>NC_083409.1:34085017-39085017 GCF_020745735.1 Hemiscyllium ocellatum
GGCCTAATCCCACAATATAGCAAGGCTTAATCCCAGAATATAGCAGGCCTTAAACCCAGAATATTGCAGGACTTAATCCCAGAATATAACGGACCTATTCCCAGAATACAGCTGGCCTTAATCCCAAAATATAACAGGCCTTTAAAACAGAATATAGTAGGGCTTAAACTCAGAATATAGCAGGGAATAATACCAGAATATAGCAGGGCTTAAACCCAGAATATAGAAGGTGCTAATCCAAGAATATAGCAAGCCTTAATCCCAGAACATAGCCGGCCTTAAACACAGAATATAGCAGGTCTGAATCGCAGAATATAGCAGGGCTTAAACTCAGAATATAGCAGGGCCTCATTCCAGAATGAAGCAGGCCTAAAACTCAGAATATAGCGGGGCATAATCCCAGAATATAGCCGGCCTTAAACACAGAATATAGCAGGCCTTAATCCCAGAATATAGCAGGGCGTAAACAAAACATATTGCAGGACTCAATCCCAGAATATAGCAGGCCTTAAATCCAGAATATAGCAGGCTTTCTCCCAGAATATAGCAGGCCTTAATCCAAGAATTTAGCAGGCCTTAAATCCAGAATATAGCAGGCCTTAATCCCAGAATATTGGAAGCCTTGAACCCAGAATAAAGCAGGACATAATCCCAGAATATAACAGGGCTAAATCCTTGAGTATGGCAGGTCTGAATCCCAGAATATAGAAGGGATTAAACAAAGAATATAGCAGACCTTAAAAACAGAATATAGCAGGCCTTAAACCCAGAATATAGCAGGCCTTAAACCGAGAATATATCAGGCCTTAATCCCAGGAATATAGCAGGGCCTTAAACCCAGAATAAAGCAGGCCTTAATCCCAGAATATAGCAGGGCATAATCCCAGAATATAGAAGGTGCTAATCCAAGAATATAGCAAGACTTAATCCCAGAACATAGCTGGCCTTAAACACAGAATATAGCAGGGCTTAATCCCAGAATATGGCAGGCCTTAATCCCAGAATATAGCAGGCCTTAAACCCAGTATATAGTGGGCCTGATTCCCAGAATATAGTTGGCCTTAATCCCAGAATATATCAGAGCTTAATTCCAGAATATAGCAGGTCTTAAACCCTGAATATAGCAGGGCATAAACCCAGAATATAGCAGGGATTAATCCCAGAATATAGCAGGGCATAATCCCAGAATATAGCAAAGATTAAACCCAGAATATAGCAAGTCCTAATCAGAGAATGTAGCAGGCCTTAAACCCAGAATATAGCAGGCCTTAATCCTAGAATATAGAAGGCATTAAACCCAGAATATAGCAGGGCATAAACCCAGAATATAGCAGGGCATAAACCCAGAATATAGCAGGGATTAAACAAAGAATATAGCAGTCCTTAAAAACAGAATATAGCAGGGATTAATCCCAGAACATAGCATCCCTTAATCCAAGAATATAGCACACCTTAAACCCAGAATATAGCCGTCCTTAAACACAGAATATAGCAGGCCTTAACCCAAGAATTTAGCAAGCCTTAAACCCAGAATATAGCATGCCTTAATCCCAGAATATTGGAAGCCTTGAACCCAGATTAAAGCAAGACATAATCCCAGAATATAACAGGGCTAAATCCCAGAATATGGCAGGCCTTAATCCCAGAATATAGAAGGGATTAAACAAAGAATATAGCGACCTTAAAAACAGAATATAGCAGGCCTTAAACCAGAATATAGCAGGCCTTAAACCGAGAATATAGCAGGGCATAATCCCAGAATATAGCAAGCATTAATCCCAGAACATAGCAGGACTTAAACACAGAATATAGCAGGCCTTAATCCAAGAATATAGCAGGCCTTAATACCAGAATATAGCAAGCCTTAAAAACAGAACATAGTAGGCCTGAAACCCAGAATATAGCAAGGCAAAATCCCAAAATATAGCATGCCATAATCCCAGAATATAGCAGGGATTAAACAATGAATATAGCAGTCTTTAAAAACAGAATATAGCATTGCTTAAAAACAGAATATAGCAGGCCTTAAACCCAGAATCCAGCAGGCCTTAATCCCAGCATATAGCAGGGCTTAATCCCAGCATAGAGCAGGGCTTAATCCCAGAATATAGCAGGACTTAATCCCAGAATATAGCGGGTCTATTCCCAGAATACAGCTGGCCTTAATCCCAGAATATAGCACGCCATATTCCCAGAATATAACAAAGTTTAATCCCAGAATATAGCAGGCCTTAAACCCAGAATATAGCAGGACATAAACCCAGAATATAGCAGGGATTAATCCCAGAATATAGCAGGGCATAATCCCAGAATATAGCAGAGATTAAATCCAGAATATAGCAAGTTTTTATCAGAGAATGTAGCAGGCCTTAAACCCAGAATATAGCAGTCCTTAATCCAAGAATATAGCACGCCTTAAACCCAGAATATAGCAGGCCTTAATCCCAAAATATAGCAGGCCTTAAACCCAGAATATAGCGTGCCGTAATCACAGAATATAGCAGGGCGTAAACCCAACATATAGCAGGACTTAATCCCAGAATATAGCAGGGCTTAATCACAGAATATAGCAGGACTTAATCCCAGAATATAGCGGGTCTATTCCCAGAATACAACTGGCCTTAATCCCAAAATATAGCAGGCCTTAAAAACAGAATATGCCAGGGACTAAAACCAGAATATAACAGGGAATAATACCAGAATATAGCAGGTCTTAAACCCAGAATATAGCAGGGCCTAATCCCAGAATGAAGCAGGCCTAAAACTCAGAATATAGTGGGGCATAATCCCAGAATATAGCCGGCCTTAAACACAGAATATAGCAGGCCTTAATCCCAGAATATAGAAGGGCGTAAACAAAACATATAGCAGGACTCAATCCCATAATATAGCAGACCTTAAATCCAGAATATAGCAGGCTTTCTCCCAGAATATAGCAGGCCTTAAATCCAGAATATAGCAGGCCTTAATCCCAGAATATTGGAAGCCTTGAACCCAGAATAAAGCAGGACATAATCCCAGAATATAACAGGGCTAAATCCCAGAATATGGCAGGCCTTAATCCCAGAATATAGAAGGGATTAAACAAAGAATATAGCAGACCTTAAAAACAGAATGTAGCAGGGCCTTAAACCCAGAATATAGCAGGCCTTAAACCAAGAATATAACAGGCCTTAATCCCAGGAATATAGCAGGGCCTTAAACCCAGAATAAAGCAGGCCTTAAACCCAGAATATAGCAGGGCATAATCCCAGAATATAGAAGGTGCTAATCCCAGAATATAGCAAGCCTTAATCCCAGAACATAGCTGGCCTTAAAGACAGAATATAGCAGGCCTGAATCGCAGAATATAGCAGGGCTTAATCCCAGAATATGGCAGGCCTTAATCCCAGAATATAGCAGGCCTTAAACCCAGTATATAGTGGGCCTGATTCCCAGAATATAGTTGGCCTTAATCCCAGAATATAGCAGAGCTTAATTCCAGAATATAGCAGGTCTTAAACCCTGAATATAGCAGGGCATAAACCCAGAATATAGCAGGGATTAATCCCAGAATATAGCAGGGCATAATCCCAGAATATAGCAGAGATTAAACCCAGAATATAGCAAGTCTTAGTCCGAGAATGTGGCAGGCCTTAAACCCAGAATATAGCAGGCCTTAAAACCAGAATATAGCAGGCCTTAATCCTAGAATATAGAAGGCATTAAACCCAGAATATCGCAGGGCATAAACCCAGAATATAATAGGGCATAAACCCAGAATATAGCAGGGATTAAACAAAGAATATAGCCGTCCTTAAAAACAGAATATAGCAGGGATTAATCCCAGAACATAGCATGACTTAATCCAAGAATATAGCACACCTTAATCCCAGAATATAGCAGGCCTTAATCTCAGAACATAGCAGGCCTTAATCCCAGAATATAGATAGCCTTAAACACAGAATATAGCAGGCCTTAAACCCAGAATATAGCAGGTCTCAATTCAAGAATATAGCAGGCCTTAAACCCAGAATATTGCAGGGTCTATTCCTAGAATATAGAAGGCCTTAATCCCAAAATAGAGCAGGCCTTAAACCAAGAATATAGTATGGCTTAATCTCAGAATATAGCAGTCCTTAATCCCAAAATATAGCAGGCCTTAAACCCAGAATATAGCGTGCCTTAATCAAAGAATATAGCAGGGCGTAAACCCAACATATAGCAGGACTTAATCCCAGACTATAGCAGGGCTTAATCCCAAAATATAGCAGGCATTAAAAACAGAATATAGCAGGGATTAAACCCAGAATATAGCAGGGAATAATAACAGAATATAGCAGGTCTTAAACCCAGAATATAGCAGGGCCTAATCCCAAAATATAGCAGGGCTTAATCCCAGAATATAGCAGGCAGTAAACCCAGAATATAGCAGGGCATAATCCCAGAATATAGCAGGGCATAATCCCAGAATATAGCAGGCCTTAATCCCAGAACATAGCGGGGCGTAAACAAAACATATAGCAGGACTTAATCCCAGAATATAGCAGGCCTTAAATCCAGAATATAGCAGGCTTTCTCCCAGAATATAGCAGGCCTTAAACACAGAATATAGCAGGCCTTAATCCAAGAATTTAGCAGGCCTTAAACCCAGAATATAGCAGGCCTTAATCCCAGAATATGGGAAGCCTTAATCCCAGAATAAAGCAGGACATAAACCCAGAATATAGCAGGGCTAAATCCCAGAATATGGCAGGCCTTAATCCCAGAATATAGCAGGCCTTAATCCCAGGAATATAGCAGGGCCTTATCCCAGAATAAAGCAGGTCTTAAACCCAGAATATAGCAGGGCATAATCCCAGAATATATCAGGCCTTAATCCCAGAATATAGCAGGCGATAAACTCAGAATGCAGCAGGGATTAATCCCAGAATATAGCAGGGCCTAATCCCAGAATAAAGCAGGCCTTAAACCCAGTATATAGCAGGGCATAATCCCAGAATGTATCAGGCCTTAGTCCAAGAATATAGCAAGCCTTAAACACAGAATATAGCGGGCACTAAACCCAGAATATAGCAGGGCTAAATCCAAAAATATAGCACGCCTTAGTCCCAGAATGTAGCAGGGATTAAACAAAGAATATAGCAGGCCTTAAAACAGAATATAGCAGGCCCTAAACCCAGAATATAGCAGGGCTTAATCCCAGAATATAGCTGGGCGTAAACACAGAATATATCAGGGCCTAATCCCAGAATAAAGCAGGCCTTAAACCCAGAATATAGCAGGGCATAATCCCAGAATATAGGAAGCATTAATCCCAGAACATAGCAGGACTTAAACACAGAATATAGCAGGCCTTAATCCAAGAATATAGCAGGCCTTAATCCCAGAATATAGCAAGCCTTAAAAACAGAACATAGTAGGCCTGAAACCCAGAATATAGCAAGGCAAAATCCCAAAATATAGCATGCCATAATCCCAGAATATAGCAGGGATTAAACAATGAATATAGCAGTCTTTAAAAACAGAATATAGCATTGCTTAAAAACAGAATATAGCAGGCCTTAAACCCAGAATCCAGCAGGCCTTAATCCCAGCATATAGCAGGGCTTAATCCCAGCATAGAGCAGGGCTTAATCCCAGAATATAGCAGGGATTAAACAACAAATAAAGCAGGTCTTACTCCCAGAATATAGCAAGCCTTAATCCCAGAATATAGCAGGCATTAAACCCAGAATATAGCAGGCCTTAAACCCAGAATATAGCAGGAATTAATCCCAAAATATAGCAGGCCTTAATCCAAGAATATAGCACGTCTTAAACCCAGAATATAGCAGGCCTTAATCCCAGAATATTGGAAGCCTTGAACCCAGAATAAAGCAGGACATAATCCCAGAATATAACAGGGCTAAATCCCAGAATATGGCAGGCCTCAATCCCAGAATATAGAAGGGATTAAACAAAGAATATAGCGACTTTAAAAACAGAATATAGCAGGCCTTAAATCCAGAATATAGCAGGCCTTAAACCGAGAATATAGCAGGCCTTAATCCCAGAATATAGCAGGGCCTTAAACCCAGAATAAAGCAGGCCTTAAACCCAGAATATAGCAGGGCATAATCCCAGAATATAGAAGGTGCTAATCCAAGAATATAGCAAGCCTTAATCCCAGAACATAGCTGGCCTTAAACACAGAATATAGCAGGCCTGAATCGCAGAATATAGTAGGCCGTAAAAACAGAATATAGCAGGCCCTAAACCCAGAATATAGCAGGGCTTAATCCCAGAATATAGCTGGGCGTAAACACAGAATATATCAGGGCCTAATCCCAGAATAAAGCAGGCCTTAAACCCAGAATATAGCAGGGCATAATCCCAGAATATAGCAAGCATTAATCCCAGAACATAGCAGGACTTAAACACAGAATATAGCAGGCCTTAATCCAAGAATATAGCAGGCCTTAATACCAGAATATAGCAAGCCTTAAAAACAGAACATAGTAGGCCTGAAACCCAGAATATAGCAAGGCAAAATCCCAAATATAGCATGCCTTAATCCCAGAATATAGCAGGGATTAAACAATGAATATAGCAGTCTTTAAAAACAGAATATAGCATTGCTTAAAAACAGAATATAGCAGGCCTTAAACCCTGAATCCAGCAGGCCTTAATCCCAGCATATAGCAGGGCTTAATCCCAGCATAGAGCAGGGCTTAATCCCAGGATATAGCAGGGATTAAACAACAAATATAGCAGGTCTTACTCCCAGAATATAGCAAGCCTTAATCCCAGAATATAGCAGGCATTCAACCCAGAATATAGCAGGGATTAATCCCAAAATATAGCAGGCCTTAATCCAAGAATATAGCACGTCTTAAACCCAGAATATAGCAGGCCTTAAACACAGAATATAGCAGGCCTTAATCCCAGAATATAGCAGGCCTTTATCCCAGAGTATAGCATATCTTAATCCCAGAATATATCAGGTTTTAATCCCAGAATATAGCAGGCCTTAAATCCACAATATAGCAGGCCTTTATCCAAGAATATAGCAAGCCTTAATACCAGAATATAGCAGGCCTTAAAACCAGAATATAGCAGGGATTAAACACAGAATATAGCAGGGAATAATACCAGAATATATCAGGGCTTAACCCAGAATATAGCAGGGCCTAATCCCACAATATAGCAAGTCTTAATCCCAGAATATAGCAGGCTTAAACACAGAATATAGCAGGCCTTAAACACAGAAGATAGCAGGCCTTAATCCCAGAATATAGCAGGGCTTAATTCCATAATACAGCAAGCCTTAATACCAGAATATGGCAGGCCTTAAACCCAGAATATAGCAGGGATTAAACCCAGAATATAGCAGGGAATAATACCAGAATATATCAGGGCTTAAACCCAGAATATAGCAGGGCCTAATCCCACAATATAGCAAGGCTTAATCCCAGAATATAGCAGGCCTTAAACCCAGAATATTGCAGGACTTAATCCCAGAATATAGCGGACCTATTCCCAGAATACAGCTGGCCTTAATCCCAAAATATAACAGGCCTTTAAAACAGAATATAGCAGGGCTTAAACTCAGAATATAGCAGGGAATAATACCAGAATATAGCAGGGCTTAAACCCAGAATATAGCAGGCCTAAAACTCAGAATATAGCGGGGCACAATCCCAGAATATAGCCGGCCTTAAACACAGAATATAGCAGGCCTTAATCCCAGAATATAGCAGTGCGTAAACAAAACATATAGCAGGACTCAATCCCAGAATATGGCAGGCCTGAACCCAAGAATTTAGCAAGCCTTAAACCCAGTATATAGCAGGCCTTAATCCCAGAATATTGGAAGCCTTGAACCCAGAATAAAGCAGGACATAATCCCAGAATATAACAGGGCTAAATCCCAGAATATGGCAGGCCTTAATCCCAGAATATAGAAGGGATTAAACAAAGAATATAGCGACCTTAACAACAGAATATAGTAGGCCTTAAACCCAGAATATAGCAGGCCTTAAACCGAGAATATAGCAGGCCTTAATCCCAGGAATATAGCAGGGCCTTAAACCCAGAATAAAGCAGGCCTTAAACCCAGAATATAGAAGGGCATAATCCCAGAATATAGAAGGTGCTAATCCAAGAATATAGCAAGCCTTAATCCCAGAACATAGCTGGCCTTAAACACAGAATATAGCAGGCCTGAATCGCAGAATATAGCAGGCCGTAAAAACAGAATATAGCAGGCCCTAAACCCAGAATATAGCAGGGCTTAATCCCGGAATATAGCTGGGCGTAAACACAGAATATAGCAGGGCCTAATCCCAGAATAAAGCAGGCCTTAAACCCAGAATATAGCAGGGCATAATCCCAGAATATAGCAAGCATTAATCCCAGAACATAGCAGGACTTAAACACAGAATATAGCATGCCTTAATCCAAGAATATAGCAGGCCTTAATACCAGAATATAGCAAGCCTTAAAAACAGAACATAGTAGGCCTGAAACCCAGAATATAGCAAGGCAAAATCCCAAATATAGCATGCCTTAATCCCAGAATATAGCAGGGATTAAACAATGAATATAGCAGTCTTTAAAAACAGAATATAGCATTGCTTAAAAACAGAATATAGCAGGCCTTAAACCCAGAATCCAGCAGGCCTTAATCCCAGCATATAGCAGGGCTTAATCCCAGCATAGAGCAGGGCTTAATCCCAGGATATAGCAGGGATTAAACAACAAATATAGCAGGTCTTACTCCCAGAATATAGCAAGCCTTAATCCCAGAATATAGCAGGCATTAAACCCAGAATATAGCAGGGATTAATCCCAAAATATAGCAGGCCTTAATCCAAGAATATAGCACGTCTTAAACCCAGAATATAGCAGGCCTTAAACACAGAATATAGCAGGCCTTAATCCCAGAATATAGCAGGCCTTTATCCCAGAGTATAGCATATCTTAATCCCAGAATATATCAGGATTTAATCCCAGAATATAGCAGGCCTTAAATCCACAATATAGCAGGCCTTTATCCAAGAATATAGCAAGCCTTAATACCAGAATATAGCAGGCCTTAAACCAGAATATAGCAGGGATTAAACACAGAATATAGCAGGGAATAATACCAGAATATATCAGGGCTTAAACCCAGAATATAGCAGGGCCTAATCCCACAATATAGCAAGTCTTAATCCCAGAATATAGCAGGCCTTAAACACAGAATATAGCAGGCCTTAAACACAGAAGATAGCAGGCCTTAATCCCAGAATATAGCAGGGCTTAATTCCATAATACAGCAAGCCTTAATACCAGAATATGGCAGGCCTTAAACCCAGAATATAGCAGGGATTAAACACAGAATATAGCAGGGAATAATACCAGAATATATCAGGGCTTAAACCCAGAATATAGCAGGCCTAAAACTCAGAATATAGCGGGGCACAATCCCAGAATATAGCCGGCCTTAAACACAGAATATAGCAGGCCTTAATCCCAGAATATAGCAGTGCGTAAACAAAACATATAGCAGGACTCAATCCCAGAATATGGCAGGCCTTAACCCAAGAATTTAGCAAGCCTTAAACCCAGAATATAGCAGGCCTTAATCCCAGAATATTGGAAGCCTTGAACCCAGAATAAAGCAGGACATAATCCCAGAATATAACAGGGCTAAATCCCAGAATATGGCAGGCCTCAATCCCAGAATATAGAAGGGATTAAACAAAGAATATAGCGACTTTAAAAACAGAATATAGCAGGCCTTAAATCCAGAATATAGCAGGCCTTAAACCGAGAATATAGCAGGCCTTAATCCCAGGAATATAGCAGGGCCTTAAACCCAGAATAAAGCAGGCCTTAAACCCAGAATATAGCAGGGCATAATCCCAGAATATAGAAGGTGCTAATCCAAGAATATAGCAAGCCTTAATCCCAGAACATAGCTGGCCTTAAACACAGAATATAGCAGGCCTGAATCGCAGAATATAGCAGGCCGTAAAAACAGAATATAGCAGGCCCTAAACCCAGAATATAGCAGGGCTTAATCCCAGAATATAGCTGGGCGTAAACACAGAATATATCAGGGCCTAATCCCAGAATAAAGCAGACCTTAAACCCAGAATATAGCAGGGCATAATCCCAGAATATAGCAAGCATTAATCCCAGAACATAGCAGGACTTAAACACAGAATATAGCAGGCCTTAATCCAAGAATATAGCAGGCCTTAATACCAGAATATAGCAAGCCTTAAAAACAGAACATAGTAGGCCTGAAACCCAGAATATAGCAAGGCAAAATCCCAAAATATAGCATGCCTTAATCCCAGAATATAGCAGGGATTAAACAATGAATATAGCAGTCTTTAAAAACAGAATATAGCATTGCTTAAAAACAGAATATAGCAGGCCTTAAACCCAGAATCCAGCAGGCCTTAATCCCAGCATATAGCAGGGCTTAATCCCAGCATAGAGCAGGGCTTAATCCCAGGATATAGCAGGGATTAAACAACAAATATAGCAGGTCTTACTCCCAGAATATAGCAAGCCTTAATCCCAGAATATAGCAGGCATTAAACCCAGAATATAGCAGGGATTAATCCCAAAATATAGCAGGCCTTAATCCAAGAATATAGCACGTCTTAAACCCAGAATATAGCAGGCCTTAAACACAGAATATAGCAGGCCTTAATCCCAGAATATAGCAGGCCTTTATCCCAGAGTATAGCATATCTTAATCCCAGAATATATCAGGTTTTAATCCCAGAATATAGCAGGCCTTAAATCCACAATATAGCAGGCCTTTATCCAAGAATATAGCAAGCCTTAATACCAGAATATAGCAGGCCTTAAAACCAGAATATAGCAGGGATTAAACACAGAATATAGCAGGGAATAATACCAGAATATATCAGGGCTTAAACCCAGAATATAGCAGGGCCTAATCCCACAATATAGCAAGTCTTAATCCCAGAATATAGCAGGCCTTAAACACAGAATATAGCAGGCCTTAAACACAGAAGATAGCAGGCCTTAATCCCAGAATATAGCAGGGCTTAATTCCATAATACAGCAAGCCTTAATACCAGAATATGGCAGGCCTTAAACCCAGAATATAGCAGGGATTAAACACAGAATATAGCAGGGAATAATACCAGAATATATCAGGGCTTAAACCCAGAATATAGCAGGCCTAAAACTCAGAATATAGCGGGGCACAATCCCAGAATATAGCCGGCCTTAAACACAGAATATAGCAGGCCTTAATCCCAGAATATAGCAGTGCGTAAACAAAACATATAGCAGGACTCAATCCCAGAATATGGCAGGCCTTAACCCAAGAATTTAGCAAGCCTTAAACCCAGAATATAGCAGGCCTTAATCCCAGAATATTGGAAGCCTTGAACCCAGAATAAAGCAGGACATAATCCCAGAATATAACAGGGCTAAATCCCAGAATATGGCAGGCCTCAATCCCAGAATATAGAAGGGATTAAACAAAGAATATAGCGACTTTAAAAACAGAATATAGCAGGCCTTAAATCCAGAATATAGCAGGCCTTAAACCGAGAATATAGCAGGCCTTAATCCCAGGAATATAGCAGGGCCTTAAACCCAGAATAAAGCAGGCCTTAAACCCAGAATATAGCAGGGCATAATCCCAGAATATAGAAGGTGCTAATCCAAGAATATAGCAAGCCTTAATCCCAGAACATAGCTGGCCTTAAACACAGAATATAGCAGGCCTGAATCGCAGAATATAGCAGGCCGTAAAAACAGAATATAGCAGGCCCTAAACCCAGAATATAGCAGGGCTTAATCCCAGAATATAGCTGGGCGTAAACACAGAATATATCAGGGCCTAATCCCAGAATAAAGCAGACCTTAAACCCAGAATATAGCAGGGCATAATCCCAGAATATAGCAAGCATTAATCCCAGAACATAGCAGGACTTAAACACAGAATATAGCAGGCCTTAATCCAAGAATATAGCAGGCCTTAATACCAGAATATAGCAAGCCTTAAAAACAGAACATAGTAGGCCTGAAACCCAGAATATAGCAAGGCAAAATCCCAAAATATAGCATGCCTTAATCCCAGAATATAGCAGGGATTAAACAATGAATATAGCAGTCTTTAAAAACAGAATATAGCATTGCTTAAAAACAGAATATAGCAGGCCTTAAACCCAGAATCCAGCAGGCCTTAATCCCAGCATATAGCAGGGCTTAATCCCAGCATAGAGCAGGGCTTAATCCCAGGATATAGCAGGGATTAAACAACAAATATAGCAGGTCTTACTCCCAGAATATAGCAAGCCTTAATCCCAGAATATAGCAGGCATTAAACCCAGAATATAGCAGGGATTAATCCCAAAATATAGCAGGCCTTAATCCAAGAATATAGCACGTCTTAAACCCAGAATATAGCAGGCCTTAAACACAGAATATAGCAGGCCTTAATCCCAGAATATAGCAGGCCTTTATCCCAGAGTATAGCATATCTTAATCCCAGAATATATCAGGTTTTAATCCCAGAATATAGCAGGCCTTAAATCCACAATATAGCAGGCCTTTATCCAAGAATATAGCAAGCCTTAATACCAGAATATAGCAGGCCTTAAAACCAGAATATAGCAGGGATTAAACACAGAATATAGCAGGGAATAATACCAGAATATATCAGGGCTTAAACCCAGAATATAGCAGGGCCTAATCCCACAATATAGCAAGTCTTAATCCCAGAATATAGCAGGCCTTAAACACAGAATATAGCAGGCCTTAAACACAGAAGATAGCAGGCCTTAATCCCAGAATATAGCAGGGCTTAATTCCATAATACAGCAAGCCTTAATACCAGAATATGGCAGGCCTTAAACCCAGAATATAGCAGGGATTAAACACAGAATATAGCAGGGAATAATACCAGAATATATCAGGGCTTAAACCCAGAATATAGCAGGGCCTAATCCCACAATATAGCAAGGCTTAATCCCAGAATATAGCAGGCCTTAAACCCAGAATATTGCAGGACTTAATCCCAGAATATAGCGGACCTATTCCCAGAATACAGCTGGCCTTAATCCCAAAATATAACAGGCCTTTAAAACAGAATATAGCAGGGCTTAAACTCAGAATATAGCAGGGAATAATACCAGAATATAGCAGGGCTTAAACCCAGAATATAGCAGGCCTAAAACTCAGAATATAGCGGGGCACAATCCCAGAATATAGCCGGCCTTAAACACAGAATATAGCAGGCCTTAATCCCAGAATATAGCAGTGCGTAAACAAAACATATAGCAGGACTCAATCCCAGAATATGGCAGGCCTGAACCCAAGAATTTAGCAAGCCTTAAACCCAGTATATAGCAGGCCTTAATCCCAGAATATTGGAAGCCTTGAACCCAGAATAAAGCAGGACATAATCCCAGAATATAACAGGGCTAAATCCCAGAATATGGCAGGCCTTAATCCCAGAATATAGAAGGGATTAAACAAAGAATATAGCGACCTTAACAACAGAATATAGTAGGCCTTAAACCCAGAATATAGCAGGCCTTAAACCGAGAATATAGCAGGCCTTAATCCCAGGAATATAGCAGGGCCTTAAACCCAGAATAAAGCAGGCCTTAAACCCAGAATATAGCAGGGCATAATCCCAGAATATAGAAGGTGCTAATCCAAGAATATAGCAAGCCTTAATCCCAGAACATAGCTGGCCTTAAACACAGAATATAGCAGGCCTGAATCGCAGAATATAGCAGGCCTTAAAAACAGAATATAGCAGACCCTAAACCCAGAATATAGCAGGGCTTAATCCCAGAATATAGCTGGGCGTAAACACAGAATATATCAGGGCCTAATCCCAGAATAAAGCAGGCCTTAAACCCAGAATATAGCAGGGCATAATCCCAGAATATAGCAAGCATTAATCCCAGAACATAGCAGGACTTAAACACAGAATATAGCAGGCCTTAATCCAGGAATATAGCAGGCCTTAATCCCAGAATATAGCAAGCCTTAAAAACAGAACATAGTAGGCCTGAAACCCAGAATATAGCAAGGCAAAATCCCAAAATATAGCATGCCTTAATCCCAGAATATAGCAGGGATCAAACAATGAATATAGCAGTCTTTAAAAACAGAATATAGCATGGCTTAAAAACAGAATATAGCAGGCCTTAAACCCAGAATCCAGCAGGCCTTAATCCCAGCATATAGCAGGGCTTAATCCCAGCATAGAGCAGGGCTTAATCCCAGAATATAGCAGGGATTAAACAACAAATATAGAAGGTCATACTCCCAGAATATAGCAAGCCTTAATCCCAGAATATAGCAGGCATTAAACCCAGAATATAGCAGACCTTAATCCCAGAATATAGCAGGCCTTAAACCCAGATTATAGCAGGGATTAATCCCAAAATATAGCAGGCCTTAATCCAAGAATATAGCACGTCTTAAACCCAGAATATAGCAGGCCTTAAACACAGAATATAGCAGGCCTTAATCCCAGAATATAGCAGGCCTTTATCCCAGAGTATAGCATGTCTTAATCCCAGAATATAACAGGTTTTAATCCCAGAATATAGCAGGCCTTAAATCCACAATATAGCAGGCCTTTATCCAACAATATAGCAAGCCTTAATACCAGAATATAGCAGGCCTTAAAACCAGAATATAGCAGGGATTAAACACAGAATATAGCAGGGAATAATACCAGAATATATCAGGGCTTAAACCCAGAATATAGCAGGGCCTAATCCCACAATATAGCAAGTCTTAATCCCAGAATATAGCAGGCCTTAAACACAGAATATAGCAGGCCTTAAACACAGAAGATAGCAGGCCTTAATCCCAGAATATAGCAGGGCTTAATTCCATAATATAGCAAGCCTTAATACCAGAATATGGCAGGCCTTAAACCCAGAATATAGCAGGGATTAAACCCAGAATATAGCAGGGAATAATACCAGAATATATCAGGGCTTAAACCCAGAATATAGCAGGGCCTAATCCCACAATATAGCAAGTCTTAATCCCAGAATATAGCAGGCCTTAAACACAGAATATAGCAGGCCTTAAACACAGAAGATAGCAGGCCTTAATCCCAGAATATAGCAGGGCTTAAAACCAGAATATAGCAGGTATTAAACACAGAATATAGCAGGGAATAATACCAGAATATATCAGGGCTTAAACCCAGAATATTGCAGGACTTAATCCCAGAACATAGCGGACCTTTTCCCAGAATACAGCTGGCCTTAATCCCAAAATATAACAGACCTTTAAAACAGAATATAGTAGGGCTTAAACTCAGAATATAGCAGCGAATAATACCAGAATATAGCAGGGCTTAAACCCAGAATATAGAAGGTGCTAATCCAAGAATATAGCAAGCCTTAATCCCAGAACATAGCTGGCCTTAAACACAGAATATAGCAGGCCTGAATCGCAGAATATAGCAGGGCTTAAACTCAGAATATAGCAGGGCCTCATTCCAGAATGAAGCAGGCCTAAAACTCAGAATATAGCGGGGCATAATCCCAGAATATAGCCGGCCTTAAACACAGAATATAGCAGGACTTAATCCCAGAATATAGCAGGGCGTAAACAAAACATATTGCAGGACTCAATCCCAGAATATAGCAGGCCTTAAATCCAGAATATAGCAGGCTTTCTCCCAGAATATAGCAGGCCTTAATCCAAGAATTTAGCAGGCCTTAAATCCAGAATATAGCAGGCCTTAATCCCAGAATATTGGAAGCCTTGAACCCAGAATAAAGCAGGACGTAATCCCAGAATATAACAGGGCTAAATCCTTGAATATGGCAAGCCTTAATCCCAGAATATAGAAGGGATTAAACAAAGAATATAGCAGACCTTAAAAACAGAATATAGCAGGCCTTAAACCCAGAATATAGCAGGCCTTAAACCGAGAATATATCAGGCCTTAATCCCAGGAATATAGCAGGGCCTTAAACCCAGAATAAAGCAGGCCTTAAACCCAGAATATAGCAGGGCATAATCCCAGAATATAGAAGGTGCTAATCCAAGAATATAGCAAGCCTTAATCCCAGAACATAGCTGGCCTTAAACACAGAATATAGCAGGCCTGAATCGCAGAATATAGCAGGGCTTAATCCCAGAATATGGCAGGCCTTAATCCCAGAATATAGCAGGCCTTAAACCCAGTATATAGTGGGCCTGATTCCCAGAATATAGTTGGCCTTAATCCCAGAATATAGCAGAGCTTAATTCCAGAATATAGTAGGTCTTAAACCCTGAATATAGCAGGGCATAAACCCAGATTATAGCAGGGATTAATCCCAGAATATAGCAGGGCATAATCCCAGAATATAGCAAAGATTAAACCCAGAATATAGCAAGTCTTAATCAGAGAATGTAGCAGGCCTTAAACCCAGAATATAGCAGGCCTTAATCCTAGAATATAGAAGGCATTAAACCCAGAATATAGCAGGGCACAAACCCAGAATATAGCAGGGCATAAACCCAGAATATAGCAGGGATTAAACAAAGAATATAGCAGTCCTTAAAAACAGAATATAGCAGGGATTAATCCCAGAACATAGCATCCCTTAATCCAAGAATATAGCACACCTTAAACCCAGAATATAGCCGTCCTTAAACACAGAATATAGCAAGCCTTAACCCAAGAATTTAGCAAGCCTTAAACCCAGAATATAGCATGCCTTAATCCCAGAATATTGGAAGCCTTGAACCCAGATTAAAGCAAGACATAATCCCAGAATATAACAGGGCTAAATCCCAGAATATGGCAGGCCTTAATCCCAGAATATAGAAGGGATTAAACAAAGAATATAGCGACCTTAAAAACAGAATATAGCAGGCCGTAAACCCAGAATATAGCAGGCCCTAAACCGAGAATATAGCAGGCCTTAATCCCAGGAATATAGCAGGGCCTTAATCCCTGAATAAAGCAGGCCTTAAACCCAGAATATAGCAGGCCTTAAACCCAGAATATAGCAGGGATTAATCCCAAAATATAGCAGGCCTTAATCCAAGAATATAGCACGTCTTAAACCCAGAATATAGCAGGCCTTAAACACAGAATATAGCAGGCCTTAATCCCAGAATATAGCAGGCCTTAATCCCAGAATATAGCAGGCCTTTATCCCAGAGTATAGCATGTCTTAATCCCAGAATATAACAGGTTTTAATCCCAGAATATAGCAGGCCTTAAATCCACAATATAGCAGGCCTTTATCCAACAATATAGCAAGACTTAATACCAGAATATAGCAGGCCTTAAAACCAGAATATAGCAGGGATTAAACACAGAATATAGCAGGGAATAATACCAGAATATATCAGGGCTTAAACCCAGAATATAGCAGGGCCTAATCCCACAATATAGCAAGGCTTAATCCCAGAATATAGCAGGCCTTAAACCCAGAATATTGCAGGACTTAATCCCAGAATATAGCGGACCTATTCCCAGAATACAGCTGGCCTTAATCCCAAAATATAACAGGCCTTTAAAACAGAATATAGTAGGGCTTAAACTCAGAATATAGCAGGGAATAATACCAGAATATAGCAGGGCTTAAACCCAGAATATAGAAGGTGCTAATCCAAGAATATAGCAAGCCTTAATCCCAGAACATAGCCGGCCTTAAACACAGAATATAGCAGGCCTGAATCGCAGAATATAGCAGGGCTTAAACTCAGAATATAGCAGGGCCTCATTCCAGAATGAAGCAGGCCTAAAACTCAGAATATAGCGGGGCATAATCCCAGAATATAGCCGGCCTTAAACACAGATTATAGCAGGCCTTAATCCCAGAATATAGCAGGGCGTAAACAAAACATATTGCAGGACTCAATCCCAGAATATAGCAGGCCTTAAATCCAGAATATAGCAGGCTTTCTCCCAGAATATAGCAGGCCTTAATCCAAGAATTTAGCAGGCCTTAAATCCAGAATATAGCAGGCCTTAATCCCAGAATATTGGAAGCCTTGAACCCAGAATAAAGCAGGACGTAATCCCAGAATATAACAGGGCTAAATCCTTGAATATGGCAAGCCTTAATCCCAGAATATAGAAGGGATTAAACAAAGAATATAGCAGACCTTAAAAACAGAATATAGCAGGCCTTAAACCCAGAATATATCAGGCCTTAATCCCAGGAATATAGCAGGGCCTTAAACCCAGAATAAAGCAGGCCTTAATCCCAGAATATAGCAGGGCATAATCCCAGAATATAGAAGGTGCTAATCCAAGAATATAGCAAGACTTAATCCCAGAACATAGCTGGCCTTAAACACAGAATATAGCAGGGCTTAATCCCAGAATATGGCAGGCCTTAATCCCAGAATATAGCAGGCCTTAAACCCAGTATATAGTGGGCCTGATTCCCAGAATATAGTTGGCCTTAATCCCAGAATATATCAGAGCTTAATTCCAGAATATAGCAGGTCTTAAACCCTGAATATAGCAGGGCATAAACCCAGAATATAGCAGGGATTAATCCCAGAATATAGCAGGGCATAATCCCAGAATATAGCAAAGATTAAACCCAGAATATAGCAAGTCCTAATCAGAGAATGTAGCAGGCCTTAAACCCAGAATATAGCAGGCCTTAATCCTAGAATATAGAAGGCATTAAACCCAGAATATAGCAGGGCATAAACCCAGAATATAGCAGGGCATAAACCCAGAATATAGCAGGAATTAAACAAAGAATATAGCAGTCCTTAAAAACAGAATATAGCAGGGATTAATCCCAGAACATAGCATCCCTTAATCCAAGAATATAGCACACCTTAAACCCAGAATATAGCCGTCCTTAAACACAGAATATAGCAGGCCTTAACCCAAGAATTTAGCAAGCCTTAAACCCAGAATATAGCATGCCTTAATCCCAGAATATTGGAAGCCTTGAACCCAGATTAAAGCAAGACATAATCCCAGAATATAACAGGGCTAAATCCCAGAATATGGCAGGCCTTAATCCCAGAATATAGAAGGGATTAAACAAAGAATATAGCGACCTTAAAAACAGAATATAGCAGGCCTTAAACCCAGAATATAGCAGGCCTTAAACCGAGAATATAGCAGGGCATAATCCCAGAATATAGCAAGCATTAATCCCAGAACATAGCAGCACTTAAACACAGAATATAGCAGGCCTTAATCCAAGAATATAGCAGGCCTTAATACCAGAATATAGCAAGCCTTAAAAACAGAACATAGTAGGCCTGAAACCCAGAATATAGCAAGGCAAAATCCCAAAATATAGCATGCCATAATCCCAGAATATAGCAGGGATTAAACAATGAATATAGCAGTCTTTAAAAACAGAATATAGCATTGCTTAAAAACAGAATATAGCAGGCCTTAAACCCAGAATCCAGCAGGCCTTAATCCCAGCATATAGCAGGGCTTAATCCCAGCATAGAGCAGGGCTTAATCCCAGAATATAGCAGGACTTAATCCCAGAATATAGCAGGCCTTAAAACCAGTATATAGTGGGCCTTAATCCCAGAATATAGCACGCCATATTCCCAGAATATAACAAAGTTTAACCCCAGAATATAGCAGGCCTTAAACCCAGAATATAGCAGGAGATAAACCCAGAATATAGCAGGGCCTAATCCCACAATATAGCAAGGCTAAATCCCAGAATATAGCAGGCCTTAAACACAGAATATAGCAGGCCTTAAACACAGAAGATAGCAGGCCTTAATCCCAGAATATAGCAGGGCTTAATTCCATAATATAGCAAGCCTTAATACCAGAATATGGCAGGCCTTAATCCCAGAATATAGCAGGCCTTAAACCCAGAATATTGCAGGACTTAATCCCAGAATATAGCGGACCTATTCCCAGAATACAGCTGGCCTTAATCCCAAAATATAACAGGCCTTTAAAACAGAATATAGTAGGGTTTAAACTCAGAATATAGCAGGGAATAATACCAGAATATAGCAGGGCTTAAACCCAGAATATAGAAGGTGCTAATCCAAGAATATAGCAAGCCTTAATCCCAGAACATAGCCGGCCTTAAACACAGAATATAGCAGGCCTGAATCGCAGAATATAGCAGGGCTTAAACTCAGAATATAGCAGGGCCTCATTCCAGAATGAAGCAGGCCTAAAACTCAGAATATAGCGGGGCATAATCCCAGAATATAGCCGGCCTTAAACACAGAATATAGCAGGCCTTAATCCCAGAATATAGCAGGGCGTAAACAAAACATATTGCAGGACTCAATCCCAGAATATAGCAGGCCTTAAATCCAGAATATAGCAGGCTTTCTCCCAGAATATAGCAGGCCTTAATCCAAGAATTTAGCAGGCCTTAAATCCAGAATATAGCAGGCCTTAATCCCAGAATATTGGAAGCCTTGAACCCAGAATAAAGCAGGACATAATCCCAGAATATAACAGGGCTAAATCCTTGAGTATGGCAGGCCTTAATCCCAGAATATAGAAGGGATTAAACAAAGAATATAGCAGACCTTAAAAACAGAATATAGCAGGCCTTAAACCCAGAATATAGCAGGCCTTAAACCAAGAATATATCAGGCCTTAATCCCAGGAATATAGCAGGGCCTTAAACCCAGAATAAAGCAGGCCTTAATCCCAGAATATAGCAGGGCATAATCCCAGAATATAGAAGGTGCTAATCCAAGAATATAGCAAGCCTTAATCCCAGAACATAGCTGGCCTTAAACACAGAATATAGCAGGGCTTAATCCCAGAATATGGCAGGCCTTAATCCCAGAATATAGCAGGCCTTAAACCCAGTATATAGTGGGCCTGATTCCCAGAATATAGTTGGCCTTAATCCCAGAATATATCAGAGCTTAATTCCAGAATATAGCAGGTCTTAAACCCTGAATATAGCAGGGCATAAACCCAGAATATAGCAGGGATTAATCCCAGAATATAGCAGGCCTTAAACCCAGAATCCAGCAGGCCTTAATCCCAGCATATAGCAGGGCTTAATCCCAGCATAGAGCAGGGCTTAATCCCAGAATATAGCAGGACTTAATCCCAGAATATAGCAGGCCTTAAAACCAGTATATAGTGGGCCTTAATCCCAGAATATAGCACGCCATAATCCCAGAATATAACAGAGGTTAATCCCAGAATATAGCAGGCCTTAAACCCAGAATATAGCAGGACATAAACCCAGAATATAGCAGGGATTAATCCCAGAATATAGCAGGGCATAATCCCAGAATATAGCAGAGATTAAATCCAGAATATAGCAAGTCTTTATCAGAGAATGTAGCAGGCCTTAAACCCAGAATATAGCAGTCCTTAATCCAAGAATATAGCATGCCTTAAACCCAGAATATAGCAGGCCTTAATCCCAAAATATAGCAGGCCTTAAACCCAGAATATAGCGTGCCGTAATCACAGAATATAGCATGGCGTAAACCCAACATATAGCAGGACTTAATCCCAGAATATAGCAGGGCTTAATCACAGAATATAGCAGGACTTAATCCCAGAATATAGCGGGTCTATTCCCAGAATACAACTGGCCTTAATCCCAAAATATCCAGGCCTTAAAAACAGAATATGCCAGGGATTAAAACCAGAATATAACAGGGAATAATACCAGAATATAGCAGGTCTTAAACCCAGAATATAGCAGGGCCTAATCCCAGAATGAAGCAGACCTAAAACTCAGAATATAGTGGGGCATAATCCCAGAATATAGCCGGCCTTAAACACAGAATATAGCAGGCCTTAATCCCAGAATATAGAAGGGCGTAAACAAAACATATAGCAGGACTCAATCCCATAATATAGCAGACCTTAAATCCAGAATATAGCAGGCTTTCTCCCAGAATATAGCAGGCCTTAAATCCAGAATATAGCAGGCCTTAATCCCAGAATATTGGAAGCCTTGAACCCAGAATAAAGCAGGACATAATCCCAGAATATAACAGGGCTAAATCCCAGAATATGGCAGGCCTTAATCCCAGAATATAGAAGGGATTAAACAAAGAATATAGCAGACCTTAAAAACAGAATGTAGCAGGGCCTTAAACCCAGAATATAGCAGGCCTTAAACCGAGAATATAACAGGCCTTAATCCCAGGAATATAGCAGGGCCTTAAACCCAGAATAAAGCAGGCCTTAAACCCAGAATATAGCAGGGCATAATCCCAGAATATAGAAGGTGCTAATCCCAGAATATAGCAAGCCTTAATCCCAGAACATAGCTGGCCTTAAAGACAGAATATAGCAGGCCTGAATCGCAGAATATAGCAGGGCTTAATCCCAGAATATGGCAGGCCTTAATCCCAGAATATAGCAGGCCTTAAACCCAGTATATAGTGGGCCTGATTCCCAGAATATATCAGAGCTTAATCCCAGAATATAGCAGAGCTTAATTCCAGAATATAGCAGGTCTTAAACCCTGAATATAGCAGGGCATAAACCCAGAATATAGCAGGGATTAATCCCAGAATATAGCAGGGCATAATCCCAGAATATAGCAGAGATTAAACCCAGAATATAGCAAGTCTTAATCAGAGAATGTGGCAGGCCTTAAACCCAGAATATAGCAGGCCTTAAAACCAGAATATAGCAGGCCTTAATCCTAGAATATAGAAGGCATTAAACCCAGAATATCGCAGGGCATAAACCCAGAATATAGTAGGGCATAAACCCAGAATATAGCAGGGATTAAACAAAGAATATAGCCGTCCTTAAAAACAGAATGTAGCAGGGATTAATCCCAGAACATAGCATGACTTAATCCAAGAATATAGCACACCTTAAACCCAGAATATAGCAGGCCTTAATCTCAGAACATAGCAGGCCTTAATCCCAGAATATAGATAGCCTTAAACACAGAATATAGCAGGCCTTAAACCCAGAATATAGCAGGTCTCTATTCAAGAATATAGCAGGCCTTAAACCCAGAATATTGCAGGGTCTATTCCTAGAATATAGAAGGCCTTAATCCCAAAATAGAGCAGGCCTTAAACCAAGAATATAGTATGGCTTAATCTCAGAATATAGCAGTCCTTAATCCCAAAATATAGCAGGCCTTAAACCCAGAATATAGCGTGCCTTAATCAAAGAATATAGCAGGGCGTAAACCCAACATATAGCAGGACTTAATCCCAGACTATAGCAGGGCTTAATCCCAAAATATAGCAGGCATTAAAAACAGAATATAGCAGGGATTAAACCCAGAATATAGCAGGGAATAATAACAGAATATAGCAGGTCTTAAACCCAGAATATAGCAGGGCCTAATCCCAAAATATAGCAGGGCTTAATCCCAGAATATAGCAGGCAGTAAAAACAGAATATAGCAGGGCATAATCCCAGAATATAGCAGGGCATAATCCCAGAATAAAGCAGGCCTTAATCCCAGAACATAGCGGGGCGTAAACAAAACATATAGCAGGACTTAATCCCAGAATATAGCAGGGCGTAAACCCAGAATATAGCAGGGCATAATCCCAGAATATAGCAGGGCATAATCCCAGAATATAGCAGGCCTTAATCCCAGAACATAGCGGGGCGTAAACAAATCATATAGCAGGACTTAATCCCAGAATATAGCAGGCCATTATCCCAGAGTATAGCATGTCTTAATCCCAGAATATAACAGGTTTTAATCCCAGAATATAGCAGGCCTTAAATCCACAATATAGCAGGCCTTTATCCAAGAATATAGCAAGCCTTAATACCAGAATATAGCAGGCCTTAAAACCAGAATATATCAGGGCTTAAACCCAGAATATAGCAGGGCCTAATCCCACAATATAGCAAGTCTTAATCCCAGAATATAGCAGGCCTTAAACACAGAATATAGCAGGCCTTAAACACAGAAGATAGCAGGGCTTAATTCCATAATATAGCAGGGCTTAATTCCATAATATGGCAGGCCTTAATACCAGAATATGGCAGGCCTTAAACCCAGAATATAGCAGGGATTAAACACAGAATATAGCAGGGAATAATACCAGAATATATCAGGGCTTAAACCCAGAATATAGCAGGGCCTAATCCCACAATATAGCAAGGCTTAATCCCAGAATATAGCCGGCCTTAAACCCAGAATATTGCAGGACTTAATCCCAGAATATAGCGGACCTATTCCCAGAATACAGCTGGCCTTAATCCCAAAATATAACAGGCCTTTAAAACAGAATATAGTAGGGCTTAAACTCAGAATATAGCAGGGAATAATACCAGAATATAGCAGGGCTTAAACCCAGAATATAGAAGGTGCTAATCCAAGAATATAGCAAGCCTTAATCCCAGAACATAGCCGGCCTTAAACACAGAATATAGCAGGCCTGAATCGCAGAATATAGCAGGGCTTAAACTCAGAATATAGCAGGGCCTCATTCCAGAATGAAGCAGGCCTAAAACACAGAATATAGCGGGGCATAATCCCAGAATATAGACGGCCTTAAACACAGAATATTGCAGGCCTTAATCCCAGAATATAGCAGGGCGTAAACAAAACATATTGCAGGACTCAATCCCAGAATATAGCAGGCCTTAAATCCAGAATATAGCAGGCTTTCTCCCAGAATATAGCAGGCCTTAATCCAAGAATTTAGCAGGCCTTAAATCCAGAATATAGCAGGCCTTAATCCCAGAATATTGGAAGCCTTGAACCCAGAATAAAGCAGGACATAATCCCAGAATATAACAGGGCTAAATCCTTGAGTATGGCAGGCCTTAATCCCAGAATATAGAAGGGATTAAACAAAGAATATAGCAGACCTTAAAAACAGAATATAGCAGGCCTTAAACCCAGAATATAGCAGGCCTTAAACCGAGAATATATCAGGCCTTAATCCCAGGAATATAGCAGGGCCTTAAACCCAGAATAAAGCAGGCCTTAATCCCAGAATATAGCAGGGCATAATCCCAGAATATAGAAGGTGCTAATCCAAGAATATAGCAAGACTTAATCCCAGAACATAGCTGGCCTTAAACACAGAATATAGCAGGGCTTAATCCCAGAATATGGCAGGCCTTAATCCCAGAATATAGCAGGCCTTAAACCCAGTATATAGTGGGCCTGATTCCCAGAATATAGTTGGCCTTAATCCCAGAATATATCAGAGCTTAATTCCAGAATATAGCAGGTCTTAAAGCCTGAATATAGCAGGGCATAAACCCAGAATATAGCAGGGATTAATCCCAGAATATAGCAGGGCATAATCCCAGAATACAGCAAAGATTAAACCCAGAATATAGCAAGTCCTAATCAGAGAATGCAGCAGGCCTTAAACCCAGAATATAGCAGGCCTTAAAACCAGAATATAGCAGGGATTAAACAAAGAATATAGCAGTCCTTAAAAACAGAATATAGCAGGGATTAATCCCAGAACATAGCATCCCTTAATCCAAGAATATAGCACACCTTAAACCCAGAATATAGCCGTCCTTAAACACAGAATATAGCAGGCCTTAACCCAAGAATTTAGCAAGCCTTAAACCCAGAATATAGCATGCCTTAATCCCAGAATATTGGAAGCCTTGAACCCAGATTAAAGCGAGACATAATCCCAGAATATAACAGGGCTAAATCCCAGAATATGGCAGGCCTTAATCCCAGAATATAGAAGGGATTAAACAAAGAATATAGCGACCTTAAAAACAGAATATAGCAGGCCTTAAACCCAGAATATAGCAGGCCTTAAACCGAGAATATAGCAGGCCTTAATCCCAGGAATATAGCAGGGCCTTAAACCCAGAATAAAGCAGGCCTTAAACCCAGAATATAGCACGGCTTAATCCCAGAATATAGAAAGTCCTAATCCCAGAATATAGCAAGCCTTAATCCCAGAACATAGCTGGCCTTAAACACAGAATATAGCAGGCCTGAATCGCAGAATATAGCAGGGTTTAATCCCAGAATATGGCAGGACTTAATCCCAGAATATAGCAGGCCTTAAAACCAGTATATAGTGGGCCTTAATCCCAGAATATAGCACGCCATAATCCCAGAATATAACAGAGTTTAATCCCAGAATATAGCAGGCCTTAAACCCAGAATATAGCAGGACATAAACCCAGAATATAGCAGGGATTAATCTCAGAATATAGCAGGGCATAATCCCAGAATATAGCAGAGATTAAATCCAGAATATAGCAAGTCTTTATCAGAGAATGTAGCAGGCCTTAAACCCAGAATATAGCAGGCCTTAATCCTAGAATATAGAAGGCATTAAACCCAGAATATAGCAGGCCTTAATCCCAAAATATAGCAGGCCTTAAACCCAGAATATAGCGTGCCGTAATCACAGAATATAGCAGGGCGTAAACCCAACATATAGCAGGACTTAATCCCAGAATATAGCAGGGCTTAATCACAGAATATATCAGTACTTAATCCCAGAATATAGCGGGTCTATTCCCAGAATACAACTGGCCTTAATCCCAAAATATAGCAGCCCTTAAAAACAGAATATGCCAGGGATTAAAACCAGAATATAACAGGGAATAATACCAGAATATAGCAGGTCTTAAACCCAGAATATAGCAGGGCCTAATCCCAGAATGAAGCAGGCCTAAAACTCAGAATATAGTGGGGCATAATCCCAGAATATAGCCAGCCTTAAACACAGAATATAGCAGGCCTTAATCCCAGAATATAGAAGGGCGTAAACATAACATATAGCAGGACTCAATCCCATAATATAGCAGACCTTAAACACAGAATATAGCAGGCTTTCTCCCAGAATATAGCAGGCCTTAAATCCAGAATATAGCAGGCCTTAATCCCAGAATATTGGAAGCCTTGAACCCAGAATAAAGCAGGACATAATCCCAGAATATAACAGGGCTAAATCCCAGAATATGGCAGGCCTTAATCCCAGAATATAGAAGGGATTAAACAAAGAATATAGCAGACCTTAAAAACAGAATGTAGCAGGGCCTTAAACCCAGAATATAGCAGGCCTTAAACCGAGAATATATCAGGCCTTAATCCCAGGAATATAGCAGGGCCTTAAACCCAGAATAAAGCAGGCCTTAAACCCAGAATATAGCAGGGCATAATCCCAGAATATAGAAGGTGCTAATCCCAGAATATAGCAAGCCTTAATCCCAGAACATAGCTGGCCTTAAAGACAGAATATAGCAGGCCTGAATCGCAGAATATAGCAGGGCTTAATCCCAGAATATGGCAGGCCTTAATCCCAGAATATAGCAGGCCTTAAACCCAGTATATAGTGGGCCTGATTCCCAGAATATAGTTGGCCTTAATCCCAGAATATAGCAGAGCTTAATTCCAGAATATAGCAGGTCTTAAACCCTGAATATAGCAGGGCATAAACCCAGAATATAGCAGGGATTAATCCCAGAATATAGCAGGGCATAATCCCAGAATATAGCAGAGATTAAACCCAGAATATAGCAAGTCTTAATCAGAGAATGTGGCAGGCCTTAAACCCAGAATATAGCAGGCCTTAAAACCAGAATATAGCAGGCCTTAATCCTAGAATATAGAAGGCATTAAACCCAGAATATCGCAGGGCATAAACCCAGAATATAGCAGGGCATAAACCCAGAATATAGCAGGGATTAAACAAAGAATATAGCCGTCCTTAAAAACAGAATGTAGCAGGGATTAATCCCAGAACATAGCATGACTTAATCCAAGAATATAGCACACCTTAAACCCAGAATATAGCAGGCTTTCTCCCAGAATATAGCAGGCCTTAATCCAAGAATTTAGCAGGCCTTAAATCCAGAATATAGCAGGCCTTAATCCCAGAATATTGGAAGCCTTGAACCCAGAATAAAGCAGGACATAATCCCAGAATATAACAGGGCTAAATCCTTGAGTATGGCAGGCCTTAATCCCAGAATATAGAAGGGATTAAACAAAGAATATAGCAGACCTTAAAAACAGAATATAGCAGGCCTTAAACCCAGAATATAGCAGGCCTTAAACCAAGAATATATCAGGCCTTAATCCCAGGAATATAGCAGGGCCTTAAACCCAGAATAAAGCAGGCCTTAATCCCAGAATATAGCAGGGCATAATCCCAGAATATAGAAGGTGCTAATCCAAGAATATAGCAAGACTTAATCCCAGAACATAGCTGGCCTTAAACACAGAATATAGCAGGGCTTAATCCCAGAATATGGCAGGCCTTAATCCCAGAATATAGCAGGCCTTAAACCCAGTATATAGTGGGCCTGATTCCCAGAATATAGTTGGCCTTAATCCCAGAATATATCAGAGCTTAATTCCAGAATATAGCAGGTCTTAAACCCTGAATATAGCAGGGCATAAATCCAGAATATAGCAGGGATTAATCCCAGAATATAGCAGGGCATAATCCCAGAATACAGCAAAGATTAAACCCAGAATATAGCAAGTCCTAATCAGAGAATGTAGCAGGCCTTAAACCCAGAATATAGCAGGCCTTAATACCAGAATATAGCAGGGATTAAACAAAGAATATAGCAGTCCTTAAAAACAGAATATAGCAGGGATTAATCCCAGAACATAGCATCCCTTAATCCAAGAATATAGCACACCTTTAACCCAGAATATAGCCGTCCTTAAACACAGAATATAGCAGGCCTTAACCCAAGAATTTAGCAAGCCTTAAACCCAGAATATAGCATGCCTTAATCCCAGAATATTGGAAGGCTTGAACCCAGATTAAAGCAAGACATAATCCCAGAATATAACAGGGCTAAATCCCAGAATATGGCAGGCCTTAATCCCAGAATATAGAAGGGATTAAACAAAGAATATAGCGACCTTAAAAACAGAATATAGCAGGCCTTAAACCCAGAATATAGCAGGCCTTAAACCGAGAATATAGCAGGCCTTAATCCCAGGAATATAGCAGGGCCTTAAACCCAGAATAAAGCAGGCCTTAAACCCAGAATATAGCACGGCTTAATCCCAGAATATAGAAAGTCCTAATCCCAGAATATAGCAAGCCTTAATCCCAGAACATAGCTGGCCTTAAACACAGAATATAGCAGGCCTGAATCGCAGAATATAGCAGGGTTTAATCCCAGAATATGGCAGGACTTAATCCCAGAATATAGCAGGCCTTAAAACCAGTATATAGTGGGCCTTAATCCCAGAATATAGCACGCCATAATCCCAGAATATAACAGAGTTTAATCCCAGAATATAGCAGGCCTTAAACCCAGAATATAGCAGGACATAAACCCAGAATATAGCAGGGATTAATCTCAGAATATAGCAGGGCATAATCCCAGAATATAGCAGAGATTAAATCCAGAATATAGCAAGTCTTTATCAGAGAATGTAGCAGGCCTTAAACCCAGAATATAGCAGTCCTTAATCCAAGAATATAGCACGCCTTAAACCCAGAATATAGCAGGCCTTAATCCCAAAATATAGCAGGCCTTAAACCCAGAATATAGCGTGCCGTAATCACAGAATATAGCAGGGCGTAAACCCAACATATAGCAGGACTTAATCCCAGAATATAGCAGGGCTTAATCACAGAATATAGCAGCACTTAATCCCAGAATATAGCGGGTCTATTCCCAGAATACAACTGGCCTTAATCCCAAAATATAGCAGCCCTTAAAAACAGAATATGCCAGGGATTAAAACCAGAATATAACAGGGAATAATACCAGAATATAGCAGGTCTTAAACCCAGAATATAGCAGGGCCTAATCCCAGAATGAAGCAGGCCTAAAACTCAGAATATAGTGGGGCATAATCCCAGAATATAGCCAGCCTTAAACACAGAATATAGCAGGCCTTAATCCCAGAATATAGAAGGGCGTAAACAAAACATATAGCAGGACTCAATCCCATAATATAGCAGACCTTAAACACAGAATATAGCAGGCTTTCTCCCAGAATATAGCAGGCCTTAAATCCAGAATATAGCAGGCCTTAATCCCAGAATATTGGAAGCCTTGAACCCAGAATAAAGCAGGACATAATCCCAGAATATAACAGGGCTAAATCCCAGAATATGGCAGGCCTTAATCCCAGAATATAGAAGGGATTAAACAAAGAATATAGCAGACCTTAAAAACAGAATGTAGCAGGGCCTTAAACCCAGAATATAGCAGGCCTTAAACCGAGAATATAACAGGCCTTAATCCCAGGAATATAGCAGGGCCTTAAACCCAGAATAAAGCAGGCCTTAAACCCAGAATATAGCAGGGCATAATCCCAGAATATAGCAGAGATTAAATCCAGAATATAGCAAGTCTTTATCAGAGAATGTAGCAGGCCTTAAACCCAGAATATAGCAGTCCTTAATCCAAGAATATAGCACGCCTTAAACCCAGAATATAGCAGGCCTTAATCCCAAAATATAGCAGGCCTTAAACCCAGAATATAGCGTGCCGTAATCACAGAATATAGCAGGGCGTAAACCCAACATATAGCAGGACTTAATCCCAGAATATAGCAGGGCTTAATCACAGAATATAGCAGCACTTAATCCCAGAATATAGCGGGTCTATTCCCAGAATACAACTGGCCTTAATCCCAAAATATAGCAGCCCTTAAAAACAGAATATGCCAGGGATTAAAACCAGAATATAACAGGGAATAATACCAGAATATAGCAGGTCTTAAACCCAGAATATAGCAGGGCCTAATCCCAGAATGAAGCAGGCCTAAAACTCAGAATATAGTGGGGCATAATCCCAGAATATAGCCAGCCTTAAACACAGAATATAGCAGGCCTTAATCCCAGAATATAGAAGGGCGTAAACAAAACATATAGCAGGACTCAATCCCATAATATAGCAGACCTTAAACACAGAATATAGCAGGCTTTCTCCCAGAATATAGCAGGCCTTAAATCCAGAATATAGCAGGCCTTAATCCCAGAATATTGGAAGCCTTGAACCCAGAATAAAGCAGGACATAATCCCAGAATATAACAGGGCTAAATCCCAGAATATGGCAGGCCTTAATCCCAGAATATAGAAGGGATTAAACAAAGAATATAGCAGACCTTAAAAACAGAATGTAGCAGGGCCTTAAACCCAGAATATAGCAGGCCTTAAACCGAGAATATAACAGGCCTTAATCCCAGGAATATAGCAGGGCCTTAAACCCAGAATAAAGCAGGCCTTAAACCCAGAATATAGCAGGGCATAATCCCAGAATATAGAAGGTGCTAATCCCAGAATATAGCAAGCCTTAATCCCAGAACATAGCTGGCCTTAAAGACAGAATATAGCAGGCCTGAATCGCAGAATATAGCAGGGCTTAATCCCAGAATATGGCAGGCCTTAATCCCAGAATATAGCAGGCCTTAAACCCAGTATATAGTGGGCCTGATTCCCAGAATATAGTTGGCCTTAATCCCAGAATATAGCAGAGCTTAATTCCAGAATATAGCAGGTCTTAAACCCTGAATATAGCAGGGCATAAACCCAGAATATAGCAGGGATTAATCCCAGAATATAGCAGGGCATAATCCCAGAATATAGCAGAGATTAAACCCAGAATATAGCAAGTCTTAATCAGAGAATGTGGCAGGCCTTAAACCCAGAATATAGCAGGCCTTAAAACCAGAATATAGCAGGCCTTAATCCTAGAATATAGAAGGCATTAAACCCAGAATATCGCAGGGCATAAACCCAGAATATAGTAGGGCATAAACCCAGAATATAGCAGGGATTAAACAAAGAATATAGCCGTCCTTAAAAACAGAATGTAGCAGGGATTAATCCCAGAACATAGCATGACTTAATCCAAGAATATAGCACACCTTAAACCCAGAATATAGCAGGCCTTAATCTCAGAACATAGCAGGCCTTAATCCCAGAATATAGATAGCCTTAAACACAGAATATAGCAGGCCTTAAACCCAGAATATAGCAGGTCTCAATTCAAGAATATAGCAGGCCTTAAACCCAGAATATTGCAGGGTCTATTCCTAGAATATAGAAGGCCTTAATCCCAAAATAGAGCAGGCCTTAAACCAAGAATATAGTATGTCTTAATCTCAGAATATAGCAGTCCTTAATCCCAAAATATAGCAGGCCTTAAACCCAGAATATAGCGTGCCTTAATCAAAGAATATAGCAGGGCGTAAACCCAACATATAGCAGGACTTAATCCCAGACTGTATAGCAGGGCTTAATCCCAAAATATAGCAGGCATTAAAAACAGAATATAGCAGGGATTAAACCCAGAATATAGCAGGGAATAATAACAGAATATAGCAGGTCTTAAACCCAGAATATAGCAGGGCCTAATCCCAAAATATAGCAGGGCTTAATCCCAGAATATAGCAGGCATTAAAAACAGAATATAGCAGGGCATAATCCCAGAATATAGCAGGGCATAATCCCAGAATATAGCAGGCCTTAATCCCAGAACATAGCGGGGCGTAAACAAAACATATAGCAGGACTTAGTCCCAGAATATAGCAGGCCTTAAATCCAGAATATAGCAGGCTTTCTCCCAGAATATAGCAGGCCTTAAACACAGAATATAGCAGGCCTTAATCCAAGAATTTAGCAGGCCTTAAACCCAGAATATAGCAGGCCTTAATCCCAGAATATGGGAAGCCTTAAACCCAGAATAAAGCAGGACATAAACCCAGAATATAGCAGGGCTAAATCCCAGAATATGGCAGGCCTTAATCCCAGAATATAGCAGGCCTTAATCCCAGGAATATAGCAGGGCCTTATCCCAGAATAAAGCAGGTCTTAAACCCAGAATAAAGCAGGACATAATCCCAGAATATATCAGGCGATAAACTCAGAATGCAGCAGGGATTAATCCCAGAATATAGCAGGGCCTAATCCCAGAATAAAGCAGGCCTTAAACCCAGTATATAGCAGGGCATAATCCCAGAATGTATCAGGCCTTAGTCCAAGAATATAGCAAGCCTTAAACACAGAATATAGCGGGCACTAAACCCAGAATATAGCAGGGCTAAATCCAAAAATACAGCACGCCTTAGTCCCAGAATGTAGCAGGGATTAAACAAAGAATATAGCAGGCCTGAAAAACAGAATATAGCAGGCCCTAAACCCAGAATATAGCAGGGTTTAATCCCAGAATATAGCAGGGCGTAAACACAGAATATATCAGGGCCTAATCCCAGAATAAAGCAGGCCTTAAACCCAGAATATAGCAGGGCATAATCCCAGAATATAGCAAGCATTAATCCCAGAACATAGCAGGCCTTAATCCAAGAATATAGCAAGCCTTAATCCCAGAATATAGCAAGCCTTAAAAACAGAACATAGTAGGCCTGAAACCCAGAATATTGCAGGGTCTATTCCTAGAATATAGAAGGCCTTAATCCCAAAATAGAGCAGGCCTTAAACCCAGAATATAGTATGGCTTAATCTCAGAATATAGCAGTCCTTAATCCCAAAATATAGCAGGCCTTAAACCCAGAATATAGCGTGCCTTAATCAAAGAATATAGCAGGGCGTAAACCCAACATATAGCAGGGCCTAATCCCACAATATAGCAAGTCTTAATCCCAGAATATAGCAGGCCTTAAACACAGAATATAGCAGGCCTTAAACACAGAAGATAGCAGGCCTTAATCCCAGAATATAGCAGGGCTTAATTCCATAATATAGCAAGCCTTAATACCAGAATATGGCAGGCCTTAAACCCAGAATATAGCAGGGATTAAACACAGAATATAGCAGGGAATAATACCAGAATATATCAGGGCTTAAACCCAGAATATAGCAGGGCCTAATCCCACAATATAGCAAGGCTAAATCCCAGAATATAGCAGGCCTTAAACACAGAATATAGCAGGCCTTAAACACAGAAGATAGCAGGCCTTAAACCCAGAATATAGCAGGCCTTAAACCGAGAATATAGCAGGGCATAATCCCAGAATATAGCAAGCATTAATCCCAGAACATAGCAGGACTTAAACACAGAATATAGCAGGCCTTAATCCAAGAATATAGCAGGTCTTAATACCAGAATATAGCAAGCCTTAAAAACAGAACATAGTAGGCCTGAAACCCAGAATATAGCAAGGCAAAATCCCAAAATATTGCATGCCATAATCCCAGAATATAGCAGGGATTAAACAATGAATATAGCAGTCTTTAAAAACAGAATATAGCATTGCTTAAAAACAGAATATAGCAGGCCTTAAACCCAGAATCCAGCAGGCCTTAATCCCAGCATATAGCAGGGCTTAATCCCAGCATAGAGCAGGGCTTAATCCCAGAATATAGCAGGACTTAATCCCAGAATATAGCCGGTCTATTCCCAGAATACAGCTGGCCTTAATCCCAAAATATAGCAGGCTTAAAAACAGAATATAGCAGGGATTAAAACCAGAATATATCAGGGAATAGTACCAGAATATAGCAGGCCTTAATCCCAGAATAAAGCAGGGCGTAAACAAAACATATAGCAGGACTCAATCCCAGAATATAGCAGGCCTTAAATCCAGAATATAGCAGGCCTTAATCCCAGAATATTGGAAGCCTTGAACCCAGAATAAAGCAGGACATAATCCCAGAATATAACAGGGCTAAATCCCAGAATATGGCAGGCCTTAATCCCAGAATATAGAAGGGATTAAACAAAGAATATAGCAGACCTTAAAAACAGAATATAGCAGGGCCTTAAACCCAGAATAAAGCAGGCCTTAAACCCAGACTATAGCAGGGCTTAATCCCAGAATATAGCAAGCCTTAATCCCAGAACATAGCTGGACTTAATCACAGAATATAGCAGGCCTGAATCGCAGAATATAGCAGGGCTTACTCCCAGAATATGGCAGGCCTTAAACCCAGAATATAGCAGGGATTAATCCCAAAATATAGCAGGCCTTAATCCAAGAATATAGCACGTCTTAAACCCTGAATATAGCAGGCCTTCAACACAGAATATAGCAGGCCTTAATCCCAGAATATAGCAGGCCTTTATCCCAGAATATAGCATGTCTTAATCCCAGAATATAACAGGTTTTAATCCCAGAATATAGCAGGCCTTAAATCCACAATATAGCAGGCCTTTATCCAAGAATATAGCAAGCCTTAATACCAGAATATAGCAGGCCTTAAACCCAGAATATAGCAGGGATTAAACACAGAATATAGCAGGGAATAATACCAGAAAATATCAGGGCTTAAACCCAGAATATAGCAGGGTCTAATCCCACAATATAGCAAGGCTTAATCCCAGAATATGGCAGGCCTTAATCCCAGAATATAGCAGGCCTTAAACCCAGTATATAGTGGGCCTGATTCCCAGAATATAGTTGGCCTTAATCCCAGAATATAGCAGAGCTTAATTCCAGAATATAGCAGGTCTTAAACCCTGAATATAGCAGGGCATAAACCCAGAATATAGCAGGGATTAATCCCAGAATATAGCAGGGTATAATCCCAGAATATAGCAAAGATTAAACCCAGAATATAGCAAGTCCTAATCAGAGAATGTAGCAGGCCTTAAACCCAGAATATAGCAGGCCTTAATCCTAGAATATAGAAGGCATTAAACCCAGAATATAGCAGGGCATAAACCCAGAATATAGCAGGGCATAAGCCCAGAATATAGCAGGGATTAAACAAAGAATATAGCAGTCCTTAAAAACAGAATATAGCAGGGATTAATCCCAGAACATAGCATCCCTTAATCCAAGAATATAGCACACCTTAAACCCAGAATATAGCCGTCCTTAAACACAGAATATAGCAGGCCTTAACCCAAGAATTTAGCAAGCCTTAAACCCAGAATATAGCATGCCTTAATCCCAGAATATTGGAAGCCTTGAACCCAGATTAAAGCAAGACATAATCCCAGAATATAACAGGGCTAAATCCCAGAATATGGCAGGCCTTAATCCCAGAATATAGAAGGGATTAAACAAAGAATATAGCGACCTTAAAAACAGAATATAGCAGGCCTTAAACCCAGAATATAGCAGGCCTTAAACCGAGAATATAGCAGGGCATAATCCCAGAATATAGCAAGCATTAATCCCAGAACATAGCAGGACTTAAACACAGAATATAGCAGGCCTTAATCCAAGAATATAGCAGGCCTTAATACCAGAATATAGCAAGCCTTAAAAACAGAACATAGTAGGCCTGAAACCCAGAATATAGCAAGGCAAAATCCCAAAATATTGCATGCCATAATCCCAGAATATAGCAGGGATTAAACAATGAATATAGCAGTCTTTAAAAACAGAATATAGCATTGCTTAAAAACAGAATATAGCAGGCCTTAAACCCAGAATCCAGCAGGCCTTAATCCCAGCATATAGCAGGGCTTAATCCCAGCATAGAGCAGGGCTTAATCCCAGAATATAGCAGGACTTAATCCCAGAATATAGCCGGTCTATTCCCAGAATACAGCTGGCCTTAATCCCAAAATATAGCAGGCTTAAAAACAGAATATAGCAGGGATTAAAACCAGAATATATCAGGGAATAGTACCAGAATATAGCAGGCCTTAATCCCAGAATAAAGCAGGGCGTAAACAAAACATATAGCAGGACTCAATCCCAGAATATAGCAGGCCTTAAATCCAGAATATAGCAGGCCTTAATCCCAGAATATTGGAAGCCTTGAACCCAGAATAAAGCAGGACATAATCCCAGAATATAACAGGGCTAAATCCCAGAATATGGCAGGCCTTAATCCCAGAATATAGAAGGGATTAAACAAAGAATATAGCAGACCTTAAAAACAGAATATAGCAGGGCCTTAAACCCAGAATAAAGCAGGCCTTACACCCAGACTATAGCAGGGCTTAATCCCAGAATATAGCAAGCCTTAATCCCAGAACATAGCTGGACTTAATCACAGAATATAGCAGGCCTGAATCGCAGAATATAGCACGTCTTAAACCCTGAATATAGCAGGCCTTCAACACAGAATATAGCAGGCCTTAATCCCAGAATATAGCAGGCCTTTATCCCAGAATATAGCATGTCTTAATCCCAGAATATAACAGGTTTTAATCCCAGAATATAGCAGGCCTTAAATCCACAATATAGCAGGCCTTAATCCCAGAATATAGCAGGCCTTTATCCCAGAATATAGCATGTCTTAATCCCAGAATATAACAGGTTTTAATCCCAGAATATAGCAGGCCTTAAATCCACAATATAGCAGGCCTTTATCCAAGAATATAGCAAGCCTTAATACCAGAATATAGCAGGCCTTAAACACAGAATATGGCAGGCCTTAAACCCAGAATATAGCAGGGATTAATCCCAAAATATAGCAGGCCTTAATCCAAGAATATAGCACGTCTTAAACCCTGAATATAGCAGGCCTTCAACACAGAATATAGCAGGCCTTAATCCCAGAATATAGCAGGCCTTTATCCCAGAATATAGCATGTCTTAATCCCAGAATATAACAGGTTTTAATCCCAGAATATAGCAGGCCTTAAATCCACAATATAGCAGGCCTTTATCCAAGAATATAGCAAGCCTTAATACCAGAATATAGCAGGCCTTAAACCCAGAATATAGCAGGGATTAAACACAGAATATAGCAGGGAATAATACCAGAAAATATCAGGGCTTAAACCCAGAATATAGCAGGGTCTAATCCCACAATATAGCAAGGCTTAATCCCAGAATATGGCAGGCCTTAAACACAGAATATAGCAGGCCTTAAACACAGAAGATAGCAGGCCTTAATTTCCAGAATATAGCAGGGCTTAATCCCAGAACATAGCAGGGCTAAATCCCAGAATATAGCAGGGCCTAATCCCAGAATAAAGCAGGCCTTAAACCCAGAATATAACAGGCATTAATTCCAGAATATAGCAGGCCTTTATCCAAGAATATAGCAAGCCTTAATACCAGAATATAGCAGGCCTTAAACCCAGAATATAGCAGGGATTAAACACAGAATATAGCAGGGAATAATACCAGAAAATATCAGGGCTTAAACCCAGAATATAGCAGGGTCTAATCCCACAATATAGCAAGGCTTAATCCCAGAATATGGCAGGCCTTAAACACAGAATATAGCAGGCCTTAAACACAGAAGATAGCAGGCCTTAATTTCCAGAATATAGCAGGGCTTAATCCCAGAACATAGCAGGGCTAAATCCCAGAATATAGCAGGGCCTAATCCCAGAATAAAGCAGGCCTTAAACCCAGAATATAACAGGCATTAATTCCAGAATATAGCAGGACTTAATCCCAGAATATAGCAGTGCTTAAAACCAGAATATAGCCGGGCCTAATCCCAGAATAAAGCAGGCCTTAAACGCAGAATATAGCAGGCATTAATTCCAGAATATAGCAGGACTTAATCCCAGAATATAGCAGAGATTAAACCCAGAATATAGCGGGGCATAATCCCAGAATATAGCCGGCCTTAAACACAGAATATAGCAGGCCTTAATCCCAGAATATAGCAGGCCGTAATCCCAGAATATAGCAGGGATTAAACAAAGAATATAGCTGGCCTTAATCCCAGAATATAGCAGGCATTAATTCCAGAATATAGCAGGACTTAATCCCAGAATATAGCAGGGCTAAAACCCAGAATAGAGCGGGGCATAATCCCAGAATATAGCCGGCCTTAAACACAGAATATAGCAGGCCTTAATCCCAGAATATAGCAGGGCGTAAACAAAACATATAGCAGGACTCAATCCCAGAATTTGGCAGGCCTTAAACACAGAATATAGCAGGCTTTCTCCCAGAATATAGCAGGCCTTAAACACAGAATATAGCAGGCCTTAATCCAAGAATTTAGCAAGCCTTAAATCCAGAATATAGCAGGCCTTAATCCCAGAATATTGGAAGCCTTGAACCCAGAATAAAGCAGGATATAATCCCAGAATATAACAGGGCTAAATCCCAGAATATGGCAGGCCTTAATCCCAGAATATAGAAGGGATTAAACAAAGAATATAGCAGACCTTAAAAACAGAATATAGCAGGCCTTAAACCCAGAATATAGCAGGCCTTAAACCGAGAATATAGCAGGCCTTAATCCCAGGAATATAGCAGAGCCTTAAACCCAGAATAAAGCCGGCCTTAAACCCAGAATATAGCAGGGCATAATCCCAGAATATGGCAGGCCTTAATCCCAGAATATAGCAGGCCTTAAACCAAGTATATAGTGGGCCTTAATTCCAGAATATAGTTGGCCTTAATCCCAGAATATAGCAGAGCTTAATCCCAGAATATAACAGGTCTTGAACCCTGAATATAGCAGGGCATAAACCTAGAATATAGCAGGGATTAATCCCAGAATATAGCAGGGCTTAATCCCAGAATATAGCAGAGATTAAACCCAGAATATAGCAAGTCTTAATCAGAGAATGTAGGAGGCCTTAAACCCAGAATATAGCAGGCCTTAAACCCAGAATATAGCACGCCATAAACCCAGAATATAGCAGGTCTTAATACCAAAATACAGCAAGCCTTAAACCCAGAATATAGCGTGCCGTAATCACAGAATATAGCAGGGCGTAAACCCAACATATAGCAGGACTTAATCCCATAATATAGCAGGGCTTAATCCCAGAATATAGCAGGACTTAATCCCAGAATATAGGAGGGCCTTAAACCCAGAATAAAGCAGGCCTTAAACCGGGAATATAGCAGGCCTTAATCCTAGAATATAGAAGGCATTAAACCCAGAATATAGCAGGACATAAACCCAGAATATAGCAGGACATAAACCCAGAATATAGCAGGTCTCAATTCAAGAATATAGCAGGCCTTAAACCCAGAATATTGCAGGGTCTATTCCTAGAATATAGAAGGCCTTAATCCCAAAATAGAGCAGGCCTTAAACCCAGAATATAGCATGGCTTAATCTCAGAATGTAGCAGTCCTTAATCCCAAAATATAGCAGGCCTTAAACCCAGAATATAGCGTGCCTTAATCAAAGAATATAGCAGGGCGTAAACCCAACATATAGCAGGACTTAATCCCAGACTATAGCAGGGCTTAATCCCAAAATATAGCAGGCATTAAAAACAGAATATAGCAGGGATTAAACCCAGAATATAGCAGGGAATAATAACAGAATATAGCAGGTCTTAAACCCAGAATATAGCAGGGCCTAATCCCAGAATACAGCAGGGCGTAAACCCAGAATATAGCAGGGCATAATCCCAGAATAAAGCAGGCCTAAAACCCAGAATATAGCAGGGCATAATCCCAGAATATAGCAAGCATTAATCCCAGAACATAGCGGGGCGTAAATGAAACATATAGCAGGACTTAATCCCAGAATATAGCAGGCCTTAAATCCAGAATATAGCAGGCTCTCTCCCGGAATATAGCAGGCCTTAAACCCAGAATATAGCAGGCCTTAATCCCAGAATATGGGAAACCTTAAACCCAGAATAAAGCAGGACATAAACCCAGAATATAGCAGGGCTAAATCCCAGAATATGGCAGGCCTTAATCCCAGAATATAACAGGCCTTAATCCCAGAATATGGGAAACCTTAAACCCAGAATAAAGCAGGACATAAACCCAGAATATAGCAGGGCATAATCCCAGAATATATCAGGCCTTAATCCCAGAATATAGCAGGCGATAAACTCAGAATGCAGCAGGGATTAATCCAAGAATATAGCAGGCTTTAATCCCAGAATATACCAGGCCTTAAAAACAGAAGATAGCAGGGATTAATCCCAGAATATAGCAGGGCCTAATCCCAGAATAAAGCAGGCCTTAAACCCAGTATATAGCAGGGCATAATCCCAGAATGTATCAGGCCTTAGTCCAAGAATATAGCAAGCCTAAAAAAACACAGAATATAGCGGGCACTAAACCCAGAATATAGCAGGGCTAAATCCAAAAATATAGCACGCCTTAGTCTCAGAATGTAGCAGGGATTAAACAAAGAATATAGCAGGCCTTAAAAACAGACTATAGCAGGCCCTAAACCCAGAATATAGCAGGGCTTATTCCCAGAATATAGCTGGGCGTAAACACAGAATATATCAGGGCCTAATCCTAGAATAAAGCAGGCCTTAAACCCAGAATATAGCAGGGCATAATCCCAGAATATAGCAAGCATTAATCCCAGAACATAGCAGGATTTAAACACAGAATATAGCAGGCCTTAATCCAAGAATATAGCAGGCCTTAATCCCAGAATATAGCAAGCCTTAAAAACAGAACATAGTAGGCCTGAAACCCAGAATATAGCAAGGCAAAATCCCAAAATATAGCAGGGCTTAATCCCAAAATATAGCAGGCATTAAAAACAGAATATAGCAGGGATTAAACCCAGAATATAGCAGGAAATAATAACAGAATATAGCAGGTCTTAAACCCAGAATATAGCAGGGCCTAATCCCAGAATACAGCAGGGCGTAAACCCAGAATATAGCGGGGCGTAAATGAAACATATAGCAGGACTTAATCCCAGAATATAGCAGGGCATAATCCCAGAATATATCAGGCCTTAATCCCAGAATATAGCAGGCGATAAACTCAGAATGCAGCAGGGATTAATCCCAGAATATAGCAGGTCTTAATCCCAGTATATAGCAGGCTTTAATCCCAGAATATACCTGGCCTTAAAAACAGAATATAGCAGGGATTAATCCCAGAATAAAGCAGGGCCTAATCCCAGAATAAAGCAGGCCTTAAACCCAGTATATAGCAGGGCATAATCCCAGAATGTATCAGGCCTTAGTCCAAGAATATAGCAAGCCTTAAACACAGAATATAGCGGGCACTAAACCCAGAATATAGCAGGGCTAAATCCAAAAATATAGCACGCCTTAGTCCCAGAATGTAGCAGGGATTAAACAAAGAATATAGCAGGCCTTAAAAACAGAATATAGCAGGCCCTAAACCCAGAATATAGCAGGGCTTAATCCCAGAATATAGCAGGGCGTAAACACAGAATATATCAGGGCCTAATCCCAGAATAAAGCAGGCCTTAAACCCAGAATATAGCAGGGCATAATCCCAGAATATAGCAAGCATTAATCCCAGAACATAGCAGGACTTAAACACAGAATATAGCAGGCCTTAATCCAAGAATATAGCAGGCCTTAATACCAGAATATAGCAAGCCTTAAAAACAGAACATAGTAGGCCTGAAACCCAGAATATAGCAAGGCAAAATCCCAAAATATAGCATGCCTTAATCCCAGAATATAGCAGGGATTAAACAATGAATATAGCAGTCTTTAAAAACAGAATATAGCATTGCTTAAAAACAGAATATAGCAGGCCTTAAACCCAGAATCCAACAGGCCTTAATACCAGAATACAGCAGGCCATAATCCCAGGATATAGCAGGTCTTAATCCCAGAATATAGCAATCCTTAATCCCAGAATATAGCAGGCCTTAATTCCAGAATATAGCATGGCTTAATTCCAGAATATAGCAGTCCTTAATTCCAAAATATAGCAGGCCTTAATCCAAGAATATAGCACGTCTTAAACTCAGAATATAGCAGGCCTTAAACACAGAATATAGCAGACCTTAATCCCAGAATTTAGCAGGCCTTTATCCCAGAATATAGCATGTCGTAATCCCAGAATATAACAGGTTTTAATCCCAGAATATAGCAGGCCTTAAATCCACAATATAGCAGGCCTTTATCCAACAATATAGCAAGCCTTAATACCAGAATATAGCAGGCCTTAAACCCAGAATATAGCAGGGATTAAACACAGAATATAGCAGGGAATAATACCAGAATATATCAGGGCTTAAACCCAGAATATAGCAGGGCCTAATCCCACAATATAGCAAGGCTTAATCCCAGAATATAGCAGGCCTTAAACACAGAATATAGCAGGCCTTAAACACAGAAGATAGCAGGCCTTAATTTCCAGAATATAGCAGCGCTTAAACCCAGAATATAGCAGGGCTTAATCCCAGAATATAGCAGCGCTTATAACCAGAATATAGCCTGGCCTAATCCCAGAATAAAGCAGGCCTTAAACCCAGAATATAGCAGGCATTAATCCAAGAATATAGCAGGACTTAATCCCAGAATATAGCAGGGCTTAAACCCAGAATATAGCGGGGCATAAACCCAGAATATAGCCGGCCTGAAACACAGAATATAGCAGGCCTTAATCCCAGAATATAGCAGGACTCAATCCCAGAATATAGCAGGCCTTAAATCCAGAAAATAGCAGGCTTTCTCCCAGAATATAGCAGGTCTTAAACACTGAATATAGCAGGGCATAAACCCAGAATATGGCAGGGCTTAATCCCAGAACATAGCAGGACTTAATCCCAGAATATAGCAGGGCCTAATCCCACAATATAGCAAGGCTTAATCCCAGAATATAGCAGGCCTTAAACACAGAATATAGCAGGCCTTAAACACAGAAGATAGCAGGCCTTAATTTCCAGAATATAGCAGCGCTTAAACCCAGAATATAGCAGGGCTTAGTCCCAGAATCTAGCAGCGCTTATAACCAGAATATAGCCGGGCCTAATCCCAGAATAAAGCAGGCCTTAAACTCATAATATAGCAGGCATTAATTCCAGAATATAGAAGGACTTAATCCCAAAATATAGCAGGGCTTAAACCCAGAATATAGCCGGGCCTAATCCCAGAATAAAGCAGGCCTTAAACCCAGAATATAGCAGGCATTAATTCCAGAATATAGCAGGACTTAATCCCAGAATATAGCAGGGATTAAACCCAGAATATAGCAGGGCGTAAACAAAACATATAGCAGGACTCAATCCCAGAATATAGCAGGCCTTAAATCCAGATTATAGCAGGCCTTAATCCAAGATTTTAGCAAGCCTTAAATCCAGAATATAGCAGGCCTTAATCCCAGAATATTGGAAGCCTTGAACCCAGAATAAAGCAGGACATAATCCCAGAATATAACAGGGCTAAATCCCAGACTATGGCAGGCCTTAATCCCAGAATATAGAAGGGATTAAACAAAGAATATAGCAGACCTTAAAAACAGAATACAGCAGGCCTTAAACCCAGAATATAGCAGGCCTTAAACCGAGAATATAGCAGGCCTTAATCCCAGGAATATAGCAGGGCCTTAAACCCAGAATAAAGCAGGCCTTAAACCCAGAATATAGCAGGGCATAATCCCAGAATATAGAAGGTGCTAATCCCAGAATATAGCAAGCCTTAATCCCAGAACATAACTGGCCTTAAACACAGAATATAGCAGGCCTGAATCGCAGAATATAGCAGGGCTTAATCCCAGAATATGGCAGGCCTTAATCCCAGAATATAGCAGGCCTTAAACCCAGTATATAGTGGGCCTGATTCCCAGAATATAGTTGGCCTTAATCCCAGAATATAGCAGAGCTTAATTCCAGAATATAGCAGGTCTTAAACCCTGAATATAGCAGGGCATAAACCCAGAATATAGCAGGGATTAATCCCAGAATATAGCAGGGCATAATCCCAGAATATAGCAGAGATTAAACCCAGAATATAGCAAGTCTTAATCAGAGAATGTAGCAGGCCTTAAACCCAGAATATAGCAGGCCTTAAAACCAGAATATAGCAGGCCTTAATCCTAGAATATAGAAGGCATTAAACCCAGAATATAGCAGGGCATAAACCCAGAATATAGCAGGGATTAATCCCAGAATATAGCCGTCCTTAAAAACAGAATATAGCAGGGATTAATCCCAGAACATAGCATGCCTTAATCCAAGAATATAGCACACCTTAAACCCAGAATATAGCAGGCCTTAATCTCAGAACATAGCAGGCCTTAATCCCAGAATATAGATAGCCTTAAACACAGGATATAGCAGGCCTTAATCCCAGAATATAGCAGGTCTCAATTCCAGAATATAGCAGGCCTTAAACCCAGAATATTGCAGGGTCTATTCCTAGAATATAGAAGGCCTTAATCCCAAAATAGAGCAGGCCTTAAACCCAGAATATAGCATGGCTTAATCTCAGAATATAGCAGTCCTTAATCCCAAAATATAGCAGGCCTTAAACCCAGAATATAGCGTGCCTTAATCAAAGAATATAGCAGGGCGTAAACACAACATATAGCAGGACTTAATCCCAGAATATAGCAGGCCTTAAACCCAGTATATAGTGGGCCTTAATCCCAGAATATAGTTGGCCTTAATCCCAGAATATAGCAGAGCTTAATTCCAGAATATATCAGGTTTTAAACCCTGAATATAGCAGGGCCTAATCCCAGATATAGCAGGGCTTAATCCCAGACTATAGCACGGCGTAAACCCAGAATATAGCAGGGCATAATCCCAGAATAAAGCAGGCCTAAAACCCAGAATATAGCAGGCCTTAATCCCAAAATATAGCAGGCCTTAAACCCAGAATATAGCGGGCCTTAATACCAGAATATAGCAGGGCGTAAACAAAACATATAGCAGGTCTTAATCCCAGAATATTGCAGGGCTTAAATCCAGAATATAGCATGCCTTTATCCCAGAATATAGCAGGCCTTAAATCCAGGATATAGCAGGCCATAAACCCGGATTCCAGCAGGCCTTAATCCCAGTATATAGTAGGGCTTTATCCCAGAATATATCAGGCCTTAAACCCAGAATATAGCAGAGAATAAACAAAGAATATAGCAGGTCTTAATCCCAGAATATAGCAAGTCTTAATCCCAGAACATAGCAGGCATTATACCCAGAATATAGTAGGCCTTAATCCTAGAATGTAGCAGGCCTTAAACCCTGAATATAGCAGGTATTAATCCCAAAATATAGCAGGCCTTAATCCAAGAATATAGCACGCCTTAAACCCAGAATATAGCAGGCCTTAATCCCAGAATATAGCAGGCCTTTATCCCAGAATATAGCAGGTTTTAATCCCAGAATATAGCAGGCCTTAAATCCACAATATAGCAGGCCATTATCCAAGAATATAGCAAGCCTTAATCCCAGAATATAGCAGGCCTTAAATCCAGGATATAGCAGGCCATAAACCCGGATTCCAGCAGGCCTTAATCCCAGTATATAGCAGGGCTTAATCCCAGAATATATCAGGCCTTAAACCCAGAATATAGCAGAGAATAAACAAAGAATATAGCAGGTCTTAATCCCAGAATATAGCAAGTTTTAATCCCAGAACATAGCAGGCATTATACCCAGAATATAGCAGGCCTTAATCCTAGAATGTAGCAGGCCTTAAACCCTGAATATAGCAGGTATTAATCCCAAAATATAGCAGGCCTAAATCCAAGAATATAGCACGCCTTAAACCCAGAATATAGCAGGCCTTAATCCCAGAATATAGCAGGCCTTTATCCCAGAATATAGCAGGTTTTAATCCCAGAATATAGCAGGCCTTAAATCCACAATATAGCAGGCCATTATCCAAGAATATAGCAAGCCTTAATCCCAGAATATAGCAGGCCTTAAACCCAGAATATAGCAGGTCTTAATCCCAGAATATAGCAGACCTTAATCCCAGAATATAGCAGGGTCTATTCCCAGAATATAGCAGGCCTTAATCCCAGAATTTAGCAGGCCTTAAAAACAGAATATAGCAGGGCTTAATCCCAGAATATAGCAGGCCTTAATCCAAAAATATAGCAGGCCTTATTCCCAGAATATAGCAGGCCTTAATCCCAGAACAAAGCAGGCCTTAATCCCAGAATAAAGCAGGACTTAATCCCAGAATATAGCAAGGATTAAACAATGAATATAGCGGGCCTTAAACCCAGAATATAGCAGGACTTAATCCCAGAATATAGCAGCGCTTAAACCCAGAATATAGGCGGGCCTAATCCCAGAATAAAGCAGGCCTTAAACCCAGAATATAGCAGGGCTTAATCCCAGAATATAGCAGGCCTGAATTGCAGAATATAGCAGGCTTTAATCCAAGAATATAGCAAGTCTTAATCCCAGAATATACCAGGCCTTAAACACAGAATATAGCAGGGCTTAATCACAGAATATAGCAGGCCTTAAAAACAGAATATAGCAGGGCTTAATCCCAGAATATAGCAGGCCTTAATCCAAAAATATAGCGGGCCTTAAACCCAGAATATAGCAGACCCAAATCGCAGAATATAGCAGGCCTTAATCCAAGAATATAGCAAGCCTTAATCCCAGAACATATCAGGCCTTAAACACAGAATATAGCAGCACTGAATCACCGAATATAGCAGGGCTTAATCCCAGAATATTGCAGGCCAAAATCCCAGAATATAGCAGGCCGTAAAAACAGAATATAGCAGGGCTTAATCCCAGAATATAGCAGGCCTTAATCCAAAAATATAGCAAGCCTTAAACACAGAATATAGCAGGGCTAAATCCAAAAATATAGCAGGCCTTAGTCCCAGAATATAGTATCGATTAAACAAAGAATATAGCAGGCCTTAAAAACAGAATATAGCAGGCCCTAAATCCAGAATTTAGCAGGGCTTAATCCCAGAATATAGCAGGGCATAAACCCAGAATATAGCAGGGCCTAATCTCAGAATAAAGCAGGCCTTAAACCCAGAATATAGCAGGCCTTAATCCCAGAATGTGGCAAGCCTTAAACACAGAACATAGCAGGCCTTAAACACAGAATATAGCAGTCCTTAATACACGAATATAGCACGCCTTAAAACCAGAATAAAGCAGGGCTTAATCCCAAAACTAAGCAGGCCTTAATTCCAGAATATAGCACACCTTAAACCCACAATATAGCAGGCCTTAATCCCAGAACAAAGCAGGCCTTAATCCCAGAATATAGCGGGACTTTAACCCAGAATATAGCAGGCCTTAATTTCCAAAATATAGCAGCACTTAAACCCAGACTATAGCCGGGCCTAATCCCAGAATTAAGCAGGCCTTAAATGCAGAATATAGCAGGCATAATCCCAGAATATAGCAAGCAATAATCTCAGAACATAGCAGGCCTTAATCCAAAAATATAGCAGGCCTTAATCCCAGAATATAGCAGCGCTTAAACCCAGAATATAGCCGGGCCTAATCCCAGAATAAAGCAGGTCTTAAACCCAGAATATAGCAGGGAATAATCCAAGAATATAGCAGGCCTTAAACACAGAATATAGCAGACCTTAATTCCAGAATATAGCAAGCCTTAAACACAGAATATAGCAGGCATAATCCCAGAATATAGCAGGGTATAATCCCAGAATATAGCAAGCCTTAATCCCAGAACATAGCAGGCCTTAAACACAGAATATAGCAGGCCTGAATTGCAGAATATAGCAGGGCTTAATCCCAGAATATGGCAGGCCGTAAACCCAGAATATAGCTGGTCTTAATCCCAGAATAAAGCAGGGCTTAATCCCAGAATATAGCAGGGCGTAAACTCAGAATATAGCAGGGTATAATCCCAGAATATAGCAAGCCTTAATCCCAGAACATAGCAGGCCTTAAACACAGAATATAGCAGGCCTGAATTGCAGAATATAGCAGGGCTTAATCCCAGAATATGGCAGGCCGTAAACCCAGAATATAGCTGGTCTTAATCCCAGAATAAAGCAGGGCTTAATCCCAGAATATGGCAGGCCGTAAACCTAGAGTATAGCAGGGCGTAATCCCAAAATATAGCAGGGCTTAAGCCCAAAATATATATGCCCTCAATCCCAGAACATAGCAGGCCTCAATCCCAGAATCCAGCAGGCCTTAAACCCAGAATATAGCAGGGCTTAATTCCAGAATGTAGCAGGCCTTAAACCCAGAATATAGCAGGGCTTAATCCCAGAATGTAGCAGGCCTTAATCTAAGAATATAGCATGCCTTAAACCCAGAATATAGCAGGCCTTAATCCCAGAACATCGCAGGCAGTCATTCCAGAATATAGCAAGCCTTAAACACAGAATATAGCAGGCCTTAAACCCAGAATATAGCAGGGCTAAATCCCAAAATATAGCAGGCCTTAATCCCAGAATATAGCGGGGCTAAATCCCAAAATATAGCAGGCCTTAATCCCAGAATATTGCAGGGATTAATCAAATCCAGGGCTCAAAAACAGAATATAGCAGGCCTAAAACCCAGATTATAGCAGGCCTTAAACCCAGAATATAGGAGGGCATAATCCCAGAATATAGCAGGGATTAAACAAAGAATATAGCAGGCCTTAAAAACAGAAAATAGCAGGGCTTAAAATCAGAATATAGCAGGCCTTAATCCCAGAATGTAGCAGGGCTTAATCCCAGAATATAGCAGGCCTTAAACCCAGAATATAGCAGTCCTTAAACCCTGAATATAGCAGGGCTTAATCCCAGAATAAAGAGGAGTTTAATCCCAGAATATTGCAGGGCTTATTGCCAGAATATAGCAGAGATTAATACCAGACCATACAGGGCTTAATCCCAGAATATATCAGGCCTTAAACCGAGAATATAGCAGGCCTTAAACCCAGAATATAGCAGGCCTGAATCCCGGAATATAGAAGGCCATAAACTCAGAATACAGCAGTACTTTATCACATAGTCTAGCAGGCCTTAAACTCAGAAAATAGCAGGCCTTAATCCCAGAATATAGCAGGCCTTAGTCCCAGAATATAGCAGGGCTTAATACTAGAATATAGCAGGGCTTAATCCCAGAATATAGCAGGATTTAATCCCAGAATATAGCAGGACTTAATTCCAGAATATAGCAGGGCATAACCCCAGAATATAGCAGGCCTTAAACCCAGAATATAGCATGCCTTAATCCCAGAATATAGCAGGGCTTAATCCCAGAATAAAGAGGAGTTTAATCCCAGAATATTGCAGGGCTTATTGCCAGAATATAGCAGAGATTAATACCAGACCATACAGGGCTTAATCCCAGAATATATCAGGCCTTAAACCGAGAATATAGCAGGCCTTAAACCCAGAATATAGCAGGCCTGAATCCCGGAATATAGAAGGCCATAAACTCAGAATACAGCAGTACTTTATCACATAGTCTAGCAGGCCTTAAACCCAGAAAATAGCAGGCCTTAATCCCAGAATATAGCAGGCCTTAGTCCCAGAATATAGCAGGGCTTAATACTAGAATATAGCAGGGCTTAATCCCAGAATATAGCAGGATTTAATCCCAGAATATAGCAGGACTTAATTCCAGAATATAGCAGGGCATAACCCCAGAATATAGCAGGCCTTAAACCCAGAATATAGCATGCCTTAATCCCAGAATATAGCAGGGCTTAATCCCAGAATAAAGAGGAGTTTAATCCCAGAATATTGCAGGGCTTATTGCCAGAATATAGCAGAGATTAATACCAGACTATACAGGGCTTAATCCCAGAATATATCAGGCTTTAAACCCAGAATAGAGCAGACCTTAATCCCAGAACATAGCAGGCCTTAGTCCCAGAATATAGCAGAGCTTAATACTAGAATATAGCAGGGCTTAATCCCAGAATATAGCAGGGCTTAATCCCAGAATATAGCAGGATTTAATCCCAGAATATAGCAGGACTTAATCCCAGAATATTGCAGGGCATAACCCCAGAATATAGCAGGCCTTAAACCCAGAATATAGCAGGGCTTAATCCCAGAATAAAGAGGAGTTTAATCCCAGAATATTGCAGGGCTTATTGCCAGAATATAGCAGAGATTAATACCAGACTATAACAGGGCTTAATCCCAGAATATATCAGGCTTTAAACCCAGAATATAGCAGACCTTTATCACAGAATATAGCACGCCTTAATTCCAGAATATAGCAGAGTTCAATCCCAGAATATATCAGGGCTTAATCCCAGAATATAGCAGGCCGTAATCCCACAATATAGCCAGCAATCAAGCAAAGCTTATGATGTATGAACAGAAATGGGAGAAAGCAGCTGCTGAATAGTCTGTATGACCTTGGAGAGAATTACACACTGCTCAATAATTACAGCAAAATTCCGGAGTTAAAAGTAACTCTCCAAAGGTTAAATGAATAAGGATTATTTGTTTTGTGGAGAGAGTTGGGGCAGGCACTGCACTCTTTGGGAATCCAAGAACGAAATCTGTATAAGAGACTTGTTAAAGTGAAGGCAGGTACAATATGCAGATCCACAGTAAATGGGACCACGGGGCTTTCTATTCCCAGAACTCTCCAACTAGGAAGAAAGCAGCACTCCTTACTTAGGCTATCAGCAAGAAACAGTTGGGAGGAATTGTCAGATCTCTTACATTAAATCCACCAGTGAGAAGGGATGCTCAAAACATCAGCCAGTCTTTTTAATCTATGAAACACATTGTATGCATTTAAACTAAAAGATAGAGCAAAACAGCACGACGGATTAGATTCCCTGCTGTTTTCTAACCACGAGAAGGTAAGCTGGCAAGGGAGATAGACAGTGTCCTGTGAATGAGCATCTCCAGCAGTTTAATTTAAACAGGATAAGATTTCTAGAACTTAAAATGACAAGAATGTAATGATATGCATAAATAGGAGCTTTAAGCAGGGCTAACATTTCAGCTCCGCGCTCACTTTTCACCACCTATGTCCTATGCACGATGATACATACGCCAGGGATTTCATGAGGTTGAGAGATGCAAAGTCATTGAGTCATGGAGATGTACAGCACAGAAACAGACCCATTAGCCCAACCTGTTTATGTCGACCAGGTATTCTAAGTTAATCAAGTCCCATTTGCCAGTGTTTGGCCAATATCCCTTTAAGCCCTCCCTATTCATATACCCATCCAGATGCCTTTTAAATGTTACAATTGTACCAACCTTCACCACTTCCTCTCACAGTTCATTCCATACATGCACCACGCTCTGCATGAAAAGTTGCTCCTTAGATCCCTTTTAAATCTTTCCCCTCTCACCTTAAACCTATGTCCTGTAGTTTTGAACTCCCCCACCTCTGGGGAAAAGACTTTGACTATTCACCCTGTCCTTACCTTTCATGATATTATAAACCTCTATAAATGCGAGGTGCTGCATTTTGGGAAAGCAAATCTTAGCAGGAATTAAACACTCAATGGTAAGGTCCTAGGGAGTGTTGCTGAACAAAGAGACCTTGGAGTGCAGGTTCAAAGCTCCTTGAAAGTGGAGTCACAGGTAGATAGGATAGTGAAGAAGGCATTTGGTATGCTTTCCTTCATTGGTCAGAGTATTGAGTACAGGAGTTGGGAGGTCATGTTGCAGCTGTAAAGGACATTGGTTAGGCCACTGTTGGAATATTGCGTGCAATTCTGGTCTCCTTCCTATCGGAAAGATGTTGTGGAACTTGAAAGGGTTCAGAAAAGATTTACAAGGATGCTGCAAGGGTTGGAGGATCTGAGCTTCAGGGAGAGGCTGAACAGGCTGGGGCTGTTTTCCCTGGAGCGTCGGAGGCTGAGGGGTGACCTTATAGAGGTTTACAAAATTATGAGGGGCATGGATAGGATAAATAGACAAAGTCTTTTCCCTGGGGTCAGAGAGTCCAGAACTAGAGGGCATAGGTTTAGGGTGAGAGGGGAAAGATATAAAAGAGACCTAAGGGGCAACTTTTTCACTCAGAGGGTGGTACGTGTATGGAATGAGCTGCCAGAGGATGTGGTGGAGGCTGGTACAATTGCAATATTTAAGAGGCATTTGGATGAGCATTTGAATAGGAAGGGTTTGGAGGGATATGGGCCGGATGCTGGCAGGTGGAACTAGATTGGGTTGGGATATCTGGTCAGCATGGATGGGTTGGACCGAAGGGTCTGTTTCCATGCTGTATATCCCCATGGCTCTATGAGTCAATAAGGTCACCCTTCAGCCTCCGATGCTCCAGAGAAAAACAGCCCCAGCCTGTTCAGCCTCATGCCATAGAGTTTCAAGACATCCAGCACTCCTCTTCTGTAATCTGGGCATTTTGCAAAATGTCACCATTTATTTCCTGACATTCTATATCTTCCATATCTTCCATATCCTTTTCCACAGTAAATACTGATCTTTGAGGGACCCTATTATCCTAACGCTAAAGGGCGGCTTTAAGTGTGCATCCAACAAGCTCTTCTGACTTGAATTGTCCTAAGCTGCACTTCTCGTGGGGCAGGAGACCTTTGGAGGAATAAAAACTGAAAGTGCTGGAGAAGCACAGAAGGTCTGGCTGAATCGAATTCAAGGCGGAATTGGAGCAGTTTACACAGTTAATTTGCAGTCCGCAGTAGACAGCAATGTGGCATTGCCTTGTATGCCAGCAATCACAATGGTAATCATCAGAGAAACAGACCACTTGGCTGCACAGAACAAGTTCCTCCCGAACAGATTCTTTCCCCTTCTGTCTTCTGCCTTTTCTTTCTGATTAGTTCTTGTTTGGCAGTGAAAATGGCTGGTGATTACTGTACACTGACAGCATTTCAGTCAGATAGACCTGTTCATACTTCCTGACACGCAACAAAGGTTCCATGAAAGCTCGTAATAATTCCCACAGCTCTCCCTCTCTCTGCTATCCATGAGGCAGGCTTCACCATGCTCTAATTGGTGTCTCCTCGTTATTCTGTATTCCCAGCAAGATTCTTGTTTTACTGCACTGTGCTCTCTCCACAACATTGCCAATGCACTAAGCTGGTCACGACTGACAATAAACAGTTGAGCTGGTTCTAATGATTCCCCATGGCCCACTTACCTCTCCTTACTCCAGTCTTAATTTGTAAGGGCAAAGCCACAGCAGACATTTCCTGTGGCCCTGTTGTACACAGAACATCTTCTGTTCATCAAGCTTGATCTGTAACCCAGATAATGTTAGATCTATGTAAACCACAGACCTGATCAGTGCCTTGTTATTGTAAACCGGAAAGGTAGTTGACTGCAGGTTTCGAGTGCAGAAACGCATTCAGAATTAGAATTGCTTCCAAGACAATATTCACTCATAACTGGCAATGTTTGTAGGTCAATAATGGAGTTGGCACAATGTCCTTCTCAGTACAACACGAGAGTGTGAGGAGGTGGGACTGGAACTGCTACGAGTATGAGGGAGAGTACAAGGGATGGGACTAGTCTACTGAGTACTGCTGTTTTATTGATAATATTTGAATCTGGCATGATTAAAGTTTACAGGTAATGTTTTCGGTGTTTGCAGGTCTGATGTACTGTATTATATCATGTGGAATTTATGTGGAATTGATTTATTGATCAAACTAGGATTACAGCCAACAATAAAAATTTGATAATCTCGTGATCCAGGCACACAGCTGGCACATGAGAGCAGCATTTGTTCAACACAAGTGTCACAATATGTGGTCTCCAACAAGCGAGAAGCTAATCATTTCCACTTGACATCAGTGGCATTGTCATCTCTAAATCCCCTCCTTATCAATGTCTTGGGAATTCCCATTGACCAGAAATCAGACTTTGTCTAGTCAAATAAGTACCATGGCTAAGGCAGCATGGTGGCTCAGAGGGCAGCATTGTGGCTCAGTGGTTAGCACTGCTGCCTCACAGCACCAGGGTGCTGGGTTCGATCCCAGCCTCAGGTGACTGTCTGAGTGGAGTTTGCACATTCTCCCCATGTCTGCGTGGGTTTCCTCCAGGTGCTCCGGTTTCCTCCCACAATCCAAAGATGTGCAGGTCAGGTGACTTGGCCATGCTAAATTGCCCATAGTGTCAGATGCATTAGTCAAGGGGAAATGGGTCTGGGTGGGTTACTCTTTGGAGGGTTGGTGTGGACTGGTTGGGCCATAGGGCATGTTTCCTCACTGTAGGGAACCTAATCTACACGAACAGATCAGGGGCTAAAAATTCTGAAGCTAGTTACACCCCCTGTCTCCCTAGAACCTGTCCACCATTTACAAGGCACAAGTCCTAGGAATGTGATACACTGTCTCTCCATTTGCCTGGACGAGTGTAGCTGCAACAATACTCAAGAGGTTTGCCATCACCCAGGTCAAAACAGCCTTGAATGACACCCCATCCACCTTCAGCCTTCACCCCCTTTCACCGCTGACACTCAGTTGCAGCAGTGTACCAGCTACAAGATGCACTGCAGTATCTCATTGATAGTTTTTCAAAATTCACAATGACTACCATCTGGAAGCAGCAGATGGATGGGAGCAGCAGCAAATGCAGTAAAAAAGGCCGTTTGCTGTTCAGCAAGATTCCCCTCTCACTGTTCAAAACTTGCTTTGCTGAATCTGACTTTTATTGTTTGATGCCATGAATTTCATTTCTCCGATTGTCTAATATTTTCCCAACTGACTCAACATTGCCCATGTCGCTTGGGTGCTGGGAAGATTCCACCCTAAGTGTTGGAAGTGAAAATGATAATCGCACATGTGGCTGGAATTTTCCATGGAATCTCAGTGCGATGATGACACTGTCTTTGGCGTTACTGTAACCCAGTGATCGCCATAGTGTCAGAATGTTGCAGCACAGAAAATGACCCTTTTGCCCACTGAGTTCCTACGGTTGGGCAATCTTCTATATACTTTTATCCCATTTCTGAGCACTTGGTCAATAGTCTTGCATGCCATGGCATTTCAAGTATTCATCTAAATACCTTTTATATGTCATAATGGTTTCTGCCTGTCGGAGAAACTGAGCCCAATGAATCAGAGACAAGGATCGTGGTGAAATTGACAAGCGGTTTATTAAACAAAGCGATATCGCGGAAGAGAAATTGACCAGGCTGACCCAGAGCTGATTCTCTGCACAGATGGCCGGAATGTTCTTCCCAGAACAGAAGGTGCAGGCAGGCTTTATAGGAGTACAACACAAAGGTGATCATTGTAAAGCAGTTACAGTACAATGTGAAAATTGTAAAGTGATTAAAACAAGAATAAACTGAATGGAAGTTAATCAAGTGTCAGGCAGTAACAATTCTTTGTCATTGATGCAAGAGATTCCAGCCATCTCCGTGAGTGGGGGAGAAAGTCCTCTCGAGGATTCTTCATTGTATTTCTCATCTGCACAGATATGTGTAAATGTCCCTTCTCCTGCCTTTCAGGTGTGTCCATTGTGTTCCTCTCTTGGTCTGCCTCTTTGTTGATGCGGTATTGGTTTCAATGGGAAACGAGCTTGCCCTTCGGGTATTAGAACTGCAGTGCTAATAGGGGCTGGGAACTTTACTGTGAAGGTTGTTTGGGAAGTGTATTCTCTGGTCTGGGAATAGCTTGGCTCATGTCTGGTTTCTTTGTTAGCCTGTTTGGCCAAGACTGGGGCATTGTAGGTGTGTTCTGTACTTGTTGGCAGGCTTGATTTCTGTGCTTCGCTGGCCAGCTTCTGTGTTTTTTTTGTGTGGCCATGCTGTGGGTGGGCAGGGTGGCAGATCTTTTTCCCACTCTGGCTCCACCACCTTCTCCTTCAATCCCTTCTAAATGTCCTGTTCTTTATCTTAAATCCATGTCTCCTGGTAATTGACTCCTCTAAGAAGGGGGAAGGTTTATTCTCAATGATTCTGTTGATGCCCATCATAATTTTAACCACCTCCATTTGGTCCCACCTCAATATGTTCTGCTCTAATGAAAGCAACCCCAGCCTGTAACAAATTGCCATGGGAAGTGGTAGAGGCAGGTACAGTTACACCGTTTAAAAGACATTTGGATAGGTTCACGAATGGGAAAGATTTAGAGGGATCTGGGCCAAACGCAATAAAATGGGACCAGTTCGGTTTAGGAAACATGGTCAACATGAATGAGTTGGACCGAAGGTCTGTTTCCATTCTGTATAACTCTATGACTCTATCTGGTCTCCCTTCATATCTGCATTGTTCCAGCCCAGGCAACATCCTGATGACCATCTCTGAGCTATCTCCAGTGCAATCACATCCTTCCTGTCGTGTGGGGACCACGGTACTCCAGCTGCAGCCTAAAAAATGCCCTGCACAGCTCCATCACAGCCTCCAAACTCTTGTATTCAATTCCTCAACTAATAGAGGCATGAATGGCTTATTAGCTTTCCTATCCAACTGTCCTTCAAGAACCTATGTACATCACACCCAGCTCCCTCTGATCCTAAGTACTACCTTGCTGTCCATCCACTTATCATGTATTTTCATCTGACACTGTCCTAATCTATGAAGTTGTGCCTCTCCACCTCACACTCTTCTGTTAGGATGGTCTTCAAAATCAAGCTGTTTACATCAGCCTTTGATCATCTGCTGATATATCTCGTTTAATATCTGCTTTAATGTCAACATTTTTTGATAAAACTTTCTTGAACCATCGAAGGACATTTTATTACTTTAAAGGACCTTCATGAATGCAAGTTCTTTACTGTATTACTGTTGTCGATAGTATTGCCCTGTATTGATATAGCTACCTGTGGTATCTAAGACTGTTACTGGAGTTCTGATTTGAGTGGTGCTGGAAAAGCACAGCAGGTCGAGCAGCATTTTCCTGCTCCTTGGATGCAGCCTGACCTTTTCCAGCACCACGCTAATCTTGACTCTGATCTCCAGCATCTACAGTCCTCACTTTCACCTGTTACTGGAGTTCTGTGTGCTATGACAACGTGCTGTTGTAGGAACACTCGATATTAATATTGCCTTCATTAGGGCCATCCCATTGGAATATTGGATTCACCTCGTAAGTTTTACTGACAGAAAGATAACTCCATTGAATATTTTTTTAAAAAGCAGAACATCTTTATTAATGAGTTTACTATAGAGAATCTGGGTTTGAAGAATGGATGTCTTACTGGCAACTTCCTTCAGAGTGAAAAGAAAATACTCCAACTCTGTGAAGGAAAGTGGACATTTGAATAACTATTGTTCCTTATCTCTACTCCCAGCAAAAAATTCAAATCCTTCGGATGTTGCAATCCCATGGAAAAAATAGTTTGAAATAACAGGACTCATGAAAAACTCCTTATTCATAGTAAAGTCCAATCATGGAATTTTTCATACGTACTACATCAGAAGTGCCCATAGTTTAATTTTTCTACTGGATAACATTCTGATGCTGCAGTAGTGGTGGACATCTTTGATGTTCTGTCTTTCAGAGTAAACATTAAACTTAGTCTGGATTTGCCTCCAACTAGTATTTTGCCTGATGCGGCAAAATTTATGGTATCCCCCATAATATAAGAAACTGTGAAAGGATATCATGTGTACATGTATGTACAAATATTACTCTCCTCATGAAAGTTTACAACAATAATCACGGGGATAAAGGACTTGTTATATAGAGAGTGGTTGAGAACTCTGGTTCTGTACTTGATAAAGTTTGGAAGGATAGGGGTGGGGGGATCTGGTTGAAACTTACAAAATACTGAAAGACCTGGATAGAGGGGTGTCGAGAAGATGTTTCCACTGGTAAGAGAGACTAGGTCCGAAGGGCACAGCCACAGAGGTAAGGGATGACTCTTTGGAGCTTAGATGAGCAGGAATTCCTTCACCCAGAAGGTGGTGAATCTATGGAACTCATTGAGACGATAAGACCATAAGCAATGTGGACAGGATTAGGCCATTCAGCCCCTTGAGCCTGCTCTGCCATTCAGTAAGATCATAGCAAATCTAACATTCCTCATACCCACTTTTCTGCCCTTTCCCTGTAACCTGTAAATATACATGAGATCTCTGTCCCCACAGCTCTCTCTGTGGCAAGGAGTTCCAAAGACTCTCAACCCCCTGAGAGAAAAAAATTCCTCCTCATCTCGGTCTTGGTGTGGAAAGCTGTGGAGGTTGAATCATTGAGTGCATTTGGGACAGAATTAGATTGTTTCTTGATGAATAAGGGGTTCAAGGGTAACAGGGAGAAGGCAGGAGAATGATTTAAGAAACAGATCTGCCGTGATTGAATGGACCAGCAGACTCAATGGGCCAAATAGCCTTATTTGGCTATTATATATCTTCTTATATATCTTATGGCCTACATATGTGTCTGGCTAATATTACGCTGTTACATTAACTCCGAGCAGTATACTTCTAAAGGAGTGTCAGGTTTCCGATGATCCTACACAAGATGGACTATGAGGACTTTATACCTTTAGGTCACATGTATGATACAATGACGATATCATGTGAATGCTATTAAAGCATTATTACCATACTCACCATGGGTCATCACAGAACATTCCTTTTTTCCAGTGATGAACACTTGATACAAAAAAAGAGAAAGTATAAAGAATAAACTTGAGAACATTTTAAATTTTGTAGACAAGAGCAGCAGTGTGTACATCAAGAGAAGCAGCTTGGTCTTTGTGGGGGTTAGGTAATCTGATCAGGATGTCAGATGTAATCATCCTGGCACCTGCCTTTTTTCTCACTTCAATGTCATGTACTTAGAGATTGTGACCTGATTTGGTTGTGCTACATGCAGTCTATTTTATCATGGCTTAACTGTTATGAATGATGACTATACTAATATCTGCATATACTGCATATTTGGACCATTGGTACCTACCACTTCAAGGATTTCGCCAAGCCAAGATGTGTCTGCATATCGGCACACAGTGTGATTCTACCATAGCGTGGAATTGGTCGTCTGCTACAAATCCTCTTTAACAGTCTCTCTTAGGCTGCACTTTGGAATGCCACTTGCTGAAGTACATGCATTTCAGGATGTATAGTGGTGATATCAGGGAAATCGATGGCTTAGTCTTGTTCTTCCTCAGCTGTTAATCCAGTGACCCAGAAAATACTCTGGGGACCTGAGTTCAAGTCCTGCAAAGACAGATTGTCAACTTTGTGTTCAATTTTTAAAAATAAATCTGGAAATAAAAGTCTAATGATGCCCATGAAATCATTGCTGATTGTCAGACAAACCTATTTAGTTCACTCATGTCTTTTATGAAGGACACTTCCATCCTTAACCTGGTCTGGACTACATGTGACTCCAGAGCCATAGCATTACTGTTAACTCTTAACCGTTGTCGGGAAATTAGGAATGGGTAATAAATGCTGGCTAAGCCAGCGACATTCTCATCCTGTGAATGAATTTTGAAAAATCTCATGCTAGCTCCTGTGTTGACTTGACCTTTTACTGTATGATGTGCTGCTTTTTCAGGATGTATGATATCAGTGGTTGTAAATGCTCCTGATCACCTTATTGTATTGACATGGCGTGTTGGGTTAGAAATATGGAAGGCTTGATCATCATCCAAAGTTTGCCTTTCACTTGGTTTCCATTGGACTTCATTGAAATGTTTGCAAGTGTGCACCTTTGTCAAACTTTGCTTGCTGCCAGTGTTGTGGTGTTGTACCATCTTGATGGTTTTTTGTGCTTTGTCCTGGGATCTAGTTTTGCCTTTCGAACCAGATTTCCTGCACCTTCATGCTCAATGTCCACTTATGTCACACGTTTAATGAATGTCAACAAAAACTGGGTCATGTCAAGTTTGAGGGTTGATGAAGCAGACAAGTGGGGAGCATTCCAATGTACTCCTGACTTGTGCCATCTTGATGATGGAAAAACATCTGGGTTTTGTGCTGTCTTGATGGACAAGGGTGCTGCAGGATTCTCAGCCTCCTATCTGCTGTTGTATTAATATGGTTAGTCCAGTTCAGTCTCTGTTCAATTGTAATTCCCAGAAAGTTGATAGTGGGGAATTCTGTGATGGTAATACCATTGAATGTCAAGGGCAATTTGTAGATTTGTATCTCTCAGAACATAAGGAACTGACTATGGACATCATGGTATTGAAGATTTCCACAACTGTCACAACTCTGGCAGGGATGTGTCTAGGCTTACATTAGGCTCAATGTTACAACTGAGGAGTATGCTTCCAGTAATTTATCAAGCTTCAAATTATCCAGGGAAGGTGACGCATAAGATCCTTATATCTTCAGGTCATTTTTGGATTGTGGACTGAATTGGGAAAAGAATATTGCTTTAAAGCAAGGAAACTTTGGAAAGCAATTCTGCAGGTTTGAAACAAGTTGCTGGAACAGGTGGATTATATTTACACAGTTGGATTGTTCAAGCATTGGGAAGGTTGGTTAGCCTCATCGGCACCATGTCTGTATGAGACTTTAAGATATTTTGCCCAGAATCAGTCTGTTGATTAGTTATTTTCTAGCAGGACTGATTGTGTGGTTTTGGAGTGCTTAGCATAACAGCAGCATTCTGATTCACTCCTGGGCAGGTGGACAGCCTGTGTGTGAAAAATACTGTGGCAGAAAACCTCCAGTCTCTAAAAACGAAACATCCTCTCTCTTCTTGCAAAAAGGTTGCAAGGAATTGGAAAGAAGTTTACTGTTCCCACTCGCCATTTGCTTATACACTGCTGCTAATAACCAATGGCTGAGAGACTGAACAATTAACCAATCTGTTTCTTCAGTAAAGAACTGAGGGGACTTGGGATGAAAATCAAATATCAGAAGATCTCAGAGCTGCAAAAGATCAGCTCATTGAATCTCGTGGAGTAGTGATATGAATCTGTATTCCTCTTACACTTCACAAACTTGATAGAATTTTTTGAAGAAGTAACAAAGCCATGGGAGACTGGTTAGCAAGATTAGATCTCATGGAATAAAGGGAGAGCTAGTCACTTGGAAACAGAACTGGCTCAAAGATTGTAGACAGAGGGTGGTGGTGGAGCATTGTTTTTCAGACTGGAGGCCTGTGACCAGTGGAGTGCCACAAGGATTGGTGCTGGGTCTGCTACATTTTATCATTTATATAAATGATTTGGATGCGACATAAGAGGTACAGTTAGTAAGTTTGCAGGTGACACCAGAATTGGAGATGTTGTGGACAGCGAAGAGGGATATCTCAGATTACAACAGGATCTTGACCAGATGGGCCAATGGGTCAAGAAGTGGCAGATGGAGTTTAATACAGATAAATGTGAAGTGATGCATTTTGGGAAAGCAAATCTTAGCAGGACTTATACACTTAAAATGGATGGGTACATGAATAGGAAGGGTTTGGAGTGATATGGGCTAGGTGCTGGCAGGTGGGACTAGATCAGATTGGGATATCTGGTCGGCATGGACGGGTTGGACTAAAGGGTCTGTTTCCCTGCTGTAAATCTCTATAACTCTATTATATTCTCTACCTATAATGTCCATGTTGTTTTGGTGTCTACATGTGTATGTAGACTATTTACATGTTTATGTAGGGTTTTAAGAAGGGGTAGTGTTTATGCGAGACATTTACAAATTGACAATTCATGCTTTGTATTTCTGAGGGTAAAACTGATTTATTTGTAATCAGTAGCAGTTTCTTGTTAAATGCAGAAACCTGATCAGTGTTTTACATTAACCCAAATTCATCTGAAAGGAAATTTGGGAACTTTGAGTAATTTGATAATTTTTAAAGATCCCATGTCGTCTTCAAAGAGCGAGGAAAGTCTCTGCATTGTACTGGCTTATCTTTAACCCTAATCAACATCACTAAAACAGATAATCTAATGATTATCACATTCCTCTCTGAGAATCCTTTCTGTGTGTAAATTGTTGAGTGTATTTCCAATGTTAGATCAGTGTGGCTACATTTCAGAAGCTATAATGCAGTTTGATAATGTGCTGTGGTCACAAAACGTGCAATATAAATGACAAATCTTTCTTTCCTGTTTACACAGGCAACACAATGTCCCAGATGGGCTGGATCATAGCAGAGACCAGTGATGTGTTAATTTTCCAGTGTGCGATCCAATCTGAAATAAATGTTATCTTTACTGATTTGAAAAAAAAAGAAGACTGGAAGCAATTGCCTGGAAATTAATACAGCCAAAGAAGACATATGAGCTGGAAAAGGAAGGCATTTGTTCTGTGACAATAGCCAGCATCAATGGTAATTGGAGCATCTCACTTCCCTAACAGTGTTGATACTTTCACTGCTTCAGAAATACAAGACCTAACTGCAATGACATTTAACAATTATTCCTACCTACTGATAAATGCTCTTAATGGTGGGATTCAACAATGGGGTGGGGAAGCAGGGAGGTGGGCATTCTTGTAATGAAAGACAGCAATTTATTCCAATTGGTTGAATATTAAATGTAGCTGCATGAGAACTCAATTACTATCATATATTTGGCAGCAACAACTTTAAAAAAAGCTTTTCTTTCAAGGATGTCTGTTTAAGTTTATTCTGTTGTATTAGCTCTATCATTGGCCCATTACATTTAGCCATGTGATTAGAATGCAAAATTCCTATTGGTTGTGCAGCACATCACTATCAAGAGATTTCCAGTGGATGATTGGTCTGTTCCCTTGCCTGCCCTGTGTCAGCTATTTAGAGAAATCTCACAGTTTCTGCATTTGTTCAGTTGTATTTATTTTGTTATCTATTATTTTTCTGACCAACCTTTTATCAGGGCTCTGGACATTTCCATTGGCACTGTCCAACATTCAGCCCTGGATGTGAAGCAATTAGCCATAAGTGTGCAAATGCAGCAAAGAGAGACCGATAGGAGCAGGAGTAGACTGTTCCCACTGTTGAGGCAGGGGTGTGGTGTTGGAAAAGCACAGCAGGTCAGGCAGTATCCGAAGAGCAGGAGAATCAATGAAGGGCATATGCCCGAAACGTCGATTCTCCTGCTCCTTGGATGCTGCCTGTTAACTTTTCCAGCACCACATTCTCGGCTCTGATCTCCAGCAGGAGACAGTGAGGCTGCAGATGCTGGAGATCAGAGTTGAGAGTGTGTTGCTGGAAAAGCACAGCAGGTCAGGCAGCAGGAATCATTCCTGATGAAGGGGTCCAGTCTGAAACATCAATTTTCCTGCTCCTCTGACCTGCTTTGCTTTCCCAGCAACACACTCTCGACTCTCATCTCTAGCATCTGCAGTCCTCACTTTCTCCCTGTTCACCCTGTCTAGCCTGCTTCACATTCGATATGATCATGGGCTGATCATCCACTTCATTGCCTTTAACCACATTATCCCCATATTAGTTTGGCAAGAAAGCTTTTCAAAGTGAGGGGACAGTTAAGGAGACAAGGGTGGTACAGTTGCTTAGTAGTTAGCACTGCTGCCTCACAGAGCAGGGGAGCAGGGAAGCAGGGAGTGGGCATTCTTGTCATAGAGTCATAGAGATGTACAGCACGGATAAGACCCTTCAGTCCAACCCGCCCATGCTAACCAGCTATCCCAACCCAATCTAGTTCCACCTGCCAGCACTTGGCCCATATCCTTCCAAACCCACCCTATTCATATTCCCATCCAAATGCCTTTTAAATGTTGCAATTGTACCAGCCTCTACCACTTCCTCTGACAGCTCATTCCATACATGTACCACCCTCTGTGTGAAAAAATTACCCCATATGTCTCTTTTATATCTTTCCCTTCTCACGCTAAACCTATGCCATCTAGTTCTGGACTCCCTGACCCCAGGGAAAGACTTTGTCTATTTATCCTATCCATGCCCCTCATAATTTTGTAATCCTCTACAAGGTGACCCCCTCAGCCTCTGACGCTCCAGGGAAAACAGCCCCAGCCTGTTCAGCCTCTCCCTACAGCTCAAATCCTCCAACCCTGGCAACATCCTTGTAAATCTTTTCTGAAACCTTGAAATGAAATACAGCAATTTATTCCAATTAGTTGAATTGTAGCAACGAAGAATGAATGTTAAAACATAGCTGCATGAGAACTCAATTGAGAGCAGGGACCTGGGTTTGATTCCAGCCTCAGGTGACTGTGTGGAGTTTGCACATTTTCCCCAGGTCTGTGTGGGTTTCTTCTGGCTGCTTTGGTTACCTCCCATTGTCCAAAGATGGGCAGGTTAGGTGGATTTGTTATGGTAAATGCAGGGATAATGTGTGGGGGTTGAGGGGTATGGGTCTGGTGGAAGATTCTTTGGAAGGTTAGTGTTGAATTGATGGGCCACATGGCCTGCTTCCACACAGTAGCCTTCTGTGATTCATTGGTCTGAGAAAAATAGCAGGGTGCCATTAATCAACTGTCAGGTTCTGATAGTTCACCACACTTGACATCTCTCTTCATTGCCAGTAGTTGGTCAGTTTGTACATTATAAGCCCATTGTTATAATTCCAACAATATTTGGGTCAATACATTTCATCTCCAAGCCCTGTTGGATACAGCACAGTGTGGTAATGAATGTCATTATTTGAGTAATAATTTATTGTAAGCCACAAGGCAGGATTAATTACATTATTTTCTTTTTTATCATTTCTGTGTTTGTTACATGGCTTTCCATATCCCGGACTGATTCTAAGCATTTGCTGCCGGGCGATATACCTGTCAATTTATTTTTAACTGGATTTCAGTCTGTACTCTATATCTCAGATGGCCTTTTATTTCACACTGTGAGATCCAAGTCAAGTACTCAAAGACAATGCTACCAATGTTGAAAAGTGTGAAATAGAAGCTGAAGCAGATGAAAAATAGTGTGACATCAAATACTTGGTGTTCAAAATATTGAAACAGGATAGGGGAAAAACAAAAGGTTAAGGGAAACAGGGTTTTCCACAGTTTCCAGTCTCCAGGAAGAAATGAGTTGGAAGAGAAGCCAATGGGATAATTTCAGAGAATGAGAATGCAAGGAGAGGAAGGTGAATGGAGGAAAGTTTTACTTGGATCTGAGAATGATTGAGAGGGAATTTCAGGCAGCATTGGCCATAATGTCAATACAACAAAGATGGAGCAAACCATTATATTGTGTTGTTTAACATGGACAGAGGCGGAGAAAGCGGGAACAGAAGCAAATGAGAGTGAGAAACCATCCAGGGTTCCAAAATTCATTGGGTTTCCATTTGAAGAAAGAACCTCAACTACACCATTTCAGAATGCAATGTTATGTGATAGTGAGATTTGAATCACAGCATTATTAATTGTTCATTTGGTTGTAGATCAGTTGGTAAGGCATGAATGTAATCTAAACATTTTTGTTTATTCAAAAATATACTTTAGCAATAAAATATGTTTATATACATACTCACAAAAGGAATTTGGTTCTACACAGAAATGTATGGAGAAACAAACAAACCCAAAGCATTTCTTACTTACAGTAGATTTTATTTGCATATATTTGAGGTGCCAGAAGGGTCCAGTAACCGAATAGAACCCCGTAATACATTGGCAGGAAGCCTTAGACAGTGGTCTTTCCTCACTGAACCTTGGCAGCAGCTGCCCTGAACTTTAGTGCGTCCCTCAGTACATAGTCCTAGACTTTGAACTTGCCAGTCTATAATACTCAGTCAAGGTCAACTCTTTACACCAGAAGGTCAACAAATTCAGGCAGACCAATGAGCATCTTTCCCCGAGTTGATGGTCCTCCAGGCGCAGTCGATGTTTGTCTCAGTGTGCAACCAGAGAACAGCCCCTGGAGCAAAGAGTCCCGCATCACGGAGCTGTTCGAGACGAACCTCGACAAACACCACTGCATCTCTCTCCAGACTTTCTTTGCAATCTGAGCATTAATATTTCTCTTGATAATGGATTCATTTACAGAATACAAAATTACATGCATCTGCTTCCTGTATTCTGTCTCAGCAGTTGCATTAGCTACAGTTTGACTAACACAACAGGAGGCAAAATATTTGTAAAGGTCAAATAACTTTGAAGATATGGAAATCCTTAAAAAGGTCAGGAATCAGATTGATCACAAAATACAAATGTGAAGGTTTATTTAAAAACAAACAAGGTGAATGATACCTATGGTGAATTATAGTCCTTTTCTTGTGCTTGGAGAAATGATATCAAGACAAAAATTGGATTTTCAGCCTTCAACTCTGGCATAAGGTTAGATAGTTCATAACAATTAACTAATTGGAAAAGGATAATCCTCAAGCATGCTCACAAGATGTTGTTAGCCTTGAAAGGCTTCAGAAAAGACTTACAAGGATGTTGCCAGGGTTGGAGGGTTTGAGCTAGAGAGAGAGGCTGACTGGTCTGGGGCTGTTTTCCCTGGAGTGTCGGAGGCTAAAGGGTTCCCTTATAGAGGTTCATAAAATCGTGAGGGGCATGGATTGGATGAACAGACAAAGTCTTTTTGCCAGGGTAGGGGACTCCAAAACCTGAAGGCATAAGTTTAAGGTGAGAGGGGAAAGATTTAAAAGGAACCTAAGAGGTAACTTTTACACACAGAGGATGGCGCATGTATGGAATGAGCTGCCAGGGGAGGTGGTGGAGGCTGGTACAATTACAACATTGAAAAAGCATCTGGACGGGTATATGAATAGGCAAATGAGACTAGATTGCTTTCGGATATCCGGTCAGCATGGACGAGTTAGACCGAAGGGTCTGTTTCTGTGTCTAATTACCATCCTAATGAATCTTAAAATAAGGAAATGGTCACTGTAAAGGAAGTCACTGGCCCATCGTGTCAGCAAGTATTCTCTGTGAGAGCAGCTCAGTTGTTCCCATTCCACTTCCATTTCTATATAGCCCTCCAAAAGCTTTGCCTTCATCTGTATTGAAAGCCAGCATTGATTCTCTCTCCAGCACACTCTCAAACAGTGCATTCAGATTCTGATCATTACTGCATGAGAAAGCCCTTTCCCCATGTCACCATTATTGTTTTTGTCGATATCTTAAATTGTTGTCTGCGTGTTCTCAACCCTTTCACCAATGGGAACAATTGCTCTTTATCTTCTTCAGACCACCTATTGATTTTGAGTAGTTCTATCAAATCTCCTCTCTTCTAAACGTTTCTTCCAGGGCTGCAAGTCCAATCAATCCAATATCGTTAAGGTGGCTGAAATCTCTCATGCTTGTAACTGTTTGCAATCTTTTTCTGCAATGTTTCTGACATTTCCATATCTTTCCTAAAGTGGGTGGCCAGAAGTGGACTCATCGCTCCAATTAAGGCTGAGCCTGAATTTTTTTTTTAATAGTTCATCATATCCTCCTTGCGTTTGTATTCTATACCTCTATCCATAAAGGCCACAGTCCTGTATCCTCTTTGATTTACTTTCTCCAACTGTCTTCCTGTAATCAACTATTTGTTCACATATAAATCCTATCCTCTATGATTTTGCAGACCTTTTGGATATGCACTTTTTAAAATACATTGGCTGTCACCCATGCTACCAAAATTTATCAATGATGTGTTTCTTCATTAAATTAAATCTGCCACATATCTGCTCATTCCACCAGCCTGTCTACATTTACTTGAGGTCCACCATTTTCACCTCACCATGTACAGTATTTCCAGTCTTCTCTACCTTTCCTGTGTTGTTATAATTTCACATTTTGCCACCTCCCCTTCACTTTTATATTACAGTCCCCACAGTGTGGAAACAGGCCCTTCAGCCCAACCAGGCCACACCAACCTTCTGAACAGTAACCCACTCAGACCCATCTCCTTCTGACGAATGCACCTAACACTATGGACAATTTAGCATGGCCAATTCACCTGACCTGCACATCTTTAGATTGTGGGAGAAAGCCAGAGCACCTGGAGGGAACCCACGCAGACATGGGGAGAACGTGCAAACTCCACACAGACAGGTGCCCAAGGCTGGAATCAAACCTGGATCCCTGACACTGTGAGGCTTCAGTGCTAACCACTGAGCCACCAATCCACCTTAAACGTTGTCCCTCTGTCTTATCTTCCCCTGTCCTTCCTGTCAGCATCATTTTCTTTCTCCTCTGTTCCTATCTCATTTGCCCTCTTCCTCCATCCCTCTATTTTCCTTTTCATATCCCTATCTCTGTCCTAAATCCTTACCTCTCCCTTCCATTTGTACCTCTTTCCTCTTTCTCTTGTCCCTCACTTTCCCCTTTCTCTCTTGCATGGCCATCTCTCGCTCTTTCTGTCCCTTCACTCTCCATCTCACTTCTCTGTGTTCTCCCCCTATGCCCCTAATTTTGTTTCCTCTCTTTGTTCTCACTGCCCTCCCCTTTCTCTTCCAACCCTCTTCTGTATCTTACTTTAACTCTTCCCTGCCCTCTCTCCCCTTACTCTGTACCTCAATCTCTCTCCTATGCTCTTTTTTCAGTCTCATTGTTTCCAACTTCTACTCTCCTCTTTCCCATCCCTCTTCATTTACCACTCTATCTCCATTCTCCCTTCCACATTACCCCTTCTCTTCTTTTCAAATAGTTTTTTCTTTCCTTTCTAACTTCTGGGCTTCTCTACAGATCTCATCAAGATGTAGATGTTATTATTGAATTGTACTTGCTATTTCTCTGTTCAGCTTTCAATCTCTCAGTTTCTCTGCACTGATCTGTCTGCAATTTTTTCTTTGGTTCTCTAATCCCATTTCCAAATGCTTGATGAATAACAGGAATAGAGGAAGTCCCAGAGTTTTCCCTTGGAGCACCTACTTCTCAATTCCCATCACTCTAATGCAGCTCAGGACTATCTGTCTCCTTTGATGTAATCTGTTACTAATCCAAGAATTGCCTAGTTTAAGTATCAAGCTCTTATTAAGAATCAGGACTGACATTTAGCTGAACAATATTATGGAGTTCCTCTCTTTAAAACATAAAATAAGTTACTCAGCATTGATTTCATCAGGGAAAGTCATGCTTGAGCAAATGTATCAAATTCTTTGAAATACAACGGCAAGAGTAAACAAGGGTCGTGTAGGAGATGAAAATCTAAGTACATGCAGACAACCAAAAACCCAAAATCCCAAAAGCTCCAAAATCCGAAGGTTTTCTCATGAAAGTTTTATCTCATTAACAAGGTTGAATGTGCAAGCAGTTAACGCAGCTCCACACCCACTCAATGCATGTCACTCAGATGCGACGTGGATGGGTGTGGTCCAGCACTGGTAGGCCTCAGTTCTGTCTCAGGGCCCATAGTACTCACTGTTAATCGGTTATAGAGTCATAGAGATGTACAGCATGGAAACAGACCCTTCGGTCCAACCCGTCCGTGCCGACCAGATATCCCAACCCAATCTAGTTCCACCTGCCAGCACCCGGCCCATATCCCTCCAAACCCTTCCTATTCATATACCCATCCAAATGCCTCTTAAATGTTGCAATTGTAGCAGCCTCCACCACATCCTCTGGCAGCTCATTCCATACACGTACCACCTCTGTGTGAAAAAGTTGCCCCTTACGTCTCTTTTATATCTTTCTCGTCTCACCCTAAACCTATGCCCTCTAGTTCTGGACTCCCCCAACCCAGGAAAAAGACTTTGTCTACTTATCCTATCCATGCCCCTCATAATTTTGTAAATCACTACAAGGTCATCCCTCAGCCTCTAATGCTCCAGGAAAAACAGTCCCAGCCTGTTCAGCCTCTCCCTGTAGCTCAAATCAAGATTTCTTAAGCGTTTCACCATCCAAATTCAGAAAATTCCAAATTCCAAATTCCAAATTCCAAAGACCAGCTGGTCCTGAGTGTTTCGGATGAAGGATTGTGTACCTGTATATTCCAAAAGGCTTTTAATAAGACAACAGACAGCTTGAGTACAGTCGGAGCATGTGGATGGGTCATGGGCCAGCCAACCGAATGGATAGCAAGCTGCTGCCGAAACGGAAGGAGACCTGGGGCTAATGGGGTCGATAAGATCTAGTATAAAGCAATCTTCCTCAAGCATAGGTGTGAGCACCACTAGTGGTCTCAACGTACACAGAAGTCAGACATGCAATTTCAAAGAAATTGCAGATAATACCATGTTGGGGGGAGGGGCACAGTTAATGTAAAGGAAGATCCTGACAAATTACATGAAGATATTAATATATTTGCAGAAGGGGTATTCAATAGGCAAATGAACTCCAACAAAAGCAGGTTGAAGAAGCTAGAGCTTTAAACAAAGACCCTTGAGCAAGAAGAGTTTGAATGATGTAGAGAGGCACTGAGTCTCAAGATATAGGTACGCAAAGCACTAAAATCATGATTGTTATGAAGGCACTACAATAAACAAGCCAAACGCAGCTGTCCATTTCCACAAGGATCACTCTGTAAAGCATAGAATTTATGTCATTCTTCTATTGAGCTTTGGTTACTCTGCTCTTGGAGTATAGAGCACAGTTCTGATCTCCTTATTATAAATAAAGGATATACAGTTATCAGAAAAGGTGTAAAAACAGATCCAGAGGGATGTTACATGAACTGAGAGGATTCATCTTTCAGGAAAGATTAAACACGTTGTGGCCTTTTCTCTAGAGAAGTAAAAGCTGAGGATTGAACAGACAGCAATCGTGAAAAATATAACACGGCAAAGAGAAAGAAAATAATTCCATTTGTGTGTTGTGTTATCAACTAGATTAGATTAGATTACTTACAGTGTGGAAACAGACCCTTCGGCCCAACAAGTCCACACCGACCCGCCGAAGCGCAACCCACCCATACCCCTACATTTACCCCTTACCTAACACTATGGGCAATCTAGCATGGCCAATTCACCTGACCCGCACATCTTTGGACTGTGGGAGGAAACCGGAGCACCCGGAGGAAACCCACGCAGATACGGTGAGAACGTGCAAACTCCACACAGTCAGTCGCCTGAGTCGGGAATTGAACCCGGGTCTCAGGCGCTGTGAGGCAGCAGTGCTAACCACTGTGCCACCGTGCCGCCCACATGCCACCGTGCCGCCCACAGAGATGGGCTCATGTTAAGTCAGAATAGGATGATGAATAGTTGATATTAAATCTGATCATAAATTCAGCAAGAATGTCTGTATTGGAAAGAGTGGTTCGAACGTGGAACGTGAGACCACAAAGAGAGATGGAAGTGCTGTAGGTGTATGTCAGTGGAAGCTGGAGAAGCACATTTGTGAGAGAGAGAGAGAGAGAGAAATGGCAGGGTGCACTGATGGGGTTAGATGCAGAAATGTAGAAAGAGTTCTGTTTGGATTGTGAATGTTGGCAGAGGCTTGTTGGGCTGAGTGGTCTGGACTGCTGTGTACAGATGATGTAATTCAATGTAATGGTGGATCAGCATTAATCAAATCGCAAGACTGGTGATTTGCCATTTGCACATAACAGCCATTTGCTGGCTGCTTTACACATTAATAACTTGGTGCATTATGAACTCTCCATTAATTTTGCAGCCACATTTGAGCAAGTATGCTTCATCTTCAGACTCTGCTGGATAATAGCACAGTGCAATAATGAATGTCACTCTTTGAGTAATAATTCATTATGAGCCACAAGGCAGAATAATTACATTGTTTTCTTTTTTCATTTCTTTGTTTGTTACATAGCATTCCCCGGATTGATTCTAAGTACTTGCTGCTGGGTTATACACCAACTGATTTATTATCTAACTAGATTTCAGTCTCTGGTCTACATCTTAGCTCCTGCTTTCTTTCCAAACTGTGAAATTCAGGTGGAGGACAAGGCCGACTGTGCAGACAATACTCAACTTGAAGCAAAAGGTGACAAAGAGGCTGAGGGAAATGAGAGTGCCATGATATTCTGACACAGCTTTAGGGATTCACAAGTCCAAGTGTGATAGAAAAAGAGAGACAGTAGCTTCTTAACACAAACAAGCAATGACTCAGACTGGGGGAACAGTCTGATAATCCTAACACAGTTGGAATGCAGAAAGGTATGTTGGACGGTGTCATTTAGAGCTTACAATTCATGGGAGGAAATTTGGGAGAGCTCTGATTATAGTGTCACTAAAATAAGATAAATATTGCATGTGCGTTATATATGCAAGAGAAAGAGAGAGATAAAATGATGCATGGTTGTAATATTCTAATGGATTTGTACCAGTAGGCAGACCCAAATGTAAAACGATGCAGAAATGCAGCGGTAAGTGACAGGCCCACCTGAAGCTAGAATGCCTAATCTATCCTTCTCCTCTCCCTCTTCGATTTGCACTGTTTGTTCTTCTCCCTAGGTTTCATCACTTTGCAAGTGCTTAATATTGAATTTTATTTGTTAGTTCTCAGCCCAGCTTCCAATCTCAGCGCCTGTCCACTTCAAAGGCTGTCGGTGCATTTAATAGTTTTTTTTTTCCGAACCACACATAACAGCTTGCTTGTCCACTCCAATTTACCAAGCCTGAACTGAAGTGAAGAGGGTTTGGCAATCCTCCACGATTGCCACAGAGACTCCCAGAAACAAAGATTAACCTCATTGACACTGCAGCAGGCAACACTGGGACAATGGAATCATATGGATGGGAATGAAAAAACGGCACAGGCTTTTTTCCTTTAAATATTTTTCTAATCACCCTGTTTAGTGATGATACTAAACACCTCTGGATCAGGTGGGTCTTGAAGCTGGGTCTCCTGGTTCATTATCGCTGCACCATGCAAACCCTCAAATACATTCCGTTACTTGATCACGAAACGGTGAAAGTGACGACTGCAGGTGCTGCAGATCAGAACCAAAAAATGGGGTGCTGGAAAAGCACAGCAGGTCAGGCAGCGTCCGAGGAGCAGGAGAGTTGATGTTTCGGGTACACGCCCAACACCTCTTTCCTGATGAAGGGCTTATGCCCGAAATGTCGACTCTCCTGCTCTTTGGTTGCTGCCTGACCTGCTGTGCTTTTCCTGTGCTACATGTTTTGAGCGTGAAGAGTTGGAGAAAACTGTTGTGTCGACCGGCCCCATTCGATAGGACATTATAACCCAGTTAAAGATAGGTGACCATTTTCACAAAAGTAAAGATATGTTATGTTTGTTTAATAATGGACTCACCTGTTTGTCTGAGGATACATGTGTGTGAAAGACAGAGAGGGAGAGTAGAGACTCCCCATGATGTAAAATTCTCCTGGAGATAGAGTCACAACTTAAAACATTTCTGAGGCTAACATGATACGACAGGACAATTAGAAGCACTAATATATTAGCTACTCTAGACTCATAAAAAAGGAGACGAAACATTTATACTGGTTAAAATAACTTCAAAATTATATGGTACCTGAATAAAACAAAAAAAAATCTGCATTTGGATTAACCTTAAACTACAAGAACGAAGGTTTGTTGAGAAACAAGGAGAATGTTACATGCCGTGAATTATACTCCCTATGTCATAGCAGATGATTACTTGGAGAAAAGCAGCTATGATAAACAGATTGTCAGCTCCTAACATTATCAGAGACTGAGGATAACGACCTAGTGAAGAAAAAGAAATTCAAGAAAATACACATTCTCTTCTCTCAGGGATTATAAAAGGAAATAGTCACTGCATGGAAGGAGACCTTTTGGCCTGTCACGCCAGTCCTAGCTTTCTGCAAAAGTAATTCAGCTAGTCTCATTCAAGCTCCATTTCTCTGTACTCCAGTAAATGTTTCCTTTTCTTCCCGTTATGCAAGTCACGATCGAATCTGTTTGCTGCACACTTTAAGTCTGTACATTCCTGATTCTGATGATTAGCTGGGCAAGAAGGCTTTCCTCACATCAACACTGCATCTTTGGCAATCACCTTAAATCAGTGCCCCGAATCAGAAACCTGATTCAGAAGGTTGGCAACACTTTCATCAAATGTAAGTCTGTCCTCTCTCCCTCTCTTTCCTTTGTCCAGACCCTAATGATTTTGAACAGCCTTAAGTCCCCTCTCAACTTACAGTTTCCAAAGGTATAAAGAACAAAACTACCGAATTTACTTCCTGAAGCATTAGTGAAAATCCCCAAATGCCATATAATGAAATCACGACTAGATTTATTCAGTCACTGTTATTATAAAAATTGCCCAGCCTCTGACTCATTGTGAGCAAAGTCATTTGATGGTAATTTAACAAAATTGGTTTGTCGAGCATGCAGTTCCTGTCTGTCACGCTGGAAATTTCAATGCTACTCTAAAATAAATACAAAGAAATAACGGTAGTCATTTGGAACGTACAAAGCAACCCACCAGTTAAAACATAATTGGCACAGGAGTGAGAATCTCTATCACCTTTCACTGACCTTTCTAATCAGACTAAAAACCAGCAAAGAAAGTATTATTCTGGTCTTTGGCCTGAGGGGCAACTCTATTTTGACTGATTTCTTTACAGTGAATAGCAGTTCGACTTCCTAATCCTTAACTGGTACAGAGCTGGGATTGTGTAATCCTCAGGTGGCAGACCGAGAGCTACAAGAGTTCTTAAAACGTCTGCAGAAGGCATCCACAGAGAATCTGATGCCAAAAGGGGAGAGTAACTTTAAGCTTGATACCTCCTGCCCTGAGACAGGCAGACAATTAAGACACGACTCCCTCTCCCTCACAGCCCTACACACGGATGAAAAAAACCACCATTTCGACTGGGACAATACATCTATCCTGGGACAGACTAAGCAAAGACATGCCAGAGAATTCCTAGAGGCCTGGCACTCCAACCACAACGCCATAAACAAATGCATAGATCTAGATGCCATCTATCAACCCCTCAGAAAACGAACAGGAAATGATATCACTACAAACCCCAGGAACCCCATCCAGGAGAAAGATATAAATAGAAAGCAGGAGACAACAGCTTCGTTTCACTTGGAGGTCGCCACTGATGATGTTACCTAGCCAGGTAGTGAAACGTCTGGATATCAAACCTACAGCTCAGCAAGCAAACCTACACCCTAGACAATCAATCCAATTAACTGGCCGATTAATATCCACATTATGTCTACCATGCATTTCACTGGCGTAGGGATGGTTGTCTTCCTATTGCACATAAGGGCTATTCCTCCTAATGGCACATCATGGGATCCCCATGGTTATACCACAGCTAGAGGATCACCACCTCCAATTGCCATGGTCACCAGACTGTACATTGAGAGAATATATTCTGAGCAGTTCAAGGCAGCCTGAAGAAGGAGGCATCTTTCCCTCCTCTTGAAGCCTTAGCGGAGGCCCAACTCTATTGGAAGAGCTGCCATGGGCTGCAAAACATCCTGCCCTCTGACTGGACCACCAGCTCAGGGAGGCAGACTGCTTTCCTTATACCAGCCAGTGCGATAAAACCTGCCAGCAACTCCTCGCACACAGACAGGACCCTGGGCACGTCGTCCCACTCACACAACTCTGGGTGTGCCAGTAAAATTCCAGCAGGCTTTCTTTTCGGATACTGTGTCATGCTCTGATGGGTGCATCCAATAACGATTGTACATCTCTGCATCCCACAATGCCTCGTTATCTTATGCTGCCTACACCAATTTTCAAAGCAAGGAATATAGAGATAATGTTTGAAAATCACTGGTTCATGGATGTGGGTTTGCTCGCTGAGCTGTAAGGTTCATTTTCAGATGTTTCATCACAATACTAGGTAACATCTTCAGTGAACCTCTGAATGAAGCATTGGTTGTGTAGCCCGCTTTTCTATTTATATGTTTGCATTTCCTAAGGTTGGTGATGCCATATCCTGTAGTGATATCATTTCCTGTTCTGTGGTGACGAAATGTCTGAAAATGAACCTTCCAGCTCAGTGAGCACATACAGAATCTCAACCTGAGCTACAAATCTTCTCAAAATTTGATATCTTTTCAAAATTCACTGGTTCCTATTACCTTGCCTTTATGTATAATCTAACTTAGCACGAACATTATCACGAGAAATCAATTAGCAACATTGGTCAGAAACTTGATTCAGGACCCTGAAGTACTGTGGACATTTTTAACTTGCAATTCTAAATGTGTTTCTTAAAAGAGGGCTGATGCAGTCAAAAATAGCTTCAATGGCCTTCATTTAAGTAACTGTCTAGAGCAAGTGAATCACAAATTACACACCTATAGATACAAAAGGGATTTCAAATAAAAGCTCTTCAAAGGGTGAGAGAGAAAGTCAAAACAGACAGTGACTACAAATGGGCTGGCGACTCCTGTACTATAACTGGAACCCTCCTACATATAATGCCCCAAATTGCTGACATATTTTGTGATTTTTCTCTTTTTAAAACACATGAGGACGGGATAAAATGCCAGTTTCAACTCTCCTGTTGTGTATAAGTGGGACTGTGGATGCTGGAAATTGGAAATAAAGGCAGCAGTGACTGGGTGAACTCAGCAGAACCGGCAGCATCTGTGGAGAGAGGAACAGAATAATGTTTTAATTCTGGTAAGACCGTACTTCAGAACCTTCTGTAGAAGGGCCACTGGACTCAAATGATTAAGACTGCCTTCTGTCCAAAGATGCTGCCAGACCTGCTGAGTTTTTCCAGCAACGTCTAATTTTGCTTGTCTTTACCATCCTGCATTCTGATGTCAGGGTGTTGTGAACATTATAGTTGAAGACCCACACTGCCGTCATCTCTGTGCTGAAGGCAAAGACTTTTCTCTACTTTGAGTGCTGTGAACCTGTCAAAGGGAAACAAGATACTGATGACCTCTGTCTCAACTTGAATGCTGGTGTTCAGTCACGATTGAAATAAACCAGAACAACAGAATCACAACCAAGTTGCAAAACCAAGGATCAATTACCAACATCTTCTCCTGCAATAGCCTTTAACGTTTAACTAACTACTCTTCCTGAACAATTCAGAGACTGATCTGCACTCTTCTTTGCACACTTTTATCTTCCAGACTCCCCTTTCATTTCTGACCCGTGTATATGCGTGTTGCGTTAATAATTCCTCTCCCATTTAGTAATGACGCAATAAAATCTTTGTGAGCTCAAGAAATGCTGGTTAAATCAGATCCTTTTGAAACAGCTGTTGATTTGTGTCTGGAGAAAAGGAAAGAGATGGACTGGCGCGGTGCTTCAGTGGTTAGCACTGCTGTCTCACAGAGCCAGGTGCCTGGGTTTGATTCCAGCTTCAGGCGACTGTCTGTGTGGAGTTTGCACATTCTCCCCGTGTCTGTGTGGATTTCCTCCTGGTGCTCTGGTTTCCTTCCATAGTGCAAAGATGTACAGGTGAGGTGATTGGCCATGCTAAATTGTCCATAATGTTCAGGGATGTGTAGGTTAGGTGGGCAAAAACAATGACTGCAGATTGCATTAGTCAGGGGTAAATGTAAAGTAATAGAGTAGGATGAATGGGTCTGGGTGGGTTACTCTTCAGAGGGTCAGTGTGGACATGTTGGGCTAAATGGCCTGTTTCCACACTTCAGGAATTCTAAAAAAAATCCTTTTTAAATCAACCTTTTGCAACCAGTCAAGTAGGTGTAAATACAAAAGGGGATCCAGTTCATCCATTCTTACTGGAAGCTGATCATCCCGACGGTAACTATAAGAAATTAAGAAATCTCAAAAAGGGCTTGTTCTACAAAGTCTGCACCGTTTGCTCCTCAGAGTTCAGAACATATACAGTTCATGTAATGTTTTGACTCTAACACACCTCCCGAACTGAACAATAAATTAGATTTCAGTCAGCAAAGTGGACAATTTTTAACAGGTGCAATAAATAGCCATGAACCTATTGAGTAGCAGAGCAGGCTCAGGGAACCTAGGTGTCTATTCCTATTTCTGTTTCTTTTGATCTTAAAATTAACCAAATGCATCAAATTGCTTAAAATACTGCTTTCAGTTTTCTTTCGAAAGTATTCTCTTTTGAGACTGACTACTACAACTAAAAAGATTTTGTAACACAGTAAAGGTATTTTAAAGAAAGCATGTTCCCCCATAATAGGATCAAGATTACCATTATATTTCTTATTATGTCAGCAGGCACTCTCATAAACACCCTTTTTTTCTGATTTAGAAATGCTTCAGCACACTATATAAAGACAAGAGTTTGGGTTGATAATTCTGTTGGGCTTAAGAGTCTTGTTGGAGAGAGTTAGCAACTCTAGCAATTGTTCTAATATTTACCATGTCAGAGATTCAGACTGTGCTCTTTTGAGTGTTGGTGGCCCAGTGTGATACCATGATGTAATTTCTGGAAGAACTCAGTGGTTTTGTGTGGGTTGTAACACCAATTATGAGTTTCTTTACTCTCATGCAGCTAATTTCAGATGTTGCCTCTATTAGACCCATGTATTCCATTCTTGCTTGGTTTATCTTCCACTTTGCCTGGACTACAGCACATCCAAGTCCCTGTTGTTCATCTTCTAACTCTCCCAATGCTCTGTTGACACACCAACCTCTGTGCTCTCTGGCTGACGTTGGATCCCAGTGTGGCAAAGTCTTAGTTTTAAAATTCTCATCCTTATTTACAGCTGGTTTCACGCTTCCAAATCTCGGAAATGTCCCACTCCCCCTACAAGACCTCAGCACTCCTTAATCTTGGCTTTTTTGTTTGCCATTCTACTGCTCTTCAATGAAGATGTTTTCTCAAAAAGCTGGAATTAAGAATTTAATGAAAACCCCATCTGGTTCAGGTATGTCCTTTACGGAAGGACACTGCTAACCTTACCTTACCTGGTCTGGCCTACATGTGACTCCAGACCCACAGCAATGAGGTTGAACTGCGTGTTGAGCAATTAGGGATGGGCAGTAAGTGCTGGTCAGTCCAGCGACACTCTCATCCTGTTAATGAATTAAAAGAAACTGTTCCTTTAACTGAGCTGTTAAATCAGGGTTAAATGATCTTGCCTTGGGATGTTTAGTTATGTTAATGTGAATGAGAGAGATTGTGGTAAAACTTAATTGGGTAGGGTTGGAGCACCAATGTTATAAGGTATTATTTTCCACTATGCAATGAGTTGGTAGAATAGGTAGGCCTAATCCTCTTTGTTTACATGGTTTTCAAAATTGGCCATTCTCAGAGCATGTCAGAATTTGTATTTATAAGCCCTTCTCCTTTCTATTCTGGTGTACCAAGGCTTAGTTATTGGGAAAATGCCATATTAAGGGCATCAAAAGCTAGTGGCATTTTGTTTTTATGTGTTTACGCATGAGCAAAATCAGAACCAAGAGAAAGCATGACTCCAACAGTTTCTGAGGTAATGTTTCTCAATAAAAAATGATATTGATCACTACACATGTAAAACACTATTGCAGATGCAATGTTACACAAGGCTATGTAATTCATTCCAGATATTTGAAAAAGCTGCTTTGTTTTATTTTGCATGCGTGTTGAAGATTTAAAAAGGACAGTTGCTCTGCAAACAAATTCTGAAAGGACTGGACCATTATTCAGGTATGAAGGGAGCATTGGTTATAAAAGCCTGAATTTGAAATGTTTTCTTGAAACAGGAAGGTTTCCAGAGTTATGGAATACTTTGCTGAAGTTGACATGGCTGGAATATTTTCTTTTTGAGAGGGAAGTGCACAACTTGAGATATGATAATCAACATAAGATAGTCACCCAGAAATCCAACTGGGAACTCAGAAGAATCCTTCTTAACACAAAGGAATATGGGACTCGCTACCTCAGGGTGTGGTTGGACCAAATAGCATAGATTCATTTTACTGGGTTGATGGGAATGTGGCATTCAAAACACAAACCAATCAGCCATCGCCTTACTGAATGGTGGAGCAAGTTTGAGGGGCCAATTGGCCAACTTCTATTCCTAATTCCTCAGAACATTTGAAGCTGAAGAAGCATATGAGGGAGAAAAGAATACAGTATTGTCGCCCACAATGTACTTATTCCCCAGTAACCAATCAAGAAACTTTTACTCACACTGTGCTTTGGAGAGTGGAGGAACACTTGAAATCTCTCTCTTGAATCCTTGTCACTGGAGTTTGTTCCTTTCTCCGATTTCCACATACTATGTTGGAGCAAATTCATGCCTGAGGGACAATAAGCAAGCCACAGAAAAAAGCACAGCTGGTAAATATGACGGAAGATGTTGCTTCTAAACTGTTTGTGATGCCTTCAAGTACTAAGGGTCCTGACAGAGGCAGAAAAACGTAAATCAGCCATTTTTGTGGAGGCTAACATTTCCTGACGTTTTCTCTACCAGTAGTTTCTTTCTCTCAACAGCCACCCAAATGGTTGCACTGAGCAGAGAATCACCAGGGCGGATTGCTTTCTTGTAATTCCAGAGAGAAACAGTTTGTATTTAAATCAATCAGCTGATCTGTGTTGCCTTGTTTTGCTTTGGGCTCAATCTGATAGAAATTAGATGGGTTTGAGCAACAAACCCCATTGAATACATTAGATTGCCTACAGTGTGGAAATAGGCCCTTCGGCCCAACTAGTCCACACTGACCCTCCGAAGAGTAATCCACCCAGGCCCATTCCCCCTAACTAAACGGGCAATTTAGCATGATAAATTCACCTAACTTGCACATCTTTGGACTGTGGGAGGAAACCAGAGCAAGCGGAGGAAATCCAGGCAGGCATGGACCGAATGTGCAAACTCCACACAGGCAGTTGCCCGAGGCTGGGATCAAACCCAGGTCCCTGGTGCTGTGAGGCAGCAGTGCTAACCACTGAGCCACCGTGAGCTATTTTCCTGGAGTATCAGAGACTGACGGGTGACCTTATAGAGATTTATAAAATCATGAGGGGCGTGGATAGGTTGAATAGCCATGGTCTTTTTCCTTGAGTAGGGGAGTCCAAAACTAGAGGGCATAGACTTAAGGTAAATCGGGGGGGGTGAAGACCTTAAAGGGACCTAAGGGGCAATTTTTTCATGCAAAGGGTGGTGCACATATGGAATGAACTGTCAGAAGAAACAGTGGAGGCTGGTACAATTGCAACATTTAAAAGGCATCTAGATGGGTATATGAATAGGAAGGGTCTGGGAGTATGGGCATAATACTGCCAAATGGGACTAGATATATTTAGGATCTCTGACTGGCATGGACAAGTTGGGCCGAAGGGTCTGTTCTGAAAATTGTTGCTGGTTAAAGCGCAGCAGGTCAGGCAGCATCCAAGGAACATGAAATTCAACGTTTCGGGCATAAGCCCTTCATCAGGAAGGGCTTATGCCCGAAACGTCGAATTTCCTGTTCCTTGGATGCTGCCTGACCTGCTGTGCTTTAACCAGCAACACATTTTCAGCTCTGATCTTCAGCATCTGCAGACCTCACTTTTTACCCGAAGGGTCTGTTTCCATGCTGTACATCTCTATGACACTATAAAATGAACCAACAGGAAGAGGAAATTTTAAATTTAGATTAGATTCCCTAAAGGGTATGGAAACAGGCCCTTTCACCCAACATGTGCACACCAACCCTCTGAAGAGTAACCCACCCAGACCCAATCCCCCACCCTATATTAACCCCTAACTAACACACCTCAACTATGGGCAATTTGGCATGGCCAATTCACCTGACCTGCACATCTTTTGAATTGTGGGAGGAAACCCACACAGACATAGGGAAAATATGCAAACTCCACACAGTCACCCAAGCTGGAATAAAACTAGGCTCCCTGGTGCTATGAGGCTGCAATGCTAACCACTGGGCCACCATGCCACCCATGATTTAGATTTAGACTTTATTGTCATATGCCCTCGGGTAAAAAAAATACAGGAGTACAGTGAAACATGTGCAATGTCATCATACAAATTAGGTATAAGTATTTAGGTACAAAATCTTCAGAACAAGGTAAAAGGAATAAGGAACAAATTTAAAAGCTAGACAGTCAGTCTTTATGGAAATTCCAAAATCCAAAAACCTCCAAAATCCGAAGTTCTGTTTGTGAAGTTTTTCTCTACATATCAAGGCTGTCTGGTGTGTGAACAGGTGACCCAACTCCACACCCACTTGATCCATGTCACTCAGATATGACATGGTGGCATGACCCAGCACTGTTAGGTATCAATTGTATCTCAGCACTTGTACTAGTCACGCGTGGGTCTGCTGTTCAGTCAGGTATTTTTTATTTCACAGTGAAAATGTAATTTATTCTGAAATCCAAAAAAGTTTGAAATCCAAAAAAAAACTGGCCCCAAAGATTTCAGATAAAGGATTGTGTAAATAAAAATAAGGAAATTAAGTTAAAAGTTAAACATTACAGACCTTCCCAGTATTAAGTAGAAAAAAGTAAAGAAATAAAGCTAAAAGTTTAAACATTGCAGACTTTCTAAAGTGCCAAATAATGCTGGGATTGCACTTTCTACAAGGCCTCGATCTCCTCCACTTTCCCTGCGCAGTCCAATCCAGGACTCCCACCTCCAGGCCACCACCACCATGCATCCAGGAGCAGTACAACCGGCCTACCATGCCACCAAAGTAACCGCCACTCCTGTCAATCCACCAGGAGTAACGATTCGGGCCTACCGCATTGCCACAGAGATTCCAGAAACATCCCCATCTTCAGTGATGTCTTGGCTGAGCACATAAGGCAAGGGTGAAGCATTAGCAAGCATCTTCATCACAGATTCCAGTCATCAGATCATTCAGTTCACTCCGCGGGTTGTCAGAAATTAGCTGAGGGCAATAGATATGGCAAAAAAATTATTTAGCTGAAGATTTATGCCCTGGAACCAGAGGCATAATATCCCAGGAAATGAAAGCAGTGAAAATCTAATCCAGACAAATATCAGTTTATCCTTGATCAAGTGATCTGAAATATTGCTGACAGTGTAGTAAGTGGCACTTATTCAGCAATAACTTACCCATAAAGTGTTCAGTGTCAAGACATTGTTATGACCTTTATCCAAACATGAACAAAAAAAGAGTCAAAAGCTCAATTTCAAGTGAGAATGATGATGCTTGACATCAAGATGGCAGCTTGATTGTTCCTGGGCATGGAGCAATGTGGTTAATGGTGGGTCAGTTGGGAAAATATTAGATTGGAAAAGTTAGATTCTCAATGACGATACAAAAGTATGATTTTCCACTGAAGGTTTGAATGGAGAGTTGAGAACCTCATTAATGAACATTGAATGATGGGATGCATTCATACCTCATTAATACCCAATCCTGCCTCATTTATGTGTTCTGAAGAAGGGTCACGAGACTCGCAATGTTCACTCTGCTTTCTCTGCACATGTACTGCTGAGTTCCTCCAACAATTTCTGTTTTCAACTCTCATTTACATACAGTGGCATCTCCAGCTCCATGCTTACTTCTTCAGGCCTGTATCAGGGACAACAACCTGCAGTGCCTCAGGGCACACTCCATGGGCAGTACCACCCTTATCCATGGAGTCTGCATCAGCCTCACCACATCCTCATGGCACATTTCAGAATAAATTAGGGCACATTTCTCCACTTCAACACTACACTTTTGAGCCCACTGACATCTTACAGTACAATGCTACTGCTTGGCCACTTTGCACATAGCGAAAGCTCCACACAGTATCAGCTCAGTGAATCTTCTCTGGACTGCTCCAATGTAAGCATATCTTTCCTAACGTAATGGGAAAAAGCTGTTCGCAGCCTTCCAGCTGTGCTCTGACTCGTACCTTGCATGGTTTTAACAAACCCTCTAAAATTTAATGCTCCATTCTCTTTCAATCAAAAAAAAGCCAACATTTCATTTGCCTTGCCTATTTCCCACTGAACTTGAATGTTATCTTTTTGTGAATAATGGATGAGAACTCCCAAATCCCTCTATTCTGTAGCTTTCTGCCATTTTCGCCATTTAATTTAAATAATGTTCATTCTTCCCGCGGAACTGCATAACCTCACATTTGCCCAAGACTGCCAGATGTTTGCCCACTCGCTTATCCTATATCTGCAGTGCTTGTGTCATCTTCACCATTTGCCTTACCATTCATTTTTGCACCATCTGCAAACTAGAGACAGTGCATTCATTTTCCTCATTTAAGTCACTCATTGTAAATAACTATGTCCCAGTACTGATCCCTGTAGCATTCCATTGTTTGCAGCTTGCCACTGAAATTGCACCTCATCCCCTCACCAACCCCAGCTTTCTGTCTTGTATCAGTTAGCCAATTCTCTCTCAAGGCTAATTTGTCATGTCCAACAGCATGGCCTCTCATCCAATGAGGTAAGAGCAGCCTAATGTGCAGTATCTTACCAAATGCCTTCTGGAAATCCAAATATATCACATCCACTGCTCCCCCTCCAACTATCAAACAAAACAAGAGTACTGCGTATGCTGGGAATCCAAAACAAAACCCCGAAACTACTGGAGAAACTCAGCAGATGTGGCAAAATCTGTGGAGAGAAAGCTGTTCTGGGTCCAGTGACCCTTCTTGATCTATCCTGTTTGTCATATCTTCAAGGTATTCCAGGAAATGTTTCAAGCATGATTTCTCTTTTATTAAGCCTCGCTGACACTGCTTGATAATCGTCTATATTTCTAACTGCTCTGCTATAACCTTCTTTAACATTCTCACATTTTCCCAAGAACATATGAGAAGCTAACAGACCTATGGTTGCCTTTTTTTTTTGGCTCTTTCCCTTTTTAACTTAACATCTCAGTGGTGTCTATTCCTGCCCTCCAAACTGATCTTACATGTACACATTTTCCAATTGAGCTGATGGGATGGAGTCTGGAATTCATGATGTATGGTGGCTCTCAGGCCAATGGTATGAAGAGTAGATCAGTGGCCTAGAGGTGAACTGCGAATTGGTGAGATTCAAAGATGATAAATGAATGATTATGTACTGGAAGGCTTTGGGAAGAATATACCAAGAACATTATTACTTTACGGGGCTTGAAAACAAAATACAGTGTCTTCTATTCTTTGCCTTGATGCATTATGTTATATTGGATTTGAAGATTGTTTCCTGAAGTATTGATTCTGATCCTGTAAGAGCAATCCAGACCTTTACCTTACACAATTGTTTTTGAGTTAAACAAGCCACTAACTCTATAGAGAAGGGAACATTCAATCCAGGACAATATTGCTTCACACCAGGTACTTTGATGTATTTTCTTGTTTTTTTTTATTCTGCAGTGTTCCAAGTTTCTCCCTCAGTTATCGTGGCAAAGCAGCGGATTCCAATTTTCTCACCTTGCCTTCAGCAGCTACTGACTCATACTATACTCGGTTATCAATCCTGAGCTATTTGCTGCTCTTCAGTATTGCGTTTAAGATTTTATCTTGCATATTATGGCTGGATGTTAAATGTCAACAATGTTGCCAACAACAAATTGCATTGATATAACACCTTGCACATATGTAGTCATGATTTGGAGGTGCCAGTGTTGGACTGGGGTGTACAAAGTTAAAAATCACACAACACCAGGTTACAGTCCGGCAGGTTTAGATTAGACTAGATTACTTACAGTGTGGAAGGCTGTTCGACCCAACAAGTCCACACCGACCCGCCGAAGCGCAACCCACCCATACCCCTACATTTACCCCTTACCTACCGCTACGTGCAATTTAGCATGGTCAATTCACCTGACCTGCACATCTTTGGACTGTGGAAGGAAACCCACACAGACATAGGGAGAACGTGCAAACTCCACACAGTCAGTTGCCTGAGGCGGGAAATGAACCTGGGTCTCTGGCGCTGTGAGACAGCAGTGCTAACCACTGTGCCACCGTGCCTCCCACTAATTGAAAGCACACTAGCTTTCGGAGCGTCGCTCCTTCATCAGGTGACATGTGTTGTGTGATTTTTAACCTTGCACATAGTAAGGCTCCCAGTGTACTTCAGCCATGGTTTGACATGTTGAGGGCCATTGGGATAAAGGAGAAACGTAAGGAAATGTATTAAAGGATGTGAAAGAGGTTTAGGTGAGGATTTTAGAGCTTAAGGGCCTGGACATTAGGTGGTTGCAATTGCTTGGGGCAATTAAGGAAACCAAGGTTGCTCGATTGTGTGAAATTAGAAAATGGCAGAGGGTTGAGGACTAAAGAAATTGACAGAAGGTTGAGACAATGGACTGATTAAAATTTTTTTTTAGATTAGATTAGATTACTTACAGTGTGGAAACAGGCCCTTCGGCCCAACAAATCCACACTGACCCGCCGAAACGCAACTCACCCATACCCCTACATTTATCCCTTACCTAACACTACGAGCAATTTAGCATGGCCAATTCACCTGACCCGCACATCTTTGGACTGTGGGAGGAAACCGGGGAGTGAAATTTAAAAATGAGACATTGTTTGGGGGAAAGCCAATATAGATGAACCACGACTGGACTGATGATGGTGTACATAGAACATAGAAAAATACAGCGCAGTACAGGCCCTTCAGCCCTCGATGTTGCGCCGACCGAAGCCTATCTAACCTACACTAGCCCAATAACCTCCATATGCTTATCCAATGCCCGCTTGAATGACCATAAAGAGGGAGAGTCCACCATTGATACTGACAGGGCATTCCATGAACTCACAACCCGCTGAGTAAAGAATCTAACCCTAACATCTGTCCTATACCAACCCCCCCTTAATTTAAAGCTGTGTCCCCTAGTAACAGCTGTCTCCATACGCGGAAAAAGATTCTCACTGTCAACCCTATCTAAACCCCTAATCATCTTGTACACCTCTATCAAATCTCCCCTAAACCTTCTTTTCTCCAATGAGAACAGCCCCAAGTGCCTCAGCCTTTCCTCATACGATCTTCCTACCATGCCAGGCAACATCCTGGTAAACCTCCTCTGCACCCGTTCCAGTGCCTCCACATCCTTCCTATAGTATGGCGACCAAAACTGCACACAATACTCCAGATAAGGCCACACCAGAGTCTTATACAATTGCAACATGACCTCATGACTCTGGAACTCAATTCCTCTACCAATAAAGCCCAGTACGCCATATGCCTTCTTCACAGCAATATTTACCTGGGTGGCAACTTTCAGAGATCTGTGTACATGGACACCAAGATCCCTCTGCTCATCCACACTACCAAGTAGCCTACCATTAGCCCAGTAATCTATCTTCTTGTTACTCCTACCAAAGTGAATGACTTCACACTTAGCTACATTGAACTCCATTTGCCACCTTTCTGCCCAGCTCTGCAACTTATCTATATCCCGCTGTAGCCTGCCACATATTATTGAAGTGTGGAAGGAGATGTCAGAGTCAGACGTCTCCAGCCTAGCATTCATTTCGAGTGGCAAAGATCAGGAATGAGAACATTGATCCAACTCCAACCCCTCCCCATTCAGAAAAAGAGGCAAAGTATTCATTTATAGAGTGAAGTGAAAGTAAAGTGAAATGTCATCACTTACATTCCCTTGCAGTCCGCGCATGTGAGTCGAAAATTCCATCATCAAAGTAAGGTTTGTTCAGCAAATACTGGATAGCGACAAGAAACAAATTAGTAAAGTTCTTTATTATCCCTGTCGACAGCTACTGACTTGATGAGAAATATTAGCCCTCAGGGAAGAAAGCTTCAAACTTACTCACAAGCTAAGAGTCTTGAGCTGCTTTGCAGGACAGTCCTCAATGAAAATCTTGACAGCTTTATAGATTTTCCACTGGGAATCTCTGCCTTACCAATGGAACTATGTGTTCTACAAATTCAGAGGCCGCAGACTGACCCAACAGGAAGATAAACAACTTACAGTGTCTCTTGCAACACTCCTAAAGCCAGTCATAGCCAATTAAGCTTTGTCACTTGAAATGCAGGAATGGTGGCAGCCAATTTGTATGAATAAGCAAGATCCCACACAGGGTAATGTGTGGCTAAGGGCTAAACAAGCCATTTTGCTAACCCCGGTTGAGGAATACTTTTTTTTAGTAAATATATTTATGATCAAATTTTTTTAACTTTACAAGCATCTAAAATTATTGAAAAAATACAATCAATAACAAATATCAGTATAATAAAAAGAAAAAGCACAAATTACAATACAATTACTATCTACTAACTACTAACCTACCCTATAATACAAAACAAACCCTAACACTGTGCAAAGCAACACCAATAAATAAGTAAATAACTAATAGATAAAAAAAAGCAAAAAAAAAACCAAAAAAAAACACAGAATACTGAACAGCTATGCTTGGTGCAAAGCTCCCCAAAGGAACGGAGGCATTGTATATACACCCGTATTAACTCAGGAGACCCCCACTGGGGCCCAGGGCTCGACAAACCTCACCATCCTGGTTAAACAAATGCCCTAGTTAAGAAAACTGACAAATCTATACCCAAATAACTCAAGTAGGGCTGCCATGTCTTATAAAAATGGTCTGTTGATTGGTGCACCATGATTGTAAAAAAGGGAATGTGCTCCATAATTAATTTCTGCCATCCCAGCAAACCCGACGGGTTCTCAGACTCCCAGTACACCAGAATATTCTTCCGTGCACACTATGCAAGAATATTAAATAGTTCCTTCCCATGCCCGTCTAAAGATGGTAAATTCGGTTGACCTAAGAGGAGAACTTCAGTCCTCAATACCCTCCCTATCTCTCCCTCCACGGTGCTCCAATAAACACAGACCCTGTGGCATGTCCGGAAGCAATGGGTAAGAGTACCTACACTTATTTAACATTTGGGGCATGCTGATGATGTCCTTTTTAAATATCGCCAGACAGCCTGCTGCCAGATGAGCCCTGTGCAGAATTTTTAACTGCATAGCGCATGTCCTATTACAGATTGAGATCTTTTGAGCATTCTCCCATATGTTCTCCCATGTTTCAAAAGAGATCTCCACTCCCAGCTCTTGCTCCCAGACCTCACATAACCGGTTAATATCCTGCCAGGCCCTGCCACCCAGCAGGCGATAGAGGGCACTAACTGAAAGGGTGCTTGTGGAACGTAGCAACAAACTCTCTGTATCGGGCTTATAGGGCTTAGTGAGAAGCATTGTCTTCTTCTGGATGAAATCCCTAACCTGAAAATAACGGAAAAGGTCTCTGCTGGGCAACCCATACTTGTGGCTCAGTTGCTCAAAAGACATCATAACCTCCCCCTCAAACAATCTCCCAAACTAGAAACTCCTCTCCCTGCCCATAATTTGAACCCTGAGTCCATCATTCCTCGTCGGAACCCTGACATGCCAACTATAGGCATAAGTGGCAAAGTCTTGGATAAGCAACCCGCACTCTGATGTATTGGCCTCCATGCCTTGACTGTATTAATGACAATGGGGTTCCAGCAGTGGTCCATAACTGTCCTCATCTTATCCGTGAACGAAAGGTTTATAAGAGAGCACTTTGCCTGGGAAGCCTCAATATTCAGCCATATTGAGTTTGGATCGTTACCTACCCAATTGCAGATAAAGGACAGCAGGAAACTCAATTGATCCCTCCTGATGTCTGGGAAATCAACTCCTTCCCCTGTTTGAGGCAACTACAATTTAGTAAGTTTGATGAGGGGCCGCCCACGATGCCAAAGGAACCAAACCATCCCATAAGCTTCCGCAGCGTTGACCTGGGAAACATTATAGGGAGCATATGCATAGGATAAAGCAAATGAGGAAGAACATTCATTTTAATGAGAGATATTTGGCCCAGCCATGAAATTGGAAGAGCCTCCCATCTCTGGAGATCTCGCCTAATATTGCCGAGCAAGTGAGCAAAGTTAGTCCGAAATAGCAGATCAAACTTGGGGTAATAAAAATGCCTAGGTATCGGAACCCTGCCCATAACCACTTAAAAGGGAACTTAGAGCCACCTTCAACTTCTGGCACAACCTTAAGGTTCCCCAAAGGCAAAGCCTCCGATTTTGCCAAGTTAATCTTATATCCTGAAGTAATTCCTAATGAATTGATACATTGTATCAAATGGGGTACGGAGGTCATCGGGTTCGATAAAAACAGAAGGACATCACCCGTATACAGTGTAATCTTGTGTGCCCTCGAACCCACTTCTGGAGCGGTTATGCGGACATTCTGATGAATGGCCTCTGCCAGCGGCTCTATCACCAATGTAAACAACAACGGTGAGAGGGCAGTTTTGCCAATTACCCCTACCTATCCTACAATTCCCAGACTTCACCCTATTGGTGATGACTGCGGCCAGACAGTGGCGATATAAAACTTCCACCCACCTAGCAAAGACCCCACCCAGCCCAAACTACTCCAAAACATAAAAAAGATTCCACCTGGTCAAATGCTTTCTCTGCATCTAAGGAAATCACCAACCCCTGAATTGACCGTTGCTGACAAACTTGGACCATATTTATCAACCTTCTAACATTATAAGGGGAACTACAGCCCCTTATAAAGCCTGTCTGGTCCTTTTTAACAATATGGGGCAGCACCTTTGCAAATCTCAGTGCCAGAATCTTGAACAGAAATCTTGAAATCTGAATTTAATAGAGAGATGGCCTGTATGAGGCACAATCCTCAGGAACCTCCCCTGCTTTAGAATTAAGGAAATATTAGCTCTCTCAAAGATGGTGGTTGGCATTCATGCATATAGGAGTGATTGTACATCTCCAACATTGGCCCTGACAGAATCCCTATAAACTCCTTATAAAACTTACCCAGGAGACCATCAGAGCCAGGTGCTTTCCCACTCTGAAGTTGCTTAGTTGCCTCCTGTATTTCCTGAACTGTCAAGGGGGCATTAAGGAGAGAGGCCTGTTCCAAGGTTACCTCTGGGAGGTCCAAGTTCTTAGAAAAGTCTCCACTTTAGCATTCCTGTCCTCGCAACCTTCAGACTGATACAATTCAGACTAACAGCTCTAAAAAGCCTCATTAATCTTTTTTAGCATCGTATGTAAGGACCCCGGCACTGTCTCTGACTGCAGTAATGGATTGGGGAGCATACCTAGTCAGGTATGTTAAATACTTCCCTGGCTTATTACCATATTCGAACAGCCTTTGTCTAGCAAAAGCAGGTTCTTTCTTTGTGTTTTCTGTCAATATTGAATTCAATGCAGTCCGGAGGGCCGTGATCCGCTGCGGTTTTGTCACCAAAGGCAGCACAAAATGTGCCGCCTCAACAGCTTTTAACCGCGTCTCTAGTAGACGCTGCTGTTCCTCCCTCCTGTCGTTTCCAGCTAGCCGAATAGGAAATAGCTAATCCCCTAGCAAAGGCCTTAGTGGTCTCCCATAGCATAGATGGATTACTACCCGTGCCTGAGTTGACAGTCAAAAATTCCTGAAACTCCTTCAAAAAGCATTCCACAAATTTGGAATCCTTAAGGAGAAAGGGGTCTAAATGCCAGTGCCGTAAACCTAGCCCCACACTCTTGTCCTTAACCTCCAAATATACCACCACGTGATCAGAGATAGCTATATTCTCAATTTTATAATCCACAATCGAATCCAGAAGGGCCGAGGGAGCCAGAAAAAGATCAATCCTTGTGTGACATTTGTGTGGGTTTGAAAAAAAAACCAAAGTCCCTGCGAAAAAAAGTGAAGGTATCTCCAAATATCCACCAGCCCCAACTCCTTGCATAAATCAGCCACCTGCTTGGCCTGTGAAGAAATAGTTGGGGGCCCACAAGGCATCCTGTCCATTGTTGGATCCAAAAGACAATTAAAATCCCCCTCTATAATAATGCGCCGTGTCCTTGGCGGATAGGATCAGGGATAACCCCAAGGCATTTTATGCGTATGTTAGAAACATGAGAATGACGAGAACGAGGGTAGGTCCGATCAAGGACAGTAGTGGGAGACTATGTATTGAGTCGGAAGAGATAGGAGAGGTTTTGAATGAGTACTTTTCTTCAGTATTTATGAAGGAGAGGGATCGTATTGTTGAAGAGGAGAGTGTGAAATGGACTGGTAAGTTAGAAAAGATACTTGTTAGGAAGGAAGATGTGTTGGACATTTTGAACAACTTGAGGATAGACAAGTCCCCCGGGCCTGATGGGATATATCCCAGGATTATGTGGGAAGCAAGAGAGGAAATTGCAGTACCGTTGGCAATGATCTTTTCATCTTCACTGTCAACGGGGGTGGTACCAGGGGAATGGAGAGTGGCAAATGTTGTGCCCCTGTTCAAAAAAGGGAATAGGGATAACCCTGGGAATTACAGGCCAGTTAGTCTTTCTTCTGTGGTAGGCAAAGTAATGGAAAGGGTACTGAGGGATAGGATTTATGAGTATCTGGAAAGACACTGCTTGATTAGGGACAGCCAGCACGGATTTGTGAAGGGTAGGTCTTGCCTTACAAGTCTTATTGAATTCTTTGAGGAGGTGACCAAGCATGTGGATGAGGGTAGAGCAGTGGATGTAGTGTACATGGATTTTAGTAAGGCATTTGATAAGGTTCCCCATGGTAGGCTTATGCGGAAAGTCAGGAGGCATGGGATAGAGGGAAATTTGGCCAATTGGATAGAAAACTGGCTAACCGGTCGAAGTCAGAGAGTGGTGATAGATGGTAAATATTCAGCCTGGAGCCCAGTTACAAGTGGAGTTCCGCAGGGATCAGTTCTGGGTCCTCTGCTGTTTGTAATTTTTATTAATGACTTGGATGAGGGAGTCGAAGGGTGGGTCAGTAAATTTGCAGATGATATGAAGATTGGTAGAGTTGTGGACAGTGAGGAGGGCTGTTGTTGGCTGCAAAGGGATTTAGATATGATGCAGAGCTGGGCTGAGGAGTGGCAGATGGAGTTCAACCCTGCCAAGTGTGAGCTTGTCCATTTTGGAAAGACAAATAAGAATGCGGAATACAGGGTTAACGGTAGGGTTCTTAGTCAGGTGGAGGAACAGAGGGATCTTGGGGTCTATGTACATAGATCTTTGAAAGTTGCCACTCAGGTGGATAGAGCTTGTAAGAAGGCCTATGGTGTATTAGCGTTCATTAGCAGAGGGATTGAATTCAAGAGTCGTGAAGTGACGTTGCAGCTGTACAGGACTTTGGTTAGGCCACATTTGGAGTACTGTGTGCAGTTCTGGTCGCCTCACTTTAGGAAAGATATGGAAGCTTTGGAGAGGGTGCAGAGAAGATTTACCAGGATGTTGCCTGGAATGGAGAATAGGTCGTACGAGGATAGGTTGAGAGTGCTAGGCCTTTTCTCGTTGGAACGGCGAAGGATAAGGGGTGACTTGATAGAGGTTTATAAGATGATTAGAGGAATAGATAGAGTAGACAGTCAGAAACTTTTTCCCCGGGTACAACAGAGTGTTACAAGGGAACATAAATTTAAGGTGAAGGGTGGAAGGTATAGGGAAGATGTCAGGGGTGGGTTCTTTACCCAGAGAGTGGTGGGGGCATGGAATGCGCTGACCGTGGGAGTGGTAGAGTCAGAATCACTGGTGACCTTTAAGCGGCAATTGGATAGGTACATGGATGGGTGCTTAAGCTAGGACAAATGTTCGGCACAACATCGTGGGCCGAAGGGCCTGTTCTGTGCTGTATTGTTCTATGTTCTATGTTCTATGTTCACTCAAATTAGAGAAAGCACTAATCAAAAATTTGAGAGGATGCGCTGGATGACAGTAGACATTTAAAATGCCATATTCCTCCCTATGTATCAGGGCTTTAAGTATCACAAACTGTCCCTGCTCACCTTCCACCTGTTCTAATACTGTGAACAGAAGATTTTTCTGGATAATTACAGCCACTCCCCTACTTTTAATAGTAAAGGATGAAAAGATTACTCGGTTATAACCACCACCACCCCACCCTGTTGTAATTTTGGGTGTTCCCCATCATCAAGATGAGATTCCGGCAACAAAGCGATATCGATCCTTTCCCTCCTAAGGCTTGAAAGCACATTTTTCCTTTTAACAGATGAATGACTTCCCTTGATGTTTCAGGTGCACCATTTAGTAAGACACCTAGCCATATTCCTTTTCAGACACCCTTGAACCCCTGGGAGAGAGAGCTCTGCTTACAAAGCGCTGGGCACTAGTAAATAAAGACTCATAGAGTCGAAGAATTATATATACAAAAACTATTCTATCATAACTATAAACAACTATTACTACCAAAAACAGACAAGAAAACCGACCATAAAACCTTGAATGGAAGATTCTTGCCCCTGCCCATAGGGGGCACTCGCCCTACCCATCCCCTCCTTCACAGCTCCTTCAAACCAGGACTGTACCCAGTCTTAGGCCAGAAAAAAAACAAGAAGAAGATCCTTAAATCAACAGGAAAAAGACAAAGTCAGGATAAGCACTCCACTCATCCCTGGCTTCATGTCACCCTTACTTGTGACTAAAAGAGAAACAGAACAAACAAAAAAGGGGGAGACAACAAAGAACATCCACAAAAATTCCCATCAGAAAATTCAGTTATTAAAAAAATGGAACAATTTATTTCAAGTACTTTTCCCCTTATTAGGGAGAAATAAAGGAATTAAAAAAGGAAGGGAAAACATTCGGAAAGAAGGAAAAGAGAACAACCATTAACCGTATTCTTTAGGCCAATCCATCTATTTTAAATTGTCGACAAAGTTTTTAGCTTTATCTGCTGAGTCAAATGTATAAACTGAGTCCTCATGGCTGAAATGGAGCACTCCAGAGTATCTCATGGAGTACTGGATGCCCAGGTTCCTCAGCCTCTTTTTAACTTCATTGAAGGACTTCCTCTGTTGAATTACAGCTGCCGAGAAATCCTGGAAAAGCGTGATTTTTGACCCTTGTACAGCAGTGTCTGTGGATCATTTCCCAGTAACCTAGAAGCTTCTATCACTTTTTTGCTTGTCCTTGTATGAGTGGAAGTGCACTAGGACCTGGCGGGGGTGTTGCACTAGCCCTGACCTGTGCACTGTAACCCCATTAGCCCTTTCAATCTGCAGCCTGATAGACTCGATGTGAAGGCCCAAAAACTTCGACAGCCAGCTTTCAAAGAAGCTGACTGGCTGCTCACCTTCCTCACCTTCAGGGAGCCCAACAATTCGGAGATTTATCCTCCGACCTTGATTTTCGAGGTTGTTGATATGGTCTCGCAAGGTCGGCACCTCTTGCTCCAGCACCTGGATCCGACTGGATGAGGACTCCACTGCAGCTTCCCAGGCCTCAGTTCGACCCTTCCCCTCCTCCAGCCGCTCCCCGAGGCCCTGGATTTCTTACTTATGCTTCAGCAGCATGGACGCAATAGGTTGGACCTGGGCACGAATCTCCCCACGGATCTCCTCAATCATAGTCCCAACTTTCAAGGTAAATCTCTCCCTCACTGCAGCCAATTCCCGTGAGTCTGTCAGGTCCCTTGGGGGAGGGGGGGTGTTCAGGAGTGGCTGCTGCTGCTGCTGCTGCAGCTGCAGTCTCTGGTGTGGTGGGCGCTGCAGTGGAGTGTCCTTCCTGCGGCTGTTTGCTCAATCCTTTTTCCTTTGACATCCTTTACACTCCCAAATATTAACAAATATGTGTTCTGTAAGGTTTTAAACTAATAATTCCACCGCATATGTTGGTCAGAGATGGCAAAAATCACCGGTATGCCTTGGCTGTCAGGCTGAGTTGTCCACAGCAGTTCTACAGAATCACCGCCATCTTGCCGAGTCTCGGAATACATTTTAATGAGAATTCACTGTTTATCTTCAAGATTTCCGTATGGGATGTTAAACCAGCTTGGGGGGTGGGGACCAGTACTTGGTTAACCTCAAATCCGAAGGGTGGTACCTCCAACAGTACAGCACTACCTCAGAACAGCTCTGAAATGTGACTCTGGATTTCACACTCAAATCCCCTTCATTGTTAACTTCCCAATTATCCTTAAATCTCCTTTCCAAGGTTGGAGCTATATAATCATAATGAAGCCATAAACCGCAGGTTGTTAAAATCTAACACCACTCAATTAATTCGATCATCCAAGTGGATTAAGAGGCAACAAAAATAGCAGCATACAAGAATTTAATGGCAATGAACAGAGGGCTGCTGATTATTGTTATTGTTAAGCACATGGTCATAAGTCACTCGATTCAAACATATGGTCAATGAGATGATACAACCTGATTTTTTTGCACTGTAAGGTCAAAGTCTCAGATTGTTCCGATAGGTGAGTTAGGGCAAACCTACAAGCAATAACTGCAGCAGGAACTGTTATCTAAAGTTCAAGAACTAGCCCAACAATCATTGCTGTTGTTGCAAAACACTGGCAGAGATTTATTTATTGAGTGGGGCAAATATTATGATAGAATTGGGCATGTCATTTGGAAGACTTACACAAGAGCATGTACTTGTATGAGGAGGGGGTGGGGAAAAGATTTCATTGTGATCAAGGGGTAAAGCAGAGGAAGACATCTGAAGTGAAAGTGGCAGCATGTTGGATAATGTTTCAAAACTTTTTTTTAAGCAGATAGGCTTCAACTCAAGATTTATTTACTGAAGTCTGATCTTTCCACCAGCATCTTTCTCTCTGCAGACTGCCCAGGTGATGCTCCTCTGTACAGTCAGTAAGGAAGGAATTTCTGCCTTTATATTTTAACATAATGCTATTGAAATTCATCGCTAGATATATTTTATTCATTTTGAATTGGCTGCTTCCGTTCAGTGACTGTGTTGAGTTCCTGTCTGAAAGATTAAAGGATGGTCTGTATAATTGTTTTCACTGAGCTGAGACAGGGTTTCTCACTGTGCAATTATAAAGGGGTAAGCTATTCACTACTTGTATTTTCTGATTATTTGGCAGGTTAGAGTCACTCATTGTGCATTGATAGAAAAGTACCATATATTCAGTAGGGTAAGAATTACAGACCTTGCAATTGTATAGACTGCTTATATATTCAGCAGGGTAAGGATTATGCACTGCCTAACTGTTTAGAGTTTCTCTATATATAGATTATGCACTGCGTAATGGTGTGGAACTGTATATTCAGCAGGATGCAGGACATGCAATATAGTATTATAATTACAAAATAATATTGCAGAGACATACAGACAGATTAAGCAAGTAGGCAAAAATTTGGCAGATAGAATATAATGTGGGGAAATGTGAGGTTATGCACTTTTGCAAGAAGAATGGTGGTGTTGAATGTTATTTGTTATGAAGGTGTAGAAGTGTATTGTACCTTTAAGAAAGTTAAAAGCTAGCAGAACTACCTGACAGCATCAAGTATTCTGAACAAGATACAATGTAACCTTTTGGTCCAGCAGCTAGAGTAGCTGGTTGCCTGGAAACAAAAACAAATTCCAATTAGGCCAATCAGTTTAAATTATACCTCCCAAAAAATACCAAACTGCAATCAAGTTTTAATCTAGCATATTGACAAGGGCGGCATAGTAGCACAGTGGTGAGCACTGCTGCCTCACAGCACCAGAGACCCAGGTTCAATTCCCGCCTCAGGTGACTCTCTGTGTGGTTTGCACATTCTTCCCATGTCTGCATGGGTTTCCTCCCACAAACCAAAAAAAAAGTGCAGGTTAGGTGAATTGGCCATGCTAAATTGCCCATAGTGTTAGATGAAGAGGGGAATGGGTCTGGGTGGGTTGTACTTCGGTGGGTCAGTGTGGACTTAGGCTGATGGGCCTGTTTCCACACTGTAAGTAATCTAAAAAACAATGACACAATCCAATGCTTTTGGGGTATAAGACTGGGAAAACGTGAACAGTTGGGGAAAAACTACCAAGCCACCAGCATGTACAGACTGCCTGAAACACAGCTCCCTTAAAGGTACCTTTATCAGTCAATGACCTGTGAAACAGAAATCCTGAAGAAGAAGAAAATCTACGGAGGAAGATTCAACAGCTGCCTGCTTTTGAAATCTGAATTTTTGGTAAATCTTATTCAGGGGTTTTATCAGACAATTACAGAAGCGAAAATAAAAGATAGGTTAGAGGAAGGAGTTGTAAATAGTTGTTAGTTAATTATTCTCTGTTATACTTTAAAAAATAAAGTTAATTTTTACTTTACATAGTTCTTAGCCTCTCGAATTTTTGCAGATTACTGCATGGGGTAAATAATTTCTATGTTGCTGGTTCAAATTAGCAGTGTGGGGGGATTTACCCCATGTCATATCAGATTTGAGGGCTCGTCATTGAAATTTGAATGGTTTGGGGTCTTTTGTCCGTGATTGAACAGTTTGGGTCTTGGAGTTGTGATTTGAACTGGTTTAGACAGATGTGAATAGGTTTGGGAGTGTGAAAAAATCCCAGCAGTTTAAACACTTGCAGGTTAGTGTCCTAGATCTTCAAGTAAAACATAGGTGAGACAATTTGTTTAATTTTAGTGACTTGTGGTTGATTAACAGTGAGAGGAATGGCTCTTAAAATTGCTAAAGAGGTTCTGGGATTTGAAGATGATTCTCAAATTTGCCAAGAAAGTTTAGAAGGAAATAAAAAGACCATACTTTTAGAATTAGCAAATAAGTTAGATTTGGGTTTGACCAAGGATAAAAGTAGAGCTGAAATTGTAAGTGAATTACTCAAACACTTAGGTGTGTCAGAGAAACAGACAAGTGCAGTAGAGGTAGAAAAACCTAAGTTACAGTTGAGGAAAATGGAGTTAGAAGATAAACAAAGAGAAAGAGAGGAAAGAGAGAGAGAGAGAGAGAAAGAGAGAGAAAGAGGGATCGAGACAGGGCTATGGGGAGAGCGTGGGGGGACAATGGGATTAGTTTGGGGATCGATACGGAGAGAAAGAGGTAGAGAGGAAAAAGAAAGAGGGAGAAGGTTCTTAGCTGAACAAAAAGAGAGAGAATTTGATCTTGGGAAGTTGCAATTTGGTCAGCAAAGTCAAGTTAACAAGATGGAGACTAAAAGAGAAGGTAGTTATATACAAATATGTCAAAACTCTGCCACATCTTAATGAGAAAGATGTTGAAGCCTTCTTTATTTCATTTGAAAAATTGGCTAGGAAGATGGAATGGTCTGAGGAATTATGGGTAATGCTAGTTCAGACTAAACTGGTCGGCAGAGCTACTGAGGTATTTGCCGCATTGTCAGATGAGGGGTCAAGAGATTATGAAGAGGTTAAACAGGCTATTTTAAGTGCATATGAGTTGGTACCAGAAACATATAGATAGCAGTTCAGAAACACAAAGAAGTAACCAGGTCGGATTTATGTTGAGTTTGAAAGAATTTTAAACATAGTCATTTTGAAAGATGGGTGTGAGCCTTAAAGATAGATAAGACCTATGAGGCTCTACGAGACACCATTCTGCTGGGGAAGTTTAAAAACTCACTTCCAGAGATGATAAGAATTCACATGGAGAAACAGAAGGTTCTGGAAGTGCGAAGGGCAGCAGAATTAGCAGATGAATATATGTTGGTGCATATGTCAAGCTTCTGGGCAGAACTTTGTCCTGTGAGGGATGGAAGTTGGGAAAAGGGGAGATCCTACACTGCAAAACGAAAAGTAGAGACCACTGGTAATAATTTACAACAGGATGAAAAAGAAGCCCAAGAGTGTGGAAAGGAGGTGAAAGGTCTTAGGTGTTTCCATTGTGGGACACATAAAGTCACAGTGCTGGTCGTTAAAAAAAGGCACTATGGGAAAAGATGTGGTAAAAGAAGCTAAGCCAGTGGCATTAGTGAAGGTAGTAAAGGAGACCCCAAGAGAAGTCAAGGAGCTGCAGGAGAGTGCACAGCCTGGGCAGGGGCTGGGTATGAAGTTAGTACCTGATCTCTACAAATAATTTGCCTCTGTGGTTGCTCAGAAAGAACAGGGGGAGAAGGACAAGAAGTTATAATTTTGAGAGATGCAAGATCTAACCAGTCGTTGATAGGAAGGGATGGGCGAATATGTACTCTTTCTGACCTGTTACCCGAGAGTGTGGTAATTTGTGGGATAGATGGACAGAAATTTAGCATTCCCCTGTGTAAGATCAGGTTGGAGTGCCAACTCAAGCCTAGGGAAGTTACAGTGGGATTCATTGTCAGAGTGTCAGTTCCTGGAATTCAGTTTGTTCATGGGAATTGTTTGGCAGGATCCCAGGTAGGAGAGACACCCCTCATTATGGAGAAGCCCAAGGAAGACCAAAAAACTGAGGAGTTAAAACAGAAATATCCTGGTATTTTCCCAGACTGTGCAGTAACCAGATCCCACAATCATAAGTCACAGCACAAAGTGAAAACTAAAGAGAAAGATGATGGAGTTGAGGTTCAGCTAGCGGACACCCTGTTTGACATAATGATGCAGGAAAAACCTGAACAGGCAGAGGGTCAGGCAGAAGTGTTTAGTCCTGAAAGGCTAAGAGGCTTGCAACAGCAAGACAAGACAATAATAGATATATATGTGGAGCATACTCCTAAAAGGAGGCAAATAATATTCTGGAGTGTTATTATCTGAAAGATAGAATCCTAAGGCAAAATTGGAGGCCATGGCAGGTTAGTACAGAGGAGAAGTGGACCGAAGTGCACCAGATTGTGTTGCCGGGAGCACACAGACAGGAAATGTCACGGGTAGCACATGAAATACCTGTAAGAGGTCACCTTGGATTACGAAAGACTCAGGCTAAGGTACAACAACATTTTTATCAGCCTGGAATGCACAAGGGTGTGGTTAACATTTGCCGTATGTGTCATACATGCCAAATGGTAGGTCAGCCACAGGCGATAATAAAAGCAGCTCCATTCTTTGCAACTCCACATTTGAAGAACCTTTCACGTGGGTTATAATTAATTGTGTAGGTCCCCTCCAGAGAACTAAAAGTGGGAAACAGTACTTGTTAAACATTATGGATATGTCTACCAGATTTCTGAGGGCAATTCCATTAATGAATATCAAGACAAAAAGATGGTAGAAGAGTTAGTGGCTTTCTTCACACTGTATGGGTTACTCAAAGGGAGTCAGTTGGACCATGGGTAAAATTTTATTGCTAGGCTGTTTAAGGAGATTATGGATAGCTTATGTATACAGCACTTTAAATCCAGTGCGTACCATCCTGAATCCCAGGGAGCTTTAGAAAAGTGGCATCAGACCTTGAAGACCATGTTGAGAGCATACAGTCAGGATTACCCGAATTACTGGGATAAAGGTATCCCATTCAGATTGTTTGTCATTTGATATGCCCCAAACTAATCTACTCAGTTCACTTCCTTCGAGTTAATATTCGGACATGAAGTGAGAGGTCCTTTGAAATGAATTAAAGAAAAAGCTACAGGACTAAAGTCAGAGATCTCACACTTAGATAATGTTTTGGAGGTGAGGGAGAGATTAAATTGAGTAGGTGAGTTAGCTAAACAGCACCTAAAGAGGGCGCAGTACAGAATGAAGCAGGTAGCAAATAAAAGCTCTAAGAGTCAGACGTTTTCCCAAGGGGATGACGTAAAGTACTGTTACCAGTGAAGGGAAATACCTTCAAAGCCAGGTTTAGGGATCCCTATTAAATTGAGAAAAAGTTGAGTCAGGTGAACTATCTAGTAAAGATGCCAAAAAAAAGGTATCAGGTATGTCATATGAACATGTTGAACTCATATTATACTAGAGAGAAAGAACTGGAGAGACAAGTGTTAGTTACTGCCCCACAGAGTGAGGAATCAAATCCAGATGGTGTGGATTTTGATGTGTCCCTCAAAATAGATTAAGAAGTCTTTGAGGAGTGGGATAGGCTAGTAACGTATCTGTTTCAGGAGCGTGGAATGCAGTTGGAAGATTTGTTCCTGCAGTAATAGAACATATGTAAGAATCAGATGGGGAGGACTGATGCTCTTGTCCATGAAGTAGACATAGGGAATACTGCTCCGATAAAACAACACCCCTATCAGCTTAATCCTTTCAAAGCCAGACAGGTCCAAATGGAGGTGGAGGCCATGCTCAGGAGAACATCATCGCACCAAGTCAGAGCGAGTGGACTTTGCCGATCATCTTAGTTCCTGAACCAGAGGGGACTCAATGATTCTGTGTGAATTATTGGAAGGTCAACACTGTTACAAAATCAGATTCATATCAAATACCTAAATTGGAGAACTATATCGAGAAAGTCAGACAAGCCTGTTATCTCACCAAGTTGGACCTTGGTGCGTGGTTACTGGCAGGTACCTTCATCAGAGACGGCGAAAGAAATTTCTGTATTTGTACTCCCAAGTGGGATATACCAGTTTAAAGTAAAGCCCTCTGGAATGAAGAACGCACCAGCCTCATTCCAAAGACTCGTGACCGGCATTGTGGCTGGGTTAACAAACTGTACATTGTATTTGGACAATGTAGTGATCTTTAGTAAGTCCTGGAAAGATCACATAGTACGGTTGGCAGAGCTTGTTGAATGACTGGGAGAAGCAAAACTGGTGATAAACTTAAATAAAACTGAATTCGCGAAAGCAGTGTTGACATTCTTGGGACATAACGTCAGTCATGGAAGGTTGACCCCACAGAATGCAAAGGAGAAGGCCATCTAAGAAAGAGATACTTCGATTCTTAGGACTCAGCTGATTCTATAAGAAGTTTGTTCCAGATTTCAGAGTAGAGTGGCACCGTGAACCGATGTAGTTCTCCCTCAATGGTTCATGTTTTCTCAGTCTTATACCCAAAAAGCCAATGGATTGTGTCATGGGTTTCTAATATTGTCAATATACTAAATTCAAACTTGATTGGAGTTTGGTATTTTTGGGAGGTATAATTTAAACTGATTAACCCAATTTGAATTTGTTTTTTTTTCCCCCAGGCAACCAGCTCCTCTAGTTGCTGGACCAAAAGGTTACATTGTATCTTGTTCAAAACACTTGATGCAGTCAGGTAGTTCTGCTAGCTTATAACTTTCTTAAAGGTACAGTAAACATTTACACCTTCATAACACCGCCCCCCCTTCAGAAAAAAACAAACCATCATAATGAAAAGATACTTCTTTTTTCTATTCTTTAAACACATTACCTTAACATACAGATAACTTTAATCTAAACTTACCTTAACTTCTTCCTATATATCTACATCTCAGCTAAACGTTATCAGTTAAATCCGTAATAATGCACCTGTGATTGCATTCTTAAACCCTGCAACATGTACAATTTTCAAATTAAAAATCTCATAATGTTGTCTTTAATGTGTTCTAAGAATGTAAGAGGATTGTGATCCATGTACACAGTCGTTTCCGACACATTGTACGTGACATACACATTAAAATGTTGTAAGGCCGGTACCAAACTCAACAGTTCTTTCTTGATCGTGGAGTATTTTCTCTGGTGGATGTTGATCTTCTTTGAAAGGTAACCAGATGACAGTTCAATCCCACCCTCATCTTCCTGAATGAGTTTACCTCCAACTCCAATGTCACTAGCATTGATGGCAACTTTAAAAAGTTTTGAAAAGTTTGCTGTAGCTAAAACTGGTTTTGTGGTTAATATTGATTTCAAATGGTCAGATGTCTCCTGGCATTGTTCTATCCATCGAAACTTTGTGTCCATCATCAGCAAATCGGTTCACGGTGCCACTCTACTCTGAAATCTGGAACAAACTTCTTATAGAATCAGCTGAGTCCTAAGAATCGAAGTATCTCTTTCTTAGATGGCCTTCTCCTTTGCATTCTGTGGGGTCAACCTTCCATGACTGACGTTATGTCCCAAGAATGTCAACACTGCTTTCGCGAATTCAGTTTTATTTAAGTTTACCACCAGCATGTACAGACTGCCTGAAACACAGCTCTCTTAAAAATGTACCTTTATCAGTCAATGACCTGTGAAACAGAAATCCCAAAGAAGAAGAAAATCTACAGAGGAAGATCCAAAGGAAGATTCGACAGCTGCCTGCTTTTGAAATCTGAATTTTTGGTCAATCTTACTTGGGAGTTTTATCGGACTAGTATTATAGAAAGGAAAATAAAAGATATGTTAGAGGAAGGAGCAATAAATAGTTTTTAGTTAATTATTCCTGTTATACTTGAAGAAATAAAGTTGTTAATTTTTACTTTAAATAGTTCTTGGCCTCTCAAATTTTCAGATTACTGCATGGGGTAAATCATTTCTGTGTTGCTGGTTTAAATTAGCAGAGGGTTTCACCCCATGTTATTACATATTTAAATGGAGAAAGAGTACAGAAAGCTATGGAATAGAAGAATTTGGGAGTTCTCATCCTTGAATCATGAAAAGCTGAAATCAAAGTTCAGAGGAAATGCAGAAGGCAAATGAAATGTTAGCTTTTATTTTGAAGGTAATGTAAAAGTAGAAAGGTTTTATATTATATAAGGCACTAGTCAAATTTTGGGCCCTTTATCTCAGGAAAAAATTACTGGCATTGGAGACAGACCAGAAAGACTGCACTAAGTTGATACTGTGTGTAGAAGGACTATCTTGTGAGGAGAGGTTGAGTTGGTTGAGTCTGTAGTCATTGGAACTTAGAAGAATGTGAGGCAACCTTATTGAGACATGTTAGATTTTTAGAGGAATTGAGAGGGTAGATGTGAAAAGATTCTTTCTCCTTTTGGGAAAGTCTAGAAACAGACAGCATCACCTCAGAATATGGATTTTCATGTTTAAGATGGAGATAGGGAGGAATTTCTTCTTCCAATGTGTTGCAAGACTGTGGAATCCTTTACCACAGAGGGCTATTAAGGTTGGGTCATTAAGTATATTCAAGGCTTAAATCAACAAATTTTTAAACAGTAAGGGAATCAAGATTTATAAGGAAAAGACAGAACATGGAGTTGAGGATTACCAGGTCAGCCATGCTCACATGGAATGGTGGAGCTGATGGGCTAGTTACTTACAGTGTAATGAAACAGAGTTGCTGTATACTTGTTGGTTAAGAGTCATTCATTATGTAACAATACAAAACGTTGGTCCCAACCACAGTCAGTTTGCAGTTGGAGATAGAGGGCTACTGCCAATCAACCCTTCTTATATTATTACTCAAACTGCTTGGATGCATTTTGACACATCTCCAAGACAAGTGGAACTTGAACCAAGATCTTCTGGCTCAGATGTTGGGGCATTACCACTGTGCCAATAGTGATCTAACATTTTGCTAATACAAATATTCACTGTCCAACTAATGAAACATCTTGAGTTGAAGTATGTAAGCTCTTTAACTTCAACTAGTACAATAGATTAGATTTTTTTTAGATTAGATTAGATTACTTTTGATTAGATTACTTACAGTGTGGAAACAGGCCCTTCGGCCCAACAAGTCCACACCGACCCGCCGAAGCGCAACCCACCCATTCCCCTACATTTACCCCTTTACCTAACACTACGGAAAATTTAGCATGGCCAATTCACCTATCCTGCACATCTTTGGACTGTGGGAGGAAACCGGAGCACCCGGAGCACCCAGGATGATTTTCATTCATCACCATTTCACTTCTTTAATCCTATTTCTTCCAATTAGTATATCAGTAACTAGGGGTCTAGATTAGAGTGGTGCTGGAAAAGCACAGCAGTTCAGGCAGCATCTGAGGAGCAGTAAAATCGACATTTCAGGCAAAAGTCCTTCATCAGGAATACAGGGCTTTTGCCCGAAACGTTGATTTTACTGCTCCTCGGATGCTGCCTGAACTGCTATGCTTTTCCAGCACCACTCTAATCTAGACTCTGGTTTCCAGCATCTGCAGTCATTGTTTTACCTAGTAACTAGAGCGTTAGCAAGAGGACTACAATTGAAATGAGAGGAAACTTCTTTACTCAGAAAGTTGTGAGGATTTGGAATGCACTGCCCGGGAGAGTGGTCAAGGCAGATACTATCGGAGTTTTCAAAAGTGAGCTGGATATATATTTGAAAATGGTGGATTTTGAGAACTATGGAGATAGGGCTGGAGAGTGGGACTAGGTGGGTAGCTCTGTCAGGAGCCAGTATAGACAGAATGGGCTGAATGTGCTCCTTCAATGTTGTGTGATTTTATGTTTTCTTTGTTACCGGAAGACACTCTTTATCTAGTGCTATCTTGGTCAATGGTACAGATGATTTTTATTGCAAAATGAAGAAATGAAATGTTGCAATTGAACATGTGTCAGCTCTTCATCAAACATCCAAGTGAAGTCTACTGTATCAATTTGTTCAGCAGTCTGCTTTGCCATATAAACAATTTCAGCTAAAGAATTGTTAATGAGCTAATGTAGCTTATACTGCCCAGTCTTGATCTCAGTATCTGCGTCTTCTGGCAAACTTTGCTGATTTTTGTCTTCTGAATTTTCTTCAGCGATTATAGGAATGGAACACATTTCCAGACATCCTGAAAAGTCCAAAACGTCTTTCCTGTTCACAGGATGAGTACATTCCCTCATACCAACATAAGTGATTATCATAGATTCTTTCTTCATCATTGCTGCTATAAGTCTGTGAAATCCATTGAAGTTTTCTTCCAGTTGTGCCCTGAGCAGCAGTTTGCTCCTGATCTAGTTGTTCTCTTAGAACCAGCAGAACTCCTTCGGCTACTTAATGATGCTCAGGCCAAGATATGCATGCAAACTGAGAAGTGCGAAATATTGAATGTGAATTACTTAAGCATTTTCAACTCTCTTTGGGCCGCTGTCTTACTTATAATATACCCCTGCTCTTGATAGTCATTCCAAATGGACCACGTAACTTCATTTCGATGGGATATAACCTCTGTTTCCTCAGTCATGGTATTTGATCAGAAATTCTAATTGGTTAGATCATCAAGGTCCCCCAGGAAAGCCTTGGGTATCTTTTCCCATGCAGGAATATTGTCTAATCTTTTCTAAAGGAAGAAATTCTAACGCAGTTCATATGTGTAAAAAATTGATTTTGTGCTGCCCTGAATCTATGCCCTACAGATGCACATCTTCTGGAAGTGACATATTGGTTCCCAAATACAGCATTATTTTGCCATTGCCACTGGGCACTGTGTGTGCTTGTGACACATTGATGTCCCACAATAGGGCGGCACGGTGGCACAGTGGCTAGCACTGCTGCCTCACAGCGCCTGAGACCTGGGTTCAATTCCCGACTCAGGTGACAGACTGTGTGGAGTTTGCACGTTCTCCCTGTGTCTGCGTGGGTTTCCTCCGGGTGCTCCGGTTTCCTCCCACAGTCCAAAGATGTGCGGGTCAGGTGAATTGGCCATGCTAAATTGCCCGTAGTGTTAGGTAAGGGGTAAATGTAGGGGTATGGGTGGGTTTCGCTTCGGCGGGTCGGTGTGGACTTGTTGGGCCGAAGGGCCTGTTTCCACACTGTAAGTCTAATCTAATCTAATCTAATCTAAGCACTGATGTTGACCGTTAGCATCTGCAGTTTGACCTACTCTTTGCATCGGTTCATCATGGATCTGTAAAGTGTTTGCACCTTATAAAGTGGATACAATTTATTGGGATCCTTTGGTAAGGATTTCCTTCTCCTCTCAACAACTATTGTTAGTCCTTCTGATTTCTGCTTCCAATGTGATGTGAATAGCTTCTTCCAATACCAAATCTTCCTTGGACTGTAACGAATTTAGTAAAGACTCATCAATAATGCCAATAGCAATTTTTTCTCTCAGTAATTCTGATTTCAAAGCTCAATAGATTTCCACTATTCTGAGGAGGATATCAGCAATATTATTTACAGAATTCCCTGGCTGCCAGACTCCTCAGCTTTCCTTCAATGCTATCTATTTTTCAGATCAATGTAATTATCAAAAGCCGATAGAAATTCTTCAATCTTATCCATGGGATTTTTGTTTTGTTTCAATTGGTTTTGTTGTCACATGTACTCAAGTACAAAAATACAAGAGTACAGTGAAAAGTGTATCATGTCCACCACACAAGGCAGCATCTTAGGTAAAAGTACCTAGGTACAGAAGCTTAAGAACAAAGTAGAAAGACAGAACAATGTTAAAAATTAAACATTGCAGTAATTAACATATAATGTAAAATGTACAAAAGTTACACATTGCAGACCTTCTTAATTTTAAGTAGAGAATAAATAAAATTGGATGTTCAAACATTACAGTCTTTCTTAAGTGCTTAGACCACACTTCGAGGAATCACCTCGAGACTGGAAGCCCATCGCCGAGGCCACACCAGGGTGAGAGACCTCCACACACTGCCACCAGATCACCAGACTGGACTGAGAGACTGCCACGCTGGGCCACTGAGAGACCACCATGCCAGGCCCAGAGACCACTACTTTAACCTCTGACCTGAAGGATGGTATCTCTGGCAGAGAACCACTTGATCATTTCTGAGAGAAGCTTAATACAGGGAGAAAACCTTCTGGAAACTTCTAAAAGCAAAGTGCCTATTTTTTTTAAAAAAAAGAGTCTCTGAACATTTTCATTTAATTAACAGCAAATTATTGGGCATGAGAAATGAAATTTGTTTGACTGGGTGACAGCATGTATAATGAGTTTGGCCACCAGGCTTCTAATTCCTTAATCTTATGATCATCACATTCCATTGGACTGACAGTCATGAGATACCATGAGATTTTCTCCTGCGTCTTTGTCAAATGCTAATTTTGTTTCAAATGGCATCAATCTAAGGCAGAATGATTGCTTACATGACATAGCTAATATACTTGAAGAAACACAGCTTTTTGGATGAGGCATTTGTTCACCACTTTTTATTAACACATCTGTTCTGCTGCTAATGACTAAATGTTCCTTTCTGTTGATTGCCTGAAACCAATTGAGAAGGAGCAATCTGTCTTGTCCACCAACTGCAGCAACAAGGAGAAGGGGGGAGAAGGACTCTGTAGGCAGATAAGTGTCTCTCTAAATGCAGCAAAGAGGTAAGGTAGCCCCATCACATCAGTCAGTGAAATGGCCTAGTGTCCTACATTTGAACTTCAAGCTTTGCCAGTTTTTTTTAACACATTTTTAGGAATTCATGGAGGTTATTCAGCCCCTTGAGCCTATCCTGCTGTTCAAATAGATTGTGATTGAGCTGAATGTCAAAGCCATCTTTCCATTCCTGTTCCATAGCCCTTGATATCCACACTCATCAAAAAGACAGGATGCCCAGTATTCAAAATTTCCACTCATTGCTGCCCTCAACCACAGTATCTGGGAACAATTCAGACTGCTGGCACTGTTTGTGGACATGTGCTTCCTGCTATCGGTCCTGAGAGACATTGTTTGCATTTTAGGGGAGGTATTATTTCGTATTACTGCTAGATGATTTAATTGCCTTTATTGTTATGTGCACTCAGTTGAGAACAGTGAAAAGTAAAAAGTCATTACTTTTGGTGCTATCTTAGATGCAAAGGTACCTAGGTATAGAATCTTGGTACAAAGCGGAAAAATAAAGGAATCAAAGTTAAAAAGTTAAACATTATAGTCTTTCTTACTAAAGACTAGAAAAACAAAGAAACACATTTAACAGTTCAACACCACAGTCCAATCATGCCTAACCATACTGGACTCACACTGCACACAAGGGCTTGATTTCCCCTGCTCTGGGCTCAAACTTGCCCCTTGCTGGCCACCTTGGGCTGCCTGCTCCAGTGACCCAAGTGAAGATCTGGGGACCTGGGTTCAAATCTTGCATGGTAGACAGAAGCTTTTGAATCCAAAGGATATGAGGTAGCCTAACAAGAACCACGAATCTGATTGGAAGGGAAATACCCATCTAGTTCACTAATGTCATACAGTTATAGAGCTGTACAGCATGGAAACAGACCCTTCGGTCCAACTCGTCTATGCTGACCAGATATCCCGACCTAATCTAGTCCCATTTGTCAGCACTTGGCCCATATCCCTCCAAGCCCTCTTATTCATATAACTGTCCAGATGCCTCTTAAATACTGCAATTCTACCTCCACCACTTCCTCTGCCAGCTTATTCCACACATGCACCATGCTCTGCGTGAAAAACATGCCCCTTAGAGCCCTTTTATATCTTTCCCCTCTCACCCTAAATCTATGCCCTCTACTTCTGAACTCCTCAACCCAGGGAAATAACTTTATCTATTTATCCTATCCATGTCCCTCATGATTTTATAAACCTCGATATCCTAAATTAACCTAGTCCCATTTTCCAGCACTTGGCCAATTACTCTCTAAGCCCTTACTATTCAATTACCCATTCAGGTGCCTTTTAAATGTTGCAATTGTACCAGCCTCCACCACTTCCTCTAGCAGCTCATTCGATACATGCACTACCCTTTGCGTGAAAAAGTTGCCCCTTAGACCCCTTCAAAATCTTTTCCCTCTCACCCAAAACCTGTGCCCTTTAGTTCTGGATTTTCCCTTGTCTATTCATCCTATCAATGCCCCTCATGATTTTATAAACCTCTACAACTTGACCCCTCAGCTTCTGATGCTCCAGGGAAAACAGCTCCAGCCTATTCCGCCTCTCCATATAGCTCAAACCCTCCAACTCTGGCAACATCCTTGTAAATCTTTTCTGAACCCTTTCAAGTTTCACAACATCCTTCTGATAGGTGGGAGACCAGAAGGAAACTCCACCCTTACCTGGTGGGGACTGCAGACTCACAACAATGTGGTTACCTCTCCACTGCTCTCTGGAGAATTAGGGATGGACAATAAATATGAGCTTAGCAAGTGACGCCCACATCCTGTGGCTTATTAAAAAAATGCTAGGTCTCCTAGTTCAAGACTGTTGAAGGACATGGTGTCTTATTATTTATTCCTTTCAGTTCTCTAATCATCTTAAGTACATTAATTTGATCACCGCCTTTCAGAACTCAGGGGAATACAAGCCTAGGTCCCGATAATTTAACATTTTTCAGCTCTGGTGCTGCATTTTATTTATACATAAAAATCACCACACCATCTGTACACACGAGGACTTAAGCAAAGCTCCCGAAAGGAGAAGCTCTTATAAATAATGGAGCAAATACCTCATTCTTCCCCTCCATAAACTGATTTTGTTGCGAATGCTTAGAGCTCCTCTCTGATGTATTCCATATATTGAGCAGTTTGATGAACTCAGTGGGTGTTTTTATGTTATGAGATTGAGTCAGCGCTGAAAGCTTCTATCCATTTCACCAGCTCTTATTTCCAGCGCACCATGAGGTAAATTAATAACATGTCAGTTGCCGGGTGTGGGGGTGGGGAGTGGAAGTGCTGAACTGGGTAGGAAATGAACTCATTTGCAGGAAGCAGAGAATTCTCTTTCTGCATTGAGAGGGCTTAATATTCCTGTGATTGTGTTTACATATAGCTCGGGGCAGTTTGGGCTCCTCCTCAGTAAGCAACCCTGAGCTAAGGTGAGTGTTCATTACATGAGAAACTGAACAAGGAGCTCATTTATTTTAGGCCAATTCAGCACCTGAAATGAAGCCACAGGTCTCTGTCTTTGGCACTGTCCCGCCTTGCCCCAGTTCAGCATAACGCGTTGCCTGTGCGTCCTAAAATCTTACATTTCCTCTTTGGGGGGCCTTGACTGACTTAAATATGTTGTGTTCCTTTTATCACAAAGCAAAACCTGTTTATTGGCGTCTCCTCCATCTGAAGTGAATTGCACCTTATGATTAGGTTTTAATGTTTGAATAAACTGTTAGTGAGGTTTAAATTCTGGACCAACAAGCTTATCAAGGCCTGATGTTATTACACAAATCCCATGAGGGAAATTCGGCTGATGAGGCAGCCGTAGGTTAATGGTGTCTTCAAAAGGCCAAACCCCTTTGAGAACAAGGATTTAAACACACATCTGATTGGCTGGGTGAGTGAAGGCAAGCGAAATAAGCAGCTCAAAGAAGACTGTAGGATCAACAGCAATCAATTCAGCTTATCTCCATTGCTAATTGACTGACTCAGATTCGGATTTTCTCCCTTTCCAAAGAGGTAATGTTATTTGCTCGATAAAAGTGGCATTTTCTTTCACCAATGTTCACAGAATCCCTACAGATTTGGAGATACCGGTGTTGGACTGGGGTGTACAAAGTTAAAGATCGCACAACACCAGGTTATAGTCCAACAGGTTTAGTTGGAAGCACTAGCTTTCAGAGTGCCACTCCATCAGATGGTGACACTACCATCTTTAACTGTGTAGAAGCAGGCCATTCTGCCCCATCAAGTCCACACCAATCCTCCAAAGAGCATTCCAATCCCATAACCCTGCATTTCTCATGGCTGATCCACCTAGCCTGCACACTCCTGGACGCGATGATTAATTTATCGTGGCCAACCCACCCTAAGCTGCACATCTTTGGACTGTGGGAGGAAACTGGACCACCCAGAGGAAACCCACACAGATACAGAGAGAATGTGCAATCCCCCACACAGACGATCACCCAAAGCTGGAAATGGACTTTGGCACTGTGAGGCAGCAGTGCTATCCACTGAGCCACCTTGGCGTCTGCCTCACTAATGTCCTTCCAGGAGGGAAATCAGCCATCTTCACCTGGCCTGGCCTACACGGGACTCCAGACTACATCAATGTGGTTACCCTTGTCAGTGTTGCTCACATTCCATGAAAGAATTAAACAAATTAAATTTAAACTTCATTAGTTACGACAGTGGGACTCGAACCCATGTGCCCAGAGGATTAATCTGAGCCTCCAAAAGTACTGGCTGGTGGGATTATCATTGCACCCCCTTCCTACCCTAAAGGGTGCATTTTTCTAGGAATCTGTTCAAAATAACAATGACAAAGTAAACGGCCGTCTGTTTTTGATCACATTTAATTCTTAACCAAAGTTATCAAAACAAACTTTCCTCAATGTAGACTGTTGGATTGCATCTACACCATTTTATACAGGGTTCTGAAGTGTTGAGCTGCAAGTAGCAATAGAGGGTGGCATGGTGGCACAGTGGCACAGTGGTTAGCACTGCTGCCTCACAGAGCCAGAGACCCGGGTTCAATTCCCACCACAGGCGACTGTCTGTGTAGAGTTTGCACATTCTCCCCGTGTCTGCGTGGGTTTTCTCCGGGTGCTCCAGTTTCCTCCCACAATCCAAAAATGGTTAGGTGAATTGGCCATGCTAAATTGCCTGTAGTGTTAGGTTAAGGGGTAAATGTAGGGGAATGGGTCTGGATGGGTTACGTTTCGGCGGGTCGGTGTGGACTTGTTGGGCTTTTTCCACTCTGTATGTAATCTAATAATCTATGTAATCTAAAAAAAAGGGTTTAACCTGAGGATCCAGTTTCAGTTCCAGAATGTTCAGGCCCCTCAAAAGGAATCGTCAGTCTCAGCGAGATAATTCAGTTAAACTACAGGTGCCTTCTGGGCTTTCTGGGGCTGCTTGTCATGTTCTGGATCAATCGGTGCTGGCACTGGCTTTCTGATAAATCCTGTTGAGGGGTTGGGGAGCAGGGGTGGGGGTTGGGAGGGAGAGCGTGGTGTTAAAAATGAAACAAGTTGACGCAGGCTGCTAGCACCAGGCAGGATGCAAGTGAGGAGCTACCACTGAGCCCTGGCAGACTTTCCAATCCAATAAACGTCCCATCGATGTTGTGTCAATGCTGTCTGCATTTTACAGAATGTGGTGGCTCCACATGAATCTAAAATGTTGAAAGAATGCGAAGTTACAGGAGGAAAGCTGTGCTTATTAAACAACTCGCTGAAGAGCAGTTGGAGCTGGCTTAAGGATGGAAATTTGGATGAGGCAAATTGTAAATGGATGGAGGTGCCTTCAGAGTTTTACTCCGTATCTTTCCACAGCATCCGGATTTGAAGCAAAGTTTTGACAAAGTTCCTCATCCGAAGGCTCTTGACAAAAATTAAAGGCCGGTGGAATTAATGGAAAATGAGCTCCCTTGAGTCAAATCTGTGCTGGTAATAGCAAGAAGTGGGAATGATTAATGGAGTGGGTGGTACAGGAATGTGACCTGATGCTGTTCAGCAGCTAATCATTGGAGAGAGGCCAAGAGCAAAGACTCTGATTGATTTCACTCCTTTCCTTAGCTCAGTGCCATTCCAGCTGATTGCAGTTCCTCCTGTTGTTACCCTCTGGGAGATCGGTGCATGACAGGCATTCAACCTCGGGATGTCCCAAATGGTCGGCTTTGATCAATACACTAGTGATCTCGATAATGAGGGTCAACTGTGAGATGGGGCAGGTGGGCCAGAAGGTTTGAAGTGCTCGGTACCATACACGTTGTAATCAAAGTTCCTAATGGAAACGTTAGTGCAGCGACTAGAAGCTGATGTTACCATGAGCGAAGCCACCTCATATGAGGGGAGATGATGGCAGAATGGAAATATCACTAGAATTAAAGATTACTCTCAGTAACAGCAACTATGGATGTGCCATTGATGTATTCTAACAAACCATCTGATTCAATAATGTCTTTTAAGAATAGAAATCTGCTGTCCTGTATTGATCTGCCCTACGCGTGACTCCACACTGAAGATGGAAGTGCCTAAACATCACTTTAAAATGGCCTCAAAAAAGTTGTGCTCAGTGGACCGCAGGTTTTCAGGAAGGTCGGTCAGCACAATCCTCTCAAAGGGAAGTTGGGAATGGACAACGAATACTGAAACAGACAGTGACCCCTACAGCCCCTAAGTGAATCTGCACGAAGTAGCTTTTGGCCCACTTCATTGGTATTGACATGCTTTGGCCATCACTGCAGCAGGTACCTCACCACTGCAGGAATGCCCAGCACGGTCACCTGACCATGGTGCCATACCTGCTCTCTGCCATTACAACTCCCCAAGCATGGACAGAGCTTGGTTCGTAAACCTGGGGCCAGAGGCAGTAACCATCTCACACTTACTGTCAATGCTGCAGGAAAGAATCGGCTTTCAGTCAGCATATCCTGACATGGGGCAGAAACATACCTCAGCATGGATTCTTGGCCCTCTCCAGGTTACCAGTACCTGCGTTGTATTTAATTTCTCCAGGCTCTCCTTTTTAACTCTGCCGACCTGTGAAAATAAGTGCACAGAAAATTTGAAGATGCTTGTTTGTTGAGGGGTGTGGGAGAGGGCGGGGAGTTGCAGGGAAGTGGATGGACCTCGCAAAATGGTCGCTCATTCCGTGACTAAGAAGGACAGGCAAAATTGAAATGTGCAGGGCCTGGTTTCTATCTCATCGAGTCAACGGAGCCTACATAGCTCGCTGGAGTCCTCTAGTGACCATTTGGCAGTACCACTCCAAGGAGAACTGATTGGATCATTCTCAGAACGGCAAGAGAACTGACTGTTTAAGTCTATTCTGATTCCAAACTGTGAAGCATAACTGCACTTCAGATAGGTTGGGCATTAATTGAATTTAGTGGAATTGCCTGATAAAATAAATAGCTGACCGTTGTGCTGGTCACCTCTGTCACAGGTATGGTTGATAAGAAACTTGAATGAAATGTCTTTCAGAGAATTTTACAGCAGAAACACAGGCTCTTTGGCCTGAAGGATCCCATGTAACAAGCTACGGTTTCCAAAACGGAGGTGCTTTTCATGGTGGCATGGAATGAATGATCGGCAGCACTGGACACTCTCAAGGTGATGCTAAAAGTACTTTTCACACAGTGAGAGACAGGTTCATCACCACATGAAATGTGAATCAGAACCGACTAAAGATAAAAATGAAGAGGGGAGAGCGGTTTGTGGAGTGGCGGAAGGTCAGTTTGTGGATCGATACCCTTCTCGTCTTCCTGTGGGAAGAAGCTAGAATCATGTATGGAAGGAACTTCAAGAGGAAGTGGTGGATACAGGTACAGTTACAATGTTTAAAAGACATTTAGATGAGTTAATGAATAAAAAAGTGCTTGGTGGGATATGGGCCAAGTGCAGGCAGGTGAGACTAGTTTAGTTTGGTATGATGCTGAAAATGTGTTGCTGGAAAAGCGCAGCAGGTCAGGCAGCATCCAAAGAGCAGGGGAATCGACGTTTCGGGCATACACCCTTCTTCAGTTTGGTATGATGGTCAGCATGGACTGGCTGGACCAAAGGGTCTGATTATGTGCCGTTTAATTCTGAATCTCAGCCAGACAGGAGGGCGGGCACAGAATTATTGCAAGATCAAACTTCAGTTTGGCACTGTCCATTTCTAAGGTGCTGAAAGGCTGTTTATTGCTTGAAAGTGTACCTGCAATGGGCACACCAACCGTGCCAGACACCATTTGGTTGATAAAGGGTTAATATCTGTTTGTGAGCATGAGATTCGGGAAATCATGATGTCATACCATGCAAATTCTGCCACTCAAAATACATGACTGACTTAATGTCTGAGCTGCTATTTTTGAAGCTCTGACCTAATCCTTTTTGAAGGAACACCCACCAGTGCTTTTAAAGAGGCATCAACTACTTACAGTTTAGAGGCTAGATTATTTCTTCTTCCTGATGCTACGGTTCTGTATGTTTTGAATGATTTTCCATATGTGTTTAAAGTTTCAATATCCTACAAGATGTGGTTTGCCCAGTACTTTTTTGGTAATTCAAAGTCTTGTACAGAGCTTACGTTTTATTAATATCTGACATGAATGAGCTTCCTCTAGGGTTTAAGCATGACTGGGAAAATAAACAGAGTTGACACAAGGTACAACAAAAGCTGCTGAGAAGGGGGAGAAGGGGTGGAAGGGCTGTCAGCTGGTCAGCCAACAGATCTTTATAGTACTGAAAGCTTTCCTGGACAATTACTGAAATGCTGTGATACTCTGATGGCAATAGTCTGCGCTTCCATGGCTTGGATTTTAATCTTACAGTAGCCACCCATTTCATGCTTAAAAGGTGGGCAACAAGAAAATTCTGTGTCAAATTTATGCTGGACTCCTCCATAACACCTTAACATTAAACACAAGCTTTCTAGAGGTTTCACAACGCACTAAACAGATAATTAACGTGCACTTCTGGTAAGTGCACGACCTCCAGGGAGCTGTCTCCTGCCCTTTCCTTGCCTGTAGCTGTGGCTCATTTGTGCCCAGTGTCGCACATACACAATTCCTGCTTCAATCCAAACCTTTCAATTACATACAATGTCAATATCTGAGTGACTATGTGTCTTCATGGTCTTCCTGCTCTTGATCTATTCTCTGTGACGATTGTAGCTGTTGGATTCTAAAAAAGGTAAAAAGGACCAATGGGTAGGTTGTAGTAACGGAAGAAGAGGAGATAGGAAGACCATATTTCTAACATTCCCTATTCCCCCTTAGCCAGATAAATCTACAAGATAATGGAGAATTGGGAAGAGGGAAGGACAATTAGGTGCGTGCATACCCTCCAGTCCCTCGGGCTACCAATGCTTTATCATGACCAATCCAACAACAGCCAGAACTGCTTCCTCTACATGTCAGTGCACTCTTCATTTCAGTTAGATCCTGCCCCCTGTGTTGGTGCACAGATCTTTTGCTGCAATACAAAGGAAATTGTCAGTGAGTGAGTGTGTTGTGTTTGGGTGATGTGGCCGTCACGGCTGAATGGCTGCCAGTATGCATCAGCTGGATTTGAGGTTTGTGAAGGTGCAAAAGCATTGATGATGAAATGAACTATGTGAATATTAGCTCGGAGGCCTGACTGCTCCAGGTTGTTGGTAGGTGTGTTGCTTTTGGGAGTTTGTGATCATTTACCTAATGAAGGCAGTCAACCATTTGTAAGCAATTTTCAGACAGTTCACTGAGTTTGTTAAGAAGCGGCAGGTTAGATGTCATCCATTAGTTAATTATAACAAAGAAAATATGCAACACTGTAACTGGGAACGGTTCAGTAACATCAGAGGACAACATGCGATCGTTGCTGAATGTCTCGGTCTCATTTACATTGTGAAGGAAGCATCCTGCTCTCTAGCTGACCTCTTTGGGAACTCTTTCCTGGGTCATCCTGTTTGCCTTCTGGTGCATCTTCCACCTGGAGAAGCCAGCTCCATGATAAGTCCCCTGCCAGGACACCCAGTGAGGACTAGCCTCAGTCCCTGAGCACTTGTTGCTTAACTTTTTTGAGGGTCTGATAGCTTACTCTGTGTGTGAATATTTTTGGCCCCTGACTATGAGACAGTTATTTATGACATGGGATGACTGGTGCACCTTTGCCAACCTCCATCGGAAAGTTAGTTTTCATTCTTTCTTAAAATAGAAGCTTTTTATTCACCAAAGCACTTCAGGTTGTGCGGCTTCAAATAAATCTTTTCTTCCATTTGTAGAATGCCAGTTGCTACTGCAGCCCAGTCAAATGAGGTCTGATACTACACGGGAAATGCTAACTACAGTCGGTTCTAATATAATTCAATGCAAATTAGCTATAACATGATTGAAGAATTTAGACCATTATTGTAGAAAGCAAACTTTCCTTACTTGTATTGGCTATAATGCAATTCTGGTCCCATAGGTTTAAATGGTGCTGCTATTACGTGATTTTCTTATAACGCGGAATTGCATGGGAACAGAACTATCGCATTATATCAGAACAGACTGTATAGAACACTAACAGTACTCAGTTTTAACAGAGATCCTACCTTCCAAGGAAAGAATTGAATGTAATGCATTGAGGGATTTGTGCAGTGAATGGAAAGATGTGGCATGTGACATGGCATTGACTGAACTTCATCATTTGTGTGGGATCATTATACTTCCTCTGCCGACGTATTATCTGCTCCTACTTCCTGCTTCTCATGTTTCTGAAGGGGCTCCTCACTTGTTGCAATCTTTCCTGGCACTCCCTCACTCCTGGGGCCAATCATTGATCTCTCTTTCCCAGGTCAGCCTCATTAAAGAATGATTCCCAGCAACCTTTGCAGGAGGAAATATTTCACTTCAAGCGGTACAGACTGGCTTTGAGAAATTCACACTGTTCACAGTATTGGCCAACATCATGACGCATACAAACAATAAACAGCAAGCAGAACATTGACCGCACTTGGAAATTATTCTATTGGCTTGCATTCAGCTTGAAATGGTCTGGGTAACTGGGAACCAACCAATGTAAAGTACAATCTCACATATGACTGGGCGGCAGCAGCGGATATCAGAACTGTTCATTATGTGCAGAATTATGGAACTGTCACAGTGCAGACGAGGTCATTCAGCCCATCATGTCTGTAGCAGCTCTTTGAATGAACGATTCACTAATGTCCTTTCGGGATGGACATGCCATCCTTACCTTTTCTACTCCAGATCCACAGCAATGGTTGACTCTTAACTGCCCTATGAGTGAAAAATGTCATCACCCCATGAATGAATAAAAGAAACATGTGAAGGAAGTTTGAAGAGATGAGTGACACAACCTTTGTCAGTTGAATACAACCTAAAATGCCAGAGTCCGAGCAACACAGTGTTGGGAAAAGACCATTTCCTGGATATTTAGGCTATTTTCTAGTTGTTTGATTTTGTGGGAGAGGGCAAATGAGTCTCTTTTTCCCCTCACTCCAACAAAACTGGAAGAGGCTATGTTCCACCGAGCACTTGTCATTTTGTTGGCACAGTATGCGTTAGCACAAGTGACGTTTCTGATTTGGCATGCTGAATACCTGCACAGCTGCGTGTCACAGAAGCTGATTTGAAATGCATGGCATTAAATCCACAGGAGAGGAAATAAATATATGCTGATTATTTGGACTGTGGTTCAGAAAATAACACACTACTGAACTGCAGCGGGGCTGCAAGATGAGAAGAGAAACTTGTCCAACGTTTACGAGTCTTATGAAAGACCTCGGAGTGTCTTTGTTGAGAAACTGGGCAGAATAGTCCTGAAGAGATTTCAGATTCTATCAGTTCCAAAATAAAACTGTGTGAGTCAGACTAAACAGGACCCAGCTTCTTTCAACATCCCGCCAATTTTGTTAACCGAGAGAGACAAGCAGAACGCTTCTTTTGCGTAAAAAAATTAAATCGCATTTGCTTCGATGTTCCTGCCATCATTCTCTTCTCTGCCATTCTTCATTCTAATCTGTGGCTTCCAGGTTCCATTTCTGGGGTGGAGATTTCTTGTCTCTTTTGGCACATTATTCTTCAATAAATGTCAACACACAACTGAAGACCTGCCTCCCCACTTGCTATAAACCGTGAAACACAGAGAGGCTCATCACTCTTCATCAGTTGAGACGAACATGCAAAGACCGACAACCACCACCCCCCCAACTTAAACTGTGACTCACTTCCAGAGACCATGCCAGCAAACTGAGACACAGTCTCAAAAGTTCCTGTAAATTGAGATAGATTCCAAAAGAAGCCCCTGTAAACTTCCACAGTCACAATGACCTCTCCTCTAACATTCTGAAAAACCTTCCTTGTAAAATAACCTCGAAGAACCCTGCAAGTTAACACAATCCCTGAAAGCTTCTGTAAATAGTAAAGGCCCAGGATACTCTTGGCCAATGGAATCGACTTAGAGTCATAGAGTCATAGAGATGTACAGCACGAAAACAAACCCTTCGATCCAATTTGTCCTTACCAACCAGTTATCCCAACCCAATCTAGTTAGAAATTATACCGTTGTAAGGGATCATTACTTATATTCCGATTTTCAAATTTTCAAACACGCAATCAGCCTAACTAAAGGAAGTGAGTTGTTATGGCTTGTTTTTCTTTATTTGTACAACAACATGTCAAGCGAAACATAAATCTGATGATCCAGTTCAGAAGTGCTAAGAGTGACCACAGTGAAGTCTTTGAAGAGACAAATTCCCCTTCTCACGTTGAGAATACCTTCCATCATGTGATGTGGCACCACCAATGTGCTAAATTTAGAGTTCTAATGGCAACGCAAGGCTGGACCACCATTGTACTCCAATACAACCTCATGGCTTGATATATCCCTGACTCAACCACTACCATCAAGCCAGGAGATCAACTTTGATTCAATGGACAGTGCAGGAGGGCATGTCAGGAGCAGCACCAGGCATACCTGAAAATGAGGTGTCAACCAGCGACCAAACAGGACTACTTGTGTGCCAAGAGGCAAATGATAGATAGGATTAAGCAAACCCATAAGCAATGCACCAGATTTAAGCTTTGCAGTTTTCCTCATCTAGTTGTGAATGGTGGTGGACAATTAAGCAACTCACTGGAGGGATAGGCTCCACAATGTTTTCCATGTTCAATGGTGGAAGAGCCCAGCATGTCAGTGCAAATGATAAAGGCAAAGCATTTGCAGCAATCTTCAGCCAGAAGTGCCGAGTGGATGATCCATCTCAGCCTCCTCCAGTTGTCTCCAGCATCATAGATGCCTGCTATCTGCCAATTCAATTTATTCCATATATCAAGAAATGATTGGAGCCACTGGTAACTGCAATGGCTATGGGCCCTGACAACATTCCGACGATAGTACTATTAGACCTGTGCTCCAAACCTGGCCGCTCCACTAGCCAAGCTGTTTCAGTACAGTTACAACACTGGCACTTACCTGACAATGTTAACAAATTGCCCAGCTATATCCTGTACAGAAGAAAGCTGGACATATCCAACCTGACCAACTACTGCCCCTTCAGTCTACACTTGATCATCACTAAAGTGGTGGAAGGTGTTATCAACAGTGATCAACAGTCATCAAGCAGCACCTCCTCAGCGATGGCCAGTTTGGGTTTTGCCAAAGCCAGTCTGCTCTTGACCTTATTACAGCCTTGGTTCAAACATGAACACAAGAACTGAATTCCAGAGGTGAGGTTAGAATGATATCAAGGCCACACTTGACTGAGTGTGGCATCAAGGAGCCCTGGCAAAACCAGAGTTATGGGAGTCAGGGGAAATTCTCCGTTGGTCGGAGTCATACCTACCACACAGGAAGGCAAGGGATTTTGTGGAATGGTCAGGCATCTCAGCTCTAAGACATCACCACAGGAGTTCCTCAGGATAGTGTCCTCAGCCCAAACATCTTCAGCTGCTTTATTACCTCCCCATTCTAAAGTGCAGAAGAAGGAATGTTCAATTGATGACTACACTCTGATCAGCACCGTTCACTTCTCCTCAGACACTAAAGCAGTCCATGTTCAAATGTACCATTGTCTGCACTGACAAGTGGAAAGTAGCATTTTATTCACTTTAGTGCTAGACAATGACTCATTCCAACCACAAAACCTCTGATCATTATCCCTTGACATTCAATGGCATTGCCATCAACACCCTGGGGCCTACAACTGACCAGGGACTGAACTGCGCTGAAAATGTGTTGCTGGTTAAAGCGCAGCAGGTCAGGCAGCATCCAAGGAACAGGAAATTCAACATTTCGGGCACAAGCCCTTCATCAGGATTCCTGTTCCTTGGATGCTGTCTGACCTGCTGCGCTTTAACCAGCAACACATTTTCAGCTCTGATCTCCAGCATCTGCAGACCTCACTTTTTACACAGGGACTGAACTGGTCTAGCTTTATAAACACAATAGCTACAATAACATATCAGAGGCATGGAACCCTGCAATGAAAAATTCATCCACAGCCTCCTCAAAACGAGTCCCCATCCATTAGGTATAGGTCAGCAGTGTGATGGAATACTCCCCACTTGCTTGGATGAGTGCAGCCTCAACAACACTCAAGGAGCTTGACATCATCCAGGGCAAAACAGTCCACTCGATGGCCACCATGTCCACAAGCATCCATTCCTTGCACCGTTAACACTCAATAGCAGCAGCGTGTACTACCCACAAAATGCGCTGCAGAAATTCACACAGCTCCTTAGACAGTAACTTCCAAGCCCACGGTCACTTCCATTGAGAATGGCATGAGCAGGAAATACAACAGAACAGCAACACCTGCAAATTCTCCTCAATCCATTCACTGGCCTGATTTGGAACGACATCACCATTTCATCAGTGTCACCAGGTCAATGTTCTGGAACTGTCTCCCTAATGGCATTGTAGATCAAACTTAGAGCGCAGCAGTTCAAGAAGGCAGCTTACTACCTCCTTCTCAAGGGAAACTAGAGATGGGCAGTAATTGCTAGCCAGCTAAGGATGAACAATAAGCAAAAACTTCTCCCTGACAATTATCTCAGACTACCTGATATGGTTCTGAATATTACTCCTCACACTGCCTTTTGCTACACAGCCAGAGGAGAATGTGGAAATGTTACTCTGCTCAGGCATGAGACAGCCTTTCTCACACAATTGTCAACTCTGTACTTGTCTATATTGGACCCATCAGCACCCAAGGCATTGAACAATATACTAATAGAATGAGTAATGGATTATCAGAAGCATAAAAACTATGATATTGCTTTAATTTTATGGGATTTCCCCCCCCAGTCCATGAACTCCCCACATATGTTCGAGACACCACTCATGCCCTCCACCTCCTCCAAGACTTCCGTTTCCCCGGCCCCCAGCGCCTCATCCTCACCATGGATATCCAATCCCCCTACACCTCCATCTGCCATGACCAGGTGCTCCAAGCCCTCCATTTCTTCCTCTCCCGACATCCCCAACAGTAGCCATCCACTGACACTCTCATTCGTTTGGCTGAACTGGTCCTCACCCTTAACAATTTCTCCTTCGAATCCTCCCACTTGGTCCAGATCAAAGGGGTAGCCATGGGCATCCGTATGGGCCCCAGCTATGCCTGTCTCTTTGTCGGCTACGTAGAACAGTCCCTCTTCCGTAGTTACACTGGCACCCCTCCCCACCTCTTCCTCCGCTACATTGATGACTGTATCGGCACCACCTTGTGCTCCCGCAAGGAGGTTGAGCAGTTAATCAACTTCACCAACACATTCCACCCCGCCCTTAAATTCACCTGGACCATCTCTGACACCTCCCTCCCCTTCCTGGACCTCTCCATCTCCATCAATGATGACCGACTTGACACTGACATTTTTTACAAACTCAACTCCCATAGCTACCTCGATTACACCTTCTACCACCCTACCTCCTGCAAAAATGCCATCCCGCATTCACATTTCCTCTGCCTCCACTGTATCTGCTCCCACGAGGACCAGTTCCACCACAGAACACACCAGATGGCCTCTTTCTTTAGAGATCACAATTTCTCTTCTCACGTGGTTGATTATGCCCTCCAATGCATCTCATCCACATCCTGCACCTCTGCCCTCAGACTCCACCCCTCCAACTGTAACAAGGACAGAATTCCCCTGGTGCTTACCTCCCACCCTACCAACTTTCGCATAAACTGCATCATCTGCCAACATTTCTGCCACCTCCAAACGGACCCCACCACCAGGGATACATTTCCCTCCCCACCCCTTTCCGCTTTCCGCAAAGACTGTTCCTTCGTGATTATCTGGTCAGGTCCACGCCCCACCTTCAACCCACCCTCCTGTCCTGGCGCCTTCCCCTGCCACCGCAGGAATTGCAAAACCTGCGTCCACTCTCCTCCCTCACCTCCATCCAAGGCCCCAAAGGAGCCTTCCATATCCATCAAAGTTTCACCTGCACATCCACCAATGTCATTTATTGTATCCGTTGCTCCCGATGCGGTCTCCTCTACATTGGGGAGACTGGACGCCTTCTTGCAGAGTGCTTTAGGGAACATCTCCGGGACACCCGCGCCAATCAACCCCACCGCCCCATGGCCCAACATTTCAACTCCACCGCCTCAACCTCACCACCTGACGCCTGGAGGAAGTATTCCTCATCTTCCGCCTCGGAACACATCAACCCCAGGGCATCAATGTGGACTTCATCAGTTTCCTCATTTCCCCTCCCCCCCACCTTACTTCAGTTCCAACCTTCCAGCTCAGCACCATCCTCATGACCTGTCCTACTTGCCAATCTCCCTTCCCACCTATCTGCCCCACCCTCCTCTCTGACCTATCACCTTCATTCCCACCCCCGTCCACCTATTGTACTCTTTGCTACCTTCTCCCCAGCTGCTCCCCTCCCCCCCAATTTATCTCTCCACCCTGGAGGCTCCCTGCCTTCATTCCTGATGAAGGGCTTTTGCCCGAAATGTCGATTTTCCTGCTCTTCGGATGCTGCCTGACCTGCTGTGCTTTTCCAGCACGACTTTAATCGAGACTCCAATTTCCAGCATCTGCAGTCCTCACTTTTGCCTGCTAATCCGACAGATTACATTTAACAATTCAGTGACATGAGTTCAAATTTCAGCATGGCAGACCCCGGCCTCGGTGAAGCCTAGTTTTGAATTGTATACTTAAAAGCAGAATGGTTGTGTGTTGGACAACTTTTGCGAGGCCCTTGAGTAAACGTCAACTGAACCTGTTCAGATACCCCCTTCAATCAAAGAGGCTGTCCTATAGGGTGGCATCTAATCATTCCCAGTGGGAGGTGGATTTAGGATGGGGGGTGTTATCTATGGCCTCCAAACCTGATAGCCTGCCAACCCTGTGCCCGACTTGCCATTAACTCAGATATGACATAAACATATATTCCAAGGAAGAATGCAGTAAATTCACCCATAAATCTCTGATGTTCTTTCACACTTCATTTATTTTTTTAATCTCATGTGATTAAATCATCATGAGTTAATATCAGATAACCCAATACTCTGGTTACATCAAAGTTGGCAACTGTTCTGGCCAGTGAAAAGCTAACAGAAGGATGTCCATGATAAACCAAATTTTTGCACTGGCCACTCCAGATTAGCCAACTCACACCAGTTTTGTCATGTGACCCTACCAAACAACTGAAGCAGAGGGAAGGTATGCTACAGCGTCAAATTGCGGGAATGCCAACATTTGGCATCGAAATCTGTTGGTTAAAATCTGCAAGTACGGCTAAATCTGTGAGAATGTTAAAATTCTACTCCTCTGGCACAAAGCAAGGTTGTTCCAGTAAATGGAGACAGCGGTGCAAAATCTCAACTGGACATCATCAAGGAGGGGGAAGAAGTTCATCATCCAGTTCGTCAATGATTCTCAAGCGCTGGGAAAACATCTTCAACAAGCAATCATTCTTTCCAGCGAGAAAGGCAATGGGAGTGGCTGACTATCCCCATGTGGCCACTGTGTTTCAAAGCAACTGGATCTCCAATCCAAAGCTATAGTGAAAAGGGAGTTGCCCTGCCAAAACACAAGGACCCCTTTCAATCAATCAACACTCGACATCAGTTTCTGCACAGTTTACAGTGAGGGTACGGAAATTCAGGCAGCATTGATGATTGGTCGCAAATGAGTCTTGAGGGTGAAATTGGACTGTTTCACTGTCTTTGACCAGATCGCTCTTTCGAAATGTAGAATGGTGAAAAGCAAAGCAAGGAATCTGTCACCGTTCATGGCCTGCACTAACATAGATGAAAAGTTGTTGCTTCTCATGGTGGGAAATTCCTAGAAGATATCCTTGCACTACATATGTTGAGGCACTACCAAGATAATATGAGGCTCATAAACCTTCAGCGTTTTTGAAAAGTTTTGTCAGGCAAGTGGATAAGATGCATCAGGAAAAAAAGAAAGATTATCATCAGTATAGACAACTGCTCTGTGCACACCTACATCACTGGCTCAAGGGCATCAATTTGATATTCTTGTTTCTTAGCACTACAGTAAAGGTCCAGCTATGGTTTAGAGGGATGGTGGTAGTTATTAAGAAGCTAAAAACTAACTAGAGACAGCAGCTTATCTCTCAGGCTATTGACATCATTGATGAGAGGCAAGAGTACAACCTAGCTGTTCTAAAGACCACATTCATGATGACAAAGATGTGGAAGATGGTGATACAAACTAAAATCACCAACCACCTCCGCTAGCTGGGGTTACAACAGGCTACTGCTGCACAGGATGCCAAGAATGAGGATGGACCACATGTGCCCAACAGCCAAAGATTGGGTTTCTTTTCTGTGCTTCTGGAAGAGGTTGGTCTGGAAATTCCAGCAGAGACAACCATGGAAACATCCAGTGAGGTGAACAACAGTGGGTGCTGCAGAACAGAACCAGCTGATGAGGAAGTTTTCATCTGAAGAGACTGAGGAGGCTAGAAGGGTGCCCGTTCATTCATCCACCATTTTCCCTCGCCGAACGTGCAAAGGTCATTCCAGATGCTCCAGGACTTTGCACTGCAGCAAGAAAACATGGAAAAGATGTCTGACTTAATTCATGACTTGGCGGACTGTCTCACACTCATCTGAAGATAACATCCTGAGCACAGAAAAATTACTGAGATTTTTCGGACCTAACTTCCAACGTTTTTATGTCATGTCTTTTATTGTACAAGACCAGGACGTGGTAAGGCATGAACTAATTGAAAATGAACGACTTTTGTTTTACTCCACCACCACTTTTTGTTTAACATAGAATGTATTTTTAGGCTAAACATGGTGACAAAGGATCCTACACAGATACCTTAAAGCTGCACTTAACACAAATTTGCGAGTTGGCCCCTCCAATACGATCGATGATGATTTTATTGAGTTTTAGTTGTTTCACGTTAGTCATTTGCTGAGGCACTACCCATTATTACTGCTCAGTAAGAATATGTTGAGAGGCAGCTCACAGGAGAATAAATGGCTTGACCAAAAAGGCAAAAAATTGACAGGGAGCGACAGACTACAAGTGCAGAAAATAAGAGACTTTATAAGGGACTTTCATTTTGATCCTCTTCACTATTGTGAGTCAGGCCCAGATTGTGACATTGGCAGTAGATAGGAGGTATGTGAATACTGGGCATACAACAAAGTTGGAAATGAACCATGTACTTTTGAGGTTCTTTCAGGACATTGCAGGCCATTTAGTTGGGACCCAATTCAGTATCTCCAACATTCACTCACTGATGCACAATAGCATCAGCGGGTACCATCTGCAAGATTCACAGCAGGAACTTACCACGATTCCTTCAACACCACCTTCCGAACCCATGACCTCTACCATCTTGAAGGACAAAAACTGCAAATTCAAGGGAGCAGCACCTCAAAGGGGTGCAAAATCCTGACTTGGAACGTTTCTTCAGTGATGCACTGAATGTTCTTCTCGTGGGAACAACAATAAACTCAAAACTCCTCTTGAAAAACACTAGAACACAATATAATAGCTAACTGGGGTCACCAAGAAATTGCTTTGCTTTGGTTCAAGTAAGAAAAACTTATAATGCAGTCCATTGTTAAATTGTTAGTGTTTCAATAATCACTGAAAATAGAGAATGTAAATGTCGAAGGAATAATCATGGTAGATGTTGCCTTTAATACTAATGATTCAGAATATTACAAAGCACTGAGGAAATGGATGTAAAATGTAGATTTTGAGCATGTGGAAAATGATTAGTAAAATCCATATATTAAAAATGTTAAACCTGTAATCATATAATTAAACCAGAATAAGACAAGAACTATAAGAAACACTCAGCATGGTTGGCAGCATCTGAGGAGAGAGAAGCTGAATTAACCTCAAGACAAATGTGACTCTTCTTCAGAATTAAATAAACTTATAGTGACAGTAGACTCATAGCCAGATAAAATAAACAAAATTAAGTAAATGCATTGTGAAAACATTTTCTTCCATCATTTTTTTTTGTATACTAATGCTGTGTGAATGTATATATTTCATGTTTAGTGTAATTAAAACTGTGAAATAAGATAATCCAAAGAATTGTTGAATGATAAAAATTGCTTTAAGTAAACACATCATAGGAACATTCTTGAGGCTGGATTTCCAGCTTTACCTCTCAATTCCTTCCATATGCCAACTATCTCCGTTTATTACTTCAGAGTGTCATTTCGTGACCTTTTTTTTGATCCCATCTCTCATCCCTTCATTTTGTAGACAGAGTGTGAGTGCCCCAGGTTCTTGATTAAGTAAATCTGAACTCAAAAGTGAGTGCCAATAATGGTATTGTGAAGCCTTAAGGCGAGAAATTCTGCCGACCTTCGCTATCCTGAAACCAGGTCCACAGCATGTGGTTGGATTTTAATTGCTGTTTGAAATTGCTTAGTAATCCACCACTACAATAAAAATAAAATCAGACAGATCCCTTGCACAGACAGATTGAAAAGAATGCACGCTCCACAGATACCAAAGCAACCCAAATTCACATGTAGCAAGATCTAGTCTACATCAAGTTTGAACTTATAAGGTAGTGAGTAATTCAGCAACAAGTAATTAATCTTCTGCTTTCCCAAAGCCTGACCACCATCTCCAAGGCACAATCCAGGGATATGATGGAATATCACTTGCTTGCTTAAATGAGTGCAGCTCCAACAATAGACAAGAAGCTCAACATCATCCAGAGCATTGTAGCCCACTTGATTGGGATTTAATCCAATGGCTTCAACAGTCACTCCATTCACCACTGTTGCACAGTAGCATCAGTTGATACTATCTGTAAGATTCACTGCAGTAATATACCAAGACTCCCTCAACAATACCTTCCAAACCCATGGCCTCTATCATCCAGAAGGACAAAGACAGCAGCTTCATGGGATCAGCACCACAAAGGGATATAACATCCTGACTTGGAACCATATCAATATTTCATAATTGTCGCTGGATCAAATGCCTGGAACTCCCTTTCTAACAGCACTGTGGATGTGCCTACATCACAGACACTGAAACAACTCAAGAAGATAGCTGTCATTCACCTTCCCCAAGGACAATTTGGGATGTAATAAAGTCTGAGTCAGACAGTACACCCACTTTCCCAAGAAGCAATTAAAAAAAACTCAGATGCAACAGCAGAGGAGCAACTTGCTTAGTTGACCTCCTCATGCACATCTGTGGACTTGTGCCCAAAATGAGAGGGCTATCACATAGAAGTCCAGCAGCAGTCAGTTTGCCAAATTATATGCAGAGTATTGTACCTTTCAGACACGGGACACCATCATCGCCATCTCTACCACCCATGATAGAACAGACACACCAGAAATGGTAGCAGAGTGGTCAACATTCAGCTGGAGATGCACCTGGGAGTCATCAACATTGAGTGTGGACACCATGAAGTCTCATGGCACCAGGTCAAACACAGGCGAGGACATTTCTTGCTGACTACCACATACAGACCTCCCCACCTGTAGTTTTGGGTTTAAAAAAATGACATCTTCAAATCGAACATTCAAGGTTAATTGGTCATGGCAATGAACAAGTGAAGAAAATTGGAAAAGTATGTGAAAAACATCCAAAATCAGCCTGTTTTGACTAGGACCAGCTATATGATATTGCCAGGTCTGTGAGATGTGCCCTGTTGTAGTGGTATATGGTGCCTCCTGCATTTGTTTTTTAGCCTGTTCGAAGGATGGAAAAGTACCATAGTCATTACAGAAATGGAGATTCAGCACATAACCTTAGACCCAGAATAAGATGGATGTCAAGAACTTTGCCCCAAGCCTTGGACTTTTCACTATTGGACTGGGGTTTACGAGACCAGTGCCATGAAATCCAAAATAGAGCTTCAAGTTCCACAGAGACCAAGACCTTCAGTGATAGAAGGCAATGTGAGACAATACATATGTTGTGTGGTTTAAACTAATAGATTTACTCATTAGGTAGGATATAACTCTAATATATATTATGTAGATCGAGCCAATAAATTTGCTTCATATTAAAGTACACGTGTCTCATTGTACGAATATTGATCAGGCTTTAGTGAACCTATATTAGCCTAACAATATACCACAACTTGACATTGGTATTTTGCCTTGTTGAATACCAGTCATAGGATGCATGGAGGGGAACAAAGGTGCTGAATGCATTCTGGGTGGAGGACCTCAATGTCTCAGTAGAACCACTACTGAATAAACTGACCTAGACTGAAGGACATCACTGCAAAACTAGGTCTGCAATTAGTGGTGAGGGGACAAAAAACATTCTGGAAAATTCTTCCTCACTAATCTATCTATGGCATAAGCCCATTATATTTTTTGGTAGGAGTTGCAACCACACAGTTCTTGTGGAGACAAAGACCCAACTTTCTACCAAGGACACCATCCATTCTGTTGTGCAGTACCTCCATGATACACAGTGGAATAGATTTTAGTAAGAGCTAGTAACTAAGCATCAGTGAGGTCGATCAGGAACCATAGAATTGTATCTAACCACAATCTGTATTTAACCACAATGGTACAATGGCACTGTACCATTTCCATCAGAACAGCAGATCAAACCTGGTTCAATGTGGAGTGTTGGAGAATTATTCTAGGAGCAGCACCAGGCATATTGAAAATGAGGTGTCAACATGGTGAAGCTACAACATTAGACTAAATCCACACAAATTAGTGAAGAAGAGTTAGCTGACATCCAACACATCAGAAAAGCCGTGCCACATTCAGCCATTAGTGATGGTGGACAAGTAAACACATAATGGGTAGAAAAAAAAGGCTCCATGAATATTCCTAACCTCAATGATGAGGGAAACCATGCACATGAACATGCAAGGTAAGGCTGACACACTTGAAACTACATTCAGCCAGCAGTCACGAGAGAATTACTCATTTTAGCTTCCTCCTGGGATCCCAGTCTCACAGATACCAGTCTCTAGTCAATTCACTTCACTCCATGTGATACCAAGAAAGTCTGAAGGCACTGGATACTTCAAACACTGTAGGCCTTGACAACTTTCCAATAATAGTACTGAAGGCCTATGTTCCAGAACTTGCCACCCTATTCAGTGGCAATGTTGACACCGCTCTAGCAATATCGAAATTTATCCAGGCTCACAAGAAGCAGGATAAGTTCAATCTGACCGATTACTTCCTCACCAATCTACTCTTGATCTCAGCAAAATGATAGAAGATGGTGTCGACAATGATATGTCAACAATAGCCTGTTCACTGACACTCAATCTTTGCTCCACTGGATGATCCTACTTCAAACCTTTTGGCCAAAACCTAACCAGAATTACAATGATGAGGTAAGAGTTACTGCCCATGAAGTCAAGGCAAGATTTGACAAGTGTGGTAAAAGGCGCCCTGGCAAAATCAAAATCAATTGGATTCAGGAGTGAAATGTTTTGAATGATTACAGTCCTACTGAGTTCAAAGAAAGATGACTCCAGTAGTTGGAGAATAATTATCTCAGCCCCAGGACATTCCTGAAAGACTTCCTCAGGGCAGTGTCCTAGGCCACACGTCTTCAGCTGCTTCATCAATGACCTTCCCTCCATTATAAGGTCAGAAATGGGGATGTTCACCAATGGTTGCACAATCTGCAGCACCATTCGCGACTCCTCAGATGCTGAAGCAGCCCATGTTCATATGCAGCAAGTCCTGGGCAATACCAAGCTTGGGTTGACAAATGGCAAACAAAGTCTCAGATATTGTTCGGACCCACTGGGAAAGCTTGTGCTGGAAATCAAGACCAATTAATTCCGGAGCCATCACAATTGTGAGGAAGTTTGATTGCCACTGAATTGCACAATTCCATCTAAATGTCTAATTCAGATTGAATGTTTATATGCCATTAGGTTTGTATAGTTTACCAGCAAGCAACTGTTCTTAAAGAAAGAAAATCCTTAAATGTTGGTAATAAATAAATATGAATTACTAAAATAAAACACTGTGACACTTTCCCTTCTTACCTATCCACATATACACGCAGATATAAAGATAGGTGGGAATGAAACAGGGATAATACAGTTTGACGGTGTCAATCTGGAGTACAGGATTCAATGAGATGTTTTACCTTGATGCCTTCTAGTTTTCTTCAATCCCTTTTGAGTTCTTTGCTAGCCGTGACAAAGTTGTTTGCATTAATGTTCAATCTTCCAGTCACTGGTAGAAATTGATCTTTTCAATACATTTGAAGATTTCTTTTTTGCTTCCTTTGACAGGGGTATTCAAAGAAAGTAGTTACAATACAAGAACTGCAACAATAGTTGGAAGCAATTGGATTTACTTGTGCATTGTACACAGAGGACGGTAGGGGACATAGTGTAGAGAGAGAGAGAGAGCTATATTTTCATGCTTTCTCTTCAAAGATTAGGTTCTGTCTGCTACACTATCCATATAAAAGAAAACTTGGTCACCTGTTCAGGGGACAATCTAAACACTGGTGTTTATTTCGTAGGAATAGAAGCAGGAGTAGGCCATTTGGCCCGTCGAACCTGCTCCACCATTCATTAAGATCATGGCTGTCTTACACCCACAGTAACTGGTCTGTGGAAAAAGAAACAATCAAACTATTGTGACTGGGCAAATTCATTTTAGGCATAAACAAGGGGAAATTATTTCCTTGGCTTCAAGGTCCCCAAAGAGTACTTTAGGGCCAGATTTTCCAACAGTGTTACTCCAATTTTCTTTCCAGCTGCCACATTCTGTGACTTACAGATGAGGGGAAGTGATGGCTTAATGGTATCATTGTTAGACTGACATCCAGATATCCACTTAATGTTCTAGGGACTCGGGTTCGAATCCTGCTATGGCAGGTGATGGATTGTGAATTCAATAATAAAAGAAATCTGGAATTAAGAGTCTACTGATGACCATGAATCCATTGTTGATTGATGGAAACACCCATCTGGTTCATTAATGTCCTTCAGGGAAGGAAACTGTCATCCTTACCTGGGTCTGGCCTACATGTGACTCCAGACCCACAGCATTGGGATTGACTCTTAACTGCCTTCTGGGGCAATAAATGCTAGCCTAGCCAGCGATACCTTCATCCCATGAATGAGCTTTTTAAAAACGCCATCGTCAGCCTGATTGAATGATTCAGTGAAAGGCTAAGTTTGTAAGGTGAGTGCAAGGTTAGGTTGCCCGGAGGTTAGAGTGCCAGGTAGATGGGGGTGATACGGTGTCAAGAGAAAATGAGGACTGCAGGTGGAGATTAAAGTCAAAAAATGTGGCACTGAGAAAGCACAGCCAGCCAGGCAGCTTCCGAGGAGCAAGAGACTCGACGTTTCGAGCATCTGATAGGGTGCCAGGTAAGTAAGGGGGGTGGGCTGTCAGGAAAGTAGGGTGACAGATGGGTAGGGGTAAGATACCTGGTAGGTAAAGTGCCAGGTGGGTTGGGGTAATGTGCTCGTTAAGTAAAGTGGCAGGCAAGTAGGATGCCAGGTCAGTCGGGAGATGAGGTGCCAAGGGGCTAGGGTGTCAGATGGGTAGGTTTCCAAGTAGGTAAGGTGACAAGGAAGCCACAAAATGCTTAGGGTAGATCAATGTGGGCAGAATATGTTGGTTCTTGGGAGGGCGGATATGATGGAGTTGGGTCTGGGGGCAGGGTGGAAGGGGTTAAGGTCTAGCAATGGGGCAGACAAGTGTCAGGTCTGACAGGAGGGTTTGGGTCTGGTGGTGAGATAAGGGGCATAAGTCCAGCAGAGGGGACAGGTTGGAATTGGATTTAGATCTGGTGTCAGGCCGGGGCTAGTCAGTTCTGGCACTGGCGGGGGGTTCGGGCATTAGGTCTACTGGCAGGGTGGAAGTGGTCCGGACTGGGAGGCAAGGTGAGGTGCAATGGGTGTTGAGGACCTGGGGGGAGATAGAGGGATTGTATCAGTCTCAGAGGGATGGGTGTTAGTTCAGATCAAGGGTGAGTTGGGAATCTGGGACGATAAAGTTGGATGTTACATTGTAAGGTGGTAGGTCAGTTGAATAGTTCCTCCAGAGATAGACAAGGGTAATTCCTGAGTAAGTGCTTACTTAATGCAGCAGAACACTTTGAATGTTCTGACTTAAAAGGATCATTGCAGAGGGTTCCAGGAATTGCCCAGCAGAATCCAAGACACTTAGTTTGGAGTCTGAAACACAAGGATTCCCCAAAATCCCTATGTGCATCTCCCGTTGAGGATTCAGAAACTTACCTCCGGCAATTGGAACATCGAGGCCAAAAATGTCCCCATTCACCTTTGGCCTTGCAAGCCGCTGACAGTTCTAGTAAACCTGATTTCTTAAGAATTGTAGCCATCTTCCTTCCACCTTCCCTTTGATACAAAGCAGCACTTTCCCACATTTGGCTCACAATCCAAACATAAAGGAAATAACTCGTGCAGTCTTGACACTGTCTTGAAGAAGATAAACTCTAGCCATTTCCTTTGTACGTTTCGTGACATCATTATCACTGAATCCTCGCCATCAATATCCTGGGAGTTACTGTTGAAAGAATTTCAACTGGGCTAGCCATATATAAAACCCATAGCTGCAAGAGCAGGTCAGAGGCTGAGAATTCTGCAGCAAGTAACTCACCTCCTTACTCCCTAAAATCTGACCACCATCTTCAAGGCATAAATTAAGAGAGCGATGAAATGCCCTCCACTTCTAGATAAGCGCAGCTCCAACTAAATCGAAATACATCAATTCCATCCTGGCCAATGCAACCCACTTGATGGGCACATCGTCAACCATCTTGAACACTGACTCCCCTACCACCAATGCACAGTAGTAGCAGTGTGTACCAGCCACAAGGCATACTGCAGCAACTCACCCAAGTTTGTTTTTTGACAACACCCTCCAAGTTCGTGACCTCTTTCACCCAGAAGTATGGGAGCAGTAGTCGGAATGAAACACTGCAACTTACAAGTTGCCCTCCAAGCCATAGGCAATCCTGACTAGGAAAAATGCTGCTGTTCCATCATCATTAGTTCAAAATCTCAGAACTATCTCAATAATAGCAGCATGGGTATCTACTTTGCAACAGTTCAAGACTCTGACTCATCCTACACCTTCACAATTTACAACAAATGCTAGTTGATGTTGTGCCACTATATTCTTACCAGACCATAAGGCTGCTTTGTTATTGAACAGTGACGACTTAACTTGAGTGCCACCAGCTCTCAGGTAAGGGGAGTGGTTGAGAAGGAGAGTGCTTCATGGTGGCCCAAGGCAGTGCAGAAATTGAACTCTCACTCTCAGTGTCAAACTGCTTCACAAAGCAACCATACAGCCAACTGAGCTAAACCAACCCCCACAAATTCCAGTGCCACCGGCACTGCTCACATCCCATGAGTAAATAAAAGTAACTGGGAAGGCAAATATAAAAGGTGTTACTGCAGGAATCAGCTGTTTAGCCATTACCACATGACTGAATATGTACAATTTGTGCTGTTCTCACACTCAATTATTTGCTTTTTAATTGTCACAAGTGTTCAGGTGCATGGTTCCATCACCCTTCGTATCAACGTTTTTCAGCTTTCCCTCATGCCTTCTGATCTGTCACAGAAATCGCTAAGTAGTCAGCTGTGGCTCACTCAGAACCACACTTGACTCTTTCTTGTCAGTAGATTGTTGGGCTCAATTCTAGCCCCTGTGGCCCGGGATTAGACTTGAGATTTCCTATCAGGGTGACAGAGACAGGATGAAGGGTCATCTCTGCACATCCGATCAAGCGTCGGATTAGCAGCTACCTGGTTGGAAAGATACCTATTATAGGTGCAAAGGCAGTTTGATTCGTGACCGCAAATCCTGATCCTAAAAGCTTAAGCACCCATACCAACAGGTTCAAAAACAGCTTCTTCCTTGCTGTTATTGGACTTCTGAATAGATTCTCAGCTTTCAAATCTAATTTTGATTTGTTTTTTTGTACACATGGTTTTGTGTCACTCGCTCCGTTCAATCACCCTATGATCTTTGTATATTTTGACCTGCTAAATTGCATGCAAAACAGATCTTTTCATTTCACTTAGGTTTGTGACAATAATAAATCGAATCAAATCAAAAGCTATTACCAGGAGTAATGTTATGTTTCTCTTGCCTGTCATTCAATGTCACAATGTAGTGATTTTCAATTTCAGTAGTAAATAATTTAATGTGGGGTTATTGCTGTAGCTACATTTACAGTGGGGTATAAGTCACAACTTGGTGTGAATATGTGAGTTGTGGGGTTCTGAGAAATTGTGGTGTAAAGGTCATCTCAAAGCCCATTCACCACCAAATGCCTAGACTTCATATGGCAGAGGGTTAATGCTATGATCAATACTAGAATTGTAAAGGCTGTTATTCTCAAAATCAGTCTTTATTATTCACTGAAAGTCAAATTATGCTTTTTAAAATATCGTACATAAACAGATGGATGCAGCTATCTTTCCTGTCAGAGTTCTTTGTACGTTTAGCCATAATTTGGTGATAGGATTGGTTGACTGCCCCCAGTCATTGCTGTGTGAAAAACCTTTGTAGTCCCAACACCAGGAAGATGCTGTCAGCTCAAAAATTGGGAAAACTTAACTTTGGAAAAGTTTCAATCTTGTTAATAAATGATTTCAAAATGGTGGACTGCTGATTTCTGTGTCTGTATCACCTCTGTATCATAGAAGACAGGTGGGATGATATTACCACCAACCCAACATCATCTCATTTTAATTTTTTAACCAGCACAGGGAGAAGGGCAACGCAACTGACCGGAAAGCAGAAAATCCAGCTTTTGAGTTCCAAATCTTTTCTGAACTCCAGAGGAGATGTTAAACAAATGCATATTCTACCCTCTCAGACAGACTCCACAATCCTATTACAGGAAAGGTAGCAAGGATGTCCCTCAATTGCTGTTCAATATTTAGCCTCCAATGTTCAGGTTCTCTGCTACTCATTGATCAAAATACTGTTTGCTGGGATCTGCTGTACCTGAATTGGCTCCTACATTTCCCTCATTACAACAGTGACTACACTTCATATGTACCTGCTAGACTGTAAAGAGCACTCAGACACCTTGAGACTGAGAAACATGGGACATAAAAGCAATTTTTTTTACTGGTAAAAGCTACCATTATCTGCATCGGTATCATCAAGATTTTAAGCTGCAGTTAATCCTGAAAATAAAAACAAGACAAAATCTTTGCAAACGCTCAGCAGGTCAAGCAGCACTTGTGAAGAGAGGAGCAAAGTTAATGTTTCAGGTTGACATCCCTTCACAAGAACTGAGGAACAATAAAAATGAAACAGATTACCAGCCAGTAAAGAGATGGAGAGCAAACAAGAGGGGAGCTCTTGGATAGGATGGAGGGCAGGAGAGATTAAATGATAAAAGCTGAAGTAAAGAAACAACAGAGATGGCCAATGAGGTTTGAACATTTGGACAGTAACCATCCAAATCCAAATCATCAAAATAAATAAAAACAAGAAACAACAACAAGGGAAAAGAAATAAAATGGAGGTTGAAGTTGTGATCAAAACTGAGTGCAGCAAGTTTTAAAGAGTGCTGAGTGGAAAATGGGGTGATCTTCCTCAGCCAAGTGGCGGGCTTCATTACAACATTGCAACTGAACCCTGAACAGAAAGGTCAGAGTTGGTGCCAGGGGAATTAAAATGACAAGCAGCATGGAATTTAGGGCCAGACCTACTAACTGATTGGAGGTATCCCACAAAGTGATTGCCCATTCTGCGTTTGATCTCTTCAACATATGGGAGACCATATTGTGAGCAGTGAATATAGCACATTACATTGAATTAAATGCAAGGAGATTGCCATTTCACTTGGAAACTTGTGCCTGGAGTCTTGCTGAGAAAGGAGGGAGTCATCTGTTGCGTTTGTAAGGGAAATTCCTTTCAAGTGAAAAACATCTCCACGTTGATGCCTTTGCTCAGTTCTGATGAAGAGCCACCAGAACCTGAAATCCCTACAGTGTGGAAACAGGCTATTAGGCCCAACAAGTCCACACCAAAGGGTAACCCACCCAGACCCATTCCCCTACCTTATTACTCTACACTTACCCTGACTAATGCACCTAACCTAACATTGCTGAACACTATAGGCAATTTAACATGGCCGGTTCACCTGACCTGCACATCTATGGAGAGTTTCTCTCTCCATAAAAACAACCTGACTTGTGATTCTGGCATCTTATGTTATAATAGCGGTTTTCCAGCATTTACAGTGCATGACTCCAATGTTAATGGGAAGGGAAGGTAAGAGGACTAGGACATTGTCTTGCCTAATCATCCAAAAGGCAGTTAAGAGTGAACATCAACCTTATTGCTATGGGTCTGAAGTCATTTGGAGGCCAGACCAGGTAAGGACAACAGATTTCATCCTTTAAAAGACATTGGTGAACCAGATGGGCTTTTATGACAATCAATAATTATTACAGAGGAACCCCGATTATCTGCCATTCAATTATCCGAATATCAAATTATCCAGCAAGATTCCAAGTTTCTGATGCTCAGCTAAAACTATGTTAACTGGCATTCGATTATCCGGAATTCGATTAACTGAACGAAATACTGCCCTCCTGTGTCATTCAGATAATCGAGGTTCCTCTGTATATGGTTACTATTAGGTAAAAACAATGACTGCAGTTGCTGGATTTTGGATTAGTGGTGCTGGAAGAGCACAGCAGTTCAGGCAGCATCCGAAGAGTAGTAAAATCGACGTTTCAGGCAAAAGCTCTTCATCAGGAATAAAGGCAGAGAGCCTGAAGCGTGGAGAGATAAGCTAGAGGAGGGAGGGTTGCCATTAGACTAATCGTTTTTTGTCAAAATTTTATTGAACACAAATTTCACCAGCCGTGGTGGAATTTAACACACGTTTCCAGAGTCACTCTGAGTGACCAGATTACAAGTTCAATGACAGTTCCATCCTGCTACTACCCTGTTCAGTTGAATGCCAAAGGGGTGGTGGCATAATAAAGAAAGGAGTTTCAATGGGATAAATAAAGAGACATAAGATGGATCTGCAAGATATGTACATGATTGTAGTAAAAGAACAGGGGGAGAGGGAAATATAGCAGATATCTGAAATGATGCTTGTTAATGAATTCACATGGAAGTGAACAGAAAATAACCTGAAATTATTACTATTGCTACCATAACTAGTCATGATAATTTTCACTTACTTATCATTTTAATTATTTTAATGACTAATTATCATCCCTAGTTCACATATCCATATATTCTAAACCATTCCCAGTCTTGAGGTCTGTGCTATTAACAGCACCATTCCATAACAACTATGTTGTCGTGAGAATGCTGTACTGTACGTGAAAGAATAAGCTGCTGGCTAACTTATAAACCATAGAACCAGCCTGGAAGCGTTAACAATGCTTCTGAGCTCCAGACCTCACAGAGGTTATTTGAAGATGATGTGGTGCATCTTCAGAAAAGACACTTGGATTTCTGTGGCGATGTCAGCAACCCCCACCTCGATTCCCTTGCAGTAATGTTCGAGCAATGAACAGTTGAGTGTGTGATGCCCACTTTGTGTTCAGCCTGCAATCATAATGAACCCTCTGTCTTTACCTCTCAGAGTGCCCTATTGTCTGTTTGTATTTCTGTAGCTTGGATGAAACTCAGCATATGCAACATGTGAGTAAATCTGTGAAGTACACCAACATCCATGCTTTCTTGCTTACTAATATGCTGACTGAATTTTTGCTTCGTGACCTCATTAGAATCTCAGGAAACTAGCTCCCTCTGGCTGGTCTGTATCACTTACTGCAGTCTTGAGGAAAACTTCAATAGGGCCAGCAACAAGCTGTCAGCCACTTGGATTTACATTGACGAACATCCAATTACAAATAAATCATTAAATTATTCTATTTATTTGAAGTGAAACTGTCTATGTTAGAATCATAGCGATCTATAGCATTGAGTTTGTGCCAGTCGAAAGTAACCACTAAATACAAGAATTGTAATCCCATTTTCCAGTGTTTTGCTCATAGGCTTGCATGTCTTGGCATCACAAGGGCACTAGGAGAAAGTGAGGCCTGAAGATGCTGGAGATCAGAGTCGAGAGTGTGTTGCTGGAAAAACACAGCAGGTCAGGCAGCATCCGAGGAGCAGGAGAATCAACATTTTGGTAAGTGCACACCTAAATACTGCTTTATGAGGGTTTCTGCTATCCTGACTGGCTATGAGCTCCAGATTCTCATCATCCTCTGAGGATAAAAATATTTCTTTCTGGCCCCTCTAAACCTGCACCTTACCCTAATCTATGCCCCTGATCACTCCACCAAGGGGAAAGGTTTCGTCCTGTTTCCCCTATCTCTCACCCTCATAGTTTTGTACATTTCAATCATGTCCCCCCTCAGTCTCCTCTGCTCCAAGGAAAACAAGCCCAGTCTATCCAATCTCTTCTCATAACTAAAACTTTCCAGCCTAGGCAACATCCTGGTAAATGTCCTCTGCACTGGTGTGTCGTGAATGTTGCACCGAAAGGCACAATGTGTCAGGAGTGTTCAACTGAGAGGCACAGTCTATCAAGCGTGTTACATTGAGAAGTTAGTTTGTCAGCAGTGTTAAATTTAGAAGTACAAGTAGGAGTGTCACGCTGAGAGACACATTTTACTGAGAGGCACAGTGATGGTGTCATGCATTGTGGCTGCAGCAACCTTGGGCTCGAATCTAAATCACAGCAGAATGTGTTCTCTCTGCTTCATTTGATGGACGGCATGGTAGCTCAGTGGCTAGCACTGCTGCCTCACAATGCCAGGGACCCTGGTTCGATTCCAGCCTTGGGCAACTGTCTGTGTGGAGTTTGCACATTCTCCCCATGTCTGCTTGGGTCTCCGCTGGGTGCTCCAGTTTCCTCCCACACTCCAAAGATGTGCAGGTTAGGTGAATTGGCCATGCTAAATTGCCCCATAGTGTACAGGGATGTGTAGGTTAGGTGTATTAGGCAAGGGTAAATGTAGAGTAATACGATAGGAGCAAAGTTCTTGGTGGGTTACTCTTCAGAGGGTGGCACCAGGATACATGAACATCAACTAGCCACAAAAAGACATGACCCACTCTCACTAGTATCCTTACATACAGATGAGGAAGAACATTACTTCGACTGGGACAACACATCCACCTCATGACAAGCCAAACACAGACACAGATGAGAATTCCTGGAAGTATGGCATTCCAACCAGAACTCCATTGACAAACACATTGACTTGGATCCCATTTATCACCCCCCCCCCCCACCCCCTTGAGAAAACGAACAGAAAATGTCATCATTACAGGAAATGAATTCACCATGGAAAATGACATCACCAACCCAAGGAAACCTAGACACATAAATAGAAAGTGGGCCACACCACCAGTGCTTCATCCAGAGGGTCATTGATAACGTTACCTAGTAAGGTGATGAAACAACTGAAAACAACCTTCCATCTCCGAGACCAAACCTACATCTAGAACCTCAACCTGAGCTACAAGTCTTCTCAAAACTTGCTTACTTAACAGTATTTGCTATCATTACAGTTAGACTCTAGCTACTAGTAAGCTTGATTTTTAAACAATCAGATGCTGTAGACTAAGGATAGATTTTTATGATATATTACTCAAGTGACACAAGGATTGATTTGCCTCAGTTATTAAACTAAAGCCAAACTCTTAAACAGAGAAAGAGTTGATTGTGAAGGGCACGAATAGGGTAAATAGACAAAATCTTTTCCCTAGGGTCGGGGAATCCAGAACTAGAGGGGATAGGTTTAGGGTGAGAGGGGAAAGATATAAAAGAGACCTAAGGGGCAACTTCTTCACACAGAGGTGGTACGTGTATGGAATGAGCTGCCAGAGGAAGTGGTGGAGGCTGGTACAATTGCAACATTTAAGAGGCATTTGGATGTTATATGAATAGGAAGGGTTTGAAGGGATATGGGCTGGGTGCTGATAGGTGGGACTAGATTGGGTTGGGATATTTGGTCAGCATGGACAGGTTGGACCGAAGGGTCTTCTGTTTCCATGCTGTACATCTCAATGACTCTATGACTCTATAGCATCCTCTTATCCACATTTCAATCTTGTTTTATATCCAACAAATAAAATAGATGCCCCTCTGTGTTGTAGGTTAGTCTGTTATGGTCTCCTTCACCCAGGTGGGGTAAAAGTAATCAATCTTCCCAGGATGTTAGTGTCACTGCCTTTATCATTGTCTGTCATACACTGCCTCCTCCAAAGCCTTCTTAGAATCTTTTCATTAATATTCTCTTCTGTTTACACTGGGATTCTACTGACATTAGAGTCTAAGCTGCACAAGGTTCACACCATACAAAGTTGAAACCTCAACGTAACACTCCTAATCCATTGTGTTACATGCATGACTTGCTGTGCCTCTATGTTTAGTACATTTGACATACTATCCACTCAAAGAGATACTCTACTTCTAGTAGGAATGTATAATTTGATCTTTAGAGTCTATGACTGATGGATCTCTGAAGGCTTCTCACTATTTTGTTCTCAACTCCAAGTCATTGTTAATAGCAGGGAGAAAGTCATTGTCATTGATAATTGGTCACTAGTCCACAGACCAGTCAGGTACATGTTGCCAGTCAAAGCTCTGTCTACACAACCCTTTAGCTCCAGTTGTCTGCAAATACATTCCATTCTGTGATTCACAATGAGCACCAGGTTACTAGCCTTCAAAACATGCAGCAATCCTTCAGTGATCTTTGGGTTTAACACATGGCTTTTCTCATTTCAGTTCACAATTAAAATAACAGGAAAATAAAAAAGAAACACCAACTTTACAATCAGGAATGTTACTCTATGAGGCGCAGTCAATCAGGGTATTACATTGAATTGCTACACAGTGTAACAAGAAGCTTACAGGCAGAGCTATAGTCTATCAGTGGTGTTACATTGAGTTATACAGCATATCAAGAAGGTCACAGTCAGGGCCACAGTCTATCAGGAACATTATATTGAGTGATACAGTGCATCAGGATTGCTATGCTGAAAGACACAGACTATCAGTAATGTTGTATTGAGTAATACAGTGTATCAAGAGGGTTATAGTGAGAGATATAGTAGATCAGGTGTGTTACATTCACAGACATAGTGTATCAAGGATGTTGCACAGAGGCGCAGTGTATCAGCAATTTTACGCTGAGATGCACAGCACATGAAGAGTTACATTCAGAGGCGCACTATGTCAGGTATGTTACATTCAGAGACTCAGTCTATCAGGAGTGAATCACAGTGTGTATGGGGAGGCGATAGGAGTATTATCACCAGACGATGAATCTAGAGGCCCAGGTAATGTCCTGGGGACCTGTGTTTGAATCCTGCCAAGGCAGGTGGTGGAATTTGAATTGGTGAAATACAATTGAAATTGAATTCAATAAAAATCTGGAATTAAGAATCTAATGATGACCATGAATCCACTGTGACATAAACCCATCTAGTTTACTAATGTCCTTTAGGGAAGGAAACTGCCATCCTTACCCGCTCTGGCCTACATATGACTCCAGACCCACACAATGTGGTCAACTTTTAACTGCCCTCTGGGATGGGCAGTAAATGCTGAATGAATATATAAAAAAATAGTTTTACATTCAAAGACATGTTACATTGAGAATCGCAGTATTCTAGGTGTGGTACTTTGATAGACATAACGTATCTGGAGTGTTACATTGACAGACACATTTTCTGCTGAGAGACATGGTATATCAGGAGTGTTACATTGAGAGATATAGCGTATCAGGACTATGACACACAGAGATGCATTATATCAGGAGAGTTACATTGAGTGTATCAGGTGTGTTTTGCTGAGAGGCAGAATATATCAGGACTTTGACTTCAAAAGCCATGGTATACCTATGGAGAGCCACAGTGTATCAGGAGTTCTATATTGAGAATCAGTGAGAGGTGTTGAGTGCCCCAAGACCTACTTCCCTCATCAGAAGGGAGAGTACTGAGGGTGGAAGTGAAATCAGAAGCAGAAGCAATGGTGTTTCCATTACAAAAAAAAATTGGGATACAGTTTTTCAGAATGCAGGAACCTGAGAGGGAAACCTATGGGAATTATTGGCATTTGTATGGATGAGTCGCAAAGGAAGATCAAAATGAAAAGGCCGCAGATCAGATTGTAGCTTGAAGTACAACTAACAGAGGGAATCACTTCTCTGAGTACAGATGACATACATGGGGTACATCAAAGGAAACATTCCAGCCCATAACAACATCAAGGTATACAGGGGCCATTCAAATACTCATGTTGCAGAAGGATTTTGTTTTCCTTGTAGAGAGTTCAATGAATATTTTGGAATATGAGGAGAACACATCCCAGTTCTGTTGTGCAAGGTCGAATTAGATTGTGGCTTGTTGTCTGGTCAAGTGTTACTCTTTCGGCGAGTTGTGACTCACACCCCCCTACACATTAATAGCACAGAGGTGGAACAAGTGGAGAGTGTCAAGCTCCTAGGAGTGGTCATCAACAACAAGCTTTCTTGAACTCTTTATGTGGATGCACTGGTTACAAAGACCCAATAACATTTCATCTTCCTCAGGTAGCTGAGGAAATTTGGCATGATGGTGAATACCCTTGCCAATTTTTTAATAGGTGTGCCATTGAAAGCATTCTGCCTGGATGTATCACTACCTAGTATGGCAACTGTACCATTCAAGATTGGACACGGTTACAGAGAGTGGTGAAGTCGGCCCGGAAAATCACAAAGGCCAACCTCCCATCTACTGAAACCATTTACCAGGCCCACTGTCAAGGAAAGCTGGCAGCATTCTCAAAGATCCATCCCACTCTGGCATTGTTAGTCTATAAACTCTACCATCAGGGAGAAGGTACAGAACCCTGAACACATGCACCAGCCGGTTTCGCAACAGTTTCTACCCTACTGTTGTTAGAATATTGAATGGACTCACAAACTCTTAACATTCACCTGTACCTGTGTTTTTGTTTTTACCACTGTTTACCTATTATTTACTATCTATGCTACTTAACTATGTAACCTGCCTGTATTGCTCGCAAGACAAAGCTTTTCACTGTGTCTCAGTGCACATGACAATTAATTCAATTCAAGTCAATTCAATTCTGAGTAGTTGAGAAATTACCTTTGAAAGGAATTGAATTACTTCTGGGTTATGATTTGGCAGGAGTGAAAGTTATAACTTTGCCTGTAGTCCATAAGATGATAAGACATTGGAATAGAAATTAGGCCATTCAGCCCATCAAATCTTTTCCATCATTCAGTCATGGCTGATAAGTTGCTCAACCCCATCCTCCCACATTCTCCCCATAACCATTGATCCCCTTGATACTCAAGAACTTTTCAATTTCAGTCTTATATATACTGAATGACCTGGCCTCTACAGCTTTCTGTGGCAATGCATTCCATAGATTCACCACTCTCTGGATGAAGAAGTTTCTCCTTATCTCTTTTCTAAAAGGCCTTCCCTCTACTCTAAGGCTATGCCCTCAGGTCCTAGTCTCTCCTACCAATGGAAATATCTTCCCAACATCCATTCTATCCGGGCCATTCAGTATGTTTCAATTAGATTACCCCTTAACCGTCTAAACTCCATCAAGTATAGAGTTGTCAAATGTTCCTCATATGTTAAGCTGTTCATTTCTGGGACCATTCTCGTGAACCTCCTCTGAACATGTTCCAGGGCCAGTATATCCTTCCTGAGATATGGGGTCCAAAACTGCACACAATACTCCAAATGTAGTCTGATCAGAGCTTTACAGAGCCTCAGAAGTACATGCCTGCTTTTATATTCAAGTCCTCCCAAAATAAATGCCAACATTGCATTTGCCTTCCTAACTACTGACTCAACCTGCAAGTTTACCTTGAGAGAATCCTGGACAAGAACTCCCAAGTTTCTTTGCACTTCAGACTTCTGAATTTTTTCCCCATTTAGGAAACAGTCCATGCCTCTTTTCTTTCTACCAAAGTGCATGACCTCACACTTTCCCACATAGTACGCCACCTGCCACTTCTTTGCCCACTCTCCTAACCTGTCCAAATCCTTCTACAGTCTCCCTGCCTCCTTCTGCTACCTGTACCTCTACCTATCTTTGTATCATCTGCAAACCTAGCCAGAATGCCTTCAGTTCCTTTATCTAGAGCGTTAATATATAAAGTGAAAAGTTGTGTTTCCAACCCTGAGCCTTGCAGCACATCACTTCTTACCGGTTGCCATCTGAGAGTGACCCTTTTATCCTCACTCTCTGCTTTCTGCCAGACAGCCAAGCTTCTATCCTAGCTATCTCCTTGCCTCTGACACCATGGGTCTTATGTTACTCAGTAGCCTTCTGCGTGGCACGTTGTCAAATGCCTTTTTGAAGTCCAGGTGGATAACATCCATTGGCTGTCCTTAGTCTAACCTGCTTGCTACTTCCTCAAAGAATTCTAGCAGATTTGTCAGGCATAACCTCTCCCTTGATGAAACTGTGCTGACTTTGCCTTATTTTACCATATACTTCCAAGTATTCACAATGAATTCCAGGATCTTACCCATGACCAACGTTAGGCTAATTAGTCTGTAATTTTCCATCTTTTGCCTTACTCCCTTTTTAAACAGGGGTGTCACATTAGTGATTTTCCAGTCCTCTGGGACCCTCCCTGATTCTAGAGATTCCTGAAAGATCACCACTAACACCTCCATCATCTCTTTAGTTATCTCTCTTAGTACTCCGGGGTGTAGTCCATCTGGTCCAATTGATTTATCCACCTTGGGACCAATCAGTTTTTCTTCCGCCTTCTCCTTGGTGATGGCCACCATACTCAGCTCTGACCCTCACGCTCATGAATTTTTGAGATGTCTTCCACCATGAAGACTGACTCAAAATAGTCATGATTTGGAGATGCCAGTGTTGGACCGGGGTGTACAAAGTTAAAAATGACACAACACCAGGCAGCAAAAATTTATTGCTATAAATTCTGTGTCTTACAATTGTGTCCTCCACAGCCACCTGATGAAGGAGCAGCACTCCAAAAGCTTGTGCTTCCAATTGAACCTGTTGGACTCTAACCTGGTGTTGTGTGATTTTTAACTTTGACTCAAAGTAGTTATTCATTTCTCAGCATTTCCTTGACCCCCCCTACTATCTCTCCAGTGTCACTTTCCAATGGAGCAATGCCCACTTTGCCTCTTACTTGTCTTTTAAGCATCTAAAGAAACTCTTATAGTCTTCCTTTATATTACTGGCTAGCTTACCCTCATATTTAATCTTCTCCCTCCTTATTTCTTTTTTTGTTGCCCTCTGTTGGTCTTTGTAAGCTTTCCAATCCTCTGACTTCCCACTGCTCTTTGTCACCTTAGTTTTCTCTTTTGCATTTATGCCTCATCCTCATCCTTCCTGTACCATGCTTCTTTTTCCTTGGAATTAATATCTGCTGTGTCTCCTGAATTATTCCCAGAAGCTCCTGCTATTGTTTTTCCACTGTCTTTCCTTCTAGGTTCCTCTCCCAATCAATCCTACCCAGTTCCTCCCTCATGCCTCTGTAGTTGCCTTTATTCAGCTATAATAGTGTTCCCTCTGATTCTATCTTCTCCATCTCAAATTGCAGAGGAAATCCAATCAGATTATGGTCCCTGCCTCCTAAGGGTTCCTTAACCTTAAGCTCGCTTATCAAGTCTGTCTCATTGCACAGCACTAAATCCAGTATTGTCTGTTCCCTAGTGGGCTCCACCACAAGCTGCTCCAAATAATCATCTCATTGACTTTCTCCAAGTTCCTTCTCTTGCAATTATATAAAGTCATATAAAGACCAGATGACACTAAGGACACAGAACTATCATTTGAATAGGTTATCGGTAGTTTTTTTTCATTGTTTAGTAATGGCTAAAATACATTGACTTTAGTAAGGCCTTTGACAAGGTCACACTTATTGGAGTTAGTGTGAGGTTAGATCACATGGGATCTAAGGAAAGATAACCAATTGGATACAAAATTGGCTTGATGGTAGAAGACAGAGAGTGGTAATAGAAGATTGTAATTTGGACTGGAGGCCTTGTCCAGCAGTGGGCCGTAAGGATCAATTCTGCGTCCACTGTTGTTCATCATTTATATCAATGATCTCAATGAGAATATAGGTGGTCTGGTTAAGGGGTTTGCAGATGCCACCAAAATTGGTAGTACAGTGGACTGTGAAGAAGGTTATATAAGTGTCCAATGAGATCTTGATCAGATGGGTTAATGAGCTGAGGAGTGGCCAGTGGAGTTCAATTTAGATAAATGTGAAATGTTGCATTTTGGTAAGGCAAACCAAGACAGTTAATGGCAGGGCCCTTGAGGGTGTTGCTGAGCAGAGAGACCTAGGGGTGCAGGTAAATTGTTCCTTCAAAGTGGAGTCACAGGTAGACAGGATGGTGAGGAAGATGTTTGGCACATATGTCTTTTTTGGTTAGAGTATTAAGTATAGGAGTTGGGATGTCATGTTGTGGCTATACAAGACATTGGTAAGGCCACTTTTGGAATACTGTGTTCAATACTGGTCTCCCTGCTATAGAAAAGTTGGTGTTAAAGTAGAAAGGGTGCTGAAAAAATTTACAAGGAGTAAATTTCATCCTGGAGTGTCAGAGGCTGAGAGGTGATCTTCTGGAGGTTTATGAAATCATGAGGGGCATAGTTCAGGTGAATAACTATAGTCTTTTTTCAAAGGTAGGGAACTTCAAAACCTGAGAGCATAGGTTTAAGTTAAGAGGGGAAAGATTTAAAAGGGACCTGAGAGGCAACTCCTTCATGCAGAGGGTGGTGCATATATGGAATGAAATGCCAGAGGAAGTGGTAGAAGTGGGTACAATTACAACACTTCAAAGAAATGTTACAGGTACGTGAATAGGAAAGGGTTAGAGGGATATGGGCCAAGTGCAGACAATAGGACTAGTTCAGTTAGGGGTATCTGATTGGCATGAACAAATTGGACCAAAGTGTCTGTTTCTGTTCTCACTGACTCTATGACCTCTCAGAGGTCCCAGTGATAATGCAAGTGGATCTTTGCGTAGTTGATGCTCCATTTCAGAATGAGGGTATTCAGAAGAAGTGCTTGGCATGTCTTTGTTATTTAAGGCTCAGGATATTGAGAAATCAATATTGAATAAGTCAGTACAGACAGATCAGTGAGGCAGAGCCGAAGGAATTCCAGGATGTTATTATATTCAAACCAGAGTTCACATGAGGAAGTGCAGACATCTTTACAGACCTGCAGGTGAAGAATGGATAAAAATTCATCCATTAGTGATCCTGGTCAGATTTTGGAAGTGGCACATGAGATTCTTATAGAGGGTGTATAGAAACCTGGAAAATGTAGGCATTGATAAACAGGTATCTTACATGGCCAAGACTTCATCAAGATGTAATGCAGTTCTGTATTACATGTTATACAGCATGATGTGGTAAGCATACCTCAACATGTAATCAAACTAGCATCTTTGATATCTATATCAGATGGTTTCATTGAATGCTTATTGATTTTATCGGAGCAATATCAAAAAGAAAAGTGGATGTGAATATACCTTTATAGAGGATTGGTTTATGAGAACAGATTGATTCAACTGGGACTATACTCATTGGAATTTAAAAGAATGCAGGTCAAGTTTATAGAAACATATAGAATTATGAAGGGACTTATGGAAGCAAGGAGGTTTATTCCACTGGCTGGTGAAACTAGAACTAGGACATAGCCTCAAAATAAGGGGGAGCATGTTATGGTCTGAGTTGAGGAAGATCTTCTTCACCCAAAGGGTTATGAATCTGTGGAGTTCCACGCCCAGTGAAGCAGTTGACGCTGCCTCATTGAATGTTTTTAAAGCAAAGATAGATAGAGTTTTGGACAGAAAAGGAATAAAAGTGAGTGGAAGGGTAAGTGGAACTGAGTCCACGATAGGATCAGCCATGATCTTATGGAATGGTGGAGCAGGCTCCATGGGTCAGATGGCCTACTCCTGTTCCTAGTTCTTATGTGCTTATAGCCTGGGTAGGCCTGGACCGTTAACTCAGGTTTTTACTTGTAATGGACTACCAATTGAGTTACAATTTGGCCAGGGCTCTAACTTTCTGCCTAAAGTTTTCCAGGAGGTCATTTGTAGTTTTGACATACACCAATCCATAAACATAAGGAACTTTGGAGAGGGATCAGTAAACTCTCAAAAACATGATTAACACATTCTGTCACAAATACCCACAGGATTGGGACAAAGAATTAGATTTATTACTATTTGTTATCAGAGATTCCCATCATGGACCTATCAGGTTTAGTCCATTTGAGTTAGTTTATGATCATGAGATTAGTGGTATATTAAATTTGATTAGGGATAAGTTCATGAATGAAAAGGACGAAAACTCAGTGTTGAATTTCCTGTCCATGATTCTGGAATGACTTACAGAAGCATGTAAGGTATCAAAAACATTTAATCTAAGCAAAATCAAAAGAAAAGGCAGATAACATTCATCAAGTAGAACATTTCAAGCAGGAGATGAAATATTGGTACTGTTGCCTATACAAGTTGAACCTCTGAAGGTGAAATTTAGTCATCTGCACAAATTCATTGGAAGGGTTCGTAAAGTGACTCCTCTGATATATACTCCTGACCTTGGGAAGAAGAATCTGTGAAGTCACATAAACAGATTGAAAACAATAGCATTGTAGAGGATAAAGTTAAGGAGGAACAAGTATGTCAGGTGGTAAGAGTAGTGGAAGATTAGTAGAGTGAGTTAGAACGAAAGGTAAGTAGTTCTCAAACAGTTCAACTAGCTAACACTGAGCTAAACACTGTTCTCATATCGAGAGAGAAAATGGGAGGCTATTGTGAGACTACTGAGGAAATGTAAGTCACTTGTAGAGATATACCTGCATGTACTACATTAGCTAGCCCTGATGCAGATGTAGGAGGGTGATAAAACAGTATCCTTATTGGTTGAGCAAAGGAGAATGAGCTCAGTTGAAAACCTGAGATTCTTTACAAACTGGAAAATCATTTGACTAAAAGCACTGAGTTCACTCGTATAGTTTTGTCAGAAATTTGAGTGTAACTTTAGCACAACAGCTGCACCTTTAACAAGATTGTTATAGGACAAGCAAACATGATAAGGTCAGCAGAATGCCAAGTGGCCTTTGAGAATCTGAAGACAGTCCGAATAAATAAACCAATGGTAGCCACCTCTGATTTTTGAAACCCTTTCAAAATGAGGATTGATACCCATGGATTGAGAGAATGGGATCTGTCTTGTTGATGCCTGATGAGTTGTGAACAAAGGAACCAGTGGAGTGCTTCTCCAGAAGTTTGAACCAGAATTGGAGGCAGTGCTGTACCATGGAGGAAAAGGCTTTAGATTTGTTGTTAGATCTTCACAACTTCAATGTCTATGTCCAACACATGAACAAGGAGAGGTTAACCTACACTGACAACAATCCAAAGGCCTTCATTAAAAAGTCTGAAACTCAGAATGTGATTCAGAAGGAGTTTTTTTTGTCGCAATCATTAATGTCAAGATTGCTAGACAAGATTATGTAACTGCTGATGCATTGCTACAAGTGTAAAATATTGGAAGGAGTGCAAGCTTTGAGAAATGCTAAGATTGTGGAAGGTTATACTAGGGGAGAGGAAGAATGAATAGAAGTAAGTCTCTTTGTGCAGATGGCAGCAGGACATGCCTGCTGGAGATCCTCTGCTCCACCCGTTCTTTTTTTTCTTTTTCCTTTCTTTTCTGTCTTTTTAGTTCTTCTCCTCCCTTAGCATCGGTGGTGAAGCCCAGAGCTGCGGCAGGCCTGGGCAGCAAGTTCAGGACCAGCAAGCCTGGAAATGCATGTGGGCTACGTGTCCCAGAGCAGCACGTGGGGAAGCAACCCCCAGAGCAGGACATGGGGAAGCAGGCCCCATGAGCAGCACACCCGGGCAGAAACTAGTGTGAGGGAGACAGTTTTGAAACTTACCTGGAGCAGCTGAGTGCCGGTATGAAACTGCCTGGAGATTTGGAGCGAAGGGGAGACGCGGTGTGATGCGAGTGGTCAGACAACGTGTGGAGGCCCTGCACTGAGCTGCTACAATGTGACATTTATTTGAAATTTCCTGCCATACTATAATGATGTCCTATTTTTTAACTTATCTTTCAACTCTGTAAAGTAACGCAACTACTTTTATTCCTCTGCTGTATCTGAGATTTGTACCTCAGTACCTGTACCTGAGGTGTTACCATAAGAGGCAGACATGATTAAAAACTTTTCACTTTACTCCCACAATGGAGTACATGTGACAGTAAAGAATATTCTATTCTATGATTTTTTATTTTATTTTGTAATGAACTGCTTTTTGAAAAGGTGTTGCTTGCCTTTAAACAGTGGAAGCAGGGAAAGGCCATTTTTTTTTCATTTTTCTGTATTTTTAGTTGTGGACTGAAGTAGGAAAAGAACTGTTTTAAAGTCAAGGATAATTGAAGGAGTGCTGCATGTTTTCGAAAGCAAGTGGCCTGATACTCATTGTTGGTCCTGTTTACGAAGTTGCTGGTACAAGCTGGAGTAGGACAAGGTGCAGAGTGTTGGAACCAGGGGTGTGTTCAAATGGAGATTCAGCTTCTGACATGTAGTTGACCCTGTGAACAGGAATCACTGAACTTCTTTTCTGGTTTGTCCCTCCACACAAGACACCCATGTTTTATTTTACCCTATACATGTCAGTCTGTGTGCAAGCCTAAAGGAAAGCTCATCAGGAGATTAGTATTTCAACTAGTAGAATTATATGTTAATGGATCATAATTATTTACTAGCCTCTACTTACTTGTAATAAATAATCATTCTTATTAAATATAGAAACCTTGCCTATGCTTTCTACCAACCCACATCTGAAAGTCAAATACATTTTGGAGTTCTGTGTATCCTTTTCAAATTTTTAACTTTTGTCACATCTGCAGAAATAGCAGAGTTTGATTTCCAGTGTGGTATGACAGGAATAGAATATTGAAAGACACAGTGTACAAGAAATATTACAGAGAGACTAAAACGTTCCACTGAGAGGCACAGTATATGTGCAGCATTATTTAGGGGGACACAAGAGTATTACATAAGGAGGCATAATATTTCAGAAGGATTACATTGAATAACACAGTGTAGCGTGGGTGGTACATTAAGAGGCACAGACTATCAGGAGTTTTACATGGAGAGGTACAACGTATCAGATGTATTGGACTGAAAGACATACTGTCTCAGTAGCGTTACTTTGGGAGGCTCAGTGTATCAGGAGGATTATAGCAGGAGGGTTATATCAGGAGGGTTATACCGAGACACATAGTGATATAAGCAGCATTACATGAGGGCCACAGTGTGTCAGGGATATCGTATTTGATAATCACAATTAACTAGGAGTGTTACACTGACAGGCACGGTTAGCCACAGACCATCAGTAGTGCTACATTGAGAGGCACAGTATATCTGGAGTTTTACACTGAAAGGCACAGTGTTTTACACTAAATGACTGTATCAGGAGTCTGATATTGAGAGGCACAAATACCAGGGGTTATTACATTGCTGGCCATGGTTTTCTGAGTATGAAATTGAGAGAAACGGTATATCCGGAGTGTTTCTTTGAGAGACATAGTGTACCTGCAATGTCACAGTCATGTTCGTACGAGTTGTATTGCATTCTTTATTTATTAGCAACTATCGGGACCAATCCTGCCAGGAAGAGACAGAGAGCTTAATAACAGCTATTAACACTAAGACTACATCGGGGAAAAATGGTTGCTACCTATAATTAAAGAACTTGCAAAGCATTCATAGCAAGATAGATTCATTAATGGCATAAATGGAGTTAAACAAATGTGATCTTGTCACCAGTACTCAGTCATATGTAGTTAAGTGGTTGTCCAAAGCTGACATTTTATATTACAAATTACCTGACTTTAAGCAAAGGCAGTGGAAACTGAAAAGTTGGTTTTGTAGCTGAACTGTTAAAGGATGAGATAACTGAAATGATAAAACGCCTTAGCCCAGAAAATCAGAATGCAGAACCAGTATGCGTTAGAATTAAGAAGAAACAAAGACCAGAAAACACTGCTGGGAATTGTTTATGTATCCCTGAGCAGTAATCCCTCGGTGCTGAATAAGCGAACACTGTCTGATTACAGGAATGCATAGCAGTAACAAAAATTGTAGGGAGATTTAAATGGCATAAAAACTGGGCAAACCAAATTGGCACAGGTTGCTTAGAGGACAGACTCTTGCAATGTATTCAAAACATGCTTTTTTTAGAACATTATGTTAAGGGACAATTAGACGCCAGTGTATTTTGGATCTAACATTGTGTAAATGAGGCAGGGTTAATTAGTGATCTTATAGGAGAGTGTCCTCTGGGAAAGAGTGATCAAAATATGATAGAAATTTCAACGCAAGTTTGAGATCAACGTTAAGATTGAAACTACAGGTTTTAAATTGAAACACAGCATATTAAAAGGCACATTAGCTGAGTTAAATAGGAAAGTTAGTGTGAACAGAATGGCAGAAAGTAAGCAAAATTATTCAGCAGTTGGCCCAACTCTCAATGAAAAAAATGAGAAAAATATATAAAAAAACAGTATGGGAAAACTGATCCAACTGTGATTAGCAAGGTCGGATGAAGGTGACTTTACATTAAAACGCAAGGCTTACAAAAAAGAACAAGAGCTTTGAAATTGTCAGTTTTGAAGGAAAGTCAGCAATGAGGCAAATGTTATGAAAGGGGGTTTGCAGCAGCATACGGCTAGATTAACATGCTGGTTATACTCGTCCAACTGGTGGAGGCCAGGAACGAGGTCATACTTCCACTAGGGAGCAAGGAATCTATGAATGAACCTTGGAAGGCAGTGGGAACAGTGAATAAAGGCATTTAATGCCCACAGTGGCACAGCGAGGGCATGGCAGCAGGGCTGAAAGAGTTTTATTGTCTACACTTGCATGGTCAAGTTGACTTTAAGCCTTGCGCATCGTGTGCCATCTACCCCTTACACTGCACCACACCCCAATCACTCATCCGGCAACACACACTGGCACTTCAGGTCTCATCCCTAATGTCACTATACCAAACCTCACCAACTGCACATTCATATTGAGACATCTCTGCAAACCTACAGTTATTCAGCAAAAGGAGGTGTGCTATCATTGAGGATAGAATCTTAAAGGAGTCCGAGCAGAGATGTGTAGCAGACCCAAGCAACAAATTCAGCAAGGCCTACCTTGGCATTGCGGTCAATGTGTGCTTCCTTTCATAAGTTAAAAATCACACAACACCAGGTTATAGCCCAACAGGTTTATTTGGAAACACTAGCTTTCAGAGCACTGCTCTTTCATCAGGTAGCTAGTGAAGCAGGATCATAGGACACAGAATTTATTGTAAAAGATCCAACTGATGAGATGTGTTGAACAACCCTAGATTGTGGTTTAGACCTTCTCTAAGTGGAATGGCAAGGTCCTCACAAGTCAGCGGTGAAATGCTAGAGGATGGTTATTTTCCACCATTACAGACTTTGTTAACAACTCAGACTCATTAATATTCAGCCCTCCAGCTGATCAATCTTGCCAAACAGGCTCAAAGTCATGTAAACCCCAACAAAAGGAAGCCAGGGTGTGCACTTGGTGGATTCAGTTTGCTGCTTGCTCTGAATGCTTCCTGTGTCATGTCCAGTCAAACCCCATGAGCTTGGGGCGCCAGCCATTTGTATCCTGCACCCACAGACATTGACATTTGCCACCTACCAAACCATCACTACCATCCTGGCATTTCTCTGATGCACTGGCAGTGTACTTTGAAAGCATAGATTTGCATTTCAGGGTGTACCAGCAACGAACATTAAAAGGGGTGCTGTGGGCTCACACACACACCAACAGGATCCCAGCTTGAAGACTAGAACAGGCTGGACCTCAGGGCTGCTCACTCACTCTTGTAGCATTCACTCGCTTAACACCTACTGCATGTTTGCAGCATCCATGCCTTACCTTGCTTTGCTGTGTTAATTAGCAGAGTTAGACAACCAGGCAGCTTGCCTTGCGGGTCACAATCTGCAGACTAATTCAGGTGATAAACATAATGCATGAGCAGCAAGCAAGCAGCCATGTCTCAAAATCTTACAAGGTCTTCTCAAAGTTAATGAGGAGACCTTTCAGTCAGGGATACCTGGCACAGAATCACAAGGACAGTCTCCCATACCAGTCCAGGAGATTGACTGCAGTCAGTCTAGGTATCTCCCGCCATTGTCTTTGGGGCAGTGAGACCCCCAACTCTGCCCTTACCTCTTTCCCACCATTATGCCTTCAGCTGTGAGGAGCAATGATTGGGCCGGTGGAGTATACATTTGAGCATATCTCCAGTACTGGTTCTCCATGGCACAGTCTCCGCAGATGGCCAGATTGTCACATCACTCGCTGCACTGAGGTAGCCAATGTGGGCCATTGACTTATTTTTGCCTGTCTGCCACCATCCCCTCCTCCCTGTGTATTGTGTAAAGTTGACGACTGCCACAGAGCCCTCACCTGCTGGGGGCTGAGCGGGTGCCTGGTTCCCTGGCTGCCCTCTGAGTGCCAGCAGCCTGGGGTGTTCCTTCCTCAGCCAGCTGCCAAGCTGTGGCAGTGAGGAGTGCACCAGAGCATGCTCCCAAACATTCGATAACTCCCACCACAGGGTCAGTATCTGAGCTGGTGGGTGGGCAGGAGTCAGTCTTGCCTGTGCTTCCTCGTGGGCCTCAGCACTCTCACCCTCAGAGTACCATGAAGGCACTTTTGAGGGAACTGGCTGTTTGCCTACAGCGGTCACAGAGAGCTACTGGCACCTAAAAGGCACAAGAGAAAGTAGTTATCATGGCCAGTCATTAGAATTAGTGTGCAATGATAAAGAGTGACAGCACAGTTAGTGGGAGGGAGGTAGTGGAATGATAAAAGGTGCCTACTTGTTTGGTGGGACATAGATTTTTCACCATCCTTGCAGGATTGTTCCTGGTCTTCTCCTGCTGTGGTAAGGATTCTCTCCTCACAGGGATGAGAATGCAAATGCCAGCCGTTCCCTCTGTTCATACAAGCTCTCTTTGCCCTGTTATATGGGTTATCTTCTCCTGTCATGACTGAAAGGAGGTGGAGGTTGGCTGAGTGAGCTTGGCAATGTCTGCTCACATTAGTACACGTGGATGGAAAGGTGATGAGGCATTTTGAAGGACTGAGGAGGCAGCTGGGTTAGCCATGTGGGAGGCTGCGCGTGAATGGGAACGAGTGAGGGAAAGTGGTGCAGGTGAGAATGAGAATGACAGAACAAAAAGTGTGGTACTTACCCTGGAAGACCATCTTGCTGCACTGTTATTCATTCCTCTGTAACCTGGAGATGCTACCAACCCAAGGTGGGGGGGGGGGGGGGCGGCGACCTGGAGCTAGGATACAGGATCAAGTGGCATGGCCTGCTCTGCTGGCCCTCCAGGAAGAGGATAGCCCTCCACCAGGACGTCCATCCACCTGTCAGAGAATTGTGCTGTGATCTTACCCCATCTGCTCTTAATTCCAACTCTGTCCATCAACGGATGGGCCAACTTCAAAATACCAGAATTCAACCAGGTGAACAATAACTTTTTAAAGATATCATGATTGCAAGGGATGCTGTTCTTTTGGCAGCTGCCTGCTGAGTGCTATGTTGTTCTGGGAATTGGCAACTGTCTGTGTGGAATTTCCACATTCTCCCCAAGTCTGCCTGGGTTTCCTTTGGGTCCTCTGGTTTCCTCCCACAGTCCAAAGATGTGCAGGCGAGGCAGATTAGCCATGGGCAATGCAGGGTTACAGGAATAGGGTTGGTTCTGGGGGCGATGCCGTTTAGAGGGTCAGTGTGGACTCAATGTCAAATGTCTTGCTTCCACACTGTAGGAATTCTATGATTCTAGATGCAACTGCCCCTGGTAAGATGGGTCGTTAATAAATATTGAGGGCATTAGGTTTGTTTCTTTTTGTCATCTGTGTTACTGAGAAAGTTGTCGAGTGAAAGTATTTACCGTTGACGAAGAGGACTTTACAATTGACAGTTTTATGTGAAGGTACTGCTCAAGAATAACGAGTACACATCAGGATTGGGAATGTTGCTTCCCGTTTAATTTTAATTTTTTGTCTTACTGTCTATGAGAAGGCTTCGGGGCGATTGGCTGCCTTACCATGTTTGCTGTTGAATGTTGAAAGATCCCCTTGTCTTGGCACCAGGTTTGTATTCTCATTGGGAAAGGAAAAATCCAAGACACAGAGCTTGCTAAATACCTGTGGACAACTTTTTGTCAGGCCATTGGCAAGTTATTAATTAATTACTAATGACAGAATCCAGCCCACATTGTCGTCTTTGAGACATTGCTCTATTTTGATGTGTTTGGCATTTCTGTGTTGCATTATTGCACTGCTTACCAATTATACATCAAAGTAGTGAAATCGTCTCCTGTCTTGCTCCACAGTTCCAGACAGCCCCAGGTCATATTAAGCTCTTCTTCATCTGGATCTGTTGGGACCAGGTGCCATCAGTCCACAGGTTGGAACCATCTGAGTGAACAGGCCCTTTAACCTCTTTCAAAGTCATTCCATCAACCAGCTTCCTATCATCAAGATGCCACAGGCTTTTAAAAAGGAAAATGGTGAAGAAATACGCTGCTCCTCTGAAATATTTCAAGCTCTGTTTGATTCAAAAATAAAAGACTGGTGCAACCTCATGTCCCTGACTTATCTTTTGTGCCTGTATGTGTAATCCTGTGTAGGAACTCTCACAGAGCTCAGCCAGTAAACTGAAGGACTAACCATTGTGCGATCTTGTTTTGTTGACTGTTGGGGTTTTACACAGTACAGTGAGTGCCTTAATACCATACTGTGTGGGAACCACTTGTAATACAAGCCCCAACTCCAACAAAAGACAATAGATTAGCTGACAGTGTTGTAGATGCATTATCCCCTATTAGGCTACTTCAAAGACAACCTAAGTCTTACTCTTGCAGAGCCACTCCAGATTTGCATTTACAACAGAAGCCACCTGCACTCGAAAAGAAATTTATTGTGCAAGGTTTAAAACAGTTAAACTTGATAAGGCACCTCCTCAATTTAAGAGTTCTTTCTTAGGAGACAATGCTTTGGCTGGGTTACTCTTGTTCTGAGTAGGTACATCTGTCCACGGTTCCAATGTAAATCGTCCCTAAAATGGAGGGGTGGCAGATTGGGAAAACAGAAGGAATTAGAAGGCATGGCTAGAGACATGGTTGAGAATATTTTCAGACAAAACCTAGGGCTGATTCAATTGGATGGCCTGAACCCAAATCCTGTTGTGTGTCCCTGTTAATATTTGTCATTCTTTAGGGTTCCACACACTATCAAACACAACCTTAATGTCAAAGGCAGCATTGTTGTCAATGGCAGTGATATTCACCTCACCTCAGGAATTTAGATAATTTTTCTTCCTCCTTCAAGGGAGGTGAGATTCACTGACTGGGGCCAGTATTTACTGTTCATCCCTAGTTGCACTTGAGAAGGCAGTGGTGAGCTATCTTTTTGAAGTGTTACCATTCATTTGATACATGTATACCAGTAAAATTGTCCATGTTAGTGTCAAGGTTGCAATGAGGTCAGGAGCGGAGCGGTCCTGGTAGAAACTAAATTGAGCATCAGTGAGAAGGTTATTGCTGAGGTAAGTGCATCTTAATAGCACTGCTCGTACTTTACAGGTGAAAGAGAGTAGACTAATGATGTGGTGGTTTCCCAGGTTGCATTTGCCCTGCTTTTCATGTACAGGAACTATCTGGGGAATTTTCCACATTAGTGAGAATGTCAGTTTTGTAGCTGTACCCAAACTATGAACCGGATTTTTATATTGAACAGAGTGGTGAGGGAAGCAGAAGGGTCGGTGCATAGTCCTTCACTCTGCTCTGACCGCTGTTTTATGTTGAATCAAGAACTGGCTGGCCTGATGAAGGGCTTTTGCCTGAAACATCGATTTTACTGCTCCTTGGATGCTGCCTGACCTGCTATGCTTTTCCAGCACCACTCTAATCTAGACTCTGGTTTCCAGCATCTGCAGTCATTGTTTTTACCTGGCCAGAGGAAATGCCAGCCCATTGGCAGACTGTGCTAGCTGCCACCCAGAAACAGGCAGAGTAACAACAACATCCCTCAAATATTTTGAGATAAAGTGTGATAAACACCACCATCCACCCCAGACTCTGTTACTACATGCAGCCATGGACCGATTAATAGGTCTTTTCATTCGGTTGTATCACTGGCATAACTCACATCCCAAGCTATTCCCATGTGCCTCTCAAGAAATAGATTTGGCTGTGGAAAATTGCACTCAATTAGATTTGCAACAAACTAAACAGCTTGTCCATGGACTTTTCTCATAAAGGTGGGAGAAGTTCCGAAATTGAAACTCTTTCACATTCCATAGGGAATGTGTTAGATTGTAAACTTAGTGCATCACAAACTATTTTACATAGGGGCAGAGACTGATGGGCATTCAATAGTTGCCCATACTGTAGTAAGAGGCAATAATGATAGCTGGCCTCGAACAATTGTAAGATACAGCCCATGATTTTTTCGTTACACCTACTTATTACAAACTCTTCTCTCTGATGGTGCAGGTTTGTTGTCTTGCTATAGTCTCATTGCATCTCCATCATTAAAGGTGCCTGTCACAAAATATATGATGTTAATCAATATTGTGACTAAAAATGGAATCATTTTCATTGTTGCTGCAAGTGTTGGAAACTATTCTATGCTGTGAACTGACAGCTTTGTTGATGTTCGGCACAATTTGCATGTATTAAACAAGAAAATTAAGGTTTAATTACTTGTCACTTAACGGTTAGCAAAAATGTATTTTAGCATGGAGCAAGAAAAATGGCTGGGTCCCTAAAATTAGGATTAGATTGTTCAGGCATGAGGTCAGAATGCCGAGCATCAAACTGATTGTTTTAAATTTATACTTTGGAAATTACACTGATGGTTTGTGTTTGAAAGGTTTGTTGTGAATATGAAAACAAGGTGGGTGAGGTTGAGTTAAGACACAGATCAGTCATGATTTAATTGAATGGTACATCAGGCTTAAGAAACGGAATAGTCTTACACATGTTTCTATCTTCCTATGTTTATCCAAGTACATGGATCAAAGGTGGGTTAATTATTTTTAAAAATCATTCATGGGATTTAGATGTCACTGCTGAGTCAGCATTAAATGCCCATCCATTGTTCCCTTGAGAAAGTGGTGGTGAGCCGTCTTCCTGAATTGCTGTACTCTATGTGCTGTAAGTAAATCCATAATGTAAATAGGAAAAGAGTTCCAGGCTTCATATGCAATGACACTGAAGGAATGGTGATGGATTTTCTCACTAGAATGGTGAGTGACTTGGAGGGGAACTTGCAGGTGGTGGTGTTCCTATGTCTCTGCTGCCCTTGTCCTTCTGAATGGTAGTGGTAATGGGTTTGGAAGGTGTCAGCTAAGGACCTCTATTTCGGCAGTATATCCTCTTAGTCCTACTGAGCATCGGCAATGAAGGGAGTGGATGCTTGTGGATGTGGTGCCAATCAAGCAGGCTGCTTTGTCCTGGATGGTTTCAAGCTTCTTAAGTGTGTTGGAATGCCCCCGTCCAGGTAAGTGGCAAGTTATGGTGTCATAGAGTGATACAGCACTGAAACAGATTCTTCGGTCCAACCAGTCCACGGCAAACATAATCCTAAACCAACCTAGTCCCACCTGCCCTGCTCCTGGCCCACATCACTCCAATCCTTCTGTGCCCATGCACTTAGCCAAATGTCTGTTAAAAGTAATTGTACCTACATCCACCATTTCCTCAGGAAGTTCATTCTACATGCGAACCACCCTCTGTGCAAAAATATTTGCCCCTCATTAAATCTCTAACCTCTTTATTTCATCATACACCTGAAATATGCATTTTAGTTTGTGAACAGGGGGTCAGGAGTTGAACTGCTCACAGCAGATATCCTAGCCTCTGACCTGGTCTTGTAGTCATGGTATATGTGTATATATATCTATTCCAGCTCAGTTTCTATCCAATGTTAACCCTGGATACTGATAGTGGGGGATTCAATGATGGTAACACCATTGAATGTCAAGGGGCGGTAGATAGATTCTATCTTGCTGGAGATGATCAATGCCTGGCACTTGTGTGGTCCGAATGTCAACCCAAAGCTGGATATTGTGCTAGAGTTGATGCATTTCAATAGGCACTGCTTTTCTGAAAACAAAATGTCAATAATCAGGAAACATCCCCACTTCTAACCTCATGAAGGAGAGAAGGTTATTGATGAAGCAGCTGAGGCTGGTTGGGCCTAGGACACTGCCCTAAGGAACAGCTGATGAAATGCTCAGTACCCAAGATGACTGATCTCCAACAATCATGACTATCAACCTTTCTGATAGGTGTGAATTTGTTACTGAGGAGGCATTTGCAGTGTCGACACTTGCAAGTTTGCCGGTATCACTTGCAGTGAGATAGATGCCAGGCAGTCTGATTGATTTCAGTCCTTTTTGTTTTTGAGGTACTTATCAGCAATGAGCTAAAAGAATTATCAAGTATGTTTTTGGGGTGTACGATTGGGTTATGTTAAATGTGTACAATTGTGTAACACCAATGATCAGAGGCAAATAAACCACTTTTGTTTCGTCCTTTAGTTTTCTTGCCCTCCATGTGATCAAATGGAAAACTGTCTTCCAGTGTAGTGAGGCATTTTATCCAAATGACTACCAAGCATTTCAAACACAGTTTCAAAAAGACCAGGCCCCTTTAAGTGAAGGGTCAGATGCTAGTCTCCTCCTCTTAATGCAGATCTCTCTGAAATCGGGCATCACAGTTGTCTTATGTATCTGGAGCTTGCTCCCTCAATCAGCTTAATTGAAGAAAATAGAGCAGCACTGAGTGCTACAAAATGGCTGACCTATTCAGGAAAGCAAGCTTGACAAATGACAGCCATACGTTAAGGTTAACATGGGATTTGAAGGTGAGACCGTTGGATTGAGGTGGGTGGCATGGAAATCAATCATGACCTAATTGAACATGGGAACAGGCTGAAGATGCTGAATGGTCTGCTCCTGTTCCTGGTATCAAGGGATACATATCAAGGTCAGGGCTAATATATTTCAGATATTGATCAGACATGGGATAAATGAATGGTTAAATATGCCTGTGGAGCTGAATGACCTACTCCTGTTGCTACGAACATAGACAATTACTAAACATCAATGGAACAGGAAAAGGATCCCGTTGCTGTCCAGCACCTGTGATCCTTGTTTTCTGGGACATGGCCAAATACAAACTTGCTGTTGCATTTTAGCCTAAATAAATTCTAAGTGGTTTTCAAATGGAAAGCAGAATGAAAAATTATTGTCTCATACATCCTCCATGTAATTGCTTAGAGGTGTTAGGTGACTGGGGCTGGTCATCTGTTGGTTAATCAGCTTTGTTCTCCAATACTTCTTACAATCCCTGATTGGCTGTATCATTGCCAGTCTGTATCTCTGGTATTCCTGCCTTGTTCTATAACTTGTAGTAATGCTCCAATAAATCATTGCTCATCAGGTATTGATTAACTCCATGGGTTTTATTTTTTATTTATAACAATAAAACACATAGTAAGTTAAGAAAAGGACCTTACAGAATCAAAATGACAGAAATTGCTAGAAAAACGCAGCAGGGACGGCAACATCTGTAGACAGAAAATGAAGTTGAGGGACTCCTTCCTCAGAGCTAATAGTAGCTAGGAAAATCTGACACATATACTGAAGACAGGGGGTGGAGGTTTGTTGAGAGGGGAGGTGGAGAGGGAGAGAAAGACAATTAGGCAAACTAACATATGGATAATGGACTCAATTCAAATTCAATGATTTTAATGCCTGAAAATCTTCTTCCATATCCTCTCCCTACACTCATATCCCAAGTTCTGTCATCACATGGGCTGCTTTCAGCACAGCTAACCCCTTTTCACTGACTTATCATCTCCATTATCAGCTTTTCTCCTCCCCAATCATTTGACTATTCTTTAAATTGCCCAACATTCTTTCTTTCTCTCTCTCTCTCTCTCTCTGGCTCCTTTCTCAGTTATTGTTTCTTCCATCCCACTCCTTTCCCTCAGCATAAACATCACCTTTTCCTACCTACTACCAGTTCTGACAAAGGGTCACTCGAGCTAACATGTTGACTTTGCTTTCTCTCCACAGATGCTGCCATCCCTGCTGAGTTTTATCCAACAGTTTCTGCTTTTGTTTCGGACTTCCAGCGTCCACGGTTCTTGGTTTTATCATACACAACTAACTGCTTTCTGTGAGTGCAGCCGTCAGGACACAAAGCAGACCAACCATGGGGTAGAAATGCAAATTTGTATCCAGACAGGACATGGAGACCTTAAATGTGAATTCGCTGAAAGGCAAGTTACAAAAATACATTCGGAAGGAACCGTACATTAAGAGCTCAATTGCTCGTGTGAAGTCAGGAAGATAACAAACACAGAGTGTAGTGGAACATTTGAATGCACTCCCCAGAAAAATAGTTATTTTTTGGGAGGGTTCGTATCCTGTTTAAAAATGTTTAAAATTGGAATGGTAGCACTACTGCAGGTTAGGCGGTAGTGTGGGGGAATAATAAAAGAGAAAAAAAATAAACAGGAGTGTCCCTTCACTGTTTGATCACGCAGCATTGCCCTTTGATGTGAAGGGCACTGCTTTGTCACTGGCCACTCGGGTGTTTCCCTATTGAGAGTTGGGAAAAAAAAATAAAATTGGAATGGTACTTTCGCTTCCCGTAAAAATACACAAATAATGAACAGCAATGACAGCAGGGATAGCATCCTATCGCTGAATATTGCTCATGCTGGTGTTTTCTGTGACAAAATCAGCTTGGTGTTATATCTAAGCACAGGAAGTTATTTGTAGCGTAAAGCCATAAGGGTTTTTCAAACAGGGCTCCATGAAAGTGGTTATTCTTTAGCTGAGGAATTAGAAGGTGCGAGTACGCTGCTCATCCTAACCTCACAATCAGCCTCACAGTGAGCTCAGACATAACGATGATGTTTGTAAACTTTGTATATTTGAAGGGGGAGGGCTGCACAATCAGTTTAGCTGGGTTTTATACTAACTGGCTGTTCTGTGACTTGGAGGAGCCGGTGTTGGACTGGGGTGGACAAAGTTAAAAATCACACAACACCAGGTTTTAGTCTAATAGCTTTCAGAGCGCCGCTCCTTCATCTGGTATAACCTGGTGTTGTGTGATTTTTAACTTTGGCTGTTCTGTGTAAGAGTGAATGTGGTTGGTTGGAACATCTGAATAAACCGACTTTGAGAAGGAAGTTTTTGGATTAGTGGTGCTGGAAGAGCACAGCAGTTCAGGCAGCATCCTAGGAGCAGCAAAATCGTGTCTATGATGATAATCATCATTCAATAAAATGAACAGGCAGTGGAAGTGAATTCCAATGGCACAAACAGAAGATATTTCACCCATCAAGTGTGCACCAACCTTCCAAAGACTTGTGACTTGCACACTCATACCCCCAACCTGTCCCCGTCAACATGTATTTTCCATGGCCAATCCACCTAACCTGCACATCCCTGGATACTATGGGCAATTAGCATCGCCAATCCACCTAACCTGCACATTCCTGGATACTATGGTCAATTAGCATGGCCAATCCGCCTTACCTGCGCTCCCTGAGGGAGGAAATCTGAAGGAAATCCACACAGACAGTCACTCAAGATTGGAATTGAACCCAGATGCTGTGAGCCAGCAGTGCTAACCACTGCACCGCCCTCAGTGTTGGCCCAACATGGTTGTTGTATAGCAATTTATACACACAATACTAACTCAGTCATACTGCAACACTGTAGAATGGTATAGTTCTGTTGTTGTCATAAAACATCCTCCATGTTATTGCTTCTCGATGATTGAGTAACTACAGCTTAATTTCTGATGATTAATCAGTCTCATTCGCTGACAGTATTTGGAATCCCTGCCTGACTATCTCACTGCTAGCCGAGCCAGGCAGAAATGCAAATTTGAATGCACACAGGACATGTTGTCTTTAAATGCAATTTCTCCGAAAGCCAAGGTACACAAATACATTAAGATGGATCTGCACTGAGAGTTTTCTTACAACAAGAGTTTAATTGCTTGATGTGAAGTCAGAGAAGATAATAATCACAGACTATAATGGAATCCCTATGTGGACCTCTCAGATAAGGTGATTTTTTTTCTCTGTCTTTTGCTGGAACATTGTAAAAATTAGACAGGTACAATCCATTCATGTAAAAATATACAACTATTGAACAAGAATAGCAGCTGGGAAAGAGTCCCATCGCTGTTTGTTTTTGGTGCTCTATGTTCACTGAGTGTTATATTTTAGCACAGTAATTCATTTTAGCCGAGATAATGTCAAAGAGTTTTCCTAAACACAGCTTCATCAAGGTGTTCAGGGAGTGCACAAGCACAACCAGTTTAACTAAAGGTAGTGGAGTTTCATTGAGTGTTTATTAACTGGCTGCTCTGTGGGGGAGTGAATGTGGTCAGCTGGACTATCTAAACAAGTTGACTTTGTGAAGAGAACATCAGCAATGATAAAGACACTATTGGATAGATTCATTAAAATGTACATTCATTGAAAGATTTATCTCACCGTGGTTAACTTGTGAAAGGCATTATGAACCCAGAAATATGACTTCACAGTATTGGAAAGATTAGAGTGGTAGATTTATGATCATGAGGAGATTATCATAGAATCCCAAAACAGTGTGGAAACAGGCCATTTGGCCCAACAAGTCCACACCAACTTTCTGAAGAATAACCCACTCAGACCCCTGCCCTATCACTCTACATTTACCCCTAACTAATGCACCTAACCTACACATCCCTGAACCATATGGGCAATTTAGCATGGCCAAATCACCTAACCTGCATATCTTTGGATGTGAGGAAGCCAGAGCACCCAGAGACAGGGAGAACGTGCAAACTCCACACAGACAGTAGCCCGAGGCTGTAATCGAACCCGGGTCCCTGGCGCTGTGAGACAGCAGTGCTAATCATTCAGCCACCATACATGAAAGTAAAGCAGCTAGATTGAGGTACGGTACAGATTATTAACTACTCCTGTTTCTATGTTTATCAAGGGACATGTATCAAGGTAGGATAATGTTTTCAATGAATGGTTAAATAAACCTAAGGACTGATGACTAAGGAGCTGAATGACCTCCTCCTGTTGCTATGAATATATACAATGACTCAAAGCCAAAAAAAACAGGGAAAGAATCCCATCACTGTCCATTATCTGTGATCCCTTTCTTCTGGGACATGATTACAACATTGATAACTTATAGTACGGAAAGTTATTTTCCTCTAAATAAATTTAAGGAGGTGTGAATACAACTTCATTAAAAGCAAATGCAACTGGAGGAATAAGAAGGTGATGATGCACAATGGTAGTCTTAGCCTCATAATCTGTATTCCAGTGAGCTCAGACATCACAATATGTTTATACCTGTGCATATTTGAAGGGACGAGATTGTACAGGCAGTTTGACTGAAGGTAGTAGAGTTTCACTGCTGCTCTATGTAGGAGTCAATGTGGTTGGCTGGAACTTGTGAACAAAGAGAAGGTGCAGATGCTGGAGATCAGAGTCGAAGAGTGGGGTGCTGGAAAAGCACAGTAGGTCAGGCAGCATTCGAGGAGCAGGAGAATCGACATAACCAGCATAAGCCCTTCATCAAGAATGAGGCTTGTAGCCCAAGGGGGATGAGAGCTAAATGGGAGGGGGTGAGGCTGGGGGCAAGGTAGCTGGGAATGCGATAGTTAGATGAAGATGATAGATTAGATTCCTACAGTGTGGAAACTGGCCCTTCGGCCCAACCAGTCCACTCCGATCCTCCGAAGAGTAACCCACCCAGACCCATTTCCCTCTGACTAATGCACTTAGCACTATGGGCAATTTAGCATGGCCAATTCACCTTGCCTGCACATCTTTGAATTGTGGGAGGAAACTGGAGCACCCAGAAGTTACTCACACAGAGACGGGAAGAATATGCAAACTCCATACAGGCAGTCGCCCGAGGCTGGAATCGAACCTAGGACCCTGCTACTGTAAGGCAGTAATACTAACCACTGAGTCACTGTGCCACCCAGGTCAAAGAGGAGGGTGGGGTGGATAGGTGGGAAGGAAGATGGACAGGTAGGGCAGTTCAAGAGGGCGGTGCCAAGTTGGAAGTTTGGGTGTGGGATAAGGTGGGGGAAGGCAAAATGAGGAAACTGGTGAAATCCACATTGATTCTCCATGTGGTTGAAGGGTCCCAAGGTGGACGATGAGGCGTTCTTCCAGCAGACATCGGGTGGTTAGAGTTTGGCGATGGAGGGGGAGGCCCAAGACTTGCATGTCCTTGGTGGGGCGGGGTGGGTTAAAGTGTTCAGCCATGGTGTGGTGAGGTTGTTTAGAACATGTGTCCCAGAGATGTGCTATGAAACATTCAGCAAGTTGCCGGCCTGTCTCCCCGATGTAGAGGAGACCACATTGGGAGTAACAGACACAGTGGATGATGTGTGTGGAAGTACATGTAAATCTCTGTTGTATGTGGAAGAATCCTTTGAGGCTTTGGACGGAGATAAGGGGGAGGTGTGGGCTTAGATTTTGCACTTCCTGCAGTGGCAGGGGAAGGTGCAAGGAGTAGAGGGTGGGTTAGTGGGGGGGGCATAGATCATACAAGGGAGTCGCAGAGGGAACGGTCTTTCCAGAAAATAGGGAGGGAAATATATCCCTGTCAGGTGGGTCTGTTTGTAGATGGCAGAAATAGTGGAGGACAATAAAATGTATCTGGAGATTAGTGGGGTTCTGTCCTTGTTGCGATTGGAGGGGTGGAGTTCAAGGCCAGAGGTGCGGGAAAAAGAGGAGATGCGCTGGAGGGCATCGTTAACCACGTGGGAGGGGAAATTGCATTCCTTGTTGAGGGAAGCCATCTGGTAGATTTTGTGGTGGAACTGGTCCTCCTGGGAGTAGATACAACAAAGGTGGAGGAGTTGGGAATAAGGGATAGCATTTTTACAGGCGGCAGGGTGGGAGGAGGTGTAGACTAGGTAGCTGTGGGAGTCAATGGGCTCATAGTAGATGTCCATGTTAAGTTGGTTGCAGGAAATGGAGATGGAGAGGTCCAGCAAGGGGAAGGAGGTGTCTGAGATGGTCATAGGTGAACTTGAGGTCAGGGTGGAAGATGTTAATGAAATTGATGAACTATTCAATCTCCTTGTGGGAGCATGAGGTGGTGCCAATACAGTTATCAATGTAGTGGAGGAAAACGTGGGGAATGCTGCACAAGATGGACTGTTCCACATATCCAACATAGAGACGGGCAGGTGCCCATGGCTACCCCTTTAGTCTGATGAAAGTAGGAGGATTCGAAGGAGAAATTGTTGAAGGTGAGGACCAGTTCAGCCAATCGAATGAGAATGTCAGTGGAAGGGTACTGGTTGGGACAGTGTGAGATGAAGAAGCAGAGGGTTTGGAGGCCTTTATCATGGCAGATGGATGTGGGCAGTGAATGGACGTCCATGGTGAAGGCGAGGCGTTGGGGACAGGGGAAACAAAAGTCCTGGAGGTGGCGGAGGGCATGGGTGGTGTCCTGATTGTAGGTGGGGAGTTCCTGGACTAAGGGGGACAGGACATTTTCAAGGTATGCAGAGATGAGTTCAATGGGGCAGGTGCTGACTGAGAATGTGTGTCAACTGGGGAAGTCAAGTTTGTGAATCTTGGGTAGGAGGTAGAAAGGGGCAGTACGGACTATGAGTTTGGAGGCCATGGGTGAGAGATCCCCTGAGGTGATGAGGTTGTGGATGGTCTGCGAGCAGATGGTTTGGTGATGGTGGGGGGGTGAGGTTATAGTTGAGGGGGCAGTAGGAGGAGGTTTCTGCAAGTCGGTGCCTGGCTTCAGCGGTGTAGAGGTTGATGCACCAAACTACCACTGCAACCCTCCCCCCCACCCCAGCCTAGTCTGCGGGTTTGATGGCGAGGTTGTGGTTGGAGTGGAAGGGGTGGAAAGCTGTGTGTTAAGAGGGTCAGATTGGAATGGGTGATGGGGGTGAACAGTTTGAGATGGTCAATGTCATGATGGCACTTGGAAATGAAAAGATCAAGGCTGGGTAACAGATCAGCACAGGGTGTCCAGGTGGATGGGGTGTGTTGGTGGTCAGATAATGAGTCTTTGAACACTCTACACCTGCTTAAAACAACCAGAAAAGTTAGGGCTTGGGCCATTTTCTTGAAATGTTTTGAGGGGATCTGGTCTGGTCCATAACACTAACCACCTCACTGCCAGTCTGTAGGTCTGGTGCTTATGTCTTGTGCAGTAACTTTATTAACCAAGGTTATTGGTAGCTTTTCTGGCTGACTTTGGAATCGGTATTTATGAATGTCACTAACATAGAGGAGAGAATTTGTTGACGTTCCTGCTGTCAATGTAGGTTTTCAGAGATATTTTGTAAGGTTTTGGACAAGAGATTACAGTAAAAATGTAATTGGAGATAAAGTTTTGAGATGAGTTGCAATAATTTTGTTGGGAGACAAGAGACAGGGTCCTGGGATAAAGGAATTTTCAAATTGCCAAAACATAACAAATAATGTTCGCAGGAATTATGTGCTGGGTCTTCATTGTTCTGGGCTTTTCAAAGATGGTAAGGAATGATTAAAGAGCCCTGGGTCTGGTGTTGACAATTGTCACAAAGACAAGTGAAGCCATGGGTGCAGAGCACCTGAAGGAAGCACTGATAGACTGAGTGGGTAAAAACTGCAGCAGGGGGAGTTCAATGTGAACAAGTGCAAATTTCATCCATGCTGAGACCAACAAAGGTTGGTCAGTGTATTTTTCTAAATACTGAAAGCTATAGCATGACAGCCAAAAATCGATCACAAAAGCCGGCAAAATGTTAAGATTTAAACTCACTGGGACTCCAAGGACTGTCAGCAATGCAATGATTTAGTTTGGACCACATCAGTAGGATTCAGTTCAGTTCTGGACACCATATTCTCAGGAAGGCTACATTATTCCTCAAAGGAACATCATGTAGATTCACAATATCGATTCAAAGAATTACTTTATGAAGACGTGAGAACTGAAGCTATAAAACTTCATCCAGTTGAGATGCTTAAGTTTTACTTACAATATGATAATGTGGCAGATTAACTAGGAAGAAATCAATGCTGCTCAAGAGGGTGTGCATCTTCCTCAACCAAGACTTTGACAGCGTGGGATAAAGTCAGAAAGAACTTCAATGCACAGAAGGTAGTGAAATGCTTGAATGCTCCCACAGTAAAAAAAAAGTCTATGTTGCTTAACAGGAAAAATGAATGCTGCTGATTCAGAGTTGTTGAGTAAATTATAGGGTATGGAAACAAAATAGATTGAGGTAAGGGATGGATCAATCATAATCATATTCAACAGAGCCGTTCAGTTCCTTAAGCCAGTTATCAATATATGTGTGTGTATATACATATTATACATATATACACACACACGTACCATACTTCAGGCACTGATCAATGATGGGTTAATTAATATCCAAATCTGCTGATTGGCCTATATTTATTGGTTTAAATATAGACCACAACTTAACATAAATGGCAGGCAGGAAAGAATTTCAATACTGGTCTGGGGCATGTTTCTGGGGAATGATTCAATACAATCATATACATTTTGGCACAGCAAGTTCATTTCAGACCAAATAAAGTCAGATGATTGTCTTAACATCACAGTGCGTGTCACAGTGAGATCAAACAACACAATATGTTTACAAACTGCATGTATTTGAATTGGAGATGCCGGTGTTGGACTGGGGTGTACAAAGTTAAAATTCACACAACACCAGGTTATAGTCCGACAGATTTAATTGGAAGCATTAGCTTTCGGAGTGCCGCTCCTTTGTGGCACAGACAGGGAACACAGGGGGCTAACACCTTCAACATATTATCTGCGCTGACACCAATTGTTACAGTTAACCTGAGAATGTAACTTTTTTAAAAAAGTTTTGTGATTTACATATGAAAGAAGTGAAAGTATCATGGTATTCTTAGAGACAAAAGGCTCAACAAACAATCAAGGTATTTTTCAATGTATGATTTCAGTTACATCACACTGTAAACTTTTGCTATATATTCTGTGTCCTCCACAACCACCTGATGAAGGCGCGGCACTCCGAAAGCTAGTGCTTCCAGTTAAACCTGTTGGACTTTAAGCTGGTGTTGTGTGATCTTTAACCATGTATTTGAAGGAAGGAGACTGCATCACCGGTTTAACTGACTGCAGTGGAGTCTCACTGAGGGTTCCCTAACTGGCTTCTCCCTATCGGAATGAATGTGATAGCTGGAACATCTGAAAAGGTTGACTTTGTGAAACAAATATCAACAATGATAATGTCATCATCAGGTAGATTCACTGAAATATTGGACATTGAAAGGTTTGTCTTTACATCATTATCTTGATTTGTAATTTGTGAAGGTCATTACAAACCCAGTAATATTGCTTCACAGTAGAACAACACGGCATTTGCTGTCAGAAGTAACATATTCCACATCATTGTTTGCAAACAATGGGTGCCTGGAGCCTGATACCTGAGGGTTAGTGAACCTTACTGCTAGTCAGTAGCTTGGTGCTTGTGTCCTGTTCTTAACCATGTCTAACATAGTACTTAACATATTTGCAGATTCACCCTTGACATTGGTCATTGTGAGCAAATTATACACCACATTAACTGTTTTACCCTCATCCACCTGTTTGGTCACTATTTCAAAGAACTCAATAACTCAATAAGGTTTGTGTGGCATGACCTACCCTTCACAAAACTGTGTTGATTATCCCTAATCAACTTATTCCTTTCTAGATGATTATAAATCCTTTCTCTTGTAACCTTTTCCAACACTTTACCCACAACCGAAGTAAGACTTACTGGTCTATTTTGAAACATTCAGGGAAGTGCCTTTTCCGAGTCTGTACATCGCTCGTCGATGTTGTGTACTCTCTAGCATCACCACAGACCAAGGACCAGGTGATACTGATGGTATATGAGGCTGGTTATTTTCATCATTATTAGCGGGGTTTTCGACCTACTGATGTTGGTGATGTTGTGGGTGTTTGTGGACTGGCTTCCCCCTGTTTTTATTTTTATTTTTCTATTTTTTTTTGGTGGGGTTTGGCTGGTCCGTGTCTTTGTGAAAGATCTTGTCTCACCGTTTGCGGTTATTTGCTCACTTGTCACTGAAGAGTTGTAAGAGTTTGAGTGTCAGTGACAGAGTGAGTCTTGATGTCTTTTGGGCGAACGTGTCATATCTCTCGATGCCGAGGAATTTCATGAGGCGGTTATTCAGGCCCAGCCACTTGCCTCATGCGCCCATCACAAAGCCAACGTATTTGGGGTCCATGCCTCCCGCCAATTCCGTGACCTTGGAATTTCGGTGTTTGTATTTCTCGTCTTTTTCCCGCCATGCTGTTTCCAGTGCTTTACCATCATTCTCGCACCGCACTGTGACATCTACTACCACGATCTTCTGCTCTTTTCTAAATATGAGATCGGGTTTCCATAGGGACCCGTCTTTGGCAAACAGCCTGGGCTCCACGTACGATGTCCAGCCGTACTTACCGACATATTTCTGCAACTGGTCAGCAATCTTGTTATGGCGTTTAATTCGAACGTTTTTCACAAATGGACAACATCCTGAGATGTGTGAGGTGGTCTCGGTTGCCGTTTCACACCTTCTGCGTAGTTTGTTTTGGTTTGGCCTTCCTCTAGATAGTGTGGCTCTTGTCGGGTATAGATTACACCGCAAGAACAAGCTGTTTATAAATCTAGAGGATTTTTGTTGTACTCCAGCTTTTGTCCAAGAATTAGAGATCTTGTCATCTCTAAAGTATTGGATGCCTGCCCCTTGGCTTTCCAGTTTTTGCCACTTTTCGAATTCCCACTCCCTCCAACCAGCATACTTATTGGGCGGTATTGGTCACCGCTCATTTGCCTCCTGGAGTGCAGGCATGATGTCTTGGATGACGGTCATCGGGTCCATTTCCCTCTCGCTGCTGTTGCACCTACTAAGTTGGAAATTTTCAATTTCCTTGAGGACCCTGAGCTCACGTGTTGTTCTCTCCTCTGTACTGAAAGGAGGCCCGAATGACCACATCGCTGGACACCTCGATGCCTTGCGTCTGCGAACAATCGCGGATGGAATTTGCACTTCCATTTTTGGGACGCCTAGACCGCCGTCCCTGTTGCTGGCATAAAGGACTCCATCAGCGGTATGAGGTGGTAGGTGTAGGAATTCTTTGGTGGTGTTACGTATTATTTGGTTCAGCTTGATGAGAGTTGCCTGAGTTGCTTCTGTCAGGATCAGGTGGGAATACAGTCTGGGGATGACATGTGTTTTTAGGATTTCCAGCCATTGTCGTGATCGGAGTGGTGCTGACTATATTCCTTTAACCCAGGACTTAAGCTTCTCCTCACACTCCCTTTCTGCCACACCTGCCCATGGATCGATACTGGCACCCAGGTATTTCTCTGTGTCGCCTAGGGATATGTAGGCTATGGACTCATCCCGCAGCTTCCAGTTTGCAAAGTGATTTTATAAGAAGGTTTTCCTTTTAAATGTGAAGTGGAACCTCTTCGTCTTCGCTATGTTAATACTGAGGCCTGTATGGTCACAGTATGCCTGGAGCAGCCTCAGATTCCTAGCCATACCAGTGTGTGAGTTGCTTAGAAGGGCAACGCCATCCGCGAAGGCAAAGTCGACTCTTCTGCCGCCCAGGGGCATGGAGACCCCTGAGTTGGCCCTTTCCAGAGAGAATACCAATGGATCCAAAGCGATGTTGAATAGCATTGGTGAGAGCGGGTCACCTTGCTTTATGCCCCTCTCTATGTTTATTGTGGTGGTTAAGTTTCCGTTCCCTTCCACCACTGTTGTGTTGCCAGTGTAGAGGTCTTCGATGAGACTCACAAAGGCGTTGGGTAGTTTTACTCTTTGCAAGGATTTGATCAATAGCTTGTGCCCAACTGAGTCGAACACTTTTGCCAGATCGACAAAGACAACTGCGAGGTCCTTGTGATTATGTTTTGCTCCCTCAATGATGTTTTCAAGGATGACAATGTTTTCATTGCATCCGCGAGTGGCTGCTAGGAATGCCTTTTGCCTGGGATTTATTTTGACCGTTCCACTTAGACGTTTTGCCATTATTTTCGTGAATAGTTGCAGCAGCATTGGACCGATAGTTATTGGTTGCCAGTTGTCAATGCTTTTCAAGCGGTTCTTATCCTCGGACTTGGGAATCAGGACCATTTTTAGTGAACCGGGTTTTGTGCTTGACTTTAGCCATAGGGAGAAGAGGTGGGGTAGACCAGTTTCCTCTTGCTCATGGATTGTTTTAACGTCCTGCAGTTTCAGGCCATCTGGTCCGGTGGCACTATTCTCGTCTATCCCCTTGATGGCTGCTTCAACCTCCTCTACCTCGATGGGTTTCATCAAGGACCCGTCATCAACTTTGCCAGTGTATGAGGCATACTTATTTATGTTTGACTTTTGGTTTGGTGCTGACAGTTTCTCACAGAAACATGTCTCCAATTCCTCTTTTGAGAGAGGAGAAACAGGTGAGGTTGGTGCCCCCATGATCTCGCGAGATAGTTGGCGCTGGTTAGTTTTGTAAAGCTGTTGTGTCGCTCTAAACAGCGTTTTATTTGTTGCCCACCATTTCTTGGCTCCGGTATTGCTACTGGTCCTTTTGTCTTTTTTTGGCCCGATCTTTTTGAGGCCTCTTGTGTTTGCTTTGCCTTTCCATGCTATTCATTGGTCGGTCGGTAATACTTTCCACTAGTCCGATGCCAAGGGCAAGCGTGTCCGCGTCATTCCTCGCGCTCAAGAGCTCCTCAGCTTGTGTAAGCTGGTCGTCTATGTCTCTATGTTTAGGGATCGAAGCCGATGTCTTGCGGCTGGCTCTTTGGCGCTGGGCTTGATCGTCGGAATTTTCCTGGGCACTCTCTGCCTCAGAATCGGGCGAGTCTATACCTGTCGTTGACTCGTTCATGGTCGTGACCTCCGCCGAGGTGTTTGCCAGGAGCCTGCATTTATCTGAGATTTGCTTTGGTGTTTTCGTTTTAAGGATGCCGACGACGGATTTGTTTATAAACTTGCATCCTGCAAATCTCACCTCCAATTCCCTCAGGAGTGCCACCTCCTCCGTGACCATACGCGATCACTTCTCCCAGGTTTGCCCTTGACTTTGGGTGCAGGTTTGAGGCATTTTTCGTTTCGTAGAATCGGGTGTCTGCCTCTCGTGTTGACCGAGGCCCGACTCCGTAGAAAACCGTTGGTCACACACGCTGCCTGCAAAGTCCCCCGTTGGGATTTGCTTTGTTCCTTTGCATTTTGGATAGTGTCAGGAGATTGAATGGTATTCTCCTGCTTTGTCGCAACGTGAACTTTTTGTTCGGATGTTCTTTATTCCGTGCACTGTAGTCACATGAGTCTTAAACATGCTCACCATGGGGAAGAGGGTGTCGCAGTCCTTGCAGAATAGCCCATCGATGGGGTAGTGGATGATTACCTCTGGGACAGATGTTCTATCACATACTGGCTCAATAACAACTCCTTCCATGAAGGCAGTTGCATCAGCTGTTTCCTCGCCAGTCTTATTTATAGTCTTTTTGAGGTCTGAGCCCTGCATTACGTCTCGATAGCTTTTGTTGTAGAAGGTTTGGGTGGTTATGCTTGTCTCAACCACAGGGTGGGCTGCCCTTCTTCAATGTTATCTATGTCATCCGTTACAGGGTTGAGCCGGCTCCCTGGGAGGGGTGACCGGTCTCAGCTCCATGTAGTGTAGGAGGTAACGTCTCAAGGTCCCTGCCTTGGTCTGGACCGAGATGGACCTTGCTGCGAGTTTTAAACATGTACAGCCCAATGACTTATCACAGCTCGCGTTGTGGACGAAGCTGCGAGGAGGTTGTTTTTCCAGGATACTTCCCAGCTGGACCGCTCCATTGATAATGGAAGACTCATAATAATTTTTTCGAGATCAGGTCAGTGTAGAATATGGCCGGCTCGTATTTTTTCTGGTCGTTTGGTCACCCAGCAGCCAGGGCTACTGGGCTTCCCGGCGGGGCCAGCTGGGAGGCATGACACAAACTATGTGCCAAAAATACGTGAAAACGTCATAGTTGGTAACTATGAGAGTCCGCCCCTTAAGAGAGTCATTGTCACTCCCTTAAAAGAGTCAAAGTTACCAGAGTTGCTTCTACTCCCCTTCTTGAACAAGGGGACAACATTTGCTATCCTCCAGTCTTCTGGCACTATTCCTATAGACAATGACGACATAAAGATCAAAGCCAAAGGCGCGGCAATCTCCTGGCTTCCCAGAGAATCCTAGGATGAATCCCATCTGAGCTTAAAAATGTGTTGCTGAAAAAGCACAGCAGGTCAGGCAGGGAGAAGAAGGGTTTATGTCCGAAACGTCGATTCTCCTTCTCCTTTGATGCTGCCTGACCTGCTGCGCTTTTCCAGCAACACATTTTCAAGCTCTGATCCCCAGCATCTGCAGTCTCCTCACTTTCTCCTCCTGAATCCCATCTGGCCCAGGGGACTTATCCAATTTCACACTTTCCATAATTGCTAACATCTTCTCCTTGTGAAACTCAATCCCGTCTAGTCTAGTAGCCCAAATCTCAGTATTCTCCTTGACAACATTGGCTTTTTCCAGTGTGAATACTGAGAAAAAATATTCATTTAGTGCTTCCTCTATCTCTTCGGACTCCACACACAACTTCCCATTACTGTCCTTGATTGACCTTAAACTTTCTCTACTCATTCTTTTATTCCTGATATACCTATAGAAAGCCTTAGGGTTATCCTTGATCCTATCAGCCAATGATTACTCATGTCCCCTCTTGGCTCTTGTTAGCTTTCTTGGTCTTTCCTGGCTAACTTGTAACTCTGAAGCACTCTAACTGAGCTTTCCTGTCTCATCCTAAAAGAAGTCTTCTTCTTCCTCTTGACAAGAGATTCAACATCTTTAAACCATGGCTTCCTCACTCAACCACTTCCTCCCTGCCTGACAGGTACATACATATCACGGAAATGCATTAGCTATTCCTTGAATAAGCTTTACATTTCAATTGTGCCATCCCCTGCAGTTTCCTTCTCCATCCTCTGCATCTTAAACCTAGCCTAACCACATCATAGTTTCCCCCAGCATTAATTCTTGCCCTGCAGTATATACCTATCCCTTTCCATTGCTAAAGTAAACATAACCAAACTTGTGGTCACTACCTCCAAATCTAACACCTAGCCAGGTTCATTACCAAGTATCAAATCTAATGTGGCCTCGTCCCTTGTTGGCCTGTCTACATACTGTGTCAGGAAACCATCCTTGAACCATGCACACATTGGATAAAAACTTACCCATCTAAATTACTTGAACTATAGCATTTCCAATCAATATTTGGAAAGTTAAATTTACCCTGTTACTCTCACTCCTATCCAGAATTATTTTTGCTATCCTTTCCTCTACATCTTTGGAACTATTTGGAGGCCGATAGAAAACTCCCAACAAGGTGACCTCCTTTTTCCTGTTTCTAATCTCAGCCAATACTACCTCAGTAGATGAGTCCTCATCCAACATCCTTTCTGCCTAAAAATCCAAATCCTGGAACCTTCAACAACTATTCCTGTCCATGCTCTATCCATGTCTCTGAAATGGTCACAACATCGAAGTCCCAGGTACCAACCCATGCTGCAAGTTCACCTACCTTGTTCCGGATGCTCCAGTAGACATACTTCAAACCATCTCCCACTTGCCAATGAACTCTTGCAACCTTGGAACTTCATTTCTGACCTCACTACTCTCAACTTCCTGTATACCACAACTACAATTTAGGTCCCCATGCCCCTGCTGAATTGGTTTAAGCCCTCCCAAAGAGCATTAGCAAATTTCCCCATTAGGATATTGGGTACCCTTCTGGTTCAGGTGGAGACCATCCTGCTTGTAGATGTCCCACCTACCTCGGAATGAGCCCAAATTGTCCAGGAATCGAAAACCCTCCCTCCTGCACCATTCCTGTAGACACATATTCAACTCCTCTCTCTCCCTATTCCTCACCTCGCCACCACATGGAATTGGCAACAAACCAGAGATAACAACTCTGTTTGTTCTAGCTCTGAGCTTCCACCCTAGCTCCCTGAAATTTCTGCCTTAAATCCCCATCCCTTTTTCAACCTATGTTGTTAGTACCTATGTGGACATGACTTGGGGCTGCTACCCCTCCCCCATGTAGAGGTGGACAGCCTACGGTATTGTCAATGTGGATATTCAGGGGCATTTTGTAAGTTTCCAAATTTGGCATTTTAATGAAAATGAGTAGATGGAATCAGTGGTGGATTTGTGACATGACATTGTGGAAAGTAATTGGGACATACTAGACAGAGTGCTGAGATAAAGGAAATTTGCACAGAGACACTGTAGTGATTGGAACCAAGTGGATCTCCTGACTGTGGGATCCTTGATTGGCGTTGTTAACCTGGTCCAATCAGAAAAGCCTTGGCTGACCAATGTGACCAAGAGATTAGAATCCCACAAGTTCAGGGGACTGACTCCGAGCTGGCTGGGCCACAGCCAATGTACTCTGCATAAGTAAGTAAAGGGTGACTTGGTGATGGGATACCAGCCTCTGTCAGCTATTTCAGTGGTGACAGGAGAAAACAGGACATGCCTGAAGAACATTCGCCTGCAACAGTCATCTTGGAGTTAGGGTAAGCATTTCTGGCATCATGTGTTTATTTGGGAAACTTGACGCACTTGACACTGCTGCCAAAGACTGGGCCCAGTATGTGGAAAAAATGTGATACTTTTTTTCTTGGGGAAATGACATAAAAAGCAATGTGTAATCCTTCTGACAGATTGTGGACCTGCAGCATTCTCGGTTATAGGGGGCCTAACTTTCTCAGAGGTACCAGACACTAAAACCTTCCAAGAGACGATGAACTTGGTTATAGAATATTATGACCTCAAATCTCCTCTAACTTTGAGATGCTATTGGTTTTATTTGGCTATTAGAGAACCGGGGGAATCTGCATCGAGATTTTCGACAAGGTTAAAATGACTGGCAGAGGCATGTGATTTTGGGTTAACCTTAAATGAGATGCTGAGAGACATGTGGGATTAATGACACAACCATGCAGAAGCCCAAATGACTTCAAACATGCACTACAGCTGCCTTTGCCATTACAAAATGCACCAAGTGGAGTTTGGGAACTACAGAGCATCCCAATAGGAGTGGATTCTGTTGTGGTTCTGTTCGCCGAGCTGGAAGTTATTGTTGCAAACATTTCGTCCCCATCTAGGTGACATCCTCAGTGCTTGGGAGCCTCCTGTGAAGCACTTCTGTGCTGATTCCTCCGGCATTTATAGTGGTTTGTCTCTGCTACTTCCAGTTGTCAGTTGCTGTCCGCTGCAGTGGCCGGTATATAGGGTCTAGGTCGATGTGTCTGTTGATAGAATTTGTGGATGAGTGCCAGAGGAATCAGCACAGAAGCGCTTCACAGGAGGCTCCCAAGCACTAAGGATGTCACCTAGAAAGGGGACGAAACGTTTGCAACACAAACTCCCAGCTCGGTGAACAGAACCACAACAACGAGCACCCGAGCTACAAATCTTCTCACAAACTTTGAACACCTATGGGCGAGAGACGCTAAGACAAGCCAGGAAATGGGAATCCTGTGCTAACCGCCTAAGCACCACATATGAACAACTCCGATATGGCACTCATCCACAAATTCTATCAACAAACACATCAACCTAGACCTTATATACCGGCCACTGCAGCGGACAGCAACTGACAACCGGAAGCGGCAGATTCAAACCACTATAAATGCCGGAGGAATCAGCACAGAAGCGCTTCACAGGAGGCTCCCAAGCACTGAGGATGTCACTAGAAAGGGGACGAAACGTTTGCAACAAAAACTCCCAGCTCGGCGAACAGAACCACAACAATGAGCACCCGAGCTACAAATCTTCTCACAAACTTTGAGGAGTGGATTCCATTACCTGTCTTGGGGAACACCACTTGAGTGTGAGTACTTGTAGACTCTCATGCAGGGCATGCCCTGTGCGGCGGGACCCTCGGCTAATTCACAACAAAACCCCACAATGAAGCCGGGCCTTTACCAAGTAGCTCAGAAGTTCTTCAGGATCTGGGTCGGCAAGCCATTGCTGTTGCTGGCAGTGCAGATACATAACAGCGAAGGATTCATCGAACCAGTGTCGTTTGTAGAATGGGCAGCACCAGTCGTACTGAATGTGAAGCCTGATTGCTCAGTTCGCCTTTGTGGGGATTTTAAACTTGCAGCTGGGTGAATACCCAATCACTCGCACTGAGGACTTTTACAGCAAGTTGGTGCGACAGTGAGGGGGAGGGGGGCCCTTTCCTTTATGAAGCTGGACATGAGCCACACCTACCTCCAATTGTGACCGGATGAGGAGTCCCAGACATACACTACAATTAATAACTGTAACGGTTTCAATCAATATACCAGACTGCCATTTGGGGTATCATCAGCCTGTGCCCTTTTCCAGAGGACCATGGAAAACATTTTACAAAGGCTACCCAGGTTGCTATTTAACAGGACAACATGCTAATAACAGGGAAAACCAATAAAGAAAACTTGAAAGCTTAAATATTTCTCCCAGGCAGATGCATGTCTTAGAAGACAAAAATGAGTCTTCCAGGTACCTCAAGTGACCTACTTGGGTTACAGAATTGACAATACCAGGTTATACCCATTGGAAGAGAAAATGGTGGTGATCAAACGAGCCCCAGCTCCCACATCTGTACCGGAGCTTAGGTCTTTCCTTGGGTTCGTGAATCATTATGAAAAATTGACATGTAATCTGGCCTCCATCTTGTATCCTTACGCCTGTTATTCTGTGTGCTGGAAAAGCACAGCCATTCAGGCAGCATTTGAGGAACAGAAGAATCGACATTTCGAGCATAAGCTCTTCATCAGGAATAAGGCTCATGGCCCGGGGGGGTTAAGAGATAAATGGGAGGACCGTGGGGCTGGGGGGAAGGGAGCTGAGAATGCGATAAGTAGATGATGGTAATAGGTCGGAGAGGAGGGTGGATCGGATAGGTGGAAAGGACAGGTAGGACAGATCAAGAGTGCGGTGCCGAGTTGGAAGGTTGGATCTGGCATAAGGTGGGGTGAGGGGAGACGAGGAAACTGGTGAAATTCACATTGATCCATGTGGTTGGAGGGTCCTAAGGTGGAAGATGAGGCGTTCTTTCTCCAAGCGTCAAGTGGTTAGGGTTTGGCAGTGGAGGAGGCCCAAGACTTGCATGTCCTTGGCAGAGTGGGAGGGGGAGTCAAAGTGTTTTGCCACGGGGTGGTGGGGTTGTTTGGTGCGTGTATGCCAGAGATGTTCTCTGAAATGATCCGCAAGTAGGTGTCCTGTCTCCCCAGTGTAGAGGAGAAAGGATCAGTATAGGAAATGATCATATAGCCCAGAGGAAGCCTTTAGGGAAGTGCAAAAGCAACTACCATCCTCTCAGGTGTTAGCCCACCATGATTCGAAGAGCGAGGGAGTGTTGACGTGTGATGCCTCTCCGTATGGTATCAGGATAGTTCGGCTCACCAGTGGCTCAAGGGAGGGGAACACCCAATAGCGTATGCTTCCCAGACTTTGGCTGATGTCGAATGCAAATATGCCCAGATAGAGAAGGAAAGTTTGGCTGCCATCTTTGGCGTGAGGAAGTTCCGCCAGTATCTTTACGGACGTGAATTTGCCATAGTAACAGAACACAATTCCCCATTGGGCTACTGAAGGAAGACCAAGTGATCCCACCCATAGCTTCTGGTAGAATTCAACGTTAGGCCCTTAACTTCAGCGTGTACAGTATTAGTGAGAACACAGTCCAAGAAGCCAAGTGGCTAACGTGATGCCTTCAGCCTTCTCCCACTGGCAGATACTCCACCAGTAGAGGCTCGTCTGGAAGAATCTGTTTAGGTTTTAAACTTCCCGGAACCCTCTTCCAATCACTGCTGACAATATCCGACTGTGGACACACCAATCCTGGCCTAGTGAAACTAAAACAGCTTTAATGGTAATGGGGGGAGCAAAAGGCTGTTGCAACCTGGATTGAAATCTTTCTGGACCCGGAGAGACCAGATCACCGTAGAGGATGGCGTATTACAGTGAGTAGCAAGGGTGGCCCTCCCTAGAAAAGGTCGCCTCCAGATGCTGCTGAACTCCACCAGTATCATCCAGGGGTTTCCAAGATGAAGATGCTAGTGTCACAAAGCTGGTCCCTTTTTTCTAAAAGCTATTCCTTTACTCCAGGATACTGTTATTCTTGATTCTTTTTCAGAGGGGTCATAAACAGGCCGAGCACCGATTAGACTAGCTTGGTGCAGAGACAAAAAGGATTTTGAGAGATCTTTAGTTTACATGTAAACAGATGAGACTTCAGGCCAAAGGGTCATGTTTTAGAAGTGACCTGTATAATGGAAGGGGAGTGGTCAGCTCTCTAGCTGAGCAGTTCAGTCCAGAACTAGTTGGGAGTTCAATAGTAAGCTTTGTGGACACACACTCTTTCTCTCTCTCTCTATCTCTCTCTCTCTCTCTCTCTCCTTCTGCCATTCTAATTTCAACCTGTACATATTTGTTCCCTTTGTATGTGTTTTAAAGGGGGTCTGCTTATTGGGACTGTTGTGTATATTCGGAATAGCATAATGAAGTCTAGTTTGGATAGACTGAGTTCTGCAGGAGTTCTTTATTCTGTTCTTTGTGTTTCATTCGTAGTTTTGTGAATAAATTTTTCTCTGTGTTAAAACCTGATAGACAACCTTGTTGACTTACTCTGGGTAATTTTCACTGTACATATTGCAAAGTTATGGTCTGGGGCTGCCTGCTTATGAATGTTTTGAGTGGTCTGGCCTAGTCCATAACATGAGCAAGAAGCTATGTCTGCTGGCCGTGCTGACGTAGCTGTGTTGTTGGGGCAATACCCAGAGTGCCAACAGAGACAAAAATCATCACCAGCGGTGCTCTCACGTTCATGGGAATGGCCAGGTAAGCCCTAAACTCGTTTGCATGTCACCTTTCGTGTTCCTGGTTGTTGTGGACTCCCATTCAAAGTGGTTGGACATGCGTAAAGTTCAATTGGCAAACTCAGGGATGATAATTGAGAAGCTGCGGGCAATGCTCATGATACACAGACTCCCGGAAGTATTGGTCATGGACAGTGGAATGTCATTTATTAGCAGGGAACTGGAATATTTCCGAAAGTCCAATGGCATTCGGCACATAAGGACAGCTCCATACCATCCATCGTCCAATGATCTAGTGGAAAGAGCGGTCCAAATGTTGAAGACAGGCTTAAAGAAGCAGCCTGCAGCGCCACTCAATACCAAACTGTCCCGGTTCCTGTTCAATTTTAGGACCAGCGCACATGCAACAACAGGGATAGCTCCAGCAGAGTAGCTGATGGGGAGAAGACTCCACAACAGTTTAAACTTGGGGCTGAGGGTGAAATAGCAGCAGGAATACCACTGGTAGCCAAATGCCTCCCCTAAGTGAGGGAGCCCATTTATTTCAGAGGCCAGAATCATGGAAATACCCTGTTTGGGTATGAGGTGAGGTTGACCAAGGTCAGATTACCCAAGTTCGAGTTGATGCTACAGTCCTGAACAAATGCATGGATCACTTGAAACTTGTTACCTTGCAGACGGGACAGGAGCAAAACATACCTGGCCCCTCAGAACAGTCAAAAGCCTTGTAAAAAAGTGGAGGTTCTCTCCCTCCATCTAGTATCGAGGGAAACGCAGAGTCCCAGGTGGATACAGCCTCGATATCATTGCTGCCAGAAGAAGAGGAGGGCAAGTTCCCGAGATGCTCTGGACTCAAGAGACAGGCTACGGTCAGATACATGCCACCCATGTCAGAATCCGAATCAGAGGAACCGGACCCGAGGTGAAAATGCCGCAAGAAAAGCTACAAGAGAAAGACCAGGCATACATCCCCAGACTTGGATGGGGAGGGATGTAGTGATTGGAACCCGTTGGATCTAATTGACTACAAGATTCTTGATTAGGTTTGATAACCTGGACTGATCAGGCAAGCCCTGGCTAACCAACATGACCAGGAGATTAGAACCTGCTCCATTTGGGGACTGACTCCGAGCTGGCTAGCCACAGCCAGTGAACCATGCGCAAGCAAATAAGGGACGATTTGGTTTTGGGACACCAGTCTCTGTACAGTTATTTCAGAAGCAGTAACAGGTGGTGTTCCCAGGAATCTGTGATGAGTCCTCATTTTCCAATGTATTTCAATGACTGCAATGAAGAAATATATAGCCATGATCCAGAGTTGCTCATGCCACTGAGACATACGATACCATCATTGCAGGAAAGCAACACTGGCAGACTTGAGCAGGCAAACCTGCAGCGGGTGTATTTCAATGTGGGGAAAGGCAAGCCTTCATCAAGTTGTGGGGCCCTTTGGCTCAGGAGTCAGATGGTAACATCGAAGTGCTACTCTTAATTGATCAGACATCCCAATATGTTTATAAATTGAGTACATTTCAAGGGAGGAGATTGCATCCTGAAGGCAATGGACCTTCACTGAATGTTGTACTAACAGGCTGCTCTATGTGAATCTGGTCAGCTGAAACATCTAAACAAGTTGACTTTGAGAAGGGAACATCAATAATGATAACATTACCATTGGGTAGATTCATTTGAAATGTGCAGACATTAAAAGGATTGTCACAGCACTTTTATCTTGTATTCTAATTTGTGAAGGTTATTACAAATCCATTAATATTGCTTCACAGTAGAATGGAGTGAAGTAAATGTTCCATGTAATGTTTTGTAGGCAGACCTCATCCTTCACTAAATGACCATCTCAATGCCGGCCTGTATATGTTGTTCATGCCTTCTTCTGTAGCTATATTTTTGCATGGTAATTCTCATCATGCCTCCCAAAGCATCATTTATTAATGTGCAAATTAAGTCACCATGGCTTCTTAAAGGGTTGGCCATCCAACTAATCCAGTAAAAGGAATTTGGGGATGTTTCTAACATGGTCAACAGGAACTATCTTTATAAATGTTGTCAATGTGGACTCTCAGGGGTCTTTTGCAAGTTTCCAAAAGGGAGATTACACTAAAATTGAAAGTAGAAGGAATTGGAGGTATAAGTATGACATGACTGGCGGATAATTAGTTGGGAGATGGGAAACAGGGTCCTGAGATAAAAGCTTTTACTAATTGGCAGAATATGCTTTCAGGAATCAGGGATGTTTTAATTTTTCAATGTTCTGAACCATCGTCCAATTTTGCTAATACCTCAAAGACAAGTGATGCCATATGTGCAGAAAGAAAGCTATAACTAAACATTGTGGGACAAAACTGTGGCAGATGGAATTCGATGTGGAGAAGTGCAAACAATTTGAGACTAAAAAATGTTAATCAGATTTTTTTCTACATGGTGAAAATCGGAGAATGATAGACAAGCAAAAAAAGTAAAACCTAATGAATATTCAATTCAAAGAGACTGAAAAACGAACTATTAGAAGCTACTTCATAGCTGTACAATTAGGGCATCAGTAATCCACTTCTCAAATTTTCCACCAGTTGTCCAAATCCAGAACCTTCTTTGAGTACTAACCTACACTAGTAGCATTATTTAAAAACAAAATCAGTCAGTTTTGCTCCAAGAATCTATATTCTGTATTTGGGATTAAATGGATTTCCTGCATGAGGAAAGCTACTCAATACCAGGTGTATTTGCTGCAATCCATTATTTTCAGTGTCTAATTTCTAATTCTCAGTGTCAGGATGAGAGAGATGAAATGGAATCTTTTTATCAAGTTACCCACAGACTCATCATGAGAAACAAAATAACAAAGACAAGTTGATCTAAAACAAGAAAAAGCACATGCACATCAAAAAACAATCAAATTAGATTACCTACAATTTGGAAACAGGTCCACACCAACCCTCTAAAGAGCAATCTACCTAGATGTATTCCCCCTACCCTATATTTAACCCTGACTAATGCACCTAACATTACAGGCAGTTTAGCATGGCTAATTTACCTGAGCTGCACACCTTTGGATTATGGGAGGAAACTGGAGCAAATCCATGCAGACACAGGCAGAATGTGCAAACTCCACACAAACAGTCACACAAGGAGTGGGAATCAAACCCAGGTCCTTGGTGCTGTGAGGTAGCAGTGCTAACCACTGAGTCACCATGCCACCCTAAATGCCAGTACCATAACAGAAGCAATGGAACTGAAATTCTCTCAGACGTCATTCCACTATGTCCAACCCATTTCTCAGTGCCAGCTCTAGGTCTTTATTTGTTATGGGAATAGACCATTGAAATGCAACAGCATATTTTATGAGAAAATTGGAGAAATATTTGAAGCAGTGAAACTTGGCGGCCAGAAGCTGAGCATAAAATGTAGATGACTCAAAAGCCATAGACATCCATCATTGCCAACAATGCTAGGATTTATTCTGAGATCTATTTCCATGGGTCATTGCAAAAATGGTGGCATTAATCCCAGTCATTGGGTCCCCACAGTGTCAACAAGATCCATTTCTGTCCCTGTGTGATGCTGAGTTTTGTACAAGTTCGGGTTGAGTCTACACAGTCATCTCAGGCTGATGATGAGAGGATGTTGACTCCAAATGGGCTGGTGCCAAATGGAGGCCATGTGTTGAAGTGGCAGTGGTGACATCTGAAAAGCAGTCGGGGGGTTATGTTCAAATATTGACTGAAATCGGTGAGTGGCGAAAATAACCTCTTTTATTCAGCAATTGCAGCACAAATTCGAAACAGCAATAGAATCCCGAAATACAGTTCTTACAAGAGCCCCCTTGTACACAGTTCTTACAAATATTAAAATTCCATTACTATGGCGGTACATTTGTACAGTACACAAATGTTTGAAGGGCTTCTGTCCTGTGAAACAGTACATTGTCTAAAGTGAGCTAAATGCTGGCTGCTACTTCTGATGGGATTAGGAGGGTTTGTCTGGCCTGCTTGTATAATTAGGAGGTGTTAGTCCGTTTGTCTTTTACGTTAGTAATTGTTAGTAAAAGTACAAAGACTACATGCTCTAACTAAGTCAGAAATTGTACCTGTACTTAATAAAAGAATAAAGAATATTAAACTGACTACTGCAGCTGGGTTGTGAGATTTATTTACTATTGCTAGTATGAGTTTTATTCATTCATGCAATTTCATGGAAGCGCTGTTTTGTCAGTTAGTTTCCTAAAGGGATAATGGCCCAGCTAAAAGGTATTTAACAGGTACTTACTAACTGGGGAATCTATTCAGGCCCACAAAATGGTTGGTAAGGGCTGATTAATATTATAATGTATAATGAGGAGACTTGACTGAGATGGTATCGTTCTGTATGCTACACTTATTCAGAGGTAAACACTGCTTGTAGCAAGGGCTGACAAGGTGTGAAAATGTAGTAAAACATAGTGAGCTGCTGAAACAGTTAATAAAGATAACCAATTACACAATATCCCACTCAGTCCCCCGTTTGATTCTTCTTTTGAAGAGATTCACACAATTCTTATTCTAGCTTACATCCAGATTGGCAACTACACTTTACCAAAAGATAACATGCACAGTTAGAATAACAATAACAAACATCACGGTGGTCAGTCAGTCTCTGGTCTTGCTGTGTTGTGAGGTACCTGTTTGATGTGGGAGGCATGAATCCAGGCCTCCGTCAAAAAACAATCAAATTAGATTACCTACGGTTTGGAAACAGATCATTCAGGCCAACAGGTCCACACCAACCTCTGAAGAGCAATCTACCCAGATGCATTCCCCCTACCCTATATTTAACCCTGTTCTTTTTATTCCTGATGAAGGGCTTTTGCCCGAAACGTCGATTTTACTGCTCCTCGGATGCTGCCTGAACTGCTGTGCTCTTCCAGCACACTAATCCAGTATCTGGTTTCCAGCATCTGCAGTCATTGTTTTTACCTATATTTAACCCTGACTAATGCACCCAACACTACACGCAATTTAGCATGGCTAATTTACCTGAGCTGCACATTTTTTGGATTATGGGAGGAAACTGGAGCAAATCCATGCAGATGCAGGGAGAAAGTGCAAACTCCACACAGGCAGTCACCCGAGGGGGGAATCAAACCCAGGTCCCTGGTGCTGTGTGGTAGCAGTGCTAGCTACTGAGCCACTATGCCACCCTTGACACCGCTGGTATGCTCCTTCCCAATTTACACCTAATGGTTCATTCTGGGTCTTTTTCACAAGAACCCATTTGCCTGGTACGGTGTCGTGATCTCCCTCCATGGGTCTTTCCAGGCAGCCAATACCTGTGAGGAAGCAGAACTGATGGCATCAGTTAGTACCTGTCAGTAAGACAGTAAGATGACAGCCTGCAGCTGGGATTCCGTGTAAAAGTCGGCAGACTGATCGTCTGCTGGTCTGCAGGCTTCAGTCGGAGCCTGTAATTCTGTTGGCTGTGCAGATGCTCTGGGTGATAGGCTTCCCAATACCATGACACTGCAAAAGGTCATGACAGGGAGAAAGTGAGCACTGCAGATGCTGGAGATCAAAGTCAAAGAGCGTGGTGCTGGAAAAGCACTGCAGGTCAGGCAGCATCTGAGGAGCAGGAGAGTCAATGTTTCAAGCATAATGTCTTCATCAGAAATGACTCAAGGGGTCTGAGAGGTAAATAGGAGTGGGGTGGGGTGAGGAGAAAGATAGCTGGGAATGCGATGGGTAGATGAAGCTGTGGGTGATGGCGATAGGTCAGAGAGAAGGCTGGAGCAGATAGATGGGAAGGAAGATGGACAAGTAGGACAGGTCAATAGGACGGTGCCGAGTTGGAGGGTTGGATCTGGGATAAGAAGGAGGGAGGGGAGAAGAGGAAACTGATGAAATCCACATTGATCCTGTATGGTTGGAAGATGATGTGCAAGCCCATCTGGTTTTCCTGTGATCTGTAGTTAATATCGATTTCGCACTTGACTTTTGCAAGAGCCACACCGGGCAGTTAGAGGTACTGTGGGTTTTTATTAAAGCCCCTTTCTCCTGTTCGGTACAAGCTGGAGGTGTTCCTGCAAAAGTGGCATGTTCCATTTTCAGTAATGGGCAGTCAACCTTGTCTAGCCCACAATAGGTGGTCTTTTAGTTCTTCCCTTTGTAAGGTTCTGATGGACCATGTTAACCGTGCATCATTGAAATGTAAAGAGGAATTCAACTGGGTAAGGGTACGCGGCTGGGCAACAGGTCCTACCCGGAACATGTGGGGGCCGAATTCATGGTGCATGGCTCTGCCCTCACCGTCCTGTCGAGTGGGAGTTTGGTCTCATTCCTCAGGAGTAGGCACATCAATTCTGCTCCTTTGGTCACCCGCCCTCATGCCTACATACAGTCCGTCTCTCCTCTGCTGGCATTAAGCCAGTAGGAGTATAGAGGGGCTCGGAACCGACTCTGTTAGCTTAGTGTCAACTTTAATTAGATTTTTAAACTATTCCAGGGGATTGGTCTTCCTCCCAGCCTACCTCTTCCTCATTGCTTGTTCAATGACTTCTTCCTTTTCCTCTTTCAGCCAGCAGCCTCTGGCCCAAAGGCCTTTCTTCCCACAGAAGTGACACTTCCCTGGGCGTTTGTCTTGGGTCTTCCTGGGGTTACTGGGGGTCTGTTTCATTTGTCCTGCCTGAAGGACTCGCAATTTGATGCCCATATATCAGTTGAGCCGATGAGCTCAGCGCATCAAGTCACAGTAATTAGTCCCCCTCTGATCCCAGTTTCAGTTTAGTCAGCTTTAACGTTTCAGTGAGCTCAGGTTTAAGTCCAGCCACAAAAGCAGATTTCAGTGGGCCGTCATCATAACCTTCAAACTCCTTGTCATCCCACATATTTGGGACTGCTGCATATTCTCTCCAGGTTGTCCTAAACCTTTCTTCATAATCTGTGACTTCCTCTGTGGGTTTTTGACAGCAAGCTTCGACTTTTGTCCAATCAGACTTATGTGGCCTATACCCTTGTAGCCACTGTTTTATTGCTGTCCAGCTCCTACTCTCCAAGAGCACCTTTGACTGCCTCATGGGGACAGCATCCTTCTCTTTTAGTTCGGATCCTGTACCCCATCCCAAGGATGGAGGATATATATTCCCCTTAACCAACCCAGGCCATCCCATGTCTTCATCGGCCCCTTCTTTGGGTGAGGCATTTCCTCAGACGATCTGTCTATATTCTCAGGGGTCGCAGGTGCACACAGAGTGCACATTTCAGTCCGTAATAACAGAATATCCACCTCAGTACTGTCCTCTAATGTCTGCCTGACCATTTTTTCTACCTTTACCTTCCTGGTTTTAAGGGGCTGTAAAAACGGTCCCGGGGACATACAGTCCTCATCACTTTCACTGCTGGAGTCCCTCTGTTCCCCAAGGGCAATAGCTTTGTTTTTTCCCGAATCACTTCCTGGGTGTCTCCAGTGGCCGGGTACACATACTGTGTGGCCTTGGGACCTGGGGAAGAGACTAACAGGCTTGATATCTCATCCTTCAGTTTCTTCTTCTCTTTCTCAAGCTCCTGATTTTAAAGTGAGCTGTCTCCTGTTTATATCTTTCTTTCTGCAGCTGTTCATGCATTGCTTTTAACTGCTCTTTAGAGTCAAAGAGTCGTAGAGATGTACAGCACGGAAACAAGCTCTTAAATCCAACCCGTCCATGCCGACCAGATATCCCAACCCAATCTAGTCCCACCTGCCAGTACCCGGCCCATATCCCTCCAAACCCTTCCTATTCATATACCCAGCCAAATGCCTCTTAAATGTTGCAATTGTACCAGCCTCCACCACATCCTCTGGCAGCTCATTCCATACACGTACCACCTCTGTGTGAAAAAGTTGCCCCTTGGATCTCTTTTATATCTTTCCCCTCTCACCCTAAACCTCTGCTCTCTAGTTCTGAACTTCCCCACCCCAGGAAAAAGACTTTGTCTATTTATCCTATCCATGCCCCTCATCACTTTATAAACCTCTATAAAGTCACCCCTCAGCCTCCGACGCTCCAGGGAAAACAGCCTTAGCCTGTTCAACCTTGCCCTAAAGCTCAACTCCTCCAATCCTGGCAACATCCTTGTAAGTTTTTGCTAAACCCTTTCAAGCTTCACAACATCTTTCTGATAGGAAGGAGACCAGAATTGCACGTAATATTCCAAAAGTGGCCTAACCAATGTCTTGTACATAACTTCCCAACTCCTGTGCTCAATACTCTGATCAATAAAGGAAAACATATCAAACGCCTTCTTCACTATCCTATCTACCTGTGACTCTACTTTCAAGGAGCTATGAACCTGCGCTCCAAGGTCTCTATGTTCAGCAACAGTCCCTAGGACCTTACCATTCAATGTATAAGTCCTGCTAAGATTTGCTTTCCCAAAATGCAGCACGTCACATTTATCTAGATTAAACTCCATCTGCCACTCCTCAGTCCATTGGCCCATCTGATCAAGATCCCGTTGTAATCTATGATAACCTTCTTCGCTGTGCACTACATCTTCAATTTTGGTGTCATCTGCAAACTTACTAACCAAATCTCTTATGCTCACATCCAAATCATACATATAAATGACAAAAAGTAGTGGACCCAATACCGATCCTTGTGGCACTCCACTGGTCACAGGCCTCCAGTCCGAAAAACAACCCTCCACCACCACCCTCTGTCTTCTACCTTTGAGCCAGTTCTATATCGAAATGGCTAGTTCTTCATGTATTCCATGAGATCTAACCTTGCTAATTAGTGTCCTATGGGGAACCTTGTCGAACACCTTACTGAAGTCAACATAGATCACGTCCACCTCTTTGTCCTCATCAATTCTCTTTGTTATTTCATCAAAAAACTCAATCAAGTTTATGAGATATGATTTCCCATGCATAAAACCATGTTAACTCACCCTAATCAGTATTTGCTTTTCAAATTACATATACATCCTATCCATCAGGATTCCTTCCAACAACTTGCCAACCACCAGTATCAGGCTCTCTGGTCTATAGTTCCCTGGCTTGTCCTTACCACCTTTCTTAAACAGTGGCACCACATTAGCCAACCTCCAGTTTTCCAGTACCTCATCTGTGACTATCAATGGTACAAATATCTCAGCAAGAGGCCCAGCAATCACTTCCTTAGCTTCCTACAGAGTTCTAGGGTACACCTGATCAGGTCCTGGGGATTTATCCACTTTTATGTGTTTCAAGACATCCAGCACTCCCTCCTCTGTAATATTTTATGTTGGATTATTTCACAATCATGAGCTGATTGGGACAAGGCTTCATTTCTCTGGTGAATTTGACCCATTATGCAAGGAGCCATTTAATTATGTCTTTACTTTCCTGTCGGGTGATTCTTCCCCAGACCCATTTCATGCCATCTCGGGTCCACGGTCCTTCGGGCATACTAAACTTCTGCCCAATTTTGGTTTGGGTCATCTCTAATGAGAACTGTACCTCAAGGTAGTTCCATAACTGCCGCAGCATTTCTTCCTCAGTTATGTCAGGAGGGGTTAGCCCACCTCTGGACATTGTAAGCAGTTTTTGGGTCATCCACGATCATCCTAATTCACGCGTCGTGGGCAATTTCCTGTTGCGGGTAATCCTCTGCCGTAGAATATGTTAGTCAATCTGAGGTCACAATGCAGGGGATTGAAAACATAATAGCCAACTCACTAAAGGTTTGTGATGACATTCAGGGACTAGATCACAACTCTAAGAAAGAAGCTTTCCTACCCTAAAGGAACTGTCAGTGTCCGGTCAGTTTGGATGGTGTCCCCAGCGATCTTGGCGACTATGCCAAGTTGTGGGATCATATTCAAATAATTACCAGAATCAGTCAGTGTCGAAAATAACCTCTTTTATTCAGCAATCACTGCATAAGTTTGAGGTGACAATAGAATCCAGAAATACAGTTCTTACAAGAGCCCCTTCATCCACAGTTCTTACATATATTAAAATTCCATTACTATGGTGTTACATTTTTTATCTATCGCACACAAAGGTTTGAAGGGCTTCTGTCCTATGAGACAGGAGATGGATCAAACGTGCTAAATGCTGGCTGCTACTTTGGATGGGATTAAGAAGTTCTGTTTGCATAATTAGGAGGTCTTTTAAATCAGCAACTGTCAGTAAAAATACTCGGCTTCTATGCTCTAAATAAGTTGGAAATTGTGCCTGTACTTAATAAAAAAATAAAGGATATTAAACTGATTACTGCAGCTGAGTTGTGAGATTTATTTACTATTTGCTGGTATGAGTTTCATGCATTCATGCAATTTCATGGAAGTACTGTTTGTTCAGGTAATTTCTTAAAGGGACAATGGCCCAGTTAAAAGGTATTTAACAGATACTTACTAACAGGGGATTTACTCAGGTCCAGGAGATGGCTGGTAAGGGCTGATTAAAATTATAATGTTTTGTGTAGACTTGATTGGGTTTGGTATTATTCTGTATGCTACACTTATTCAGAGGTAAACACTGTTTGTAGCAAGGGGCTGATAATGTGTAAAAATGCTGTAAAATATAGCGATCTGGTGAGTGAGTTAATGAAAATAACCTATATCACAATACCTCACACAGTGTATGCCTTTTAGGAAGAGTAGATGGTAGAGCTTGGAGTAGGTCCAACTGGCATGAATATTAATGGGGTATGGGCATCACTGGTTGTGAAAGAATGCTTTGTCCATGTCTTGTTGCCCTTGAGAAGGTGGTGTTGAGTTGCTTTCTTGTAGGTGTGACCACAATATATTTAAAGAGGGAGTTTGAGAATCAGTGCACTGCAATCCACACTTAACTATGGCTAGTCTCTACTCGGCTAGAATACTGAAGATGAAAGTGGTTCCAATAAATTATTTTCTCACCCGCTGCACCTGCTTCAGAGTTGTCCCAATTTAGAATAACAGTAATCTCAGCTAAAGGACAAAAAGGAAAAGCCAGGTCAATGGAAGAGTAAACCTGTCTTTAATTTGATTTGAGACCCTCCATTTTTACACACTGTCACTTGGGAGATAGGCTATCTCAATTCTCTCTCACTTTGAGCTGAATGTCCCTGCTCTCAGCCACTCCCCGCAGCACATGATCACCTTCTCTAGGCCCACCTTGAATCGCTGGTGGGCCACATGTTGAAGCTGCGTGACCTACACCAACAGGACCGGCAGCAATAAGAGCAAAGAGACGACCACCACCACCAGCAGCAGCATCTGCTACCTTCATCTCAGGCACAAGCTGCTGGACAGGGTAGAGGGACTGGACACCTAGGAGGCAGGAGGCTAGAAATGAGGTCCTGAAGCCTTGAGATTCAGCTCTTTTTATGTGAGTGAGCTCCAAATCCAAGTAATGAAATTTCATCAGGAGGCTCGGTGTTTCCCAGCCTCTGAGAGCAGGACCTCCTTCCTCCAGGAACTGATTGCACACACATTGCCAGTGTTCGCCGTGATGGCTACTCTTGGAGACTAAATGCTTGCTTGAATCATTCCACAGCTCTGCACTCTCTTCGACCTGTCATTTTGCTTGGTTATACCTTATTATGCATTTCTTCAATTAATTAAATGTGGAGTTTAACATTTGAAAATAAACTTGGAAGATTATTTGATTAACTTTGTGTGGCCTGATTTCTGTATGAATCCTAGCAATGAACAGGCACTAGGAGAGCTGGATTCTCTTAATGGGGGATCTCTGTGTGCGAACTGTCAATGGGTTCAGATGGGTGAACTCTTTGAGCCGCACAGGGTAAAAACAAGGACTGCAGATGCTGGAAACCAGAGTGTAAATTAGAGTGGTGCTGGAAAAGCACAGCGCTCCTCGGATGCTGCCTGACCTGCTGTGCTTTTCCAGCACCACTCTAATCTATTGTCTGAGCCACACAGCATCGCATGGTCCAGGTATAACACACAAGTTTGCCCATTAGCGTGTATGTGCCAATCAATTTGAATTTCTATCAGATGCATCACACCAGTGCCATCCAACACACACACACTCATTTTCCTCTCTCTCTCTCCTCTCTATTTCTCTTCCCTCCTTCTCTGTCTCCTCACCCCCTCTCTCCTTTCCCTTTCTCTTCCCCCCATTTCTCCCACCCCTCTCTCTCTTCTCTCTCTCCTTTCTCTTTCTCCCCCTCTCTCTTTCTCTTTCTCCCCTCTCTCAATTACCCCCTTTCTCTCTCTATCTCTCTCCTTTCTCTTTCCCCTCCTTTCTGTCTCTTTCCACATCTCTCTTCCCCTCTCTGTCTCTCTCCCTCACTCCCCCCCGCCTCTCTCTCCCCTCCTCTGTCACTCTTCCCCCGCATCTTTCTCTCTCCCCCTCCCTCTCTCGCCCTTCTCCCTCCCTCTTTCTCTCCCCTCCGGTGTCTACCCCCCCTCCCCAACCCACCTTCCACTGTTCCATCATCTGGGAATGCTATCACTTACAACATGACCATTTCAGAAAAATAAACTTGCTAAATCCCCCTATTTCTTCAAGCACCTTCCTAAAATCTGGCCTGACCTTAATTCTCTGAAACTGACAAATGTTGTTATTGGAAACAGTTAATATTTCACTTAAAGGACTGTAATAACACCACAGTCACCACCAAGGGCTGATTTTATTCCGCAGAATATGACTGACAAGTTAAGACATTTTTAATCCATCAGCATGTCCATTTGTCAAAGCTCAGATAACCAGATAAGATGAATGACAGAATCAAAACTTCATTCATTTTTTCAGCTTTAATTTGCTGGGGTTGGATGGTTTAACCTGTTGGGAGAGGCTGAATAAGCTGGGGAAATTTTCCCTGGAGCATCACAGGCTGAAGGGTGACCTTATAAAAGTTAATAAAATCATGAGGGGCATGCATATGGTGAATAACCAAAGTCTTTTTTTTCCCAATGGGAGGGGAATCCAAAACTAGAGGGCATAGGTCTAGGGTGAGAGGGGAAAGATTTAAAAGGGGCACAAGGGGCAACATTTTCAGGCAGAGGGTTGTGCGTGTATGGAATGAGCTGTCACAGGAAGTGGTGGAGCTGGTACAATTGCAACATTTGAAAGGCATGTGGATGGGTATGTGAAAAGGAAGGGTTTAGGTGGATATGGGCCTCATGCTGATAAATGGGGCCACATTAATTTCGGATATCCGATCGGCATGGATGAGTTCGACTGAAGAGTCTGTATATCTCTGTGACTATGAGTCTATAAGAACAAGAGCATTCTTTCAGCTTGTTCTTACGTTGAGGAGTCCCAAAGTAATAACTGCACAAATGCAATGAACTGTCAATTAACATAGAATTAATAGGTTCCCTTCTCCTGGTTTAAATAGGACTAGCAAAAATAGACCTTGTATGCGGAACCAAACACTTGAAAATAAAATTGAAGATTTCTACACACTATACAAAGCATTATATTGTGAGGTATCCAATAATGAGGAATTTAAGCAGATTTGGTGGGAGGGTGGGTGGGGGATTCATGAAAGGGATGATTTGTGGGCAGTCGTTTACTGTGAGATTTAAAGTGAAAGGTTTGCACAGTGACATAGGGATTAGCAAGCAGTGGGAGAGTTTTTTTTAATTCATTATGTGATGTACATAACACTACCAGGGTCAGCATTTATTGCTCAACATGAAGCGCCCAGAGGGTAGTTAAACGGCAACCAACCGTTTGACGTCCCATGTATAACAAGTGAGGTAAGGATGGCAAATTTCCTTCCCTAAAGAACAATGGTGAACCAAATGGCTCCTTATGATAGTTGGTAATGATTATATGGTTGCCATTGGGCTAGCTTTCCATCTGAGATCTTTTAAATTGAATTCAAACTTCACCATCTCCCATACTGGGATTTGAATCCATGTTCTTCAGATGTCTAATCTGGTAACATTACCACCACTCCTAAAAGTCAGAGGAGTTTCATGGAGGGTCAAATTCCTGGGGTGTAAGATGCAGATTGTTGGAGGGAAGGTCACAGATTAGGGGTTTATCAACTGATCTCACAGAGATTTACCAGGACCAAGATCTGTGATGAAACTTGTGGGTGGGAGATCCAAGGAGGAGAGGTGGGGAGTTGAGCGCGTGCGGATTGTGGGGAATGGTTTCCAATGTTAGCTTTGCAGGGCAGGGATTCCCAGCAGGAAAGAGGCAAGTGGGGCTCACAACAAGAAGACATTCTCCGGAACAAAAAGCCCGTGGGGTGCACAGATGTACCAGAGAAAGTCGTAGATGGATACTTGGGAGGGAAATTCTTGGGATGTGACCAAGGAAAATAGGGAAAAAGAACGTAGGAGTAAAGAAAGAAAAGTATGAGAAAAGAGTGGAATCAAAGAAGAAGAATAGAATTGAGTAAAAAAGGGAAATAAGATTGGAAAATGGAAGGAAAAAAAGCATTAAGTCTATACTACCCTAGCTAACAGCATTGCTGGTGTATCTACACCACACAGATTGCAGCAAGTCAAAAAGGTAACTCACTATCACGCTTTCCTACACATCTAATGCTTGATAATAAATGCTACTCTTTCCAGTGACTCTTGTATCAAGATTTAAAAATATGTAACTAAGTGAGTGAGTAGCACTCTCTGATCATGTGGTTACACCTATCAAGATAAAATGCTCATAGAACCGAGAAATTTCAACAACTGTCCTATCTCTCTCAGAACACACTGCTTAGGAAAGACTCGATGCAAGTCTTTAAGATTATTGAATGTTCAACAGAGTAAATTCAGGGAATATATTCCCACAGGTACACCAGATCAAAACTTGGGGACATATAAATATGAAACTGCCACAAATAAATCCAACGAGGAATTCCCTTTCCAAGTGCCAACTCTGGCACTGTTGTGAGCATACCTGTTTCCAATTCAAAGGGATCCATATTCAACTCCTGACACAATAATGTTTGTTCAAAAAAATCAAGGCCCATCATTTCAGTGCTGTACTAAGTGAGTGCCACACTAAAAAAAATGTATCTTTAAGGTATGATGGTAAACTGTGGGGCGTACTTCCTGGTGCCCTGGCCAATATGTATCCCTCGATCAATATCCCAACAGATTATCTGCCAATTATCAAATGCTGTTGGTCAGAGCTTAATTGTCCTCATATTTACAGCCTCAGAATTCCAACAGTGACAACATTACCAAGGCATTTCAATGGGTGCGACGTGCTTTGAGATGTTTGGCAGTGCTGAAAGGTGCTAGTCAAATGTAAGCTTCCCTTTCTTTGCCCAGGGTGGTAAATCCCAACCTCAAGAAGTGGTTGATACAAATGATAAAGGTGAGTTTATGGGTAGTCTGGTTGTGAGAAAAGGGAGAATAAATGGTGGTGGGATGAAATGAGGAAGGGCAGTTGAAGAACCAAGAAAAGCATAACACTGGATGGTTTTAATGTCCTGTTCCTGTGCTGTAACAACTACATGGTCACCCACATGGCCAACTATTACTCTGAGTGGAGGAGAAAAACTTAGGGTGTTCCCCACCCAGCACACCTGGAACTGGATCTAATGAGCATTGAAGTGAATGGATCAGAAACCTGTTCAAACCCACTCGCGTGTGAAATTGGATCCAATTCCATCCTTTAGGCTATTTGTAAATGGGAGTGTCTTCGGGATGGAGATCCACGATTGGCTCCTTGCAGTCAGAGTAGGCTCCGATGTCACAGGGGCACTGGTTACAGATTAGCCTGAAATCAGGGAGGAGTGAGGGATGGTCAGAGCTCAATAAAAAAGCAGCAGGCGGTGAGCATGAGGATGCCCATGGGGGAACTGAAGGCGGAGAGACAACATTTGAAGAGCTGGATAAAATTGGCAGGATACATTCTCTGTGGCATAAGAGAGAAAACAGCACCCACCCTGATATTTCCAACTCCAATGGATCAATTCTGAACTCACGTCCGCTCACAACATAAAACACACTCGCACTAAACCAGCAGATGCTGAAAATCTTCCTGTGTCAATTGAGTTTCTAAAATGTTTGGATGCACTTTGTTGAGTCTGTTTCCCTTCCTTTCCCCTTGCTCTGTCCTGTTCTCCCTCCATATACTCAGGTCAGATCAGTAGTGAGAAGGGTTGGCATCTGGACAATTCCAGTCAAAGGGCTCAGATGGAGAGATGGAACCCAGGATGCGGGAGCAGAGCTGAGTTTAGACAGGAGCTGACTGCCAGGTGCTTCAGTTGGGTGGCTGCTTCATGGATGAGCCTGTGTTTCCTCCAGTCCCAGCGTTAGCCCATATTACAAATGGTCCTCTCTCCTCAGTTGCTGTCACTCTGCTCTATAGATCCATTGTTGCCAAACCTCTTCTTAAAATAAACACTTGCTCATGCTGTCCTTGCAAACTAATGCCCCATCTCCAACCTTCCCTTCCTCTCCAAAGTCCTTTGATACATCATCACCTTTCAGATCCATTTCCATCTTGCCCAGAACTCCAGTTTTAATCCGTCCAATGCAATCTCTATCCGGCCACATCAGGCAAATGGAATATCCAAGTGACAAATAACTTGTTTCCATGTTGAAGGATAGGGGAACAAAGGAAAGTATCTGGTCATGGAATTTTAGCCATCTCACAGGTCATGCGGTCCTACAGTGATGACAGTTCAGATTGTCGATGGGAAAGCATTACACACAAAGTCATGACAAAATCATAGAATCTCTTGATCCATTGAGTCTGTATCGACCATCTGAAAGCAGCCCACCCAGACCTACTCCATTTCTGTAACCCTGCATTTCCCATGACTAATCCACCCAACCTACTCATTCCTAGACACTATGAGGCAATTTTGCATGATGAATCCGCCTAACCCACACATCTGTGGACTGTGGGAGGAAACCGAAGCACCTGGAGGAAACCCACACTGACACGAGGAGCATGTACAAACTCTATACAGACAGTCACCCAAAGATGCAATCGAACCCAGGCACTGTGAGGCAGCGGTGCTAACCACTGAGCCACTGTGACGTCCTTATCCTGAACATTAATGCCAATGGGATTAGAGGGATATTCCCTGTAGGGAAATCAGACAGCATCCAAAACTAGATCTCTCTGAAGGTAAAACATGTTGAGGTGCAAATTAAACTGATAAAGAAAGATTAAGACAATGTAAACTTGATGATATAACAGAGAAACAAAATGAATATAGGAAGCTGAGGTGATTTTTAGAGAGGGAATAAGTAGGGAAAAGAGAGTGTGAGACTAGATTAGTGGCCACCATAAAAGGGACAACAAAACCCCTTCATAAGCAATTAGGTATTTAGCTATAGTCCATCAAGGGCTAGAGGCATCATGATCCATTAGAGAGTGAGAGACAGAGAGTCAGAGAAAGAATTGATTATGCATACCTCAATGGGCAAGTATAGGATAATGCAAGGAGGCAGGGCATCCAATAAAAACCACAGCTAGTATGGCAATTGAATTTACATTTTGGTTTTATTCTGTGCCTGGCTCTAGTCATCTGAACAACACTGGGGCAGTATGGTGGGTCAGTGGTTAGCACTGCTGCCTCACAGCACCAGCGTCCCGAGTTTGATTCCAGCCTCGACATTCTCCCCGTGTCTGTATGGGCTTCATTCAGGTGCTCCGGTTTCCTCCCACAGTCCAAAGATATGCGGGTCAGGGGAATTGGTCATGCTAAATTGTCCATAGAGCTAGGTGCATTACTCAGGGGGAATGGCTTCTGGGTGGGTTACTCTTTGGAGGGTCGGTGTGGACTTGTTCGGCCGAAGAGCCTGTTTCCACACTGTAAAAAAGGAGAGAGGGATAATCCTGTTACTACTGACTAGGTCAACAGACGTGATGCAGAAACCTTTAGAAACAATAACCTGGTAGAATGTTAAATGGCACTTGGAAAACTATGGGTTAATTAATAAAAATGGGCTTGGACTTGTTAAAGGCAAATCATGTTTGACTAACTTGATTGCGTTCTTTGATGAAGTAAAGGAGAGAGTTGGCAAGGACAGTGTGATTGATCTTAAAGATATGAGGTTTCAAAGGACATGATGAAGTGCCACATTATAGACTGATCAGTAAAATTAAAACCCATGAGATTAAAGCGACAGTGCCAGTGTAGATTGACTAAGGAACAATGAAATAGTAAACAATATGAAGTGAATGGTTATTTTATAGTATAGAATAGCTTTTCCTAGGGCTTAGCATTAGAATCACCTTTGCTTTTGATGTAGGACCTTTATTTTTATATAAAACAGGTAAGTAGATTCATAATTAGCAAGAGGGTGAAAAGCTTTCAGCGGTAAGTAGGAATATGGAGCAATGAGAACAGCCATGATCTTATTGGACGGCTCTGGGTCAAATAGTCTGTTTATGCTCCCATTTTAAATGTTTGTACATGAATATGAATGACCTGAACTTAGGTAGGCAGGGCATTATTTTAGAGTTTGCAGATGACACAAAACTAAGAGATGTGTTAAACAGAGAGGAAGGTAATAATAGTCTTCAAGAGGACATAGTGTATTGAAATGGGTAGAAAAATGACATGCAATTTAACTCAGAGAAGTGTGAAATGATGTACTTTGGCAGACTGAACAAATTAAATTGTGCCATTTTAAACCAGATACAGAGAACACAGACCTGGAGAGTTGTGTACACTTAACTTTGAAGTGGAAGAATCAATTTTGAAGTGTTTTGCATACAAGATCCTTGAACTTAAATACAGAAACATACAGTACCAAAGAAAGGAAGTTATGTTAAAAGTTTTCTGAATCCACTAGTGGAGTATTGATTCCATTTCTGGCAATCAGACTTTAGAAAGGATGTCAAATAGTTGGAGAGGGTGCAAAGATGATTCACTGGAATGGAACCAGGGGTGAAAGATTTCAGTTACTTAGAAAAATCGGAGAAGCTTTGGCTGTTCTCATTGGAGCAATGTAGGTTCAGAAGAGATTCCATAAACGTGTTCAAAGTTGTAAAAGATTAATTCAGGGGAAACTGTTTCCAATAGCAGAATGTTCAGTCACCAGAGAATGCAGGGTTTAAGATGATAGAGAAAAGGGACAAATAGAAAATGAGGTGTTTATTGAGTGAATGTTTAATGACCTGACATGTGCTGCCTGAATAGGTGGTGGACGTAGATCCAATACTAATTCCGAATGGGGAATTCAATCAAGACTTGAATAGGAAACATTTTCAGAGATGTATGGGGAAAGAAGAGTGTGGGAAAAATAGTTAGCTTAACACAATGTTAGACAGGAACTTTCAAAAGTTGATTACAGGAGGCTATTTGCAGGTAAACAGATGGGAAGTGGGAGGCCTTTGAGAATGAGTTGACGAGAATTCAGAGATATTATAATTTACATGAAGGGAAAGGCTGGTAGGTGTAAGGAATACTTGATGATGAGAGAAATTGAGGCTCTAGTCAAGAAAAAGAATGAGACATATATCAGGTATAGACAGCTTGGATCACTGAATCCCTAGAAGAGTATAAGCCCTTTAGAAGTATATGGGTGTACCGACTAGAGAAGGTGCAAAACTTGACCTACTCTTGGGAAATAAGGCAGGGCAGGTGACTGAGGTGTCAGTGGGGGAGCACTTTGGGGCCAGCGACCATATTTCTATTCGATTTAAAATAGTGATGGAAAAGGATAGACCAGATCTAAAAGTTGAAGTTCTAATTTGGAGAAAGGCCAATTTTGATGATATTAGGCAAGAACTTTCAAAAGCCGATTGGAGGCAGATATTCGCAGGTAAAGGGATGGCTGGAAAATGGGAAGCCTTCCGAAATGAGATAACAAGAATCCAGAGAAAGTATATTCCTGTCAGGGAGAAAGGGAAGGCTGGTAGGTATAGGGAATGCTGGATGACTAAAGAAATTGAGGGTTTGGTTAATAAAACAAGGAAGCATATGTCAGGTATAGACAGGATAGATCGAGTGAATCCTTAGAAGAGTATAAAGGAAGTAGGAGTATACTTAAGAGGGAAATCAGGAGGATAAAAAGGGGACATAAGATAGCATTGGCAAATAGAATTAAGGAGAATGCAAAGGGTTTTTACAAATACATTAAGGACAAAAGGGTAACTAGGGAGAGAATAGAGTCCCTCAACCTTTGTGTGGAGCCACAGAAAGTGGGGGAGACACTAAATGAATATTTGCATCAGTATTTACTGTGGAAAAGGATATGGAAGATATAGACTGTAGGGAAATAGATGGTGAAATCTTGCAAAATGTCCAGATTACAGAGGAGGAAGTGCTGGATGCCTTGAAATGGTTAAAGGTGGATAAAACCCGAAGACCTGATCAGGTATAGCCGAGAACTCTGTGGGAAGCTAGAGAAGTGATTGCTGGGCCTTTTGCTGAGATATTTGTATTATTGATAGTCACAGGTGAGGTGCTGAAAGACTGGAGGTTGGCAAACATGGTGCCACTATTTAAGAAGGGAGGTAAGGACAAGCCAGGGAACTATAGACCAGTGAGCCTGACCTCAGTGATGGGCAAGTTGTTGGAGGGAATCCTGAGGGACAGGATGTACATGTATTTGGAAAGGCAAGGGCTGATTAGGGATATTCAACATGGCTTTGTGCGTGGGAAATCATGTCTCACAAACTTGATTGAGTTTTTTCAAGAAGTAACAAAGAAGATTGATGAGGGCAGAGCAGTAGATGTGATCTATATGGACTTCAGTAAGGCGTTCGACAAGGTTCCCCATGGGAGACTGATTAACAAGGTTAGATCTCATGGAATACAGGGAGAACTAGCCATTTGGATACAGAACTGGCTCAAAGGTAGAAGACAGAGGGTAGTGGTGGAGGGTTGTTTTTCAGACTGGGGGCCTATGACTAGTGGAGTGCCATAAGGATCAGTGCTGGGTCCTCTACTTTTTGTCATTTACATAAATGATTTGGATGTGAGCATAAGGGGTACAGTGAGTAAGTTTGCAGACGCCACCAAAATTGGAGGTGTAGGGGACAGCAAGGAGGGCTACCTCAGATTACAACAGGATCTTGACCAGATGGGCCAATGGGCTGAGAAGTGGCAGATGGAGTTTAATTCAGGTAAATGCGAGGTGCTGCATTTTGGGAAAGCAAATCTTAGCAGGACTTATACACTTAATGGTAAGGTCCTAAGGAGTGTTGCTGAACAGAGAGACCTTGGATGCAGGTTTATAGCTCCTTGTAAGTGGAGTTGCAGGTAGATAGGATAGTGAAGAAGGTGTTTGGTATGCTTTCCTTTATTGGTCAGAGTATTGAGTACAGTAGTTGGGAGGTCATGTTGCGGTTGTACAGGACATTGGTTAGGCCACTGTTGGAATATTGTGTGCAATTCTGGTCTCCTTCCTTTCGGAAAGATGTTGTGAAACTTAAAAGGGTTCATAAAAAATTTACAAGGATGTTGCCAGAGTTGGAGGATTTGAGCTATAGGGTGAAATTGAATCAGCTGGTGCTGTTTTCCCTGGACCTTCAGAGGCTGAGGGGTGACCTTATAGACGTTTACAAAATTATGAGGGGCATGATAGGATAAATAGACAAAATCTTTTCCCTGAGGTCAGGGAGTCCAGAATAGATGGCATAGGTTTAGGGTGAGAGGGGAAAGATATAAAAGAGACCTAAGGGGCAACCTTTTCACGCAGAGGGTGGTATGTGTATGGAATGAGCTGCCAGAGGATGTGGTGGAGGCTGGTATAATTGCAACATTTAAGAGGCATTTGGACGGGTATATGAATGGGAAAGGTTTGGAGGGATATGGGCTGGGTGCTGGCAGGTCAGACTAGATTGGTTTGAGATATCTAGTTAGCATGGTCAGGTTGGACCGAAGGGTTTGTTTCCATACTGTATATTTCTATGACTCTATGACTCTAAGTATACCGAAGAGGGCAATCAGGCGGGCAAAATGGGACATGAGATAGCTATTGTAAATAGAGTTAAGGGAAATCCAAAGAGGTTCCATAAATACATTCAGGGCAAAAGAATAACTAGGGAGAGGATGGGGTCCCTTCAAGATCAATGTGGCCATCTATGTGTAGAACCACAGGAGATGGGTGAATTACTAAACAAATTCTTTGCATCAGTATTCACTGTGGAGAAGGACTTGGTAAATAGAAAACTTCAGGAAGTAAATAGTGAAGTCTTGAAAATAGTTCATATTAGAGAAGAGTAGCTCCTGGAGGTCTTAAAACACATAATAGCAGATAAATCCCCAGGACCTGATCAGGTGTTTCCCAGAACTGTCTGGGGAAGAGATTGTTGGGCCCCTTGCTGAGATATTTGTATCATTGACAGCTACAGGTGAGGTGCCAGAGGACTGGAAATTGTCTAATGGGGCGCCAATTTTAAGAAAGGCTGTAAGGAGAAGCCAGAGAACCATAAAGCAGTGAGCCTTAAATCAATGGTGGGTAAGTTGTTGGAGGACATTCTGAGGGACAGGATTTACATATATTTGGAAAGGCAAGGACTGATTATGGATAGTCAACATGGCATTGCTCTTGGCAAATCATGTTTCACTAACTTGGTTAAGTTTTTTGAAGAGGTGATAATGAAGATTGATGAAAGCAGAGTGGTAGATGATGTTTCTATTTACATCTGCAAAACGTTTCACATGGTAGACTGATTCGTAAGGTTAGATTACTTGGGATCCAGGGGGAGCTAAACAATTGGACACAAAATTGATTTGAAGGAAGCAGACAGAAGGATGGTTGTTTTTCAGACTGGAGGCCAGTGACTAGTAGTGTGCTATAAGGATCAGTTCTGGATCCATTGTGTTTTGTCATTTATATAAATGAGTTAGATGTGAACACAGGAGATATGATTAGTAAGTTTGCAGATAACACCAAAATAGGTGGTGTAATTGAACAGTGAAGACGTGTGTCTCAGAGTACAATACGATCTTGATCAGATGGCCACTGAGTTGAGGATTGGCAGATGCAGTTTAATTTCGATAAATGTGAGGTGTTGCATTTTGGTAAGGCAAATCAGGGCAGGTTGTATACGGTTAATGGTTGGGCCCTGTGGAGAGCTGCCAAGCAAAGACACCTAGGGGTAGAGGTTCATAGTTCATTGAAAGTGGAGTCACAGGTAGACAAGATGGTGAAGAAGGCATTTGGCATGTTTGCCTTTAATGGCCACAGCATTGAGTATAGGAGTCGGGATGTCGTGTTGCAGCTGTACAGGTCATTGATGAGGCTGCTTATGGAATACTGCATACAATCCTGGTCACCTTTCTATCCGCGGTGGCACAATGGCTCAATGGTTAGCACTGGTATTACACAGTGACAGGGACCTGGGATCAATTCAATGGGCCAGATAACTTGCTCCCACACTGTAAGAATTCTATGAGGAAAGATGTTGTTAAACTTGAGGGAGTGCAGAAAGGATTTACAAGGATGTTACCAGGGTTGAAGGGTTTGAGCTATAGGAAAAGGCTGACTAGGCTGTTTTCCCTAGAACTTTGGAAACTGAGGAATGACCTTAAAGAGGTTTATAACATCATGGTGGGCATGGATAGGGTGAATAACTAAAGTCTTTTTCCCAGGGTAGGGGAGTTAAAACCTAGAGGCCATAGATTTAAGGTGAGAGGAGAAAGATTTAAAAAGGACCTGAGAGGTAGCTTTTTCACACAGAGGGTGGTGCGTGTATGGAATGAGCTGCCAGAGGAAGTGGTGGTGGCTGGTACAATTACAACATTTAAGAGGTTGTCTGAATGGGTTTATGAATAAGAAGGGTTTAGACAGATGTAAACCCTGGCAAATGGGACTGGGTCAGATTGGCATGTTTGGTTGGCACAAATGAGTTGGAGCGAAGGGTCTGTTTCCATGCTGTACGACTCTATGACTCTGTAACACAACACAGGCACAGACATGCTGGATCAAGTTGCTGTCTCCTGTGCTGTATTATTTTAGAAGTTCATGAATCTTATTCACACACTAGAAGGTAAAGACCAATCTAAAAAGGTGGAAATCAGAGTGACCTGTCAAGCCAAAATAACCACTACACTCTTATTCTGTCACTCTCTCTTTACCAATGAGAATTAAAGTTTGAAGTGATCATGTCATGCAAACATTCAACAAACGCAATCATCGAGGCTTTTCAATTTTTCACGGAACATTTTCTGATATTATTAAAACACATTTTACAAGGAAGCAGAGAATACAGTGCCGGTCCTTCCCAAGCAAAAACGTTGCTGTAAAACATCACCAACTTCACCTTTTGAACCTGTTGGTGCCTGTGTACTGTCCAAGTCGGAGAGGTTCCTAACTACAAAGACACTCAGATAAAAATACAACACTCAAGTCTTGAATGGGCTCAGAATTTGAATTAGATAACCTTGAATTTCATCCGTTAAATCATCAGGCACACAATAAATTTAGCACATATTAACCATCAATCCAGCACGCTCCAGCTGGTGATAAAGTCCCATTGATGGCAATTACTTCAGTTCTGCATCATCTATATAATATTAAACAGCTATAATGGAATGCACCAATTCAGGCTGATCATTAGGAGTTGGGCCTTGTTTGTCTAAGCCAGGTTTTCTCAGCAGAAAGCAACCTTTTCCAGCTTTTTGGGCTTCTGTACACTGTTACAAATTTGTCTTTGTTGCATACACCACTGTGTCATGTTTCAGATTGAGTGGCATCTGTCATTACCTGAAGACATCTGTTTGTCTCATTGTGAGTTGACTCTCTCTACCTTGTATCTATGTGTAAAATAGCTTAACCTAGAAATGTGAAGATTGCATTACTTTGTAAGTATGTAAGTCGTCACTCACTTTGAGGGTGGCAATAGGTAACATGAGGGTTGGTTCAAAGATGCTTCAAGTGAAATATCTGAAACAACTTTGGTGATCAGTTTTACATAATCCAGTGAGGACAACCTACAAGCATCGTAAGGCAAAATATTGAACAGACCACATTATTCCACATCAGTGTATCTTTTTGTTTGACTTAAACAGGACATCTTCTAAGAAAAAGTCCTTCAACCCATTCCCAGCTCACCAAAGGGCCTTGCAGCTCTTCCTTCCATAATGTATGTCAGCACTTGAAGAAATCCTATTCCTAAAGTATTTCTGTTCCTTTGTCTTTATGTCTCGCTATGTTGTTTTAAGGCCAAATGCAATCAGAGGGGTTAGAATAGTGGCAAGGGAAATTATTTCAAAACACTCAGCCAAAAGAACAAACTACTTACTGCTTCTCATGTGGAAGAAGTAACTTCTGCTTAGCTTATTAACCACATTTTTTCTAAATATTCTATGCTTATAGTTGTAACTTGTGAGCTTGGCTACTGCCATTCAAAACCCAGCACGTAGTTCACGGATCCATGTGCTTTATTGTTGCATATATCTCCACTTTTCTTCTGCGTGCCCATTGCATCTAATCTTAATTTCAGTGTGCCCATCAATTCACTGATACACGTTCCTTATTATTTGTTACTGCAGGCAACTTCAACAGGACATTGGACTGGAGGGGGATTCATCAGGATGTTGCCTGGGATGGAGCATTTGAGAGAGGCTGGGTCAGCTTGGGTTGTTTGCTTGGGAGCAGAAAAGGTGTGGAGCGAGGGTCCTCATTAAGGGATAAAAGATTATGAGAGGCACAGGATGGATTGAAAGAAGCTGTTTCCCCTTAGTTGAAGAATTAGCAAACAAAGGGTCATAATTTTAGGGACTTTGATGAGAAACCTTTTCACCCACAGCATGGTGGGGGTGTGGAGTGGACTGCCTGGGAGGGTGGTAGAGATAGGAAACTTCACAAACTTTTAAAAGTATGTGGATAAGCATTTGAAAAGTCGTAACATTCAAGGCTATGGTCTAAGTGCTGGAAGGTGGAGTTTAGGTAGATAGGTTATCACAGACTGAATGGGCTGAAAAAATCTCTTCTGTACAGTATGTGTCTATGACTCGGCTACCCGCAGCAATATTACCTTGTTGATTTGTTGAGCGCGCCTGTTGAGCTGTGAATTCAGCATTTCACCAGTAACTGCTCACTCAATATTTATTTTTGGTGTGCCCCTAATTGATTTGGTGTGCCCACTGCTCCAGAACTTTAATCAACTCCTTGCTCCATTAGTTCATTCATGCTGAGTGAGCCATTAATCCAATGATGCCTACTGTTGCATTAATTTATTCATACCTACTGCTGTATTAATTCATTTGCACTGGTCGATCCACTAAATCATTCTTGGCTATTGAGCCATTAATAAATTGACTTATCAGCTTCCTCCTCGGGAGGCTTCAATTTATTAATTCAGTGGAATTTACTAATTTCCGTTAACTTATTAGGGTTATCAGCCACAGTATTATCTTATACCTTTTACTACTTTCCCCTGTTCTGGACATTGATGGTTTCATTGATGGTTACAGCAACAACTTGCATTTACATGGCACCCTTAATCATGTAAAACATCATGAAAGGCTGCCTCAGGAGGAGATATTCGGCCTGGCCACCGGAGCCTTGGTCAGGGAGGTTAGACTTTGAGGAAGAGAGCAGGGTAGACATTCTTCAGTTCAGGAGGGAGAAAGGCCCAGATTTGGGGGTTTAGAGAGATGGATACTAATGGTAGAGTGAAGAAAATCAGGAACACAAAGGTGACCAGAATTAGTGGAGTGCAGATACTTTGTAGAGTTATAGATTAGATTACTTACAGCTTGGAAACAGGCCCTTCGGCCCAACAAGTCCACTCCGACCCACCAAAGGGCAACCCACCCAGACCCATTCCCCTAACACTGCGGGCCAATTTAGCATGGCCAATTCACTTAACCAGCACATTTTTGGACTGTGGGAGGAAATCGGTGCAAACCCACACAGACACAGGGAGAATGTGCAAACTCCACACAGATAGTCCCACTGAGGTGGGAATTGAACCCGGGTCTCTGGTGCTGTGAGGCAGTAGTGCTAACCACTGTGCCACCGTGCCGCCCATATAGTGTCAGATAATAAGACAGAGATGCAATAAGGGGAGGTTGTTGCCCTATAAATATGGATGTGAATTTAATAATCAAGATGTTTCTTGACCTGAAATAAAGGTAGATCAGTGAATACAAGTATTGGATAAATGGGGCTTGACATGAGTTAATGTATGAACAGAGTTAGTCATCAATTACACAACTTTCACAGGACACCACCGTTATCTTTGATGAATGACTGATCGTGTTTTCTGTAGTTTGACTTTTCCTGCTGTAATTGCACAAGTGCCAAACAAAACCAATAAACTGTTTTGTCGTAAGTTAAAGCCTGGGGTTTATTTTGTTAATTTGCAATTGTGTATTGGCTGCTGTAATAGTGGCTGTGCTGACTCTGGGGATAAATTCAATTCTAACACAAACTGGTTCAGAGCGTACAAACATAGCACCAAATGGAGCAGCTGATAGACTGAAAATGTGATCAAGGGGAGCAATTGTCGACAGAATTCCTGTGGGAAGAAACGGGAAGGGGCATTATGAGGAAGAGCCAAGAGTTTAGAGAGTCATATTTAAAAGTGAAGAGAGGGCAATGAGAGTACAGCTGGAAAAGTAAAGCAGCTGACAAGGAAATAAAAGCATTCACTGTCAAAACAGCACATAGGCAATCAGAGATAGTCTGAATGGGGTGAAGAGGGAATAAGCATTTTGCGTAACTATAGGTGTGTTCAAATGAAAATTAAAGTTAGAGTTTATAATGCGCACTTCACAGCACCAGACCAATCCCCCTCACAGCTCCAGACCCATACCCCTCACAACTCCAGACCCACCCCTCACAACTCCAGACCAATCCCCCTCACAGCTCCAGACCCATCCACCTCAGAGCTCCAGACCCATCCACCTCACAGCTCCAGACCCATCCCCCTCACAGCTCCAGACCTATCCACCTCAGAGCTCCAGACACAACGCCCTCACAGCTTCAGACACAATCACCTCACTGCTTCAGATAAAACCCCCTCACCACTCCAGACACAACTCTTCACAGCTCCAGATATATTCCTCTCACTGCTCCAGATACAATCCCCAGACAGCTCCGGACACATTCCCCTCGCAGCTCCGGACATATTCCCCTCACAGCTCCAAACACAAACCCCTCACAGCTCCAGACACATTCCCCTCACAGCTCCAGACACAACCCCCTCACAGCCCCAGACCAATCCCCCTCACAGCTCCAGACACAACCCCCTCACAGCTCCAGACACAACTCCCTCACAGCTCCAGACACAACTCCCTCACAGCTCCAGACACATTCTCTCACAGCTCCAGACACATTCCCCTCACAGCTCCAAACACATTCCCCTCACAGCCCCAGACCCACTCCTCACAGCTCCAGACACAACCCCATCACAGCTCCAGACACAACTCCCCCACAGCTCCAGACACATCCCCCTCACAACCCCAGACACATTCCCCTCACAGCTCCAGACACAACCCCCTCACAGCTCCATACACAAACCCCTCACAGCTCCAAACACATTCCCCTCACAGCCCCAGACCAATCCCCTCACAGCTCCAGATTCATTCCCCTCACAGCCCCAGACCCACCCCCTCACAGCTCCAGACACAACTCCCTCACATCCCCACACCCACCCCCTCACAGCTCCAAACACAAACCTCTCACAGCTCCAGACCCACCCACCCCCTCACAGCTCCAGACCCACCCACCCCCTCACAGCTCCAGACAATCCCCCTCACAGCTCCAGACACATTCCCCTCACAGCTCCAGACCCATTTTCTTCGTGTTGGGGTGGAATCACTACATGAATCATTCAACACCCAGGTGTACCTGGTTGTCAAGTTGGTTTAATTGTTTAGACCGATATGAATCGCCAAGATTTACAGAGTCATTCAGTACAGAAACAGACCCTTTGGTCCAACTGATCCATGCCAACTCATAATCCCAAACTGAAGTAATCCCACCTGCCTGCACTTGGCCCATATCCCTCCAAACATTTCTTCTACACTCACCTATCTAAATATCTTTTAAACATTGTAATTGTACTCACATCCCCCACTTCCTCTGAAAGTTCATTCCACAAACAAGCCACTCTGTGTAAAAAACAATGCCCCTCATATCTTCCTTGAATATTTCTCCTCTCACCTTAAAAATATCCTCCTTTGTCTTGAAATCCCCCATCCTGGGGAAAAGACCTCTGCTATTCACCTTGTCTGCACCCCTCATGACTTTATAAACCTCTATAAGGTCACCGCTTCTTCAGTTCCTGCACCAGTTATTCGTTGCTCCACTGCTAATAGAAAAGGCTGTTTATACACTCACTGTCTAAAACTGACTCTCCACTAGAGTCCAATTAAACCCTTCATGCTGATGAGAATTATAACTTCAGAGTATACATTTATTTGAATATAAAAATGTGTAAAAGTGTATGTAATATGTAGCTACAATTCTCTAAAGGGTATGAATTATTGTGGGTCAGCTTTTTCTTCACATCCGTGTTATATAGTAAACTTTGAGCTACCTTACAATCCTGTATTAATTTGTGTTTCCATGGTAGTCCTTATCAAAACAGTCTCTGTGGCTGCATTTTTGCACCACGTTCGACAAGACCCTATTGTACAATTCTTACAAAATCCTATCTATCTAACCAGGTTGCTGTGTGAACAGTAATTCTAAAAGTACTGCAGTTATTCAAGCTCATAGATTAACTTCACAACATCAGACTGAATAGACTGCCACTTTAGCCAAAAGAATCTCTCACAGCCAATTTAAGTCATCTGAGAACCCTGGGCAGACCGAACACTCACAGTACATCCCTCTCACAGCTCCAGATACATCCCCCTCATGTTGAGGTGGAATTCGTAAATGAATCATTCAACACCCAGGTGTACTTGGTTGTCAAGTTGGTTTGATTGTTTACACCAATGTGGAGAAAATCAGAGCTCCAGAAGCATCTTCATTGAGAAAGAAAAGACACAAACATTTATACATTAATTTTCAGATTGTCCTATTGTTTAGGACAAACTATAGTTGCAAACAAATCACATCATTGATTGATTACTGACACATCCAGTCAGGTTAATCATGTGACAGTCCATGGACAGTTCCAGGTTCACCATGATCCCAAGATGTTTACCAGAGCTCCCTAATCATTTATCCTTGGGCCTTCACCACACGTCATATTCCAAGCCTCAGCTCCCACACCAGTCATTCAGTACTTCCCTGCTAATATAAAGTTAAAAATCACACAACACCAGGTTATAGCAGAAAGTAGGGACTGCAGATACTGGAGACCACAGTCGAAGAGTGTGATGCTGGAAAAGCACAGCCGGTCGGGCAGCATTCGAAGAGCAGGAGAGTCAACTTTTTGGGCATAAGGTCTTCATCAGGAGTTTTTGCTCGGAATGTCGACTCTCCTGTTCCTTGGATGCTGCCTGACTGGCTGTGCTTTTCCAGCATCACACTCTTCAACTCCAGCTTATAGTCCAACAGGTTTATTTGAAAGTGCTAGCTTTTGGAACACTGCTCTTTCATTAGCAGTGCTCCGAAAGCTAGTGTTTCAAAATAAACTTGTTGGACTTTAATCTGTTGTGTGATTTTTAACTTTGTACACGTGTATCCAACACTGGCACCTCCACATTATGGCTAATAGAAAGGGTATTTTTTTCTTACTGTCCAAAAACTGTCTGTTCACAAGATTCCAATTAAACCCTTCATGTTGGTTACAATTAAAACTTCAGCATAAACATATAGTTATATAAAAATATGTGAAGATGTATACAATTCCCTCATGGGACATGAGTACTGTCTTAACTACAGCCTTTTCTTCCTCTAATCTAAATAGTAAACTTAACTTGCAAGACAGGGGCCACAATTTTCATTTTCCAAAGATGTTCATTATCAAAACAGTCTTTGTGACTGCAATTTTGTTCCACATTCGACAAGACTCCATTGTGTGATTCCTACAAAATCCTAGCTATCTAATCATGTTTCTATGGGAACACTAGTTCTATAAAAGTTAAATTAATTCTAGCTCGTAGATTAACATCAGACTGAGTAGACAGCTGGTTTAGCCAAAAAAAGATCCCTCAGCAACTTTATGTCATGGGCAGCCTCAACACTTAGCACCAGACACAACCCCCTCACAACTCCAGACATGGCACCAGATATATCGCCCTCAACGTCAGACATAATACAAAACAAATTACTGGCTGTGTTGCAGCAAATACTACATGCCCTTAATTGCCCTTGAGAAAGAAATGGTGAGCTACATTCTGCTATCCATGAGGTAGGTGCCCAGAATGCTGATTGGAAGAGCATTCCAGAATTTTGAAGAAGTGCCGATGGATGAACAGTGATACGGTTTGAGACCAGGGTGGACTGTGGTTCAGAGGGGAGCGTGCAGCTCCTGATGTTGCCATGTGTCTGCTGCTCTGCTCCCCAAAGCTGGAAGAGATTGCAAATTCAGAGGCTGCTGTCGAAGGAGCCTGTGTGAGTTTCTGCAATACAGCTTACAGGGGTCACATCACAACCACTGTGTGTGGGTTGTGATATCAGGAAGGTTGGTTCGAAATTCTCCTTCCAGCATTGATCAAAGCATTGCTCTCCTTTGGAAGAGAGTCACACTCCTGGCAGTGAAAGTCATTTTGTCCATTTGCTCTACTGGAATATTGAAATGATAATAGGCAATTCAACCCATTGATATGGTTTTTCTTTATTCATCCATGAGATATGGGCATATCATGCTAGGCATCTATTTATTGCCAACCCTAGTTGTCCATAAGAGAGTGGTGGTGAGCTACCTTCTTGAACTACGGTAGTCTATTTGGTATGGGTGAACCCACACCGCTCTCAGTGAAGGAATGGTGATATATTTCCTTTATTGAACTCCCACAAGGGCAATCATATTCTTCTTGACAAAAAGACCAAAACTGTACACAGTACTCCAGGTACAGACTAACCAGGCTTCTACATAATTGAAGCAAGACTTCATTTCTCCTGTACTGAAGTCCTCCTGCGATAAAAGTTAACATTTCATTAGCTTTTTCAATAGCTTGCTGCAGCTGCATGTTTGCCTTCAGTGACTTATCAATAAAGACACCTCAGTTCCTTTGTACATCTACATGTTCTACTATCTTACCATTTAAGAAATACTCTGCGCATTTGTTCCTCTGACCAAAGTGAATAATCTAACATGTTTCCATCTTATATTCCAACTGCTATGTTCTTGCCCTCTAACTAAATCCTCTCAAAATCACTTGGCATTTTCCTCATAAGACACTTCTTTCTCACAACCTGCTTAGCTTTATACCATCTGCAATTTGGAAACTTTACATTTGTTCCCTTGTCTAAATCATTGATACTTAACGCGAACACTTCGGGCTCAACTTCTGATCCTTGCTCTACTCCACTTATCAGAGCCTTCTACAGTAAGAATGACAAGCTTATTTCAATCCTCTGTTTCTCTGTTTGTTAACCATTTGTTACAAAATGTCCTGTACACCCTCTGTTTGTTAACCAAGCTATACCATTACAGTATTTCCTATACTTTACGATCCAGCCTCCTATGGGGCCCTCATCAAGTGCTCATGAAAGTCCAAATCCGAAGTTGTATTATTGTCCACAAACTCTCCTTTATTAATTTTGTTAATTACATCCTCAAAAAACTCCAACAAGTTTGTCAAATGTGATTTCCCATTGCAAATCCATGCTGACTGTGCCCAGTCAGAGGTTAAAAATCACACAACACCAGGACTTGAAAGCGCTAAATAAACCTGTTGGACTATAACCTGGTGTTGTGTGATTTTTAACTTTGTCCACCCTAGTCCAACACCGGCACCTCCAAATCGTATCCAATCAGGTCATTATCAACCAAGTGTCTATTTATTTCATTCTTTAAAATACATTGTAGCATTTTCCGCAGAGCTAATGTGAGGCTAACAGGTCTCTAGTTCCCTGTTTTCTCTGTCACACTCTTCTTAAGTAACATTTGCTGGTTTCCAATCTGCAGGAATCATTCCTGAATCGATAAAAATTTGGGACCTGATTACAATGCTCCAAGTATCTCGGTAACCGCTTTCTTCAACTCTGTCAGTTGGAAAATATCAGATCCCGAGGACTTAGAGTCATAAAGATGTACAGCATGGAAACAGACCCTTCGGTCCAACTCGTCCATGCCGACCAGATATCCCAACCCAATCTAGTCCTACTTGCCAGTTCCTGACACATATCCCTCCAAACCCGTCCTATTCACATATCCATCCAGATGCCATTTAAATGTTGAAATCGTACTAGCCTCACCATTCCTCTGACAGCTCATTCCATACACGTACCACCCTCTGTGTGAAAAAGTTGCCCGTTAGGTCTCTTTTATATCGTTCCCCTCTCACCCTAAACTTATGCATTCTAGTCTGGACTCCACCAACCCAGAGAAGAGACTTTGTCTATTTATCCTGTCCATGGCCCTCATAATTTTATAAACCTCCATAAGGTCACCCCTCAGCCTCCGACGCTCCATAATTCACAAAATTATGAGGGGCATGGATAGGATAAATAGACAAAGTCTTTTCCCTGGGGTGGGGGAGTCCAGAACTAGAGGGCATAGGGTTAGGGTGAGAGGGGAAAGATATAAAAGAGACCTAAGGGGCAACTCTTTCATGCAGAGGGTGGTACGTGTATGGAAAGAGCTGCCAGAGGATGTGTTGGAAGCTGGTACAATTGCAACATTTGAGAGGCATTTGGATGGGTATATGAATAGGTAGTGTTTGGAGGGATATGGGTGGGTGCTGGCAGATGGGACTAGATTGGGTTGGGATATCTGGTCAGCATGGACGGGTTGGACCGAAGGGTCTGTTTCCATGCAGTACATCTCTATGACTCTATGACTTGGATCTCTAAACCTGGGAATTTTCTTGTATCGTCCAACATGATAAAAACACACAAAGGTCAGAATTGTAGAAGGATCTGAATGAAGTGGGCTATGGCAAGATTTGTGGTTGAATCGCAAGTCCAACCAGGCCCACCTCAATGTCGGTAGCAACATGTTGCATCTTTTATGCTTTTGTCAAGTGGTGAGGATTGTTTCTCAGTTGTTGGCAGTTAAGGAGATTATAGCTGTGAAATGCCTTATTCACTGTCTAATTCGTCTCATGAATGTTCAGTTTCCTGTCTCACCAAATTCATCAAACAAGCGGCACATTGAGAATTCTTGACATGGAAGCCAGTGCAGGTACCTGGCAACTTCAGTTCAGTACCTGCTCCACAGGATCACTACTGTTGGACACTGGGTGCCAACGTCTCAGGCCATGGTCCATGTGCACCTACCACACACAGCCCACATCCTCAGTTACTGGTGTTTGACATATGCCAGCCTCTAAGAAACCACATGGGACATCACCAATCCATATGCAGGAAAGGAGCACCCCCTACCTCCATCCCCAAATTCAGCAGTCTTTCAATTGTGCCTGTCTCCAAGAAGGGATACCTGAAGGTAAACAAACATGGACTGCTTCAGGATTTGGAGAGTCGTGAATGGTACTGAACATAATGGAATCATCGGCAAACATTTCCATTTCTGACCTTACGACGGAGAGCTGTCATTCATGAAACAGCTGAAGATGACTGGGCCAGGGAAACTATCATGAGGACCTCCTACAGTGAAATATTGAGTCTGAGATCCATGGTAGGGGAATTAAGGGTTATGTGGATAATGCAGGTAGGAGGAGCTGAGGCTAAAGGTAGATTCGCCATGATCTTAATGAATAGTGGAGCAGTTCAATGGGCCAAATGGCCCACTCCTGCTTCTATTACAATGAATTTAAAAAACACTATGATTGACCTCTAACAACCTTTGTATTTGGTATGACTTTAACCAGTACAGAGTTTTCCTTTCCATTCACGTTAACTCTAATCTTGTTGGGCTCTTTCTTTGGTGAATACTGTGTACATTTCTGCTCGCCCTTCTATAGGATGGAATTTATTAAACTCGAGAGGGTGTGGAAACGAATTACACTGATGTCGCCGGGTCTGGAGAGTTTGAGTTTTAGGGAGAGGCTGGTGGGCTAGGACTTTTTTCCCTGGAGATTGGGAGGCTGAGGGGTGACCTTATAGAGGTTTACAAAATACGAGGAGCATGAAATGGGTGAATAGCCTAGGTCTTTTTTCTCAAGTGGGAGAGTCCAAAACTAGATAGCAAAGGCTTAAGTTGAGAGAGGAGAGATTTAAAAAGGACCTGAGGGGTAACTTTTTTATGCAGAAGGTAGTACGTGGATGGAACAAGTTGCTTGAGGAGGTGGTGGAGGCTGGTATAATTACAACATTTAATAGGCATCTCAATGGGTATATGAATACGAAGGGATATGCTGGCAAATAGGACTAGGCCAGATTGGGATGTCCGGCCATCATGGACAAGTTGGGCTGATGGGTCTGTTTCTGTGCTGGCGACTCTATGAGAGACTTGGTTGAGTGTGAAAATAATTGCCACCTCACTTCTGGAATTCAGCAGACTTTTCCAACAAGTGACGATGATTGCACGGTCACCATTAATTAATAAGACAAACTTTGATTCCAGCTTCACACCATAGCCTCCAGAGCAGAGTTCTCATCCAGTGACATCAATCCAGTCACTACCTCCTCTCATAAATCCCTTTAGTTAGCCATTTCTCCTTCTGAACCCAATGAAAATGAAGTTTTCCTTCTATTTGATAGAAATAATAATTTTTGTGGTGTTTACCAAACGTTTGTTCACACAGCAATCACAAATCTACATGGACCACATCCTCAGCCCAAAGGACAGTGATGTATGTTCTAGCTGTCATCTGTTCTTTGTCTATCTTTGTCCAAGAAATTGTTGAACCCTCTTTACAATTCATTCAGGAAGGGGGAGTGTTGCTGCGACGTGTAAAGAAGTGATTAATCAAAGGAATTTCTAACTGTGATTACTGGGATCCCTATTGTACAGAGCCACAGAAAACCAAAGCACCTTCGATTTCCTCATTATATTCGGAAACTAAGACTGTGCAAATTGCTTCACTCGCCGCCAAACAGCAAATGAATTCATTAGCTTGTTTGACTCGCATTAGGCTATGCACAGACCTCAGTTGGTGCACCTGCTCTCTTTGAGAGATAATAAGATAATAAGGTGCCCTGGTGAGCCACCTGCTCACCTACTCTATTTACAAAACATCTCATCATTGGATTGAAGGGGTTGTTAAGAAAATTATGACACACGTCAACAACAGGTAGATCACTTCAACAGTCCACTTGGTCACGATGGGCAAAATAAGTTATGTTGATAAATTTTCACAATAAGAAATACAATTGATCTCAATAATTATTGAGTTCATAACAAAATTGACATCGTTAATGTAAACACGCGTTATATACTGACTCACTCCCCGTGCTGCTCCCTCAGCCTCCCTTACTCCTCGTTGCCCCCTCAGTTTGTCGTGTTGTATAAGGTAATACTTCTGAAAGGGTTAAAATTGGAAACTGAACTTACCTCCACTCAAAGTGATGATATCAAATAGTTATGGATGGAGAATTTTGGAAAAAGAAAACACAAGGTCTCAATGAGGATAAATGTGTCACCTTTGTCTCTTGACAAGCTTGATATTAATCTCCAAATAACGTGACTTGCTATCATGGTAAAAAACTACATCTAATTAAAGCAAGCGGTTCTTCTTGTTAGGGATCCATAACACCACAAGAAATAGGAACAGGAGAAAGCCATTCAATAGGATCACAGCCAATCCAACATTCACTTTCCTGCTGTTTCCTCGTAATCCTTCATTCTCTGACTGATCAAGAATCTATCTGTCTCAACCTTAATAATATTCTAGGACTCTGCCCCCACACCTCTCTGTAGCTATATGTTTCAAAGACTTACAACCCTCTAAGAGAATTTTGTTTTTCCTCATCTCAGTCTTCAATTGACCTCTCTTGACTCTGAGACTATGCTCTCTGGTCCTAGACCTTCCCACAAGGGGAAACATCTTCCCAGCATTGAACCTTTAAGAATCCTACCTGTTTCAATAAGATCATCTCTCATTCTTCTAAACTCCAGTGAATGGAGACCCAAACTATTTAGCCTTTGCTCATTAGACAATCCCTCTGTCATGGGAATCATACTAGTGAACCTGCTTTGAACTGCCTCCAATGAAATGTTCGCCTTCCTTAAATAAGGGGACCACATCTGCAGAAACTGGCAGCCTCATATTAATAAGGGATCAAGTATAGAAGTGAAATCATTTTTCTACATATGTCACAAAAATCTTATTGGATAGAGCTCTTCTGAAATTGCTATTGTACATTCCACTATGTTTAATGTGTGATATAAATACAAGTTATTGGTGTGGGATGCAAGCTGGTTTCCATAGGAACATTTCATGTCTGATGGAATTAAGCAGTGTCAAAGGAAATGTCATTCATGGTAAGAGCAATTAGGAAAGCTAGGGGTGTGGGTGAGTGTTGGATAGAGGCTGTGTGGGGACTCTGAGAAAACAGAGACCCTGCCGGTTGCCCTTTGGGGATACCGTGCATTAAAGTGGCAGGGGACAGAGTCGATGCCAGGAACTTTAAGTCTTCAAACTGACCACCAGAAAGCTCACAAACATTGATGGGGAGATGTAGACAAAGAAAACAAATGAAAGGCTTCCATCGATACAGCGGCTTTCATGAATTTCAGGACATCCTGAAGTGCTTTACAGCGAATGAAACACACATGGGTGTTGGGTCACCTTTGTAATGTAGGAACTGCAACAGCGATCTGTGCACAAATTATAATGACCAGATAATCTGTACTTTTCACTAAGCCACTTGGGAGAACTCTCTTACCATTCTTTGAAACCGTGTGAATATTTACATCTATCTGTTCCAAAATAAGGCACATACAACAGCTCCACTCTAATTAAGCAGCACTTAAGCCCACAACCTGCTGACTCAAGGCTTTTACAAGCTGGGTCACAATGGACATTATGAACTTAGGAAAGCAATGAAAGAGTTTCCTGGCTCTGAAAAAGCTTGGGAAGGCTCCATTTACTATCTGTTCGAGTTGAGCAGGGAATGGACTGTGAGGAACGAGACCAATACAGCTTGCAGTCTTATTTGATCCTTCAAAAATCTAATTGTTTTTTCTTAAAGCGTAGAAGGCATCCACACATCTGTATTTGCACATTGGTACCGCAGTGGCTGTAATTCTGGGATCAATATTTCTCCCCCCGCCCAGCTTGGGCAATCTGAGGCACTGTGAGCACAGTGTTGGCTCCAATTGGCTAACACAGCAGAGGTAGGTGTTTCCTGGTGTGTGCTATTGCCATACCACAAGGAGCATTTGACCACCGATTGTGCTCAAATTGCTGTGAAGAATGTGCACTGATGGCAATGGCGTACATTGTAAGTGATGGTATTACCCCCTCACAATGGCTTGTATAATCCAAATCATGAGACAGACGCACTGATGCAGCAAGGCACAGACAGAGCTGACCGTCATATTTAACATCCCTGCCTAAAAGCTCCTTTTTAAAAAAATTTTGCTTTTGAATCAAAGTCTCCTGGGCTGTACTTTCTGTGGTGAGTCAGCTGTCAGCACTTTGCCTTGAAAGGCAACTTCACAATGGAGAGAAGCTGTTTCTTAAACAGCAATGAATCCTCAGTCTAAAATTAGCTCCCCATCTGTCTCTTCCACACCGATGACACAAAGTGAAGCATCATAAACCAACAATGACAATAATTGGTGAATGATGATGTTGTGCCACTGCTGCAGTTTCTTGCTTTCGGGCCCCTTAGGTGATTGATTCACATGGCAAAATAAAACCACAGACGGTACACCCAGTAAATCTTGTCACAAAAACACAAGGGCAAAGGTAATTGCTCGCTTTACAATCGCCAGCAGCTCGAACAGGTCAGGTCCTCAAATCTTCCAGCCATCAGGAGGCCATTCAGCTCTCTGCTAACTCTTTGCAAGCATCCTCATAATTCCCCCTCCCTCTCAGCTCTTACTCTCTTGGTCTCACACGCCTCTCATGATGCATTGCACTGTGGTAAAGCGCCAAACAGATTCATCATCTTAAGATGCAGAACGTACTGACAGAGAGAGAGCTGGCAATTTTGGACACCAGTGCCTCTTTATACAAAATATGAGCGCTTCCTATTTAGTGAGTTGATGAATTGCCCAAACCATTGCCTCTGCACCTGGAAAACAATAAGTACTGATCTGATGTGCAAAGAGGAAGCAATTACCACTCAGATGAATGGAAAAACAGGAGGGTTTTGTCAAAATGATTAGTGCTGCACAAAACTGGTCAGATGGAAGACCTCTCTCCCCTCCCATTCAACACACTCTAATTTCACTGTGCAAAGAATATACAGAGAATAGAAATGAAAATGCATAATTTACAATTCTGTCATTATGATTAATGCCACAGTGCGTTCCTTGTTGCAGGTTTCTTCAGACTTGATTCCCCCTCCTTCAGCCTGCAAAACAACATGACCGCTGGAAATTGAAAGTGCACACTGCCATTGGTGGAGCAGTTGAAACCTCACAACCTGACATTGATGCCTGGCTGCATGGAAATGGGAGATTAGTCACACGAACTGTGTGACCTTCCTGAAGATTCAGTCAGAAAGAACAGCCGGTTGAGGACAGTCAGTGTATCAATGGTCTGCTCCTCACCTCTTGGACAAGCTTGGAACCTGTTACCAGGCCATCCATTCATACCCAAAGGATGCCTAGTTATTGAGCTGTGAGGGACATCACAACCAGGCTCACAATAATCAGCTCGATGCTTGATAAGTTAAGGAGTCATAATCAGAAGCAGCAAATGTTATCCATTCCTCCCTCTGTAACTCAGGGTTGCTGAGACTAATCGTCAGGTATGAAAACCAAGTTGACAGCAACAAATCCATTCTTAGAGCACCTTGAGCAGCATAAAAATATCCCAAAGTCCTTCCAAGTGAACCAACGATTGAGACACCAGGAGGGGTGTGGAAAGCTTGGCCAGGGAACTGGATATAAAGGAAGGCTTTAGAGGAGAAAGGCAATGTGTTGAAACGGGGAATAGCAGACTGTAGTGTGGAAATAGTAGAGGCGTGGTCATCAATGGAAGTCTGAAGAGTAAGTGTGGAAAGGCGATTTATGGCAGGTAAGATTCTGATGATAGCTATTTGAAATGTTTGCCCATAATGGCAATGCTCATCTTGTACTCCCATTTTCTTCCAGCTTCCATTATGATTTCGCCGCACGTAGAGATGAGGAATGTTAGTGTGGTGAAGAAAACACAGCTTTTCAGACAGCATCAAAGACTCCCAAGTTTAAAGGAGATTTGAAGCCATTAGCCTAAGCTGGATGTGAAAACAAGTCCCGGGTTGAGAGATGTTAGCCCCATGTCCCAATCTGTGCCGCCCACTATCCCAATGCCTTCCACACTAAATCTACATCAGACTTTAAGACAAGTAGCTGCACCTCATTAAGCAACCAGCTTACAATTGAACCACATTTCCCAAATGTCTGTAAGAGCCTAACTGTCTGCCGCTGATGCTTTTACCCAAAACTGTCCCCAGAGACATGCTGATCAGTGGAACACTCTCCCAGAGACTGTAACAGGAAATTTTAATGCATTAAAAGCCATTACTCAGATGACAGATCTTTCTGCCTAAATGTTGTTTTAATATCCTATCTAGTAACGAGCTGGCATCCTACCAGAACTCCAGCGTATTCAGATTACATTTGGCAGTGAGAACTGTAATACAATGAAGCACTGTACAAATCTACAAAAAGGTGGCAGTAATATGTTCTGGTCTATTGGTGTTCAATCGCGAAATTATAAAATGTATATACAGTCTGTCATATAAAGCATATTACTGACTCCCATTTGCATTTTCCTATTTACATAACCTATGAGAAAGTGTTTTTTTTATAACCACTGGCAAATATGAAACACTTTGGTGTGTGCAACAGAGCCCTAGGAGTACAAAGCAGTATTTTTGAAATATGCAACATTACTCTGCAGAAATGCTGTTGATAGCAATAGACCTTGGTAGTTTTGCTTTGGATGCACTCACTGAAGGCCCACAGGCTGAGACACTTTAAGGAGGATGTGTCAGTGAATAAGAAGAGACCAAAGAGAGAGCTGAGGTGCACCAGGTCGTTTAGGGCTACTGGGTGACTTGTGGACCTACTCATCATGGATTTTGGACAGACCTGAGAGAGAGAAAAAGAGTGGGTGTGTGTTGATACATTTCTTCCGAATTAATCAGACACATTTGAAAAGATTGGTGCTGAAAGTAAGAAGAGAAAATCCCAGCAAAATTTGGGCACTGCTTTGAATAAGAGCTGTTACTGTGGCAAATGGCTCCATGCTCACTGCGTTGATTACTGAGCGGATGCAGGAAGAAGTTGATGCGCCCAATATTTGCAAATGCCATTGGTTAACAGGAATCCACACCACACTATATACACACTTTGAGATACTTGATCAGACAGTGTGAAATATCAGTTAGTATACCATCATTTAAAGCAGAATTCAAGTTATACAGTGAGTTGTACATTACATCCTAGCAAAGGCATTTTGTCATGTTCGGGTGCATGACAAAGATATGGAGGGGCAATGGATGCATTTGGGAACAAGGATTCAAATGTCAGAGACAAGACAATCCTGGACAAAGATGTAACATCAGTCAGTGTGAGACATGGATAAATAGATAGGGCAAATTCAGATCTGGGAGGCAAAATGGTGCTTGGGTTCCAAGTTTGGGGGCAAACATGGATGATGGCTCAGCAGCCAAGAGAGGATTGGAATAGTCAAGCCTACAGGCAATAAGGGCATGGATGATTCAAATCGCATTTAGCTTACATTTCAAACACTGAGCCATGCAGTTTCTGCTACCAATGAGCTGCTTTACTTAACTGCATCACTGATGTACAGCAACACTATAATTAGCTTCTCTGTCATAACCAACATAATAAACCACAATTTCCAAGATTAAGGTGGGACAGCTCCTATCTGCGAACAGCTTAACACAGCATGACAAAATCAGACTCCTGCTGTTTAAAGTATTAAATTACAAGCATGCAACTAGCAATATAAATTTTGCAAATTTAAAAGTATAACAGCAAAATGTGCCACCTGTAATCCTACATATGTTGGAGATCTGTTCGGTCGGAGCAGTGATGGCCAATTGTTCTCTCCCCAAGTTTAGCATTGACTCTAAAGCTTTTTCTTTCTCTCCCTTAATGCATTAATTGCATGAGGAACATTTTTAAGCCAAGATTAAACTCAAGGGCTGAATGACTGCCTGCCATTACTTGAATGGAGCAAGGCACCAAAACATGTCAAATTTCAATGATTTTCCCTCTGTAAACCTGAGCTCGTCCAGCGCTCTGCTGCCTATATCCCAACTTGCAGCAAGTTCCATTCCCCTATCATCTCCATGCTCATTGACTTGAATTGACTCCATGTTAAAGAATCCATAAATTCTCATTCTTGTTTTCAAATCCTCCCTGGTCCTTCCTTTTCTTACCTCTGAAATCTCCTCCAGCTCCACAGCCCTCAGAAATGCCTGGTCTTCTCTGATTCTGACCTCCCAATTTTAAGCTTTCTACCATTGGTGGCTGCATTCTCAGCAGCCTCAGGCTGAAACCACGAAACCTCCTTCTTTATTCTCACTACCTCTCTATCACTTTCCCTTTTCTTTTTGAGATGCTCCTTAAGACCCAACACTGCGACCAAGCATTTGGTCAGGTGACCTAACATCCATCATCTGTCTCAGAGATGGCTTCATATAATGTTCCTGTGAATCACTGGGGGATTTTATTATGTTAAAATTATCATATAAATTCAGGGTGTAATTGCTGATCATTCTAATCCAAATTTAGTCCCAAAGGCCACTCCTCTTGGCTAGGCCCAGATCAAATGTTATCTGCTTCTACTAATTTTTTTATTAAATGGGTTGGTCCTCTACAGTGCACTTCAAAGGTTACCTTGATGTGTTATCCTTCAAGAAGTGACTGCAGAGCGTGTCATTTCTTTTCCATGGTAACAGAACTGCCAAACATACTCATTTGAATGAACCTTTTCTATTGGTGTGCAGTGAAATACATTTTCATTTGTTTGCATTGACAGCCAATGACACCAGTTATGACAAAAAGCATCACGAGCAAAGACAGGCCAGTTGCTCTGTCAAATCCTCCAAGCACTCACAATGGCCAAAGCATCATGGCAGAACATGTTCTCCCACCCGATTTCTCCAGCAGCTTCCACATGTAACCAGGGCACCGTAAAGTAAAGTACAATCACGCAATACAAGCAAAGTGAATCAGACTCTTTGTTTCACAATCTACTTTAAGGGCGGCACGGTGGCACAGTGGTTAGCACTGCTGCCTCACAGCGCCTGTAGACCCGGGTTCAATTCCCGACTCAGGCGACTGACTGTGTGGAGTTTGCACGTTCTCCCCGTGTCTGCGTGGGTTTCCTCCGGGTGCTCCGGTTTCCTCCCACAGTCACAAAGATGTGCTGGTCAGGTGAATTGGCCAAGCTAAATTGCCCGTAGTGTTAGGTAAGGGGTAAATGTAGGGGTATGGGTGGGTTGCGCTTCGGCGGGTCGGTGTGGACTTGTTGGGCCGAAGGGCCTGTTTCCACACTGTAAGTCTAATCTACTTGGTGGTAATTGCACATTCTCAATTCCACTATGTAAATCTCTTAGCCATTAGTTTACCAGATATGTACAGTTGAGGACATCCATTAGATTAGTGAACCTATCTAAAAGATATGAGTCTCCTCTACCTTCTTGCTTATCATAAAACCACAACATCCAAGCAGTTAAATGTTACCAGTGTTTTGCCACTACCAAGAATTCCATTCCATCGCGCAGTTGCATTGCACCTAATAATGACGTGTGAAAATCAATGGAGGACAGTCCGTACTAGAGTGAAACGAAATGACGATCAGTCGGTACTTCTTCGACTCTAATCCAAAGTGTCACCATGGTTGCCCCATCAGTCCAGGGAGCAATGTCCTCACAGTCTGGGGATTGGATCATAGTCAGTCCTTGAGTCCTAGGCAATAAGTCCAGAGTTTTCAGGTAACGCATTCGGGGTGCTGTGGAGGCATCAGTCTGGGGGTGTTAGGCCATGCTTAGTCCGGGTTTCCTGCCAAATAAGTCTGGGGATAGAGTTCACAGTCAGTACTGGGCAGGGTTGGTAAGGGAACTAATCAGAGGGCTGTCTGTGGGATTCTGGAGAAAACAGGAAGCTCATGTCTGGCCATGGAATTCCTTGGACTGGGTCACTGAGGGAATGATTACAGCCAAAGGGGTCAATGCAAGATAGAAGGGTAGGATTTCATAGACCATAGGAGGGGAAGGGGAACTGAGGGAAGGGGAAAGGAGTTTAACAAGTCACAATCTCTATGGCCTCTATAGACAAGAGAGGTGACCAATAAGGGTTAAGAATTCACAAATAATACAAAAGATGAACAAAAATGAAGAAAGACTGAAAGATCATTGGGGACACATGGATAGCAACACAAAAGAGAACATGAGGATGGAGGATGATCAATGTTAATCTCAGGTGGGGACCTGCTTCACTATCAAAAACAAACGCAGTGTAGACGGAGTGTAAGGATGTCCCAGAGCATCAGCAGTGAATTGTGTTGTCTGGTGTAATAGGACACACACTCAGGACTCAGTGGTCATTCCATTTTTGTGTTCATCAAGAATACAGTACCCTGAAAGTTTATGCAGCACCTCACTTCAAGAAGCAACTGGAGACTTGTGCAGCATCTTCCCCAAAACAGAGTGATAACGGGAGGAAATACAACATAGGCACATAGTATCAGAAATAGTTCATTCAGCCCCTCAAGCCTGTTCCACCATTCAATGAAATCATGGCTGATCTGTGGGGTAACTCTATATATCTGCCTTTTGCCCATATCCCTTAATACCTTCGCTTAACAAAAGTTTATTTATTTCAGATCTAAAATTAACAACAGATCCAATATCCACTGCCACTTGTGGAAGAGAGTTCCAAACATCTATTCCTTATTGAATGTAGAAATGTTTCATAACATCTTCCCTGAGCGGTCAGGCTCTCATCCTCAGACTATCCCCCCTTGGTCTAGAATTCCCAAACAATGGAAATAGCTTATCCTTATCTGCCTTGTCTTTTCCTGATAATATTTTGAAAATTTTGATCAGATCACCCTTTAACTTTCTAAACGCTAGAGAAATCAAACATAATTTGTGCAATCTCTCCTTACAACCAAATCCCTGAAGTCCAGGTGGGTCACTCTTGTAAAATCACATTATACTCCTCCAAGGCCAACACATCTTTTTGTAAGGTGTGATGCCCAGATCTGCTGCCCATGTTTCCAGCAGGGCTTTATAGCATGGTAATGCAATGCTTCATCAAGCATAAGAAGGATAGAGAGAACCTAATTGAAGCCCATTTCCAGGAAGAATGAGTTGGGGTTGGACATCCTTTGATTGGGTGGCGTTCTATCGGTTATATGGCACACAGCGCCTGATGAATACAAATGAGTACAAATGGAATGGATCATTTTTGCACTCCTTGATAGATGAATATTTCCTTACTCATATGATTGTATTCCTGGCAACTCTGAGCAATCCCATTTTCAAGCATTTATATTTGACAGGTCTTATACACCACTCGGGAATAGGCAGCAAGACAGGATACAAATATCATATGGTTCTAAACTTAGGTGGTGTTAGAATTACAGACAGCTGAATGATACCCGGGTATTGTGCAGCAAAGTCTTTTCATGATAGACAGCAGTTGACAGCAAGCCTGAGGCCCTTACCTTTGAACTTTCCATCATTGGTTTTGTTCAATGTTTCAGTGTTTACTGAACTGCCCTGAGATATTTTAGTATCCTGTAGATTAGTATTTAACCTGACAGTGACAGCACGTTGTGCCATTTCTATCAGCAGGTCAATGGGCTATGAAGGAGTGGACATGAGTACACTTCCCAGTATTGAATGGCAGTGCACACTCTATACTGACTGATAGATAGAATGAAGCTTTACCTGCAAAGATGGGTGGAATCATCATCGATCTTCACAGTCACAGTGTGAGCAGGTCAGGTCTTCGCACAAGCCTTGCACGTTGCTTTTAGCCTGTGTTATCAACATTGAAATGCTACATTGCCACTGTAATCATCAAGTTCACATTTCAAGGATCCATAACACCTAAAGTTTTCTGTTGTCAAGGAGTCAGCCACCTGGGAGAGATGAATGATGTTGGGCATTTGTAACTTCTTTCATCCTTGGGATGTCAGGAGAGGCTGCTTGTCTCTCACATAGGTTGTGACTTCACCAGGGGTCTGACAGCAACAAAGACATCAGAGCAGACACTTTCAGACTATAAGTAAAGATACGCTGACAAAAGTACCAGGTTTCTTACAACGATGTTTCTGTAACCTGTGGCACCTTTGTGCCATTAATAAGCTGTTTCTTTCAGCCCCACTGCATCTAAGTACAGTTATTTAGTGTGCTCATGGTGGTGAATAGCCTGCCCATGGAAGTAGCCAGACATATGCATGCCAAAGCCAGCATGGTACTGACAGGAGTTGGTGGACTCCTCCATTCTTCAACACAGTTTACTAGTTGTCTCTAGTGAACCTGTCTGCATTGCTCTGCCTGTCTGTGCCTTTCTCCCAAAGTCATTAATGGCTGAAAACATGGAGTCATCTCCCACTTGGGGCTGACCAGGCACCCGGTTACTGACAGCCCTCTGATTGGCTATTATTTCCATGACCGGCTGTGGAGACATCTCGGGGTGATATGTTCATCGGGCTGTGCTCCTGAGGATAATCAAATTCCGAACCGAGTGTGGTGAGAGTCTCTGACCTGTTGGGAGGGTGCAGGTGAGAGTCTTGCTGGTGAGGTTTCAGTGATTGCTTCCTCAAAGCTGAAGGTGGAGTTGAGGACTCTGGGGATGGCCTCCTTCCTGCAGTGACACCCAAGATCCCATGAGTGTCAGCAAAACAGAAAAGAGAGAATTGGCTTTTTAAGAGGATAAAGACAGGCTCAGAATGGGTTAGTGCTTATGGGAATGGGAGAGCAGAACAGCACAATGGCACTCATTGGGTTTGTTGTCCATGGAGGTGTCTGCATCCCCACATGAGCAGTCACAGTCTTCTCCAGCCAAACCCAACATCTATTCCTCACATGCCATGACAGGTCTCATCCTTGATACCCTACCACTGGTTTTCACTATTTCAGACAATATTTTCCTGAAATGTGATGAAAGGATGAATTAAAAATGTTGGAACTGGAGCGGAGATGCGTTAATGGTGATGCAGAGGAGGTGCCCCCAGTGAGTGAGTAAAATATCCAGAAGCCATGTTGTGTTAGTAGTTTGTGAGGATGAGGCCAGCGACAGCCATTGATTCAGGGATTCGTGAAGTTGTTACCCATAAGTCTGTGTGAGTGGCATGCGCCATGACAGAGTTAGTCTGTGGGTGTGATGGAGCAGAAAGAAAGATGGTGGCCCTTGTCCTTGAGGAGTGCAGAGCATTGCTAAGCTCCTTCCTGCAGTGTGTTGGGCGTATATCTTGCTCCAGGACGGCTAAGTCTGGTGATCTTCCCTATCACCTATCCACTAGCACCTGCAGCTAGTTGCCGGTGACACCGATGTGTTAATTTGTCTTTCTGGCCTAGTTCCTTGGCGATAACAGTGCAGGGCCACGGTGTGAAGGCCGGTGCCTGGCTCACAGCATCTGAAGTAGGACGTTAGGCTTATATCAATGGCGCATTGTCATGAATGGTACACATTCTTGGCAGTGGCTGGCACCTCCACCTCCGCGTGTGGGCAGGATTTCATGAGGCAGGTGCCAAAGAATCCAAGTGCACGATGAAGGAGGTGAAGATTGTGGGAGAAAAATTGACATGCGCCAGTGTGGATCGGACAAAACACTTGCCAAGAGGTGGCAAAGCTCCGCCGTTGTCTCTATACCTGCGTGTTGTGTCAGGGCGAGACAGAAGTTTCCTGTAGAACAAATATCCCCCCCTTTTTGGGATGAACATATATTTACACCTCAATTGTAACTGCCATCAACAGGAACACCCTTCAGTTTGAATCACAGCAATCAAAGACAAACATTAAAGACTGCAAGTACAGCATCTGTTTAAGAAGACAAACAGCCTTCATATATTCACCCTGAGGCTGCCTATGAGCCAACAATCTGATTGAAATGCGAAGAACATAGATACTTTGGAACAAAGCCATTTTAAATTCTTGGAAAGAAAGCAGCAACCTGAAGGTAAGAAATTCTACTGCAGGTAAGCCTACCATTTATTTACAAAACACTTTCAATGCAGAAAGTGATAGTACTGACTAATGTCCAATTGGGCGGGGAACACGCAATTTGGTGATCCTGTGCCTCTTATTAGGCTGGTGTTTGCAGCTAATGATGTGGAGGTTTTCTGAGAGGTGTAAGATTACGTTTTTTACATGCAATTAGCTCTGTGAAGCCTCCCATGTGATGTTAAAGCCTTGGAAACTCTGATTAAGGAGTTGAAGCAATGGTTGGTGCCCTTTCTATAACAAAATTAAAAATCACTAAACTAAATTAAAAAACACAACACTAGGTTACAATCCAACAGGTTGGTTTGGAAGCACTAGCTTTTGGAGCACTGCTCCTTCAGGTGGTTTTGGAGCAGAATTATAAGACACCTGCTGCACAATCACCTGATGAAGGAGGAATACTCCGAAAGCTAGTGCTTCCAAATAAACCTGTTGGACTATAACCTGGTGTTCTGTGATTTTTAACTCTGTACACCCCAGTCCAACACCGGCACCTTTCTGCAACAAGACAGGGTAGAGACAAAGATAAAAGCAAAATACCGCAGGTACTAGAAATCAAAATGAAATCAGAAAACGTTGGAGAAACTCAGCAGGTGTGCTTGGAAAGAAAAGCAGAGCGATAATTTCAAATTCGGTATGAATCTTCTTTGGAATGTTGGAATGGATAGAGACATGACTTCCTGTGAGGCACCAGTCTGGAATAACTGGGTACAATCTTAAAATTATCACAACGCAGGAGAGAAATGGGAAATTGCATTTTCACATCATCCCATTTTGAGGATCTAACTCTGAAGATGGACAAGGGAGATCTAGTGGATGTAGTATACCTAGACTATCAGAAAGCCTTTGATAAAGTCCCACATAGGAGGTTAGTGAGCAAAATTAGGGCACATGGTATTAGGGGCAAAATACTGACATGGATTGAAAATTGGTTGGCTGACAGCAAACAAAGAATAGAGATAAACGGCTCCCTTTTGGAATGGCAGGCGGTGACCAGTTGTGTGCCACAGGGATCAGTGCTTGGACCGCAGCTTTTTAAATGTACATTAATGATATAGATGAAGGTATTAAATATTAGCAAATTTGCTGATGACACAAAGCTGGGTGGCAGGGTGAAATGTGAGGAGGATGATAGGAGAATACAGGGTAACCTGGACAGGTTAGGTGAGTGGACGGATGTATGGCAGGTGCAGTTTAATGTGGATAAATGTGTGGTTATCCACTTTGGTGGCAAGAACAGGAAGGTAGATTACTACCTAAATGGAGTCAAGTTAGGTAAAGGGGCAGTACAACGAGATCTAAGTGTTCTTGTACATCAGTCAATGGAAGCAAGCATGCAGGAAGCAAGGCTTTAACAAGAAAGCTAATAGCATGCTGGCCTTCATAACAAGAGGAATTGAGTATAGAAGCAAAGAGGTCCTTCTGCAGCTGTATAGGGCCCTGGTGAGACCACACCTGGAATATTGTGCACAGTTTTGGTCTCCAAATTTGAGGAAAGACATTCTGGCTATTGAGGGAGCACAGCGTAGGTTCACGAGGTCAATTCCCGGAATGACGGGACTAGCTTACGCTCAAAGATTAGAGCGACTGGGCTTGTATACCCTTGAGTTTAGAAGGCTGAGAGAGGATCTGATTGAGACGTATAAGATTATTAAAGGATTGGACACTCTGGAGGCACGAAGCATGTTTCCGCTGATGGGTGAGTACCGAATCAGAGGACGCAGTTTAAAAATAAAGGGTAGGCCACTTAGAACAGAGTTGAGGAGTGGTTGGTGAATTGAATACTCTGCCCCAGAAGGCTGTGGAGGCCAAGACTCTGGATATTTTCAAGAAAGAGTTGGATAGAGCTCTTAAGGATAGTGGAATCAAGGGTTATGGGGATAAGGCAGGAACAGGATACTGATTGAGGATGGTCAGCCATTATCATAATGAATGGTGGTGCTGGCTCGAAGGGCAGAATGGCCTACTCCTGCACCTATTGTCTATTGTCTATAGAATCTGGAATTTGATTCTTCCAGAAGGAACTTTCCAAGCTCAATTGGAGCTTTGTCACATGATTGAATTGAATTGAATTTATTGTCATGAGTACCAAGGCACAGTGAAGAGCTTTGTCTTGCGAGCAATGGTGGTTCAGTGGTTAGCACTGCTGCCTCACAGCGCCAGGGTCCCAGGTTCAATTCCAGCTTTGGGCGATTATCTGTGTGGAGTTTGCACATTCTCCTCATGTCTGCGTGGGTTTCCTCCCACAGTCCAAAGATGTGCAGGTCAGGTGGATTGGCCATGCTAAATTGTCCATAGCTGCTTGGTGCGATAGTCAGAGATGAGGAGAGGGAGGTTACTCTTCGGAGGGTCGGTGTGGACTTGTTGGGCCGAAGGGCCTGTTTCCACACTGTAGGGAACCTAATTAATACAGGCAGATCACAGAGTTAATTGCATAGATAAGCAAATAATAGGTAAACAGCGGCAAAAACAAAAACACAGGTACAGGCGAAGGTTAAGAGTTTGTGAGTCCATTCAGTATTCTAACAACAGTCAGGTAGAAACTGTTTTGAAACCGGCTGGTGTGTGTGTTCAGACTACTGTACCTTCTCCCTGATGGTAGAGGTTGTAGAAATATATTGCCAGAGTGGGATTGATCATTGAGAATGCTGGCGGCCTTTCCTTGACAGCGGGCCTGGGAGATGGATTCTATAGATGGGAGGTTGGTCTATAGATAGTCATATGAGCACCCACACCACCACCTCCCCACCCCCACCCCCAAGGGACACACAATCATGTCCTCACAATAAAACCATATTCCCCTCCCTTGGGATACCAGCATCTTTATTCCCTTGTCACCCGCAAACAGTGCCTGTCATGATGCAAGCACAGAAATGGGGCCTGACTGCCTGGGCAGTAACCAGCTTGTTGCAGTTTGGAGACAGGTCTCTCTGAGTGTTCAGCCCCCAGGGAATGCTGACTGCTAGCATCACAAACAGTCGCAGCCTTCTACCAACCCTGCTGAAACCACCAGGTGAGCACTCCAGAAGTTTTACATCATATTTACAACACACTAACAGGTCAGTCAATTCCATTGACCAATATCATTGTTTACAGTTTGCACTCACTCGCCACAGGAGAAGGTGAGGACTGCAGATGCTGGAGATCAGAGTCGAGAGTGTGGTGCCGGAAAAGCACAGCAGGTCAGGCAGCATCCGAGGAGCAGGAGAATCGATATTTTGGGCATAAGCTCTTCATCACTCAATTACCATAACGTTCTGTTCCTTTAAGACCATAAAACATAAGAGTGGAAGTAAGGCCATTCAGCCCAACGAATCCACTCCGCCATTTAATCATGGCTGATGGGCATTTCAATGCCACTTGCCCGCGCTCTCCCCATGGCCCTTACTTCCTAGCAAAATCAAGAATTTATCAGATTCTGCCTTGAAACATTTAACATCCCGGCCTCCACTACGCACCATGGCAATGAATTCCACAGGCCTACCACTCTCTGTCTGAAGAACTGTCTCCACATTTCTGTTCTAAATCGATCCCCTCTAATTCTAAGGCTATGCCCACGTGTCCTAGTGTCCCTGCCTAACAGAAACAAATTCCCAGGGCCCACTGTTTGTAAGCCATGCATTATCTTGTAAGTTTCTATTAAATCTCCCCTCAACCTTCTAAACTCTAATGAGTACAATCCCAGGATCTTCAGCCATTCATCATATGTTAGGCCTACTACGTATTTAAACTTTCCTGAGAATGTATTTATGCTATCCATCCTATTCATTGCAAAATGACATTATAATGCATTGTGGAGTAAAACGGTACAATTTTCCCAGTCCCAGAGTCCAGGCAAGGAGATGGGTTGTGTTCAGGGTAAAGGCAAGAAACAACATTGGAATATCAGCTTTTCCAGCTTTCGTTGGTGTACAATGCCTTTCTTTTAAATCCACTAATAGATGCATGAAAAGGGAAGCACTTCCTTTTCAGAAATGAGGAGACCCCTACCAGGGTGTTTCAGGTGGGATCAGGCCGGTGGAAGTCAAGATGGGTAGGTGAGGAGGGGAGGGTGTTTGAGAGGACACGGCAAGTGAGGTAAACCTCAATATTGAAACCAGCAGTGTGGATCAAAAAGATCTCACCAAGTTTTAATTTTAGTTTAAAAAAAAACTGATGCTGTTGAAAGATTTCCACACTACTGAAATCACAAAGTTGAAAAATAAGCTGCCAGGATATTTTAATAGAACATTCACACTCGTCATATAGTATTACATAGTCTGTGTGAAGGTGTGAGCCCTTGTACGCAGTAATTTTGGTAAAATTCCAAGTCAACATTAATCATCTCTGAATGGATAATTGCTTACATGGACGCCTCATTAGGCCATTTCCATAACCAGTGTTTCTCTGAAGGTTCTTAATATGCATAATTTATTCTATCTTTACCCAAGCCCATCTACCAACAAAACAGGGTATATGAGCTGTCACAGTGAGAGCTGGGAAAGAAGCCGCAGGGATGTAAAATATGAAACCAGTTTTGATATGGATTCATTATGTCCCTTTTCCAACATTTCCCCTTGGGCCATCCTTTGGTCAATCCACTCTTCACAACCACTTGAATCAATGCAATGGTACCCATTCAAATCTGAAACAAGGAGCAGAATTAATCATTGAATGCAGTGCTTCTGTGTCAGGAGCTGATGGATGCTAAAGGATGGCAGGGGAAAGATAAAAACAGTTGGATTAAAAAGCGATAACTGTTTGATACTGGCAGATGAACAGCGGTCTGCCAATCATTTTCTCATTTCCTTCATTGCATCTCAAGCGGCATCCCATTGGAGCTCAGATTAGCCTCCAGGCAGTCTCAGCAGGAACTCCTTCTCTTTGAAAAGACTTGATGAAGAAGATCCATTTCATCTTGTCTGACAGTGAAAGAATGTGTGCCTTTGTGCAAACAGACGACTGAATAAAAATCACGGGATGTCTGTTCTATTAATAATGAGGCCTATGCAAATAAAGGAAACCAGTGGATGCGCCAGTGCCTATCCCAGGGTAACATGACATTGACATTTGAGACTTGGTTTCATACATTGGTCCCACTACCGATTATAACCTAGTGACTCCTAATGGACTTCAAATATAATGGACTCTTGTGGCACAATGGTAGTGTTCATCCATCTGAACCAAGAGGTGAGAGCCAAGTCTACATGTTTCAGAAGTGTGTATTGGTATCTCTTAAATACCAATTATTAGTATTGGTATAGTATTAATATTAGTATTAGTATTATTAGTATTAGTATTAGTATTAGTATTAGTATTAGTATTAGTATTAGTATTAGTATAGAGGCTGCTTAGATTTTGTGCTGGAGTGGAACCTGAGCTCACAATCTTTTTAAAGGCCTGAAAAATATCAATGAGCAACAGCTAATACCATACACATGTGGACTATGTACCTATAATGTGAGTCCAGCAGTTCCAATTAATACTTTGGTACCTGTTATGCATAACTATAATCATTGCGCAGGTATAGCAACATCTGTTTAATTTATACTTACATAGAGCAGTGTGTGGTTGTACTCAATGGACTCCCTGTGAGTACAGAAAGTAACTGGGTTTTGTTTGTCCCTGTGACTACTGCTGCATGATCATTGGCAGCTCAATGAAAATAGCAATTCAGTGCATATTTCTATAATACTCAGCAACACATCACTTTGCACAAAGTTTAGCCCTGATGTACAAGGAGAAATGGAGCTCATAGAATCTGCTGCACTCTGCACACATCCTGCTGACAATGAAGGAGATTGAACCTTAAAAGCACAAAGACAGCTTCCAAATCAAAACAAATTCATGTGGCAATGCAGCTCAATTTATCAAGTACACACACAGCAACCTAAGCTCATCTCCCATCTCACTGTCATTGATCTAGATTCTATCCTGAAAAGCATAACACAGTATTGTGAATGAAGTCAGTGAGCCATACGTTGAATAAGACAAGTGCTTGGAGCACGGGCCATTGTATCAACTATTTAATCTCCCCCATTTATTCCACAAACTCTGACAGCTGAGGTGTCCATTTCTTTAACTGATTCTTTTAAATATGGCATTAAATTGCATCCAAACCATTGGACAATTGGCTTGACAAATGCAGACAACAGCATTATATTTCTCTTTGATAGCTTTCACAAATCAAAGAAAATGAGTCGAATGGTTGAGTTATCCCAAGTTCCACATTATGGTGATGTAACAGTACTGAGACAGACAGATAAGGTTATCTGTGAGCAGATACTGATTCACAACCAGCCAAATCCTCAATCTTATGAGAAGATTATACGATAGATAGCAAGAATTGCATTTCATTGAAGCAAGGGTAATAGAGGTCAATGAGCAAATCAAAATAGAATTTACAGTATTTACAACTGAATAAAATTGACAGTGTCTATAAATATCAGAAGTGACATTGTCTACAATTGTCGACAACTTGCATTAAGAACACCCCTGGAGAATTCACATTGTATACAGTTCATTGCAATGTTATGGATAGGTATGTTTCTGTTCTGCTCGACCAGGTGCAAATGCTGAACATCCATTAGTTCTCATTAAATGGACATCCTCATATACTTAAGTAACAGTCAACTTCATTCAGAGATGACCCTCGATCTTTGGCTCCCAAAGTTCTCATATGTCCAGTAAAGAAATCAATATGTTGGTTCCATAAGTCCTTCATTTTTCATTTACTGCATCCTAGTTTTGGCTAGGGGGTAGGTGGGAACAAATTAATGAGAATTTAGTCACCATTGCTTTTTTCTCCTTTAAACATCAAAAATGCCAATCAATGGTTAGCACCGTTATCTCACAGTGCCAGGGACCCGGGTTCAATTCCAGCCCGGGGCAACTGTCTGTGTGGAGTTTACATTCTCTCCATGTCTGCGGATTTCCTTCAGGTGCTCTGGTTTCCCCCCACAGTTCACAGATGTGCAGGTTAGGTGGATTTGGCCATGCTACATTGTCCATATTGTCTGGAGATGTGTAGGTTAAGTGGATTATCCATGGGAAATGCAAAATTAAAAATGTAGGATAGTGGGACGGGTCTGGGTGGGATGCTGTTTGGAGGAGCAGTGCAGACTCAGTGGACTAAATGGCCAGTTTCCACACCGTAGGGATTCCATGATTCTATGACAGTTTGGTTCTGTGCTAAATTTAGGACCGTGGCCAATATTGATTTCATCGTTGGCAGTTTACCAATACTTTAGGTTGTCCCTTCCCAGATCTGTCACTTAATCCTTATAACGTGTATAGAATGAGCGGCCAGAGGAAGTGGTGGAGGCTGGTGCAATTGCAACATTTAAAAGGCATCTGAATGGGTATATGAATAGGAAGAGTTTGGAGGGATATGGGCCACGTGCTGGCAATGAGACTAGATTTGGTTGGGATATCTGGTCAGCATGGACAGGTTGGACCAAAGGGTCTGTTTCCATGCTGTACATTTCTATGACTCTATTTGGAGATTCACAGTCTGGATATCAATGACACAATATATACTTGGCTGTGTTCCAAAACAACTTTTTTAATGAACTAAAGTCTTGTAGCATATAACTGCATTTCATTGTAAAGATACTAATGCAAATATCTGATAATGTATACTCACAGTCCAGATTTCTCATTTCTTGAGCAACAGACAGGATTACGGTCATCCTCTTTTGTAGCTCCTGTTGATAGCCGACCAGATCACAGGTCTCCTGCACTTTGTATTTTCACCCTTCTGTCAGACCAATGCACTATCTTCACAGAAGTATGGTGTTTTTAGCTTCAAGTTATTCTGGCCTCCTCCAATTCCTGAGATGTTGAGTCCTTGAGATCATTGCAATAGCGAACATTCTAAGTACAGCATTCAAACCATCATGGGTTGGTTCCTTTGTTCCAGAGTTATGGGTGAGTAGGTGCAGTGGGATTCATTTTAGTGGACATTTTTGGGTGAGTTCGCGCTTTCCTGATCATTACCTATCCACAGACCTAACCTCTTCCCATCAGCACTCATTCTACCAAGCAACCATTTTGTGTTTGACTAAAAATACATTGTTGGATCTCGAATACTACGAGCAGTGTGACTTCAGCAGAGAAAGCAAGTATAATAAATCATTTCAAGATTGTGAATCAACGAGATAAGCTCAAAAATATCAATTTCAAAATATCAACATTTGTCAAAACAAATGTCAGGCAAGTTCCATTGTGACAATTCCATTGCAATCTTGCTTAACTCTATATTGCAAAGGTCAATGGGTAAGTTACAGATGTTACCACATACACTGGTGCAAAAGTCGCATTCTTTAGGCTATTTTTAAAGGTTCAATTCATAGGATCGATTATTACATGGGCTCTAGTTTTGAGGGGCTGTTTGAAATACCATTTTATTGGCAGAGATCGATTTGATCACAAAGAAGAAAAACACAATGAATTATGGTAAAGGTAATCACCAGATAAAAGCAAGAGAAACAAGAATGAATTACTAGTAGTAAATATTATTTATACATACTGGTACAAAAATTTAACATGTCAAAGAATCCTTGAAATCCTGCAAAATCACACTGTTCAACATTGTCAAGGCCTGGTATAATGGCACACTTAAAATGAAACATTTATCAAATTCTGAATGTGTAAGTATCTTGAACTTTCCGCCAAATTCTTCCATTTCCCTCCCATTTGCTCTCATATGTAATGAACTTCAGCAACATTAACAAATTTGTCAAAGAATTAAAGATATATCTCATATAGCTAATATATCTCATTTTTATTCAGATATAATGGCACAGTTAAAGTGATTAACTTTTTAATAATATTAACCTTTAGATATATAGTGAACAAAGTGCTATACGTACTGATAGACTTAGTACCTGTCTGAGTGAATGAAGGAATCAAAACGCGCTGTAGTAAACCCATTGGGCTAAGTAGAGTTATAAGTGAATGAACAGAGATGCAGTACAGTAAACAAACAGTGGAGAGACCGGTTATGAATGAATGAGTGTGATTCCATTTTAGTGGGTTAATGGAAGCATGAAGTTTCCTTTGTAAGAGGTTTATAATGTGATATAGTCGGGTCAACTTTTACATGAGGTGTATGGAAAATACAAGAGTTTTTGGCCAAAAATAAGGGGTCGACTTTTACATGAGATCAACTTTTACACCAGTTTATATAGTATTTTCTTCATTTACAGACAATGATGCCACACTATCTGTTATGCATCAACCATGTTTAGCAGGATTGTTAACACTCCTATACCCACAGTTCCAAAGATCTGAAATAGATTTCAACCCCTTGAAAGTATCATTCATGTCAAAGTTGACCCTCTACTTTTTATTTTAAAATGTGCCCTCAAAACACAATTTTTATACGCTCACTGTGTGTTAGCACCTCCTAGAGCAGAACAAGATTGACTGGTGTTAACACCAAGACCTATTGTCAATGTTTCTTTAGCCTGTTGAGCACCAGAATAAAGACATGCATCCAGAACCATGTTACCTTACTGATAACTGCCTCAAAGAGAGAGGACAGAGGCAGTGGGAAGAGCCAGGGGAATGCTATCAGTAGTCAAGATTAAAAGGGTGCTGGAAAGGCACAGCAGGTCAGGGAGCATCCGAGGAGCAGGAAAATCGATGTTTTGGGCAAAAGCCCTTCATCAGGAATCAGAATGCTATTGGTAGCTCAGTGATTTCAATCTGCTCGGTACTTAGTTGTGTTGGGAGGTGGTAGCCTAGTGCTATTATCATTGAACTGTTCATCCAGAGGCCCAGATAATGTTCTGGGGACCCAGGGGGTTTGAATCCTGCCATAGCAGATGGTGGAATTTGAATTCAATCAAAAGAAATTTGGAATTAAGACTCTAATGGTGACCATGAATCCACCGTCGATTGTCAGGAAAAACACATCTGGTTCACTAATCTCTTTTGGGGAAGGAAACTTCCATTCTTACCTAGTCTGGCCTACATGTGACTCCAGACCCACAGCAATGTGGTTGACTCTTAACTGCCCTCTGGGCAATTAGGGATGGGCAATAAACGCTGGCTGAGCCAGTGATTCCCTCATCCCATGAATCGATAAAAAAAAGTGTTTAGTCATATTGGAGGGAGAGGACAAAGGTATATGGGTGAAAAGAGCCAGAAACTGAGGCCACAGCAACAACCGCTATATTCATATTTATATATAGCATCGCAAAGGACTTCGCAAGTACATAATCTGACATAAACAGACTCTAAAGCAAATAAGAAAACATTAGGACAGTTGACCATATAGGTTTAAAGTAACCTATTAGAGAAAGAGAGTGATGTCATTGGAGTCAAGGGAGACTTACACAAGATAATGAGTTACAATGTGTGAGACAGCAAGTGCGGAAGGTGGAGACTGAAAGTGGATACATTATTTCAGGGAGGTGTGCTGCCAATCTGAGGAACAAGTGCCCTAGGAACATGGAGCACATAGATAGCACTGATTTACCAAATGCAATTTAAATAGTTTTATTTCAGATAATAATATTTTGAGAAACAGCACAGGAATAATTTCAACCATGATCTAAAGTAAGGCAGGAAGTTTGGGAGGATCAATTAACCTTGGAGCTATGGTTCCCAAAGTTGTTCACCACTGGTATTTTCCTGGATCTCATGCAAACTAGATGAGATAAAAAAGGATTGCTGTAATTAATGATAAACTTTACTTTTATGGTATCGTGCAAATGCTAAGATGTTTGCAAGCAAACTGAATGGACTGAATTCTTTATTTAATGGCAATTCCTATTTTCTAATTGCACGTGGCCAGCAGGAACTCCACCAATATGAAGGCTGGTGTAGTACCATTTCATTTCTTTGTTCCAGACCTATCTTTGTGTTTGATTAGGCTTCAGCAATCAATGATTCTTCTCTGTTTTATTTTTGTAAGGAAGCCATTAGTTTCCAAAGTCAGACAATTTAACCTGATGTGTTAACATCCTTTACTGAATGCGACAGAGAAGACGTGATGTGAGAGTTTAAATCAGAGGTTACATTGTGTATACACTTTCTCTCACCTGCAGGCCTGGCTTCTCCAATACTCTCTGGGCCAAACTCCCACCTATGATTTTCTAAGTTTGAACTCATTAAAAAACTCTGCCCACTGTATAATAACTTACATTGGTAGCCTTCTGTTGAGTGAAGCCTTTGTGTTGGCTGCAGCAGTTCGAGTAAACAACATTTGCACCCATCTACGTGATCTCTCAATCCCCCAACAATGTGAATAAGCCACCCTTCATCACATTCAAGTATAATTAATGGAGAATTCAGGAGTCCGTTGCTTCACAAGTATTCACTGTGAATTACTCATTTTGTGACCCCACAATGCAACCTATACAAATCAGCTTCATGAGATCGAAGCAAGTAATTGAGAAAAGTGGAAATGAAAATGATAATGAGGATTGCATAACACAATTTTATTCAGAGATAACACTTTCAATTACAGCTTGAGAGTGTGAAACAGAGATTGAAAAGTTTGAAACAATGGAAGTCCACAGAAACCTGAGGGTCCAGATGCATAGATCATTAAAATGTCATGAATAGCAAGTTAACCAGAAAGGCTAATGGAATGCGGGCATTTATATATGTGGGAGACAATAGTCAAGGGACTGAAGTCATGTTTCAGCTAAACAAGCCTTAGTTAGACCAGACCTAGATTATTGTCAGCAATTCATTTTAGGAAGGATAGAGAGACCTTTAAGGGATTGCAGCATAGATCTTTCATTATAACACTGAGATTGTAAGGGAAGGAACTTTATAGGGGCCTAACGGCATGGGCTCTGGTGAGAAATCTGAAACAATTGTCTTAGAGTTGTTATCTAAGGTTATTTAAGAAGATTATCTAAGATTACAATGAGATCTTGATCAATTGGGTCAATGGGCTGAAGAGTAGAAAATGAAGTTGAATTTGAATAAATGTATTTTGGTAAAACATACAAAGGTAAAATTTATACAATTAAAAGCAGGGCCTTGGGCAGAGGACCACAGATGCCTAAGGATTCAGGTGCATAATTCTTTGACATTTGTATCACATATAGATAAGGTGATTAAGAAGGCATTTAGCATGTTTGCCTTCATTGCTCAGACCTTTGAATATAGGAGTTGGGAGGTCATGGTGAGGTTGTCCATAACATTGGTGAGGCCTCTTCTGAAGTATTGTGTGTAGTTCTTGTCTCCCTGTTATAGGAAGTATGTTATTAAGCTGGAGAGGGTTCAGAGATATTTGCCAGGATGAGGCTGGGAATGGAAGGCTTGAGTTATAAAGAAAGGCTGGATAGACTGGCACTTTTTTTCACTGGAGTGTAGGAGGGGGAGAAGTGACCTTATTGAAGTTTATTAAATTATGACGGGTATAGATAAGACGAATGGCAGGTGTCTTTTTCCTAGGGTGGGGGATTTCAAGGCAAGGGTCATATTTTTAAGGTGAGAGGAGACGGATTTAAATAAGTCATGGGGACAATTTTTTTACACAGAGCATGACTTGTGTATGGAGTGATCTTCTAGAGGGAATGGGGGATGTAAGTACAGTTACAACATTTAGAAGATGTTTAGATAAGTAGATAAATAAGAAATATTTGAAGGGATATGGGCCAAGCTTAGGCAGGTAAGACTAGTTTACTTTGAGTTTATGATTGGCATGGACTGGTTGGACTGAAGGGTCTGTTTCATGCAGTATAACTCTATGAGAAGCCCAGTGAAGCCTAACTCAACATCAGCAGCACCTAGCTGTATTTTCCAAATAATTTCCTGGCATTGAAATGAGATTGTCATTAGGCAGCATCAAGATGCCTAGTAGCGTGGATTGTTGCTTGTGAACGGACTCATGAACACAGAATCTAGCCTCATTAATATGCAGTGTTATATCCTACCATCTGCCATGAGGAAACTAGTTGTCAACAATTTCCAGCATGAAAGGAATAGCAGGTTCCTGGTGATTCACCTGGGTACTGGATACTTGCCTTGGATACTTATCAATCCTCTAGTGAGTCAAGTGGACGGACAGTCAAGGGGGCTAGATACCATCTGTTGGGGGATGGGGAGAGTTTGTGCACAGTTCAGAGACTTGGTCATGGCCAGTCTTTCATTTGCATTAGTCACAGTTGGGGGATACATCCCACTACAATCAGTCTAGTAGGGCTCTGGGGAGTGTTGTTGAGCAGAGAGACCTAGAGGTCAGGTACGCAGTACATTGAAACTGTAATAGGAAGACAGAGTGGTTAAGAAGGCATTTAGCACACTTGTCTTCATTACTTAGACCATTGAGCATAGGAGTTGAGATTGTACAAAATGTCCTTGAGACCATTTTTGGAGTACTGTGTGCAGCTCTGGTCAAGTGACTCTGTCAGATCTTGTTGTGGTTCTGTTCGCCGAGCTGGAAGTTTTTGTTGCAAACGTTTCGTCCCCTGGCTAGGTGACATCATCAGTGCTTTGGAGCCTCCTGCGAAGCGCTTCTTTGATGTTTCTTCCAGTATTTATAGTGGTCTGTCCTTGCCACTTCCGGTTGTCAGTTTCAGCTGTCCGCTGTAGTGGTTGGTATATTGGGTCCAGGTCGATGTGTTTGTTGATGGAGTTTGTGGATGAATGCCATGCCTCTAGGAATTCCCTGGCTGTTCTCTGTCTGGCTTGCCCTATGATAGTGGTGTTGTCCCAGTCGAATTCATGTTGCTTGTTGTCTGTGTGTGTGGCTACTAGGGATAGCTGGTCGTGTCGTTTCGTGGCTAGTTGATGTTCATGTATGCAGATTGTTAGCTGTCTTCCTGTTTGTCCTATATAGTGTTTTGTGCAGTCCTTGCATGGTACTTTGTACACTACATTAGTTTTGCTCATGTTGGGTATCGGGTCCTTCGTTCTAGTGAGTTGTTGTCTGAGCGTGGCAACGTTGTCTGAGCGTGTTGTCTGAGACAACAAGCAACATGAATTCGACTGGGACAACACCACTATCATAGGGCAAGCCAGACAGAGAACAGCCAGGGAATTCCTAGAGGCATGGCATTCATCCACAAACTCCATCAACAAACACATCGACCTGGACCCAATATACCAACCACTACAGCGGACAGCTGAAACTGACAACTGGAAGCGGCAAGGACAGACCACTATAAATACCGGAAAAAACATCAAAGAAGCGCTTCGCAGAAGGCTCCAAAGCACTGATGATGTCACCTAGCCAGGGGACGAAACGTTTGCAACAAAAACTTCCAGCTCGGCGAACAGAACCACAACAACGAGCACCCGAGCTACAAAACTTCGCACAAACCTTGAACATCTGTCAGATCTTGTTCTAATGTTTGTTTTGACTATTCCCATTTGCAAAGCCTTCTCATTTGATGCCTAAACTTTAGCTGCAGCTCTACTAAAAGGGACGGGCAATAAATGCTGACCCAGCCAGTGGTTCCTTCATTTCATGAAAGAATAAAGACAATGCCTAGCGGCAGTGTCATTCTGATGGGCAAAAGTGCAGGATCCACTTCTGGTAAACAGGAGAACTTTAAAGTAGCAAAGGCATGAATCATACACTTGCGAAATGCAGCTAAACCTATTTTGCATTCATATCGCTGTGCATATAAAATGCAAATGTGAACATGTTTTGGGGTATAAATGCTGTTATATGTGGTTGCAATGACTATCCACAAGCATCCTCCACGAGTGACTGCGAAAGCAAGAGCCACTGTGAACCTCAATGCTATTGGCTGCCACAATTGCATCAAGGCAGGGATTGTGCCATCAGTTCAAGATCACACCAGCTCATTTTATTCCCCTGGTAGTCCGGTCAGTGCTGCAGCCTGGACAGTAGGACTCCTCAACATTTGAGGACATCCCCCCCCCCGCCTCCAAAAAGTGCATGGTACCACTGACTGCCCCCATGTGGCACTGAGAGGGCTGTATCACAAGGCTACAGAATTAATAATAGGAAGGGCTTCAATTCCATTAATGTCTAGGTAATCTGTAACCACAGTAACAGTGTAACTGGTGCACCTTATAAAGCTGGTTACTGGGATAGGGGCAAGGGCTACCCTTGTATCATTCATAGAATCCCTACAGTGTGGAAACAGGCCATTCAGCCCATTAAGTCTGCACCCACCCTCTGAAGAGTAACCCACCCAGACCCATTCCCTTATCCTGTTATCCTAGATTTACCCCTAACTAATGCACCTAAACTCCACATCCCTGAAAACTACAGGACTTAACCTAACCTGCACATCTTTGGACTATGGGAGGAAACTGGAGCACCTAGAGAAAAACTACGCAGACACGGGGAGAATGTGTAAACTCCGCACAGACAGTCACCCAAGGCTGGAATCGAACCCCGGTCCTTGACGCTTGGAGGCAGCATTGAAACACTCTGCCATCTACTGCAACCATGGCTCATGACATCATCAGGCAATAGGTGAGGAGCATAGATACAATACTGGCCATGGTTTGATCATGATCTTGGTGGAACAGGCGATGGAGCTGCTGAAGATATGGTTGTGCTGCTCGGACCAGCCCCGGGACAGGGGAGGGGGTTCTTCTCATTGTTGTCCAGACAAAGTGTGCTGCATCATCCTGGCAATATGTGCTCTGCATAACCAGAGCAGATAACAAGACTGTGTGCTGGACACAGAGGAGACAGGAGCAGGATGAGGAGGAGGACAAGTGCAATGAGCAGGATCTGATTGACCCCCCCCCCCCCTCTCATTTTAATAGATGTGAAATGGGTGCTGCAGTCCATCATAGACTGTAAAATAACACTTGTTCACATACCAGGAGTGCAGTGGTGAAAAGCAGCCTGTTTTCATTTTGTTTGTGTTGCTCTTTTTGCTGGTTGGAAATAAAAGCTCAGGTCTGGACTTGCCAGTCCACCACTGGACAACGATAAGGCACTGGTCTGCAGTGACCACAGGAGACAGGGCAGTAGTAGAAAGTGAGGACTGCAGGTGCTGGAGATCAGAGTTGAAGAGTGTGGTGCTGGAAAAGCACAGATGATCAGGCAGTATCCAAGGAGCAGGAAAGTCAGCGTTTCCAGCATAAGCATTTCATCAGGATTGTAGTGACTTACACAAGGTAGTGGGATGGGCTGTGGCTAATGACAGTGAGGTCTGCATCCTGGTGGCTAGACATGCACAATGTCAAGACTGTGGCACTGTATGTGCCAGGACATGTCAGCCATGTGTATCAGGATCAGTGCAGGATTGCCGGGCAGTTACGGTGCTGGTGAAAATCAATTCCTGAGTGCCAACATTTGTCCAGTGTTTAAAGAGAGCACAGGCACCAGAGATGCCAGTGTATTTCAGGACATCTGATTAGTGGCAACTTCTGCCAGATGCAACGAGTATACTCAGAAGGCCAAAGGGCCTGTTCTTGTGCTGTATTGTTAGCATTGGACAAGTCAAGCAGACTAAGGTCAGGGTTGGGAGATAATGAGGCAGATTTAGAATGAATCAGAGAGAAATCTCCTTGGGCCTCAAGGTGAGAAAAACCCTGTGAAATTCAACAAAATTGACTCTTCACCAAAATATTGTATAATTCAACAGCTCACAGTTAATTTCAAAGTTGGATTTTACAAAACTAGTATTGTCTTTCCAAGCATTTACAAGATCAAAAAGTGAATTGATTAAAGATTTAAGGATATTGAGAAAAATATATAGAACAGAAAGAAGCAGCTTATTCAAATATTCAGTCTCTGAATAGGGAAATAGTCTAAAACTTGAACCACATTTTCAGGAATGAGATTCGGAAAAAATGTTTTGGCAAAAAGTGTGGCAGACATTTGGGATTCTCAAAATCACAGGTGAAAGTTTATCATTTGTTAATTTGAAATCTGAGGTTTGAATGGATTTTATTTAACCAAATGTATTAAAGGTGTGGGGAAGTGTAAGTCTTTGGAATTGTGGAATTCATTGCCATGGAGCGCAGTGGAGGCCGGGACGTTGGGTGTCTTCAAGGCAGAGATTGATAAATTCTTGACCTCGCAAGGAATTAAGGGATATGGGGAGAGTGCGGATAAATGGAATTGAAATGCCCATCAGCCGTGATTAAATGGCGGAGTGGACTCGATGGGCCGAATAGTCTTGCTTCCACTCCTATGTCTTATGGTCTTATGGATGTTAGTGGCAAAGGTGATAAATAGCCTAATCTAATGCTTCCATTTTTCTCTGTTGCTTTGTTGTGGCATGAAATGATCATTTCATAGAAATCATCTGCCAAGTTACTCATCTGCCAAGTGAGTCCAGGTCCAGTTGTATTTAAGGCTCTCTTCCACATGGTAACCTTATGAAGACTGAACCTGGTTTCACAGTGTCACTGGTCTCAGTACTACCAGAATCAAATGGGATAAAGATGGTTAGGGGAGGGATATAACCTCCTGCCCTGTCATGCATGACCTGTGCCAATCGGAATGTTGGCATGACGTGATATCGTGGTGCCACCTGCGCAGTGGAAAGAGGTAGAGTGGGTAGGGAGTGACATCAGTTGGCATCAAATGTCGATTTGTCCTCCCACCATGCCATCGGACCGTGTAGGTCCTGACAATACCCTCTGCTTTATGCCACCCACTCATAAAAGCGAGTTGCTTTTCATCTTGTTAATGCTGCCCCAGGCAAGTGTTGGTTGTCTGTGACATTTTTGGTAAACGAGCTCTACACAACAGTTGCCTCAGTCAGAAAAGAAGCTCTGATGGATTCTGAACTCCTTGCTGCCAGAAAGCTTTCTTCCGATCGTGAGAGGATCGCAGGATTGTTACGTGCAGAAATAGGCCATTCAGCCCATTACACCTGCACTGTCTCATTAACTCAGTACCATTACCTTGTATTAGTTTCAATGGATGTGGTCTTCTTGGGCTGCAGCAGGTAATAGAGATGGAGCAGAGGGAGTAGAGGCAGCTGAGTGGAGATGTTATGCATAGGGGAAGGAGGTGAAGGCCTAACAACAGCCAGAAGCCCTATACCTACCTACTGTCCAGAGAGAAGCCTTCACATTATTCCATCTTAATTAGGAACAAATTAGCCTCTGAAGAAGCAGTTACAGAGTTGTGTCACCTTCCTCCAGCAGACAGCAGCAGACAGTGTTGCGAATGGGCATGTCATTGCTCTCAGTTTCTAGCCTCAGGTTGCTTTCCAACTGGGAACTGGTCATTCTTCTCAGTTCACTGAATAGGACCGCATCTGAGATGTCACCAAAGCCCCTGAGTACTGGGAGAGGAACTGCATTGTCCTCTCTTGAAGCACAGGGAAACAAGACAAACAATAATGTGGCTTTACCAGGGTGACAGCTATCCCAAAGGTACAAAGAGCTAATAGTGAGCTCACAGTAAACAGCTGTATGGACATTAGAGATTTCATTCCTTTAACATGCAGTTGGTTGTAACCATGCCCAGGTTGTGATGCTGGTGAGTTCCTGCTGATCTGTAAATAGCATAATACTCTCATCCTGCCATGCCATCTCCAAGTCACCATTATAAACCAAAGGCAGCAAGTACTACCCCAGAGGGGAGACAACGGTATAATCAATCCAGAAACTCAGCTAATGTCCTGGGGACCTGGTATCAAATCCTGCCATGGCAGATGGTGGAATTTTAATTCAATAATAAAATCTTGAATTAAGAGTCTAATGATGACCATGAATTCATTGTCAATTGTTGGGAAAATCCACCGGCTTCACTAATGTCCTATAGGGGAGGAAACTGCAATCCTAATCTGGACTGGTCTACATGTGACTCCAGACTCACAGCGATGTGTTTGACTCGTAACATCCCTCTGGGCAATTAGGGATGAGCAATAAATGCTGGTCTAGCCAGTGATGCTCTCATCCTGTGAATGAATATATAACACAGGCAGAGGACAAAGACACTCCCTCATTAAGAGCCTTAGCGTGACAGAATCCATCATGATACATACCATGGTCATCCTCAAGCTGGTGCAGCTTCCTGGAGCACACAGGGAAGTGTCTTCTGATGGATTGACATATTTTGTGGAGGTCTGCTGTGCCTGGCAATGACAGGGTTGTCAGCCTTGCCACCAGGCCTTTGAGAAAGAGGAGCTGGAGGACAAGGAGCAAGGAGAGGATTTGGTTTTGTACCACAAGGAAGTGGAACAGCAATAATCACTCCATACTTGCAAAGTTTAGTTGCATCAATAAATAAGCAAATGTAGCATGTCTTAAGTCCATAGGAGACAGGAACAGAAGTAGGCTATTTGGCCCTTTGAGCTTGTTCCATCATTCATTAGGATCATGGCTGATCTGACATTCCTCATGTACACTTTCAGGTGTTTTCCCTGTAACCCATAGTTCCCCCACAAATCAATAGTCTACCCCACACATTCAAGGTAGCCCAAGGTACTCTTCCTTGTTAAGTGTGGAATTCCATAATGCAAAATTCTCCAAGCGCAAACACTTAAGCCAGGCTTCTGTGACTGATTAATGTCACTTAGACATGGCTCTTTAGCCTGAAAATGATATCAGTATTCATTTCATATTCACAACTCAGGTTCTCACATTACTCTCCTTTCATCTAATCATTTCATCTTTCCACTTCAGGGATTCTTTATCATACTTTGTTTTGTTTAGTCAAACTGCACAATCAGCTTGGGATTCTTTATCATACTTTGTTTTGTTTAGTCAAACTGCACAATCAGCTTTCAGTTGTTTATGATTACTCTGACACCCTGTTCCTATAATAAATATATAACCGGAGAGCCCTGAATGAAACTTTTTACTAAGTCATAAAGCAGACCACACAATCTCTGCACCAAGCATTAAAAAAAAACAAGATATAATGCTCCAAAACAAAAGTTAGCAGCTAATACATAGCACCCGATGACCATAGAGAAAAGATATATTCTTGAATGTTGACAACCAACAATATACTTTTATGCGGTTAGTGGGTAAAGTTCTCCACAGTGGCCTAGTCGTTGCCTATGGGATTTAACCAAGTTATGATTACTGCTTATTGAAAACAGCCTCAAGAATTCTTTACACCAAAATAATCCTTTTTACTGTGATAAAATAACTTCACAAAGTAAAGCTAAAAGAATGTATCTTTCAACTCTGAGCCTTTTTTTTGTGCTAATTTATTAAACATGGGAGCAGGACTTAACAATTTTGTTTCTCAGTGATGGTTGTCTATTTCATCCATGTTATGTAGCACTTCACCTAACAAAGGGGCCACACTCTGAAAGATTGTGACTGCAAATAAACCTGTTGGACTATAATCTGGTGTCATCTGACTTCTGACCTTTTCCACCCCAGTCTAATACCGGCACTTCCACATCATGTTGACGGAATCGCTTTCACTTCCAATCTTTCCTCAATCCCTTCCTTTTCTCAAACAGCAGAAGGACATTCGGCCTGTTGTTCTGTGTTCCCTCTTTGGAAGGTCTGTCCAGTTTCATCCTGCATCCTAAGTTTTCTGTTGTGTAACTCTACACATTAAAACTCTTGTCTATGGAGTCTGCTTTCACCACTGTTTTAGGTTTTAATACCACTGTGGTGAGTATGCTTAGAGTTTTCTCTACTGAACATACTAATATGACTCCTGAACAGTTATTTGACATATATCCCAGTTTCTAGTATATTTTCAGGCACATTTCACTGGACTGTTAATCCAGAGATGTCCAGAGGTAATGTCTGGGGACCTGGGCTTGAATATCATCATAGTAGATAGTGACACTTGAATTCAATAAAAGAAATTATCTGGATTTAAGGGACTAATGATGACCGTAAATCCATTGTTGATTGTACAATCCATTGTACAATTACAACAAGTTCCACTTCATCTGAATGTCTAAGATGGACCATGTCTTCAAGGACACCATGTACAAAGCTCTGGATAAGGGTGGGGAGTAGGAGGTGAGTCCCCCAACACAGTCCTCATCCTGATAGCCACCTCTCCCCAGTGTTACAAAGGATGTGACTGGCCTTGTTTCATGGAACACTCCAAGTAGTTGCATCCTTCTATATCACCTGTCCTTCATTGAGAGCCATAGAGAGATCAGTTTGGGGTCCAGTTATTTATCAGTCAGGGCTATCTATTACAATCTATCCAGGGGTGAGCCACAGTCAGTAATGGAAGTCCATCCTCTAAAAGCCAATTGAGGATATTCATGGGCCATTGCTGCAGGATAGAAGCTGAGGACCTCAGTTGTAGGGATTGGAGGTAGCATGTTGCTATGTCGAGAGGATACAAAATGAGGGGCATCTCAAAACAGGGGTGCCCAGTTTAGGAACATCTGACTTACAACAGCTCGTACTTACGAACACAATCCCCTAGAGGGGTGCAATTTAAAAGACCCGACATTCAGCCATTTTCTATATAAACAAAATGTGCTTTGTGTTGTCCAGCATTGTGTTCCAAATTGACTTGCTGCTGAACTCCAGTACGAACACATTTGCAACCTGGAGTACATAAGACGATACAGTGTGGAAGAAAAGGTGCAATATAATTGTGGAGGAAGTCATTGACACTCAGAAACACCCTGGCTTTGAGGAGGACACAATGCTCTGTTTTATCTAGCACGTTGACGATTGCCTGGAGCTGATCGTGTAAAGTGGCAAGACAAACAGTTGTTTGGTGGCTTGGATAGGAATGTTGGGAAGTCCAAAACCCTTAATGAAGTTACCGGGAAGGCCTGGAAAAAGGGATTGCTTCTGGGTATGCTCCAAGGATGAGAGGCTGAGCCTGAGACTGGTAGCGTGAAGCATGTCCACAGTGTCCTTCCATTGATGCCAACAGTTGCCTAATGGAGTAGAGAATTGTTGCCACAATGACTGGAATGGGTGAGGTATGAGATCTTGTCTCCAAGAGAGGGGGCTGCACTTCGAAAAGGCGTGGACTCTTCAGAAGGCAGTAGCATTGCTCAGAAATCCATGATGATACCAATGCGGCGTGAAGCAGGGGGATTAACCCACTGTGTGAAATTCAAATCCTTGCCCTATGGACATTACGTAGCATCAGGAATCAATACCAGTAATAACTGTCATGCATAAGTAATGTATTACTGCCTGCAAAGATTGACTCTCATTGTCAAAGGTGCAATCACCTTTTGCCACTGTGAGGAAGAGGAAATCTAACCTTTTCTTTCTGGCCTGTCATCTTAAGTTGGGCAAAGCCATTCAAACATGCCTCAGTCTTCCACTCCAGAATGATTGCCCTTTGGTTCAGACTGTCCACTAGCGATAAATTACAATCTGTATTGGTTACATTGGGTGTTTCCACATGAATCAAAGTAAAATCAATAGTTGTCACTTGTTAATCATTCATCTTAGTTCACGTCCAGTTATCACTGTGAACAAGGGCATAGATCAGAGTGTGATCAAAGCCTATAAGTTATCCCTCTTCTATTTCCCATACATTCACAAAGCTTTCCACATCTGAGTAACTTGTCAAATGTGTTTCTCTGTGGATTTTACTGATCGTATATTTTGATCTAACCCATGGTCAAGCAGCATTATGCAACAATAGTGCTGCCAGATATTTTCACTATTGAGTCACCAACACTGATCATTTGGAATGTAATAACATAGGAATCCCAAGAGGAAAAGAACATCATTTATTGTTGAACACCAAAACAGAGCCACTACTCGTTGAGTAGTCTCGGCTGAGGACAAACAATTCTGCAGATGCAATGCTGGACATGCTCTAGCAGCAACATTAGCCAGTTTGAGGATTGAACCAATGCACATTATAAGCAATGACATCCTAACCATCTGAGCTAAATGCCTGGGTCTGCTTTCTTTTACAGGTATACCTGGAAGTGTTGCTGCACACAACCATTTTGATGGACTCATTTTGAATGAGTCCCTGGGTCTGCTTTATTTTCATTTCTTTGTTTTGAGCTTGAATTGTTTTTTAAAAAATTAACATATTTTTATAATTGACCTCTTCAGGGATGTTATTATAAGTGAGACTTGAACCTAGGCCTCCCAAGCCAGGGGCAAGGACGCTATCTCTGCCCCACAAGAGGGCCCCTTCTAGGTCTGCTTTTTTTAAAAAAGTATTATTTTTAACAGCGCCTACTTAATTATTTTTCTTTCTTTTTTCTATATTTTGCCATAGTTTAAGAGGGCCCAGCAGCTTCGGTTTATACTTTCCTCGAATCCCAGTGCCTGTGTGCATTTTTAAAAAAAATACAGTGACACAATACATATATACTTTATTTTCCATTATTTTCACCACCAGGAAAACACTCATGTGGCTAATGAAACATTAACAAACAAAGCCTGATGCTGTCATCTAAAAAGTGAGGGGAAGAGTAGGGAGAGAAGGAGGGGAGTAAATCAAAATGGAGTTGAAGGGGGAAAATAAAGCACTCCATCCCCGGTGGTGCTCCCCTCTCCCTAAAGATGTCGAGAGCATCGGTGGACACTGCATGCTCCCTCCCCAAGGACACATGGGCCCTAACATAACCCAGGAGGAGGGGCAGGCAGTCAGCAGAGATAACCCCCTCCAAGGCCTGCTTCCTGGACCTATGTATCACCACGGGCCTGGCCCAGGAGCAGACCCATGATAAGGTCCTCCAAGCTACCCACGCCCCTCAACACCAGATCCTGAAGATGGTTTGAACTACAACCAAAAGCGCAGCAGAAAATTTTTCAAATAACTGAAAAGGAAGTGCAAATGCCCACAATCAACACATACATGGTCCATGGGCTCCACAGCGCTGTAAAATATACAATTGGGCTAGGAGTCCGTGAGCTACTGAAATCTGTGGTTACAGGGGATCTTTGGGTGCCATATACCCAACCCTAAATCCCTGAGGGAAAGAGGAAGGGCTTTCATATAAAGAGCCCTCACTGGGATCCCTGTCACTGGGTCTGCTTTATAAAGGATTCAGGTGACGAGTTCCAACTGAGCAGGTCACTATCCTGTTACTGAGGGGACACATACACAACAAAGCTCCACAAGGTGATGCTCCATGAGCCTTTAAAGAAATTATCACAGGAGAAATATACACTGGCCATTTGGAGAAACTAAACAGACCTGTTCACACATTCATTATAGGATTATTCACAGAGTAGGAAACAAGCTGCACAAAAGCAAGCAGCTGCAGATGCTGAAAATCTGAAATAAAAACAGAGAAAGCTAAAAATACTCAGCATGTTTGCCAGTGAGAAGGAGCAGCAAGGAACAGTGAGAGAATTGGAAAACAACTTTAGAACTGGCCTACTGAATGTGGAAGGCCTCAAAATTTATTTGAGCTGAAAACAAGCAAACTTAAATACATATAATGTAAAATGGTAGCAGACAAAAGTCAGGAAAAATTAAAAATTGAAAAGAATCAAGAATCAATAACCAATGTTTCCAGGAAACTTTATAAATGGCACAGCCAGAAAAAAAGTATTAAAAATTTGTGTTGTGCTTGGTGTTCAACACTGTGGAAGGAAACCATCCATTTTACCTTTGTAATACTGTGAATTTGTATCGCTGTAGGATATAGGTAAAGTCGTGTTACTTCTGCAATCATAATTACTTATGCAAGATAAATGAACTCACACCAGTGTATAATTGTTTCAGCCAAGAGCTGAGTCAACAAGAATGAAAACTATGTGAAGGAAATACATAATTGTTTTTGTATTAGCTAAAATGTGCATACAAGAATGAAATGTGCCTGCAAACAATGGTAGATGTTACAGACAAATAGATAAGGTGCTGTGAGGGGAGGGGGTTAAGCTAGATGTGCCTGTACAAACAGTAGTTATAAGCATCTATTTCCCGCTTCTGCAAAAACAAGAACAAATCACAATCAAGAAGTCACGAGGTCATAAGGTCATAACATGTAAGGGAAACGGATGGTAGTGAAGGAAGATATACCTAACAGTGGACCACAGAGGGAGGTGGTCAAATGGCCTTCTGAGGCCAGAAATAAACAATTTGTCACAGACAGGACCGGATAAGGCAAGAGATAAACAAGAGTAATGGGCGCCGGTCTTAGAGAAGTGGGAGATGTAAACAGGGGAGGAGCAATGCGAGGAAGGAAGGGAAACAAATTACATAAATATTGTGTACTAGCTGTGTGTGTGACTGCCTTTGTACACAGTGGACATTATGCCCTTCTTACAAGAGCAAAATAAATGACACTACTGATTCAGATCTTGTCTCGGACTGAAATTATTGAAGTGAGCTTCATTTCTCACATTGCCTACTGAGGTTTATTGAAAAAGGCAGGAAGCCTCAGCAGGCAATACTGACACACAGTATTACAAAGAAACAAATTTCAAAAAGTTTGATAATAGTAAATTACTACAAATCAGCCAATGATACAATGTCCGACTTCACTGTAGAATCCAATACATTAACATAAATGTTAAAAAGCCTGGCAAATATTTGAAATGCTGCAATGTTTCTGTGGTATAATCTAGTAAGCTCTAAAATCAATCAATTTAAAACAATATTTGTGAATACAAGAAGACACACTTGAAGTACATCAGATTTAAAACAAGGTTGAAATGATACAGATTTAAAATACCATTGTAGTAGTACAATTAATGAGTTCATTGAGAATAAATATAAAAATAGATTTACTATTTACTTCCAAGTAGATTTAAGGTCAGAGGTGAACTATACAGAGTACAAGATCGAACTTCAAAGAGTAAGATACAACATTGCTTTAAATGCAAACACTAAGGCTGAAGCTGACCAAGTGAATAGAATATTATACTCAATGGGTCTGATCAGAGATAGTGTTATTAACAAGCAAAACATCAAAAACGGTAAAGACACTTTTGAAAATATCATAACACCTTTGATAGTTAATTCAATTTAAGAGTGAATAACCATATGAAAAGAGCTTAACAGAAGAGCTTAAATTCAGTGACAATCTGTAGACAACCTAATTTATTACTTCCAAAGACGAAAATATAAAGCTTCAAAATCATATTTTATGAGAGACAAACTGTTGCAATTCTTGAACTTGGGCAGTTTTTTTTATATAGAATTCGCAGTTGCGTTTTTATAGGGGGCAAGGTGTAGTCTAGGTAGCTGTGGGAGTCAGTCGATTTATAATAGATATCCATGTTAATTCGGTCGTCTGAGATAGAAATGGAAAGGTCTAGGAAGGGGAGGGAGGAGTCTGAGACAGTCCAGGTGAATTTGAGGTAGGGGTGGAAGGTGTTGGTAAAGTGGATGAACTGTTCAACCTCCTCGTGGGAGCACGAGGCAGCACCGATACAGTCATTGATGTAGCAGAGGAAAAGGTGGGGGGTGGTGCCAGTGTAATTGCGGAAGATGGACTGTTCCACATATCCTACGAAGAGACAGGCATAGCTGGGGCCCATGCTGGTGCCCATGGCAACTCCTTTGGTTTGGAGGAAGTGGGAGGATTGGAAAGAGAAGTTGTTCAGAGTGAGGACCAGTTCAGTCAGTCAAAGGAGGGTGTCAGTGGAAGGGTACTGGTTGGTGCAGCGGGAAAGGAAGAAGCGGAGGGCTTTGAGTCCTTCGTGATGGGGGATGGAGGTGTACAGGGACTGGATGTCCATTGTGAAGATAAGGCATTGGGGACCGGAGGCTTATGCCCAAAACGTCGAATCTCCAGCTCCTTGGATGCTGCCTGACCTGCTGCGCTTTTCCAGCAACACATTTTCAGTTTTTTTTTATAGTCCAAGTAAGTTTTATCATTGGAGAAAGCTATTCAAATCATACGGAAGCAGAAACCAAACAAACTCATGAAAAAATTGTGGTCAAGAAGATCAACACTATTTCAAGAAAGCAGCAGAGCCAATGCACATTAGAAGGTGTGGATACTCTAAAGAGGCATGTGACTAGTTCAAACTGCAAACAAGCCAAACATCTGATGCAAAAACCAGTTTCTAAGCCATGGGTCAATAAGAGCTCACAGATACAGGCAGTGACCAGCCTATCACGAAGGAATGCTACAATTGAAAAATTATAGGTCACCTCCAGAGGATATGCAGAAGTAACACCCAGTTTCAGAACAGTGGGAGTACTTGAGATCACATGTAAAAAGGTTCTCCAGGAGAATACTAACCACCATTTTAAAATTTGCCTGCATTTGCTGGGTAACGTCAGTTAGAGAAGATACCCAAGGCATCCTAGGGAAACTAACTAACCCTGATAAGCTAGGAGAGACAAAATTTGTTCATATCAACACACATCTCTTTGCTTTTATGCTTGACCATCTTCTCAGATCAGTTAAAATGGTTGAAATAGCATCCTATAGTGGTAAGACTATTTGGTGCAAGCATAATCATTCTCAGAAGTACAGGGATGCTACAAGTTACACGATAAAGAAACATAAAAGAGTTGACAATTTCTGTTGGATTTGCGATCAACCAATTTCCCTTTTGAGGCAGTATACATGCCTTGGCCTCAACTTCATTGGAAGAGCTTGAGGAGATAGGCAACCTCTGAATGACTTGTCCAGAAGGAAACAACTGTTTAAACACTGGACCATGAACAAACTGTTATTGACCACCCAGTCAAGAGACAACTCCAATAGAAGAATCCCAGAGTTCCCCAGACTCACGGCAGAACTCAAACAGCCAACATAATCTAATGAGATCACTTGTGTTAGTTTTAGAGAGTTATTTAATATTGTCAACATAAGAGGTCAACTTCACGAGATTGGTGGTAAAGTTCAATCTCTGCCTTCTAAAACAGACCAGTAACTTCCAGTGACAGAAATAGTGCTGGATGAGCAGTGACTTTTCAGGAACATGACTGGGAGTCTGAAAAAGTCTACTTCAACCAACAAATAGGGCAGCACAGTGGCTTATTGACTGCACTGCTGCCTCATAGCACCAGGAACCCGGCTTCGAATCCAGCCTCGGCTGACTGTCTGTGTGGAGTTTGCACATCCTCCTCGTGTCTGTGTGGGTTTCCTCCAGATGTTCTGGTTTCCTCCCACAGTCCAAAGATGTGCAGGCTCGTTAGATTGGCCATGCTAAATCGCCCATAGCCTTAGCTGCATTAGTCAGAGGGAAATGGATCTGGGTAGGTTAGTCTTCAGAGGGTCAGTGTCAACTTGTTGGGCCAAATAGCAGTTTCCACATTATAAATAATCTAAACAATCATAAAAGGCAACTAAAGACGTGCAATCTGATGCAAATCTCAAGGGTGACATGCTGCATATGATTTCATGGGAGCCAAACCAATATCCACAGGCCCAGATATGATTAGGAAGAAATTGCCTGATATAATCATCATGGTAAAGTTAAAAGAGACTATCTCTTCCAATTGGAAAACAATTGTCTCATCGAGCAATTTGTGATAATGTAAGAAAAAAAGAACTGAGTTCAACAATACAGCTGTTTACTATAAAGGAAATTTTCAAGTTTAAGGCTTTTCATAAAATACAAATAATGTCTACAAAGAACCACAATAACTGCAAAAGATACTGGAGGAGGTAAAAGACTTTGCAGTGGAGAAATGATCCACAGATCAGTCCTCAAACAAGAGATCTTCCATTCTTTAAACTCAGAAGAGTGTACATTCTGAAAAAGACATTAGATGTTCATTTCACCGTCATTTGTGACATTAGAAATTTAGTGCTTAATGTAATGTAGTTATATACGTGATTTTAAAATGTGTTAACTATGGAGTCAAATGCTTGGGAGAAGATGTCACAAAAGGCAATAGTTCTGAAGGAGTTAATTTTCATATTACGTTAGCTTCGCCCATTCTACCAATGTCACATGCAGCCTGTGAGTAAAGGCTGGGTGTTCTCTTCTAACTTTCAGAATGAGCAGAGTATTTCTACCAGGTCTATAAGTTTGTAGTAATTATGTTTGACCAAATGTCATGGCATCTATTGCTATTATGCAATAAAACTTCTTGGGTAAAAACCATGCCTCTGTAGTTTTACTTGTGATCTGTAGTAAGAAAATAATTGTTCTAAAGCCAAGGATTTGCTGCATGTTTCAGGGAAGTAAGTTATATGACTCATTGTGAACTTATGATTTGGAGATGCCGGTGTTAGACTGGGGTGGGCAAAGTTAAAAATCACACAACGCCAGGTTATAGTCCAACAGGTTTAATTGGAAGCACGAGCTTTCGGAGTTCTGCTGCTTCATCGGGTGGTTGACAACGCTCCGAAAGCTAATGCTTCCAATTAAACCTGTTGGACAAAACCTGGTATTGTGTGATTCTTAACTTTGTGAACTTAGTTTGCATAGCTGTTGGTTCCAGTGTAGTTGACGTGTAGTTTGCAGATGAGCAGGAGCTAAGGGGTTGTGTACAGATGGTGCTTTGCTTGGTAATTGCTCATAATTGTTTACCTGCAGTTAGAGTCTAATTACTTTTATTAAATTGTAATTTTCGTTAAGCACAGAAATCTGGTCTGTATTTATGTCAACATGGGTCTCAGTTATGAAATTCTGTGTACTTTCTACAATCTTTAATTTTTGTTGCATTTCTGAGAATAGCAGGTCTTGATTTCTAACTCACGAGCCCAGTGAAGTGTGACAGTTTTCTGACAACAGTACCTCTTCTGTACAGACTCTTCAGGAACATTGTATATCCTCCAGAATGTGACAAGTACCACAAGTGGACGGCACGGTGGCACAGTGGTTAGCACTGCTGCCTCACAGCGCCAGAGACCCGGGTTCATTTCCCGACTCAGGTGACCGACTGTGTGGAGTTTGCACGTTCTCCCCGTTTCCTCTGGGTGCTCCAGTTTCCTCCCACAGTCCAAAGATGTGCAGGTCAGGTGAATTGGCCAGGCTAAATTGCCCGTAGTGTTAGGTAAAAGGGGTAAATGTAGGGGAATGGGTGGGTTGCGCTTCGCCGGGTCGGTGTGGACTTGTTGGGCTGAAGGGCCTGTTTCCACACTGTAAGTAATCTAAAAAAAAGTATCCATCAGCTATCCTGTAGATGGCCTGTCCACCAACAGCAGAATGCTCCACAGATCTCCTAAGTTGCATCTTTGGAGGGTGCCAATTCACATCTACAGGCAGTTGTACTTCAGGTTACTGACACTTGTGCCTGAGAGTTCAAACACAACATGCAGATAAACAGCTGAAAATGGGATTAAATAGCTAACTCACTCCATCACAGTATATAATAAGTGGATGCACACTGTTAAGTCCTGGGTTAATTTAGATAAATGCGAGGTGCTGCATTTTGAGAAAGCAAATCTTAGCAGGACTTACACACTTAATGGCAAAGTCCGAGGAAGTGTTGCTGAACAAAGAGACCTTGGAGTACAGGTTCACAGCTCCTTGAAAGTGGAGTCACAAGTAGATAGGATAGTGAAGAAGGCGTTTTGTATGCTTTCCTTTATTGGTCAGAGTACTGAGTACAGGAGTTGGGAGGTCATGTTGCGGCTGTACAGGACATCAGTTCGGCCACTGTTGGAATATTGCATGCAATTCTTGGCTCCTTCCTAAGGGAAAGATGTTGTGAAACTTGAAAGGGTACAGAAAAGATTTACAGGGATGTTGGCAGGATTGGAGGATTTGAGCTATAAGGAGATGCTGAACAGGCTGGGGCTGTTTCGCTGGAGAGTTGGAGGCTAAGGGGTGACCTTATAGAAGTTTACAAAATGATGAGGGGCATGGATAGGATAAATAGATAAAGTCTTTTCCCTAGGGTGGGAGAGTTCAGAACTAGAGGGCATAAGTTTAGGGTGAGAGGGGAAAGATATAAAAGAGACGTAAGGGGCAACTTTTTCATGCAGAGGGTGGTACGTGTATGAAATGAGCTGCCAGAGGATGTGGTGGAGTCTGGTACAATTGCAACATTTAAGCGGCATTTGGATGGGTATATGAAAGGAAGGGTTTGGAGGGATATGGACCGGGTGCTGGCAGGTGGGACTAGATTGGGTTGGGATATCTGGTCGGCATGGACGGGTTGGACCGAAGGGTCTGTTCCATGCTGTACATCTCCATGACTCTATGACTGTGCTAGTGTGAGAAAACTGTCCAAGATTGTGCAAGAGTAAAGAATTCTTTGGGATTCAGGAGTCTGATTAATCACAGGCCAGCATTCCTTTCTGTTTCATCACAGTTCTGTTATAGAGTCATAGAGTCATATGGCTGGGAAACAGACCTTTCATTCCAACCAGTCCACGCCAAACATAATCCCAAACTAAACTAGCCCCACCTGCCTGCTCCTGGCCCATATAGCTCCAAAGATTCCCTAAGGCACTAAGAGTCAAGTACATACAATGGAGCATGTGTCGTATGCAAACTGAAGAAGAAATGATGGCAAGTTTTCCTTCACAAGGGACATTAGCAAACTTATTAACAATTGAATACTGCTTTAGAATATTCTATTGTTCTTTTCTAGCTGATTCCAGGTCTCAAATAATCAGACATTATTGAATTCAATAGATCACAGGGAGATTTGAACTCGCAAGCTCCATGCTGTCCAGTACTGTAATCATTAGACTTCCATTGAAATAACAGCAGGGGCAGAATTAGGGAGGATTTGGTTACATGAGTTGATTTCCTGTATTGTCCTAGCAAAGGTTCTTAGGTTTTCAAGTTGGGTGCATATTTCAACCATCTATAGATGGTCTGGAATGTTATAGTTTCCTTTAAATGAGTGCAATCTATTATGTGTCATACTTAACTTATTTGTGTCCTTGGGAATGTGGGGCAGCAGGGTTGCCCTGAAGTATTGAAGGTCCATTGAATTATGCAAACTAGTCATTGATAAAATGGACTCAATTCTGAACCACAAATACTTTGGAGTCAGCGCAATTATACAGTAATTATACAATGCTGTGAGTGTCTCTCTATACCCCCCTCCAGTGTTCTGTGAATTGTTCGGTCCATGGGCTTTTTTCTGGTTGGGATTAAAATTTTCTGAGGTGACCTTTCAGCTCAACCATGAGTCCCCTGGTTCCTACATATTTCCCACAAATGCCCATGACCTGAATACTGGAGGTGTGGGGGTGGGGGTTCATTTCCAGTTGTTTCACCCCATCAAGGGAAAAGGGCCTGCACCTCCCCACCCTAAACCAAGACTCCTGTAAAACTAGATGAGGGGAGGATCGAAGTCTCCCTGGTGATTCCTATTAAGGTCAATGTCCTGGAAGAGCTCACTGAGCAGCACAGTGAGCTGCCCAAGGAATAGTCAGGCACTTTCAGGCAAAAACAGGCCCACCCAACCCAGCTTTCTACAGCACATCTTTGTACAGCTAGTTTCCAACTCTTTCACTTCATTGGCAACTTCTGTAGAGAGGGCTTAAATGGTAGAGAATGTGAATATGAATATTAAAATCTGTCTGCTACTCTCATTGATGTGAGTGTTCAATTCTAATTTCAAACAAGCCAGACAGAGTAATATATTAGATTCAGTGCAATCACAATCTGAAAGGCAAGCTTAATGAATCTGTTTTGTGACATTCTCATTTCTTTTCAATATTATGCATTGATATTCTTTATATATAGATCACTGTGCATGCAGCTGGCTCACCAGGTTAACACCTGATTGATGTCTGCTTAATAGATTGGAAAATGAAAGTTGGGCTTTGATGTACTTCGTGCCAGTTTGTGTAAAATTGTTATACCAAGTACGGAGAGGTATATCCAATGAAGCACATGCAACACACCAGAGCTAGAATAACACTGGAATAGAGTGAGATTGTGTTGTTTTTGGGAGTCGATTTAAATCGAGTCTGAACAGAATCCCTGAAAACCTCTTTCTAGCTCTCAGGACATAGAGGCTGTTTGTAACCTTCCCGGTTTCGTGGAATGTGAGTTTTTCCTTTTGCCCATATATTGCAAATTCAATTATTATTATTATGTCTCGCACTTAGCACAATTTTCTCATTCCATGATTCTCTGGAGCCTCCCCATTAAACTTTCAACATGGATTTTCAAAGTGACAGCTCCAGTGTGGACCTTGTGGACCTCACAATTCTACACCAGCAAGTGACTAGCTCCCGCAATTTGCAATCCATGCCAAACTACACAATTCTCTTTCAACCTCTTCATCTCTCCTTCCTTAATTAACATGCTCCTTAGAATTTCTCTCCTTTGGTCGACTGGACTAAATATTCTGTTTGATAACGTTTCCCTGAATCACCTTGGTATCTTCAAGGGTGCTACGTGAATACAAGTTGATGTTGTTCTCGGTGTTGAAGACACCAGCCAATCCCCCAACCCTGTCACTTTAAATATGAGGGCTAGTGAGAGCAATGCTCACATTTCCCCACGTTAGCAAGAGGGGCACTTGTGACGCAGTGGTAGTTTCCCTTCCTCTGTGTTAGGAGGCCTGGCTTCAAGTTTTACCTGCCCGAGAGGTGTACCAGAACAAATCTGAATCAGGTTAATTTTAAAATATCTACAATGCTGTGAGTGTCTGTCTATCTCCTCCAGTGTTCTGTGAATTGTTCGGTCCATGGGCTTTTTTCCGGTTGGGATTAAATATCATGAAGTTTGGGAATAAAACCCAACTGGCCCAATTCTTGGTTCTAATGAAGGGCTTGGGTGTGGTGCACACTGTAATTTCTGGGAGAGATTGTCTGATTTAGATCATGTCCTCACCAACCTGTATCATTCTATCTCCGTGGGCTCCTGGACAGGATTTAATTGTACCCTGAACCGATTTATAGACTGTGGGGGACACATTGTGTGGACGAGGGGGCATAGTTTCAGTTCAAGCTCTGGCAAGAAAATGTGCCCAGGTCATTTTGTACCTGAGGCCATAAATATTATCAGCCAAACCCTTGCTCCAGCACAACACCCCTTCTCAGACCTGGCCCTTATTTCTGGAAGGGAGATTGACAGACAGTAAATGATTTCTTTAAGGTTTTAATGTCACCCACTGGTACCAGACAAGTGACAGGATCAGCTGCTGATAACATCCCACAGAAGGGAAGAGTGAGATTAGATGGCCAGATGTATAAACTCTCCCTCAGTGGGATGTGGCACAGTGTAAACAGGAATAACGTATTAAAAGCAGGTAGGTTACCCTTGTATACCTCTTCTGGTCGTGACCTGCTCTCTCACTAACTGGGAATCTGGTTATTGCTTCCTATCCAGGAACCCAAGTGAGAATTATCATTGGGGCATGATGATATTGAGGGGGCTTGACTGACAGGCTTCAAGTTATGTTCAAATTAGGCACTGTGCAACGTTCTGGGCTCAATATTGAGTTCAACACTTTCAAATTGTGAACTCATTCCTTCCCTTTCTTTTAGGCTTGCTTGTTACGTTTCTCTGTCGGCCTTTCTCTCTCCTTCCCTGACCCCAGTGGGACTGTGGGTTCTTTCTAGTCTGACAGTCAGACATACCACTGTTCTGCCATTCTCACATTCTGATTATTTAATCTGAACTATCAACATCCCTCAGCTCTACAACCGCACAAACCCCCCTAACTGTTGCATAAATGCTGCCCCCTCCACACTTTACTTCAGCTCTGATGAAGAGTCATCTAAATGTTAGCTTGCTCTCTCTCCATGGATGCTGCCTGATCCTCTGTGATCCTCAGCAGTTTTTGTTTTCCTTAAAAAAGGCCTCATCCCTTGTTTCAGTTAACGTCTTAAACCTGCTCAGGCAATCAGTTCCAGCTAGTTCCAGGACAAAGAGACAACCAGGACAATACCTGCTGGGCAGGGACTGTTGAAAACTCCATCATAGCATCCATTGCAGTGACCTGCCCTACTTAATTATTCCTTAATTATCTCATTGTTTGGGTGAAATACCATCAAAATTGGAACTGCCCAATAGACCTGGCAGTAAAAATAGATCAACTGAAAAAAAAAATAGACCTGGCAGTATTAACTAATATCGGGCTGTAAGAATGTTGGCCTCAGACCTCCAATGATTGGCATATTCCAAATAGGTGGGGCTCTTGTGGAGCAGTGGTAGTGTCCCTATCTCTGAACCAGGAGGCACAGGTGCAAGTCCTAACTGTTCCAGCGTTGTACTGTAACATTGCTGAGCAATTTGACTACAAATAGCAGGAATTATATCAACACGTATCTGATATTCAGTGTGTAAGGACCCAATGCCAACATGTAGACTTGGGACTAAAGTACCAATTGTAACCCACCCCTTGCATGTCAGAAAGATCAGATATATTTCATTTGAGATAAATCATGGGATTAGGTCATTTTGAAGCCAACTGTGCTTATTATGTTCATGTGAAGACTGTTTTGCTGTGGGATACTGGAAGGTGCAGTGAAGAAGAAGAGAACATACAAGTGGCCATCTGCTTCACACTCTGAAACAGAGTTTAAACACAGGAGAAACGAACTGGAAGAGATGATCCGTTTCTGGAAGACCAATGTTTGTATCTTGAATTGATCAACACAGGATCAGTCCTCTTTCTATCACCCCCTTCCAACCGGGGACAACCTAAATCTTCAATGCTGTCAGTTTAACAAATACTCGCTGAGCGTAAATACAAAAACACAAACTCATACTTCATCCTTGAATTGTCACCTTTAAATAACCTACCCAATATTCTCAGAACGTATTGCAGATGCTAAACACCTGGTGGGCCAGATGCTGCAGTGTATTTTTTCCACCTATTGCAAATGTCATACTGATGATCAGTAATAGGGAAGCTATAATTGATGGTAGAAGTGACAGAATCTGCAGTCTGATTATCCCATGGAACTGCACTGCCAAAAAGCACAATTTAGTGCCACCCAATGAGAACAGAATTAATTTTGCCGAACTGCAATTCTGAGATCCAATGCTGCTTTGATCGAAACTGGGATTTGTATCCTTGCTGTTCTTTTTAACCATTCACAGGTAGTCTCAGTACAGATTTCCCATGTGTTGGTGTCAGTGAAATCCCTCAAACCCACTGGATGGCAATTATATTTTTTAAATAAAGCTGGTAGTCCCAAAAACAGAACGATTTAAATGACAACTGAGAGCCAGCTTGAAAGTGGACCAATCACAAATAGCTCTGCTTTACAATGACCCAAATAAAATAAATTCTGTTTCACTACACAAGGGTTTTCATACGTGATGACACTTGACATTTATCGGTTTGGTCCCACCTCCGTGAAAACTGACAGCCAAAGGTAATTGGTTCCGGTGTTGATTTGGAGATGCCGGTGTTGGACTGGGGTTTATAAAATTTATAGCAAAATTCTGTGTGTTAGGATTGAGCCCTCCACTACCACCTGATGAAGGAGCGTCGCTCCGAAAGCTAGTGTGATTAGATTAGATTACTTACAGTGTGGAAACAGGCCCTTCAGCCCAACAAGTCCACACCGACCCGTCGAAGCGCAACCCACCCATTCCCCTACATTTACCCCTCACCTAACACTACGGGCAATTTAGCATGGCCAATTCACCTAACCCGCACATCTTTGGACTGTGGGAGGAAACTGGAGCACCTGGAGGAAACCCACACAGACACGGGGAGAACGTGCAAATTCCACACAGTCAGTCGCCCGAGTCGGGAATTGAATCCGGGTCTCAGGCGCTGTGAGGCAGCAGTGCTAACCACTGTGCCACCGTGCCGCCCACTGTGCTTCCAATTAAACCTGTTGGACTATAACCTGGTGTTGTGTGATTTTTAACTTGGTTCCAGTGTGAAAGTGAAGGTTTCACTGAAGGATGAGGCCTGGCCTAATTGAATGGAACAACATGCTCAAGTGATGGAATGCCCTCCTTCACTTCCTATGAGCTCCAACACCGAGGGCATAAGGGCCTGTACTGCGCTGCATTGTTCTATGCTCTATGAGTATGCAGTGTGAGTAGATCTGATAACTGAAACTGTAAGGGTGTCCAGGTCAGCCAGATCCACCTCTCTTTGTGAAACAAAAATAGGTCAGGCTTCACCTTTGAACATCTGTCTTTTTAGGCTACAGAACATTTTAAAATTGCACCACCCAGCCAGCCATTAGGCTGTGCTGAGCTGAGTCCCATCACTTCTGTGTGAGTACCCAAGTTTAACAAATGACCAAATTTCATATCCAGACAAGAACATTTCATGGCATTCTGGGACATTTTACCCAAAGTAATCAACAAAGGTGATGATTGTGGTCAGAAACGATCAGCAGAATAAGGGAAATTGCCAGTCATGGCTATTTTTCATAGAATCCCTCGAGTGTGGAGGCAAGCCATTTAGCCCACTGAGTCCTCACTGACCTGCGTCCCACCCAGACCCACGACCCCTAATCTAGCACTGTAACCCTGCATATCACATGGCTAATCCACCTCTTCTGCACATCCCTGCACACAATGCACAATTTATAATAGTTAATCTACCTGGCCCAACCATCTTTGGATTGTGAGAGGAAACCAGAGCACCTGGAGGAAATCCATGCAGACATTCAGAGAATGTGCAAACTGCACACAGACAGTTGCCAGACAGTGGAACTGAATCCTGTGTCCTTGGTACTATGAGGCAACAGTGCTAACCATTGAGCCACCATGTCACTCTAATTTGGGCTTAATTGTTTTGTTCTTTATTTCTTGATTATTTATTCATTCACAGAGTGAGGGCATTGCAGGATATGCCAGCATTTATTGCCCATCCCTAATTGCCCAGAGGACAGTTAAGAACCAACCACATTGCACTGGGTCTGGCATCCATGTAGGCCAGACCAGGTAAGGATAGCAGAATTCCTTCCCTAAAGGACATTAGTGGATCAGATGGGTTTATCTGATAATTGACAATGCATTTATAGTAGTCATTAAATTCTTAATTCCAGATATTTATTGAGTTCAAATTCCACCATCAGGCATGGCGGGATTTGAACCTGGGTCCCCAGAACTTTGTCTGGATCTCTGGATTAACAGTCCAATGATAATACCACTGATTTATGCAGCACTTACTAATTATACTGTCACTTGCATTCAGTAAATCTTTCTCTACATCTCTCAACTGCAATAATGGAATTTCGGTAGATTTGCATAGACTAGGACAGGGTTTGTGTTGAATCACCTGTTTTTGTGATGCAATTCCAGTGTAAACCTATGCAGCTGCATTCCTCAAGTATGGAAAATGTGTAAAGTGATTCATTTTGCAGAATAAAAGGGAGATAATGATTATGAGGAAAGGGGAATTGGAGTGTGAATCTTAGGATGGCAATATTTATATATTTAGAAGGAGAACTGTTTTCCAAGTTTGGGGTCATACATGGTGCAAAGGAAGATGGTTGTGGTTGTTGGCAGGTCTGGGAAGAATGAGGGGAGGTTCGCCTGAAACTTATCACATACTGAGAGGCCTCGATAGAGCGGGAGGGGAGAAGACGTTTCCATCAGTAGGAGAGGCTAGGACCCAAGGGCACAACCTCAGAGTGAAGTGATGACTCTTTAGAAACGACATGAAGAGGAATTTCTTCAGCCAGAGGATGTTGAATCTGTGGAACTGCTGCAGAAGATTGTGGAGGCCAAGTCATTCAGTCACTTTAAGACAGAGATAGATTGGTACTTGATGAGTAAGGGGATCAAGGGTTACAGGGAGAAGGCAGAAGAATGGGATTGATAAATATACCAGCCATGATCAAATGGTGGGGCAGACATGATAGGCTGCATGGCCTAATTCTGTTCCTATATCTTATTGTCTTATCACTGAGACTCAACCAATTCAGTTGTTTCATGTTTTACCATTGTTTCAGCAGCAGGAATGCGTACTGATGATCACAAAATATCCAGTGACATTGGTCACAACTCACAAACTAAGCAGTCCACGTCCATTTGCAACAAGATGTGGTCAAATGTCAGACCTGGACTAATAATTAACAAGTTAGCATTCACACCACAGAAGTGCCAGGCAATGGTCTTCCTGTACACAAAATGCAGGACATATCCCTCCACCCCATCAGTCCTGTCTCGATCATTAGTAAAATTTTGAAAGGTGTCATCAATGGTGCTATCAAGCAGCACTCTTTCTCTATCATATGGTCAGAAGTAGAGATGTGTACTAATGATCGCACAATGTTCAGCATCATTTGCAACTCCTCAGATGTTGAAACAGTCTGTTTCCAAATGTAGCAAGAACTGAAAAATATCCAGGTTTGAGTTGACAAATGCCAAATAATGTTCATGCCACATAAGTGTCAGTAATGACCATCTCCAATAAGAGAATCTAATCACTACTCCTTGACATTCAATGATATTATAGCAGTGGAATCCATCACTATCAACACCTTGGGTGTTAGTATTGTCTAGAAATTAAATTGTATTAGCCATATAAATACTGTGGCAACTAGAACAGGTCAGAGACTAGGAATACTCCAGAGAATAATTCACTTCCTGACTCCCTAAGCCTGTCTATTATCAATGATGTGGAAGGCAGGACTATGATGGAATGCTACCCATTTGCCTGCATGAGTGAAGAACAAACAACACTCAAGAACCTTAGCACTATCCAGGACAAAGCAGCCTACTTGATTAACATCACATCCACAAGCATTCACTCCCTCCACCAACAACGTTCAGTAGCAGCAGTGTGTATTATCTACAAGATGCACTGCAGAAATTCACCAAAGATCCTTCGGCAGCACTTTCCAAACCCACAATCATTTCCATCTAAAAGGTCAAGGGCAGCAGATAAATGGGAACACCACCAACTGCAAGTTCCCCTCCAAGCCACTCATCATCCTGACTCAGAAAAATATTGCTGCTCCTTCAGTTTTGCTGGGGTAGAATTCTGCCATTCCTTCCTTAAGGCCATTGTGGGTCAACCAATTGTATGTGATGGACCAGGTAGCTGCTATCTAGCAAATGCTCTAAGTTGGGGCTGTAAATTCAGGCAGAGTTTCTCTGAGGATTACTTTGACTTGTACTGTGAACGTTTTTCAGTTCTATTCGACAGAGATGATGTTGTCAGAATCAAACACCCTACAGAATGATGTTGAAAATACTATTCTGAGGAGAGACAAGATTGGGATCACCATCGCAAGTTCAGGAATGAGAACTGTTGACACAGAGGTCTAGAAATTGCCAGAAGGGGACTGAGTCACATACACAGTGGCTCCCCCTAGAGCCTAAGTTGGCATTGCTTCCAAGATGCATCTTTTTGACGGTGATGTCCAGTGGTCCCTGTGAACCCAGTTTGCCCTGAAAGCGATTGGCTCAATTTTGTACCTCACTTTTCTCACCTCAACCTACACCAACTCAAAGCTGCACAGACTTGCTATCACCATGGTAACAGTGGCTAATGCTTCAATGTTCATCACCCACCAACGTCAATGATGGACTTAAGATGCGGCATTATCTGTTGGATTCATTCAGTCGAGGTCAAAGTTAAACACCAAGCAGAAAGTTATCATTTGAAAGCCATTGTCACCCAGAAGCTTAAAGGTCTGAAATGATTGTCGACATTTTCAGGATGCTGCCTATTTCAGTCATTATCACAGGAGCTGACATTTAAAGTCAAAAACGAATTCTCAAATGCAAAATGAAATTCTGAGAACACAAACATGGGAAATAGGAGCTGAAATAGGCCATTCAGCCCCTCTAGCCTGTTCCACCCTTCAATTAGATCATGGATGATCTTCCACCTCAACACCATTTTCTCACACTTTCCTCATATTCACTGATATCTTTAATATCGTGCCAGAGGAGGGGAGGCAATAGCCTAGTGGTATTATCGCTGAACTCTCAACCCAGAGACCCAGGCAATATTCTGGGGAACCGTATGCAAATCCTGTCACGGCAGATGGTTGGAATTTGAATTCAATAAGTATACCTGGATCAAGAGTCTGTGATGATCAGGAATCCATTGTTGATTGCTAGGGAAAAAAAAACATCTGGTTCATTTATTGTCCTTTAGAGAAGGAAACTGCCATCCTTACCTGGTCTGGCCTACGCATGACTCCAGACCCACAGCCATTTAGCTGACTCTTAACTGCCCTCTAGAATGGGCAATAAATGCTGGTTATCCAATGATGCCCTCATCCTGTAAATGAGGTTTAAAAAAAGCCAGTGATTGGGATGGATGGTTACTGTTTTGGATGATAATACATTCTTTCATGGCAGTGCTGCCTTGCCAGGCCACTCAAGAGACTGATATGACTCTTGCACAGATTCAGTCAGCCACGTTAATGCTTGTTGAATCTCCTCACACAGGGTCATAGCTTAATTCAACTGAAAGAGGGACCCTTGACTGAGATACAGAAAATCCATAACAGCCCAACTGGTACTTCACATCGGTGTGACTGTAGGCCCAAGGAGGATTGTGGAGTGCAGCTAGGGAAATCATAGACTTCACAGAGGCAGTTAGAAAGGTTGGTGGGGAGGAGATTGGAAGGATCGGTGTGGGTACAAACCAGAAGAGTTTGGAGATTCAGTCATGGTGGGGAAGGTGAAGAGAATAGAGCCATAGAGTCATAGAGATGAACAGCATGGAAACAGACCATTCAGTCCAACTCATCCATGCCAACCAGATATCCTGACCTTATCTAGTCTCATTTGCCAGCACTTGGCCCATATCCCTCTAAACGCTTCCTATTCATATATCCATCCAAGTGCCTTTTAAATATTGTAATTGTATCAGCCTCTACCACTTCCTTTGGCAGCTCATTCCATATGTGCACCACCCTCTGTGTGAAGAGGTTGCTCCTTGCGTCCCTTTTCAATTTTTCCCCCCTATGCCCTCTAGTTCTGGATTCCCCTCACCCCAGGAAATAGACCTTGTCTATTTACCCTATCCATGCCCGTCATGATTTTATAAACCTCTATAAGGTCACCCCTCAGCCTCCGACACTGCAGAGGATACAGCCCCAGCCTATTCAGGCTTTCCCCACAGCTCAAACCCATCAATCCTGGCAATATCCCTGTAAATCTTTTCAGAACCCTTTCAAATTTCACAATATCATAACAATAGTCTAACAAGTTAACCAGAAAAACACTTAGCTCCTCAATCCCACAGTTACTGCCTCCTTCTAACAGGTTTAAGGACCACTCTTTTGGTTGGACTGTAGTCTAAGAAATGGGGGAAGATACTGCTTTAGACTCAACTCTAAACCCAATATTCCCATCCAATTCCAGTCATGCATCCCCTGTCACACCAACCCCATTCCTGATTTGTTATCCTGAAACCCCCACCCCACCACATCAGACTCCCTCATTGCTGGACTCCAGACCTACTCACCCACAATCTCCCACATTAATCCTTCACCTGCTTTGGACCTACTGCCCCACTTCAGATCCAATCTGCCTTCAACCCACTCCCTTTGCCAGGGCTTGACAATGCCATCCTGCTTAACCCACACTAAACACTGCATCACACACCAGCTCCTCCTGCCAACTTGGCACCCTGTCACCCTATTCACCTGGCACCTTGTCAGCTTGCTGCTTACCCACTTGGCATCGCACTCCTTAGCAACCCTCTCTCTACCCTTATACACTTTGTATTCTATTCATTAGGCACCCTACTTCCTATTCACTTGCACATTATACCACCTGATACCCTATTCCCAGCACCCTGGCACCATACCCAACTGGTAATCTACACTTGGTACCTTATTCTTTGACATCCTATCCCCAACTCACTTGACATCTTGCCCAAATGGTACCCTACCACCTATGTATTCTGCCTACCTGCCATCCTATCTACCTCGTACCCAAACCTCTACCCTCTCTGCCCTTTATACCTTGGCATCCTACCGCCCCACCACATACTTAATTGTCCCCCTAATCTGCCAGCAGCCTTACCTCACACTTCTGGAATGTACTTATTGCTTGCCGGCAAGTGTCAAAGTGACTGTCTGTGATTCTGGACCTTTGGAAATATCAGAACACCGTGGCTGATGGCTGTGAAAAGGCAGCATGCTTTGCCTTCCCGAAGAGAAAACTGTCAGTACGAAGATACAGCTCCACGTTTCTCAAGCTGCCCTGACCAGAAATGCGGAGCACTCTCCTTGCGTAACAATGAAAGGGGAGGAGAAGTTATTTGCACGGGTTTGCCACTGTTTGGAAAATCCAGCCCATTTTTTTAACCAGAATTAGACAGCGAAGCGATAGTCAACAATTCAGCAGTTTAGTTAAATTATTGATGACTCCAGGATTGGAGGGACTTGATTGCCAGTGCACTACCTCAGTGAGCTTTGACACTATTATTCTTCTCAAGGCTGAGACAGCTCAACTGGTTAGAGCTAAGCTTAAAATTGTAGTTAAGTATGGGGTACAGTTGAAAATGCGTTGCTGGTTAAAGCACAGCAGGTCAGGCAGCATCCAAGGAATAGGAAATTCGACCTTTCGGGCATAAGCCCTTATGCCCGAAACGTCGATTTTCCTATTCCTTGGATGCTGCCTGACCTGCTGTGCTTTAACCAGCAACGCATTTTCAACTGTGATCTCCAGCATCTGCAGACCTCATTTTTTACCCGTTAAGTATGGGGTATGCAGCCTTATAACAATATACAAGTCATCAATAGATAGCCCCTAAGAATGGACTAGTTACCAAGCAGAGTGGTGCTGGAAAAGCCCACCAGGTCAGGCAGCATCCAAGGAGCAGGAAAATCGACGTTTCAGGCAAAATCCCCTCATCAGCCCGAAACGCGATTTTTCTGCTCCTCGGATGCTGCCTGACCTGCTGTGCTTTTCCAGCACAACTCTGATCTAAACTCTGGTTTCCAGCATCTGCAGTCCGCACTTTTGCCTAATTACCAAGCATCTAATGTCCTCATCAGTTCCCCCAATTAACCCTCCTTTATGAAAATAACAGAAGGAGGTGGCCGATTAAGATTTTATTTTAACATTTCCACATGCCACTCCAATGAATTCCTTCTCCCCAGTTAGCACTTCTCAAAATCATCGAGCCAAACATCTCTGATTGGCCTTGACTATAATTGCTCTCAATTGCTGTTTAGAGATTGCAATGATGTGTCCCAGTCTCTCCAAAACAATGATAAACAGTAAGAGTCCCCTTTGGCCAGACCAATATGTGAACAGTTGTGGGGAGGTGAATAGATCATGCATCTCTCTATCCAAAAAAGTATTTAATCCCCATGGGTGTAGTGACAAACCAGAGGGAAAAGAAACAGACTAATTTGGGGTGGAAAAAAATATAATAAATTATTTTCTATCCATGCAATAGAAACTGGTCTGATTGATAATGCTGGAACTGATCGTTCTCATCTTGAGATATTGGCATTCTGGTAGCGACATCAAATGTTAAGTCTGTCTATTGCACATTCATGTTTGTGAAAGGGTTCAGCATCGCCCAAGCCTGGTTTGTACAATCTGCCCAGGAGGTGGAAATAAGCAGGTACTAATCTGCAGTGACAGCTGAGAAGCTGGATGCATAGTGGTTGAAATGGCATGAAATATGAGTTTCATTCCTGTGGATATGGGCTCATTATCTTGTGTGAAAGAAATTGCGAACCTCCCATCTCATTTCTTTCCTTCATTGAAAATGCCTCTCCTGTTGGCACTTGTTTTATTGGTGCATTTCTAAATTTATAACGTCATTAAGAAGCTTATTTATTCCGAGGTGATGGCACATTTTATAACATTCCTGATTGATTATACCGATGCCACTCTGCAATGTTTTGCACTCGTGATGCTGCCCTGAGTCAGGAATCCTGACAGCCATCTTTGAGCTGTGCAATGGCACAAGCTGTAGCATTTCTTAGATCAGGAGTCTCAGTGAAAGAAGTTTCCCAGCACATTGAGCTTTCTCTGTTCTGTTCCCCTTACCATCCCTGTGCAGATCTGCAAATGGCCAACTGTTTATTGAGGCTTATAAGGTGCTTTCAGACAGTTTGAATAAATAGGTTTAAGTTGAGGGAAATGGATGATAGAAATGTACCTTTTTGTTTGGAATTTATGCCTATTGTTGCATTTTCACTGTTTCCTGTGGCCTTGGTGCTAGTGATGGCAGGTTCACTGAACTGCAGAGAATTTAGTGCCATTCAAATGGATAGCAAAGATTCTGTGGTATGACTGTAGATTGGGGAATGTAGACTATAAAGAGACCCAATTTATCCAGCCCTCAAAATCATCCTCTTCATGCCCCTCGCTGCCATGACATAGATGTTAGCTTGCTCGCTCTCCGTGGATGCTGTCTGACACACTGTGATCTCCAGCATTTGATGTCTTCAGTACAGATGCCAGCGTCTGCAGTCATTTGTTCCTCTGGCACGGATGCTGCCGGGAATGAATGGTGCCATCAGGGAAGGCTGGATAGGCGGGAACTTTTTTCACTGGAGCATAGGAGGCTGAGGGGTGACCTTACAGGGGTTTAGAAAAACATGAGGGGATGGATAGTGTGAATGGCAGGTGTCTTTTCCCAAGATTTCAAGACAAGGGGATTTGTTTTGAAATTGAAGGGGAGAAAGATTTTTAAAGAAAAGACGTGAGGGCCATTTTTTTTACACATTGTGTGGCTCGTGTGTGGAATGAAATGGTAGATGTGGGTACAGTTACAATGATTGAAAAACGTTTAGATAAGTACATAAATAAGTTTGGAAGGATATGGGACAAATGCAGGCAGGTGGGACTAGTTTAGCTTTGGGAACATGGTTGACATGGGCTGGTTGGACTGAAGTGTCCATTTCCATGTGGTATGAGTCTATATTATACTTGTATTAATAGTCAGTTTTTCACGCTACAAGTGTCTTACCTTCCAGTACCTTGGAATTGGGAGCAAGGAGTCGTGCAGGTGGTACTTAATGTTTCATAAATATGCACAGCGACATCCCTGCTGCATCAGACATTGATGAAGTTTCAAATGGTAACCATTACCAGAATAAAGTAGGAGATTATCAAGGACATTTAGTGATAGGCAATAAATACCAGCCAAACCGGTGAAGCCCATTTCCCCTAAATGAATAAAACAAAACTTTGTTGAGCATTGAATGTTTTTCACGTTTGCTAGTTGCTAAAGATGGATTTTTCTTTAACTTTTGGCATATACGGTGGGACCGGTTTTTGAAGGGATTTTGTAAAGATTTTCTTACACATTCTCCTGTAAAAAGAAGGTAAATCAAACAGTACCAAAGCACAGAAACTAAAGCACAGAAAGTAAAAATGTGATTACAGCTGCTGTCAGGTCAAAGATAAAATTGAGAATCATGCAGAAGGTGGAAGGTTCAAAGAGAAGGTAAAAATGCAAAGAGGAAGCATGAAAAGAGACTGGTCACCAACGTGAAGGGGGATCCCAATGTTTTCTGCGTATATAATGAGTACAATGGTCAAATAAAAAGGATAGAGCAATTTAGGAACCAAAAAAGAATTCGCTTATAAAGGCAGAGGCACTGTTAAGTTATTAAATGAATACTTTGCATCTGTCTCTGACAAGGAAGAAAATGCGACCCAGGCTATGGTGAAAAATTAGGATGTTGAGACACGAGATTAGATTAGACTTAATTCCCTACAGTGCGGAAACAGGCCCTTTGGCCCAACAAGTCCACACCGACCCTCCGAAGAGTAACCCACCCAGATCCGTTCCCCCACTCATGCTCCTATCACTACGGGCAATTTAGCATGGCCAGTTCACCTGAATTGCACATCTTTGGACTGTGGGAGGAAACCGGAGCACCCGGAGGAAACCCACGCAGACACGGGGAGAACGTGCAAACTCCACACAGACAGTGGAATCAAACCTGGGACGCTGGTGCTGTGAGGCAGCAGTGCTAACCACTGTGCCATCTTGCCGCCCAGCTAAGTTCAAAGGTACGGAGAATGGCACACATTACACTTGTGTTTTAAAAAAATCATGGACAAAGTTAAAATCACCCGAGTAAATATGAAGAAGTAGCAGAGAGCATGGAACACTATGGAGGAATGTAAAGTCGAGGTTAAAATCTGATCAGTCATGACCTTAATGAATTTGTGTTCGGATGTTGTCTTTGTTAATAAAACAAATTGAAACTATTCTTAAAATAATAATACTTCAAACATTACGTAATCAGCTTAAAATCTCGAGGACATCAGTGAGCATCAAAGAGGCTGAAGGCCCAGAGCCCTAGACTTGATAAATGAAATGGGGAAGATACCAGCAATTGTTTTTTGCTGATCTTACAAGGATTGGTTCATTTAGAGCACTCTCCAATGCTAAAACACAAGCAACCAGGATGGTAGACTCCTGGCTTTGGAAGCAATGGCGTGTGTTTTTGTTTGTCCCCATCCCTGAAGCAAACCCTACCTTCCAGCCAACTTGTTTATCGTTGTCATTGGATAAAGATCTTCCTCCTCCAGGACCGTATGGTAGTCTGGACGCACCGGCAACTCCACTTCAAATGATCCCATGGACAGTCTCACTGAGGAATGTCAAGGGGCTAAGACCAAAAAGCAGGAGAAGGTCATCTCAAAGAACAGGGTCAACAGAGGACACAATATCTTCTGGAAAGGGAAGTCAGAAGAGCTACACCAACTTGATAGAATCGGCTTTGACATAAAAAAAACACCATTTTAGTGGAGAATAAAGGAACATCTCATGGTCATTTTCCTTACCTTAACTAGACACTGTCATCAGTCCATACGCCCGCCCCAAGAAACAACAGATGATGCCAAAGAGGAATTCTACTCCAACACTGATCAGTTGTTGTTTCGTGTTACAAAGGAAGGAAAGTTGGTTTTAAGAGAGTTAAGAGAGTCATAAACCTTTGGAAAAGTGAAATTAGCAGGAAATTCATGGAGAAAGCAATTAACAATGGAAGCAATTGACTCCTTCAACTGAAATGCCAAGTACACGCCTCGTTGTAACAAATTCACCATCTGATCGGAGGGACAAATGCAAGATCTCATGGCTGCACTCATCAAGGACAGAGAAGCAGTTAGAAGGAACAGCCCGAGGATCACCTCAGCCAAGGCTCAGTCCATGCTGTGAATGCCCTGGACCATACTCCACTTCGTGGCCCTACCTCAGCACAATGTCAACTCACTGAGAGGGTGAGAAAGCCATTTGAGAGCTGGAAACCAACAAAGCTTCTGGCACAGCCAGAATCCCTACTGAAATACAAACATTCAGTGGTAAATTACTCTTGGCTGGTGTACATCACCTCATCTCCCTCAACTGGAAGGAGATGGAATGCCAAGTGATCTTTCACTCTCCTTCAAGGTGACAATCTTCAATTGCGTTAATGACAGAGGTTTTTCTCTGCTGTCGGCCAAATTCATTGGAAACATCTTCCTCAATTATCTCCACTCAGCATCTGAGGTGATCCTGCTGGAGGTACAATGTGGACTCCATCCATCAAAAGTCACAGTGAACATAATCTGCACAACAAACCAATTCCAGGAAAAGTGCAGAGGGCAGCTGCAACCTCTAAACATTCTCTGTTTATTGACCTCACAAAGGGCCTTGATTCTGTAAACCAGCTGGGAATATGTACCATCCTGCACAACTGGGGAAATTCATCACTGTCCTCTACCTGCTGCACCACGGTGTGCAAGCCACGAATCTCACCAACATTTCTAACTGGAGTGGAGCTTCACTAGAGGATGAGTGGGAAACTGTTTAATCCGCATCACGTCCAGTCCTGAACCAAGACCAGCCCAGCCTCTGTCACCAAGCTTCAGTATGCAGACAACGCTTGCACAGAAATACAGAGGCTGAACCCTAATAAGTCATTGATGCATTGCTGAAAGCATATGAAAGAAGAAGCTGGGACACAGGACCATAAGATGTAGAAACAGAAAAAGGCTATTCAATTTATCGGGGCTACTCTGTCATTCAATGAGATCATAGCTAATTTGGTAATACATCCTCTACAACCCTATCTACCACTATCTATTACTATCAAAATTCATGGTGAAGCTTTGGACAATGTGGAACAATTCCCATACCTTGGGATCTTCCTCTCCATGAAGACAGACATCGATGATGAAACTCAACAACTCCTTCACTGTGCCAGCACAGCCTTTGCTTGTTTGAGGAATAGTGTGCTTGATATCAAGCCTAACCCTAAGCTCGTGATCTGCAGGGTAGCAGTATTGTCTGCCCCTCTATATGTGTTGGAAAAATGGCCAGTGAACAGCAGAAACCTTTGAGAAATATTACTAGTGATTCCTCTGCAAAATCCTGCACATATACTGGCAGCATAGGTGCTCCAATATCAGAGCCATTTCTCAGGTGAGCATGCCATTGAAGACAATGTATGGGCAATCAGCCATGCCCAACACAAAACTTCTAAGATAAGCTCTTTATTCTGAATTCCACCATGACAAGGAGCTACCAGGAAGACAGAGGAAATATTTCAAGCATATCTTCAAAGTATCCCTTCAAAGATGTATTATTTGCCAGGAGAAACTCTAGCCCAAGACCAGGTAAACTGGAGAAAGAGCAGCTGCAAAGATTTTTTTCCTGGCAACAGGCCCACACTGAGGTCAAGTGCAAACAGTGTGAGGATGCAAGGACACAAAAATCCCATTCTCCCACAAGGCGACACCATCTGCCCAGTATTGGACTATTTAGTCTTAACAAAGACTGGGACTTCATGTTGTAGCTATTTAGGACATAGATTAGGCCACTATTGGAATATTGTGTCCAGTTCTGGTCTCCCACCTACAGGAAGGATGTTGTGAAAGTTGAAGGGCTCAGAAAGGATTTACAAGGATATTGCCAGTGTTGGAGGATTTGAGCTATAGGGAGAGGCTGAATAAGTTGGGGCTGTTTATCCTGGAGTGTCCGAGGCTGAGAGGTGACCTTATAGAGGTTTAAAAAATCATGAAGGGCATGGATATGGAAATGGGCAAGGTTTTTCCCCTGGGGTGGGGGAGTCCAGAACTAGAGGACAAAGATTTAGGGTGAGAGGGGAAAAATTTAAAAGGGACCTCAGGGACAACCTTTTCATGCAGAGGGTGGTGAATGCATGTAATGAACTGCCAGAGGATGTGGTGGAGGCTGGTACAATAACAACATTTAAAAGTCATCTGGATGGATATATGAATAGAAAAGGTTTGGACAGATATGTGCCTATTGCTGGCAGGTGGGACTAGATTGGGTTGGGATATCTGGTCTGCATGGACGAGTTGGATTGAAGGATCTGTTTCCATGCTACACATCTCTATGACTCTAAAGACCCAGATCAATGAAATGGAATCCTTGATCTGAGAGACTGCTTAGGATGAAGAAGAGAGGACTTAACCAGCATGTAATAGAGGCACCAGATTCAGTTTGAGTCTCATTGTAGCATCAGCTGAATTCTGGTCAGGTCCAACAAGCAAGCAGTCCGCCTGAGGTTTAAGAACGTTTTACACAATGCTTCACGTATTTACACCTGAGTTCTGTGAAACAAACGCAGTGCCCCGTCCAATATTCCAAATAGATCTGTCAGGACAAAGATGCATTATTATTCCCAACGCCTAGAGAAGTGAAATTTTTTTAAAAACTGGAGATGGAGATGGAGTGAAGTTATTCCTGAAAGAGCTTTTGCATTGCTTTAATCCCTCTGAGTGTAAAGGATTGTCACACATATTTGGACTGAGGTGTAAATGAATCTGAGACTCAACCTTGTCCAACATGGAGACTTCATGAAAAGCTACACCCAGTCTTGCAGTTTAGCTCAAATAACATCCACGATTCCACTGTCCATTAGTTTCTCGACTTTTCCTCTTTCTTTGCCCTGTCTACCCTGCATTCAGAGATGCCGCAGTGAATGAGCTCATCAGGAAGATCTCATTTGTGCCCGCAACTCCTGGCTCTGACAATGGAGAGAATAAGCTGCTGCTCTCACTGAGGTGAAAACTTCAGGATAATTAATTGGGGAAAATTAGAAAGCAGGATCATTGTGGCCACAGAAGGCCAGCTGTTGCTGCTCAGAGGCACCGTGGATGGGTCTTATTAACCGCTCTCAATGGCAGGTGGCTGAATAGTTTAGGTGGCACAAGCCACCTCCTTTCCATTTGACAGTGGTCCCTTGAATTTATAGCACAGAAGGTTTGCATTTGTTACATTTGACAGGATTAATTTGTGCATAAAGAGAGGTGTAGTGCCTGAATAAATCCTTAACCCTGCTGAACCAATGAGAGATTAATTTTGTCGCCGGATGAAAGTTCTGCTCGTAATTTAAAAGGAAGGATTTATATCCGAAGATGTATTTTAAATGTAAAACTCCAGGAGCATGAATAGGCTTTCCCACAGAGCCAGTACAGTTTGGTGTGCACTTTCACTCCCCCCCTCCCAAGTGCCTGAGCACTTGCTCCTGTTCCTCTCAATACATCCCTATGAAAGCTGGCCAGCTGTGGAAATAATATTGCAATGAGATGCTTCGCTGGTGAACCAGTGGGTAGCTGTGGAAGGTAATGAACCACAGGCTGTATGCCAGATGAGCTGATGTTAAAGCCCCAGGCAAACGAGGGGAAAATATTGCAACTTTTTTAAAATTTCCATATTACTTAAGACTATGCAGTTATTCTATATGTCAATTATCTGCTGAAATGCATCGTCCACTCAATTAAGTCCTGTTATCCTGTAGCTTACACGTATAATCATTGTAATATGTACACTATTTAAACATGTCCATATACTGATGTAATTAACTGCTGTTTAATTTCCACTCCTCACCCGGCCAAATGTATCTGTACAGATTTCTAACCTGAGTTACCATCCTTCTTACAGGAGCCTATTCATTGAGTATTGTTAGACTGTCAGATAGACAGCTGAAAATGTGTTGTTGGAAAAGTGCAGCAGGTCAGGCAGGATCCAAGGAGCAGGAGAATCGACGTTTCGGGCATGAGCCCTTCTTCAGATCTAGAGAGCTCTCTGGTTAGAACTTTGGCTGATATAACATCCTGGAATGTTTCATGCAAGTGTTACCTGATAAAATTTGTCACCAAGCCACGCCAAAAGGTATTCAGACTAGCTTCAAGCTTGCTGTTAGAGGCTTTAAACATTGTTTTACGGTAGGAGAGACAGGTACATTAGTAGGAAACCAATCGCAATGCTTGAAGGCAGGGTCATCAATGATGGAGTGATGAACATCAGGAGATACTCAACTGGCCAGAATTGGTACTGAGAACCACATGAAAAGTAACAACTGCAGCTGCATTTGAGATTAGCTGATTCAGCTCAAACTGGGAATTGAACTCCGTCCATTTTTCACCCATCTGACTCAGTACCACCTTGGGAGCTGATCTGAACGTTTTCTATTTCCACTTTTAACGCCATCGTTTTTCAACTGCAGGGTGCCATCTGAAGATGTAGCTGATAAGGACAGAGCTCAATGTCATTACCTTACCTACTGCACAGCCTCGCGAACATTATCTTTTAGTGTGTTATTCTGCAAACTCATAGTATTATCGTTGACTTACCGAGCGAATGGGAAATGTGATTAATTGCCTGTGCAAAGCAATAAAAAAATGAATGATGACCCAGGTGAGAGATGCTCCAATACTTACGATTGTGCAGGTACTGAAGTATCTGCTTCAGGGACTTTACCAGCACAGTCTTACTGATTCATATTGTTTGTTCTTGGAACTGTTATTGCCATCATATCCTGTCCTTTTTATTACTGTACTTTTTTCTCTTCAAGGTCATAAAACTCCCACAGTAACAGATTGAGAATCCCTGTTTGAATCGGTTTCCTGTGTGTGGTCTGTCAAAACTCCACATGAATAGCCATCATGAACCCCTTTAATTTTCATTTCAACTCCTCAGAATCAAGTGACCAATACTGTATAAAGGGGATGGAGGAAAATGAAAAACCTGGCTGTCTAGTGTCCCTAATCCCCAGAGTCCCTACTTCGATTCCAGTCTATGTGGAGTTGTACATTCTCCAATAGTCTGTGAGGGTTCCAGCTTCCATCTGCAGTCCAAAGATGTGTAGCTGAGGTGGACCGGCCATGCTAAACAGCCCATAGTGTCCAGGGATGTGCAGTGGATTAGCTGTGGGAAATATGACATTGTTACTGTGTTGCCATAATCTTACCAGACAATAAGACTGCTTTCTCAATAGAGAGAGAGATGACTGGCGATGATTTAACTTGAGGGTCACCATACCTCAGGTGAGGCGAGAGATTGAGAAGGAGAGTCCTCGTGGTAAGCTCCGTTGGTGATGGAATTGAACCTACACTGTGTGGCGCCACACTGCTTCACAAACCAACTGTCCAGCCAACTGAGCTGAACCTACCCCTCAATGTGGCATTATGGAGATAGGGTTGGGGCTAGGTCTGGGTGGGATACACTTCAGAGGATTTGTGCAGACTTGAGGGGCTGAATAGCCTCCTTCTGTTTGTAGGGATACTGTGATTTTTATTCTTTTATGTGTTTGTGTGGGCAATTGTGTATACCTAAGCATTTGAGTGTGAGCTTTAATGCTGAGTTTACGTGATAATGTAAGCTTTGAGGAGAGATGGTATCCTAGTGGTTTTATCATTGGACTGTTAATCCAGAGACCCGGGTAATGCTCTGGAAACTTGGATTCGAATGCTGCCACTGCAAATGGTAGAAAGTGAATTCAATAAAAATCTGAAATTAAGAGTCTAATGATGGCCATAAATCCATTGTCTATTGTCAGAAAAACTCATCTCATTCACTGATATCCTTTAGGGAAGGAAACTGTCATCCTGACCTGACCTGGCTTACCGTGTGACTCTTGATCAATGTGTTTGACTCTGAACTGCCCTCTGGGATGGGCAGCAAATGTTGATGATGCTAATGATGTCCCCCATCGCATGAACCAATATACACCAACTTGTATACACTCGGTGTATATAAGAGTTTGTTGTGCGTTGAGGTGTATTAGGGTTTGCTGTGTGTTTAAATATGAATTTAAGTTGGTTAAACATGTGTTTAAACATGTATATTTGGATAAGTATCAGTCTCCAAGTGCACATTTAGCATTAGGTTCATCAATAGTCTAACTCAAACAATATTCTACTTAAATCATCCTGCTGTCACTCCATGGTTTACTGCAGACACATGTTAACATAAGATTACCCAAGTGCTGAAAATATCTCTGACATCAAAAGTCACATGTTACTAAGATCTGAGAAGAGAGAAATGGAAGCATGATATGGTAATCAATGTTGATTTTAAATAAGGTTTACTGGACCTCCTGACAGTGGTTGGACAGCAATCACACTCGCTCATAGACAATGAATAGACTGCAAAGCAGCATCCTCACATTTGAGACACTCTCGTCTAAGAAAGCAGCCTCTAAAGTGAGGGTGAAAAAAATAGGATTGAGGCAGGTTGTATACACCAAAGAAGTGCAAGAGTTCTCATTACTATAATACCCCAGTGACCGTTGCCCTCATTCTATTCCCTGCATCGAATCCTAGTCTGCAAATGACATTGGATGAGCACTCTGCAAGATGCACTGAAACACTAGTAATCTCACTACCACCATGCCCTTTGGAGCTTCCAACCATTTGATGCCAACCTGTGCCAGCTTAACTGCAATTGTAAGCCTACAAGTTAAATTGACACCTCCACAAACGCCTTTCATATAACAGCCCTTTGGAAACTAAAAATTGGACAGCCATGAAGCTTTAGAATTCAAAAGCTTGAAAGGGTGAATTTTGTTTTAGTGGAGCTGTTCTTATGAACGTGGGTGACAAGGCTATTGGGATAGGGTGGGGGTTTGAGGGCTAGGGGTGGTTTTCACAGACTGCAGTCATGACTCAGATATTTAAAAGCGATGTTGGATATCAATCTCCTTTAATTGCACATCTCAAATACTCATTTCAGAAGATGGACATTTGCTGATATGTTTTGACACACCAACCTGCACTCCCGGGCTTAACTCATTGAGTGCTGCACTGAGCAGTTCTCCACAGAAATCAAAGAAGATGACCTTAAATGATAATTGATGCACACTGTGCAATGCCTGCAGAACAGGGATTAGTTAGGGAAGATCTGAAAGATGGCGCTCGAGGTTTAATTCATCAATGTACCTGTGTTACTCCATTTCCTGGTACAGTGCAGGTGTAAGCCAGCGTTAAAATTTAATCAGTTTGCAGATTCTCGCTCCTTTACAGCCATCAGAAATCATTACCGCTAGGAATCAAACCGCATTTCAGTCTTCTGTTAACGTTGACAGACTAACTGAACAGTGTGACTGTTTCATACTCTGCTGCACATAAAAGTGAGGTGTCTGTCAATGGACTTTAATGGTCTAAGTTGCACTTAAATCAACAAGCGATCAGAATATTGTTTTATTTTAAACAGGGAAAAGACATCCAGTATAACAATGTGCCTGAGATTTTTAAATGATACTGCTGGTTAGCATCCTCCTCATGCATCTCTGGGGGTCAAAGGCTAAAACACCCTGTTCCTGTGGCTTATCTTCCACTGAGTCAGTCCCCAGTAGCTTCATCTCTTGACTGACAGAGTCATACGACTGACGGAGTTGAATGACAGAGCAGAATGATATGTGACCCATGAGGTGAGAGCATCACCGTGTGCAGTATTCAAGGATCAAAGTGGGTCAAACTAGCTTTTGCAAAAATGTGGACAGGAAATTAGGACACAGCTAAGACAACACAGTCGCAAACTTGAAGTTGTTCAATATTATGAATGGAAGAGCCTGGTGTGTGATCCTTTTTGTTGGCAACATTGAGAACCCACTGATTTTGATGTGGTTTATTATTGTCACATGTACCTAAGTACAATGAAAAGTTTTGTTTTGTGTGCAGTAAGCTGACAGGTCAAATGAAGAGTTCAGAGGACACCCCTTCGCACAGAGCGGGGAGAATGTGGAAACTCACAGCAAAGTAAAGCAGACAGCATGAGGGGAGGCATGATGCCAACAGGATGGAGAAAGCAATGGAGGGACCGTCAGGCAGAGAGACAAGAGAGAGGAAGCAGATTTATATGGAATAGACAGTAAGGGGTGCCTGCAGGGATCAGTCCAGCTGAATGAACAAAAATTAATGCCCACCCCTCACTTGAAGGCAAGGATCAGGAGGAAGGGTATGTGCTAGATAATCTGCTGCCTTTCAATTAAGTCCTAATTGGAAAAGCTCATGGATGGTCTTCACACCCAAATTATAATTGAGGCACTTGGGTCAGCAGATAATGCCCATTTAAATGCCTTTTCATGGCACTTCTGGCAATAATCAGGAATGACCATGGGGACTTAGCATATGGGGAGTCTGAAAACAGGTGTGGTTGTGTATAGAATCCTGAGGCACTCCTTTCCCAAAGGCTCTCAGTGCCTGATCAAAGGAGCTGGCATCAGAAAGGTGACAGAATGGGTGGGGAAGAAGCTGAATATCACCACAGCCCTTCCTTCCTGCTCCCCCATGAAGCCAACAACTACTTACCTCCATGACCACACTTGGCTGGGTTCTGGGTCCCTGAGGGATATGCACACTGCTGTGGGTGCAGTGTTGGCAGACATCACCATTCCTGGCAATGACTGACAATGGTGGGCTGCTGACCTCTGATTGTCTGGGAACATTCAGAGGGCAAAATTTTCACAGAGGAGACTGACTGTTGGCCAATTATTATGGCTGATATCCTCAGTGACTGTGGATTAATGGTTCAATTAACGAATTAAGTGCTGTCCATGTGGTAGATTTTATGTAATCCAAGATTCTACGTTTATACATTTTTGGTTGTGAGATTTTATTAGGCAATATATCCTTGCATCAGGAGGAAATGACTGAAATATGATGTGGCTTAACATCTTTATCGCATCAAAGAGAGGAACTCAATTTTGTCTGAAACTCTGGAGATTGTTTTCTTTATTTCTACACAACATTGACTGGCCATATTGGGTTTGAGGGCTAGCTGACCGATTTCATTCTCACACAACCCAGGCATTTCCATGGTAAACTGATGTTACAATTGATGAAAAATGTCTACAGGGATTAGCATTTTCTACACAAGTGTAACATCTGAAAAGGAGATGGTTGTTAAACAACTGTTATTGACATGACAGGCATTCTGATTAGTTAGTATTGCAGCCAAAAGTGAGCATTGAAAACATTATTTTCTTTCCAAATCAGCATCAGAGCATCATCATACACCCATGTATAGTGCTCCATAAGTCGAGTGGCCATTGTATACTCAACATCACCAACTTCATAAATAGGAATTTGTAAAATAATTAAACCACTGTGAGACTGAAAGATTTTAGATGTGAGCCCCATCTCCAGTTTTCTAATCAATACTTTTGTCTTGGTTCATGTTTAATTTTTTTTTGGATACACAAGCTGGCTGAATTGCTTCAGCCGATTATATTCACCCTCTACAAATATGATGGCATTCAAAACTCTGCCCATCTTTTCACTCACACTAAGCCCTCTCAACTTACACAGTTGATGTGTTTCATGTTTTTCAGTGGGCTGGTCCATAATTACTGGATTCTGGTTGAGTCAGATATCTTGAGGATTATTTATATCACTAACAATTATTCTGGCTGTGATAATCATAGACTTACACCCAGTGTCTGGATTCTTTATTTATTGATGTTGCTTGCATTACACATTGAGAGAGACTGACTGAAGGTTCATTTACTGAAACATCACATGTCATGACATTGTGTGACAGTCTTAAATATCTATATGGTGCGAAGTCAGTGCCACAATACAATACCTCTTACCACCTTTCCTTTTTAAAGAACAGGAATCCTTTTCCTATAATCTATACAAAGATAATAGATTGTCACAGTTAATAATTTATGGAATTGTCATGAAGTTGAAGGCACGTACTGTACCTTTAAGAGAGAGTGAATGTTGTTCTGCACTAAGAGCTTACAAAAGCAGTCTCAGAGCGTACTGAAAAAATGTAATATTTGCTTATGAAATAGATATCTGAGTTTATTGCTGTTTTGACAGCAATTCAAATTTAACCAATTGGTTTAAATTATGCCCAAAGATAATAAAACCCAATTGAATTTGAATTTATTGCTTTGCCAGCATTGCAACATTGAATCAGCAAGACAATCTGATGTTAGGGATATCAAAAAGGAAGGCATTTTGAAAATTGGACAGAGTAACTGACATCAAGACAGACCCAAGAAATTAGGAAACACTCTCTATCAAAGGTACCTTGTCATATGAAAGAAGACGATCCAGGGAGATCTTTAGCTGGAAGAAGACAGACACCGAAGGTGATAGCAGCTGTGAGGTTTTGAAATTAAGTTGATGTAATTTTAATAAGTGTTTTATTGGAGCAGTATATTTTTGTAGAGTTGGAGGCAGGTAATAAGCAGTTAAGTGAAAGCGGAGCTTAGAGTTGTGAAAAGTTGTTTAATGTTCAACTTTAGAGGTAAAGAATAAACTGATGTTATTTTCTTCAAATTGTGGAATATGGAGAGTTTTTTGTCACTCATATTTTAACAGATTATGAGGCGAGGTGAGCTCTGGGCATTTGGTTTAATTAACAGAAGGGTTTACTGTCATGTCATAACAGAATACAACATAATCAGATCTGGTCCTTTTACAGTTATCACAACTTGGCAGTATAGCTTCTCTCTGTTGTGTGCTGTCTGTCATCACAGCTAGATGGGTATCATTTCTCATATCTGTATTAGGTTGTCATCTTGTGGGAGGGTGGTTGATGATATGCAGTTTAGATATATTATCTATTTCATCTCAAGGCTTACCCATTAGTCATTATGATGTCATGTGACATACAGTGGACGCTACAATGACATAGAGCTGAATATAACTTTATTGGTTGAGTCCCAAGTTGTGTCAAGTTTTTTGGAGGGATTTCTGCCAAGCAGCCCAATAAGCCTTCTTTTCATATCTTACCAAACTCTCCTCAGTAACAGCCTGACCTGCCCCTGTAACCTCTGATTCCAGTCCTATCATATCATGTGCTACTCCCAAAACAAATCACCACTCAGTGCATATTCACCAAAAGACCAACATCCCTTGCCCTCACCCCATCTTCAAAAGGCTACTGTAGTTACAGATGTGCCCTGGTGTTCGGAAACTGCCCTGCTCAGTCAAGGACTGAGAAGATGTCAGAGAGTGGGAGGATGTCATTACAGTTCTCCAACAGGGACGTGGAGGTCCTGGTTCGAGAGCTCATGGAAAGGAGAAGGAGTCTCTTTCCAGAGAATCGGCAGAGGAGGCCATAAAACCAGACCTTGGAATCTTTGCTCGACCTCACTATCCAGGTCAGTACCATCTCTGTCATCCAGAGGAATGGCTAACAGTGTCGTAAGAAGGTCAACGATATTCCTCACTGTGCCAGAGCATCACTCTTTCTTCGGCCTCATTCACACTATATGTCTGCCACTGCACCAGTTCCCACCAAGGCTCATTGGCTGCCACTTGCAATCTGCTTGCCTCCTGCGAGAGCCAAACCCTGCATCCCACGCCCACACCCTGACCTGCTGACTCAGACAATCACACATTAATGACAACATTAACTTTAGAAAGTGTGGGAGCAGAGTCTGGTAAGTACCTCGCAGTAACAGCTGTCTCAGGAAGAACCATCCCAGGCCATTGGCACTCTGAGGACTGTCAGAGACCAGGCTCCTGCTCAGCTCCAGGTAGGAGACAACCTTGTAGTGTCACCAATCAAGGACTCTGTCCACACTCTCAAAATTGCAAAGAACAATGCACTGTCCAGTGCCATGATTTGTTTTTTTTTCCTGTTTGGTGACTTTTGCTTTATTTTCTGTTATTGCAACTTTATAAATCGCTGTCTAATGTTTAATTTCAGTTACATCACACTGCACATTTTTGCTATAAATTCTGTGTTACGATCGAGCCCTCCACAATCACTTGATGAAGGAGCGTTGCTCTGAAAGCTAGTGTGCTTCCAATTAAACCTGTTGGACTATAACCTGGTGTTGTGTGATTTTTAACTGTGTACACCCCAGTCCAACACCGGCATCTCCAAATCATTCTTCATACCAGAACATTACGTGTAAAAGTGGCATGTAACTGCCTTAAAGCTATAGGCCACACTAGTCCGGAATCTATGTCCCATAACTACTCAAACAGTGTCATGATTTTAAATTTTAGTCTTTGTTTTCAAACCTCTTCATTCTCTGTAATCTCCATTAGCTCCTACAACCCTCCCGGATCCTTTCTTTGTGCCCATTCTAACCTCTTTACCATTCCCGATTTTAATTGCTCTACAATTAGTGGTCATGTCACAAAGCTCAGGAATTTCCTCCTTTTACCTCCCACTTTCTTTAACTCACTATCCTTCTTTAAATAACTCCTTAAAACCCACCCTTGGGTAAGTTACTATCAGGAGCCTGTTAACCTTCACTCGACATTTCGCCATGTCTTACAGAAGTCAGATCTGGGTGACAAAGTGCAGCCCAAACCTGAGAGCTTGCAAAGACCCGAGCAGATCATCATGATCCACTGTGTCGAATGCCTCTACCTGATCATCAGTCAAACCCCCGGGAATCAACGTTTTGGCCATCTGACCCAGTATTGCCGTATAAAGGTTGGTGTTATTATTTGGTTTATAAAGCTCCTATGAAGCACCTTGGGTTGTTTCATTTTGTTAATAAATACTATAAATATGTTATTTTTTTATTATTATGGAGATGATGGGGTTTAGATGGCAACGCTTGCAGGTTAATAGTAACTCTTAAAAAATAAATTGATTGAATTAACATAGACACAAATTTCACAGATAGAGAACCATTTAGTTCTCAATTGGTCACATAACTCTAAGCGAAGCATGTGTTCTGAAGATGGCTCACTGGACTCGAACCATCAACTCTGCTTTGTCTCCACTGATGCTGCCAGACCTACTGGATTTCTCCAGCAATTTCTGTATTTTGTTTTAAGCATAGTTCCTCCTTATTTCTCATGGTTTGCTCCAAAAAGAAACAGGAGAAAGTGAGGACTGCAGACGCTGGAGATGGGCTTATGCCCGAAACGTCGATTCTCCTGTTCCTTGGATGCTGCCTGACCTGCTGCACTTTTCCAGCAACACATTTTCAGCTCCAAAAAGAAACACCTAATGTTAATGATGGTTTATCTCAGACCCTCCTTTCCTATAGTCTTCCTTTTCAAACATTTTCCATTTTTTAATATTTTTCAAGCAAGGTCAAACTTTGCAGCATGTCCTCTCAAGTAGTTTTGAGACTCTTTTCCCCAAGGTATGCTTTGTCTGCCCAGAATCAATCAAGTTGTGCTTTCAGTTTTCTCGAATACAGTATTGAAAAATCCTTAAAATAGGTTTCAGACTGGGACACTGAATTCTGGGTTTGAATCTGGCCCTCACTGAAATAATTGAAGCATTGTCTGCTGGCTGTAAGAATCTCAAACGAACTGGGCTCACGATAGATTCTGCATCACAGTGTCGAACTGTCTCCCATTAATCATAACTTGGTAATCTCACTTCTGGATGCAGCAGCAAGTCTGGAATATTGTAGAATCCCCATGGAAGCAGGGCATTCAGCCCATCGAGTCGAAACTGACCCTCCCACCCAGACCAACCCCATAACCCTGCATTTCCCATGGCTAACCCACTTAGCCTGCACATCCCTGAACACTATCGGAGATTTAGCATTACCAATCCATCCAAACTGTACATCTTTGGACTGTGGGAGAAAACAGTCACCCGAAGATGGAATCAAACCTGGGTCCTTGATGTTGTGAGGCAGCAAAGCTAAACACTGAACCACCATGTTGCCCTAAATACATTTGCGCAGTGGAGGCTGAAGCATGTTATTGGGATAAAGCAGAGACAGCTTGTCATCTTATTGCACTGCGTTTGATATGGAGGTGCTCTGTACTGATAACGGATGGTCAAAAGGATAAGCATTCCAACCCTAAAATTCGCATGAATCAAGTTTACAAGATCAACATTGTATTCACTCAAAAATAAGAAAGACTGTTCAAAAACATTATTCTGGATCAATTGTCACCAATCTTACAGTCCACCGACATTAAATCATTTTTCATTTCACTTACGTTTACATGTTTTTCAATATTGAAGTTGCCGCTATTAAATCTATTTTCTGAGTTCCACCAGTAAATTCACGTCTCTCACCCGCATTGATAGATTGGTGGAAAACAATTCTGACCTGAAAAATATTCTGACAGGATCCTATGGTGGATGTGTGCCCAACGGCATAATTGTGCACTTTGCATGATGATATATGTACACAAGCTGCATAACACATTGCCCCCTGGGCAATCAAACTGTGCTTTCAATGTCAAGAGGCAGTGAATGTCTATGTGATTTTATGAGTAAAGTGCTCAATTTGGAAAGTGAAATCTCCATTTCTGAATTGCCCATGGCCTTCATACATATTTTTACTAATAGAATCAACAAGATGGACCATTTAATAGAAATGATTCCTTTGCTTTGTTTCAGTTACATTATCAACATGTGAGATTTCCAACTTCTCCTCATAGACATGAAGTCCCGTGAAGAGTTCATAGGTAACAGAGCAATACCGGTCTGAAGACTGACTGAATGACAGGGCAATGCAGTACAAGGATGCTGTGAGCTTCCAGATAGTCTCAGAATCAGTGAGTGCTATGACAACAAGCAAAGAGACTGAAGTTGCAGCCTGGTCCAGTCCGTGACTTCAGTGTATGTCCCTGAGTGGAAACGTTCTTACTACAGCATTACAATGAGAGTTGCTGGTGGAGCTGGAGGTGCAGCACTGAAGTGCAGGAGCACCTTGTAAGTGGATCAGAGATGTGCCATGCCCTTAGAGGCTGATACATATCAGATGCCAATATCTGTGGGAAGTGAGGGGTGGGTGGTTGGTGCGCAGTGAGTTTGCCCTGACATGTTAATGCCCAATATCCAACATGAAGATCATTCTGGAGTTGATTCCAGCTTCCATGTCAGGTTTTCTCGATGTCTAGATTTGGCAAGTTTGGTAAGACAGAAAGCTGAATATTAATCAAATGACTCAGGCCACTGACAATGTAGTTAACAAGCAATTACTGTAACTTGAAACTCACTATTACCTGTTGAGAAACTTGCCACTCCATTTGGGAAATGCATAAAAGATGGTGCAAGACATTTCCAATGTCAAGATTGGCCTTCTGGGACTTCTCATCTAATTCTGTGACAATTCTCACCATAGTCCACGCTGCTCAGAGCCCTGATAAATTATGCTCTATGTGTGGGAGTCTTTCTCCACTTGGAATCAGTAATTTTATATGAATACTAATAAGGAGGATTGGTGGCAATGCATCAACCCAAGACATCACAGATAGTACAGCAAACAGCACTGGAATCTGTACAATTATTGCACTTAGCAACAATATTCAGGATAACAGGAATGATTCAGTTGATAATTTTAACTAAAATAATACTAGCAAACTTCAAGTACCTCTACTTATTTCTGACAAATACCATAACAATTAAGAGATAAATGGTGTACTCAGCATATATTTCATGAAGTCATGCTGGCATTTGAAACCCCACACTGTGGACAGACATGAGGATACATTAATATTCATAACAAAACGCATTTAGATGCCTTTCCATAAACCATCGCATGTTTAAAATTGACAACCTTACACACACTGACGACCCACAGCAAGTAGACACAATTGTTTCTCATTTATCCTACTAAACTCTTGTTTAATTTTTAAAGCATCTCACCTTAGCTTCCCTTGGTCATGTAGTATCTCAAATAACTCCACATATGCGAGATTATTGCTTTCTTCACATCACCTACTGTATTTTACCCAATCTATTAAACAAACATTGTTCAGTTTAATATATACACTATTTATTACATCAAATGGAGGGAGGGGTTTCATTAAGAGTGTTCCACATGCCAAGAAATTCTCAGGCTAAAAGATTAATCACTACCTCAGATTCTATGTGGTATGCACAAGGCATGTACGCATCCTAGAATGGGTAGGTGAAGTTAATTAGCATTCTTGAAGCAGCTTGAACTGGGACCTACCTAATGAAAGTTTAAATGTAGATTTGTGTGCTGTTGACCTTGAGTGGCTACCTTTAACAAGACCTGGAGACAAAGACTGGAAGGGAAAGAAGTGAAAGAAAGCCTCTCCTAAAGTTTACCCTTATGATTAAGCACTGGAAGAAACAAGAAGGTCTTAAAGCACAGTGGCCTTTTTGATATGTTGCAATGACATTTTCACCATCTGCACTCACTCCAATGGTTATTTTATAAACACCTGAAATGGCTGAAGGGGTCACTTTCATTGGTCATGCTGTGGGAATTCCTTTGTGAACGAGAGGACTTTCAAAAAGGACAAGGCAAAGCTTTTGCAACCCTGGAGTTTGATGGTGTTCAACCACAGAACATTACAAGGATTAAAGAAAGCTAAGTACTTCGATCATTTCAGAACTGGGAACTGAAAACTGTGTCACGACATTTAGTTTAGCAGTGCAGTTTAGTGGGGCAGCATGGTGGCTCAGTGGTTAGCACTGCTGCCTCACAGCACCAGGGACCCAGGAGTGATTCCAGCCTCGCGCGACTGTCTGTGTGAAGTTTGTACGTTCTCCCCTTGTCTGCATGGGTTTCCTCCAGGTGCTCTGGTTTCCTCCCACAGTCCAAAGATGTGCAGGCCAGGTGAATTGGCCATGCTAAATTGCCCATAGTGTTAGGTGCATCAGTCAGAGGGAAATGGGTCTGAGTGGGTTACTCTTTGGGAGCGTCAATGTTGACTTGTGGAGCCAAAAGGCCTTGAGGGAATCTAACCTAATCAAACCTCAGAGTGCAGGTATGGAGCAGCAAATAAATTGCATGTACTTACATAGCTCCTTTAACACCCTTCAGCTGTTCCAAAGGAATTCAGAATGAATGAAAGACATTAATATTTTAAGTTATCATCTTTAATTCCAGAATGACCTGTGTATGGTGAACCCATATTAAAATCAGCTCACATGAACACCTATGTTTCTTTGAAAGAATGTCAATGCTTTTTGCTGCTAATGTGTATTCATGAATTGTGCTATTTCTGTTGACTGCAGCCCACATTTTTATCCTTTCATGGATTTCTTTTCAATAAAATCCCTGGCCACCAGTTGTCTTTAAAGCTGCTCTATCACACAAGATTGTTCCTGCTCTGTATCTGCTGCTTCCCCATCTTATCCTTAAGTAATATCAACTCTCCATTGCTTTCAGTCATTCCTGTCAACACTCTAGTTACAAGCAAATATTGATTATATTGATCACAGTTCTCCTTTACAGTATTTCCATTCTTCTCTTTTTCAAGCCCTGATAACATGTGAGTGTTGGAGGGACATTGTCATGTACGGTGCAGCCCGGTGGTCAGTGGTAAGCACTGCTGCCTCACAGCACTGGGGACCTGGGTTTAATTCCTGCCTCCGGTGACTGTCTGTGTGGAGTTTGCACAATCTCCCAGTGTCTGCGTGGGTTTCCTCTGCGTGCTCCAGTTTCCTCCCACAGTCCAAAGATGTGCAGGTTAGGTGAATTGGCCATGCTAAATTGCCCAAAGTGTCAGGTGCATTAGTCAGGGAAAAATATAGGGTAGGGGAATGGGTCTGGGTGGGTGACTCTTTGGAGGGTTGGTATGGACTTGTTGGGCTGAAGGGCCTGTTTACATACTGCAGGGATTTTAATACTTCAAAAAGATTCTAATTCTATATCATAGACATTAATATATCTCCAATTAAGCTACATGTGATCTGATTGTCATGGGGAACGAGGCCAGAGCTGAAGTATATGGAAAATCAAGTGACAGGCTCCATAAAAAGGAGGGGTAGCAATATTCTTTTTTACTAGATGCAGCAACACAGAGAGAAGGCAAGAGAATTCGCTGATGCTGCTGTGAAAAAGCAGGAGGAAATGTTACATTTTGTTTTATTCACAAAGCAAGATGATAGCAAGAACTGGTTCTCTGTTCAACCAGATTGTGTATGTAAAAAAAGAATTAAGTAATAAGCAGCCACTGTGTGGACTTTATTGCTGGAAAAAGAAGGGACATTGGAAAATTCCCAAGCATCAGGGATGCGGGTTTGGTCAGAAGGGGAGGACAGAGACTGACTGGTGGGAAATCAGGAAGAGGTTTAGAGTTTAATCTTCCTGGCTACATACTGGCATGGCATAAAGTTAAAATGAGTAATAAAGTATTTTGGTGACATTACCCAGTTGATGGGGGAGGTACTTTTTCCTTTGTTTGGAGTTATCTATTAAGAAATGGTTCATTTAATTGATGTGAGTTTATTACACTAAATGTCTTAAATATTACTGTTTTCTTTCTGTTGGTCACTGGGAAATTCATCTTTTTTTTGCAAAGAAACAATATTACTGGTTTCTACAGACACCATGATGACAATCAACACATTACTTTTGAAATATGGTCTTCATTATTTAGTCACCATTAAAGCCAATTTGCACACAACCATAAGATGTGTTTTGTTAATACTGCTTTGGAAAAGTGATGGCCAGAACGTTGGAACAACTTTCTGCTTTTCGTCAAAGAAACAGATAAGGATATATTATGTCTCTCGGAATAAGGGATTACAGGACTTAGTTTAACAGCTCATCATCTATCAGGTCTTCCAAATGGTCAGGCTTTTGACAATGTAGCAATCTGTCTTCACAGTGCTAAAACATCAGCCTAGATTACATGCTTAAGTGGAGTTTGAAGCCATGAATTCCTGACTCAGGATGTTTAATGTTTGTTAAATTTAGGAAGAAAAGACATTTAGATTCGCAAATTATTAAGTTGCTGGATGGAAAGCTGTAAATGAATTTTGAGCAGACAATACATGGCACTACCAAACACCACCAACTACTGAAGGAGACCAGGGTTCTTTGATGTGATACTTTTCCACAAAGAAATAATATTTGGATATACACTGGCAGCTCATTGAATACAAACCCTATTGTGTAATCTTGGGTGTTGAATACAACTCCACTGTCAATAAGCAAATTCCAGTCATCAAAGTATTGGTCAGACTGTCCTATCTTCTGCCCTCCCTACTGGAGGGCTTGGTGGCACTAGAACAATAAGTGAGGGCATTTGATCCTTCCTGCCTCAGTCCTAATTAAATCTGTTATGGGAAGGCCTTTGGATCACCTATCCTCTGTGCTGCCAAATTGAAGCCCTTAAGTGACCAAAGAATGCCCAATTTAGCTCATGTTGTGATCAAGACTATGGTAGATGGGAAGCTTGCCATACAGGAAATATAACAAACAAACCCAAGAGGGGTCTCTTTCAGATTCCTGGGGATTTCATTATTCAAAGGTACTCAATGCCTGAATGAAGGACATGACGTTGGAAGGGGGAAGGGCGGGAGGGGCATGAGGTAGAAACCTACTTATAGCCACCATCCCGCCCTTGATCCTGACACCCCTGTTGCCCTTCCCCTCAGCTTCAGAACCCTCTTGCCATCAATCAACTGAGCTCAACTATTGACAATCCTGGACCTTGGATCAGTGCCATACCAGCTGCAGCCACTGCACTCCCAGTGGTGCTGTTGTTCAGTACAGCAGAACCTCAATTATCCAAATATCAATTATCCGAATATCGGATTATCCGAAGGATCTCAAGGTCACGATAGAAACATTACATCAAAGATGTGTTTCCAACAGTGATCATGTCTTCTGTTTACAATGATTAAAAATGAACCCGACATTTTGAAATGCTGCAAAGAACAGTCCTGGACTTCGATGGTAGCCCAGGCAGTGTCTCCAAATGACTGACAGCCCGCCCTCTCTCTCTCTCTCTCCCCACACTTTCCCTGGAGATCTACACGGGAGTGTACCCTAAACCCCATTTCCCCATGTAATCTCTCCAACATTGTTCTACACAGAGCAAAGGTGGAAGCTGTCACAAAGTTGCAGTAAAATGTTGTGTGTGTGTGTGTGTGTGTGTGTATATGTGTGTGCACGTGCACTACTTTGAGACTCAATATTCCCCCCACCCTCTCCCTCACCCCCAACCGTGAGAGCAGCAGTCTTGCTGTTGGTGTCCAGTCCTGGAGGTGGAAGGGGGAGGGGGTGGACTGGGCGGGAAGGGGGGGGGGGGGAGGGGGGGGCTAATTGGGGGGATGGGGGCCCACTGGGAGTTGAAGGTTGGGGCGTCCAGGTCAGACAAGAGGCAATGGTGCTGACGGGGTTGGGGCAGACAGTGTGTGGAGGCAGACGGGGGGGTGGGGTTGAAGGGTTGGGGTGGATGAGGATGGGGGTGGCGGGTGTAGGGGTTGGGGAGGGTGGATGGGGGCAATGGTGGGGGGCAGATGGGAGCTGGATTGGATGGGGCTGGGGGTCTGATGGGGGGTCAGGGGTGGGGGCAGATGGGGGGGTTTCGGGGACAGGGTGGGAGCAGACAGGGGTTGGGGGCTCGAGCGCACAGTTCTGTTGCCTGGTCCCCTGAATGGGAAGATGAGCAAACGCTCACTGTGTCATCCCATTGAACTGATTGGGGGGGTGCAGCGCTTGAGCTATGGTGCAGGTCCCTTACACACAAGTGTGTGTCTGCTCAGAAGCAAACCCTGAGACAGAGAGACGGAGCAAGCCAGGCAGAGCAAGGAGAAAGGAAACTTCAGAAAACTCTGAGCATCAGGGAAAAAGCATTAAATCAATTAACCGAATAATCAATTATCCAAACAAAATACGGCCCACCCATCTTGTTCGGATAATTGAGGCTCCTCTGTACAGCTGTCAGGCTCAGATTGGTTGGTAGGTCTTCTGACTCCATGGTCTTTGATGATGAATGATGAATGATTTTATTGTCGTTGTATTTCACAGTAAGAATGCAATAAAGTGCAGTGAAAAACTTTCATTTGTGGCCGTGTTTTGGTGCCATTTTGAACAATTTAAGCACCAGGCAGAACAAAGATACAGCTGAAAAAGGCTCCATCAGTCTGGATCCAGCTTATCACCACGAATAATGCCTACACTACCATCTCTCCTCCACTGTTTTGCCACCATCCACACCAGGCCCAACGAACCTCCAAGATGCTGATGCTCACTTCTGGGCCCACCTCAATGTCACTCCACCACCGCTTCATGGGGGGAGGCCCACACTGTGATGTGCCCTGCTTGAGCAGCAAATGAATTTGAGGGCCTTTCCAAAAAGATACGCATGGAGCTCCAGATGGCTATCCAGTTGACAGCCTTGACTCTCATATCCCCATAACATTGGGGATATACTTAGGTTACATATCACACTTACAACGATTTAACCTAAATGAATTAAAAGTTAATTATCAGGTTACCTCCACATATGTACCCTCTGGTTAATTTTGTGATGGTAGTCATTCAAATCTCCCAGATAAAACCAACACATTTGTAATGAAATGCTCAGGTCTGAGACACCAACTCTCCTGCTCCTCGGAAGCTGCCCGACATACTGTGCTTTCCCAGCGCCACACTTTTCGACTCTGATCTCCAGCATCTGCAGTCCTCACTTTCTCCGAGACATCAACACATCTTATTGGTAAAAAGGGAGATGGCTTGATGCATGCTCTTTAATGAACATAAATCATATTGAAAATTTCAATATAAAAATCATCACATTTGTCTGGGATGTATTGCTGCTATTCCATACCATGTTAGAAAGAGATTTGGAGAAATCATGGGGCTGAGACACTTGGCTGTCATCAATAGCGATGAATTCCACTTCTTTCATATTTAGTGGAATTAGGAACAGGGAGGTGATGGCCTAGTGGTATCATCGCTGGACTATGAATGTAGAGACCCAGCTAATGTTCTGGGGACACAGGTTTGAATCACACCATGGCAAATGGTGGAAATTGAATACACTAAAAATTTGGAATTAACAGCATGAAACCATTACTAATTGTTGGAAAAATCCATCTGGGTCACTAATGTCTTTGAGGGAAGTCATTTTGTCATCCTTACCATGTCTGGCCTACTTGTGACTCCCGACCCACATCAATGTGGCTAATTCTGGGTAATTAGGTAAGGGCAATAAATGCGGATTTGGCCAGTGATGTCCACAGCCCATTAATTAATTAAAAGATAATCAGGTATTGACGCATTACTCCATCAGTTTCCCTTTGACAACCACATACTCCTTCTCTCAGGCCTCCATGGCCTGCAAGAGATTGCCAATACAAATGAATAGAGCCTGCATTTATTTAATGCAACACTTCATTATAGTTTTGACTATGCTCTGAACTTTAAAATTTACTCTACTGCACAGAGAAATTATTCAGAAAAGAAGGGTGAAAGGCATGCCATATCCTGGTTGACAAAGTCTCGCAGTGCACTATTTGAAATGTTATATGTGATGCAACTCTCCAACACCTGTACAGATCGATAACTGGTCTTCTCATGGGTAGAGAAGCACTAATGATTTGCACTTAGCAAGCAATAACATATCAGAACCATCTTCTGCTCCACTGCAGTTACTTACACTCATTAATGTTGCATGAACATATATTGGCCATACTAGACTCTTAATTTAAGCAACATGGTTTTAATGTCAGAAATACTTCAGTGAAAGAACAGAAAAAAGTAAGATAACAAGCCACAGGCAAAGCTTTTGGTATTTTTTTCTGAAATATAGGGCAGTTTCTCATACAGATTTTAAGTGCACAATCCAATCCAATCAGTAAAATATGCTGGGATATAGAAGTAGTTGCCGTGGTAATCGTCTTAGATCCTTGGTCTATTTGAAATAGGAAGACAGAGACTGGAATACTGTGAGAATTATTTTTGTTCCATTTGACCGAGACTTTGAATAAATTGTTAATACATTTCCACTGGTTAGGATCAAACCTGCAGGGATGGGGTGGGAAGTGGGGGGGAGGGGGGGTGTGGGGTGGGCGAGGAGCTGCGCATCTTAAAGAGTATTATAATTTCATCTGAAGGTTATAAAACGATAAGTACATTTTAGAGAGACAGTTTCAAATGGGACTGGGAGAGAATTGAAAACAAGATGTCACAGAGAAAGTGTTGGGATGACTAATTCTAACTTACATTGGATTCAGAAATTCTGTGTAGCTGAGTCAAATTTTCAGATGCTATCAAATTCCATGCGGTCGCAGAATTAAAGAAAAGTAGCTTTAGAGCTGCAGAATTTGTTCAAAACATACATATGGTCGGGACAAAATGGTAGATGAAAGTAGATGCAAGGAGAAAGTGAGGACTGCAGATGCTGGAGACCAGAGTTGAAAAATGTGGTGCTGGAAAAACACAGCAGGCCAGGCAGCATCCGAGGAGCAGGAGAATCGACGTTTCAGGCATAAGCCCTTCTTCAGGAAAGGTGATGCAAGTGTGCATCACTTCACATAGAAAAAAAACAACTGAACATTAGACAAACTGCTTGGATGGTATTAAAATATCTAATAAGAAAAATGAAAATGAATTCAGGGAATCTTGGGAAGGCATAATGCTCAACACACCCATCTCTAACAGAGAGCAGCAGTTAACAAAACCAAATAGATGTCAAACAAGTGTAGAGAAGAATGCAAGACAGAGGTAGAAATGGATTACATTGTGAATTTAGTTGGATCACACCTTGAACGTTGTGTCCAGTTCTGATCAATGCAATCTAAGGGAGACATTGGGCCATTGGCAATGCAAGGAACCCAAAGGCTAATTTACTGTGCTAGGGGTCTGATGTATGAGGTGATGAGGGCATTTCAACTTGTAGAAGGGACATCTGAAGAGGAGAGCTTTTAAAGTGATATAGCAGGTGGATGAAGGAATGGAAAGGTAATTCTGGAAAATGACAAAGTTAAGTTTCAAGCATAGTGTAATAGGTCACATGTTCAAATGAAAAGAAAAATTAGCATTTATCTTAGAAGGTTCTTAACACCAACTCTGCAGTGCATTGAGATGTGTGGCCAAAACTGAATACATTCCAGAACCAATTTTGGTCTTGGTGAGAGGGACTTTTGGATCTTGAGGATTAATAAACTGACATCCACCAGATGGCTTCCTTCATCTATTAGGACCTTGTGCTGTGACAAGACTTATACGTACACTGATCTCATTAGTTTCTCTAACGTGAACAAAATCTATTCTAGAGATTATGGTGTCAATACTTCAAGGTAGTCCACCTTTCTCCTACTATTTGTCCAGGAAAGAAATTACAAAGCTGCCCGTTCAAACACCAAACCCACCGACACATATCACCTCCAAGCAGATATTCATTCCAGCTGTGTCAGCAATAAAGTGAGGGTTATATGTTCATTGGACTCTACAATCCATATGCCACAGACGTGTCATAGCAGGTCCAAATGCTCAGACAGATTACTGGATACTTAAAAATATAACCTGGCCCAACCTCAAGAGCGTGCTGCTGAGATAAAGTCAACACATCTCCTGCCTCAGCAAAGGCCCACATATTCTGGAGTATTGCAATGCAACTCCTAAAGACACCCACTGTTCCATTCCCCGCCCACATTTTGGTAAATCAGACCATAACATTGTGTTCCTTCCCCTGGCAGAAACCGAAGCTCGAGGATTCGGTACAGCAAGTCATACAATGGTGGTCTGAGGTAACAGACAAGCTCCTACATGACTGCCAGGAGTCAGTGGATTGGTCCATGTTCAAGGACTCAGTGGCCAACCTAAATAGGTATGCACCACCATTACTGACTTCGTCAGTAAATGTAAGATGACCACATGCCAAGGAAGTTAATCCACGTGTTCCCTAATCGGAAACAATGGGATAAACTGGGAGATCCACTCCCTGCTGAAGTCTAGGTCTGTGGCATTTAAATCAGGTGGCCTTGACCTACACAGGAAATCCAGGTACAATCTGTGCAACTCCATCACAGACCTCAAAAGACAATACCAGACTAAACCCGAGTCCCGGACTAACCATACAAACACACGTCGACTGTGGCAAGGTTGACATGAGATAATGGGATATAAAGCAAAGTCAAGGAGAATTGCTGACAACAAAACATCCCTCCCATATGAGCTCAGTTCATTCGATGCTTACTTTGAAGAAAGGTCAGTGAAATGATATCACATTCCCCAACAACCTTGGTTGCACCTGTACTCAATCTCCATTGCAGAAGTCAGGTAGGCCTTCTTGAGAGTGAACCCACTGAAAGTGACTGGCCTGGATGGAGATGTCGGCTGTGCACTCAGATCCTGTGTGCACCAGCTGGTGGAAGTTATTTTGCAGACATCTTTAACCTCTCCATACTATGATGCGACATTCTCACCACTTCAAGATGACCACTATCATCCTGGTGTCAAAGAAAGATCAGGAAACGTACCTTAATGAATTGGCTCTGACATTCATCATTACGATACTGGCATGCATCAACTCCTGCCTCCTGGATTGTCTTGATCCACTAATTGCTCACAGCTTGGTATGCCAACTGGTCCGCCTAACACCACAAGGAATTGTGAATGCAGCGCAGTCCATCACATAAAACCAGCCTCAGGTTCTGAGGAAGGGCCACTGGGCCCGAAACATTAATTCTGATTTTTCTCCATCGATGCTGCCAGATCTGCTAAGCTTTTCCAGCAATTCCTATTTTTGTCATGGAAATTCAGCTTGCTGCTTGGTCCGAAGATCGACCAAGTTGCTTACGACCAACCTTGGTGCATGATTCACGGGCACGATCCACATGCACCTCTTGTCCCCCGACTCTGGCATTTGCCAATCCCTTATGATGATCAGATTAGATTCCCTACAGTGTGGAAACAAGCCCTTCAGCCCAACTAGTCCACACCAACCCTCTGAAGAGTAACCCACCCACCTACCCATTTCCCTCTGACTAATGCAGCTAACTCTATGGGCAATTTAGCATGACCAAATCACCTAACCTGCACATCTTTGAATTATGGGAGGAAACCCGAGCACCCGGAGGAAACCCATGCAGGCATGGGGAGAATGTGCAAACTCCACACAGGCAGTTGCCCAAGGCTGGCATCGAACCCGGGTCCCAGGCGCTGTGAGGCAGCAATGCTAACCACTGAGCTACTATGCCACCCTGTCATGGCACCTCTCTGATACACATAGGGAGCCCAGACGTGTATTTCAGGGCACAAAGGTAACCTACACTGGAAGGCTGAAGAAGGAACGGAGATGAGGCACTCAGCTCATGGACTGGACCAGGCTGCATTTCAGATTCCTCCCTCGATTGCTTCTGTGGCATTTGGCCTAGAATTGGCCAACTGAACTGAACAGTGGGATTTAAATACATTTAGCTAAGCATGTGTCAAATCTACAGAACTCAGCCATGATTGACGGATTGGACCCAATGGGCTGAATGGCCTTACTTCCACTCCTATGTCTTATGGTCTTATGGTCTTATGGTCTAAAATGCAGACTTAATTAGGCTGCAACACAATGGTGCAACAAAGCCCTCCTACCTCAAGCAAGTGCTAACGGACACAAATGATATCAATGAAGACAAAGGATACATTCCCTGGAACAGAATGGCACCTTCATCACCTGAACCATGAACAGGGGATGCAACACAAACAATCAAAATTAAGCTTTCTCCAATGATTAAGGACTGCATTGCCATAGGTGGGTTCAACAGAACTTTCTGCAAATGTGCCAGAAAGGTATATAGCTCTGGATTTGGCCTTGGGAAAGCAGCAGAAACTCTACCATAAGAAATGTTAGACTCAAGGTGGAAGGACCCTCCCCAGCTAGCGAACTGCAGTGTTAGATCCATATTGGCACAGGAAGACAGAGAGAGAGAGAGAGAGAGAGAGACAGAGACAGAGAGAGACAGATAGGAGAGAAAGACTACTGAACCTTGCCAGCTTCACCAGCCCATCCCAAGTTCAAGAATACACTGGAAGAATATCTGGAAGTCTCAGGCAGTACTATAATTAAGTATTGAATGGCTTGCTTATTTTAACTTTTTGCTTGATACAAATTGTAACTATTTTACCAGTTACCTGACTTGTGTCTTTTTTTTACCTTGATACCCGGGTGCAAACATGTTTAAGTGGCATATTGGTTTGGAAGAGTGTGCTTTGCCAAAGACTACACTAGCACTCATTATAATTGCTCACTCAGTGCCTACCTGCATGCTCATATGGTCGATATTTTGCATAGCCTTGCTATTCCAAGCCTGTGTTAATGCCTCAGTCAGAGTCAGTGCTGTGGAACTGTGATGCTAGTTTGTGTTCTTTCATGCTTGTCAGTGGAGATACATCGGGGGGTGGTGGGACATGATACCATGCATCTCCCTCGTCATTAATTTAACACCTATTGCATGTAACTCCCTGGCAACAAATAGACTGCATGTTCCAAACTGGTGAGGACAAGTCCTCAGTTTAGTTGGGGGGAGGGTGGCTGATGTTGGTCAGGGGTCCCAAGACCATAAGTCATGGGACAGTCTGCATACAGTGCAGGAGCTTGGTCATGATCAGTCAGTCATCCAATCGGGATGCTCACACTCAAGAAGTTGTCCCAGCACAGTCTGGAGGGGGCGGAGAGCAGTCAGTCCCGTACAGCCATCATAGATTGTCAGAGGAATTACGGCTCATCAGTCAGGGTTCTGCTGCAAACATTGTCATCGGATCAGTCAGGTCTAGGGACATTTCGTCAGTTGGATAAATATCTGGGCCAAGTGATCTGCCCATCCATCAGTCATTCAGGAGGGTGCCAGGAGACAGGTAGGGGCAGCGGGTGAATCACTGTGAGAAGGATTGGCCTGGAAAGCAGAGGGCATAGTGATGGAAGGAAAGCCAAACTGATTGGAGATTGTGTGGAACAACATCAGAGGGTATGGTACACTGCTGGATAGGGTGGGAGTCGTGGCAGTGGCCTCCACATGGGGAGAATATGGAGGAGTAGCGGTGGAATAAATAAGGTGTAATGTATGAGTTAAAATGCTAGAGAGGTCAGTTGAAGGCACAGTTCAACATGGTTGGTCTCTACATGGGATCATGGTGGAAATAGGCTTTTGGGGTATACTGTGAGTTAAAACAGGACATGGAGACTCTGGTAGAGATTACCTAGTGACAGTATGGGGCTCAGTGCTGGTGGTGTCCATAGTGAACTGTGTTCCATGCCATCACTTTCCCCTCTCTAGATGCAAAGTGCTTTTAAAAATTGATAGGACAATGCCCAGGGGTGTGTAAAGTCTGTGACACTTTCATGGGCAATAATGCAGGATCCATGTCTGCTGGATTTTAAGACACTGAAGGAATCTATTTGTACATCGTAGCTGCATTTCATTTGCAGCAATTTAACTGCTACAGATGCAGAGTAAAGCTGCTTGGCATCAGGTGCTGGTCAAAGGCAATTTGCACAACACCACTGATGTTTGCAGATTGAATGTAGGCATCCCAATGATGCCGATATTTGCATCAACGATGTTACAAAAGGCTAATACCGGCCAAAGGTGAACACTATTCATGCAGCTTCCCAGAGTGCTGTGGGAGCCACATCATTCATCATTTATCATGTGAGAATTATGATGGTCTGTACTGAATGCAGTGAGAAGCTGAGGATTTGATGTGGCTCTGGGATAGCAAGGATATTGCAACATTCCAGACACCCCCGTCTCAATGATGCATGTGGTCATTGAGCTGGCATGGTCTTTACCAAGCTGGTGCACCCTCTGAGTCTGAATGTAAACAGATAATGGACGCCTGGTTATTGTGATACCGCATGTCTCACTGTGCAGTGAAGTATACTCAGCCCTCTCCTGCTGGCTACGTCACCAATGACTCTTCTGAGATCAAAGCACCTCCTTCACTCTTTCTGTTCCCAATCAAGGTCATGTCCACCTTGTTCTGCACCATGTTGCTGTCAGTCACTGGGGCTGCCTTCCAAAGAAACAAAGGTGGATGCCGGAGCCAGGGCAGATGGCATTCACTCCCTGCCCATTCATGCATCTGTCAAGATGCGTCTTGTTTTATCAACCTCCACCACATCCTCTGGCAGTACTTATCACCCTCTGTGTAAAAACACCTGCCTCTCACATCTCCTTTAACCTTAGACCCTATTACCTTAAACTTTTGTCCCCCAGTTATTAACATTTCAATCCTAGCAAAACAAATATGGCCTATCCATTATATCTGTGCCTTTCATAATTTTATATACTTCTATCAGGTTGTCCCTCATCCTTCGACATTCATATGAAATCAATTCATGTTTATCTAATCTCTCCTCATAGTTAATATGCTCTGAACCAGGCAACAACCTGATAAACCATTTCTGTTCCCTCTCTAATGTTTCCACATCCTTCTGATAGTGCGGTGATCAGAACTGCACACAATATTTGGGACATGGTCTAACTCAAGTTCTGTACAGCTGAAATATTACTTGCTAATTTTTGTACTGCAAGCCCTGACAGATGAAGGCAAGCATGCCATATGTCTTCTTGACTAATTTATTCACTTTTGTTGCCATTTTCATGGAACTGTGCACTTGCACTCCCAAATCCATCTGCTTATTGATGCTTCTAAGGGTTCTACCACTTACTGCTTAAGTGGTATTTCAGTTGATCTACAAATACCTATGATGATATGATGAAGCTGATGATTTGTAATGTACAGTCATGTGGATGAAGGATGGAAGGGAGCACTGTCCATGGAGCATTTGGGTGACTGTAGTGAAGGCAAATGTTTATAGAGTCCTGGAGGAGCAGGGGTTAATAACTGTCCCCATTTAACTTCCATGTCAGGAATTAGCATCATCTAGTTTCCTAGGATAGGAGGAAAGAATTAGGAGATGGATGGAAATGTGGCAAAATTAACCATCAATGAGATGCAAGTATATGGAAATAAGGTCATCACCACTCATTAACGAGATTCAGAACTCATCATTTAAACCCAAGGGAAATACATAATTATTATAGGCTGCATGCTGGCTCAGTGGTTAGCACTGCTGCCTCACAGTGCCAGGGGCCCGGATTTGATTCCAGCCTTGGGTGACTGTCTGTGTGGAGTTTGCATATTCTCCCTGTATCTGCGTGGGTTTCCTCCCAAAGTCCAAAGATGTGCAGGCCAGGTGATTTGGCCATGCTAAATTGCCCATAGTGTTAGTTGCATTAGTCAGAGGGAAATAGGTCTGGGTGGGTTACTCTTCGGAGGGTCGGTGTGGACTTGTTGGGCCGAAGGGCCTGTTTCCACACTGTAGGGAATCTCATCTAATCTTTTCTAGATATTGAGGATACAATTTTTCTGGCTTTGTTGCATTTTTCCAATTCTCTTGCTGTTGTTCTCATCCATAAAGAAAGCAGAAAATCCCACACAAGACGGGTTTAATACCTATGCTTACTACCAACAATTCCTGCAGGTTGCATTCCAATACCAGCTGGAGTCATTGTGATGGCTTGGACCCCTCAACAACATCCCACGTCTGAGGCTTGGTGGCCCTCAGGTTCACTTCACCATTAGTCATCTCTGTCTAATGAGAAAGCAGCTTATGGTGCTCGTGGACTATGTTGGTCTTTTTTCAACATGTTCCCTTAAAGACAAAAAACAATGTTTTAGAATAGGATGGTTCTCATTGTGCCCAACAAATCAAACCTCTATTATACATCATTCTTACCTTTCAGACATATCCCCCACTGCTCAATTGCTCTTCTGAATATCTTAGATTTCTTAGAGTGTAGAAACAGGCCCTTCGGCCCAACAAGTCCACACTGACCCCCCAAAGAGCAACCCACCCAGACCCATTCCCCTACATTTACCCCTTCACCTAATACTATGGGCAATTTAGCATGGCCAATTCACCTAACCTGCGCATCTTTGGACTGTGGGAGGAAACCGGAGCACCTGGAGGAAACCCATGCAGACACGGGGAGAACGTGCAAACTCTACACGGACAGTTGCCTGAGGACCCACCCCTGTAATCCCCAAGGCTAACCCACCTAGCCTGCACACTACAGTCTATTTAGCCTGGCCAATCCACCTAACCTGTACATCTTTGGACTGTGGGAGGAAGCCAGAGCATCTGGCAGAAACCCATGCAGACACGGGGGGAATGTACAAACTCCACATAGAGAGTTGCTCACAGTTAGAATCGATCCCAGGTCCCTGGTGCTGTGAGGCAGCAGTGCTAACCACTGAGCCACCATGCCACCATTCATTTGCTGAGTGAGGAAAAGCATCTTTTTCCATCTCTCCCTCCTTCCATCTTCTCCATTACATTATACTTGATTCAACACACCACCTTCTGCACAAACCCATTTCTTCACAGCAATCAGGAGTATGGATTTCCTTCATTTTTCTCTCTTTTCTGCATTTGTCAGGCTTATAATGTCCCAGCTTGGCATCATTTAATCATTACTACCTCATCTATTGTACTCAACCTTGTTGAAGCCTTTAATCTTTCATCTTCTTTTCAGTCTGATAAAAGAAAGGAGCTGGCTGACTTGAATTCAATGTCCCGGGTCATTGAACCCTTCCCAGAGTGAAAAATTCCCAGGGATCAAATCTTTTTTTTTCTTTAATTTGCTTCATTATCTAGCAAGCTTTGGTTGAAGATTAAGCTGCAGGTGGCCTTAGTTGTGCAGCTGGATTCATTATTTTTAAAAGAACACATTGTCGCAGCTAATTAATTAAATGGATAAGGTTCAGTCAGGCTTTTAGCATACAGTGATGGAAAACAAATCAGCATCTGTCATTAACCAATTGAAACATTCTTTAGTGCTGTTAGCTGCTTTCCAAATGGCACCCAGTCACCTCTGGAGAAAATTACAAGTCAAAACATATGGTATAAAATTCAGGATTAGCACATTTTTAATGGTCACAATTTTTTCAACATCAATAAATTAAGCAAAAATGACACTAATTTAACTATTTTGCAGTCATAAAGATGCACCATATTATAGGCTGTAGTAATTTATGAAATACATTCCCACTTAAAACAGATTAAAGCTCAGTTGGTCAGAACTATTATCTATCTCATTTCAAGTCCCACTAGGATAGATCCACTGCTATCAATTCTTCCATAATCAATAGCACTGGAAATCGAATTTACAGACGATGGTGTTGATCTTGTCTGATCACTTCCATCTAAAAAGAAAAGGCTAGCAGAAATATGGGAACACCATCACTTGCAAGTTCCCCTCCAAGCTACTCACCATCCTGATTGGAAATATATTGCAGTTCCTTCACTGTTCCTGGGTCAACATCTTGGAATTCCCTTCCTAAGGGCATTTTGGACCAACCTAAAGCATGTGAACTGCAGTGGTTCAAGAAGGCAACTAACCACCACCTTCTTAATTACAACTAGGGATGGGCAATAAATGCTGGCCAGCCAATGGTGTCCATACCCCATGAGTGAATAAACAAAACAAAAAAACCTTGCAGATAAATTGTGATGTCTAAAATTTTCAGTACTATTTTAAAAAATTTTTTTCTGTCAAGGGCATCACTGAAAAGGCCATTGCTTGCTGCTAATTACCTTTTTAAGAGTGTTTAGAGGGTAGTTAAGTGACAACCAAATTTGCATGTGACCTGGAGTAACATAGGTCAGACTGTGTAAGAATGGCAAATTTCCCTGCCTAAAAATGACATTATTGATCTTGGTGGATTTTTAGTCAATGATTGTTAGTCACCATTACTTTAATTCTGGGATTCTTTAATTAATTGAATGTAAATACCAACAGTTGCTATGGTGCGATATAAGTCATATCCTCAGGGAATTAGGCTGTGGACAGTGCATCTGGTAACATTATCACTATGCCCCACAATTGCACACCTATGTTCAATTTATTTAGTGTAAGGACTACATATGTTTTATTTGAAAATGTAGTTCAGAAAATGGAATCTTGGATTGTTAGGTTTATTCAAAGCTTGAAGGAAAATTGGAACTGTGTGGTGTTCCTTTGCTGAAGCTGGATTTGATACTTTTGTGAGACACACAGGCACTTGATGTATTTTGGGGAAAATACCATTGTTCAGAATCAGTTTGTGGATTGTAAGTAGAAGTCTGTTCCTGATATGAGTGGAGAGAGAACAATTGGAACTCAAACTTTCAGATCTATTAGCAAGCGATTTTTTTTCCCTCTTTCTCTGTCTTGCTCTGAATGAAAGTAATAGCACTCCAAGTATTTGCCAAAAAGGGGAAAAGAAATTCAAATCAAGACCTAGGTCCAACTGACTGGCTACTGAACAGTGGACAATAATTCATTACCAAGGACCAAAAATAAAATTGTGAGAAAGCCATTTCGTTCCCCACCTTTTGGTTTGAAATTTGATCCATGGATTTTATATTCCATCTATGATAGTCCAAAAAAATCTTCTATTGTCTGTCCTTTCCATCTAGTATGTGAATGTAAAAGTGTTTGGATTAAAAGGGGGTGTACTTTAAATTTACATGATAGAAATTCATAACCTTTTTTTGCCTTATGTTAAGGGATAACTTTGTTGTAATATGTATTTTTAAAATTTTCTTCTTCATTGATGCAACTTGGTGTGAGTTTCCTTTATCCTATGTATCCTTGGTCACATCCAAGCATTAATCATCCTGGAGAGTGAATTGGTCATATTTCACACTTGTCATAATTCATGCAGTCACGGAGCTTAATTTCCCATGTACTCTTCCCATCAGGGGCAAGATTTAAACATAGATGAGTTTGAAACTTGCTTCTTATTATGGACTTCTCCTTTAACCGTTATAGTCTTGTTATTCCTTTGAGTGGCTTGATGGAACAGAATAGCTTTCCAAGCCATAGCATAGGACGAAAATGAGAAAATGACTTTGGAATATTAAAACTTCAAGAATTGGAATAGGCCATTCAGCTCCTCAAATTTATCCTGGCATTTCTTTATATGATGGCCAATCATGACCTCAACTTAATTTATCCATATTAAATCAATATTCTTTGCCTTATAAAAGAAAAGCTATTCATCTCAGTATTAAGAAGCCAACTTGTACCCTGCATTTATGGCTGGGTTTCCATTGTGTTTTGTGAGAAATTGACTTTCGTACTCCTTGGATGCTGCCTGAACTGCTCTGCTCTTCCAGCACCCCAATCCAGTTGAGGACAGAAGCTTGGCCATAGAGATCAGTTTTTAAGGAGCATCTTAAGGCAGGAGAGAGAGAGAGGTAGGGAGTTGGAGAATTTTAGAAATTGCATGCTAAAATTAGGACCTTAGTCCAGTTGTGGAGTGATAACAATTACGGGTGCACATTAGGCCACACTGAGGACTGTAGCTCTTATTCAAATGGTCAGAAGTAATTCCATTGTTACACGTTGACGATTCCATTTGCTGCTGAATAGACAAGGCTGCAGAACATATTAGCTGCAATGAGCAAAAGGCTGTTAATCCAATCAGACTGTCTCATTGGTCAACCTTCAATCAAGCAGCAAACCTAATTCTAAGTACCAAGACTATCCTCATATTAATTCTCTTTCTTTCCCCATCCTGATATGTTATAAAGTATTAGTGTGGGTCAGAGGGGGTGAGTGGAAGTCATGACCTGGTACTGAGAGGGAAACAATCATATTATGGTTATTTCCCTCAATTTGGCCAACTGGTGGTCAGAAAGTTAGGTAACCATTTAATTAAGGAGGGTGACGGTCTCCCAAAGGAAGTGGCAACAATCTACAATTCAGCTGAGATACAGAGAGAATGTGTCTCCATCTTGAGGTGTCCTCTCTCCAACGTTTGAAAACTTTGATTTGAAAACGTCTTCAGAATCTGAGCCATCATTGTGTGTTGGTCCTTTCCCGAAGGAAGCCCAAGGTTGTTTGATCAGGTGGCTAGCAGCAGAAATGCCTACAAAAATTGGTCAAGAGCTACAATCAAGCATACTGGGAATTTTGGCCAAACTAATTTAAACTCTGACCTCAATTAAACTGCAGCCAGAACATGTTGTGTCTTCCATTTTCTTGTGTTCACCAAATGAGGCAAGTGTCATTCAATCTCTGGGCATGCTGGCACTTCTGTTACCTGACATGGTTACATGGAACGTCACTATTTACAACTTGCTGTATACATTTGGGAGTTTTTACTTAACAAGTCAACTCCACTGGCTGGGAATGAACAATGTAATCAGGCTTTGATCAGTTCATTTGGCTCAGTTCCAGAGATCTTTCTGGAAATGGAGCACATTTTCAGGTAAATTAACCGGACAAAGAGACTTTCTCAGAAGAAGCCTCACAGACCACATTTGAGAAGTATGTTGCTTGAAGTAATCATCGGAGACAGCAAAGAATCATGCGGCATTATAAAAAGTTAAAATTAGAGCTAGAATCAAATATGGATTAAGTTAAATTCAAGTAAAGTCATGCTAAATGATGTGAGTTAAAGTTGTAGTTAGAAACATAGAAAATAGGAGCAGGAGTAGGTCATTTGGCCATGCAAAGGCTGCATCTAGCTCTCTCTTGAATATAATTAACAAATTGGCCCCAACAGCCTCCTGTGGAAGAAAATTCTTCCTCATCTCAGTCCTGAATGGCCTACCCTTTATTCTTGGACTGTGATCCCTAGTTCTGAATTTCCCCAATATCAGGAACATTCTTCCTGCATCTAGCCTGTTCAGTCCCATCAGAATATTGTGTTTTTATAAGATACCCCCTTCATTCTTTGAAATTCCAGTGAATACAAGCCCAGTCGATTCAATCTTCCTTCATATATCAGTCTTGCCATCCCAGGAATCAGTCTGGTGAATGTTTGCTGGACTCCCTCAATAGGAAGAATGTCTTACCTCAGACTAGGAGACCACAACTGCAAGCATTACTCAAGAAGTGGCCTCACCAAGGTCCTGCACAACTGCAGCAAGACAGCCTTACTCTGATACTCAAATCGTCTCACTGTGAAGAGCATTAGTTTTCCTCACTGCCTGCTACACCTGAATACCAACCTTCAGCAACTGTTTCACCATGACACCAAGGTCTCAGTGCACCTCACCTTTTCCTAAACTTCCACCGTTCAGAGAATTATCTGCCGTCCTGTTTTTGTGACCAAAGTGTGATGAAATTAGAAGTCAGTGGTGCCATGAATGTCTGTTTTATATTGTGTTTTGGTACTTAAATTGTTAAATAAAGAAAGACTTGTTTAATTAAGTTCTGAGTTGGTTCCCAGCACTTTATCTGCCTTACAAGGAGGTATTATGAGAACTTCTTTTGTAGCTGCAGTCACACAGGTGGGATACAGGGACCTCTAGGCAGCTGGTCTAAGTCACAATGCCTTGGTGGGGATAGGAAGCTGGAGTTAGGGGAAGGGAGGGGGGTGTAGTTATTTCCTCCACGTTGGTGATGCTTATTCTCTTTGGCCATAAAGAATCATGGACTGCAGTCCCATTACTGCAGGTTGGAGAACTCTGCTATTGTTTCATTGAGAATTTCCCAGTGTACCTCCAGAACTTATTCCTGTTTTACTGGAATTACAGTAGTCACCATTTCTACCCAATCCCACTACCTTTTAAAGATGGGAAGGATGCTATCAATACCCTGTTCAGTTTCCATATCTCCCCCATTGTGAAAATGCTGACCAGAAGCTTGTGGTTGTATTCCAGTGGAATTCATGTAAATCACAATGGTGTCTCTGGCCACATGACTCTGACGTTAGTAAAAGAGAAGACACCAGTAGAATGAGTATGTGATAGGGCAGGTCATAAATGCAACACTAGACGACCTATCACGTACCGATGTAAATAAAGGAGTGTAACATTATGCAAGTAGTTGAAGAGCCTGACTTAGAGCCTTTGGGAGAGTGTTTTTGCAGACAACCAGAATCTGAGAGAATCCAGGCCAACGCCACGATGTACAGGCAGCAGTATTGGTTTAAACTACAAGATAGAATACAATGGCAACTCATTTAAAACCTCCAGAGCTAGTATCTTACATCAAAACAGACATGTCTGAAAAGAGAAGACTATGAAGACAGGATTTATAAGACTTCAAAGAAACAATCGAGAGTAAAGAACAGGAAGACTCTCAAAGCAGGGTAAAGACCTTGGAAGAATTCCGGGGGAAGAAAAGCTAGAACAGAACAAGAGTCCAGAGGTAGCTGAAAAACCTTGGTTAAAGGTCTACAGAATAGGAAGATTCTAAATGGCCTTGGATATTTTTGAAGCCTACATAAACTGATAATACTCTGGAAGGCCCAACATATAGATGCAAAGGGCATCAAATGCATCTGCAGGCAATTGTGCCAAGTGGATGGTGCTATTGACATCCTCTTGAGGTCCCCATCTTTACAGACCTCAGTTCTCTGTCCGTTTCATTTAAGTTTCATGATATCAAGAAATGACTGAGTGCACCAGGCAATACCAAGGATGTGGTCCTGACATTGTTCTGGCTCTAATGCAGAAGATGTGTGGTGAAAAGTTAACTGCACTCAAACTAAGTTGTTCTATAATAGCTACAACACTGGCATTCACCTCACAATATGGAAAATGCTTCAGAGCATCTTTTCCAGTAAAATCACGACAAATCCAAAATGATTGATTACTGTTCTCTATCAGTAACAAAGCAGTGGAAAGAATTGTCACCAAATAACAATATTAAAAGATAATATCCACCAAAAATCTCTTCCCCAATGTTTCATCCATGTTCCACTTGGACCACTCAACTCTAGAGCTCCTGACAGCTTTAGGTCTAATAAGAATGCAGGAGAGTAATTATCCTTGACATCAAAAAAACACCCTGAGTTAAACAGAAATTGATAGATATTGAGGAAAGGATCTCCAATATTTTAAGTCTTGCCTAGTAGAGACAAAGGTAGTCGTGGTTGTTGGAGAGCAGTCAACTCAGCCTCAGGATAGGGCTATTTTCTGTGTAACTGTGTGTAAATAAAAGGGTCTGTTAGAGCTTTTTAAGAGTCAGATAGGAGCAACCCTGGGTTAGGCAGAGTCATGAATGCAGCACCTTGAGCAAGGACACTGGGTATTCTAAGGAGGTAGTCTTATAGCAGTGCAGGGTAGAACCATTAAGTCCCAAACATCAAAGTGGCCGATCCCATTAGCACTGAACAACTCAAGGTTGTACTGGTAAAGACAGTTTATAGCAAGCTTCTGATCAATAGTCTTCTGAACTTTCATCACTTGATGCTGAAATTATATCTCTTGGAAGCATTCCCAGCCCCAACCTATCACTCAACATTCTCAGACCTCTTTTCCTCTCACAATGTTTCCTTTCAGCACTGGGTCACAATGACAAAGAACTTTGGAATAGTGTTCAATATACCCATAAAATCTCAGTTAGCTGCAGAAATAAGCTGAGTACTCTTGATTGTTGCATGGTCTGTCCTTGAAACCACTCTGAGTGATCTCAATTCATGTAAGTGCTGACCATCTTAAGCAAATGGTTTGAGTGTGTATGTAAGTGGCAGGAGGGAAGGAGATCTAAATCACAAGGAAATGATTAGACACATTGGAACCCTGCAAGATGTGTGGGGAAACAAAGATAGGGAGGACGGAAAGGTGTCCACCAGTTGTTTGCGATTTTGATCTGGGTGTTTCATGTGATGCTTTCCAATGAAACATTGAAAACATAGTCATCAAAGCCATTGAGGCTGCATTATGCAAGAAGCACACTTATTTTTACACATACTGACTATAGTCTTCACAGGGCACATTTAATATGCGTCCAGCATACAACAGCGCCTTGTGAGTACAATGTTGAATATAACGTTAGAGTTAAACAAAAATCAAAGTCTAATTGAGCCGGTTGCCTTCGCTGTGGTTAAATTTTCCAAGTTGTAATAGTCAGCACTGTTTTCATGTATATTACTCGATGCCAAGTTGAAGGGAAAATGCCTGCACTACACAACACAAAACATTGTCACAGCAGTCAGTGTTTAACCTTTGGTGGCATTTATTGCCGCAAAGCTGCAGAAATATTCCGTATCCTTCACAGGTAACAAGAAAATCTACCATCGAGTGGATTTTGATAAATTGGCCCCCAACATCTGGAAGCTCATGTTTACAGAATTAACAGGTAGTAGAATGCAAAATTGTTATCCTGTGGGCGAAAATGTACAAAATAATTTTCTCCACCTCTTTGCATTTTGTCATAAGTTGCAACATATATTTCACCTTGATGATGTAATTTGAAACCACAGAGATTTCAATGGAGCCCCAGCAATGTGTACACCAGCAGAGCTGAAAATGTGTTGCTGGAAAAGCGCAGCAGGTCAGGCAGCATCCAAGGAACAGGAAATTCGACGTTTCGGGCATAAGCCCTTCTTCAGGAATCTTTTCCTGTTCCTTGGATGCTGCCTGACCTGCTGCACCTTTCCAGCAACACATTTTCAGCTCTGATCTCCAGCATCTGCAGACCTCACTTTCTCCTCGAAGAGTACACCAGCAGATTCAATAATGCACAAACCTGATTTCCTGTCTCCGGATCACTTTCCCGTTCCTGCTAGTTTGCCTTTGCCCTTACTATTGTCTTTCACTCAACCAGTCCAGACAGTTGCCACATTTTTCAAGATGGTGCAGTCCAAAGTCGACCTCTTGTGGCAGGAGAGCATTCTGCAAAGCCATCTGCAGTCTTCCTCCTACGACCAACTCTATTGCTGTCAGTGGGACAGGCAAAGACACCCACTAGACAGACAATAAGACAAGGCACAAGACCTGGACGGCAGCAAGATGTAAGGCCACTGTCGAAATACAATGACACAGCCACAGCATCCAGATACTAGATCCAGATGGGCTATCAAACAAATGCCAATGTCCCTCTTGAAGCTAGCTCAACAACCACTAGATAAAACTGCTGCAAAATCAACTACACCAGCCCTGACACTGAAAATCACCTCCTAGCCAGCATAGAATCATCATAGAATCCCTAATGTACAGATAGAGGCCATTCAGTCCGTCAAGTCTGCACTTGACCCTTCGAAGACCATCCCACCCAGAAGCACTTTCCTGACTGCCCCTGAGAAGTTTTGCCAGCAGAAGGGATCCATGGTAACAATACCCCAAATATACTTTGTCTATTTTGCTTGCTGCCTTAACTCTGGGCCCATCACCCTGGGGCCAGAAAGTTCCACCAAATGTTATTCCTCACATATAAATAGGTCTTGGACTATTTCAATAGTAATGAAGTGGTTGTCCAATTATTTCCTGAATTGAGAGTGCAACATTACTTATACAACACAGGCCAAGTGATAATCTGCAGAATGCTGCTAAGATTTTTCAATAAAACAGCACAACCACAGACAGAATTCATACTATTCAGCTCAAACATAGTTTATCTGTTTAAACCATTGCATACATATTTACATTTTGTTTATGCTTCGTGCTTCTCAGAATGCAATCTCAAAGAAAAGCTAGAACCAGTGAAGTTGAGAAATGGAATAGGTGTGAAAATCGTAGACACGGTTCAGGCCTTACTTAATGAGACAGTAGAACTTATTTATTGATGGATGAGATCTAATAATCTAAGAGGTCTGAAGTCACTCTGGCTTCTTTGCAGGAAGTGTTCAACCTGTTAATGTTTCCCTGTTTCACAGACACAGATTTGAGGTGAAGTCCATTCAGGCCTCAACTCAATAGAGTTGATATGGGGCTACCGCAGTATTGGGAAAACATCATCAAATCTTTGAAATTGCCATTAAGTGTGAATTTTCTTCTCATTGGTCTGTTGCATTTTTCCTTGCTAAATTTGGAGTAAATGGATTTTTTTGTCAGATGTGCACTGGAGGATTTACTTTCATCAAGTTGATCTTCCACACTAATCTTTTCCAGTTACTCTCCTGAGGACAGTGATTAATGTTGGGATACTTCCTTTTGCTTGCCTACCTGCATTCACTGTGAACCTATGCATGAATGCAAGCAATTGTCACTGCAACTAAAGCCCACTGTTGTATTTAGCCAATAGATCTGGAGCAGGCTTATAGGACAGCAGTTACAACCCATGTTATATTGCATTAAAAGCAGATTGTGAGCAAACCTCATTTAGAGTTAACAGCATTAGACTGACTGAGGGAAAATCTTTAGCCTTCTGTTCAAATGAATTGTTACTGTTTTCCCATTACAGCACTAGTTATTGAGAAAGTCGACACCATGCTAAATGTTGGATGAACTCAACTATTTTAGTGCCAAAATTCCATGATAAATCCACAACTCCAGTGGGAGAGTGATGGCACCTCCAAGGATGAACATGGCATCGTCAAATCCCAGTAACTTCCAGATATTTCTTCATTGCTTCATATGGGGTAGAAATTACCATTTTAAGCTTGTCTTCATCCACCCAATATCCAGATAACATAAAGTGAAGGGAAAGCCCTTTTCAATGTTGTTTTTGAATATTCTGATGATCTTTCTCCACTTCAACTGAAGTCATGTAATCAATCCAAGCAAATATAGCTGAAACTATAAACTGTCAAAATGATTGATTAAGTGGGAAATTGATTCTAATGTAGATCTACGGTAGTTTAGGGTGAAGTTTTCTACTGTGGAATTATTGAAAACAAAGAGCTGCATCTACGGGTCGAATATTGACCTCATGTGGTAGTTCAAAGCTGACCTTCCACTTATTCTGTCTAACCTATTTTTTTGACCTGTGAATAGACCTGTCAGTATATGAGGCCCATGATGTGCGAACCTATGCAGGTTGCTTGTGATCTCCAGAAGAGATTCGTCATGGAGGTATCCAGGGTCATGAAGTGGGAGACCCTCTGCAAGACACCTCCTACACTCTCTTGTCCTCTCGTCCCTGAAAAACCCCTTCCACCATCACAGTTCACGAACCTTGTCCTCTATTGGCTCTATTCCCTTGAGTAGCCACCTCAACCCTAGTGGCACTATTGGGCAATAGAGCAGCTGACCCCTGATTGGTCAGCTCCTCTCACGAGATGGAATTTCAAATCTCTGGGGGGCCTGATGGTGTGAAAGGCCGGCTGTTGTCCTCTACACTGCCTGATGACCATTATACGGCGAACAGTTCCAAAAAGAGACACCGTGGGTCTCTCTCCAATTTTTCAGTAGGTGAGTCATGATCCTTGTTGCCTCTATAATATGCCCCCCTTTGTTTCTATTTGAAATAATAGGCTTAGCTCATCCCTTATGCAGAAACTCTGAAAATTAAAATATGGTACCTGCATCAGTAAAACGGTACTGTGCAACTATCAGATTGGTCACAAACCCAGCTGATTCACTGGTGAAGGAAAGCTGATGCCCTGACCTATTCTGGCAAGTGTTTGACCCCAGTCGCCCATCAGTGTGGCTTAGGAATTAGATTTAGAATTTAGAAAGCCCCTTTCTATCCCCCATAAAGGAGATAATATCAATGGGACAAGGAACTATAGTTGCTGGAAAGCTGAAACAACATCAGAAATTGCTGGGGAAAGACAGCAGGTCAGGCAGCATCTGTGCAGAGAAAGCAGAGTTAAGGTTTCAAATCCAGTGACCCTTCAGAAATGATGGGAACTATGAAAAGTCGGTACATAAACTTGAAGAGCTGAGGGTGGGGGTGAGGGAGGTAAAAGAGTAAATGACAGGTGACAATAGAACTCAAAGGGAGAGAAAGAGAGTGATGTAGGAAAAGAGAGGGTAGTGGTAAGCCAGGAAGAAAGGCACTGCTAATGGGGACTGTAAATAGGTGAAAGTGGATTGGCTGTGCAGAAAGCAGCCCGTGTCATGACAGGTCCTGGGTGGAGGGATGGTTAATGGACATGGAAGGAGATGTTCAGGCCCTAATATTATTGAACTCGATATTGAGTCCTGAAAGCTGCAGAATCCCCAAGCAGAAAATGAGATGCTGTTCTTCCAGCTTGTACTGACAACACTGCGCACCCCCTCCCGCCCACCCTGGAGCTCTGCAGCAAGCGTGAGTGAGAGATGTTGACCAGGGAACATGATAGTGTGTTGAAGCTGGAAACTCAGGGTCATTTTTGGGATTGAACGTAAGTGTTCTGCAAAGCAGTTGCCTGGTCTGCAGCATATATACAACCTTTTTCCTAGCAGTTCTGAAGAAGGGTCACTGCAGAGGAAAATTCCTTGCCATTTTCTGAGGGCAGCTAGGAACTTAATAGATAATGTATTATTCAGGCTTTGCCAGCAATACCCTCATCTGAAAAGTGTATTTTTCAAAAAATGTCTGTCATAGAATATACGATCAAAATAAGGTGGGACAAATTCTGAGTAAACCTATTTTTCAATCTGGATGTACAATGCTGAGAAATCAATATATCATGGACAAAACACAGAAAATACTCTCACAGCGATTCAATTGTACATTGCACTGAAACCTAATTAGGTAGAATTAAACAGGCAAAAATTAAGATGTGTTCATTTTCTAACTTACTTTGGAAAGCAATATGTTATATTTGGATTTAATATGTTTAACTCTCTGTACTACTATGTGCATTTTAAAAGGTATAAACTCCCTTTGCTTCTAACTTGAATGTTTGTTGTCCTTGCTAGTACATGATTTCTATTATTGTACCTATTTATTGCCTCATACTCACCAAATCACACACTGAATGCCAATGATGTGTGACTCGAATCAAGTTGTCTCCTGGTCTGAAATGGAAAGAGTGAAGCAGACATTATGACTTCTCACCCACATAGCAAATACTGAAGGTAACCATATCTATTTATTACACGCATGAGCGATTCAGCTTTCATGTGCTGCATTTCATATACTTTGTGTTACCTGCTGGAGGCAAAACACCATTTGTGTGAAAAACAGTTATGATTTATAAGGTTGTTTATCTGAAATAGGAGAACCTTGAATCTATCATTTGAGTAAGTTGCTCTGTTCTCTAATGTCTCCTCTTCTGTTGTCTTCAGTATGCAACTCCACAACTGTGCAATGTCCACTGGAGACCTCAGTCTGTTTGGTACACACACACACACACACACACACACACACACACACACCGAACACGTTCCATATAATGCACTTAACCAGTCACAAGTCAAAAAGCTTGAAAGAAATTTCTGAAATGACATTTAGGGCAGTCTGAAGTTCGACCAGTTGCCAATCAATAGATCTGGAAAAATTAGTATCCAGTTGTTACAGGGCATATTTGACCCACTTTCCTATGGGAAGTATCCGAGCCTTAAAGGAGCAGACCTGGTTTGTAGTTAAACACTGCACTGTCCAGCCCAGTTGTGAGGAATGCCAAAGGGACACAGAGTATAGTGTTGATCATACTGAGTTTGGGAGTTTGAAATTATGTAATGATGTTGGAACTCTTGATTGTAATACAACTTATACTGACAGAGCTACTAATTTATAGTGGTTGGCAAATTAGGTTTAATATCTGATAAACAATAAAGGTAAAGTTGCCATTGTCCTGCTGGACCATGTGGCTGCTCTGTCATTAGACAGAGACAACTTAAGGGTCACCACACCTCAGATGAGGGGAGAGATTACAAAGGAGAGTCTTTCATGGTAACTGTAGCCAGTGCAGAAATTAAACCCATGCTGTTGGCATCACTCTGCACTGCAAGCCACCCAGCCACTGAATTAATCAACTCCTCATGGTAAGTTGTAAAATAAAAATAAACCTGACATTTTGGGCATTAGATTGCTATTTCTGACCACACTTATTTCAAAACCATGCTGAGCTGCTTTGTTTAATCCTGTTTCATCATCCAATTAATTGTGACCACTTATTCGAAAGGAAAGGGTACAAAGAAGGACAGCATGTGTGGTCGTTATAACAATGAGTTATAGCAGCATGTATTTGTAACATTGAGCCATGGCTCTGCCCGTGAGGTTTTGAGTATGATGTTTGGTTTACTGGGTGATTCTGATGGTCTGTCAGTTAATGATGTAGGTGGGTAGAACCATCATTTTAAGGGAGTTACTGGAAAGTGGCGGCAATGGGGTGCAGAAGGTGAACTGCCACTGTGATATAGAATTTGCCTCCGTCAGGATTTTGTAGCTGATATGGGAAGATTACCTTAGCTCCTGTGTCAGAAGGATTAGAATGTGTGAAATGTTGCAGTGAAAGATTCAGCAGATGTTTATTTCAGCTCCAGATATAAACATATATTGCAGGCACTGCAGTATCTCAGCTAATATAATGATTTGGTTACAAAGAATAACATGCATTTAATGGTGTGTTATGCTACAAGTGCTCCCCAGTTAAGGTGGAGTCTGAAACTTTGAAAACCTCATGTCAGGTGCTGTGGTACAGTGATAATATCTCAAGCATTTCTCTTAAAGGTATACTGCAGACTAGCCAAGAGCCATAACACAGCATACCCACTTTTCCAAAGATTAAGAAGAAATCCAACAAATTATACATGGTTGTACATAGGTATATGTTGTCAATTAGGAGGTTTATAAACAAGGAATAACAGGTCTTGCAAACTTAAGATTTCAAACTTCATGGTAATGCTTTTGAAATTTGACAACTCACCCTGATTTGGTGAGCTTAAGCCTGTTTGGAGAGGTATGTATTGTGCCCTGATTGTCTCACTACTGGCTGTTGTCAACCAACATTACCACACAATCATCATTGTTGGAGCTTTTATCCTCACTCCCTTTGTATATAATTTCTATGTTTTACTGCTGGTCTGAGCTGGCTTCTGTTCCCTTGCAAAGTATCACCATGCTCAGTGATAACTTTGTGCAATCCTGGGTGATTGCATGTTCTACAAACGTTGCTGCCATCCAAGTATCTGTACTCCTGACTCATGCTTTCTGCCCAATGTTCAGTTGTCATTCTTCTCTGCCTGCTTGCTGGTCATGTACCTCTCTCATTCTTTGAAGAAGAATGCCCTTTGTCTCAGAATGGTTGGTCATTAGTTGCTGGGCAAGGTCATTTGCACTTGCCTTCTGAGCATTAGTCGTGCTGGGATGGTAATCCTTTTCCAAATAGTAGATAACAATCACCCAACAGTGCCAGGATTACCAGTCCACACAGGTTTCAACATGATGATAATTCATGAGAATTCATAATTCACTGAAAAGCACCACAATAATGCATGAAAATGCAACAATGCAAAAATTGCACTTTGTTGCTTTACACTTGGTGATCATTGATTTGATAGTCTGGACCATACGCCCTGCTAGGCCATTTGAGCAAATACAGTAAGTGGATCAATCCCTACTGAGTGCATATGTCTTTAAATGGTTTACCATTAGTGGGCGGCACGGTGGCACAGTGGTTAGCACTGCTGCCTCACAGCGCCAGAGACCCGGGTTCAATTCCCGACTCAGGCGACTGACTGTGTGGAGTTTGCACGTTCTCCCCGTGTCTGCGTGGGTTTCCTCCGGGTGCTCCGGTTTCCTCCCACAGTCCAAAGATGTGCGGGTCAGGTGAATTGGCCATGCTAAATTGTCCGTAGTGTTAGGTAAGGGGTAATGTAGGGGTATGGGTGGGTTTCGCTTCGGCGGGTCGGTGTGGACTTGTTGGGCCGAAGGGCCTGTTTCCACACTGTAAGTCTAATCTAATCAATGAACTGCAGTCTATTGTCAAAACTAATAAACTGCAATTAGCAGTCATCCTGTCAGTAATAGTTTCATTCATTGCACTGCAAACTCATTGGACAATGGAGAAATTTAGAAATGAAATCTGCCACAAGGGCATAATCTGACCTGTACTCCATGTATAAGTGTTGCTATTTTCATCTGAGAATGGATGGAAAATCTTATGGATTCAAAAGCTGTCTCCACTGCTGAATTTGAAATCTTTGGCCAGGCTCTCATGTCGATGATTTATTGAATATCATGGTTCATCTCTGGCCAGCACAGACTCTCATCTGCTGGATTTCTTGTGCATTCAATACCCATGTGACCCTGTGTAATGTGATAGTGATATCCTGGGTGTAACGCATTGTCTATTGGGACGTATGAGCTGCCAGAGGAAGTGGTGGAGGCTGGTACAATTGCAACATTTAAGAGGCATTTGGATGGATATATGAATATAAAGGGTGTGAAGGGATATGGGCTGGGTGCTGGCAGGTGGCACTAGATTGCGTTGGGATATCTGGTCGGTATGGATGGGTTGGACCGAATGGTCTGTTTCCATGCTGTACATCTTTAAGACTCTATATATACGAGTTAAAGGTAGGAGCAGTTTGGATGACAAAAAAATGTGTGACTATGTTGTGTATATGTATATCCTAAACAAGATGTTTTTCAGTGAATAATTGAGTCACACTGTCAATTAACCAAATTACTATGATGTATCAAGTTCATCCCTGTATGGCCAAAATGAATAAATGCTCTCAGGTGCTTCCTTAATGTTCTCAGGCCTTGCTAGGACAATAGTGTTGGACAATGAGGACTCTCATTCTCATCTTTAAAAGGTGCCACAATCAACTGCTCATGCTGGATCTGACCAGAAAGTAACAGAACAATACTGACAACATCTTGAATTTCTACTGATTCAATCATGTCGCATGTAGTCTGCAAAGATTAGATTAGATTAGACTTACAGTGTGGAAACAGGCCCTTCGGCCCAACAAGTCCACACCGACCCGCCGAAGCGCAACCCACCCATACCCCTACATTTACCCCTTACCTAACACTATGGGCAATTTAGCATGGCCAATTCACCTGACCCGCACATCTTTGTGACTGTGGGAGGAAACCGGAGCACCCGGAGGAAACCCACGCAGACACGGGGAGAACGTGCAAACTCCACACAGTCAGTCGCCTGAGTCGGGAATTGAACCCGGGTCTACAGGCGCTGTGAGGCAGCAGTGCTAACCACTGTGCCACCGTGCCGCCCACGGTGGGTGAGGTTTGAATCTCATGAATTCTGATTATGTTGAAACCTGTGTGGACTGGTAATCCTGGCATCATTGGGTAATTGTTCGCTGCCGTGTGAAAGATTTCAGGGAGAGTGTTGGCATTTTCGTCCGACATTATCAATACATCAATCGAATTAGCGATCGATTTGTACACTGAGATTGATTTCTCATATACTGAACCATAGGGTGCCACTTGCTCAGTTGCATGTCATTCAGAATGGGAAATGTTAATATGCAGACACCAGCTTTTAGGATATGTCAGCCTGCCTTTTTAAAAGGAATGATGTTAATGCCTGCTTTCACTCCTGATTGCCTTATACTGTTCTCAGGGTATGTGAGATTAATGATTTAGAAAGCTTGGTCATCTTCTGAAACTTAACTTTCGCTTAGAAGACTATGCACCTTACTGATACATTTGCATGTTCTTAATAGTTTCCTTACTGTCAGTGTTGTTATGTTGTCCGTTTGCTGATCACCTGTATTTTGCTCTGGTGTCTGGTTTGATCAGTGGAATCAGAGTTCATGCACATATTGAACATAGAATACAGAACATTAGAACACAGTACAGTTCCTTCAGTACTCAATGTTGTGCTGACCTTTTATCCTACTCTAAGATCAAACTAACCTACATACCTTACATTTTACTATCATCCATGTGCCTATCCAAGTGTCGCTCAAGGGTCCCTCATGTGTCCTACTCTATTACCACTGCAGGCAGTGCATTCCAAGCACCCACTACTCTCTATGTCACGAATCTATCTGTTACATCTCCCCCAAACCTTCCTGCAATCACCTTAAAATTATGCCCAATCATGATAGCCACGTCCGCCCTGGGGAAAAGTCTCTGGCTATCCACATTATCTATGCCTATCATCATTTTGTGCACCTCTATCAAGTTGCCTCTCGCCCTTCTTCACTCTAATGAAAAAAGCCCTAGTAGAATGCCCTTTGGTTCCACATGTGTAATACAGACATGACAGAAAGCTGGACAGCTTTTGTGTAGGTGTGGTGAAATGTATCTGTTCCAGATCTTGTTGGTTTGGTGCAGCTTACTGAGCCTAGTGACAGTGTTGTCTGCACCAACAGCATGTAAATCTTATTGGCAATAGGCAACATACAAATATGCATCTATCAATGGCCTGACACTTTTCCTTGCCCAGGTCCTTCCAGAAGGCTTTAATTGTATTAAAGGTGATCACTAGTTTAATGTACCTTTCAGAGAGTTCTTCACAGAAGTCACATTTACACCCATTGCTACAATGTTTTGCGACAAACTCATCAATATACTCTTGGGGGTTTACGTCTGTAGACATGAGTTGCAATTTGTTAATCCTAAAGTTGATTCGTCCCTTGACCTCATCTTTTACAGCTTTACAGATGTTTTTCTGGCTCTTTCTAATCTTACAGAGAAAAGACTGAGTGCATTTATTCCTTAAAGCCTTTTCTTGCCATTAGCAAGATCTCTTCTCGGGATCATTTATCACTCGATCTATAAAATAAGGCTGCAGAAGTGACTAGGATAGCTGCAATTCAGTAAACATATCATTGGCCAAATTGAACAAATGCTGTCAGGTATTTCCTTAATGTTCCCAGGCCACGCTAGGACAATGGTATTGGACAAGGAGAACTCTTGTTCTCATCTTTGGAAGGTACCAAATTTAACTGTTGACTCTGGATCTTACCAGAACGTAACAGACTAATGCTGAAAACATCTTGAATTTCTAAAGATTCAATCGTGTCACATGTAGCATGCAACAGTGGGTGAAGTTTGAATCTCATGAATTCTGATTATATTGAAATCTGTGTGAACTGGCAATCCTGGCACCGTTGGGCGATTGTAATCTACCATGTGAAAGATTTCAGGGAAAGTGTTGGCATTTCAGTGTGACAGTATCAATGCATCAATCAAATTAGTGATTGATTTATATACTGAGAGTGATCGCAGTCCAGTCCACAATTAAATGTTTATCTCCCAGTTCTTGTTGAAAGTTTTTTGATTTTTTTTAGAGGTCGAGTGCAGAGTTCAGTTTTCCTTTTCTTTCTTTTGCTTGTTTTGTTTCCACCACCCCCTCCCCCTTTTAGATTTCCTTTTGTTGCTTCTCTTCCACTTTGTTTCTTGTTGCTGCTTGTGTTGATTTTGTTTTTTCATGTAGAGTGCAGGGTTTATTTGTTCCTTTCCTTTCCTTCTATTTATTTTGCTTTTATCTCTTCTTATTTATCCCTCTTTCACTCCTCTTTCGCTTTATGCTTCTTGTTGCTCCTTCTTTACTGGGCATTAACCAGTTCAAAACCTGTTGATTTCAGACATACAGGCCTGTAGTAACAGGATTCTGCCACTAGATTGTGTCAGTGGCAGATTAAGAATGCTGACATTTCCTCTACTTTCATACTGAAACAGGGCCATCCAGCAGAACCAACAATCTGCTGCACATAGGTAAGCCTGGTTAGTTTTAAAACAAATGGTTTTCTAGTATTTTAAGGGTTGTATTTTATTCAGGAGAACTCTTTGCCCATGCTGCAAGAAATCTTTGAGATTTTTAAAATAAATTAGGAAGCAGGCTGCTAGTTCATTTATTCCAACTTGGCAGAACTGATATTTTAAGCAGTTCTGTCTTCTAGTATTTCAACTGACAGTGATCAATTCACAGAAGGTGGTGCTGTTAGTTTTCTGAAGGTTTTGAAGGCCAGTGATTGTTGATGTTCAATAAGGTTTCCAAATGTCTACCATTGAGAACCTGGAGTCTAATAAACAGTTATCGGTACGTACCATGGACAGCCACCTTGGTCTGGGATTCCCCTGTTGCATGGTATTTGTATCTGACTAGGCAAAGATGTTGTTACAAAACATACTGCTAGACATGAATAACATGGCACTGAAAGATTCAATAGATATTTATGACAGCTCTTGATATGTACATGCTATAATCATAGGCACTTCTGTTTCTGGGCTCACAATAAACTATTTGGTTACTTTCATCAGCATGTGGTCCCAGTTAAGATGAAATCTCAAGCCTGCACACCCTCAGGTCCCATGATGTGATAGACTGACAATGTCATGAGCACACCTCTTCAAGGCATATAGAGGAACCTTGAATATCTGAATGACATGGGTGGGTAGTATTTTGTTCGGATAACTGAATGTTTGGATAATCAAATGCTGGATAACACAGTTTAGCCAAGCATTGGGACCTTGTGATCTTGGTTAGATAATCCAAAATTTGGATAATTGAATGCCGGATAATCGAGGTTACTCTGGACTGTATACTAGCTGTATGACTTAATGTAACAGTAAGATACCAATACAGAACACTGGTTTGAATTGATTAATATTTTACAGACAAATTAATCATTTTAATCCCACTGGCCAAATCTCTGGTCAAAATCAACTTAGTTTAATATTCATTATTCAACTTGATTTAAATAATTAACAATAAAATTCAAAACAACTGCTAATCACATTCATAGAGGGAGCTATTAGTTGTTTATATTTACTTACAAGGCTTTATTCCCCCTTCCATCGTGTAGCTGACAAACAATATTCACCCAGACTAGTACTTGCTTATGACTTTTATTTGTTTTGTTTTATTTAATATACTGGGATAATATTTAAAGTTATCTCAACTCAAATAAATCTTGGCAGTGGGGCTACTGGGAGGTGTGGGGGATCCTTAAGTTTTGACCTTCAGGGACTTATCAGGATATTTGAGGATAAAGGGTATTGGGTGTGGCAGCACTTGGTGTGAAAGGACTGTTCAGATCTGGCCCCATCCCTGACCATGAACACACTGGGGAAAGTATCTGACTGTGTGTGAACGTTATACGGAGGGGCTTTTTTGGTGTCTGAATAGTTTGAAAAAGAATAAGATCCATGATTGAGAAGGTAGTTTTGCCATATTAAGGACTGACAGCATTAGGAATAGTGTGGGAGACATGAAAATTCCCAGGAGCAAGCCATTTGTCATTTTTCTTAATTAGCTTCCAGCCTTCAGGTAGCCAAACCTCAAACTCATGACCCTGTAGGGGAAAACTTTTTTTCTCTTCATCTTGGTTTGAAACATAAATTTACTTCTAATCTATGTCCTCTAGTTCTAGTCATTCCACAAGGGGAAACATTCTTTCGGCATCTACCTTGTCAAATCCCATCTGAATCTTACATGTTTCTCAACGATTACCTCCCATTCTTCTAAACTGCAACTGAAATAATTCCACAGGGACCAGGATTCTTTCACCAAGTCACCCTTTATTTGTCCTTGACACTGGTCCAGGTCCCCCAGAGTTAGCTCTCAGAGTGAACAGGATGTCCGAGACCTCTGTTTATATCTGATAGCCAGGCTCTCAGATTGGACAGGTTAGCAGCCCCAATCAGGGAACTCATATTCTATAAGGCCCACCTGGCTGACCTTGATATAATCACTACTGTACTAGATGCAGACACAACCTCTCTAAACATTCCTCACATAACAACTCTTTCATTCCAGGAATATCATTGGGTGTACCTTCTCTGAACTGCTTCTACTGCAATTATGTCCTTTTTTAAATAAGGAGGTCAAAATTATACACAGGTCTCTAAATGTAGCCTTAACAATGCTCTGGGCACTGTACCAAAATATCCCTATTTTTATATGACATTTCTCTTGCAATAAATGTCACCATTCTATTAGCTTTCATAATTTTAATTTGTATCTGCAAACTAACCTTTTCCAATTCATGTGCCAGGACAGTCAGCTTCCTCACCATTTCAGACTTCTGTGATCTCTCCAATTTAATCTGTAGGCTAAAAGTTAACATTTCCCAACTTTATATCTCATCTGACAATATTTTGCCCATTGATATGACTAAGCTATATTCTTTTTATAACTTGGTCCCTTCCAAGTCATGGATACAGGTTGGAATTGGTCATGGTTATTACATTTATCCAACCCAATAACAATAACAAATTAACAACATTATGCCTACACTTTGGTTTTCTGTCAGCTATCCAACCCTTTATCCATGTGAATATGTTACTCTTTATGTCATGGGCTCTTATTTCATGTAGTAAACTTTGACATGTTACCATATCAAGTGCCTTCTGGAAAATTAAGCACATCCCATTCACAGGTCTCTCTTTTTCCTACATTGCTTGTTGCTTCCTTAAATAACTCTAAAAAAAATCCAATGTGATTTTCCTTTCATAATCAGGTCAGATCCTCCTTGTTATCTTCTGTGGAATTGCATGCTTTTTCTTTTAATTTTATTATCTTTAACTTCTTTAGATAGATATCCTTCTACTCGTGTTTTACTTTGTCACTGGAATGTGTCTGTGCTGAGTGTTATGAAATATGTCCTGACATGTCTGCTATTCCATCCCTACTGACCTATTCATCTGTCATTTGTCAGCTCTCTCTTAATAAGAGCTTAAGAAATAGGAGCAGAGTAGACCATCTGGCCTCTTGAGTCTACTCTGCCATTCGATAAGATCATGGCTGATCTTTCTTGTGGACTCAGATCCACTTACCCACCTGCTTATCATAACGCCTAATTCCTTCAATGTTTAAAAATCTGTCTTCGCCTTAAAATAGGTTTATAATTACTCCTATTTAAGTTTAAGGCATTGGTCTTAGAAGCAAACTTCTCTCCCTCAAACTGAACGCATAATTCAATTATGTTAATCCTGTTTTCTCACACATCACCAAATCTAGAATGTCCTCTCCCCTTGTTTTATTGTAAAATGTACTTCTCCAAGCAATTACTCCAATGATATGTTGAGCTCATTTCCTGGATTAACTTTTCTGATCTAATTTGTCCAATTTACATGTAGGTTAAAATCTATGCTTATTAGTATACCTTTTTCACAAGCCCCCATTATTTCTTCCTATTTTCTACTTCCTCTGATATTGGTTATTTTGCAGGGCAAGTAAGAATAGAATGAGGATGCAAATTGAGGTTGAGGAATCTAATATCCAAGCACCATGCTCACTCTTGATTTCTCTGTGGGTCCCATTGGCATTTAAACTCAGAATTTCTGATTTTTCCAATTTCTGGGCATTATCTCAGCAAAAGACCAATGGAAAGTCCAGAGGCATGTTGTTAAAATGGTTAAAGCTACTTCCCCACAGCTTTTCCAAAGTAACATTGGAAAATCAGAAGAGCCTCTGAGGAAATTCTACCTCATTTTCTCAATCATACATCCTATTTTCCTTGTTCAAACATTTTATTTTCCTGTCTCTCTCTCTCTCACTCACATGTGCACACTGTCACATACACACCTCACATCTCACACATTCCATTTTTCTCACTTCCATATGTACACACCCTCCCTCTCCATGTAAATATATATGAGAGAGGAAGGTATATCAGTCCTCTCTCTCTCTCTCTCTCTCACACACACTCTCTTTTGCTCTCTTTTTCTCCAGCATATCCCTCTAAGCCTCCTCTTTGGCCTGTCTGCCTCCTCCCTATCTCACACATACAGCAGTTTCTTGAACGCAAGATATCAACTGGGAGTTTTCATTCAAGTCAAAAATAACAAACTACAGAGCAGCTAAAATGAAGAAGGAAATGGATTTGTACGAGAAAAAGATTAATTAGTATTTTAAGTGCAAATAACAGACAGCAGAGCTGCTGTTTGCCTGCCCCTTCTCATCTGGAAACTTCTGACATAAGATTTAAGCAGTTTCATTTCACAGAGCGCAATAGTTAAAATTTAAATAATTAAGATTCCCTGGAGAATTGCCGTTGAAGAGTTGTTGGCTGGATATGAGTCATTCAGAAAATCTGCAAAAGGAGAAGCAGTTTGACATTTGCAATTAAACAAATTTTCTAGCCATCTCTCACCAAACGCAGCTCCTGAACTACTTCTCCTGTACCATGGCATCTGCCACATCTAATTCTGGGTGCATCGTACCAATGAAACATCCTGCCACTCACTGTATTGTATGAGATGAGGGGCGAAAGTTGATGATGACATTCGACCGCTGCATGGGAAATAGATTGTCTAGGATGGGCTGAGGGGCTAAAATTGTTGATGATACTTGACAAGCTGCATGACCTTGAAAGAGTCCTGTCAACATTCCTTTACGGGCTGAAGACGGCAGTTTCAACTTGCTTTTCTGCAGCTGGGTTTTCTGTACTGACCAGCAGTTTTGTCTTCTGTAGCTGTTTCTGCACTGTCTGTTTGTTAAACTGTATGAGAGAGAGAGAGAGAGAGAGAGAGTTTTGTTCCGAGAGTTGGACTTCACCTTGGACCAAGATCACGAAGGGTGCCAGGAAAGACCCAAGCCCCCACACTGGCCTTCATTCGAGGGGTCCCCGATGGGCAGAAGGGTGAGATCTGTTGTTGTTTCTCCTTCCTTTTCCATTTATTAGTCATATTATTATCATTATTATTGCTTTGTAAACATCCACATTTAAGCAAATTGCTGTTGTCACGTCTCCTCTTAACTATATCTAACTGAATCTGAAAAGGACTGCTTGGATACACCCCGTGATCCAAGACACTCACTCAGTGCATGTCTTGCACCTTTGCCATATTCCAAAAGGTTGCTGTGCACTCGGCCAAGCACTGGCAATCCAGCACTGGCTCTCATCCGCAACATAGTGACACAGCAGCCAGGAAGCCCTCACGCATACCAACCCCTTCTCTCAACCTAGTCACTCTGGTACCCACAGACTTTAACTGTCTGCAGCTGCATACTGCACGAACAGATTCAAAGTGAGCACATGCCTTGTCTTCAGTGCCCACTGGACATCCACATTTTCCTGGTGGGAAACATCTCATAAAGGCCCGCTACCAGACAAATTGAAACACGAGCTTTTGTTTACTGAATTAATTCATTTTATTTCTGTAAGTCCAAAGGTGTGCATGTTCGGTGGATTGGCCATGCTAAGTTGCCCATTGTGTTCAGGGATGTGCAGATTAGATCGATTAGCCATAGGGAATGCAGGATTACAGGGATAGGGTAGGGGGCTGAGTCTGGGTGGAATGTTGGTCAGATGGTCAGTGAGGATTTGATGGATTGACCGGCTTGCTTCTGCACTGTAGGGATTCTATGATTTTATGATTGACAACTCGGACAAGCGAAAGCAGACCAAACCAACAGAGACTGAAGTTTTCGGGAAGGGTTGCCGGCCTGGATACATTAACTCTGACTTCTCTTCACAGATGCTGCCAGACCTGCTGAGCTTTTCCAGCGATTGAGGCTGAAGTTAATCCTGACAATGTAAACCTGATTTTTCCGTCATGTGCAGTCCATGCTGACATGTTGCACCCAGCGTTCATGGACCAGAACTGGTTGGCCATCAGGTCCTGTCTGGCTTTAACACCCGATTCATGGACAGAGCAAGCTTCCTATTTCCTAATGTCGTTGTCCTCGTCCTTGGAAGAGTGCTCCTGATTCCTCAGTTCCACAGCAACGAGCCCATCGCCACACTGCACACCAGGACGGTGCAACACACTCTGACTGGAGGGATCCTCTCTCCCAGGATGATCCAATAAACCAAACCAATTCTTCAGCAGCTCCATCGTCTGCTCCACTCTGGCCCTGCTGGTAGCCTGGATTGTACTGTATCTCTGTTCCTTCCCCTCAGTCAGGGGGTTGGACAATTGTCTCATGAGCCAAGGTCACCCTTGTCCTCCAGTAACCAACCTTGTAAAACACCTGCCGTCAACCACAGCAGGCACATGACAATACCCCAGGATGTAGGTGTCCTGGCAGCTGCCAGGGTAGGGGTTACATGAAGTGGTAACAGTGGCTATGGATTACCTGGACATTAATGAAGTAGAGTAAAAAGTGAGGTCTGCAGATGCTGGAGATCAGAGCTGAAAATGTGTTGCTGGTTAAAGCACAGCAGGTTAGGCAGCATCCAAGGAACAGGAAATTCGATGTTTTGGGCATGAGCCCTTCTTCAGGAATGAGGAAAGTGTGTCCAGAAGGCTAAGATTACAGGTAGGGAGGAGGGACTTGGGGGAGGGGTGATGGAGATGTGATAGGTAGAAGGAGGTCAAGGTGAGGGTGATAGGCCGGAGTGGGGGTGGGAGCGGAGAGGTCAGGAAGAAGATTGCAGGTTAGGAGGGCGGTGCTGAGTTCGAGGGAATCGACTGAGACAAGGTGGGGGGAGGGGAAATGAGGAAACTGGAGAAATCTGAGTTCATCCCTTGTGGTTGGAGGGTTCCCAGGCGGAAGATGATGCGCTCTTCCTCCAACCGTCGTGTTGTTATGTTCTGGCGATAGAGGAGTCCAAGGACCTGCATGTCCTTGGTGGAGTGGGAGGGAGAGTTAAAGTGTTGAGCCACGGGGTGGTTGGGTTGGTTGGTCTGGGCGTCCCAGAGGTGTTCCCTGAAGCGTTCCGCAAGTAGGCGGCCCGTCTCCCCAATATAGAGGAGGCCACATCGGGTGCAGCAGATGCAATAGATGATGTGTGTGGAGGTGCAGGTGAATTTGTGGCGGATATGGAAGGATCCCTTGGGGCCTTGGAGAGAAGTAAGGGGGGAGGTGTGGGCGCAGGTTTTGCATTTCCTGCGGTTGCAGGGGAAGGTGCCGGGAGTGGAGGTTGGATTGGTGGGGGGTGTGGACCTGACGAGGGAGTCACGAAGGGAGTGGTCTTTGCAGAACGCTGATAGGGGAAGGGAGGGAAATATATCCCTGGTGGTGGGGTCCGTTTGGAGGTGGCGGAAATGACGGCGGATGATACGCTGTATACGGAGGTTGGTGGGGTGGTAGGTGAGAACCAGTGGGGTTCTGTCCTGGTGGTGGTTGGGGGGGCGGGGCTCAAGGGCGGAGGAGCGGGAAGAGGAGGAGATGCGGTGGAGGGCATCGTCGATCATGTCTGGGGGGAATCTGCGGTCTTTGAAGAAGGAGGCCATCTGGGCTGTACGGTATTGGAACTGGTCCTCCTGGGAGCAGATGCGGCGGAGACGAAGGAATTGGGAATATGGGATGGCGTATTTGCAGGGGGCAGGGTGGGAGGAGGTGTAGTCCAGGGAGCTGTGAGAGTCAGTTGGTTTATAGTAGACCAGTTCCCGCTCCTCCGCTCTTGAGGGGAGCAGTACTTAGCAGGACAAAGGAGAGTACAGTGAATTAAGGTAGTCATTTGATTTATCTGGATAGGCCATGGTAAGTCCTGGAGGTTAAATGCATCCAGTAAGAGGATTCTAAGTGCGTCTGAGGGGAGAACATTTTTCTTACAATAACGCAAAGGGAGTGTCATGTTCACAGATCGTAACTCCAGATCACCCATGGATGGATCTGCTTTCAATTGCAAAGTGCTTTTTTTTAAAGAAAAGGACACACAGCCAAACATTGACAGTTGATGTAAATACAGCGGCTACCTGGAGAGAAAGAGAGAGAGTTACACCTGACAAAGTGCTAAAGACAATTTAAAACGTGAAAGTGCACTAAAAACCAAAATCTGCAAACTCCTTGGAGTATCTCAGACTGTGAATATGATGGTTAAACAATAACAGCTTGGGTAACAGACATATTCGCATTTTCCCTTTTGATGGTTAAAAGTGCCTGGAATGTACTGCCAGAAGAGGTGGTGGAGGTAGATAAAACAAGAGGCGTCGTGAAGATGCATGAACAGTCAGGAAATAAAAGGATGCAACCTTGGTCTAGGAACAAGAGTAGAATGTTCAGCCTTGACTGATCAAACAATTCAATGCCCTTTAGCCACCCCATCCCCATTACACTGTTTGGTAATCAGAAATCAATCACTCTCTGCTGAAAACATAATCAAAGACTGAGCTTCCACAGCCCTCTCCAGTAGAGAATTCCAAAGGTTCTGATTATATAAAAACCTCATCCCAGACTTAAATGGCATCTCCGTTATGAGTAAACTGTGTCCCATGGTTCTGGATTCTCCAGCCAGTGGAAACATCTTGCCTGGAACAACCCAAGCTACGACAATTAGTATTTTTTCAAGTTTCAACAAGATCATCTTTTATTCTTGAAAACTCTGGACAATACAGGCCCAGTTTGCCCAATCTCTCTTCAGAGGACGGTCCCACCATCCCAGAAGCAAACCTGGCGAACCTTCTTCACACTGTTTAGTAATAAAACATCTCTTGTGGTTCAAAGTTAAATATCACATAAAACCCAGGTTATAGTCCAACAGGTTTATTTGGAAGCACTAGCTTTCGGAGCGACGCTCCTTCATCAAGTGGTTGTGGAGCACACAGTTGTAAGACTCAGAATTTATAACAAAAGTTTACAGTGTGATGTAACTGAAATTATATATTGAAAAATACCTTGATTGTTTAAGTCTCTCATCTGTTAGAATGACCGTGTTAGTTTCACTTCTTTCATATCTAAATCACAAAACTTTTTTTATAAGTTACATTCTCAGGTTAACTGTAACAATTGGTGTCAGGCCAGATAATGTGTTGAAGGTGTTAGTCCCCTGTGTGCTGTTGACTGTGGAATAATGTTTAGACTGATTCTAATCTAAAAAATGAGTTAACAGAATCTTACATGGATTCATGCAGTTTTTAAGCAAAGTACAATGTAACTCTGCAAGTACAAATTCACCCCACAAATGTATATGTATATTGTGTGCAGGTGGGTTTGTGTGTGTCTGGGGTGGGGGTTGAGCGTATCTGTGAAAGAGAGTGTATATGTGTGTGTGTGTGAGTGTAAAGAGGTCTACGTCTGTGAGAGGGTGCATGTGTAAGTGTGGGAGTGTGTGTGTCTGTAGGAGTGTGTGTGTCAGTGTGTGTGTGAGTGTCTGGGAGAGAGTGTGTATATGTGTGTGTTAGTGTAAAGGGCTATAAGTCTGTGAGAGGGTGCATGTGTGAGAGTGAGAGTGTGTGTGAGTGTCTGTGTGTGTGTAGGAGTGTGGTGTGTGTGTGTGTGTGTGTGTGTGTGTGCGTGTGTGTGTGTGTGTAGTGTAATGGTGGTCACCTGTAATGTGACATGAACCCAAATTCCCGGTTGAGGCCCTCCCTATGGGTACCGAACCTGTGGTAAGGAGACCAAAACTGCTCACAGGTGCAGTCTAACCAAGCTCCAATACAATCGAAGAAAGACTTCATGACTCCTGTACTCAAATCATCTTGCGATGAAGGCAACATTACATTAGATGTCCTAGTAGCCTGCTGCACCTTCAGTACCTGTTTGACAAGGGTGGGTAGGTTCCTTTTTACATTTACATTTTCCACCTTCTTACCATTGAAGAAATACTCTGCATATCTGTTTTACCATCAAAATAGATCATGTCACATTTTTCACATTATACATTTGCCATGTTCTAGCCCAATTTTTATGCCAGTCCAAAACTTCTTGATATCACATCTTACTCACAACAATTATTCCCAAATACCTTTAAATCATTTTCGTATTTAGAAATATTTCATGTGGCCCCTGCCTCCTGATTATTGATATATATTGTGAACAGCTGGGGCTCAATTACTAATCTTTGCAATATCGTTACGGACTGGGCCAGACCACTCAAAACATTCTTAAGCAAACAGCCCCAGGCCATAACTTTGCAATTTGTTTCAGTAAGTGTACAGTGAAAATTACCTGGATTAAGTTAGCTAGATTGACTACTAGATTTTAAAACAGACAAAATTAATTAACAAAATTACACAATGAAACACCAAGTAACAGACTAAAAAACCCTCACGGAACTCAACCTATCTAACTAGACTTAATTATGTTGTTCTGAATATACATAACAATCATAATACGCAAACTCCCTTTAAAAACCAGTGTAAATGAACACATACTCACAGGTTGAAGTTGAATGGGAGACGAGAGAGAGAGAGAGAGTTTTCACACAGTTCTCTGTTGAACTTCTAACCAGTTCAAGACTGAATTATAACTGCTCAGCTCAGCTAGAGAGCTGACCTCTCCCCTTTCTTTACACAGGTCACTTCTAAAACATGACCACTTTGGCCTGGAGTCTCATCTGTTTACATATAAACAAAAGGCCTCTCAAAATCCTTTGCATTGCTGTACCAAACCAGACTGATCGGAGTCCGGCCCAGTTTATTGCCCATCTGAAAAAAATCAAAGACATAGTCTCTTTGAGCCAAGGAACAGCTTTTAGTAAGAAAAGGGACTAGCTTTGTGACAATATCCCACTAATCGCAGTTGTCAATGTGAGAATGACCCACTGATTTAAATATGACACCAGAATGGGAATAATGCAGTGTCCCAGCTACACAATTCCACGCGACAGATGCCAAAGAATCGAATTGAATTTATTGTCACATGTACCGAGTGAAAAGCTTTGTCTTGCGAGCAATACAGGAAGATCATAGAGTTAAGTAGCATAGATAAGTAAATAATAGATAAACAGCAGAAAAACAAAAACACAGGTACAGGCGAATGTTAAGAGTTTGTGAGTCCATTCAGTATTCGAACAACAGTAGGGTAGAAACTGTTTCAAAACTGGCTGGTGTATGTGTTCAGGCTTCTGTACCTTCTCCCCAATGGTGGAGGATGGGATGGATCTTTGAGAATGCTGTTGGCCTTTCCTTGACAGTGGGCCTGGTGGATGGATTCTATAGATCGGAGGTAGACCTTTGTGATTGTCACGGCCGAGTTCACCACTCTCTGTAACCGTCTCCGATCTTGAATGGTATAGTTGCCATAACAGGTAGTGATACATCCAGACAGAACGCTCCGAAAGCTAGCATGCTTCCAATTAAACCTGTTGGACTATAACCTGCTGTTGTGTGATTTTTAACTTTGTACACCCCGGTCCAACACCGGCATCTCCAAATCATGAGTTATCAAGTTAGCCTTCCTTATAGTTATTGTATATTACTGCTGACTGCAATCTAACCTCAGTGGAATTCATTTGGTCTTCAAATTACTCTAGAGAATTTATTTTATTGATCATGGATGGCTTGCAAGACACAGGGCAGTAACAACTTAAGATATTTCAGCAAATTTATCCGGTGAGTGAATGAGTTATTCAAACTGTGAAGGTCTCAGGTTTGATTTTAAGTACATATTGAGTTAACTGATCTCAGGAATGCAGACGGGCCTGTGCAATTGACTGTAATCTCCCTGGGCTGGGAATGGGAAAGTCACTTTTGGTTTCCTTTGCTACTTGGAGCCTTCAGAAAGTACATCAGTGTGGATATCATATGTATGCAAGAACTGGCATGGCTGTGTCTGCCAGCTCCAAGGTGAAAAAGGATGCTTGCAGTAACTGTCAACGCTCACATATAAATAATTGCCATGTAGCCAAGATATGTAAACCCAACAAACGTAGATGGAAATGTCTTCAGCGAAGAGAAGAGCAAGGATGATAAATATGCAAGAGCATAAAGATGTTGTGAAATGTGCCAATGACAGTCTTAATAGCCACAGACATTTTCACTTAATGTTAATTCCTAAAAGGTCTGAATTGCTTCTCTGTGCTTTTATGAGATACCTGATACCTTTTAGACAGCTGCATATTGTGACATTTATGCAGGGTCATACCTAAGAGCTCTTTAAAGTGCTGATTGTTCGAAGTCCCCTGTCATTAACTTTCATTGCTGTTCATCCCGTTTTCTTTGTGCTAATTTGCAATGCTTCCATGACACACCCACTGCAAACAACATGTGACTGCTGTCATCTCTCAGCTCACCATCGCCTGCATGCTCCCCATCATATACTGAGTCAAAACTTAATTTTTTTCCCCATATTTCTTAGTCTGTGTGCCTATATCATTTATGAAGCTATTTACCCGCCTTGTTTTCTCCCATTAGTGTGCAGTTTTTTAAAAATTAGCCTGGTGTGAATCTAAGCTGCAGCACAAACATTGATGACTGGATATCTTTCCAGATTTGTGTAGACCACAACACTAGATTGAGAGATGCAGCAGAATTAACTACTTAAGTAAGTGGAGTGATCATGGCTGTGGGATCTCACATAAATATCACCGCAATCGCTTTGTCATCCATCTTGTGTAGCAATCATAGTCTCTCTTCTTGAAGAATTAAATTGCAATTCCACATCAGATCATTCAGAGACATTAGGTCAGGTGTTCAGAGCAAGCTGCATTCTACCTGCTTTGATCTGTCATCATGACAAAGCATCCCAATGCTCCTCATCCACCATCTTCATCATTCACATCCTTTATCACTGACACATGGTGGGCTGTTGAGAAAAGGCAGTGTAGCAACTCATTAAGGCTTCCCCTTTCATATCATAAACTCAGCCACGTAGAAGGACAAGTTCAGCTTATGAATGGAAGCACAGTTACCCAGATGTTCCTCCGACAAACCATCCTCACTTCAAACTTGAACACCAATCCTTCACTGTGGTTGAGATGAAATTCTGGAACTCACTTCCTATCAGCACTCTGGGTGACACTACATCTCATGTCCTTGTTTTAATTATTCCTTCACAGGATATAGGCGTCTCTGGCTAGGCCAACATTTATTACCCAGAGGGCCATTAAGAATCAACCACATTGCTGTGTGTGTGGAGTCATATGTGGGCCAGACCAGTTAAAGAAAGCACTTTCCTTCCCTAACAGGCACTAGTAAATGAGGTGGGATTTTCCTGACAATTGAAATGGTTTCACCGTCATTGTTACACTCTTAATTTCAAACTTTTATTGAATTCAATTTCTGCCATCTGCCATGGTGGAATTCAAATAGAGGTGCCCACAACATTACATGGGTCTCTGGATTAAGAGTTAAATGATAATGCCATGAGACCATCATCTCCCCAAGTGAGTGAAGAAAGTAGCTCACTGTCGCCTTCTCCAGGGAGATTAGAGATGGGCAATAAATGCTGGCCTGGTAATAAGAAACCTACCTGAATGATACCAACAATTCAATTCACCTGCTGCAATTATGCAAGAACATAATTGATATAGATCACTCCAAAACAACGCATCGGACTTTCAATCCAATTGCCTTTCATCCCAACAGATCGATGCAGTCCATCCCAAACCATTCCTCTATCCTTTCTGAAAACTGACTGTTCAACTGGCATGAATGGAGTCTGTACCCTTACACTTGAGCATCTGGTCCACTTGCAATCCAGCATCATTTAAGTAGGATGGCCTGTTCAGAGTGAATTCCATGCATCTCACCTCACACACTTCACCTTTACACCACATGGAGAAAACCTCTGAAGTATGCGTACATATTTAACTGCACCCATTTAATACCTTTGGTTTTCTATGCTTGTCATCTGTGCATGGCTAGGTCATTTCTCACCAAGATGGGAAGTATGTTAAACTCACCGTAGCTAATCAGGTGGAGCTGCTCTGTAAAACGAGACCACATGATATTTTTGTATTCCGCATTTAGGGTCAACTTAAGACTGGGAGGATACAAAGAAAAATTAAAGTGAGCTTTCTAAGGACCCCACAGTTAAGCAAATCCTGGATAGTGCAGGATTAAATTCAATGCATTGTTCTCTCCCAAGAGATTTGAAAGGTTTATTAGGCTGCAAATCTTCCAGAATTGATTTTAAACGCAGACCAAATCCTCTGTGTCACGGAAATCGATCTTTTTTTTATTTCCATAGCTCCTCATTTCAGGTTGAGGGTGGTACATTGAAGGCCAACATTTATTGCTCACACCTAGTGTTGCCCTTTATAAAGGAATGGATTTCTGGGCACTTCAAAAGGCAATTAAGGGTCAAGCACATTGTTGTGACGTCAGAGTCACTTGCAATCCAGACTGGGTTAATAAAGCAGTGCGGTGATGATCCATTTGTGTTTCCTTTTTAACAGTCTAACAGAAACAGCAGGCTGGCTCAGTGGTTAGTACTGCTATCTCACAGTGCCAGGGGCCTGGGTTCAATTCCTGTCTCAGGTGACTGCCTGTGTGGAATCTGCATATTCTCCCTGTGTCTGTGTGAGTTTCCTCCCACAATCTAAAGATGTGCAGGTTAGGTGAAGTGGCTGTGCTAAATTTCACTTTTGTGTTCAGGGATGTGTAGGCTAGATGCATTGGTCAGGGGCAAGTATAGGGTTGGGGGATGGGGCTGGATGGGGTGCTCTTCGGAGGGTCGGTGTGGACTTGTTGGGCCAAGCTTCCACACTGTAGAGATTCAATGATCTTTCACTGATACCAGCTTTATATTTCTAGATTGAGCATTTGGAAATCAGTTAAAAATAACAGCCACTATGAATTCACAGTTTCTGGGATCATTAGACCAATAATATAAATAGTCTTGTATTTGTATAACACCTTTCCTAGTCTTAGGATTTCCCAAAGCACTTTATCACCATATGGGTCCTTTAAAAGTATAGTAACAGTTGCCATTGTGGGAAAAGCAGCTGTCAACATAGACTGAGCGGACTGAAAGGAGACAATGACCAAGAATTGGTGTTTAGGTATTGTTTGACTGATGATTGACAGTCAAAAACAGAGGAGAGCCAGCCAGCTCTCCTTTCAAATCATGCTGTGAAAGTTTGTACGGTGATCTAACTGAGCAGACGGCCCATGGTTTAATGTCCCATCGAAAACTTGTATTTCTGACAGCCCCTCAGTCATACACTGTTGCCTCATGTCAGATTTTGTACTCAAGAGTGGAACTTAAATTCATTATATTCGGACTCAGATACAAGAGAATATCACCAGTGGAAACACCGCCGTATTTATTGCAGGCCATTCTATATGTCTGTTTATATTGTTTTCTTCCCATTGTCTCTTCTTGAGTTCTCACGTCCTTGCACTGTGCATCCTCAGATTAGTCTTGCTTTCATTCAAGTGTGTGCCTGAGCTTAGACTCTGAATACTATTTTTAACATTGAATTCCTGCACTTTCTATCTTAGCAAAATCGAAGCACTTGATAATTAATGCAGGAACTTCACACAAATAGATTACGGCACAGGGAGATTTTTTTTAAGAAAATCACGCAGTGGTTTGCTAATATAGGTCAGGATTAAGGGGAAGCTTTGAGATTCCTTTATGTTTTCATGCCTCCTGTTAAACATGACAGAAGGCGATGTGTAAAGTTTTAATGCTCCCAAGTTTCAGAATTGCATAAAAAGATTGCATTGTGATGAGGAGAAATTAATGTCTGAAATTAGATATTGGAAGCACTGAGCTCCTCAGATATGGTTGAGTGTGTTCTACCGCAATGAAAGCTGTTATGTGACTAGACAAGGACTTGGAGCCAGGCATCCTACTGATAATACTCCCAGAGCAGCAATAATCAGCAGGGAAGGATGTAAATGATGGGGAAAACAGAACACTGATGAATCTTCCTCAACTAATTACAGTTTGAGAAACAATTGTAAATCAAGCACCAGGAGCGAAGAAAGCCTTGAAGGAATGTGGTAGAGGATTAAATCTACATATTAACTTTATCCATTTCAAGTTATCCGTGAGGCATTCTTATTTCATTAAACCCGTCTGGCGCTTCATTAGCCATGCAATTTCTCTGATCAAAATGTTTTTTTTTATCTGCACAGTCTTGTACCTTACCTAGTAAGTAACCTAAAATTAATTTTGCAGTAACAGTGTAAGTGTGCTGCCTATCTGAATTGAATCCATTTCCTGATGGCTTCTCCACTTAACACTGACTAAATTGCAATGTGCACAGCTACCTGCAGTTAGCTATGGGACTATGTAAGGGATCTCCCATGGCACCAGTAGCAAATGGAATAAGTGTGCAATTCACAGAACCATCCTTCACGGCTACCAACCAGTAAGCATTTAACAGGCCACTTGTGGAATTATTCACCTAAGAAACGGTCAGATAGAGGCAAACAATGAGCAGAGCAAGAGTTGACTTATCGTAGTCAGTCACAGAGGTTGCCTGTAAAATTCAGAGAAACACGTTCAGGCAAGTAAGTTGAATTCCCAATCACAGAACCAACTTTCTATCCTCACTTATAAGTTATATGTCCCACAGGGCTAAATGTTAGTTTGAGTATTATTTTTCAATCTATAGTCTGGTCAATATGGATAGGCTGGGACTTCTTTCACTGGAGCATACGAGGTTGAGAGGTGATTTTATAGAAGCTTATAAAATCATGAGGGGTATAGATAAGGTTAATGGTAGTTGTCTTTTTTCCCTAGGATGGGGATTTCGAGGCTAGGGGGCACATTTTTGAGGTGAGAGGAGAGAGAGATTTGAAAAAAGACATGATGGGCAAATTTTTTACTTGTATGGAATGAACTTCCTGAGGAAGTGGTGGATGTGGGTACAAATCAAGGTTTAAAAGGTATTTGGATAAGACATGATTAGGAAAGGTTTGGAGGGATATGGACCATGAGCAGGCAAGTAGGACTAGTTTACTTTAGGATTATTTTTGGCACGGACTAATTGGATCTTAGGGTTTCCGGGTTGTCTGACTCCAATATTTTATGTATGAAAGCAGTGTGATTTCTTATTGAGAGGTTATTTTAAAAACAGTACTTCCTTGGAGTGGGGAATCTACTCCACATTCTTCGCAGTCTTCAATACATCATCAGCAACAATGAATACCTCACCACGATCTTCCCTACACCTCCACTTCTTGCCTTCAAACAACTTCCAAACCTTAAGCACACCGTTGTTCAGATTCCTTACAATGTGGAAACAGGCCCTCCGGCCCAACAAGTCCACTCCGACCCTCCAAAGAGTAACCCACCCTGACCCATTTCCCTCTGACTAATGCACCTAGCACTATGGGCAATTTAGCAGGGCTAATTCACCTTACCTGCACATCTTTGGACTGTGGGAAGAAACCGGAGCATCTGGAAGAAACACACGCAGACACGGGGAGAATGTGCAAACTCCACACAGACAGTCACCCAAGGCTAGAATTGAACCTGGGACCGTGAGGCAGCAGTGTTAACCACTGAGCCACCATGCCACCCCAATAGAGTTCATAGAGTACATTGTCTAACATGAGGTACGTTGATAAAACCTTTAATTATCTCGGGACAAAGACTTGAAAGGAATCTGGATTTTGCATTTTGATCAGCAGCCTACCTCCTAACTGATTAAAGGATTAAACAATGAAAGCTAGTTTTAAAATTGTTAACTTTTTGCTTATAAATACTGTGCCTTATACCTCTCGTTCATACCACGTCAGGGGAAGGAACTGAGCTCCGAAAGTTTGAAACTTCAAATAAATCTATTGAACAATAACCTGGCATTGGATGAGGTTTGATTGGAAAATGTAAAATAAACCCATCAGAACAGTTTGCAGTTATGTGGCAATGAGAAAAAAGGAAGACTTAATTGCAGTTTTGGAACACTTTTTTCAACACCATATGTCACAAAATGCTTTTCAGCCATAATTGCGCTGATGAAGTGTACTCACTTTGTGATGTCAGAAGGGGCGCAAGTTCCAATCTGACATGCCCCCTGCAAAGATGTTTGTGGGTCGCAATTCACAATTAACACACGTTATTTAATGGCGAAGTCAGCAACAAGCCATCTTTGTGTAACTGCTGGTTTCAATGATTTCAGCATCCAGCCAAAACTAAGAGCACCATGAGGCAAGAGGAGAGAGCCAGTGTCCTGAGTATCAATGTCCATTTGCATGTAGGCTTTGCCATTTAAAGCAAATGTCCCCTGCTTCAAGGTGAGGAGCATCCTGGCTGGAGCAGGGACTGAAGGTTGTAAAACAAAGATGGAAGAAAATGGACTTCAACGATTTGAGCTGCTAGATTGGGAGGTCTTGGTGAAACAGTGGAAAAGAGAACACATAGCTTTGTACACATAAAGAGTTTAGGATGCCTTTCGACATATGTTCAAAAAAGAAATGCACTTAAACCTGACATTCATCTGCTCCACTACACCCTCAAACATTTACCACCATGTACCCATATACAATCCAGAGCTCTCAGCTTGGGGACACATTGCTAGCTATTCAACCATGGCAGTTACCTCATCCAAACACATTAAATAGCATTCAATTAACACACTTTCCTGTTCCTTATAAGACAATGTGGTGCAAAACGAGTAGAAGTAGAACCTAAGAGAAAAGCAAATTACTGCAGAATCTGAAACCAAAAGAGAAAATGCTAGAAAATATCAGCAGGTCTGGCAGCATCTGTCAGGAGAGAAAAGAGCTGACGTTTCGAGTCTAACTGACTGCTTTGACAAAAGGTCAGTTAGACTCGAAAAGTCAGCTCTTTTCTCTCCTTACAGATGCTGCCAAACTTGCTGAGATTTTCCAGCATTTTCTCTTTTGGTAGTAGAACCAAAGTGGAAGGAGTCAGAGGTGCCTGCATTATCCTACTCTCCACAGTGTTGGCCATTATTTGAATGCTATTGCTGGTGCCTTGGCCAGTGTTCGAGCTGAAACTATTGAAAGTAAGGATATTCTCACTCCTAATCCTCCTCCAGACATCCCACTTTGCCCTTACCTCACACTCTTTTCGGGTTTTCCAAATGCGCATTAGGTAATCAAACACACATCACCCTCACCACAATGCTACCCTTGTGCCTATCCCCTTTTAGACACCCAAGGAGTCCAATATGGTCATAATGTGGAGGAAGCCAGTGATGATGAAAACACAAACAGTCAGGCTGTCACTGCGAGCTGCGTGTAACTGAGGGAATAGCATAGCCATGGCAGTACTGAGAAATTGGGCATGAGTGGCCCACAGTCAGGATGGGAAGCAAGACTAGCACCAGGATCACAGATCAGCCATGATTTTATTGAATGGCAGAACACGCTTGAGGGGCTGAATAGCCTGTACCTATCTTCCTAATATTGTGGATGAAGAGGATATGGATGAGCCCTTTGAGTGCTCACTGATGATTACACGTAGCAAAACACTTTGGGTGGCTTCCCAGAAAACCTGTGGTCAATGTTACAGGTCTTGGTGCAGGCCAATGTCCCAGTTTGACTCTGACCAGCCCATTCTTTCCTGTGTGGAAATAGTGACCAGCTCCTCCACTTATAGATCCAACTATAATACTACATTTGCTGGCTGCTGTCTCCAGCAGCAATCACACTTTGTCAAAGTGCAGCAGTGGAAAGTCAGACTAGTGTCATACAAACTCAACCCACAGGCTTGCAAGCTCTGACTGCTGTCATTCTGGCTGTGTGGGTGACACAGTGCAATGAGCTCAGGCTATTGCAGTCTGTGCTACAACACACTGTGAGTGGCATGGAGGCTCAGTTCTTAGCACTGCTACCCTCACAGCATCCGGGACCTCAGTTCAATTTCAACTTTGGATGACTGGCTGTGTGGTTTTTGCACATCCTTCCTGTATCTGCATGGGTTTCCTTCGGGTGCTGTGGTTTCATCCCACAGTCATATGCAGGTTGGGTGGATCTGCCATGCTAAATTAACTATAGTGTCCATGGATATGCAGACTAGGTGGGCTAACTGTGGGAAATGCAGAACTACAGGAATGGGATGGGTTTGGGTGGGATGATCTTCGAAGGGTTGGTCTGGATTTGATGAGCCATCTGGCTTGCTTCCATGTCATATGGATTCTACGAATTTCTATGAACACAGCAGAGGAATTGCAGAGGTGTTTCTCACTGAAACTTCAAGTGATTGCTGCCAGTTCAGTTGGCATTCACTCCTGGATGATTCATTGTCTATAGTCAGACAGCAACTGGGCATTCAGAGAGTGTATTTCAATATGGGAGAGGGCAGCATTGTCATGCAGGACGTACAGAGTGATATGTGTCAACCCCACAATCCTAGCAAAACTGCTTGTATGCAGAATTAAACAGTGTTAGCTTGAAATGAGTAGGGAGCATCAGTGATCTCTCTGATACAACCTCAGACAGCAAACAGTGGGGATGCTGCTAACATCTTTGACTGTAGTTTAGAAGGAGCCAGACACATGCCAATTTAGAACAATAGTCATCTTTACAATGTGCTTCGCTCTCTCTTGGAATTGTGGCTGCAGCAAGTAGAAGGTTTCAGCAAGGAGCTTGTTAGTGAAGCACAGGCAAATCCCTTTCCTCAGAAGACAAGCCCCCCACCCTTCCCAGCATTAGTCCAGTAAACTTTGAACTTTTTCCAAGAATTACACTCTTCCTGAAATAAGATAACCAATACAGTGCATAATACTTCAGTAGCTATCTCACCAGTGCCTTGTGTAATGCATTCAATACATCTATTCCATACTGCCCTCACTGAGATTCAAATAGGACATTTGCTATCAGATGATCCTAGCTGGACGTGGCCTCCTGCTCAGAGACTTTCATCCTCACCACTTTCTTTCAATATTTTTTTTCCCCCTGCTTCTTCTCATTCTCAAATAGATTTCCAATGGAAATGCCTGCCAGTGCCTCTTTCTCTCACAGTGGCTGGCTTCTACTGAAGGCTTGAAGTCAGAAACATCTTTTTTCACCACCTGCCACACCATTTTTCACAGACCTCTGCAACTTTAAACAGTTACTCAACACAATGGATGCTTGTAGACTTCTTATAACAGCCTGAGGGGCAATAAAAACAATAAGCAATTATCCTGTAGGAAGTTTATGATGCTTTTAAATGCTGGTTGGGAGTCTTTGCTGCTGCTGAACAAATGTTTAACTGCACACACTTAAGTGAATGTATTAGCTAACATGTTGAGCTCTGAAATGTCAGCGCTGGAATCAAATTGAGAGTTGTGTGGTGATTGGCATCATGAACCTTCTCCTCTGCAGACTTCCAGAGGCCGCTTCATGTACACATACTATCCCCTTACTAAGACAGCAATTATCCCAAACATATGCGCCACACACCGCTATCCATGCTGGAAGTTAAACGGTATTCTTAGTGAAAAATACCATGTCCAAAAATATCCCAGTTTCATATTGAAAGCAAAAGAGTCTACATCAATAAAGTACAATGTGTTAAATAAGGGACATCTAAGAATTACTAACATGAGTTCAGAAATGTTACCATCATCCATTGCAAGATTCCTATGTGTACATAGGATACTGAGTAAGGCATTCAACTCCATGAACCTGATCTATCACACAATTAAATTCATAGAAACCCTGCAGTGTGGAAGCAGACCATTCAGCCTGCCAAGACCACACTGATCCTCTGAAGAGCATCACACCCAGACCCACTACTCTACTCTATATTTATCATGGCCAATCCCCCTGCCCTGCACATCCCTGGACACCACAGGCAATCCAACTAACTTGCACATCTTTGAACTGTGGGAGGAAACCCACAAAGACACAGGGAGAATATGTAAACTCCACACAGTCACTCAGGTCTCTAGTGCTGTGAGGCAGCATTGAGCCACTGTACCACTCATCATGCCCATAACTTTTGGCTATTTACATCCTAAGCACCTTGTTTCCCATAACAATCTTAGCTGGTACAAGGGTGATTATATGCTGATGCAATTATTAGTGATGACTGAATAGGGTTTTAGAATTGGTACTCTGCTTACAATTTTGGAATAGCTTGCCTGTGTGTTTAAGTGATCTGGTGTAAATGTTTGGTAGTTGTCTGTGTTGAGCTAGGAGAAAGAGGAAACAGGAAACAAAGTTGAATGATTAGCCATGACCAGATAGAAGAGCTGAATGGCTTACTCCTACTTGTTTTTTCTCTGCTTCTATGCCAGCATTCAATGTAGCGTCTGAGAAGTTAATGACTACGAATGATGCACAAGTAAATAATCTCAGAGAATTAAAGTGAAATGAGTTGTAGCATTAAAAGGGCCATGATATTTAAACAAGAATCCCAAGACGATAAATCTGAAACTCTCTCCCCACACACAACCTGCTTGCAAAAAGAAACATCTGCTCTCACAAAACAAATGGAGAGGTTACTCAATTTAAGCTGGTTACATCTGGTAAACTAGCGCCACCTCTGTTAGGCTGAGTATGGCACAAAGACATCATAACGAGAGACCCAGGTGATGGGTCAGTTCTTCATTCCAGGAAATTTCCCGAAGTTGAAAAGATAGGTGACAAAATTCGAGAAACGAAAGTGGAAGCAGGCCAGTCAGCCCATCGAGTCGACACTGACCCTCCGAAGAGCAATCCACCCAGTCCCTGCATTTTCCACGGCCAAAATTCATTAACACCACAGCTGGGATTTCAAAGAGCTGTAGGTTTTAGCAGGAAGTTAACGTTGGGAAAAGTGAGAGTTACTCAGCTTTGAGGTCCTCGAGCTGCAGGACAACAAAATCTCTGCATTCTACAATCCTGGCCAACCATTCCCAGGCTCTATCAATTAACCATTGGTGGCCATGTCTCCAGCTGTCTATTCCCTAAGACCTAGGATTGCCTTCCTAAACCTCCTTACCATTCATGTCTGTTAGATGCCTTTTTGATTATGTCGAAACTGTTTAGATAATGTACCTGTGAAGTGACATGGGACCATTTACAACATTGAAGTCCCAGCATTAACTTGAATGGACTTGCGTAAATTTTAAGACTATGCCAATTTGTTCTGGACTTTTTATCAAGATTAATTTTTTTTTTCTACCATCTTTAATCATCTTAAGTGCCTTAATTAGATCACCCCTTAATTTTGTATATTGAAGGGTACACAAATCTAGCATTTAGAGTCTAATAGCCAAGCTTATGGATCCTGTCAGCATTTTAAATGTGGAACCCCAAAATTACAAGATCCTCCTATGGCCATGCTGTAATTTCCCTTTTTTTAAATTTAACCTATCCTTCTAACCAACATTTGCAAAGATACTATGATACACCTCTGAAGCAGGTAGGTTTTGAACCCAGGCCACCTGGTACAGACTCTACCTCTGCACCACAAGAGCCCCTCAGGGACAGGTTGTACAATACCAAATGTGATTGCAGACATCTGCAAGCACTCACTGCCCTCTCTCCATATTAAACTACCTTCTGTGCTGAAGCCTACATTCTTGTCTGTTGCTGCCATAGCAACAAACTGACAGAGCTGCTTGATACTAAATGAGTATTTTGCATCAGTATTTACTGTGGAAAAGGATATGGAAGATATAGACTGTAGGGAAATAGATGGCGTCATCTTGCAAGATGTCCATATGACAAAAGAGGGAATGCTGGATGTCTTGTAATGGGTAAAGGTGGATAAATCCCCAGGACCTGATCAGGTGTACCCTAGAACTCTGTGGGAAGCTAGAGAAGTGATTGCTGGGCCTCTTGCTGAGATATTCGTATCATCGATAGTCACAGGTAAGGTGCTGGAAAACTGGAGGTTGGCTAACGTGGTGCCACTGTTTAAGAAGGGTGGTAAGGACAAGCCAAGGAACTATAGACCAGTAAGCCTGACAATGATGATGGGCAAGTTGTTGGAGGGAATCCTGAGGGACAGGATATACATGTATTTGGAAAGGCAAGGACTGATTAGGGATAGTCAACGTGGCTTTGTGCCTGGGAAATCTTGCCTCACAAACTTGATTGAGTTTTATAAAGAAATAACAAAGAGGATTGATGAGGGCAGAGCGGTAGATGTGATCTATATGGACTTCAGTAAGGCGTACGACAAGGTTCCCAATGGGAGACTGATTAGCAAGGTTAGATCTCAGGGAATACAGGGAGAACTAGCCATTTGGATACAGAACTGGCTCAGAGGTAGAAGACAGAGGGTGGTGGTGGAAGGTTGTTTTTCAGACTGGAGGCCTGTGACCAGTGGAGTGCCACAAGGATCGGTGCTGGGTCCTCTACTTTTGTCATTTACTTAAATGATTTGGATGTGAGCATAAGTGGAACAGTTAATAAGTTTGCAGATGACACCAAAATTGGAGGTGTAGTGGACAGCAAAGAAGGTTACCTCAGATTGCAATGGGATCTTGATCAGATGGGCAGATGGAGTTTAATTCAGATAAATGCGAGGTGCTGCATTTTGGGAAAGCAAATCTTAGCAGGACTTATACACTTTATGGTAAGGTCCGAGGGAATGTTGCTGAATAAAGAGACCTTGGAGTGCAGGTTCATAGCTCCTTGAAAGTGGGGTCGCAGGTAGATAGGATAGTGAAGAAGGTGCTTGTTATGCTTTTCTTTATTGTCAGAGTATTGAGTACAGGAGTTGGGAGGTCATGTTGCAGCTGTAATGGACATTGGTTAGGCCACTGTTGGAATATTGTGTGCAATTCTGGTCTCCTTCCTACCGGTAAGATGTTGTGAAACTTGAAAGGGTTCAGAAAAGATTTACAAGGACGTTGCCAGGGTTGGAGGATTTGAGCTACAGGGAGAGGCTGAACAGGCTGAGGCTGTTTTCCCTGGAGCGTCGGAGGCTGAGGGGTGACCTTATAGAAGTTTACAAAATTATGAGGGGCATGGATAGGGTAAAGAGGCAAAGTCTTTTCCCTGGGGTCAGAGAGTGCAGAACTAGAGGGCACAGGTTTAGGGTGAGAGGGGAAAGATATAAAGAGACCTATGGGGCAATGTTTTCATACAGAGGGTGGTACAGGTATGGAATGAGCTGCCAGCGGAAGTGGTGGAGGCTGGTACAATTGCAACATTTAAAAGGCATTTGGATGGGTATATGAATAGGAAGGGTTTGGAAGGATATGGGCCAGGTGCTGGCAGGCGGGACTAGATTGGGTTGGGATCTCTGGTCGGCATGGACGAGTTGGACCAAAGGGCCTGTTTCCGTGGTATACATCTCTATGATTCTATGACTCTATACTAAGCTGGTGCAACCTTTTAAGGCAAGCCTGGCACTGAGTGAATGGTGACATCAAACAAATTGTCCAGCCACCAGATTCCCCTGGAGACAGAATAACATACATCACATAAACGCTACAGGTTATTCGATGGAGGATTGGAGCTGTTTGGAAACACCAATCCATTTTAACTCCTTGACACACAAAGCCTTACAGTGAATGTTTGTTATCTGGGATCACTACTAAATTTTATTTTGATTGGAATATTTTTCTCAATTTTTCACTGAAAAGATAGGAAACCTCCTATTGCCCCCTTTCTATTTTGCTTGCCCGTCATCTCAAACCTTGTTGCCCTTCGTCGGCTCCCAGTTACTCATTGCCTCAGATTAATATTCTTACCTTTGTCTTACATTCCCTCAGTGGCCTCCTCACATCCTCATCTCCCTCCTCCATCAGGCGAGGTAAATATTAATACTAACCTACTCAAACACTGTAACAATATACACTACAACAGTTGCTATGGACTACTTAAAGCCTGCAGTAAAAGATTAAAGATATGGCACAAGGAATTATCCAAACAATTACCCACTAGCAGTCTCTCCAGGTCAATCAGAGTTTCACCAGTGACTGACCAGGTCATTCTTACCATTGATAACACTGCAATAATGATCCTTTCGTGACAACCTTTCTACTATCCTGTCTGTGGTGGAAAGTAAAAGTAGAGCCTCATTTTCCTGTGACAATTCAACTTAGACTACAACGTTCAATAGTACAATAGTCCCAAAGAGGAGCTATATTGGACTTGAAGCATTCACTCTGTTTTACTATCTCAATTTCTCTCCACAGGTGTTGTCAGATTTGTTGAGTTTCTCCAGTACTGTCTGCTTAATTATTTCAGCATCTGCAATATTTTACATTTGTGTTGATCTGATGAAATCTTGAATTTCTTATTTAAAACTACTAGATACCTACATCTCTGGCACTCAATATTGTTTAACTTCTTTAAAGACCTGTGAACAAAGTTAATGTCTTCAGATTGTTGTAACATACAGCTGCATTGTAATCCTGCATTTCTTCTTTTCATGGTCACACATTTCAAGACTACCAAGATAATTAAACATTCAGAAACCTTTTAATCGTTGACTCTTTTCAAGTTGCTGCTGAATTATATTTAAAAGAAAGAGTCAGACTGGAAAGTCCATGTCCTTCTGTATACTTCAAAAGCAGGCAACCCCAGACATCATCAATCAATATCAGATTGTGTCAGCTTCTTAGATTTTTCAAGTAAATGTAAAACATTAAACCCAAAGTTAAACAAACCTGTATAACAATCTAACTGTCATGGGTGCGTTCCTTTTATTTCTGCCACTTAGGTCAGCTGAATTGGCATTCTTTCCAATTTGTTCCAGGCCTACTATTAAATATCAAGGTCAGTTCATTTATATTTGAGTTTATAGAACTTCCAAGGTCCGTCTACTCATTTCAAACAAACATAGCATTGTGGCCTGCTTTCTCACTGATACCAGTACCTGCTTCAATCAACTCGTTCAAAAACAAAGTTATCCTTAGACTCAGAACATCATGAATCAATGACAATTTTACACAGATAGTTTCTTTTTACCACTGTCCTGAGCCTCCCCATACACGCTGCCAAACTTGGCCAATTTCAAGCTATGCATTTGTTAGGTAATTTCTTCACATTTTAAATTACCAGGATCACAAACTCTGGAATTCCTCCCCAAACCACACCATAGCTTTCCAATCTCCCTCGATCTCTTTAGTACCCTTTCAAAGCCCATTGCTTTGAACAGGCTTTTAATTACCCCTCCTGATATCTCCTTCTTTGCTTTCTCTTACACTGCTTTCTCTTATTCAAACCTCTCTGAAGCAAAAAGAATGATGACAACAAGTGTAAGTTAATACAGTGTTTAAGATGTATTTTGTGAATGGTAAATGTTTGTTCTAGCTGCTGGAAAACATTAAAGCTGAGCAGCTACAGTGGACTTTGAGAAGACTCGATGTCAGTTTCACCACCTTATTACAGTTCTAGACATGATACCCCCAAGGTGTCACCAATTCCTGACGAGGAAGGATGACCTGGCTTCCTTTTCTTTATTCACCAATCCCCTCAGTTGATCATAATAACGTAAATTTACAAACAGACTCCTCCCTTGTGGATAGCTTTCTCTCAAACCCAAATGTCTGAAAAGTTCAATTTAACTGGGCTCTCTTGAATTTAACAAAAGTGTGAGTTTATTGCTTACTAAATGGAAGAAGAAACAACAATGCAACACATATAAACACAGATTAGAATGAGAAATGAGTCACAAAAAAAAAGCTGTGATTATGCTGTCACTTTAACAAGGCTATTTTGTCCTTGGGTTTTTTTTAAGAGAGGCTGTAAAGGCAGAGGTGCTGAAACGTCTGGAAATGTGTAGTTTAACAATGGCAGGGGAGTGATAAATGCTCTTGCGATTATAGAGGCTGTTCAGGACCTTGTTTAATGGCTTCCCTTGATTCAGGTAAAATCGATTATCCGAATAATCAATTATCTGAATGAAACAGTGCCTACCTACCTCGTTCGGATAATCGAGGTGCCTCGGTAATTATGTTATCATAAATTCAGTTTTCTTTTGTTTGTGTTTAAATAAATTCTGGTATCTTTAACACCAAGTGTTTGGGCCAGCTGCATCACTCCTGGAATATCCATTAACACCTGCTTAAAAAAAATAGAAAAGTTAGAGTTTGGGCTAACTTCTTGAAATGTTTTGAGGCGTGTCTGACCTGGTCAATAACATGCTCCTTAATAAATTGCAGTGTACGGTCAGTTGAGTTTTCCTGTAATTAAATAATTCTAGATTCTGTTTTATTTTGCTTGTGTTTCGACGGTAGTATTTAAATAAATTCGGTTTTGCTTAAAGCCAACTGGTTTGACCAGCTGCGTCACACCTGAATTATTCACTTCACATCCACCTTTAAAATAAGAGAAGCTAAGGTCTAGGCTACCTTCTTAAAATATTTTGAGGGGGTCAGCCTGGTCCATAGTAAAGCACAAATGCAAAAAGATATACAGATCAGATTCTGGGTTATTCATGATAAGTAAAGAGCTGAACAATGCAGCCATTACAGTGGATAGTACTGATAGATTTACTGTTGGCAGTTAAACAGTCAATTTCGAAATACTTTACTTCGCAGGTCAGTCGAAACTCTTTTGTCCTGGTTCCTTTCAATAGTAGCTTGTTTGCAACATTTACAGTAAACAAGATATTTTCCCTTTCTGTACCTGTGTTACTGAGGTGTTCAATGGCCACTCTGGAATCTGTGACTTTGCAAAACATTAGTCCACATATTAGATTATCAGGCTACTAATACACATAGGAGAAAGTGAGGACTGCACTAACAGATATAGCCCAGTGCTAGGGCTTGCATTTACCCCCCTGCCCCTGTGTCTTCCTAAAAGGGGAAAATGCAAATATATCTCTCATCAAGACTGCTCTCATATTTGTTTCACAATTTGAGATACTCAAAGGGGATCACAGTTCAGTTCAAAGTGCATTAATGCCTTTGAAGCATCTTTCACAAGTTCAGGTGTTTTTCAAGGTTTTCTTTCAGGACAGTGATCCAATTTACATCCACAAGCCTATTTTGGCTACACCAATCACCTTTTTAAAAAGTACATGTTGGAATTTAAGTTCTGTCTATCCATTGGTGACCCATAATTATGATACAAGATCAGTACAGAAACCTCTGATTTAATTAATAATGGTAAAAAGTTAGGGGTATTATCAGACCTAACAGTGTAAGGTGGCTGAATTAACACAGGATTCAGCTGGGGATATCATTGAATCAGGAAGCGAGCTCTTCTCCTCAGTCTAAGTTGATTCAGTGATTTCTCCATTATTTCATTAACACATTCCTGTTCATTCAAAAAGTTTCCAAATATGCAACAGACCACTGAAAAAGAAGTGGATATGAAAGTCCTCATGCTTATATTCATTTGGCTTTTGACAAGGTCTGATGAAATTTTATCTTGACAAACCAACTGCTGACACTGGGTAGAAGACAGAGGATGGTGGTGGAGGGCTGTTTTTCAGATAGGAGGCCTGTGACCAGTGGAGTGCCACAAGAATCGATGGGGAGGATCCACTACTTTTCATCATTTATAAAAATGATTTGGATGTGAGCGTAAGAGGTATAGTTAGTAAGTTTGCAGATGACACCAAAATTAGAGGTGTAGTGGACAGCAAAGAAGGTTACCTCACATTACAATGAAATCTTGATCAGATGGACCAATGGGTGAGAAGTGACAGATGGAGTTTAATTCAGATAAATGCAAGGTGTTGCCTTTTGGGAAAGCAAATCTTAGCAGGATTTATACGCTTAATGGTAAGGTCCTAGGGAGTGTTGCTGAACAAAGAGACCTTGGAGTGCAGGTTCATAGCTCCTTGAAAGTGGAATCACAAGTAGATAGGATAGTGAAGAAGGTGTTTGGTATGCTTTCCTTTATTGGTCAGAGTATTGGGTACAGGAGTTGGGAGGTCATGCTGCGGTTGTACAGGACATTGGTTAGGCCACTGTTGGAATATTGCAAGCAATTCTGGTCTCCTTACTATCAGAAGGATGTTGTGAAACTTGAAAGGGTTCTTAAAAGATTTACAAGGATGTTGCCAGGGTGGGAAGATTTGAGCTACAGTGAGAGGTTGAATAGTTTGGGGCTGTTTTCCCTGGAGGGTCAGAGGCTGAGATGTGACCTTACAGAAGTTTATAAAATCATGAGGGGCATGTATAGGATAAATAGGCAAAACCTTTTCCCTTGGGGGTGGGGGAGTCCAGAACTAGAGGGCATAAGTTTAGGGTGAGAAGGGAACGATATAAAAGAAACATGAGTGGCAACATTTTCACACAGAGGGTGGCCGTGTATGGAATGAACTACCAGAGAAAGTAGTGGAGGCTAGTGCAATTGCAACACTAAAAAGGCATTTGGATGGGTATATGAATAGAAAGGGTTTAGAGGGCTATGGGCCGGGTGCTGGCAGGTGGGATTTAATTGCGTTGGAATACCTGGTCAGCATGGACAAGTTGAACGGAAGGGTCGGTTTCCGTGCTGTACATCTCTATGACTCTATGACAGTGAGACTTGTTGCTTTTACTTGAGACATTCAGAGTAATCTTTACTCTTTGTAACCTTTATAAGAATTTGATTTCAAAGCAGAAATACTACAGCATTCCTCAGAGCATTGAAAACATTGTAAATCCTTTAACATTTCTAAAAAAGAAAATTACCCTCAACTCACCACTGCCCCCTCACTTTTCTTTTTATAATTTCTTTTCAAGTTTAGTTGACAACAACTTAAAAACCAAATCTGGAGAATAGAGCATGTAACATAAATTTACTTGACTCCAGTACTGAAAAGTAATTGACTTCTCCCTGTCCCATATATGGCATTATGAACAATAAGGTTTTAGAATTCCAAAGATAAGACATTTTGAAATGGTAAAGTTCTGAAGTGTCAGAATCTACAGACTGTGTGTATGTTTTGAGTCACTTCTGAGGAAAGGAATCAGACACTATGAAGATGCAAGTTTTTTTTTTGCCTTTTAACTATAGCTGCAAAGAAATGTTTTACTCAACGCACTTCAAAGGGGCAGCTCTGATACAAAATATTTTTGCGAAGATTATCTGATAGAATTTGACAGCAAACATGTAGAATAGTGTCTTGAGAAACAATTATTATAATTAGGTACAGCATTGAAATATGATCTTTCTTCTTAACGATTCAGAGCTGTTCATTTTCTTTATCTCTCATTTTCTGTCTGTCTCTATCTCGGTTGATCACTCATTGTGACACAGATTTATGACAATACAATTGCATCAGTCTATGTCCATGGATTGACACCAGGCTAAGTGAAGTTTCTATCATGTGGAATACCTGCCAGGATAAAAGTCACTATGTCATCCATGAAGGAGTCAGTTGATTTAACCAGTCTTCAGGAGGTTACCAGTGCTATCGAGAGGAAATTGGAAGGACTCGGGAAGGGATGGTTGAAAATTGTCTGCCATTCAGTGTTGCCTTCAGTGACAAAATGCCTGAATATCAGAATTTGTTTTTGCCTGTGGCAGTTTTCGAATGTAGAGGTACATAGAGAACTAAGATTTCCTGCTTTGATGTCATTGACAAGCGGTTGATGAATCATTTTCTTCCCTATATCCTCACATCTCTTGCACACAGACAAAGAAACAGTAAGGCCTGAATGTTCACAATGATGGGGATGAATATGACAGGTCAGGCAGATGAATTTAGAGCTTGGATTAGTACAACCAACTATGGCCTTGTAGTTATTACAGAGACTCGGTTGAGAGAGCGATACCTCTGGCAGCTTAAATTTCTGGGATTTATATGTTTCAGAAGAGATAGAGAGATGCTAAAGAGGCGAGGGAGTTATGTTACGGATAAGGGAGACTATCCCGGCTGGATTGAGGAACAACTCAAGGAGAGGTTTCAGAGGACTGGAGAATACAGAATGTTGTTTCTTTGTTTAAGAAGGGAAACAGGAATAATCGAGAAAATTACAGGCTGGTGAGCCTTACATCAATGGTGGGGAAATTATAGAAGATTGTTAAGGATAGGATTTAGTCACATTTGGAAAAATATGGACCAAGAAGCAAGAGGCAGCATGGCTTTGTGCAGGGAAAGTTGTGTCTCACAGACCTGACTGAAGTTTTTGAGGAAGTCACAAAGGTGACTGATGAGGGTAGGCTGTTAGAGGTTTTCTATATGATCTTTAGCCAGATCTTGGACAAGGTCCCTCATGGAAAACTGATACACAAGTTGAAGTCATATGGCATCCACACTGAGCTGGTAAGATGGATACAGAGCTGGCTTAGTCATAGAAGACAGAGTGTCGCAGTGGAACAGTGTTACCAATGGTGTTCCACAAGGATCATGACGAGGTTTGTAATACACATAGATGATTTGGAGAAGAATGTAGATGGCCTGATTAGTAAGTTTGTGGATGACACAAAACTTGGGGATGGCAGATAGTGAGGAGGATTTCTCAAGGGGAGAGCAGGTTCTAAATAGGCTGGAGACGTGGACAGACAAATGTTAGATACAATTTAATTTGGATAAATGTGAAATGATACATTTGGATGACTTAAAGCAGGAGAAAAATATACAGTAAATAGCAGAACCCTCAGTGGCATCAACTTAGAGGAGGATCTAGGCGCACAGATCCTCATTTACCTAAAAGTGACAACGAACGTGGAAAAGTTGGTCAAGAAGGCATATCGCATGCTTGCCTTCATTGATTTGGGCATAAAGTATGTAGATTCCTATAGTGTGGAAGCAGGCCATTCAGCCCACTGAGTACACACCAATCCTCCGAAGAGGATTCCACCCCATCCCTGTAACCCAGCATTTACAATGGCTAATCCACCTAGCCACCACATCCTGGACACTTCAGAACAATTTAGCAGGGCCTATCCACCTAACCTGCACATCTTTGGATATGGGAGGAAACCGCGAGGAAACCCATACATTCACGGGGAGAACGTGCAAACTCCACACAGACAGTTGCCCGCCGGTGCTGAGGAACAGCAATGTGAGCCACTGAGCTTCTGTGCCACTCTCTAAACATAACAATTAGCAAGGAGGAAGTGAGGACTGCAGATGTTGGAGTTTAGAGTCGAGAATGTAGTGGTGGAAAAGCACAGCAGGTCAGGCAGCAAGTTGAAGGGTTGGATCTGGGATGAGGGGAGGGGAGGGGAGGGGAGGGGAGATGTCCATCTCGGACACTTCCCTCCCCCTCCTTGACCTCTCTGTCCTCATTTCCGATTCAACACGGACATTTACTTCAAAACCACCGATTCCCATGGCTACTTGAAATGCACCACCTCCCACACCCCCCCTCCAGTATCCCTAAATCCCAATTCCTCTGCCTCACCATATCTGCTCCCAGGAGGAGTAATTCCACTCCAGAACATCCCAGATGACCTCCTACTTCAAGGATCACAATTTCCCCTCCCATATGGTCAACAATACAATCCAGCACATCTCCTCCACCTCCCACAGCTCTGCCCTTGAACCCACCCCCTCCAACCACATCAAGGATAGAACCCTTCAGTCCTCACCTTCCACCTCACTAACCTCGAGATACAGATCATCATCCTCTGCTATTTCTCCCACCTACAATTAGGCCCCACCACCAGAGATATATTTCCCTCCCCACCTTTATCAGCATTCCGCAGAGACCATTCACTCCACAACTCCCTCGTTAGGTCCACGCCCACCAACAACCCATCCTCCACTCTTGGCATCTTCCCCTGCCACCGCACAAGATGTTAAACCTGCAGCCACACTCAATCCAACACTCCAAAGGGTCCTTCCACATCTGGAAAAGATTTTCCTGCACATCCAACCACTTCATCTACTGTGTCCGTTGCTCTCGATGTGGTCTCCTCTACATTGGGGAGACAGGACACCAACTCGTGGAACGTTTCAGAGAATATCCCTGAGACACATGGACCAAACAACCGCACTGCCCTATGGCCGACCACTTTAACTCCCCCGCCATTTCCTCCAAGGACATTCAAGACTTGGGCTTCCTTCACTGCCAAATCCTAGCCACCCGAGATTGGAGGAAGAATGCCTCATCTTCCACCTTGGAACCCTCCAACCACACGGCATCAACATGGATTTCATCAGTTTGCTCATCTTCCCTCATCCTAGATCCAACCCTCCAACTCAACACTGCCCTTTTGAACTGTCCCATCTGTCCATCTTCCTTCCCAGCTATCTGCTCCACCCCCCCTCTGACCTATCACCATCACCCCCCCACCTGCATCTACTTATTGCCTTCCCAGCTACCTCTTCCTGCCCCACCCCATCCTCCTATTTATGTCTCAGCCCCCTTCCCACCCCCCACATTCCTGATAAAGGGCTTATGTCCAAAATGTCAATTCTCCTGCTCCTCAAACGCCACAAATTATATTTTTACAATTTGTTTACCATGATGTTCAGTCACTGAAAATATTCACAAGAATCCATTAAAATAATTTTTACCAAACAACCAAAGGTTATCACATACAAACAGCAACAAAAACATTTATGCTGAACAATAATGGATTGAAATTATCTTCTCATGAATAATAGCAATAAAGATTCAACCCTTTAACCCGTAACAAACAAATTTAGAGAGAATCAAACCTCAGGAAAGCATATGCCCTCCGCCCCATCTCTACTTTAAAGCTGATAAAGGCAAAATGCCTTTGTTCCTGGAAACATGAAATTTAAAAAAAACAGAAAATTGCTGGAGAAACTCAGCAGGTCTGGCAGCGTCTGTGGAGAGTGAAACGTCTGGAGTTTGATGGATTCCTGAATAGTATGGTCCAGAAAGGCAGGATCCAAATGCCTGGTGGATAGAGTGGGCAGGAGAAGGGCAGTGCTGTTTCCTCCAGACCGCCAAAGGAGACCACGTGACCAGATGCAGCCGAGATAGAGATCGCCGTCTGAATCAGGTTGGTGTCCAGGGTGAAAAGAAACATCTAGAAGTCGGAAAAGAAAGTGAATTATCTGCTGAACTCTACAAGGTTAAGTGATCTTCTCTCTGCTACCACAACACACAGAGCCACCAACACTCACTCTAGCTCTGCCACTGTACATGCCTCATACTAAGTCTGATGGACCATGACTCTCATTGCATGCAACATGCACTCAATGGTTCTCCTGATCTCATACCCCCAAATTACTCACCCTTCCTGCTCTCTGTGCTTTCTATTCACTTACTGAAGGCATCTAACCACTTCTCCAGTCTGCATCCCCACTGTCATCTCTCCCATCTATTTCCACCCTACCCAATCTTTCCTTCTGCTGTATTGCAGGAAAAATTTTGCCATAGGCCAGTTAAGGTGGCCAAGATTTGGGGCGGGTTGGAGGGACGGTGAACATTAGGCTGTCCACTCAACATGCGGATAAAATTCAGGATTTGGGTCCAGGAGAGGACAACCACTCATGTGAAGACATAGAGACCTCTACGATCAATCACCTAAGTATCCTTCATAGTGTTGTGCCAGGCTGCTGCCCCATTAACATCAATGTTAACTCGACCCAAACAACTCAAGATGGTTACTACAGCTTACATTTGACTTAATTTCAATTCTTCAATCATTTTGGGGACTTAACAAAAAAAAGCTGCCTGGAAATGATAGACAAACAATGCATTTGTGTCTTACACATTAGCGTTCCAACTGGTAAGTCATAGAGGTGAGAAGAAAAAATTGAAGACTTTGCATCTTATTCAGTGCCTTCGATATGCTCAGGCTTTCCTAGTAAGGCACTTTGGAAATGTAATGAACACTTTGCAGGAAAATACAGCAACTTGTTCTCAGATGGTAATCTGTCACAAACACCCATGAGATAAATAACAAGTCAATCTTTTTTTCTCATTATTGCAATACAAATGATGGGCAGAATCCTGAGAACATGATTCTTGTGTAGTATCAGTGGACTGTTTACATCCTACCGAGACAAGAATACCAGTTTAATGTCTCCTGCAAAGACAGTACTTCTGACAGGATAGCACAACCCTCAGCACTGCACTGGAAGATCTCCTCAATCTGTGTCCAAAATGTCAGAATGAGGCTTAAATTCACAACCTTCTGACGTAACATAAATAATGTTAATCCAAGCCAAAGCTGATACTACACTGATAGCTACTTTGACCCTGCTGTTCAAAGAAGCTTCGGTTGGTGCAAAAACATGATGTGGAGGTGCCGGTGTTGGACTGGGGTGCCCAACGTTAAAACTCACATAATACCAGGTTATAATCCAACAGATTTATTTGGAAGCACTAGATTCCTTCACGACCACTCCTGACAACCACCTGGTGAAGGTGCAGTGCTCTGAAAGCTTGTGCTTCCAAATAGACCTGTTGGACTATAACCTGGTGTTGTGTGATTTTTTACAATGCAAAAACAATGATTCTGGGAACCAACAGTGTCCAAGGAAACTGAGTTCAGAATTAATTCATGTTGCTTTCTATAAGCAAGGCATTGTGACTTAGAAAATGTAAATGTGATCTAATCCCATTCCGGAGAAACACATAAATTATTTTGAACAATAATAACTGAAATATAGGACGTTAAAGATATTAAACAAAGTACGAATTATCCATTGTATGAAGCTGCAATTCATTCATTTTTGCTCTGATAGAGCTCAGTTTATAGTGATTTATTGCGATAAGCCAATGCAACTTCTTTGGATTGCAACAGAAAGAATTAAAAACAATTCACGTAGAACAGTGCAGATTATGTTCCAGACATTGTGTTGTGAGGTTGTGCAAGGAAGAGTTAGCCAGGAAACTAAATACCACAGCAGTCAGTGCCCAATTAGGCTCTGCAGGAAAACACAGAGGAAAAATCTAGTTTTTTGCCATTGAGGTAATTGCCGATTCAGTCCGACTGAAGAAGCTTCGAGCTAATGGATGGTGCTGCACCAAAACAACTGATAGCATAGAACAGAATTTCAGCTGAAACAAATGTGGTTACCAATAACTGTCATTTGCTCCACAGGAGAGAGAATTGCAATCACTGTCCTTTCAGACTATATATGTTACCAAATGTCTGCAGTGCCTTTGTTTCATCCTCATTTAAAATTTGAATAGTTGGATAGATGAGTATTCAGTATTCTGATATTCTAGAGCCAGAAGAAAGCAATTTGAAACTTAGGCATTATTTCAGTGTGACACCAAGAGGTTTGCACAACGCACCTTCTGTCCACGTATCTTGCCATTATCACTGAGGATTCCAAATGGCTTTCATGATGTAGATCTTAACCAACATATTTGATATTCTAAATCTAGTCCTAACCATTTAGCACAATTCATCTCTTCCCCAATAATTTCAGGATTATTGATCAAGTCCAAAAAAGGAAAAACGATTCATACATATTCCAGTATCTGCAAAGCAACCTTACATCCTTGTATAGTCAGATCTGTCATGTTTATTTATTATCCAATACTCAGTCACACTTACATTCTGTGGAGGAGAGGCTCAAATCCTAGATTGAATTAGAACATTCATTCATTTAAATTCTTTCAATAAAAATCACAATTTTAATTTTAGGAATAAAGAGCTGGTAAAACAACACAAGTCAGAGTGTTTGGCTTTCTCTTGTCTCATGTTTCATTACTTGCTAACACATGGCTGAATAGTTTATGTAGATAAAGCAAACACAGTGCCCATGATTTTCAGTGTAATGTGTGAATGTTGAATAAAAACAGAAATTTATTCACTGTGGTTTAGCAGTAACAGCACAGTGCAATAAAACAGTTGACTTAGAAGAGAGTGTAAGATTATATCATTGTATTAACAGTCCTTTTAAATGATTAATAACAATGAATTTTTTTTCCTGTTTATGATTGGTCAGATTGTGTGAAATTATATTCAATTGTCATAATTAAAATAACTTAATGTTGACCATGTAACTGTCCAAAGCTAATCTTACAGTTCTGTTCTCTCCCAAAATCACAGCCTAAATCCTCCATACCTTCACATACTTACATAACTGTCCCTTAAAAGACACAACGGTCTCCACCTCAGTTGTTCATGCAGCAAAGGAAATGATGCTCATCCCAAATTGGGGCATATGTTTAGGGTGAGAGGGGAAAAATTTAAAAGGGACCTAAGGGACAACTTTTTCACACAGAGGGTGGTGAGTGTATGGAATGAGCTGCCAGAGGAAGTGGTGGAGGCTGGTAAAATTACAGCATTTAAATGGTATCTGGATGGGTATATGATTAGGAAGGGTTTAGAGGGATATGGGCAAAGTGCTGACAAATGGGACTAGAGTAGTTTAGGGTATCTGGTTGGCATGGATAAGTTGGACCAAAGGGTCTGTTTCCATGCTGTACATCTCTATAACTCTATGATTGTCCCAAACTGTCTCTCATTGTAGTGACATTGATGAGTCTTATCACTGATTCTTCAAGTACACCATACAGTCTTGTCCCTAGTCACACTTTGTAAATAAAAATCTCTGTTAAATATTCTCTTGTAGCTTCTCTCCATATTGATTGGATGTAGACTGAGTAATATTAAGAATTAAAGTCAAAATGCCTACTCTTCTATTTCTGTCAACTGCCTGCAGATATCTGTCAATTTCTATAAATGCAACATCATTCATCATCACCAATCTTCATTCACTGTCACTGAACTGGCAATAACATCAGTAAGAAAATGGTGCCATGTTCCTCTCTGCAATGTCCGTGGTCCTGATATTTTTCTACTTGTGAAATCATTGTCTTGATGTTGACTTGGCTGGGTTATTTTCACCATCATTAGACGCACCTTGAAACATAAAGCCACATTACACATGTGCCTTCTTAACCAATGTTTTTGGAGTGTGAAAATGAGTTGAATTATTTTGTGATCTATAATATATAAAACTGAGTACTACCACAACATGAACACATGACTCTCAGCTTCATACGATGAGTACTTCATGTTCCATCCAATATCTTATATTAAATTGAATGCACTTCAAGCAAACTCATTTCATGTGAAAGGTCTTGTGAGGGTAAACTTCCACCAATATGTTTTGATGACATTCCCCATATCTGCAGCCTTTACAAAAGGAAGAACAAAGTCAGTGATGCATGGGACCACCACCACCACCACCACCTGTGAGACTCTCTTCAAATCACACCTCATTATAACTTGGGAGTATATCCTTGGATCTTCATTGTCTCTAGATCAAATGCAGGAACATTTGTCAGTGACGAAGTTCATTTACCATTGTCTGATCAAAGGAAATTTGGGATGGGCAATAATGAAGACTATAACGAAGTGTCCACCAATGTATATTACGTCTCAGATATAATCTGATCAATTAGTAAAAGCTTATAATTGCTTTTTCATTTTTCTACTCTGTGCCTGTATTTAAAACACCCCAAATACTATTTTTATGACATCTGTCTCCATCCAAACCTTCAGGTCACTCTATTCATCCACACTCTTCAGACTCTTTCCATTGCTTTGCATTCATTTGCACTCTCATTCTTTATTTCTATATGTCAATTGGGCCAACCCTGTGGCTAAGTGGATAGCACTGCTGCCTCATCGTGCCAGGGACCGGGGTCGATCCCATCTTTGGGTGACTGTCTGTGTGGAGTTTGCATATTCCCCCTGTATCTGAATAGGTTTCCTCCGGGTGCTTGGTTTCCTCCCACAGTCCAAAGATGTGCAGGCCAGGTGGATTGGCCATGCTTAATTGCCCATAGTGTTCAGGCTACTTGGATTAACCATGGGAAAAATGGGGATAGGCTAGAGGTGTGAGTTTCATTGAGTATATTAAGATAGATAGGTTCTTGAGTGTCAATGGGGATCAAGGGTTACAGGGAGAAAACAAGAGAATGGGGTTGAGAAACTTATCAAACATGATTGAATGGCAGAGCAGACTCAATGGGCTGAATGGACTAATTTCTGCTCCTGGGTGGGATGCTCTTCAGAGGGTCTGTGTGGACTCAGTGAGCTGAGTGGCCTGCTTCCAAACTATAAAGATTCTATTTGTAGGAGATCATATTTCTTCATACTAAATTGCAACTGCTACCTGATTTCTCATTCTACTGACCTATCTGTCTTCTTAAAACCTTCGCAGTCCTTCTAGCTGACAAAAACAAACTCTACATTGCTTCCACAACAAACTTTGAGATTTTTGACCTCATGCCCTAGTCTGAATAAATACAGTGTAGATCCCATCACAAACTAAGCACCATCAATTGGCCTTAACTCTTAAACTCTTCTTTTTTAATCAACTTTCTATCCACACCACAGTGCAGCATTTTGACTTATACCATATCCCTGGTGATTTTTCCATCCACGATTTTACAAGACACCAAAATGAACACCTTATGAAAAGTTATGAAGATGCATGAAAAACACTGATGACAGTTTCTTTAGCTGTGCAACTCATAAATAGTAAATACCCATCAAACTTTCCTATTGCCTTTAACAAATCAGCACTGGCTGACTGAGATTAAATCATTCATCGTCTGGCTACATTAAATCCTTTTTAGTGAACAATATCAAAGATTACTAGATAGGAAGGTGATGAAAGACAGCTCCATGAATTCCAACTAAGGACAAAGTCTCAAGCTAATGAGCAGTATTCCTGCTCCATTAAAACCATCAGTGTTGTTTTAGAGACTTGAGAGTCAACTAGATTGAGATTAAACGAAAAGCAATCAATACTACTTTGAAATAAAAACTGGAAATGCTGCAAGTACTCAGCATTGCATGCAACATCTCTGACTAGAGAAACACAATCAACCTTTCAGGTCAATGGCCTTTTTCAGGACTAAAAATCAAAGAGATCGACCAGACTTCAAAGTAAGCACAGAGGCAGGATCATTCTTTGAGAGGATCAAAGGCAGATGAAAATATATAACCATAGGATCAATTTGTAAGGAATAAGGTGTCAGTGGAATAAAAGTGGATCATGTAGGTCTGAAATAAAATCAAAAACTACAGAAGAAGCTCAGTAGGTCTGGCAGCTACGAGAGAGAAAAATGGAAAAACATTTCAAATCCAATATGTTTCCTCATCAGAACTGAAGAGATATGGAAATAGGATGAGTTTTGTTCTATAGAAAGGAGTGAGGATTGTTAATGATAAAGGTCTAGCAATCAATAACTCATCAAGGGTTGATTAACTCTGTGAGTTAGTTTTGTTTTAAAGTAGTAAAACACATTATAGCATCAGAAACTGCAGCAATCTATTCAAGTGAAACTTGCAGAACTGATTATGAATAAAAAATGGAGCACAACATTGTTTTGAATTGGTGGATCTAATATCTCAGCTCTCTGCCATGGAGAGAAAGATAAATGTTCAAGTTGGAAAAGATTGAACTACCACTGTAGAAGAAAGCCCAACTTGAAAATAGCATCTCTGAACTGATTACGTCTTTACGGGATGCCTCTGTTCAACTCGCAAAGAGCTGAAAAAGAAATAAAGGAAGCAAGATGAACAAGTTTTGGGTCATCAATCCAATGAAAATATTATCAGGTGAAAGGAATATCTGGATCTACTCACGTATAAAACAAATCAGGCTCAGCAGGAGCAGCTACTAAAACACCAGCATGAGCTCAAATCACGGATAAGCTATATCTTTAACACTCTGATGTTATATCAAATAAAGATATCAAGGGGTTGTCTCAAGCTCTTCAACATGATCTAAGACTGTTGCCCACGTGAACAACCAATAGATTAATTTGCCTGCATAAGCACAATAAACCTTGTGTAATAAATATGTTAGTGAAAGTAGTCCAATAATCATCTGTGGTATCGTTTATTTGAAACGGTAAAGCACATTACAAGTTATGAATCAGACATTACAGAAATTAACTGATCTGTGTGTGTGCAATTTGCAGACATGATGCAGACTAACTATTGGGCAAAGTTGCAACAGTATACACACATAGCACAACAAATTTCTAAAGGAAATCTCTCTTAAAAGAAAGTGCACATTCAACAAAGAAAACAAAGTGGGATAAAAGAGAAGGGAAAGCAGAGAACAAATGTATCACAGAAGAAAAGGCAAATGGAGTGATAATGGTTTCATAGAAAGGACAAAGCATAGATACTGGGAAGGTGTTAGTAGTAGCTATTAGTAAAAGAATATAGCTTAGCTCTGACTGAAAGCAAAACCATGAAAACAAGATAAACAGTGAAATGTACAAATATCATGGAGGACAGACTTCATCATGAATCATATTGAGTCTAAAAAGATAGATAAACTCTTATGCAGAAAATGTGATATTGTTTCTCCAACTAGCATTGGGATCCACTGGAATAGTTTAGCAGGGCACAGGACAGAAATATGAGCATAACAGCATGACAGTGTATTGAAATGACAAGCACCTGGAAAATCAGGTCATGCTTAGGATCTAATCAAAGGTGTTCTGCAAAACAATCACCCAGTCTGCATTCGGTATTCCCAGTGTAAAAAGGAGCACATTCTGAGTTGTGAATAGAAATTGTTCCTCCACCTGGAAGCAGCTTCACTGTGTCACTGGACCGTAAGGAGGGAGGAAGTAAAAGAGCATGTATTATTTTTGCTGTAATTGTATGAGACATGTCAGAGATGGCGATATACTATGGGTAGAGAGTATGGACAAGGGGAAGCTGTGTTTGGAGGTGATAGAAAAGACAGAAGATGATCCTCTGAATACACCTACACACAACACAGGCCTGGATAGGTGGGAAAACCAGACTGAAAGGTAACCTGTTTCCGACACTCACTTTGACATGCGTTTCACCAAGGTCACTTGGGCATGCAAGCCATCAGAGGCTTCTCTCTCTCTCAGCTCTCTCTCTCTCTCTCTCTCCAACTCTGCTTCTAAAATGATAACGGACAAATCGATTTTATTGGTAAGCCTAGCTGCTTGCTACTTTCTACTGATCATTTTCATTAATTATTCCTTTTTTCAGAATTATTATTTTATTGTTTATATGTAGATTTTTATTTTGGAAATACATGTTCAATGTCATGTCAAACTTTATCTGTCCACAATTCGGTCATCCAGGCCCTGAAGTGAGAAAGAAAGGTGAATTGTGGCCCTCACATCATACACAGGCAAGTAGCAGTGAATCAATGAGTCAATCACCCACGGGAATTTTCTCTCACCATCACCCCCTTCTGAAACAGTGAATCATAAACCACCCGCAAAATGCTGACGAACATTCATGAACACAAGCCCTTGGCAAGAGGTAGCACTTTTTGAGACAAGTCGAACATAGTGACAGTGCTAAAAGCAAATGGAAATCCACTGCAGATTGAAAGTAGGTAGCTCTGACTATTTTTTTGCCTAATCCAGGATTCGATGATACACAGGCAGTGCAAAGTGGTGAAAGGACCAGTGTGTGAATTAGTGGAATTAGATTAGCATTTCTTATTAATACTCATTTCAGCCCAATTAGAATATGCAAAGTGCATAAAACAAACGGAATCTGCCCATACAAGCTGACTCAATATGTTGTTGTATCTCCAGGAATGTCAGTAACAAGATACAGAAAACTAACCAGAAATTAACATTTCTAATCGAAGAATTCAGCAACTTTTTGTCTGCAGTCTGGAGGCAAAACAAATTGGTTGATTTCCCAAGGTAGCAGAGAGCTGCAGACTGCAGTGTGCATCAGCACAGCCCCAAAAAGCCTATGTTAATCGAACAGTTAACAAGGCCTGCTGAGCTGCAAACTGTTTTGTAATTTCATTTTTATTCAATTTTTTTAATACAGTTTCACCAAAGGCAAATGCACTTGCTACTGAGAAATCTAAGCAGTCGGAGTCTATGGAAGCCCTGCAAACATCTGCAAGGATTGCTATTACCCAGGAGGACAATACTCAAAGACACACAGAGCTGGCTGCTCTTAAAGAACAGATGCTGAGATGACGCTGAGGGATACCATCTGCATACTGGGCAGCCTTTGAATGCCAGCTATTCTTAAAGCAACTGCTACAAACTATCACTTACTTGTAAACTTTTCTTAGAAGAGACAGATTAACTCAGTCTCTCTATCTTTCCTGATCATCCCACTAGCAGGGCATATTCATTTCTTTATATGAATTGCCAGCATTTTTGTCTCTCTTACTCTTACCTGGGGTGTTTGCAAAATCTGTCAAGTCTATATTATACCTGTTCTAGTTAGTGGCAGGTTCCTACCAGACTTGGAAACATAATCAATGCAAGATCATAGACACCATCAGAAATAATAATCATAAAAAGTAATTACTGACTGTAATTGAGTACAGCAATCGTGGAAAGCAATCACGCACCAACAGAAATTTGCATTTATAGATTAACTTTAATGTAGTAAAAGATCCCAAGATATTTCACAATGGTATTATCAACCAGAAATTGACACAGAGGCTGCAGAATGAGATATTATACCAAGTGAAATAGATCAGCTTCAGAAAAGAAAACTTTATAAAAGGAATGAAAGAAATGTCAGTAGCTGAAGACATATTCTAAAGTGGAGGAGGGAGGAGGATTTAGATTTACACAAGTGGAATTGGTGAAGCAGAGAGATCTTAAAATACTGGAGGAGATCATAGATATAGGGAGGTGTGGGAATCATTGAGGGATTTTAACACAAGAAGAAGGATTTTAATTTGAGACATTGACAGATGAAATTGCAGATCACCAAACACAAAAGTACTTGATGAAAGAGGCATGGTGCAAGTTAGGTGAGCATGTTTAGGAGACAATGATATGACTCAGTCACAGACAGCAAATACAAACAGGAATCGTAGACAAAATCACCAATAATCAAGAATCACAGAAAGTAAATATAAACAGTAGCAACAGACATTTGATTATAAATATATAATATATTATAACCATTCAGAAATTTTGCTTTTGGAAATAGAGGAAATGCTCTTCTGATTTTGATTCTGTGAAGGTATCTTTATATCAGGAAGTCAGTTTTTAGAACAGTGAACTCATGGTATTACTTCCAAGAAATGATGCGATTGAAGTTAAACGCTTTAATCAGATACCCGGTGTAGTGATTGTAACAGGGTCAGCTAGGTGGATCTCATTGAGTAGGAGTTCCCTGGGTGGACTAGGTTAACAGCCCCAATCAGAGAGTCCTACCTGACAGTTTTAAACATAACTCCTGGGGTTCCTGCTCTCTCCAGGTGCCGGCTCTGTGCTAGCTGGGTCAGTGTCATTTATTATGCACGTGTAAATAAAGGGTGACTTAATGATAGGATAGCAGCCTTATTTCACTCAGACAGCTAGTTGCTGAACGTTTACACAGTGGCACTTTCATGATTTTGGAAAGACAGACGCTCAGAGTCCAGAATCAAGATTCAGCTCAGATGATCAAGTTAATATTAGTAGGAGGCTGTGAGAATTTGTAAAGATCTCCACAACATAAAAGTTGGTTAAAAATTAGAATTAGAACAGTGACAAGGCCATCAGATCTGGAAAGAAGGATTCAGGCTATGAGAGCTGGAGAGAAAATTCTAATCCATCAGAACTGGTCAGTTGAGTAAGGAATCATAAAGATCAAATAGGAAATGTGTTATGATCTTGTGTTCTCTTGTTAAGAGAACACTGGCTGACTCGTGCATATGCACAATGGCTGAGCACTGTGGTAAACAAACGACAGAAATCAAACTTATGATCTACCAAACCAATTATCTAGTATTACCTTCAATGCAGAATATATAACCATTAATCACGGAGAAAATTCACAGCAAGTGAGTATAAATAGGAATTATTGACAACATTCTCAGGTAGGAAATACTCAAAGAAACATTTATAAACAAGGATCATATAGAGAAGTCAGAGGCTGCGATTAAAAACAGGAATCACAGACATTACATATAAGTAACAATCAGAGACAGTAATCTCATAAATTCCCGATAGTATGGAAGCAGGTTGGTTGGCCCATCAAGCCCACACTAACCCTCCAAAGAGCATCCTACCCCATCCCTATAACCCTGCATTTTCCGATGGAAAACCCACCTAGTCTGCACACTCTACCACGGTCAATTCTCAAAACCTGCATTTCATTGGACTGTGGGAGGAAACTAGAGCACCTGGTGGAAATCTACAGAGACAATGTGCAAACTCCACACAGAGAGATGCCAAAGGGTGAAATCGAACCCAGAGCCCTGGCACAGTGAGGCAGCAGTGCCCTCAGATAAGAAGCAATCATAGAGTGTAATTATAAAGAGTAATCACATAGTCATTAACCAGTGTAATTATAACCAGCAATCACTGACAGTAAACAAGAACAATTGTATACAGTAATCACAAACAGGTTATGAGTAGTATTCACCAACATTAATTATAAAGATTAATCAGACAGTAACAATGAAAAATAATCACAAACAGAAGTCACAGGCAATAATTATAAACAGGAATCACAGACTTTTATCGACAATAGTAACTATAAACCAGTAATCACAAACAGTAATTATGACCAAAATCCACAAATGAATTTATAATCACAGACAATAATTGTGAACTATATTCAAAAACACGAACCAAAAATAGTAAAAATAATCAGTAATCACAGCATTAATCATACAGTAATAATAAACACAACTGCACACTGTAGTCACAGTCAGCAAGTCAGATTGTAACTGTATACAGCAAGTATGAGTGCTATCACAAACATCAGTAATTATGAACATTTATCATGGACAGCAATTTATGAACTGTAATTTTAGATAGAAGTTATGAACAATACTTCAAACTGTAATCATACAGTAATTATAACAAGTAATGACAGATGGCATTTCACACATAGGAATGATAAACATGAACTACAAACATTAATTAAAGAATGTGATTATTTACAGTAATCACAGGCAGTAATTAATGCAGTGACTGTAGACTGTAGTTGTACAAGTATAGGTTATATTTTCTAATGCTAAAGTGTGGGTGCAATATTTGCAGTGCCAAAGTTTGTCAAATTGAGATCTAGCCAATTCAAGAGCTGACTGGTGAGCTGACCATCTTGCAAAGTAACTTTTGGGTTCTCGAGATCATTGCTGACTTACTTCCAAATATCACCAAGGGAGAGTGTGGGGTAAGGAGGCAAAGGCAGAGGGTGTGTTACAGTAGTATCCCCTTTGCTTCATATCTCTCCTCTAACTAGCCCCAGACTGAAGTAAATTAAGACTCCTGCTACCAACCCAGCAGTCTGATCACTCCCATTTACTAGTCAACAAACCAGCCACGTTTGCCTCCTGCTGTGAAGGCAATGAAGAGTTGAGGCCTCTAAATTGGAATTAATGGACCACTGAACTCACCAGCAGTTAAGGCCTTTACAATGGAGGAGATATTGGAAGTTGCTAAGACACCAGGGATGCTGAGAGAAGTGCAAATGGAAACTGGGGAGATGTTGATCACAGTCTTCCAAATTTCCACATTCCAGAGATCTAGGAAGCAGCAAATAATATACCTGTGTTCTAAAAAAAAAGGCGTGAAAATAAACCCAGTCAGTACAGGCCAGTTTTTTTAACCTCAGCAATGGGAAAGCTTTTAAAGATGACAATTTGTGTTAAAGTAACAGTCACTTGGACAATTGCAGTGCAGTTAGGGAACACCAACATGGTGTTTTTATGGATAAATCATTGAATTTGTTTCATGAAGTAGCAAACAGGATCAATAAGAGCAATGCAATTGAGATGGTAGACATGGATGTGGCTCAATGGCTCAGTGGTTATCTCTGATGCCTCACAGCGTCAGGGGCCCGGGTTTGATTCATTCCTTAGGCAACTCTCTGTGTGGAATTTGTACATTCTCCTTGTGTCTGCGTGGGTTTCCTTCGGGAGCTCCGGTTTCCACCCACAATCCAACGGTGTGCAGGTTAGGTGGATTGACCATGCTAAATTTCCCAGTGTATCCAGGGATGCGCAGGCTAGGTGGATTAGCCATGGGAAATATGGGAAAACAGATACGAGGTGGGATGCTCTTTGGAAGGTTGGAGTGGACTCGATGGACTGAATGGCCTGCTTCCACATTTCCAAAACACATTTGATAAACTACCTTCAATTGAGCTTTCCAATGAAATTGGCTTCAAGAGGACATAATCAGGGTAATGGCAGAGGAAATTTATTATGGATGTGGTACAAATGGTACGAATCTTAAGGTAGTGGGCGGCACGGTGGCACAGTGGTTAGCACTGCTGCCTCACAGCGCCTGAGACCCGGGTTCAATTCCCAACTCAGGCCCCTGAAGGGCCTGTTTCCACACTGTAAGTAATCTAATCTAATCTGGATATTAAGAAAGTACTTCATTGAAGGTGGCACAACAGGTTAAGAAAGTGATTAAAATTGCTTTCAGGACCTGGGTGCTATAAATGGAGACTGAAAATACAAAAAACAGGGAAGTGATGTTGAATGCACATAGGCTTAAGTATTGAGCAGAATTTCCCAGTAGCGTAGATAGTGGAGAGGAATACAGGAGCTTAATAATGAGAGTAAAAAAAAGGATATTCAACATCAAGGAAAGAAACTTTGAATGTCCCCAAAAGGTTTAAACAGATAGATAAGAATCTCACGTCTTATTTCCATGCATGTGTCTCTCATTATTAGCTAATCTTACCTTATCTATATGCTGTTTGTGATTCTCCAATGCACTGTTGAAAAAAAAATGGACGCACCAATCCCTGACTTGAAAATCAGATGGATTACCTGGCAGATACAACTTTCTCATGCTTCTCTGGGCTGCCGTCTTAGTATCCATTTGTCAGCATCCCATTGCAAACTCCATAGACTACACTTCCATCTTTCATTCACAATGGGCGACAATGGAAAAGTATCAGCCTTACCACATCAGCATGGTTAACCTCTGGCTAACTTATAATTTACTTCCGCACATCACCACTGCACTGTACAGCTCATGATCACCCCACATTACAATATTCCTGCCAGGCCTCTCTGCATGCAAGGTGATATATGCATCCTATGCATCTGCAGAGGGTGCGTTTCAGGGATACTAGTTTGTTCCCTTAGTGCTCTCTCACTTTGCATTTACCTGGGCACTTACAGATTCCTTGGGTTGTCTTGTTGTTTAGCATATTGCTGTTTGATTGAAAATTCACAGCGTCAAAGCATCTTTGGCTTGACTTATTTTTATAGACAGAAAGGCAGGTGCCTTATCATGATTTCCAGTGCTGAATAGCCAAGGAGGTGACCATGCTGCTGTACAGTGCTGTGCTCCATCAATGTCACGCTGACAGCATGTGTCATCAATTTATGCAGCAAACACACTGTATATGCTTCATCAAAATGACCACTTCTAAAAAGTGCAAGAGAGAGAAGGGGCACAATATACAGTCAGCAGTTACCACAGCAGTCAGTCAGTAAACTACCCAACATCAGTCTAAGGACTTGGCCATGTTCAGTTAGTGTCTTGTCGCAACTGAGCTACTCAGATCCATGTCCTTGGAGTTCATTCATTGTGCCATGGTCAATCCTACAGGTCAACTCCAAGGATCAGAGGGAAGTCAGTCAGGGAGCCATCAAGACATCAGTCCAAGAGCTGGGCTGAACTCAGTTGGGCCTGACCTCAGAGGTTGGTCTGGGGCTTTGAACATGAATCATCGAGGAAGTTCATGAAGCTAGTCTATGAAGTACAGTGGAAAGTGGGAAACAGAAATCTGAGGATGGGAGGAAGTATGCTCAGACATAGAGAGATTTATGCAGTAAAAGGGAGCCACTCTAAGTATAAGGGTAGGATTCAATAACACAGGAGAGCGAGGTGTAAAGCGGAAGCAGAGGTTTTGACAATTCATTACCAACCTGGCTTCAATGGATGGACAGTGTTTGGCAAAGCAATAAGTGAAGGGCTGAAGTGGGGAGGTTGCAGCTAAATAGAGGGGCTAGACAGAAATGTGGGGTGCCTGAAAACTGACAGGGACAGCAACACTAAACGGCAAATGAAGGAAGGTGGATCGTCAGGCAGAGCCTGGAACTCAGTTACAGGAGTACGACCTGGCTTGCTTGCATTGGAAGAGAGAATGGACTGTCAAGACTCTCACAGTGGATGGAGCGTGCTTTCGTCTTGCTTTGGTCTGCAGAGTGAGATGGCCTTGTTGGTTCTGCGGGGCTGACTTCTGATGGAGGCTGAGCTCAGTCATCACCCATCCTTGAATGAGTGTCTCCTCCCTTATTAAGTGCATAGACAGAATGAAATCTTTACCTTTAGACACATAAGTCTTCATGGATGATCTCGTAAGAATGGAATGTGAGTGGAGGGAACGATCTATCCTATCGTGTTACTTTTGACCTCATGATCTCCTCATTAAAAAGCAAAGTCTTTGCCACATTCTTGAACACAATGGTTAAAGGATCCCTAAAACCTGTTGAGATCCAAAATGCTGTCCAGAAATGAACAATATTTCACCGATGTAATGTCTATCCTTGGAATTTATGAAGACCTTGCTTAGCTCTGACATGATAGCCATGTATTGAGCTCTTCCAGCTCAACTTACACTCGATCAGACACATGACGCTTGTAAGTACATACATATGCTATTCCTGTGACTGTTTGTGCATGTGGACAAAGGCATTAGTGACAAATCACATGGGGTGGGGTTGAGGGGTGCTGGAGGGGGTTGGTGGTCAGCTAATGGCTGGGCTGAACAGGAACCCGTTCTCCAATAGTCCTTTGAATTTCAATTTCTTCCACAACCAGCCGCAGAGGCATGTGAGTGACTGTTAACCAATAACCACATACTGGGAAAATTCAACCCGTAGTGTTCAATTCTGCCCATTAACATTAGTTAAAAAATTATTTACAAGGAAGGTTTCAGGGATGAGGGATTTCAGTTACCCAGATATGTTGAAGAAATTTGCATAAAACATAGAACAGTACAGCACAGTACAGGCCCTTCAGCCCAAGATGTCATGCTGAGCATTTGTCTTAATCTAAGATCAACCTAACCTGCACACTCCTCAATTTACTGCTGTCCATGTGCTTGTCCAGCAGTCGCTTAAATGTCCCTAATGTCTTTGACTCTACTACCACTGCTGGCAGTGCATTCCACACACCCACCACTCTCTGTGTAAAGAACTTATCTCTGATATCTCCCCTATACCTTAAAATTATGTTTCCTTCATGACAGCCATTTCTGCCCTTGGGAAAAGTCTCTGACTATCCACACTCTCTATGCCTCTCATTACTTTGTACACCTTTATCAAGTCACCTCTCTTCCTTCTTCTCTCCAGGGTGAAAAGCCCCAGCTCACTCAGCCTTTGTTCATAAGTCAAGCCCTCCAATCCAGGTAGCATCCAGGTAAATCTCCTCTGCACCCTCTCTAAAGCATCTACATCCTTCTTCCAATGAGGCGACCAGAATTGGACACAATATTCCACGTGTCTAACCAGGGTTTTATAGAGCTGAAGCCTAACCTTGAAGCTCTTCAATGCAATCTCCCTGTTAATGAAAGCCAAAACACCATACACCTTCTTAACAACCCTATCAATTTGGGTGGCAACTTTGAGGGATCCATGTACATGGACCTCAAAATCCTGCTCTTTAACCCTGTATTCAGCATTCAATCTTTACCTTTCAAAGTTATCACTTCACATTTATCCATCTGCCACTTCATAGCCCAGCTCTGCATCCTGTCAATGTCATGGTGTAACCTGCAAGAGCCCTTAACCTTTATGTCATCGGCAAACTTACTAACCCACCCTTCTACCTCTTAATCCAAGTCATTTATAAAGACCCAAGAACAGATCCCCGAGGGACACCACTGGTCACCGACCTCCAGGCAGAAAACTTTCCATCCACTACCACTCACTGTCTTCTTTCGGCCAGCCAATTCTGTATCCAGACAGCTAAATTTTCCTATATCCCATATCTTCTAACTTCCTGAATAAGCTTACCATTGGGGAGCCTTATCAAATGCCTTACTGAAATCCATATACACCATATTCACTGCTCAACCTTCGTCAACTTGCCTCGTCACATCCTCAGATACCTCAATAAGGCTTGTGAGACATGACCTGCCCCTCACACAGCCATGCTGAGTACCTTTAATCAAACTATGTTTTTCCAAATAATCATAAATCCTATCTCTCAGAATCCTTTCCAGTACCTTTGCTTATCACAGACGTAAGACTGACTGCTCTGTAATTCCTAGGGATTTCCCTATTCCATTTCTTGAGCAGAGGAACAATATTTGCCTCCCTTCAATCATCCAGTACTATTCCCATGGAGAGTGAGGATGCAAAGAACATCGCCAGAGGCGCAGCAATCTCGGTCCTCGCTTCCCGTAGTAACCTTGGATATATATGGTTCGGCCCTGGGGACTTATCCATCTTGGTGCTTCCCAGAAGTACGAGCACATTCACTTCCTTAATATCAATCTGTTCAAGCCTATTAACCTGACCCACAGTGTTCTCATTATCAACAAGGGCCCTCGCTCTAATGAATACTGAAGCAAAAAATTCATTTAGGGCCTTCCCTACCTCTTCAGACTCCAGGCGCAAGTTCCCTCCACTATCCCTGATCGGCCCTAACCCTCTCTGATCGTTCTCCCATACATCTAGAACACTTCTGGGCTTTCACTAATCCTTCCCGCCAAGGATTTTTCGTGCCCCCCTCCCCCACCACACTCTTCACAGTCCAGTTTTGAGTTCTTTCCTAACTACCCTGTAATCCTCGAAAGCTGCACAGATCCTTGCTTTCTCAACCTTAAGTAAGCTTCTTGACAAGAAGCTCCTCTGCTCTTGTCATCCAAGGTTCCTTCACCTTTCCTTGCCTGTCTCAGTGGGACAAAGTTATCCAACACTCACAAGTGCTCCTTAAACAGCCTCCACATTTCTGTTGTGCATTTCCCATAGAACAATTGTTCCCAATTTCTACTCCACAGCACCTGTCTAACAGCAGTATAATTTCCCCTCCCCTAATTATATACCTTCCCATAATGTCTGCTCCTATCCCTTTCCAAGGCAGTTGTGGTTACTGTCACCGAAAATGCTCTCCCACTGACAGATCTGACACCTGGCCTGGCATGGTGCCTAGCACCAAACCCAGTGTGGCCTCTCTCCTCGTTGGCCTGGAATTGAGGCAGGAATCCTTTCTGGACAGACCTGACAAAATCGGCTCCATCCAGACCATCTGCACAAAGGATGTTACAATCAATATTGGGGACGTTGAAGTCACCCATAGCAACAACTCTGTTATGTCTGCACCTTTCCAAGATCTGTTGTCCAATCTGTTCTTCTATCTCGCTGCTGCTATTGGGGGGGGGGGGTCTATAGAAAACACCCAATAAAGTGACTGCTCCTTGCCTGTTACTGACTTCCACCCATACTGACTCAGTAAACAAACCCTCCTCAACAACCTCCTTTTCTGCAGCTGTGATGCACTCTATAATTAACAATCCTATGCCCCCTTCTCTTTTACCCCCCTCTCTATTATTTTTAAAAGGTCTAAACCCTGGAATATCCAGCAATTATTCCTGCCCCTGTGAAATTCATGTCTGTGTTATGGCCACAACATCGTAGTTCCAAGTACTGATGATCCATGCTCTCAGTTCATCACTCTTATTCCTGACACTCCTTGCATTGAAACACCTGATGAAGGAGCAGCACTCTGAAAACTAATGCTTCCAAATAAACCTGTTGGACTATAACCTGGTGTTGTGTGATTTTTAACTGTATACACCCCAGTCCAACACCAGCTCCTCCAAATCATGCATTGAAACAGACACACTTAGACCCAACCCTTTGCCCTATCAATGGTGTATCCATCCTGACAGACTCTCTACTTTCTATTTCTTAGGTCTCTGTTTTGGTTTTAACAATAAAAACACATGCAAAACATATTTTTAAAAAATTAAAACTTGCTAAATATAGGTTTGAAAGATTTCAAAACACACAGGAACTCAATATTCCATCTATTCCCCTATATCATCACGTTACAAATATTCAAAAACCAGAGAAGATTCCCTTTCCTAATAAATCTTCAGTTTAACCTAACTGCATCTTCTCAGTTCCTATTTGATGAGTTGTATGGCCATTTTCAGAGAATGTTCAAACAACTGAGAGCTTTCTTAGTCAATTGATAATCTGCAGACCTCTAACCAAACATTTCCTGTCTGTAAATTTCATAAAATAAACTATTTTCTTGAGGTAACTTATGCCCTGAACTGTTCTGAATAATCTTCTTTTACAGAGGAGTTATTCCTGCATCTGACTCTAGTCAGGCCTCTTTGAAACTGTCCAAAGGCTTTCCAATCTCTGGGCTGATTTCAAAACTGTTATCAATCCTTGCTTATTCTAAATCCAAAAGCAAGTCAATGCCTTTCAAAACCTTTTATCTCTGTGGTCATAAACCTCCACCATTTTGAATGGTAGTGCAGGCTCAAAGGGCTGAATGGCCTACTCCTGCACCTACTATTTTCCTGTCTTTCAAACAAACACTCCAGGAGGGACGTACTGACTTAGAATCACGGGCTGGGGAAAGACTGACATAATTAATTTCTATTAATCTCCTATAACGTGCATTACTAAACACTATTTAGCTGTGACACGATTTGTGAATTGTGGACTTTGCTTCACAAGGCGAACTCCCGTTCACTGTTACCTGATTTTCATCCCTGGCACGAGGTGTAGCGGTGTGCAGAGGATTGGACGTCCGCATTGGCATCACGTGATCAGTCAGCTTGAATGATTTCTTATGAACAGCTTCATGAAAGTTATGGTGCTATAGGCAATGATTTTAGTGTATTATTGTATTGTATTATTTCATTAAAATATATGATTAAAAAATTCACTTTGGATGTGCTATAATTTATGTTCGGGTAACTATTATTTTTGTTGCGATTTCTACCAGCATTTTTGATGGTTCGCCCCAACCCTGTTTTTCCCATAGGTCCCATTATTTCTATTGCGTGGTTTTTGTTTACACAGGGAAAGCAACTATGGTGTTGTAGGAGAACTACTGTATTAGGTTGCAATCCAAACTCTGAAAGAAATTATTATCTATAAACCACAATTGATTAAGATTACAAGTCTAAAGGACTTTGCAGTGGCACCGTGGCTCAGTGGTTAGCACTGCTACCTCATAGCGCCAGAAACCCAGGTTCAATTCCAGCCTCAGGTAACTGTCTGTGTGGAGTTTGCACATTTTCCTCGTGTCTGTGTGGGTTTCCTCTGGGTGTTCTGGCTTCCTCCCACAATCCAAGGATGTTCCAGTTAGTTAAATTGGTTGTGCTAAATTGCCCATAGTGTTCAGATATGTGTAGGTTAGGTGCATTAGTCAGGGGTAAATGTAGGGGAGGGGAATGGGTCTGGGTGGGTTACTCTTAGGAGGTTCGGTGTGGACTAGTCGGACCTAATGGCCTGTTTCCACACTGTAGGGATTCAATGACTTGAGGTAAATCTTTGCTACACAGTGACAGGGTTCGATAAAATGGTTTGGGGTGGGGTACAATCTGAATTTTGATAAGCATTTCAATTGAAAATGTCTGTAAGGAGACAGGAAAAGGATGTGGAGATTATCTGAGAGGGGGCAATAAGCCAAATGGCCTCCTTCTGTGCTGCAGTTTTATCATTCAGTGGTTACAGTTGTGTTTTTTCAAAAAGGGACCACTGTGGTTTATATTTTCATCATATTAATTTAAGTATGTCTCTCCTTGTTGGTTTATTTCAGAGAAGACAGACTTGTTTTCCAGAAGCCACAACACTTGCTTGGTTCAGGCAGACCTACCTGCAATATGACTGTGCTGCTGCAGAGAGTCTTGGCATTGTGAAGTGATTATTCATTGTCACGTTTGGGAATTGTTTGCTCGTGAGTGCTGTTGGCATGAGGCGAGAGATTAGTGCTTGTTATAATTGTTCAGCTTCAAAGCAAGAAGGTTCATTAATGTTTAGGCACAACACCCTTGACAATATTAATAACATCAGTGGTTAAAGTTTAAGAGACAGACAAACTTCCATTTAATGGATACTTAACTTGCAATAATCTGCTGTAAAAGAAAAATATAAATAATTAAAACCACTCTAATGTGCTGTGATTAATGCTTTAATTCTGCACAAATTCTTCAGCTCAGTATAAAACCTCTAGGCACCAGCAAATTAAACTCTCGGGACACAATTCAGGTTGATTTCCTGGCTTTGGTGTACAGAAGTAAATTTGGTTATTTTGAGTATTTCCCTGCCTTCACCATCCAAATATGGACACAGTGCAAATTTTGACAAATAGCGTGTTAGTTTCATGCTGACAATAACTTAATTCATCCAATTGGAATCGAATAGGAATGTCTCTGGTTTTCTCATGAATAAGGCAACCTATATTTTACTCGCTTTACTCAGCGAGTCGTGAGTTCATGGAATGCCCTGCCAGTAGCAGTGGTGGACTCTCCCTCTTCATGGGCATTTAAACGGGCATTGGATAGGCATATGGAGGATAGTGGGCTAGTGTAGTTAGGTGGGCTTGGATCGGCGTAACATCGAGGGCCAAAGGGCCTGTACTGCATTGTATTTTCCTATGTTCTATGTCCTATATGTATGAAAGAAGACCCTTCTGAAGAATGGTCACTGGACTCAAAACGTTAACTCTGCTTTCCTTCCACCAATGCTGCCAGACCTGCTGAGTTTCACTAGCAATTTATATTCTTGTTTATTTAAATGTACCGATGTAGACATAATTGTACATCAAATCGGGAAGACAACGTATCAAATATCAACGGTAATATCAGATGAAGAGTTATGGAAGAAATGTATGACCACGTTTCACAGAATAAGCATTGCTTGATTTAGTCAGACATGTTTGGTTTGAGAATCCACTGAATATACATGAATATATACACTATATGAAAATCAGGAAAAAAAAACAAGAAAATGTTTCTGAAAGGTGTTAAATACTCAGGTGATCTAGCAAATCTAATGTCAGCAGCTTCACTATCAGTTTATTCCTCATTTTGCATCTTTTCATCCTCTCTCTATCCTGTTTAATAAGGCTCACAATGTCAAGCTTGACAGTGCACTCCTTCTGCAGAGTAATTAATCCGCTGATTTGGTGAACAAACGAACTCGGCACAGTCAATGATGAGACATTGCTCTGGTCCTTTATGCAACAATGACTGTTTGGAGATGGAATCAGACATTGATACCCAAAAGCTGATGTTCAGAAGGAGTAAGTAGGCAAGGACATAAGTAATTGTCTGGAGAGCTTTTTGGCTTATTTTTCTCTAAACGCAGACTGCAAGTTTAACTAGGGCCAAGAAAATATAGGGTTGAATTTCATGACCCCTGCTGGTCAAGTATTTGGTTGTGAAGAGTATGTGGAATATCCCAACGTCTTCCCACCCACACAGCAACTTGGCACCCATAATACAGAAGCTAGGTTCCCACAGCTCTTGGTAAAATACCTTAGGCCAGTGGGAGAGATTGAAATCACAGTACATTTTCATTTTCTTGTTGTGGAAAGAGTTTATTGACTTCCTCAGTCTTACCTCACTCAGCCATATCAAATTCCATAGTTTTTTTTTAATATATACGGGTGTTCAAACAACCAATCGCCACATGCTTCTGCTTAACCTTATAAAAAGTCATTGTTGAACTTAACAATGAGATTTTGAGACATTAACAGCCCATCATCCTGATGCCAATTAAACAATATTCACACCATAAAATGCCAGGTGACCACGACTAGGCGACCACTATTTCCAATAAGAGACAATCTCACAACATTCATTGGCATTACCATCGCTGAACCTCCATTATCAATATACCATTGAATTGAAGTGAGCTTGCCACATAAATACTGTGGTTACAAGAGCAGGTCAGAGGCTATGAATCCTGCAGTGAGTAACTTGCTGCAGAAAGCCTATCCACCAGTCAGGAGTGTTTAGGGGGTACTCCCTACTTATCTGGATGAGTGCAGCTCCAACAACACTCAAGAAGCTTGGTACCATCCAAGACAAAGCAGCTTGCTTGATTGGCACTATATTCACAAGCATTCACTCCCTCCACTACCAATGCTCAGTAGCAGTGTGTAATATATACAAGATGCACTACAAAAATTAACCAAAGATCTTTGGACAGCACCTTCCAAACCCACATACAGTTCCATCTAGAAGGACATTGGTTAGGCCACTGTTGGAATATTGCGTGCAATTCTGGTCTCCCTCCTATCAGAAAGATGTTGTGAAACTTGAAAGGATTCAGAAAAGATTTCCAAGCATGTTGCCAGGGTTGGAGGATCTGAGCTACAGGGAGAGGCTGAACAGGCTGGGGCTGTTTTCCCTGGAGCGTCGGAGGCTGAGGGTGACCTTATAGAGGTTTACAAAATTATGAGGGGCATGGATAGGATAAATAGGCAAAGTCTTTTCCCTAGAGTCGGGGAGTCCAGAACTAGAGGGCATAGGTTTGGGTGAGAGGGGAAAGATATAAAAGAGACCTAAGGGGCAACTTTTTCACACAGAGGGTGGTGTGTGTATGGAATGAGCTGCCAGAGGATGTGGTGGAGGCTGGTACAATTGCAACATGTAAGAGGCATGTAAGAGGTATATGAATAGGAAGGGTTTGGAGGGATATGGGCTGGGTGCTGGCAGAGGGGATTAGATTGGGTTGGGATATCTGGTCAGCATGGACAGGTTGGACCGAAGGGTCTGTTTCCTTACTGTATATCTCCATGACTCTATGACTGGTTATAGTTCAAAAGGTTTATTTGAGATCACAAGCTCTTGTCACCTGATGAAGGGCGATGCTCCAAAAGCTTGTGATCTCAAATAAACCTGTTGGCCTATAAACCTAATGGTGTTGCCTGACTTCTGATCTTATCCACCTTGGTCCAACATCAGCGTCTCCGCATCATGGTTTGAAGGACAAAGGCAGCACATGAGAACATCACCACCTGCAAATTCCCCTCCAAGCCACTCACCATCTTAACTTGAAAATATATATCAACATTCCTTCACAGTTTTTGGGTCAAAATCCTGGAATTCTCTCCCTAAGGGCATTGTGGGTCCATCAACAGCACATGGACTGCAGAGGTTCAAGAAGGCAGCTCACCACCAAGTGCTCAAGTTCAGGATAGGCAACAAATGTTGCATGGTCATTCCAATGAGTAGATTTAAAAATACTACACTTTCCTCTACAGCTCTGGGAAAATATCCTTTATACACAGACCAGCTATGTATTACACCCTTCAGGAGTCTTACTGTCAGCTACACAGAACAGTATATTTCCTATTAATGATACTCTTCCCAAGTAAAGTACATTCTCTTTCTAATCCTTCACTTGAGTGGTTCCCAGCACTATAATGCCATGCTGCATTTGTTCATCCAGTCTGAAGTCCATGCGCTGATTCATACAAGCATCATGATTCCTGAACTGTCTGCAGCAGTTGCAGAGAAGATAATCCTCCCTTAAAACCTTCTGGGTCCCCATAGATACCTCATTTACACTGACATCCTCTGATCACTAAGCACGTGCCAAATGTGAAATATGTAAGGTTAGGGCTGAATGTCTCCTGGAATAAAGCATTTCTCTTCTCTGTTGAGTCACTGTGTCTGAAGCTCAAACTCCAGCTCAGCAACTAGGAGCCTAAGCTCCTTCAGCTACAATCATTTACTGCAAATGTGGTTGCTCCGCATTGTAATGTTAATTTCTTGTTTTGTCTCTCATACATTCCAGAAATGCTTTCACACACAAGTGAATATTTTTTTTGCCATCTCTGAAATAGCTGCCGACGACTTTCACAACAATTGGGCCGTGAATGAGGGCTCATCTGGGATTTGAAGCTGCAGCATCTTGAATTCCATTGCACAACACTGTGGCTCAGTGGTTAGCACTACTGCCTCACAGTGCTAGAGTCCTGGGTTTGATTCTGCCTTGGGCAACTGTCTGTGTGGAGATCGCCCATTCTCCCTGCGTCTGTGCAAATTTCTACCAAGTGCTCCAATTTTTCTCCCACAGCCCAACCATGTGCAGGTTAGGGTGGATTGACCATGCTAAATTGTCTGTAGTGTCTAGGGATGTGCAGGCTAGGTGGATTAACCTTGGGAAAATGCAGGATTAGAGGGATAAGGTAGGGGTGTGAGTTGGAGGGTCAGTGGATGGACTGCTTCCAGACTGTTGGTGCTCTATGATTCTAATCCCTAGACCAGCAAGCCTAATGCATGGATCACATGCTACAGCTACAGTCTTTATTGTGTTTATTTAATGAATTAAATTTCAAGCTTAGAAATATTAACTGAGCTCTCATATTATCTGCAGTTATATCAAGTAGTTTAATGAGTTAAACTCTAAATTCAAAGCAGTATTTATATCTCCACCTTCAATTTAAACTATTTACTCCACTCAGAGGGATACATCGGAAAAATCACCAATCAAACACTGGATTGTTCACCTCATTATAGTGTTTTTGACCAGTCAACAGATATTTCTGATTGAAAAAGCATGTGCTGCAACTGCTAATTCATCTTCCTGTTACAGTAATCAACACCAATTCATGCAGTTATTTTCAATTGACAGATAACTGCCAAAGCTGTGCAGTTTCTGTTAAACTAGTTTTTATACTTTTAAATCAGAACCTGTTTGTCTCAATTATTGCCTGAGAAAAAGTTACTGTTTTATTTACGCTTGGAAACATTGACCAATCAGCATGAGGGATTTTAGCTGCCTTAAAACTGGATGGAAAAAATTGTTAGAGCGAATTAGAAAATGGAGTCCCTGCAATGCCTGCTGGACTTCTGAATTCAGTGTGTGAAAAGCCAACAAAGGAAAATCCATTATTGCATCTGTAGTTTATTCTTTTCCTCAGATTGTTACCTTATGATATCTACCAGCTCTCCCAGGACCTAACACTAAATTAAGATTGCCTGTGGTACAGGACAACCATCAAGCAATCCTCCTTTGTCTATACCATAGGGCAAATCCAATGTAGAGGATAGACAAGAGTCAAAAAGTCTGGTGGTGGAAAAGCACAGCCGGTCAGGCAGCATCTGAGGAGCAGGACAGTCAATGTTTCAAGCATAAGCTCTTTATCAAGAGTGAGAGTGAGGACTGCAGATGCTGGAGATCAGAGTCAAAATGTGTGGTGCTGGAAAGGCACAACCAGTCAGGCAGCATCTGAGGAGCAGCTTCAGCATCAGCTCTTCAACAGGAACATCAGTAGAGGTAAACCACCGATGATTAGATAACTTACAGTGTGGAAACAGGCCCTTCAGCCCAACGAGTCCACACCGACCCACCAAAGCACAACCCACCCAGACCTATTCCCCTACATTTCACCCAACACTACGGGCAATTTAGCATGGCCAATTCGCCTAACCTGCACATTTTTGGACTGTGGGAGGAAACCGGAGCACCCGGAGGAAACCCACACAGACACGGGGAGAATGTGCACTGAGGCAGGAATTGAACCCAGGTCTCTGGCACTATGAGGCAACAGTGCTAACCACCGTGCCGCCCAGTTTAAACAGTGCAGGTATTTGTCTTAATCATCAAGATGACTTATTGCAATAAGTACAACTTATATTACTAGTCAGGTACAAGTACTAAGGACTCTTGGGAACCGTACAGAATGCATCTGCTGCCAAAAAAAAGGTCAAGTGCAGAACTTCCAGTAGCCGCCCCAAGACCACAGGTGACATTGTCAGATGTAAATTTACTGTTAACCCTTCCAGAACTGTTCCCTTAGACAGCACAACCCTTCACTAGAAAATGAACCACAGCTAAAAAGAGATGCAAAAATAGGTAAAAATGAGCATTATAAAATATGCTTTAAAATTATAACAGAAGAAGATGAAAGTATGATGAAATAATGTTAAAGTATTGTACAAAATCTGATATTGAGTGGCTGAGAAAAGAACTGGATGAAAGGAAATGGCCAAAATTATTAACAAATCGTTATGTAGAACAACAATGCATTAGACTATAACCTATAAGTGTATATCTGAATACACGGACTATGATTTGGCCCAATTGGAAGTTAAGAGACGTGTCAGCTTATAGATTTAGTAGCCACAAATATAAGAACCAAAAAATCTAGAACAGCAGTGTTCAAGTTGTTTTTACTGGATCGTTGGAGTCAGATGACTATGAAGAATGGCTGTGCCGACAGATTACTTTCTGATGCCTTTTACCATATGCATCAACACAGCAAGGTATAACGCAATTTGTGAAGCGCCATAGAATAAGCAACAAATTTGAAGTCAATTCTCCAGGTGAGTGATCCAAACAATTATCATCAAAGACCCTACAGTTCAAGTTCAAGAAAGTTGAAAATTGCTGTATGTTTAAAGTTAGGGTGAACCACAAGCAAAATTACCAAAGTCACTCAGAGACATTTCCAACAGAGGATCAAAGAACAATTACAATACAGAAGGAGGCCATTTTGCCCATCATGACAGTGCAAGGTCAACACAGCTAGTTCTTCCTTTTTTGCCTCCCCGTAACCCTGCATCTTCTTCCCTTCAGACACTTCGGCAATTCCTTTTCGAAAGCCAGAACTAAATCCATCAGGTATACGCGTAGGCATTACATTTTAGACCCTAATTTGCAAATCATCCCAGGTTCTCCTTGTAACTTGCAGACCCTTCACGCAGAATCATTCTGTATCCATTGATGCTTGCAATCACAGGGTTGTGATTAAAAAGGAGGTGGAGGTGGAGGAAGAGAGAGGGCGTCCACAGATTTACAAGCAACGCATTCAATACTGCATCCCAATTACTGTTCGACAGATCTCCAGTTGCATCAGAGCGACTCACTGAAACAATTGCAACAAATCCTTACTTGACAGCTTCCATTATGCCTCTTTTTTTCTGCAGTCCTTGTTGTACCACATGAGATAGACCTGCATTTGGCCCATTTGGTATGTTTTAGTAACATGACTGTCCTGTTGGAAGCCACACTCTTTCTCAGGACTTCAATCTCAAGGTCTGTCTTGAGCAAACACGGGTAACTGTTTATGGTGTTATCTCTGACACCCTTATCAATTTACAGCTCTTTTTGAGGCTGCACACAAGAGGCCACATTTCTCTCACAGGTCCACCTCAGTTTAAATGTCAATTTGCAGTCATGTGCTAGTGAACCTTTGCATTTCCCATTCTGTCCTGCTATTCCCAACTCCAAAATGTAATTCTTCACCCACGGCATCATTTCTTCATCAATTTCACCACCAAGTGACAAACTCTGCTCGAAGACAACTAGCTTACATTTATTAACAAGGGAGTGAAAAAAAACAGCTATATGATTCAAAGTGATTAACGCATTACAAAACTAAATAATACCTTGGCTTACAAGTGCGGAGAAGTCTCAGCTCACAATCAGAACATCCCCAGGGGAATCCATGACATAAGTCATATCTATTGGTTATTCTGACACTGCTAATTTTCCGAAGGACTGAAATATAAAATATCGTTTCTTTAATTAGTCATATTAAATTCATAAAACATACAATCTGGAGTATTTTTGTGTTGCCTTATCCTTGTTGATAAGGAACCTGGACTGCAGCAATGAATTAAGTGAGTAATGAATTTCATATTCAGTGAAGGTGAACAGAAAAATCCTGTCAGTCGAGCACCCAAATGACAAGAATTAGCTGTTATCATTCCAAGGGAGAAGAGATTAGTCATAATAAAGCATGTTGGCCTGCAGTTCAATTGGTTCTGACTTCAACATTAAAGCCTTGTTATTGCTTGGGAAAGCCAATAGTCCCTAACACCTGCAGCAAAAATAATGTCCATTACAACAGCTTGCAAACTTACCTAAAAGTTTCAATGGGATTCATTTGTGGAAATACTTTACAAGTAAGAATGAAACATTGGGAAAATATTTATTGTTATAAAGAGTGTCCATGAATGGTACATTTTCTGCCCATGGATATTTTGCTGCAGATTATTTGACAATATATCTAATCTCTACAATAAACTGTTTGGCAATGAAATGGAATTGATGTGGTTTAAGTCTGTCATTAGCAACAGTTAAATATGGGCCAGATAATAAAATGCCTGCATTATGGAGATTTACTGACTTATCATTCAAATCTCTTAACCCTTTCAATTGATGGTGAAAGAAATGTCTGAAATTGATGCTGACAATTCTTAATCACTCTCTACAAGTGTAAGAAATGTCAACTGTCAACTTCCTTTGATCTGGAGAAATGTCAATGTGTCGTATTTTTAGATATGAACACTTGAAAATGAGAGACCTGCTGAAGAATGAGTGCTCCTTTAAACTTGTCCTTCACTGCTATGGTCCAACTTTCACACACCAGCACATCCATGCAATCCAGCCCCATTCCCCTTCCAACTCTCACCTAGCAGTCACATAATCTCCTGAATGAGATGAGAAAAGTAGAGAACTAAACATGGGTTCTGGAAATCCCAGGTTAGAGGAAACCACTGTGTCTAGAAGACACAAATCACTGGATAATTACCTGGACAGGGAAAGGCAGAGTTTCTTTGTGGTAGACCACAAAAGTTCAACTCAGGTCTACTATAGCTACTGTTTGTGAACACGTTTTTTTCAGAAAAGATTAACATTAATCATTTAGCCCCTCAAGTCCTTTCAACCCTTGAATGAGATCATCATTGATTTACTTTTTTAATTATGAGAAAAGTAATTTCACACAAATAACAAAAATTCAATTGGTTTCAGTTTTGAGGGCTTCAATGAACTCTTACCCAAAACAGTATGCTGCAGGGGATTGAGACAGATTTCCTTCATCCTTTTGTGGGGAGAATGCTTTCTGATATCTTTAATAGTTATAAAATCATTAATGTTGGAAAATACATTTAGCTGCATTCAATCTGATGATGTTATACAGTCTTAGACGGGGAAGTCTAGCTTAGATCATGATGGAGATAGACGTTTCTCCTGATAGACAAAATAATTAAGATTAACAGGAGACTCGAACGATGTAACTACTACATATTCCTGTTAAGCAATTAACGACATCTTGTTAATACCTCTTCTCATTAAGATTCTCAAGTGGCCCATTCACTCCCACTGTTACCCAATGTAGAAACGAGGATTGGAAGCTGTATTCTAGTCCAATTATCAGCTGGTTGAGGTTGGTTCCACAACACATACAGCACGGTGATCAACAGGGGGGTATCTTTGTCTGAATACTTTTATCAGAAACATTCTACTGATCCTGTGAGAGGGAAAAAAGAATCAGCAGATAAATAAATTTAATGCTATTATTTCTTTATTGTTTTTAGGATATTCAGTCAATCAACTGTCAGTAAACCAACAATCAGCAGAACTCATAGATGTAACAGCAAGGCAAAAATAGCCCTCCAAGCTAAAATCTGAATTTAACACATGGTAAGGAACACAGAAGGAGAGGTATGGCCAGGTAAAGGCTTTAAAAAAAGCTACTGACAATTGACAGTTCCTGAGTCCTTAGAGAAGAAGGATCTGTGGAAAATCTCAATTCATGATCCAGGTAGGCAGCAATAGTTCAGAGCTTTCTGAATATCATTGAAAATCTCTCTTATGGAAGAAGGAACATTTAAATTAGTGGCACTTAGTAGAAAAGATCGAAATTAAGAAAGTAGTATTTACTATTCACAACAAGTGTCACCACCATGGTCAGCACACCAGGAAACATAGCATCAGTGGTGTTCAATGGCCATAGATTTAACTTATTCCAAAGTGGACGCAACAGGAATGTGATGGGGGAGAGTTAACATGAGGAAAGGGTCAGTTGAAAAGATAAGATGATAGGGTCTGACAGAAGAAAACTATTAGAAAGCCTCTAAGACTGTCAGAGGAATGAGGCATTAGTAAATTAAACTTTAATTTTGTGTTAAATTTGTGGAGGTGCATATGCAGTCTTTATTGGGGCATCAATATCAGGAAATTGTCCGTCTTCTCCTGCGTAATGTCGGAAAACCTTCATTTCGTCTGCAAAATGTGAAGAAAGAAGTCCTTGATTTCATTCACAGAAGGTGTGATTGACCATTTTGGTTCAACTAGATTGAGTTTGATAGATTTCATTCATGTCAATGGACACTCATTTTAAGTTTGATTGCAGGGGTAAAGGTCACTGTCCTATGAGATCAAACACTATGGCTGAAGAAACAGAAATTCCCATCTACAGAGATGAAACTACAATGTCTCGACAATAGAACAATAAACCTTCAAAGTTTAGTGCAAATAACATTGCAATGCAAAAACACAAGAGATTAAGAATGTAAACCTAATTCACAATCAGGATCCTCATTGTGAGCCTGCATACATGTTTTGATCTTAAAATCCTTAAGGTAGTAAAAGGACTTCAACTTCATCAACAACAACTGATCCAGGAACAACCAGTTATTGCCCAATCAGTTACGGAACAACTGGCTGAAGATTTAATTTGGACTTTGCAGACATATAAAGGAACCCAAAAATAAGAAAGGACCTTTTGAGATGACCTATAATCTCTGTAAAAAATGTTTCATACGGCAAAGAAGAACTAGTGGTTGGTAATTCAAACAAGCTCCGGCAGCTTCGACAAAAACAAAAGAATGGCAAAGACTGTGCTACCATTCACAGGTATCCCATTGAAGAATGGCCAGACCAAAGTTCTAGCAGGTTGGCTAAGAACATATTTCCTGAATACCAATAGCATTCTAAAATTATAGATGCCTTACTAGTATATAACCAATGACTTGTTATTCTGGGTTCCCTTTGGGAAAAAGTCTTGGAAAGTGCACATCAGCAACACTTATGCATTGCCAAATGTACCACCGGGACTCAGTCAGCAGTGTAGTATTCAGAGATCTCAAAAGAAATTGCAGTTTCCATACCTTGTTGTGTAGTTTGTAATGACACTTTAATGACTTCACCAGTTTCCTCATTTCCCCTCCCCCCACCTAACCCCAGTTCCAACCTCCCAGCTCAGCACTATCCTCATTACCTGTCCTACCTGCCAATCTTTCTTCCCATCTACCCACTCCACCCTCCTCTCTGAACTATCATCTTCATCCCCATCTCCATCCACCTATTGCACTCTTTCTACCTTCTCCCCAGCCCCACCCACCTCCCATTTATCTCTCCATCTCGGAGGCTCCCTTCCTCATTCAGATGAAGGGCTTTTGCCCAAAATGTGGATTTTCTTGCTCCACAGATGCTACCTGACCTGCTGTGCTTTTCCAGCACCACTCTACTAATGACACTGTATTGTCAGGACTGTAATACAGCGTTCGCCTCATTGAAGACAGATCAGAGAAAAGAAAATATACATCAGCAATAACAAGAAAATGAGACCAAGAATGAAATCTCATTTGAGGGAACTAAAGAATCTTTAACTATAGGTAAAATTGCCATAGTTTTACCAAACATATGTTCTCTCATTAGAGAGAGATGATTGGTGGTGATTTGACCTGAGGGTCACCACATCTCAGGTGAGGGGAGAGGTTGAGAAGAAGAGTCTTTTGTGGCAACCCCAGCCAGTGATGGGAATTGGACCCATGTTGTTGGTGCTACACTTTATTGCAAACCAACTGTCCAACAACTCAATGAACGGATCCCCAATCTTCAACTAAAGTTGTTCTGACAGCGTGACAGTATGGCGAACAAATTAAAACTGCAGATTTAACTTTGGTATATTGGGATGATGTGACACAAGTTAAAAAACATTTCAAACCTCCTCCTCCTCCCAAAGAAGAGCTACCAGTGCCTGTGGGTGAGATACTGATATGCAACAGCCATCTAACAGTAACATGAACAAAGATGCAAAAATGTCCAATTCTCTAGGAAGGCATCCACAGACAGAAAATGAAGATATCTGATCTATTCAACACAATGAAGTGAAGCAATTTTATGCTTCAAGAGAGATGTGACAGCATTTTGAGAATGAAGATTTGCTTGGACAAAATGAAGATGAACTTCATATGATTCCATGAAACCAGGACATTGTCTACAGATTTGAACACAGTTAAGAGGAAATCAAGTGGCTCAAAAACATGGGATTCTGGAAAGAGAACATTCTTGTTTTCATGGAGAAGCATCTTCCATGATGGATATTCATGTGATTAAAGGTTTCTCCAGATGATGTTCTGGGATAACCAGATGAACTAGCATGAAAATGTTTCGCTGCAAAGGAATTTCAGAAGATTAGGTTCTCCCAATTAAGTAATGAGCCAATAATTGGATTTAAGAGGAAGACCATCCTCCACTTAAGATTACAAATACATTTTGGTTTTTTTTTGATTGGGACTAAATTGGGAAAGTTACTGCTTTTGAGAAAAGGACTGAGAAAAGAATTATTCCACTTTTAAAAAGCAAGCAATTGTGTGTTGTATTTCCACTGCCAATTTGTTCAAGAAGTTGGAAATGTGCTGTAAATGGCCTGGCTTTAATAGTTTGTGTAAAAAGTGGGATTCGGCTGGCAACAGATTACTGATTGGTTGCGGGAGTTGAGACTAGCCGTGAATGCGAAAGGCCTTCAGCCTGACAACAACTATCTGATTGGCTCCTGGGAAACTGAACAACACACGCATCAACAGGTTCAAGAACAGCTTCTTCCCTGCTGTTATTAGACTGATGAATGGTCCTCTCAAATTTCAAATAATATTGATTTTGCTAATGTTAATCTTGCTTTGTGCATCTCCCATGCAGATCAACAGTTCTTCAGCCTACAACTTGTCAATTTCCCAAAATCAAAGAAAATATTATCTGGAAATTGTTAATTATTCAGATCACCTAAATTTGTTAAATCAGGGATTTGAGGGGGAGGTGGAATGGAGGTAAACATGAATGTATTTATTTTCCTGAATGTACAGTGGGATCCTGATGGGTTGGGGGCTTGCTGTTTCTCTCTCCATTGATATTGTTATTCCTGCTTGGGTTTCTCTAGCACTTTGTGTTTTCAATAAAATAGATAACACCCCTGAAATTCCTAGCTCAAATTTTAAGATATTCTTGCTCTTGACTCATCCACTAATGACTGGAGGAAACGTTTCTCTTCTTCGGCTCAATGAAATCCCCTAATGCAGTTAAAGACAGCAATTAGATCACCGATTAATAATCAAGTGAGGACAAGCCTGATCTATGCTACCTACTCCTATTATTTAGCGCTTTTAATCCAGCTAACATTCATGACCTCAAAATGCAGATAATTTGCAAATTGCAACATTCAACAAATAGTGACATGATCATGGCCACATATTTAATATGACATTGCTGATAAAAAACGCTTGACCAAGACATCAAGAGAGAGGTGCTTTGCTCTTTTTCAAATTGTCACATAAGTATTTTATAAAATACAGATGTTATCTTAAATTAACATCTAGTCTGGAAGACATCAGTTCTGACAGTGCAGAGTTCCCTCACCAGTGTCGGGCTAGGTTGTGTGCTCAAGTGGACCTTTAGCCAATGACGACCTGACACAGAGAATGCAACTGATTAGGCCAAGAAGGACATAATGGCAATTGAGATTCATCTTCTGGGTGCTGAGAAAGAGTGGACAAAGGATCCGGAAAGCAACAATGTGGGGAAGGAGGGACTGAGAGAGGTGAGATACCTGAATTATTAAGAAATAAGTGGCTATTTAACTTTTAAACAAAAAGCAGGTTTCAATTGAAAATAAATGACGTTGCAACAAATTGATGTAAAGTAACTTCCGTATTACAAATTTAAAACAGTTGAATAGATATCTTTAGGCAATGTAAGTGGATAGATGGGGTTTGGATACATATAAGCTATGATTTAATTGAATGACAAGAGGGGCTGAATAGCCTACATCTGATTCTATATATAAATGTTGCTAAACGATTATTGGTTCACCTTTCAAATCACAAGCTCAAGCCAGATCTCAAGATGTTTTTTCAAATATTATTTACTTACACCATGTAGTTGAGGATCTTGCAATGCCATCCGTCCCTCAGGCATACAGTTCCAGCCTTTTTGATCATTTTCTCTCATATGACTATGGATGTCACAGTTACAGCACAGTACACATCAAAGGCTCATCTGCATTTTCAATCAACCCTCTCTTGAAAAATTAAAGAAAAATCTTACCCCACCATGTTAACTAATATAAAAAATGTTGGAGATAAAGTTTGAAGGCACGCCAGTGCAGCTTAGCTACAAAATGATTGAAAGCTCAATATCACATCATCAATGTTTTGCATAGGATACCCTTTTTGTAAACCTCGGGCCCCCATCAAGCTCTTGCATGCAGCAGGCAGTTTAACCAAAATCACTGTATGGATTTGCCTCCATCATTGGAGAGAGAATGGTGGTACTGTGGATGCTACCATTAATCATCTCTCTTTGACTGTGACCAAGTGTCAATTTGACTTACAGAGCTGAAGTATCATTGTGGACTCTTAAGTATTCCTTTATTTACTGCTAACTTGCTTAGTCTGCTTTTTTTGGCGCAGTAAATTTAAAGGTTTTTTTTCCCCATTGCCAACAATAATTTTTAACTTTGTTCACAGAGGTCCAATATATCTCCCTTCTCTTCAAATCTTTAAATGGGAAAGTTCCTATAGATCTTCACTTCCTGATGAAATCTGCAACTGCCTAGCTGCGATGAGTTTTAGGCTCTTTTCTACCCACACAGCGTGTTCTGTGCACCTCACCAGGTCTGAAGTGAAGGCTTTCACCTACAGTGCCTTTTCTCTGTTGCCGATCTTCCCAGGAATCCACGCTGACTGCTTGTTTGTCAGATGTTTGCAGCTCCTGACTGTCTACATGAGTAATTCATAAATCAGTAAAGTCTTTAAAGCTATAACCTCATGTAAATTTCTTCCACTGATCCAAGTGATTCTTTTTGTACCTTGAACGATTACAGAACAACCTCGATTACCCGAATCAGGTGGGCGGGGAGTATTTTGTTCAGATAATTGATTGTTTGGATAACTGATCTGATTGTAAACAACTGAAGCATTTACAGGACTTTGAGATCTTGTTCAGATAATATATGTTCAGAGGTTGTTCTGTAAACACCAATACCTACTATTGATCACCATGTGGCGTTGCACACTGGAAAATGTTATCACCATTCTTCTTTCCTCAATTGGTACAAAGGACTTACTTGGTTAACAGTGATAGATTTTCCTCATCAACCACTTCAGAGATGATACAACACACCTCTGGAGCAGGTAAGATGTGAACCCAGACCTCCTGACTCAGAGATAGGGACACTACCTATGCACCACAAGAGCTCTTTGATTGACAGTTGTAGAGGAACAACAACTATAACATTGAGGGTCTCTTGTCTTAATGATATAGTTTATTGCAGAGTAGCAATTAAGTAAATGTCATATTAGATAGTTGGTCATTGTTCCTAAGATTATTTGACTTGCCAATAGATGACTCATTTGTCGATTCAAAGCTATTCTCCTCATCTCCCCACCCAAGAATATATGAAATTTTCAGAATGTGTGCAACTAAATGCAGTTTCTAAACTAATCCTTCCAGAACTGTAGCCTGAGGCAAGAATCAGAGTTAGTGCATGGGCAATTTTACAACAGGCTGTTGACTATTTCTAAGGTCTCTCAAATGGCAAGTGGTCTTGAAAAAGTTTGCCCTGTGTGTATCAGTTAGATATCTAGTAAAATCCAGCCATGAAAGATAAATATGACAAAAATATTCTTAAGGAACACTCATAGCACAGCAAGTAAACATGGAAATGAGAGAATATACTCATCATTTTCAAAGTCATTATGTATATGGAAGAGTTGAATGATCTCAAATGCATTGACAATTGAATCAGATTCCCCCACTGTGTGAACATTTAATCTTAGTTACTAACTTAGTGTCCACTCTGTTCCTACAGTGCAATTAATAGAGAGAATAGAGGATAAAATTAAGGGATGCAGCACAAATTGAAAACCAATACATTTATAGTCAATTTACACCATTTTGTCATGCTCCCAACACAACTAATTTACATCATTAGCTTCTCAGGTAGTTTTAGGGCCTTTCTGGATCTGAACTTTGCAATATTTATGAAACTCCAGCATACATGGATTCATACCCAACAGCTTACTGTGCTGTGTATGGAGAAATTGGACATTAAAAAAATTTAAATAATAAAAGAACATGGCACATAGACAACTTACTTTTGTCCGAGTTAGCCATAGGGGTCAGGTGGCAGTCTGTGATTTCTGCAATGAACAAAGGATTAACTCAGATCCTAATATATTCCTGAAAAGATCATTGTTGATCAAAAATGAGTAGCCTCCCATGAATTGACAAACCAAACCAAAAGTCATCAGTGAGATTCACACCTTTGCATTGATTGGCACAAGCTCAATTTCAATGGTTTCAAGACCTACGTCAGACCTACAAGTGCATGAAAGGTAAAGGAGTAACTAAGGAGAGAATACAGCTTCTTGAAGATCAACAGTGTCATCTATGTGGAAAGCTACAAGAGATAGGTGAGATCATAAATGAATATGTCTCATTAGATTTTGCCATCGAGAAAGGCATGGATTGGAGGGAACTTGGGGAAATAAACAGTGGTACTGAAGAGAGTCTACAGTACCAAACAAGAGGTGCTGGAATTCTTAAAACCCATTAAGGAACCTAATGAAGTGTATCCCAGGGCTTTGTGGAGGCTAGGGAAGAAATTGCAGGGCCGCTAGCACAGATTTTTGTATAGATATTGTGAAGTTCCAAATATTGAAGAGTGGCTAACATTGTGTCATTGCTTAAGAAAGGCAGCAGAGAAATGCCTGCGAACTACAGACCGATGAGCTAATGTCTGTGGTGGGTAAGTTGTGAGAAGAGATTCTGAAAGATAGAATCTGCAGGGATTTGGAGAGGCAAGGACTCATTTGAGATAATCACATTGGCTTTGTGCGTGGGAAATCATATCTCACAAATTTGATTAAGCATTTTGAAGGGATAACCAAGGACGTGGATGAGGATAGTATGGTAGACATTGTCGACATGGACTTTAAAAAGACCTTTGACAAGGTACCTCATGGTAGGATGTTAAGTAAGATTAAATCTCATGGGACGGAAGTGAAGACTGCAGTTGCTGGAGATTAGAGTCAAGATTAGAGTGGTGCTGGAAAAGCACAGCAGGTCAGGCAGCATCCGAGGAGCAGGAAAATTGACGCTTCGGGTAAAAGCCCTTAATCAGGAAATCTCATGGGATCCAGGGAGAGCTAGCCAATTGGATATAAAATTGGCTCGGCAGTAGAAGACAGAAGATGGTTGTAGAGGGCTGCTTTTTAGACTTTATGGCCAGCAGTGTGCCACAGGAATCAATGCTGGATCCACTGTTATTTGTCATTTATATAAATGATTTGGATAAGAGTTTAGGAGGTATAGTTAGCAAGTTTGCCGATGACACCAAGATTGGTGGTATAGTGGGCTGTGAAGAATGCAGCAAGATCTTGATCAACTGGGCCAGTGGACTGAGGAATGGTGGATGGAGTTTAATTTAGATCAATGCAAGGTGTTGCACTTTGGTAAGACAGACCAGGGAAGGATTTACACAGTCAATGAAAGGGCCTGGGGAGTGTTATAATACAAAGAGTTCTCAGGGTACTAGTTCAAAGCTCCTGAAAGTGGAGTCATAGATAGACAGGGTGATGAAGAATGCATTCAGCATGCTTGCTTTTATTGGTCAGAGCACTGAGTACATGAGTTGGGATGACATTGGTAAGGCCACGTTTGGAGTACTGTGTGCAGTCCTGGGTGCCCTACTATAGAAAGGAGATTACTAAACCAGAAAGAGTGTAGAAAATATTTTCTAGGATGCTACCTGGACTGGAAAGCTTGAATTATAAGGCGAGGTTGGATAGGCTGGGACTTTTTTTTTCCCCTGAAGTGTAGGTGGCTCTGGAGTAACCTTATAGCAGTCTATAAAATCATGAGAGGCATAGATAAGATGGATAACCAACAGCTTTTCTCCATGGTAGGGGTGTCTAAAACCAGAGGGCATAGGTTTAAGGTGAGAAGGGAGAGATACAAAGGGGTCCAGAGAGGCAAGTTTTACACACAGAGAATGGTGAGTGTCTGGAACAGGCTAACAGAGGAAATGAGGTCAATTTTGTTGTTTATGAAAAATTTAGTCACGTACACAGGTATGCAGGGATATGGTCTAAACACAGGTAAATAGGACTAGGTTAATTGAGAAAACTGGGTCTACACACTGTATACTTCTCTGACTATGACTCTATTGTCTCTTCAGAACAATGTCAGCTGTAAAGAAGACAATCAAATCAGAAGAAGTTGGGGAGCTACTACCACCCACTCTCCACAATATGGCAAGGACTTCAAACTAAATCATTCTCGGTGGAAAATAGAAGTCTTGATCATGTGACAGACACTGAATACAGATAGTAAATTATATTATCCCAAAAATATGAGGGGAAGTCAGAAACTTGATAGCTTCCAGTAATTGGGAGTGTGCCATATTGTAAGTCTGACTGACAATTCTAAATTGGTTGACAGCACAATTATTTGTACATTCGGAGTTATTCAGCAATCATTTGCCAATCAAAAAATTAATTCTAATGTTGGACATTGTGTTTTGGGTTTTGCATGGACAGGCAATTTGATACAATTAGGACTCTCCTCTTTACAGTATCATTTTGTTTTCCCTTTACGTTAGCATTTCTTGCAAATTATCTTAATTAAGGGTAAGACAAAGATTTTCAACAAAATATGTCTTTTATCATCAAGGCTTGTGTATTAATATCAACTTGAGCATTATAATTGCCAATTCACCAGCCAAGAAAAGGAAATATTTTCTGGATGTAATAAATTATTCAAGATTGCAAACATTTAAATTATGAATGTTGTCTTATTTCTCATTAGTAATTTCTCTTTTTCTCTTAGAAGTCCTCTCATTTTCCTCTCTGTTTTTCTTTCTGTACACTATTTGACTTCAACTCACCTTTTCTCCCCCATTACTCTTATTCCTTTCTGAACCTTTAAATCTCATCAGAAATGGTGACAGACTATTGGTCTCATGTTTACTGAGGTATTAGATGCTCTATTTCCCTTGCTGTGCCACCATCAACTCAAGCTCCAAAACGGATGCAGTCAAAAGTCTGACTAACAGAATGGTGAGCAAGGTGACTTCACCGTTAACTGACAGCGGCTGCAATGGTGGGCAGGGACCAAACTCATATTAAACTTCCAAATAACCATACAGTAAAGCTAAAATGTTTGCTTTGTAAGAGTTTTCAGAAACATGGGGCAAACCCCAATGAATTGATCTAAACCTTGCTGTGTATCTCTTGAGCAACTATGTGATATAAGCAAATTGCTGCAAATGCTGGAATCTGTACTCAAAACAAGAAAATGCTGGAAATCACAGGCAGTCAGGCAGCATCCATGGAGAAAGAGAGCAAGCTAAAGTTTTAAGTCGTGCTCTGATGTAGAGTCATTGAGACTTGAAATGTTAGCTTGCTCTCAATCCACAGATGCTGTCTGACCCATTGATTTCCAGCATTCTCTGCTTTCATGTAAAAGGTCATTATTGATATGGTTGCTTCCTAATATTAAGTTCTTAGGAGCTGTTATTTTAGGCATCTCATTAAAATATATACTGTACTTGATATATCTTAGTTAATTTTTAATATGCTAATATATTAATTTTTAATATTTGCTTGATGTCATTTATAGTCTTTACATTTTAGGGGTTTAGTGACATCAAGGATTTAATCATGATATACTCTATCTGCTGATGAAAAGATTATGGAGGCGAAGCTGGTAGCAGCACAATCAAACAGCAAGGCACACATTGTTTCAAACTCAACATATCACTTGGCTCACCCTTGTTTACAGTTACCTGTCAGAAGCAATAGCTGTGCTGTGGCTTATCATACTGTGAGGTATCTCCGTGTTCTGTTCCATTATAATGTTACTCTTTATCATATACCCCTTGTGTAAAGCTCCTGTATTAAACAAACCACTGATTGTACAAGGTCGCTGTACAATACAACACAGGAATTCGCAAATGTTCTGCTTCTGAAGTCTGCTCCCATATTTTCCAAATTCCCTGCACCCCATAACATAACATAATACACTGTATAAAAGTTAGTTATATAATTTAAAAATACTTTTGATTAAAGTATTCATGACTTGCATTTCATTGCTTCAGTGTGAAACATGTTGACAAAGTACCTGAGAATGGTGGGAGTGGGGAGTGAAGCTCCCAACCAGCCCATTGTAGTAAGGATAGGTCTCCACTCAGGTGAGTGAATATTAGAAGATTATGGATCATACCTTTTACTGAACACAATTGAGCACAAGATACAGGCTTGGTAAGAGAAGGCATCTCTGAAACCCTATAGACTCAGGCTCCAGTTCCATATGTTCTGACTCCATGGTGATGTACCTCCTTAAGCAGATGCTCAGTAGCTGTACTGAGAGTAAAGGTGAGTTTCAGCCCTGACTCCACAACCATCATTGTCCTCACAAGACATACAAACATCTACTTCCAACGTCAGTGAGCCCAGACTTACCCTACGCCACCATACCATACTAGCCAAACCCTCCATCACTCCAAAACAAAACACTCCATCACCTCCACAATAAAAACCTTTGTGATCCTAGCACACTGTTAACCCAGCATTTCCTACGAGTCGAGAGATATTTCAGCTTTCGTCACCATTTATTAGGAGAAAACTAATCCAGTCCTATACATGCTCTTCACAAATAGATTTCATACTTAATAGAATCCCTACAGTGCAGAAAGAGACCATTTGGTCCATCAAGTCTGCACCAACACTGCATTTCACCCAGACCCCCAACACTATCCCTGTAACCTTGCATTTTCCATGGCCAGCCCACCTAACCTGCACATCCCTAGACACTGTGAGCAATTTAACATGGCCAATCTACCTAATCTGCACATCTTTAGATTGTGGGAGGAAACCACAGCACCCGGTGATGCTCCAGGCACAGAGAGAATGGGTGAATACCTGGCAGTCTAAGAAAATCAAGCATGTAGTGCTAAAGTCCCATGTTTAACATGGTTGTCAGTTGGTATTCTATTTCAAAAACTAGTGAAGGGCTATCGTTCTTCAAGGGACTGCAGTAAAAGATAGGTTCTTGTTACCAAGAGCGGGTCAGCTGTATGGGAAGAGAATGCTTGGAGAAAGAAAAATGGAAGGCTAATAATATAGGGGAGTCCATAGTCAGAGGATCAAAAAGTGGTTTTGTAGCATTAAACATGTCTCTGGAATGATATGTTGCTTTCTTAGGGTCAGGATCTAGAATACCACAGAGCGCCTTGTAGAGTATTCTTCGAGAGGAAGGGTCTCAGTCAGAAATCATGATCTATATTGGCTCCAAATCCAATTGTAGGAAGAGCATTGAAATCATGAAGGCAGATTTTAGGAAGTCAGGAAGGAAATTTTAAAAAGCAAAGCCTCAAGAGCAGTGATCTCAGGACTACCTCCCTGTATCGTATTGTAGTGAGGATAAGAACACAAGGACTGATCAATTGAATATGTTGCTGAAGAACTGCTATTGGACAGATGGCATTAGATTTCTAAGGAATTAGGAACTGTATAGGATGGAAGGGTTGCATCTTACCAGAAATGGGGTTGATAACCTTGCAGGGAGATTTGCTAGTACTATTGGGGTTGCTTTAAATTGGCTAGTTAGGGAGTTAGGAACCTAAGGGCAATCCAAATTGGAAAGAAGTGAAGTTGGTAACAGGAAATAAAAAAGCTGTAAGAGAGAAGCTGTGAGAAACAGAGTTGATGTAAGGTATAGGGTTAAAATTGTGCAGAATAAGGGAACAGGTATTGTTTCTGCAAAAGCTTACATTATAAAATTAGACTGTGCATGCAAATACTAAACAGTGAGAAGCGAAAACAGATAGAATTATCTATGACTAATAAGCCAGAGCCATCGTGGAGTGGAATGTACCAGGCATAGAAAAACAGAAAGAAGCAAAATCTCTGACTAATGGGGCAGAGCAATTGTGGAGTAGGATGTACCAGGCATAGCAGAATAGGAGAAGCAAAAACAGGCCGAATTATCTACGACTAATAGGGCAGAGCGACCGTGTAGTGGGATGTACCAGTAACAGGAGAATTGTGTGCCAGTCTCAGGAGGGATGTGGCCAACGGATGGAATTTAGTTTGGCAGGATGATCGCACGAAGACAGCAAACTATGCCAGGATAGTCACATATAAGGAATGAGATAAATAAGAGTAAGGGGTGACAGGCTGAGAGTAATGGGATAAGTAAACAGAGGCAGAGAGAAGCTAGGCAAAAGTGGAGCGAAGCTAGAGCTTGTGATAGACTACGCGCTACAGTAAAATTAAACCGATGGGGTGAAAGGGGAGGACCGAGAGATGCAGCTGAACAGCATAAATCAGAATATAACCCTCAGATTGAGGTGCTTACTCATTAGGCACCCGTTCTTGCAAGTACGTATCAATAAAATTCGCTGCTTCAGAATTTGACTCGGGCTGAAATTTATTAAAATGTGAGTTTTGTTTCTCACAGTTGAATATCAAGAATGCCTTGAAAGTAAATGGTGCCAAGAAGACAAAGTTACTTGTATAAAAACAGCATTCCCAACAAGATAGACAGTCTCATCAAAAATAGAGGAAAATGCCTGTAATCTAATTGTCATTACAGAATCAAAGCTGTATGATGACCAGGACTGAGAATTGACTACTCAATAGGAAGGACAGACAGGGAGAAAAAGGAAGTGGAACTGTGCTGATAATAAGGATGACAATCAATATGTTGGTGAAGGGTGATCTCAGATTAGAATCAGCAAAAGGCAGAAGATATTGATTATTTACAAACCACCAAATTGTAGAGATAGAGTGGGCAATGCTCTATTCAGGAGATGAGACAAGCTTGCAGTATGGGCCACAGTTATGTGTGGCAACCTGAATACAGACTGGGTCGGTTAATTGAGTGCAAAAGTTGTGGGGACCAAGTTTCTAGAGTGTCTTGGGAATGATTTTTCTAGGACAGCATGTTGAAGACTCAACTAGAGGGCAGAATATTTTAGAGTTAGAATGACAAAAGGGAAAATTAATCATTCTGTTGCTAAAGAAGATTTAGGGATGAGTAACCACAATCTATTAGAATCTTACATTACATTTGAAAGTGAGGTAGTTCAATATGAAGCAAGGGTGTTATGTTTGAATCAGGGAAATTATGAAAGCATAAACATAACTTGCTGAGCTGGATTGGAAAATGATGTTAAAAGATATGACTGTACATAAGAAATAAACAAGTCAGTGAAGAATTATTGCATGGCTTACAGCAACTGTATATTTCTTCAAGTTACAAAAACTCAAAAAAGGTCAGTCAACCTGCCAAAGGAAGATAAGAATAACATGAAATGAAAAGGAAAGGCTTATAAAGTGGTCAGAAATAGTAATAAGTCTAAGGATTGGGAAGCTTTTGTAATATAACAAAAGAGGACCAAGAACTAGATAATGAAAAGACGATAGAATATGAATATAATCTAGCAAAAGAAAAATGAACTGGCAAGTTTTCTATAGGTACATAAAAAAATTGTCTAAGGAAATGGGGTCCATTGGAGTCAGGAGAATTTATGATAGAAGAAATAGAATTTATAATGGTAGAGAAGCCAAATGATTACTTTGTGCCTGTTTTCACTTAGGAGTTTATAAGAAATGTTCTAGAATTAGAGATCCAAGTAACAATGAAGAAATGGGAGTTAAAGGTATTAGTATTGTTAAGAGGACTGTATTGGAGAAATTAATGGGGCTGATAGCTGATACATCCTGTGTACATAATTGTCCATATCCCACAGTGGCTAAGATAGTCAATGCATTGGTGATCATCTTACAAAATTCCATAGATTCTGGAATGATTCCTGCAGATCGGAAGTGAAGAATGTTACCTCACAATTGAAGAAAACGAAAATAAAAAGCAGGAAACTGCAGACCTCTCAGTTGTGGGGGAAATGCTGGAATCAATCATAAAGGTAGTGATAAGTAGGCACTTGGACACAAATGTTCTGACTGATTAAAGTCAGTATAGATTTAAAATGAAAAATTGTGTTTGACAAACTAGATTTTTGAGCATGTCCTAACAAAATTAATAGGGGTAAGCTGATGGATATAGTACATCTAGATTTTCAGAGGGCTTTTGGTAATGTCTCCCACAGGAGGTTGTTTAGCAAGATTAAATGGGGGAGGGGGGTATAAAATAGCAAATGGATTAAGGATTGGCTAACTGACAGTAAACAGAGAATAGGAATAACTGGGTCATTCTCACACTCACAGGCTGTGACTTGTGAAGTGGTGCAGGCTGATACAATTACAACTTTAAAAAGGCATCCAGATGGGTATGTGAATAGAAAAGGTTGAGAGAGACATGGGCAAAGTGCTGGCAAATGGGACTAGATTGATTGCTTCTCGAATGCTGCCTGACCTGCTGTGCTTTTCCAGCACCACTCTAATCTAGACTCTGATTTCCAGCATCTGCAGTCCTCACTTTTGCCCAGTTGATTTAGGATATCAGGTCGGCATGGACGAATTGGGCTGAAAGGTTTGTTTCTGTGCTGTACAACTCTATGACACTAAGTACTGCAAGGATCAGTACTGGTGTACTGTATGGATGAGTACTGGGGCCCCAACTGTTCAGAATATTTATCAATGATTTTAAATGAGGATCAAACCTCCAGCTGAGATCTATCATATTTGGCAAGAAGAAGGATTCTCACTGAATAGCAGACTCAACAACTCAAAGAGCGATGTAAAAGTTTTGATTTGGATTATTTTTGGATGGATATTAGCCTTATGGAAATTGGAGACCAATTTGCCAAATAGCTTTAAAATGTGGGTTTGGAGGAGAATGGAAAGGATCAGATGTGCAGACGCTAACAAGTCATGACAGACTGTGGAGAGTGATTGAGTGAAGAAGTTTGTTGAACATAATTTGGAAAAAACAGAGAAACAGTATCAGGATCACTTTAAGAGGATGTAAAAGCAATGAAGAGTTTAAGGAAAAAAGCAAGTACCAACGTTGGATGGTCTGAAAATTGAAGAGAGTTATTGACAGCTGAAAAGATCTGCACAAGATAGAGAGATGTAGGAAGACGAGAGAATGAGCCAAATACCTGTCTTTGGACGGAGCAAATAGGATGCTGGTGATGAGAACCAAACAATAGGCTTCAGAAAACTTCACGGAGTTTTGTGTGGTATGTGTGTAAAATTACTTCAGGGCTGAGTGAGAGCTGAAAATCCTGAAAAGTTTCACTGTTCAGATGTTGTCATTGTAAAATGAGGCAGCTGTCCAACTGACAGTGACATAATGGAGTATTATAAGGGGAAAACTGAACATATTACCCAATGTTAGTCAAATTCCGTTTTGTGAAAAGTCTGACAAAACTGGTCAAATGAAATATATGTAATTTGTCAAAGTTGATAAAGTGAATTTCACAAAAAGGCCATTAGTGCTTTTCAACTGAGCAGCTAAAGGGCCAAAACTATAAAGAATGTAAAATAATCAGAATGTTTGTTGTTTTTGGTTAGTCAAACTGTCCACTTTGTGACAAATAAAGTCTGTGACTCTAATCTGGATCTCAATGGCAGGGCAGTCCAATCAAAGCAATATTTATCAAGCAAAAACCTATCAATTAGATGCGCTGCAGTAACTAGCTCTCATATTATATGTCAGGTCTCCCATCACGGAGAGGGGATTTGTTCTGACTGTGCAGTGAAAGTAAGATCTGCCATACCAAGATAAACGATTCATGCAGCTCATAGATTAGGAATGTGTCTCCATGCTTCTGGCAGATAGAGGTTTCATGGTCAATACAGATCCATGCACCACTGCTCCCAGCCATTTCCATCAAGAGATTTGCATCCTCAATCAATTCGCTCACTTGATGTACTTTTGCAAATAACCTGCACAAATTGGCCCTGGATTTGACAACTACACATAAATGCATTCATCAGGGGTGGAATTAACTGGTTTTGGTAAAACCATCCTCATTCAAGATAAGCCTTTCTTGATGCCCATCAGTGATATGAATACTGATAACCTGTGACAGATATCCAGCACAACCTAACAGCCACTGTCTTAACTTGTCCATCTCAGTAATTTGACAAACTGTTTCAGGATTGCTAGGTATTCAGGTTTACTTTCCAAAAATGCACATTTGGAGGCTCTGGAAACCAATTTAAAGGCTTTGTGCTAGCCCATTGGTTCATCAGTATGCCTGATCAATTATTAAATGGCTCGCATGATCAGCAGTTACTGTTTGTATATGCACCTCAGGAAGGCTTTGGTGCTACTTTAGCCAGGTCTGACTCATCCATTAAATAGCTATTAAAGTCCTGCATGGGTATATTTGGATGCTGAAGGTTGACTTTCAGATTTTTTTAAAAAACAAAATAGACTTCAGGTTCATCAATTAGGGAATGTGTAGTTCAGGATCAATGAATCAAAGAGGCATATAGAAGGATGTATACATAAGAAAAAAAGAGAGATCTGGGTCAGGGAAAACAGCATAAGCAAGCAAGGACTTGTATGGAATATAGATAAGTTTACCTCACAGCCTGTTTCTGTGCTGTTGAATATAAAATGTGCTGTACCCATTGGCAAAATATAATATGACAAACAAATTGAGCACAAGTAGAAGTTAAATGTATCCACACTGAAAAATTAGTCAAAGCTCACCAAAATTAAAGCAGCCCAGCATTTGTAAAGCCTATGCACACAGTGTGCTTTATGCTATAACTTGATGCTGTCTTCAATCTCTCACTCCCCTTTCATTGTTCCTGTTAAATGCTGTCAAGCTATCACGACATCTTGCAGACTTACAATACTAGCTTATATTTTTCTGTTTCTGATTTTCCAGAATCTGTCAGACCTTATTATTTGTCACCAGTGTACAAAAGAATGCAGGATAATTTCTGATGTTGACCATATATACCTAGAATCATAGAATTTTACAATTCAGAAGGAGGCTATTTGAGCTACTGAGTCTGTACAGGCTCCCAAAAGAGCTACTCAGCTGATCCCATTCTCCAGCACTATCTCCGCAACAACACTTTCAAATGTATAACCAGCTCTCTCAAATTGATGTTATGTTACTTGGTCGACTGCATAACACTCTTGGGAGGTGAGATATTTTACCTGTGATGCACCTTAGATAATTTTAAGAAGTCTTTCACCAACCTATAAACACATTTTGAATTTTAAACAGACCTTCCACCCAATGACTTCACATTGGCACGCAACACCTTCTTCTATACCAATTCAGCTTAGCATCCTTCTTCAACTCCAACCTAGTTAAGCTATTATTCTTCTTGAATACAGATGCCAGAACAGGAACACAAACAAAAATTGCTGGAAAAGCTCAGCAGGCCTATCAGCATCTATGGAGAGCGGTTCTGAAGAAGGATCACTGGACCCGAAACACTAACTCTGTTTTCTCTGCACAGATACTGCCAGACCTGCCCAGTTTTCCAGCAATTTCTGATTTTGATTCTTCTGACAGTCTTCGCCATTTAATATCACTGTCTTCCTTCCCACATACCTTTGCCAGTTATTCCGTTACTATCAATGTTCTCTTCTCTCTCCCATCCCCTTCCTTTTCATTCCCTTTAATGTCAATCTGTACCCTTCCCCAAAACTTTTACTTTATCCAGGCATCTCTATGGCACTCAAGAAAATATAGTAATAATGAAAGGTACTTTTCTTTAATCATAGAATTCCTACAATGTGGAAGCAGGCCATTCGGCCCATCGAGTCAACACCAACTCTCCAAAGAACATCCCACCCAATCCTTGAAATCTTGTACTTCCCATCACTTATCCCCCACCACGCCCCAACCTACACATCTTTGGACTGTGGGAGGAAACCGGAGGAAACCTATGCAGACACGGGGACAATATGCAAATTCCACAGTCACTGAGGGAGGCACTGAATCCAGCTCGCTGTAAGACAGCAGGGCCAACCACTGAGCCACCTCGTTGAGTGTGCATTTAAAATTGGCCAAGATGCTATGGAAAACGTCTTTTCTCTTCCTTGTAAAGTCCCAGGGCTTGGCGGTGTGTGTCTGTCACTTGGAAGGGCAGGCAGGACTTCAGTTCACGCCAAAAGAGCGTGCTTTCCATACTCCTGAAGTGTCTGCTGAAATTGGTCTGTGGGGCAGAAGTTGAATTGCAATGTTCCAGCTCAGAGTTGAATGTACACTGAGGGAATAAGAGCTGCAAGCTGGAAGAATAGTGAAATCACTCCAGGGCTTCTGCCATCGCCTGACAAATGGGCTTAATGTGAAAACGAGTAAAGTGTGATAACAGTTACTTGCATGTATCTGTCCATTTCACATCATGAGACAATGCAGAGTTTACTGTAGTATTATTCTAATGTTCTCAAAGCTTTTCTCCCAGGAGGGAGTCTTCAGAAAAGTTTATTATAAAATCATTTTGATATGTATGAGCAGATATCAAGGCTTCTCGTGAGACTGGAATAATTAGGATCCTCTACCATTAATATCCTTCGCAAAAATCCAGCCAAAAGCCCCAGTCTGCAAAAACCTGTTATTACACATTTCAAAGATAATGCCACATCTGTAGGGACTCACAGCTTTCAATGGAAAATTCCTTGCACAATGGCATAATTATTGGTAGCTTGATTATTAACATCTTTTATCCAAGGTATGCTGCACTCCTGGGGAAAAAAAGAAGAGTACATGGACATTTATTTCATTTGCCCACTTCCCTTCTCTTCCAGGGTCATCCAGCTCTATGTGGTTACCCACTGCCTCAATTGTTATGCTGATACTTCCATCTTTCTTTGAACCCACGGTACTGTGGAAGAAAAACAATTGAATGGAATGTGTGCAGAGGAAAGAGAACCAAAGGCTAACAGAAGAAACAGCCTTTAATGCTGTTTAGCTTCAGAGGTATTGTACCTCTCTCTTTCTCTCTGTCTCTCCCTTTGTTATGAGGGGAGTATCTTATTAACTGTCCATCAGACCACAGTCATCGCATTACCCTCCTTGTAAGTACATGAAACAGAGTTATAGGTTCACCTGGCAATAATCTTTGTGCTCAAGGTTTATCAGCAGAATGGTCCAGCTCTAACAGGAACCACATAGATAGAGTAATAAGAACTAGGAATGAAGGTTAATGTGTAGACAATCTGCAGAAGAGAACCAATCTGTGAAGAAAAGAGAGAAAATGATCCAAATCCAAACATTTTCTTTTGTTCGGGTGATGCAATGAGAAAGGTCGTGCTATTCTACTTCAGTTGTAAATTGCCTTCTCTGGTAAAGCAGCGAATCATGTGATTGCAACCACCAACACTGAATAATCTTCCCATCACCCAATTGAACACTGCACATTGCTTTTTTTTTAATAATACGATGGAGGCGGAACAGTGAGATCTTTCCAGCAAAGATGAAACTCAACTTGAATCTAAGGAATGGACCATCACCTGAAAGAAAGAGTAGCCCAACCCAGCAAAAAAAGAAACTTAAATTCAGTCAACTAGAAGAAATCGAAATTGTGATTTGCAACTGAACTTACTGATTTAAACCTGAGGAGCAGAATGCACAAGCTATGTGAGGAATATCTGTATCATTGACAAAGGACGGCAGAATGAGAGAGCAGCAGACATTAGAAAACTACACTGCAAAATGTGCCATTTGAACTTGTCAGGATTATGTGAGAGCACAACAGATTAATCCAGGCTCCAGGTTCACAAGGCACCATCCTGAGAGGAGAGATTAATAAACAGGAAAAAAGCAATTGTTTATGACTGCTGTATTGGCAGCTCTGAGAGAGGGACCACCGTCTACAATTGGATACTGGCCACAGTAATGGCATCTTCATTGGCTGCCGCTAGTAAAATGTCTGCTGAGAACCCACCGTGCATCCAGATCGGCCTGTGACCTCATTGAATTATAGAACCCCCACAGTGCAGAAGCAGGCCATTCAGCCCACTGAGTCCACACTGACCCTCTGAAGAGCATCCCAGCCTAACGCATCGCCTACCCTATCCCTGTGACCCTACATTTCCCATGGCCATTCCATTTAACCTGCACATCTTTGGATGGTGGGAGGAAAACAGAGCACCCAAGGGTAGAATGTAACCCAGATCCCTGACACTGTGAGGCTGCAGTGCTAACCCTGAGCCACCATGCTGCCCCACTGAAAACTGGTTACAGTTTCTATGCCAAAAATACCCCCTTTTGTTGTCATTTTGACCAATGTCTTAACAAGGCAATTATTTGATTTTTGATGTTGTGCTTCCCATAATTGTGTTATTCTCTTATACTTCACATCAGAGTAGCTATCATATTTGCTAAAAAAACTCAATGATCATGCTGTGCAATTAGCTTTCTGTATACAGCAAATACTGGGTATTCAGACTTAACCATAATTCAGCCCTTTGCATGAGGTGTTTATGGTCAGAGGGACAGAATTAAAATTAGTCTGAGGGACAGGAGCTAGTTACAGTCTGAGGCCCAGGTGCTGGTTACACTCTGATGGACAGGAGTTGGTTACAGTCTGAGGGAGAGGGAGATGGTTACGGTCTGAGGTCCAGGTGCTGGTTACAGTCTGATGGACAGGAGTTGGTTACAGTCTGAAGGAGAGGGAGATGGTTACGGTCTGAGGTCCAGGTGCTGGTTACAGTCTGATGGACAGGAGTTAGTTACAGTCTGAGGGATGGGGAGGTGGTCACAGTCTGATTGACAGGGAGATGGTTACATTCTGAGGGATGGGGAGGTGGTCACAGTCTGATTGACAGGGAGATGGTTACATTCTGAGGGATGGGGAGGTGGTCATAGTCTGATTGACAGGGAGATAGTTACATTCTGAGGGATGGGGAGGTGGTTACAGTCTGAGAGACAGAGAGATGGTTACAGTCTGAGGGATAGGGAGGTGGTTACAGTCTGATGGATAGGAGCTGGTTACAGTCTGAGGGACAGGGAGGTGATTACAGTCTGAGAGACAGGGAACTAATTACAGTCTGAGGGACAGGGAGATGGTTATGGTCTGAGGGACAGGGTGATGAATACAGTTTGAGGGACAGGGAGAAGGTTACGATCTGAGGGACAGGGAGATTATTACAGTCTGAGGGATAGGGAGGTAGCTATGGTCTGAGGGCTAGGGTAATGGTTATGGTCTGAAGGACAGTCAGATGGTTGGTTTGAGGGACAGGGACGTTACGATCTGAGGGACAGGGACGTGCTTATAGTCTGAGGGACAGGGAAATTATTATAATCTGAGGAACTAGAGCTGGTTACAGTCTGAAGGACAGGGAGATGTTGCACTGTGAAGGACAAGGAGATGTTACAGATAGAGGGACAGGTAGGTTACGGTCTGAAGGACAGGGAAATGTTACAGTCTGAGGGACAGGGAGATAACAGTCTGCGGGACAGGAAAATTACAGTGTGAGAGACAGGGTAGTGGTTACAGTCTGACAGTTGGGGAGGTTATGGTCTGAGAGACAGGGAGGTTATGGTGTGATGGACAAAGAGTTGGTTACTCTCTGAAGGACAGGGAGGTGGTTATGTTCTGAGAGACAAGGAGGTTACGGTCTGAGGGGCAGGGAGGTTGTGGTCTGATTGACAAAGTGTTGGTTACTGTCCAAAGGAAAGGGATGTTATGGGCTGAGGGACAGAGACGTGCTTAAAGTTGAAGGACAGGGAAATGATTATAGTCTGAGGGACAGGGAAATGATTATCATCTGAGGAATAGGAGCTGGTTACAGTCTGAAAGACAGGGAGGTGTTACAGTCAGAGGGACAGGGAGATGGTTACAGTCTAAGGGACAGGGAGATGGCTACAGTCTGAGGGCCAAGAAGGTTATGCTCGGAGGGACAGAGAGGTTATGGTCAGAGGGACAGGGAGGTTATGGTCTGAGGGGACAGGGAGGTTATGGTCTGAGGGGACAGGAAGGTTATGGTCAGAGGGGACAGGGAGGTTATGGTCTGAGAGGACAGGGAGGTTACAGTCTGAGGGACAGAGAGGTTACGGTCGGAGGGACAGAGAGGTTATAATCTGAGAGGACAGGGAGCTTACGGACTGAGGGACAGAGAGGTTACGGTCGGAGGGACAGAGAGGTTATAGTCTGAGAGGACAGGGAGGTTACAGTCTGAGGGGACAGGGAGGCTATAGTCTAAGGGGACAGGGAGGTTATGTACTGAGGGACAGGGAGATTTTGGTTGGAGGGGACAGGGAGGTTATGGTCGGAGGGGATGGGGAGGTTATGGTCTGAGGGGACAGGGAGGTTATGGGCGGAGGGGACAGGGAGGTTATGGGCGGAGGGGACAGGGAGGTTATAGTCGGAGGGGACAGGAAGATTATGGTCTAAGGGGACAGGGAGGTTATGATCTGAGGGACAGGGAGATTTTGGTTGGAGGGAACAGGGAGGTTATGGTCGGAGGGGACAGAGTGGTTATGGTCTGAGGGGACAGGGAGGTTACGGTCTGAGGGGACTGGGAGGTTATGGTCTAAAAGGACAGGGAGATTATGGTCTGAGGGGACAGGGAGGTTATGGTCGGAGAGACAGGGAGGTTATAGTCCGAGGGGACAGGGAGGTTATGGTCAGAGGGACAGGGAGGTTATAGTCCGAGGGGACTGGGAGGTTATGGTCAGAGGGGACAGTGAGGTTATGGTCAGAGGGACAGAGTGGTTATGGTTGGAGGGGACAGGGAGGTTATGGAGTGAGGGGACAGGGAGATTATGGTCGGAGGGACAGAATGGTTATGGTCGGAGGGGACAGGGAGGTTATTGTCTGAGGGAACAGGGAGGTTATGGTCTGAAGGACAGGAAGATTTTGATTGGAGGGGACAGGGAGGTCATGGTCGGAGGGGACAGAGTGGTTATGGTTGGAGGGGTCAGGGAGGTTATGGTGGAGGGGACAGGGAGGTTATGGTCGGAGGGACAGAGTGGTTATGGTTGGAGGGGTCAGGGAGGTTATGGTCGGAGGGGACAGGGAGGTTATGGTCGGAGGGACAGAATGGTTACGGTTGGAGGGGTCAGGGAGGTTATGGTCGGAGGGGAGAGGAAGGTTATGGTCGGAGGGACAGAGTGGTTACGGTTGGAGGGGACAGGGAGGTTATGGAGTGAGGAGACAGGGAGGTTATGATCAGAGGGGACAGGAAGATTATGGTCAGAGGGGCCAGGGAGGTTATGGTCTAAGAGGTCAGGGTGGTTATGGTCGGAGGGGACAGGGAGGTTATGGTCAGAGGGGACAGGGAGGTTATGGTCGGAGTGGTTATGGTCGGAGGGGATAGGGTGGTTATGATCTGAGGGACAGGGAGGTTACAGTCTGAGGGACAAGGACGTGCTCATAGTCTGAAGGATGGGGAAATGATTGTACTCTGAGGAATGGGAGCTGGTTACAGTCTAAGCGACAGGGAGGCGGTTACGGTCGGATGGACAGGGAGGTCATGGTCTGAAACTGTATTTAATGGAAACCGGCATTGTTCAATACTTTTCTTTTTTAGTTTTTGATTCCCTGATTGTTTCTTTTCTTGCACATTTCCTTACATGTTGACATCTATCCTAATTCTTCATATCTTTTCTTCCCTCCAAATTTCCTGTTTCTTTCCTTTGATCAAAGTGACTACACTGACTGTTGTTAGGCTAATATGTAGCTTACCTTACTTTTGATTTATTTTTATTAGTTGGGTTCTTCTGAACAAAATGCTTCCATCTCTCCTTAATTTTCTACTCAGCATGCTTAATAGCCTTCTTCTTTCCCCATTAATTTCAAAGTCCCTCATCGATTCCTCACATAAAATACACTAATCAGGATTATTAGTGCTATCTAGCCCAAGCTTGTGTTTTCAGATTAGACTCCACATCCCACCAACATCCTCGATTGCCTTTGCTCTTTGCTTATTAACTTGCACTGTCTGCATCACGTACTTTTACAAGGATCTCTTTCTGTAGATTGGGGCAGCACAGTGCCTCTGTGGGTTAGCACTGCTGCCTCACAGTGCCAGTGACCCAGGTTCGATTCCAGCCTCGGGTAACTGTCTGTGTGGAGTTTGCACATTCTCCCCGTGTCTGCGTGGGTTTTCTGTGGTTTCCTCCCACAACCCAACGGTGTGCAGGTCAGGTGAATTGGCCGTGCTAAATTGCCCATAGTTTTCAGAGGGAAATGGGTCTGGGTGGGTTACTCTTCAGAGGAACAGTGTGGACTTGTTGGGTCGAAGGGCTTGTTTCCACACTGTAGGGAATCTAATCTAATTTAATTCAAAAGTTAGGCTGAGGGATAGATATAATGCCCAATGGATTGGACAAATTGAATCACCTCATTCTCCAAAGACTGAAGTACATTGGGATCATGTACAGAATTGTGTGTTCCCAGTCAAATAAAGTGGAGAATTACTGTCCCAATAATAAGGCATCCCATCATCTGGGTGACTGCTGCATGTTGAGACACCCTTGAAGGCTGTATAACCTTCCTGTTCACTCAGCTGCTCTTTTAGGCTGAGCCACGAGGTCAGCCACTGCCAATGTACGTCCATCCTTCAGGCATGAAGTGACCATGAAGGAAAGATCATACACTTCTCTGGACACCACCACCACCACCATTCCCACCCACCCCCCTCCCCCCACACCCCACCAATCCTTGACCTCCACCCCTTCCCAAGGAATTTACTGGGAGCTCTCTATGGGGTCTACCAGACATTGTCCCCACCCAGAGGGGTCCTATCCCAATGTTTGTAAAATGTCAGCGATGGTGGGAAGTGGCCATCATTTCGTTTAGTTTCCCATAGACTTCTTGTGCATTGGCAATTGCCTTGGCTTTAATTCTGCTGTTGAGAATAACCCCCACCAGTGGGAAAATGGCAGACTCTTCCGGATGGCATTATATAACTTCCGGCTGCCTCCCAGCCCAACTTCAGAGAGCTGGTAAACCTCATCCACTTTCTTGGCACATTGAGAGCCGCTGGTGAACAAAGAAGGTCACAGTGTGTAGACAACAGCGTGCTCGTCATGAACAGAGGGAAAGGAATATACCTCGTTGTTGTGGTTCTGTTCGCCGAGCTGGGAGTTTTTGTTGCAAACGTTTCGTCCCCTTTCTAGGTGACATCCTCAGTGCTTGGGAGCCTCCTGTGAAGCGCTTCTGTGCTGATTTATAGTGGTTTGAATCTGCCGCTTCCGCTTGTCAGTTGCTGTCTGCTGCAGTGGCCGGGGTATAGGGTCTAGGTCGATGTGTCTGTTGATAGAATTTGTGGATGAGTGCCATGCTTCGAGGAATTCCCTGGCTGTTCTCTGTTTGGCTTGCCCTTTAATAGTGGTGTTGTCCCAATCGAATTCGTGTTGTTTGTCATCTGTGTGGCTACTAAGGATAGCTGGTCGTGTCGTTTCGTGGCTAGTTGGTGTTCATGGATGCGGGTTGTTAGCTGTCTTCCCGTTTGTCCTATGTGGTGTTTTGTGCAGTCCTTGCATGGGATTTTGTACACTAGAAAGGGGACAAAATGTTTGCAACAAAAACTCCCAGCTCGGCGAACAGAACCACAACAACGAGCACCCGAGCTACAAATCTTCTCACAAACTTTGAACACCTTATTGTGAGTAATCAGCACTCACTGACTGCTCCACACACAAAGAAGAGGAGCCAATACGGGTCTTCAGTTTTCTATCCAATGACAGGTATGATCCTTACTGTCTTACCACCTTCATGAGTGAGCAAGAAGGCAGGTCCCAAATCCAGGTGGAACATGGAGCAACCCGTGTGATTTTTGGTGCCGATTTCTTGCATTCCGACAACCCAACTGGCTACGTCTGAGTTGCTGCAACCACGTGCACTTTCACGTCCCTGTTGTAGTCTGGAGCTATGGACTGTGATGGTAAAGGTTGCAATTTGTTTTCCAGCACATTGCTAACCAGGAATGAATTCTAGTCTCCTTGCTACAGGGAAGGTATTGTTTAACTTGATATGGTGCAGAAAAGATGTTGCCAGGGTTGGAGGGTTTGAGCGATAGGGAGAAGCTGATAGGCTGAGGCTATTTTCTCTGGAGTGTCAGAAACTGAGAGGTGACCTTACAGAGGTTTATAAAATCATGAGGGACATGGATAGGGTGAATGGACAGAGTTTTTTCATAGAGTCATAGAGATGTACAGCATTGAAACAAATCCTTCTGTCCAACCCGTCCATGCCGGCCAGATATCCCATCCCAATCTAGTCCCATCTGCCAGCACCCAGCCCATATCTCTACAAACCCTTCCTGTTCATATACGAGTCTAGGTGCCTTTTAAATGTTGTAATTGTACCAGCCTCCACCACTTCCTCTGGTAACTCATTCCACACACGGACAGCCCTCTGTGTGAAAAAGTTGCCCCTTACGTCTCTTTTGTATCTTTCCCCTCTCCCCCTAAACCTATTCCCCCTAGTTCTGGATTCCCCCACCCCAAGGAAAAGACTTTGTCTATTTATCTTATCCATGCCTCTCATGATTTTATAAACCTCTATAAGGTCACCCCTCAGCCTCTGACGGTCCAGGGAAAGCAGCCCCAGACTATTTAACATCTTCCTATCACTCAAATCCTCCAAACATGGCAACATCCTTGTAAATCTTTTCTGAACCGTTTCATGCTTCACAACATCTTTCTGGTATGAAGGAGACTAGAATTGCATACAATATTCCAACAGTGGCCTAACCAATGTCCTGTACAGCCACAATATGCTCCACCTGGATTTGGGACCTGCCTTCTTGCTCATTCATGAAGGTGGTATGACAGTAAGGATCATACTCCCAACTCCTATGCTCAATACTCTGACCAATAAAGGAAAGCATACCAAATGCCTTCTTAACTGTCCTATCTACCTGTGACTCCACTTTCAAGGAGCTATGAACATGCACTCTTTGTTCAGCAACACTGCCTAGGACCTTACCATTAAGTGTATAAGTCCTGCTAAGATTTGATTTCCCAAAATGCAGCACCTCTCATTTATCAAAATTAAACTCCATCTGCCACTCCTCAGGCCATTCGTCCATCTGATCCAGATCCTGTTGTAATCTGAGGTAACCTTCTTCGCTGTCCACTACTCCTCCAATTTTGATGTTATCTGCAAACTTACTAACAATACCTCTTATGCTCACATCCACATCATCCTTATGACAAAACATAATGGACAGGTACCAATCCTTGGGGTACTACATTGGTCACAGACCTCCAGGCTGAAAGACAACCCTCTACCACTAAACTCTGTCTTCTACCTTCAAGCCAGTTCTGTATCCAAATGGCTAGTTCTCCCTGTGTTCCATGAAATCTAACCTTGCTAACCAGTCTCCCATGGGAAACTTTGTTGAACGCATTGCTGAAGTCCATATAGATCACATCTACTGCTCTGTCCTCATCAACCCTCTTTGTTATTTCTTCAAAAAACTCAATCAAGTTTGTGAGACATGATTTCCCAATGACAAAGCCATGTTCACTATCCCTAATCAGTCCTTGCCTTTCTAAATACATGTACATCCTGTCCCTCAGGATTCCCTCCAACAACATGCCCACCACCAACATCAGGCTCACTGGTCTATAGTTCCTTGGCTTATCATTACCACCCTTCTTTAACAGTGGCACCATGTTAGCCAACCTCCAGTCTTTTGGCACCTCATCTGTGATTTTCGATGATACAAATATCTCAGCAAGGGGCCAGCAAACACTTCCCTTGCTTCCTACAGAGTTTTAGGGTACATCTGTTCAGGTCCTGGGGATTTATCCACTTTGATGTGTTTCAAGACATCCAGCACTTCCTCCTCTGTAATATGGATATTTGTCACCATCTATTTCCCTACATTCTATATCTTTGATATCCTTTTCCACAGTAAATACTGATGCAGTACTCATTTCTTATCCCCCCATCTCCTACGGCTCCACACAAAGGCCACCTTGCTGATCTTTGAGGGGGCCTATTCTCTTCCTAGTTAATCTTTTGCCCTTCGTGTATTTGTGAAAACCCTTTGGATTCTCCTTAATTCTATTTGCCAAAGCTATCTCATGTCCCCTATTTACCCACCTGATTTCCGTCTTAAGTATATTTCCACTGTCTTTATAATCTTCTAAGGATTCATTCAAACTGTCTTGTCTATAACTGACGTATACTTCCTTCTTTTTCTTAACCAACCCCTCAATTTCTTTACTCATCCAGCATTCCCTGCACCTACCAACCTTTCCTTTCACCCTAATAGGAATACACGGTCTCTGGACTCTCGTTATCTCATTTCTGAAGTCTTCCCATTTTTGAGCCATTCCTTTACCTGCGAACATCTATCCCCAGTCAGCTTTTGAAAGTTCTTGCCTAATACCATCAAAATTAGCCTTCCGCCAATTTAGAACTTCAACTTTTAGATTTGGTCTATCCTTTTCCGTCACTATTTTAACACTATTAGATTATAGTCGCTGGCCCCAAAGTGCTCCCCCACTGACACCTCAGTCACCTGCCCTGCCTTCTTTCCCAAGAGTAGGAAAGGTTTTGCACCTTCACTCATTGGTACATCCACATGTTGAATCAGAAAATTCCCTGGTAATGGGAGTCTAAAACTAGATGACACAGGTTTAAGATGAAGGGGGAAAGATTTAAAAGGCACCTAAGGGGCAAAATGGTCCTGATGTGGGACTAATTGCAATATTTCATATTTTACTGATGACATCAAACTGGGTGGAAATGTAATTTGTCAGGAGGATGCAAGGAAACTTTAAAACATCTTGGACAAATTAGGTGGAATATAATGTGAATAAGTGTGAAGTCATCCATTTTGGTAGAAAATCAGAAAAGTAGAATATATCTTAAATAGTGAGACATCGGAAAGTGCAGATCTCCAAAGGGACCTGGGCATCCTTGTTCATGAGTTCCTGAATGTTAGTGTGCAAGTGCAGCAAGCTATTAGGAATCAGGGATTTTCTGATAGAAGCCATTTGGCCCATCGACTCTGCACCGACCCTCCAAACAGTGTCCCACCCTATCCCCATAACCCCACATTTACCATGACTAATCCATCTAGCTTGCACACATCCCAGGATACACTATGAGGCAATTTAGCATGGTCAGTCCACCTAACCCACACATCTTTGGATTATAGGAGGAAACCAGAGCATGTTACAGAAACCCATTCAGACATAAGAAGAGCTTGCAAACTCCACACAGACAATTTCCTGAGACTGCAATCAAACCCAGATCCCTGGCTCTGTGCTAACCACTGAGCCACAATGCCACCCTGAGGCACACAAATGATATGCTAGCTTTCATCGCCAATAAATTTGATAATGGATAAAGATGCCTTGCTGCTTCGAGCTATAGAAACTCAACTACTGAGCATGTTCAAGACTGAAGCAGATACATTTCTGGAGATTGTTATATCAAAGGATATGAAAGTAGTGCCAGAAAGTGACAAAGAGGTAGATGACTAACCATGATCTAATCAATAGCAGTGAAGAGTTAATGGGCTGAGTGGCCTATATTTGTGAATCAGAATGTACCTTTTCATATAGAGATGGGAAAAATTAATGGAGACAGTGGTTAATAGCCTGGTCACAATGTCAGGAAAAACTTGAATTGAGGAACTCAATTTTAACTTTCTCATTGACTACAGAACCTACTGTTGCAGATTGAATGACTGTTATAGACACAAAATTGTTTTTTATTATTGAATTCTTTTTCCACCGATTTTGACTTCACAGGGCTGATAGCAACTATTTGGCCAATACATTTGAGATACAGGGATGGCATTCTGGAAGGATAAGACCAATGAGTCAAAAGATTATGCTCTATTCTTGTGGTTTCTTTAAGTCCTCCCTGCCTTCCAACCACACTACATTTTAAGGATAAGGGAACTGACTGCAAACTTCAATCAGTGTTATCAATAACCATGAAGTGAAGTACAAGTAAAGTCTGTTTTCTGCCAACTAATTTTTTTTGCCAATGTTTTGCAGACTTACTGAGCCCTGCATATTGACTCATAGGGATTTTTAAAATTCTTTCATCTGAAATCTGGTGTTGCTGTCAACAGCAATATTTCTTGCCCATTTCTACTTGCAGTTGAGGAGTTCCATTTCTGAGAGGTTTTTGAAAAATGATTTTCAATGATTTGAGGTCAAATGGGCAATGAAATCTTTCCTGAATAGTTATGCATTGATGTGATATGCCCCCAAGACAAGATTAGTCATGATATACTAATGATCTCCCACTATCACACTGTTAGCTCCTGAAAGAAAAAGACAAGATATGGCTCATGTCATACTGAAGAATTCAATGAATGTTGAGGCAGTACCTTGTATCTACAGATGTACATTACAATCATAGGCACTTGCAAGTCTCAGCTCAAGTTATGCCATTTGAACGTATTACCACACAGCCTCCAACATTCCAGGAACAAACCCTCCAGGCCAAGCAACAGACTTGTAATTTTTCTCTGCACCCTTTCAAGTTTAACAATATCCTTCATTTAGCAGGGTGAACAGAATTGTACACATATTCCAAAAGTGGCATCACCCCTCCCTGCTCACAATTATCTCTCAGCCCCCTGGTCCACAAGTCTCATTCCTGACGAAGGGCTTATGCCCGAAATGTCTCTTTGGCTGCTGCCTGACTGGCTGTGTTTTTCCAGCGCCACACTCTTTGTTCTGATCTGCAGTCCTCACTTGCTCCCTGCAAAAGTAACACAGCCAAGTTACGATCGTAGACATCTTACAGCACAGAAGAAGGCCATTCAGTCCACTGTTCTTATGCCGGCTCTTCAAATGAGCATCATTACTTACTACCAATGTCCTGCTTTATCCTTGTACCCTTGCACTTTAAGTTTACCCGAATAAACAGACAATGCCTTGACACCAAAATTAGAGGTATAGTGGACAGCGAAGAGGGTTACCTCAGATTACAACAGGATCTTGATTGAATGGGCGAATGGGCTGAGAATTGGAAGATGGAGTTTAATTCAGATAAATTCGAGATGCTGCATTATGGGAAATCAAATCTTAGCAGGACTTGTGCACTTAATGGTAAGGTCCTAGAGAGTGTTGCTGAATAAAGAGACCTTGGAGTACAGGTTCATAGCTTCTTGAAAGTGGAGTTGCAGGTAGATAGGATAGTGAAGAAGGCGTTTGGTATGCTTTCCTTTATCAGTCAGAGTACTAAGTACAGGGGTTGGGTGGTCATGTTGCATCTGTACAGGACATTGGTTAGGCCACTGTTGGAATATTGCATGCAATTCTGGTCTCCTACCTAATGGAAGGATGTTGTGATACTTGAAAGGGTTCAGAAAAGATTTGCAAGGATATTGCCAGGATTGGAGGATTTGAGCTATAGGGAGAGGCTGAACTGGCTGGGACTGTTTTCCCTGGAGCATCGGAGGCTGAAGAGTGACCTTATAGAGATTTACAAAATTATGAGGAACATGGATAGGATAAATAGACAAAATCTATTCCCTGGCGTCAGGGAGTCCAGAACTAGAGGGCATAGGGTTAGGGTGAGAGGGGAAAGATATAAAAGGGACCTAAGGGACAACTTTTTCACACAGAGGGTGGTATGTGTATGGAATGAGCTGCCTGAGGAAGTGGTGGAGGCTGGTACATTTGCAACATTTAAAAGGCATTTGGATGGGTATATGATAGGAAGATTTTAGAAGGATATGGGCCAAGTGCTTGCAGGTGGGACTAGATTGGGTTGGGATATCTGGTCGGCATGGACGGATTGGACCGAAGAGTCTGTTTCTATGCTGTACATTTCTATGAATCAATGACTAATTGAAGCTGCCTCCTCACCATATCTCGGCATTGCATTCCATACCCTGAGGATCGGCTGGGTGAAAATCTTTATTCTCCTGTCATCTTTGCCTCTTTTGCGGCCCACTTTAAATCTAAAGTCTCTCATTGTTGCTTTTACAGGATTTTAAAAACTTTTACATTAGATCTTCACTTAGCCTTCTTCTCTCCATGGAGAACATCCAAACTTCTTTAATAACGGAATTTTCTCATCCCGAGTAACATTCTTATAAATTGCTTTTGCACGGTCTTCAATGCATTCACACCCTTCCTAACATCTGAAGCCAGAACTGTATACAATACTCCAGCTGAGATCTAACAAATGTCTTTTACAAGTTCAACATCCACTTCCTTGCTCTTATATTCTGTTAATAAAGCCAAAGATACTGAATCTTTGCTTACATTTCTCTCCATCTGTCTACCAATGATCTATGTGTATATATAAATATACACATAGGATATTGTGCTCCTGAATCTCCTTCAGAATTTTGTCTATAATTTAATTTTGAGTTATGAAAATCATTATTCCACATGATTTTCCCTATAATAACTGTATATAGACCTGATCCAGTGACATTGTAAAAATGCCAGTTTTCAAGTGGAAATAGGAAAGGGAACAATGGAGATCTGGCATCGTGAGTAGCTGCCCACAGTCATTAATTCAGAGGATCTAGACAGGTGATTGACACAGTCGAGATGACCAGCCCCAAAATAAGGTCCATCGATCTGGGTAGGTGGGCAGAGAGCAGTGCAAGCAAAAGCATGGGGGTGAAGGAAGAGCAGGAGGTCTCCTACATCAGCCCAAGGGAAGAACAAAGACAGCTGCCACCAAAGACCATTGGACATCAGGAACGTGGGAGTGCACTGCCCATACTCCGTTCTACAGAATGGCTTCAAGTTCTGTGAAACTTTCTCATCTGTCACAAGCTATATGCTTGCTTTCTTAGCCTAATTAACTAATGTTAGCTGAATGTACCAAAAGTATGAAGACTTAAAATGTGCATCCTCGTATATATGTATTAGAACAGGTATTTCAGTCTTCAAACAGAAAAATTAGGATGATGTATTATTGCACAGATCTCAGAAAAGTACTGCACATAACATTATCACACATAATATATGGTAATAAAGGTCTCTATTTTACTCTCTGTACAGTTAATAAATCAACAGTTAGTCAGTTAGTCAACTATGTAGGTAATGTACGGTGGCTCAGTCTTTAGCACTGCTGCCTCACAGCGCCAGACACCCGGGTTCAATTTCTGCCTCAGGCAACTGTCTGTGTGGAGTTTGCACATTCTCCCCGTGTCTGTATGGGTTTCCTTCGGGTGCTCCGGTTTCCTCCCACAGTCCAAAGATGTGCAGGTCAGGTGAATTGGCCATGCTAAATTGCCTGTAGTGTTAGGTGCGTTAGTTAGGGGGAATGGGTCTGGGTGGGTTACTCTTCAGAGGGTCAGTGTGGACTTATTGGGCAGAAGGGCCTGTTTCCACACTGTAGGGATTCTAATCGAATCTAATCTAATTGCAGTCTGAGTAAGGATGTAATGCAGACTGCATATGTAAGGCTGATATGTCATATTTATGTACACAGTCAGAGTTTAACAATCTTCTCGATGTTTATCTAAATAAGAATTCAAGTCTTAGTAGTTTATATTACATGGGCTAACAAATAGAATAACATATCTTAGCAGCCTATAGGCGAAATTGCAGCAAGCCTGTTGAGACCAAAAGTAGCAAGACTTAAAATGAATAGGCTAAAGGAACCCAAAAAGCACAATGCAGCTCATTGATGTGATATGGCATGAAAATGAAAAAGATTGGAGACTACCATTTTTTCCCATGGAGCATCTCAGAGCATGCATCATTAAATGAGCTTCAGCAGCCTGAAATGTTTTTGCAGCAAGGATAATTGCAAGTGTAGCAGGACCCTCTGAAGAATGGCAGAATCAACAATTTATCTATTTAAACAATACAAGTTAATGATGGAGACTGAAAAAAGAGAACATAAAGAACGCGAATGAGAAATCAAGTTCAGAAAGGGAAATAAAATGAGGGAAAAGAAAATGTGGATTAGTTGTTCCTTTTCTGCACCATTGGGCCAACCAAAGGTCGATTTGCATTGCATTTACAATGATCACATCATTAAAAGGATACTTACACTGCAGTTAAAGACTTCAATTTCTGAATGATTAATATGCAAGCTCAGCAATTCTTAAGAATAATGGGAGACTGATAGAGAAACGTTGTTGTTTTGATGCAAATGAAACAGCAGAACAGCATAAATCATTCAAAATTTCAGAAGATACACAGGTCCTCATAGCTCTTAATCTCCTGAACTCATCAACTGATTTGTACAGAAATAATTATGTACATAATTTTCCCAACAATATTGTCCCCAACATTTCACGTTCAATGTCAAACGAGGCATGTACACAGGTTGCATTCTGAAATCACGTAGTGCTGCTGTCAAAGAACAGCTTGACTATCAAGCATTCCGTTTACTGTCACGAGTGAGTTCACAATTCAATATTAGGTCATTTATCCTCAGATAAAATGTATAGTTAATTCATTCATTAATAATAAAACTCATACAATTAGTGAACTAACCTATGGAAATATCCATGAGTCATTTATCATGCTTCTGCTGAAAAGATCCAGAGCAATTTTCACTCGGACATGGTTGTCAAGTCACTTAAGTGAAAGGAAAAAGGATCTTTGATATAGTGGTGTTTGCTGATGTTCAGCTCTCATATATCATCTTAAATTAGAAGCTCTGCAATAAATTAGATATCTCCCAGTAAGTTCCTCATGCTCCTGAATAAAGTATCCAATCAGCCACTCAGAGCTTTTGTTAACCATTGAGCAGAAATCTTGTTCTCTTGCTTTCTTCACTAACTGTGGTCTGTGGTTTAGAGATTATGGTTAGGATTAAGTTTAGGTTTAGACCGAGGATTGGGTTTAGAGTGAGGTTTGGGGTTAGGTTTAGGGACAAGGACAGGTGCAGTATAGTTCTTTATAGTTTTCCTTCCATGCCAATGTGAATCTATTTATGGATGTAGATGTCTTGTGGCATAATGAGATACCTATAAATCATGGCGAGTCTAGAATGGTCTGAAGGAGTGAGTGTGAGACACTGTACAAGTTATTGAGTCATAGAGATGTACAGCATGGAGACCCTTCAGTCCAACCAGTCCGTGCCGACCAGATATCCCAACCCAATCTAGTCCCACCTGCCAGCACCTGACCCATATCCCTCCAAACCCATCCTATTCATATACCCATCCAAATGCCTTTTAAATGTTGCAATTGTACTAGCCTCCACCCACTTCCTCTGGCAGCTCATTCCATATACCTGAGCTGCTGCATTTAATAACCTATTCTGTATAGGTGTAAATAATGGACTATTACAGACCATAATAAGTTGAAAATCTTCCTGTAGTTTTAAGGATCAGGGACAGTGTATTTGCAGGCACCCTAAACCTGAGATACTCCAGAGCCGTATCTCAAAATGTAGGTAGCAGCATTGGCTGAAAGCCCAAGGTAAAGCATCTCCTTTGCTAAGTTTTATGTTTCAGTCCTGTGGGTTTTGGCAGTTGGAAAAGGTTGGCCGTGGCTCCTTTAACTCATTCAGACAAGAACAGTCAACTTGAATCATTCATTTGAGATTTACACAAATTAACAGGAACATGAATATCAAATTTGAATTTGGTGCCTGCAGGGCCCTGGTTGTGCACGAATGCATTCCACAAAAACAAAAATTAGATATCCTGACTTAATTAGTGCAATTTAGCTCCTGAATGCATTTGCATGGGCCTACATTTTACAGAGATTTATCATATTGTTTAAGATGGCTACCTGATTTGAACTGACACAGCTGCTACACATTTAAATTAATCAGATCTGTGCATAACTGGCTGTTGGTTTATGTCCCAAGTGCACTGTGCTTAGTGTCAGTACAGTGTGACTGCATTGTCGGCTATATGCTTCAATAGTAAGACCATGTTGTAGAGGTGAGTAATGAAAAAAAGTAAAAACATGAATAAAGTCTATAAAATGAAATGTAGCAATATCCAGTAGAACTAATGAAAGGCAAACTTCTTCAAGAACCTACTTCGGGGCAGCCAGATCCAGAGGTGCACCCTTTCAGTATGGGCACATTATGGGAACAGCCTTAACTAAAGCTTGATCGGGATTATGGATGGACTTAGAGCATTGATCAGCACATGGGAATGTGATATTGTTTGCAATTGCTGAGGCATTCCTGATGGATAGGCAACTCTGGTCGCTCAGTAGTCCAGGATATGGAAGTTTCAAGAGGATGGGGTAGATCAGGTAACTACAGATGTCAGTGGTAGGGAAAATATAGATCATTCTGCTATAATGTACATTTCTTTAATGAAAATTTGCAATTCCATAATTGACAGGTTGAGACACTGTTTCTCAGGAGAGAACCTTTAAAGCGTATATTGGTTATAATGCGATTCCAGCCCCATGAGTATACATGGTGCTGCTAGTGTGTGATTTTTGTTTAACACAAGATTGCATGAGAATGGAACTATTGTGTTATCGCAGAACTGACCGTATTGGAAAAAAGTCTGAGGGACAGGATTAATCAACACTTGGAAAGGCAGGGATTGATCAGGAAGAGTCAGCATAAATTTGTCAGAGGAAGATCGTGACTGACTAATTTAATTGATTTGTTTGAAAAGGTGACCAAATGCATTGGTGAGTCCAATTGATGCTGGAAACATGGACTTAAGTAAGGCCTTTGCGAAAGTTCTACAAGGAAGGCTGGTCCAAAAGGTGAGAGCCCATTGGATCCAAGGCAAGTTGGCCAACAGGATCCAAAATTGGCTTACAGGTGGGAGACAAAGAGTGAGGGTGGAGAGTTGCTTTTGTGATTGGAAGCCTGTGACCAGAGGTGTAACACAGGGATCGGTGCTGGGGCCCTTGATGTTTGTTATTAATATTAATGACTTTGATATGAATGCACAAGGCATATTTTGTAAGTTTGCAGATGATATGACAATTGGTGGTGTTGTTGATAGTGAGGAGGATGGTCTCAGGCTGCAATCTGATATTAAATCAACTGATAAATTGGGCAGAGCAATGGCAGATGGAATTTAATCCTGATATAGGTAGGGTGATACATTTTGGGAGATTGAATAAGAAAAGGATATATACATAATGAACAGTAGGTCCCGAGGGAGTACTGAGGAATAAAGAGACCTTGGTGTACAAGTTCATAGATCCACTAAGGTGTCAGCACAGGTAGACAGGATGGGGAAGAAGGCATACGCGATGCTTCCTTTCATTAGCTGAGTCACAGAATTTAGGAGCAAGAAAGTCTTGTTACAACTTTATAAAACATCACGGTGTGCAGTTCGGGTCACCACATTATTGGAAGGACATGATTGCACTGGAGAGGGTGTAAAAGAGATTCATCAGGATATTGCCTGGGATGAGAAGTGTCAATCATGTGGATAGGCTGGATGAGCTGAACTTGTTTTCCCTGGAGCAGAGGACGCTGAGATGGGGCGTGCGGGCTGATTATGAGAGAAACAGACAGGGCAAATTGTGAGAACCTTTTCCCCATGGCAGACATGTCTAAGATCAGAGGGAATAAGCTTACTCCGAGGACTAAATAGTTTAGAGAAGACGTGAGAAGAATTTTTTTCATCCAGAGGTTGGTAAGAATGCGGAACACCCTGCCTGGGAGGTGGACAGGTGGTAGCAGACCTGGAAGGCGCGCTAGGTTACCTGGGTAAGGTTTTTTTATTCTCCCCTTATTTAAACGCGTAGGCGAGTCACCCGAGGCACTACACGAGTAGTGCCTCCCACCCTTCCACCTCCTCTAACCTAATAATAAGACCAATTGTGACTAGCGGGTAAGTGCTGCATTTTCCTTGTTTGTTTCTTTAGATTTAGTTGGTTTTTGTTGTTTTTTTTAAGGAAAGCTTACTTTTAGAGGGATGGCAGTGCAGAGAGGGCAATGTTCCTCTTGCAACATGTATGAGGTGAGGGAAGCCATTAGCGTCCCTGCTGAGTACACTTGCAAGAAGTGCACCCATCTCCAGCTCCTCCAAACCCATGTTAGGGAACTGGAGCTGGAGTTGGATGAACTGCGGATCATTCGGGAGGCAGAGGAGGTCATAGATCGGAGCTTTAGGCAAGTAGTTACTCCGAAAGTTCAAGATAGATGGGTGACAGTGAGGGGGAGTGGGAGGAGGAAGCCAGTGCAGGGACCCCCTGCGGTCATTCCCCTCAAGAACAAGTATACCGTTTTGGATACTTGTGGGGGGGATGACTTACCAGGGGCAAGCAACGAGGTTCAGGCCTCTGGCACGGAGCCTGGCCCCGTTGCTCAGAAGGGTAGGGTGGAGAAAGGTAGAGCAATAGTTCTTGGGGACTCGATAGTGAGGGTTACAGACAGACGGTTTTGTGGGGGCGACAGGGACTCACGTTTGGTATGTTGCCTCCCAGGTGCAAGGGTACGTGATGTTGCTGATCGTGTTTTCCGGGTCCTTAAGGGGGAGGGGGAGCAGCCCCAGATCGTGGTCCACGTTGACACCAACGATATAGGTAGGAAGAAGGGTGAGGATGTCAGACAGGCTTTCAGGGAGCTAGGTTGGAAGCTCAGAGTTAGAACAAACAGAGTTGTAGTCTCTGGTTTGTTACCCGTGCCACGTGATAGAGAGTCGAGGAATAGGGAGAGAGAGCAGTTAAATGCGTGGCTACAGGGATGGTGCAGGAGGGAGGGATTCCGGTTTCTGGACAACTGGGGTCCTTTCTGGGGAAGGTGGGACCTCTATAAAAAGGATGGGCTACACCTGAACCTGAGGGGCACCAGTATCCTTGGGGGGAGGTTTGCTAGTGCTCTTTGGGAGGGTTTAAACTAACTCCGTGGGGGCATGGGAACCAGGACTGTAGCTTTAGGGTACAGGACCTTGAGTGTAGGGAGGTCAGGAATAATGCAGCGATCTCTAAGGAGGGTGCCTGTAACCAGAAAGGTGGATTGAAGTGTGTATACTTCAATGCCAGAAGTATAAGGAATAAGGTAGGTGAACTTGCAGCGTGGGTTGGTACCTGGGACTTCGATGTTGTGGCCATTACAGAGACGTGGGTAGAACAGGGACAAGAATGGCTGTTGCACGTTCCAGGGTTCAAATGTTTTAGTAGGATCAGACATGGGGGTAAAAAAGGGGGAGGCGTGGCATTACTTGTCAAAGACAGTATCACAGCAGTGGAATGGACGATGGAAGAGGACTTGCCATCTGAGGTAGTTTGGGCTGAGGTTAGAAATAGGAAAGGTGAGGTCACCCTGTTAGGTGTTTTCTACAGGCCTCCTAATAGTCCTAGAGAAGTAGAGGATAATATTGCGAGGATGATTCAGGAAAAGAGTGAAGGTAGCAGGGTGGTTGTTATGGGGGACTTTAACTTCCCAGATATTGACTGGAAGAGCTATAGCTCGAGTTCATTAGATGGGTCGGTGTTTGTACAATGTGTGCAGGAGGGTTTCCTGACACAATATGTCGACAGGCCAACAAGAGGGGAGGCTATATTGGATTTGGTTCTAGGTAATGAACCAGGCCAGGTGTTAGATTTGGAGGTAGGTGAGCACTTCGGGGACAGTGACCACAACTCGGTGACTTTTACTTTAGTGATGGAGAGGGATAATCGTGCGCCGCAGGGCAAGAGCTATAGCTGGGGGCAGGGAAATTATGATGCTGTGAGGCATGACTTAGGATGTGTGGATTGGAAAAACAGGCTTCAAGAGAAGAACACTAATGAGATGTGGGGATTGTTCAAGGAGCAGCTACTGCGTGTCCTCGATAGGTATGTACCAGTCAGGCATGGTGTAAAGGGCCTTGTGAGGCAGCCGTGGTTTAGTAAGGAATTGGAGTCCCTTGTGAAAGGGAAGAAGGCGGCATATGTAAAGATGAGGCGTGAAGGTTCAGTAGGGGCGATTGAGAGTTATAAGGTAGCCAGGAAGGAGCTAAAGAGGGAGCTAAGAGAAGCGAGAAGGGGACATGAAAAGTCTTTAGCTGGTAGGATTAGGGAAAACCCAAAGGCTTTCTATAGGTATGTCAAGAATAAAAGGATGACTAGGGTAGGTATCGGTCCAGTCAAGGATAGTAGTGGGAAGTTGTGTGTGGAGGCGGAGGAGATTGGAGAAACATTAAATCAGTACTTTTCATCAGTATTCACTCAGGAACAGGACACTGTTGCTGATGTGAATATGGAATCACAAATAATTAGAATGGATGCCCTGGAAATATGCAGGGAAGAGGTTTTGGGAATATTGGAAAGGATGAATATAGATAAGTCTCCTGGGCCTGATGGCATTTACCCCAGGATCCTATGGGAAGCTAGGGAGGAGATAGCAGAGCCATTGGCCTGGATTTTTATGTCGTCATTGTCAACGGGAATAGTACCAGAGGACTGGAGGATAGCGAATGTGGTCCCATTGTTCAAGAAAGGGAGTAGGGATAGCCCTAGTAACTATAGGCCAGTGAGTCTGACTTCAGTGATGGGCAAAGTCTTAGAGAGAATGGTAAGGGATAAGATTTATGAACATCTGGGTAGGAATAACGTGATCAGGGATAGCCAGCATGATTTTGTGAAGGGCAGGTCGTGCCTCACAAACCTTATTGAGTTCTTTGAGAAGGTGACTAAGGAAGTGGATGAGGGTAAAGCAGTAGATGTTGTGTATATGGATTTTAGTAAGGCGTTCGATAAGGTTCCCCATGGTAGGCTAATGCTAAAACTACGGAGGTATGGCATTGAGGATACATTAGAGGTTTGGATTAGGAATTGGCTGGCTGGAAGGAGACAGAGGGTAGTAGTTGATGGATTATGTTCATCTTGGAGCGCAGTTACTAGCGGTGTACCACAAGGATCTGTTTTGGGACCATTGCTTTTTGTTATCTTTATAAATGATCTAGAGGAAGGACTTGAAAGCTGGGTAAGCAAGTTTGCGGATGACACAAAAGTCGGTGGAGTTGTGGATAGTGAGGAAGGAAGTGGTAGGTTACAGCGGGATATAGATAAGTTGCAGAGCTGGGCGGAAATGTGGCAAATGGAATTCAATGTAGCTAAGTGCGAAGTCGTTCACTTTGGTAGGAATAACAAGATGATGGATTACTGGGCTAATGGTAGGCTACTTGGTAGTGTGGATGAGCAGAGGGATCTTGGTGTCTATGTACACAGATCTCTGAAAGTTGCCACCCAGGTAAATAGTGCTGTGAGGAAGGCATATGGTGTACTGGGCTTTATTGGCAGAGGAATTGAGTTCTGGAGTCCTGAGGTCATGTTGCAGTTGTATAAGACTCTGGTGAGGCCTCATCTGGAGTATTGTGTGCAGTTTTGGTCGCCATACTATAGGAAGGATGTGGAAGCTTTAGAACGAGTGCAGAGGAGGTTTACCAGGATGTTGCCTGGAATGGTAGGAAAATCTTATGAGGAAAGGCTGAGGCACTTGGGGCTGTTCTCATTGGAGAAGAGAAGGTTTAGGGGAGATCTGATAGAAGTGTATAAGATGATTAGGGGTTTAGATAGGGTAGATACTAAGAACCTTTTACCGCTAATGGAGTCAGGTGTTACTAGGGGACATAGCTTTAAATTAAGGGGTGGTAGGTATAGGACAGATGTTAGGGGTAGATTCTTCACACAGCGGGTTGTGAGTTCATGGAATGCCCTGCCCGTATCAGTGGTGAACTCTCCTTCTTTATGGTCATTTAAGCGGGCATTGGATAGGCATTTGGAAGTTATTGGGCTAGTATAGGTTAGGTAGGATTCGGTCGGCGCAACATCGAGGGCCGAAGGGCCTGTACTGCGCTGTATCCTTCTATGTTCTATGTTCTATGGAGGCAGGTACTCTCGCGACATTAAAAAAGCATTTGGATGAACACTTAAAATGCCAGGGCCTTGTAGGTGATGGACCAAGTGCAGGTCATGGGATTAGTGTAGTTAGATGTTTATTGGTCAGTATGGGCATGGTGGGCCAACAAGTCTGTTTGTTTCTATAAAACCTCAAGGTGGACTTTTTTTGAACACTAATACAGTCTTCGTCAAGCTTGCGCCGGCTGTAGCATATTTTCCTCATTTGTATTGTCTACCTGTGCAACGTAAACCTCAGAAAATCAAGCCTTAATCGATAAGAGTGTGATATGGATGTGGTATGGCATTTTTTCCAGTGAAAGCATGAGTGTGATTATAGTATCAGTGCATGACATGGTTTCTGATATGGTACATTGTAAGAGATTCAAGATGAGAATGTGGCATAAGTTATGTTGGGTTTTATGCTATTGTTAACCAGACAACATTCTGAGAGTTTGTTCAGTTATAACAGGACACTATGTTCCCAAATGAAAGTATCACTTCTTTGACATTCAATGCTCCAAATAAAGTGATAAGCTTACAACTAAATGTAACAAGATAGATTAGCTGAGGAAAAGATGTTTATCGAGTAATATTCATATTCAAATCCAAAGGTTTCTGCTTTACACAGCTTTCAGCCAGCTACCTCTCCTTCTTAGGCAAGTATCTCTCCAAGCTAGTGTGCATGTACAAACCAATGGGAAAATTTAAACCGTTGAATGCAATTTGTGAAGATGACTAGATAGTGTCGTCTCACAACACAATTTCTCTTCATTTTCCAATATTTCTTATCTCTCCTGATTCGAAGTCACCAGATCAACTTCTCTGTAGTTACACACAGTATCACACCGTGCCAAATGCAAATTCTTTCAAAGTCTGGGATGTAATAAGCCTGCAGGTCCCTATTTTATCTCGGGAGGTCAGCTGTCGCATCCCAGTAGAGAACGTAAATGCATAAAATAGAGCGATTTAACCTCTGCTATGTTTTAAAATACATGTTGACCATTATCCTGCCCAGCCAATGTTGAATAATATCGGAAGGAGTATTGTCAAAGATACTGCATGCTATTAGCCTCTCTGTGCGAGCACACAAAGGAGTTAAAACAATTTACTTAGAGACATGAGCCACGAGTTTGCACTTTGGACACAATCAGCGATCTGTAAGCAAATTACACTCAAAATTACATTCATTTCCGAAGTGTATTTTTTCCCCTCAAGTATATGTTCAAACTCATTTGCATTGCATCCAACTCAAAATCAATCCTGTGCCAACAGAATCGTAAAGCGTTTCAGAAAGCTTTTTTTTAAATTATGCAGAAATGTAGAGCCCTTGATGCATTTAACTGATAAACTGGTAGAGTTTTATTCATGCAGCTGAAGATGGATTCATTAAAAAAAATAAGCATTTTAATCAGGACATCGAGCCAACTACGTGCGAATAATACAATTTTAAATAATTGTAAATGACTTCAGAAAATTGCACAGAACAATTTATTAATTACATTAGGACGGTAGTCAGCTTCTAGGATATTTCTGTTGATGTCCTTGTGTATGAAAAGGGCTTCAATTAAAAACGTCTCCTCGAAAGGATCATAGTTTATTCCATCCTGGGATGTGGGCATCACTGACAAGGCCAATATTTGGTGCCCATCCTTAAGGGCAGTTAGTAGTCAACAACACACCTGTGGATCTGGAGTCAAGTGGAGGCCAGAGTAGCCATTTCTGGCAGATTTCTTTCCTTAAAGGATGTGTAAAAGGCCTTTGGCAGAAGGACTTGATACCTCTCTAGCCCAAGTACTAATTCATTTACCTGGTACTCTGGTACTCAATTGCCTGGCATTATTGCTGACCTTACCCACCTAACACCTTACCTCTCTCACCTCCTTGGCACTCCACTTACACATTTACCCTTTCACAGAAACCGTCAGATGGCTGTTGGACAATTAAATCACAGAAGATGACAGACTTACTGCGATAAAAGGGGATGTGGTTTCAATGAAGATTGTCACAATAGCATTTGATGATTTCTGAACAGGATTATAACAGAAGTCTGCAACACACATGACATCGATAGGCAAGTGGGTACCAGATCAGGGTGGAAATGGGGATTGGAAACTTGAAGGGCATTGAACACTGCAGGCTATGGTGGGAAACGTGGCAGAATCACATGAGAATTCTGCTGCGTCCTATGTCAACATCAGAAACAACTCACTGGGTCTTTTCACTAAGGTCCACGCATTGGGCTGAGATTTTCACTGGAGGGTGGCAAGTTGCCCGTTAAAGGGGGATTATTGTGTGACATCAAAATTGCAAACTGCACACCTTGTCTGATCAATATGCAACTTTCCATCATCCCATCCTGAGCAAGCATCTAGATACTGAAAATGTTTAAGATGGAAATCAGAGCAGGAACCTGGTGACTTCAGCTCACCACTGGTTGCAAATAGCTCATTGCGGGATAGCATCTCAAGGCATGATACATGAGCACCAGCTGCAAGTACCTCTCATCTACAGCCAGTGCCATCTGATAATTGCCAACCCCCCCCCCCCCCCCATGGCACCTCTGGTCCACCTGCAGGACCCTGGAGGGAGTTGAGCCCAGCACTTCCGAACAGAGAGGCAAGTAGCCTTGAAAAGGTTGCTGTCAGGACGTTTGTAGACAGGGACCGGCACCCATCTCACTGATTGGACCAGATTGTATCATGGGCTGCTCGCTTATTCTCTTAGCGCTTGCTCACTGAGTAACTACCTATATGCTCACAGCCTTTCCATCTCATGCCATGCCTGTTGGTGCATTGGTGCTTCAGTGAAAGCCTAAATACTGCCCTATTAAAGTCCTTTTGTACAGACACACAGAGAAGCTGTTTGTCAATAAGGATATATCAGTTAACAGAGGAGGAAAATTTTGTTGTATAGCACACCAAGATGTTAATCTAGTATCCACAACAAATGCCAGCTGCTTGCATGGCAAACCTAGTTTATGTTAATTCAACTGAATGACTGCATTGAAGCATACACGGGGCCCTTGTCCTCAGTCCAGTCAAAAGGGGCTGCCATCCATAATGGAGGTCCAATATCATCGGTCCCAGGCACAATCCACACAGAGTTCAAGGGCTTAGCTGCAGTCAGTTGTCTACTTGGGAAATGCACAGACAGAGTCCAACCGCACTCAGGGAATTAGGCAATGGTCTGTACTGTCAGGCCACCAGACATAGTCAGGAGAATCATGTATCGTCAGTTGAGGAGCTGCAGGGGTCTGGTCGATGATGTCTTGCAGCTGTTAGCTGAATTCAGTCAGAAGTCTGGAGCGAATACAGTCATGGGGGCCAGTCTGTCAGATGGTGGAGAGGGTACATGATGTGGGTGGCTGTCAGAGCAAAGGCACATCTCATTTCCAAAATGGGGTGAAGCAAACAAGGCTTGGGCAAGGCAGAGGCACATGTTAAAGTGGGGGTAAGGACAGTGCCCAGTGCTGAGGATATCTACCATGAGCTGTTTTCCTTGCCACCACTTCCTGTTTACTAAATGACAACTAAAATTGGAAAAGTCTGGGACAATGCCCAGGCTGGACAGGATCAGAGTCATTGTGACAGATGAAAACACAGGGTTCTGGACACAAGGACATCGAAGAGGAAAGGACATGATGCATGTACTTGCAAAATGCAGCTATTTTTATGTTGCATTCACTTCATCATCAATGCACAGCACAGGCAGAATGAATGTGTTAAGCTGGTCAAAGTCAATTTGCACCATGTCATGGTCCCTGCAAATTGAATATTGGTATCTCAGTGATGTAGCAGGGAGCAGCAATGACTCAAAAAGAGGAAAATGCTGGTCACAGAGATATGAGGGTGCTGTGGGAGACAGAAATGATTGCTTCACTGTACATTACAATGGGACTCTACTGCATGCAATGTTAACTTTAATGGTTGGTGTTGATCTGGGATGGTGAGGCGTGGGTTAAAGCACAGCAAGCATTGCTATTTTGATGTAGTGTTGTTGGACACTTAACCATTGTAGCACCCTCACTAAGTTGGTGCACGTGCTGAGGCGGAAGTTGAATAAATGGAGGTATGGCTCGGTTTAGTGGGGCATTGTCTGTCTCATTGGACGGAAAAGTGTGTGGAGAAATTACCTGCAGTGAATGTCACCACTGACTGTTTTCAGAGCTGAGAACCTGTGTTTTTCCATATCTCCAATGTAGATCTTATCTACATCAGGCTTGTTGCCAAAGAAACTTAGAGAGATAGAAAACAAGGGCAGATGTAGGCCATTCAGCCCTTCAAGCTTGCTCCGCCATTCAACATGATCATCCAACGCAGCACCCTGTAGAAAAATAAATCCTCAGCCACCGGTGAGTAGTTTTGGGGTCATTGTGCCTGCTTTGCCTGGAAGGTGAAGGCAGATGTGGGAGGATCACAGCTGACAGCAATGGCAGAAGCAGCAGCAGGCCGTTTTGAAGACCAAAGAGCCCTCAGATCAGGTAGAGACTGCAGCCTTTTGGGTCCCTCATGACGTACCAGGGAGGGCCGCAGCATTTTGCCGCTGATCCACCTCCTGGGGATGTGCGAGTGCAGGGCCTGCGCGGCTTGTGAGTGTCCCAGGACACTGTGTTGGAACAATGGCCCTTCACTTCAGTGGGACCTGAGGGATACAGGAGTGGGAGGTCACCCACTTCTGGGTGTTTGTGAAGGTGTCAGCTGCACTTCAACAACGTCTCGTTCCAGAGAGCAACAGGGGACCAGTCATACACACTCAATTGTATCAGGATAGTGACTAATGCCATCTGTGGTTCATTTGACTTCCCAATGACGAGGCCAGTACTGCAGCCCAGGGAATAGGATTTGGAAATATTATTGATTCCTGATGAAGGGCTTTTGCCCAAAACGGCGATTTTCCTGCTCCTCAGATGCTGCCTGACCTGCTGTGCTTTTCCAGCACCACTCTGATCTAAACTCTGGTTTCCAGCACCTGCAGTTCTCACCTTTGCCTTTGGAAATATTATTGCCATCAACTGAGTGGGTAGTATCCCAACACTGAGGGAGTTCATTGATAGGGAGGGGTCCCACTCCATTAACATGCAAGACATCACTGTTCCCACTTCCCACAGGTGTGTGCCCACTACCTTGGCAGCTGCCAGGACACCTAGATCCTGGAGTATTCAGATATAACTGGCAAGTTTGAGGGATACGCGCCTTGCTGGGTTGGTAACTGTAAATTACTGACCCTCACCATTGCTCATGACACCTGAATGGGTATAGCATGCAGGTGCAATGCTGTCTGTGTTTTGACAAGAACTGTGGTAGAGTAGACCAGAGGGCTGTTGAAAATGTGGTTCTCCTTTCTGGAGCAAAAGAGAGGCCCTTCCAGTGTAACTTAGACAAAATGTGCGTAACATTTTGACATGCTGTGTTCTGCGTGATTGGAGAAGGCGATGAGATATTGTGTCCAATGCTAAGGAACTGAGGGTGAAGCAGAGGCATGTGTAGATCTGGAGACAAAAAGTACTGAAGAAGGGAAAGTTGAAGTTATAAAGGGGACTGTATTCTGGATACCATTGGATGGCAGAGTCAATTAGTCGAGGGTTTTATTTGGTGCAACCACTACAGTGGTCTCCACAGCAGGAACATAAAGGGTAGAGTGGGCATCATTGAGGTGTAATTTCAAGGCTTGGGAGCAATGAGGATGGTTTGAGGCAAAATTAAATGTGGTGTATTTCTGCATGGGTGGAAACGGGCTATCCAAGCAGTGCAAGAATCATTTGTGTTTGCTTTTGTTGACTTTAAGTCAAAGCTTATGGAACGTACTGGATTTTTTCTGATTGCTTACCTATTTGTGGCTCTGTCTTAATGGAAAATGACAAGTTGTGGGGCCTCCAATGGGCTTTGAAGACATGATAGTGGTGACTTGGAGAGGTTGATTAGACAGGATGTAGATAAGAGCAAATGAGCTGTGTGGACTGGGAGATAAAACAGTAACTAGGGTGAGAGAATGGCATTGTACATATAACGGAGTGCCAGCCATGCTGGTTATGTGCCGTGAGAAATATGGATTTGTGACTACTGTGCCATGACATTGCCGGTGAAGGGCAAAGCCAGATTGCCAATGTTTATCTAGGTGCACAGCAGCTTTTTAGAGATATCATGGTGCCAGGGATACTGGTCCCTCAGGAAATATCCAGAAAAGATGGATTTGAATGGGGCTAGAATAGGGCTCAAGGGTGGGGTAGTGGTTAATGAGCCAGGTTTAGTAAAACATGGGGAAAAAAAAATCACTCAGCCTGATGGACAGAAACCCTCCTCAGAGCTCGACAATACTGACACTTAGCTAAGATTCAGCCCAGGTTTTCTGACCCTGCTCAGAATATCTAAACAAATGAAAAGTCACATTAACAGGTAAACCTAAACATTAAATCCACACGTGTGTCTGTCCTGCTGAGTGTTCCCATCGTTCTGTGTTTCCATTTCAGATTTCCAATACCCGCCATATTTTTGTTTGCTTTCGTGTTCACATTTAAAGACTGCCTAGCGAGCTAATGGGTCACAGATGACAACAGCATCGAACAGAGGAGTCATGTATATCCAGGACAGTAAGAATAACAAGGCCGTAGTGCCACAGAACAGTAATGGCAGTGTCAGTGTGATAGAATAGATGAAACAAGCCAATGCAGTGAATTTAACATGCGTAGTGTACTAGCAGACAACTGAAGTTACACTGACACTTTGATCCAACGTACAGACAGAGAGATGAATGAATGCTGTAATGTCAAGCAGTAGTGGCTAACACAGGCTGCATTGGGCAATGTGTGGTCACACCTCGCACTGTGCCTTGCTATTTGTACAATTGTGAAAGTAACTGATGCTCAGGCTGCTTTTTCTTTCCTCACACTGTTTGAGGCTGGCAAACAAACACGTTGTCACACGGACTGACTTAGCTTGAAATCCCAGTCAATTAATCGGACCATTTGAGGACAGTGACAATCCTGGCTCATCCCAAAGAGTGATCGAGGCAAAAACGAGATGATGACAAACATTGAGAGTCAGATTTCACACAGTATGACATCCCATTAGCTGAAACAAGTCAACTTACACAGTGTGCCAGAGAGAAATTTATGTCCTGTGAAATAAAAAATGGCATAAATTTACACCTCAGCTTTCTTTGTAGATTGAGTTATTTAAGATGAAAAATCACCCGCAAATGAAGCAGCTGAGACAAACCCTCCTCATGGAGTCCTGCCGCAACACATTTCAAACACAATAACTCAGGTTCTAACAGCTTTCTTACCAATGAAGATTTCTGATGCATTTTTTTTTCTCTCTGTTTGCCCGGAGTGTCAAACAGATGAGACCAAGTAATGAAAAATAATACTTCTCGCCTTAGAGAACTGCATTTCAAATTCTGCCAAAGAGGAAGGAGATGTGTTATTAAGGAGCACAATCTGATTTCTAATTGGACTTGCAACTTCAACCTACCCTTGAATTGGCAATACACATACTTCAATTAAAGCCCATTAAAAATATTCATCAATCCATGATTAAAGAATATTAACTACTGCACTGGCGTTAACCTTCGATGCAAATTTGTGATTCCTCTCAGCCAACCAAATTAGCTGTAGGCTCAAGGTTTAGAATGTAGGATTGATAAACCTCAGAGGAAAGAGGGGATAAATCATTGCTTCAGTGACACCAAGGGTGCTTTGAGAACCCATAGGCACAGTCAGGTGGGGAAGTCAGTGATGAACATAAGGAGATTTGCAGAACTGAGGTGCTGTGCGCAGATGAGTTATCTTTTGAGACTGAAAAATAATTTCAGGACAGGAGAGGGTGAGTGGACTGGTCTGTCTGAAACCTGGATGGAGCAAGGGTTGAAAATTCAGAGAAGGCTGATTATGTTAGCATATATTGATGGTGCGTTGAAAGGTTACACTGTACATGTTAAAAACATAGAATACAAGCAATAAAAGACCGATCAGGCCGATACACTTTGTAATACTGCCCACAATTCACTAATCTCCTTGCTATGGAAAGCTCTGGGAGAGGCAGAAAATAATAAAAAATCTTTATCAATTCAGGAAGGCACTCTCCTCTCAATCCCTGACAACTAGCAACCTGCGACTTCACGAAAGCAGAAAATGCATACATTGTTTTGAAAATTTCTTCAAGTTTACTTTTAAAGGACTGAATCTTACTCACTCCATGGGCTGGATGCTAAGGAATCCACTAAATTGGGCAAGATGGTGGGCTACAGGATGACATGAGGTTTCATGTCAGAACCCTGCCAGTGGGAAAATCTCTCATGACAGTGATTGTGGCAGGAAGGTATGTAAGTAAGAAGCTCACCCATTATCAGTGCTCTAACGTGAAGCAATCTGCAGCCACTGGGATACAAAGGGCCATGCCCAATGGTATCTTAACTTTGAATTGTCCAAAGTGTACATGTGAAATCTCCACGTATTGTTCTCCATCACAGCCACTCACGGCTGCATCAAAGAGGTTCACACCAAAATTAAAGGCATAGTGGACAGTGAAGGTGGTTATCTCAGACTACAACAGGACCTTGATCAGATAGACCAATGTGCCGAGGAGTGGCAAATGAGTTCAATTTATATAAATGGGAGGCATTGCATTTTGCTAAGGAAATCAGGGCAGGGACTTATACACTCAATGGTAAGGTCCTGGGGGTGTTGTCAAACAAAGAGATCTTGGGGTGCAGGCTCATAGTTCCTTGAAGATGGAGCCACAGGTGGACAGGTTATTGAAGATGCTTGGTACACTTGTCTTTATTGGTTAGTTCATTGAGTACACGAGTTGGGATGTCATATTGTGGCTGGACAGGACATTGATTAGGCTACTTTTGGAATACTGCATTCAATTTTTGTCTTCCTGCTATTGGAAGGATGTTGTGAAACTTGAAAGGGTTCAGAAAAGATTTACAAGGATGTTGTCAGGGTTGGAAGATTTGTGTTACAGGGAGAGGCTGAACAGGCTGGGGCTGTCTTCCCTGGAGTGTCGGAGGCTGAGGGGTGACCTTATAGAGGTTTACAAAATCATGAGGGGCATGGATAGGATAAATAGACAAAGTATTTTCCCTGGGTGGGGGAGTCCAGAACTAGAGGGCATAGATTTAGGGTGAGAGGGTAAAATACAAAAGGGACTTAAGGGGCAACTTTTTCATACAGAGGGTGTTGCGTGTATGGAATGACCTACCACGTGAAGTCATGGAAACTGGAACAATTACAGCATTTAAAAGGCATCTGGATAGGTGTATGAAAAGGAATGGTTTAGAGGGATATGGGACAAGTGCTGGCAAATGGGACTAGATTAGGTTAGGGTATCTGGTCGGCATGGACAAGTTGGACCAAAGGGTCTGTTTCCGTGCTGTACATCTCCATAACTCTATGACTCTAAGGAAGCTGTTGTTAAACTTGAAAGGGTTCATGAAAGATTTACAAGGATGTTGCCAGAGTTGGACAGCTTGAGCCATAGAGAGGCTGAATTGGCTAGGGTTGTTTTCCTTGAAGAGCTGGAGGTTGCTGGGTGACCTGACGGGGGTTAATAAAATCATGAGGAGCATGGATAGGGTAAATAGACAAGGTCTCTTTTCCAGGGTAAAAGAGTCCAAAACTGGAGGACATGGGTTTAAGGTGAGAGGGGAAAAATTTAAAAGGAATCTAAATGGCAACCTTTTCATGCAGAGGGTGGTGCATGCATGGGATGAGCTGCCAGAGGAAGTGGTGGAGGCTGGTATAATTACAACATTGAAAAGGCATCTGGATGAGCACATCAATAGGAAAAGTTTAGTGGGACATGGAGAAAGTGAGGACTGCAGATGCCAGAGACTAGAGTCAAAATGTGTGGCGCTGGAAAAGCACAGCAGGCCAGAATAGCATCCAAGAAGCAGGAGAGTTGATGTTTTGGCTATGAGCCCTTCTTCAGGAATGTGGGCCAATTGCTGGCAAATAAGACTAGATTGCTTTAGTATATCTAATCAGCATGACTCTATGCACTGTACGAGGTGACTGAAGATTCATAAGATTCTGAATGAACCTGCAAAGTACAAGTGTTTGAAGGGGTAGCTGGGTCACCCTCACCTTGACCTCCTTCCACCTATCACATCTCCATCGCCCCTCCCCCAAGTCCCTCCTCCCTACCTTTTATCTTAGCCAGCTTGGCACACTCTCCTCATTCCTGATGAAGGGCTTATGCCCGAAACGTCGAATTTCCTATTTCTTGGATGCTGCCTAACCTGCTGTGCTTTAACCAGCAACACATTTTTAGCTGGGACACTGTGGGCAATATTACCCACTGTGACAATATCATTCTTTTTCATTTCTTCACTCACAGGATGTGGCTCGGCCAGCAATTATTGCCCATCCTTAATTGCCCAAAGGGCAGATATGGGTCAACCATGCTGCTGTGGGTTCTGCAGTCACGTGCAGGGAGACGAGATAAGGATGGCAAATGTCCTTCCCCAATGGGCTTTAGTGAACTAGGTGGCTTTTTCCAACAATCAATAATGTTGTGGGCGGCACGGTGGCTCAGTGGTTAGCACTGCTGCCTCACAGCGCCAGAGACCTGGGTTCAATTCCCGCCTCAGGCGGCTGACTGTGTGGAGTTTGCACATTCTCCCCGTGTCTGCAAGGGTTTCCTCTGGGTGCTCCAGTTTCCTCCCACTGTCCAAAAATGTGCAGGTTAGGTGAATTGGCCATGCTAAATTGCCTCTAGTGTTAGACGAAGGGGTAAATGTAGGGGAATGGGTCTGGGTGGATTCCGCCTCGGTGGGTCAGTGTGGACTTGTTGGGCCGAAGGGCCTGTTTCCACACTGTAGGGAATCTAATCTAATCTAAACAATGTTTTCACGATCACTGTTATGTGGCACAGTGGCTCCGTGGTTAGCACTGCTACCTCACAGCACGAAGGACCAGGGTACAATTCAATCCCTGGGGGACTATCTGTGTGGAGTTTGCATGTTGTCTGCATGGGTTTCCTCTGGGTGCTCCGGTTTCATCCCACGGTCTCAAGATGTGGAGTTTAGGTGGATTGGCTGTGCTAAATTGCACATAATGTCTGGGGATGTGCAGTCTAGGTGAATTAGCCATGGCAAGTGCACGGTTACAAAGATAGGGTAGGTATGGGTCTGGGTGGGATGCTCTTCAGACGGTCTATATGGACTCAATGGGGGTTTATAGGCCAAGCACAGGCAGATGTAGCTAGCTTAGTTTGGGATTATGGACTGGTGGGACCGAAGAATCTGTTTCCATGTTGTATGAGTGTATGACACAAGATAAAGAATCTCCTTTTCTAGTTGGAGTTCAGGATTATCAAATCAACCATAATCACATCAAGTAACATTGGGAGACTTTCAAACATAAACAAAGGGATACTAATAAAATAAATAAGAGTAGGTAAGGTAAAGTACGAAAGAAACCTAGCCCAAAATATCAAAATGAATAGCAAAAGCTTCCAGTGGTATGCTGAACGGAACAGAGTCACTAAGGTAAATGGTGGTCCCTTGGAAGTTGAAGCCGGTGAGTTAATAGGGGGAATATTGAAATAGCAGAGCTGCGAAATTAATACTTTTCCTCAGTTTTCACGTTAGAGGACAGTACGACCATTCATATTGGAACAGGCAAATCAGAGGCTATAGAAAGCATAGAACTTAAACAATCAATATCAATAGGTGTATGAATAAGAGGGTTTGGAGGGATAAGGGCCGGGTGCTGGCAGGTGGGACTAGATTGGGTTGGAATAACTGGTCAGCATGGACGCGTTGGATCGAAGGGTCTGTTTCCATGCTGTACATCTCTATGACTCTATGACTCTTAAGTAGCAGAGCTGACTTGATGAGATGAAGAGCTTACGCCCGAAACATTGACTCTCCTGCTCCTCGAATGCTGCCTGACCTGCTGTGCTTTTCCAGAGCCACACTTTTCAACTCGGACTCTCCAGTATCTGCAGTCCTCACTTATTCCGAGTTGATGAGATGAATGGCTTAATCTGCCCCTACACATTATGGTCTGAAAAACTCCTGAATGCCCTACCATTCCTCACACGAGTGGATTGTTGCTGCATTTTCACAATCTCTTCTAAATGGAATGATGCTGACTTAGCACCTCAAATTATTTAACAAACATCTCCCACTGATCTTCTGTATCTTTCCCATTAAAACATTTCCCCATGTTTACTGTTTCACCACTTTGATCACTTAATCCTGAGCCTAGAATGCACAGAGTGCCTATAAATTAAACCTGAAGAATATTACAATCATTATAAAATAGTTATTGTGGACATTAGATGATGGACAGAGTGAGGAAAATCCAGCTCCTTGCCAAACAATGGAGCTCAGTGCTTCAGCAACCTTCAACAAAGGAGTGGCATGGTGCCTCAGTGGTTGGCACTGCTGCCTCACTGTGTCAGGGGCACGAGTTCAATTCTAGGAGTTCACACAATTGCCGCATGTCTGCAAGGGTTACCTCCAGGTGCTCCGGATTCCTCCCACAGTCCAAAGATGAGCAGTTTAGGCGATTTGGCCATACTAAGTTGCCCATGGTGTCCAGGGATGTGCACGTGAGGTGGATTAGCCCTGGGAACTGTATGGTTACAGGGATGGGGTGGTTGTGGGTGAAATGCTCTTTGAAGGGTCTGTGTGGGTTCAATGGGCCGAATGGTCTGTTTCCACATTGTAGGAATGCTAAGTGAGAGACTGTGTAGACTGACGCACTGCAACAGAAATTGCCTGTGTCAGTGGGAGAGCACTTTGGGGCCAGCAACCATAATTCTATTAGATTTAAAATAATGATGGAAAAGGATAGACCAGATCTAAAAGTTGAAGTTCTAAATTGGAGAAAGGCCAATTTTGATGGTATTAGGCAAAAACTTTTGAAAACTGACTGGGCGCAGATGTTCACGTAAAGGGATGACTGGAAAATGGGAAGCCTTCAGAAATGAGATAACGAGAATCCAGAGAAAGTATATTCCTGTTAGGGTGAAGAAAAGGCTAGTAGGTATAGGGAATGCTGGATAACTAAAGAAATTGGGGTTTGGTTAAGATAAAGAAGGAAGCATATGTCAGGTATAGACAGGATAGATTGAGTGAATCCTTAGAAGAGCATAAAGGAGTAGAAGTATACGTAAGAGGGAGATCAGAAGGACAAAAAGAGGACATGAGGTAGCTTTGGCAAATAGAATTAAGGAGAATCCATAGAGTTTTTACAAATACATTACGGACAAAAGGGTAACTAGGGAGAGGACAGAACCCTCAAAGATTGTGTGGAGCCGCAGAAAATGGGGGAGATACCAAATGAGTATTTTGCACCAGTATTTACTGTGAAAATCGATATGGAAATTATAGACTGCAGGGAAATAGATGGTGACATCTTGCAAAATGTTCATATTACAGAGGAGGAAGTGCTGAATGTCTTGAAACGGGTAAAGGTGGATAAATCCCCAGGACCTGATCAGGTGTACCTTAGAACTCTGTGAGAAGCTAAAGAAGTGATTGCTGGGACTCTTGCTGAGATTTTTGTATCATCGATAGTCTCAGGTGAGGTGTCGGAAGACTGGAGGTTGGCAAACATAGTGGCACTGTTTAAAAAGGTGGTAAGGACAAGCCAGGGAACTATAGACCAGTGAGCCTGACCTCGGTGGTGGGAAAGTTGTTGGAGGGAATCCTGAAGGACAGGATGTACATGTACTTGGAAAGACAAAGACTGATTAGGGCTAGTCAACATGACTTTGTGTTGAGTTTTTTGAAAAAGTAACAAAGAGGATTGATGAGGGGAGAGCGGTAGATGTCATCTAAATGGACTTCAGTAAGGCGTGCGACAAGGTTCCACATGGGAGACTGATTAGCAAGGTTAGATCTCATGGAATACAGGGAGAACTAGCCATTTGGATACAGAACTGGCTCAAAGGTAGACCAATGGAATGTCACAGGATCAGTGCTGGGTCCTCTACTTTATGTTATTTACATAAATTATTTGGATACGAGCATAAGAGGTAAGTTTGCAGATGACACCAAAATTGGAGCTGTAGTCAACAGTGAAGAGGGTTACCTCAGATTACAACAGGATCTTTACCAGATGGGCCAATGGGCTGAGAAGTGGTAGATGGAGTTTAATTCAGATAAATGCGAAGTGCTGCATTTTAGGAAAGCCAATCTTATCAGGACTTATACACTGAATGGTAAGGTCCTAGGGAGTGTTACTGAACAAAGCGACCTTGGAGTGCAGGTTCATAGCTCCTTGAAAGTGGAGTCGCAGGTGGATAGGATAGTGAAGAAGGTGTTTGGTATGCTTTCCTTTATTGGTCAGAGTATTGAGTACAGGAGATGGGAGGTCATGTTGCGGCTGTACAGGACATTGGTTCGGCCACTGTTAGAATATTGCATGCAATTCTGGTCTCCTTCCTATCGGAAAGATGTTGTGAAACTTGAAAGGGTTCAGAAAAGATTTACAAGGATTTGCCAGGTTTGGAGGATTTGAGCTATAGGGAGACACTTAACAGGCTGAGTATGTTTTCCCTGGAGCGTCAGAGGCTGAGGGGTGACTTTATAAAAGTTTGTAAAATTATAAAGGTTTACAAAGTAAGTAGGCAAAGTCTTTTCCCTGTGGTGGGGGAATCCAGAGGGCATAGGTTTAAGGTGAGAGGGGAAAGAGATAAAAGAGACTAAGGGGCAACTTTTTCACCTAGAGGGTGGTACGCGTATGGAATCAGCTGCCAGAGGAAGTGGTGGAGGCTAGTACAATTGCAACATTTAAGAGGCATTTGGATGGGTATATGAATAGGAAGGGTTTGGGGGGATATGGGCCGGGTGCTGGCAGGTGGGACTAGATTGGGTTGGGATATCTGGTTGGCATGGACAGGTTGGACTGAAGGGTCTGTTTCCATGCTGTATGCTTCTCTGACTCTATTAGGATTTCCTAAAACACTCACACTTTTATATTGGTGATATGCTACTTCTTTACCTCAGGGAAACTTTGGGTCATTCACAACTGTGGTCTGGGTCTGGTGTGGACTATTGTTGTAGTTTCTTGCCAATTAACAATGTCTCCAAAAGCAGAAAAATTCAATAATTTCTATCAGAGCGTGCATCAGTCTTTCTCTCAAAGGACATGGATTCAATCCTGCCTTTTTCTGAGCAGAGAAAGGATGTCCCAATAGAGTAAGTTTGTTAAATATTTTTATTCTGATTGTCCAGAGAGGCTGGAGGATATTGGTAGATGCTGGGGAAGAAATTAATCAAGTATCTTGAAAGGAAGGGTTTAAGGGGACCTCACTGCCCCAGTTCTACACACACTTCACTTCAATTGTTCCTTATCTCAGTTGTTCATAAAGACACTCTGCCCAATTTGGTCTCCAATGTTCATTTTTTTAAAAAGTCCACTTTGATCACTTATGACTCACTAAAATTTAGTGTTCATTGGAAGCCCTCATTACTGTCTTTTAGAATGATGACACATGCTTCAAGTCCCCAAACACTCCCCACCTCTCAACTGTTGAAGTACAGCAATAGTCTCAAGAGGGGGTGAAGACAAGTACAGCCCATCTAACATCAAGCAATTTGAATTATTTTTGACCAGGGATATTGATTTAGAAACAGACAGAAGGAAGACGATATTTGGGATGAGATGCACAACATTGTACATGCTGGTGGCTCACAAAAAGGCAAATAATTTGGCTGGAAAATAGACTCTCAATTGTGTGAAATGCTGCAGAGATAAAGACACAATTAAGTTTTGGAATGCTAACCTTCTCTTTCAGATAACTTTTCACCTGCTGTTTATTTCCAACAATTCTTACAGTATTATCAGAAGCATTGCATCTAGCTCTGGTATAATGCAATAACTAATACACCAGATTCTTTCCTGGTTGACTACTATTTCTTAATCATCTCGAGTTCATGTCCTATCACATACATATATTGTTGATTATGCTATCTACATCTTCTATGATAAGCTATAACAATTATGATTATTATTCACTTGTTTACTATCCAAAGCTCTCTGGTCTACCTGCCTGTGAAAAGGTTGCAGTTTATTTTCTTTACTCCCAACACCAGTTACAATTTTTTTTACGATATTCTGTTATTTGCATGTGCTGCAATTCTTTAGATCCCATCTTTTGATTCATTTGACTATTCCAAGTAATATCATTTTGAGCTCTTTTTACATAGTCAAGAAACCCATCAGTATTTATAATGAACATTCTTTCAGGCAATGTGGCCTAAATTGTTCATCAAGTTTTTTCTCTGCCGTTTTAACAAGCTTGGATTCCCTGATCTTACCCACAAATCATTAATGCAATGACTTTCTGTGTGGCCACATGGATTTATCAAGCAACTGAAATACTCTAATGAATCACCAATGGAGAAGTGTGAAATTCATAATGACAATGCTTGATGTAATTGGGAGCAACTGAATACCAATTCTATTTCAGCAGTTATGTTTAAGAGGTGCTTGTAACTCTAGAAAAGATACAAATTCCAAACAGTTGCCTTTATAAAGAAATTGCTGCTGCATCATGGAATTATCGACAAACATATTAGGTGGCATGTAGCTATGACAAGCAATAATGAATGCATTCGCTGCACCCAATGTGGCCTACTCCACACTGGAGAAAACTAATGCAGACTGGATGACCAGAACATCTCCGGTCTGTGCACAAGCACAACCTGGACCTTCCCATAGCTGATCATTTTAGAACTGTTTTGCCTGCATACCCACTTGTCTGTCCTCGACATGCTATAATACGCCAGTGAATTACAGCACAAACTAGAGGACCAACATCTCATCTTCAGATCAGTACTTTACAAACTTCTTGACTTAATATCAAATTTAACACCTTCAGGTTGAGAACCCCCTCCCATTCCTTCCCTCTCTCTTAGCTTTACTTATTGCATTCACTCTCACCATGTCCTCTGTTCCCTCCCCGCCACTCCAGTGAGGCTGCCTGTTCTTCCCAGTCTGACAGTCAGACATACCATTGTTCTGCCATTCTCACATTCTGAACATTTAATCTGACCTGTCAAACTCCTTCCTCCCCCAGCACTCCATCCATCCACTACTGCATAAATGGTGCCCCCTCCACACTTCACATCAGCTCTGACAAAGAATCATCTAGACTTGAAACGTTCACTTGCTTTCACTTTATAGATGCTGCCTGACCCACTGAGATTTCCAGTACTCTTTGTTTTCATTACAGTTTCCAGCATCTGCAGCAATTTGCTCTTACAACAACAACATTGCATTTCTATACTAACAGTGTAAGGTTCTTCAGAGAGAAGTAAGCAGAAAATGGGTATCAAGGTGAAGAGGTAAGTGCTGGAAGGGAAATCACGACAATTGGCCAAATTGGGCCAATGTCTTCTCGAGATGACGAGGGTCTTGGATATCTGTCAGAGAGTTGGGTGGAAGCAGACTTTTCAGGAAAGCCTGGCACACCATATACCACAAGTAGGTATTTTTGACAGGCCAGAGGCAAACCTTCCCCTTGGGATGGACGCTCGACCCATAGAGAGTCAGTTGGCATAACATAGGGCAGCAATTCTACTGAACAGCTGAGCCACCGTGAAAGTAGTGACTGCTGCTTGTATAATACCCATCTGAGAGATTGAATCTGCTACATTTTCAATTCACTGGAACTGTGTCAGACATATGACAAGGACGAGGCCAAAGTGGGCACTGCAGATGCTGGAGACTAGAGTCAAGATTAGAGTGGTGCTGGAAAAACACAGCAGGTCAGGCAGCATCCGAGGAGCAGAAAAATCGATGTTTCGGGCAAAGGGCTTTCACCAGGAATGAGCATCCAACAGGAATGACCTGCTGTGCTTTTCCAGCACTAATATGACAAGGACTAGTGAAGCAATAATGTGGGTCCTTTGTTTGAAATAAAACTGTAGGCAAATAGTGTAAACGTATTAGTTGCAAACATATTTGATTGTACATGCCTCTGTTGTAGACAGAAAACAGTCAATGGGCTAATTCATCACATTCAGTGTCAAGGTGTTAAGGCAACCAGTCCTCTTGATGAAGGACTCTCTCTTTTGGGAGTTTGTGACTAACTGCACATGGGGTTGATTTCCTCACTATCTACATCCACAATGCCTGCCCACCTGCCCACTGCTGGCTTAATATCTGCAGCACAAGGCTATGTCCTTAAGTGGGCTTAAACTGCAACCAATGGACCATAACCAGCGCCAAGCTGAGATGGCCACCCAGAAACATTCCCACCATGACTGTAATTGAGGTGGAGTTGGAATCCTTAATCATCACCTTCCACCCTATTGAAATAACTCAGCACTGCCAGGCTGATCATGGGAGAGGCACAAAGATTCCAGTCATGGCTTTCCAAAGACAGTTTGAAGAAGAGTGGAGAGACAGAGGAGCTGAAGGAAGGAATTGCAGTCAAAGCTGGAAATGGAAGGGTTGGAAATGATAGCACAGAAGGCCAGATTTGTAGGTTAGCAGAACACTGGGCAACACAAGCTCTCAACCTAACCATTGTAATTTTGAATTCTGAGCACCCACAAACAAAATTCAGCTCACCTATTTATTACACTTTCAAATTTGATGAACGGTATTTCCAAAAATCGAGGTCTGTAGGTTCCAGTTACAATTTTGTCTTTAAAGCTGTTCTTTCCAGTGCTTTCATTTCTATATATAACATCCTGGTGTTTCACATATTTTTACATTTCACCGCACCTGCCATTTATCTGCCCTTTGCCAGTCTAGTCATGACCTTCTGTAGTCTTTCACAGTTCTCATATGAATTTGTCATACACCTGCTGACAATTTATTATGTTCAGCACAATTTGATATTATTCCCTGAATTCCTAAGCTAGAGTCTTTGCTTATATATCATAAATAAAAATGTCCCAACAGCGACCCCTTTAGAAACCCAATCACCACCACTTTCCAGTCCAAGAAATTTCTTTTTACATTGCCCATTTGTTTTCCACCACACAATCATCTCCTTATCCAAATGGTCAACTTCCCTTTCACTATATGTGCCTTTATCTCAATGTGCTATCTCTTTTATACTGAAGAAAATGTTGGAGCAGTTCTGACAAACTCTTCAGTGCCTCTGTCCCACTCCACCCCCTAATAAAAACTAGGTGGAGTTGGAGGCCACAAAACGACAGAGCCAGCAGATGTGCCAGATTCCTGGCCCTGTGCCCAACTTCATTCATTTTTGTCAACACGGACTCAAAGCCCATGAGAGGTAGCTGCTCCCATAAGGCAGGTTAGTAATGAGGCTCAGTAGGAAACTGGTTAAAGGTAGGTAATGGAGGCCACATAGGATCTTCTTATCTCCCAACACAATGGGATGGATCAATTGCTTGAACATAGCCACCCAGTGGCAGGCTGGAGTACAACACAATCAACAGGCATACGAGCCATTAGATGACTGCCAATTTGAGGTTCAATAGACACTACCTAAGGAGAGGCAACTAATTCTCCACTCTCTTGTAGTATGACTGCTATTTTAGTTATTTTGCTGGAGAGAGATGATTGAGAGTAGAGAGCCAAGTTGCAACTCCCAGTGAGAATGACAGTCTTGTAAGTAACTACCATGTGTGATTCCTACCCAGCCAAATTTTCAGCATTATGCAGTTTCATTTCATTCCATATTTCACTCCAACTATACACGACATTAAAAAGCATTGATACTAATGCTCATTGGGGTTGGTTAGCTCAGTTGGCTGGATGGCAGGTTTGCAATGTAGAGTGACACCAGAAGTGCAGGTTCTGGTGGAGGTTAATGTGAAGGCCCCACCTCCTCAGCCTGGTCCCTCACCTAAGTCATGGCAACCCCAATTAAAACCATTAGTCATCCCTCTGCAATGACAGAGCAGCCCTATGATCCACCAGGACTATGGTGACGACTTTTTAACCAATGTTTCTTTGAATAGTGACTGGATAATTGAGACAGGTAATGTTTGGTAGTGGTAATGTGGATCAAGGGGTAGTTAAGCTGGGAAAGTCCTTGTCAGGTCAGCATAGTAGCTGAAATGGGGAGTTATCAGCACAGCTGCTAGTTGGGACAGACAAGATTCGATTTGGGGGATTAGTTGCTTCAGAGAGTGGGGTTAAGGTTTAGTTTCATCAGGATTGTTGGGGGAGAGAGGGTCAGCTTGGATTGGAGCAGTTATTATGGTGCAAGGGGTTTAGCTATAGTGTTCAGTGCTATTATATAGGTTAAATTCTCAGTTAGACCAGGTATGAAGCAGTGTGACATTTTTCAGGGTAAATATGCAAGTAAGCCCTTTATATCTGAGCAAAGAATCAGCAATCTTTATGTAGTGCTTTGGGCAGACAAATCTGCATTTCCAGCTAATTTTAGCAGTTGTATGTGTACATCAGGGTTTTCACAGCAAATTAAAGCTAATTTTATTGCTCGAAATCTTGAAAATTTTAAGCCAATGACTCCTATGCTCACTCTTCATTTTACATGAGACTATGATCATGAACCTAACTTCATTCTATCTCTAAATTCTACAATGTGAGATTGTAATCTCTATCCTATCTCGATATAAATGAGACTACAACCCCCATCCCATCTCTCTATGATAGATGAGATTGCAATCCCTGTCCTCTCTCAGTTATATTGGGTTGCCAGAGTGTTTTTATCTCAACATTTATATTTGTCAGTTACAATATTGAATCCATGAACTCGACAGCAGTTAACCTTCCTGGGTCAGTTTTTGTGTTTGACTTAAATAAGCCGAACAAATCTCCACCACTACTCCTAAAACATGACAATAAAACATTTTGTAAATTCCACTATATCATGCTACTAAATATCAGTGCGTAGATGAAACATAATCAGAAGTTACACAATAAATGTTCATTAGTACCAACACTGTCATTCTCAAAGATTAGCAGGAGGCAAACAGCAGGAAACCTTAATGCACTTTGAAAAATATAATAAGCAAGTGCCAAACCACAGCAGAGCCAGTGCCTATTCCTACAGACGGAAGCAAGCAAACCAGCTATCTTTATAACTATTGGCATGTTTGATAGAAATCTGTGGCCATGACTGTGTGCTGACTGATGCTTGCTATAGGAATAGCTCATTTCAGTTAAAGTAAATGAATGCAGCATGTAAATATTGACAGCGTATTTTGGAGATGAAGTGTCACTTGACTGGCACTCTGTCTCAGGTATATTGGATCATCCTTTGCAAGTAATGCCAATAGATTGTGAGCTTGAAAGTGCACCGTGAGTGAATTAGCATGTGAATTATTTTAATTTTTATGGCTTGGCACTTGCTTGTTATATTTTTCAAAGTGCATTATGGTGTCCTGCTGTTTGCCTCCTGCTTGGTTTGCATGCACTGACTGTGTAGAGTTTGTAGATTGACTCTGACTTAGTGTTCGATTCATAATTCATCCACAAAACAAAAGGACAGGTCAATTTATTTAAGGCATTCTAGCTCAGCGAAGAGTAGGTTTAACTCGAGGTGCTTTAATGTAGTTACAAGACAAGCAAATGCGCTGACAGCACTAATGGAGGAATTGTAGGACAGATTAAGGTTTGAAAAGATGGTAACTGCAGCTTCCATAAGGCTGAGTAAATTCACTAAGAACAGCATTTTAAAATAGGAAAACAATCTGATACTACCCTGCATTTACTGTGCCTATTTGGAATTAATACACAGGTTTGTATTGAATGTATATATACAACATAGAGGCAGAACATTTCACACAAGCAGTTCTTGGTGACATTGTTGTTCACTTCAACCTGTTCCTATCCTTCATCATTTAATTCTATCAGAATAAATCTCTACTCCCACCTCCGTTTACATACCTCTTTATCTTCCACTTAAATACCTTCTCTACAATTCACATCAACCATCGCCTGCAGAGTGAGATAGAAATTCCAAGGTTTCTATTGCATTCTCTTAATCATTTCTTGGTGACTATCACAAATAGATGACCCCTTGTTTAATTTGTGTCAGTGGAATTACTCTCTATCGAAAATTATGAAGCATTTTTTGGTACGGTGGTTCAGTGGTTAGCACTGCTGCTTCACAGCGCCAGGGACCCAGGTTCCAATCTACCCTCAGGCGATTGTCTGTGTGGAGTTTGTACATTCTCCCTGTGTCTGTGTGGGTTTCCTCCGGGTGCTCTGGTTTCCTCCCACAGTCCAAAGATGTGCAAGTTGGGTAGATTGGTCATGCTAAATTGCCCCTAGTGTCAGAGGATCAGTGTGATCCTGATGGGCCAAATGACCTGCATTCCCACCATAAGAATTCTATGAGCTGATCAAATACAGATTCTTCTTCAGTGTAGAAACTTAGTCTATCAACTCAACTAGGAAATATCAGGTAATTTGGGGGTTCTGCAAACTTCATGTTTTTGTATTGGGCAAAGACCGCCACTAAAAATGTGTTGCTGGAAAAGTGCAGCAGGTCAGGCAGCATCCAAGGAGCAGGAGAATCGACATTTCGGGCATGAGCTGCATTTTTCCAGCGACACATTTTCAGCTCTAATCTCCAGAATCTGCAGTCCTCACTTTCTCCTCAAAGACCTCCACTAACAAGAGAAAGAACGAGACACAGCCTTTTGTAATTTTTCTTCAGAACTACAAGCCCCTGAACGTCAAGACTTCATAATTCAGCTCCATGGTGACCACACAAATGCCAGGAAATGACCATCTCCAGTAAGAGGGAATCTACACATCACCTTTTAACATTTAATGGCATTATCACTGCCAAAAACCTCCACTATCACAAAATCTCAGGGGTTACTTTTGACCAAAATGTGAACTGGACTAGCCATGTAAATATTTTGGCTACAAGAGCAGGTCAGAGGCTAGGAATCCTGCAATGAATAACTCACCTTCTTACTCCCCAGAGCCTGTCCACCATCTACAGGGCACAAGTAAAGCACATGATGAAATATTCCCCACTTGCCTGGATCAGCGTAGCTCCAACAACACTCAAGAAACTTGACACTATCCAGGGCAAAGTGGCCATCTTGAGTGGACCACATTTATAAATGTTCGCACTCTCCCTACCAATTAACAACATCAAAAGTGTGTACCATCTACAAGGTGTGCTGCAGAAATTCACCAAAGATCCTTACATAGCAACTTTAACTACTATGTAGACAGACAAGAGCAGCAGATGCTAGTGGGCACTACAACCTGCAATGTTTCCTCACAATACTGACTTGGAAATACATCACCATTCCTTCAGTGTCACTGGGTCAAATTCCAGAACCTCCCTTCCTAACAACATTAAGAGTCTACCTACAGAACGTGGATTCCAGTGCTTCAAGTACACAGCTCACTACCGCATTCTCAAGGGCAACTAGGGAGAGGCAATAAATGTGACCCAGCTAGAGATGCCCATATCCCATGAATGAATAAAAGAAAATGTTGCTTTGGTTCTGTCCAGAAAAGGACATCTGTGTGGTTTCACTAAGGGTAACAATGCTGGAAAACGCCTTTGTTAAGCTTAAATAAAGGGTCATTACAATGGAATGAGGGCAGATTGAGAAAGGAGGTTAGCAGCAAAGACAGTTGAGGATCAATGGCAGACATTTAAGAAAATAGTTCTGGGTCACAGCAAACATACATCCCATGAAGATGGAGGATTCTAGGAAGGGGATAAGCCAACCAGGGAAGATTCAGATTGAAATAAAAAACTGATAATGTGGCAAAGATTAATGGCAAGAAAGAAGATTGGGAAATTTTAAATACCAAACAAAGGCAACAAAAGAATAATAAAGAGGGAGAAAATGATCTATAGGGATAAACTTGCAAGTAATATCAAGATGAAAATGTGTTGCTGGAAAAGCGCAGCAGGTCAGGCAGCATCCAAGGAGCTGGAGAGTCGACGTTTCGGGCATGAGCCCTTCTTCAGGAATGAGGAAAGTGTGTCCAGCAGGCTCAGATAAAAGGTAGGGAGGAGGGACTTGAGGGAGGGGCGTTGGAAATGCGAAGGAGGTCAAGATGAGGGTGATAGGCCGGAGTGGGGTGGGGGCGGAGAGGTCAGGAAGAAGATTGCAGGTTAGGAAGGTGGTGCTGAGTTCGAGGGATTTGACTGAGACAAGGTGGGGGGAGGGGAAATGAGGAAACTGGAGAAATCTGAGTTCATCCCTTGTGGTTGGAGGGTTCCTTGGAGGAAGATGAGGCACTCGTCCTCCAGCCATCGTGTTGCTATGGTCTGGCGATGGAGGAGTCCAAGGACCTGCATGTCCTTGGTGGAGTGGGAGGGGGAGTTAAAGTGTTGAGCCACGGGGTGGTTGGGTTGGTTGGTGCGGGTGTCCCAGAGGTGTTCTCTGAAACGTTCTGCAAGTAGGCAGCCTGTCTCCCCAGTGTAGAGGAGGCCCCATCGGGTGCAGCGCATGCAGTAAATGATGGTGTGGAGGTGCAGGTGAATTTGTGATGGATATGGAAGGATCCCTTGGGGGCTTGGAGGGAAGTAAGGGGGGAGGTGTGGGCGCAAGTTTTGCATTTCTTGCGGTTGCAGGGGAAGGTGCCGGGAGTGGAGGTTGGATTAGTGGGGGGTGTGGGCCCGACGAGGGACTCACGGAGGGAGTGGTCTTTTCGGAATGCTGATAGGGGAGGGGAGGGGAGGGAAATATGTCTCTGGTGGTGGGGTCTGTTTGGAGGTGGCGGAAATAACGATGGATGATACGATGTATATGGAGGTTGGTGGGGTGGTACGTGAGGACCAGTGGGGTTCTGTCCTGGTGGCGAATGGAGGGGTGGGGCTCAAGGGCGGAGGAGCGGGAAGTGGAAGAGATGTGGTGGAGGGCATCATCGATCATGTCTGGGGCGAAATTGCGGTCTTTGAAGAAGAATATCAAGATGGACAACAAGAGCTTCTCCAAATATATACAAAGAAAGAGAGAAGACAAATTGAACATAGGCCCTGAGAGGCTGAGAAAATAATAATGGAAAATAGATGGCAGAAGAGTTTTATCAGTCTTCATAGTAGAAGACATTAATTACATTGCAATATCAATAGATAATCAAAGAGTGAAAGAAGGAGAGGAAATAAACACAATAAGTATCACCAGAGAAAAAGGTACCAGGTAAACAAATGAGGCTAAAGATTGATGTGTTCACAGGATCTGAGGGGATGCATCTTAAGATACTAAAGGAAGTAGTGACACAGACAATGAATGCACTGATAGTAATCTTCCAGGAATCCTTAAATTCTGCAGAAGTTCCTGAGTTTTGGAATATTGCCTTTATTTGAAAAGGGAAGGAGACAAAAAAGAGGTAACTATAGACGATGTAGCTTAATCTCTGGTTATTGAGAAAGTGTTAGTGTGTATTATAAAAGATTTAATAGCAGAACATCTAGAAGTACTTAATATGATAAAGCAGAGTCAGCATGGCTTCACAAAGGGGAAAGCAGGCCTGACAAGCATACTTGAATTTTGTGAGGAGGTTAAAAAAGTAGGATAGATGAAGAGGAAGCAGTGGATGTAATATATTAGGATTTTCAGAAGGCCTATGTTACCACATATTAGATTATTAAATAAAATAAGATATTGGAGGTATTGTACTGGCATGGATAGAGGATTGGCTAACTTACAGAAGACTGAGTGTTGGGTAAAAGGGGTCTTTTTGGGGATGGAAATCTGTAACTATTGGTGAGCCACAGAGATCAGTTCCAAGGCCACAAACCTGGGAGAGAAAAGTGAATGCACTATAACCAAATTTGCGAAGGGCACAAAAATAGGCAGGCAGTCAAGTGGCGATGGTGACATAAAGAATCTGCACAGGAATACAAACAGGTTAAGCAAATGGGCAAAAACTTGGCAGGTAGAACAGCATGTGGAGAAATGTGAGATGATACATTTGGTGGCAAGAATGGAAGAGCTGAATATTATTGAAACAGGGAAAGACTGCAGAAAGCTATGGAAAAAAGGGATTTGAAAGTCCACATCTGCGAATCACGAAAAGCGAACATCCCAGTTTGGTGGGGAATTGGGAAAGCAAATGGAATATTGGTCTTTATTTCAAAGGCGAGAGTGTGGTGCTGGAAAAGCACAGAAGGTCAAGCAGCATCCAAGAAGCAGGAGAATCGATGTTTCAGGCATAAGCCCTTCTTCAGGAATCTCTCACTAGCGCAATGTCAGGTATGGACGGACTGTCTTATCATAGAATCATAGAATAGAATCCCTACAGTGTAGAAACAGGCCATTTGACCCAACAAGTCCACACCGACCCTCTGAAGGGATACCCATCCTGATCCATTCCTCCATCCTAGTAGTCTATATTTACCCCTGACTAATGCACCTAACCTACACATCACTGAACACTATTGGTAATTTAGCATGGTCAATTTACCCTGACCTGCACATCTTTGGATTGTGGGAGGAAAACCACAGTACCCAGAGGAAACCCACGCAGACACAGGAAGAATGTGCAAACTCCACCCAGACAATCGTCCGAGGCTGGAATCGAAGCTGGGTCCCTGGTGCTGTGAGGCAACAGTGCTAACCACTGAGAGACCGTGCCTCCCCTCACATTTCTCCACAGGCCACAAAGTTTTTTGCCCACTGCTTAACCTATCTGTCTTCCTGTGCAGACTCTTTATGAAGAGAGGTTGAGTAGATTGGGCCTGTACTCAGGAATGAGAGGCAATCTTACTGAAATATACAAGATTCTTAAAGGACTTGACAGGATAGATGCAGAAAGATTGTGGGAGTGTTTAGGACCAGAGGGCATCATCTCAAAATAAGGGGCTATACATTTAAGACAGAGATAAGGTGGAAATTCTTCTCTCAGAGGTAGTGAATCTGTGATTGTTTTTACCACCGGGAGATATCAGGGGCTGGGTCCTCAAATGTATTCATGGTTGAGATAGACAGATTTTTAAACTGCAAGGTCTCCAAGGGTTATGGGGAAAAGGCAGGAAAGGGAACTTGAGGATTATCAGGTCAGCCATGATCTCATGGAGTGGCAAAGTGGACACGATGGGCTGAAAGACCTACTTCTTTGACTATGTCTCATGGTTTACTAGGAAATAAAGACATTGAGCTATAAACTCATAGAAATGTACAGCACAGAAACAGACCCTTCAGTCCAAATCGTCCATGCTGACTAAATAAATCTTATCGCATTTATCAGCATTTGGCCCATTTCCCATAATGGTGCCCACCTCCACAACTTCCCCAGGCAGCTCATTCCATACACGCACCACCCTCTGCATGATATAATTGACCTTTTAAATCTTTTCCCTCTCACCTTAAACCTATGCCCTCTGGTTTTGGACTCGCCCACCCCAGGGAAAACACCTTGTCTATTTATCCTATCCATGCCCCTCTTGATTTTATAAATCTCTGTAAGGTCACCCCCCCCAGCCTCTGACGCTTCAGGGAAAACAACCTGTTCAGCCTCACCTTATAGCTCAAATGCTACAACTCTGGCAGCATCCCTGTAAATCCTTTCTGTACCCTTTCAAGTCTCACAATATCCTTTCTATAGCAGGGAGACCATAATTGCACGCTATGTTCTATAAGTGGCCTAACCCAATATCCTGTACAGCCACAATATGACCTCCCAACTCCTGTTAGAGGGCAATCTATTAAAGATTTTCAAGGCAATGAAATGGTAAAAATAGAATAAAATAGGATACAAATAGAAAAACAAAATCCACTTATGGGTGCAAACAATACTAAGGTAATAAGTAATATTGATGAATACATTTAATTGGGAAATCAGAAGTAACAGGAAATTGAAGATTTTCACTTTGCACTCTCCAGGACTGGAATGCAAGAAACCAAACTTGGAAAAGGAACAACAATTTACACAGCCTGAATAGAAGTTGTTGATTTGTCAGACTATGATGGGCATAGAGCTAGAGCAGGAATTGTTAACTACCACTCCTCGTTCACTGATTCAACTCAGATCAGGCTGTATTGGGTCAGGGCATTGCTATTGCTAATGTAGCTGGGAAACACCTTTACACAGAGTCATTAATATGTGGGACTTGTTATAGCATGGAATGATTGAAGGGTTTTATCAGTACATCTGTGCTGCTCATTCTCTGCACATTGTATGAATCACTATACCTGACTATGATTCTGATACTCCACTCAACGCTGTGTCATTTTCTGTAAATATGTACAAATATGTGATACCAGTACTATCAGCTCTATTTGCCATCGGCGGCTGTTTGATCTCTCCTCACTCAGAGGACTCACATAGAGGGGCACACTTTTAATAACACATCACTGTGGTCAAAAGATTTTTCATGATAACTGAGGAAATATTTCCTTTGGGTTCTGTTGGCTTAAGTATGCTGCGTGAGTATTTTTAGCAAATTAATATGTAAATTTGTGAAATGGGGACATTGCACGCAGCACCACAGATGGGAGGAAGGGAGAAAATTAGAAACTGTGATTGGAGATAGCAGTGCGAGGGATCAAAAGAATTTTCTTCTTTTTTGGTTTGGCTTTGCTCAGTATAGGCAAAGGTTTGAATTATGAGGTCTTTAATGGACTTGTTTGCTACAAATATCAAAAGAGGATCAGAAAATTGCAGACAGGTTAAATTAATTTCTACATCAATCTTCATGAATGTATGCCTGAAAAAAATTCCAGTACCAAACAGTGATGCAGAATCTCTTCATTTTATAGCATTTGCAGCATTGAAACAGGCCTTTCAGCCCAAATAAACTATGCTGGCCCTCGTGCTTCACATAAACCTCCTCAACACATCTCGTATCATCTAAGCCTCACATCATCTCCTTCGATTCCTTTCTCCTACACATCCTTACCCAGCTTTTCCTGTAAACTATCCCTTCTGTCCATCTCTACTGCCTGATGAGAAAAACTTCTGCCTACTGACCACAATTCCACATTCTAACCAGGATGTGGTATTAATTACTTTAATAATCAATATGGGTGGGTAGAGTTTGAAATTCCACTTGACCAGTTATGTGGTGGTGCCTGCTTGGTAGGACCTTCTCACCCTTGATCAAAGGTTGAGTGGAGGTGGTCCAAATTCTGAATTGAGCATGTCACTCAGGGAGATCATTTGCCTCCCAAAACCCCATGGTTCAACAAATGTTTAAAGGCAGGATTGGGGGCCTGGTAATCTATGAATTTGTTATTATTTAACTTAGCCTCACTTCCCCACCACCACCACCACCACCTCCACCCCCCCCCCCACCCCCACAACAATCTGTTACTCATTTTAGGGTGGGCGAGGGATCCCTTCAATCTATTAAGTAGTCAATTAGTGGCCACATCAATGCAGACGCTTGGTCCCCAGTCACTGTTTCAGCTGCTGTATGTTAAGGCCCAGGCCAAGCATTTGATTAGATTAGATTACTTTAGATTAGATTACTTACAGTGTGGAAACAGGCCCTTCGGCCCAACAAGTCCACACCGCCCCGCCGAAGCGCAACCCACCCATACCCCTACATTTACCCCTTACCTAACACTACGGGCAATTTAGCATGGCCAATTCACCTGACCCGCACATCTTTGGACTGTGGGAGGAAACCGGAGCACCCGGAGGAAACCCACGCAGACACAGGGAGAACGTGCAAACTCCACACAGTCAGTCGCCTGAGTCGGGAATTGAACCCGGGTCTCAGGCGCTGTGAGACGGCAGTGCTAACCACTGTGCCACCGTGCCACCCACTACCGTGCCACACAAGCAGCTTTCACTGGGCAGGCAAAGTGATTTTGGGCAAATTAGGTAGGTAGGAAAATCTCCTTTTGTGGATAGACACCTCAAACATTTATACCTACCTCTCTTCTAAATGTAACCTCTGTACCCACACCCACTTTCTCAAATTTAGGCCCCACCTCAGTCACATCTCCGATCTCTCAGACTCACCTCTATTTCTTTGAGACTGCTTGGAATCTCAGCAGTGGCCACTGCACAAGTCTAGCACTCCTGCAGTCGATAGATCGGCAGCAGCTCATTTCCATCCCAGATGGGAGCTCGACTCTCACCCTGAGACAGTTATCATTGCTCCCACAAGATGGCCCAGATCATGAACTAGGCGCGGGAAGCCAGCTTAATCTTCCAACCAATGCTTCAGTTGGGCACCAGGGGAGGAGATGGCACACACACAAACACACACTCACCCACTCCTTATCTGTACACACAGATATACTCACTTTGGAGTGAGTTCAATGAAGTTTGAAGCTTCACCAGACTGATTTCTTGTCACTTTCACAGAAATGAAGTTGCCTAGGTATACATATTCGAGAAATCAGTGACATGAGATACAGTGCAATTGAACATTAACATGTTTTATGGAGATTGATTAATCAACAGTGAGATGGTTCTCCTCACTGAGGGATATACAGATCACCATCTCAGATTAAGGTGTCACATGACAGCCAAGGAGAAGCAAGATGAGGAGAAACTCGATTATTTCAAGAATTATGAATTTTAGAATAATCTGCCCCAGGAGAGCTTTTCACGTTCAGTTATTGAGATTCTTCAAGACAGACATCAATGAATATGTCGAAGCTGAAAGAATCAGGGATAGTGAGGAACGTGGAGCTGAGGACAGAGCAGGATTGAGGGACAAGTGAGTTACTTCTCCTTCTGTTTTTTTATATTCTTCTGTCCTCTAGTTGACCTTGTTGAACTTCTATACCCCACCACATCCCTTGAACACATTTAAATCCTAAACTCTGGAATTCTCCAACTTCTCCAGTATCCTCTTCCTTGGGACTGGCTTTAGTTCTGCCTGATGTTTGTGGCCCTGGACTCTTTTGTTTCTAGCAGAACAGCCTCCTTTAAATCTTGTCACTTCCACCGAGTATCTACTCTAAAATCTCCTTCCTTGGTTTGATGGAGATCGTTGACTGATTACAGATATACAACATACCTTGGAAGGACTGCAACACTACATTGGACAAACGGGCAGGAAACTAACCACCAGGATATATGAGCACCATCTAGCCACCAAAGGACATGACCAACTATCACTGGTATCCATACACATAGATGAAGAGAGACACCAGTTCAACTGGGACAATACATCCATCCTGGGACAGGCAAACAAAGACATACATGGGAATTCCTAGAGGCCTGACATTCAAACCGGCACTCCATTATTAAACATATTGATTTGGACCCCATTTACCAACGTCTCAGAAACAGAACCGGAAATGATATCATCCACCACAGCAAACCAAGACAGATAAGTAGCAAGCGGTGCAGAACACCAGCGCTTTACTGGAGGCTCACTGATGATGTTACCGAGCATGGTGACGGAAATCTGAGGACAAATCCACTAGCTCAGTGAGCAAATTTACAACCTAGAAACCGATTACACTTCTGTGCAATGTCTTGGGATGTTTTTCTTTTCAACATTAGAGACTGTCCTCAATTGCAAGCTGTTGCTGTTTGTGCTATCTTTATGGCCAAGAATCCTCTCGCAAACAATACCAGTCGTTTATCTTGTTGTCTGTGTGCCATTGGTGGCCAACATTTATTAGTGCAACAGCAGGTGCTGTTTCAATGTGATCTCCCCAGACTTGAGAAGTGGTTTGGAAGGATCCATCTTGTGTTTGGGGAAGACTCAGTGTGTTCCTCTGTAACGTGCCAGGGGCTGCTCAGTTCAAATGATAAGAAGCATCTTGTACACGTTTTCTAAAACCAAAGGAAGGTTCTGATGGCTTATTTTGCATTGCATGACAACCGTACTGAAGTCACAGAGAAACCTGTGTCACGTCTCACTCTGTATAAAGCAGTTCTGGTGACATTGTCCCAGCTTCACTGCTCAGAATGACTCCATTCCAAAGACAAAAGATATGCCAACTCCAGATCCACCCACCAGCAGAATGAATGGCTTGCTGATTGCAAAAACAATAAAGGTTTTTTATAAAAGTTCAGTGCAAAGCAAGGAATGAATACTGGTTACATTCTAGCGACCTTTAGGGAAATGAATCTGCATTTGTCCATTTGATTTGGCATACATGTGACTCCAGACCCACAGCTAACTCTTACTTCTTTTTGTTCGTTCATGGTGTCACTGGCTGGGCCAACATTTATTGGTTATTCCTGATTACCCAGAGGGCAGTTAAAAGTCAACCTTACTGCTATGTGTCTGTAGTTACATGTAAGGCTGGATCGGTTAAGATCTATTTATTGCCTAAAGGATATTAATGGACCAGATGGGCTCGTAGTTACAATCTACAATAATCACATGGTCACCATTAGGCTGATTTTTGCTTTTTTTTAAATCTAAATTTGACTATCTGCCCTGGTTGGATTCAAAATGCAGGTTCCCAGAACATTAGCTTGGTGCTTTGAATTACTACCAGGGACACTACCAGTACTCCACCACTTCCCTGAGTTCCGTCTGAGCTATTAAGGATGGACAATGAATGCTGGCCTAATCAGTGGTGCGCACACCCCATGAACAAATAATGAAACCTCAAAGCTACACAGCACCAGGATAATTAATAATAATGGCCACTGATGTTTACACTCAGAACTTCAGGCTCTGTTGCCCTTTTATTGATAGGATTATTGAACTGAATGATTTATTGCCACTTGCATTTTACAGGGAGTGACACAGTAAGATACAGTGAAAAGCTTCAACTGTCACCACAATCCGGCCCTATTAAGATTCAAGAGATATAACTGAGAGGAGAGTCTATCCCCATTCCTCCAAGGCGTGAGCTGGCTCACCAATGACGCCTGTGCCTCCACCTCTCCCCACAACTTCACCGCAGCCTGTGCCAGACCCTCTAACGTCAGAGTAGCCACTCTTTAGGTGCCATCTCTTCATCACTGAGCCCACCTCGCCAACGGCAACACTAATGTTGCCTCACATGCTGGACCCACACTCACCCCTGCTCTGCTGCTACCAGCGCCTCATCGATAACCAGGAGTTCCTGACTTCAGGCCTACCTCACCAGGATCTGCTGCTGTCTCACTGATAACCAGGAGTCCTGACTCCGGCCTACCACACCACGATCTGACCTTGCCATATTGATAAGCAGGATTATGAAGGATCAACAATCAACGCTAAGTGATAGAGGAGAGAATATGCATAGCAACAATGGTGGGCCTAATTAATTACTATATTGCCCACACTGCATCTGCACACTTGAATCTAACTCCCCCAATCCATGTTCCAAATTTGTCGACAAGCTTTTCACCCAGTTGGTGTATACATAATGCCTACACCCTCTCCCCCCCCAGCACCTGTTTCCGTTCACTCTGCAACTTCTGTGATAGTACACTTCACCTTCTAGCAGCCCTGTGTATGAATTGGTTTGTTCTCTTGATTCACCTTTAACCAAATAAAAAACACACTTTATGCAGTCAACAACCCATACACTAACAAAGAAACAAGATAAGAGGAAGACTTCACTTTTGGAACATGTTATTACGTCCCTGAAGCTTGTTAAAATGCTTCATGTATGATGAATTCCTTTGTTCACTGTCGCGTTTTAATTTTGACAAATCTGGCCCTGACCATTTGCAGAACAAGATCCCTCAAGCATCCCTGCGATGAATAAGCTAGCCGTCACCTTTTTGGTTGAGAGGGGAATTTTGTCTGAGATATCAGGACAAGCCCCTGATATTCAAGTGGTGCAATTAAATCATTAACATCCAACTGAAGGGTGTCGATAGAAAAATGAGATTTAGGCCACGGTTCTAAGTTCTGGGCCTTGCTTTTTCAGGAATTTAACTCAGCTTCACAGTCTGTCACCCTTACCCAGGTGAACAAACAGGAACTCCATAAACTGTTGAATAAACAAAAAACTCTAAGCTGCACAATGAATAAAATTTACCTGGATGAATATTCAGGAACACTGCTTGGCTACACAGTGAATAGCCTTTGATACATTTTTAAAAGAAGACTGCCACACAGTTACACAATGAATAATGTGTAAATGGCTGGACAACCAGCAAATTAATGTTTTATGCAATATGTACAACTTATCCTAGGTTTTGCATTTAATTTCATTTTAACTAATTAAGTACTTCATTCAGGAACTTTTTAAGTTTACCACAGAACAGTGCAAGCTTACAAGGTCAAATCTGAATGCAACTGCAATATAAAATCCCTACAGGGTGGAAGCAGGCCATTCAGCCCATCATGTCCACACTGACCCTCTGAAGAGCATCACACCCAGACCCACCCTACCTCTGGGACCCTGGATTTCCCATGGCTAATCCACCTATTCTGCATATCCCTAAACACTATGGAAAAATTAGTATGATCAATTCATCTAACCTACACATCTTTGGACAGTGGGAGGAAACCAGAGCAAACACAGACATGGAGAGAATATGTAAACTCCACAGACAGACAGTCACCCAAGGTTGGAATCAAACCCAGGACCCAAGTGCTGTGAGGCAGCAGTGCTAACCATCGAGCCACCCGTTGTTCTGCAACATTCTATTGTTTTCAGAAAATTCTTCAAAACTCTGTTCCAAGCTATGAACTCTATCTCTCTCCACCTGGCAACAGGGTAAGTTTAAGTCAGCCTGTTCACAACCTTGGTGTCCCATGAGCAAACATCAAACGAGGAGCTCAAGAAGGGATCACACCACTGAGTCCTATTTCCACTTCTGGAGAATTGTCTGTCTTAGCCCCTACCCCAGTTGATCAGCCACTCAAACCTTAAGGTAAAAACAATGACTGCAGATGCTGGAAACCAGATTCTGGATTAGTGGTGCTGGAAGAGCACAGCAGTTCAGGCAGCATCCGAGGAGCAGCGAAATTGATGTTTCGGGCAAAAGCCCTTCATCAGGAATAAAGGCAGAGAGCCTGAAGTGTGGAGAGATAAGCTAGAGGAGGATGGGGTGGAAAGTAGCATAGAGTACAGTAGGTGAGTGCAGGAGGGGATGAAGGCGATAGGTCAGGGAGGAGAGGGTGGAGTGGTAGTTGGAAAAGGAGCTAGGCAGGTCGGACAAGTCCGGACAAGTCATGGGGACAGTGCTGAGCTGGAAGTTTGGAACTAGGGTGAGGTGGGGGAAGGGGAAATGAGGAAACTGTTGCAGTCCACATTGATGCCCTGTGGTTGAAGCGTTCCGAGGCAGAAGATGAGGCATTCTTCCTCCAGGCATCTGGTGGAGAGGGAGCGGCGGTGAAGGAGGCCCAGGACCTCCATGTCCTCGGCAGAGAGGACAGGGGAGTTGATATGTTGGATCACGGGGCAGTGTGGTTGATTGGTGAGGGTGTCCCGCAGATGTTCCCTAAAGCTCTCTGCTAGGAGGCGCCCAGTCTCAAGCCTTTGTTTAACCTGCAGACTAAGGGTCAAATAAGTGGACCCTTATTTGAAGAGATCACTGGCCAATTTCTCACGTTATATCCACCAGAAACTTGAGGTCATCAAAGTTTCTGTGGCTGATTTGGTTTGATTTATTATTGGCACAGGCGCCAGGATACAGAAATAAAGTATTGTTTTGCTTGTTAATTGACAGTAGACCCTATTCTCTTACTTTTCCCTGTATCCAATAAGCTGAATTTAATACCTGGCCAAGCAATGCCTTGATTTTAAAATGCTTATCCTTGATTTCAAATTCCATTATGGCTCCACTCTTTCCAAACTCAATAACGTCCAAGTTTTACCAGTCCATTCAACTCAAACCATAGTATTATTGTTTTGCAATTATTTTTCCTCTTCGACTGAATTTTTGTTTATCTGGCATCATATTTTATTATGTGGCTCAGCTTCATGCTGTGCTTTAGAATGGTCCCCGAAGCACCTCGGAATGTTTCATCATGTTAAGCATTTTAAATGACTTGTCTCTGGAAAAGCTTGGACAAGTACAAAAAAAATCCATCTTCTTTACTGAAGCATCAATCACTAAGCATACCCTCCCACTGTAGCCAAGAGAATGGTGCTCGAAGAGCACAGCAGGTCAGGCAGCATCCATGGAGCAGGAGAATCGATGTTTCTGGCAAAAACCCTTCATCAGGACTGAGGCTGGGAACCTTAGGGGTGGAGATATAAATAGGAGGGGTCAAGGGTTGGGGGGGAATGTAGCTGAGAGTGCAATAGGTAGATGGAGGTTAGGGTACTGGTGATAGGTCAGAGGGGCGCGTGGAGTGGATAGGTGGGAAGGAAGTGGGACAGGTCAGGAGGACAGTGTTGAGCTGGAAAGTTGGAACTGGGATAAGGTGGGGGGAGGGGAAATGAGGAAACTGGTGAAATCCACATTGATGCCCTGGGGTTGGAGGGTCCCGACGGCGGAAGATAAGGTATTCTTCCTCCAGGCGTCGGGTGGTAAGGGAGTGGAGTGTGAGCAGAGTGCTTCAGAGATCATCTCCAGGACACCCACACCATCCAAACCCACCGCTCCATGGCCAAACACGTCAACTTCCCCTCCCACTCCTCCAAGGACATGCAGGCCTGGGCCTCCTCCACCGCCACTCCATCACCACCCGACGCCTGGAGGAAGAACACCTCATCTTCCACCCTCGGGACCCTCCAACCCCAGAGCATCAATGTGGATTTCACCAGTTTCCTCATTCCCCCCCAATCTTACCCCAGTTCCAACTTGCCAGCTCAGCACCGGCCTCATGACCTGTCCCATCTGTCAATCTTCCTTCCCACCTATCCGCTCCAACCTATCACCTTTACCACCACCTCCCTCCACCTATTTGACTGTCAGCTACCTTCGTCCCAGCCTTACCCCACTTCCATTTATCTCTCCACCCCAAGGCTCAGAGCCTCATTCTTGATGAAGGGTTTTTGTCCGAAATGTCAATTCACCTGCTCCTCGGATGCTACCTGACCTGCTGTGCTTTTTCAGCACCCCACTCTTGACTGTAATCTCCAGTATCTGCAGTCCTCACATTCGCCTGCCATTGCAGTGACCAGTTGCACTTGGATTGTTAATATTGTTTACATTTTTATTTCACTTTTAATACTTTTTAAGGAACACCTATATTATAAATGTTATTCAGCTTTAGAATATATAGTGTGTTGAGAGTACTTTGAGAACTGTTATAGAGTCATAGAGATGTACAGCACAGAAACAGACCCTTCGGTCCAACCCGTCCATGTCGACCAGATATCCCAACCCAACCTGCCAGCAACCAACCCATATCCCTCCAAACCCTTCCTATTCGTATACCCATCCAGATGTCTTTTAAATGTTGCAATTGTACCAGCCTCCATCACTTCCTCTGGCAGCTCATTCCATACACGTACCACCCTCTGCGTGAAAAAGTTGCCTCTTAGGTCTCTTTTAAATCTTTCCTCTCTCACCCTAAACCTGTGCCCACCAGTTCTGAACTTCCCCAACTCAGGGAAAAGACTTTGTCTATGTACCCTATGTACGCCCCTCATAATTTTGTAAACCTCTAGAAGGTCATCATCCCCTCAGCATCAGACGCTCCAGGGAAAACTGCCCCAGCCTGTTAAGCGTCTCCCTGCAGCTCAAATCCTCCAACCATGGCAACATCCTTGCAAATCTTTTCTAAACCCTTTCAAGTTTCATAGCATCTTTCCGATAGGAAGGAAACCAGAATTGCATGCAATATTCCAACAGTGGCCTAACCAATGTCCTGTACAGCCGCAACATGACCTCTCAATTCATGTACTCAACACTCTGACCAATAAAGGAAAACATACCAAATGCCGCCTTCACTATCCTATCTACCTGCAGCTCCACTTTCAAGGAGCTATGAACCTGCACTCCAAGGTCTCTTTGTCCAGCAACACTCCCTAGGGCCTTACCATTAAGTGTATAAGTCCTGCTAAGATTTGCTTTCCCAAAATGCAGCACCTTGCATTTATCAAAATTAAACTCCATCTGCCACTCCTCAGCCCATTGGCCTATCTGATCAAGAACCAATTGTAATCTGAGGTAACCACTACATCTCCAATTTTGGTGTCATCTACAAACTTACTAACAATACCTCTTAAGCTCACATCCTAATCATTTTTATACATCACAAAATGGAGTGGACCCAGCATCAATCCTTGTGGCACTCCATTCGTCACAGGCCTTCAGTCAGAAAAACCACCCTCCACCAGCACCCTCTGCCTTCTATCTTTGAGCCAGTTCTGTATCCAAATGGCTAGTTCTCCCTGTATTCCACGAGATCTAACCTTGTTAATCAGTCTCCGGTGGGGATCTTGTCGAAGGCCTTACTGAAGTCCATATGATTCACGTATACTGCTCTGCCCTCATCAATCCACTTTGTTACTTCTTCAAAAAACTTAATCAAGTTTGTCAGACATGATTTCCCACGCACAAAGCCATGTTGACTGTCCATAATCAGTCCTTGTCTTTCCAAATACATGTACATCCTGTCCCTCAGGATTCCCTCCAACAACTTGCCCACCACCGACGTCAGGCTCACTGGTCTATAGTTCCCTGGCTTGTCCTTACCACCTTTCTTAAATAGTGGCACCAGGTTAGCCAACCTCCAGTCTTTTGACACCTCATTTGTGACTATTGATGATACAAATATCTCAACAAAGGGCTCAGCAATGACCTCCCTAGCTTCCTACAGAGTTCTCAGGTACACCTGATCAGGTCCTGGGGATTTATCCACTTTTATGTGTTTCAAGACATCCAGCACTTCCTCCTCTGTAATATGGACATTTTTCTAGATGTCACCATCTATTTTCCTACAGTCTATATCTTCCATATCACTTTTCCACAGTAAATACTGATGCAAAATACTTGTTTAGTATCTCCTCCATCTCCTGTGGCTCCACACAAAGACTGCCTTGCTGATTTTGAGGGGCCATATTCTATTCTTAGTTACCCTTTTGTTCTTAATGTATTTGTTAAAACCCTTTGTATTCTCCTTAACTCTATTTGACAAAGCTATCTCATGTCTCCTTTTTGCCCTCCTGATTTCCCTCTTAAGTACACTCCTACTGCCTTTACACTCTTATAAGGATTCAATTGATCTACCCTGTCTATACCTGACATATGCTTCCTTCTTTTTCTGACCCAAACCCTCAATTTCTTTCATCATCCAGCTTTCCCTTTCACCCTGACAGGAATATATTTTCTCTGGATTCTTGTTATCTCATTTCTGAAGGCTTCCCATTTTCCAGTCATCTCTTTACCTGTGAACATCCACCTCCAATCAGCTTTTTAAAGTTCTTTCCTAATACTGTCAAAACTGACCTTTCTCCAATTGAGAACTTCAACTTTTAGATCTGGTTTATCCTTTTCCATCACTATTTTAAATCTAATAGAATTATGGTCGCTGGCCCCAAAGTGCTCCCCCACTGACACCTCAGTCATCTGCCCTGCCTTATTTCCCAAGGGTAGGTCAAATTTTGCACGTTCTCCAGTAGGTACATCCACATACTGAAACAGAAAATGTTCTAATACACACTTTTAACAAATTCCTCTCCATCTAAACCCTTAACACTATGGCAGTCCCTGTCTATGTTTGGAAAGTTAAAATTCCCCTACCATAACCACCCTATTATTCTTACAAATAACTGAGATCTCCTTACAAATTTGTTTTTCAATTTCCCTCTGACTATTAGCGGTTCTATAATACAATCCCAATAAGGTGATCATCCCTTTCTTATCTCTCTTTAAAGCCACGAGACTTTAAAAACTACTAATAGAACAGCAGGTTTTTTCTTAACAATTGTTATTGAATTTTTTTGCTTAAATTTACATTTCAGACTTCACAATCAGGTAAAATGCTTTGCTCACTGCTGCATTCATTGCTTTAGTTCCTGATACACAAATGTCTGTTATTAATGTGTGTCTTCAAGGCTTGAAAGGTGGTAAATTCTTAATTCCTGCTGGCCTCTAGTGGCAAGAGCCAGCATTACATTCCATGCTGATACTTTGATTGAATTTGAAGACAAATGATCCTTCGTCACATCTTTGAGCCAATTGTGTGCAACTTAAAATGAGCTTTGTTGAAGATTGCCAGCAGTTCCACTGTGCCCTTAATATCTCTAGACTTGTCAATCATTAGCACTTGACGTCAACTCTTGCTGTTCTGATGCCACTATCTGCATAGCTGAGAGCAAAGTTGAAAATTAAGATGGGGTAAACACCCCCAACTGTTTGTACCCACTTGCCTCCCTCCCCAATACCTCTCCCTCAACTTCTGCTGGTTTAGAGAAATTCAGTTGATCATACATCATTCATATTTTCCCTTTTCAATTAGATTATAATTGGTACCTCAATGATAAAGTTAAAAATCACAGGTTATAATCCAACAGGTTTGTTTGGAAGTACAAGCTTTTGGAGTGCTGCTCCTTCATCAGGTAGCTAGTGGGGCAGGATCATAGGACACAGGATTTACAGTAACAGATCCAAGTGTCATACAACTGATGCAATGTATTGAACAAATCTAGATTGCTGTTAAGTCTTTAATCACTTAGAATGGGGATGCAGGTTTGGGGTGATTCACATCATGTGTACCCTTAATGAAATAAAGTATTCCATAGTACAAAATCCTGTGTGAACAAGATTACTTTTCCTTTCATGCTTCCTCAATAATCTTCAGCTTCTGTTCCCTCTTTCAGACCATTTGCGAGATCCCTTTGTTTGATGTAGACTTATCGAGACCCAAAACATTTGCTTACTCTCTCTCCATGGATGCTGCCTGACCTGTTGTGATTTCCAGCATTTTTTTATTTTCAGTACAGATTCCAGCATCTGTGGTAAGTTGCTCCTCCCTTAATTTGATCCCTGCAAATCGCAATACCCTTCTGTTTCAGGTTGTAAGTTTGCTCGCTGAGCTGGTGGATTTTCTTAGACATTTCATCACCATGCTCAGTAACATCATCAGTGAGCCTCTGGTGGAGTGTTGGTATTCTATCCCCTTGCTATTTCTCGGTCTCGGTTTGCTGTGGTGGGTGATATCATTCCCAGTTCTCTTTCTGAGAGTTGGTAAATGCTGTCCAAATCTATATGTTTGTTAATGAGGTTCCAGTTCGAATGCCAGGCCTCTAGGAATTCCCATGCGTGTCTTTGTTTAACCTGGCCCAGGATGGATGTATTGTCCCAGCTGAACTGGTGTCCTTCTTCGTATGTGTGTAATGTTACTCATGACAGCTGGTCATGTCTTTTGGTGGCTAATTGGTACTCATGTATCCTGGTGGCTAGTTTCCTGTCTATTTGTCCAATGTAATGGCGGTTGCAGTCCTTGGAGGGTATTTTGCATATGAAGTTTGTTCTGCTAGATTTAGTACGGGCTCCTTTAAATGCATCAGGAGCTGTTTCAGTGTGGTGGTAGGTTTGTGAGCTACCATGATGCCTAGGGGTCAGAGTAGCCTTGTCATCATCTCTGAAATGTCTTTAACGTATGGCAGGGTAGTTTCTGGGCGTGTTGTGTCTACTTGTTTAGGTCTTTGTGTAGGAATTGACGGACTGAGCTTATTGGCTACCTGTTATTCTTCAACACGTCATATAGGTGCTTTTCCTTGGCTTCTCATAGTTCCTGGGTGCTGCAATATGACGCGGCTCATTTAACTAATGTCCTGATGCAGCCCCATTTGTGGGTGTTGGGACAATTGCTCCTGTAGTTGAGTACCTGGTCATTGTGTATGGCTTTCCTGTAGACTCTGGTCTGCAGCTCTTCATTGGCTTTTCGTTCTACTGTAGCGTCTAGGAAGGGGAGTCTGTTACTGTTCTCCTCCTCTTTGGAGAACTTTATACCAGTAAGGATGTTGTTCATGTGTTTGTGGGTTTCTTCTCATTTGTTGTGTTTCATGATGACAACGCTGTCATCCACATAGCGGACCCAAAGTTTGGGCTGGATTATAGGAAGGGCTGCTTGTTCTAACCTCTGCATAACTGTTTCTGCTGAAAGTCCTGACCTCGATGATCCCATAGGCATCCCATTGATTTGTTTCTAGTTCTTGTCATTGAAGGTGAAGTGAGTTGTGAGGCACAGGAGAAAGTGGGGACAGCAGATGCTGGATATCAGAGTCAAAAAGTGTGGTGCTGGAAAAGCACAGCCAGCCAGGCAGCATCCGAGGATCAGGAGAGTTGACGTTTCAGGCATAAGCTCTTCATCAGGAATGTGGGGGCAGGGTTGAGAGATAAACGGGAGGGGGATGGGGCTGGGGGAAATGTAGCTTGGAAGGGGATAGGTAAATGAAGGTGGGGGTGAGGCACAGGTCTTCTAGTTTGATGATGTTGTCCTTGTCGATGGAATTAGTGCAGACAAGCGTTTGTGCCCTTGGTTCATCTAGCAGTGAGGCCATTGTTTCTTTGGTTAGAATCAGAAAAGAGAGAAATATCATAATCCTACCAGCAGACAAAGGGCACATGACAGTGATCCTGAACAGAACACAATACATTGAAAAAGCAAACACACTACTTGCAGGTACCAACACCTACCAACAGGAGGCGATGGATCGACTCCACAGCTAAAAAAAACTGCATTACAGATGCCCCGCGGAAACTTCACAAGACAGATGAAATTAGCAAAACAGACCTCCAAAGAAAGAAACCTGAAGGATCTAACACACCCCGTTTCTATGGATTACCAAAGGTACATAAACAAGGGACCTCCCTCAAACCCAGAGTCTCACTTCCGGTGCACTGACATACAGACTAGCAAAGGAACTACAATGCAAACTGAAACACCTCGGAGAAAACTGAACCCACTCCATTAACCCATCAAGGAATTCCTTAACATCATCAAAGACACCAAGGTAGAGGACAATGACATCATGGTTTCCTCTGATGTGATGACCCTATTTACATCAATAAACATCACCTTGGCCGAAGAAACACTACCCCCACTACTAGATGAACTAAGGACACAAACACCTGATAGTACCAGCTCCATCAGGAAGGACAACATCCTCAAACTAGTAGACCTATGCCTCACTATCCACTTCATCCCCAACAACAAGAACTTCAAGCAAATCAATGGGATGCCTATGGGATCACTAATGTCAGGACTTTTAGCAGAAGCAGTTATGAGGAGGTTAGAACAAACAGCCCTTCCCATGACCTAGCCCAAACTTTGTCATCACGAAACACAACAAATGAGTAGAAACCCACAAACACATGAACAACATTCTTACTGGTATAAAGTCCTTCAAAGAGGAAGAGAACAATAACAGACTCCCTTCCTAGATGTCACAGTAGATCCAAAAGCCAATGCAGAACTGCAGACCAGTGTCTACTGGAAAGGAGACTGGCTAGGAAAGCCACACACACACATTGACCAGATACTCAACTGCAGGAGCAATTGTCCTAACACCCACAAACAGAGCCAAATCAGGACATTATTTAAATGAGCTCCAACACACTGAAGTATCCAGGAACTACGAGAAGCTGAGGAAAAACACCTATACGACGTATTCAGGAACAATAGGTACCCAATAAGCATCGTCTGCCAATTCTCACACAACAGATCTAAGCAAGAAGACACAACATGCCCAGAGACTCTAGCCACCTTGCCATACATTCAAGACATCTCAGGGGTGACGATCAAGCTTCTCCGGCCCCGAGGCATCGTAGTAGTCTACAAACCTACCGCCACACTCACCGAACTGCTCCTGATGAATTTAAAGGACTGCGTACTAACAACCAGCAGAACGAATGCCATAAAGAAAATACCCTACAAGGATTGCAACAAACATTACATTAGACAAACAAACAGGAAACTAACCACCAACTAACCACCGAAAGACATGACCAACTATCACTGGTATCCATACACACAGACACAGAAGGATACCAGTTCAACTGGGACAACACATCCATCCTGGGTCAGACACACGCAGAAATTCCGAGAGGCCTGGCATTCAAACTGGAACTCCATCAATAAACGTATCGATTTGGACCCCAATTACCAACCTGTCAGAAAAAGAACCGGAGTTGTTATCACCCACCACAACAGACTAAGATAGATAAATAGCAAGCGGGGCACAATACAAGTGCTTCAAAGGAGGCTCACTGATTATGCCACTTGGCATGGTGACAAAACGTCTGAGAACAAATCCACCAGCTCAGCGAGCAAACTTATAACCGGAACCATGACCTGAGCTACAAATCTTCTCCAAAATCGCAAACACACTTTTGATTGTGCCTGTGCCCAGGTCATTTACATCAATGGAGTTTGAAAGAGCTAGAGGTGGAGCATCAGAGAGGACTGAGAGATGGGGCCAGGGGTTCGACTAACAGGGCTAGAGAGAAGGAAAGTCATTAAAAGTGGGTGACTAACAGGGCTGGGGAGCAATGAACCACTTTGATCTCGTGGGGCTGCTGAGGAAGAGAGGTCCCAGTTTATTCTGAGGGGGTGAGGGTGATAGAAAGGATGCAGGAGAGGAGAGAAGACTCAGTTTGTTTTATTCAGGGAAAAAGGAAGAATTAGCGCCTCTTTCATCAAGTGGGCTTGAGGAAGGAGACCAAGAGTGTAAATTGTAAAACAACTTTCTACAATGTGTCCTCCCTTTGATAAGTGGGAGGAGATGGTTGAGGTTGGACATCGTGAGTGAAGTATTTTTTAAATTGAATAATAATTTCACTATCTGCCATGACATGGCTCAAACCAGAACATTAGCTTTGTTAGCTCAATTGACTGGATGGCCAGTTTGTGATTATAAACTGATGCCAACCACCTGGGTTCAATTCCCACCACTGGTTGAGGTCATCATGAGCAGCTCTCCTTCTCACCCTTTCCTTTCACCTGAGGAATGCTGATCCTCAGGTTAAACTACCACCAGTTGTCTCTCGCTGACCCCCAACAACGGAGAGCAGCCCAATGGGATTATGGTGATTTTACCTTTTACTCCATCATTTCCCTAACTTTGAAATTTGATGCCTGACTGGAATTCTCTGTCAACAATTACCTGGCTATGGTTTCTCATTCAGCCTTTTGGGATGTCTACCAACAATGAACAGACATGACTTCCTAATAACATTTTAACAAATCTCTGATCAAGGAAGCCATTGAGCAAAGAAGCTAACAAGCAGGCTAAGCTGCCAGGAATCATGAAAGCAGGTTAATATTGTCCCTCCATGTCCCTCAAGGTAAGTTAAAGCCTCATCAGGCCAAAACCTCCCCTTTAACATTTAGTTTCAGTGTTGTCTGGTCTGCCAAACCTGAACGCAGTTAGTGAACATTTCCCACCCAGAGTGATGAGCGTGCTATTGGAGCCATTCATGAGAGCTCTGGCAAGGAGCCCCACCTTGTCATCATGCCCCCTCCAGCCAGGTTTCCACTGAGAATTCTAAAATTGGTCCCTTAAAATATTTTTCTTCTAGAGGCTGAGGTGGTTAAGTTAAAATTTCCCAAATGGCAAACAAAGATTCCAACTACACTTAACAAATTAAAAATTTAAATGGCTGTGTTTGTTGTAAAAGTCAACAAAGCAGAAGCTGTACTACTTAACATGTGGCCTCATGTCTCTGAGATCCCAGCAAAATAAATTATGCCTTCAAGACGTCTATTGTCCTTCTTGTTCTTTCAGGTTTTTATCTCCTCCAATGTCAGTAAAGAAACCTTGACTGAGTTTCAATTAAAAGTTTGTGGCCTGTGGCACTTACACATTATTTCTTAATGAACAGTTTACCTATCTACATAATGAACAAAGACATTGACAATTGACTAATGAAAGTCAATAGTTCTTTTGGCTGCTTTCGAAGAGTGTCTAGTGAATTATTTGAGAAGAATCTCTGCCAGACATCAGGTATACAGAACAGTTGTCAGTGATGCCATCCACGTGTATGGGTCTGAATCCTTGGTCTTTTGCAAGAAATAAATGCAACTGCTGGAGTGCTCCCATCAATGTTGACTTTAATCCATTGGAAACATCAGCTGGCAGTGTGAACAGTCAAGTCTTCAACAGAGCAATGTGCCAAGCATTGAATGCATTCTATAAAAATACCAGTCGCAACGGGCATGACCCTGTCACGGGGGAAGGATTCCAGAATGCCAAAAGCAACATTTCTGGTGAGTTGTGCTCTGATTAGCAAGATCACAGCTCCTTCTCAAGTACTTTAAGGACCAGTTGAGAAAATGGCTTTCTCTGACCGACAGGAAGGGAGCAGCCAGAGAGAGCTGATGCGCCACAACCTGGAAAGCAACCCGCAATATTGAAACAAAACAGATGCCAAGCTGCCGATGCAAGGAATCTTCAAGAAACGGTCTCTTCAGTTGCTGGCGATCATGCCACTCTCTATGGAGGCAAATTTTGCTGTGATCTGCCAAAAATCGGATCCCATCAGCTGAACTGTGTAGCTGAAAAGCAGTTCCACATTTGGTGCGGGATCAACCTTTCTCACAAGGCTAGTAGCTAAATGCTGCTTCATTCAAGAATAAGGAAACTGGGCACTGTACCCAACCTTCATTGTGATCCACAGACTTTTGCAGGAGGGAAAAGAAACACTGCAAGATCGTTGGTTGAAGTTAAAATTAGATTTAATCCCACACTCCTGCCTCGTGATTAACCTGCTATAACAGGACCAACAACACTCACAGTGCAGAAGTGCTTTCTGACATGAATTGACTCGACCAAGATATTTTAAAAATCATGTTGACCAATGTCATAGCCACCCAAGTGTGTTTTAAGATCCACAGTCTAACTCTAATCATGAGACAATTCATTGATCATTTGTTCCATGTTTAAGTAAATTTATTAGAACAATTTGCCCAAGATGCTCCTCAATCGATAATTTCTCCCCATCTGTCTCTAACACAATTTCACTCATCATGGTTGCAATAATTCTAATATGTTGTTCTTTCTCAAACAATAGACCTTTCTTCACAACAGAACAATGACTCCTTTATTTTTCATTTACGGTCTTTTCAAAAATTAGATATAAAAAAGACATGGGGCAAATTTTTACACAGAAGGTGGCTCACGTGTGGAATGAACCTCCTGAGGAAATGGTGGATGTGGATTTTAAAGACACTTGGATGCATACATGAATAGGAACAGTTTGGAGGGATATGGGCTAGGTGCAGGCAGGTTGGACTTGTTTAATTTGGGATTATGATCGGCATGGGCTGGTTGGACTGAAGGGTCTGTTTCTGTGTTGTATGACTCTATAATATCCCTCTTACCGTCAGACGAGCTTCAAGTCTTTGCAAACCCCAGTCAATCATATATGAGAAAAGCAAAATATTGCAAATGCTGGAAATCTGAAACAAATTCTGTATAATATATAATATCATGCCTGTGATATGACATGTATTCACCATGAGACTATTGCCTTCAATACAGTCCATTGACCAATGGGAAGGAATGTATTAAGTCTCCCTTTTTGAAGTCATCTCCACCAAGGTAGCCAATTATTTCACATGATATATGTTGGACTGTATCTGGCTGAGGAACATGAGCAGTGTTCCAAATGTTGTGTTGAACTGAGCTACACTGAACTGTATCTGTCTGGATATGGAGCAAGGGTCTGCACCTACCTGATAGAGAGTTATCTGATTGGATGTGTTTGTATTATTCCTCATTAACCCTTTTGCTCTTGCATCAGGAGAAATGCAAGCAGACTATTCTTGACTTCAATTTAATGAGATGTAATGAGAGAGTCAACAACTATTGAAAATGAGATGAGATTAAACAAATAAGAATGAATGAGACCTACAAGAACACACGAGTATTACAGATACGTGCACACAAATTGACAGCAAGTAGTATCTGATCATGGCAAGGATCCAAAATTGTACAGGTACACAACCCTTTATCTGAAATTCTTGGGCCAGTTGTTTATCGGATTTTGGAATTTTTTAGATTTCAGAATAAATAGCATTTTCACAGTGAATCCAAAATACCTCACCAAACAATAGATCCACGTGTGACTAGTACGAACACTGAGACACAATTGATGCCTGCCAGTGCTGGGCCACATCACATCTGAGTGACATGAGTCGAGTGGGTGTGGAGTTGGGTCACCAGTTCGCACGCCAAATAACCTTGTTATGCAGAAAATAAACCTTCACAAAATCATCTTCGAATTTCGGAGATTTTTGGATTTTGGAATTTCGGATAAAGGATTGTGTACCTGTTAATTGTATGGGGGCCCTTTTGTGGTGCCCAGACGATGAACTAAGAGACCCAAATCCCAGCTGCTCCAGAGGTGTGTAATAACATCTTTAAACAGGTAGATTAGAAGAATAGATTAAATAAAATCACAATGAGTGCACAATCAATCAATCTGAATCCCTTGTCCGCACTTTCAACTCTAGACTGCTGACCAGAATGCGTATTAATCACACAGACTTCAACTCCATAATCAATTCTGAATAGGTGTCAGTGCAGTGTTTATTACAGCTGTCTGTTTTCTGCTGCTTTTACTGACATTCCTTGCGGAAGTGTCTTAAATGTTTTATGAACAGTTAAAAGTCTGACAAAGTTAAGGGATTTCTTTTGAGAAAAGGGTGAAAGCAAGCGCTAAATGTTACAGCACTATAATATGACAAACCTATTTGAAATTATGAATTTAGCACACAGTTTTGCTCTGTATTGCTGATTACTGTGATTTGACCTTGCCCTGGGTGTGCTCACCCAGAAACTGGCAGGTTTACCACTCAAGTACTGCCTCAATGAAATTTTTTGGTAACTGTGCACATGAGTGCCCTTCACCAATGACTGTGGAAGGTGTGAGTTGCTCTGGTGGTTATGTAGTGCACTGCAGACTGAAACAAGGAAGAGGGCACACATGTTCTTAGATATGGGCATTGGAGGTCCAAGGTGAAGAGGGCTCAACTGTACAGGCAGGGATAGAAAATGCCCTACAATCAGCCTCTTGTTCTTCTCTCTGACAGCAACAGGTGATGACTCTGCCTGACCTCACATCATCCTCCGTCAAACTAAGAAGAGGTTGTGAGCAATGAACATGCAAGCCTTTGCTCTTACTGAAACACCTGATGAAAGAGAAGAGCTGCGAAAGCTAGTGCTTCCAAATAAACCTGTTGGTCTATAACCTGGTGTTGTGTGATTTTTAACTTTGTATGCCTCAGTCCAACACCAGCATCTCCAAATCACGACTTCTACAAGATATCTAGCAGGTTAGAAAGGCACAGTGCTCGTTATCGGAATACTTCACCTCCAGAAAATGTTCAGGGTCAAGTGTTGCTCAATCATTGAGGAAACCTTGACAGAAACAGTCCAGAAGCACTCCCAGTGCACTTCTGTCCAGTTCAAGCAGTGAATCACTTTAAACAATGAGTAATACAGAAACGTAGAAACTAAGAGCAGGAATAGACCATTCAGCCCTTTTAGTTGGATCTGGCACTCAATATGATCATGGCTGATCCTTTATCTGAACATCATTTTCCTAATTTCTCTCCATACTCTAAACTTGTTCAGTATGTAAAGAAATTATACATTTCTTTCTTGAATATTTTCAATGGCCTGGCCTCCAAGGTATCCTGTGGCATGTATTCTAGAGGTTAACCACCCTCTGACTGAAAGAATTGCTTCCTCATCTCAGTCCTAAATAGCCTACTCCCTATCCTGAAGCTGTAACCCTCAGTTCTAGGCTCCCCCCATCCAAAGGAAGCATCCTCCCTGCATCTCGTATTGCCATCCTGCCTTCATGCTAATTCAAGATGGCGGTAGAGTACCTGGGCTGAGTTTGGGGCTCACCCTTTCTCCTTTTCTTCTTTCACTTTCTGCTACTTTGTTTCTCTCTTTCCTTTGTTTTCTTCTCTTTAAAGCCTGGAGAGTGGTGGGTGGAGGAGGAGGCCTCCAACAGCAGGAGTATCAGGAGGAGCCAGATAGGGTAGCACCCCAGCTCGGGCTCTCCTGGCCAGCAAAGAGCGGGTCCCGGGCTGACTCCCCCTGCCTGGACTCACGGGCTGGGCCAAGGCTTCAGGTGGGCAGCTAGGCCCAGGCACCTGAAAGACCAAAATAATTGCTTCCTCATCTCAGCCCTAAATAAGAACTAATAAAACCTGTGAAGGTGTGATTGGTGAAATGTTGATAGTTCGACTTCATAGTTAGTTGAAATTCATCTGTTTCCGTTGATAGCTGTATGGCAGCTCTCAGAGTGAGAGAGTTATTCTTGTCATCTTTCCTTCCGACTGGCTTTCTGGTCAGCTGGTTTCTAGATCTTGAACCAGAGAGTAATGGTACCTACAATGCAAAGGTGACTAGTGATTCGTCAACTGTGTGAACTTCAAATTGGGAACTTTGGTGAAAGGGACTGATATCGAACTGGCAGGAGTGTCAGGAGGAGCATTGGATAGAGAATAGGAGGGACGGAACACATGTCTCCCCAGGTCCACAGCTCCTGTTCAGATGCAGCAATAACAGGAGTGGTGGCAGCAGAGACATGTAATCAAGGCCCTGGAGTCCATTACAGAGACCCCAGGGCCCTGTTACAGAGACCCCGGAGCCTGTTACAGAGACCCCAGGCCCTGTTACAGAGACCCCAGAGGCCATTACAGAGACCCCAGAGGCCATTACAGAGACCCCAGCCGATGTCAAGCAGTGAGTGCAGGATCAGCAGAGGAGGAACAAGAAGAAGATAGAAAGATGACCTCTTGCACAAAAATCTTGCATTATTGTGTTTCAATATGGTGCTGCAGCGTGGCCATATTATAAAGCAATTTAAAAAACACTTTTCACTGTGTTTTTAGATGCATGATAATAAATCCAATCTGTTGTCTAACCCTGTTAGAATTTCATACATTGGAGCCCAATCACCTCTCAATGTGATTATCTCTCCACACCAACTCTATCCCACACAGACCCACCCATACTCTATGCCGTAACCCTGCATTTCTCATGGCTTATCCACATAACCTGCACATCTTTGGACTGTTGGCAGAAACCAAAGCACCTGGCAGAAACACATACAGACATTCTGAAAACATACAAACACCGTACGGATGGTCGCCGAAGGGTGGAATCGAACCCAGGTCCCTGGCGCCGTGAGGCAGTAGAGCTAACCGCTGAGCCACCGTGCCATTTCACATAGACCCAATTGAACCAATCCTTCCTCATATGTCTACCTTGAAATTCCCAGCATCAGGATCAGGAACCTTTACCATACACACACTGTGGTAAGCCTGTGCTCTCTTCAATAGGGAGACCAAAACTGCGCTAAATATTCAGGGCACAGTTTTACCATGGTGCTGTCTAACTGCGGTAAGATATTGGCACTTGAATTCACATCAACACAATTGGGTTACTGTAGGAACGAGCCACTAAGATACCATGCAGTATTTGCGGTGTCAACCTGCTGTTCAACAAGTCTCCAGGTAGCACTGGCTTCGATTTTTTTTTATGGCTTGCTCTAAAAACAGACTGGCCCAGAGTTTCAACTAGTCCACGTATTTATCTCTTTGGTATCCAAAGTGGTTGGCAAATATCATTCACTCAGTGTTCATGAGCACAACATTACTTAATGCGGCTTACAGAGAGTGTCAAAGGTCCCTTATTCGCTGCATTACTGATAGCTTATGTTTCTGACAAAGCTTTCAACAACAGCAACGTCTCTCAAATCCCATTTATGATTAAATCCAGTCAGTTGCAGCAGCAAAAAGCTTTCCAGTTCTGTCACTCGTTGATAACCTAATTAGTCAAGATGGGAGGCTGCTGTCATGCGGCAGTTCTCTTCCAATCATCATGACGGCAGCTTGGAAATCCATCATTGTCCCCTTTCCCTTCACCTATGGACTGAAATTCCCCTTGTCATGTTTTATCTGTGTAGGCCTCTGCTTTTAAAACAAGCAGCGAATACATCTCCATTTTAAATGCAAATGAAGCAAATGACTTCATTTGATGATACCACGCTGATGGGAAAATTGAGATCCCCATGGGTTCGAACAGATCATCTCTGGCTCCTGATAGACATAATCGCTAAGACTAACTGGACAATGTCACTTGAATAGTACCTATTGGGTGGCACATCCCCTCACTATGCCAGGGACCTGAATTTGATTCCACCCTCGTGTGACTGTCTTGAGTTTGCACACTCTTCCCGTGTCAATGTGGGTTTCCTCCGGGTGCTCCAGTTTCCTCCCATAGTCCAAAGATATGCAGGTCAGCTGAATTGGCCATGTTAAGTTGCCCTGTAGTGTCCAAGGATGTGCAGGTTAGGTGGATTAGCAATGGGAAATGCAGGGTTTATAGGAATAGAGTGGGGGCTGGGTAGGATGTTCTTCAGAGGGTCAGTACAGACTTAATGTGCCAAATTGCCTCTTTCTGCACTGACGAGATTCTACTTCAGAGGAAGGAAGAGTTATGGCAGCATGGTGGCTTAGTGGTTAGCACTATTGCCTCACAGTGCCTGAGATCCAGGTTCAAGGGATGCTCTTCAGAGGATTGATGGGCCGAATGGCCTGCGTCCACACTGTAGCAATTCTGTGATTCTACTGTCGGCACACAATATTACATCTTGTTGTTACAGCTTCTCATTAAGACTCCTAAATTACTCGTCCTCTACCAATGTTACATGGACGGACCCAGCAGCAGGAATTTTGCTTAAATACTTCATGGTAACAAATAGAGTAAAAGAAAGTCCATTCAACACAGGTGAAAATGTTTTCAGACATCAAACAACTGTCCCATTTTCAAAAGATATTGTCATTTTATGAATGTAGTCAGTTAGCCAGAAGCCAAAAGCACTTGACTAGACACACACATTCAGATGGTCAACTTGGACATAATGACAAAAGCTGGTAAGTAGTGCAGGAGAAGCAATGTGGGTGAGTAAAACATGTTTTTAAAAATTGACACACCTGCCTGTTGCAAAGTCCTTAGAGAGAAAGTCTGTAGGAACAGTCCTAATTCTAGATGAGTAACAACTGTTTCCAAACTCTAGAAATAAAATTCAAAATCTCTGGAAGGCAAAAGTAAGAGTTTAAAATTGTTGACACAAAGGACCAAGTTCTGAAGAATAGGAGTAAAAATAAAGAGCACTTACTGTTCACAGCAGGCTATGTTCAAGCAAGAAAAATGAGACTCTGCTATGGTAATGATGTCAAATGCTAATAATTAATGAATACTGAGACCACAACACTGGTAATGTCAGAGGGCAGGTTTTAGAGGTGATTGATGGGCAATTTGAAAGATTTAAAATATAGAGTCTAACAGGTTAAAATAGAAGAAGTTTAAGACTGTGATGAGATTGGGGAAATACATCACTATTGAACATATGAACTAGGAGCAGGAAGTAGGCCGTTTGGCCCTTGGAGCTTGCTTCGCCATTCAATCTTTTCGTGAACCCGGGTTCAATTACCCGCCCTCTCACGGTAATCCTTAATTCCTTTATTGTTAAAAAAAATTCTACCTTAGCTTTAATAATTTTTACTGAAGTACCATCAACTACTTCACTGGGCAAGGACTTCCATAGATTAACAACCCTCTGGGTGAAGACGTTCCTTCTCAATTTAGTACTAAATCTGCTTCCCCTAATTTTGAGGCCATGCCCTCTTGTCCTAGCTTCACCTGTCAGTGGAAACATCCTCTTTGCTTCTATCTTATCTATTCACTTCATAATTTTATATGTTTCTATCAGATCCCCCCTCATTTTTCTAAATTCCATTGAATGTAATCCTAATCTACTCAGTCTCTCCAGGTAAGCCAATCCCTCAACTCTAGAATCAACTTAGCGAACCTCCTCTGCACCTCCACCAGTGCCAGTACATCCTTTCTCAAGTAAAGAGACCAAAATTGTACACAGTACTCCAGATGTGCTCTCACCAGCACCCTGTACAGCTGCAACATAACCTCCTTGCTTTTAAACTCAATCCCTTTAGCAATGAAGAACAAAATTCCATTTGCCTTCCTAATTGTTTTACCTGCAGACCAACCCTCAGTGATTCATGCACAAGGACACCCAGGTCCCTCTGCATAGCAGCATGCTGCAACTTCTTACCATTCAAGTAATAATCCTGTTATTCCTACCAAAATGGATGACTTCACATTTATTTACACTGTATTCCATCTGCCAGACCTTTGTCCACTCACTCAAAGTATCTATGTTAATCTACAAAATTTCACAGTCCTCTGTACACTGTGCTCTACCACTCATCTTAGTGTCAGCAATAAATTTTGACTCCCTACATGTGGTCCCCAATCCAAATCATCTATATAAATTGTGAACAATTGTGGTCCCAACACCGATCCCTGAGGCACACCACTAGTCATTGATTGCCAACCAGAATAGCAGTCATTTATCCCCACTTTTCACTTCCTGTTAGTCAACCAATCTTCTATCCATGCTAATATTTTACCCATAACGCCATGCATCCTTATTTTATGTGGTAGCCTCTTGTCCAGTACCTTGTCGAAGGCCTTTTGGAAATCTACTGGAAATCTACACCACATCTACTGGGTCCCCTTTGTCCACCTTGCTTGTAATGTCTTCATTGAATTCCAAAAGATTTCTTCAGCATGAACCTATGCTGTGTCTGCCCAATTTCTATTGAGATGCCATTCTATTTCTTCCTTGATAATAGATTCAAGCATCTTCCCCACTATAGAGATTAAGCTAACTGGTCTATAATTCCCTATTGCCTGTCTACCTCCCTTTTTAAACAGTGGCATCGCATTTGCTGTTTTCCAATCTGCTTGGACTGCCCCAGGGTCCAGTGAATGTTGGAAAATTACTGCCGATGCACTTGCTACTCCTCCTGCCATCTCTTTTAGTACCCTGGGATGCATTCCATCAAGCCCAGGAGACTTATCTATCCTTTGCTGTGTGAGCTTGCCCAACACTACCTTTTCTGTAATAATGATTGATTCCAGGTCCTTATCTACCTTCATCTCTTTGTCAATTACTGCCATGCTATTTGTGTCCTCCACTGAGAAGACCGACACAAAATATCTGTTCAATGCTTCAGCCATTTCATCATATTCCATTACTAAATGCCCCTTCTCATCCTCTAAAGGCCCAATATTTACCTCAGCCACTCTTTTTTGCTTTATATATTTCTAGAAACATTTGCTATCTGTCTTCATATTCTGTGCTAGTTTGTTCTCATGTTCTGTCTTACTTTTCTCTAAAGCTCTTTTTGTGACTTTCTCTTGACCTTTAAAGTTTCCCCAGTCTTCGGGTTTCCTGCTGATTTTGGCTACTTTGTATGCCTTCTCTTTCAATTTGATAGCCTCCCTTATTTCCTTAAACACCCATGGCAGATTACCCCTTTTCTTACAGTCCTTTCTTTTCACTGGGATATAGTTTTGGTGAGCACTTCGAAAAATTGCTTTGAAAGTCTTTCACTGCTCATCCACTGTCCCACCATAAAATCTTTGTTTCCAGTCTACTTTAACTTGTAATCTCCCTTCTTTAAGCATAGGACCGTGGTATTGGATTTTATCTTCACACTCTCCATCTGCATTCTAAATTCAACCATACTGCAACCACTCCTTCCACGAGGATCCCTAACTATGAAGTTATTAATTATTCCTGTCTCATTACACAGGACCCAATCTAGGATAGCTTGCTCCTTCATCGGTTTCATTAACTCCTCAAGTCTATCCTGATGGAGCCGGATCGACCAATCAACATGTAGATTTTTACCCCCATGATAATTGCCATTCCCTTTTTACAGGCATTAGTTATCTGTTTGTTTATTGCCCACCCCAATGTGATGTTATTATTTGGTGGCCTGTACAGAATTCTTCTTAGAATTTCAAATTTCCAGCCAAATGGATTCAGTTTTATTCTCCATAGAACCTGTATCATCCCTCAGCAACGCCCTGATATTGTCCTTAAATATCAGAGCTACACCACCTCCCTTACCTTCCTATATGACCTTCTGAATAGTTTGATACTCCTGGATATTAACTCCCACATATGACCATCCTGTAACCATGTCTCCCTAATGGCTACTAAATCATAATCATTCAAAATGAGTTGTTCTGTTAAATCATTGACCTTGTTACGAAAGCTACAAGCATTCAGGTAAAGTGCCTTTATGCTGGCTTTCTTACCCTCATGATTTCCAACATCCCTAATAATATCGCCTGAGTTATCCTTCCTTTTTACTTCTTTCATTATCTGCCTTGAACTTTAACCCTCTTGCACACATACTAACCTGCTGCTTACCGTTTTATTTACCATCATACTTCCTGTCATTTTCCCTTTCTCTCCAGCCCAGCCCCGACTTACTGGTTTAAACTCCCAGTGAACACCCTATTTATCCTTGTCACATGAACACTGGTTCCAGATCAGTTCAAACCGTCCCATCGGTAAGAACTCCCCAGTTCCAAAACTGAAGCCAATTCCGCATGAAATAGAACCCCTCGTTCCCACACCTTTCCCTAAGCCACATGTTTACTTGCCTAGTTTTCTTATCCGTGCTGATTTGCACATGGCTCGGGCAATAATCCGGAGATCTTGACCCTCAAGGACCTGTCCTTTAATTTCATTCCTAGTGCTTGATAATCCCCAAACAGGTCCTCCATCCGAATGTGGATTTGGGCAGGAAGATTTATTAAGGCCATGGCCACAGATGTATATTTCAAAAATCTGGAAAAAGTCCATGCATTGTATATCAGGCTATGAAAGATAGGAAAGCATCGACTGTACCCTTGAACTGGGATCTCACATCTTGGCTACAGGTGGTTAAGAACAAGAGGAAATTGGTGATTCAACTGACTCAACTTTGAATAACCTATCCCCGTCAGTGGATATTTCATTAGTTCAGTTTTAATACAGGGACAAATGTCAAGGACCTATCAGATCAAATGCCATAACTGAAGAAACAGAAGTTATATCCTTCAGACTTGAAGTTTTCAGGTCCCAATGAAATAACTTTCAAGATTAACTTATGCTACATGTAAGACTGAAAAACAAAGTGTTAAGAATGTATACATAATTCACAACAACACTTTTCACTTTTGATCTACACACGTTTCGTGGTATCGATGTTCTTGAGAAAACCAAAAAAGAGTTCAACCAGTTTCAATGGAACAACTGGTTCAGGAGCAAACTGTTATACAACAGGCCAAAGGTCGAAGACGTCATTGCACTTCCTTCATGAAGGAACCCAAAGTATCGGCTAACACTAATCGATAATCTGCAAAAGGGAATTGTTTCCTGTTGCCGACAAAAAGAAAATCGGCAACTGTACTGGACTGGTGGAAATGTTTTCATTGTAACACATTTGAGAAAATTCAGAAGTCAAAAATCAGTGAGGTTTGCTATCAAATGCAAATACTGAGAACAAAATTAACAGTACTGCCCACTTGGCCTCATTGGGGAATCTTGAACTAAAGCTGGTCAAAGAACAAAAATATTTTGCTAAACATATTAACACAGTAGATTTATTTTGTTACCAGATGATAAATTGACAAAAAAAACCTCAAGAGCTCAACTTGTACATCCATTGTCCTCCAACGAAGGGCTGAGCAGCATCAGTATCAGAAATAATGCAAAGCCAGCAGCAATCCTTCACTTCCAAAGATGAGCATGTGAAAATGCTATTTCATCAGCAAGTTATCAGAGAATGAACAAAAAGTATCCAAACTACTGGACAAGTTTAATTAACGAGCTTACTTACTTCAATTCAGATAATTCAGCAAGTTGAGAGTGAAGATTTATTTGAATAAAATGAAGACGAAGCTACATGCAACTATGTGGAAGTTAAACTAATGATGAATGCCCATCAATTCAGGAAGCAGTCAAAAAGGAAAAGAAACACGTCTGCTCTAAAATTCCAGGATACTGCAATGAAGAAAAATGTTTGTTGCAACAGAGCAGCTATCTTTCACGATGTATATCCATGAGATTAAATGTTCCCCAGATGAAGCTATGGATTAAGTAACCAAATTAACAGGGAAGAGTTTCTCTGCAAAAGGAATTCAGGAGATTAAGCATTCTTCAGAAAATGTAATTGACCAACTACCTGTATTGGGTTTAGCAGCAACAGCATCCTCCATGAAAGCCATCCAACAGATGAAAGGTCCTTCAGCAGAGAAGTAATTCACAGACAGACAATCAGAATCAAAGTCATCAGTCCTCAATTTAAGGGACCAAGCAATCTTGCTAGTCTGAGGAGAAAGCATTCCAGAAGAATTGTGAAAAGTTCAGACTGCCTGAATTTGTGAAGTCAGAGACTTGAATAGAGATGTGGTCGTAGTGGATTTGGAAACTTAAATATATAAATGTTAACTATGAATTCAGTACACATTGTAGTATTTTACATTACAGCAATATTTGTTTGGGCCTCCCTTTTAAAAAGTCAGACCTCCTTTAAGAAGGGTGGATCTTGAAATCCGTAAGGAATTCTGCTGCACTATACAGGAGTACACATCAGTGCAAGAGAGGAGGAAGCTCCCCTATGTGCAATAAATTGTCAGAACTTCAAAAGCAATATCTGAAAGGATGATGGATAGAGATTCAATAAAGGGGGACGAGGTTAACTTTCAAAGGGAAACAAAATTGAAGGACGAGGTGGAGAAGCTAAATCGATCGTTATGTGAAAAAGCCAATCCAGACTCAAAGTCAGAATGGCTTCACCATAACGGCACAAACAATCTCTAAGAAAATCAGGGAGTCATGAAAAAAAGACTGATGTTTTTATCCTTTACTTTGTAAACTTCTATTTGTAAGTCAGAAAAATATTGGAGAAAGATGCAGTGTTTGAAAGTGAGAGCCAGGAATATGTCCCAACTAAGTTGACAACCATACACTGACAGTGAACGGTGATGTGGAAGGCAGTCATTATTATTCATTGAGCTGCTCAAATAGATATCTGGTCATGGCAGATCTCCCCTATCTGTAATCAGTTATTCATAAAAAAAAGAATCAAATCCAGTGAATTACAAACCCATTAACATTGCAGCAGTAATTAAAGTAAATAAAATTGATCATCAGGAGCTAACTTGAGGGTTACCTATGTGGTATTAACCTAACAAACAGCCACCAACATACCTTCAGAAAGGACAGGTCCTCTGAGCCACCTTCTTTGACATTTAGGAAAGAGGTGGCATCCCTTGTGCTCCTCGGAAAGCCCCAGGATATTTGTAGTCTTGATTAAATTCCACCTGAAAGGTTGTTTCACAAGCTTCAGGCAGACAGCATCCTTGGTAAAAGGTGACCGTGGAGAAGGGATGGGAATGGCAGAGAAGAAATGAAAGGATACAGTGAGGGGAATCATGTGAAGCGCCAAATGCAGAGACCTAGCAATCTGTACTAGATTAGATTACTTACAGTGTGGAAACAGGCCCTTCAGCCCAACAAGTCCACACCGACCCGCTGGAGCGCAACCCACCCATACCCCTACATTTACTCCTTACCTAACACTACAGGCAATTTAGCTTGGCCAATTCACCTGACCCGCACATCTTTGTGACTGTGGGAGGAAACCGGAGCACCCGGAGGAAACCCACGCAGACACGGGGAGAACGTGCAAACTCCACACAGTCAGTCGCCTGAGTCGGGAATTGAACCCGGGTCTCTGGTGCTGTGAGGCAGCAGTGCTAACCACTGTGCCACCGTGCCTGTTACTGGAGCCTGACTTTTTCCAATCCACTTTAGCAAACAGGATTTCAGATACATTTTACTCAACAAGGGGTAGCCAAGTCTGACATTGCTCCTGGAAGTAGTATAAGACATTTGACAACATTAGCAAGCAGGTAAGACTGTAACAGATTGCATTCCATATGGCAAGTCTATGGCAATATACATGTAGTTCTTGAACAACAGCATACAGAGCAAACCAAATCCTGAGCTATACCACTAAATTATTGGCACTCCTTTGTTGAAGGGCACGCCACAGTTTGCTATGATCCATATGACTTTTACCCATTCATTTTAGTTGGAGTAACTGTGGGAGACACTAACCTCCACAGAGTCAGTCCCTTCTCTATGCTCCTGTTGTGTGAAGCAGAATGCCACAACTATTGTTTCAGGTGACCTTTCCTTGTAACTCGGAGAGTGCTGAAACTATACAATGCACTGATCAGCCATGCTGAGCACTGGACCCACCTTGAATCTCTGAGACACAAGTGAAAGTTCACCCTGTGATGGCCTTGGATGGTTCAGGAGACGGTTTACTCTGGGATGGGTCTTTGCAAGTTCATAGGTAATGGGAGTAGAAAAGGTCATTAGGACCTCTCGAGCTTGCGCCGCTATTCGAACAGATGATGGTTGATCCTCATCCTCATTGTTTTACTGCTCAAATACCATTTCTTGCAATTGCCTGGAATACTCTATCCCTTGAGTTGTGCATGTTCAAAGATTCTGAATGAAGAAATGTCTCCTCTTTGCAATTTGAAATGGCCGTTGGGAGTGGGCCTCCAGCCAGGAGAGACCAGGAGCTTAGTATCGAGCCTAGCCCTTTGAAAGCCTTTTATATTGTTCTGAGATCAACTCTCAGGGGCTCATTCACCCATTTAAGGGGACACATTGGCTGTTGCAAGCTAGCAATGCATGAAGGTTTCAGCTTCCCAGAATATACAGACTTCAGGGTGCCAGATATTCTGAGTGAGACAAAAATAACCAAGATTAAAAACATAAAAATGTAGAGAATTGAAAATAAAGACAGACTAAAGGTCTACAAGTTCCTGAAAGAGAAAGGCAGCTTACAATTTACCAATAGGTAACATTGACACTCTGATTCTTAATTGCTCGTTCATATTTAGTGCTAACAGATGCAGTGTGGGGAATACCTGAATGATAAATCGCATACACAGCAATCTGGGAAAACCATTTCAAATTGCTCTAGTTCTTGTTCTAGACAGAGGCAAAAATACTGTGTTGATGCTGAAAGCCAAGGTAAACACGCAGAAGGCTGGAAGAACACAGTAAGTCAGCATTTCGGAGGAAAGGTTACACCAAAAATGTTGACTTCTCTACCTCCTGATGCTGTCTGGTTTGCTGTGTTCTCCAAACCTCCTGCCTGGAGAAAGTAAGGACTGCAGGTGCTGGGGATCAGAGCCGTGAGCGTGATGCTAGGAAAGCACAGCCAGTCAGGCAGCATCCAAAGAGCAGGAGAATCAAAGTTTCGGGCATTAGCCCTTCTTCAGGAATGAGGCTTGTGGGCCTGGGAGGCTCAGAGGTAAACGGAGAGGGGGTGTGGCTGGGGGGAAGGTAGCTGAGAATGCAATAGGTATTTGAAGGTGGGGAGAAAGGTGATAGGTCAGAGATGAGGGTGGAGCGGATAGATGGGAAAGACGATGGACAGGTCGAGAGGGTGGTGCCAAGTTGGAAGCTTGGGATTGGGATAAGGTGGGGGGAGGGGAAATATGGAAATTGGTGAAATCCACATTAATCCTGTGTGGTTGCAGGGTCCCAAGGTGGAAGATGAGGCGTTCTTCCACCAGGCATCAGTTGGTTAGGATTTGACAATGGAGGAGACGCAGGACCTGCATGTTTTTGGTGAAGTTGGAGGGCAAGTTGAAGTGTTCAGCCACAGAACGGTGGGGTTGGTTGGTGCAGGAGTCCCCGAGATGTTCGCTGAAACGATCTGCAAGTTGTCATCCTGTCTCCCCAATGTAGAGGAAACCATGCTAGGTGCAATGGATACATTGGTGGAGGTATAGGTAAATTTCTGGTGAATGTGGAAAGATCCTTTAGGGCCTTGGATGGAGGTGAGGGGGGTAACGTGTGTGCAGAGGTTTTGCACTTTCTGCAGTGGCAGGGGAAGGTGCCTGGAGTGGGGTGTGGGTTGGTGGGAGGCGTGGATCTGGCAAGGGAGTCGCGGATCTGACAAGGGAGTCGCCGAGGGAATGGTCTCGCTGGAATACTGATAAGGGTGGGGAGGGAAGTATATCCCCCAGTGGTGAGGTCTGTTTGAGGGTGGCAGAAGTGGCGGAGGATGATGTGATGTATCCGAAGGTTGGTGGGATGGAAGGTGTGGACCAGAGGGTTCCGAGAGAAAAGCACAGCAGTTACACCTCGGATTCCCTCATTCCATAGATTTGACAGAATTACCAATTGATGGATTTTGTTATGGGAGTAAATATTGTGAGAATGAGGTTCTGAAAATTATCTGATTTACTTGCAAAACAAGTAGGCCTGGTGCATGATGATGGAAGGAAATTAAAAATCAACATTTAGCTGAAATATTAAAAAAGAAAGCTTGACTTTTATAAGAAGGCCCTCCTACCCACTTTGAAATGTCTGCAGATGGTGTGTTTGATGGAGGGGTCGGACGCTGCACTGTAAAGAACAGCAGGCTCATGAAGAGGAAAATGTCAGCTTCTAAATCACGACGACAATTACATTCTCCAAGGGATTATTCAAACCCATTACAGTGCAGTGCCTCAGTGTGACTGTAACCTTTTAAGCGAGTACCTGCAGATGCAAATACACTTAACTCTTTAGCCGTCTGCTTGCAGTCCCTGTTCCACATTGAAGGAATTAGCAATTCCAGTGCAGTTCCTCCAAAGTACGGTACAGAGAAAGCTGTTGTGTTTTTAGCTAAAGGAGAAACAATAAGAGATGAAAAGATGGTGCAGAAATTTCAAGCATTACCATCCTGCATTCACACTGTTTCTTTTCAAGTCTCCATGGATTCTGATATCAAGAAGTCCTCCAGCTTCTGCTCAGTAACACAACAAATAAGAACAAACAATTTTTTTTTTTGCAAATTAGAAGCACATAATAGAATCAGCTGAATGTAAGAGGTCCTGTAGCAACCATTTCACAGCAGAATTCTCTCCAGTGTTCAGTCCAATGGATATTCCACAACTACAATGACTAAATCAAAACAGATTAACTAATCATTATTACATTACTGCGTGTGGAAGCTTACTGAACACAATTTGTTGCTGTGCATTAATAATGATACACTTCCAACTGACTTAATTAGCTGCAAAGCACTATAAGATGCCTGAAAATTATGAAACGCATTAAATCAGGTAAAATGTTAATCAAAAAGACAATTGTAGAGAACTGGGTTACTAAGGGGTAAGGCAAAATTAGTTTAATGAGCAATCATGGACTCTATTAGGCCATTGTAAGATATTCAGTGATAGGCTACAAAAGGACCCTCAGTACAGGAGGAAGGCGATAGATGAGTACATTGAATCAGTCTTCACTCTTAATCCAATGCTCAACTAATTTGATTAAGGAAGGTTAACAATAAAACCATAACAATGAAAATAGCTGAACATACTGCTTTAGAAAGAATTATGAACATTAAGATAAGTGAGGGCTACTGACTTGGATGTTGTCCCCTGTAGAAGGGGATGTGACATTTGTTGTGTGAGCTGCTTACCCATATCTTGGTTCCACAGGTCAGCGCAACATCGAGGGCCAAAGGCCCTGTACTGTGCTGGAATGTACTAATGTCCTATGTTCTCTGTTCTTTAACAGCTGGAATCTGGGACCTGACACTGAAAGACTATTCTATCCTTCATAACCAGAAGAGGAATTCAAATGGATCCCATGCTCGGAGAAGTCCATTAGGTTATTAAAATTTAATAGGCAACATGTTTCAGGGAACCACTATGGATGAAATCTGACTACTTTGGCAGAGGTGGACATGCCAGTCTTTTACCAAGTGGATTCAGATTTTTAAAAAAATCATGTCTCATCACTTGATTGTTTTTTCTTTGAAGAGGTAAGTTGTTGGAGATGATTCTGACAGATAGGATTTACATGCATTTGGAGAGGCAAGCACTGATTAGGGATAGTCAACATCATTTTGTGTGAAGGTAATCATGTCTCACAAACTTGATTGAGCTTTTTGGGGATGCACCCAAAACGATTAAAGAGGGCAGAGTGGTAGATGTTGTTTACTTGGACTTTGATAAGGTTTTGCACGATAGGCTAATTAGTAAAGTTAGGTCACATGGGATTCAGGTTGAGCTTGCCAGTTGGATACACAATTGGTTTTACGGCAGGAAACAGAAGGTGGTGAAGGGTTGTATTTTTCAGACTGGAGGTCCGTGACCAATGGTGTTCCATTGGGATGGGTATTGAGTCCGCTGTCCAGTGAAGTGCCTGAGTAACACCTGACTCAGCAGACCTTCCCTAAAAGAGATGAGGTAAGACCCCTTTGCTCTTCCATTAAATAACTCTCATGGGTTGCCGTGCCTGTGACATCAGAGTAACATCCTGAGGCCGCAGGACAAACTCTGACAGGAAATTATTGAACTGAAGACTACAAACGAAATTATTTGCTTGTCGAATAAAGATACCACTTTTAAAATTAAAATGGTATCATTTATCAATTCTGTGGCATGGTAATAGGATCCCTGCCTCAGGCCCAGAAACTGCAAGTTCAAGGACTTGATAGCTGTGGACAATGCACTCAGTGTGACTAAACAGGATCATAGAATATCTACAGTGCAACAAGAGGCCATTCAGCCTGTCGAGTCTGCACTGACCCTCTGAAGTGCATTCCAGGCAGACCCAGCCCAAATCATGGCTGATTTACCATGTACTTACCATTGCTAATCCACTTAGCATACATGTTTAAGGAATCAGAGGACCCAGACCCAGACACAGGGAGACAGTCGCCTGAGTGTGACATTGAACCTGGGTCTCTGAATATCAGCCCGCGAATCGTTCCAACATACCTGATGGCAGACAGTAAGACCAGGAGAGTCTCCTGCTCAGCCATTCTGCAGGAAGCAATGACAAAGTGCTACAGTATCTATCCAAGAATAATCATAGACTAATCCAATGGAAGGATATGGTCATCAATGCCCTCCTAAGTCATGGTAAACTAAAATCAAGAAGGAATATTCAAGCAGATTATTGCATGTCATCCATTACTGTACACACACACACACACACACAAGGTTAATTTGTTCAAGAGTTTCAACAGGAATTCAATTCAATCAGATATGGTTCCAGAGACCCTGGAGTTCAAATCATCTGTAGAAGTCTTCATGATATGGGCTATGCAAGATTTGTGGCAGAATCACACGAGAAATCTGGAAAGGACTACCTCCAATGGCAGGAGAAATTCACCACTTTTTTTTTACATTTACTATGTGGAAAGCCAAATTTTTCACTAGGCAGCAGTGGGTTGCCAAATTAGGGAGATTATAGCTTGCCGAACATGTCAATATCATCACAACCCACCTCATTAATATTCAGTTCCTCACTTACCAAATGTGTCGAACAATAGGACATTGAGAAGTCTCTACATGGAAGTCATAACGGATACCTGGCTACATCAGCTCACCACTGGCTGGGAGGAGTCTCCATGTTGCTCGTTACTAAACAATATCTGAGTGCGTGATCCATGGGCACCAACAGAATGCACTTCTCACCCACAGTCATTGACATCTGGCATTTGTCAATCCCTCACAGTAAGCCTGGCATTCCTCTGATCCACTTAGAGGACACTTAGGAAGCACAGACCTGCACTACAAGGGCACACTGACAACTAACATTCAAAGACCACTTTGCACACAGGGACATGGACTGGATTAAACTGCATTTCAATGCTAATTGCCTGATCGCTTAGTTATTTTGTGCCTACCTGCATGCTCACAACAGCCCTGCCTTAATGTAATAATTTGATTATACTGGAATGTACATGGATTAATTCAGGGGATACAGAAGCTAGGGTAACACAGTGGCTCAGTGGTTAGCACTACAGCCTCACAGTAGTGGAGACCTAGGTTCAATTCCAGTCTTGGACACACAACTGTGTGGAATTTGCACATTCTCTCTATGGGTGGGTGGGTTTTTTCCAGGTCCTCTGGTTTCTTCCCACAGTCCAAAGATAGGAAATACAAGTTATAGTGGTCAGGGGAAAAAGTCTGGATGGGATGGTCTTCTGAGAGTTAGTGCAGACTTATTGGGTGAATGGCCTATTTGCATATTGTACAGATTCTGCATTTTTATTGGTACAACATTCAGGGTGGGCTCCTCTGCATATAACCTGCGCAATCACTGCTGGATGAGGCAGCAAGTCCAATGGAGAGTTGGGAGACAGCAATCATTCTAAAAAGGAGTAGTAAAGGCACATCTTTGGACTGTGGGGGTAAACTAGAGCACCCAGATGAAATTCATGCAGACCTGGGGTGAATGTACAACCTCTAAACAGACAGTTAAGAGAGGGGTGGAATTGAACCTAGGTCCCTGGCACTGTGAGGCAGCAGTGCTAACCATTGAGCCAGCATCCTGTCCTAAGGTCACTCATGTCATGCCTCTGCCAAGCAGTGAAGTCTTAAAATCATGCGTTGGATGACACTATCTTCCTTTGGAGCACAAGAGTCTGTAGTATTTTTCCAGAGGACAATTACGAACACCTTGTTGTATCTAATATCTTTGCCCGTGTGTTGGACCAAGTAATGTTGTTTGAAGCAGTTTGCAGGATGCTTTCATCAAGCCAAAAATATATTTTGCCTGCCATACAAATGAGTAGTGTGGTATATAAGGTTAAGTGCCAATCTGATGACAGGTATGTAGACCATACATCTCATTGTCTGGCAAATTGTATTAAACAATACGCCATGTCGACAATCGAATGGACAAAGGCAAGAGTGGTCCTAAAGGAAGAGTGCTAAATTAGGGGAAGGCCAACCATACCAAAATTCAGCAGGAGCTGGGGAATGTAGATTGGGAGCAGCTGTTTGAAGAGGCTGTTAAAAAGTGGTTGATTAGAGTTCAGGAGAGATATGTTCCTGTGAAAATGAGGGATGGAAATGGCAAGATTAGGGAATCATGGATGACAGGTGAAACTGTGAGTCTAACTAAGAGGAAAAAGAATGTATACATAAGGTCTAGGTGACTGAAGACAGATGGAAGCTTTGGAAGAATATCAGGGATGTAGGACCAATCTGAAGCAAGGAATTAAGAGGGCTAAAAGGGGTCATGAGATATCCTTAGTGAGCAGAGTTAAGGAAAACCCCAAAACATCTTATTCAAATGGAAGGAGCTAGAGGATAACTAGGGAAAGGGTTGGCCTACTCAAGGACAAAGGAGGAAAGATATGCATGGAGTCAGAGAAAATGGGTGAGATTCTTAATGAGTACTTTGCAACGATATTCACTGAGGAGAGGGACATAGTGGATGTTGAAGTTAGGGATAGATCTTTGATTACTCTAGGTCAAGTCAGCATCAGGAGGGAGGAAGTGTGTGGTGTATTCTAAAAGGCATTAAGGTGGAAAAGTCCCCGGGTCTGGATGGGATCTATCCCAGGTTACTGAGGGAAGCAATAGAGGAAATAGCTGAAGTTTTAACAGATACCTTTGTAGCATTGTTGAAAACAGGAGAGGTCCCAGGGGATGGAGAATTGATAATGTTGTCCCCTTGTTTAAGAAAGGTAGCAGGGATAATCCAGGTAATTACAGACCTGTGAGCCTGACATCAGCAGTAGGGAATCTACTGGAGAAGATACTAAGGGATAGGATATACACCTATTTGGAAGAAAATGGGCTTATCAGTGAGAGGGAGCATAGTTTTGTGCAGGGAAGGTCATGTCTTACAAACCTAATAGAATTCTTTGAAGAGATGACAAAGTTGATTATTGAGGGAAGGGATTCAGATGTCATATACATGGACTTTAGTAAGGCTTTTGATAAGATAGGCTGATGAAGAAGGTCAAGTCGCATGGAGTCCAGGGTGATCTAGCTAGATGGATAGAGAACTGGCTGGGCAACAGAAGACAGACAGCAGTAGGAAGGAATCTGACCCCATACCACAACTCACCAACAGAACAAATAACACACTAAGGAATCTACAAAAAAACAGACAGATAACCAAAGCTGACCTACAAAGAATGAAACCGGAAAGCAACAACACCCCCAGATTCTATGGACTACCCAAAGTACACAAACCAGACATCCCACTCAGACCCATAGTATCACTACCAGGGACACCATCATACAAACTGGCCAAAGAACTACAACAGAAACTGAAACACCTGGTCAGCGGATCCAAACACTCCATACAATCAACACAGGAATTCTTGGACGTCATCAGGAATACACACATAGACAAAGAAGAAACCATGATCTCATTCGACGTGACGGCACTGTTCACTTCAATTGTCAAAACCCTAGCCAGAGAAACAATAGCCAACCTACTGGACATACAGAACAGAAAACAGGAGGCGGAACCTATCAACAAAGACGGCATACTTAAACTACTGGACTTGTGCCTCACTACACACTTCACATTCAACAACCAGATATACGAACAAATCAACGGAACACCCATGGGATCACCAATCTCGGGACTCATAGCAGAGGCAGTTATGCAAAGGTTAGAACAAACAGCCCTACCACAAATTCAACCCAAACTCTGGGTCAGATATGTCGATGACACGTTTGTAATCATCAAAAAACACGGAAATAGAAAAAACACACCGGATCATCAACGCCACACTCACAGGAATCCGATTCATGAGAGAAGAAGAAAAGGATAGCCCACTCCCATTCCTAGATGTGATAGTACAGAGAACACCGAACGGAGAATTCACCACAAGGGTACACAGGAAAACAACACACACAGACCAAGTCCTAAACTATGAAAGTAACCACCCCAACACACATAAACGAAGCTGCATCAGGACGCTATTCAAAAGGGCCACAACACACTGCAGTACACCAGAACTGCAAAAAGAGGAAGAGGAACACCTATACAAGGTATTCACCAAAAACGGATACCCGCGCAACTTTATCAACAGATGCCTAAGAGACAGACCACGGAACGAGGACATGCCACAACCAAAAGGACTAGCCACACTACCATATATCAGGAGCGTTTCAGAACTGACAGCCAGACTACTGCGACCCTTAGGACTCATAACGGCACACAAACCAACAGCCACGCTCAGACAACAACTCACTAGAACAAAGGACCCGATACCCAACATGAGCAAAACTAATGTAGTTTACAAAATACCATGCAAGGACTGCACAAAACACTATATAGGACAAACAGGAAGACAGCTAACAATCCACATACATGAACATCAACTAGCCACGAAACGACACGACCAGCTATCCCTAGTAGCCACACACGCAGACAACAAGCAACATGAATTTGACTGGGAAAACACTACTATCATAGGGCAAGCCAGACAGAGAACAGCCAGGGAATTCCTAGAGGCATGGCATTCATCCACAAACTCCATCAACAAACACATCGACCTGGACCCAATATACCAACCACTACAGCGGACAGCTGAAACTGACACCCGGAAGCGGCAAAGACAGACCACTATAAATACCGGAAGAAACATCAAAGAAGCGCTTCGCAGGAGGCTCCAAAGCACTGATGATGTCTCCTAGCCAGGGGACGAAACGTTTGCAACAAAAACTTCCAGCTCGGCGAACAGAACCACAACAGACAGCAGTAGTGGAAGGGAGTTTCTCAAAATGGAGACCTATGAACAATCGTGTCCCCCAGGGATCCTTGCTGGGACCACTCTTGTTTGTGATAATACATAAATAATTTGGAGGAAGGTATAGTTTGCCTCATTAGCAAGTTTTCAGATGACACTAAGATTGGTAGAGTAGCAGATAGTGAAGGGGACGCTCAGAGAATACAGCAGAATATAGATAGATTGGAGAGTTGCGCAGAGAAATGGCAAATGGAGTTCAATCCAGATAAATGTGAGGTGATGCATTTTGGAAGCTGCAATTCCAGAGCGAACTATACATTAAATGGAAAAGTCCTGGGGAAAATTTGATGTACAGAGAGATCTGGGTGTTCAGGTCTATTGTTCCCTGAAGGTGGCAACATAGGTCAGTAGAGTGTTCAAGAAGGCATACTGCATGCATTCCTTCATCAGACGGAGTATTGAGTTCAAGAGTTGGCAGGTCATCATACGTTGTAGAAGACTTTGATTTGGCACATTTGGAATATTGCATACAATTCTGGTCACCACATTATCAAAGGATGTTGATGCTTTGGACAGGGTGCAGTGGAGGTTCACCCAGATGTTGTCTGGTATGGAGGGTGCTAGCTGTGAGGAGAGGTTGAGTAGATTAGGAATATTTTCATTGGAAAGAAGCAGGTTGAGGGGGGACCTGATTGAGGCCTACAAAATCATGAGAGGTTAGACAGGGTGGATAGTAAGAAACCTTTTCCCAGTATGGAGGACTCAATTACTTGGGGTCATGAGTTCAAGGTGAGAGGGGAAAAGTTTATGGGAGTTATACGTAGAAAGGTTTTTACGCAGGGGGTAGTGGGTGCCTGGAACGTGTTGCCAGCGGAGATGGTGGATGGGCATGATAGCATCATTGAAGATGTATCTAGACAAATATATGAATGGGCAGGGAGTAAAGGGATACAGTTCCTTAGGAAATAGACAGCAAGTTTAGCTAGAGGATCTGGATTGGCGCAGGCTTGGAGGGCCAAAGGGCCTATTCCTGTGCTGTAATTTTCTTTGTTTTTGTTCTTTGAAAGCACGCTGCTTACATTTAACCAACCCATGCCTTGCAAGTCTCAGGACAGTAGTCTACCAATAGAAATGCTTCTTAAAATGGAAGTCATTTATTAAATACTTCAGATTGTGCTAAAATTTACACTGGAAACCAATTTAACATCTTAGTCAGGTTTACACTGTGATACATTTGCACATGCTTAAAGGTATACATATTAATACACAAGACCCTGTTTTATATACACAAAAAGAACTTTGAAACATGGTATCCTTTTCATGAATGAAGGGGTCAAAATGATTTCCAATGGGTGCTGCATTCCCATGGGCATCACCCTGACCAATCAGAATCTACCTGCCTGGTCTGAGAATTAAGATTGACAGTTAACTGTTCTTGCTGCATCCAATCAGCAGCCTCTTTCCATGATCGACAAATTGGTGGCCTTGCCACTTGGGTGTTTTCCTATCTTCCTGGTGGTGGAAATTGAATAAAGATTCATGCACTTTGTGTCTCTCACTGTGTCTCACACCTGCACACACATACCATGGGTGCTGGGGAAAAAATAAGCATTTCCACAGTTAGGTGGTAGTGTGGGGGTCTGTGTCTTGAATCACAGTCACGATGGGTGCAAGACCAATGGCTTCAATCTTTTGTCTTCCATTCACAAATATTGAATGTTGAATGAGCACTGACAGTAAAATCTGTGAGCAATGCTGTGACAGATAGGATTTGACCACAAGTAATTGAGAGTTCATCCATTGTAGACCAAAAAGGATAGGTTCAAGTAGTGAAAATCTAGAATTAGTGGAGACCCAAAGTGATTTATGCAACCACATACATAGATTTTTACAATGTAAGAATCAGATACAAAATCATAAATCAAAAAGCTAATGGGATCTTAGTGTTTCTCACTGGGAGGATAGAATATAAAGAGTAGAAAATTTGCCACAGCTATACACTGTTTAGACCAAATTTGGAATGGTATGGATAGCTTGGGCCAAGAATTGACACTTTGGAACTGTTCAGTACAGATTCACAAAGCGTTATTTGGGTTCAAAAACTTAAAATAAGACAAGATGTTACAAAAGCAAAAGCAGCACTTCATCCTTCAATTAAATCTTAATAATGGAGCTGTACATAATACTAGTTCGGCCACAGGTGTGCGCAGTTCGGGTCACACTATAAGAAGGATGTGATTGCATTAGAGAGGAGGTTGACCAGAAACATGCCTGGGTTGGAACATTTCAACAATTGAAAAGTACAAAGTTCTCAGGGGCATGGACTAAGTAAGTAGGGAAGGAACATTTCACCGTATTAGATGGGTTAATAATTTTAAAGTAAAGAGCAGATGTTTAGAGGGGAAAAAATATTCAGCTAGAAGATTGTGGGAATCACTTGCCTAAGATGTTTAATAAGTATGTAAATGAGCATTTGTAACTCCATAAAAGGCTGCAGACCAAACGTTAGAAAGTAGGATGAGAATAGATGGATATTTGACGATCAGCATTGACATGATGAGCTGACGAGCCTCTTTCTATATTGCTAAAAACTCTGACTGTTGGATTTTTGATAGACCAGGATACTGAGGGATATGGAATCAAGGTGAATGAACAGAATTATGACTTGGACGTGCCAGTGTTGGACTGAGGTGGACAAGGTCAGAAGTCAGATGACACCAGGTTATAGTCCAACAGGTTTATTTGAAATCACAAGCCTTCAGAGCATTGCACCTTCTTCAGGTGAATTGAGAGAGAAGCATACAGGCATTGAATTTAAAGTAGAAAGATCAATGGACAGAGAGCTCGAGAGATCATACAAATAGTGCGAGTGGAGTGACAGCAGGCCAAATAATAGGTCTCCACGGGTGATCAAGAGTGTCAGGTGGAGTGAGTATAGTGTCAACAGCTGAATAACAAGTGAAAGGATAACCTATAATCTGAGTGAGGCAGAGAGGTAATTACAAAAAATTAAAAATAAGGTGGTGCTGGAGGCAAAACAAATGACTTGAAGACCATGGTAAGTATAAGAGTCACATGCCGAGGGTCTAATCCAAAACTGCACAAACTAATTAAGGTAAAGAGATCATAACAATATACCAAGGTGATGGTGTCAAATAGGACAGTAAGGAAGGTTTTACAGATATAGAACAGGGTGGAGGGGTCACATGTAGTGCAACATGAACCGAAGATCACAGCTGAAGCCATCTTCATGGGTACAGAACTTGGCTATCAATTTCTGCTCGGCGATTCTGCATTGTTGTATAGGCCTCGAAGACTGCCTTAGAGGATGCTTACCCTAAGGTTGGAAGCTGAATATCCTTGACTGCTGAAAGTTTCCACGACTGCGAGGGAACATCCCTGCCTGGCTATTGTTGTGCATTGTCCATTAATCTGTTGTTGTAGCATCTGCATGGTCTCGCTAATATAGCATGCCTCAGGGCATCCTTGCTTGTAACATATGAGATAGATAACACTGCCCGAGTCACGTGAATATCTGCTATGTTGTATGTGGCGGGTGGTGTTCCCATGTGCAATGGAATTATGATACAGATCACCCATGATCTCAAAAAAAGTGACAGAACAGTATGGAAGGGATCAAATGATCTACTTTAACTCCTGTAGAATATGACAGACATGGGGACATAAATTAGGAGATAGGAGACAGTGAGGACTGCAGATACTGGAGAAGTCAGAATTGAAAAAGGTGGTGCTGCAATAGGACAACAGGCCAGGCAGCATCCGAGGAGCCTCCTGATGAAGGGCTTGTGTCCGAAATGTCAATCATCCTGCTCTTCAGATGCTGCCTGACCTGCTGTGCTCTTCCAATGCCACACTTTTCGACTCCAGTAGTGGAGACTAACCTCCAGAGTTTATTACCATCTACTCTTCCTTTTATCATTATGCAGACTATGGCTATGTCCATAAGATCTAAAGCACAGAGAAAGGCTATTCATCCCATTACATCCACACCAGACAAAAACAACCACTTCATTATTCTAATCCCATTTGTTAGCACTTAGCCCATAGCTTAGTATGCCTTGGCCTCACAAACTCTAAATATTTCTTAAGTGTTATGAGGGTTTCCTGTCTCTACCACCCTTACACATAGAAGGAGAAATATATAGACAGAATTTCAAATTCCAGCCAACTTAGTTAGATCAGTCTCAGGTGTCAAAGGGCTGATCAGTATCGAAATGTTGTGATATCAGAGAATTACTGAAATAAATAAGACAACAATGTGACAAAGTTCTGACTGTGCGCCAAATGAACCTCAGCCACTTGATGAGGTACAAAACTGGACAATTTGTTTCTCAACATTAAGTTAATTCATAGAATGCAGTTTGACAGAACCTTGCCTCCTACACCATCCCCTAGTGTACCAGTTGCCTCTTCACACGTGATCACAGCTCTCAAAAACAATGCCTGTCACTTGTGTCCTTTTTAACGGCATAACCAACAAAACCATTAATATTTAGGGAAAAAACCTAAACTGATCAAGAAATCCTGTTGGTAGCAATGTTTTTTTTAAATTATACCGTGTAAACTCAACTTTACTTGGAAGAAAACAACTCTAGTTTCTTGAAGAAAAAAAATCATTGAGGAAATTCCAGTCATGGATTGAAAGTTCTGGCAGGTATATGAAGTGGTATCAGGACAGAACTAAAGTGATGCTGAAAATACATCCCCAATTTCACACATAAAAACATTCCCAATGAAAGTTGGGAAAACAGGGAACTAACATAGACCTTACATCAATCATGGATCTGGGGAATCATAATTTCTCATCGGGATCATAGTTTCCTCAGACTGAACAGCTCTTCTAATTGATTTATGAAGGAACGTGTTGACTGAGAACATCATTGTTTAGGACTTTTCAAAAGAATGTTAATTATTTCAAAGACTTTACTGGACTCTTGTGAGTGAGCTGTGCCTTCAGCTGTTGACAAACAGAAGATAGGAACAGGAGGTGGCCATTTAGCCCTTCAAGCCTGCTCTGCCTTTCATCATGATCATGGCTGATCATCCAACTCAATGACGTAATCTTGCGTTCCCCGTAGCCTTTGATCCCATTCATCCCAAGTGTGATATCTAGTCACATCTTGAATAACATTCAATGTTTTGGCACCAACTGCTTCCTGTGGTAATGAATTCCACAAGCTCACCAATCTTTGGGAGAAACAATGTCTCCTCATCTCCATTCTAAATGGTTTACCCCGAATCCTCAGACTGTGACTCCTGGTTCTGGAGACACCCACCATTGGGAATATCCTCCCTGCATTTATCCTTTTAGAATGTTAAAAGAGTCTATGAGATCCGCCCCTCATTTGTCTGAACTCCAGTGATAACAATCATAACCTAGTAAATCTCTCCTCATACGTCAGTTCCACCATCCTCGGAATCAGGCTGGTAAACCTTCACTGTACTCCCTCGAGTGCAACAGCATTCCTCCTCAGAAAAGGAGACAAAGCCGCACACAATATTCCAGGTATGACCTGCCCAAGCCAAACTCTGACTTACAGCCAGAGATTTGAGAAGGCTGGCTCCTTTGTGATGCGAGTTGAAGACATACTTTGAGAGTTTGGATCAGCAAAGCAGGGATATGAATCTTTTAGATGACATTTAGACTGCCAATCAAAATCGTAAAATGGTATAACTGATGTCAAGTGAGGTGATGTTTGGATAATAAATTGTTTGTGTTCACTCTTTGCTGGGCAGGTGACAGGAAGTGATCTTGGATCATTCAAAATATTGTCACCTTACTAACTGCAAACAAACAGCAAAAGAAGTGAAAGTCGAAAGGTGCACATTCAGATTGCAAAATGCTTGAAATGTCATTTAATCATACAACTCTGACATGAGATATGATCTTGTCATAGTCAGTTATTTAATAGGCACTCCTGGACAGCTAATAAGATATATTTGTTTATCACTTTCAAGAGCGATAAGAAAGGAAATGAGAGCTTGCTTGGGGAGCTCTTCACACCAGCCACTTGCTCCTTACAGATGCTGAAGTTCTTTCAATATACGGTCACTGTTGCTTACTTAGGAAACGCAGCAGCCAATTCGTCCAGCAACCAATGAAATAGCATCCAAATAATCTGTATTTCAATTGTATTTGTTAAACGATAATAATTAAAATTCATATGAGCACTTCAAGAAGCTCAAGAGAGCAATGACTTTAGCAGTATGGATACAAATACCAAAAGTGAGAGCATTTAGTTGGCAAAGTCTAGCTCTCAAACATGCATTATTTTGCAACTTATCCTCGAATGCTAGAGATGAGTTTTCACAGATACATAATCGATGTTTGTATGTTGGACAAGCGTGGTCGTCACGGAGAAATATTTAAAATGGAAGAGAAAACAACTTATTGGAGCCAATAAGGTGGGAAATGCATGAGCCACAGGCAGGATCAGAGATGACAGGGATGTGTCGGACTTTGGTCAGTGAAAATGTACCTAAAGCCACTGATCAGAAGTGGGCCAACCACAAACTAAGTGGAAACCAACAATTTTCCATGAGGGGACTCCACCTTTGAAGCCTGGTAAAGGAGATCTGGTTATTTGAGGAACCAAGTTAAATCAACAATGTTATCTTAATAGAGTGGCATTCGTGAGCAAAAGGAGTACAGGAGAGGTACCATTTCTTTTTGGAGCTGTCCTCAAACAGTTAAAATAAATTGATGCCTTTGTGTACATTTTTCTTACTCTACTAGCAGTCTATGAAGATACCCATCTGTGTGAGACACTTTCCCTTACTGAATTGTTATCATCAGTAATCATTATCATAATTAGGATAGTAGAGGCACATATGTTCTAGATAGTGAGGATAATAAAAGGAAGACAGCATTACAAATGCAGTTTAGCTGCAGTATAGCAGAAGCATGCCTTTGGGAATTGCTTGTCAATTCAAAATTATAAACCTGGAGCAAGCACCAAGCGTAATGGTGCCGCTGAATTAGCATGCCAAAAAATCTCATTAAGCATCCAACTATAGCCTGTTGTGTCAAAAAAAGTACCTTTCTAAAAAAATCTTTTTATTGATAATCTTGTGCCTGAGCATTAATAATAAAGAACACGGAAGAAACCGCTATGCCTAAAATATTTCCATCTGAGTAGTCCTGAAGTCCTTATTGTACAGGTTCAAATAGTATTTTTGCATCCCAGAGCTGCGAATCTGGGTCACATACCGAAAGGAACGCTCGAAGTTCAGAAGCATATAGGGATCATTTGAGTAAAGGGTTGAATTTAATTGCACAGCAGGTTTAGTTCAGATTGACCATTGAATTAATAAGCAGCACATTCTTCAGCAAGATGCAGTCCAACATTATAAACGGATTGATCAAATGTTGCATGAGTATTGGAAGCATATTGACTTATTTAGTGGCTGGAGTAGCTTAACTGTTCAGTTGATCAATTAAAATGTGCAGAGAGAGTAGATACTCAAATCTATTATTTGAGTCTTGCCTGCATACATAGCGATGCTTCCATTTTTACTTGAATGTTACATGAATGATAAGAAAGAAGATGGAAGTGCCATTTTAATGCAACTGCCGTGTTAGATTTGCAACACAGCTCCCAAAAGTATTTGAATTGAGAAGTGTTCAAATTAGAGTAAAAAATGAGGTCTGCAGATGCTGGAGATCACAGCTGCAAATGTGTTGCTGGTCAAAGCACAGCAGGTTAGGCAGCATCTCAGGAATAGAGAATTCGACGTTTCGAGCATAAGCCCTTCATCAGGAATAAGAGAGAGAGCCAAGCAGGCTGAGATAAAAGGTAGGGAGGAGGGACTAGGGGGAGGGGCGATGGAGGTGGGATAGGTGGAAGGAGGTCAAGGTGAGGGTGTTAGGCCGGAGTGGGGTGGGGGCGGAGAGGTCAGGAAGAGGATTGCAGGTTAGGAGGGCGGTGCTGAGTTGAGGGAACCGACTGAGACAAGGTGGGGGGAGGGGAAATGAGGAAGCTGGAGAAATCTGAATTCATACCTTGTGGTTGGAGGGTTCCCAGACGGAAGATGAGGCACTCCTCCTCCAGCCGTCGTGTAGTTGTGTTCTGCCGGTGGAGGAGTCCAAGGACCTGCATGTCCTCGGTGGAGTGGGAGGGGGAGTTAAAGTGTTGAGCCACGGGGTGATTGGGTTGGTTGGTTCGGGCGGCCCAGAGGTGTTCTCTGAAGCGTTCCGCAAGTAAGCGGCCTGTCTCACCAATATAGAGGAGGCCACATCCCCCCAGACGTGATCGACGATGCCCTCCACCGCATCTCCTCCACTTCCCGCTCCTCCGCCCTTGAGCCCCGCTCCTCCAACCGCCACCAAGACAGAACCCCACTGGTTCTCACCTACCACCCCACCAACCTGCGCATACAACGTATTATCCGCCGCCATTTCCGCCACCTCCAAACGGACCCCACCACCAAGGATATATTTCCCTCCCCTCCCCTATCAGCGTTCCGCAAGGACCACTCCCTTCGTGACTCCCTTGTCAGATCCACACCCCCCACCAACCCAACCTCCACCCCCGGCACCTTCCCCTGCAACCGCAGGAAATGTAAAACTTGCGCCCACACCTCCACACTCACTTCCCTCCAAGGCCCCAAGGGATCCTTCCATATCCGCCACAAGTTCACCTGTACCTCCACACACATCATCTATTGCATCCGCTGCACCCGATGTGGCCTCCTCTATATTGGTGAGACAGGCCGCTTACTTGCGGAACGCTTCAGAGAACACCTCTGGGCCGCCCGAACCAACCAACCCAATCACCCCGTGGCTCAACACTTTAACTCCCCCTCCCACTCCACCGAGGACATGCAGGTCCTTGGACTCCTCCACCGGCAGAACACAACTACACGACGGCTGGAGGAGGAGCGCCTCATCTTCCGCCTGGGAACCCTCCAACCACAAGGTATGAATTCAGATTTCTCCAGCTTCCTCATTTCCCCTCCCCCCACCTTGTCTCAGTCGGTTCCCTCAACTCAGCACCGCCTTCCTAACCTGCAATCCTCTTCCTGACCTCTCCGCCCCCACCCCACTCCGGCCTATCACCCTCACCTTGACCTCCTTCCACCTATCCCACCTCCATCGCCCCTCCCCCTAGTCCCTCCTCCCTACCTTTTATCTCAGCCTGCTTGGCTCTCTCTCTTATTCCTGATGAAGGGCTTATGCTCGAAACGTCGAATTCTCTATTCCTGAGATGCTGCCTAACCTGCTGTGCTTTGACCAGCAACACATTTGCAGAAGTGTTCAAATTACCTTGAATAGGTTGCCTCCCTCCAGTTGGAGTTCAATTCCAACCAAGTGTTTCCTTGTTGCAGACCTTTTCATTATTCAGTTCAAAATTAACCGCAGGAGCTCATGAACTTTTATTGCTCCACTGAAGGGGGAGGTACAGCTGGCAATATGAGTCAATTCTGACAGCTTTCAATCACACTCACTATTGAAGAGGTCACCAAGTGTAATATACCTAGAACTATACAATACACATACACACACCTCTCTCTATGGTGGTATGACGCTTTGCATAAAGATTGTGTTACAGTGCACAGCCAGATATCAAAAACGCGACATGACTGGAAATTATAAAACTCTCCCTAATCTTCAGTCATGTCCAGAATCGAGTGGGGAGCAATACAGGTAGAGAAAGTTGAGTAAAATGACTGCTAGAGGCAGAAAGGAGCAGTGATAATTTGTGCAAGGAAAGCCACCTGATCTGCAAAGTCACAAAGCAGGTTCTCCAAGGCCACAAGCATCATGAATTCCTTTGTGGATGATACCTTAGGACTTCTCGTCACAACCCCAATTTAGGAAATGGACCTTCAGCTGCTGGGAGATCCAGATTGCTGCTTTCTAGTGAAAGCTGCCCAAGGTCAGGGGATGATGAGGGAAGGAATGGGAGACGGTGGAGGAGGGACAAAGTCTGTAACCTTGCAAAGAAAGAAGTAACGTGCAAATTGTGCCTTTCTTGACCTCAAGATGCTTTATGACCAGTTAAGTATTTTTGACACGTAGTCAGTCATTCTTGTTCTCTCAGAAAGGTCCAAGTGAAAAGCTAAAATGCGCAGTTAACAAAAAGCACTGTTCTCCTGTCCTGCCTTGATACCACAAATCAAGGCCACTTCTCCATTCCTTACTGCTGCCTGTGTTAAAGGCATAACCTAGTTATGATGCAAGCAGACAGTTATCATGCACTGCTTTGTGCTCAATCATGATCTGTTGCTGTCATAATGAAAGCTCTTCAATGAATTTACTTTGCAATTAGCTTCCCTGCGGTGCAGGAAATTTTACATAGAGCAAACTGCTGAACCATACTGTTTGCATACACACACATACGCACACAGAGTCAGTGACTGGGAATAAGTGCCCAAGCCAGTGATCCAAATATGAATGTCGAAGCTGGAGGGTATAACCATCAAAAAAGAAACTTAAGCCCCAGCAGATTTGCTATATTTAAAGAAATAAACAGGGAAAACACAAAGAGATGAAAGTGCTTATTTCTTAAGAAGGTTGTTGATAACCTGTTTGGGACTGTGTTATGTGCTACTGCCTTAGTTGTGGAAACCAATGGAGATTTATTGTTTAAGTTACTATGGGCTGAATCTTAGTTTTCTTTTGGCTGAATGCAAGTCATGTCAAGTTTGTTTCAAGGGATTTTCGCTGTGAGGCCTGGCGAGATTTCTGACTGCATCTGACCATTCGTGCCCGTTAACTAACTGCTCCACCCTTATGACATTCCTCACATCCATTTCTGGTTCCACTTTACCTGAACAACTCAGCGGATTTCTGCTGAAAGACTGGCAATGCTTGTGCTGCACCATCTTTAAAATGCCGCTGGGCACCTTGATAGGTGTTGGCAAACCAGCATTATCCCTCACCAGCAACATTATGGCACAGGAAGTACAAAGCTATGCTGCTTGTGGCAGCCATCTTGGCTGACACTCCCTTGCATATACAACTCCATTCTCTCAGCCTAGTCTCTGCCTAACTGTCAGTTTAACTATACTTGCCTACACACACTTCAAGTCACCATTAGTCTGTCCCAATATTCATTGGACCCATACCTTTCATTTATTACATACTAGCAAGTAATCAGACATTTCCAAATGTGAACTTTTATTGACAGCCAGCAAAAGTGAATATAGGCAAACTGAGTAGTGGCTGCAGTTCACATTCACAATGCAACCCAAATGCTGCCACCTTGACCAAAGACAAGTCTCCAGTTCGTGATGCTAGCTCTCATTTACTGGAAGCAGACCTCAGTTAGGTCCTGTCTGCCTCGTCATGCTCAACACAGCTAAGCTCTGTCATTGATCACAAAAGCTTCCTCCCAAGAACTGCTCAATGTCCTCATCCATCATAGTCCAGTTACATAGGCACATAGAATTAGGAGTGGGAGCAGGCAATTCAGCTCTTCGAGCCCAGTCCACCATCTAACATGATCGTGACTGATCTTAACCTGGCTTCATTTCCCCTCTCCCATTTGCTCCCCATATCCCTTTATCCTGCTTTTCATCAGAAACCTACCTATTTCTTTCTTGAATCTGTTGATTGGTTCTGCCTCTATTGCACTCTGGAACAGCGAGTTCCACAGATGCACAATCCCCTGCACAAAATAGATTCTCCTCATCTCAGTTTTGAACCTACCTCCTCTCGTTCCATATCCATGACCTCTTGTTTGAGATTGTCCGACAAGGGGAATCATCTGTTTGATGCACACCTTATCAATCCTCTTTCGCATTTTATATACCTCAATCAGATTCCCCTTCCCCATCATTCTTCTGAACTCCAGCAAGTAGAAGTCCGAGCTATTCATGCAACAGCTCTTTCATCCCTGGAATCAACCTGATGAACCTCCTCTGAATTCCCTCCAGTGCCACCACATCCTTCCTCAACTAAGGAGACCAAAACTGCAGCTCAGATGTGGCCTTACCAAAATGCCTTATACAATTATAACACCACCATTTTTATAATCCAGTCCTTTTGCAATAAATGCCAGAATTCCATTTGCCTTTCTTATTATATGCTGCACCCACATATCCACTTTCTGCAATTCATACACCAAAAGCACCCAGATCCCTCTGCACTGATATACTTTGAATTTGCTTCACATTTAAATAATAATGTGCCCTTTTGTTCTTCCAGCCAAAATGGACAACCTCACACTCATACACATTAAACTCCATCTGCCAGGTTTTGGTCCATTCTCTTAGCCTATCAATATCCATCTGTAAACTCCTTATCTCCTCATCACAGCCTGCTTTCCCACCTATTTTACTATCATCCACAAATTTTGCTATTTAAGCTCCGCCCATGCTTGAAGATCATTTTGTGTAGAATGTAAATGGTTGAGCTCTGAGAACTGAACCCTGCGGCACTTCACTAGGTACAGTTGGCCCTCCAGAAAAGGACCCTTTATCCCCATCCTCTGCTTTCTGTCAGTCAGTCAATCCTCCATCCAAGCCAATATTGTACCCTTATGGATCCGTCTTGTATGTGGCACCTTGTCAGATGCCTTCTGGATGTTTAGATGTACCACATCAACTGAATCCCGTTACCTACTTTGCTGGTTTCATCTTCAAAAAAGTCCAGCAAGTTTGTCAAGCCTGACTTGCCCTTCATGAAACTGTGCTGACACTGGTGAATTGAGCTGATATTTTCAAGTGTTCAGTTATCTCCTCCTTTACGATTGACTTCAGCAACTTCTTCACTACAGAGGTCAAACTGTACAGTTTCCCATGATCTGCCTATCTCCTTTTTTGGAATAAAGATATCACATTAGCCTGTTTCTAATCCACTGGCACCTTTCCAGAATCCAGGAAATTTTTGGAAAATCATAACTAAAGTATCCACGAAGTCTGTTGCCTCCTTTAAATCCCTAGGGTGCAGGCCATTAGACCCTGGAGACCTACTTGCCTTTAATCCCATCCGTTTACTTAAATCATTCTCCCTTATTGTTGTAATTTCACCAAGTGCCTCTGGAATAACTTCAGTTTTTAGCAAGAAATTATTACCTTCCACTGTGAAAACAGTCAAAATATTGTTTAGTAGCTCTGCCATTTTTGCGTTTCCCATGATGACCTTGACATCTTCATCCTCAAAAAGGCCAACATTCACTTTCACTATTCTCTTCCTTTTTAGATACCAATAGAAGCTTTTGGTAACAGTGCTTATGTATTGGTTATTGGCCTTAAGCCCCTATCCTTTCGCTTGTATCTCTTCTCTAATTATGGTGGATGCACTTACTTCTTCATTGCTCCTCCTAAAAGCTGTGAAACCACTTCTGCAGTAGCTTTATAGTCTGCTCACTATGGCCCTGGTCACAGGATGTTGCTGGGTATGGAAGGTTTGAGTTTTAAAGAAAAGCTGGATAGGCTGGGACATTTTTCACTGGAGCGTAGGAAGTTAAGAGTCGATCTCATAGAAGTTTACAAAATAATGAGAGGTACAAATAGGGTTAATAGTAGTTGACTTTTCTCTCAGATGGGGGAATTTCAAGACTTGGGGTGAATTTTTAAGGCAAGAGGAGAGAAATTTACAAGAGACATGGAAGGCAAATTTCTTTACACAGAGGTTGGTTCGTGTGTGGAATGAACCCGCTGAGGAAGTGGTGGATGTGGGTACAATTACAACATTTAATAGGCATTTGTAAAGATATATGAATACAAAAGGTTTAAAGGGATATGGATCAGGAGCAGACAGGTTGGTACTGGTTTAGCTTGTGATTATGTTCAGTATGGACTGCTTGGACCGAAGAGACTGTCTCCATGCTGGCTCTATAAAAGTGCCACACCACCTGTGTGACCAACTCATTGTAGATTGTGGAATGATTCCTGTGGATTGGGATATAGAAAATGTTACCTCACTATTAAGGAGGGAGCAAGAGATAAAATAGGGAACTACAGACCTTATAGTAGTGGTCATCCTGTAGATTAGATTACTTACAGTGTGGAAACAGGCCCTTCGGCCCAACAAGTCCACACCGACCCGCCGAAGCGCAACCCACCCATACCCCTACATATACCCCTTACCTAACACTACGGGCAATTTAGCATGGCAAGTGAATGGCAAGAACATGTCAGGTGGAATATAATGTGGGAAAATGTGAGGCTATCCACTTTGGTTGAAGAAATAGATGTGCATCGTATTTCTTAAATATTAAGTGGTTAGGAAGAGTAACTATCCAAAAGGATCTAGGTGTCCTTGACAATAAAGTCACTGAAGGCTAATATTCAGGTGCAGCAAGCGATTAAGGCGGCGAATGGAATGTTAACCTTTATCACAAGAGGATTTGAGTGCAGGAGTAGTAAAGTCCTTCTTTAATTGTATGAGAGTTTGTTCAGACTGCATCTGGAGCACTGACAGTAGTTCTGGTGTCTTTATCTCAAGAAAGATTGCCATGGGGGCAGTTCAACAAAGGGTCACCAGACATTTCCCAGGAAAGCAGGACTATGCTATGAAGAGACATTGAACAAGTCGGACCTGTGTTTTTTATAGTTTTGAAGATTGAGAGGTAATCTCATTGAAACCTGAAAAATACCAAAGGGTATATAAAGGGTAGATGCAAATCAAATATTTCCCTTATTAGGGGTGTCTAAAACCAGGAGGCACAATTTAAAAAGATAAATGGGATGTGATGTCACTGAGATGAGAAGAAATTATTTTACACGGAAGGTTGTGAACCTTTGGAATTCTATAACGCGGAGGGCTGTGGATAGTCATTTTTTAGCACATTTAAGGGAGTGATTGATCATTTCTGATTATAAATCGGTTTAATGTTTATTGGAAACCAGTAAGTAAAAGGCATTGAAGTGTTCAATCAGTCATGAAAGTATTAAATGGTGGGGCAGACTCTATGGGCTGAATGGTCTACCCTTGTTCCTATTACATCAAAAAATAGTGCCGACTGTGCTCTAATCCCCTTTCCATCCCAAACTTACATCAACCATGGAATATTTAATTGAATTCAGTATAGTGCATCAGCTAAAGATGTTCTTTATTTTTCATTCATAGGACATGGGTGCCACTGATGAGGCCAGCATTTATTGACCAACCCTCATTGCCCTGAGAGCAGTCAAGAGTCAATAACATTGCCATGGGTATGGAGTCACATGTAGGTCGGACTAGATGAGGATGGCAGTTTTCCTCCCCAAAGGACATCTTTTCCTGACAATAGACGATGCTTTTTTTTAAAAGTTGAATTCAAATTCCACTATTTACCACAGCAGGATTTGAACCCTGCATGCCAGAATATTATGTGACCCTCTGGATGAATAGTCTAGCAATAATCCCACCAGGCCATCACCTCCCAGTGTTGTGGGGATACCCTCTTCGTGTCACAGCAGTCTTGGAAGTGTCACAAGTGATGGGCCTCTTTTGACCAGTATTCACCAGTTTTTAAGCTCATTATCTCATCACTGATGCAAAATGTAGCGTCAATGCCAGATTTATAAGGAACAATGGCAAGGTGCAATCCCCCTTTGACCAGCAACAGATATCCCAGCATGTTCACTCTACATACGTAGCACTTGAGCAAGAAATTGTTGGAACTGAACAGTAGCTGGAAGTTGCAAAGGCACATTTCATATTTTTGACACCTCAATGGCCTACTGTGTGGCAGACGTGGATCCCACACTTTCGCCAAACTGACCCAGACTCTGCCCATTCTGGGCGCATTTCCAATTACATTCCACATCTAGAGAATGGCAGGTGATGACAGGGACTGCAGATCATGGTGGACACCGTCAGTTCTTGAAGTTGCCAAAGCTACCCAGTTCTGCCCAACACCCCCATATGCAAATCTATGATGAATTCAACATTGGGAAATAATCAAATTCCCCGCTGGTGAATGATGGCCTGTTATTTGTGACCAACATTTCCGGGAGTCTGTGTGTTGCAAAGGATGCGCTCGGTTTTTTCTATCTTTGTTCCTGTGTTTGACGCACGGATTCTATGCATGCCCAGCCAATTTTAATGGGCGTCCACTATGACTAAGAACGTTGAGCCATGAAAGGACCTGTATAGTCAATGCATAATCGATTCTGGGGTTTACCCAGCCATTCTGATGACTTTGGGGGAAGCTGTTGGTGATAATTTTTGTTGTTGTTGGCAATGCTCCTATTTCTGCATCCAATCCTGGCCACCATACATAAACTCTTCATTTTGGTAATCCCTAGATCACCCCGGTGGAGTTCAGCCAGCTTCTGGCAGTGACCTTTGCTTGGGACTACCATGTTGAATTTTGCCATCAAGAGTCTCAAGAGTCCGCCCTGCTGCCTGAACATTACACCTCAATGATATTCATCCTGCTCCTCTAAACTTACCCTGTGGAAGCCAAGGTGTTGGTCACTGTCAATAGCCTATCTTCTTGTCGCCTACAATGCCAATGATGCTGTTCCACCTACCCTCATTAATACCTTGAGCTCACCCATCAACATCCTTGTGCTCACCTCTGCAAGTGCCTGTGCTTCTCCCTCCCAAGAGTTGACCTCCCCCCATCTCTGATAGCCGTGATTTCCATCCCCCTCCTACCTCCACTGCCCTGCAGCATCCCCTTGTACAATCATTAACAATCAGCAAACAGGCTCTCAGGATTTTATTCACCAATTTGGGCCAGGTGCTGTTAGGTGGGACTGGATTGGGTTGGTATATCTGGTCGGCATGGCCAAGTTGAACTGAAGTGTCTTTTCCATGCCGTACATCCCTATTACTATGGCTCTATAACTTCTTCAAGCAGCCCCTAGACAGACTTACCAGAGCCTTGATTAATGTGGCTGCAGCTCCCTGACTTGTCGACTGCTGCTGGTCTTATGGGATTAACGGTTGTCCACTCCCCTGACGGCATGGACAGAGCCCCTGACCATGAACCTCCCAACCTCCCAAGATGATTATGACCAAGCACCCGGACTGTGGCTGGACAAAGTTCTGAACTGATGGAACTGGGACCCCGCCCACTGCCAGAGGCTCCTGATTGATTGGACTGAGGAATACCTCCCAGCCAGTTTCCAAATTAATACGCAGTGTGTCTGCCGTGCACCATGCTGTAAGTGTTGGATTGATATCCCAGTGTGCCATACAGCAGGATATTGCACCTCACCACTCACACCACCCCAACCACCCCATCTCTGAACTGATATGCTGCTAGCAAGCAGTTTAATTGTGCATCTGCAGTATAGCAGTACTGACAGAACAGGGGCGATTTACCAGAGCCAGTGCCAATAGGCATGGCATAGCAAGCACTGGCAAGGGAAAGAATTAATGAATAGTGAGGGTAAACAGGTCGATGTTAAGGAAGCGAATGCTAACAGAGCAAGGCTGAACAGCCTGAACACGTGCACTAGCCGGTTTCTAAACTGTTTCTACCCTACTGTTGTGAGAATACTGAATGGAGTCACACAAATACTTAACATTTGCCTGTACCTGTGTTTTTGCTTTTGCCGTTGTTTACCTATTATTTACTTATCTATGCTACATAACTATTTTATCTGCCTGTATTGCTCACAAGACAAGGCTTTTCACTGTGTCTTGGTACGCGTGACAATAAATTCAATTCAATTCAATTCAAATTCAATTTAAGCAAGCAGCCCCGAGATGCACTTTCGTCCAGTTAGTGAGCTGCTTGCTTGTCCCCACAAGCTAACTCTGCAGCAGCTTTTAAATGCTAGCTGTCACTGTGCCCTGAAATGCAAGAAACGAAGGAGATTTGTGAACGCAGCCCAGGCCGTTGCACAAGTTAACTTTCTATCCTGTGACTCCACCTCAGAGAGAGCAGCGAGTTGAACTTACCAGGAACCCATTCTGACCTCCACATTGGATATTATCAACGTCTTGCTTGGTAGTCAATTTTTTCAGAAAGGAAGACAGTTATTAATAAGATGAGTTGCAGCATGAACAAGGTATTCAACGAACTATAATCCATCTGAGTTTGTAACTCATTGCCAGTGAGAAATTCTGTATGCCACTTGGCAAATGCATAAAAGTTGCAGACATTGTTCCTGACATTGAGACGGGCCTAAGTGGATTATTTACCCAGTTCTGGCATAAATCTCATCATAGCCCATATCACCCAGACCTCGATAAAGATTCCAATAGTTATTGATACCCATTATGGGGTGGCACAGTGGCTGGCATTGCTGCCTCACAGCACCAGGGACTCAGTTCAATTCCAACCTTGGGTGACTGTCTGTGTGGAGTTTACACATTCTCCTTGTGTCTGCGTGGGTTTCTACCGGGTGCTCCAGTTTCCTCCCACTGTCCAAAGATGTGCGGGTTAAGTGAATTGGCCATACTAAATTGCCCGTACTGTTCAGGGATGTGTAGGTTAGGTGCATTAGTCAGGGGAAAATATGGGGTGGGGAGTGTGTCTGGTGGGATACTCTTCAGAAGATCAGTGTGGACTTGTTGGACTGAAAGGCCTGCTTTCACATTGTAGGAATTCTATTAGCGTGAGTGACTGTGATTTGGGTTCATTCCATCAATGTTTATTCTTCCGAAGGGACAATATCACATGAAATGGAGAGGAGAGATTAATCAGAATACTTTGGCTGAAAAAAGATAAATTTCGAGTTCCTTACTATAGTTTCCTTATATTGATCTGGTGCTTAGTCATAGTCATACAGTGCAGAAAAGGCCCTTCAGCCCATCGAGTCTGCATTGACAATAACTATCAATGAAGACACGCTAGTCCCAATTTCCTGACACTTGTCCCATACCTTTGAATGTTTTGGTAATTTTATAAAGGGTTCCAGTCTCCACTACCTCCCCAGGCGGCGCAGACCAGATTCCCATCACCTCCTGAGTGAAAAAAGTGTTTTTTTTTCCTAAATCCCTTCTGAATCTCCTGCCTCTCACCCTAAAACTATGCCTCCTCATGATTAACACTCAGCCAAGAGGAACAGCTGCTCTCAATTCACCCTGTCCATAACCATAATCTTGTACCCCTCGGTATTCACTGCTCTAAAGAAAATAAAATCCCGGCATAGTTAGTCTGTCCTTATACGTCAATTTCTCCATCCCAGGCAACATCCTGGTGAACCTCCTCCATACTCCCTCACATCTTTCCTGTAGTGAGGTGACCAGCATCCGTACAGTACTCCAGCTTTAGTTCTGGCCCAGTTGCGTATGACTAATCAAGCAGTGCATGAAGGGGAAGACTTAGATTGAAAGGATTAATGGACACAAACCTGTTGAATGATGCTTGGACATATTTCAAGAAGTTTCTTTTTCATATCACTAATCATCCCGTCCCATCAAATAGCCTTTTCTCCATCTCTAATAGTTTCCTAATGAAGTCCCTCAAAACAAGTGAATGGACCTCTTCCAGTTCTCCATTGAGTTCTTACCTTTGATTGTTTGCAGCAGTGTTTCAAGAAATTAGGGCAATATTGCCCTAATTGCCCAATTGGCCATCGTAATGAACACTAAACTACCAAGTGGGTGTTCAGAAGGTGAATGGAAGGCATTATAGGGTTGGGTTAAATATAGGAAAGAAAAGAGATGTCAGCAGTCGAGATGTAGCTCGAAATGTCTTTAGTTCTTTTATACACTTAGAAGAGTAGAAGATAGTACTCTTATTCCAAAACTATGCCATTCTTTCCTGGGCTGTGCTGCAATCAGAGTGGAATGAGATGGCATGACTGAGAAGATTTCACTCAACCATTATACACAAGGCAAGTGAAGACCATTCACCCCCTCCTTGTACTGGCCAAGTATTGCCAGCCTCATTATCCATTAAAGAGCAGAAGAAATAGGATCAAGGATATTCCATTCCATTGGGCACCTCAAGCTTGACCTAGCTTTTTAGAGATCTCTCTAATCTGAGTTCTTAGTTTCATTTAACAATGACCTTATTCAATGTTGAGCTCATCAAGCATCGATATTCTCCTCCTTCCTCTTTGTTTTCCTCGAAATCTTCACTCCGTATTATCTCTGACAAGTCAGATTGCTTTTAAAATTTGTGCTATTCAGTTTCTCTGCCTTTTATGGCCCAAATAATCAGCACTCTCTTCTCATCCTATAGAAAATGATTTCTTTGATCAAGCTTGTTTCTTGCATCCTAGTTTTGGCAAGTGGAAGATGAAAATCTTCAAGGATCTAGTCTTCTTTAAGCAATGCTAGGTCTGTACCACTAAAGATTCAATTTCCTAAATATCTCAGCACATTTCTTTGTTCATTCAGTCTCCACAGTGTTTACTGTCTTTCTGTTCAGCTGGCCCTTTCCATTGTCCTGCAAACCCACACTTGAAGGCTATTTGACAAGATGGTCTCCACTTTACATCGGTCCAGGTCCCACATCAAAGCAAGGTAACTCATCAACTCAAACCTGTTGCAAGTTTTTTTTTCGGAATTGTACTAACAACTGATTAAAGATCATCAATTCGGTTTACAAAGTGACTCATAACTCCAGTTTCCTCCCACAGTCCGAAAATGTGCAGGTTAGGTGAATTGGCCATGCTAAATTGCCCGTAGTGTTAGGTGCAGGGGTAAATGTAGGGGAGTGGGTGGGTGCGCTTCGGCGGGTCGGTGTGGACTTGTTGGGCCGAAGGGCCTGTTTCCTAATCTAATCAAATCTATAACTACACATATTTAATTTGAAGTGTCATGAACATGCTCAGACATTGCACAGTTTTGAACTAAACTAAAGCATAACAAATGAGCTGGTGCATTCTGCATGTTAGTGATTAGAGTCTATTTGCCAACCAATCCCCACTCCCATGCTTAACATGTTGTTCACTTTGAAATAGAACATAGAACATAGAACATAGAAAAATACAGCGCAATACAGGCCCATCGGCCCTCAATGTTGCGCCGACCGAAGCCTACCTAACCTACATACATAGAACATAGAACATAGAAGGATACAGCGCAGTACAGGCCCTTCGGCCCTCGATGTTGCGCCGACCGAATCCTACCTAACCTATACTAGCCCAATAACTTCCAAATGCCTATCCAATGCCCGCTTAAATGACCATAAAGAAGGAGAGTTCACCACTGATACGGGCAGGGCATTCCATGAACTCACAACCCGCTGTGTGAAGAATCTACCCCTAACATCTGTCCTATACCTACCTCCCCTTAATTTAAAGCTATGTCCCCTAGTAACACCTGACTCCATTAGCGGTAAAAGGTTCTTAGTATCTACCCTATCTAAACCCCTAATCATCTTATACACTTCTATCAGATCTCCCCTAAACCTTCTCTTCTCCAATGAGAACAGCCCCAAGTGCCTCAGCCTTTCCTCATAAGATTTTCCTACCATTCCAGGCAACATCCTGGTAAACCTCCTCTGCACTCATTCTAAAGCTTCCACATCCTTCCTATAGTATGGCGACCAAAACTGCACACAATACTCCAGATGAGGCCTCACCAGAGTCTTATACAACTGCAACATGACCTCAGGACTCCGGAACTCAATTCCTCTGCCAATAAAGCCCAGTACACCATATGCCTTCCTCACAGCACTATTTACCTGGGTGGCAACTTTCAGAGATCTGTGTACATGGACACCAAGATCCCTCTGCTCATCCACACTACCAAGTAGCCTACCATTAGCCCAGTAATCCATCATCTTGTTATTCCTACCAAAGTGAACGACTTCGCACTTAGCTACATTGAATTCCATTTGCCACATTTCCGCCCAGCTCTGCAACTTATCTATATCCCTCTGTAACCTACCACTTCCTTCCTCACTATCCACAACTCCACCGACTTTTGTGTCATCCGCAAACTTGCTTACCCAGCTTTCAAGTCCTTCCTCTAGATCATTTATAAAGATAACAAAAAGCAATGGTCCCAAAACAGATCCTTGTGGTACACCGCTAGTAACTGCGCTCCAAGATGAACATAATCCATCAACTACTACCCTCTGTCTCCTTCCAGCCAGCCAATTCCTAATCCAAACCTCTAATGTATCCTCAATGCCATACCTCCGATGTTTTAGCATTAGCCTACCATGGGGACCCTTATCGAACGCCTGACTAAAATCCATATACACAACATCTACTGCTTTACCCTCGTCCACTTCCTTAGTCACCTTCTCAAAGAACTCAATAAGGTTTGTGAGGCACGACCTGCCCTTCACAAAACCATGCTGGCTATCCCTGATCACGTTATTCCTACCCAGATGTTCGTAAATCTTATCCCTTACCATTCTCTCTAAGACTTTGCCCACCACTGAAGTCAGACTCACTGGCCTATAGTTACTAGGGCTATCCCTACTCCCTTTCTTGAACAATGGGACCACATTCGCTATCCTCCAGTCCTCTGGTACTATTCCCGTTGACAATGACGACATAAAAATCCAGGCCAATGGCTCTGCTATCTCCTCCCTAGCTTCCCATAGGATCCTGGGGTAAATGCCATCAGGCCCAGGAGACTTATCTATATTCATCCTTTCCAATATTCCCAAAACCTCTTCCCTGCATATTTCCAGGGCATCCATTCTAATTATTTGTGATTCCATATTCACATCAGCAACAGTGTCCTGTTCCTGAGTGAATACTGATGAAAAGTACTGATTTAATGTCTCTCCAATCTCCTCCGCCTCCACACACAACTTCCCACTACTATCCTTGACTGGACCGATACCTACCCTAGTCATCCTTTTATTCTTGACATACCTATAGAAAGCCTTTGGGTTTTCCCTAATCCTACCAGCTAAAGACTTTTCATGTCCTCTTCTCGCTTCTCTTAGCTCCCTCTTTAGCTCCTTCCTGGCTACCTTATAACTCTCAATCGCCCCTACTGAACCTTCACGCCTCATCTTTACATATGCCGCCTTCTTCCCTTTCACAAGGGACTCCAATTCCTTACTAAACCACGGCTGCCTCACAAGGCCCTTTACACCATGCCTGACTGGTACATACCTATCGAGGACACGCAGTAGCTGCTCCTTGAACAATCCCCACATCTCATTAGTGTTCTTCTCTTGAAGCCTGTTTTTCCAATCCACACATCCTAAGTCATGCCTCACTGCATCATAATTTCCCTGCCCCCAGCTATAGCTCTTGCCCTGCGGCGCACGATTATCCCTCTCCATCACTAAAGTAAAAGTCACCGAGTTGTGGTCACTGTCCCCGAAGTGCTCACCTACCTCCAAGTCTAACACCTGGCCTGGTTCATTACCTAGAACCAAATCCAATATAGCCTCCCCTCTTGTTGGCCTGTCGACATATTTTGTCAGGAAACCCTCCTGCACACATTGTACAAACACCGACCCATCTAATGAACTCGAGCTATAGCTCTCCCAGTCAATATCTGGGAAGTTAAAGTCCCCCATAACAACCACCCTGCTACCTTCACTCTTTTCCTGAATCATCCTCGCAATATTATCCTCTACTTCTCTAGGACTATTAGGAGGCCTGTAGAAAACACCTAACAGGGTGACCTCACCTTTCCTATTTCTAACCTCAGCCCAAACTACCTCAGATGGCAAGTCCTCTTCCATCGTCCATTCCACTGCTGTGATACTATCTTTGACAAGTAATGCCACGCCTCCCCCTTTTTTACCCCCATGTCTGATCCTACTAAAACATTTGAACCCTGGAACGTGCAACAGCCATTCTTGTCCCTGTTCTACCCACGTCTCTGTAATGGCCACAACATCGAAGTCCCAGGTACCAACCCACGCTGCAAGTTCACCTACCTTATTCCTTATACTTCTGGCATTGAAGTATACACACTTCAATCCACCCTTCTGGTTACAGGCACCCTCCTTAGAGATCGCTGCATTATTCCTAACCTCCCTACACTCAAGGTCCTGTACCCTAAAGCTACAGTCCTGGTTCCCATGCCCCCTTGGAGTTAGTTTAAACCCTCCCAAAGAGCACTAGCAAACCTCCCCCCAAGGATACTGGTGCCCCTCAGGTTCAGGTGTAGCCCATCCTTTTTATAGAGGTCCCACCTTCCCCAGAAAGGACCCCAGTTGTCCAGAAACCGGAATCCCTCCCTCCTGCACCATCCCTGTAGCCACGCATTTAACTGCTCTCTCTCCCTATTCCTCGACTCTCTATCACGTGGCACGGGTAACAAACCAGAGACTACAACTCTGTTTGTTCTAACTCTGAGCTTCCAACCTAGCTCCCTGAAAGCCTGTCTGACATCCTCACCCTTCTTCCTACCTATATCGTTGGTGCCAACGTGGACCACGATCTGGGGCTGCTCCCCCTCCCCCTTAAGGACCCGGAAAACACGATCAGCGACATCACGTACCCTTGCACCTGGGAGGCAACATACCAAACGTGAGTCCCTGTCGCCCCCACAAAACCGTCTGTCTGTACCCCTCACTATCGAGTCCCCAAGAACTATTGCTCTACCTTTCTCCACCCTACCCTTCTGAGCAACGGGGCCAGGCTCCGTGCCAGAGGCCTGAACCTCGTTGCTTGCCCCTGGTAAGTCATCCCCCCCACAAGTATCCAAAACGGTATACTTGTTCTTGAGGGGAATGACCGCAGGGGGTCCCTGCACTGGCTGCTTCCTCCCACTCCCCCTCACTGTCACCCATCTATCTTGAACTTTCGGAGTAACTACTTGCCTAAAGCTCCGATCTATGACCTCCTCTGCCTCCCGAATGATCCGCAGTTCATCCAACTCCAGCTCCAGTTCCCTAACACGGGTTTGGAGGAGCTGGAGATGGGTGCACTTCTTGCAAGTGTACTCAGCAGGGACGCTAATGGCTTCCCTCACCTCATACATGTTGCAAGAGGAACATTGCCCTCTCTGCACTGCCATCCCTCTAAAAGTAAGCTTTCCTTTAAAAAAAACAACAACAAAACCAACTAAATCTAAAGAAACAAACAAGGAAAATGCAGCACTTACCCGCTAGTCACAATTGGTCTTATTATTAGGTTAGAGGAGGTGGAAGGGTGGGAGGCACTACTCGTGTAGTGCCTCGGGTGACTCGCCTACGCGTTTAAATAAGGGGAGAAAAAAAAACCTTACCCAAGTAACCTAGCGCGCCTTCCGGGTCTGCTACCGCTTTTTTTGAAAGAAAACTTTAAATTTTTAACTATTAAATAAACGACCAAACTTACCCACCAGCCGTCGCGAAGTCTTCCGAGAGACTTACACTAGCCCAATAACCTCCATATGCTTATCCAATGCCTGCTTAAATGACCATAAAGAGGGAGAGTCCACCACTGCTACTGGCAGGGCATTCCATGAACTCACAACCCGCTGACTAAAGAATCTACCCCTAACATCTGTCCTATACCAACCACCCCTTAATTTAAAGCTGTGTCCCTTAGTAACAGCTGACTCCATTAGCGGAAAAAGGTTCTCACTGTCAACCCTATCTAAACCCCTAATCATCTTGTACACCTCTATCAAATCTCCCCTAAACCTTCTTTTCTCCAATGAGAACAGCCCCAAGTGCCTCAGCCTTTCCTCATACGATCTTCTGGTACTCCTGCATGTGTCTTGACAAGTGCAAGATGAAAAGTTTCAGCAGTCTGTTTTCTTATAGTCACTAATCAAACTGGAATGTTGCCAGGGCGAGACAATTGTAGTTAAAAGTAAAGTTTGGATATGCATTTTTTTCTAAACTGAAGAGGCTGAGGCAGGTTATGATTGTGATATATAAAATTAAAAAGACGCTTAAATAGACCCTACTTCCAATCGCAGAGAAGTCCATAACTAGGCAAAGACTAAAGTCTAAAAGGTGAAGGAATAAAAGATTACTTGAGTTTTGATGTTTTCATTCAGAGTCTGTAAATCACTGGCTGATGGTGGAGGTGAAGACAGAAAATCTCACCACCATGTCAAGCACTTGACTCTACACTTGAGGCACCATAACCTACAAGGCAATGGACAAAATCTGAAAATGATTTGGAAGTGCTAGTGTTGGACTAAGATGTACAAAGTTAAAGATCACACAACACTAACTTCCAAATCTGAAAAGTGTGATTGGGGTGGCTAGCTATTTAGACAGAAGGCAGAAAGGACTCATTTTGAGTCAGGAATTTCTATAATTCGATAATTGAATGAATCTAGCAACTGAATGGCCTAATCACATTCTTATTAATGATTTTGTTTGCAGCTCAGTCATTTCATGCAGTTTCTTTCTGCTTTGTCACCTTTGTTGACAGTTACTTCGACAGTTGCTTCCATTAGTGATAAATTTGCTTCACTCCCAATACAGCATTATTTAATGCACATCAGATTCTACCACCTAAATATTGTGTGAGAACATTCTCACTGCTTGTATAGTGTTAGATGTACACAGTGCTAAATGCATGTACTACAAATTAGGAATCAAGGCCTGACTTGACTCCATTTCAAGCTGTAGTGCACTGTAACTTTAGCATCAACCCAAGGGAGTCTTCCTTCAGTTTAACACAACCATTGCTGCATAAATGCATCCTAATTCAAATAAAACATAGGCATCATTGATACCACCAGGCTTGCATTTCCCACTCAGTCAGCTTTTAGATCAAGTCTGAAGTCTCATGAAACTATTTTCAACATGGACAATGTGAACTAAAAGCTCAGCAGCCGAGGGAACGCAAGTTGTAATTTGCTGAAACCAACATTTTGTCGAGTTTGTCTTTCTGTTGCTCGGTGATTTATTATTAATTCATGACCTCTCCACAAGCACTTGCAGAGTTGGCGGGGTCATTTTTAATGGGTTTTTTTGTCTGCGGTGCCTGTCATTTCCTACAGGGTCACGAGCCCAGCATACCCTAGTTGACCTGACAGTGATATAGAAGTTATCTGAACATGATGTTGGGAGATGAAGTAATACACCTCACTTACAGTGATGTTACAAGGAAAGATGCAGGCAAGGTCACTGCCCCCCTCACCTACTGCCTTGCCTTCTGCGAAACAATTGAATTATTGGGTCACACTGCTTTCCTAGGCATAGAGTGCGATTATAAGTTCTGCTTTAACCCCTAGCAACATGTTTTACCATGTCTGAGCGTGCATTTCAAACTTTGAATCACTTTGAACTCTACAAGTCCAACTAAAAAGTATAGAATAGACAACACGAGAAAGGGAAATCACACAGGTTTCCACAAGACCTTTTCGACACACCTCATTAGGCATCATCATGTGGAATGAGCTTTCACATTCATTGTGTCGTGGGATGTCAAATGAATGGACCCTCTGGTGGCACAGCAGTAGTGTCCATATCCCTGGACCAAGAGACCTAGGTTCAAGTCCCACCTGCTCCAGAGGTGTGTAATAGCATCTCTGAACAGGTTGGTTATGTAAAATAACAATAATAAAAAGAAATTCAACTTGGCAGTGAGCCTCAAAACCAATTTACATGTTAGGCATCTGACAGGGCTCTAATGGTCGTGCCTCTACCTAGAGAGTCCTCGAACTGTACAACATGGAAACAGACCCTTTGGTCCAACTCGCCCATGCCGACCAGATATCCTAAATTAATCTAGTCCCATTTGCCAGCATTAGCCCGATATTCCTATAAACCCTTGCTATTCATGTACCCATCCAGATGCCTCTTAAATGTTGTAATTGTACCAGCCTCCACCACTTCCTCTGGTAGCTTTTTCACACACGCACCACCCTCTGTGTGAAAAAGTTGCCCCTTCTGGGCCAGAAGGCTTAGATTCAAGTCCCACCTTCTCCAGGGATGTGTAATAACTTCTGTTACCAAGTCGATTAGAAAATATTTTTGACACAGACTGACATTTTTGACATAGTTCAACACAATGCAAGCTCAGTGACTTCTTTATGGCTTTCTTACTTAGCTTATTCAAAACCTTCTTAATCCAATCTACAGAAAGTGCATAAAGCAGCATTCCCTCATAAAACATTGAACAGTTTACTTCTCTGTTGCTGACTATCATGTTCGACTGATTAGATTATACGGATAATGTGAAGTGAGCCATTAACACTGCTACCATATTCAGATTAGCATGGCAGTAAATTTTTGACATTAATGTAATAGCATAAAATTAGCAGATTGGATGCATGCAGCATCAGTACTGTCTTCATTCAAGTTGAAAGTAACAAAAACGGCAGACCATGCATTTTTGTATTTCAGTTACATCCAGCTGGGCTCAGTTCGATACATTCTCACTTGTGTCCGAAAAGATTCTGGAGTTCAAGTTCCACATCCCCCTTGAGCATATTTGTAATATTGATCAGCTCTGTTGGCTGGATAGCTGCTAAGTGATACCAACTGCGTGGGTTCAATTCCGCACTGGCTGAGGCCTCCATAAAGGACTCTCATTCTTAACTTCTACCCTTACCTGAGCTGTGGCGACTGTCACACAAAATCACCACCAGTTGTCTCTCTCTAATAAGAAAGCACACATATGTAGTCCAGTAACATTATGGCATCTTATATTAGAGAGTTTCACTTTTCCTGAGGAGTCTCACTTCAGATAAAATGTTAATCTGTGGTCCTGCCTGTTCAACACAACGACAATAACAGTAACATCTCCATGGCCTCACTATGTAGTTAACCAGTTGCCTTCCTAAACCAAGATCTCTGTGCTCCTCCAATTGTCACCTCTTACATTTTGACTTTTTCACATCTTCCACCATTTGCTGCTGCATCTTTAGCTAACTCGGCCCTAAGCTAAGAGCCCTAAACCTTCATTGTTTTTCCCTTTCTCTGTCCTTTACCTCCTTAAAACCTATCACTTTGGCCATGGCTTTGTCAACCTGTCCTAATATTATACACCTTGATGCAAACAGTGGCTAATCCCTCTCCTGTGGAGCACAGTGGGATGCTTTACTATGTTAATGTCGCCATAGAAACAAAATTTATTGTTTTATTTATAAAGTACCTTTAATTTACCTGAAAGTTTAGCCTAGAGGAGCAATTGGTAATGCAATCTCCCAAAGCAGAAATTCTCTTTGTGAGTGAATGAATTTCAAGGTCTAGAAATCGTGTCACTCACAGAAGTAGTAACAGGTAAAACCTTTCCCAGCTGTAGGGTTTCGTCGTTGGTTAGTAACATCCCTTGTCTATTACAAGCACTAAAAATTAACATTTCCTTTAACGAATGCACAGAAATTAATAAGCTCTCTTCATTTCAAGCAGTCAGTAATGAATCATCTTAATTCCAAATCAATAGTGAACCCATGCATTTACAAGTCATGAGACTCGTAATTTACAGGTAATGAGGCCTGTCAGTCACAGGTAAGTTAACGAGTCCCATCAATTACAGTCAGTAATAAGCACTGGCGTTACAAACAAAGTAGGTAATGAGCCTTATCAATTACGAGCACGGTACCTAATGAACTTTAGCGGGTGCTATCGCATGCTGCTGTTTATTGACTTACAACCTACTAGGATCAGAGGTCAAGACACAGTTTACAGGGGTCAGCAAACCTGCCTGTAGAGGAGAGAAGTTCAGAGTGACATTGACAAATGTAGATCAAAAAACTGGTGCAAGCCAGTCATGACAAAATTAATCCAGTGGTTATTTGTTCAAATGCATTACGAAATGACTGTATAAATTGGAAGCTATTCTTCTGTTTAATTACTTGAAAATAGCACTATTTAATGGCCAATGACGAACCCACAATTAATTGGAATTACTGCAAAAGCAAGATGCTCAGCAGGTCATGCAGCATGCCTGGAGAGCAAAGCAGAGTTAATGTCTCAGCTCTGTGGCTTCACTTCAGAACAGGTATAAAGCTACAGTTTACAAGTATAGAGGCAATGAAAGGAGAGAGGAAGCTGGACAAAAATAAAATAAAAGAAAGCTGACTGGATGGAAAGAGAAGATTAAATGTCACAAAAGATGATGATGCAAGACAAAGTAAAAAGACAGACTTAGACAATCTGTAAATGACAACAGCAGTACAAATTATTCCACCCACATCACTTACAGAAACCAAAGCCGTGTCGGAATCCCAGTTCTTTTATACGAATAATCTCTTGCACTGTAGCCTGTGAAAAGGACGACATTAGACTAGACCTTGTATTTTACTGTAGCTCCAAGAAAAGGTGCTTTATTCCAATTTCTTTTTCTCTCACCCCCAGCCAGGAATGCAAGAAAGCAACCTGTTCAGATGTATTTAGCAGTTTATAGGTTTGACCCAGGTATCAGAAGTTGAATTCAAGTGGTGGACATTAACTTGGGATGCATCTGCTCTTCCAATAGGTTTCTTTTGCGTGTGAGGATCTGTGCTGCTCTATTCACTCCCAGGCTATTTAACGATGATTAGAAAATGAAAGCTTCAATGTGAAGCTTGGAAGCTGTTACTTTTCTTCCAGACAGCAATTCCCGACTCAGGCGACTGACTGTGTGGAGTTTGCACGTTCTCCCCGTGTCTGCGTGGGTTTCCTCCGGGTGCTCCAGTTTCCTCCCACAGTCCAAAGATGTGTGGGTCAGGTGAATTGGCCATGCTAAATTGCCCGTAGTGTTAGGTAAGGGGTAAATGTAGGGGTATGGGTGGGTTGCGCTTCGGCGGGTCGGTGTGGACTTGTTGGGCCGAAGGGCCTGTTTCCACACTAAGTAATTTAATCTAATCTAATCTAATCTAATCTAATCTAATCTAATCTAAACAGCAAGCTAAAGTCCAACTGGCCAGTGTGACAAATAGCAGTAAAAAAAGTTTATTTCAGCGGAGGAATGACATTAACCATTGGAAATGCAGACATACCCACAGCACAGAGTAAAATCAGAATAGAGGTATTTTATGTGGTAACAGTGGAATAGTGATGAAGATTTGGACTCTGTCAGAACCTATGAATACATGAGGCCTAGTTAAAGTTTGATTGACAGCTTTCAGAGTGTAAGCATTCTTTAGATAATTATATCATGATTTTGCCAAATCATAAATAAACAGTTGACAAAAACTCACAATTAGATTTGATTCCCTACAGTGTGGAAACAGGACCTTCGGCCCAACAAGTCCACATCAACCCTCCAAAAAGCAACCCACCCAGACCCATTCCCCTGATTAATGCGTCTAACACTATGGGTAATTTAGCATAGCCAATACACCTGACCTGCACATCTTTAGATTGTGGGAGGAAACCAGAGAACCCGCAGAAACCCACACAGACATAGGGAGAATGTGCAAACTCCACACAGTCAGTTGCCTGAGGTAGGAATTGAACCTAGGTTCCTAGGACTGTGAGGCAGCAGTGCTAACCACTGAGCCACCATGTCACCCTATATGCTAACATATTAGGAATTATTTGATCAGTACTACAAACTGTTAGATTGTACTAAGGTGTCTCATGGACAGACAAGTGGATCTATTGCCATTCATTTCTCAGGAGAAGACAACTGTTAAATCATATGTCTATAGTATTAAAAAAAATTCAGAGGAAATCATTATTCATTTCAGACTTGATATATAGAACAGTGGGTACTCTGCAATAACACACTTATACTCAATGACCTGATGGTTACAAAGTTCTAAATATAATCAAGATGCAATGCCAATAGAAGAGAAGATAAAATCTAATTTAAACACAAAAATGGGCTGGAGAAACTTAAAAAAAATCACACAACGCCAGGTTATTAGTCCAACAGGTTTATTTGTAAGTACAAGCTTTCAAAGCGCTGCTCCTTTGTCAGGGAGCTAGTGGGGCAGGATCATAGGACACAAAATTTATAGTAAAGGTTAAAATTTAAAATGACTGATGACATGTATTGAACAAACCTAGATTGCTGTTAAGTCTTTAATCACTGAGAATGGAGATGCATGATTCAATTGATTAACATGTAAATCTCAGAATTTCTTTCAAGTCACAGCCCCAACATAACTTAAGGTTTTATCAGCATTATAAGAAGGTGATATCACAGCTCAGACAATGCATTAAATGCATGAGGTTATAGTCTGTCTGTATCCCACTCTTGAAAGAAGTTCTGGGATTTACATATTAATCAATTGAAACCTGCATTACCATTCTAAGTGATAAAAGGCTTAATAGCAATCAAGGTTTTTTGCTATACATAAGCATCACAGATACTGAAGCAGCCCTAATGCAAAATGTGCTTGATAATGTCCCAGTGTGGACCAAGTAGCAAGTAACATTCACATCATACAGTGATCACCTCCAGGAAGAGAGAATCTAATTATCTTCACTCGATGGTATGAGCCTACTCCTCCATCCCCAATATCAACCTTATGGAAGAAGAGAAAACAACTGTTCCAAATATATTTTCTTTTCTCTCTCCCTTAACCCAAAAACAGTTTTCTTGAAATAAAGTCCACTAGTAATTCCAAAGTCTGGCATCTTTGTTTTATTTTTTATTTTTTAAACATTAAGTAATCTGCAGGCAACTCTCATCTCATTTTGTCAAACTTCCAGAAAGGTGTAACTCAAAAGTAGGAAATGAGGATTCCTTCACATGTAAACGTGCTTTTTAATAAAATGTGAATTTCCACTCAGGCTGTATTGGTTATCTCGCATTGTTTAATGGGATTAGCTCAATCAAATCAGCTGACCATTGCAACCATTTTAAGTCAGTATTTTCTCCCTTCTCCAAAAATGTTTTAATGTATATAAGGTAATGGATATTAAAATCAAATGATGGCAGTTGAATATTGGTAGTCCATATTTTATCACCATCATGACATTACAGTAAACTAGAAACTGAAGTGGACCAACCATATAAAACCTGTTGCCAAAAGCAGATCAGACACCTGGGATTCTGTGGTGAGTAACTCTCTACCTGACTGAAGTACCACTCGGTCTGAACATTTGCAGTTCCAACAGCATTAAAGTGGCCGGACACTATTCAGGACAAAGCAGCTCACTTAATAATCACCCCACCACCTTCGATATTCACTTCCTCCACCACTAACTTATAGCAGCAGCAGTGTGTACAACCTACAGGATGTACAAGGTGTACAAGTAGCGACATAGCTATGCTCCATCAATAGCACCTTCCAAACCCACCTTCCATCTTGAAGAGCAGGGCAACAGATCTGTGGGAGAACCATCACCTGCATAGCCTTCTTCAAAGACACACACCATCCTGGCTTGAAATTACAAATCATTGTTCCTTTACTGTCACTGGGTCAAAATCCTATAGGACTCCTGTCTTAGCAGCTTTGCCATTGCACCAACCCTTAATAAATGGACAATAAAAAATAGGCAAAACTGGTAGCCTAGTCAGTGACACCCATATCCTGCGTTCGAACAGAAGAAAAAAAGCAAACCTTACATTTAAAAAAAGGCTTAAATGGAACTTGTTATAAGACCATAGGATAGAGGAGCAGAAATTAGACCATTCAGCCCATCAAGTCTGCTCCACCATTCAATCGTGGCTGATAAGTTTCTCAAACCCATTTTCCCTCTCTTTTCTCCCATAATCCTTGATCTCCTTGACAATCAATAATATATGTATCTCCATCTCAAATATACTCAATGACCTGGCCTCCACAGCCTTCTGTGGTGATGAAGTCCATAGATTCACCACTGTCTGGCTGAAGAAATTCCTCTTTATCTCCATTATAAAAGGTCTTCCCTTTCCTCATCAACTGCTGTTGCTTGTAACAACACCTGTCAAGAGATCTGTTGTCATGGAGTGCACATTGATCGATCTGGTGTATCTACACATTGACTCTAGCTCATGCCAGAGGGAGTGGCAAAGGCTGATACAATTACAACATTTAAAAGACATCTGGATGGGTATATGAATAGGAAGGGTTTAAGGGGATATGGGCCAATTGCTGGCAAATGGTACTAGCTTTATTTAGAATATCTGTTCAGCATGGATGAGTTGGGTCTGTTTCCGTGCTGCACATCATTATGACACCACGACCATCTATGCAACTACTCCATAATATTCATTATTTAACTATATCCAGTGACTTTTTTTTTACTGTTGTTCTCCTCTTTACCCTCTAGACGAAACCTGCCTGGCTTTACAGATATGCTCTTTCTGCATGTTGAACTGTTAAGAGTTACTTTCTGTCTTACAATTTAAAGTACCTGTTCACTTGTTTTGTGATTTACCGATGACATTTTTAGCTATAGCCTTCGATCTAACAGTTCAAATGCTTTCCTTCCGTAGTTATTATTTAGGTTTCCGAGACAGACAAGAACATGAAACATGATATAATAACTATTGAGGAAAAAGATTAGCCTTTTCTTTAACTTTAAATAAAACTATTGCAATGTCTTAGCAAAGCTGGGTGTTTCTTTGAGTGTTCAACAAGTAATATTTGCGTCAGCTGATAAGGATATGTAAAAAAGAAGCTCATTACGTTAAAGTTGCAACTACACTAGTCATCAAAGGTTAAGAATCCTGTTAATATTGTAGATATGTTTGATGAATATGCAAGGCTAATAGAAGAGTTTAAATGAGAATTGTGAAACCTGTAAGAAGGGGTTTTGAAAGAAGCCCCTACATTTCATTGTAAGCTTCTATTGGCTTGCGATTTTATTTAGGTAGTTACCATCCATCTAAAGATATTGAAGAAAGAAATTGCTATTGACCAGTCTACAGGATTTAATACTTCTACAAAAATGCATAGTAAAATTAATGGGGAAGTTATTACAGAATAAAATTATGAAACAAAATAAATGAGGATTTGTGTTGAGATGTCAGCAAACATTTGGGCCTAGTAATGAAGATGAGTTTACCAATGAAGGAGTGGAAATTAGAGTTGGTGACTGATGGAGCATTTACACCATTAGATAACCTCAGTGCTATAATATTAGATCAGAAAGGCTGGTGAAGTGGCTCTTTTTTTTTGCCTAATTAACCAACGTCTAAATTCTTTCACCATGGCATGGATTGTCTTCAGGTGATTGGAGCCTGTAATCCATACCACCTAGCTTCTATCACGAACTACCTTTTGCTCTTTGTGGTAATCCTCTTGCACCAGAATGTACTCCAATTAGTCTCTCTTTTTGCAAGCATTTAAATGCTCTACACACAGTGGCAGGCTTTTAATAAGGCTGAGATGTCATAAAATTGGCAGAGCATTGAGGCATTGTATCAACGGAATTAAATTCTATCTTAGATGAGATTTTGAAGTCTATAAAAGAGAAAGAGTCTCAGGAAGTGGAAAGAGCCAGATAGGCCATGGCAGTGAGACGGCATTTGCCAAATAAGACAATAGCTGGTAGAATACTCAGTGCTTTATGATGAAGGTCCTGAAGAATAGAAAGTGATAGATCAAAGGGATAGAAAATAGTTATATGAATGATTACAACACATTTGACAGAACTAATATATTCACTGAGTAAGTACCCACAGGGAAAATAGGAAATATATTTTGAAGAAGGATGAACTGAACAAAGAAGTATGCCAAAGAGTGGGACATGCTGGAATAGTTAGTTAAAACTGATTAGATTCCTTACAGTGTAGAAACAGGCCATTTGGCCCAACAAGTCCACACCAACCCTCCAAAGAGTAACCCACCCAGACCCATTCCCCTACCTTATGTTTACCCCTGACTAATGCACCTAACCCTAATGGCAATTTAGCATTAGCCAATTCACCTAACCTGCACACCTTTGGACTGTGGGAGGAAACTGGAGCACCTGGAGGAAACCCACACAGACATGGAGAGAATGTGCAAACTCCACATAGTCACCTGAGATGGGAATCAAACTTGGGTGCCTGGCATTGTGAGGCAGCAGTGTTAACCACTGAGCCACCATGTTGCCCCTTGATGTTTGGCTGAGGATCAAGTATTGAGGTCCATGAACTGGCATAATGGAGAAAGAAAGTGCTCTAAGTACTGATCATAAATTTGAAAATACCATTAGGTCAGAAAACAATGACCTTCAGAAAGAGCCTTTGTTAGTACAAGAGAGAGATCTCAAAGTGGTGTTACCCTCAAACAAGCAAGTCGAAGCTGTGGCTTAAACAGTTCAGATGTTGAAAGGTCACCGAACAGTCCCCAAATAGAAGCAAAGATCGTTGTGACCATGAAGTTTTAATGGCTGCCATTAGGTGCAAGAATAAACCAATAGGAGTTTACACTCTGGAAACGTCAGTGTATAGAAGCATTTGTTTATTTACCGTAACTTCCCTCACCTTATAGTGTGGCTTTAGCAACACTGTCTATTTGTAAAGGGTCACCCTGCTGATTGATCTACACTCCAATAAATATGTGGCAAAAGAAACTAAAAAAAAAGGTTTGAAAAATTAACTTCCATCTGTGGTAGAATTGATTCCAATATCTGCATTGTCTCATTTTACTTCAAATTCCCTGACTACTAACCTCGCTTTAGTCTTAAATCACAAGTTCTGGATTAGTGGTGCTGGAAGAGCACAGCAGTTCAGGCAGCATCCAACAAGCAGCGAAATCGACGTTTCGGGCAAAAGCCCTTCATCAGGAATAAAGGCAGTGAGCTGGAAGCATGGAGAGATAAGCTAGAGGAGGGTGGGGTGGGGAGAGAGTAGCATAGAGTACAATGGGTGAGTGGGGGAGGAGTTGAAGGTGATAGGTCAGGGAGGAGAGGGTGGAGTGGATAGGTGGAAAAGAAGATAGTCAGGTCGGACAAGTCCGGACAAGTCATGGGGACAGTGCTGAACTGGAAGTTTGAAACTAGGATGAGGTGGGGGAAGGGGAAATGAGGAAGCTGTTGAAGTCCACATTGATGCCCTGGGGTTGAAGTGTTCCGAGGCGGAAGATGAGGCGTCCTCGAAATGCCAAAGCTATTTGCTATTTCTCATAAATCTCAAAATAAGCTCCAAATTAATTCCAACTATCTAATTTCATTCATTATTCACTTTTAGCCTACCTTCAATTTTTTTGGCAGCCAAGACTGCTTGGCAATCATTAGTTTATTGGCTGACTTCGCTAAGATACTTCACCATGTCTCCACTACTCACCTACTAACAATCTCTATTGATCATGGCTTCCAGCAAGCATCATATACTTTACCTCCCGCTATGTGCTGAGCAATTGCTAGGCTCAGATTCACACCTAATAGCGACTTCACCATGACAGACACAATGATTGCACAGGCCACACTGACACAACGCCCCCTCTGCAGGATAAGAGGCTATACAACTACTAGATTCAACAGAAGCTGCTTGATATGGGACAAGTATGTCTGTGAGCAGAGGAGATGGCATTGGCCATGATGAGAAGCACCACTACTGAGGCTGTGAACACCAGTAGTTTTATGACATGTATCCATTTGCCAAATCCTCCTCCTCTCCTCAAAGCAGCTTATGAGAGCGGCTAAAAGGATTATCAAAGAAAACTTGCAAGGAACATCAAAATCAATAAGAAATTACATAGTTACATCAAGGAAAGCAAGTGGTGAGAACCAGTGTTGATCTAATAAAGACTGAATGTGGGGATATTATCAATGACTGCTGGGAAATGGCAGACTTGAATAATTACTTTGCCTCAGTACTTAGAATTGAAAAAAAGAGGAGAGCTTGCCAAAAGTCAAGAGGGAAATAATAATGGAAAGCGGACAGGGTCTGAATAAAATTAACACACATAAAACTGCTGTAAGGAAGAAATTAATGGAATTAAAGAGTGACAAATCCCCAGGGCTTAATGGTTTCCAACTAAGGGTGTTAAAGGAGCTATGGGAGCATATTGTAGATACCCTAATGACAATCTTTCAGAGTTTCCTAGAGTTCCCTCTAGATTGGAAAATTGCATATGTCAAATCATTTTTTAAAAGTGTGAAACAGGAAAACCAAGGAATTATAGATTAGTTAGCCTAACATTTATGGCAGAGAAATTATTGGACTCTGTAATCAAAGATAGGATAACTGGACACCTTGAAAACTTGCAGATAATCAGGGAGAAACCAGGATGGATGGATGACAGGCAGGTCATGCCTTAAAAATATCAGATACCTCGGTGGCACAGTGGTTAGCACTGCTGCCTCACAGCGCCTGTAGACCCGGGTTCAATTCCCGACTCAGGCGACTGACTGTGTGGAGTTTGCACGTTCTCCCCGTGTCTGCCCGGGTTTCCTCCGGGTGCTCCGGTTTCCTCCCACAGTCACAAAGATGTGTGGGTCAGGTGAATTGACCAAGCTAAATTGCCCCTAGTGTTAGGTTAGGGGTATGGGTGGGTTGCGCTTCGGCGGGTCGGTGTGGACTTGTTGGCCCGAAGGGCCTGTTTCCACACTGTAAGTCTAATCTAATCTCTTCAAAAAACTATAGTAGTAGAGAGGGGAATGCCTATGGATGTTGCTTACATGAACTTCGAGCAGTCTCTTATGTGGGCCTAAGGTTAATGCCCATGGAATTGAGGACAAATTACTGATATGGATGAGAAATCAATTGAGTGGCAGGCAACAGAAAATAGGGATAGTGGAGAGAGAATATTGGCTAGGTACTCAAATTGGCAGACTGTGACCAGTGGTATCCCACAGTTTCTGTGACTGGGCCTCAATTATGCACATTATTTAGTAATGATTTAGCTAATGGCACAGAAAGTCATCTATCCAAATTTACTGATGACAAAGTTAAGTGACACTGTAAATAGTGCCGATGATGGCAAAGGGATACTGATACTCAATTGAATGGGTAAAACAGTGGCAGATGGACTTCAATATAAGAAAATGTGAGGTTATCGATTTTGGACCAAAAAGGATACAGCAGAGTAATTTCTAAATGGTATAAAGTTAAATACAATGGATGCTCAAAGAGACATTGGGGATCAGTTGCATAGATCTTTAAAATGCCATGATCAGGTACAGGAAATAATTAAGGAAGCTAATAAAATGCTAGCCTGTGTAGCTATGCTGCACAGACAAACCTCTGGTCAGACCCCTCTGGAGGATTGTGAGCAGGTCTGGGCACTGCACTTTAGGAAGGATATATTGGCCTTGGAGGGAGTTTGCAAGAAAGATACCTAGACTTCAGGAATTGTTATAAGGAGAGATTATATAAACCTGGCCTGTTTTCGTCAAAATTGAGAGGATGATCTGGTCAAAGTTTTCTAGATATTAACAGGAAAAGACAGAATAGATAAAGTTAAGCTATTTCCACTGGTTGGAGATTCTACAACAAGGGGCATAGTCTGCAACATAGGGCCAGACTGGTTAGGAGAGATGTTAGGAAGCACTTCAACATACAAAGGGTGGTATATGTTTGGAATTCTCTTCCACAATGGCAGTGGATGCTGGATAAGTTGTTGATTTTAAATTTGAGATAGATTTTTCATTAGGCAAGAGTATTAAGGGGTATAATCCAAAGGCAGATATATGGAGCAAGGCCACAGATCAGCCATGATCTCATTGAATGGTGGAATAGGTTTGAAGGGCTGAATGACCTACTCCTGTTCCTAAGTACCTGTGCTACCTTTCCTTCATTCCATTATATCCGCTGATTAAACACCTACTGAAGGTTTGCCCTCATTTCTTTTTCTTTTTCCTCTCCTCCTGAACAAAGAGCCCGGCATTGTCTCTTCTACCTTTCCTGTTTCCAGGAATTGGAACCTGACCATGTAGGGATGTGGGGAGGACAACTCAATCTTATACTCACAGCCATCAACTTGGATACTGACACTGCAAATGACAGTATCTTTTTTATTTTTCTGCATTTGTATTGCAGGCTGTAATGGAAATATGGACTGTTGTCAAACCAAGGACTGTGAAAGGGATTGCTGATTTTTTTAAAGCAGGCTACCAACACTCATTGGAAATATTGTTCACTGGTAGAGGAAACTTACTGCAGGTGGGCTGGAGGCAAGGTTGCATAGCAAGGGAGATTCAGCCAGCAACAAGTAGCTGATTGGTCTATAGGGTGATGACCAGTTGTCAATGACAAAGGGCTTCTGCCTGCCAACATCCCCAATTATGTGATTGTTTCCCACGTAGCTGAACAGGCTTTGGGTATAAATGTTATGGTCAGGAGCATTGCCTTTCCATCTTCAGTTGTTTTAAAAAGGCTATGGCTTAAAGAAAGCCAACTAACTTTCTCTCACCGGTTGCTATAACCTGCAAGTCAAAAATATCCTGAGTCACTTTATGCCTCCTCTGAGCCAGTGAAAGTACATAGAGAAGAGAGATCATGAAGCACTAAGTAGTAACATCCAAAAGTACTATCTCAGTGAACCACACGAACAGAAATGTTAAACTGAATCTTCACAGTTTTCCTACTATCCAAAATGCTGATGTCTTATGTCTGTCTGTTGTGTGTGTAGGAGGAATTTTATAAGGGTGTTTGAGTTTTAACCAGTCAAATTATACATCAACAGTTCATCATTGCTCAACAGCAGCTAACATCTATTTATTTGTGAAAGTACCAATTTTTGGTAAGGGCATAAAATTTGGCTTTTACTTTCTGTTTAACCTGGGTCTAAAAAAGACATGTAAATTGGGGCATTCTGTATATTTTGATGAAATCTTTAACTCTGTGACAACTCCAGGAATAACAGAGCTTGACTTCCAGCACATTACCCCAGGAACATGTGATAATAGCACAAAGTTAAGATCTGCATGTAGTGAGGCAATGGACACGGATGGCCGACAGTCAAAACAGGGCTCAAAGTGTGTTGCTGGTTAACACGCAGCAGGTCAGGCAGCATCCAAGGAACAGGAAATTCGACGTTTCGGGCACAAGCCCTTCTTCAGGAATGAAGAAAGTGTGTCCAGCAGGCTAAGATAAAAGGTAGGGAGGAGGAACTTGGGGGAGGGGCGATGGAGATGTGATAGGTGGAAGGAAGTCAAGGTGAGGGTGATAGGCCGGAGTGGGGTGGGGGCGGAGAGGTCAGGAAGAAAATTGCAGGTTAGGAGGGCGGTGCTGAGTTCGAGGGAATCGACTGAGACAAAGTGGGGGGAGGGGAAATGAGGAAACTGGAGAAATCTGAGTTCATCCCTTGTGGCTGGAGGGTTCTCAGGCGGAAGATGAGGCGCTCTTCCTCCAACCGTCGTGTTGTTATGTTCTGGCGATGGAGGAGTCCAAGGACCTGCATGTCCTTGGTGGAGTGGGAGGGAAAGTTAAAGTGTTGAGCCACGGGGTGGTTGGGTTGGTTGGTCCGGGCGTCCCAGAGTTGTTCCCTGAAGCGTTCCGCAAGTAGGTGGCCCGTCTCCCCAATTTAGAGGAGGCCACATCGGGTGCAGCGGATGCAATAGATGATGTGTGTGGCTACAGCGCCCGTGGCACCAACGGCCGCCGACGACCGTGACGTCACTTCCGCCCCCACCGACCTCGCAGCCTCCGCGATCGCCGCCCAGACAACCGCTTCCACGATCGCCAGGAAGATCGCCGACGGATTCGCGACCCCCGCGGCTATCAGGAATGACAACGGTTCTTTCGTCGCCACAACCATTTCCGCCCCTTCGGTTGCCGTCGCCGCAGCCACTTCCGCCCCAGTGACATCACTAACCTGCACGACCACAACGCCTCAGGTGTCTCTGCCCCCACGCCGACTTTCGTCACCACGCGTAACCCCGCCCCCACGCTGACTTCCGTCACCACGCATAACGCCGCCCCCACACCGAGCTTCGTCACCACGTCTAACCCTGCTCCTACGTCGATCTCCGTCCCCGCCCCTGCCCCTAACCTCGCCCCCACTCCCAGCACCAGTCCCACACCAGGTCCTAGCTCCCAGCCTTGCCAGATCTTCACCATCCCTCCAGACGTCCCCGTCTCTGAGGATGAAAGATCAATCCTCAGCAGAGGCCTCACCTTCATTCCCCTACGCCCTCGGATTAATGAGTTCAACACGCGGTGAGATATTGAACAATTCTTCCGCCGCCTTCGCATCCGTGCCTACTTTTACAACCAAGACTCCCGACCACCCTCTGACGACCCTTTCTCCCGCCTCCAACACACCCCATCCACCTGGACACCCCGTGCTGGCCTCTTACCCGCCCTCGATCTATTTATAGCCAACTGCTGCCGCGACATTGACCGACTCAATCTGTCCACCCCTCTTACCCACTCCAACCTCTCACCCTCAGAACGTGCAGCCCTCCACTCCCTCCGCTCCAACCCCAACCTCACCATCAAACCGGCAGGCGCGGTAGTAGTTTGGCGCACCGACCTTTATACCGCTGAGGCCAAACGCCAGCTCGCGGACGCCTCCTCCTATTAACCCCTTGACCATGACCCCACTTCCCACCACCAAACCATCATCTCCCAGACCATCCATAACCTCATCACCTCAGGGATCTCCCATCCACTGCCTCCAACCTCATAGTCCCACAACCCCGCACCGTCCATTTCTACCTCCTGCCCAAAATCCACAAACCTGACTGCCCCGGCCGACCCATTGTCTCAGCCTGCTCCTGCCCCACCGAACTCATCTCCACGTACCTCGACACGGTTCTGTCCCCCTTAGTCCAAGAACTCCCCACCTACGTTCGGGACACCACCCACGCCCTCCACCTCCTCCATGATTTTCGCTTCCCCGGTCCCCAACGCCTTATCTTCACGATGGACATCCAGTCCCTGTACACCTCCATCCCCCATCACGAAGGACTCAAAGCCCTCCGCTTCTTCCTTTCCCGCCGCACCAACCAGTACCCTTCCACTGACACCCTCCTTCGACAGACTGAACTGGTCCTCACCCTGAACAACTTCTCTTTCCAATCCTCCCACTTCCTCCAAACTAAAGGAGTTGCCATGGGCACCCGCATGGGCCCCAGCTATGCCTGTCTCTTCGTAGGATACGTGGAACAGTCCATCTTCCGCAAATACACTGGCACCACCCCCCACCTTTTCCTCCGCTACATTGATGACTGTATCGGCGCTGCCTCGTGCTACCACGAGGAGGTTGAACAGTTCATCAACTTTACCAACACCTTCCATCCCGACCTCAAATTCACCTGGACTGTCTCAGACTCCTCCCTCCCCTTCCTAGACCTTTCCATTTCTATCTCGGGTGACCGAATCAACACAGGCATCTACTATAAACCAACTGACTCCCACAGCTACCTGGACTACACCTCCTCCCACCCTGCCCCCTGTAAAAACGCCATCCCATATTCCCAATTCCTTCGTCTCCGCCGCATCTGCTCCCAGGAGGACCAGTTCCAATACCGTACAGCCCAAATGGCCTCCTTCTTTAAAGACTGCAGATCCCCCCCAAACGTGATCGATGATGCCCTCCACCGCATCTCCTCCACTTCCCGCTCCTCCGCCCTTGAGCCCCACCCCCCCAACCACCACCAGGACAGAACCCCACTGGTTCTCACCTACCACCCCACCAACCTCCGTATACTGCGTATCATCCGCCGTCATTTCCGCCACCTCCAAACGGACCCCACCACCAGGGATATATTTCCCTCCCCTCCCCTATCAGCGTTCCGCAAAGACCACTCCCTTCGTGACTCCCTCGTCAGGTCCACACCCCCCACCAACCCAACATCCACTCCCGGCACCTTCCCCTGCAACCGCACGAAATGCAAAACTTGCGCCCACACATCCTCCCTTACCTCTCTCTAAGGCCCCAAGGGATCCTTCCATATCCACCACAAATTCACCTGCACCTCCACACACATCATCTATTGCATCCGCTGCACCCGATGTGGCCTCCTCTATACTGGGGAGACGGGCCACCTACTTACGGAACGCTTCAGGGAACAACTCTGGGACGCCCGGACCAACCAACCCAACCACCCCATGGCTCAACACTTTAACTCTCCCTCCCACTCCACCAAGGACATGCAGGTCCTTGGACTCCTCCATCGCCAGAATATAACAACACAACGGTTGAAGGAAGAGCGCCTCATCTTCCGCCTGGGAACCCTCCAACCACAAGGGATGAACTCAGATTTCTCCAGTTTCCACATTTCCCCTCCCCCCACCTTGTCTCAGTCGATTCCCTCGAACTCAGCACCACCCTCCTAACCTGCAATTTTCTTCCTGACCTCTTCGCCCCCACCCCACTCCGGCTTATCACCCTCACCTTGACCTCCTTCCATCTATCACATCTCCATCGCCCCTCCCCCAAGTCCCTCCTCCCTACCTTTTATCTTAGCCTGCTGGACACACTTTCCTCATTCCTGAAGAAGGGCGTGTGCCCGAAACGTCGAATTTTCTGTTCCTTGGATGCTGCCTGACCTGCTGCGCTTTTCCAGCAACACATTTTCAGCTCTGATCTCCAGCATCTGCAGACCTCACTTTTTAACTCGACAGTCAAAACAGGGCAAGGATATCATCGGTGTAAGCCCAAATAAAGGTGAATTTAGATGCAAGGACTACTTTAGAGTCTCAGATCATGACTTTGATGAGACCCTCCCCATATAAACGCAAATACTTGGGCCACTGGAAAGCTAACATTCAATATCAGGGAGTTTGGACGAGGCCAATATCGAATTGGCACAGGGCTATGTGTGTTGTTTTCCAACATAGTTGCTTCCAGCAATGTTCCTGTGCCACCAGCCAAGACACAACAAGACAAGGTCCCATATGGAATCTTAAAACTCTTGCAAGGCTGTCGGTTCACTCTGCCCATTTGTCTCAGGCAAGAGGAAATGTGACAAAGTTGTGTCTTCTTTCTACAGGGAGTCTCTGTGACCTTCCTTGTGCAATAGTGCACTGTAAACAGAAGGATTTGGTTTTTACTTACAGCTTGGAAGGAGCCAGATACACAGAAGGTCAGTGCCACAGTCTCCCTGACAACCACAAACATGTTTCTCTTGTGTAAGAAGGTTGGAATTATGCCTGCCTCCAAGATTTCAAGCAGCCTTTGTTTGTGAAGTTCTCTCAAAACATTGATTGTCACTAGATATCAGGAATAAAATTTGCCCCAAAATACTTGGGAGAGTATGGTCTGTTGAGAGCTGACACCCCTAAACTAGTGTTTTGTCCTGCTCTGTGTGACCTCTATTCACCTTCCAAATCATACTCAGTGCCAACTGAAAGACCATTAGTCAACCCCTGCCCAGGAGAAACTAGTTTCTCCATTAAGCCAGTGCAAAAGTATTTTAGCACCAACTAGACAGCTTCCTGACATTATAAAAACTTCAACCAAATTCAAGGGGCACCCAAAACATGTTGAATGTGCAGCACTCAGAACAAATAAAGCAGTCGTTAACCAGCAACTGGATCCCTTTAAGTAACATCAATGAAGGAGTTGCTGATGATTTTGGCATCATGTTCAATTATTATGGACCTGACCAAACCCCCTAAAAATATTCGGAAGCCAGTGTAGACCCTTACTTTTTCTTATTTTACAGGTAAATTTAAGGTGTTGCATTCCAGATGCAGAGAGAGAGAGAGAGACAGACAGACAGAAAGACAGACAGAGAAAGAAAGAGAGACATAGAGAAAGAGAGAGAGAGAGAACTACAGTTTCCAACTGTAGCAAAAGGAGATGTGGCAGCTTTTCACATTCCCAGCAGTATCTACTACTGAGAAAACAAAAAGCCTTGGTTCTGTGGATGGGAACATAACCATACCCATTTAAAATGCTTTTATTGTTCCAATTTTTTTTTTAAATCCCAAGGTTTCACAAGTTGTTTATCCTCTCATACACTCCTCAACACCAGTTTCCCAATCTCTCTCTCAATGAAACTAAGATGAAACACACCTTTTAAAGCCACAGTATTGCCACACAATTCTGGGAGGTTATGGGAAGACATAGGCTGGGATGTGAATTCCCCAAAATGTCAGCATCAACTCAGGATTGCAAATGATTAATGCAGGATTTTCTTGCAGCTCTGAATGCTGCAAATGGAAGCTGGGAGCAAGCATAAACCTGCACAAAGATTGTGTCTTGAGCACTTCATGACAGAAATGTACATGTTAAATGCCATATGCACAAGCCCAAGTATGCACTATCAGGACAGCAAGAGGTTAGTGTCATGACCACTTCGTTGCGATTTTCTGATCACGCACAGCTTGAAGCTAAACTTTCACTAGGATCTCCATATACATCTGCTGGCAGATGATCAGGTGAAGCCCTTCCCTCAAAAATAATGGCATAGTGGTTAAATAGTGGAGTGTTCAGCACTGCGATGATAGTGGTACAACACAGAAACAGACTCTTCGATCCACTCAGTGAATGCTGAACATTATCCCACCTGCCTGCTCCTGGCTCACATCCCTCCAAACGTTTTCTGCTCATGTCCTTATCCAAATGTCTTTTAAACATTGTAATTGCACCCATACCCATCACTTCCTCAGGAAGTTCATTACACATGCGAACCACCCCCATGTAAAGAATTTGCCCCTCATATCTAATTTAAATCTCTCTCCTCTCACTTTAAAAATATGCCTCCTATATTTGAAATCCCCCATCCTAGGGAAAAACACACCTGCCATTAACCCTATCCTCATGATTTTATAAACCTCTATAAGGTCACCTCTTAACCTCCTAAGCTCCAATAAAAAACGTTCCAACCTATCCAACACCTCCTTATAACTCAAACCTTCTGTACCCAGCAACATCCTGGTAACTCTCTTCTGAACCTTCTCTAACTTAATAATATCCTTCCTGTAAGAGGGTGACCAGGACTGGACACAGTATTCCAGAAGAGGCATCACCAACGTCTTGTACAATTCTTAATCAAAGGACTGAGCAATGAAGGCAAATGTGCTAACTGCCTTTTTAAACCAATCTGTCTATATGTGATATAAACTTCAAAGAATTATATGCCTGCACCCCTGCCTCCTACTGTTCCACAATGCTACCCAAAGCCCAACCATTAATTGTCTAAGTCCTGCCCTGGTTTATTGTACCAAAATGCAAAACCTTGCATTTATCCAGCTTGAACTCCAGCTGCCATTTTACAACCCATTGATCCATTGACCCATTTGATTAACATCCCTTTGAACCTCAACCTGAGCTACCAATCTTCTCAAAACTCCCTAATGCCTTTGTAGTCTTAGAAAACTTTCTTGACTGTCTACCATGCCACCAATTTTGGTGCCCGTCTGCAAAGTTACGAACCATGCCTTCGATATTATCATCCAAATCATTTATGTAAATGCAGTGAAAGAAACTGAGCATCAACAAATTCACCCTCAGGCTAACTGAGAAACAGCCTTTACATTCAAAGTTCTTCAGACGGAGCCAATCTATTTAATGCATTTCTGACCCCAGCTCCAGTAGATAATGATGCCAATCAATGACTTTTTTTTGCTGAAGGCCATTGACTAGAAGATAATCAGCTTGATATCCCAGAATCTCTTGGCCTTATTATATAAGCAAATTTCTATAATGACCAAAATCTTTAAAGCACTTTGTTAACATCCATTATACTGGAGCAGACTTGGTTGCAAACCAGTCATCGTGTAATAGTGTTCTCTAATGAAGAAATGTGGGACTTAGCCATGAGGGTGTAAGGCAGTGAATGTCTCGGAATTACATTCTACAATAGATTATTTATGATTGGCTTTCCACTATGTTAATGCTTTCCGGGCAAACCATATCCTACAAACACATGCCATCAAAAATGTTCTGGGCAAATAAAGGCTCGTGAGATTTGCAGTCATGCCATTAATAATGAGGTGCCAGGAGAACTGTTATATACTCAGAGCAGAACCTGCTTATTGAAAGCAACTGCCTCTCAATTGCTGTCTGCAAGTAACTTCCTAACTGATTGCTTTGGACATCTGCTCTTCAAACAACAGACTTAAAGCCGTCAAGATTGAAATAACAGACTGCTGCAGGACAATTAAACTCAGATTGTATGGTACGAGTTGCACTGACAAAATCGTGAATACCTACTGGAACACCAATTGGAATCTAATTGAGGGGAATTTACGGCTCACTTATTGTAAAAAGCATACAACAGACCCCATTCTGTGGGTTGCCACATTGAATTGGTGGAGAGGATCATGAATTTCAAAGGTCCCTTGAGCGATACAGGCACCAAGCTCTTTAGTCCTGGTCAGGCTACCATTAGTGGGACAGTCAGGGGGAGGGGGCAGAGGTCAGATATGTGCCATCTGCAAGTCCTCAAGAACAGAAGAGATGAAGGAAAACCGTGTTGCAGTTGGCTGGTTTACTATAGCCATGTAGCTGCTGCCTATGCTGTAATTTGCTTTCACTTTGGCTAGGGACAGCCATTAGACAAATTACATGAAGCAAGATGTCGGAAGCATCAATCTGAGACAGTGATTTTTTGGAGTCGCAAAAGATCCAGTTACTACACAAAAAAGTAATTCTTAAACTATATAGTCAGCAACTTTGAGTTGAGTCACAAAAGGCTATGAAGTTTCCAATGAAAGGAAACATCAATTGGACTCTTTTTTTCAATTGGTGTCAGTGGCAGAATTATGAAACAGCTACAGAATCAAATAAATAAATACACTAAGCATGTAAAAGAAGTTACCCTGTTACCACGACAAAGGTAAGTATGTTGTGAATTCAATTCCAGCCGAGATCTCACCCGAGAGCCAATAAAAAGCAGACTGAAGATATTTTGAAGACTTTGAAGACATGAATCTCTCAATATCACACAACAGGTTTGAACTGGCAGGTCTAAAAATGATAAAGCATCCAGGTTCAGCAAGTAATAGGGAAATTAAATGGAATGCTAGCCTTTCTTTCAAAAGAGAGTGGTGCATAAAATCAGTACAAGACACGAGTTGAATGCAATGATCAGATTTGGTGTCCTTATACAAGGAAAGATATACTGATATGGGAGGCAGTCCAGAGAAGGTTCATGTGGTAAAGGGACATGGGGGAGTAGGAGGCGAAGAGGAGGGATCTGTCTTATGAGACATGGAGTGGACTGGACTCAATGTACTCATTGGAGTTTCAAACCACAAGAGGTGATCTTATTGAAACAAGATTCTTTGGAGGTTTGACAGGGTAGATGCAAAAATGTCTTGCACCTTGTGGGAGAGCGTAGGACCAAAGAACATAGTCTCAGATTAAGGGGTCACCTTTTAAATAGAGATGAGAAGAGATTTCCTCTCTCAGAAGGTAATGAATCTGTGGAATTCTTTACCACAAATTGTAGTCAAGGCTGGTCATCAAGCGTATTCAAGGCTGAGAATGATATTGAATGATAAAACAGACTTGATGGGCCAAATAGCTTATGTCTGCTCACATGTATTACAGGCTGATAAAACAATGAGAGCATCAAGTGATTGTGAAGTGTCAGACAGAACTTCGTGCAACATCATGAACTTCAGAGGTCTATGTGAATTGCCTCAAGATGGTGACCTAAAAAGGAAGCCTGTGGTGATAAGATTGAGGCTATATGTTAGAGTAATACTCAGCCTAAGAAGAAAAATGAAACTCAGAGCCCAATGAGAAGAATGAAGATCTACAGTTCCAGCAAACTGATGTTAAACAAAATCTATTCATGCCAGCTGAAGTAAAACCAAAGCTTGAACAGATAAACTTACACATTCCAAGAGAGATTTGAAGTGGTTTACAGGCCATTAAATCATACCCTGGAAGACCACAAAGTTGTTTTTTTCAGGTCTTGAATGCCTTCCTGGTGAATATAATCTTGATATAGACAACAGTATGGAACCAACTCAACATCCACAGAGGGGAATTCCAACTGCTTTCAAAGCCATCCTGAAACAGGGGGCAGAAGAGTGCAAAAAGCAAAGAGAGATTAAGAAAGTGATTACGTTTACAGACTGAACTAGCAACATGTCACCAAGACAACACTAAGGATGTACATAGATCCAAAGGATCTCAGTGAAGCTTTAAAGAGATCATATTACATCATACAAAGAATTGAAAAAAATCACAAACATACAAATGAGAAACACAACTGGATCACTCAGCTCTTAGAGCCTGCACTGCCATTCAATAAGATTATGGCTGACCTGATCTTAACCTCAATTCTACATTCCTACATAACCCCGATAATCTTTTATCCTCATGGTGATCAAGGATTTACCAATTCTTGCCTTACAAATAGTTAAAGATTCAACACTTACTGCCTTTTGACAGAAGCATTCCAAAGAATCAAATAAGAAATGTTTCCTCAGTTTGAAATGGGTGCCCCCTTATTTTTATAACCAATGATCCCTAGTTCGAGATTCTACCACAAAAGGATATATCCCTTCCACGTCCAACCAGTCGAGTCACCTCAGGATCTTCTGTTTCAACTAAGTCACCTTGGACTCTTCTAAACTTCAGAGGGTACTGGCTGAGCCTTTCCTCATAAGGAAGTCCATTTGTTCCAGACATTATTCTAGTAAATCTTCTCTGAACTGCTTCCAACCATTAACACCCTTCCATGAGTACAGTGACCAATACCGTCACAATTTTCAAATATGGTATTACTAATGCAAACAAAAATGTTTCCCAACTTGTCAAGGCAAAGGTCATTGCTATCTTCAATGCAAAGGATGTCTACTGGGAAGTGAAGCTAGATAAAGGCAGCATTTTCCTAACTATATTCTGCATGCTATTTGAGAGATACAGATGATTTGGCATTGTCAACTCTCCAGAATTGTATCAGAGCAGAAAACATGGAGATAATCAGTGATCGCCCCAGAGTGGAAGCTATTGTAGATGATCTCCTTTATGAAGTCATGATGGAAGGAGCCATCCAAAATGCAATGAGAATTTTGTACTACTGTTAGAGATACCTCTCCAGATTAACCTGAGTTTAAACAAGAAAAAACATACCATTGACACTGCTTAAATCAAATACAAAGGTGACACATAGACAGCAAAATAACTTGGCCCAGATTCCAACAAGGCGAGACTTGTAGCAGAGACATAGCATCCAACAGATGTGGGAGTGTTATGGACCAGATCAAACCCCCTCATAAAATATTAAGAAGAAAGCCTGGACCTTAACTTTTTCTTATTTTAAAGGCAAGTGCCAGGCACTGCATTCCAGACACAGTTCGATTGGTCAAACCACCAACCTTGAAGCGAAACATATTTCATTCATACATTATACTTAAAATATAACAAAAACAGTAAGAAATTGGAATAATTTAACTCTATTGGAAAACTCAGCAGATTTATAGATAATTTAACCACTGTGAGAAAGTGAGGACTGCAGATGCTGGAGATCAGAGCTGAAAATGTGTTGCTGGAAAAGCGCAGCGGTCAGGCAGCATCCAAGGAGCAGGAGAATCGACGTTTCAGGCATGAGCCTTCCTGAAGAAAGGCTCATGCCCGAAACGTCGATTCTCCTGCTCCTTGGATGCTGCCTGACCTGCTGCGCTTTTCCAGCAACACATTTTCAGTATTTAACGACTGTACCAAGATAATAACATTCCACCAACACATCCTTGGCAAAAAGCAAATTCAAGGTAAAAACAATGACTGCAGATGCTGGAAACCGCAATTATCTCTTCACCCTTCAGGCACTCTGCCTGTATTCCTGATGAAGGGCTTTTGCCCGAAACGTCAATTTTCCTGTTCCTTGGATGCTGTCTGAACTGCTGTGCTTTTCCAGCACCACTCTAATCCAGAAAAAGGCAAATTCAGTAAAATAGATTGTCTCACATGCAATTCTAACAGCAGGAGGAAAAAAATATCAAGCGAAAACTCTGAGAGAAAGTGTTGTAGGGAGAGACGTACCACAGTTCCACCCAGCTTTGAGACCCCAGCAGCAACTGAAAACCAAAATCAAAAATCCTCATTTGGTGGGAGTATCTCCACCTATTCAGGCTACCTCTATTGTTCCTAATTTAAGAAAAATCCCAAGGCCTCACAAGCTGTTTATTGCAGTCTCTGAGTAGACTGCGCAACACCTCTCTCTCAACGTTTCCCCACAACAAAATACCGGGACAAGATGCATCCCTGAAAACCATTGTATTGTTTCAGGTGGTACAAGATTATGTTGAATTTATGAAATACCATGTAAAGTTATTGCCTAACCTGCCACAGTACGAACTATGCAAATGCACTGCTCATGATAAGCAGCAATATCGCAACCCAGAAGAAGAAACAACTTCACTGAAACAGCTAACAATAGCTCACAGCAGTTGGAAGCCATCAACCTGGTAGAGACTCTGAATCTGAAAGACAAGTATCTTGTTCTGATTAAATCATCATCATGAGAATGATGCTCCCTAGAGTCAGAATATCACACCAGGGAGGAGCAGACACCGGAAAAATTTACAACGGCTTACATTCTTGTCATTTGAAGAAGATGGAGAGGCTTTGAAGGATTTGCCACAGTAAATGCAGAGAATTCTTTCCCCTGATGGGAGAATCTAGAACCAAAGTATATGACCTCAGATTAAGGGGTCGCCCATTTCACATAAAGATGTGGAGGAATTTTCTCTCTCAGAGGAGAGTAAATTTGTGCAATTTATTAGAGCAGAAGGCTGTAGAGGCTGGGTCATTCAAGGCTTAGGCAAACATTTTTAAATCACTAAAAGGTTTGAGGGTTGTGGGTTACAGGATCAAGGATTTGGGAAAAAGACAAGACTGTGGAGACAAGGATTATTAGATCAGTCAAGATCTTATTGAATTGCAGAGCAGAGTTGATGGGCCAAATGGCCTAGAGTCATAGACATCTCAGCACAGCAAAGGCCTTTGGCCAATCATGACCCCTTCCCCTGGTCTTGTGTCTTATAACAGTTTAGTTAACAATTGATAAAATGTCTTTATTGACAATGGATGTTGGGTAATGTGCAACTAAAAATGGTTAACAAATGATTGTTTGGAGAAACGTATTTGTACTTAACTTAGCCATGTGACTCTACCTCTGCTTCAACTTGCTTTCACTCTAGTTTGTAGCAGCCACAATATGTAACATTTGGAAACACAGTCTCAGCAGTTGGGATGGTAGAAGATGATTGCAGCAAAATGGGTCCAGTCAGTGTGGCTCGACATGTCACTGAAAAGCTTGTCAGGATCATATAAGTGTCTTAAGAATTGTGGAGTGTTTTGGTTTCCATTACTAAGAAACAACATTTTGCCTTAGATTCAATGCATCACAGCTTCAATGAATCACAGCTTCAATAAATTGATTCCTTGTGGAAAAGGAAAGAGAAGACATAAGGTATAATGTGCCTATAATCTCTGGCATAGAACAATGAAAAACAGTCACATTGAAACATAAGATTCTGCGAGGGGAATATTGTAAATAGTAAGAGACTATTCCACTTAAGTCAAAAATCTGACTTAAGTTCTAGAATAAGGAGTCATGTAGGACTGAGATGAGGAAAATATTGTCACTACTTTGGATCTTTGAAATTCTCTGTTCCAGAAACTAGGATAGCTCAGTTACCTTATTGAACAAATTTGAGGTGATACACAGCCTATTCTGTACTCATTTCATAAGACAATAAGACATTGGATCAGAAATGAGGCCATTCAGCCCATTGAGTCTGTTCCACCATTTAATCATGGCTGATAAGTTTCTCAGCCCCATTCTCCTGCTTTCTCCCCATAACTCTTGAGCCCTTTATACTCAGGAACCTATCTATCTCAGTTTTAAACCTGCTCAATGACTTGGCCTCCACAGCCTTTTGTGGCAATGACTTCCATAGATTCACCATTGTCTGGCTGAAGACATGTCTCCTTATCTTCATTCTAAAAGTCTTCCCTTTACTCTAAGGTATGCCCTTGGGTCCTCATCTCTCCTACCAATGGAAACATCTTCCCAACATCTACTCTTTACTCTTCAGTATTCTGGATGTTTCAATTAGATCGCCCCTCATCTTTCTAAACTCCATTGAGTATTATTAACCCAGAGTCCTTAAACGTTCCACATATGTTAAGCTTTTCCTGCCTGGAACCATTCTTGTGAACTTCCTCTAAATACGCTTTAGGGCCAGTACATCCTTCCTGAGATATGGGACTGAAAATTGCACACAATACTCTAAATATGGTCTGACCAGAGGTGTATAGAGCCTCAGAAGTACATGCCTACTTTTATATTCAAGTCCTCTCAAAATAAATGCCATCATTGCATTTGCCTTCCTAACTACCGACTCAACTTGCAAGTTTACCATCAGAGAATCCTGGACTAAAACTCTCAAGTCTCTTTGCACTTCAGACTCCTGAATTTTCTCTCCATTTAGAAAGTAGTCCATGCTTGTACCTGCCAAAGTGCATGACCTCACACTATCCCACATTGTACTCCATCTGCCACTTCTTTGCCCACTCTCCTAACCTGTCCAAATCCTTCTGTATGCCACGCCTCCTCAATGCTATCTGTCCTTCTACCTATCTTTGTATTGTCTGCAAATTTAGCCAGAATGCCCTCAGTTCCTTCATCTGGATCATTAATGCATAAAGTGAAAAGTGGTAGTCCCAACATTGAGCCTTGGGGACCACCACTTCTCACCAGCTGTTATCCCAACAAGGGCCCTTTTATCATCAATCTCTGCTTTCTGCTAGACAGTCAAGCTTCTATCCATCCTAGCACCTTGCCTCTGGCTGTTATCTTACTCAGTAGCCTCCTGTGCAGCACTTTATCAAACGCTTCTTGAGGTCGGGGTAGATAAGATCCATTGACAGTCCTTGGTCTAACCTGCTTATTACTTCACAACGGATTCCAGGATCTTACCCACAACCAGGTTTAGATTAATTTTATGTCTTTTTCCTTAATCCCTTTTTTAAACCTTCTTTAGCAATTTCTGAAAGATCACCAACAACGCCTCTACTATCTCTTCAGCTATCTCTCTTAGAACTCTGGGGTATAGTCCATCTGGTCCAGGTGATTTATCCACCTTCAGGCCATCCAGTTTTTCTAGCACCTTCTCCTTGGAGATGCCACTAACATTCAGCTCTGCCCCGTCACGCTCTTGAATTTTTGAGATATTCCTCATGTCTTCTATCATGAAGATTGACGTGAAATAAATATTCAGTTCCTCAGCCATTTCCTTGTTCCCCACTACTATCTCTCCATTGTCATTTTCCAGCAGCTAGTCTCCACTTTTGAATCTCTTTTGCCCTTTATGGATCTGAAGAAACTCTTCCTGTCTTCCTTTATATTACTGGCTAGCTTACACACATATTTAACCTTCTCCCTTCTTATCTCTTTTTTTTGTTGCCCTCAATTGCTCTTTGTAAGCTTCCCAATCCTCTGGTTTTCCACTGCCCTTTGCCACATTATATGCTTCCTCTTTTGCTTTTATGCTATCCCTGACTTCTCTAGTCAGCCATGGTTGCCTCATCCTCCTTTTTTTGCCATGCTTCTTTTTCCTTGGGATGAGTCTCTGCTGTGTCTTCTGAATTACTCCCAGAAACTCTTGCCATTGCTGTTCCCCTGTCTTTCCTGTTAGGCTCCTCTGCCAGTCAATTCTATCCAGCTCCTTCCTCATGTCTCTGTAGTTGCCTTTATTGAGCTGTTGCATGGTTACCTCTGATTCTATCTTCTCCCTCTCAAATTGCAGAGTAAATTCAATCATATTATGATCACTGTCTCCTAAGGGTTCCTTCACCTTAGGCCCCCTTATCAAGTCTGCCTCAATACACAGCACTAAATCCAGTATTGCCTGTTCCCTAGTGGGCTCCACCACAAGCTGCTCCAAAAAGCCATCTTATAGACATTCCACAAATTCCTTTTCTTGCAATCCACTACCAACCCGATTTTTCCAGTCCTCCTACATACTGAAATCCCTCATGGAAACTGTACCTTTGCCCTTCCCATGCATCTTTTCTATCTCCTGGTATATCTTGCACCCTACCTCCTGATTACTATAGGAGGCCTGTATATAAATCCAATCAAGTTTGTTTTTAACCTTTGCAGTTCCTCAATTCTACCATACAGTTTCTACATCACCTGACCCCACTTCATTTCTTATTATTGGTTTAATTTAATGTCTTACTAATAAGGCAACCCTACCCCCTTTGCCCACCTGCCTATATTTTCAATAGGATGATACTTGTGAATATTCAGCTCCCAATCCTGATCCACTTGCAGCCACATCTTAATGATGCCCATCAGGCAAATTCAATCTGTGCCACAAGCTCAATTGCCTTATTCCTTCTACTGCGTGCTTTCAGATATGACACCTTCAGTCCTGTATTAACAGTCCCTCTTTTCAGAAGTTCTATTGTTCTTGTAACTTGTGTGTTTAAAATGAATCATGAATGACTGTTTGTCGAGTGGGTTTAGTAGCACTTTTTGCAATAGAATATTCATCAAGAGCAGTAGATAACGCAAACCTCCAACACTGATTTCCTGTCAGGGAACAATCCACACTTACATACAACATGCAGTCTACCACCCATTCTGAAAGCTAATGATGTTGAAATTAGGATTGCATTGGCATTTATTCGGGCAATATTCCCATCAGGATTCTTGCAGGTTACTGATTAAATTAAATAATACTTTATGACCAATTATCAAGCAAGTCAGACAGGAACTAACAGATACTTGTTAACTTAGAATCATAGTTAGCAGCACTTAAATTTGAACAGTAAATTTACAGATAATTTTAGATGTAATTAATTGGCAGAAAATACACAGTCCTGTTATTTGATGTCACAGTAAATCACCATTAAATGCTTGCTGAGATTGATATAAATTAGTATTAATTAGTTAGATAGCCAACAGATTGAAAGCATTCTGAGTCAATCCAATAAATAGATTAATGTCAAGGGGATAAAATTTGTTATGGCCTGGTTTTGGATGGCTGGGGTGTTTGCAGTTTTGAGTTGTTTGCTCTTATTGCCATGAAGGCTGCTGATAAATTTGGTGCTGCCCCTCATTTCCTGAGCTTTGGTCTGGATAGAGCTCACCATGCCAGCTGCCACTTGGGGTTTGAATAGCGTGCTATTAGTTGCACAATAAGGTGCAACTAATTGATGCCCAATAAAGAAAGGGAATGAAAGTGAAGCTGCATAAGTGGAGCACCAGAGAGAAAAAGGGGCTCTTAAGTTGGCAGATATAATGTTGGAAATCATATGAGGAAGAAAATCAGCATTCCACCAGAAGTTGCTGAAATATGGTGCAGTCAAGCGAAAGGGAGCAGGGTAGTCAGCGAAAGGAGTCCAACCATGAAAACCTGCCAGAAGTGCCACAAGAAATGTAACAATATCACTAATGTCCAAGGCCAGTAAATGCACCGGCAAAGGACCTGGACCTAGAGTTCCACCCTCTCACACCCGACCTCCTTTATTCATTCATTAGCTGCACCTAATATCCAGATTCTCCACCACACCCACGCACACACTGATGATACTAGCAACATGACCAGCTTCTTCTGCTTCCACATATTTCCAGCTATTCAACAGTGGAAGATGCACAAGTACTCAAGGTGCAATATAATCATTGATATTCAGCCCTCTCTAGGTCACACAGAACCCTTGAGTATCCTTAGGCATTAACATCCATAACATGATTGTATTTTATGTCATGTTTGAAAGGGAGGAGTGTGGATGTAAAACAAGTATTTTCACCTTGAAGAAAATTAACTATGTGAGCTTAACTGTTGAGCTATCTGGAATGAACAAGGATAAGGTATAGATCAATAGAAAACCAAAGGAGGCATTTAAGGGGATATTTCAGAATAAGTGCATACCTCCTTAAGTATTTCTGAAAGATGATACGTTTTGTTGAAGCTTTTCATGCTGCACTCACCAGAATATTTTGCAACAGTACAAACTTATAGGGAAATGGGCATTTAAGCTGCATGAGAAGAGAGATGGGTTGGCACATGTATTCTGATTAGTGGAGGCATTTCCATGAAGAGTGTACTCAATAATGTTGACTGACTGTTAACAGCCAGGCTTTGTTTAAATTTTAAACTAGGCTGATATTTCTCAGGACAACCAGTAGATATGTTATCTGTTCTGTTCAGTTGAAAAATACAAAACTGACTACATAATTTCTAACATTTCATGTATTTCTGCAAATTTCTTTCCATTCGTTACACAGGATATTTTGCCCAAATCTAATTACCTGAGGGCAGTATTGGACCTCCCATGTCAACATTTGCTTGATCATCCTGAACGTAAAAGGGATTATGCTAATAACCAATTTAGGATTGTCAGTCAGGCTCACAGGGTAGCGTCCTTGTTGGAGGCTACATGTATTAATGCATAGGGCCCTGTTCTTTGCAGACATGTGTTATGTGCCTGTTTCAACTAGCCACAATAGATTACAGCCATTCACTGGTCCCTTGTTAAGGCCATTGCCCTGAGCAATCCAAATCAACCTAGCTGGTTTAAAATTCAAAAAATCTGCATACATATTGCCAATCATCAATGAGTGCATTCTCCATTGGCAACACCTTTACCAGAGTACACTTGCCCACCCATCAACACTCGCTTCTTGTACAGTTATAAATGTTGACTTTTCCCCTGAATTCGATTTCTTGTGAAATGTACCAATGAGTGCAACATGAAAACTTTTGACAAAATGTATCATTTTCATAACAGCTGAAAATGTGTTGCTGGAAAAGCGCAGCAGGTCAGGCAGATTCCAAGGAACAGGAGATTCGACTTTTCGGGCATAAGCCCTTCTTCAGCCCTTCCTCATTTTCATAACAGTCAAGTCTTGCATTACCAACAATCGTTTGTATATTCCTATCATGAAGAAAATTCTAAGGTGAGAGCCTGTCATCTGTAATTAACAAAAGTTAAGGAAAAGGCATATAACTGCATGAGGATGAATGACAAGTCAGACGATTGGACAGAGAATGACTAAGAAATTAGACTGAGAGGAAACTAGATTAAAAAAAAAGCACCAGCCACCAGGATACATGAACGTCAACTAGCCACAAAATGACATGACCCTCTCTCACTAGTATCCTTACATACAGATGAGGAAGGACACCACTTAAATTGGGACAACACATCCATCCCAGGACAAGCCAAACAGAGACACGCATGAGTATTCCTAGGGGCATGGCATTCCAACCGGAACGCTATCAACAAATACATTGAGTTAGACTCCCATCTACCACCCCTGAGAAAAAGAATAGGAAATGACTTCACCACAGGAAAAGATGTCACCGCAGGAAATGACATCACCAACCCAAAGAAACTCAAACATATAAATAGAAAGCGGAAAGTGTTAACAGTGCTTTGCCCGGAGACCCACTGAAGATATTACCTAGTAGGGTGACGAAACGTCTGGAAATGACTCTTCCAGCTCAGCAAGCAAACCTACATCCAAAAAAGACAAGAGTTCTAGCAGTCTCTAGAAAAGGAAATGAGGAAGGAACAGGATTAGATTAGATTAGATTACTTACATTTTAGATTAGATTACTTACAGTGTGGAAACAGGCCCTTCGGCCCAACAAGTCCACACCGACCCGCCGAAGCGCAACCCACCCATACCCTTACATTTACCCCTAACCTAACACTACGGGCAATTTAGCATGGCCAATTCACCTAACCCGCACATCTTTGGACTGTGGGAGGAAACCGGAGCACCCGGAGGAAACCCACGCAGACATGGGGAGGACGTGCAAACTCCACACAGTCAGTCGCCTGAGTCGGGAAGTGTTGGTCCTCTTGAGTGTGGCAATGAGGAGCTAATTGGAGATAATAAAGATATGGCGAATGAAATAATCATACATATTTTGCTTCTGCTTCTGCTATAGAGTGGACAAAAAATTTCAGTAACAGTATAGATCAGGAAATGGAAGAGTTCGAGGGGTTACTCAGTAAAATGGAACACACTAAGTAGTACCATTGGAGCTGTGGGCTTTTAAGTTCCCAGATGATGATGGGCTTAGAGTCTTAGAAGAGGTGGATAAGCAGGTAGTAAATGCACCAGTAAAAAAAAACAAAAAAAAACCCACTGGATTCTGGGAGGTTGCATTAGATCAGAAAGTAGCAAATGCAGCTCTTCCACTCAACAAAGGAGGGAGGCAGAAAATAGAAAATGATGATCAGTTTAGCTAGTGTCTAAGGAGGGGAAGGTGTTTGAATCTTTGAAAAATACAAGGAAGTCAGAATGATTTTATGAAAGGGAAATCATCTTTAATCAATTTGTTGAAGCTCTCTGAAAGAATAACTTGTGCAGTGGATGAAAAGGAGTCTGTAGTGTACTGTACTGTTCTTGAATTCCCAGAAAACTTGTCACAAGTTCTACATTAAAGGTTTTGCACGCTGGTGGAAAACAGGGTATGGATAAATGCTCATTTTCTGGTTGACAGGGTGTGACAAGTGGAGTCCTACAGCGGTGCTATCAAACACAGTCCAGGTGATGACTTTGTAGAAACCTTCTGCTCATTCCTGTAGAATAACACTGACTTTCCAGTTATAGAGTCATAGAGATGTATAGCATGGAAACCCTTCAGTCCAACTCGTCCATGCCGACCAGATATCCCAACCCAATCTAGTCCCACCTGCCAGCACTTGGCCCATATCCCTCCAAATCCTTCCTATTCATATACCCATCCAGATGCCTTTTAAATGTTGCAATTGTACCAGCCTCCACCACTTACTCTGGCAGCTCATCCCATACATGTAACCTATGCCCTCTAGTTCTGGACTCCCCCCACTCCCCCAGCCCCCACAGGGAAAAGACTTTGTCTATTTGTCCTATTCATGCCCCTCATGATTATACAAAGCTCTATAAGGTCACCTCTCAGCCCCCAATGCTCCAGGAAAAACAGCCCTAGCCTATTCAACCTCCCCCTACGCTCAAATCCTCCAACCTTGGCTACATCTTTGTAAATCTTTTCTGAACCCTTTCAAGTTTCCAATAGGAAGAGACCAGAATTGCACACAATATTCCAACAGTGATTAAAGTATTGTGTGCAGTTTTGGGCCCAATATCTCAGTAAACTTTCTTGCTCCCAAGCCATTATTTTCAACTTAGTGTTCCAGTGAAGCTCAATGCAAGTTGAAGGAACAGTACTTCATTTCTTCTTTTAGGAGTCAACAACATAGATTAGATGAGATTCCCTACAGTGTGGAAACAGGCCCTTTGACCCAACAAGTCCACACCAACCCTCCAAAGAGTAACCCACCCAATCCCATTTCCCTCTGACAAACACAGCTAACACTACAGACAATTTAGCATGGCCAATTCACTTGACCTGCACATCTTTTGTGACTGTGGGAGGAAACCCACGCAGACACAGGGAGAATGTGCAAACTCCATACAGTGCAGTCGCCTGAGGCTGGAATTGAACCTGGGACCCTGGTGCTGTGAGGCAGCAGTGCTAACCGCTGAGCCACCCTGCCGCCCAACTTCAACAACTTTAAAGCATGAATATGGTTGCTTATTTTGATCACCATCCCTGCACCCACCATCTCTCACCCCTTTCACGTCATTCTGTTTGCACTCTGTTGGCTTTACCCCCAGCAGAGCTGACCTATTTACTAGTCTTCTACCATTAACACCTATTTTACATGTCAACCCCTCAATGAGCAGGTTAAAAACATGAGAGATGGATTATAATGTAGCAAGAATATATGAAAGAAAAGCAGGGTACAATAGAGGAACCTCGATTATCCAAAGGGTTAATTGAACTCCGGATAATCGAATGCCGGATAACATAGTTTAGCCAAGCATTGGGATCTTGTGATCTTGCTGGATAATCTGATATTTGGATAATCGAATGCCAGTTAATCAAGGTTCCTCTGTAGTTAAGATTAGATTACTTACAGTGTGGAAACAGGCCCTTCGGCCCAACAAGTCCACACCGACCCGCCGAAGCGCAACCCACCCATACCCTTACATTTACCCCTTACCTAACACTACGGGCAATTTAGCATGGCCAATTCACCTGACCGGCACATCTTTGGATTGTGGGAGGAAACCGGAGCACCCGGAGGAAACCCACGCACACACGGGGAGAACGTGCAAACTCCACACAGTTTGTCGCCTGAGTCGGGAATTGAACCCGGGTCTCAAGCGCTGTGAGGCAGCAGTGCTAACCACTGTGCCACCGTGCCGCAGTAAATGGAGAAGAATTGCAGAATTCCAAGGTGCAGAGGTAGCTAGGTGCTCTGATGCATGAGCCACAAAACTGTCAGTCATCAGGTCCAGCAAGTATTTAAAGCAACTGATGGAATGGTCTTCTTCATAATCAAAGGAACTGAACATAAAAGTAAGAATATTATTGCTACAGATACATTAGTGAGACCAATCTTCCATTCTGTATGCAATTTTAGTCTCCTAATTGACAGAAGATTGTAAAAGTTTCAAAGGCAGTTCAGATGAGGTATACTTACTTGAGATGAATGGATTTGCCTCTTTGTATTCCCTCAATTCATTGCCACCTAATACTTTATTATGACAAACAGGGGACACCCCTCTGAGCAGAATTGAAACTGGGAATGAATGGGTTGTGTTGTGTAAAGTTTGGACGGACTGGACTTGTTTCCAGTGGAGTTTAAAAGTGTAAGGGGTGATCCGATTGAAGAGCAAGAGTCTGAATGGTCTTGACAAGATGGATATGGAAAGGATATTTTCTATTGTGAAAGAGTCCAGAGCTAGGTGGCACTGTTCTAAAAAATTATTAGCAGATTAAAACTACTGCCTGGTAAACTATCAACAACTATTTTTTCTGCCATCTGCTGCTTAGCTCAGCTCAAATTGATGATACCTTGATTTTCTAATGTACATGTCTTTCACTAATGTCCTGCCCTTATTCATTCACAGCACTACTCTGCCTCAATCCTTATTTTCACAATTTCAAGCCATATCTTTTGGTGCACTCTTAAATGTGTGTGCCCTTTCCCTTTCTGCCATATATTATCAGGTCCCTCTGCTCTTTTGTCTTAGTTATTTCATCTTCTCTGACTTGATCCTATGGTTTTCTATTCAAGCTAAAGCCTATCTGTGCAACACATCAGAAGACTGGTCCTAATACTTCAGGTGTGGGCCAGTGCAATGATATAGCCCCCACTTTCCCTTGCACTGGTGAATCAAACCACATTTCATATACTAATATTTGAACCACAGGTTTAACTTTCTAATCTCATTTACTCTGCTCTGCTTTGTTCAAACTAAATCTCCTTGTCAAATTTCTTCCTGAATAGTGCAATTTGTAAGTTGTTGATATCATCAGAACATAATTACAAACAGGAGTCAAGCAACAAGTTTGATCCATCATTGAAGAGATGATTTTATCTTGGCCTCAACTACTTTTTCCCACCTGCCCCCAACAAACCATGACTTCCTTGGAGATTAATGACTTGTTGGACTCAGCCTAGAGTACATTTAAAATCTAATTTTCAGTGCTAATAATGGCAGAGAATTCCAGAGATTAGTGAGACTCAGAAGAAAATGCTCCTTGTCTTCACCTTCTATAGGAGACCCCTTATTCTGAAACTCTGCACGCTCAGTTAGATAGCCTCATGAGGGGAAGCACCCTCTTAGCCTCTACCCTGCCAAAACAACTTGTGTTTCCATTAGACCATGTCTTATGCTTCTAAAGTTTGGAGAGGAGGATCCACAAATATCCCCATCCTCAACAAATAGAAGAACCCAACACATCAGTGAAAAGGATCAGGCTGAAGCATTCGCATCAGTGTTTAACCAGAAGTGCCAAGTGGATGATTCATCTCTGCCTCCTCCATTAGTCCCCATTATCATAGATACCAGACTTCAGCCAAATTGTTTCCATTGGCATCAAGAAACTGTTTGAGACATTGGGCCCTACAAAGGCTATAGGCCTTGACAACATTCCAGCAATAATACTTAAGACTTGTGCTTCAAGACTTGTTGCTCCACTAGCCAAGCTGTTCCAATACAGTTACAACATAGACAATTTTCCACATTGTTGGGTAGATGCCAAAGTATTTAATATATCCTGCTTTTCTAATGTTTTTACAAAAATGGATAACATTGCATTGTCTCACTTTATACTCCAACACAAAATTTCTATCTACTCACTTAATCTAATTATATCCCAATGTAGACTCTATATTTTTCTTTTCCTATTTAATCACATTACAATGTATTTGAATGAAATGCATTCTATCTCTTCAAACCCATTACTATAGATTGTAAATTGTTGAAGCTCCAGCACTGATCCCTATTAAACAGTACTAGTTCCACTTTGCCAGTATGAAATTGACCCATTTACCCTGAATCTTGTTGATTTATCCATCCTTTTCCTATCCACACAAATATCAAATCCCAAAAGCATGAGATCAATTTTGCGTAGTTACCTTTTATGTGGAACTCTATTTAACACCTTTTGGTATTCCAAATGTAGCATGAGATTTGAACATGCAAACAGCCCAAATATGATAAAGCAAGGATTCTTTATTCTTCTTAAAGTTTCACTGTTATAAACATGATAGGAAATTGTAGTTAAAAAGGAGGTACTTATGAAGTCTTAGTTCACATTGATTTGAGGAATACTTTAAATGTTTGCTCCTTCTTCCTATGATACCTCCCTTTTCAAAGACACTCTTTATCCAGAAAGGGTCTGTTTAACTCTACCAGATGCCTTCCCTCACTGTCGCCACCTGTAATCAGAGGACCAAATACAACTGATTGAGCTCCCCTGCTCTCAGGACCATCACCTGCTGGTGGTTGTTCTATTATATACTTCCCTGATTGAAACTTGTTGACCTAGAAACTACACATTGCCTACAATGAGCATCCATTCAAGAGTTGTGTGGTTGGCCATTTTAACTGCAAGATGATAATTAGAATGTTCAATTCTACATCAATGGTAGCTTTCACTATTTGCATCTCCGATCTGGACAAACATGAAAGGTTGGGGTGATAATCAGCATTCGCTTGTGAAGACTTCTCAAACTCTTATCTGTACTGGTACCTTCTAAGTGACACCCTCCTTCGACTGATTGAACTGGTCCTCACTCTGAACAACTTCTCTTTCCAATCCTCCCACTTCCTCCAAATCAAAGGAGTAGCCATGGGCACCCGCATGGGACCCAGCTGTGCCTGCCTCTTTGTAGAATATGTGGAACAGTCCATCTTCCACAGCTACACTGGCACCACCCCCCACCTTTTCCTCCGCTACATAGATGACTGTATCGGTGCTGCCTCGTGCTCCCACGAGGAGGTTGAACAGTTCATCCACTTTACCAACACCTTCCATCCCGACCTCAAATTTACCTGGACTGTCTCAGACTCCTCCCTCCCCTTCCTAGACCTTTCCATTTCTATCTCAGGTGACCAAATTAACATGGACATTTAATATAAACCGACCGACTCCCACAGCTACCTAGACTACACCTCCTCCCACCCTGCCCCCTGTAAAAACGCTATCCCATATTCCCAATTCCTTCATCTCCGCCACATCTGCTCCCAGGAGGACCAGTTCCAATACCAAACAACCCAGATGGCCTCCTTCTTCAAAGACCGCGATTCCCCCCAGACGTGATTGACGATGCTCTCCACCACATCTCCTCCACATCCCACTCCTCCGCCCTTGAGTCCCACCCCTCCAATCGCCACCAGGACAGAACCCCACTGGTCCTCACCTACCACACCACCAACCTCCATTTACATCACATCATCCATCGTCATTTCCGCCACCTTCAAACGGACCCCACCACCAGGGATATATTTCCCTCCCCTCCCCTATCAGCGTTCCGAAAAGACCACTCCCTCCATGACTCCCTTGTCAGGTCAGCACCCCCCACCAACCCAACCTCCACTCCTGGCACCTTCCCCTGCAACCGCAAAACTTGTGCCCACACCTCCCCCCTTACTTCCCTCCAAGGCCCCAAGGGATCCTTCCATATCCGCCACAAATTCACCTGCATCTCCACACACATCATTTATTGCATCCACTGCACCCGATGTGGCCTCCTTGATGTTGAGGAGACAGGCCGCCTACTTGCGGAACATTTCAGAAAACACCTCTGGTACACTCGCATTAACCAACCCAACCACCCCGTGGCTTAACACTTCAACTCCCCCTCCCACTCCACCAAGGACATGCAGGTCCTTGGACTCCTCCATCGCCAGACCATAGCAACACGACGGCTGGAGGAAGAGCGCCTCATCTTCCGCCAAGGAACCCTCCAACCACAAGGGATGAACTCAGATTTCTCCAGTTTCCTCATTTCCCCTCCCCCCACCTTGTCTCAGTCGATGCCCTCCAACTCAGCACCACCTTCCTAACCTGCAATCTTCATCCTGACCTGTCCGCCCCCACCCCCACTCCAGCCTATCACCCTCACCTTAACCTCCTTCCACCTATCGTATTTCCAATGCCCCTCCCCCAAGTCCCTCCTTCCTACCTTTTATCTTAGCTTGCTTGGCACACCCTCCTCATTCCTGAAGAAGGACTCGTGCCCGAAACGTCAATTCTCCTGCTCCTTGGATGCTGCCTGACCTGCTGCGCTTTTCCAGCAACACATTTTCAGCTACCTTCTAAGTGATCCAGGATCTTTGGTGGATCACCCACATTGAGGTCTAGCTGGTAGGTCTCTGCCAGTCATGTTGTCTGTTGCTCTAGTTTGTGCTGACAATTTCTTTTTTCTCTTGGGCTGTGGTTGCTGCTTCAGAATTTGCACGTCGTTGTTTCTCAGTACTAAACAATAATTGGGTGCATGATCCATGGGCACCAGCAGCATGCACTGCTCATCCATGGACATTGACATCCAGCATTTGCCAATCCCTCACAACAAGCATGGTGTTTCTCTGATCCATTTGGAGAACACTTAAGAAGCACAGACCTGCACTATAGGGTGCACTGACAATTACCTTGAAAGGTAGCTTGCAAGGACACTTTGCACACAGAGACATGAAATGGATTAGACTGCATTTCAGCTCAGGCCTTCCCTCAGTGCTGCTCTTGGAGTATCAGCTCTGATTTTTTTGTGCTGACACCTACAGCAGGGCTTGGACCTAGAACTTTAACCTTGAGATTCAGAGGGGAGATTCAGTGCTGCCCACTAAGTCACAACTCAACACACAGCTCTGTGTCACCCAATGTCACCCTTGTTTCCTCTTTTTTTTCAGCTGACAAGAAGCATTGAACTCAAACTGCAATTCAAAGCAGAGAGAGCTCTCACAAACCCTGTGCTGGGAAACAATTATCCAATTTACTGAGGTAGCAGAAAACTACAGCAATCTTCGGGAATGATTAATGGGGGGCTCTCAGATGTGCAATAGTAACACAGCATTTCCCTTGGCTAGGCATTAAAATCAACAAAGAAAAGAAAATTATGGTAAATACAATATATCTTTTCTCAGAATTTGAACTGAAAATAACTTACAGCATTTATTCCCAAATTTAGTTCTGAGCTGGATGCAAAACATATTCCATCTTAACTTATAGATATTTTTATCTAGCACCTATAATAGGTTTCAAAGGTTTTGCTAAACTCTGTATGGCACACATGAATTAATAACTGTGCAGTATCGCAATGGAAACATACACATGACCACATAATTACAGTACCCTGCATTTTTAAAATTCGTTAATGGGTTGCGGGCATCATTGGCAATGACAATGCGAGGTGCTGCATTTTGGGAAAGCAAATCTTAGCAGGACTTATACACTTAATGGTAAGGTCCTAAGGAGTGTTACTGAACAAAGAGACCTTGGAGTGCAGGTTGATAGCTCCTTGAAAGTTGAGTCGCAGGTAGATAGGATAGTGAAGAAGGTGTTTGGTATGCTTTCCTTTATTGGTCAGAGTATTGAGTACAGGAGTTGAGAGGTCATGTTGCAGCTGTACAGGACAGTGGTTAGGCCACTGTTGGAATATTGCATGCAATTCTGGTCTCCTTCCTATCGGAAAGATGTTGTGAAACTTGAAAGGGTTCAGAAAAGATTTACAAGGATGTTGCCAGGGTTGGAGGATTTGAGCTACAGGGAGAGGCTCAACAGGCTGGGGCTTTTTTCCCTGGAGCGTCGGAAACTGAGGAGTGACCTTACAGAGGTTTACAAAATTATGAGGGGCATGGATAGGATAAATAGACAATGTCTTTTCCCTGGGGTCGGGGAGTCCAGAACTAGAAGGCATAGGTTTAGGGTGAGAGGGGAAAGATATAAAAGGGACCTAAGGGGCAACTTTTTCACGCAGAGGTTGGTACATGTATGGAATGAGCTGCCAGAGGATGTGGTGGAGGCTGGTACAATTGCAACATTTAAATGGCATTTGGATGGGTATATGAATAGGAAGGGTTTGGAGGGATATGGGCCGGGTGCTGGCAGGTGGGACTAGATTGGGTTGGGATATCTGGTCAGCATGGACGGATTGGACCAAAGGGTTTGTTTCCATGCTGTACGTGTCTATGACTCTATGACTTCTGCTGTTTGAGAAATGGCCTCCAATGACAGGGGACATTGGAGTCTGTGGATTCTGAATTCTTGGAGAGTGGAGATTAGACCAGCTAAGAATAGATCTGCTCTCGATAAATTTCACATGGCTGGCCAGAGTGTCTCTTTGGAAAGCTGAAGTACTCTTTTGGATGTGATCATAGGATACGTTGAGGTAGGGGGTCAGGGAAGTGGGTGCCAGCTATCCTTTGCAGAGAAAGTCTGGGATCCTTTAAGGATGGTCAGGTGGCCTTTAGGACTCATTCCTGATGAAGGGCTTGTGCCTGAAACATCAATTTTCCTGTTCTTCTCTTGCTTCCTGACCTGCTGTGCTTTCCTAGCACCACACTCTTAACTCTGGCCTTTAGGACTGGTAACTGTTCAAATGTTTGTGCATAAATGGTGCACAAACTTTTTGGAAGTATCCAACTGTTTCCAAGGGCTTGGTACTTTCTTGGATTTAGCCTTTTGTTCTTGCTTGGATCATTGCTGTAATGAACTCTGGAGCCAGTGATCTTTGCGGGAATCTGGTTTCACTGTGATAACCCCTACATCCAAAAAAAGTCTATAATTGTCAAAATTGACATTTTAAATTTGCTGCCTTGGTTGAAGTTTTTGAAAAGCCTGGGTTGCCTTTTGTGTCCCAAGCATTTGCGATAATCACACATGGAAGCATTGAAGCCAGGATCAGAAAAAGGCCATTCAGACCTTTCATACTGTTCCACCATTCAATATGATCATGGCTAATCCTCCAGCTCAATAGCATATTCCCAGTTCCTCACCACACTCCTTTAAAATTGAAACAAAACTCTTTTTTTTAATATATATTCAGTGACTTGACCTTCAGAGAAGTCCAAAGGTTCACTGCACTTTGAGTGAAGGAATCTTTCCTTAACTCTGTCCTAAATGTTCCACCCTGTTTTCTGAGGTTGTGAGCTCTGGTTCTAGATTTCCTCAAACAAGCAAAGTATACTCTCTCCATCTATTCTGTCTGGCCCTGTTATAATGTTGTACATTCATTCAGATTCCCTGTCATCCATTCAGACTCTGCTGCATGTCGACATTTCAGGCATAAGCCCTTCATCAGGAATTGTGAGCTTTTGCCTGAAACATCGATTTTCCTGCTCCTCAGGTGCTGCCTGACCTGCTGTGCTTTTCCAGCACCACACTCTTGACTCTATACATATTATGGCGAGTACAAGGGGTCCTCATTTTATGGACTGCCTAGCTCACTCTGTTCATACTTATGATCATGATCTCATAAAGGACTGTAATTTTAAAGACCTGACACATGAACATTGCTTTATTTTTAAGTGCAGCCCTTCATATTGTCAGGCTATTGTTTTCTGGCCTGCATGCAAGTCGACATGTGACAACACTCCAGAATGTAGCCCATTTTCAACCCTGGGACTACCTGTATATCCTTTCTTTGGGAAGGAGACTAACACTGCAATTCTCCAATGCACCTTCAGCGTGTATGAAATAAAAGCCCTTCACTTAATTTTCACTTCCTATTTCTCGGTAGAAAACTGTTCAGACTAGTTTTGTTTTACACTGATAGTCCAGTGCAGAGGTAAATGTAGTCCCACTGAAACACATATCCCATATACATTTGTCTCTAGTTAATTAGTTCCTAACTCTTTAATATGATATAAAATTGTTGGATCTATAGAATCAAATCATTCATCCTTCAGGCTTTAGAGAAGAGGGAGAGTGCTACACAATAGAAGTTTAACTCCTCATCTTCACAAAGCATAATTGTCATATTGAAACAGCCGAAGCTATGTACACGTTTTCTGTAAACCCAAACAAGTTTTCTAAGAAGCAGTCTATATCTGTAATATTGCCGCTTCTTTGCACTGACGCACAGCATTTGTTGAATTTTCATTTTTGACTTCAGACTTTAATATTTTTAGCAGTTTAAAGTTCATTTTTAAATATAATTAAAATAGTTTTTGATGTGATGTATTCCAGTAGAGTAAGTGTTTGGAAAATGACTGCATCTCGGCACTCTTAAACTAAAGCCTCAAGGGTGGAAATCAAAGCATGTTAACAGCTTTGTCTTGCAACAGAGCCATTTTTTGAAACATTTGTGAATTTAAGTGTCCAACCATGACTCATTAGCAGCATCCAGCAACACAAACCGCTGTGCAAGGGCCTCAAAATAATTGTTGTTGGCTTCTGAGGAGCTGCAGTTAAGGTATATGTTCTACTGCATCTGTAACCTCCCCTGAGTGCAGTTCAGGATAGCTCAACTAATGTGTGACTTACATTAGATCTATATAAAGAGAGAGCGTGGCTTTCTCCATGCCTGTTTAGTGATCATTCATCATGCAGGGTGCTCTCCTCATATGGTAGGTAGAGGACCCAGCTTCTTCTGAACTTGTGCCAGGCTGTGTTGACAGAAACCGATTTTCTGAGGAAAACAAAGACATTTTAGTAGATGCCTAGGCTGAGAGGACAGCACACAGTCTGCCCTAACCATGAAAGCACAAGCCTGTCATTCCTTTATTGCAACTTATATTTATAAAGCAGCTGTCATACAATAAAATATCACCAGGATTGTTCGCAGGGTTGTTATGAAAGAAAATTTGTCGCTTGGAGAAAGATTGATTTTAAGCAGTACCTGAAGGAAGAGAAGGCTTTGAATTAGGGTTAGGATTAGAGCAGCAGAGGATTTTAGACAGGAAATTCCAAAGCATGGCGACTAAATGAGAAATAGAAGGAAGACAAGGCTAGATCAATGGGAGACACAAGGTAATGATCTGGGAACAGAAAGAGAGGCTACGAGTAGAACTGTGTGAGAATAGTCCAAAGCTGTGCAGGTCAGGTGACTTGGCCATGCTAAATTGCCAGTAGTGTTAGGTACATTAGTCAGAGGGAAATGGATCTGGGTGGGTTACTGTTCGGAGGGTCGGTGTGGGCTTGTTGGGCTGAAGGGCCTGTTTCTACACTGTAGGGAATCTAATCTAATCAGAATAGTCCCACCCAGCTGAATGTTATTGAGAAGGTGTTAAAGCAGCTGGGGGGGCGGTTAACTGTGTCAAAGGTTGCAGACAGGTTGAGATGATGATGAGGGAAAGTTTACGTTCCTCACAGTCACCTTAGGAGCTAAATGGATGGTATGACAGCTCAGTGGTTAGCACTACTGCCTCACGGCACCAGAGACCTTGGTTTGACTCCACCTTTGAGTAACTGTCTCTGTGGAATCTGAACATTCTCCCCATGTCTGAGTGGGTTTCTTCCAGGTGCTCTGGTTTCCTCCCACAATCTAAAGGTGAGCAGTTTAGGTGGTTTGGCCAAGGTAATGGCGGGGTTATGGAAATAGGGGCTGAGTTTGAGTGCGATGCTCTTTGGATGGTAGCTGCAGACTCACTGGGCTGAATGGCTTCTTTCTGCAATGTCGGGATTCTATGAATTACAGGAAACACAGAGACCTGGTAAAGATGGAAATTAAAGGCAGCTACACATTCAAGACATTCATTTGTACAAGAAAAGGAGATTGGAAATGAAACTGTCATCCTTAAGAACAATGGATTAAAGGACGCTTTCTGCATTGAATGGAAGGGGAGGGTGACAGGAACTGAAGAGAAAGACCAGTTAATACATTGACTGACATGGGGTCCACGAAGGGAAGGGGATTAGTCTGCAGTTTACTAGGACTAGGGTCGAGAGAGCAGGAAGTGGGGTTTATGAACAAGGTGAGTTCAGAAAGAGAGCATAAGTTTTGAGGAGACGTGAAGGGCCTGGGCGGAAGGTGAGGTTCAAAGGAAGTTCAATGCAATGGAAGGGAATATGGAAGGGAAATGACAGGGGCAGTTCAATGGCCACTCGCAATCGTACTGGCAAGTAAAATCCTGAGCTCCTCACAGCGATTGTGAGAGGTGAATGTAGAGGAAAGAGGGTTTTAAGATGTACAAAGTTAAAATACACACAGCACCAGGTTATAGTCCAACAGGTTTATTTGAAAGCAGTAGATTCCAATATAACCTGGTGTTGTGTGATTTTTAACTTTGTACACTCCAGTTCAAAACCGGTGTCTCCAAATCATGGTTTTAAGTCAATGATTTGTAGAGCATTGTGAAAATAGAGATGAATGAAAGATAGACAGCTGTAAATATTGGGCCAGATTTCCTGCATATTTTTTTTTCAATGCATTGGAAGAGCTCCATATTTTTGATAGGAGCGGAAGTTGTAGGTTACTCGTAGAATGGAGGAGTGGAGAGAATGCAAACCAAGCCCCGATTTTCACTGAGCTCAGTTGCTGCATTGTGAAATGTAAAGGACCATCATCAAATAAATGCACTTTGACAGCGTCTGTGAAATGGTAAGGACATAATGTAAGTGTGAGGTTGAGATTCCAGGTAGTTCAGGGGAAATAGAGTGCCAAGTAAGTTGATTGACAAGTGGGTAAGATGCCAGAGTGCAAGGTTGCATCAGGGCTTGTAGTATTTCTGGCAAAACGAGGAAGGTGAGAGGTAGTATGCCAAGCAGGGGCATAGCAGGATGGTGTCTAGTCCTGGGAGGGCCGAGTGGCCCCAACATTGTTGAGGATCAGTTATGGGGCAGGGGGAGAGCTGGGGAGTTTTAAGGGAGGGGTAGAGTTGAGTATAGAGTGGAGGAAGAGGACTGTTGGGTCTGGAGCAGAGACAGGGATCAGTTGTGGAAGAAAGAGGGCGGCCAGATCCTGAGTGGTGAAGGAGGGACATAGCAGGCTCAGAGTGGGGCAGATCATTGGTTGAGAAGGATGGAGCGTTCAGAGCCAGCAGAGCAGAAGGGTCTTTAGACCCAGAATAGGGGAAAGAAGCTCTGATCCATTGGAAGGGAAGGGGACTGGTTTCAGAACAAATGAACAAGGGTCACATCCAGAGCGGGGGAAGGGCTTGGCAAGGTTGGTACAGCAGGAGGGAATATTAGGTCAAGAACAGGGGAAAGGGGTTTGGATCCAGCGTGGGGCGGGGTTAGTGGTGGTGGTGGTGGGGGAGCACGGGTGTAGGGGTTGCTGTTGTGTCCAGCAGTGGGGAAAAGTGTCAGGTCCTGGGGATGGGTGTTGGGGTGTGTAGGGTTGTGCATGATCCTGGAGATAGAGGGAGACTGTTTGGTCAAGTCATGAACAAGAGAGAGAGCATCTGTTGGGTTAGACTCTGCAGGTTATAAGGCATCTGGTGGGGATTGTACTTGGGGATGTGTGAGGTACATTTTGGGGTTAGTTGAATACTCAGAAATCAGACTAGGCATTCAGCTGTCTAAGCTGAAAATGTGTTGCTGGTTAAAGCACAGCAGGTTAGGCAGCATCCAAGGAACAGGAAATTCGACGTTTCGGGCCAGAGCCCTTCATCAGCTGTCTAACCTGACTCTTCAAATCGTCTGATTTAAATTAATACTTTTGGAGGTTCCAGCTGCAGGAATTTTCCATTTTCCAGTTAATTCCTTCGGAATCTGCTACATCAGGAATTCCACAGCAGCCCCTTGCGCAACTCCCAACAACCCTTCAGAAACTATTATCTAGCCATTGGAAAATTCAGGCCAATGTGTTAAAGAGGTGAGCAGAGCTGGTCCATGTACAATTATTGATGTACCATAGAAGGGGCTTGTGCATATGCAAGAGAGATTTCACACAAAACTATTTGTTGTGGTCCTATTTAAACTCTGTTTTCAACAATATACATCTGTAGCTTTTAGCAGGAATGCTCAAAATGCAAAACCTTCACATTAAACACACCAGGCATCTGGTTCTAGGCCTGAGATTTCCCCACTGGAGATTAACTCAAAGGCCTCCAGTCAACGTAATGTTATTTTTAGTGGAACTGAGAGCCTTCCGAATGTGCAGGTGAACTTCAAATGTTTTTCTTGTTACAATTTAGGGCTGTTCATGGTTTTCCTGTAACTAAAAGCTATCCAGAGAGAGAGAAAAAAAAGTGGTATCTTTTTGACTTTGCTAATATTGCCCTCTGTGAAGGACAAAACCAGCCAGTTGGAAATGACTGGTTTAGGTCTGATCTGGATTCCGTTTTGAGGTACACAAGGATCACTTTGGATCACTTCCAAGTGCTACCATTTCTTTCCCTCTGGGCTAGCGCTGTCACCCACGTGTAGATAAATGTAAGATCATCAAAACTGCACAGCGACTTATCTGAAACCAATAGGCATGACTTAGAAAATCACAAATATCTCCAGAGGTGAATTTTGATGCTTCCCCTCACCTGCCCTTACTTTAGGAGTGAGTTATACCATCAAGAGTCAAATACCTGACAAGATAGTGGAGAGCACATTTGGTCAATCCTTTGACAGATCAATAAAGATGTGAAAGGAAAGGTTTTCAGAGCAGTGTGGAAATAGCAGAGAAATGGGGCAAACTTTTGAAGACCAAGTTCAACAAACCACAATGAACAGAATGATTCCCTCTGAGATATTTGATTGTATGACTCAAAGCATCAGTGGAAAAGCACAGCCGATCAGGCAGCATCTGAGGAGCAGGAAAGTCGATGTTTCGAGCATAAGATCTTCATCAGGAATACAGGGAGGCTGAAGGGGGGGTTGAGAGATAAATAGGAAGGGGATGCGGCTCAAGAAGGACAGCTGGGAATGCGATAGGTAGAAGAAGGTGGGGGGTGATGGTGAGAGGTTGGAGCGGATGGTGGAGCGGATAGGTGGGGAGGAAGATGAACAGATAGGACTGTTCAAGAGGCAGGTGCCGAGTAGGAGGATTGGATCTGGATGAGGTGAGGTGAGGGGAGATGAGGAAACTGGTGAAATTGGCACTGATGCCATGTGGTTGGAGGGTCCCACATTGGAAGATGAGGCGTTCTTCACCCAGTCATCGGGTGGTTAGAATCTGGCAGCGGAGGAGGTTCAGGACTTAAACGTCCTTGGTGGAGTGGGTGGGGAGTTGAAGTATTCGGTCACAGGGCAGTGGCTTTTTGCAGCAGAGAGCAGTGGGAGCTGGGCGGAAGTGAAGTCGGAGCGCAAAGCCAGTCGGGAAGGTAAGTGATTGTTATTTGAGTGGATGTGTTCTAGACCCCTGGTCTTACAAAATAGGGCCTCCCTCCCATCCTCCTCCTCTAACCTTAATTAAAAGCCCACAGACTGGCCCCAAAAAGAGGGTCCAAGGAAGTTCCTGTGGATTGAAGAGTGAGGCTTTAGCTTAGGAATCTTTGACAAGGAGGTTGAGTGAAGTGATTACACCACAGTTGAAGAGGATGAAGACATGACTGCCAAGCTGGTTCAGTGTGCTACCTTCTTCATGTGGGACGTCAACGACTCTGGTGTGTCTGGTTCGTATAAGTGCGTGCACGTTCAGCTGCTGACAGAGCATATTGCAGCACTGATGAAAGAACTCGAGGACCTGAGGCTTGTCCGAGAGAATGAGACCTTTCTGGACAAGACCTTCAGCGAGGTGATTACACTGACCATACCAGAAAAGAGCAGAAGAGAGCAGACAATGAGGAAGGCAGAGAGGAGACAGGTGCAAGAGACCCCCGGGGAAGTACCTGTCAAGAACAAGTTAAATATTTTGGAAACAGTAGAGACAGCTAACACTGCCAGTCCGCGAGGCAGCCAGGTCTGTCAATCAAACGTTGGTGTGGAGGCAGAGCGGAAGAGTTGGACATCGCACAGAGCCATGGTGATAGGGGACTCCATAGTGAGAGGAACTGACTGGGGTTTCTGTGGCAGCAGGTGGGACTTAAGAATGGTGTGTTGCCTTCCTGGTGCCAGGGTTAAAGACATCACAGACAGAGTGTGGGAAATCCTCAAGGACGAAGGTGAAGAGCCAGAGGTGGTGGTACATGTCGGCACAAATGATGTCGGGAAGAAGAGGAGGAACAGACTACAGTGGGACTTTGGAGAACTAGGTAGAAGGCTGAAAAGCAGGACCTCCAAGGTGGTTATCTCCGGTTTGCTTCCAGTTCCTCGGGCTGGTGAGGCCAGAAACAGGGAGATAATGGACTTGAATGTGTGGCTGGGGAACTGATGCAGGAAGCAAGGGTTTAAATTCTTGGATCACTGGGGAATGTTTTGTGGTAAGCATAAATTGTACAAGAGAGACGGTTTGCACTTTAATAGGTTAGGGACCAGCATTCTGGCAGGCAGGTTTGCTACTGCATCACAGCTATGTTTAAACTAAGTAGTTGGGGGGTGGGGGGACGGTGTGGTGGAGGGGACAAACTGGATGTTTAAGATGGAAATTGAAGGGAAAGTTAGAACAAGGGAAGTCAAGAAAGACAACAGTATCAATGAGGCAGAAAACTCAGAAAGGGATCATGCTGTAAAGTTGAGTGAAGTAGGAGTTGATGGGAAGGGCAGTAACAAATTAAAAATACTATATATGAATGCACGAAGCATTAGAAATAAAATGGATGAGCTTGAGGCTCTTTTGGAAATTGGCAGATACGATAATGTGGGGATAACTGCGACGTGGCTTCAAGTGGACAGGGCCTGGGAAATTAATAGTCAAGGCTATACATGCTACCATAAGGACAGACTGACAGGCAGAGGGGGTGGGTGGCAATATTGGTAAGGGATGACATTCAGTCCCTTGAAAGGAAGGACCTAGAATCAGGGGGTATAGAGTCAGTATGGATAGAGCTGAGAAATTCTAAGGGTAAAAAGACCCTCTTGGGAGTTATCTACAGGCCCCCAAACAGTAGTCTGGATGTCGGATGTAAGTTGAATCAGGAGCTGAAATTGGCCTGTTGCAAAGATGTTACTACAGTTGTTATGGGGGATTTCAACATGCAGGTAGACTGGGAGAATCAGGATGGTATTGGACCTCAAGAAAGAGACTTTGTGGAGTGCCTCCGAGATGGATTCTTAGAGCAGCTGGTGCTGGAGCCGACCAGGGAGAAGGCAATTCTGGATCTGGTATTGTGCAACAAACCAGAATTGATCAGGGACCTCGAAGTGAAGGAGCCGTTAGGAGATAGTGACCATAATACAATAAGCTTCAATCTGCAATTTGGGAGGGAGAGGGTACAATCGGAAGTGACAATATTTCTGTTGAATAAAGGGAACTATGGAGCTATGAGGGAGCAGCTGGCGAAAGTTCAATGGTGCAATACCTTGGCAGGGATGACAGTGGAGGAACAATGGTGGATATTTCTGTGTATAATGCAGAAGTTGCAGGATCAGTTCATTCCAAAAAGGAAGAAAGATCCCAGGAGGAGGCATGGGTGGCCGTGGCTGACGAGGGAAGTTAGGAAACATATAAAGTTAAAAGAGAAAAAGTATAACACAGCAAAGATAAGTGGGAAAATGGAGGACTGGGAAGCTTTTAAAGAACAACAGAGGATTACTAAGAAGGAAATACGCAGAGGAAAAATGAGGTATGAAGGTAAACTGGCCAATAATATAAAGGAGGATAGTAAAAGCTTTTTTAAGTATGTGAAAGGCAAAAAAATGATTAAGACCAAAATTGGGCCCTTGAAGACAGAAACAGGGGAATATATTACAGGGAACAAAGAAATGGCAGAAGAATTGAATTGGTACTTCAGATCTGTGTTCACTGGGGAAGACACAAGTAATCTCCCTGAGGTAACAGTGGCTGAAGGACCTGAACTTAAGGGAATTCATATTTGCCAGGAATTGGTGTTGGAGAGACTGTTAGGTCTGAAGCTTGATAAGTCCCCGGGGCCTGATGGTCTACACCCCAGGGTACTGAAGGAAGTGGCTCGAAAAATCGTGGATGCATTGGTGATTATTTTCCAGAGTTCGACAGATTCGGGATCAGTTCCTGGACAGGTTAGGTGAGTGGTCAGATGCATGGCAGATGCAATTTAATATGGACAAATGTATGGTTATCCACTTTGGTGGCAAGAACAGGAAGGCAGATGACTACCTAAATGGAATCAATTTAGGTAAAGGGGCAGTACAAAGAGATCTGGATGTTCTTGTACACCAGTCAATGAAGGTAAGCATGCAGGTACAACAGATAGTGAAGAAGGCTAATAGCATGCTGGCCTTCATAACAAGAGGGATGGAGTATAGAAGCAAAGAGGTTTTTCTGCAGCTGTACAGGGCCCTGGTGAGACCACACCTGGAGTACTGTGTGCACTTCTTGTCTCCAAATTTGAGGAAAGACATTCTGGCTATTGAGGGAGTGCATTGTAGGTTCACGAGGTCAATTCCTGGAATGGCAAGACTACCTTACACTGACAGACTGGAGCGACTAGGCTTGTATACCCTTGAGTTTAGAAGACTGAGAGGGGATCTGATTCAGCCAATAAGATTATTAAAAGATTGGACACTCTGGAGGCAGGAAACATGTTTCCACTGGTGGGTGAGTGCCAAACCAGAGGACACAGCTTAAAAATACGGGGTAGACCATTTAGGACAGAAATGAGGAGAAACTTCTTCACCCAGCGAGTGGTGGCTGTGTGGAATGCTCTGCCCCAGAGGGCAGTGAAGGCCCAGTCTCTGGATTCATTTAAGAAAGAGTTGGATAGATCTGTCAAAGATAGTGGAATCAAGGGTTATGGAGAGAAGGATACTGATTGAGGATGATCAGCCATGATCATATTGAATGGTGGTGCAGGCTCGAAGGGCAGAATGGCCTACTCCTGCACCTATTGTCTATTGTCTATTGTTTGATTGGTGCGTGTATCCCAGAGATATTCTCTGAAACATTCTGGAAGTTAGCATTCTGTCTCCCCAATGTAGAGGAGACCACATTGGGAGCAAAGGACACAGTAGACGAGATGTGTGGAGGTGCAGGAAAATCTCTGCCGAATGTGAGAGGATCTTTTGAAGCCTTGGATGGAGGTGAGGGGGGAGGTGTGAATGTAGGTGGCAAGGAAAGGTGCCAGTAGTGTAGGGTGGATTGGCGAGAGGCATGGATCTAACAAAGGAGTTAAGAGGGAATGGTGTCTGTGGAATGCAGATAGGAGTGGGGAGGGAATATATCTCTGGTGGTGGGGTCTGTTTGTAGATGGCAGAAATGGCAGAAGATGATGCATTGTATCTGGAGACTGGTGGGATAGAAGGTGAAGACCAGAGGGGTTCAGTCCTTGTTGCGGTTGGAGGGGTGGGGTTCAAGGGCAGAGGTGCAGAAAGTAGAGGAGATGCCCTGGAGGACATTGTTGACCACATGGGCAGAGAAATTGTCACTCCTTGAAGAAGAAGTCCATCTGGAATGTTCTATGATGGAATTGGTCCTCCTGGGAGCAGATGCAGTGGAGGCAGAGGGGTTGGGAGTAAGGGATAACATTTTTACAGGAGGTAGGGTGGGAGGAGATGTGGTCCAGGTAGCTGTAAGAGTCAGTGAGTTTTAAGTAGATGTCTGTGTTGAGTCAGTCACCAGAAATGGAAATGAAGTGGTCCAAGAAGGGAAGGAGGTGTCCAGGGTGGTCCAGGTGAACTTGATGTCAGGGTGGAAGGTATTTCCTCCAACCACACGGGATCAATGTTAATTCTTGTCTCCCCCCACCCCCCCCCCCACCTTATCCCTTGAACTGTCCCACCTGTCCATCTTCTTTCCCATCTATCTGCTCCATCTTCCCCTCCAACCTATCGCCATCACCCCCCCATCTGCATCAACCTTTCGCATTCCCAGCTCCTTCTCCCCAACCCCACCCCCTCCTATTTATCTCTCAACCACCTTGGGCCTACACCAAAATCCTGATGAAGAGCTTATGCACGAAATGTCAACTCTCCTGTTCCTCGGATGTTGCCTGACCTGCTGTGCCTTTCCAGCACCACACTTTTCGACACTGATCTCCAGCATCTGCAGTCATCACCTTCTCCTGACTCAAAGTATCAGTTAGCCGAAGACAATTAGCATCCTGGCTCAATTGTGAGTGAAGTTGGTGAAAATCAACAAAGGTGGGGTGTAGGTTCATATTTCCATGAAGGCAGAGTCACAGGCAGACAGGGTACTGAAGGAGGTGTTTGGTATGCTTGCCTTTATTGATCAGTACATTGAGTATAGGAGTTGGAAGGTCATGTTACAGGACATTGGTTCGGCCACTTTTGGAATACTGCATTCAATTCTGGTCTCTCTGCAATGGGAAAGATTTTGTAAAACGTGAAAGAGTTCAAAAAAGATTTACAATGATATAGCTGAGATTGGAGGGTTTGAGCTATCAGGAGAAGTTGAACAGGTCAGGCAATATTTCTTGGAGCGTCAGAGGCTGAGGGGTAACCTTATGGAGATTTATAAAATTCATGAAGGGCATGGATAGGGTAAAGAGTCAAGGTCTTTTTACCAGAGTAGGGGTGTCCAAAACTAGAGGGCATAGGTTTAAGGTGAGAGGAAAAAGATTTAAAAGGGACCTAAAGGGAAACCTTTTCACTCAGAGTGTGGTGCAGAATGAGCTGCCAGAGGAAAGCATTTAAAAGGCGTCCAGGTGGGTACACGAACCGGAAATGTTTAGTAGGATATGGGCCAAGTGCTGGCAAGTGGGACTTGATTAATTCAGGATATCTGGTCAGCATGAGTGAGTTGCACCAAAGTGTCTGAATCTATGCCGTGTAACTCAATGGCTGTATGAATGCCACCAGGAGAAAACTTGAATACAAATATAACTTAACAGCGTGCTCTCTGAGTGAGACTTGGCCTGTACCCAAACCCAGATATTACCCCAAACCTTGCTGTACAAATATGCAAACGAATAAGGTACTTTATGTGTGGTCCTAGCTGATGTTTGTACCAGACAAGTCTGATCCCAGACAGAGACCTGGCTTGATAGATCATATTTTGATTTATTTGGTTTTAGCAAGGTGGTCTCTCACTGAAGCATAGATACACAATTCTGAAAGATTTTGCTTTCACATCAAAACATGGTTTCAGTGTAGTCAGCTTTAAGTAAGCTCTTCAGGGTTTTATTTCAACACCATTGGTCTGGGATTAACACTAATTCTTCATTGTAAAGCAACCTACCTCACTATATATCATTCCATGGTCAGAGGCATGGATCTTTACGTCCGTCTGATGCAGAGAGCTTCGCAAGACTGTTTAAAAGATTTGAAGATAAAATGTTTTAATGTGAAGATAAAATAGAGCAACCTAAGTTATCTACTTACAATACAAATTCAAAGTTTTTAAACACACAGTTTAATCCCATTAGTCCCAAGATGCTCATTTATAAATTTAATGAAAAATGACAAGTTCTTGTGTCGAACCCAAAACACACCTTTGCTACGGTACCCAAAACACTAATCATACAATACTCCCTGTGTCTAACACCTTGTTATATTTAGGTCACTTATGATTTCAGCTTTTTTTTGTCTAGCTTCCTCCTGAAGCTATCATACATCTGAGTTTCAGTGTAGTCAGCTTTAAGTAAGCTCTTCAGGGTTTTATCTCAACACCATTGGTCTGGGATTAACACTAACTCTTCATTGTGCTTGAACCTAGTTCACTGTATATCCTTCCATGGTCAGAATCATGATTCTTCACAACCATCTGATGCTAAGGGCTTTACAAAACAGTTCAAAACTCAAAGCAAAAATCTGAAACAGAAAGGTCTTTTCTTCATAAACTGAAAAAGATTTTCATTTAAACTTTAAAAAAATGAATATCAGAAATGCCTTGCAACCCATGAGAATGCATTATTTGCCTTGATGAATCACAAAACAGTTTAAAATAATTTAAAACCTATCAGCAGCGCACACAAATCCATTCACTCTGAAGTAAGGCCTCAAAAGTGATTCTTAAAAGAAATGACAATGATTAAGAAGTACCAGCAAATTAATTATTAATGGCAGGTACACCAAAACCCACCCATTACTAGATCACCTGCAGAAAATGCGCAGACATGAGTCAAATTTCAGACAAGCAAGCAATCAGTTAGCAACCATACAAAGATGTCAATGAGGTCGAAAGGTCTACAACAAAAGATGTCCCTTGATGAAATTGGTGGTCAAGAACTAGCAACTTGACATGTTGATATTTATGTCAATTCTCATCTAACAGATTTCTGATCAGACACTGGGCCACATCTCACTATGTTATTGTTTTAGAAAACACTGTCTGTAACTTATAACAGTGGAACTACATGGTCCAGGCTGGATAGCATTTAAAATTAAAGGGTATGCTGCAAACAGCTCTCCAACATAGGTGCACCAGATAGTAGAAAACCACAATCAAGAATTCCCACACTTGAGTAGAAAGGCACACCTTGATATCTACTTGGTTAAATAGTTGGATCAGTTAAACTATAAAGAGTTAAGGAATAGTTGGTCAAGGAACACCTGATTAAAGGACAGAAATAGAAGACTTCATAGGTTTTCCTAGACTCTTGGCAGAACATAAAGACAGAATCTATTAAGAGTAGATTTGAACGCAGAAGAAATTTGTTTCACATTGCCAGCAAGATGGAGACCTATGTCTCTACTGGATTAGCACTAATCTTTCCCACAGCTATTAACTATGGAGAGTACTCTGACTGCATGATCAAGCCACATTTGTGAGAATAACAAACAAAATGATATTTCCAATAGACAACAGGCACCAACTCCACCTCCCACCCCCCACCCACCTCACCCCACCAGCCAACTGACATAACTCAGAACGTAACATAGCTTGGTGAACAGATTCAAGTTTAATGTCAGCTGACTCAGAAAAGGCAAGTTCAAGCAGGATGTTTGACTTCATCATCCTCCCAGGAAGAATCCTCAGTAACTGTGATAGAGATGACACCCAGCCAGCAACAATCCTCAAAGCGCGAATCTGAGGCGATGAATATGTTGGATTTACAGATAAGGTAATCAAAAAGAGTGAAGCAGAAAGTCCAAACCAATCAAGGACTTAAATTAATAAGCCTGCCTGCTTCAGCACAAATCTATAGGCAAATATGCTAATGCAGACTGAAGATGTTTCAGAAGCCTCCATTGAGAATGCTCAGTGATTCACAATGTTCTAAGGAAAAAATTGGCCTATTTCCGTGATTCAAGATCAGGCAAAGAGGAAATTGTGCATTTCAGCAGGAATGATATCTTCTGCTGAGAAAATCCAAGAAACTAAAGTTCTTCCAGTTTAATGTTCAGACTGTCAAGAAGAAAATCAAAGTTGAAAGCCTTCCATGAAGCTAACTATCAGTCTTCCACATTTGAAATGTGTGCTTCACATAACAATATCCATTCAGAGATATCTGGATCACTTAAAAAGTCACCCATGGGGGGGTCATGAGGTACTGTTAAATGTAATAATATACACAAGTATATAAAATTAATGATGGGGCAAAACACATAAGGGGAGCTGTTGTACATGAGTCTGGAAAGTGGGACATAAGCAGTGCCCACTATGATGATGTCATGTGGCTTATGCCAGAACTGTTTAGGACCTCAAAGAAGTGAAACCAAACATGTGGTCCTCTTCAAAGTCTCTGTCATGATGTATGTCATATCAACCGTAGCCTGTAGTGAGATGCGACCCCACAATAAACTATATCTTGTTAATTACACGAGACTCCACAAGTTAAAATAGGAATTGATTTTCTTTTACGATACTGAATCGAGCAAGGTTTGTAGTTTCCTACAACTAAAGAGGCTGTTTAAAACAGCCTTCATTATGAACCACAGTTCATACAGTGTAATAAGTAAGCGAAGGCGATAGCACAGTGGGATAGTCCCTGGACTATTAATCCAGAGTTCTGGAAAATGTTCTGGGGACCTAGATTTGAACCCTATCATGGAAAATGGTGGCATTTGGATTCAATGGAAAAGAAAATCTGGAATCAACAGTCTAATGATGATTGCTATTGATTGGGAAAAATCCACCTGGTTCACTAATGTACTTTAGGGAAGGAAACTGCCATCCTGACATGGATTGGCCTACATGTGACTCCAGACCCACAGCAACATGGTTGACTCTTAACTGCCCTCTGGGCAATTAGGGATGGGTAGCCAGCAATGGCCTCAACTTGTGTATGAATGAAAAACTCTAGCCCAACCATATTACATTAACCCAGATCAAATTGGAAAGACTCTTGATTTGTTTTATCTGACTAAACACAGACAGGGCACAGTGTTTCTGAGATAGCTCGACTTAACATGAAAGCTGTCCCGTCTCAAGGTCTAAGACGGACAATACTGCCCACCACACACAGAGTGGCACTTTAAGCCACTTATTGGCTGTTTGGATATGTAATCAAAGTTTTAAAAATTTCAATGGCATTAAGTGCATCTCATCGAATGATTCTACACTTAGGATGTGCTCATGTACCTCTGAACTTAATTCATTGACAGCTAGTGGACTAAAGGTCTAGCTGGGAGTAAATATTGCAATCTTTTCTAAGTATTTCTGGGACATATTCAGAACTTCATGCAGTAAATAGGAATAAAATTGCCTTCATGTACAAGCACCATAGGAGAGAGTTTAGGCATTTTGTTGGGCCGAAGGGCCTGTTTCCACACTGTAGGGATTTTGCTGATACAGCAGAAGCCCAATTCATTTTAGCAGCCAAGCAGCCTTGTATAGCAGGAATCATGAGTCCATCTGCAAAAGGATATCTGGAAGTAATTCATCAGGTTGTGATCACTGCAATGTTACCCCACAGTCATCAGGGAGGGGGAATCAGGAGGTTACAGAGAGATTAAAAAAAGAATGACCCCAGGGCTCATCTAGCTTGGGGTGGCAAGGCACCAGGGTCCCAGGTTCGATTCCAGCCTCGAGTGACTGTCTGAGTAGAGTTTGCACATTCTCCCTGTCATTGTGTGATTTTGCTCCAGCTTCCTCCCACAGTCTAAAGATGTCCAGGTTAGGTGAATTGGCCTCACTAAATTGCCCATTGTGCTCAGGGATGTGTGGATTCGTCAGGGAAAAATGTAGAGTAATGGGTCTGGGTGGGGTCCTGTTCAGAGGGTTGGTGTGGATTGTTGGGTCAAAGTGCCAGTTTCCACACTGGTAGGGATTCTAATTCTAGCTCCACAGAATTAGGTTTTGAACCTGCCTTCCATTTTCTCTGCAGGGTGATAAGCAGCTTCAACAGGGTGTATAGTGGATGGACACTCAGTGGGTTGTTGAAAGGGCTTCAGGTAAGATTCCACTTAACACAAATCCATGAGGTAGGACAATGCCCGAATCTCAAAGTGGCAATGTTTTGGAATCAGAGCAGAAAATGCAAACTCAGTTATTGATTATTATGCTTGATTTGCATTGGGTAGATTTCAAATCCATTTCATGTGATGCTAGCCACGATCGAGTCTTCTGCAAAATCTTGCAGACAGCTTAGTTATACAAATAACAAGCTCTGTGAACTGATTCAACTTTTACTGTTTTCTAAGTATTTGCGTCATTGGTACTTCACTGGGCACTTGGGTGCTTCTGTGTCATCTGCTTGTAAATAAATGTTGTGATTCAGCTTGAAAGCATCGATCTGAGGTTATGACATTGACTCCATTTTTCAGGGTGGAAACAAGGCAGAGTAATCTATGTGTATGAAGACTCACTATATATTAACAAAGATTTAATTGTTCCAGTCGCCCATTCACAACACACACAGGTAATTCTAGTGCTTAGCAGCTCATTCCACTATAGAACTGCAATGAGCATGAGTCAACAGTGTTGGGGTGAAGGCCAAATTTTCCACAAGAAGGGAAGGAAAATGTTAAGGGGAGGAGCACTACAAGGATTCCCTATTCTCCATGTTTGCCTAGAATTTCTGGGAATGAAAGGCCAATCTTCAGGCCATGACTTAGAAGGAAATTCATTGAGTTGTTGTGGTTCTGCTCGCCGAGCTGGAAGTTTTTGCTGCAAACGTTTCGTTCCCTGGCTAGGGAACATCATCAGTGCTGTTGGAGATGTTCCCTAGCCAGGGAACGAAACGTTTGCAGCAAAAACTTCCAGCTCGGCGAGCAGAACCACAACAACGGATACCCGAGCTACAAATCTTCAATCAGATTTTAAATTCATTGAGTGTTTACAAAAAGAGCAAAAATGCCTTTGAACAATTATGTTTGTTAGTTGGAAAATAAAATGTTTTTTCATGGAAAATGTTTTTTCAACTGGTCCAAAATGACCTAATTGGGCAATGAAAGGTCAATCCATTTGCTGATTGGCAGTGGGAATGGACATATCAGGTGATCAATGAAAGTACGGGGAGGGTAGAATCAGGTGGTCACATACTGAAACTCCACAAGGATTGTATCAAAGCAGAGTTAGAAACCATTGGAGATGTCAAGCGTTTTCCTTTCTTCAAAAAGCTGTTGCCCTTCCTTGGTCGTCACAAGAGTTGAAGTGCGTTGACAGAGAAGAGAGATCAGCCCCTCTCGAGTCCTCAGCTTGCAACCTGAGCTTTTAAAAGTAAAGTGGGACCTCTCGACTCTCGTAACAAGTAGCCCGAGGCTGTTTCAATAAAATCCTGAAAATGTCTTCATAAAAATCCACAAACAGCTGATCAATTTTCAATTATATACCAACTCTGTGCGTCAAGGATGAAATTAAACCCCAAATGATTGCCAGGGTTTCACTGCACAGAGTACCGTAATAAAGAGGTGTTGTCGTGATTTCGGAGTTGTGCGCTGAACTAATTAATTATAAATTAAAGGCCAATGGTTATTGCCAGAAGGTGTTCCATCATTTGTACAAATACATTAATCAGTGGATCAAGCTCCAACATTATCTCTTGACTAGTCTGCAGCTCTATCTATAATCTGTGTGATTTGCAGAGTTCATCTATTTTCCCTCTTGTCATTATTAACTTCTTGATTCCCAAAGCAAATCATGCCATGTGTAACATGAGGCAAAGATAACTCCAGCTTTTCAAATACAGGCAAAAGAAACCAATCAAGGTCACTCAATATCAATACTAATTCTGAGAAATTATAATATTCTGTTTGCATTAGGGTTTAATTGGTATACATTTTATATGTAATTAAATTGTGGCTGAATGAGTATGTAAGGGTGGTGAGGTTTCCTCAAACTGCAACAGCAAATACAGAACAACCTCGATTATCTGAACAAAACAGGCTGGGAGAATTTCAGATAACCATTTATTCAGATAATGGATTGTTCAGATAATAGATAACATTTTTATGGGACCTTGAGATCTTGTTTGGATAATCCGAAATTCGGATAATTGATGTCTGGATAACCGAGGTTGTTCCGTAACTGCAAGGGCTATTTGTCCTGGGAAGTTTTATGTCCTCTGCACGGCAGGATAATACATTTGTTTTCCTTGATGCAGATATCCCCTTCCTTAATTCCCAACATTTACACAATTAACATATTCTCCTACTGGGTGAAAATGAGTACTGCATATGCTGCAGATCAGAGTCAAGATTAGAGTAGTGCTGGAAAAGCTCAGCAGGTCAGCCAGCATCCAAGGAGCAGGAAAATCAACATTTCAGGCAAAAGCTTTTCATCAGGAATGAGGCTGGAGCCTAGGGGGTGGAGAGATAAATGGGAGGTGTGTGGGGTTGGGGGCAGGTAGCTAAGACTGCAACAGGTGGATGGAGGTGGGATAAAGGTGATAGGTCAGAGAGGAGGGTGGAGCGGACAGGTGGGAGGGAAGATAGACAGGTGGGACAGGTCATGAGGATGGGGCTGAGCTGGAATGTTGTGGCTGGGATAAGATGGGGGGAGGGGAAATGAGGAAACTAGTGAAGTCCACGTTGATGCCATGGGGTTGTAGGGTCCCGAGGCGGAAGTTAAGGTGTTCTTCCTTCAAGCGTTGGGTCATAAGGGAGTGGCAATGGAGAAGACCCAGAACCTGCATATCTTTAGCAGAGTGGGAGGGGGAATTGAAATGATCGGCCATGGGGCGGTGGGGTTGGTTGGTATGAGTGTCCCAGAGATGTTCTCTGAAGCGCTCTGCAAGTAGATGTCTGGTCTCCCCAATGTAGAAGAGACCGCATCGGGAGCAATGGATACAATAAATGGCATGTGTGGAATTGCAGGTGAAATTTTGGTGAATGTGGAAGGCTCCTTTGAGGTCTTGGTCAGAGATGAGGGGGGAGGTGTGGGTGCAGGTTTTGCAATTCCTGCGGTGGCAGGGGAAGGTGACAAGAGGGGCCGTGGAGTCACAAAGGGGAGCGGTCTTTATGGAAAGCAAATAGGGGTGGGAAGAGAAATATATCTCCGGTGGTGGGGACCATTTGTAGGTAGCAGAACATCTCCGGGACACCCGGAGAACATTTCAACTTCCCCTCCCACTTTGCCAAGGATATGCAGGTCCTGGGCATCCTCCATCGCCACTCCCTTACCACCCGACGCCTGGAGGAAAAACGCCTCATCTTCTGACTTGGGACCCTTCAACCCCTGGCATCAATGTGGACTTCACCAGTTTCCTCATTCCCCCTCCCCCACCTTACCCCAGTTCGAACCTTCCATCTCAGCACCACCCTCATGACCTGTCCCCCACCTCCACCTACATATTGCACTCTTAGCTAGCTTCCTCCCAGCCCCCCACCCCTCCCATTTATCTCTCCACCTCCGAGGCGCCCAGCCTCAGTCCTGATGAAGGGCTTTTGCCTGAAACATTGATTTTCCTGCTCCTCAGATGCTGACTGACCCGCTGTCCTTTCCCAGCACCACTCTAATATTGTTGCACTGGGCCTAATCCTCTCTCCATGGTTCAACACACCTCATATCAGAGGAATAGTACAACTCTACAGCAAATCTTTACTGGGGGATATTGAGGGATTCAGTTGAGGGTTGAAGAGAGAGAAATTATCTCTTGTTGGAGATGGTCATTGCCTGATACAGTGGACTTGTTATTTGTCACTTTATCTACCCAAGTTTGCCTACATTTTGCTATTGATGAACATGGACAGATTTGGACATGGTGAAATATCAGCAAACATCCCCACTCCTGACCTTATGTTGGAGGGAAGGTCTTTGAAAAAGCAGCTAAAGATGAAGTGGGTCTGCTCCAGAGGTGTGTAATTGTTGAACAGGTTGATTTGAAAATATCTACCCTGAGGAACTCCTGCGGTAATGTCCGGGAACTGAGGTTGACCTCCAACAACCCTAACTGTCTTCCTTTCCACTATGTACGACTCCAGCCAGCAGAGAGCATTGCTCCTGACTCACTCTCACATGGGCTCCTTAATGTCACAATGAGCAGGGCAATCAATTTCAACACATCTATGGAGCTTAGACCCCTTCTTCCTAACCGAATATGTAATGAGATTTGGAACTGAGTGGACCTGGAAGAGGCTAAAAAGAGTATCAGTTGCTATTGTGATCATTTGACAGCATTGTCTGCTTCGCCTCCTGTCACTTTGCATGTATGTCTGCAATCATATATTGCTCAATATTGAATCAGACTTGTCTCCTTTATCAGGTCAATTCATTGGTAGAAGCCCAGATGTCAACTTTCTACTCTCTACTCTGCACACTGCACCTGGTCTGTGAAAGCCTTCCCCCTGGCAAACCATCTCGCTAAAAATTCATGCTAAACAGATTTCACTCAAGGCACATTTCTGCAGCATATCTTAACCAGAGGTAAACAAAGCAGCAATTGGCATTTATTATAGTGTCTTTTATGCTCTCATATTCCCAAGTGTTTTACAGCCAAAAGTATACTTCGTCTGTGCAGACGTTGGTTGTAATTTAGGCAATGCCATATTGTAGCAGTGTAAGCTCAGCGGGATAACAATGTGATAACTAGTTTCTCAGTGATTCTGCCTGAGAAACAGATATTACCTCAAACACCAGATTTGATTGATTGTACTACGTATATCTACCTAAACAGGACAGAGTGTGTCTTAGGTTAATAGCTCATCCAAAGGTCAACACGTCTGATATTGCAGTATTTCTACTGCACTTGATTATCAGCCTGGACGTTTTGCTCAGTTCCCAGAGAGGGATGTGTGCTCACACGTTATACAATCAGTAGCCTTAGCTGGTATTTAAATTTAATTCATCTCAACGGGGAAGCTTATTTTGAGACATGTCGTCATTTGGGAGACTTTACAAATCACCCCAATTTAGCTGAGTTCACTTGCTGGGCACTTATTTGCACTTATTTAAGTGCTGATATTTGGGCATTTTTTACATTTTGGAGATAGTATAAAGCAGTATTACCAGATTGATCACTGGGTAGGCGTATGTGATGATTCCCCTTTCCAATGAAAGCAATAATTATGATGTGAAGCATTTTACAGGCAGACAAGGCAATATTGCTGACCATTCTCAGTCACTCAAGAATTCAAATAACCCTTTGGTTTCAACTAGGTTTTGATGGATTGGTATAAAATAAGATTAGTTTTATTTGATTGTTTTATATTCAAATAATGGACTTTGTTGAGTAGCTGGATCTATTAGGTCTGTACAAAATCATGGTTTGGGGGAGCTGGTGTTGGGCTAGGGTGGACAAAGTTAAAAATCACACAACATCAGGTTATAGCCCAACAAGTTTAATTGAAAGCACTAGCTTTCGGAGCGCTGTTCCTTCAGCAGGTAGCTGTGAAGTATAAGATCACAGGACACAGAATTTATAGAAAATTTTACAGTGTGCTGTAACTGCAATTATACATTGAAAAAGACCTGGATTATTTAAGTCTCTCGGCTTCTGGAATGAGCATGCCAGCCCTCTCTCATACACAAGTTCTCTCTCATACGCTCACACATACACACCCCACACTCACACTCAGACTTATACCCCTTTACACTGATACACACACAAACACATACACATACACACACTGTCTCACAGACACTCATACCGCCCCCCCCACCCCGGCACACACATACCCACATGCACACACGTAAGTTTGTGGAATGAATTTGTACTTGCAGAATTACATTTTATTTTGCTCAAAAACTGCATGAATCCATGTAAGACTCTGTAAACCCCTTTTTTAGATTTGAATCAGTCTGAACATTGGGGCACAGACAGCCTCACACAGGGCACCTTACACCTTCAATGTGTTATCTAGGCCAACGTGGCACCTACTGGTAAAGTTCAGTTGAGAATGTAACTTTAAAAAAGTTCTGGGATTTACATATGAAAGAACTGAAACCAATATTCGAAAAGATGGGAGATTTAAACAATCCAGGTCTTTTTCAAAATATCATTTCAGTTACATCACACTGTCACCTTTTGCTATAAATTCTGTGTCCTACAATCTTATACTCCTCAACCACGCAATGAAGGAGCAGCGCTCGAAAGCTAGTGCTTCCAAATAAAAATGTTGGACTATAACCTGGTGTTATGTGATTTTTAACTTCGTACAAAATTGGATAGCCACAAATCTACTTGCCACTTAACAGGACAAACTGTGAAAATGACAATATGGCGAACTGGGACAAAACTATATTGAGTTGTTGTGTATGAATTTAATACTTTCTGCTTTTCTCCCAAGGGTTATAATGTCCTGAAATTCTGTGAATAATTCACCCTGCATGATTCCATCCAGCTAGGAAATTACTTCCTGAGAACTTTGTAACAAATTGTAAGAAAATATAAATGTCAAATCCCACAGGCAGAATTCGACTCATTTTTGACTCTCGTCGTACAAAAGAGGCTGTTCAGTCCACTGAATGTGTTTGCGCTGGCTTTTGGAAGACATACCCTATTAGTCAAATCAACCCAATTAAAAACCTCATCGCATATCTGACTTCCTTCAAATTTGAAGAAGAGTAGCATTAACCCTGTTTTTCCTTTCACATACACGGCAAAACCTACTGAGTTTTTTCAACACTTTTTTTTGTTTTCAATTCAATTTTCCAGAACCTGCAGCATTTTTTTTTGTCACCAATGTGTAATTATAATATTTTCTGAAGAAAACTAATCTGTCTTTAAAATCAACAGGGGAAGGGTGAGTCTTACAATAATGAGAGTGCCATGGGCTATAGAGTGAACTGTGACAGAACCAACTAAGAATTTGGACCATCCTGACTAAAAGTCCTCACAGTGTGGAAACAGGCCAGTTGGCCCAACAAGTCCACACTGACCCTCTGATGAGTATCTCACCCAAACCCATTCCCCAATATCATTGCTCTATATTCTCCCTGAATAATGCATCTAGCCTACACATCTCTGAACACCATGGGCAATTTAGCATGGCCAATGCACATCTTTGGATCACCCAGACACGGGGAGAATGTGCAAACTCCAAACAGTTGCCTGAGGCTGGAATCAAACCCAGGCGATGTGAGACAGCAGTGCTAACCACTGAGCCACTGGGCCACTGGGCCATCCTGATGTGGGAGCAACTCGTTCCGTTTATATGCTGAGTGGCAACGTAAATTTCTCGCTAGGCAGCAGTAACTAGCCAATCAAAAACCTTATAACTTGTTAAACACCTTATTATGCTGTGGGGGTACAGGTTCATAGCTCCTTGAAAGTAGGTAGACAGGTGGTGAAGAAGGCTTTCGGTATGCTAGCTTTTATTGATCAGAGCACTGAGTATAGGAGTTGGGATGTCTTGTTGCAGCTAAACAAGACCTTGGTGAGGCCACATTTGGAGTACTGCATGCAGTTCTGGGTGCTGTACTATAGAGAGGATATTATTGCACTAGAAAGGGTGCAGAAAAGATCTACTAGAAAGCTACCTGGACTGGAAGGTTTGTTTAAAAGGAGAGGTTGGATAAAACATAGAACATTACAGTGCAGTACAGGCCTTTCGGCCCTCGAAGTTGCATCGATCTGTGGAACTAATCTAAAGCCATCTCACCCAAACTATTCCATTATCATCCATACATGTATCCAATGACCATTTAAATAGCCTTAAAGTTGGCAAGACTACTACTGTTGCAGGCAGGGCATTCCACACCATTTCTACTTTCTGAGTAAAGAACCTACCTCTGACATCCGTCTGATATCTATGACCCCTCAGCTTATAGCTATGTCCCCTCATGCTAGCCATCACCATCCAAGGAAAAGGGCTCTCACTGTCCACCCTATCTAATTTCTGATTATCTTGTATGTCTCTATTCAATCACCTCTTAACCTTCTTCTCTCTAACAAAAACAGCCTCAAGTCCCTCAGCCTTTCCTCATAAGACCTTCCCTCCATATCAGGCAACATCCTTATAAATCTCCTCTGCACTCTTTCTAACGCTTCCACGTCCTTCCTATAATGCGGCGATCAGAACTGTACGCAATACTCCAAGTACGGCCGCACCAGTGTTTTGTACAGATACAACATGACCTCATGGCTCTAAGACTCAATCCCTTTAGTAATAAAAGCTAACACACCATATGCATTCATAACAACCCTATCAGCCTGGGTGTCAACTTTTAGGGATCTATGAACATGGACACCAAGATCTCTCTGCTCATCCACACTACCAAGAATATTACCATTAGCCCAGTACTCTGTATTCCTGTAACTCCTTCCAAAGTGAATCACTTCATGCTTTTCCACATTAAACTTCATTTGCCACCTCTCAGCCCAACTCTGCAGATTAACAATGTCCCTATGTAACATACAACATCCTTCCACACTGTCCAGAACTTCACCAGCTTTAGTGTCATTCCCAAATTTACTCACCCATCCTTCTACGCCCTCATTCAGGTCAATTATAAAAATTGCAAACAGCAATGGCATCAAAACAGATCCTTGCAGTTCACCACTATTAACTGAACTTGGGATGAACATTTCTCATCAACCACCAACCTCTGTCTTCTTTCAGCTAGTCAATTTCTGATCCAAACCACTACATCACCCTCAATCCCATGTCTCCATATTTTCTGCAATAGCTAATGTGGGGAATCTTGTCAGAGATAAGCATCATAGAATCCTACCATGTGGAAATAGGCCATTTAGCCCAACAAGTCCATACTGACCCTCCGAAAAGTATGCCTGATTAATGCACTAGCCTACATATCTCTAAACGCTATGAGCAATTTAGCACGGCCAATTCACCTGGCCTGCACATCTTTGGATTGTGGGAGTAAACCAGAGCACCCGGAGGAAACCCGCACAGACACAGGGAGAATGTGCAAACTCCACACCGACAATTGCCCGAGGCAGGAATTGAACCCGCATGCTTGGCATTGTGAGGCAGCAGTACTAACCACTGAACCACCATGCTGCCCACTAGGTCCCCGTTAGGCTGGAACATTTTACTCTGGAGGGTAGGGTGCAGAGGAGTGACCTTACAGAGGTCTCTAAAATCATGATAAGCATAGATAAAGTAGATAGCCAACTTTTCCCCTGTTAGAGGAGTCTAAAACTAGAGGGCATAGAGAGGAGAGAGGTACAGAAGGGTCCAGTAGGGCAATGTTTCTACACAGAGGCTGGTGAGTGTCTGGAATAGGCTGCCAGAGGTAGTGATGGAAGTAAGTACAATTTTGTCATTTGGGAAACATTTGAACAGGTGCATAGATGGGATAGGTATGTAGGAATATGGATCAAATGCAGGCAAGTGGGATGAGTTAACTGTGGAAACTGGGTGGCAGGGCAAGTAGGGGCGAAGGGCCTGTTCCATGCTGGAGACCTCGATGATTCTATGGCCAGATTGAATGTTGGAACAGGCTCGAAGGCCAAATTGCCTTCTGCTCTTACTTTCTTTATTAACACCATAACTCACCTCATTAATGCCCCGCATCTTACTCAATGCATGGAACGCGCTAAACATCGAGAAAGCTTGGCATGGAAGTCAGAGTTGGTGTCTGGCAACTTCAGCTCAACACTGGCCCTGACAAGTCACCACATTGCTTATCATCATACTGTTGGGTGGCACGGTGGCACAGTGGTTAGCACTGCTGCCTCACAGCGCCAGAGACCTGGGTTCAATTCCCGCGTGGAGTTTGTACATTCTCTGGGTGCTCCAGTTTCCTTCCACAATCCAAAAATGTGCATGGTCAGGTGAATTGACCATGCTAAATTGTCCGTTGTGTTGGGTGAAGGGGTAAATGTAGGGGTATGGGTGGGTTGCGCTTCAGCGGGTCGGTGTGGACTTGTTGGGCCGAAGGGCCTGTTTCCATACTGTAAGTAATCTAAAAAAAAACACACATCTCAGAGCACAAACCATGAGCACCAGCCACATGCTGTCTTCACCCATGGACATCAACATCTGACAATTGCCAGCTCCTCATAGCCACCATTACATCCTTCCAAACCAAGGGCAGGCCAACTAGGAAACAGAGATCTGTGCATTGCAGGGCACACTGGCAACTGTGATGCTGTAGCAAGGACTCTTTGTCTAGAGTCATAGTTATAGAGAGGTACAGCATGGAAACAGACCCTTCGGTCCAACTCGTACATGTTGACCAGGTATCCTAACCTAACCTAGTCCCATTGGCCAGCACCCAGCCCACACCACTGTAACCCTTCTTATTCATATACCCAACCAGATGTCTTTTAAATGTTCCAATTGTACCAGCTTCCACCACTTCCTCTAGCAGTTCATTCCATACACGTACCATCCTCTGTGTGAAAACGTTACCCGTTAGGTCCCTTTTATATCTTTCCCCTCTCACCTAAACCTATGCCCTCCAGTTCTGGACTTCCTCACCCGAGGGAAAAGACTCTGTCTATTATCTCAACCCATGCCCCTCATGATTTTATAAATCTCTACAAGGTCACCCCTCAGAGTCCGATGCTCCAGAGGGACAGGCAACAGGTCAACAGGTCACACATTGGACCAGGCTGCATCTCGGGGCTGCTCATTTGCCTTGCTAGCTCTCACTCACTTACTGCCTACCTGCATGCCAGCACCATCCTTACTTTACTTTGTCGTGCTTGTTACTGCAGTCATGCAGCCAAGGTAGCTGGTGTTGCTGGTCAGGAGGCCTCAGTTAAAAGGGTGACATCTTGATGTACAGCAGTGTCCTACTCAAATTTCATGGCTGTTCCAGCAGCTTATGTAGCAAGGTCATACCACATGCAGCAAGCAGCAGCCCTGTTCCAAAGTCTTACGGAGTAGTCCTCATCAAAATCCAACAAGGTCAGGTGGGCTTCCCAGCAAAGTCAGCCAAGGATAGCCTCCCAAACCAGTCCAGGAGATTGGCCATAGACAGGTATCTGGTAATGGTGTTCTCAGTCAGGGAGTCTGTGCCCCCACTGTCTGGGGAGTGCTGTAACTCCATAGCATCCAGTCCAGAGGCGGTTAGAGCTAATGCAGTCAGGGAGATGTAAAGCCACCAGTAATGGAGACTGAGCACTTCTCATCTGGGGCTGTCCAGTTAGGTCATCCTGGAGGCTGGGGAATGGTTAATGCAACATTTCATCCAGAAACTAAGGACCAAAGGGTGTTGACAGGGGGGTTGGATGGGTTACTGCAGGAAGGAGGCTCAGTAACCGATACTTCTGGAAGGAGGCTCCAGGTTGTGGGGGAATAGCGATGACAGCTGGGCAACAGCAAAAGGCAAATAGTGTGAACTCTGGGTCAGAGATCATGCAGAACAGGAGAGGGGTGCTGGGGTGTCCATTCTCAGGACAACCATGGCTTCAAGGAAGGACAGGTGCTTGACCAAATCTGGCGTGGTCATACCATATCATTCTTTAAACAATTCAGATTGACATGGGAACCTAATTTAAAGACCATCAGTCAGGCTCACAGCCTGAGGTGCTTGTGTGTGTTAGAAGCTACATGTACTAACACACAGGACCCTATTTTATGCAGGCAAAATGATTTCACGCATACATTGTGCCTTTTTCATAAGGAAACCAAAGGGGTCGTGGAGATTACCAATCTCTGCAATTTTTCATTTCCATGGCAACTCACTGACCAATCAGACTCTACCTGCCTTGTCTGAGAACTAAGATTGACAGTTAACTGTCACTGCTGCATCTCAGACCAATAAGGACCAACCAAACTGTGCCCTCTTCTCATGACTTGTGTCCTGTTCTTCAAGTCTATTTCTTGCATCCTAGTCTTTATGAGACAAAGAGATTTAACTTCTCACCTCCTTGTAGCAATGTTAAATATGACGTGGAGGTGCTGGTGTTGGACTGGGGTGGACAAAGTTAAAAATCACACAACGTCAGGTTATAGTCCACCAGTTTTATTTGGAAGCACTAGCTTTCAGAGCACCGCTCCTTCATCAGGTAACTGTTAAATAATTCAAGCGTGTCTGGATCATCTATTGAAACCTCAAAAGATATGATGAAAGTTCCTGTAGTTTTGACTCAGGCTCAGGAGGAATATCACAGGGAATTTTAGCATTGCTTCATGGAACACTAATTCATCAGTGTTAACATTGCAGGCATGTGATAAATAGATACAGCTTATTTTGAAACATTGAAACAGTCAAAAATTAAAAGCAAGGTACAAATATATGAGTTCATACAAATTCTTAGTTCATGGACCTCTCTGATTATGACATTTTCTTTTACCCAAGTGGTCTCCTGTTCTTTCCGCATAGCCCTGTGCATTTCGTCCCTCTACATTATGTATCCAATTTTCATTTGAAAATTACAATTGAATCTGTTTCTATCAACCTTTCAGGTTCTGCATTCCAGAATATAACACATTCAAAAAAGAGCTCTTTTTTTTTGTACTTTTCAATTCCTTTAAATCCATGTCCTCTCATTGCTGGTCCTTCTGTAACTGGAAGCAATTTTTCCCTTATTTATTTTATCAAAAACCTTCATGATTTTTAACCCCTCTATTAAGTCTCTCCTTAATCTTCTTGGCTTTAATCTCAGCTTCTCCAAGTAATAGAAATCCTTCATCCAACAAGTGTGATTGCAGTATCACATAACCACAAGCGCTGGAGAGACTCAGCAGGTCTGTCGGCTGGAATGAATCAGAGTTTTTGTTTCAAGGGCAGTATGTCATTGCTTCGGAACTCGGTTCAGTTCAAGGACATTGGTGAGGCCACTGTTGGAATATTGCGTGCAATTCTGGTCACTTTCCTATCAGAAAGGTATTGTGAAACTTGTAAGATTTACAAGGATGTTGCCAGGGTTGGAGGATTTGAGCTATAAGGAGAGGCTGGGGCTGTTTTCCCTGGCGCATCGGAGACTGAGCGGTGATCTTATAGAGGTTTACAAAATTATGAGGGGCATGGATAGGGTAAATAGACAAAGCCTTTTCCCTGGGGTTGGGGAGACCAGAACTAGAGGGCATAGGTTTAGGGTGAGAGGGGAAAGATATAAAAGAGACCTAAGGGACTACTTTTTCACACAGAGGATGGTTATATGAATAAGAGGGTTTGGAGGGATATGGGCCGGGTGCTGGCAGGTGGGACTAGATTGGGTTGGGATATCTGGACGGCATGGACGGGTTGGACCGAAGGGTCTGTTTCCATGATGTACATCTCAATGACTCTATAAATACTGGTGGAACTACTGAGACTTTGCAGTAGTGTCTGTTTTTATTTCAGCAGCTACTGCATGTCGTTTTAACAATTGTAAGTAAATCTTTTCTGCACCATCTTGTGATTATTGATACAGCCTCCATGTTACGAATTTGTACATTCTACTATTGATTTTGAAATGCAGTTTTGGTATCATCCCTTCGTGTGCATCAAAATGAAGAAGCCTTTCTATTTCAACAGTGTCTTTCATGTCCATAGACTTCCAAAAGCAATTAACAGCCAAGGAGAGGTGAACAGAGTCACTGTTACCATGTAGAAAACTAAAGGTGGCTATGTTACTTGCCTAAATATTTTGTAGAGCCTCCAGCGTTTCTTAAAATCTGTGGCCTTATTGTGATGGATACTGAGGATATGATGAACCCACTCACTCTGGTCTTTTCGGCTTGTTTTTATGCAAAGTTACTGACCATTGCCAACTGTAATTTTTAAAGTGTTTTTTTTCCGGGGGAGATGATGGCCTAGAAATATTGTCACTGGACTCTTAATCCAGAGATCCAGGTAATAGATGGACTTCAGATTAGTTCCACAGGTCGGCGCAACATCGAGGGCAAAGGGGCTGTACTGCATCGTAATGTTCTATCTTCTAGTGATTGGGAAGCTGCCGGAGAAGATACTGAGGGATAGAATCTATTCCCATTTGGAATAAAATGGACTTATCAGAATTGGGCAGCATGGTTTTGTGGGGGGAAGGTCATGCCTTATAAATCTAATAGACCTGGGCTTGATTTCCCACCGAGGCAAATAGTGCAGCGCAAATTCAGTTCAAAACAATTTCTGGAGTTACGAGTTTAATGATGACCATGAAATCATTGTCGATGATTAGGAAAAACCCACCTGGGAAGGAGACTGTGATCCTTATGTAGTCTGACCAACCTGTGACTCCAAACCCACAGCAATGGACAGGGAGAAAGTTGTCAACCGCGGGAGCCGTGGTTTGCTAAGTTAAATCTCTCTTCAAGAGGAAAAAGAAGGCTTATGTTAGGATCAGCTGTGAAGGCTTAGTTAGGGCACTTGAGAGTTACAGGTTAGCCAAAAAATACCTCAAGTGAGAGCTAAGAAGAGCCAGGAGAGGACATGAGAAGTCATTGGTGGATAGGATCAAGGAAAACCCTAAGGCTTTCTATAGGTATATCAGGAATTTAAAAAAAATGACGAGAGTAAGATTAGGGCCAATCAAGCGTAATAGTGTAAAGTTGTGCATGGAGTCCGAGGAGATAGGGGAAGCGCTAAATGAATATTACTTTTTGTCAATATTTACACTAGAAAAGGACAATGTTGTTCAGAAGAATACTGAGGTACAGGCTACTAGACTAGATGGGATTGAGGTTCACAAGGAGGAGGTGTTAGCAATTCTGGAAAATGTAAAAATGGATAAGTCTTCTGGGCTGAATGGGATTTATCCTAGGATTCTCTGCGAAGCCAAGAAGGAGATTGCCAAGCCTTTGGCTTTGATTTTTGTGTCGTCATTGTCTACAGGAATAGTGCCAGAAGACTGAAGGATAGCAAATGCTGTTTCCTTATTCAAGAAGGGCGCCACGGTGGCACAGTGGTTAGCACTGCTGCCTCACAGCGCCTGTAGACCCGGGTTCAATTCCCGACTCAGGCGACTGACTGTGTGGAGTTTGCACGTTCTCCCCGTGTCTGCGTGGGTTTCCTCCGGGTGCTCCGGTTTCCTCCCACAGTCCAAAGATGTGCGGGTCATGCTAAATTGCCCGTAGTGTTAGGTAAGGGGTAAATGTAGGGGTATGGGTGGGTTGCGCTTCGGCGGGTCGGTGTGGACTTGTTGGGCCGAAGGGCCTGTTTCCACACTGTAAGTCTAATCTAGTCTAATCTAAGGAGAGAAGAGACAACTCTGGAAATTATAGACCTATGAGCTTTACTTCGGTTGTGGGTAAAGTGTTGGAAAGGGTTATAAGAGATAGATTTATAATCATGTAGAGAGGAATAAGTTGATTAGGGATAGTCAACATGGTTTTGTGAAGGGTAGATTGTGCCTCACAAACCTTACTGAGTTCTTTGAGAAGGTGACCAAACAAGTGGATGAGGGTAAAGCAGTTGATGTTGCATATAATGATTTCAGTAAGGCATTTAATAAGTTTCCCCATGGTATGCTATTGCACAAAATATGGAGGCATGGGATTGAGGGTGATTTAGTGGTTTGGATCAATAATTGGCTAGATGAAGGAAGACAGAGGATGGTGGTTGATGGGAAATGTTCATCCTGGAGTTCAGTTACTAGTGGGATACTGCAAGGATCTGTTTTGGGTCCACTGCTGTTTGTCATTTATATAAATGACTTGGGTAAGGGCGTAGAAGGATGGGTTAGTAAATTAGCGGATGACACTAAAATCAGTAGAGTTGTTCATAATGACGAAGAATGTTGTAGGTTACATAGAGACATAGATAAGCTGCAGAGCTGGGCTGAGAGGTAGCAAATGAAGTTTAATGTGGAAAAGTGTGAGGTGATTCACTTTGGAAGGAGCAACAGGAATGCAGAGTACTGGGCTAATGGTAAGATGCTTGGTAGTGCAGAGGAGCAGAAAGATCTCAGTGTCCAGGTACATAGATCCTTGAAAATTGCCACCCAAGTTGATAGGGTTGTTAAGAAGATATACAGTATGTTAGCTTTTATTGATAGAGGGACTGAGTTTCGGAACCATGAGGTCACGTTACAGCTGTACAAAAAGACTCTGGTGCGGCCATATTTGGAGTATTGCATACAATTCTGGCCACCACATTATAGGAAGGATACGGAAGCTTTGGAAAGAGGTCAGAGGAGATTTTCTAGGATGTTGCCTGATATGGAGGGCCGGTCTTACGAGGAAAGGCTGAGGGACATGTTGTTTTTGTTAGAGAGAAAAGGGTTGAGAGATGACTTAATTGAGATATAAGAGATAATCAGAGGATTAGGTAAGGTGGACAGTGAGAGCCTTTCCCTTAAGACAGCGATGGCTAGCATGAGGGGACATAGCTTTAAAGTGAGGGGTGATAGATATAGGTCAGATGTCAAAGGTAGTTTCTTTACTCAGACAGTAGTAGGGGGCGTGGAATGCACTGGCTGTAACAGTAGTAGACTCGTCAACTTTAAGGGCACTTACATGGTCATTAGATAGACATATGGACGAGAATGGAATAGTGTAGAATAGATGGACTTCAGATTAGTTCCACAGGTCGGCGCAACATCGAGGGAAAAGGGGCTGTACAGCACTGTAATGTTCTATCTTCTAGCGATTGGGAAGCTGCTGGAGAAGATACTGAAGGATAGGATCTATTCCCATTCGGAATAAAATGGACTTATCAGAATTGGGCAGCATGGTTTTGTGGGAGAAAGGTCATGCCTTACAAACCTAATAGAATTCTTTGAGGAAGTGATGAAGTTGATTGATGGGGGAAGGCCTATGGATGTCATATATATATACTTTAATAAGGTATTTGATAAGGTTCCCATGATAGGCTGATGGAGAAGATGAAGTCACATGGGGTCCAGGGTGGTCTAGCTGGATGGATAGAGAACTGGCTGGGCAACAGAAGACAGACAGTAGTTGTGGAAGGGAGCTTCTCAAAATGGAGACCTATGACCAGTGGTGTCCCACAGGGATCTGTGCTGGGACCACTGTTGTTTGTGATGTATATAAAAGATTTGGAGGAAGGATTCAGTTGCCTGATTAGTAAGTTTGCAGATGACATAAAGATTGGTGGAGTAGCAGATAGTGAAGAGATCTATCAGACAATACAGCAGAATATACATAGATTGGACAGATGGACAGAGAAATGGTAGCTGGAGTTCAATCCAGGTAAATGCGAGGTGATGCATTTTGGAAGATGCAATTCAAGGGTGAACTGTACAGTAAATTCAAAAGTCCTGGGGAAAATTGACACACAGAGAGATCTGGGTATTCAGGTCCATTGTTCCCTGAAGGTGGCAACGCAGGTCAGTAAAGTGGTCAAGGTGGCGTAAAGCATGCTTTCCTTCATTGGTCGGGTATTGAGTACTAGAGTTGGCAGGTCATGTTACAGTTGTTTAAGACTTTGGTTCAGCTGCTTTTGGAATACCTTGTACAGTTCTGGGCACCGCATTACCAAAAGGATGTGGATGCTTTGGAGAGGGTGGAGAGGAGGTTCACCAGGATGTTGCCTGGTATAGAGGGCACTAGCTATGAAGAGAGGTTGAATAGATTAGGATTATATTCATTAGAAAGACAGCGGTTGAAGGGGGACCTGATTGAGGTCTACAAAATCATGAGAGGTGTAGACAAGGTGGATAGCAAGAATCTCTTTCCCAGAGTGGGGGACTCAAGTTCAGAGTGAGAGCGGAAAAGTTTAAGGGAGATATCTGTGGAAAATTCTTTACACAGAGGGTGGTAGCTGCCTGGAAAGTGGTAGAGGCGGGAACAATAGCATTATTGAAGATGTAACTAGACAGATACAAGAATGGACAGGGAGCAAAGGGATACTGATCCTTAGAAAATAGGCAGCAGGTTTAAATGGAGGATATAGATTGGCACAGGCTTTGAGGGCTGAAGGGCCTGTTCCTGTGCTGTCATTTTCATTGTTCTCTTTGTTCTATGTTCTAATGTAGTTGACTCTGAACTGCCCTCTGAGATTGGCAATGAACGCTGACCCAGCTAACGATGCCCTTATGCCATGAATGAATAAAACAAAGCTTTAGAATTCAGAGTGAGTCCTAACCCCCAGTGCTATGCTTTGAATGAAACATAATGAATCATTTCTTAGCTTTACTAACAAAGGCTTTGTTTAGATCCAGCTGTACATTTCCTGTCTTCTGGGAGTTCCCTAGTATCTCTCTGCTATTTTACTGTGAAATGGTTACTTGGTCAAGAATGTGTTGTGTAAAGAGATTTACAAAGGTAAAAATAATGACTGCAGATGCTGGAAACCAGATTCTGGATTAGTGGTGCTGGAAGAGCACAGCAGTTCAGGCAGCATCCGAGGAGCAGTAAAATCGGCATTTCGGGCAAAAGCCCTTCATCAGTCCTTTCCTAATGAAGGGCTTTTGCCCGAAACGTCGATTTTACTGCTCCTCGGATGCCGCCTGAACTGCTGTGCTCTTCCAGCACCACTGATCCAGAATAAGAGATTTACAAAGCCTAGCACAGATACTGCAGCTGCAGCCTGTGGCTCAGTGGTTAGCACTGCAGCCTCACAGTGCTCAGGACCTGGGTTAATTTCTAGACTCGGGTGACTGTCTGTGTGGAGTTTGCACATTCTCCCTGTGTCTGTGTGGGTTTCCTCCCACAGTCCAAAGTTGTACAGGTTAGGTGAATTGACCAGGCTGACTTGCCCATAGTGTTCAGGATGTGTATGGTGGATGCCTTAGTCAGGGGTAACTGTAGAGCAATAGGGTATGGGTGGGCTACTCTTTGGAGGGTCGGTGTGGATTTGTTGGGCCGAAGAGGCTGGTTCCACAGTGTGGGGCATTTATAAATTGGACATCCAGTGATGACAGACATGCACAATGTGGATTTAGGATATGAATCTTCACCCTTGTCCTCAAAGAAAGGCAAATCGCAAACTCACAGGATGGGTCAGCTGATGTGCTGCTGAAGTCAAGCAAGGCAGGAATTTCTCAAATAATATGCTTTTTGAGTTCATTGAGCTTGGCTGCTGAATAGGTTGGACTATTGTCTGACCGAAAAGGGATCGGAGTGAATCACTAATTGGTCTCCAGCCCCATCCGTGGGCATCAGAGGACAAATGACATGCCCTATGTATTCGAAAAGCTGACATAATAGGCAATACTTAAGGCCCAGTCTCACAAAATAAAGTACAATTATGAGAGAGTTGTGTATCATTCCAGGAAGGAATCCGTACCATTACGAAAAAGAGCAGAAAAGAATACATTAACACTGTCCTAGCAATGGATAATGCAGAACAGCAGTGCCCCCTATTGGCTAATGATTATGCATGAACATCACTTCAGTACTGAATAGTACAGACCACACTGCCCCCCTGCTGTTTAAAATATATTAACAAGGCATCCCTTTCTTTAGTTCAAAGATGACTACTCAGAAGTCAAGCTCAATGTTGCTGGAAATCAAAAGTAAAATGGAAAAATGCTCAGTAGACCTATTTGCCTCCGTGGAGAGAGAAACAATGGAAATAAAACAGAAGAAAATAACAAAGCAACAATAACACATAATAAAATGGAGGCAGAGGTTACATCTGAAGTTGTAGAGTCTAGATGAAGTCCAGAACTGCTCAATTGAAAGTTCAGATGCTGATTCTAGAGTTTGTTTTGAGCTTAATAGAACATGGCAACAGGCTCAAGACAAAAGATGTTAGAGTGCGAATAAGGTGAAGAGGAGGCAATAGCCTAGTGCTATTATCGCTAGATTATTAATTCAGAAACTCAGCTAATATTCTGAGGAAACTGTGTTCAAATCCTACATGGAAAATGGTGGAATTTGAATTCAGTGAAGAATCTGGAGTTTATGACCATGAAACCATTGTGGGGGAGAGGGAAGAAACTATGTGGTTCACTTTAGGGAAGGAAATCTGTTATCCTTACCTGGTCTGGTCTACACTTGACTCCAAACCCACAGCAATTTGGGGTGGTTAATAAATGCTGGCTTAGTCAGAGATGCCCACAATCCTGTGACTGAATGAACAAAAAGAAAATTAAAAGTGACAGGAGGCTTGTGTTTGCGGTCTGAACTCAAAGCTATAATGCAAACTGCACTTCATCTCATTGCAGAAGTCACATTGTTCAGCAGTAAAGACATGATACTGAACTGAAAAAATGATCATAAATTACTGTTCCACTTGGTTGAACATTTTGGATGTTAAGAACAGAAGATTTCTGTATTTGTGTGGAAAGGTACTGTCGAAAAGAGAGCAGCAAGTGGTGACAGAGGAAAAGCCCAGGGTGAAACAGATGTTATACAAGCTTCCAAACTATTGGCAGATGTTGGAAGTCCAAAATAAAACAAAGACAGACATTATTGGTAACATTCTACAGGGCAGGCAGCATCTGTGAAAAGAACATAGTTAAAATCCCAGGCTGATGAGTTGGAGGATTTGAGCTATAAAGAGAGTTTGAATAGGCTGGGGCTGTTTTACTCGGAGCATCAGAGGCTGAGGGGTGGCCTTACAAAGGTTTATAAAATCATGAGAGGCATGGACAGGGCAAATAGACAAGGTCTTTTTCCCTGGGGTGGGGGAGTCGAGAACTAGAGAGCATAGGTTTAGGGTGAGAGGGGAAAGATATAAAAGAGACCTAAGGGGCAACCTTTTCACACAGAGGGTGGTATGTGCATGGAATGAACTGACAGAGGAAATGGTGGAGGCTGGTATAATTGCAATATTTAAAAGGCATCTGGATGGGCATATGAATAGGAAGGGTTTGGAGGGAAATGTGCTGGGTGCTGGCAAGTGGGACTGGATTAGGTTAGGATATCTGGTCGGCATGGACGAGTTGGACCGAAGGGTCTGTTTCCGTGCTATACATCTCTATGAATCTAAGATGACTTCATTTGAACAAAGCAACGTCGACCTGGACTATACTTGCTGTCATTAGCAGCATTTACAAGTTGAAACACAGTCTGCTTGGCCACATCACAGGCAAATGTTTCTTAGATTTCAGATCCTAGAGCAGGACTCGAGAGCTTATACATTAAGGTCTGATCACTATGGACAGCATCACCTTACAGCCTCTTAGTAATACTGCTCCTGCAATTAATAGTGTAAGGTAAAGCACTCTTGATTTATACATGGACAAAGTACTAATATTACGCTCGTTGTAAATTAAACATGACACTACGCAGTGTAGAGACAATATGTTGAAGTGAACCTATTGACAGGATTTCATCTCAAGCCTCTGAATGTCATATGAAGGTGTGCTCATTAAAGGTTTAGAGCCATTTATTTGCAAATGGGGATGCTGGTGTGCTGTGATGCAGGAGTCAACATTTAAAATCTCTGCACTCAATAAAGCTTCTGTCAGTGAACCGAGGGAGGTTTGAATCCATAATATTTTGTGTCTTATGCAAATTGTGACCTTGAATGTTGTTCATTAGTCCCTCACAACCTTTCATGTGTAGACAGCAATCTTGTGGATATGTTCTCAAAGATAGAAATTGGCTTTCTTCTTGGCTTTGTGCTACAACAACAAGCCATTACAGTGTAATATATGGAATTTACTTTGAAAATCTGCATCTATTCATTAAAAGCTCTCAATACACGCTGTAGAAAATCAAATCTAAGCGGATGTGCTCATCATGGACAGCGTGAAATTATACCATGCTCTTATCTTCTTTAAAATATCTCTTGGCTGCTACAACTGCAGCTTTTAGCATTTTGGGTATCGGGCTTCAAGGCAAAGGTGCTCTGAGAATCAACTTCAAAATGCACGATGAAAGTACGGGAATCACCCTCCACACAGGGGAATCAAACAGTCAGCAACAAAGCAACAAACTCTTCCCTTGAATGTGTTTTGTACATTGACTGACCGTTGAATGTTGTCCCTAGCAGTGTGGAAGAGATGGGACCGAGGACCCCTGACTGCTGCAGAATACTTTGCAAATACTGAAGGACATGCTGTGACCTGTGGCTAAGACATACTTGACAATGGCTACTTTGTGAATAAGGTAGGACCTGCGCGTGACACTCTCTCTGATTATTCCAGATTTTTATCCCATATTACTTGAAATGAAAGATTTTTAGCAATTAGCCCTTAATTTGCTTTTCGCTTGTTTGAATTTTGACTTTTCTTTTGCCTCAATGTCACCATTCAATTTAATGCAATATTCTAGATTTGTAGTTCCTGTCCTATTCAATGTCTTGTCTAGGTCCATAAGTTCACCTTCTGTGAAAACTGTAAATCTCAAATTTCTCCAATCTCCTCAAGTCTCCGTTGTCTCACGATCTGCTTTTACTTCTTCCCTGGGCCTCAATCAGGGATAAAATATTGTCCTTTGGTCCAAGTAAACAAAGTGTGCTCACTGACTTCCAACCTTGAGTTATTAGTTTCTCCAAACTCTGGCCCCCTCAGACCGACTGCTGGTTGGATTGGTTTCAGCTCAAGAACAGAAGACTTTCTCACCTTGGTAATAAAACTGCTCTCAAATTGTATCATCATTACTCACTGCTCAACCCATCAATAAATGACATCATCAAAAAAACCCTGAGAATTTCAATACAGTCCTGGCTGACCTTCAATATTCTAGATTAGAGTTGTGCTGAAAAAGCACAGCAGGTCAGGCAGCATCCCCTTCAACATTATATCCTTTATAAACTTGAGGTCATCCCAAACACTCCATGCCCATGTTTTAATTCATAGCAAGTCCTGTTCTGATATTGTGTAGGTTAGGCCCATTCCATCCTCACCTTCATTAGTCTAAGCCTTTGTGACCAGGTCTCCAGGGACCTTGCAGTCCATACTCACTGAGGGAGAATTGTTGGATAACCAACTTGCATAAAACTGGCCTAATCTTCCATGGGCATTTTTGTATCACAGGCCTTTGCCCTGTCCCCTTCTTTGAGTTAATCCACAGACTGTAGCCAAACTGCAGGAGCTCCTCGGGATCGTGTCATGGACTCAACCGTCTTCAGTTGCTTTATCAATTACCTTTCTTGCATTATAAGTTCAGAAGTGGATGTTTGCTGGTGATTGCACCATGTTCAGCAACTCCTCAAATGATGAAGGAGTCCATGTTCAAATGCAACAAGATCTGAACAATATCCAGGCTTGGGCTGACAAATGACAAGTAATATTCACACCACAAAAATGCTAGGCATGACCATCTCCAATTAAGACAATTTAAACTGCTATCCCTTGACATTCAACTGTATTGCCATCACTGAATCCCACGCTGTCAATATCCTGGGGCTTACCACTGACCAGAAACTCAACTGGACTCTGCATATAAATACAGAGAATACAAGAGCAGATAAAGGCTAGGAATACTGCAGCAAATAACTCATCTCCTGATCCCCTAAACCCCGTCTACCACCTAGAAGGCAGTGTGATGGAATACTCTACACTTGCCTGGATGGCTGCAGCTCCAACAACACTCAAGAAGCCATCCAGGATAAAGCAGCCCACTTGATTGGCATCACATCCACAAACATCCAGTCCCTCCACCACGAACACTCAGTAGCATCAGAGTGCACTATCAACTGATGAAATGCAGAAATTCACAAAGATCTTCGGACAGCACTTTTCAAACTCACAACCAATTCCATCTAAAAGCCCAAGAGTGGCAGATACATGGGAACACCAACACTTGAAAATTTCCTTCCAAACACTCACCATCCTGACTTGGAAATATATCGCTGTTCCTTCACTGGATCAAAATCCTGGAATTCCCTCCCTCAGGGCATTGTGAGTCTACCTACAGCACATGGACTGCAGCGGTTCAAGAAGGCAGCTCACCGCCACCTTCTCAAGGGCCATTAGGGATAGGCAATGAACACTGGCCAGCCAGTGATGTCCATACATATCCTACAAGTGAATAACAAAAATAGCAATCAGGGACTTGTGTGAATCACCAATCCAGCCGAATCCCCTGGGTATCTTCCAATCCTTCAGGATTCCCTATTTTGCTTATTATCTCAGAGCGTATTAAATTAAATATATTAATTCCACAGTACAGAACAGACAGAGAGGGAGAGGATACTGAGATGCTGCAAATACTTAGCAGTGGGAAAGTTTCTGGTCTGCAGACACATTGGAGAGATTGCAGAAAAAGTTACAAGAAAGATTTCAATGATGAAGGTAGATTGGAGAAGATAAGACTGTTTCCTTTGTTGAGGAGAAAGTCAACAGGAGAATTGCTAAACGTTTTCAAAATCCAGAGAGGACTGGACAGAGTAGACAGGGAGAAACTGTTCCCATTTACAAACTGATCAAGAACAAAATGGCACAGATTATAAATGATTTGCAAATGAAGAATTTTTTTCACATGTTAGGATATGGAATGGACTGCCTGGAAGTGTAGAGAAAGCAGGTTTAATTGAGACATTAATGCATTCGATGACTATTAACTAGAAACAATAAAGCAAAGAACTGCCGATAGGGTCATATAGCACCTCAACACAATGTCCAAACATAATTCCAAACTGAACCAGTCCCACCTGCCTGAGTTTTGCCCATATCCCTCCAAACATTTCTTATTCATGTGCTTATCCAAATCTCTTTTAAATGTTGTAACTGGACCCATATCCACCACTTCCTCTGGAAGTTCATTCCACATATGAACCACGCTCATATAAAAATATTGCCCCCATGTCTATTTTGTTAAACGTTTTTCCCCACACCTTAAAAACATAATCTCCTGTCTTAAAATCCCCACCTCTAGGGAACAAACACCTTATCTAAACTTGCTATGATTTTATAAAGCTCTGTAAGGTCACTCCATAGTGTCCGACACTCCAGTGAAAAGAGTCACAACCTCTCCAGTCTCCTCTTATAACTCAGACCCTCCATTCCCTGCAATATCCTGGTAAATCTTTCTGAACCCTCTCTAGCTTAGTATTATCCTTCCTATAACAAGGCGACCTGAATGGACACAGTACTCCAGGAAAGGCCTGGGTGGGGGGTGGCAGCATAGTGGCTCAGTGGTTAGCACTGCTGCCTCACAGCACCAGGATCCCAGGTTCAATGCCAGCCTCAGGCAACTGTCTGTGTGGAGTTTGCACATTCTCCCCGTGTCTGCGTGGGTTTGCTCTAGTTTCCTACCACTGTCCAAAGATGGTCATGCTAAACTGCCTGTAGAGTTAGGGGGAATGGGTCTGGATGGATTACTCTTCAGAGGGTCAGTGTGGACTAGTTGGGCTGAAGGGCCTGTTTCCACACTGTAGGAAATCTAATCTTCAAAACAATCCAGTCTAACCTCAACATGACATCCAGCTCCTCTGCTCAAAGGTGTGAGCAATGAAGGCAAATGTATTAAATGCATTCTTAACCATCCTGTCAACATATGATGCAAAAATCAAAGAATTATATACATGAACACCTAAGTCTCTCTGTTCTACATAATAACCTAAGGCAATACTTTTAATTGTATATGTTTTGTCATTGTTTGTTTCACCAAAATGCAACACCTCACATTTATCCAAATTAAGCGCTATCTGCCACTCCTCAGCTAAATTACCCAGTTGATAAAGATCTGTTTGTAATCTTTGATAACCTTCTTTACTGTCCTTTACGCCACCAATTTTGGAGTCATCCACAAAATTACTGACCATGCCTTCTATATTCTCGTCTAAATCATTTATATAAATGGCAAACAAAAGTGGACCCAGCACCGATCCCTGATGACAGACATCTGAAACAAACAATAACAGAAATCGCTGGAGAAACTCATCAGGTCTGACAACACCTGTGGAGAGAGAAAAACAGAGATCATGTTTCAAGTCCATTTCAATCTTTCTGCAGGAGAGTAGTACCGGACTGGAAGCAATTTTGTGATTCTGTTCTTCTGAAACCTGCTGGTCAATGAACAGCTTGTATCATATGTGCACAATCATACTGTCAGGATCAAAACTCGTCCAGCAATATAGGCACTGCTTTACTATGTCAATCAGCTCAATACAAACAGCCATAACATCACTGAGAAGGTGTCATCTGTGCATCGACTAATCTGCTAATTTCCCCATTTTTAAACAATATCCCATTTTGGACACTAGAGGGAGCTTAAACAACTTATAGACATTTCCTGTCAGTATGCTACCATACATTTTTGGGGTAAGTGGGACTTTAATATTATCGCTGCATTACAAAGACACTCATATGCACTGAGGTAATATTTAGCTTTCATTTTTTTCCACAAAATCAGATATTTTAAAGTCATCAATGTACCTAAAGGTTTTTCAGTTTCTGGGGCAAAGTTTGCTCTGACCTCCTTCAAACTGCAGTTCCAACAATAAAACATCTCACTCCTACAAATGCAATAGGCAGTTTTGCAAACCCACAAAAACAGACCATTCCTGCCACTGCTCCCTCATCAAATGTTCACAGCAGAAATCAGGGAGGGTGAAGGTTTCTGGAATGTTACTCCAAGGTTTCTGGAATGCATGGTGGAGTGAGGTGGAACTGCAGATGTAAAGGTCCTTAAAATGTCTGTCTGTCTGTCTTTATTTGTCCCATTACCATCTCCTGCTGCCTTTTACTAAAAAATATCACAATAGTTAAGATTGATCCCAAGTGAAAACTTGCCTGGTCTCTTATAATCTGATGTTGAGTTGTAAAGTCTGATGTGGTGAGGCAATTGTTTTATTGCTGCCTATAGAGACAAAAAAAAATCGCAGATGTTGGAATCCAAGGTAGATGGGCAGGAGGCTGGAAGAACACGGCAAGCCAGACAGCATCGGGTGGTGGAGAAGTCGCCGTTTCGGGTGTAACTCTTCTTCAGGACTGAGCGTGAGTGTCGGGGGAGCTGCAGACAAAGGGGGTGGCAGAGGCAGGGTGGTGAGGTGGGCATAGGTGAGGTTACAACCTGATGGCCTATGGCCTGAAGATTTTTTGCTTTAGTCATGGAAATGCTCATGACAAAAAATTAGAAATTGGAGCAACAGTAGGCCACTCAAATTTGCTCCATCACTCAGTTGGAGTATGGCTGATGTACACTTCCTACCTACTGTGATTGGGATATTTTCTCATCAACCTGGTCAGAGATAGTATTACTGGGATTTAAACCCCAGTCTCCTGGCTCAGGGTGGGACACTTTCACAAGAACCTATCTGAGTATGATTAACTATTGTGATAATCATTGATGACTCCATTAATAACTGACCACCAATAACCTCTTACTCCCTTTCTTTCCTAGAAACCAACTACTTCTGCCTTAAAAATATTCAAAGACTCTGCTTCCACTCCCTTTAGTGAAAGAGAATTCCAAAGACATGCCAATTTCAAAGACTTTCTCATCTCTGCATTAAGTGGACAATCCCTTACTTTTGAACTGTATACCTGAATTCTAGATTCTCTGACGAAAGGAAGCATCCTTCCTATATGTAAAGACCCCTCAGGATCGCATATGTTTCAATCAATATGCCTTCTAACCTTCTAAACCCCACTGGATATATGCACACCCTGCCTACTCATTCCTCATCAGACAATCTCAGGAAGCCCCACACCTCAGGAAGGACTTACTGGCACTGGAGTGTGTCCAGTGGAGATTCACACCAATGATCCCTTGGAATGGTAGGCCTAACATATGATGAACGGCTGAGGATCCTGGGATTGTATTCATTAGCGTTTAGAAGGTTGAGGTGAGATCTAATAGACACTGACAAGATAATCCATGGCTAAGAAAGGGTGGACGCTGAGAATTTGTTTCTGTTAGGCGGGAGACTTGGACCCGTGGGCACAGCCTTAAAGTTAGAGGGGTTCAATTTAGAACGAAATGAGGAGACAGTTCTTCAGCCAGAGAGTGTTAGGCCTGTGGATTCATTGCCACAGATCGCAGTGGAGGAGAATATGCCAGGAACGCTGATTCTCCTGCTCCTCGGATGCTGCCTGACCGCTGTGCTTTTCCTGCACCACACTCTCGATTCTGATCTCCAGCATCTGCAGTCCTCACTTTCTCCTAGTTCATTCTAGGCATCAGTCTGGGAAACCTTGTCTGATCTTCTCCCAACATTAATACAATCTTGTTTAAATTTTTTAAAAATATAGTCACCACAATTCTGCTCTTTTCTTGGAGAGAGAACTGGTAGTGGTTTAGCCTGAGGATCACCAAACCTGCCCGTGGCAGATTTAACCTGCAGAGAAAAGGTGAGAAGGAAAATCCTTTATGATAACCTCAGCCAGTGCAGAAATTCATAGAATCCCTACAGTGTGGAAACAGGCTCTTCACCCAACAAATCCACACCAACTCTCCAAAGAGTAACCCACCCAGACCATTCCCCTACATTTACCCCTGACTAATGCACCTAGCATCCCTGAACACTATGGGCACACATCCCTGAACACTATGGGCAACTTAGTATGACCAACTTACCTAACCTGCACATCTTCGGATTGTGGGAGGAAACTGGAGCGCCGGGGGAAACCATTGCAGATGCGGGGAGAATATGCAAACTCCACACAGACAGTCGTCCGAGGCAGTAAATTGAACCCACGTCCCTAGCGCTGTGAGGCAGCAGGGCTAACCACTGAGCCATTATACTGCCCAAAATTGGAAGCATACTGTTAGCATCATTCTTTCCTTTGCACTCCAGCTATCCAGTCAACTGAGCTAACCAGCACTTTACCAATACCGTATGCAGCATTCTTTACATGGTCCCACCCATGTCCTGAATCCTGGTCTGACTGGAACAATGAGTAATAGCTTGTGCTTTCTCAGTACCCCTCAGTTCAAAATTGTTTTGTCTGACATCTGGTGAGAATGAGAACTATTGATGGCATAATTGGAGAAATAATTGGAAGAAGAACAGAAAAGTTAAGTGAATTAAAGACAGATCATGATCAGAAAATAAAATAGAGAAGGAAGAATTGTTTCAGTTCAGAGGAAAAGGAAGTTCAGTCAGAAAGGAAATGGTAAACAAAATGAAGTCACTTTATGTCTGACTGTTTTAAAATTGCATACATCTCGATCTGTAGTTGAGTACTTCAATCTTTTCCTATTCTGGCCTCAAGAAGATGATTGATGTTCCTTTAAGAATGGTCATGTCATTAAAAGTTGTTAATTGTCAGACCTAACTTGCAGAAGTGAGGTTAATGAACAATTAATGTTCTCATCTAGAAATGTTTATTTTTACAAATAATATAGAGGGTATTGGGGCCATGTTTGTGCAAAGAAGCTTATATTGACCAATAAGATTCAAAGTTCATGCCATATCTCATAATAGCCTAAATTTACTCCTGAATTTCATACCATTCATTATTAACATGTCTTTGCTATCCCAGCTAGCCTGTGTCCTTGTCACTTGAATAGGTGAATGGTGAGTCTGAACACTGGCACAAACATTTTGAATAATGTGAAGATTGTGGTTGATGCTGAAACACACAGGCCTTCATCCTTTAACATACTCGGTGTATGCTGTTTGGTTCTGGAAGAGAGGACTGGAGACTGTGAGCAAGGCGGCTGTGTGCTCCCTTTCCAGCAGAGGGAGCTAAGATCTCATAGTTCAATCACTGCGCTTAGTCACTCCCATACTGTGGCTTCTAATATAGCCTCACTTGCAGAAAGACAAGGCACTTTCTTTTCCTCTGAACTGGAACTAATCTTCTTTCTCTATTTCATTTTCTGAACCTGACCTGTCGCTAATTCACTTAACATTTCTTAATGTAGATCAAACTGTGAGGAAAGGCTGATCTTGACGTTGGTTGACTCAGCTCCATTCTCACAGTCCAAAACGATATCTCGTTTTACTTGCCTTTCCTGCAATGCATGGTGCTCAGGACATTACATGTACATGTCATCAGCGGCCTACCACACTTATACAGACCATGCAGATTACCTGTCACCCTGGACAATATGGTACAATTTAGCCTGGCCAATCCACCCTAACCTGCACATCTTTGGACCGTGGGAGGAAACCAGGGCACCCGGAGGGAACCCACAAAGACACGGGGAGAATGTACAAACTCCGTATAGACAATCGCCTAGGGATGGAATCAAACCCAGGTCCCTGGCACTCGTTAGACAGCAGTGCTAACCATTGGGGCCACTGTGTCAAACTACACCTCGGGTAATGTGTGCAGTTTTGGCCTCCTTTACCCATGAAAAGCTATACTTGCCATAGAGGGAGTGTAGTGAAGTTTATCAAGTTGATTGATTTCACTCTTGCAATGGCAGTTTAATTGTATGAGGAGAGGTTAGGTCAACCAGGCCTTTATTCACTGGAGTTTAGATTAGATTAGATTCCCTACAGTGTGGAAACAGGCCCTTCGGCCCAACAACTCCACACCGACCCTCCGAAGAGTAACCCAGCCAGACCCATTTCCCTCTGACTAATGCACGTAATGCTATGGGCAATTTAGCATGGCCAATTCACCTGACCTGCACATCATTGGACTGTGGGAGGAAGCCCACACAGGCACTCACCCGAGGCTGGAATCAAACCTGGAACCCTGATCCTGTGAGGCAGCAGTGCTAACCACTGAGCCACCGCGTTTATAAAGAATGAGAAGAGATCTCATTATAACACAACGTCCCTAACAGGGTTGAACGAACTGCTTGCAAGAATGATGTTTCCCCAGAGGGTGGTCTAGAACAAGGGGGTCATGATCTCAGGATGTGTAATTTTTTTGGACTGAAACAAGGAATTCTTTCTGTGATGTTCCTGTCACTGTGTTGGAGGCAGTTCAGAAAAGATTTACTGAATAGATTTTTGTAATGTATGTGTTGTCTCTTGAGGATAGACTGGGTTTGTTTTGACTGGAGTTCGAAAGAGTGAGGAGTGACTTGACCAAAGTGTAAAAATCCTAACGGGTGGATTTGGAAAGGATGTTTCCTCTTATGGGTGAGTCCAGAACCAGTTGTCTTTTCAGAGAGAAGGGTGGGAGATTCACATGGATGATCCCTTGGAATGATAGGCCTAACATATGATGAATGTCTGAGGATCTTGGGATTGTATTCATTAGAGCTTAGAAGATTGAAGGGAGATCTAATATAAACTTACAAGATAATGCCTGGCTTAGAAAGGGTGGACGCTGGGAAATCTTTTTCCATCTGACGGAGATACGAGGACCCGTATGCACAGCCATAGAATTAGAGGGAGTCAATTTAAAAAGAAATAAGGAGATATTTCTACACCCAGAGAGTGGTGGGCCTGTAGAATTCATTGCCACAGAGCGCAGTGGAGGCCAGGATGTTAAATGCCTTCAAGGCAGAGATTGATAAATGCTTAATCTCGCAAGGAATTAAGGGCTACAGGGAGAGTGTGGGTAGGTGGAGTTGAAATGCCCATCAGCCATGATTAGGGGCAGCACAGTGGCTCAGTGGTTAGCACTGCTGCCTCACAGCACCAGGGATCCGGGTTCGATTCCAGCCTCGGGTGACTGCCTGTGTAGAGCTTGCACACTCTCCCTGTATCTGCGTGGGTTTCCTCTGGGTACTCAGGTTTCCCCCCACAATCCTAATGATGTACATGTCAGGTGAATTGGCCATGCTAAATTGCCCATAGTGTTAGGTGCATTAGGCAGGGGTAAATATAGAGTTGGGGTGGGTTACTCTTCGGAGGGTTGGTGTGGACTTGTTGGGCTGATGGGCCTGATTCCATACTGTAGGGAATCTAATCAAATGGTGGAGTGGATCGATGGGCCGAATGTCCTTACTTCCACTGCTATTTCTAATGGTCTTATGGGCATTTATTCTCTCAGAAAGCAATGCAAATTTGGAACTCTCTGCCTCAAAAGACAGTGAAGGCCAGATCATTGGATATCTTACCGAGCCATGCGGTCATACAGCACGGAAAGACCCTTTGCTCCAACCATAATCCCAAACTCAACCAGTCGCACCTGCCTGCTCTTGGCCAAGGTACCTCCCTGCAAACCTTTCCTATTCATGTACTTACCCAAATGCCTTGTAACTCTACTCGCATCCACCACTTCCTCTGGCAGTTCATTGCACACGCAAAACATCATCTGTGTAAAAAGAATGCACCTCATTTTTTTTTAAATCTTACAGCAGGGCTGAATAGATTCTGAATAGGCAGGAGCATCAACGGTTATGGGGGTCAACAAGAATGTGGAATCCAAAATACAAACCAATCAGCTAGAAGCTTATTGAATGTTGGGTATCAGTCAGGGGACAATTGGTCTGTTTCTGCTTCTATTTCCTCTGTTCCTATGTTTAATGCACATGAGGACACCCACCAGCCTGCCCATCATGGCATACCATTGGAATTCCAGCACGTCATTTTGCTTCGGTTGACTTCTGCACAAGTGGAAAACAGCAATCCAGAATCTCTCTATTCAACGCGAACAGCTTATGTCTATTCGGTAAATCTTTAAACTACCCCAAGGTGCTTCACCGGGGCTTGCTTCATCACCATGGAACGTCACTCTACCAAAGAAGATATTGGCACAGGTGATCGAAAGGTCAAGTCAGAGAGCTGGGTTTGTAAGGAGCCTTGGAGAGGGAGGAGAGAGAGCTAGAGAGCAGAAGGAGTTTTGGAGAGAGTTCCAGAGCTTAAGGGAAAGAAATTACGCAAGGTTGCTGAGGTAGACGTCTGTGATCTTAGTAGCAGTGCAGGTCTGTGACCTGAAGCTCATCTCAGAGTTAAAACCAGCATTTCATATGATTTAGTACAGCCTCAGACTGCTGCCAGTAAGAGGATAGAGTTAGTGTCTAGGGAATAGAGTTTGGAGCAGGGACCGAAGACAACATCAATCTTCCCCCATATTTAATTGTAAGGAATTGCTGCTTATACAGTTCTGTATTTTACCAACTTGTCCAATTATTTACCCTGGTTGAACTTATCACCAACAGAAAGTCAGAGTTTTGAGGAAAGTTTTGATTACCCATGATGATTTGGAGAGCGACTGGAGTGATCTACCTGTATTTATTACCCCATCCATTGATAAGCCACAGACTGGACAACCCAATCAGCGCTAATTCATGAGTCATGAAGTTCCTATTAGTGCTTCCCCAATATATAATCCTTGATTATAGACTCAAGCATCTTCCTCACTACAGAGGTTAAGCTAACTGGTCTACGATTCCCCATCTTTTGTCTCACTCCCTTTTTAAACAGTGATGTCACATTTGCTGTTTTTCAATATGCTAGAACTGCCGTAACATCCAGTGAATTTTGGAAAATTACCACCAGGACATTGTTATTTCTCCCACCATCTCTTTCTGTACCCTGGGATACATTCTATCAGGGTCAGGAGACTTGTCTGTCCTTAGCTCCATTAGCTTACCCAACACTACCTCTTCCGTAATAATGATTGTTTCCAGGTTCACACCTACCTTTGTCTCTTTGTCAGTTACTGGCATGTTATTAGTGTCCTCCACTGTGAAGACCGACACAAAATACCTCAGCCATATCATCATATTCCATAACTAAATGCCCCTTCTCATCCTCTAAAGGACCGTTTACTTTAGACATTCTTTTCCATTTTATATATTTATAGAATCTTTTGCTATCTGTCTTTATATTCTGAGCTAGTTTATTCTCATAATCTATCTAACTTTTCATTACAACATTTTTTTGTGGCTTTCTGTTGGCCTTTAAAGTTTTCCCAATCTCCTAGTTTCCTGCTGTTCTTGGCCACTTTGTGTGCCATCTCTTTCAATTTGATCGCCTTCCTTATTTCCTTAGACACCTATAGCAGATTACGCCTTTTTTAAAGTCCTTCCTTTTCACTGGAATACACTTTTGCTGAGCACTTTGAAGAATTGTTTTGAAAGTCATAGAGTCATAGAGATGTACAGCATGGAAATAGACCCTTCGGTCCAACCAGTCCATGCCGACCAGATATCCCAATCCAACCTAGTCCCACCTGCCAGCACCTGGCCCATATCCCTCCAAACCCTTCCTATTCATATACCCATCCAAATGCCTATTAAATGTTGCAATTGTACCAGCCTCCACCACTTCCTCTGGCAGTTCATTCCATACACGTACCACCCTCTGCATGAAAAAGTTACCCTGTAGGTCTCTTTTATATCTTTCCCCTTTCACCCTAAATCTATGCCCTCTAGTTCCTCTACTGCTTGTCAACTATCCCACCACAAAGTCTCAGTTTCCAATCTATTTTAGCCAGGTCCTCCCTCATTCTATTGTAGTCTCCCTTGTATAAGCACAGGACCCTGATATTGAATTTTATCCTCACACTTTCCATGTGTATTCTAAATTCAACCTTACTGTGATCACTCCTTCCAAGAGGATCCCTAAATATGAGCTCATTAATTATTCCTGTCTCATTCCACAGGACCTGATCTAGGATAGCTTGCTCCCTCTCAAACAAGACTAACTGGAGAGCTGTAGCCTGGCATTGACAGGGCAGGACTATCAGGTCTGGTTCCATCTCAGCAACGATCAAATAAGAATGATGAAGGACATGATGTGATCATTCAGTCGTTCAAGTCTGTGCTGGTTCTCTGAAATTCATAGCATCATGGAACCCCTATAGTGTGGAATCAGACCATTCGGCCCATAGACTCCACACCGATCCTCCAAAGAGCAGCCCATCCCCACCCAGACGCCTACCCTATCCCTGTAACCCTGCATTTCCCATGACTAACCCACAATAGCCTGCACATCCCTGAATATTATGAGCAATTTAGCACAGCCAATTCACCCTAACCTGACATCTTGGTAGGAAACCGGAGCGCCTGCAGGAAACTCATGCAGACACGGGGAGAAAGTGCAAACTCCACACAAACATTCGCCCAAGAGTGGGTCCCTGGCATTGTGAAGCAGCGTTGCCAACCACAGAGCCACAGTGCCACCGAAATTACCTGCAGGCTTACTGTTAAATTTGCATCTACCTCTCCTATTTGCAATCTGTGCATTTCTGCTCATTTCAAATCACTGTGTCTACAAGTATTTTGCCTCATCTCCCAATGGGTCTTTTGTCAAATTGCTTCAGAACTCTGCTGCCACTTCCTCTCCCTCAGGCTCCTAACTCAAAACATCTTACCTACTCTCTCCAGAATTTGAACACCTTTTTTTAAGATTCCCAGCTTTAAGTAACATATGTCAATGTCTCTAATCTCCCCATTCAGTTGGAATCCCTCATCCCTGGTATCATTTGAGTAAATCCTGACTCTATTCTATAAAACTTTAACATCCGCTCAACTGGGTGGTCCCCTGAATTGGCAACAAAATTCTCGCCTTAACAATGACAAACGAGGATTTGATATGGCTGCCTGGCTTTTGTATTGTAATGGTCCGAACTTAACACTGTGAAAGTAGCTGGGTTTTGAATGATCCCATGCAAATTTCTGGTTGTGACACTCACTAGCAGCTTGTCAGTTGATTATTTGCAGTCAAACACTGAACGATACATCACTCTCGCACTGCAGCCTTTGCCATTGTAGTTGCTTTGGAAAACAGTGACTGAGAAAGGGTACAATTCACTACCTCATTTTCCTCACCTCTTCCAATATGCTTCTCAAAAGTCAATAGCTCCTTTCCCCTCATCTGTGCCAGTCCCCGATGACCCTCATAGCATCCGGCAGCAGAGATATGGATACCTAACAGGTTGGGGTACAGTGGTCAGTACAGAAGGTTATGCGGATGTTTTCATCAGACAAGCATAGCTAAGCCAGCATGGAGGGCTAATAACATACGCTGACAGAATTATCAAGCTCTAGGACCTCTGATTTGGTGACCTCATCCCAGCAAGGAATGCCCAAGAACGTATCTGAGGCAAGCCGTTCAGGCTTTTCATAATGAAGAGCTTATGCTCGAAATGTCGACTGTCCTGCTCTTTGGATGCTGCCTGCCCAGCTATGCTTTTCCAGCACCACACTGTTTGACAGCCTTTCCCCCTGTCTAGCATATATCCACTGTGGAGGAGTACACTGGCAATATAGGCTTACCACTGCCATAATTGTGAAGATTATACAAAGTGAACTTCCGCAAACATATGTTCCTTCCAAGACACAGAGCTGCTCATGTTGGCAGTTCACTGTTTGTCGTTGATTACAGCTAAAACGAGGGCTTCCCAATTAATCTATTTCTGCAGAATTGCAGTTATATCAACAGATTGATGGTTATAAGGATCATAGAAGGGACCCCAGAGGTGCGGAGCATTATGGAGTGGTTGCAATCCTCATATACCTCATATGCAATCCTCATGTGCAATCCTCCGCATATACCTCACTGTGGTCTGCAGTTTGGCAAAATTGAAGTCTTCCACCAAAAAGGATCAGCTGGCCACCATGCTGCTGTGCCCCATTCCAAACGTTCTGTTGTTACCCCTCAACTTCAAGCCCAAACGCTTTTGAACTGAGTGGCACTATGCATTTTATTTTGTGAAGAATCACAGATTCAGTTGTTGGTTTACATGCATGAGCAGTAAATGATTCATTACACAACTCCCCAGTCAGAATAAGGACTATATATCAGACTTGGGTGGAGCATAAAGACCAACATGAACTGGTTGGGCTGAGTGGCCTGTTTCCTGTATAAGCCATACTGAGGGAATGCGTTTGAAATAAATTTAAAACCTAGTCCCAGTCAACAGTCTCAAGTGGACATGGAAGAACCCAAGATATCTTTTCAATGATAAACAGAGGTGTTGTGCCCACTGTCCTGGCAATAAGTTATCCCTTAACCAATGGCCGTACGAGCACATCATCTATCTATTATCACATTGTTATTTGTGGAACTTCCTTATGTATAAATTGGTAACCATGTCTCTATACAAAATAACAGCAACTGTGACTTCCAAAGGACACTATTAGCTTTTTTTTAGAATCCCTACAGTGTGGAAACGGGCCATTTGGCCCAACAAGTCCATGCCAACTCTTAGAAGAGTATCCCACTCAGACCCATTCCCCTACCCTCTTACTTTACATTTACCTCTGACTAATGCACCAAACTACACATCCCTGAACACTATGGGATATTCAGCACGGTCAATTCACCTAACCTGCTCATCTTTGGACTGTGGTGAAAACCGGAGCACCTGGAGAAAACCCACACAGGCATGGGGCGAATGTACAAACTCCACACAGTCGTCCAAAGCTGGAATCGAACATGGGTGCCACCCCAAAGCTTTGGAGTGCTTTGGGACGAACTAAATTTATGAAAGGCACTATATAAATGCAAATCATCTTCCTTTTCTTTATGGGGTGTGCGTGTTTATAAACTAAGCCACATGAGAAACTGTCCAACCAGCCTCTAAGATGCTGAGTCGAAGTTTCCAAACATTGCACAGATCCAACCACAAATATGTCTGTCAGATCTTCAACATGTGCTGTACATTACTGTTGCTAGCAATCCTGTGGCAAAAGAGCTAGCGACAGAGAAAGAGGAAGCTTAGCTGTTTTGTAGTGCAGAAAAGAATTAGAGCAGAAGTCAATCTGGGGTCAGTTTTATTGAAGATTTGCAATATTAAGTGGCAAACATATGGGATAGACAAGCTGAGGCACCACGGCAGCAAATTTCCTTCTTTAATGGGATTGTTCTCATCGGAAAAATACCTTGGTTTCCAAAGCTGCATGACCATTGATTACATGTCACAACCTGTGTGTCTGTAAATATTGCTTCAGCAAGTTGAATCCAATGCACACAAAGCAGCAATAACAGCAAACGAAATAGCACGTCATCCCATTGGATTTATGCCTCTTAAATATTCCCAGGGGTGAGAAAGCCAATGACCACTGGTCATTGGTACAGGTACATAGCACAGCACCTGTACATACCCCTTCTGGGATCTCTTCATGGACCTGTCCTGTACTACACAGAGGGTCTCATGTCACCTCAATGATCAAGATCAAACATTTACTGATGTGTGCCCAGTGTTGTCCTTGTCGTTTTGATGTGCCAGAGGAATGCCTTCAATTAGCAGAATGCTGCATTTCCTCTCATCCACACCATTTTAACTCAGCACAGCTGTATAGGCAGCACAATGGCTCAGCGGTTAGCACTGCCGCCTCACAGTGCTAGGGACCTGGGGTCAATTCCAGCCTTGGGTAACTTGCACCATTTCCCTGTGTCTGTGCGACTTGCTTCCTACAGTCCAAAAATGTGACGGTTAGGGATTCTATGAAAGTCAGTTTGAAATTCCTTTACGCAGCCAATGGCCCCTCTCCTGAGAGGGTTCTGAAGGCAGATTCATTTGTGGGACTGAATAAGCACTTGGAGAGAGAGAGAGAGAGAGATAAAAAGCAGGGCTACAAGGAAGGGGTGGAAAAGTGGGAAGAGCTGAGTTGCCCTCACAGAGAGCTGGCATGGACTCGACTGGCTGAGTGGCCTCCTACGCATGCTGGAAATGGTTATATTACTCGTCCAGTTGGAATCGAGCTTTGCCGGAGCACTGCAACAGGCCTGACACAAGACTGTTGGCGTGGGAACAGGGTGCTGTGTTGGAATGTCTGTCTCAGCCGACTGCCGTGCTCCAGTGTATTTCAATGCAAGCAGGAGGAACAACGCCTCATCTCCCGCTGAGGTACTTTACTGCCTTCAGGACTCAATACTGACTTTAACAATTTCAGAATGTGAACACGTTCCTCCATGTTTGTACATGAATAGGAGAGGTTTGGAGGTATATAGGTCAGGAGCAGGCAGGTGGGGCTACTTTAGTTTGGGATTATGGTTGACATGGACTGGTTGGATGAAGGGTCTGTTCCCTATGACTCTATGTTTGTTTGTCTCCCCCAATGTCTTGCTTTGTTTGTTGGCTCCCAACAGCCAACCTATTTTCAACCATTTATACTTCTCATTAACTCCCTCCCAGACAGCATTTATCTCTCTGGCTTATTGTCCCTCTTTGCTTACCCATCCCTTTTCTGTCTCCCTCTCGCTGTCTCTGTCTGTCTGCCTCTCTCTCTCTCTCTCTCTCTCTCTCTCTCTGTGTGTCTCTCTCTCTCTCTCTCTCTCTCTCTGGGCACCTTCTCCATGTATTCTATTCACCCCAACATCAGCATAAATGCACTCGCTTTCCCAGTTATTTTCTGCTCTGACGAAAGGTTGTTGGACTGGAAATGGTAATGCATTTTCTCATTGGAGATGCTGAGTTCGGCTGTTTCTCCAGCGTTTACTGTTTTAGTTCTCCCAGCCATCTGTCCTGGTGGCTCCTCCTTTGACTCGGTGTCATCCTTTTAGTCTGACTATGTTCAAGAGAAGTGTCCCGTCATCCTTTATAGGTGCTATATCAATGTCATTCTTATTGTACATTGCAGATAAAGCACGGGGGGGGGTAAGAAAAGGGCTGCATTGCAAAAGGTGCAGCCCAGTAACCAGCTCCCTGGTCTCCCATCCCCTTGTCTCATTGGTTAAAATGTTTACTTTCCCTACCCATTGACTCCACTCTCATTCAGTCCATGCCCTGAGAGGTGCCAGGTTTTGATGAGGCACTGCAAAGTTAAAGAAACAGACTTGAATGTAAACCACAGGTGCTTTCAGTGTCACCAAAGAACACGAGGAGAGGAAAAATAAAGCCTCCTTCTGTGTGTGATCTGTCTTCAATGGTTTAATACATTCGGGAAAAGAGAGGAAAGTACAGTTTAGTAGGGAAAACATTCGACAATTTGAACTGCATAACCTTTGTGAAAACTCCAGCAATATTAACAAAGCATTTGCAAAAACTTTCTGTTGCCTTTGAAGTCTACACTGAACTTTCTCTTGCTGCTGGTTTTTGTTGCAGAGCTTGCCTCAGCTTTCCTGTTCTGCACTCACACACCAGCTTCCAACGCGAAGGACCTTTGACCTCCCAGGTATGTGTTGATCAAGGGTACAACCAGCTGGCTTTGTTTGATTTTGATAACATGCACAGCAGTTCAAACAGTTTTATCAAAGTAAATGAACATGCGCAGCTGCACTTGAGAGCAAATTTTCCAAATAACTGTTGAAAGAATTCAACAAAATAGAAAGATCCAGTGCCAGAAACAATTCTTTCGCTTCAGAAAATTAGATTTCACCAGTGATTTTTCCTTTGAGAATCCAAGAATAATAGCAAAACTCCAAGCAAAGGAGGATGAAAAGCTACCTCCCACTGTGGTTATGTTTGTCTCGAATTGTTGGTGCGATGTAAAATGAAATTTATTTTCTTAATAACGGTATAGTCAGGGTGCTGGCCTGTAAGTTCTCAGGGACTTGTCTGTCTCTAAGGGATGATGAGAATGGTTACTGGCAAATATTAAATTCATCTGGTTACAGCATATTGTGTTATCCTGAACTACTTTCAGTTGTCAGGGCAGAAAGTATAAGCATCTACTCACTTGTGGTTTGTTGCAATTTCGAATCTGTCTCCCCTTCACTCCTGTATGCATTGGCTCCTGCTGGCTATTAGCTGACTGCCTTCCAGCCAATATTCCAAGTGGATGTTCTCCATATGTGTGTGTGCCTTGGAGATGAATATTACAAAAGGTGGGGAAGAGAACCCATATCAATCCCATCCATTATACCCCTCTCCAAACACACCGGTAGCATACCCACACTGAGGAATGGAATGTTTGTATGTAATATTTAGTTGCAATAAATGTCTGTTTGGATTCTTCAATACCACAATGTGAACACCCACTTTCTTACTTTATGGGAAATAATGTAGACTTTGCTACATCCTGTTAGAAACAAAATCACATGATTTGTTAATCCCATTATAATTAGCCCTGATTATCTCTAATCTTTTCCTGATATTACTCTTTCACCATATTCTCCTTCCCCATGCCTAACCCATTCATTTATGCCGAGAGTGTGGTGCTGGAAAACCACTTCAGGAATGATTCCTGATGAAGCGTTTTTACCTGAAACATCAATTCTCCTGCCCCTTGGATGCTGCCTGACCTGCTGTGCTTTTCTAGCGCCACACTCTTGACTCTAAACTCCAGCATCTGCAGCCCTCACTTTCACCATTTATTTATGTGACTACCCTTGAAATAAAAATCTCCCTCAAATCTCTTAATACTGTATTTAAATTCCCAGCAGGCTGGCCTTTGGTCTAATTTATCATGAATTGTAGCACTGGTAGATATTGATATTGAGGAATGTTGGTCAGGGCCCTCCAGGTGGCGATAGGCCCAGCGCCTGGACTCTTGGCAACAGTAGGCCTGGAGCCTGGGCTCTTTGTGATATCGGCAAGGCTGCAGCGGCAGGAGAGCCGGGGTCTCCTGGGAGGCATTGGTGTCACCACCGCTGCTTACTGAGCAGGACTCCTTGAGGACCAGAACACCTCGCAGAAGACCTAAAGCTTTGCTTAGGACTGAAGATGAACTCTTATTTAAGTAATTTCTTCTTATTCTTATTGTAACTCAAAATGGTGCTGGATTGTGGTGACTAAACACTTTTCACTATATCTTCAAGACAAATGTGTGACAATAAATCTTTCATCTATAGATAAATCACACCATCTTTGATGCCCTCCTCCCTACTCAAACCATTAAATCTCTTTCATCTAAAGCATTCTTTTGGTATACGCTCATCGATGTATCATCCATCTAACTCACCTTGGCATCTGCAACCACACAGTCTTATTTCGCTTACATCTGGGTGGCACGGTGGTTCAATGGTTAGCACTGCAGCCTCACCGCACCCGAGTCCCGATTCAGCCTCGGGAGACTATCTGTGTGGAGTTTGCACATTCTCCCTGTGTCTGCGTGGGTTTGCTCTGGTTTCCTCCCACAGTCCAAAGATATGCAGGTCAGGTGAATTGGCCATGTTAAATTGCCCGTCGTGTTAGGTGCATTAGTCAGAGTGAAATGGGTTTGGGTGCGTTACTCTTCGGAGGGTCGGTGTGGAATTGTTGGGCCGAAGGGCCGATTTCCACACTGTAGGGAATCTAATCTAATCTGAAGGATCTATGTTGAACACCTTTTGTGTGGAACTGGTTTGACCAGCCATTTCCATAGCTTTTAGATCATGGAGGCATTTTCTCTTGTCTAACCCTACAATGCTCCTAGGCATCTATTTCTTTCTGACCTTTGTGCATTTTCAATTGCTTCATTGTTAATAGTTACAACGTGGTTAACCCTATTGCAATACCTTCAGCTCAGAGGCTCTGTGCTCTGGAATTACCTTCCTGTCTCTGTCTGCCTTTCGTTTCTCCTTGACAATGCTCTTCAAAGCTTATCTCTTTGACTAAGCATTGTGTCATCTGTTCTCACACCACCTTATGGGGCTTGAAATGGCTCGATGTCTGACTAGGAATGGAATGAATTGTTGGGCGATGGTGGAGGAGTTGCAAGGCAGGGGTGTGACCACACAGCACCGCGACCTCATTGAATGGTGGAGCAGTCTAGAGGAGCTGAAAGGTCTATTCCTGCTCCTAGCTCATATTTCTTTGGTCGACGTCAGATAGCATTTGTTAAAACCCCAATAAAGAACTGTAGGTTCTTTCATTATGTTAACGGTGCTATATAAATGAAAGTTGTTGCACTGCTCAATACCATACTAGCATGGCAGACCTTAATGGTCCCAGCGTTACCTTTTGTCACAGTTCTGATCTGTACCACTCTGACCAATAACGTTTTGTTCCCAACAAATGTTAAATTTTCATACAAGCAATGAGATTCCTTTGAATTGAAGTTTCTTTGTGTATGCCATGAATGAAGTAGATAAGTCTCCTCCCAGTCTTCTTCAACTACTGTGTGTTACATACACCAGGCTGCGCAAACAGTAACTGCTGGAAAAGCTCAACAGGTCTGGCAGCATCTGTGGAGAGAAATCAGAGTTAATGTTTCAGATCCAGTGACCCTTCCCCAGAATGCCAGGCTAGTTGTCTGAAAAGTAGCAAATACCACACTGTCGAGATGATACGTCAATACCTAAAAGATTATTTTCACAGTAACATGGCTAATTCACCTGACCTGCACAGGGACAGAAAAACATTGTGACATAGTGCTGGGACAATTGCTTGGAAAACCACAATGGTTCAATCAGTCCTAAATGGTTTAAATGTTTCTTCAAAATATATGTCCAAGGTAGCTCGATAATTTACCAACTTCTTGTGGAAAAGAATTTTGTGGACCTCTCAACCCTATCTTTGTACACAGCTGATGATATCTGTCCAGGGAATTAATTATAGTTGTTAGTCTAAACTCTGTTGAAACAAAAGATAAGTAGCAGTGATGGCCTTTCTGCATCCAACTAAGTGCTTTTAGCCAGAGCTACTAATGTTGAGATATGAGGCTGTTATAACTCAATGAATTCTTGCGAAAAACAACCTATGTCCAAATCCAAAGATCCTTGATCCATTCTGCACAACCAAGGGATTGTATTCAAGCACAGTGCTCTTTTTCACTTATCCAGGAACTTTACCAATAGTTCCTCATTGTATCACCTTATCCAACCAGACCCAACTTGCCAAGTAATCAACACTCTTTTCTCTTGTAATTATAGTTGTTGCAATCCCAAAATAGCGACACCTCCACCTACTGATGGTACCTTGGTTGCTGTATTCCTCCAGCCTCCTGCCTGCCTACTTTGGATTCCAGCATCTGCAGTATTTTTTTTGTCTCTAACGTTTTGAAATTTGGCATTCTTACTCTTGTCCTGATGAAGTGCAAGATGAAAAGCTTTATCAGTCTTGAATTTTTCAGCAATATCCGAGTTCCGTACTACCACGTGTTAGCAATCCTATCCTCAGCCTAACAGTAAAATGATATTGTGATGTGATAGCAAACCTGATGGGCAGGGTTGTGGGTGGGAGGGTGTTTGACTTCATCTATCTCTGGAAAGGAAAAAAGAAAACATACACAGCCTCAAATGCATGTAAATATAGTTTAGCTCAAGGAAGAGATGTCTTTGATTTGTTTGGACAGAGTCTAACTCCAATGTTTGTATGTTTGTTTCCTTGATAAGCTACTGTACAGAACTGAACTGCATTTGTGACTACAGAGGTACCTCAATTATCCGAATGTTGATTATCCATAATCAACATAATATCCGAACAAGACTGCTTGGTTAAACTGTGTTATCCAGCATTCGATTATCCGAGCAAGTACTCCTCGCACGTGTCAGTTGGATATTCGAGGTTCCCCTGTATACATATGAAGATATTTTGATGCATAAAGCATATTTTTGAAATTAAAAAAGGAAGCAGTAAGTTAAGTATGTAAAATAAAGCCTAATCAGATTCGTGGTCAAAGAAAGCAAAGTGATATAATATCCAAAAAATTATTGCATTTGATGATTTGTATCATTGTTTGTTATTATTTAAAATTTGCTGGTATGCTTTTATAAACACATGTGGTGTTTGATTGGCACTGCGTATGCTTTGTTTCGGTTATTCATGGGATGTGACTGTCAGCAGCAAAGTCAGCAATTAACCCCCCTCTCTAATTTCTCTTGAGACAGTGATGATGAGCCACCAATTTAATCTTGGCATAGGAGCATCTATAGTACTCTTAGACAGGGAGTTCCAGAATCTTAACTCAGCAACTCCAATGTCGTTCCAAGTCAAGATGGTTGGTGCCTTGAAAGGGAATTCTCAGTTAGTGGGATTCCTGCTGCTGGTCTGGAGTCACGAAAGACCTTCCTTAAAGGGAATTAGTGATCCCGATGGATGTTTCTGACAATCCAGCAGACTTGTGGTCCGCAGCTAGCTTCTTATCCCAGGTTTTGCCTTGAAATTGAATTGAAATTTCCTCAGTTGCCATGGCAGGATTTGACCTCATGTCTCTGGGTTATTCATCCAAGCCTTTCAATTACTAAGCTAGTAACATAACCAGCATTTCATGAAATACATGAATCTTCACTCAACATTGAATGGACAACTGCATACTATGACACTGTAATGATGTGTTGAGAACATTCAAGGTCTCAAGCAAATTGTAACTCCCACTGATTAAAAGTTCTCCACACGTGAGGGGTTCACGAGAAATAGAGGGGAAATTTGATCAGAAGCTGATGGCTCTGCACACTCCTATGTTGATTCCCCAAGCTTCACAGTGAGATGCTACCTATATGACTCACACAGCTTTCCCCATTGAACTAATTAGAGAACATCTCACAGGTTGCACTTCAGGTAACAGAAGCACACAGGGACAACAGGTAACCAGGAAAGCCATTAGAATATTAGCCTTCCTTTCAAGAAGGTTGGAATACAAGTGTGCAACTGTACAAGGTGCTGGAGAGACCATGTCTGGAGTACTGTGAGCAGTTTTAGTCCCTTTATTTAAGGGAAGAATAGAGGTAGTTCAAAGAAGGTTCATTAGGATGATCCCGGTATGGAGAGATTGACTTATGAGCAAAGGCTAAAGAGGTTGGGACGTTACTCACTGGAATTTAGAAGAATGGGAGGTGATCTCATTAAAACATATTGGATTCTTAAGGTGTTTGACAGAGTTAATGCTGAGAGGAGTTTCCCCTCATTTGGCATAAATTTTCAGGGGTATTTTATTTGCATATGTTGTCTTTTCGCATATATCTGAGCTAATGACATCTCTGCTTTCTGCAGATTGAACACTGAGAGCTTATACCTATAGCCTTGTACATTTACAACCACCCAATCATGCCCAAGTTACATAATTACTCTGAAATGCTAAGGTAATTTACTTTACTTCTAAGATAACGATCCCACCGTCAATGTGTTTGCTAGTGATTCCCAATAAGAAGAGTTTTGGCATATAATTTATTAAACAAATTTGGTCAAAATTAAATTCCTAAATATTCACCATTTTTTATGCATCTTTTTATGAGTTAGCTCCTATTGTGCTGGTAGAGTATGTACACAGGTGCAGTTCGTGGTCACAAATTGTGGACTGTTCAAACTCAGTCTGTGAACTTAAACTGAGGGAACAAATTTATTTTTAATGAAGCAGGTTAGCATTACATTAGGGTAACTCAAATGCTAACAAAAGCTGTCAACATGTCCTTAATGACTTTTGCCTGCAACTGCAGAAGGTGTAACACCTTATAGAGGTATATAAAATCATGAAGGGCATGGGTAGGGTAAATAGACTATGTATTTTCCTAGGCGTGCGGGCATCTGGAACTAGAGGACACAGGTTTAGGGTGAGAGGGGAAGAATTTAAAAGGGACCTAAGGGACAACTTTTCGTGTAGTGGATGGTGTGTGTATAGAATGACCTGCCAGAGGAATTGGTAGTGGCTGGTATAATTACAACATTTAAAAGGCATTTGGATGGTTAATTGAATAGGAAGGGTTTCGAGGGATATGGGCCACGTGCTGGTAAACGGGACTAGATTAACTTAGAGTTAATCTGATCAGCATGGACGAGTTGGACCGAAGGGTTTGTTTCCATGCTGCACATTTCAATGACTCCATGACTCTAAACATAGCAGAATTTGTTGGAAAAAACTCAGCAGGTCAGGCAGCTTCTGTGGAAAGAAGAACAGAATTATTGTTTAGGGTCCAGTTCAGACGTTTGTAACTTGCTGCCTTGAAGTAGCTTCATTGTTCATAAATATTTGTTATATTAAGTCATGGAACACCAACTGGATTGTCTGAAACCCTCAAGACTCTGTTTGGAAGTTTGTAGAGTAGATTCGGCTCTCATAGATTTTGTGAATATTTAATTCTGTCAATCATTTCACCACGTCTTCTGTTTTAGGAGGTGCCATTTTCACAACTCAACTCAACTGGGAAAGGTATGTAGGAGGAGAAATTGAGGTCTGCAGATGCTGGAGATCAGAGCTGAAAATGTGTTGCTGGAAAAGCGCAGCAGGTCAGGCAGCATCCAAGGAACAGGAAATTCGATGTTTCGGGTATAAGCCCTTCATTAGGAATTCCTGATGAAGGGCTTATGCCCGAAATGTCAAATTTCCTGTTCCTTGGATGCTGCCTGACCTGCTGCGCTTTTCCAGCAACACATTTTCAGCTGGGATAGGTATGTAATATGAGAGAGCCATAATGAACCAGTCTGAGCAGTATACTTCTCCTGTGCTTTGTAGCATGCTGTGAACTTTGCCTGCAGAAAATAAAGAAGGTAGAGTTCTTACCACTTAGAGCTTGAAGCAGTGGGTGAGCTTGCGAACTCAAGCACAATCTTCAGGAATTGGAAGACTTGACTATAACCACACCAAGTCAAGAGTGTGTTGCTGGGAAAGCACTGCAGGCCAGGCAGCATCCGAGGAGCAGGAGAATCGACTTTTTGGGCATAAGCCTTTCAACAGGGATGAAGCTTGTGGGCTGAGGGGTTGAGAGATAAATGGGATGGGGGTGTGGGTGGGGTTGGGGGAAGGTAGCTGAGAAAGCGATAGGTGGATGAAGCTGAGGGAGAAGGTGATAGGTTGGGGGGGGTGGTGGGGGAGTGATGGACAGGTCCAGAGGGCGGTGCCGAGTTGGAGGCTTAGGAATGGGATAATACGGAGGGAGGGGAAATGAGGAAGCTGTTGAAATCTACATTTATCCCGTGTTGTTGCAGGGTCCCAAAGTGAAATATGAGGTGTTCTTCCTCCGGACATCAGACGGTAATAGTTTGGCAGTGAAGGAGGCCTAGGACCTGCATGTCCTTGACTTCAACTCCCCCTCGCACACTGTCAAGGACATGCAGGTCCTGGGCCTACTCCACTGCCAAACTGTTACCACCTGATGCCTGGAGGAGGAACACCTCATACACGGGATTTGGAGTGAGGAGATTGGAAGAGTGACATGTGTGGCTGTGCGTCTGGAGTTTAGGAAGTTTGTTTACGATTAATTAAGAAAAATATTTTAATTATTAAATGTTTCCAGGCAACACGATTTAGTCATGCTTTACTACGCCACCTTTGGTAATGACACAGTTTTATCTTTTTTTAATGAAAAACATAGAATTTCTATGTGGACAATTATTCTTGATATACAAGTAACGGCAATGACAAATGAAGAAAACAATTTTTAAAAATTCTATACAAGTGCAGAAGGTATTGTTGCCATGTGACCGCATCATCGCGCAAAGTAGGTAGACAGAATGTAAAAGGAGCTTTTGAAAATCAAAAGGTGGCCTTCAAGAAAATCTGACAATAAATTCTTGATTGAAAACTTTGAACCCGCCACCTACACACCTCACTTACCTATCTACTTCACCCAGCTACCCATTCACTTATTCATTCATTACCATTCTTTCAAAGACTGAACATTCAAATTGTAACCAGGCAGGTCGCCAACAAAATAATTGATTTATGATGAGTTTTGATAAAGTGGCCATAAACTAAGGCATGCTGGGAAAAGAAAGCCAGCTTGACTAACATGATGCCAATAAGCATCGTGCAGAACTCAGACAGGCTGCAGCTGCCCACAGATGGCTTGCCAACAAACCTGATAGCTGCAGACCCTGCAATACACACTCAAGTTGGACTCGAATGGAACAATGAGATGTCGCTCTTGGGACAATCAGGACCATAGAGTTAGACGCGGAGGCGCCTAGCACCCTTATTTGCAGGAAGCTACCTGCACCCAGCACCTACTGTGATGGGCACCTAAGGGTTACCCTGCCATCGACGTGCCAACCCCTGAGTGGGTCCGATCGATGAGGGTAATCAAACATGATTAATTCATTGGAAGATACTCAAGACCCTCCTAGAAAGGCACAAAGACTTTGGAGTATAAGAATTGCTATCAAACCACACTCAGGGTGGTAACTCGTGAATAACCACCGAATGAGAAGACACCCCTAAGACCCTCGGAATAAGACCATGTGGAGCCCGGCCAAGTTCTCGTGTGGTGGTAAATGATCGTACAAAGTTAAGTTAAAGCATAAGATGGTTTGTAATGTTTATCGTTAGTTTATAATATACTTTATTGTTCCAACATTAATTGTGTTGGATAACATGTATTCTTGTGTATCATTATTAAGAGTTGACTCACAGTTCTTTTGCTGAATGTAAGAAGTTAAACACACGTTGTGCAGGTACAACAAAATACTTACCAGAGTATGACAGCTAGTATCCTACAATATGAGTGTGTTGTCTTTCCCTCTAAATCTAGTCCTCTCTGACAGAGATCTCGTGCTGTGCATGTCTTTGACAGGCAGGACTAGAAGATCCTGGAAGAAATGTGCAAACTGGGAAAATCTTCATGTGACGCAGCAATGGGCAATGCACATAACATTTTCACGGCTCAGAACGTTCAGGCCATTCAGTGCTTCTGCATACAAATCCCACAAAAGAATACAAGAAAAGATCACCTCACATTGCTCTCTGAGATGAAATATTTGCCTTTAGGACAGCATTGCTGGAACTCCTGGCTTCTTCGGAAAGGTCAAAGTTCATCTGGTTTCCATTGACTGCACTGCAATAGAATACCAGCATTTTCTGTTTTCTGAAGTACACCATTGATTATTCTCTATGGCAGAAGTCGCAAAAGGTGAAGCCTTTATATTTCATTTGCTTTGGTACAGGTGCACTTGAGATTACAAAACCTGCATTATTTGACAACAAGGTCTTATGGTTCAATAGCCAGTGCCCCTGAACTTATTTGAGGACTTGATAATCAAGTAGGGTGCATTCAGAATGTGGCCATACAGGTTGAGTATTGACTTTGAAATCTTGTCAATTCAAAGTTAAAAATCACACAACACCAGGCTATAGTCCAACAGGTTTATTTTGGCAGCACTAGCTTTTGGACCGTCTTTCCTTCATCAGGAACATTTGCTTAATGATGAAGGAGTGGCGCTCCGAAAGCTAGTGCTTCCAAATAAACCTGTTGGACTATAGCCTGGTGTTGTGTGATTTTTAACTTGGTCCACCCCAGTCCAACACCAACACGTCCAAGTCTTGTCAATACAAGTGGATGGCAAGTAATAAGATCGGGAGTGATTATTCATCAGCTTTGTGATAAAAGCAATTTAAGCCTCTCCCATCGCTATTTGTAGCTCCAGGTTACAGTATGCATGTAAAAATGCACAATGCCACTGTAATATGGATCCCTGGGAAACAATTTGGCTGGATCAGATTTGTGCCAACAGCACATGTTTCAATGCCCTGTTCTGCCTGTACATTCGGGACTTGCCCGATTTAGCCTAAAGCTGTGGGCCATTCATGTTTTTGGATAAAGAAGTGAAGACGAAGAATTTGCTGTCACCAAAAAGCAGATTGTCAATCGAAGGAAGATTGCTTAATGATATAATCAACTCCCTGACACCACTATGGGAAACTGCAGAGAGATTTGTGAGTTTGCTCTATGCAATAGACTAGAAGTCTATTGGCCCTATTTCAGCAGCTTGCAACCAGATATGCACAGCCTCATATTTTCTGCTTTATACATCTACATTTGGTATCCAATGCATAGGGCACCCAGTTTGGACTTAAAGAATGTAGAGAATTGAAATATTCATTGTATAACAGTTTCTATTAAAACCTCCTGTGTTTAACCAGTAAACGTGTTCATACTACTCCCTTAGTCTATCCAGGTAAAGTCTAAGCCTTGTATAACTTAACTGGCAGTTTGGTAACTTCAATACAAATAAACTGCCACAAACAGGTGGAATGTACATGAATGCTTTCACACACATTCATTCACACACATACATGGGCACACATACATCTACACACACGACCACACATGCACACACAGCCACACATACACACGCACACACATCAAGCTTGTATCTTGCTGAGAGAGGTAGATGAATTGAAAAATTGATCAAGTTAGACAGCCTTAGTATAGTTCTTAAAAGATTGTCCACTGTCAGAATGTACTTTTGCTGTAGATTTATCATCTTTGTTGAATTCTGATGTTTGCCTTGGGATAACAGAATGAAATGGGGATGCTAAAATGACATGACAATTTTTCTCAGCAATCCAATGACAAAAAACTCAATGCACTCAAAACCATAAATTGTCCCCAGACTAGCAAAGAAAATCTTTAACTTCCACACAACCGTGACTTTGAAATGCCAATTACTTGAATGTGAACAGAGGGTTTGAGCATTCTATTATTTTGATATTTATATGAACAAATCTTCAAAAGTTTTATTGCAGCATTAATGCCTACACTCAACGTGACTGAAATATGCTGTAAGACATGATTAACTCATGACCTTATAGTAAGTTAGTGAGAGAGTGAGCTTAAGATTCGTATTAAACTGACGCAAGGACAATTTTGAGTCTATAAGGCCAAATCTGGCAAAAGTGACCTGGAAAATTAGGTTAAGGTCAAGCCTGCAGGGATACAGTAGCAGATATTTAAATAGATATTAATCATTTCACATAAAGAGTGGTAGGAGCTTGGAATCCACGTAAGAAGAGGTGGTGGGAGCAGGCAGACTGGCAACATTAAAGAGGGATCTGGATAGTGACATGAACAGGGAGGGAATATCAAGCAAATAAGGACAGAAGATTTGTCCTTTAGTTTAGTTAGGGCATGATAGTTGGCACAAGCTTGGAGGGCTGAAGGGCCTGATCCTGGGCTGTACTTTGCTTTTATTCTTTTCGCTCTATTTTGGAAAGATACAGTCCAGTGCAAAAGACACATTCCTGTGGGAAAGCTGCACCATCTATAGCTAACTGAGGAAGTAAAAAATAATCAAACTGAAAGGAAAAACATACAGTTCACAGCAGATTAGGACCAAGAGTCCCACTTTGGCCTAAGCCCCAAGATGAAGATTCACATCACTTAAGGCAAAATTAAGAAACATAGGTTCATTCCCAGAAAGGGTTGAATTTTAAAAGGTAGCCAAATGCTAAGCTATGTACCACCACAGTCCAGATTTCACTACATCAGGCTGATTCCAGTACATGATCATCTTCGATTAGGTGCTTCAAAAGCTCTCTGAAACATTACTATTAGCAAGGTTCATGATTATACTCCAAGATGCCTGTCTGTGACAGTTTTTAGTTAAATTGTCAAATGAATTGAGGTGTATTGCTGAAGTCAGCAAGACTGGTTGCTGGAGATTTTGTCTTGCATTCATCAGGACAAGTCAAGAATGCCAAATATTAAGCAACAACAACAACTTATACTACAGGAGAAATAAGCGCTGGTTGGTTGGGAATTTGAGCCTAAGCCCCTAGATGTTAGTAAAGAGGAATTTGCAGGTTTTGAGAACTGGGTGTGCTCCTATTTCTGATGCATAAGTCAACATCAGGTGGTCTGTCCTGTATAATTCTTTACAGACTTTGCTGTAGCATTGTTACAACTGAATGGTTTGCTAGATGGTTCCATAGGATGTTTAAGAATTTAACAACTTTGCTGTTGTTCTGAAATCACATGTAAGCCACACTAAATAATAATGGCAAATTTAATTCCAAAAGCAACTTCAGTAAATCAGATGGATTTTTGTAATAATTAACTATTACTGAGGCTACCTTTTAATTCCAGATTCAAGGATCGAATTTAAATTTACAAGGTGCAATGTCAGATTTAAATCCAAGTCTCAGCTTGACCAGTGGCATTACTGAGTAAAAAGGGAGGTCTGCAGATGCTGGAGATCAGAGCTGAAAATGTGTTGCTGGTTAAAGCACAGCAGGTCAGGCAGCATCCAAGGAACAGGAAATTCGACGTTTCAGCTCATTCCTGATGAAGGGCTTATGCCCGAAACGTCGAATTTCCTGTTCCTTGGATGCTGCCTGACCTGCTGCGCTTTAACCAGCAACACATTTTCAGCAGTGACATTACTGCCAAACCACAAGTTCCCCATTCATTAAAAGAGGTGTTTCCATGGAGAAAGTAAGGGTCCTTTCAAGTTATATACTTTGTTAAATCAGCACGAGCTCCAGGAGCCTGTAGGTCCCTATTGCTTCCTTCAAGGCAATGCCATTCTCAATCTGGCTCAAATTCCCAACCAACCAGCGCTTATTTCGCCTGTAGTATAAGTTGTTGTTGTTGCTTAAAATTTGGCATTCTTGCATTTGTCCTGATTATTGCAAGACAAGAAGCTCCAGCAACCAGTCTTGCTGGCTTCAGCAATACACCTCAATTCATTCGACAATTTAACTAAAAACTGTCACAGACAGGCATCTTGGAGTGTAATCATGAACCTTGCTAATAGTAATGTTTCAGAGAGCTTTTGAATGGACTGTGGTGGTACACAGTTTAGCACTTGGCTACCTTTTAAAATTCAACCCTTTCTGGGAATGAACCTATGTTTCTTAATTTTGCCGTAAGTGATGTGAATCTTCATTAAATCACTGCACAATGGTACGGGGACAGAACTTGAATAGAAACGTTTAGCACTTAATTTTTGGTGTAAAACTTTGGGAAAGAGTGTAAAAGTAAGACATACAATTTTTATATAGTTCCTTTTTATATCCTGAGAGCACTGTTAAGCACTTTTGAAATGAAGTCACCATGGTCTTTTTGCTGCTCTTACATTACCAAGCATGCATCACAAATGCTTGTGAATAACAAGGACATTATGATTAGATAATTATGTTTGTGGAATTGATCAAGGTAAATACTGACCAGGACTCTGGCAAGAATTCCCTTCAAAATTGGGATGTAGATACCTCATTCTTTACTTATTTGGGCAGTCTGGAACTTGACTTAACATATCGTCTGAAAGACAGCACCTATGAAAGTACTGGATTTGTGATGAAAATTTAGAATATTTTGTTTGGGAATATGTATTCTTAAGTAGATTTGGAAGTGAGCATAAGAGGATGGTTAGTAAGTTTGCAGATGACACCAAAATTGGAGGTATGGTGGACAGTGAAGAAGGTTACCTCAGCTTACAACAGGATCTTGATCAGATGGGCCTATGGGCTGAGAAGTGATAGATGGCGTTTAATTTAGATAAATGCGGCGTGCTGCATTTTGGGAAAGCATATCTTAGCAGTTAATGGTAAGGTCCTAGGGGGTGTTGCTGAATAAAGAGACCTTGGAGTGCAGGTTCATAGCTCCTTGAAAGTGGAGTCACACGTAGATAGGATAGTGAAGAAGGCGTTTGGTATGCTTTCCTTTATTGAACTTTTAAAACGTGTGGTGGCTTTAGCACGGTTACATTGACAACACTTTGAATGCTATTTCTAAAGTGCTATTACATTGAGTTATAGAAGAACTGATTGTTAATCAAAGCCAGAAACAAAATATAAACCAGTCAGGCCCTCAGTAGTTAATGTCAATGCATGCTTGCTCACGTACACACGCGTGCGCATTCGCATGTGCACACACACACAGACATGCATATTTTCTCACAAATGCACACACACACATGCACACACAGACACACACATACATTTTCACATACACACAGGGATATTGGTATGCATATGCACAGCAGAAACATGTGCACATGCGTGCACAAATGCAAGAACACAAGAGCAGGCAGATCTCAAAGAAGAGATGGTGGATGGCAATTTGCAGTCGCAATCCTGGCTGGTCCTTCTCTCCCTGGTCTAGGTATCTGTGGTATCTAGATAATGTGATTCATTAGTTTTTTTTATATTCAATGTGCTGAACATCAAAAACAATATTAGTAAGGAAAACTCTGCTGCTCAGAAGAGTTGGCATTGGGATGTTAAAATTGGATGAAGAATTCTAAACAGGGAAAGCAAAAGCCATATGCTATGGTCAGTTGGAATGTGCACTTGGATCTGTTGGACATCCAGAGTTGGCTGTAAATACATTAGAAATACTCAGACTGTAAAGCTGTCAATGTTTCGTCTGTTAATAGCAGAGGCAGATTGCTTTATATACATTAAAGCTTTTGAGATATTAAAAGACCACAATTATGCAACTCATTTGATAATTTTGATTAAATTTGAAAATAAAGAGTGAAAAGTTTTAACATATAAATAAATAATTGTGAACTATCCTAATATGTCACTTTGTGCCTGAAAGCAATTTGCCTTAATCTGTGGTGTAATGCTAATAGGTTGAACATTTGCAAAGAATTAATTCAAAAGGACCAATATTTTGTTAACTTCATTTAAAATTCAATTGGCAAGTTAACTCAGAATAAGGCGATGAATATATTCTCCAGCAACTGAATGGATTTTGGTTCAATGGACCATATGGAGAATAGGACACAAACATTGATGTGAACTATCAGCAAGAGTAGGCTGTTTGGCCACTCGAATTTGCTCCACAATTCAATAAGATCATGATTGATTTGATTACTCTGCAATACCACTTAGCCCTTGATAACAATTCACCTTTTCCATTTTTAATTAGCATTCCATGAATCTGCTCCATAAATCTGCTGTTTCTTTGCCAGTAGCTAATGTTCTATACACTGTGGGACCACCTACACCAGCACCAACAGCCATGCCACCCACTTTTATCCAGCTCAATCCTTCACTGCCTCTTATTCTAAGAGAAAACACCGACAATAAGGCAGAAAGAGCCCAGACAGATGGGGGGGTGCCCATCATTAGTTCCCTCAGCCCCTATGAGAAAGAATCCTGGCCATCTCAGGGCCTCTCCTATGGGCATGCCAAGACATACAGTAAGTAACCACCCATTTTCATTCCACTAGAAATCTCACAGTCAACCCCACTGTCAGTGTCACTCTAACCATTGGCTCCTTCGCTTTTTCTCTCTCTTGCGCTTGAAGGTACCAGTGAGATGTCCACGGCCTCAGCATAGAAGTGGTTGGCTCCACTATTTCCTCGGCCTCTAAGGGCAGCACGGTGGCTCAGTGGTTAGCACTGCTGCCTCACAGCTCCAGGGACCCGCGTTCAATTCTAGCCTCCGGCGACTGTGTGGAGTTTGCATCGGATGCTTCAGTTTCATCCCACGGTCAAAAGGTGTGCAGCTTAGGTGGATTGGCTGTGGTAAATGCAGAGGTTATGGGGATAGTGTGGGTGGGATGCTCTTTGGAATGTGGTGCAGACTCAGTGGGCTGAATGGCCTCTGTCTGCACTCTAGAGATTTTGTGAACATCATTTCTGTATTCTCTCCAAAACGTCTTTCTGCACTGTTGGGATTCTATGACTTCTAAGCATACAAAGGACTCGAAGGAAACATTCTCTAGATGTCTACCATCTCCCGGCCAGCTCAGGTACTGACACCTTGATGCGAATGTGAGGTTTTGAGGGCCTATGGGCACGACATGATGGGAACTTCACTGTAACAGAAGAAGAAAGGTTTCCAGGCCATTGGCACAGCACCAGAGACCTGCCCAGCCCCGGGAAGGAGAGGTCTCTGTGGCGACAGCAATCAGGGACCTTATCGACATAGAGTCATAGACTCATACAACACGGACACAAATCCTACCGCCCAGTCTGTCTATGCAGCCCAAGTTTCCTAACTGAACTTGTCCCATTTACCGGCATTTGGCCCATCCCTCTGAACCTTTCCTATCCATGAACCTGGGACTGTAATGCTATTCCCTTGAATCAGTGGGTCCTGCAGACCCTTCTGTCACATGGCAAGACACTTGCCCCTCACCTACTCCATGTTGTGGTTGTAGTCATTTTTAATTCCCATTTTTGAATTCCAGATAAATGAAAGGTGGCGGTAAGTATTCTCTGGTCAGTGGCTTCCAGCATCTCTCCCTACATCAGACTGCAGAAATCCACAGCCCTTCCTGTCAATCCCATAGGCCTCAGACCGCCCACAGGTCCCCAGCCAACCTGTCTGCATGAGTCTGCTGGCCATTACACCTGAATAAGACTCCTAAAGAAAGGCTACAATGGAAAGGTTGACTTCTCCACCTCCTGATGCTATCTGGCTTGCTGTGTTCTTCCAGCCTCCTGCTGCCTACTTTGGATTCCAGCATCGGCAGTTTTTTTTTGTCTCTGGCCATTACACCCCTGTGTATGAGGGGGCAATGCCACGTCACACTCTATGCTCCCACCCCTTTGGAGCCTGGCGCTGAATATAGACAATGGCGAATTCCAACAACTCAATGTCATCCATCATTTCAGGCTGCAGGGCAATAGTGAAAAGGCATTCAAGAAGGTCTGTTAGAATGAAACAAATGTCAGCTTAGATGGGTTGAACAATCCCACTGGCCATGCAATCTCTGGATGAAGAAATTTCTCCTCATCTCAGTCCAAAATGGCCTACCCTGTATCTGCAAACCGTGATCCTGGTTCTGGATTCCCCAGTTATTGGGAACTTCATTCCAGCCCGCACCTGTCTAGTCATGTTAGAATTGAGTAGGATTCTAACATAATTCAAAAGATGCATTTAATTGATTTTCCACCACTTTGTTCTCCCTTGTATCGTCTCCTGTTTTTAGTTGCATGCTGATTGACTTCACTGATCTTTTTCTCTTCAGGTACCTAGGGAAGCTTTTAAAATCAGTTTGTATGCTCCCCACAAGCTTACTTTCATATTCTATATTTCCCATTTTCATCAATCCCTTTGTCAGATAAATACATTTGGGCTACAACTGCTGGCTCAGCCAACAATGGCATTAATGAACAGATTTAAAAAAGGAAACTCTTGACTGCAAACAAACCCCTAAATTTACACTCGTACCTCATCTCAGTCAGGCCTGGCCACACTCTGTGTTTTGTTGCAACTGTAGCGCTGGTGAGATGTGGACAATCAAGTTGTCATAGTCTCACCAGACCATGGGGCTGCTCTCTCATTAGAGAGAGAGAGAGAGAGAGACAGAGACAACTGGTGGTGATTAAACCTGAGGCTCGTCACACTTCAAGCAAGGGGAGAGATTGAGAAGGAGAGATTTCCATCATAACTTCAGCCCACGCAGGGATTGAACACACAACATTGGCATCACACTGTTTCATAAACCAACCATCCAGCCAACTGAGCTTGATCAGCAGTGGAGGGTAAAGGCTACCTGCATTGACCATCATGGCAGGAATGGACTGGGGTTAATTGCAGCACTTCTCACTGATATCATGGCCAGTGGGATTGTTCAACCCATCTAAGCTGACAATCGTTCCATTCTAACAGACCTTCTCAAATGCCTCTTCACTATTGCCCTGCACCCTGAAATGACGGATAAGCTGTAGATGCTTTAACCTCGTAAATGTTGTCTTGTTTCACACTCACCCAACTTTTCCTTGCCTCACTCTATTCCTTGTTTTGCTGCTTTCGGAGATCCAATGATTGCCACCTCACTGGCCAGCGGTTCCTGAAGGTGAAGGCTCAGAAGAAGATCAGGCCTCAGAGGATGAAACGCCATCATTAATCTGACAGAAACAGCCACCAGATCAGATCCCGGTGGCTATACCACATGGTGAGGAAATAGGTGTGAGGAGGTTCCAACCACTCCAAGGAGAAAGGGCTGTGTTAGCATCAGCAACCTGGATGGTTAGGGAGCCAGCATAAATAAGGACACTGATGGGAAAGGAAACCAGGATTGTTGATGGACTGACAGACAGACTTTTGTCACTGTCAAGAGATATGGATAGGCCCTTCTCCAGTTCGTCACAGGACTATGTGCTGGGTTTGAAGTCCGTCATTTCTAGTGTGCAAGTGATGCCCAACTTCAATGATAACACTTGTGAACCTGTCTCTGCATCTATTGTCGCACTGCTAGAAACCATTCACTGTCTCATTGCTACAGTGGAAACACTGAGGGCAGGAAATTTGCAAGTGAACAATGACTGTTTTGAGATCAGTGAAAGAGGGAAGTTTTCAGTTTTGGTTTGTATTGAATTAGTAGATCTCAGATAAGCAGAAGTTGACAGGGCTGTAATTAGCCTGACTGTTTTTGGGCTAAGGAAAATTTAGTAGTTGACGTTTGCATTCTTAATCTGATTGTTTTAGACTGCTTGAACACACCCGTGTGTACCTAAGATTAGATGTGAGAGAATGAATCCATCATCAGGACATTTCAGATTCTGCATCACATTATTTAGCCTGCAGAACAAATATGATTTAATTTCTGTTAGTAATTGCAGTAATGTTTGCAAAGTAGGACTGTCCTTTTAACATTTTTATTTTCATGTCACAAGATTAAACTTACGACACTTGGCTTTAAAAAAATGTCTTAAAAGGGGAAGGGGATACAGAGATCCATAGGGATGTTAGGGGTATAGAGACAGTCATAAGCAGATGAAGGCATGCTCCCCATGGTAATAGGATTAATATCAGGATGTGCATAGGGACGAATCGGCAGCGTATTGGCGACTGAAAATGGTTGCAGATTAAATGAGAAGTGAGGCAATGTAGTGATTTGAAAATAAGGGTGTAAATTTTAATTTGGACGCATGACAGGCTCAATGAAAAATCATTGTAAGAAAGTTAGCACAGAAATGATGTGAAAGTGGCAGTAGTTTCAGAGCAGTGACGTTTACTAAAGGTGCATTTTGAGAGGTCAGTCAAGATGACATTGGTGTCATCAAATCTAAAGGCAGCAAAGGCATTTTATGGACAGGGATGCCCTGATGTGGAACCTCAACTCAACCTATTCCACTCACTGGGAAATCTGAGCAGGTCTGGCAGCATCTGTGGAGAGAAAGCAGAGTTAACGTTTTGTGTTCAGTGATTGGATGCAAAACATTAATTCTGCTTTCTCTCCGCAGATGCTTCCAGACCCGATCAGTTTTCCCAGCAATTTTCTCAGTTTTCCAGCATCCAGAGTTCTTTGTTTTTTTTTCTACTCCACTCACTAATGTGCTCTGTAAACTGGAACTGGGAAATAACGCATGCTGTCTCAGGACTTTTCTATTAACAAAAATTAATGGCTGGCAAAATCTTGGAGGCACACAATTTTTCAATACGCAAAATCATAAAATCAATGTTATTCTACAAAAGGAATATTACTTCCGTGCACCCTCACCGGTCTCACTTCACCAATGTCTTAAGCTGCCATTGGCAATGGCTTATTCGTTGAAATGACAACATGCATTTTAAATCAATGACTAAGATTTGATTGCCTGTCCTATAACTCTTTATATGACACAATATCAATATTGTTTTTTAATGCTCCTTGAAAGGGCCTTTGAGTATGTTAAAGAACTATAAAAGGAGGGGCTTTATTTGAGTGAGGGGAATAGCGTGCTATACTCCCTTGCCCTATGTCCATAAATGTTCCATTCTCAGTCCCTTAACAGATGCTTGATTATACCAACAAAAATCACAGTGAGTTGACAAAATATGATATATTTAGTTCTAAGCTGGCCAATGTTGGCAAAAATGTCATTTTGTGGAAAAATAGTCTTCCTGCTTTATTTTTAAGAAAAAGAGGATCATATAATTTGAAAAATGTGCAATGTGACCACAACATCCTCTGATGGAATTCAGTTTAACAGTTAAGGGTGGCTGGATAAATCTATCACAGGGTGACTGTCTAGGCTCTATTTTGCTTCATTCTGACTGCTGTTCAAATAAAGTGGTTTAATATTCATCTATAAAGGTGTTGCTGCTCATAAAGACTGCTGGCCTTGCTGGTTATCTTCCTATTCATTAAGAAATTCTATTTGTAACTTTCACATTTGTTTCCCCATGCTTTGGAATGAGTAAAAGTACTTGAAAATAGTAAGTAATGTTGACTGAAATGTGTATTATCTGAATGAAATATGGCACTTGTAGAAATATGAAGGCACAATAATCACTGGAAATCATTTTTGCGATTTAAATAGTTTTGATGAGTTGATGGTGTTGCGGTAATGTCACTGGACTAATAACCTAGAAGCTCAAGCTACTGTTTGGGTCAAATGCGTTTGAATCCCACAATGGCAGAAGGTGAAACTTGAATTAAATAAAACATGGAATAAAAAACTAGCCTCATGGCGACCAATTTGATTGTCTTAACAATCTGTCTGGTTCATTAATAGGGAAGAAAATCCATCATTCTTGTCAGGCCTATAAGTGACTTCAGAACCACAGCAATGTGGTTAACTCAAAACAGTAGTCTGGGGAATTAGCATTAAGCTATAAATGTTTGCCTAGTCAGGGATATCCATGCCCCATGAGTGAATGAAAGAAAGTAACAAATGCCCGGTGACAATTTCTGATCTTATGGGCTTAATGCCGATACATTCCCGACTCAGGTGACTGACTGTGTGGAGTTTGCACATTCTCCCCGTGTCTGCGTGGGTTTCCTCCGGGTGCTCCGGTTTCCTCCCACAGTCCAAAGATGTGCAGGTCAGGTGAATTGGCCATGCTAAATTGCCCATAGTGTTAGGTAAGGGGCAAATGTAGGGGTATGGGTGGGTTTCGCTTCGGCGGGTTGGTGTGGACTTGTTGGGCCGAAGGGCCTGTTTCCACACTGTAAGTAATCTAATCTAAAAAAAAATTTCCATCAAGTTTTGTAAAACACTGTTTGATATTTTCCCTGCTTAATCTCTAACACTCCACATTTTATATCTGTTCACTTTTGCATGTTGAGTTAGATCTTGTGATAACTTGAATGGCTCACAACAGAGGATAGTCTTGTTAGTACTATATCCACTTGTGCAGCCATGCACGTATACCTATTGATAGAAGAGGACACATCCTTTAGCAAACAAGGTAGTCAGAATGAGGTATGTAGACATAAATGCAGATGAAATAATTTGAGGTTAATCACAATGTAGACTACTTCAGACATGAACAATAGACTAACAAAATGAGAAGACTTGCTTTTGCATTATGCATTCGTAACTTCAGGATGTCCTAAAGGATTTTACGGCCAATTAAATACTTTGTGAACTGTAATTGCTGCTGGAATTTAAGAACCCATATTGGGAGGAAATTTTACCAACAGCTATTTAATAATGATCATTATGCTGTTTTATTGAAGTTTGGTTGAAGGACAAATATTCTCCAGGTGTTGACAGAAACTCTCTCCTGTATTTCTTCAAACTATTCTGATGGTATCCTTTATATTCAGCACAGAGACAACAATGGACGTCATTTTAAAATCTCAGCCATAAAACTGCACCTTCAACAGTACACCACTCATTGGTTACCACACGTCAGACTTGACGTGATACAGGTACTTTGATATAATAGCATAATTGCAGTTTAATGCGTGTTTAAATGGTATGTGAACGATCCTAATTGACAGGATGTAAGCTATGTTAGGAACAATGAGAAGTGCAAGGAAGGAAGACATGGGCAATTGAGCGTGGAGGAAATAGAATTGAACATTACTAAAGGGAGAAAGAAGGTTATATTTTTCCATCCTGCTATCATCAGGATGAGGATGCTAGTAACCAGAGTTAAAAAAAGAACACCAGTTTACATTGTATGAGAAGATGTGCTGAGCAGTTGGCAGAGAGATGCAGCAAAAAGTTACAACTTCCAATCTTAGTTTTTAGACTAATTCTTCCAATTTTTTTTCTCTGTTGCTCTTTGCTGAAGTTGGCCACGTTCTGATTAATCATAAACTATTTCACTTGCTATCACTTCTGATACTTTCTTCTGGTTTTGTATTTGGTTTGCTAAAGGATGTTCCCTTGCCTGTGAACATGTATATGTGCATGGCTTCATGACAGATTGGTCAGGGTGATGCTATGAATAGTGCAACAGAGATTGATAGTCTCCATGGCTACGCTGATCAAATGATCATTCGTTATATATCGTGCAAACTGAGAAAGTAAATTATAGTCATAACATTTGACACCGAATCACACCCGTTCTAGCTCACATTATCCTGGAAAGGGAAGGTATCTCAAAAAAAAGGAACAACCGCTGAAACTAGATGTTTCATGCTAATTCATTATTTCTACCTTGAGCAGGATGCTTCTGTGAAACCAAACGATGTTTTGCTTATCACGCAAACAGGTAATGTGAAGTATCAATTTTAGCGTGATTCCAGGTGGGGCCAAGACCAAGACTAGATCAAAAAGCAGACCCCCATTGGTCATTCAGCAGGCAACATACCAGTTGTGCTCAAATAGCTCATGCTTGCAAGCTTCAGAACACTATGACCTATATTCAGTGTGATTAATGATCCAGACCATGCAAATAATTATGCCAGAAACCAATTTAAGATGTTCAGTCTGGCTCACAGGGATAACGAATTTGCTCACTTTAGAAGTTATCCCTAGTAGCATCCAGATTCCATTTCATGATGATAAAAGAAATTCAAAGATGATTGCAAAAGGGTTGTGTTTCTTTCGGGGTAAAATATGACCAGTACACCAGAGAGAGCCTCTTTTCTTGAATATTGCCATGGGGCAATTTTTAATTAACTGTAAGAGGAGATGGCTGAACATCACATTTCTATATTTGCACCTCGTGTAGTATTCCCTCAGTAAGGGGAAGGACCATCTATATTTTTGATGTAGATTACCTACAGCCTACAACCCTCAGACTCAGATGTTTCTTGATTTGTTCATGGTTTGTTGGCATCGCTGGCTTGGCCAACACTTATTGTCCATCCCTAGCTGCCCAGGGTTACCAATCCATCACATTGCTGTGTATCTGGAGTCATATGTCAACCAGACGAGGTAAGCAATATTGATTTCCTTCCCGAAGGCAATTAGGAAAACCAGATAGATTTGTTAGAGCAATTGCCATTAGATTAACTTGCTTGTCATGGAACTTAAATTTCGCAGTTTGCCATGGTGGGATTTCTAGGTTTCAAGATAGCCTGACATTTTGCATTGCTCGCATCACTGTGTCACCCCATCAGCTGACACATACCTTATTTACAACATATCTTGAACTGGCTTGCCTTCTATTTATACAACCACAGACACCATTGTCAGGAAATTGATTCTGCCGAAGTAGTCGTTTTAACAGGAAGGATAAATGAACTGACAGGGTCAGGCCTGCATTGCAGCACTGCTTGAGGTACAATGCAGAACAAACTTCTTTCACTTCCCTGTAAAACTTTGCCTATTTGTTATCTTTAAAGCGCATTAACTTACATCCTCATTACTCCAGACATGCTGCAAATACTGAGGGTGAATTACAATCATGTATCAGATCCTACTGAATGCCTCACTTCCCTCCCAGATAAAATGATCGAACCAATTCTCAGTAGCAAGCTTGAAAATTGTTTGTGCAGTCACAGACATTACAGTTGTTGAACAGAAGACACAAGGTGTAACGTGCATGTGCTCCGGCACTGCCTGGAAGTGAAGATGCCAGAAAGTCTGATCGATATTTTTCCAATGAACAACCCTTGGGCTAGTTTTAACTGATTCCCTGGGAACCTTTGTGATCTCTTTGACCTTGGTTTCCAATGTTCTCTGTGGCCAATCACTGTTGGCTGCTGTTTAATTTAGTTTGGCCAATTTTCTATCAAGCCTGATTTTCTCCAGCTGCTGGTCAACTAGAACATCCCATTTTGGGTCTATGATCACTTGGCCACAGTCCATCCTGTTGATCCCTTAAAGTATCTGGTGAAAATAGGATCACAGGCTCTGACCATGCTCCTGTGCAAGTACACATCAAGCCTCAAACGAAGATAGTCAAACTTCCTGAGTATCTTTACCCAAGCACTATTGCCCAAGAAGCAGACAAAGAGAGACAGAACTTGGTTTGTGGTTCAACCCAATTTTACTACCAATATGTTCCTTATTAACATTTCACAAATTCTCACAATATTTACTGTATATCTAGCTGTATCTCTCTGAAAAGGGATATTCCCTACAGTGATCCACTTGTTCGAGCTGGGCCATTGGAATCTCTGTAAAACATGGGGCTGGCTCTGATCCACAAAGGTGGATAAGACCATAAGACCATCAGATATAAGAGTGGAAGTAAGGCCATTCAGCCCATTGAGTCTACTCCGTCATTTAATCATGGTTGATGGACATTTCAACTCCACTTACCCGCACTCTCCACATAGCCCTTAATTCCTTGCAAGATTAAGAATTTATCAATCTCTGCCTTGACGACATTTAATGGCCTGGCCTCCAGTGAGCTCCGTGGCAATGAATTCCACAGGCCCACCACTCTCTGGCTGAAGAAATGTCTCCTCATTTCTGTTCTAAATTGACCCCTTCGAATTTTAAGGCTGTGCCAACAAGTCCTGACGGAAACAACTTCCCTGCGTCCACCCTTTCTAAGCCATGCATTATCTTCTAAGTTTCTCTTAGGTCTCCCCATAACCTTCTGAACTCTAATGAATTCAATCCCAGGATCCTCAGCTGTTCATCATATATTAGGCCTACCATTCCAAGGGATAATCCGTGTGAACCTCCGCTGGACACGCTCCAGTGCCAGTATGTCTTTCCTGAGGTGTGGGGCCCAAAATTGGACACAGTATTCTAAATGGAGCCTAACTAGAGCTTTATCAAGTCTCAGAAGCATGTCACTGCTTTTATATTATAAACCTTTTGAGATAAATGACAACATTACATTCGCTTTCTTAATCATCGACTCAACCTGCAAGTTAACATTCAGAGAATCCTGGACTAGCACTCCCAGATCCTTTTGTACTTCAGCTTTATAAATTTTCTCACTGTTTAGAAAATAGTCCATGCCCATATTTCTTTTTCCAAAGTGCAAGACCTCGCATTTACACATGTTGAATTTCCTGGACCACTCTCCCAAACTGTCTAAATCTTTCTGCAGCCTTCCCACCTCCTCAGTACTACCTGCCTGTCCACCTAACTTTGTATCATCAGCAAACTTCACCAGAATGCCCCCAGTCCTTTCATCCAGATCATTCATATATAAAGTGAATAGCTATGGCTTCAACACTGAACCCTACAGGACACCACTTGTCACTAGCTTCCATTTCGAAAAAAAAAACTTTTATTCCAACTCTCTGCCTTCTGTCAGACAGCCAATCCTCAATCCATGCCAATGGCTCACCTCGAACACCATGGGCCCTCACCTTATTTAGCAGCCTCCCATGAGCCACCTTATAAAGGCCTTTTAGAAGTCTAGATAGATAATTTCCCTGGTCTAACCTACTTGTTACCTCTTCAAAGAATTCTAACGGTTTGTCAGGCACAATCTTCCTTTACTAAATCCATGCTGATTTGTTCTAATCCAACCTTGTACTTCCAAGAATTTAGAGATCTCATCCTTAACAATGGATTTGAGAATTTTACCAATAACCAAGGTTAGGCTAATTGGTCTATAATTTTCTATCCTTTGTCTTGATCCTTTCTTGAACAAAGCGGTTACAACAGCTATTTTACAATCATCTGGGATTTTCCCTGGCTCCAGTGACTTTTGAAAGATCACAATCAACACCTCCGCTATTTCCTCAGCCACCTCCCTCAGAACTCTAGGATGTAGCCCATCGGGGTCAGGAGATTTATCAGTTTTTATACCTTTCAGCTTTTCTAGCACTTTCTCATTTGTAATGCCTACCAGAAGCAACCCTGCCCCCCTGACTTTCCATAATTTTTGGGATATTATTCATGTCTTCCACTGTGAAGGCTGATGCAAAGTACTTATTAAGTTCTTCAGCAGTTTCCTTATCTCATATCACTAGCTTTCCAACATTAATTTGGAGTGGTCCAAAATGTACTTCTGCCTCTTGTTTCTTTCTTATGTATTGAAAAAAACTTTTACTATCATTTCTTAAATATTACTGGCTAGGCTACCTTCATATTGATCCTCTCCTTCCTTATTTCTCTCTTTGTTATCCTCTGTTTGTTTTCTTCCCAATCTTCTGATTTCCCACTGCTCTTGGCCATTTTATAGGCTATTTTTCTTTATTACATTTCCTGAGTTCCTTTGTCAGCCATGGCTGTCTAATTCCACACACACCCCACCTCATCCCACCCCAGATAATCTTTCTTTTCCTTGGGATGAACCTCTGTACTGTGTCCTCAATTACACCCAGCAACTCCTGCCATTGTTGCTCTACATCGATTTTCCTGTTCCTCGGATGCTGCCTAACCTGCTGTGCTTTTCCAGCACCACTCATAATCTAGACTCTGGTTTCCAGCATCTGCAGTCCTTGTTTTTACCATTGTTGCTCTACTGTCTTCCCCACCAGGCTCTACTTCCAGTCAATTTTCGTCAGTTCCTCTTTCATGCCCCTGTAATTACCTTTATTTAACTTTAATTTTGCCCTCTCTTGTTAAAACTGCAGACTGAACTCTACCATGTTATGATCGCTGCCTCCTAAGTGTTCCCTTACTTTAGGATCTTTTATAAAGTCTGGCTCATTACATAGCACTAATTGCAGAATAGCCTGCTCCCTTGTGAGCTCCATCACAAGTTGTTCTGAAAAGCCATCCTGTAAGTATTCCATGAATTCCCTTTCTTTGATCCACCAGCAACATTATTCACCCAATCGACCTACATAGTGAAGTTCTCCATGATCACCGTGACCTTGCCTTTTTGACATGCCCTATCTATTTCCTGGTACACCTTGCACACCTGGTCCTGACCACTCTTAGGAGGCCCGTATATAACTCCCATTAAGGATTTTTAATTCCCTTTGTGGTTCCTCAACTCCACCCACACAGACTCCACATCACCTGATCCTATGTCATTCAGTGCCATAGATTTAATTTCATTATTAACTAACAAGGCAACTAACAAAGATCTTGGGCTGGACCTTCTCCTGGGTTCTTTTTGGTTGCTGCATGGTCTTCTACAACGAATCTTGTTGCAAGTCTTTGCTGAGGGAGGGTCTTTGGGTGTGGGTTTTTTATCCCCTCACCCAGGCCTTCCTGAATGTTCTGTGACCTTCGGCCAATGAAGTATTCACGCAGGATTAAAGCATCCAATGGGGTCATGCCAATACTCTTCCTTGTTGCCATGCCAGGCCAGGCACATTCTCAGGGTGTGAATGTCAAGGTGCCAGAAAGTCTGATTAATACTTCTCCAATGCACAACTCTCAGGCTGTTTGCAACTGGCTCCTTTGAACCTTTGTGATCTCATTGACCTCAGTTTCCATTGTTCTCTGTGGCCAATCGCTGCTGGCTGCTGTTTAATTTAGTTTGGCCAATTTTCTGTCAAACCTGATTTCCCTGGCTGTGTGTCAATTTAGCATGTCCCATTTTGGACCACAGTCCATCTTGTTAATCCTTTAAAGGATACTAGCTTAGACCATACTCTTGTGTAGACGTGTATAAAGTCTAAGATGGACAGCTGAACTCCCTGAATATCTTGGATCCCCATTGTACATAGACAGCAATGCCCTATACATTTTCTTCCTTACACACATCAATAAAGTATATATAACTTTGTACTATATGCATAATTAATACATAAATTGAGAATTAGCCACTATTTATATCCGCTGGCACATCTGAAGCATCTTAGATGTTAGGGAGCACTTGATAGAGTAAAATTTCTATCACGCAACAATTTATGTAATACTTTGAAATGCATGTGGTTCATCAATTTCTTGGATCCCACTGTAGGAGCATACAGTCCATAGTTAGCTTTTGGACGGGTTCCTTCTTCCAGTGGATGAATTTAACCATGAGAATGGTTAGGTAAATCAATGTAAACAGGATAAACAACACAACCAGGTATGAAAGGAGACATATCCATGGATGTGTCTGCACATTTGAGCCCCAGTCCAAGGCATCATCCCACCAATTAGTCATAGAGTCACAGCGTCATAGAGATGTACAGCACGGAAACAACCCCTTCAGTCCAACTCGTTCATGCCGACCAGATATCCTAACCTAATCTAGTCTCATTTGCCAGTACTTGGCCCATATCCCTCTAAAGGCTTCCTATTCATATACCCATCCAAATGCCTTTTAAATGTTGTAATTGTACCAGCCTCCACCACTTACTCTGGCAATATACATGTACCACTCTCTGCATGAAAAAGTTGCCCCTTAGGTCCCTTTTAAATTTTTCTCCTCTCACCCTAAATCTATGCCCTCTAGTTCTAGATACCCCCGCCTCAGGGAAAAGGCCTTGTCTATTTACCCTACCTAAGCTTCTCATGATTTTATAAACCTCTATAAGGTCACCCTCAGCCTCCGACGCTCTAGGGAAAACAGCCTGTTCAGCCTCTTCCAGTAGCTCAAATCCTCCAAACTTGGCAACATCCTTGTAAATATTTTCTGAACACTTCAACACTTTCCAAAAGAAAGGAGACCTGAATTCAAAATTCAAAAAATGACGTAATCAATGTCCTGTACAGCTGCAACATAAATTTCCAACTCCTTTATTCAATGCTCTGACCAATAAAGGAAAGCATACCAAACGCCTTCTTCACTATCCTATCTACCTGCAACTCCATTTTCAAGGAGCTATGAACCTGCTCACCAAGGTCTCTCTGTTCAGCAACACTCCCCATGGTTTTATCATAAAGTATATAAGTCCTGCCCTCATTTGTCTTTCCAAAATGTATCTAAATTTATCTAAATTAAAGCCCATCTGCCACTCCTCAGCCCAATGGCCCATCTGATCCTGTTGTACACTGAGGTAACCTTCTTCGCTGTCCACTACACCTCCAATTTTGGCGTCGTCTTCAAACTTACTAACTGTACCTCCTATGTTGACCTCCTATGTGTCTGCGACTGGGGGATATACACACTGCCTGAGTGTGTGTCTGTTGGTGGGGGATATACACACTGCCTGAGTGTGTGTCTGTTGGTGGGGGATATACACACTGTCTGAGTGTGTGTCTGTTGGTGGAGGATATACATACTGTCTGAGTGTGTGTATGTGACTGTGGGATATACACACTGTCTGAGTGTGTGTCTGCGACTGGGCTGAGAAGTGGTAGATGGAGTTTAATTCAGATAAATGCGAGGTGCTGCATTTTGGGAAAGCAAATCTTAGCAGGACTTATACACTTAATGGTAAGGTCCTAGGGAGTATTGCTGAACAAAGAGACCTTGGAGTGCAGGTTCATAGCTCCTTGAAAGTAGAGTCGCAGGTAAATAGGATAATGAAGAAGGCGTTTGGTATGCTTTCCTTTATTGGTCAGAGTATTGAGTACAGGAGTTGGGAGATCATGTTGCAGCTGTACAGGACATTGGTTAGGCCAGTGTTGGAATATTGCGTGCAATTCTGGTCTCCTTCCTTTCAGAAAGATGTTGTGAAACTTGAAAGGGTTCAGAAAAGATTTCCAAGCATGTTGCCAGGGTTGGAGGATCTGAGCTACAGGGAGAGGCTGAACAGGCTGGGGCTGTTTTCCCTGGAGCATTGGAGGCTGAGGGGCGACCTTATAGAGGTTTACAAAATTATGAGGGGCATGGATAGGATAAATAGACAAAGTTTTTTCCCTGGGGTTGGGGAGTCCAGAACTAGAGGGCATAGGTTTAGGGTGAGAGGGGAAAGATATAAAAGAGACCTAAGGGGCAACTTTTTCACGCAGAGGGTGGTACGAGTGTGGAATGAGCTGCCAGGGTTTGCAGGGATATGGGCCGGGTGCTGGCAGGTGGGATGAGATTGGGTTGGGATATCTGATCAGCATGAACGGGTTGGACCAAAGGGTCTGTTTCCATGCTGTACATGTCTATGTACCCTATTGATGCAGTTCTATCAATTAACACTGAGCCTGGCGAGGAGCACAACAAGCTCACATCCTTGCAGTGGGGAAATACAGCCTATCGCCCCATGCTTCCTTTCGATTTTGTGTTTCCCGTGATGTCTCACTGTTCCCAAGAATGAGACCCGGGACCTCATGATCTGTTCCTTCTTGGGATTAACTTTTAATAGCATTAATTTGACCTCGTTTGATGCTGTCAAGCCCACAGAGAACCTTTTGTTGCTGTCTATGTCGGGGTCAGCTGCTCAAAGACAAGGATTTATTTTTGCTTTCTCTGCCAACTGTACCATCCTAAACGAGGCTGTATAAGTGACTGGATTATTGCTCAGGGCACCCTTATGGGTTGTGGTCAGCAGGTTAATCACGGCAGGGGGCTGGAGGATAACTCTGTCCAGAAAGCAAGGTGGGGGGCCCCTGTCTTCGCTGTTCTCCATGTATTGACAGACACCTTCTCTCTGTCCACTCCATAATCTCTGCCTCCATTTGATTCTATTGTCCCAAATGTATATATCATTCATTCTGTTTTGCATGGAAGGTATAACTGTCATATTTTTAATCTCAAGCTGATGTTTCAGATAGACTGCAGTGCAGGCTCTGTTTTATTTCCTGCCTGGTGCAGACCTCTGAGCACAGCCCGCAGGCTTTTGTTATTTCTTGGTCAGCTAGTCCACAGCATTTTCGTCTACATCCTGAACGCGTGCTGTACCCCCTGTATAGTTTGTCGCACTAACTGTCTGAAACTGTGCCAAGTGTACCACATTCATTCACCTGTTTCGTCTCCTCCTGATCTGATGTTTTGACTCTCACTTTCTCCAGTCCCTGCTTCAATCTCTGGTGCTCCTTTCGTAGCTTCAGTTTCTCCCACTCTCTGCCTCTCAGCTGTTCCATGCGGCTGGCTATCACTAAAGCCCTGCTGAGTTTTAAAGAGTGCATTTTCCACACTGCCTCCCAGCATTCCTGTCCCATAGATCCCGGACCTGAAACTTGCTCACTGCAATGGTTGACCCACCTGGGCTATTTCTCGTTTCGGTACTTTTCTAGTTGCTCCTGGACATTGTGCCTTTTTCCCCTTTTGTTTCTTTGTAATGTTCTGCTCTCATTAAATTCCCACCTGATCTCACTCACCACCCTGAACGATCCATCTGTGAACGCAGGCTCTTTGCTGTCCCCACATTCCAACTAGTTGGTTTATGGTGCAATCACTGATCAGAAACCTTCACCCTTTTCTTCACCAACTTGAATCCTGGCTGTCACATGGGGCAGCTGCCCTCTTCAATCAGGTTCAGACTGGATGTCCCAGAGTACAAGCTGGGTGGGGCTCATCATCAGAAGTTATACAAACACTTCTGATGGAAGCCCACACAGGGGCATCAATATTGTCCATGCTTTGTGCACTTCAGCTAGTTTATATGTTAAAAACACTTTACCCAAGCACTCTTGTCGGTGATACAGCGAAAGGACACGGAATTCAGTTTGTGGCTCAACTCGATTTAATGAACAAAATGTTCCTTAACACTGTTAGCATTTCACAGAGTCCCATAATATTTGTCTCTATCTGTCAGGGGAGGATTAAGGTGGCTCTCTTCCTTGAAGGTGAGGTCACAGGTCAGGGGGGGTTCTGGGTCTTCTTGGATTGCTGACAGTTTTCCACCAAGAGTCTTGTTGTGAGTCTTCGCTGAGGGGGTGACTTCCAACTGTGGGATTTTATCCCCCTCGGCCCCGGACTTTCCTGAATGTTCCATGGCCTTTGGCCAATGAGGTCAGAAGTGGGGTTCAAAGCATCCAATGAGGTCGTACCAACACCCTTCACTGTTGCCATGCCAGAGAGGTGTAACGTTCACGTCCTCAGGCACTGGCTGGATGTCAAGGTGCCAGAAAGTCTGACCTATTCTTCTCTGATCCACAACCTTCAGGCTAGGTGTGACTGGTTCCACTGAACCTTTGTGACCTTTGAGCTTGGTTTCCATTATTCTTTGTAACTGGGAGCAGCTGGTTGCTGTTTTATTTAGTTCAGGTAATTTTCTGCCAAGCCCTTTTTCTCCAGTAATGGTCAATTCAGACTGTCCCATTTTGGCCCCAAAGCCACTTGACCAAGTGATGCACCCTGTCTCCTAGAAGGCTTTTGGAAAAGCTCCACACAAAATTCTTGGTCAACTCAGAAACTGCTCAAAAGACAGAAAATCAAGCAGACATATTGGGATGTCATTGCGAAGGTGAAGTCTAGCAAGTAGTGCTCAATTGCTGATTCCATGAGAGAAAGGTCAAGTCTTCTCCAGGTCACATTATAAGAGTGTGTTGTCCTAATCAAACCCACAAATTATAATTATAATCAGTCCCACAGTGAACTTCACAGATATCTTTGCAGTAAAGAAATGAGTCACTTTTGCAATGAAACTGTCTGTGAAACCAAAGATTTTGCCTGTCAAACAAATGAATAATGTGAAGTATCAATTTCAGCCCCTGTGTGATCCCAACTGATCCCAAAACCTAGCAGACTGTATCAAAAAAATACCCCCATTGACCAATCAGCAGGCAGCATAGCGATTGTGCTCAAATAGTTCATGCTTGAAAGCTTCATAACCTACACTCAATGTGATTCTGCTATTGGACAACATTCATCGGGCAACATTTACAGGTGGTACAAATAGTTAAATCAAAAACCAAAGTAAGAGTATCAGTCTGGCTCACTCTGTAATGTATTTGCCCACTTTATATTGTATATACTGAGGAACTTTGATTATCTAAAGGACACAGGCAAGGAGTATTTCGATTAGTTAATCAAATTCTGGATAATTGTATCCCAGATAACATAATTCAGCCAAGCATCGGAACCTTGCGATCTTTCTGGATACTCCAATATTCGGATAATTGAGTGCTGGATATTTGAGGATCCTCTGTATTAACATACAAGAGCCTGTTTGATGCAGACAAAAGAAATTCATAGATGCATTGCAGCTTTTAAATTGCAAAAGGGGCCTGTAACTTTTAGGATAAATATTGACCCAGTATACACCAGAGAAAAACTCTTTTGAACTGAATCAAAAACAGAAAGTCTGCATTAAGGTCAGCCCTTAAGATCTGTCAAAGCTGCAGAGATCTGAGGTCTCCAGGTCAGTAGTAAGGCAGAGGACCCATCCGGGATTCTTAATGAGCAACTTAAAGTGATGCAACTGTCCTCAAAGCTATCTTCCCACATGCCATAACAGCAAGAAAAGATGAGCACATCATATCCCCACAACACTCCTGATTTTGTTTTTGCCTTGCTGCCTATCCTGTCACCTCTCTACCCTCTCCTACACCACTCCCGCAAATTCCATAAAATGCACCATTTTCAACGACCAGGTTTTGATTTGGCAAGGTGCAATTTTCCGTGGGATGGAGTTCGGGTGAGAAAGATTGCCATTATAAATGTTTTTTCCTTATTTTGGCCATAATAAATAGGGGCAACAAGAATTGATTTCTCCTCCTGTGCAACGTTTTCAGATAAAGTTGGCCTTTTTGATATGTAGATGTTGAACTTTGCCCTTGACCATTAGAGTGAGTTCCAACACAAGATCTTTCAAAAAAAAATGGAATGATTTGGTTTCTTGAAGAGAAACCTATGTGGAAAAGTATGCTAATGACTGACCCTTTCTCTGTGGCAAATTAACATTCACAAGAGGGAAATATTCCCAGGTTAAAAAGAAGGAACTAAATAAAATCTGTGTTAGAGACAGCAGAACAATGTTGGACATTGATGAAAAGATCCAAAAGGAAGAAAAGAATTGTACGTGATCAAGATCAATTGGACAGCCAGGAAGTGCAGGCAATTCAAAGATAATTCCAGCGCAAGACAGGTGATGGAAATATCTGTACCAATCCAAAGAGAGACAATTGCATTTTGCAGTGAAAGAGAAGATGAGCTTTCTGCAATGAACTTAACAATCAGTGCTAGGCAATTATTGAGTGACAGGTGTCACATGTTATCTCAGTTCTGGCTTCGTAAATTGTATTGTTGATCATTTCAATAACATGTGGAAGTCCAACTGACAGATAGTCACATCATCATTCAAGCCTTTCAAAGTTACTCCGTTCAGACCTCAAGCAGGAGCCTGGTCTTCTGGATACCTGTCAATATAATTCTCCTCCTGACCATCATGCTGACCTATCTGTCTTCCACCTCCTGGTGTGTTCCAACGTGACTGCATCTGAGTAACAGCACCTCATCAGTCCATTTGACACTTTACAATCTCTGGACTCAATGCTGAATTCAACGATTTCATTCAATAATACCTGCCCTTATGTTATTTCCTTTCTTTTTGCAGGCCACATTTATAACTCATTTTTGTCTTGCTTTTTTGGATGGCAGCTGTTCATCATTCTGCCATTTACATCTTTCCAGACACATCAACTGAATCTTTACTTATCTCATCACCACTCCCTTTGGTCTTGCACCACCAACTCATTTGTTGAATCATTTCTCCCACCCTCCGTACCGCCCCTTTCATTCTTTTCCCATCCTGCCTTGTCACTTCCTTAAAACCTATCACATTCCTAACTTTCCTCATTTCCAAGGAAAGGTCATAGACCCAAAATGCCAGCTCTATTTCTTTCTTCAGAGACCCTGCCTGATGTATTGAGTATTTCTAGTGTTTCATGATGTTTTTGACTGAAGGCTGCATCACCGGGAACATTTCCTGTAAAACTGAAGTGGCAGTGTCAGAGTGTCAACTGAGGCAAGAGAAAGTGAGGACTGCAGAGGCTGGAGATCAGACTCAAAAGGTGTGGTGCTGGAAAAAGCACAGCCAGTCAGGCAGCACCCGAGGCGCAGGAGAGTCAATGCTTTGAGCATAAGCTCTTCATCAGGAAGAGCTTATACTTGAAATGTTGACACTCGTGCTCCTCGGATGCTGCCTAACTGGCTATGCTTTTCCAGTGCCACATTTTTTGGCTGTCAACTAAAGCAAACAAATTAACTTAACACAGGCAAACAATAAAATTCCAGCACTGAAAACAAAAACTGCTGGAAAACACAGCAGGTCAGGCAGCATCCATGGAGGGAGAGCAAGCTAACATTTCAAGTCTAAATGACTCTTTATCAGAGTTGACGTGAATTGTGGAGGATGCAGGATTTTCGCAATGGTGAAGGGCTGGAGTGCTGGGGGAGAAAGAGTGGTGATCGTGCAGACTAAGTGATTGGAATGTGAGAATGGTGGAGCAGTGGTGTGTCTAACTGCCAGACTGGGAAGAATAGACAGTCCTACTGGGGTGGGGACAGGGTAGAGAAGGCAATGGTGACAGAGAATTTAACAGGTAAAGCTAAAAGAAAGGGAAGGAAAGGGAGAGGGTTCTCCACCTGAAGGTGTTGATCTCGATATTAAGTCCAGAAGACTGAAAAGTGCAGAGTCCAAAGGTGAGACATTGTTCCTCCAGTTTGTGCTGTCATTCGGAACACTGTCTTGTGCTGAGGACAGACAATGTGGGCATGCCAGCAGGACACTGGGTTAAAATGAACGGCTATGGGAAGGTCAGGCTCAAACTTGCACAGGCACCATGGGTGTTCTGCAAAGCACTCAGCCAGTCTGTGCTTGGTCTATCCAATGAAGAGTGAGCCACATTGGGTGCAGAGCTGAAAGTGTGTTGCTGGAAAAGCACAGCAGGTCAGGCAGCATCCAAGGAGCAGTAGAATCGACATTTCGGGCATGAGCCCTTCTTCAGGAATTCTGAAAAAGGGCTCATGCCCGAAACATCGATTCTCCTGCTCCTTGGATGCTGCCTGACCTGCTGCGCTTTTCCAGCAATACATTTGTAGCTCTGATCTCCAGCATCTGCAGTCCTCACTTTCTCCTCCACATTGGGAGCAGCAAATACAATAGACCAGAGGTGCAAGTGAAATGCTGCTTCACCTGGAAGGACTGTTTCAGCCCCTGGTTGGTGAGCAGGGAGGAGATGAAGGGGCAGGTGTCACACATTCTGCGGTTACATGGGAAGGTGCTTTGGGAATGGGTGGTGGTGTTGGTGCTCGAGGAATGGACTCGGGTGTCCCAGGGAGAACAGTCCTTGTGAAATGCAGACAGGGGAGTAAGGGGAAAATCTGCTTAGTGGGGGAGTTTTGTTGGAATTGTCTGAAATGGCAAAGAATGATCTTTTGAGTGTGGATTCTGGATTAGTGGTGCTGGAAGAGCACAGCAGTTCAGGCAGCATCCAAAGTACAGCGAAATCGACATTTCGGGCAAAAGCCCTTCATCAGAAGAGCTTCTGCCCAACACATCGATTTCGCTGCACTTTAGATGCTGCCTGAACTGCTGTGCTCTTCCAGCACCACTAATCCAGAATTTGGTTTCCAGCATCTGCAGTCATTGGTTTTACCCTTTTGAATGTGGAGGCTAGTAGGATGAAAAATAAGGACAAAGGGAGCGTAATCACGCTGTTGGGAGTGATGGGAAGGCGTAAGGGCAGAAACACGGGTGATCAGTTGGATGTAGTTGATAAAATTCCAGTTACTCATTTTTGAATCTGGACAGTTCTTAATAAATTACTAGTTCTTGAGGGCATTTTACCAATTATTTAACAACTTCCCAGTGTAAAACATACCTTTGTCAAGAAATGATTTGAATATGTAAATCCACATTCAAAATTTCAACTCAATGACAAGGCTATGGAGAAGTGTTTACAGAAATTTTAGATAAAAAATAAATTTTGCAAACTATCTTGAATAGAATCGTCAAGGAAAGTTTCTTAACTCATGTATAATTCAAAGACTCCTGGGACTAACAGTCAGTGATCGTCCAAATGAGCTACCTGGGTTGTAGAACATAGATAATAGAACAATACAGCACAGAACAGGCCCTTCGGCCCTCAATGTTGCACCAACCTGTGAACTATTCTCAGCTCGTCCCCCTACACTATCCCATCATCACCCATGTGCTTATCTAAGGATTGTTTAATCTCCCTAATGTGGCTGAGTTGACTACATTAGCGGGTAAGGCATTCCACGCCTTTACCACAGTAAAGAACCTGCCTCTGATGTCTGTCTTAAATCTATCATCCCTCAATTTGTAGTTATGCCCCCTCGTACAAGCTGGCATCACCATCCTCGGAAAAAGACTTTCACTGTCTACCCTATCTAATCCTCTGATCATCTTGCATGTCTCTATCAAATCCCCTCTTAGCCTTCTTCTTTCCAATCAGAACAGACCCAAGCCTCTCAGCCTTTCCTCATAAAACATTCCCTCCAAACCAGGCAACATCCTGGTAAATCTCCTCTGCACCTTTTCCAATGCTTCCACATTCTTCCTGAAATATGACGACCAGAAATGTACACAATATTCCAAGTGCAGCCACACTAGCATTTTGTATAGTTACAGCATGATATTGCAGCTCTGGAACTCAATCCTCTAAGAATGAAACCTAACACTACGTATGCCTTCTTAACAGCACTATCAACCTGGGCGGCAATTTTCAGGGATCTATGCACATGGACTCCAAGATCCCTCTGCACATCCACACTACCAAGAATCTTTCCATTGACCCAGTACTCTGCCTTCCTGTTATTCTTCCCAAAGTGCATCACCTCACATTTAGCTGCATTGAACTCCATTTGCCATTTCTCAGCCCAATTCTGTAGTTTATCCAAATCCCTCTGCAACCTGTGACATTCTTCCACACTGTCCACCATTCCACTGACTTTAGTGTCATCTACAAATTTACTAACCCATCCACCTATGCCTGCGTCTAAGTCATTTATAAAAATGACAAACAGCAGTGATCCCAAATTAGATCCTTGTGGCACACCATAGTAACCTGACTCCAGGCTGAATATTTTCCATCAACCACCACTCGCTGTCTTCTTTCAGAAAGCCAGTTTCTAATCCAAATTACTAAATCACTCCCAATTCCATGCCTCTGCATTTTCTCCAACAGCCTACCACATGGAATCTTATCAAAGGCTTTACTGAAGTCCATGTATACCACGTTAACTGATCTACCCTCATCTACAAGCTTGGCCACCTTCTCAAAAAACTCAATGAGGTTTGTGAGACACAACCTGCCCTTGACGAAACCATGTTGACTATCTGAAATCAAATTATTGCTTGCTAGATGATTATAAATCTTATCTCTTATAATCCTTTCCAAAACCTTTCCTACACCAGAAGTAAGGCTCACTGGTCTATAATTATCTGAGTCTTCTCAACTGCCCTTCTTAAACAAGGGCACAACATTTGCAATCCTCCAGTACTCAGGTACTAAACCTATAGAGAATGATGATTCAAATATCAAAGCCAAAAGCTCTGTTATCTCCTCCTTAGCTTCCCAGAGAATCCTCTGATAAATCCCATCTGGCCCAGGGGACTTGTCTACTTTCACTCCTTCTAGAATTGATAACACCTGTTTGTAACTAACCTTAATCCTTTCTAGTCTAATATCTCGTACCTCATTCTTTTCCTCTACAATATTCTCATTTTCCTGAGTGAAAACCGATAAGAAATGTTCATTTAGCACTTCTCCGATCTCCACAGGGTCCAAACTCAACTTCTCACTTCTTTCTTTGCCTGGCCCCATTCCTACCCCAGTTGTCCTTTTATTCCTCACATACCTATAGAAAGCTTTAAGGTTGTCCTTTATTCTATTTGCTAAAGACTGCTCATGTCCTCTCTTTGCTCTTCTTAACTCTCTAAATCCTTCCTAGCTAATCTGTAACTCTCCATTGCCTCATCTAAACCATCTTGCTTCATCAACACATAAGCTTCCTTCTTCTGCTTAACAATTTCTACAGTAAACCACGGTTCCCTTACCTTATCACTTCCTCCCTGCCTGACAGGGACATACCTATCAGGACACGCAGTATCTGTTCCTTAAATCAGCCCTACATTTCCATTGTCTGCATCCCCTGCATTTTGCTACCCTTTTCTATGCATCCTAATTCTTGCCTAACATATTATAATTGCCCTTGCCCCATCGATAACTCTTGACCTGTGGCATGTATCCATTCCTTTCCATTGCTAAACCAAACATAACTGAATTATGGTCACTCTTTCCAAAATGCTCATCTACAAACTAAATCAAACACCTGGCCTGGTTCATTACCAAGCACCAGATCCAGTGTGCCCTCTCCTCTTAACGGCCCTTCGCCATACTGTGTCAGGAAACCCTCCTGTAAACATTGGACAAAAACTGATCCATCTGACATCTAGATTTATAGCATTTCCAGTCAATGTTGGGAAAGTTAAGGTCCCCCATAATGACCACCCTGTTCCTTTCACTCCTGCCCAGAATAATTTTGCCAATCCTCTCTTTCACTTCCCTGGAACTCTGCGGAAACCTATACAAAACTCCAAGCAGTGTGACCTCTCCTCTCCTGTTTCCAACCTCAGCCCAGACTACCTCAGTAGATGAGTCCTCATCAAAAGTTCTCTCAGCCATCGTTATGCTATCCCTGACTAAAAAGGCCATGCCTCCCCCTGTTTTACTGCCTTGCCTGTTCTTAATGAAAGATCTAAACCCTGGAACCTGCAACATCCATTCCTCATCCTGCTCTATCCATGTCTCCAAAATGGCCACAACATTGAAGTCCCAGGTACCTATCCATGCTGCAAGCTCACTTACTTTATTTTGGATGCTTCTGGCATTGGAGTAGACACACTTCAAATCAGTTTGCTGTCTGCCAGCACATTCCTGTGACCCTGAAATCCTGTCCCTGTCCTTCCTACTCTCATCCTCCTGTGCACTGCAGCTACACCTCCGGTTCACATCCCCCTGCTGAGCTAGTTTAAACCCATCCAAATAGCACCAACAAATTTCCCACCCAGGATATTAGTACCCCTCTGGTTCAAATGAAGACAGTCCTGTTTGTACAGGTCCCACCTTCCCCAGAATAATCCCCAATTATCCAAGTACCTGAAACCCTCCCTCCTGCACCATCCTTGCAGCCACATGTTCAGCTGATATCTCTCCTTATTCCTTGCCTCGCTAACATGTGGCGAGGGTAACAAACCAGGGATAACAACTCTGTTTGTTCTCGCTCTCAGCTTCCACCTTAACTCCCTGAAATCCTGCCTTACATCCCTATCCCTCTTTCTACCTCTGTCAGTGGTACCTACATGGACTATGACTTGAGACACTTATGCACATATTGGGGTGAAAATAGCATTTAAGCACAATAATTTATTTTGCTTATTATCAAGCTGTGACTGTTTCTTTGTTTGATATGATTGCAGAACTTTAATAACATAATCATTGCCAATCACAACTCTAATACGTAGCCAACAGTGATATAAATAGGCAGTTTCACAAAATTGGATATCATAGGTGACATTCTCAGTGCTTGGGAGCCTCCTGTGAAGCTCTTCTGTGATGTTTCCTCTGGCATTTGTAGTGGTTTGAATCTGCCGCTTCTGGTTGTCAGTTCCAGCTGTCCGCTGCAGTCGCTGGTATATTGGGTCCAGGTTGATGTGCTTATTGATTGAATCTGTGGATGAGTGCCATGCCTCTAGGAATTCCCTGGCTGTTCTCTGGGACACTGGGACAACACTACTATGGCACTCATCCACAGATTCAATCAATAAGCACATCAACCTGGACCCAATATACCAGCGACTGCAGCAGAAAGCTGGAACTGACAACTGGAAGTGGCAGGTACAAATCACTATAAATGCCGGAGGAAACATCACAGAAGTGCTTCATAGGATGCTCCCAAGCACTGAGGATGTCATGTAGACAGCGGATGAAACGTCTGCAACACAAATTCCCAGCTCGGCGAACAGAACCACAACAACGAGCACCCAAGCTACAAATCTTCTCCCAAACTTTGGATATCATATGATCATTTGGAAATAGAAAATTTCAACTTTCTGGCAGCATCAGGAACTGTTGTGCATGCATATGTTGCGTCCCTATCGGCACGTATTTCTGTCACACTCTGGTTAGCAGCAGTGTTACTCCCTTTGCAGCAAAGAAAATCTCATGCCAATTATTTGAAAAATGTAACAGCTTCCTCTTGTGATCTATGCCTTTCATGAGGTGGCGGGTTGTATTGACTACAACAAGCCTCTTTGCTTCAGTCTGGTGCCCAGAGGTTTCCACAGAATCCCAAACGTTATGAATAGATTATCTTGCTACAATAATGTGATAACAACGAAGTTCATAATTTAACCTAAGAAGATACTTCAGACTGTCCTGGTGATGGGAAAGTGCATGGGTCCAAGTGTAAAAGATCAGAAAAGCTGGCATTTGATCAAGAATCCAGAGATGAAGTGGCAGTGAGATGTGCACCTATCAAAGCAGATGACCTTGTAAGCTGTCCCTCATTTGATTAACACTGTTGAGCAACTCACTCTTTTTGCTTAGGAGTGAGTGATTTGGTGTAACTATCTTCTTTGGAGTACTTTGCAATCATTCTTTGGTATCACGCACCACTGTGGATGTTTTGATGCTTGATCAGTGTTTTGTTGATGTCCTGTAGCTCTATTTGCTAATATCTGTTTTGCAACTCTTATACTTGGCTATGAATGACATTTTAGTTCTAACGCATATCTGCATGAAACACAGCATCATTTACTAGACATGTTGCATATAAAGGAAGTTCTTTTCTTAATAATTTTCACAAGTTGAAAGTTTCTTTTTTTAAGTTCAGGTTGGACTCTCTATATCTTCATCTCTGTGGAAAGAGCCACTGAATAGACCTTTATGCTGATACCTTGGGAAATGCTCTGTCTGTGCCTCCAATACAAACTCTAGTGTTCCCAAATTGGGATCCAAAGTTAACAAAACGTGGCACAAGTGTGAAAATTAGGGGAAGTGGAGAGAGACATTCTCAAATGAAAAGTCCAATATTCGGTTAATCCAACCTACCTGATCCAGTACCTAATCTGTGATGTGATGTACAAGTTAACTGGGCTCAGGAGTACCATGTGAACACCAACAAATTGCTGTTATAAAACATCTTCAATGTAGCAAAGCAAGGCAAAATGCTTCAGAGATTCTAACAAACAAAAATTGATATAAGTGACGAAATGAATTGTGAAGACATGTGGCCAAACGCTTTTGTTGTTTGTCCTCTGGATGTGAGTATTTCAGTAACCCAGCACTGATCGGCTTTTCTAAATACCTTGACAAGGTGGTGAGGAATGGTCACAGTCCATGTTAGGTAGGTACACCAACAGTGATGCCATGGAGGGAGTTCCAGGATTCTGACCCAGCGACAGTGAGGAACTGTGATGTTGTTCCAAGCCAGGATGGTTTGTGGCTCAGAGGGGAATTTGTGTTCTGTTCCCGTGTATCTGCTATCCTTGTTCTCCTGGATGGTAAACCTGGATGGGTTTGGAAGGCTCTGTCAAATGAGCCTTTGTAAATTATTGCAGTGTAGTGGTTGATGCTGCCATTTATATTGATGGTTGAAGGAGTGCTGAAGGTTTTAGATTGTATGCAAATATTGTCTTGGATAATGGCACGGAAGTGAGATACACACCTCAGAATTCCAAGCTTCTCAAAGCCAGATTATTTATAAGTTTGCTCTATTTCAATTTCTAGCCACTGGTGAGCACAGAATATTGATAAGAGTTGAGAGGGGAGATACCTAGTGATAGTAATACTGACGAATGTCAAGAAGCAATGGTAGATTTTGTCTTGTTGGTGAATCTTGGTGCATGATACCTGGTTAGTGAGAATAAAACAGTATTCGGGGATATGTAGATTAGGTGCATTAGTCAGGGGTAAGTATAGGGTGGGAGAATGGGTCTGAATGGATTACTGTTTGGAGGGTCAGTGCGGACTTGTTGGGCTGAAGGGCCTGTTTCCATACTGTCGGGATTCTGTGATTCTATGAATACTCTTCACAGATTAACCCAGGCCAACATGCTATGTAGTTTTTGCTGCATATGAACATTGTCTGATTCAGTGTCTGATGAGTTGTGAATAGTGCAGAATATTGTGCAACCACTTTTGCCCTTAAGATGGAGGGAAAGTCATTGATGAAGCAAGTGAACTTGGTAAATTCCCCTAACACTCCCCTGAAGAACTGCAGATGCCCTGGACTGGAGGTGACTGTGGTCCAAAAACTACAACCACCATTTCTTGTTTGAGAATGGCAATATCCAGGACTAGTCTGATCTTGGTGCCATCCCCAATGCCAATATTTTTACAAATCCAAGCCTCCAAGTTGGAGACAACTACTGGTCCCTTTCAGCTCTGGCTACCTAATCATCAATTCTGACTCAAAATCTGTAGAACATAATAATACAGTAAGAAAGAGATAGCAAGACTGGCCAGCAACGTCAACCTGAACACTTCTGTATGTCGGAAGTTAAAAATTGCACAACACCAGGTTATAGTCCAACAGGTTTATTTTGAAGCACTAGCACGAGGTATGAAGGTGGAAAGGATTTTGTTGAGGGTGGAGAGGGAGTGATTTCTGCAGGCTGGTGGGATTAGGAAAGGTTAGGAATGGTATATGATTGGGACAACATACCCAACATTACAGCTCCCGACCTAGGACAACGGTAGCCAAGGGTAGACCTTGTGGCCATAAATGAAGTAAGTGCCATTATAGGCCTGCAGATGGCTGGTCTGGGTACCTGACCAGGAGGTGGTGAATATGGTGTTGTGTGGTCCTGTTGAGGACGTGTAACTTGAGTATGCCGCTATTGGCTGTGGATCAGCTTGCCGAGAGAGTGAGGAGGAGGGAGGCAATGCAACTGCACCAGCCAGCCTCCCAAGCAGATGGCTGGAGGCTCCTGAGGCTGACAGAGCCCGTGGGTACCTCCTGTCTAGGGGTGTCAGTGGCGAGTAGGGCAGAGGGCTCATGGGAAAGATTGCAAGTGGGATAGTACCAAGAATCTAAGGGGTACCCGGCATATTTCCAGCAGGCTGGACAGTTGCCTGTGAGCATATGCAATCGTGGTGACAGGGTTGGTGTGGTCAGTTCAGGGGACCTGTGCGAGTATATGGTATGTGGGCACAAACCCAGCTATGGATGAGGTTGATCCTCTGAGCATAGAGACAGGTCATGTGTAGGAAAGTGTTGAGTTTTAACTCATGTCTGGTACGGTGCATGATGCCCAGCTGATGTGTGGTGTAAACATGAGAGTCAGGGTGAAGGTGATGATGGCTGCATCGTGCAGTTGGAGGTTCCTTCGGTTTGTGGAGCTGTCATCTGTTGCTCTTCCTGGTTTGTGTCCTTCCGGGGTGGGGCGCATTTGCAGCTGGTGGCGTGTGTCCAATCTGGCTTTCCATTCAATTTCACCACTGTCCAAATTGTCAATATCACCAGGAACAGTCCTTTCCACCTTGGACAGAGAGAATCTGTTTCCACTGATTAGTCACAACATAGTCCCCAAGCCGGAATAAGTGAAATGGCTCTTGTTGGGGTGTGGGTAGTACAATTCTGACCTGGTCATGGTTAATAGTGTTGCTCCTGCTGTGATCTTGCTCATAAGTTAGTAGAGCCTCTTGTGTCAATAGAAGAGCTATGCTTGTGGACTGTTTAGGGGGTCTGGTGGCAGTGGGCATAGGTTGCCCCATAAGCACTTCAGAAAGGGTAAGTTCAGTTGAGCGGTTTACCTGTCCAAGTAATGCACACAGAGCTAGTGGTAGGGCATCGGACCAGTTCTGTCTCCTGGGTAATTTTGGTTAGTGTGTTTTTAAGAGCGCCATTCACCTGTTCCACCGTGCCTGATGACTGGGGTTGGTAGGTGATATGGAGCCTCCATGGTATCCATAGCACCTCTCTAACTGCAGTGGTGAGTGTGACAGTGAAATGAGCCCTCCAGTCAGTGGCTATGTTACCTGGGACACCAAATCTGGGGATGACATCCTGTAGGAGGCATTTCACTACAGTTCATGCATCATTTCTCTTCGTGGGGAACGCTTCCACCCATTTGGAAAACATGTCTACAATGACAAGGTTATATTTGTAGCCCTGTTTCTGGGCATGTGGGTGAAGTCAACCTGTAGGTTGGTGAAGGGCCCATCAGTGGTCATATCTGGCAACAGGCTTCCCTGCATTGTTCTGCAGGCAAATAAGACACTGTGACAGCAGGGCTTGGGCAGTGGCAGTGAATCCCGTGCAAACCAGGATTGTCTGACAGCATGTATCATGCCTCATTTGCCTGTGTGCCAATACAGTGGGCTGCTAGAGCTAGTGCATATATGTGGGCTTTTGGGCAAATGATGGATGTGGAGGTGGGAGCGAGTGGCGCATTTCATTTCTGGTGGACTCTGGGGTCACCTACTCATCTGCACCTCCCTCTGCAGAACTCTCACCGAGCTCTGAAACTGTCCGCACTATTGGGGTCTCGGGAGTCACCATGACAGACCCGCTCCCCCATCCTGTCAATTTCAATGTAGGACCTGCCACTGTCCCTGATGCCGCCATCACTTCAGCCTCCTGCCCAGTAGCCCTTCTGGGTCGGCAGACGCTGTGCAAGCTAAATGCCAGCACCCACTGTTCCCCACAGGGCCTCACATTCGAAATACTGGACATAGAACAAAGAACAAAGAAACTTTACAGCCCAGGAACAGGCCCTTTGGCCCTCCAAGCCAAACCTGATACAAATCCACTGTCTAAACCTATTGCCCAATTCCTAAGCATCTGTATCCCTCTGCTCCCCACCTACTCATGATTCTGTCCAGATTCACCTGAAATGAATCTACCGTGTCTGCTTGTACTACCTCTGCTGGCAACGCATTTCAGGCACCTACCACCCTCTGTGTAAAGTACTTGCCGCATATATCCCCCTTAAACCTTTCACCTTTCACCTTGAACATGTGACCTCTCGTTACTGAATGCCTCACCCTGGGAAAAAAGCATATCTCTATCTACCTGGACTATACCCTTCATGATTTTATAGACCTCAATCAGGTCCCTCCTCAATCTCCTTTTTTCTAATAAAAACAATACTAACCGAATCAACCTCTCTTCATAGCTAGCACCTTCCATACCAGGCAATATCCTCGTAAACCATTTCTACAGCCTCTCCAAAGCGTCCAGATCCTTTAGGTAATGTGGCAACCAGAACTGTACACATTATTCTAAACGCAGTCCAACCAAAGTCTTGTACAATTTAACATGACCTGCCAGCTCTTATACTCAATACCCCGTCAAATATAAATTACTCGATGCTGCGGGCATCTATTTTCCCCAACCCTGACCACGCCAAACAACCGAGCTCTTGTTATGTCTGGTCGTGCCCAAACAGGCCTACCTGCGCTCTCCTTAACCCCCTCCTTTCCCTGCTACCAATTGCCCCAGCATCCCCCATTTTATCTTCCCTTCGCTGGGTACTACTGACAGGCCGCTTTGTCTGCCAGTTCCACTGTACAGCTTCTGGTCCGCAGGAACTGGTGCCATCCTATGCTACACTCGGGGACCCCCATCTCACTCTCACCTCCCTACTGGCACTCATTGGCCTATACTTTGTCAGGACCACAGCGGGTGGCTGTGGAAGTACACCTCAGCGCAGAGCAGGCTGTGCTTTTCTGCAGCACCCAATGATAGTTCTGCATATCCCCACTGTCATCAAAAGCCCGTGGCTCCCTAAGGACTTGGCTGACATGAGAGCACGATTACAACAGAAACCCCTCCATTTCACGTCTTTCAATCATGCCACCCTTTCCCTGATGAATTTTGCCCAACTTGGCAAGGTCATCAGGATTTATCCAAATTAATCAGAGATCACAAACACACAAATCGGACTGAGAACTGACAAGGATTCATTTAACAAACGGCAATATCACGGAAGAGACTTGATCCCACTGAAACTGTCCGTGACACGCTGTTCAGAAGGAAACAGCTTCTTCCCCGAACAGAGAATACAGTGGAGTTTTATACCCTTACAACAATCAAGTGTGAGTTATGAGACAATGGTGTGGGTTGTACAACAAAGAGAAATAATGTTCACTCATTGAAAATATTCAAGTGTCCGGTGTCTGACAACGAGCTTCTCCATTGATTCAGGAGATTCTGACCTTTGTTTGCCGTAAGTGTTAGTGGGTTTCATCCTGGTAGCAATGTGTTCGTATTGTTGAGGCGCAAGTGAAGTACATTCGGTGCCTCCTTGTCTGGGTACCCTTTGTGAAGGCTTGACTCTTAGTCGGAGCAGCTATGCCCGAAGAACATCAGAGGTGCTGGGCTATTGTGGAGTGTGAGGCTCATTATCAGTTAATCTGAAGAAGTATATTCTCTTGGTCTGGGGCTGGATGAGTAATGTTCTAAGGTATGTGTGATGTCTGGGGCAGTTGGTTTGGCCATTTTGAGCATTGTGGGTAGACTTAGTAGCTAAGTGCAGACATTTTGTGTTGTCTGTTTTGTGGCCATGTCATGGGGAGGTCGGGACCCGTATTTTCTCCCACAGGTCTCTAATTCTATTTCCACTGGTTCCAGCAGGACCACTTCAAGCAGCAAGCTCACAACAAAGCAGGGATCTCACAGGATCATCACTATTCCTGATGAAGGGCTTTTGCCCGAAACGTCGATTTTCCTGTTCATTGGATGCTGCCTGACCTGCTGTGCTTTTCCAGCACCACTCTGATCTTGACAGGGACCTCACAGGGTCAAACAACCAGGGAAACATCTCAAGGGTCAAAGAGTCTTGGGCTTTTGGAAAAATTGAATAAACATCTAAACAACAAGCTACAGTATCTTGGAAACTGGGCAAACCAAGCCAGTCTGTCAGACATAATCTCTTTGAGCAGGGTTAGTATTTAGATCATATTAGGTCGTATTCACTTTACAATTATCCTCACATTTGTAATATTTCTTTCTGCTCCAGCTTCCCTTTTACATTCAAGTTCATGGGATCAGTTGAGATGCTCCGTCCAGTCAATTCTCAATATCGTCCCTAAAGGGCTAACTTATTAAGGAAATCATGACTAGAGTGAAACATTATGTAACTTAAATCCCACTCTAGTTCATAAATCAAACTTCCCAAGGCAGTACTGTATGTATGTGCTTTTGACACCAAATCTGAAAATGTGTTGCTGGAAAAGCGCAGCAGGTCAGGCAGCATCCAAGGAACAGGAAATTTAACGTTTTGGGCATAAACCCTTCTTCAGGAAACCCTGAAGAAGGGCTTATGCCCGAAACGTCGAATTTCCTGTTCCTTGGATGCTGCCTGACCTGCTGCGCTTTTCCAGCAACACATTTTCAACTCTGATCTCCAGCATCTGCAGACCTCACTTTCTCCTTTGACACCAAATGCCAACTAACAGGAACATAGGAATATTAAGAATAGAATTCTAGATGAAAGTATTTGTACACAAAATATAAAAGTCACTTTGCCAATAAAGGAAATTCCTCTCTGTGAGGACACAGTATCCCCAATAAATGATGCTTGGGATAGCAAAACATAAACTGTCAAATAGTTGGCAGAAGCTTTTATCAGAAGTACAGTCAAATGTGTCTTGAAGTGTAGTTGACATAGAAAGCCTTTCACAAGGACCGTTTCCTTTGACAGTCTTTGGTTTGCGCCACTCTCCCCACCAACCCCTCAAACCCCCAGGTACCTTCCCCGGCAACCAGAAAAGATGCAAAACCTGCCGGTACACCACCCTGCTCACCTCCCTCCAGGGCCCCAAACAGCCCTTCCAGGTGAGACAGAGGTTCACCTGCCTCTCTTCCAACCTAGCTGACTGCATCAGGTGCTTCTGATGTGGTCTTCTCTACATCAGGGAGACCGAACGCAAACTTAGGGAACGTTTCACTGAGCATCTCAGCTGGGCCAGCAGGGGCCAACCAGACCTCCCAGTCAAAGCCCATTTTAATTCCCCTTCCTACTCCCTTTCCGACATAATCATCCTTGGCCTCCTCCATTGCCACAACGAACCATAGCGCAAATTGGAGGAATAAAACCTCACCTTCTGCCTGTGCAGCCTACCCGGAGCACTCAACATTGAGTTCTCCAATTTCAAAGAACTTTCCTTCCCATCCCCCGACTCCCTTCCCAGCCCCTCCCAGCCATAAACCGTATTCATCCCTCCCATTGATCAGCCAGGTCGTACCCTCTACCTGTATTCACCAATTCCCACTTCACCACCTTGTCCCCCGTCTTCCCCTTTACCTGCAGCTCCCCCCACACCCACCCTAAGTTCTGATGAAGGGTTACACCCGACATGTTGACTTCTGCACCTCCTGATGCTGTCTGGCTTGCTGTGTTCTTCCAGCCTCCTGCCTGTCTATTTTGGATTCTAGCATTTGCAGTTATTTTTTGTCTCTCACCATAGAAAGCCTCTCGACAAGGACAAACAGACACACTGTTCCACATGTATACGAAGATGGCACTGATTTGCTGAAGGCTGAATTGCACAACTTGACACATAGCCAAGTGAAGGGCTTCTGCCCGAAACGTCAATTTTCATGCTCCTCGGATGCTGCCTGAACTGCTGTGCTCTTCCAGCACCACTAATCCAGAATCTGGTTTCCAGCATCTGTAGTCATTGTTTTTACATAGCCAATCACTTCATATTAATGAAAAGACAAAGATGCAATACTGCAATGAGTGGTTCGGTGCATTGAGACAATGAGATGCTAAAGAACATTGTAGAGTGCTTGTGAACCATTGATTTCCCTCATATCTGTTACCTGCAAACTGGCAACACCGTCATTCCAAGTTAAACATTATCCAGCCCTTCAAGCAGTAATCTGTCTTTGAATCCTTATCATGTCTTGTTTAAACACCAGGGATTTTTCCGTACAATGTCGGATCCTCTCCAAGATAATGGATACTTCACATTTAAATTCACTTGTGCCTCTGTAAATGTTTTGAATAATATTGTACCTATAGTGCACAGCTGGGCCAGGTAATGTAACCATTAATTTGTTTTGTTACAAGAGGCCAGTTCTCAGCCCTGACATTTCAAATATCTTTGCTGTGATCTCTATATTTTTCCACCAACGAACAAATATTTTTAAAGTACTTTACTGCAGCTGGGTTTCTGTACTCTCTATTTGAAGTAATACATGATTATTTTTCCATGCTGACATACTGCAGAACGACAGATCTAGTCAATTATCCACATGAGGCCACTTGTCAGATGAACAGTGTCTCACCGTATCTGGGATCTTTTATACATCCTTGTGTGGGAGTTGAATAACCCAAGTTTTATTCATTCATTAAAAGGGGAGATACATTCCAGTTCAAACTGGCTGGGATATTAGCAGATTTGAGTACAAATGATATATTGAGAATGAGAATATATAATCAGATCTTTGTAGTGTCAGCCAAGGAGTGAGAAAGAGGGATTAATATTCTTGAGTTCAACATTTCTTACAATCAGTAACACACCTTTATTACCTACTATTTCGGCACACCATAATGTGGATCAGGGATTAAATAGTGTAATTGCAAATTATTCTAAAAGCAGAAAAACAAGGACGATTGAAACTATTTTATTTTATGTGCAATGCCTTGGTGAACAGGATGTAGCTTGCACTAAAGTGTACTTTAATTCCTATTGCTCTGTGATATTGAAAATAACATAAAGCACAAATTTATTACATTAATATTGGCCTATTCACTTAATGTCCACTCTTGTCTTAGACAAAGAGAGACCTTATTCTTGACTAAATCCAATTCAAGTTTGTTTCAGACTGTTTACTGTCACCTTGACTAGAGACCAAATCATAGAATCATGAGATGTACAGCATGGAAACAGACCCTTTGGTCCAACTCTTCCAAATTTCCTAACTTCACCTAGTCCCTTTTCCCAGAACTTGGCCCATATCACTTCCCTCCCTGCTCCATATAATCCTTGAATCCCTCTGTAATTCAGTCCTGAATACATTCAATGATCCAAACTCTCCATTGATATAGAAAATTTGAAATGAGCATGAAATTTCCTGTTTTGAATGGGAAACCCTCAATTGTGAAATTTTCCTTGTTCTAGCCACCTTCACAAGAGTCGACATTCTCTCATCGTCCTGTCCCTCAGAATCTTCGATTTCGGTCTTCTAAACTTCAATGAGTAAATGCTCAACTTTCCTCCTTAGACAATCCAATCAATCCAGAGTCAAACCTAGTGAACTTTCTTTGAAGCAAACAGGAAACGCTGGAGAAACTCAGTAGAATTGACACTTTGTGTTTGATGTGACTTATTCAAAACTGGTTCTGAAAGATTAACTATATTTCTCTCTCCATGGCTGATGCCAGACCCACTGAGTTTCTCCAGCATTTTATGGACTAATTTCAGGTTTCCAGCATCTGCAGTATTTTGCTTTCATTTAAATGTCTTTGAACTATTTGCAATGAAAATATATTCTTCGTTAAATAAGAAGGCCAAAGCTAAACATTTCAGTACTGTAGCTATGGTCTCAACAATGCCTTGTACAATTACAACAAGACTTCTCCACTACTATAATTAATTCACCTTGCAATAAAGTTTACAATTCTACTTGACTTTCTAATTATTTGCTATAGCTGCATCCTAATCTTTTGTGATTCATTTACAGGGTCACCCTCATCACTACAGTGTTCTCTAGCCTCTCTCCAATTAAATTGTGATTTAATTGTGCCACCGTGGGTGGCACAGTGGTTAGCACTGCTGCCTCACAGCGCCAGAGACCCAGGTTCAATTCCTGCCTCAGGCGACTGACTGTGTGGAGTTTGCATGTTCTCCCCGTGTCTGTGTGGGTTTCCTCCAGGTGCTCCAGTTTCCTCCCACAGTCCAGGTAAGGGGTAAATGCAGGGGTATGGGTGGGTTGCACTTCGGCGGGTCGGTGTGGACCTGTTGGGCCGAAGGGCCTGTTTCCACACTGTAAATAATCTAATCTAAATGATCTGCTGTTTTCTATTTTTCCTGTCAAATTGGCTAACCTCACATTTTCCCACATTATATTCCATCAACTTTTTTTTTGCCCATCACTTAATCCATTTGCATCTTTTTTGCATCATACTCACAATCTGCATTGCCACCAATAATAAGGGAACCCCCATCCGAGTTACTCCTGAAATCAGAGCCCTGTAGCCTACTGCAAAATGTAGCCAAGAATGTCAAGTTTCACGGAAGGCATGTCTATTTAGGCTGACACTCCCCACAGCGCTGGGAAGGAATCAGCACATTCAAGATGGGAGTTGAGAGAAATAAATGATCTGAACACAGCCCAGCACTGAGTGTATTTTGTTAGTGAAATATTACTCTTCACTGTGCTCCATCTGAGCAATTCACTGGGTGTCCTGTGGATGAGAATAACAAGAGGTCTGACTGACTGTAAAATAAATATCTAAATTATTATGAGAGCAATTACTATTTTTAAACAAGAAACAACTGGATTTTATGGTAAGCACCTCCAATGCTGAGATATTGGACACTCACTCATCTTTTACCATGGTCCTATCTCCGTTTCCACACCAGCACTCATCTGTCACCTTGGCCCACAGTGAGGTGTCTCATGAACTATCTTTTATCCTGGTCTAGCTGTAAGCCACTCATGTCGAGTGACTAACCATGTGCTGATTTCAGCTCTACAAGTCGCCAAGGTATCTGCTTTGCTAGTTTCACATTAACTTGACAATAAAAATGGTACCTGGGAAATCATAAAAATAAATGGCTCCTTGCCCATTTCCATCTTTACCTACAAAGGTGTTCATAGTACAGAGAGACCTAAGGGTTCAGGGACATAATTCTTTGAAGTTTGCACCACATGTAGACAGGGTAGTTAGGAAGGCACTCAGCACGCTTGCCTTCTTTGCTCAGACCTTCGGGTATAGGAGTTGAGACGTCAGGTTGAGGCTGTACAGGACGTTGGTGAGGCCTCTTCTGGAGAACTGTATACAGTTCTGGTCGCCTTATTATAGAAAGGATATTATTAAGCGAGAGAGGGTTCAGAAAATATTTACCAGGATGTTGCCGGGAATGGAGGGTCTGAGTTATAAGGAGAGGCTGGATAGGTTGGGACTGTTTTCATTGAAGCGTAGGAGGTTGACGGTTGAGCTTATAGAGATTTATAAAATCATGATAGGTATAGGTTAGGTGAATGGCAGCTGTATTTTCCCTAAGGTGGGCATTTCAAGACGAGGGGCACACTTTTAAGGGGAGAGGCGAAAGATTCAAGAAAGACATGGGGGTGATTTTTTTTACATAGAGTGGTTCAGATGTGAATGAAATTTCAGAAGAAGTGTTGGATGTGGGTACAGTTACAAAATTTAAAAGATATTTAGATAAGTTCTTGAATAAGGAAACTTTTGAGGGATTTGGGCCAAGTGCAAGCATGTGGGACTGTGTGGGGTTGAGTTTTGGAATATCATCAGCATGGACTGGTTGGACCTGTGAGATATTGCATTGTGAGATACTATGTAAAAAGCTATCTTTATTAACTCACTCACCAGCTCACTATATTCATTAATATTGGGTTCCCATTCATTCATTCATAACTCTTTACTAACCCATTATTTACTGTAACATTGTTTCATTCATTCATAGAACCACAATTCTGAAGTATCCAAATTTAAAAACAACCCTTTCAAACCCTTACTGCATTCCGCATCTTATCAGCATACAGAACAATACCATCCCCTTCAAGTCTCCACAAAACATTATAATATTAATCAGCCCTTACCATCTCCTGGACCTAAATAGATTAAGTACCTGTTAAGTATCTTTTAAATGTGCCATTATCCCTTTAATAAACTAACTGACAAAACTGCGCTTCCATGAAATTGCATGATTGAATGAAACTCATACCAGCAAATAGTAAATAAATTTCATTACACTGCTGAATATCCTTTATTCTTTTATTAGGATTTCTAACTTATTTAGAGCATATAAGCTCATGATCATATGAGCTGAAAATGTGTTGCTGGAAAAGCGCAGCAGGTCAGGCAGCATCCAAGGAACAGGAGAATTGATGTTTCAGGCATAAGCCCTGATGAAGGGCTTATGCCCGAAACGTCGATTCTCCTGTTGATTCCTGATGAAGGGCTTATGCCTGAAACGTCGATTCTCCTGTTCCTTGGATGCTGCCTGACCTTCTGCGCTTTTCCAGCAACACATTTTCAGCTCTGATCTCCAGCATCTGCAGTCCTCACTTTCTCCTCATGATCATATGACTCTGGCATCTGTAGGAGAGAAGATTCTATTTTTGAATGAGCATGTGAAGAGACAGGTCTTGGATACTATACCAATGACCTGTACTGATAACCTATTGTGTACAGATGTAAATGAAGGAGTGCTAAAGTACATAGTGACTGAAAATATCTGCTTAAAGATCAAGAAAAAGGAACCTTAGGTACAGATTCCACAGCATAAGATACTCCAGCCTGGATCTCTTGTGCAGATAGCAATATTGGCTTAAAGAACAAGATTTACTAATTTACTGACATTTACCAATTTAAAAGTCAAAACGGCTAACACCTCCTAATTATGAAAGCAGACCGGACAGACAGACGTAGCATCCAGCATTTAGCATGTTTTAACCTATCTCCTGTCTTCAGGACAGAAGCCCTTCAAACTTTTGTGTACTCTAGATAAAAAATGTCTCACCATAGTAATGGAATTTTAATATTTGTAAGAACTGTGTATAAAAGGTCTCTTGTAAGAACTGTATTTCAGGATTCTAATGCCGCCTCGAACTTGTGCTGCGGTTGCTGAATAAAAGAGGCTATTTTTGCCAATCTCTGATTCCAGTCGTTATTTGAACACGATCCCACAGACTGAAGGGTCTGTTTCCATGCTGTATGACTTGATATCACTATGACATAACTGAAGTAACTGTGATCAGCCAAAGGTGCTCACCAGACAATGCCACTTACCTCTCCCAGAACTATATCCCGTAAGATATTTCTGGTCAACCTGTCCAGAGATTTTATCACATTCACCATAATGCGCGCCAATGTCCAGCCTTTTTCTGATCTGTTCATGTGTTCAAGAAGAAGCTGATTCATTGAACGCAATTAAAATTATGGACCCAAGATCCTCTCAATACTGTACTGAAGATCTGTGCAGGAGGTAACAATTTGAGCAGTCAAGCTCTTCCAATACAAGTAAGACATTGGCAAATCTCTCAAAATGTGAAAAGTTGTATGTGTATACATTGGCTGTGCACAATACAAATCTTGCCTGTTAGTTACTAGTTTACCAGCTTCTTTCCAATCATAGTACAGTGATGCAAAGTGCAACACTGCTGTCTGCACATTAGATCCAGGCTGGAGTATCTCATGCTGTCCCTGAGGTTCCTTATTCTTTATCTCTAAGCAAATATTTTTAGTCCCTATGTACTTTAACACTCCTTCATTTATATCTATACACAATAGGTTATCAAGTACAGGTCAATGGCATAGTATCCAAGACCTCACTCTTCACATGCTCATTCAAAAATAGTCATGATTTGGAGATGCCGGTGTTGGACTGGGGTGTACAAAGTTAAAAATCACACAACATGAGGTTATAGTCCATCAGGTTCAATTGGAAACACACTAGTTTTCGGAGCGCTGCTTCTTCATTTCCACAACCACCTGATGAAAGAGCAGCGCTCCGAAAGCTAATGCTTCCAACTAAACCTATTGGACTATAACCTGGTGTTGTGTGATTTTTAACTTCATTCAAAAATAGAGTCTTCTCTCTTACAGATGCCAGAGTCATATGATCATGATTACACTACATTCCCAGGTCTCCCCCTATTACGTCTACATTATTCCTATAATATCATTCTATTTACTTAGATCTTTGGCTTACTATCTCTTTTGCTTTTTTCCATTTTTACATTACTTTAACTCTTTAAAAGCCTTTCTCAGTGTCTTCAGCAGGATGAGAGCAGGTCCGGCCACTGACATGGACAGCTCCTTCTGACTTAAGCAGAATGAGACACATGGGGAATGACAGAGTCAGCCCAGGCCTGGGGAGAAAGAGCCCAGTGTGGCAGAGAGTGAGCCCAGTGAGGGAGAGAGTGAGCCCAGTGCAGGGGAGAGTGAACCCAGTGCAGAGGGGAAAGTGAGCCCAGTGCAAAGGAGAGAGTGAGTCAAGTGGGGGGAAGGTGTGAGTCCAGTGTGGATGAGAGTGAGACCTGAGTCCACATCAGCGAGGTAGGCTAACTGGCAAAAAATGGTGCCTGAGGATCGGCAACTTCATTATTGGCAGGGTCTGGTGCTGACTGTAACGAGACAATGACAGGAGGCCACCTGGCCAACATGGCCATGGCAATAGTCCATTGGTGTGCCTGGCGTAGGCAGTGGCAAAGGTGAATGGGCCCAGCAGCGAACGAAGGTGCCTAAGGATAGTGACTACGACATTAGTTGGGTCTGGTGAGGCAGTGGTGGTTCTGAGCTGGCTCAGATCTCGAACATGGGTGGACTACTCTTTAAGCTATACCTTTGAATTTTCTCTCATTCTTAAACTCGCACCAGATTATGTCATCAAATGGCTGTTCTTCACTGTATTTTATTACATTTCACTGTAAAATACATGTGACAGTAAATTATACATGCATTCATACATTGCCTTTGTAATCATTAACACCATTATAGTATTATTATCATTCTTGCACCCAACCTCCCACCCCATCATTCCACCAACCCCAAAATCCCAACTCACAAATTCTGAATCTCATGCGCCGGGATGACCTGGAATTGTGAATGGGTATCCTAATCAGTTTGGAAGCATTATACCACTTTGACGCTGAAATAAATGATGGAATTCAAATAGCAATGTGTTTATCATTGTCATAACACAAGATCAACTATATTGACGCCTTCTTGCAGTAACACTGCGGAGGATTGAGAATTTTGCGATTTGCAGTTCACCAATGACCTCTATTAAACTCAAATCAAGAGAATAACAAAATACTCACTATACATCTCAATGGATGCAACTGTTAGCACACAGCTGTCTTCAACAGAGAACTCATTATAAATTAACTCAATATGGATCCTTCTAGCACTGGCAAATTGTAAAACTTTGGCCCAGTTGTGACTACATGTATTTTATATAATGCAGGATATAGTGTGACAACTCACCAGTCCCACAAACATTATGATTGAGGTCAAGGCCAGTAGAAACTTAAGAGTCTAGTCGTTTCTTAATTCTTCACCTGGCCATTTACATCCTGATTTGTGAGTAATCAACAGCAAATATGATGCCTTCAGGTAAAACATTGCAGCCGCAATATCAAAGAAAGATTAATCTTGTGTTCTCATTTGATGGGAACATCACTGGCCTTGGCAACTTTGCCCTTGAGAAAATGAAATGGTGATGTAGTGGTAATGATACTGGATTAGTAATCTGAAGGCCTGAACAGATGTTCCAGAGACTGGAGTTCAAATCTCGTCGTAACAGGTTTCGAAGTTGGTATTCCACTAATTGATCAAGTTAGAACTTAAAATCTAACCTGAGTACTTTCACCAAGAAACTACAGGATTTAAGTTAAAGTCAGTCTGATTCACTTTTTGCCATTAGAGAAAGAAATCTGCCATCCTTACTTGGTCTGACAAGACCAAACTACTCAACATATGTCAAATATATAGCCAAGACCCTAACTTTTACTTACTCTAAAGGCAATGCTTTGGATGTGAACATTGGAGATATGGTTGGTAAGTTTGCAGATGACACTAAAATTGGAGGTGTAGTGGACAGTGAAGAAGGTTACCTCAGAGTATAATGGAACCGTGATCAGTTGGCCAATGGGCTGAGAAATGGCAGATGGAGTTTAATTTAGGTAATTGTGAGGTGATACATTTTGGAAAGCCAAATCAGGGCAGGACTTGTACACTTCATGGTAAGATCCTGAGGAGTGTTGCTGAACAAAGAGACACTGGAGTGCATGTCCACAGTTCCTTGAAAGTGAAGTCGCAGTTAAGTAGGGTTGTAAAGAAGGCGTTTGGTTTGCTTTCCTTTTTTTGGTCAGAGCATTGCGTATAGGAGTTGGAAGGTCATGTTGCAGCTGTACAGTACATTGGCTAGGCCACGTTTGCAATACTGTGTGCAATTCTGGTCTCCCTGCTATAGGAAGGATGTCGTGAAACCTGAAAGGGTTCAGAAAACATTTACAAAGATATTGCCAGGGTTGGAGGGTTTGAACTAAAGGGAGAGGCTGAATAGGTTGAGACTATTTTTCCTGGAGCATTGGAGGCTGAGGGGTGACTTTATAGAGGTTTATAAAATCATGAAGCACATGGACAGGATAAAGAGACAAGGTCTGTTCCCTGGGGTGGGGGAGTCTGGAACTAGAGGTTTAAGATGAGAGGGGAAAGATTTAAAAGGGACCTCAGGAGCAATGTTTTCATGCAGATGGTGGTGTTTATAGGGAATGAGCTGTCAGAGGAAGTGGTGGAGGCTGGTACAATTACAACATTTAACAGGCATCTAGATGGGTATATGAGTAGGAACGGTTTGGAGGGTTATGGGACCAATTGATGGCAAATGGGATTAGATTTATTTAGGATATTGATTGGCATGGATGAGTTGAACCAAAGAATCTGTTTCGGTGCAATATATCTCGATGAGTCTAAGACTCTGACTGCCTGGTGTTGTGTTGTGGATGCAATTCGATTGGTCAAACTATCAGGCTTGAAGCAAAATTCATTTTATTCATACACTATGGTTAAAATACAAACAAAGGAAAGGATTGGAACAATTTAACTATTGGAAAATTTAATAGAATGATAGATTATTTCACTACTAAACTGCAATGCTTCCAATATAGTAACACATCCATGGCAAAGGCAAAATCAGTGAAATGGATTATCTCACATGCAAGTCAAGCAGCAGGAGGAGAAATCAAGATTTTAGCTGTAGCAGAAAGGGAGAGAGAGAGAGAGAGAGAGAGATGTGGCAGCCTCACAACCCTAACAGGTACTAAAAGTTAAAACTAATATCTGTGGGATCTTGACCCCACCTGTTCAGGCTGCTTTTATTGTTCCAACATATGAAAAAAGCCCCAGGGCCTCACAAGCTGTTCACTTTATTGCCTTTGGAGCGGACTGCTCAGCAGTTCTGTTTCAACCTCTCTTCACAAAAAAGCCAGCACACATTACCCCTCGTAAAGCCATTGTATCGTCATAAGACCCACAGCAATGTGGTTTCCTCTTAACAGCTCTCTGAACTGCCCTAGCAAGCCATGCAATTATATCATACCATATCAGAAAAGTTATTCACACACTCAAACTAAGAGCGAGAGTGGGCACTATTCAAAGTTGAATTACATGAGGAAACACTAGGTTTAGTCAGTAAAAGGGGAATAAGGTCATGCATCCAAGAAGTTTGGAAAAGCAAGGCAGTGTTTAGGAACTAGGCAGGGTCTAATGAGTGTCTGTTATTCAAATTATTGAGATACTTTGACTTATTTTGATTAGATTCCATATTTTGTGGAAACAGGTCCTTTGGCCCCACAAGTCCACACCGACCCTCTGAAGAGTAACCCATCCAGGCCCATGTCCCTCTGACTACTGCACTGAAAACTATGGGCAATTCAGTGTGGCCAATTCACCTGACCTGCACACCTTTGGACTGTGGGAGGAAACCGGAGCACCCAGAGGAAACCCACGCAGACACAGGGAGAATGTTTATTCCTGAAGAAGGGCTTTTGCCCGAAACGTCGATTTCGCTGCTCGTTGGATGCTGCCTGAACTGCTGTGCTCTTCCAGCACCACTGATCCAGAATCTAGTTTCCAGCATCTACAGTCATTGTTTTTACCAAATCCCACACAGACAGTCGCCCGAGGCTAGAATTGAACCTGGACCCCTGGAGCTGTGAGGCAGCACTGAGACACCATGCCGCCCCTTCCAGGGTAATTTTTGATAAAATAAAGGAGACAGTTAAAAAGGGAAGTAACAAGCAATAATTCATGGGGTTAACTGAGTACAATATGTGAATAGTTTATTGAAAGTGATGAAGTTATTGGTAAAACCTATGGGATGCGGGTCTTTATAAGTTGAGATATTGAGGTCAAAAACAAAATGTTCATGGGATTGGGCAAAAGAAGCATGGGATTATGAAAGACAAATTATGCTTAACAAATCTACCAGTGTTTGTTTTTAAAGATATAACTGGTAGAGTAAAAAAGAGAGAACTAGTGGATGCGGTGTATCTTGGATTTCCAGGAGGGTTTTGATAAGATCCCTCATAAGAGGTTAGTGGGCAAAGTTTAAGCACATGGGATTAGGGGTAATATACTGGCATAGATTGAGTATTGTTTGGTAGACAGTAATCAGAAAATGAGAATAAATGCCTGTATGGCATGCATTGACTAGTTGGGTACGAGCGCTTGGATCAGAGCATGAACCCTCGTTACTCATAACATATGTAAATGACCTGGATGAAGAAATTGGATGCAATCAGAAATCTGTGATAATGCTGTTAGTATTACCATTCTATCCCCTGCTCTTTGCAGCTTTAAGCCCTCCATAAAGATGAAGAAGCGGAGAAGCACTGATCCTTTCTGGAAATGATGAGAAAGTGCCCTACATCTACACAACAACTTGTCAACCATCCCTGGGAAATAAGCAAAGTGTTTAATGATAAAACCATTGGGAACAATTAAAGCCATAAACTGAAAACTAAAGCTCACAACTACTTTCTATGCCAATAACTCTGGAGTTTTAATGAGATGAAAACAGAATTTCATGCTTCAATTTTTAACTCTTCAAACTGTATTTGTAGCACTGGAATTCTAGGTATATTTAGGTAGGTGAACCCCTCAAAAGACATCCCTTCAGCACTGCATGTGACCCTGAGCTGATCTAAATGGCACGAGCTCAGTGCTGGAAGGGATTATCCCATGATTCAAAATCTACACAAAATTATGCTGGACACTGTTATGGCCAGTTCAGTTCATTTAATTGTTTGAGGGATCTTGCAAACAGGTTCCACAAACTGACTCAAACCACAGTCACTTTAAACTGTAGGAGCAAACCAATTGCTTCCAATATCAATGTTTTCTTGTTTACCGGCAAAATCTAGCATTGCAGCCTCACTGTCATGCATAAAAGTTGACACTCTAACTCTAGCGGACGTTCATTTTGCTAAGAATATAAATTCCCTTACGCACAAAACATTTTTTCCAACTGGTCATTACATCAGAACAAATTATTTCTTCAGAGGTTTGGCCAAATGCAAACAATGGGGTTTGGAATCAATCAAGGTTTACTTCGGAATCAATTGCCCCCAGAGCAATGTGTCTGGTTTATACATTTCAGCACCGCGGACAGCTCTCAAATTTCATTCCAATTCCACTCAGGTCTCAAGCAGCTCTAATTCCCCATTCATCCCACACTATTACAGCCCTAGTTATCTAGACACTGTAAGAGGCAATCATAACCTTGCCCTAATCCTGATCAAAACCACATTCCTGTCATCTTCCAAACTTCCTGTCCCTTATTCCCTCAAATAAATGCCAGGATTTTCAAATGAAGCTGTTCCATGCAAGAAGGCTTGGGTTGGCTTCACGTAGGTTCCTTGCTGAAATGGTCAACATGAATCACTAGTTGAAGCACTGGAGCTTCTGCCATTTTGAGATATTGTTTTGGGAATCTTGGCCAGGAAGAAGCACGCAGATACCCATATTGGTGGTGGTACAGGGTCTCCACAACAGTAGTGCTCGGCTCCATGGCCAGCAATTGTTCAGGAGCTTACCACTGGAGTTTAGTTTCCGTGTGTTTGAGTGTTGGTGAAGGGGTGAGATAATCCTTCTGTCCCCTCTTCCAAACCTACACACCCCTCCCCTGCATTGTAAGTAGACCCAAACAATGTACCGATGTTCTGCATCATTAACCTGGCTGCAAAATATGTTCCCAAAGCTCATGGAGGAAGTATAAAGGTAACTCATGCAGAAATTTCTTAATTTCTTATCACTTTAAAATCTTATCTGCTGAGGGTAATGTTATAGGACTGACCAGATGCATTATTTGTCATTTCATGTCAGTCTTATCCATCCCCATTTCCCTGCAATAGGGGTTAACAAACTTCCTTTTTTAAAAAAAGATGTTGTTTGAATTGTAATTTTATTTTCTCTGGCATTAATGTGATAGGACAGAATCAATTCTCTTGTTGTTTAATTTCTTTTTTTTTAATTGTATTATCATAGAAGGACTATTATTCTGAAATTTTTATTTCATTACTTTTCTAATTTATTGATGCAATTTTCTACTTTTGAAGATTTGTGATTTTGTAATTTTTCTATTTTTTTTCCCTAAGAATTTGTACTCAAGAATTTGTATCTAATATGGCACCATAAGTGGCAACTTGTAAAATTGCCACTATGCACATGTGACAATAAAGTTAATTCAATTGCAGTGATTATCATGCATTAGGATTTGGTTGATAATAGAAAATGGCAAAGAACAAACAAGATTATGAATAATTAACTTGAGGAAAGTCAACTGCAATGGGGTAGGAATGGAGCTGGGTTGAATAAGTTAGAATCAAACTTGGATGAGAAAAGCTGTATCTGAACAATGGGCTCCCTTCCAAGAAGAGATGACTTTGGCACAGTCAAAGATATTGCCTTAAAGGGAAGAGGTAATGCAATAAACTCCAGAGCTCCCTGAATTGTGAAAAGGTAAGTCTGTCTACAGCAGATGTTACAGGGATAATTGAATGAAGAATGGGGCTCATGATAGTTCATATACAGGAGAAGTGAAAAAAAACACATATGAAAAGCAAAGAGGAAGTATGAAAAGAGACTGGCAGCTAACATGAAGAGAATTCCAAAGTCCTGTATAGCCATGTTAATAGTAAAATGGTGATGAAAGGACAAAAGTAATTGATAATTGTCCAAAAGGGAGATTATAGACACAGGCAGTGGAGCAAGCAGGTGGGGGAGGAGGGTGCAGTAGCTGAGATATTAATGACTTTACACCTGTCTTAACCAAGGAAGACAATGCTGTACAGGCCACAGCGAAAGAGGATGTGATATGATGGATTTCAAATCAGTAGTCAGGAGGTATTGGATAGGCTGTTTATATTCAAAATTGATGTGCATCTAAGGACACTAAAGGAAGCAAAAGTGGAAATTTTAGAGGCAGTGTCCACAAGATTTCAGTCAGGGATAATGCTAGATCACCCGAGAATTGTAAATTTAACACTGACTTCAAAAAAAGGTATGAAAGTAAACCTGTGAACTCCAGGCAAGTCAGTTTAACTTATTGATGGGGGAGTCTTCAAAATCCATAATTCAGGTTAGAAGCACAATTGTGGATTAACTACAGAAAACCAGCATGTCTCTGTTTTCGGACAATCCTGTTTAACTAAGTTTTTGGAATTTTTGAAGAGGTAACAGAGGACATGGATGAAGGTTAAGTTATGATGAAGTAGTACATTGACTTCCAAAATAAGGACCATGGGGAGACAATGTAAAATATCAAGTGGTATTCTAAACAGGGTGAAGGAGCAGAGGTGTACAAGTTATTAAAGGGTGGTAAGGCCAGTTGAGAGAGCAGTTAATAAAAATGACAGCATCTTAGGCTTTATTATTGGGGTCATAGAATGCAAGAAGGTTATGTGAACTTGTCTGAGGCACTAGTGCAGCCTCAGTTGAAGAGCTATATCAGGTTCTGGGCCCTGCACTTTTCAGAAAAGGCACTGGAAAGAGTGCAGAAAAGGTTACAAAAATCATTCTGGGGTAAGGAACTTCAGCTACAAAAATAGAGTGGAAACATTTTCCTTGCAGAAGAGAAGACTGAGTCAATATTTGATTCATGTATTCAAAACCATGAAGGGTCTGGGCAGTGTAAATAAAATGAGAAATTGGTCCTGCTCAAGAAAGAATTGGGAATGAGAGGGTACAGAATTAAAGTCATTGACAGAAATAGCAAAGACAGCATGACAAAAGTATTATAACACAGCAAGTGGTTAAGAACTTAAACACAATGCTTGAGACTGTGGCAAAAAAGGCTCAGTCTGGGCAGTTGAAATGGAATTAGACATTGATCTGGGAAGGAAGTGTGTGCACATTTAGGGGAAGATGGTGGATGTTTGTAACTCAGTCAATTGTTTATTTGGAGACAGTGAGGTCTGCAGACGCTGGAGATCAGAGTTGAGAGTGTGTTGCTGGAAAAGCACAGCAGGTCAGGCAGCATCCGAGGAGCAGGAAAATCAACGTTTTGGACCAGAGCCCTTCATCAGGAATGAGGCTGGGAGAGCATTACAGAGCTGAAAAATGTGTTGCTGGAAAAGCACAGCAGGTCAGGCAGCATCCAAAGAGCAGGAGAATCGACGTTTCGGGCATGAGCCATTCTTCAGGAAAACCTGAAGAAGGGCTCATGCTCAAAATGTCAATTCTCCTGCTCTTTGGATGCTGCCTGTCCTGCTGCGCTTTTCCAGCAACACATTTTCAGCTCTGATCTCCAGCATCTGCAGTCCTCACTTTCTCCTAGAGCATTACAGAGCCAGTGCAATCATGATGAGCCTATGACCTACTTCTGCAATGTAACAACTTTGTAATGCTGGGATGACTAGGTTCTGGTTCATTAGAGAAATGCTGAAAAGCAAATTTTCTGTAGAGAATATCAGCTGAGATAATTAAAAAGACATTTTCCATAAGAAACACTCAAGGTGTTTCCATAAATTTCTGCTTTTAGATGCCTAAGTATTCTGTTCATCCTGAGTAACTTGCTTTCTGTAAATTTGATTCCTGTTGTGCCAACAAGATTACTGATGCTCTTTGTAATTGCTTATGATTGATATTGGATTTTAGAACTGATTTCAGTCTGGATAAGGAAAAATAAAGGTAAAAGTATATTACAATTTTAAATGCATCCAGTTCATTTTCTTTCAAGGTGTGTGTGTGCACGCGTGCGTGTTTGTGTGTGTGTGTGTATATATGAGTGTTTGTGTATGTATATGTGTGGTTCACCTTGCTTTAACCTTCTATAAATATAATATCGGATGAAAATGAGTCATCGCTGGGAATTAATCTTGTTTAATTTTCTTCAATTATTTCATCGTCTTATATGATGATCAAGATACATTTCATTTTTAAGATTGAGATATGAAGCATTGCTTCCTTCTAAAACATTTACACTTTAGATGATGAAAACTCAAGAGTCAATTTAGTTGGATCTTTGCCTTATCTTTTCAATGCCTATGTCACATGCTTTTTGGGTTTCTCAATATTCAGTCACCAAACAATAAAATAGCTAAATTAAATATTATTTTAGTTATTATATCTAATAGTTGCATAAATTGTATAGCTAGCAAGAACTTAGTGCAACTATAATGTCCTTTTACCTTCCAGATTCTCAGCTTCCTGACCTGATGACCTCAATGTCATTTCGCATTGTTATCCTTCTGGTTTGATTCCTACCCAACAAGAACTCTCAAGTTTTGAGACCTGTACATGAACTAAAACCATCCAAATGCCTAATCAGAATTCCAACAGCTGATTTTAACCCACACTCTTTGGAGAGAGAAAAGGTTACGCACCTGTATCCAGACCGATGGGAAATGCAAACTTTCTCCATGCAACTGGCTGGCTCCAGCACTTTCAATAAAAACGAGTTGGAACTTAGGCAAAGCTAACAGTAGGGAGCAGGAAGAAGTTGATCAGTCATTAGAACAAACCAAAGGGAGACATTTCTAGTTGGAATAGTTGGCATTCTGGAATAAATAGCACAAAGGCTAGATTGAAGCAAGCAAAGATCAAAAAGTAAATAATAGGACAAATCAAGAAATATACATATATATTATAGCAGTCACCAAAGGATGGACATCTATCGTGTAAAAGCAAATATTTTAGCACTGATTTGAAATTAACAATTTATTTTTGTGCGTTAAACTTATAAGGCATGAATTTTAAACAAGGCAGCAGTGTATCTGATGATTAATTTACATTCTAGGATTCTAAAAAATAAACAAATTGCACCTAATCACTTTCTGTTGTTTAAGAGAATATCTAATATTCCCAATTTTAAGTAAAGGTTGAAATGCCCTGCACCTGAAGGTTTATTGTGGAGGCTGTATCTTGTGGTATTAAACTAAGGAATTCTTAATTCTTAACTAAGTGTATAAAGGAATTCTTGTTGTATTTAACTACTAGGCACAAATGAGCAATATGACATCATAGTCTCCACTTGGGGTGATGGTGCTATACTGGTAATAGCAATAGATCAGCAATCCTACAGACTTATACTATTAAGGGTATAGTTTCAAATCCCACCATAACAGCTGGAGAAATTTAAATTCAACGGTCTATAACAGGCTATGATTAGTTAGTAGGCATGAACTAATTTCCTATTCCACTCCTCCACTAGTCATTACAAAGTTTGAACTTAAAAAAAAGAGATATTCTCATAATAGAGTATATAATTCAACATTAGAAAGATATTGACCAGATTCCTTAGGAAAAAACGAAATAATTTGTTTATTGCCAACAAAGCACAGATTGTTTAAAAAATGTTTAAATTGTCCAAATGTATACAGCTACATTTTGTCAAAAAATAACACCCACCCACAAATTCCATGTCTTGAAAAAATTATTTAAAAACTGTTACCTTGAAATACTTTATCCAAGTGACAGTTAAATTCCGAGAAAGGAAAATGATAAATTCTCCTCAATGCTATTCTGTAAACTTTCTACACACGATATTGGGATTTCTCCTTCAGTTATAGCCATCTGAAGTCTTTATGTTCGATACAGTTGTGCAGATTTAAATCATCCATCATAATCCCTCTGCTTGCAGTGATGAGGTATTCAGATGGTTTACAACTTGATGAGACAGGTTTCTGAGAAAAAAAGACAGCAAGAGGACAAAGGCTACTGCACCACCCAAATTATCTCTAGCAGAATACAGGACCTCTTCTCACTCACAGATCGGGTCATGTGATGCCAGTCTGAAAGCTTTGCAGACTTGGTGTCTCTATCCAGGCAGCTTGATCATTGCAGATGTAACATTGGTGCTGTTGTAGCCAATGTCTTCTGCTTTGTAAAATTTTTTTTTCAATAAGGTTCATAATATATCTGCATCTCAATGGTAGTGTACATGAATATTTTGAATGACACATCTTCAAAACAAAAGTTAATTTTAATGATGGCGAAAATGGTGACTATTATTAATTGTGTAAAAATTCATCTGATTCACGAATGTCATTTGGGGAAGGATACCTACTGTCCTTAGCTCACCTGACCTATACATCACTCCAGATCCACAGCGTTCCATTTATCTTTGAACTGCCCTCTTGCAAGAAATTTAGTTCAAAGGTGATGACGAATGGGAAACGAATGCAGGCCTTGCAGGTGAGACCCGTGTTCTGTGAAACAATAAAGAGATAAGAAGCTCCCTATTTTCCTGGTCGAGTCAGATCCAACAACACTCAGAAAACTCAGGACCATGCAGGAAAAGGTAGCCCAATCCTGCTGCTTACATCTATCGCCCAACTCACTTCAATTCCTGACTTCTCCAATACAGACGGCATAAGCATGCACCTTTTCTCCCTCACTTGACACAGTTTTACATTTGCTTTTTAAATTTCCACATGCGCACAAATCTGTAGATTCCCTACAGTGTGGAAACAGACCCTTTGGCCCAACCAGTCCACACCAACCCTCCGAAGATTAACCCACCCAGACCAATTTCCCTCTGACTAATGCACTTAACACTGTGAACAATTTAGAATGGCCAATTCACCTGACTGCACATCTTTTTGGATTTAGAAGGAAGCTGGAGCACCCGGACCAAACCCACGCAGACATGGAGAGGACGTGCAAACTCCACCCAGAGTCGCCCAAGGCTGGAATTGAACCCCAGGTCCCTGGTGCTGTGAGGCAGCAGTGCCAACCACTGAGCCACTGTGCTGCCCCAAACTTGATATGCAATTTCACATTTATAACCAGCAACTCTGTGCATAGTAGAGAGGACTGAGCAGAGCAGGGCTCTCTGCATGTGGTGAGACACTTGGCAGGAGTGACTTGCAATGACGGCAAGAGGCAAGGTTAGCTAAGGTATCTGCTCACTGGGCAGCACTGGTTCTGTACCAGAGGATTTGAGTGTAAGCTTGCATGGGCAGGTGTACAGCAGAACACTGATGAATGTGTACAATGAAATGCTTGATGCATCGACAAGTGTGCTAGCAAACCTAAGGTCAATGTCAAGGAGGACAAAGGACTCTAACACTAACTTGGCACAGGGTTTTGCTGAGAAACTGGAGCCCATCCTTTTCAGCTTCTCCGTTTGCATTGTGGCCAAGTGGACCATGTGATGGTCAGTGGCAGAATAGAAGGTGAGGGGTGGGACTGTTAGTGAATGTGGAGCTGATTTATGGATACTGGCATCACACTCATAGAGTTATAAAGTCATAGAGTCATACAGAACTGAAACAGACCTTTTCATCCAATTCATCCATGCTGACCAGATATCCTAATCTGACCTAGTCCCATATGCCAGCATTTGGCCCAGATCCCTCTAAACCCTTCCTATTCATGTATCCATCCAGCTGCCTTTTGCAATAGTACTTGCCTCCATTAGATCTCTGACAGTTTGTTCCATACACGCACCACCCTCTGCATGAAAACGTTACCCCTCAGGTCCCTTGTAAATTCTACACCTCTCACCATAAACCTTGTCCATTCATCCTATCCATGCCCCTCATGATTTTGTAAACTTCTATAAGGTCACCCCTCAGCCTCCGACACTCCGGGGAAAAATGAGTAAGCCCATCAGCCTCTCCCTATACCTCTAACTCTCCAATCCCAGCAAAATCCTTCTAAATATTTTCTGCGCCCTCTCACGTTTTATGGCATCTTTCTTATAGAAGAGTGACTAGAATTGTATATAATATTCTAAAAATGCCTAACCAATGTCTTGTGCAGCTGCAACATGACGTCCCAACTCAAACACTCAATGCACTGATCAATGAAGACAAGCACGCCAGATGCCTTCTTCACCATCCTATCTGCCTGCAACTATATAAGTCCTTACCTTATCTCATTTTGCCTTACAAAATGCAATGCTTCACATTTATCTAAATGGTGGCTCAGTGGTTAGCACTGCTGCCTCACAGGACCAGGAACCTGGGTTTAGTTCCCACCTCAGGTGACTGATGTGTGGAGTTTGCACATTCTCCCCTTGTCTGTGTGGGTTTGCTCTGGATGCTCTGGTTTCCTCCCACAATCCAAGCATGTGCAGGTTGGGTGAATTGGTCAAGCTAATAGTGCTAGGTGCATTAGTCGGGGTAAATGTACGGCTGGGAATGGGTCTAGATGGGTTACTCTTTGGGGGGGTCAGTGTGGATGTGTTGGGCCAAAGGGCCTGTTTCCATGCGATAGGGAATCTAATCTAATTGAAATTAAATTTCATCTGCCACACCTTGATCCCATGGCCTATCTGTTCAAGATCTCATTATACTCTGAGATATTCTTCTTCACAGTCCACTGCACCACCTATTTTGGTGTCATCTGCAAATGTACTAAACATGCCTCTTATACTCATATCCATATACTTTATATACTTATATAAATGATGACAAGGAGTGGGCCCAACCCTTGCAGCACACTGCTGGTCACAGGCCTCCAGTCCAAAAAATAATCCTCTATCATTTCTTCCTGTCTCCTACCTTCAAGCTAATTTTGTATCCAGTTGATTAGCTGCCTCTAGTTACCTTAGTAACTAGACTACCACATGGAACCTTGTTGAATGTTCAGAAGAGCAATACAGGCAGTAGAAGCATTCAGATCATAAGAGATAGGAATACAAGGTCATTCAGCCCCTCAAGCCTAGTCATCCATTCATAGGATCATGGTTAAGTCAACACTCCTCATGCCCACTTTCCTGCTCTTTCCCCACAACCCTTGATTCTCCAACTGATCAAGAATGATAATTGTCTCAACACCCTGGGTGGTTGATTTCATCAAATTGTGTTTGCCTGTCATTGTGTGTATGTTATTGTCCACCAGAGTAATCATTTATGCCATCAGTGAATATTGGAATATTGTGTGCAATTCGGGTCACCCATCTATCGGAAGGATGTTGTAGAGTTTGAAAGGGTTGAAGGGTTTGAGCTATAGGGAGAGGCTGACGAGGTTGGGGCTGTTTTCCCTGGAGCGTCGGAGGCTGAGGGGGTGACCTCATAGAGATTTATAAAATCATGAGAAACATGCATAGGATAAATAGACAAAGTATTTTCCCTGGGGTGGGGGAGTCCAGAACTAGAGGGCATAGGTTTAGGGTTTGAGAGGAAAGATTTAAAAGGGACCTAAGGGGCAACTTTTTCACACAGAAGGTGGTGCGTGTATGGAATGAGCTGCCAGAAGACATTGTGGAGGCTGGTACAATAGCAACATTTAGAAGGTATCTGGATGGGTAGATGAATAGGAAGGGTTTAGAGGGACATAGGCCACGTGCTGGCAAATGGGACGAGATTAGGTTAGGATATCTGGTCGGTGTGGACAAGTTGGACAGAAGGGTCTGTTTCTGTGCTGTACATCTCTATGATTCTATGAATTGTCCATGTTGTTCAACAGCCATTTATTGGATTGTCAAAATGACTCAAATATAGATACCAACATGGATGACTGCAGAATGAAAGCAAGATGACTGAAATCTGGATATTTGACTTGAAAACTGCATGAAATTCCATCTACATCGAACTGCCACCAGCCGAACAGTGATGATCTGGAAACCATTTTGCTTCCAAAGCATAGTAGCTACAATGTAGTCTGTATGCATTTAATGGGATCCTGAGCCATTGGAGTACTTCCAATTGTAGCAAGGCCGTGTGCTCTATCCATCTACTACTCTTGAGCAAGTCAGAAAAGATAAAGCTAGCTCTCTTTGGATATAGACATTCAGTGAGCTCCTGTATGCTAGACTTGTCAAATGTGCCAAAAGTTGTCTATTCCAGCCTTAGAAGGAGCCTGGTGCTAGAAGATTCAATGCCATGGTCACCTTCACAACCACTCAGAACAGAGTTCCAATCTGCTCTGAGTTTGAAAATGTGGTTGCTGTTCGTGGAAGATTTCAGTGAGAGTGCCCTTACTGCAGACCAGCCTCTCACAGTTGGTAGGAAAATGACTGCCTGAACACTCTTTGACTTAGAGCTCGGCTCTTCCATCCTCCTCTTCTCTCTCTATTTCTCTTTTTTGATAGCTTGCTCTGATCACGGTGGCTCAGTGGTTAGTTTTGTTGCCTCACAGCACCAGGGTCCCAGGTTCGATTCCAGCCTCAGGCAACTGTCTGTGTGGAGTTTGCACATTCTCCCTGTGTCTGTGTGGGTTTCCTCTGGGTGCTCCGGTTTCCTCCCACAGTCCAACGATGTGCAAGTCGGGTGAATTGGCCATGCTAAATTGCCCATAGTCTTAGGTGCATTAGTTAGAGGGGAAATGGGTCTGGGTGGATTACTCTTCGGAGGGTCGGTGTGGACTGGTTGGGCCAAAGGGCCTGTTTCCACGCCATAGGAAATCTAATCTGATCAGTAAGTCCTCTGTTTATTCCCCAAATTCTCCAGTATTCTAAGAGGAATGCCCACCAGTGCACACTTACCTGGAAGCAACACCCAGCCTCCAACCACCTGGACTCAGACTTTGCGACCTCTGACTTTGCACCTCAGAACTCCCAGCCTCTCACCTCACAACTTCTGACCCCGTGGCCTCAGAACTCACAGCCTCAGCATAAGGCCCGGCGTGGTGGCCTTCCAGCCCAGTAAGGCGGTTTCCTGCCCTGGCATGGCAGTCTGCCTGCCCAGCGTAGAGCCCTCTCAGCCTGGCATGGTGATCTCCCAACGGCCCAAAGTGGTGACCTGCAGGTGGAATGTGGCAGTCTCGTGGCCTGGCAATGGCTTGGCATGGACCTCCAGTCTCAAGGTGATACCAGAGCGATCTCACGGCCTTGTGAAACCTGAGGTGAAGTCATACGTGGTCTGCAGACAAGGCCTGGTGCAGACTGGAGGCTGGGTATCAGCATGGACTGGGTCAGAAGAACATTTTCTTCCTCCATTTTATAATTTTTTCCTAAAATCTGCAATTTCCTAAAATCTGCATTTTCAGTTCTCTATTTTTCCAAGAACTGTAACTGAAAAAGCTGTAGCTAGGGACACTTGCAGCTAAGGTGGCACAGTAAGTGGCGACTGGTAAACTTCTCACTGTACTCATTTGAGTACATGTGACAATAAAGCTAATTCTAATTCCAAATGGTTTGTTCAGGAGTCCTGAGATCAGCAAAAAAAATGTTCTCGCACCAACCACATTGTGTTCTGTAGAATTTTGCAACCAAAATCAACTATAGAAAGCAACAAACATCAATAGAACCCCAAATAGAAAAGAAAAATCAAGCAGAACTAATCTGGAACTAACTGATGATTCCTTTTAATGTGCTCAGAAAAGGTATCCTTCCTGCTGATGAGCATGCTTGCAAGTTTAAGAGGTGTCAGCTCGAACGCTGAGCAGTAAAATGACACCTCTGCTGTCATATCAGTGTGACACATTGATGGATTTTCGATTGGCAGATACTGCCAGCATCTTTCTCATAGTTAGTTATATGCGTTGACACCCCTGTCAACTTAGCACCCCGACTGATCCACCAGAAAAGTGTTCTCAGAAACCAAAAATGGTGCCCAAATTCCATGCATAAATGATTCCAAATCCTTGCCAAAAGTCTTTATTTCTAAAACGTAGGATCTCCGTTTGCATTTTGAGTGTTTGAATAGCCTGACATGCCACTTTCAAAGTGCTGTAACTTTAAATGTATCCAATCTGTGTGTGAATATGCTCTTGTTTGAGACTGAATCTGTGAAGTCGCATTAGTTTGGATAAGTGTTTTAGCATAACTAACTAACATTGTTTGGACTCCAGAAAGCTGGCTGCTGAATTATTTGATTGGAATAAATACTGCAAGTATAGGAAAAGATATAGGTTGGAATCTTAAAAGGGTGCAAGTGATGAGAACTATGATGAACTGAGTGGCAAAATCATATAAGAAGTCCAAAGAGGCCTATCTCAATGTCAGAAATATGTTACTGCAGTTCTTGTGTAGTTACCAAGTGATGACGTGAGATTATTTCAAGGGCATGGCATATTACCTCACTAATGCCACAACTAACCTAATTAAAATTCAGCTATCCAACTTATGAAATATGCCAAATAAGACAGAATTCTCAACATGGAAGTCAAACCAGTATGTGGTAACTTCAGCTTGGTGTTGGCTATAAGGAGTCTTCCAATTCTTGGGGAAGCAGAACATATCCATGGCTACCTACATGCAGCCCACATCCAATATTTGCCATCCTCTCACAAACATTCCAGCACCACTCCAATCCACTGGGGATGGCTGTTTAGGAACTTGCAGGGCGCAACAGCAACTAACGTCAAAAGGCTGCTGTAAGGACACTTTGCGCTCAGAGATACACATCCAGCTCACAGATGGGGCAAGGCTGCATCTCAGGACTAGTCACTCGTTCTCTTTATGCTCGCTCACCGAGTGCCTACTTAAAAGTTCACAGCATGCATACCTTGCCATGCCAATTACTGCAGTCACAACGACCAGGCAGCTTAACTTGTTTGTCAGCAATGCCCAATCAAGGAGCCATACATCCAGTTTTATGCAGTGTGCCATTACAATCTCATACCTGCAGCATGTGCAGCAAGCAAGCATGTCTCAATGTTCCTGGGGAATAATCCTGACTGAAATTCATAGAACTGCCCATCAGTTACAGCGTCCTAGCATTATAAGTTAAGGGTAGCTTCCCATCCCAGTGCAGTTGCCTGGAGATGGCCAGTTTGTTGCTTGGGGCAGTCAGAGTCAGGATCTCCTCCTCATAAAGAGCGAGGTGTTGAATGTTGGGCAGCCCCCCCCCCCCCCCGCCCAACTAACCTCACTCTTTCAGCTCAACAGTGGGCTCTTTGCCTCCTAGAATGAGACAGAGAGAGAGAAAGAGGAAGGCAAATATTAACAGAAGACGAAAGACAGTCACATAACTGTGAATGTTTGTGTAGATGGGGAGATGTGTGAGTAGTGAGTAGACAGCACAGAGGACACACAGGATGAGTGGGGTCAGGGGTTGGGTTGGGGTGGTTGAGAGCAAGTGAGGGAAAGTGATTCAATACACACTGAGCATAGCAGAGCAGGAACCTTGGTGGGAGAAGGATATGGTAGCAGAGAAAGAGTGAGCCAAGTGTGATGTATGAGAGAGAAGATGGATGGAGAAGGTCTTTGATGTGCAGGTTGTAAGTTTGCTTGCTCTGCTGGAAGGTTTGTTTTCAGACTTTTCGTCACCATGTTAGGTCACATCATCAGTGAGTGTCAGGTGAAGCGCTGGTCCCACTTTCTATTTATGTGTCTTGGTCTGTTAAGGTGGGTGATATTGTTTCTGATTCTTTTTCTCAGAGGCTGGTAAATGTGGTCCAAATCGATGTGTTTATTGATGGAATCCTGGTTTGAATGCCAGGCCTCTAGGAATTCCTGCGTGTGTCTCTGTTTCACCTGTCCGAGGATGGATGTGTTGTCCCAGTCGAAGTGGTGTCCTTCTTCATCTGTGTGTAAGGATGCCAGTGATAGTCCTTTGGTGGCTAATTGGTGTTCATGTATCTTGATGGCTAGTTTTCTCCCTGTCTGTCCGATGTAGTGTTTGTTGCAGTCCTTACAGAGTATTTTGCAAATGACATTCATTTTGCTGGTTGGTGGTATAAGGTCCTTTATGTTCATCAGTAGTTGTTTAAGTGTGTTGGCAGGTTTGTGGGCTGCCATGATGCCAAGAGGTTGGAGTAGTCTGGTTGTCATCTCCGAGATGTCTTTGATGTATGGCAATGTGGCTAGAGTTTCTGGGCATGTTGTGTCTACTTGTTTGGGTCTGGTGTTTAAGAATTGGCAGACTGTGTTTATCGGGTACCCGTTGTTCTTGAATACACTGTATATGCATTTTTCTTCAGCCACTCGTAGTTCCTGGGTGCTGCAGTGTGTTGTGGCCCATTTAAATTCAAGGACAAACCACCACTTAACACCCACAAGCCAGAAGAATATCAGAACAGAACGGCCACAAAACCCTGAGATAAATGATTAACGATGACCACAACCGACTCCATAAATACAATCGGGAAATTTTGCACCAAGGAACTTTGTACACCACTGCAACAAACCATGAATGGACATGCACACTAGAATGAATCATTAGCATCAAACAATAGCAGACCAAGATAAAGAAAAAACTATCCCTACAAGAAAAACTGGACAAGCTCATACAAAAGAACAACACAGACAATTCAGAAGCTTAGATTAAGAATCTATTGGACTGACCACTAACAGACATGGAAAAAGCCATCCTAGTAAGAGGGATGCAGACAAAAAGGACTTCTTAACAGCACTAGAATCAATCCTGAAAGGCAATGGACTCACATTAGAAACCTAGCAGACTATCAGATAGACAGTTGCACCAACACGAAGCAGGAAGAAGGAAGGGAACACCCTCAACCCACAGGAAAGGAAAGCCATAGAAGGACCCAGAAAACACAGAAACATTGTAATCCTACCTGCAGACAAAGAGTGCATGACCGTCATCCTAAACAGAACACAGTACATTAAAAAGGTGAACTCACTGCTCGCAGATACCAACATTTACAAACAGGTGGTGATAGACCTGACTCCACAGCTAGAAAAAAGTGTCACAGCCACTTTGAAGAAACTTCATAAAGCATGTGAAATTAACAAGACAGATCTCCAAAAACTGAAACCAGATGGATCCAACACACCCTGCTTCTATGGACTACATAAAGTACACAAACCAGGGGGTCCCCTCAGACGCACAGTCTCACTCCTTGGCACACCGACATACAGACTAGCTAAGGAACTCCACTGAAAACTGAAATACCTGGAGAAGACTCATGCCACTCCAACCACTCCACGCAAGAATTCCTGAACGTCATCAAAGACAACAAAATAGAAGAGGGTGAAATAATGGTGTCCTTCGACATAACAGCCCTGTCCACATCAATTAACATCAGCCTGGCCAAACAAACACTAACCTCACTATTGGATGAACCAAGAACAAAAACACCAGATGGCACCAACTCCATCAGCAAGGACAGTACAGCTCAAGCTAGTATACTTATGCCTCACTACCCACTTCACCTTCAATGGTAAGACATAAAAACAGATCACTGGAACACCCATGGGACCACCTATAGCAGGATTCTTATCAGAAGCAGTAATGCAGAGATTCAAACAAACAGCCCTTCCCACAATCCAACCCAAACTTTGGCTTCGGTACATGGATGACACTGTTGTCACCACAAAATGGACCAAATTATAGAAAACCTACAACCTCATCACCAACACCCTTGCTGACATAAATTTCACAAAAGGGGATGAGAACAACAACAGAGTCCCCATCCTAGATGTCACAGTGGAACGAACAATCAACGAGGAACTGCAGATCAGCGTCTACAGGAAAGCAACAAACACAGACCAAATAGTTAACAATATATGCGATCGTCCTGATACCCACAAATGGAGCTGCATCAGGACACTATTTAAATGGGCCACAATACACTGCAGCACTCAGGAACTATGAGCGGCAGAAGAAAAATACCTATACTGCGTATTCAAGAACAATGGGTACCTGATCAACACAGCCAAACGCCGAGTCTTAAACAACAAACCCAAAGAGGTAGACACAACACGCCCAAAAAGCCTAGCCACACTACCAAACATCAAAGACATCCCAGAGATGACAACCAGTCTACTCTGATTCCTTGGCATCATGGTAGCCCACAAACCTACCAACACACTGAAACAGTTACTGATGAACCTAAAGGACTCTATACCAAAAACCAGCAAGACAAATGTCATTCACAAAATACACTGCAAGGACTGCAACAAACACTATATCAGGCAGACAAGAAGAAAACTAGGCACCAGGATACACGAGCAACAACAAGCCACCAAAAGACATAGCCCACTATCTTTTGTATCATTACATACAGATGAAGAAGGACACCATTTTGATTGAGACAACACATCCATCCTAGGACAGACTAAACAGAAACATGCACGGGAATTCCTGAAGGCCTGGCATTCAGACCAGAACTCTAGCAATAAATGCATCGATTTTGACCCCATTTACCAACCTCTGAGAAAAAGAACCGGAAATGATATCACCCAATTTAAGACACCAAGACACATAAATAGAAAGTGGGCCATATCACCAGTGCCTCACCAGAAGCTCACTGATGATGTTACCTAGTATGGTAACAAAACATCTGAAAACAAACATTCCAGCTCAGCACACAAACTCACAACCTGAAACTCATCCTGAGCTACAAATCTTCCCAAAAACTGCAAGGTCATTGACCGTCCTGCATTGCTATGCATTTCTTCCAGATAGCAAGCTCAGACCAGGCTGGCATGATCTGGGGTTGTGGACTCCAATACCAGTCCTGGGAGGAGTAGAAGTCCTGCATCAGCATCACCCCATCCATCTCCAACTACCTGCCAACAAAGCAGGGCACCAAGATTTCCCTTTTTAGCCATGCCTGTGGCAAATGTCAGGGGCCAGGCATAACAGCTGAGATCTGGCAGTGCTTGTCTGGGTGCACAATGGCCTTTTAAAGATGGCAGCTGCACCAGCAGTGCCAGTGAATTCTGGGAGGGGTGAGTTATTCTAAGAATGGCACATGGTAAAATGGAGTGAGCACTGTGTCAGGCGCTCAGAGGGACAGGATATGTAGTTAATAAGAAAGGTTATGTTGGATAGGGCGAAAAATCTTGCAAGGCCTCGGAGAGAGAAACATTCCGAAAGATCTGACGCAACACAAACCTAACCAAAGAAAGATTCAGCTAGCAGTCTTTCCTTACAAGACATATTGATGGGCAAGAGGAGAACATAGACAGTCTGTCTATAACACGAGGTGATCTTTTGAAATTAGAGGCCATGAAATGTGGAGTGGAAAGGCACAGCAGGTCAGACAGCAAAGGAGGATCAGGAAAGTAAACATTTTGGGTTGACCCGAAACATTGAATCTCCTGATCCTCTGATACTGCCTGACCCACTGTGCTTTTCCAGTTCCACATTTTATCAACTCTAACCTCTAGCATCTGCAGTCCTTACCTCCACCTTTTGAAATTACTTACGCACAACATCAACTACACTGCCTTCGTCCAACTTTTTAAAAATTCTCTTTTTGGAAAAATGTCCTTCACTCTTAAGTTATCTAACAGCATATTACCAAACATGTTGGCCATTACAGAAATAGCGTAAAAACAATGATGTTTCTCATTGTGCATTTGCACTTTTAAGTGCCTCAATCTAATTGTAAACTTTGGAGTATTTAACAATCGTGACAAGGAACTATTTGCATTCCAGTACAAGATAAGAGAAGTTCAGTAATTTACCTTTCTCTATCATTGCAGAAAGGACTTAGATGGTGATCGCTCCTCACTGTACCTTGGTGCTGGGTGCTCCAAACTTCAATGCGTCCCTCAGCACATTGTCCAGTAGCTTGGACTGTATCACTCAGTTTTGGTCAATTCTTTGCTCTGGAAGACCAAAAGGTTTCAGACAGACCAAACAGTGCCTTTTACTGAGGCGATGTCATTCCTGGTGCAGGTGATGTTTGTCTTGGTGTACATTCCAGGGAATAGTCTGTAGAGAACAGAGTCCTGCATCACTTCTTATGTTTAGGAAGATCCTCAATGAAAACCACTGCCTGTTACCTTACTAAAAAACATCAACCAAGTTGGTTAAACACAAGTTTCCCATTACAGATGTTTCCCCTTGCTATCATTCCTTCAACAGTATATATTTGTCGAAATGATTATTAACTTTCTCCTAAATGTTTATTTCTAAAAGCTTCTCCCACTATCAGTGTTACATTGACTGGTCAAAGGGTTGATAGTCTCGAGGCTATGAATTGGAAATTGCTGTGACATGGCTTCTTACCTAATTCATGTTCAGACGCTATCATTCAAGTGGAAGAAGTTTTCCACCACTTTTAATAAGTATTCATATTTTAGTGTGAAACAACACCGTGTGAGATGGACATTACTGCCTATTGTTTATTTTTAACATTGTTTTTACAAAATTCTTATTTCTTTCAAAATATCAAACAGAAAGATTCAACGTAAACAAAGTAAAAATCACCATAGTTTCAGGGGACAATAGACTGCACACTTCTTACAGAGAGATAACTGATGGTAAGTTCGAGGGTCATAGTGCTCAAACCAGACTATGGCAATGCCACAGAATTTCACCCACTGCAACCTTGTGATTTTATCAGAAATTATTCGGTGTTACACATATTGCTTCTGAGTTTTGAATGGATGAACGATTAAATGTTCAAACCCAAGACTTTGAGCTTCTGCACTCAGGAGTGGAGGTAACAGAGTGCAATGCAAAATTGACCTGCCCTTTGGTTCAGAAAACAGCAACATATCATTTGAGATAAAGTTAGTGCATATTTGGGCCCACTTTGGCCATCCAAGGATAGTTAGGCAATTAAGAGGAAGTGGTGTTTGACAATTTCTCTAAAGCACAATGAGAAATTTCTGATTATATCAAGAGAAGGGATGTGGCAGTTGTACTTTATATGAATTTTTAGAAAAGAAATTCAACAAGATTTTTCAAAAAAGGTGTGTTAGAAAAGCTCGATGTGTGTTACAAGAGGAATCCTTTAATAGAATGTTGTCAAATGGAGAGGGCTTACATAAATAGATGTTGCTCCCTTGGACTACCTAAGGGTTGTATATAATGTATTTCAGGGGGTTATTATTATGTTCATACTTACGAACAAATGTACACACATGGCTCTTTGAGTATGCTCTGACACTCAATAATATCATATCTGCTTCCAGGAGAAGCAATTCCACTCCCAACATCCCAGATGGCCTCCTACTTCAAGGATTGCAATTTCTCCTCCAATTCGTCAATAATGCCCTCCAGCACATCTCCTCCATTTCCCACACCTCCATTCTTGAACTCCACCCCTCCAACCACAACAAGGATAGAACCCCCACCCCCCAGTGCAAACCTTACACTCCACCAATCTCTGGATACAATGTATCAACTGTATCTGCCATTTCCACCACCTATAGTTAGACCCCACCACCAGAGATATAGTTGTCTCCCCACCCCATCAGCATTCCGCAGAGACCATTCCCTCCATGATACCCTCATTAGATCCATGCACCCCACTGACCCATCCTACACTTCTGGCACCTTCCCTTGCTGCAGCAAGACGTGTAAAACCTGAGCCCACACCTTCCCCCCTCACCTCCATCAAAGGCCCCAATGGATTCTTCCACATTCAGCAGAGATTTCCCTGCACATGCAAACACCTCATCTTCTGTGTCCGTTGCTTTCAATGTGGTCTCCTCTCCTTTGGGGAGACAGGACATCAACTCGCGGAGCATTTCAGGGAACATCTCTGGGACACACGCACCCAACAACCATACTGCCCTGTGGCCGTGAACTTCAACTCCCCCTCCCACTCTGCCAAGGACATGCAAGTCCTGGGCCTCCACAAATGCCAAATCCAAGTCACACGATCCCTAGAGGAAGAACACCTCATCTTCCACCTTTGGACCCTCCAACCACACGGTATCAGTGTCGATTTCACCAGTTTCATCATCTCCCCTCCTGCCACCTCATCCCAGATCCAACCCTGTGACTTGGCACTGTCCTCTTGAACTGTCCCATCTGTCCATCTTCCTTCCCACCTATCTGCTCCACCCTCCACTCTGATCTATCACCATCACCTCTACCTGCATCTACTTATCTCCTTCCGAGTTACCGACCGCCCCAGCCCCAAACCCCCTCCTATTATGTCTCAGCCCTTCATCCCCTTCCCCCCCCCATTCCTGATGAAGGGCTTATGCCTGAAATGTTAACTCTCCTGCGCTCTGGATGCTGCCTGACCTGCTGTGCTTTTCTGGCACTACACTTTTTGAGTCTAATAACTCTTGAATACTCTTGACAATCTTTCATCCCCTCAGTGACCAAGAATTTATAAACCTTTGATTTAAAAATATTTAAAGACTCAATATCTACTGCCTTTTGTAGAAGCAAATTCTAAAGACTCATAACATTTTGAGAAAAGAAGTTTAATCATTTTTGTTATAAAGGAGCACCTCCTTATGTTTTTAAACTATGACCCTTATTTCTAGATTTTCCCACAACAGGAAACATCGTTTTGATCTGTATAGACAATTTGGATTTGATGATATAGAATTTAAGCTCAACATTAGCTGAATATATTAAAGCATGAAACTTGGCTCATGTTAAGGACTGTAAAAGATTCCAGGAAGGCATGGAAATATTGTTGGAATGGGTAGACAAACAGCAGATGCGAGATAATATGGACGAGTGTGATATTGAGGGAGTGGGGAGCACAGAAGTGGGAACATACAGTTAATGGAAATGTAAGGGAGTCCACCGAAGGTTCTCTAGACTGACAGGACTGACATATGAAGAAAGAGTGAATCGATTGGGCTTGTACTCACTGGAATTCAGAAGAACGGTGGGGGGTGGGGGGAGTGGCTTCACACAGAAACATACAAAGTCCTGATGAGACTGGATAGGCTACTTGTGGGAAGTATGTCCTCAATGTCAGGGTTGTACAGAACTAAGGATAAGGGGTAAGCCATTCCGGACTGAGATGAGGAAGAATTTCTTCACACAGAGAGTTGTGAACCTGTGGAATTCTCCACCACAGAAAGCAGTTGGAGCCAGTTCATTAGATATATTCAAGAGGGAGCTGGGTGGAGCCCTTCCAGCTAAAGAGATCAAGGGGTATGGAGAGAAAGTAGGAGTGGGATACTGAGATTACATGATCAGCTATTTTCTTTGTTTCTACGTTTCTCTTCAAGGACACGAAAAGGACAGAAAGTATTTGCGATACATTGAGCAGGATGTTGTCAAAGATAAGAAAATATAGTTTAGAGCAGATACATGAAACATGAGATTATTTTCATCGGTGCAGCATATTTTTATAAGGGTTTTAAAATTAGGACAGTTTGGGACATGAGATGCTAGAGTACCTTAATATCCCTGGAGAAACATTACAAAACAGGTCACATTGTCGAAGAAGGGAAGGAGGAAAGGAAGGATCAGAGAAAATTAGGACAAAAAAAAAGAAACATTTGGAAAAGGTTGACAATAAATATTGATGTCACAGTTAAGCAATATCCTTCTAAAGTAACTAAGGAAAGGGCTAATAACAGATACAATCTACTCCAAACCTGTTTTTCAAACAGGCGAAAGTGTGGACTGCAGATGCTGGAGCTGAGAATGCAGTGCTGGAAAAGCACAGCAGGTCAGGCAGCATCTGAGGAGCAGGAGAATCAAAGTTTCGGGCAAAAGGTCTTTGTCAGAATGAGACTGGGAGCCTCAGGGGGGCTGGAGAAATAAATGGGAGGGGGTGTGGGTGGGGCTGGGGGAAGGTAGCTGAGAGTGTGATTGAAGGATAGAGGTTGGGTAATGGTGATAGGTTGGAGAGGAGGGTGCAAAGATAGGTGGGAAGGAAGATGGACAGGTAGGACAGGTCATGAGGGCGGTGCTGAGCTGGAAGATTGGAACTTGGATAAGGTGGGGGGAGGGGAAATGAGTAAACAGGTGAAATCCACATTGATGCCATGGGGTTGGAGGGTCCCAAGGCCAAAGTTGAGGCGTTCTTCCTCCAGCTTTCGGGTGATAAGGGAGTGGCAATGGAGGCCTAGGAACTTCACGTCCTCGGCAGAGTGGGAATGGGAGCTAAAGTGTTCGGCCATGGGGCGGGGGGGTTGGTTGGTGTCCTGGAGATGTTCCCTAAAGTGTTCTGCAAGTTGGCATCCTCCCTCCCCAATGTAAAGAAGACCGCATCAGGAGCAGCGGATACAATAAATGATATTGGTGGATGTGCAGGTGAAACTTTGATGGATATTGAAGGCTCCTTTGGGGACTTGGACAGAGGTGAGGGAGAAGATGTGGGAGCAGGTTTTGCAATTCTTGTAGTACCAGGCGCAGGTGCCAGGAGGAAAGGGTGGGTAGTCGTGGAGGGAACAGTCTTTACGGAAAGCGGATAGGGGTAAGGAGGGAAATACATCTCTGGTAGTGGGATCCGTTTGTAGGTGGCGGAAATGGTGGAGAATGATGCGATGTATATGGAGGTTGGTGGGGTGGAAGGTGAGGGCCCGGGGTTCTGTCCTTGTTGTGGTTGGAGGGGTGGGGTTTGAGGGTGGAGGTACGGGATCTCCTCATTGGAGCACGGAGTGGCACCGATGCAGTCATCAACGTAGCGGAGGAAAAGATGGGGAGTGGTGCCGAACTAATTGCGGAAGACAGACTGTTCCACGTAACCGACAAAGAAACAGGCATAACCTGGGCCCATGCAGTGCCCATGGCTGCCCTTTCATCTGGAGGAAGTGGGAGGAGTCAAAGGAGAACTCATTGAGGGTGAGGACCAGTTCAATGATTGTGTCAGTGGTGGGGTACTGGTGGGGATGCCAGGAGAGGAAGAAACGGAGTGCTTGGAGGCCCATGTCATGGCAGATGGTGGTGTAGAGGGACTGGATGTCCATGGTGCAGATGAGGCATTGGGGCCCCGGGAAATGAAAGTCTTGAGGAGGTGGAGGTTGTGGGTGGTGTCCCGCACATATGTGGGGAGTTCCTGGACCTGGGAGGGGGTGATAGAACAGTACCAGGTATGTGGAGATGAATTCGGTGGGGCAGGAGCAGGCTGAGATGATGGATCAGCCAGGATAATCAGGCTTATGAATATTGGATAGGAGATAGAACCGGGCGGTGCAGAGTTCCCAAACTATGAGGTTGGAAGCTATGGTTGGGAGATCCCTTGGGGTGATGAGGTTGTGTAAGATCTGAGAGATGATGCTCCTATAAGGAGGTTGAACAGTTCATAAACTTCACCAACACATTTCCATCTGGACCATCTCAGACACCTCTCTCCCTTTCCTGGACCTCTTCATCTCCATCAATGGTGACCAACACAACACTGACATTTTCTACAAACCCACCAACTCTCACAGCTACCTGGATTACACCTCCTCCCATCTTGCCTCCTGTAAAAATGCTATTCTTTATTCCCAATTCCTCTGCTTCTGCCGCATCTGCTCCCAGGAGGACCAGTTCCACCACAGAACACACCAGATAAACTCCTTTTTTAAAGACCAGAATCCACCCCCCCTTGTAGTTGATGATGCTCTCCAGTGCATCTCATCCACTTCCCACACCTCCACCCTCAAACCCCACCCTCCAACCGTAATAAGGACAGACTCCCTTGGTCCTCACCTTGCACCCCACCATCTCCGTATACATTGCATCATCCTCCGCCATTTCCGCCACCTACAAACAGAACCTACCACCAGAGATATATTTCCCTCCCCACCCCTCCACCTTCCATAAATACCGTTTCCTCCATGACTACCTCATCAGATCCACTCCCCCCAACAACCCACCCTCCCCTCCTGGCACCTTCCCCTGCCACTGCAGGAATTACAAAACCCACGTCCATACGGTCCCCTTTACCTCCGTCCAAGGCCCCAAAGGAGCCTTCTACATCCATCAAAGTTTCACCTGCACTTCCATGCATATTATTTACTTGATCTGTTGCTCCCGATGTGGTCTTCTTTACATTGGATAAACAGGACGCCTATTTGCAGAGTGCTTCTGAGAACATCTCCGGGACACCCGCACCAACCAACCCACCGCCCCATGGCCAAACACTTCAACTCCCCCACCCACCCCACCGAGGACATGCAGGTCCTTGGCCTCCTCCATCTCAACTCCATAATCACCTGACGTCTGGAGGAAGAACGCCTCATCTTCCGCCTCGGGACCCTCCAACCCCATGGCATCAAAGTGGATTTCACCAGTTTCCTCATTTCCCCTCCCCCCACCTTATCCCAGTTCCAACCTTCCAGCTCAGCACCGCCCTCCTGACCTGTCACACCTGTCCACCTTTCTTCCCACCTGTCTACTTCACCCTTCCCTCCGACCTATCACCTTTATCCCCACCTCCATCGACCTATTGCACTTTCAGCTACCTGCCCCCCAGCCCCACCCCCCTCCCATTTATCTCTCCACCCGTAGGCTCCCTGATGAAGGGCTTTTGCCTGAAACACCGATTTTCCTGCTCCTCAGATGCTGCCTGACCTGCTGTGCTTTCCCAACTCCACGCTCTCGACTGCTTCTCAAACAATCCAATGAAGAATGTTAATATAAAGGTAAAGTCACCATAGTCTGATCATACAATAGGGCTGCTCTCTCATTAGTCTGGTGGCAGTTTAACCTGAGGGTCACCAGGCCTAAGATAAGGGGAGACGTTGAGAATGAGAGTCTTTCAGCTGGTGTGGGAATTGAACCCATGCTTTTGACATTATGGTACATTGCAAACCAGCTGTCCATTAATTAACAAAGAATATAAACTAAATTCTTTTCAACCTGTTGACGTTGTTTAATAATCTACGAATTAAGAACAGGAATAGGCCATTTAGGCCCTTGGATCCCCCTCCACCATTCAGTAAGATCATTTTCTGTTTGTGGCCTCAACTGTACTTCCCTGTCTACTCGCAACAACCTTTAACTTTTTAGCCATCATTATTAGTCAAAAATCCATCTATCTCTGGGCTAAAAATATTCAATGACTCGTCCACTCATGATATTGAGAGATAATCAAACTTCAACTCCTTCTTCTATGGGAGGCCCTTATTTTTAAACTGTGTCCTAGTTCTATATAGTTCTATATTTTCCTATCCTTGACAACATTTTGTTCAAAAATGGAATGCAGTTTCTGTCATTTTCATGTCCTTGACTAGTTCTACTCTCTCCCAAAAAGGGAACATACTTTCCACATTCAGAAAGTCAAGTTCCTTCAGGATCTTATGTTTTAATGAGTTCACCTCGAATGTTTCTAAACTCTGAGAGATGTAGACTCATTCTGTCCAGCTTTTCCTCATCAAATAATGCTTCTCCTCCCAGGAATAAGATGTATATGTATCTTCTTGGAATTATTACTGACATGTTTATATATTTTTTTGAATAAGGAGACAGTATTCCATGTGTGTTCTCACCAATGCCTTGCACAACTGTACCAAAATGTTTTTATAAGACCTTGTAGGGGTGGCACGGTGGTTCAGTGGTCAGCACTGCTGCCTCACAGCGCCCGGGATCCGGGTTTGAGTTAAGATTAGAGTAGTGCTGGAAAAACATAGCTGGTCAGGTAGTATCCGTGGAGCAGGAAAATCTATGTATTAGGCAAAAGCCCTTCATCCGGGTTTGATTCTACCTTCAAGTAAAAAGTGAGGTCTGCAGATGCTGGAGATCAGAGCTGAAAATGTGTTGCTGGTTAAAGCGCAGCAGGTCAGGCAGCATCCAAGGAACAGGAAATTCGACGTTTCGGGCGAAAGCCCTTCATCAGGAACCTGTCAGTGTGGAGTTGGCAAATTCTCCCTGTGTCTGCTTGGTTTTCCTCCCAAGTGCTCCGGTTTCCACCTGCAGTCCGAAGATGTGCAGTTTAAATGGATTGGCCATGTTAAATTGCCCAGGGATGTGCAGTCTTGATGGATTATCCATAGGAAATGGAGGGTTACTGGAATGGGGTGGGGGTGTGAGTCTGGGTGGGAAACTCTTTGGAGGGTTGGTGTGGACTTGACGGACTGAATGGCCTGCTATCACCCTGTAGAGATTCTATTATCCCATTCCCCTTGCAATTATTTACACAAGTTGAATCAGCAGCTGGGAGTCAACAGATCTGATGTAAAATTAGACCTAAACTTCAGATATGAAGACGGGTTTGGATGATGTAACAAAAGAAGTTACTTCACTGCTTTGACTGCAGTTCTCTTATTAACAGATTATGTTTTCGCTTACTGATACTGGATTTTCTGAGACATGTTTTCTGCGTCATCTCCCAGCGGTGGGTTTATTTCAAACATACCCTCGTGACTAAGACTTGGTAATGGGCATCCTTCTGTGAAACAGCTATCTTTTATTCTCAACCTGCAATTATTTATTCACATGGTCTCTTGTGTCTCTTATCTCAGCGTAATAAAGTTTTTGGCAATAATTACAAGGAGCATGGCAGAAATGCATTAATGGAAAAGACATTGAAATCATCCACAATGGATTTAAAGCATAAAGCTCAGATAGGGAACGGTGCTCCTGATAATAATTAATGAAGATGGATTGGTATGTGCAGTTAAAATTATTGCCCAGAACAGGGCAATGTTCAATGGGATAGAAAAATCATATTTGCAGTGAGGTCACATAAAATTGGACATTCTTGTTAAAGATACATTTATTAAGCTATTATTCAATGTAGTCTCGCAGTGTAATTTATATTTTAGAGACAGAAACATGTTATAGTCAGACCACTTTCACAATCTTGCTATAATTACCACTGCCTTTGGCAATATATCACCTCAGATAAACTTCAATAAGAAGCTGTTATGGTATTCTCCAATAATATGTCAAACAAACCATTTTAGTTGTTTGATTACTTTGCTGCGAATTCATTTAGACAGCATCAAAATGAAATTTTCAACGTACATTTGGTTGTTTCAAGTCCCTTGCGTCAGACAATTTATGTAGATCAAATCTCTGTTTATCACCATACTTTTTGTATGAGAAAAGAGAAAAAACAACTTCTCATTATTATCCTGTAAAATTTATGCAGATAAGGTTGGACTTGAGGATAAAATGTAGCACACCATTAAATGACTGATCTTTGAAATACCTGATGAAGGAGTGGCACTCTGAAAACTAGTGCTTCCAAATAAACCTGTTGGACAATAACTTGGTGTTGTGTGATTTTTTAACTTTATTCACCCTAGTTCAACGTCGGCACCTCAATACCTAACTACAATTGTAGCAGTGTATATAAAAATACCAAGTTCCTAAAGACAACATGGATAAAGAAAGGGAATTTCTTTATTAATAATGTAAAATAAACAATTAGATGTGAAAAAACAGCACCTAATTTATATCACAACCAAATTTCCCCAAATATTAATATATCCAGTAATGTAAATCCAGTAAATTATGCATGGGCTGAATGCCTTATGCAGCATTTTAAAACTAGCCTATTGCTAATTGCAGCAAGCTTGTAACATTGGACCAGATTTTCCACTGACCAGACAGTTCCTATTCCAGTGTAGATGGGAATTCTGCTAAGAAACCCAGGGGAATCCCCATCAAAGTACCGTCTGCAGGAATTGGCTGGGAAATTGAAATTTCAGCTGGGAAATTCCTGCCAGCTGGGATCCCTCCAAAACTCACCATTTAAATCAGAGGGTCCCAATAAAATTACAAAATGATTGCTCAGGAAGGGTTGGATTAGTAAATACATAATTGAACTCCTGAGTAACTATTAAACAGACCCAGTACCTAACCTCACACAATTCAGATTGCACTCCCTCAGACCCCTTTCACACCCTGAGATCAACCTCTTCTTTCCCCTTCAGAACCTGATGCAACCACGCACAATTTCCACTCCCCCCCCACCCCTCCCCCCCACCCCCACCGCCTTCGAGGACCTGACCCCTCAAGCTGAAACATCTCCCTCAACCCTACCCTCACATTCCCCTCCTCCCCACTCACCAACCCTGGTCACCAGATCCTGATGCAACAACTCCCGCATCCCCCACCCTGGTACCCAGCTCCCATCCGCCCTGCAGTGCCCTGACATGACATCACCCCTTGTCCCCACTCTGGGACCCAAACTCCCTTCCCCTTCGCAGGACTGGACCTCTCTTCGCCCCCAACGCTGGACACTAACCCAATAGACCCCAGTTCCTGATACTAGATAGCAGAGTCTAGGTCTTCTGGCTAGCATTATTTAAACAGCAGTGTTAATCCATTTATTTCTGCTCACTGACAGGAAAAACCAGGAGTCAATTGTCAGCAGCCTCAGTAACCATATTGGTCATCACATGCCGAATTAATCTCTCCTCCACACTGGAAACATTTATTTACACTTTTCAACTGGATTATTGGTTAGTCATGAAAAGCAGAACACCAGCTTTCTGCTAGCCACCCTGTCTAAACCCCTCATAATTTTAATTGGTTCTATCGCATCTTCCCCCGTCTTCACTTCTTCAAAGAGTACAATCCCAATCTTTACAACATGATTTCATCAATGACGTTCCTCGTCCATGGAAGCATTCTCATAATTTTTTTTCTGCATTGTCTCAAATTTCTTCACATCCTTCCTAAAGTGTGGTGTCCAGAGCAGCCAGACTACTCCAGCTGAGGAAGGACTAGGCCTGATGGCTGACACAGTGGCTCAGTGGTTAGCACTGCTACTTTGTATCACCAGGCACCCACGTTCAATTCCACCCTCAGGTGATTGTGTGTATACATGTTCTCCCTGTGTCTGTGTAGGTTTCCTCCCACAATCCAAAGCTGTGCATTTTAAACATAAAGGAGCTCATAGCAGGCTTATAGTGTATTTTCCTGCTCACTCTTAATATTTCTTTCAAGTAAGAAAACTATCTATACCTCATAAACTTCTGAGATCACCATCCCACCTTCTCAACCTCATCCCTCACCTTAGGCACAGTGATGCTCAGGTTAAACCACCACCTCACTTTCTGATAAGCCAGCAGCGCTATCATCCTATGGGACTATAGTGACTTTAATGTTGTGTCCTGCATCTACAGGTTCTGTTTACCTATATTGTTTAGGGTTAAGCACAACTTTCCTTTCACAAATTCATATGGAATCTGCCAGATTGCATAGAGATTTTCTAAGTGCCTGCCATAATGTGCTTAATAGTGGATGATAGCAGTTTCCTGATGACAGATTTTAGGCTCACAAATGTCTTGTTTCTAATTTCTTCTCTCCCGTCCTGCCTGAGCAATGGAGTTACTCTCCTTATTTTCCTAGCTGATGGGACCTCTCCAGAATTTTGAGAGTTTGGATAATTAAAAACAATGCATCTGCTATCTCAGCAGCCACTTCTTTTAAAAACTGAAGCTGAACTCCATGAGGAACTGGGGCTTGTCACCCGATAGTTTTAATAATATTCTTGATACCATTTCCCTGGATATTGTAATTGTTTTAAGCTCCTCTCTCCCTTTCACCACCACTTATATATAGTTCTACCTTGCTATTTGAGACTTACACAGTTAATGCGGAGCCAAAATAACTGTTCAGAGCATATGCCTTTTCTTTATTTTCTTTTATTAAATCCACAGGCTCATTCTCTAGAGGACTAATGTTTATTTTACTTATTCTTTTTCTTTTTAAACATTTATACAAATTCTTAAGAGCTTTTTTTTATGTTTTAAGCTGGCTTTCTCTCATATGCTAATTTTTCCATTTCTTTTCTAACGCATTCTTTGTTGAGGTTTTAAACTCCATCCAATCTTCCAGCCTGCCATTAACGTTTGCCTAATTGTAGATATTTTTTTCAATTTTGATACTATCAATAAATGCCTCAGATACCATGATTATGTTTCCTACTCACAGAATCTTTGATTCTCCCCAAATCTCCCCAAACCATATCTTGGTTGAGAGTAATGAAATAGCTCTTTGAATGTTCAGCACTGCATCTCTGTTGACTGACTCCTTAACTTAATCTCCCATTTTGCTTTAGTTAGCTTTATCTCCATATCTTTGTAATTGCATCTATTTAACTTTAAAACACAAAGTTTTAGGTCCAAACTTCTCACTTTTAAACTGTATGTGAAATTTAAGCATGGGTCGATGCTAATCACGATGGACATCCAGTCCCTGTAACATCTCCGCGTACCTCGACACGGTTCTGTCCCCTTTAGTCCAAGAACTCCCCACCTACGTTCGGGACACCACCCACGCCCTCCACCTCCTCCATGATTTTCGCTTCCCCAGTCCCCAATGCCTTATCTTCACCATGGGCATCCAGTCCCTGTACACCTCCATCCCCCATCACGAAGGACTCAAAGCCCTCCGCTTCTTCCTTTCCCACTGCAACAACCAGTACCCTTCCGCTGACACCCTCCTTCGACTGACTGAACTGGTCCTCACCCTGAATAACTTCTCTTTTCAATCCTCCCACTTCCTCCAAACTAAAGGAGTTGCCGTGGGCACCCATATGGGCCCCAGCTATGCCTGTCTCTTTGTAGGATATGTGGAACAGTCAATCTTCCGCAGCTACACTGGCACCAGCCCCCATCTTTTCCTCCGCTACATCGATGACTGTATCGGCGCTGCCTTGTGCTCCCATGAGGAGGTTGAACAGTTCATCAACTTTACCAACACCTTCCATCCCAACCTCAAATTCACCTGGACTGTCTCAGACTCCTCCCTCCCCTTCCTAGACCTTTCCATTTCTATCTCGGGTGACCGACTCAACACAGACATCTACTATAAACCGACTGACTCCCACAGCTACCTGGACTACACCTCCTCCCACCCTGCCCCCTGTAAAAACGCCATCCCATATTCCCAATTCCTTCGTCTCCATCGCATCTGCTCCCATGAGGACCAGTCCCAATACCGTAAAGCCCAGATGGCCTCCTTCTTCAAGGATCGCAGATTCCCCCTAGACGTGATCGACGATGCCCTCCACCGCATCTCCTCCACTTCCCGCTCCTCCGCCCTTGAGCCCCGCTACACCAACTGCCACCAAGACAGAACCCCACTGGTTCTCACCTACCACCCCACCAACCTCCGTATACAGCGTATCATCCGCCATCATTTCCGCCACCTCCAAACGGACCCCACCACCAGGGATATATTTCCCTCCCCTCCCCTATCAGCGTTCCGCAAAGACCACTCCCTTCGTGACTCCCTCGTCAGGTCCACACCCCCCACTAACCCAACCTCCACTCCCGGCACCTTCCCCTACAACCGCAGGAAATGTAAAACTTGCGCCCACACCTCCTCCTTTACTTCTCTCCAAGGCCCCAAGGGATCCTTCCATATCCGCCACAAATTCACCTGCACCTCCACACACATCATCTATTGCATCCGCTGCACCTGATGTGGCCTCCTCTATATTGGGGAGACGGGCCACCTACTTGCGGAACGCTTCAGGGAACACCTCTGGGACACCCGGACCAGCCAACCCAACCACCCCGTGGCTCAACACTTTAACTCTCCCTCCCACTCCACCTAGGACATGCAGGTCCTGGGACTCCTCCATCGGCAGAACATAACAACACGACGGTTGGAGGAAGAGCGCCTCATCTTCCGCCTGGGAACCTTCCAACTACAAGGGATGAACTCAGATTTCTCCATTTTCCTCATTTCCCCTCCCCCCACCTTGTCTCAGTCGGTTCCCTCAACTCAGCACCGCCCTCCTAACCTGCAATCTTCTTCCTGACCTCTCCGCCCCCACCCCACTCCGGCCTATCACCCTCACCTTGACCTCCTTCCACCTATCACATCTCCATCACCCCTCCCCCAAGTCCCTCCTCCCTACCTTTTATCTTAGCCTGCCTGGCACACTCTCCTCATTCCTGATGAAGGGCTCTGGCCCGAAACGTCAAATTTCCTGTTCCTTGGATGCTGCCTAACCTGCTGCGCTTTAACCAGCAACACATTTTCAGCTCGATGCTAATCACCACAACTTGCTGAAATGTACTTCAGCCTTAAGTCATGCAATGAACATTGCCACTTAAAAAAACAGTACTGTCATCAGCTTTTCACTTCACTTTTACCTGTGTCTTTCATGTAAAGGTAGAGTTATGGAGTAATAGAGATGTACAGCCCAGAAACAGACGCTTTGGTCCAATTCCTCCATGCTGATCTCCATCCTAAATTAATTTAGTCCCATTTGCCAGCGATTGGCCCATATCACTCTGAACCCTTCCTATTCATTTACCCATCCAGACGCCTTTTAAATGCTGTAATTGTACCAGCCTCCACAACTTCCTCAGGCAGCTCATTCTGTACAAAATCTGATGAAGGGCTTTTGCCCGAAACGTTGATTTTCCTGCTCCTCAGATGCTGCCTGACCTGCTGTGCTTTGCCAGCACCACTCTGATCTAAACTCTAGTTTCCAGCATCTTCAGTGTTCACTTTTGCCTCATACTATACGCGCACCACCCTCTGCATGAAAATGTTACCCCTTAGGTCCCTTTTAAATCTTTCCCCTCTCACCTTAAACCTATTCCCTCTAGTTTTGGACTCATCTACTCTGGGAAAAAGACCTCAACTATTCACCCTATGCATGCCCCTCATGATTTTATAAACCTCTATTAGGTCACCTCCTCAGTCTCCGACGTTCCAGGGAAAACAGCCCCAGCCTATTCGGCCTCTCCTCACAATTCAAAACGTCAACTCTGGCAACATCCTTGTAAATCTTTTCTGAACCATTTCAAGTTTCACAACATCTTTCCTATAGGTGGGAGACCAGAACTGAGCATTGCTAAAATCTTAATCCTATTTATTTTGGAGAGGATAGACTATGCCTGGGGTATACGTTATTTCTGATTGAATTTTATCTGCTGTGACTGTAGACCCAATGTGTGAATGCAGGTCCCTCTGCAGATGATGAATAGTATGGCCTGAGATTAACTAATTTATTTTCTGACATTTTCATTTAATTATCCAGCCATTGTGCATATACACCCTACTGGCAGTGTACTAACTTCGCTATTTATTGACACATCCAGTCACAGTTATCCAACAATCAACTGGAGTATGGCTTTCCTGTAATGGATTTCCTTTTTGAAAGCACAGATCAAACAGATTGCTGTAGCTCCCTCTCTGTCGTCAAGATATTCCCTCACATGATGTCTTATCTGCTCAATGCCTGTTGACCATTTACAAGGTTCAGGTTGGGAATGTGATTGAATATTCTCTTTTTGCCTGGATGGCTGCCACTCCTGCAACACTTAAGAAAATTGACACCATTCACATAAATGGATCCTGTTTGATTGACACCCATCACCCACTTTCCCTCCCTTCACCAACAATACAGAGTGGGCAACAGTATATACCATTTACACAATGCACACAACATTACACCAGAACTCCTCCAATACCAGTGTCCAAGCCTGCAACTTCAACCATCTAGGACAAGGGTAGCTGATGCAAGGGAACACTATTATTTGCAAGTTTTCCACAAATCTGAGTGGGTGGTATAGTGGCACAGTGGTGGTACCTCACAGCACTAGTAGACCCGGGTTCAATTCCCACCTCAGGTGACTGTCTGTGTGGAGTTTGCATGTTCTCCCTGTGTCTGTGTGGGTTTCCTCCCACAGTCCAAAAACGTGCAGGTTTGGTGAATTGGCCATGCTAATTTGCCTATGGTGTAGTTGGGCTGAAGGGCCTTTTTCCACACTGTAAGTAATGTAATCTAATCAAAATTCCTGGCTTGGAACTGTCACTGGATCAAAATCCTGGAATTCCTTTTCTTACACACCAAGCATTGCAGCGATCCAAGAAGGCAGCTCACCGTCACTTCTCAAGAGAAATCAGGGATGAGCAATAAAAACATATCTAGCCACTGACACCAACGTACCATGCATAAATAAAAGACTGACTTCTCTCTAGCTCCCTGAATGTTAGTGAAGTACTCTGCTTTGGTGTTGCCAGGTTTCCCATAATGTTTTCAAACTCTCCTGTTTCCTGGTGTGCTCTGCTGTTGATAGCAACTGAGTTTCAGATTCTATGGTAACATGAGCCTTACATTTGCTTCACCATGGCCTTTAAATGCAGAAGCAGAACAACTTAGACAATTAATATTTTTTACATCTGTTTCACTGAATAGTAGATAAAAACTATCATAATGGAATAATTTGTTATTTTGAAAGAAACATTAGTCAGAAATCCTTCCCTCTTTTCAGAACCTTTTTACCAAGCAACTTCTTCTGAGAGTACTTGAGTCCTACGTTTACACATCAAATCATGAGTTGTCTTTTATTTAAACTCAGTTTCTACTATCTACCAACTCATTCTGTGAGTTCTTCGTGAATAAAAATACCTGTGATCTGTAAAATGACATTCCTGATAAGCATTGAACTTTTCACGATCAAGGAGACAATTATGCTATTGTATCATTGCTGAAATAGAATTTAGGCAAAATCTTATAACAGGGCCTAGAAATGCATTATTAACAATCAGACTGATTTATTTCTTTTAAGTGTACTTTTGATGCAATTGATTGCTTACCATTCATTTATTAACTTGTCTGCAGAATACTCACATTTCTAAGAAGCAGAAATGAAAGGTCTATCAGGTTGTGCTTATATTTCCTTCTGAAATTCTATTTATATCTCTCAATAAAATGGTTGTATATATTCCACAGAACAAATTCAAACAAAATCTATATGGTGTGGTGTGAAATATTGCAGCACAGTTTTCTGGCATTTGAGATTATTATTACTGTCTGAATGTTATGTTTTGCCTTCCACTGACATTTGCTAATTTTGTTTGGATGTATTCCTGGAGTAGGAAGTGTTGTGGTGCAGTAGGTATGCCTCTGAGCCAGAAATTCCGAGTTCAAGTCTCACTCTAGGACCTGACCACTGAGGAGGTTGTGTTCATAATGCAGCCATCCTTCAAACATATGTAAGGGATTCCTTATCATGTCATAGAAAGAACATTGGAGCCTCATCCATCACTATTTGCAGCTCTGGATCTACAACATGCAGGTAAAAGTGCATTTGTCAGCAGACCAACCTGGATTCCTTGAGAAATTGAGAGGGGCGAGGTGTGGGATCAGGTAGGTTGGCTTAACTTGCTGCATGGCCAGTGTGGATTAGACCTATGCCAGGACTCTGTCTTTGCCCTACCATGTGGTGGAGATGGTGGTTCTGTGGATGGGATCTACTTTCAGGCAAAAAACTCAAGAAGTGTTCCTGACGGTTTTGTCACTTGGCTTCTCACCTCCAATAGTCTGAGTCCCCTTAGCTGACTAACACATCTCATTTTTTTTTGTAACTATTAAATAAAGTTATTCAAAGACAAAAAGCAAAACTACCAATGTACTTAATGTCTATGACTTTCATTTTACCATGATCGCTCAAACAGCAAGTCGTAGCTTACTTGTCCAAATGTTGGATAATCCTGGAGGATTGATAACCTGAACTAAATCTCCTCAGTAAAATGGCACACACATTGATTTCAAGTGATTGATCTTGGGTGTCATCCCTCAAAGATTGAGGAAAGAGCTTCCAACACTCATGGACAGCATAAACAATTATCACATCTCACCTTTATTGTGATGGAAATCACATGATGAAAATAGGAGCAGGTTACTATTAATTTTGCTTCTGTTTCACCATTCAACTCGATCTTGGCTGATATGTACATATCCTATTGTTTGCTTACCAATCATAATCTTGAAAATTTCAATTGGCCCGGACTCTAAATCCTGTGAAGAATAGGATTGTATTACTCTTTATATGAAAATCAACTTCCTGATTTCATTCCTACTTCCAGTTTTGTAGCTTTGTCCTTTTGTTCTGGATTTCCCATCCAGAGCAATTGAACCTCTATTACTTGAATCCCTTTATAGTCTCAAGCACAAGCAATACATGAGTATTGCTGAATAAAGAAACATTTAAAGGGTGGTTCTCTTGTTTGTTAGGCTGCTAGGTTGAACATTTGTTTTCTCATTTTCATTTTTGGCGTGAGATCCCTAACAGTCAGTTGCAAGATTACGCACTACTGCTGCCATCATGTATTAATATCACAAGCAGGTACATAGAACCACATGTAAATGATGACTGTACACCATATGAATGCAATGCTATGCATGTTAGTTACAGAGACATAATAGACTCGGACTTCACTTGACACTCCTTCCCTCAAGTCGCAGTTCCGTTTAATCTGACTTCATTGACAATGCAGTCTAGCTGTTACATACAATATTAATCTCATATCGACAACATAATCTCTGGTACATTTCTGCTATGGTTACGGCAGCCTCATTCTGTCCAGTAAAATTCGAAATTCTACAACTCTAATGTGATCCTGTAACACTTTCTAGATGATTTCTGACAGTTTACACAACAATAATCATTACGTCAGAGTGGGCTAGACTAAATTACATCATGTTGAATGATACTAATTCAAGGTGTTGGAATAATCAAGTAGACATGCCAATTTGTAAAACTGTTGCATAAACAAAATGAGTACAGCATGAAATTTATGAATGTGTGGAAATCTATATATGTGTATATCTATATCAGACACAAAAAATAAAATGGGAAAGGTGCTTTAAACAGGATTACCAAGGAAATTAGGGATAGCATTAGATCCAAGGAAAATTGATCAAATAAAGCAACAGACCTTTGGATTGGTAGCAATTTAGATTCCAACAAAACAAGACAAAGAGATTAAGGGGGGAGACTAGATTATGAGTGTAAGCTTACAGGGAATATAGAAATTCATGGTAAAAGCTTCTATTACTACGTGAAGAGAAAACAGGTTAGTGAAAACAAATGTGGTCCCTTTACAATCGGAAACACAGGAAATTATAATGAGAAATGAAGAGATGGCAGATCAATGAATGACATTTATTGGTTCTGTCTTCACAAAGGAAAGTACAAATAAAGTCCAAAAAAATGTTGGAAAACAGGATCTAATGAGAGGGAGGAACTGAACGAAATCAGTATTAGTGTTGCAAAAATGATTGGGATTAAAAGCCAATAAATCTCCAGAATTTGACAATCTACATCCCAGAATAATTAAGGAAGTGACCAAAGAGATATTGGATATATTGGTGGTCCTCTTTCAAGACCCAATAGATTCTGGAACACCTCTTATCTATTGGAGGATATTTAACGTAATCCCAATATTTTAAAAAGACAGACAAAAAACAGGGAATTGTAAACCTGACAGCCTGAAATCGACAGTGGGGAAAATGCAAGAGTCCATTATAAAATTGTTAATAACAGTGCATTTGGAAACCATTGACGGGATGAGATAGAGTCAGCTTGGATTGATGAAAGGGAAATCATTATTGACAAATCTTCTGTAATGTTATAAGGACATAAGTAATAGAGTTGATCGGGGAAGCCAGTGGATGTGGTTTATCTGGTCTTGAGAAGGCTTTATAAAGTCTCACATTAGAGATTAGCATGTGAAATTTACAGTGTGGGACTGAAAGTAGTGTACTGTCACAGACAGAGAATTGTTTGGCATACAGGGAACAGAGTATGAATAACTGGGCCATTTTCTGAGTAGCAGGCCATGACTAGCGGGGAACCACAGGCATCAAGGCTTGGATATCAGCTATTAACAATAAATATTATTGATTTAACCAAAGGAACTAAATGTAGGTTCTCCAAGTTTGCAGACAACATAAAACCAGGTGGAAGAGTGAATTGAGAAGGATGCAGAGATACTTCAGTGTGATTCCAACAAGTTGAATATATGAGCAAATATATGGCGGATGAAGCACAATGTGGATAAATTAGAAATTATTCACCTTGATAGCAAAAAAAGGAAGGCAGTTCATTGTTTGAATGGAGATATATTGGGAAAGGGGAAATGCAATGAAATCTAGGTATCCTTGTACACCAGTTGCTGATAGTAAGCAGGAGGTGCAGCAGGCAGTGAAGATGGTTCATGGTGTGTTGGTCTTCATAGTGAGAGATTTTGAGTACCAGCACAGGAATGTCTTACTGCAATTACAAAGGCAAGGGTGAGACCACAATCGGAGTATTGTGTGTAGTTTGCTTTTCCTAATTTGAGGAATGATGCTCTGGTTGTTGATAGAGTGCAACGAATGTTTACCAGTCTGATTGCTGGGCTGGTAGGAATAATGTATAAAGAGAGACAGGGTTGAAATATTAACACTGATTTCTCTCTACAGATGCTGCCAGACCTTTACCAACAATCTTTTTTTTAATTAAGACTCTGTCCACTGGAGTTTAGAAGGAATGAGGAGGGATCATTAGATTAGATTACTTACAGTGTGGAAACAGGCCCTTCGGCCCAACAAGTCCACACCGACCCGCCGAAGCGCAACCCACCCATACCCCTACATTTACCCCTTACCTAACACTACGGGCAATTTAGCATGGCCAATTCACCTGACCCACACATCTTTGTGCTAGTGGGAGGAAACCGGAGCACCCGGAGGAAACCCACACAGACACGGAGAGATCTTGCAAACTCCACACAGTCAGTCGCCTGAGTCGGGAATTGAACCCGGGTCTCAGGCGCTGTGAGGCAGCAGTGCTAACCACTGTGCCACCGTGCCGCCCACAAAATCATATGGAAACCTATAAAATACTAACAGGGCTATACAGGTAAATGCCATAAGATGCTCCGGATTACTATGGAGTCCAGGTGACTAGGGATTCCAGAACTAGGGATCACAATTTACGGGTCGGATAGACTATGTAGGACTGAGAGGCTGGGAATCAGAGTCTAGATTAGAGTGGCACTGGAAAAGCACAGCAGGTCAGGCAACATCTGAGGAGCAGGAAAATCAACATTTCGGGCAAAACCCCTCTATTATGAAGGGCTTTTGCCCGAAACATTGATTTTCCTGCTCCTAGTATGCTGCCTGACCTGCTGTGCTTTTCCAGCACCACTCTATGTAGGACTGAAATAAGGAGAAATGTCTTCACCCAGTGATGAGCCGGTGGAATTCTCTGACACAGAAAGTAGTTGAGGCCATAAAACATTGAATGTTGTGAAGGAAGAGTTAGATATCGTTTGGAGGTCTAAAGGAATTAAAGGGAATGGGGAAAAAGTGGGAACAGGATCAGCCATGATCGCAAGAGCAGGTTCAAGGCTCTCCTGCTCCGAATCCTGTCAATACATGAGTATGTGTATCAGGAGATAAACATTTCGATTCCTAGTGTTTTTTTTATTTACTTGTATCGTCCCATGAATGGTTCGTTCATTTCTTTCTGCACCCAGCTCCGAATTTTGCCGGTTGATTGTAACCTCCACCCGAACCTCACTTGCATAACCTGAGGGTCAGCATGCCTTCAGGCAAGGGGAGAGATGCTGTGGAGGAGTCTGAGGAAAACAGAAATTCGCAGCACAGGGAGAGAGAGAGGTACTGAACATCCAATCTCCCGGTTACAATGCGAGGAAAATAAAAGGACCTTAGCAGACATGCACATACGCCTCAAATTCCTATACCAGGGAGGTTTGGCGTGTATGTGTGTGTGGGTGTAAGAGTCTTTCTGCAATTTCTCATGATTAATGAAGTCTGAGAGCTTCACGGGGCGCCGGATAAAGTGTTCACGTTCGCCGTCTGTGAAACGGCAATTGCACAAGCGAGCGGATTAGTGCCCGCACAGTCTGATCTTTGATCTCGGCCAGACGGTGTATGCAAAAAAAAATGGGGGTGGGAGCGGAGATGCAAATGCGTTGATAAGAGTGTTTTGCTTTCGGGGCCACATGATCGAGTCTGTTGTAGCGAGAGCGAACCTCGCTCCTCCCTCTTGACTCCCCGCGCGGAGATAATTGGGGTCGGTCTGGGACCGCGGTGGTCGCTGAGACATGGCGCGGCGCCGGGACGCGCTGTTTGCCTTCGCCGTGATTGCCCTGCTGGCGGTGACCGGAGCCGGCCTGTACTCTCCGAGCGACAACATCGCCCTCCTGAACACCGACAACTACGAGCGCATCCTGTACCACTCCAGCAATGCCTGGCTGGTGGAGTTCTACGCCTCCTGGTGCGGACACTGTAAAAGCTTCGCTCCCGTGTGGAAGGCGCTGGCCAAAGACATCAAAGGTTTGGACGCTGGGGATTTTAATTTAGCCCGCAGTGTGTGTATGTGTGTGGGAAAGCAACTTCAAACCCAGCCGTCTGGGAGCTGTCACTACAAGAGACTGTAGGCTGTGCTGCAACCTGTTTTATTTCCCTTACATTGTAACCAGGAGATGGTGACTGAATATTCAGTATCTCTGTCCTCAGTCTCCGTGCTGCAAATTTCTGTTATCCTATCACACTCTCCCCTTGCCTGAGGCATGCTGAACCCTCGGGCTTAACTTTGCCATCATTCCTGGTGAAGGGCTTTTGCCCGAAACGTCGATTTTCCTGCTGCTAGGATGCTGCCTGACCTGCTGTGCTTCTCCAGCACCACTCTGATCTTGACTCTAATCTGCAGTACCCACTTTTGACCAGTTGTCTCTGTCTGTTGAGAAAGTAGTCCTATAAGTCTGGTGGGATCATGGTGATCTCACCTTTACTGTGTTTGGGAGGGTAGTACGCACCAATCCCAGCCCTCTGCAAGAGCCCTGGCTACCAGCACACCCTCAAGTCACTCTTCCATTATTTTGGATGTTGCAGCCAGATTTCACAGAATTCTGCCCCCAGCAGCACCTATCAAGGACTGGTAACCTCTGGGAGAATTGGGGAGAATAACAAAGCGCCTAATTTGCTCCTGGCTCACCGTCGGTGTGAGTGCACTGTTCCAGTGCCCAAATCAGTAGATAATGCCAGGGAGACAGGCATTGTGCTGTATGTAGAGGCCAGGCACAGCCAAATGGTTGCATGAGCACAGTGAGAACTGGGAAGAATGCAAATAAATGTCTGGCAAACAAATCTGAGCATTATGGACAGGGGGTTGAATAATGCTGGATGGGAAACATAATGGCGGTTCAGAGGCTAGGATGACTTTCCAACAGGCATTTTAGTAGTTGTTCCAATGCACTTAGCTGCAGTGAGATCAGGGTAGCACAAATGGTGTTCTATCTGGGTGTCTCAGTGAGTGGTGTCATGCTGTGAATCAAGACTGCAAGTTGTCTCAGAACCCTGTCAAACTCACTCTAGAAATGTCAGTAGTAAATGGCAGGTAAAAACAATGACTGCAGATGCTGGAAACCAGATTCTGGATTAGTGGTGCTGGAAGAGCACAGCAGTTCAGGCAGCATCCGAGGAGCAGTAAAATCGACGTTTCGGGCAAAAGCCCTTCATCAGGAATAAAGGCAGAGAGCCTGAAGCGTGGAGAGATAAGCTAGAGGAGGGTGGGGGTGGGGAGATTGTATCAAAGAGTACAATAGGTGAGTGGGGGAGGGGATGAAGGTGATGGAGCGGGTGGGGTGGAGTGGATAGGTGGAAAGGAAGATAGGCAGGTAGGACAAGTCATGGGGATAGTGTTGAGCTGGAAGTTTGGAACTAGGGTGAGGTGGGGGAAGGGGAAATGAGGAAACTGTTGAAGTCCACATTGATGCCCTGGGGTTGAAGTATTCCGAGGCGGAAGATGAGGCATTCTTCCTCCAGGCGTCTGGTGGTGAGGGAGCGGCGGTGAAGGAGGCCCAAATGTCAGGGAGCACTGACAATTGCAGAGCTAGGGTCTGAGTGGAAGTAGCCTGCCATATGTCCTCGCTCTTCATCTCCCTCGATGGTGTCCATTGAAGTATCATTAAAGAGTGATGCCTTGAAACATACTGCACCATTAAGACAACGTGAGCAAACAGTTAATTCATTGTTGACATGTGCCATTCCATCATACTGAGAATGTTGGAAAATGTTCAACAATTTTGACTGCCCTCTGGCTGCCTATTAGTAAAGCTCCACTAGATATCTTATATGTGTGAAACTCAACAAATGTAGATTCCACGTGCCCTGAATGTTCTTATTTGTGCCAGAAAATTGTTGAATTTTAAGGCTTCATAAACCTTGTGGTCCTATGCAATGAACACACACTGTTCTGTGCATTGTTTACGTGTAAAAAGAAACAATGGTTCCCTGAAGGCATAAAACTGATCAGACCTCACACATCACAGCCAACTGTCCCAAATGTGTAAGGCTGTTTATTAGGATGATGCAGTCTGACACTTACTGGAGTACTGTCTGTATCTAACACAAGCTAGACACAGCCAAAGCTGTTCAAGGTTGAAGAATGGATCCTTTCTACCAACTTCTCCAGTCTACTCCCTCCCCATCCCAACCAAACCAAACCAACTACTGTTCTGATTTGAGTCTGCTGTACTGGGTGGCTTAACCGAGTACAGCACCAGATAGTACTCATGGGTTCCTAGCTGGTCAATCTGGAAGAAGTATTCAGATGGTTAGTATGTTGGCTGTGTGAAATAGGGCAGCAGTGAAATTGTCAGAGCGGAAAACGGGAAGATGTGAAGCCATAAACTGAGAGGATTAAGAATTGAAATAACGGTAGGTTAAAAAGGTAAGAATCTGCAATGCTGTGCGGAAGAGAAAGGTGATAGGAACAGCAAGGGGTGCAATTAAGATGTCAGAGAAGTGTAAATCTAGCTTGTACTGAAAATGACAATACGCTGTGATTCATTTGCAAAGAGTGCCTGAGAAACAACTTAACACTTCACACAGAGTACTTTTGCAATGTTGCCACGATAATTCTTTGGCATACAAGGCAACCTATTTGTACGTTGTCTAATCCCTGTTTGTGGATTATTTCTAATGGCCAGTTAATCGATAGCTGACTGAGAATTGTTGGCTGCAACACAGGAGAACGTCTTGTTCTTCATCGGGGTCCTGTTCATTGTCAGGAGGCAGACAGAACATCACTTTAACTCCTCAAGCGAAGAATGCATGTTTGACGATAAAGCACCCATTGCAGATGGGAAAGCGTGCACACTGATTAGAACTCAAGCTATTTCTTCCAATCAGTATTTCACCAGTCTTTAAGGTACACCTCTCTGTTTCTGCTGCCACCTCTTATAATGTGTTACGCAAGAACTTTCAAAATGTTCGCAGGTAAAGGGACGGCTGGAAAATGGGAAATCTTCAGTAATGAGAGTCCAGAGGAAGCATATTCCTGTTAGGGTGAAAGGAAAGGCTGGTAGGTGTAGGGAATGCTGGATGACTAAAGATATTGAGGGTTTGATTAAGAAAAAGAAGGAAACATTTGTCAGGTATAGACAGGATAGATCGAGTGAATTCTTAGAGTATAAAGGCAGTAGGAGTATACTTAAGAGGGAAATCAAGGGGGCAAAAAGGGGACATTCGATAGCTTTGGCAAATGGAGTTAAGGAGAATCCAAAGGTATTTTACAAATACGTTAAGGAAAAAAGGTTAATTAGGGAGAGAATAGGGACCCTCAAAGATCAGCAAGGTGACTTTTGTACGGAGCCACAGAAAATGGGGGAGATACTAAACGTGTATTTGCATCAATGTTTGCTGTGGAAAAGAACATAGAAGGTAAAGACTTAGGAAAATAGATGGTGACATCTTGAAAAATATCCAGCACTTCCTCCTCTGTAATATGGACATCTTGAAATGCATAAAAATGGATAAATCCCCAGGACCTGATCAGGTGTACCCTCGAACTCTTTTTGGAAAGCCAGGGAAGTGATTGCTGGGCATCTTTCTGAAATATTTATCATCGATAGTAACATGTGAGGTGCTGAAAGACTGGAGGTTGGCTAACGTGGTACCACTGTTTAAGAAGGGTGGTATGGACAAGCCAGGGAACTATAGACCAGTGAGCCTGATGTCAGTGCTGGGCAAGTTGTTGGAGGGAATCCTGAGGGACAGGATGTACATGTATTTGGAAAGGCAAGGATTGAATAGGGATGGTCAAAATGGCTTTGCGTATGGGAAATCCTGTCTCTCAAATGTGATGTTTTTGAAGAAGTAACAAAGAGGATTGATGAGGGCAGAGTGGTAGATGTGATCTATATGGATTTCAGTAAGGCGTTTAACAAGGTTCCCCATAGGAGACTGGTTAGCAAAGTGAGGTCTCATGGAATGCAGGAAGAACTAGCCATTTGGATACAGAATTGGCTCAAAGGTAGGAGACAGAAAGTGGTGGAGGTTTATTTTTCAGACTGGAGGCCTGTGACCAGTGGAGTGCCACAAGGATTAGAGCTGGGTTCTCTACTTTTTGTCATTTACGTAAATGATTTGGATGTGAGCATAAGAGGTACAGTTAGTAAGTTTGCAGATGACACCAAAATTGGAAATGTAGTGGACAGCGAAGAAGGTTACCTTAGATTTCAGTGGAATCTTGATCAGATGGGCCAATAGGCTGAAAAGTATCAAATGGAGTTTAATTCAGATAAATGCAAGGTGCTGCATTTTGGGAAAGCAAATCCTAGCAGGACATATACACTTAATGGTAAGGTCCTAGGGAGTGTTGCTGAACAAAGAGACCTTGGAGTGCAGGTTCATAGCTGCTTGAAAGTGGAGTCACAGGTAGATAGGATAGTGAAGAAGGCATTTGGTATGCTTTCCTTTATTGGTCAGAGTACTGAGTGCAGGAGTTGGGAGGTCATGTTGCGGCTGTACAGGACATTGATTAGGCCACTGTTGGAATATTGCATGCAGTTCTGGTCTCCTTCCTATCGGAAAGATGTTGTGAAACTTGAAAGGGTTCAGAAAAGATTTACAAGGACACTTCCAGGTTTGGATGATTTGAGCTCTCGGGAGAGGCTGAACAGTCTGGGGCTGTTTTCCCTGCCGTGTCGGAGGCTAAGGGGTGACCTTATAGAGGTTTACAAAATCATGAGGGGCAAGGATAGGATGAATAGACAAAGTATTTTCCCTCGGGTGGGGGGGTCCAGAACTAGAGGGCATAGGTCTAGGATGAGAGGGGAAGGATATGAAAGAGAACTAAGGGGCAACGTTTTCATGCAGAGGGTGGAACATGTATTGAATGAGCTGCCAGAGGAGTGGAGGAGACTAGTACAATTGCAACATTTAAAAGGCATCTGGATGGGTTTGTGAATAGGAAGGATTTGGAGGGATACGGACTGGGTGCTGGCTGGTGGGACTAGATTGGGTTGGGCAAATGGCCGGCATGGACGATTCGGACAGAAGGGTCTGTTTCCATGCTGTACATTTCCATGACTCTATGACACTATGAAATGGTTCAATTGTAAAACTGCTGTGACCAACTGAAAGCCATTCAAAGCCATTTCCCATTGAAAGAGGAGCAGATGCCAGTTCTCAACCATGTCCTGTTTACACAAGAAGTCTCCCCATCTGTAACCCCTTTGGAAAAAAATATTGTTAAACAGAGAGCACATACTGCGATGTGCAATAATACAGTAGCAAGCAAATTGAGAGGGTTTGATGTAATGATTGCAACTGTAAAGAACCTCAACTACTCCATGGGCCCTTGCTTTGTTTTTTTGTGTGTCATTTCCGAGTAATATGTGCCTGGAGGACAAAGAGGGATGCTGAATGGAAGTGGTGCAAATAATTCCGTAGACAACTGGAATGTTGCCCTTTATTGCAAGGTGGTGGAATAGGAAAATGATTTTATGAAGTATTAATTGTCCTGTGGCTCAGAAGAATATACTTCCAGATATTTTTAAACTACCACCATTTTACAAAGACACTTTATTGCTTTGTAAAAAAAATGCACTATTGCTGACAGTGTTTGAAGTAGTTGTGAAATTTTCAGGCAAATTACAAATACTGGGATTCCTTGCAGAAAAGCTACTTGCCATCACGATATGGTATTTGATGGTAATGTTGCTACATTTTGACAGTCTCATAAATCTCAAATTGACATCCTCACCATGAGTTCAGCTGGTAACATTCAGTATACAGCACTGCAGACCTTGTAAAAAGTTAGATTCCCTACAGCATGGAAAGAGACCCTTCAGCCTAACAAGTCCACACCGACCCTCCAAAGAGTAACCCACCCAGATCCATTCCTCTACCCTACAACTACCCCTGACTAAGGCACCCAATGCTTTAGCAGTTTCGCACAGCTAATTCATCTGATCTGCACAGCTTTGGATTGTGTGAGGAAACCCACACAGACGCGGGGAGAATGTGCAATCTCCTCACAAATGGTCACCCGAGGCAGGAATCGAACCTGGCTCCCTGGTGCTGTGAGTCACCATGCTGCTCTGTCATCCTTAACTACAGAGCACTGCCAGAATCAATAATGTCTGCAAAGTAGTTTGTTTCTTGTAAACTTTGTTTTGCAATGCAAAGTGAGCTAATTGTGCCTGTTCGCAAAATATTGATTGCTTTACTTTGCCAACAGAACCAAACAGTTGGAAATAGGAACACAATTACTGTACTAGTGGTAGACTGAAGCAGATCTGAGTGAAAGGGTAAAGAGTCTAATTTGTTGGGCCCTTTCTAGGTGTTAATGGAATAACAGGACATGCTACAGATGCACCTGGCTGCTCTGAGTTGGTTGTTGAAAGGCAAGGGAAGTACATTCTGTGACGTACAGGAAAGTTTTGCAAATTAACATAACCAGTTCGATAGTTTCAAAAGGGCAAATTTATCTCGGAAGGAACATGGTGCAGATTCAGCAGAATGTTACCAAGACATCCAAGTGTCGGATTGAGTAGAGATCATATAACTAAAGCAGTGTTGTCTGGAATGTAAATATTAGGATACCAGTGTATTCTGGAATGTAAATATTAGGATATTGTTTAATTGAGGCATTTAGGATTTTGAATGGAATTGCTGGCATAAATGGAGAGTATAACTTTCTGTTGGTGGGAAAGTCTAGTAATGTCAGATTATGCAGCTGGAGGGGCAAAGAGGGGTGGAGAATGGAAGCGGAACAAGTAATTCAGAAAGCAAATTCAGAATGTTTGCCTTTGTTGCAGATAGTAGAATACAAATGTACGAAAGTCTTGATTTGACTTCAGCTGGCAATAGTGAGACCATATATAAAGCACTCTGTTCAAGTTGCACTCCTTAGAAGATTCACTAAGCTGATTCCTTAAATGAAAGAGTTGGCTTATGAGGAAAAGTTGAGCACATTGGGTCAATACTCATTAGAGTACTGGCCCAGAATGAGAAGTGATCTTATTGAAATAATATCAGATTCTGAGGTACAATTGCAACATTTAAAAGGCATCTGGATGGGTTTGTGAATAGGAAGGATTTGGAGGGATATGGACCGGGTGCTAACATATTAAATTAGATGCTAAGAGGAGATTGCTGGACCGGGTGCTAAGATGTTTAGTTAGATGCTAAGAGGAGATTGCTGGTGTAAGGGATGAGAGTACCAGAGACACAATATTAAATTTTCTAATTATGGTGGAATTTGTTTCTGTAGGTCAATAATCTTTGGAATTCTCTTAACACTGAGAGCATTGAAGTTTGGGTCACAGAGTATAGTCGAGGCAGAGCCAGAAAGATCTTTGACAAGAGAATCAAGGGTTATGTGGGCTGGCAGAAAAATGGAGTTAAGGTTACAAATATATCATCTATGCTCTTATTGAATCCAAGAACAGGTTTGATGGACTGATTAGCCTACTCCTATTTCTTACGATAATAGGAGTGAAAGGTAGAGGGTTCTAGTCCTGATGCTCCAGCTTTCATGTGGAATGTTTGAAGGAACAGTTGGTTTTGCCTCGCTTGTTCAGTTTGTATATTGTGCATTAACACACCTCTGGCACATACAATCTTGACCCTGATTCAGAAGATCCAGCATTCCTTCTTTAATGTTCAAATGCAAAGTGAAAAATAAGGAATCTTTTTGATGTACAATTATTGGGTATTTTTCCGTACAGACAATAAGCCTTTACCCCAGCCAACATGCCTTCCCCTACCACCTTCACCAACCTTCACCAACCTCCACCCCCAATCAGATCATCAGTCTGTGCTCACCTGTCCACTTGTACTGATATTTGTTGGTTTCAATATGTGAAGGATCCACAGAAGGACTGTTGGGAAAACAAAACAAGATATTGCCATAAAAAGGTGCAAGCTATCCCAAGTATTAATTAATCTCAATATATCATATCCTATAATTGAGAGTTAGTTGAGTTTATTATGTTCATCTGAATTGCTAGTAATCTAATTTCAAATGTATCATAAGTCAAGGCAAAAACTGTAGAGTCCTACAGTACAAAGACAGGTCGTTTGACCCAACCTGGTCCATGCCAACTAAAATGTCCATCCATGCTAACCCCATTTTCCTGCACTTGGATCATTTCCTTCTAAACCTTTCATATCCATGTATTTGTCCAAATGCCTTTTAAATGTTGTTAGTGCATCCGCCTTAACCTCTTCTGCTGGCAGCTCATTCCACATGCGTAACCACTCACTGAGGAAAAAAACCTGTTGCCCCACAGGTTCCCTTTTTATTCTTTCCCCTCTAACCTTAAACTGATGTCCTCGATTCCCTAACCATGGGAAAAAGACTGAGTGCACTCACTCTATCCATACTACACATGATCTTATACACTTTCAGTCTCCTACGCTTGAAAGAAAAAGAGTCTTAGCTTGTCCAAAATTTTGCTGTAACTCTGACCATTGAGTCCAGGCAGCATCCTTGTAAATTTCTTCTGCACTCTTTCCAGTTTAATAACATCCTTCCTTTGGCAAGTTGACAAAAACTGAACTCAATATTCCAAATGTGGTATCACCAATGTCCTGTACAACTGCAACATATCTTCCCAATTTCTATACTTAGTGCCCTGACTGATCAAGGCTACTGTGCCAAGAGCCTTCTTCACTTCCCTGTCTACCTGTGACTCCACTTTCAGAGAATTGTGAACCTGAACTCTAAGGTCCCTCTGTTCAACTACACTCCTTAAAGCCCTACTATTCACATAAAACTCCTACCTTAATTTAACTTTCCAAAAAGCAAGACCTCACACTTGTGTATATTAAACTCCATTTGCTATATGTCAACCAGTTTCCCAGCTGATCAAGGTCTGAAAACCTTCTTTACTGTCCATGATAGCACATAATTTAATGTTATCTGCAAACTTACTAATCATGCTTTGTACGTTCCCATCCAAATCATTGATAACGATAACAAACAGCAAAAGGCCCAACACTGACCCCTGAGGCACTCCCACTAGTCACAGGTCTCAGTTTGATTAGCGCCCTTCCACTATTACCTTCTGCTTCCTACCATCATACCAATTGTGTATCCAATTAACCAACCCCCCCACCCCCCGCCGTATTCCATGCAATCTAACATTCCAGAGCAGTCTACCATATCGAAGGCCTTACTGAAATCCACATAGACTATGTCTACCATCCCGTCCTTGTCGGCCTTCCTGGTCACGTCATCATAGAGCTCTAACAAATTTGTTTGGCATAGTCTCCCAAGCACAAAGCCATGCTGACTACTCCTAATCAAACCCTGTCTTTTCAAATGCATAAAAAACCTTTGTAAAAAAATTGTTCAAGTGTTATGTTGAACTTTTGGCTGAAGGTTTAGAGTCATAGTTATATAGCATGGAAACAAACCCTTCGGTCCAACTTATCCTTGCCAACCAGAATCCTAAGTTGATCTTGCCCTATTTCCCAGTATTTGGTCCATTTCCCTCTAAACCCTTCCTATTCATGTACTCATCCAAATGCCTTTTACTTATTGTAATTGTAGCTGCCTCCAAGTTGCAATTCATCAAGCATTTGGTCACAGTGTAATTATATAAATTTTAGAGATTGTATTTCAAAACAATGGCATTTGAGACTTGGTTACTTTTGTGAAGGACCTTTTCTTAAAAAAAATTGGACAGTCCTTCTGGAAGAGTAGACTAATCCAGTATTTGTCAGAAAGCAGGGAACCCCTAAAAAAAATGAGAAAATGTTTACACTGTGGTGGTTTATGACAGAGTAAACATTTGAGTTTGTTGGCTTATTTTCCGTTCAGAATAACTGAAGATTATGTTCAGATAACACAAAGATTGAATGTTTTTAGGTCAATTCCGATGGCTCCTGACTTTGTTCAGAAGCAATATATTTCTTTCCTAGGAAAGAGTGTTTCTGCAATAATTAAGGGATAAAGGTATCTCAGTAGAAGTGTTTAGTTTGTGCAACTTCCACACCATGAGCATTTGTTTCAAAATCTGCAGGCTCTTAAAATCCAAGAAAGTGTAAGCTCTTAGTTTTGTAAGTGTTTGTGTAAGAAGATTTCACAGTTCACAAAGACCTGGGGAGAATCAATTCCATTGAGCTTAAAAATTTGATGTGCAAGAGACATTTATCCAGGTTTGAATCTCAGTAATGTTTTTGGAAAGTAGTTTGAAAATGTTATTTGCTATCTACATGGCTTTTCTTCATTTTTGTTTTCAACTTTTGTGCAATAAAGTTTTTTTTGTTAAAGAGACTTTGCATCTTCATACCTGTTTGAGTGTCTGAAGACGACATTAAGTAATTTTAAAAACAATGTGGTATATCAAACCAGACTGCATTCTAAGATCTGACTTATCAATGACTTGGGATTGTCACAAATGTGACTTTCTATGTATGCCTGATTATTTTTGGGGTCATAATAGTTTTAAATCTGTGATATCAGAGACAAGGATGGCTATTTAAGTCAGTTGTCAGTGGGATCTAGTGCATCATTGCTTGCAGAACCTCCAACAGTTTAATAACTTGCAGTATCTGGTGTAGTTTAGGAGGCTGGATGTAACGTTAGCCACCTTGGCTTTGTCAGAAGCTGAATTGGATGTTGGGTCAGCCTGCACAACATTCCCATCTCGCTATTGCTTCGTTTGTACAGTCTGCCAAAATCAGTATTTTTCTGGATAATCTCCAGGGCACTTTCCTGGAGCAAGGTTGTTGGTATATTTTTGCAAATGTTGTTCTGAATGGATAATGGATTCTGTGGATCCTGTATGTTTCTTACTGAACCTTAGAAATTTGCAATTATAAGTATTTCCTGCTTGAAATTTTGATTCTTCTCCACCATTATCTTCAGCTGTGTGTGCTTGATTCAAGTTGGTCGCTGTTTTATTTGGTGCAGGTAGGAGATAAGCTATCGATGGGATTTGAGGTCAATGTACAGTATGCAGCCCAAGCCATTTAGAGCCAAATGAGGCAGGTACTTGGTTTTGATAAAAGATCGAGGAGTTCAAGAGAGCCTCCTCTGTGTCCAGAACCTGACATTAGTCATGTGTAATGGATCCTCCCCCAGGATGGGGTAGGCTACAATTTTAGCTGTCTTGGAAAATGCCCCTCATCCACTTCAGAGAAACATGGAAGTGCTTCCTGTATAGGCTACTGCTGTACACTCTCCCCTTCTGCACCTTTGTCCACCACTTGGATATGCTTTGGAGCAATGCTTTACCCTCCAACATCAGTAGAAGACCCTCTACATAGAAGTCCTTTCCGTAACCATCATGGATCTGGGGTGAGGGGAGAGTGCTGTCTGCAGCAGTGTCATACAATCATAGACTAAGTCACTACTTTTATATTGAGTGTTTCTGTTTGCAGCCCCTCTTTAGGGTTTCGAAGGGGCTGCTGCTCAATTTCTGGTTGCACTTCAGCCCACACTGCCGATCCATGGGCACCCTGTACTGGGAGGGGTAAATGGGTCAGTGAGCCTGCTTCTGGGTTTGGCCAAAGTGACCGCTAACAGGTCCAGCCAATGGGCGGTGGAGAAAGTCATTGTACTTGATTGTCTGCCCCTCTTTAACAGTTATGTCTGCAGTCCATTGAGAGGGAGCATGCGGTGTTCACTGACACGATAGAGACCTTTAGAATGCAGGGGGTACCACACAGTGTGGATTGCATCATCACAATGTTATTTTGATTTAGTTAGTCTCTGTTCACCTTAAATCCAGCAAAGAAAGGAAAAAACAAAGTGAGATTTTGGGACTATGTTTGATACAAATGTTTACTTAAGAGCTGAACTCCAGTTAGTTACTTGTATTCAAGGCTTCATTTATCTCCTTTAAATCCCTCTTTGCTGATGGCATTTTCCTAATGATAAGATCTGCATGTGTTAAACCAGAACCATTATGTTGTTATGTTTTATCTAAGACTGAAATCCAAGCCATTAATGAATAGAGCCATGCAAGATTTGTCTCTGCAGTTTGTCTCCACTAGCCAACACATTAGAGTAAATTGCAAAAGGGGAATGAGAAAAATGAAGAATGAACTCAAATGTAATCTGATGAGTCACTAGTGTATCACACATGCCACACAAACACCCCTTAACTAGCTTCAGCAAATTAAGCAGACCATTAATAAATAAAGATGCAATTAAAGAATTGAGATGAAAATGGATTGATGGAAAAGAGAGGTGGGACATCACTTTGAAGAAAACTCAGAAGAAACTTGGTCTCCCATTGAGCCGCAAGAGCATATTTACAGATGTCACTAGTGAGCAACATATTTTGGTTAAACATTTCAGACAACAGCTTTCTGTAATGAGTGCAATCAGCTTAAACAGAAGAGGCAACTCTGAGGATTAATCTGCATGTTTCATCACATGATACCTGGCCTCCAACCTGTATTTTCAATTCATATTTAATATTTACTGAAAAAGCTTTCAAGGGAAAATAAAAATGAACAGGTGACCTAGAGTCATAGAGATGTATAGCACAGAAACAGACCCTTTGGTCCAACCCGTCCATGCCAACCAGATATCCCAACCCAATCTAGTCCCAACTGCCAGCACCTGGCCCATATCCCTCCAAACCCTTCCTATTTATATAGCCACCCAGATGCTTTTAAATGTTGCAATTGTACCAGCCTCCACCACTTCCTCTGGCAGCTCATTCCATGCACGTATCACCCTCTGCGTGAAATAGTTGCCCTTTAGATCTCTTTTATTTCTTTTCCCGTCTCACCCTAAACCTATCCCCTCTAGTTCTGGACTCCCCCACCCATGGAAAGACTCTATCTATTTACCCTATCCATGCTCCTCATGATTTTATAAACCTCTATAAGGTCACCCCTCAGCCTCTGACGCTCCAGGGAAAACAGCCCAGCCTATTCATCCTCTTCATATAGCTCAAATTCTCCAACCCTGGCAACGTCCTTGAAAATCTTTTCTGAACCCTTTCAAGTTTCACAACATCTTTCCGATAAGAAGGAGACCAGAATTGCACACCATATTCCTTTAGACTTCTTTTGAGTTTTTTCCTTGGCTTGCTCCCATTAGTGTTCTGATGATTGTTCTCCAGTTGCTGGAGGCTCCAGGTCAGTTCTGGAGAGTGAGCAACCCTAGACACAATACATCCATCATTTCAAAGGACAGGAAGCATTTCAATCAGTGCCATGCCTGTTCTAACGTAACATTCGAGTAATTGTGGACCTGATATTTGCCAAAGGCTAGCTGGAACCAACTAGCATCTCATAGAAGTGGGATAGGCATCTAGTTAATTCTCCGAGGAGGTAAGTCTTCCAAACTCCCCACTCTCCAATCACCCTGGGCAGAGAGGATCTGGATAAGTGTGAGGTATTGCATTTTAGTACAACAAACAGGGGTAGGACTTATACAATTAATGGTTGGGCCTTGGGTAATATTGTAGAACAGAGGGACCTAATGGTTCAGGGACATGCTTCTTTAAAGTTTGTGTCGCTTATAGGCAAGGTGGCTCAGAAAGTATTTAGCATGCTTGCTTCATTGCTTAGTCTTTCGTGTATAAGAGTTGGGAAGTCATGTTAAGGTAGTACAAAATGTTGGTGAAGCCTCTTTTGGAGTACTGTCCAGTTCTGGTCCCTCTGTTATAAGGAGGATATTATTAAGCTTGCAAGGGTTCAAAAGGGATTTACCATTATGTTGCTGGGTATGAAAGATTATAGTTATAAAGAAAGGCTAGGACATTTTTCTCTGGACTGTAGGAGGTTGAGAGGTGACCCTTATGGAAGTTTATAAAATCATGAGGAGTATAGATTGGTTTTTTTTTTCCCCCCCTGGGATGGCAGATTTCAAGACTAGGGCATATATTTTTACTTATTTTTAAAAAAGACATGAGGGGCAAATTCTCTTTGCAGAGAGCGTGGTTAGTGTGCGAAATGAACTTCCTGAGGAAGTGGTGGATGTGGGCACAATTACAACGTTTAAAAGACATTTGGATAAGTACATGAATAGGAAATGTTTGGGGGGGATATGGGCCAGGAGCAGACAGGTGGGACTAGTTAATGCAGCATCCGTGGAGCAAGAGAATCAACATTTCAGGCAAGAGCCCTTCATCAGAAACGAAGGGCTCTTGCCCGAAATGTTGACTCTCCTGCTCCTTGGATGCTGCCTGATCTGCTGTGCTTTTGCAGCACCCCACTCTCGACTCTGATCACTAGCATTTGCAGTCCTCGCTTTCTCCAGGGACTAGCTTATGTTTGGCATGAACTGGTTGGACCGAAGGGTCTGTTTCTGTGCTGTATGACTCATCAAAGATAATAGCAGCATTGAGGGATTGTTGTACTGTCAAAGATACAATCTTTCAGCTGTTTATTAAGTCAAGGCTCTATCTACCCTCTCCAGTGAATATCAAAGATCCAACAACATTGTTGTGACAAAAAGCTTCTAATTTTTATCCCTTAAATTGGCATCACTAAAGACAAATTATCTGCTCATTATCACATTGTTGTTTAGGGAGTTAGTGCTACTCAAATTACCTACCACATTTCCTAAATTGCAGCAGTAAACTATGAAGTGCTTAATTGGCTATAAAGTGAATTGGGATGTTCTGAGGCATTGAAAGGCCCTTAATAAATACGTGTTCTTTCTCCTTGGTGCTTCCCTGTATTAGCACAGATAAGACCGGGAACTGGGTCATGAAAGAACAATGATCTGAAAATATGCTCTGTTTCTGTAGCGCAGAGTGTGGAACTGCACTGTGTTGCGATTTCCTGGAGAAAGAGTGGGGTAAAAGGGCAATGGGGATGAAACCCATGGTAGAGAAACAAAGGAGCAGAAAGCACCAGCAGTTCAGGCCTGAGTCTCTGTGTCTGTGAGTCTCCCTATATCCTGTGCTCCTCCAAACTGCTCAGGAATCGGGAAGGGCAGGGAAGCGGAGACTTTAATTTACTTTCGGGCTTGAGCTCTCCCATATCCTTACCTCAACCCCCACACTCCAGGCCTTGTTATCTTGTAGTCTGCTACTATATACAACCCATTGTTAGCTACTCACAATCCCCTTTAATACCTACTCACCCTCTAGCCAGATGGTTATCAACTCCTTTGTCTGTCTAACTGTTCTTTCTCTTTGGGCTCCATCCTCACCTATCATTTATTCTTTACCCCCTTCCTCCACCCTACTTTCTGCATGTAAACCAACATTTTCCCAGCTACCGTCAGTTCTTAGAAAGGATCATTGGACCTGAAACTTTAGCTCTGATTTCTCTCCGCAGATGCTGCCAGACCTGCTGAGCTTTTCCTGCAATTTCTGTTTTTGTTTCTGATTTACAGCGTCTGCAGTTCTTTTGGGTTTTTTATGTTTTTGTTTAATTTACCATGTTCATCAGAAAACTGACTAGATTGGAAACATTGATGATTTTATAGTCAAACTATAATGAACAGTAATATCTGACAAATAATTAGATTAGATTCCTTACAGTGTGGAAGCAGGCCCTTCGGCCCAACAAGTCCACACCAACCCGCCGAAGAGCAACCCACGCAGACCCATTCCCCTAACTAATGCACCTAACATGACGGGCAATTTAGCATGGCCAATTCACCTGACCTGCACATCTTTGGACTGTGGGAGGACCGTCTCTCACTTAGTACAGAGGCAAGTTGGAGGACATTCTCTTGGCTAAATTCACCATCAACAGAGGGGACCTTCAAGCCTGATTACCTGCAGCTCCACAGGGATATGTTCATGCCTGGACATCTTCGGAGAGGGAGCATACAGCACTCTCAAAGCCTTTAGAAAGGTTTAAGCAATGCATGGGGTTGGAATGCATTATCTATTTTGATTTAGTTCCCTTCCTAGTTTCCTCCCATTTTGGTTTTTGTTATCAGTACTCTGCCTTTGAGGGGCATTGTTTACAATTTGTTCTTTGTGTAAGGGGTTTAAAAAAAGGAGGCTGTTTCTTCCTGGTAAGGGGGTATTGGTTAGGGAGCAGAGAGCAGACGAGAGTTTGTACTGAAACATGAAATGCAAATAGGTAGCTGTTGGACTGACTCTTGCTTTGGCAAATGGATAACTAGCAACTTATCACATATTTGGACTTTCAAAGCTTGACAGAGTATAACAAATATGGTGAGTTAATAAAGTAGAAGCACATAGAGTTCAAGAGGTGGCAGCAGCACTTGTATAAAACTGGCTAAGGCATCAAAAACAGATTATTGTGGTGAATGCTTGCTTATTTTGTACTGGAGCGAGATATATTAGATTGCCTCCAATTCAGGACTAGGACCACTGCTACTTTTCATAAGCGTTAATGACTGGGACTTCAAACTTATACCACAAGTCCCTGAAGTCTCCAGATGAGACTAAACGTCGAAATGAATAACTTCAGCAATTTGGAAAATATTAAATTCTCTCCATGACATCGATCACATTTACTTTATAAATACACAAAACTGTGCTAGGCTTTAAAAATCTCAAACTGTTTCAGCAATTTACTTTACTTTTCTTTTTCTCCTCTGCCTTGTGTGTTAATATATTGGCACTGGCCTTGTCTAGGACTGGCCAAGGAATTGCTGTTTATATTTTCCAACCACCACACAGAGCAGCACATTATGCTGTGGCTTTCAGCACGAGAATTTGCTCAGCTTTGCTATCTGCCGTTGCCAATGCAAAAATCCCTCCATTTTTGGATTTTAGGCTATCTTGTCAAGGGCTATCTTAACAACCTTATGTTTACTCTGTGCTGAATAAACAGGCATATGTTAGCTGCTGACTTCAAGCCCTAGCTGAACCTTGGCTCTATGCGCACCGTTTACCACACACAGAGTGCATTGACATGGAGTCAACCATGAGAGCACTGAAGCCATGACCTAGTCTCCATCCTCACCCAAAGTTCCCCAAAAGCAACAGATACTCAAGAGAAGCGGGGGACCCAGCTCATTACTGCTCTATCCCAACCACGAGGCATTCTGACCAAGTCTGCTCCTCCACCCGCTCTGTCCTGGTCACTGTGTAGTAAACTAGCAAAGGGTGTGTCTTTTCTGGTCTGTTTCGACTCAGCTCGGAGTAGGACAGAGCCAATTGTGAAGATCATATTTCAGTGGAAATGTGGCTTTACATCTCTAAGTAAGAAACATACAGAATTACATAGAATATGCACGCTGTCAGATATTACTGTCCATTATAGTTTGACATGAAAAATCAGCAAAGTTTCCTGATGAACATGGTAAATTAAACAAAAAAAATTTAAAAACAAAAGAACAGCAGATGCTGTAAATCAGAAACAAAAACAGAAATTACTCTGGAAAGGGGTGGCACGGTGGCTCCGTGGTTAGCACTGCTGACCCAGGTTTGATTCCAGCCTTGGGTGGCTGTCTGAGCCCTGTCACAGTCCAAAGTCCACATGAGCAGTTTGCCCTGAACAGATCCATACTGGCTTTCCTTTGAGTTTGTGCAGTTAATTTTCTCCTGGATTACAGTTCCTTAATGATTCCACGCCATTATGTTAAAGGTTAACTGTCTTGTGTTTACTAAATTTATTCATTTCACCTACTTTTTTCAACAAAGGCAATCCACTGACATCATCGCATTTAATAGAAAATTGGAAAATCGTGGCTGACATTTCTGAAATTTCAGCTCTTACCTCTCTCAGGCAACTAAAGATGCATCCTCTCTCTATTTGGTGACTTGTTCACTTGAAGGGGTGTCCGTCTTCCTCATCACTCTCATTTTAGTCAATATCCGAACAATCACTTCATTTATTATATGACAAATCTCCATTTTTGCTTTCTAATCAACCTCACTGTTTATAACCTTTCTTGGATAAGGAGACCACTACTATACACAGTTCTCCAAATGTGGTCTCACCAATGTCCTCATAAACTGAGGCATAACCTCCTTATAATGAACCAGAGAATTCTATTAGCTTTCCTCAACACCTGCCTTACTTAAAACGTTTTTTATGATTATTGCACAAGGACACTCAGATTATTTATCATTCTCAGAGCTCTACAAATTCTCACCATTCAAAAAATAAGCTTTTTTTATTCTTCCTGCCAAAAATGGGCAATTTCACATTTCTCGTGTTAAGTATTTGCCAAATCTTTACCCTCTCACTTAACCTATCTACATACCTGTAGGCTTCCTTATGTCAGTCTAATTTGTCCAGTCAATATATACATTAAAATCACCAAGGTCAACTGCAATACCCTTCTTCCAGGTGTCCATTATTTTCTGATTTCTACTTTGCCCTATTGTGAGGCAGCTCTCCAGACAGTTCCCTCCTGTGACCTCGTTCCCTTGCTATTTCTTATTTGCACCCAAACTGATTCCTCATCACAATCTATTGCATTTATATCTGTATTCAATACTGCACTGATACCTTTCTCTATTCGCAAAGCTAACCCACCTCCTTTTTGCCTACTCTTCCAGAACGTCAGATGTCATTGTATCTTGAGTTACTAATCCTGGTCACCCTGCAACCACATCTCTACAATAGCTATCAAGTTATATTCATTCATTTATGTTTGTGCTGTCAATGTATCGATTTTGTGACAGATGAAGCATACATTCTGATAAAGAACCTTAAGCTTTGACTTTGTACCATTATTACATAGCTTTGTTTTATTTAATGCTGCACCTATACATTTTCTGTCTTTTCCTGTCACACTCTGATTATTGTTCTCCGCTACACCTCATCTCTACCCTCCATTTTATCGTTTTTTGATCTTTTTAAACTTGCCTTCAATAGCGCTTCCACCCCTCCCCCTCTCTTATTAATTCAAAGCATATCGTAAGATCATTTGTATGTTCACATCTACTACACTATCCTAAACAAAAGCAACTCAAACCTAATATAATTCATTCTTTTCCTCTAACTTCTATGGTTCTCCCTAAACCTACATTTTCTAACTCTGTCTCTCTCTAGTTGCTGTAATTTAGTATATCATCTTGGTGCCCATCTCTTGCCGTATTAGTCAAAACCCTTCCCCACAACATTTGTTAACCTTGCCCTGAGGATATTGCTCTCCCAGCTCTGATCAGATGCATCCCCTATGTTTTGAACAAGTCTTTTTCTGCTGAGGAACTGGTCTCAATGGAATCTACAGCCCTTCCTTGAGCACCAGGTCTCTAGTCATACAGTTATCGGCCTTACCTTCCTATCTGCATTAGCACTAAGTGGCCCTGGAAGTAATCCAAAAGTTGCTAACTTCAAATTCTTGGATTGTATCAAAGACCCCTGGTAAAATTGAAGACGGTTGGTAAAAGGGGAGAGTTCTCCACAGATTGGACTCCCATCTAGCACAAAGGATGGTGGTTGTGGATATTGGAGGCTAATCACCTCAGTTCTAGGATATCACTGCAAAAGTTTCTCAAGTTAGGTGTTTTCTAGCAAACCTGTTCAATGGATGTCATTACACACCTTTGGAGCAAGTGGGATTTGAACCTGGGCCTCCTGGTTTATATGTAGTGACACAACAAGAGCCCTACTTTCTCAGGTTAGTTTTCAAGGACCAATTATCTTTAGCTGCTTCATTAATGATCTTTCCTTCAGCGTAAGATCAGGTGTGGAGATATTTACATTCAATTGCACAATGTTCAGCACCATTCTTGACTTCTCAGATTGTGAAACAGCCCATGTCCATGCATAGCAAGGCCTGGACAATATTCAGGCTTAGACTGATGAGTTGCAGTTAACTTTTGCACAAGACAGCAGGCAATGACCACCTCCAACAGCAGAGAACCTAACTATCTTTCCCTAACGTTCAAACAACAGTACTGTTGCAGAATATCCCTCATCAACATCTTGGGGATTGCTATTCACCAGGAATCTAAACAGGACCAACCATTCTGAGGCTACAACATCTGGTCAGAAACTGAGCATTCTAATGGCAAATAATTCACCTCTTGGCTTGCCTACCATCCACCTCTTATAGCTAAAAGGTCAAAGGCAACTGGGTAGGTCATTCAGCCTCTCATAACTGCACTAACATATAAGATGATGGTTGAGTTGATTAGAATCTCGACTCCCTCACCACTCCCCTCAGAATAGCACTTGACCTCTTTGTTAATCAAAAATGATACATAATTAAAGCCACAGAACTAATTATTTCCTGAAACTTCACCTATTTTTTTTGTACTGTGTTCGATGGATCAAAGACGTAACTTCAATATGTTGGAGGAACTGAGCGCATTTGTTACTAGAGGTTGATGATGGTTACTGTCATTCATGATAAACAGTCAAACAGCATTTTGCACTGAAATTAGAGGAAAGATTTTGTCTTGTGTTCCATGCTACAGCACAGTGTCCATGGATTGACCACTGGGTTGACCTTATTGAGGTTTATAAGATCATTAGGGGCATAGACAAAGTGAACGACAAGGGCCTTTCCCCGAGCGTGAGGGAGTTTGAAACTATACGGGGCATATTTGTAAGGCGAGAGGAGAAAGATTTTAAGATGGACATCAGGGGCAACCTTTTTACAGGGTGGTTCATGTGTGGAATGAACTGCCAGAGGAAGTGATGCATGCAGGGTATAGTTACAACATTTAAAAGACATTTGGATAAGTTCACGAATAGAAAAGGTTTGGAGGGATATGGGCCAAAAGTAGGCAGTTTGGGAACATGTTTGGTATGGGCTGGCAAACTCATGACTTGCAAATCAATTCATTAAAAGTGTGGTGCCATTCTATGTAAAAAATGTGGGCTGGGATTTGTTAACAGTTCTATTTTTAAAACTGCCAGATGATAATTTATCAGCTGTTAGTCATGTGGTTGTGGTGTAAGCAGTCATAATATACCATTATTAAAAGTTGTGAAAGGACCAAGTGATATCAGTAACAATTCCATCACGTCCTGTTTATTAAGAAACTTTATGGAAGACTAACTATTTAGGGCACTAGAAAGTTGAAAAGGCAAAAAAGGAGGAAAGTGAACTAGCATCTTGATAGATAACAGGGATATTTGGTCGGCATGGATGGGTTAGACCGAAGGGTCTGTTTCCATGCTGTACATCTCTATGACTCTATTGTAGGATATTGTCCATGAGTTTGCCTTCATTGTCTGACAGAAACTGGTAATTCACCTTTTTTCCAGGTTATTCAACAGCTTTCATGCTTTCTTCATGTCTTCAAGTGTTAGAGACAGAAGCTTTAGTTGCAAAAATAAAATCGAAACTTATCAGGGTAGTGTTTTCACTCAGGAAATTGAAACCAATATGCTTTCGAAATTGTATTATGTTGGTTGGGCTTCAAGTTTCTCCCCAACTTCCTAAAAACATCACCACAGATGTTTAGTTCTTGCATAAACCAGTGCTATCCAGCAGCTTAATCGCTCATACTTTATTTGTTTTTCGATTATCAAGTGTTCTTGATCTTTTTAAGAGTGGTAACCAATTGCAGTTTAAATCATACGACTAAAAATGGCTTTATCACCAAAATGCAACGTTGTTAATGAATGTGTTTCATCTTCCGTGTGTGAATAATGTGATTGAACATAATTGCCTGAACGACTTGCTGTTTTAATTGGGAAACGCTTGCTCATTTCTTAGTAACTTGTATGTTTTTGATAAGAAAGAAAGCTTTATACATTGTCTTTTTCGGCCCCGTGTGCCCAAGAGAGCAGACCCAATCTGAAAGCTTACCTAAATGGAGCAACTGCAGAATCTTGCATTTTCAAGCTGAACTCATGGCATGCCTTGTGACAAATCGAAGAAACATAAGATGTGTAACTCTCAATGCAATAGTTTTGTACATAAGACACAGGAGCAGAAATTAGGCCATTCAGCCCGTCAAGTCTGCTCTGCCATTCAATCATGGCTGATAGGTTTTTCAACTGCATTCTCCCGCTTTCTCTCCATAACCTTTTGATCCCCTTGGCAATCAAGAACCTATCTATCTCTGTTTTAAATATACTCCATGATGTGGCCTCCACAACCTTTCTGTGGCAATGAATTCCACAGATTCAGCACTCTCTGGCTGAAGAGGTTTCTCGTTATCTCCATTCTAAAGAGTTTTCCCTTTTGTCTAAGGCTGTGCCCTTGGATCCTCGTCTCTCCTGCCAATCTTCCCAATGTCTGCCCTGTTCGGGCCAATCAGAGCTCTGTAAGTTTCAATCAAATCCCCCCTCATATTTCTAAACTCCATTAAATATAGTCCCAGAGTCATCAAACATACCTCAAATGTTATGTCTTTCATTCCTGGGACATTCTTGTGAGCTTCCTCTGGACCCACTCCAGGGCCAGTACATCCTTCCTGAGACATAGGGTCCAAAATTGCTCACAATATATAAACCCACATGTTTTAAATTCCCAAATCTTTTGCACTGCCATGGCCACTTTCTCCTCGAATTATACTAGGATATACTAGGCAGGTATAACATGATGTTTCATTGTGCAGAGCAATTTAGCAGTCTGAGGATGGACAGAATGTGATGACGCCATTGAATCACTTCCACAGCATCGTTTTCTGAATGAGTTTCCCCTCAATTGATCTCAAGCCCAAAGTCTCCAAAGCCATAAAATAACTATTTGTACGTACTCTGGGAGCTGATGATCTTTAGCTGAAGAATTCATGTATTCTCCCATTGTTTGACTAATTTGTTGAATCTGGAACCAGGGTTTTGTATCCTGAGATAAAAAGGTGCTTCCATATTCACCTATGGAAGAGAGGCAAGTCCACATGCACCAATCATGATATTTCACTTTTCTTTCCACACCAGGAAGAAAATCTTACAAGTCTTTATTGTCAACATGATTGTCACTTATCTTACAGAATTACAGTGTTGGAGTCAGCATGATCTTTGCACTATGTCAAGCTCAAGAAAAATACCATAACTCCACATGTAGGTATCGAGGTATAACAAGAACCTCCCCATGATCAGAGGATTAGATAGGGTAGACATTGAAAGTCTTTTTCCTAGGATGATTACTTCCGCGTGTAAGAGGGGGCTTAACTACAAATTGAGGGGTGATAGATTTAAGACAGATGTCAGAGGCAGGTTCTTTACACAGAGAGTGGTAAGGGCGTGGAATGCACTACCTGCGAATGTAGTCAACTCAGCCACATTGGGGAGATTTCAACAATCCTGAGATAAGCACATGGATGTTTTTGGGATAGTATAGGGGGATGAGCTGAGAATAGTTCACAGGTTGGCACAACATCGAAGGCTGAAGGGCCTGTTCTGCGCTGTATTGATCTTTGTTCTATGTTTTTCATTGATTTTAACAAGGCTTTCAGCACAGTAAACCATGAAGGCCTATGTAAGGTGCTGTACAAATAAGGCTGCCCCAGCAAGGCCTAGCCATAAGGCTGAAGGTCATGTCTGATAGGGTATTAGAATCCTTTGAGGTACTGAGCACGTTACGCAAGGGAGAGCCAGCAGGCGTGATCTCTTTGGATTTCCGGAAAGCTTTTGATAAGGTGTCACACAGGAGGCTGCTAAATAAGATTAGAGCCTGGTGCTAAGGGCCAGGTACTGGCATGGATGGAGGATTGGCTGACTGGCAAAAGACCGGGAGTGGGGATAAAAGAGTCATTTTCTGGATGGCACTGGGTGACTTGTGGAGTTCCACAGGGGCCAGTGTTAGGACCACAACTATTCATGTTGTTAAGTAGATTAGATTCCCTACAGTGTGGAAACAGGCCCTTTGTCCCAACAAGTCCACACCAACCCTCTGAAGGGAGACCCCCCCATTTACTGCTGACTAGTCCACACTACAGGCAATTTAACATGGCTAATTCACCTAACCTGCACATCTTTGTACAGTGGGAGGAAACCCGCGCAGACACAGGGAGAATGTGCAAACTCCACACAGACAGTTGCCTGAAGCAGGAATTGAACCCGGGCCTCTGGCGCTGTGAGGCAGCAATGCTAACCAGTGAGCCACCGTGCTGCCCATAATGTTATATATTAACAATCTGGAAAAAGGAACTGAGGGTATTGTTGCTAAGTTTGCAGCTGAGACAACGATAGGTGGAGGGACAGATAGTGTTAGGAAGTGAGGAGGCAACAGAAGGACCAGCACAGGTTAGGAGAGTGAGGTGAACAACCCATCCTGAGGATGGGAGGGCTTGGGAGTGTGGTGGGGAAAGGGGGCAGATGGGGAGAAAGGGAATTAGTATATTCTGAAGTTGTGACAGGTGCTTTGGAAATGAGTCTTGTGTTTGTTTCACAAGCCTATCTGGAGAAATTGGGAGGAAGTGAGGGCTGCAGATGCTGGAGATGAGAGTCAAGAGTGTGGTGCTGGAAAAGCGCAGCAGGTCAGGCAGGATCCAAGGAGCAGGAGAATCGACGTTTCTGGCATCAGCCCTTCATCAGGAAAGATAGCTGGGGAAATTGTATAACATCTAAATGCTGCAGCACAGAAAGCATTCTACATATGACCTAACACTGCTGGTACACAACCAGAGAGATGGGATGCAGCTGTTTCCAAACAAACAGAGGTTCTAAATAACCAATAAAACAGAAGAATTTAGACAAAGCAACTCTTTTCCCAGGTGGCCCACTGTGGATGGCATTCAGATTTTCAAAGGCATCATATTGCAAGAGAACTGAGGATTGATTCATTTCCCTGTTCTAGCTGGAGATGTTCTTCATGAAATGTATTTAGTTGGCCTCAGGTGGATTGGCTGTGGTTATTACTAAGAGTGGAGAGTATACTGTCTCATTTGTTCCATTATTCCATGAGTTGCAACATAAAATAAGTATGTGCTGTTACTGCATACGTTTTCTGTATTAAACTCAGAATGTACAAATCCATCAACTAGGATTCTTTAATGAACATGAACATTTGTAAAGCATTCATTTATTGTCAATGAAAATACAGGACTGGTTAACACAGTTTGGAATATGAAAGTGTAAGTGTTTACCCCTTTCTGCAAAAAAACTTAGGCAAAGGGAATAAACGATTTATTTTCTTCACTCATGGGATGTGGGCATCACTGGCTGACCAGCATTAATTGACCTTCTCTATTTGTCCTTGAGAAAGTAGTGCTGAGCTGCCTTCTTGGATCATTACAGTCTACCTGCTGTGGGTAGACCCACAAAGCAATTAGAGAGGGAATTCCAGGATTTTGACCCAGCGACAGTGAAAGAACGGTGATACCTTTCCAAGTCAGGATGGTGAGTAGCGTGGAGGGGAATTTGCAGGTGTTGATGTTCCCAAGTACCTGCTGCCTTTGTCCTTCTAGTTAAAATGGTTGTGGGTTTGGAAGATGTTCTTCTGCAGTGCAATTTGTGCATAGTATACACTACTGCTACTGAGCCTCTGTGATGGAGGGAGTGGATGTTTGTGGATGTGGTGTCAATCAAGCAAGCTACATTATCATGGATGGTGTCAAATTTCTTGTGTTGTCAGAGCTGCACCCATCCAATCAAGTGGGGAGTATTGCATCACACTCCTTACTTATGCCTCGTAGATGGTGGACAGGCTTCACGGAGTCTAATTCTAGAGCGAATTACACAATGAATGGAAGAGCTTTGGGAAAAGTTGATGGGCAGAGAGATCTGGGAATGCAGGTCCATTGTACCCTGAAGGTTGCTGCACAGGTGGATAGAGTGGTCAAGAAGGCATATAGAATGCTTGCCTTCATTGGATGGGGTATTGACTATAAGACCTGGCAAGTCATGTTAAAATTGTACAAGACATTGGTTCAGCTGCGCTTAGAATACTGTGTACAGTTCTGGCCACCACATTATCAAAAGGATGTGGATGTTTTGGAGAGGGTGCAGAGAAAGTTTACGACGATGTTGTCTGGTATGGAAGGAGAAAACTATGAAGAGAGGTTGAGTAGGGTAGGTTTATTTTCACGAAGAAAAAGGAGACTGAGGGGGGACCTGATTGAGGTTTACAAAATCATGAAGGGTATAGACAGGATGGATAGAGACAAGCTTTTTCCCAGGGTGAAGGATTCAGTAATGAGAGGTCACGCTTTCAAGGTGAGAGGTGGAAAGTTGAATGGGGATACACATGGCAAGTACTTCACACAGAGGGTTGTGGGCATTTGGAGTACATTGCCAGCAGAGGTGGTAGAGGCAGGCATGGTAGATTCATTTAATGATGCATCTGGATAAATGCATGAGTAAGTGGGGAGCAGAGGGATACAAATGCTTAGGAATTGACCGACAGGTTCAGATGTACATTTGGATCGGCTCAGGCTTGGAAGGCTGAAGGGCCTTTTCCTGAGCTGTAAACTTTCTTTATTCTTTGAGTCAGGACGTGAGCTACTTGTCATCGTATTCCTCGCCTCTGACCTGCTGTTGTAGCATTTTATTTATGTAATGAGTCCATTGAGTTTCTAGTCAGTGGTGACCTCCAGGATGTTGGTAATAGGTGATTTAGTGATGGTAACACCAATGAATGTCAAGGGTTCCTGGTTAGATTATCTCTTCATTGGAGATGGTCATTGCCTGGTATTTGTGTGGCACGAATGTTACTTGCCACTTGTCAGCCAAAGTCTGGATATTGTCCTAGTCTTGTTGCACATCACGAAGGACTCAAAGCCCTCCGCTTCTTCCTTTCCCGCCGCACTAACCAGTACCCTTCCACTGACACCCTCCTTCAACTGACTGAACTGGTCCTCACCCTGAATAACTTCTCTTTTCAATCCTCCCACTTCCTCCAAACTAAAGGAGTTGCCATGGGCACCCGCATGGGCCCCAGCTATGCCTGCCTCTTTGTAGGATATGTGGAACAGTCCATCTTCCGCAACTACACTGGCACCACCCCCCACCTTTTCCTCCGCTACATCGATGACTGTATCGGCGCTGCCTCGTGCTCCCACGAGGAGGTTGAACAGTTCATCAACTTTACTAACACCTTCCATCCCGACCTGAAATTCACCTGGACTGTCTCAGACTCCTCCCTCCCCTTCCTAGACCTTTCCATTTCTATCTCGGGCGACCGACTCAACACAGACATCTATTATAAACCGACTGACTCCCACAGCTACCTGGACTACACCTCCTCCCACCCTGCCCCCTGTAAAAACGCCATCCCATATTCCCAATTCCTTCGTCTCCGCCGCATCTGCTCCCAGGAGGACCAATTCCAACACCGCACAACCCAGATGGCCTCCTTCTTCAAGGACCGCAGATTCCCCCCAGACGTGATCGACGATGCCCTCCACCGCATCTCCTCCACTTCCCGCTCCTCCGCCCTTGAGCCCCGCTCCTCCAACCGCCACCAAGACAGAACCCCACTGGTTCTCACCTACCACCCCACCAACCTGCGCATACAACGTATTATCCGCCGCCATTTCCGCCACCTCCAAACGGACCCCACCACCAAGGATATATTTCCCTCCCCTCCCCTATCAGCGTTCCGCAAGGACCACTCCCTTCGTGACTCCCTTGTCAGATCCACACCCCCCACCAACCCAACCTCCACCCCCGGCACCTTCCCCTGCAACCGCAGGAAATGTAAAACTTGCGCCCACACCTCCACACTCACTTCCCTCCAAGGCCCCAAGGGATCCTTCCATATCCGCCACAAGTTCACCTGTACCTCCACACACATCATCTATTGCATCCGCTGCACCCGATGTGGCCTCCTCTATATTGGTGAGACAGGCCGCTTACTTGCGGAACGCTTCAGAGAACACCTCTGGGCCGCCCGAACCAACCAACCCAATCACCCCGTGGCTCAACACTTTAACTCCCCCTCCCACTCCACCGAGGACATGCAGGTCCTTGGACTCCTCCACCGGCAGAACACAACTACACGACGGCTGGAGGAGGAGCGCCTCATCTTCCGCCTGGGAACCCTCCAACCACAAGGTATGAATTCAGATTTCTCCAGCTTCCTCATTTCCCCTCCCCCCACCTTGTCTCAGTCGGTTCCCTCAACTCAGCACCGCCCTCCTAACCTGCAATCCTCTTCCTGACCTCTCCGCCCCCACCCCACTCCGGCCTATCACCCTCACCTTGACCTCCTTCCACCTATCCCACCTCCATCGCCCCTCCCCCTAGTCCCTCCTCCCTACCTTTTATCTCAGCCGGCTTGGCTCTCTCTCTCTTATTCCTGATGAAGGGCTTATGCTCGAAACGTCGAATTCTCTATTCCTGAGATGCTGCCTAACCTGCTGTGCTTTGACCAGCAACACATTTGCAGCTGTGATCTCCAGCATCTGCAGACCTCATTTTTTACTCGATGTTTGAGGAGTCAAACATTGTGCTGGACTTTGTGCAATCTTTGTTGAATATCCACACTTCTGATCTTTATGATGGAGGGAAGATCATTGAAGCAGCTGAAGATGTTTGGGCCTAGGACACCACCACATTTGTTATGTTGATGCTACCATCTGCTGGGGGCCCTCAGAAATGTCAATCTTTCTCGTCAACTGAGGATTCTCCACCAAAATAACTGACAGGGCCCTCAGCCATGTCTGTTCATTGCACACATTCCTGCCTGTTCCCTGGCCGACACGCCACCCTGTTCCCTGGCCGACACGCCACCGTGTTCCCAGTCCGAGACACCACCCTGTTCCTTTGCCAGCGTCTCTGTCTCCGGTGTGCTGCAGTGCTGGCAACCCACTTTCACCTACGTATGGACGCCAATAGCAGCTCCTCTTTTTCTCTGCTTTTCCATTATCCATCCCTTTGTCTGCCTCACTGTCTTTCCCCATGCTCTGCGCTCCATCTCCATCTTTCTTATTCCTTTATCCACCCACACCCTCTGTCTTTAGCACATATAATCACCTTTCCCTTGCTGCCGTACATTCTGAACAATGGTCACTGGATCCAAAGCATTAACTCTGCTTTCTCTCCACAGACATGTCAATCCAGCAATTTGTTTTTGGTTTACAGTGATACTACCAGAACTGGGAGGTTGTAGCTCAGACATGACTGAGTTTCTTTCTTCAAGAAATGAACACGTCGAGGGATGCCATGATTTTAAAGCCATGCCGAGACTTGATAGGGTATAGGTAGAGAATATCTTCCAACTCGTGTGGAGGCCCAACAAATAATTTAGAAAACGTTTCTTAAGTCAGAAAGCAATAATAATGTGAAATTTGTTGCCAGGTAAAATTGTTAAGACTAATGTATAAGATGCATTTCAAAACAAACTAGATAATTATAATCTTGTGTAAAACATTGAATAGAGAGCAAATGTGACTAAGCTGACTGAGGAGAGACAGATTGTGTATAAGGATAACAGAGTCTGCTTACTTTTATATAACATTGTATTTTACCTTTTTTTGTTTGCTGTGACCTTTCAAATGTTTGTGTCTGCAACACCTTTCATTGCTCAGTCTGCACCACCCGGTGTCTCCCTTTCCCAGTCATGGTGGACATAGCAAAATAAACATTTTCATCTTCCTTGCCTTTCATTCAAGAGTCTGCTCAGTTAAATGTTCAGATCCATCTCCTTACTGCGTGCAAATAATGTAGCATTTCCAGCTTAGCATTCTGAATTGCTGAACTAAATCAACCTGCAGTTACAAGAGCAGGTAAGAAGAGACTGGGAATACTACACCAAGTGACTCATGTCTTGCCTCCCTGCAGTCTGTCCACCATCTACAAGATGCCATTCAGGAGTGCAATGAGATTGGATGGCATGGTAGCTCAGTGGTTAGCACTGCTGCCTCATAGCACTAGGGTTCCAGGTTCAATTCCAGCCTCAGGTGACTGTCTGTGTGGAGTTTCCACATTCTCCCGATGTCTGCGTGGGTTTTCTCCGGTTTCCTCCCACAATCCAAAAATGTGCAGGCTAGGTGAATTGGCCATGCTAAATTGCCCGTAGTGTTGGGTGCATGGGTCAGAGGGAAATGGGGCTGGGTGTGTTACTCTTTGGAGGGTCGGTGTGGACTTGTTGGGCCGAAGGGCCTGTTTCCGCACTCTAGGGAATCTAATGCAAAATTTGTTTGCATGACCACAGTTCCAACAATACTCAACATTATCTAGAACAAAGCAAATCACTTGATTGGCAGTCCATCCATCACCTTCAAAATTAATCCTTTTCACCTCTGGCACTACAGCAGTGTATAACTTCTTACACGATGCGATTTAACAACTTGCCAAGCCTCCTTTGTTCGTGTCTTCCAAAGGGTCAGCCCCACTGCTTAAAAGGGTATGGTCAACAAATGCTTGGCAACACCAACTCCAAGCATTCTGAATTCTAACTGTATCACCGTTTCCTCACTGTCACTGTGTCAAAACTCACAGGCTCCCTCCCAAATAGAGCCTACCTACACCAAATGGATGGCAACAGTTCAAGCAGCTGACTCGCTTTCTCCAGAGCTGCCTTGGGATAAGCAGTATATGCAAACCTCATTAGCAGTGTTCAGACACCATGAAATAATACAAACAAAGCTGTGGGTAAATAGGATATCCTAGAATGTCACAGCAGGATGTTGGTGTTTCTAAGGTGCATTCCTTACATCAGAATTGATAGATTATATTTCCTGGAATTTGAGTTGATTAGTGGAGGGAAAAGAAAACAGATGAAATACTGTGTGTTAAATGTGGGTGGTTCTTTGTTTTATTCTGATAAGGTAAATGCTTTCTATCTGACTCGTCTGGTGACATCCTAAATGCCACAAGCGTTGACATAGTTTCAAGCCCCACCCACTGAGTTTTTTGGGTAGAGTCCAAGACAATACCAGGAAGATGTCTGGAGTCTCTCACTGCTATTTATAAGAGTTCAATTTTGTTTTTTCCCCAACATCTTACATCCAAAATGTAAAAGTGTTTGCAGCAACTGGAAGTTGAATTGCAGAAATAAATGCTTTGATTTTAACTTTTTTTTTTACTGGAGATATCTAGTATGTGGTTTGATTTACCCCGTCTCTTAAGGGATACCCCTCATTCTTAGATTTTGTCATTTAGCCTTCATTTTCCCTTCAGGAGCAAATATCTGTCAACCTGCCATTCTGTCACATCCCCTCAGGATCTTATCATTCAAATGTATATCTCCTGTTTCATTCTTCTAAAACCCAATGGGTAAAAGATTCAAAGTGTTTTACCTTCCTTCACAGTATAAGCCCTTCATCCTGGGATTGAGTTGAATAATCTTTGACCTGCTAACACAATTATGTAATTTTTCAGATAAGGAAATAAAGATAATGTTCTTGATGTGAACTCATCAAACCCCTGTAGGGCAATGGTAGAATCTCGCTAAATTTATATTCCAGCTCTCTCTCTTCCCCCCCGCCCCCTCCCCAAACCAACCTTTGTAACAAGTGGCAATATTTCATTTGCCTTCCTAGACATGTGCTGCATCTGGACACTGACATTTTGTGACATATGTATCAGGACACCTAGATCTCTCTGTTCCCCTTGGAATCCACAACACCCGTCTGTTTAAATCGGACACCACCTTCCTGTTCTCCCTATCGTGCTGTCATAAGCAAGATTAGCCACTGTCCATTTGGTCCCTTCATGGATGTAGGTTGGTAGTAGTTAAAACCCCAGCACTGAGCCCTGTGGAATCCACATCATCAACTGGAAATAGCCGCTCTTATCATTTCTGTTTGTTTCCTGTTAGCTAACCAGTCCATTGAGGCGCCCCCCCTTTACCAAAAGTCTTCTGGCAATCCACATACACCACATCATCTGCATCAATGTGACTGATCTTTTCATGGCCTCGGCTCCACTTACTTGTCTGATCACCATTGCCCTTGATTCCTTTACTGTTCAAATATCTGTCTATCTGTGCCCTAAAAACATTCAATGAGGTAGCCTCAACTGCTTCACTGGGTGGGGAATTCCACAGATTCACGACCCTTTGGATGAAGAAGTTCCTCCTCAACTCAGTCATAAATCTGTTCCCCCTTATTTTGAGGTTATGTCCCCTAAGATCTAGTTTCACCCACCAGTGCAAACAAACACCCTGCTTCCTATCTTGTTGATTCTCTTCATAATCTTATAGAAATGTATAAGATCTCCCCTCATTCTTCAAATTCCAGTAAGTATAGTCCCATAAACCAACCCTCTCCCTTCCAGAATCAACCTATTGAGCCTCCTCTGTATCTCCTCCAGTGCATCTTGTCAAGTAAGGTGACCAAAACTGTACAGCATCAATGCCCCGGTAAGACAGAAAAGGCAGAAAGCATCACTGCTAATGGTTAGAAGTGGTGTTCCGTACAGGACACTCTCACACTCTGGTTAGTGTTGTCATGGCATTAGGATAACAAGTGACCCTTACTCAGCTGCTAGCTCATGGATGTCTCAGCATTACAACAGATGAGCTGTCAGTGCATGGGCCTTCATAAGTAGTGGGTGCAGTGACAAAAATAGTGAGTGTAAAGGGGCCGAGGGCAGAGTTACCCTGACAGAGAAGAGAAAATAATTGACCTTTTTCCTCTGCAGTCCAGTCCTCTACACCCGGCCGTTGACACCTGGGTCAGTGCCAGTCTTCAACACCAGGCTGGCATTGCCTGTTGAGAGTGTCTTGCTGCAGCTCCTCCAGGCAGTGGACTTTTTGTTGTTGCACCAGCCTTTCCATCAGGACCTGCGGAGCAGAAATGCCTGTTACTGGCAAGTTTGGGAAGATCAGGTCAGAGAACCCACTTCAGTTTGTCAGGTTACAGCCAGAATCACTCCACCGAACTTGACAGGGCTTGAACATAGCTGAAAACACTGGGTTTTCTAAGCTAGAGAGCAGAAGTGGAAAGTGAGAACTGCAGATGCTGGAGATCAGAGTCGAGAGTGTCGTGCTGGAAAAGCACAGCCGGTCAGACAGCATCCGACGAGCAGAAGAATTGACGTTTCGGGCATAAGCCCTTTGTCAGGAATGAAGGACTTATGCCTGAAACATTGATTCTCCTGCTCCTCTGATGCTGCCTGACCTGCTGTGCTTTTCCAGCACTACATTCTCGACTAAGCCAGGGATCAACCCGCTAAAATTTTAAACTGCAAGCAAGCAAATGCATTCAACCTTTATGCTCTGACATAGACCCCACACTATAAACAAATGATCTTCCAGTAATACTGCAAGGGTGGGTTGCAGTCACCTGATCTCTGGCACACACTGAATTCGGTCACAATTTTCTAATTAAAATGTCCTTCAGAAAAATAACTAACGCCCATGTACCACGAGTTTTAAATACAAACTCTTGCAAATAATGACATATATAGCACACACCTTCCATCATACATCTGCCAAAGGAGATTGTAGTATCTCTTGAAGAGGCATTTTGATTGACAATTACAAATTATCTTAATGCTGTTTCTTTTGTTACATTAGCAATAGTAACATGTTGATAATAACCTAACAACAAGTTTCATGGATTTTACACATGCCCATTTGAATCACAGCACTGGATTGCTTCACATGTGTTTTTGATAACATATCAAATAACATGTCCGTTCCAAGAATATCAACACATATCAAAAGCATTAAACTCCACTGAAATAACAGTGGGTTCCTGTCCCAACATTTCTCTTTTAAACAAAAATCAAAGGATTGTGGTTCATACAAATAAGATTCTTCTACATTTTTGCTGTTAAACTATCTCCGAGTGATGCGCAGCCAGCAAAGACTCAATGTCTGTCTCCACTATTGAATATTTCTGTTTACGAGAATTCATTTTAGTTGAAAAAGTGCTGACAGGCCTTTCAATCCTGAATTTGTCATCTTCTTGTAACAGGTACCTGCACCAATATTGCTGTCATCAACAGCCAGTTTCAATGGCTTTTCATAATTCACTGTTACTGAAATCAGTGATCAGCACAGCTTTCAAATTGCCCAAAAGCACTCTGAAGTTCTCTTCAGAGGAGCCACTGCAATTGCTGAAGTTCAGAACATACTTCTGGTAAAATTCGTGTGTGCCAATGTATCCCAAAACATCGCGAAAAAAAAAGCCTGAAAGAACTGTGGGATGCTGACAAAGACATTAATTCTGCTTTCTCTCCACAGAAAGATCTGCTGAGTTTTTTTTTCCAGCAGTTTCTGTTTTTGTTTTGCAAAATTTCATGTTTTAGAATATCCAAAATAGCTCTGACATTTACTTCTCTAGGTGGTCCTTGGCTGCACAGCATGGGCCAAGTACATTGACTTTACTTTAGTTAATCCCCTTTTGTCCTGATTTATTTGAACATTTGAGTCATGTGTTGTAAATGTTCTTCCCAGGTTTAACTGAATACAACCACATTGTCAGTGTAAACCAAGCAGTTACATAGTCCCTCAATGACTTTATTGGTTGACGTTGCTATTTCATTTTCCATTCCAAATGCATGACTTTGCATTGTAACACCATTATGCCCACTACTAAGGTTGGCTAAGTATGTCAGCCTCATTTTCTTTACCTGTTCTCCTCTTTTTAAAAAAAAAACTTGTATCTAATAGCTGAATTTCTAAGTCAGCTCCTTTTTTTTGTAGTCTCTTCTTCCTGCCTAAGTTTATAGGCCTAAGGTTGAGTCACAGTACACTCAGGGAAAAACCATGGACATCCTCCTGTAACATCTTTTTCTATTACATCCACTCCTGTCTCCAGCAAACTTTAGTGAAGTGAATATTTTTGAACTGGCCAAGTTATTTCCCAAGATAAAATTTATTCCTGCTATCGGGATATGTTTCATTACTCCAACGACAGCTTCCCCATTTTCTGTGTCAATTTTTAATTCAACTCACTATGATAAGTGAGGGGGTAACCTCCATATGTACCTCCAAGTAATATGTTCTCTTTCATTAACCTTATTGAAGGGCAAATGGTATCACTTGCCAACATCAGGCACTGACATGCCTCAGGTATCCCTCAATATCTTCATGAATTTAGTTATTTTTTTTCTGCATTTTTGAAACAGAAATGGGAAAACAATTTTTTATAAAGGCCAAGCATTGTTGAAGCATTTCTGCACTGTGATTGTTAGAACAAAGGACAGTGCAACACAGGAACAGGCCCTTCGGCCCTCCAAGCCTATGCCGACACATTCTTGCCCTTCTATTCTAAAACTGGCTTCACAGGATCCGTACCCCTATTCATGTATTCGTCCATGTGCTTCTTGAATGCTGCTATTGTGTCTCTTTCCACCACCTCCTCTGACAGCGCATTCCAGGCACTTGCCACCCTTTGTGTGAAAAACATGCCTTGCACATCTCTTTTCAACTGCGCCCCCCGCCCCCCCCCCCCCCCCCAGCTCCCCCACTCCAACCCACTGTGTCCCCTTGTTATTGACCCCTCCACCCTCAGGAAAAAGCAAGCCCTGTGGGCAGGTACCACTGAACCAGTCATTCCCTCTGCCCATAATACCTGTGTATCTATCTATGTGTGGGAGCAGTTTATAATGGGTTAGAGGTTTAACCAGGAGAGTTGTATGTTAGCTGTTCGTAACTGTTTAACTGCAATTAGAATCCGTTTATTTCTAATAAGTAACCATTCCTCTTAAGTCTCAAAAACCGATCCGTGCTTTCTGACAACTTGCTTCTGAAAGACAAGTGAACTGGGAATATCAGCATTCTTTCTGGCGTCTTTAAATTTTGTGACAACTCCAGGAATAGCATCATTTGGTTTCCCCCTCACTATGCCAGTGAAGCTTTACAGAATCAGAAATAAAGGGAAGTGTTTACTGACACTGACAGCTGAGGGCAACTATACTCATTGGGGAATGCAAGGGAGCAAGCATTGATGGCATCACACATACCTTTGTGATGTCATGCGCAAATGCAGTATCATGCATGTGTGCAGGGAGGTGTGTGCGGTTTTGAATTGGCTTTCAGTGTTGGGGGAGAGGGATACTGTGCACACGACGGGGTGCTGGAGAGTTCCCAGAGTGAGAGAGGAAGAGAAGGACAGCCCAGAGGTGGAGTGAAGGCAGAGCCGGGTGCGTGAGGGGAGACAGAACGGGCAGGTGGTCGGAGTGGCCTCTGGCACCCAGCCCATCCTTGCTGTATGCACTGCTCCACCCCCACCTCTCCACTCCCTGCCCAGTTCTGTCTCCTAGTTCCTCACTTCTCACTTATTGTTCAGAACTTCAACTTAACCAATTCTTTAAAAGGGACATGGATCCCACTTACATTGTATCCAGCACAAAACCATCAACAGCCTCCAGTCTTTGTGATCTCATCTAATGTTGCTACCAGGCACGTTAGACCTCAGAATGAAATTGGCTTGATAGATCACATTTTTAAAGAATATTTAGCATTGTGGACAATCACTGAACATAGGCACATGGAACAGTAATGCAGAAGTGTTTTGAGGTCCATTGCAAAAAATTGAATGCTGCTGGAAGAAATAATAAAGGATTGTTTGAATAAAACTAATCGAGAGTTAGCAGATAAATTGGTGTAAGATGTAAAAGCAGGATCTTCTGGAGAACACTGGCATTAAGTCTGCAAATTTCCTTTAATAATAAAACAGAAGTTTATTCCTGAAAAGGAAAAATAACAAAATAAGACAAACCAAGCTCTATAAATAAAGAATGGAGTTTGAGATAATCTAAAACAGGCTGCAAAACAAAGTCTTATCTATTGTCTAACACTAACATTTTACAGTGATTCAGATCCAGCAAAGTGACCCTTCAATATCAAATCTTTACATCTGACTCAAGCATTTCTTCCCAGCTCTATCCAATCCATTGTGAAATCTTCCTATGTAAAGACTCTCAAACTAAAAATTTGGACATTTTATGTTTTTTTTAAAGAAATAATCTGTTGTCTTCTAACCAAATACTTCTGGTCTGGAGGTTTCAAAGGCTATCACACCAAGATAACAGCGCTTTCCTTGTGCTGCCCATACTGGGCCTTAGAAAGGAAACTATACTTGTTTCAGGTGTCCTCAAAAAAGGACACGAGAAGCTCTCCGTATTTGGGTTTCTCAAGTTAATGAAAAATTCCTTGATGATTCTCAACCAAATGCAAGCCAATACTTTTCAAAATTTACCTGCAGTATTAGTAAATTATATTCCATTAACCTCCAGGAGGTTTGCAATCACTATCTCTCTTCCACACAATGAATTAGGTCATGGTTACAGAAAGGATTTGCTTGAGCCCATTTTGTTCTAAACCTCTTTACAAAAGTAATCTATATGCCACTGGTTTGAAACGCAAACTCTATTAAAAACCTATGTTGGCAATGTATGTTGCAAAAACCACTCACCTTCATTGTAGCTGGAGGTGCCAGCCATAGTGACACAACGAGTGGGTCACTTCACAATGCAAGCAAAAGACAGTATTAAGAAAAGAGCACACTCTAGTGGTTCTTACAATTACAGCAATACAGAGGACCCTCGGTTATCGAGCGTTCGATTATCCGAATATCCGGCAAGATCGCGAGGTCCCCATGCTTGGCTAAACTGTGTTATCTGAAATTCAATTAACCAAACGAAATACTCCCACCAGCGTCCTTCAGATAGTCGAGGTTCCTCTGTATTTATAACTGGACTTCATGGTGTTGATTGATATTTATTGTCACGTGTACCGAAGTGAAAAGCTTTGTTTATGCACAATACAGGCAGGTCTTAGTAAGCAAGGACATACAGATCAGTTGTTGTAAAAAGACTTAGACAGAGGTGTGCAAGTTAATGTTGCACAGGGAGTGGGCTAGGCAAGATCAGCATTAGCAAGATCAGCATTATTTGAGGCTAGACAGTACGTTCATCGGTCTAATAACGGCGGGGAAGAAGCTGGTGCTGAACCTGCCAGTGCATATGTTCAGGCTTCTGTACCTTTTGGCTAATGGAAGAGGTTGTAGGAACCCATTACCAGGGTGAAATTATAACATTGAAGAGTGGAGCACAATGAGGCAGCTAGATTTGGGTCTGCTACCCAGTTTGCTGCACACAGTCTTTAGTCCAGTGGTGGAACAAAGCTTTTAGTCATTTTTATTTTTGTGGCTGTTGCAACTGCGTGTAATACTTGGACAGTGTGACTTTCAGCTGAATAAATGTTTAGATATGTCAATCCTTCATAGTTCACATAAAACAGTAGGTTGGCAACTGGGACTTTGGCTATCCCTCCCTTTCAATCATAGGAACAGAGAGCAAGAAAAGGACTCTTGATTTCAATGGGGCAGTCAATTAAACCAGTTGCTATAAAGCAGCCACAAAGATTTTTTTTCCATTGGTTTGGAGCTGGGAGGGGATAATGGTCAAGTGTATAACTCCTTGTTAGTGCATAAATACACAGATTTGCAACTACGTGTGTTTTTTTTAAATTGTGGAACTCACCAAATCCCTGTCACTTTTACCAGAATGGAGACCCGCGGTGAGACTGGCAGCGGTCAACTGTGCGAACAGTCAGAATGTGGAAATATGTCAAAGTTTTCAAGTGACCGTCTATCCAACAATGAAGGTATGGTGTTGGTGCACTGGATCGCAAGAAATGCATTCACTGAAAATTCTTAGGGCACAGACTGAGTCCAGTTCCATTCAGCTGCTCAAATCCAAGATCTGAGTGTTTGTAATTGAAACAAAATGTGCCAAACCTCACGTACAACCCCGACTTTAAAACCAGAAATAAATTAGTGCTCCCTCTGCCTGGAATGAACCGAAAATTCATTTAGAGTTTCGGTCGATGGTGTGTGAGTGCTCTTTATTTCTGAGCTTTGGCCGAGTTATTTTTATTGTTCTTCATTCACGGGATGAGGGCATCACTGGCTAGGCCAGCATTAGTTGCCCATCCCTAATTGCCCAGAGGGCAGTTAGGAGTCGACCATATGGGTCTGGAGTCACATGGAGGCCAGAACAGGTAAGGATGGCAGTTTCCTTCCCTAAAGGACATTAGTGAACCAGATGGGTTTATCTGACAATAGATTCGTGATCACCACTAAACTCTTAATTACAGATATTTATTGAATTTAAATTCCACCATTTGCCAGGTCTCCAGTATTATCTTTATAGCTATACTTGGGAATCTGGTGGTGCCATGGTAATATCCCTACCTCTTAGCCTGGATTCAAGTTCCACCTGGTCCAGAAATGTGTCACAACATGTCTGAACACGTTAATTAAAATGATCTATTCTAGGGTTAAGTGCACATATCTACCCCTTTCTCCAGAAGTGATAGTGGAAGGGTTTTTAACACTATAAGTGCATGTCTTACTTATCATACAGAGGGTTCAGTGTAGCTATGGCAAAGGCCTTTATTCCAGATGAGTGGGTGATATATTAAAGGATTTTTTTTAGATCTGTCATATTGCTCCAAAAAGCTGGATTGTGGATGGGAAAACGTAGCCCTGCACTAACTCAGTTAAAACATACTTAGTTACCCTCTGCGCTTCTTCCATTGCTAACTTGGCTTCGGGTTGTGGTTAATCAGGATATTGGCTCATTTGCTTTGTTACTTGTGTCCAGCTGAGAAGTGCTGAAAATATGTTGCTGGAAAAGCGCAGCAGGTCAGGCAGCATCCAAGGGGAAGGAGAATTGACGTTTCGGGCATGAGCCCTTCTTCATTCCTGAAGAAGGGCTCATGCCAGAAACATCGATTCTCCTGCTCTTTGGATGCTGCCTGACCTGCTGCGCTTTTCCAGCAACATATTTTCAGCTCTGATCTCCAGCATCTGCAGTCCTCACTTTTTCCAGCTGAGTAGTGAACAACTGTTCTCTCGACTTCTGCAAAATGCCCCTGATGAGCTGGAATGCGATTTTGGCTGCAGTTCAGGCATCTCACTGAGTCTTTCTGCTCTGAAACTGCCTGCGAAATGTGTATTTGCAGTTTCAGAAATTGGCAGCGCAGGTTCGTGTTGTGGAAAAACAAGGGCGCTGCCAATATTTAACCCAACATTAACTTGGCAGTCAAAGATCGGGTGCATCTCCGATAACTGGAGCTAACAGTGAGGTGCAAGCTGACTTCCACCAATTACAGTCACTGCTAATGGGGTTTTAATCCAAACCCTCGCTGAAATACACATGATTCATATACACTCATTTGCATTTTAACATGACATCCTATTATTTCCTGACTCCAACCAGTTGGTTGCAGTGCTGCTTTCAGTGTCCCACCCAGATCAATGTGATAGGAAGAGAGTGAGCACCAGCTTCAAGGGAGCTTTGAGTCCCTGCTGAGGAAGTGAACGGAATTTATCTCATTAGGGAAGCAAACAAAACATTCAAAGGGAGATTCCAAATTTTCCATTGCCAAGCTAGAAGGTCAGGGGCACTTGTACAGGGCTGACCCAGGTAGCTGGTTGACAATGCCTGCAAGACACCTGTACTCAACGAGGGAGTCCACAGGCTGACCATTGACATTGCCACTCAAGAAAAGACCTGGCTCATCCCTGTAGTGGACTTTGGGAAGCAAAAGAAGCATTACAGTCACCCGACAAGACATGCGTTTAGCGGAAACACATCAGCAAGGTGTCGCCTTCTGTGCAGGATGCAACTCTTGAATCTTTAAAGGCGAAACATTGTCCTTGTGTCAGATTCAGTCCTGCTGCCTACTTGGAAAGAAACCTGCAGTTCCTCAACTGAACTGAACAGGCACTGTCTGACATTCTCACGTAGGTTTCAGGATGAGGGGGAAAGACTTAAAAGGGACCGAAAGAGGCAATATTTTCACGCTGAGGGTGGTGCATGTATAGAATGAGCTACCATAGGCAGTGGTGGAGGCTGGTACAGTTGTAACACTTAAAAGGCATCTGGATGGGTATATGAATAGGAAAGGATCAGAGAGATGTGAGCTAAATGCTGGCAAAATGGGATTAGATTTATCTAGGATATCTGATCGGCAAGGATGAGTTGAAGCGCAGGGTCTCTTTCTGTATTGTACATCTGTATGACTGCAAAAGAGAGCAGGAACACAATTGGAGATACTGTCTGTAGTACCATGCTCTTGACATATTGGAGATCAGTGCAAGAACATGCTGTCTGGTTTGAGGATTGTACCACTGAGATGGAACCTCTCCTTGAAGCCAAGCAGCCTGCTCCAAGAGGGTCAACATACAGCTTAACACACTGCTAGACAGGGTGCTTTTGGTGACATATGATGGTTCAGTGGTTAGCACTGCTGCCTCACAGTACCAGCAACCCAGGTTCGATTCTACCCTCAGATGGATATGTGTGGAGTTTCCACATTCTCCCTGTGTCTGTGTAGTTTTCCTCCCACAGTCCAAAGATGTGCAGCTTTGGTGGATTAGCCACGCTGAATTGTCCAGAGTGTCCAGGGAGGTGCAGGTTAGGTGGGCTAGACATGGGAGATGCAGGGTTAAAGGGATGGGGTGGAATAGTCTTTGGAGGGTGGATGTGGACTAGATGGGCTGAATGGCCTGTTTCCACACTGTAGGGATTCTATGATTTTAATAACTGGTTGTTGTAACTGTGCTAAAATATGCAGATGACTTTTGATTGAGGGAACATTAGGGAGAAAAATTAAAGAATCAAAATGTCACCCTGTCCATCAGAAAAGAAAATAGTTCCATTGAAAACAAAGACTTTGGATGTTAATACTGACTGCAGTAAATCATTGGAGAGATGATTGGATTACTTAAGAGTGTGGAAACAGGCCCTTCAGCCCAACAAATCCACACCGACGCTCTGAAGAGAAGTCCACTCCCCCACATCTAACACTATGGGTAATTTAGCATGGCCAATTCACCTAACCTACACATTGTTGGAGGGGGAAGGAAACCCATGCAGAGAATGTGCAAACGCTACATAGATAGTCACCTGAGGTGGGAATTGAACCCAGGTCTCTGACGCTGTAAGGCAGTGGTACTAACCACTGTGCCACTGTGCTGCCTACCTTAAGGCTTACAGTAGGGAAAGCACATCACATTATATAAAGTCAGCTTGGTGAGAAGCTGATATGGAGCCCATAGCAGAGGAGCTTAGCAGATCTATTGACTTGGATAAAGATCCCAGTTGCTGATGCAATACACCCTGTACTCTTAAAGCATAGAAAACTGGCATTCCTGCAATAACCACACAGATGTCACTATCTTTTCCAAGGGTAGGGGCAGTAGACCATACTGCCATGCAGGCAATCAATGGCCTAGTGGTATTATGACTGGAGTATTAATTCGGAAACTCAAGCCATGTTCTGGAGATCCAGGTTCAAATCCTGCCGTGGCAGATGATGGAATTTGAATGTGATACAAATTTGGAGTTAAGAGTCTGAAGATGACGATGAAACTGTTGTCATTTGATGGAAAACCCATTTGGTTCACTAATTCCTTGTAGGATCTGGTCTACGTGTCACTCCAGGCCTGCATCAATGTAGTTGACTCTTTATTGCAATGCAGGTAACAAGTCCCAGCCAAATCAGTGATATCCACATCTGTGAATGATTTTTTTAAGAACGATTGACGGTAAGAAACTATGGCCCTGTAGAAGAACAGGAAAGACCACAGGGATTGGAATAACTATTGAGGCATCTTGGTGCTAGGCATCACGAGAAAGATATTTGCCCACATTGTCCTTTTGTAGACTGCAGATCCCAGCTAACACATCCACGCTAATCCCATTGTGGTTTCAGAACACAATCAACAAATTACATGATTGTCTTGGTCCAGCTGTTGCAAGGAATATCAAACGCAACAGCTATCTAATACCTTCTTTGATCTGACCAAGGCGACCATGGGAGCAGAGACAGTGTACTTTAAAGAACTATATCTAGCTGCTGGAAATTGGAAATATGTCCAAACTGATTAAGAGAGTTGAACAACTGTGATCTGACTGAGAACTGAGTCTACCAAGCAGGAACAAGGCCTGAGCAGCTTCCATCAATGATGTCTTCATTGCCTTGGCCACTTGCATCAGATGGATGATGACCGTGTATCCAGACATTTTCTATACGATGAATTGGGAATTAGTTCACAGCCTCCTGGACATCCATAACTGTGCTGGAAGGACATCTTCAAACCCTATGTGCAACTGGTGGATACCAACATTGAGGAGGAGGGACAAGTGAGGACTGCAGATGCTGGAGATCAGAGTCGAAAAGTGTGGTGCTGGAAAAACACAGTCGGTCAGGCAGCAACCAAAGACAGTTGACATTTCAAGCTTGAGCTCTTCATCAGGAAACCAACGTTGACTGACTGGGAGACAGCCCTGACCTCTGCAGACGTTGAATATTTGGAATGACAACAGAAGAAGCTAGCAGAAACAAATAGGCTCAGTGAGCTGGGAACAGAGCCCAGTTAAAAAAGAAGCCAGAAAATAGTGCATCTTCTCAGCTCAGCATCTCCCTCATCACCAAATATTACTGTGAAGGCTGCTTCTGAATCCTGGTGCTCCTGCCTATCCTCAGACCCTCTTGATTCACTATAGTTTAAGAATCTCTTTGTCTCAGCCTTGAAGATATTCTATGACTCGGTCTCTGTGGTTTTCTACAAGTAGAATTTATTTGTCCTCTGAGAGACTTTATTCTTACTCATCTCCACTTTGATTGGGGGATGCCTAATTTGGACATTTGCCCACTAGTTCCACATTCTCCCATGAGGAGAGTCAGTCTCTTGACATCTGTTCAGTCAAGCCCCCCTCAGAATCTTCAGTGTTTTAATAAGATCACCCCATGTGGTTCTAAACTCCATTCAGTCCAGGCCCAACCTATTTTTTCACCAAACAAATCACGGTGTTAACCCAACACTTTCTCTATTGACACCTTCTCTAAACTGCCTCCAGTGAGGTACACTGATGCTTAGATAAAAGGACCAAAACTATACACAGTACTCCAATGCAGTCTCACTTGGCAAGATTTCCCTATGTTTTCCTACCAGCAGATAATGATACACCTTCCTATACTGCTACTTCCCTTACCGTCAGCATCTTTTCTTGACAAGGGCATTGTGTTTGTACGTTTCCAATTTGTTGGGATGTTTTCTGAAACTAGGGAATTTGAAAAAAGTGCAGGCCTTTCCTATGTGTGAAACTGTTTCCAAATTTCATTCCTCTATGGTCTGACTCAAGTTTCCCCCTTATCTTTGGAGTCCGTAATCAGCAGAATTACTATTTTAAAAAAAACTATCTGTTTCCTGTATTATTTTGTTGCGTTAATTCAAATCACTCCTAATTCATCCATGGACAAAATTTAACTTGCAAAAATGAAAAGCAAGCGAAGCCAATGTTTCAAATGGAATGTCACAATATTTTAAAAATTTGGCCAGTATTTCCAAACAAATACACTTTGTGTTTATGGCAGTGTTTCAGGAAACATTCTTCATGATCCTGTGGTGAAAGTTGATCTAGAAGATGTCACTGTGACTTTTGGAATGTATCTCTATCTCTGACCTTTTTCACTTGGCTGCCTTGATTATAATTTTATTTTGTTTTTTTCCCCTCAGTTCTTCAGAGCATTTTCAAAACCGCCATTCAAGGGAGAGGCTCTTAAATATGCTGGTTAGTAAATTTTGAGCATGGTCTATCTTCGCACTTCAGTTCCATTCTGTTCATCAATCATTTGTATTTTGCTAGCACTGTTTCCATAGAGCCCTTCAAAGGGTAGGTGATATGGTGGCTCAGGGGTTGGCACTGCAGCGCCACAATGCCAGCTACCCAGGTTCAATTCCACCCTCTGGTGACTGTCTGTGTGGAGATTACTACTTCTCCCAGTGTCTGTGTGGGTTTCCTCCTGCAGTCCAAAGATGTGCAGGTTAGGTGGATTGACCGTGTTAAATTGCCCATAGTGTCCAAGGATGTGCAGGCGAGATGGATTAACCATAGGAAGTGCAGAGACAGAATAAAAGGGGGTGGTAAGGGTGCTCTTCAGAAAGTCAATGTGGACCGGATGAGCCGAATGGCCAGCTTCCTCGTTGTGGGGATTTTGTGTTTCTATGGATATCTGCTCTGGGATATTATGCTTCTTAAATAGTCGGCATTTGTACTTGGCTGCATGGTGGCACTAACCTGGCATCAAGAAGCATCTTATTTCCCTCATTCTAGCCATTTTCTAATTGAGTTGCTGCACCCACACTCCCTCCCACTCCACTGCCTCGAAAGGATTTGCCAGGAGGAGTTTCCAGACTATCGGGTAATGCTGCACTTTCCGCCTCTATAAGACTTCTGTGGAACTCTTGGCATGTGACATTTGGCATCATGTTGGGTTCCGGGATGTACCAATCACTGGTGGAAGAGTGTGGGGTGCCTTATGCTGCCAATGTTGGAGCCAAAACACCTTTGGTGCAGCTCTTTGTTATGTTTGGATAGATCTTTGAAGATAAACTTAAGGCGCGACTAGGTATCAACGAATGGGCTAGGATGCCTGATTCTGAGCTGGAGACCCCATGTTCTAACGTTCCAATCCCCAACGTTCGTGGTGATGCCTGTGTTGCTCCATACAGCTGGCCGTGCATTCAGTCTATAGCAGTCTTGTTCGTACTTTGGTATTTTCATCTTTGAAAGAGACGGTAAGTGGAGGGCATATTAGGCAAGATGGTCAATTAGCCTGCATTTGGAGTGCTAAGTAAACATCAAGCAGAACAATAGTGCTCAAGAAAAGACAAACAGACCCGGAGATGGACAAAATATCAATGGTCTGGCATATCCAACTGGTTGCATCTAACCACAGGGTAACCTAGGTGACCATCCTCTGACTCATATGACACTCATTTGAGTTACTCAGGAGGAGCCTAAGTAGAAGGAACAGAGGAGGCTAGATGTCCTTGGACCAATCCTCACCATAGATATTTTGGAGGACTTTTACTGAAATCAATCCAAGATCAGGAAACCAGAGCTCCGTGCATTGCGAGGTGGGATTTCAGGGGTGGGGAGCTGGAGGAAGGAGAGGGTAAATCCCCAAAACCTGCCTCTGTGAAGTCAGGAGATCAAATGGAGAAATGGTGGAAACGAGGGCAACACTGAGATCTCGCTACTGACAGCCAAGAGAGAAAACCTGGTTTAACCATCCTTCCCTCAGGCCCAAAATAATGACTGCAAAGAAGCTGAAGAGACTGGGGAAATCCAGAACAGAGTTAGGCTTTCCAGGTTGATTTCAGGGAAGAATTCTTCCCACTCAGGGTCATGATGACCTGGAACTCACTCCACCTATTAAGGCTTAACAGTCAATGGAAATAGTGACAAGTCTGACTGGCACATTCTTATTCTAGCACATATTTTAAAGGTTCTGCAGCCAATGTAGTTAGGCGCACACCACTGAGAGTTTGAATAGCCTACTTGTACCTAGTGAACTGCCTCTCTGCGGTATCCCAGGGGTTTGAGAAAAATACGACAGAGACGTTGGAGGCCACTTTGCTGAAGATGTTCACTCCTTGAGAGCCTAGATGCCCCTCCCTTTCCAGGAGAGTTTGTGGAAGTGCCAGATCTCCATGGGCAAAAGGGCGACTCAGACACTTAGTCTGGAGAGGATCCTGATGATCTCTTGTTCACACTTACTGATCATTTATAGCAGAGATCACTGTCTGTCAATCAAGAAGGTGTGTTACCTTCTCTCCTCACTCTTTTCCAACCCATGCACACTTGAGGGCCTTTCAGAGCACATTTAACTTGAGTGTTCCAAGAAGACTTCCTTCAGGAATTTGCCTGCTTTATGAGCAAGAGGATTAAGTTGACCGTTTGCTTTCTGTTCAAGGTCAGATTCCTTTTGTGTAAGCAATTAGTCTGTGTTCTGAATTCCTTGCCGCTGAATCCAAGACTGAGCATGCAAGAATTGCACGTTTTTACAAGCTTATGCACACAAGAGAGGAGATTGGCTTAATCCTCTAAGGAAAAAGAAGAACTGTCAGGTTGATTGTGGAGACACATCAGTCATTTGCGTCAGTGGAATGCTGCCGCAATGTGGTGCAAAGCCAGGACTAATCCTGCTGTGCCAGAGAGCTTCAATGTCTGCGGATTGATGCTGGAGGCAACTGGGAGCCTGCCAGGAGCTTGCTTGCCTGCCCTGGCATTGCACACACATGCCCAGCCACACTGACAGGTGCCAGCCCATTTCCGTTAAGGCTGAAACTGAGGTAAAGTTGTCACCTCATTTCACCTTGTTCAGCTACGTCCAACTGAAGGGCAAAGAATGAAGCAAGTTCTAGTTTAAACACGAAAGAGAGTGTGCAGCCAAGCTCTGCTTTTAATAGAAAGAGCTCCTGCTGTGGCTCCATTTAAGGACTTTTTGTTCCAACACTCTTTTTGAGCGAGGGAGAGTGTGTGAATATTTTCCACTGGCAGACAGCAGCCAGTAGAGGTACGTAGAGACCCCAGTGCAAATGGAGACAATTCATTTTCCCCATTATAACCCAACATGCTTACTGTGTCTTTTTTGATTAGATTACCCAATCTAATTACCCTTCGGCCCAACAAGTCCACACCGACCCTCCGAAGAGAAACCCACCGCCCCAATATTTACCCCTGACTAATCCACCTAACACTACGGGCAATTCACCTGACCCGCACATTTTTGGATTGCGGGAGGAAACCAGAGCACCCGGAGGAAACCCACACGGACACAGGGAGAATGTGCAAACTCCACACAGACAGTTGCCTGAGGAGGGAATTGAACCCAGGTCTCTGGCGCTGTGAGGCAGCAGTGCTAACCACTGAGCCACCTGTACTGCCCGTGCCGTCTTCATGGGACCAGTTGAAGGAGGGATACTTCAGAAACTAACCATGACTGGGCTTCACTTTTTAGTCAACTTGAACCAAATGCAGGCCTGCTCACTAGGATTCCTACCTCTGGATATACTTCTGGAGGTTTCTGCACATACAGTCATAGAGGTTTACAGCATGGAAACAGGCCCTTCAGCCCAACTTGCCCATGCAGCCCAGTTTAAAGTAGTCTTAACCCCTGCCCCTAACTCCTTGCCTTGAATCCAAGCTCCAACCTGCCTGTGCCCACTATAAAGTGATCAGATTCTTTGAATTAATATGGATTTCGGTGCAATAGCACTTTTCCTCCTTCCCACCCCCTTCCAGCTCTAATCATTATATAACCATTAAACAATTTTTTCCAAAATTTATTTTTCTGAGGTCCTATGTTTTTTTTTTGAGTATGCTCACAACTATGTCCTGGAACTTAACCTTCAGTTGGTGAAGATTCCAGGACATCTCCAAAAGGTGACATCTCCAAATGCCTGACAGTCTGCATTTGAAAAAGAAAATCTGCTCTGAAAAATCAAAGAGAACAGTGGAAACTGGTTTGGAATTTCCTACTGAGCCAGAAAGGAGTGTAAGTGGTCTTCTTCTAGTGAGGAGTCAAACTTTGGGATTTAGTCACAGCATGTACTTTGCTGAATTGACCATGTCTGATTTGAGAAAGAATAAGGGAAGACATTGAATATCCAGCGGAAATGATTAGATTAGATTAGATTCCCTACAGTGTGGAAACAGGCCCTTCGGCCCAACCATTCCACACTGACCCTCCGAAGAGTAGCCCACCAGACCCATTTCCCTCTGATTAATACACCTAACACTACAGGCAATTTAGCATGGCCAATTCACCTAACCTGCACATCTTTGGACTGTTGGAGGAAACCGGAGCACCCAGAGAAAACCCACCCACAGGGAGAATGTGCAAGCTCCACACAGACAGTCACCCGAGGCTAGAATTGAACATGGGACCCTTGTACTATGAGGCAGCGGTACTAACCACTGAGCCACTGTGCCGCCCCCGAAACGTGTTGTATTGTCTCTCAGGGTGAATGTCTCTTCTGCGCGGCTTGGTCCTGCACTGGAGAGGGGCTAGACTCAGTGCCTGCACACCATTCATGTATTCAATTTCAGCTGGAACATTCAGTCCGTGGGCCAGGGAGAGAGGGAAATGTGTCTATGTCCCTCCCAGCTAGAAAGCACCTGTGTATGAGGGGATGGAGGCATCGTGGGACTGTCCCAAGCCAGACCACCAGAGTACAGATTGTGTTTGGACACCAGTTACAAAAGTATCAAAGGACCTCTTAGAACAGAACCAATAAAATAGTGTTCATGGGGCAGTGGGAAGTGGTGGTGAGGGAATTTGTGTGGGGCAGACAACGGGTGCAAATTTGTTCTGCTACTTGATGTTGCAAATAAATCGCAGGCAGTGAAGTGGAATTTTCTAGTGTTTAAAGTTTCGCATTCATGAAGAACCTCAGACATTGATTTTTGTCTGAGATTTCCCAAAGTTTATCTGTGATTCTGCCAAACACTGAACCAGTAATTGGCTGATTTTTCATCATCCAATGCGGTATTCTTGGAGACGATGCTCCCAAGTTGAAAAATGTCTGGACAGAAAGGAGGGGTATGTGGTTGATTCTGACTGTAGGGTCACAAACCTAGATCAGACACCTGGCCCTGTGGCCAGGACCAGGTTGTTGCAAGGTCTCTGTCTTCTTCAGGCTTATTGTAAGGCCAGAGTGCTGTGGGGAGAGCAGTTTGCGATCATAAGTGACTGAATGACCTCTGGAGAATGTGCTATAAGAGTGCAGTCGTCCATGAGCACAGTGCTGCAGACCTGGCATGGAGAGTATGTTGATCAGACTCTAGCTTTGTTGTGTCAGTCCTGTCATTCACACAAGGATGGCAATATGCTACAGCCAGCTGAGTATGGGAACCATACCTCCCACAGCCCACCACTGCCAGAGGGCGGCTCAGCCTTCAGTGTAAAGACCAAGCTCAGAGTCCGCAACCTGGATCCCAATAAATGAGAGATCAGCAACCTTGGCTTCTGACATTTGAGGAGAACAGAGTGCAGTGCCTTCAGGACAAGTGAGCGCAGTCAAAGACATCCATCTTTCCAATGCTGATGTCCCATGCCGTAATTTGCAATCTTGTTATGCAAATTGACCTTTACCCTAACATTGCACGAGGCTGCATTCACTTGGGCTATGAACTGGTCTTTTTGTTCCTTCTAATTTTTGCAGAGCATTCAAATGAAGTTATAGGAAAATCCAGCTCTCAGATGAGGAATTGGGTGGGGTGGTGGTGTGGGGACTTTGTAACTACATTCTCAGGGCCTGTAACTGGGTACCCAGGCAATGGTGCTCACTACTCAGGATCTGTAGTTGTAATCCGGCCGTCTGTATTTATCCTTTAACGGTCTATAATGGTCCTCTGGTGGTTTGCGATCATCCTCCTGGGATCTATAACCTCATGTCCAGGGTTTATAATCATATACCCAGTGTCTGCACTTCAGTCGGGATATTTTATGATTCCAGATCCTCAATATTGTTCCATGTTACCTGGGACTGTCAGAGAACCTATGGAATAAATCAGTCACATCCAGCAGGTTCATTCAACCTATTTTTAGTCAACTTGGATGTCACTGTTCTGGTGTGTACAATTTACTAGTGTTGGTGAAATGGAAAATACTCTGTAGTACTGGTGAATAGTAACAGACGCACAATGAGGGGGATCCTACTGAGTTAGATACCTTCACATCTACCTTACGGTCATATAACACCCAAAATCCAACATTCCCTTCAGATACCCCTGTTATTATCTCGCCCTGGTTGCCAGCACGTAACTGAATTCAAATTGTGTTTGACTTTGTACAGATTCCAAGTCCAGTTTAGTATCTCTACGCCATTACATCATTGACCTCCTGGAGCAACATGGAGAGGCTGAGTGGCCCCCAGACTGCCCCCCATTGGAACCAGCCAGGTAGGCATCTGCTTGAATTGAACTTGCATGAGGTCATTCCTAATGTGTATTCATAATTGTAGAGATTGAGCTGTATCTGATACTTAACCAGAAACTGGGGAGTTGGAGTGCTCTCCCCAGCAGTGATATCTACATCTAAATGAGGAATTGTAGAGAAGGTGGAAAGAAGCCTAGAAGTCTTAGTTTGTGAAGAATTTGCACATCATTTCTGCTCCAAGAAGCAAAGCAAAGCAAAGCAAAGATCCATTGGCACTGGAGGCAGTCCAGAGAAGGTTCATTAAGCAGATCCCAGGAATGGAGGGATACTCTTACGAGGAGAAGTTGAATAGTTTGAGCCAATATGCATTGGAGAGTAGAAGCTTGAGAGGCGACCTTATTAAAATATACAAGATTCTTAGGGGACTTGACTGAGTAGATGCGAAAAAGTTGTTTCCTCTCGAGGGAGAGTCCAGGAAAAAATGACATAATCTCAGAGAAAATGGTCACCCATTTAAAACGTCTCTCCGAGAGTAATGACTCTGAGACATTCTTTACCATAGAGACCTAACAAGACTATGTTGTTAAGTCTATTCAAGGCTGAGAGAGACTGATTTTAATCAGTAAGGGAATCAAGGGTAAAGGCAAAAAGACAGGACAGCAGAGTTGAGGATTATCAGCCATGGTCTCAATGTTTGGTGGAGTAGATGGAATGAGTGGAATAGCCTGTTTGTACTCCTTCTCCTTATTGTCTTTTGTACCACACACACATCCCACACTGTCCTGACTACAAAGAATCCCTGATCAATGCATGTTTGTTATCTGCTTATTCTTGTTTAGAATGCAAAGCTCATGAAGCTACTTTTAATAGTGAGTCAGGTCTCTGTAAAATCACTGGCTGGATTTGGACATGAGGAAAAGGTGAGGATTGCTGAGGGAACTGAAGGACAGACATATGCCTAGTGTGAGCTAGGACAGAAGTCTGAAATGCATGGCCTCTCTCATTTAGCAGTGCCTGCCACCACCTCCAGCTTTACAATCAACAAGAACTTCCATGCTATCCGGCGCTGGACTGCTCCACTCCTTGTTGCTGTATCCCTCCGCGTTTACGACTGTCCCTTCAAGGCCAGGGCTCTGAAACTCCCTGCTTAAATCTGTCTGCCATTCCATCTCCATCCTCCAGCCTCCAGCCTTATTTGACCAATCTGTTGATTACCTTTCTTATTATATCCTCCATTGGTTCAAAGTCCATTATTAACAGATTATAACCCTGTGAAGCAGTCCTTGGCATGTATTACTATGTTAGATTCCCCGTATGCTTTTAAAAGCAATAGAGTTGTGGGGTGTTGTGATTAAAATCAGGGATGTGCAAGAGCCCAGAATGGGAAGGAGCATAGCTATTTTGGAGGATTGTAAGGCTGCTGGAGATTTCAGAGATAGGGAGGGGTGAACCCAAGGCAGGATTTCAAACAATTTCTGAATTTCAAAGCTGAGCTGTCACTTAACTGGGATCCCATGTGGGTCAGTGAGCTCAGGGAGAATGGATGAATTAGATTTGGTGCAGGGTGGGACATGAGACTTTTGGGTGACATTGTTTGAGACGTTCCAGTAGCAAGATTGTCACTTCAGCAGGTTATTGTAGAGTCAGAAGCAATGATTTCTGTTGCCTCCTCCACACAGTTGCCACTGGTTTCTCCTAGGGATCTAACCTTGACCCCTTCCTACCTGGTATCGACATGCTATCCCTCAGCAATGTTATTTCAATAACACAGTACACTGTCAGCACCCACCTCTGCAGTCTAAAAAATAGTCACTTTGCTCACCTGACACTCCATTCTGGATATGCAGAAACATCCTGCAGGTAAGTGTTGGGAAGGCCAAAGCCATTGTTGGCGATCCCTTCACAAACTCTGTCCCTGAACTACCAACGTGACAGTGCATAATGCTGTGAACCAGACTGCTCACAGCTCTAGGATCACATTTGATTCTCAGATGAATTCCACCTCATGTCTCCACTCCATCAGTGAGTTTATTTCCATGTAACCTATTCAACTTTGTAACTATCACCCAAAGTCAGCCCTGCCTCTGCTCATTGACAGCTGAATCCTTCAGCCATAACTTTACCTATCTTCAGATCCTTCTATTCCAACGGCCAACCTCCCATAGTTTAACCTCAGAAATTCCAAATGCCATTGGAGCACATCTGCTGGTCTGACGATAACTAGACTTCTAAAAATGCCCATTTAACTTTCCATGTATTTTGTGGCCAGACATCTGAGACTGGCTGCCCCCAGATGCCTCCATCAGGCTGCTGTCTAAGCCTTGACACACCATGAATGAGATGAAGCCACACTTGCTGTGTTGCCAGACCCTCCCTTATAGATAGCAGCAAAAGTCACCAAGATTAACACAGAAAGCGGTTTTACAAAAGGTAGGATTTTTATCTTTTTTCTGTTCCTTTAACAGTATCATTTTATTGATTAATTGCAAATGTAATGATTTCTTTTTAAACTTTTAAAGATGTATGTCCAAGTCTTGATTTTGCTCTGTTAATGATGTGATGTAAATGCAAGTAGCTGCTGAAAGATCATTTACAAACATGTTAAGAATTTCCAATTGCCTTAGTCTGCAGCAACCCCTACTGGTCAATAGCAGATATTTCTGAATGTCTAAACTTTGCATTGCAAACCGAATAAGCGAGAAGAAATGGGGCATCAGACAGTATCCACTTGCAAAAAAAAGGAATACATGGCACGGTTAATTTGTACTTCATGATTTTTTTTTGTATTTATTTAAGTTTCGGCTGCATTATTTGCTTTTTGTATCCTTAAACTTTGCTCTCACGGCATCGCTGTCGTAATTGCTGCGCACAAAATTGTGAATGAACATAATCCAAAGAAATGCCAGTTGAATTTAGTCCTTTGTGAGCTCTGAAGTTTATAACTGAAACATCAAGTGAGCGTGAAAGAGGAAGGCATTGAGTTGCAGGATTAAAAGAGACTCTGCACAGTGGCAGCTGTTCATTCAAGGCTGTTCCATAGTAATATTTGATCGATATTAAAGAAGGTGGATTAAAAAGTTTCTTTCATATGATGTTTCGCTCTCACATTGCAAAGATATTGTTCTCATCAACTGATGATAACCCATTTTGTATTATCAAACACTGTTTTTGGTTATTTTATCCGTTCTGATATGACGGTTGTTCTGTTCCATTTCAGTATTGCAAGAGTTGTCATCTGTCACCACAGAGAAAGTAAATGAGGGCTTTTAGTAATGGTCCTTTAGACCATAGCAGGCTTATGACCTGCAATTTATTAACCGGAAGCATTTTTCATTGTCTTCTCCTGGACAGATGCTTTTTGTTATCCCTGTTGATTTCAGCACAGTAGGCAACCCAGGGATACAGTTTTTTGGGACACTGGTATAGCATCATCCAATGGTGGGATTGTGAGGTCACGCTGACCGTCATCTCCCTCCACCCTACCATGTCCTTCCACCACACCGTTCAAGATTCAGTACACCAATTTGAGTGAGGTGCTGACTATGGTTCACCTGTCTATGTATGCAGCCAGTAAATGGAGAGGGTGCTTTCTCATGGCATTTACTGCACAAGAGGAGGTCATTTGACCCATTATGTCCATGCTTGGGATCTGAGTCCCTTCACATCCTGATATGTTGACTGTCGTAGTAAATTCAGAAATCCCCACATTGATATATTGGGATATAATATTATGTTATTTTCACCTCTTCACTCCCTTGACTTTGTGACCATTAATCATAGTGTTAGTCCAGACTGTGACTGCAGGGATTTGCAGTCCTGTACTGAACTTCCAACACAATTTAACAATTGGAGCTGGAAACAGTGGGACATTTCTTAGTAATGTCATCTGTACTTCACCCCTCAGTCTTGGGACAACTGTGGGCAACAAGGTGCCTTTGTAGAATCACGGAATCATGCAGCATAACAAGAGGCCATTTGGTCCATCATGTTAATACTGACTTTGTGAGAGAGCTAACAATTAGACTCGATCCTTGGCTCTTTCCACAAAGTCATGCACGTTATTGCCTTTTTAAGTGGAGATCCGTTTCCCTGTTGAAAGGTTTCGACTGAATCTGCTTCATCTGCCCATTTGTGCAATGCATGCTTAGTTTGGCATGGGAGGGATGAGTTGGACAACGTTGCAGTGGAATTTTATAACAGTAAGCACATGGGATCTGAACCCTAGCTTAGGCTCAAATCTGACCATGGCCTAGGTTAGTTTGAGAGGGTGCCTGAAGAGGGAGAGGAAGTTATCGGCAAGGTTACAGAGTTTGAGGCGGAGGTCAAAGATAGTGACTCCGGTGTTTAACTGGTGGCAATCATGGTTCAGATAGCTTGGTCAAACAATATGACTGCACAAATGTAAAAGAAAGGTCAAGAGATTAGATTAGACTTACAGTGTGGAAACAGGCCCTTCGGCCCAACAAGTCCACACCGACCCGCCGAAGCGCAACCCACCCATACCCCTACATTTACCCCTTACCTAACACTACGGGCAATTTAGCTTGGCCAATTCACCTGACCCGCACATCTTTGGACTGTGGGAGGAAACCGGAGCACCCGGAGGAAACCCACGCAGACACGGGGAGAACGTGCAAACTCCACACAGTCAGTCGCCTGAGTCGGGAATTGAACCCGGGTCTACAGGCGCTGTGAGGCAGCAGTGCTAACCACTGTGCCACCGTGCCGCCCAATGTTGGACTTACATGGCAAACATAACACTTTGTCTGTGGATCGTCTTGCAGACAGGGCGATCAAAGAATTAAGGTTATGGATAGTTTGATCATCAAGGATGACCATGTGAGAACTGAGGGAGGAGCCATTACTAGGGATTCTCAGGTTGTGAATGGATTGACATGGAGTTACTTAGGTGCATTCAGCTTGGTGGGCGAGGGGATTGGACGGAGGAGCAGCACCAGCTAAACCAACAGTGTCTATCTTGAGGACAGAGAATTTCATGAGAACCTCACAGAATTGCTGTTATTGATGGGGCTGGAGGAGAGGGGTTTAAGGAGATCCTTGATCATGTAGAAAAGAAGTAGGTCCTTAGCTTTGCATTCCAGGATGACTGTAGTGTACTAATTAACATGTTAGAGAGAAACAAGACCTTATAGAGTGGAGCGCAGATCAGGTGACTTATGAATCATCTGGCTATGTGCCAGATACACTCAGACAATGGTGTCCTTTCTACTTGATAAAATTACGGGGGGGTGGGGCAGACAAAAGGGAATGGGAAACAATTAAACTTTTATTAGGGACATTGGCATTGAAGTGTAAGCATATTTAAGCAAGTCAGCACTGAACATCGAAAACCTTGCAAGGGTTAAGAGTAAAGTGCAGTGCCCTTCTTGGGCTAATATAGCTGTTCAGTGACTTATTCTCCAGCCCCTCAGCTCAGGAAATATTAAAAGCTGGAGGCGGGGATGGATTTTATATACAAAATTGTTTGAAATAGTTACGAATTAATAAAAGTCGTGAGAGAAATGAGTTTCAATCAGTAATTGTCTTGCTGATGTATTGGGTGGAAGGGCAAAGGTCAGCTGCGAAATTCTGAAAGGGGCCTACATTTGTCTGGGCTTTCAAGGTGTTAAATGGGCTAGCGGGAGGCGGAAGCAGAGGTTGATGTTTTAATAAATGGGGGTCGTCCCATGAGGATCAAAGGTCACGGAAGTCTCAGACAGGGGATATGTTTTCTTACTAAGGCACGATTTGACAGTCATGTTGAATGTGTGTGGAAATCGAGTGGGGTAGAGTCGCCGTTTCACCATCTGTCAATCGGATGACCCTAAAATTCCACCCTGGCCCTTTGCCACTGAAAGAGCTCAAGCTGGTGGCAGTGGAGAGGGTTGAGATTATTGCGTTTGTACAATCAGGAGTACACTCAGGTCGGTGAATTGAGTTCTCTAGTCGCCCCCCCCCGAAGATCCTACATTGAATGGATTTGGGCAATCTGCCATCCCATTTTGTGTGGGTGTACAACACTAACCTGGCTCTAGGATTCCCACTTTGAAGGGATCACAAGGCTGACTCACATGGGAAATAGGAATGGCAAAGGAATGTTTCTAAAATTCGAAAAGTAATCGATGTTTGGGTTAAAGCAGGTCATGGAGAGCAGCGCACACTATATTTAATCCATCCTGTGCCTGCTTTGGGAGTGCTAACACACACTGAGGTTGACAACAGCAATAATGTAAAGAACCTCTGACATAATACAGTGTCTCAAGGTGTTTCCCTATTGCTACATAAGGATATCTCTTAGAAATGTCAACCAAGAGCTTGGTTAATGAGGTAAGTTTCAACAAGTGCCCTGATGGAGGAATATGAGGGTGATTTGGTTCCAGGTGGGAACTTAAAAGCTTGTGGTCTGTGTAACTGAAAGCACAGCAAAGAGTAGTAAAATGAGTAAGACCAGGGATATTCAAGATGATTGAATGTAATGAGCTCAAATATCTTGCAGGATTGTGGGGCCAGAGAAAGTGACAGAGATGGGGAGAGGCAAAGCCATGGAGTGAGTTTAAAAAAAAGGTTGAACGTTTTAAAATGGAGTGTTTGCTTGCACAGCATAGATGGGTGAATGGTGTGAGGGAGGATCTAGGTAGCTGATTTTTAAGTGATCTTCAATTTACTGAGTGCACAGTGGGAGGCTGACTAGGTGACCATCGAAAAGGTTAGTCTGGTGGTAAGAAATGCCTGGTAGCATTCTCATCAACTGAGAGTAGAAATGGACAAGGTTAGGATGGTGGGAGTCACGGAGTCATATAGCATGAAAATAGACCCCTTGGTCCATGTTGTCTACTCCAACCAGACATCCCAGTCTGACCTAGAAGTCAGTGGTCTCAGTCATCATATAGACAGATAGTTTACAGTACATTTGCAAAGCTGCTACCTGTACTTGTATGAATGTATCTCAGGTTTGTTCCTGTATCCCATGCCTTGACCAGCCATATCTCAACATCCGTAGAGTCTGCTGTTGAGGGTAATGAGCAAGAATTGGTGCTCGAAACCTCACTGTCTCTATTTTAATTTGTCCCATGAATGGATCTGCTCTGACCAACAGGTTGTAGGCAAATAATGGGAAAGCTGACTTCTATAAAATGCATAGCTAACCTAGAAACTGGAAGTACACATAAAAGGGGAAAAATTAAAGGGTTACAGGAAAGAATGGGGAGAGTGGCGCAAATTGGAAAGCTGTCTGAAAGAGCTGGGGCAGACATGAGGGCTCAAACCCTCACCTCCTGCACTGTCATTCCATGATCGCCTTCAATTATATTTTTAGATTTGTTGCAGATTGACGTAATACTTTTCTATTTTTAATTAAGCTGAAACCTTAATACGTTTATGATTGTCCTTTCTTCCATTCTAGCATGGCAGAGGTCCAGAATTTCTTTGCTGTCAACAAGGTTCAGTATTTGGCACTGATTGTTGAAGAAGAGAGCTCCTACCTGGGGCGTGAGGTAAGACATGTGCTTGTAAATTTTAGTTGTTCCTGATATCCCATCTGGCCAGATGTTCATCTCAACCAGTAAGGTTCCTCAATTTGTTTCAATTCCAGATGGAATTCCACATATTAAGTTCCAGGTGAGGAGGGATAAAAATTGCTCTGTTTAGAGTTATTCCTGCCTGGTCACAATAGAGTTAAGTTTGAAATTAACTTCCCTTGCCTTATTCATATTTTCTCCCAGACCCAAATGAAGTTATATTTCAAAAGGAGCCATTTTAAGCGGGCTTTCTTGAGTTAACAGTGAGTGAATTTATTAATCACTAAACATGAAAAGAAATGCAACAGATGTCAAACACAGAATAGGAATAAGAGATGAATCCAATAAATAAATGTATTGAATAAAAGAGCAATCTGGGAACTGTTTGTGTGGAGACAGTAATTGAACATTGCACCCATTGCAGTGGTTGCCACATGTAACATTGACATTCGTAGTTGATTGATCAATTTTGAGGTTTCTGCCTTTATACGGTGACCAAAATACAGTTGTCCTGATTCCTTTCAGCAGTGACTAACCGGCAGCCCTGGGAGTGAGAGAAAGAGTTCCTCCACTTTACAGTACATGTAGTGTTTAAATGGCTATTCTCACAGCACACTAGCCCACATATTAGGATGTCAGGTCACTCACTCACGAAGACAAGTGTTGAAGTTGATTTTTAATCTCTATTGTTTGCATTTTCCTGAAAGGCCAAACCACACACACATTGTGGAAGAAATGTCTCACTGTTGGCAGTGAGAGGAGAGTGTGTGGTCAGTCCTCTTGTTATTTAGAGTCATAGAGATGTACAGCATGGAAATAGATCCTGTGGTACAACTTGTCCATGCCTACCAGATGTCCTAAATTATTTTAGTCCCATTTGCCAGCACTTGGTCCATATTCTTCCAAACCCTTCCTATTCATATACCCACTCAGATGCCTTTTAAATGTTGTAATTGTACCAGACTCCACCACTTCCTCTGGCAGCTCATTCCATACACGCACCACCCTCTGTGTGAAAAAGTTGCCCCTTAGGTTCCTTTTAGTCTTTCCCTTTCACCCTAAACCTATGCCCTTTCATTCTGGACTCCCCCAAGCCAGGGAGAAGACCTTGTCTATTTACCCTATCCATGCCCCTTATGGTTTTATAAACCTCTATAAGGTCACCGCTCAGCCTCTGATGCACCAGGAAAATTGTCTCAGCCCATTCAGCCTCTCCCTTTGGCTCAAACCCTCCAATCCTGGCAACATCCTTGTAAATCTTTTCTGAACCCTTTCAAGTTTTGCAACATCCCTCGGAGACCAGAACTGCACAAAATGTTTCAAATGCGGCCTAACCAATTTCTTCCTGCTGTGTTTCTCTTCCACTTTGAAGTTTCCTGGGCCCTTTGTGATATAACAGTCCCAAGAGCACTTTGCCAAATGGCCACTAAATTTACGCCTGCAGTCATTCCTTGGATGGGCAGACTTCATTTAAAACAGCAAGTGTTGGATTGAAACGTTTAAAATGTCCATGGTACTTTGGGTTTGATCTGTCTGTAAGATACATAGCACTGAAGCCCTGTTGGAGAGGCCTGTTAATCTTCCTTTGGGTGTCTGGCCATTACTGTATCAAAAAAAAGTGGCCAAAAATCTATGTTTTTGTTTAATGCAACTCAGTAACCAGTGTTGTGCAACAAATAGAACACATTCTTCAATTCTGCATCTTCCAAGTCAGGTGACTAGTGATTTTGACTCATTGCAATAAGAATGTTAGACTTAGAACTCTAGAATTATTTTTTGAAGAAAGATGCTACATAATGAATAGGATACAGTTCAGCTATTGACCAAGGTTATTTTGACAGCATTTCCTTTCTGATAAGTACAAAAGCAGCAAATGTTATGGGAGTACCAATAGAGATAAATCCTCCCCCAAGGCACACTGCCATGTTTGGATTATATATCCATGCGTACATGCCTGATTTCAGCACTTCATTGGGACGCAAATATCCTTGGAGAAAGTCCAAAGAATGTTCACCAGGTTAATTCTCGTGATGATGGGACTTCCTTCTGATAGGAGACAAGATGAACTCACTTTTAAAATTGCGTATACAACTGGGGATGGAGTTATGGAACAACACTCCCTCCGAGTACAAGATTAAAATTCTGACTAATTAAGTTCCAACAATACTTTTAAGCAAACGAATACTTTATTGCAAAAGGTCATTGATAAGGATTAGCTTGGGTTGTTTCCAATATAGACAGCATGGTAGCTCAGTGCTGTCTCACAGCTGCAGGGTCCTGGGTTTGATTCCACCCTCAGACATCTGTCTCTATGGAGTTTTTACGTTTTATATGTGTTGGTTTCCTCCCAGGTGCTTTGGTTTCCTCCCACAGTCCAAAGATGTGCAGATTAGTTGGATTGGCCATGCTAAATTGCCCACAGTGTCCAGGGATACAAGCTAAGTGGATTAACCATGAGAAATGCAGGTTTATAGGGAAAGAATAGAGGGGATGAGTGTGGGTGGGATGCTCTTTGGAGGGTCAGTATGGATGCGATGGGCTGAACAGCCTACTTTCACACTGTAGGGATTCAATGGTTCTGTATTTATTTGGGAATAAGGAATTTGGAAAGATGCTTGCAGTAAAGATAAGGAATGTGAAGAAAAAGAATCAGATAAGGAGGCAAAAATTAGTTCGCACTAACAAAAGAAATTGATAAAATGGCAGAACAAGTTTGATGGGTAAAATTGACTGATCCTTTCATAAAGCAAGGTGGGATATAGGCTCTCTGAATGATGACACAGATTTGATGCTGAGCTACATAGATCAAGAAATGCTCCATTTGCACTGAAATCCCAGACGCAATACAGGTCATTGTAGGACCACTATTGCTGGCCTCAACACTTAAGAAACTATAGAACATAGAATCCCTGCAATATAGAAGCAGGCCATTGGCCCATCCTGACCCTTCCGAAGAGCGTCTCATGCAGACCTACCCTTTCTCTGTAAACCTGCTTTTGCCATATCTAACCTACCTAGCCTGCGTATCCCTGGACACTATAAGGGCAATGTAGTGTGGCCAATCCACCTAACCTGCATATCTTTGGACAGTGAGAAGAAAGTGGAGGACCTGGAGGAAACCCACACTGACACAGGGAAAATGTGCAACCTCCACATAGACCTGAAGATGGAATCGAACCCAGGTTCCTGTTGCTGTGAGGCAGCAGTGCTAACAACTGAGCCACTGTGCCGCGATACACAGAGCCAAAGAAAAACAATCAGATCTACTTTCTGCTTAGGAAAAGGTAGTCACCACGTGAATTTCATTTCTTCGGGCAGCAAGGTTTGTCAGTGGTGGATTAGAAATTAAATGACGTTGAGATTCCTTTGTGAAGTACCCAAGGTCGTAGAAGCTGGGGAAAGTGAGGGGTGCAGATGCTGGAGAGCAGAGTTGAAAAGTGTGGCGCTGGAAAAGAAGAGCAGGTCAGGCAGCATCTGAGGAGCAGGAGAGTTGATGTTTTGGGTATAAGCCCTTCATCAGGAATGTCGGGGGGTGGAAAGGGGCTAGAGAGAAATAAGGAGTTGGGGGGAAGGTAACTGGGAAAGGAAAGGTAGATGCAGACAGAGGTGATAGTAATAGGTCAGAGGGGAGGATGGAGCGGATCGGTGGGATGGACAGGTGGGACAATTCAAGGGAATGGTGCTGATTTGAAGGGTTAGATCTGGGATGTGGTGGGTGGAGGGGAGACTAGTGAAACTGGTGAAGTCAACATTGATGCCGTGGTTGGATGGTCCCAAGATGGAAGATGAGGCATTCTTCCTCCAGTTGTCGGGTGACTTGGATTTGGCAGTGGAGGAGGCCCAGGACATGCACATCCTTGGTGGAGTGGGAGGGGGAGTTGAAGTGGTCAGCCACAGGGTGGTGGGTTTGTTTGGTGTGTATGCCCCAGAGATGTTCCCTGAAATGTTCTGTGAGTTGGCGTCCTGACCCCCAATATAGAGGAGACCACATCAAGAGCAATGGACACAGTAAATGAGGTATTTGAATGTGTAGAGAAATCTCTGTCAGATGTGAAAAGATTCTTTGAGACTTTTGATTGAGGTGAGGGGGGAGGTGTGGGTGCAGATTTTACACCTCTTGTTGCGGGAAGGGAAGGTGCCAGATATGGATGGTAGGTTGGGGAGGGGTGTGGACCTAATGAGGAAGTCACAGAGGGAATGGTTTAGGTGGAACACAGTTAGGGTGGGGAGGGAAATATATCTCTGCTGGTGGGGTCTTATTGTTGGTGGCAGAAATGCTGAAGGATAATGCCCTGCATCCGGAGATTGGTGATGTGGAAGGTGAGGACCAGGGGATTCTATCCTTGTTGCGGTTGGAAGGGTGGGGTTCAACAGCGGAGGTACAGGAAGTGGAGGAGATGCGCTTGAGGGCATTGTTGATTGTGTGGTCCTTGAAACAGTAAGCCATCTGGGATGTCCTGGATTGGAATTGGTCCTCCTGGGAGCAGATACATTATAGGTGGATGAATTGAAACTCTGAAGTCCCCATAGTAGAATGGCCTGGCAGTGTACATTGACTGAGCTTCAGTGAACAATAATTGCTGGACAGGGAGGCTCACCCAGTCTGGCCCTCCAAGGACAGTATCCAAAGGATCTGGGGAAGTTGGAGGTGTGTAGAAGATGAACCATGATCTTGGTGAAGTCCAGAACAGTCACAAATGATCAAATGGGTTTTTCCAGATTCCATAGCTTTTGTTCTGATGTTCAGGAAGAGCGCATTGGAATTGGAGACCACCATTGAGAATCAGATATTATTATTGGTGTTAGGACACAGGGCTAACAAGCCAAACCAAATCAGCCTCACTATCACTGGATTTGCAGCTAAGTGAAATTGAAACATTCAATGACCCTCAAAATTGCTCTGTTGTTCCAAACCAGAATTTACAAATAACAGGTCAAGTTCATAACTTAAACACGAATTAGCAATTTATTATTAAGATTTAAACTTTAGCAAAACATAGATAGACCCTGATTAGGTTGCTTTGTAGTTTATGTTCTAGCCCCAATTTTCTTCGAATATAAGCCTTCACAGACAGACAAATACAATTAAGGGAGAAATTGGAAAGGAAAATATCAAGATTGTAATTTGCCAATTTGATAACTATTTCAACAATGAATAGCAGGCTTTCATAAGATCCTTTGATAAGTTGTATTACAGGCATATGAGACTGTATATCTTGCTTGAATTCCAAAGCCATCAGTTAATGCAAATAGCTTCTGCAAACAAAGAAACTTACTTATTCCTTACAGACTGGGGTTCTTTTGTTGGAACTTCCAACAAGTCGATAACTGGAGGATAACCTGAGAGAGAAAAACTGAGAAACATTCTCCCAGTTCGGCAAATTCGAAAGTAAAGCTGCCTCCTCCCTGAAAACCTAGTGATAACCAGTTCGCTCTTTGCTCTCTCTTCTTTTTTCAATATTCTCTGTGCTAAGCCGGCCAGCACCATTGATGTACAGTTCTACATCGAACCATCTGCCATTCCTTGAGAATAACCATGCCTCAGTGCCAAACTGACTATAGCACCCTTGCAGCAGTAATTAACCTACATTATCTTTCCAGGCCAGTTTCCTGTGGCAAAAATCAGGCTTTCATTCTTTTTGTTTTAAACAAGCTACTGTTCAAAGTTCAGACTTTAATCCTCAACTGCAACTCACAATTCCAAACCAAAAATGAGAAAAGAAAAATTATGATGGTCTCAATACTGTACTGTTCTAAGAATGGAAGCTTGCATTTACTTTGTAACAACAGTGTGAGGCTGAGATTGTGGAGATTTATCTGGATCGCTTACTTGTTTGGAATGTCAATATTTTATTCCCTATTTGTGGAGCCCTCCTAGTCAGCAAGGAAATTAATTGAATTGGAAGGGGATGGTAGCATCCTTCTCAGTTGTGGATTGTCATCAAATTTAACAATCTGTCTCCACCGTACATGTGCCTGCTTGGCATTGAAATAAATTGCTGAAGGATAATAAAGGGTACAGAATAGACAGCACAGAAGCCGACTGGTCAACCCAACTCTGTGCCAGGGCTTGGACTCTAAGTGAGTTTCTTACTATTCTACTGCAGCTAACATTTTCACAGTGACACAAACGCAAGGGTAAGTGCTACCATCTTCTCTAACCCCTGCCACTGTACATGCCTATCACCAAGTCTCGTGGACTGCAACTCTCACTCTGGCTTGCTTCATGTCTTCTCAATGGTTCACATCCACTTTCCTCTTCCCATCCAACTAAGCCTTCCTGCTCTCTCCACCTCGAATTCACACGGGGCACCTCATCACATCTCCAGCTCCTGTATCACCAATAATTACTCTTCCAATCTTTCCGTCATACTCATTCTCTCCCTCTATCTCATGGTGGAAATAAAATTGGCCTTTCCCTCCAGACTGATATCTCCACTGCACCCTGACTGACCTATTGCTGTTGGACAGGATGCACTTGACCTGCAAGATTGACCATAGCTTAATGCACAGACTGCAAAGATTCCTGAACTCTGGTAGGACCAAGTGTCTGATCAACTATGGTCAACCCACTGGACTGGAATAGGCTGAGCCCCTTGACAGACAGGCAATATGCTCTGTTGACTGTAACTTCCCCCTTCACCCCACTAATAATTGCTCCCCTTTGACTTACAAATAGACCATTAATGAAACACTTGATGTATTTGCTGCATAAACTGCAGGTGTCATATTGATGTAGCCCAGTGCCATGCAGTGACATGTCCACCTCCTTGGCTGCTCAGTGACAAGCTATATGCCGCTCCTTTTGCACAAGAAAAGCATTGCAAACCACAGGGGCTGGCAGCCTCTGTGTTAGGGAGACACACAGAGACTGCTAGTCCTTTGGACATGTCCTGAAGCCAGTGAGAGTGCAGTAAGAAAGCAATGTGAAGTGCATTGACGCTTGCAACTTTCAAGTCAGTACAGAATGAATAAGCACTAAAAAAGAGCCGTAAAATTCATCCTATGTAGATGCATGGGATGTGTACGTGTCTCTGCAATCAAAAGAACCATGCAAGCCACAGGTGTCCCTGAATCTCAAAATAAAGTTTTGAAGGGATGAGGTGGTACGTGAATTGGTTTGAGAATAGGCATGATGATGCCGTGAAACAGTTGGTTTGCCGCTACGCAATTGTGTGGCTAAGAGATAAAGGGGGATGTTGGACATGGAGCATTGTTACAGACAAACATTTGCTTAACGTCTGGGCCAAGCATATGGCAATCAGATTGACATGTTGGGAAGCAACAGGGGAATGAGAAATGACAGAGAAATTAGATTAGATTAGATTACTTACAGTGTGGAAACAGGCCCTTCGGCCCAACAAGTCCACACCAACCCGCCGAAGCGCAACCCACCCATACCCCTACATTTACCCCTTACCTAACACTACGGGCAATTTAGCACGGCCAATTCACCTGACCCGCACATCTTTGGACTGTGGGAGGAAACCGGAGGAAACCCACACAGACACGGGGAGAACGTGCAAACTCCACACAGTCAGTCACCTGAGTCGGGAATTGAACCTGGGTCTCAGGCGCTGTGAGGCAGCAGTGCTAACCACTGTGCCACCGTGCCGCCCACTATAATGCGAGTTGAGACCATAATGACTTACAGTTGCATGTAAGTAAGGCGGTCACTTCATAATGGCATGATTCTGAAGTCGTCATTTGTACCTCGAGGGGAAATTTGGAAGGAAGTTTCTCAACTTTGAAATTCTGTTTCTTTCCTCTGTATTTCTCACCTTTCTTACATTGCTCATACAACACCAGGGGGGAGGAAATTCCATTTTGTGTAAAGATACACCACACTTTTCCCAAAGCAGTTCCACAGCCAATTAAATACTATAGTCATGAAAAATAGTCATGACTGCAATGCCAGGAAGCAAACAACAAGGATGTTTTGTTGTACTGTTCCGTCATAGCAATGGGGAATGCTTAGGAGAATAAATTAGAATATGTTGGATACAGTTTTTGATTGCACGGTTAGTGTAAATGGTGCTAGTGTTTGTGCAAAAATAGAACTCTCAGGAATGACCTTTAAAGATATTAGATTAGATTACTTACAGTGTGGAAACCGGCCCTTCGGCCCAACAAATCCACACCGATCCTCTGAAGAGCAACCCACCCAGACCCATTCCCCTACATCTACCCTTTCACCTAACTCTATGGGCAATTAAGCATGGCCAATTCACCTAACCTGCACATCAGGTGGGAGGAAACCAGAGCATCCAGAGGAAACCCACGCTGACATGAGGAGAATGTGTAAACTCTGCACAGACAGTTGCCTGAGGCAGGAATTGAACCCAGATCTCTGGCATTGTGAGGCAGCAGTGCTAACCACTGTGCCACCATGCCACCCACATGAAGCAGTTATGCATAATTCCTGCCCAGGAAACATGTCACTTGGGATTTTGCTTTTGAACCTGTGTAAGAAAGGCAGTTGGCCTCCACTAAATAACTGGTTCTAACCCTTGGTACTGATTAGCATTTGAGGTGATAACTCAGAAGACATTCTGCCTGCCAACTCCATTTTAATGTTAGTTCCCTGTCTCTTTCCCTGCCATCCACTTTGTTGTTCTTTTTTTTAAAGTTAGTAATGTGGGTAGTTTGGTGATGGTTACACACATATATATATAATAATTGGCTTAATGACAGCTATGGTGATTTAACCCAATGAAAAGATGAGTCTTGTGTGCCTCTCCTTTCCTAAGTTGTTGTGTCGTACAATTAAGAGTTTCCATTCTACAAAAATGGTTTCCATGACCACATCCACATGGATGGCAGCAATATTGGTTAAATGTTCTTCCAGATTAGAGTGATGCTGGAAAAGCACAGCAGATCAGGCAGCATCCAAGGCACAGGAAAATCGACGTTTCGGGCAAAAGCCCTTCATTGCTCTTGTGTCATCCTGATGAACGGCTTTTGCCCGAAATGTCGATTTTCCTGCTCCTCGGATGCTGCCTGACCTGCTGTGCTTTTCCAGCACCACTCTGATCTAGACTCTGATTTCCAGCATCTGCAGTCCTCACTTTTGCCTAAATGTTCTTTTCGTCTGTCATGCTGATAAAATATGTGGCATCAGTTTTGTGCTCCTCCTGAGTCATGGTATTGTCCAATGTCGGATGCTATTATAGATTTAATTGTAGCTTTTTTTTTGAAGCTCCAGAAACCACCTTAGACCACGATAGATAATGGTCCAATTCTTTGGTTGAGAATGGGAGAAATTGAGAACAATTTGAATCAAGACCCATTTTGTGACATTGACGTTTTGTTTCAGTCAGCGACCTATGAACGATTGTTCTTAAAAGAACTGGAACTCGAACATGATTTTGTTCTTGAATTAGCATATATTCCTTGATAAATGTTGGCATTGTCTACAGAGAGATCTCAAGAACTGATAATACATATTTGCAGCTATGTGTGTGCCAAGCCTTCATAGGAACTGCCACAATACATAGACCTGAAAAGAAGTCTGTTCATCACTGCCTTACTGTATACTCCGACTTTACACAGCCTTTAATACCTGGAAGCAGTTGACCCTGGCATTGTAGCTATCAAGTCCAGCTTGGGATTCTCTCTTGTGTCATTGACTTCTCGTAATTATCTTTCAAATTCAAGCTCAATCCATCCGAAAGATCAAGGATTGTCTAAAACGCTCCTACTTCTTGGGAGATGCAACTTATCAATATACGATCGTATATAAAGGCACTTAAGGGTAGCATAGATAAGCAAATGAAGGAGAAGGGAACAAGAGGATGTATTAAGAGTGTGAGATGAAGTGATGCTCATGTGAAGCAAGCAGGAATACCATCTTTGACCTGTTCAATCAAATACACTGTTTCTGCGTTGTAAGATTCTACATAGTAGAGTCCATTTGAGATTCCTGGGCTTAAAGAAGCTGTTTATTTTCTGGAAAAGTAGGCATCCATTATGGAATGTTGTTAAGAGTACCGTCGCAGCATAATATAAAGGATAGCATCACACTTTTGTGATAAACTATGGTCCATTGAAATTGCCATTTGGTTGGCTAGCCAATAACTAGAGTCTGTATTGTGGTCAGTCATGCTCTGCGTGGATAGTTGGTTAGCAACCCCAGTATTTGATTTTCTGGCCAATGAAAGCTCCCTTAGAATATTTAAACTGCGGGACTTGCCTTCTGATACAGAGCGGCTCCATCTGCTCCAGATGAGAGGCCACAAAGCCCCTTAAGTTGACAAACAACATTTGAACTTATCATTTTCAACTGATCTGGAGGTTTATGGGTGTCAGAGATGGACCTTTCCAGCTGCAGATTTACCCACTTCCATTTCGGTCACTCATGCTGACAAGCTTCTTAGCAATGGGTATCACAGAGATGTTGGTAGAGGCCAGTATCTTATTGTGTCTGGGAAGAACTGTCAAGTCAATTAATTAAATAGAAACACTTGCATTGATGAAGAGCATTTCATCACCACCAGATGTCTCTCAGCACCTTTGCAGATGATGAAGAACCTTCTGAAGTGAAGTGTAATGTTGCAAACACAACAAATAATTTGTGCTCAGCAAACTCCCATGAGCTACAATATGCTAATGACTGGATAATCTGTTTTCCATGAAGTTGATTCAGGGAGAAATATGAGACGGATCACAAGGGATAACTTTCTCTGCTGTTCTTCGTATTAGTGCTAAAAGATCTTTTTGAGATTGTTTGCATCCTTTCGAACAGCTGGATGCCCCTTTGTTTAAAAACTGATACGAAAGAAAAATCTTGAAATGTGTTTCTTTTCATTTTAATGTTTTTAGTTTCCTGTAACAAGCAAAAGTGGTGATTGATTGCATCCCAGCGGGGGGAACTGGTGATTTTCAGATGACTCTGGGGTGTTGAAGTGTGTTACTTCCATGTCAAGTATAGTTGCACTATCCACTATTGTTCTTCAGGAACCATTCTTGTCACTGTTTAAATCCTACTGCTTGAGTTTTGTGATAAACTACTTGCAAACTTGTCCTGATCATTCGTATTGGCAGTTGGAGTCAACTTAACTCGTACAGAATTTGTTTTTTCTGTGCTATTGTTCCACAGTCTCTCTGAGCTGATTTGAAGAAAGATTCTAAAAGATGTGTAATGTTCTCTCAGGTGACCCTGGATATGCTGCAGTACGAAAACATCGCTGTGCGTAGAGTTCTGAGCAGTGAGGCGAACCTCACAGCAATGCTTGGCGTTCAGAAGACCCCATCCTGCTATCTATACTTTGCCAACAACACCTTCAGGAATGTCACAGTGTACGTATGGCTCTGCAATTGCACACTCTGTGTGGCCTGTCATAAGGTATCATGCCATGTATGTGACTACCATAGCTACAATCTCAGTCATGCCATAATACCTACATCTTGAAGATCCTGTGGCTTTACGGTTAAGTAACACCATTATACTGTCACATACAGATAGCTCACTATGATAGTATTATGTTACTGTTAAACATAAGGTTGAAAAGAAATGTTAACAGACATCCTTTTGAGCATTACCAATTACAAAGAAGCAAGAAACTTCCGACATCAATAATTTGGGGAGTCGACAGGCCAGGTTATGCAATCTCCAGGGTTAAATAACCAAGGGAGGTTAAATAATTTAGTATTGCATTTTCTGGAATTCAAAAGGTTAATGGATCATTTGGTTGAAGATTTCAGATTATGAAGTAAATCATAATAGATAGGAAGGAACTATTTCTGCTGCGGTTTTTCTCTGTTTTTGATATAGGATATGAAGTCGTTGGTGGATCCCACTGTCAATCTCTAATGAGGGCATCTAGAAGGGAAATAGTGTTAAAAATAATCATATAAGTATTATAGACCAGACCAGGCCCTCTCAAGATATTTTAAGAAGGTTGCCTAGACCCTATTTTTTTTATTTTAGAGGCAATTGTTAAGCCAGATGTGATGTGACTGGTCAAAATGCTCGACATGATGTAAAATTAGTTTTAAATTGTGTTTCATCTTGCTAGAATCCCTTCTACAATTATTTTTGCAAATAGAAAGCAGCATGAACTTGAAATTACAATATTTGTTATAAATACAGAGAGTTTTATTGTTATGGGGCCTTACTTATGTTATCCCAATGCCAGACATTGGGCTGTGAAGGATTATTCCACATCATAAGGGGCATGTGATCCAATTATGACCATGTTTGATGTTACTAAACCTGGGAAGATAGTGAAGGGTTCAACACAGCAACCTGCTGTGGTACAACAGGCCCTGGAGTCCCTTGCTTTCAGGTACCCTCCCTGACATATCCATCAATTCACAAAATTACCTAGAATCTTGAACATTATAGAGGTTCACCAGAGTAACTAAATGTTACAGTGGGAAACCCCCAGCCCTTCACAAAGTGAGCAAATGCTGCAGGGTGAAGCATTGAAAATAACAAACCATTAGTTATCAGAAAACCAGAATTTAGTGATTTAGTGATGTCTTGTTTCCTTACCACAGCTTTGGTTATCCAAATATGCCTTTTCTCATATTTAGAACTCTTTACCTCAAAGGGCTCAGCCAACAGATATATTCAACAGATCTTTAAATGCGCAAGATGCTGCGAATGATATGCTCTAATCAAATAGCACAGCAGTGGTGAAAAGCCATGTGGCCTAATCCTGCTTCTTTCACGTCACAGAGTCGTACAGCACTCAAACAGACTCTTCGGTCCAACCAGCTCATGTTGAACTCTCCACTATCTTCCCAGGTTTAGTAACATCAAGCGCAGTCATAATTGGATCACATGCCCCTTATGATCTGGAGTAATCCCTCACGGCCCAATACCTAGCATTGGGATAGCATAAATAAGGTGCCATTACAATAAGACGCTCCATATTTATAATAAACATTCTATTTTAAATTCATCCTGTACTCATTCAGATGTCCTTTAAATGTTGGAATTGAACCCACATCCACCACTTCCTCAGGAAGTTCATTCCACACGCAAACCACGCTCCATGTAAAAAATTTGCTCCTCATGTCTTTTTAAAATCTTTGTCCCCAACCTTAAAAATGTGAGCCTTATTTTTGAAATCCCCTATCCTAAAGAAAAGTTAACTACCATTAGCTCTATCAATACCTCTCATTATTTTATAAACTTCTATCAAGTCGCCTCTCAACCTCCTATGTTCAGTGAAAGAAGTCCCAGCCTATCCAGCCTTTCCTCATAACTCAAACCTTCCATACCCAGCAACATCCTGGTAAATCTCTCCTGACCCAGCTTAATAATACATCTCCTATACATGGGCAACCAGAACAGGCATAATATTTCTAAAAGAGGGCTCACCAGTTTCCTGTACAACCTCATCAGAGGAGTGATCATTAAAGATCTATAATCAGGGGATCAGAGAGGCATTTCTGTGGCAGTAAATGTGACTCCAGGAACAACTGTGTGCTGCCTCCCTAGGGCCAAGGATATCATGGAAGGGCTGAAGGACATCCTTACATGGGGGGGAGGGGATTAGTCAGAAGTCATGGTCCACATGGATATCTGTGGCATAGGTAGGAACAGGAGTAAGGTCCTGAGGCACATTTCAGGGAGTTAGGAAGGAAATTACAAAGCAGTAATCTCAGGATCACTCCCAGTGCCACATGCGAGTGAGGATGATCGATCATTTGAATATATGGTTGAAGAACTGTAGGAGAGAGTGAGCATCAGATTTCTGAAGAATTGGTGCAGGGGTGGTGGAACCTGAAGAGCTTACACCTCAATGGGAGTGGGAATGATGTACTTGCAGGAAGATTTGCTAGTACTCGGAGTGGATTTTAACTAGGATATCAGGAGCTTGGGAAACTGAGGGGTAACCCAAATTGGAAGGAAGTGAAGTCAGTAACAAAAAATCAGACGGAGATTAGGAAGACTCAAAGACAGGAGAGCAAAGCCAATCATCATGTATGCTTCAGAAACAGAATTATGTCATGAAGGAAAGGTTGAGGGCACTCTCGCTGAATATATGCAGCATCCACAACAAGAGAGACAACTTAATCACAAATAGAGTTCTTGGGCATGATCAAATTCCCATTATAGAAATGGTACTGGACGGGAGCTGAATATTCAACATTTCGGAAAGACAGATGAGAAGGACAAGGAGGTGGAGTTGCACTAATAAAAGATGGGACCAGTACCTTAATGATGGAGGATCTTAAATCAGAAGTTATTTGAACCTGTTTCGGTGGAACAAAGAAACAGCAAGAGACAGCAGACATTGATTGGAGTTATTTATAGGCCAGCAAATAGTAGTGGTCGTGTGGGGCATGGTATTTATAAGGAGATGAGAAGCATGTAGCATGGACAGTAACTATCATGGGTGACCACTCTGCATACTGACTGAGTTCACCAACTGAGTATCAATACTGGAGGATGAGTTTTTGGAGTGTGTTATAGGATTGGCCAAATACTTCTCACTGTAGTTACCCACATATGTTCCCTTGTCTTTTCATGCCTTTTTTAAAATCTACCTGGCCAATCTAATCTTGAATATTGATAGATTTTTTTAAACCTCTACCAGTAATGTTGTAAAGTAGGTTTTGATTATGCACAGTGTAATGTTCTCCCCTCCCTTCGATACATTTCCTGGTTCATACAGGTTTGTCTGCTACAGTTTTTGATTTATAACTTCTCTAAGTGCCCATAGCACTGTGTGTTAGTGTATGAAGTCTGCAGAAATTACGGACATGCTGCAGCTCATAACTGAGTTAAGGACTGATGACAAAGTCAGCACAGCAATGTATTGTATTCCTAATGACAGAGCGTTAGCATTTCTGAACAGACCTGGGAGGCATTTGTAATAAGCATGCTTGCAGGTGCAAGTATTTGCATGTACATGAGTGAATGTGTTTTTCTCTTCCCTTTTCCCAATTGTTCTGAGTGATGTTGTAAAAGGCAGGTAGCTACAGAGCTTGTCCCTGATTCTTTCCCAATGCTGCCATGAGCCTAGATTCCAGGAAATACTGGACAACAGGCTCCTTTTCAGCACCTCGATTAGGAGGACTGGGAGTCCCTATCAGGAACATTGTCCCAGACATGATTCCTCAAATAACACATCATGTCCTAGCACATTGCCACTTCGGTGCTGCCACTCTTGCAGATCTAAAGCATTGGTGCTCAAAGTCATTTTGTCAATTGATGGCCAAGCTAAGGAAGGTGGCTGAGGTTGCCAGGCCTACTGCATCAGCTGTCCACCAAGAGAAAGTGAGGAGCTCAGAGTCGAATAGTGTGGTGCAAGAAAAGCACAGCAGGTCAGGCAGCATCCGAAGAGCAGGACAGTCGATGTTTTGGACATGAGCCCCTTGTCAGGAATTTAATCTGCATTCCTCTTGAAGGTCTCATGCCGAAATGTAGATTCTCTGTCTGTGCTTTTCCAGCGCCACACTTTCCAACAGCTGTCCACCAGAGTGAGTAAGACATGCAAAGGAATTTGCAAATTAATCCAGATGGGTATGAGCTAGACACATAATGGTTGACAGCAGGTAGCTGAGAACAGTGCTCAGCAGGCCCATCGATACTCCTTTCTAGGTGTTGCCTTGGTTTAGTAAGGCTGTGCGTCTGAGATCTATTCCAGAGGCTTCAACAGCGAAGAATTGCTCTCCCCCGTGTCACCTTGGAGGTAAGGTTATTAAATCAAGGCTTGGACTGCTCCATCCAGCAGATGTAAAATATCCTACAACGTTGTTTAAAGAATAGCGGGGAATTCTGCCCTGTCCGCTGACCCTTCAACCATCATTGCTAGACTAGATTAAAATTAGATTAAATTCCCTACAGTGTAGAAACAGGCCCTTTGGCCCAACAAGTCCACACTGACCCTCCGAGGAGCAGCCCACCCAAACCCCTTTTCCCTCTGACTAATGCACCTAAAACTATGGGCAGTTTAGCATGGCCAATTCACCTAACCTGCACATCTTTGGACTGTGGGAGAAAACCAATACAGACACAGGGAGAATGTGTAAATTCCACACAGACAGTCACCCGAGGTTGGAATTGAACCTGGGACCCTGGAGCTGTGAAGCAGCTGTGCTAACCACTGAGCCACCATGCTGCCAAACCTGGACTTTTTCCACATTACTGTCCATGGGCGCTAGTTGTGCACAGATTGGCTGCTGTTTTTTTTCCTGCATTATGGCAGTGACGAGACTCGATAAGTAGCTCATTTACTGCAAGGCACTATGGGCAGGTCCTGAGGTGGTGTATGATGCCATGTAAGTCATTCCATAGGCCATTGCTCGGGCAGCAGCAGCACTCTGCGCAGAGTGTTGGCATTGAGCTATTGTACAAAGTGGGCTGCACCATGTTTAATTGCCTGATGTGGAGGCTTTACAGCAGAGCCCTCCCTGAAAAGTGCTCCATTTTGGATAACATTGAGTTTACAGTGGGGAGGAGTAAGAGGAGGGGAGAGGAAAAAGATCAGTGCATTGTCTGAGTTGCCGTGGAACTGATCTGTGAGAGGTAAATGATGGAGCCAGCATGTCCACATGGGGAATGTTGTCAAGCAAAGTCTTGCTGAAATAATAAGGGAAAAAGATTTTGGAATTAATATAGGAACCTTTCACAACCCCAACATGCCTTGCTAATACATTGCCTTTGAAACATTGTTGCTGTAATGTAGGATGCACCAGCCAATTTGTATATTGTGAGGTTTCATATGAATAGGAGTACAATAGCAATTAGATTTTTTTTTGTTTTTAAATGACATTGAGGGATGCAGATTGGCTGGGATGGTATGGAGAGGTACCCTCAAGATTAGTGTGATGCTGGAAAGGCACAGCAGGTCAGGCAGCATCCGAGGAGCAGGAAAATCAACGTTTCGGGCAAAGGCCCTTCATCCAGCACCACTCTAAACTTGACTCTAATTTCCAGCATCTGCAGTACCCACTTCTGCCTGGAGAGGTACCCCACACATCTTCAGATTCCACATTGCAGTCTTGTAGGAACTGAGGTTGCCATAAGGACACAGGCGAAATTCCCATGGACAGCAGTCTAGGAATGACCAGCTAATATTGATGGATTGAGACTTGGGGAGTTGATGGGGTGTGTGTGAGTGGCAACTGATGAGCAGTCCACCCAGACCCATTCCCCTACATTTACCCCTTCACCTAACACTACAGGCAATTTAGCATGGCCAGTTCACCTAACCTGCACCTTTTTGGACTGTGGGAGGAAACCGCAAACATAGGAGACTGTGCAAACTCCACACAGAAAATTGCCTGAGGCGGGAATTGAACCCAGGTCTCTGTGAGGCAGCAGTGCTAACCACTGTGCCACCATGTAGATTGGAACAGTGAGTGAGCGTTTTACAAATAATGCATATCTCAGCCTCTTTTAAAACATGTAGCAATATAGGGAGAGGGGGGAAACACAACTGAAACAGGAAACTGGCATTCCCTTCCCAGTACAATTTCTGGTACGTTCACTGGCTGAGTCCGAAACAGTTAATATTTCGCTGCATGGAATATGCACCGGAGATTGTATGGCTCCTGCACAATAGGAAGATGTTCCAAACTGTTGCATGAGAACAATAGGGTTTTTCTGGTTGACTGAACAGGGGCAACTGGTGCGATCGGAGAGTTAAGTGACAAGCAGATGGGATGTTCTCTCGGTGAATGGATGATTAATGCCGTGGTGCCGAGCAATGGCACAGTGCTAGGTGCAATGGGACAGTGCGCCGCATTTGGATAAATGGGACTTGCCAGGGAGAATTTCATCAGAGCTGGAGGGACAGATGTGGGAAGAAGCTAAAGTCAAGTGTAAGCCTGTCCCTGGCCGCAGCCTCCCTTTCCGCTGTCTCCTGCGACAGACGCTGGAGATAATTGGATGGTGCTGATGACATTATCAAAGTGCCAGGCTTTCTTCAGAGCTAGTGGAGGGGAAAATTATTTGTGATCAAGTAGGAGGCCTCCATCTGCTCGTGGTTAAACAGAGGCAGATCTACGTGTGTGTGTCTACGTGTGTGTGTGTGTGTGTGTGTGTCTTTAAGAGGGGCTAAACAGAACAGTAAATATCAGGCAGCAAGGTCACAGAACTAATGGCAGGGGCATGTTGGGCACTGCCTCTTTCAAACCTTAAAGACCACCCAGTTACTTTCCCTCTCTTTGTTTCTGGTCTCTTAGGCCTTCCTTTCTTGTGCTTTTCTCTGCATTTTTTTCTCATTCCACTCACATTTTCCTCTGTTACTGTTCTTTTCTCATCTTTCTATTGCTTTTCCTCTCCTTTTTTAACTCCGTTGTCTGCCCATTACAACTTTTGTCTTTTCATTTCACTTTTCCTTCTTTCTGCTGCTTTGTGTTTCCCCTTAGTTCCCTCACCAACATTGGACTCTCCACCTGCCAGTGTTTCTTTACAAATAGACTCCTTTTTGAGCACTTCCTACTCTTCCTTTCGGGGACCCATGCAGGTAATTTTGACTTTCATAATATAAAAGCAGATAATCAGATCAGTTGCCCATTGTAAGTCTCTTCCTGTTCATGTTTCCACTGAAAGTTGGGAAAGATGTGCAACGGGTGACTTAACCATTTTACCCCGTATCCTTTTGTCAGTAATATTATGCTGTAAGGCTTTCTGGGTTTCTTAGTGTGTATCTGAGCATTGCTGGCAAGTTCAGTATTTAATGTCCTGATATAGTTGTCCTGAAAAGCTGTGATATAACTGAGTAACTTCCTGAACCATATCAGAAAGCTGTTCAGTGTTAACAACATGGGTCTCAAATCTTTGTCCTCATTTTTCGGTTGCAGAGCTAGTAATTATTCAACTTTCTCGGTTGCCTTCTTAAATTCACTCATTTTGGAACGAGTTTGGAAGATAAAAGAGAAAATGCTGGAAAATCTCAGCAGGTCTGGCAGCATCTGTAAGGAGAGAAAAGAGTCTAACTGACCCTTTATCAAAGCTTACTGGAAGATAAAAGGTTGTATTTCGTAACCACAGGTCATTTCAAAGTTCATTATACCAATAAAGTACTTTGAAAACATTTAGTGTAGGAAACAAGGTAACTAATTTGTGCAACTAACTCCACAGACAGCAACCTGATAACCTTTTTTTGTGATGTTGATTGAGGATCATGGAGGATATAGAACATAGAACATTTCATTGTTGTTCCTCACAAGGTATTGCTGATAATTGAAGAGAACAGCAAAGGGACAGGCCACAACTTTGATTTATAAAGTACCTTTAATATTGGAGGTGAACTCAAAGTATATAGTAGAGATATTATCATGTCACTGAATGAAAGACATTAGGAGTGGCAATCAATAGCTTGGTGGGATAGATGGCTTGCAAGGAGAGCCATAGAGTAATTTGACTATTATTGAAAAGGATCACGTGTAGTTGAAGCCATGCTTTCACCAGCAAAGTTCAAGTATCATAGAGGAAGAAGAGGGAAATGAAGAGTTAGATGTGTAAATGACATTAGAGCTAGGATGAGGAGGAATTTCTTCAGCCAGGGAGTGGTTACCTTGTTAAACACATTGCTGCAGAGGTCAAACCATTGAATGTATTTAAGACAGGGACAGATAGATTAGTTTAGATTTCCTACAGTGTGGAAACAGGCCCTTCGGCCCAACAAGTCCACACCGACCCTCCAAAGAGTAATCCACCCAGACCCATTTCCCCTCTGACTAATGCACCTAACACGATGAGCAATTTAGAATGACCAGTTCACCTGACCTGTGCATCTTTGGACTGTGGGAGGAAACTGGAGCACCCGGTGGCAACCCACGCAGACAGTGTGAAAACTCCACACAGACGGTTGGCCAAGGCTGGAATCGAACCAGAGTCCCTCGCGCTGTGAGACATCAGTGCTAAACACTGAGCCACTACGCTGCCCCATAGGTTCCTGATTAGTAAGGGGATCAAGGGTTAAGGAGTAAAAGCAAGCGAATGAGGTTGAAAAACATGATCAAATGGTAGAGCAGACTTGATGGGCTAAATGGCCTAATTTAGCCCTGTCACTTATAGTCTTATGGGCAGGTGATGGCTTGGTCAGCTGACAGACAGGTGGCATGCAGTTGAGAGCTTGAAAGCAAAGTTTTAAGGGTGCTGGACAATGTAGAGGCTGAAGAGCTAGAGGCAGTCACAGAGATAGTGTGATCCTGGCAACTCTCTGGTGAAATGTTTTTATTGCTAAAAGGGTTTGAGGTGAAACGATGAATATTCTTTGGGCTGAAACTGGCTGTTTCTCAATCTGCAGGAAAATGCCAATACGCGCTTTCTACAAGTATTACTTGAGCCGGTTGCCAGGGGTGACGCGCGTCGCTCCGAGTCTGTCTACAGTAGAGCCCATAAACATGACCACTACACCACCATGGAGAGACTTTAGCAGGTAAGATGCCATGAATAGTCGAGTCACAGAGTTTTTAACAGCATGGGAAAAGGCCTTTCAGCCCATCACGTCTGCACTAGACATTAAGCATCTCTCTATTCTGATCTCATTTTCCAGCATTGTTGCCTTGTATGCCACGGCATTTCAAGTGCTCATCTAAATACTTCTTGAATGTCTTGAGAATGCCTGCCTCCATTCCCCTTTTTTAGCAGCGAATTCCAGATATCCACCAGTCTCTGGGTGAAAAAGAGTTTCCTCAAATTCTCTCTCAATCTCCTGCTCCTCACCCTAAAACTGTGCCTGTTGGCCATGGCCACCTCTAGCAAGATGGAATAAATCTCTGTATCTACCCTGTCTATGTCTCTCAGAACTTTGTATTCCTCATTCAGATCCTCCCTCAACCCTTTCCACTCAAAAGGAAAACTACTCCAGCTTATCTATTCTTCCTTCATAGCTGTATCTCGCCAGCGTCCTGGTGAATCTCCTCTGCCCCCTGTCTTGTGCAATCACATTCCCATGCTGGCTACTGTTGGGATAAATATGATGGGGGAGAGCAATAGGCCTCACCATGCAACAGCGCCACATCCCCCAACCTCCCCCAGCCCCTTTGGTCCTATCCAACCAGCATTGTTGAATTGAATAAGCACTTAGGTCTCATTTGCTGGTGACCTTCTCAGAGACAAAAAAAAACTGCAGCTGCTGGAATCCTGAAGAAAGGTTACACCAGAAACGTCGATTTCTCCCCCCTCCTGATGCTGCCTGGCTTACTGTGTTCTTCCAGCATCCTGCTTGGCTACCTTGGATGATCTTCATAGAGGAAGAAGAGGGAAATGAAGAGTTAGATGTGTAAATGTCATTAGAGCTAGGATGAGGAGGAATTTCTTCAGCCAGGGAGTGGTTACCTTGTTAAACACATTGGGTTGGAAGTTTGAGCTTGCTCGTGAAGGTAAGTTTCAATGGCTAGTGTATATTACCACTTGGTGAAGCAAGGGGGAGCCCATTATTCACCCTCTTCCCTAACCTCCCATTCACCAGAACTGGACAATGGACTGATCTAATGCTTAGGCGAAAGTGAGGACTGCAAATGCTGGAGATTAGCGTCAGAAGTGTGGTGCTGGAAAAGCACTGCAGGTCAGGCAGCATCCGAGGAGCAGCAAAATCGACATTTCGGGCAAAAGCTCTTCATCGGGCTTAGTCTACTCATGATTATAATGTATCAAAAATTTTATGAAATGCCAGATTCTGGTTTTGCAATACAAACAGAAATGAATGATGCACTTCTGTTATATAAATATGACTTTAGATTACTGAGTTGATTACTTGTTAAGCTAACTTCATGGAGGGAGAGTTTCAGATACACTCGATTAACTGTATCATTCCCACTCACTGTCACAATGCAACTTTACTTCTCTCTCTATGAAGGTGTAACTGTATTCTCGCTTGGTTTAACTGTCTCTTGTCTCAATCTCTCACTATTTCTGTTAATGTGTGACTGTATTCTCTCTCTCTTTCTCTGACTCTGTTAAGGTGTAACTCCATCTCCACATTGCTATCTAACTGTATCGCTGAATGTTTGCATGTATTGCTGCCCGCAGTTCCAAGGTGTACATGGCTGACCTGGAGTCATCACTTTACTACTCTCTCAAAGTGGAGGTGGGAATACATCAGGTGCTATCTGGAAAGAACCTCACTGCCCTGAAACACTTCATCGGTGTGCTCACAAAGGTTAGTTGCACAGTGAGTTTGGACATGTAATACTGAAATTTGAACTGTGTTGAATTTAACTGGAGTTTGTGAGCCAGGGACTAAGAAGGTCTCTCAGGCTGAAAGGTGTTGGTTTAAAGGACACCTTATAAGCTATCTTTAGCATTAATCTTTTTAAATACTTTTATATGATTTCCCTCATTCTAATTTCATAAAAGGTACTGTGGTGGATCTATTCCATGTTTTATCTCAAACTGTGATGTTCCATATGGGGATGAATTTGAAACTATTTTCATTTCAGTAGGATTTCATAATTCAGTGATACCTTGTAAAGGATTTGTTTCCAGCAGGGAATAAGTGCCTCACTGTGTCACTGCCTGCAGTGTCTGTTTGTTTCTCACTGTATGAGCTTCTAGTTTACTCAGCAAGGTGAGGGTCACTGTGTAAGTGTGGGATTTTCCATTAATTCTGTTGAGGCTACTGCCTGTCTCACAGTAATGAGTTTTACAGAACGAAAGAGCTAATATTGCTGAGTACCGACTGACTGCTGCGTGACTTTCAGCTCAATAACATTCTTGGTCCTGAGTAAATCTTTCCCAAATTTTGAGGCAAGATAATGATGAAGATAATATACTGGACATTTAAATTGTACCAATACCATTTGGTTGTCACATCACATTTTCGTGTGTGTTACATTTCGATGTTGCACTTTTTGATTCAATTAAATTTAATCTTCTCAATAAAATCAATAATGAGAGTTGAGCAAATGTACAGGTTGAGAGTAAGTAAGTTGGCAACATATCAAAAGTGAGGTGTTACGTCCTGCTGGGAAATGGGACAAGATTAATTTAGGATATCTCCTCATGGTTGGCATGGACAAGTCGGACGGAAGGGTCTGTTTCCATGCTGAACAGTTCAATGACTAACTCAAATCTAGAAATGAAGAAAAAATGAACTTGCTCAAATTTAAGGACGGGAGTTTCCTTACCTAGCTCCTCCATCTGCTGACCGTGAATTCTAAACAGGATCTTTAATAGAATGGGATCATTAGCAAAGTTACAATTTAATGCTAACATTATTAATGATCAGTACCTTGTATATTACCCTTTGTACCTCTGACATAAGGCCATCCTATATAGGAACAGGGGAAGGTCATTTGATCCTGTGAGCTTACTCCACCATTCACTGGGATCGTGGCTGGTCCAACACTGCTCATGTACACCTTCAAAGTTTGCTAAGTGCAAAATCAAGTGTCATTTTGCTATAATTGCAATTTCTATAAAAAATATTTTTGGTTTCTCTCAAATTATTTGAAAGCAAGCTGACCCTAGATTCCTTGAAAATTTAACGTCCCAGATACCACCGTCACCATCCTTGGATATGCCCCACCAGCAGGACAGACCCAGCAGAGGGGCGGCGCAGTGGTATACAGTCGGGAGGGAGTGGCCTTGGAGTCCTCAACATTGACTCTGGACTCCACGAAGTTGCTGGCTCCATTTTAAACATGGGCAAGGAAACCTCTTTCTGCTGACGAATCGGTACCCCTGTAAGTTGAGCAAAATTTGGGGCAAGCACTGAGGACGGCAAGGGCACAAAACATACTCTAGGTGGGTAGGGTGGGGGAGGGGATTTGAAACATCCACCACCAAGACTGGCTCAGCAGCAACATTACTGACCGAGCTGGTGGGGTCCGAAAGGATATAGCTGCTAAACTGGATCTGTTTAGGGAACCAGCAAGAGGAACCTGATCTCATCCTCACCAGTCTGCCGGCTGCAGGTGCATCTGTCCATGCCGGTATCACTAAGAATGACCTCTGCACAGTCCATGTGGAGACAAAGCCCCACCTTCACATTGAGAATAACCTCCATAGTGCTGTGTGGCACTGTTACTGTACAAAATGGGACAGACTTCAAACAGATCTAGCAACTCAAGACTGGGCATCCATAAACAGCAGCAGAACTGAACTCCAGCACAATCTGCAACCCCCATGGTCCAGCATATCCCCCTTCAACCATTGCCATCAAGCCAGGGATTCAACCCTGGTTCAATGGACAATGCAGGAGGGCATGCCAGGAGCAGCACCAGGCATATCTGAAAATGAGGTATCAACCTGGTGCAGCGACCAAACAGGACTACTCACATGCCAAACAGCATAAGCAGCAAGTGATAGAGCTAAGAGATCCCACAATCTATGGAAGCAAGCTCTACAGTCCTGCCAAATCCAGTCATGAATGGCAGTGGATAATTAACAACTTGCTGGAGGAGGTCGCTCCACAAATATTCCCATTCTCAATGATGGAAGAGCCCCGCACATCAGTACAAAAGATAAGGCTGAGACATTCGCAGCAATCTTCAGCCAGAAGTGTCGAGTGGCTGATCCACCTTGGCCTCCTCCGGTGGTCCCCAGCATCACAGATACCAGTTTTCAGCCAATTTGATTCACTCCACATGATAACAAGAAACAGTCGGAGGCACTGGATACTGCAAAGGCTATGGGCCCTGACAAAACACTCCAGCAATAATACTGAAGACTTGTGCTCCAGACCTTGCCGTTCCCCTAGCTAAGTTATTCCAGTACAGTTACAACCACTGGTGTGTATTCAACACTGTGGAAAATTGCCCAGGCGTATCCTGTACACAAAAAGCAGGACAAATCTAACTCAGCCAATTACCATCCCATCAGTCTACTCTCAATTGTCAGTAAAGTAATGGAAGGTGTCATCAACAGTGCTCTCAAACAGCACCTGCTCAGCAATAATCTGCTGAGTGACGCCCAGTTTGGGTTCTACCAAGGCCACTCAGCTCCTGACCTCATTACAGCCTTGGTTCAAACATGGTTCAAAGAGCTGAATTCCAGAGAGGAGGTGGGAGTGACAGCCCTTGACATGAAGGCTGCATTTGACTGAGTGTGGAATCCAGGAGCCCTAGCAAAACTGGAATCGATGGGTATCAGGGGGGCAAACTCCACTAGTTGGAGCCCTACTTGGCACAAAGGGAAGATGGTGGTTGTTGTTGTTGGAGGTCTGTCATCTCAGCTGAAGGACATCTCTGCAGAACTTCCTCAGCATAGTGTGCTAGGTCCCACCATCTTCAACTGCTTTCATCATTGACCTGCTCTCTGTCATAAGGTCAGAAGTGGGGATGTTCATTGCTGACTGCACAATGCAGCACCATTCATGATGGCTCAGATACTGAAGCAGTCCATGTTCAGATGGAACAACATCTGGGCAATATCTTGACAGAATGGCTACAAGAGCAGGTCAGAGGCTTTGGATACTGCAGTGATTAGATTAGATTACCTACAGTGTGGAAACAGGCCCTTCGGCCCAACAAGTCCATACAAACCCTCCGAAGTGTAACCCACCCAGACCCATTTCCCTCTGACTAATGCACCTAACACTATGGGCAATTTAGCATGGCCAATCCACCTGAACTGCACATCTTTGGACTGTGGGTGGAAACCAAAGCACCAGAGGAAACCCACACATACACAGGGAGAATGTGCAAACTCCACACAGTCACCCGAGGCTGGAATCAAACTTGGATCCCTAGTGCTGTGAGGCTGCAGTGTTAATCACTGAGCCACCGTACCACCCCAGTGAATATTTCACTTCCTGACTCCCCCGAGTTGGACCACTATATACAAGGCACAAGTCAGGAATGTCATGGAATACTTCACACTTGCATGGACGCCAACAACATTCAAGAAGCTTGACACCATCCAGGACGAAGAAGCCCACTTGATTGGCATCACACGCACAAGCATCCACTCCCTCCACAACCGATGCTCAGTTGCAGCAGTTGTGTGCTATCTACAATTGTAGAAATTCACCAAAGATCTTAAGACAGCACATTCCAAACCTACAACCACTTCCATCTAGAAGGACAAGGGCAGCAGATATTTGGGAATCCACCACATGTAATCTCCCTTTCAAACCATCTGACTTGGAAATATATCACTGTTCTGTCACTGTCACTGGGACAAAATCCCAGAATTCCCTCCTTAATGACAGCATCATAGAGAGTCTCAGAGATGTACAGCACGGAATCAGACCCTTTGGTCCAACTCACCCATGCTCCTCTGCAGCCCAATAGTAGCAAAGCTCCACCAAGCAGTTCTATACCGTCCAAGACAGCTGCAGTAATTGATTCTTGAGAACTAAGCTGTGAGATGATGACCATCTGAGACTCTGATTTATTTTTCCATTATCTAAACCACCTCCACCCAACCTCCAGAAAATCCCACCTCACAGAAGAAAACCAATTAGCCTTCCAACTTAACACCAAATTGTATGCAAGCTTCAGTTGATCAACTCTAGTGAAGAAAGTTAGCCTCGCTTTGACTTGCACCAAAAGCTGCGTCGGAAGTATAACTCGCGACACTCCATGTCTCTGGAACCCAGCCTTAGTTATGAGTTGGTGAGAGATGACAGTTCCTCAAAGCTTCAAGCTGCTGACACTGATGCCCATTCATGGTTGAAATTCAGTGGCAGCAGTGTGAGGGTAGCTAATAGCCTAAAGTTCTAGGTGACAGAGTTCAGCTTCGACACTGACCCCCACGTGTGACCTTTGCAGAGCAGCAGCTCTCTGTCCTGGCAGGAGGCTGTTGGGTCACCAGCATGTATCCCCCCCATCCCCCATCCACACCTCCAGCTGCTCTGTCAAGTTGAGCTGTTTATCAAGATTTGAATGCCTGGCCACTTTAACGACTGGTAAGTGGTCACAGAATTGACGCCTTGACCTTTTCAGTCCCACTGTCTGCAGGGGTCATTAGATGCATACAAAGGGACATGAGCCAATAGGAGTGGGTGTTGCATCTGCTTTCAAAGTGAAGAGGAGAAAAGAGAGATCTGGCTCTTCAGGCGGGGTCAGTCTAATTCCTTTAATAAGTCATTCCAGTCTACGAGGGAAACTCTTCAAAATGTCAAGCTATAAAAGGAGCAATTGGTGCAATTTTCCACAGTTAATGTGTTTAATATTTTGGTTTGTGTTATCACAATAAATAACAAAGAAAACGTGTAGAAACCAGCAAGAGCAAGTCTATTTTAAACTGAAAACATCTCAAAAATGGGTTGAATGAAATACATCACCACACTCAGCTCTCGCACCTTATCCCTGACTAGCATTCTTCCCTTCTATGTAGTCTAGCCTTGCCAGCAATAACTTGAATTTGTATACCACCTTTTTGCATTGCAAAATCTCTGAGGTGCACTATTTAATTTGACTCCAAGTCTGTTCTCCCCGCCCAGTCATTACAGTTTGTTCTTGGCATGTGCCCTGTCGGTGAAGAGGGCAGTGAGCTGATAGCACCACAGCTATGGCAGAGGCTGCAAACAAGTGAAGTGGGGGAGGATGTCCATATTTACTGACCCAGCTGGCATGCAATCACCAAATCTCCTGTTGCTCTGCCGTTCCTTCCTGAAGTACAACTTGGCCATCCACAGTGGTGGGAAGCATTTGATATTTAACTGGTTATGGTATCAGCAGAGGAGTGCATTAGCAGGAGAGACTTTAGCCAGCATTTAACTAGAACTGAACATCGCAATGATTTCTGACACCATGTAGGTTGATCAACCTTCGCATACTATAATACAATAGACAATAGGTGCAGGAGTAGGCCATTCTGCCCTTCGAGCCTGCACCACCATTCAATATGATCATGGCTGATCATCCTTAATCAGTATCCTGTTCCTGCCTTATCTCCATTACCCTTCATTCCACTATCCTTGAGAGCTCTATCCAACTCTTTCTTAAATGAATCCAGAGACTGGGCCTCCACTGCCCTCTGGGGCAGAGCATTCCACACAGCCACCAATCTCTGGGTGAAGAAGTTTCTCCTCATCTCTGTCCTAAGTGGTCTACCCCGTATTTTTAAGCTGTGTCCTCTGGTTCGGCACTCACCCATCAGCGGAAACATGTTTCCTGCCTCCAGAGTGTCCAATCCTTTAATAATCTTATATGTCTCAATCAGATCCCCTCTCAGTCTTCTAAACTCAAGGGTATACAAGCCCAGTCGCTCCAGTCTTTCAGTGTAAGGTAGTCCTGCCATTCCAGGAATTGACCTCGTGAACCTACGCTGCACTCCCTCAATAGCCAGAATGTCTTTCCTCAAATTTGGAGGGCAGAATTGCATGCAATACTCCAAGTGTGGTCTCACCAGGCCCCTGTACAACTGCAGAAGAACCTCTTTGCTTCTATATTCAATCCCTCTTGTTATGAAGGCCAGCATGCTATTAGCCTTCTTCACTACCTGCTGTACCTGCATGCTTACCTTCATTGACTGGTGTACAAGAACACCCAGATCTCTTTGTACTACCCCTTTACCTAACTTGACTCCATTTAGGTAGTAATCTGCCTTCCTGTTCTTGCCACCAAAGTGGATAACCATACATTTATCCACATTAAACTGCATCTGCCATGCATCTGCCCACTCACCTATCCTGTCCAGGTCACCCTGTAAACTCCTAACATCCTCATCACATTTCACCCTGCCACCCAGCTTAGTATCATCAGCAAATTTGCTAATGTTATTGCTAATACCATCTTCTATATCATTAATACATATTGTAAAATGCTGTGGTCCCAGCACTGATCCCTGCAGTACCCCACTGGTCACTGCCTGCCATTCCAAAATGGAGCTATTTATCACTCCTCTTTGTTTCCTATCAGCTAACAACTTTCAATCCAAGTTAGTACTTTGCCCCTATTCCATGCGCCCTAATTTTGCTCACTAACCTCCTATGTGGGACTTTATCAAAAGCTTTATGAAAGTCAAGGTACACTACATCTACTGGATCTCCCTCGTTCATCTTCAGAGTTACATCCTCAAAAAATTCCAGAAGATTAGTCAAGCGTGATTTCCCCGTCATAAATCCATGCTGACTCTGACCTATCCTGTTACTACTATCCAGATGTGTCGTAATTTCATCCTTTATAATAGACAGCAGGATCTTTCCCACCACTGAGGTCAGACTAACTGGTCTATAATTTCCTGCTTTCTCTTTCCCACCTTTCTTAAAAAGTGGTACAACATTAGCCACCCTCCAATCCGCAGGAACCGACCCCGAATCTATCAAACTCTGAAAAATAATCACCAACGCATCCACGATTTCTCGAGCCACCTCCTTCAGTACCCTGGGATGTAGACCATCAGGCCCCGGGGACTTATCAACCTTCAGACCTAACAGTCTCTCCAATACCAATTCCTGGCAAGTATAAATTCCCTTAAGTTCAGGTCCTTTCGCCACTGTTACCTCAGGGAGATTGCTTGTGTCTTCTCCAGTGAACACAGATCTGAAGTACCAATTCAATTCTTCTGCCATTTCTTTGTTCCCTGTAATATATTCCCCTGTTTCTGTCTTCAAGGGCCCAATTTTAGTCTTAACCATTTTTTTGCCTTTCACATACTTAAAAAAGCTTTTACTATCCTCCCGTATATTTTTGGCCAGTTTACCTTCGTACCTCATTTTTTCTCTGCATATTTCCTTCTTAATAATCCTCTGTTGTTCTTTAAAAGCTTCCCAGTCCTCCATTTTCCAACTTATCTTTGCTATGTTATACTTTTTATTTTTTTTTAGACTTACAGTGTGGAAACAGGCCCTTCGGCCCAACAAGTCCACACCGACCCGCCGAAGCGAAACCCACCCATACCCCTACATTACCCCTTACCTAACACTACGGGCAATTTAGCATGGCCAATTCACCTGACCCGCACATCTTTGGACTGTGGGAGGAAACCGGAGCACCCGGAGGAAACCCACGCAGACACGGGGAGAACGTGCAAACTCCACACAGTCAGTCGCCTGAGTCGGGAATTGAACCCGGGTCTTCAGGCGCTGTGAGGCAGCAGTGCTAACCACTGTGCCACCGTGCCGCCCACAAGCTTTATATGTTCCTTAACTTCCCTTGTCAGCCATGGCCGCCCATGCCTCCTCCTAAGATCTTTCTTCCTTTTTGGAATGAACTGATCTTGCATCTTCTGCATTATGCACAGAAATATCTGCCAAAATTCCTCCACTGTCATCCCTGCTAAGGTATTGCACCATTGAACTTTGGCCAGCTCCTCCCTCATAGCTCCATAGTTCCCTTTATTCAACTGAAATATTGTCACTTCCGATTGTACCCTCTCCCTTTCAAATTGCAGTTTGAAGTTTATTGTATTATGGTCACTACTTCCCAATGGCCCCTTCACTTCGTGGTCCCTGATCAATTCTGGTTCGTTGCACAATATCAGATCCAGAATTGCCTTCTCCCTGGTAGGCTCCAGCACCAGCTGTTCTAAGAATCCATCTCGGAAGCACTCCACAAAGTCTCTTTCTTGAGGTCCAATACCATCCTGAATCTCCCAGTCTACCTGCATGTTGAAATCCCCCCATAACAACTGTAGTAACATCTTTGTGACAGGCCAATTTCAGCTCCTGATTCAACTTGCATCCGACATCCAGACTACTGTTTGGGAGCCTGTAGATAACTTCCAAAGGGTCTTTTTACCCTTAGTATTTCTCAGCTCTATCCATTCTGACTCTACATCCCCCGATTCTAGGTCCCACCATGCAAGCGACTGAATATCATCCCTTACCAACATGGCCACCCCACCCCCTCTGCCCATCAGTCTGTCCTTACGATAGCACGTGTAACCTTGAATATTCATTTCCCAGGCCCTGTCCACTTGAAGCCACGTCTCAGTTATCCCCACAATATCATATCTGCCAATTTCCAAAAGAGCCTCAAGCTCATCCACCTTATTTCTCATACTTCGTGTATTCATATATAGTATTTTTAATTTGTTACTGTCCTCACCCTTCTCATCAACTCCTATTTCACTCAACCTTTTTTGAGTTTTCTGCTTCATTAATACCGTTGTCTTTCGTGATTTCCCTTGTTCTAACTTTCCCTTCAATTTCCTTCTTAAACATCCAGTTTGTCCCCTCCCCCCGCTACTTAGTTTAAACGTAGCTGTGTTGCAGTAGCAAACCTGCCTGCCAGAATGCTGGTCCCCAACCTATTAGGGTGCAAACCGTCTCTCTTGTATAATTTATGCTTACCACAAAACATACCCCAATGATCCAAGAACTTAAATCCTTGCTTCCTGCACCAGTTCCCCAGCCGCACGTCAAGTCCATTATCTCCCTGTTCCTGGCCTCACAGCCCGAGGAACTGGAAGCAAACCGGAGATAACCACGCTGAACATCCTCCTTTTCAGCCTTCTTCCTAGTTCTCCGAAGTCCCGCTGTTGTATGTTCCTCCTCTTCTTCCCGACATCGTTTGTGCCGACAGGTACCACCATCTCTGGCTCTTCACCCTCGTCCTTGAGGATTTCCTGCACTTTGTCTGTGATGTCTTTAACCCTGGCACCAGGAAGACAACACACCATCCTTAAGTCCCGTCTGCTGCCACAAAAACCCTGGTCAGTTCCTCTCACTATGGAGTCCCCTATTACCACGGCTCTGTGCAATGTCCGACTCTTCTGCTCTGCCTCCCTGCCAACGTTTGATTGACAGACCTGGCCGCCTCGCGGACTGGCAGTGTCATCTGTCTCTACTGTTTCCAAAAGATTCCATTTGTTCCTGACAGGTACTTCCCTGGGGGTCTCTTGCACCTGTCTCCTCTCTGCCTTCCTCATTGTCTGCTCTCTTCTGGTATATTGAACAAGATGGTTGCACCCCCATTCCTGGCCTGGTCCTGTAATAATATTCTAATCTTACACCAAGCCAAAATCCAAATTCCTTGCAAAGTTTTTTGTGATATAGTGGCACAGAGATGTACAGCATGGAAACAGACCCTTCAGTCCAACTCCTCCATGCCAACTAGATATCCTTAATTAATCTAATCCCATTCTCCAGCATTAGGCCCATATCCCTCTAAACCCTTCATGTACCCATCCAGATGCCCTTTAAATGTTGTAATTGTGTCAGACTCCACCACTTCCTTTGGCAGTTCATACCATACACGAACAACCCTCTGCATGAAAAGTTAACACTTAGGCCCCTTTTAAGTCTTTCGCCTCTCACCTTAAACTATGCCGTCTAGTTACCCTGCTACCCTGGAGAAAAGACAATGTCTATTTACTCTATCTATGCCCCTCATGATTTATAAACCTCTATCAGGTCACCCCTCAACTTCCAACACTCCAGGGAAAATAGTCCCAGTCTATTTAGCCTGTCCCTATAGCTCAAATCCTCTGAACCCAGCAACGTCCGTATAAATCTTTTCTGCACCCCCTCAAGTTTACTAACATCTTTCCAAAGCAGTTGAGTGCGCTATCCCCAAAGTGGCTGAACCAATGTCTTGCACAGCTGCAACATGACCATTGTCGAATAAAGGCAAGCGTGCCTTTTTGGATGGTTGAGGATTCAGTGAGATTGTGAATTGGTAGTATGTGGGATAGGTGTCTCGATGGCTAATCCAAACTTATTAATGTGGGGCATGCTGAGATGCCATATAACTGTACAGATTATCTGCAAAGGAATAACATCTAATTTGCAGTTATGTCATGGGACCTAAAATCATTAGTTCAAATTTTTAAAACACACATTTAATCCAGTATCATGCCAAATATGTTGATGCAAAAGAAACCTTCCCACGGAGAGCAGTTATGCATCTGCCCTGCTTCCCTTTTTGCACACACTGTCCACTATGGATAGTGCGATATAGACAGAGATCTCTGATTTCTACAGGCGGTAATGGTCTTATCCAAGTGCTGGCCTCCACACCCCAAGGTTTGGGGCACAACGAGGCCAGAGATCCTGAGCTGCATTACACACGCCCCTTCCAAGTAAGGTTACTGAATAATATAAGTGTCAGCTGAAGGGAAACCTTGGGCTTTCTGTAGTGACTCCCACTCTATGACTGTATGACTCTATGACCATCCCTCAAGAAAACAGTCAGTTAGCGTGAAGAGTCACTTGGGTGTTTGTCAATGGATGACACTGTAGAATTGCACCCTATTCCGTGGCAAGTTAAAAGGGAGGCGGTTGGGAGATGAAGTCAAAGGTAGGAATGGGTTCATGCAATTATGGGAATTCGCACTATCATAATAAGGAAAGTGAACCAGAGGTTGAGTGTGATTACAAGAAGCACAAAGCCCAGGGAGAGGAAAGCAAATGGAACTGCATAACTTGGGTCCGGCTGGCAGTGATTTTTAAGATGGCTGTTCATTGACATCACTGAGGAAAACCTAGAAAGTCAGAAGCCACATGACACCAAGTTATTGTCCAACAGGTTTATTTGAAATCACAAATTTTCAGAGCACTGCTCCTTCATCAAGGAACTATGCAGCTGCACCCCAAGGTCTCTTTGTTAGGCAACACCCCCCAGGACCCAACCATTAAGTATATAAGTCCTGCCCTGATATACCTTTCCAAATTGCAGCACCTCATATTTATCTAAATTAAACTCCATCTGCCACTCCTCAGCCCATCGGTCCATCTGATCAAGATCTCATTATACTCTGAGGTAACCTTCTTCATTGTCCATTTCAGTACCAATTTTGGTGTCATCTGTAAACTTACTAACCGTACCTCTTATATTCACATCCAAATCAATTATATTAATGACAAAAGCGGTGGACCCAGGACTGATCCTTGCGGCGTACTGCTAGTCACAGGTCTCCAATCTGAAAAACAACCCTCCACTACCACTTTTGCCTCTTACCTTCAAGCCAGTTTTGTATCCAAATGACTAACTCACCCTGGATTCCATGTGATCTCACCTTACTAACCAGTTCACCGTGCAGAACCTTGTCACACACCCACCAGGCAATGATCACTCCAACATCCTGAGGTTTATGATTGACCAGAAACTGAACGGGGCTCAACATGTAAATACTGCAGCTACAAGAGTAGGTCAGAGGCCAGGAATACTGCAGGTGGGTAGCTCAGTGAAGCACACCACTGGAGTGTGATGGAATAATCTGCACTGGTCTGGAAGAGTGCAGCTCCAATTACACTCAAAAAGCTTGACACTCCATCTAAGCTAAAGCAGTCCGCTTGCTTGGTACACCATCCACTACCTTCAACATTGGCTCCTGCTGGGCCAGGAATTTGGTTCTGAAATGTTGCAATAATGTTTTCAAAACCATCCATTGACTCGCCACTCCCAATCTTGGCAATCTCTTGCAGTCTGGTCTCCGCTGGTGAATCCCCTATTTTAATCCTACACAAATGGCAATCCCATTTTCGGTTGCATGGGCCTCAAGTTCTGAAATATCCTTCCGAAACACCTCAACCTCTCTGTACCTCGCTTTCATTTGCTAGGCAGCCTAACTTTTTAACCAAGCTTTTCATCACCTGACCTCAAACACTCTGCCACTTTGGATTGTACTTTATTTTGCGATGCTGCTGTGAAGCACCTTAGTGAGTCATTGTTGAAGTCAGAAGGATCATTTAAAATAATAACTCTTCTCTGGGTTTCCTTTCTGCTTCCAATTAGGAAATGTATGTTTATGGGTACTTTTACACAATCATTTTTGGGTACACGTTTATGCACAGGTGGGACTATGTGTACATGTGTGTCTGAGTATGAACATGCATGTCTCTCTGCATCTACATTCACCAGCAAGAAGGCTCTACCACAGCATAGGTTGAGGACAAATTGCCCCATGAGAGGTTTTTGAAATCCTATTAGTGGAGCAAGCAGCGTAGACTGAGGCCACTGATTCCATCGTAAGCTTAGACGTAGGTCACTGGAGAGGAAGGAGCCTGTTCAGTTAACCGTGGTAATCTTGTTTTTAACCCTGTTTGTGGTGAGTGTTCTCAGATCCTGTGGTGTTTGTCTCTGTGCTAATACTAATTGAATTTTAGTTTCAGTTATTGAACAGAAGTAGATTTTCTGGGTCCTTCGGGGCTGTGGTTGTTGGATTGAAGCAGACATGATTTTATCTCAGCTCGTAGCTGAGTGTTTAAGACAGAGAGCAGAATACTAATGGGGATTAACAAGAACTTCTGCAAGGCAGAGGGGAGTGGGCAGGCATCCAGAAATTGTGGAAACAAAATTTTACTTTTTTTAGATATTAAAGAAGTTAAACATGAAAAGGGAATTGTAATCTCCTTGTGTCACAGCTGGGTCTCTCTCAGTTTCTCTTGATAAACCATGCAGGTACACTGATGTGCCAAAGCATGTCATACTGACAAGGGAAATGGTGGCATTGCCACTGGGCTGTTAATCTAGGGACCCAAACATAAATCGCTGGAGAAACTCAATAGTTCTGGCAGCATTCATGAAGGGAAAGTAGAATTAGCGTTTCAAGTTCAGTGACCCATCTTTAGATGCTGCCAGGCCTGCTGAGTTTCTCCAGCGATTTCTGTTTCTGTTTCAGATTTTCAGTGATTGTAACTCTTCTAGGGATTTGGGCTCTGCCATCCTTACCTGGTCTAGCCTACATGTGACTCCAAACCAGTGCAGTTCACTATTAAGTGGTCCAACAAGCCCTTCAGTTGGATTCAGCCACAATAAAGTCTGAAGGAAGGAAACCCACATTGATGTAAAAACTGGAAGACTGATAAATACAGCCCTATCGACCCTGCAGTTCCCTGCTTACTAACATCTGGGGGGTTTTCCCAAAGTTGGGAGAGTATCTCACAGACTGTTCATGCAACAGCCTGACCTAGTCATACCCTGGAATCATACATTATAATTTGTAAGATGCTACACTTACCAATTTGGGGTATATCCTGTCCCAGCAGCAATGGTACCAAGGATTAAAGCTGGAATAAATGGGAATCCAGGGGAGGGCTCACCACTGTTTGGAGTCATATCTGACACATAGGAGGATGGCCATGGTTATTGGAGGTCAGTTATCTTTGCCCAGGACATCTCTGCAGGAGTTCCTCAGGAATAGTGTCCTAGGCCCAGACCCAGAAATAAGGTGGGTGAACTTAAGGCGTGGATCGGTACCTGGGACTATGATGCTGTGGCCATCACGGAAACGTGGATTGATGAGGGACAGGAATGGTTGTTGGAGGTTCCTGGTTACAGGTGTTTCAGTAAGATTAGGGAGGGTGGTAAAAAAGGAGGGGGGGTGGCATTGCTAATTAGAAATGGTATAACGGCTGCAGAAAGGAAGTTTGAGGGTGATCTGCCTTTGGAGGTAGTATGGGCTGAAGTCAGAAATAGGAAAGGTGCAGTCACCTTGTTGGGTGTTTACTATAGGCCCCCCAATAGCAGCAGAGATGTGGAGAAACAGATTGGGAAACAGATTTTGGAAAGGTGCAGAAGCCACAGGGTCGTAGTCATGGGTGACTTCAACTTCCCAAATATTGATTGGAAGCTCTTTAGATCAAGTAGATTGGATGGGGCGGTGTTTGTGCAGTGTGTCCAGGAAGCTTTTCTAACTCAGTATGTAGATTGTCCAACCAGAGGGGAGGCCATATTGGATTTGGTACTCGGTAATGAACCGGGACAAGTGATGGGCTTGTTAGTGGGTGAACATTTTGGTGATGTGACCACAATTCTGTGACTTTCACCTTGGTTATGGAGAGAGATAGGTGCGCACAACAGGGTAGATTTTACAATTGGGGGGAGGGAAATTACGATGCTGTAAGACAGGATTTGAGGAGCATAAGTTGGGAGCATAGGCTGTCAGGGAAGGATGTGGTGGAAATGTGGAACTTTTTCAAGGAGCAGATACGACGTGCCCTTGATATGTATGTACCTATCAGGCAGGAAAGAAATGGTCGTGTGAGGGAGCCTTGGTTGACGAGGGAGGTTGAATGTCTAGTAAAGAGGAAGAAGGAGGTTTACATAAGGTTGAGGAAACAGGGTTCAGACAGAGCAGTGGAGGGATACAGGATAGCCAGAAGGGACCTGAAGAAAGGGATTAGGAGAGCTAAGAGAGGGCATGAAAAATCCTTGGTGGATAGGATCAAGGATAACCCCAAGGCATTTTATGCGTATGTGAGAAACATGAGAATGACGAGAACGAGGGTAAGTCCGATCAAGGACTGTAGTGGGAGATTGTGTATTGAGTTGGAAGAGATAGGAGAGGTCTTGAATGAGTACTTTTCTTCAGTATTTACGAACGAGAGGGACCATATTGTTGAAGAGGAGAGTGTGAAACGGACTGGTAAGCTAGAAGAGATACTTGTTAGGAAGGAAGATGTATTGGACATTTTGAACAACTTGAGGATAGACAAGTCCCCCGGGCCTGACGGGATATATCCCAGGATTATGTGGGAAGCAAGAGAGGAAATTGCAGTACCGTTGGCAATGATCTTTTCGTCTTCACTGTCAACGGGGGTGGTACCAGGGGACTGGAGAGTAGCGAATGTTGTGCCCCTGTTCAAAAAAGGGAATAGGGATAACCCCGGGAATTACAGGCCAGTTAGTCTTACTTCAAAGTAGGCAAAGTAATGGAAAGGGTACTGAGGGATAGGATTTATGAGTATCTGGAAAGACACTGCTTGATTAGGGACAGCCAGCACGGATTTGTGAAGGGTAGGTCTTGCCTTACAAGTCTTATTGAATTCTTTGAGGAGGTGACCAAGCATGTGGATGAGGGTAGAGCAGTGGATATAGTGTACATGGATTTTAGTAAGGCATTTGATAAGGTTCCCCATGGTAGGCTTATGTGGAAAGTCAGGAGGCATGGGATAGAGGGAAATTTGGCCAATTGGATAGAAAACTGGCTAACCGGTCGAAGTCAGAGAGTGGTGGTAGACGGTAAATATTCAGCCTGGAGCCCAGTTACAAGTGGAGTTCCGCAGGGATCAGTTCTGGGTCCTCTGCTGTTTGTAATTTTTATTAATGACTTGGATGAGGGAGTCGAAGGGTGGGTCAGTAAATTTGCAGATGATACGAAGATTGGTGGAGTTGTGGACAGTGAGGAGGGCTGTTGTCGGCTGCAAAGGGACTTAGATATGATGCAGAGCTGGGCTGAGGAGTGGCAGATGGAGTTCAACCCTGCCAAGTGTGAGGTTGTCCATTTTGGAAGAACAAATAAGAATGCGGAATACAGGGTTAACAGTAGGGTTCTTAGTCAGGTGGAGGAACAGAGGGATCTTGGGGTCTATGTGCATAGATCTTTGAAAGTTGCCACTCAGGTGGATAGAGCTTGTAAGAAAGCCTATGGTGTATTAGCGTTCATTAGCAGAGGGATTGAATTCAAGAGTCGTGAAGTGATGTTGCAGCTGTACAGGACTTTGGTTAGGCCACATTTAGAGTACTGTGTGCAGTTCTGGTCACCTCACTTTAGGAAAGATGTGGAAGCTTTGGAGAGGGTGCAGAGAAGATTTACCAGGATGTTGCCTGGAATGGAGAATAGGTCGTACGAGGATAGGTTGAGAGTTCTCGGCCTTTTCTCGTTGGAACGACGAAGGATGAGGGGTGACTTGATAGAGGTTTATAAGATGATCAGAGGAATAGATAAAGTAGACAGTCAGAAACTTTTTCCCCGGGTACACCAGAGTGTTACAAGGGGACATAAATTTAAGGTGAAGGGTGGAAGGTATAGGGGAGATGTCAGGGGTGGGTTCTTTACCCAGAGAGTGGTGGGGGCATGGAATGTGCTGCCCGTGGGAGTGGTAGAGTCAGAATCATTGGCGACCTTTAAGCGGCAATTGGATAGGTACATGGATGGGTGCTTAATCTAGGATAGATGTTCGGCACAACATCGTGGGCCGAAGGGCCTGTTCTGTGCTGTATTGTTCTATGTTCTATGTTCTATGTTCTATCTTCAACTGCTTTATCAATGACCTTTCCACCATGATAAGGGCAGAATTGGATATGTTCACTGATAATAGCATAATATTCAGCACCATTTGTGACTACTGAAACAGTCCATGCCCAAATGCAGCAAGACCTGGACACATTATCCAGGCTTACACTGATAAATTCTAAGTACTACGTATGCCATGCAATGATCAGGCAATGACCATCTCCAGCATTCTGAAGCTCAACATTGACTAGAAACTAAACTTTACTGGCCATTTAAACATTGTGGCTAAACGAGTGGGTCAGAGGTCAGGAATGCTGCAGTAACTCGCTTCCTGACTCCACCATCAATGACATATATTAGGAGTGTGATGGAATACTCCCCAGTTACTTGAATGAATGCAAGAAGCTTGACACACAGTCAACTACCTTCAACATTCATTTCCATCACCTCTGACGTATACCTGCAGCAGTGCATACAATCTACAAAATGCACTGCAGTATTTAATCCATGTTTCATCGATAGCATTTTCCAAACCCACAGCCTCCACCATCAAAACAAATACCAGAGCAGCAGATACATGGGAATGCTACCACATGCAAACTTCCCTAAAAGCCACACACCATCCTGACTTGGACCTTTATTGCTGCTCCTTCAGTGTCTCTGGATCAAAATTATGAAACTCCCTTCTAGACAGCATTCTGGGTGTATTTCATGGATTGCAACAGTTTCAGAAGGCAGCTCACCACCACCTCCAGAAAAGGTCTTCTGACCTAGCCAACAATCTCCACATCCCAAGCACAATATTTTTTTTTAATCAGAATGTGAGGAAAACCGTAGCCTTACTTTGTAGTGTTTTGCAAGCTCTGGGTGACAGAGGGTTGCCAGAGAGAAATGTAGTCCTGGTCCTCATGTGGCACGCATTTTTTTCCCTCCTTTGACTGTTTGCAAGTGGACACCAGGGTATTATCAACCATATGAAGTAACCACCTTGGCTGAAAGGCTTCCAGCTGAGCCACATGCTCTGGGCTTCCACTGTGCCCAATCTTTTCTCAAGCCATGGGCTGCTATTGTTGGAATAGGCAATCGTGCCATTAATAGGTGAATACTCAGCAAGTCCATGCACTTAATGCCAGACTAATGGATAAGTTTGAGCTGGGCCCACTTGCCAGTTTGAATACAAATTGCACACAAAGTTATACTAATATTCTAAATCGGTTTTACTGTTTGGGTTTCTGCTTAAATTCATTTAGGCAATCACAGATCTAAAATCTGCAATGGACTGGTATGGCACAAGGACAGCACATGACCTCAATGGTTAACACTGCTATCCCACAGCACCAGGGACCTGAGTTTGATTCCACCCTTGTGTGGAGTTTGCACATTCTCCCTGTGTCTGCATTGGTTTCCTCTGAGTGTTCCGGTTTCCTTAGGTTAGGTGGATTGACCATGGTTAATGTGGAATTACTTGGGAAAGTTAGGGGGTCTGAGGTAAATACTCTTTGGAGGGTCAATGTGGACTTGATGGACTGAATGGCCTCCTTCGGCACTGTAGGGATTCTGTGTTACGACTGGGCAGAGTTCTAGAATGCAATTTATTCTTCCAATAAAAGTATTCTGTGATAGCATGGTTTTATTAATCTGTGAGGAAAGGCATTTTTAATGCTTCTGAATTTTACCATTGTGAGAAACCCTATTCAGTATAACTGCAAAATGACTTTGCAAAGCCATTTATTATTTGCTGCTGTGTGATGGTCAATGTCTTAGGAAATTAAATAGCACTTAATATCTAAAAGCTTTTAAAATGTGTCTATTAGTTCCCAACAGCTAAAGAAAAGTAAAAACTGCAAAGGCTTGCAATGAGGCACAGATTAGATTAGATTACTTACAGTGTGGAAACAGGCCCTTTGGCCCAACAAGTCCACACCGACCCGCCAAAGCGCAACCCACCCATACCCCTACATATACCCCTTACCTAACACTACGGGCAATTTATCATGGCCAATTCACTTGACCCGCACATCTTTGTGACTGTGGGAGGAAACCGGAGCACCCGGAGGAAACCCACGCAGACATAGGGAGAATGTGCAAACTCCACACAGTCAGTCGCTTGAGGCGGGAATTGAGCCCTGGTCTCAGGCGCTGTGAAGCAGCAGTGCTAACCAGTGCCACTGTGCCGTTCTTATCTTATCGAGATAAGAACATCTCGATGATTGATTCAACTTGGGAGCACGCTGCGTTTCAAAAGCTCATGACAGTGTGATTTCCACGGGCCACAACTTGCACTTGAAATTTCACAATCTTTGGCCCATTGCTGCTGAATTTCTCTACAAATATCTATGCAACCGAACAGAAACTTTGCCCTGCCATATGAGCAGAGTTCACCACAGGCCAGGGTGCTGCAGAGGCAGCTGTAAAGTCCTTAGCTGCCGGCTTGCTCGTCTTAATAATAGGAGTTAGTAGCAAGCTGTCCTGTTCACAGATGGGGTTCTCCAGATTTGGATAATAGGGCTGGGACCCTGTTGGTGCTGGCGTAAAGCATATGCAATTGATGACAATCAAGCCAAAGCTCCATCTTAATAGATTAAGTAAAGTTTGGAGACCATTGTCATGAATCTGGCTTTCTGTATACATCAGGCAGCCAGAAGACAAGGAAAGAAACCATCTTGTGAGAAAAAGCATGAGAATGTCCGTCAGAAATTTGACAGTCCTAGCATTTTTACAACCAATTGAGAGAATTCTGACAAAACCTTTGGACTTGTGGTTTTATTGGGGCAATCAGTCTGTCATTTTCTTTACCTGGCTCTCTCTGCAAGGATATCTCCAACCTTCATCTGGTATTCCCCAAGTCATAACATGATAAAAACAGGCATTGCCTAAATGGGGTCTCCCAGCACAGGCCCAAGCCAAATTTCTTCTTGGCATCCACCATATTAGACATGTTTGAGAGTCAATCTCATGCCATATACTGTGCCCATAATGGAAAGTTGATGAAAAACCCAGTGATTTATCTGCTAGAAATTACCGTGACCAAAGGGAGGCTCAATGCCTCATGAAAGATTTCTTCAATGTTTTGTGTAATGTCCTTTGTAACCATGCTCTGTGGACTCCATTGGATAAACATCAAAAATGTAATTTGTTCTGATGAGCTGAGGGGTACCTATGTGAGTGATTTAACAGACTGCACATTTAAACAGATTGTCAGCTTCCATTGTTCACAATCAGTTATTTAGCTCTTGCCTGATTGTCAAGGATTCAGTATGGAATTAATCCAATTTTCAAATAGACATGTGTCCATGACAGAACTGGCCCTTCACTCAGCTCAACACTGGCAGGGAATTGTCAGCAGTGTTCAATGGGAAGGCCTTGGAATCACTCGTTTTGGAGTTGAAAATGTCATGTCATAGTCATAGAGTCATAGAGATGTACAGCATGGAAACAGACCTTCGGTCCAACCTGTCCATGCCAACCAGATATCCTAACCCAATCTAGTCCCATCTGCCAGCACATTGAGATAAATCATCTTAGTGCTCTATGGGCGACTGTCCTAAGGTTCATGGACATTGCTTTCAGAGGGACCTAAGATGCACATTAAGTCTGATGACTGGATGCCTTCATGTCATTCAGACACTAAGGGGATACCAAGAAGAGGGGATTTTGTTAGATTATCCTTTTGAAAGATGGGCCATGGGGCACTTGCTCATCATGATTCACCTTGTGGACTTAGAATGTGCAATGAAGGAAGCATGTGTTGGTTTCTTTTTTGAATAATTGTTAACATGCCTTGCTTTCTTTTCCTAGTTCTTTCCTGGGCGATCCTTTGTCATGAAGTTGCTTCAAACCACTAACTCCTGGCTAGAAGAGGGCAACATGACATCAATCTCCTACAATGCTTATATTGATATGCTGAACAACAAGAATGGGGTAAGCTGCCTGATTGATGCATTGAACGTGCAGATCACGTCCCATTTTATGATGGCATTCTTCCTGTCTGGAGCTTGCATTCTAACTTAGTCACTGGTAAATTCAATAGGAAATTCAGTAGAATCTTCTTTCAAGATTGCTTAGAATGTCTAAGTCTCTCCAACAGGATGTAGATAAGATGCATTTCAGGGAAGCTAACCATAAATATGAGGGATAAAGGGATAAGCTTATGCAAATAAAATTTGTTTCTAAAAGCCAAGAGGCTACTACCCTACCACAGTTTTAAACTTTCTTTTGTTTGGAGGAGTCCCTTTGGTTCAGGTACTGAATATACTGAGAACCAAGAATCACATTCTAAGGATATTGGGCAAGCCATTTCGGACTGAGATGAGGAGAATATTCTTCACCCAGAAAGTGCTGAGCCTGTGGAAGTCTTTGCTACAGAAGGCAGTTGAGGCCAAAACATTGAATGTTTTCGACAAGGAGATATACAGTCCTCAGGGCTCAAAGGATGAAAGGGTATGGGGAAAAAGCAGGAACAAATTACTGAGTTGGATGATCAGCCCTGACCGTATTGAAATGGTGGAGCAGGTTCAAAGGGCCAAATGGTTTACTGTTGTCTGTGTACCCCTAAATGAAGGTTAAGCTGTACAGACCAGGGAGTAGATGTTGAATTATCTGGGGAAACAGCTGGGAGTGTTGGAATTGGTCTCCCTCTCAATTGAGTGTATTAAACTTGGCACGGTGGCTTAGTGGTTAACACTGTTGCCTCACAGCACCAGCGGCATGGATTTGATTCTACCTTCAGGCAAGTGTCTACTTCTTCCCGTGTCTGCGTAGGTATCCCCCGGATGTTCTCATTTCCTCCCACAGTCCAAAGATGTGCAAGTTAGATGGATTTGCCATGCTAAGTTGCCCGAAGAGTGCAGGGATGTGCAGGCTAGGTGGGTTAGTCATGGGAAACACAGGAATACAGGGTAGGGGAGTAGATTTAGGTGAGATGCCTTTCAGACGGTTGGTGTGGACTGGATGGACTGAATGGCCTGTTTCCATGCTGTAGGAATTCTATGGTAAGTTTTATGATCTGGAGAATAAACTGTAAAGAAACACACATAGTTAGCCCTTCATGTATCTTCTACTGCAGTTAAATCATAACATTGTTAACAATTGTCAAGCACTATAAGGTTTTAACCTGTCAGCCAGGAGCAAACAATTGTTTGGGCAATAAAACTGTACTAAAAAGTTTTGGCAAATTATTGAGGGCTGTTATAAAATTCATAAAATGAATTATGTTAACAACAGCTGCCATTCTAAAGTTTGGTATGGCATTTGTTTTACTGGGAACTGTTCTTAGTTAAGTTAGTTTATTGGATTTGATTAGCCAACATAGATCAAAATTATAACAGTATTATATACTTGAAATTGCTGCATTTAAACATGGATTATCGTGCGAATGCTTTAAAGGAAACAGTGTTGTTTAGTGGGAGAAAGGTGGAGCATAGCAAAGGAGGCAGAGGTTGAGCTTGTTATGAAGTTATATAGCAGGGAGCTTCTCTCGACCTTTGTCACAGGCGTGGGGTCCATCAGATCATCCCCACCCCTTAGAAGACACCAGAGGATTGAAAATGGCCTCCATGGCTGTTAGCTGCACAGCAGTCAATGCTGCCATGGAGCTCGCCACTGTGAAGTCTTGTCAAGCAATTCCAGTAGGGTTCAGGACCCATGATTTGGGATGGCCTGTGTAATGCTTCTCAGTGGCAGAACTTGCACAGAACATAACTACTCATGCACAGGACTATCTACCAGTTCACTCTGGCCTCTCTTTAATACGTATGACAGTGGGGAAAGAAACGCCGTCCGTGACGTGGAATGAACTTGAGCATGGGCTAATTGTGTAGTACAGCAAGTTTGAGGGGCTGAATGGCCTGCACCTACTGCTAGTGATCCCATTTTTATCTGCGCTGCAAACTTTAAAATCCCTGAATGACAGCTTCTGAAAGCATTTCTGTGTAGAAAGTGCACCAAACATGTTCTTGATCTTGACTAACATCTGTTTTAATCTGTTTCTTTCCTTCTCCTAGACAACTGGGGCCCTGTTGCCTGATGGACTGAACTGGGTCAGTTGCCAGGGCAGCAGGCCCCACTTCCGAGGTTACCCCTGCTCTGTGTGGACACTATTTCACCTCTTGACAGTGCAGGCTGCAAAACACAACAAATCAATGGCTGATAGGGGAGAGAGTAAGACTTCATCTTCCAATTTTTTTTTTCTTTATGTTGTCTATCTCCTGATCTTAAAGGAAAGGTGATTGAATGGCTGGTTACTCTTGGTTACCTGTTGTCACCCATGTCAATCCTCTAAATTGGCTAAAAGAAAATAGGCCATCATTCTTCACATTTTTCTGAAAAGTAATGTGGTTCTCTTTAAGTTATGAAGGATATTCGTTTTCCAAATCCTCAGTCATTCTCTCAAGGTATCTCTCACTCACCCCCAACTCCAAACCCCTCATGGCCTGTCCAAAACTCCCTCCTTAAATGTCCAAATCACTCGCCCACACCTCATCCTGTCCATCCACAATCATAGTCACTCTCTACCTAGTCACATACAATATTTTAATGATTGATAGCAGTTCCACTCAATGGGAACGTGTCTACCTGATAAAAGCCACCTGCCCTTCACAGGTAGTAGCTCAGGTGGTGTTCCCAAGTGGCTGAGTGTGAAGTTGGTGCAGGCGATGGAAGGCAAAATGGTGTCACAGGACGTTTGTTCAACCTCGTCCCTGGAGCAAGCCACCCTCAAGATGGGGGCAACCATCTGTCATACTCAGAGAGCATTTGGTGTGCGTGACTGAGCCTTCGGTGAAATTAGTGAGATTGGTGCTGAATACGAGAGGCTCCCCGCATGGGTCATTTACCAGAAAGTGCAAAGACTTTTCTAATAACCAGAATCTCTGTGCACTTTACACTTTAGCTGTCACCAGCTCTGGTGTGAATCAACATTGGCCCTTAGCAGATTATTGCCCCTGACTTAAAACTGCATCGCAGTCGCGCTCATTAATAGCATTAGGAAGAGGACGATGGGGAAAGGAACGGGCAGCTTTAGACATTTCACACCCAGAGATCCAACTTAATGAACATACCACATGTGCAGGAGCTAGGTTAGACACACAATTCATGGTGGCCTTAGTGACGCTTTTGATAGTCCATCAATTTTAGAGTGTCCTGACTTGGAAGCATTCAAATTTCTTACCCAAAAATGGATGAATACTTAACCTTAGAAAGAATAATGTCTTATTTAGATGTGGGTAATACTGACAAGGCCATATTTTTTGATTAGCCCTTGCTGGAGAAAAGGCCAGTGGCTCCACCAATCGAGCCCATGTATTCCTTCTGGATTATGTTGTTGCAATCCCAAGAATTGGACCCAGGCTCGCTGGAGGAGTCCGGTCAGAACAGTGTGCAATTTGGATTGAAACCTGGAGCTGAAAACGCACTCATAGCATTGTGCTTTCTCCAGAGCCAGGGAAGGGAGTTTTCACAGAAACCTTGACCATAAACATCCTGCAGTGCATCAATCGCTACACTTGCTTCCCAGTTGTTACTCAGGTTCAGAGAGCCGTGAGTTGGTCTGACCCAGGCCAACATCAGAGTGTTGGAGTTGAGTTCAGCACCTTGAGGCAGCAGAGATGAGAATTCACCAATGATTGCTTCCCCTGTGACTGCTGCTGGCAGTATGTTGAACCTTAGTGGGTCAGGAGTGGGTTTGGTTTTGAGCTGCCCTTACCCTCTCCCAGAATTAGCCTGCCACCTTGCCTGTCTAAACTGGCACGTGGCATATGGATAGGGAAACCCAGCAAAAGAGCATGCAGGTCGTCTTGTGATGATGTTCATTTTGTTAATGCAAATTCACTATAATACAATTGATGAATTGGGGACATTATTCTATAGCACGAAATTCAAAGCACACGTTGGTTCTAACGCGATTCCATTTGTTTAAGTGGTGCTGCTATTATGTAATTTTCTTAGAACATGGGGATGTATGAGAATGAAACTACTGCGTTAGAGCACAACATATTGTACTGGCTGTTGGCACAGAGAAGTTGCTGGGCAGTGGGGGAGGAAGGGATTAGCACTCCTTGCTGGGCCTTTAGACTGAGCACTTTTTTCCTCTTCCTCCCTTTCTCCCTCAGCTACACAGGCCGACCCCCTGGAGGTGCTGAACACCATGAGACAGTATGTCAAGCATTTCTTTGGCTGTGGGCATTGTGCCAAACATTTCGAAGCCATGGCACAGGAGTCCATGGATAAGGTCAGCAGCTTTGATGAGGCCATCTTGTGGCTGTGGTCTCGGCACAATCGGGTGAACGACAGGCTGGCAGGTAAGAGCAAACCGCTGGATGGTGTGGCCAGAGGCCATGTACAGAAATGAATTAGTGCACCTTAGAACAGTGCCCTGCCTGAGGAACCCCATTCCCCGTCTGGGTTAAAGTGACACTCGAGAATTCAAAGGCCTTCATTTATCGCCTCACCAGCTCAGCATGTCCCACATGTTTTCAAACTGAGTGAAGGGTAGTCTCTGTTATCATGTTGGAAGAACACAACTGATTGTCCCACTGCCAGATCCCACAACTCAAAAAATTTGCTGTCAACTGATGTTAGGTGAGAAATAAGTATTGGCCATGACTCTGCAGAACTCCCCCTGCTCTTCGTTAAAACTAATGTCACGTTTACATGAGAGGACAGAAAGAGCTTTTGTTGAACCTCCTGTCCAGGAGAGGGCACCTCTGACAGTGCTGCACTCTCCCTGAGCTGCACATTGTACCGGACGAGATTTGGTGCTCAAGCTTTAGCCTAGGACTTCTATCCACAGCTTCTCATTTCAACTCACAGCCACAGCAAATGAAACAGTACTTGGGTGGAAAGCAACTTTTCTTTTCGATGAATTTAATTGACACGTAAAGACTTGACGTGATTGGGCAGCACCAAGGACAGCTCATTCTGAGAGATGATCAGCTGGAATATATGGACTGAAGGGAGACTTCAGTGCTGGCAGTGCTGGGAGTGTTACTGTCTCTGTACATGATGCTGTCAGGTTAGACAGTGCTGGGAGTGTTACTGTCCATGTACACGATGCTGTCAGGTTAGACAGTGCTGGGAGTGTTACTGTCCTTGAACATGGTGCTGTCAGGTTAGACAGTGCTGGGAATTTTACTGTCTCTGTACACGGTGCTGTCAGATTAGACAGTGCTGGGAGTGTTACTGTCCCTGTACACAATGCTGTCAGGTTAGACAGTGCTGGGAGTGTTATTGTCTCTATACACGATGCTGTCAGGTTAGACAGTGCTGGGAGTGTTTCTGTCCTTGAACATGGTGCTGTCAGGTTAGACAGTGCTGGGAATTTTACTGTCTCTGTACATGATGCTGTCAGATTAGACAGTGCTGTGAGTGCTACGGTCCATGTACACGATGCTGTCAGGTTAGACAGTGCTGGGAATGTTACTGTCTCTGTACAAGGTGCTGTCAGGTTAGACAGTGCTGGGAGTGATACTGTCCCTGTACACAATGCTGTCAGGTTAGACAGCGCTGGGAGTGTTTCTGTCCTTGAACATGATGCTGTCAGGTTAGACAGTACTGGGAGTGTTACTGTCTCTGTACATGATGCTGTCAGGTTAGACGGTGCTGGGCATGTTACTGTCTCGGTACATGGTGCTGTCAGGTTAGACGGTGCTGGGAGTGTTACTGTCCCTGTACATGATGCTGTCAGGTTAGACAGTGCTGGGAGTGTTATTGTCTCTGTACATGGTGCTGTCAGGTTGACAGTGCTGGGAGTGTTACTGTCTCTGTACATGATGCTGTCAGGTTAGACAGTGCTGGGAGTGTTACTGTCTCTGTACATGATGCTGTCAGGTTAGACAGTGCTGGGAGTGTTGCTGTCCCTGTACACAATGCTGTCAGGTTAGACAGTGCTGGGAGTGTTACTGTCTCTGTACATGATGCCGTCAGGTTAGACAGTGCTGGGAGTGTTACTGTCCCTGTACGCGGTACTGTCAGATTAGACAGTGCTGGGAGTGTTTCTGTCCCTGTACACGGTGCTGTCAGGTTAGACAGTGCTGTGAGTGTTACTGTCCCTGTGCGCAGTGCTATCAGGTTAGACAGTGCTGGGAGTGTTACTGTCCCTGTACACGGTGCTGTCAGGTTAGACAGTGCTGGGAGTGTTACTGTCTCTGTACATGATGCTGTCAGGTTAGACAGTGCTGGGAGTGTTACTGTCTCTGTACACGGTGCTGTCAGGTTAGACAGTGCTGGGAGTGTTACTGTCTCTGTACATGATGCTGTCAGGTTAGACAGTGCTGGGAGTGTTACTGTCTCTGTACACGGTGCTGTCAGGTTAGACAGTGCTGGGAGTGTTTCTGTCCCTGTACACGGTGCTGTCAGGTTAGACAGTGCTGTGAGTGTTACTGTCCCTGTACGCAGTGCTATCAGGTTAGATGGTGCTGGGAGTGTTACTGTCCCTGTACATGATGCTGTCAGGTTAGACAGTGCTGGGAGTGTTTCTGTCCCTGTACATGATGCCGTCAGGTTAGACAGTGCTGGGAGTGTTACTGTCCCTGTACGCGGTACTGTCAGATTAGACAGTGCTGGGAGTGTTTCTGTCCCTGTACACGGTGCTGTCAGGTTAGACAGTGCTGTGAGTGTTACTGTCCCTGTGCGCAGTGCTATCAGGTTAGACAGTGCTGGGAGTGTTACTGTCCCTGTACACGGTGCTGTCAGGTTAGACAGTGCTGGGAGTGTTACTGTCTCTGTACATGATGCTGTCAGGTTAGACAGTGCTGGGAGTGTTACTGTCTCTGTACACGGTGCTGTCAGGTTAGACAGTGCTGGGAGTGTTACTGTCTCTGTACATGATGCTGTCAGGTTAGACAGTGCTGGGAGTGTTACTGTCTCTGTACACGGTGCTGTCAGGTTAGACAGTGCTGGGAGTGTTACTGTCTCTGTACACGGTGCTGTCAGGTTAGACAGTGCTGGGAGTGTTTCTGTCCCTGTACACGGTGCTGTCAGGTTAGACAGTGCTGTGAGTGTTACTGTCCCTGTACGCAGTGCTATCAGGTTAGATGGTGCTGGGAGTGTTACTGTCCCTGTACATGATGCTGTCAGGTTAGACAGTGCTGGGAGTGTTTCTGTCCCTGTACACGGTGCTGTCAGGTTAGACAGCGCTGGGAGTGTTTCTGTCCTTGAACATGATGCTGTCAGGTTAGACAGTACTGGGAGTGTTACTGTCTCTGTACATGATGCTGTCAGGTTAGACGGTGCTGGGCATGTTACTGTCTCGGTACATGGTGCTGTCAGGTTAGACGGTGCTGGGAGTGTTACTGTCCCTGTACATGATGCTGTCAGGTTAGTCAGTGCTGGGAGTGTTACAGTCCCTGTGCATGATGCTGTCAGGTTGACAGTGCTGGGAGTGTTACTGTCTCTGTACATGATGCTGTCAGGTTAGACAGTGCTGGGAGTGTTACTGTCTCTGTACATGATGCTGTCAGGTTAGACAGTGCTGGGAGTGTTACTGTCTCTGTACATGATGCTGTCAGATTAGACAGTGCTGGGAGTGTTTCTGTCCCTGTACACGGTGCTGTCAGGTTAGACAGTGCTGTGAGTGTTACTGTCCCTGTACGCAGTGCTATCAGGTTAGACAGTGCTGGGAGTGTTACTGTCCCTGTACACGGTGCTGTCAGGTTAGACAGTGCTGGGAGTGTTACTGTCCCTGTACGCGGTGCTATCAGGTTAGACAGTGCTGGGAGTGTTACTGTCCCTGTACATGATGCTGTCAGGTTAGACAGTGCTGGGAGTGTTTCTGTCCCTGTACACGGTGCTGTCAGGTTAGACAGCGCTGGGAGTGTTTCTGTCCTTGAACATGATGCTGTCAGGTTAGACAGTACTGGGAGTGTTACTGTCTCTGTACATGATGCTGTCAGGTTAGACGGTGCTGGGCATGTTACTGTCTCGGTACATGGTGCTGTCAGGTTAGACGGTGCTGGGAGTGTTACTGTCCCTGTACATGATGCTGTCAGGTTAGTCTGTGCTGGGAGTGTTACAGTCCCTGTGCATGATGCTGTCAGGTTGACAGTGCTGGGAGTGTTACTGTCCCTGTACACAATGCTGTCAGGTTAGACAGTGCTGGGAGTGTTACTGTCTCTGTACATGATGCTGTCAGGTTAGACAGTGCTGGGAGTGTTACTGTCTCTGTACATGATGCTGTCAGATTAGACAGTGCTGGGAGTGTTTCTGTCCCTGTACACGGTGCTGTCAGGTTAGACAGTGCTGTGAGTGTTACTGTCCCTGTACGCAGTGCTATCAGGTTAGACAGTGCTGGGAGTGTTACTGTCCCTGTACACGGTGCTGTCAGGTTAGACAGTGCTGGGAGTGTTACTGTCCCTGTACGCGGTGCTGTCAGGTTAGACAGTGCTGGGAGTGTTTCTGTCCCTGTACACGGTGCTGTCAGGTTAGACAGTGCTGGGAGTGTTACTGTCTCTGTACATGATGCTGTCAGGTTGACAGTGCTGGGAGTGTTACTGTCTCTGTACATGATGCTGTCAGGTTAGACAGTGCTGGGAGTGTTACTGTCCCTGTACACGGTGCTGTCAGGTTAGACAGTGCTGGGAGTGTTACTGTCTCTGTACATGATGCTGTCAGGTTAGACAGTGCTGGGAGTGTTACTGTCTCTGTACATGATGCTGTCAGGTTAGACAGTGCTGGGAGTGTTACTGTCCCTGTACACGGTGCTGTCAGGTTAGACAGTGCTGGGAGTGTTTCTGTCCCTGTACACGGTGCTGTCAGGTTAGACAGTGCTGTGAGTGTTACTGTCCCTGTACGCAGTGCTATCAGGTTAGACGGTGCTGGGAGTGTTACTGTCCCTGTACATGATGCTGTCAGGTTAGACAGTGCTGGGAGTGTTTCTGTCCCTGTACACGGTGCTGTCAGGTTAGACAGTGCTGGGAGTGTTACTGTCTCTGTACATGATGCTGTCAGGTTGACAGTGCTGGGAGTGTTACTGTCTCTGTACATGATGCTGTCAGGTTAGACAGTGCTGGGAGTGTTTCTGTCCCTGTACGCAGTGCTATCAGGTTAGACGGTGCTGGGAGTGTTACTGTCCCTGTACATGATGCTGTCAGGTTAGACAGTGCTGGGAGTGTTTCTGTCCCTGTACACGGTGCTGTCAGGTTAGACAGTGCTGGGAGTGTTACTGTCTCTGTACATGATGCTGTCAGGTTAGACAGTGCTGGGAGTGTTACTGTCTCTGTACATGATGCTGTCAGGTTAGACAGTGCTGGGAGTGTTTCTGTCCCTGTACACGGTGCTGTCAGGTTAGACAGTGCTGGGAGTGTTACTGTCTCTGTACATGGTGCTGTCAGGTTAGACAGTGCTGGGAGTGTTACTGTCCCTGTACATGATGCTGTCAGGTTAGACAGTGCTGGGAGTGTTACTGTCCCTGTACGCAGTGCTATCAGGTTAGACAGTGCTGGGAGTGTTACTGTCTCTGTACATGATGCTGTCAGGTTAGACAGTGCTGGGAGTGTTACTGTCCCTGTACATGATGCTGTCAGGTTAGACAGTGCTGGGAGTGTTACTGTCCCTGTACGCAGTGCTATCAGGTTAGACAGTGCTGGGAGTGTTACTGTCTCTGTACATGATGCTGTCAGGTTAGACAGTGCTGGGAGTGTTACTGTCCATGTACACAATGCTGTCAGGTTAGACAGTGCTGGGAGTTTTACTGTCCCTGTACACAATGCTGTCAGGTTAGACAGTGCTGGGAGTGTTACTGTCCCTGTACATGATGCTGTCAGGTTGACAGTGCTGGGAGTGTTACTGTCCCTGTACACAAGGCTGTCAGGTTAGATAGTTCTGGGAGTGATATTGTCCCTGTACACGGTGCTGTCAGATGACACGATGCTGTGTGTGATATTGACCCTGTACATGGTGGTGTCAGGTTAGACAGTGCTTGAAGTGATATTGTCCCTGTACATGTTGCTGTCACAGTGCTGTGAATCTTGGTGACAGAATGGTAAGTCTATGTTCTGTGGTAGCACAGTTTGATTTTGCTGCAAGCATTAAGGGGTTAATGCAACTGATCTGTCTTTTGTGAAGAACTGGATTAGAAGTGGCTGGTTCGTGTTTCGTTAAAATACAGAAGCTTGGTGGCACAGCAGGCTCAGGAGCGAGAACCCAGGCTGCTGTTTAGCTCCTGCTGCCTCCTTCAGTTTGGTGTTTGGAGAGATGCAGGAGGCACGTCTGTACATGGCACATGGAGCATCGCTTCTCCCTGGGGGAGAGTGTTTGAAGTGTGCGGTTTTACTCCAATCTTTCAGGGTCAAGGAAGCATGAAATCCTACCATTTGTAAAGTGTCAGCGCAATTAATTTGACTCCCTCCCCAACCCCACAAAATGCACTAATGACAATTGGGATCTTTGAGAGGTTTATTGGCCAGTATAGTCTCCTGAGGGAGTGGCTCTCCTTTGATTTAAAATCCTTTGATTTTAGAAACTAAATAGAGAGAGCCGATTACACACCAAATTAAACAGTTTACATAGAGTTTACGTACAACTTTTCCACTTGACTGACTGGGTTGTAATTCGAGTCTTTTGTCTAAAGAGGCCTGGCATCTGAACGAACTCTTCAAGTTGTCATTGCTGAGCCATTCCAGAAAGCAAATCTTTATTTGTTTCCGTAACAGCCTTTTTGTACACAACTTTGAGGCGATTCACCAGAATGATTTTGAACTCCAAAGTGTAATTTATCAGGGGACAACATGCAAACCAGGGTTATATTCCTGGGAATTCAGAAGATTCATCACATTTTTAAAGATTTTATGGGGCACACATAGATAAGTTAGAGTCATAGAGATGTACAGCATTGAAACAGACCCTTCGATCCAATCCGTCCATGCCGACCAGATATCCCAACCCAATCTAATCTCACCTGCCAGCACCCGGCCCATATCCCTCCAAACCCTTCCTATTCATATACCCATCCAAATGCCTTTTAAATGTTGCAATTGTACCAGCCTCCACCACATCCTCTGGCAACTCATTTCATACACATACCACTCTCTGTGTGAAAAAGTTGCCCCTCAGTTAACTTTTATATCTTTCCCCTCTCACCCTAAACCTATGCCCTCTAGTTCTGGACTCCCCGACCCCAGAGAAAAGACTTTGCCTATTTATCCTATCCATGCCCCGCTATAAGGTCACCCCTCAGCCTCCAACACTCCAAGGAAAACAGCCCCAGCCTGTTCAGCCTCTCCCCATAGCTCAAATCTTCCAACCCTGGCAACATCCTTATAAATCTTTTCTGAATCCTTTCAGGTTTCACAACATCTTTCGGATAGGAAGGAGACCAGAATTGCATGCAATATTCCAACAGTGGCCTAACCAATGTCCTGTACAGCCACAACATGACCTCCCAACTCCTGTACTCAGTCCTCTGACCAATAAAAGAAAGCATACCAAATGCCTTCTTCACTATCCTATCTACCTGTGACTCCACTTTCAAGGAGCTATGAACCTGCACTCCAAGGTCTCTTTATTCAGCAACACTTTCTAGGACCTTACCATTAAGTGTATAGGTCCTGCTAAGATTTGCTTTCCCAAAATGCAGCACCTCACATTTATCCGAATTAAACTCCATTTGCCACTTCTCAGCCCATTGGTCCATCTGATCAAGATCCCAATGTTGTAATCTTCGCTGTCCACTACACCTCCATTTTTGGTATCATTTGCAAACTTACTAACTATATCTCTTATGCTCACATTCAAATCATTTATATAAATGATGAAAAGTAGAGGACCCAGCACTGATCCTTGTGGCACTCCACTGGTCACAGGCCTCCAGTCTGAAAAACAACCCTCTACCACAATCCTCTGTCTTCTACCTTTGAGACAGTTCTGTAACCAAATGGCTAGTACTCCCTTTATTCCGTGAGATCTAACCTTGCTAACCAATCTCTCATGGGGAGCATTGTCGAACGCCTTACTGAAGTCCACGTAGATCACATCTACCACTCTGCCCTCATCAGTCCACTTTGTTACTTCTTCAAAAACATTAGTCAAGTTTGTAAGACATGATTTCTCATGTACAAAGCCATGTTGACTATCCCTAATCAATCCTTGCCTTTCCAAATACATGTACATCCTGTCCCTCAGGATTCCCTCCAACAACTTGCCCACCATCAACGTCAGGTTCACTGGTCTATAGTTCCCTGGCTTGTCCTTTCCACACTTCTTAAAGATTGGCACCACGTTACTCAACCTCCAGTCTTCTGGCACCTCACATGTGACTATCAATGATACAAATATCTCAGCAAGAAGCCCAGCAATCATTTCTTCAGCTTCCCACAGAGTTCTAGGGTACACCTGATCAGGTCCTGGATATTTATCCACCTTTTGGAGAGAAAACATCTCTGGTACTTAGAATTAGAGGCCACAGTGTAAAAACTAGAGCAAGGTGATTCAGGAGCGAAATTTGGGAACGATTCATCTAAAAGATGGGGAAATGTTGAAATAATCTTCGTGTGTGTGTGTGTGTGTGTGTGTGTGTGTGTGTGTGTGTGTGTGTGTGTGTGTGTTTGTGTTTCTTGCTCCTTTGAGTACAGGAAACAAAATGGAGTTGCTCCCCTTCAGTACTAAACTCCAATGACTGAGCTGGTATTGCACCTCTACTTGGCAACCAGGAACTTAGATGAGTAGTTAGGTTTTGGACAGGGCTTCAGGATGAGGGTGGATCTTATGATAATTGAGTGATGTAGGAGCCTGGACATTAATCCCTTTTACCCCTTAACCCCATTAGAAGATGGGGCTGTGTAAAGACCTCAAGAAACTGAAACAGCCCACAGAGGATCAAATCATGCCGCACACCATAAGGCTTTAGAGTGCCTTTGGGAAAATTTCCTCCACTCATCACCACTTCTGAAAGATTACAACTACCCACCATCCTCACTCCCCAACTACTTCATCCAAATGACTATCCTTAATATGTTCACGTTAAGGTAGTCACCCTAGGATTTATGTTGAGAACTCAGAAGTAGTCCCTCATATAAAAATAAGGATGAAATAGAACTCAGTACCACGGGGAGTGGCTGAGGCAAATGATTTGGATGCATTTAAGGACAGGCTAGACAAGTATGTGGACAAGGGAATAGATATTTGCAGTGAAAGATTTACCTGAAACAAAATGAGCTGAGGCTGAAGTGGAGCAAAAATACTAATGTGGACTGATTTGGGCTGAATGGTCTGTTTTTGTGCCTTATACCATGCCTAATCTTATGTAATCCATTATAAGGTCAGACTGCAATTTGAGTACTGGCTCGTTGACAGTAAAACAAAGCACAGTGTTGACGAAATCCCAACAGACAGACACTGCAATGGACCCATATCTAATCACTTTGTTGTTCTGCATTGTGAGATCTGGAGTTCCATAGAAGTTCTGAACTGGGGCCTAGACCCTTACTTCAGTGATGATGGTACCTCAATGCTTACATAAGGTCACTACTCCCAACAATTTCTCAGTGGTTGGGTTAAATTAAAACTACTCTGTCCTGTTCACCCCTCATCACGAAGCCCTGTTTAACAACGCACTAGCCCCAAGGGCACTTCATTTCAAGGCCCTGCCGGGGATAAGGAGGTCACGCCCTTGTAAAGAAAGCAACTGCCAACAAAGATCGTGAACTTTACTTTGAAGGTGACCTGTCACTGCAGCTGATGGGCTAAATGCGGTGCCCTGTTAATCGGGAAAGACCCACTAGCCATCACATTTGCATTGATTACTCAAATGCATCACTGGGACTTGCAGTCTCCTGGCTTTCAGACTCTATCCCTCCTTCAGCAATTCCAGAGAGTACAACAGTTGAGGCTGGTTGGCTGTGTCAATCACTCATCCCTGTTAAATGCACAAGACTCGCACTCCTGAAAGGGTTGGTTTGGCCAGGGACCAAGTGAGTGACACAAGGATTCAGTGTCGTGAAGGGTGTATTAGACTCTAGAGAGAAGGGAGCAGCTGTCCCCTTGTCCCTTCATAAAAAGAGGGTTGTATTGAACACTCCAGGGTGGGAGGGAACTCACATTATGTTTGGCAATAAATGAAACAGGACCGTTTATCAAGAGGCAGGATATAGTGGAAACGTGGGTCCCACAGGGTGATGGATTTATTCATGAGCATTAGAAAAATTCTCAAGTAAGTTACGAATGAACAAAATGGGAATTGTTTTGTTTTAAGTGGGATGTTTGACACCTCTTGAGGGCCACTATAAATTTTCCATTTGTTTCTATTCCTGTTGTGGAGCACACCCCTAAACACAAACAGGGTCTTACAGTAACTCAACAGTGAAACCTCAATGCCAGTTTTCCTTTTATAAATGTTTAAGAAACAAACACTAAAACTTGCAGGGATTTTTTTGTTTTTGTGAACTGCAACTCTCAGATCTCACTGTTTAGGCTTAAGTGTTATAGATGCTTGCACGGTATTAAAGTTTACGAAGGCATTGCTGCAAAAAGTTACATTTGTATACCACCTTTCAGTTCCACAGGATGTCCTATGATATTTTACAACTAATGAAGTACTGTCAAGGTGTAGCCACTTTGTAATATTGGGAAACAATGCAACCAATTTCTGCACAGCAGGCTCATACCAGCAGCAGTGATTTAATGACAGGATTGTCTTTTTAATAGTTGATCGAAGGGTCGATAGTTCACCTAGGTATCAGATAAGGCTCCCTACTTCCTTTTGAAATGTAGCTATGAACTTGTCTGGCCTCTAATCAATGTCTTATTCAAACAACCCTATGTCACAAAGTGTGTGTCCACTTACTACTGCACTAGAGTGGCTGATGGACAGGTGAGACTGCTATCCACTGAACCACAATAGATTTGGAAATAAGTACCCAATTTCAAGTCTTGCCAACTGAGAGGCACCCTAACTACCTGGGTGCTGCAAGTCAAGAGATGCTTAACTATATACATGTCCATGGGAGATGAAAGCAGGTTAGAAATCATGTCAGTTTTCAAGGTTTGATTGAATTTGTTGAGAAAGGATAAAGAGATATGGGAACAGTGTAAGTAATTGTGTTTCGGAATATCAATTTCTGTGTTGCAACATTTATTAATGTCTATATTTAGCATCTGCTGCTCAATGTTGGAAGTTTACGTCAACAAGTATTACTGATGGATAAGCTGCTCTGTTAAATGCTGAAAGCTAAGGAGAATCTTATTCAGTAATTGGAAACACAGGGTCTTTTGTTGAAAATCCAATGTATCGTAGGGTTTTAAGCAGCAGATGGCTTTGGATGCAAAAGCATTGAGAGGCCTGTGTGATCGGAAGCTCTTACTATCCAGACTGTTAACCCATTAATGAAGTGTCCAGTCAATCTGCCTTGTTAGCAGTAGAGCTTTTAACTGTTCAGCCATCCATCAAAGAGCGCAGAGCAGTTGAGCTCCAAAGTCTCAGCAGACTCACTATCCCCGAGTCCATCACGCCTGCTTGTTATCTGGCAGAGTCCCAAGTGCCACATTATAGTGAGGGTCAGCTGTCACTATGTTGTCTATACTTGTCTTTCTTTCTCCGTCATCAGATATTATGGTAATTGAAATATATTGACTAACAAGGGGGTTGGTAAATACCTAAAAGATTTAACCTGTGAATGGTGGCAGTAGGTCCGATGCCTGGTATCATGAAGGTGTGGCAGTAAAGTGGTTTGTATGAGATTTCCATGAACCAGCCTTGGGAGGCATTGTAATGTTCATTTTGGAAGGATGAATTTGAATACCGATTACAGGGTTAAAAGCAGGATTCTTCACAGTGTGGAGGAACAGCGGGATCTTGGGGTCCACGTCCATAGATCCCTCAAAGTTGCCATTCAATTTGATAGGGTTGTTAAAAGGCATATGGTGCGTTGGCTTTCATTAGCAAGGGAATTGAGTTTAAGAGCCGGGAGGTTATGCTGCAGCTCTACTAATCTCTGGTTAGACCACACTTGTGTTCAGTTTTGGTCACCTCTTTATAGGAAAGATGTGCAAGCTTTTGAGAGGGTGCAGAGGAGATTTACCAGGATGCATGTCTTATGCAGAAAGGTTGATGGACTAGGACTTTTCTCACTAGAGTGAAGAAGGATGAGAGGTGACTTGGTAGAGGTGTACAAGACGATGAGAGGCATAGGTAGAATAGATAGCCAAGATTTTTTCCCAGGGTGGAAATGGCTATCATGAGGGAGCATAATTTTAAGGTGATTGGAGGAAGGGTTGGGGTGATGTCAGGGGTAGGATCTTTACACAGAGTGATGGGTGCGTGGAATGCACTGCCAGCAGTGGTAGTAGAGTCAGATACATTAGCGACATTTAAGCCATTCTTGGATAGGCACATGGATGATAGTAAAACGTAGGGTATGTAGGTTAGTTTGATCTTAGACTAGGATAAAAGGTTGGTACAACATCGAGGGCCAAAGGGGCCTGTACTGTGCTGTACTGTTCTATGTTCTTATACTGGTGACACAGTTCTGAGCCCGGCACACACTTACAGAATAACACTCCATGAGGTTACTGGAAACTGGGACTAATGTAGATCTAGAACCGTTTTTTTTAGTGCAGACTGGATGGGCCAAAGAGCATCATAGAACCAGAGAGATCTGCAGCACAGATAAAGAACCTTTGGCCCACACTGATCAAAAACAACTCCCTAACTATTCTAATCCCATTTCCCTGTACTTGGCCCATAGCCTTGTATGATTTGGCATGGCAAGTTCACATCTAAATATTTCATAAATGTAATGGGAATTTCTACCTCTACTATCTTCGCATGTGCTGAGTTCCAGATTCTCATCATGCTCTAAGTAAAAAAAAAAAATTCCTTGCCTTTCTTCTAAAGCTTCTAGTACTGCTGCCTCACAGCACCAGGGTCCCAAGTTCAATTCCAGCCTCGGGCAACTGACTGTGTGGAGTTTGCACATTCTCCCTGTGTCTGTGAGTTTCCTCAGGGGGCTCCGGTTTCCTCCCACAATCCAAAGATGTGCAGGTTAGGTGAATTGACCATGCTAAATTGCCCGTAGTGCTAGGTGCATTAGTCAGAGGGAAATGGGTCTGACTGGGTTACTCTTCGGAGGGTCAGTGTGGACTGGTTGGGTTGAAGGGCCCGTTTCCACACTGTAGGAAATCTATGATCCCTCCGCCAATGGGAAAAGTTCCTTCCTGTTTGCCCTCTCTAAATCCACTTATAAATCTGTTGTGCTCAATCTTTTCCTCTCCGTCTCCTCTGCTCAAAAAAGCATAACTACAGTCTGTCCAAACTCTCTCCATTACTAAAGTTCTCCAACCCAACCAACATCACCAGTAAATCTTCAGCACCCTTTCCAGTGCTGTTACATCCCTCCTATAATGTGGATTCCAGAACTGTACACAGTACTCTGACTGTGGCCTAACCAACATTTTATAAATTTCCAGCATAACCTCTCTGCTCTTAAATTCTATGCCTCAGGGGCAGCACGGTGGCTCAGCGGTTAGCACTGCTGCCTTACAGCAATGGCATCCCAGGTTCGATTCCAGCCTTAGGTGACTGTGTAGGGTTTGCACATTCTCCCCGTGTCTGTGTGGGTTTCCTCCGGGTGCTTCGGTTTCCTCTCACAGTCACAAAGATGTGCAGGTCAGGTGAATTGGCCATGCTAAATTGCCCATAATATTAGGTGCATCATTCAGAGGGAAATGGGTCTGAGTGGGTTACTCTTCGGAGCGTCAGTGTGTACTGGTTGGGCTTGTTTCCACACTGTAGAGCATCTAATCTATTCAAAAATAAAGACAAGTATACCATATATCCTCTAAACCACTTTGTCCATCTGCCCTAGTACCTAAAGGGACTGATGTACATGCACATCAGGATCCTCTGATCCTCGGTGCTTCCTGGTCCTACTGTTCATCATGATGGAAAATATTCATCCTGGAGTTCAGTTACTAGTGGTGTACCACAAGGATCTGTTTTGGGGTCACTGCTGTTTGTCATTTTTATAAATGACCTGGATGAGGGCATAGAAGGATGGGTTAGTAAATTTGCAGATGACACTAAGGCCGGTAGAGTTGTGGATAGTGACGAAGGATGATTGTAGGTTACAGCTGAACGTAGATAAGCTGCAGACCTGGGCTGAGAGGTGGCAAATGGAGTTTAATGTGGAAACGCGTGAGGTGATTCACTTTAGAATGCGTAACAGGAATAAAGAGTACTGGGCTAATGGTAAGATTCTTGGTAATATAGATGAGCAGAGAGATCTCAGTATCCAGGTACGTAGATCCTTAAAAGCTACTACCCAGGGTGATAGGGTTATTAAGAAGACATATAGTGTGTTAGCTTTTATTGGTAAAGGAATTGAATTTTGGAACCATGAGGTCATGCTGTAGCTGTACAAAACTCTGGTGCGGCCGCATGCAGTTCTGGTCAACGCATTATAGACCGCAGGGATGTTGCCTGGTATGGAGGGGTTGTTTTAACAGGGAAAGGCTGAGGGACTTGAGGCTGTTTTCATTAGAGAGAAGAAGGTTCAGAGGTGACTTAATTGAGACATATAAGATAATCAGAGAGTTAGATCGGTTGGACAGTGAGAGCCTTTTTCTTTGGATGGCGATGTCTAGCACGAGGGGACATAGTTTTAAGTTGGGGGGGATGATAGATATAGGACAGATGTCAGAGGTAATTTCTTTACTCAGAGAGTAGTAGGGAGTGTGGAACACACTGTCTGCAACAGTAGTAGACTTGCCAACTTTAAAGGCATTTAAATGTCCATTGGATAGACATGTGGGCGAGAATGGAATAATATAGGTTAGATGGGATTCAGATTGGTTTCACAGGTCGGCGCAACATCGAGGGCCGAAGGACCTGTACTGCACAGTAATGTTCTATGTGTTTCCTTGCCTCTCTGAACTCTATGATTCTGTGAGATCAGTTGTCAATACCTTATCGTTACTTGGGTATCTGTGAGCTCAATGCCTGCATGTTTCAGAACTTCAATTAATGCCATCCAAATGCCAAGTCATTCCCATGTTGGTCAAGAGCCATTAGGACATTTGGCTTTGATATTAAATAGGAGATGACAAAAAGTTCTCTATTCACTCAGGAACTCATTGGGTGCAGTTCTGGGTGCCAAGCTGTGGTTTCAATATGAATGCATTGGAGGGAGTGCTGGAGAGGTTTATAAGAATAGCTCCAAGGATGAGGCTCTTCAGTTATGAGGAGAGATGGAGAGTTTGGAATTGTTTTCTACAGAGAGGAGAAGGCACAAAAGAGATTTGATCATTCTTAAACTCAAGAGGGGTAGAAGGGAACCCACTCCCTACAGACCAAGAACCTGAGGGCGCAGCTTTAAAGTACTTTACAGAAGAAGCAAATGTGAGGTGAGGGAAGTTTTTTTTTGCATATAATGCCTAGTTATGGAATGGTGGAGGCAGGTTTGGTTGAGGCATTCAAGAGGGTCTGGATGATTAAATAACGTGCAGGGAAAGGCAGGAAAGTGGGACTAAATTAAAATGTTCAGCAGACACAGTGAGTAAATTGGTTCCTTCTGCATCACAGCAATTCGATGATTTTGTAAATCCTGCTTCATACCCATTCCATGGTTACTACATGCTCCTGCCACTCATCTCAATCCAGCTTCACAATAGTTCTGTTGTACCTGTGTCCATACATCAGCAGAACTACTTTGAATTGATGCAATAGGAATGTAATTCCACTTTTAATAACATTGCTTTACTGAGATGCTAATAATGCCACATTCTTTAAAAACAAGCTGCTCCTTCAGTTTTATCACTGGCATGTCAACATCTCATTAGGAGCAAGATTAGGCCATTCAGCCCCTCAGGCCAGCTCCACCATTCAGTAGGATCATGGCTGTTCTGATTCGGCCCTAACTCCATCTTTCTGCCCACCTCTTAAACCCTTGAGCTCCCTTACTTATCAAGAATCTAAATAACTCCGCCTTAATGGCGTCCCCTCCACTGCTTCCTGGAGAGAGAATTCTACAGATCACACCCTCTTGGAGAAAGAAATTCTTATGTCCATGGGAGACTACTTTTTAAATTGTGTGTCAAAGTTCTGGTCTCTCCCACAAGGGAAAATGTTCTTTCATTCTCCTCCCTGTCAGCTCCATTCAAGAGTTTGTGTGTTTCAGTAAGATCACTTCTCATGGAACAGCTTGATTGATCATGCCTGCACCATACTCTCAGTCAGAGAATTTCATATCCTATCCACTTGCTGTGAAAATATTTTTTTTTCCATTTCACTTGTTTTTCCAATTACTTTAAATCTGCGTCCTCTTGTCCTTGACCCTTCCATTAATGGGAAGTTTTGTCCTATGTATTCTGTCTAAGATCCTCATGATTTTGACCAGGGCAACCAAATTTCCTTGTAACCTTTTCTTCTCTGAGGAGAATAATCCCAGTTTTCTCCAGTCAGTCTGTGTAATTGAAGTTCCCCACTCCCAAAAGAATTCTCCTCTCTCTAATGTTCACATCCTTCCTAAAATGTCATGCCCAGAAGTTCGTTCAAGTCCATACTTTGAACAACTTTAGCCTAAATTGCTGCAATTTTCTACTTTATGCTCCTATTTCGAAAACCAGTTTAATGAAAGTTTTGTTAACCACTTTCACATCTGCCCTGCCTCTTTTCTGTGATTTACGTACAACTACACCCTGGTTCCTTTTGTTCCTGCACTTTCTTTAGAATTGTTGCACTTTAAATGATCTCTCTGCATACTTCCTTTTACTAATGACTCAAAACCTCTGAGAAAGGAGGGTAAATAAGTGCCAGATCTGCTTTGGACTTCACCTCACGCCAACCAAAGAGCTTTTTAAGTGGCTCCTCAAGATCTGTACAGGCATAGTTTGCTGAATTAGCTTTGGTAATGCTGATTAACAGGAAAATCACATTGGGGTCTTAGCTGTGTTATTTTAGCCTTATCTACTTATGTTAATTAGTCCTCTCATCCCAACTTGTTTCCGAAAATGTAGTAGTGACTGAACTCAGTCCCTTCTTGACAAGCATTGTAGTGAGGCCTCCAACTATGAGTGGGTGTCTTTCTCCCTCGATTTTCCACTTCCATTTTATGCCTAAAATCAGTCCAGCAATCTTCAGCTTTCTACAATTAGAAATGGAAGAGCTTATAGAATACGTTTGAGCCAGATTTCAGTACATTCTTGTGCTGTGAAGCTGCAGCCCACTTTACACCTCTCTGGGATTAACCAAAGTCATCTCACTCTAAATCCTTGTTAACCATTGGAAGAATACTGTTCTGCAGTCCACGTTGGTCAGTCACCATGGGATCAGCCTATATTCTTGGATGGAATTGCTAAAATATAGAGCACAGCAGCAGGCCATTCAGCCCAACTATCAGTGTGTGTTCCACACACAAATCTTTTGCCACTCAAATTCCCTTTGTCCTAGCTTTCCCTTGGATCCTTGTCGTTCGTTTTTCCTAATGTGTCCAAGGAGCCTCTCCATAATGTGCCAATCCTGTTAGCTTTAACCACTCTCTGTATAAAGAGGTACACCCTTCATACATATAATCCTTTATTAGGTCCAATCCTTTTGTTAATGCGTTCGTGAGATGGCACTGCCGAGGCTGGCATTGATTATCCAGTGTGCAGTGAAGAAACAATTACATTGCTGTGTGTCTAGAGACACATATAGGCCAGACCACATAAGAATGGTAGATTTCCTTCCCTGAAGGACGTTAATAAACCGGATGGGTTTTTACAACAAATCGGCAGTAGTTGCATGATCACCATCGGGTCAGCCTTTCCAATTCCAATGGTTTATTGAGTTTGCATTTCACCATCTGCCAAGGTGGAATTTGAACCCATTTCACCAGAGCATTGGCCTGGGCCTCTGAATTAGCAGCCTAGAGACAATACCACAAGGCTGCAGCCTCCCCACTCATCTTCACATACCCAGAGAGAAGGGTCACAGTCTCTAAAGTGCTTCCGGATGCTTTCAATTCTAGCAACATCCTTATCCCTTTTCTTATCAATATCCAACTTTCAACATGGAGAACAGAACAGCAAACAATAGATTAGATTAGATTAGATTACTTACAGTGTGGAAACAGGCCCTTTGGCCCAACAAGTCCACACCGACCCGCCGAAGCGCAACCCACCCATACCCCTACCCCTACATATACCCCTTACCTAACACTACGGGCAATTTAGCATGGCCAATTCACCTAAACCGCACATCTTTGGAATGTGGGAGGAAACCGGAGCACCCGGAGCAGACACGGGGAGAACGTGCAAACTCCACACAGTCAGTCGCCTGAGTCGGGAATTGAACCCGGGTCTCTGGCGCTGTGAGGCAGCAGTGCTAACCACTGTGCAACTTAATGTTGTTTCAGGAAGGAGCCAGATACACTTTACTGGTCAATGCAAGCTTGGAAAATTACGCTGTATATTCAATTTATGCCCTTTTATGCCCTTAGGTGCAGAAACTGAAGATCCAAAATTCCCAAAGGTCCAGTGGCCACCTCCAGATATGTGTACAGAATGTCACAGTGCACACAATGGAGAGCTCATGTGGGTTAGAGACAAAGTGCTAACATTTCTCAAGACCCACTATTCTCCTCAGAACATTGATTACAGTTACCTGGAAGGGGAGCAGGAGCTACTGAGGAAACAGAAACCAAAGGAAGAGATTCAGCAGGGCCAACAGAAGATGCCACTAAAAGAAGAGGAGAACGAAGACGAGGGTGAGGAAGAAGAAATGACAGAGGAGCCACCAAAAAATGATGAGATCTCCAGAACCATCACAGGTATAAGAAGGGAAGGGAGTCAAAAGAGGACTTTCATTAAGGGAAAGCAAATATCCAGGAGAGAAGAAGATGATATTGTGGACTTAGACTTATTTGTGAATGAGCAGTACAAAAGCCAAGCTTTGAAGCAGAGGGCTGAAAATCAGAGGGAGGGCCAAATGAATGAGGGACTCCGCAGATCACAACTGCACTTACAGTCCATTGATGACTCGGAGTCACTCAACCATGCCTTGCTTCAGTCGAGATTGCAGAAACGAGCAATCGAGGGCAGGCATCTTGGAGCCATAGCCAGGCCTAATTGGCTGAGCACGCTGGGAAGGAGCCTGTCCCGTACAGACCTCAGCCTTTGTGTGCTGCTGTACTTCCTGTCCTCTCTGTGCCTGCTGTCCATGTACCTCTATTTCAAAATGAGGTTTCGTTGGCGGAAATGGAAAAACAGCTTTGCATCCTCCTGATTAGGAGTAGCATGTAGCATTGGAAAGAAATGATGGAATGAATGCATGGACTATGTCGGTCACAGGGACTGAAGTAACTTTTTGTTTTTTTCTCTCTCTCCTCAGATTAACTGTATATAGATGAAGAAGCCCTTGACATAAAAACAATTTGGAATGTCACTTAACTGTATGTGGGGTGAACATATTTTCTTTGGATCTCTTATACAATTATGGTCATGTGATTACGCAATAAGGAGCACTAAATTTAGCAGATTGCAATTAATCTGTGTTATCTCCAGCTTTTAAAAAAAATCCACATCTGAATGTTTGTCTCTCCAGTAGTGTCCCGCTGCTCTTTGAAGGGATTGCTGTTGAAAAAGAAATTGAGTGCAAGGCTTAGCTCCTGTAAATTCACCAAAATTGAGTCTGATAAACCTCTCACTTGAAAGCCTATCCTACCAAGGATCTATCAGGCCAGGCTTCAGTGTCCCTGTTTCCAGGCCTGTTCAACTATTCAGGGGAATGTCAATGGGAAAGTTGAGCACGGGGAGACAACTGACCACACTTTTCCCTAGGAATAGCTAAGTCAACGTGAAACTTTTCAAGGGACAACTTTTAAAGCATATCTAAAGAGCGAACCCAGAATCCCTTCTTGGCAATCATCTTGTTCATTAGCATGGTGAACGGGCAAATAATCCCACATAAGTAGCACGTTTTGTATCCCTAATTTCACACTGCTCCGTTCTTGTCTTAGGAGGCAATTTCATAACAGAAGCTTGATTGAAGAGGCTAAAACCTCACCAAGTGCCAATACTTTACCTGCACATTGGAACATCTGGTGGATGTCGATCTTGCAGCTTATGGGGAGGGGAGTAGGGGGGATTGTTTTGTTTTGAAGTTGGAGCTGAAAAGCATTAAGTAGTCATTGGCAATGAACTGAAGTTGGACAACGTTTTGGGCCTTCAAATAGAGCTCTGTGCATTGAGTGATTTTGTTTTTTGTTGATGTTGGTTTTTGAGAGGAAATGTCAACAGTGTGTCAGCAATCTGACCGAGATTGCAACACCGCATTCACATGAGTACCAACGTTTGCAAGCCACATACATATAATGGGAGAGGAAGAGAGAAGACCTGGGGAGTGATTCTTTTTTCACATCTGTTTATTGGGATGTCGGACATGGTTCAAGGCTCTTGCCTCTTCATCTCTAAGATTGTCAATTCAGTTTGATCTCCAAAAGCTTGGGGCACATAATCCAGGTGGAACGTCAGTGCAGTGCTGAGAGACTTCTACACTGTCGGAGGGATTTTCTTTCAGGTGAGAGGTTGAACTGAAGTCTGGTCTGCTCCCCAAAGATGAATGCAATGGACCCCATTGCATACATTCAAGAAAGTGCAGTGGCGGGCTACTTCACCAACAGGAAAACAAATTATACAGTCATAGGTATCTGCTTGTTGTATCAATGTTATCTGTGGGATCTTGCAGAATTTAAATTGGTTGTTGGTTTTCATACGGTTTTACGCAAAATGAAAATGTCGTTGGCCATTATTGCTTTGGCATATCCTGAAGTTGTAAAAGGCATTCGAAAAGTTCTTCTGAGAAAAGTGATACTTCTGTCATAAATGGTGATGTTGGGTTTGATATTTCTAAAATGATGTTACTAAATGATTTTCAGTGCAGAGAGCATTTGTTTCGGGACGGGGCAAGTTACAGGCACGGCTCCCCAACCCTGCCTTGTACTCTGACAGCAGCAGCGACCATCTACAAATGGACAATTTTGTCCGTAGATTCTTTCTCTTTCACTGCAAGCTTCAAGTGACAGCGTCATTGTATTCCAATGTGAACGGTAGGCTACTGCAACAGGTATTGGGAATGAACAAAAATGCCAGTGCATCTCGAAACAAAAGCAGGAGAACACCTCCCAAACCAGGATCTCCTATTCATCTTCAAGTGATTGCTTATTGATTGCACCATTACTCCTCTCACAATGATCAATGAATTTGAAAACAAGCCTCACAGCTGCCTTTGGCCCCGCTATCATTTCCTGGTGTCACTAATATATCAAATGCACTTGCCTGCCTGAGAGATAGACAGTTTTGACTGTGGTTCTTTAGTGTTAAACACAAGGGGGAAGGGGGAGTCATAAGTTAAGGTAATGGATTCACATTTTAAAATAAAAATGGCTAATTCTTTCCTCGATGGATTCCTGCAGTTTGTATCTGCTCTCCCGGTACCAGCCCCAACTCCTAAAACTGATGGAGGCGCATTGGTGAAGAAGCTACACTGCGAGATGTTGGGACCTCTGTTGAATAAAGATGTGTGCAGCACTCTGATGTAAATTTATACCCAGTGTATGTTTCCAGTGTTACAGCAGTGCTCCAAAATAGTCCTTAATTGACCATGAAGGTGCCTTGCGGTACCTTCAGGTCATGATGTATGCGGAGTGTCTTTTTGAACTGCATAGACTTTGATGTGGAGGTGTCAGTGTTGAATCAGGATGAGCAAGATCAGAAGTCACACGACACCAGGTTTATTTGAAATCACAAGCTTTTGGGATGCTGCCCCTTCAGGTAAAGTCTTCACCTGACGAAGGGGCAATGGTCCCGAAAGCTTGTGATTTCAAATTAAACCTGCAGATAAAGAGGACTGCAGATGCTGGAGAGTCCGAGTCGATAAAGTGTGGCGCTGGAAAAGCACAGCAGGTCAGGGCAGCATCCGAGGAGCAGGGGAGTCGACGTTTCAGGCATAAGCCCTTTGTCGGGGGGGGGGGGGGGGGGGAGTGGGGAAGGATGCTGAGAGATAAATGGGGGGGTGGCATTGGGGATGGGAGGTAGCTGTGAAGGCGATAGGTAAATGCAGGGTGAGGGGTGATGTTGATAGGTCAGTGGGGAGAATGGAGTAGATAGGTGGGAAGGGAGATGGACAGGTAGGACAGGTCAAGAAGGCAATGCCGGGTTGGATGCTTGGATCTGGGATGGGGTGGGGGTTCCCCTCCAACTCGACACTACCCTCTTGACTCATCCCACTTATCCGCTCCAACCTCTCCGCTGATCTATCACCATCACCTCCCACTTGCCTTCACCTGTCACGTTCCCAGCTACCTTCCCCCCCAGCCATACCCCCACCCCCTACTTATCTCTCAGCCCCCTTCCCCCTCCACATTTCTGATGAAGGGTCCTGTCTGAAATGTCGACTCTTCTGCTCCTCGGATGCTGCCTGACCTGATGTGCTTTTTACAGCGCCACACTTTATTGACCCATCACCACCCCCATTTCAAGTAAACCTGTTGCACTATAATCTGGTGTCATGTGACCTCTGACCTTGGCTAGACTGTAGGCCAAGTAAGTAATCTGAAGCAATCTTGCTGCCTTTTCTACATCAGGTAAATGCCATTCATATATCTGGTATTTTACTTCACAAAATGCTGGGCTATCAGAAAATTAGCTGTTTGAACTATGCCTTTATATGAAACATTTACTGCTGGAGTAGAAACCTTCCCTTCCCAATCCTGTTCATTTGAATTTGAACAGAAAATACAAAATAATATAAGTGGGCAGCATGAGAGTGTGATGCTGGAAAAGCACAGCGGCTCGGGCATCATTGGAGGAGCAGGAAAATCAACGTTTCGGGCAAAAGCCCTTCGTCAAGAACCTCATTTCTGACCTACTATGCTTCTCCAGCATCTGCAGACCTCAATTTCGCCTAAGTGGATAGCATGCCAAGGGAAGGGATACATTAATGTTTCAGAGATGACTTCTTCCCAAACTCCTGCAGAATGTTAAGCAGTTCCTTTTTTCACACCCACTAGCAGCACACCAGTCTCTTCTCTCTGTGTGCTTAGTCCCACTCTGATATCCAACCCTCCAGGATATAAGCCAGGAGTCTCCTGGAATTAAAAAAAGTTAACCTGCCGAATAAATGTTGCGAGCGACCCAAATGAATAATCAAATGTGGAAAGGAAACTTTTTTTTGTCTTTTAAATTCTCTTTGACCCTTTTGTTTTCTGTAGTATGGAGAGAAACAGGTTAGTTAACTGGATGTCATGTGATGTAGCTCTCAAGAATTTGTTCAATCAAACTAGACTTGGCATGATGGCTCAGTGGTTAGCATTGCTGCCTCACAGCACCAAGGACCCAAGTTCAATTCCAGCCTCAGGTGACAGTCTGTGTGGAGTTTCCACATTCTCCCTATGTCTGCGTGGGTTTCCTCAGGGTACTCTGGTTTCCTCCCACAATCCAAAGATGTGCATTGGCCATGGTAAATTGCCCATAGTGTTCAGGGATGTGTAGGTTAGTTGCATTAGTCAGGGGTAAAAAGAGGATAATAGGGTAGGGGAATGGGACTGGGTGGATTACTCTTTGGAAGGTCGGTATGGACTTGTTGGGCCGAAGTGTCAGTTTCCAGACTGTAGGAATTCTATGATCGCTCATAGTTTACCGTTGGGCTCTTGTGGAGCTCTGGTAATGTCTCTACTAATAGACCAGAAGGCATAGGTTCAATTCCCACCTTCAATAGAGGTGTGTCAAAGCAACTCTGAATGTTAATTAAAAAAATCTAAGTGTCTATTGAATTGCTTGCATTGCCCTTTGATGAGAAGGACATTGCTTGTCACTGGCCACTCGGGTATTTCCTTTCTTCCTGGTGGTGGAATATAAATAAAGATTTATGCGCTTGTTGTTTTTCACTGTGTCCTACACCTGCACGTACACACACACACACACGGGTGCTGAGGAAAAATAAGCACTACTGCTGTTTAGCGGTAGTGTGGGCGAGAGATTAAAAAAAATAAACAGGAGTGTCGGACAAAAAGGAATAAACAGGAGACCTCTTTTATGTTTTTGGTTGCCCCACTTTAGCCCCACCCTCCTGATCTTTGGGTACCCCATGCAGAGGGGGGAGAGTCTGTCACAGGATCTCCTTGTGTGTCTGCTCCTGGGCCTGGCCAAACAGGCCATAAACAGGTCCAAGCAGTGGGCTGTGGAGGGGGTCATTATGGCTGATTGCCTGCCCCTTCTTCCGTGTTTACATCCATGGCCGGGATGTCCCTGGAGAAGGAGCAAGCAGTGTCCACCAACAGTCTTGAGATTTTCAGGGGGCGGTGGGCACCACAGAGTATGGAGTGTTTTCTTTCCCCCTCCAACTCAATTTTGATTTTGTCTCTGCTCTCCCATTTCACTTTTTGATCACGCAGAATTGCCTTCTGATGAGGAGGGCACTGCTTGTCACTGTATGGCTGATTGCCTGCCCCTCTTCCATGGTTACATTCAGGCCCGGATGTCCTTAGAGAAGGAGCATGCAGTGTCTACAAACGCCCTTGAGATTTTCAGGGAGAAGTGGGCATCGCAGGGTGTGGAGTGTTTTATTTTCCCTTCTGATTTAACCCCACCCCCCAACTCACTTTTTCAATCACATTGCTTGTCACTGGCCACTCGGGTGTTTCTTTTCTTCCTGGTGGTGGAACATGAATAAAGATTTCGGCACTTGTTTCTTCACTGTGTCCTACAACTGCGCACAACATGGGTGCTGGTGAAAATAAGCACTGCAGCTGTTAGGCAGTAGTGTGGGTGTTTAAAGAGTATATAAGCTAGAGTTAGATTAGAATCTCCTCAGTTGAGGACTGACTCAGAGCTGGCTGGCCACAGTCAGTGTACTGCAGTGGAGAAAAGGTTCTCTGGACTGGGAGAAATTTGCCTTCCTTTTTGGAAAAAAAACAGAATAAGGCAAGTCTAAACAGGAGATCATGGCTGTGTTTGTGCCTGGGTGTCACTGGAGAAGGAGCATGTAGTGTCCACCAACAATCTCAATACCTTTTGGGAGAGGTGAGCATAGCAGGGATTGGAGTACTTTATTTCCCCATCCAGTGCTGTTTTGATTGAGTCCTTACCATCCCCCTCACTTTTTCTTTCACACAAGTATTGCCTCTATCAGCACTCTGCTTGTCAGTGGTTCCTTGACTACATGGGTTTTTATTTTCCTGGTGGTAGAATCTAATAAAGTTATTTATACAACTGTTGCATCAAAAAAAGAAAAAAATATTTATAAACAGGACATTCCAAAGGTCCCTTCAGTGTGGGGAGTTTGCTGGTCAGAGCCCATGTCCTGTGCACATGTAAGTAAAGGGGCTGGATACCAACCTCTGTACAGTTACTTCACTCTTGGAAGCAACCCAACTTCCTTTTTCAATTCCATTCCATGTTGAAAGTTACCATTGTGTCACTTCCCACCACACGTTCAACCAGATAACAGTGTGTTTGAAGTCATTTGGCTACCATTGCCAATTTGACTCCAAGAATGTCAGTGGCTACAATGGCGGTACTAACACTGGTTCACATAGTGAGCATCACATCTAAGATGACTTACATGCAGGGTGGAAGTCCTTCAAAAAAAAACCTTGCCCCACAAAATTGGCAGGACAAGGGGTGGAATTGGAAGGAGGGGTTGATCAAGCAAATCTTGTTTTGCTGGTGGGACAGAGAGGTGTGTATGCTGCATTATTCCTGCATGAAAGAGCAGAACTACAGCAATGTTTTCTTTTGACATTTAATTTACTTTTTGAGAGCAAAGTAGGAGGAGGATTATCTTAAACTCTGTCATGGGAGATGATTTGCGGGAGACACAAGTGCCATTGCTCATTCTGCATGCCACTCAGTTGAAGTGTGGCCTGGCCATGTCCTGATAGTATCGTGCGTGCTTTGAATGTAGTTTTCTCAGAGTCTGTCAATCAAGTCTACACTCCCACACCATATGCAGGATGCATCATATTCAGAAATGGAAGGAGAACAGAATTACTTAAAATCCTTAATTTAGAATGATGGGTGTCCTTAGGCATTTACACGAGATATTTATTTATGATTGATCATTCTTGCCATCAATGACATTTTTCACCCAGTTGGGTTTTTTCCAAGCTGATGTCTTACTGGAGGACCTCATGCTATAAGTGTACATCTCTTTATCCCAAAGATTTCACAACTATTAGGTATGTATCATAGAACATAGAACATAGAAGGATACAGCGCAGTACAGGCCCTTCGGCCCTCGATGTTGCGCCGACCGAATCCTACCTAACCTATACTAGCCCAATAACTTCCAAATGCCTATCCAATGCCCGCTTAAATGACCATAAAGAAGGAGAGTTCACCACTGATACGGGCAGGGCATTCCATGAACTCACAACCCGCTGTGTGAAGAATCTACCCCTAACATCTGTCCTATACCTACCACCCCTTAATTTAAAGCTATGTCCCCTAGTAACACCTGACTCCATTAGCGGTAAAAGGTTCTTAGTATCTACCCTATCTAAACCCCTAATCATCTTATACACTTCTATCAGATCTCCCCTAAACCTTCTCTTCTCCAATGAGAACAGCCCCAAGTGCCTCAGCCTTTCCTCATAAGATTTTCCTACCATTCCAGGCAACATCCTGGTAAACCTCCTCTGCACTCGTTCTAAAGCTTCCACATCCTTCCTATAGTATGGCGACCAAAACTGCACACAATACTCCAGATGAGGCCGCACCAGAGTCTTATACAACTGCAACATGACCTCAGGACTCCGGAACTCAATTCCTCTGCCAATAAAGCCCAGTACACCATATGCCTTCCTCACAGCACTATTTACCTGGGTGGCAACTTTCAGAGATCTGTGTACATGGACACCAAGATCCCTCTGCTCATCCACACTACCAAGTAGCCTACCATTAGCCCAGTAATCCATCATCTTGTTATTCCTACCAAAGTGAACGACTTCGCACTTAGCTACATTGAATTCCATTTGCCACATTTCCGCCCAGCTCTGCAACTTATCTATATCCCGCTGTAACCTACCACTTCCTTCCTCACTATCCACAACTCCACCGACTTTTGTGTCATCCGCAAACTTGCTTACCCAGCTTTCAAGTCCTTCCTCTAGATCATTTATAAAGATAACAAAAAGCAATGGTCCCAAAACAGATCCTTGTGGTACACCGCTAGTAACTGCGCTCCAAGATGAACATAATCCATCAACTACTACCCTCTGTCTCCTTCCAGCCAGCCAATTCCTAATCCAAACCTCTAATGTATCCTCAATGCCATACCTCCGAAGTTTTAGCATTAGCCTACCATGGGGAACCTTATCGAACGCCTTACTAAAATCCATATACACAACATCTACTGCTTTACCCTCATCCACTTCCTTGGTCACCTTCTCAAAGAACTCAATAAGGTTTGTGAGGCACGACCTGCCCTTCACAAAACCATGCTGGCTATCCCTGATCACGTTATTCCTACCCAGATGTTCATAAATCTTATCCCTTACCATTCTCTCTAAGACTTTGCCCACCACTGAAGTCAGACTCACTGGCCTATAGTTGCTAGGGCTATCCCTACTCCCTTTCTTGAACAATGGGACCACATTCGCTATCCTCCAGTCCTCTGGTACTATTCCTGTTGACAACGACGACATAAAAATCCAGGCCAATGGCTCTGCTATCTCCTCCCTAGCTTCCCATAGGATCCTGGGGTAAATGCCATCAGGCCCAGGAGACTTATCTATATTCATCCTTTCCAATATTCCCAAAACCTCATCCCTGCATATTTCCAGGGCATCCATTCTAATTATTTGTGATTCCATATTCACATCAGCAACAGTGTCCTGTTCCTGAGTGAATACTGAGGAAAAGTACTGATTTAATGTCTCTCCAATCTCCTCCGCCTCCACACACAACTTCCCACTACTATCCTTGACTGGACCGATACCTACCCTAGTCATCCTTTTATTCTTGACATACCTATAGAAAGCCTTTGGGTTTTCCCTAATCCTACCAGCTAAAGACTTTTCATGTCCCCTTCTCGCTTCTCTTAGCTCCCTCTTTAGCTCCTTCCTGGCTACCTTATAACACTCAATCGCCCCTACTGAACCTTCACGCCTCATCTTTACATATGCCGCCTTCTTCCCTTTCACAAGGGACTCCAATTCCTTACTAAACCACGGCTGCCTCACAAGGCCCTTTACACCATGCCTGACTGGTACATACCTATCGAGGACACGCAGTAGCTGCTCCTTGAACACTCCCCACATCTCATTAGTGTTCTTCTCTTGAAGCCTGTTTTTCCAATCCACACATCCTAAGTCATGCCTCACTGCATCATAATTTCCCTGCCCCCAGCTATAGCTCTTGCCCTGCGGCACACGATTATCCCTCTCCATCACTAAAGTAAAAGTCACCGAGTTGTGGTCACTGTCCCCGAAGTGCTCACCTACCTCCAAGTCTAACACCTGGCCTGGTTCATTACCTAGAACCAAATCCAATATAGCCTCCCCTCTTGTTGGCCTGTCGACATATTGTGTCAGGAAACCCTCCTGCACACATTGTACAAACACCGACCCATCTAATGAACTCGAGCTATAGCTCTCCCAGTCAATATCTGGGAAGTTAAAGTCCCCCATAACAACCACCCTGCTACCTTCACTCTTTTCCTGAATCATCCTCGCAATATTATCCTCTACTTCTCTAGGACTATTAGGAGGCCTGTAGAAAACACCTAACAGGGTGACCTCACCTTTCCTATTTCTAACCTCAGCCCAAACTACCTCAGATGGCAAGTCCTCTTCCATCGTCCATTCCACTGCTGTGATACTGTCTTTGACAAGTAATGCCACGCCTCCCCCTTTTTTACCCCCATGTCTGATCCTACTAAAACATTTGAACCCTGTTCTTGAGGGGAATGACCGCATGACCGTATCGTGACTGAGTAAGGTAGTAGATTGGTTGCCTGATATATTCTAATGCTTAACCACTGAATTCAGTGAACGGAGAGAACAGGCAGGATAAGTGATTGATGGCTTACCTCTTACCATCAGCTTTACACTAGCTTAAAATTGACACCACATGTTTTGGTTGTTGTATTGAAATTTTGACAAGACGTTATTGAGCAGCAGGTTGGTGAACATGGCAAGGGTGTCCTGCAGTGTGACAGTGGGATTGCTTTCACAAGGCAGCTGGAGTCATCTGTGTACTGTGCACTAAGGATAATGATTAGCTGTGGAGCTTGGTCCCCTGAGAGCTTCAGTGACACTCCTCCAGACTAATTTAATTAAGGCCCCTTGATGACCATACAACAGGACACTTCTTCAAGAGCTGCCCGATGCCACTACTAGAATTCATTAAAGGATCACTTTTAAAAACGTAACAGTTAATACAATGCTTTGCATTGATGCTCAGAGGCTATGTAGCATGTTAGGTTCCCCACTGCTTTGCGCTCATAAAGCCCTGGTGCAGTACAAACTACAGATGTATATTGATTTCCTGACAAAAGTGAGGCTTTCTCAAAAATATCTCTCCTTACATCCACATTATTAAACTTAATAACCGTGTCATCATAGTGAATTCGTTAAATCCTTAATAAAGTATGTATGTTGGAAAGTGAATCATGTCCTTGTTGCCTTGCCTTTAACAACAAGTTTATTTTCAGCAGAAAGGTTAATATTTCTTTGCACAGTTCATAGAGCAAGATAAACAAAAGGAGCAGGAGTAGGCCATTTGTCACCTAGTGCCTGCACAGTTGGTCAATAACATCGTGGCTGATAAGATGTGACGTTAACTCCATTTTCCGACCTGTCACCCACAACTCTTCACTGCCTTGTCAATCAAAGGTGTAAGTGATTCAGCCTTGAGTTCAATACGGACCTAAGACGGTGATAAGGTTCAACTTTAGACACGCCTTACATTTCATTCGTGAAACTCCTGCTCTTGAATATTGCCCCTCATCATTGGCAGTTATGTTGCGTGTTTGGTTATGCGGTTTCAGGTCATTGTGCTGAATCTCTGCGAATGTTTAATTTCCTTATAATGAGTGAGGTAGCACTCCTCCTATGATTTGCTTTGACAGCAGTGTTAACCTGCAAGATGCTGGGAAATGTAAGATGAGGGGAAGGGGAGAGCAATTGGCATTTAAATAGGTCAGGTGGCCATCCCATCATCTATTTTCACATCACCAAGCTCACCCCCACGATATGGTCTATATTTAAAGGTCAATTAGATTTGTTAGCCAGCCTATTGATCTCAGTCATTTCTTGTCCACACCAAAATACAGCTAGCATTGATAGTCAGACAGGCTGTTTTAAAGGGTTACAGGGACAAAGTTGTGAAGGATGCTTCATTCAGGAGTTAGTTTCCAAACATAGAGGCATTCCACTTCCTTCCACACCGCCTACTCTGGAGAACACAGCGGCTCATCCCTCACATCTCCAACCTATCCCCAATCCCCAAACAGTCCCAGGGCCAGTGAGTCCCTCCCCAGTGAAGGGTGCTTCATAGAGTCATAGAGATGTACAGCATGGAAACAGACCCATTCTACTCCCACCTGCCAGCACCCAACCCATATCCTTCCAAACCTTCCGATACATATACTCATCCAAATGAGTTTTGAATGTTGCAATTGTACCAGCCTCCACCACTTCCTCTGGCAGCTCATTCCATACAGGTACAACCCTCTGTGTGAAAATTTTGCCCCAAGGTCTCTTTTATATCTTTCCCCTCTCACCCTAAACCTATGCCCTCCAATTCTGGACTCCCCAGCCCCAGGGAAAAGACTTTGCCTATTTATCCTATCCACGCCCCTCACAATTTTGTAAACCTCGATAAGGTCACCCCTCAACCTCAGATGCTCCAGGGAAAACAGCCCCAGCCTATTCAGCCTGTCCCTATAGCTCAAATCCTCCAACCCTGGCAACATCCTTGCAAATCTTTTCTGAACCCTTTCATGTTTCACAACAACTTTCCGATAGGAAGGAGACCAGAATTTTATGCAATATTCCAACTGTGGCTAACCAATGTCCTGTACAGCCGCAACATGACCTCCCAACTCCTGTACTCAAAACTCTGACCAATAAAAGAAAGCATACCAAACGCATTCTTCACTATCCTATCTACCTGTGGCTCCACTTTCAAGGAGCTATGAACCTGCACTCCAAGGTCTCTTTGTTCAGCAACACTCCCTAGGGCCTTACCATTAAGTGTATAGGTCCTGCTAAGATTTGCTTTCCCAAAATGCAGCACCTTACATTTATCTGAATTAAACTCCATCTGCCACTTCTCAGCCCATTGGCTCATCTGATCAAGATCCTGTTGTAATCTGAGGTAACCTTCTTCGCTGTTCACTACTCCTCCAATTTTTGGTGTCATCTGCAAACTTACTAACTGTATTTCTTATGCTCGCATCCAAATTTTTTATGTAAATGACAAAAAGTAGTGGACCCAGCACCAATCCTTGTGGCACACCACTGGTCACAGGCCTCCAGTCTGAAAAACAACCCTCCACCACCACCCTCTGTCATCTACCTTTGAGCTCGTTCTATATCCAAATGGCTAGTTCTCCCTGTATTCAGTGAGATCTAACCTTGCCAACCAGTCTCCCAGATGCCCTCACCAATCCTCTTTGTTACTTCTTCAAAAACTCAATCAAGTTTGTGAGACATGATTTCCCATGCACAAAGCCATGTTGACTATCCCTATTCAGTCCTTGACTTTCCAAATACATGTACATCCTGTCCCTCAGGATACCCTCCAACAACTTGCCCATTACTGACGTCAGGCTCACTGGTCTATAGTTCCTTGGCTTGTCCTTACCACCCTTCTTAAACAGTGGCACCACGTTTGCCGACCTCCAGTCTTCTGGCACCTCACCTGTGACTATCGATGATACAAATATCTCAGCAAGAGATCCAGCAATCACTTCTCTAGCTTCCTACAGAGTTCTCGGGTACACCTGATCAGGTCCTGGGGATTTATCCACCTTTATACATTTGAAGACATCCAACACTTCCTCCTCTGTAATATGGACATTTTGCAAGGTGTCACCATCTATTTCCCTACATTCTATACCTTCCATATCCTTTTCCACAGTAAATACTGATGCAAATTACTCATTTAGTATCTCCCCCATTTTCTGCAGCTCCACACATGGGCTGCCTTGCTGATCTTTGAGGGACCCTATTCTCTCCCTAGTTACCCTTTGTCCCTAATATATTTGTAAAAACCCTTAGCATTCTCCTTAATTCTATTTGCCAAAGCTATCTCATGTCCCCTTTTTGCCCTCCTGATTTCCCTCTTAAGTATACTCCTACTTCCTTTATACTCTTCTTAGGATTCACTCAATCTATCCTGTCTATACCTTACATATGCTTCCTCCTTTTTCTTAACCAAACCCTTAATTTATTTAGTCAGCCAGCATTCCCTATACCTACCAGCCTTTCCTTTCATCCTGACAGGAGTATACTTTCTATGGATTCTTGTTATCTCATTTCTGAAGGCTTCCCATTTTCCAGCCATCCCTTTACCTGCGAACATCTGCTTTCCCACCCCACACCCCCCCAACCCCCGCCACCACCACCCGCGATTAGCTTTTGAAAGTTCTTGCCTAATAGAGTCAAAATTAGCTTTGTTCCAATTTAGAACTTCAACTTTTAGATCCGGTCCATCCTTTTCCATCATTATTTTAAATCTAATAGAATTATGGTCACTGGCCCCAAAGTGCTCCCCCACTGACACCTCAGTCACCTGCCCTGCCTTATTTCCCAAGAGGAGGTCAAATTTTGCACCTTCTCTTGTAGGTACATCCACATACAGAATCAGAAATTTTTCTTGTATACACTTAACAAATTCCTCTCCATATAAACCCTTAACACTATGGCAGTCCCAGTTTATGTTTGGAAAGTTAAAATCCCCTACCATAACCACCCTATTATTCTTACAGATAGCTGAGATCTCCTTACAAGTTTGTTTCTCAATTTCCCTTTCGGGAGTCTATAATATAATCCCAATAAGGTGATCATCCCTTTCTTATTTCTCAGTTCCACCCAAATAACTTCCCTGGATGTATTTCTAGGAATATCCTCCCTCAACACAGCTGTAATGCTATCCCTTATCAAAAACGCCACTCCCCATCCTCTCTTGCCTCCCTTTCTATCCTTCCTGTAGCATTTGTATCCTGGAACATTAAGCTGCCAGTCCTGAGCCATGTTTCTGTAATTGCTATGATATCCCAGTCCTGTGTTCCTAACCATGCCCTGAGTTCATCTGCGTTCCCCGTTAGGCCCCTAACATTGCAATAAATGCAGTTTAATTTATTAGTCCTACCTTGTCCCTGCCTGCCCTGACTATTTGACTCTCTTCTGTTCTCAACTGTACCAGTCTCAGATTGATCTCTTTCTTCACTATCTCACCCTCTCACCTTACTAGTTTAAATCCTCCCGAGTAGCTCCAGCAAATTTCCCTGCCAGTATATTAATCCCCTTCCAATTTAGGTGCAATCCGTCCTTCAATTATCCAGAAATGTGAGTCCTTCCCCCACACACCAGCTCCTCTGCCATGCATCCATCTGCTCTATCCTGTTATTCCTGCCCTCACTAGCTCGTAGCACCAGGAGCAATCCAGATATTGCTACTCTCGAGGACCTCCTTTTTAAATTCCTGCCTAATCCTTAAATTCCTTCCTATAATCTCCCTTCAGAATCTCAATCTTTTCCCTTACTTTGTCATTGGTTCAAATGTGGACCAGAATCTACAGACCCAGAATAACACCATCTTATTCTTCTACAAAACACTGCCCTAGGTTCGATTAATAGTTATGGTTTACATTTTAAGTTTAATCCAGAGATATAGCTCAAAAAACATATAATCAAGAAAGAACCCACTCTACTCACTACTACAGACTTTCTGTAGGCCACTTAAAACAATTACCTTATCTGATTCTGTGCTGTGAACTTCGCCCAAACAGTTCCTCCAAGATCAGTTGTGAATTTCACTGTTTGTTAATTTTCCCCGACGCACTGCGATGTTCAGCGATACATGACTTCAAATAGCAAAGGCAATACTGTGCAGGTTCACTCTGGTGTCAGTTTCTTTGTCTCTCTCTCTCTCTCTCCTGCACTGACCTCACCATGTGCTTCCTTTGTCTTTTCTTTTGCCTTTTAAAACTGCTGTTGTTTTGACTTTTTTCCAAAACAATGCGACAGCATATAAAACAGCAATTGCTGCTCCTGGAATTCGAGGAAATCACCTCCAACATCTAAAATACCTCAAAAAAGGGGCAGCTGTTACACCCAGAAATTTTTCCCATCCTCCATCTTAGATGACCCAGCTGTTGACTAGAAATGTGACTCATTTTTAACATGTGTCACAAAGTTGCCAATTCAACATGGAGATATTCCTGGAGGTTTCATGATTTAGCCTGCAACAGTCCCACCCATCAGACATAGAGTCCGACAGCATGGAGACAGGCTCTTTGGCTCAAACTGGTCCATGCTAACCAAAACTTCCATCCACCCTAACCCCATTTCCTTCACTTGGCCCATACCTTCTAAACCTTTCTAATCCATGTATTTGTCCAAATGCCTTTTAAATATTGTTAATGCACCCACAACAACCACTTCTGCTGGCAGCTCATTCCATATGCGTACCACCCTCTGTGTAAAAAGGCTGCTTCTCAGATCCCCTTTTTATTCTTTCACCTCTAACCTTAAACTAATGCTTCTCGTCCTCAATTCCCCAAATCTGGGAAAAAGTCTGAGTGCATTCACCCTAACCATGCCTCTCATGATCTTATACACTTCCATAAAATGCCTCCTCAGTTTCCTACATTCTAAAGAAAAACATCCTGGCTCATCCCTATAACTCATCCCTATCCCTATAACTCAAACTATTGAGTCCAGGCAATATCCTTGTGAATTTCTTCTGCACTCTTTCCAGTTTAATAAGATCCTTCATATAGCAAGGTGACTAAAACTGAACACAATACTCCAGTGCAGCTTTACCAATGTCCTGTCTATAATTGCAACATTTCAACTTCTACACTCAGTGCCAGTGTGCTAAAAGCCTTCTTCACTGTCCTGTCTAGCCTTGACTCCACATTCCGAGAGCTGTGAACCTGAACTCCAAGATCCCTCTGTTCCATTACATTTCTTAAGGCCCTACCATTCACCATGAAACTCCTACCTCAATTCGACTTTCCAAAAGTCGACTTGCACTTATCGATATTAAACTGCATTTAGGCAAAGGTGAGGTCTGCAGATGCTGGAAACCAGAGTTTAGATCAGAGTGGTGCTGGAAAAGCACAGCAGGTTAGGCAGCATCCAAGGAGCAGGAAAATTTATGTTTTGGGCAAAAGCCCTTCATCAGGATTAAACTCCATTTCTTGGCCCACTTTCCCAGCTGATCAAGATCCTGCCACAATTTCTGAGAACCTTCCTCACTGTCCACGATGCCTCCTATTTTAGTGTCATCTGCAAACTTATTAATCATGCCTTGTACATTCTCATCCAAATCATTGGTTTAGATATCAAACACTAATGGGCCCAGTAACATCTCCTGTGGCACTCCACTAGTCACAGGCCTCCAGTCCGACAAGAATCCTTCCACTATTACCCTCTGCTTCCTACAATCAAGCCAATTTTGTATCCAGCTCACCCTGGATTCCATGCAATCTAACCTTCCAGAACAACCTACCATGTGGAACCTTATCAAAGACCTTACTGAAATCTATATAAATTTGTGAGGCATGACCTCCCACTCACAAAGCCATGCTGACTACTGCTATTCAAACCCTGTCTTTCCAAACATATGTATATCTTATCTCTCAGAATCTTCCCGGGTCACGTACCCATCACAGATGTTAAGCTTACTGGTCTATAGTTCCCAGGTTTCTCTTTGCAGCTATTCTTGAATAATGGCACAACATTCACTACCATCCTGTCATCTGGGACCTCACCTGTGGCTAACGATAATACAAAAACATCATTTCTTTTCTCGTCTCTTCCAGTACTTTTGGATATATCTGGTTAGAACTAACAGGTTTATTCATCTTCATGCATTTACTACATCTAATACCTCTTCTTCTGTGGTATGAGTTGTCCCCAAGATATGACCACTAACTTCCCCAAGTTCCCAAATGTTCATGTCTATCTCCATAGTAAACACAGAGGAGAAATATTCATTGACAATCTTGCCCATCTCTTGCAGTTCTACACACACATGTGTCCACTTTGGTCCCTGAGGGGCCCTATTCTCTCTATAATTATTCTTTATCCTTTAATATACTTAAAATACCTCTTTGGATTTGCCCTGATCTTCTCAGCCATGGTTATGTCATGTTCCCTCTTCACCCTCCTGGTTTCCCTCTTCGTAACCTCCTGTATTCCCTGCATACCTCCAAGGATTTCCTTGAACCCAGCTGCCTGTACCTGAGCCAATATCTCTTTTCATCCATGGTTCCCTATTCCTGCCAACCTTGCCCTTCACCCTCGCTGGAACATATAGACCTTGAACTCTCGCTATCTCACTTTTAAAGGCCTCCCACTTGCCAGAGATCCCTTTGCCTGGAAACAAACTACTCCAATCAACTCCTGCAAGCTCCTGTCTATTTCCATCAAAATTCGCCTTGCCCCAATTTAGAACTTGAACCCGTGGACCAGTTTTGTTCCACTCCATAACTATTTTAAAATTAATAGAACTATGGTCACTGGTCCCAAAGGGCTCTCCCGCTGTCACCTCAGTCACCTGCCCTGCCCTATTTACCAAGAGTAGTTCGGGTTTTGCCCCTTCCTCAGTAGGACCCTCTATGGACTGCCTGAGGAAATGTTCCTGAACACACTTAACAAATTCCACCCCATCTAAGCCCTTAACGCTCTGGCAGTCTATGTTAGGAAAATTAAAATCCCCTACTATGACAACTCTATTGCTCCTGCAAGTCTCCCCAGTCTCCTTGCATATTTGGTTGGTCACCTAACGAACTCATTTGCTCTGTACTTCGTCCACCCCATCATTTTCTGGTTGGTTGATTCAGTCAAAGAGTCCCTTGTTAGGATAAAGTTCAAAGAGGCTAGAATAGCAAGAACCAAAGGCCTCTCTGATTGCTCTCAGTTTCCCATAGCAGTGCCCTGGAGATCAGTCTTTCATTCCTGGAAGGTGTACACATCCAATCACAAATCCTGCATTAATTTCTTCACCCTCCAGAATGTTACAACAAAAATAAACTTCCTTCAACAGCCCCTACCAAATCTGTGAACTGTACTACATTGAAAGTCGAGAGCAGCACATAAATGAGAATGCCACCCCCTGCACGTTCTCCTCAAAGTTGCATAGCATTCTAACTTAGAAACATATTGTTGTTCCTTCACTGAGGCTGGGTCAAAATGCAAGAACTCCCTCACAGCCTTTGGATGTGCTTGCACCAGACAGAGGCAACAGTTCAAGAAGCTAGCACTCTCGGCAACTTGGGAGTTTGTTGTGCTAACTGCAGATGTAAAATAATAAAAGATATCAAAGGACTTCTGATCTGGAATCAAAAGTGACAGGAATTCAAATTCTTTCAAAGATCAAGGTAGGGAATAAGGAAGGATTCAATGCCATTTTCCCAATATTCTTGCTATCTCTGAATTACGGATTGGCTTATCTGCAGGACAAATCAGTGAAGGTTTTTTTTTGACCTGTCAGTTAACTGTGCAATTGATGCATTATTTTCACTTCGCCCATTTGAATTGTACTTTCCCCAGTGAGACAAATAATTAATGTTCTGTTCCCAATACTCTACAAATATCACTCAGAGAGGATGGTCTTGGAAGATTGAGTATTTAAATGATCCTGATTTCAATAAAAATAAGTACCTTCACATGTCTAGGATATAACAAGTGTTCATCAGAGATGTAATCCCCAACCCTACTATTTGACAGAGAAGCACAGTAGCCCCATCTTAATTATTGATGTATGCTTGCAATCATGTCACACAGTGAATAGCCACAAGTAAATTACATTGGACTCTGCGCCTTCTGCTGTATTTTTCCCCTTGAAGGATGTACCTTGGTCCTCTCAACTCAATAAACAAGGTGAATTTTACTATGAATAATTCTCACAAGGCCAAAAATACATCTATATATTCAAATGTTACAATGGCAAGAATGAGCTCAGTTAGTTTCCAACCATCATGTAAACTCAGAGATAAGAAAACCACCTGGAACCTACTGCTCGGATTAATAGAACTAAATGTTTCATTTTGCTTCTAAGAGTGATTACAAAGATCTGTCAAAGGAGTCAAGTATGTTCCTGTGCTCAAATGAAATTGGATGCATTATTTTTCCACGTGAACTGTGATTGCATTAGTTTTATTTCTGATGAGGGACAGGATACCTGATATGTGTTTCATCAAAATGTACTCTATCTCCCTCTTTATCACCTACAATACATATCTGTACACTATTAAGAATATTCAGCATATCATTGCATACAAAAGAAGCAAAGGTTTATTTGTTTTTAATTCTTGTGAAGCATATATTAAATAAAGCAAATAGCTAACAGGGAGCTACTCAGTTTAAGCAATGTGTAGTCGGTGGTATAATGTTTGTAAGCAGCCTGAGGATCTGGACATGTTATCAGTGCTGTCCTTTGGCTGTCATGCCCAATCTTTAAATACCATCATGATGAATAGATAAGGTCTACAGAATATTGCAGCTTTGAAGTAATAGCTTTGATATTCATGAAGGAGCTAGTTCATAGGGGTGCCACTTTTATGTGAGAAAGGTTTGGCAAAGCTTTTCACAAACTTTGGAAGCAAAGGAATCCATTTTGTCATTTGAACTTCCGTCTTGGTGAGACATGTTGGTGACTTAAAGTGCACTTCTTCCCGCTCCTCCTCAATCACTTTCTCACAACTCGCTGCCCCTTTGTGGTGAGTTCTGCTATTGGGTACAATCCTTAAGGCACGAGGTCTTTCAAGTCATAAAGTCGCCAGTCAGGGACCTGTAACCTCAAATTTTCACCCAGACATGTGATCATTAGTAATTATGGCAGTTGGAATTCCAACAGAGCATTTGGAAATATTTCCCAAATTATTCCTGAGAATGAAGCCTAGATTCTGTTTCGACCGATTTCCCTGAGCACTGCTGCCATTCAGCACTGATAAATACACCTGCTAAGACTAAAATTGCATTAATGACTCTGATTTAAATAGAGTCAATAAATTCATTTTGCTACAAAAACACATTTATTTCTATTTATATCCAGTATCTCATAATTATATGGATATTTCTACAATATCTCTATGTGCCTGTAAATTGAATGACTAATGTCTGTACCATTGAAAGACTCTTACATCTACAAGTATTTCCTGCTTGTAAGATCTCTGTTCTGTTTTCCCATATTTTCACAGTTTTACGCCAGATGTATCCCATTATAAATATCAGAGGCATCAAACAATGCAAATCGAAGGGTGTTCAGGATAGATTTGAAATGCATGGGCAAAAATGTATAGAGGGTGGTAAGTAATGCACTGAGTCAAAGTGGACATGAAGGCATGCTTATATTCTTGGTGGACTAGAAATCTAGAAACTTGGGTCAATAGATACAACATGAATGGGCTAAAGCCATCACTTTTGGTCCTGGAAGATACCCAAAATAGACTAGAAAAGTATCTTGGAAGTTTGAGCAACAGGTGAAGCAGGCCATTTCCCATACTAGATCTATAGTTGAATACATTGGTCATGCTTCTGATGAGGAGAAAGTGAGGACTGCAGATGCTGGAGATCAGAGCTGAAAATGTGTTGCTGGAAAAGCACAGCAGGTCAGGCAGCATCCAAAGAGCAGGAGAATCGACGTTTCGGGCATGAGCCCTTCTTCAGGAAAGCATTCCTGAAGAAGGGCTCATGCCCGAAACGTCGATTCTCCTGCTGTTTGGATGCTGCCTGACCTGCTGCGCTTTTCCAGCAACACATTTTCAGCATGCTTCTGATGACCCTGTTTGGGAAATATCAGGAACAGAACAGCTGCTTAATAGTACAAACATCAACTTTTGCATCACATGCCAACCAACGCTGGTTTAGCATTAGTCCTCAATGCAGTTGGATGCAGAGGACACTGACAAGAATGGACATGGAATGCCTGTACATGACCTTTGACATGGTGGACCCTGGTGAATTCCGGGCAAATACGGTAGGAGATTGTAGGTGCAGGAGGATTACTGAAATCTGGTACCCACACATTAGCCAAGCATATCAGCACTGCATTTAAGAGCATGTTGGTGGATACATAGATTTGAAAATGAAAGGAAATCAGCTCCATTCGCTTGTGCAGCATATGAGACCTTGGATTGTCTTTGTGACTTGTTGTCTGTGGGTACTTCTACATCCCAGAGAGACTATGATCTGTACTGCGCTGGTGCCTGATGAATGCATTGATCATGAATGGCCTCACTTCACTCATAAGTAGAGCCCATAAGATAAAAAGAAACGCTGACTCGGCCACTCCGATTGGTAGCAGCTTTCGATTCCCATTGCGCATTTGTGATTTGGAAGTGAATGGAATACAACACAGGTCGGACTTCACAGAGTGAGCTCACAACCAACTTTCCCTCAGCAGTGACCCTTGGCAACCATTCTCTCACAATTTTCCTTTTCCATTGTGTGGACTAGCGAGGTCTGTGCACAGCAGCAGCTTCTAGAACGTGAGTCAATACATCAAAATGGCAACCCCAGCGCTCTGAACGCAGAGAGTCATAGAGTTGTACAGCACAGAAACAGATGCTTAATTCTAACTCGGCCATGCTGACCAGTCATCCCAATTTGACCTCGTACCATTTGCCAGTGAGTGGCACACATCCTTCTATACCCTTCCTATTCATATACTCATCCAGCTGCCTTTTAAATGTTGTAATTGTATCAATCTCCTCGACTCCTTCCAGCAGCTCATTCCAAACACGCTCTGTGAAAAATGTTACCCCTTAGGTCCCTTTTAAATCTTTCCCCTCCCACCTTAAACTATGCTGTCCAGTTTTGGGCTCCCCCACCCTGGGAAGACGACCTTGGCTATTCACCCTATCTATGCCCCTCATGATTTTATAAACCTCTGTAAGGTCACCCCTCAGCCTCTGACACTCCAGGGTAAAAAGCCTCAGCCTATTCAGCCACTTCCTCAAATCCTCCAGTCCCAGCAGCATCCTTCTAAATCATTTCTGCACCCTCGCAAGTTTAACAACTTCCTTCCTATAGAAGGATGACCAGAATTTGCACAGTTCACAGGGGATGTTGCTGGTAAGATGCTTGACTTTCATGAACAGGACTCTACCTGATGACTAAGTTGGAATAATAACCATCTCATGAGTGACCAGACCCCCTAACTGATCACTGTGCTGTTCCCTGCTGTCTTACCACTAATCCTTGAACTGGACCCTACGGAGATCATAGCCCTGTCACTGGACTGAAACAATTTGCCACCCGTGACTCTGAATGCACAACCAACATACCGACTATGTCCAAGCCCTGAACTGAGATCAAATGGTGTCCTTGACTTACTGTGATAGGACTGTCTGACTGATGTCAGTCCACCTAGACTTGACTGATGACAACTCCCCTTGGACTTAGGGGCTTCAATGTGCTTATCACAAAAGCTGTTGGCACGTGCTGCAAGTATGACATTGATGTAATGCATAGTGCTGCACCATGTTCACCCCCTTGATGAACCACTGCTGACAACAATCACAATTTGACCGGCTAAGTGTCCGCAGTAAATGGCAAGGCAAGACCAAAGTACTGTGGAGCCTTTAAGTTCTGCCTTCAAAGATGTGCCATGGTGAATCTGGTGCTTGGCCACTGCTAATCTCCACAGATACAGGTTATAGGCACTCCATGCACGTGGAGCATCCCCAGAGATTCTGAATACTGCTGTACAAGGTGGAGGCCCAGAGGAGTGACCAGGTGCATGCTCTGACTTTCATGTCAGGAATTGGCATTATTTTTCTCCGCCTCATGACAGTATAGCCAACTGATTAATAATGAGGTATGAATAGGTCATAACGAGGTGGCAATGATTGCAAATAGGCCTCTTGCCACTTACAAACAAAATTCAGGTCTCGCCATTCAAACCTGGGGTGAAACATCAGACTGTTTTATTGCAACAAGAAAAATCTGATCTTGCTGTTTCATATTTTGCATACAGGCACGCCATTGCTCTCCTTGTTTGAGGTCTGGGAGAATTCAACTTGTACACTGTTGGAATATACAGACTTTGGAGAAATTTAACCCAGAGAAACCTGCATTTTGATAGAAAGACTGAGAAGTGGCACTATGAACTAACTGACACACTTTAAAAGGCTATGTAGGAACCGTGAGAACGGGACATTCATGTAGAACTAAATCAATGAAGGTTGCTGAACAAGTTGTGAAGGTCTTTCTAAAAAGAAAGTGTATGGGATCCTTAGCTTTAAATACAGAAGGAAGGAAGGTAGACTTTATAAAGCAATAGCTAAGCCCCAGCTGGACAGTGGTTTTCAATTTTAGGCACATGTTTGAAAGTATGACAAGCTCTCAGCTGAGAAATTGACCGGAGTAGTACATGGAATGAGGTGCTTCCGTTGTGTGGATAGATACTGTTGGAATCAATAAGACAGACACTTCAGTAGAATCGCTCATGTTGTTACTCAATATGCTTGAAGAACTGAAAGGTACTGTTGGTCCAATGTCCACATTTAATAGAATGCAGCACAAACACAGTTGATCTTAAGATGGGAAGTACAAACACAAAAGCCACCTGTGTTCATTTTTAAAATGTCACTCAGTTCCCAGCATTCCTGAAACACGAAGCACCCAAACACTTGGTTGATATTCTTATTTTTGAGGATGAATGCTGCACAAACATTTCAAACTACTTTCCCCAAAACAAAATGAGTATACCCTGAGGACAAAAGGAAACTAGAATTAGGATCAAGAGGAACGCTGGGGCTGAGTAAATGATCATTCACGAATGGCGAAATGCATGGATACACAATGATGGTCGGTTAGCTCAGTTGCCTGGATGGCCATTTAACATTGTTTTGACAAAGGAAGATATGGAAACAAACATCATGATACAGTCAACAACAGCAAAAATACATTAACAGATTATTAATCCCATTGCAGTTTCCGAGAACTTGTTAAGTATAAACTGGCTGGTGTCAATTTGCTGCTACACTGTACAGGGGAACCTCGATTATCTGGCATTCGGTTATCCGAATTTTGGATTATCTGGCAAGATCGCAAGGTCCTGATGCTTGGCTAAACAGTTTTATCCAGTATTCGATTATACTAACATTCGATTATCCAAACAAAATACTCCCTGCCCATGTCATTCGGATAATCAAGATTCCTCTGCATTCCAAATGCCAGTTTTATTTTCTCTCTCGTGCCTGTCTTTCAAAGGACGTTTAGCCAAAGCTTACATAGGTTTAGCTTGCTAAAGAAAGACGCAAATAAAGATGTTTTTGCCTCAGGCCAAATAGACTTTAGTCACAATGTTGCTAAATCATGTCATCAAGGTACTGTTCAAATATAATCAGCTGCAGAACTGGCTCACGCTTCGCAATTTGGTAAATTAATTTCAATCTTTTTATAATTAGAAGTGGAAACACGAAAAATGTAAATGATCCACTGGCTAATGTGCCCCTTCTCCTCAATCTGTATCCTAATGCCTCAGGTAATAGAAAGCTAACAATGGTTTCCTATACGCTTGATCATTATTTGTATTTATATAAATACTATTAATGTAGTAAAATATCCCAAACATTTCACAAGAGGCTCCTTGGATAAATTTTAGCACCAACTCGTATATGAGACATCAGGGCCAATGATCAGAAGCTTGGACAACAAAGTATGTTTGAAGGAGTGGTGGGTAAAAATCAAGGATGACACTTGTTCATGGCGTGAAACTGCACATAGAGTTTTTTTAATATGGGGAGACTTCCCTGCTCTTATTATCTCCCATAGGCAAGTGGTTAAGAATTTACAGGTCGACATCAAACCGTTTGACCATGTTACGATTCACAGACATGGTGAACAGGTACTAAGGTGGGACTTGAACCCTAAGTGTCTGGCCCTGAGCTATCAAGGCACCAAAAGACTTCCTCGCTGGTTTTAAGATGCATCTTGAAGGAAGAAAGAGAGGCACAAAGGTTCAGGAAGGGAATTCTAAAGCTTATGTCTTTGGCAATGAAGGCATGGCCAGCAATAGCAACAATAGAATTAAGGAGGAAAAAGCATAATGGACAAATGTCGTCCCAAGTTTATTCTTCCTTCACCTCACTCGTTGGACAATGGTCAAGGGATGAGAGATTCAAAATCAGTTACCAGGTCAGGACAATCTTCCGACATTGATAACCCTAAATATATCCATGGGTCATTGATATCCTCGAAAATCAGAACCAGTTCAGATATGTTGCAGGAACTTGAGAAGAAACACAGATTTCAGCATCGTGAGGCTCAAAGCTTCAGACAGCATCCACATTTTACATTCTAGACATGGGTGTGCTAGGGGATGCCATGTTCCTGAGCATCAGTAAAGAAAGCAACAATCCAAGTTCAGTGGCATAAATCAAAAGCAATGGTACACTGTGTATGTTCACACGAGTGATACTGGTCTTATAGATTTAGAATGCTGCAGACTAAATACTGCTTCAGATATCCCATCTAAGTCCTTTCTCTGCTTTGTGCTCGTGGACAGTAATTAACGGAGACTCAGGCGTTCTGTACCCTGCCATCTGGTCACTCTCAGCCAGCTAAATCCTGACAAATTCATTGGAATTACAGTGGCCCGATAATCCAGCCTTCCTTTGAAAGAAAGGGATTTAAAAGGATTTAAGACTACATGATAATAAAGTTTATTAGGACACAATCCGCTTTGTGGGTCGCTCCCTCAGGTTCTGTCAGAAGGATGAAAGCAAACAACAATAAAAGTGGGAGACACATTTGATTTCAGTTTCCAGGACAGATTCATCCACCCAGCTCCTCAACAATGTATTTAGTCACCCCTTCTAATTGTTCACTTTTAGCCTTGATCTCCATTACCTTCAGGTCTCTCCCTGCAGAAACGTGACACCTAACACTATCAATGTTCTTCGAACTAAAGGTGAAAGTTGCTGTTCAGCTGTAAAGGTGCAGGGTATTACTGTGACTTATTTGCATTTAACTTGCGTTCATCCCTTTGTGAACCAGCAATTGTATTAAAATTGCTACCATAAGGATTTAACAACAGAAGCTGGAGTTAGCTTTGCTCCACTGCTCAACGTGATTGCACTGATTCCTGTTGCATAAAATAAATATTGATAAAACATTAAATCAACTCAAAAGAGGCATTAATTGCACACATATGATACACAATATTTAGATTATACAGGCATTTGCCTGCATTTTAAGCAATGTAAGTCAATAGTCTATGGAAAAATAAGAACGTCTCAGATGAAATCATAGAACCATACGTCACAGAAACTACCCCTTTGGTCTAACTAGTCCATGCCCACCAGATATCCTAAATTAATCTAGTCCCATTTGCCAGCATATGGCCCATACCCCTCTAAAACCTTCCTATTCATATACCCAAGCAAGTGCCTTTTAAATGCTATAATTGTACCAGCCTCCACCACTTCCTCTGGCAGCTCATTCCATACACGCACCACCCTCTGCGTGTGTCCCTTATGTCCCTTTTAAATCTTTCCTTTCTCACCTGAAACCTATGCACTCTTGTTTTGGACTCTCCTACCCAGGAGAAAAGACTTTGGCTATTTATCCTATCCATGCCCCTCATGATTTTCTAAACCTCTATAAGGTCACCCCTCAGTCTCCAATGTTCCAGGAAAAATGCTCCAGCCTATTCAGCCTCTCTCTATAGCTCAAACCCTCCAATCCTGGCAACATCCTTGTAAATCTTTTGTGAACCCTTTCAATGTTCACAAGATCCTTCCCAAAGCAAGAGGACTAGAATTGTATGCAGTATTCCAATAGTGACCCAACCAATGTCTTGTGTAGCCACAACATGACCTCCCAATTCCTATATTCAGTGCACTGACTTATAAAGACAAACATACCAAACATCTTCTCTACTACCCTGTCTACTTGCAACCCCACTTTCAAGGAACTATGAAACCGCACTTCCAAGGGCTCTTTGTTCAGCAACACGTCCCATGATCTTACCATTAAATGTATAAGTCCATCCCTGATTTGCCTTTCCAACACCTCACATTTATCTAAATTAAACTCCATCTGCCACTCCTTGGCCCATTGGCCCTTCTGATCAAGGTCCTGTTGTACTCTGAGATAACCTTCTCCGCTATCCATTAGACCATCAATTTTGGTGTCATTTGCAAATTTACGAACCATACCTTCTTCTATTCACATCCAAATCATTTATATAAATGACAAAAAGGAGTGGAGCCAGCGTCGATCCTTGTGGCAACCACTCAACATGGGAGAAAGTGAGTGAATCCTTAACATTCATTTGAGTAGACTAGATTGTTGGACAAATCTTGAATCTAGACAGACTCTACTGTTCACCTGATTCTTCATGGAATTTCTTGTCTTGCGCACATTCATATTTTGAGAAAAACTTCCTGACACCAATCCAAAATTCATATTTTACTAATTAGAACTGACCCTTTGCTCTACAGGTAGTTTGGAATCATGTTCAAAAGTTACCTTCATTGCACCATTTTTTAATTATACATTTTTAAAATATCTTTGTTAAGTTTCTTCCTCATTGCTTACTTTTATAGCTCAAATCTCCAGGTTCCCCGGCTTCAGTTCTCTGACTTCTCTGATGCCTGTCTTGTGTCTCAGTGAGCATAACTGGACACAGCAGCATACAACTTTAATCATGACTTCTTCTAACTTGCACTCTATAGGTCAGCAGTCTATCGATTCTATTACTGCTGCACTCTGATTGGTCACACAAAGCACTAAGGCCATTAATAGCCCAGATCTCTTTCAACTTCACCTTAACCTTTTTGTGAACTGAAACAATGTCTGAAACTTAACTGCAAACTTTTTTTTAGGGAATGGCCATGCAGTTCCGAAAAGCTTATACGTTAGACTCCCATATCACTGGGTTCCTTCTATAATTAGCTGAGCAGAGAAGGTCACATCAGAATCAGCTTAAACAGCAAGAAAAGACCCATTACCCTGGTTAAATGAGCTTAGCAAGAGAATTTATTCAAACTGACATACCACAACTTTTCAAATTATTTCCCAGTGGATGTCAACTTTAGCGATAGTATCATTTTGAACAAAAGCCACAGTTAACTGTTCTCAATACATGTCCTGCTCATGGAGAAAAAAACCTACAAATGTTCTCAATTAACAACTGATTTTCCCAATCAGACTTCAGTCATTCATGGGGAAATGGTCACAAAGTCATAGAGGAGTCATCGAGGTCTACAGCATGGAAGCAGGCTCTTCAGCCCAATTTATACATGCTGCCTAGTTTTCCAATTGAAACTAGTCTCATTTGCCTGTGTTTGGTCCCTATCTCTCCACACCTATCCCATCCATTTATCTGTCCAAATGTTTCTTAAGTGACAAAATTGTACTCACTTCCAACATTCCAGCCCATTCCAGACACTCACTACATTCAATGTGAAATATCTCCCCAACTGAACTCTCTTATGTCTCTCCCCTCTCACCATAAACCTATGCCCTCTGGTTTTAGACTCCCCTACCATGGGGAAAAGCTGCTGGCCGTCTATCTTATCTATGCATGTATAAATTTATTGACCTCTATAAGGTCACCCCTCAATCTCCTATGCTCCAGGGAAAAAAGTCCCAGCCTATCCAATCCCTTCTTATAACTCAAACCTTCCAGTCCAGGTAGATTCCTAGTAAATATTTTCTGCCCTCTTTCTAGTTAAATAATATTCTTTCTGTAGTGGAGCAACCAGAACTGCACACAGTACCCCAAACATGACTTCACCAATGTCTTGTATAGCTTTTAACAAGACATCCCAACTCCTATACTCAATGCTCTGATCAATGAAAGCAAGCAGAGTGAATGTGTTCTTCATCACCCAATCTACCTGTGACTCCACTTTCAAGGAACTATGAACCTGTCCTCCCTGAACTCTTTATCCTATAACACTCCCCAGGGCTCTACCATTGACTGTGTAAGTCCAGCACTGGTTTGCCTTACCAAAATGCAGCACCTTGCATTTATCTAAATTAAACCCCATCTGCCATTCCTCAGCCCACTGGCCCAGTTGATCAAAATTTCACTGCATTCCCAGTTAACCTTCCTTGCTGTCCATTATACCACCAATCATGGTGTCATCCGCAAAGTTGCTCACCATGTTTCCTAAATTTTCATTGAAATCATTTACATAAATTATGAATAATAGTGGACCCAGCACTGATCACTGTGACACACCGCTGGTCACAGGCCTCTAGTCTGAAAAACAACTGTTTACCACCACCCTCTGTCTTCTACCATCAAGCCAATTTTGTATCCAATTGGCTAGCTGCCCCTGGATCCTGTGAGATTTGACCAAACTCAACAACTGCCTGTCAAAAGCCTTGCTAAAGTCTATGTGCACAATATCTACCACACAGCATTCATCTAATTCCTTAGTCACTCCATCAAAACATTGGTCCATCATAAAAGATCCATTCACTGGAACAAGACCAATACGATTTCCACCACTTGACTGTAAAGGACTCTTTTGGCATGGTTGTAATGCTCCTGCCTGTGGGCTCAGAGGCTCAGGTTCTAGTCCCACCTACTCCAGAGGTATGTCCTAATATCTTTGGCAACAGGTTGATTAGGAAAATATCTTCTCAAGTGTAAACAAATTCAACAGAGAAGATGAAACAAGATTGTCAAAGCATAGGAGTTTTATAATTTGATTTAAAAATTCATCGAGGAAATAAGGGGCAAGCATTGAATTTCCAAAAACTGTGCTGCACTCATTTCTTTAAGCAGCTTAAGATTTGCTGTGTTATGAAAAAACTGATCTGTGTCAATGCTTGTGGAAAGTTGAGGTGTAAGCTATATTTCAGAATAGGGTGTCAACTGCGTCATTCACAGCACAATGTCCTGCCGTAAAGATAAATCTGGTTAACCAGCCTATTCTGATCAAGTTAAAATGTCTAGTTCCTGAAACTGGTGATATCTTGAATGCAATTATTTTCTTTTCATAAGTGTGCCCTTTGTAAGTTTAACCTATAAGATCATAAGAAATAGGAACAAGGTTAGGTCATTCTGCCCCTTGCACCTGCTCATAATTCAATATGATCACAGCTGACCCAACATTCCTCACATCCACTTTCCTGTATTTTGCATGTAATCCTTGATTTCTCCTCCCAATCAAGAAACTGCCTCAGCCTTAGATATACACAAGGACTCTGCCCCTACATCTTGCTGTGGCAAGGCATTCCATTGTCTCTGAGAGAAGACATTCCTCCTCATCTCAATTCTAAATTGGCCTCTCTGTATTCTAAGACTCTGCCCTCTGGTCCTAGACTCTCCCCTGAGGGGAAACATTTTCTCAGCATTAACCCTGTCAAGCCCATTATGAATCCTATATGTTTCAAAGAGATCACCTCTCATTCTTCTAAATGCCAGTGAGTAGTTTCCCAACTTACCTAACCTTTGTTCATAAGACAATCCATCCATATCATGCATCATGCCAGTGAACCTCCTCTGAATTGCCTCCAATGAAATGTTATCTTTCCTTAAATAAGGGGACCAAAGTTGCTCACAACACTTCAGATGTGGTCTCACCAGCACCTTGTTCAGCTGCAGTAAGACTTTAAATTTAAGGGCATTTAAATGGTCATTGGATAAACATATGGATGATAATGGAATAGTGTAGGTGAGATGGACTTCAGATTGGTTTCACAGGTTGGTGCAACATCAAGAGCAGAAGGGCCTGGACTGCACTGTAATGTTCTATGTTCTCTATGTTCCTACTCTTCTACGCCAAACTCCTTGAAATAATGCCCAAAATTCCATTTACCTCCCTGATTACCTGCTGCACTTGTCTTCTAGTTCTCTGTGTTTAGTGCACAAGTATCCCAAGTTCCTTGTGGTACAGCTTTCTGCAGTTTTTCTCCATTTAAATAATATTCTGTTCTTTTGTTTTCCCTTCTATAATGAAACATTTTGCACTTTGCCACATTATACTCCATATACCAGCATTTTGTCCACTTAACATATCAATATCTCTCTGTAAACTGATCACATCCCTTTCACAACTTGTCTTTCCGTGTATTTTTTTGCAAATAACGGTGTTGTCTGCTAAGTTGGCTGCAGTACATTTGCTTCCACAGTATTAATATATATATAGTAAACAGTTGCAGTCCCAGCACTGATCCCTGTGAAACCTCTCTGCTTACAGATTGCCATCCCAAAAAAAGAATCCTTATCCCCAAACCCTGTTTCCTGTTTCTGAAACCAAATGCTTGCTCTCAACGATTTAGCACCAAATGCTCCTTACCCAAGTGCTAAGCTGCTCATAATCTGCATTTAGGTAGCACCTTCAACATTGTAAACCATCCTAAGGTGCTTCACTGCAATGGTAAGCAAACTTTCAACAAATAATCTTTTTTTCATACAAGAAAACCTCACAAAACACATTGTATAATAAGCCATATTGATCAAGGACTTCCTTTGAGCTTGATGCTGTGGGAACAATTATATTTTTATACAAATGTAAGAAATAAAGGGGAAAGTAAGCCATTTGTCCTTTTAAACTCTTCTGCCATTTTTCCATGACCATGACTGCACTGCCACCTCAAATCTACCTGCTGTACGATCCCCATAATATATAATTCCTTTGATAGCAAATGAGCGAAGGAGCAACCTTCAGAACCACATGCCAGAGCACAATCTACTGGACTCCATCTTGAGTGTAACCGAGGTTCCACAGCTCTTTGGTATTGAGAATTCCAAAGAATTGCAACCTTTTGAGTAGACATGCTTCTTATATTCTCAGATGGAATTGGCTAACTCCTTTTTTCTTGAGTCCTAGTTCTAGACGCTCCAGCCAGCAAAAGCAACCTCTCAGTTTTTACCCTGGCAAACCTTTTAGGAGTATTATAAATTTCCATTAGATCATTTATTATTCTTCTGAATTTAGTTGCTTCATGAGCCTTTGATGCAGTTTCTCAACAAAAAAAAGCATGGTGTATCTTTGATAATGGGGCCAAAACTGTACACAGTATTCTGATTGTGGTCTCACCAAGGTGCTTTTTTGTTGACAGTAAGATTTCTTTACTCCAACAATCAATGTACTTGAACAAAACCTGAGAGTTTGATTGTTTTCCTATTTGTTTGCTGTACATACACATTCGAGCCATTGAGACCTACAGCACAGAAATAGGCACTTTGGCCCATCATGTCCATGCCTGTCAAAAACAACCACCTATTCTAATCTCATTTTATAGCATTTGGCCATAGCCTTGTATGTCTTGGCATTGTATGTGCACATCTGAATACTTCTTAAATATAATGAGGGTTTCTGCATCTACCACCCTCAGAGGTAATGAGTTCCTGACTCACCACCTTCTGAATGAAAACGATTTTGCTCATGTCACCTCTAAATGTTCTGTACATTACCTTAAATATATACCTCCTGGTCACTGATACCTCCAGTCAGGATAGAATTTTCTTCCTATCTACCCCATCTATATCCGTCATAACTTTATACATCTCAATAATATCCCCTCTCAATTTCCTCTGCTATAAGGAAAATAACCTCAGTCTCTCCAATCTGTATAAGTATAAGATGACACACTTGGCCAGGGCATAAAAGGCAGGGGAATACACAAAGAATCCAATCAAGAACAGTTTTTCCCCACTATTATGGAACTTTTGAACAGACCTCTCATATACAGTATTAAAGTTGATCGTTCTCTACATCTTCTCTGTAGCTTTAACATTATATTCTACATTACGTTCTATTACCCTGACGTATTTATGTAAAGTATGATTTGCCCAGATAGCACACAAAACAATAATGAGTCTTGTTACATGTGGCAGTAATAAAATCAAATCAATCTCTCTTCATAACTGAAGATCTCCAGTCCAGGCAACGTTCTGGTAAATCTCTTCTGCAGCCTTTCCAGTGCTATCACAACCCTCCTCTCATGTGAGTTTCAAAATGCACACAATACTCCAGTAGTCGCTGAACCAACATACAATGTAGTTCCAGCATAACCTCCCTGTTCTTAAACTCTATACCCTGACATATTCTCAATTATTTTATTTACTTGTCCTGATACCTAAGGGACAGATGTACATGCACACCAAGGTCCCTCTGATGCTCGCTGTTTCCCTAAATCCTACCATTCATCATGTATTCTTTTACCTTCTTTATCCTGGCTAAGTGCATCACCCTATACTTACCCAGATTAACTCCATTTGCCATAGCCTAGCTGACCAGCTATCCATGTTCACTTGTGATCTAAGGTTATCTTCTTTACTATTTGCTACCCATCAATTTTTTAGACTATTTTAGTATCTTTCTATGATTTCCTTTGAGTTCCCAGCTTCTCACTGTTTAAAAAAAATTGTTTTGCTACTTTTCATATGAAGATGGAAGACATCGTATTTCTCTATGTTATATTCCATTACTCACTCACTTATCTGCCCATGTAACCTGTTAACACCCTTTTTCAGCCTCTTTGTTTTATCAGCTCAGTGTTTTTTTCCCACCTTGGTTTGTATCATCAGCCAACTTGGATATGTTACAAGTGGTCTGCTCATGAAAGTATAGAGCCTGTAAATAGCTACAGTATAAACACTGACCTTCAGGCTACTCCAGCCTACCAACCTCAAAATGACCCATTTATTCATAATTCTCGTTTTTCTGTTCATTAGTCTAATCCTCACACTGCTCATGTATTTCTCAACAGTTCCATGGACCTCATTTTGTGCAACTTGGCACTTGGTTGAAAGATTTTGAAGATCTAGATACATCAAATCCAATAGTTTTCCCTTATCTACCCTATTCATTGCAACCTCAACAAGAATCCAATAGGCTCATGAAACATACTTCTATTTCAATAATTCTGCATGGATCTCAATTTCTTAAGGAAATCTATAGTTATTTCAAATAATGAAGGACTTATGCAAATGTTTGTCATTGTTTATTTGTTGCTATGTAGAGTCATAGAATCATACAGCATGGAAGAAGACCATTCGGTCCAACTAATACATGCCGAACATAATCCCAAACTAAACTACTCCCACATGCCTGCTCCTGTCCATACCCATATAAACTTTGCCTACTCATGTACTTATCCAAGTGTCTTTTAAATGTTGTAATTTCACCTACGTTCACCACTTCCTCAGGAAATTCATTCCATACTCGAACCACATTCTATGTAAAACATTTTCCTCTCATGTCTTTTCTTAAATCTCCTTCCTCTCACCATAAAAGTGTGCCCCCTAGTCTTGACATCCCCCATCCTAGGGAAACGACAGCTATCCTTAACTCTATTCATACCTTTCATCATTGTATAAACTTCCATCAGGTCACCTCTCAACCTCCTACACTCCAATGAAACAAGTCCCAGCCTATCCAGCCTTTCTTTCGAACTCAAACCTTCCATATGCGGCAACATCCTGGTAAACCTCTTCAGAGCCCTCTCTAGCTTAATAATATCCTTCCTATGACAGTCTTTTAACCTAATTTAGTTTAATCTTTGGTGCAAGTTTAAAATAGTTCAGTGCAGCATGCTACCAGTGATAGTCCAAACTCAAGATATCCAGAAAACTTATGGTGAGTGGCTCTGAAACTGTGAAACTGCTCAGCCACCTCAAACCTATTGCTATTCTCCCAGCCTACGTTTTTGGCCATGGTGAGGGAGTTGCCATTTGCCACAGCACCAACAAATTCAGTTTTAACATTTCAATTCCACAGTCGAAGAAATACATTGTGAGCAGCCAGAGACAATGAAATTAAATATTCATAGACACTCATAAACAGACAGAAAATCAACACAGCGACTCTGAAAAAAAACTTCCCACTTTGTTTCTACTTCTTTTATTTTAAAGCTATCAATTTCTGGGGCTTCCTTTTCCACTTCCCCTTCATTTTCCTCTGTGCTTGTTCTATAGCTCGGGATAGTACAAAACCGGGTTATTCAGAGAAACAAGGCTGAGGCAGCACCTGGTGAAACTCACTGATTTGCTCAGTATGATTGCCAATTTCCTCTTTGTTTCTTTTCATGTTTTACTACCTTGTACTTGCCCATTTCTTCTCCTACATGTGTACTTTTCTTAATGTTTAAGCCTTTCTCCCTCTTTTTAAATGTTACTGTCCCTCACACATTCTTTAATTTCTGTCCCTTTCCCGATACATTGTTTGTGTTCTCTTGTGTTAGTTTCAGACAATATTTCCTTTCTTTTCATTCCCCTGTCCTCCGTACAGCCCCCTTATTTCTTTATCCCTCTCTTCTTCTCTTCTTTTTTAATCTCTTGATTATTTTCTTTGTCCATTCCTTTGCTTTCTTATTGCCATTCTTTATTTCTCTCTTGTTTCCATCTGGTGTTTTTGATTTTATTACTCAGAACATTTTTAAATTGTATTTATTTCTCTCTCTTTTCACTTCTTCCTGTTTCCTCTTCCCGTTTCCTCATTTCACTCTCTTCCTTTTGCTTTTTTCTTACCCCCTCTCTCTTTTCATTCTTCTTGTTTCATCCGTTATTTGTTTTTTCTCGAAGTCTGTTTGACTAAGCTCTGATGCCTCTGATGTCATGGAAAAGGAAACAATAACTATTCATTTTTGTGTTCAAAGTGCTGCGGGGCTGAAAGTTTGCATTTGAACACCTATTGTTCTTATCCATGGCTATTGTACATCCTGTTGCAGAGGTTAAACAGGTCCTGAAATTCTACTGGGAAACATAAGTCAGCCTTAGGTGAACAGGGTGCACCTGTTCATTTTGTGCAGGAAGGTGAGAAATGCTTTAAATAATTAAACACTTTAAAACATTAATGCAGCCTTTAAGCCACAAGACACCATGTGTGTAGCTCAATTAAGGAGCAGTTGAATGTTTGCTTCATGTTAGCCAGTGCTGCAGGTGGCACACACAGACTGCCAGGCTTAAGTCAAACCTCCATCCCAGTTCATTCTATTGTCATTCTTCTAAGCTCGCTCTAGAAGCTTCAAAGAAATTAATCTTTCCAGTCTCCAATCAGACCTACCTTTGGATTAGTCCACACAGTCCCTCCCATTCAGCATGGAAGTCATGATCTCCTTTCTCAGCTCCCCCTCATTAGCTTAATAGAGGTTCATCCTCCACCCCCAGACACACACACATAAAGACACACACACACACAGACATACACACACACACACACACACACACACACATTCCAATTCCCTCTCCTGTACCTCTAACCAAGTTCCGTGAACAAGGTCACGAGGCTACAAATTGTGCAGAGGGAAAAGGTGAAGCAATGTGAACAGTGCCCGTACCTTTCAGCTTTGAGAAAATAGCCAAAAGCACAACCTTGGAGTGAAGGGATGACCCTTTAGAATTGAAGTAAGGAGGAATTTCTTCAGCCAGAGAGTGGTGAACCTGTGGAAATCTTTGCCTCAGAAGGTTGTGAAGGTCACATCATTGAGTGTATTTTTAGACAGAGATAGTTAAGTTCTTCACTTGTGATGGGATCAAGACTAATGGGAGAAAGCTGGGGAGAATGGGGTTGAGAAGTATATCAGCCATTACCGAATAATGAAGACTCAATAGGCTGAATTCTACTCCTATACCTAATAGTCTGGACAGGGGGAGAAAAGATGGACCAAATGGCCTCGTTCTGTATTGAGTCTATGTTAGCAAGTTAGATTTAGGAACGTTATGGTGAGTACATCACAAGCATGTCTTCACAGAGCCACCCCAGGTGGCTGCCAGAGACCTAACCTGTCTGCCCAAATATAAGCAGGTTAGCACCCATTGGTGTTGGCCATTAATAACTTCATTCAGGTGCACATACAGGGACAGAAACAGGTTTGTTGGAGGCACTTGGGGAAAGTGAATCTAAGGTTGGAGGAGTCAACCAACACCATCTGCAATATGTTGTCTATTGCAGGACAGTATCAGGCTCCCTGGACAGCACTATTAAAACACAATGACAACTTCCATCTAGATGGAGCAGATACATGGGATCAGCAGCACGTGCAAGTTCCCCTCCAAAACACACACATTCCTGACTTGGAAATGCATCATTGTTCCTGGATCAAAATCCTGGAATTCCTTTCCTAAGGGTCTATGTACAGCATGTGGACAGCAGGTAGTTCAAGAAGGCAGCTCATCACCAACTTCTTAAGGGCAACTAGGGGTGAAAAAGAATGCTAGCCCAGCCAGTTACACCCACATCACACGAGTGAGAAATAAATCCTCCCAAGGATGCGGGTCTTCAGTTCTGTAGATTAAAGAAGCTGTTGTTGCTGTTCTACGAGAAGAAGATTGATGGAATATATGATAGAGGTGCTCAAAATATGAGAGCTGTACACAGTAGATAGAGATTGTTCTCAATGGTGCAAGAGTTAAGATCCAAATGATGTAGATTTAACTTGATTAACAAAAGGAAACCCTTTTTTGATACGGTGAATTGATACAATCTGGAATGTATTGTCTGAAAGAGTGATGGAGGCAGATTCAATTGTGACTTTCAAAATGAAATTGGATAAGTACAAGCTGATAGAACTATCGCAGAGATGCAGGAAAGAAACAGCTGAGTGGGACTGTTGAATTGCTCTTGAGTGAACCAGCCCCAGTTTTATGGGCTGGATAGCCTCCTGTCTTGTACCCATTTTACAATATAATTCTTGTAAGTGTTGCTGTGTCAATTAATCCTTTCAAAAGCAGGCAATAGGTCAAACTTTACTTTATCAGTTGGGGGATAAAAGGGGTAGATTAAAGGCAACAGCACCAAAGTTCTGAACAGTATGAGAAAAGCTATTTATGTTAAGAAACATTGGTTGCTTAAGAGCAGTTTTGAAGTTCTGGTTAAAAAGTGAGAGGCAAAGGGATGTGGAGGCAGAGGGACATTGTATTGTGTATTGAAACTTAGAAGGAAAGAGAAAAGGGAAATTCAGGGTAGTAATGACTCCACACTAAAGCCAAGACTTGTGACAAAATCCTGTCCACACATAAAGCAGACACAGGAATTCAATGATCACATTTTTGAAGCATGTGGAAAAATAATCTTGGGACCCTAAAATATTATCCATTTATGTCATGCTTCTCTTTAAAATTGTGAAGTTGTTCACGCAATGCAGTATTTAAACTTTCAGTGGAACAGGTGATCCGATCACTTGCACAAGCTTTATTAAATATTAATAACAAAAATAAATGTTGCATAACTAGTGCCATATGTGTTAATGCGAGAGCCATGCATATTTAAAATGACCTGAAATGCTGTTGTACTGTATTGATGCTGCTTTAATGTTGCGCAGAAGGATGATAAAGCATTCAGATCTAACTGCATTTTCACATTCATCAAATAGCCAAACCTGGTTGTGTTGTTATGAAGCATTCTCCTTCACTACCACGCAAGGAGGAACATCAGACGATGCCTTTGTTGTATGCATCTGGCATTCAACTAAGTTGTGATATTGATATTGGAAAAAAGAAGAAAAAAGCCTTATATTTACATAGCACTTTTCACAGTCTGAGGGCATCCCAAAACAGTTGATAGTCAGTAAAGTACTTTTGAGGCATACCTACTGTTGTACTATACTAATGTCAAAACAATCTATTTTTTATGATGTTAATTGAGAAGTAAACAATGGTCTGGGTACCAGCGCAACTTCTCTACTCTTCTTTGTAATATTGTTACATTTTTTGTCCTAACACCCATCTGCAAATACAAACTGGCGTTGGTTTAGTCTCTCACCCAAACAAAAACCACTTCAACAGTGTAACACTCCCTCAGGTCCAAGAATGGGATTTGAACTCACTGTTCTTCTGATGTAGAAACCAGAATGCTACCAACTGACCAAGAGCCCCCTTTGGGTTTATATCTTCTTGCTGTCCAAGAATAGAGAATGGTGATAGTGGCAGAACAGTGAGAAGGGGGAAATAAATTGCCCGTAGTGTTAGGTAAGGGATAAATGTAGGGGTATGGGTGGGTTGCGCTTCGGCGGGTCGGTGTGGACTTGTTGGGCCGAAGCCTGTTTCCACACTGTAAGTCTAATCTAATCTAATCTAAATGAATAAAGCTGCTACCAATAAAATATTTCAACATTTTGTTTCATATGCCTTTCGGAGAGCTTGTTTGCTGGCCTAGGTTTCACAGTATCTGTAATTTATTTTTCTCCAATTCAACAAAGGTCAGAAGTTAAAGGAGTGTAGGACTACTGTAGTGCCAATCAAGTCCCAGTAAAATAGACTTTCAATCAAATCAAAAGCAAAAGTTTCCTTCAGCACACTGAACTTATAATATACTTTGGGTGTCATCTGATTAGTTTCACTTGCAACTCTATTCCTGTGGTCCTGTAATTTTCCTTTTTGGAGTATTTGTATGGTTCCTTTTTCAAGTATTCACACAATTTCTTTTTGAAAGTTACCATTGAATTTGCTTCTACTTCCACTTTGTGCAATTCAAATCATCATCACTCTGTGCAAAAGAAAAGTATTCCTCCCCATTACTTTTATGATCACCTTTAATCTCTGCTCTCTCATTGCCGACCCACCTATGAATGGAAGAAATTTCTCCCTTTTTACTGTATTATTAATTTTGTTATTTTTTATTTTAGTACAAGGTCTGATCCTCATGCATCAGCTTTACATGACTAAATTAAAGGGGTGACCTTTCAGCAGAATGGATAGAGATCTTTGTTCCGTCATTCTGTGTAACACAAGAGTGTCCTTTAAAAAAAGCACAGTTTTCTAAAAAAAATGTTCGTGAACAATGACCATGTTACCGTGACTAGAATCTGTCAAGGGGTCTACCAACATTTTTATGTTGTCTGTGGCTCCAGTTCTTTTGGGAACTTTACACAGCTAATACCTATTGCCAATAAAATGAGTCCCCACAGTTAATGTGAAAATGTTAGGTGGTGTTCCTAAACTGTTGAAGGTGTTGTCAGTTAAAAGACATTCTACAAGCTGTCAGTCATTGCTTGCCACTGTGATCACCTGGGATCTGTCATCTTTTCCCTTGTGAATTCCAGAGAGGCCTTACCTTGACTAACGGAACCAGAGGCACTTACATATTTTGCATATTGCCCAACTGATGATGTTCATTACAGAAGTTAGCAGAGTGTCTCTGTCTGCTATCATTCCTAACCTGATCCCTCTCCAGAGTCATGCAGATGCAATGACACTGATGCAGCTACACTCATGTCACAGCAGGGCTCATGAATTCTTGTGTTCCTGCCATCTCTTTGCCAGTGACATTACAACTGATGCTGTGCATGCTCGGAATCAAGGCTGATCTGTCTGCTTATGTATCATCCCTGTTGCTGCATATCCCTATTATGAAATCCAGAAAGTCCTATGTCTGAATTTCACAATAAAACCAAACACCACAGGTTAAAAGCATGCTGCTCAAAATATGATTAAATTAAAATAATTCTACCTTTGGAGGATAGTTCTCAGGTGAGGGAAGGAATATTCTTTTTTGTTCTCTTTGTAAAAAAAAGAGTTGAATGCAAGATGCCAATTAGATGATCTGGGTGCTATTTTCTCATCCATTATTTCAAGTCCAATTCTGTTTCCATTCTGTTTATCGCCTATGATCTCATTTGGTTCAGCACCAAACAAGAGGGCATTACTAGAGTGATCCTGCCTTTCTTTTTGTGTTAAGTGTTTCAACCAGCCTCTGGGAACAGCTAATGGGCCATCCCAGAAAGACCGCTCCCTGGGTTCTTCACAGGGATGCTGCTGGCCAAGGTAACGTACTTGCCCATGTGGGAAGAAATGCAATATGCCCAGCCTCCCTGCCTTCTCCTTTGCTCACCTGTTACCTGGATTGTGAGTGGGGCTGCAATGTTCACCCATGGCTGGAGAACTTGGAGAACACTGCATTCACATCTGCATGGAGCAGTCACCCTTCTGACAATGCTTCAAACTTTACAAATGTCATAGACTATCAACAAATATTAAATAAACCTTTATGTGCTAACTACATTGGCAGTGAAAACATGGGAAACCATAGACTTGTCATACTTTCCCCTTTTTGATGCCGCAAGATACTCAACTTGGAATGGGGAGCTATGTTGACAGAATGGGTTCACACTTAAATTAACACAGCAGCCTCAGTTACAACTCAAAGCAAATAAAAACATAACAATCTGTGATGAATAGATTAATGCTTATTAATATTAGTATTCAGTAAATAAAAATAAGTGTTAAGGAAACCTAATTAAAAATTAATACAAAAACCTAGTAAAACGAACACTATATTAATCTGCATAAATTAATGTAAACCATTCTTTTCATAACCTGATCAATATTCTGAAGACATTTACAGGTATTTTAGTGTTGCATTATATAATTGGTATTAAATATATTTATAATATCACTCCATGTGCTTTATTAAGGTTTAAACAAGAAATCCACATTAATGAACAAACGTTCAACTTTAACAAAAGAAATATTGTAGCCAAAAAAAAAATTTCAATGATACGGAAGAGAAACTATACTTTAGAAAATTATAAAAGTGCTAACACTAAAGATGATGAAATAGATTCAGATTGTTTTAAGAAGGTTCGGTTTGTTTGTTGTCTGCTTCAGGAAGCCTAAATGCTGGGATCAAGTGTGGGAAATGAGGAAGAGGGGAGGAATTGAAGTGAATATTTACCCCCACCCCCACCTCCTCATAGAACCCGCTACCTGCTGAACACGTTTCTGCCAAATTGTCCATTGATTTTAAATTCATCAGCGGCTGCATAGCCAGCACTAGGCTTAATTTCCCAAGATACCATTTAGGTTAAAGGCATCCTGTCAATAAAGTACAGATCTGAAAAAAAAACCATTGCCCAGCTCACTCCTATTCACTATGTGAATAGGGGGTGTGGGTCCTCTCTCCCCTCCCTCCCCTGGACCAGACGGTTCTCAAAAGTGCTGCCTGAACGTGGAATCAGCACTGTCCTTCAATGGAGCTAGCAAACCTGGTGATTTGGGAAGAGATTGATATCAACAGTTCGCCTGAGCCCCGCACCCTTTCATAAAACACCTCTCCATTCCAATTTCCGTTCGATAATTACTCAATGAGAGAGACTGTGATGAATTTTGTAGATGAAATATCTCCTTCTCCCTTCCACTCGGCGCAGTATATTATCCAGGCGGAGAAGCCAATGCTCCCAAACCTTGCAGTGCTGCCCCCTCGGTCTTTAACGCAAAGGTCCCGGCGATTATGAAAGAAATTAGAAGGAGACAGATCATTTATCCTGATCAGCTAACTGACTGCTTCATTTGAGGAGGGCAGTGTTCAACATGTGAATAACAGGACAGTGATCAGGGCTGAGAAGTTTGTCTTTCAACATGGTCAGACAAATTAACATTGTTATATTTTTTTCTCTCCCCAAATGATGGAGGATATCGAAATTTTTGAATAAAGTATTTTTAAAATCGATTAAAAATTGCAGCAAGGCTCATTTTCCTTTTTTTTTAAACAACAAAATCCATTATCTAAAATGATAGCGTTTACCATTTCTCCAAATATACAGCCAACAGCCTGCAATGTTCCAGAGGGAAAATCACACTTTGCACCTATTGGATTTGTCGCTTGGAGCTTTAAGTTATGGGGCGGATAGTTGTACACACACGCACGCACACACACACACACCCTTCCCAGTCCCTGCACCGAAATGTTGGACGAATTTGTCGTTAATTCACAATCTCCGAGTAATGTTAGTATAAATAAGAATTGACTTCAATAAAGGTGACTGCGCCTAAAGAAGACTGTAATGTGCTGGGAACCTCAAATAAGCAGGAAATGCCGGCAGTGCTCAGGGAGTCAGAGAGTTCCTGTTGAGAGAGAGAGAGAGATAACGGTTCAAAGCTCCGAGGAGAGGTGAGAGGGTCTAACAGAAGGTCAGAGAGCTGAAACCAGCAATGAGACCCTCTCTGCAGATACCGCCTGGCTGCCTGAGTATGTCCAACACACCTTTGAGCATTTTTTGTTTTTGCATTGCTGTATAGATATATATCTGCATAACATTTCTACATACCCATTGTGTGTGTGAGAGAGAGGTGTGCTCGAACTGTCAGGGAACCTTGGACTGACTGATGACTCTGCTCGTTTAACCAAAGGCAAGCAGAGGGTGAAGTGGCTGTCCCGGACCCGAGAGCTCAGGCCAGTCTCACAGCCGCTGTGTGAACACATCACCCTACACCATCTCTCCTCCCCCTCCCCATCAGACTGGAGAACATCCACATGTGCCTGCACCACTCACGCTGGGGTTAGGCAAAGGCCTGATGGACTTTGGCCGGTGGAGTTAACAGTGACGGGGGGGGGGGGGGGGAAACCAAAGACGGGGTTTTGATTTTAAAATGTGGGGGGTGGGGTAATTTTTGAGTTGAAGTGACGGAACAGTGACGACTCCACGATTAGTGTCCAGAGAGCTCAGTAATGGACAGCAGGAGCGAGCAGACCCAACGGGAGCAACACCCAGAGCATCTCAGCAAAGATCTACTGTTGGCATTACTGGCTCAAAACCAGCACCTTCGAAACGGTGAGAGAGAGAGAGAGGCTGTTACGACAAAGCAATCTTAAGGTTCATTAATATACATCCCAATGAAGGAGCCTTAGATATTATCTGACTGACATTAGGAATCATAGAGACTGTTTTAAAAACAACTGGGAGTAAATTGATCAAAGTGCAGAATTTCTTTCCTCGCGGGCTTTTATTTTCTTGGAAAATAGCTTTATTCGAACCAACTCGACCTCACCAATGTGGCTCACCTTCCAAATTAAAGGCTTTCTGGACTTCTATATGGTGGAGTCAGTGTGCACGCCGGGTTTTGAGGGGGGGGGGGGGTGGGAGGCCAAACACGATTTGATCAGACTTTTATAAAATATTTAAAATAGAGGGATTTTCCCGTAAATAGCAAAAAAAGAAACAAAATCGCAAATCCCTCAACGATTTTGTATTGTTGCTTGGTGAATAGGTAAGTTTAAACAAGCCAGGCGCAGTTATGCAGTCAATTATTCCAAAGGCAGACTCGTCGGGAGACAACTGTTCCCTAATAGCATTTGAGCTAAAGTGCAATTTAATTTTCTCTCCCTTATCAATAGCTTTCTTTGCCATCTGACAATTAGGAGCGGCTTAGGGGAAAGAGCTGCTTTTTATATGTGTGTGTCTGTTCGGGTGTGTGTAGTGATCTACCAGAAAACAGGCAATTTTAATCGCTCTCCTTCACGAACCGAATCTGTTTTGCTTCATTATTATTGTGCGTTTATTTAACTATATAAAGTTCATCTGGGACGGCGGCTAGCCAGTCTGACCCGGGCACTGAGATCCAGTTACTACCGGTAGGTCCTGATGCCTATTCCTATTTTTTAAGAAAAAAACCTGGATGGGAATGTTTTGAGACAACAGTTTCAGTCTCTCCGCCTGTGTGTTCGTGCAGTTAACAGGTTCTATTTCGTAACTGCAGTGTGTTTAATATTGGACTTAGCTGGGAAGAGAAAACGGAAAAGAGACGTTTTGATTTCTAAATGTGCAGGATGTTTTCCCTAGTGCGAATTTAGAACGCGTGGAATACGTTTAATTTGTAAAAAAAAATGAAGTTTAAACAGACAGAATGCAATAATTTGGATTATGAGCGGTAAACAAAGAGACAGTTTAGGGCCTAACAACAGAATAAATGACATACCAGTGCAAACACATGTATCGATTGTGAAATCCAGTGTAGTTCGGGGTAATGGCATTTAGTTCTTATGTGGAGAGATGCTATGAACTGTACGGCGTTTGGCCTACATAAGGTTGGGGACTGTTCCTTGCCAATATATTCAGATACTACAGAAATCTGTTTTCTTCAGAATAAAACTGCGCCCTCGATTACTGCCATGGCCTATCTCCTGTATAGCATATGATTAGTGTCTCGACTGTAACCCATTTCCTCAGTACAAGCCCACCAAGACACCACCGCCAACCAAAGGACCGCAGTTCTCCGGCTGGAGGAACCCAATGAGAGGAAGTGTTTTGCCACTGGAGGTTTGAGGATTGCAGTGGTGCATTGTGAACTAAATCAGCACCGGGTCCCTATTCAACCGTTACTTAGGATTCAACCGTCCATAAAATTATGTATATGTTTATGAGTGTGTGTTGATGGTGGAGCTAGTGGACTGGAGAGGGAACTCTGCAAGTAAAGCGAATGTAAATGTTGCAAGTCAGTGCGTGGTGGTGGTGACTTTGATATTCTGAAATATACTACTTTGTGTGGTAAACCACATGTCACGTTTGCTTTTGGGATTACGTTATGACATTATACAGTGGTTCCCTCGACTTACCACATTTTCTGCTACAGTTAATGTCTGGTATATTATAAACCCGCAATAAATAATTCCGTAATGTAAGACATTAATTATTTAGCTGAAAGTAACGATTTGGGGAAAGCTACATTTACCAAACCCTCTGATCACTGAAGGAGCAAGGTGATGGCTCGTCTATAGTTCAAATAGCTTTAGCATTAAACTTTATTGGAAGGACATGAAGAGGTATGCTTGTGTATGAGGTAGTAAGCACAGAAAGCAAGCAGATCAAATCTCTTCTCTGTCTTCAACAACAACGTCCATTTATATGACGCCTTTAAGTAAGGGAAAGGGCCAGATGTTGCTGTTTGCTGCAAGTTGAGGCTTAGCCACATTATGTTGTACTGGAGTAAGGGACTGGAAGATTTGTTGTTGAGGAATGTTTCACGGAGCGATTTAAAAGACGAGGGAAGCCCAAAGGTTAAGGGAGAGAATTACAGAGTTTAGAATTCCGGGAGCTGATAGGGACAGCTATTAAACTGGGAATCTGCTCAGGCTAGAAGAGCCTGAGTTTGGGTTGTAGTCTGGAGGAAATGACAGATAGGTATAAGTGTGCACTTTGCTGTCTCTTTTGATATCTCTTTCTATATGTTAACCCCTCGGTTTATTTTAATCACTGTCTCATCGTGTGCGACTGGAGACTGATGTGATTTCGCCTCCTCAACCCAACGCCCTCTCCCTGTCCTGTATCTCCCCTTTGTAATCTCCTTATAGTGTAAGCGCTGCTCAGATGGCTCAGTTCAGTCCTTGGTAATATCAGTGCACCAAACAACAGACTTAGCAGAGGCACATGGTCACGGTTCTCCCTGCACTTCTGGGATGAATCATGTTGCCTTTGACGAATTTATTTTTCGAAGTTTTGAGTAAATATAGTCCCAAAACATTTCAAACGAAAGCGTAGATAGTGTGCGCTGTGTTTTTGAAATGAACCGGTTCTATTTGGATGCAGTGCTGAGATAGATAGAACACGAATTTATAGTCTATTTCAGAATCAAAGTGTCGCCAAAACAATCTCTGTATCTGCCTTGTGAGCTATAATACTGAATGGTTGTTTCAATGGGACATTTGGTTACAGTCTTTCGTTGCATATAATCTGTCAATATTAATAAATGCACCCAGTGGAACTGGATTTATTTTGTGTGTTAAATATTCATATTTCCAATCGTCGTAAAGCAGAAATCTTCCGTGGAATTAAAACTGTCGGAGAGCATAGATAATCCTCATGAAATGAAGCCCATTTACTTTGACTTAGCGCACTACGCATTGAAGAAACCCCCTTTCAGCGCTTGTTGCTTTGTTCATGTCTGTATATGCAGATGGTCAGCTCAATTCCTCTTCTGGAGGTGTCAGAGATTTCGGCTTTCTCCTGGATACCAATGTTTTAAAACAATGTGGAGCAGTCTTGTCCACAGCAAAACAAATTATTTGCCAGTACCTTTCTTTGGTGGCTGGGTTCTAGCATAGCTAAACCTGGTTGGTTAAAATATATGAATTAATAGCGCAAGGAATGACTGGGAAACAGTGCATGTGTAATGGTAAATTAATCAAAGCACCCAGGAACTCCAGCCAGCAACATCATACAAATGAGATCAGTCATTAAGAAGCAGCACCTATTGTATATCGAACCCCGATAAATGTAACACTTGTGTGTCTCTCTCACAACTGCAACATTGGTGTCTGCAGCTCTCCTGTTAATATAACACGCATTGTAAACGATTCTCCTGTAAATATAACACCTTAGGAACAGATCTCTCAAATATAATATTCATTGTAAAAAGCTGTCCTATAAATATAACACTCGTTGAATTCAGCTCTTCCGTAAATATAACACACATTGTAAACAACTCTCCTGTAAATATAACATCTTAGAATACAGGTCTCTCAAATATTATATTCATTGTAAAATGCTGTCCTATTAATATCACTCATTGCCATTCAGTTCTCCTGTAAAAATAACATCCTAGAATACAGATCTCTCAAATATAGTACTCATTGTATTCAGTTCTTGTGTAAAGATAACACTTATTGTATGCAATTTTCCTATAGATATAATACTCATTGTGGACAGATCTCCTGTATATATCAATCACCTGAAAATAGAACACTCATTATATACAGTTGACCTGTAAATATAATACACTTTGTACACAACTTTCTCAAATATAACACTCATTGTATTCTATTCTACTGTAAAGATTGCACTCATTGTATACAGTTTCCTGTAAATGTAGCTTGCATTGTATACAGATCTCCTGTATATACAGATCACCTGAAAATATAACTCATTGTATACAGCTCTCTCATGAATGTCAGACAAAATACATAAAGACCAGTCCCAGCAAAAACATAAACATCTCAAGAATATAACATATTAATGACAGATCTATGTATAACATATTAAATGGAGAGATCGTTATATAAACATCATTATATTTGAGAAATCCATTACATACATTATATACAAATCTCTCCATATAACATGTTATATTTAGATCTCTCATTAATATGTAAATGGACATCTCAAATGTAATAAGCATTATACATAAAGCTCTCATAAATATTGTACACATTTTGTTTTTATTCACTTATGGAACGTGGGCATCACTGGCTGGGCCAGCATTTAACACCTGTCTCTAGTTACCCTTGAGAAGGAGGTGGTGAGCTACTTTCTTGAACTGTTGTAGTCCATCATACTTTATGTAGTTACGAAAAACTTGTGTACACTGTCTCACATTGCACAGGGAGGTGAGACATAAAGCCTTTGACTGAACATTCACCAAGGAGATCCATCAAAACTGGGGAAAACCAGATCTGTCATAACTGAAATCCGTAATATCAATATCCTCAGGCTTAACAGTAATCAGAAACTGAATGGGTCATCCATGTAAATAGTATGCCTACAAATACATACTGGGAATTCTGTGATGAGTCATCACGTTCCAACTCCCAAATGCCTGTCTATAATCTATATTATTTTTTGGATCAGTGGTGCTGGAAGAGCACAGCAGTTCAGGCAGCATCCAAGGAGCAGCAAAATCGACGTTTCGGGCAAAAGCCCTTCATCAGGAATAAAGGCAGAGAGCCTGAAGCATGGAGAGATAAGCTAGAGGAGGGTGGAGATGGGGAGAAAGTAGCACGGAGTGCAATAGGTGAGCGGGGGAGGGGATGAAGGTGATAGGTCGGGGGGAGGGTGGAGTGGATAGGTGGAAAGGAATTTAGGCAGGTAGGACAAGTCATGGGGACAGTGCTGAGCTGGAAGTTTGGAACTAGGGTGAGGTGGGGGAAGGGGAAATGAGGAAACTGTTGAAGTCCACATTGATGCCCTGGGGTTGAAGTGTTCCGAGGTGGAAGATGAGGCATTCTTCCTCCAGGCGTCTGGTGATGAGGGAGCGGTGGTGAAGGAGGCCCAGGACCTCCATGTCCTCGGCAGAGTGGGAAGGGGGTTGAAATATTGGGCCACGGGGCAGTGTGGTTGATGGTGCGAGTGTCCTGGAGATGTTTCCTAAAGCGCTCTGCTAGGAGGCGTCCAGTCTCCCCAATGTAGAGGAGACCGCATCAGGAGCAACAGATACAATAAATGATATTAGTGGATGTGCAGTAAAACTTTGATGGATGTGGAAGACTCCTTTAGGGCCTTGGATGGAGGTGAGGGAGGAGGTTTTGCAGTTCCTGCGGTGGCAGGGGAAGGTGCCAGGATGGGAGGGTGGGTTCTCGGGGGGTGTGGACCTGACCAGGTAGTCACAGAGGGAACGGTCTTTGCAGAAGGGGAAAAGTGGTGGGGAGGGAAATATATCCCTGGTGGTGGGGTCTTCAATATGGACTTCAACAGTTTCCTCATTTCCCTTCCCCCACCTCACCCTAGTTCCAAACTTCCAGCTCAGCACTGTCCCCATGACTTGTCCTACCTGCCTATCTTCTTTTCCACCTATCCACTCCACCCTCCTCCCTGACCTATCACCTTCATCCCCTCCTCCACTCACCCATTGTACTCTATGCTACTTTCTCCCCATCCCCATCCTCCTCTAGCTCATCTCTCCCCTCGTCAGGCTCTCTGCCTTTATTCCTGATAATAAAGGGCTTTTGCCCGAAACATCGATTTTGCTGCTCCTCGGATGCTGCCTGAACTACTGTGCTCTTCCAGCACCACTAATCCAAAATCTGGTTTCCAGCATCTGCAGTCATTGTTTTTACCTATAATCTATATTACACAAGTCAGGAGAGTGATGGAATATTTTTCACTAGCCTGAATAAAAGCATTTAAAAAGCTTGACACCATTGAAGACAAGCAGCCTACTTCATTGCCTCACCATCCATTACCTTAACCACCCGCTCCCTTTAATGAGACACAGTGGCAGTACCATGTACCACCTACAAGATGCCTGCCAAGCTTTTTCCAATGGTACCTTGCAAACCCGTAACCTCAACCACATAGCAGGATACGGGTGATGGATACTTGGGAACAACAGAACCTGCAAGCTCTTCTCTCCACTCCTGAGTTGCAATTATATCACGGCTCTTTCACTTCCTTTTAACAGAATAGTAGATGTACTTACCCGGTATGGACTGCAACAGATCAAGAAGAAAGCTCACCAACATTTTCTCAATTATTAATAAATAAATAGTGCTGGCCTAACCAGTGACACCAACATCTCATGAATTAATAAAAAAAACACTCTGTACATATGTCTAAAATATGCATGAATGGAACTCAGTAGCAAGTACCACATGCAATCTTCAAAAATATGTAACATTGAACACTTGCTAAATAAATGCTCAAAGTTTTCCTCTTACCAATAGATACTAACATTTTACTTCCAAAATTGTAGAACCTTCACTGTTTTTCATCCAGTGTTCCTAGAGGGACAACAAATTAAGCATGTTCAAATGAGCACCTCAATGTATTCGGCTGTAACTCACACCCCCACCACCCCCCAAATTTCTTTAATCTCTCAAAAAACAACAAGCAGTGAATAATATTTTTAGTCCAAGTCTAAATCAGGTACATCAGAAATTGCACTAACTCAATATTAATATTATCACATTCATCTTTGCAAAATATAACAAATTATGATAAAGTTTGTTATTGTTCAATGCATCATGATCTCTCAAATATAAGTAGATAGACTGCATTGATTACTGTGACATATGTCATAATGTACACAGGTATAAAACACAGCATACTTATTTCTCTATTAAAGACAATGTATGTATAATTTTACATATGACACTATATAGAATTCAAGTATGTAACATGAAGTTCTAAATTTTTGCCATTCATAATATGAGAATATAATACACACCAAATCATTTATCCATTATGTTATATATATATATGTATATATAAATGATTTGAAGGAGACTATAAATGGCTAATTAGCAATTCTGCTCAAGACATGAAGATTGAGGGAGCTGTGGATAATGAGGAGAATTCTCGGAGAATGCAGCAGGTTATAACAGCTAGAAACTTGGGCGGTAAAATAGCAGATGGAGTTTAATCTGGACAAAAGGGAGGTGATGCATTTTTGGAGATGTCATGAAGTATACAGTAAATGGCAGAACCCTTGATAGCATCTTCATGCAGAAGTATCTATGTGTACAGGTCCACAGTACCGTGAAAGTTGCAACAAAAGTGGGTAAGGTGGTCAAGAAGGCTTATGACATGTTTTGCCTTCACTAGATTGGGCACGGAGAATAAAAATTGGCAAGGCATGTTACAGCTGTATAGAACTTTAGTTAGGCCACATTTCGAATATGGTGTATAGTGCTGATCACCACATAAGCAGAAGGATGTGGAAGCTTTAGAGAGAGTGCAGAAATGGTTTATTAGGATGTTGCCTGCTTTGGAAGGAGTTAGCCATGAGGAGAGATTGGACAAATTTGGTTGGTTTTCCATTGAACATCAAAGAATGATGAGCAACCTGATGAAGTTTACAAAATTATGAGAGACATGTATAGAATGGATAGTCAAAGCCTTTTTCCCAGAGTAGAAATGTCAACTTCTACAGTATGTTGTAAAGGTTAAAAGGAGTAAGCTTAAAGGAGATGTGAGAGGCAAGTTATCTTTGAAAGTGGTAAGTGCCTGAATGCACTGCTAGTGGAGGCAGCTACAATAGCAATGCATTTTGCAGATATATGTATAGGCTGTGAATCATAGAATCCCTCGGAATAGAGGAAATGGATGGCCTGGAGGCAAGTTTATAAAGGCGTCATGTGTTGGCGCAGTCTTGATGGGCCGACTGGCCTGTGCCTGTGCTCTATTGTTCTTTGTTCTTTGTTTAACTATCGTTTTAACACACAACATTGATATATAGACTGCTGCAACAGATAACACGCTACAGACTTACGATCTTTTGTGTAGACTTGTTTTGTTGTGAGCATGTAATATGTGAGTATAAATAAATAACTTATAAATACATAATGTACACCATGTGACCTCCTTTTAATAAATAGCTTACAATATACACCACTATAAATACATAACAGACAACCTGTCAGATAACTAACATGTAATGTTTAAAGCAGTGCTTCCAATCTGCGCATCAATACTCCAAGCAGTGCTGTGAGCTCTGGGGCAGCAACAGCCTCCTTGGAACGTTGACTAATTCAGGACAGCTTTGTGTCTGCTTTAACAGGCTCCCACTCTCACCACCCCACAGCCTCAACTCCTCACTCGCTAAGTTGTCACTAAGGAGTCATGATCATTTTCAAGCCTTAAAATGGGGTCACAGCGGGACACGTTTAGGAAGCACTTTGGTCGAGCCCTTCTGTCATAAATATACAGCAATTTATACTGAGCTGTCCTATTTAACATGTACTATATACGGATTGCTCAATTATACAACGTATTGGCTGTAGATTGCTCTTCAGCAGATTTAAAAGTAAATCCCTGCAATACTGTCATGACTATATATGCACACCATGTCGAGCTTCTATAAGTTAATTCACTGCATCAACATCTAAATGTACAACTAACTAATTTATAATCTTTCATAAATATATTACACCAGGTTGAGCTTCTCACAAGTAGGTTATACATAATGTCTGCATGCAGCTAAACTATGTGATCAAAGCTATATCACTCACTATGCAAAAAATACATATTCAAAGACATACAGTCAAGAGATCATTCACATACATTGTACATCAAGTCATACGACACAAAAACAGGCCCTTTGGTCCAACTCATCCATGCCAATTAGACATCTTAATCTGCACTAGTTCCATTTTCCATTATTTGTCTGTGTCCCTCTAAACTTTTCCTATTCATTTGCCCATTCAGATGTTGTAATTGTACCTGTCTCTACCACTTTCTTTAGCAGCTTGCTCCATACATGCACCACCCTCTGTTTGAAAAGAATTACCCTTCAGGTCCTCTTTGAATCTTGCCCCTCTCATCTTGAACCTATATGCCCCTCTAGTTATGGACGCACCACACTAGGACCATGGCTATTGACCATATTCACACCCGCCATGATTTTATAAACCGCTATAAGTTCACCCCTCTGCCTCTGATACTCCGAGGAAAAAAGCCCCAGTCTATTCAAACCCTCCTTATAACTGAAACCCTCCAGTACTGGAAAATTCTTGTGAAACTTTTCTTCATCGTCTCAAGTTTAACAACATCCATCCAAGGCATGCACATGTAGACACTCCTGCTGACACATGCACTAAAGTACACACTCTTGTGTATACACAGATTCTTAAGGGGAGTGCACATACATGTTCATACACAGCAGTCACAGGACACAAACGTAGAAATATAAAAGAAGGATATACAGCCACATATGTACACTCACAAAATTCCTGCAGATACAATCAAACATGATTCAGGGCAGGCAGGGATTGCCGTCTACAGGATTTATTCAGTGGTTTCACAGTTTCTATACTTAATGTTGACTCTCTCAAATCTGACCTTGTTCTCTTCAAGTCGATTTGTGTCAAAAAGGTTCAACCCAGAAATAAACATGGAATTCCATATTGCCTGCTAGCAACCAGCCTGTACAAGAGGGTAGAATTTTGCCGTTAGAAATGTCACAGCCATCATTACGGAAGAGTTATTAAGCAGCTAAAGCTTTAACCAAGTATGATCTAATTTCAACTGTGAATTTATATTATATTAAACTGAGCACATCGGGCAAAGGCTTTTTTTTTCATTATAAATGAAGTAGGTATTTCCCAAATAGGGACATGTTACATCGGCTTTAATGGATAGACCGTCATTGACAGTCATAAAATGAAATGAAAAGTAGAGATTCACATTGTAATTACTGCTACTAGAGCAACACTTAGGGTTAGCAAATTAAACGCTGCAGAACCTTGACCCCTTTATTCATTCAGTCACTGTTGTAGATCAATCTCAGCAGGAAAGCTCTCATTGCAGAGATTTTACATGAACAGTTTTATCAAAGAATCTTCCACGGCTCAGCTAATTGACAAATTTGTTAAGCGCTTATAGCTACTTGGGATGCAGTGGGTTTGCTTCTTTATAGGTATCTGTAAATGGGAGTATATTTTTCTCTGTTTAACCAAACTAGTTATAATGAGTGTATAATTCCCTGTCACTTGACTGTATATTGTCAAGCCATAAAGTTCCTGTGATTTTGTCACATAGAACATAGAACATACAAGATTACAGCACAGTGCCGGCCCTTCGGCCCTCGACGTTGCGCCAACCTGTGAAACCATTCTGAAGCCAATCTAATCTACACTTTTCCATGATCATCCATATGTTTATCAAATGACCATTTAAATGTCCTTAAAGTTGACGAGTCTGCTACTGTTGCAGATGGCGGTTCCGCGTCTTTACTACTCTCTGAGTAAAGAGTGTACCTCTGACATCTATCCTATACCTATCACCCCTCAATTTAAAGCTATGTCCCCTTGTGCTAGCCATCACCATCTGAGGAAAAAGACTCTCACTATCTACCCTAACGACTCTTCTAATCATCTTGTATGTCTCTATTAAGTCACCTCTCAACCTTCTTCTCTCTAACGAAAGCAGCTTCAAATCCCTCAGTCTTTCCTTGTAAGACCTTCCCTCCGTACCAGGCAACATCCTGGTAAATCTTCTCTGTACCCTTTCCAATGCTTCCACATAACTCACGTTGTTACTTTACTGGTACGGATGTCAATTCAAAGCCTACTGGCGAAGGGAGTTAAAAATGAAACCCAATGTGAACAAAATGTTCCTCAGCAAAACTATGGAAGTGAGATAAACCTATCATAGAACATGATGGCTATCCAGATAAATACAATCCAATTTTTTGATGAGGCAACTACCTGATAGGATTTTTGGAATGATTAATTATTTTTAAAAGTTATTACAAGTTGCTCTTCCCTCCAAATAGTTACAGGTTGATGCTGTTAGGTACTATAACCCAGGTAGTCTTGAATCCCTCATCTAAGCCCTAAATTGAAGGTTGGCAAGTTCACTAGCAAAAGCATGCCTACAGAAATTGCTGCAGAACAGTGCTAGGAAATCAGCCCATCATCTTCAAGCAAAAAAAATATGAAAATGGGCTTGGATCTTGCCTGCTGTTCTGAAATGCAAAGTCAGAAAGGGAATGGCAGCAACCCTGACACTAACCCGAATGCATTCAGAGTTATCTAAAAATGTCACTACGGTGAAGACAATATTTGCCTCATAAGCAAGTAGAAGATCAGGTGCAATCCCTTTCATGAAATGGGAAAGTAATGAAAACTACAGTCACAGCTCTTCCAGAAAATGTGAGCACCTACTGTGGGATTCCTGAGCTGTCAACAAGGGGAAAGACGAAACTGATAATATCCATCTCATCAAACCTATACAACAATGGTGACTTCTGTACATCAAAGAAATGGCAGGCATGCAATTGGAAGAGGTAACAATCTCCTTCTGGGTCAGGGATTAGTGAGTGCAAGTTCCACCGTGTAGTTAGAGTTCTTGATCTAGGTTGACATTCCAAGCCTTACTCAGCAGATGTTGCTACTGTGGCAATGTTGCCCCCATTGAATTTGATATCCTGTCTACTTATTCAGTTACATATTAAATGTCTTGCGCCGCATCATGGATTGTTCCCTGTGCCCGGCTCTTAATTCCTCTCTCAAACAGCACCACCAGAAGAACCAAGTAGACTTAGTGATGGGCACAGAATTTTTACCATATTAGACTAAACAACTTTTGTCCACCTAATCTTGGAGACTAATTACTACAATTAGCCAATGTCATTATTGTTGTAAAATGTGTGATTATCAAAAAACTAGATAGATTTTGTTCTTTTCTCATGTAGAAAATCAAATGCCTTTTAACAAAAGCAAAATCAAGATGGGGAGTGAACAAAATACCTCAATGATCTAAAGTGCTACATAAGTGCAAATGTGATATATTTTAATATATTTTTGATGTCATGATTATTTAAGACGTACTATTTGCAGAAATGGTATTTCTTAACTGCATCAGTAAGTTGTTCACACCTTCTAATGTTTAGATTCTATAGGTAACCTGCTTCCAATCCTTGTTGCAATTGTAAAGCATTGATAAGAGACGATGAACGGTCACACTTCTGAAACAATGTGACTTCTCATTAGAAAATCAAAAGTCATGTTTTATTGTCATGTAAATCCTGCTTTGCATCACATTTTGATCTGACCGTATTAACAATTAGTTATTCTCACAGGGTTTAATATAATCGCATTGCACTGTGAAAAATATTATCTGACCTACAAGGATCATTTAGATTAATGTCAAACTATCTGGTGTTCAGGCATCATTTTAAGGTTAACAGATGTAAAGAAAGTTATTGTGCTTACCTGAGAAGCTGAAGCTGATCAGTGCAGTACTGTAAAGTTCTGTGAGGGAGAACGCCCGGTATATATTATTGTATCAGGATGAGACGAAATATCTCATAAGGTTTAACCAGTTTAAGTGGAAGCAATCTATTTTTTGTATTAACTCACAAGATGTGGTTGTCACTGGCTGGGCCAGTATTTCTAAGTATCCCAAAGGAGTATCTCCTTAATCATTGCGGTCCCTATGGTGTGAGTACACCATCAGCGTCATTGGGGATGGAGTTCCAGGATTTTGACTGAGCGACAATGAGAAATGAATGATATAATTCCAAGTTGGGATGGCACGTGAATCGAAGGGGAACTTGCTGGAGGTGGTATTTGCCATGCATCTTTGCCATTGTCTCTGTAGTTGGTAGAGCTCCCATGTTTGGAAATGTTGCCCAGACATGAGTTGTTGCTGAGCATCACATAAATTAAATACTCTGCAAAGCGACTGAATATTAAAGGTAATGGATGGGATCTTAATCAAACAGGCTGCTTTTTCATGGATGGTATTAGGCTCCTTGAGTATTGTTGAACTCATCCAGGCAAGTTGGGAGCATTCCATCATGCTTCTGACATGTGATTGTAAAAAAGTGGACCATTTTTGTGAATTCATCATAGGACTCATCATTGAACCTCACAGACTCTGCCTGATCTTGTAGCCACAGTCCAGTTCAGTTTCAGAGCAATGGGTGACTTTTCAGGGTATTGATAGTGTGTGTTATTGTCCTTCTCTAATCACCCTTGAGAAGATGGTGGTGAGCTGCATTTGTAAACTACTGCAACCTATTGGGTGGAGGTACACCCACAATGCCATTAACGAGGAAGTTCCAAGATTTTAACCCATCAACACTGAAGGAACAACAATATATTTCCAAGTCAGGATGGTAACTGGCTCAGAGGGGTATTTGTATGTGTGGTGTTCCCATGCATTTGCGGCTCTTGTTATTATTGAGTGGCGTAGCTTCATAGCACTGCCTCTGACATCATCCATCATTTCGCTGATAATTGAGAGTAGACAGATGAGTCAGTAATTGGTTGGATTAGGCCTCTCCTGCTTTTTTATGGGCAGGACATAAATGGGCAATTTTCCATGCCGGGTCAGTGCCAGTGCTACAGTTACATTGGAAAAGTTTGCCTAAGTTAATTCAGTATGTAGAGGGCATCCTCAATATGAAGGTGGTAGTTTTGTCACTACAGGGATTGTACGATGGTCACTTGTAGCAGAACAGATGAACAAAACCATCTGCAGCAGGTCACTTTGTGAGGAGGAGCCAAGTGTTTTTGTCTCTCTTGTTGCAGCTCTCCCCACTTGCTGCAGAAAGAGTCCCACTGCTATGTCCAGCACAGCAAGGGACCTTGGCAGAGAGGGAGGAGCAAGTGCATTTAATGCTGTTACCCTGAAAGAGCACAGCAAGATTATTCTCCATGAAGTCATTGCTATTACTGTTTCAGCAGTCATTGTGTTTGTCTGAAGGACAGATTACTGGACTGCTGTGACACCATGTAAGCCTCTATAACCCACAGCCGTGATGACAACAGTCTGAGCTTGGATGGAAGCTAGCTGATTTTACATGACTTCATTCCAAGCTGCTACAGCAACACTGAGACATTTGGGTGACTGCAGTTTGTGCAGCCTATGTGTTGTACCATCCAAGGTAATGTTAAGGGGAAAAGTTCCAGATTTTTGAATCAGCGATGTTGGAGGAACGGCGATTATATTTCTAAGTCATGGCGTTGCGTGGCTTGAAGGGTAAATTACAGGTGGTGGTGTTGCCCTTTATTTGCTGTTCTTATAGTCTAGCTGTTACAATTTGGGGGTTTGGAGGGTTGAAGAAACCTTGGCAAGTTATTGCAGTGAATTTTGTGCATGATACATACTGTTGCCACTGTGCATCAGTGGCAGAATGAATGAATGTTTCAGATGGTAGAAAGGATGCCAAATCAAGTGATTTAATTTGGGTGAAATAATTTCAGTTTAAGTTGTCAATTCTTTAACCTTAATATGACTAGTTAATTCCAATTTACATTTGAAGAGAAAGCTAATTTTGAATACTACATAGGAAGATGCAACACAGAGAACCCACTTCTTAGGTTTTTAGTAGGGATCATGTTTCAAGTTTGGTTTTACATTGAGCTTTAGTCATGAGACACAAATTTAATATATTTTATATGATGAGGTGAAATACTTCAATCTTATGCATTTTGCAAATCTGCTATTTACTACTTTTTTGTATGTATCTGTTTGTTTATTTTACTGTTTAAGTCACACTCTGAGGGATTATCTATACCAAAAACAAAAGATCATGTAAGAGGTTGTAATATATTCAGTTATCTGCATGAGTTTAGGATTTTCTGCTTGACCTCTATGGTTGAGCACTGCCTGACATCTCAGCATTGGCAGAAGATTGCTCCCATTCAAAGGGAGCAAAGTATCATTTCTGGGAGTAGGTAATAGTTTGGAGGAGCATTATGGAGCTTAGGTTGTTACAGGGGATGCAATACTACACATGGACCTTAGGATGAGCTAGAAAATACCACTTGTTACAGGTACAATAGAGTCACAGTGATAAGTAATAATGTTGAAAACAGAGCACTTCACTTTTCCATGGAAGCTGAGATTAGATTAGACTCCCTACAGTGTGGAAACAGGCCCTTCGGCCCAACAAGTCCACACCGACCGTCCGAAGAGCAACCCACACAGACCCATTCCCCTACCCCTAGCACTGTGGGCAATTTAGCATAGCCAATTCACCTGACCTGCACATCTTTGGCCAGTGGGAGGAATCCAGAGCACCTGGACGAAACCCATGCAGACACAGGGAAAATATGCAAACGCCACACAGACAGTTGCCCAAGGCGGGAATTGAATCCGGGTCCCTAGTGCTGTGAGGCAGCAGTGCTAGCCGCTGTGCCACCCATATTTATATTGAAGAGATATGTGCTTTTCTAGTTTTTGGGCTACCTGAACTTTTTATATATATTGAAGGCTAAGTTGAAACTCTCTCTTCGTTTAGTTTGAATATGCCTTTCATGGACTCTTTATTTTAGCAAGAAATTGATACCTTTCATAGACTATTTTTACATCAGTGAGAAATTGAGTACAATGCATCAGACTAGGCTAACAATAACTCATTTCCCAGGACCTGATTCTATCAGTTGAATTTTGTATTTCTTTGACAAACTTCTACTGTGTTTTTTGGAGGGGTTCTCACTGCAAAGCCTTGAATATTTTCTCACCCTATCTCATCAAACTTGCCTCATTAATTGTCTGAGCATGTCAGTTGTCTGACATGTTCAATTTCCATCCCATTCTATCACATGGGTTTCCCTGAGCGACTCATCATTCAGCAGATGCTCCAGAATTCAATTCATCCCTTGTGTCTAGGCCATCTTTAAAAACCCAACTTCTCAGTAAAATAAAAAAGAATCTATGGAAGATATCTTTTGAACTAGGTAAAGCAAGAGTTTCATCATGGCTTTTAGTATGTATAAAACAGCCCAAAAACTAGAAAAAAAACTAAATCTGTTCAATATAATTATGCGCCCAGACAAGGCTGTATTTCTTTCTATGAGGGCAATAGAACACAATAGCACAGAAAAAATTCATTGCAAGTGGGATTCTTCCCATCATCTGTCTCCTCATCAGGAGACAATCCTCACTCTGACAGCCCCAAGCAGTGTGTGGACAAGCAGAAGGCAGGAAGAACATAGCAAGCCAGGCAGCATCAGGAGGTGCAGAAGTCGGCATTTCAGGTGTAACCCTTCGTCAGGACTCATCACAGCCTAAGCAGTGTGTGGACAGATATCAGAGGCTGCCCTTGACTTAATGCGTAGCTCCTGAGCAAAGGGCTGATAACAACTATGACAAGTTTCCTGACTTTGTATCTGTACTACTCAGGAATAGCGTGGTGGTTCAGTGGTTAGCACTGCTGCCTCACAGCGCCAGGGACCCAGGTTTGGTTCCACCCTCGGGCAACTGTCTGTGTGGAGTTTGCACATTCCCCCGGTGTCTGTGCTGGTTTCCTCTGGGTGCTCCAGTTTCCCACCACAGTCCAAAGTTGTAAAGGTTAGGTGAACTGGTCATGCTAAATTGCCCGTAGTGACTGGGGATATGCAGGCTAGGTAGGTTAGCCATGGAAAATGTAGAGCTACAGGGATAAAGTAGCAGGTTGGGTGTCGGTGGAATGTTGTTTGGAAAGTCAGTGTGGAATCGATGGGCCAAATGGCCTGGTTTCACACTATGGAATTCTATGATTCTAAACAGCAGAAATAATAAGTGTGAGGTCTTGCATTTTGGAAAGTCAAATCAAGGTAGGAGTTTCATGGTGAATAGTAGGGCCTTAAGGAATATAATGGAACAGAGGGACCTTGGAATTTAGGTGCACAGGTTCTCTGAAAGTGGAGTCACAGGTAGAGAGGACAGTGAAGAAGGCTTTTGGCACACTGGCCTTCATCAGTCAGGGCATTAAGTACAGAAATTGTGAAGTTATGTTGCAGTTGCACAGGACATTGGTGAGGCCACACTTGGAGTATTGTGTCCAGTTTTGGTCACCTTGCTATAGGAAGGGTATTACTAAACTGGAAAGAGTGCAGAAGGAATTTACAAGGATGTTGCCAGGACTCAATAATCTGAGTTATAGGGAGAGGTTGAACAAGCTCGGACATTTTTCTTTAGAGCAAAGGAGACTGAGGGGCGATCTTATAGAAGCGTATAACATCATCAGAGGCATGGATAGGGTGAATGTACTCAGTCTTAAGGAATTGAGGACTAGAGGGCATCAGTTTAAGGTTAGAGGGGAAAGAATAAAAGGGAACCTGAGGGGTAACCTTTTTACACAGAGGCTGGTACGAATATGGAATGAACTGCCAGCAGAAGTGGTTGAGGCGGGCATATTAACAACACTTAAAAGGCATTTGGACAAATACGTGGATAGGAAAGGATTAGAAGGATAGGAGCCAAGTTCAGGGAAATGGGGTTAGTGAGGATGGACGTTTTGGTTGGCATAGACCAGTTTGGGCTGAAGGGCCTGTCTCTGCTGTAGAACTCTATGACTCTATGAGCATTATTAGTATCTCTAGCTGAGGAGGCAAAGGACATAAAAGCACTGGAAGGCAGGGATGCTGTGAGTATCCAGATAGGTGAAAGCGAGTGAGCCATGACAGCGAGTGAAGAGCCCAGAGATGTCGTGTGGCCCATCATGAGCTGGTTCCATGTCCAGAAGCACACCATATCCTTGCTGCAGCATTACAATGATAATTTGATGGAGGTGCACCATTGAAGAGTTGGAGAATTCTATGGGTAGATTGGAGATGTCCTGCAAAAATTCTTAGAGACTGGCAAATGTCAGATGCCAATGTCCATGGATGTGGGGTGCATGTGACCATTGCTTAGAGAGTGTGCCCTAAGATATTTTTGCCCAGTTTCCAACATGGAGATTGTTCTGAGCAACCAGAGAGCTGAAATGGACATGTACACGTTCTGGCATTATTGTCAAGTTTTCCTCATGTTTATCTTGTTTACGCGTCTGGTAAGATGGGAGTGTGAATATTAATGAGGTGAGTTGCAGCTTCAAGAAGGCATTCAATGAGCATCAAGTGACACCTTGCTGCTGCCTTGTGAAAATCTCACCAGGCTGCTTGTGAAAAGCTTAAAAAGTGGAAGAAAATAATCTTTATTGTCAGAGATGGACCTCACTGCACTTGCCATCCAATTCTGTCACACATCGCACCACTGACCACATCACTCAGACCCCTAGAAGATCTGGCTTATGTCACTTCACACAGAACACTCTGAACAGGTTTCTGATTTCGCAGGCTATCATAATATCCAAGTGCTTATCATGTAACTTTATTAGAAATCATCTGGCTGCCTTGCCAAGGCAAATGGCAACAGCCAGCATGGATTTGTTAAAAGACAAATTGTTTAGGTATCTTGGATGAAATTTATTGATGAGGTAAGAGTGGATTGACAAGAGAAATATAGTAGATGCACTGCATATGCACTTTCAAAAGACATTTGATGAAATGCTGCATCAGCAGCTGATCAACAAAGTTGAGGCGTGTGACCAAAAAGGAACAGTGGCGGACTTAGTACAAAGTCGGCAGAGTAACAGGAAACAGGGTAGTGGCAACTGATTGTAATCAATTTGTCTCTCTGCTCCTATAAGGATAGAAAAGTCATTAATCTGTCACAGTACATGAATATATAAATTACCTTACAAATGTAAACGTAAAGCTAGTGTGTGCGTACAATTGCATAGAAGATAAATCCCAGCAACAGGCCATTCAGCTCAAAAGGTTCATGCCATGTTTGTTCTCCATGTGAGCCTTCTCTCAACTCACTTCGATTAATAGGTTTCATTCCTTAAAATAAAAGAAAGATCTGAAACAGTAACAGAAATTGCTGGAGAAATTCAGCAGGTGTGGCAGCATCAGTTAAGGGTAAGGCGAATTAATGTGTCAAGTTCAGTGACCTGTTCTGAAGAGAGGTTACTGGACTTGAAATGTTCACTCTCTTTCTCTCTACACAGATGCTGCCAGACCTGCTGAATTTCTTCATCGATTTCTGTTTTCTTTGTTTCATTCCTTTCACGTGCAGATCTAACTTTGTTTTAGTTTCCTTTCATTCCAATTTACCTCATCTCAACTTTTCACTCTATCTTTTTACATAGTTGTTGTGTCAATACGTATCTATTCCTCTTTCCCTCATGCACTACTTTCATTTCCTTTTCAAATAGCTTCCTGTCATAGTGAGTTCAACATTCGAAACATACCTTGAGGGAAGAGTAATTTCTCTCTTTTCCACAGTGTTTGAAACTATCTTGTATTTATGGGCTCTAGGTTCATGTTTGTTTCTTTACTTGACCCAGTTCCTCTCCCTTTCGCCTTGCACAATGAACAACATCTCTCCTGCCCACCACACTATCACAGGCCTTCCCTTGTGTTCTTCTTCCCTTCTATCACATCTCATCCAAATTTTAATTCAAAACCGGTTAAATTCACTTTTCCCAGTCTTGCTGAAAAGTCACAAATCTGAAATGTTAACTCTGCTACTCCCACCATGAATGCTGCCAAATCTGCTGAGTCTTTCCAGTACTTTTTATTACCAACATGTAGTTGATTTCCTGAACTGAACTGTCACTTAAGGTCTAAATCTAATAAATAACATCTTGCAAACTGTCCATATTACAGAGGAGGATGTGCTGGATGTCTTGAAACACATAAGGTGGATAGATCCCCAGGACCTGTTCAGGTGTACCCAAGAACTCTGTGGGAAGCTAGGGAAGTGATTGCTGGGCCTCTTGCTGAGATATTTGTATCGATAGTCACAGGTGAGGTGCCAGAAAACTGGAGGTTGGCTAATGTAGTGCCACTGTTTAAGAAGAGTAGTAAGGAGAAGCCAGGGAACTATAGATCAGTGAGCCTGATGTCAGTGGTGGGCAACTTGTTGGAGGGAATCCTGAGGGACAGGATGTGCATGTGTTTGGAAAGACAAGGACTGATTACGGATAGTCAACATGGCTTTGTGCGTGGGAAATCATGTCTCACAAATTTGATTGAGTTTTTTGAAGAAGTAACAAAGAGGACTGATGAGGGCAGAGCGATAAATGGGATCTATATGGACTTCAGTAAGGTGTTCGACAAGATTCTCCATGGGAAACTGGTTAGCGAGCCTAAGTCTCATGGAATAAAGGGAGAACTAGCCATTTGGATACAGAACTGGCTCAAAGATAGAAGACAGAGAGTGGTGCTGGAGGGTTGTTTTTCAGACTGGAGGCCTGTGACCAGTGGAGTGCCACAAGGATCGGTGCTGGGTCCTCTACTTTTTGTCATTTACATAAATGATTTGGATGCAAGCATAAGAGGTACAGTTAGTAAGTTTGAAGATTACACCAAAATTGGAGATGTAGTGGACAGCGAAGAGGGTTACCTAAGATTACAACAGGATCTTGATCAGATGGGCCAATGGGCCGAGAAGGGGCCGATGGAGTTTAACTCAGATAAATGTGAGGTGCTGCATTTTGGGAAAGCAAATCTTAGCAGGACTTATATACTTAATGATAAGGTCCTAGAGAGTGTTGCTGAACAAAGAGACCTTGGAGTGCAGGTTCATAGTTCCTTGAAAGTGGAGTCGCAGGTAGATAGGATAGTGAAGAAGGCATTTGGTATGCTTTGTTTTATTGGTCAGAGTATTGAGTACAGAAGATGGGAAGTCATGTTACGGCTGTACAGGACATTGGTTAGGCCACTGTTGGAATATTGCGTGCAATTCTGATCTCCTTCCTATCAGAAACATGTTGTGAAACTTGAAAGAGTTCGGAAAAAAATTAACAAGGATGTTGCCAGGGTTAGAGGATTTGAGCTTTAGGGAGAAGCTGAACAGGCTGAGGCTGTTTTCCCTGGAGCGTCGGAGGCTGAGAGGTGACTTTATAGAGGTTTACAAAATTATGAGGGGCATGGATAGGGTAAATAGGAAAAGTCTTTTCCCTGGGATCAGGGAGTCCAGAATGAGAGGGCATAGGTTTAGGGTGAGAGGGGAAAGATATAAAAGAGACCAAAGGGGCAACCTTTTCACACAGAGGGTGGTACTTGTACGGAATGAGCTGCCAGAGGAAGTGGTGGAGGCTGGCACAATTGCAACATTTAAGAGGTGTTTGGATGGGTATATGAATAGGAAGGGTTTGGAGGGATATGGGCCGGGTGCTGGCAGGTGGGACTAGATTGGGTTGGGATATCTGGTCGGCATGGACAGGTTGGACTGAAGGGTCTGTTTCCATGCTGTATATCTCTATGACTCTATAACTTAGTTTGGCTTGATGCTGAATAAATTAGTACATACTGCGGTTGCTGTGATTACTTACTTACTTATTTATCAGATATTAATATCTTCAATTGCAGTTGCAAGCACATGGAATTACCACTCATTTCATTGACTTTCATGTGTTATAATCAACAAATCTGAAGGTGAAGACCTCTGAAGGCAAGCATATGAATTGGAGCAGGTGTTAGCCACTTCAGCTTCCTTCCACTATTCACAATGACCATGGCTGACTAATGTGATCTTAAATCCGTAATCCTTCCTACTCCTGATAACCTTCCAATCCGTTACTTAACAAGAATCGATCAAGTTCTGCCTTAGAAATATTCAAGGATTCTGCTTTCATCATCTTTTCAGGAAGAGACTTCTAATAACTCCTGATCCTCTGAGAGAAAATAAAACACACTACCTCTATTTCAAATGGGCAACCCTTGATTTTGAAATGGTGAACCCTAATTCTAGATTCTCCCATAAGAGGAAAACAGCATGTCCACATATACCAAATGAAGACCACTCAGGATCTTATATGTTTCAGTCAAGACCCTCTTACTTTTCCAGTAGATATAAGCTTAATGTGTCCATCTTTAGTAATTCCAGGTATCAATCTAGTAAACTTCCTCTGAACTGCTTCCAATACATATAAATCCTTCCTTAAATAAGGTGACCAATACTGTGCACAATACTTTAGATACAGTCTCACCAGTGCCCTGTATAACTGAAACATAGTTCGCAAATCTTGAAAAGATTTGTAGCTCAGGTTGAGGTTCTGGATGTAGGTTTGCTCACTGAGTTGGAAGGTTCATTTTTGGAATGACTGCCATACTACTCAGACCTCTTAGTATCATGGTAGCCCACAAAGCCACCAGCACACTAAAACAGCAGCTAATGAACTTGAAAGACCCTCTGCAGACAACAAACAAAACTAATGTCATACCTTTCAAGAACTGTAACAAACACTATGTTGGATAAACAGGCAGAAAACTAGCCAACAGGATACATGAACATCAACTAGCCACAAAAAGACATGATCCACTCTCACTAGTGTCCTTACATACAGATGAGGAAGGACACCACTTCAACAGGGATAACACATCCATCACAGGATAAGCCAAACAGAAACACACACAAGACTTCTTATAAACATGGCATTCCAACTGGAACTCTATCAACAAACACATTGTCTTGGATCCCATTTACCATCCCCTGAGGAAAAGAACAGGAAATGACATCAACACAGGAAATGACACCATCAACCCAAGGAAATCTAAACACATAAATAGAAAGTGGGCCATGCCACAGAGCTTCATCTGGAGGCTCACTAATGATGTTATCCAGTATGGTGACAAAATGTCTGAAAATGAACCTTCCAGCTCAGCAAGCAAACCTCCATCCTGAAACATAGCTTCCCTACCTTTCTATTTGATTTCCTTGTGACAAGTAATAACCTTCTATAAGATTTCCCAATTACTTGCTGCATCAGCACACTGAATATTTGTGACTAATGCAAGCGAATACACAGATCTCTCTGCATCTCAGAGCTCTACAATCTCTCACCATTTATATATTATGCTTCTTCTAGCAATTTTCAAATTACTTTGATCATTATTATTTTAAAAATCTTGGGCACATCTTAGCCAATCTATTTCTCACCATGTGGAATACAGTGCATCATTGTCCAAATAATGTAATTGCAGCATGGATATTCATTACTGGGCTGAAGCTTCTTGTGACCAGAACAATTTCTTCTACTTGATCAATAGTTCCCTCTTTTCCTTCTGAACCTTATGTGGTGCATGTCATTTTTAGACCCTGTTTGGAAGAACCCTTTGCCTAATAATATCTTAAACCACATCTAATCCTGCCGACTCCCTGGAGTTTATTCCTCTGTTGTAATTCTCCATTTCCTGTTGTCTACTTGTTATAGGTATCTCTATCATTAATCATTATAGGCTTGATCCTTCTCTCATATTTGCAATTGTACACCATAACTAGAGAGTCTAAAAACAATGCCAACATTGATTACTGCTTTTTTTAACTGCTGAATGTCTTATTACTGTCAACAAAGCAGGTGAAAAACTGTTCAAAACCTTAGTTTAAAAGCCAGCACTAAATTAAGAATGCCCACATAGAAATTTTGCAATCTTGCATATAGGCTATTAAATTCCACATTATCAAAGACTATCCATCTGTCTTAAATTTATCATCGATAAAGTAGTGGAAGGTGTTATCAACAGTGCTATCAAGCAGCACCTGCTCAGCAATAATCTGCTCAGTGATGCCCAGTTTGGGTTCTGCAAGGGTCACTCAGCTCCTGACCTCATTATAGCCTTGTGCAAATATGGACAGAAGAGGTGAATTCCAGAGGTGAGGTGAGGGCGATGATCCTTTTCATCAGGGCAGCATTTGACCAAGTGTGACATCAAGTTGCTCTAGCAAGACTGGAGTCAATGGAAATCAGGGTAAAGCATTTCTGATGGTTGGAAGCCTACCTGGCACAGAGGAGGATGTTTGTGGGAGGTCAGTCATTGCAGCTCCATGAACCTCTGCAGGACTTCTTCAGGGTAGTGTCCTAGGCCCAACCATTTTCAGCTGCTTCATCAATTACCCTCTTTCCCCATCATAAGGTTTGAAGTGGGAATGTTCCATGGAGATTGCACAATATTCAGAACCATTTGTGATTCCTCAGATACTGAAGCATTCCATGTCCTAATGCAGTAAGACCTGGAAAATATCCAGGCTTCCAATGAAACATGGCAAGTAACATTATTACCATACAATACAATTCAATGACTCTCTCTAATAAAAGACAATCTAACCATTGCCCCTTGACATTCAATGGTATTACCATCACTGAATCCCACACTGCTAACATGCTGGAGTTATCATTAACCAGAAACTGACCAGACTCATGATATAAATATGATAGCTTCAAGAAAAGGTCAAAGGCCAGGAACACTTCAGTGAAGAACTCATTCCTTGACTCCCCAAAGTCTGTCCAACATCTACATGACATAAGTCAGAAGTATAATTGCAAACTCTCCCCATGTGTAGATAAGTGCAGCTCCATCATACATGATAAAGCAGCCAGGTTTATTGGCACCACAAACATCCACTCCTTCCTCCACCAACGCCCAGTACCAACATTGTGTACATCCACAAGAGTCACTGCAAAAATTAATTAAAGATGCTTCAACAGCATGTTCCAAACTCATGACCACCACCATCAACAAGGACAGGGCAGCAGATACGTGAGAACACCATCACCTGCATGTCTGTATTTAGATTAGATTACTTTACAGTGTGGAAACAGGCCCTTTGGCCCAACAAGTCCACACCGACCCGCCGAAGCGCCACCCACCCATACCCCTACATTTACCCCTTACTTAACACTACGGGCAATTTAGCATGGCCAACTTACCTGACCCGCACATCTTTGTGACTGTGGGAGGAAACCGGAGCACCCGGAGGAAACCCACGCAGACACGGGGAGAACGTGCAAACTCCACACAGTCAGTCGCCTGAGGCGGGAATTGAACCCAGGTCCCTGGCGCTGTGAGGCAGCAGTGCTAACCACTGTGCCACCGTGCCGCCCTGAATGGATCAGCGTGTGTCACTGAATGGATCAGCGTGTGTTACTGAATGGATCAGCGTGTGTCTACCCTACGCCGCCAGGTGTGGGTAACCCGGTGAACCCCATTCGTGATGGGGATTGGGAATTGCAATTACTTCCCATGAACGAGGATGTCCGGGGCTGCACGCGCGCTACACTGAATGTCATCCTCCAAGACATTCACCATCCAAACTTGAAAACGTATCACCATTTCTTCAGTCAAAATCCTGGAATTCCCTCCCTAAGGGTATTGTGAGTCAACCTATAGCATGTGGACTGCAGCAGTTCAAGAAGGCAGCTCATCACCAATTTCTCGAGGGCACTTTGGATGAGCAATAAATGCTGGCCAATGACTCCACATCTCCTGAGAGAATTAAAAAAAAGTCTGACCATACCTCAAATGCATTTAAAAGTTCATCTCTCTTGTAAATTTTGTTCATAAATTTTAAAAGAATTTCCTAACTTCCCATAATGTCTTATTGTTTTATGTCTCTGAGAATAATTTACATCTGATCTTCCTTCTTGTATAAAGCAACTTTGCTAAGGCAGTACCTTCTTTAGTCTTGGTTTAAGCATAAGCTATACCCACATCTACTTCATTTTTCCATTGATCATGAAGTCACCTTCAGAAAATATTGTGAAAAATTATACTGTGATACTTTGCATTTGGTTTTAGCCATTCTTCTCCAAAGGGATTCTAACTGCAATCTCCTGTCTGAAAGAAACCTTCGTTTCCAATTTCCACCTTGAGACTGCCATTTTCTACTACCACATTTGCCAGATTCCAAACGAGTCAATTAGATTGAAATCAGGAGACATATATTGTTTCTTCTGTGCAAAGAGTTTATTGATGTCTTCAGTCTTACTACTCTCATCCCACTCCCAGTTTTATAGATGTTACCTGTATATATGTATTCAGTTAGTACACAAGATCTGTTTCTTCTTAAATAAAGATATTACCATATTTAACCAAATGACTGACTAGACATTAACAATAATTTATCTCTATCTAGTCTTCCTGGACTCTTCATGATGTTGAACAATTCTAATTTATCTCCTTTCAATATTCCTTTCTCTGGGTGGAGTTATCTCACTTGTCCAATCTATTCTTGTATCGCAACTCTGGAAGTCTTCTTTTGAATTTTTTCTGTACCCTCTTTATAGTCTTCAAATGCCTCCCATGATATAATATAATGCCCAAAATTACGTGCAATGCATCAGTTGAGGCTGACCAGAGTTTTCTAATGGTTCACCATGACTTCTCTGTATTATCTCTTCACTTTTTCCACTTCCTCCAGTGTGACTATTCAGCACCTTTTTCAACCTCTGTACATAATTCCCAATCTCGCTAGGTTTCTGTTGCCAGACTGATTAGCAAATTACTTCATTTGTCAAATTATCTCAATTCTGTGCTCAAAGCTATCCACATAGCACTTTAATTAGGATCTGAATGACTGAAACTTCTCACCAAAAGATATCTGAAGCTCAACCAATAGAAGCAAATTTGCTTTTGATGAAAGATTATGGACCTGAAAATCCTGCTACTGTCTTCATAGGTGTTGCCAAAACTGTTGAGTACCTCCAACATTTCCTGATTATACTTTAGATTTTCAGCATCTGCGGTATTTTGCTTCTGTCAATGGGATACATTTCATTGGAATTTTTGTCACGAAAAGCAGTTGAGAGCAAAATATTGGATGTTTTCAAGGAGTTAGATGATATTCTTAGGGCTAAACGATCAAAGGGTATGGGAGGGAAAGTGCGAACAAGGTAATGAGTTGGATGATCAGCCATGATCATACTGAATGTTGGAACAGTCTTGTAGAGCCACATGGCCTATTGTGCGTTTATGTTCTGTGTTTATACTAAAGAACCTACAGTTCCTACCTCTCCAAAGAATCACTGCGTTAGATGAACATTCAGTTCAATTTTTACCAAAGTACTGGTTTGATATTGTTTGCTATAACATTGACAGTAGCCTGGTGGTATCTTAATTTTCTAGCTACCACAAACTTGAAGGATAAAAGCATAGAAAAGTCTTTGTTTATTAGATGCTTTCATCTTTGCTGAGTGCACAGAGATGCAATGTCCGTGGTATTGTGCAATTTTTAATGATTCCAGGGTGTTTAACTTCACAGCCCTTTTGAAATGTTGATTGGTCACATGGGTAATGTCAAAGCTACTTTCAAACCCAGCTTTATTCACAGGCAATAGAGAATAGACAGTCTATTTCAAACTTATTCACTTTTTATTGCAGTTGCTAGGCAGCATCAAACTTAAGTATTGCTGGAAAAGGTACTTGCTGCAGATATTATTCATTGTGCAAGCTTTGTACGTTTTTAAATTAATAAAAGCATGGGCGATAATAGCTCTCTGGTGCATTTTCATTGATAATCGGAGTTGACCTGCCAACTGATCATGTGGTATAAACTGTTACTCTATTTAAAGTTTTGCATTCTTGCGCCTGTCTTGATGAGTGCAAGACAAATACCTTCAACAGCATTTGTCTGAGCTCAGCAATAATGATTGTTTCATGTATGATAAGGACTTCCATCAATGTGTTTAAGAAACATTTGGGTGCCATGTTGGGAGAGTCAGTGTACGATTTTTGCTGCCATGATAGTTAAGCATTAACAGCTTTTGCAATCTCCATCTATTGCTCTTTTATAATGTGCACAAAAAATTCTAATGGTAGCATGCTTTAAATTAATCTTCATAACACACAATATTCTATTATTTATAATACAAAGGATTTATTTTGGATATTGCCTTGAATTGTCAAAAATACACATAGCACTGAACCCTAAAGCTAATTTTAGTTATAAACAGTTAAAATACTCCATATGGCATAGCACCAAAACTACTGTTGCAGTGAACCACTGAAATTATGCTGTCACAAAACAAATTTGCTTTTGGCAAAATAAAATGTAATTCCTTCTGGTAATATACACTGAAATTACTCATCCTAATATACATTGAAAATGTTTTGGTACTGCACACTAAAATGACTCTTGTGATGCAAATTGAAATTCCATCTGGTAATGTGTGCTTACGTAGTCATTTCCCAAGTTTATTCCTTAAGCACTGAACCTTATTTGCTGACAACAGCTCTTACAAAATCACATGTAGCACACTTACAGATCCCCAGTTTTCACTGGTCCAAGTGAAACTGCTTGCCAGCAGTGTGAAAACAGCAAATTTTTAAAAACATTCCTGGCTGCTGTCCCACATTCTACCTTCTGTAAACCTGACGTCATCCAAAACTCTGCTGCCTGTGTCTTAACACAAAGTAAGTTGCATTCCCTTATTACCCCTGCATTGGCTCATTGTCAAGCAACACATTATCTTTAAAACTCTCATCCTTTCATGGTTTGCCCCTCTTATGTCTGTAATCTCGTATAAACCCACATTCCTCCAATATATCAGTGCTTCTCTAATTCTGGCCTTTTGTACATCTTCAGTCATAATTTCCAAACTATCGATGGCTGTGTCTTGATGTCTGGATTCAAGCTCTGTCCTTTCCTGTCCACTGCTTTGTCCCTCGATCTCATTGCCTTCTTAGAAAGATGTTTTAATACCAACCTCTTTTTGTCTAAACTTTCAGTCAGTTGACCTAGTTTCTCCTTAAGTGTTTTAATGTCATTCTTGGTTCTATGCATCTTTGAAGCATCTTGGGAGATTTCATTACATTAAAGTCACTATACAAATGTAAGGTGTCAACATAGTATACTCCTCTAAAATACATGAACCTACTCTTTCCCAAATGCATGGAAATTGTGACGGTGGAATATAAAGTGAGCCTCCATTATCTAATACAGAAAGGTGATCATGCAGAGCATTCTGTGGAAATCCCATCAATGTTTCTAAACACAAAAACTAATGCATTGCAATGCAGAACCCTGGTGTCCACACTTCCTTCAAATGGACTAACTCCAGTCTTTGCTGGCAGCAATTATTTGCAGAGCAATTCTTTTGACCACCACTTGATAACATGCACCATGGTTAGTAAAAATGATTCTGGATTAGAGTGGTGCTGGAAAAGTCTGAACTGCTGTGCTTTTCCAGCATCACTCTAATCCAGAATCTGGTTTCCAGCATCTGCAGTCATTGTTTTTACCAACATTAAAAAAGAAATTCGGCACTGCGCACTAAAATAAGTGCTGAAATTGCTCTAATTCATATAAAAATAATACTTGCTAATATACTTCATTTTCTGTTAATACATATAGTTGACACATTCTTGACATAAAATATTAAAGAACCACTTGTAGAATACTCTAAACTTAACGCTTGTTAGCATACACTGGGCCGTTTTGTCATACACCAGTACGGCTGATGCTGAATACATTCAGAAGCGGAGTGGGCAGTTATGAACAGGAGAGAATGCACATACTGAAAGCAGAGCTGGGAGTGTTCGAGCGTTTCTTTTCCAGACAGACTTTTATCTGACGTACGCCATTTAACTTTTTTTTCCCGTGAATGGGGCTTGCAGTTTATTGAGCGCAATAAGGTTTCCTCTCCGACTGCAGCAGCTGCTTTCTTGCCCTTCTTTGTTTGAGCCTTTCCTACCCTATAAAGGAGTTTGCTTATCTTTCAAGTGAAAGCATTGTACATGTGAGCCAGTTGCCTGTTCATTTCAGATAGACTGATCTGCTGTGCAAAGAATACGCTCGTCTTTTATCCTGGACATATTTTGCTTAATAACCTACTATTCGTTATTACAATATTTTCAGTTATTTCAGTCTAAATTATTATTGGTACTTTACACTGAAATAATTTGGAAACAGACTGAAAGTATTGGTAGCGTTGAAGTTACTATTAATAATGTGTTGATAAAGAATGATTGTAACCGTGCACTGAAATCATTATTATTAATATACATTGAAGCTTCTATTGACAGTATACACTGAATTTGCTTTAAGTAATGATCTCGAATTATTGTTGGCAGCAGAGAGAAAAATAACACGCGACTGGACACAAATTAGTTCAGGTCAGCAACTGTTATTTCACTATTGATAATATATACAGTTATACTTGGGAGTAAACACAAACATTTAGTATTGGTGACATATACTGAAACTAGCGTATGCTACCTACAAAGATTGAAAATCACACAACACCAGGCTATAGTCCAACAGGTCCATCAGATGATCAGCTGAAGGAGCGTCGTTCCGAAAGCTAGTGTGCTTTCAATTAAACCTGTTGGACTATAACCTGGTGTTGTGTGATTTTTAGCTTTGTACACCCCAGTCCAACACCTTCATCGCCAAATACAAAGACTGAGATATGCTAACCTGCAATGCAATGTCTGTAAAGTACACTACACCGAAAGTTCCACGCAGAAAATGAATGCATGCAGAACAGAAAAATTGCCATCATAAAAATTTGAGACAAACGCAATCGCCCAAATTTGGATGCAAATATTCAGGTCAGACGCAAAAGTTTCTGAGTATATTTGTTTATTTGTGTGGAGAGGAGCCGGAGTGATTGAGAGCATACAGATGTGAAACGCCCAGTAAGCATGACTCGCCCATCCCTCTTCTTTCTCAAGTCGTTGACTGCATTTTCTTTCAGGGGCAAAATCCACGAATTCGTTCAAACTTGTCCTTTAAATGTTGTCAGTACAGGAAGTAGCAATTGCCGCCTTGTGATTTCGTGGCTGGGCGAGCGATTAGGGGGCTAAACATGGGTTACAAATTACTGACAAGTTTTTGATCCGACGAGAAAGTCCATTTCAATGTTACGGAACCTTCTCAAACAGTTTTAAAGGGAGGTTCTTCACATTAACTAACTGAAAGGAATTCAGCGCCTCAAAAGCTTTTGTGTGTACATCTTCTGCACGTGTCTGTAATTCTCTTAGTCTGCCTGTCATAGCTTAGCGTAGATGCCCCTGCATTTATTTCAGGGGTAAGGTTTAAGTCAGTGTTTCTGTGTATTTGTGTCAGTGACCGTGCACTTTTCACTTTTTATCTGCTCTCTGTTGATGTTTTTGCAGGCCTGTGTCAATGCTGCGGGGTATGTGTGCCACAGTTTATGCACATCTTTGTTGGTTCTTATCATGACGTTTCTGTGTTGTTGTCTCAGTGTCTGTGACTCTTTTGTCAGTGTTTCTGCGGGATTTGTGTTAGCACTTCTTTATATCTGTGTTGATGTTATATAAATATATGTGTGTGTGTTTCAGTGCAATGCCTGTAGAAGAAAATGTACGTCCATAAAATTAGCTAGAAAATTTAAAGATATATGATTGCGATTATGAGAAATTTACTGCAATAATTATGAGCAACATCAACGTTCTTCTAGATTGAAGACATAATTGGCTGCAGTCACGTTGAGGATGAATTCATGCATTGTATCTGGGATAGTTGGCACAATTTGGAACCAGCCAGGAATGGGTTATTTTTTGATCCAGTAATTTGTGACGAAAACGCATGCATTGTTGATCACATTGCACAGGATCCTTTGGGGAAGAGTGATCGTAAAATGATGGGATTTCCCATTCAGTTTGAAGGTCTGAAATAATTGTCTTAAATTTAAATAAAAACAATTGGAAAGATTTGAAGATTAAGTTAAAGTAATCTGCAAAGTAGATTTTAATCTAAAATTGTCAATAAGCCATGACGGACATTAACAGGGATATTGCAAAATTTTGATCAAATATCTATTCCATTGCAAAAGCAAAAGTTGGCCTGAAGATTAACCATCTCTGAGCAATTTAACAATGGTATATCATTGAAAGCAAAGACATACTCTTTTCTTTTGAACAGTAATGGTAAATCAGAAAAACAAAAGGACATTCTAAAAATCCACAAAGGAGGACGAAAAATAAATGGTTAAGAGAAAGAATATAGATTGTGAGAATAAATTAGAAAGAAAGGCAAAATGGTAAGAACTTTGGGAAGTTTGTAACAAGTAGAGTAATTAATACTAAGGTTGAATCATAAGACGAGTTAATAATGGGAAACAAAAAATGGCAGAGCATTGAACAAATAATCTGGTAGCTGACTCCTTGCTAAAGGACACAACAGGCATCTCAAGAATAATAGAAAATAAGGGAGAAAAGCAAATGAGTAACTTAAAACAGTCTTCACTAAAGAAAGAGATTAAGTATTAGGCAAATTAGTGGCACTGGAGACCTTGTCATTCTAGAGCTGCAAAGCAATTAGATGCATTGGTTTTAAGTTTTGCAAATTTCCTTTGATTCCAGCAGAACAGAAAACTGGAAATGTGACACTTCTATTTAAAAATCAGGGAGACAGAAAGCAGAAAATCATATTCCAGGTACTCCGACACCTTTGTTGGGAAAATGCTAGAATTTATTATTAAGGAAGTAGGAGCAAAATCCTAATAAAATCGAGTAGGGCAAAACCATTACGGCTTTGCCATGAGAAATTGTGAATCATTTCTTGGAGCTGTTTGAGACAGTAACAAACAGCATTGGTAAAGAGAAACCATTAGATCTTCTGCATTTGGATTCAAAAATGAATTTGACAAGGTGCCATACAATAATGACTGAAAAAAGTAAACATGTATAATACTGGAGATAACATATTAACATAGTTAAAGGATTGGCTAACTAACAGAAAACATCATATCAAGATAAAATGTCAGTTCAGCATGGAAAGTTCTAATCATGGAACACCATAAGGATTACTTGGGCTTAAACTATTTATAGTTCACACTAATGACCTGGATGAAAGGTTGCATTTTAGCCAAATTTGATAATGATAGACGAATAAATAGGAAAGGAATTTGTGGGCAGAACACATAAACAGTGCAAAAAGTGAATTTGCTGAGATTTGATAGATGGAGTATAAAATGGACAAAAGAAGTACATTCTCCATTTTGATCTGAAGATTTAACAGCAATTTTATTTTGAATTGTGAGAGACCACAGAATGCTATGGTACAAAGAGATCTGGATGCATCCACACATATAGCAAACGTGTATAGTGGGTAATTAGGAAGTCAAATAGAACATTGATCTTTAGTGCAACAGGGCTAGTGTGGAAAAGTAAGGAAGTCTTTCTGCACATTTGAAGGGCATTGGTAAGACCACACCCAGAATAATCCTTGCAATTTTAGTTATGTTCATTAAAGAGGCATATATTTGCACTAAAGGCTATTCTAAGAAAGTACAGTAGCTTAATTCCAGGAATGCAGAAACTTGTTTGTGGGAAAAAGTAGAAAAAGTAGAACGCATGCACTTTTGAGATTAGAAAAAAGACTGGTAACATTTTTGAATAATTTAAGATTCAGAGGAGGCTTGGCAGAATGGGTTCTAAGAGAATGTTCCACCTGATGGAAGGATCTAGAGCTAAGGGCGTTGTTTCAGAATAAGGGGTCACTTATCTAAGACAAAGACAAGGAGGGATTTCCTTTCTCCAATCATTGTAAACTCTTGGCATTTGCTACTTAAAAAAACTGTGGAGGCTGAGCCATGACATATATTTAAAACAGAAATAGACTCGAACAATGGAGAGTCAAAGTTTTTGAGGAATTGGTGAGAAAGTGGACTTGAGGTCAAGATCAGATCAATCTTATTAAATGGCCGAAGAGGCTAAAGAGGGCTTACTCTTCATTTCTGATCTTTGTTTGAGTTTATATGCATTTTTACAGCATTTCTGTGTGCTTACATTGGTTCTTCTGTGTATTAATGTTTCCTTTTCTGTGCATTTGGTGATGGTTTGTTTGGAGATTTTAGTGTGCACTGTTCTATACATTGGTCTGTGTTTCTGTGAATTTTGGTGAAAATATATGCAATTTTGTCAGTATTTCTTTACACATGTGCTAACGTTTGTTTTGGATATAAGTTCTTATGGATTTCAGTATCAGTGTCATGTTTTATGGGAAACTTTATTCATGTTGCCATATAGATTTCCCAAAAAAACCTAGTTAGGGCTTAAAGGCATTTTTTTTTATTTTAGAAATTAGAGTCATAGAGTCATAGAGATGTACAGCATGGAAACAGACCCTTTGGTCCAACCCATCCATGCCAATGAGATATCCCAACCCAATCTAGTCCCACCTGCCAACACCTGGTCCATATCCCTCCAACCTCTTCCTATTCATATATCCATCCAAATGCCTCTGAAATGTCGCAATTGTACCAGCCTCCATCACTTCCTCTGGCAGCTCATTCCATACATATACCACTCTCTGTGTGAAAAAGTTGCCCCTTAGGTCTCTTTTACATCTTTCCCCTCACCCTAAACCTATGCCCTGTAGTTCTGGACTCCCTGACCGCAGGGAAAAGACTTTGTCTATTTGTCCTATCCATTCAGAGTCCTGATGGAAGCTCTTCTTGTGCTTAACAACAAGAAAGTTTGAGATTGACTTCTTATCAGTTTCAATTTGTGTTAAAATCCAATCATTTGTTAAAGCAGTGCAGTGATGAAAGCCTGCTTTGGAAATGACTGCCAACTGTGGATATATCGAATCAATTTGTTCTGACACATACAGAAATTGCTGGAGAAGCTCATTAGGTCTGGCAGCATATATGGAGAGAATAAAAAGAGGTAATGTTTTGAGGCTGATATGATTTCTGTGGAATAATTATTCGAAAGAAGATTCATATCAGACTCAAAATGTTAACTCATTTTCTCTCTTTTCCCTCCTCAGATGCTGCCAGACCTACTGAGGTTCTCCGTATGTGTCAGAACAAATTGGTTGATTTCAGATTTCTGGCAACCACAATATTTTGCTTTCATATGTTATGCTACACCTCCAGAGTAACAGGTTCAGAATAGATCTCATTTTCTTACCCCGACAGTTATCCCTGGAACATCTGGATAACAAAGTTGCCTATGTCAGGGTCCTACCTATTGACTACAGCTCCACTTTCTGCACCATAATTACAAACAAACTCATTTCCAAACGCAGCAATGTGGATCTCAACTCCTCTCTCTATAATGAGATTCCTGACTTCCTGACCAATAGACTGCAATCAGAATAGGCGACAACACCTCCTCACCATAATCCTCAATACCATTGCCCAGCAAGGCTGTGTATCCCCATTGTCCTCATTCCCACTGTACTTCTTCTCGACTCGTGTAATTGTGTGGCCAAGTTCTGCCCAAATTTATTTACAAGTTGGCTGATGATACCTCCGTTGTAGGTCAGGTCTCAAACAATGACAGCGGAGAGTACAGGAAAAAGATTGAGTGCTTAGCAGCTTGGTGTAAAGACAACAGCCTCTCCATCAGCAAAATGAAGGAGCTGGTCATTGATTTCAGGAGGCAGAGTGGAGGGCACACATCTGTCTGCATCAATGGTGCTGAGATGGAGATGTTTGAGAGCATCAAGTTCCTGGGAATGATGATCACCAACAATTTGTCCTTGTCCACCCACGTCAATGTGATGGTCAAAAAAGCACAACTCTCTATCTCCTCAGGAAGCTATGAAATTTTTCAAGTCCACAAGGACTCTTACCAATTTGTATAGACGCACCATAGAAAGCATTCTATCTGGATGCATCACAGCATGGTATGGTAAGTGCTATTCCCAAGGGGGACAAATAACCAGCCTTTCAGCCTTTGATTCCATCTATACTTCCTGTTGCCTCAGAAAAGCCACCAACATAATGAAAAACCCTCCCACCCCGGTTACACTCTCTTCCACCCTCTTCCATCGGATAGAAGGTATACAAGTTTGAATACACGGACAAACAGATTCAAGAACAGCTTCTTCTTCACTGTTATCAGAGTTTTGAACAGACCGCTCAAATATTAATGTTGATCTCTCTCTCTGTCTGCACTTTCTGTGTGACTGTAACACTGTATTCTGCACTATGTTCTGCTACCCTGATGCACTTTCTATGGTATGATCTGCACAAAGAGCATGCAAAATAGTGGCACATGTGACAACAATAAACCAAGTCAAATCAAATCAGCTGTGACTTAAACCTGGGCATTCAGGCTAAGGGGTAAAGGTTACCATATCACTACATCACATTAGATCTGTCAGTGCATAGGTGCACAGTCAGAAAATATTGGTGCTACTTGTCCACAATCTGGATCTGCTTGTAAAACATAGCAAGTTTTATTACTCTTTTCTTACTTTTCAAAAAAATCCTATGCATAGGAATAACGTCCTAATTCTTTTAGATCCCACTTTCCAAGGCTGCAAGACTAAACTCAATGTAGTCCCATCACAACATCTAAAGCATGGTGCATTCAGCAGTGTCCACACTGAGGTATATCGCAGAGCGCTAAGCAGTGTCAGAAGTCACACAGCACCAGGTTATCATCCTACAGGTTTATCTGAAATCACAAGCTTTCAGAGTGCTGCTCCTTCATCAGGTGAAGAGAAGCACACAGGCACAGAACTTACAGGCAGAGACATCAAAAGGTCATGCAAATGGTGTGAGTGGAGTATCCACAAACTAAATAACAAGTCTCTACAGGTGATCAAGAATGTCAGACAGTGTGAGTAAAGTGTCAACAGCTGGACAGCCAGTGAAGGGGATTAAATGTGATAGAGGGATAATTACACAAAAATTAAAACAAGATGGTGCTGGAGACAAACCAAATGGCTGGAATAAAATGATGAGTATAAGAGTCACATGCTGAGGGTCTAATCAAAGTAGAAAATGTGTTGCTTGAAAAGTGCAGCAGGTCAGGCAGCATCCAACATAAGCCCTTCATCTTATGCCCGAAACGTCGAATCTCCTGCTCCTTGGATGCTGCCTGACCTGCTGCACTTTTCCAGCAACACATTTTCAGCTCTGATCTCCAGCATCTGCAGACCTCAGTTTCTCCTCTAATCAAAGTAACAAGGAATCTATAACTGTACAGAGTAATAAAGGTAGAGAAATCACAACAAGTTATCAAGGTGATGGTGTCAAAACTGGACAGTGAGGAAGATTTTACATCAGGAATGAGTACCTGGTCACAAACATTCTCTCTAATGGGGTTGGGTGATGTGTGGCATTTGCTGGGCTTTGCTAGCACTGCAGTCTGGCTGGCACAGCTGCCCTGTGTCAGAGATGGTTCTTGTTTGATTGAAAGGTGCTACTGCTGTATACACGACCACGCGCTATACTCTCTGCTGTCCAAGGCCTTGAGGTGTTGTGTGCTTCCGGGCTTGATTCTAGCCACAATGTACTTTAAAATTAATCTTTGCTCGATACCACCATTGGTTTTGTTCCATTTTGAGAATGATCAATAAATTCGATGAATCAATTCATTTGCTGATTAGTATAATCCCCTGAAAGGTCCCCTCGGGGTTCACTTGTTGATTATTCAGAGGTATTTGCAGACACGTATGCTGCACCGAGACTAGTCTGTTCAGGATTCCGGTACTAGGCCGTTTAGACAGCGATTTCGTTCAGAGGAATGAAGTGGCTGGACCAAACAGGAGCACAGTGTGGCGAATCTTGACAATCTCTTTGCTGAGCGAAAGAAACACTCATTTAAAAAAAAGGCTTACAATTTGAGCGAGTTTTGTTCAATAGAGGGGAAGGGGGGGAATTTTAGTTTATAAAGTCTGTCTTTGCTCCACGCGTGCACACAGAGTGAGGTCAACTCAAAGCCACCGTGTCTGCCTGACTCAGGCGATGCGAGAGAGCTGCAATGTAGACATTATCAGAGAAAGCGGTACCTCTGGAAACTGCCAGTCTCCCGACTGATCACAGAGTAAAGGGACCGCATGACTTTTTTTTTGCTTCCTTCATGAGCCGGACTCTGTTCAGAAAGAAGAAATTTAAATCCCGACTTCTGTGGAAGTGGGAAAGGTGGGGATAAATCAGCAGTGGAATCCGATGTCAAGTGGCAAAATTCACCGGGAAGGCAATGCAGAAAAAAACACTGGAAGGTTACACCCTGGTCCTTTTGGTTTTGCGAACAAGAACAAAACTCTGGAAATCTGAGTCAAGCAAAGAGAGTGCTGGAGAAACTCAGCAGGTCTGGCAGCATCTGTGGAGAGAGAGCAAAAGAGTTAACGACTTGACTCCAGTCTGACTCTATAGCAGAACGTTCTTGGGGCAGGGGGAGGGGTTAGTCCTCTTTCCACAGACGCCGACAGACCTGCTACGTTTCTCCGGCTTTTCTCCCTCACTTATAAGCAACATGTCGAACTGGGGCCTGAAGAGAGACGGGTGCGCAGCCAGTTCAGTGGGAGACGCGACGGAGAGAGTTAAAAAAAATCACACCACACCAGGTTATATAGTCCAACAGGTTTAATTGGATGTACTAGCTCTTCTGAGCTTCGTCTTCGAAAGAGCAGCGCTCCGAAAGCTAGTGCTTCCAATTAAACCTGTACACCCCAGTCCAACACCGACGTCTCCAAATCGCGATGGAAGGAGTTAGTCTTATTTTGAACTGGAACTCTGGAGGTCCTGTTATTGTTCACTTAGGGTAGACCGCGCAGGTTATCTTGACTGCTGTTTTTCCCACTGACACGGCGGTGGGTCAGCGGTGTACACGAGAATAAAGGGCACTTGCTTCGTGGGTTACTGAGCTGGGGCATTGTCTCAAATGTAGGCACCAAACTCTGGGGAGAACACCACAGCGTTGAAGGCAGCATTTACTGGAACAGTGTGCGGGGAGGGAGGTTTTTGATCAGGAACGATTAAGAGGAAATTTGAAAGAAGCGTTCACTTGCTGAGGTTTAGAGAGTTGCTTCCATCCAAACTGATGACAAAAGGAGGACTCGGGAGAAAATGTGTTCATTTTTTTCTCTCTCTCTGCCTGAGGGGCCGGTGGAGGATGATCCAATCGGGATTTGCTTGCACTGGTATTCCCCAGCTGTGGTGATAGGGGGACGGTGGGATTATTTGGATCCTGATGAAGGGCTTTTGCCCGAAACATCGAATTTCCAGTTCCTTGGATACTGCCTGACCTGCTGCGCTTTAACCAGCAACACATTTTCAGCTCTGATCTCCAGCATCTGCAGACCTCACTTTTTACCCGATTATTTGGATCGCTCCACCAAAGCGCATGGGGCCACGGTGCGCTGTAAATAAAAGACCTCCAGTCGAGCGAACTGAATGAAAGCAATGTGAATCCGAGAGACGGACCCCTGCTCAAGTCTGGCACGGACAGAGCGTGTCCCCCATTACAATACAGCGTCAGGATCAGGGCAATGATCAAGTCAGTCACAGTCGCTCGAACCTGGAGCGACCGGGAGAGAAATAAAAGAAAATGAGAAGCATTCATATTCCGGCAAAGCGTCCTGACTCGATAGCCCCCAGTTTGTTAAATCGACCGTACTTTCAGCCCCATTTCAAGATACATTTATAACACCGGTCTCCCACCTGAAACCACCGACCCCTCACACACCCCTTATTGATTTTTATTTCATTCCATAACCCACTCTGGCAGAACTCAGGCTCATCATTGCCAGCCGAGCGGGCGTCGGGCACAAACCTCGCACCATTAATACACGATGTGGAGGTGCCGGTGCTGGACAAAGTTGAAAATCTCACGCAACACCAGGTTATAGTCCAACAGGTTTAATTGGAAGCACTAGCTTTCGGAACGCTGCTCTTTCAACAACCACCTGCTGAAGGAGACTGCGTTCCCAAGGCTAGTGTTCCCCAATAAACCTAGTGGAGTATAACCTGGTGTGGTGTGATTTTTAACCATTAATCCAGAATTTGCACTTGTCCCTGTACTTGGTTAAACCAAAGCTTTCAAGTTGGATAAGTAAATCCCCGGGGCATCTCCATTCCAATCACCTGACACTCTCGAACACTTGCACTTTGGTCCCAGAGGGTGACTTTCATCCTCTCCCACCGTCTGACTCTCTTCTATGTTCTGAATGGGCCTCTCAAGTTTCAAATCTAGTGTTGACCTTGCTTCTTGTGCACCACTGTAGTCGTAATTTTCTATCCCCCGTTCTGTTCTATCACCCTATAATCTTTGTATGGGATGTACTGCACGGTAAAAAAAAACAAAACTGTTCACTGTAATTAGGTACATTTGACAATAGTAAAACAAATCAAATTAATATCCGCACTAGTTTCGCTTTGCCGAAGACAGACCTCACCAATATGTTTCCAGTTCGCTGGTCTAATCTAAACTCTGGTCATCATTGCTATCCTGTATGTTCACTGCCAAGATACAGTTCTTGTCTTACCCAAGGGCGCTTCATAAATCCGGAATTCGTTAATCTGTGACACAATGTAAACCCAACAGAGAGAGAGAGAAAAAGGCAGAACTACAAATGAAAATCGAAGGGGGGGGGGTGGGTGGGGAGGTGAGATGTCGGATGAAAATTGCAAGTCTTTGGAGGAAGAGTGTACCGACGAGAGAACTGCACAGAGAACTGACGACAGGAATAGTGAAGAGGTGGGGCTGTGCAATGTGAAAGCTGAAGAAACAGGTGATGTTGGACCTGGACCCCTTTGGTTGGTGGATTTAAAGACACAAGGAGGAAGTAAAATGTTGGGGTGACGATGGAGTGAGTTTTGGGGCAAAATACGAGAGCATTTGCAGTTTGATTAATGTTATCAGCATGATTTGGATTGGGCATGTGTTGAGAGGAGGTGATTGGTGGAAGGAGAGGGGAGAAGAGGCAGGCAGAAAACACTCAGCAGGTCAGGCAGCACCCGGGGAGAGAGAAAGAGCATTTCAAGTCAAGCTGAAACGTTCTAGCTGCTTCTCTCACAGCTCAGTGAGGGCAGGGTGAGTGCGGTTGAATGGAATCGAACACAGCCGCTGGAGAAGGCTTCGATTTTCCAAACGTTAAGCTGGAGGAAATTGTGTCTTATCTGAAATAGAGCGGCCAGCCACCAAAGGGCATTTGAGAGACTTGTTGACGACCCAAGAGGCTGCGGCGGTACCTGGGGAAGTGGACCGCATGCTCCTCTCGGCGATATCACCAAGGGTTAACAACAACAATCTCCATTTGTATAACCAGTTTAACCCGGCAAAACTAGGGCCTTGTACGGAGGGTAACCAGTTCAAAACTGACAGCGCGCCAACGAAGGAGGTAGAACGACAGATGCTAAAAATGTGTGGGCAAAGAGATCAGTGTTAAGGAAAGGTCTCTGCATGGAGGGAAGCGAGGTGGGGGCATGCTGGAGGTCAGAGTCTAGATTCGTGTGGTGCTGGAAAAGCACAGCAGGTCAGGCAGCATCCAGCATAAGCCCTTACGTTGATTTTCCTGCTGGATGCTGCCTGACCTGCTGTGCTTTTCCAGCACCACGCGAATTTAGACTCTGATCTCCAGCATCTGCAGTCCTCAATTCCGCACGCTGGAGGAGGCCCTTCGGCGCTAGACACGTGGGCGGCACGGTGTGGGCGGCACAGTGGCACAGTGGTTAGCACTGCTGCCTCACAGCGCCAGAAACCCGGGTTCAGTTCCCGCCTCAGGCGGAGTTTGCACGTTCTCCCCGTGTCTGCGTGGGTTTCCTCCGGGTGCTCCGGTTTCCTCCCACATTCCAAAGATGTGCGGGTCAGGTGAATTGGCCATGCTAAATTGTCCGTAGTGTTAGGTAGGGGGTAAATGTAGGGGTATGGGTGGGTTACGCTTCGGCGGGTCGGTGTGGACTTGTTGGGCCGAAGGGCCTGTTTCCACACTGTAAGTAATCTAATCTAATCTAAACATCTGAAGGTGCGGCCAGTGGGGATGGGATAGAGAGAGTCATAGAGATGTACAGCATGGAAACAGACCCTTCGGTACAACCTGTCCATGCTGACCAGATATCCCAACCCAGTCTAGTCCCTCCAAACCCTTCCTCTTCATATACCCAACCAGATGCCTTTTAAATGTTACCAGCCTCCAACACTTCCTCTGGCAGCTCATTCCATACATGTGCCACCCTCTGCGTCTCTTTTATATCTTTCCTATCTCACCTTAAGCCTATACCCTCTAGTCCTGGTCTATGTCCATTTATTCTACCCATGCCCCTCACAATTGTATAAATCTCTATCAGGTCACCCCTCAGTCTCCGACGCTCCAGGGAAAACAGCCCCAACCTATTTAACCTCTCCCTGTAGCTCAAACCCTCCAACCCTGGCAACATCCTCGTAAACCTTTTCTGAACCCTTTCAGGTTTCACAGGGGTTGCACCAACGCAGTCATTGGAGCAAGAAGAGCGTGGGCGGGTAATAAGAGATCTTTTGGGAGTTCTCCTGGGGTAAGGGTGCGGGACTGAGATGGAATGCAGTGGCAGGGAGATGGAATGGTTGCAAAGCACATTCTCTGTGTCAATGCGGTGACGCTGCCGGGACTAGGTGTGTGTATTGGAACGAATGCGTCGCTGTGTCAATATCTCAGTGCAGCCAGGGCCCTCCTGATAGACATTTATCCCGCACCATGGACCCATCAGCAAAAACAAAACGCAAAGTTGAGCTGGTGCATGCAAGTCTGCGCCTGCTGGCCTGACTTCTGAGAAGTGACGGGAAGGCAGGACCAAGGTGGTGCATTGATTCCGAACCAAGACCCAATTAACGAAAGTCCCGCCCACTCAGAGTCAATACTCTCCTCTTATGGCAAAGTCGCGCCCCCTGGGAGTGGAGAGGGGAGGAGGAAGGGGGGGACCCTCGCTCTCTGATTGGCAGGGGGGGAGCCATGATGTCATGATGTGTTGGACTGACTGGATGTGAGAGGGAGAGATCTGGAGGGATCATTGAGAAGGGAAATCCCGCATCAACACAGCCACTGGGCCAGTGGATTTATTCATTGAGATCCGGACGGAATCGTTTTTCTTTGTTTTTTTTTAGAATTAGAGAGTATAAAGATCTGGAAGATAGCTCTATCGCTGTTGGTGGGACGGGGGTGGAGGAAGGTTTTGAGGGGGTGGGGGGAGTGAGGTGTAGTTGGGGAAGGACACTCCGTTGGGGGGGAAAAAAAGCAAAATGATGCAAAGTGCAGCCGTGACCACAGAGAGTCCCGGAAAAGGAGTTCGGGAGCTGCTGGGAGTCACGGTACAACGTAAGGAGCTTTCAGTCCCAGGGACGTTTATCCAGCCGCGGGGAAGCCTTGTTGCTCGCTCTCCACATGCCAATGCGGCGGGGAATCTGCAATTCTGAGCAAAAGGGGGTGCGTGCTGAGGTTGGGGGAGCTCGGAGGAGGGAAGAGGGGAATAGAGGCCAGGGTTAGAAGGAGGTATCAGAAGGGACATCAGGTGGATGCATTGCTGCAGGAATTCAAATGAGGAGCTCAAATGCATTGCAGGCTGCATTGTACATAAGGCCCTGATGTTCTCGTTTAAGGCCAACGTATTGGTGACCATTGCGGTGTTTGGCTCGGGAACGTGAGTGTTGCAACTTTCCATCAGGAGACGGGAGGAGGAAGGGGATAAAGAAGACCCCGGTGTGGGTTACATCAGTCACCTGGCAATGAAACGCACGCTACCAGCAATGCTCTGAAGCCGGCAAGCTCCCCGGTTGGAAAACATGAAGGGATACTGCACGGACTGCGCTGGAGTTAAAAAAAAAAGCCCGCAACAAGTTCAGGCTAGCCAACGCTGCAGGAGAAATCATAATTTAAAAAAAATTAACCCAAGCCTGTCTTCTCAGCTGACATGACTCGGCAAAGAGGACATGGAAACCTCGGGAAGGTTCGAGGATCGGGGCTTGAACTGCCCGGAGTGTTACCCGGTGCACCCAGTGGGCAGTGGGAGGAGGAGTGGGGGGCTGGTTAAAGCGTGTGACACTGTCAGAGACCATTCATTCAACGCCAGTAACAGAGCAGTGCAGGAACCCGCAACAGGGAGACGGGAAGCCCAATTATAATGGACAGCCCGCCTGCTTCATATAGTCAGGCAACACGGATAACTAGTCTTTATCAGGTTTTATTTGCAAGGCTGTCTTTCAGTTGTTATCATGTATCAACAAGGCATATTAACTGTCCGGGACATACCACTAGCCTCTCTTTAGCTGAAAGTGTATAGTTTATTTCCACGCATATGCACATGTGTGTGTGTGTGTGTGTGGGGGAAGTATTAATATTAAATAGGGTTTCAAAGCTGTCTTAAAATAATTAGGTTTAAAGTGTAGAGATCAAGTTACTCAACAACCAAGCAGCCCGTGTCGAGGCCGGATGGATGTTGGGGATGTATGTAATCCAGAGAAGTGTGCTGGGGAAAGTGTGTTTCCAATTGCTAGTTTGTTCCCGGTTTGGTTAGTATTCTGTCCGTGTTCCCCGTACACCCGGACCAAGCCGCACCGTTGAGTTGATTTGCTTCCAGTGAGCTGTTGACGAGCGGCCGCCAGGAGCTGTCCCGGGGACACAGCGGACTGTAAGCGGAGTGAGATTTCTGCCGCTTGCCAGTCTGAATCAGTCATCAGGACGGGACTGTCCCTCATGCGGCGACTCAGCTCCTGATCCAAACCTTAAGCATTTTTTAAAAAAATGTTAAATTTGAAAGCAAGTTAATTTTATTTATATTTATTTGCTTTCAAATGTCAATGACATGCAGGTGTCAATGTTTTTGTTTATAATATGCTAAAAAGTCACTATATTTCACATTGATCCTCCATGGAACAATAATTCTTAATCACAACACTCACCTTCTTACATGTGCTCCTGCGTTACATCAACTGAACTTGTTGACTTAGTTTAAATCGTTGTGCCTTTTTGTTAAAAGTTACATCTTTGAACACTTTGTCCCTGGCCACGGGCAAACTCCACGTCTGTGAACTTGTAATTACCACAATTTTGTTTTATTTTATAGTTAGTCACAATTTATGGGTGTTCTGGTCACATTCGAAGATCTCTCTTCGTTATGAATGAAAACGTGTTTCCCCCCCCCCCAGTTTGTCATTACATTTTAAACGTTGTTCCCAAGTTGCCAAGTCAGAGATCGTCAAAACAAAACTCAATCTGCCCCATTTTGTTGGTTGGAAAGGCTGAATGTTTTCGAGACTAAGGGACCCTGGCCTGTTCACGGTTTGTCTCCTGTTCTTGTTCTCGGCAGTCGGAATGCATGTATTGGACAGTCCACTTGCCCCACACGCTGACAGTTTTGGAAAGCATTCCTGCACTTTTGTGTCAAAGGTGAACAGGAGAATTCTGCCTTTCCTTGTGTTCAGGAATATCCGAGTTGAACATTTGGAATATTTTAAATGCCTACTTCTGTACTGTACCACATTTCAGTTGGAATAATATTGCCGAGGAACTGTCATGATAAAACGAATTAATAGTGGGCGTTTGACCGGGATGAAATTCCTCAGCATCTTCACGTCCCTGGTGTTCACACGCTGCCAAGTTTGTTCTGTAAATGTCTTTTTTGCCATCTATATTGAAGATTTGTTATCTTTGTTATGTCCTGCCTTTATGTTGGATTTCTGTTCTGCTCTGGTCCTCTCACGTGTGTATAATGTCTTCCCTCGCCCCAGTTATTGAGGTTACAGCTATATTTCTGCAGGGCTCATTCTTGTTATCTTGTGCATTGTGTTCTGCTTTTAGACTGACTCCTCTTCCTCTCCCTTTTGCAGAGATCCCGCTTTGCGCGGGTTGTAACCAGCACATCCTGGACAAGTTCATTCTGAAAGTGCTGGACCGTTCTTGGCACAGCAAGTGCTTGAAGTGCGCTGACTGTCAGCTCCAGCTCACGGACAAGTGTTTCTCCAGGAACGGCAACGTTTACTGCAAGGAAGACTTTTTCAAGTGAGTCAGCTCGCGTTGTGTGCGGCTGCCCTCAAAGAGCAGCGTGACCCAGCAGAACCCCCGCACGGGTCACCACTCTCACTCAGTGCCCATTCAGGGGGGCAGAGATTGTGCCCAGATGTCCACCGGGCACATCTGTAGCCCGGCGGGGTGGAGAAGGGTCTGCTTCACAGCACGTTATGATTGAACCATGTGTGCACTGTCGCTGCCTTACACAGAGTTGCTGCTGAAAATAACAAATGTTGGAGATCACAGCGCGTCAGATAGCATCCATGGAGAGAACAAGCTAATGTTTCGAGTCCAGATGAAGAGTCGAAACGTGAGCTTGCTTTCTCTCCATGGATGCTGCCAGAGCCGCTGTGATCTCCAGGGTTTGTCGTTTTCTATACAGGTTCCAGCAGCTGCAGTTATTTGTTCCTACATAGAGTTGCTGCTTATTGAATGTATTTGGACAATTGATGTGACACCTTAAGGTCTTTCTAACTTGCCCAGGGTAACTCCTTACTGCCTGACGAAATCTAGGCTGTATTCTATCACCTAAATCGCCATTTGGTATTGTCACCTGGAAAGCGGTCCTGTATCTCCCCACCCCCACCCTCCTCTCACTTATCTCTCCACCCTTCAGGCTCTCTGCCTGTATTCCTGATGAAGGGTTTTTGCCTGAAATGTCGATTTTACTGCTCCTCGGATGCTGACTGAACTGCTGTGCTCTTCCAGCACCACTAATCCAGAATCTGTATACTTACAAACCTAATCAGCTATCTCTCTTCAAACAACACACATAGCGCATTCCCAGATTCTCCCACACTCTTTGACACACATACATACATTTTCTTTCACGCACACTGTCTCCGTCAAACTGCTATCCTCTCAAACACATTTTTCCCTTCTCAAACGCACACTCTCTCTCACTGACTCAAACTGAACCCTTTCTCGTACATTCGTTTCGTCTCACACACACAATAGCTCTCAAAAATGCCCCTCTTTGTAACACACGCACTAATAATCTCTCACATTGACACATTAACAACTCCTCTCTCATATACACTTTCTTTCTCCAATGCACATAACATTGTCACACTCTGTTCCCATTATGAGCGTCGACTTGTAATACATAACGAAATCATATATTTGATGCCAGGAAGTGTACTGTTTTAGATGTCTGTTGCTGGGCGAACACAGACATATTCTGATATTTATGTAGGGTTTATGTTGACAGTGAAGGACACATTTCTAAATACAAGCTGAATCAACATTTTGATACTTAGCGCCTCAAATATTCTGTTGAGTGTCCCCCTGTTGTGGTACACCGAACGCAGTTTTGCTCTCATTCTGCGTCATGTGTGTTCGTTCCAGCTCAAAAGCCAGGACCAAATACACAGGTCAGATCACAAAACTGTTAAAGAGAGGCGGGACTGTTTAAATAACAAGTCACAATGGAGAGGGGCGGATATTGCCTGTCAGAGGGAAGCGATAGAACCCTAACGCTGGGTAACAGCGGGTTATATGGATAGGTTAAAATCAAGTAATTGGCCAGACCGTTTCCGATAGAAAGCCAAGCGAGGTAGTCACATTGTCCACTGCAGAGGCAAGGAGGTGAAGAGTGACTAGCACTTTATGTGGAGTTCGGATGCTTGTAATAGCATTGCAGCTTTTTGTGAGATGGTTGTGTAAAGGTTACAGACCATTGTGGGAATAGTTGTACAAAGGGGTACAGGTTTTCGTGGGATGGTTACACCAACGAAACACTACTGTGAACTGATTTTAACGAATATTAGTAACTATTGTATCAATATCGCAGCCTATTGTGGGATATTTGTATCAATGTTTGAGAATATTGCGGGATGGTTCGGATCAACATTTACAGGCCATTGTGAGACAATGCCTCGATATCACAGAACTTGTTGTATGAATGCTATGGATTGTTTGCGGCATTCAAGCCTAAAAGTTTATGCTGTCATTTCGATGAAATTTTGCCCAGTTGAAAATCTAACTTGATAGGGAATGAATTGCTGTCCGTGCCTGCGACTTACCTGAGCTTTACTCATAGTGGGAGCAAAAGTAGATCCCGCGCTTTGTCTGTGCATTCCTGGCCGGTTATCCTTATTTAAAACAAGCCTTACAACAGGAGAACATAGCACACTTTGAGAGAGAATGGGAGGGGGGTGAGGCTGGGGGGTAAAATGGCTTGTTCTCTGAAGAATGATCTCCACTTTGATCAGAGTCACTTTGTATACCGTGAATGTGAAATTATGCAATTAATATATCTGCTAGAAATAAGCCAAGATGATGTACCGAAAGCCTGAGCTAGGTGGATATATACAATATGCACAGACATACTGAGAGAGATTCCGGATAGATAGAGCCATCAAATGAGCATCCTTATATCCATATGTGGAAAGAAACACACGGGGAAAAAATTGTTAATTGAATATACTTTCGTAACAAACGCCGTCTAGTTCCTTGGTTCTCACAGAACAGGCGGGAAGGTAAGCTGATTTGAGGACTTCTTAGGTAACAACTGGTATATTGCGAGTGGAAGAATGGGGGAGGAGTTGGGGGTTTGATGTTGAAGAGGTTTCTTTCTGAGGGGCTGAAACATACAGGAGGCACCAACGAAAAAGGCTGGTCCAGTTGCAAAACAAAGGCGAACTCAAACCCGCTTCTGTTGCCTGCTTGAGGCACAGAGTAGTCCTTTTTCACCTCAGTTAATATGCCAGTCGGTGAAATCAACGCTGGGGATCTATGGTTACATCTTGTCTTTTCGAAGCCACTCCAAGATTTCGTCTTTTCTCACCCCAGGTTCTGTATTATGGCCTGTCGATTTGGCCCGTTGTTCCATGGCTTGTTTCCTTACCCTCTCCCTCCCGCCGACACATTTTGTTGACCCAAATACTGAAGATTAACTTCAGCGGGTTTCCCACTGAATTACACTGCAAATCCGTGCCTTTAATCACCTCACCAAACAACATCTGCCCACTCTCGAAGCTGCCGTTTGAGCTGAGAATGATATTGTGCGCTGAAATAAGAGTCGTGGCTTACTCAATATTTTAAAAATACAATTACTCCTGCAAAAGCAAAACCGGCTCTTCGCTGTTTAAAGTGAGGCAGAACGACAGCAGAGATAGTGCGGAATCTGTGCTTCAAAGCGATTGTCTGATAAACTTGCAAATTCTGTGCAGACTGGGTCGTTACTTAACCGGGGACCTCAGTTAAAATTACACCGACCGTGTCTTCAAAAAAGCACACTAACGCTATTTAATTGGCTTTCAAGGCGAGATGGCTGTCCACATTTGAGAAGGGCCGTTTATTTTTGGATCTCGGTTTAAGTTATCCCGCTCTTTCCAACCGGGATTTTTGATAAATTCCTGAGCCGAAATTGGACCCATCCTTAGGGCACGTCGTTGTTTACACAGGACTGATTTTAAAATCTGTGCCGTGTTAAATCCGAGTGATCTTTAAATCTCATGACAATCCTGTGAAGTGGCACCGTTTCTATTCGGAGATTGACAACATGTGGAGAATCACAGTTTCCAACCGCCGTGTATAACCAAGATAAAAAAAAATCCGGGCGTTCTCTTAGTCCGAAATTTCTGTAAAATCCCTTCGCCGCTTTGTGAAATTAACCCTTTAACGGCGCGGCTATCTTTGATTTGACAAGTGGGAAAGGACATTTACTGAGGACATAACCCGGGGGTGAATCCTGGTCGTTTGATCCAGGCGCCCCTTCTCCCTGCAATATTGTCCTTGAAAGAAATCAACAGGATTTGACATTTTTTTTAACATTGCTAAAAGTATGAGAAAACGATTTCTCAAGGCAAAATACAGTTCAACCTTTTATTCCATAATTTCTACACCATTTGAGCGGTTTCAAGATGGTAATAAAGCTCATGTTGAAGTCGGCATGTTGGCTCAGTGGGTAGCAGCGGTTAGTGCCTCACAGTGCTAGGGACCCAGGTTCGATTCCAGCCACAGGCGACGATCTGTGTGGAGTTTGCACATTCTCCCTGTGCCTGAGTGGGTTTCCTCCCACAATCCAAAGATGTGCAGTTTGGGTGAATTGGCCATGCTAAATTGCCCATAATGTTAGGTGCATTAGTCAGGGGGGCGATGGGTTACTGTTTGGAGGGTCGCTGTGGACTTGTTGGGCCGAATGGCCTGTTTCTACGCTGTAGGGAATCTAATCTAATATAAAACCTGCGAATTTAATTCTGATTCACCTTTTTAAGTTAGAAAGCAACTGTGAGCTATTGCAATGTAATTTCAGCCGGTGAGATTAGAACATCCCAAGCGTAAATAAAACCTAGGCTCTGTTCTGTGAAACCCCAGTGTCGGATACTAGAGAAATTAGCAGCACGGTGCACAACATTTAACAACTCAAATTGATTTGCTAAAAAAAACCATCGCACTAAAAAGTGCTTGAGGTCAGCCAGATTCATATCCAATTCTGACACAGGAAAATGCAACCATAAACCAACGAGGAGTGGGAGACATTGACTATACAGGACTAAGTAAAATGTGAGCCGGATGAGTGTGACAGTACCTGAAGTGAAGAGTGGCTGATAAATGTGATCTGGTTTAGAGAGTGAAATGTGAAAGGATGAAAGAATGGATGCAGTGTGGATCACAGAAGTGGTGTAATATGGATTAGGGAGTGAATTGTGATCAGAATTAGGGAGAGAAGTGTGATCTGGATTAGAGAGTGAATTATGAACTGGATTAAGGAGTGAAGTGTGATCAGAATTATAAAGTGAATTGTAACCAGCATTAGGGAATGAAGTGTGATCTGCATTACAGGGTGAATGGTGGTCTGGAATAGGGAATAAAATGTAATCTGAATTAGAGAGTGATTTGTGATCTGGACCGGGGTGCTAAGTGATCTGAGCTGGAGAGTGAAATGTGATCTGGATTAGAGAGTGGGGTGTGTTCTGCATTAGAGGATGAATTGTGATCTGAATCAAAGGATGGACTGTGAATCGAATTAGAGAATGGTGTGGTCTACATTTGGGAATGAACGCGATCAGCATTTTGTTTCCCAAATGGTGAGCAATGTGGCATAGAGGGTGGCTCAGTGGTTAGCACTGCTGCCTCACAGCACCAGGGACCCGGGTTCAATTCCTGCCTCGGGCAACTGTCTGTGTGGAGTTTGCACATTCTCCCCGTGTCTGTGTGGGTTTCCTCCGGTTTCCTCCTACAGTCCATGCTAAATTGCTCACCGTAGTGTTAGGTGAAGGGGTTAATGTAGGGGAATGGGTCTGGGTGGGTTGCTCTTCGGAGGGTCGGTGTGGACTTGTTGGGCCGAAGGGCCTGTTTCCACACTGTAGGGAATCTAATCTAGAGGGTGAGGGTTTTTCCTCAAGAAGATTTCGCTTCAAAATCTTCTTGTCATCTGGATATTGCTCTGCTGACTCTCAGCCGATCTCATGTCAACAAGCAACTCCGATCAAATTGAGGGAATCATTAGCGAACATCGAATTTCTGTGAGATGCTGCCTGGCCCACCTCTGACGGCCCGTGATCTTTGATGTCTGTAATATGATTTCCCTTGCCTTCCCACACAGAGATCCGGGCACAGGATTAGTTCAGAACTTGGCCTGAGAAATGACCTTTCGTTCCCAGTCCCGAGGACCGGAGAGTCGGCTTTCAGTGAAAACATAAATACCGGCAACGCGTTTGAAAGTGGGTTGAAAACACAACAATAAAACATCCAGTTTTCCAGCAAACTGAGCGATCCGCATCTCCGAGCCTCACTGTTGGATTCGGCTAACGTAATGTCTGTAAATCAGGCTTACTATATTTAACAAAAGGACCGTAACTCACTGATCACTGAGGTGTATTCGGGCCCTATTTGTACATCTCAGACAGAATCCCGTCAAGTTTGGGAATCAGAGAAATTTCAGTGAGTTTACCTTTGATTTAGTTGCATTGTCAGCAGCTCATTAGGCAGGTTTCAGCAGATTCGGACAAATGGAAATCTGGAAAATTGAGAGCAAGAAACACGCTTATATATAATTCATTTCTGGCAAATAACTTGGTGAAAATATTGTGTTTCTCCCCGACCTGTCGATCAGTTAGGAGTAGATAAAAACGTGGTAAAAACCAGGACTGCAGATGCTGGAAACCAGAGTCTAGATTAGAGTGGTGCTGGAAAAGCACAGCAGGTCAGGCAGCATCCGAGGAGCAGGAAAATCGACGTTTCGGGCAAAAGTCCTTCATCAGGAATAAAGGCAGGGTGCCTGCAGGGTGGAGTGGTTAGGAGTAAAGACCCTTCTCGGACTCGAACCACATTTTCCCTGACATTTCACATCTCTTCCTTCTGCCGGGCAGCGCTCCCATTATAACTGCAGACACCGGAAAATGTCTTCCTTCTTGTCTGTCTCTATAAACCTACCCGACGGGGTTAGATTGATTAGAAGAATAACCCATGTCATTGAGATTAGTTAGTTAAACTAAGCCAAGACAAAAGCGCCAGAGTCTGTTGGGATTCACTCTCAACTTCTGCCGGAGCTAAGGGATTGAATTCCCAAAAGCCTTAGCAATCCACTCTCTGGGTTCATATTGAGGCCGGATTCCTAGAGAACGGACAAGTAATTTCAAAAGTAAATGTAATCACTTATTTAGGTGGAAATTATTAAATATCTAACTGAAGGGAAAGCGGTGATGTCCAACGCGGTTCAGTTCTGGGAGCGATTCAGTTCAGAATGTGCTTCAGTTGAACACAGGAAGAGTTGCGCCTGAATTGGGAGTTGTTACCAAACACAGTAGGAAGTCCTATTTTTTTCCGTAGAAATTGAAACAATCCTGTTAGGGGAGAATAGGGGGATAAGGTTTAAAGAGTAAAAAATGAGGTCTGCAGATGCTGGAGATCACAGCTGCAAATGTGTTGCTGGTCAAAGCACAGCAGGCCAGGCAGCATCTCAGGAATAGAGAATTCGACGTTTCGAGCATAAGCCCTTCATCAGGAATAAGAGGATAAGGTTTAAAAGTGACTAATTAACTTCCGTGACATTAAAGAGGAATTTTAGTTTTTAAAAAGGCAGCAATGATACTTTTCATGGTTGTAGACTCTGTTGTGACAGAGGCTGCATGATTGGGAATAAGATGGTACGGTTTCACATGGAATAAAAGCAACATTTCCTACTACACTAAGGGTAGGAATTTGAATCCCATGGAAAATGCAGCGCAGAAACTTGCCATTTGGCCCAACTAACCCCTCTTGCTATTTTTGATTCACTCCAGCATTGTCCCATTCTTTCTCATCCATCTTTTCTGTCATTGTCCTTTAATCCTCCCACCTACATCACCTCCGCCCCCCCCCCACCCCCCCCACCCCATTCCCAACCCTCTCTCAGCATCCCCACCGTCTTCTGCGTATCTTGACTCCCATTAATGGGCCAGTGCTACAAAAGAAGAGCAGTAGTGCAGATGCTGGACATCTGAGTTAAACAAAAACGAGAAAGTACTGGAGAAACTCAGCAGATTTGTCTGCATCTACATAGGGGGTTAACAATTCGAGTCAGAATGACTTTTCCTCAACTCAGATTGGTGTGAATTCCTGATTTGAGCGCTTGGTAGCTGTCTCATTCATGACTACCAGTTTTTCTGCTTTCTACAAGAGCAAATACGCCATCTGTGTCTCTACTGATGCAGAATTTTAAATTAGTCCACTCCTCTGTATCAAAAGAAATAAGCCCACGCCTATGAACCCTTTCCGGACAGGTATAATATCACAATAGTATATAAGAAAGAGCGACAGATGCTGGAAATCTGAAACACACAGAAACAGAAAATGCTGGAAAAACTCAGCAGGTCCGGCAGCACCTGTGGATAGAAAGAAAGGTCCACAGAATCTTCTTCAGTCACTGAACCCTGGTCACTGGACTCCAATCGTTAACGCTGCTTTCTCCCCACTATCAGACCTGCTGAGTTTCTCCAGCAATTTCTGATATATGTTTCAGGTATAATATTAGGTTCTGTTTTCAAGCTGGGAAATATTTTGTTTTTGCCCTCTGCAGTGTACTCTTATCCATTTTATAACATGGTAAACAGAACTGTAAAACAGAACTCCACAATTGTAACCAATGTGATGTTATTTTTTTTAGGAAGATACCCTTACATTATAATTCTAGCCTTCTAAAAGCCAATGTGTGGTTTGCTTTTGTTATGAAATATTATCCTGTGGCATGACTTTTGCTGATGGGTGCGTTTGTACTCTCAACGTTTCCTTTAAAATTTAATTGTTGCACACAATCCATGCATGGTCCCTGTAAATATTTTAACACGACCACACGCTTTCATTATTTGTCACAGAGTAGGATCCTTGTAGTACATTTCATACACAATCATGCATCCATTGAGGTTTATCAGGAATCCAAATCCCTTTGATTATCTACATCACTTAGATTATTGTTCTCCAAGTAAAATGCAATGGTCTTAGTTTTTCCTCCTCCCATACACTCAGGCCTCACATGTATGCCTATGCTGTAATTATTTTGCCAATTTTATGCCTAAGTATCAAGCTGGTCAATATCTGATCATAATTTGTTGCTCTGTCCTGAAGTGTTGACTGTCTGCCTTGACTTAGTACTGCCACATATTTAAAAAGAATATGTTTCCACCTCCAAAGTTTAAAATATTTATGTAAATTGTGAACACAAGTCCCAACACGGATCCTTCTGGGGCACATGCTTCATCTTCTGACACTCTGAACAATCACCTTTTACATTTACTTGTCTCTCTTTCAGCCACCCAGTTACCCATTCTGCTATTTAGCACTTGACAGCAGGAACTCACTACATTCATGTGCCCATAAATGGCATCTTATCAAAGGAAATATAATCATATTTCATGTATGGTATTACCTTTGTCTACTCTGTTACCTTGTCAAAAGACTTACCCAAGTAAGGCTTTCCTTTTTGAAAGCAATGTTCAGGATTCATTATTCTAGTTTTGGTTACTCACTTTTAGTTTTCTTCTTTGAAAGGGTTATCAATATATTTCCTAATACTCATGTTAGACTGATGGATCAATTGATCCCTCAGCGTAAAATTTCAACATTTAAAAGGTGTCGGGATGGCAATATGAATAGGAAGAGTTTAGAAGAATTAGGCCAAATGCTGGCAGATGGGACTAGATTAATTTAGAATATTTCATTGGTATAGACCATAGGGTCTGTTTCCATGCTGTACAGCTCTATGTCTCTATGCCATATTAAATATCGGCCATAATATTAACTGACCATTAACTCTCTGCCATCTTCTAATGAAGGTTTAAATATGAATGACAGTGCCACTGCCACACCATCCCAACATTTAAAAAAATGCATAGAAGCAATCCATCCAGATAATGCTAAAAATCACACAACACCAGGTTATAGTCCAACAGGTTTATTTGGAAGCACTGGCTTTCAGAGCGCTGCTCCTTCATCAGGTGGTTCATCAGTACTTCCAAATAAACCTGTTGGGCTATAACCCAGTGTTGTGTGATTTTTTAACTTCATAAACCCCGCTCCAACACCAGCACCTCCAAATCATGTCATCCACTTAATGTGTTCTATACTCTTTGAGTCAGGGCCTAATTTTTAGCTAGAGAATAGTAATCTCCTTAGTATATAAATGGACAGTATAAAATTCAGAGTTTTAATCCATTATAGAATATAAAGACCAAGATTTGATGATGAGCTTACGTGAAACCTCGAGTAGACATCAGCTAGGACGATATGTACATTGTTGAGTTCCACAATGTAGGAAACTTACTTGAGGCTTCAAAGAGATTACAAGGCAAATAAACTAGAATACCACCTAATTTTCAACAAATTTTTAAAGAGTCTCAAATATTTCACTGATTTTTCGCTATGGCAATGCAGATTTCGACAAGACATAATAGATGTTTTTCTGAGTCATCTAAGTGAACAAAGCAGATTGTTTTTAATAGTTATAGGGTCAAGAAAGATGGGAAGTGTATGCAAGATTAAAGTTAGGAGATTTAGGGCAGGACAGTGCAACATTTTTCACATAAATGTGATTTCCAGTTTGCTTTTAGGTTTGATGGTTGAGCCAGAAATTATGATAATATTCAAGATAACTATAAATAGTTGAACAAAGGACAAGGAGTTAAACTGATCTGGAACAGTGAAAGAAAATGCTATTCATACAGTTTCTTTGTGCAGAAGGCGAATGCTAGCCTGGGCAAATGGAATCTGTGCCATATGCTCTTCATATTTCTTTGTATAGCTTTGTGCTTCAGAGTCAGTTGGGTTTGGATATTAAGGTACACCACAAATTCTGACCATTTTGTCTGGCAAGGCCACATTTATTACCCATCTTCTATTGTCATGAGCAGGTGATTGTGAACCTTCCATTTGAAACATTGTGATCCTTGTGCTGGATGCACATTGTTGATTACTGCTGGGTGGGAAATTCTATCAGATATTAACTGAGCAATAATGAAAGGTTGGCAATACATACTCAAGTGAGAGTGGTTTGTGATTTCAAGGAGATATTGCTAATTGTCCGTCCTATTATGAATCAATTGCACTAACATTTGAATGGTCAAGGATTTGAATTAAGTGACTGTGAGTTACATGAATGTAAAGGCAACCTAACTGTATATCAAATTTGTGCCCTTGTTCCATTAAGGTTAAATTCACAGTAATTGTGCATTTGACAATGCACTTCTGTGAATAATTCCAATAAGGAGCATTTTTCTATACCATGAAAAGCTCCTGTGTCTTGAAAGCACTATTTATATCAGGCTTTTCCTCCTTTGTTACTTGATGCTTGGAGTTGGACTCAGTGTGTTTGTCAGGCTACACATTATGTAAGAGTCTTCCTGAAATGGATGGCCTTAACTCAATGACGAAATCTTTGCTCCACAGATCTGCAATGGATTCTCGAATTGGTTATCCACAATTTTCCTTGCTCCACTGTCGGCACCTAGACCAGAGGCACTGGATTTCCATTCCTAAATCTTATTGCCTCCCTATCTCTCTATTATCTTTAAAAATGGCCAGTAAAGCATACATCTTTCATTAAGGTTTTCATCACTGCCCTGATATCTGCTTATGTGGCTCTGTGCCAAATTTTGCTTGATCACCACTCCAGTGAAGTGCTTTAGAAGATTTTAAATTGTTAAAGTGCCACATAAATGTAAGTTGTTGTTGAATGTTGAATCATTTACATTATGGAATGCAGGCAAACAAGGGAGAACTATACGATTTCTATTGCCAGCAGTCGATGTGAAAACCACAGCTCTATTTGTTCACTATAATTTCATTCTTAACCATCGGCATAAGCTGTATTTAATGCTATATACGGCCCACTGTGAATCTGCCAATGGTTAAGAATCTGCAACAAAGTGGTATTGAATGAAATGCAGATGCTGCACTGCTGCAGAAGCAGAGTTATTGCTCTTTACAGAATGTGACAGGTCCACAACGCAGCAGTGCAGGCAGTAATGAGATCGGAGTATTATTCTCACAATGTTCAATCAGGCTGAGAGTTGTACCAGGCACAATGTGAAGAATAACATGAGAATAACCACTGCTCTATTTTCATTGGTATGAGTGACCATTACTAGAAACAATGGATTATTAACCTTTATCATGATACTGCAGGCAAGAGTTTGGAACGGGGGAACAGGTTTTGTGATGAAGCAGGTTTTAAGAAAGGAAAAATCTATCCAACTACCTATCAATGTTTCTATCTGTTCTTTTTATCTCAAGTGGTGTGGAATTTTCTGGTCAGGATATTGCACTGTGCAGAAAATATTTTCCTGCACTCTTTAGCACATAGATTTTTTGCTGTGTAAGTTACTGAAGCTGCAATTTGTTAAAGATGTTTGAGGGCAACTGAACATCTAGGACTTCAGTGGACAATAATATCCAACAGTGTATTCTCTATCTCAATAAGATTTAAGGATTGAGAAATAAGTTGATGGAGGAGTGAAAAAACAGGAGGGTGGATTAGGGTTAAGTCAATCACAGAAAGAAAAATAAAAAGAGGTAAAGAAAGACTGGATTGGAGAGAGATAAGACTAGACACAAGAAAAGTAAGGGAATACTTAAATGATATTTTTGTCTTTTTAACAATTCACTACCAAAGATATGAGACTCCTCATTTTCAATTCCTCATGTTCTGGGTCTGAAAGGTGGATCAATAGTAATTAAAAATGATCATGTTAGTAAAAGGATATTTAATTACAGTGCAAATTTTCAGTGGAAAAATAACACTGTCTGAACAACGTTACTATTAATATGTAAGTTCACCAACAAGGTGCAATGCAAGGAAGAGATAGTGATAAATTGTGTAATGTCACATTGCTCCTCTGCCATTAGCTTCATAGAAAAAGCACACCATGCTAACCCCTCCCCCTCCCCTCCCCCTCCCCCCGCCATTTCTCATAAAAGTGTAAAGCTGAATAAATTACTCATTAAGCTCACTGCCTTATTTGAACACCAGTAAGAGACACAAGGAAACAAACTAAGAGGAGGACAATCAAAAATCATAGCAAAGTAAGAAAAAAAGATTTCATTTAAAATTTGAAATTTTAACATTGCCTAAAATAACTAACAAGCTGAAAAAGGACATGATTCTTTTTTAGATTACTTACAGTGTGGAAACAGGCCCTTCGGCCCAACAAGTCCACACCGACCCACTGAAGCGCAACCCACCCATACCCGTACATTTACCCTTTACCTAACACTACGGGCAATTTAGCATGGCCAATTCACCTGACCTGCACATCTTTGGACTGTGGGAGGAAACCGGAGCACCCGGAGGAAACCCACGCAGACACGGGAAGAATGTGCAAACTCCACAAAGTCAGTCGCCTGAGGTGGGAATTGAACCCAGGTCTCTGGCACTGTGAGGCAGCAGTGCTAACCACTGTGCCACCGTGCTGCCCTGTAGTGTAAATACCCATTTAAGGACATAGTAATTGCCAATCAACCTCGCTGACCTAGAAAGCAAATGGTCTTTAATAGATAGTCTTTTTCTTTAGGTTGAGAATTATTTTAGGAGATTTTAAAAGAATCAAATTTTAAAATTAACATTTTTTTCTTATCTTGCGATGCCTATTGCTTTCTCTTTGTGTTTTGTTTTACTTTTACATTGTATCTGTCATGTGCCTTTCTGTTAATTCAATTTTTTTCCCCTGCATCTGTTACCTTTCTTGGACCTAAAATGACATTACGTTAAGCCATATTCTTAGTTCTGCCCCCATCCATTTCTCAATCTCTTAACTGATTGAGCATGTACTGTTTTTGTCCCACTTTTCAGTCAAGTTCTGTCTACCTTGTTACTCCCAGCATGCCATTATCAACTCACGCTAAGGCTTTACACCATCTAGTTGTGTATGTGGCAGACAAAGCATGGGCTTATATTTATTTCCAGAGCTGAATCTTTCTGGATCAATTCATTATCCAGTCACCAGAATCCATAGCATCAAAAGGTGTCACCCCGCATCAAGCATGGCTATACAGGAGGCTCTCTGTATCTTACCTCCTGCCACAAGCATAAGTGAAGGATTTACAATTTGTCGATTAACCTGAAACCAAAGCAGAGACAGCTGGAGAAACGCAGCAGGTCTGACAACATCTGTGGAGAGAAAACAGTGTTAACATTTTGAGTCCAGTGACCCTTCTTCAGAACTTTTTTAACTGACCTGTTTTGCCACATTATCAATACAACTTCCATTCGAATCAAGTCCTGAAATGAGTGCCTGTCTCAGAGGCAGAGATATTACCCATCATGCCATAAGAGCTATACTGCCTACAGCCCTGTGGGAAAAATGTTTTAAAACTTTAAGATGCATTTGTAAGTCTAAATGATGGGACAGGCTGTGAGATGTGCCTAAAGTACTTATAAGAAAATAAGAAATAGGAATAAGAGTAGAATTGAATCTACTCTGTCATTCAGTAAGATCATGTTTGATCCTTGCCACAACTCCATTTTCCACTCTATCACCTTCCCTAAAATCTACTAATCCCAGTGAGAATGAAACTCCACAGCCTTCTTGTGTTGAAGTTTCTGAACATTTATAATCACCACTCGTAAGGACATAAAGGATTGGAGCAAGAGTAGGCCATTTGGCCCATCGAGCCTGCTCCACCTGTCAATAAGATCATGGCTGACCTTTTCATGGACTTAGCTCTATTTACCAGCTCACTCACCATAACCCTTAATGCCTTCACTGTTCAAAAATCTATCTATCTTTGTCTTAAACAATTTCAACAAGGTAGCCTCAACTGCTTCACTGGGCAGGGAGTTCCACAGGTTCAGAACCCTTTGGGTGATGAAGTTCCTCCTCAACTGAATGCTAAAATGTAAAACAGTTAACAACTCTCAAGAAGCTCAACATCACCCAGGACTGGCACCCCATCCATCATCATCAATGTTCACTTCTTTCACCATTGATGCACTGTGGAAGCAGTGTACACAATCTGCAGTGGAGTACCTCACTAAGGCTCTTCCAACAGTGATTGACTTCAACCACCTAAAAAGATGAGGACACCACACACTGTACTTTTTTGAAAAACACACGCTACCTTGACTCAGAACTATGTCACTGCTCCTTTACTGTCCTGGATCAAGAGCGTGAAGCCTCCTTCCTAACAGCATCATGGCTGTACCTATACCACAAGGAGTGCAACGGTTCAGGAACGATTCTCACCACAATCTTCTCTAGGGTACTAAAGGGTGGATGAAATGCCCATGTACAAATAAGAAACAATGACATTTCTCATCAAATCAGTCCAAAATAACTTTCTTGATATCCTGAAACATTGAGACAATAGTTCTAGATTCTCCAAGGGAATCATCATCTCTCCTCATGAATCAATTTTCTTATCCCAGAAATCTTTTTTGTTTACTCATTCATGGTGCAGGGGCATTGCTGACTGGAACAGCAACTGTTGCTCATTTCTACTTGAGAAGGTGGCAGTCAGCTGTTTTTTTGAACTGCTATGTTCCTTTATTATGTCAATAGGTCCGCAATGCCATTAGGGAGCGTACTCCATGATTTTGATCCAGCAACACTGAGGAATGGTGAAATGGTGAACTGCTTCCATGTCAGGTTGGTGAGTGACTTGGAGGAGAACTTAAAAGTGATGATGTTCTCATGTATCTGCTGCCTTTGTCCTACCAGATGACATCATCATTGGCTTGGAAGATATTGATTTTGGAGCTTAGGTGATTTTTAGCACTGCGTACCACCTTGTTGATGGTACACACTTTTGCTACTGTGCATTGGTGGTGAAGCCAGTGAATATTTATGGGTGATACGCTAATCAAATGGGATGCTTTGTCCTACATGGTTTCAAGCTTCTTGAGTGTTACTGGAGGTTGCTGATCCAGGCAAGTGGGGATTATTCCATCACGCTCCTGATTTGTGCTTTGTAGATGACAGACAGGCTTTAGGGAGACAGGCGGTGAGTTATTTACTGCAGATTGGCAGTCTCTGACTTACGTTTGGGCACTGACTGCTTCAGAATCTGAGGAGTCATGAATTGTGCTAAACATTATGCAATCATCAGCAAACACCCCTATGCAGACCACAAGACATTGTAGCAGAAATTAGGCCATTCAGCCCATTGAGTCTGCTCCACTGTTCAACCATAAGTTTCTCAACTCCATTCTCCAGCTTTCTCCTTGTAATCCTTGATCCCCTTGCTACTCAAGAACCTATCTATCTCCATCTTAAATATACTCAATGTCCTTACCTCCACAGCCTTCTGTGGCAATGAATTCCATAGATTCACCACTCCCTGGTTGAAGATGTTTCTCCTTATCGCCGTTCTAAAGGTCTTCCCTTTACTCTAAGGCTGTGCCCTCGAGTGCTCTTTTTTCCTACTAATTGAAAACATCTTCCCAACATCTACCCAGTCCAGGCTATTCAGTATTCTGTATATCTCAATTAGATCCCCCCTCATCCTTCTAAACTCCATCGAGTGTAAACCCAGAATCCTCAAATGTTCTCATATGTTACGCTTTTCATTGCTGCAACCAGGGCCAGTGCATCCTTCCTGAGATATGGGGCCCAAACTGTGCATAAAACTCCAAATGTGGTCTGATCAGAGCCTTACAGAGCCTCAGAAGTACATGCCTGCTTTAAATTCAAGTCCTCTTGAAATAAGTGCCATCATTGCACTTGCATTCCTAACTACTGACTCAGCCTGCACATTTACCTTGACAGAATCCTGGGACTGGAACTCTCAAGTGTCTTTGTACTTCAGACATGACCTCACACTTTCCTACATTGTACTTCATCTGTTACTTCTTTGACCACTCTCCTAACCTGTCCAAATCCTTCTGCAGCCTCCTCAATGCTCCCTGTCCCTCTACCTACCTTTTTATCATCTGCTAACTTAGCCAGAATGCCTTCAGTTCCTTCATCTAGATTGTTAATGTATAAAGTGAAAAGTTGTATTCCCAACACTGAGCCTTGCGGACCACCACTTGTCACCAGCTGCCATCCTGAGAAGGACCCTTTTAAGCCCACTGTCTGTTTTCTTCCAGACAGCCAACCTTCTAGCCATGCTAGCACCTTATCTCTGACCCCCTGGGCCCCTATCTTACTCAGTAGTCTCCTGTCAAAGGCCTTCTTGAAGTACAGGTAGATTACATCCTTTGGTTCTCATTGGTCTAACCTGCTCATTAATTCCTCAAAGAATTATAGCAGACTTGACAGGCATGACCTCCCCTTGATGAAAGCATGCTGACTTTGCCCTGTTTTACCATACACTTCCAAGTATTCAGAAATCTCATCTTCACAACAGATTCCAGGATCTTAGACATGACTGAGGTTAGGCCAATCAGTCTGTAACTTTCCGTCCTTTGCCTTATTCTCTGTTTAAGCAAGAGTTTCATGTTAGTGATTATCCAGTCCTTTGGGACCCTCCCTGATTCTAGAGTTTCCTGAAAGTGTGTCACTAACTTCTATCTCCTTTAGAACAGCTATCTCCTTTAGAACTCTGGGGTATAAGTCCATCTGTTCCGGTGGTTTATCCACCTTCACACTATTACTTTTTCTAGTACCTTCTCCTTGATGATGGCCACCATACTCAGTTCTACCTTCTCACACTCTTAAATTTTTGGAATATTACTCACGTCTTACAGAGTGAACACCGACACAAAGTTCCTCAGTTCCTCAGCCATTTCTTCGTTCCCCACTACAACCTCTCCAGCATCATTTTCCCAGCAGTCCAGTGTCCACTTTTGTGTCTCTTTTGCCCTTGACATATTTTCTGACCTTATGGTAGAGGCAAGATCTTTGATAAAGCAGCTGAAGAAGATGATTTGACCTGAGAAACGAGCCTGAGGAACTCCTGAAATGATATCGTAGACTTGAAATGACTGACTCCCAACAACACAACCATCTTACTTTTCCCTCAGTTTAACTCCAACCAGTGGAGAGCAAATTAATGAACTTTTGCACTATCTGTGAGACAAGTATATCCTACCTTTACTACAGTGACCAATACTGCTTGCAAATTGTAAAATTGTAGGGAGATGTCTTTACTATTATCCTCCAAATCTTTGTAATAAAGGTCAACTTGCTAACTCCCTGTGCTTTTTGTAAAAGGACCAATTTGAACATCAACATTTAACAATGTCTTATCATTTACCAAATTTGCCTCACATTTTCTCACATTATACTATAATTGCTTTCTTCTTGCCCATTCATCTAATCTGTCTATAACTTTTTATAGAGTTGTTGTGCTCTTTGCACTGCATTCTGTTCCACCTAGATTTGAATAATCAGCAAATACACATGCATTACATCAATACCTTCATATAAGACTTCGGTATAGTTTGTAAATAGCTGAATTCCCAAAAATGATCTTGCAGCATCCACTATTAACAGCCTATCATTTTAGTATGAGCCATTTATTTCCACTTCCTGTTTTCTGTTCTTTCGCCAATTCCCTATCCATTCAGACATTTTGCACCTCCCTGTAAAACCACTCTTGGCAACAATGTTTTATGTGGCACTGATAGAATACCTTTTGAAAATCTAAGATTACTGCATCCATTGGTTTCTTCTTTTTTTTCAGATGCACATTTCTTTAGTTTTCAGCATGGACTTATTTCTTCATGGACTTATCCTAACATTGAACATTTTTGACACAGAAATCAAAGTTTAGGTCTTTATGAAGGTATATTCAGTTGTGGCAGTTGCACCATGTAATAAAAAAGTGGGGCGGCACAGTGACTCAGCAGTTAGCACTGCTGCCTCACAGCACCAGGGTCCCCTGTTTGATTCCAGCCTTGGGTGACTGTCTTGTGTAGAGTTTGCACATTCTCCCCTTGTCTGCTTGGGTTTCCTCCGAGTGCTCTGGTTTCCTCCCACAGTCCAACGATGTGCAGGTCAGGTGAATTGGCCATGCTAAATTGCCCAAAGTGTTAGGTGCATTAGTAAGAGGGAAATGGATCTGGGTAGGTTCCTCTTTGGAGAGTTGGCATGGACTGGTTGGGCCGAAGGGCCTGTTTCTGCACTGGAAGGAATCTAACCCAATCTACTGTGTGCCAGATCAGATTTAACCATATAGTACATTAATGCTAAACAGTCTTTGTACCATAGGATGATAGCTAGGCCACGATATAAAATTGAATATTGCATGCAAGAATGAAGTCTAGCCTGAATGCGCATTAGTATACCTCCCATGGTGTGCTAGGATACTTCAAAAACAAATCAGTATTTTTCTGGCATAAATCTTAAAATACCTTAGTCTGTAGCACAATCCTGTGCTCAATGTTCTCCACAGTACATTAAAATACAGTGTCAAACATAGCTGATATTCCATTATTAAGGAGAAAGATGCAGATGCCAGAGATCAGAATCAAAAATTGTGTTGCTGGAAAAGCAAATCAGGTCAGGCAGCATCCAAGGAGCAGGAGAGTCAACGTTTCAGGCATAAGCCCTTCATCAGGAATGTTAATCCTCAATCATTAATTTTCCCATAGTACCTTAATATTCCCTTGATAATATGAATGTAAAAGTTGGCGAAATTGAGGTGTTTTGAGTTGGGTAAAGGATTTGTTAGAATAGGTCGAGAGTATTTGTTTTTTGTAGTGAGGCTGTCCAGAGTAAACAGTGCATAATTTAAAAAAAATAGAGCTAGACAGTTCAGAGATGATGTCAGAAAATACAACTTCTCGAAGTTGGTAGTGGAAACCGGGAATAGTTTGTGCAACCTCGCCCACACACACACACCCCTCACCCCCTACCACCCCACCCTCCCCCACCCCTGCTCCAAAAATGCTGACAATCCATCAAATAAAAATTTATTGTGTCATGGAATGCTCAGAATCTCTAAGTGACTGTCATGAAATGCTCATTGTCCCAGTGGTTCATTAATACAGTGACTGATGGAACTTTTATTTCTATATTCCTATGCGTAAAGTGCTCAATTTCTCTCTTGCACTTTAATAGACAGTACCATAAATATTAAATGTCCATATAGAACAAAACTGTCCTGGAGCACATAATGCTCAACACCCCCTTTATACTTAAATGCACCGTGTCATTGATTTTTCAGTGTCCATATAGCCACAAAATACACACTTTTGCATTGAACTGGAACTTTCAATATTATTTTATTTGTTTTGTTTCACAAGAATGGTGATGGGTTATTTACCTGATCTTTTTGAGCAGATTAAAGGATTTGTTAGGGTCAGGTGCAGTCGTCAAAAACAAAGGGTTGTAACCATGAATTCAAACTGGGTCCTTTGGAAGTCATGTCACATGACCTCACATAAATGGCAGTGAAGATCCCAGTTTCAAACTATTTCCCTCCAAAAACCTCTTCAGCTGAGGTCAATTGAAAATTTTGCAACTGAGACTGAATAATTCTATTTGGCAATGGTATTAAGTGTTATAGAATCAAGTTGTGTAAATGGAGTTAAGATGCAGGTCAGAATTTACTGGCAGAACATACACAAGAGAGTGAATGCCCTGCATATCTTCCCATGTTGTTCCTATGTGTAGTCTACCTGCTGAGCCTATAGTTCATTAATATACTAGACTATTGATTGCTCAGTAACTGACACTACATTGGTATGTTGTTATGTAATGCTCAATGTCCCTTAGAACATTTGTATACTGTAGAAGCATGTCACCTTTGAACAGGTGAAGTGTAGATTCCTCAGAATGATACTGGGTGCATATGAGGCAAGGTGCATAGTCAAGGTATTTTTGCATTGTTTTCAGTATAACATAGATGCACAAGACTGTTGTTATGGGGCCATTTAAGCTTTAAAAAAAATAGGATAGAAAGAAATATTTCATCTGCTGACAGAATCCAGAGCAAGGGAGAATAACCTTAAATATAGATCTCAACCCTAACTGAATAATCCCATAAAATATTTATTCTCTCAGATGGGCACGGATAAGCAGCCTATACTTTAAAAAAAATAAATCGAGGCTATATCAATTGAAAACTTTGCAACTGGGAGTGATGGCTTTTTGATTGTCCATAATATTAAGGGAGAGGGAACCTAGATATGGAATTAAGATAATCACACCTGATAGAAGCAATAAAGGCTTTGGGGAGCTAAACAGCAACTCCTCTTTCTCTTCTTCCAAGTTAATCTTTTTATTTTGTGATGCTTAATTCCTCAATATATCTCTCAATATACTCTGTTGTGGACCACTCTCTTGTTAATTAGAATTTTTTTGAATACAGTCTTGTAAAGGATGATCTAATCAGGATGTTTAAGCTGATTAAAGGGAAGAGAAACAAGTATTTCAGAGTCCACATAAGCTGAATGGGAAGGCATTTTGGGGTGACATCAGAAAGCATTTCCTAAGAGGAATGGCAATGGGATTCTCTCCCTCAAAGCATGTTGCACTAAGTTATTCAAAACGTCAAAACTACAACTGATAATATTTTGATTGGAACGGGATTAAGGAACATAGATGCAAGACAGGTAGATGGAATAAAGAAACAGATCAGATATGATCTCGTCATGAGGGCTGGTATGGTCTACCAGATTCCAATGTTCAAATCCAAAAACAGAACACTGTGGTTGCTCGAAATCTGAAATTAAATCAGAAAATGGTGGAAATGCTCTGATAGCCTCTTTGGAGAGAGAAGCAGAGTTAATGTTTCAGATCAAAAGAAAGGTGTTGCTGTTGTTGTCCACCATTCTGACCTCGAGCCAGCAAGGGCTGCTCACCACCTCTCTTCCTACCTCTCACTGGATCATGACCCCATGACTGAGCATCAGACCATTTCTGATGAAAAGATTGGAAGAAATATTAACTTTGTTTCTCTCCCTCCCTCCATCTTTCCTTTTCTCTGCAGAGATGCTGCCAGAGATGCTGAGTATTTCCCGTGCTTCTTGTTATTATGCATTTACTCCAAAGTTGTTTCAATGTCTTGAAATTCTCAGTGTTCCTGTTGGAGATCGGTATACTGAGTCTTGACCACTCACTGTTTCTGTAGCACACTAATCTGCTGTGGCACAAAATGTATTGCTTTTCTTCCTTAACATAACCTGTTATGGTCTGCTCTGTATCCCTATTGAACATTAATGGCATGTCATAGAGCACTTGCTGTATTAATATACTATATGGTGGAGTGATCAGTGCCCCTTAATTATATTGGTACCTTGTGTTGTGAAGCTGTTCCTGTAGTGCTATACCATACAGTGATATGGATTTTCCTAGTTTGTGATGGAGTGCTTGATGTCTCTGTGACATGATATATGCAAGATTATGGAGTATTCAAATTTTCCATATGACACAAAATGCACAGCCATGGGACATCTAGTGTCTCTGTATTGCATTTATATGCTAGGCCATTGAACATTTGATGTCCAATGATGCTTTCATATACCTTGTCAATGAATGTGTGATAACCCTCTAGTTCATTAATGTGCTATGTTACAGAATTCTCATTATCCCGAAAGCATATTTTTTTGATCATGGGATGAGGATGTCACTAGCTTTTATTACTCAGAGGGTAATGAAGAGTCAACTACATTGCTGTGGTCTGGAGTCACATGTAAGCCAGACCAGGTAAGGATGGCAGTCTCTTCCCTAAAGGACATTAGAGAACCTGATTGGATCCCCCACCCCGCCGTAGAAATAACAGTGGATTCTTTAGACTCTTAATTCCACAATTTTATTAATTTCAAATTCCACCATCTGCTGTGACAGGATTCAAACTTGAGTCCCCAGAACATTACCTGGCTCTCTGAATTAACAGTCCAGTGATAATACCACTAGACTACCTCCCCTACAGCTGCAATGTACAAACATATAATATGATTAATGTTATGGACATGGACAAGTTTTGCCATGTCAGGATATTCATATATTCCATTCATATACAATGTCATGTAATGTTCAGTGTCCATACGGTATATTTGTATTAAGTGTTGTAGAATAATCATTGCTCCTATGATGCATTATCATATTCTAAATGGAGTGCTCAATTTCTCCATGGGGCTTAGTATATTGAGTCATGGAATAGATATTGTCACTTTGGTACATTAATATATTGTGGCCCCAAAATATGTTAATGTTCTGGGTCATAGAGCTCTCTCTATTCATAATGCACATTAATGTAACTTAACCTATTGTACCTATTGTACAATAGTATTGTACACCACAGAGGTCTCAATTTCTCGGTGTAACATAAATATATTTAGTAATTCAAAGCTCACCGTTCCTGCAGTGCACTAATACACTGTGTGATGAAGTGGCTATTGTCCCTATAGTACATTAATATACTATGTCTATAATGATCAGTGTCCATATTAAACTTTAATGTGCTATATTAGTACAAAAAGTCCCAACGGGCACATCGATATATTGCACCATTGAGTGATGGATGTATTCTGGAAGCAACAGGCTCAAGATAGATATAAAGCAATTCCATAGCAAATAGATCAAATCAAAGCTCTGCAGTTCTCCCAAAACTAGTATTGAATGGTGGCAAGCCATTAAATAAATAACAAGAGGAGGAAACTCCATTTGTATCGCCATTCTTAATGATGGTAGAACCCAACACATTAATTCCAAAGACAATGTGGTTGAAGTGCTTTACAATCATCCACAATTAGAAATGTCAAGTGCATTGTCTAATGCAATTCCTCCACCACCTAATCTCCATCATCAGATGGGACAGTGTTTAGCCAGTTTAATTCATTCAATGTGTCACAAATAATGGCTGAGTACATGGAATACAGAACTCCTAGTTTGTGCTTCAGAATTAGACACAATTTTATCCAGCGCAGTGACAAGATTGGCATCTCAACAAACAATGTGGAAAATTGCCCAGATACGTTATATCTGCAAAAAGCAGGGCAAGTTCAATCTGGCCAATTACCATCCCATCAATCCACTATCAATCATCAGTAATGTGACATCAGGAGGTACCTACTTGTCCAAAGTTTCTCATTGTTGCTAAGTTTATGTTTCACCAGGACCATTTGGATTCATACCTCATTACAACCTTGTTCCAAACTTGGACAAAGGAACTCAATTGTAGAATGACAGCTCTTGACATTAGGGCAGTGTTTGACTTAGTGTGGCATCAAGAAAATCTAACAAAACTGGAGTCAAATGCAATCAGGGAAAATTCTGCACTGATTGATGTCAGAGCTGGCACATGCAAAATGGTTGTGCTTGCTGGAAATTAATCATCTCAGCTCCATGCTATCACCGCAGGAGTTCATCAGGGTAGTGTACTACACTCACCATCTTCAATCACTTCGCCTTTTCTCTATCATGAAGTCAGAAATGCAGTTGTTAGCTGGTAATTGCATAACGTTTACTTCTGTTCACAATTCCTGAGATCATGAAAATTTCTCAACCCACACACAAATGCATCGCAACCATAAGGCTTGGTTTGACATGTGGCAAGGAGTACTTGGACACACAATGTCACACAATGATCATTTACATTAAAATAGTGTCTAACAAGTCTCAGTAACTGCATTGTCATCATTGTTTGCTACAACCAACATTCTGGGGGTCACCATTAAGCAAACTAGACTAGCCTTATAAATATTGTGGTTACGAGAACAGATCAGAAACTGGGAATTCTACAGCAAGTAACTCATGTCCTTAAACCCCAAAGTCCCTCCACCATCTACAAGGCATATGTCAAGAATGTGTTGGAAGATTATTCATTTGCCAGCTTAAATGTTGTCCCAAGAACATTCAAACAAGATGAAGTAGCTCACTTTTGTGACTCTGTCTTACACTTTAATCGTTCAGTGCCTCCACCATCAGCATACTGTGTGTACAACATGCAATGTAGGAACTTGTCAAAGCTGCTTTGGTTGGACTTTCCAAATCCACAAATTCTAATGCCAAAGAACAACAGATGCTTGGGAACACCACCACCTCCAACGTATGCCTAATGTCATGACCATCCTAACATCTAGACATATCACCAAAACCTTATTGTTTTAGGTCAAAATTCTGGAACTCCTTCTGTTACAACAGTCTGGATGTACCTACATCACACAGACTGCAGTGATTCAATAAGTCATTTTTCTCACGGGCATTAAATATATTAGTGCACTGCAGGAACGTTGAGCTTTGTTTGCCAGTGACACCCACATCCCCTGAGCAAATTTTTTTTTAAAAATACAGTCTCGAGGAATGTTTGATATCCCTTTAATACATCCATGTTCGATATTTTGATGAGGACATTATTGTATTGTGGCATGGAGTATTAAATGTTCTGTATTGCAATAATACTCTGTAACATGGACAGTCACTTTCTCTCTACCACATTAATTTATGTGCTAATTTGATGCCTTTATTGTTTATTACTGTACTGTATGACCTAAACGCTTCGAAATTTTCAGCTCATCAGAGAAAGAATTTAATAAGACATGCCTGATGAGCCGGTTTTAAAGAGGTCACTGAAATAGTCCATGGGAGAATGTCTATGGGTACTACTTATGTAGACATCCTTGAGGTTCCCCTCCCCCCCCCCCCCCTCCATAATTCAGATAAATGTGAGGTGCTGCATTTTGGAAAAGCAAATCTTAGCAGGACTTATATACTTAATGGTAAAGTCCTAGGGAGTGTTGCTAAACAAAGAGACCTTGGAGCGCAGGTTCTTAGCTCCTTGAAAGTGGAGTCACAGATAGATAGGATAGTGAAGAAGGCATTTGGTATGCTTTCCTTTATTGGTCAGAGTATTGAGTACAGGAGTTAGGAGGTCATGGTGCAGCTGTACAGACATTGGTTAGGCCACTGTTAGAATGTTGCGTGCAATTCTGGTCTCCTTCCTATTGGAAAGATGTTGTGAAACTTGAAAGGGTTCAGAAAAGATTTACAAGGATGTTGCCAGGGTTGAAGGATTTGAGCTATAGGGAGAGGCTGAACAGGCTGAGGCTGTTTTCCCTGAAGTGTCCGAGGCTGAGGGGTGACCTTACAAAGGTTTACAAAATGATGAGGGCATGGATAGGGTGAATAGGAAAAATCTTTTCCCTGTGGTCGGGGAGTCCAAAACGAGAGGGCATAAGTTTAGGGTGAGAGGGGAAAAATATAAAAGAGACCTAAGGGGCAATGTTTTCACACAGAGGGTGGTGCAGGTAGGGAATGAGCTGCCAGAGGAAGTGTTGGAGGCTGGTACAATTGCAACCTTTAAAATGCATTTGGATGAGTATATGAATAGGAAGGGTATGGAGGGATATGGACCAGGGGCTGGCAGGTGGAATTCTTTACATTCCACCATTACATTCTTTGGAATTTAGAAGATCAAGATGTGATTTAATCAAAATTTCAAAATGTCAAGAGGAACACATAAGGCAATGATACTTGACACGATTTCTGTTGATTGGGCAACCCAGGACCTGGTCGCAAAGTCTAAAAAAAATCCAAAAAATAGTGAGAAATAGAGGCAACTGTAAGTTGTTTTTGGGTTAGGTTGCAAATAAGCCATAGTCTCATTAATGGCACAGCACCATGTGCTTTGTAGTTTTAATTATTTTAGCTCGCAAAGTATATACTGTTGGGTTCATATGAAATCAGATAGCTGTAGGCTTATTAACAAATGACTTTGTTCACTAAAAGGACATTTCGGACCACATATAAAGTCAGCATTGCATGCTAATTAAGATTATTAATACATTACGTACATAGTTGTCTGACTATAGGTTGATTATCAATTGAACATAACAATAAGTAAGGGAGAGACCTTGTATATTAGAGCATTGTATGTTGTGATGCTATCCAGCTGTCTTAAATGGGCATTCAGATAATATTCTCCTTTTTTCTTTTGAAGACTAAGGACTTTTATGATAAATGCAAGAATGCACTATTGTCTATATTCTTTACACATTAAGATAAAGCTTTGGCAGACAAACTGTATGGCTCGATCCAGTCCTTATTCAATAGTCAAGCTACATAGCTTTACGCTATGGTTTTCTATCTGTCATTGTGGACAGATCTATGTCATGTGCTATGGATGTTTGGTTGCTGTCAGGTCTGATACTTTCAGCATCAGCTTATTGTATGATGAATGACAAGTCATGAATAAATCAGATGTGTCATCTTTTTCTTTCTGGGATTTGACGATTGTTTGCAATGACATTGGATATTCTAGGCTGTTCACATTGTTGTGACATCTTTCCATAAACCCTTGTATTCAGACCACATTGCACTTGCTCGTAATAATCTCTAATTCTGATGTTTTGTCCTGGGTCCAATTGGGACAACTCTCTGCCTGTTTGTTAATTATGGTTTAGGACCATTTTCTCCTCCCGTCCAACAACGTGTCATGTAAATGCAGTTGGGTGGTAGGCACATGATAGTTGAATTGTATGGATCTGTTTTCAAATTATGACAGCCACTTGGCATGTGAAACCATTACATGCAGGAGTGATTCATTGATTTGACACTGCTATTCAAATATCTTGGCAATTCGTTTTGGAGTTAATGAACAGTGACTTCTTTGTATGAAAGTACATTCTATGGGAGCATTATTTTGGGGATAGAGAGGACAGGAGGTAATATGTTGAATACCGAACCATCTGCACATCTTAGAAGGATGTAGCAGTGTATTGTGGACCATTGTCAGATACCATGTGTTGAAGAGCATCAAACATGGCGCTGAATATGGTGTGAATGTGTCAACAACTGTTGCACTGGTGGTATTTCTGATTTTACTCACAAAAAGGTTCTTAATGAAATAATCTGTGACCAGAATATTGTTGTGTCCTTGGAAATGGAAAATATCCATTTCAATTTTGTACCATGGCTCAGTTTATTATGTGGTAAGAGATATTGAGATTGATGGAGTTGATATGGTTTTGACAATTTGATAAGTCGGTCAATGCCCTTCCTGGTGCTGTACTGATAGATAGATTCATGTGGTAATCTTTCGGCTTTCCCGTGCCCCTGTGATCTATGTGTAAAGGGCCAAACATGCTTCAATGTAGAGTTTGTGAGATAACCACATGTTTGCCTTTGAAAATCACATCCCTGGAGTGTTCTAGATCATCTCTGAATGATCAGAAAGAGTGTGCTTGCTTAGGGACCTGTTTCACGTGTTCAGGCCATCTTTTAATGATTAACCTACTGCGCTGTTCAGCAGGATGTCATAGATGTACCTTTCTGAATCTGTTCTGTTTGGTCATACCAAAATGAATGAGATTAATGTTGGGGCTATCTTCAAACCTGGATAAATAATTTCCACTTGTAGGCCCTGGAAATCAAATAACAGCATCACAGATCATCATTTGTCTGCCTGGTTTGTATAGTATTTCAAAATCCTATCTTGGATCTTTTCAAGTAGAGTTTGTAGTTGTGAAAGTGCACTTTTTGGCAAGGTTTTACATACATCATTTCCAATGGCTTGCAGTTGCATGAGGGAGATCTATAGAACAGATAGCTCACATTGTCATTATTGCTGCTTGGGGCTTCCTATTTTCTCCAACAAAAATGACCTGCACATGCAAGCACTTTAACAGCCCCACAATCAATACTGAAGAATGACCCTCCAGAAATGTGAAATACAACCCGCAGAAGGCTTTCAGAGAAACGCAGAATGGGTGGTGAAATACAAAGGCTGACAATTTGCAACATCTAACCAAGAGGCTTGATCAGTGTTTTTATAATGTCAAAGAATGATTTGCATGTCACAACCTTTGCTCTTGTCCTATCAGCTTAATGAACAAGAGGAGTGGATAAATAGGATAAGAGAGTAAAGTTCCTACAATGTGTACTTGCCTCCTTTCTGATTCAGTAGACTAGAATCTTGGGAACTTTCATGGCACAGTAGTAGTGAACATACATCTGGTCCAAAGGTCCAGGTTCAAGTCCCATCTGCCACAGAGGTATATCATAGCAGGTTCAACAGTTAATTCAAAAAATATTGATAAGAGGTTTGAGGGAAGATTCACTGCTGGATTTAGTAAGTTGGTCATACAGACATAGAGTTGTAAAGCATAGAAACAGACCCTTTGATCTAACTCATCCATGCTGACCATAGATACCATAGAATGCGTACAGAATGGAAACAGGTCATTCAGCCCAACAAGTCCACACCGACCAGCCAAAGAGTAACCCACCCAGACCCCTTCCTCCTACCCTATTACTCTACATGGACCCCTGACTAATGCACCTAACCTACACATCCCTGAACATTATGGACAATTTAGCATGGCCAATTAACCTAACCTGTACATCCTGGACTGTGGGAGGAAACCAAAGCACCCAGAGAAAGCCCATGAAGACATGGGGAAAATGACAGTTCATTCCATGCATTCATCAGCCTCTGTGTGAAAAAGTTACCCTTTTGAAAATTCCCAGAACATATAAGAGGAGTAAATATGGAGACTGTTTCGAACATAAAGGTAATAATATGATCCAATAAAATATAATCCCCTTGAGGGACATGACATGACAAAGACTAGCAGAATAAACTGAAGACAATCTGGTTTTGGATATTTGAGAATAATGATAGAAAAAATAAATAAACATCAACATTTACAAATTGCCTCCCCAATGCCTGTTGCCATCTACAAGGAGGATAGAGTAATCTCCAGCTGCTAGAATGGGTATAGCTTCAATAACATTCAAGGAGCTCAGTCCAAGACAAAGGTTTGATTGGCATTTCATTGTCAACATTAACTCCCTTCACAACTAGCATATAGTGGCAGCAGAGTGTGTCATCGACAAGATGCACTGCAAAGCATTTAGCAAATCTTTCAAACTCACAGCCTGTACTGCTTGGAAGGACAAAGGCAGTCATTGCGTGGGAACACCTGCATCTATAGGTTCCTCTTCAAGCCACACGCCACCCTGCCCTGGAATTTCGCCATCATTAGGTAACTGTCTTAGAATTATCTTCTTTACAGATTGGCCAGTATGGGTACACCAGATGAATTGCAACCTTTCAAGAAGGCAGCTCACTTTTACTTTCTCCAGAACAGTTAGGGATGGGCAAAAGATATTGTACTAGCCAGTGAAGTGTACATCCCTTGAAAAAAGTTTGCAAATTTGATATGGAAAAGCAATGGGACACATTTAAAACAACAGAATCCAGAAAAATGCATTCGTCTTAAAAACTAAGAGAACTAAATCCTAATGAGAAATCATGAATGAATAAGGACATAAGAGGAACAATGATAGAAGAGGTGTACACTAAGTGCATGACAATGGAGAGCATACAAAGGGAGAATATGATTAGGAGAGAACACAGGCAAAGAGAAACAATTCAATTAGATTACTCAGCAATATAAAAACTAAAGAGTGAAATATTCTACAACCACACAAATAGAAAAGCAAAATTGAGATGGGAATAGGGCTACTAAGCGATAGACAAAATAAAATCAAAGGCATCAATGATGAAAAAGCAGAAATAGAAATTCATTATTTTGCTTCAGTATTTATTAGGGAGATGGATCAAGTGGACATGACATTGGAAAATAAGATTAGAACTCTATAACCACATTTAACATAAATAGGACAGAAATACTAAATAAAGTAAAAAGTACAAAAAGCAAAACATCTTGTGTGTAGAAGAATTGCATGCGCACATTTTAAAAGAATCGAGTGAGGAGATAGAAAAGGTATTATTATACATATTCAGTTTGTTACATAACAGCATTGTATCAAAGAACTGACAGATAACTAACATTATTCATATATTTAAGAAACGATATGGTGCACATGTTGTGAACTCTAGATCAATCAACTTATCACAATTGGTAGGAAAGCTAATAAAATCACTAAAAAAACAAGAAAATAGGAAAATTCTAGAAACCAAAAGTGTTATAACAAATAGTGAGTATGAATTTCAAAAGGAAATGTATTACTTGTCCAACCTCATTGAATTCTTTGAATATGTGATAGAGACACTAGATATTTACAAGGATGTTCTAGTAAAAAATGAGGTCTGCAGATGCTGGAGATCACAGCTGAAAATGTGTTGTTGGTCAAAGCACAGCAGGCCAGGCAGCATCTCAGGAATAGAGAATTCGACGTTTCGAGGATGAAGGGCTTATGCTCGAAACGTCAAATTCTCTATTCCTGAGATGCTGCCTGGCCTGCTGTGCTTTGACCAGCAACACATTTTCAGCATTTACAAGGATGTTGCCAGGATTGGAGGATTTGAGCTAAAGGGAAAGGCTGAACAGGCTGGGGCAGTTTTCCCTGGAGCGTCAGAGGCTGAGGGGTGACCTTATAGAGGTTTGCAAAACTATGAGGGGCATGGATAGGGTAAATAGGCAAAGTCTTTTCCTTGGCGTCGGGGAGTCCAGAACTAGAGGGCATAGGTTTAGGGTGAGAGGGGAAAGGTATAAAAGAGACCTAAGAGGCAACTTTTTCACGCACAGGATAGTACATGTATGGTATGAGCTGCCAGAGGAAGTGGTGGAGGCTAGTACAGTTGCAACATTAAAGAGGCATTTGGATGGGTATATGAATAGGAAGAGTTTGGAGGGATATGGGCTGGGTGCTGGCAGGTGGGACTAAATTGAGTTGGGATATCTGGTTGGCATGAACAGGTTGGACCGAAGGGTCTGTTTCCATGCTGTACATCTCTATGACTTTATGACTCTATAAGAATAATTCAGTATGTCTAGATTTCTAAAAGGCCTCTGCTAAGATACTATTTAAGAGACTAATGAATACCATGAGAACACATCGAGTTGGAGGACATGTAGCAAAATTGGTAGTGAGATGCTGAAAGATGGAAAGCAGAGAGTGGTGAGAAGGATAATTATTCAGATAATTATTACATTTACTATAAACCGACTGACTCCCACAGCTACCTAGACTACACCTCCTCCCACCCTGCCCCCTGTAAAAACACCATCCCATATTCCCAATTCCTTTGTCTCCACCGCATCTGTGCCCAGGAGGACCAGTTCCAATACCGTACAGCCCAGATGGCCTCCTTCTTCAAGGACCGCAGTTTCCCCACAGACGTGATCGACGATGCTCTCCACCGCATCTCCTCCACTTCCCACTCCTCTGCCCTTGAGCCCCGCCCCTCCAACCACCACCAGGACAGAACCCCACTGGTTCTCACCTACCACCCCACCAACCTCCATATACACGTATCATCCGCCGTCATTTCCGCCACCTCCAAATGGACCCCACCGCTAGGGATATATTTCCCTCCCCTCCCCTATCAGCGTTCCGAAAAGACCACTCCCTCTGTGACTCCCTCGTCAGGTCCACCACCAACCCCACCTCCACTCCCGGCACCTTCCCCTGCAACCGCAAGAAATACAAAACTTGCGCCCACACCTCCTCCCTTACTTCTCTCCAAGGCCCTAAGGGATCCTTCCATATCCGCCACAAATTCACCTGCACCTCCACACACATCATCTATTGCATCCACTGCACCCGACGTGGCCTCCTATATATTGGGGAGACAGGCCGCCTACTTGCGGAACGTTTCAGAGAACACCTCTGGGACACCCGGACCAACCAACCCGACAGATCATTTCACATCTGTATATTCAGTTAATATACTTGTGTCACTGCTAAAGTGCATAAATATTGTATCATGCTCAATTTCCCTTTAGCACATTAATGCTATGTTATGGATCATTTCACATCTGTATATTCAGTTAATATACTTGTGTCATGGAATGGTAATGTCTGTATTGTAGGCACATGTTAACCATACATATATGATATCCCCAAAGCATGTTAATATACTATGTAATGGAATGCTCAATGTCTGTATGATAAAACACTACACTATATCATGATGTGCTTTATGTCCCTGTCTTATGTTAATGTACCACACACCTGGATCAATGTCCCAACCACCCCGTGTCTCAACACTTTAACTCCCCCCTCCCACTCCACCAAGGACATGCAGGTCCTTGGACTCCTCCATCGCCAGACCATAACAACACAACGATTGGAGGAAGAGTGCCCCATCTTCCCCGCCTAGGAACCCTCCAACCACAAGGGATGAAGTCAGATTTCTCCAGTTTCATCATTTCCCCTCCCCCTACCTTGTCTCAGTCAAATCCCTCGAACTCAGCACTGCCTTCCTAATTTGCAATCTTCTTCCTGACCTCTCCGCCCCCACCCCACTCCGGCCTATCACCCTCACCTTGACCTCCTTCCACCTATCGCATCTCCAACGCCCCTCCCCCAAGTCCCTCCTCCCTACCTTTTATCTTAGCCTGCTGGACACACTTTCCTCATTCCTGAAGAAGGGCTTATGCCTGAAATATCGAATCGCCTGTTCCTTGGATGCTGCCTGACCTGCTGCGCTTTTCCAGCAACATAGTTTCAGCTCTGATCTCCAGCATCTGCAGTCCTCAATTTCTCCTCGAAAATTATTCAGAGTGGTCAACAAAGGTACAAAGTCAGTGCTAGGACCATAGTTACTCACGTTTATGTTAACATTTTAGGCAATAGAATGAAAAAGGCACCTTCTAAATGTATAGATGATACCAAATTTGAGGGATTATTCCCACTGCAACAAACTATAGGAGGCTTCAGCAAACTGACAGAATCCGCGTATGATTGACAAATGGATTTCAACATAGATGGTGCAAATTGTGTACAAAATACATTTGGTCATTACATTTCTTACATTTTGTTAAGAAAATGGGAAGGTTATATATCACTTGGAAACTAATCATCTAACTGGGATGGAGGAGCAGATATACAATCATTCAGAGTGTTGCAGGTCAATAGAATTACATCCAAAAGGAAACAAGAACTGGGCATTGCTTTCTAGATGGAGAATTGAAAAGTGGACAAGTGATGCTAAACTTGTTTTGAACTTTAGTAAGGCCGTGTGTAGAACACTGTATAGATCTGGTTGTTTTGTTATAAAAGTAATATGGAGTATAACAAAGATTTATAAGGATGATACCAGAATTAGAAGATTATGCATATCAGGAAAGGAGAAACTGGCAGAGTCTGTTTTCTCTTGAATAGGTAAGGCTAACAGATGACCTAGTGGAAGTGTTTAACATTACGAAGGGTTGCCATGGAGTTCGTGCCAGAGAAACTGAGCTGAGATGAATTGCAGTAGACTGGAAATCCAAGGGTAACCCTGCTGTAGACATTTCCAGAAGGGCTATACACCTCTCTGACCAAGATGACAATGAACTATCTGACATCAGAGTTCTGTAAGTTTAAGCATGAGGATCTCACTAGGAGCTTTTGGTTTGGGCCAGCACCAGAGTGACCTTGTGATACAAGTAACCGGGTTACATGTGTTAGGTGTAATCAGGCATGCCCCGTTAAGGAGATGGACTTCCTGATCAAGTTCCTAGGAACAAATATCACCAATAATCTGTCCCGGTTCATCCATATCATGCTATCATGAAGAGAGCACACCAATGCCTCTTCTTCCTCAGAATGTTAAGGAAATTCAGCATGTCCACAATGAGTCTTACTGATTTTTATAGATGCATCATAGGAAACATCTATCCGGATGCACCATAGTTTGGTATGGCAGCTGCTCTGATCAAGACTACAAGAAATTACAGTGGGTCATGAATGCAGCCCAGTCCATTACTAAAGCCAGCCTTCCTCCAATTCACTCCATCTGCACCTCCCATAGCCTCAGGAAAGCAGCCTGCATAATCAAAGATCCCTCCCACCCTGGTTATACTCTCTTCCAACCTCTTCCATCAGGCAGAAGTACAAAGGTTAGAAAACACGTACCAACAGATTCAAGAACAGCTTCTTCCCTGCTGTTATCAGACTTACAAACAAGCCTCTCATATATTAGAATTCATCCTTCTCTATATCTTCTGTGTAGCTGTAACATTATATTCTGCAGTCTGTTCTATTACCCTGGATAGCATACAAACAATACTTTCCACTGTATCTCATTATATGACAATAATAAATCAAATCAAATCAAATCAAGAGGGATGTTTCAGAAGGGTGCCTATTGCAAGGAACCCCATTCTGCCTGAGCCTAAAAGGAGGCCAGCAGGTTTTACTGGGCAGGCTCCTCATGTGTTGTAGGTTTCATGCCCGACACACTAAGCACTGGTAGAACACAAGTCATAGCCGAATGAAATGCAAACTAAATTAGACTAGTTGTTTAAATACTATGATTACAAAGACAAGTCAGAGGCTGGGAATTCTGAGTAACTTACCTCCTGATTTCCTGAAGCCTGTCCACAAGGCATAAGTAAGAAGTGTGATACGATACTACTTCATTTACCTGCGTGAAAGTTGGTCATATAACTCCCAAGAAGCTGAATGCCATCCTCAACAATATTCAACAGCCTATTACCAAACCAAACTTTCACCCCTTTATACCACTGATTGAAGTGTGTACCAATGACAAGATACACTGCAGCAACTCACAGAGACTGCTTGGGCAGCATCCTCCAAACACCCTTGTGTCATCTAGAAGGACATTGGCAAAAGACACATGGAAGCACCATCATCTTCAAGTTGACCCCCAAGCCATACATCTCCTTAAACTACTACAGTCCATGTGAAGTTGGTAAATTCAATATGTGTTGGGAAGGGAATTCCAGGATATTAGACATCAACAAGGCAGACGTCACGTGCAGTAGAATACTCTTCACATTGTTGTCAACATGAGCATCAATGATGGAGGAAGTGAATGTTTAGGTTAGTGATGGTCTGACAGTCAAATGAACCACCTTGTCCTGGATGCTGTTAAGTATCTTGACTGTCGTTGAAGCCGCACCCATCCAGGTTTCTAATACCTGACTGGTGAATTCCACCTTTTTCAAAGATTAGCATTTTTTAAAATCACATTTAAGCACTGCACTGAAAAGAAAGGGAATTGAAATACACATTCAGTATGCTTTATGAGTTTTCTGTATAATGGTCATTTAAATGGTGGTCTGCAATCACTAAGTTATTTGTAAAGGGGTCTTTCAATCAAATGCTTTATGAATCACTGCTAAAGTGCATAAATATAGTATCATGCTCAATTTCCCTTTAGCACATTAATGCTATGTTATGGATCATTTCACATCTGTATATTCAGTTAATATACTTGTCATGGAGTGGTAATGTCTGTATTGTAGGCACATGTTAACCATACATATATGATATCCCCAAAGCATGTTAATATACTATGTAATGGAATGCTCAATATCTGTATGATAAAACACTACACTGTATCATGATGTGCTTTATGTCCCTGTCTTATGTTAATGTACCACACACCTGGATCAATGTCCCTACATTATGTTCTGTAGATTGCTATGGAATGCTTAATGATTCAATAAGACATTTATGGACTGTACTATGTCCCTATAGAATTTAATACACTTTGACATGCAGTGTTGGATTTCCCCAGTGTGCATCAATGTCATGGTATATCCAATTGACCTTTGGTACATTAATATATTCTGCCACTGAATACTTAATATCATGAATTAATATATTTTACCAAAGAAGGCTCAATATTCCTATGGTAAACTGACGTTTTTCCACAGAAGACTTAATCTCACTAGACTATTTTAATATACTATTAGTTCAGTAAATTAATATGATCATAGGACTGTGCCATGGAGGCCTGAATTCCCCTTTCATATTGTAATATATGGTGCCATGTAAAACTCAATGCTCCCATGGTGCATTAATATCCTCTGTCCTTGAAAACTCAATTTTCATGAACATACTGTGACATTGAATTGTCACAATCCATTTTTAAATATGTTGTAGCATAGAGTTCCTGATGTCCATATTGTATGTTAATATACTGTATCATGGAATGCTTGATGGCCCCATTTACATTAATGTACTTAGGCATGGATGCTTGACATTCTTACAATGCATTAATGTACTGTGCCATGAAGTGCTCAATGGCCTTATGTTGCATTAATGTACTGAGTCCTTGAAGGCACAGTGGCCTGATGCTACATTAATGTAATCTGTCATAGAATGCTTGATGTTCCTACTTATACATTAATATACTGTCTTGTGCATTGCTTGATAACCCTTATGTATTGTAATAGAGCGAAAGAAGGATGATATGTCAGTGACAGGATGTCATCTGTAGGCAAGGACACACAATGGATCAATAAACTTCACTGGGTTTAAGCTTTAGGTGTGTCCATTGGCCCCTGCACTTTGGGCTTACATCAGCTTTTCACAATGGCAATAACGTGCTGTGTCCTGGAATGCTGTGATTACATGCATTAACATCCCATGTACTCAATTTGTTTTCAATTCATTCATGAGTTACAGGCATCACTAGTTGTGTCAGTCTTTGTTGCCCATCCTACATGCCATTAAGAAGGCGATGGTGGTGGAACCAACGTCTTGAACTGCTATAGTCCATGTGGAGTCTGTTCACCCATAGAATTGTTAGGGAGGAAGTTCCAGGATTTTGACCTAGTCACAGTGAAGTAATCATGAGATATCGCCAACATAGATTGGCTTATAACTTGTGAGGACATGAGTACAATGCACTAATTTACTGTATCAAGGAGCAATTCATGATACATGACGTATCAATATAGTTCTCAAAGAATGCTGTATCATACTTATGCAATATTAAACATTATATCAAGGAGTGTTCTGTAACCCTGTAGTATGCTAATATACTACGCCACAAAATGTGGTTGGTATTACCATGGTAAATTTGAGTAGCAAGTACAGTGCATCAAATTGAAAGAAGTACAAGTAAGTTGTATCATCTGAAGTATTTGTTGCCCAGAGAAGGATAGAAATGAAAAGTCAACTGTAGCATTTATCGTGCTTGTCAGGAAGGGGTTCTGGGAAAGGGATCAGGCCTTGTCTGTGATGGGTAGAGTGAACCTGGTGTCACAGAAGAGCTAGGAACTTTGAGATGCTAAAAGAGAATTTGTTTGGTGATAGCATTGTACAGGAGACATTAGAGAGATCATTCATTGAGGCTAAAGAATGGAAGGTGAGGACAAAGAAAGTCCTAGTGTGATTCTGGGAAAAATGAGAAGGAGTGAGAGCAGAAATATAAGAAATAAAATGGGCTTGGTCAAAGTTTAAAAGTGAGGCACTGGAAAGGGCACAGCAGGTCAGGCAGCATCTGAGGAGCAGGAGAGTAGATGTTTTGGGCATAAGCCCAGCTCTCTTAACATCTTATCTCAAGTTGGTGTGAAAGTTAGCATCACGAGAGGAATGGTCTCCAGTGGAGATGAGATCAGTGATGGTTTGGGGATAGATGTCTTGATGTTCAGTGGTGGGATGATAGAGGAGAGGGAAAGTAGGAGGAGATGTTGAAGTTGGCGGATAAACAAGATGGACGGGAGCTTGCCAAGCAACAACATTACTCCTGTCAACAGATTTAATGGCAATGTTAAGGCTGAAACTTAAAGAACACAATTCTGCAAATTCAAAGAAATGTGGGCCGAAATCAATGAGTAAGATAAGATCTCTTGTCATGCTGGAAGTTCCCATTGAAAATATCCATAAAAGTTAAGAGGTCAGAGAGAGCCATCAGTGAGTAAAAAACTTCTGAAGGTAGGCAAAAAGGCCACTGTACGAGAGCAAAACTCTCAGTCAAAGAAATGGATGCATAGTTAACATATCAGAAGAAGAGATCAGCTTTGTGTTAAAATCTGGTGTGCATGTCTAATCGATCACTAGACCCCAGGCCTTGGCTAATCTATTATGAGTATACTCAGGATGAAGGGCTTAATTTTCTTATAGTACATTAAAACCTATGTCATGGAAAGTTTGATGTCCCTATAATATTCATATACTGTGTCACCAATTGCTTGCTCACCATAATGTTGAATATTATATCATGTTCTGGAATGTTTGATGTTCCTTTGGAACAATAATATACTGTTTCATGCAACGCTCAGTAACTTTACTGGATGTTCCATGAAACACTAGTTGTCACTGGAATATATTCATAAACTGTATCAGAAAATGCCACGATGACCTTTAGAACAAATTACCACTTCATGCCACATTTGTAACGTCACCCTCCTACAGCCTCATCTCAGTTTATCTGCTGCTGAAATCCTCATCCGAGCCTTGGTTACCCCAAGACTTGACTATTCCAAAGCTCTCCTATTAGACCTCTCATTGTGCACCCAGCGTAAGCTCAGTTCATTTCAGACACTGCTCATCATTTTCTAACTTGTGTTGAGTACTATTTATGCATCAACACGATTGTAGAAAGCTATGGTCCTGAAAGAGTTAATGTCAAAACTGCATGAAGCTCCATCCCAATCTGATGATGTCACACAGTCTCTGGGTGGAGAAGAAAAAGTCTAGCATGAGGTTTTGATGGAGACAGACATGTCATCCCCGGCTCCTGATAGATTATGTCTAACCGCTCAATGTAACATGTTTCCATTGCTGTCATGCAATAAATTACATCTTGTCCTGTAAAACACGCACCCCTTTTTATTAAGGCTCAATAGTGGTTTATCTTCGACCACAGCTGATTAGATAGACTCAGCATAGAAAGAAGGATAGGACTGTTTGAGTTTGTTTTTGTTAGTGTGCTCTACCATGAGCTGTCCAAATTGATTAGGTTTTGTTTTCAAAGTCTAGAAAGGAGGATTGGTGACAGTACTGTACTGCAACCACAACATATGACAATCCATGTCCCCTCTGGCCCGTATCAGCTCCCAGTTAATTAGCATCCCTATTTTTAAATTCCCTGCCACATGTTCAAATACCTTCACAACTTCAGCCCTTCCTATATTTGTAACCTCCTCCAGCCTCACAGCTCTCTAATATTTCTGTGTGCTCCTTTAATTCCAGGGTCTCATATACCTCTGTCATGAGCAATCAACTCTTGAGCTGCCTAGACTATAAATCCCCAACACCTTCCCTAAATCTCTAACATTTCTGACTTTCTCTGCTATTCAATGCTTCTTAAAATTGAGTTCTGTGTTCAAGCATTTGGTTAGCTTTAACAATATCTCCTCTTCAAAACTAATTATTCATGTTGCTGTGGGTGTTACTGATCAGGCCAGTATATGCTATCTGTCCCAAACCATCTTTGAGATGATGGTGGTGAGCCAGTTTCTTGAAATGCTGCGGATTGTGTGGTGAAAGAACGTTGGCAGTGCTGTTCAGTGAGAGCAGGATTATTCCAAGATGGTGACCCAACAACAGTCATAGAAAAATAATATAATTCCCTGATAACCCAATTCCACAGAACATCAAACACCCTATATACTATGTACATTGCATAATATACAATTGGACTCAATGATCATGTACTACACATATGCTACATTGCTGGAAATTGTTTGAAATCAGCATGGCATTATAATACAATATATCCTGATTTTTAGTATTTAATATACTGTTTTGTAGAATACTCAATTTTCCCTGTGATGCATTACTATGTACATTACCAGTAAGCATTTAAAATTTCTATAGTAAGTTAGTGTGAAGTAATGCTCGATTTTGGTAAAGTGCATGAATTAGTTACAATATTTGATGACTATTACCCTATAGTACATTAATGTATTGTGCCATGGGGTGTAGTGTTAAGCAGAAGGGGTAGTGCCTCTGACTTGGGGACATGCCGCATCCCTTGGATGGTCCACAATCTTTGGTCCTCTCTGCTTGCACAACTCTCACCTATGGCTCCAAGTAGTCGCTTGTGCACGGCGACGGCCACACCCCGGCAAACTGCGTCGGCTCGCAGGCTAAACTAGGTGAGGGTAGCCCACGGATCTGTATCCCGGGTGATAGAGAGACAACGCCATCTCCACGGTGCACAAGGACAGCTGTAGCAAGTTCATCCAGACGGGCAGGCACGCTGACTTTTCCAGTGAAGAAAATGCAGTTGCAAGTCTTTGCGAACAGCTCACATGGTAAGAATGGATAGGTATGGGTTACAGATAATGTCAGCCTACCCATCTGTAGTTGTCCCAATCAGTTTTACTGCTCACCAGTTTAGAGGGGTGTGGTAAATCAAAGCAAATATTTCTCATTTAAATCAATCTCTCATCTAAGTATCATTGTAGAGCATAGGAATTGGTCTTTTACCAGAACTGCTTATGATCCATGTGACTCTTCTCCATCCTTACAGCATCTAACCCTGTTAAATATGTCCTTTCCCTCAACAACCTAAACACAACTGTGTTATTCAATCCAACTATTCCAAATGGGTAGTGAAATCATCATTCTCATATCTCACCAAGTAAAAAATGTTCTCCTAAAATCCCAGTAGATTCATTAGCGCTCAGCTTATATTTATGATTTTGGACTCCAATGTCGTGCTCACTGATAGTTCAGAGACAAACAAAACTACAGATGCTGGAATCCAAGGTAGACAAGCAGGAAGCTGGAAGGACACAGCGTGCCAGGCAGCATTTGGAAATGGAGAAGTCGACATTTCTGGTATAACCCTTCTTCAGGACTGGGGATGGGTGCAAGGGGAGCTGCAGAAAAAGTGGGGTGGGATTGGGGGAGGCTTTTGGGTGGGGAGTAGGGCAGGGTGGTGAGGTAGGCATAAGTGAACGCAGTAGAGGGTACATCCTGGTTGGTCGATGGGAGGAATGAATCCAGTTGGTACCTGGAAGGAAGGGTCGATCAGTGGAATGGAAGGGCGGGGGAAGGGTGGTGAAGGGAGGTTATTTGAAATTGGAGAACTCAATGTTGAGTCCTCCAGGCTGTAGCCTGCTCAGACGGAAGATATGGTGTTGTTCCTTCAATTTGCGGTCTGATTCACAGCATTGGGATTTACTCAGTGAATTAAGCAGCATTGCAGGCCAGCATCCACTGGGTAACACAGCAGTAATATTTAGGGCAGCTTTGCTGAACTACCACAGCATAGGAAAACATCCCCAAGCCTCTCAGAAGGCATGTCAAAGGAAAACAGAATTTGACACCATGTCATCATTTGTAAATACTGGAACAGGTAACCAAATGAATGGTCAAAATGGTCAGGTTTAAGAAGTGTCTTCGAAAGAGAGCAAGAAAAGTGGAAGAATTTAGGGAGGAAATTCCAGCGATTAGTTCTCATGTAGCTGCAGGCTGGCTCTGACATTGGAGAAGCAACAATTAGTAATGTAATGGAGGTCAGAATTGGCAGAGTGTAGAGATCTCTGAGCATTGTAGGTCTGGAGAAGGTTGGGAAGGTTTGAATGGGAAAGGCCATAAAGGGATTTGAAAAAAAAAATGAGATTGTTAGAAATTGACAGTGTGTGGGAGCCAGTATTGATCAGTGATCTTGGTTGGAAGAGACTTGGTGTGAGTTAAGATATGGATGAGTTAAAATTTTCTAAACAATCAAGGTGGAACACTGAAAAATCATTGGAATCGTTGGATCTTGAGGTAAATGAAGGCATTAGATGTAGCAGTGTTGAAGCAGGGCCAGACTCAATGTGGAAGTAGGCAGTCTTGTTGATGGAAATGTTAAGGGATTTCAAGCTCAAGTTCAGGGTCAAATAGACAAGATTGTGAATAGCCCAATTCAACCTCAGATAGTGACCAGGAAAAGGTAGCATTTAATATAGAGACCTAACAGAACAGCTCCAATATATAACTGTAGGAAATCTCTGCTTTTCAATACTGGATGCCAGACAAACAGGGTGAATAGTGCGAGGCAGTGAAGGGTTGAGAGAGGCACTTGTAAGGTCAAGTTGGGTATCATCAGTGTATATATGGAACTGGATATTTTCTTTTCAGTTGATGGTATCGAGAGGATCCCAACCCTAACCCTAACGTTAATGCTAACCCTAACCCTAACTCTAACACCAATCTTAACCCTAACCCAACTCTAACCAATGAAAGATACGAGTGGACCCAGGATAGATTCTTTGGACATTCCAGAGGCAATAGTATTGCAGCATGAAAGGAAGCCACTGCAACTAATTCTCTGACTCTGACAGGATATTGCCCACTCCACTGGAAAACAGAAGGCTGCCAGCAGAAGAAAATGTTATGATTCACCATGCGAAAGACTGCAGACAGGTTGAGAAGTATAAGGAAGGATTGCTTACCTTGATTGTGATTGCATAGGATATGAGTCATGACTTTGATGAGGACTGTTTCTGTGCTGGAACAGGAGCAGAACCTGATGAGAGAGATTCATGGAATCTCAGGAAAGACAGGCATGGATTTTGGCGGTCAACACGGGGCAGTTGAAGATTGAGTGGTTTACAATTGGGGATCAATGGTGGGTTTTTCAAAGACCAGGAGGATGGCAGTGGACTTGAATGAAGAAAGAGTTGGAAGTGATTCCCTGAGATTTGTTCAAAGTTAAAAATCACACAACATCAGGTTATAGTCCAACAAGTTTAATTGGAAGCACACTAGCTTTTGGAGCGACGCTCCTTCATCAGGTGATTGTGGAGGGCTCGATTGTAACAGAGAATTTATAGCAACAATTTACAGTGTGATGTAACTGAAATTATACATTGAAAAATTGATTGTCTGTTAAGCCTTTCATCTGTTAGAATACAGTGATAGTTTCACTTCTTTCATGTGTAAATCACAAAACCTTTTATTTAAACTTGCATTCTCGGGTTAGCTGTTAACAATGGTGATAGCTAGACAATATGTTGAAGGTGTTGGCCCCCTGTGTTCTCTGTCTATGCCATGATGTTTAGATTGACTCTAATCTAAAAAGTGAGATAACAGTGTTTTACATAAATTCCTGCAGTTTTTGAGCTCAGAGTTCTACATGAATGCATGCAGTTTTTGAGCAAAGTACAATGTAACTCTGCAAGTACAAATTCACCCCACAAAATATATGTGTGCAAGTGGGTCTTTGTCTGTCTGTATGTATGTGTCTGTCTGGGGTGGGAGTTGTGAGTGTGAGAAAGTGTGTGTGTGTGTGTGTGTGTGTGTGTGTGTGTGTGTGTGTGTGTGGAGAGTGTCTTAAGTCTGTGAGGGAGTGAATGTGTGAGTGTGGGAGTGTGTGTGTCTATAAGGATGTGTGTGGGTGTCTGTGTGCGTGTCTGTGTGTACCTGTATCCATGTGTATGTGAGAGTATGTGTGTGTATGTGTAGTGCAATGTTGATCACCTGTAATGTGACGTGAACCCAAGGTCCCAGTTGAGGCCCTCTCTATGGGTACCGAACTTAGCTATCAGCCTCTGCTCGGCCACTTTCCTCTGCTGCCTGCCCCGAAGTCCACCTTGGAGGATGGTCCCCTGAAGGTCCGAGGCTGAATGTCCTGGACCACTGAAGTGTTCCCCAACTGGGAGGGAACCCTCCTGTCTGTTGATTGTCTGGGGTTCCTATTCATCTGTTGTCGTAGCCTTTGCTCAGTTTCCCCAATATACCAAGCCTCCAGGCATCCTTGCCTGCAACATATAAGATAGACAACGTTGGCTGAGTCACATGAGTACCTGCCATGTACAAGGTGGGAGGTGTTCCCACGCATAATAGTGGTATCTATGTCCACAATCTGACACGTCTTGCAGCGTCCACCATGACAGGTTTGTATGGAGTTGTCCCGAGAGCCGGGCAGTTGAGGTTTGGCGGTTGTTTAAAGGCAAGTGGTGGAGGTGTGGGGAAGGTCTTGGTGAGGTTTGTTCAGTTCATTATTCCCTAGTCAACAGGGATTGCTGCTGGAATGCCTGAATACTCATGGAATATGATCAGTTATAGTCATTCCAGTGCCAAGTGAAACTCACTTGATAAATTTGACTGGCTTAAGGAAATAGTGCTGATTTTACCATCTTTTAAAATTGTTAATGCAAAGAGAAAAGTCACAAGGTTTAATTTTGCAGTTCAAGCCAGTATTATAGATACATTTGTAAACTTTTCCAAAGGTATTCAAAGACATTAAATGATAATAACATTATCTTTTGCTGAAAAAAATCAGACAAGTGTCATCAATACAAATGCACTGACTGACAAAAATCTGAATGTACTACCTCTGCAGTACCTGCGAATGACAGACTCATCATTGTGGGTAGCTTTTACATTGGCATTGTGTCAGTCTCTCCAACTTGGTGGTACACCATTGGCAAACATGTCTTTGAAAATGACAATGGAAATGACTTCTTGGTCCTATGGAAGTACATTGCAAGCAGTCAGATTATGACAAGCACCACTTTCTGGCTGACAAACAAGAATATGGTGTCCTGAGTGCATCTTTATTCTAAACAGTACCATTTAAGTGCTCATCATTGAGTCAGGACAAAGGATAGTGACCATCTCAAGATCAACAAAGCAGTGACAATGAACACAGGACTGATTATTGTTTCATTCATACAAAAGATGAATGCTAAACCTCCTCAAAGCCCTGGGACAAAAAAAAATGCAAACAGTTCACAATGAGCAAACTCAAATTCACTTGTAGAGGGATGACCTGATAGAGGTCAATAAAATCATGAGGAGCATAGTTAGAGTAAAGAGACAAGATCATTTCCTTGGGGAGTGGGAGTCCAAAACTAGGAAGCATAGGTTTGGGATGAGAGGGGATAGATTTAAAAGGGACCTAAGGGGCAACCTTTTTACGCTGAGGGTGATGTGTGTATGGAATGAGCTGCCAGAGGAGGAGATGGAGGCTGGTACAATTACAATATTTAAAAGGCATCTGGATGGGTATATGAATAGGACAGGTTTAGAGGGACATGGGCCAAATGCTGGCAAATGTAACTAGATTAATTTAGGATATCTGGTTGGCGTGGACGAGTTGGACACAGTTGATTTCTGTGCTGTGTATCTCTATGACTCTAAAGACAAAAGGCTGAATGCTTTCCTCACAATGGTGATGGCTAGGAGGTGAGGGAGCTTTTAAGAAACCAGACAAACATGGAGGGATGCCTTCTTTCTTCCATGGCATTTTGTCGATGTGGGAATCTCAACGAATGACATAAGATCCTATTTCTTGCACCATTTTACCTACGCTGGAAAGGCCCATATCCATGAGAAGACTGACAGGTAGCCTCAAAGCAGGTTCCCAGTCTAGAAAAAGGGAGTGTTGGTGGTGTGGGAGAAGGGCCTCCATGGTGGGTGATCTAGCCCCAGTTTCATCAGTCTTTGAGGTTACCTTGGCATTCAGATGCCTTTCCTTTACAATGCAGTTTCAGCACTAGCCACCACTGGCAGTGGTGCTGCTGAGCTCATGATTGTCTGATTTGACTGACATTTCGCAGGGATTGGGGAGGTCACTGTCTTCAGTTGGACTGCAGTTCAGTTGGCAGGCTATTCATTGACTGAGCTGAAAATGTATTGCTGGAAAAGCGCAGCAGGTCAGGCAGCATCCAAGGAGCAGGAAAATCGACGTTTCGGGCATGAGCCCTTCTTCAGGAATTCCTGATCTCCATAATCTGCATTCTTCACTTTCTCCTATTCATTGACTGATGCTGGCAATATGCTACCTCAGGGACCTACTGCCAACCAACACAGGGCTGGCATAATGTTCTTGACTCTGGCATCAGAGTTTCAGCTTCCTCTGAAAAACTGTTGTCTCCACAGCTAATCAAAACCATTGGCATGGCTGTGAGGAAAGGATAGAGAGACAACATAACTTCTTTTTGAAGAAAAAAGGTGAGAGGTGAGCTTATTAAAATTATGAAAGATTTGCCCAACACATAATTAAAAGGTGCAACTCGCTACCATAGGAAGTGGTTGAAGCAAATATTGTAGCTGCTTTTAAGGGAAATCTAGACATGCACCTGAGGCAATGGGAACAGATGGTTACAATGGCAGATTGAGATGAAGAAAGATGGTAGGAGGCTCAAATGTAGCTAAATAAGCAGCATGGACTGATTAGACAGTATGCTCTTTTTCTGTGCAGTATAGTGTATCCTCTGTAATGTAAACACAGAATCTTGTGACATCAAGACTGATTGGAACAACTGAGAGATACTATCCGTAATGCAGCTGATAGAAGCTTGGACTGAGCTGTCTGCAAGAGTCAGAAATAGTGTGTTGAAATGGTAATTACAAAGAAAGATTACTTATTGGAAAATACCGCCTGCACTTATGATACATTGGGGCACAGGCTATCACCAAAGTAGCAAGCTCACAAGGACCAAGTATGAACTGAAACTAAGGATTATGTATCATGAATCTTGGAATGAAATAGGAGATTAAAGGCACTCTTTTGTGATACTTTGCCATGGAGATTACAAAATGCTTGTAGTATGTTAGTCTGCTGCATCACGGACTGCTCAATCTCCATAGTGTGCATTAATATGATGACAGAAATTGCTAGAAATAGGGATCTGTAGAGGGAGAAACTGATTTTATGTTTCAAGTTAAAGACCATTCATCAGGACCACTTCTGTTTTTGTAGAGTACTACAGCATGATGGGTATTCAGCAATATTACAATTACATCGTATAATAACATGGTATCTAGGCCTGTTGGACAATAATAGCTTTGTGCTAATGAATGTAGCCAATCCCGTCATATTCCAATGTGTGGTAATACTGAGTCATTGACAGGAAGACCACATTCGGGGCACATCATAACATTGCAGTATTCCTGGTAAGGATATGGAATTGTAATTGGAATTCTGTTCTCCAGATAGTTTGAATTACAGTGCAATTGGATTTTACTGTAATTAATGTTCCAAGGAACAGCACACCTGTGTCACTATATAGATAATACTCCCTCTGTATTTCCTGCATGTAACATGTTGAATAGCATGAGCATGCATTAATGATAAAGCGATATTGGATCAAGCAGTTCGGAGACAGCATAAACTTTGACAGCCAGATCAAAGATATTTATCAAATTCACCTGAACATTTGAGGTTTGTAAGTATCAGTAAATCTGCATTTCTGTGAGCTAGTCATTGAAAGGATACAAGTGCCTCACATCAAGCTACTGATCAAATTTGATGACAATTTGGATGCAAACCAGAATTCTAATATATAACACCCTTCACAAAGTGAATACATTGGAACAGAGAGGCTGCACCAGACATGAGAGGAGATGAGATGAAAGTTATGCTCAAATTGATGTTCCTTTTGGAAACAATGTACATTCCTTGTATTAATTATCTCAATTCTTTAATGCAACAATAAAGCAATATAAATCATGCATATTAAAGATGTTACATTACCCCTGATTTGCTGATTTGCCAATGGATCTGATTTCACATATTTAACTCCAACATGCTGCCCTCACCTCAGTTACATCCCTTCCACCCAAAGACCAACAATAACCAAGGGTCCTTGTCTCCAGGGAGAACTGTATTTTCAAACCCTTTCCTTCATTCCCGCCATTCATATTTCCCACACTGGATCCCTTAGACTGAAGCATCAGTGCAGCTGCAACTATTGTTGCCTCTGCCTTGTCATCAACATTTTCTCAACCAACCCTCACTCAACTAGCAAAGGTACCCTGTCACCTCATAGCTCCACTTAGGTCTCTCTATCCTTGCTGAGCTTCATAGGAACTTTCATACTTTTGCTCCCTTGAACTTCACCCCCTCACGCTACTGCACAGCAATTCCCTACTACTCAATTATCTTTCCTGTTCTCTGGATTGACGCATTCTCATTTCTAAAATGACCATGATCAATCTCCACCTCGAAGTCTCTATCATTGGCTTCTCTAAATGCTAACTGCAATGATTGTGCCCTCTCTTAAGTACCTTAAACATGTTGTCACCCGTGAGTGCCATTTTTAAATGTGTTTTTGGCTCCTATCAGCTCACAGCATTTGAGATCACCCATGCTGATTACTAAAGGCACGTCCCCTCTGACAGTAACTCAGTCAGCTAGTATTCCTTGTTCTCCTCAACATTCGTGACATCCAATACAGCTGAAAGAAAGTAACTATTAATCCAGCACCATTCATTATCTCACCTGAATTCCCATCGCCTCTACATCCCATTTAGTTCTCGGAATGTTGTCACTATTGTGACATTGGAAATGTTATGATGTTGGAGACAAGTTATATTCCGATTTGTTTATGTTTAGTATTTACAATCATGAACAGTAAAGCGTCAGCTTTGTGGGCTTGCTCAAATATGAGTCAATTCCTTCATGTTCTGTTTTTATCCCCACATCACTTCACACCATACCCCACCACGTCAGTCCCAAACCCCCAGTCAACCTTCTCTCTGGAGTCAAAACTCTTACCTGCGTCTTTGCTATTTTTAGAACAGAGAATTCTGCACTTGCGTCCTTAACAGTCTCCTATCCTCCTTTATCTAAAACATTGCTTTTCCAAAGCTTGGCTGTCCATGTCCTACTCATTCATAATTATCCTATCCATGCTAATCTAAAATGCTATTACCTGCCCCAAAATATAGAATTAAAAATGCTGGCTTTCAAAGGCGCCCAAGATTTTGAACATGTACAAAACATTGTGTATTACCTTCTTCAATCATAAATTCCTGCTCAGACCCTTTTTTTCATTTCACTCTGTATTTCTCACCCCTTACCCCATCACAGACCTTGCAGTTGCATCCCTGAAAATTCATCCCTACATCATTCCACTTTTAGCTTTTACCTTCAAAAGCTGCCTAGATTCCATTGTTTCAGTCAGAATTTGATTTTTTTTCCCACCTAAGTGTTGAATAGAATGGGGTGGTAGTGTAGCATGGATGGGGATAATTTTATTCTATTCATGGAAAATTGTGTTGCTATAGTAAAATGTCTATCTGTTTGAAGGACTAGTAAGGAAGATGATAGGTTTATGGAAATTCAAAAGGTGCTGTCAGACCAGGAGTTGTATTCCTTTGGAGAATTATCATTATTACCGGAACATACTATTGTCAATTCTCAAGTAAACATTTTCTTAGAATTGGTCATCTGTCCTATAGGTCTTTATGTGGCTCAGTGTCAAAGTTTGATTGATAATCACTTAAGATAACTTGGGACATTTTATTATAGCACCACTAAGTCATTTATGTGATGGTACATTTCATAATTAAACCAAGGAACATACATAATTTTGAGAGGTTAGATATCTTGTATAGTTTGCACTTACTGTTTCTTTAAACACAAATTCAGAACACCCAGGTCCCACTATCTCTAAACTACAATTTTGAACACGACAGTAGCGTTCTGTATTCGACTGCCAATTTGAGCTAAACGTGTGCTTCATGCTGTGGATTTATACACTCTCCGAAGTGGATTGGACCATTCACACCTTTGTAGAAGCACCTTGCAAGAATCTTAAGAATTTTTAGTAATGGGGGAAATCCATTGGACCCAATAAGCCTGTCTATGTTCATTCCTGATGAAGGGCTTTTGCCCAAAACATCAATTTTCCTGCTCCTTGGATGCTGCCTGATCTGCTGTGCTTTTCCAGCACCATGTTAGCGTTCACTCCACCCAACAAAATATCAACTGTTTTCTGAATCTCTTCTGCCCCCCAAAATACATTTCATTTCCACTGTGACCCAGTTTAGACAATCATCTTCTATGACCTTTGCCAACAGCTACTGGCATTCAAACTCTTGAACTTAGGAAACAATCTAGAGGAGAGGCAATGGCCTATCGGTACTGTTGGTAGGCCAGGAATCCACAGACTCAGGTAATGACATGCAAACCTGAATCTGAATCCCTTTCAGATGATGGAAATTGAATTTGTTTTATTTCAGAAAATCTAGGATTTAAAGTCTAATGGTGCACATGAAACTAGTGTAAGTAATATTTACCTGTTCATTAATGCATTTTTCTGGAAGGCACGGTGGCACAGTGGTTAGCACTGCTGCCTCCCAGCACCAGAGACCCGGGTTCAATTCCCGCCTCAGACAGCTATCTGTGTGGAGTTTGCACATTCTCCCTGTGTCTGCATGGGTTTCCTCCGGGTGCTCCGGTTTCCTCCCACCATCCAAAAATAAATGCGCAGGTTAGTTGAATTGGCCTTGCTAAATTGCCCGTAGTGTGAGGTAAAGGGGTGAATGTAGGGGAATGGGTCTGGGTGTGTTGCGCTTCGGCGGGTCAGTGTGGGCTTGTTGGGCCGAAGGGCCTGTTTCCATACTGTAAGTAATCTAATCTAACCTTACTTGTTCGGGTTTACACGTGACTCTAGACACACAGAAAAGTGGTTGAATATTAACTGACCTCTGAATTGGCGTAATGAGACATTTGGTTGAACTCAGAGGCAACCAGGGATGGGCAACAAATATTGTCCCTTCCAACAACGCTCACACCCCAAAAAATTAATTGAAGAAGAATTGTGTAGTGTGAGACAATGAAGCTTTGATTCCATCATTTGGAATTAGATACAAATGCAGCTCTGTTAGTGAAAGGTCTACATATGAATGGAGACACCCAGTTACTTAATGAAAGGCTTGGTTCCTTCAATGTCTTATCAACTGATTTACTCAGAAGTGATCTGAATCAGAGGCAAGCAGCTGGAAGCACATTCATTTTATTACTGAGCTCCAAGCAGCGAGTCAGCAGAAACGTGGCAGAAGCAAGTCGCAGTCGGCAAACCAATGCCAATTTCCTTACATATGAGCATTTTACAACTTGTTTGTTTGGCACTGAAGGGTTGGATGATGCACTGATCGGGTCTGCTGCTCTAGCCTTCCTCTTGTGTTCTTTTTGCTGGATCATCTTGGATGTGATGATTATCTGATTATCTACTGGGTCAGCCATTTTTCAGTCTTGCAGATACTTTTGTGCGTGAATAGTGATCAAGAATGGGAAAAAGGAGGTCTTCGTTCTCACTCTGGGAGCACCTCAGTTGCAAGCATCTGATGGAGATTTAAGCTCCGTTCGCAGTGCTCAAACCAGTTTTCCCAGTCAGACAGAGTAAAACTCACCCTGGAGTGCCCCAGCAAATGCTCTTGGGTCAGATACAAGCCGAGGAGGTAATCAGCACGGGTGAATTGTGGAATGGAAATCAGTTGCAATCTACAATGATGTAAATCTCTGACTGCCCTATCAGGCACTCTCAGTGCAAGAAGGTCCAATTGTCAGTCTGTGCTGTGGCTGGGTCTATAAAGCAGTAGACAGACAGCTGATGGTGGCACAGTACATTAGAGCTGTGACAAAATGTAATAATGTTTAAAAGGGAATCTAACTCCGTGTGTTAGGAATTGACCAATGAAGATTGACTCAATGGATAAAAAGGTCTGTTCTGATAATCAGGAGGGGTTTCCTAAAGTGTCCAAGAAACAAATTGCAGATTTATTTTGAAGTCCCCCAGTTGTTAGCATTTGAGAACAGAGGTTCAATGATTGCAGCACTGAATGGATGAGGTGAGCATGAATGAAGCTAATGATCTTTCCTCCCTCTTCTCTTCTTAAGTTGCATGTACGTTTGTATTTGTGTTTGTGAGTCTGCAGTCAGCCTGGCCTTCTCTTTGCTCTGCTGTCTGCAGCAATACAAAGGAAAATTACTTTAGGCAATTTCCATCTTGTCCCTGGTGGAAATATGTTTAGAATAATTTTTTTTTAAAAAAGACAGCTCGGATCTGACAGAGATTGGTGCCTATTTGTGGCCTCATTCTGAATAACTCTGATGATAGCTAATACTTGAAAGAGAAATGTCATGTGATAACAATGCTCCTTAAGAATGGGACAATGGTTTGAGACAGAGCTAGGACTTCACTCTTGATTTGGGCTGAGATTTGAGTATTTGATCTGACACTGCTTAAGGAAGGTTTAACCCTGGAGACAACTTCTAAACTGAGATTGCAAACTGTAGTTGCAAACAATAGCAAGCGTTTCATATTCCAGTGTTAACATTTTCACATCTTGACGATTATAAATTTTCAGCAAAGAATACCTTTTTGAACAGAGAGGACAAAGAATTAGTATCTTTTGTATTCAAGTGAGCTAATCAGGGGAGCAGATTCTTTTCAAATGAGCCCCACTAAAAAAAATGCTATTTTTGACAAAGTGTTAACTGTTTCCAGCCTGAATTCTTTATCTTTAATATTTCTGGGCTCTCACCATTGAATCGGTGGCCATTCACCCAGTGGAGGAGGTGTGCTGCTATACCAAGTAGACTTACTTGGGGGAGACTGGGGTGGAGGTTGGGAGTAGTGGAATTAGAGGGGTGGGAGGCTGGGCACAGCAAAATAATGGTCAAGCAACCAGAAACTAAGTAAATCCCGCCATTGATGTTTTACGTTTTCTCCTCTGAACTGTAGGACAAAATGGGGACTAGAATCTGTTAGCCCCTCTGCAAACAGCAATGGTCATTGGATTAGTCAATCAGTTGAGGCACCTGAGCTGTACCTGTTCAGATATACAGATGCCCTATGGTCAACATGCAAAACTGGAATCTCACTTAATGATTCTTCAAAGAGTATTGGCACTGGTTCTGAAACTGCGCCTTCCTACTACAATGGCTTGAATTGCACAGGTTTTTTAAGGCTCCTTTATCCATCCTGCTGCTGAAACATGTTGGATCACTGTACAAGTAAACACAACTACAGCAGACATGTTTTTTTTTAGACTTACAGTGTGGAAACAGGCCCTTCGGCCCAACAAGTCCACACCGACCCGCCGAAGCGCAACCCACCCATACCCCTACATTTACCCCTTACCTAACACTATGGGCAATTTAGCATGGCCAATTCACCTGACCCGCACATCTTTGTGACTGTGGGAGGAAACCGGAGCACCCGGAGGAAACCCACGCAGACACGGGGAGAATGTGCAAACTCCACACAGTCAGTCACCTGAGTCAGGAATTGAACCCGGGTCTACAGGCGCTGTGAGGCAGCAGTGCTAACCACTGTGCCACCGTGCCGCCCACTAAAAGTTGAAAGTAGACACCCTTAAAATATTCTCATGAAAATTAGCATCTGATTTATTTTCCATGAACGTTTACCTGTACCTTTGATTATTAATTTTAATTATACTTGTTAATTTCCCCAGTTCAGGCTTGTAATTGAGATTGCTTGAAATAAGAAGAAATAAAAGTTTTGATTTATAGCAATGAATCAGATTTAATATAGCCTCGTGGGGGAATTGATATGTTTAGAGAGGACAATACTGCAACACTTGTTATTCCAACACAAATGCATTGTCTTCTAATGTAATATGATTTGATTGAAATAACCTTTATTGCTGCTTTGTTTTATTTTCATAAGGAAAGAAAGAAAGACAAACTATTAACAAGATGCAACTTAAATTTTAAGAAAAGCTTTATTGCCCCTCACCATGACCCTAGGGGCTGTTTATTTGTGTAAGGAACCATGTTATTCCTGACATCTTGACCAACATTCTCATTCAATTGAGGGGACCAGGAGAATTCTCTTAATTTTGAAAACCTCCATTGAGTCCAATCCGTACATGAGGAGTACTGTGTTGCAATTGAAAAACAGCACTTCTGACTTATTTTTTATTTCGAAAATATACTTTATTCATAAAAATATCTTTATATACGTACATAGTCACTTAAGTAGTCCGGTTCTGTACAGTAGCATATGAAGGAACAAACAAAAATGGAGTTTGACTCTATGCAGCGAACAAGACCATATTTATATACCTTTGAGGCACCGTGAGGGTCTGATAACTGAATGGAGCCCCATTTAACTTTAGCCAAAACACCTTGCCTATTGCGCCTTGGCAGCTGCTGCCTCAAGCTTTGGTGCATCCCTCAACACGTAGGCACTGCACCACCTCATCTGTGCTGTGCTTGCATGATGGTCTGGCTGATGTCAGGGTGTCTTAGAATGAGGCATGAATCATGGAGCAGGTGAGAAAGCTGCGTACTGAGTTGCCACCGACGCTGAGCATGTTTGCTTTTAAGGCCAGTCCAATTTTAAAAGCAAGCAGTTAGAATATGAAAAAGCAGGCTTCGTGATTGATGATGGATTTGCTTGAATGTGTTCCTCAGAGTGACTTGGCCCCAGTGTGCTGAAATCTATAGTGCTGTGCACTGTTTTTTTTCATTACGGGTAGCCGTCTTACGAGTCAACCTTCAGCCATTCACTCAGAAATATTATAATCATTTTTCAAAGTTAAAACGATGATGTGATGAGTAAACACATTTGTGGCTGGCAGGCAGCCAAAGATATCCAGCACTAAGAGAGGGACCAGCCAGCATTCAGTGATCGCTTTACTGGCACTAGTGAAGTTCATTGAGCATCTACCCTTACCACGTCCCCCCTCACTTCCCTCCAAGGCCCCAAGGGATCCTTCCATATTCATCACAAATTCACCTGCACCTCCACACACATCATTTACTGCATCCACTGCACCCGATGTGGCCTCCTCTACATTGGGGAGACAGGCGGAATGTTTCAGAGAACACCTCTGGGACACCCGCACCAACCAACCCAACCGCCCCGTGGCTGAACACTTTAACTCCCCCTCCCACTCCGCCAAGGACATGCAGGTCCTTGACCTCCTCCATTGCCAGACCATGGCAACATGACGCCTGGAGGAAGAGCGCCTCATCTTCCGCCTAGGAACCCTCCAACCACAAGGGATGAATGCAGATTTCTCCAGCTTTCTCATTTCCCCTCCCCACAGTCCCAACCCTCGGACTCAGCACCGCCTTCTTGACCTGCAATCTTTTTCCCGACCTCTCCGCCCCTACCCCCTCTCTGGCCTATCACCCTCACCTTAACTTCTTTCCACCTATCGCATTCCCAACGCCCCTCCCCCAAGTCCCTCCTCACTACCTTTTATCTTAGCCTGCTTGGCACACCCTCCTCATTCCTGAAGGAGGGCTTATGCCCGAAACATCGATTCTCCTGCCCCTTGGATGCTGCCTGACCTGCTGCGCTTTTCCAGCAACACATTTGTCAGCCCTGATCTCCAGCATCTGCAGTCCTCACTTTCTCCATCTACCCTTACACCCTCCTGACCCTGCTAAACAGGGACCACTTGAATCAGTTGAGGCACATTGGACCCTCTCAGGAAGCCAGTCATGGCTTGAAGTCCCACTCCAAGGATTGAAGCATGCACCCTTGACTGACAGGTCAGTGTCCTCCTGAGCTCATGCTGCATCGCTGCAGGCAATGTTCATTCCAAGCTGCACGGCTTGCGTGCTTATTTCAGAGGCACACGGAATTGGTAAGAAAAGTAGAGGGGACACTGGCTGCAGGTGCTGCTTTTCAGGTGAATATCACGCCATTCAAAAGCAGGATGCCAGAAATATGAAGTACAAACAACAGCGCAAAACAGAAAGGTGCTGGAGATAGTCAGCAAGGTAAGGCAGCATTCAAGAGGAGAAAGCCAGCGTTTCAGGTTGAAGGATGGTGAGGAATGATTTTATTGTCACGTGTATTTTACAATAAAATGCAGTGAAAAGCTTTCATTTATCAGCTTGATTCGGCACTATCGATAACCTTGCAGAACTATTTGGACAGGAGTCAAAGAACACAGGGTTAGGCCTTTTAGGACCGAGACGAGGAGAAATTCCTTCAGCCAGACAGTGGTGAGCCTGTGCAATTCTCTGCCAAGGAAAGTGGTTGAGGTGAAAGTTTTCAAGAAGGAGTTAGATATAAGTGTTATAACTAAGGGGATCAAAAATTATGAGGAGAAAGTGAGAACAGGGCACTGAGATGGATGTTCAGCCATGGTCATAGTGATTGGCTGAGCAGGCTTGAAGGACTGAATGGTCCTAGTCTCTATTTTTCTCCATTTCCCATTGACCTGAAACTCTGCTTCTCTGTCAAGGTGCTGTCTGCTGCGTATCCCAGCATTCTTGTTTTAGTTTCCATTTAGCATCACTTCATTGCTGTTTGTGGGAACTTTTGGCTTGCTGGAAATTTCTAAATTATAGTGCAATTTTGACCGTGAAGTGCTTTGGAAATGCTAAGGTTGTGAAAGGTATTATATCGACATAAATCTGTCATCTGCAACGTCAAGATCAGCAAAAACAAACAACTGCATCATCGTTGTTGTACAAACCAGTAATATGAAATTACCTTGTCTTTTTTTTTGTTTGTTTGTGGTTAATTACAGACGTTTTGGGACAAAATGTGCGGCCTGCCAGCAGGGTATCCCCCCAACCCAGGTGGTGAGGAAAGCTCAGGACTTTGTCTATCACCTTCACTGCTTTTCCTGCATCATGTGTAACCGGCAACTGGCTACAGGCGATGAATTCTATCTGATGGAGGACAGCCGGTTAGTGTGTAAGGAGGACTATGAAACGGCCAAACAGAATGGTAGGCACTGTACTAGCAAGGATATGTCATGTAACACTGTGGGGAGGATGACTATATTGCATGTCCTTTATCCATTTGGGAATACTGTTAAAAATAGTCAGCCACTTATGTCAACAATACCTTTTGAGCCCATTACATGGGAATGTATTTTAAAATAAGTAAAAAAAACTCATCAATTTCTGTAGCATCTTTTCACAGCGAAGTGTGCATTATGCGTTTTTGCAATTCTATAAACTACTGTACTCTCATAAATTCTAAATTGAAAGAGTACAATGCACATTATTGGCTTTTGGCACACTTTCTACTTTTTTTGTTGAGTAAATTGTAAGGGCCACATTATTGTACAGATTCCTGACCAAGCAGTAAATGTACCTTTTAGACAGTGAGATGATATCACAACATGCAAAAGTCCAGTATGAAAGTCTTCAGTAGCAGTTGCAGTAATTGTTGTAATAAGCACAGATTTCAGAATATGCCAAAGTCTGAGATTGTAACCAGTGTAAGTCGTCAATGTTGTCACTAAAATTCAAGACGTCGGTCTCAACAACAACCCAGTCTTCGAGATAAAATGTTGTTGAGTGAACAAGGAGACAATCATACTGTTTTACCCAGAAACCACATCAGAGATGGCACATCAGAACATACAGATAGCTGTGATGCAAGTGGTGTGTGATGAGGCATAGTGCTCAGCTATTCTACAAACAGGAACGAGAATTCCCTCCCAGGAAGCAGCTTTGGATGTAGATCAATTGAAAATTTCAGTTGACTCCATTGATAGATTGTGGTGAAGCACAGGTATTCTGATCTGTGGGACCATAGTTAGCTGCAGAGATAGAGGAGGCATTGGTAAATATATTCCAGAGCTTGTAGGATTCTGGAAGAGTTCCGGCAGGCTGGAAAACTGCCAATGTGATATCTCTGTTCAGGAAGGGAGGGAGTTAGAAAGCAGTCAACTCTAGATCAGTTAGCCTAACATCTGTCTTTTTGGAAAATGCTAGAGGCTATTATTAAAGAAGAAATAACAGGATATTTAGAAAAGCATAATACAATCAAATGATGCGAACATAGTTTTGTGAAAGGGAAATCATGTTTGACAAATTTGCTCAAGTTCTTGGAGGATATAGCAAACAAAGTTGATAAAGTGGAACAGGTAAATGTGGTGTGTTTGGATTTGCAGAATACACTTGATAAGGCAGCATATACAAGCTATTGCACATGATATTAAAGCTAATGCATTAGATTAGATTCCCTACGTGTGGAAACAGGCCCTTCAGCCCAACAAGTCCACACTGACCCTCTGAAGAGTAACCACCCACCTCTGGCTAATGCACCAAACACTATGGATAATTTAGCATGGCCAATTCATCTTTGGACTGTGGGAGGAAACCAGAGCACCCAGGGAAAACCCACATAGACACGGGGAGAATGTGCAAACTCCACACAGACAGTTGCCCAAGGCTAGAATTGAACCTGGGATCCTGGCACTGTAAGACAGCAGTGCTAACCACTGAGCCACTGTGCCACCCGTTGGGTATGGATTGAGGATTGGCTATCACCCAGAACACATGTATATGAACTGCTGAGTCATTTTCAAGTTGGAAAAATGTACCCAATGGAGTGCCACAAGGATTCAGCCCTTGTGCCTCAATTATTTACTACATATGTTTATATAAATGACTTGCAGAAGGACTCAGAATGTAACGTATCGAAATTTGCTGATGAAACAAAGACAGGTGGAGGGCATGTTGCAATGAGGACAGAAGGATCCTGCAATGGGATACAAATAGATTTCTATGAACGTGAAAATGCCTTGGCAGATGGAGATTAATATAAGAAACAAGGAAAAATCAAAAGACAGACTATTAGTTAAATAGAAAGAAATTCCAGAAAATTGTACAGTGTTGGGGAGGTCACAACTGGTGGTACTATGTACAAATGTGTCGGCAAGGAAATAATGGTGTGGGAGGCAGATCAAAAAGTTTTTCACTAGGCTGATATAAAATAAAAAACTGCAGATGCTGGAGATCTGAAACAAAGCCATAAACTGCAGGAGGAACTCTGCACCATCTGTGGACAGAAAAGCTGAGTCAACATTTTGAGTCCTGTGTGACCCTTCTTCAGAACAGTGAACAAACACCATCCATTCTGATTAAGGGTCATTGGACTGAAAATGTTGACTCTGCCTTTCTCTCCACAGATGCTGCCAGATCTGCTGAGTATCTCCAGCACTTTCTGGGATGAAGGAGTTGACACATCAAGAATGCCTAAACAAGTTAGGACTGTATTGATTAAAGTTTGGAGGAGTGAGGGGTGGTCCTATTGAAACACTCCAAACTCTGAGGGGGCTTGACAGGGTAGATATTGAGACAATCTTTCTACTCGTGGGCGAATCTGAAACTCAGAGACATCATCATCAAATAAGGGGAACTTGTTTAAAACTGAGCTGCAAAGGAATTTCTACCCCTGGAGGATGGCGAATGTCTGGAATTTTCTAACTCAAGGCGTTGTGGACACTAGATCACTAATACTATTTAGGAGGTGCATAGATTTTTGAAGTATCAAAGAGTTAATGGCTATGGCAGGTGGAATGAAGAAGAGGTAAAGCCTGGAACAGATCAGCCATGGACCATGTTAAATGACAGTGCTGGCTTAAGGGGCTAAATGCCCCACTCTGGCTTTGATTTCCTTATGGTATATAGATGGCATTAGGTTACAAATCAACCATGATCTAACTGGATCTGTTGGACAGACCTGAGGGAGCCTGCTCCTACATAATTTCTGGAGTAACCTATTCCGGACAATGGGGACCATGTAAAACTTCCCTAACCTGTCTGTTCAGGCCCTTCTTAAATGGTTTTACCCCTATCCTATCTGCAGACTGCACAGTGACGGTGATCAGCAAAGGAGGGGCAGGATGGTGCATTCTCTGCTTAAAGGGAAATTGCACCACTTAGTCACCTCGTGAAGGCGAGAAGTCTCATTTTGAAAATAAAGTGAGGCACGAGGAACATGACAAAGATACACTGTAGGCATGTTAATTGTTCCAGGCATGAGATAAAAAAAATAGTGATTCCCTGACAGCTGCCCCGTTGCTGATATTTTCAAATCTAATGTCTTTCTCTGACCTACAGTCCACCGATTGACTAATATTAATGAGATTAATGACAATTACTAATAACCTGTTGTATAGATAGTTATTAATAGGTCCCTGGAGCAAGTGGTGTGCTCTGAGTAATATCGCAACACAAAATACAAATGTGCATTACATCACCTGAACCTATCCATCAGTGCAGGGGGAAGGCATGATTTATAGTTGCTGTGCAATCCTGCCCATCAGCCGCAGAATGAGTTAACCCCTTCCGTTCTGTGGTAGAGTGACAGTGAGAGGCTTAAGAGCACTGCCACCTGCTACAGATTTTGAGCAGACTGCCAGTAGAATTTGTCCCTTCTATTCAAAGGGAAAGGTTTTTGGAAATATGGATATGTCCAGCTTCTCATTTTCCAGCCATCCATTCTAAGTGGCTGGAAAATTGGTGCTTCTCATTAGCAAGCTGGGAAGGTTTATTTGTCTGCTGTTTCTTAATCTAAAATTTTCATTAGACCAGAACAGACCGAGTGAAAGTCCTTTTTATAAACTGCGAGCTGAAAGAAATTTGTTTTGGGGCCTGCATTCACCTAAAAAAAATCAACCACTTCAAATTGCATTAGGCCCCCATTCACTCCTGGCTCTGAAAACATTTGATTGATCCACTAACAGTTAAACTCCACTGATCAATTTATGGACACGTTATTGATCAGTGGAAGGCTTAATTTCCTTTCAGATGTGTATTGTGGCAGAGCACTGAGCTATTTCTTTTGGTTAACAAGATACTAGCAGAGGAAAAACATGCACAAGTTAAAAAAAGTCATGCAAAGCTGGCAGCTTTGACTTATTGTCTCATGTATTTACAAATGTTCTTAGCCACTGATGGGTTAAATGCAGGTACACTGACATCATAAAAACAAAGAACAATGGGGTGCTGGAGACTTAAAAACAAAATGTGCTGGAGAAACACAGCAGGTCAGGCAGTATTTGTTGAGAGAGAAACAGAGTTAATGCTTCCCATCCAGTGATTCAAAGCAGATAGGTGCACTGGAGTTGAAATGTTAATTGTTTTTCTCTCCACAGATGTTGTCAGACCTCCTGAGTTATTTGAGGAAGGACATTCTGGTTATTGAGGGAGTACAGTGTAGGCTCACGAGGTCAATTCTCGGAATGGTAGGACTATCATATGTTGAAAGATCGGAGCGACTGGGCTTGTATAGGCTTGAGCTTAGAAGGATGAGAGGGGATCTGATTGAGATGGATAAGATTGTTAAAGGATTGGACATTCTGGAGGCAGGAAGCATGTTTCCGCTGATGGGTGAGTCCAGAACCAGAGGGCACAGTTTAAAAATAAGGGGTAGGCCATTTAGAAAATAATAGAGGAGAAACTTCTCCACCCAGAGAGTGGTGGGTGTATGGAATGCTCTGCCCCAGAAGGCACTGGAGACCAAGTCTCTGGATATTTTCAAGAAAGAGATGGATAGAGCTCTTAAAGATAGTGGAATCAAGGGTTATGGGGATAAGGCAGGAACAGGATACTGATTGTGAATGATCAGCCATGATCATGATGAATGGTGATGCTGGCTCGAAGGGCCGAATGACCTACTCCTGCACCTATTGTCTATTGAGTTCTGCTAGCATTTCCTGTTGTTGTTGCATAATTTCAGTGTTTGGATTGATGGTTTAACCATGAGCTCCAGGAGAGGGGCTTGCAGTTTTTCTTCCCATGAAGGTAGATGGATTGCATGAGCCAGGATGTTAAAAGCCACAAAGGAACCCAGAGTAGAATAAGATGAAAAGAAGGCCAAGATCCAACAAGTTAACCTCCCAACATCCCGTCAGTTGCATGATATAAGGATAATGGGGTAATTGCTGAATCTTAGCAATCAGTCTCTAACAATCAACCTCCAACATGAATGAGAAAAACCTAGTGGTGGAAAGCTTAGTGGATTATTGGCCGAGAGTATTCAACTTTTCTCAAGTATTTCCCCTCCCATGTCTCAAAAATAATTAACCTGCAATGCCAATTCCTGATTCTATTTTTTTTCCACTTTAATCAATTATGACAGTTCTGCAACCAGAAGTGACCTAAACTAGACAGTAATCTGATGATACTTCACTAGCTCTTTGTCCAGCTGGCACAATTGTACTTGAGGATTAAGCTTGCTGCGTGAAGCAGGACTTCATGACAGCAAGGACATGCACTTAGTAAAAGGCTCAAAGACAGACTATTGTCATTCTAGTATCAGAATATTTACAAAAGTAACTTAAATATTAAATAAAATATTGCCATTTTCTTCTGCTGATATCATTTTAAATTCTACATTAATTTATTCTTTCAAAACAATGGCTTGATTTTCCCCTATGCTCTAGGGGTCTGACATTGGGACCAGATGCAATGTCCTGTCTTTGTATTAAGGGAGCTGTATTAACTCTATTCCTACCAGTAAGCTAAATGGGACTGACTTTGAACAGATCTGTGAGATCCAAACTGGACATTCATAAGGTGGTGTGGACCATCAGCAGCAGCAGCAGCAGAATTGTATTCAATTGCAATCTCTAACCTAACCCTGGGATAACCCAAACTCTGCCATGATCTTCAAGGCAGTGGATCAACTCTGGCTCACTGATGAGTGCAGAAAAACAGGCCAGGAACAGCATCAGGTGTACCTAAAAATGAAATAAAACAAAGAACTGCAGATGCCGGAGATCTGAAACAAAAAAACCCAGAAATTGCTGGAGAAGCTCAGCAGACCTGGCTGCATCTGAGGGAAGAAAGCAGAATTAGCATTTCAAGTTGAGTGAGTCTTCATTAGAACCGAACAGTTCTGATGAAGAGTCACCAGATTTGAAACAATACCTAAAATTGAGTTGTTAACCTAATGAAGCCACAACAAAGGACTACTTGCATGCCAAACAACATGCAATAGGAAGAGTTAAGTCATCAAAAAACATTGAATCAGATTAAAGCTCTACCATGCTACCACATCCAGTTGTGAATGGTGGTGGACAATTAAACAACCAACAAGGGAGGAGGCTCCACAAATATCTCCATCCTCAATTATAGGGAATCCCAGTACGCTAGTGCAAAAGACAAGGCTGAAGAGATTGTACAACCAGCTTCAGCCAGAAGTCCAAGTGGATGATCATTTTTGGACTCTTGCAGAAGCCCCCAGTCATCAACCAGTTTAGTTCACCCCAGGGTATATCAGGAAACTGCTGATGGCCCCGGCTGCTGCAAAGACAATAGGCTATGTCAACGTTTCAGCAGTTATACTGAAGAATTGTGTTCCAAATCTTGCCATGCCTTATGCCAAGCTTGTTCCAGTTCAGTTACAACACTGGCATGAACTCAACAGTGTGAAAGATTACCCTCCTACATCCTGTACACAAAAAGCAGGTTAAATCCAACTCTGCCAATTCCCACCACGTCTATTCTCAATCATCAATAAAGTGATGGAAGGTGTCATTGACAGTGCTACCAAACAGCACCTGCTCAGCAATAGCCTGCTCAGTGACACCCAGTTTGGCATTCACTAGGGCCACTCAGCTCGTGATCTCATTACAGCCTTAGTTCAAACATGGACACAAGAATTGAACTCAAGAAGTGAAGTGACATTAAAGCAGTGTTTCACTGAGTGAGGTATCAAGAACCAAAGCAAAGTTGAAGTCAATGGGAATAAGGAGATATCTCTCCTGTTTGCAGTCATAGCTATCACAAAGGATGATGGTTATGTGTGGAAACCAATCAGCTCAGTCCCAGGACATTTCTGCAGGAGTTCCTCAGGGTTGTGTCCTTGGCTGCTTCACCAGTCACCTCCCCTCTATCACAAGATTAGGAGCGGGGACATTTACTGATTGCACAATGTTCAGCACCATTTGTGACTCCTCAGATTCTGAAGCTGTCTATATCCATATGTGACAAGACCAGACAGCATTCGGTCTATCAAGTGGCAAGCAACATTTGTACCACACAAACATCTCAAACAAAAAAAAATGTAATCATCGTCCCTTGAATGGCATTACTCTAAAACACCTGTTATCAAAATTCTGGGGGTCACCATTGACTAGAACCTAAATTGGACTAGCCACAAAAGGACCATGGCTACAAGAACAGGTCAGAGGTTGGGAATTCCATGTGGAATAACTCACTTTGTGATTCTGAATATCTATCCAACATCCTCAAGGCACAACTAAGGAGTATGATGGAGCATGTCTGAGTGGTCCCCTATCCATCACCTTCAACATTTACTTCCTGAATCAACAGTGCTCAGTCGCTGCTACCAAGAAAGATGCCCCAAAGTAACTTGTAATAGCAATTTCCTAACCTACAGCCTCAGCCAATTGGAAGGTCAAGGACAGCAGTTACATGGGAACATCACCACTAGAAAGTTCTCCTCCAAATCCCCTAGCATCCTGATTTAGAACCATGCTATCATTCCTTCACTGTCGCTGGGTCAAATCCTGAAACTCCCTTGCTAGCAAGTTTTACTGCACCCCGAATAACTGCAGTGGTTCAAGAAGACGGCCCACCAACACTGTCTCAAGGTCAATTAATGATAAACAAAAACAAGTGCTGGCCTAGCCAATGATGGGCACATTCGTTGAATGAATAACATAAAATTTCTCGAGCCTGTATTTGCCACTCAGATGCAGGTCAGTGCAGGTGGGCTCTTAATGGTCTGACTGTGCGTTTGCCACCTAATTCTGGAAAGTGAGTGGTTTCTCAAGGTGGGACCCACAGAACTAGAAGGATTGGAGCCCAACAAAAGAGATGGCACTGCTGCAGCAAAAAAGGCAAGAGTGAGGGCGCTTCAATATGGAGGCAATTTCAGAAGCTGTCTAGAAATCGAAAGTTAAAGAAGGCCCACAATGTTTGGGTGATTTTAGCAGAGATTTTGTCCCTGCTATGATCTTCCCATGCTTATCGCTCATTCATTTAGCTGTAAGGGGTTAGGGGTCTGTACGTTAATGGTGCTGTGCACCAATCATGCTGAGGGAGCCCCTCTACACCATTGCTGCTCTTGAGACTCACTTCGGAACTGGATCCAGTCAGGCGAATGCCATCATCCTGAGTGAGGCCTTTTGTGGCCCAATTGCCAGCCCAACTCTGCAAAATGGACTGCCAATTCAATGGGAGCCTAGCCATGGGAAATCTGCCCAAAGGCAGGACAAGATGAGGACGCTAATCCGATGTGGATTTGGGCTTACCTCCTGGTTCCTGTCTCTGAATGTACCTCTTTGGACCGGGGAAGATTCTCCCAATGCGTTCAGCTAACACATGATCAACTAACATGTTGTTTTCTACCAATCTGGAGAGATACGCAGTGTACAACTGGTGAAACCTACTGTACTGGTGCACATCTTACCTTGAATTAGAAGAACATCTGACTAACAAAATTTCATTCTTTTGAGGAAGTAAAAAGGAGGTTTGAGGTGGGAAGTGCAATTGATGTGCCCTACATGGATTTCAGCAAGGCTTTTGAGAAGATTCCACATGACTGGTTTGATAAATAAAAAGGCCATGGAAGCTCAGTCCATGTATCTAGGGTTATGTTCTATTAGATTAGGTTACTTACAGTGTGGAAACAGACCCTTCAGCCCAATAAGTCCACACCGAAGCACAATTCACCCAGACACCTACATTTACCCCTTACCTAACACTAGGGGCAATTTAGCATGGCCAATTCACCTGGCCCGCACATCTTTGTGACTGTGGGAGAAAACCAGAGCAAACCCACACAGACACGGGGAGAGCGTGCAAACTCCACACAGTCAGTCCCCTGAGACGGGAACTGAATCTGAGTCTCTGGCACTGTGAGGCAGCAGTGCTAACCACTGTGCCACCCACATATGTACCACCTATCCTGGACTACACTTACTGGATCAACTGTGGTTCATAGCAAACACAAGCTAGCCATTGGAAGCTTGATTTTTGTGGACAGTGTTGATTAGAAAATGTTGGGGAAGTAGCCAAAGCTCTAGGAAGTAGTGCCATTGAAATTGGGTTAAGTATATCCACTGCCCTGTGTATTCGAGGTCTGTCAATGCTCTTAGAAAAGCTGGTCACTGTGTATCAGGGCATTTCAGAAGTGAGAACAGAAAACTCGGGAAGGAAAGTGCAATGATATCCTTCACCAATATGAAGGATGTTGAGGAATAAAACTACTCTATGCCAGTACCCTGAACAAAGAGGCACAATAAACAAGAAGTGCCTTTTAAACCACTTTTGATATTCTTCTATACTGAAGTCAAATGCTGTTTTCAGTTCAGAATATTTTTTTTTACAAAAATGCTGTTATAGATTGGGCTTTACTCTCACAAATGGCTTTTTATTTATAGCAGACTGTATTTCTTAAAAGCTAAGCCGTTTCTTTAAACCCGACCATGACAGGTTCATACATTTGGATTTATTGACCTCTATTCACCCACTGGTGAATTTAATAAACTTTTCATCATCTCAGAATGTAGAAAATGGCAGACCGGCAGACTGATATGTCCCAGCTAAACAAGTACTGTATATAGAATCAACACCATCCATTAGATATGTGAAAATCAATGGTCTGCCTATACATTATATCTAGGAAGAATAGTCTGCTGTTTGGCCACTGAGAAGATACTGAGCTGGTTTACCTGTTTGAAACTAAAAACAGATTCTGAAATCCTTGCAGCGTTTTCTTTTTCAGAAAAGTCTTGAAAACAAGGTGGGAGAAATCTGTTTACATAGCATTTCTTTCACAAACTGTATCGATTCCTTGGGTACAGACAGTGCCAGCAGTTAATACTTGCCTGATTTGCCTTGGCTTTCTCAGCGATATCATTGCCAAAAAGTAAATGGACAGTACAATGATCTGGTGGCAGGCCAGTGCCCAGAGAATCGACAGAATCGATGTGGTACTGATAGACGCAAATACTCAAGCAAATTCAAGCAAATACTCCCCACTAGTCTTTTACATTGGTTTTACTCGAGAATCATTAATTTTACAATGCAGCTTCTGTTCCACAAACCTCGTAAAAGGTGGATGGAACAGACTACCAACAAACTTATTAGTTAGAAATTTGTTCTGTCGTTCAATTAGATCATACTTGATCCATATCTTAACTGCTTCAACCATATTGCTTTCACTATGTGTAATAAACATATTAGTTGTTTGAAGTTGACAGTGGCTCCTTTCAAAGTGTGTATTTGCAACATGACCTCCCAACTCCTACACTCAATGCAACGACCAATAAAGGAAAGTGTACCAAATGCCTTCTTCACTGCCTTGTCTAGCTGAGACTCTACTTTCAGGAGCTATGGACCTGAACTCCAAGGTCTTTTTGTTCAGCAACACTCCCCAGGACCTTACCGTTAAGTGTATAAGTAATGCCCTGATTTGCTTTCCCAAAATGCAGTCCCTCGCATTTATCTAAACTCCAACTGCCGCTCCTCAACCCACTTGTCAGGCATGACCTCCCCTTCATCAAACCATGTTGACTTTACCCTATTTTACACTTCCAAGTATTCAGAAATCTGATCCTTTGCAATGGATTCCAGGATCTTACCCATGACCAAGGTTAGGCTAATTGGTCCAGAATTTTCTGGTGTGTGTGTGTGTGTGTGTGTGTGTGTGTGTGTGTGTGTGTGTGTCATTAGCGACTTTCCAGTCCCCTGGGATCCTCCCTGACTCTAATCCCTTGTGATTTTTTAAAACTTTATAAGGACTGGCCTATCCAGCCTCTCCTTGGAGCTCAAACCCTCCAACCCCCTTGTAAATCTTTTCTGAACCCAAGGTATGTTCGAACGGAGGAATGTACTCTTCCTGTCCCCCCAACCCCACCTCCCTTTGTGGCGGTCTCGAGCAAGGGGGTCCCTGACACTAGATGGGGACAGAGAGGTTTGGAGCTCAGCCGAACATTGCCAATGAGGCCGTCTGCTACCATCAAGCGACAGCAGAGGGATTGGGTGCTGTGAGATTGTGGGATTAGGATTCCCCAGCTCATGACCCCTTGTAGCCACAGTATTGTGGCAGTGAGACCTCCTGGCCTGTGAGGGGGTTGCGCTGCTTTGGGGATTCCACTGGGGAATCCAGAACTAGAGGGCGTAGGTTTAGGGTGAGAGGGGAAAGATATAAAAGGGACCTAAGGAGCAACTTTTTCGCACAGAAGGTGGTACATGTATGGAATGGGCTGCCAGAGGAATTTGTGGAGGCTGGTACAATTGCAACATCTAAAAGACATCTGGATGGGTATATGAATAGGATGGATTTGGAGGAATATGGGCCGGGTGCTGGCAGGTGGAACTAGATTAGGTTGGGATGTCTGGTCAGCATGGATGGGTTAGAATGAAGGGTCTGTTTCCATGCTGTACATCTCTATGACTCTATAAGTCACATCAGATGAATCAATCTCCACTTCTAAAGTGGACTATATATAAGCCAGAAGTGATACAAATTCTGGACATTGTCCATGATTTCCCAAGATGGATGAGTCCACCATCATTCAAATCAAAAGATTTTTGTATTGCCCATCAACACAGTAGGTTTAACCACCATGGGGTTCATCCTGGTGTCTAACTTCTAAGGCACAGTATGGAAACTCTGGAAAAGTGACTCTAGATTCCAGGTTCCTTTAAAACATCTGGTGAAGTTATACCAGGTGAGGGAAAGATCTCCCAGTGGAAATTCTCACCCTGGCCTCATGGTGTTCATGCTTTGACAATAAAGGATTCATTATCATGCTCCTACTGTGAGACAAAAGTATCCACAAACTCACAGTAGTGCATTTTTAGAGAAGTAACTTTATCTTAATTTTTTTTAACAGTAGGTACTAGTATTTTTTGATATAATGGTTACAAATTTCTTCACTGCTGTGAATTGTGTACCATATACAATATTGCTTCTTCAATAATATACAATTAGATTAATTCAAGGTCTTAGCTGACAAGGAAACATGTAGTCTATCTATGGCAGCCATTATGTTGTTGCATTGAAGTGCTTGGAGACAAATATAAGTTGCACAGAGCTGACTTTATATGTTGTGCATTTGTCTAGACTTGATCTTTTCATTTTCCTCCTGGTCAAGATCCGTAGCTCTACATTTCTGAAATTTAAGGCCATTCAAAACTTGCTGCCAGTATCCTATCTGGTATAAGTGTTACTTATCCATCTCTGTGTGCTCGCTGACCCCACACTGGGTCCTGGTTAAGTAATACGTTGATTTTAAAATTCTCAAATCTTTCCACGGACTCAATCCTTCCACATCTTCATAATCTCCACCAGACCCATACCCTTGAGAAATCTGCACAGAACCAACTCTGGCCTCTTGAACATAGCCAACTTTAAGAGACCTTGATCGGTAGAAAAATGGACTAAGGAGTGGCAGATGGAGTTTAATTTAGATAAATGTGACGTACTGCATTTTGCTGGGGCAAATCAGGCTAACCTGCGGGAGGGTTGCAGGTAGTTGCAGTGGTAATCTTGCCTTAATTGGTGAGTGCATTGAGTATAGGAGTTGGGAGGTTATGTTGCAGCTGTACAGGATATTGATTAGGTCACTGTTTGAATACTGTGCTCAATTCTGGTCTCTCTGCTCAAAGAAAGATGTTGGGAAACCTGAAAGGGTTCAGAAACAATTTACAAGGATGTTGCCAAACTTGGAGGATTTGAGCTACAGGGAGAGGCTGAATAGGCTGATGCTATTTTTCCTGGAATGTCAGAGGCTGAGGGGTGATCGTATTGAGGTTTATAAAATCATGAGAGACAAGGATAGGGTGAATAGTCAGGGTCTTTTCCCAAGGGTGGGAGAGTCCAAAACTAGAGGACATTGGTTTAAGGTGAGAGGGGAAAGATTTAAAGGGACCTAACAGGGATCATTTTCACACAGAGGGAGGTACGTGTATGAAATAAGCTGCCAGAGGAGGTGGTGGAGGCTGGTACAATTACAAAACTTAAAAGCCATCTGGATGGATAGATGAATAGGAAGGGTTTAGAGTGAAATGGATAAAAGCTGACAAATGGAACTAGATTAATTTAGAAAATCTGGTCAGCGTAGATGAGTTAGATTGAAGGGTGTTTCAATGCTGTACATCTCTATGACTCTATCGATGGTGGCTATGCTTTTATCAGCCTTGCTAACCCTCATTGTCTTTCAATTTTTTGCTTTCATCCTTTCAGACACAGTTTAAAACATACCTTCTTGCCCAAGTGTTTAATCTAATATCTCCTCTCATGGCTTAGTATTTTATATGAACACACTCCCCTATTGTGCTTTGCATTGTTTCAACATGTCAAAGATGCTATCCAGAAGTATGCTGATAGTGTAACTTAATTCAGAACCTTTAGATTTGCCGCAGAAGCTCTCTTGTGTATTTATACCTGTGAATTAAGATCTGTTAAGACCTCATGCTGTCTAATATAGATGCTGATGCAGAGGCTGGAGCCAAGAGACCTCGTACGACCATTACAGCGAAGCAGTTGGAAACACTGAAGAATGCGTACAAAACCTCTCCAAAACCAGCTCGCCATGTGAGAGAGCAGCTTTCCTCAGAGACAGGGCTTGACATGAGAGTTGTACAGGTAAGAAAGGAAAAAATACTTGGAGGAAGTAACTTTTTTTATTAAGATTTTATATTTAAAAAAATACCAGTTGTGTGGATTTCCCTCGTTTTCAGTCAAAATGCAATGAACAGTCGTGTCAGGTGTGTTGACCTCAGGATGGTAGTCAGGAGTGACATCCTAATGATAAATACTGTGATTGAAGCATGTTCAATGTTGAGCAGTTAGCTCATTCCATACCTAGGTAAACAGTTCTTGCTTTCATGTGGATTGGGATGAAGATGCAGGACAGTAAGCCAATTTATTCACACACAATTTAGCGTTTTATGATTAGTGTCCGCATGATCCTCGTATAAAATAACCTTCAATCACAGAAAGCTATTTGCTAAAATGTTGCATTAAGTCTTACAAAAGGTGAGCAGTGCAGATCCAAATCAATTCTGGAACAGGCCCTTTGAATGCCTCACATAAAAGCAAAATACTGCAGATGCTGGAAATCTGATACAAATTGCTGAAGAAGCTCAGCAGGTTTGGCAGCATCTGTGGAGAGAGAAACAGAGTTCATGTTTTGAGTCTGATATGATTCTTGTTCAGAACAGGAGTTCTTCTTTTCTTCTCTTCTGCTGTTGTGTGTGCATGATTAGGGAGTCAGTTAGCTCAGTTAGCCTCTTTGCAATGACAACAACAGCGAGAGTTCAATTCCCACACCAGCTGAGGTTACCATGAAATGCTGTCTTTCGTAATTCTCCCTTTGGCCGAGGCATGGTAACCCTCAGGTTAAACTGCCATCAATCATCTCTCTCACTCTAATAAGCAAGCAGCCCTCTGGTCTGGTAAATCTATGGCAACTCTTGTAATGGGACTGAATCTTTCCAATTTAGATAAAAAATCAGCCTATAACTGCATCTAAACTGGGACAATGATGGTCGACATGTTTGTGGGCGGCACGGTGGCACAGTGGTTAGCACTGCTGTCTCACAACGCCTGAGTCCTGGGTTCAATTCCCGACTCAGGCGACTGACTGTGTGGAGTTTGTACGTTCTCCCCGTGTCTGTGTGGGTTTCCTCCGGGTGCTCCAGTTTCCTCCCACAGTCCAAAGATGTGCGGATCAGGTGAATTGGCTATGCTAAATTGCCCGTAGTGTTAGGTAAGGGGTAAATGTATGGGTGTGTTGCGGGTCGGTGTGGACTTGTTGGGCCGAAGGGCCTGTTTCCGCACTGTAAGCAATCTAATCTAAGTAATTTAATCTAATGTGGGCCAGTCTTGAGTTGTCACCACACATTACAATTTTTCATTAACGTCACGTTCTGTGAATATTGTTGCCGGTATTGCGATTTCTGACACAGCACAGTGACCATTGACCTAATTTATTGATATTTACAACTTAAAATTGAGTTTTACCTAAATGGAATCAAGATTAACAGAAGGAAATTGAGGAGGAGGGTGGCTGGTGCCCATGGACATTAACAACCATAACAACTCTGTCAGGAAAGACACTGTCTACTGCTGACTTCATGCATATAAAATGGAAGGGTCCCAGGTCTGCTCCCTGCTGTGTTTTCTGATTTGACCAGGAATGGTCATAACAGTGCTATATACTTGGATCCAGCACTCCTGGACCAATGAGTGGCAAAGAAATCAACAATTCCCTTTGCAAATTGCCCATCAGTATCACCTACTAGAGTGGGCATATTGAGTGAACATGGAGGATACATTGTAAAATGCAAAGCCAAAACTTATTGTTGTGTCTTCCATGGGAAGCACAGTCATTTGGGTGAGGTATTGAGGAGTATCCATCCAACACTCTCACAGCACAAATCAGGAAAACAAGTGACTGAATTGAGGGAAAAACCTGCAAATGAAATCATGTGGTATTTGGGTGTGAGAAGGAACTGAAGGACATATGGACCTTACCCTGTAGCAAGTCACCATTTTGCACCTGCTATTGATAAGATACTCAATCCTTATTGTAGGTTCCCCATTTTAACTAGATTCTGAAGAAGATGATCACAGCTTTTGCAAAGGAAAGGGAGAGTAAATTGGAAGGTCAGCTAATTCAGTCTTTGTCAGGAAACAATGCTCCGTTTATGGACTCCTGACAAAGGAAGGAAATCTCATTAGACTTCCATGGTGCCATATTCCGTCATCAAACACTGCCTCCTCTCCTTCTGACCCTCACCTCCATCATTTCTTCATCACTGAGTCTTGAAGCCTGAAGTGCACACCCCAACACAGCTAAATGCCTATAGCTAACTGAGTGATCCAATCATTGACCTCTGTTTGTAAGTGGTCTAGCTGGGAACCAGTGAAGCTTCTTCCAATAAAACAGTTACCAAAATGAAAACTGAATATCAAATGCCTGATTTTTAAAAAAATTTCAATTTGTTTTCTTTCCCTCCATCTTCCTACCTCGTCCCTTCTCTTTCCCCCGCTAACAGCTCCATGCAAACTCTGATCTTCAGAACTACATGGTAGTGGCAATAAAGGGGATTCTGGGAGATGTTTAATTTAATTTATCAGTCATAGTCAATAGACAATTTGGCTGTAGCTTAACTTCTGTGAAAGACCTTGCAGTACTCAGTCTAAATGAGACACAGCCAAGTAAGTAAGTGCTGACTCCTCATCAAATGGATTCCTCTGGATAATTAGACAGCTTGTGTGTCTTCATTATTAGAGGTTTGAGCAATTAGCAACGTGGAATCTATGGGACTTACAGTCTCGGGGCTGAACAGTATGTAAGGAACAGTTCCTTAACTTGAACCCTTGAAAGGAAGACTTCATCTGGGTTTTCAGTGAATTTTAATCAACACCTCAAAACCAGTATCTGGGCCCTGCCTGAACCTGACTCTACAGACATTGAATATTTATCAATGACACGAGAGAATAATCAATTAAGGATGCTTTTTTGAATTTCCTCATACAGTTTTGAAATGCTGTACTCAGTTCTCCCCGTCCATCAAATATTAGGACATAGATGATTGTATTCCATCTTATACTCAACCAAACACATGCCTAACCATGTAGATATGCTCTTTCATAAGGCTGTAAATCAAATTATTAAATAACATGCATAAACAGCTGCATTTTGCCTGACATAATGTTGCAAAGCTCTAGATATAGTTGCACAGGTATTATACTGAATTGGTGTAAATTAAAACACTTAAACTTCTTTCAGGTTTGGTTCCAGAACAGAAGAGCCAAAGAGAAACGCTTAAAGAAGGATGCGGGTAGACACAGATGGGGGCAGTATTACAAGAATGTGAAGAGAAGCCGCGGAGGGGCAAAGAATGGGAAAGAGAGCTCAGTGGAGGATGGGGGCCTCAGTGACAGCGAATTGAGTTTCAGAGGTGAGTGAACTCTACTGAGACCAATGAATGGATTTTGGGAATAAACTAGCTTTAGTGGTAGATTGCAGATCAAGAGCAATGTCTCACAATCATGACTTCAGAAAGAGATCTGCAGACTCTGGGAAAGCAACAGATCCTGTGCGGTCCACAACATGGTAGGAACTGTGATTTGAGAAAACTGTATATGAATTCTCAAGTTCCTGGAAAAATGTGTGAGGTCTAATAATGCAATACAGCCAGGTACAGGCTCACCCTCAAACACGTGAAAGCTTCTCTACCACTGACCAAAGTCAGGAATTTGATAGCATACCCTTCATGGGTAAGCTGCAACAAGCTGACAAGCTCAATGTCCCCCAGGAAAAAGCTATTTATTTGAGCAGCACCCCTTCCAAAGCTGAAAGCATCCTTCCGATCAAACACCAGTGTACTATGTTCCACTATCTACTGCCGCATCTTGTCAAGGCTACTTCTGTCACATCTCCCAAACACACCTATAATCCCCCACCATGCCCCATCAGTAGACAAACACACACTAGCACTGAGGCACCATGCATGTTATACAGAGATGCAAACCATCTGTTTGTACTATTTGAAATCTTTTATGTATACCATTTATACTCATAAAAAAAAGTTCAATTTCTAAGGCTGAAGGTTTACTTAAAACCTGGAGAGTTGACTCTTACAGTAGTAGTGTTTTGAAAGGGTTGAGGAACACCCTATCCTATCGTTTTATTATCAGCTTGGAGATTGGTTCCACCCATACAGCCACCAAAATAGCGCAAAGGGAACTAAATTTTATTCTCACTATTGAGCACTTCTATAAATCAATAATAAACTCCATGGAGACTGATGTAAATTTCTGTACGTCTGTTTCCACAGCTGGTTTCTGGAACAAGTTGCTAGCTTGTCACCAAAGGTTATCGATTGATGGGTGTTATATCCACTCCTCATTAAGTATAGCTGACCAGGAGACTCGTCCATCTTCCTGCCTACTCCGAGAATATTGGAAAGGTTTACAGAATGACAACAAAATGTCTGGTTATGTTATAAACAAACATTCTGTGACCACCCCCACCACACCGGCCACCAGGTCCTTGAGTGGTACTCAGACAGCCAAACTCTAACTCAGAAGCAACGACAATGCACTGTACCACAGGTGCTCCCATTCCTTTTTAACTGAGGTTGTCAGAGAATTCCCAGAGTGACTATTGCTCGAGTGACGGTCGCCACTTGATAGAATGCCTGCCTGGGTTTTGGGAATCCTCTTCTCAGCTCCCGCTGCAGTGTTAACTCCCAAATAGCCGATTAGCAGAGAGTGTTGGGAAAAAATCGTTGGTGACCAAAATGTTTAATGAGTGCTAGCAGACATTTTAAGTAACAATCACCTGTTTACTGAACCTTTGGACTGTTTTAACTCCAGTTTAACCTCCTTTATCATGATGGTGTCTTCCACTACACATGAGCTAAAGTAGCATTGCAGCTTTAAGTCCCATCTTTGCCACCTTGAGAGTTTTTTTGTGCTATATGGACTTAATGAAATTTTCCCAATTATATGGTTGTAGAGCATAGCCCTTTAACTGGAATGAGCTGTAACCCATACATTTAAATGACCTAATCTACTATGTAAGCTTCTGATTACTTATGTAATATATATTGTTTGTTAAAGAATTACCATTGAACATTTTGAATAGACAATAATTTTTAAAAAAGCTACATTTGCTGTTGATAGTCTCCAAGAATTATTTGCCTTTTGCCAAAACCTCTACTTATTTTGAAAACAAAAAATGCTGGAGATCACAGTGTGTCAGGCAGTATCGATGGAGAGAGTAAGCTAATGGTTTCAATCAAGATGACTCTTCATTGGAGCTGCTGCGATCTCTAGCATTTTTTTGTTTTCAGTACAGATTCCAGCATATGCAATAACTTGCTTCTTCACTAATTATTTTGCTTGTCCTGTATTATTTCAGATGATCAGATCCTCTCTGAACTTGGCCACACTAATGGAATTTACAGTGGTGTGAGTGATATGACTGGCAGGCAGTTGCTGAATGGTGGCTTCACTGTTGATGGCATAGGGCAGCAGTACCACGACCTGAGAGCCAGTAGCCCCTATGGAATCCCTCAGTCCCCGTCGTCTATAGCCTCGGCCCCTGCACACACCCCGTTAATGAACAGCCTGGGCTATATTGACAATAACTTGGGGATTATAGCACAAGGTGGACAGGGAATGAGCCAGGCCCTGAGAATGATGACAGGTGGTCCTACTTCTGATATCTCCACAGGTAGCAGTGCCGGTTACCCAGACTTTCCAACAAGCCCTGCCTCATGGCTAGATGACATGGACCATCCTCAGTTTTAATGTACCAAGCCATTAGTCTGAGATCCAATGGAGTTGGCTAGAAGAGGACTAGTAGCCACATTAGCTGCAGGACATTTGAAGGCAAACAATGTATGTGTTTACGGCTTTGGTTTCCTCACTCTGCGGAAATGAATCCAGCTCAAATACAGCACGGAGATCTATGGACCAATCCTCTGGTCTGGGACAAGCACCTACCAAGTGGACCTAACTGGTGGACTAGTGTTTGCAAGGGAAGACAAGCATGTGTGAGTTTGGAAGCATTTTGTTGACTTGAATGTCTATGATGAAGGAAACGCATTGATGGTTTGAGGAGGAGGCAACTGCATTCTTACCTTGATCAATAAAGAGGAAACAGACATTGAGATTGCCTTACTGTAGGCTGTATTTCACTAGAATCCAAATCTACAAGCAAAGTGACAAGCGTAGAGTTTGCCGAGACAGTCACTGTAAAATAAGTTGTAGATACAAATATTCTGTTGCACAACTCAGTTTTATTTCAAAAAGATATTTATTTTACCGAGAATGTGGGATGCATACCCATGGGTAGGGCTCCCACTTAACTCATTGATTAAATTTAGATGGAATGTCCAGTATCCAGGGTGGTGAGGTACGTATACATGTATGAGGAGGAGACTGCATTGATAAGAGAAACAATCTAACTTTCCCGCTGTCAGGTTTACACCTGATTACTATGTCTTTGCCTGGTCATAGGAGCAGGAGTAGGCCATTCACCACCTCAAGCCTATCTACCTATCTCAATTCCATAATCTTTAATACTTTTGTTCAACAAGGGAATTGGTATTTCCACCAACATCAGGTTAATAAAGAAGTGTGTGACCAGTGATGCACACCGTGTGTAAATCAAAACTGAAACATGCATGGAAGGGAGCTCACATGGTTAACGAAGACTGGTGGAAAAGCAAAAGACCTACACTACTCAATTCTTTCCTCTTGCCTCTAATTTCCAAACAGTCAATATTGTATAGCTAACCTGCACTATGCTGGTCCTCTAATCTATTGTCCTTCAGCATTAGTAGACTGGATTTGAATCTCTAGTCAAGATTAGAGTGGGGCTGGAAAAGCACAGTAGGTCAGGCAGCATCCAAGGAGCAGGAAAATTTCCATCCCGGAGGGTCCCAGCCTTATTCCTGATGAAGGGCTCCTGCCCGAAACATCGATTTTCCCACTCCTCGGATGCTGCCTGACCTAATGTGCTTTTCCAGTACCACTCTGATCTTGATTCTGATCTCAAGCATCTGCAATCCTCACTTTCGCCTGGGTTTGAACCTAACTGAAAGAATGGTCTTTCTAAGCTTTCCCATGCCGGTTTGCTCTCCAGTGTATATCATTTTACTTTCCTCTCTGGTATAAAGAAAGCTTTGTAATACTGTGCTTTTCTTCTCGATTTACATCTTCAAAATATAGATGGTGCTATTTGAAATGTTTGCCCCTTCATCTGTGCCATCGTAGGCCAATGAGATGGGCAGAGCAGCTGAATGCCATCTATACTCCACACATAACTTGATGCACCAGTCATTTCAGAGATAGCACAGTCTTTCATTCTCCCTGGGACAGGTTTTTCAAATCATTTTCAATGGTAGAAAAAAATGTCATGACGTGAAGACAATAGGACATGTACTTGGGCTCTATTGCAGCTCGTCATGAATACCATTCAACAATAAGTGATATAAAGTTCAGCTGCTCATGCATAACATTTAAATCCCGATTCATATAAACCAGTTTGCTATGAAATGCTATGCTTTAGATCAGGAACTTCATGTGTTCCCGTCTTAGTTTTTTTTAAAAAAAGAAGCCAATTTGCAAATTCTAAACCCTTGTGCCATTTAATCATTAATCTACTTGAAGCTAAAGAATCAAAGCAGTTTAATTAAAACACTTTGCAACATGACTTCTAATCTGTGCCGTAGGAGAACAAATATTAAGGTTAGCATAAAAGGTGGATAATTAATGATGTTTAATTATTTTGCATTTAATCATGCTGTACTAAGGATATCCTTGTACAAGGAGCAAACAGGAAACGTTTTTGATGCACAGGAAGACAGTCTATAGTTTGGTTCATTGGAATTCGACATGGTGAAAGTCAATGTGAAGTGCTCTGGCCTCTTGAAAGTTTATAGAGTGCGAGTGTATGGGAAGTGGTGCAGTTATTGAACTCTCTGTTTACAGTGCATTGTTTTTAAATGGCTGACTGTTGTGCTAACTCTGACACCAGAGCAGTCTTCTAGTCCATTCCATCTCCGAAACTTTAACTCTGGGATAAAAATTGAGAAAGTTTCTTGATTGATTGCAATTCTATTCAATGACCGTGAATGAGGAGTCCATTGGAATCCTATGCATTAGCAGTGAATGAGAGGTTTCTGGGCCATTGCATTTTAAAATGTGATGGGAGAAACCCTTGGAATTCAAAATAGGACTCACAGATAGAGCATAGAGAACTGACTGCAGGAAAAATCTACTCTTCTAAGACCATTTGACATTAAATAGGGTCTCTAACTGTTCTGTGGTAGCAATGAGCTAAAGGTGAAGAGTGAAACAAATCTGTGAGCAAAGTATACAGAGGAACCTCAATTATCTGGCATTCGATTATCCGAACATCAGGTTATCTGGCAAGATCGCAAGGTCCTGACGCTCAGTTAAGCTATGTTATCCAGCATTCGGTTATCGGAATTCGATTAACCAAATGATGTTCCTCTGTACTGCCCACCCGTGTCCTTCAGATAATCGATAATTGAAATTTGGTATTAAATGACTGGTGGAACATTGGCCTATAAAGAGCCAGTTTCTTATTTATTGTCAACTGCATTTATTGCCTAACCTTCAGGCTATGTGTCATATAAACCAGACAAGTTAAAATGAGTCAGTGTAGAAAAACAAGCCTTCTTAGCTGCCCACACATGGGGTCATAATTCTCTAAATGCAACGCTAACTCTTTGCGAAGAGTACATGAGTCCTAGCATTATGTGTAGTCAAAGTAATGGGCCATAACATGACCAGGATCAAGATTAGACAAGGACAACTTCTGAAACAAAGTTGCCCAGTTTCAGGTTATTGGAGGGATTGCAATTTTCACCCAGCCTTGGTTCACTCCCACTCCTTTTTCCCCGACCTAGACCTTTCAGTCCCATGAACATCTGCTCCCACTTACTACAGAGTTATAACATCTGGATGCTCTAACATTCATACCAGTTAGCTTCATGAGCATGCTAAAACTTAGAACAGAAGACTACAGCTTTCTTAACTGATTTTCTAGAGGAGGCAATGAGCGCATAATGTGAAAAATGATGCATGTAAGACACCTGTATTTGTTTAATTCTTCATTCAGCAACTGCAGCAAACTTAGGGAAAAAGAAGACCATCTCACTGTTAGTAAAATTTGCAAGTTAAATTGCAATTACTTAGACTTGTTTTATATATTCAGCTATCCAGGCTTGTAGGTAGATGGGTTTCAACCCTGGGTCGGAGCAATGCATAGAGGTTGTGGGTACAAAGCAATTAGCATTCATAAAGAAACAGGAATGATTGAAAAATATAGTTTAATTTGTCTCCACATTAGAATGTCAATTACAATGCAAATGAGGAACTGGTTGCTATTAAGTCAAAAGTTCCTTATCTGGTCAGCTCAAAGTGTTTAGCCATTCCACAGTTGGGTACAAATAGATGCACAATTTGAAATATCAGTAGAAGCAAGCAATATATCCTAATGTGTGCTTTATTCAGATTAAATAAACAAACAACTGAATTATTATGCTAGTTTAAAATTATATTGATATTTTTGGTTGTTTGACCATCAAATTGATTGAGGCTCCAGCCCTGTTTATTCTAACGGTCTAAAAACTTGTATGAGGGATGAGAATGGCCCAAAACAGGTCTAGAGCAGTAAAGGGGCCTTTTATCTGATTAAGGCAGGTAACCCACACAGTCATAAGGTTTCTTTTGGAGTGAGGATATGGTTCAGATAAGAAATCTCTATCCAAAGATTATCCCCTGGACTCTGATGGTGTTTGGTGGAGTCAACAGATGAAGAGCAGATGGGGGAAAAGCAGATGGTATCGTGCAAAGCCCTCACCAATCCCAGGAGAGTACAGAGTTTTGTTGGAGAGACATCAAGGCCACTCTTGGATAACCAAGCAGCCATTGTCAGAGTTGCACAGACACAAGTCTAGGTTAATTCTTGGTTGGTCTACATTGATATCATAGGCTGGTCAGCAAAAAGATACATTAGAAAAGATATTTGACTAAGGAACCTCACACTCAAATCAAAATAGAAATTAACAAACTGAATCAAAGTTGAAAGGTTGTAGGCTAAAGTATTATTGCTTTATGATAGTTGGAAGTCATGGGGAAAAATTTTGTTTTCACTTGATTCAAATGTGGGAGCATTTCTCAATATATTTAATACATCCACAAGCCTAGTTTAAAAGTTATGTTCTTATTTTAATGCTATTTAATCGCTCGTGCTTAATAGAATATCCTGAAGCTGGAACAAAACAGAATTAATTGGAAAAGTCAGCAATTTCCAGCAATTTCTGCTCTTCTTTCTGATTTCCAGCATCCATAGTTCTTTTGGTTATTTTTAAAATTTCTTGAAGCTGGTGTCACTGGAGGGTTTAGGTATTGTAGAGGGTCAGGTTTGAAGAGAGACGCCCATATCGGACTCCATACTTTTTGACAGGAAGAGAGGGGGAAGGATAGCAAGATGATCTTTTGAGTTATAATTGGTATTATTGATGCTCTGGTAAAGACATGGAGACAAGTTTCTCACTGGGAAGCCAGAGATGGAGGAAAGCACTGGGGAGCAATTTAAAATTAATCTTGAATTCATCATAAAGAAAGTACAAAGTTTCTAGAAGAGCGGTACTGTATTTCCAAAAATCAAATTTGAAACTAACGCTGACAACCAAGTTGAGAGTAAATTTCAGCAAATTGCACAAATGCCTCTTTAAAAAAATAGTCTTATGTTTATTTGGTCGAAGCAAAAGTATATTCTAAGTATGCTAGCGGTTTTGGCAACAAATTAGGATTCAGCAGAGGATTGCCTATGTAACAATCGCTGCACTTTACTGTATGCGAAGTGCTTTAAGATGTTTTGAAGAAATGTGTTAGTGTGATATCAATGCAAGTCCTATTGTCATTCTCATCACTGCTGGGATGTGATGGAAGTTGTGCCCAAGAATCTACATTCACCATAATAATATGGCTTCGACTGGAGTCAGTCTGACCATTGGCAATTCTGAGCCTCCTCACGCACTTTTGAAAGATGGAAGCTACACCAGTTAATTATTGTCAGTGAAACAGCTGACACTTTTTCAGAACTGGGTGTTTGAGAATGTGGACACAGGGTGTGCACGTGAATGTCCACATGTATGTAGCTGCATTAGAAAAGATGCTCAGCTGCACACCTGGATGGTTCCGAAAGTACATATCATTTGTCTTGTAGTCATTGTTTCAGATTAATAACATTTGTAAATTTTGTACAGCTTAACCGTGCAGTAAAGTTTGCAAATTTTGTTTCATTGTAACTATTTATTGCCATGTGTCTTTGCAAAGAAAGTGGTGTTTTAATTTGTATATGCCTCCTATGAATTTGGCATGAAATCTGTACGAAGAAATCTACATTAAATAAACTTCAAAAGGGTTTATGACTTGGCATGGCATCCTTCATTTATCATGACTGGGTTTTGTTCAACACAAGTTACGATTTGGTGTGCAGTTACAGACACTAAATAAATACCTAGAGGCATTATTGTAACCCAGTTATCTTGTACAGAAGTTTTCCTTTAAAAGTTGTGATTGTATTCTTGAAAATCACGAGTGAAACAACTTTAAGTGAAATGTTAAAATTGTAGTTAGGTTCTGTAGGACCTTCCTAATAAAAAAAAATTAAAATATTATAGCCTTTATACCGAAACATTGTACATTACCACATTCCTACCACATTGATAAATAACTTTTAAAATGAAGTAAGTTTTAAAATATTAAGAAAAAATAGAACTTAATTACAGTAAGCCCTTCTCACTCGTGATGCTATTTCCCAAAATTCCCAGAAACTCAATTATCCTGGATGCTGCAGACTGTCACTCTCTGATGTCCAAATTTTGGGCGTGTCCTATACCCTCGCCTTTGAGATGTGGCCTCCCTCTGTCTCTCCCCCCCGCCCCCCAAATCCCACCACACTACCAACATTCCCCCCCCCCACCACCTTCCCCCCCACCCCCTCCACCCCCTACCCATCCTCTCATTGCTTCCTTCTCCTGGAATTGCATTCCAAATCTGGAGTTCCAAAGCCATGGAAGCGCAAGTCCTGATAGTTCTGAAGAGCCAGTTCTTTTACAATTTTTTAAAAATGGTCCAGCATGGTGGTTCGGTGGTTAGCACTGCAACCTCACAGCGCCAGGGACCCCGGTTCGATTTCAACCTCGGGTGACTATCTGGTGGAGTTTGCACATTCTCCCTGGGTTTGCTCCAGTTTCCTCCCACAATCCAAAAAATGTACAGGTCAGGTGAATTGGCCATGCTAAACTATCATGTCAGGCGTTAATATAGGGTAGGGGAATGGGTCTGGGTGGGTTACTCTTTGGAGGGTCAGTGTAGACTGATTGGGCCAAGGGCCTGTTTCCACACTGTAGGGAGTTTAGTCCAGTTCCTCTCCATACTCCCTTCTTTTGAACCCTTGTTATGTTTCAGCCACCCGGTCAGCAAAACCACACAGGAATGGAGACAGCTGCTGAACTTTAATGATCTGCAAAATGCAAACCACTTCCATGAAAATGGTAGCTACCATTTTTGGGACAGGTCCTATGATTTTTGCAATCATCCACCATTTTTCCCATAATGAAGAAAGCAAAAATCCAAGGGTTTGTCAAAGATGTTAAAATGATTTTAAAACACTGATAGAACAAAGAACTGTGAATGTTGCAGATCTGAAACAGACATTACTAGAAAAAGTCAACAGGTCTGGCAGCATCTGTGGAGAGAAAGCAGATTTAATGTTTCAAGCTAGGTGACTATCAGAACTGTTTGTAGCTTGGAAAAAGATATATTTATGCAGAAACCGAAGTGGGGGAGTGGGGAATTAAGGGGGAGGTGGGGGGGGGGGGGGGGGGGGGGGGGGAAGTGGGTATTGAGTGGATAAGTGGGAAGGGAGAGAGAGAGATAAAAAAGGATTAGATAAACAAGGAGTTTATGGATTACAGGCCAGGACAGAAGAAAAGCAGAATAAGAGATAATAAGAAATTAGAGTGAGAAAATAGGTTAGCTGTGCCCCATAATACCTTTGGAGAAGCTGTGATTCACATGTACTCCATTCAATCTAGTATACTCTATTCCCTGCTCCCAGTGTGGTTTTCTCACCATAGGGGAGATGAAATGCAGACTGGGTGACCACTTTGCAAACACACCACTGTGTTCCCACACCAACATTTCTGACACATGTTTTGCAGATGTCGGTGTTGGACTGGGGTGTACAAAGCTAAGAATCACACAACACCAGGTTATAGTCCAACAGGTATAATTGGAAGCACAATAGCTTTCGGAGCGATGCTCCTTTATCAGGTGGTTGACAAACACCTGATGAAGGAGCGTCGCTCCGAAAGCAAGTGTGCTTCCAATTATACCTGTTGGACTATAACCTGGTGTTGTGTGATTTTTAAATTTCTGACACAGGCCTGCTGAAGTATTCCTGCAAGACTCAAGACAAGCCAAAGAACAACATCTCAGTTTCCACTTAGGAATCCTGTAGCCTCTAAAACTCAACATTGATTTCAGTAACTTTAGAGCTGGATTCCATCCTTCTATGTTTTCTTTTATCCTTTCCCATGCCCAGTCCTTTTCTTATATGAGTTGCTTTTAGCACAGTCACCCATTCTCATCTGCTCCCTAGACATATTATCACATTATGTGGGTTACATTCAGCCCAGCTAACCTTTTTCGCACTCTTAGTTCTTATCATCTCTACTCAGCTTTCTTCTGTCCTGGCCTGCTGTTCAGAATCTCCTTGTTTACCTACCCCATTCATACTCCCCCTCTTTGGGCTCTGTATCCATTTAACAGCTGAGCTCTCCCTTTCACCCCAAGCCCTCCAACACTCCAGCTTCAGCTTAAGTAACACATTTTCCCAGCTGCTCATAGCTCCGATGTGGAGTCACTGGACTCGAAGCATTAAATCTGCTTTCTTCCCACCATTGTTGCCAGACCTGCCGAGTTTCACCACTAATTTCTGTTTTATTTGAAAGCAGTTTGGCTGTGTTTAAAGGTATCTTTGTACAATTACTTAATTCAAAACAAAATTTACTTGAATATGAAGTACTCAAATACATTTCTATTTCCCCATGCCAAATTGTGACCACCCACACCCACTCTGGCAGTTTACATTATACAAGTCAAATCCCATTTTGACACTTTCCAGCTTTAGCAGCAACTTCTGTTTTTGTTTGCCATTTTGATGAGATGCTTTGAAGCTTCAAAGGTTGACTTATATGCTGCAAACTACAAAATTGTTCGAGTCTTTGATTGTAATTATTTTCAGTTTTCTTTTAAAATCGTCCTGAATTAGATTTACTTTGCACTTGCTGTTAAATTGACCTTAAATATGTCACATTGATAGTTGGAAAGCTTCTTCAATTTCAGGTTCATGAACATATAATGCCTGATGTACACAAAGCCTTATTAAATGAGATGAAACTGTCGACTAGAGACTCAAAGAAATGGAATTGATGTTTCCTTTGGTCCTGACTGCTTGCACTAACCTGTGAACATTTAGGCCTACATGAAGTTCAGGTACATTCTAAAGAATGTGACTGGATAGCAGGCTGCAAGTTGACAACAACGAGATGAGTGTGAGACATCGGGCATGTTGTCAGACCTACGTTCTGGAATGAGAAATCTCAGGTTTAATAGACTTGTACCTTTGCTTATTTCTTTGATGAAGATGATGAAATTGGATAAAATAGAAATCAATGGTGTGAAATGTCTGTTTCTGGAATGTTCCAACACACATGGTGCATCTTTGTCCTCCAGCTTCCTGGACTAATGTAGCTCACTGAGTCTGAGGTAACTCATAACTTTTTTTTAGTTTTCATCTACGCAGTTTTGAGTAACATTATAAGCTGTTTTCAAATATGACACATTATTCTGAAAACTGCACTGCTATGAATCTTAATAACTCCCTATGGTTATATGAATCATTCTAGATTAGTAGTTAGTTGAGATAATATGGCAACTTTATTACAAAATTAAAGACTGCAGAAAAGTTTACCACAATTTCAATTTATTTTTATATTTGTTCATAATATGGGTGACTCTGGCAAATCCACATTTGACATCAGTCCTAAATTGCCAGAGATCTTTCACTTGATCCAAATGCAGTCTTTATTGTGATTCTGTGTTTTTCAGGTCGTGAATTCCAAGATTTGTTACATTGATATAGAAGGGATGGTTATATAGGTCTGGTTGGCAATTAACTGAGGTGGCAATTTGAAGGATATGGAGTCAGACAGCACAGAAACAGACCCCTCATTCCAACCGGTCCATGCCGAACATAATCCCAAACTAAACTAGGCCCACATGAAGTTCAAGTACATTCTAAAGGATGTGACTGGATAGCAGACTGCAAGTTGACAACAACAAGATGAGTGTGAGACATTGGGCATATTGTCAGACCTACATTCTGGAATGAGAATGGGTTTGGTCCACATACCTCCAAACCTTTCCTATTCATGTACTTATTCAAATGCCTTTTAAACATTGTAACTGTACCTGCATCCACCACTTCCTCCAATAGTTCATTCTACACATGAACCACCCACTGCTTAAAAAGGTTGCCCCCAATATCCTTTTTAAACCTTGCTCCTCTCACCATAAAAAAAGTCCCCTAGTTTTGAAATGCCCCACGCAAAGAAAAATATCTTCACTATTCACCTTGTTAATGCCCCTCATGATTTTATAAACCTCCATGAGATCACCCCTCAACCTCTTATGCTCCAGTGAAAGAAGTCCCAGTCTATCCAGCCTCTCCTTATAGCTCATGCTCTCCATTCCTGCAACTCCCTGGTAAATCTTTCCGAATCCTCTCCTGCTTAACTATATCCTTCCGAGAACAGGAAGACCAGAACTGCATACATACTCCAGATATGACCTCACCAACCCATATGACCTCAACATGACATCCCAACTCCTATACTCAAAGGACCGAGCAATGAAGACAAGCTTGCTAAATGCCTTCTTCACCATCCTATCTGCCTGTGATACAAATTTCAAAGAATTATATGCCTGAATACCTTGGTCTCTCTGTTCTAAAATTTTACCCAGGCCCTATCATTAATTGTATAAGTTCTACCTTTGTTTATTTTACCAAAATGCAATAGCTCATATTTATCCAAATTAAACTCAATCAGCTACATGTCAACCCATTGACTCAATTTATCAAGATCTATTTGTAATCTTAAACAACCTTCTTCATGGTCCACTATACCATCAATTTTGGTGTCATCTACAAACTTACTAACTATGCCTCCTACATTCTCATCCAAATCATTTGTACAAATGCCAATCTAAAGTGGATACAGCACCAATCTCTGTGGGACACTGCTTGTCACAGGCCTCCAGTCTGAAAAACAGCCCTCCACTGCCACCCTCTGTCTCCTGCTTTAAAGCCAATTTTGCATCCAACTGGCAAGCTCTACCTGAATCTTATGCGATCTGACTTCACTCATTAGTCTACCATGTGGAACCTTATCAATAGCTTTGCTAAAGTCCAAGTAAACAATGTCTGCCACTGGGTTCCCATCAATCTTTCTGGTTACTTGCTCAAAAAACTCAATCAAGTTGACATTATTCCTGCAATGTTGTTGTCTTTGCAGTAGGTTTTAGCCAGGACTTAGTGAGAACACTTTTTCTGCAGATTTAAAGGATTTTGGGTTCATGTCTCACTCCAGGAACCTGAGCATGAAATTTAAATTGACCATCTATTCAGCACAGTGTTACATCATTAACAGAAGACTAAGGGATTTCTCTCTGGCATTCTGGCCATGGTTTACTCCTCAGCCAATATCATTACCCCTCCGTTTTCTCATTGCTATTTCGGGGGGTTGCTGCATTTAAATTGGCTGATGTGTTTCTTACATTTCAAAAAAATAGCATTGACATGTAGGGTGGTCATGAAAAGAGCTGTATAAATAAAAGACCTTTCCTGTAGAAAGCTGTTGAGCTGTACGTTTGTGCCAAAAATAAGTGGTGATTTGCTGCAGTGCATCATATGATAAGCTCATTTCTCAACTACAGTGCACTGGTGGTGAGTAAATAGATAATGAGATTCCTAGCAGCAGTTCAGGTTAAGCAGATTGCTTTGTCCTGATGGTGCCTAACCACATATTTCATGACTGAAACTATCCTGGTGGGTGGTGAATATTGCATTAAATTCTTGACTTTTGAGCCCAGACAGAGACCGGTGGTCATTTGAAAGCTCAGAGATTTGAGCCTCTTGACACTGAATAATAAGGATTTTATCATCACATGTTGATAGTACTGAACCAGCTCACTGGAATCATTGATAACTCCAAGCATTTTGAAGAGAAAATGGTGGTGGTGGTGATACCAATGACGATTACAAGGAAGTGATTGAACTTTTTCTGTTTAGTGATTGTCATTTGCATTCAGATACCAAAAATATTACCAGCCAAGGGGCTCTAATACTCACCCTTGATATATCCTCACAAGTGCAAACTGTGACACACTGTGGAAATGAAAATATAAAAGTGCAGCCTTTTAACCAGAATGGGCATTGAAGAATTGGCTCAATGTGGTAATAGGGAGAGAAAAAGAGAGAAAAACAAAGAGAGAATGAAAGAAAGAAAAGAGAAAGAACAAATGTGAAAATCAAAGAAGAGAAAAAGAGAGACAGAAGAAGAGAGAGAGGAAGGAAGAGTAGGAAAGAAAGAAACATGCGGATGTGTGTGTTTATTTATACTGAGAGAGAAAGCACCTTTCATGACCACCAGCAGTCTCAAAGTGTTTTACAGCCAATGAATTATATTTAAAGTGCATTCACTATTCTATTGAGTGGTGATGCTTAAGACCAGAATCCAAAGTGAAAAATGCAGCCGTGTGGTAATTATGCTAAAGGCACTGCTAATGGAACCTTATTACTGGTGCCAAGTGCTGCATGAGAAGAACATTTGCCAGGAATACCAACCCTTTGTCTTGCTTGTGCCATGCACCAAGTTCCTGGAGCATAAAGATAGGAATCTCAGGGTGAAACAAGAGTTGAAATGATGGAGACACATTTTCTTTCCTAAAATATGTTGTTGAAAAGAAAAGACTGCAATTAGCAGGTCAAAAACCAGAATTCATCGACATATGGATAGCGGAGATCAAAGCTGGCACTGTTATCCCAATTTTAAGGGTTTTACAGTATTTAATACGTCAGCATTAGGAGATTTCAGTGAGTGGATTGTGGCAGCTTTTGTTTTGCTTTATTTAACAAATATGCATCAAGCACTTCACCCATCTCGAGTTAAGGATCAAAGTAATGTTTAAACATTATTTAGTGGGTTGTTTAGACAGGTTTTTGGAAAATAAAGCAGATTAAAAGATTTACAAGTGTTTTTGGCTGCAAGCCAGCACTTCCAAATGGCCAAAAAGGCTGTAACACATCCTAGAGTGCTCTTAGACACTGGCACAAACCAGTTAATCAGAAATGGCTTGGGTGCAGTTTAATTTGACATTTTCCTTCTCTATAATTCAAATGAATGTAAAGAATGACCACCCCCCCACCTCCCAACCCACTCCAAAATCCGTTGCAGTGGTGTTGAGTTCTTCTCTTTATATACCACAGTTCGGTCACTTTCCCAATTCATACTAGTGCAAAACCAATTTTCACAGCTATTTTTGGCTGCAAGATATGTACTAATTTGTCGACATGAAACATTTGCTTTTTTCATTGTGCTTGAATGGAGTTTAAGAAAGATTTTATGACCATTGTTAAATGTGGAGATATTCTTCTCTGCATTGGATAACAGGGGCGGCACGGTGGCTCAGTAGTTAGCACTGCTGTCTCACAGCGCCATGGACTCGCATTCAATTCCAGCCTCAGGACACTGTCTGTGTGGAGTTTGCACATTCTCCCCGTGTCTGCGTGAGTTTACTCTGAGTGTTCCAGTTTCCTCCCACAATTCCAAGATGTGCAGGTTAGGATAGATTGACTGTGGGAAATTGCTTGTAGTGTTCAGGGAGGTGTAGGTTAGGTGTGTTAGTCTGGGATAAATGTAGAGTAATAGGGGAGGGGAATGGGTCTGGGTGGGTTACTCTTCGGAGGGTCAGTGTGGACTTGTTGGGCCGAAGAGCCTGTTTCCACACTGTTGAGATTCTATATAAAAAGAAACAGGGATGGGTACAGTGGGGAATTATAAAAGGAAAGTATAACAGAGATGAGTTTTGCTTGAAGCATAAAACTATGTGTACCCTTCTGCCATGGGGCGAGCTGTGGTTGAAATCTTGTCTACTGTGCAGCTACACTAGCGGAACATTTCACATTTTTCACTAGTGTCCTTTAGACAAGGAAATCCATCATCCTTACCTGATCTGGCCTGCGTGTGACTCCAGACCCCCAGAATATGGTTGACTCTTTACTACCCTCTGGGCAGTGAGGGATGGACAATAAATGCTGGCCTAGCCAGAGGTGCCCACATCCTGTGAGTGAATTTAAAAAAAAGTTTACTGGTTAAAGTGTTTCACTGTTTGAGATGTGCAATTGCAATGTATTGCAAATTCTTTATCTGTGATACTGGTTCCATTTAAGTGAGGTGCTGGCATTAGTAAGGCTTTGGCCTCCTAGCTGCTAGAATGGGCATGTTCTCAAGGGTCAAGATCTACTGCAGGTCAGTTTTCTCCTGGACAAACAATATACAACCTCAATGTCGACATACATGAAGAATTCACATAGCCTTTGACTCCCACCCAGTGTTGAAGGTGAATTACAATTTCTGCTCTTCTTTATGAAAGCATATTCAGGTTTTGCATAGTCATTGGTGAACTAAAAGCCACTGTCTTATTTGAAGGTGACTTTTTCCTGCTCCTTGGATGCTGTCTAAACTGCTGTGCTTTTCCAGCACCACTCTAATCCAGAATCTGGTTACCAGCATCTGCAGTCCTGGCTTTTACCTGAAACTATAAAATGACTCCTGTGTTCCCTGACCTAAGGAAATTGGTGGAATGGATTTCCTCTGAGTGCTGCTGCTATGAAAAGACTCACCACTGAATTGAATTACCACAGGCAGCATGTTAAATTTAAAATAAAGTGTGGCGCGCATCTCAATAGTTACTTGCTGCTTGCAAGTTGCAGTGACCTGCCTCATTACTCCCTTTTTCACAGGATGATTTGGACAGAGAACCTGATTTCTTTATGGCTTTCAAAAATGGAATCTGTGTGCCTTGATAAGGGAGTAGGCCTTTCAGCCCCTCGAGCCTGTTCCAACAGTCAATGAGTTTATGGCTGTGGCCCAACTCCATTCGCCTGTCTTTAGCCCATACCCTTTAATACCTTTGCATACCAAAAATGATCTATCTCTGATTTAAAACTAACAACTGACCTTACGATGGCCTGGTGATATTTTGCTGGACTTTTAATATAGAGACCCCAGGTAATGTTTCGTGGACTTGGGTTTGAATGCTATCATGGCAGATAGTGGAATTTGAATTCAATAAAAATATGGAATTAAGAGTCCAATAATGGCCATGAACTGATTGTCGGAAAAGCCCACCTGGTGAGCTCATGATCTTTAGGAAGAAAATTGCCATCCTTACCTGGTCTGGCTTATACGTGACTCCAGACCCACTACAATGGGCAGTTAGGGACGGGCAACAAATATTGGCCCCGCCAGCGACACCCTCATTTTGCGGAAGAATGTTTCAAACACTGCTACCCTTGTGTGTTGGTGTGCTTCTTAACATCTCTCCTGCAAAGTCTGGCCCTAATTCATAGGTAATGACCCCTCCAACCACCCCCCCTCCCCCCCATTCTAGAGTACCGTACCAGTATAGTTTATCTTTACCTATGTTGTCCTTTCCAATTAATATCATAGAATATTACAGCACAGGAACATGACCCCAAATTAAACTAATCCCTTCTGTCTACCCATGGTCCATATCCCACCATTCCTTGTTTATTCATGTGTTTATCTAAAAGCCCCTTAAATGCCCCTATTGTATCTGCCTCCACCACCAGCCCTGGCAGCGCATTTAGGCACCTACCACTGTCTGTGCAAAAACTTGCCCCTCACATCTCATAGAACATAGAACATAGGACATAGAACATAGAAAAATACAGCGCAGTACAGGCCCTTCGGCCCTCGATGTTGCGCCGATCCAAGCCCACCTAACCTACACTAGCCCACTTTCCTCCATATGCCTATCCGATGCCCGTTTAAATGCCCATAAAGAGGGAGAGTCCACCACTGCTACTGGCAGGGCATTCCATGAACTCATGACTCGCTGAGTAAAGAATCTACCCTTAACATCAGTCCTATACCTACCACCCCTTAATTTAAGGCTATGCCCCCTCGTAATATCTGACTCCATACGTGGAAAAAGGTTCTCATGGTCAACCCTATCTAAACCCCTAATCATCTTGTACACCTCTATCAAGTCACCCCTAAACCTTCTTTTCTCCAATGAAAACAGCCCCAAGTGCCTCAACCTTTCCTCATACGATCTTCCTACCTTACCAGGCAACATCCTGGTAAACCTCCTTTGCACCCGTTCCAGTGCCTCCACATCCTTCCTATAGTATGGCGACCAAAACTGCACACAATACTCCAGATGCAGCCGCACCAGAGTCTTATACAACTGCAACATGACCTCAGGACTCCGGAACTCAATTCCTCTACCAATAAAAGCCTGTACGCCATATGCCTTCTTCACAGCACTATTTACCTGGGTGACAACTTTCAGAGATCTGTGTACATGGACACCAAGATCCCTCTGCTCATCCACACTACCAAGTATCCGCCCATTAGCCCAGTACTCCATCTTCTTGTTATTCCTTTGAACTTCCCTCCTCTTACCTTAAATGCATGCCCTCTAGTATTAGACATTTCACCTCTGGGAAAAGATTCTGATTCTATCTATGTCTCTCATAATTTTATAAACTTCTGTTAGATCTTCCACCTGTTAGATGAGCCATAAAACACTTCACCTTAGAACATAGAACACAGAAAAGTACAGCACAGAACAGGCCCTTCGGCCCGCATTGTTGTGCCGAGGATTATTACTAAACTAAAATAAAATAATCTAACCTACACATCCCTCAATTCACTGTTGTCAAAGTGCATGTCCTCTGACTCTTCAGTTCAATGAAGTTTCAAGGTAAACCCTTTGCAACCCAGAAATTGTCCAAGTACTTCCATCTCTTCCAGCTCTTTCAGCTTCTTTCATCCTGTTATTTTTATGGACTATGTGTCCCTGTCAGCAGCGCTCTCAGGACTGTTAAGTGAGAGGTTGTTTATTTTCTAATTGGCTGTGGTGGAGTTGGTGGTGATGGTAGGAGTTCAGGCTAATATGGTCCACATTTTTAAATTAGTCAGATGTACAGAGAGTTGGTAATTCTTTTTATTCATTCTAGGGTCTGGTCATCACTGTCTAGACCAGTATTTAATGTCCATCTCTAAATGTTTTGCAGGAGGTGATGGTGGAACTGCCTTCTTGAACCATTGTATCCTTTGGGTGTAACGGTTTCCAAAGTGCCGTCAAGGATGGAATGCAGTGAATTCAGGGAACCTTGTGACATTTGTAAAGTGCATTGTAAATTTACATTCAGCATTTAATGTTGGAAAGTTAAGTTTCTGGAGCAAAAAAATCACCGTGTTTAGGAAGCAAGACTTAACCTTAGGAACTTCTAAATCAGATTTTGCATATATTTCAGAAAACAATAGTGTTAAAGGCCAGACCAAACCTCCTTAAAATATATTCAAAAGACTGCCTTAGGCCCTATTTTTTCTTATTTTAAAGGCAAATGTGAGGTGTTGCATTCTGGATACAATTCAATTGGTCAAACTACTGAACATTAAGTCAAACACACTATTCATACACTATAGTTAAATACAACAAAAGAAAGAAAAAAAAATTGGAATAACTTAACTCCATTGGAAAACTCAACAGAATAACAGATTATTTAACTACTAAACAGTAACTGTTCCAGTATAGTAGCATCCCACAAACACATCCTAGACAAAGGCAAATTCAAGAACGTAGATTGTTTCATAGGTAATTCTACATTCCAGGAGTAAAAACATCAAGAGAAACTCATAGAGGGAGAGTAGCAGGGAGAGATGTACTACAGCTTCTCAACTCAGCAACTGCTGCTACTGCTGAAAATCTAAAACTAAAAATCTTGGTTCTTTGGGAGCTTGCCCCACCCATTCATGCTGCTTCTATTGTTTCTGCTTTAAAAAAACCCAAGGGCTCACAAGCTGTTTACTTTAAGGGCTATCAATAAACCACACAGCACCTCTGACTTAAAACTTCTCTTCAAAAAAATCAAGACAAAGTACACTTCTTAAAGCCATAGTTTTGTCACACCTCCCCCATTTTAAAAAAAGGCTTAATTTTAAAAACCTTTAGGTCTCACATTATTAGTACACTACAGTAGATATACATTACATTGACTCTAAGCATGTAACATTCACTACTACAGTCCATTTCAGTCTATTTTTTCCTGCTATTTAATGCCGCTATCTTCCTTCATCAAAATCATGACCATGCATTAGCAATTACATTCCCTCCTGCTACAGGTATAATTTTCAAATTGAATGGCTGCAATAATAAACTCCACCTAAACAGTCTTTTATTCTTAAACTTTTCCAAAACTTTAAGGGTATATGATCAGTACATACAAATGTCTCAGACTCATTACTGGTAATATAAATGTTGAAATGTTGCAAAGCCAACACCAACCTGAAGGTACCCTTCTAGTCATAGGGTATTTGTTTTGATTATTAATTACATTTACAATTGACCTTTATTTTCAGAAGGACAATAGCTGTTCATTGGTCATTCTTTGGAAATGGCTGCAGGTATGTGATCAGGTGACGCATGACCTCTAGGATTGTTACAGAAGTATCAATACTTTTTCATGAGGATGGATAGAAACAAGAAATGTGGAAATTAAATCTAGCCAGACTCTGCAGGGCTGGAACAGACAGTATTCATACAGCCTGGCCATGGACAATCAAGTTCCTGCCTAAACCAGCCAGGAATTACAAGGATGTTGCCAGAGTTGGAGGATTTGAGCTAAAGGGAGAGGCTGAACAGGCTGGGGCTGTTTTCCCTGGAGCATCAGAGGCTGAGGGGTGACCTTATAGAGGTTTACAAAATTATGAGGGGCATGGATAGGGTAAATAGGCAATGTCTTTTCCCTGGGGTCGTGGAGTCCAGAACCAAAGGACATAGGTTTAGGGTTAAAGGGGAAATATATAAAAGAGACTTAATGGGTAATGTTTTCACACAGAGGGTGGTACGTGTATGGAATAAGCTACCAAAAGAAGTGGTGAAGGCTGGTACAATTGCAACATTTAAGAGGCATTTGGATGGGTATATGAATAGGAAGGGTTTGGAGGGATATGGGCCGGGTGCTGGCAGATGGGACTAGATTGGGTTGGAATATCTGGATGGCATGGACAGGTTGGACCGAAGGGTCTCTTTCCATGCTGTACATCTCTATGTCTCTATGACTCTATGACTGGAACTGCTTGGACAGGTGCTATTGGCCATATTGTTCCTGAACAGATCATTGTTAACATCTCAAGTGAAACATCTTTGTTAGAAGAATGCTACGCAGACTTGATGGCACCCAGCTCAGTAGGAAGCCAGGTGTAGACAGTATGATAAGGACAGACTTGACAGGTGAAAGTTCAGGTCATGTTCTGCCACCTCCATGTATGGAAGGTAGCCACCTAATTGGATCTTCCTGACCCCTGCTTGATGCTGATATTGGATATAGGCCAGAAGAATCTTTGAGAAGGGTGTGAAGAGAGGGATAAAAGGAGCAATCTGGAGTCCCAGCAGAGTTCTGCTTTTTGCACATTCTTCAACAATGTCTCCAGTCAGCAACTTCGACTGACAACCGAGGTGCACAGCATCACCAGCACTTTATACTTCATGGCGAGCATCATCAGGCTGGCCAGACCCAGAAGACCACCACGGTGAGATGACACAAAGACCTGAACCGGCTCCATACGACAGGGGAAGCCCAAATCAACCACTGCAGATCCTGAAATATTAACCAAACCTCAAAGACCAAAGAAAAGCCTGCCCCAGCCTTATTGAATGGGTATTACTATTCTTTTCAGATGAACAGTTCAAACACAGTTTTAGGAACCTGTTGATAGAGTGTAGCTAATCCTTGGAAGCATGTGACAGAAGTGGATAGCTATTGCACGTTCGAGACTGCTTGCTTAGTGATGTAAGACTGTTTCCTGAAGAGTTCTGATAAGATCTGATCAAGTTTGACAGAGTCTATTTAAAGTAAAAGAGTAGAGTCTGGATAATACTGTTTTTCCTCAATAAAGCGTTCAATAAAGTTGTCTTGAACCATCCTCTGCCTCTTGTCTTTGTTTTTCTTATCAGGTAACATGCCTCCGTTAAAAGGGTGGCTGCAAACTGGTCAAGGCTAGATAGGGTACATTTACCACCTTTCATTTTACAGCAGGTATCTCTGCTTCACCACACATGTGCCAGCATGTGTAATGTATATTACTTGTCACCCAATATCTATTCACCAAGCTTTCTTAGTGGTTTGAAGGAGCCTTGCACACCTCAATCGGATATTTTTTTTACTTCATTCACAGGATGTTGGCTTTACTGGTCAGGCCAGAATTTATTAACTGTCTTTATTGGCTCAGAGGGCAGTTAAATGTCAACCACACTGCTGTGGGTCTGAAGTCACATGTGGGCCCAACCAAGTAAGGACAGCAGTTTCCTTTCCGAAAGGACATTAGTGAACCAGATAGTTATTTCAACAATCGATAATGGATTCGTGATCATCATTCAGCTCTTAATTTCAGACATTTATTGAATTCAAATTACTCCAGCTGCCATGGCAGGATTTGATCCCAAGTCCCCAGAACATTACTTTAGTTTTTAGATTAATAGTCCAGTGATAATAATACTAGGCTGTCAGCTGCCTGTCTAGGGTTAGGGATAAATATCTGGGCAGAATTGTGACATGTGGAAAGCCTGCTGTCTTAGCAAATGCTTCGGATATCTCATCAACAAACTGTGGGCTGTTGTCGAAAGCACAACATCTGGAATACTATGAGTGGTGACCCTCTCCCATAGGATTCTCTTGGCCTTTTCGGTGGTCATTGATGTCAGCTTTTTAACCTCAAATCATTTTGAGCAATGATCGAACACAATGTGGTCAGCACGATCGTCATTGATACGCAGGTTCATGTCCAAATGGGTGTGGAATCTATCAGCAAACCCTAAAGTAATTAGGAGGGGCTGTTGCTCGTTATATATTAGAATTGAATACAAGCTGCATTGCTTTGAGATCCCCAGGCATGAAACAGCCCCTGAGCTCTCCTTCTTCACTTGGTTATGCTTTGGTGAATCCTCTGAAGAATGGTGTTCACAATGAATGTTCCTCCTTGATTAGTGTTAATTGATTTCCTGAGGCTGGCCAAGATAACATGGTTGCCTCGAACCCAAAGGCATGTACGTTAACCATGGGTCTGGAAAACACATCAGCTGATATCTGCTACTTGCCTTGAACGTACTGATATGAAAATCTCATAAATCTGAGGAGGCATTTTTGCTCATGCTTTCTCACTTGGCAATGGTTTATGATTGGTCTCAATCAAGATTTTGAGGCCTGGAATGTGACACAAAATTTTCACAGGTCCACATAAGTGCCAAAGCCCCTTTCTTAATGTTGGTGCATTGGGTTTTCTTATGTATTGGTGTCTTTGAAGTATAATTTTTGGTTTTCAGTATCCTTCTGGATGTTCCTGAAATGAACTGGACCAATATCTGTACCTTAGGCATCTGCAGCAATAATAATGGGATATGATGGCTTGTAATTGGCCAAGTCATTAGTGGAGGTCAGCATGTCTTTATTCTTCTGAAAGGTCATGTGTTGCAGTACATACAAATCCCAAGATTGTAATTTCCTTAAGAGAGTTCTCAAGACTTCTGTAACAAGCAAAAATGTAGACAATGTATTTCCCAGACCCAGAATCACCGAGATCATGGGAATTCTTTGGCCATCTTGGTTTCTGGGAATCAGCGTACATTCCATTGTAAAGGTCATGCCTTTTTACTTCTGTGTTTTTTCATTGCGGATTGAAATGAGAAAACCAATGATTTCAAAGATTTCTGCATTATTTGAAAGCAAGTCATTTGATACTCTTTGTGAACATTGTTTGCACAGCTGTTGGTTGTAGCTAGCAGTTACCGCTGATCTGGAGCCAAAGAGTTGTATACAAATCAAGCTTCAAATGGCAACAAATTGTAGGTTGGTTTATAGATTGGTGACTAGTTACCAACGTCAAAGACCTTCTGCCTGTCAACAATTATCTGATTGGTTCTCATGTAGTTGAACAGTTTGGGGGCTATAAACAAGATACAGTGAAACTTTCATACCACAACTGGCTTAGGAGTTCTCTCTCTGATCCATGCAGTAAGCCACTTTAAGCCTAACCTCAATGCGATCTCCTTTACACTGGTGAAACCAAATTCAGACAATTCAACAGACGTGACCAGATCTTAAAGTCCAGCTCTGCGCAAAATTTGGAGACAACATTAAACTTGAAGTTGATGACAACTTATCTGTTTATTCTTACCAGTCATATTTCTTGTGATTAAATGATTTAACTTCTATAGCAGATTGTTAGGAAACAGTGATTTTTTTCAAAAAGTTCAACAATGTCAGAGTATGACCTGATCCTCCATTTTCTCTTACATCCACTGTTCTCACCCTGGCCCTGTCTTGTTTGAGGTTTGTTCATTTTGCTGTCATCAGAGTGGACCCATTTTCTCCTTTTTTTGCAGCTTATATTTACACCTATTTTACATATTTGTCACTCCTTCATTCATAACCCATGAAATTTTAACATCAGTAATTGTGTAAAGGTGGAGTTTTAATTTGTAGAGTCACATGCTGATGCTTTCCTGTAGATAGAACCTAATTCCTTATAATAAACAGTAACAAAATTCTAAGAGGGTAGTGATAAGCAGCAGTGTTTATCCTTTGCTGAAATGGCGTGGTCTCAGGAACATCAGCAGGAGAAAAGTAAACCCGAATGAGGCACTGGCTGTTTCAGCATGGTGGACCCAGTGTCGAGTTTGAGCCCAATTCGGTACCCAGCAGATTGCCACAGCTGCAATGTCAAGATCAGCCCAGTGGGGACTCATGAAGACATTGATATCAGTGGAGGCAAGATGGCGCTAAAAAATGGTGGCACAGTTCCAGTAGCAGAGGTGGGCTCCAGCACAGGGCTGGGCCTGGGTACCTGACAGCGGAGGCAGTGGCATTCCAGCTGCAGTGATGTGCAGGGAATCGGGGAACTCGTGCGTTTGCAGACTAAGGGTGGACTTTGTGGCTCTTTTTTGGTGGCAAGGACTCATAGTGGAGGCGGGAGAGTGATCTGGATATTTCCTTTCAGAGGCATAGAGATGTTCAGCAGGGAAACAGACCCTTCGGTCCAAACTATCTATGCCAACCAGATATCCTAACCTAATATAATCCCATTTGCCAGCTCTTGGTTCATATCCCTCTAAATGCTTCCTATTCATATACCAAGCCACATGCCTCTTAAATACTGTAATTGCACCAACCTCCACCACTTCCTCTGGCAGCTCATTCCATATACGCATCACTCTCTATGCGAAAAAGTTGTCCCTTAGGTCCTTTTAAAATTTTCCCCTCTCACCCTAAACCTATGTCCTCTAGTTCTGGACTCCTCCACCCCTGTCTCCTTACCTATCCATGCCTCTCATGATTTTATAAACCTCTATGAGGTCACCCTTCAGCCTCCGACGCTCCAGGGAAAACAGCCCCAGTCTATTCAGCCTCTCCCTATAGCTCAAACCCTCCAACCCTGGCAACATCCTTGAAGATATTTTCTGAACCCTTTCACAACACCGTTCCCATAAGAAGGAGACCAGAATCACACTCAATATTCCAACAGTTGCCTAACTGATGTCCTGTATAACGACAACATGACCTCCCAACTGCTGTACTCAATGCTCTGACCAATAAAGGAAAGCATAGCAAATGCTTTCTTCACTATCCTATCTACCTGTGACGCCACTTTCAAGGAGCTATGAATCTGTACTCCGAGGTCTCTTTGTTCAGCAACATTCCCTGGGACCTTACCTTTAAGTGTATAAGTCCTGCTCTGACTTACATTTCCAAAATGCAGCACCTCACATTTATCTAAATTAAACTCCACCTGCCACTCCTCAGCCCATTGGCCCATCTGATCATTTTCTGGTTGTACTCTGAGGTAACCTTCTTCGCTGTTCACTACACCTCCAATTTTGGTATCATCTGCAAACTTGCTAACTGTACCTTCTATGTTCACATCCAAATCATTTATAGATATGACGAAAAGCAGTGGACCCACCACCGATCTTTGTGGCACACCACTGGTCACAGGCCTCCACACTGAAAAGCAACCCTCTATCACCACCCTCTGTCTTCTACCTTTGAGCCAGTTACGTATCCAATTTAGAATTTTAACTTTTAGATCACTATTTTAAAAGTACTTGAATTATGATCACTGGTCCCAAAATGTTCCCCCACTGACATCTCAATCATCTGCACTGCCTTATTTCCCAAGAGTTCTTTTGGCTATTTCTTTTATTTCTGCTTCTGTTTTTAATCCTGACTCCTGCATTCCTGTCCTCGAGTCCACATGACGATAAAATCTAAATCTTATATCTGAAAATACACTCCTCAGATGGTAACTATCTTCATGCTGTGACCTCTTTTGCTCCAATGAATGAATTGGTTGTTAAAGGTTTTATTGAATCTTTGTTGTTGCAAAATGTGAAATATTTCAAGATTCTGGTCGTTTAAATTCTGTTTTCAACATAAAGTTTGATTTTCCTTTCCCAAATTACTTCTGAGATAATCCTTCTGCAGTGTGTCTGAAAGATTTGCCATAAATTTGTGAGTAGAAGTTTTTTGAAATATTGAATAAGATTCAATGATACTTTTGGCTTCAAAGATATCTGCCATTCAATTCTTTTTGTGATGTTTAATGAATAAGATCAGTTAAAATGAATTTGCCCAAACTATCAAAATAATAAAAACTTTACTAATTTCACTGTTAGGGCTCTGATACTTCTTTTTTTTTACTTTTCTTATTCATTAAAATACTACAAAAAGAACTGAACAACAGCTATCTTCGAAGCCAAACAAAATCATTGAATCTTATTCAATACTTTGATAAAGTTCTCCTCACAAATCTATCGCAAATCCAATTTGCAATAATTATTTTTTGTTTTGCCTTTTCAATTGATTTCCTTGAAATATGTACCTGAGGAATTATCTTAACTTGTTAATGTTAACTTTGTCATAGAGTAAATAGTTGAGTGATTTATAAAGTCAATGTTTGAAGTCTCAACTCTGCTCCTCAGCCAAATGTTTTAGACGGAAAGGAAACTTGTTTTTCTCCTTTCTTTAAAGAACTGAGTTTGCATTGGGCATCCAGAAATCAGCTTCCTTAGGCTGTTGTATTCAGATATTTGCCAGTTTTTGAGTGTGCTTTTTTAGTGCTGTCATGGCTTTTTTGAAGGCTTCCTTCCCCTACTAACAGTTATAGAGGCTTTATCTAAACTGGCAACTATTCTGCTGGCTTCTCTACAGGGGACTTATCTTCAAAGAACTTTCCTTCTCAGTAGCTGTTCAGCTTTATGGTTTTCCTGGATGCTAGCTGGTCTTAAAGCTGTTAAACCATCTTGATCTGATCTGATTTCTTTTATTATTATCGCATTTACCGAAATACAGTGGAAAGTATTGTATTGAGTGCTAACCAGACAAATCATATCTTACATAAGTACATCAGGGTTATAGAACAGAATGAAAAATATAGTCATTCGTAAATCTGATAACAATGGGGAAGAAGCTGTTCTTTAATCTGTTGGGACGTCTCTCAAACTTTTGTATCTTCTGCCCTCTTTTCCAGGTAATCTCAGTTCTTATCCTTGAACTTGACAACTGCACTTCTAGGCAGTCAATCCTGTAGCTGCCATATCTTCTCATGCGGTTTCATGCCACACTCTAACATTGCATTCAAGATAGACTGGCTGAGGAGATAAGTCAAGGATTGTCCCCAAGTTCAGCTTTCAAATTAACACTATATAATACTTTCATATTAAATATGGTTATACATGGTATTCATCAAGATAACTCACTTTGGCTGATAGTTACATTTGATAAGGATTATATTATATATTTCACTTGTTCATGTCCATGTATTTTCTATTTCTCTTCTAGAGAGTGTCACTCTCATGTATCTTTCAGAGTAATCCTTCTAGATTGTTTTAACTCCCACAACACTGTGGTTCAGTGTTGTGCCATTCCATGATTCCATAACAAATTTCCACAAATTTGTTTCAGGTTCCAGAAGCTCTTACACGACAATTTCTACTTTCAGCTTCAATTGGAAAGCACACATTTTGGCTTGATCATGGAAGGCAGAGAGTAGTTGCAGATGGATGGTTTTCTGACTGGAGATCTGTGACCAGTGGTGCCCCACAAGGATCAGTGCTGGGACCTCTGTTGTTTAAAATGATTTGGATGAAAATGTAGGTGGTCTGATTAGTAAGTATGTAGATGACACAAAATTTGGTGGAGTTGCAGATAGTGAGGAAGGTTATCAAAGGATATGGATGAATTGGACAATTGGCTGGAAAAATGGCAGATGGCATGTGAGGTGATGCACTTGGGAGGTCAAATGCAAGAGGAAAGTATACAGTAAATGGCAGAACCCATAGAAGCATTGATGTACAGATGGATCTTAGGGTGCAAGTCCATAGCTCCCTGAAAGTGGCAACACAACTGAATAAAATGGTAAAGAAGACAAACAGACTACTTGCCTTCATTGGTTGGGCCATTGAGTATAAAAGTTGGCGTGTCATATTGCAGCTGTATAAAACTTTAGTTAGGTCACATTTGGAGTATTATGTACAGTTCTGGTCCCCACACTATAGGATGGAGAGGGTCAGAAGCTGACAGGTGACTTGATTGAAGGATATGAAACTATGAGAGGCATGAATAGGGTTGATAATCACCTTTCTTCCCAGTGTGGAAGTGTCAAATACTCAGGGGTATAGGTTTCAAGTGAGAGGGGAAAAGTTTAAAGGATGTATATGAGTCAAGTCTTTTACACAGTGGGTGGTAGGTGCATGTATCATGCTGCCAGGGGAGGTGGTAGAAACAGATATGATAGCAACATTTAAGAGACATATTGACAGACACATGAACAGGTAGAGAATAGAGGGATACAGAGATCACGTGCCAGTAAATACAACTAGTGTAGAAAGGCACCATGGTTGGCATAGACATGGCGGACTAAAGGGCCTGTATCTGTGCTGTACTGTACAAGAGCCTCTGCTGTATTCTCAAATAGGAGAAAGTGACGTCTGCAGATGCTGGAGATCAGAGTTGAGAATGTGTTGCTGGAAAAGCCAAGCAGGTCAAGCAGCATCCGAGGAGCAGGAAAATCAACGTTTCAGGCCGAAGCCTTTCATCAGGAATCCTCATGCAATGGAAATTTATTGTTTGTGATTTTACCCTGCAATGGGATTCTCATGATGAACCTCAGATGTCTTTGTTTGGAAGAATTCCACAACTTTAACATGCTCTCTAAGCAAAATGGATGCCTTTCATTGACATGTGGATGCTGTGTCCCCCTGATTCCCATTATTGGCTGCCTATCTGACTTGCTGTCACTGGCTACAGATAGAAAGATCACTGATGAAGTGTCACCACTCACCTATCTGACTAGGTGAGCCACAGTTGACCCCAACATCAGGAGTTCCATTCATGTGACAAAATCCAAGTTTTAAGAATACCCAGAAACATAGAAAATAGAAGCAGGATATTCGGCCTATCAAGCTTGGTCCACCATTTAACATGATCATGGGCTGATCCTCTATCTCAATGCTGTACTCCCATTTTCTCTCTGTATCTATGATACCTTCACCTCTAGAAATGTATCTATTTATTTCTTATATAAATTCTATAACTAGGCCTTCATAGCCTTCTGCAGTGGAGAATTGCACAACTTCACCACCATCCTGAGTGAAGAAGTTACTCATCATCTCAGTCTGAAAAGAGTTAGCACACATCCTAAGACAAAGACCCCTTGTTCTGGACTACATGACTGGGTAAACATCTAGTCTGGTCAACCCTGTGAGAATTTTGATATGCTTCAATAAGATCCATCTCATCTTCTGCACTCCAGTGAACATGTGCCCTGTTGATCCACCCTCTCCTCATGTGATAAATCTACTATCCCAGGGATCAGTCTGGTAAACATCTGCTGCACTCCCTCTATGGCAAGTATATCCTTCCTGAAGTAAGGAGACCTAAACTGCACAGCATACTTTAGGTGTAGTCTCATGAAGACCCTGTACAAATGCAGTAGGATTTCCTTCTGCACACAAACCCTATTGCAATGTAGCTAAACATGCCATTTTCCATCCTGACTGAGCACTGCACCTGCAAACTTGCTTTGGATGACTCGGGTACAAGGATGCTCAGGTCCTTTTGTTCATCAACCTTTCCCAATTGTCATCATTTAAATAGTACTTCAGCATTCTGTTTTCCCTAGTAAAGTGGACAACTTCCTGCATATCCATTTTATACTTCATCTGCCATGTATTTGCCCCATCACTCAACTTATCTACATTGCCTTAAACCCTTTTTACATCCTCATCATAACTCACAATCTCCATCAGAGAATTTGGAAATATTATGTTTTATTTTCCCATTCACAGTTTTGAAGTACATTGTGAATAACTGGGGCCCAAGCACTGATCCCTGTAGCACATCATTTATTACCAGCTTGGAAATCAAAGATGACCTGTTAATTCCTACTCTTTTGAGAGACTTTATCAAAAGCCTTCTGAAAATTCAGATACATCACATCCAGTAGTTCTCCTGCATTCATCCTACTAGTTCCAATCTCAGAAACTAAAATATGTTTATTAGACATAATTGCCTTTTCATAAATCTGAACGCTAACACCAAAGCTGGGAAGATTTATCATAACTTTATGACAAATCTGTGGCTGAAAGAGCTGTTCCTTTTTTGAAGTATTTTAGGTGTTGGAGTTGATTTCCTCAAATTCCAGGAGCAGCAAATTACTGTTTGATATGCTGTGGTGTTGCTTTGGAATTTTGGAGAAAACAAAATCAAAACAACGGCACTTTTAATAGGGAGAAGGACAGACAAAGGCAGCGCATGGTCAGTGAAGGAGAGAGAAAGAAGAAGAAAACTGACACAGCAGTGAATCTGTGCAGTTACTGTCTTTGCTGTTTGAATTCATGTACCTCTGGACATCGGAGTGTGTCTAGGAAAACTTAACAAACAGCGACATTCACAACTAATCTTGGAAAAACCTGTTTGGGAGAAGTCATAGCACAGAACAGATAAGTGCATAATTTTAAGTAAATTGCTGTAAATCTACAATAGTGAGTCAGGTGGGTTCTTTCTTGATTATATGTTTTATTGAGATCTGTCTCTTGATTAAATTTTAAAAATATAAGCCATAAGCATTATGTTAGCCTGGATCAGTGTTTTTAGAGCAAGAAGACGGTTCTAATTTCTGCAAATTGGAAGGAGTAAAATTGGCCTTTAGTAAAGTGGTATGCTCATCTGGTTGGATGTGGGAGTTTATTGCTCCACAGTGGCTTGGTGGCATGGTGGCTCAGTGGTTAGCACTGCTGCCTCATAGTGCCATGGACCTGAGTTCAATTCCCATCTTGGGAATGTCTGAGTAGAGTTTGCACATTCTCCCCATGTCTGCATGGGTTTACTCTGCATGCTCTGGTTTCCTTCCACAGTCCAAAGACGTGCAGGTTAGGTGGATTGGCCATGCTAAATTGCCCGTAGTGTTAGGTGCATGAGTCAGGGGTAAATGTAGGGGAATGGGTCTGGGTGGGTTGCTCTTCGGAGGGTCAGTGTGGACCTGAAGGGCCAGTTTCCACACTGTAGGTAATCTAACCTAATCTTTAGAGAGAGTTTACATTATATCTGCAATAAATGTCTTTGGTTATGAATCCTATCACATTGAATGGATCGGTTGGAGTGACTGTTAGAGGCATTGAGAAATTTACAAGAGCAAGAGGGTGTGAGGGATGACAGTTATAGGAAGGGAGAAAATTTGCAGATACAGTCAGGTTAACACTAAGAGAGGTAGGCAGGTAGTGCAGGAGTCTTCTGTGGCTATCCCCATTTCAAACAAGTATGCTGCTTTGGAAAATGTAGGGGGTGATGGGCTCTCAAGGGAATGTATCAGGCTCTCAAGGGAATGATAACAGCCAAGTTTCTGTTATCAAGACAAGCTCTAATGTAATGAGGGGTACGTTAAGTTTCAAGTGATTGATTCTGTTAGGGACTTTCTAGTCAGAGGCACAGACAGGTGTTTCTGCGGCCAGCAGTGAAAAATAAGAATGGTGTGTTGCCTTCCTGATGCCAGGATCAAGGATGTCTCAGAGAGGGTGCAGAATGTTCTCAAGGGGGAGAGGGACCAGAAGGAGCTCATTGTACACATTGGAAACAATGACATAGGATGGGAAAAGGATGAGATTGTGAAGAGAGAATATAGAAAGTTAGGCAGGAATTTAAAAAGGAGGACCTTGAGGGTGATAATATCTGGATAATTCCCAGTGCCACAAGTCACTGAAGGTAGGAATAGGAGGATGGAGCAGATGAATGCACGGTTGAGGAGATGGTGCATGGGAGAAGGATTCACATGTTTGGATCATTGCAACATCTTCTGGGGTAGGCGACCTATACAAGAAGGATGGATTGCACCTGAAATGGAGAAGGACTAATATACTGGCAGGGAGATTTGCTAGAGTTGCTCGGGAAGGTCAGGCGGTGGGTCTCAGGGAGATAGTGAGGAAAGAAATCAATCTGAGACTGGTACAGTTGAGAAATGAAGTGAGTTAAACAGTCAGAGCAGGCAGGGACAAAGCAGAGAACAAGGTAGGACTGATAAATTAAACTGCATTTGTTTCAAATGCAAGGGCTTAGGAACATGGGACTGGGATATCATAGCAATTACAGAAATGTGGCTGAGGGATGGACAGGACTCGCAGCTTAATATTCCAGGATACAAATGCTATAGGAAGGATAGAAAGGGAGGCAAGACAGGAGGGAGGGTGGTGTTTTGATCAGGGATAGTGTTACAGCTTTACTAAGGGAGGATATTCCTGGAAACACATCCAGGGAAGTTATTTGGGTGGAACTGAGAAATAAGAAAGGGATAATAATTTTAATGGGATTTTATTATAGACCCCCTAATCAATGGGAAATTGAGAAACAAATTTGTAAGAAGATTTCAGTTATCTGCAAGGATAATAGGGTGGTTATGGTAAGGGATTTTAACTTTCCAAACATAGACTGGGACTGCCATAGTGTTAAGGGTTTAGATGGAGAGGAATTTGTTAAGTGTGTACAAGACAATTTTCTAATTCAGTATGTCAATGTAGCCCCTAGAGAAGGTGCAAAACTTGACCTACTTTTGGGAAATAAGGCAAGGCAGGTGACTCAGGTGTTAGTGAGGGACCACTTTTGGGCCAGTGACCATAATTCTATTAGTTTTAAAATAATGATGGAAAAGGATGGACCGGATCTAAAAGTTGAAGTTTGAAATTGGAGAAAGGCCAATTTTAATGGTATTAGGCAAGAACTTTCAAAAGCTAATCGGGGGCAGATGTTCGCCAGTAAAGGGATGGCTAGAAAGTGGAAGCCTTCAGAAATGAGATAACAAGAGTCCAGAGAAAGTATATTCCTGTCAGGGTGAAAGGCAAGACTGGTAGGTATAGGGAATGCTGGATGACTAAAGACATTGAGGGTTTGGTTAAGAAAAAGAAGGAAGCATATGTCAGGTATAGACAGGATAGATCAATGAATCCTTACAACAGTGTAAAGGCAGTAGGCGTATACTTAAGAGGGAAATCAGGAGGGCAAAAAAGGGACATGAGATAGTTTTGGCAAATAGGGTTAGGGAGAATCCAAAGGTTTTTACAAATACATTAAGGATAAAAGGGTAACTAGGGAGAGAATAGGGCCCCTGAAAGATCAGCAAGGCAACCTGTGTGTGGAGCCGCAGGTGATGGGGGAGAAACTGAATGAATATTTTGCATCAAGGTTTACTGTGGAAAAGGACATGGAAGATACAAAATGTATAAAAATAGATGGTGACATCTTGAAAAATGTCTATACTGCAGAGTTGGGAGGTCATGTTGCGGCTATTCAGGACATTGGTTAGTCCACTGTTGGAATATTAAGTGCAATTCTGGTCTCCTTCCTATTGGAAAGATGTTGTGCTATTGAAAGGGTTCAGAAAAGATTTACAAGGATGTTGTCAGGGTTGGAGAGTTTGAGCTATAGGGAGACGCTGAACAGGCTGGGGCTGTTTCCCCTGGCGCATTGGAGGTTGAGGGGTGACCTTATAGAGGTTTATAAAATCATGAGTGGCATGGATAGGGTAAATGCACAAAGTCTTTTCCCTGGGGTGGGGGAGTCCAGAACTAGAGGGCATAGGTTTAGGGTGAGAGGGGAAAGATTTTAAAGGGATGTAAAGGGCAACATTTTCATGCAGAGGGTGGTGCATATGTGGCACAAGCTGCCAGAGGAAGTGATGGAGGCTGGTACAATTGCAATATTTAAAAGGCATGTGGATGGGTATATGAATAGAAACGATTTAGAGGGATATGGGAAAGTACTGGGACTAGATTAGGTTAGGATATTTGGTTGATATGGATGATTTCGACTGAAGGGTCTATTTCTGTGTTGTACATCTCTGTAACTCTATGACTCTGTGACACTGTCATATCCAACTGTAGTATTTGGGCCAATTGTAGACACGCGACTTTAGGAAGAATCTCAAGGTCTTGGAAACGACACTGGAGGAGATTTACTCGAACAGTAACAAAGATAAGGGACTACAGTAACGCAGAGAGCTGGCTTTCTTTTCTGTTTGGAGGCGAGGATATTTCAGAAAGATTTGAGACAGGTATTCAAAATCAAGAAGACTTCTTGACAGAGTAAATACAGACAAACTTAGATTAACACTTGAAAAATAAATACTTGCAGGGCTATGAAGAGCAGGGAAATCTGACCAGTTTGATAAACCTTTCAAAGAGCTAACTACAGTCATTTTCTATACTGTATGATTCTGTTTATCTCCGAGCTATTGTCATTGCCTCATTGTGTGGATGCAATCCATGAGGTGGACAATGACTAGGAAGTTGTGTGTCCTGAGACACATTTCAACACAAGGGACAACTATAGGAGTGAGAACATATGTGGATCACAGGAAGAGAGCTATAGTGGGAGATATTCTAGCGCAGAAAAACAGCCTTTCTTGTAGTTGGAATTGTAACTACTGCATGGTGTGATTCCATCCTGGTTTCAGGATGAAAGACATCATGGAGTAGATAGAAAAGAATGGAAAACCACAATGAAGAAGTCACAATTGTTGTTATAACAAATGCTAAACATAAAGTCCACTTAAGAGTTTGTAGAGCAAATTGAGGAGATGTACTTTTTGGGAAACACAATTGTTTCTTAGATTGGGTTATTCCAAATACCAGTTGAGGAATTGCTCAATTTATTTCTGGGGATTGGTAGCAGAAGAATCATGACACAATCAGATTCCGGTGTTGGTTCATGAGTCATTTGATTTCTTACTTCCAATGACAGAAATAAGGGCATTGAATCATGTAGGTATTACAATGCAGAAACACACCATTTGTGTCAATGTTTAAATTGGGAGCATTGCTTATTAGACAAACCTAGGAACAAGAATAAGCCATGAAGCCTGTTGAGGCTGCACTACCAGTAAATTAGATAATGACTGATCTGTATGTACCTGTGTTCTGATGAAGGGCTTTTGCCCGAAACATCAATTACCTGCTCCTCGGATGTTGCCTGACCTGCTGTGCTTTTCCACCACCATTCTAATCTTGACTCTAATCTCCAGCATCTGCAATATCCACCTCTGCCTTTATATCCTTCATGTCTAGGAAAAAGTCTAATAATCTCAATTTTGACATTTACACTGAAATATGCTAAACAGGTTTTGGGAAGGACATGTTCCAGATTTCTACTATCTTTTGTGCAAAGTAGCGGCTCCTGAACATCGCCCTTGAATAACCTAGACTGGCCTTCCTAGTGCTCCAATGACGCATATCTATCACAAATACAGATGATCATTTCCCCATGATATGAATCTGACAATTCAATATCCGATAACATAAATCCTCATGGCATTTCTGAACAAGATTGCCCAGGTAATGCTAATTAGTGATGAATTATAGTCAGTTGAGTGCTTGTAGCCTCAATGGCCAGAGGTCATCAAAAGGCCTTGTTATGGCAGGGTCAAGTAAGTCCTACCCTGCATTTAACCTGTGCTGCACTTGACTCCAGAGGGTTTTTGCTGATGCTGGAATGAAAAGTAGTTAGGGTAAGGGGGAAGGGGGATGGTAGAGGTGGTGCAAATCAATTTAGGAAAATGATTAGCCTTCATCTTGATTAATATAAAATAAAAGTGAAAATATATTATGTTTTGTGATCAAATTAAAGAGAATTGATATGCGGGAAATGAAGTGCATATTTGCCCTAGGTCACAATGTGATAGAGGATTCATTTAAGAATTGCTGAGGCACTTAACTATCAAGTGATCTTCATTAAGTGACAAAACAGATGAAGAAAACTGTACAGGCAATGGCGAATGTTTGAAAAGTTACTATTCTTAAATTATGTCACAATGCAGTGTGACAAATTATAGGTTCCACCGTATTGATGACTAACACAATAAATCTAATGACTGCACAATCAAAAGACTAGCTTTAGCATTTTTTTTATTTGGCCAATTATTTATTACACAGTTAATACATTGCCCTGGCAGAATTGATTGGCAAGATAGCAGGTGTAAAGTACTTTATGGCACCATTAGCAGACAGGAAATAGATTTTAAAAATGAAAAATTCCCTCATCAATCTGAAGTAAATGTACATCTTGACTCTAATTTAAAATTTGGAAACAATGCGTTTGCTTCACTTTGCAACAAACAATGCATTTTTGATCAGAACAGCATACAACATCCTGATTAACTGGGTCCAGGAAAGGTGATTTCATTCTCAGCCAAACGCAATTTCTGGGAAATATAAATAAGCTGTTAAACTAACAGTGTGGGATTGCTTAAATGGAGTAGATGGAGACAGTGTATTTCTACTAGTGAGGAAGAGCACCATTGGAGACCATCAATCTAAGATAGTTACCAAGAAATCAAATGTCTACCACAGGAAGATGTTGAGGTGAATGGCATTGCTGCATTTAAGAAGAAGCTAGATAAAGGCACAAGGGAAAAGGGAATGGAAGTTATGCTCAAGTACAGAAGGATGGGAAGAGTATCAAGGGTATCGGTTGAGCTGTTAATGATGGTGCATATTGATGCATAATGATGGTGTGATTCTATGTAATCAGGATCTACCTGATTTTTGTATCTCCTATTGTCTTCCAGAAGCCCCCCATGTATGCAAAGATTTATTAGTGAGATTCTATGCACCCCAGTCAGTAAAACATTTGTGTGAAAACTGTACAAATCCTATTATTACTTTGACTATTATCACCTACAATTGTCTTTAATGGTCCTGTATCACTCTTAGCCATTTGCTAACTATTTAGATATTTTATTATTAATCTCTAAATTACTTTCCAGTCATAGCACATTTTTCCAGATTATCTTTTGTAATTCTCGGTGTATTTTGTTGTCTATTGTCTACAGCATGTGAATCTTTCTTTAAATAAGGACAACAAAAAACTTGACACTGTACTCCAGTTGTCCCAAATCCTCATGTGTGTGTAGCAAATCTTATTTATCTGTTTGGATGTACAGAAAAAAATGTCAAGTGTTGCATTATTGTAAGGCAAATCAGGGCAGGACTTATACACATAATGGTGAGGCTCTGGGGAGTGTTGCTGAACAAAGACACCTTGGGGTGCTAGTTCAGAGTTCCTTGAAAGTGGAGTTGCACGTAGACAGGGTGGTGAAGAAGGCATTTGGTATGCTTGCCTTCTTTGGTCAGTGCATTTAGTACAGAGTTGGGAAGTCATATTGCAGCTGTACAAGACATTGGTTTGGCCACTTTTGGAATACTGCATTCAATTCTGGTCTTCTTGGTATAGGAAAAATGTTGTTAAATTTGAAAGGGTTCAGAAAAGATTTACAGTAATGTTGTTGGGGTTGGAATATTTGAGCTAGAGAGAGAAGCTGAATAGGCTGGGGCTATTTTCTCTGAAGTGTTGGAGGCTGAGGGGTGACATTTTGAAGTTTATAAAATCATGAGGAGCACGGTTCGGATTCCAAAACTAGAGGGCATAAGCTTAAGGTGAGAGGGGAAAGATTTAAAAAGGACCTAAGGGGCAATTTTTCATGCAGAAGGTGGTGTGAATTTGGAATGAACTGCCAGAGGAAGTGGTGGATGCTGGTACAATTACAATATTTAAAAGACATCTAGATGGGTTTATGAATAGGAAGAGTTTAGAAGTGCATGGCCAAATACTGGCAAATGGGACTAGATTAATTTAGGATACCTAGTCAGCATGGACAAGTTGAATTGAAGGGTCTGTTTTCATGCTGTACAACTCTAAGACTACTGAAATAAAGACACATTTTGTTAAGCTTTTGATATGCACTCATCAGGGCAATTCACAATAAAAATCCCAGAGGAAAATCCAGGGCTGTTCCTGTGCTGTATTGTGTTGTATTATATCATATGTCAACATTTGTGAAGCATGAGCGTACAATGCTGACTGATAGAATCTGGTTAGTAGAAGCTTTGCCATGAAGAATGTACTCATTAATGCTGATTGACAGTTAACAGCCAAACCTTGTTAGATTTCCAATGAGGCAGCTTGGCACTGATTGGTCAGGCTATTGCCCTGAGAAATGAACCAGTGAATGGCTGAAACCTATTTTGTTGAATTGGAACAGGTGCAGTGTATATACATGTTTTACCTTCAAAGAACAAGACATTGTGTATTAATATACAGCTTCCAGTGTATATGTTTGGTTTTCAGTATAATTCCTTGCACATTCAGGATATCCTGTAACTACTGTCCAACTGCAGAATCATATCTAATGAAGGACATTGGGTTGTGAGTTTTGCAAGCAGAGACTGATTGAAAATGATTACTTATGTTGCTTGTTGTCAATAGCTGAAGGGACATACTGCTTATAGAATCTTTGGGACATGTGGTCTTTTTTTTCTTTTTTCATTTATCTATTATTTGATATTATAGTTGGACTAAGCTAAGCTTAAGTCTTAAAAATGGCAGGAGATCTCAGACTTGTGTTATACTCCTCTAGCTCAATGTTGGAGCTTACGGATGTGGCTGATGTCCCTGACTTCTTCAAGTACAGAAAATGTGTTGCTGGTTAAAGTGCAGCAGGTCAGGCAGCATCCAAGGAACAGGAAATTCGACGTTTCGGGCATAAGCCCTTCATCAGGAAAGAGGAAAGTGTGTCCAGCAGGCTAAGATAAAAGGTAGGGAGGAGGGACTTGGGGGAGGGGCGATGGAGATGTGATAGGTGGAAGGAGGTCAAGGTGAGGGTGATAGGCCGGAGTGGGGTGGGGGCGGAGAGGTCAGGAAGAAGATTGCAGGTTAGGAGGGCGGTGCTGAGTTCAAGGGAATCGACTGAGACAAGGTGGGGGGAGGGGAAATGAGGAAACTGGAGAAATCTTAGTTCATCCCTGGTGGTTGGAGGGTTCCTAGGCGGAAGATGAGGCGCTCTTCCTCCAGCCGTCGTGTTGTTATATTCTGGTGATGGAGGAGTCCAAGAACCTGCATGTCCTCGGTGGAGTGGGAGGGAGAGTTAAAGTGTTGAGCCACGGGGTGGTTGGGTTTGTTGGTCCGGGCGTCCCAGAGGTGTTCCCTGAAGCGTTCCGCAAGTAGGCGGCCCGTCTCCCCAATATAGAGGAGGCCACATCGGGTGCAGCGGATGCAATAGATGATGTGTGTGGATGTGCAGGTGAATTTGTGGCGGATATTGAAGGATCCCTTGGGGCCTTGGAGAGAGGTAAGGGAGGAGGTGTGGGCGCAAGTTTTGCATTTCCTGCGGTTGCAGGGGAAGGTGCCGGGAGTGGAGGTTGGGTTGGTGGGGGATGTGGACCTGACGAGGGAGTCACAGAGGGAGTGGTCTTTGCGGAACGCTGATAGGGGAGGAAGTGCAAGGAAGTGTGTCCAGCTGCAGCTCTTGGTAGATTGCATGATGGCTCTGGAGCAGCAGATGGACACACTTTGGAGCATCCGCAATGGTGAGGAGGTCATGGAGAGCACATTTAACGAATTGGTCACACCACAAATTGGGATTGCTGAGGGAGACAGGAAATGGGTGATCAAAAGGCAGAGAAAGAGCAGGAAGGCAGTGCAGGTGTCCCTTGTGATCATCTCCCTCGAAAACAGGTATACCATTCTGGATACTGTTGGAGGAAATGGCTCACCAGGGGAAGGCAGCAGTAGCCAGGTTCATTGCACCGTGGCTGTAGAGAAGGGCAGAAAAAAGTGGAAGAGCGAAAGTCATAAGGGATTCAATTGTAAGGGGAGTAGATAGGTGTTTCTGTGGTCGAAAACTAGACTCCTGAATGATATGTTGCTTCCGAGATTCAGGGATGTCTCCGATTGTCCACAGAACATTCTGAAGGAGGAGGGTGAATAACCACTGTCATGGTGCATACAGGCACCAATAATATAGGAAACACACAGGATGAGGTCCTACAAGCAGAATTTAGGGAGTTAGGAGCCAAGTTAAAAAGTAGGACCTCACAGGAAGTAATTTAAGGATTGTTGCCAGTGCCACATGCTAGTCAGAGTAGAAATGACAGTATAGGTAGGATGAATGTGTGGCTTGTGAGATGGTGCAGGAGGAAGGGGTTCAGATTTTTGGGACATTGGGACTGGTTCTGGGGCAGATAGGACTATTACAAATTAGATGGTCTACACCTGGGCTGGACTGGAACCAAAGTCCTTGGGAGTGCTTTTGCTAATGCTGTTGGGGAGGGTTTAAACTAATGTGGCGGGAGATGGGAGCCAAATGAGGAGGTTAGTGGACAGTGAGGAGGGAGTAATTAAAGCCTTTAAGGAACTAGATAATGAAGTCAGCGTGACTAAGGGGAAGAGTAGGCAGGGAGCAGATGATGCATACAAAGGGATCGGTGGTTTGAGGTGCATTTGTTTTAATGTGAGAAGTCTTATAGGTAAAGCAGATGAACTTAGAGCTTGGATTAGTACCTAGGAGTATGATGTTATTGCTATTACTGAGACTTGGTTGAGGGAAGGGCATGATTAGCAACTAAATATTCTGGGTGAAAGTGAGGACTGCATATGCTGGAGGTTAGAGTCGAGAGTGTGGCGCTGGAAAAGCACAGCAGGTCAGGCAGCATCCGAGGATCAGGAGAATGGATGTTTCGGGCAAAAGTCCTTCATCAGGAAGGGTTTTGCCCGAAACATCGATTCTCCTGTTCCTCAGATGCTGCCTGCCCTGCTGTGCCTTTCCAGCACCACACTCTCAACTAAATATCCCAGGATATTGTTGCTTCAGGCAGGATAGAGAGGGAGGTAAAAGGGGTGGAGGAGTTGCATTACTGGTCAGAGAAGACTGTGCTGAAAGGGGGCACTATGGAAGACTCGAGCAGTGAGGCAATGTGGGCAAAGTTCAGAGAAAGGATTGCTGTGGTAACAATGTTGGGGCTGTACCACGGGCCTCTCAACAGCGAGCGTGAGACAGAGGTACAAATATGTAAACAGATTATGGAAAGATGTAGGAGCAACAGGGTGGTGGTGATTGGAGATTTTAATTTTCCCAACTGGAACTAAATTAGTATGGGGCATCCAGGAGGGTTGTCTAGAGCAGTATGTAAATAGTCCAACTCGGGAAGTGGCCATACTAGACCTAGTGTTGGGGAATGAGCCCTGTCAGGTGACTGAAGTTTCAGTTGGGGATTACTTTGGGAATAGTGATCACAATTCCATAAGTTTTAGACTACTCATGGACAAGAGTGGTCCTAAAGGAAGAGTGTTAATTTGGGGGAAGGCCAACTATAATAAAATTAAACAGGAGCTGCGGAATGTGGATTGGAGCAGCTGTTTGATATGTGGTAGACTTTTAAAGAGAATTCGATTAGAGTGCAGGACAGACATGTCCCTGTGAAAATGAGGGACAGAAATGGCAGCATTAGGGAACCATGGATAACAGGTGAAATTGTGACGCTAGCTAAGGGGAAAAGGAAGCATACATAAGGTCTAGGCAACTGAAAACAGACAAAGCTTTGGAAGAACATTGGGAACGTAGGACCAATCTGAAATGACAAATTAATAGGGCTAAAAGGGATCATGAAATATCTTTAGCGAAGAGGGTTAAGGGAAATCCCAAAGCCTTTTATTCATATGTAAGAAGCAAGAGGGTAACTAGAGAAAGGGTTGGCCCACTCAAGGACAAAGGAGGAATATTATGTGTGAAGTCAGAGAAAATGGGTGAGATTCTTAATGAGTACTTTGCAACAGTATTCATTGAGGAGAGGGACATGATGGATATTAGATTCCAGCCTCGGTCGACTGTCTGTGTGGAGTTTGCACATCCTCCCTGTGTCTGCATGGGTTTCTTCCGGGTGCTCCTGTTTCCTCCCACAGTCCAAAGATGTGCAGGTCAGGTGAATTGGCCATGCTCAATTGCCTGTAGTGTCGGGTGCATCATTCAGAGGGAAATGGGACTGGGTGGGTTACTCTTCGGAGGGCCAGTGTGGACTTGTTGGGCAGAAGGGCCTGTTTCCACACTGTAGGGAATCTAATCTTAAAAAAAATCTTTGCAGGATCCTTGAAGGTGAGGTCCCTGAGGACTGGAGAATTGTTAATGTTGTCCCTTTGTTTAAGAAGGGTAGCAAGGATAATCCAGGTAATTATAGACCAGTGAGCCTGACGTCATTGTTAGGGAAGCTGCTGGAGAAGATATTGAGGGATAGGATCTATTGCCATTTGGAAGAAAATGAGCTTATCATTGTTAGGTTACATGGTTTTGTGCAGGGAAGGTCATGTCTTCCAAACCTAATAGAATTTTTTGAGGAAGTTTTCAAGTTGATTGAGGGAAGGGCTGTAGATATCACATACATGGACTTCAGTAAGGTTTTTGATAAGGTTCCCCATTGTAGTCTGATGGAGAATGCGAAGTCACATGGGTGGTGGATGCCTGGAATGGATTGCCAGCAGAGCTGGTAGAGGCGGACACGATGGCATCATTTTAGATGTATCTAGACAGATACATGAATGGGCAGGGAGCAAAGGGATTCAGATGCTTAGAAAATATGTGACATGATTAGATAGAGGACCTGGATTGGCACATGCTTGGAGGGCTGAAGGGCCTGGTCCTGTGCTGTAATTTTCTTTGTCCTTTGTTCTATATGCCTGGTGTCACACTGGCACTGAGATTCATTTAGCATATAATGCTTACTTATGTGATAGACGGAGACTTTTTGACTTGATGACAGTATCCTGTTAGTGGCAGACACCACTCGTGTTGCTGCTGTATAGTTGTGTAAAACAGTTATCCTCACCTCTTACTCATACTGTTGAGACACATTACACTTCCAGGATAATCCAAGATGGTTAGGCACTTTTCAGGATCAACAGAAACTGCCTTAGGACTTTTCATGGGTTTGCAAACTTAAAGTGAGAAATATCTGATCAGGATAGCCATTATCTTAAATGATGGTTTCTGAGGAAGGGTCACTTGACCTGAAATGTTAACTCTGAGTTCTCTGTATTGATGTTGTCAGATCTTCTGAGCTTTTCCAGCAATTTCTATTTTTGACTTTCATGTGCCCTATTTCAGAATCAATTTTGCATGATGAACAAATGGCTCAGGCCCTACTTTTAAAGTTGCAGATAAGGCCAATGTTATAGCACAAGAAACTGTGTAGCAGTGAAAGTAGTTTTGTGGTAGACACCTTGGTCTATTTCCCATCTGGGACTACAAGGAACAGGAACTCATTTGACTTCCATTTCAAACAAGAATTTGAGTGCAGGATTGAGCCTATGAAGACATGTAAGTGAATTATTTATTCTTGCACTTTATTCCCTGTAAGAATGGCTAATACATGATTTGCTTCTCAAATTGCTTCCTGACACTGCACCAACTTTCCATGATTCATTTGTACATTCATCTAAATTCCTTTAAATAGCAGCATTTCCCAGTTTCACATCATTTAAAAAAAAAATTGTTTTCCATTTTTCTCGATCAAAGTTAAAATGTCACATTTGCCATGTTCTTGCCCAATCACCTAACCTAAGTACATCCTATTCTAACCTTGTGCTTTCCTCAGATTATTTTCCCATGTACCTTTGCATCATTAGCAGACTTCGATGAACTGCATTTGGTGTCTAGATCTAAATGTTACACCAGATCTGAAACAGTAAATGATCTCTCTCTTTTCACTTCTGACATTGGCTATAAGAGTTTGAACTTTTAAAAGGGTGTGATTTCTCAATGTGCTATGTACCTGACCATGTGTAAAGTTTTAATCAGAAATAAGCCAGACAGATCTCGAGTTAACAAACACAGTGAGTTAGTTTTATTTAAACTTACTCAAGAAAGTATAAAACATCAAAAAGACAAAATTCATCCCAGATCCCTTCATATAGACTAGCATGCAAACCAGAAGCAGTTCTAGAGTGTGGGAGATGGAACTGGAAAAATGATAAGTCCATAAGTAAAAGAATGATGTATTCCTTCAGTGTCCTTGAACTTCTAATGATGCTGCAGTCACTGCAATTGCTATTTTCCATGGTACCTGAAGCTCCTTGCTTTTTGAAGTTATCTCTTTGATGTAACAGAGATAAGATTTGAGCTTTAGAAAACTTTTGAGAAAGAATTATTATTAGTTTTCCATTCTGCGGGCTTTTTTCGAGTTACTCCTTTTTTTTAACAAACAGTGAAGCTTAAAAGCATAGCTTTCCACAGAGGACGTTTTAGTCATGTGGTGGTTGAGATTCAGATTTATGTAAAAGTGTCACTTGTACCTAGGTGTAGTGAAATACTTATAATGTCACCACATTCTGGCACCATCAAAATAAATTGTACAAATGATGAAATATTGAATAAATTAATATTAAATTGATATTTCTGAGGCTGTAACAGCTTCTAAAGCTTATCTTTCCCTCTCTGTTGACTTCACACTCTCTGCTCCTCCAGTCACCGCTGTCCGATATCATCCCTGGGGTCTTGGCAATGTGTTCCATATCTGCTGCCACTGGCACTGTCATTTCTGTGTCTGCTGCCTCTGAGCTGGAGGCGATCACACTGTGTAGGTCCCACACCTCCTCTGACATTGGACGTTCAACCGTGAGGTCTGGCTCCAAGTCAACTGACTGGATCCTGGCTCATCTTCCGAGGCAACCATCTGCGATAGAGCGGGATGGAGATACACGAGGCCCTGGCCTCTCACAGGAGGACATTGGGAGGAGGTCCCAGGGCAACTAAAATGAAAAAGTTGAAGCCATGTGGATGTGGCTGGACCCACCAAATGGGCTCAAGAGCAGCCAAGACCCACGCTCAGAAGTCAAATGCTGCAGTCCTTACCACCGCCATCTTGTATTGATGGTTGGTTCTAGACTCACAATGGGGACAATCCACATTGACAAATACGTTTGATCTCCCCTTGTCAATGTTATCAAGGTGCCATTGTATCAGATAGGAGAATCCTCAGCATTTTTTGCCCGAATTGGGATCAGTGGATTTCCTGTGTAACTGGCAGTTTCCACATATGAGATAGCTGCTGCTTCTTTTCCTTATAGTTCTCCCAGATGATTCAAACAATGGCAAATGTGAAATTCTACAGGGAAGCCACCAGGCATGTTTCCTATTAATCCATGTCTGAGGTATTTATAAACTTGACCATTTGGGTAGGTCAGGTGACTTTTACATCCATTTGAAAACAGCATGTTCTGGCTCATTTAGAGAAATTTTCTTTCAAAGTAATTGCTCAGATATTAAATTAATCAATGGTATTAATATTCCATGTATTACAACGTAATGGCATAATTGAGAATCAAACACCGATTACTGCATTGTTCACACTCATTGCCAAGAAGAAAATAAGAAATAGAAGTAAGCCATTTGACCCTCAAACCTGACCCTTCATCATGGTTGATCTGATAATGGTCTTAATTCAATGTTCCTGCTTGTGCTCCAGTAACCCTTGATACTCTTGTCAATCAGAAATCTGTGTAACTCAGCCTTGAACATATTTAATGACCTAATCTCCACTGCTCACTGTGGAAGAGAATTCCAAAGTCTAGAGGAACCCCAAGAGGAAAATAAATTTTCATTACAATGAAATGGCAGACAATATTTTCAAACTGATTTCCCTTGTTCTAGGTTCCCCCCCCCTAGAAAGTAAAAGGTCTACTTGATTAAGCACCTTCAGAATCTTATTTCTTTTAATAAGATCATCACTCATTCTTCTGAAGTGAAATTGGTATAGGCCTGATCTGCTTAATCTTTTTTTCCATAAAACAACTCTTTTATCCCAGGAATTAGCCCACACAACCTTCTCTGAACTGCTTCTTATGTAAGCATGTCCCCTGAGTTGGGGCACTTCCTTAGTTCAGCAAATAAAAACTGTCCTGAGATAAAGTAGCACAGATGATGGGATCTGAGCTTTTGGAAATGTATCTTAGAACAATTTCCGAAGGTGTGACTTGTCTTTTTAAAATAGTACCCTGGCTATCGAAATGAATCCACATACTTCAGACTTGCTCCTACCAGATCTAGTCTATGCACTGTGCATTTCCAACACCCAAGTCTCCAAAATCATACAGCCGCTGACATCTGTGGGCAGTTGCCTCCACAAAACATATAGGTGTTACGTTCGGGGTAGAGCTCTGATTTTCCACCATACGCCGTTTCTACCATGATGGAGCCAGTCCCTGTCATGGTCAAAGTCCCAATGTTTGTGTTCTCTTTACAATCTATCTTATCTATCCTTGTGCCACCTTTGAGAGGCGATCCTGTTAAAACATGTAAAACACTGAGGGGGTTTTGATCAGGTGGATGCTGAAAGGACGTTTCCCCGTTTGGGAGAGTCTAGAACTAAAGAATAGTGTTTAAAGATGGAGGCGAGGGGAATTAATTTCTATCAGAATGTCTTGGGCCTGTGGAACCCTCTTGTTTAGAGACTGGAGGTGGATTTATGATTATCTAAATATGCCACTATAATCAATTTAATAATGGATTCAAGCACTTTCTCTATGATAGATGTTCGGCTCATGGGCCTAGCATTTTCACCTTTCTGTTTCCCTTATTTCTTAAATAGAGGCATCATATTTGCAGCTTTCCAATCCACAGGGATCGTTCCAGAATCCAGGGAATGTTGAAGATGCAATCAATTCACTACCTCCATAACCACTTCTTTTAAGACCCTGAGATGTAGGCTGTCAGGTCCAGCGATCTTGTAATTAAATATTTCTTCGATACTTCCACACATATAAAACCAGGCAGTGAGAATCGTATATCTAGGTCACACATAATTTTAGTATATCCCAATTAAATCGACCCTCAACTAGCCTATCCAATCTTTCCTCAAAGGCTAAAATTATCCCAACCTGGCAGCATCCTTGCAAACCTCTGCTGTATGCTCTCTAAAGCAATCACATTCTTTGAGATATCCTCTAATGGTCTTCAATTTGATGATAACATACACTCAGGGTCATAAGTTTCAGTCTGAGTCACAATGTGAGTGAATAGGTCAAATTGCAAGCTACTTATCTTTGGGCACTTGGGATAAGATGTCCCAGGAGGTGGTAGATTCTGGAGTGTTGGAGTTGCCTACATTACTTTCCTTCCCTGCTACCACTCTGCAGCATTAAAATGTGACTTGGAACTGCAGTTTGATAGACAAGTTGTCACCAGACTGGAATGTACTCTTCCCATTCATTACAATTTTTGCTTCTTGAAGAGCTTCAGATTGTCTTTGAAACATCTTCCTGGTTTTCCCCTACAACATTGACCATTTAAGAGTTCGGAAATTGGGACGTGGTAGGGGACCCATTTGGATTCAGTGCTCAGTCAACTGAATTCAATTTTGTGGGTGTTTTGACTAGATCCGTGTAGAACTGGCTCCAAGAAACACACGAGTTTTGTTAACTGACCTTCCATTGAATCTGGAGTATGTGGTGAAAATGTTGCTCTATGTGTCACTGATACTGTAATGTAGTGAGACCCTGCATTATGTATCAGGTAATGGCAACTGCTCTATATGCTCGGACATGTGGACTTGCATAGGCTTCAATTGTCAACCACTTGCTGCCATCGGTTGGAGAGGTCAATTTGATGCATCTGATCCTCCACAAGTCTCAGATCTCCAGATTAATAGAGAAGTGTTGAGAGTGTGGTGCTAAAAAAGCACAGCAGGTCAGGCAGCATCCGAGCAGCAGGAGAATCGAGATTTTGACCATAAGCCCTTCATCAGGAATAATGAGCCCATGCAGGATCAATTGGTTCTGTAGGCAGGCACTGCGGAAGGAGATGTGGTTGTGGTAGCGTGTCTGCTTCAGGACGTGGCTGAAGAGCTTCAGGGCAGAGATGACCTAGGGAGTGCAGTGAGAGAGAGAGACTCTCTGAGATCCTTGTAGAGAGGAGGAGAACTTCTTGAAGGTAGGCATCCTAGAAAGAGGCTTTGCAGTAGGGTTGAAATCAACTAGAAGTAAGGACTGCAGATGCTGGAGATCAGAGTCGAGAGTGTGGTGCTGGAAAAGCACAGCAGGTCTGGCAGCACCGAGGTGCAGGAGAATCAACATTTTGGGCATAAGCCTTTCATCAGGAATGACAGAGAAGTGGCTGACAAGGTACAGGCTACGCTCAACAGAATCTCTCCTTTCGTGTATATGGGCAATATGAGTTTTGATTTGGGAACTGTAAAGAATGGGCAGAGATTCTCGGCATGAGAGAGAAGTTGATCTCTGATGAGGTGAGTAGCTATTATCAAGTAGATTGTAAATAGTATGGGACTATCATTCAGCCTTGCCTGATCCCAGTCTGGATTTTGAAAATTTCTATTTCAGATCTCCCGCTCAATGTTGCAGTCATGTCATCATGAAACAATTGCAGGTTTGTAGTGAAATTTCCTCAACCTCGAGAAGTAGATAATTCAGGAATATGTATGTCAGGATTTTCTCTGTGACAGACAAGAGAGACATACCATGATAGTATCCACAGCATGATTTGTTGCCCTTGTTGAAAAAAGTTTATGACTATTGAAATCCTTTGGTTGGAATTTGGAGGTGGAGGGGGCAGAATTCTTTCTCCACCCAAAAACCCAAAAATCCATTTATTTTCATCTATAAATTCACCCCTTTTGTTGCAAATACTTCACCTATTCAGATATAAGTACTTCAGTTTTAAATTTTGCTATTTTTCTCTGATGTCACCTTCCTCACTAATGTCATGTCACCTTTGCTAAGACACAGATTTAAGTAATTAGCAAATAAAAACAAAGTAGAGATGAACAGTCCTTTTCCATGTCGTAATCTGCAATAGCCTCCTTCTTTGCCATTGGACTCTATTTTGGAAGTGATCACATTTCTTTAATAGGTCAGCGGTGACTGCCAATATCTAATACATATCACTGAGAAAGTATGATGCGATCCATGAGGACCTGTAGATCAGTTTGATAAAATGTGGTTCTCATTTAAATATCACTTTCTTAAAGATGGGAACTGCAATAATAAGGCTGGTTCCATCCTCAAAGAAAGCCTATTCATCACAGTTGCAGTCACTACTTTAACAACTGGAATTATCCTTGATAGCAGTTAACAGTTATTTCCATTTAATTTAGCACAGTAAGAACAAATTATACATTTTAATTGGTAATTTTACAAAAAAAGATTCGTTATAATTTCCCACATGTGTTTAGATTTATAGCAATTTAAATTTAATCTGAAATTGTTCATTTCAGTGCTAATTGAACACCAAATATGTCAGAAACTATTTATGCCTTACTGATAGGAGATTTCTTCAAACCTACAGATGCTAACCCTGATTGTATTAATGATTAAGCCTAACAAATTAATACTATGTGACAGTTTTGTAATTATTTCACAATCTCCAAACCAAAGTGCTCCGTCGTATAAAAGGGAATGAGAGAATTGTTGATTAATTTATTTTAGGTAAATGTCCTTGTCAACAGGGCAAGACAGTAGTAGTTGGCAATGCAATGTCCAGCGAACTCGTCTATCCAATCATAGCATCCAATTGCATTTGAACTGATGCCACGGTTTGTGTGTCTACAACTATACCAGGATGACATGATAGTAGTTATACAGTCATTACTCCTGATGGACCAAAAGATGCATCCTTTCTGCTGGGAACAGGTTTTAAGAAAAACTAAGATTGAGAAGATAAGGATCAAAGTGTTAATCCTTATCTGATGTAGAGATTGTCCAACTGCTAACTGTAATTGTGAAGGAACAAGAGGAAAATGTCAATTCTACCTCCTGTAAATCTCATGATCATTGCACTAAATTTTGTTTTATTCATTGATAGGATGTGTGCCTCGCAGGAAAGGCCAGAATGTGATGTTTGGCCCTAATTACCCTTTGCGAAGTGGTGGCTAACTGTATTCTTGACCTCTGTGGCCCAGCTGATGTAGATTCATCCACACTGTTGTTAGCAAACGAGTTTCAATATTTTTAACCTGTGACTTTGAAGGTGATTCAATATCAGTATGGAGTGTGGTTTAAAGGGATACTGCAGGTGGTAATGTTCCCATGCATCTGCTACCTTTGTTCTTTCAGGTGGTAGAGGTCATGGGTTTGAAATGAGTTGTTGAAAGGAGAATTGCATAAGGTACACTCTATTACCACTGTGCATTGGCAGTGAAAGGAGCAAAGGTTTGAGGTGGATGGGCTACTGATCAAGCAGGCCAAGTAACACTTGAACTAGCCCTATTTGAAAAGAAATATTTGCTTAGATCAATCAGGTTATTGCATTGATTACCACGTTACCACTTTTGGGTAAAATTGCACAAAAACTTAATCTGTGCAGATCATCAACAACTTTATTGTTAACTTTGAGATTTGGGAATAGATTCGACTGACCATTGTTTTGTTGCAAGTATTACATAGATCACCTGTCACAGAAACTAAGTGGCTGGCTCGATTCCAAGCCGCAGGAAAGGATTCTTAAATCCAACAGCTTTTACCTTTCAGCTCTGTATTTGGTTTTGTAATATCTCAGTAGTCATGAAATCTTCACCGTTTTTCCTGGAAGGGGGGCAAAGAAAGTGAGAGAGAGGGAGCAATCAATGATAACCTTGCAATGTAATAAGACAATCTCAGATGATGCAGAAAATATACTTTAATTATGCTTTTTTCTCGATACCGGTACTAAATTCCAAGTGACCGTTCCCCAATGGTGCAGACAACAGGTTGAAAATGCAATTGTCTTAAGTTGACACAAGTATGCTTACGGCTCCAAATCTGCCGAGGAGAAGCATTACTGCTTTGTAAAGATGGGCAGAATGTTAATAAAGCTGATAAACACCATGCAAGTTCCTGGTTTGAGTAGGGAGAAAGGTGAAACAATTGAAGTGAGAGTAAAATACTGCAGATGCTGGAGATCTGAAATAAAAACAAAGTGATGGAGAAACTCAGCTGGTCTGGCAGAATTTGGAACAGAGTCTACATTTTAAGCCCAATATGAGTCTTCTTCAGAAGTGAAGTTCCAAAGAAGAGTCAAACTGGATTCAAAACGGTTTCTCTCTCCACAATTGTTGTCAGATCAGAACTTCTCCAGCACTTTATTTTCATTTCTGGTTTACTAATATTGTTTGGATCTCATTAAACAAATAGGCATCAAAAGGCATGGGAAATCATTGCATGTTTATAATAGCTTCACATTTTGTATAGATTAGATTAGATTTAGATTTACAGTGTGGAAACAGGCCCTTCGGCCCAACAAGTCCACACCGACCCGCCGAAGCGCAACTCACCCATACCCCTACATTTACCCCTTACCTAACACTACGGGCAATTTAGCATGGCCAATTCACCTGACCCGCACATCTTTGGACTGTGGGAGGAAACCGGAGCACCCGGAGGAAACCCACGCAGACACGGGGAGAACGTGCAAACTCCACACAGTCAGTCGCCTAAGTCGGGAATTGAACCCAGGTCTACAGGCGCTGTGAGGCAGCAGTATAGGTAGCATAGCCGTCCATACCAAATCCTTTTTACAGTGGGAGTAACAGGAAAAAGGATTATTAGTTGAATGGTAAAAAGGTGCAGCCTGCTGCTTTGCAGAGGGATCTGGGTGTCCTTGTGCACGAATCATAGAGGGTTGGTCTGCAGGTACAACAAGTAATTAAGAAGGCAAATGGAATTTTGTCCTTCATTGCTAAAAAGATTCAGTTTAAAAGAAGGGAGGTTACATTGCAGCTGTACAGGGTGCTAGTGAGGTCACACCTGGAGTAGTATGTGTAATTTTGGTCTACTTACTTGAGAAAGGATGTATTGGCACTGGAGGGGGTGCAGAATACGTTGGCTTATGAGGAGAGACTGAGTAGACTGGGATTATATTAATTGGAATTCAGAAGAATGAGGGTGGGATCTTAAACCAACATATAAAATTATGAAGGGAATAGATAAGATAGAAGTAGGGAGGATGTTTCCATTGGCAGGTGAAGCTAGGACAAGAGGGCATAGCCTCAAGATTAGAGGGAGCAGATTTAGGGCTGAGTTGAGAAGGAACTTCTTCACCCAGAGGGCTTTAAAGCTATGGAATTCCTTGCCCAGTGAAGTGGTTGACGCTATTTCAGTAAGCATTTTTAAAGCTAAGATGGATTTGTTTTGAACAATAAAGGGATTAAGGGATACAGTGAGAGCACGGGTAAGTGGATCTGAGTCCACAAAAAGGTCAGTCATGACCTATTGAATGGCAGAGCAAGCTTGAAGGGCCAGATGGCCTACTCCTGCTCCTAGTTCTTGTTCTATTATTCACACTGTGAACTTCAAGGTGCTGATTGGAATTAAGTGTCTCATTTCTACAACATAAAATGCTCTATCTCCAAGTTGTCGTTCATTAAAGGCCACTGCTTTTAATCTTAATTTTAAGTGCACATTATTTTGGCAAAAAAAAATTCTTCACAGGAACAAAGTAGAAAACACTGATTTGTGAATGACTGTTTAATTATTGCATGTTATAATGAAGCAATCACCATGAAATGTTACAGTACATCTTTGTTTCTGTGGTTTCCATTTGGAGTCAGGCATCAGGCCTGGGATTAGCCTTTGGATGCAGCATACTGTCGCAGCATCTGTGAGATGTCCTTGGAGTCAGTCACCTCTTCAGGGAGGCATCCTTCCCCATCCTGGATGGTGGGATCAGCACCAGAATTCAACAACAACTCCACGATATCAGCAAACTCACAAGCAGATGCTAGAAGTAGGAAAACAGCAAGTGTCAGTGAACATTTCTGTGACATTAGCAAACTCTACACTACATGATTAAAGCAAAGGAGCCCACATTTGTTTTCTGTTGTCTTTTTTTGAAATTATCGCATCCCTTCTTAATAAAAAGAACAAACAGAATAGAGGATCTGTGTTCAGAACTCGCACAGGTACAAACACCACAGCAGCCATGATAAAGATATCACTAAATTTGGTAACGGTTTTTCCATCTTTCGTCATCAAGTCTTTGGCTAGCATCCCCTCATGACTGAGATTGGGCACTCACGGAGGCCATTTATTGGTATGAACATAGCACCCATGATTTCTAGCTTATAGTGCTTTACAACTAGCTGAGCTAATCATCATTTCCAACTCCATCAGATAGTTTTTTGACTTTATGTTACATTCTAGTAAGTGTTAGAGTTCATGTAGCAAATAAACACAAGCTGATTTTTGACCTGTTTAATTTACAACTGTAATTGGGGAAGATCCAAAACTAAAAGCAACAACAATATTCTGCTTTACTCAGCGTAGAATCTTTCAGAGTGCACAAAGAGACTAAAAATCCAGTTAGGATATCGTCAGATATCAATTACTTACTTATGATTTGATCTGAACTCTCCTGAATACACTTTCATTGACGCTTTCCAATAACAGACATTTTTATGACTATCAATCATCATTTTTCTCATATGTGCAAATTTTAAGTTGTTTCAGAAAAAAATACTTGCTTGAATTACATCCCTAAACACCACAATAGAGCAGTTTAATTTAATCAAAAACATCAATGTCATTTAGCTCAGGTAGTTACAGTGTTAGAAACATAACAAGCTTTACAATGGGACAGAAGAAGGGAGGGAAAAGCAGGGGGGGGGAATAACTTACATCTTTGGTCATATGATGAAGTTGCATTGTTAGCAAGTCTTAAAATTCAGTCATTATTTTATTTTAATGGAACACATTAATTCAGATCCATGAGATTTCTGGGCTCAGTAACATTTTCCCATTAGTTCTTTAGATGTCATCAATATTCACTGCTATGTCTCTAATTTCTAAATGCAGGAAATTTGGATGTCTCTCCTGGGACAAAGATACATTTATCATAGTTGAAATTCTATTTAAAGAAGAATTTACTCCATTGGGAGTCACATCAAATTTCAGTTTGGTTCAATTGAAACAATCAGATTTATATGCTCTTTACCTTATTTTGATTCAATTAAATTTACTCAGGCCTGATGAAGGTAATGGTGTTCTATATCATGTTCAACATGTCCACAAAACACTTGCTGCCATAACACTCCTGAAAATTTCTTGTATTCTACATAAGTACATGGTATATTACTGACTGTAGCAACACTCTTGATTAAAATTATGCTCATTATAACTTGTTAATGCTGAATAGAATTTTTTAAAAATTCTGCAATCCATAGCTTATCAAGAATATTGATACCTGTCAGTAATTAATAGACTCCAAGGTGGCAATATTATACAAAGTAATTTCTTGTTCATCTATTAATTATAACATTGTACTCAGAAACGGTTACAATTTAGGTCTTTTCCACACTCTTCAATCTATGAACAGTAGCAGTACCAGTTGAGCTCTAATAATTTACAACCTCCACTACTCTAACATCTAGATAAACCTCTGCTAACACGCCTAAGATAACATGCGGAAAATGTGATCAGTTATTTTAGCAACTGAAATGATCCTATGTGACAAGAGGATCTCTCTCATCTACAAAAATCATAAGAACATTAACTGAAGTGACAATGCCGAAAGAGTTAAAAATCACACAACACCAGGTTATAGTCCAACAGGTTTATTTGATGCGCTGCTCCTTTGTCAGGCAGCTAGTCACCTGAACGTTCCCAAAGCTTGTACTTCCAAATAAACCTGTTGGACTATAAGCTGGTGTTGTGTGATTTTTAACTTTGTCCACCCCAGTCCAACACCAACACCTTCACATCAATGCTGAAAGAAGCAGCTATGGTTTTTCATACTGGGGTTAAACTATGGTGATGAGCCTCTCAGAAGGCATCATGTTTGGCATAGCCCACGGGTGGTTTTCTGGAGCGAATATCCACTTTACAGCTCAGTTCGCTGTCAAGCCAAAACTGCATTATGGTATGTGAAATGGTGAATCACGTGAGAATGATGGCTGGAGGCTCCTCTGAAACTGAAAACTCCGGTCGTTGATATTTAAACCAGAAGTTTCAGAACACACAGTGGTTATTTCTCCAACCTATTCTCCTCCACTATCCCTTCTCTACCCTTGAGATAGCTTTTCAAACTTATAAGGTGGGTTCGAGCTTTGAATGCTTCAGGCTGTCTGAGGCAGAAAGATGGTCTTCTTCCTTTCTGAAGGATGAGAGAAACCCTTCCATCACAAACAGGTGGCTTTGCTGAAGTATCACAGGAGGCCAGTTACTAAACAAGCAGTGGGACCAAGTGCAGGAAGCAGATGAATGATGTCCTGCACTCCACATGGGTAAGATGTCATCATCTTCTCAATGCAAGCTCACATTCAGGACCATTACTCAATTCTACTCTGCCACAGCAGAGTCATCGGTGAGTCCTTATAGGAGATTCAGGAAAACAGTCTGGCAAGCACGTCATTGACATATGGTCATAGCCTGTAGAGTAAGAAACACCCAATATTTCTGACACTTTGCAGACTGCCAGAGACTAGACAGAAACTGTTTGCTATGTTGAATCATAAGTGATATACTCAACCCGCAGAGAGAGGAGCCGAGCATTAGACAGAGAAGTAGAAGACCCTCACTAGACTGGAAGGAAATATAGATGAGTCCAGACATCTTCTGTCCACTGTATTGGCTCCATCATGAAAGGGCTTGGCTGATCCTACTGAAACACTTGGACACCTCAGAGACCCAAGTCCAGCAGAACACTCATTCATTGCCACTTATGAGTTTGGGCCTACACGCCATTGCTCTAGCCATGAGTGTTCAGCACTACTGGCAAGGTATGTGGGTGTGAAGCATCTCAATCTCATTCCAGGTGTCCCTTCTTAGGGAGACAGAGAGATGCAAGCAGATACCCAAAGGGATCAGCAGCAACAGACAGGCACTCCAGGGTTTCAATTCAGCTACTCCAGAGTTGCCCTGCCACTCCACCTCCTCTCTGCCAGTGACCCTATTGTCTGTTCCCCAGTGCTTAGGGCTTTCAGGATGAAGGGATCCCACCAAGGTTTTCTCAGGGTTAGTAGGCTCCCTTCACCCCAGCTGTAGATGTCAGGCCTATGCCTGGATGCAGTGGTATGCAAAGGAAGAAAAAATTGTTTTGAGGGCATCATGGTGGTGTTTGTTTAATTGATATATATATTACTATAACATTGGTAAATATATACATGATCATTCACTGTTCTAGTATTTAAAGGAGCCTCATCGCCCAGCTTGGCAACTGATACAGATGTCTAAAGTGAAAGTAGTGCAGCATCCTCCTATTACAAGAAGTTGCTTGTCTGTTCTTGGGGGAATAGTGCAGAGGTGTTAGCATTTGTGACCATCTCACTGAGAATGTGAAGAATTGGACAAATTCAAGCCAGGGATGTGTTTTTTATCATTCTATCGACCATGACTAGAGTTAAAGAAATCATACATTTATTTTCTCTTCATCACACCTTAAATTCTTTCATGAGGTTAAAAAAAACTGTTCAGATGGATTGTCTTCATCAGTGACAGTGACACCTACAAAGAATTATAATCACCTTTTGAACTCTCTATTAGAATAGATTTTGAGACAATTCCTCAGTATTGTACAATATTTTAATTTCATTTAGAGGTATGGGGGAGGGTTAATTTGCAATTTTTGTGTTGGGAAAAATTGCTAGGCCAGACACCAGTTTGTCAGTGCACTCCATCATCCAAGGTACCTAATAATGACCAATCATTTTGATATCAATCAATGTAAAATTATGCAGAAATAACTTGCAGCCGATTATTACCAAGCAAGTTGAGCTCAAATATATATTATGACCCACACATCAGGAACTGTATTACTTTTTTTTACATGCACACGAACCAATATCAACTTGTTCTTTAAATGTTCTACAATGCCTCGATAAATGGGCCCAATCTAGATTGCTGGTTTAAAAACCTAGTAATTAAACCTGTGTTTTTCTTTTTCAATTTCGACTCAATTGGTTTCACCACAGACTTAGTGAGGTTGCAGAGCAAATTCATGTGATGTCATTCAATGCAAAAAAAAATTATGGGGAAGGCCTCAATTTACTTTTTCAAAAGGCTACACTAGGATGTGCCCTTCCTTAAGAAGCACTTCCCATAAAACGTAACTTGACTTTACTTCCACAATAAATAGTCATGTAATTTTTTTGGCCATCATTGAGCAATTGCATAGTCACCCTATCGAACTGGCATGGGTCCCCTCGTATGATCGTATTCCCCATATAGTGGAAACCGATTTACCAACAAATGGCCATCTCCAATAACAGATCATCTAACCACACCTCTTGATGTTATTCAATGGTGTTACTGTCACTATCAATCTCCTGAGGGTTACCATTGACCAGATCAACTGGAATTGCCACATAAACACCGTCACTACAATTCAGGTCAGACATTGAACAAAGTTGGTTTGTTTTCACTTGAACAAAGGACGAGGGGTGACCTGGTAGGAATTTACAAAATTATGAGAGGCATGGATAGAATGGATAGTCTGAATCTTTTGTCCAGGGTGAAAATGTCAATTGGTTTAAAATATAAGGGAGTAATTTTAAAAGACATGTAAGAGGCACGTTTTTAATACATGTAAATGTGTGGAATGTACTGACAGAGAAGGTGGTAGAGGCAGATACAATAGCAATGTTTAAAAAGGCATTTTGCCAGATATATGAAGAGTCGGGGAACATAAATCTTAGATACATGGGAATACCGCCATCTGTACATTCCCCTCCAAGCAATGCACCATCCTGAATTGGAAATATATTGCCTTTCCTTCGCTGTCGCTGGATCAAAATCCTGGAATTCCCTCCCCAAAGGATATTGGAGATCTACCTACAGCAGGTGGACTGTGGCAATTCAAGAAGGCAGCTCATCAACACCTTCTCAAAGCCAATGAGGGACAGGCAACAAATTCTGGCCAGCCAGTGACACCCATGCCCCATGAGTGGATAAAACAAACAATCAATCTGTGCAATTATGCTACAACGCAGATCTGTTGATGTAAAAACTAAAGTAGAACAGAGTCAGTACAACAACAGATTGCACTTTTGTGTAGCATATATAGATCATAATTTATATGTTTTAGAATATAACGTGAGTTGAGGAATATAAATTTTATGTTCGAGGTTAAAATGTTAACCTCAGAGAAACAGGAACATTTGACTGAGAAACTGGTAAAAGGAACCTTGAAATAAATGCAATTCAAACAAGCTTGGGGTTTATTATACATGAAAGGTTACGGTTATGTTCACTTAAAAAAGGTAAGAGCTGGAGAAGAAAGATATTGTACAGTAGATAGATTTTCTTACCAAGTATTGGAGGCATAATGTTTGTAGTTCTCATGTAAAAGATAAGTTATTTATACAATAAAGGAAAGCTTCGGAATTGAAAAGTAGTTCATTTATATTTTTACCTGGAAACAGGTAGGTGTGACACATTCCCATGGAGATGAATGGAACTCAGTGAGATCCTTTGTTTTAAGTTATCACTTTGAATGCTGTTAGGGCATAGCCAACAAACAAAAAGAGGCTAACGCTTGGAAAAGTAGCTAAGAGACTGGGCCAGCTTCAGATCTTATTAGTTTGTAGCTTCTTGGAAGTCAAAGGATAAAGCTAGACCTACACTTGTAGTAGTGTAGATACTAGACCTTTCTTCCATGGCTTCTTTAAAGTTGGAAAGAGGAAACAATGACTGGAAGCTAAAGGAAGAAATTTATAATAATCCTGTCAATAAAAGACAGTTAATTTGTAGTGGTTGGAGTTCTGAAAGTATCAGCTTAGTTGCAGTTTTAAACCTTACATTGGGCTATTGGTAACAAAGGACATGTTTTAATTTTTGAAGCATGAGTTGCTTGTGTGGCAGCAGTGGAATGTAGAGTCAAGAAGTTGGGAAGAAACTGAAGGAGAAAGTGAAGACTGCAGATGCTGGAGATCTGAGCTGAAAATGTGTTGCTGGAAAAGCGCAGCAGGTCAGGCAGCATCCAAGGAGCAGGAGAATCGCCGCCGTTTTGGGTATGAGCCCTTCTTCAGGAAACGAAGAAACTGGAGAGTCACTTTACAAAAAAAACTAACCGAATGATCTGAATGAAATTTTGCCTCCTGGCAAATAGCTGCATTCCTATGTTGCTCCCAGGAAAAGTGAATGAACTTAAAGATTTTGTAAGTTTATAGAGCTTACTTTGCTCAGTTCTTTTTGACAGTTTATTTTTGTTTAAAAACATGAGATCTGGTGCTGTAGCTCTCTCTGTACATTTTCAGGTGTTCATTTCTTCGTTAAAGGTTAATTGTTCTTAACTGGATGGTAACACTTAACTACAGGATATTTAACTTATACTCTGAGTAACATTAAACTGAATCAGAGTCTGAACATAAAATGCTGAGTACAAGATGCTGCACTTGAAGACTCTTCTAACTCAACATTGCTGAGCATTTGAAGAGATGTGCAGCATAGTCTCTCCTTGGAAACTCTACTGGAATGGAGTAGAGTTGGGGAAAGGGAGGCCATTTTCCTTTTTATATTACGAGTTGCTATTTTCTGTCTCGAGAGGTTTAGTCTTGAGTGAAACAAAGAGTAAATGGATGGATGAGTGAATGAGGTAAGTTCACTTGGTGGGTGGGGATAGGTGGGCCGAGGTGTATTTGGCTCTGATTGGTGATGGAGTTAGTTAGGTTTGGATGGAAGGTGGGGTGGCTAGGTCAGAATGTGGTCAGGTCAAGTCAAACGATTGGTAGTTGGGTTAGACTGATGTAGTCAGATTGAAGGGGTAGTTGGATTGAGTTAATGAAGGTAAGCATGTGGTCAGGGGTTGAACAGGTCAGCTCTCCAGATTAGTCAGCTGGATATGCAGGGTAGTTGAGTCAAATCAGGAGGCTTAATGGAGTTGTTGGTGGTAGTGGGCTATAACCTGGTTGGAAAAGCACAGCATATCAGGCAGCATCTGAGGAGCAGGAGAATTGATTCAGACTCTGATTCAGCTTTAATGTTACTAAGAATATAAGAATATCAGGTGAAGGAGCGACACTCCGAAAGTTAGTGCTTCCAAATAAACCTGTTGGATTATAACCTGGTGTTGTGTGATTTTTGACTTTGCACAACCCAGTCCAACACTGGCACCTCCAAATCATGTCTACTGACAATGTACTGCAGAAATGAGGAAACACTGTGGCATGAGGCATATATTCCATTTATTCAGTTGGAGATTAAAATAACATATTCATTAACCAAAAATCTCCTATCTCACAGCAACACTTTTAAATAACTGAAGCAAGCTAACTTTCATTATTGTTTGGGAAGATGCTAAGCATTCTAAATATCTGCTATCAAACGAATAGTCACTCTGTTTCACTGTTATTTATAATATCTGAACAACTTTCAGAAACTTCTGAATTGATTAGGCAGCAGATAAATGCAAATCTTTTTGCTCAGAACACTCACAAAGCCTGTTTTTCTGCACATCACCATCTTGTATCTTATTCCTGGCTTGAATTGCCATCTTGTATCTTATTCCTGGTTACCTAGCACTATGAAGTATTTTTATTTTTGGAAACATTACTATCCCAGGAAGGTGAAATTATTAGTAAAGCTCATTGATTTTGCGGTTACAGTGACACTTTAGCAAATGGCAGCTTCAGCATCATTGCAATTCATATTCCATGTGCAGAAAAACCTTCAGTAGACTGGAACATAGCAGATGTTATGATGCTCATATGCAAGGCTATGTGATCTGTTCTCAGTCATAAGGCAATACAAAATGCAGCTTTCCACTTACTATCATCATATAAAAAAACGCAATGGCGATATAACACCCTAGGCTGATCACACATATGACTTGCCCCCAAATCTCCCTCCAACAATTTCGAAATGGCTCTACTCACAAGGTGAAGACAAACCTCCCTTTATTATACTTATTCCAATCAAGATAGAAAGTACAGTCTTAATTAATTGAGAACCCCATCAATTTTGAGAGGAACAACTGCTTAAAGCTTGTGAAAAATAATGGTCTGATTTTGCCGTAAACTAACAGTGAAGACAACAGCACTGTGATTTGTATAAACTTGCATAAGCTGCAAAGTACAGCTAATCACAACATCTGAAAGCTGCTGTCAAAGAACTCCTCCAAACGCTTTCTGAAAAAAGGCATCTTGGGGTCTGGCTGACCATTTAAATTGAATAGTGAAAATTGCTCCACTTATTCTAAAGATACAGACTAACTTGGAAGAAAAAGTTAGGGTTTGTCCATTTCAGTTCAAGTATCCTTTTAAGAGTGTGGTAAGTCATAATTATAAACAAAATATTTTAAATTAAATTTTTACAATTGTGGCATTCCATTTCTTCAGATTTTAATTATTGTTGGAGATTGCAAAAAATGTTTTTTTTCTTTTTCATTTCTATTTTATCTGTCTCAATCCTCCAAATGTTATTTCTCTCTCTTATTGCTGTACTTTCTTTATCTGGTATAACAATAATGCAATTTTCCAACTTGCATTTCTTGTTCAGACTGTGCTGTTAATTAACAATTTGCCAATCTGATTGGTTAAGGAAATGCACTTGCATTCCCAGGTTCCCTGTGCATTTTGACACTGTGCTTTCTGGATGGTTGGCTAGGAGCAAGTTGTTGTAGAAAAAGTCTACAAAACATATATAAGCAACTAAAAATCTAGGGAATGCTTTTATAAGTCAACACAAAATCTGGCCCTGTATAACGATCAGATTCTTGCGTTCATTTCAACTTCTTCACATTGCTCAGTATTTTGGATAAAAGATGATATCTCATGATAAAAATCAGTCCTCTTTCAACCTAGGAAATGTTACATAAACTGCACTTTTGAAGAATCAACAAAATATAATAGAGATATTTGAAGCTAACATTCTGCCAATATGTTTGGATCCTTCAGTTCCAGTTATGTCAGGGTGAAAATTACATTGCTGCGGGTACATTTATCTTTCATATATGGGATTAAGTCACTCCTTTTCAGTTAATAACGCTACACAGTCAGGTGTGTATTATGTGGAGAACAATGTATAGCTGTGTGCAGAAGTGATATTGACATCAGTAGAACATAGGTGCTATGGGTAACCTCAGCACCACATGAGTCAAGCAGAGGAAAGCTATACTGCACTTTGCAAATGCACATGTGACCAACAGGATCAACAGATATGTTCCCTCTCATACAAATGTATAGTCTGATTGATTAAGGTCAAATATACAGTTTGGTCACCTAGAATTATAATAGTGCAGGGCAGCAACAGACATGGAACTGTAAACCATATTAGGCACTGCTTCTAAAACACATCACCTGACAAGTCCTGTTTTGTAGTGGAAATCTAGTTTGCTCGGCTAGTTCTGTGGTCACAGTTAACCACAGAAGATAGGCTTGCAGAAAACTGTCTCCCCTTCAGGAACCTCAGCCAATCAGCTTCATTTTTATGACAATCAGGCAGGTTTTAGCAATTTTTTCTGATGCCAGCTCACAAAACTACTAAATTAATTGAATTTGAACTTGTGACCTCTGGTATTGTTAGCCCAGTGTCATAGTCGCTACCGTGCCAATTGCCCATATGTATAGAAATATAATGTGTGCGTTTCGAAAAGTATGCCTACTACAAATATGCATATTTAGGAAGGATACAAAAATAATTCAGCACCAGAAGGGTTAAATAATATTGTAAAAGCTGGTGTCATGCAAAATGAAATATAGACTTTATCATTGCAAGCTGCATATAAAAATGGAAAATGCAAGCCTGGTTATATTAGAAATCTGGATGCAGGAAATGCTCATGTAATGTTCGTGTAAGACTCAGGAGGTTAAACAGCTAAATTTATGGTGCTCCGGGACCCCCATTTGTCAAGTGACAGAACTTTGGCCTTGCAGAGAGAGAAGGGAAAATGAATGCTCATCTCTTACTAAACTTCATCAACTTGCATTATTCCAGTCATTCGGCTCCCCATGCTGATTCCTGTCCCTTGCTGTCGAGGTCTTTTCTAATGGGACTGAGGCAGCATAAAGCGGCAGATGGTGCCTCTGAAGCAAAGGGCTCCAAGGACACAGAACCCGCCTCGTCCCCCTCATGTGACCCCTCCCAACCCCCAATCTTCCTTCAAGAAGAGTTTGATTTCCTCAGGGACTGCTTGTGGGCAATAAACCCACCCCAGGAGGGCTCTTGTCTATACAATAGAATACTGCTGGTTTGAACACACACATACACACACAACATTCACTATGTCTGCTGGTTCAGGGTCATCATCTCTGCAACAAAAATCTGACACACAGATTAGAGAACTGGCCCATTAAAATAATTTAGCACAAAATCATTTTAGTGATTTAGTAGATAATGTAAAGAAGCCGATTTATTAATTTGCTCGATTTATCACACAAGGTCTGGAGATTACTGTGAAAATGTGCAGACTGGGTTGCAGTTCGGGGAAAAAAAACCACAGTAGCAAAGCATAAAGTTTATTATGAAGGCACACAATGCATGCTACTGTATCAGAGGTCATTTTCCTTGAATTAAAAATGCTGCAGACTTGCTCTGAACCCAGAGACCGCCATATCCTGGAACTCTTAAAAAAAATCACCTTATTGCATATATTAATAAGTACTCTTACAAAATAAAGCTTATTTAATATTGACGTTTAACCATCAATACAATGCATGTTATGCAGATGATGCAAGTGTCATCTGTTAACTGATTCAGTAAACACCATCAGCTAATAAAACATTAGCTCAATGGAAGCCTAAATCGCTGAATTTCAGTTGTGGCTGCACATCTCAATAAAACTGTACACCCAGAACTGGGAAAGAGTTAAAATATGAGGACCAGTTGTGCAAAATGGACTAATATTCCCAAGGGTAGAGAACATTATAGGGTGATTTAATTGAGGTGTTTAAGATGATTAAACAAATTGATTGGATTGATGAAGAGAAACCCTTTGCTTTGATGGGGAATCATGAACAAGTGGACATCACATTAAGATTAGAGATAGGCTATGCAAAGGTGATGCAAGACACTTTCTTACACAAAGTGTTGAGTAAATCTGGAGCTCCCTTCCCCAGAATACTACTGATGCTGGAACTCAACTTTCAAACTCAAATTTCAAAACAGAGACAGACATATGCTTTGCTAGGTAAGGATTTTTAGAGATGCAAAGTTTTGGTAGCCACTGTGAATCTACTCAAAGGTGTAAATGGCCAACACTTCTTCTTATGTCTCTGATGTAATAAGTTCCTATAATTTGTCAGTAGTAACCCAGTAACATAAATGTAAACTACCATCGGTTCCTTTTATGAGTACATTGTGGAAAATGTTGATGAAGAAAATTCACTGTTGTTTATGACATTATGTTGAGTTGTGAATATTGCTGTACAATGCACATTTTTAAAGTTTTCACAGAGAACTTTAAGTGAAGCTTATATAGAGTTGCTAGTCGAATACATTCTGGGAACAAATCATGAAGTGGATGCTACTGATTGCACAACTATAAGAATTACTCAGTACAATTACACTCAGCTGGTATCATAATCTCACCAGTTATGGACACCAGGAAAATGATCAAGAATACTACATATTGTCTAATGTGTTCCAGTGGTCAACGTGAGATAGAACTGAATACTGACATTCTGCTTCTTAAATAAGAATGGTGTGGTAGTGTTGCAACTTTAATATGCATCCTGCTCTATTTACACATTCACCATCAAAACCTTCAGCTTGAAACCTCAGTTCAGAATTGGGTTGTAAATTTGGAAATATTCCTCAGGTTGGAATTTTCAGATCTATTGGCATTTTTACCCTTAGAATAATAATGGCAGTAGTCAAAACATCTCATTCAACACCATTGGAGGGATATGGGCTGGGTGCTGGCAGGTGGGACTAGATTGGTCGGCATGGACGGGTTGGACCGAAGGGTCTGTTTCTGTTCTGTACATTTCTATGACTCTATGATTCAGGGGAAGCGCCAGTGTAAACACTGGGGGAAAATCACACATTGTTCGGGTGGTTCTGGCCCAAATTCAAGAACATTATTCTTGGCTGACAGCTCAAGAAGTGTCAAAGACAGCAGTTGAATCTGTAAGGTTTGGGGGCTAAACCTATAATGTGATACCCCTATTGTCTCATACTGTGAAGATCACAGTTTTCTTTGTAGCTTTTATGCACAACAGAGGCATGATGTAACATTCTGTACGATCAAGCAAAAAGAAGTTGTTTATTCACGTCACATAAAGGACCTAAGACTCCAGACTATTGAGTTTACCAATATGATTTATCATTTGGTATACTGAATTATTACCTCAAACTGTTTTCACAAAGACAGCAATCTGGGGGCAGATCTATTTCACCTTCATTGAATCGCTGCAGTGTGGAAAGAGGCCATTTGGCCTACCGACTCTGCATCAATCCTCCAAAAAGCATCCCATGCAAACCCAGCTCCGCAACACTCCATCTTCCCACGGTTTCTCCATTTAGCCCGCACATCCTTAGACACTAGGGGTAAATTTAGCATGGCTAATCCATCTAACCTGTACATCTTTGGACTGAGAGAGGAAACCAGAGCACCCAGCGGAAACACTTGCAGACACGGGGAGAATGTGAAAACTCCACACAGTTACCGAAGGCTGGAATCAAGCAGAGTTGCCTTGCGCTGGCAGTGCTAAGCACTTACTGCATATCTTTAAGTGTCCTCTCTAGGTACAATCAAAGTTTGGAGAGACAAAATCCATCATTGTATTGGCAAGTATTGTTCAAGTGTTCACAATACAAAAATTGCACATATCCACCCTTTCCCCTTATATCCATCTGAGTATTAACATTGTGCATTTAAAGAAACATCTTCAGCTGAATTACAACCCTGAATTACAATTTGTTTGACGAGCTATAGAATTTATCAAGTATAATACATGGTAAACAACATGTGCTGTAAGCTACCAAAGGAATTAATTCTACAAGTCCAGAGTTGAAGCACAGGTCTGTATTTTTCCAAGAAAACACCGATTGTTCAGAGGAATTTCAATTTAGAAAGGAGGCAGGAGCAGCATGTAACACATGAATAAAGCTGCTATTCACCTTTACCATATTTCAGACTTGAAGTCAGCAGCCACACACCCACCCAACAGTGTCTCTCACCTCCCCACCACATACAACACTTAATGGCTACATCTCCTGCTAATGTGACAAGAGTTCACTTGTAATCACTGTTTTAAGCAAAATCTGTAAGTGCAATTCACTTTGTTCCATTCCTCCAACTTTCTGTCATAACTATTCAAGTATTTTCACTTCAGGTAATGCTGTAATTCCCCTTTCAAGGCTATGATTGATTCGGCCTTCAGTATTCACAGGTTGCGCATTCAAGATTTTAACGACTTGGCAAAAATGTTTTTTTCCCCTATCTCTGCTGTTACCCTTGCGATGCACCTTAAATGATTGTCATCCATCTCTCAATCCTTCCACCAATTGGAACAGTTTCTGGCGCTTAGGCGCTTCTGGAACAGTTTCTCTCCACACCTACTGCTCATATCCCTTATGATTTTAAGGTTGTCAGTACTAACAACAAATGCACAAACATTTTAAAAATGCATAAAGATTGAGTCTTTATTTTTCTGTATTTTTGATTGTGGACCAAAATATGAAAGCACTTGTTTTCAAACCAAGGACTGCTACATATTTTGAAAGGAAGTAATCTGACTGAAATAACCAAACTCATTGTCCAAAGTTAAAAATCACACAACACCAGGTTATAGTCCAACAGGTTTAATTGGAAGCACACTAGCTTTCGGAGCGACGCTCCTTCATCAGATGGTAGTGGCGGGCTCGATCCTAACACACAGAATTTATAGCAAACATTTACAGTGTGATATAACTGAAATCATACACTGAAAAATTGATTGTCTGTTAAGCCTTTCATCTGTTAGAATACAGTGATAGTTTCACTTCTTTCATGTGTAAATCACAAAACCTTTTTTTAAAAAAGTTGCATTCACGGGTTAGCTGTTAACAATGTGGATAGCTAGACAATATGTTGAAGGTGTTGGCCCCCTGTGTTCTCTGTCTATGCCATGATGTTTAGATTGATTCTTACCTAAAAAATGAGATAAGGGAGATTTACATGAATTCATACAGTTTTTGAGCTCAGAGTTCATTAGTTCATGCATTCATGTAGAATTAGATTAGATTGTAGATTAGAATCATGTAGATTAAAATCTATATTCTACATGTACATTGCTTGTCCAATGTAGTGTTTTTTTTACACAGTTCTTGCATGGTATTTTGAAAATGACCTTAATTTTGCTGGTAGTATCTAATGGATCCTTTAGGTTAATTAGTCGCTGTTTAAGTGTTTTGGTAGGTTTGTGGGCCACCATGATGCCAAGGGGCCTGAGTAGACTGGAAGTCATTTCTGAAATGTCTTTGATGTCAGGTAATATGGCTATAGTTTTTGGTTGCGTTCTGTCTGCTCGTTTGGGTTAGTTTCGGAGGAATCGGTAGATTGTGTTTATTGAGTATCCGTTTTTCTTGAAAACATTGTAGAGATTTTTGTTTCTGCTGTTTGTAGTTCTTGAGTGCTGCAGTGTGATGTAGCTCGTTGAAATAATGTCCTGATGCAGCTCTGTTTGTGGGTGTTGGGATGATGACTTCTGAAGTTAAATATTTGGTCTGTGTTTGTTGTTTTTCTGTAAATGCTAGTTTGAAACTCTGTTAACTCTACGTTCAACTGTTATGTTTATGAATGGTTCATAATCGTTTACCTGTGGTGAGAGTCTATTTAATTGTAATAAATAGCAATTCTTGTTAACTAGAGAAACCTGGTCTGTGTTTTCTGTCAAGCTAGGTCTGAAAGTCAGTTAAGTTGCAGAATCCTGCATAAATCTGTAAGGTTTGTGATGATGACTCAGGGAACTGAAGAACCGTTTCAGTGTGTTACACCAGTGAGAGTTAGCAATTTCCTGCATATTGGACTTTTAGTAGGGATTGATGGTGAATTCTTAGAGATAACTGTTTAGAATCAATATTTACCATGCATAATTGTAGAATCTATACAGTAAATAACATATCACTCATTTAAGGATTTCATTTGATATCTTACACTTAGAGTACAGCTTGGAAACAGACGCTTTGGTCCAACCTGTCCATGCCGACCAGATATTCCAATCCAATCTAGTCCCACCTGCTAGCACCTGGCCCATATCCCTCCAAACCCTTCCTATTCATATACCCATCCAGATGCCTTTTAAATGTTGCAATTGTACCAGCCTCCACCACTTCCTTTGGCAGCTTATTCCATATATTTACCATCATCCGTGTGAGTAAGTTGCCCCTTAGGTCCCTTTTATATCTTTCCCCTCTCACTCTAAACCTATGCCCTCTACTTCTGGACTCCCCGACCCCAGGGAAAAGACTTTGCCTATTTACCCTATCCATGCCCCTCATAATTTTGTAAACCTCTATAAGGTCACCCCTCAGCCTCCGACACTCCAGGGAAAACAGCCCCAACCCTCTCAACCTCTCCCTATAGCTCAAATCCTCCAACCCTGGCAACATGCTTATAAATCTTTTCTGAGCCCTTTCAAGTTTCACAAATCTTTCTGACAGGCAGGAGACCAGAATTGCATGCAATATTCCAACAGTGGCCTAAACAATGTACTGTACAGCTGCAACATGACCTCCCAACTCCTGTACTCAATACTCTGACCAACAAAGGAAAGCATACCAAATGCCTTCTTCACTATTCTATCTACCTGTGACTCCACTTTCAGGGAGCTATGAACTTGCACTCCAAGGTCTTTTTGTTCAGCAACACTCCCTAGTGTATACGTCCTGCTAAGATTTGCTTTCCCAAAATGCAGCACCTCGCATTTATCTGAATTAAACTCCATCTGCCACCTCTCAGCCCATTGGCCCATCTGGTCAAGATTCTGTTGTAATCTGTGGCATCCCCCTTCACTGTCCACTACACTTCCAATTGTGGTGTCATCTGCAAACTTACTAACTGTACCTCTTATGCTCGCATCCAAATCATTTATGTAAATGACAAAAAGTAGAGGACCCAGCACCGATCTTTGTGGCACGCCACTGGTCATAGGCGTCCAGTTTGAAAAACAACCTTCCACCACCACCCTCTGTCCTCTACCTTTGTGCCAGTTCTGTATACAAATGGCTAGTTCTCCCTGTATTCTGTGAGATCTAACCTGGCTAATCAGTCTCCCATGGGGAATCATATCGAACGCCTTACTGAAGTCCATATCGATCACATCTACCGCTCTGCCCTCATCAATCCTCTTTGTTACTTCTTCAAAAAACTCAATCGAGTTTGTGAGACATGATTTCTCACACACAAAACCATGTTGACTGTCCCTAATCAGTCCTCGTCTTTCCAAATACATGTACATCCTGTCCCTCAGGATTTCCTCCAACAACTTGCCCACTACCGACATCAGGCTCACTGGTCTGTAGTTCCCTGGCTTGTCCTTACCACCCTTCTTAAACACCCTTCACGTCAGCCAACCTCCAGTCTTCTGGCACCTCACCTGTGACTATGGATACAAATATCTCAGCAAGAGGCCCAGCAATCACTTTTCTAGCTTCCCACAGAGTTCTAGGGTACACCTGATCAGGTCCTGGAGATTTATCCACCTTTATGTGTTCCAAAACATCCAGCACTTCCTCCTCTGTAATATAGACATTTTGGAAGGTGTCACCATCTATTTCCCTACAGTCTATATCTTCTATATCCTTTTCCACAATAAATACTGATGCAAAATACTCATTTAGTATCTCCCCCATTTTATGTGGCTCAACACAAAGGCCCTATTCTCTCCCTAGTTACCCTTTTGTCCTTAATGTATTTGTAAAAACCCTTTGGATTCTCCTTAATTCTATTTGCCAAAGCTATTTCATGTCCCCTTTTTGCCCTCCTGATTTCCCTCTCAAGTATACTCCTACTGCCTTTATACTCTTCTGAGGATTCACTCGATCTATCCTGTCTATACCTTACATATGCTTCCTTCTTTTTTCTTAATCAAACCCTCAATTTCTTTAGTCATCCAGCATTCCCTATACCTACCAGCCTTTCCTTTCACCTTAACAGGAATATACTTTCTCTGGATTCTCGTTATCTCATTTCTGAAGATTTCCCATTTTCCAGCCATCCCTTTACCTGCAAGCATCTGCCTCTAATCAGCATTCGAAAGTTTTTGCCTAATACCGTCAAAATTGGCCTTTCTCCAATTTAGAACTTCAACTTTTAGATCTGGTCTATCATTTTCCATCATTAATTTAAATCTAATGGAATTATGGTCGCTGGCCCCAAAATGCTCCCCCACTGACACCTCAGTCACCTGCCCTCCCTTATTTCCCAAGAGTAGGTCAAGTTTTGCACCTTCTCTAGTAGGTACATCCACAAACTGAATCAGAAAATTTTCTTGTACACACTTAACAAATTCCTCTCCATCTAAACCCTTAACACTATGGTAGTCCTAGTTTATGTTTGGAAAGTTAAAATCCCCTATCATAGCCACCCTATTATTCTTACAGATAGCTGAGATCTCCTTACAAGTTTGTTTCTCAATTTCCCTCTGACTATTAGCAGGTCTATAATATAATCCCAATAAGGTGATCATCCCTTTCTTATTTCTCAGTTCCACCCAAATAACCTCCCTGGATGTATTTCCAGGAATGTCCTCTCTCAGCACAGCTGTAATGCTATCCCTTATCAAGAACGCTACTCCCTCTCATCTCTTGCCTCCCTTTCAATCCTTCCTGTAGCATTTGTATCCTGGAACATTAAGCTGCCAGTCCTACCCATCCCTGAGCCATGTTTCTGGAATTGCTATGATATCCCAGTCCCATGTTCCTAACCATGCCCTGAGTTCATCTGCCTTCCCAGTTAGGCTCCTTGCATTGAATTAAATGCAGTTTAATTTATTAGTCCTACCTTGTCCCTGCCTGCCCTGATTGTTTGATTCACTTCTGTTTTCAACTGCACCAGTCTCAGATTGATCTCTTTCCTCACTATCTCCCTGGGTAAACCCCCCCCCCCCTTACTAGTTTAAATCCTCCTGAGCAGCTCCAGTAAATTTCCCTGCCAGTATATTTAGTCCCCTTCCAATTTTGGTGCAATCCGTCCTTCTTGTACAGGTCACTTCTCCCCCAAAAGAGATTCTAATGATCCAAAAATGTGCATCCTTCTCCCATACATCAGCTCCTCAGCCATGCATTCATCTGCTCTATCCTCCTATTCCTGCCCTCACTAGCTCGTAGCACTGGGAGTAATCCAGATATTACTACTCTCAAGGGCCTCCTTTTAAAATTCCTGCCTAACTCTCTGGACTCCCTTCAGAATCTCAACCTTCTCCCTTCCTATGTCGGTGGTTCCAATGTGTACAATGATCTCCTGCTGGCCCCTCTCCCCCGTGAGAACATTCTGCACCCTCTCTGAGACATCCTTGATCCTGGCATCAGGGGGGCAACACACCATTCTGCTTTTTCTCTGCTGGCCACAGAAACACCTGTCTGTACCTCGGACTAGAGAATCCCCTAACACAATTGATCTCTTGGAATCTGACATACGCCTTGTTGCATTACAGCCAGTCTCAATACCAAAACCTTGGCTGTTCATGCTACGGTCCCCTGAGAATCCATCACCCCATCATTTTCCAAAACAGCACACCTGTTTGAAATGGGGATAGCCACAAAAGACTCCTGCATTAGCTGTCTACCTCTCTTATCTTTCCTAGAGTTAACCCATCCATGTGACTGTATGTGAGGCATTCCCCCTTCCTTTAACAGCCTTCCACCACATACTGTTGCTGTTGCAAATTCCTCATTGTTTCTGACTGTCTCTCCAACCGATCCACCTGATCTGATAAGATTCGTATCCAACAGCATTTATGGCAGATATAATCCACAGTAACCCTTAAACTCTCTTTAAACTCCCACATCTGACAAGAAGTACATATCACTCTACTAAAGGCCATTTTTTCTCCTTCACAATCTACAGACTCAGAAATTAACACCGTCTTATTCCTATACAAACACTGCCACAGGTTAAATTAATAGCTATGGCTTATATTTTAAGTTTAATCAAGAGACATATCGCCAAAAAACATATAATCAAGAAATAACCCACTCTACTCACTACTGCAGACTTTATGTAGTCCACTTAAAACAATCATTAACTTATCTGATTCTGTGCTGTGAACTTCGCTCAACAGTTCCTCCAAGGTTAGTTGTGAATTTCACTGTTTGTTAATTTTCCCAGATGCACTCTGATGTCCAGCGATATATGAATTCAAACAGGAAAGGTAGTGTCAGTACTTTCTTTCTCTCTCTCTCCTGCACTGACCTCACCATGTGCTTCCTTTGTCTGTTCTTCTCCCTTTTAAAACTGCTGTTATTTTGACTTTTTTTTCCAAAAGTTCCAAAACAATGCAACAGTATATAAAACAGTAATTGTTGCTCCTGGAATTCGAGGACCTTCAGCACCTAAATGTATTATGATAGACACACAAAATATTACCATCTACACTTCATTATACATTTCTCGGTGCACCTTTTATAATGGACACTGAATATGTAAATTAGTGGAGGAAAGAATTACAGCATGACAAGTTACAAGTACATTACAAAGTTGGAAGAGGTAATCTAAAATATGAACATAAGCACAAATTCCAGGCAACAAATTCCTGTCTGAAGCTGAGCCATACTATTAGTGACTGAGTTTCATAATTGGATGAGACAAGGTACTGAGCCAAAATTTACACCATCATTGAACCTGATTACCTTAACCAACTCCATGACTGGCTCAGCTCATTTGTTGCTGACACCCTCATCCATATCTTTGTTATCTCTAGCGTTGCCTAATCTTATGTGCCCCTGTTAGCCTCTCATCTTCCAATGTGCAGAAACATGAGTTCATTAAGAACACTGCTGCCTATATCCTTACTCACACCAAGCCATGTTTATCAAATAGCCTTGGGGTTCGCTGACACCCACATTGACTCTTAGTATGCCAATGCCTTGATTTTAAAATTCACATCCTTAATTTCAAATTGCCTAATCATTTTGCTCTTCCCCATCTCTAACCTCTGGCAACCCTGCAACCTTCTGATCTCTATATTCCTCCGATTCTGTCTATTTGTGTAATCCTGATCCATCATTGGGGGGGTATGCCTCTGTTGTGGGATCGTACTGTGCACAGATTGGTAGGCATGTTTCAAAAATGACAGCATTTTATAAGTATTCAACTGGCTTTAAAACATTCAAGCGATGTCCCAGATCTGTGAAAAACACTAAATAAATTTAACTCTATAATTATTCTACAAATTAATAAGTAGTAAACATTAACTTTGATATTTATGATCACAGAACTAAAAAAAAAGACGTGAAATATAAAGACAAATGATCCATGGCCTTGAAATAAATTTTTATTTTCATAGAAGATAATTAAGTGTATGCTTGAACCTACATTCAGTAACACACTGAATGTCTCTCAGTAAGTAGCCTGACTGTTATCTTCTGCTTAATCTCAACCATTAACAAGTTCAGCTGCATTGTGTGCCGATACAATGTGTTTGACGTCATGTGTAATAAGTCGAACTGTCAGTTTTAAAGACTGTTGTCAAACTCAGCTGTAACTCAGGCAAAGGGAGGGGAGTCAGATCCCGAGGGGACCTTCAAAGGACTGTAATATCCCAATAGAGTTCACCATGCAAAATAAAGTACAAAATTTTTCACTCAAACCTTTCTCTGCCTTAAGCTTACATTTACATTAATTGGTTTCCTCTTTGAATAAGAGAAGTTTGCATGACTGCCAGTTAGTTACATCTTAGGGGTGTGTAAGCACTGTGTATAAATCAGTAGCAGGACAAGGAAATTCTCAAAAATACTATATATTGACAAGGAAAGTAATATGTCTAGTTGACACTTTAGTCCTATAAGCCTGTACAGATGTCTTTACGTACATGATAGAAGATCACTGAAGCATACTAGTCTGACAACAAAATCTGCTATGTATAGAAGACAGATTTGATGCAAAGCCTTCCATCCATTTGCGAACATCAAAGTGGTTGAGTACAGCAGCCTCACTCTGGGAAATCTGTAAAGTGTATCATTCTCTCGTAGATCTTTGCAAATTTTAAACATCCATAACACATCCAAGGTTCCAATGTTATAATCAGCAATCTTTAAAAACAATAAAGTATTGACAAGCACTTGTCGCTATCACAATTGTATCAATGGGCAGGAATGGTGTCAGGCACTTAGCCTTTTCTTGTGCTGGGGAACAGGCAGTGCAATGATTCAGTCCAATTTTTTAAGCTTTGGCAGTTTAAAAAAAACCTCAAATTCAACTATCCATAGTTCTAGCCTTTTTTTAAAACAAGTTATTTTTAGTTAAATGACTATCCCAAGTAAGTTGGGCAAAATTCTCAATTAGAGCTGAAAATGTGTTGCTGGTTAAAGCACAGCAGGTCAGGCAGCATCCAAGGAACAAGAAATTCGACATTTCGGGCCAGAGCCCTTCATCAGGAATGAGGAGAGGGTGCCAGGCAGGCTAAGATAAAAGGTAGGGAGGAGGGACTTGGGGGAGGGGCGATGGAGATGTGATAGATGGAAGGAGGTCAAGGTGAGGGTGATAGGCCGGAGTGGGGTGGGGGCGGAGAGGTCGGGAAGAAGATTGCAGGTTAGGAGGGCGGTGCTGAGTTCAAGGGAATCGACTGAGATATTCTCTAAATTCTCAATTAGTAAAAGAGAAAGTCAAAGCAGCTGTTTGTCAGAGGGAGGAACAGAAAGAGAAAACTAAACGTTTGTATGGGTGACATTCAGCTTACGTCTGAGATCATAGGTACTTTCTGAGATATAAAGGGGCAGTAAGAAAAATCCATCAATGCCATCAATTTGTTTGAAGTGAAAACCAAATCAACTTGGTAAATTGGATGGATTTGAAAAATCCCAGAACTTTCAACAAAATAAATGTTAAAGAATTGAATATTGTCAAAATAAATGTGCATCTAAAGAGACAGTGAATTCACTACAATCTGAATTTTGAGGAAAGCAGCCAAAAAACATAAAGTCTATAATAAGCACAAGTACAACAAAGAGAATGAAAGTTTCCTGGAACACTGGTACAACCCACTGATTCTGGAAACAGTTACTTGAAAACTTCTCTATTGTTGGTTTAGAGATTTCTTTATTTCAGTTTCCATATTTTTAGGATGGGGTGTTGAAGTGAATCACCACCTGTTGGTACATGTTCTTATAGTTAATTTCTTCTTGTCAAGATCCTGACTGCATTGTTTTGAAATTCTTCATCGTCTCTCAACAGTATTAATTAGTGCTACTATGCTTCCCTACTCCACTTCCTGAAGAAGGGCTCATGCCCAAAACATTGATTCTCCTGCTCCTTGGATGCTGCCTGACCTGCTGCGCTTTTCCAGCAACACATTTTCAGCTCTTCCCTACTTCCAATACAACTGAAAATCAACCTCAATGGCATTTCAGATTCTCCCCTTCAATCCAATCCATCTGCTCACTTTTTTTAAAAAATGGATATAAACAGGACCTAAGCCTAACAAATGCAAGGATGTTTTGGATGAATTTCAGAATGGTTATGAATTTCAGGATGTATTGATGTAGAATATTTCCCTTTGGGTTTTAGACGATTGAAGGACAGAATTCAGGAATAAGGCACCATGAATACACAGTCTAGCTGTTTCTGATACCGTTTCAGCACAAAAACCTGATTTTGTGTGAAGCAGGACCATACAGAGTCATTGTCATTGAAGGAAGAGTTGTGGAGGAGGTGTCAGGCAAGTCCTGGTGGGTAAATTAAATCTTGAATCTATGGAAATTTAAACCCTTGGAGGAAAGTGAAGATAAGCCCTAGAAGATTAGGGCTCAAATCATTTTGAAACTAAGCTATATCATAGTACTCTTACATGGAAACAAATTTTAAGAGGTGTAAGCAAATTAATTAAGTGGGTGAAGATAATAATTCAATCTTCTCTTCCTCATCCCCCACACACACCAATGCCAGAAAATAATTTGCAAATATGAGTGGGCTATGCATATAAATTTACCTTGAAGATGTAACCAGACAACACAATGTAAGCAATCTCATATTCACTGTGGAGGTGCATCAAACTTAAAGGAAAGTATATATTTTAATAACTTGCACTATGGGACCAGGAATGTGCCAATTGATCAAATATTCCAGATAATCAAGTGGTCCACATAATCAATGTAAAAACATACACTAAGTAATGGAGAAGTAATGCAGGGGGTATACACATCTCCGTTATACTTTATTTAGAGCATAAATTACTTAAATAATGATGAAAAATTGCCATAAATAAAAGTTACTTGCAGAGGGCATTCTCACTCACACCCTCAACTGTCTACTCTGACATTGCAGTAGCTTGCAATATTTGAGGAGAAATTGACCAAACTTTAATCAACTGTTGATATTTTGTGTTGCCATTCAATTTAAAAACATGCATATTTACATTGAGGTAAATAAACTTTTTTAAAAAAATTATAATTAAATAGAACAATATAGTAAACTTCATGGTATTTGAGGGACATAATTTTTGTCAATTTCTCAAGTGTGCCAGTTTATAAGATGCTGGTTAAAACAAAAGTTTGCTGTATAATTATGTTTGATATCATTTATCATTGTAATGTAATACAGCTGGTATATTTTCTCTCTAGTGGGTACATGGGAGAAAATGCAGAATCATCAGCTATTACATACAAACGGAAAGAAACCTACTTGAACCATTTTCAGGTTGGCTATCCATTTTTTTCATTTACAACAAAAGGAAAAGATAAGAGGATTGCAGCAGGTAACACAAAGTGGGCTGAGGAAGGACCTGGATGTACTGATGTCACCCTTACCTCACAGTTTATTTGTCATTGTAACCATCTGTGTCCCAAAGTTATGACTTGGAGATAGTCGACAATTGAAGCTGTGGTTGAAATGATCAACACCCTATTTCAAAATCTGGTAAAAAGATTTTTATTTACAATGGGGCGTAAATTATAAAGTCAAGCTGACAAGCTTACCATAATGCAAAGCTGTCTGTCCTTCACTGTCCTGCAATTAGAAGAGAAAATAATCATTATAGACCATTTCCATCATCAGATAAATGCGGATCATGTAATGAATGTTCATATAGGAATAATAATGAAGACACGGTATGACTTTATGATGCTTGCTAAATCTAGAGTTAATATTCAGTAGGCCTGGCAGGTGGCCAGTATTAATCCATTGGCTTTTAACTTCTGGGATGTGGCTTCAAATTAAGAATAGAAATCTCCCCTGTTGGCTATAAAGGGAATACATGAACTTTTAGAGCAATCCAAACCCAGATCCTAATGGCGCAGGAAAAAATTGATCATGTAAGCAATTTGTGACAACCATTATAATTATCACAAGTTGCATTTTCAGCCTGACTACTACAGATTTGCATGAGAAAATCCTGGGAACAGTGGGAATACTATTTTCTGGGATCATTTCTCCCATTGATAGAAAATGTAGATGAATCACAGGTTGAAAAATGTAACAGTAAGGAATACTGTTCCTGAGGCTGAACTTAACAATATTTTGGGACAGTGGAAGGGAAATCTCACTACATATCCAACTGTGTTTGAGCCTGGCTTTGGAATATTTAGTGGTGACATTAAGATCCGTGCGTAATAAATGTTTCGTTCTCAACACTAAACTCGATCAGCTTGATGATCAATAAAACTAGCTAAACTAACCCGTTATCCTGAGTTAGGATGCTTATATTTACAAAACACGAACAATTTACATTTACACAGTAACTTAGTCTTAACATGTCCCAATGCACTTTGCTTGACCATTATCAAACTAAATGGATAAATGATACACAGATATCCCTCGTTTCACGTTCCTGATGTGTTCCTGTAAAACAGCATGTAAAATGAAAGTTTGCTAAATGAAAAATCATGTTTCCATATGAAGAGATGTAATAAGACTGTAGTATATTCTTAAACTGGATTTAAAAAGTCTACGTGACCTTGAACTGAACTGACACAGAAATCCAAATACTATTTACTATCTGCCCATTTTCCATCCTGATCCCCTCACTAATCACTTCCCTGACCTTACCTGTTCAGTGGTTGCTTTCGCTTGATGGTCACAACCCTCTCCCATCCCCTGGATGGTCACAACCCTCTCCCATCCCCTGGATGGTCACCACTCTCTCCCATCCCCTGGATGGTCACAACCCTCTCCCATCCCCTGGATGGTCACAACTCCCTCCCATCCCCTGGATGGTCACAACTCCCTCCCATCCCCTGGCTGGTCACAACTCCCTCCCATCCCCTGGCTGGTCACAACCTTATCCTGACCCCCTCGTTGATCGCATCCCTCTCCCAAACCCCTCATTGGTCACTTGCCTCTCTCGAATCCCTACATAATTCACACCAGAGTTCCTTGTTGATTTGATAAGTTCAAGTGAAACTTGCTTGCAATGTTTCCTCACAGACAGGTAGTGGAAGAAACACCTTGCTGCCTACAACAAATTCTTTTAGCATTCCTATCACTCCTAGATCCTCTATTTAACTTGCAGCAATTAGATTTAATATGTCCAATCTTATCAAAATAGAAGCAAGTTACTTTCTTTATTTACCTTTTCTCCATTATTAATTTAACATCCATTGATTGCTTCATATCCATATTTCCTTATGATTCCCATATGACCATTTCCCCACATGTAACAGTCAGTCAGATATAATAGCTTTCCATAAGAACTGCTGTTCGTCAGATGTATAAAATCTGACACTCATCTAAATAAGTCTTCAGGTTATCCAGAATATTTTAGAATACTGCCATAATTATGATTTCCTTCACATTTAAAATTTTTTTTTCTAATTACAGTGATCGAAGGCATTGATCCCTAAGCATTTCTTTTCCTCTTGTAAATTCTACAAACGTTTGATTGCGTTTCTTACAGTCTTAAATTGTAATTGACAAGCTTCAGGGACAGTTTCATAAGAATCTTTTAACAGCTTCAAAATCTGCAGATTGTTTTTCTAACAAACTGGCTTACACATTCAAAGCTGTTCAAATCTTTTACAAGAGTTCAACTTCACAGCAATTTTTTCAAATACAGTGAGACATCTTCCAATTTCATCCTTTGTAAATTTAGGTATTAAAAGGAGCTTTCTCATTTAATTAATGGAAGCAGAATCCTCCTTTGAGCTATTACCTCTTTCTTTTTCCTTTACTCTAATGTTGATGCATCTGATTTATTTGGAATTCAAATTATTAAAATTTTCCTTTCATTTTCTCCCTCATCTCGATTTTCTTTAATTCTTTTTCTCTTGCCAAATGAAGCCTCCTTAATTTCCATGTTTTTCTCCTTTTTCCTCCTTAGCATTGCTATTCTCATCTCTTTTTCTTCCAATTAAAGTTTTTAAAAAAAATTTCTAACAGTATCTTATCAGTGCTAATCCCAGCAAGGACGCATTAATTTTCAATACTAAATGCTGAGTAATTAATTTAAACATCTCAACATACATGATCAAGATGTTATTTCTACTTTCAATCTATCCACTGACACTCTTAGTATAACAGTTGTCAAAGATTTTAAAATAATATTTTAACTGTTACATTTTTGTTCCCAAAGACCTCTATGTAATATAGTCAGAGCCATTTTGAAACTCTAACCATGTAACATACTTCACAACAAGTTTAAAAATGTTAACAATTTGTTAAAATGTAAAATTTATAAAATTCAAATGAATTTGAATCCAAGAACCTCAATTTTGTTATGATGTCAGTTGATGGCAATTCTGGGCACATCATTTCCCAAAATGAAACCTGGTTTGACAGACCACACATTTTACCTTGTTGCAATGTTTTTTTTAAATGTAGGTGGTCAGTCACTGAACGTATTCATAAGAAGCTGCCAATGTACTTTTGATGAAGAACATCAAAGATTAGTACACACAAGGTAAAATTACAAATATCGGAAATAAAAGTTCAATTCTTTTACCCTCAGTAACATTCTTACAATAATTCAAACCTCACTGTTTTACTTTAAATTCCCTTGTTCAGAGGGGATGGCTGTATTGACTTGCACTCAATACTACCTTCTTTAGTTTACGTCTGTTCTGGAGACTCTTGGACAAATTGTTAACACAGTTCACATACTCCTTAACATGTGTTCCTTAAACCCATGCCTTGGATGATGCCTTCCTCTTGCGACACCTTAAAGACCTTTGGTTCTGGAGTTTTTCTTTTAATACAACATAAGTTTAAAAGAATGATCCTTAGACTCGGGGTTACGTTAGGAGGAGAGATTGTATAGAATTTAGAAGGTTAAGGAATGATCAGATTAAATATCAATAGGAAAAGACAGGGTAGGGAAAGATAAACTATTTCCACTGGTTGGAGATTCTACAACTGGCGAACATAGTCTGAGAATTAAAGCCAGACTATTCAGGAGAGACGTCAGAGAGCACTACTGCACACAAAAGGTGGTGGATGTTTGGAACTTTTCCACAAATGGCAGTGGATGCTGGATTGGTTGTGAACTTTAAATCTTTTTTTCTGTTAGCCAAAGGCTTTAAGCAAAGGATATGAGCCAAAGGCAAGTCTATGGAGCTAAGCCTCAGATCAGCTATGATCTCACTCAATAGTGGTTGAATGGCCTACTCCAGTTTCATTGTTCCTAATGATTTTCAAGACAGCCAGAACTTCTTTTCAATGCAAACTGCCTTGAAGACTGTTAACCTAATAGCACCTTTGCTTCCATACACCATTCTCTCTTACAGAAGTCAGCATACTCCATGACCTTCTGGATGGCCCTGTTTTCCTAAAAGGAAATTTTTGTCTCTGTCTTGTTGCGTCACAGGACTCCTTACAGTCCATTTTTTCTCTGTTCTACCTTTGTTTTCTAAAACACTGAAATATTCATCTTGGGGGTGGGGCGCGGTGGGTGTGGGGAAGGGGATGTTTCTTGTAAACGTCTCAATTAAATATGTAAACAAATTTCCAAATTGACCTGCACGTAAGTATAAACGTTAAAAATGAAACAATAAAAAGTATCCTCTTCTTAATATACAAATAATCAAACTTAAAGCTGTAAGTGATTATGTCAATTTCAGAAGTTTCTACAAACTATAAAGAATATATCAAGAACCTGTGATACAGGTTGGAGAGAGAAGCATTGAGTGGGAGGACTGCGAGGGAGAAGCAGTGAGTGGGAGGACTGCGGGGGGAAGCAATGAGGGAGGACTGTGAGGGGAAAGCAATGAGGCAGGACTGCGAGGGAGAAGCAGTGAGTGGGAGGACAGCGAGGGAGAAGCAGCGAGTGGGAGGACTGCGAGGGGGAAGCAGCGAGTGGGAGGACTGCGAGGGGGAAGCAGTGAGTGGGAGGACTGTGAGGGGAAGCAGTGAGTGGGAGGACTGCGAGGGGGAAGCAGTGAGTGGGAGGACTGCGGGGGGAAGCAATGAGGGAGGACTGCGAGGGGGAAGCAGTGAGTGGGAGGACTGCGAGGGAGAAGCAGCGATTGGGAGGACTGCGAGGGGAAGCAGTGAGTGGGAGGGCTGCAGGGGGTAGCAGTGAGTGGGAAGTCTGCGAGGGGAAGCAGTAAGTGGGAGGACTTCGAGGGGAAGCAGTGAGTGGGAGGGCTGCAGGGGGTAGCAGTGAGTGGGAGGTCTGCGAGGGAAAGCAGTGAGTGGGAGGGCTATGAGAGGTAAACAGTGAGTAGGAGGACTGCGAGGGGGAAGCAGTGAGTAGGAGGTTGCAAAAGTGATGAGGAGAAGAATTGTGAAAGAAAGCAGCAAGTTGGCAAGTTGCAAGAGGGAATTGGTTAGTAGGAGGTACAGAACAGTCTAGCAAAGTTAGTGACCAATGTTGCATCTTTAAAATACAGACTGCACGTGTAGAAACCAAGATAAATTTAAAAAGTGGAGGCAAACAGAATCAATATTGTTATTTATCAATTATACTAATTCAAAGATGTGCTACTCTAATACATTTTAAATGGGGAAAACATGAATTAAGACTTCTGCAAAGGCTTGTTAAAAGAGTAAGTTCTAAATTCTAAGCAGTCTCTTGAAGGAGAAGTTAGGGACAGTCACATAATGGAGAATTGGGAGGTACATTCTGAAGCCAAAGGCCTAAATGGTTGATGGTGCTGTTTCCAATAATAGAACAAAGGAAGTGGATGATGCACAAGAGGCCAGAGTTGGAGGAAGAAGCAAGAGGGTAAGTAAAGAAAGGTTTGTCCACTAAAGCATAAGGAAGGAAGGTTGTGTGTCGAACCTGAGAAAATGGGTGAGATTGTCAATGATTACTTTATATCAGCGTTCACTGAGAGGGACATGATGAATGTTGAAATTAGAGATAGAGGCTTGTTAACTCTGGATCACGTTCACATAAGGAGGGAGGGTAGTATTGGGTAGGCTAAAGGATATTAACGTGGACAAATGGGCAGCATGATGGCACAGTGCTGCCTCACAGTGCCAGAGACCCGGGTTCAATTCCCACCTCATGCAACTGTCTGTGTGGAGTTTGCACATTCTCCCCGTGTCTGCATGGGTTTCCTCCAGGTGCTCCGGTTTCCTCCAACAGTCTAAAAATGTGCAGGTTAGGTGAATTGGCCATGCTAAAAGGTGAAGGGGTAAATGTAGGGGAATGGGTCTGGGTGGGTTGCTCTTCAGACTTGAGGTGTGGACTTGTTGGGCTGAAGGCCCTGTTTCTACACCGTACGTAATCTAAATCCCCAGGACCCGATGGGACCTATCCCAGATTGCTGAGGACGGCGAGAGAGGAAATAGCTGGGGCCCTGACAGATATCTTTGCAGGTGAAGTGCCGGAGGACTGGAGAGTTGCTAATGTTGTCCCTTTGTACAAAAAGGGTAGTGGGGATATTCCAGGTAACTGGAACCTAGTGAACCTGACATCAGTGGTGGAGAAGCTGGAAAAGAATGGGCTTATCAGTGATACACAACATGGTTTTGTGTGGGGGAGATTGTGACTTCCCAACTTAATAGAGCTCTTTGAGGACGTTACCTAGTTGATAGATGAAGGAAAGGCTGTAGATGTCATATACATGGACTTCAGTAAGGCATTTGACAAGGTTCCCTATGGTAAACTAATGGAGAAAGTGAGGTCACATGGTGTGCAGGTTGTTCGAGCTAGGTGGATAGTTGGAGGGAGTTTCTGAAAAAGGAGAAAGGTGACCAGTGGAGTTCCACAGGGATCAGTGCTGGGGCCACTGTTGTTTGTGATATACATAAATGATCTGGAAGAGGACATTGGTGGTCTGATCAGTAAGTTTGCAGATGACGAGAAGATTGGTGGAGTAGCAGAAAGCATACAGGAGAATATAGATAGAATGGAGAGTTGGGTGGAGAAGTGGCAGATGGAGTTCAATCCGGGCAAATGTAAGGTGATGCGTTTTGGAAGGTCTAATTCTAGAGGGAACTACACTATAAATGGAAGAGCCTTGAGAAGCGTTGATGAGCAGAGAGATCTAGGTGTTCAGGTCCATGTACCCTGAAGGTGGCTGCACAGGTGGATAGAGTCATCAAGAAGGCATATGGCATCCTTGCCTTCATCGGACGGGGTATTGAGTATAAGAGCTGGCAGGTCATGTTAAAATCGTACAAGGCTTTGATTCGGCCGCATTTAGAATACTGTGTACAGTCCTGGTTGCCACATTACCAAAAGGATGTGGACACTTTGGAGAGGGTGCAGAGAAGGTTTATGAGGATGTTGCCTGGTTTGGAAGGTGCTAGTTATGAAGAGGGGTTGAGTAGGTTATGATTGCTTTCATTAGAAAAAAGGAGATTGAGGGGGGACCTGATTGAGGTCTACAAAACCATGAAGGGTATAGACAGGATGGATTTGCCACGGTGAAGGATTCAATAACAAGAGGTCACGCGTTCAAGGTGAGAGGAGAAAAGTTTAAGGGGATACAGGTGGAAAGTACTTTACACAGAGTGTGATAGGTGCCTGGAACGCGTTGCCAGCAGAGGTAGTAGAGGCAGGCATGGTAAATTCATTTAAGGTGCGTCTGGACAGATGCATGAGTAGGTGGGGAGCAGAAGGATACAGATTCTTAGGAATTGGGAGAGAGGTTTAGACAGTGGATTTGGATCAGCACAGGCTTGGAGGGCCGAAGGGCCTGTTCCTGGGCTGCACATTTTCTTTGTTCTGTGAATACAGTGATTCCCCAAGGCTCATGCTGCAGGATGCTACAGAGACAGGTGGATTATCAAAACATTCAGCTCTTCCGTGCTGTTTTGTACTCAACTTTACATATGCAGAGTGTGAGAGCTATACCGTCAATCAGACATGACTGAAAAAGTACAGAAGAGACGGGTTAACTGCCTTGGAGACAGTTAAGGTAATAGCACCTTTGCTGCCATTCTTCCTGATAGAAGCCTGCACACTCTGTGACCTTCTGGATGGCTGTTTTTCTGTCTCTGTCCTGCTGCGCCATAGCACTCCTTACAGCCCATTATTTCTTCTTGTTTGCCAAAACAACAAAATATTCACCTCAAGGGCTTTCTTTTAGAAGTCTCAAATAAATGCATTTAAACAAATTTCCAAACTGACAAGCTCCCAAGTACAAAAACCAAGAACAAAACTAAAGCCCCATATGCCCATCTTAATATACACAATACAAAACAAACTTAAAGCTGTCATGTCAATTTTAAATTTCCAACTAATAAAAAGGATATGTCACAAAACTTCATCATACATTCACTGCTGCTTCTTTTTTTCTTTTATTGCAATGCTTCTGTAATGCATGGTGAAGGGTTACTTTCATTTGGGTCTTGTTTATTGGATTAGTCTCGGAGGTCATGGCTGAGATATTATTGGATTGGGCTACTATCAGAGATAAAAAATAATGGAAGTTCAAGTTTGCTGAGAAAGTTGCAGAGTGTGTAATTCTTTAATGATGACGCTTCAAGTACCTTACCACAGCAGCTCCCTGAAGATGCTCTGCGGTTAAATGTCATAATGAAGGTGAATTGAAAAGTAATGTAATGTGTTTCAGTTCCCTCATCCAAGGCTTTCTAGCTGTAACACTGATTAAAGGCAGTGCTGCCAAAACAAAACCGCAACATCACAGAAACACACAGTGAGTCACACTGCATCTGACACCACTCTGATTTCTAGAATGTTCTTTTAGTAAAAGGCAGGGGCAGCAAGCTCTTCTTTCTTCTCCCCCTCTTTGCTGTCCTCACTTGATTGCCACTTCAAACCTTGGATTTGGGGAGGGGATTGGAGTTGAAATATGTTTCACAAGAGATTAGTTAACCTTCCAAGTGACTACTTTCAAGTGCAGGCCTAAACAATAAAAAACCACCTGCCTTCTGTAATGTGTAGTTGCGTGGGACTACAGTGTCATAGAATTCTTACAGCACAGATCAAGAGCATTTGGCCCATCGAGTCTACACCAACCCTTTGTAACTTGTCCAGACACCGTCTCGCCATACTGCCATGACACTGCATTTACCATGATTAATCCACCTAACCTGCACGTACCTGGACACTACAGGGCAATTTAGCATGTGGGAGGAAACCCATGCAGACACAAAAAGAACATGCAAACTCTATATAGACTGTCACCAAAGGCTGGAATCAAACACAGGTCCTTGGCACTGTTAGACTGCAGTGCTCACCACTATGCTGCCCTGGAGTGTTGTTATGTTTAACAATAAGAGCGACCATGGGATGATTTATTTTCTTGTTTATCCCACGGTGCTCCAGCCATTGTAACGTCTTCTCTGTTGTTCAAATGAGATCAGCTGGCTGAACACAGATTAACTCTGGGATCTTTACTCAGTTTGGTATTGTACCCCAGCAAGAACCAAGACAGCCACTTAGTTAGGAGCAGCATCTAAAGCCAGAAAGTTGTGCGCTCCCCTCCAGGACAACACCACAAAAATCAAGGCTGACAATCCGGTGTAGAACAGATGGAATTCTGTTCCGTCAGAAGAGACTTTTAAACTGAAGCCCTATCTAACCTCGCAAGTGGGCAGAGATCCCATGATATTGCTCTGTCTAGAAGTGGAGAAACATGGCCAATTTCTTTCCCCGAACCAACATCACAGAAACAGATTATCAAGATCTTTTTTGAAAGTTTTCTTTGGCGTTCATGAAATGTGAGCATCATTAGCATTTGTGACCCATTGCTGATTGTTCTTCCAGAAGTGGGGATAAACCATCTTTTCCTTCTCTGCCATCCACATGATGCAACTACACTCCAAGTGCTGTTAGGAAGACAGTGCAATGTCAAAATAACCTGGTGTCAATGACAGAACAGAGGTGCAGTACCACATCGGGATGATGTGTAACTTGGAAGGAAACTTGCAGATGAGAGTAATTTAATGCATCTACTGCCCTTGACTTTCTAGGGCTGTAGAGATCAGTGGTTAGAAGGCAGTGTCAAAAGATCCTTGATAAGCTGGTGCAGTGAATCTTGTTGAATATTTACACTGTTAACTACCACTGCGTAGTGGTGCTGGACAAGTGAATGTTTAAGGTGGGGATGAGGAGACCAGCATGCAAGCTGCTTTTTCATAAATGATGTTAGGTTTCTTGAATTTCATTTAAGTTGCACTCATTCAGGCAAGTGACAGTATCTCATTAATTATTATGTCATTGGTCAGGAAAGTAAGACATAAGTAGGCCACTCAGCCCTTCAAGACTGCTCCCCTCTGACTTCTAACAAAAGACTGAAGAAAAGTCACTCATGTAGCAGTTTGAGCTCTGGGCAATATCCAGAAGAACTCTTCCAGTGATGTCCTGACGCTGAAATTATTGGCCTCAGGACACCTACAATAAGTTTCTTTTGTGTCTGGAATGACTCCAACCACTGAAGAGTTTTCACTTGATTCCCAATGAGTTCAATTTTGTAAGACTTTTTGATTCCACACTCTGCCTTGATATCAAGGACCGTCTGCAACTGAGTTGTTGTGTGTGTGTGTGTGTGTGTGTGTGTGTGTGTGTGTGTGTGTGTGTGTGTGTGTGTGTGTGTGTGTGTGTGTGTGTGTGTGTGTGGTGGGGGGGGGGAGGAGGTACCGGAACTGAACTCTGCTGAGCAAATATCGAGCACATGCCATTTAATAGCGGCAATGACACCATCCGTTTCTTTGCTGATGATTGAGATTTGATTGATGGCAGTAAATGACCAGATTGGATTTGTCCTGCTATTTGTGGTCAGGACATACCTATCCAATTTTCTATATTTTCAATTAGAGTCCAGTGTTCAGGATGTAAAAGGAACAGCTTGGCTAGAAGCATAGCTAGTTCTGGAGCATAAGTCTTCAGCACTGTAGTCAAGATGTTGTCAGAGCCCATAGCTTTTGCTGTGTCATTTCGTCATATCACATGGTGTGAAGTGAATTGACTATGCCTGGCATCTGTGATGTTGAGGACCTCAGAAAGCAGCTGAGATGGATCGTTCACTTAGCACTCTGACTACAACTGGTGGCAAATGTTTCCGCCTCATCTTTTGCACTAAGGTGGCAGGCTCGCCAACATTGAGGATGGGAATATTATCATGTGCTGCATCTGCTACTTAGCTTGAATGTAGTTCTGTGTTAAAGTTTCACCAGATCGGAATCTTTCTGAGCTTTTTGATACTCAATATGTTGTTGTCTGTGAGACTTTGCTATGTACAAATTGAATATCACCTTTCCCATATGACAGCTACATTTCAGTGGCTATAGTGTGCTTTAGAATCTATGATGGTCATGAATCACACTGTATAACAGCAAGTCTTTCTTTCTTTTCTGTAACTTTAATGATCAGTGCAGTCAATGCTGCAATTTTTATCCAAGATTTCTTCATGAAAGGGATTTCAGTGAGCTTAAATGAGTATGACTGACTCCAGATAAACAAGCATTTGAGAGCAACAGGAATTTCATAATAAAAGGTAGAGATAAACTATTCCTTAGAACCCTGATTCTAAAATTACGTGGTAAAGTTTTGAAGATACTGCTTACCGAAAGTGAGAGATAATGATGCTGTCAAATGGAATACTACAGTTTAATGATCAACTCTCAATGCAAATCCGAGCAAGGTTATAATAAAAACAGTATAATATGAAAACAATTCAGTGCAAGTATTTTCTTACTTTTGGAATATTGCTTCCTCTATTTTGCTCCAATAATCAGTAGAGGCTTCAACTTTCCTTTGTCGCACATTTCCCACATGGTTTGTAACAGTCCCTAAGAGGAAGATTACCCATATACTGCCAATTGGGATAGCTGTGTAGTGGTTTTAATTGTTTCCCTAGAGCTTGGCTGGACTCTCAATTTTGATCTACATTTAATCTAACCAGTCCCTACATTAAATATGATCCATACACTGCCAAATTGTAGCTAGATTTATCAGGACACTTTAGAAGTCCAATCACCTTTTTTGTAAATAGGATTTTCGTTGAAACAGATAAAGGAAGAGTTGATCAGAAAAGTGAGATTGAAATACACCACCTGGTATGATACTTAACCATATGGACAAAAGAATCTCAAAATTTCACTCCCATTTGGAGATGAATCTGTTGATAAAAGTCTAATTATATTATTTAGTTCTGCTCGCCCAGAAGCCAAATGGACCTTTTCCCCTTCTCTAAATGACTGACATAAGCAATCTCCGCACAGATCAAGAATCAGGTTAGGGAATTTTGATTGCCAGAAGGAGTCAAATGTTCATTTTTAATGATACAGTGACACAAAGTCATTCTTGTGTATCACATTCACTAAAATGTCAACAACGTTATTTAGAACAAACAGCAGGATGCTGTGGGAAACGCCTAGTGAATACAGAGAGGAGCTGTGGGCTTCTGTGCTTGATGTTATCCATTCAGGGACTGACCTCTCCCAGGTTCTGTATCTCGACATGATGGAACAACATCCATGCCTGGTCTTTTCTTTCAACACTATTCTGGCAGCAGGATCATCTCGATTTTGATACTAGTATCATCTCTAATAAGACGATCTGAAACAAGCAGACGAAATCAAAAGATATCAGTCAAACCAATGGCAAGCCAGTGTTCCTTCTGGTCTGGGACTGGAGTGAAGTTAACAATTTCAGATAAAAAGGACTTCCATTGTACTCCTGCTTCCTGTATTGTAACTTACATCAAGTATCAATTCACTAACATCTCAATTTCAAATTTCTCTTCCTTGTTTACAACTCCCTCCATGGTTTTATCCTACGATATTTTTGTAGTAACTTTCAATTCCATAACCAAGGTTTGTGTTCCTTCAATTTGCCAACAACACTGATTTTAATCATTCCACCATTGGCTGCTATGCTTTCAACAGCATGGAGTGTAAGACCTAAATCTCCCTGTCCCTCTGCCACTCTTTCTTCATTTAAAACCTCTTTCTTAAAATGCTTTGTCATTTGCCTTGGTATTTCATGTGCCGAATATTCTAAAATAATGATTCTATGAAGCGCTTTCACACTTTTAAAAATGATAAAGTACTTTATTCACACAGTACTTTATAAATAAAGCTGCTGCAGTACTGGAATTTTCTCCTTCTGTTTTCTATTGATGTCCAACCACTATTGTTGAGACCTCATTTATTGTAGCAGCGTCATCTCAGATAGGTTTTCTTTGTAACATGCACCACCTACAGGCAAGAAAGAGCAACCAGGGACAATTTTCCTATGTTTACGTGAGCTCCAACAAAAATGCAAATACACATCAACAATTTCACAGGAAGTGGATGTCAAGGAAACTCTTCTGCTGTTTACAAAATTGTTAACAAATAAGAGTGCGATCATATGTCTAATTCAAAATTTAGACAAAAAAAAACTACAGATGCTGAAATTTAAATTAGGCAGGTAGCAGGCTGGAAGAACACAGCAAGCCAGGCAGCATCAGGAGGTGGAGAAGTCAACGTTTCGGGAAGGGTTACACCCGAAACATTGGCTTCTTAATTCAAAATTTAAAGCACAGTGACAAGGGTTAAGTGAGCTATTGTTATTGAAAAAGATTACAACACATAATTTAAAACTGTTTAATTACATGGAGCCTTGATTAGTTTTCAGTACAAGGTATATGAAAATAGAACTAGGGTTTTTATTGGAAGGAAGGCCAACAGTCAGTGTGGGTGTGCAGGCAAAACTGAATCTTTCCCAGAACCCTCCCAATAAATGAAGCTGCAATTAGGAATTACACCTGACACATAGTGCAGTGCTTTTAAACAATCTTGTGGCTGATCTAATTGCAGCACAGATGGGAGGCAGGCCTTAAGCTGGTTTATCGATTGGATTAACTATCTAATTCCCAAAAGCTAAATGGAATATTATAAGTCTCTGTTAGCTCAAACCATGGTAGGAAACTTGTTGCATTGAAGTGTCATTGTTTTGTGCATTTCAAAAAAGAAAGGTTGAGAGGATAAAATGTTTTAAAAACATGTCAAGGGAACTTTTATCACAGGAAAATCATCTTAAAGGCTCATCACTGAGAAAGTGCAACACACAAATAGGCCCAGCTGGTCCATGTCAGTGTTTATGCTCCACACGAGTCTCCATCTAATCCTATCAACATGTCCTTCCATTTCTTTCTCCCTTGTGTTTATCCAGCTTCCCCTAAAACCCATCTAGACTATTCACCTCAACTACTCCATATGGTAACAAGTTACGGATTCTAAACACTCTCTGGGGTTTTCTCCTGAATTTCTTATTGGATTAGTCTATTTGGTCACTGCTCAGTCCTCCTTTTTCAAGATTGCAGACTGGTATTGCTGCTTATAAAATTGCTCGAGGGCAACATCCAAAATATCTGTTTGACAATGCCAATCCAATTTTTGTTTCTCTAAAGCAGCATATTTTCTCTATCCTATGATTTAGATTTCTTTCAGGAGTAAAGCAGTAGCTCCCTACTCACTGGGAACTGGTTACACTTAACCCATCCCAGTTCACTTTGTGGAATATTTCAGTTTGCCCAAAATTAGTCTTGTGAGTTAGTAAGCCTTTTAAGCCCTTAGACACCATGATAGAAGTAAAGAAGTTAATAACAAGCAGAATATAAAGATAGAATTTTTTTTGCCACAAACAGTGCAGCACATGATTCCAGTAACGTGAATTTGGAGGTTATATTACTAGGGAACCATTTTGCTGATAGTGGAACAAATCCTGGCTGTGAAAGCATGATCATCTGCCAAACCAGCACATGGATTTGAATAACAACCCATGTGTTTATCACGTGTGCTGCCAGAGAAAGCCATGCAATTAAATTATCCTTTTTCCTTTCACATTTTCCAAGGCTTTCAATTTTTACTTTGTTCTGTCTCCCCTCTTTAAAAACATGCCTTTCCCTCTTAACCACTTGGCTGTCTTTTACCAACAATTGACTTTAACCCCATCTGACCATTCTCTTGCTTAAGTAGAGAGGCAGATGGTAGCAAGCATGAGAAATGCTAGAGCTACTTGTGCAGCCATATGTGTAATTTTAATTTTCAGGAGGAATAGCATGAAATTCTTAGTAAATTTCACGATAATATCATGCAGAAAGAATGTATAGCACAGAAGGAAATTGTAGCTCTTTGAAGATAGTATTTAATGAGTCCGACTTCCCTATCCTTGCTCACAACTCCAGAAATATTTCCTTTTCAAGCATTTACTTACTTCCCTTCTGAAAATTACTTTGGAAACTGTTCCCAAGAATGCATTTCCAGATTATCGTAACTCTCCACCTTTAAAAACTTATCTCCCTCTGGTTCGTTTGCCAAATATCTTAAATCTGCATCCTCTGGTTATCAATTTTTATGACAGGAGGATAAGTTTCTTGTTATCGACTTGTATTATTAAATCTTTATATTTGCAAACTCATTATTGAAATCTCCCTATAATCTTTTATGCCCTAAGAGACCAAGCTTATCCTCTCTGGTTTCCCCATATAATCAAAGTTTGTTCTGTTGGTGCAACACATTCTAATGCATCCTGCTTTCTTTTTGAACCGCTCTCTTGGACTTCTATTTTCATGTGGGACCTGTGATGAAAAAACTGAGTAAATTCACTGAGCAATAGGTGGAGCTGTTGGTACTATAGGATGTACTGATATCTTTCTACATTGAGCAGTAATTAACAAATTATTGCCGAAGTTATTGCATAAATTCCAGTGCAGTACTGAGGGAGTGCCACACTGTTACAGATGCTGTCTTTTGGCAAAGACACTGAATCGTCTCTCCTTCTGCCTGTTCTGATTATCAGAATGAATGCATTTGAAGATGAATTGGGGGGGGGGATTCTCACAGCATGCCGTCTCAACCATCACTGCAAAGAGAAAACCTAGTTATCTGTTTTGTTTGTCCAGTATATTAAGTGTGAAGTGACTGCTCTATTTGCTGATACAACATTGCCTACACCTGAAGGGATGCAAGGCAATGTAAAAAAGTCCTAAAGACATAAATATTTATGGATCTATGTATTTGTATTTCTATTGCCAACAGAACAGACAACATAAACTATGGTTTGCCTGAACAAAACAAGAGAAAGTATGACCTAGGACTAATTGCCAGGTATTAACTCTGGGCTTTAGACATTGTTTATGAGGCCTAAGATCTTTACTTTTGCAAGGATTGCAGATGTTGGAGATCAGAGGCAAAACGTGTGGCACTGGAAAAGCACAGCAGGTAAGGAAGCACTCGAGGAGCAGGAGGTTAGATGATTAGATGATGAACTTATGCTCGAAACGTCGACTCTCCTGCTCCTTGGATGCTGCCTGACCGGCTGTGCTTTTCCAGCACCACACCTTTTAACAATTCATGGGATCATCATCAAATAATACATCCTGACAATCAATCATCAACTACATAAAGAAATACATGGTGCTCTCTTACTTGGTAGACTTTTGTAAATGTACATTAATCTATATACAAACCACATGAAAACCCACAATTAGATTACATCCTGTGAACCTAGCACTGCAATATTTTATAATCATACCCTAGCCCCCATTATTTGATACATGGACTACCATCATTCCACTAATCAGCTCTGTCTCTTTTCATGATTTTTGAACATTAGGCTTATCCCTTCAGTGTGTTAAAACAAAAGGTCGATTAGATGTAGAATTGAAGGAGGCCATTCCACACATTGCGCCTGTGCTACCTCTTTTCAACTCTATTATTTTCAACTGTTTGTGAAACATACTGACAAATGGAATGGGCCTAAAAATTGTTTGTATTAAAACATCAAGAGAAGATTTAATGGAGATGATAAAACAAATGTCATTGTAGATTTACATGGCAGTGCTCCAACACTGCAGCTCAGAAACATTACCCTCACACTGGTCAATAATGTATTAATAATGATTGCTACCAAGGTTTTAATAATCAGTCTAATTAAAATCATATAAACACAAACAATCCAGTATCATCACTTCATAATTCTCCTTGGCTGTTCACTGCCTGGTACCCTAACAGCTTTTCATAGAATCATTAAGTGCGGAAGCAGGCCATTCAGCCCATCGATTATATCCTGACTTTTCAAAGTGCATCCATCCAGACCCACCCTATCCCTGTAAGCCTGCCTTTCCTATGGTTAATCCACCAAGCCTGCACATCCCTGGACACTATGGGAAATTTAGCATGGCCAATCCACCTAACCTGCACATCTTTGAAATGTGGAAGGAAACCGGAGCACCCAGAGGAAACCCATGCAGACATGGTGAGAATGAGCAAACTCCACACAGACAGTCACCTGAGGGTGGAATTGAATCCAGGTCCTTGGTGCTGTGAGGCAGGCACGGTACTGTATTGACCAAGTTAAGTTTTTGAAGTTAAATACCAAGCAGATTTCATGGGAAGTAGGTTGGAGAAATAATATCAATGATGTTGCACATACCTATTGAATCCCTACAGTGTGAAAACAGGCCCTTCAGCCCAACCAGTCCACACTGACCCTCCAAACAGTATTCCACCCAAACCCATTCCTCTACATTTACCCCTGACTAATGTACCTAACCTACATATCCCTGAACAAATGGGCAATTTAGCATGGCCAATTCACCCTAACCTGCACATCTTTGGATTGTGGGAGGAAACAGGAGCACCAAGAGAATCCCCACACAGACACGAGGAGAATGTGCAAACTCCATACAGTCACCCGAGGGTGGAATCGAACCCAGCTCCCTGGCGCTGTGAGGCAGCAGTGCTAACAATTGAGCCACCATGCCACCCCAATCTGATAATCTTCTGTGAACCATCATGGGAATACAGCTCGCACAACTGCGGCAGGCACGTTGCAAACCCAGGAGGTTGTGCTTGGATTGCTCAATCTAAGCAGATCTTCCTTAAAACTTTTTTTTAAATTATGAAGCTCACTAATACAAAAAAAATTGTGATTATTCTCTCCTTCATCTCCCACCCACTCGCAAATAAATGTGTATTTTCAGAAACTACTGGAAACCACATTGGGTTTTGTTAAGTGAGGTGCTGCTTAGATACAAAGTCTCACTGTGAACTCTCCGAGGTGCTGAAACAGCACTTGATTGGCAATATTTGGTCACCATCGTATTAGTAGCTTGCACAAATGCAAAGTTACGTGTTGGGAAACTGCACCTGTTTTACAGGCAGGATGTCCTGTTACATACTTCTTTCAGGAGATATTATTTTAGGATGTGTCATACAATAAATCTGAGACATTACACAGTGTAAGTGGAACGTGTTTGGGAGGAACAGACGACTTTGGATTCATGCCTCTCGAATGTTTTCCACCAATAAATGCTTTCCTCTTCCAATGTCTGAGTCTGTTATAGGCAAGTTGATTGTAATCGATTGCTATGATTCATCACCAACTCCATTACCATTGTATCATGCAACTAGAAGAGTGGTAGAAGACAAATTAGACAATTTTACGAAAACAGAAGTTGTTGGGAAAGCTCTGCAGGTCTGGCAGCATCTGTAAAGAGAAATCAAAGTTAACGGTTTAGGTCCAGTAAACCTTCTTCAGAACGGGTCACTGAACCCGAAACATTAACTTTGATTTCCCTTAGCAGATGCTGCCAGACCTGCTGAGCTTTTCCAACAATTTCTGTTTTTGTTTCCGATTTACAGCATCTGCAGTGCTTTCACTTTTCAGACAGTTCTTCATCCTTTTTAAATGGCAATTCCTATGCTTTTATGAGATCTTTAGATTCCAAAGTCAGGAATCATCCATTTGTTCTTGTGCAGCGGTACAGTAGCTCAGTGGTTAGCACTGTTGCCTCACGCTGCCAGGGACCCAGGTTCAATTCCAGCCTCAGGCGACTGTCTGTGTGAGGTTTGCACATTCTCCCTGTGTCTGCATGGGTTTCCTCCAGGTGCTCTGGTTTCCTCCCACAATCCAAAGATGTGCAGGTCAGGTGAATTGGCCATGCTAAATTGACCATTGTGTTCAGGCACGTATTAGTCTGGAGTAAGTGTAGGGAAATGAATGTGAGTGGATTGCTCTTCGGAGGATCGGTGTGGACTTATTGGGCAGAAGGGCCTGTTTTCACACTGTAGGGATTCTATATCCTTTTCTTCTCGACTTCCAAGTTCAAGTTTACATTAAGTGTTACTCACCCTGACTGAAGTTTGATAGATATTTATTATTAGAGTCATAGAGATGTACAGCACGGAAACAGACCCTTCGGTCCAATTTGTCCATGCTGACAAGGTATCCTAAATTCCTGTAGATAGTCAGTGGCATTTACGTTGGGATGCCTTATAACATAGATTCTCATTTACCCAAATACAAGGTGGTGAACTAGTCTTGAAATCAGAACTGATTTTTGCTGTGCTGCTATTATTTAATGTTGTTCTCACCGTGGCCATGTTAACATTACTTAGGGCTATGAAAACTGGGCATAACCAAGCACAGATCAGCTGCTGCAGTAAAGGTGGTGAGAAAAAAAAACAACACAATTGAGGAGATGTGAAGAAAAGTCCCTTTCTTTTCGGTCCCTCCTATCAGGATTCGATGAATAGCTCGGAGATTTCTCTCTCTCGAGCTAAGTTAGCTGGTCTCAGGCTGGATGTCATAAAATATTATAAATTACAAATATTATAAAAGGAAATCCTCAAGGCTCCCAGCAGTGATCATTTTTGGATGATTTTCTTCTGCACCACACACTTATCAGGACACAAGCCTGAACTGTAATGCTGTTACTGTTGGACACTCTGTAATCATTTACTGTGTCAGCTTGGGCAGGATGTGTTATAGTGTGAGGCAATATACAGAGAGAGAGAGAGAGAGATCAGTAATGACCAATACCTAGGCTTAATAATGCATGGTGCTACTGAAATAATTTTAACATGAACTGAAGTCAAATTCAGCATGTGTCATGTCTCTGAACATATTTGCTAAAAAATGAGTTTAGCATTCAAGAGTTAGAGTTTTTGCTCCAGATGCAACTCTTATTCTGGTGCAAGATGCACCCCAAAATGCTTTCATTTTGGATTTGTTTTTGCTTTGTTTCAGTCAAACTTATTTGAACTATGCCAAATACCTAATCTTCCATAAACCATACAAAAGCTTTATATAAAAAGGCAATGTCTGCTGACACCTAACACCAACTGCACACAAATCCAGAAAAGCACACAGTGCAGAATTCCAGAACTGCGCGCACACAATGATCTTGCCAACAAAGAAGTATTCAACTGAATCAGAATTCAATAACGGGGCTATGAGGGAGGATGAGGGGAAAGAGGGAGCACAGGGTGAAGAGAGAGGGTGACAGAAGGAGGCTGGTGATGGGGGAGAGCAGAAAAGGAGATGGTGGTGACGGAAGAGGAGATGGTGATTGGGGGTGAGGTGAGGATAGAGGATGCAGTGATGGGGTGCAGAGAGGAGAGAGTGACTGGGGTGGAGAGGAGACAATGAAGGGGAGAGAGGAGAGATGAACTGGGGGGGGGGAAACAGTGATGGGGGGGAAGAAATCATGTTTGGGAGTGTGGGGGTTGGGGAGTGAATGAGAGAACACAGTGATGGGGGTGCAGTGGGCAGTAATGGGGGAAGGGAAGTGGTGATGGGTGAATAGAGGAGAGGGAATGTGATGGGGAGAGCTTTCCCCTCACATGCCCCTCCCCTCATTGAAGACACCCTCTCACCACACCCCTCCAAGTGGCAGATCGTCTCTCACCACCCCTATCACAGACCCATTCTCATGCCCCTATCAAAGCACCATCCTCTTTCCTATCACAGCTCAACCAATTCCCCTGCCATACACCTCTTGCATATAGCCACACCAACCCTCAGCATTCACTCCCTTGCAGTAGTTACTTATTATGCCTATTTGATGAATGGCCATTTTTTTGTTTGGAAACAAACTCCTGCTCCAAAATGCATGCCTGCCTCCATGGGTAAATTTTGAAGTGGTGCATAGTGCATACGAGTAAGGTGTCAATAGACATGATATAAAAAAAGAATTTGATCTATTCAAGAGTTTAGACTTTGTAGTTTGATTATTGGTCTAAGTAACCTGTTTTAGTAGATTTTTAAAAAATCAAAAACTTAAAAAATATACAAAATACCGTTTAAGCAACTAACATTATTGTCTTAAATTTAACAATCTCCTTACAACGGATGGAGAGAAGAGAGGAGGAGGAAGGGAGGAGGGCAAAAGAGAGGGAGTGACAGGGAAGAGGACGGGGAGAGACAGAGGAGGAAGGGTGAAAAAGAGGGAGACAATGAGAGGGAGAGGGGGGAGAGGCTGGAGGAGGAAAGAGGGTGGGTCGGTAAGGGAGAGTATGGGGGGAGGAATGTAGGTGGGTGGAGATGTAGGAGGAGGTGGAGAAAGGAAACAGAGATAAATATAAGGATGGGGAGTTCAAGAGAAACACAGAAAGCACAAGGAAATTAAAGTGGAAGCTTACTTATTTGTATCACATTGTCAATAATTAATTTTATTATGTGAAATCTCAAGTGTTGTACCTACCTACTGGCTCCCCTCAATGGCAGTAATTAGTGTTTGTAGGAAGATCAGCAGAATGACATTACACAAATTATATTTCTGTAATGTATAGATAAAAGTAAAATATTTTCTACATGCACAAAATTATATAACTTGTAAGAATGCACACATGAAAGCAAAAGAAAATTAAACTATTAATGTCCAAGAGTCTAAAAAGCTGCTTGTTTAATAGGTCTGGTAATTTGAAGCAGAATTCTTAATTTTTAAATATTTCTACATGTAAAAATGGATAATAACCCCGAAGTTGGAAAGTTGCTTCCGAAATCAATATATTACAAAGAAAATGAACACACAAAAATGTAGGACCTTGAACACCAGAACTTTTATTCCAATATCTGGGAGCAATCTTTGAAACAGTTCCCAGCCATTGCAAGTGATGCAAACAAATGAAAACATGTTTGAAACATACATCACTTCTGGACAACGTTGGGAACTTGCTTTCCCCAATTTAGGTCGATATGGGCACAAGTCCCAGGGGACAGGGTCCTATAATCTACATCAATGCTTGTGTAAAAAGTATGGATATTGATTTCAAAATAATTTGCCCTACCTCTTATCCAGCAATATCAATTACTTTTAGGGCTAGGTCAGTCATAGTCCATGCTTAAAAACTGACAAATATGAATAATACGGAACGACAGATCGATTGAGCATAAAGGTTCTGCAAATTTGACCCACTCCCTCCTGGAAACCTCAAGCTTTCAACTGGAGTAGAGAACAGACACCATTAAATGCCATTGCTTGGGAAAGGGTTAAGCCACAGCGACCGTCTAATAGTATAAGGTGCTAAAAAAAAACGTTTGCAATCTGAAATCTCTTGTATATTTGTTTCAAGGGGATCCTGACAGAATTGATTTTATTTTATCTTGCCAAAAATGAAATCTTAATATAGATCTGAACTTCTCAAGCAGATGAAACATTAAAAGCCTAAGAGGGGCTGACAATAGGTGCAAAATGCTGCTTTAAAACAACAAGGATCTCTAATAGCAAATATTGCCACTGACAGGAGCAATCCAAGAGGAACTTGTTGATTCAGCTTTTGTTTTCAGGTTAAGATTTTCAGTTATTACTTGTGAGGTATCGGATAAATACAGAAGCTCAAATATGGCTCAGATCTGTACTGAAGAAAAAGCAAGTCGATATTTCTATTAGGGATGCTAGTGGGATTGGCTCAGAATTAATAGTAAAAATTATGTGAAACTCAAAGGTTCAGAGATGCACTGCTTGCAATAGCACAAAGCCATACAATTAGGAGGTACGTTGGTCGGTCAAGAATTAACCGATCTATTTTTGACCAAGAAAACTAGGTTTACAACTGGTCACTGTGCCTGAGTTGGCACAAATGAAAATACAACTAGGAAACTGATTTTTTTAAACCAATATCAAGAGCTTTTCATGGAAAATGAATGTCTGCAGATAGGATTAAGGTTGACAGTGATTTAACTAAACTGTGAACACTCTCTATCTGATGTATTACCAAATGACAGACAATGCTTGTGGAAAAATACTCCAGTAAGAGTCAGCACTTCCAAAAAGAAGGGATAAATAAACAAAAACATTCAAGTGTAGGAAGTAAGCAGGGAAAACTTCGAAGATTTTGATTAATTTTCATTAAACTAAACAAAAATCGGTTTAATTGGGACTTATTAGACTCAATGCTAAAGATTCCTTAAAGCATTTCTTCAATGTCCCCACTATAATGGTTTGATACAGATCCTCTTTGTAATGAAGTGTTAAGCATAGGCTAAGTGCACAGATATCAAAAGGATCATTATTTCAAACCATTTTCTCATGCCTTTTGGCAGCTGGCTAACCCTGGTGGCAAATGACATTGTCACTGTGAGCAATCTCTCTTCTGCTCTATCTCCATAGCATTCACTGTGGTCGGTTATTGTCTACTCCACAATCCAGCTACAGGGGCACTGCTCTCACTTAGCTAGGTGATCAAAAGCCACCACTTGAGAAGTTAACACAAATTTTAGAAGTTTGCATTTTTTAAATTTGTACAACTGGACATCATTTGACATTTGGACACAATGACAATTTCACAGATTATGACGCATTGAATTCCTGGTGACAGTTCTCCAGTTCAATTTGACCTTCAATCATGTACCCTTTCCAGAGGATACAACCTTCATTGATTATCACAATCCTGTTTCAGACAGTCATTGTGCCACTTGCTCTATGCTCTTCAACTTGTTTGTTATCTTCTATGTGGAAGTTGCCTGCAACCTTTCTCCTTCCATTTGTCATGAAGCAGCGCAGGCTACGCCAAAATGTCTCTTAGACCATTTTAACAATATTTACCAATATCCCACTCCCTGCTCCAACTGCAGAACATATATCACCTGTTGGCATATCCCATAATGCGGTAATGTCATTTGCCCAGCACTTGTCCTCTTGATTCATTTTACATGTTGAAAACCTTCCTACGTCTAATCTTGTGAGCCGATAGACTACTCCAACACAGCCTCTGCTGATCTTGTTAGGTTCTAATAAAAATGTACGATAGCATCCTCTGCTTTTAACTCCCTAACAGAGCTGGATTTTCATGACCCAGCAATGCAAAGACATGCACAGTTGTTTTACTGCACAGAGTAAATAGCTTAGTTTTGTTTTACTTTTGACCAACTCATCAGGCAAGGGGTCAGATTGTTTTTTTTGGATCATGAGCTAATGCTCTGTCCAAGGCTTGATGGAATCAGGGAAATTGGATTCTATCCACATTTAGTGGCCCCATATAGTCATCCCATTACTACAGCAGCCACAGAAAACCTTTCAAATAACAGAAAATCTTCTGGGTACTGCAAAATAAAACAAACTGTTTAATCCCCAAGTGATACGCTAAGTAATAAAAATGACAAAAATATATTGCTTTTGCTGCAAATCTAAGCAGTACAAAACCAAAAACTCTGAACTCTAACCTTAAATGTTCTCCTTGCATTGCATCAATTTAAAGTAGAAATTATTTACAAAATACAGCTATTCACCCATTCCAAGCAAATCAAGATAACAATATTTTAAGAGTAAACTACTAATGTGAAGTATGCTTACAAGAACAGTATAATTTGTATTTACTCATTTTTTCACCATATAATGTTCTCGCCTTACATGGTTTGCACAGAATGTGAGACAATGCTCTCACGCACACACTATTAGACAGCAATCGCCCCACATTGCTTCACCCAGGCTGAGAGTGTGCTCGGCCCAATATTGTTCCCTCAGACTGTGGGGCAGTGCTTCCTCACACTACTCCTTCCAACCCTGAGACAGTGCTTACCTGACAACATGCCCCACAGACAGACATCCACTGCTCCCCATAGATCATGACCCAGTCTTTGCTCTGTCCACAGACTATGACTCAGCTTTTTGCCACACTACCCCACACAGACTGAGAGCCGACTGCTCAACAAAAGCTAAGAGACAGTGTTTGCCCCACACTGAGCCCAAAGACTGTAAAACAGTACTTCAACCACACTGCTCCCTAGAGATTATGATCCAAAGCTTGTGCCATGCTGATCCCCACAGGCAGAGATCTAATATTTGCCCCATAGACTGAGACCAACAGTTTTAATTGCTCTATCCTCCACATCCTCTCGTGAAAGAGGATCCAACCACATGTACAGGTTGACGCTCAATTATAAAACACTTTGTGGAGCAGAGTAATCTAAAGCCTCTGCTCCTTTGTAAACATTTAATAGTGCTTAAACGAAAGGATAAAAGGATGCTTAAGAGCGGCTCAATAAAAATACTGTCAGACATCAAAAAACACTCTCACATGTGACAGAAGTATTGCAGTCTAGACCCCAAAGAGTAAATAAGTCTCAAGATGTATGAATCATAAATCACAAAGCATTTCTTATATGACAGAAACTAATCTGCCAATTAGATGTACAGTAACGGAAGCCTATGAATACATTACAATACTGTTACGCTAACAATGAAGATGTACATCATCTGTACTGTGTCTCATAAATGGCCTAAATTCCTTTATTGTAAAACCACAAAACCTGTTACCAAAATTAAGTTGAATCTCAAGTATAAACCCCTTTTGCTGCTGAATAAAGCTTAAATGATGCAATACATTTAATCACTAACTAATCTAAATGACCTTCCAAATGACTGATGGAAGGAGGGCAGAGGATTAAGACTTTTTTTTTGGTATAAAACTTAATGTGGGGACCTGATGCGTCATACCACTTCTTGCTTTCACATTCAAAGTAAAGAGGAAACCTGTTGCATAGTTCCTGGTTGAAATGAGTTCTGGCTGTCTCAATCTGTCACTAAGTATGTAAATCCATGAAACAGAACTGTCCCCATTGACAACAGATAGACAGTTTTTGAGAGACAAAGAGTGTGGTGCTGGAAAAGCACAGCCAGTCAGGTAGCATCCCAGGAGGAGAAGAGTCGATGTTTCGAGCATAATTATGCTCGAAACATTGACACTTCTGCTTCATTGGATGCTGTTGGACTGGCTGTACTTTTCCAGCACCACACTCTTCAACTCTGATCTCTAGCAATTGCAGTCCTCACTTTCTTCTAGCTTTTGACAGACACTGAGGATGTCTGATGTAGGATCAGGAAAAATCATGCTGGTGCTAGACAGAATACTTTTCTGAAGTTGCAGTTAAAGGGGTCAAGAGAAATTGACCTGACTGTGTCAAAAGCGACTGGAAGAATGAAATGGAAACACCGAACCCTTGAAACGAAGACATTTTTAACATCAACATTAAGATAGCTCCAAATAATGAGTTGAAAGGACAACAACATTTTATTAAAGTTTAAAACGCAAGACTATAAGTCTTGAAAGAAGAATCAGTTTCAAATTATGTAAGCCTGTCCATTTTCATTGCAAGCAGTCTTCACTCTTTCCTTCAGTTGTTTACCAATTTTTTGTTACACAGTTACTTATCAGGTCACCAAATCAACATCTTCTCATGTTAAAAACATTGCACAGGATGCTGGTGCCATGGAACATTCACGATTCAATGTTGATTTACCCACCATCAGCTGGAGCAAGTGTCAGAACTTTACAATTGGCCACAGTATTCCTGGGCTAGTTAGAAATGTAGTAAAAAAATCACTGATTGTTTCCCTGTCATCTGTGGGTTGAGTGACCTGTGAGCAGTCACAATTTGAGTTCTCACTGATAAAATGGCTCTTGGGTAAAAATACAGATACCTGCTGGATTATTTTTTAACTCAGCTCAATCTGGAGTCATCAAGTTCTGGGGGATGAAAGGTGAAAAAAAAAGATTAAACAAATCAAAATATTCTTCTGCTCCTTGGCTGGAATATTAACCTAAGTCATCACCTTGGTCATAGGCCGTTTTGTTTCTAAACAGAAAACTTATTCAACGTGACCCTTGTGGAAGCAAGTCTGCTTTAGATAATCCCCTCACCTTAAAAAAAAGGCAATACAATACAATTCAATGCAGCACAGGGCCTACCAAGTCTGTACTAATTCTAATCCTTATTTAACCTGCTACTTAGGAAGCTCTCTTGTCCTTTTACTTCATTCTAATAGTATTATCCCGGGTAGACTGAAGGTGTCTAGCGGGTTGTAATGGTTGCTAAAGTAGAATGATGTTTGCCAATCTACTTGTAAATCAGTGTCATGTGTACTTGGGTCAGGCCTGGAAAGACATCGAAAATCAGCAGGAAATGACTTGATTATTTAATACTTTTTTGCAGTATGAAACAATATAACATTTGCTTTTTAAAGCAAAACACTCATGGGATGTGGGCATCGCTAGCTGGCCAGCATTTATTGCCTATCCCTAGTTGCCCCAGAGAATGGGGTGGTGAGCTTCTTTCTTTCAGTACTGCAGTTCACATGCTGTAGGTTGACCCACAATGCCCTTAGAGAAAGAATTCCAGGATTCTGACCAAGCAGTATAGGAACGGCGATATATTTCAAAGTCAGGATGGTGGGTTGCTTGGAGGGGAACTTGTAGCATATCTATACAATCTGCTGCCCTGTCCTTCTACATGGAAGTAGTTGAGGGTTTGGAAGATGCTGTCAAAGGATCTTTGGTGAATTTCTGTGATCTTAGATACACAATAGCTAATACAGACTACTATTGAGCATCAATGACAGAGGGAGTGGATGCTTTTGGATGTCATGCCAATCAAGCTTTGTCCAGGATGGTGTCAAGCTTCTTGAGTGTTGTTGGAGTTGCACCCAAACCAGGCAAGTAGTGAGTATTCCATCATACCCCTGATTTGTGTCTTGTAGATGGTGGTCAGTTAGGAGGTGAATTACTAGCTGCAGTATTCCTAGCCTCTGACTGCTCTTGTAGCCAGTGTATTTGTAAGGTGAGTCCAGCTGAGTTTCTGGTCAATGGTAACCCTAAGAATGTTGATAATGGAGGACTCAGTAATGGTTACATCATTGAATGTCAAGAGACAGTTGTTAGATTGTCTCCTTTTAGAGATGGAGATTGCCTGACATTTGTGTAGCGTGAATGTTACTTGCCACTTGTCAACCCAAGCCTGGATATTGTCCAGATCTTGTCCATGTTAAGATGCATCTACCTCAGCTTCTGTGGAGTTGTGAATGGTGATAAACATTGTACAATAATCAGCAAGTATCCCACTGCTGATCTTATGATGGAGAGAAGGTCATTGATGAAGCAGCTGAAGATGCTTGGGCCAAGGACATTACCTTGCAGAACTCCTGGATCTAAGATGACTGACTTTCAACAACTACATCCATGTTCCTACATGTCAGGTATGACTGCAACCAATGGAGAGTTTGCCCCCTGACACCCATTTGATTCCAATTTTGCTATGGCTCCTTATGCCACACTAAGTCAAATGTGGCCTTGATGTCAAGGGCTGTCACCTTTACCTCACCTCTGGAATTCACCACTTTAGTCCACGTTTGAACCACGGCTTTAATGAGATCAAGAGCTGAATGGCCCTTGGGAAACCCAATCTGGGTGTCATTAAGCAGGTTATTGCTGAGCAGGTGCTGCTTGATAGCACTGTTGATGACATCCTCCACCACATCACTTTACTGATGGGGTGGTGATTGACCGTGTTAGATTTGCCCTGTTTTTTTTCTGTGCAGGACACAGCTGGGCAACTTTCTACATTGTCTGATAGTTGCCAGTGTTGTAACTATTTCCTTTGTGTCTTGAGTAGTGAATCCATTTTCTGAAGTGTGGCTTTGGTGATGCTGGTGACCACTGGAGGACGCCAAGACAGATTGTCCCCTTGGCACTTCTGGCCGAAGATTGCAAAGCATGCTGTTGAACTCATGGGTTGGGGTCTTACGTTATGGCAGATGGAAATATTTGTTAAGACTCCCCCTCCCTGAGTTGGTTAATTGTCCACCACCACCATCCATGGCTGCATATGGCTTCAAGTATTATTTCACTATTACTGTTGCTTCTTCTTAACATCGTATGATTTTCAGTGTCTCCTCTCCATATGGTGGCACGCGACATTAACTTCAGTCTCCCAGGTTACTAAGTTTGAAGATATCTGACATTTTCTGCTTTCATAGCATTGTACATTCTTTCAGCTTCAGTAAAGTGACAAAAACCTATATGCATATGCAACTTGTGCACTGTATGTTACAGTGCACCTTGGAGTTCATTTGAAACTGATTGGTTTACTTATTTCTTCCAAACACCATAATACAAGCTCATGTTTTCAATCCTTAAAGGACAAATCACTTGTTATCAATTCAAAGAATGGTCAAAGCACACTTGCAACTAAATAATTATACTAGTAGGAACAAGAACAGCAATATTAATCATAAGAATTTCTGTAAAAGTTTCGTGGTTCACTGTTCCTTTTAGTGTGTATCATTATATTTTAGAAACATATGCCTTCTGTAATGCTTTTTCTGTAATCTTCCATTTAACAAAAAACTGGCTTGAGCTTGTGCCCAGCCACAATTCTATAACAAATCTCCACTATTTGATTGTTCAAAGAAATCCTTGTCAGGATGTAGAATGGAACCAGATAGAGGACATTTTATTAGGAGGCCTTAGACTGGTAAAATAATAAATTTTACAATCTTTTAAAATGGAAGGATGGATGGCAGATTAATAAATTAGATGATAGATGGATCAAAAGATAAAGCGATGAATGGCTGACAGATAGCTCAACCAATTCGATCTGCTTAATTAAAATAAAAATGCACGATTTTTTTTGAAGGCAAGCTTTCCTTTTACAACAGACTGAAAAGCGGTTTTTGATACCATGGTACAGCTCTCAGCATTATACAGAAAATAAAATAAGGTAAATTTAACACTGAACAGACTGTGTTTCCCAATGGTTTAGTTGGCAAATGTACTATTTGTTAATTAAAGAACAAAGTTCAACAGAATTGGGGAATTTCAGATTTCTTTTTACATCAAATCTGCAACACAGACACAGGCCATTTGGCAGAAAAAGCCTATGATGGTGTTTAGGATTCACACAAGCTCCCTGTCATCCAGTTTTATCTAACTCTATTCAACTAGCCTTCGATTTCTTTCTCAATCAAGTATTTGGGTCCCTTCTCATTTATATCTTCGCACTATTTGCCTAAATTACTCCATTGGTAACAATTTCCACAATCTACAAACTTACAAGATAATATTCCTCCTGAACTCCTCATCAGATTTAGTAATTCTCTTACATTTGTGTCTCCAATTTTTGGATTATAACAAGCAGAATTATTTTAGTTTCTGCTTTGTTAGCTGGTTTCAAGAGCACAGTGCTTGCATACTTTGAACTGAAGGAGCTGTTTTTACAATCCTTTTTGTTTAACCTTCAGTAGTGGCTAAGTGCTTTCCATTTTTATCTAAAATTAACAACTAATTAAATGATCAAATAAATAAGTTATGACAACGCAAATGGTGTGCTGTAGCTGTAACATGTGACCATTTATACAGAGTGCAATCTCAGACTGCAGCACCTGTGTTAAGTGCCTACAATTTAGAATTATTGAGATGGAGGATGAACTACAAGGGATATGGGAGGAGGAGAGTTAGTGAGACACGTTATTCCAGAAAGCAGACACACCATTGAGGTTAAGCTGTACTTTAGAGTTAATCAATAGCCTGGACTGGAGGTTGGAACTACAAGTTGGTTCTCATTATCACTGATTCAGCTTCTTTTCTGTCCTAACGTGCCATCTTTTACCTATCCCATTCATATCTTTCTCTTTGGGTTATATTTCTGCCTATTTGCGTGGCTCCCCCAACTCACCACCCTCAATCTCATCTTCAGCATAGATACCAGTTTTTTTTTTGTAGCTGCTATCAGTTTTGAGGAAGAGTCACCGGACTAATAAATTAACTCGGTTTTCTTCTGACAGATGCTGCTAGACCTGTTGAGTTTTGTCAGCAATTTCTGTTTTTGTTTCAGATCTCCAGCATCTACAGTTTTTTTGTTTTATATTGATAGAAGTTCTTGCTGCTTGTGCAGAAGAGAACCAGTATTGCACGGTGCAAGGCAAAGTGGCCATTGCATTATCATACAGTGACGAAGATGACGGGAGTACAAAGCAACATGAAGAGATACAAGACAATGTAGTTAAGGCAACATAAACGGATCTCTGCAGCAGTAATCAGGAGTTCTGAATGGCTGTTTGCCTACTTAGACATCTCTTTGTAGTTAGACATGAATTTGAGTTGCAGAGGGTGTTAATCCGCTTGGTCACGGTTCATGTATGCATCAATGATATAACTAGAGCTAGGAATGATGCTCTGCTGAGAGAATTTAAAGAATTAATTTCAGTAAGGCTTTTGATAACGTTCCCAATGGTAGGCTATTGCACAAAATACACAGGCATGGGATTGAGGGTGATTTATTGTTTTGGATCAGAAATTGGCTCACTGAAAGAAGACAGAGGGTGGAGGTTGATGGGAAATATTCATCCTGGAGTTCAGTCACTAGTGGAGTACCGCAAGGATCTGTTTTGGGTCCACTGCTGTTTGTCATTTTTATAAATGACCTGGATGAGGACAGAGAAGGATGGGTTCGAAAATTTGCAGATAAAACTAAGGTTGGTAGAGTTATGGATAGTGATGAAGGATGTTATAGATTACAGAGGGACAGACATAAATTGCAGAGTTGGGCTGAGTAGTGGCAAATGGAGTTTAATGTGGAAAAGTGAGGTGATTCACTTTGGAAGGAGTAACAGGAATGCAGAGTACTGGGCTAATGGTAAGATTCTTGGTAGTATAGATGAGCAGACAGATCTGTGTGTCCAGGTACATAGATACCTCAAAGTTGCCACCCAGGTTGATACGGTTGTTAAGAAGGCATATGTTGTGTTAGCTTTTATTGGCAGAGGGATTGAGTTTTGGAACCATACTGCAGCTGTACAAAATTCTTGTGGGGTTGCATTTAGAGTATTGCATACAGTTCTGGTCACCACATTATAGGATGGATGTGGAAGATTTGGAAAAGCCTAGACAGCATTTACTAGGATGTTGCCTGGTATGGAGGGAAGGTCTTACAAGGAAAGGCTGAGGGTTTTAAGGCTCTCTTCATTAGAGAGAAAAAAGTTGAGAGGTGACTTAAGTGAGACATGTAAAATAATCAGAGGATTAGACCGGTTGGACAGTGAGAGACCTTTTCCTTGGATGATGATGGCTAGCATGAGAGGACATAGCTTTAAATTGAGGGGTGATAGATATAGGACAGATATCAGAGGTAGTTTCTTTACTCAGAGAGTAGTAGGAGCGTGGAATGCACTGCCTGTAACAGTAGTAGACTCGCCAAAATTAAGAGCACTTAAATGATCATTGGATAGGCATATGGATGAGCATGTAATAGTATAGGTTAAATGGGCATCAGATTGGTTTCACAGGTCAGCGCAACATCAAAGGCTGAAGGGCCTGTACTGTTCTGTAATGTTCTACGTTCTAGTTAGACTCCAAACTAAAGTACACAACCTTAAAGACAATAATCTCAGGGTTGTGAACTGAGCCAGTCACTATTTGGCATTGGTTTAAGAAGATTAGAGAATTGAATGCATAGCTTAAAGAAACGTGCAAAAAGAAGACGATGTGATTCATGGGGCATTGGCAAAATTTGTTGTGAATGAGGGAGATGTTCCATCGAATTGGACCCAATTTGAATGGGATCAGTGTCCAAGGGAATTATTTCTCTGGTCTTGAACAGGTATTTCAACTAAAAGTGGGATCGGAAGAGGTGCAAGTAGATGATTCTGAACTTTAAAAAGGTCGAGGAATTGCACCGTCAAGCAATATGGGTAAAAGTGAAGAGAATGGGACATAGCATCTAATGGTAACAGTACTTCAGCAAGTAAGGTCCATGCAAAGAATAAAAAACAAACATACTTCATTTTATTACAAATGCTTTACACATTAAAGGTCAGCAGTCAAATCACCATAGTCTTACCAGAGCATAAGGCTGCTCTCTCATTCGAAAAAGATGAATGGTGGTGATTTGACTTGAGAGCCACAATACCTCAGGTGAGTGGAAGAGGTTGAGAAGGATAGTCCTTTATGGTAACCTCAGCTGGTGTGGCAATTGAACCCACGCAATCGGCATCACACTGCTTCGCAAAGTGACCATTCAGCCAACACAGCTAGGTCAGCAGTACAATACTATGGCAATGCAAATAGAGATAAATAGCTTAGACCTAATCATCATTACAGAGACAAAGTGACCAATGCCAAAATTTGGAAATTATCATTCCAAGCTACGACAATATTTCGAAAAGACAAGCAAATGGGAAGCAATAGCACTGGTAGTGAAGGATGATGTAAGGACTGTCGTAAGAAAGGATTGTGGCTCAGGAATAGATCAGGAAGTAGAATCAGTACAGATAGAGAATAGGAATAATTAGAGTCAGGAAAACACGGCGGGGGGGGTGGTGGTTTATAGGCCCCTTACAGCATTAAGCAATAAATAATTGGAGCTTGAAACAAAAGAGATTCTTTTTATGGGGGAGACTTGAACCTTCATACAGACTGGCCAAATCAAATTGGCAATGTTAACCTGGAAGATCGCTTTATGGAATGTTTTACATTATGGAACCAACTATGATTCAGACTATTTTTTGACTTATTATGTGAAATGGCTAGTTTAATTTGTAATTTTATTGTCAAATATATTCTGGGAAAAAGTGATCATAACACAATCGAATTTTCTTTTTAGCATCCCTACAATGTGGAAACAGGCCACATCAACTCTCCGAAAAGCATTCCACAGAAACTCAATCCCCTACTCTATCCCTGTAACCCTGTATTTCCTGTGGCTGATCCACCGAGCCTATCCATCCCTGACACTGTGGACAATTTAGCATGACCAATCATATCCAGGCTGTGGACTCTGGACTCTGAAGAGGCAATAATATAGTCAAGGGCTGTTCATGTGCAAATATGGGTTGCCTTGGTGACTGGATACTGGCTTCTGTGGAGCTATTTCACAAAGAGATAAAGCGAATGGGGATCATGATGACACCTGGGGAATTTGGAGAATAATATGGGGGAAAGCATGATGTTTACATTTGGATAGTAATAATAGAGAAGCACAATTCTTTTGAAAGGCAAAAAAATCTCAAATATTCAGTTTCAGAGATACTTAGGTGTATTGTATAAAGAACCTGCATATTAGTGTGAAGTACAGAAAGCAGTTTGGCATCCAGCATGCTGGACTTTATTGCAAGGGAGGGTTGGGGTAGAAGGATAAGGAAGTCTTGTTACAATAATAATGTGAGAACACACCTGATGCATTGTGCACTATTTTGGTCTTCACTTCTGAAGAAGAATACTCATGCCAGAAGTGATGCATTCAAAGTTAACTAGATTGGTTCCTAGGATGAGAGGGTTGCCCTCTAATGAGAAACTGAGTAAACTATATTATCTGGAGTTTAGAAGAACATACAAGATTATGAAGGAGTACACACTTAGAGATTATTTCTCCCAGTCTGGAAATCTTCAACACGTGGGCACAATCTTAGGATGAGAGGCTGATCACTTAAATCTGAAATGAGGAAAATTTCTTCACACATAGGATCGTCAAATATTGGAATTTTTTTTATTCCAGAGGATGGTAGACACTATTATTGAATACATTATGGCTGAGATAAACATTTGGTATCTTACAGAATTAAGAAATACAGGAAGAAGTTAGAGAAGTAGAAAAGAAGCAGAATAACTTAATAGCATGTTGAAGCAAATGGAGGGGCTAACTGGTCCAATCCTACAGCTATTTCTTATGTACTTATATATTATATTTTTATGTGTTCTTAATTATTTCTTTTCCAGAAATCAAGCACCACTGGCTTGTCTATATATGTACGTTCGATCATCTAAACCTTCCTTATTTTCTCTCCTTAATAGTAAATTTGGATAAGATAAGGATTCCATCCAGATAAAACTTATACTTTCCAGCATTATTGCATCTAATTGTTCCATTGGAGCTTTTGCAATTAATATTTCTACCGGGAGTTCTTTACTCAAAGTCATGACTCCTGTTGATGAATGAGGTGTCAGCATTTCCTGGATACCCGTCCAAGACGCCATCCTTTTAATGCAAATTAAGGCAGTGAGTGTGTACTAACTATTAGACTAGTTTTATCCTCAGTCAATATTCACTCCTGACAGTTATTTCCCAGTGAACAACAGTCAGGAATGAAAACACTGGTGAGCTCAACCTGCAGGAACCTAGGAACCAACTGCAGTAACCCCACCTCACAGCTCTTCCACTTGAGACAGACCAACAAAAGACGTTCAATTCCAAAACTATTTCTTGTTTTTAATGGGTTAATGTCACATCACATGGTGTTGTCAAGATTCAACTGGGAAACATGTACAGATAATCATACACTACTGCTCCACATGCCATCTTAACACGTGTAACATACCAACTGGATCACAAAGATAACCAAGTAGCCTGACTGACTGTTATTCAGGATAAAAGTATTTTACACCAGATTTTAATATTAACAGAAAACAGCTCTAGTTATTGTAACACACTTAACTTTAACAAATGGCAGAGAAATGAAAAAACTTCTAATCTACTACTATGCAACTTCGACTAAATCCACTTAAAAACCCATAAGCTCTCACACTTATTATTGATTAGGACAGGTGGTTTGATACAAGTATTATTGGTAGGAAAAAATATGGGCAGGGAAGACAAAATGTTGAAGTTCAGAAATCAAGATCACAAGGGGTGAGTTAAGTGATCATTCTCATTTCCTTTTGATTTCAGCAACAACTCACACTGTCGTCTGCACAGCGATGGTCACTCTTTATCGACAGTTGATCAGATGGGCCTAGGTCTTCTTGCTCGAACTCTTCTTTTTAAACTTTTGCAGTTTTTCTGTATTTTCACCTACATGTGGAGAACTTTACTAGGTCTGGAGGTCATAGAGTCATAGAGTCAGAGATGTACAGCATGGGAACAGACCTTTCGGTCCAACCTGTCCATGCCGACCAGATATCCCAACCCAATCTAGTCCCACCTGCCAGCACCTGGCCCATATCCCTCCAAACCCTTCCTATTCAAATACCCATCCAAATGCCTCTTAAATGTTGCAATTGTACCAGCCTTCACCACTTCCTCTGGCAGTTCATTCCATACATGTACGACCATCTGCATGAAAAAGTTTCACCATAGGTCTCTTTTATAACTTTCCCCTCTCACCCTAAACCTATGCCCTCTAGTTCTGGACTCCCCGACCCCAGGGAAAAGACTTTGCCTATTTACCCTATCCATACCCCTCATAATTTTGTAAACCTCTATAAGGTCACCCCTCAGCCTCCGATGCTCCAGAGAAAACAGCCCCTGCTTGTTCAGTCTCTCCCTATAGCTCAAACCCTCCAACCCTGGCAACATCCTTGTAAATCTTTTCTGAACCCTTTCAAATTTCACAACATCTTTCTGATAGGAAGGAGACCAGAATTGCATACAATATTCCAACAGTGGCCAAACCAATGTACTGTACAGCTGCAACATGACCTCCCAACTCCTGTACTCAATGCTCTGACCAATAAAAGAAAGCATACCAAACGCCTTCTTCACTATCCTATCTACCTGCGACTCCACTTTCAAGGAGCCGTGAACCTGCACTCCAAGGTCTCTTTGTTCAGCAACACTCCCTAGGACCTTATCATTAGGTGTATAATGCCCTGCTAAGATTTGCTTTCCCAAAATGCAGCATCTCGCATTTATCTGAATTACACTCCATCTGCCACTTCTCAGCCCATTGGCCCATCTAGTCAAGATCCTGTTGTAATCTGAGGTAACCCTCTTTGTTGTCCACTACACCTCCAATTTTGGTGTCATCTGCAAACTTACTAATTGTACCTCTTATGCTCGCATCCAAATCATTTATGTAAATGACAAAAAGTAGAGAATCCAGCACCGATCCTTGTGGCACTCCACTGGTCACAGGCCTCCAGTTTGAAAAACAACCCTCCACCACCACCCTCTGTCTTCTACCTTTGAGCCAGTTCTGTATCCAAATGGCTAGTTCTCCCTGTATTCCATGAGATCTAAACTTGCTAATCAGTCTCCCATGGGGAACTTTATCGAACTCATTACTGAAGTCCGTATAGATCACATCTACTGCTCTGCCCTCATCAATCCTCTTGTGAGACATGATTTCCCACGTACAAAGCCATGTTGGCTATCCCTGATCAGTCCTTGCCTTTCCAAATACGTGTATATCCTTTCTTTGGTTCTCTTGCAATTACTGCTGTCTAATAAACTGCAGGTCAACTCAAAGACACCTGACAGTACCCTGTCTCAAAGTATCTCTCCAAGCTTCAAAAATCGACATTGCATTGCACAGTTAAAAGTATGTGCCACATTGTAAAATCCTCCTAGTATTTCAGTTATATAATAGCCCAACTTCAATTTCAGATTACGGTCCAAAACAGAAAATAAATGCGGTACCTTTCAGTGCAAATATTACAGTCTTGTCCCTTGACCTACTCTTGGGAAAGAAAAATTGGTGAGCCCCATTCTGAAAGCGAGCATTCCAAATAGAAAGGTAAGTGAATTTAATATCATTAGGACGAATGTGGTCAGCTGTTAAGTAGGACTAGCTGTTCTATTAATCAACCTGCCTGACTGAATTGTGCAGGTAGTTTGCATGATTGCCTTCAGTCATCATGTATGGTCTGCCCGAAGGAAAGTCCTTGGCTGATGGTAGTCTTTACATTCTCTCCATTTTATGCCAATCACGTTCTTCAATTATCAAACCATCCAATGTTGATATTCTCTTTCTCACTCCTGTCTCATGTAACTTTTCTGTTTGTCTCTTATAAACCTGAACCTTCTTAAAGAATGTGTCTGACTTTCTGTTTGTGCCCAATTACATTCAGGAAATTTCTGTTTTTCATTCTCCATACCCCTTCATCATTTGTTATTTCTTTTGTTCAGCAGATCCTTGCCATTCTCCTCCAAACCCATATTTAAAACTTATTTAGCAAGCTGGCAGTCTGAGTCACACATCAACACAAAGCAACAATCCAAATTAAGCTCTCTGCAAGCCATTTCTCAAGTTTGTTAATTCAGCTCTCTCATTAGTAACTGCCTCTTCTTACAAAAACTGTATTTACCATTGATTTCCTAGTTCCAGTTCTCTTTTCCCCATGAACATGGGGTGGCACGGTGGCTCAGTGGTTAGCACTGCTGCCTCACAGCGCCAGGGACCTGGGTTCAATTCCTGCCTTGTTTGCACATTCTCCCTGTGTCTGCATGGTTTTCCTCCGGGTGCTCCGGTTCCTCCCACAGTCACAAAGATGTGCAGGTTAGGTGAATTGGCCATGCTAAATCGCCCGTAGTGTTAAATGAATTTGTCAGGGGTGACTGTAGGGGAACAGGTGTGGGTGGGTTGCTCTTTGGAGGGTCGGTATGGACTTGTGGAGCTGAAGGGCCTGTTTCCACAGTGTAGGGAATCTAATCTAATCTAAATATGAATATTTCACAGTGATTTTAAGACCTGCATCAATTTGATTTTGCCAATGTTTACTTTCATTCCAGATTTATGTCTGCTGCAATTAGTCTGCTGACTAGTTCTTGTAATCCTTCTTGTGTTTCCTACAAGTGCTTTGCTATCTGCAAATGCAACTGATGTTATCGTTCATCCTTCAATTCAAATGCCAGATTCTTCAAGCACTTCTTTGATCCTCCATAATAGCTGATCCTCTTTTCCAAACAATACCTCAATATGATTTAAAAAAGTCACCTTCTAGGAAGAACTGCACACAGGATTGTCTAACTTAACAAAATACCATCTTCGTTTCCTCTTTATGTGCCTACTAATTTGTGGGAGGACAAGTTTTTAATGTGTTCTAACATGCTTCAGAAATATATGTGCAGACAAAGAAGATTAACTAACTCAATACTTAAATGGATTACCAGAGATAAAATACTGGCGCAATTCAGGTGACATCGTAAACTGTGGCAGTGCAGTTCAAGCAGTTTATGAAAGCCATTTCAAACAGATCGTAACACCACTGAACACACTGTTATATCTTCATTCTTTACAATCAGTGATTTATTTAAATGGAGAGGTTTTTTTTTAAATTCCAGTTTGAACTTGAAACTTTCTATAAACAGTTCCAGCTTCATCCTCATTCCTTCATATTCCGAATATCATGAGACCTCAGTCCTCTGAGAACTCTTCCGATTCTGGACTCATGAGTATCCCCGATTTCCTTCACTCTTATAGTGGTGGCCATTCCTTCTGTTGTCCAGACCCTGAACTCTGAAAAGCCGTCCTTACTCAGCTCTGCTCCTTTAAGACACTTCTCAAACCAACCCCTTCAATCCAGCTGTTGGCCAGGTGTCATAAACTAATATTGTTTTCAGTAGCTAGGCATAAAATCCTACAATTAGAACAATTGTATATTGTTGCTGTCTAATTCTGAAGAAATATAACCTCAGAAGCAATAGTCAACATCTCTGAGGTTGAATTATCAAAAGCCAAGTAGGTATATCATAACCAATTTCTGAGGCAGTAATAAATTACTTTGAAATAAAGCAAAAACTTAGTTCAAATGAATGACTTCCACAGTGTTAAACAGAGAAGGGAGCCAAAAGAGCTGAGTTACATGGTAGTAAAGTTAATGGACTAATTCTGCTGCTGTAAGTGACAACAGAGAAGCAAAGGCACTCAATTCAATGACTATTTTAAATTAATTGCCAGCTCTCTGAAATATAAATTTACAGTTTACTTTAAGAAGTAATAGTTAGTTTTGAATTTTTATTATTACAAGATGATGTAATATAGGTGGAAGGGTAATAAAGGTTAAAAGTGGTGGTGGTTTTGCATCACATAATACCTTTACATCATAACATATTCTCCCAGGTTTTATTCAGCAAAGTGTTACTGGAAAAGGCTGTATATTTAGGGCAAGTGATTTGACACAGTGCAACTTCCTGCAAAATTCTGACATAACTGCCATTTATTGCTGAGCACTGTAATTATGCAGAGGAAGTCTTAGTGGCGAAGAAAATAAGGGATCTCAGCAACAACAAATCACTTGATAAGTAGATAGGTAGAGATCTATAGACTTCACAGTTGATTAGAATATCTGTGATAAAATATAACCAGTGATATGTGATAGCTCAGTAATACTGATGGGCTTTCTGGGTTGAGGCTTATGCAATGGCACTTCATTTTTAAAAAACAGAAAAGGACTTAATGGAAGTGCACATCCTGAACACTGCTACTGGATAACTGAAGGAGTTAATACATTTCAGACTCCACCAAGGTCACAGTCACACACAAACACACACACAGAGATGTGTACAGTTTCTGCTGAAGAGTGCATTCTTAATTTCAAGGTGTTTCTCCTGCATGGTCAGTTTTCATCCACAATTCAATAATGTCTGAACCCCTTCCCTGGCTCTGATATTGTCTGCGCAATGTTTTCAAATTTAGTGTGAAAACTACTTGACTGTCCCAGGGCCACAGACGGTGTTAAGAGGATCAGGGAGGAGAGTGATCTAATCAAATCAGAGGAGCTCATAGAAGAAACTCCAGCCTGTTTTGTACCTCTTAACGTTAACCTTGCCAATCAAGAAGCAAGCAGGAGCGTGCCTATGCACATTAACTTCTACCCTGTCCTTGAACCACTGCGGACACCAAACCAATAAGGCCTTCAATCCCGAGGCCCAGAGAGCCCTGGAGATACCTCCAATTCCATTAAAGGGACTCTTGAGAAAGAAAGACACACATCCTAAAGTGCAAGGTCCTGAAAGGAGCTAATGCCTTACACATTTATTAATGCCACCACAAGAGAACAAATTAAAGACAATAGGTCATACTTATTGGTCACAAGCTGTAACCCTTTCGAGCCTATGTTATCAGTGCTTTCAATTGCTTTCACTAGTTTGCTTAAACAAGCATCTAGAGATTTCAAGGCTACCTCGATAATCAAATAACTAAACACCTTGGTCCTAATCACTTGACTACATGAATCTTTTCAGTACTGAGCTAGTACCTACTTTATACAGTGTAGTCCACTATTTATCATATACTATTAGCCGCAATATATATGCTGAGACATGTCATGGCTTGCAATGCCAAGAAAAACTCAGCAAGAGCCTGTTAACTGGCATAAGAAAGTAATTAAACTTAAATGTGCTCAAATGATAAACTGCATTTTTCACATTGCTGCAATAGCAAAGTTATAACAAACCAACTGCAGACAATTTCCTTGAGGGACAAGCAGACAAAATAAAAAAGGCAACTGCTTTATTCAGCCCAACTTAAAATTCAATACTTCAATTACAAATATAACAGTAAATATTCATATTGGTTTGATGGTATGAAGTGTAGAAATCCAGCCCAGGGCTTTATTTTTAAGTCTCTATAGGATGTGTTAATGTAAGTGAGAGTGACACTGATAGGGGTGACAATTGTGAAAGAATACAACAGAATATAGATAGATAGATTGGTGACTTGAGCACAGAATTGGCAAATGAATTTTAATCCAGACAAATGCGAGGTGATGCATCTTGGAGGATCAAATTTAGGTTGAATTATACTATAAATGGTAGAATCCTTAGGAACATTAATATAGAGACGGATCTGGACATGCAGGTTCATTGTTCCTTAAAAGTGGCAACACAGGTGACCAAGGTGATTAAGAAGGCATATGATATGCCTGCCTTCATCAGGGCATGGAGTACAAGAATTGGCAAACCATGTTGCAGTTATATAAAACGCTTATTAGGCTGCATTTGGATATTGTGTATAGTTTTGATCGCCACACTGCCAGAAAGACATGGGAGCTTTGGAGAGAATGTAGAGAAGGTTCACCAGGATGTTACCTGGTCTTGAGGGCATTGGCTATAAGGAAAGGTTAAAGAGATTAGGATTGTTTTCACTGGAAAGATGATGACTGAGAGGAGACCTGATAGAGATCTCCAAAGTTTTGAGAGGCATGGAAAAGGTGGATAGTCAGAGGCTTTTTACAGGGTTGGAGTTTCAATTATAAAGGGGGCACAAGTTCAAGGTAAGGGGGACAAGTTTAAGAGACATTTGCAAGGGAAGTTTTTCATGCAGTGGCAGGAGCCTGGAATGCACTACCAGAAGAGGTGGTGGAAGTAGGCATGTTGACAACATTTAAGAGGCATCTGGATGGTTACATGAACAGACAGGGAATAGAGAGACATGGACTGACTAAGGGCAGAAGGTTTGTCTTTTAATTTATTCAGGGCATATTGATTGGCACAGGCTTGGAGGGCCAAAGGGCCTGTTCCTGTGCTGTTCTTCTCTTTTGTTCTTCAGTTAAAAATCTGAAGGTTTGAATTAGGAATCAAGGATCCAGCAACATGACAAAGTAGCTGTTCAATTCATGCAAGTTTAAACTGCTGAGAGGTCTTTCAGGGAGATGAGTGGGATAACATGGAAGGGCACGTCAACTGCCTTCCAGACAATGGCTGAAAGGCAATCAGGAGCAGGAACTATAGTCTGAGAAGACTGTACCAATTACAACAATCCTTACTGACACTGCAATAAGGATTGGTGAACTCAGCCTGGGCAGAGGTAACACTTGGAACTTTTGTTTTACTTGGAACCTTTTTTTGGCATTGCAATAATCCATACAAACAAGAAATGACCACTTGTTCTTTATTTTTAAAAATTTTAGTCAGAAGAATCTGGTCATATTTTCCTTCTACTATTGCGTTTCCCCCACTTTGTAAACTCAAATTTAATTCAGTGAACAAACAGGACTAACTGTATTGCAAATGACTAACTGAATACCAAACAGCTATCATCAGCTGCTATAAACCTCATCCAAGTTAGCAGTTAAATTATGTCTTCTGAAACTCACTCAATATCTATTTTCTGCAGAAACAGAGCTGTTTTTGACTTATAGTTAAGAATGTCACTGTTCAAATGAACATGTAAACAGAGATGGGAATGGTTTTGTAGCTTCCCCAAGGATTCATGATTCATACCATCTTGAACAACAAATACATTCCTCTTCCACAAACCTTTCCTGCCGTGAAGGCTGTTTAGAGCAGCCAGAACTTTGCCAAGGTCTCTCCACATTTAGTAGTTTAGTAGCACAGTGGATATTAGCTCATCTCTTAATAAAAGGGAACTTTATGATGCATGATAGGCACAATAATCTACGGCTCACTAAAACCAACTAATGCCAGGAAAATAGGCCGGCAGCCCTGAGAATGTGGACAGAACAAGTGACATGGGGGAGGATTGGGGCTAGTTGCTACCCATGTGAAGCGGAAGTGGAGTCTGTGGACTAAGTTGCTTCAATAGTAGAACAAGGAGAGAAAATGAAGGAAGAAAGTACCAAGGATGAAATCTTCAGGAATTACACAGTTAATGGAGGCTAAAGGGCTGTAAAAATAGAAATCTCTGCTGAAACCAAGAAAGACTAAACGTTCTGAGGTGGGAACTAAAGGAGACACTGAAGCACGATGCCATGGTTGGCAGCTGTGGTGAAGTGGTAATGTCCCTATCTGAGCCAGGAAGTCTGAGTTCAAGTCCCACCTGGTGTGTAATAACACATTCAAACAGTTTGATTTGAAAATATCTACCAAGTCCTTCTGAATGCAAAACTTACCCGTCTCTTACCTTCATTTTTCTCTTATTTTTCTTATCAAAGCACATGTTTCAGACTTTGCCACATTATATTCTGATGTATTCTTGGTCATTTCCCTTCTCCCCAACCTGCCTACATCCATCTGCACGTCAGACTACTCATTACCATTTACCTTCCCATTAACCTTTTAACAGCAGCAAACTTGGATGTCTCACACTCAGTCCCCTTACTTAGATTTATTAATATACGTTGTAGACAGCTGAAATTCAGCCATTCATAAGCCCTTTATAAACACCGCAAACTCTATGAGATACTCTTCAAAATGTAATGGTAAACAAACAGCCACTTAAAAATATCTTCAAAAAGTTTAAGAACTCTTAAGTGTTCATATAAATGTTAAACACACAGCCATTCAAACCCTCTGCAATAACATCATCCCTTAATGAGTTTAAAATTGTGAAAGCAAAGTTTGCAAATTCTTTGACAGCTGTATCAACAGTACCTGCTGAGGCGAAGCCATTAGCTACAAACATATTGATCTGGAGCAGCAATTGGACACTCAGCCACTCAGATATATCTGCAAATGTGTTGTTGGTCAAAGCACAGCAGGCCAGGCAGCATCTCAGGAATAGAGAATTCGACGTTTCGAGCATAAGCCCTTCATCAGGAATAGTTTTTCGTGGCTGAAGAGTTTCTGTGCAGAGGAGATGACCTGGGGGGTGCAGTGAGAGAGGGACTCACTGAAATCCTTGTAGAGGGAGGAAGAGAGCTTCTTCAAGGAAGGCATCCTTGTAAGAGGATTCGCAGTAGGTTAAAATCTTCGAGTGAAAAATGAGGTCTGCAGATGCTGGAGATCACAGCTGCAAATGTGTTGCTGGTCAAAGCACAGCAGGCCAGGCAGCATCTCAGGAATAGAGAATTCGACGTTTCGAGCATAAGCCCTTCATCAGGAATATATCCACCACTGACAAAGGTCATGGCTGATTACTCCACATAACCTTTCATGTTCTTGCTTATTGCAAGTTGATCTACCTCTGCCTTAAAAGCATAGGAAGACTTGTCCTTCTCTGCCGTTTGAAAATCAGTGTTTTGAAGATGCATGCCACTCTGAAAAATACATTGTGCTCATCTCTGTCTTAAATTGGCAATTCCTCATTTTTAAACTGAACTTCAGTTCTAGAAACTCTCACAAAAGAAAACATCCTTTCCACATACATTTTCTTAAGGTATCAGGATCCCTGAGGACATATATATTTCTATCAAATTACCACTTGTTCTTTTAAGGTCCAGTGGATACAAGCTGAGTCTGTCTAACCTTGCTTCAGAAGACAAAACAGAATAGAGTGGTGCTGGAAAAGCACAGCAGTTCAGGCAGCATCTGAGGAGCAGGAAAATCGATGTTTCAGGCAAAAGCCCTTCAGGTATTCCTGATGAAGGGCTTTTGCCCGAAATGTCGATTTTCCTGCTCCATGGATGCTGCCTGAACTGCTGTGCTTTTCCAGCACCACTCTATTCCAGAATCTGGTTTCCAGCATCTGCAGTCATTGTTTTTACCTCAGAAGACAAAATGCCCATTCCAGTATTAGCCTCGTAAACCTTCACTGAACTGCTGCAAATATATTTCGATACTTCCTTAAATAAGGACACCAATACTGTACATAATACTCCAGATTGGTCTCACCAATGTCATGTATAGTTGAAGCATAATCTCCCTCTTTTGTGTTCAATCCCCTTCACAATTTGATTCTATTAGCTTTTCTAGTTACTTGCTGAACCTGTACACTAGCCATTTGATATTGATGCACTGAGACATCCAGATCCCTCTGCATTTCCCTCTGCAATTTAGGCGACACGTTTCTTTTTAAATTATTCATGCTAGATGTCTGCCCACTCACTTAACCTATTAATATCCATCAATATGGTTTGGCGTTTAGGAAAAGCTTAATAATGAGACTCCGATGTGCAGTTATGTTCAGAAAAGCTCAGTGCTGAACATAATCAAACCTGAGGTAGTGAAGCAGATCCATTCTACTGCTTTAGGGCTATATTGATGTTGTACTGTTAATTAAATAAGTCAGTCATCCACTTTGCTAATTCAAAGGTTCAAATGGTAGATAAAAAAATGATAGATCAACAGATGGATTAAATCAGAGTCAAACTGACACTAAAATCTGATTCTGTTTAATGCAAACATGCATTTTGGAGATATGTATCTGCATGCTTTCACAGTGCTAGTCAATTTAATGGCCACTTACCTAAGAACCAAGCCCCATCATCAAACACTGCATTACAAACATATTTAAATTTTCATAAAGCATCTAATTATGATCTGTAAAGTTGTTAACACCTTATAAAATTGCATCAAAAGGTTCCTGATTCCAGAGAGGCTGCCTTTTTGGTTCACAAACCCACCTGACTTGATTCCTGACATAAACTCTTGAAACCTACCAGCCTCGCTGAAAATCTCAAACTCAATGAAATACAGAATTGAAGTAGTTAACAATATTAGTTGTCCCAAAACCAATGTGTGTGTGTATTAGATTGTGTATTGGTCAAACTAGTGGCCAGTGGGAATGAGGTCCCAAAGTTGAATAACCACCCTCCGTTCCTCCTCTTTACTTGTTTTGCTTGGGTTGTGGCAGCTTCGAAATGGCATAATGCACTTTCAGTTGGCTACTTTCATTTGACTCAAGTTTTGTGAGTCTTATCTTGAACAATGCAAGCTGGACCACAAAGCAGAATTCCCATCTCATTTCCAACAGTATTTATACAAAGAGTAGCTATCTTTGAGTGCTTTATATAGTAATTTGTTTTTCCAAGGGATTAATTATTTCCAAGTTCTGAATGGCTTAATGAGCAGGAGGTATCTTTCACTAACAAGTGTGTTTTATTGAGAGCTGTATTAGATAGCTGAAAAGTTTTGTTGCGTTTTCATCTCCACGTTGCTCCTGAGATCTGCTCATGGTGGACACTGGACGAGTTTATGGAGGGCATAGATGGTATGAGGAGCTGCAAGAGTTCAGACAGAAGATATGAGAAGATACTGACATAAGTGAGGCATGAGTTGGCGTGGGTGGCTTGGAAAATATGGAGAAATAGATGAGGAGAATGGTTTGACATGTAAAGTATGAGGGTCTGAGGTGGATGAGGTGCTGCTATGAGTTGGCTCTGAGGGCATGAGGGTCATGGGGATGGATGAAAGTTGAGAGGGCTGAATGATGGAAGACTAGATGACACCCTAAAGAAAAGGGATGAGTTCACAGAAAACCTTCTAATCAGCGGCCTTGACACTTGCTCTCTCCACTGATTTTCAACATTCTGGATTAGTGAATCAGATTCTACACAGCACTCGTCCACTGAAACATGTTACATTTTTCAGGGCACTTTTACTGAGATGGGGAAACAGAGTTGAGAAATTTCCCAACTTGAGCTACCCATCTGGGAAGGAATATTATGGCCCATTGTCTTTTTCTTTCTTCCTGTACTAGTTTCTTGGTCCTCTCTTGTTAAATTCTAAAATCATCCCAATCCTCAGGATTACTACTCTTTTCTGGCAACATTATAAATCTTGCCCTTTGACCCAAAATAATCTTTAACTCCTTTTGGACCACTTTTTGTCTTTAAGGAATTATTACTAATGTTATAAAAGCCAGCCATTGCTTGTTAGCGAATCTAACTTAGCTCGGTCACCCCACATATCTTTGCAGTTTGCTTTGTTTAGATTTCAGACCCTATCATCAGATATAACTAAATCACTTTCAACCCGAAACAAAATTCTATCATACAATGGTTATTCTTCCCCAGAGACCCCTTTATTACAAGGTCAATTAATCTTTCTCATTTCACAATACTGGATTCAAAATAGCCTGTTTCCAATTTGGTTCATTGATATACTGAATTAGAAAACGATCTTGCATACATTCCATCAATTAGCCGCCCACATTATTACTGCAAATTTGGTTCACTCAGTCTATATGAAACTTCAATCCTCCATGATACCTGTATTATTCTCACTACGTGCAGCTTTAATTTCATCACTTATACTCAGTGCTACATTTACTGTTCAGAGGCTTATAACCAACTCACATCAATGCTTTGTGCACTTTACTGTTTCAGAGCTCCACCCAAACTCTGTTATTTCTTGAACTAAGATATTTTTCTTGACTCCATTTTTATTATCAGAGCTACTTTTCCTCCCCTTACATTTTACTTCTATCTTTGAAAAGGCAAACAATAGATATTCAATCAAACCTATTTATTTCTCTCTGCACTATTAATTTATTTAATTTACTGCAAAGGCATTGCACAAATATAGTGCCTTCAACTTTTTTCTAATTTTCTCTGACATCATCTTAGTCCCTAATTCCCTATGAGCTTTCTTAAACTCACACTGCTTATTTTTGCCCACAGCACACTTTGCCCTGGAGTCTTGATATTCCCTTGCTGCTTTTGAAGTTATCATTTTCTGAATACTCCCATGGGCCTCCCCAAATTCATTAATTAAATGCCCTAGTTATTCCACTCCAACTTCAGTCAAAGGAGGTAAACTCAGCAAAAATTTCAAATGAAAGTTTATTCATTTTATTTAAAAATTTAATAAGATTAACAATTTTAACAATCATCCATATTTAACACAGTCCATAAACCAAGCTTGCCTGACTGCCTAAAACAAGCTCTGAAAAGGTTTCAAATTCCTACCTCCTTGTATCCTCCAGAGACACCTCCAAATCCATTAAGTGATTTTGCAGGGGCAAAAGAAGCACAAAATTAACGTGAGCATGCTAAGAGGTTTCAGGCTTATATTTTCAAGGGGGGGTGGTGGAATAAAAATCAATCAAACCGCCTGAATTGTCACTATCTAGTACAACCCTGTCATAATTTGTAAATTAATAATGAACACCCAAAGAGCCTACCAGAGAATTTTTCACAGACTAACCTGAATTATTACATAATTATACAGTAAACAGATTAGTAAATGCATTTGGGAAAGTTTTATTTCAAAAGAAATACACAATGGAGGTATAGTTACAACTGATGATATTAGACTGTCCTTACTTGAAATTTCAGATTTAAAAAACCTATAAATTCTATAAATATTCTTGTTCTGAAAGTGTTCAAACCTTCCTACTATAGGATTATAATTAATTCTTTGTTGAAAATTCTTAACCTTTATACTGACATTTGTCAACCTAAATTCAAATAATGATTTACAACCTTCTATTTTGTAAAATATGATTTACATGAAAAGTACACTTGCCAAGTACTGGTTCCTTTTATACATTAAATGTTGCTGGTGTCACATGATTGCTCCAAGGTAAATTTAACATTTTCACATCTTTAATAGATCGCTTGAAGATACAATTGTATATGCAGCCTTTCTCCCCGATATCCATTTGCTGTTACATTTTATAAGCAACACTGTGATAGAATTTAACTGTATACTTAATCTAAAATATATTCAGTTTAAATGGTAATTGTGCACAATATCTTGGAATATATCTTATTGGTCAATTTTACCTGCGCAAAATAAACTATGTTATGCCCCACCTAAAGAACAGCATTGGTTTATGTCTTTACAACAATAATACTTGTGGTATGATGGGGCAGAGGTTAACATTAAAACATAGACAATTGTTTGCTGTAAAAAAAAATCCTGCACTACTGTGCTCTGCCAACATCAGGAAATGCATTTGTGATTTTCAGTGAGAGTATTGGAACATTTCAAAGAATTGACTGAGAATTATGATTTGCATTCTGAAAGTATTCCCATTAATTGTGTGGATATAAGACAACTGCTTAGCCTGATCATGAGTAAGAAGAGTAGGCCATTTGGCCCAACGAGCCAGTCTGTCATCTTTCAATAAGATTGTGGCTGATTGATTATGGCCTTAACTCCACTTTCCTGTCACCCATAACTCTTAACTGTTTCATGAGAAAATTCAGAATCAGCCATGAGGATATTCAGTGGCCGTGCCTCCACTGCTCTCGGTGGATGAGAATTCCAAAGACTAATCAAAGTCTAAGAAGTGATTCCTTACCTCTATCTTAAATAGGAGACCCCTAGGTTGTGTTAGTGAACTCTAGATTTCCCCATACATCCTCTTGGCATCTGCCCAGTTAAATCCCCTCAGAATCTTGTAATGAGATGTTCAACTCTCATTTATTTGACCTCCAAATGAGCATAGGCTCAATCTGCTTGACTTTTTCTCATAAGACAAACCTTTCATTCCAAACTGTGAACTTCTGGTGAACTGCTTCCAATGCAAATACATCTTACCTTGAAAAAAAATGAACCAAACTGTACATTGTACCTCGGTCTCAACTGTATAGTTACAGCAAAATTTCGTTAAATAACAAACTGCTTTTCTTCTTGCCACAGTAGATAACCTCATATTTTTGCAAATTGGAGAAAAGGTGGCAGACGGAACACAATGACTGAACTTATTCACATCCTTTGCAAGCTTGCTTTCCAGCCTATGATCAGCAAATATGGCTACAATACAATTGGTAATTTCATAAAAGGAAGATTTCCTTTAGTAAAGGATGAACTGGTGTTTCCACCTTCCCTCAGTAGTTCATTTGCTCTTTTGAAGGTTTCACTTGTCACTTGTGTGTAATCCATGAGTCCAATATAGCCCTCACTAATATATGTATCATTCAGGTGAGCTGAGAGACAACAACTGAATATTCATATTTAATCACAGCGTGTGTAACAGCAGAGTCTGAGGCAGGAAGGGACACTGGGTACCTGATATCAAACTTAGCAAAGAGGACTGAACCAAAAATCTTCTGGTATGTGTGAGATCCTTTATGCACACCCGGACTCTCAGCCGCACCGCACGCTGCCCTCAAAGCGGCTGCGGGGGGGAAAAGAGACTGTCACACACCTCCTTCTGGAATGTGCCTACGCAGAAGAAGGCTGGAGAGGAATGCAGTGGTGTTTGTCGAGGTTCGTCCTGAGCTGCGCCGTGACGCGGGACTCCGTGCTCTACAGCCTGTTCCCTAGGACGCACGCCGAGACGAACATCAACTGTGCCTGGAAGATCATCAACTCGGTGAAGGACTATCTCTGGGCAGTCCGAAATCTGTTGATCTTCCAGCTGAAGGAGTTGACCCCGACTGAGTGTTGCAGACTGGCACATTCTAAGGTGAAGGACTACGTGTTGAGGGACGCGCAGAAGCTTGGGGCAATTGCCGCCAGGGCGCGATGGGGAAAGACCACCATGTAACATCTGCCTGCCTAAAGAAGAACAGGGGGCTCACGCAGTCATTTGGGCTCTGCTGACGCCTCAGCAAAAAAATATAGTTGTACAGACCTGTAAATAGGAACGATTACTCTCTTTCGGTATGCAAAGAAATGGAATGTTTACATATGTATAGCATGTCCACTTGTATAGATCATCAAAGTATTTTATGAATAAAGTATATTTTTGAAATAAAAAAAAGTGTGTCTTATTACCATGTCACCAAATGTATCTCATTAAACTACAGGGAATAACGAGGATTTTTTTTTGAAATGTAGTGCTAGTGGAATATATGAATAACCATAATTTACACTGTATTTCTTTTCAGCTACAATTTTTGTAGGCTACACTCTGACTGAACTTATAATATTCGAGATCCAGGTTTTTCCATGGGATAAAAGAAATATTAAAGAAGTTGAGTTTGTTTGCTGCCAATCATTGTGTATTAATTTGAATTATCACAACATTTTTAAAAAGACCTAATTTAGAAATTGTTGCTTCCTTACCAATTTGTATAATCCTTGTGATATATTTTACATTTAGTTTTGATGAATTTGCTGTGCTTGTGCTTATTGATTATTTGGTAAGTACATTAATCCATCAGTGATTGCAGTGATTAATTATCCAGTCAAATTTTAAGAAATATGATTAAAAGGAGATTAATGTTGGTTCAACGAACAATAGCATTTATTTATAATAGATGGGTTCATTTGTAGCAATACAGCCCTCTTAAAGCCACAGAAACAGATTAAAATAAATTTAACATATTCATTTAATGCAGTTGAGGAATGACTGTGCTGAGAAATTTCACACATTACAATCAGTAAAGAAATTCATTAAAACATATTTTCTGGGAATGGATGTGGACTAACCATGAGCTGAATTGTTGGATCAATCAAGCATCAAGATTTGATCAGAAGGAAAACAAGGTTTCCTTCTAAGATCTTCCTCTCTTCTCCTCTCAATGTGCAAGTCCACAGGTACTTGATATTATTCACACCTCCTCAAATCGGCATTCTTTAATTAAATGATTAGCCAAACTATTTGGCTATGAAAGGCATCACAGCCATGCTTGGTCAGCTGCTTATGCAACACATTCACTTTTCGAGCAGGAATATCATAGACAGAAATCTGACTGATTTCCCTACCCCAGAAATCCAGAAGCATGAAAGTCAATTCTGGCTCTTCAATTGAGAAAAGCTAACTTGAAACCTAGCACCTTTCTGGCTTATCTTACCCGGTTTGCAACTGAGTCATCAGCATAACCAGCCTTTTTACAGTTCGAAAATAATCAACAGCTCGTGGGGTATTACACATTATTTTACAGTGCTGTCAGTTCTGCTCTTGGAGCAGGTTGACAGAAGAGGTGCTCAAAGCCATGGGAGGATCAGACAAAGTAGTTGGCAAGAAAACATTCCCACTGATAGAAACATAGAGAACAAGGAGACACCTATTTAAGGTGACCAGAGGGAACATTAGGAAAATCTTTTCTATGTAGTGAATTAGAATCTAGAGTGTACTACCCAAGATTCTGGATTAGTGGTGCTGGAAGAGCACAGCAGTTCTGGCAGCATCTGAGGAGCAGTAAATCGACGTTTCAGGCAAAAGCCCTTCATCAGGAATACAACATCGATTTTACTGCTCCTCGGATGCTGCATGAACTGCTGTGCTCTTCCACCACCACTAATCCAGAATCTGGTTTCCAGCATCTGCAGTCATTGTTTTTACCTTGTACTCCCAAGAGCCTGGTGGAGGAAGGTGTAATCATGGCTTTCGAATGGCAACTGGATAGGCACTAAAAAGGGAAACAATTGCAGGATTGTGAGTAAAACCTGAGGAGCAAGACTAGCTGGACAGTTCTTCCAGAGAACTGAATGAATACAATGGGGAGTCAAATGGCTCCCCTGTGTTGTAACCACACTATGATTCTATATATAGGGACTCCGAGTGCTTTCTGAGAAAACATAAAGGAATTAACATAGAATGAACAAAGAAAACCAGAATACCAGAGTTCTCGGTTCAAATTTGATTTTTGAAATGGTCATCCTCTATTTCAAAAAAAAAAGTGGCATTAAGCTTAAAAGCATTGCTGATGAAGGAGTATTTATTGTCCTTCAGATTTCACCGGAAGTGAGAAATACAACACACAAGATTCGAAAGCAGATGTGACAAAGATACAGCACCTTAAGTAGTGACAAACTGTAGTTATAATTTCCCTACAACAAGAGGAAAAAGAAACCCTGTGAATTCATGAAACAAAATAGCCATTTGCCCTGTCAGTCAACCAGAAAACAAGTTAACCCAGTACTCCATTTACTCAGCACTCATTCATTTAGCCTATCACTCTAAAATAACCTGACAGCTATTGTTATAAAAGAAATGGCTTAAACATGCTGATCCTACTAACGAGCTATTGGTGTGTACAATAGGATTCTTAAACTGAAACCCAAAGGCGTGTCGAACACTATGCAGGGGAGTAACGAAGTACAATGGAAATGATTGTCCTGTTGACTGACAGATTGGCAGGGATTAGAAAATTATCGAGGGCCCTTCTGCAACATAAGTGCAGATTAATGTAATTTGGATAAATACGAAATCTGACCAACTGGGAAGGTCAGTTCTTGTACAAGCAGATCTCACAACCAAGGATCAAGTGAATCGCTGAAGGAAACTGTGTCCTTTGGGGGTGGTGCCTTCTGAACAGCAAAATTTAAGTGTGATATTTTACACAATCTACATCTTATAGATGTAACATCCACTCCTAACAAAACATATGCTGCAAGTGAAGAACTATGTTTGTACGACAACAGCACTGAACTAAAATAAATCTAAAGCAACATCATTTATGTTGCCTCTATCAAATTCATATTAACTCTGGTACTGTATTGTGATTGGGTAAAAAATGAGGTCTGCAGATGCTGGAGATCACAGCTGAAAATGTGTTGCTGGTGAAAGCACAGCAGGTTAGGCAGCATCCAAGGAATAGGAAATTCGACATTTCGGGCATAAGCCCTTCATCAGGAATGAAGGGCTTATGCCCGAAACGTCGAATTTCCTATTCCTTGGATGCTGCCTAACCTGCTGTGCTTTAACCAGCAACACATTTTCAACTGTATTGTGATTGTAAATTTTGCCTTAAAGATGATTGGGGTTCCCACTCACAATCAGAAAATGCCATTGCACAGTGCAGCAAAGTGTTATACAAACTGAGAGGGTTCTGCTGTGCTGTTGGAGTTGTCGGGGGGAAGGCACAGTACTGACAGTTTCAATTTAGAAAAGAAAATCAAAATAGAACTCAACCAAACTCCCCAGTCCCATTAGCTAGTTACATATAGGGGTAATTATGTGCCAGCATTGGGACATGTTAAATTTTCATTACAAACAATTCACAATCACCTGGCAGAATTACAAACCAGACACTCGTTTAAAGCACCAAAGAGCAAAGCATAAAGCAAGACTCAAATGCAACTTCAAAAAATTGAAGGGAGAAAGAACAGAGAAGAGAGTCAATTGTAAAGAGAATAAACAGAGTTGTCAGCATCCTAATTAAGAATCTCAAATAAATAAATCAATCATTGTCATATTTCTACAAGTAGGGTGCAATGCTGGCCATGCCAGTAAAGAATTGCAACCTCTTACTATGTCAATGATTTTATCTTCTGTAAGTCTAATCTAATCTAGTTAAACTGTTGTGGATAAATTCAACCAGAATAACATGGGGACGTTACCACATAGATAATTTACTATTATACATCTGTACAAAAAAAAATAATTTCGCTCTTCAAATCAAATAACTGTTTTTACTACACTTTCTATTCAGCTAGGGTCTGGATCCACATCGATTCCAAATCCAACATGTGAATACTGTTGATGAAGAGTCATCTAGATTCGAAACATGAGCTTGCTTTTTCTCCATGGATGCTATCTGACCCACTGTGATCTTCAGCATTGTTGTTTTCAAGTGAAAACTTCTTATCAGCCGCAGTAAAATTCTGAACTGATCTGGGTTTTGGTTTCAAGTTCATAGTACAAAAGTGCTTAAAATTTGGCATAATTTGTTACAACAAAGGCACCAAAGTTGCTTGTAAAAATAGACAGATCGGATTATTTGAGGATTCAGTCTTAATTAGTAATACACATCTACTTTCTAATGTCATTTAATTTGCTTAATTTAAGTTATTGGATAAGAAATACTGTAACTGAATTCAGTAGATTCATAGCCCTGTAGCAATGTCCAGACTGGACATATTCATTTGCAATGACGATTGTGAAAGAATCTGGCATTGGATGCAAAAACTGAAAACATATTCTATTCTTCATCTTCATAAGCTTAAAAGTCTCAACTTTTTGATGCATTTCTAGAGTTTTCAATTAAAATGTTGATTCTTGAACAGAAGATCTGAATTCAGAAAGTAATGCACACTTCAGTAACTAGGCTGGTCTCAACTGGCTCATTCAGAAAGGTGAGAGCACCGGTCCTCTCCTGCCCCATTTTCACAACTCTCCAGACATACTTCTTCAAGTGCTCCTGAGGCAGCCTTTGAAGAGAATTGTTTCACGAGATAATTGTTTGCTAGAACAAAATTTAAACAAAGGAAATATAACGCTGAAGCCTTCACGTTCCACATATCAGGACAACGTGCAAAAATCCAAATTTAGAAAGGGAACATCAATTTGTACAGCATGTGAAGAAGATGGTAATGAGTAAGAATATGTTGTTCTGAAGATGCAGCAAGTAATGTTAACAATCATTCTTAGAAAGCTAATTAAATTCAAACAAGGCAGATAGACTCTGAATGTGCAGGGGTTTGGCATAGACAATGCATCAGGATTAAGAAGTCTCCATAATTCTTTCTTCAACGAACAAAGTGCAACATAAGGAAAAATTCCTTTTGCCGGCAATGTGAAGAGTCCTTTGTGTAGCTTCCAACATGTGCAAGTAAATCATGCAAGTCCAACTGACCATTTTAAATTGGTTTCAAGAATAACTTGAGGCACAGACTGGATTATTTCATAAATGTTTTTCAATAGTGGATTCACTGCTGACATCAGACACTGAGCTGAAATTTACAAGCACAGGTTGGTTGACCACTGTCAGAACTGCTGCCTGTTGGTCATAGAGTCACAGAGATGTACAGCACGGAAACAAACCTTTTGGTCCAACTCGTCCATGCCGACGAGAAATTCTAACTTAATGTAGTCCCATTTGCCAGCACTTGGCCCATCTCCCTCTAAACTCTTCCTATTCATATATCCATCCAGATGCCTTATAAATGTTGTAATTGTACCAGCCTCCATCATTTCCTCTGGCAGCTCACTCCATAGAGGCACCATCCTCTGTGTGAAAAAATTGTCCCTTAGGTCCCTTTTAAATTCTTCCCCTCTCACCGTAAACCTATGCCCTCTAGTTCTGCATTCCACTCCAGGGAAAAGACTTTGTCTATTTATCATATCCACGGCCCTCATGATTTTATAAACCTCTAGAAGGTCACTGCTCAGCCTCCAACGCTCCAGGGAAAAAAGCCCCATCCTATTCAGACTCACCCTGTAGCTCAAATCCTCCAATCCTGGCAACTTCTTTGTAAATCACAGTAAGAGTTTCTTAACAGAATTATACTTTTCTTACATCACCAGACTAATTAAATACCAAGACCAAGCCAAAGAATATTATAGAGACCCCTGGCTCTCACAATTCCACAAAGAGCTTGATCTGTGGGAGGTGGCGGTTATTGGCCAAATGCAGACTGTTAAATGTTGTGGATAGTTATAAGGAAACTTTTAATACAGTCTGACAATTGTTGTGATACATACCTGGCATTATAATGATACTGAAACTCATTTAATTCTTTTGTGTGATCCTTCTGGCTAGGAGGAAGCATTATGCTAATGGAATGTACAACTTGTGAGTTTACTGCACAATGGCATTCCAAGTTGGCTAGCTTCACATTTTGCTCAATGCACGAGACACCTCGTGCTTCTAAGGCAGACGGGATACCTGTGCACAAGCACAGCCAAAGGCTGTTTCATTTGTGTAACATATAGCGAGTGATAATTTAATCAGGATAGCCACTACCATGCGCTATGTCAGCACTGAAGCTGCATAGCGAGCAGGCAACTAGGTAAAGATAAAGTCACCATAATCCTGCTGGACATATGGCTTCTCACTCATCAGGCAGAGACAACTGGTTTAAATTGAGGATGACCAAGCCTCAGACAAAAGTAAAAGGTGAGGAAGAGAGACCTTCATTGTAACCTCAGCGGGTGTTAGATTTGAACCCACTCTGTGGGCATCACTCTATAGTGCAAACAAGCTGTCTGGCCAGCATGGCTTTACTTTCTATTCATTCATGGGATGAGGTTATCACTTGCTAGACCAGCATTATTGGTTATCCCTAATTGCCCAGGGCAGTTAAGAGACAACCACATTGCTGTGGGTCTGTGGTCGTGTGTAGGCCAGACCAGGTAAGAATAGCAGTTTCCTTCCTGAAAGAACATTAGTGAACCAGATGTTTTTTTTTCTGACAAATTGACAATGGATTTGTGGTCATCAGTAGTCTTTTAATTCTAGACTATTTTTTATTGAGTTCGAATTCCACCTTCTGCCATGGCGGGATTCAAACTCAGGTCACCAGAATGTTATAGAGGACCAGCGATAATACCACTTGGCCATTGTCTCCCCTGTTAACTGAAACTTGCAATTAAACAGCTCAAACCCCATTCAACAGGTTGCCAATAAAGGTTGATCTGGTAGCACATAGGAACTGCAGGAATCCTAATTTTTTTTTATTCATTCACAGAAAGCAGCCATTGCTGGCAATGTGAGCACTTATTGCCCCCCTCGAATTGCTCTGGAAAAGATGGTGTTGACCTGCTGATTTGAACCACAATAATTCATGTGGTGTAGGTACACCTATAGTGCTGTCAGAGAGGGAGGCCCAAGTAATTAAGAGCCACAAAAGTGCCTGACAATGACTTATTCTACAAAGGAGGATCCAATGACTGCTCTTGAAGTTAAATGGCATTCCCATCATTGAATCCCCTGCTGCCAACATTCTGGTGTTACCACTGGTCAGAAACTGGCTCAACCAATCATATAAATACTGTGGCTCTGAGAGAGCAGGCTGGGAATTCTGCTGCAAGGAACTCACCGATTGTAGATAAGAGCTGGGGAGACAGTGTATAAGGCACAAGTGAGGAATGTAATGGAATACTCTCTACTTTCCTGGATGAATGCAGTTCCAACAGCAGTCAAGAAGCACAACACGATACAGGACAAAGCATCTCACATGGCTGGTATTCAATCTACCACCTTCAAACTTCATTCTCTTCACTACAAATGCCAGACGTGTGTACTATCTCTGCGTGGGTGATCATGCCTCACAAATTTGTTAAGAGTTCTCTGATGAAGAGACCAGGAAGGTTGACACAGTCTATATGAATTTCAGTAAGGCCTTTGATAACGTTCCACATGGCAGGCTGGTGTGGAAGGTGAGATAGCATGGAATCATGGGGAAGCTGGCAAATTGGATACACAATTGGCTTGATGGTAGGAAGCAGAGGGTAATATTGGAAGCATGCTTGTCAGACTGGAGGCCTGTGATTAGTGGAGTGTCTTAGGGGTCCCTGCTGGGTCCATTACTGTTTGTTATCTATATCAATGATTTCGATGAGAATGTACAAGGCATGATTAGTAAGTTTGCAGATGACACTAAAATAGGAGATATCGTGGACAGTGAGGAAGTTCTCAGAAATGGCAGCAGGATCTTGATCAGCTGGGGAAGTGGGCTGAGAAATGGCAAATGGAGTTTAATATAGATAAGATCAAGATGTTGCATTTTGGAAAATCAAATCAAGGTAGGAGTTTCATGTTAAATGGTAGGGCCTTAAGGCGTGTAGTGGATCAGAGGGATCTTGGAGTTTAGGGGCACGGTTAAATGAAAGTGGAGTCACTGGTACACAAGGCAATGAAGAAAGCCTTTGGTACACTGGCCTTCATCAGTCAGGGCACTGAGTATTGATGTTGGGAAGTTATATTGCAGTTGTACAGGACACTGGTGAGGCTGCACTTTAAGTATCGTGTTCAGCTTTGGTCACCTTGCTACAGGAAGATTATTATTAAAATGTAAAGAGTGCAGATAAAATTTACAAGGATGTTGCCAGGACTCAACGGTCTGAGTTGTAGGGACAGGTTGGACAAGCAAGGACTTTTTCCTTTAGAGTGTAGGAGACTGAGGGGGGAATCTTATGGAAGTGTATAAGATCATGAGAGGCATGGATAGGGTGAATGCACTCAATCTTTTTCCCAGAGTTAGGAAATCAAGGACTAGAGGACATTAGTTTATGGTTAGAGGAGAAAGAATAAAAGGGAACCTGAGTAGCACCTTTTTTTAAACACAGAGGGTGGTACATATATGGAATGAGCTGCCAGTGGAAATGGTTGAGATGGGTACATTAACAACATTTAAAAGGCATTTGGACAAACGCATGGATAGAAAAGTTTTAGAAGGATATGGGCTCAGTGTAGGGAAATGGGGTTAGCATGGATGGACATTTGGTCAGCATGGATCAATTTGTCTCCATGCTGTAGGACTCTATGACCCTATCTACAAGAAGCACTGTACTCACTCCAATAGGATTCGTTGACAGCTTTTTCCAAACTTGTGACCAGTACAAACTCAAATGTCATTGGCAAATGTGGTGCCACTGTTTAAAGAGTTCGCTAAAGACAAACCAGGGAACTATAGACCGGTGAGCCTGACCTCGGTAGTGGGCAAGTTGTTGGAGGGAATCCTGAGGGACAGGATGTACATGTATTTGGAAAGGCAAGGACTGATTAGGGATAGCCAACATGGCTTTGTGCATGGGAAATCATGTCTCACAAACTTGACTGAGTTTTTTGAAGAAGTAACAATGAGGATTGATGAGGGCAGAGCGGTAGATGTGATCTATATCGACTTCAGTAAGGCGTTCGACAAGATTCCCCATGGGAGACTGATTAGCTGGTTAGATCTTATGGAATACAGGGGGAACTAGCCATTTGGATACAGAACTGGCTCAAAGATAGAGTCAGAGGGTGGTGGTGGAGGGTTGTTTTTCAGACTGGAGGCCTGTGACCACAAGGATGGGTGCTGGTTCCTTTACTTCTTATCATTTATATAAATGATTTGGATGTGAGCATAAGAGATACAGTTAGTAAGTTTGCAGATGACACCAAAATTGGAGGTGTAGTGGACAGCAAAGAGGGTTACCTCAGATTACAATAGGATCTGGACCAGATAGGCCAATGGGCTGAGAAGTGGCAGATGGAGTTTAATTCAGATAAATGCAAAGTGCTGCATTTTGGAAAAGCAAATCTTAACAGGACTTATACATTTAATGGTAAGGTCCTAGAGAGTGTTGCTGAACAAAGAGACCTTGGAGTGCAGATTCATAGCTCCTTGAAAGTGGAGTCGCAGGTAGGTAGGATAGTGAAGGCAGCGTTTGGTATGCTTTTCTTTATTGGTCAGAGTATTGAGTACAGGAGTTGGGAAGTCATGTTGCAGCTGTACAGGACATTGGTTAGGCCACTGTTGGAATATTACATGCAATTCTGGTCTCCTTCCTATCGGGAAGATGTTGTGAAACTTGAAAGGGTTCAGAAAAGATTTACAAGAATATTGCCAGGGTTGGAGGATTTGAGCTATAGGGAGAGGCTGAACAGGCTGGGGCTGTTTTCCCTGGAGGATCGGAGGCTGAGGGGTGACCTTATAGAGGTTAACAAAATTATGAGGGGTATGGATAGGGTAAATAGGCAAAGTCTTTTCACTGGGGTTGGGGATTCCAGAACTAGAGGGCATAGGTTTAGGGTGAGAGGGGAAAGATATAAAAGAGACCTAAGGGGCAACCTTTTCAGGCAGAGGGTGGTACGTGTATGGAATGACCTGCTAGAGGATGTAGTGGAGGCTGGTACAATTGCAACATTTAAGAGGCATTTGGATGGGTATATGAATAGAAAGGGTTCGGAGGGATATGGCCGGGTGCTGGCAGGTGGGACTAGATTGGGTTGGGATATCTGGTTGACATGGATAGGTTGGATCGAAGGGTCTGTTTCCATGTACACCTCTATGACTCTATATGCAACAAATGCATGGCACCACCTCCACCTGCAAATTCCTGTTCTAGACATTGTGACTTGGAACTATATCACTGTTCCTTCATTTTCACCAGATCAAAATCCTGAACTCCCTCTCTAACAGTACTATGACTGTGCCTCTAACCCATGAACTGTTGTGGTTCAGAAAGGCAAATTTAGCACCATCTTCTCAAGGACAATTAGGGTTAAGCAACAGATATTTGCCTAGTTTTCAAAGTCAGGTATACTTAAATTCATACTAATGTATTTGGTGTCATGACAATCAAATTCTTGGCCCCAGATCACGAGCCCAGTGATATTACCACTACATCATCTCCTTTATTGACCATTAAGCGCAGGCTTGTAGTCAATAGTTGCAGGAATCCCACTGGAAAGTTCTCAATTAGCACATCATAGAAACAAAACCTGTTTGATTGCTCCATTAGGAGTTTACATTTCAGAGCAGGATGAAGTTTACTAAGCTGTGTAAAGAACTTCTTTGATTCAGCTGCAAATTAGTAGCCATTCTTCCACCCTTGCATACTTTCAATATGTAGACAATACACTTGTGAATATTGTGAACCTCCTACCAATTCAGATCTGTCATTGACATCTTTTCAGTACAGTTACAATAATCACTCCTATTAGTAGTCAACATTTTATACTTGGCTCATAAACTATTACATCTGCTCATACAATATTGAGACCCCACCCATCAGTGGTACCCAAATGTGATCTGAACAAAATACATCTCTTTTACATCTGTAATAAATCAATCTTTCTGAAGGCACACAGAGATAATCCATTGTAAGACAAAATCGAGGATTTGTTAACCTGTTTTGTTTCAGTAAGTGAACAGAGGAAAAATGATAGAGTAATTTAAGTTGCAATATGTCTTTACATAAGCACATAAAATGAAGAATACACTGCACTCTTTGCCACATCTTTTCTGCCTTAAGGAAAAGTATCTGCTATCTGCTCCTTTTGGACCTTCTAACTCTCATAGCCTTTATAAAGGTGGTGCAACGCAATACAACATCCAGATCAAAAAGCTCCCCCAACTGGTGTGCTTATCTGTTACTTACTAACATCTTTATCCAGCACAGGGATTAAACAGTTCTACAAGAAGTGTTTTGACTACTCAAACACTTGTTATGAAAACTTGTGATGACAAACAATGCACAAATGTTATTAAAATAAACTTTCCTCTCACCACATCCAAGTCCCCTACCAGAGTCTCCAACATTTTTTTCTGAGAAAAGTAATCAAAATACTTCAAGAAGGCAGAGATTATTTTACAGATAAAATACATCCTCCTTCAATGGGAAGTCACATAGTAAAATAGCATAGCCGCACCTAGTACAATCCGGTATTTTAGACTGATTGAAGCTGCTACAAACATTCTTTGTGAACACTCATAGTTTATGGCTTTTCTACCATACAAAAATGTTTCTACACTACTGATTACTAGTTTACAAGTAAACACCAACTCCCTGCTCCCTCTAGAAGGAAAAACTTTTGTTATTTGCTAAATTCTATCTATACATGGTAAAAGTTGTAAAATAATTAATGATTTTCATGTCAAGATCTTTTTTCCTTTTCAATAAACAAATAATGCTACCAGTTACAGTAAGCTCTTAAATCATTAGTGAAAATCACTAAGCCATTAGCTCACTTCCCCCATGAATTATGTCTTCTGTGGCATATGCTGTAATCTGTGGTCAGGTGGAAGCTGTAAATGAGCATAAATTTTTTTTTGAAAAGGCCCATTAGTGGTTGTATTCCTGCTGCATGTCTATTGCCTCCGTTGAATAAAATTAACATTAGTCATGAGTCTTTTCCTCTCTGCCCATCCTTTTCCTCTCTTCTACAGAAAGTATTGACATTTACCTGGATTGTATTCAACAGGGGGTTCTGTATAATTTACAAGGTCAAACCTGTCCTCACCTCAAGTCCCCTCAATGCAGCATGACATTGCATATACACAAGTAAACATTTGGGGAATCAAGGCCGAGATCACACTTGTTTATACAACTATCATCCACACCATGCTGCACGTGTTTTTAAAAACTAATTCATGGGATGCAGACATAACTTGCTGGGCCAGCCTTTATTCCCCATCCCCAGTTGCCCTTGAGAAGGTGGTGGTGAGCCTCTTTCTTGAATTACTACAGTCCATTTGATATAGGACTCAAAATACAGTTAGGGAGGGAGTTCCAATATTTTGACACAGTGACACTGAAGGAATGGTGACAAATTTTCAAGTCTGAATGGTGAGTGCCTTGGAAAGGAACTTGTAGGTGATAGCATTCCTATGTATTGACTTCCTTGTCATTCAAAATGGTAGTGGTTATGGGTTTGAAAAGTACTTTCTAAGGAACCTAGATGAATTGCTGCTATGCATCTTGTAGATGGTACATATTGCTGACACTTAGCATCAGTGGCGGGGGGAATGAATGTTTTGCACAAGTTGTACCAATCAAGTGGGCTGCATTGTCTTGGAACTGGTAAAGAACCATCAAACTTGAAACGTTAACTCTACTTTCACCCACGGATACTGCCAGACCTGCTAAGCTATGGCAGCAATTACTGTTTCTGTTTCAGATTCCCAGAATATGCAGTTCTTCACTGTTTGTAACTCTAATGAGGTCAAGGATTCGGAGGGTCTAGCAGAATCCAAAATGAGCACCAGTAAGCAGGATATTGCTAAGTAAGTGTTGCTCAATACCATAACTGATGACACTTTCCATCACTTTGCTGATGGTTGGGAGTACACTGAAGGGGCAACAATTAGGCAGGATTGAATTTGTCCTGCTCATTGTGTTCAGGACATACTTGGACAATCTTCCACGATGTTAAGAAGATGCTAGTGTTGTAGTTGGACTGGAACAGATTGGCTAGAGGTGTGTTAAGTCCTGGAGCAGAAATCTTCAGAACCATTGTTGGAATGGGGTCAGGGCCACTAGCCTTTGAGGTATCCAGTGCCTCCAACCATTTCTTGGTATCTTGTAGAGTGAATCGAATTAGCTGAAGACTGGCATCTGTCATGCTGTGGATCTCTGGAGGAACAACAAATGGATTTCAGCACTTCTGGCTGAAACTTGTTGCGAATGCTTCAGCCTTGCCTTTCACAATTATGTGCAGCACCGTGCACCCTCTCCCCCCCAATTAAAGGTGGGGGATATTTATAGACTCGCCCCCCCCCCCCCCCTTCACAGTGAGTTGCTTAATTGTCCACTACCATTCACAACTGGATTTGGTGAATCTGATTGTTCATTGTGGAATCACCTTGCCCTGCAAATGCTGCTCATGGCTGTCTGGTACACAGATAGTCCTGTTTTGTGGGCCTCATCTTAAGTTTAGGTGTGCCTGGTGCTTCTCCTGCAGTCGACATTGAACCTGGGCAACCAGACCATGATGCTGCAGATTGCGTTAAGGTACAATTCTGCTGCTGATGACCCACAACATTTCATAGTTGTTCAGTTTTTACATGTCTGAAATCAATTCTATTTAACACGCCGCACAATGGAGGAAATCTTCAATGTGAAAATGGGGCTTCATCTCAATAAAAACTGTGTTTAGATTAGATTCAGTTTGGAAACAGGCCCTTCGGCCCAACAAGTCCACACTGACCCTCCAAAGAGCAACCCACGCAGACCCATTCCCCTACATTTACCCCTTCACCTAACACTACGGGCAATTTAGCATGGCCAATTCACCTAACCTGAACATTTTTGGACTGTGGGAGGAAACCGGAGCACCCGGATGTGATCACTCTTACTGATACTGTCACAGACAAATGTATCTGCGGCAGGCAGGCTGGTGATGATGAGGTCAAGTATGTCTTGCATCCTCACCACCAGCTGCAGTCTCTGTGGTCATGCAGCCAGTCCAAGGACAGTCAACTTCCTGTCAAACCAGCCAGGCCTGGAACTGCCTAGACAGGTGCTAATGGCCACACTGTTCCTGAACAAACTGTTGCTAACATCTCCAGCGAGCCGGCTTTGTTAGAAGAATGCTATTCAAATTTGATGGCACCCAGCTCAGTAGGAAGCCAGGAGTAGACAGCGTGATAAGGCCAGACTTGACAGGTGGAAGTTCTGTGACCTCCATGTATGGAAAGTAGTCACTCCACTGGGTCTTCCTTACCCCTGTCTGATACTGGTATTAGACACAGGCCAAAAGAATGTTTGTGAAGGGTTTGAAGAGAGGGATAAAAGGGGCGACCTGGTGTCCCAGCTAAGCTCAACGTTTTGCACGTTCTTCAATGATGTATGCAGACAGCATCTTCAACTGGCAGCCGAGGTGTACAGGATCCCCAGCACTTTACATTTCATGGTGAGCATCATCAGACTGGCCAGACCCTGAAGACCATCACGGTGAATCAACTCAAAGACCTGAACCAGCCCCATACGAGAGGGGAAGCACAAATTGACAACCCCAGATTTGGAAACATCAACCATCCCTCAAAAGGTCAAGGAACAGTCTGTCCTTGGTCTTATTGAATGAGTATTACCAGTCTCTTCAGACAAAACAGTTCAAATATTGTGATAGGAACCTGTTGATAGGGTGTAGCTAATTCTCAGAAGCATGTGTTAAAAGAAGTTAGCTAGTGCAGATTTGAGACTGTTTACTGAACAGTCTTCTGAAGAGATTGACGAGGGTTTGACAGAGTTTAATTAAAGTAGAAGGGTAGAGTCCAATAAGTGTTTTTTTTTTCCTTGATACTTCTGTTGGAGCTACCCCTGACTCACATTCTCTGTGTCTATCTTACCAAGTAATGTACCTGAGATAAAATAAAAGGTGACTGCAAACTGGTCAAGGCTAGTCAGAGTACATTTACTCACCTTTCACTTTACAACAGGTGTCTCTGTGTCACCTGTGGCAGCATTTTGAACTGAACATTTGGACACTTACCCTATCGTATGATTTATAGTTTGGTTGGTGATGAGAAAATGTGCTGGAAAATTCAAAAAGCATTCCCATAAAGTATTATGCTTTATTCAGAAACCTTTAGTCAGGGCTAACATAAAACATTCCTGAAGAAGGGCTTATGCCCGAAACGTCGATTCTCCTGCTCCTCGGATGCTGCCTGGCCTGCTGTGTTTTTCCAGCATCACATTTTCAACTCTGGTTTCCAGCATCTGCAGTCCTCACTTTCTCCTAACATAAAACATGTATTCTAATCCATGTCACAGAAACAGGCGCATATATTTCATAGAGGTCCAGAAGACTCAATGTCGTGTGCCTGAGATTTTCATATGTTGCAGCTGTAAAGCTTCAACCATGAAAAGAAATTGCAGGGTATCTTAATGTATTTTATACTAGCACTGTGTGCACTAAATTGCTTTTTCTATGGGTATGGTAAAGAGATAAATTTTCTCCTTTTGTTCTTGACATTCTACCTTCAGTGAGAAACCAGCAGGAAGATAGCTGAAATCCTGCTATGGATATCATTAACGTGCCTCATATAGACAACAATCTGTACAGTAAAGGCTTTTTCTATATCAACAGAAAGCGCCACAGTTAAATAATGGAATTTTTTAAAAAATGTACCTCTTAGTGCTAATGTTTCAGGAAATTTATCACTGACAAATAAACAAAGTAACATTACGAGCAGGACTATTAAATATATCAAGCTCAAGACAGTAAGCACAGAAACAAAGATGGCAATCTCAGTTATTAACTTATGTTTTAACCAACCTCTTCAGAGATGTTATGATATACCTCCGGACAGGTGCTACTTGAACTCAGGCTTCCTGGTTCAGAGGTAGGGACAATACCACCATGCCAAAAAAAGAGGCCATCTCTTGTTGATACAAAGATACAACCAATAGAAGACATTATTTACATTCCTATCACAGAGCAAGGTATAGAATGGGGACGGAAAGAGAAAATATTTTATAAACCGATGAAAAATGTCATCTGGCCATAGTCCTTCTCAAGTAGAAATGTGAGATTTCTATTTGGGGGGGGGGGGGGGTCTGCAGACAGTGCAATACTGTACTTCGCAAAATTAACAAGCAAGTTGCTGTATTTCTCCAACCTGACGAGGAAGTCCAACATTTCTTAAGTTTGAGACTTGTCTGTTGAACAGCTGCCAAATCTCATTCCATAGCATGCAATGTCCCATTCATAATGAGTACAAGAGTGAACCAACGTGTGTTTTATTAACTAGAAGACATAGTTCTCTATTGACATAATATTCAAAGGAAGAAGTTCGATTAGAATCTATAACAAAACATTGTTTATTGCATATCAGTGTTAAATAGATTGAGCCCAACCTGCATTTTCATGTATCTGGAACTGATATATAAGCGAGAAGTATCACTCTCACAGAGCTCTCAAAGACTAAGCATCAACTGACCTCAAAATCTTTGACACAGCTGGCATTACAGCTCTTCTCTGACTCAAAACAACTGACGAGTGAACAGTCTTAAGACTGAAGTGTCACAGTTAGGAAGAAAATGACAAAAAAAAATAGATGGCTAGACTCACATGGGAATATCAATTCAAGAATTTACAATCATAAATCAATAAAAGGACAAATAGACTGGCATGACTTTGTGAATGACACACTGCTCAATGCTCTACTGCTGGTTTGAAATCATAACATTTTTGAATGAAAGATCAAGCCTGTGCCTTCCCACTCAACAAAACCCTGCAAACATAGATGTTCACAAATCTTAGGTAAAAAGATTGATGGCAAAATTCTGCAAGAGAATCCTCAATTTATCGACACTATGTGGAACATGAATAAAAGCATTCCTGTTGAGATCAATACAGACAATACTTAGGAGATTATTCCATCATGCCATTTTTGCTATTGATCAGGCTTTAAATGGTTTTTTACTTTTCAAAACAATTGATCTACTTGAACTATTATTGCAATTCAGTTGAGTTGGGGTTAAATTAGTCCCAATACTGTGGTTGAATGCAAATTTCACACAAGTGTCCCTGACTTGTATTAGTCAATATCTGGGTGTGTTTGCAATGATAACCATTTTAGAGTGAGTATGAGTGAGGGGTTAGAAAAGTTAAACTAGTTTACCTGGCATTCTGCTTTTTATTTGACAAATAATCTCTCTGACACTGAAAGTGAACTGTTGCAAGTAGTGTTCCATTCCTTCAAGTCTTAATTATTGCTGTGGAGTTATTAAAAATAAATATTTTAAACATTATTTGCCCTCTCAATTCAATTTTGAATTTCCTCTTTATTTTGTTTTGTGCACACAAGTTGACATTGAAATCTATTCTGTGACATGTCTTTATTCAGATCATAGCATCATAGAATCCCTACAGCATGGAAACAGGCCATTAGAGTCTGCAACATTCCTCTGAACAGCATCCAAACCAGACCCACCACCCCACCCTATCCCCGTAACCCTGCGATTCTCATACTGTCCCTACCTCTGAACCAGGAAGCCTGAGTTCAAGTACCACATGCTCCAGAGGTATATTGTACCATCAATCCATTTAACCTACACATCCCTGGACACTATGGGCAATTCACATAATCTGCACATCTTTGGACTGCATGAAGAAACTGGAGCATCCAGAGGAAGCCCACGCAGAAATGGGCAGAATGTGCAAACTCCACACAAGCAGTCGCCCTGTGGAGCACAGTGCTAACCACTTAATGATTTTTAATGTTCTTAATGACTCTGCAATCCGATCAGTTAAGGGGATAAACTTCCTTGTGGTGTTCACACTGGATGCATATATTCTGAAAAGAGGACTACATTTTTTGAATATTAACTGAAAAACATAATACTGAAGATACCAGAAACCTGAAATAAAAACAAAAAAAAATGCTGGAAATAGTCAGTTCAGGCAGTATCTGTGGAGAGAGAAACAAAGGAAGGTGTCAGGTTGATGACCTCATTAAAGGTAGAGAAAGATGGAATGCACTTGAAATTCTAAGACAAGGAAGAGAATTCCAAAATGGTCATGTTGGGGGCAATAGGCCAACAAAACATGGGGAATTGGAGATAGAGAGAGAGAGAGACACACACACTGCAGGCAAGGATAATGGTCATAGTCTTTTGTTGAAGTCCAAGCTTACAGACAGTTGATCAGGAAATAGAAAAGTACTAGCATTGTAAAGCCCAGAGCAGATGAAAGCTTGGACTTGAGGCTTCCAAATAGGGGAGGAAATGAGGCATATAATGATGTGCAGCAGGAAGTGGCTCAATCATAGAGAGATTGTAAAGCTCAGAACCAATAGGGATCCCAAAACTCTGCCCATCTTTATTCAACTGTAGGTGAAAATCAATTGGTTGCTTCAAAGTTTCTACCCAGAGCCTTAGAATACAGTCTTCCTTCAGCCTCCACTGAGTTAGTCAAACTAAAAATCCTTATACCAAATGTAATTGAGCAAAATTCAGAATAGTCAACTAGACCCTGAATGTCATAATTTAACTCTACTGCAAGTTACATTATCTGTCTTCTGGAAACATAACAGCCAATAATCTCAAACTATTAATGCTCCTTATAGCCTTGCATTTTGGGTCAACCAACATATTTTCCCTGAATTCTGCCAAAACAGGTCCTACATATAATGCCATTAGTGATTGTGCATTCAGTTCCCTTGGGCCACAAACTCTGGGAAATCCTCTTTAAAATTTTCAACGTGGTTTGCTGTTTTACTAGCCTCCTTTAAACACTCCTGAAAATATACAACTTTGACTAAACTTTCAGCAATCTGCTTAGTAATTAAGACAGAGAAGGGGAAAAGGAACTTTGCCTCTCAGAAAGTATTCAACCTGTGGAGGCAAAAATATAAATTGCTGGAAAGGTTCAGCAGGTTTGGCAGCATCTGTGGAGAGAAATCAGAGTTAACATTTCAGGTCGAATGACCTCAGTTCTTTGGAAGAGTCACTCGACCTGAAACATTAACTCTGATTTCTCTCCACAGATGCTGCCAGACCTGCCGAGTTTTTCCAGCAATTTCTATTTTTGTCTGATTTACAGAATCCACAGGTCCTTTTGGTTTTTATTTAGTGAATTTGTGCAACTCTTTTCCACAGAGCACTGTCATTAATTATGTTCCAAGACTAGGACAGACAGACTTTTACATCAGTAAGGGCATCATTACAGAGGGAAAACAGAGGAAAGTGTTGTTGATGATTATCAGATTAACCATGATCTCAATGAAAGGCCAAGCAAATTTGATGGGCTGAATGGCTTAATTCTGCTTTTATGTCTTATGGTATTATTTCATTTGCTCCAGAGAAAGATGAGGACATATTTTGCTAAGTTAAATCTACAGTATAATTCTACTTGTTCTATAGTTTTAAATGCTTTGCACAAACTGCTTTTTATAACAATTGCTGCACATATTCAGTACCATTGGCAAACCTCCCCTTCTAATCTTCAATCTTCCTTGAAGTACATCAAATTTTCAACTGTTCTTGTGCTCACAGTCTGAATGAAACAGTCTACTTCTATGATGCATTGTAGTATTTTAAATATCAGTCATAGGCCCTGCATTAACTTTTTCCAATAAAAACATATACTCTAAATCTTACCACAAAACCATTTACATTGCATAATGCTCAAAATGGATTGAAGGGTTTGACAAAATAGGAGTCTGAACAGTAAATTTTCGAAGTTTTTGTTTCAGATGGATCTTCTTATTGATACACAGTAGGTTAGAATAATTTCTTTCCATTTTAAAGCCCTTGGAATAAATCCTAACATTTGGTTACCTTTGCTGACAGCTTCCCATCAAATACAATCTTTTACACAAAATTTACATCATAGAAACAGGCTACTCTGTGCACCTCTTCCATTAAGTTTTTGTGCTTCATATGGGTTTGCTTACATTATACTTCATTTAACTCCATCAGCACATGCTGTATTATTTGTGTCTTTATCTGGATTCCCTGTAAATTTCTTTGGTATCATTCACCTAAACTGTCTGATATTATACTGAGTACCATATTCTAACCACTATTGGGGAGTAAGTTTTTCCCAAATTCCTTATTGCAATAGAGATGATCTTATATTTGAGACCGTTGTTTCTGATTTTGCGTGCATTTTCTGATTCTCACAGGGTCTTCAGTTGTTTTCCTTATGGATTTTCTTTTCTGACTTCAGCAACAGTAATTAGCTTTTAATTAAGCTCAGAAATGTGTGAATGTAGAGACAGAAATGGGACACTTAGTCCTTCAAGCATGTTCTGCCAAACAGGTCATGCTTGATCTGCATCCAAATTCCATCTATCTGAGCTGGTTGTATAACCTTTACCTACAATGAAGTTTAAATTAGCTCGTATGCTAGCTCAACCTTTGCTTTCTTAAAAGACATAGATCTTTCAAACACAACTCCAGGTGAGTGGCAGAATAAACCAGCGCATGACATAGTCTGAAAGTCTTCTTTTGAGTTGATTGCCTGTTTCACACTTCATATTAATTCATGATTATCTCACAAGACATTCAATCAATGAATGGCAAAGCGTTGTGTTGGTGAAGCATGTAGTGGAGCTGTATGGTTTAGTCTATGAACTGATACTTCTCACCTACTACATGAACTTAAGACAATGGGAGTGCATGCAAATATTCCAAACAACCAACCCCACCTATTAGGTTGCTTCCTAATTCAAGCCAGGACAACAGGACTGAGCTTCCAGGAGTCCCCATTCAGAGAAGCATTATTAGTTTGATTGGTAGTTTGGTTAGTCATATCCCATATATGAGTCATGCAGAATAAAATGGATAACCATTCATAGGGAAGGGTCACTGGACATGAAACATTAACTCTACTTTCCCTCCACAGATGCTGACTTTCACCTGCTATTTAGTAAACCTGGGTAGGGGAACTATCCAGAAACCAATGGAAGATAACACGATCCTTAGTGCAATGAATTTGTCCAAACTCCTGTCACTTTTATTAAACCGATTGAATGGTGTTTCCTTCCCAGTGTGCACAGTGGCTAAAGTGGTTTCTCATTAATGGTCCTCAACCAGCTTGATGCAACAATTATTTTCCTTGCACAAAAAATGGGATTTGAATTAGGTTTTTATCATTCCACTTGAAACTCAAATTGGGTTTGGTCAAGGCAATGCAGTAATGTCCGATTCCTGGAGACAGTCAAATTTATCAGTTCACTTTTCCTGAGGGAAGCAAAATAATCAGTTTGAACACTGGAATTACATTAGTGAGTGTGTTACTGGAGAACACAGGAGGTCAGGCAGCATCCGAGGAGCAGGACAATCAATGCTGCAGGCAAGAACCCTTCATCAGGAATGAGACTTGTCAGCCGATGGGATGGAGAGATAAATAAGAGGGGGGGGTGGGTGGGGCTGGGAGGGAAGGAAGCTGAGTGCGATAAGTAGGCGGCAGTGGGGGTAATGGTGATAGATCAGAGAAGAGGGTGGAGCAGATAGGTGAGAAGGAAGACGGATAGGTAGGACAGGTCATGAGGGTGGTGCTGAGTTGGAAGGCTGGAACTGGGATCAGTTGCAGGGGAAGGGAAAATGGGGAAACTGGTGAAATCCACATTGATGCCATGGGGTTGGAGGGTCGCAAGGCAGAAGATGAGGCGTTCTTTCTTCAGGTATCAGGTGGTTAGGATGTGGCAATGGAGGAGGCCCAGGACATGCATTTCCTTGGCCAATCTCTCACCCTCGGAACGCACAGCCCTCCACTCCCTCCGCTCCAACCCCAATCTCACTAACAAACTAGCGGACAACGTGGGCGTGCAGTGATAGTTTGGCGCACTGACCTCTACACCATTGAAGCCAGGCGCCAATTTGAAGACAACTCCTCCTACTGCCCCCTTGACCATGACCCCACCCCCCATCGCCAAACTATCATGACCTTAAAAACCTCATTCACCTCATGGAATCTCCCACCTACAGCTTCCAATCTCATAGTTCTGGAACCTCGCACCGCCCGGTTCTACCTTCTACTCAAGATTCACAAGCCTGACTGCCCTGGCCAACCCATCATCCCGGCCTGCTCCTGCCCCACCGAACTCATCTCCACATACCTGGACACTGTCCTATCCCCCCCGGTCCAGGAAGTCGGGACACCACCCACACCCTCCACCTCCTGCAAGACTTTCATTTCCATGGCCCCCAATGCCTCATAGATAGAACACAGAACAGTACAGCACAGAACAGGCCCTTCAGCCCACATTGTTGTGCCGACCATTGATCCTCATGTATGCACCCTCAAATTTCTGTGACCATATGCATGTCCAGCAGTCTCTTAAATGTCCCCAATGACCTTGCTTCCACAATTGCTGCTGGCAATGCATTCCATGCTCTCACAACTCTCTGTGTAAAGAACCCGCCTCTGACATCCCCTCTATACTTTCCTCCAACCAGCTTAAAACTATGATCCCTCATGTTAACAATTTCTGTCCTGGGAAATAATCTCTGGCTATCGGCTCTATCTATGCCTCTCATTATCTTGTATACCTCAATTAGGTCCCCTCTCCTCCTCCTTTTTGAGTCCAAGCTCAGTCAACCTCTCTTCATAAGATAAGCCCTCCAGTCCAAGCAGCATCCTGGTAAACCTCCTCTGAACCCTCTCCAAAGCATCCACATCTTTCCTATAATAGGGTGACCAGAACTGGACGCAGTATTCCAAGTGCGGTCTAACCAAAGTTTTGTAGAGCTGCAACAAGATCTCATGACTCTTAAACTCAATCCCCCTGTTAATGAAAGCCAAAACACCAGATGCTTTCTTAACAACCCTGTCCACTTGGGTGGCCATTTAAGAGATCTATGTACTTACACACCAAGATCTCTCTGTTCCTCCACACTGCCAAGAATCCTATCCTTAATCCTGTACTCAGCTTTCAAATTCGACCTTCCAAAATGCATCACCTCGCATTTATCCAGGTTGAACTCGATCTGCCACCTCTCAGCCCATCTCTGCATCCTGTCAATGTCCCGCTGCAGCCTACAACAGTCCTCTATACTGTCAATGACACCTCCAACCTTTGTGTCGTCTACAAACTTGCTGACCCATATTTCAATCCCCTCATCCAAGTCGTTAATAAAAATTACAAACAGTAGAGGCCCAAGGACAGAGCCCTGTGGAACACCACTCACCACTGACATCCAGGCAGAATATTTTCCTTCTACTATCACTCACTGTCTTCTGTTGGCCAGCCAATTCTGTATCCAGACAGCTAAGTTCCCCTGTATCCCATTCCTCCTGACCTTCTGAATGAGCCTACCAAGGGGAACTTTATCAAATGCCTTGCTGAAGTCCATACACACCACATCCACAGCTTGACCCTCATCAACTTTTCTAGTCACATCCTCAAAGAACCTGATAAGGTTTGTGGCACCATGGGCATCAGTCCCTCTACATCTTCATCCACCATGACCAGGGCCTCCAAGCGCTCCATTTCTTCCTCTCCCAGCGTCCCCACTAGAACTCCTCCACTGACACACTCGTTCGTTTGGCTGAACTGGTCCTCACCCTCAATAATTTCTCCTTTGAATCCTCCCATTTTCTCTAGACAGGCACCTGCATGGGTCCCAGCTATGCCTTATTGGTTGCATTGACCAGTCCATCTTCTGCAGTTGCACCAACACCATTCCCCACCTTTTCCTCCGTTACATTGATGACTGCATCGGCGCCACCTCGTGCTCCCACGAGGAGGTTAAACAGTTCATCAACTTCATTAACACATTCTACCCAGACTTTAAGTTCAGCTGAACCATCTCAGACACCTCCCTACCCTTCCTAGACCACTCCATCTCCATCAACGGTGACCAACTCAACACAGACATCTTCTACAAATCCACCAACTCCCACAGACTACACCTCCTCCCTCCCTGCCTCCTGTAAAAATGTTATCCCTTATTCCCAGTTCCTCTGCCTCGGCCGCATCTGTTCCCAGGAGGACCAATTCCACCACAGAACACATCAGATGGCCTCCTTCGTCAAAGGCTGCAATTTCCCCTCCCACGTGATCGATGATGCCCTCCAGAGCATCTCATCCACTTCCCATACCTCCACTTTCAAACACCGCCCCTCCAACTGCAACAACAGACCCTCCTGGTCCTCACCATCCACACCACCAACCTCCATATACATCGCATTAACCTCCACCATTTCCGCCACCAACAAATGGACATCACCACCAGAGATATGTTTCCCTCCCTTCCCCACCCACTTTCCATAAATACTATTCCCCCTGCTGCTCTCTTGTCAGGTCCATGCCTTCCACAACCCATGCTCCCCTCCTGGCACCTTCCCCTCCCACTGCAGGAATTGTAAAACCTGCGCCCATACCTCCCCTCCCCCCTCACCTCCATCCAAGGCCCCAAAGGAGCCTTCCATATCCATCAGAGTTTTACCTGCATTTCCACGTGTACTTTACTGTATCCGTTGCTCCCAATGCAATCTTCTCTACATCGGGGAGATAGGACGCCTGCTTGCAGAGAACTTCAGAGAACATCTCCGGGACACCCGCACCAACAATCCCCACTGCCCCGTGGCTGAACACTTAAATTCCCCCTCCCACTCCACCAAGGACATGCAGGTCCTAGGCCTCCTCCATAGCCACACCCTAACCACTCGACACCTGGGGGAAGAAAGCCTAATCTTCTACCTTGGAACCCTCCAATTACATGACATCAATGTGGATTTTACCAGTTTCCCCATTTCCCCTCCCCCCATCTTATCCCAGTTCCAATATTCCAACTTAGCAATGCCCTCAACCCCTGTCCATCTCCCTTCCCAACTTATCCGCACCACCCTCCTCTCTGACCTATCACCATTGCCCCCACCTCCGTCTACCTATCGCACTTTCAGCTACCTTCCCCCCAGCTCAACCACCTCTCATTTATCTTTCCACCCCCTTGACTCACAAGCCTCATTCATGATGAAGGGCTCTTGCCCGAAAAGACGACTCTCCTGCTCCTCGGATGCTGCCTGACCTGCTGTGGGTTTCCAGCACCCCACTGTCGACTCTGATCTCCAGCATCTGCAGTCCTCAATTTGTCCTACAGGAATTATATTGCTGTACTTGGGGTTGCTCCCTTTTAGGTTATCAGGGAAATGTTCAAAATGGATGGGTGCATATCCCTCATTCTGTTTCATTATTCTCCAAAGTTCCATGAGAAAGCGAAAATAAATAACGTCGGAAAAGAGTAGAATGATTTATAGCAATTTCAAACTACAATTTACAACATTTAGATCTCAAGAAAGAGATAACTTCTTTTTAAAAAGGTCATATAACTGTGACCCATGGTATGGCCATTCCCCAACAGGGAATTCAAGATAAATGGCAATTTCTCGTAGTATGACAATCAAAAAGCCTGGCAGCTGTAACAGCATTGTACAAAGGAAAGATTCAAGGGATGGATCAAAATTCTGTCATGTTAGCTGTGAGGTGCTATCAAATGACAAGTGATAATTCTGGGAAGGAGAAATGGAGCAGTCTCAGATATTCAGTTTAATGCTAATCTTGACTCACCTATACCACTTAGCAATGGAACGATAGGCCATGGGATGAGGAATCCAAATGATCCTTTTTGTGGGGAATAAAACAAGCCGGAAATTTGTTCAATATAACTAACTACAATGGTGCAGTCTTTAATGTTTTTTCAATCAATATAAATTTTAATTATGGAATAGCTGTTTGATGAATTATCATGAAAATGGCTTTTTATTTTCGGTTGATTTAATAAATAGTTTTGTCACAACAGTGTGTTGCTGCCGATATTATGGGGAATATAGCTTGCAGCAATTAATGAGCCCAACAATGCAAGCAAGTTGAATTAATAAAGAAATATTTGTTTAGCTCAGGGCAGATCTGTGATTGTGTCACAACACGCTGACTGTCAACACACAATACCATCTCTAGCTATAACAATACTCTAATTTAAATTTTACATCAAACATGGAAAAGCAAGAAAGGTGCTGAAGTTCATAGATGAATGACTTGACTTTTGAAGATAATTTTTGATGGACACGTTTCCATACAAAATTAACATGAACAATCTTGCAAATTCTCTTACAATCAGGTGATTTTAAAATGTCAATGCACCTTTAATATACAAACATCAAAGTTTTAAAAAAGAAGGCATTTGAAATCCCAGTTATTTACCAGAAGAAAATGTCACAAGAGTTCACAGTTAAAATAATTTTTTATTGTGCAAGTGTCAAATAAAGCAAACACAAAGTACCATCTTAACTAACTGTCTACATTCTAAACCTCGGAATCAACACAAGTTTATCATGAATTAACTGACAAATTTCATTAAATTAAAAATTATACCTTAAATTTCAGATACAACCAAGACTGATCTTGCAAATGGGCTTGACAATGAACTCTGTCATACTATACATCTCATTAATCTGTGTCAAAAATTCCTTCAGAACTCTGTGTTCCTCATGAAGAATTTTTTTCTGGTCTTTTAGGATTTAAACAGATGGTAGCGTACAGCCAACCTGAGTGCTACAGTCACACGTCTGCAAATCCTCATCAGTTCTGCTTGCAAATGGGCCTGACAGTCCTCAGCTGTGTCCAAATTGTGAAGATTCACCATCATCATCTTCAAGTAACAGTAACAGAAAGGGCTGCGGAAATTATAGGGCTAAATGTTCTCCTTTTTTGGCAAAATGTTTTACAAGGGAGATTCACAGAGTGGCCAGTCTGTCGTGGCCAATGTTGTCTTTTCACATGCAATCTTCTGCATTTCCTCTCCTTAATTATGTAACCAGCAACGTCAGTACCCGCCACTGTGCTACAAGAGTGGCTTGCCACTGCCAAGACAATGCAACATTCACAACACTGGCACCACATTTAAAACCCAGCCGTACACCAGTTCACACACTGCGTACCAGGAACTTCCCTTCACACTTTGGTTGCTTGGCTGTCATTGCTAAAGATATATATTTCAGAAAGGAATATGTGCTCCCCGCTTCATTACCAGGAACCTGAGGGTGCTGGTGGATGTTATGATGGGAAGAAGGGCTACATTTTTACCTGATTGGCAAAGGATGCCACACCACCAAACTCAACCAACCTGGACCAAGGCAGCAGCCTGGATAAAACACAATGCAAAGCAATATAGAAAAGGAGATTAATGACCCATGTTCTCCAAGGGTAAATGTCACAATCTTTATTTATATAGACAGGCTACTAATTATTGAATGCTTCCACACCATATCTTTTTCTCTAAGGCCTAAGGACTACAAATTTCATACCTGCATTATGTCCACTCAGCAGTTTTCACGCACCTCATCCAGCCAAACGACTAACCCACTCTGCCCTTTGTACTTCCTATTTACGCACTAGGGTCAATTTATCGTGCATTTTTTTGCTCATGCATTTACTGCTTTTCCATTCACTGTCATCATAGTCAGTCCCTCCCTTTGTTTCACTTTTTCCCTGAGAGAGACATCTACATAGTACCCTAAATCATGCACCAATAATCTTCAGACTGCTTGCATTTGCCCTGCAGCACTGGCCATAGCCAACCTCCTGAAATAGAACAGGACAGCCCCTTGACTGTTGAAAAATGTGGTGCTGGAAAAACACAGCAGGCCAGGCAGCATCCGAGAAGCAGGAGAATTGACGTTTCGGGCATAACCCCTTCTTCAGGAATGAGGCTGGTGTGCCAAGCGGGCTGAGATAAAAGGTAGGGGGGAGGGAATTTGGGGGAGGGGCACTGGTGTGTATAGCACCATTGAGCATGGTCTCCTTTGACCCTACCAAAGACAAATATTCATGCTAATATGTTACCTCCAACACTATAAGTTTTTATGTTCTTCAATAACCTCTTGTGTGGCACCTGATCATAAGCCTTCTGTACAGTACATATGCAGGCTCGCTTTTATCCAGAGGACATTATTCCTTCAAAACATTTCCAACAATTTGGTTAAACATGATCCTTCTTTGACAAAGCTGACTCCTCGTGATTACCTTGAACATTATTTTTTAAAGTGCACAGCCAGAACAGCTTTTTAATGACATATTCTACACATAACCCATGATAAAGGTCAACTAACTGGTCGAGAGTTTCCTGCTTTATGTCTCCCTCCCATCCCAAATAGAGGGGTTATATTCACTAATTTCCTGTTTCAGGGCTACTTTTAGACATAATCGTATGGAAAGAGAGATTAATGACTTTTGAAAGCACAAAGGTTGTGCAGATATTCAATCACTATACAGAAGAAACAATTAGAAATGTTATCTCTATTTGTTCAATTGCATATTATGCACTTTTGTTGCATTGTTATGTTGTTGCTGGTTGCTGCAATGACAGTGTGCATTCAAGGGCACTGCATGGCGGTTCTGGATGCTGTGGACTTAGAGATGTCCTACTGAAGTAGTGGCATCTCTGATTATTCTGATCAATACATATGCAGTGCTAACTCTTGGACAGCATTTGTGATGGTGGAGGACTTGTAATGCATCTACCAAACCAGCAGCTAGTGCTTACTCAATTAGCCATGTGACAATGCTGCTTGAACACCATCTACAACTGCTTTGTTGGATGTCTTGCTAGTGTCTGCATGACAAAGTTTTTTGTAAAGCATTGCCCCCATTTGGAGAACATATTAGCAAGATACAAGTGTATTAGTGCCAAATTACAGATGCACATAGCAAACAAAGCAGCATGTGCATGGACTTGTTTCTATTCCTGATTGCAGAACATTCTGCAAAATTAATACCAGCATGTCTACTTATTAATTAGCCACTCTTAAGAACCCTAGAATGAAGTTTATCATCCACATGCACTTCATTCAGATTTTGGCTTTGCTCTGAACTGAACAGCATGTCCAATAAGATATTAATAGCATTAATGATGAGGTGGCTATTGATATGTGGTACAGTTGGGAAAGGCTGGTAAAAGACAAAACAATTGTCACTTTCATAAAAGTATAGAATACACCAATGGAAAAACACCAAGGCAAGTGGCCTTCATACCAGTCATTCTTATTTTGCTGTTAGTGCATCTCCCAGCAGAGCTACTAAAAGGGAGCAAGGATCCCACCAATCATGCTAATGAACGTCTGGCAGCTCGTTTAGATCCCAATCCCTCTGTTTCTCAAACTCTACAGACAGTGCTAATCCCTCACAATAAACTGCTTGTAGCCAAGCCAGATATTTATTACTATTGATCAGCCATGTCCCAGTTAAGACTTTTGTTCTCTGAGCTCTGGACTCTGACCTCAATTAAGTTATGAATTTCAATCCAATAGACTGCCTCACTAACTCCCCTGCTCTCTCTGACTGTAGCAATTATAATTAGCAAACATAGGAGTCATGGAAAGAGCAGCTCATGGATCATGTTATTTTAATAATAAATAAAGCTTTGGTGGCAACAAACATAGAAAGTATCTTGAGAAATTAGACATTCATGTATTTAATTGGAAAACTTGATTTTTTTCTGCCAATATCAATTTCTAATAAATCTTAAGTTGCATAAAATCACTCCTGGGAGTAGACATAATGTTCATAATATTAAACAAGGATCGACATATCCATTAGGACACTAGCATATTTTATGTATAGAGGCAAAAGAATTAAAATATGGTGTCCTCATGGTACGCATTCAGCACAAGTTTCAAACACTACTTCTGGATACTCAGTATCCTGCCTCACAGTTAACAGTACAGTTTAAACTAAATTATACAATCATCACAGAACAGCAACATCTTAACATGCAAACAGTTCAGCTCTGGCATATTGTGCTGTGTGCAGGTTGGAAGCTTGAGGCTGAGAGATCTATTTCATATCCCTAATATCGAGGGGGAAAGTGGAGAACCCAGAGAGAGAAAATGATGACAGTGCATGTCAGGATAATTCATTCCTTTATAGCCAACATTATTGGTAGAATAATAAGCCGATTTGTTAAAGCAGTTAAAGTCATCATCGCATCCCTAAATAGGCACTTATTCACCTAATAGAGCTTTATGCTGAATAGCAGCAGATGCAAGATACAAGATAACCATAGCTGGAAAAAAATAAAGATACATTAAACAATTTTTCAATAATGTCTAGGGTATTCACGACATTAGAAATTCAGAGATCAAGAATGTAAAGTTGAGTGAGCTTTGTGCTATTGCTTTTTAATGTGTATTTTAAATTAATCCCGAATATCAATGAGCAAGTTCTGTGGAAGCTAGCTAGAAAAAGCACTGCCCCCAAATTTATAACCTTTTATTTCCCAAAATTTGTATCATACCAACAAAACTGAATTTATGGCTCACTTCTACTTGCTCTGCAAAGACCTCTTACATTTCTAATGCAACGATGCTTTAATAAATATAGAGCATTCCAGGGGAGTCAGATAGCAAAAACTTGTATTTCTGTAGCAAGTTGGAATTCTATAACATATTTAACATAGTAAAAATGCCACAAGTAGTGTAAGATATTCAGGCAGATGACCAAAAGCCTTGACAGCTGAGGGCAGAGCTACCAACGATAGAAAATTTAAATCAGGATTACTCAACAGGCCAGAAACAGAGGACCGTAGATAGTTCAAAGGCTGTAAAAAAAAATGCACAAATAATATGACAGGAAGCCAAAGAGGGATTCAAAATCAAAAAGAAGAATTTTAAAGTGGGAGGTGTTATTTAGCCAGAAACTAATGAGTGGTTAATATAAGGGATTTAGTACAATTTAGGGCCAGGCAGCAAAGTTTGGGATGACACAAAATCAGAAATTGCTAGAAAAATTCAGCAGGTCTGGCAGCATTTGTGGATAGAAAGCAGAGTTAACGTTTCAGGTCCAGTGAGCCTTTTTCAGAATGTTAACTCTACTTTGTCTCCATAAATTCTGCCAAACCTACTAAGATTTTTCCCATAATTTCTGAATTTTGTTTCCGATTTCCAGCATCACAGTTTCTTTGGTTTTCAGTTTGGGATAGCCTTGTCCTTCTCAGTGGTGGAAGCTGAAAAACTCAAAAGTTATGATTGAAGTATGCTTGATGAGTTGCACAGTGCTGCCAAGAGCAAATAAATACTGTACTCATAATGGATGTCTATACAGATGAGTTATGAATATTCTAACAGTCTCTGTCTTTCAGATGGCAAAGAAACTTTGAGACATCAGAAGATGTCCCATATTACAGCAAATCTAATCTATGCTCTGCTCTTTCATGTCTGTGATGATATGGTTATGCTAGTTAAACTTCAGGATGATAATAATGATGACATTGCAAATGGAAGGACTGTTGAAAGTTAGGAAAAGGTAGCTATATCTTTCTCCTAGGAAGTGATCGTTACCTGCCTCTTAACACAAGGCTGCATTTTGTCCAAGTCCTGTTACAGACTGTGATGGGCTGCCTCGTCATAAATAGAGTCAAATATCACAATCTTCAGTGAATAGCACCATATCATATCTTTTAAGAAAGGAAAGGTTCTTAAAAAGGAGCTGCTGAGAAAAGCTGAGGACGTTAACCAGAGAGCACAGTAACAATCCCAGAGCTGTGATGGCTTACTTCTGACTATCAAAATCATATTCTCCTTTGTGCCAGGTATGACTCCAGCCACAGGAAGATTTTATGAGTGTCTATCACCAAACTTAGTTTGTAAGTGTTTTACGGTTTGGGCACAGACCTCATTGAATCCCCAATTAATAATCATCAATACGTATGGAAATTTTAAAAAAGGCAAATGTTCTACCAGACTTTATACCTTACTTGCTAGAATTTACTTCCTGTATCTTGCATTAACACAAAATGCTATTTCCTTTCATTAATAGAAATCAAATAAGTTTATTGGTACTCCTGTCAGTTTTCTATTGCTGATCACTGTAATAAATGGTCTGTGTTCCCTACCTGTTGTGAAGGGGTAAGGGGTAGTGTACCTTTAAGAGAGTTGAAAGCTAGCAAGGACTTCGAGAGTAAGAGAGAGTCCGGAATAAGGTAACAATGTAACACTTGGTCGGAACTGGCTGGGTTGCTGAGAGACAAAAAACAAATTCAAATTCAGCCAATCAGTTTAAACTATGACCCAAGATACCAAACTCCAACCAAGTTTGAATTTGGCATTTTGACAATATTAAAACCAATGAAACAATCCAATGTTTTGTGGTATAAAACTGGAAAACAAAATGAGCAGTTGGGGAAAACTGCCAAAAGACCAACAGGTGTAGGCTGCTAGTAAGAACTCTTTGAGAGGTACCTGTCTTTGAAAGCGAATTTGCACAGAAAAAAAAAACATTGAGACTGACCTGGAGAGCAAATCTACAGGAAGATATAAAGAGGAGATTTCACAGCTGGCTGGTTTTGAAATTTGAATTTTTCAATAAATCATAATCGGGCGTTCTATCAGACCAGTATTGTAGAGGGGAAGGTAATAATATAGTTTGGAGAAAGGAGTTGTAAATAGTTGACAGTTAATTATTCTCTGTTAGACGTTTTAAAAAGTTGTTAATTTTTTACTTTTAATAGTGACTTTTGGGACAGTTCTTTGCCTCTTGAATTTTCGCAGATAACAACACAGGGTACTTCTTTTCTATGTTGCTGGTTTAAATTAGCAGGGGGTGTTCACCCCATGTCATAACACTACTCAGTAAGCTACAGCCTAAATAATTCCAGGCACAACAGTAAGGGAAGAAAAATATCTTCATGTGTTGACAACAGGCTACAATAATGCCCACACAGCTACATATAGAACATAGAACAGTACAGCACAGAACAGGCCCTTCAGCCTATGATGATGTGACAACCATTGATCCTCATGTAAGGTAAACCTAATGTATGAACCCTCAAATTTCTGTGACCATATGCATGTCCAGCAGTCTCTTAAAATATCCCCAATCACCTCGCTTCCACAACTGCTGCTGGCAACGCATTCCATGCTCTCACAACTGTCTGCGTAAAGAACCCGCCTCTGACATCCCCTCTATACTTTCCACCAAACAGCTTAAAACAATGCCCCCTCCCCAAATCATGTTAACAATTTCTGCCCTGGGAAAAAGTCTCTGGCTATCAACTCTATCTGTGCCTCTCATTATCTTGTACACCTCAATTAGGTCCCCTCTCTTCCTTCTTTTTTCCAATGAAAAAAGTCCGAGCTCAGTCAACCTCTCTTCATAAGATAAGCCCTCCATTCCAGACAGCATCCTGGTAAATCTCCTTGAACCCTCTCCAAAGCATCCACATCTTTCCTATAATAGGGGAGACCAGAACTGGACAGAGTATTCCAAGTGCGGTCTAACCAAAGTTTTATAGAGCTGCAACAAGATCTCACGGCTCTTAAACTCAATCCCCCTGTTAATGAAAGTCAAAACACCATATGCTTTCTTAACAACCCTGTCCACTTAGGTGGCCATTTTAAGGGATCTATGTACCTACACACCAAGATCCCACTGTTCCTCCACACTGCCAAGATCCTGTCTTTAATCCTGTACTCAACTTTCAAGTTCGACCTTCCAAAATGCAACACTTCGTATTTATCCATGTTGAACTCCATCTGCCACCTCTAAGCCCATCTCTGCATCCTGTCAGTGTTATGCTGCAGCCTACAACAATCCTCTATACGGTCAACGATACCTCCAACCTTTGTGTTGTCTGCAAACTTGCTAACACACCCTTCAATCACCTCATCCAAGTCATTAATAAAAATTACAAAGAGTAGGGCCCAAGAACAGAGCCCTGTGGAACACCATGACTACTGACTTCCAGGCAGAATGCTTTCCTTCCACCACCACTCGCTGTCTTCTGTTGACCAGCCAATTCTGTATCCAGACAGCTAAATTTCCCTGTATCCCATTCCTCCCGACTTTCTGAACAAGCCTACCATATGTACTACAAATTATGAAAGCAGCTATCCAGTAGAACATCATAATTTGTTCTGATTCATGGTAAAGCATTATTTCTAAATTATTTTTTATTAGCAGTACTGAACCTTCAAGACTCCATTACATAGGAACAGGAGACCTCAAATTAAACAAGCCACATGATATTCCATCCGCTCGTGTTCTATATAATGACATAAAAAATAGTTATAACACATTGAATGAAGTATTCAGGACTATATAATCTTCCAGACTAACTCACAGATTTAGGACTTGCTGGGTCAAGGTCAACCTCTACACAGAGATGCAGTAAACTAGCATTGTTGCATGCCCACCATAACACTGAAGAGAACATCAAAAAATAAAAAGGCCACGTGGTTCTCAAAGAAGGCACTATTCTCTTATCTACAATAAGACCTTAAGACCATAGGAAACAGAAAAAGGACTAGCCAATCAGCCCTTGAGCCTGGTCTGCAACTCCAAAGGATCGTGGCTGATTTGACATTCCTCATGACCACTTTCCTCAGTTTCCCTGTAACCTTTGATTCCGTGATCCTATTAATCAATAACTTATCTATTTTAGCCTTAAATATACTCAAGAACTCTACCTCCACAGTTCTATGTAGCAAGGAGTTCCAAAGATTCTTAATCATCTACAGAAGAAATTTCTCCTCATCTGGGTCTGAGACTATTCTCAGTAGTATTGGACTCTCCCATGAGGTGAAACATCCTCTCAGCATTTGCCCTGTCAAGCCTCAAGCATCCTACGTGCTTCAATGAGATCACCTCCTATTCTTCCAAAATTCAGTGAGCAGAATCCCAACTCTTGCATAATTCATGAACCTTCTCTGAACTGTTTCCTATGAAATGATATGTTCCTTAAATAATGGGACCAAAACTGCTCACAGTACTCTAGATGTAGTCTCACCTGCACCTTGTACAGTTGCAGTAAGATCTCCCTATACTCGTACTCTAACCCCCATGAAATAAGTACCACCACGTCCCTTTGTATGGCAGTCTTTTGCAGTTTTGTCCACATAAATAATAATCTGTTCTCCCTTGTAAATGAACAACTTTGCATTTTTTCACATTATATGATTAGATTACATTAGATTCCCTGCAGTTTAGAAACAGGCCTCTTGGCCCAACAAGTCCACACCGACCCTCCGAAGAGTAACCCACCCAGACCCATTTCCCTCTGACTAATGCATCTAACACACTATGGGCAATTTAGCACGGCCAATCCACCTGACCTGCACATCTTTAGACTGTGGGAGGAAACCGGGGCTTCCGGAGGAAACCCACGCAGACACAGGGAGGATGGGCAAACTCCACACAGACAGACAGTTACCTGAGGCTGGAATCGAACCCGGGACCCTGGTGCTGTGAGGCAGCAGTGCTAACCACTGAGCCACTGTGCTGCCCAGCAGAGATATATTTGCCAACTTTTTGTCCACTTACTTACTATCAATATCTCTCTGTAAAATATTTGTATTTCTTTTGCAACTAGCCTTTCCATCTATTTTTGTGTTGTGTGCAAATTTGTCTACAGTACATTCACTTCCTTTAAATCATTAATGTATATTGTGATCCTGGCACTAATCCTTGTGGAACCCCACTAGTCACAGATTACCAACCTGAAAAAGAACCTCGATCCCCATTCATGACATAACCTTGTGTGAGGTACCTTGTCAAATGCCTTCTGGAAGTCCCAGTACAGCACATCTACTGGTTCCTCACCCCTGTCCCAACTATCCACTTTGCTTTGGACTTCCTTGAAAAACTCTAATAAATTAGTCAGACGTGATTTCCACATTAGCCATGCTGACTCTGCTTAATTAGATTACGACTGTGCAAATGGTCTGCTATAATGTCAGTAATAATGGATTCCAATACTTTTCCACAGTAGATGTTAGGCTAATTGGACTACAGTCATCCACTTTTTGCCTACCTTCCTTCTGTCACATTGGCAGTTTTTAAATCTTCTCATACTTCTCCAGGATCAAAAGATTTTTGGGAAATTACGATCAATGCATCCACTATCTCTGCAGCTATCTTTTAAAATGATCGGATGCAGGCAAAAATGGCCAGGGACTTGTATGACTGTAGTCCCATTAGTTTGTCTAATACTACTTCTCTAAAAGTGATTATGGTATTTAACTTGTTCCTGTATTCTTTAGTATTAATGGGAAGTTTGAACTACCTTCCACCGTAAAGACTGTTGCAAAATATTTGTTTAACTCATCTGCCATTTCCTTGTCCCAGAGAACTATCTTCCCAGATTCATTTTCGAAGGGGCTTATGTTCACTTTCACCTCTCTCTTCCTTTTTAGATCTTTAAAGAGACTCTTATTGTCAGTTTTTATATTCCTCATTATTTTGCCCGTGCACTTTGTGCTCTGTCCCTTTAGTCTTCTTTTGCTAGATGCTGGATTTTTCCCAGTCTTCAAGGCTATAACTGACATTTTCCTTCTTCTATGATTTTTCTTTCAATTTAATACTCTCCTTTACTTCTGCTAGGCTTGGTTTATCCCTCAGAGCCTTTCCTTCTAACTGGAATATATTTTTGCTATGAGACATAGATTGCCTCCTTAAATGTCTGCCACTGCTTGCTTACTGTCATTTCTGCTAACCTATCCTCCCAGTTCATGTTAGGTAACACTATCCTCATTTCATTGTAATTCCTTGTATTTAAGTTAAACATAGTTATTTTCAAGCTTTTCACTCTAACAATGAATATTAAATGTTATCATATTATGATTACTACTTCTTGGGTACCTTTTACCGCGAGGTCATATGCATGCTTCATTAACCATTATCACATCCAAGTCAGCCTGGTCCCTGGTTTGTTCCATGACGTATTCCTCTCAGAAACTATCCTTAATGCGTGCTGTGAATTTATTGTCATAGCTACCTTTTCTAATCAACATGAAGATTAAAGTCATCCACAATTAATGTTGTATTTTTACAGGTTCCTATTTTTTGCTGATTTGTAGCCTTTACTACAGAGTGGCTATTGTTTTAAGATCTGTACATTACTCTTACCAACGCCTTTTTCACTTGCTTTTTTAATAAATTACTCCTGCCCAAGTGGACCTGATATCATTGGAGTCTAGATTAGAGTGGCTGGAAAAGCACAGCAGGTCAGGTAGCATCCGAGGAGTAGGAAAATCCACATTTCAGGCAAAAACCCTTCATCAGTCATTAAAACAATTAAAAAGCATTGATTAAATTAAACAGTCAGTCACTTGTGTTTTTGCCTTAAGGAATTTTCTGATGATATCATTAAAACCGAGTTATTGAACATGGCAGTGCCAGGAAGTTAAACTAACAAACAGTATTAAATTACAAGGCACCCCTAGGTCAAATGGTCATACTCCTAATAGGAATAGTAACAGGTTCCTTCACATTATGATATTCAGTAGCTCCTTCATCCTACTTCTTCTAAAGAGGCCATCAACATAAATCATGTAAAAAGATGCAAAGGGGCAAAAAAAAATCAGAAAAGCTGATCAAGGTAATTAACTGTTTTAGTTTACAGGTTTACGTATGATACTCTTCTTTATTACAATCTTATTTGAGAAATGCACACGGAATAAAACAAGCAAGAAAACCATCAACAATTTAAAGAAAACATGAGCGATGAGAAAAAAAAAGACAGGGTTTATTTAGATCTAAATGAATTATATAGATTGGTCCAATGCTGCATGAAGCCAGCCCACTCTAAGGTAAAATTGTTGGCCTCAGGTCATTTTCCAAAGGGAGTGCACTGATGTATAGAAAGGCCAATATACTACTGGTATCCTGTTTCAAGTTTCTGAATAGCTGCTGCTTTCACATCTGAACTTTTTGTCCTCTGTACACCTGTAGCAGATAAAGAACATCAGACAATGCCACTGCAAATCACACAGATAATTTAACAAATCATGTTGTTTTGCAGTGTTTAACCCTTCCCATATTCACTTGTGAACATTACATATCCCTATACCACTGGAATACATAGGTTAATAACACAAACCAGAAATTCTTACTGCACACATATTCTGATAAATAATGTGCTTTGATTTTGAAATAAAAATTACAAAAATTCCAAACTTCAAAAGATAATGCACGTTTTATACAGCACTGATTAGGTAAAATATAATGGTGTGAGTGGCACAGTGGTTCAGTAGTTCAGTGACACCTGTGCTGTCTCACAGGTCCAGGGAACTTGTGAGACTTCTAGTTACTAATGGCACCAAGGGATTTGTCGATATTATGGAATCTGCTGTTGAGGTAGACGATCAGCTACAATCAAGAATGGCAGAATAGGCTCAAAGGGCTGAATGGCCTATCCCTACTGCTATTATGTTCCTAACTGAAATGCAGCGAGCTATATTATCATTACTTCTTTTGATCTTGTTTTTATTACCGTATCATACAAGCTTTAATATTGGGGATAGTAGTTACTAAGTGCAATGGAAGTTGATTAATGGATCTTCCATTCCCTCTGAACTTTCCCATCTCAGTTTTCCAAAGAAGATATTGTACACACTAATTTCCCATACTCACATCCCCAGTGTCATGAATCACTCTATCATCACATAGTTCAATCCATCTAAGGACCTAAAAACTGTACAAATTCTATTGCCCTTTTCCTGCAGAATCTATAAGCTTCTGAAACCCAATCATAGTGTTTCATTTCCAATACTTCACAATTTACAGAATGTCCATTGACAATGATCTTTACAATCTTCTCCAATTTTCTTAATACGTGCACATGCGCAACATAAAGCTATTTTCCAAAAAGTTGCATTTGCTGATACCTAAGAACATTTCTAGTAGCAGAGAAATTTATGAAATAAATTTAAGAATGATAAAAACCTAACAAACCCTGAAGCATTGACCGAAGTAGTTCGACAAACAGCAGAGATTTTATATTCTTAGGAAAGGTCATCTCTGTCTAATCAGTTTCCCTGAGCCCTCATATTAGTATTGATAACTTAGCAACTGTCAAAAACATATTTACCCACTGGTTGGAATTATTTTGTATTTATCACAGTAACATATTACAAGGTATAAGGCTTAAGTCAGACAATCAGCAGATTCTTGTACCGTCATAATAAAAGCAAAGTGCAGCAGATATTATAACTCTGGAATAAGAATATTTCAGTTCCAAAATAAGTCATTTCAAACTCAGGATGTCATCTCTGTTTCTCTCTCCACAGATGTGGTCAGACTGGCTAAGTTTCAACAGGGCTTTGTTTTCATTTTTGACCATCATATTGCACCCAGCATATAATAACAAAACGGTCCCATGAATATTGCTAAATTCAAGACAAATTTTCTCCAATTGTGGCAACATTATTATTCCTGTTATGTCACAAAGTAAAACCTGCCTTTAGTGCCCTTTACTCCCTCCCCAGCACCAATAGTACACCCACTCCCCCAAATCATGCAGTAACCAGCATAGTTTATAAGCAGGTCAGTTTGCAACTATGATGAGAGTTTCTGCTCGGCTATGGTTACTAAGTTGGAGTTGGTACCAAATCAAGACAGACCACCTGCCAAAGGAAGTATTTTCTTTTCAGTTTGGTCTGCAAGATCTAAATTAGAAATAAAGCAATTTCATAAACCATAATATCACACTCGGTTAGTTCAGGATTTCATTAAAATGTCTCCCTTAATCAAACAGTTTTCTGAAAATGACACACAAAAAACCTCAAGAGGCTAAAAATAAATTGAAATTCTTACTCAAAGAATCATTTAAATCTTGGCACCTTGTTTTCAGTGATTTTCTCATTTACAAAGAAAGTAAAGAAAAGGAATTCAGTTCCCATTTGTGATCTGGAATACTCCAATCTGTTGCCAGGATTTGCAGCAAACTACAATTTGTGAACAGGATTTAAAATGACAAAAAAAGGAGTAAAGAGACATTGTCCAACATTATCAGAGTAATTGGCAAGTGTGATAATTGTGGTTAATACCCCCTTCACAGCTCCCCCCAGCCAGCACTGGAATGCAACTTGACTCCATCTAGAGAGCTGGGTCCGCAAAGCACAAAGAATTTAACAAAATTTCATCTAGCAACTCATTTAGTAAATCAAATCAAAAGTCTCCAAAATTGGAAAATTAATCCCACAAGGCAGTCCTGCTTGAGAATGAAAAAAATCACTTCAACCCTGGATATTTTGTGGAGTGAGAAGGTTTTTGCACAACTGAAAGCACTTCCTATTCATTAGCTCCTCCAAACTTGTCCTATCAACATGTTAAATAATCCTCAGCAACAAAAATCTTAAAACAGTAGATTTACAAGGTTTGTTTCATGCACGTTAGGAGGAAAATAAACTGGCACCTGGTCCACCTCCTTTGAAAGTTAACTGTTATGTCACTCTAGTGGGATCACTATTATAAGATCTGGGCCTCAGCATTAAAGTAAGCAGATTTCAACAGGAGTGATTTCATCTCAAGGCTTCAACATGATCCCCAACATCAGAGGTGTGACATATTTCTACTTTACTAGCATAGCATTTTTTAAAAAACTCATGCGATTTCTTATCTCGAGAGAATGGAAATACAAACAATGGAGGTTTCGCGCCCAGAGGGGTGTTTAATGGGTTAATTTCCCAGTTGGAGTAATTAGATATATTTACCCTAGAAGGGAAGCAAACCCAATAATTCACCATTACTCATATCAAATGATCTACTTTCACATATCTACTAACATGCTAAATAACCATTCAAAAATATTTTTAAAAGCAATGTCTTACTGTGCCAAGAGCAAAGGGAACAGTTACAAATTCTTATAATGTATTATGAGAAAACATATTACACTATCCTTTATGTTGATGAACCCAGCAGTTGTTGTTTTATTAAACCGCTTCCAATTTCAGAACAATATTGTATGTTCATACAATAATGAGACGTTAATGCTCATCGTAATGCTGTTGCTCTTAAAACATAAAAATAAGTTATTATAGGGAAAGTAATTTGTTTTCATTTCACACTTTAGAAAACAAGAATCAGCCAAATTTGTCATACAAATCATAAAGGCCAACTATTAGAAATAACACTCAATGAAGTCTAAAACCGGTGGCTCGTCAACTCACCTGACTGTTGATTTCAGCTTTTTGTTGAAGCAACATGCCAACCAGATCTTTATGACCTCGATCACATGCCCAATGTAGTAGAGCTCTTCCCTACATGAAGAAATTTAAAGGGAGATATAAAGAATTAATGGAAGTTTATTTACAGTCACTCAACTATCACATCAGCACAAAATCATAATCCCAAAACAACAAAAACCAAAGTGTCAGCATTGATCTGAGGTTTTTTAAAATGTTGACTTTTGCAAGGATCAATACTCACAGTGTTCAACACTTAATACCACATTCATCCCACTTATAATTATTAATGTTGCTTTGGATTTCACAGACAACTTAGACAGCAAAGCTGGTAGCATTCTCAGAGCTGGTAGGAATGTGTGTTTTTAAACTGGTGTGGTCAATAGCACAGTATTCCAAAATATAATGCAGCATTGTGAACTAACTTGCTGAACATATTGATGGAAAATTGGATCTTGAAACTTTAAATACAACTTCCCATGTTTTTTAAAAACCTACGCATAGCCAATGCCAACATTTTTAATTTTGTGCAATGTTTTCCTGTACTTTAACATAAATCACTAGTATACTGAAGAGATAAGAGGCAGTCATCTTGACAATCCAGTCAAAAGAGGGGAGAAGAGTTAGTTGGTGAGTTTACGCTTTAAATTCATGCTGCAAAGTGCAGTGCAGCAACACACCTATGCAGCTTTGATAGGACCGTCTCAACACATGATATCTACCAGCTGGAAAAAACAAGGGCAGCCAATGCATGGAAATACCACCAGCTGCAAGTTCCCTCAAAGCCACACACCATCCTGGGGTCTGCAGTCACATGCTGGCCAGACCAGGTAAGGATGCGAGATTCCTTCTCGAAAGGATATTAGTGAACCAGATGGCAATTGATAATGGATTCATGGTCATCATTAGACTCTTAATTCCAGATCTTTGTTGTTATGGTTGCATTCAAACTGAAATCCTTGATTTCCTTTGCTGGTGGGCTGTACACCCATAGCGTTAAGGAAATCAACCATTCAAGGAGGCAACTCACTCGGTCTTCAAGAGAAATTAGGAATGGGCAATAAATGTTGGCCTAGCCAACAACATCCACATCCCACGAAAAAGTCCATTGAAAAATGAAGATGAACTCCGCTTTAGAACAGACTCAATCCTGTATTTAACTTCAGGATCAATTAGCAACAAGTGAAGTGGAATATTGACAAACATACTTTATTTAACCCATTCATCTTATTCTATAGTGTTGGAGCCACAACACAAAGTGGTATGAAGCAGCCACTAAACCAAGCAAATAAATGACCTAACAACACAGTCCAACAGACCTCGGCAAGACTAAAAAGGGACCATGAGTCTAAACAACTCAAATTAACTGATGGCATCAAGAATATTAGTGAGCTCAGATAAGCAAATAGGGACAACTATATGGCAGATAATAGAAGATAAGATTAAATTAGATTACTTGGAGTGTGAAAACAGGCCCTTCAGCCCAACAAGTCCACACCGAGCCTCCAAAGAGTAACCCACCCAGACCCATTCCCCTACATTTATCCCTTCACCTAACACTACGGGCAATTTAGCATGGCCAATTCACCTAATCTGCACATTTTTGGACTGTGGGAGAAAACCGGAGCACCTGGAGGAAACCCACGCAGACACAAGGAGAATATGCAAATTGCACACAGACAGTTGCCTGAGGCGGGAATTGAACCTGGGTCTTTGGTGCTGTGAGGTGGCAGTGCTAGCCACTGTGCCACCGTGCTGCCTTGATAAGGCAAGAAATGAAAAGAAAATGAGTATGAGGTGTCATTCTCAAAACTAAATCAATTGTTCTCTGGAAATGGCTCCAAATTTAACCAAAGGATATTCTGAGATCAAGTGTCAGATACAATGTGTCAGAGATACAACTGAATTAATCTGGGTGATATCTGAAAGAAGAAGTTATATTCATCACACTCCCAAGATACTCAAAAACATATCAAAGTCAACCAATTACTTTTGACAGCAATCACTATTATACTATACAGGGTAAATCCAAGTCAAAAAAAATATTGCTCCCAAATTACTCAGAGTCATCAGCAAAGAGCTGGATGGAGTTGCTAACATAGCCATCAAGCAAAACTTATTCACCAATGATCAACTCAGATACTGCCCTGATTATTCAGTTCTAGTATACATTATAGCCTTACTCCAAACTTAACATAGAGCTGAATTTTAGAGATGAAGTCCCTGACATCAATGCACTATTCAACTTAATATTACATCCATAATCCATCAATATATATGGTAAATGTTGTTTGCACTTTTCATTTTGCCAATATATTATCTTAGAAAGTTATGTTTCCTACCTGTGCTTACATGCAAACTCCAACTATGAAGAAAATGAACTTAGCCAAGTAGGCTAGGTCCATGGATCAAGTTATATGGCAAGGGATCAGTTTTCAGAGAAAGGGACAGAAAATTGAAATGAACTACCAAATTTAACCAAGTTGTGATAAAGCCTATTACCAACCAGATACATTTTAACTGTACAGCAAAGGATGAACTTAGCCAAATCTATAGTAAGCACAAGCTGATAGATCTGGTTAGATTTAAAAGGATAAGGTGATCACATTATACAAATCAAAAGGAAAAATGAGGCAGACTGTCAGATCAAAATTCAGATATAGCAGTCATCTCACTCAGCACATGTGGGACCACAATAACTTTTGCCACAGAACAGCTAGCCTGTTTCATCCACAAAATCTGGTAGCTCCAGTCCTCACAATCCCATCAACTAGTTCAGTCTGGATATTTCTACTCCTAAAAGCTGACAAATCTAGGTGTTGCAAAGTGGTCTTTAAATGCTCATTTTGTCTGTTAATCTTGCATAATGGCTTTAGAAACTAGTTAGAAGTTCTACTCAGATGTATCCAGATGCACCTGTCACTCATTCATATGCTGTCCCATGATTGGGAAATCTTCCTGCCTAAACAAAAGTCAAATGACCTTTGCATACCAAAACTCAGGTTAATCCAATATGGTATACGCATAAATAACAGTTTGCAATAAGGAAGAGTTAATTGCTCTTTGGAGATTATATATTTGTCTGAGGTTAACAAGGAATTTCAATACCACAGCATGATGCAAATTCAAGCAGTTGCTGAAATTACATCATGCAAAGAGTAAAAGAGTTGTCATGGTTGAAAAGATAGATATTTGATCTGTGTTTCAAAAGAACCCTGCTGAATTCTGAGTGTCTCAATCCATGAATGTGTAAAGACTTCAGCTATTCAAGTGTGTGGCAAAATTCATTCTTTTAACAAGGGAGAAGATGTTCATACTGGTAGTAATGGCTTGCATTGATTTGTTGCAATCAGATGCTGCCCTCTACTGCTCATGTCCATTGAACTCCAGCCAGAAAATAGCCCAAAATGTTCTCTGCTGGTTAAATTTCACAGTCAAATTATCAGGGACACTTGCATACTTTTTAAAGTAAATAATGAGCTTAAGCCATTGTTTTATAATAACTATAATGCACTGACCAATACTGACAAAAGTTTAGCCTGCTGTTACTGGCTGTGGCGGTTGTACTGTGCTCTGCATTGTTGTCAAGTGGAGAAGGCTGTGTATAACACACACTCAAAAAATTTTTTTGGATTCAGCAACATTTCTGGTAAAAAGGGAGTATTTGATGATGCTGCCACTTAACTCTTGAAGAAGTACAGATATTGACATATCCACATCTTTCATGGAAAAGGAATTGCAGTTCAAAGTGCTTTCTTCAGAGCATGGATTCAGTTGACTCAAAGATTAGACATGAAATTTGAAAACCTCATATTAAAAACATGATTGGTACTCTGCAAGAAAGCTAGATTTTGCTAGTTCAAATGCACATGCTTTCTATCACTGGTATACTCAATACTATCAGCATAAAAAAAACTATTGGCATTATTTAGTAACAAAACCAGCAATATAATTTTAACATTGCTTTCAACTGTTTCATTAACTACAACTCAAAAGCATTTACTTGATTAAGAAATTGACCAGAAGAGACTTAAAACAAAAACAAATTTAGATCTTGTTTGAATCGTGAAGCAAATGAACTCAGTAAAATATCTTCAACCCAAGACTGTATTTCCTTAATGCTTCACTGGGTGACTCCCTCCAGGTAGGAGAAAGTGAGGACTGCAGATGCTGGAGATCAGAGCTGAAAAAAGTGTTGCTGGAAAAGCGCAGCAGGTCAGGCAGCATCCAAGGAGTAGGTGAATCAACGTTTCGGGCATAAGGAAGAAGGGCTTATGCCGAAAACGTCGATTCTCCTGCTCCTTGGATGCTGCCTGACCTGCTGCGCTTTTCCAGCAACACATTTTTCGACTCCCTCCAGGTAAAAATACTAGAGAAAGGTCAATGTTGGTGGAGCAACTCAAACTGGTACAGTGGCCATCCATGTCAGACCACTATCGATATATGCGATATCTGTGCTGAGAACTATTGCTGGCAGCATCACAACTTTGACTCTATGTTAGCTGAAGCTGCAAATGGATTGTTAACTTCAATATCAAAGTGTAACTGCTTCTCCAGGCATACAAATAATTATTATCATAGAATCCCTACAGTGTGAAAAAAGGCCATTTGCACCAACAAGTCCACACCAACCCTTTGAAGAATATCTCACCAGACCCATTCCCCTACCCTATCACTCTACATTTCCCATGACTAATGCACCTAATCTGCACATCCCTGAACACTATGAGCAATTTAGTATGGCCAATTCACCTAACCTGCACATCTTTGTACTGTGGGAGGAAACCGGAGCACCTGGAGGAAACCCACGCAGACACGGGGAATAATGTATAGCTTCAGTGCAGAAGTAGACTTCACCCTTTCTATTTGTATCTGTAACCTGTAGTAACAGAGAAAATATATTTTATTATGTCTAAATGTTTATTAAAAAACCTTCTGCTCCACAGCACATCTATAGACAATGTTCTATCAAATGAACAAATCATTGAGAATTTAAATATTCTTGCAAAGTAAGTACGCAATCTTGAGTAGAAATCAGCAATGAATCAAAGTCAATCCTTGGAAAACATACCTCTTCGTCCTTCAAGTTAACGTCCACATTCTCGGATACAAGGGCTTTCAAAATATGGTCAATATTGTTCTCTCTGCAATGATCAAATATGGTTTTGTCTTCTTCCCTGTAAGAGATGAAATTAAATATTTTCATACCAGTTACAACAAAGCTCAAAAGAAATTGCAAAATGGATACTAAAAATATTGAGGTGACACATGACCACCTCCTCACTTTGTTGTTTAGACGATGAAGGCATTTAACTCCTATTTTCTCCTCCAAATTAAACTCAAAGTAAAATTTTCATCTTATTTTCAATCTCTATGCTTCATAAATGTTCCACAAAAATTGAATTAAATGAAATTATAAGCACCCAACTTCTCCAAGCATTATTATTTTACTCCACAGTTCTTTGTATGTTTTAAAGAACTGAGGAGGCTGGAAGTCTGAAACACAAACAGAAATTGCCTTAGGAAATCAGCAGGTCTGGCAGAAATTGTGGAGAAAAGAAACGGAGTTACTGTTTTGAATCCAGTGACCCTTCTTCAAAATGTTTTGTAGCTTCCAAGGGTGTGCATCATCTTGTTTCTCCTATTCTGCAGTCAAAGGTTTTACTTCCTGGCACAATAGTTAACCATAAAAATGGGAAGATGGTTGTCAAGGAACAAGTGAATTTTGTCAGTTGTTACGCAGAACCTGAAGTTTTTTTCATCCATTTATTGTTGCCTTGGATGTTGTCTAAATTAAGACATCATAGAACCCCTACAGTGGGGAAACAGGCTATATGGCTCCTCGAATTCACACCGACCCTCCAAAGAGCATCGCTGTACCCTCTCCCTGTGAATCTGCATTTCCTATAGCCAACCCGCCTAGCCTGTACATCTTTGGATTGTGGGAGAAAGTCATCTCAGGCTGGAACCACATCCTTTGAACGATGTGGCAGCAGTGCTAATCAATGACCCATTGTGCTGCTAGTACATGGCACATCAAGTTGGGCATCAAAATGTGCCAAGAGTGGTGGGACACAAGGCAATACCAAGACAATCATGAACTCATTATAACCCTAATGAAATACACTGGCGCGAAGTGCACTGTATAAAGGGCAAAGATCAGAAGCAGTCACACGTTTTTCATATTTGCTTCTGGGATATTTGCTGCAGCTAGTGACCCCAAGAGGATAGGAACTAAAAAAGGTTTATGAATTAACTTGTTAGACCATGCAAAAGACCAGCAAAAAATCAATCACGTAATATGGGCTGCTTGGTTTCATTTCTGAGAGTTAACAAAGGGACTGAGAGCATTGTTGCTAAGTTTGCAGGCAACACAAACGTAGGTGGAGGGATAGGTAAAGTGAGGAAGTGGGGAGGCTGCAGAAGGACTTGGACAGGGTATGAGAGTGGACTATGAGGTGACAGATGGAGAAAGTGTGAGGTTATGCATTATGGTAGAAAGGGTAGAAGTGTACACTATGTTCTAAATGGAGAAATGCTTCAGAAATCTGAAGCACTAAGGGATTTAGGAGTCCTACTCCACAACTCTTTTAAGGTTAACATGCACATTCAATTATTAGGGTTAGAATAAAAGAGCAAAGATGTATTGCTGATACTGTATAAAGCTCTGGTCAGACCACATTGGAATATTATCAGCAGTTGTGGGCACCGTATCTAAGGAAGGATGTTTTAGCCTTGGAGAGGGATGTTCACAAGAATGATCTTGAGAACGAAAGGCTTACCATATGAGAAGCATTTGTGGATTCTTGGTCTATACACAATGGAGTCTAGAAAGATGTGGAGGTGGGGGTGGGATTTAGTATACATCGACAAGACGTTTCCATGTGTAGGCGATATTCGGACCAGAGGGCACAGCCTCAGAGTGAATGGATGACTCTTTCGAACTGGGAGGAGGAGAAATTTCTTCAGCCAGAGGGTGGTGAATCTGTAGAACTCACTGCTGTGGAAGGTTGTGGAGGCAAAGTCATTAAGTGTGTTTAAGACAGAGATAGATTGGCTCTTGATTAGTAAAAAGATGAAACGTTACCGTGAGAAGATACAATTTCGTTGTTGAGAAATGTATCAGCCATAATCAAAGAGCAGAGCATCTTCCGCTCCTGCATCTTTTCCAACAAGTTTATATGAAATTGGTGCACTGAAATCTTCACCTGACAAAGGAACAGCACTCCGAAAGCTTGTGATTTCAAATAAACCTGTTGGACTATTATCTGGTATTGTGTGACTTCTGGTCTTAACCACCTCCAACAATCTGGAAATTTTATTGGTCACTTTTTTCCCCTAGTATTAGCAGGAAGTTGCTAGATTCATTGAATTCAATTTAAAAACTTATCATGGTAAGGGCCTGAACATTCAAACTAAAGTACTGTTATACTGTTTACATATCTCACACAGTGGGCTACTTTCACCGTAACATTTTAATGTGCTATTTTACATTTCAATTTCAGATGCCTTCAACCAATCCTATTTTATAATGTTGCCCGATGGTCTACGGATTGTTGGAGATGGATTGGTTCGAAGAAGAGGGAGAGAGAGGTCTTCAAGGAATTGAGGAAGTTTGCCATTAACCTATTGCTGTATTACCTACAACAGAATTAAATAAATTGAACATATTGCTTTAAGCTTTGGTATTCAATACAACTAATCCATACAGTGGTGTGAAAGATGAAATTTGACTTCACAATTAGTAGATTGCTGCAATGCAACTTTTCAAAGTGCTCTATTTCCTATTTGGGTTCTACCTTGAAGTCACATGCTTCACAATATATCACATAATTGATTTCCTGTAAAATTCCTTTTTCCAAATTAAGTTACAGTGTGCATACATTTCTCTATTTGGTACCACAGTGTACTTATATTTTGCTGTGCTTCAATGATAATACATAAACGCTATATTGTCAAAATATCCAAATTCTGATCCTGTAAAGTGGCAGGGTTGCACAGACTTTTGGAAAGCTGTAACTGTTTAGAATAAGTTCCCACAATTGTATACATGCAGCATTGTATTACTAGAAAAATATTGTAGGAAAAAGGTTTATCGTTGTGGTAATGAAATACTGGAGTAAACAAGAGACTCAACTTGCTACCAATACAATGCTGCTGAAAGATAACACATGAGTGGAGCATGTTCAAAAGTAAGTCCATGTGGGATTCCTGCAACAGTTATTGTTTATATTGAGATGTCCACCGGGAGAAATTTTCACTTAATCTATAATTATCTTTGCACTTTAATCACTTCCCTACTTCAGAGGGTGCGGTGCACAAGCTGCAAGAAAGCTCATTAACTCAGTACATCTCTTCTCCCCTGTCACCGCCACTGTTTAATTGCAAAGTGCGACTATTATCTATTGCCACAACTGTGATATTTTTCATAATAAAAGTGGAGGGGGGGTAGTGGGTCTCTGAGGCATCAGCCACAGCCGATTCACAGATTTTTAATTATTTTGTGTCCAGATGCTTCTTGCAAGTTGAATAAATTGGTAACTAAGCTTATTCCCTCTTGCGCCCAGATGTCAAGTCCTGGAAAAGGGGTGGGAGGGGCAGGGGAGCACAACCGTGTTTGACATTCTGTATAATGTATGAATAGCCCTTGACCCTGATGATAAATCAGGATTATCTGCCAGCAGTTCATCTGTCTGTCAGAGTGACTAATCAGCAAGACACAGTCCCATACTGATTCCAGAGCCCACATTTGCAGGTGTCACCAGTAAAATAGTAAGGTGCTCCATTAAGTTACACAACATTTAGCAGTCATAAGGCATGGTGGGAAGATTAAATGCTTGAAGAGTTTTAAACTTTGGCCACTTTTTCACACGCCAACAGCTCTATCAGGGCTCTAAGTAAATTAGTGTACAAAATTAGAGTTGAATGCTGTGGGTACAAGTAATTTGTTCTTTTCCCTATATCTTGGTATAGTAAGGAATATATATTTCACTCCCATAACCTATACAATAAAAAGGTAGCGAATGTTTAACTGCAAACATACATATCAGCAGTTCCTACTTTATTTATTCTTTTAAAAATGTTTTGTCAAGAGGTAGTTCAGATAGCAGTCACCTAAGTAGAAAGTGTCACTGTAAATTGGTGTAGCACAGCTTACTGAGGTAAGTCATTTGACCCAACTGATCAAAGCCAGTATTTATGCTTTAGAAAACTTTCCTCCTACCCATGTCATTCAACCATATCAGCATATCATTCTATTCTTCTCTCTTTTATGTAATTAGGTCACTTTTTTTTAAAAAGGTATCCATGTCACTCACAGCAACTAATTAATTACATCTCATCAAACCCTTTCAGAAGTTAAAGTGATCTGCCACACCACCTCACAATACTCTCTTAAAGGGCACTGGCTATTAAGTCTTTTCAAATTGTTGTACCCACTCAGTTCTTACATCGTCCTTGTAAATAGTTTTACATTCTCTAGTAACATCTCTAAGCAGGTTGATTACAAAAAAAATCTGAAATGTGGGCATTTTACAGCTCAGCCGTTCACTGAATAAACTCATTGGAACATTGGGATAACCATGTGGGGGTTTTGCATCATGAGATAGATGGTTACTGGTCACTCATGCCAGTAGAATAATTGCAATAAAGCAATAATAACCAAACAAAATATCATTCTGTAAACTCATCTATATGGATTCTTGTAGCACCACAAATCATTTCTCATATTCACTGTTTTGATCATCACACCAGGACCTTTAAAACTTTGTTTTGGTGGTGAGGCCATCTTCTAATCATTTAACTGTCCCTGGCTCACAGGATACAATTATTATCAGTTTAATAATGTCAACTTGTTCTCTGTTGGTGATAGAAAGCTGCGAGTTGGTTTCCAAAATTTAAAAAAATCTATAAATATCCAAACTCTAGGAACATTTTATCAACTGACCATGAACACTGTCATCCATTTCAATTTCTGATTACACACTATCTTCCTTCTATCCCACACCCTCATCAGTAGGTTGTATGGATTTGTTCTCAGCAAAGCTAACCCTTTTTCTGCTATCAACAGACCATTAATGCATTTAATACCAATTCTTCATCTATATTCCTTTCCTATAACACCATTAGCAGTCCTTTTGCTCCTCCTCCCCTTTTGTCTACAGCTCTAAAAAAATATCTTCTAGCCTTTTTCAGTTCTGAAGAAAATTGATGTTGGACTTGAAATGCTAACCCTGTTTCTCTCTCAACTGATGCTGCAGACCTGTCCAGTTTCTTCAGCATTTTCTATTTACACAATGAACAATAAACCAGATCTTTCTCCTTTTCCCTTATAAACATAAAACGTGCCATTAGTGGTTGCTATCACTGAAATACTTCCTCACTGTCATCCCAAACACCTGCCCAGTTTCATTCCCCACAATTAGGTCAGCATTGCATCATCCTTTGTAGGACTACTTATACATTGACATAAAAAGCTCTCCTCTATACATTTCAAGAAATCTACCTCCTCTAAACGCTTTATAAAATGATTATCCCTATTAATATAGGGGTAGTTGAAATCCCTAATGTAATTACTCTATTAATACGTCTACACATCTTAGTGAATTGACTACATAATTCCTGAAGAAGGGCTTATGCCTGAAACGTCGATTCTCTTGTTCCTTGGATGCTGCCTGACCTGCTGCGCTTTTCCAGCAACACATTTTCAGTACATACCTGCCACTTCACCAAGGACATGCAAGTCCTGGACCTCCTCCACTGCCAAATCCAAGCCACCCGACCACTGCATAAAGAATGCCTCATGTTCTGCCTTGGGACCCTTCAAACAAATGCCATCAACACCACCTTTACTAGTTTCCAAATCTCTCCTATGTCAATCTTATCCAGATCCAACCCTCCAACTCAGCACCGCCCTCTTAACTTGTCCATCTTCCTTCCCACCTATCAGTTCCAACCTCCTCAGCAACTTATCACATCCAGCTACCTTCGCCTCAGCCACACCCCCATCCTCATATTTATCTCTCAGTGCCCTTCCTCCCTCAACATTCCTGATGAAAGAGCTTATGCTCCAAAACGTCATCTCTCCTACTTCTCAGACGCTGCCTGACCTGCTGTGCTTTTCCAGTGCCACATTCTTTGACTGCTAACCAGTTGGAGACCTGTAAGACACTCCTAATAGTGTGGCTGTTCTCTTTTTATTCCTAAATTTTACCTACAAAGCCTCATTTTATGACCTTTCAAAAATATTAGCCCTCCTTACAGCAGAAACCGACTCCCTAATAACATAACAGTGCCTCAATATTTGCACTTTGTCCTGTCCCACCTAAAGATCTTATGCTTCAATGTTAAAGTTGCCAGTCTTGTCCCTCCCTCAACCACATCTCTGATGGCAACAACATCACGATGCCGTCTGTCAATCCATATCTTTAACTCATCTGTCTTATCTCTAAGACCCCTGGCATTAGACGCCACCCAGCCTTGCTTTACTCCCTTCAGACACATCATGCTCAGTTTGGATTTTCTGAGGGGAAAAATAGCTACTATTTTTGTCTAGTTTGAATCTATGATAGGAAACCTCCAGTGGTTCTCATGGAACCTTGTCGCAGAAAGCAGTTAGAGTCAACTTGGAAAACTGCAGAAAGGCGGCTGTGTATCTGCTGGTAACCCAAAAAAGGAATTGAGGAGAATTGTAATGAATTATTGTAGCATACCTATTGGGTTAGTCCTTAAAGATGTATATGTACCTTCCAGACTGCCATTAAGCAGAAGTGAATTCTTAGGAATAGAAGTCAAAATTATATTTGAGTTCATAGCATAAGAAATATGAACTATGGAATTAGCTTAATAGTGCTTGCTTTATTTAAATCTTATATATAAAGACCTTTGGGCTTGTTTAAAGCATCAATTCTTCTAATACAGTTCTGTCTGTTGATTGTTGGGTGTTCAAAACCGTTTTTAAACTTTACCAGTTGCTAATTGTCAACGAGGTCTACATTTCTCAATACCAGAAGTGAAATGCAACAGATACTGGGGTTCAAAAATAAAAATGGGAAGAGCTGGAGAAACTCAACAGACCTGGCAGCAACTGTGGAGCCAGAAACAGAGTTAATGTTTCGAATCTGGGATGCCACTTCTTCAGTTCCTTTCTTGCACTTGCTAATGATACGTTCAGTGGTGAACCAATCAGCAGCAAACATGTGAGAGAAACAGCCTATGATTGGAAGAGCAGCTCCTTATCAATTCTGCTTAGGAGGATGAGTTTTCTGCAGTTGTTCACCCCCATTACTGAGTTTTCCTATGTATTTTGAGGAAAATTCGACCACCATCCCATTGTATTTTGATCATTAGGATGGAGTCAGTTTCAAGCTTCCAGATCCAGAATAAAACTGATTAAAGATACAACACAGATAGCATCATCCCTGTCCTACTCAACCTACCTTCCTAAAATGCCTAACTACCTTTGAGTAAAAATGTCAATTTGCACTAATTCTGGACAGCTTTTTAAGATTCCTACCTCCCCTCTATTACACTAATAATGTCCAAAAACATGATGGATTACTTCACTCCCAATGGTATGGGCTGAATTAAAAGTCAGATTCCATGATGCAATTATTAAGTGTGCTAACTTACTCCTCTACCTAATTCCCCAACAGATGTCACTCCAGTGTCTGCAGTGACTCTTTATTTCTTACTTTGTCTCCCAGATGGTGCAGCAGAAATTGAATCTCTTCATGTGGGGAATCACAAGTGCAAACATGTGCCCCACCACCATGGCATTGCACAATGGGAGCTCCACAGCACTGTTCGATCAAGTATTCATCATTAACATTTCCACTTCAATAAACATAAACTTTTTTAAAAATATACTTTAAATTCGTAATCTTTAATTTAGATGTCCTCACCTGAAACAACTGACGCCATTCTCTGAAGAATGTTCAGTTTAAACAGCCTTTAATTTCTTCTCAGGACAAAATTGTAATGATAGGAAGTACAATTCTTTAAACTGTCTACATATTTCTGCTGGTAAGAAATGGAAATTCATTCATTCATTCAAAATTTATTTTCCCAATGAGAAGTCCATTTAATTATGGGTTTACTGAGCTGATCTGTATGCAGTTAGTTTCAGGTGGGTAAGAATTAATTCTACTCAAGTGAGAAAATTGAAAGGCTACTTTTCTCCTGCTCACAAACAGCACACAAGGAAAAATTGTGTGTACAATCGACACAATTCAACCACTAAAAATAAAACTACATTGCAATGTAAAAGAAAAACACTAATATCTGATCATTTTCATTTTTAAATGCACACACCAACCTAGGAAATGAGCACCTCTGATCAACAGCTTCAAAAACAACCCCGATGATAGACTTTGTGATTGGAGACACCAAGCAGCAAGACAAAGTAAAGTAAGAAACATGCTGCATGTTGTTTAGATAGAGAAATTGGACAAATATATGAAACTAAAATACTTGCAGACTTTGGGAAAACAGCATCATAAGTAGACTAACTGGATAACAGTGTTAAAGATCCAGCATAGCTTTGATGGATTGAGTGACCTCTTTCTGTGCTGTACAATTCCAATTCCAGCCATCATCTTACTCAGCATGCTATCACATGAGGGGTTGGGGAGATCCGAAAGTACAGAGAAGCAGATTTGGCAGCACTAAGTTTCATAAAGGGACATACATTCACTCAGGCTTAAAACCTAACTTGCAGCAAACTTACAAATTTACACCCCCTCCATACGCCAACCCCTCAAGCTATCACAATACATTGATTTTTAGCACTTTGTTTGGTGAAGATTATGGCATTGTGGACTCACCTAAACTTCTGCCTTTCAAATCAAAAGTAATGTAAACCTAGAAGGACAATGCATAGTACTGTATAAACATAACAACGAAAGTCATAAAACTAATGGTTCGATCTCTCAAAAATGCAAATCTAACTCCAAATGAGTTCATTTGTGAACTAAAATCTATAATGTCACTACTCAACATAACACAAACTGATAGCAAATTCCACATACAGGAAACTGGCTCATTATCATGGCAGAAAGTGAGGACTGCAGACGCTGAAGATCACGAACATGGCACCCCTAGCTTAAGCCGAGATGGGGAATTAACTGTTTGATACTACACAAATGTAGCTGTTCTCAGCAAATAAAAGTGACAAATAAGCAAATGGGAATGAGTTAAATTAAAATCAAAACAAATTCTGTTGAAGTGTTGCACCAAATTAACTTATCATTTTTCCTTTTAGATGTTATAAATATGCTATGCATTTCAAACAATTTTTGATTATAAAAACTTAAAATAACAGACAGCAAAAATTACTTTTGACCATAACAGAACTAACTCGTAAAAAATGTAGCTGACAGTCTGATGTTTACTTTAATATTGACATTCACCCAATTAAAATAGCCTTTAATGTCTCTTAAAATACCTACAATCAACATCCCAAATAAATCAAGCATTTATACTGTATTATTGGCAAGTCATTCTTATACTATTCTGTCATTCCAACTGTTAGCCATCCAGTTGAGACCTTGTAGTTATTTCAGCTGCCAATTCTCAAATTTAGTTGAAGGATTTTCTCCATTACCAAACAGGCCATTTCATACAATTCTAAGGAAATCATACACTTGTCCTGTCCAGCGGTTCATCATTACACATAAGCATTTCTTTTCTTTTCACACGTTTCGAACAGTTAAGTCATCGATGCAAACAATTTCAGATTTAGAGCAGCAATGTTGATTTGCCAAAGTGTTCTTTTCCAAAGCTTATAATCAAATAGGATTCCACTCTTCTTTATCAAGTTAATCAATTTGGCAGAGACCCTCTTCAACAGTGGTCAATGCATGCACAAACCTAACCACTGCAAATAACCACAAGTTCTGACTTCTCAATTTCAAGTCCAACACTCTTCTACAAACGTTAGAGTAGTTTCTCTGTACCTACACCATTAAACCTTCTTCTCATTATAAAGATTAAATTAGAGCATCCTCCAGCTTTCCAAACTCTCGGGAACACAAGCTGCCTTCACTTTTGAAGTCCTTCAGGTAATCTGAGATGCATTCTTTACGTCACCAATGTCCTTTTCCTTTGGTTTTGTGCCCAAAACCCAGACACCATACTCCACATGGAGTCAGGGCTACCTTCGGTACAACTGAAGCCCATCATAATCTCTTTTCAATTCCAACTCTCTTCAGATAAAGGTGCACCTTACGTCAACCTCTTTGGTCTGATACAACTCCCTGTAGTTTCTAAAGGTGTCAAATGAACTTTGTTATACTTATCTGAACTGAGGGGACCCTTTTGATACAGTAAGCATTTATACAATCAGCAAATCGAAACATCAACTTCAATACCTATTTCAAGTTTGTGTTCAATCCATTGCAACACATCTTTTTGTTTCACTATCTTTGATTCACAGCTCTCCCAGTCCAATAGATTTCTACTTTCCCTCCCAGAAAAAAAGTGTACAAATGAAAAACGAGACATTGACAGGATAGAAAACAAAGTTACCTTTTCCCTAGCCTGTTAGTGTCTCTTACCTCATTTGTTGACCACAGTTGCTGAACTACAAAAACAACCTGGAGCCTTTGCCTCTAAATGGTAATGTATCGGTTTTGTATTACGCCAAATACTTTCAGTTGTGGACTACAGGTTTCCCCATTAACAGTATGCCCCAGTTTACTGTGGTCAAGTAATTCCTCATCCCTCTGAAGTGCACACTATGAACATTTAAAATTATGGCTCATGACTCAGACTCATAGAAGATGTACAGCACGGAAACAAACCCTTCGGTCCAATTCGTCCATACCGACCATATATCCCAACCCAATCTAGTCCCACCTGCCAGCACCTGGCCCATATCCCTCCAAACCCTTCCTATTCATATACCATCCAGATGCCTTCTAAAAGCTGCAATTGTACCAGCTTCCACCACTTCCACTGGCAGCTCATTCCATACACATACCACCCTCTGCATGGAAACGTTGCCCCTTAGGTGTCTTTTATATCTTTCCCCTCTCACCCCAAACCTATGCCCTCTAGTTCCAGATTCCTGCACTGGGGAAAAGACATTGTCTATTTACCCTATCTATGCCCTTCATGATTTTATAAACCTCTATAAGGTCACCCCTCAGCCTCCGATGCTCCAGGGAAAACAGCCCCAGCCTATTCAACCTCTCCCTACGGCTCAAATCCTCCAACCTTGGCAACATCCTCGTAAATATTTTCTGAATCTTTTTAAGTTTCACAACTTTCCGATAGAAAGGAGACCAGGATTACATGCAATATTCCAACAGTGGCCTAACCAATGTCCTGTACAGCCGCTACATAACCTCCCAACTCATGTATTCAATACTCTGACCAATAAAGGAACGCAAACTAAAGGCCTTCTTCACTATCTACTTTCAATGAGCTATGAACCTGCACTTCAAGGTCTCTTTGTTCTACAATACTCCCTCGGCCCTTACCATTAAGTGTATAAGTCCTGCTAAGATTTGCTTTCCCAAAATGCAGCACCTCCATCTGCCACTTGTCAGCCCACTGGCCCATTGTTGTAATCAGAGGTAACCTTCTTCGCTGTCCACTACACCTCCAATTTTGGTGTCATCTGCAAACTTACGAACTATACCTCTTATGCTCATATCCAATCATTTATATAAATGTCGAAAAGCACCAATATTTGTGGCACTCCACTAGTCACAGGCCTCCACCACCATCCTCTGTCTTCTACCTTTGAGCCAGTTCTGTATCCAAATGGCTAGCTCTCCCTGTACTCCGTGAGATCTAACCTTGCTAACCAGTCTCCCATGGGGAACCTTGTCGAGCGCCTTATTGAAGTCCACATAGATCACATCTACCGCTCTGTCCTCATCAATCCTGTTTGCTACTTCCTCAAAAAACTCAATCAAGTTTGTGAGACATGATTTTCCATGCACAAAGCCATGTTGACTATCCCTAATCAGTCCTTGCCTTTCCAAATACATGTACATCCTGTCCCTCAGGATTCCCTCCAACAACTTGACCACCACCGACATCAGGCTCACTGGTCTATGGTAGTTCCCTGGCTTGTGATTACCATCTTTCTTAAATAGTGGCACTATGTTAGCCAACCTCCAGTCTTCCGGCACCTCACCTGTGACTATCGATGATACAAATATCTCAGCAAGAGGCCCTGCAATCACTGCCGTAGCTTTCCACAGAATTCTAGGGTACACCTGATCAGGTCCTGGGGATTTATCCACTTTTATGCACTTCAAGACATCCTGTACTTCCTCTTCTGTAATAAAGACATTTTTCAACATGTCACCATCTATTTCCCTACATTCTATATCTTCCATGTCCTTTTCCACAGTAAATACTGATGCAAAATGCTTGTTTAGTATCTCGCCCATCTTCTGCGGCTCCACACAAAGGTCACCTTGCTGATCTTTGAGGGGCCCTATTCTCTCCCTAGTTACCCTTTTGTCCTTAATGTATTTGTGAAAACCCTTTGGATTCTCATTAACTCTATTTGCCAAAGCTATCTCATGTCCCCTTTTTGCCCTCCTGATTTCCCTCTTAAGTATACTCCTACTTCCTTTATACTATTCTCAGGATTCACTCGATCTATCCTGTCTATACCTTACATATGCTTCCTTCTTTTTCTTAACCAAACCCTCAATTTCTTTAGTCATCCAGCATTCCCTATACCTACCAGACTTCTTTCACCCCGACAGGAATATACTTCCTCTGGATTCTCGTTATCTCATTTCTGAAGGCTTCCCATTTTCCAGCCTTCCCTTTACCTGTGAACATCTGCCCTCAGTCAGCTTTCAAAAGTTCTTACCTAATACCTGATTTGCCTTTCTCCAATTTAGAACTTCAACTTTTAGATCTGGTCTATCCTTTTCCAGTATTATTTTAAATCTAACAGAATTATGGTTGCTGGCCCCAAAGTGCCCCGCCACTGACACCTCAGTCACCTACCCTGCCTTATTTCCCAACAGTGGGTCACGTTTGCACCTTCTCTAGTAGGTATGTCCACATACTGAATCAGAAAATTTTCTTGTACATTCTTAACAGATTCCTCTCCATCTAAACCCTAAACACTATGCCAGTCCCAGTCTATGTTTGGAAAGTTAAAATCCCCTACTATAACCACCCCATTATTCTTCCAGTTAACTGTGATCTCCTTACAAATTTGTTTCTCAATTTCCCTCTAACTATTAAGGGGCCAAAATAGAATCTCAATAAATCTCAGCTCCATCCAAATAACTTCCCCGAATGTATTTCTGGGAATATCTTCGCTCAGTACAGCTGTAATGCTATCCCTTACCAAAAATGCCACGACCCCTCCTTTCTTACCTCCCTTTCTGTCCTTCCTATAGCATTTGTATCCTGGAACATTAAGCTGCCAGTCCTGTCCATCCCTGAGCTGAAAATGTGTTGCTGAAAAACGCAGCAGGTCAGGCAGTATACAAGGAGCAGGAGAATTGATGTTTTGGGCACGAGCCCTTCTTCAGGAATGATTCGAAATGTCGATTCTCCTGCTCCTTGGATGCTGCCTGACCTGCTGCGCTTTTCCAGCAACACATTTGCAGCTCTGATCTCCAGCATCTGCAGTCCTCACTTTCTCCTGTCCATCCCTGAGCCATGTTTCTGTAATTACTTTGATATTCAAGTCCCATGTTTCTAACTATGCTAAACATTAAATTCATCTATATTATGGTCACTATTTGCAAGATGTTCCATTGATATTAGACTGGCTATTACTATGTATACTCATGTAAAAGTCATCTCAAAAGATGAATACATGCATATTAACCGAAATACAAAAGACCAGGTCTTCCAGGCAGAGAAGCTGAATTGGGCAGGAGCCTAAAACCCAATTTTCCTACTGCGTGTTAAAGGTTTGCTTGTCAGTTCTCAGAAAGCTTCAGGCAAGTTGGCTTTCCCATGGTCAGGAACATCTTTTGTTTTCAGTGCACCTTGAATATTCATTAAAATGTCAACCCCGTGGAATTACATTCAAGGATGCAAACCTGTTGGGCAAAACCAGGAAAGACTGTGCGTTCACAAGCTCAAATGTAAATTAAGTGTATACCTGATAGGGTAGATCTGTTTCTCAAAGTTATAGCTGATAAAAGGCTCTTTACTAACTTGGTTCCTTCATACTCAAGCTACTTCTCTAAGCAAACAGCAGAAAGAGTGAAGCCTCACCAGGTCAATACTTTATGAGAAGTCTCAGTCATATACAATCCTGCTTGTAGTTTAACACTTATTGTAAGTGCTGACGGTTGACGGGGCCCAGTTGCCTGCCCAAGTGAGGCAGCCATACTGACTGATGTCAGCAAACCTGACCAGGGTAGGCAAACAACTTAAATAGGGGTCTCCATTTACAAAGGGCTCTCAGCTGAAAATGCATTCAGTGGAAAAGTTTGACAGGAAGGTAGGCTGGATGAAAAGGAGTGATAGGGAGTTGAACTTAAAGCAAATGGTTGTCAGGGGTACTGGAATGATCTTGAGGAATGGAGAGAGCAGACTGGGATGCAAAGAGGGAATCACCTTGAGAGGTGGAAGGGGAACAAGGAAGGGTAGGGCCTGCAAATTTAGGGTGAGTAACAAAATGATGCCATTAGGACAAATGAGCAAGTGCAAGGAAGCTGTATTAGTAAGACTGAAAATGGGGATCTGAACAGGAATGGGAATGGGGATACAGGAGGAATACCAATGAAGATAATGAAAGGGCCAATAATGGGAGGATGTGTCTCACCACAGAGGGTTGGCAGTAATGTGTGGTTTCACTCAACATAAGTAGAATGATAAGGGCCGAAAGGGTAAATTAACTGAAGTCAGACAGATAACCTGGAATCAACTGAGGGACCAGAAACAATAATGGTAAAACAGCCCTGTTGACCCCGAAAGACCTCCTTACTAACATCTGGGGGCTAATGCCAAAATTGGAAGAGCTGGTGAATACACTAGTCAAGCAATAGCCTGATACTGTCTGTAAGGTATGATTCCGTGAGTTGGACTATGCCCTATATACCACCATCCCTGAATATGCCCTGTCCTACCAGACAGACTCAGCCAAGGTGGCGGCTTGGTGATACACAGATGGGAGGAAGTTGCCCTAAGAGTCTTCAGTATTGACTCCATGCCCTATGAAGTCTCATGGCTTAAGGTTAAACATGGGCAAGGAAACATCATGCTGATTACCATGCAGAATCCTCCAGTGACTGATGAATCAGTTCTCCTCCGAGCTGAATAATTCTGGAGGAAGCACCAAGGGTGGCAAGGGCACAAAACATATTCTGAGTGGGGGATTTTAATGTCCCCTGCCAAGAATGGCTCGGCAGTATTCCTGATTAACTGGTGGGGTCCTAAAGGACATTACTGCCAAACTGGGTCTGCAGCAGGGCTAACAAGAGGGAAAAACACACTTGACCTCATCCTTACCAAACTGCCAGCTGCAGATGCACCTGTCCATGACAATATCGGTAAGACTAACCACCACACAGTCCTAGCAGAGACAAAGTCCCGCTTCACATTGATAATCTTCTCCATCATGTTGCGTGGCACCTTAATGGTGCTAACTGGGACAGACTTCAATATATCTAGCAACTCAAGACTGGGCACCCATAAGCACAGTGGGCCACGAACAGCAACTGAATTGATTTTGAGCACAATCTGCAACCCATAGCAGGCCTATCCCTCACTCAACTCAAGCCAGGGGATCAATCCTTGTTCAATGGCGAGTGCAGGAATGACACCCACACACCATAGGTGAATTAAAAAACTATGTCAAGGTATCAAATGGAAATAAAAATCTCATTCCAGAGATTTTTTCACAGATCAGTACTTCCACTCTAGAAGTCTGCGCAATTTATCCAGCAGCTATGTTAGCTTCACTAAGGTTGAGATGAAAGAAGGATGAGCAGGAATAGAAGGAATGAAGGACACCGACAGAACCAGAGTCACAAAGCTCAGGGCCTGCATCTGTGGATGAAGAAGCAGTGTACAAAGAATGGATCCAGGACCTCAGTGCTGTCAAACAATGTACCAAGTGTATTGTAGCTAGTTGAAGTTGAAGAAAATCTATGCCAGAGACATTTTTACATGGTATCTGCTACCTCCTGCAGTCTCCACAAAGCTTTGGAGGAAGTGTTATGCCTATAGTGCTGAAGATCACAGCATTTCCATTGCCTGGACCACACAGGAAACGAAGACCACACTCAGACAGAGCCTCCAGAATAGTGACTGGTTGCTGACACCAGTTAATTCAGTGATGGGGGTAGGAACATAGAAGAGGGGAGATAAACTAGTCAGATGGTTCGTCAATTGGGAAAGATCTATTTTACCCAGTTCCAGACATGGCCGAGCGTATGCTTTTTCTGTATTAGACGTGGAATGAAAAGATCAAATAAACAGATTTCTCGAATAAATTCGAAACTATTCATTGATTATAGATCAAAACCTATTCAATGAAAGCAAAGAACACTTCATTTGTAACATGAAAATAAAAATGTCTACCTCTCTAAATAATCCAAAACACACAGACACATACAACACACACAAACAGGTAAAGAGGGGAAAATGACTTCTTTCTGCAGAATAGCCACTTTTAACTAATCATGATCAGTTCTTGAAAGAAACAGTAAAATATATAGGATCTTCAGATGACTGGACCTTGTTGATGGTAATCTCTGGATCACTTCCAGTGCCATGTGCTAGTGAGGGTACGAACTAGAGGTTATGGCAGACGAATGCATGGCTAAAGAATTAGTGTGGGGGCAGGGATTCAGATTTTTAGATCATTGGGATCTTTTCTGGGACAGAAGTGACCTGTTCAAGAGGGACAGGTTGCATCTGAACTGGAGGGGGACCAATTTTTTGGCTGCCTGGTTTGCCAGCACTACAAGGGTTTAAACTGGATTGGCAGGAGGTGGGATCCTCAACAGCAGGGAGGCAAGTGTGAGGCTGGAATGAGATGGAGTAATCAGAAATAGTAAAGTCAAGAGACAGGTTAGGCTGGAACATGACAGGGAGCGAGGAATGCCTGTTGGATTAAATTGTATCTATTTCAATGCAAGAGGGTTGACAGGTAAAACCAATGTACTCAGGGCATGTGTAGCTACATGGGACTGGGATATTACAGCCATTACAGAAACATGGCTAATGGAGGGTCAAGACTGGCAGTTTAATATGCCAAGGTACAGGTGCTTTCAAGGGGACACAGGTGGTGGAAAGAGGGGAGGGGAGTTTCATTTTTGATTAAGGTGAGTATCATGGCAGTAATCAGAGATGAAATAACTGAAGGATCATCCAGCGAGGCTTTGTGGGTGGAGCTAAGAAATAAGAAGGGGATGGTGATGTTATTGGGGTTGTACTATAGGCCCCCAAATAGTCAATAGAAATTAAAGGAAAAATATGCAAAGAGACTGGGGGGACTTGCAGGAGTAATACAGTTGTCATAGTAGGAGATTTTAATTTTCCCAACAGAGACTGGGACTGCCGTAGCGTTAAGGGCTTAGATGGGGTGTTATTTGTTAACTGCGGTCAAGAAAAGTTCCTCAAGCAGTATGTAAAGGGTCCTACTCAGGAAGGGGCAAAACTTGACCTACTCTTGGGAAATAGGGCAGGACGGGTGATCAGATTAAATTAGATTACATTAGATTCCCTACAGTTTGGAAACAGGCCCATCAGCCCAACAAGTCCACAATGGCCCTCCAAAGAGGAACCCACCCAGACTCATTTCCCTCTGACTAATGCACCTAACACTATGGGCAATTTCGCAATGCCAATTCACCTGACCTGCACATCTTTGGACTGTGGGAGGAAACCGGAGTACCTGGAGGAAACCCACACAGACATGGGGAAAATGGGTAAACTCCCCAAAGACATTCACACAAGGCTGGAATTGAACCCAGGTCCCTAGCAATGTGAGGCAGCAGTACTAACCACTGGTCACCGTGCAGTGGGAGAGCATTTTGGGACCAGCGACCATAGTTCTATTAATTTTAAAATAATTATGGAGAGGGACAAAACTGATCCATGGGTTCAAGTTCTTAATTGGGGTAAGTCAAATTTTGATGGAATTAGCTAGGAACTTGCAGGGGTTGTTTGGAGTAGTCTATTAGGAGGCAAAGGGACCTCTGGCAGGTGGGAGGCCTTTAAAAGTGAGATAGCTATAGTTTAATGTCTATAAGTTCCTGTGAGGGTAAAAAGCAAAGTTGACAGGAAAAGGGAATCTGGATGACAAAAGATATTAAGGCTTTGACCAGAAAAAAAGGAGGAGGAGGCACAGCTCAGGTACAGGCAGCTGGGATCAAGGGAACCCATGCAGGTATAAACGGGTTACAAAAGTTTCTGAAGAAGGAAATCAGGAGGGCAAAAAGAGGGCACGAGATTGCCTTGGCTGAGAAGATCAGGGTGAATTCAAAGAGGTTCTTTAAGTATATTGAAGGAAAATGAATAACTAGAGAGAGAATAGGACCCCACAAGGGCCAAGGTGAACCGCAAGAGATGGGCAAGGTCCTCAATAAATATTTCTCCTCTGTATTTACCATGGAGATAAACATGAAAACTTAGGAACTTGGGGAAGTTAGCGGTCATATCTTGGGGACAATCCACATCACAGTAGTGGTGGAGTTGGAAGTATTAGAAGTTTGTACAAAACTTTTCAAATAAACAACATTCTAGCCAAAATTTCCATATACCTAGTGGAAAAGTCAATCCAAGCATTTTGAGGAGCAAAAGATAGCAAGAAATTTAATTCTGAAAATATTACATCCAGATCATATCAAAGATACCGTCACAAAGAAATCCCTGAAAATGCATCATTTTCTTTGTTAAACTTTACAATTAGTTTAGCACGTTTTTGGTTTCATTTCAGAATGGAGTTATTCATTTTGATATCAAGTTTCACTAGCTTTGATTTCTCAATATTTTCTCTCAATCAGGGAAGTTTCATGGAAAAATGTGCACAGAGGGTATCAGCCAATAGCTGAAGGACAAACGTTGCATGACCTCATTGCTTTTAATCACCTAAATTAGTCACACTTATCAAGGCATAGATGCCCAAAAGGAATGAAACATAGTTAAAAAGTCTATCTAGTTTCAAATTACATGGGCTTTAGAATTACACCAAAGTGATGTTGAGTTGATTTTGTTTTTTCTTCCTATCATTGATTTTATCTCCAACTCAACATCAAACATGATGTCACAGCAAAGCAGGTCACAAAGGTCAGAAGAATGAGCAATGGAAGAAATACAACAGCCTTTAATCATTTACACTTTCATGAAACTGAGTAAGCCAGCACTACTTTCAAAATGGACTCCAAGTAATCTTTGATGGACCCACTCACATTTCCTACCTCATGACAACTAGGAATAGTGGGGAATATTCTGTTAAGGATTTATTATTCACCACCGTGAATTTTGCAGTTACTACAATGTAGCTTACTAATTAAACGCATGAGCCTAAATTTGGAGCACTGCACAACAGCAGCACAGACTGTACCGAACACTATTATATCATTACAAAATAGAGACATTTCAAGGAATAAACAACTCATTCAAGAATTGAGCTGGTTAATATGAGAAACAAATTCAACTCAGAATATCTGCAGAATACAATCACATAATCTAGTGAAATAAATGTATGTCAAACTAAATATTCAGCAGTACTATTATACTTCTGTGAAGCGCCTTGGGGAATATTTAATCATTAAAACGTGCGACATGAGTACAAGTTTTTGTTGTTATTAATTTATCCAGTTTATATAACTAACTACGGACAAGTCAATTACAATCCTTTCTCACAAAACAATGTATGAATATGATCAAGTGTGACACTATTTAACCACCTTACCTGATCATCTCCTCTTGATAAAGGCTGCTGACTACAGGCCCACCAAACCGTAATTTCTGATCAGATTCCTTCACTGAATCCTGAAACATAATCAGATGAATTAGTACACACTCAATAACTAAACTTATAGGCAATTTTACAGAAAAGTTGACATTTCCATTTACTGTACATTTCCCAGTTTCATTCAGCCAACATTCTTGTGAAGCCCGCACTATTTGCCTTTTTGAAATAGCAATGAAGGATTTATTGTAAACTTATCAACTTCTTTATTTGGCAAATTGCAAAAATCTTCAAGCTGTATGAAACTAACATACACAAAGAAAACATAGGAGCTCATTTGGAAAAGCTGGCGATTCTCCAATCTAATCCTCATCAAGGAAATAGCCATTCCCTCAAAGCCATTAAAATTATTGTATGAAAATCTTTGTTGCTATTTCATTTTTAGTTGAATTTTATGCAACTGATCCTTCATTCCTTTATCAAAAGGACAATAAGAAGGATGCAGTTTTCATTTACCAACAACAAAGTAACAAATAGAAAGCTGGTTAGTAATGTATGTGAAAATTAAAACAATATTTAAGATTTACAATGAGAATAAAACTGCTTCAAATGAACTGTAACTAAATTTCTTTTCCTCGACCTTTGCTCTACCTACAATTACTAAATTGCAGCCTTTCTGGTGAGTCAACAATGTCTTACATAAGGATCACAGTGTAATAAATACTTAACAGGGGCATGCAAATATTTCTCAGGTGAAAGGTTCATTTAATTATTCCCTGAAATTAATCTTTTGGCTATCTGTCTGAGGCTGCACCTTTGTTACTGACTCAGTTTCAACTCCCTCGTCTCACTGATTCCATCACATACGTTACTGCTGAGCTTTTCTTCTCAGTGAAGAGTACCACTTGACTTATACCAAATTATTCCTGATGAAGGGTTTTTGCCCGAAATGTCGATTTTACTGCTCCTCGAATGCTGCCTGAACTGCTGTGCTCTTCCAGCACCACTAATCCAAAATCTGGTTTTCAGCATCTGCAGTCTTTGTTTTTACCTTATACCAGATTCAGCAGTACAACTGATACCTACTGAAAAGAAAAACTTCAATCTCTATAGTTTGCAATATGGTGAGGAAATGTGAGGAACAGACAAAAGCAATAGAGGGAAAAGAAGAAGTAGAATAGAAAAAAGGCAAGGAAATGGAAAAAAATGATTTAGATACAAATTCAAACTGATTATAACATTAAGCAATCAAAAACACAGGGAAAAAAACCTGTCAAAAGAAAAACAAAGGAAGCAAACAGAGATAAATAGAGGATCAGTAAGTATCTTGGTGAACCATTTGGAAAAATCACTTTGTAACTAATTTAGCCTGCATTTATTTGTTTTGCCAAAACAGAGAACATCACACTGCCCATTTGCTTCAGGGTTGAACTATGTTCTAGAAATTATTTCTAGTGTCACAGAAATACATTTAAAAAGTTTGTTTTAAAGAAAGCTTATATTTAGTCAGAGACCAAAACATTTTTAGTCATTTTCAAAGATTCAAATATGGGTCGTCTATAATTTGCAAATATGTAGTGGGATGAAATGGAATAACATTCTCAAGCATTCTGACATATAAACAATATTTAATGCAAGTCAAGGAAGGAAGCAATAGAGGTAATCAGACGCTTACAAAGAAGCAGATTTTAAGAAGAGATTGAAATGGAGTCATCTGGAGGGGTGTACTGAGGGAATTCTGGAACTTGTGGCACTTTCATTCTCCCTGAACAATGCATGGGATCACAACCAGTAGAAGTTGGAAATGCAAGATTGCCTTAAAATAATCTTTTCTATTTGGTATTTTTTATTGTGGGCCTGTCCTGATAGTCTAAAGTATGAAAAACAAACAACAAAAAAGTAAGCTGCCAATGTGGAACGAGCTGCCAGAGGAAGTGGTGGAGGCTAGTACAATTGCAATATTTAAAAGGCATCTGGATGGATATATGAATAGGAAGGGTTTAGAGGGATATGGGCCGGGTGCTGTCAGGTAGTTCTAGATTGGGTTGGGATATCTGGTTGGCATGGATGAGTTGGACTGATGGGTCTATTTCCGTTCTATATATCTCTATGACTCGATTTGTTAGAAACAAAAAGACACTTTAAAAGAATATCAAATAGTGAAATAAACCAACCCACTTCTAAAACAAAGGCAGTCAGACTGCAGAGCTCGAGTGACTATCCAGACGTACAACAATAAAAAAATTTACAAAATGCTGTATAGATAATTACTAATCGCCTGTCAGAATCAGTTTGCACGGCCATGTTTTCAATAAGAACAACAGGAATGAATTATTCTCTATGGTTAACTTTTGTACATTAGTTGCATTTTTTTTCTGGTCCTACACTATGACACATGCTCTGTAGGATGGAGTGACATTTCTAGGTTTACAAAGCTTCATCAGAGGTCACGGTTGTACAGTCCAACAAGTCAGCAACATCAAACAATGAACACGCTGACAGCTCTGCATGATTTGTATGCATCTCCCATTGAACACCAGGCTCAAAAATACAATGAAACAAAGCTGGCAAATAAATGTGTCGACCTTACTTTCTTCAACTGAGAAATGCAGAGTACAAAAAGAACAGATCATTCCCAGGGTACCGCAATGAAACACTCAAAATGGATGCATGAATAGGAATTCAGACTGACAAGAAGTCAAAATATTCTGATCAGAAGCTTACAAAGAAGCAGATTTTAAGAAGCAATTTAGAATTAAGTCAACTGGAGGGCTTTATTGAGAACATTCTGAAATGTTGGTGTATAGGATGGGCTGAAGGGCTTACATTGTTGATGATATTCGACAGTTGCATGACCTTTAGTGAACTCTGAACATTTCTGTACATGCTACAGATGGCATAATCAAAGTTGCTTTTCTGGACTGTTTTCTGTACTGACTGTTTGTTACACTGTATGAGAGAGAGTTTTGTTCCAAGTCATCAGACTTCACCTTGGACTGGGATTGCAAACATTGCCAGAACCAAACACAAGCCTCCAGACCAGCTGTGGATTGAGGAGTCCCAATATTGCTGGAGAGTGTGAGGCACATGGCTTTCTTTTCCTTCCTTTTTCTTTTTTTTTATTACTTAATGGATGGTCATGTTACAGTCCTTTCTCCTTCCTTTTTCATCTTTTATTATTACTAACAAATGTTCATATTTGAGCAAATTGCTGTTGTCGAGTTTTCTCTTAACTAGATTTAACCAAATCTGAAAAGAACCACTTGGATACATCGTATGATCCAAGACAGTTGGGCACATTAATTTCCACTGAATAATGTATGGGCCCACCACCAGTGGAATCTGGAAATGCAAGGTTGCTCTAAATGTTTTCTAATTCTATTTGTCAGTTAGTTGTTCCCTTATTCAAAGTTTGGTTGAGGAATAAACGAAACTGTACCATATAGTCATAGAGTCCTACAGCATGGAGACAGGCCCTTTGGCCCAAACTGGTCCATGCCAGCCAAAATGTCCTTCCATGCTGCCCCATTTCCCTGCACTTGGCCTATATCCCTCTAATCATTTCCTATCCATGTATTTGAATAACATTTTTCCTAAAGCAAGGTGACCAAAACTGAACACAATACTCCAAGTGCGGACTAAAGAGAAAGGTCAAAGAGAAATTCTACTATTTCAAAGATCCAGAAAACACATAGAAAACTGGCAGCTCAGTAACTGAAGAGGGGCAGTGGTCTGGTATGATTTTGATTTGTTTCATTGTACATGCAAATTTTCATGAGCCACATGGGTTTTATGGATTGTTAAGTTTTAAAATGGTTTCCCAAATTAAGAAAATGGCAGTCTCCATTTTAATTGTACTCTTTTCTTAGTCAAAATAATCAAAAACAAACTGATTGTCCATTTTGGTAATTGTCACTCGTGGGACTTTAATGGGAGAAAAATGGCTGCTACAATCAATCAATATTATAAGTCACTATTCAAACTTTGCTTGAATTTTGGTGGTGGAGTAGGTAGTAATTTCTTTCAAGTACAAAGTGCTGCTAAGTGTTGGCATTTTCTTGAGGCTCCTTCCTCAAGGGTAAAACATGATTGAATATTAATTTCTATCACTAGAGAAAGACTGAAAGCAAATCCAAATCTAGGGGTCAGAAATATAAGACTAATATTAATAAAGTGAATTAGGAACAGAAGAGAAAATTCTTTAGTCACAAAATGATAAGAATGCGGAACGAAAACAGAAATTGCTGGAGAATCTCAGCAGGTCTGGCAACATCTGTAGAGAGAAAGTGGAGTTAATGTTTCAGATCCAGTGACCCTTCTTCAGAACTGCAGAGAGAATATGGAATTTGCTATCACAAAGAAGTGTCTGAGGCCAATTGCATAGAAGCATTTAGGGAGAAGGTATATGGGGCCATGAGGGAGAAGTGAAGAGATTAGATGGAACAGGATGGGAGAAGGAGGCAATGTGGATCCTGGTGCTTCTTCTATTTTCAGGCCTACTGATTATTATGTAACAATTCTGAATTGTCTAATTAGAAAAAAGTCCAACAATTCTGTTTGTTCTGGAATTTCAATTTATTTGTACATGATAACAATTTTATGACAAATGAATCTACATTTTAAATAAAAATGACTGAACAATGAGTTCATCAAAACTACATTGATTTTCATACTTTGTTGAAAAGTCTTCCAGGAAATCATTTGAACAACTAAATCTTTTAATTGACTTAAAGGACGATGAATGGCAGTCATCGGTCATTTGCAAGATTTAACTTTTGTAATTTGGTCAAATATTGGCAACAAAACCTCCTTCTGATTTCCACCTACCATTTTCCTTAACAGCACCTCAGCTGATAGAAAAATATTGATTTATGCTGAATACTGTTTGGGGCAGGTACTGAGGGTTGCAAGGATACAGAATGCACTCCGGATGAAGCAGCTCAACGTTCCTCACCAAGTATCACCACTACTCAGTGAGTTAAAACCCTCAATAGCTAGACTACATCTGCAACATGAACATACAAGACGGAGAAATCCCACTTCGCTCATCCTCACTAAACAACCTGTCACAAATATATACAAGACATTATTGGTATGAGTGGCTACTGCATAGTCCTGTGGAGACAAAGGTCTTAGTTTTGTGTGCAGAATACATTGCATCATGTTATGTTGCAGTACCACTGTATTAAATGGACTTTGATGAGATCTAGTAACTGAAAAATAGGTTCTGTGGGCCAGACTTTATAAAAGATCCTAAAGTAAGAGAACCCTTAGGAAGCAGCGATCATAATATGGTAGAGTTCAGTCTGCAGTTTGAAAGAGAGAAGGCAAAATCGGATGTAATAGTGTTACAGTTAAATAAAGGTAATTATGAGGGCATGAGAGAGGAACTGACAAAAATAGACTGGAAGCAGAGCCTAGCAGGGAAGACAGTAGAGCAAAAATGGCCGGAGTTTTTGGGTATAATTGAGGACACTGTACAGAGATTCATCCCCAAGAAAAGAAAGATTATCCAGGGAGAGATTAGACAGCCATGGCTGACAAAGGAAGTCAGGAAATGTATTAAAGAAAAAGAGAGATCCTATAAAGTGGCCAAGAGCAGTGGGAAATCAGAAGATTGGGAAAGCTACAAAAACAAACAGAGGATAACAAAGAGAGTAATAAGAAAGGAGAGGATCACATATGAAGGTAGGCTAGCCAGTAATATTAGAAATGATAGTAAAAGTTTCTTTCAATACATAAGAAACAAACGACAGGCAAAAGTAGACATTGGGCCACTTCAAACTGATGCTGGAAGCCTAGTGATAGGAGATAAGGAAATAGCAGGAGAACTTAACAAGTACTTTGCATCAGTTTTCACAGTGGAAGACATGAATAATATCCCAACAATTAAAGGGAGTCAGGGGGCTGAGTTGAATATGGTTGCCATTACAAAAGAGATAATGCTAGAAAAGCTAAAAGGTCTTAAAACTGATAAATCTCCTGGCCCCGATGGGATACATCCTAGAGTTCTGAGAGAGGTGGCTGAGGAAATAGCGGAGGCATTGGTTGAGATCTTTCAAGAGTCACTGGAGTCAGGGAAAGTCCCAGATGATTGGAAGATCGCTGTTGCAACCCCCTTGTTCAAGAATGGATCAAGACAAAAGATGGAAAATTATAGGCCAATTAGCCTAACCTCGGTTGTTAGTATAATTCTAGAATCCATCACTAAGGATGAGGTTTCTAAACTCTTGGAAGAGCAGAGTCTGATTAGAACAAGTCAACATGGATTTAGTAAGGGGAGGTCATGCCTGACAAGCCTGTTGGAATTCTTTGAAGAGGTGACAAGTAGGTTAGACGAGGGAAACCCAGTGGAAGTGGTCTATCTAGACTTCCAAAAGGCCTAAATTAAGGTGCCACACGGGAGGCTGCTGAACAAGGTGAGGGCCCATGGTGTTCGAGGTGAGCTACTGGGATGGACTGAGGATTGGCTGTCTGACAGAAGGCAGAAAGTTGGGATAAAAGTTCCTTTTTCGGAATGGCAGCCAGTGACAAGCAGTGTCCCACAGGGTTCAGTGTTGGGGCCACAGCTGTTCGCATTATATATTAATGATCTGGTTGAAGGGACTGGGGGCATTCTAGCGAAGTTTGCAGATGATACGAAGTTAGGTGGACAGGCAGGTAGTACTGAGGAAGTGGGGAGGCTGCAGAAGGATCTGGACAGTTTGGGAGAGTGGTCCAGGAAATGGCTGACGGAATTCAATGTGAGCAAATGTGAGGTCTTGCACTTTGGAAAAATGAATAAAAGCATAGACAACTTTCTAAACAGTGAGAAAATTCGTAAAGCCAAAGTACAAAAGGATCTGGGAGTGCTAGTCGAGGATTCTCTAAAGGTAAACATGCAGGTTGAGTCCGTGATTAAGAAAGCGAATGCAATGTTGTCACTTATCTCAAGAGGGTTGGAGTATAAAAGCACCGTTGTGCTACTGATACTTTATAAAGCTCTGGTTAGGTCCTATTTGGAGTACTGTGTCCAGTTTTGGTCCCCACACCTCAGGAAGGACATACTGGCACTGGAGCATGTCCAGCGGAGATTCACACGAGGAATGGCTGAGGATCCTGGGATTGTATTCATTGGAGTTTAGAAGATTAAGGGGTGATTTAATAGAAATGTACAAGATAATACATGGCTTGGAAAGGGTGGACGCTAGGAAATTGTTTCCGTTAGGCGAGGAGACTAGGGCCCGTGGACACAGCCTTAGAATTAGAGGGGGTCAATGCAGAGCAGAAATGCGGAGACATTTCTTCAACCAGAGAGTGGTGGGCCTGTGGAATTCATTGCTGCAGATGCAGTGGAGGCCGGGACACTAAATGTCTTCAAGGCAGAGATTGATAGATTCTTGATGTCACGAGGAATTAAGGGCTACGGGGAGAATGCGGGAAAGTGGACTTGAAATGCCTATTAGCCATGATTGAATGGCGGAGTGGACTCGATGGGCCGAATGGCCTTACTTCCACTCCTATGTCTTATGGTCTTATGATCTGTAGCAGAATTGTATTCAACTACATGTTACTTGATGAACTGGCATATCCCCCATTCTAACATAGCATCAAGTCAGGGGATCAACTCCAGTTCAATGAAGGGTACAGGAAGGAATGTCAGGAAAGCACTAAATATACCTAAAAATTAGGTGTCAACCTGGTGAAGCTACGCACAAGATTACATGCATGCCAAACAATGGAAGTAACACGCAACAGACATAGGTGAGCAATCCACAACCAACAGATGACAATTAAGCTCTGCAGGCCTCTGACATACAGCCATTAATGGTATTGGAAAATTAAGCAATCAACAGGAGATGATTCCACAAATATCCCTTCTTCAGTGATGATGGAACCCAGCACCTCAGTGCAAATTACAAAAGTAAAGCATTTGCAATCATCGTCAGCCAGAAGTGATGAGTGGATGACCCATTTTGACCTCCTAAGAAGGTCCTCTGCTTCAAAGTTGTCAGTCTTCAGCCAATTTGATTCACAGGATGTCAGAAACAGTTAAACGTACTGAATGCTGCAAAGGCTAAAGGCCCTGACAACATTTCCAGAAACGTTGAAGACTTGTGCTTCAGAATTAGCTATGCCCCTAGCTCGCTAAGTGTTCCACAACAACTACAATAATATGGAAAATTACCCAACTATACATTGCTTATGAAAACCAAGCAAATCCAACTCAGCCCATTACCATTCTATAAGTCAACACTCAATCATTATAGTGATGCAAGGGGTCACTGACAGTGCTATCACATGGCATCACTTAGCAATAAGTGACAATCAGCTGGGTTCTGCCAGGGCCTCATCACAATCTTGAACAAAACAGTTGAACCCCAGAGATGAGGGAGAAGAAACTTTGTTTGACGTAGACAAAGGTGTGGCACAAAATAGTCCTAGATAAATTGGAGCTTTTGGGAACAGGACAAAAACTCTCTGCTGGATGAAGACACACCAGCCCAAAAGGAGATGGTTGTTGGAGGTCAATTGTTTTAATTTGAGGATGTCATTAAGAATATCTATCTTGAGAAATTCTGTAATCAACCTGTTCAGTTATTTTACGAAACATATCTCCAGCAGGTGGGACTTTAATCCAGGCTTTCTAGCAGAGGTAGAGTGTGACAAGAGCCCATAATTTCTCAGAGTACAGTCCTAAATTCAACCAACATTCTCTAATTTTCTTACCTGAGCAGGTATTTGAGGCGTATGTGCGACAGCAACTTTCAGAACCAGAATGTTAGAGCAGCTGTGCATGCTCATGCCAGAGCACTGGACTCAATCATAGTCAGCTGCTTCAATGACTTTCCTTCTACCATCAAAGTTAGATGTGGGACTGTTCACTGCTGATAATGAGAAGTTCAAAATGATTCACAGCACTTCATATACTGAAACAGTCCATGTCCAGATGCAGCAAGATCTAGACAACACCCAGCATGTCAAAATACCATTTGGGCATTCAAGTTTCAGGCTATGACCATTCAATGATATTGAATGTCATTACACGGCTGAGTCCTCCACAAGAGAAATCCTGGGGTTATCATTGACCAGAAGTAACTGGACTAGCCATCTAAATACTGTGCCTGCCAAAGCAGGTCAAAGGCTAGAAATTCTGCAGCAAGTAACTCAACTTCCGTCTCCCCAGTGTCTGTCTACCATCTCCAAGACACAAGTCAGGAATCAAATAGAATATTCTCCATTTGTCTAGATGAGTACAGTTCTAACAATACTCTATACTGTTCAGGACTAAGTAGTCTGCTTGACTGTTATCCCGTCTAACACCTTCAACATTTACTCCCTTCACCACCTGTACACAGTGGCAGCAGTATGTACTGGCTAAAAATACCCAAGGATCCTTTAATAGCACCTGCCAAACTTGCAATGAGTACCACCTAGAAAGACAAGGGCAGCAAATGAATGGAAACATCATCACCCACAAGTTCTCCACTAAAGACAAATACACGGTGATGCATTTCAGAAGAGCTAATGCAAGAGGGAAATGTGCTGTAGTACTATCAACAGATGGAGGGATCTAGGTGCACAGGTCCACAGTTCCCTGAAAGTAGCAACAGAAATGCATAAACATGGTCATGACAGCATTTATGTCATCATCGGTCAGAGCTTGGAGCATAAAAATTGGCAAGTCATGTTACTGTTGTGTAGAACTGTAGTTAAGCCACGGTTTGAATATTATGTACAGTTCTGGTTGCCACACTACCAGAACAATGTGGAGGCTTTGGAGAAGGTACAGAAAGATTTTGCCAGGAAATTCCTGGTTTGGAAGGTATTAGCTATGAGGAGAAATAGGACAAACTTGGCTTGTTTTCACTTGAATGAAGGATGAGGGGTGATGTGATAGAAGTTTACAAAACAATGAAAGGCATGGATAGTCAGAATCTGTTTTTCACGGGGTAGAAAGGTTAATTACTTGGGAACATAGGTATAAAAGTAAAAGGGGGTAAATTTCAAAGGAGAAGTGGGAGACACTTTTTTTTAACAGAGGGATCCAAGTGCCTAGAATGTGCTGCCAGAGGTGGTGTCAAGGCAGATACAATAGCAATATTTAAGAGCATCTTGACAGATATATGAATAGGCAGAGAATAAAGGGATACGGACAGCACAAAACATAGAACAGTACACCACAGTTCAGGCCCTTCGGCCCTTGGCGTTGTGCCCACATTTTATCTTACTCTAAGATCAAACTAACCTACATTTTGCTATCATGCATGTGCCTATCCAAGAGTTGCTTAAATGTCCCTAATGTCTCTGTCTCTACTACCATCGCTGGCAGTGCATTCCATGCACCCATCACACTCTGTAAAAAACCTATATCTGACAGCTCCCCTAAACCTTTCTCTAAACATCTAAAAATTATGCCCTCTCATGACAGCCATTTCTGCCCTGGGAAAAAGTCTCTGGCGATCTACTCCATCTACGTCTCTCATCATTTTGTACACCTCCATCAAGCCACCTCTCATTTTTCTTCACTCCAGTGAGAAAAATCCTAGCTCCCTCAAATGTTCTTCATAAAACATACCCTCCAGTCCAGACAGCATCCTGGTAAATCTCCTTTGCACTCTCTCTAAAGCTTCCACGTCCTTCCTATAATAACCCGAACTGAACACAATATTCTAAGTGTAGTCTAACCAGGGCTTTATAGAACGGCAGCATCATCGCATGGCTCTTAAACTCAATTCCCCCTGCTAATGAAAGCCTACACGCCATATGCCTTCTTAACAACCCTATCATTTTGGGTAGTAACTTTGAGGGATTTATAGACATTCCAAGATTCCCCTGTTCCTCTACACTGCCAAGAATCCTGCCTTTAACCCTGTAATCTGCATTCAAATTCGACCTTCCAAAATGAATCACTTCCCAATTTTCCAGGTTGAACTCCAGCTGCCACTTCTCAGCTCAGCCCTACTTCCTGTCAATGTCCCGTTGCAATCTACAACAGTCCTCCACACTATCCACAACTCTATCAACTTTTGTGTCATCGGCAAACCTACTAATCCACCCTTCACTTCCTCATACAAGTTATTTATAAAAATTACAAAGAGTAGAAGTCTCAGAACAGATCCTGCGGAACACCACTGCTTATCGAGCTCCAGACTAAATACTTTTCATTGACTACTACCCTTCGTCTGCTATGGGCCAGCCAAATCTGTATCCAGACAGTCAAATTTCCCTGTATCCCATGCTTCCTTACTTTCTGAATGAGCCTAACATGGGGAACTTTATCAAACACCTTGTTAAAATCCATGTTCATCACATCCATTGCTCTACCTTCGTCAATATGTTTTGCCACAGCCTCAAGGAATTCAGTAAGGCTTGTGAAGCATGACCTGCCCTCACAAAGCCATGTTGATTATCTCTAATAAAGCTATGCCTTTCCAAATAATCATAAATCCTGTCTCTCAGAATCCGCTCCAATAAGTTGCCCATCAACGATGCAAAATTGACTGGTCTGTAATTTCCAGGGTTATCGCTATTTTCTTTCTTGAACAAGAGAATAACCTTTGCCACTTTCTAATCATCTGATACTACTCTAGTGGACAGCGAGGATGCAAAGGTCATTGCCAAAGGTGCAGCAATCTCTTCCCTCACTTTCTGTAGAAACCTTGGGTATATCCCACCTGGCCCACGGGTCTTATCTATCCTCATGTTTTTCAAAATTTCCAGCACATCCTCCTTCTTAACATGAACCTGTTCAAGCATATCAGCCTGTTTCACACTGTCCTTACAAATGACAAGGTCCCTCCTCTTACTTGTGAAGACTGAAGTAAAATATTCATTAAATTGCTCCCCTACCTCCTCTGATGCTAGGCACAAGTTCCTTCCACAATCCTGATCGGCCCTATCTTCACTTTGGCCATCCTCTTGTTCCTCACATAAGTGCAGAATGCCTTGGGGCTTTCCTTAATCTTACCCACCAAGAATTTCTCATACTCTTTACAGTTCTCCTAAGTCCATTCTTCAGTTCCTTCCTGGCTACTTTGTGACCCTCTAGAACACTGTCTGATTCTTGCTTCCTCAATCTTAAGTAAGCAGAGAGATGAAAGGTTTTCAGTTTAGAAAGGAATCATGTGTTGACACAGTCTTGATGGGCCTGAGGGCCTGTTCCTGTGCTGTTCTTTTAAGCCACACACCATCCTACCAATACCACTGTTCCTTCACTATTGCTGGGTCAAATTCTTAAATCGCCATTCCTAACAGCACTGTAATTGCACCTACTCCCATGGAGTGCAAAATTCCAAGAAGGCATCACCTCTTGGTAATGCAAGCCTAATGCACATCTAATAAATGCAAGCCTAACACACATCCCACAAATGAATATATTAAGAAAACTCAGCAGTTTTAAAGAGAGGATTGTTGGATGATTTGTCTCTGCTACAACTAATTATATTCATTCTACATTTATGCTTTTCCATGCAACTTAAAATAACATAGTACATTAATTATGCTGTGACTTGATTTGCAATTTCACATAATGGTTGTGGATGAAAACATTATTTCATGCTCCTTAAAGTTTATATTGAGTCAACAGTAATTCGCATTTTTCAAAATTGCCGATTCAGTTTAATCTAGACCTGTGTGCAGCACACTCACCCCTAACCCCCTCAATATTCCATTAAACTCAATATTTCTGATGACTTAAACGAGAAAACTTTGAAATACCAAGTGGCAGGTCTAGACATTCTATCATAGGATTCCAAAGGGTCAATTCGATTTTAGACAAATCAAAGGTGATTACATCATGCCTTTGGAAGCAATTTGTCAATAAAATCAGGACTGAAATTCCCTCTTTGCTGCAATTCTACGTGACAGTCTGTCACAACACTGCCCCCACACACTTGTCACTGACAGACAGGTTACAATTGTTATGTAAATATACAGCTACCTTTCACGGATATGATCCTGTCATTTTTATGCAACTATAGAATTATTGGCGACCATTGCAAGCTGTAGGATACTGTGTTCACACAGGTTGACAGGTACCAAACACACTGATCTATGACCAGCTTTCCTATCATGATTAAACCTACAAACATCTGTTGTATTATTGAAAGTCAAAATATCCAGCAGGGGGACAGTAAAATTGATAATCATTGAAGGAGGCTGAATTGTTCCAAGATTCCTTTGCCATTATTTAAATATGTTGTTACAACAGTGATTAAACTTCAAAAGTGCACTACTTGATTTAAATCACTTTAAAGCATCGAGAGGCTATGAAAGGTGCGACATAAAAGGCAAGTCTTTTTATTCTTCAAAAACCTTGACAATAGAAATAATTTCATAGCTAACCAGTCAGACAAAAGATCACAAGACTCAAAATGTTAACTCTATTTTTCTCTCCATAGATGCTACCAGAGCTGGAGTTTCTCCAGCACTTTGTTACTGTTTCAAAGCTCCAGCAACGGCAGTTCTTACTTTTATTTTTATGTACACGTAAATTCAAACTTTGGGCATTAAAACTCTTTGAAATGCAAGCATGCACGGGTAGTTCTCCTATAATACCGTAGTTGCGTTTCAGCAAAACTTACTTAATAGAAATAATGGAGCCTATGGGAAAAGTGGGGTGAGGGGCAGATTGGCAAAAAAAATCATTCATGGTCACTCAAAAATCACCCAAAAGCCGAACACAAAGTATAGCACAGACTGAATGAAGGTTTAAATCATATTTATTAATGAAACAAAAGTAAATTTAACATTTGTTAAAGCAGGAACAGAGTCATCATCATCATCACCACCTCCAAGTGCAGTTGTGGTTGCAGAAGTGAATGTCTGTGGCTGATTGTCTTCTGACTGTTTCTTGGAGATTGCTTTAAAAAAAATCCAATTTTTGCTGCTTTGCTCTTTTTCTTTTGTCTTGAAGATGATGTTCATAGGGTGCCAGGTGATATCTTATTGAATGAACTGCTACCCTGCTGTGTTTTGCATTGTAATCGTTGTCCTTTAAGAGCTGCAACTGCCTCTCAATTTCCCTCAGGATAGAAGACAAAAGAGAAGTGGAAAGCTCTTGTGGTATTGCATCCTGGACTTCATGTTTTTCATCTCCAGCTACCACTTCCCGCTCAGTGACAGTTGTAGATCAGCTGTAGAGAGGTCTTCAAAGTGAAACTCAAGCAGCTCTTCAATATCCTCACTTTCCACTTCTTCAAAGCCAACCTGCTTTGCAAGAGCAACACAATGTTCATTGATTTATGGAGCTCCTCTGACAGTTCACATCCTTTAATATCTTGGACTATGGGAAGAAATACCAGTGCATGCTCCACGTCTGCACAGGCAGATTCACCAATTAACAATGTTATAGTATGCAAAATGGTTTGTAAAACCAGCAAAACATCCACTGTTAGAACTAAAGGCAGGTACATCTGCAGGATTTTGAGCATTTTTCTTCAAAAATGAATAAGGCTTTCTCTTTTATGGTGAGAAAGGCTGTCCCAGATCGCTTTTTTGTCTGATTTTCTATCCAAACACTTAGAAGCCTCTCCATGTCCTCAAGTTTATTTAGCTGTGACTTCACACATTTGCTGGTACTCAGACTTGTTGCAGCAATACAACTTGCTTTAATATTTTCAGCATTACCTCTGCTCATGCGTAAAGTAGACTCCCTCATTCTATCGGGGAGAAAGTGAGGACTGCAGATGCTGGAGATCAGAGCTGAAAATGTGTTGCTGGAAAAGCACAGCAGGTCAGGCAGCATCCAAGGAACAGGAGAATCGACTTTTCGGGCATAAGCCCTTCTTCAGGATTCCTGAAGAAGGGCTTATGCCCGAAATGTCGATTCTCCTGTTCCTTGGATGCTGCCTGACCTGCTGCGCTTTTCCAGCAACACATTTTCAGCTCCCTCATTCTATCACATGTTTTCTCCTTATGCTCAAAACACATTATAACATCTATGTTCTCTGCCAGTGTTATAGCCTTTCTTTTGCATTCACTACCAGCACTTTTATCACCAGGATGCTTCTTGCTGTTGTCACTACCTTTTTTTTTGCAAAACTGGACAAGCATAATCGAGGAGTAGATTGTGTAATATGCACAAAAACAAATCAGAAAGGCAAATGGTACGTATGAGAGTAATGCAGTCTTGCAGGAATTATACAGGGCTTGTACAGGAATTATACAAGAATATTCTTGCCTCAGAGCAGAGCAATAAACATTCCTTAGTTTAATTTTTGAGATGAAGTTGCTCAATGTTTAGTACTGTACCTCTCATGTTCTAACAGCAGCTGACATCAGCGCATGCACAGAACGGCGCGGAGAATTCAGTGCTGAAATCAGTGCATGTGCAGAACAACACAGAGATTTTGGTGCATGCGCAGAGTGAAGTGTGCGAAACAATCCCCACTGGAATCGCACTATTGCGAACAGAGGCAAGTGTACACGAATACATTGTTCCCTAATTCTTACAGCAATGTTATAGCTAAATTGCGCTACTGAAAGACGCTTTAAACGAGAACTACCTGTCCAGTTATGCCACACAGAACATGACAGTCTTCAGTCACCAGTCTGTGAAGAATTAGCTGGATCCCTTGGCCTTAATTGGTCCAATACATTCAACCTTAAGCAAACAGAGAATTTTATTTCACTGAGCTTCCTATTTAGCCTATTAGACCCTGTCAAAGTTATGCATAAATCCAAATAATTTGACTGCACAAACTCATTGGTAACATGACAAAATTGGTATCTTTGATAGGAAACATATAACAGGGCATGGAATAAAACTCAACATATTCTAAGATTTTCACATTTGTACCTGCACTACAGTAATAGGATAATAGCTATCTACTATATTGACTAAAAAAAAAATTCCATTTTGAACTACTCAGTTACATGAAGTTTTCTCCTGTGATGCACACACAAATGAATCAGAGATGGAGCTTGTTTTAAATTCAGCATATCATTAAGTCTCACATTAACAAGGAATGGTGTAACAAATAACATATGAGGAAAACGTCAATAAATCAGAGATGGCATTGAAATATTTATGTTCATTCTGGCACAAAATGTCATCTAAAGTTACATTAAAATCTTTGTCATGTATCTCAATTTGTTTTCATAATAAAAATGCATGCTGAATGGGCTAACTTGCATTCTGTGATTTAACAAGCTACAGGGAAAGGCTGAATAGGCTGGGGATATTTTCCCTGGAGTGTCAGAGGCTGAGGGGTGACCTTATAGAGGTTTATAAAATCATGAGGATCATGGATAGGGTAAATAGACAAGGTCTTTTCCCTGCAGGAGGGGGGGTCCAGAACTAGAGGCCATAGGTTTAGGGTGAGAGGGGAAAAATTTAAAAGGGACCTAAGGGGCAATTTTTTCATGCAGAGAATGGTGCGTGTGTGGAATGAGCTGCCAGAGAAGGTGGTGGAGGCTGGTACAACTGCAATATTTGAAAGGCACCTGGATGGGTATATGAATAGGAAGGGTTTAAAGCGATAAAGGCCAAGTACTGGCAAATGGAACTAGATTAGGTTAGGATATCTGGTTGGCATAGATGAGTTGGACCAAGGGGTCTGTTTCCATTTTGTACACCTCTATGACTCTATAACGCAAAGAGTATAGAAAGACCTATCGGTAAATAGACAATAAATAATAACCTATAAGTGATATGTTAATATATTAGCACAAGTGAAACGGAGATTCTAAATCCACTGTCCATAATTTCTGAAGTGTGAAGTCCCAAGTGAGATTTAAAGTAATAATAGTAATGTCATTATTCTTTTGCCACAACATTGTTTCACAAGAATTGGCTCTGCAGACATATGGAGAGTGCCAAAAATCATTAAAAAGTTTTTCGCACGCCAATTAAGACTGTTCTTCACATGACCATAAACCTTCACTCAATATAAAACCATTATTGCTGTATCAGCTCAATTTCCAAGACTCATAGCTACTCAATATAACCACAAAGGTTTCGCTGACAAGGACTAATTCCAATTTGTTAGTGTAACATTTGCAGATAGGCAATTCTATGTTTTGACTAAAAGAAAAGCTGCAAGTCCAAGCAGTTAAGGGTACAATTCCATGATGGCTCACTCAACACAGGGCTGGCTAAGGCTTGGTGTTTAGGCAGTTGTTATGATATCACATTGGCTTGATGAGGTATATATAGTTGTCTGTCATTTATCAAAAAGGTCACAGTCATTAATGACCACCAGCATAATCGGTTTATGGATTTTTCTCCTTCTAAATACCAATGCTGTTAGGAAGGGTTTTGTTTAATTTCAGGTATTTTAAATCTACCACTGAGAGTTACAGTAAAAGGAGCAATTTGAATTGATGAATGGTAAAGCTTCAGGGGCTAGCCTGTTGATGTGAGCTCCCTGCTCAAGCAAAACAACTGATTCACTTTCCTTCAATAACATTTTTAAAAATGTTACCCTAATTTTTATCCATTTTCCTTTTAAATCAAACTACACTATCTTCACTGTAAAGCTTGAAGAAAACAAACTGAAGTTCCATAATATCCCAATCAAGTGGAGTAAGAAATCACATTATTTAAGAGCATATTCATCCTCAAAACCTGCGAAGGAATTGGCTTTTTAAATGTACTAAAGTATCCAAGGATAGGACAATGCTGATTCCTGTGCAATGTGATATAAGCAGATATATGTGATAATAGATTCAGTGCATGGGTCATTTAGATGGATCTTTCACTATATATTGAGGAATGGAATTTGGTAAGGGGGTGGGATTTGGCTAGGTTTTGTTGTCCACCTATCCTAATGTATCTTTCATTCTTACACGTGTTATTTGCAAATGTGAAATGTTACTCGAACTAGGGGCCAACTGTAAGGAAATGTACTAGATTTGCAGTGTTTGTTTGTCTACAAAATCAGAAGATACAGTAAATGCTCAGCAGGTCAGGAAATATGCAAAGAGAAGCATTTAGACTTTGAAGCCATGGGCTTTTTGCTCAAATCTGAATTTATTTCTCCCTCTTCATGGATACTGCTTAGTCCCTTCTTCTGTTTTCTTAAAAATAACCATGCTGTTTATGGGATCAGAATCCGGTCCAAACCATATTTGAATAGCACAACTCTGAATTTGAAAGATGACAGTTGACCACAATGATTTTGTTTTAGGTGGGACTAGATTGGGTTAGGATATCTGGTCGGCATGGACGGGTTGGAACGAAGGGTTTGTTTCCATGCTGTACACCTCTATGACTTGAAGTAAGTAATCTAACTGCAAAACATTTCTCTCCTTATTTATTGCTTGGGGCTTGGGTTAGGGTTTTTTGAATAATCCAACAAATTTGCTGGTCATTTGCATTCTGGTGTCAGCTTTATGTAATTCAATTTTTCGGTAGGAAATGTGTGTTGTTATAGGACTATATGTATTTGACAATTATATGTTATTGGTTTATTGGAAATGGAAAACAGCTTGCTCATGCAAAACGTTCTGAACAAAGTTTATTTTGGTCCTTATTTTGGAAAAGAGAAACAAAGTATCTGGTCATCAAAATATCTCAGGTGAACATACACCAACATTATTTGTGTTTATATATCTTAGAATACCAATTCCCAGAGTGCTAACAGTACTCTGAGCACACAGTTAAGATATCCAAATATCCGGAGGGCACATCACTTCTATTAGGTGGTAGTGCTAACATCTTGCCTAACACTTTGCCTTTGTAAACAGAAATGTTGTGTGAAACAGATACGACTTGATTTCAATTATTTCACGGTGAATTAGCAAATTCCCAAATGTCAACAGGTCCTATTTAAATTGGAATCCCTCCTGTTTTTTTTAAACCAAGTGTGGATACACTGCTGTAGGCCTTCAAGGAATACACTTGGCAAAATTAAAAGAAAGATAATCAGTGTTACAAGCTGCTGATGAAATTCCACACAAACAGAAGTTTAATCTGTATTTTGGCACCTGTACAACACAATGTACATCATCTAGCTAATGGCTGCACTGATTATTACGGGCCCGAACACCTCCAAATTTGTTGCCAAAAATTTAATTCAGCTCCCTTCCACGGGTTTAACCATAGAAGGTTTTCAATTGCTGAAGTCTCAAATAAAATAGATTAAATAAGATAGGATTTTTTTGACAAATTGGAGCTCAGTAAGTCAAAAGGACATTGACTCCCAAGATATTTAAACTCGTTATCAAGTCTTGGAGAGATAGGCCATGTTCTAGTCACTAAACCAATCCTAAACCTCCTGAAAATATTTGCATCTTCTGCACAGCCCACATCGCTTGCAAAACTGGAAATATTACATTTCATTCATACATCCAAATCACTGATAAATATTATGAATTGCTGAGGCCCAAGCACTGATCCTTGTGGTACCCATGAGTCACAGTCTGCCAATGCAAGAATAACCCATTTATTCCTACACTGTTTGCAGTCTGTTAGCCAGTCCTTATTCCAGATGCTTCAATTTTGTTAACCAAACTTATCAAAAACCTTCTGAAAATCCAAATTTACCACATCATTCAAGCCTGCTAACATATTTGTTGGCAACATGCTCAAATTTTTCCAACAAGTTTGTCTAATCAGAAGTCCATGTTGACTATCCATGTTCACTTATGTCCTAAGGTTAGATTCCAGCATTTTCCCGACACTGATGTAAGAATGATAGGTTTGCAGTTCCTCAGTTTTTTCCCTTGCTCCTTTCTTAAATATCAAGGTAACTTATGGAAACTTCCAATCTGCAGAAAGTTTTGAAGATGATTAACGATGCATCAGCTAGCTCAAAAGCCACTTCCTTCAAAAGAATTTATACAATCAGGCAGCAGGGACTTTCAGCTTTTAATCCCATTAATTTCTCCAGTATAACTTTCTTATTAACAATCATGCATTTCAAATCCTCATTCTCCCTATACATTTGGCTCTCTAACTCTATGAGATTCCTTCTATCTCCCTCAGTAAAACAACACAAAGTAGAATTTTTGTTTCTCTGCCATTTTTCTATTCATTATAAATTCTCCTGACTCTGCTTTTAACAAACCTACATTCATCTTAGCCAAACATTTTCATTTATGTACCTTCAGAAGCTTTTACTGTTCATTTTTATGCTTTTTGCTGGATTGCATTTGTATTCTATTCCTTTCCTTATCAGTTTCTTGGTTCTCATTTATCATTTTCTAAACATTTTCCAATCCTCAGATTTATTACTATTTCTGGTTACTTTACAAAGTCTTTACTTTTAACTTTATACAATTCTTAACTTCCTGTGTCAGCCACAGTTGACTGACAGTTTTTGAGCTTTTGCACCTTGAAAGAAAATACATGTGCTGTGGGCCACATAATAGTTATTTAAAAACTATCCACTGCTGATGCATAGTCACGCCTTTTAATTTATTTTCCCAATCCAGCTCAGTCATCTTGTATCTCATGCTTTCATAATTTCCCATAATCAAATTAAATACATTGCTTCAGGCTGAACTACCTTACTTTCAAACATAATGGAAAATTCTATCACATTGTAGTCACTCATCTCCAAGAGTTCCTTTGCAACAAGATTATGAATTACCCATTTTTCATTATTTAATTACATAAAATTAGATCCAAAAAGAGCCTGTCCTCTAGTTGGTTCAACATGCTGCACTAGGAAACCATCCCTAAAACACTTCAGAAACTCATTCTCCATAGCTTTAGTACTGAATTGATTTACGCAATTTAGATGCAGATTGAAGTCACCCATAATTTCTTGCATCTACTGTCCCATACTGGCACTGCTATTTGGTGGCCGATATATAACTCCAATCAATGCCCTGACCATTTCTTACATCCACCAAAAGATTCCAAATATTTTCCTTCTGATCAGAGATCCTTTCTTACTAATCTACTGATCCTATTCTGCATTATCAGCATAACTCCGTGTCCTTTTCCTTCTTGTCTTTTGTTCCTAAGTGTTGAATATCCTTGACTATTTAGTTCCCAGTCCTGATCACCATACAATTATACTTCTAAAATAGCACTTATACCATGACCATTTACCTCCTTTTGTGTCTTTAGATCACCTATCTTGTGGCAAATGCTACATGCATTCAGATAAAGACTTTGTCTTTTTTACATCATTCCACATTCAACAAATCTTCAATGCTCAACTTTGTTTGTAGTGTCTTTTCATCTCCTTCACATCTTTTCAACCTTCCTGTTAGCAGCTTAACTTCCTTCAAGTTTTCAACCTCTGACAAACAAGTTTAAACCACAGCAGTCGTAAATCTCCTTACAAGGATATCAGACCCAATTCTGTTAAGATGTTATCTGTCCAACTTGTACAAGTCTCACCTGCCCTAGAACCGGTCTCAATGCCTCCAAAATCTAATGTTATCTCTCCATTAGCAGTAATTGAGCCATGTGCTTCATCGATCAGAGCTTCTGCTCATATACTCATTAGTCTATGATACTGGATGCAATCCTGATTTCTTGGAAAGGTTGCTTTGACCCAATGTTAACTTTTAAAAAAGATTCCTAACCCTGAAAGTAAAAAGCAGGCTCCTACACAGAGCCAAAAACCAAAAAACCAATCTGCACTACTTTAGAAGCCAAGTTCCTAAATAATATTGCTGGAAAAGCGCAGGAGGTCAGGCAGATCCAAGGAGCAGGAGAATCGACATTTCGGGCATAAGCCTTCCTGAAGAAGGGCTTATGCCCGAAACATCGATTCTCCTGCTCCTTGGATGCTGCCTGACCTGCTGCGCTTTTCCAGCAACACATTTTCAGCTCTGATCTTCAGCATCTGCAGTCCTCACTTTCTCCCAAATAATATTGACATGTGTTAAACTTGGAATCACTACAGTCTCATGGAAGATCACAGAAAGATACAGGATAGCAGGGTGGCATTTTGTTCATGACACCTGTGCCAACACTTTAAAAGTGTTACCTATTTAGCTCCATTTTACTACCTATCCTCAAAAGTTCTAATAACTTATTCCTCCTTCAAATATTTATCCAAATCCCTTATCTACCTCAACCACCTCTCCATGGTGTACATACCAGATCAGAACAGTCAACGTGTGGTTTTTTCACTACTGATTCCCCCAACATCCTCAGATCTGTATCCTCCATTCACTGACCCCTGCAACCTGTGCAGTCAGCATCTCAAGTATTCACTTTGTCAAGGTCTTCCACAATTCTGAATACCTCTACCAAACCATCCTGCCTCTCTCTACAAGGAAAACAATACCAGCCTCCCCATAAATACAAACCATGAAGAAGATGGAATAGGCAATTCATTCACTCTATTTGATGGCTATTCCAATGGTTTCTTGTCAAACCCCTAAATCCTTTTACTACCTTGTCACTCCCTTATCTTACTCAGTCTTAAAAATATTCCATGACCTTGCTTCCATTTCTCTCTGGAAAAGAGAATTTCAGACACTAATAAATCTCAAAAAACTTGTCCTTTTTCCATCTTAAAAGAGCCCTATTTCAAATTTTGTCCCCATATTCTAATACAAATTATCTTTCAATATCCACCTTGTCAAGTCCCCTCATGACTTTGTTTGTTTTAATAAGATCACCTCTCATTCTTATAACCTACAATGGAAATATGCCCAATCAGTCCAACTTTGATAAAACATCCTCCTCATCCCAGGAATTGCCTATTTCTAACACAATTATATCCTCCCTTAAATAAGATGATCAAAACTGTACACAATATTCCAGGCACGGCTTTGTCAATGCCCTGTAAGTTATAGCAAATATTCGCTATTGCTGTATTTCATTTCCTTTGCATTAAATGACAACATTCCATTTGCCTTCATAATCACTTGCATTCTACCTTTTGACAGTCTTTTGCGAAACCATGTCTGGTACACGTAGATGGCAAATCTCACAATTCAGGTAAAATGTACCCTCTCCAAGTTCGTGAGATGCCTATGTGAATATCAGTTGTCAAGTTGTCCTGGATCATCTTAATCTGAAGTCAATTTTTGCTCACTGCTGTGAGCTTTGAAATAGCATTTATTCAGATGGGTATTTAGCCCTACAATCTCTTAACAAGCATATGGCTGTCATCCAAAATGATGTTATTCTTCTTGCTGTAAACAGTAGGTTCTAAAGTTAAGTTCACCACCTAAAAGTTGGGCAGCAACTAAATTATTGTAGACAGATAAAGACAGTGCTGAATAACCTATTGACCAATGGCACCTTACCTCCAGTGCATGTCAACAACTCTGTCAAGAAAGTTTTACTCACCTATCTCGCCTCTGCAAATGATACAGCTGCTTTTTGCTACAAGTATTCATCTCAGTAATTATCTACAAGTAACCAGGGGGACAATTAAGCAGAAGGAATGGTTGAAAATGCTGGGTAAAGAGGAAGAAATTTTCAAGGAAACGCATCATTCAACTTGACAGTGGCAGCTTTGTTCCTAATAGTTTGAAATGCCATATGGAAGTTTACAAAGAAAAATCAATCCTTTGGTTGTGACGTTCGTCACATTTTATTCAGCCTAGTAAATTGGAATGGCTAGCACATCACATGCCACATACTAGCCAGTAATCTTTAAACTATAAGACAATAAGTGCTACAATTTAAACCTTTATTTACATCAAGCAAGATCTGCCATATTTGCATCATTATCTAGGTGTTGAGAAGTTAAAATACAAAATGACTCAATATGCATTATTCCAGGGGCAGGTGTGGGACCTATCCATTTGTGGTTCGCAATTCTCCAGATCATTTATAAAATACTTGGTTCAGCCTCAGGTGGAGTATTGCATTTAGTTCTGGTTACCCCACATTAGGAGGAATATGACAGCATGACAGAGGGTACAGAAGAAGTTGGGAGTGCTCTCCTCAGAGAAGATAAGGTTGATAGGGGATCTGACAGAGATATTCAAAATCATGAAGGGTCTGAACAGAGTAGATAGGAAGGAACTGAGGTAGAAGGAACAGACCTAAGGTGATTGACAAACAATGCAGCAGCAACAAAAGGGAAAAGAAAATCATGCATTTACTAGTTAGGATCTGGCATGCACTGCCTGAGGTCTAATGGAGGCAGATTCAATTAAGCTTTTCAGAAGGGAAATGAATCATAATCTGAAAAGGAAATATTGGCAGAGATATGGAGAAGATCTGTGAAATTGTACTTGATAAATTATTCCTTCAGAGAGTCTGCACAGTCACAATGGGCCAAATGGTTGGTCTCCTTCTATCCTACAATCAGTCAACCAAAACTCCAATACACCTTCAAAAAGACACTGATGTATAAGCAAAGATTTAGACTGAAGCAACAAAAACAATCCTCTGATGTAAAGTGCGTAGTGTTTTCTTGTAGGTGTGGAGTTTGTTTTTCATACTTTCATGGAATGTGGATATTGCAGGCAACAACAGTATTTGTTACCCATCCCCAGGTGTTCTTGTACTGCATAGGTCATTTAAGACAGCAGTTAAGAACCAACCACACAAAAATTAATTAATTTTAAACTCCCCAGCTGTAGTTTACCTAGAACGTTAGCCTGGGAGATTTGATCACTATCATCAGTGATGTTATAAATATGCCATTGCATTCCCCCAAAGTTTGGCTGCAACAGTTTACTATAAAGAGTGCCACCTAACTTTTGCAAATTTTATTACATATATCAAACGGAAATGTTATAAGAAAACAGTCAACAGAAGACTTTTATTTTCTGCTCCTTTCAGGATAAAAGCCCTTACCTGAAAGCTTCCAATCTTTCTCTAACAAATCCAATAATGATTTGGGGATGCCAGTATTGGACTGGGGTGTACAAAGTTAAAAATCACACAACACCAGGTTATAGTCCAACAGGTTTAATTGCAAGCGGGTCCAAAAGCTAGTGTGCTTCCAGTTAAACCTGTTGGACCATAACCTGGTGTTGTGTGATTTTTAACTAAATCCAATAACACCCTACATAGCAGAAAACAACAGAAAAACATACAGAATCCCAAGCTTTATTTTACAACCCCTCCCCCCACCCCACCGTGTAAACAGAAACCCTAGGTTCTTGCTTTTCAATTTTACTAACTGCCAACTTTCAAGCATGCAATAGTTCAGTTATAATTAGATCTGTACGATAGCACCTAATCTGACTGAAGCAGCACAAGGGCGTGAATTGCAGTAAAATTTAAATAAACCAAGCACTTTCTTTTCATGAGATGCTTTTTGGTCTCTGGTGTGAGCAATGGAGAAATGGCTGCTGCATACCCAATGGGGTGATATGGAGACAGGCAGTAGTTGTAGTGCCTCTAAATTTCAGCATCTCTTTGTCTTGTGGATGGGAAACTTGGGAAGAAGCTGATTGTATTTGACAACCACAATTACCCAGAACATAAAAAAATCAGGAGGCTGTTAATTGTGTGAGCAATAATTACAGATAGCTTTTTTCCTCCCTCGGGGGAAAAAACAAGAGAGGATTAGGGCATGGCAAATCCACGTGCAGGTGGTCCTGCCTTCAAGCCCTGAGATGCATCTAGGGACAGTTCACAAATACAGGAAAATCCTTTTGCAGCAATTCTGACAGAGCATGAAATCATAAAAATACCTAACCTAATGGAATACAGCAAGATAAATCCCTTTAAAAAGGTATCACTACCTCTAGTACGACTAGATTACATTAGATTACTTACAGTGTGGAAACAGGCCCTTCGGCCCAACAAGTCCACACCGACCCGCCAAAGCGCAACCCACCCAGACCCACTCCCCTACATTTCCCCCTTCACCTAACACTATGGGCAATTTAGCATGGCCAATTCACCTAACCTGCACATCTTTGTGATGTGGGAGGAAACCGGAGCACCCGGAGGAAACCCACGCAGACACGGGGAGAATGTGCAAACTCCACACAGTCAGTCGCCTGAGGCGGGAATTGAACCCGGGTCTCTGGCTCTGTGAGGCAGCAGTGCTAAACACTGTGCCGCCCATTACTGAAAAGTTATATTTATTTTGCCCTTTGTCTTTCATTTATCCACCAATTACTTGTATATTTATTCTATTATCCCACTACTACAATTACCAAATAACTCTAAAGTAATGAAACCACATAATTGTGTTGATACTAAGCTGGATGACGAACTGCAACCATGAACTATGTAAAATACATGTGAAAGTCGTGGATGAAAAGAGGAGTCAGTTTCTGGGGACAGAAAAATAGAGTCGTCTTATGAATAAAAATCATAAATCATGATATGCTTGTGGGACTGGGCCACACTGGTTACGCCAGGAATGACTGTCTATTTCTAACTGCCTTGGAGAAGATGGTGGTGAGTAGCCTTTTTGAACTGCTGTAGTCCTTTGAGGTGTAGGGACACAAACCGTGCTCTTGGGAGGGAAAACTAAAACATTACAAATTTTTTAAAAATTGAATTATCAATATGTAAAAAAATTGGTGTTACGTAAATATAAAATTAGTTTCTCAGGGCCAGAGGTTCTTCAGTAACAGTTATGAATTGTACCACTAAAAGTCCAATTACATTTTGTTAGTAAGGTCCAAATTTTTCTGAGACTGTTAGGCCCACAAATGTAACTAGAGATGTTGCTGACTCTTCAGTGATTTGATTCCAGAAGAACTTGAACAGCAAGGGCCATGGTTAAGAGTAGAATCAGTAACACAATACCAATGTGTGTGCAGAATGTGCTGTCAGTTTCACAAGAATATTGGCACTGAAAGATAACAGTTTTCCCAGCATTAACACAGGGAAATCTGGGCTATTAACTTTAAATCAGTTCCTATCAATGACCAAACAAAGTCCGGGATATAGCTTTGAGGCAATCTGATCATAAAAGAGGTGAACACAACAGCAAGTCAGGCGACCCTGCAGTAATGGGCTAGAAGCATAATTTTAGGTGCTCCCAAGTAGGTAGTGTTGTACACAACAGTTCATATATGTTTGCAGTAGGAAAGTCTTGAAGGGCATTAAGGCATAAGACCAAATTCAGAGCTAATTTAAACAATAGAGATTAATTACAGTGTGGAAACAGGCCCTTCGGCCCAACAAGTCCACACCAACCTGCCGAAGTACAACCCACGCAGACCCATTCTCCTACATTTACCCCTTCACCTAACACTACAGGCAATTTAGCATGGCCAATTCACCTGACCTACACATTTTTGGACTGTGGGAGGAAACCGGAGCACCCGGAGGAAACCCACGCAGACACAGGGAGAATGTGCAAACTCCACACAGACATTCGCCTGAGGCAGGAATTGAACCCAGGTCTCTGGCGCTGTGAGGCAGCAGTGTTAATCACTGTGCCACCGTGCCGCCCACATAGTATAAGTATAACAGTAACACAAAAACTTTGTGGTATTACATGAAATAATGTTTTAGTAGGCAAAAAATACTTGAATACATGAGATTTTTAACGGATAACTAAAAGACAGAGTAGTTCCTTCAGAGGTCAAAAACTTTAGGTTGTAAATTTGTTTTCAGACGTTTCATCACCATGCTAGGTAACATTGTCAGTGAGCCTCTGGTGAAGCACTGTGTTATGTCCTGCTTTCTATTTATGTGTCTTGGTCTCTGAAGGTGGGTGACAGCATTCTCAGTTCTTTTTCTCAGAAGTTGGTAAATGGGGTCCAAATCAATGTGTTTATTGAAAGAGTTCCGGTTTGAATGCCAGGCCTCTAGGAATTCCCGTGTGTGTCTCTGTTTAGCCTGTCCTAGGATGGTTGTGCTGTTCAGTCAAAATGGTGTCCTTTTCATCTGTATGTAAGGATACTAGTAATAGTAGAACATAGAACATAGAATAGTACAGCACAGAACAAGCCTTTCAGCCCACAATGTTGTGCCGACCATTGATCCTTATGTAAGATAAACCTACTGTATGAACCCTTAAATTTCTGTGACCATATGTATTTCCAGCAGTCTCTTAAATAACCCCACAACTGCTTCCACAACTGCTGCTGACAACGCATTCCATGCTCTCACAACTCTCTGTGTAGAGAACCCTCCTCTATACTTTCCGCCAAACAGCTTAAAACCATGACCCCTCGTGTTAACAATTTCTGCCCTGGGAAAAAGTCTCTGGCTATCAACTCTATCTATGCCTCTCATTATCTTGTACACCTCAATTAGGTTCCTTGTTTTTTCCAATGAAAAAAGGTCTGAACTCAGTTAACCTCTCTTCATAAGATAAGCCCTCCATTCCAGGCAGCATCCTGGTAAACCTCCTCTGAACCCTCTCCAAAGCATCCACATCTTTCCTATAATAGGGCGACCAGAACTGGACATAGTATTCCAAGTGCAGTCTAACCAAAGTCTTATAGAGCTGCAACAAGATTTCACAGCTCTTAAACTCAATCCCCCTGTTAATGAAAGCCAAAACACACCTACTTTCTTAACAACCCTGTCCACTTGGGTGGCAATTTTAAGGGATCTATGCACCTGCACACCAAGATCCCACTGTTCCTATCAAGAATCCGGTCTTTAATCCTGTACTTAACTTTCAAGTTCGACCTTCCAAAATGCATCACTTTACATTTATCCAGATTGAACTCTATACTGCCCTTTCCATGGAACAATTGCTCCTAGTCCATGCTTCCCAACTCACGTCTGATAGCATCATAGTTTCCTTTTCCCCAATTACATATCCTCCCATTATGCCTGCTTCTCTCCTTCTCCATAGCTATGTAGAATGTGAGGTAGTTGTGGTCACTATCACCAAAATGCTCTCCCACCGCAAGATCTGACTCCTGTCCCGGCTCATTGCCGAGCACCAAATCCAAAATGGCATCTCCCCTGACTGGCCTGTCAACGTACTGAGTTAGTGGGTCATGTCTTTTGATGGCTAGTGATGTTTGTGTATCCTGGTGGCCAGTTTTCTGCCTGCCTGTCCGATGTGGTGTTTGTTACATTCCTTGCATGGTATTTTGTAAATGACATTCACTTTGCTGGTTGTTTGTGCAGGTACTTTAGATTAATCAGCTGTTGTTTAAGTGTATCAGTAGGTTTGTGGGCTACTATGATGCCAAGGGGATGGAGTAGTCTGGTAGTCATTTTCAAAGATCTTTTTGATGTATGGTAATGTGCCTTGAGTTTCTAGGCACATTGTGTCTGTTTGTTTGGGTTTGGTGTTAAAGAATCGGCAGACTGTGTTTAATGGGTACTTGTTCTTTTCAAATATGCTACATAGATACTTTCGTTCTACTGCTCGTAGTTCCTGGGTGCTGCAGTGTGTTGCGGTCCATTTAAATAATGTCCTGATGCAGCTCCATTTGTGGGTGGTTGGGATGATTGCTTCTGTAGTCAAAATATTTCTTTCTTTTCTGACAGCTCCTCTTGAAATTTTCTCAAGGTCTTCTTTTTGATTTTCAGGGGATAAATTTTCATTCTGACTCATTTATTAGGAGATGGTGTCACATGGTAACAACACTTTGACATTTGGGATATTTAGACATAAACAGAAGCAAAAGTAGAATAGATCATCAATATTGTCAATAATTATCAAGTTGCCATTAAACATAAGGCTACACCACACAAAGAAAGCATTAATTCCATAGACGCAATTGTATTTAAATTATTTGAAGATAACAAGCATAACTTAGCAGAAGGTTATTTTCAAAATAACTGACACATTCTTCTACACAAAAATTCATTAGAAACACACCATTCAGAAACTGGAAAAGAAGGTTCATGAGGATAATCCCTGGCTTGGAGCAACTGTCTAATGAGCAAAGGCTAAACAATTTGGGAAGCTACTCAGTCATAGAGACGTACAGCATGGAAACAGACCATTCATTCCAACTCATCCATGCCAACCAGATAGATCAGGTTTCTGATGAAGGGCTTTTGCCCGAAACGTCAATTTTCCTGGTCCTCGGATGCTGCCTGACCTGCTGTACTTTCCCAGCACCACTCTGATCTAAACTCTGGTTTCCAGCATCATGCAGCCCTCACTTTTGCCATGCCAACCAGATATCCTAACCTAATCTCGTCCTATTTGCCAGAACTTGTCCCATATCCCGCTAAAACCTTCCTATTAATATACCCGTTCAGATGTCTTTTAAATATTGTAATTGTACCAGTCTCCAGTACTTCTTCTGGCAGCTCATTCCATACACATACCACCATCTGCTTGAAAAGGTTGCCCTTTAGGTCCCTTTTATATCTTTCCCCCTCACCCTAAACCTATGCCCTCTCGCTCTGGACTTTCACAACCCAGGGAAAAGACCTTGTTTATTTACCCTATCTATGCCCCTCATGATTCTATTAACCTCTATAAGGTCACCCCTCAGCCTCCGACATTCCAGGGAAAACAGCCCCAGCCTGTTCAGTCTCTCCCTGTAGTTTAAACCCTCCAACCCTGTCAACACCCTTGTAAATCCTTTCATAACCTTTTCAAGTTTCACAATATCCTTCCGATAGGAACAAAACCAGAATGGCATACAATATTCCAAAAATGGCGGAATCAATGTCCTGTACAGCTGCAACATCACCTCACAACTCCCATACTTGATGCTCTGACCAATAAAGGAAAGCATACCAAATGTTTTTTCACTATCCCGGTCTCCCTGCTTCTCCACTTTCAAGGAACTATGAACCTGCACTCCAAGGTCTCTTTACTCAGCAAAACTCCCCTGGACCTTATCATTAAATGTGTACATTCTGTCTTGTTTTGTCTTTCCAAAATGCAGCTCCTCATATTTATCTAAATTAAACTCCATCTGCCACTCCACAGCCCAATGGTCCATCTGATCAAGGTCCTCTTGTACTCGGAGGTAAACTTCTTCACTGTCCAGTCCACCTCCAATTTTAGTGTCATCTTCAAACATACTGACTATACCTCCTATGTTTACATCCAAGTCATTTATATAAAATGACGAAAAACAGTGGACCCAGCACCAATCCTTGTGGCACACCACTGGTCACAGGCCTCCAATCTGAAACGCAACTCTCCAGCACCACTCCCTGTCTTCTATCTTTGAGCCAGTTCTGTATCCAGATGGCTAGTTCTCCCTGTATTCCATGTGATCTAACCTTGTTAATCAGTCTACCACGAGGAACCTTGTCAAAAGCCTTACTGAAATCCATATAAATCATTTCAACCACTCTGCCCTCATCAATCCTCTTCATTGCTTACTCAAAAACTCAATCAAGTTAATGCAACATGATTTCCCATGCACAAAGCCACGTTGACTGCTCCAATCAGTCCTTGTCTTTCCAAATACATGTAAATCAGGGTTCCCTCCAACAATAAGCTCAGATTCACCTATCTGTAGTTCCTGACTTTTCTTTACCACATTTCTTAAATAGTGACACCGTGTTAGCCAACCTCCAGTCTTCTGGGACCTCACCGGTGACTATCTGACCAATAAAGGAAAGCATACCATATGCTTTCTTCACTGCCCTATCTCCCTGCGACACCATGTTCAAGGAACTATGAACCTGCATTCCAAGGTCACAACAAGGGGCCCAACAATCACTTCCATAGCTTCCCAGAGTCCTAGGGTACACCTGATCAGGTCCTGGGCATTTATTCCCCCTTCTGTGTTTTAAGACATCCAGACCTCCTCCTCTATAACACGGACATTTTCAAGATATCACCATCTATTTCTCTACAGTCTATATCTTCCATGTCCTTTTCCAAAGTAATACTGATGCAAAATACTCATTTTGTATCTCCACCATCTCTTGCAGTATATAGGCTACCTTGTTGATCTTTGAGGGGCCCTATTCTCTCCTTCATTCCCCTTTTGTCCTTATAGTGTTTATAAATTCCCTTTGGATTCTCCTTAACTCTATTTGCCAAAGTTATCTCATGTCCCCTTTTTGCCCTCCTGATTTCCCTCTTAAGTATACTCCTACTGCCTTTATAATCTTTTATGGATTCATTTGATCAGTCCTGTCTATACTGGGCATATGCCTCCTTCTTTTTCTTGATCAAACCTAGTCATCCAGCATCTCTATACCTACCAGACTTTCCTTCCACCCTAAAGGAAAATACCGTCTCTGCACTTTAGTTATTTTATTTTTGAAGGCTTCCCATTTTCCAGTTGCCCCTTTATCTGTGAACATCCGCTCCATCAACTTTTGAAAGTTCCTGCCTAATACCGTCAAAATCGGCCTTCCTCCTACTTAGAACTTTAACTTTTAGATCTGGTCTATCCTTTTTCATCAGTATTTTAAAACTAACAGAATTATGGTCGCTGGCCCCAAAGTGCTTCTTCCCACTGACACCTCAGTCACTTGTCTGGGTGGGATGCTGTTCAGAGGGTTAGTGTGGACCTATTGGGCCAAATGGCCTGCTTCCACACTGTTGAGATTCTATGGATTAAACAGTTTGAGACTCTATCACCAGAGTTTAGAAGAATGAGGTGATCACATTGAAACATGTAGAATTCTTAAGGGGCTTAACAGGGTAAATAAGAGAATGTGAAAGAGTCTTGGACTAGAGGACATAGTCTGAGAATGAAGAGATGCCAATGTAAGACTGAGATGAGAAGGAATTTCTTCACTCAGAGGTTTGAGTGTCTTTGGAATTCTTTGCCATAGAGAGGTGTATGGGCTATGTCCCCTTGTATATTTACAGCTAAAGTTGATAGAGTCTTCATCAGTGAAGGAATCGAGGGTTTGAGGAAAGGACAGAAAAGTGGGTGTGAGGAATATCAGTCATGATCCTATTGAATAGTGGAGCAAGCTCTCAGGGCCGAATAGCCTACTCCTGTTCTCGTTTCTTATAGTCTTATGGTAATCAGAACAGCAGCTTCACATATTTCCTTCCACTGTATGTACATAAGCGACACTTGTCTGATCAGTAGCAGTTAATAAATTCTACCATCCAAAGCACAGAGCAACTAAATTACAGAAATAGTCAAACTCTATTAGCTTTTCTTCATTTCTTCAATTCTACATTTTGATGATCACATTATTACTGTACTATACCTATAAACCACAAGCTCGGGGCCTTTCAATTATCTGTTAGTTTATAGGAGCCTCTCTAAATAGCAACTGAGAAAACTTTTAATCCATTCACAAAGATGGTATGTGTTAAGAGGCATGCCAGAATGCATACATGTAACACAGGCGGTATTTCAGTACCAAATTCACACCTAGGGTCACTCAAATGGAGCAATGCACCATCCCCATTTTTCTTTTGACTTAACTATTTCTTACCACAAAATTGTCAGAAGATCGAAGGCCTTCACTTGATTAACTTTTTAATCAATCAGCTGCTCTCAACCATACTAACATAAGAAGTGACTCAAAAGTATTTATCAATAGTAAATGCAGAACTACTTTATGGCCCTAGAAAGGTAACATATGTTGTGTGACATTTTACTGTAATTCCTAGATAAAGAGACTACACAATGTAAACCTTCTACATTACAATGACTTTGCTAAGGACCAACAGAGCCTTGCCCTTTTATCTGTTCTTGTAGATGACACTGGACTCCTGGAGATGAATAACCTGTTTGTTTGACAAATTGATTTATATTTGAGAAACATAAATTGTATGCATCATGCACTGGTCGTTATTATAAAGCTATCTTCTTTGCAGAGTACATTAAGAAAGACTCCATGAGGTTTATGACTCTATTAAAATGATATCCACAATACTTCTGAAACTAGAAAATCCAGTCCTCATTATGCAAGCTGGAATTTAATACCTACAGGAAACCTGAGAATTAAGTAACTGTATCTTGTAATCAATTGCTCATAAATCTAGTCTTTTGTCAGGATTCATGCACCTGTTAACAACAAGCAATCAATGATATCAACCATCGTTACAGAGGATCAGACCTACCCAGTCAAAAATAGACCTGGCCTGACAGAATTCAATAGACTGCCTGAAACCAAAGTTCTTTTCTTAGGAAGGACATTTAAAAATTGAAACCTTCCACTTGTATTAAAAAGCTTTATAGCTGCAATTACTAGTGCAATTATGGCATTGGTAAGTATCAATCTTGTATGAATGTAAGGCATTATGCCCACTATGTGTTGTTTCCTTACAAGATTCACAAACCTGCAATTATCAAATGGAAGTGGTTTAATAAGCCCAGAACAACTCCTTTGTCCAAAAAATGAATGGGATAAATTTCCAGGTAAATTGCAGGGAGAACAATTTTCAAGTCAATACATCAGGATTAAAGTCATTCCCTGGAAATCTGAAATGTCCTGCTACAGTCAAAGAATTCAATACTACTTAGTACAGGTGCACTTTCATGAATCAGGGTGCTCTCAATTTCAACATCTAGATTCCCTCATCTAGTTTTTGACAAGTCAAAACATAGTAAAAATACATTCCTTTCAATGAATTGAAAAATCTATTATTCTGGATGTATACCCACTCCCAGAACAAGAATTTAGTAGCAGAGATCGTATTATACCTGATAACTGTGTAAACTTTAGCAGATACAAAACCCATGAATTCAAAATAACTTTGCCTGTTCCTTGATAATTAAACTAATTAATCAAAATCTTCAGAAATTGGCAAACATCACAGAAAAGAGCTTCCATTCAAACACCGAAAAATCAAGCTATTACTCTTGGTGTCAATATGGCATATCTGTTTTTTTATTTATTCAAGGAATGCTGGTGTGGCTGGCCAGGCCAGCATTTATTGCCCATCCCTAATTGCCCAGATGGAAATGAAGAGTCAATTATATTGCTGTGGACCTGGAATTGCATGTAAGCCAGACAAGGTAAGGACTGTAGATTCCTTCCCAAAGGACATCAACGGATTGCAGGTCTCTTCCCTAAGGGACTTTAGTGAACCAGTTGTTTTTTTTTCCGACAACTGGCAATGGTTTCCAGGTCGTCATGAGACTTTACATTCCCAATTGTTAATGAATTCAAATTTCACCAATTGACGTGGCAGGATATCGAACCTGGGTTCTCAGAACATTACCAGCTCACTGGATTAATTGTCGAGCAATAGTACCATTAGGCCATCACCTAACCAACTGCTACTGCTTGTAAGTACTCCTACCAGGAAATCTGCTGAAATCTATATGGTATGCCACACACTCTGTCTTGTGCCTTACTTACACATCTTCTGTAGCTCATCTGCAGCCACTCTGAAATCCATCAATTTTTGATCTTCCTTTCTGCAGCATTCCACTTTGCCCTCAACAAGTGATTCCTAGTTTTTCAACTCTGATCAAAGGCTGAAATACTGAGATTTTTTCTGGATGAAAACTGATTTAAAAGAAAAAGCTCCAATATAAAAATGCAGTCATAAATAGAGTGTTTCCTGGACTTGAATCGAAATCCAACTGATGGGATGACATGTCTCTCTCACATTAAAAGTCTTTGCAAAGGTTCTTCATAGGCAGATAAACATACAGAATATAAGTAAGCCATTCAAGCCCTAGAGCCTGCTCTATCATTCAATAAGATCATAGTTGATCTGTTGTGTTGAGTTCCACATTCCCATTTATCCTAGGTAAACACTGATTTGTCTTACAAAAATCTATCCAACTCGGTCTTAAAAATAATCAATGCCACTGCTTCCACCACCTCTAGAGAGAGAATTTCAAAGTTGCACATCTCCCTGGGTGGAAAAATTTCACCTCACCTGTGTCTTGAAAGGATGACACCTTATGGTAAAAGTGACCCACCCCACGACCCACAAGAGAACACTTCTTTTACGTGTCCAACTTGTCAAGGTCATTCGGGATCAGACAAGGAGTCAAAAGTCACAAATTACAATGGTTGTCAGCATTAGTAACAACTGATATCTAGGGTGACATGTAGATCATCAGAAAGCATGAAACAGACATCGCAATGTATAGTTTTCATGTCCTTGTTTAAGTATCCTGTCAAACAAGAATATGCCAAAATAGAGGATTTTATAAAAAAGTTTAATCTTAGGACTCAACAGTGAGGATGGCTACATCTTGACTGTGGAAAACAAAATTCTGAAATTAGGACCCCGTCAATCAATGAATAGGCATCCCATAAGATGTGTGTTTCAGTAATTTGGACAAAGGGAAACTCAACACTGACCGCATAGATGGTGGATAATGCATGTTGTATTGCATCAATCCAATAAATGGGCTTCACTCAGCACTTTACATTAGATTAGATTAGATTACTTACAGTGTGGAAACAGGCCCTTTGGCCCAACAAGTCCACACCAACCCGCCGAAGTGCAACCCACCCAGATCCATTCCCTACATTTTACCCCTTCACCTAACAATACGGGCAATTTAGCATGGCCAATTCACCTAACTTGCACATTTTTGGACAGTGGGAGGAAACCGGAGCACCCGGAGGAAACCCACGCAGACACAGGGAGAATGTGCAAACTCTACACAGTCAGTAGACTGAGGCAGGAATTGAACTCGGGTCTCTGGCGCTGTGAGGCAGCAGTGCTAACCACTGTGCCGCCCACTTCCGCAGGTTAATGCTAATGGGGCAAATGACAAACGTAGCCAATGGAGCTAAATATTTACTGTGGCTGCTCACCTCCTCCACACCCCCCCCCCCCCCCCCCCCCCCGCCCCCCCCCCCCGCCCGCACCCCCCAGGCCATTTATATGAATATTATGAAACGTATCAAGGTAACAAATTGGAAGAGTACATGCCGAGTTTTGGATACCAGCTGCCAGTATCAAGGCCTCATAATGAATCCTTTTTTATCTCTAACATCAGACATCTCTGTAGCCTCAGTAATATTACCAAATAAGCACTAGAGAATCAGCTCCGAGTAGTAAATGGATTCAGATTGCCATCAACTCAATTAATAAAGAATAGAAAATTAAAAGTGCCAAAAAGAGGGGAAAACAGAGTGAGAGCTTGAGCAAGTGAGAGAAAATATTCATGGCAATCCATTTGTTTGGATTAGTTTTATACCCAGACACTACAGTGAGGATCCACTGTTATACCCAAGTTCTCTAACAACATGCTGCATTTATTGCTCATGGCCATGAATTCATTTAATCCCTCAGCAAGAAATTATCAGTAAAATTGATTCAGGCCAATACTGTGGCACAGTGGTTAGCACTGCTGCATCACAGCACTAGGAACCCAGGTTCCATTCCAGCCCTCACGCAACAGCTGGAGTGGAATCTGTACATTCTTCCCGTGTCTGTGTGGGTTTTCAATGGGTACTCTGGTGTTCTCCAACAGTCCAAAGTTGTGTATGTTAGGTCGATTGGCCATGTTAGTGTTCAGGGATGTGTATGTTAGGTGCGTTAGCCATGGGAAATGCAGGGATAAAGTAGGGGATGGGTCTAGGTGGGATGTTCTTCGCAGTGTCGGTGTGGACTTGTTGGGCTGAATGGCCTGTTTCCACACTGTGGGGATTCTATTTTTTTAAATTCCAATGATTCTCAAACATGCAGAATTGGAAAGGAGTTGAAGTAGCTGTCAGTCAAGATCCTAAAGTTATTCAGTAAAATATTTTTGTTCACAAATGTTAATAACAATCCAATTTGGCAGTTTTAAACTGTTATTTACCAACAATCCTTTCTACTGCTTTAGTAAATGCAAGTTTATTATGTTGTATCTGAAACATTGTATTTGAATATGTTAGAAAATTTAAGTAACTCAAGGTAAATTAATTCCAATGCTTATCTTTAGCTTTGTGTATTAGACATAACCAACAGAGAAAAGGGGTTTTGAAAAAAGTAAAAGGCAAACTAGCTGGAAAGCAACGCCCATATTCAATGACTATAATCCAACACTGCCACCTTGTGCCCAGAACAGCAAAATGCAGTTAGCTACATGTACAATCTGGAGACATGATTTAGAGATTAGATTTACAGTGTGGAAACAGGCCCTTCGGCGCAACAAGTCCACACCGACCCGCCGAAGCGAAACCCACCCATACCCCTACATTTACCCCTTACCTAACACTATGGGCAATTTAGCATGGCCAATTCACCTGACCCGCACATCTTTGGACTGTGGGAGGAAACCGGAGTACCCGGAGAAAACCCACGCTGACACGGGGAGAATGTGCAAACTCCACACAGACAGTCGCCTGAGTCGGGAATTGAACCCGGGTCTCAGGCGCTATGAGGCAGCAGTGCTAACCACTGTGCCACCGTGCCGCCCATGTTGGATGCCAGTGTTGGACTGGGGTGTACAAAGTTAAAAATCACACAACACCAGGTTATAGTCCAACAGCTTTAATTGGAAGCACACTAGCTTTTGGAGCGACGCTCCTTCACCTGACAATCACCTGATGAAGGAGCGTCGCTCCGAAAGTTAGTGTGCTTCCAATTAAACCTGTTGGACTATAACCTGGTGTTGTACAATCTGGAGGAATACTAAATTCACACAAACGAAAAAGTTTCTAATCAAGCTCTTACAGAAGATGGAAAAGGGCAGCTCAAATAAAAATAAATTCATTTAAAACTTAAACTCAGTTTACAAATTAATTCTGAGAGTGAATTATCCATCAGTCAACAGGCTTCAATGTTATTTATAGACAGCCAGATAGATGAAATAGATAAATCATTACACTTAGGCAGAAAGAAATGGCACAATTTGAAACTAATGTTACTGAGCACCCAATTGATTATTAGACTCATCTTGCTTCATTCAATCAACTGAATAGTCCAGAAATAACATCACAGCTTGCATTTTCCTACATTCCACTCATACTCTTCAGTGTATTAGAGGTCACATGTTCCATAAATATTGGCAAGTTGCTGCAGTGTACCTATGGTTGATAAATACTGCTGCCACACTATGCCAATGGTGAAGGAATTAAGTAGTGATTGGAATGCCAATTCAGTAGGCTGCTTAACTGTTGTTGAAGCTGCAATTATCCCAGCAAATGAAGACTCCGGTCATGAATGCTGCTAGATAATTAAATGATTAACAAGAGAAGTCTTCTCAAATATGCCCATACACAATGGCCCACAATGTTCAGCAAATCAGTACTGAAGCATTTATTTCCATCTTTAATCATGCGTTGAGTGGATGCTCAATCCTGACATCTTCCTGAGGCCTCAGCCTCACAGAGCTAGTCTTTATCCAGTTCAATTCACTCTATGCGATGTCAAGAAACAGTTGAAGTCACTAAATACTGTCTACCAGTTTATTCAATAATGATAGCTAATTGAAGGGGTCATTAGCAGTGCTATGAAGCAGCACTTAGGCAAAAATAACCTGCTCACTGACATTTGTGACTCAGGAACAGGACATTGTTGCTGATGTGAATATTGAGTCACAATTAATTAGAATGGATGGCTTTGAGATATGTAGGGAAGAGGTGTTGGAAATTCTGGAAAGGGTGAATGTAGCTAAGTCCCCTGGGCCTGATGGCATTTATCCGAGGATTCTCTGGGAAGCAAGGGAGGAGATTGCAGAGCCATTGGCCTTGATTTTTATTGTCTACAGGAATAGTGCCGGAAGACTGGAGGATAGCAAACGTGGTTCCCTTGTTCAAGAAGGGGAGTAGGGATAACCCTAGTAACTATAGGCCAGTGAGTCTTACCTCTGTTGTGGACAAAGTCTTAGAGAGAATTGTAAGGGATAGGATTTATGAACATCTGGATAGGAATAATGTGATCAAGGATAGTCAGCATGGTTTTGTGAAGGGCCGGTCGTGCCTCACAAACCTTACTGAATTCTTTGAGAAGGTGACTAAGGAGGTGGACGAGGGTAAAGCGGTTGATGTGGTGTATATGGATTTTAGTAAGGCGTTTGATAAGGTTCCCCATGGTAGGCTACTGCAAAAAATACGGAGGTATGGCATTGAGGGGGAGTTGGAGGTTTGGATTAGGGATTGGCTGGCTGGAAGAAGACAGAGGGTAGTAGTTGATGGTAAAGGTTCATCTTGGAGTGCAGTTACCAGCGGTATTCTGCAAGGATCTGTTTTGGGACCATTGCTGTTTGTCATTTTTATAAATGACCTGGAGGAGGGGCTAGAAGGTTGGGTGAGCTAGTTTGCGGATGATACGAAAATCGGTGGAGTTGTTGACAGTGAGGAAGGATGTGGCAGGTTACAGCGGGATATAGATAAGCTGCAGAGCTGCGCAGATAGGTGGCAAATGGCGTTCAATGTCGCTAAGTGTGAAGTGATTCACTTTGGTAAGAGTAACAAGAAGATGGAGTACTGGGCTAATGGTCGGATACTTGGTAGTGTGGATGAGCAGAGGGATCTTGGTATCCATGTACACAGATCTCTGAAAGTTGCCACCCAGGTAAATAGTGCTGTGAAGAAGGCATATGGTGTACTGGCTTTTATTGGTAGAGGAATTGAGTTCCGGAGTCCTGAGGTCATGTTGCAGTTGTATAAGACTCTGGTGCGGCCGCATCTGAAGTATTGTGTGCAGTTTTGGTCGCCATACTATCGGAAGGATGTGGAGGCACTGGAATGGGTGCAGAGGAGGTTTACCAGGATATTGCCTGGTTATGGTAGGAAGATCGTATGAGGAAAGGCTTAGGCACTTGGAGCTGTTTTCATTGGAGGAAAGAAGGGTTAGGGGTGACTTGATAGAGGTGTACAAGATGATTAGGGGTTTAGATAGGGTTGACCATGAGAACCTTTTTCCACGTATGGAGTCAGATATTACGAGGGGGCATAGCTTTAAATTTAGGGATGGTAGGTATAGGACAGATGTTGGGGGTAGATTCTTTACTCAGCGAGTCGTGAGTTCATGGAATGCCCTGCCAGTAGCAGTGGTGGACTCTCCCTCTTTATGGGCGTTTAAACGGGCATTGGATAGGCATATGGAGGAAAGTGGGCTAGTGTAGGTTAGGTGGGCTTGGATCAGCGCAACATCGAGGGCCGAAGGGCCTGTACTGCGCTGTATTTTTCTATATGTTCTATGTTCTATTTAATTTGAGTTGCACCAGGACCACATAACTCCTGATCTCATTACATCCCAAGTCCAAAAACAGATAGAGTTCTGAACTCTAGAGGTGAGATGAAATCAACTCCCATAATGACTGGTATCAAGTCATCAAGAAACCCTGGAACAACTGGATTTAATGTGAATTAGGGGTAACATTCTCCACTGGCTGAAGTCATACCAAGCCAAAACAAAGATAGTTGCGGTTGTTGGAGAACAATCATCTCAGTCTTAGGACATCATTGCAAAAGATGCTCCATCACAATGTCAAGAAGGAGAATATTCAATGATGAATGTGCATGGTTCAGTGTCATTTGTGTCTCCCCAGACAGTGAAGCAATTCATTTCCAAAGACAGTAAGATCTAAGGCTTGGACGGATAAATGACAAATAATGTTTGTACCATATAAGTGTCTCATAATGACCACCAAGAGAAAATGTCATTACCTTACAATGAAGTGCAAATATCTCACACCTATAGCATGTGACATCAGCCTATATGGAACACACACTGCATATGCTTCAACCAAATGGCCATGTCTCAAAATCTAAGGAGAGTAGTCCTCAGTCAAGTCAAAGGAGCTTGTCAGTCAAGGCTTCCCAGTACAATTAGTCAAGGGCATTATCCCATCTCAGTCCAAGGGCTCTGGTGTGGGTCAGTCACCCTGTTGGGATGGACACAGTCAGGAATGGGCCACGATCAGTTCTGCAGGTATATCATGGTATGTTTGTCAACAAGCTGCATACTGATCAGTTAGGGTGTCTGGTCAGTCAGTCATCAGCTGGGACTGTCTGTCAAAGTTTAGTCATGGGAATGGGTCGTGATCAGACCTGGCGTCAGCTGCAAGTTGGAACCTAAATGCTGGGGATTGGAGACAGTAATTTGCTATCGTGATTGTAATGAGGTTCAAGGAGCCATTGGAGACTGGGTGGGATCTGTCAGTCCCTGAGCCAGAAATACACCAAGGTTATTAGCAATACAATTTGTGACAGATCACACCACTTCATCGGACCTTGATGCGACGAAGATGAAGATCACACACTTTTTCACAACTACATCACTGTTAAATCCTACGCAGCAGCTTTTGCCAGCTTGGCTGACATCCCCGCAGCTGCAGGGCGTGACAGATGTACACTAGTCAGTGGAGAAGGCTATATTATAACATAACTGAATTCACCAATAGAAAGGTTTCATTCCATCAATATGTTAGATCATCAATATTACATCTTGGAAGTCTGCACCAGGTACCTGGAACCTGCAATGATATTTGTATCCTTGAGGACTCTTGTGTTTCTGTTGAATTCAAGGGCTGAATGGCTTACAATGGTTACAGGAGGAGACATTGACCTGGATACTATACTGGATGCTCATGTGTAATATACAGGTATGAAACCCCTAATTTTGAGGCAGAGTCTTTAACAAGTTCCTTTAAACCTATTAAGTTCCCAAAAATTAATTTACAGTACATATTTTTGTTTTTAATCCTAACTTTTTAAATATAAATGACAATTCTATGAACATTTCACATTGTCAAGCAGACATTTACATTTTTCATCTATAGAAAGAAGCTTAAGTTAAAAAATGTGAGAGATCCAAGTAAACAGTGACAAAATATTGCACAGGATCGAAGAAGTGAGAAAGTAGTGAAGAAATGATCGAGAAAGAAGAAAAGCATTAAATCATGAAAAATATGGTCATATCCAATCAAACAACTTGGAAATTTAGATGTTTTCATTAACACTACCTGAGGGTTCCACTCTGGGTCCAATTTCTTTACAGCTGCAATATATTCTTGCATAGCCTGCTGTGCAGTCATATCACCCACTGCCTTCCATGCTTCCCTGTGAGTAAACATGAAACGATTTAAGTTGAAGATATTTAAAGGAATGTTCAAATTTGGCTTGCCTCATCAAAAGTACTGCGTGGCACAACTTCTGTTCCTCTCTAAAGTTTGACCCCCACCCCTTCCAAGGTGTGCAGTCACTTAGGGTAGGATGCAAATTTACAGATGGCAACCCTCACCCCACTCCTTCAATGAATGAACAGTTACAAGTCAAGTGACCAGTGTTTGATGGTTCAGCAGTGATTAAGCACAATAATAAACTTCCAAATAATAGGGAAGAAAATGAACATTTTCACATCTTCACATATAAGAGAAAATATGTGCCTTAAAAATAAAACTTAAATCAAGTTAGAATGAAAGGCAGTTCTGAACCTTGAGGCTTATCATTCCACTAGAACCTTGCTTTTATGGTTTTATCCAAATCTCTGACTGGATTCCAACACATCATTTTATATAAATAAAAGCTAAATACTGTGATTATGGAAATGTGAAATAAAACTAAATTGCTGGAAAAGCTCCACAATACTTGAATCTGCAGAGAGGGAAACAAGTTACGGATCCAAGTTGATGATGACTCTTTAGAACTGGTAGAGGAATAAATTGTGCAAAAGGAAATGTATTTTTTATTCCTCCAGTTGAATAATTGTAAGCTCCACAGGGACAAAGGAATATTTGTGCTACATTGGATGTATTGATTAAATACTCAAGGCTAATGATAAACCAAGTATGAGAGAATGCTCTTACATAAGACGAGGCATAATCGACTCAAAATGTTAACTCTGTTCCTCTCTCCTTCTGGAGTGTTTGTCACCTTGTTTTAATTTTAGCTCATCTATATTTCTTACCCTCTCTAATATATATATATCATATTTAATACTTATTTTAAATGTCATTCTTTTTAAGCCACTTACCATTTCTGTTTGCCTTCAAAGTCAAAGAATCCTGGCTTTGGGACATTGCATTTCCCAAATTTGGCCTAAAAAGACAAAGTATAGGAATAATAGCTGAAACAACCATTAGGTGCAGCAAAAACAAGTCAATTAACACAAACCTCACTGAAGTTTTAATCCATTTGGACCATTCACAGTGAGAAATAGAAGAGAATTCCATCTGATTTCAAATAATTGGGCTCAAAAGCAGGTTTTGAAATCAATTGATGGTAGATTTCACAAACCTACTTTGAGGTGAAGACTACATCTATGAATAAAACAAATTAATTGTTTAGAAAGCACATCTTTAAATCCTTGGCTTTGAAGAGCCCGGAGTCAACAGAGCCCTTATGATTGGTTCATCACTTTAGTCTTTCTCTGAATGTAATAAATTTATGTAATGTATCACAAATATTGTCTGATCACTGTGGAGCTTAAAATCATTCAACGGCAGGGAGCAGGACTACTCTTCCGACGACAAAATTTATACCACTCAAGGGAGAACATTAAAAATCAACAAAATTACAAAGCAGTTCTATAATGTCCTCACTGTAGCCCCTTTGTCACATTCTTCTGAGTGATAGCATTCAACATCACATGATCACACAGTAACCCAGGTTATCACCAATGTGAGTAAGCATATAAAACAATAACATTGCCTAACTTAGAACTGTCATGTCTTCACAAGGGTGACATTCCTAGGCAAAATCACATGTTCTTTTCGGACTCAGCCACTTTCTCTTAGCCTCCTGCTTCATTACTTGCACACAATTTTGGTGATGGGACAGTACAAGGCTATTACTCAGGTGTGAACCGCTGGCAGTCTATTGAGCAGAGAGAGTCTCATAGCTGAGCCTGGACATGTATATTTCCAACATGAGTGATTGGACTATGCTCAGGTGAGCAAATAGCCAATTTTCACTGCTTCAAGCCAAGAGAACCAAACGTAATCACACAGATCAGCTAACTCAGCAAAGACTTAACAGCCTGTTTGCCACAGTGAGACTAATTGAATAGCTCTTTCAAAGGACCAGCTAAAAAGGTGAAATGGCTTCTTATTGTCCTGCAAAATTCATCGATCACCTCAAAAATCCAAGTGTAGCGTAAAGTTTACAAGTGATCAACATTCCATCTTAAATTGCATGCAAGGTTCCAGGCAAAGCAATCAGCTTCAGCACCAATCACAGCATTGACTTCCAGTTGGAGAAGTTATTGCTGTAGACAGACTCGGAGACCCACGCAGTCAGAAAGAAAGTTAGAGGGAAAGCTGGGAGTGACATTAGCTAGCTAATATGGAAACTACCTTTTCTGCCATTCTAAAGTGGGCAACTACTAATCAACGTTTAGTTGTTACTGATCATAGTTTGTACTTTTTACATTAGAAAGCTAAAAACATTAAGTAGCGGTGATTTTTCCCATTAGTTGTGAGAAAATTGATATCTAAAAGGTTATCTGTCTCTACAGTGATTGTAATTTCAGCCCTAACTTTAATACCATAAATTATTATAATCACGTTTATATTTATTATTTCACCTGCAGTACTACTCTCCATATGGTCACAGATTTATTTCCATCACTTTGACCTTCCACACTGTGTTGTAATATACAGAGAGAATCAAATTGGTTAATACCCAGTATTGCATACAATTCTCAAGAAATGATGCTGACACCTACAATTTTAAGCCAGATACAGATTTACAGCCATGATGGAAATAGGTCTCTAATGACTTTATGAGATCTGAAGAAATTAATGATTTTAAAAACAGCACTCTTTCTCAAGCTCTCCCTTAATAAGAAAGATGCTATTAGCAGCCAAAGTTGACACAAAGAAAGGACAGCATAGCTCATATGACTCTTGATTAAACTTAAAAATATACGCCATAAGTATTAATTTAACTTGGAGCAGTGTTTTGTAGAGGAATAAGACAGCTATTTTCTGGGTCTGTGGATTGAAAGAAGCAAAAATGGCCTTCAGTAGAATGATATGCTCTTCTTGTTAGATGTGGGAGTTTAGGGAGAGTTCATGTGCTACTGAGGATTATATCTGCAATAAATGCCATTGTTTGTGAATCTTATCAGATTGAATGGATCGTATGGACAGACAGTTAGAGGCAATGAGGAATTTACAATGCCAAGGGGATGTGATGAATGGCAGGTATAGGAAGAGAGAAAAGTCGCAGATACAGTCACATAGATGGGTTTATTCTAGGAAAGGTAAGAGACGTAGGCAGGTAGTGCAGGAGTCTTATGTGGCTATCCCCAGTTCAAATAAGTATGCTGTTTTGAAAAATGTAGGGGGTGATAGATTCTCAGGGGAACATAGCACAGTCAAGTTTCTGGTATTGAGACTGGTATTGAGCTCCAATGCGATGAGGGCTACATCGAGTTCCAAGAGATCGACTGTGTAAGGGGACTAGGCATCTATTCCTGATGAAGGGCTTTTGCCCGAAACGTCAATTTTCCTGCTCCTCGGATGCTGCCTGACCTGCTGTGCTTTTCCAGCACCACTCTGATCTAAACCCTGTGTTAGGGGATTCTCTAGTGTGAGGTACAGATAGAGGTTTCTGTGGCCAGCAGCGGAAAATCAGAATGGTGTGTTGCTTACCGGATGTCAGCATCAAGGAAGTCTCAGAGAGGGCGCAGAATGTTCTCAAGGGGGAGAGGGACCAGCAGGAGGCCATTGTAATAGGCTGGGGCTATTTTCCCTGGAGCTTCAGAGGCTGAGGGCATGAATAGGATACTGTACAAAATATCTTCCCTGGGGTGGCTAAGTCCAGATCAGGTTTAGGGTGAGAGGGGAAAGATATAAAAGAGACCCAAGGGGCAACTTTTTCACTCAGAGGGTAGTACGTGTATGGAATGAGCTGCCAGAGGAAGTGGTGGAGGCTAGTACAATTGCAACATTTAAATGGCATTTGGATGGGTATATGAAGAGGAAGGGTTTGGAGGGATATGGGCCAGGTGCTGGCAGGTGGGACTAGACTGGGTTGTGATATCTGGTCGGCGTGGACGAGTTGGACCGAAGGGTCTATTTCCATGCTGTACATCTCAATGATTCTATGACCTAATTCTCGATAAAGGCTTTGTATAGGACATTTCAGAGCTAATAAAGTAATATGCCAATATCTGAACAAATCATGCATAAGGCTTACAAGATGACTTGGAAAGAATGATAAGCAAAAGAGTTGCCTCTTGGGTAGGGGCTGGAATTGAAGTGTCAAGAGACTTAATTTTATTTGCTTACAAGGTAAGAGCATCAATAACAAAGCCCATATTGCTGATCATTCCTCATAAAACTGGGTGGTTTACTAGGCCATTTCAGAGAACAGTCAAGTGACAACTAATTGTTGTAAGTCAGGAGTCAGATGTAGGCAGGGTACGAATTAGATTTTCTTCTCTGAGGAACATTAGTGAAACAGGTAGGTTTTTACAACAAACTGGTAGGTTTGTGGACATTAATCCAGATTGATTAATTCATTGAATTTAAATTCCACCAGTAGTGGAAGAGGAGGAATTTGAACTAATTTCCTATTGTTAGTCCAGGCCTCTGGATTGCTGGTTTAGCAACATTACAAAATGCCACAATTCTCTTATCTTTGATACTTGCTCTTCGGAAACTAGACAATCATGTGGGAAGATGAAACTGACTGATTAATTTTTGTGGATGGGTGGCCATCAAGTCAAAGTGTGCAAACAAGCAGTCTCTAAGAAAAACGCATAAAAGATAAAAGAATGGAAGCAATTATTGCCAGTTACAAAAGAAACCAGGCCACCATTGAATTCCGAAACAATCAAACTTCTTATCTGTCACTAGTAGTACATCTGGACTTTCTAACCCAATTAAGTGCTGTATTTAAACTGTAACTTCTTAGTAAATTAAAAACCACACAACACCAGGTTATCGTCCAACAGTTTGTTTGGAGGTATAAGCTTTTGGTACAACTTTGTCCACCCCAGTCCAACACTGGAACCTCCACATCACTTTTCAGTCAACCACTTTAAAGTAACTACTTGTGAATCTACAAACCATCTGAGTAGTGTTAAACCAAATCTTTCACCAAGTATCACATTAGTACAGATGAGTTTCTACTGATGTTCATCAACAAATATGGGATTGACATTTATACTCAATCCTGAGTTTACATCTAGACCTGGAACTTAAATTCTTCTATTATATTTCTGTGGTTTGTTTATAATCATCCTGATGTGGAGGTGTTGGTGTTGGACTGGGGTGGACAAAGTTAAAAATCACACAACACCGGGTTATAGTCCAACAGGTTTATTTGAAAGCACTAGATTTCGGAGTGCTGCTCCGTCATCAGGTGGTTGTGACCAAATAAACCTGTTGGACTATAACCTGGTGTTGTGTAATTTTTAACTTTGTACACCCCAGTCCAACACCAGCACCTCCAAATCAAACTCTGGAGTTGGGTTCAAACCAATAATCAGCTAACTTAGTGGTCAAAGTAATACCACCAAGTCAAGGCTCACACCAATTGACATAATAAGCTGTAACCACTGATCCAGTTGTCCAATGTTTATCAATAGCATTCCACAGCATTATTTCTTCACACAGTCATCTGTATAATTCGGTATGGCATTTATCCATAACTCTAGCACTTATTCAATTTACCACAAAACGTGTCTAATGAACAACCAATCATTCAGCTAACCAGTATTTACCTAATGAACTAACTTGTCTGATTAACATTTATCCATTTAATTATTCATAACATTTAAACTAGTAATATGAATTATTTGTGTAGATAAATTGCAGTATTTATCCTTAAATTGTGGCTGTGGAGATGAAGGAGCAGCGCTCTGAAAGCCAGTGCCTCCAAATAAACCTGTTGGACTATAACCTGGTGTCGTGTGATTTTTAACATTGTACACCCCACTGGCACCTCCACATCTTGAAAAAGAAATTTAAAGTGAAAGTGAAGTTGTTGTTGCTGCTGATAGCAGTTGTTGTCGGTGTGCGCATGCGCCCCCCCACCCCGCCTCACCTGTTTGAATCGGCTGTACAGGTAGAGGAGCGTCTCGCGGCCGGCCGCATGCGCGAGCGTCTGCACGCGCGCCACCGCGCGCTCGAACTCGGCCCCCAGCGCGCGCCCGGCGCCCTCAGCCTGGTCCTCGCTGTCGCTCGCCGGGCCTGAGACCGCCGCCATGTGGGGGAGGCCCGTGCTCCACGACACCCCTCCCCGCGGGGCTGTGACAGGGACTCGCCGCCGACGGACGAAGTGGCGAGGTGAGGTCGGAGCGGGCGTGCGAGATCCGACTGCTGGTGACCCTCTTCCCCACCCCCCCCCCACACCCCTCTTCCTCGGAGCAGCACTTCCACCCGGTCCTCGAGCCGTCAACGCTCCGGGTGGAATCCAGCGGCCGCCGCGCGAAGGTTCCGCGGCGAAACGTGAACCTTCTTCGCTCCCCAACGCGCGTTTAACGGAAGAAAAGGAGGCGCACGCTTTCTGCACGTATTTACGTTATATTTCCCGAACCACGTCCCCCCCCCCCCCCAACCGATTTAAGTATTCGTCTGATGTTGCCAGCGGCGCGGCAAGTAATTTTGATGGGCAATAATACAATCAAGCAGCGCACTGCGTGGTTTTGTGCAAGACTGCCTTAGAAGTTTCAAAAGTCAGAAATCACACAACGCCAGGTTACAGGCCAACAGGTTTATTTGGAAGCACTAGCTTTCCGAGCGCTGCTCCTTCATCAGGTGGTTGTATCCTGTTGGACACTAGGAGAAAGTGAAGACTGCAGATGCTGGAGGTCAGAGCTGAAAATGTGTTGCTGGAAAAGCGCAGCAGGTCAGGCAGCATCCAAGGAGCAGTGGAATCGACGTTTCGGGCATGAACCCGTCTTCAGGAATGAGGAACGTGTGTCCAGCAGGCTAAGATAAAAGGTAGGGAGGAGGGACTTGGGGGAGGGGCGTTGGAAATGCGATAGGTGGAAGGAGGTCAAGGTGAGGGTGATAGGCCGGAGTGGGGGTGGGGGCGGAGAGGTCAGGAAGATGATTGCAGGTTAGGAAGGTGGTGCTGAGTTCAAGGGTTGGGACTGAGACAAGGTGGGGGAGGGGAAATGAGGAAACTGGAGAAGTCTGAGTTCATCCCTTGTGGTTGGAGGGTTCCTAGGCGGAAGACAAGGAGCTCTTCCTCCAGCCGTCGTGTTGCTATGGTCTGGCGATGGAGGAGTCCAAGGACCTGCATGTCCTCGGTGGAGTGGGAGGGGGAGTTGAAGTGTTGAGCCACGGGGTGGTTGGGTTGGTTGGTCCAGGTGTCCCAGAGGTGTTCCCTGAAACGTTCCGCAAATAGGCGGCCTATCTCCCCAATATAGAGGAGGCCACATCGGGTGCAGCAGATGCAGAAAATGATGTGTGTGGAGATGCAGGTGAATTTGTGGCAGACATGGAAGGATCCCTTGGGGCCTTAGAGGGAAGTAAGGGGGGAGGTGTGGGCACAAGTTTTGCATTTCTTGCGGTTGCAGGGGAAGGTGCCGGGAGTGGAGGTTGGGTTGGTGGGGGGTGTGGACCTGACAAGGGAGTCACGGAGGGAGTGGTATTTTCGGAACGCTGATAGGCAGGGGAGGGAAATATATCCCTGGTGGTGGAGTCCGTTTGGAGGTGGCGGAAATGACGACGGATGATATGATGTATATGGAGGTTGGTGGGTTGGTAGGGTTCTGTCCTGCTGGCGATTGGAGGGGTGGGGCTCTAGGGCGGAAGAGCGGGAAGTGGAGGAGATGTGGTGGAGAGCATCGTCGATCACATCTGGGGGAAATTGCGGTCTTTGAAGAAGGAGGCCATCTGGGTTGTTCTGGTCCTCCTGGGAGCAGATGCGGCGGCGGAGACGAAGGAATTGGGAATATGGGATGGCGTTTTTACAGTGGGCAGGGTGGGAGGAAGTGTAGTCTAGGTAGCTGTGGGAGTCAGTTGGTTTATAATAAATGTCCGTGTTGATTCGGTCGCCTGAGACAGAAATGGAGAGGTCTAGGAAGGGGAGGGAGGAGTCTGAGATGGTTCAGGTAAATTTGAGGTCATGGTGGAAGGTGTTGCTAAAATGGATGAACTGTTCAACCTCCTCGTGTGAGCACGAAGCAGCGCCAATACAGTCATCGATGTATTGATGGGGGGTGGTGCCAGTGTAGCTGCGGAAGATGGACTATTCCACATATCTCACGAAGAGGCAGGCATAGCTGGGGCCCATGCGGGTGCCCATGGCTACTACTTTGGTTTGGAGGAAGTGGGAGGATTGGAAAGAGAAGTTGTTCAGAGTGAGGACCAGTTCAGTCAGTTGAAGGAGGGTGTCAGTGGAAGGATACTGGTTGGTACGACGGGAAAGGAAGAAGCGGAGGGCTTTGAGTCTTTCGTGATGGGGGATGGAGGTGTACAGGGACTGGATGTCCATGGTGAAGATAAGGTGTTAGGGACCGGGGAAGCAAAAATCATGGAGGAGGTGGAGGGCGTGGCTGGTGTCCGAACGTAGGTAGGGAGTTCTTCGACTAAGGGGAACAGGACCATGTCGAGGTATGCAGAGATGAGTTCGGTGGAGCAGGAGCAGGCTGAGACAATGGGTCGGCTGGGACAGTCAGGTTTGTGGATTTTGGGCAGGAGGTAGAAACGGGCGGTGCAGGGTTGTGGGACTATGAGGCACCCAGGAGGACCAGTTCCAATACCGAACAACCCAGATGGCCTCCTTCTTCAAAAACGCAATTGCCCCCCAGACGTGATCGATTATGCTCTCTACCGCATCTCCTCCACTTCCTGCTCCTCCGCCCTTGATCCCGCCCCTCCAATCACCACCAGGACAGAACCCCACTGATCCTCACCTACCACCCCACCAACCTCCATAAACATCATATCGTCCGTCGTAATTTCCGCCACCTCCAAACGGACTCCACCACCAGGGATATATTTCCCTCCCCTTCCCTATCAGCGTTCCGAAAATACCACTCCCTCCGTGACTCCCATGTCAGGTCCACACCCCCCACCAACCCAACCTCCACTCCCAGCACCTTCCCCTGCAACCGCAAGAAATGCAAAACTTGCACCCACACCTCCCCACTTACTTCCCTCCAAGGCCCCAAGGGATCCTTCCATATCTGCCACAAATTCACCTGCACCTCCACACACATCATTTACTGCATCCACTGCACCCAATGTGGCCTCCTCTATATTGGGGAGACAGGCTGTCTACTTGCGGAACGTTTCAGGGAACACCTCTGGGACACCCGCACCAACCAACCCAACCACCCCGTGGCTCAACACTTTAACTCTCCCTCCCACTCCACCAAGAACATGCAGGTCCTTGGATTCCTCCATTACCAGACCATAGCAACACGATGGCTGGAGGAAGAGCGCCTCATCTTCCGCCTAGGAACCCTCCAACCACAAGGGATGAACTCAGATTTTTCCAGTTTCCTCATTTCCCCTCCCCCCACCTTGTCTCAGTCCAAACCCTCAAACACAGCACCGCCTTCCTAACCTGCAATCTTCTTCCTGACCTCACCGCCCCCACCCCCACTCCGGCCTATCACCCTCACCTTAACCTCCTTCCACCTATCGCATTTCCAACGCCTCTCCCCCAAGTTCCTCCTCCCTACCTTTTATCTTAGCCTGTTGGACTATAACCTGGTGTTGTGTGATTTTTAAATTTGTACACACCCCAGTCCAACATTGACATCTCCAAATCCGTAGAAGTTTCATGTACGGGTTCTAGGAATATGCTAGTTCACTTCTTAGTATAGTTTGCTGCTCGTAATGATGAAGGTTTGCTGTTTGAAACCATAAGGCCTGCTTTGGTCTAGGTAGGTAAAAAGAAAGTATTTTGTGGCTAACAAAATACGTTGGGTCAGATTTTCTGTGGATTGTCAATTTTTCACAGATTGCCACTTTTTTGCCTCTTTTCTATCAGAGCTCCTTCATAAATATAAAGCTGTATTTCGTTCAAACAGTATGCTTCTGGGGCAGAAGACAAACCACATTCTTTTTTCACAGCAGTAAGCTATGATATTCTGAAATTTGAAGGTCTGGAATCAGACAACCACGTTGACTGCTGATTAGTAATGTGTAATAATATTAATAAGAGACCTTATAGTTCAGGATTGTTGCAGAGGTAGCAATCACAACATGGAGTTTCAAATTGAGTTTGAAGGAGAGCAACTAGGGTGTAAAACTATTATCTTTTAAGGACAATTAGAGCTATGAAGAAGGTTATCGGAAGTATATATTGGGGAAAATAAGGTAGTAGAAATGTCACTGGATGAGCAGTGGAAGAAATTTAAGCAGTTATTTCATAATGCTCAGCAAAAATGTATTCTAGTCAAACAGGACTCACTGACCCACGTAGAAAGGGATGATTACTGAAGCCCTGGCTATTATTACTGTATTGAGTCTGTATCAAACTGTTAGCATTTCTATCAAAGTATTGGCTGGACTGAGACACTTCAACAGGCAGTATCCGCAACTCGTGTGTTCTTTTCCCCACCCGCCTCAAACTGATCAACTAGGTTGTGAGGACATTGTGCTGGCATTCTAGTGGCACCAGGCAGTATCTGTGTTTGTTCTGCTGTCTCTCTCCATATTGTGGTCCAGTGGCCATCTTGTGTGTTAAGTTGCCAACTTACGGCTTAGCGGCCATTTTGTGTGTCCGTGTGTCGAGTGTCACCCTGCCCCATGCCATCTCCCACTTCACAGGTAAAGCAAGTAATCTGGAAAGCTAATAGAATATTATCATCTATTGCAAGGGGAATTGAATACAAAAGAAGAAGGTATACTTCATATGGAACCACATTTGGTGTACTGCACACTTTACCTGGTCTCCTTATTTAAGGAAGGATGTACAATTATTGGAAAAAGTTCAGGTAATGTTTATTAAGTTAAGCCCTAAAATGGGCAAATTGAGTCATGAACAAAGGTTGGACTCACCAGGCTTTTATCTGTTAATATTTGGAAGAGCATGAGGTGACTTTATTGAAACATATAAGATCTTGAGGGGTCATAACAGGTTAGATGTGGAAAGGACATTTCCTGTTATGGGAGAATCTAGAATTAGGTGTTATTGTTTAAAAATCAGAGACCACTTATTTAGAACAGATATGTCAAAAGTTTTTGTTTCCTCACAGAAGGTCCTTAGTCTTTGGAGCTCTCTTCCTGAAAAGACAGTGGAATCAAAATCTTGGAATCTTTTAAGGCATAGATGGGTAGCTTCTTGATAAGCAAGGGGGTGAAATGTTATCGGGGTAAACAGGGAATGTAGATTAGTGGTTACAATCCGGTTATCCATTGTCTTATTAAATGGCAAACCTGACTTGATGTGCTGAATGGCCTACTCCTGTTCTTTATTCTTAGGTTTATAAGTCCAGTGGCCCTGATCAATTTAAGACTGCTCCTTGAAAATTTGTAGGCAGTAGTAGCAGCTTCTGTTTGTAGGTGACTTTCACACCAAATAAGGAGTGATGACATCAGAGGTTTTTATTTTCACGCCAATTTGGAAAAAGAAAATGAGGATCCCACTGAGGTGTGGACACAAGTAAGCCTTCTTAATGCAGAAAAAGACAGCCTGAAGCCCTTTGGAGTAGTGCTTTAAGCACCATTTAATTTTATTAAAAGAATTGGATCCATCTTCCTTTCTAGTTTAAAGATAGGGAGGGAGACGTAGTGTACACATTACTTCAATACAGGTAAGTAATGTATAGTTTTGTACATACTTCTAAGTACAACTTTGTTATTTTGCAATAAGACCACCTGAGATATTTAGTTCGTCTTGAAAAAACTGAAAAGTAATTATATCTGTCTTTTTACTGGGAAATGCTCTAACTAAAAATCTGAATGGCCATTTGTACTCACAGACATTGATGCTGATGATCGTCTGAATTCTTTGATGTCCAAAGCTGTTCTCCAGTTGGTCTTCAATTACTTTTCCAACTATTTGTCACTATTGGAGTCTTCTTTATAAATGGCCATGTCCATGGGTACTAAGCACAATGTGAGTTTTGCATCCAGTAGGATATCTTGCCTAATAAAAATCAAAAGAACTGCAGATGCTGAAAATCAGAAACAAAAACAGAAATTGCTGGAAAAGCTCAGCAGGTCTGGCAGTATCTGTGAAGAGAAATCAGAATTAACATTTTGGGTCGAGACACCCTTCGTCAGAACCGTATATCTTAACATAAACACTGTTCTTTCAGGTATCTCCCATAATATGAGAAAGTTTGTGTGGATGTTGTGATATTAAAGAATCTAACAAACATTATATACAAATATCATATTCATAGACACAAGTGTCTGATGTCAAATTAAAAAATGAAGTTACAAAGAACAGTGTGTTTCAGTAGCATGCCATACTTTATATGATCAGTTCAGGTGGAATAAGTGATCTTTCTCTCCTCATTTCACGTACAATGCTAATGCTATGTTAGGGTGATGATTTCATGAGCGTTTCTCTTAAAGGCATATCGACTGTGAGACATAACAAAACGGTACTCCGCCGCATGAACCCCTTCAGTCCTATACACAGCAGAATACAATTGTTTTGTATGTTATGTTAACCTATCTATCTCTCAATTGCTATTCCTGGTTCTGAGTACACTACCTACTAATATTGAATTATGAAGTGGTGGAAGGAGTAAGGAGAGGCAGAATAATGGATACAATCCTGAAGAGTTTGAATTGTAAAGATTCAAGAATTTTTGGATGTACAGTAAGTTTATACCCAGATGATAATAGAGAGACAGGACTGAAATTTTCCTCCTAGGGCAACTGGAAATAATCTGAGCTTCTGTTTCCCATGGTCCCTGTTTGGGATTTACATGGGGGTGATCCCCTTTATTGAAATGAATAAGGCCAACAGGGAGACCCACGAAGCTTGAAGACTTTGCAGCTTGAGAGGAAAATAAGGGGCAATAGAAGATAGGATACTGTTGTATATTATTATATATGGAGCCGTGCTGTCACTAACATCTTTAAAACATTAAATGAAGGAAAACCGAGAAAGCTGCCAGTCCATCACTATGCAGAGGTAGAATCCCTTGATGGCAGCTTTTGGTAGTACCTGTATACATGCCAACAGGGAGGGTCTTAAGCTTTCCTGTATCTCTGGCCTCCCTATCTACCATTAAGTGACATAACCTTCCAATCCTCATTATATGCAAAGGTGGAGCCTGAAGGCGTTCATAATGTATCAGGATAAATCCCCCACCCGTGGTCATTCAGTTTAACCTCTGTGCTGGGAATGTTTTTCGAAACAATCATCCCAGACAAAATTATCAGTGACTCGGACAAGTGTGACTGCATTAAGGAGAATTAGCATATAATTGTTCAAGCCAGATTGTTGACAGTGCAGAACAGTGACAGCAGTGTCCCTGATCGGCCAAATGAATAAGGGGGTGGAACAGTTTCATGTTGCAGTCTGCCGTGATGAGTCTTTCTTTCTTTCTTTGACTCTCAGGCTATCAAAGGGGTTAAAGCATCACCTCATATGCTCAAACTTCCTTTTTAAACCAATTTGACAGAGTTTTCAGATGAGGGAACAAAAGAGGATTGTTGAAGCTAATGTGTGAGACGTGGCATAAGGTAAAGTCACCATAGACCCAGAGAGCTGCTCTCTTATTAAAGAGGGATACCTGCGGTGGGTTTAACCTGAGGATCACCATGCCTCAGGTGAAGAACGAGGTTGGGAAGGCAGATCATCTTCATGGTGACATCAGCAGGAATTGAACTTCCATTGTCTACTCTGTGGCATTAACCAGTCATTCAGTCACCACCTTTGGCATTGGGGTGGCACAGTGGCTCAGTGATTCGCACTGGTGCCTCACAGCACTAGGGTCCCAGGTTCGATTCCAGCCTCAGACGACTGTCTGTGTGGAGTTTGCACATTCTTCCTTTGTCTGCGTGGGTTTCCTCCAGGTGCTCCAGTTTCCTCCCACAGTCACAAAGATGTGCAGGTCAGGTGAATTGCCATTCTAAATTGCCCATCGTGATAGGTGCATTAGTCAGAGGGAAGTGGGTTTGGGTGGATTACTCTTCAGAGGGTTGGTGTGGACTGGTTGGGCCAAAGGGCCTGTTTCCACACTGTAGGGAATCTAATCTAATCAGCTGAGCTTACTGATCCCCTTGATGTACGTGGGCTTGCAAACAACTTTTGATATGCATGTCTCATAGTAGTCTTAACAACACAGTTGAAGTGCATGTTACAAAAGAGATAGTAGCAGCATGAATTAAATTGACTGACAGGAAACAGTATGTGCAATACAGGTAGCTTTTGTCTGGGGAAAGTTATAGAATGGTGTTTTCCAGGGATTGGTGCTAGGACCATTACCTTGTTTGATACAGGTATGGAATGGGTGGGGTTGAAGCCATGCCAGATTTTGGAATTTCCTTAGATTTTGGGTTAAGCCAGGTCAGATATAGTCAAGAGTTGCTTGCAGCGTGGATAAAGCAGTATGCAAAGCTGATAAAACATCGGCCGTCAAATCAGTTCAATGCAGTGTCTATCTGGATTGCGCAGACAAGTTTTTTTAAAAATTTACTGAATTAAAAGTGTTGCAAAAAGTACCGAGTTTTTAAATAGCTCTTGGTTTTGTGTGGTAATCAGCCTGTAGGTACCAGTGACTCACCTTGGAGGGTATGGCATAAGTTCAAAACTTGCAGGTGATAGGAAACTTTTAAAGGACAGTGAACTGTGAGAAAATGATGAACTTGAAAAGGACAAGACAGACTGGTGGAATATGTAGATGGGTGACAGATGATGCTTAACAAAGAAGTGCAAGATTTGATCAGGAGTGTTGAGTTACAAATAGTTTATTGAGAAATAACAGTTCAAACTCAGAATAAGTGGTCATACAATCAGCAGTGCAGAGCAGTGTTCCTGATCAGACTAATAAATGAGGGTGCAGTACATTGATTTTTGCAGTCTACCATGATGATTCTTTTTCTTCAGTTGTCTCTCAAACTGACCGAGTAATTAAAGCATCGTCTCATGTGCTCAGATTCCCTTCTTCAGCATTTGTTTATTTACTTTATTTTGGGGACTAGTGGATATCTCTCATACCTCATTCATTTAGTTACCATTATCCCACTGAACTGATGCTTCAGTTGTACACAACTTTGGTCAGATTCCTTCTGGAGATCTGCATTCCATTTCAAGTGTGCACAGTACAATGTCTGACCCACTCAGTTCCTACAAACAAGTGCACAGTGTGACTATTTACTGTGCTATGCAACACAAATAATAAGTTCTAAGAGGATTGAACAAAGTTGAGAACATGTCAATCATTAATTCTTTTTCGTGCACTTTTCATCACTAATCATTCTATTATTTATAATGATCAACATGTTGAGGTGATATTACACACTCCTGCCCAGGCCTCCTATCTCAGAGGTAGAGTCACTACCACCGCACCACAAAACCCCTTAACTATTCCAATATCTAGTTACACATTCCACGTACTCTCAGGCAATGAAGTATATTAATAGCCAATGAAATATTAATAGGAGGCTCAATTCACACAGTTGGAAGGACGTTGGATATGTAGATTGGACAGCTGCAATTTTGACTGGCTTTGCCCTATCAGGCAGGTTCAGATTCCAAATGATTCTATTGATATTGGATGATGTGATGAACCTTTTTCCAGTACATAGGACACATACATGTCTGAGTGCCAATAGCTGACAGAAAGAACTGTTGCCATTAATAAGCCTGTGCAACCAACCAATGAGCAAAGACTACTCTTTCCCAATTGGACCCACTTTAAGTAAAATGTCACACTATGAAAGAACTAAAACACTTTCCTCTGAGTCGACAGATTCTTGATTCAAATCCTACTCCAGGGTTATGAGTGCAACATTCAGGCTGACATTCGCATTCGATATAGAAAGAGCACTGTTGCAAATGCCACTACTGAGGTGAGACATTAAGCCAAACCCAAGTGAATACCTATTTCAAAGAAGAGCCAATATTTATCCTTAAAACAACAGATTGCCTGGTTACTATCAGTGTTTGTGTGGCCTTACTCTACAAATCTGGCTGCCAAATTTCCAATTTTGTAAGAGTGACTCGACTTCGAAAGCTGTGCAGAAGTGTTCAAAAGCTATTCTTCAGCTGTAAAGCGTTTTAAGGAGAACATGGGGTCATAAAAAGTTCAGTGCAAAAACAAATCTTTGTGTCCTGAGGTCATGAAAGGCAGAGTATAAATACAAGCCTTTGTTTTAGTGAATATTAGTATTGTGTTTTATTAATGTTGACCTGTTAACATAAGGGCATTGCTAGCTTTGGAAATCTTTTGATGTGTGACCTACCTTGCTGTGTAAATTTGCTGACTGATTAGTTAATTTAATTTTCAGAGACTAATATCACTAAAACTGTCAATGTTATGGGAGAATATAAAATTGCACATGGACTACAGTTCAGTTTTAAAAGGGAACTTAATAAATGTTGTTTCTTTTGAAACGCTATGCTTCTTTGAACAGCAGTTAAAAGCACAGTGTAGCAACTGATGTGGTTTCAGATCTTTACCACCCTTTCTCAAGCTTGGGGCAATTTATTTTTAATAATGCAAATCAATTCAGTTTTAAGTGAATATATATTTTCTAAATAGGATTGTTAAATTCAGATGGGCTGAAGGAAATGTATTGTTTGAGCTTCCTGACCTTAAGATTGCACATCCACCAACACACACACACACTCACTCAGTGTCACTATGGAAAATGGGAGTCAGCTTAGTCAATCTTAAATGAAGACAGAGTCCACTAAACCTGGATAAGCTAGAAACTACAAACAGCAACCTCGCCAGAGTAACCTTGCCTCCATTGCTCCTAACTTTACCCTATCACATTTCCCTGGCTCTTTATTGTTAACCTTGTTTCACATTTCCCTCTCACTTTGCATCACGAAATCTCAATGGTTAGCACTGCTGCCTAACAGTGCCAGGGACCCAGGTTCGATTCCAGCCTCGGATGACTGCGTGGGTTTCCTCCAGGCACTCCAGTTTCCTCCCACAGTCCAAAGATGTGCAGGCTATGTGGATTGGTCATGGGAAATGCAAGATTCAAAGGCGTTGGGTCTGAGCGGGATATTCTTCAAGGGTCGGTGTGAAGTCAATGGGCCAAATGGCCGCCTTCCACACTACAGGCATTCTTAACCTTTAGCATTGCCAATACTCTCCTCCTTGTCCTTGCTCTTGTCTTCAGCCCCTTGTCGTCATCCTCCTCATCTTGGGCCTGGTCAATGCTTTGCCCTCACGGGGCCTTACATCAGTTTGTCTTTGTTTAGCTGTGAGACTGTCTCTTTATATAGTTGAGGTAGAAGATTGTGGGGACACTGCAAATGCAAAATAGCAACTAATATCATGTGAACTTGTCTAATATGTGTAAATCAATGTGGCAAGAAAACAGGTCAACAATGTTTATATAGTTGAAGTGGAAGATTTTGGGGGCTCTGCAAATGAAAAATAGCAACTAATGTCACGTGAACCCATCTAATATACATAAATGAATGTGGCAGTAAAACGTGTCAACAAAGTTCATGTTAAATAAATTATTACAAATTTCAAATAAGTTGGGTGCAAACTATACAAGAAGAGCTTTAAATGGATTTCAGTGGGACAAAATGAGAACCTTTTGTGATCTTCAATTGGAGAGGCAACGTAACAGGCGCAAAGCAAGTTCATGTAGACAAGTTCATGTAGACAAGAACTATTAATATTGAAAACAGTATTTGTTGTCCATCCCTTATTGCCTTTGAACTGAATAACGTACTCCAGCATTTCATAGAGCAATTGAGTCAATCACATTACTATGGATCTGGAGTCGCAGTTAGACCAGAGCAAGTCAGGACAGCATTCCCTAAAGGATGTTTGTGAACCAAATGGGCTTTTATTTGTGACCACCATTACTGAGACTAGCTTTATAGTCCAAGTTTGTACTAATTAAATCTGAATTTCACCAGCTGCCATTGTTGGATTTGAACCAATGTCTCCATGTCATTAAACTGGACTTCTGCATTCCAGTCCAGTCATATTGCCACTGCAAAACCATCTCCGCAGCACAGGTGAGATGCAGAAAATGGAGAAATCATCCCACATCTCTCCCTTGTCCGTAACAATGCTTACAGACCAGTACAGACAGTGTTTACTGAGTTATTCTAACCTCTATCTCCGTTGTCAATTAGGGTGCATTAGCTTACTTTGTTTTACCTTCCCCTTAAAGTTATATAACTAGTTTGCACTTAAATAACCTCTCCCTGAATGCAATCATTGCTCAGTTATGTCTTTACCCTGCACATTGGATCTTTCTTAAATGATCAAAATCATTTCTTTCCCAGGTAAGCATTTTACATTTTATATTTTCTGATCTCTTTCCACAAGTACTTTAATCTGAATTTTATTTTGGTCACTGGTAGCTAAATGCTGTCTGTTATATGCTCCATTTAACCTCATTTCGCAGAGAGTTTAAACTGCTTTCTTCCTTTTTGAACTAGAGGTATGTTAATTGAGAAAATTCTCCCTTTCATATATTAAAATTCCTTTTCTTTCATAACGAAGACATTTCTCCCCAATCTATACTAGGATAGTTAATGTCTTTTCATGTCACTACTCAATTTTGTTACATGCCTTTTAAATTTTCCAGTATATTTGCTCAACTATTTGCTTCTCGCAGTTTGGAACTCTTTTAAACAAGTTTCAATGTTCAAGTCAAATAGATTCAGTCTTAGAACTGTCAGACTGATCTTTTCCATTTAGAACCATTATAACATCCTTAATACTGCACAGAATCACCCTTCAGTCCATCCTCTGTACCACCAAAACTACACTAACTCAATGTCATCCACAGCCTTTAGTGTTGTGACATTTAAAGTGCTTATTAAAATAACTTTTTAAAGTTCTGAAGTTTCCTGCCTCTACTACCCTCCCAGATAGTGCATTCCAGACTCCCCCCCCCCCCTCCTGAATGATTGATTTTTTTCAACTTCTCTCTAAACCTTTCATTTTCAAGATTTAACTCATGGCTGGTTTGTGCTTTTCCTTCTCATTCATTCTTTTATATTTGCTAACCAGGAATTTTAAGGCTTGAGCCTTGCTTGAGCCATGGCTCTGTTAATGCAACATCCCCATAATGCTATGTAGCAATCTGTTCCTGGAGCTTGCCAATTTTATTTGTCACATTAAAGATTTTGGCATGCAATCTGGTCCATGCCATTCTTACAAATTTTACTGTTGCTCACACCTCTGTTCTTAGACCCTCCTTATCTAGGCAATTTTCTTCAACTCCTGCCCAATACTCGTTAATCCCTCAGTTGGCAATAATTTCCTGACTCATTACAACATGTGCAGTGCTCTTTCTGCTAAAAATTACTCAATATCCCGAGAATCAGAAGCCTTTCCTCCTGCATCACTTCTCCACCACTGCTCTATTTTCCTGTAATTATCCTCACTCGAGCATGACAATAAGAGTAACCTTATTTATTTTCCTTTCAAGTTATTTTATTAAAATTTAGTTGTTATAACAATTGCATAATTTGAACTTTTTCTAAAAAAAGGCATGCTCATGACTTGAGTTGTTTTGCCTTCCCTTATTCTTAAGATATTGGAAGCAATTTTTAAAGGTAGAATATTTTTTAGCTAATGTTTATAATAATGGTGGAAATATCTCATAAGTTAATAGAAGATCCAACATTTGTAGAATTTTTCCCAAAAGTAATGAACATCAATGAAAATAGTGTTCAACTTTTTATATCTTGTTTGTTTAGTTTTATACCTCCGTTCCACTACGAAGCATTTCCAGATTTGTTACCTTCCTGTTAATATCGCACGTGGCTAATACTCTGTGTATGATCTGTACAATATGAGGTTATAATCCAACAGGTTATTTGAAAGCGTTAGCTTTCTGAGTGTTGCTCCTTCATCAGGATGAAGCAGTAGCGCTCCAAAAGTTAGTGCTTCCAAATAAATCAGTTGGACTATAACCTGGTGTTATGATTTTTAACTTTGTCTACCCCAGTCTAACACTGGCTCCTCCACATCATGACTGTACAATATGGACAGATGTACAAAGGTAGAGCTTTTACTGTACTACAAATGATAATGATGAATAATTAAATTGTTGCTGGATCCAATAATGTTATACTGCTGATTAATAGTTTGCTATGATGTCTGACCACCAGGTGGCAGAATCCTCATACTGCTTAAATTCCCAAGATATGCTGACTGTTTTCAATGATGGCAAGATAGGAAAAATGCCCTGGTGGATAGAATTTACAGCAGAACAGGCCACTCACCCCAATTCTTCGGTGCCAGCCATTTTTCCTCTTATAGGAAGGATGTTGTGAAACTTGAAAAGGTTCAGGAAAGATTTACAAGGATTTTGCCAGGTTTGGAGGGTTTGAGCTATAGGGAGAGGCTGAATAAGATAGGGCTGATTTCCCTGGAGCTTCGGAGGCTGAGGGGTGACCTTATAGAGCTTTATAAAATCATGAGTGGCATGGATTTAGTAAATAGACAAGGTCTTTTCCCTGGGGCGGGGAAGCCCGGAACTAGATGGCATAGGTTCAGGGTGAGAGGAGAAGGATTTAAAAGGGACCTAAGGGGATACTTTTCAGGCAGAGGGCGATGCGTCTATGGAATGAGCTGTCAGGAAGTGGTGGAGGCTGGTACACGAGAGCATTTAAAAGGCATCTGAATGGGTATATGAATAGGAAGGGTTTAAAGTGATATGGGCCAGGTGCTAGCATATAGAACTCGATTAATTTAAGATATCTAGTTGGCATGGACAAGTTGGACTGAAGGACTGTACATCTCTATGACTCTATTTCATTGCATCTATCATCACATCCTTCTATTCCTTTTTCTCATGCTTATCCAGCTTCCAATTAAATGCATCTACATTATTTGATAAATTTAATATTTTGCGTTGTATTTGCAGCAATGTGAAATTTAAAGCAAATCCTTTTAAAAGTTTCATTGTTTTTCACCTGTTGCTGATATAAAGAAGCCTGCTGAACAATTTTACACACACACACACACACACACACACACACACACAGTTTGGGACTCTGCAATGAATTAAATAGTTCAGTAGTTCCAATTTAAGTATGCCTTTGATGTATGTCATTATAATGCCCTGAAGGCAGAAGCAACTAATTGATGAATGTGTTTCGATGCCTCACTTGAGCATTTTTTTCCTTTGGAAGCATCTCTAGATGCAGTCATGATAGTTCTACAGAAAGTTCTGCCTCATTAACACACAAGCGTAGTTGGTAAATGAGCTGCCCAGTTTGCTACCAAGTCACGTAGAGCAGCTTCCATCTGCTGTTGTATTGGTTGAGCTCAGCTGGAACTCTACATTTAGCCTCGGTGTCACTAGACCAGGGAATGGAAAAATTGACCAGGCACTCAGTCCACCCATATTTCCAAAGCTGCACATACAGGACATTAAGTGAGAACAAGTCATGGCTGAAATGATCAGTTGTGAATATTTTCATTGTTCTTAATTGAATGTGCAATTAACTCATACCCGTGATTGATGTTTTGTTCCATAATTTCATCTGGAGCAGATGCAAATAGCATGTTGTTCCAAGCTGAAAAGGAAATAGTGCATTTATATCATGTTTTCACAACTTCAAAATGTTCCAAAGCACTTTACAGCCAATGATGTGCTTTTGAAATGTAGCCAGTGACCAAGTGTAAGAAATACAGCAGACAGGTTGTGCACAGCAACATCCCACGATCAGTCATTGTAATAATTGTTTTGGTGAAGTTGATTGTGAGATAAATATTGTCCAGGGCACTGAGCCCCGTTCTGAACATCTGACACTTTGTTGACCTGAATAAAATGATTATCATACTGGAAAATACACTGCAAAAGGAATATTGTCTTTTTTTTTAAAAAATCTATTTCTATTCAGTCCAGTTTTGAAATGGTGAGTGTAACTGAGACCATCAGTTTTCTGTTTAATCTTTAATTTTGGTAGATAAGAGAGGAAATCTAATTTTTTTTTGGAAGAAGTGACTAAACACATGACTTGGCACTTCCTGCCACTCAACTGATCTTAACACAGAACAATATGAACATGTGGTCTTGTCCATAGTCATAGGGGACTCTATTGTAAGGGAGGAGATAGATGATTCTGTGGCCAAAAACAGGACTCCCGGATAGTATGTTGCCTCCCAGGTTCTCGGGTCAGGGATGTCACCGATCGGCTACAGAGCAATCTAAAAGGGGAGGATGAACAGCAAGTTGTCATGGTGCGTATAGGCACCAACAATAGAAGTTTTTAAAAAAACGAGATGAGGTCATGAAAGCAGAATTCAGGGAGCTAGGAGAGAAGTTAAAAAGGAGGACCTCACAGGTAGTGATCTTGGAATTACTACCAGTGTCACATGCTAGCCAGCGTAGAAATGAAAAAATAGGCAGGATGAACACGTGGCTTGAGGGATGGTGTAGGAGGGAGGGGTGCAGATTTGTTGAACATTGGGACTGGTTCTTAGGAAGGTGGGAGTATTACAAAATGGACAGTCTACATCTGAACTAGACTGGAACTAATGTCCTTGGGGGAGTCTTTTGGGGAGGTTTTAAACGAATGTGGAAGGGGGCAGGGAATCGAAAGAGAAGACAAGTAGACAGTGAGGTGGAAACTGGAGACTGTAAGAATCATGAAGATAGCATTAATAAGGGGAAGAATAGGCAGAGAGCTGATGAACGCAAAAGAACTGGTGGCCTGAAGTGCATCTACTTTAATGCATAGAGTACAATGGGTAAGGCAGATGAACTTAGGGCTTAGATTGGTGCCTGGGAGTATGATGTTATTGCAATCACAAAGACTTGGTTGAAGGAAGGGCATGATTGGCAACTAAATGTTCCAGGATATAGATGCTTCAGACAGGACAGGGAGGGAAGTAAAAGGGGAGATGGATTTGCATTGCTGGTGAGGGATGATATTACAGCTGTGCTAAAGGAGGTCACTTTGGAGAGCTTGAGTAGTGAGGCATTATGGGTGGAGCTGAGAGATAAGGGTGCAGTTACATTGTTGGGGCTGTATGACAGGCCTCCCAACAGTGGGCATGGGGTAGAAGAATAAATAGGTAAGCAGATTATGGAAAGTTTAGAGGCACTAGGGTAGTGGTCATGGAAGATTTTAATTTTCCCAACATTGAATGGGATACACAGACTGTCAGAGGTCTGGATGGGGTAGAATTTGTAAGAAGAAGTGTCCAGGAGAGATTTCTAGAGCAGTATGTCAATAGTCCGACAAGGGAAGGGGCCATTTTGGACTGGTGTTGGAGGATGAGCTAGGCCAGGTGGTAGAAGTTGCGGTGGGGGATTTCTTTGGAAACAGTGACCACAATTCTGTAAGATTTAGAATACTCGTAGACAAAGACAAGAGTAGTCCTGAGGGAAGAGTACTAAATTGGGCCAACGCCAATTATATCAAAATTAAACAGGAGCTGGGAAATGTGGATTGGACAAAGCTATTTGAAGGGAAGTCCACATTTGATATGTGAGAGACTTTCAAAGATGGTGCAGGAGACATGCCCCATTGAAGGCAAAGGATAGGAAAGGCAAGATTTGTGAACCGTGGATGACAGGAGAAATAGTACACCTAGCCAAGAGGAAAAGGGAAGCATACATAAAGTCCAGGCAGCTAAGAACAGAACGGGCCTGGGAGGAATATCAGAAGAGTAGGACCAGTCTTAAACAAGGAATCTAGCGGGCTAAAAGGGGTCATGAAGTAACTTTAGCGAGCAGAATTAAGGAGAACCCCAAAGCCTTTTATTCATATATAAGAAATAAGTGGGTAACTAGAGAAAGGATTGGTCCACTAAAGGATAATGAAGGAAGGCTGTGTGATGAATCTGAGAGAATGGGTGAGATTCTGAATGATTACTTTGCATCAGTGTTCACTGAGGAGAGGGACATGATGAATGTTGAGATAGAATTTGTACCTAGAACGTTGCTGCACAGGTGGATGGAGTAGTCAAGAAGGCCATGGTATGCTTGCCTTCATTGGACGGGGTACTGAGTGTAAGAACTGGCAGGTCATGCTAAAATTGTACATGCATTGGTTCGGCTGCAATTAGAATACTGTGCACAGTTCTGGTCACCACAGTACCAAAAAGATGTGGACGCTTTGGAGAGGGTGCAAAGAAGATTTACGCAGATGTTGCCTAGTATGGAAGGTGCTAGCTATGAAGAGAGGTTGAGTAGGTTAGGTTTGTTTTCATTCGAAAAAAGGAGATTGAGGGGGGACCTGATTGAATCTACAAAATCATGAAAGGTATAGACAGGATAGATCGAGATAAGCTTTTTCCCAGGGTGAAGAATTCAATAACGAAAGGTCACGCTTTCAAGGTGAGAAGTGAAATTTTTAAGGGGGATACACATGGCAAGTACTTTACACCGAGGGTGCTGGATGTCTGGAACACGTTGCCAGCAGAGGTAGTAGAGGCAGGAACAGTAGATTCATTTAAGATGCATCTGGACAGATGCATGAGTTGGTGGAGAGCAGAGGGATACAGATGCTTAGGAATTGGGCGACAGGTTTAAACAATATATTTGGACGGGCTCAGGCTTGGAGGGCTGAAGGGCCTGTTCCTGAGCTGTAAATTGTTCTTTGTATTTCTTAACATCGCAATTGAAACATACATCCATCACCCAGACGTGACATGCAAATAGGCTGAACAATTATTCAGCCCCTAAATGTGACCTTAATTGTAGCAAGAAAGCTTGTAGGGATTTGGGATTGATATAAAACCCTCCAATACATATGAGCCCACCTGGACTTTAAAATCTTTTATCTGAACATGAACCACTTGTCCTGTGGTGTATTTATTTTGGAGTACAGTAATCGGTGCTATCTTTTGACATTTCCCTTCACTGTGTGGTGTACAAAACCAACACTTCTGGAATGAAAGGTCAATGCAGTGCATGGAGACAAGTGTCAGTTTTTACGAAAATTGTGCAAAACAGAACAATCGACATGTAAAACTAATTTAACACACTAGCATTTAATCACAAATATAAATGGATGCACACAGTTGATGTAAGGGTTCTTAACTTAAGCAAAAATTATGTTCTGCATTGGTCCTTTCCTTTGGAAACGAGTGTGATTTAACTTCTTTATGTGTGTGAATGGTTGTGATGCCACCAAGAATGGATCTCTCTTGAAGCTCAGTGGATGAGTGATGGTGGGACCTGGAAGCCATAATTGCACACTTCTCCTAGCCCATCTTCAGAGTTGAGTATTGTCTAAATTTTCCATGGCAGGGTTAAACTTTGGATTTTAACAGTTAGGGTCAGTTATCTGGTTGCAGTTGGTAATGCCTGCAATCAGCTGCAAGATACTCTACTGAGGCATACTCCATTGAGAGGTGGAGTAGACATCACGTGGGATGTGAAGTGTGTTTCAGTAGGAACAATGAGATTTCAGACAATTGTGTGCAGTTTCATCAGTCCTGTGTCAATGAGAGTGCATCACTTGCTGTCAGCCAGTGATGTTTTTTGAGGACAATATTTCCCCATGAACATCGACAGATTCAGTCCTTGCAACACAGGAAGCCATTCAAGCTGTCAACATCGAGAAATAATCATTATTTCTTTCCCAGAATACCTACCACGTTTGATTCGTTCTCATCATGATCTCAGTTCCTGTTTCCGGGAAGTGTTCCTGGTGGGTTAATGCATGGCCTATGAATGGTGACAAAGGTACTTTGTTGTTGGGCTTTGGGTGAGTGGTCAGCCACAAACTGGGCACAGAGTTCTTTCCTGGCAGTGATTGGTCAAAGTCTCCACTTTCTAAAGTAGGTTTCCTGAGACCCTCTGTGAGCATTTGTCCTGAACTACTTCAGCCTGGAAGTTTGGGACATTGAGAGCTGTGGGTTAATGGAAGTGAATAGACTACATTTTGGAGAGCTGGTGCGAGGACTGATCCCTATGGAAGTCCTTTGCCATTTCTGTTCAGACAACTGGTTATATTTCCAAGGTGCACACAACTCTTGGTTGTAGTCAAAGAGTGTTTCACACTATTTTCCTTCTGTCCTAATAGTGTGATTTCTAATTATACAAATGTCTCTTAGTTCTGGGCTCACTCTCAAAAGGATGAGCTAACCAACAAGTGGCAAAAGCAGCCTATAATCTACAGCTTCATCAGTGAGGTTTATGCATGAAACAGACATGGAACATGTGAAGAATTGCAGATATATTGGGCTGATTGATCATCTTCTGGATGGCAACATGTCTGTGATGCTGTGAATTTACACAATAGCTAGTGAAGTGCAGCATGACTCTGCAAATCACATATACACCTCAGAAAAAACAGGCAACTGTGAAACAAACCGTGAAGGATAACGTCTCTTGAATATTGCATTTATAGTCATAGAGATGTACAGCATGGAATTAGACCATTTGGTCCAACTCATCCATGCTGATCAGATATCCTAAATTAATCTAGCTCCATTTGCCATCACTTGGCCCATATCCCTCTAAACCATTCCTGTTCATATACCTATCCAAATGCCTTTTAAATGTTGTAATTGTACCAACCTCTTTCACTTCCTCTGGCAGCTCATTCCATGTATGGCACCACCCTCTGCCCAAAAAACTTGTTCCTTAGGTGCCTTTTAAATTTCTGTCCTCTCACTAGCACAGTGAGGGTGGCATGATGACTCAGTGGTTAGCATTACTGCTTCATAGCGCCAGGGACATGGGTTCGAATCCAGCCTTGGGCAACTGTCTGAGAAGTTTGCACATTTTTACTGTGTCTGTGTGGGTTTCCTCCAGGTGCTCTGGTTTCCTCCCACAATCCAAAGATGGTTTAGTGGATTGGCCATGCTAAATTGCCCACAGTGTTCAGGGAAGTATAAGTTCGATGGTTGAGTCATAGGTAAATGTAAGGGAATGGTCTGAGTGGGATACTCTTCCAAGGATCGGTGTGGACTTGTTGGGTTGCAGAGCCTGTTTCCACACAGTAGGGATTCTAATTGTAATTCACCCTAAACATATGCCATCTAGTTCTGGACTCTAATCCAGGGAAAATACCTTGTCTATTTACCATATCTATTCCCCTCATGATTTTATAAACCTCTATAAGGTCACCTCTCAGCCTCCGATGCTCCAGGGAAAATAGTCCCAGCCTATTCAGCCTCTCCCTATAGCTTAAATCCTTCAACCCTGGCAATATCCTTGTATATCTTTTCTGAACCCTTTCGAGTTTCACAACATCCCTCTTATAGGACTGAGATCAGAATTACACACAATATTCCAAATGTGGCCTAACCAATGTCCTATACAACAGCTACATGACCTCCCAACTCCTAAATACGAAACATCTTCTTCGCTATCTTATTTACCTGAGACACCCCTTCAAGGAACTATGAGTTATCCTTTTGCTTCCCCCCCACCCCCCACCCTCCCAGTTTTACCTCCTTCATCTTTAGGGCGGCACGGTGGCACAGTGGTTAGCACTGCTGCCTCACAGCACCAGGGACCTGGGTTCGATTCCCGCCTCAGGCGACTGACTGTGTGGAGTTTGCACGTTCTCCCCGTGTCTGCGTGGGTTTCCTCCGGGTGCTCCGGTTTCCTCCCACAGTCCAAAGATGTGCGGGTCAGGTGAATTGGCCATGCTAAATTGCCCGTAGTGTTAGGTAAGGGGTATATGTAGGGGTATGGGTGGGTTGTCGCTTCGGCGGGTCGGTGTGGACTTGTTGGGCCGAAGGGCCTGTTTCCACACTGTAAGTAATCTAAAAAAAAAATCTTTATTCCAAGAAAGAACAATCGTCCATGTGCACAGAGACATGAGTTCATGGTCTTCTCTGGAAGAGCAGTTGCTCAATGAAGTATGTAGTCATTTTACAGGAAGGAACATCCAGATATGGTAACAGACATATTGATTGGGTGACCATTACAGTCAGTAAGTGTCAATAATAAAGATGAAGCCATCTGCTGTTACACAATGAATAACTGGCTTCACATAATGAATACTTCTCACTTTGTTAACTGACCTTGCATACTAAATGCTACCTCATCTTGTTAAATGGCTCTACATTTAACATAATGAATGCTTTTCCATCTTGTCAACCCATTACCCTTGCTTCCAGCACTCCATCGTTAACTGTAAGTTCCGATGTGATTTGAGTCATGCTCAGCTGAACCTCTTGTTTCACGAAACTTAGAACTTAACTCTTTCCCTGCCTGCTTATTATCCTACACACATCCTCATTCCCTCCTTTTATCATTTTGTGATAACCAATGACATTACCAGCTTTCATAAGACTCTGACAGCCAATATTTAAGCAAGTTAGTGACTCACAGTAGACAATGATTTTTACAACAAAAATTACTAGTCTGTTACAGTATTTAGAGTTTGAAGAATTCGCCCATGTGGACAACAAATTCACCAGTAAAGTTCTTAAATCCACAGTTCTTAATGATCACTCCATCTCCTCCAAGTCGAGTGGAAATGAGCCAGTTCTCCAAAATCTCCTTCAGTAAAGTCCAACCTGAAAACAAAATTCAGTCTGTCCTTGTGCATCACTCTTTGGAGAAATCTGAATTCTTGGATAAGGGCAGTTAAATGCTTCACAAAACCGACGAGTCTTCCATCCTTGCAGAAATGCTTCAGGTGGAGGATACCAGCGCATCTGAGTATGTAATGCAGCAGCTGCAGCAGCAGGCTAGGTGAATGCAGCATTCTTTGCTGCATCTGCTCCTGCACTGCTGTTAAATGTAACAAAGTCAACTGGCTGTTGTGATGTTAGCTTGATCAGTGAACCTTCATATCCCTTAAATGATCGAAAGACTGGGTAAAGCAGACCTCTTCTTCACTGTTAGCTTCTTCAGGTTTGTGTTCATGACTGGGGAGCTGATTGCATCCATTGGTCACACATTTAACAACACTAAATTGTGTCTGCCTATTTCAACATTCTCAGTCCTCTTGAAGTCTGTTAATCTGTTCACTATTTATGACATTATCAATTTTTATACATTCCATAAATTTCTAAATTATACTGCCTAAGCAACTCAGTCACTGATAAACAACAATCAATGGTCCTAAATTCAAACCCTTGGGTACCTCATTTAGGTTATTCAGAAATGACCTTCCTTTAACAAATTGATACTTGGCTAATGTGAAAGTTGTCAGGATAAGTATTTCAAAAGTCTAGAACAGCAAGAAAACAACAAAATGTTTTCTCTGCTTTAGCAATTGAAGAGGCAGTTTCAATTCAGATTTAAATCTCAAATATTCATGGGAAACAAATGATGAATATTTTAAAATGTGTTCTCCAAATGAAACTCCCCAAATAAAACAGTTGCAATTACAGTGGCAACTTTGGTAGAGATCAACATTCTTTGAATTTGCGATCTGAAGCAGGCCAAGCCTTAACAATAATTAACAGAATTTAAACAGCTCAGCCTCAAATTCTAATATTCTCTAGAAAATTTTAATAAAATATCAAACTAAAAATGCACTCTTCTTTTTGTGAACACTCTGCTTTAAAAACACAGCAGTGAAGATATTATAATACAATACTCTCATCTGGCTAAAGCGTGACCACAGACCCAACTGTTTTTTTTTTAAACAGGCATTGTAGAATTCCAAACAAATCAAGGACTCAAGGCACTAAATCAATTAGTTTTAAGGTTACAAGTTTGATAATTTTCAGAAGGACATAATTACAATTCCAGTGTAAAAACAAAATCTTCCCCACTACACAGCCCACAAAACACATTGAGTTTGAGATCCTAATTCAAACAAGGCAAAACAGTTACCTAAAAAGGATTTTCTGAACCAGTATTTTAACAAACCAAATTTTGTAAACATCAAACACTCTTAGCATGCCACAATTTACATTGAAACCTTTCTTTTTCAACCCAAGTGTTAGTACAACCTTAATTTCAGTTTTTCTCATTTTTTTGCATCCTCTCAATGAAATGACTCTTTTAAAAAGAAAAACCCTCACAGCAGACCACATGGCACTTCAATCCAAGTCACTCTCCTCCCCCAGAACAAAGACTCAGAGTCTCAAATTTTGCCACCAGGGGACTTTAACCACTTTCTCACTTTACTCCTCACCGGGGATTGAATCCCACTTAAACACAAAGAACTCGAACCCTACTTAAACACAGAGAACTTGAACTCCACTTAAACACATAAATCTCAGACCTGAATAAAACGCAGAAAACTCAAAACTCAACTAAACATAGGAAGCTCGTAACTCAGCACAGTGCAGAGAACCTCAAATCAACCCACCCAGTAGACTCAAACCCAGTACCATGCAGAGGATTCGAACCTCAACCCAAACCCATCCCAAGGGACTCGAACCTCAACCAAACCCACCCCAGGGGTCTCTAACCTCAGTATCACACAGAAGACTTGAACCTCAATCATACCATTCCCACCCCAGGGGACTTGAACCCCAGTACCACACAGAGGACTTGAACCCCAGTTCCGTGCAGAGGACCCGAACCTCAAATCCCAAGCACCAGGGGTCTCTAACCTCAGTACCGTGCAGAGGACTCAAACCTCAATCACACACCCCCACCCCAGGGAACTCTAACCCCAGTATTGCACAGAGGACTTGAACCTCAATCAAACCCACCCCAGGGGACTTTAAACCCAGTACCATGCAGAGGACTTGAACCTCAAATACATCACGCTCCCCCCAATCCAGTGCAGAGGACTCAAACCTCTGCCTGCCAGTGCGCTTGTGAAACTGTGTCTCTTGACTGAACTAATTACTGTTCGAGGAATCCGTAGGATAGAGAGAGATTGAACGAGGGGACCATCCTGGCACACAGGAATACCGAGAGGGACCAAGGTCTAAAATCTTACCTTGTGGGCCTGTCCTTCTCAAGAAATTAATGTTCCGGGTGATCACTGACACTGTCCGTTTGTAACTATTCATTTGGATCCTGCTGACCACACCAGTATTGCTGTCCTGGTTCCACCCCACAATCCCCCCCCACACGCACACACACACACACACACCTACCTCCCCAGTCGAAGCAAAACGCTCAGACACCATATAGTTTTACCTCCTTCATCTTTATTCCGGACCCTGGAGGGAGAGAGAATGATCACCTATGTTCACAGAGACATGAGTTCACAGTCTTCTCTGGCAGAGCAGTTTCTCAATGAACTATATAGTTATTTTACAGGGAGGAGCATCCAGATAAGGCAACATACAGACATATTGATTGGGTGGCTGTTACAATCAGTGAGTGTCAATTATAAAGAATAAGCCATCTGCTGTTACACAATGAATAACTGGCTTCACATAATGAATACTTTTCACTTTGTTAACTGACCTTGCATACTGAATGCTACCTCATCTTGTTAAATGGCTCTACATAATGAATACTTTTCCACCTTGTTAACCCATTATCCTTGCCTCCAGCATCCCGTTGTTAACTGTAAGTTCTTATCTAATCTGAGTCATGCTCCATTGAACCTCTTGTTTCACAAAAAGCTATCTTGATATGAGTGATGCTCAGCTGAACCTCTTGTTTAACCAAACTCAGAACCTAAATCTTTCACTGTCTGATTATAGTCTACAGACATTGTCATATGAACCAACAGTCCAAGATCTCTTTGTTCAGCAACACTCCCCAGGACCATTAAGTGTATAAGTCCTGTGTTTTCACAAACAATTACTGCAATTACTCTGGACTACGTATTTATATTGCTATGTAAATTTGTAATGATGATCTCTTCCTGTATGTTGCCACAAAAATCTGAAAATTCTACCTCTTGACTCAGATTAAAAACATCAGCATATGGTTTCTTTAAACCTCGCTGCTACTCTATGGAAGTTCAATCCAGAACATAATAACTAGAAGGTGTAAACGTCTTGGAGACAGTTCAGAGAAGATTTACCAGATTGATTCCTGGATTGAGACAGTTGTCTTATGAGAAGTTGGACAGACTGTGTTTGTTTCTGATGCAGATTAGAAGAATGAAGGGGGGACTGGATCAAGTATCTAAGATTCTGAACAATTGGAATTTGAAAGAATGTTTCCTTTGTGGATGAATTCAGAACTAGGATGAAGGGTGGGAGGAAGAGGCACTGTTTTACAATTAGTTATTTACAATTACTTACGTGACAGAAGTGAAGACAATCTTTCTTTCTCTGTGAGATTTGCGCAACTGTGGAATTCTCAGTTGCAAAATTAGAAAATCATCTATCAAAGAGAGATATTTGTCTCTGAAAATAAGTTGCTTCTAGTAATTGTACGTGAAATATATTGTGGACCTACCTGACACTCTTAAATTAGCTGTGATTTGGAGATGCCGGTGTTGGATTGGAACGTACAAAGTTAAAACTCACACAACACCAGGTTATAGTCCAACAGGTCTATTCGGAAGCACTAGGTTTCGGAGCACTGTTCCTTTACCCCACAACCACCTGATGAAGGAGCAGCTCTCTGAAAGCTAATGCTTCCAAATAAACATGTTAGCATATAACCTAGTGTTGTGTGATTTTTAACTTAAATTAGTTTTTACTGGAATTCGTATCAAATCAAACAAAAACAAGGTGCACAATAGTTTCCTGGTGAACTCTCCATTACAATGCCATGACCAATCAGAGCAGACCTACTAATCGACCAGTACCCATTTCTCATGAGAAAAAAATTGGTGCTTTCCTTGACATTTGGTATTCTTGCTTCGTTCCTGATGAATACAACATATTAAAAAATCTTTCAATAGTGTATCTCTAACAGAAATATTCAAGTTCTGTATTACTAAGTTAATATTATAAGTTAAAGATCCCTCTACAACAGATATGATTCTGGGGAAGCTGCCATTGCATCATGCTCTGTAGAGGCAAAGCTGTTAACTACTTTGGAAAATGCTTACACGGCGCCCAGTACAGGCACAGGCACATCAAGTACTGTAGGCCTCCTTGACTTCTCTAAAATGGAACTTTTCCCACAGAAGAGCTAAGAGTTTACCATGTATTTTGATGTTATAACCTGCTCATGTTTAACCATAAACAATAATTTTACATCCTGTTTGCAAAATATCTTCTCAATTAAAATACTTATCTACTCATAGCGACTGCAGTGTCATTGCAAAAGTTCAAATTTGCAAAACTAAACAATCAGAATTTTACACCAAGCTGCTGACATTTCCGAAGTATTCCCTGAGCGCAAAATTCCCTTTGATTCATAAATTCATACAGCGCAGAAAGGGCTCTTTGGCTCATTGAGTTTGCACCAACATAACTACCACTAAACCTTCACTAATCCCAAATTCCTGCACTTGTCCCATATTCTTGAATGTTAAGATACTTGAAGTGCTCATCCAAATACATTTCAAAGGTTGTCAGGTTTCCAGATGTACCACTTTCCCAGGCAATGCAGTCGAGATTTCCATCATTGCTGAGTGAAAAAGCTTTTTTCCCCTAAATCCCCTCTGAATCTACTGTCCCTTACCCTAAAACTACACCCTCTCGTGATTGACCCCTCAACGAGGGGGAACTGCTGCTCTCTATTCACCCTGTCCATACCCCTCATACTCCTGTACACGTCAATCATGTCCCCCACCCCTAGTCTTCTCAGCTCTAAAGAAAACAATCCAGGCCTAGCTAGTCTCTTCTTATAGCTCAATTTCTCCATCCCAGGCAACATCCTCGTGAATCTCCTCTGTAACCTTTCTAGTGCTATCACATCCTTCCTGTGGTGCGGTGACCAGAATGGCACACAGTACTCCATCTACAGCCTGATCAATGCTCTGTACCACTCCAACATTACTTCCTTATAATCTATACCATGTCTGATGAAAGCAAGTCTCCTGTATGCCACCTTACCTCTCCTATTCACATGCTCTGCAGACTTCAGGATTCTGTGAATAGTTACTCCAAGATCCCGCTGTTCCTCTAAGCTACCCAGTGTCCTGCCATTTGTTAAATACTCCCTCATCTTGTTTCTCCTTCTGAAGTGCATCCCTTCACACTTATCAGGATTAAATACCATTTGCCACTGGTCTGCCCATCTGACTAACCCATCGATACCTTCCTGTAGGCAAAAGTGAGGACTGCAGATGCTGGAAATCAGAGACTAGATTGGAGTGGTGCTGGAAATGCACAGCAGGTCAGGTATCATCCAAGGAGCAAGAAAATCGACATTTCGGGCAAAAGCCCTTCATCAGGATTGAGGGCAGGGAGCCTCCAGGGTGGAAGAGATAAATGGGAGGGGGGTGGGGCTGGGGAGAAGGTAGCAAAGAATACAATAGGTGGATGGGGTGGGGATGAAGGTGATAGGAGGATGGAGTGGATTGATGGGAAGGAAGATTGGCAGGTAAGATAGGTCATGAGGATGGTGCTGAACTGGGAGATTGGAACTGGAGTAACGTTGGGGGGATGAGGAAAGTGGTGAAGTACACATCAATGCCCTGGGTTGAAGTGTTCTGAGGCGGAAGATGAGGCATTCTTCCTCCAGGCGTTGGTGAGGGAGTGGCGGTGGAGGAGGCCCAGGACCTGCATGTCCTCGTCAAAGTGGGAGGGGTGTTGAAATGTTGTGCCATGGGGCGGTGGGGTGGATTGGTGCGGGTGTCCCTAAAGCACTCTGCGAGAAGGCGTCCAGTCTCCCCAGCGTAAAGGAGACCGCATCGGGAGAATGGATACAATAAGTGGCATTGGTGGATGTGCAGGTGAATGACTTCACCTATCCACCCTCCCCTCTGACCTATCACCATCATCTCCACCCCCACCCACCTGTTGTACTCTTTGCTACCTTCTCCCCAGCCCCACCCCCCCCGCCCCCCCCCCCCCCATTTATCTCTCCACCCCAGAGGGTTCCTGCCTTCATTCCTGATGACGGGCTTTTGTCCAAAACATTGATTTTCCTGCTCCTCAGATATTGCCTGACCTGCTGTGCTTTTCCAGCACCACTCTAATCTATATCTTCATGTAACCTACAACCATCTTCTTCGCTATTAACCACTGTACCAATGTTGGTGTCATGTGCAAATTTGCTCAACACCTCTCCCGCCATATTTTCATCTAGATCATTTATGTATTTAACAAACAGTAAGGATCCCAGTGCAGATCCTTGAGGCGCAGCACTGAATGCTGGCCCTCAATCACTCAAACAGCCATCTGCCACTACCATTTGTGTCCTATTACTAAGCCAGTTTCTGATCCATTCACCAAGTTTCCTTCAATTCCATGTGCTTCAACCTTCTCAATCGGTTTCCCATATAAAACCTTGTCAAAGACTAGGCTAAAATCCATATAAACTACACCAACTGAATCCATCTTCCACACATTTAACCACATTTTAAAAAAAGATATTCTAACAAATTTGTTAGGCATTACCTCCCTCTCACAAAGCCATGGGAACTATCCCTAATTAACCAATACCTTTCTAAGTGGGTATTAAATCGCTCCTTCAGAATTTTCTCCGATAGTCTCCCTACCACTGTTACCCTACTAGTCTCCCTACTCACCTGTTTGTAATTTCCTGGTTCATCTCTACCACCTCTCTTAAAAAGCGGAGCCACATTACCAATCCTCCAGACTTCTGGCACTTCCCTGTGTCCAGAGAGGAACTAAAACCTTATGTCAGAGCCCCTGTGATTTCCTGCCTCGTCTCCCATAGCAGCCTGAGATGCAGAGGATTTCACTGTTTTAAAGTCTGACAGAGCCTCCAATACCTCCCCATTTCATATATCAAACTACGCAAATTCCTCAGTCCCTTTTCCTGAATTCCATATCTATGTTTTCTTTTGCCAGGGTGAAGGCTGAAGAGAAGTATTCATTCAACACCCTTCCATATCCTGCAGCTCCACACACAGATTACCCCTTTGGTCCCTAATGAGCCCTACTTCTTCCCTGGTTAACCTCTTCCCTTTAATGTATTTATAAAATACCTTAGGATTCTCCCTAATCCTGTTTGCAAATCTATTTTCAAAGCCCTACTCTACTTCTTTATCCAGTCCTAAATTGTCCGAGATATTCAGATATTTTGTTCAAGAAAGGATCACCCTTGTTCAAGAAAGGATCAAGACAAAAGATGGAAAATTATAGGCCAATTAGCCTAACCTCGATTGTTGGTAAAATTCTAGAATCCATCATTAAGGATGAGGTTTCTAAATTCTTAGAAGAGCAGAGTCTGATTAGAACAAGTCAACATGGATTTAGTAAGGGGAGGTCGTGTCTGACAAACCCGTTGGAATTCTTTGAAGAGGTGACAAATAGGTTAGACGAGGGAAACCCATTGGATGTGGTCTATCTAGACTTCCAAAAGGCCTTTGATAAGGTGCCACACGGGAGGCTGCTGAGCAAGGTGAGGGCCCATGGTGTTCGAGGTGAGCTACTGGTATGGATTGAGGATTGGCTGTCTGACAGAAGGCAGAGAGTTGAGATAAAAGGTTCTTTTTCGGAATGGCAGCCGGTGACAAGCGGTGTCCCGCAGGGTTCAGTGTTGGGGCCGCAGCTGTTCACATTATATATTAATGATCTGGATGAGGGGACTGGGGGCATTCTAGTGAAGTTTGCCAATGATACGAAGTTAGGTGGACAGGCAGGTCGTACTGAGGAAGTGGGGAAGCTGCAGAAGGATCTAGACAGTTTGGGAGAGTGGTCCAGGAAATGGCTGATGGAATTCAATGTGAGCAATTGCGAGGTCTTGCACTTTGGAAAAAATAATAAAAGCATAGACTACTTTCTAAACGGTGAGAAAATTCGTAAAGCCAAAGTACAAAGGGATCTGGGAGTGCTAGTTGAGGATTCTCTCAAGGTAAACATGCAGGTTGAGTCCGTGATTAAGAAAGCGAATGCAATGTTGTCATTTATTTCAAGAGGTTGGAATATAAAAGCACCGTTGTGCTACTGAGACTTTATAAAGCTCTGGTTAGGCCCCATTTGGAGTACTGTGTCCAGTTTTAGTCCCCGGAACGACATACTAGCACTGGAGCATGTCCAGCGGAGATTCACATGGATGATCCCTGGAATGGTTGGTCTAACATACGAGGAACATCCGTGGATCCTGGGATTGTATTCATTGGCGTTTAGAAGATTAAGGTGAGATTTAATAGAAACTTACAAGATAATACATGGCTTGGAAAGGGTGGACGCTAGGAAATTGTTTCCATTAGGTGAGGAGACTAGGACCCGTGGACACAGCCTTAGAATTAGAGGGGGTCAATTCAGAACAGAAATGCGGAGACATTTCTTCAACCAGAGAGTGGTGGACCTGTGGAATTCATTGTCGCGGAGTGCAGTGGAGGCTGGGACGCTAAATGTCTTCAAGGCAGAGATTGATAAATTCTTGATGTCACAAGGAATTGAGGGCTACGGGGAGAATGCTGGTAAGTGGAGTTGAAATGCCCAACAGCCATGATTGAATGGCGGAGTGGACTTGATGGGCCGAATGGCCTTACTTCCACTCCTGTGTCTTATGGTATTATGGCTCCCTGAACTGATTGCTCTTATATTTCCCTTTTAGGGGTGCATGTTGGACCTCTACTCTCCCGAGCTCCCTTTTGAATGTCTTCCATTTGTTCTGCTGTAGACTTACCCACAAGAAGCTGTTCCCAGTCTCCTGTGGCCTGATCCTGCTTTATTCAAATAAAATCTGCACCCCCTCCCCGCCTTCAATTCGAAGCTGTCTCTTGCAGGCCATTATTTTCCTTGTTCAGAAAAAAATTGTACTGTACCATGTTGTGGTTGCTATCGCCTAAATGTTCCCCCATCAAACAATTGTCCAGCTTCTTCCCTCAGAACCAGGTCCAGCACTGTACCATTCCTTGTTGGGCCTTGATACAAGAAAACCCCCCTGAATACATTTACAAAAAACCAGCCCCCACTAAACCTTTAAACTCTGACTATCCCAGTTTGTGTTGGAACTGCTAAAATCCCCTGACACACCACTGTGAACTGACTACATATTTACTCCTCTATTTCCCGCTAACTCTTTGGGGGCCTATAATACACTCCCAACAAAGTAGCTGCCCCCTTAACATTTCTACCCACAAAGCCTCTTTTGAGGGCCCCTCCAAGGCATCATCTTTCCTTATTGCAGTTATTGACTCCTTAATAACTGACGAGTAAAAAGTGAGATCTGCAGATGCTGGAGATCAGAGCTGAAAATGTGTTGCTGGTTAAAGCACAACAGGTCAGGCAGCATCCAAGGAACAGGATGCTGCTTGACCTGCTGTGCTTTAACCAGCAACACATTTTCAGCATCCTTAATAACTGTCACCTTCTCTACACCCTCCTCTGTCTCACCTAAAAATCTTATACCCTGGAATGTTGAGTTGCAGTCCAGCTCTTCCCTCAACCATGTTTCTGTGATGGCAACAATATCATATTTCAAGCTACTCCATTAATTCACAAGTCATAACCATTACTCTCAGCATTAAAGTAAAGACCATCTAAATTTGCCTTACCCTCCTGACACTCAACATAGCCGAACCCACTGTGACTTGCTTCCTATGCTGTAGCGTGAAGTGTCTCTATTTCATCGATATTCTGTGTACCCTCCCCCGTCAGACTATTTTGAACTCCTCCCAACAGCACTAGCAAACCTAGCAGCAAGGATGTTGGTTCAGTGTGGTTCAACTGCAGACTTTGCCAATTGTACATGTGTCACCTTTCCCAAAAATGGTCCCAGCGATCCAGGAATCTATCCTCCCTCTTACACCAACTCTTAAGCCACACATTCATCTGTCCTATTTTCCTACTTCTAAACTTGCCAGTACATGCACCTGGGTGTAATCCAGAGATCAAAACCATTGAGGTTCTGCCTTTTAATCAACTGCCTAGCTCTCTGAATTCATGATACAAGACCTTATTCCTCATTTTGCCCATATCATTGGTATCAACATGTACCACAACCTTTAACTCATCAACCTCCCCTTTCAGCCATTCAGTAACATCACTGACCCTGGCACTAGGGAGGCAACACAACGTCGTGGAGTCATGTCTTCAGCTGCAGAAACATCCTGTCTGCTCCCTTGACTAAAGAATCCTCTATCATTTATTGTTCTTCTTTTCTTCATGCCTCTTCCCCGCTCCATACAGTCGAGCTGCTTGTGGTGCCAGAAGCCTTAGCAATGCTTCAAATCGGTCAGCATGAATCACAATGAACAAACACCTTTTTATACAAGGTGCAACATTGGAGACGAACCAGGGTGTCAATTGCATTGTCCTGTCAAATCTGAGAGGTGCTAAGTACCATATTTACCAAGCTAAATCTGTCAGGTCTGTTTGTGAGTCAAACCATTGCATACAATAGGTGGGAAAACACTGCAGGATTCTGATGATAAAATCCCTCAAAAATAAAGCATAGCATTTGTCATCTTTAGAACATTATTTTCATATGGTATGATATCCTGCAACATTTTTGAGGAAGCAGCCCTCTTTCGACTTCCCTTTGCACTGTGTGTATGAAGTTTGGAAAAACTTCTGTTAGAATCTGAGCTGAAAATGTAACATCCATAATGTTGCCCATCTGTTGCTGAAACCTTTATTCAAGTCTTCATGGTATTTGAAGATAATCTAAAATTCTCTTAGCTAACCTCCCAATGTGCACCTTATGTAAACTTCAGCTCATCTGAAATTCTGCTACCTTTGTCCTAATTCATGGCACATCCCATTTATACATTGCCTGCGTGTAGCTAAGATACTTTAGATGCCAGTCCAGCAATATGTTGATTTTAAAATTCCTCTCCTTGTGCACAAATTTGCAACCTTACATATTCCTGATTTGGAGATGCCGGTGTTAAAAATCACACAACACCAGGTTACAGTCCAACAGGTTTAATTGGAAGCACACTAGCTTTCAGAGCGACGCTACCTTTTCCTATCTTTCCTCCAACCCACCTCCTCAATATATAAACACTCTCCATTTATGTCAGTAAGCCTGCTTTTAGTTACCTGGACAGGAAGCTCTGGAATTCTTGCCTTAAATCATTCTGCCCCTCTCCTTTAAGACTTTAGTGATTGGAATGAGGTCAGGCAGGTTGACCTCATAGAATATGAGTTTCCTGACTGGGGCTGTTAACCTGGTTCAATCAGGTGACCCTGACTTATGGATATAAACAGGAGTGTCAGCAGTTCTGCTCACCCCAGCAGCCGGCTCTGAGCTAGCTGGGTCAGTGTCATGTTCTATGCGCATGTAAATAAAGAATGACTTGGTGACAGGATACCAGCCTTCATGGAGTTATTTCACAAATGCATAGTAAAACCAAGCTTTTTCACTTAACCTTTGGTCCTAATGTCCTCTGATATGGCTTGATCAAGTGATCAAGCTCTTTGGGATGTATTTATCACATTACCGAAGCCATAAAAATGCAAGCTTATGTTGCTGAAATTTAAAATAAATAGAAGCAGTAGAAATGCCCTAATGCCAAAAGAAAGCACGTCACATCACAGGTATTAATTAGCTGTCCTCCTCTTCCGTGATCCCCTGATGCTTCAGCCATTACAGATAATCAACTTGTCTCCTTCCTCTGCTGGCAGTAAAGTTTCACAGAAATAGTGGCCTGTCAAAGAAACAAAGGAAGATCTTTTTTGTTTCAGCTGCACGGACTCCGTCTGAATACATGTTCACTACTTTGCTCTGTTTTTCACACACTCCCATTCATCTAATATTTCAGCCGTGATGCTGATGTTTACCGACTAGCTATTCATCCATATGGATCGTCTCCATGAGTCATGACATTTCGACACATAACAGGCATCTTGTTCTATACAAAAATGAGCTGAAGTGCCCACAAACCGTCTCTGTAGAAAATATTCCAACTAGGCACTTGTGATTCCTTTTTGTCATGAAGGAGAAGCTGACTGAACTGCAGACCATTCAAAAGACAGTTAGATCTTGAGGCTTGTTTGAAAAAAATACAGGTTTTAAATGGATGGTCATCTCAATCAAGTCACTTGTATTGCAGTCAGATTGTAGTCGATCTGAATAAAGCACCATTGATTTTCACCCATTTGGTTGCATAATAGTACCAAAATAAATTTGTGATTGGCAAACTTACTTCCCAATCATTAACTCATTCAGTGATAGTACTAAAGCTCTGATGAAGAGTCATCTCAACTCAAAATACAAGCTTGTTTTCCCTCTGTAGATGCTGCCTGACCCACTGTGGTTTCCAGCTAAAATGTTTTCAATACAAAAGCTAGCTGCCTGCTACTGTCAACCCTCCAACCTCAGGTGAAATATAAGTTCTAGTCATATTTGTGACAATGGAGCACTGGACTGATGGGAAAAGGAAACCTTGACTTGTCTCTGATGTCAAATGATAGGCACAGTGGCTTCAACAGCACGTGTTTCAGAGGAGTGTCACAGTCCACCTCAGCTGAGTACTGTTCTGGAGAAGGTTCTATGTAAAGCAGTTGGGAAACATACTGGGTTTTCAGGGAAATGCCATCTTGATGCCCTTTCTAGGGTAACATTCTGTAATGAGTACTGTTTCACTAGTTATGAAACCCTCAGCTGGTTATTCTCCAAGCATGCCAGTTGGGTGGGGGAGCATCACAGTAACAGTAAGGTCCACTCATCCCACTGCCCCAGTCAGGGCCTATACACATGTAGGAAGTGTTATTCAGGAGCAAAGCTCTGCCAGAATTGCTCTCCTTGCCTAGCTCAGTGGTACTGAGGAAACTTGGAGGTTCCCTAAATTTGCAGCCTATAGAAATGAATGTAGGAGTGAGAAAGTGTGAGAGTAGGAGTGACGGAGTGAGAGTGTCAGGTTAAAAGAGGGATGAGGAGAAAAATGAGTCAGCAAGAGAATGAGACTGAGGTTGTGCAACTGATAGAGACACTGGCAAAATGAGCAAAAGAGACGACACCGGGCAGAAATTTGCAGGTAATGGCGGATGGTTCGGTCCCCAGGAAGGAAGAAGTATCAGAAGTGCTGGTTAGTAAAACAAGAAACTTCGGATGCTGGAGAACTCGAGCAGAGATTGCTGGAGAAACTCAGCAGGTCTGGCAGCATCTGTAGAGTGAAAAGAGTTAATATTTCGAGTCCAATGACCCTTCTTCAGAACAGATAGTAAGTGCTGCTAGGATCACAAACAGTCCCATGAAGAAGGCTGCTATAGATCCTGCATGCAGGTACAAATGGGCAGGAAGGGTTTGTCACCTCAGGGAAGGGTGGGGTTGAAGGTGGTAAAGTCCTAAAATTCATAGGGAGGAGGGACGAACACAGTAGTATCTCCTGAGGAGTGGTTGGTGCTCCAATGTGCAAAGGACACTCCCAAAAGATAGCAAGATATACCCCACCTCTTTCTGCACTTCTAAAAACTTAAGAAAAATAAGACTGCCCATTCTCACCTGTCTGCTCACGTAACCATGTTATGGCATGGCAGGGTAATATTGGGGCCAACTGAATCTTTAACAGCTCACTTGCCCTTCATTTATATATGTGGACGGATGGGCTGATGGTAAGTTGGAGATCTCAATATCTTAGCTGTTTTATGTGGACCCTCAATTTCACAACGCTCAAGGTTAGGGTGTATAATATCCAGCCCAGTGACAAAGCGAGATTGAAAGGGAAAGAAAGGGAGAGATACATTGAGAGAGAGAGAGTGAGAGCAAGGGGAGAGAGAAAGAGAAAGAGAGACAAATTGAATGTACAAAAGAGAGAGCATGAAAATGAAATTGTCAGAGTTAGAGAATGAGCCAGACAAAGGAGGAGAGAGAAAACGAAGACAGACTTGGGATTTTCCTGAGTTGTGAGGGTAGGTGCCATATTATGGAGCGGAGTTAGCCACCAAGTCACAAGGAGAGCTCCAGGGAGTGGAATCTCTATGAATGTTGATCGTTCAGGATACCACAGTCGGATAATGAACATATAAATCAAAGGAAATTAGGTGAAGGAGCATTGCAACTGCTTTGTGCTTCGGTTACCAATAGCAACAAGAAGCTCTTCAGTTTCTGCTAGTGTGTTGGAGCAAAGTGGGAATTTGGGTTACACCTCCTCACATGTATCTCTGCACATTTTAAATGCCACCAATCACTCTGACAGACGCAATGAATTAACATCATCACGAAGACCATTTTATATTGAGCAGCAATCATTGTCAACAAACCTTTGATTGTATCCTTCCACCTGCCCCCAAGATGAATCTCCAAAAGTCAGATGTTGTCATCTTAAAAATTAAGTTACAGAGGCACTAGCTGTAACTGGTTGTACTCTTTACATTTTAGTGGTTTTAATTAATAAACAGCCACCACTGAGCCAGTTCTCCATCGGTTGCTATGGAAATGATATGATGGGCTTTTTCCTTGATATTTTGTATTTTATTTTCTAAGTTGCAATTACTTCCTTTTTTTGATTTATGCTTCTGGCTTTTATGAAGTTTTATTTTTCTCTATCTGATGGTTCACCTTGCTACCCCCACTTCTTTCAATTAATCGCCTGGGGCTTTGTATTTATTCTTGCTACAATCATGCTCCATACTGTTACACTTGTGGACTATGCTCCAAACGATTAGTGCATCAGTTCTGCCCAATAGAAACCACTTGAGCAGTGACATTGTAGCTAATTTGATTTCAACTGCGACCCTACTTGCGTTTAGATTGAAATAAGAGGCAACCTGACAACGAGACTCGGTGAAGGATTGGCTGGGGTTTTGCAGAAAGCAGCAAATGAACAGCACTCACCACTTATTATAGCTTTCGCTCATTCTCTGCTGACTATCAATCAGTAATACAGGGTGATTTCAAAGCCATTTCAATGCAGCACTGTCTACTGGGGATAAAGAGCCTGTGCAAACGTGGCAAACAATAGCATGTGGATTTAGAGCTGAAAATGTGTTACTGGAAAAGCGCATCAGGTCAGGCAGCATCCAAGGAGCAGGAGAATCGACGTTTCGGGCATGAGCCCTTCTTCAGGCTCATGCCCGAAACGTCGATTCTCCTGCTCCTTGGATGCTGCCTGACCTGCTGCGCTTTTCCAGCAACACATTTTCAGCTCTGATCTCCAGCATCTGCAGTCCTCACTTTCTCCTAGCATGTGGATTTAACTAACCAAGCTGAAAAATCAAGACATAGATAAATAAGTTCTTGATTGGTTAAGGATCAAATGTAACAGGGGGAAGACAGGATAATGAGGCTGAGAAATACATCAGCCATTGTTGAATGGTGGAACAGACTCGATGGGCTGAATAGCCCAATTCTACTTCTATATCATATGGTCTTGTTGCCTCTGTTAAAGCAGCGCAGAGATCATCTACTTGTGTCCAATTATTTTTCTCTCCTTTTTTTTTTAAATGTTTCATAGAACGTAGAATAGTGCAGGCCCTTTGGCCCTTGTTTTGTCCCCACCTTTTATCCTACTCTAAGATCAAACTAACCTACATACTCTTCATTTTACTATCGTCCATGTGCCTATCCATAAGTCACTTAAATGTCCCTAATGTCTCTGACTCCACCACCACCGCTGGCAGTGCATTCCATGCACCCACAACTCTCTGTGTAAAGAACTGACCTCTGACATCTCCCCTAAACCTTACTGCAATCACTTAAAATTATGTCCCTTTGTGATAGCCATTCCCCTGCCCTGGGAAAAAGTTTCTGACTACTCACTCTATCTTTGCCTTTCATCATCTTGTACACGTGTATAAGCCCTTCCTGATGAAGGGCTTATGCCCGAAACGTCGAATTTCCTGTTCCTTGGATGCTGCCTGACCTGCTGCGCTTTTCCAGCAACACATTTTCAGCTCTGATTACTCCAGCATCTGCAGACCTCACTTTCTCATCATCTTGTACATCTCTATCAAGTCGCCTCTCATCCTTCTTCGCTCCAGTGAGAAAAGCCTTAGCTCCCTCAACTTTTTTTCATAAGACATGTCCTCCAGTCAAGGCAGCATCCTGGTAAATCTCCTCTGCACACTCTCTAAAGCTTCCACATGCTCTCTGTAATGTTTCCATTTGTTATCTTGCCTTTTTTAACTTGACAGGAGGTGTTTTCTATCCGGCCTGGGCCCAGCAAAGAAGAGGCTTACAGCCTGGTGCAGTGGCCTCCTGCTGTGGCAGACTTATCCCAGAGGGGTAGTGTTAGATTGGCATGACTGTTTCCAGGTTTGGTGTTCTGATCTCGGCATGGAGATCTCATCAGTGTGGAGGTCTTCGGATGTGGTTTCTGGGTATTCCGGCCGCCCAGTGTGAAGATCTCATCCTGGTGTGTGGTATAGAGGTCTTGATTTCCAGCCTGGAGTGGCAGTCTCACGTTGCCCTGGTGTGTGTGTGTGTGTGTGTGTGTGTGTGTGTTGCGGGGTGGAGGAGGGGAGAGGTCATCAGCATGGAAGTCTTCAGCAGCTTCTGGTATTCCATCATTCATCATCTTAATCAACTTCCCCCAATCTGAAATAGATCTGAGATGAACTCTGTCTTAAGTTTTACTTTATTTCTTGGAACCCACCAGAAAGGTGTGAGATGAGGTCACAGTCTTCGAAACGTTCTGGCTGATTTACCTGAATATGTACCCAGGAAAGGTTTGAGAAATTAAAACATGCTCTCTCTTTCTCTCTATCTGCAGACTATAAAACTGAAACCCCATACCTAAATCACCACTAAAACCACCTCTGACTTTCGAACACAACCAATACATCATGCCCAGCCTGACTTCTGACACCACCACTCACCTGCCACAGCATGCCTTATCCACCTGGCACAGTATACCACCACCCAACTGGTACCTGTATTGCTCATCTTTCTGATGCTCTATCCCTTACTTTACCTTACAGACTTACCTTCTTTCAGCAGCTGCCAAAGTAACTTAAGAACCTATAAGCCACAGAATTTGGCTTTTAGTGCTGAAAAAGGGTTCCAGCACTGATCCACTCCGGTGTTGGCTGGAAGGATTCCTGAATTATTTGTGCTGACTTCTGGCCTGGAAGCTCACCTGAAAAACTGCAGCAAAGGTAAGTGGGCAATGTTGATTCTTATCTGAGTTGGAAATTAGGTTCCTGCCCAGATTAGAAGACTTGGAGGCCAATACTAAAATAACATTTTGACTGGTTCTGATTCATCATCATCCTGTGAGGAAGTTTCCAATATTTGGTTATAGCTTTTCTCATGGAGCTGGGTAAATCTGATTCTCTCATTCCATGCTTTGCAACTGGACATAGGTTTGCTCGCTGAGCTTGAAAGTTCATTTGTAGACGTTTCGTCACCCTACTAGGTAACATCTTCAGTAGGCCTCAGGCGAAGCATTGCTGAAAACTCCTGCTTTCTATTTATATATTTGGGTTTCTTTGGGTTGGTGATGTCATTTCCTGTAGTGTTGTTATTTTCTGTGATGAAGTCACTTCCTGTTCCTTTTCTCAGGGGCTGGTAGATAGGGTCCAGGTCGATGTGGTTGTTAATAGAGTTCCGGTTGGAATGCCATGCTTCTAGGAATTCTCGTGTGTGTCTTTGTTTGGCTTGTCTTAGGATGGATGTGTTTTCCCAGTTGACATGCGACTATTGAATTCATTGAATGCTTGATGTTAAACTTGGATTTGCAAAAGGCTGATTTTAAAAGCTGAAATTCCTGTGTGTTTACTCTGATTGTCATTTCAGATAATAGTTCTCACAGGGTTAATGTGAAAGGCTGCATTCAGCTCCACCCAATTTGATGGTGTGATAAGGACCTGGCTGGGGAAAAGCTGAAGGTCTTTGAATCACAAAGGAAACAGACTTGCTATTCACAATCTCCCAAATGTCTAAGCAACAACGTGATCTTACTGATTCTGGACCAGACCAGACCTCCTCAAATATTCTAAGAAGGTAGCTTAGACTCTAACTTTTCTTATTTTAAAGTACTGTGTTCAGATGCAATTCAACTGGTCAAAAAAGTCAGCATTAAGCAAAACACAATTTATTCAAACACTGTTGTTAAAATACAACAAAAGAAAGAACTTAGAATAACTCCATTGGAAAAGTTAACAGAATAATAGATAGAGTAGTAATTACAAATTAACTGTTTCAACATAGTAACATCCCATAAACACACCCAAAGGCAAAAAGAAAAATTCAGAAAACAGATTTTCTCACATGCAATGCCCGCAGTAGGATGAAAAGCTCCAGCTCTTATCTACAACTGAGAGAGGGAAAAAAAATTCCTATATCTTCAAAATTCCAGCAGGTTCTGCTGAATCTAACGGCTAAAAAGAAAACAATAAATCCTGGTCTGAGAGAGCTGGCCCCACCCATCCAGGTTGTTTCTATTGTTCTAACATGTTAAAAGAACCCAAAGCCTGACAAGCTGTTTATGTTATCACAGACTGCATAGTACCTCTCAATTAATCTCTCTCTCTCTTAAAACCAACCAGGACAAAATACACCTCTTAAAGCCATAGCATCGTTACATACTGACGTAACTTATATCTGATTGCTACTGTGCTATAAATGGCATTTTAAAACAACAGCTTCTTCTCCTTAGACTGTATGATTGTTTACTTTTACTACCCCAGATGAAGCATGTATGTAAATGTCAACCTCCAAGGAGATGGAAGCAGCAAAGCTACCAAGAGGCCATCGAACTCAGACAACAGTGATAGTGATTTGAAGTTTTAACTTAGCTAAGGCATTACAACATGGAAGGCAAGAGTGTGGACAAGACCTCATTTTAACCATGCAAAACAAATTCCAGTGAATCTAGAAGAAATTGCCAGTTAAAGCTTTAAGAGAGTGAAAGACTCATTGCAAACAGTCAGCAGCAGAAAGAGCTAAATACCCCAGAAGCCTTGCGGAAGAGAAATTTGAAGTCAGGTTCTGCAAGGCAAAATCTATAGCCAATGCTAAAAGCATCTCAAAGATACTGTGCAATAATGCACAAAATCACATGTGACTAGAAGTTACATTGAGCTGGTATGCTGGTCACACTTGGCAGTAACAGATTTCATCAGGTGCCAATGAAGAAAGAACAAAGAAACCTTACAGCCCAGGAACAGGCCGTTCAGCCCTTCAAACCTGAGCTGATCCAAATCCACTGTCTAAACCTGTCACCCAATTCCTAAGCATCTGTATCCCTGTGCTCCCCACCAACTCATGCATCTGTCCAGACGCACCTTAAATGAATCGACTGCCTGCCTCTACTACCTCTGCTGGCAACACGTTCCAGGCACCTACCACCCTCTGTGTAAAGTACTTTCCACATGTATCCCCCATAAAATTTTCATCTCTCACCTTGAACATGTGACCTCTTGTTATTGAATCACTCACCCTGGGAAAAAGCTTACCTCTATCTCCCCTGTAGGTCCCCCCTCAATGTCCTTTCTTCTAATGAAAACAATCATAACCTACTCAATGTCTTTTCATAGCTACCACCCTCCATCCCAGGCAACATCCTGGTAAACCTTCTCTGCACCATCTCCAAAGCGTCCACATCCTTTTGGTAATGTAGCAACCAGAACTTTACACAGTAATCTAAACCAAAGTTTTGTACAATTTTAACATGACCTACCAGCTCTTATACTCAATATGCCATCTGATGAAGGTAGGCATACCATATGCCTTCTTGACCACTCTATCCATGTGTACAGCTACCTTCAGGGTACAATGGACGTGAACATCCGGATCTCTCTGCTCATCAACTTTTCCCATGGCTCTTCCGTTTGCAGTATAGTTCGCTTTAGAATTAGACTTCCCAAAATGCATCACCTCACATTTGCCTGGATTGAACTCCATCTGCCACTTCTCTGCCCAACTCTCCAGTCTATCGATATTCTCCTGTATTCTTTGACAATCCTGTATGCTTTCTGCTATTCCACCAATCTTCGTGTCATCTGTAAACTTACTGAGTAGGCCAACAACGCCCTCTTCCAGATCATTTATGTATATCACAAACAACTGTGACTCCAGCACTGACCCCTATGGAACACCACTGGTCACCTTTCTACATTTTGAGAAACTCCCTTCAACTACTACTCTCTATTTCCTGTTACTCAACCACTTTCTTTATCCACCTAGCGAGAACATCCTGCACAACATGTGACTTCACTTTCTCCATTAGTTTAACATGGGGAACCTTATCAAATGCCTTACTAAAGTCCATGTATATCACCTCAACAGCCCTTCCTTCAGCTATCAACTTGGTCACTTCCTCAAAGAGCTCTATTAAGTTGGTAAGGCACCATCTCCCCCACACAAAACCATGTTGCCTATGTTGTTTTCAAAATATAAATACATTTTATTCTTCAGTACCTTCTCCAGCAACTTTTCCACCACTGACGTCAGGCTCACTGGTCTGGAGTTACCTGGAATATCCCTCCTAGCCTTCTTGTACTGGATGACAACATAGAGTCATAGGGTCATAGAGATGTACAGCATAGAAACAGATGCTCAGGTCCAACTCATTCATGCCAAATCACAACCCAATCTAGTCCCACCTGCCAGCACCCAGCCCATATCCCTCCAAACCCTTCCTTGCCTTCCTATTCATATACCCATCGAAATGCCTTTTAAATGTTGCAATTGTACTCTCCTCCGCCACTTCCTCTGGCAGCTCATTCCATACACATACCACCTTCTGCATGAAAAAGCTATCCCTTAGGTCTCTTTTAAATCTTTCCCCTCTCACACGAAACCTATGCCCACTGGTCAGGCTCACTTTTCCCCACCCCAGGGAAAAGACTTTGTCTATTTATCATATCCATGCCCCTCATAATTTTATAAACCTCGATAAGGTCACCCCTCAGCCTCCAAAGCTCCAGGGAAAACAGCCCCAGCCTGTTCAACCTCTCCCTATAGTTCAAATCCTCCAACCCTGGCAACATCCTTGTAAATCTTTTATGAAACCTTGCAAGTTTCACAACATCTTTCTGATAAGAAGGAGACCAGAATTGCACACAATATTCCAACAGTGGCCTAACCAATGTCCTGTACAGCCGCAACATGACCTCCCAACTCCTGTACTCAATACTCTGACCAATAATGGAAAGCATACCAAACGCCTTCTTCACTATCCTATCTATCAGCGACTCCTCTTTCAAGAAGCTATGAACTTGCACTCCAAGGTCTCTTTGTTCAACAATACTCCCTAGGACCTTACCATTAAATGTATAAGTCCTGCTAAGATTTGCTTTCCCAAAATACAGCACCTCACATTTATCTGAATTAAACACTATCTGCCACTTCTCAGCCCATTGGCCCATCTGATCAAAATCACATTGTAATCTGAGGTAACCCTCTTCGCTGTCGACTACAGCTCCAAGTTTGGTGTCATCTGCAAATTTACTAACTGGACCTCTTATGCTCGCATCCAAATCATTTATATATATATATGACGAGAAGAAGTGGACCCAGCACCGATCCTTGTGACACTCCAATGGTCACAGGCCTCCAGTCTGAAAAACAACCCTCCACCACCACCCTCTGTCTTCTACCTTTGAGCCAGTTCTGTATGCAAATGCTGGTGCTCCCTATATTCCATGGCATTTCACCTTGTTAACCAGTCTCCAATAGGGTAAATTATTGAATGCCTTACTGAAGTCCATATAGATCACATCTACTGCTCTGCCCTCATCAATCCTCTTTGTTACTACTTCAAAAAACTCAATCAAGTTTGTGAGACATTATTTCCCATGCACAAAGCCATGTTGACTATTCCTAATCAGTCCTTGCCTTTCCAAATACATGTACATCCTGTCCCTCAGGATTCCCTCCAACAACTTGCCCACTACTGACATCAGGCTCACTGATCTATAGTTCCCTGACTTGTCCTTACCACCTTTCATAAACAGTGGCACCATGTTAGCCAATCTCCAGTCTTCTGGCACCTCACCTGTGACTATCGAGGATACAAATATCTCAGCAAGAGGCCCAGCAGTCACTTGCCTAGCCTCCCACGGAGTTCTAGGGTACATCTGATCAGATTCTGGGGATTTATCCACCTTTATGCGTTTCAAGTCAACCAGCACTTCCTCCTCTGTAATATGGACATTTTTCAAGATGTCACCATCTATTTCCCTACATTCTATATCTTCCATGTCCTTTTTCACAATAAATACTGGTGCAAAATACTCATATAGTATCTCCCCCATTTTCTGCGACTCCATACAAAGGCCGCCTTGCTGATATTTTAGGGGCCCTATTCTCTCCCTAGTTACCCTTTTGTCCTTAATGTATTTGTAAAAACCCTTTGGATTCTCCTTAACTCTGTGTCAAAACTATATCATGTCCCCTTTTTGCCCTCCTGATTTCCCTCTTAAGTATACTCCTATTGCCTTTATACTTTTCTCAGGATTCACTCAATCTATCCTGTATATACCTTATATATGCTTCCTTCTTTTTCTTAACCAAACCCTCAATTTCTTTAGTCATCCAGCATTCCCTATACCTACCAGCCTTCCCTTTCGCTCTAACAGGATTATACTTTCTCTGGACTCTTGTTATCTCATTTCTGAAAGCTTCCCATTTTCCAGCCGTCCCTTTACCTATGAACATCTGCCCCCAGTCAGCTTTTGAAAATTCTTGACTAATATTGTCAAAATTGGCCTTTCTTCAATTTAGAACTTCAACTTTTAGATCTGGTCTATCCTTTTCCATCACTATTTTAAGAATAATAAAATTATAGTCATTGGCCCCAAAGTGCTCCCCCACTGACACCTCAGTCACCTGTCCTGCCTTATTTCCCAAGAGTAGGTCAAGTTTTCCACCTTCTCATGTAGGTACATCCACATAATGAATCAGAAAATGTTCTTGTACACACTTAACAAACTCCTCTCCATCTAAACCTTTAACACTATGGCAGTCCCAGTTTATGTTTGGAATTTGCTGACCTTCATATCCTTCAGCCTTCCCGTACATCCTCCCTTCTTATGTCAACGTGATCTAGAGTAAACAAACTCTCTAATCTCAACATTCATCATGTCCCTCTCCTCAGTGAGGACTGATCCAAAGTAATCATTGAGAATGTCGCCCATTTTCTCAGGTTCGATACACAACCTTCCTTCCTTATCCTTTAGTAGACCAACTCTTTCTCTAGTTACCCTTTTGCTTCTTATATAAGAATAGAAGGCCTTGGGATTCTCCTTAATTCTGCTCACTGAAGTTATTTCATGATCCCTTTTAGCCTGCTTGATTCCTCGTTTAAGATTGGTCCTACTATAGGAGTGTTCTTGAATTGAGGTTAAGCTGGAGAATAAATAAACATCAGGAGTTCCCTGGGCGAAGTTAAAATCCCTGGTTGGCAGGGAGAAGCTTTTAAATAACGGGTGCAGTTATAAACTGAATTAAACAAATAAGGACTTCCGGCTTGGGTCAAGTGTCAAGATTTATTGCAGTCAGATCACCAAGGTCATAACATTGGGAATGGCATGAAGCCAGAATTAAGCACATAACATGAGGGAGGAGCTGGGTAGAATTGACTGGGAGAGGAGCTTAGCAAGAGAGACAGTGCAACAGTAATGGCAGGAGTTTCTGAGAGTAATTCAGAAGACACAACAGAGATTTATCCTGAAGAAAAAGAATCATGGTTCAGGGAGGATGAGGCAACCATGGCTGACACTAGGGAAGTCAGGAATAGCATAAAAGCAAAAGAGAAAGCATATAATGTGGTGAAGGGCCATGGGAAACCAGAGGATTGGGAAGCTTACAAAGACTAACAGAGGGGAACAAAAAAAGAAATAAGAGAGGAGAAGATTAAATATGAGTGTAAGCTAGCCAGTAATATAAAGGAAGACTGTAAGAGTGGACATTGGGCTACTAGAAAATGACATTAGAGAGATAGTAGTGGAGAAAAAGGAAATGGCTGAGGAACTGAATAATTACTTCACGTCAGTCTTCACGGTGGAAGACATGAGTAATATCCCAAAAATTCAAGACAGTGAGGGTGCAGAGCCAGCACCAAGGAGAAGGTGCTGGAAAAACTGAATGGCCTGAAGGTGGGTAAATCATCTGGACCAGATGGACTATCCCCAGAGTTGTAAGGGAGATAGCAGAGGCATTAATGGTGATCTTTCAGGAATCGCTAGAATCAAGGAAGGTTCCAGAGGACTGAAAAATCGCTAACATGACACCCCCGTTTAAAATGGGATTAAGGCAAAAGACAGAAAATTACATACTGATTGGCCTAACCTCAGTTGTGGGTAAGATCTGGAATCCAGTGTGAAAGATGAGATTTCTGAATACTTGGAAGTGTATGGAAAAACAGGGCAAAGTCAGCATGGTTTCATCAAGGGGAGTTCATGCCTGATAAATCTGATAGAATTCTTTGAGGAAGTAACAAGCAGGTTAGACCAAGGAGAGCCAATGGATGTTATGTATATGAACGTCAAAAAGGCCTTTGACAAGGTGTTGCGCAGGAGGCTCCTGAGTAAGATAAAGGCCCATGGTGCCAGAGGCAAGGTGCTAGCATGGATAGAAGACTGGTGTCTGGCAGAAAGCAAAGAGTGGGACAAAAGGGTCCTTCTCAGGATGGCAGCTGGTGACAGCAAGTGGTATTCCGCAAGGCTCAGTGTTGGGAACACAACTTTTCACTTTATGCATTAACGATCTAGATGAAGGAACTGAGGGTGTTCTGGCTAGGTTTAAAGATGATATGAAGATAGATTGAGGGACAGATAGCATTGAGGAGGTAGGGAGGCTGCAGAGGTATTTGGATCAGACAGGGGAATGAGCAATGAAGTGGCAGATGAAATACAACATGAGAAAGTGTGAGGTTATGCACTTTGGTCAGAAGCTTGGAGGCATGGACTTTTTTTTAAATGGGGAGAAAATTCAAAAGTCTGAAGTGCAAAGAGACTTGGGAGTTCTAGTCCAGCATTTTGTCAACTTAAACTTGCAGGTTGAGTCAGTAGTTAGGAAGGCAAGTGCAATCAGAGAGACTAGGACCCGTGGACACAGCCTTAAAATTAGAGGGGGTCAATTCAGAACAGAAATGCGGAGACATTTCTTCAGCCAGAGAGTGGTGGGCCTGGGGAATTCATTGCCGCAGAGTGCAGTGGAGGCCGGGATGCTAAATATCTTCAAGGAAGAGATTGATAGATTCTTGTTGTCTCGAGGAATTAAGGGCTACGGGGAGAATGCGGGTAAGTGGAGTTGAAATGCCCATCAGCCATGATTGAATGGCGGAGTGGACTCGATGGGCCGAATGGCCTTACTTCCACTCTTATGTCTTATGGTCTTATTTATGTTGAGAGGACTTGAATATAAAAGCAGGCATGTACTTCTGAGGCTCTACAAGGCTGTGGTCAGACCACATTTGGAGTAGTGTGTGTAGTTTTGGGCCCCAAATCTCAGGAAGGATGTTCTGGCACTGCAGCATGTTCAGAGGAGGCTCATGAGAATAGTCGCAGGAATGAAAAGCTTAACATATGAGGAGAGGTAGAGGATTCTGGGTTTATACTTGGAGTTTAGAAGGATGAGAGGAGTTCTAATTGAAACATACAGAATACTGAATGGCCTGGACAGAGTAGATGTTGGGAAGATATTTCCATTGGTAGGAAAAACTAGGACCCGAGGGCATAGGCTTAGATTAAAGGGAGGACCTTTTAGAACAGAGATAAGGAGAATCTTCTTCAGTGAGAGAGTGTAAATATACAAAATTCATTGCTACTACAGCCTCCCTACCTCCTCAATGCTATTGTCCATCTACCTATCTTTGTATTGTCTGCAATGCCCTCAGTTTCTTCATCTAGTTTGTTGCTGTGGAGGCTGGGTCGTTGAGTGTATTTAGGACTGATGATAGGTTCTTGAGGTTGAAGAGTTACAGGGAGGAAGTGGGAGAATGGGGTTTAGAAACTTACCAGCTATGATTGAATGGCAGAGCAGACTTGATGGGCTGAATGGCCTAATTTCTACTGCTATGTCTTCTGGTCTAACATACACACAGACCTGTGAATATACGAACAAAGAACAGGAGTAGGCCATTCAACCCCTTGAACCTATTAGCCATTCAATATGATCATGGCTGAATTTGGTTGTAATCTCAAATCCACAATCTTGCCTAACCCTGATAATCTTTTTCTCTTTGCTTAACAAGGATCTGTCTATCTCTGCCTTGTAAAATATGCAAAATCTCTGTTTCCATCGCCTTTGCAGGAAGATTTTCAGATTTTTGGCTCTGTAGGTTGATTTTTATTTTTTTAAAATCCGAGTTCTTTTCATTAGTGGCTGACTGACAAAGTTCAGTGTGACAGAATGGTTATCACTTTCTTTACCTGTGTTGCAGGGGTGTTTGGTGGCTTTGCTTAATGCACAGACTAGGACATGACGACCTAACACACCTAACCAGAGGTGAAGTTCACTTTTAGACCCTGGCCCTGGGTATTCTTGAAAGGGAAAATCACAAATATGTCTCTCACTCAGGCTGCTAACTTATTTTTAACCACATTCACAAGCTGAGGTACTCACAGGAGTTTATGGTTCAATTTGTAATACATTCTTCCTCTTTTAAGTCCATCTCTTTGGAGATTCCTTGATACCTCATCAGGTGTGACATTCCAGGGACACACACTCCAGATAGCTACTGAACTTATATTTACAATCATTTCTTTGGCTATAGCCACTGTCTTTTGAAAAAACACATGTTGGAATTAAAAGTTCAACATGTCTAAATGTTCCAGGGTTATACTCCATCATCATGACATGCATCGTCTGCCAAGTAAACCAATAGCAACCATCCATATACATGTATCTGGTCCTATTGACCAATTTAAATATGATTCAGTAAGAAATGGGCCAAATGTTCTGGCATCAAGATCATTGGGGACTGAACATACAAATGAAGATGCATGCCGTAAACATGTGGAATTTCCGGTGAGTGAACCTTATAGGAATTGCCTGGAAATTTAGACTTCCAATAGTCAATCCCCTGGGTCACTAGGGCCCTCTGCATATGTCTCCAACTCTAAATTAAGAGTCAGATACTTTAGATGGTTCCATGGTATTTACCGGAATAGTTACCCAGGAAACTTTAGATATATTGAAGGTTGGTCTAAAGCCTGGATAAATCCACAACTAACCACCTCCAAATTACACACCCTACACCCAGCACTTCCCTTAATTGTTTTTCTTGGTGCCTGGACCTCTTCAAGATTTGAGCACAGCAGTGACTTCCAAATGTGTCAGAGCACTGGTTGGCATGTACAGAATCTCAGAGCAGTTGAGGGACCTCACAATTTAGATAGAGTAGTGCCCAGAAGCTCCAACTTCTACTCTGACCTGAGTAATCCCATATCCCTGAAGCCCTCCCTCCGATGGCAGCTCTTTAGCTATGTATTTAACTGTACTATCTTTCTATCCCTAGCCTCACTAGCATGTGGCACAGGAAGTAATCCCAATATTACAACCTTAGAAGTTCTGCTTTTCAATTTTCTACTGAACACTTTGAACTTCCTTAGCAGTAACTAATCTCTCCTTCTGCCAATATGGACCACAAACGTCTGGCTGTTCACCATCCTCTTTCAGCTTATCATGTGCCTACTCAAAGGCATCCTCGAACCCGACATTATCATAGAGTCTCACTCACGGCCAGAGAAATGCATATCTGTGTTCCTGACTATACAGCCCCCAATCACTATACCACCACCTCCCATGCTGTACAACAAATCACAATCACGGTGCCACTGATCTGGCTACTGCTGCTTTCCCCCGAGTGGCCACCCTCCCCAACAGTATCCAGAATAATACACTTGTTTGAGAGGGGAAAGGCCTTGGAGAACTCCTGCATTGCCTGCCCACACTTATTTGCCTTCCTGCTGGTCACCCAACTCTGTGTAGCCCTCCTGGTGGTGGGACCAGCTTGCTGAATGTGCTATCCACTACATAATATGTCCATCCCCAGCTCCAGGCAAATGAACATATTTCCTGCATATGTGGTCACCATGGAGACTGGAAGTGTCCCTGATTTCCCATATATTGCAGGAGGAGCATTCCATTGGGCTGGGTTATCCTGCCATTGTGAACCCCATGAACTAAACCAACTTTATCAACTCCAGACAATAATCCAGGAATTGATTACACACTTACCCATCTGTCATCAAACTCCGGTCTCTCACTCTTGCTCACTATTCCCAGCAGACTACAACTACAAAAAGTAAGTGCTTTATCTCTCTCCAGACGCTACTCACTCAGTCTGCAAGCTTACTTCCTGAGGGGGCAGCCAAGGTTAGGTCACATTTGGAGTTGTGAGGTCACCTCCTAGATTCAACTCAACATTCGCTCTGACTGACCCCCCTCCTGAGGTATTTATCCTGCTGCTGTTCACCCTGCCCCCACCCGGTTCACTCTGACTGATCCCTCTCCTCAGGTATTTATCCTGCTGCCGCTGTTCATCCCCATGTTTGCTCTATTTCATTGTTGCTGCTGCTGTCTCTGTTCAGCCTGGGGGTTTCACAATTTGGCAAGAACTGCAAAGTCATATAAGAGATGTTAACAGATGCAGTGAAAGTGTCTTGTGAGCACATGTATTGATAGAACCCCTTGCAATATCAACAGCAGCCTAGAGGTTTACCATTGATCAGAAACTGAATTGGAATAGTCATATAAATATTGTGGCTACAAGAGCAGACTGGGATTCATGCAGCAAGTCCATACAGAATGCACAAGTCAGGAGTGAAATGGAATTGGCCCCAAGTGCCTGCATAAGCGCAATTCCAACCACTCAATCCATGACAAAGCATTCTGCATGGTTGGCACCAGATGTACCATCTTGAACTTTCACTCCCTGCATGTCTCAAGCATAGAGACAGTAGTGTGCATTACCCAGAAGGTGCAACACAGCAACTCAATCAGACTCCTTCAACAGCCCTTTCCCAACCTGTAAACTATGTTCCTTATAAGGACGAGGGCAGGAGATGCATTGAAAAGCACCAAAACTTGCATATTCCCTTTCAAGTTATACCCCTCCTTCACTTTTTAACTATGTCATCATTCCTTTACTGTTGCTGGATCCGAATCAAGAAACACTCTCCCGAACCGCACTGTGTCACTGTAGTCCTACATCAGATGGTGTAGGACTACAGTGACTGAAGAAAGCAGCTCCCAATATCATCTTAAGGAGAATTGGGGATGGTAGCCAGTGTTATAATTTTCAATGGTGCTGACTCCCATGAACCCTCCTTGTCCACATCCAATAGTTTGCTCAGGCTGCTGGAGCTCGCCTAGCCACTTCACATAGGGTCCTCATGTAGATGAGGCGTCATCTCTCACCTCATCAGAGGCATCAAACACAGAAAAGACTGGCCCATTAACCAGATGGAACCTTTGTGATGGCTGAGCCTCTCAAGATGATAATCCTACCTCCAGTGGCTGCTGTGGAAATGGGAAATGTCCACGAGAAGCACATCACTTTTGCCCCCTCCCTGCAGTGGCTCCAAACCTGATAGAGTAGCTTCTTGCAGACACACCCGGCAGACAGTTCCACTGTGTCTGCCCATTCTTGTCAAAGCTGCTGCTCAGGTCTCACCTCATTCCAGTAGGTAACACTCTGAACTTCCATGCAAACCAATGAACATCTGTCCCCTGATCAATATGAGCATGTACATCTTTAGTCTAAAACTAATGTGATCGTTCGAAATGGGCCTCTACGTACATCGCTACATCATTCTTAAAAGCAATTTGGAAGATTGCAATCCATCCACCTTTATATATAGAAAGGCCTTTTGCAGGTTTAGCAAAGTGATGGATGGTAGCATGTTAACATTTTAACACCGTCCTCCGTAGACTAGAGTGGCTGCTTGCTTTCCAGTTGTCAATTCATGTCTTACAACTAGCAATCCCTGTTGATTAAGTTGCCGTAATGCTTAATTTGTGTATGACTACTCACTGTTGAATTGAGTCAATGAGACCAGACAAACCCTTGCTTTCTTGGCATTGTAATGGTTGATTCTATAATTAACCTCTCTGTCCCTGATTGAGGGAAGGAAGATTTTTCAAACCAAGCTCAGTCTTCCTTGAAGCCATAAAAACAACTTGGTGTTAATTTTAAATGCCATTCCTATTTGTAATTTTTGGATTGTGTCTGTGCCAATGTGTCAGCCATTGCCTTCGTCTGGTGTTGTGGTTTATTTCATGTTGTGCATTTCAGGACGAATAACTGAAGTTGAGGATCATTGAAATGTACCAAGTGACCCTTGCTAATGTGCGAGGGCTGGTTCTGTGGAGGGGCTGGTGTCCTTTTGATGTGGTACTTCTAAACTGTCTCCTGATTATTTTCCAAGAGAAAGAAACTATATTTTCTTCCAAGAGCATTATTCACTCGTTTGAAATTCACACATGTTCCAGATATGAGGAAAAAAACATGTCAACAAAAATGTACGCAAACATACCCACACCCGCATGAGGATATACATGACCACACGCACCCACATGCATTCCCGTGAAGTTAATGGATTGATTGACGCAGCACCTGCATAAGGAAAGCACCAGATGTTATTACAATTCTGTCACAGTCAGAAAACAGACCAAAACATGAAAGAAATTAACGGCACCTAAGATTCAAGACAGCAGGTAAATAAGAGTGAAAGGGAAAAGCAAGTAAAAATGGGAAGGTGTAAGCAGAGAGAATTTTGAATGAAGACTTGGAAAGTATGGTTGAAAATAAAATCTGATCAAGGAAGTGACGTTCGTAGTATCAGAGAGATATACCTTGTTGCAAGGAGAGATGAACAAGTGAGGCTGGAGACCTTTGCAGGATTTGAAAATCCAGCCAGGTTTAAACCTTCTCATCAGTTGATGGGGATGGTTACCATTGTGGCTAAGTTTGTGCTGGACTATTTCATGTAGGTCTGCATGATGCAGATTTACCTATCAGTAGGGTCAGTAGAATCACGAATCCCTGCATGTGGAAGCAGACCATTCGGCTCGAGTTACACTGACACTCTAAAGAGCATCCCATCCTGACCCATCCTGTACTCTTTCTTTGTAACCATGCATTTTCCATGGCTAATCCACCTAGCTTGCACCTCCCTGGACACTGCTAGGCAATTTAGCATGGCCAGTCCACCTAACCTACACATCTCTGGACTGTGGGAGCAAACTGGAGCTCTGTGAGGAAATCCATGCAGACACAGGGAGAATGTGCAAACCCCACTCAGACAGTTGCCTGATGATGGAATCGAATCCGGTTCCCTAGCGCTGTGAGGCAGCAGTACTAACCATTGAGCCACTATACCATGTACAGTATCAGGGAAGACAATACCAGCAGATCTGCTGGTAGGTGATATCCTTCTGTCCTGGGACTGCTGTATGTTGAACAAATACAAGGAGAAAGTGAGGACTACAGATGCTGGATATCAGAGTTGAGGATGTGGTGCTGGAAAAGCACAGCCTGCCAGGCAGCATCCAAGGAGCAGGAGAATTGACATTTCCGGCATAAGCTCTTCATAAGGGAATCCTAATGAAGGGCTTATGCCCGAAACGTCGTTTCTCCTGCTCCTCGGATGCTGTTTTACCAGCTGTGCTTTTCCAGCACCACAATCTTGACCTCCAACAAAGCACAATTCAACCACAATTCTCTCTCTTTTTTTCCCACTTAGGCATCTTACAACTTTAAGGTCTAAGTATTGAACTCCATAACTTCAGAAACTGACCACATTAAGTCTGTGACCTATTTTTCCCCACATTCTCTCCCCTGTCCACTTCAGCCTTGCCTTGTTTACTTTGCTCTAAGTCACAAAGGCATACTCTCCCTTTCACACCCTTAATTTACACCTCTTTTTCACTTTCTCCACCATTAACCCCTTTCTTTTTTGCAGTGAGCCTCTGCCTCTGTCAAAATTATATATAAAAAAGCATTTTCCAACACCTTTCAGTTCTGAAGAAGAGCTGGACCAGACATGAAATGTTAACTCTGTCTCTCTCTCTTACAGGTACTGGCAGACGTGCTAAGTTTCTACAAACTGTATGTATTTGTTCCAGATTTCCAACATCTGTAATATTGTGTGAGCTCTGCCAGGATAGATAAAGACAAAGGTCAAAGTTTTACCCACATAACTTAATGGAGAAATGTAATTGTTAGTGAAATGAGTAACTTTTGAAATATTAGTCAAAACCTAATTTTAGGAGATCGGAATTTCAATCGCTGAGGAAAAATAGATTAAACTTCTTTCAACAAGTCACTTGATTGGTTCATCAACAAGTTATTACGGTAAAAGAATTATACACTCTTTTCCAATTTTAAAATGCTTACATGTCAAATCTTTATTCCTTTGGCTGTGCCTCAGATTATAAAACAAAACACATTATTAGTTAAAATTTAGCTCAAATCGGGATGATGAATGGTACAATCATGTACAACTTAATAGGTTTTCTGAGAAAAGATGTAGTCTCTCTTCATCTCTCCCTTTTTCTCAAGGCTGCCAGTAATTAGAAGTTTAGACTTGGTAAATGGCACCAAACACATATGATAATGAGATCCTGACTGCTTGAAAATATATTTATTTTGTGCATTTTTGCAGTTTAAAATTAGAATATTTTCCTCCCGCTTAAAACACTTTGGCATTCAAAGAACACAGCAGTTAGTGTACATACATAATACAGCGCAGGAACAGTCCATTCCACCCACCAGGCCTACGCTAATTCCTTTTTCTTATTAAGACCCGCTACTTATTGTCCATAATCGGTTTCTATCCCTCAGTTCACCTCCCCATCATGTGTCTATCATGATGTGCCTTAAACATTGCTAATGTGCCTGATTCCACCACCTCCACTGACAGTGTTCCAGCAATGCACCAGCCTCTGTGTGAAACTTTTCCCCGCACTTCTCCCCTGAACTTTCTCTCTCTCACCTTGGATCTGTGTTTTCTTGTAATTGGCCTTTCCACCCTGGGGAAAAAAAAGCCTCTGACCGTTTCATGATTTTATAGGCTTCTATCAGGTTGCCCCTCAGCCTTCGTCTTTTCATCAAAAACAATCTGAGTTTATCCAACCTCTTCTCATAACCAAAACCCTCCAGACCAGATAACATCCTGGCAAAACTTCTCTGCACCCTCTCCAAAGCATCCGCGACCTTCTAGTAGAGTGGCAATTAGAACTGCATGAAATGTGGTCTAACTAAAGATTTACACAGCTGCAACTTAACTTGCCAACTTTTCTATTAATTGCCCCAACTGATGAAGGCAAGCATGCCTTCATGATCTTCTTAATGAGTTGCCACTTTCAGGGCTCTGTGAACCTGTATGCCCAGATCCCTTGGAAGGTCAATGCTCCTGAGGGTTCTGCCATCTATTGTATAATTCGCAACTAAGTTTGATCTTCCAAAATGCATTACCTTGCATTGGTTTGGATTAAACTCCATCTCAAATCTGCAATCCATCCTTATCTCTCTGTATCCTTTGACAAGCCTCCTCACTATCTGCAACTCTGCCAATTTTGGCGTCATCCACAAAATTACTAATCAGACCACCTACATTTTCCTCCAGATCATTTGTATATATTACAAACAACAAAGTTCCCATCAATGATCCCCGTGGAACACCACTAATCCTGATCACCATTCTGAAAATAACACTTTCACCACTATTCTCAGTCTTCTATGACCAAACCAGTTTTGTATCCATCTAGCCAGTTCACTCCGGATCGCATGAGGCTCTACTTTTTGCATCAGCCTGACTTGAGGTACTTCATCACATGTCATACTAAATTCTATGTAGACAACATCCACTGTTCTTCCTTTATCAATCATTCTTATCACCTCCTCAAAAAAACTGAATTAAGTTGGTGAGACATGACCTTTTCCACACACCCATGCTGCCTATCACTTACAAATCCATTCGCTTCCAAATGTGAATAATTTCTGCCTTAGTTTCTTCTCCAAAAGCTCCACCATCATTGAAGTCTGGCTCACTGGCCTGTCATTGCCTGGATTAACTCCGTTTTCCCTCTTAAACAAAGGAACAACATTGGCCATTCTCCAGTCCTCTGGAACCTTGCCTCCCACAGTATTGTGGGATAGATCCCATCTGGCCCTATAATCAAGATTGATTTTCTCTCTCACACACAGACAGCTTGTCGTTTTAAATATTCAGATACACTTTATCTGAATAAAGCTTTTCAAACTTGTCCTCTAAATATTATTCAAATGATTTGACAATAGGTGAACAGAACCTGTTTCATGCTAAATATTCTGACAGCATAACTGACTAAATGTCATTTATACCTCCTGGGAAATCGAACACACTGAACAATCTACATTTAACTAACAGACATACAGCTTTGTGTGAAATATCAACTCCAAGCCCGGGATTTTGTGAAGTACAAAGACCTTATGCAAAATTGTGAATATATGCATTAAAATAACACAGAAGGCAATTCATTCAATAAATATGATTTAAAAACAAACATCACTGGAAAATCTCACCAGGGTCTCACAGCATCTGTGGAGATAAATCAGAATTAATACTTCGGGTCCAGTGACCCTTTTTAAGACCACTCTCCAACAGCTTCCCCACCACTGACATCAGGCTTACCAGCCTATAATTATGTGGATTATCTCTGATTCCCTTCTTAAACAAAGGAACAGCACATCATCTTCCCACAGATGCTGCCATACTGCTAAGATTTTCTAGCAATGTCTGTTTATGTTTCTGATTTCCAGAATTCTTTTGATATTTTCATTTAGATACCAAATTGATCGGTTTTTCAGACAAACAATTTTTTAAAGATGTATCTTGAAACATCAAATTAATGTGGAGAACTACCTTAAATGTTTAAGAAAGCATTTGTGAGGAAATTCCCATCTCAGGGGAAGAGCTTCTACTGATGTTAGAAGAGAGATACAATTCTCATGTGCTTAGACTTGGGGCTCTTGTTTGAGTTAGAAGTTCCCTTTTCCAGAGTCTTGTGCGCTGTTCTCTTCCACTCAAAGAAGGAGAGGAGAAAGACATAGTCATAGAGTCATGTAGCACAGAAACAGACCCTTCGGTCCAACTCATTAATGCCAACCAAGTTTGCCAAACTAAAACTAGTCCCACTTGTCTGCATTTGGCTCTTCTCACTGTAAACCTTTCCTATTCGTGTACCTATCTAAATGTCTTTTAAATGTTATAGCTGTATTTGTATCTACCACTTCCTCTGGCAGTTCATTCCACATATGAACCAGTATGTGTGTGAAAAAGTTGCCCACCCAGGTGCTTTCTAACTCTCAACTTAAACATATGCCCCCAAGTTTTTAACTCTTACCCTAGGAAAAAGACCTTTGCTGTTTACCTTATCCACGCCCTTGACTTAGATTCATAGTCAGAGTCATACAGCACAGAAACAAACCCTTTGGTCCAACCAGTCCATGCTGAAATAATCCCAAACTAAACTGCCTGCTCCTAGCCCATATCTCTCCAAACTTTTCCTATTCGTGGACTTATCCAAATGTATTTTAAACATTGTGATTGTACCTACATCCACCACCTCCTCTGGAAATTTGTTTCACCCTCTATGTAAAAAAAATGTCCATGTCTTTTTTTAACTCTCTCTCTTCTCACCTTAAAAATGTTGAAATCTTGAAATCCCCCATCCTAGGGAAAAGAAAACTACCATTAACCCTATCCATACCCTTCATTATTTTATAAACTTCTATAAGGTCACCTCGCAACCTTTTACTCTCCAGTGAAAAAGTCCCAGCCTATCCAGCCTTTGGTTATAACTCAAACCTTCCATAGCTGGCAACATCCTGTTAAATAAGCTTTCTGGGGTTATGAGAGCAACTACCTCTTCACTCAGTACTGTGACAAACTGCAACCTACCTACACAAGACTTTGCAAGGCAGTTTTATTAACTTAAGCGCACCTGGTGCCAGTGTATCTCAGAATTAACAAATCCAGTTTCTCCAAATGTTATGTGACCTTGTGTAACTAAGAAGTGAACATCACTTTTGATCTCTGGAGACGGTTAAAAAAAGCTCGTTTGTTCTGTGCAACATGGCAGCATCCACGCTTCTATTTTCCAGATCGAGGGCTGATTCCATGGGTTCCAAATTGGCCAATAAGTGGAATTGAATGATCAGCCTTGGCAGAGATGGTCAACTAATTGGATGGAGATCTCAACAAAGGTAAGAAGTGATTTCTACGTGGGAGAAAGGGTGATGCAAACGAGCCGACAGCAGTTCAGTGGTTCCTTTGTAGGCCCTGGAAGAACAAGGTTTTACCAAGAACAGAAAATTGGAGGGCAAGGTTTTGCGTGAAGGTTGAGTTTTTAAAAAGCATTATATATTCAGAAAAGCTAAAAACAGGATTGAGAGAATAGTTAGCTCAGATCTGAACAGGATAGCACCGATGTCATTGTCCCATGCATTCTAAACAATGCAGCAATTGGTTAGATTACCTTGTCATACACAGAGCGCTTCAGACCCACTCGGATTGAAGTCCTTGTGTTCAGGGAGGCTTGCCACAAACTACATAGGGACTTGGGTTCGGCAACACTTCATTAGATCTTTCTTTCATCCAGTTATAGGACATGGGTGTTGCTGATGGGGCAAACATTTATTTCTCAGCTCTAGTTTATCTCAAGAAGTTAGTGAGCACTTTTGAACCACTGCAATCCACTTGCTGTAGGCAGACCACAATGCTGTTAGGGAGTGTGGTCCAGGGTATTAACTGAGTGACTGTGAAGGAATGGCAACATAATTCCAAATTAGGATGGTGAATGCTTTGCAATGCAACTTACAGATGGCAGTGTTCCACATGTCTAATGCTATTATTCTTCTATATCGTGGAGGGTGGGGAGTTGAAAGGTGCTACTTAAGAAGGCTTGGTGAACTTCTGCCACACATTTTGTAGCTGGTACACATTGCTGCTACTATGCATCAGTGGTGGAAGGTGTACGTGTTTGTGAACATGGTAGTTTTTCCTGGATGGCATCAAGCTTCTTGACTGTTATTAGGGCTGCACTCTCCATGCAAATGGAGAGTATTTCATCACACTTCTAACTTGTGCCTTTTAGATGGTGGACAGGCTTTGGCAAGTCAGAAGGTCATTTACTCACTGCAGGATTCCAAGCCTCTGACCTGTTCTAGTAGCTACATCATTTATAAAGCTAATCCAATTCAGTTTCTGGTCAACGTTAACACCGGAAATGTTGATCGCAGGGAATGCAGTTGTGGTAAAGTCATCAAATTTCATGGGAGAACAGCTAGTTTCTTTAACAATGAGCTTGTCATTACCTGGTGCTTGTGTGGCATGAAAGTGGAATTTGAATGAACATAAAATCTGAAATTAAAATTTTCATGATGACCATTAATTGTTGAACCACGTGGTTCAGGTTGTAACTTTGTTCTCTGAGCTGGTAGATCCCTGGCACTGTGAGGCATCAGTGCTAACCACTGTGCCATAATGTTGGCAGCAATAACAGGTCAAGGGAAATAAGGCTGACTTAAACTGGGAGGCAGAAGAGAAAGTCTAGTAGACACAAGCAATACCTTACTCTAGGCGGCTCAGTGGTTAGCACTGCTGCCTCTCAGCACAGATTCTCCCCGTATCTGTGTGGGTTTCCTCCCACAATCCAAAGATGCACAGGTTAGGTGGATTGGCCATGCAACAAAAATACCCATAGTGTGTAGGTTAGATGCATTAGTCAGTGCCAAAAATATAGGGTAGGGAAATGGGTCTGGGTGGGTTACTCTTCGGAGTATAGGTGTGGACTTGTGGGGACGAAGGTTCTATTTCTACACTGTAGGGAGTCTATGAATCCTTTCCATCTGTGCTTGAACTATCCTGACCTGCTCTTATGGGTCCTGTATTCAAAAAGCAGCAAGAAGCTGCAAAATGAGCCTTTTTGTCCCCAAAGACAGTTGCAGGCATCTGTTCTGCATTTGTGGAATGCACATTCAGTAATTACAGTCCTCTAACAATACTCGATGCCAATTCCTCAGGGAATGAAATTTAAGTTCTTTCTGGTAAGAAATCCAATTTCAGTTAGGACTTTTACACTCGATCCCCAACATCCCAAATTAGATTGGACAGAAAGACAATGTTGGTCATGGCAACTGCAACAAATAAGACATGCAGGAATAAAGACAAAATAAATTTCCCAATTTTTTAAAAACTTTACTGGACATTGAGGTGTCAGAGCCTGTAGACAGATACACACATTGAATGATCTGTGTAACATCTTATCTCAGGATGTTTTCAACTATCTGGTGTCTAACTCGAGCAGCCGAGGTGATTTCCATTGTGCACATTTCAGCGTATAAAATGTATTGACACATAAATATGTATGAACACATATGGACCATAATCTAAAAAAAATTATGTACTTTTAAACACAAGTATTCCAAATTAAATGCAAAAATTGGAGCTATAATTATGTATTCAATCATTTACAGGACCATTGAACTATTTGTGAAATCTTGTGTATTCCTAAAAAGAAAGAATCAAAGAAGGATGTGTGATTTTAACAATATGAATATCCAATTGTCAGCAGATCTATTAAAGTACCCATTTCCTGCTCAATTTGTATTCCTTCAATCCAACAGTGTCAGATTCATATAGACGGTGAAATAACTTATGTGAGACACCTGCCTTGTTCCAGACATTGCCCAGAGCAGAGAGCACAGAAGGGGCCTTTTGAAAGATCATGGCCTCCCACATCAATTTGAAAAGTGTCCAAAAGGCTGAGCTTTGCTCCAGCAAAGTGATTTTCTTTTCTCTCCTTGCATCTGTTTTTCACGATGTAATGTAAGTGACATGTCGAGAGCATTTTCGCAGTCAAGGTAAGGCAGGTTTGAGTGTGTGCTGGTTGCCATGTCCCCTCAACCTGAGGCCAAAACCAACATCACCTGCCTCTCTTTGAGCTTTCAGCCAGGTTGAGCAATGCACCCTGTGCAGCTGTTGTACAAAGCCTCTAAATAGTATAAGTAAAACAATGTTGTAACAGAGATCTCTGCATAGATCAGATCTACTAGGCCAATTAGAAATTTCTAACATCTATTTCTTGAGATGTGCGGGACTACTCAATATTATCAATGTGAATCCACAGTGGGGAAGTGTCACTTCAGTGAATGTTGACAGTCTGAGCAGACTTTGATCAGTGCACCTTGAAGATTTGCAGGCATGCTGAGGTAATAGGCTATTGTTCGTGGCACTTCTCTTCAGAGAGTATGTTCCACCACTGATGGGTCATTGCCAATTTCTTGGAAGGCCAATTTCTTGGAAGATACTTCAGCTGCTTTGCACTTCTCTCATCTTCAACTGCTCTTCTGCCAGTCTCCACCATGGTATAGAAGCAGTTTATTTAGCTTTACCTCTCAACTCTGCTCAGTTCAAGAGTCTTGGCAAAGTCCAATGTAGTTCCCAACTGGTGTTTGGTTCTGCCATTTCAGAATAAATTCAGCCTGAGCAGTCTGCATGCACGCACGGTGGAAAAGAATCAGAGAATTGTGACAGTGCAGGAGACCATTCACCCCATGATGTTGGTACTGGCTCACTGCATGAGCAATTCAGCTCATCCCATTCTAACCAACCTTTTCATTAGCAAGAAGAATGTTTCCTCCTCAGATGATTATCCAATTCGTTTTTGAAAAATTGAAGTGTATCTGCCGATGCTCTCAAACACAGTCATCCAGATTCTAACTTCACCTGGTGTCAAAATGGTTTCCTCCTACTACCATTGATCTTTTTGTATTCCATCACACTCCTACCTTGTGCGTAGCTGGTGGTGGACAAGCCTTGGGGAGTCAGGAAGTGAATTACACATTGCAGGGTTCCTAGCCTCTTAGTTACTCTTGTAAGTCTCAGCATTCAGATGATTGGTCCATTTTTTAACTTCAACAATAACTAGATATAAGTGAAATGTTGTAAATTATGTGGGACATCAGTGGGTCGGGGGGGTCTCCATGGTTTTGAAAGGAAGCTATTTCCTTGGATGTTTCAAATAGGCATTTATTACTTTTAATGGTTGGCTTTCCTTGTATGTTGGTTTGTTTCCCCTCTATCTCCTTACCTAAATGAGACAGATCATTGCTCAGCTGCTTATTGCTGGTGCATTCCTTGTTGAATCTTTGGCACTTTGTTCATCATTATGCAAGTCTCAATTCAGAACAAATGGTATCTATCACAAGTATAGTTTTCAAATTTCATTAATCTTTACAGAGCTGCTTCACTTGCCCAGAGGGCTGTGAAGATAACAAGATTCATTAACATCACTAAACCTTAATCTTTATGATTTGGTGAAAAATATAGCATGATAATGTCAGTCATAATCATAGAATCCCTACAGCACACCGACCCTCCGAAGAGCATCCCATCCAGATGCACCTCCCGACATTATCCCTGTAACTGGCTAATCTAGCTAGCTTACACATCCCTGGACACTATGGGCAATTTAGCATGGCAAATTCATCTAACCTGCACATCATTGGACCCTGGGAGGAAAGCAAAGCACCCAGAGGAAACCCACGCAGACACTGGGAGAACGTGCAAACTCCTCACAGACAGTCATCTGAGGCTGGAATCGAACCTGGGTCCCTGGCACTGTGAGGCAGCAGCGCTAACCGCTGAGCCACTATGCTGCATAACTCAAAAAACCATTTCATGAGACGAAAAAGCAATAGCAAACCACAGGGAGAAACTACAATGTTTTTATTAATAGAAAAAAAATCAAAATGTTGCTGGGAACACTGCTAAAAGCAACCATATTATCCGGCACCGAGACAAAAAGCTTTTATATATATATATATTTTTTTGGATAGGACAGGTGCTTATCAGTTCTAACAGAGCGAATAAAAGTTTTTTATTCAATGCTTTGTATCCAATTGTCAGGTTTATTAAACAGCGTCCTTGTAGAAAGTAACAGAACCGTTGCCACTTGTGCATTTCACCCATTCACTGCTTGTAGGCATGACTGAAGGAATCAAGAACAGGAAGAGATCTATGCATGGTTGCATCAATCCAAATTCACAAGATCTGACAAATGCCTTTCACAGATTTTTAAAGTTCAGAGAAAGCTTGTGTTTCCAAACATGACTGTAACATCAAGTGAACCATGCAAAGTTTTCAAGCAGGCCTCCTATTACTTATGTCACCAGTTGTCTTCCTTGGAATTTGAGACGATGTTCGAAGTTGCATACTTGCGGGCACGAAAAGAAAGAATGCAGAAAGGAAATCATTAGCAGCAAAGAGCATTGATAGTTCTCAGCGATGCTTGCATTTCCATTCGCAAGGAAATGTTAGTCCCATAATGTAGCACGCAATGCCAAATAGTCTTCCACCTCCAATGTAGTCTTATTTGCAGTGGTAACTTGTACATACTGATCTGGCTTTAGTCTATATACACAGTGGTAGTCGTACAATGTGTAGGAGGATTGGCACTATGTAACATCCTCTTCTTCTGAACAGTAGTCACGCCCCTGAAAAAATAAGCATTAAAAAGAAATTTAATGAAGAATCGTCTTCCCTGAAATAACTTATCCTTAAGGCATTTAATGCACCAGTAATGCATGCAGATAACAATAAGCCTTTGGAAATTAACTGCTATTTGCAAGGCAAAGTAAAACTACTTTGTAGTCTGAATTTCAATTTTATTTTTACTCAAAGCACACATTTTAGGAGGCAAGCACATTTTATGAGCTACCTGTAGCCAATTTGTTGTAGAAGTTGTATTGCCAGTTTAATAAAGTCAATTGCATTTTTTGCTAAAAGTGTTTCTTTTCCGTCCCCCAAACTCCTATTGTATCTTTTCTGTTCAACACACCTTGATGCAAAGAGCACAAGAGATTTCAGGAAAGACTGTAAAGCATTAAAATGATGAAAAAGTAATACGCGAGGAAATCCAAACATCCCACAGAAGTGTGGTAGTCACTAATGGTATGAAGATTGCAATCAAACACACAATGCGACCCAAACAGTGATTTGCTAAGTTGTTAGCAGCATCTCCCTCCCCAGTGGCATTGTGGGTCTACCTATATTTAATGGACTGCAACAGTTGAAGAAGACAGCTCACTGTCAACTTCTCAAGGGCAAGAAAGAATGGACATTAAATGCTGAACCAGCCAGCAGTGCCCGCATCCATTACTGAATATAAAAAAGGATACCTTTAATAATTTGATCGACAAAAAGTAGCAATTGCTCCAGAAACAACAACAGGATGGATCAAACAATGAATAAAGACCCTTTATATGGGCGAAGAACCCATCCAAATGGCAGCTTTGGAATTATAATCCTAAAGGCCAAGGTTAAATCTCTTTAATACAGTCAACTGAATGCGAAAGAGAAACCTCTTGTGGGCCACAAAGTTGAACCACAAGGCTCAAGAAAAGGAACAAACTCACTTCACTTGGACAGCTCATGGAAAATATGTTTTGAGTAATTTGGTTTGGATTTCACTCATGGAAATCTTATTGATGCTTCTGTTACCTACAAACTCAACCCAAGTCACTGGCCTCTATAAACTCCATATCAGTTAAGTCTCTGAGAGTCAGATCCTATCACATTGAAGACCCCATCTTCCATCAACCTCCATCCTTGCTAGTACACATTAACCAAATGTCACTGTTAGACAGAGTCTACATACAGTATGGAAACAGACCCTTCGGTCCAATCAGTTCATGCTAGCCATAATCCCAAACTAAACTAAGTGCACCTGCCTTCACTTGGTCCCTAGCCCCCCAAACATTTCTTATTCATATACTTCTCTAAACCTCTTTTACATGTTATAACTGGACCCACATCCATCGTTTCCTCTGGAAGTTCATTCCAAACATGAATCACTCACTGTGTAAAATAACTGCCCCTCTGTATTTTTAAAATCTTTTTCTCTCACCTTAAAAATCTGCCCCCTTAACTTGAAATCCCCCATTCTAGGGAATAGATACCTGCCTTATTTATAGCCCTTCTGATTTTATAAACTTCTATAACGTCACTCCTCAACAACCAATGCTCCAGTGAAAGAGGTCCCAGCCTATCCATCTTCCCATAATTCAAACCCCTCCTTTCCGAGCAACATCCTGGTAAATCTCTGCTGAACCTTCTCCAGCTTAATAATATCATTCCAATAACAGGATACCAATATTCCAGAAGAGGCCTCACCAATGTCCTGTATAACCTCCACACAACATCCTCTCTCCTATATTCAAAGTAGGACAAAATTACTGCAGATGCCGTAATCTGTACTGAAAACAAATGCTGAGGATCATAGAGGGTCAGGCAGCATATATGGAGAGACAGCAAGCTAACGTTTCACGTCTAGATGATGCTTCATCAGAGCTGATGTGAAGTATAGGGGGAAAACATTTATGCTATATTTGTGAGAGGAGTTGAAGTGTAAAGTGCTGGTGGAGAAAGGATATTGATAGAATAGATTAAGTGATAGGAATGTGAGAATGGCAGAACAATGGTGTGTTTAATTGCCAGACTTGAAAATTGGACAATCCCATCGGGATGGGGAGAGAGGAGATAGGGCATGGTGATAGAGAATGTAACAAGTAAAGCTAAAAGGGAAGGAAAGGAATAGGAGTCAGTTCACAACTTGAAGGTGTTGAACTCATTTAAGTCCAAAAGGCTGTGAAATGCCTAGTCTGAAGATAAAATGTTATAGAGTCATAGATTCATAAGAGATATACAGCAAGGAACAGATCCTTCAGTCCAACTCATCCATGCTGAGCAGATATCCCAACCCAATTTAGTCCCACCTGCCAGCACCTGGTCCTTTTTCCTCCAAACCCTTGATATTCATATCCCATCTAGATGCCTCTTAAATGTTGCAATTGTACCAGCGTCCACCACTTCCTCTGGCAGCTCATTCCATACATGTACCACCGTCTGCATGAAAACGTTGCCCTTTAGGTCTCTTTTATATTTTTCCCCTCTCAGCCTAAACCTATGCCCTGTAGTTCTGGACACCCCCAACCCAGGGAAAAGACTTGTCTATTTATCCTATCCATATTCCTCATGATTTTATAACCTTCTATAGGGTCATCCCTCAGCCTCCAATGCTCCAGGGAAAACAGCTCTAGCCTATTCAACCTCTCCCTACAGCTCAAATCTTCCAACCCTGGCAATATCCTTGTAAATCTTTTCTGAACCCTTTCAAGTTTCACAACATCTTACCAGTAGGAAAGAGACTAGAACTACATGCAATATTCCAACAGTGGCCTCACTAATGTCCTGTACTCAATACTCTGACCAATAAAGGAAAACACACCAAATGTCCTCTTCACTATCCATTCTACCTGTGACTCCACTTTCAAGGAGCTATGAACCTGCACTCCAAGGTCTTTTTGTTCAGCAACAATCCCTAGGACTTTACCATTAAGTGTATAAGTCCTGCTGAGATTTGCTTTACCAAAATGCAGCACCTCATATTTATCTAAATGAAACTCCATCTGCCACTTCTCAGCCCATTTGCCCATCTGATCAAAATCTCATTGTAATGTAAGGTAATCTTCTACGCTGTCCACTACACTTCCAATTTTGGTGTCATCTGCAAACTTACTAACCAAATCTCCTATGCTCACATCCAAATGATTTATATAAAATGATGAAAAGTAGTGGACCCAGCACCGATCTTTGTGGCATTCCATAGGCCTCCAGTCTGAAAAACAGACCTCCACCACCACCTTCTGTCTTCTACCTTTGAGCCAGTTCTGTATCCAAACGGCTAGTTCTCCCTGTATTGCATGAAATCTAATCTTGCTAACCAGTCTCCCATGGGGAACCTTGTTGAATGCCTTACTAAAGTCCATATAGATCACATCTACTGCTCTGCTCTCATGAATCCTCTTTGTTACTTCAGTTTGCGCTATGATTCACTGGAACACTGCAGCATGCTTAGGGCAGACATGTGGGTATGCCAACAGGACGCTGTGTTAAAATAACTGGCTATAGGAAGGTTGGGGTTGTGCTGCATTGCGGTCACCCAATCTGCGTTTTGTTTCTCCAGTGTAGAGTAAGCCACATTGGGTGCTCAGCAATGAAGGCAAGCATGCTAAATGCTTTCGTAATTACCCTGGTTATTTGTGATCCAAACTTCAAAAGAATTAGGAACCGGAACCCCAAGGTTTCTCTGTTCTACAACATTAATCTCTCCCCCACCCCCCAATCCCATCCCAGGGCCAACCCTCCAACTCAGCTCCGCCCTCTTGACCTGACCTATCTGTCCACTTTGCTTCCCATCTATCCACTCCACACTTCCCACCAACCTACCATCATCTCCTACCTTTGCCCACCTAATGCTATCCCACCTACCTTTCCTCAACCCCACCCTATTGCCCCTATTCATCTCTTAGCCCCCAGTCCTGATGAAGGGTTATGCCCAAAACATCAACTCTCTTGCTTATCAGATGCTGCCTATCCTGCTGTGCTTTTGCCAGTGTCATGCTTTATTAATTCCAAAATTACCCAAGACGCAACTTTCAATTGTATAAGCCCTGCCCTTCTTTGTGTTACCAAAATGCAATATCTCACATTTATCCAAATTGAACTCCATCCGCCACTCTTCAGCCCACTGACCCAACTGATCAAGATCTCTGTAATCTGAGATATCCTTCTTCACTGTAACACTATACCACCAATCTTAGTGTGATCTGGAAATGTACTAACCATGCTTTCTGTATTTTCATCTAAATCAGTTACATAAATGACAAACAAAAGAAGATCCATCACCGGTCCCTGTGGAACACCACTGGTCTCAGACTTCCAATCTGAAAAGCAACCCTCCACCATCACTCCAGCCGTTAAACCAATTTTGTATTCAAATGGCAAGCTCACATTGAATCCCAGGTGAGTTTTTTTTTCATAGTTTCTAAATATCACTCGCAAGGCCATCACTTATTGTCCGTCTCCAAATGTCCTTTACAACACTCATCATTGTCTGGGCACACAATTGTCCCATTTGACTTTTGCAACATCTCTACTTCCATTCCTGATGCATTCCAATGTTCCTATCTTTGTCACATAAAGGATGCTTGGATTTCATTTGATTCACACTACTGCAGATCCTGGAGTATTCGGAGCATTTTGAACATGGCAACTTGCAATTGTTTCAAAACAATTTCCTCACTAAACTGTTGAAAACACATCTCAAAAATGTCAGCACCATGAAGAGGGGGAAAACTCACAAATTACTGACTTACATCAGTGCAGGCAAAAAAAACCCCTAAACTAATAGTTGCAAATTTTAAGTGCATTCATTTCTCTGTGGGATTGATTATACAATTCCACATAGGGCAACGTAATTGCATGGATCAAATCAATCATCTGACTGGCCTGATTGAAGCAACTGCACTGCATGGCAATTAGCTAATGAATGTCAAACAGGAAGCAGAAAGTTTCTCTTCAAGGTTTGTGACAACTAATATCACACATCAAAACCCTGAAACGTTACCAACATTACAACTTGCCTTTGTAATTTTTAGAAACATGAGCTTTTGTGAATAAAGTACATTAGATAACCTAAGTTGTCACACCATAAAGGCTACATCCAATTCAGCTTGTTCAAATGATATTTGGTTTGTGTTTATGTCTGCTGTTAATACTCATTTATGTTTGTAGTTAATACTTACTATTTCATTACTTGTTAAACATAGTACCTAAGGTGTTTACCCAGTTTCCTGTATACTGTGCATGAAAGGCCTGAGACCATGGACTTTCTCCATTAGTGGAGAAGGTAAAGTTGCCATAGTCCTACTGGATCTTAGGGCTGCTCTCAAATTGCAGAGAGAGATGACTGGTAGTGAGTCTAACCTGAGGGTTATCACTGCTCAGGTAAGGGGAGAGCTTGAGAAGGAAGGTCTTTTATGGTAAGTTCAGCTGGTGTGGAAATTGAACCAAAGTTATTGGCATCACTTCGTATCACAAACCAGTCATCCAGCTAACTTAGCATTACAGCTCCAACAACCAGGTTATTATCCTTAATGAAGAGGGAATCTTGCACCATGAGCCCAAGTTATGGTTTTACCATAGCTATTCCAGTTTTAGCTCACATGCTGCCCCCTCCAAACTATATCACAAATTGCTTCAGTTGATCTAACCTGATGGTGAAGGAGGTAAATGATCATTCAGCCCAATTCCCAAAGAAAGGGCTCACTTTGGCCCTCAAGGTCAGTTTGAATCGGTTGCTGATGCATATCAGTCCACGTACCAACACGCAGATTGGATCAGAATATGATCAGACTGTGCATGCATAGAGAGATTTAGACCCTGGGCTTGGCACCTCCTCATGACTGCATCTTCCTCATGGACTTAGCGAAAAATTTCACACAACATGACTGGAGAGAAGCATCAGCCCTGTATGACTCCAGATATATCAGAAAGTTATTTGAAATACCACCCATTGATTGAAACAGCACTACTAATGTTTGTCTAAAACACATGGATCCAATTTCAGCAGATTCCAAACTGCATTGTGGCAAGTGTATGCATCATAACTCTCCCTTGTAACCATGTTCTCTTCGTTTAATTGCATATCTACTAATTAATAGACAAATACATAAGGATCCCAGTTAGCTTTCTTTTGTTTAACCTATTTTTCTCATCAACCTGTTCAGAGATGTTATTACACACATCTGGAGCAGGTGGGACTTGAATCCGGACCCCTCCGTCCAGCGATAGCAACATTACCTCCGTGCTTTCATAGATGGCTCCTCATATTGTCCAATTGTGGTAACTGATACTTTACTAACCATCAACTCTGCAGTATGTTCCAACAAATATAATCACCCTGTTTGTATAATCCAGGACCGAATGGTCAAAATCCTTCAGGACTGCATTTACACAGAAGTTGTATCTATTGCTGACAATTTCCTTGACAGGATGTTATGCTAGAATTTCCCATAAAGCCTCATTGCCTATGACCTTGATGAACAGAAAAACCAACAGGGCAGGTTAATTAAAGATGATGTCTATCCCTAACTCTTAAAGGCCATTGAGGAATTAACCATTTCCGATTTCAGTCACTGTTACAGTGAACCATTGCTATGTGCCTTCACAGTTCAATGATGATGCAATTTGTTTTTATGAGCTCATGCTCAGTGAATAATGGATAAAAGAGATGGATCTTAAAGAATGTGACAAATACATTACATAAATTATGGAAAAAAATTGTTAAGCCATCAATAGAACAAAACTTTTGACATCACTTATCCACTACAAATAACAGCCGAAATATGTTATCATGATTTTTGGTACCATTTGGTAATTGTTTGCTATGTAACAAGACAAAGAGAACTCATCAGGGATATTGCTCATTTTGCTTTTCTGTTCACTTGTTGTTTTCAATTATTATAAGCATGAAATATGAACAGAAACTTACTCCGTAGCTCCAGCCAATCCCACTGAAAGCACAGTCTTACAAGATACTATCATAAAACAGTTACAATGATATCGTGGAGACATGTGAATGCACAGAACAAGCGATGGATGAAGTTCTATTTATAACATGGAAAAATGAGATAACGTGCAAACATGACCTGGGCCAAATCTTGTAGGGAGCAAGCAGATTCACTGGGACAATGGTTAAAAAAAAGAAACATTTTGTGAGACCTAGAAAGAACTTAAGCTCAGCAGTTAAAACAAATCACAGCAACAGTATTTGGAGAGCAGAGTAAAGGCAAAAAAATGTTGAACTTTAAGTGTGAAAACGAGGAGTAAATATTCTGATTGATTTCCTTCTCCAAGTATTCACAAGAGGAAACATGAGCAACAGATAGCAAACAAATAAAACTCCATTTAAAAACAATGGTTTTGATACCAATTACCAGATAGTTGTCCTCACTTGTTGAGAGACCATGAATTTGAGAGACATTGGTGATCATTACAGGGAGTCACTGTAGAATCCCTAAGTGTGGAAGCAGGACATTCGGCCCACCGAGTCCACACCGACCCTCCAAAGTGCAACCCATCCACACCCACACCTTATATTTCATTTGGGTGACCCACATAGCCTTCACATTTCTGGACACTATGGGCAAATTATTATGGCCAATCCACCTAACCTGCACATCTTTGGACTGTGGGAGGAAACCTATGCAGACATGGGAGAATGTGTAAACTCCACACAGAGGGTTGGTTGCCCGAGGCTGGAAATGAACCTGGGTTTCTGGTGCAATGGAGACCAGGGAGCTACCTATAGAACATAACCAGGCTAACAGTGTCCATATTCAAAAAAGGGGAACAATACAGACACGAGCAGCCACTGACCTACAAATCTCACTGCTACGTGGTGTAATCAAAATTATCTCCACAAAAAGAATGTAGTAAATAGCAATTAATGTGGATTCAGAAGGGAAAGATTGTGGCTGGCCATGCAATGTCCTTTAATTTTCCAAGGAAATTGTGGAAATCTCCTTCACAATGTGCTTCTAGACCTTCAAAAGATAACTGACAAAGCTATGAGAATTCAGACCAAACTGTGAGAGCAACATTTGGAGTACTGTGTACAATTTTGGTCACTCTGCTATAGGAAAGGTATTATTAAATTGGAGAGTGCAGGAAAGATTTATTAGGATGGTATCAGGATTGGAGGATTTGAGTTATGGGAAAAGGCTGGGACTTTTTTTTGACTGGAGCGTATGAGTTTGAGATGTGACCTTCTAGTGATTTATAAATTCATGAGGAGCATAGATAATGTGAATAGCAAAGGACATTTCCCTCGGGTTGGGGAGTTCAAACTCAGAGAACAAAATTTTAAGGTGAGAGGAGAAAAAGGGACCAGAGGGGCATCATTTTCACACATAGGGTGGTGTGTGTATGGAACGAACTGCCAGAGGAGATGGTAGTTGCAGATATAGTTACAATAGCAAAGAATGATTTGGATAAGTACACAAATAGGAAAGGTTTAGAAGGATATGGGCCAAGTGCAGCCAAATTGGACTAATTTAGTTTGGGAAATTTGGTTGGGATGGGCAGGTTGGACCGAAGGGTCTGTTTCCGTCTGTATGACGTGTTTCAGTCAATTTAAAAGGGTAATTGGTGCAAAACAAGTAAAAAAGTAGTAATATTGGGTTGAGAGATTGTCACTCAGTGATGGGACTGCTACCTTTTCTATTTTACATATTGATTTGTACTTAAAAGTTGAATGAGGTCTGTTTTGCAGATGATATCTAAGTAGGTGGAGTAGTGGCATCAGGAGAGGGATATAATAAATTGTACAATGAGTTGATGATAAATGTAAATGGGCAGAGCAAGTATGGAGTAAAATTCCTTTGAAAACAATGAAGCTTGAGACATCAGAACCTTGGTTGGTGGTCAAATAAATGTCATTGCTGATCAGTAACTATCTTGTGAGTAAATGAAAGTCATTGGAATCCTGAGCAAGCTTGACTTTTAGTCCAGGAATACTGAAACAGTTCACAAACATTTCTAAACAACATTACATGATGCCAACTGCAACTAGGTAGAAAAATGCCAGAGAAAATTCATGAACTGGAAGTTTTATATACTCCTTATACCTATCTTAAGCTGCAGCAGTTGCATACAAAAATGAGAATAACTTCAAGCTTTTGTGATGAAAGTTCACTATCTTCCATAACATAGAGCAAACCCTTCCCTTTCAGTTAAAAAAAATCATGAATTTTATAATCTACATTTCAATGCAGGCATGGTGGAGCATTATGAGTCAGAAACAGAACTAGTAACATTACTGATGCTGACTGCCTTCCAAGGATATAAAAGCACTTGTGCACTAAATAATATTGTCAATTTGTCCGTGCCACCTGGTCTGTTCAGTGTACCCAGCATTTTCTGCTTTTGCATCATTTAGAATCTTATTCTCTTTTAAATGTGAGAAATGGGCATCACAGCCAAGGCCAGCATTTGTTACTAATCCCTAATTGCTCTTGAAACTGATTGCCCTCAGAAACAACCTAAAGAATGGTTAAAGAGTCAACTACCTTTTGGTAGGTCTGGATTCACATGCAGGTCAGACCAGGTGAAGATAGCAGATTTCCTTCCCTGAAGGACATTAGTGAAGCAATTGGCAATGGTTTTGGTCACATTCAGCTAGCTTTTTGCTTAAAATTCCAGATTTTATTGAATTTAAGTTGCACCATCTGCCGTGGTGGGATTTGAAGCCATGACCTCTCAGAATTAACATGAGGCTCTGGATTACCAGCCCTGTGACATGATCATTACCATTGTCTCCCTGATTAAGCTGCTTGATAATCTGAGCTTCTAACTTTAACACCAAAGTGGATGGAAGAACGTTGCATTGGTTACTGATTCAATCAAATGAAGCATCTGGCGAAATGAGGGTTGAGTTTTTGTTTGCATGTGTTGATAGTGCATCTTACATGGAACAGGAGAATCGATGTTTCGGGCATGAGCTCTTCTTCAGGAATCCTGAAGAAGGGCTCATGCCCGAAACGTCGATTCTCCTGCTCCTTGGATGCTGCCTGATCTGCTGCGCTTTTCCAGCAACACATTTCCAGCTCTGATCTCCAGCATCTGCAGTCCTCACTTTCTCCTAGTGCATTTTATATGCTCAGTAATCCAAACTCAGCTTCTGGGAGTGTTGAATGGAAATATACACCAAATTCAACAGTCTGTTGAACAGCCTTAAAAATATAATAGAATTTACTTAACAAACATATTATTCTTGCTTATTTTTCAATATGCTACTGCTGTAATTCTTCTGAAGGGGTTAATGTTGGAAACTACATTAAGCTCCACCCTTAATGTGAGAATATCATACAGTCTTGGTTGGGAAAATTAATAGGATAGCTCTCGATCTCTAAGGGGACAAATATGTCCTCTCAGTTCAGGATGACAATTGGGAGATAATTTCTAGACTTAAGTGATGGTTGGCAACATCTTTATTAAACAATAAAAGGAAGTTGTGATGTGGAGATGCCAGTGTTGGACTGGATTGGACCAGGTAAAGAAAAATCACATGACATCAGGTTATAGTCCAACAGGTTTATTTGAAAACACAAGCACCAGGTGAAGGAGGAGTGGGGCTCTGAAAGCTGTTGTGCAATTTTTGACTTTGAACATGAAGTTGAGACTTGTTGGATGGCCAACATAAAATGAATTCATCTCATTGTTGTATTTTAACCAGCTAACTATAGATCAGGGGAGATGGTGCTTTATTGGTAATCTCAGTTAACCAGTAATCAAAAGTTGAAGGATATGGGTTCAAATCCCTGCACTGCAGCTGATGGAGTTTACATTCAATTCCTAAAACTTGGAAATATAAAACTGGTCTCAGTTTGATAATGGTGACCATGAAAACTGTTATCGATTGTTGTAAAAATCCAACTGGCTCACTAATATCCTTTCACTGCTACCCTTACCCAGTTTAGGCTGCATGGGACTCCATGCTCTCAACAGTGAGATTGACCTCTGCAGTGGTCCAGAAAACTACACAATTTAGGAATGACCAGAGAAAGCCAACAAGTGTTGGCCTTGCCAGCGATGGATACATTTCATGAAAGAATTTAAAAGGAAAACTGTAAAGGCAAATTGAAAAGTCTTTAGCCATACAAGTTGCATATGATCCTGGAGAAATACTAACTAACGTATTAAAATTAATCATGTTGACATTTTAAGTTGACGTTTTCCTCTCTTAGAAAACGAGTTTGACTAGCAAGTTTACATAATCCTGCAGATTGCCAAACTGTAGAAGGAAGGTGACTAAATGTTAACAGATTGTGAAAGAACAAAAGAAGGTTGAGGGGAGAGGGAATGGAATTTTAAACTCAAGAAGAACACATGATGTGTCAGAATGAATTAGTCAAGAAAAGCATCAAACACTGCACTTCAATTAAAATCTTACCCTTTCAATTTTTTCATCCAACATCTTAAAGAATTCTTGCTGACTGTCTGAGGTGTGAAGGCTGAAAGAGATATATAAAACAACCATTACTGTAAGAGGGACCACATAATGATAATCATTTAATATATGCTTGCTATTATATTGAGACAAATACAAGTATTTGCTTTCTCTCTGTGTACAATAAGCACTTGGGATTGCATGGTTAACTGGTTTACAGAGCGATGTTATTCTGGATTAGAGTGGTGCTGAACTGCTGTGCTTTTCCAGCACCACTCTAATCCAGAATCTGGTTTCCAGCATCTGCAGTCATTGTTTTTACCGAGAGGGATGTTATTGTTCTAGTTCAAGGTGCACAATAAACACAGATAATAGGGATTGTGAATGATACAGGCATAAAGTGTGTGCGACAATTGAGTGGTTTGTTTCAAATTATTAAAGCTCATTAATTCAAGCATTTATGCTCAATTAAAAGATTCCAAATACCATCATGCAAATATGCATAAGAAAATTCACACCTTGGACACAAAATTCCTGTGTGATACTCTTGATTCATGGGAAATCATCACCTCTACTATCAGTACCCTATAAGCAGCAATATTTCCTGTCAGTGCTACGCAGTTAAAAATGGCTGCACACTTGCATTGTGTCTTGTATAAAGTCAAAAACTACCAATTGCACAGCAGGAATTTTTTTTTCATACAGTCAGAACAGAGACAATAGAAAACAAAGTCACATCCCATCATTAGACTCCACTGCAATTGAAGTGGCAGCACCTCTTTTTACATCAAGTTTCCCAATGGGGAATTAATTAATCATCAAAATAGTCAGAATGTGTGATTGATCCAAAGTGGACATTCGGCTAAGAACACTGTGCATAAGTGAGAGGCCAGAGACTAGAAAGGACGCAGGGTGTGTACATTTTGAGAAAACACTTTTATGGTGCATCCACCCAGATCACCTTTTATGACTTGTACAGCACAGGAAGCCATGCTCAATAGACGTACAAGTGAATAAGCACAGTATCTCAGTGATCAGAGTTACGTGCTTGGGGAACACGGATGGGGCTCGACGGAGGATGCTGGATTAGACAGCGGCTGACGGCAGTGAAAAGAGCCCGGCACTGGACTCATGGTGGCAGTAGTAAGTCAGCTGCAGTACCAGCGGTGGTGTCCGTGGGCCCTGTGCAGGACACAGGGCAGTGGTAGCGAAGCAGCAGTTAGCCCCAGACCCACACCATGTTGGAGGAGCCCGTGAAGCGCCAGTGGAACTGGTAGAGGCAATGGTTGTTGTGAGCCGTAACAAGAATGAAATGTAAAAATTAACTCTTGTTTTAAGTTTTGGTTTTGTATTCTGTTCCTGCTTTAATTTCTGTATTTCAAGATGGCAGCAGACAGTGGCAACATTAAACAACACTTCTCACTGTATTCGTAATACACTTGACAATAAATAAATCTAATTGAATCCGCTCTGATCTTGCTTCATTCTACTCAATACTCCAATCAGGGCTGGGGCAAGGAAGACAACTAGAATAAAGTTAAACTACAGCATTTACATAGAGCTTGATGATAAATGCCTTGTGTCTGTATACAACCTTCTACCTTTCTTCAGTAAATTAACTATATCAGTATGTCTCACTTAAACTGTTCACAATAATAATTTTAAAAGGAACAAGACCTTCCATGATAATGTTACCAGATCAATGACTACGACACAGCTGAGACTGTAAATTTTGCTGCACATAATTTTACCTTATCCTCAATGCATATCTTTATGCAAATCCTTCTTAAGCTTGAAAATATGTTTGATCAAATGCAATTAACAGATGCAACACTGGTGCAAGAGATCAAGTGGATATAGTATAGATCAAACATGGTATAATCTTTTCATCATTTCAAACTGGTTAGTTGAACATCTGTATCATTTTTACAACATTATTCATTTGAAATTCATGAGACTAGCAGCTGACTAGACCTTGACAAGCTACCTGGATAATATACACTCCCTCTTTTAGATGAAAGAAGCCTTTTCTTCATTTATATTCTCTTTGGAGACATATACATTGTCTGTATGCACACCTCTGCCACTGCAGGTGTGCACGGCCCTTGGTCCATCAGTGACTAAATTTACGGATACATATCAGAAGGATGGTGTGCAGGTATCTTGTAGATAGAGGAAGTCACTTAACTTTAAAGAACACGGTGATCTGATACTGGTGCATTGCAATTCAGCACAATCTTCAGATTACTACACCAGTGCCATTTCCTCAGGGCCACCAGCCTCTTGTTTGACTTTGTAACATTTGTCAAAGCATTGTGTACAGGCTAATCAAAATAAGACAGAATTAGTTCATTGCATCCTATGATTGCTGCAATGTGTCCAAGACAGATCTGATGAACTATAAGAGGAAGTACAAGTATGCAGTGTTGTGGATAAACAACACCTGATGTTGACATGCTAATGTACCATATCGTGTTGCTTTGAAAGGAAACTTGACACTGAAGAAAATCAGATATTAATAACGTGGCAAGTATGTTAAGTGTACTTCAAATTGGTCGGCATTTGGAAAAGATAAATTGACATCTCAGGTGGAGAAGGTTGATAAAATAGTTCAGAATCTGCGAAAGGTCACTATTCATTTGAAGGTCATCATTTCTGTGATGGAGGAATCATGGCAGTACAGTTGTATACAGGAAGCTCCCAAAAACAGCAAAACAATGATGATCACTTTGTTTTGTTTTGTGAAATTGATTGAGGGATAAACATTGGCCAGGAACAATTTTCCCTGCTCTCTTTCAAAATAGTGCCACAGGATCTTTTAGACTCATCCAAGAAGGCAGATATGGCCTCTGTTCAAAGTCTCAAAGAAGATAACACCTTGAACAGTGCTGTGCTCCCTCAGTACTGCGCTAGAGTTTCAACCTCATGTATTGGAAAGAGACTTGTATCTCAAACCTAGTGGCTCATAGACAAGAGTGCTCTCATCTGGGTCAAGGCTAACATGGTGTGAGCAATTAAGAGAAATTGAGGGCTGCAGATGCTGGAGAACCGAGTCAAGCGTGTGGTACTGGAAAAGCATAGCCGGTCAGGCAGCATCCAAGGAACAGGAGAATCCATGTTTCAGGCATAAGCTTTTAATCAGGATTGAGGCTTGTGGGTCAGGGATGACAGAAGATAACTCAGTAAGTGATAGGTGGATGAAGGTGAGGGAGAAGGTGATGGTCAGAGAGGGCAGTGATGGATGGGTCCGGAGGGCGGTGCCGAGTTGGAGACTTGGGACTGGGATAATGTGGTGGGAGGGGAAAATGAGGAAGCTGTTGAAATCCACATTTATCCGATGTGGTTGCAGGGTCCCAAGGCGGAATATGAGGCATTTCCTCTCCAGATGTTGGATGGTAACGGTTTGGCAGTGGAGGAGGACCAGGACCTGTATGTCCTTGATGGAGTGGGAGGGGGAATTGAAGTGTTTAGCCACAGGGTGGTGGGGTTGGTGAGTGTGGGTACCCCAGAGATGTTCTCAGAAACGATCCGCAAGATGGCATCCTGTCTCCCCAAAGTAGAGGAGACCACATCGGGTGCAACGGATGCAGTAGACGATATTAGAAGGTGTAGGTGAATATCTGACGAATGTAGAAGGATCCCTTGGGGCCTTAAACAGAGATGAGGGGAGTGGTGTGGATGCAGGTTTTGCACTTCTTGCAGTGGCATGGAAGGGTGCCAGGAGAGGAGTGTGGGCTGGTTGGGGGGCATGGACCTGACAAGGGAGTCGCGGAGGGAATAGTCTTTTTGGAATGCTGATAGGGGTGGGGAGGGAAATATATCTCTGATGGTGGGCCCGTTTGGAGGCATTGGGAATAAGGGATGGCATTTTTACAGGAGGTAGGGTGGGAGAAGGTGTGATCTAGGTAGCTGTGGATGTCAGTGGGCTTGTAGTATATGTCTGTGGTTAGTTGGTTGTCAGAGACGGTGATGGTGAGGTCCAGGAAGGGGAGAGAGGCTGCTGAGATGGTCCAGGTGAATTTGAAGTCGAGGTGGAAGGTGTTGGTAAAGTTGATGAACTGTTGATGGTGTGAGCAATCCAATACTTTGAACTAGAAAGTTTACAGGAGAGAAATATATACTTCATAAAATAAACTGAAGTGCTAACAACAAATCTTATACCAAATACAAGGCTGAGATTTTAATCAGTTCTAAACGCTTCGTGGAAGACCTAGTGAACTGGGCAGGCAGGATGAAGAGAAGTTTGGAAGGAGATCTGGTAGAAACATTCAAAAACCAGGAGGAGTCTGGACAGATTAGACAGGGGAAAAACCTTTTTCCACTATTGGACGGATTAAGAATGAGTGTGGCACAGATTTAAGGCAATTAGCAATGCAGGTGCAAGGAGAAGCTTTACACTGAAGGCTTATGATCTGGATTGTGATGTCACAGAGCACAGTGGAGGCATTCAAGAGGGAAATGGAATACTATTTGGAAAATGAAAACGGGCAGGGTTACAGGGAGCAGGCAGGGGAATGAGATTAAGTGAACTTGCTTACTTGGAAAGCTGGTTCAGACATGACAGGTGAAATGGAAGATAATGTGGCAAGTACGAGGCTGTGCACTTTAACAGGAAGAACTAAGAAGCTGAATATTATTTACACAGAGAAGGACGGCAGAAGGCTGCAGCACAGAAGGATTTGGGAGTCCATGTGCATAAATCATAAAAAGCTGGCATACAAGTCCATCAAGTATTAGGGAAGGCAGATGGAATATTAGCCTTTATTTCAAATGGAATGGAGTATTAAAAATAAGGAAGCTTGCTGAAATTATACAAGACACTAGTTAAAGCACATCTGACAAATGGACAGATTCAGTCCCCTTATTCAAGGCAAGATATACTGACATTGGAGGGAATCCTGATAATGTTCACTTGGTCTGTCCTGAGTATGAGGGAGTTTTCCAAGGGAGAGAGGTAGAATAAGTTGTACGTGTATTCATTGGAGTTTATAAGAAATTTTTATTCAAACAATTGAGACTGTTAGGGGCTTGTCAATGTTCATGCTGAGAGATATTTAGCCTTAATGGGAGAGTCTCACACCAGAGGGCACAATCTCAGAGTAAGGGATCACTCATTTGAGACAGCAATGAGAAAGAATTTATTCTGTCAAAGAGTACTTAATGTGTGCAATTCTTTACTGCAGAGAGCTCTCAAGATAGGGTTATTAAGTATATTCAGGGCTGAGGTAAACAGATTCTTAAATCAGTGAGTAAAGTCAGGGTTACGGGTTTAAGGCAAATTGGAGTTGATGATTATCAGATCAGCCATGATCTCACTGAACAGTGGAGCAGATGCTGAATGATGTACTTCTGCTCCTATGTTTTATGGTCTTATGATCGACGCTGTTACAATTCTGTGCGAGATTATTAGAAAAATGAAACACAGCCACAATAGTTACTATAAGTTACAGAAGTATTTTTATGTAATTGAAATTGCTGAGGGGTACCTTTTTTTACAACCGGAAATTACTATCTTTTTGCCCAATTAAGGACAGTTACATAACAGTGTGCAAATTCTGAAATTTGCTTTCCGGAGAATGGGAGGTGACTCTACACACAACACGTGGATTGAGATTCTATGACCAGGTTGGGTGACCAACTGAATTTGGCAGAGGTCTGGGGATTGAAAAGATGGGAAGTGGGAAGTAACTGCAAAATACTGACACCTCAACTAGGAACTGGACATTTGCATTTCTAGCATATATGATAAATTGGTAGCTACACAGCTTGCCATACAAGAATACACCCTTCCCTTTTGTTGCTCGGCAAGCCTTTCCCTAACTCTCCAAGTTACCCTGGGAGGAAGACCCTTAGAGCTAAAAAGAAAATTGTTACTTTCACAAATCATGAAATTGTTTTCAGGCAGATTGGATACTTTCTACATTAAGACAGCAAAATCTAGCTGTCAGATTAATCAAAGGTGGTACAAAGTTAATTAAACAGTTCGTATGGCAACTTAATTTTTCTTATTGCTCATTGATGTTGCGTTCAGAGCTATCCTAGCTGCCAGTCTGGCAGTATCTTTGCGGTAAGGTGAAATCTCATGAGTGATTAGCAACAGACTTTATTGAACATTACTATATATAGAGCCTGGTAATAGGCAACATTTTACTTGGAGCCCCACAGATCCAGGCTCAAGTTTCATGTGATCTAACATAGCTTCTTTCCTACAGGCTCAGTAGTTAAAGCTAGAGTATAGATAAAATTTCCTACATACTACATTCTTTATTCAAATCTTGATTAGATTAGATTACTTACAGTGTGGAAACAGGCCCTTCGGCCCAACAAGTCCACACCGACCCGCCGAAGCGTAACCCACCCATACCCCTACATTTACCCCCTGCCTAACACTACGGACAATTTAGCATGGCCAATTCACCTGACCCGCACATCTTTGGAATGTGGGAGGAAACCGGAGCACCCGGAGGAAACCCACGCAGACACGGGGAGAACGTGCAAACTCCACACAGTCAGTCGCCTGAGGCGGGAATTGAACCCGGATCTCTGGCGCTGTGAGGCAGCAGTGCTAACCACTGTGCCACCGTGCCGCCCTTCACACTTCACACCCTTATTTTTCAAAACACATCCTACCTTCTCCTAATTTCTTCTTCTGATATCTCTGTGGTTTTCTAATTCTAACCTCTTGAGGACTCAGCATTGATGGTTGTGCCTATTTCTGTCTTGATCATAAGACCTAGAATTTCTTCAGAAAAATCCCTGCCCTTCTATGTCTCTTTTGTCTTAAGGGGCTCCTTCAGATCATCTTCTTTGATCAAGTGACCTTCTAATATCCCTTTATACAGCTCAGTGTTAAATTCCATTTAATAACTCTCCTCTGAAGAGCACTCGAATATTTTATTCTGTTAAATATGCTAGAAAAATGCAAGCTGGTCTTGGTAAATCTTTTGCTGATCAAATCGATAGACACTGGCACTCGGGAGTTGAAACAATCCAAAATGCTCCTGGTATGTGTGTGTATGCGCGCGCACACACACACACACACACATTGGTACAAGGTGAATCTTGCCTTTGCAAACCAACACCACCAGCATTTCTTGGAATTTCTTTTGAATAAAAAAAGACTAATTTAGTGTCTAATCCAGCCACATTATTAGCTCTATTCATCTTTGAGCTTATATAAGAGAAAGTGAGGACTGCAGATACAGGAGATCATAGATGCTGGAAAAGCACAGCCGGTCAAGCAGCATTCGAGGGCAAGATCCTGATGAAGAGTCTATGCTTGAAATGTCAATTCGCCTGCTCCTCGGATGCTGCCTGACCGGCTGTGCTTTTCCAGCAACACACTCTTTGACTTTGGGCTCGTATCGTCAGGATAGAGTTTACTGTTGCATCAGTGTACCATCAGATAAGCACTCAAATTTCTATCATTGTTTTAAGACTGATTCTGATGGGATTTAACACAATTATATGGATCTTGTTTTTATTCATGAAGTTAGGATTCCACATTACTTATCAAATTTCTCAAACACCTCTACGTGCTTTTTCATAAAACTGATTATTGTTATTAAATAGGCAAATCCAGCAGCAATTTTGCACATAGCAGGCATATACAAACAGAAGTTGGCAAACGCACCAAAATCCCCTTCTTTCATTTAAGTATCATAGGATTTTTAACATGCACCCAAACCATTGAACAAGCAGAAATGATCTTGGTTCATCCAAAGGCGAAAAGAACTCGCTTTCAGTGCAGTACTTCCTCAGTACCAATCTGGACAGTCACTGTTGATTCAAATACTGGGAATCAAGCATTCAACCTTAAACTTTTTGTTATTAGGTGTATGTACATACAATTCAGTTCCATAACGTGACTGGATGTGATTTTTGGAGTGGAGATGCTTGAGATGTAACATGTAAAGTTGTAAAATACAAGACTCCAATTCTGTCCAGGCCATGAGTTATAACAAGCTACATATAGGTTTACGATGATTTCCACTTCCTTGTATTCCAGTCTTCTACATATGTGTACTCGTCAGTATCAAAATCCTTTGGTCACTATTTTACTATTTACCTAATCCGTAGGTATCTCCCAGTAATCTTAAACTCCATCTATACTGTATTCAATATCACGCTGTCTTATTATCATTGACAAACTTGAACATGGCTTTCCATTGCATTATTTAAGTCACTAACAAATAATGAAAATTTGAGGCGACATCGATCCTTCTGAGTACCCCTCATCTATCATGTCTGTTTAATAGAGTATCAATCAACAATCATTATCTCTTTGATAATGAACAGGCACTTTATTGCGGTAAGAGATGAATAAAGAAAATAGCTTGCTTTTATATTTTTTATGACTCAGAAGTTTGATTTTAATTTTCGATCATAGAATTTCTTTTCCATTCATTCACAGGACATCAGTGCCACTGACTAGGTCAAGACACACAGTGATCCCTAACTGCCCTTTGAGTGATTTAGGATCAGGCCTGTTGTGTCTCAAGCAATGAAGACCTTTTGGAAATGTACTCATTGTTCTAAAGTAAAATTATTTTTCAGTTTTTTTATGGTAACTCAGCATTTGTTTCCTATTCCTAGTTTCTCTTAACCTGTGGCATGCCAGAACATTTCAGTGGGACATTGCTGTGGGTCAGGAGACACACACAGGCCAGACCAGGTAAGGCTGGCAGATTTCCTCACTTGAAGGTCTTTAATGAATTAAATATGTTCTTACAAGACTCAATGGTAGTTTCACAGCACTGTACGCGAGACCAGCATTAAATTCCAGATTTATTATTCATTGAATTTAAATTCATCAACTCCTATGATCGAATTTGAACCAATGTCCTCAAAGCATTAATCTTACTATCTGCATTACAAATCCAGTGGCACCCCCACCTCTCTCTTAATAGTCAAAATGCACACATTGCAATCAGTAATGTGATAATGACCATCTATTCTGTTAAAAACTGATGCTTGGTGAGGAATAAATATTGATCAGGACGCTTGACAAAATAATGAATTATTTTGAACAGCGTCATGAGATTTCTTTGTTAACATTCACCATGGAGAGAGAGTGTCTCACCTGAATGACAATACCTCTATAAATGCACCATTCCCTCATATGACAATGCATTGGTGTAGCAGTGCTCTGAAAGCTTGTACTTCCAAATAAACCTGTTGGACTATAGCCTGGTGTTGAGTGATTTTTAACTTTGTCTATCCCAGTCCAACACCAGCATCTTCACATCTTGGTGTAGAAGGATTACTTCACCAAGAAAGGGAATTGAACCCCCAAACTTCTGACTGAGAAGCAAGACTCTTACTGCTTAGTGAAGACTGACACATGGAAGAGGAGAAATGGGTTCTGCCTTCATTATGATCAATGTCAAAGAGAGTCAACATTCAGTAAGCCTGAACTTGTAAATGCTCCTTGTCAAAGCAATGAATTTATGCATATCTGCATGTGGCATGGTATTAACTATTGCCATTTACCATATTTGTACTGAAAGACATTTCTCATAAAAATATTGTGCTCAGTATTCAGAGACTGGGAATATTCAGCAAATTTCAGATGAAGTGAAGCATGACTGCAGATAACACAATTGGGCTTTGATTTTATTTTGCAAGTTTACACTCTTGAACACAGGGTTAACTTGTCAGAATTCATTGTATAGTATTATGGGACTTAGGTTCTAATGGGACTGAGTGTAAGATGGGGATTAAAGGTTAAACAGCATATACTATTTTATTCAATTCAATTCAATTCCATATAAAATGATTTCAGACAAAGGAGAAAACAGAAAAAACTGCACATGTGGTCGAATGTTTCTGTGTCTGTACAGATTGGAATAGATAGTCTCTCCCTGGTATGACTTCATCAGGTCTAAGCAGCAATTTTCTCTATGCCTGTTCTTACTGGGATAAGTCTCTGACAGAGGTCCAGAACCAGTTTAATGGTATGAAGTTTCCATAATCACCATAGCAGACTAGACATTGACTACAGTTTTGCTAGGACTGCTTGATGCCACAGCCAGGTGGCCCTGACAGAACCCAAAATAATCATCAATGAGCAATTTATTCCTAAAAAAGTGCTGCTTAATAGTATTGTTGATATCTTCCGTCACTCCATCGAATCCGCAAAAAATCCTTTAAAATGTTCTAATAAAAAGTACAGAAGGAGGAACTTTATTCTTTTTAAACTACTACCAATATACAGCCATCTCTCCATGACATTCATTGTCATTGCCAAATCCCTCATTATCAATATCCTGGGAGATACTAATGACCAGAAGCTGAACTGGAACAACACTATTAATATTGTGACTACAAGAGCAGATCAGACGGTTGGAATTCTGCAGTGAGCAGTATAAAATATTTCAAATTCACTTATGTTCCTGAGGTCACCAGGGTTTCTGTTTGTTCTCTGCAACTCTGTCTAAATGTTTTGTTATTCTACATCCATGATTCGTTTTAATACAATGTTGATGTGAATATTTTCCAAATCTTGTTGAACATGGACACTCAGTGTGGCTACAGGGCTTGCAGCTATACATGTAGTGTGTTAATATTCATCTCACTTACAGGATCTGTAAGCTCAATTTTCAAATGAACTAAAACTCCTGACATATAGCTACTTTCATACATCTGCGCACTCTAATCACACAGGTACCCAGTGCTAGACAATGATTCACAAGTAACAGCTGAGAAATAGTGATTCTACTATTTTCTATCATTAATATCAATGTTAGTGGTCCAGAGGGGATTATACATCAGGGAGAATTATATATTTTCTCATTTTAATAACTATATACCCGACCAAAATCTCATCAGTTTGCTAACTAGAGGAACGAGTGCACAGGGAAACAAACAATACTTGCTGGGAGCAATTTGTCCTTAAGTTACATTTTTCAAAACATTTATGTCAGATTTCAGTCAATGTAATTTGCATTTATGTCTTTTTTCATTCATTAGCGGGACATGCATATCACTGGCTGGCGAACATTTATTGCCTGTCCCTATGGCCTTTGAGATATTTTAGATAGTTGCTGTGGGGCCGGAGTCACATGTAGGCCAGACCTGGTGGGGATGGCAGATTCCCTTCCCTGGAGGGCATTAGTAAACCAGATGGGTTTTTCCTGACAATCCACAATGGTTTCATGGTCATCAACAGATTTGTAATTCCAGATGATTACTGAATTCAAATTCCACCATCTCCCGTGGCAAGATTTGAACCGAGGTCCCCAGAACATTACCCGAGTTTCTGGATTTATGGTTTAGCAATAAACCCCTAGGCTATTGCCTCCCCTTTATGAAGGAAGATTCTACTTGAACTATTTCCATTTTTATTTGTTCGGGTTAGGATACAAATGCTAAATATAACTCAGTACACTTGTAATAATATTCTGGATTAGTGGTGCTGGAAGAGCACAGCAGTTCAGGCAGCATCCGAAGAGCAGTAAAATCAACGCTTCGGGCAAAAGCTCTTCATTAGGAATACAGGCAGAGAGCCTGAAGCCTGGAGAGATAAGTGAGAGGAGGGTGGGGGTGGGGAGAAAGTAGCATAGAGTACAATAGGTGAGTGGGTGAGGGGATGAAGGTGATAGGTCGGGGGGGGTGGAGGCTGGGGTGGATAGGTGGAAAAGAAGATAGGCAGGTAGGACAAGTCATGGGGACAGTGCTGAACTGGAAGTTGGGAACTGCGGTGAGGTGGGGGAAGGGGAAATGAGGAAACTGTTGAAGTCCACATTGATGCCCTGGGGTTGAAGTGTTCAGAGGCAGAAGATGAGGCATTCTTCCTCCAGGCATCTGGTGGTGAGGGAGCGGCGGTGAAGGAGGCCCAGGACCTCCATGTCCCCAGCAGAGTGGCAGGCAGAGTTGAAATGTTGGGCCACAGGGCGGTGTGGTTGATTGGTGCGGGAGTCCCGGAGATGTTCCCTAAAGCGCTCCCCAATGTAGAGGAGACCGCATCGGGAGCAACGGATACAATAAATGGTATTGGTGGATGTGCAGGTAAAACTTTGATGGATGTGTAAGGCTCCTTTAGGGCCTTGGATAGAGGTGAGCGGGGAGGTGTGGGCGCAGGTTTTGCAATTTCTGCAGTGACAGGGGAAGCTGCCAGGATGGGAGGGTGGGTTGAAGGTGGGGCATGGACCTGACCAGGTAGTCACGGAGGGAACTGTCTTTGCGGAAGGTGGAAAGGGGTGGGGAGGGAAAAATATCCCTGGTGGTGGGGTCCGTTTGGAGGTGGTGAAAATGTCGGCGGATGATTTGGTTTATGCGAAGGTTGGTAGGGTGGAAGGTGAGCACCAGGGGCGTTCTGTCCTTGTTACGGTTGGAGGGGTGGGGTCTGAGGGCAGAGGTGCGGGATGTGGACGAGATGCGTTGGAGGGCATCTTTAACCACGTGGGAAGGGAAATTGCGGTCTCTAAAGAAGGAGGCCATCTGGTGTGTTCTGTGGTGGTACTGGTCCCCCTGGAAGCAGATACGGCGGAGGCAGAGGAATTGGGAATATGGGATGGCATTTTTGCAGGAGGTGGGGTGGGAAGAGGTGTAATCCAGGTAGCTGTGGGAGTTGGTGGGTTTGTAAAAAATGTAGGTATCAAGTTGGTCGTCATTAATGGAGATGGAGAGGTCTAGGAAGGGGAGGGAGGTGTCAGAGATTGTTCAGGTAAATTTAAGGTCAGGGTGGAAAGTGTTGGTGAAGTTGATGAATTGCTCAATCTCCTCGCGAGAGCACGAGGTGGTGCCAATGCAGTCATCAATGTAGCGGAGGAAGAGGTGGGGAGTGGTGCCAGTGTAATTACAGAAGATAACTGTTCTACGTAGCCAACAAAGAGACAGGCAGAGCTGGGGCCCTTACGGGTGCCCATGGCTACCCCTTTGGTCTGCAGGAAGTGGGAGGATTCGAAGGAGAAATTGTTAAGGGTGGGGACCAGTTCGGCCAAATGAATGAGAGTGTCGGTGAAAGGATACTGTTGGGGACGTCGGGAGAGGAAGAAACAGAGGACTTGGAGGCCCTGGTCATGGCGGACGGAAGTGTGGGGGGATTGGATATCCATGGTGAAGAAGAGGCGTTGGGGGCCGGGGAAACGGAAGTCTTGGAAGAGGTGGAGGGCGTGGGTGGTGTCTCGAACATATGTGGGGAGTTCCTGGACGAGGGGGGATAGGACAGTGTCGAGGTAGGTAGAAATGAGTTCAGTGGGGCAGGAGCATGCTGAGTTCAGTGGGGCAGGAGCATGCTGAGTCAATGGGTCGGCCAGGGTGGTCAGGCTTGTGGATCATGGGAATGAGGTAGAACGGGGCACTGCAGGGTTCCCGGACTATGAGGTTGGAAGCTGCGGGTGGGAGATCTCCTGAGGTGATGAGGTTCTGTATGGTCTGGGAGGTGATGGTTTGGTGATGGTGGGGTGGGGTCATGGTCAAGGGGGCAGTAGGAAGAGGTGTCCTCGAGTTGGTGTTTGGCCTCAGCGGTGTAGAGGTTCGTGTGCCAGACTACCACTGTGCCCCCTTTATCTGCTGGCTTGATGGTGAGGTCGGGATTGGAGGGCTGCGCGATGTGAGGGTGAGAGGTTGGAGTGGGGGAGGGGAGTAGACAGGTAGAGGCGGTTAACGTCCTGGCGGCAGTTGGAAATGAAGAGGTCGAGGGCAGGTAATAGGCCAGTGCGGGGTGTCCAGGTGGATGCAGTGTGTTGGAGGTGGGCGAAGGGGTCCTCGGAAGGGAAATGTGGCTGTGGTAGCAAGTTTGTTTCAGGAATTTGTTTCCTCTGCCCTGAAGCTCTTCAACCGTGTCCTGAAACAAACTCGCTACCACAGCCACACTTGCTTCCTCAGTGCCTGCCTCCGTAACCAACTCATCCCACACGGACTCCGGACCACCTTTAAACCAGCAGAGTTCGGACCCGAACAGGACAAACAGTATAGGCTACAGGTTCAAAAACACCAGCAACGGTTCTCCTTCAAGATCCTCCGCTCCACACTCGCAGCAATGCGCCGGCACCTAACCTCTCTACAGTCTGCCCTGCCTCAGCTGAGGGCCACACTCAGAATTGCAAAGGACCCACTCTGTACTACATTTTCAGGAGAATTCATACTCTCAACAAACAGTATTTCAATTCCATCTCAAACATCAAAAACTGTAAGTACAACAACCTTTTATCTACCCACCTCCATAACCAGCGCTCCTCAAACATTCCAGTAGATTCCCCTGGCCTCTGGAACTGCTCGAACGCCATTAGCCATGCGGGTGGTGCAGCTGCCACCCCCATGCTGATTGACGATGTCACTTCCACCCCCATCACGGCCACTCCCACAGCCAATTCCACCCCTCACAATTCCTCATGCACCACACGTGACATCACTTCCGCCCCTCACATCATCGCTGATGTCACACACTCAGTGACTTCCGCCCCCCCCCCCCACCCCCACTGCCGCGTTTGCCACCACTTCCGCCCCCACCAACGCCCCTCACCTGCATTCTGCTGACACCCCCCCCCATTGTCACCATCCCTGTCCTCCAGAACCCGGAGGGGAACACCACCTCTACTCATCACTCCACTCCCATTCCCCCCGCCACCACACCCACTCCAGTTACCAGCTCCACCCCCACTCCCAGCTCCACACCCACATCAGATCCCAGCTCCCAGCTCCGCCGAGTTTTCACCATCCCCCCAGACCTTCCCCTCACTGAGGACGAAGTATCAGTCCTCAGCAAAGGGCTCACCTTCAAGCCTCTCCGTCCACGCATCAATGAACTTAATACACGCTGTGACGTCGAACACTTTTTCCGCTGCCTCCGCTTCCGAGCTTACTTTCACAATCAGGATTCCCGCCCACTGTCCGAGGACCCCTTCGTCCACCTCCAACACACTGCATCCACCTGGACACCCCGCACTGGCCTATTACCTGCCCTCGACCTCTTCATTTCCAACTGCCTCCAGGACATTAACCGTCTCAACCTGCCTACTCCCCTCCCCCACTCCAACCTCTCACCCTCACCGCCCTCAGACCCCACCCCTCCAACCGTAACAAGGACAGAACGCCCCTGGTGCTCACCTTCCACCCTACCAACCTTCGCGTAAACCAAATTATCCACTGACATTTCCGCCACCTCCAAAAAGACCCCACCACCAGGGATATATTTCCCTCCCCACCCCTTTCCGCCTTCCGCAAAGACCGTTCCCTCCGTGACTACCTGGTCAGGTCCACATCCCCCCTTCAACCCACCCTCCCACCCTGGCACCTTCCCCTGCCACCGCAGGAACTGTAAAACCTGCACCCACATCTCCTCCCTCACCTCCATCCAAGGCCCTAAAGGAGCCTTTCACATTCAAAGTTTTACCTGCACATCCACCAACATCTGTTGCTCCCGATGCGGTCTCCTCTACATTGGGGAGACTGGACACCTCCTCGCAGAGTGCTTTAGGGAACATCTCCGGGACACCAGCACCAATCAACCACACCGCCATGTGGCCCAACATTTCAACTCTCTCTCCCACTCTGCTGAGGACATGGAGGTCCTGGGCCTCCTTCACTGCCGCTCGCTCGCCACCAGACGCCTGGAGGAAGAACACCTCATATTCCGCCTCGGAACACTTCCACCACAGGGCATCACTGTGGACTTCAACAGTTTCCTCATTTCCCCTTCCCCACCTCACCCCAGTTCCAAACTTCCAGCTCAGCACTGTCCCCATGACTTGTCCTACCTGCCTATCTTCTTTTCCACCTATCCACTCCAGCCTCCCCCACTCACCTATTGTACTCTATGCTACTTTCTCCCCACCCCCACCCTCCTCTCACTTATCTCTCCATGCTTCAGGCTCTGCCTGTATTCCTGATGAAGGGCTTTTGCCCGAAACGTCCATTTTGCTGCTCATCGGATGCTGCCTGAACTGCTGTGCTTTTCCAGCACCACTCTAATTCAGAATCTGTTTTCCAGCATCTGCAGTCATTGTTTTTACACAGTTGTAATAATAGTAGATTCAAATCCATTTGAGGATTTGAGTACATAATCAAGGCTGAAACCTCAATGCATCGTTGCAGAAGTTCTGTATTTTGAGATGGTATCCACTTTCACTAAACTTTAGCTTCCAAGCCATGAAAAGCAGCATCACTGGGTCATTTTTAAAAATAAATTTAGACCTGGAGAAGCCATTATAGTTCAATGTTGAGGTTAACAATCCATTCCCCTACTTCAATTGCCACTGTGTGAATGATTGTGACACTACCTTGAATGGACCTCTCAGTGAGTGGGCAATGATGGAATCTAGATGGCTGTGGTCACAACTTGAGCCATTCCTCAGCCATAGGATTATACGCCTTGGAAACAGACTCTTTGGTTCAACTTGTCCATGCCGACCAGATATCCTAAACTGATCTTGTCCCATTTGCAACATTTAGCCCATATCCCTCTAAATACTTTCTGTTCATCTACCCCACCAATGCAGATGCCTTTTAAATGTTGTAATTGTACCAGCCTCCACCACATCCTCTAGCAGCTTGTTCCATTCATGCACCACCCTATTCAGCCTTATAGCTTAAGCCCTCTAATGTCAGCAATATATGGTCCACTTGTGGATTAAGAGGTCACATCTCCTCTGGCCTGCCCTGAAGAGACTGAGGCTGCCCAGATTTTCCAAGGAAGGTTGATTTCATCTCTCAGGTAGTTACCAGATTGCAGTTGGTGACATTCAACCAAGACATGCTTCATCAAGAGACAGAGGTGTTATCAGTGTATATAATGCTGAGTGTGATTCAGTAGGGTCTACGGCATTTCAGTTGAGCAACTTTATCTTTAAGATTCTGCATCAATGGGAGTGCTTCATTAGCTATTAGCTGGTGATGTTCTTTCAGGAGAATGTTTTCTCTGCAGACAATAAGAAGTTCAATCTCTGACGAAAGGAAGCCATCTCAAGAAGTATTGGCCTTGATATCCCAGAAACAATCCTTCTAGTGTTCTGGAAACGAACAGTTCATTGATGTTTGTGGGACCAAACTGGACAAGGTGCCACACTGTCCATTAGCAGTCACTGCACTGCAATTAATTCATTACATTTGAAGGATGGAAACTTTATTCTTATTCATTCACGAGAAGTGATGTCACCAACATTTATTGGAATGTTGACATGTTTCCAGGCCAGGATAGTCCATAACTAAGAGGAAAGTTTGCAGGTGATATTCCCATGTGTCTGCTGCCCTTATCCTTCTATGTCATCTTGGGGAGTTATGGCATTCATCCTATGTGGAAGGTACACCTTCTGTCACTGCATCAGTCTTAGAGGGAATGCAGAAGGTGGAGGGAATAATAGCGGATGTCGTGTGAACCAAACAGACTGCTTTGCTTTGGATGGTGTTGAGCTTCTGCAGTATTGTTGGAGATTCACATGGAAAAAAATCACCAACATTCCTGATGTTTGACATGCTTTGGGCAGTCAATTTGTGAGTTGGTCCCTGCAGAAGTCCTAGGATCAGACTTGCTCTTATTGTAGCAGTATTTATGTGGCTTGTCCCATTCAGTTTCTGGTCAATGGTACCTCCAAAGATGTTGGTAGTGGGAAATCAGCAGTGCCATTGAGAGATGGCTGTGTTCTCTCTTCTTATTGATGTGCATTGTCTACCAGTCGTGTGGTACATATCTAACTTGCCACTTGTCAACCAAGCTTGAATGTTATCTGGGTCTTGATACATGTAGACATGGGTTATTTCTGTTTATCTGTGAGGAGTCACTGAACATGGTTCAATCATCCCCACTTCTGACCTTATGACTAAGTGAAGGTCATTGATAAAGCAGCCGAAGGTGGTTGCACCTAGGACTCTAGCCTGTGGACTTCCTGCAGTGATATCCTGGGACTGAGGTAATTTATAATTAGAGCACACAAACAGGCCCTTCAGTCTAACTTGTCTGCACCGATCAGATATCCTAAACTGATCTGGTCCCATTTGCCAGCATTTGGCCTGTATCCCTCTGAACCTTTCTATTCATAGGTTCTACATTTGCTCACTGAATCTCAACCTGTGCTACAAATCTTCTCAAAAATCACCCTTTCTATTCATATACCCATGCAGATGCTTTTTAATTGTTGTAATTGTGGCAGCTTCCACCACTTCCTCTGGCAGCTCATTCCTTCCACGCACCTCCCTGTGAGAAGCCTTTAGATGGCTTTTAAATCTCTCCCCTCTCACTTTAAACTTATGCCTTCTAGTTTTGTGCTCCCCTACCCTGGTGAAAAGACCTTGTCTATTTATCCTATCCATGCCCCTCATGATTTTATAAACCTCTATAAAGGTCCCCCTTAGCCTCCGATGCTCCAGGGAAAACAGCCCCAGCCTGTTCAGCCTCTCCCTATAGCTCAAACCTTCCAACCCTGGCAACATCCTTGAAAATCTTTTCTGAACCCTTTCAAGTTTAACAACATCTTTCCTGTAGCAGGTTTAAATTTTTAAAAAATCAGACAAATCATAATTGCTAAGTAATTGTGTGCACGTTGTTCCCTGGACTGTAGAATTCGTACAATTATGTTGCAGTGTCATTCTATGACACTGGATGAATTAGAGACGAATTAGAGACTCAACTGCACATACTGAGTGTTTTTTTTGGGTGGGGGGGGCTGGAAGTTAATTTTCCTTTCCATGCAAATCACTGTTCAAAGCAGTGATGCTATTCACTGATGCTGGCCACAGTGCAATAACGAGATGTCAGCTGTTGCATCTCCTCATCACAAGCTTGTGACTTTAAGTCCAACTCTGGTCCTTAAGCACAATGATTAAGGCTGACACTCCAACATGACACTGTGTCAGCGGTACCTGCTTTCAGGTCATCTGTAAAAACCGAGATCCTCCTTACTCATTTAAATGGACATAAAACATTCCATTGAACTATTCTGAAGAGTAGCAGGGGAGCTTTTTTTTCAGAATAGATTAGATTCCCTACAGTGTGGAAACAAGCCCTTCAGCCCGACCAGTCCACATCGACCCTCCGAAGAGTAACCACCCAGACCCATTTCCCTCTGACTAACGCACCTTTCATTATTGGCAATTTAGCATGGCCAATTCACCTGACCTGCACATCTTTGGACTGTGGGAGGAAACCGGAGCACCCAGAGGAAACCCATGCAGACATGGGGAGAATATGCAAAGTCCACACAGACAGTTGACCAAGGCTGGAATCGAACCTGGGACCCTGGTGCGGTGAGGCAGCAGTGCTAACCACTGAGCCATCGTGCCACCCAATATCCAGATAAATTTCATCCCACAATCAACATCATAAAAGCTAACTATTGTCACACTGCAGTTTGGACAAGCTTGCTGCACACAAATTTGCTGTTGTACTACCAACAATATTGCAGTGTATTCTCTTGTAAAAAATACATCACAGACTATAGAGTAGTTTAGGTATCCTATGATCATGAAAGGCTCTATGTAAATAGAAGTCTTTCCTTCCATGTCAAATTGACCATCCTTCCATCACAAACCCAGATAACAATGGCGGTCTCAATTCCAGTTCAATTTTCTTTCCAACCAACAATGTAAAAAGTTACTGTTTGGTCCAAAGTTCACTGGATTACAGCCAGACCAAGAATCCAAGCTAATATTTCCCATTAAAATGGCCACTGGATACAACTGTCAGTAGCATTCTACTCCTTGCTTTATCTAAGTTGGCTAATTCAGTAAATTTCAACTCCAGCTTGGGAACCTCTGGAAGATACCAGTTATCTGTTTTTCTCAAAATCAGATTGCACATAGTTCCAGAAGTAACCATCACTGTCCTTTCTCAATAAACCATTCATTGTGTTTGCTTAATTGCCTTTAAATTATGGTGTGTAATCATTGTCAACTGTCACACCTGCCTATTGGGAAAATGCCCATGCAATAACATGGGTTGACAGATTAATCTAGTCAGACCAGGAGCAATGATGAACTCTTGTAGTCTGCAGTAATATGTGTCATCTCCAGAGATCTCAGTGATCGCATTCTCCTGTCTAGGCTGTCATGTCATAAGTTCAAATCCGTTTCTGAAAAGGACTGGCAACTCTGTCCTGACCAAGTGCTACATTGTCAGGAGGTGTTAATTGAAAAGGAGACATGACATGAATACTCCATTAGGGAAAGTGGCACTAGGGAATAGAACTAATGCAGGCAACGTGGGTCAAATGGCCTCCTTCTTCAGCATAACTATTCTGTAATTCTGTCTTACTTGCCAGTCTTGGGTAGAAATAACTGATCCCATGATATCTAATACAAACAAGAACAGAAGCATTGCCGTGAGTGTTCAGACTCATTTACTTTTAACCAACATTATCAAAATAAATGTTTTAATCATCATCACATTGCTGTTCATGAGGTTTTACTGTGTTCAAATTGGCTGCTAATTTCCCATTTGGCAAAGGTGAGTATACTTCAAAAGTATAAATGTCTGTCAAGTGCTTTGGGACATCATGAAGCCATGAAAGGCACAACATAAATTCCAATCTTCTTAAAGGTGCCAACAAAATCACTGACTTCAAAGCACTTCTTTAGCTTATAGGTCATTACATTCAAATATGGCACAGGCAGATTACTGGCAACATAAATACTCACTGAGATCTGAAAATACAATGCAACACAGTTCAAAATGAAAGACTGTCAATCAACCTAGGTAACGTAATACTAAGAAGCCATGGGATATTGGTACCATGGTTACTTGTTTGTGCTTTATTTTTATCTATTTCTGAAAGAAACGATTTAGATTGGTTGCCACTTTGCACAGGGGAGGTGATTATGGCATTATTGCTAGACTGTTAATCCACAGACCAAAGTAATGTCCCAGGGACCTGGGTCTGAATCCTGCCACAGGAGATGGTGGCATTTGAATTCAATAAATATGTGGAATTAAGAATCTAATGGTGACCATGAATCCATTGTCAACTGTCAGGAAAAACCCATCTGGCTCACTAATGTTCTTCAGGGATGGAAACTGCCATCTTTATCTGGTCTGTCCTATATGTGACTCCAGGCCCACAACAATGTGACTGCCCTCTGGGAAATTAGGGATGGGCAATAAATGATAGCTAAGCTAGTGATGTTCTCATCTCATTGATGAATTTTTAAAAAACATGAAAATATACAGAGAATCAGGCCTATTCAGTTTGTCTATTGACGCCCTTTAACATGAATAGTCATTCTATCCACAGTTCTTTACTCATTTCAAGATTACAATAATAGCATTAGAATAACTGAGCCACAGCATTACACTCATAAATATCACAATTTAATTTATGAGTCCTATAAATTCCAACAGACTGAAAATAACCATGATGTCATCTTTAATGTGTAGCAAAATTAGAGTTCCCAAATTTATATTTCTGAATGAAAATGCACCATAATGAATGCTGAATTATGAGCTGGAAATTGTAACATGCAGCTAATTGAATTTTCCGATCAGAACAATCATATTTGTGTCAGGTGGAGTTTAATTTAGATAACTGTGAGATGTTGCATTTGGTAAGGCAAACCAGAGCAGGACTTGTACTGTTAATGGTAATGGAGTGTTGCCAAACAGAGACCTATGGGTGCAGGTGCACAGTTTTTGGGAAAGTGGAGTTGCAGGAGGATAGGATGTTAAAGAAGGCATTTGTTATGCTTGCCTTTGTTAGTCAGAACATTGAGTACAGGTGTTTGGGGTGGGACTAGATTGGGTTGGGATAAATGGTCGGCATGGATGGGTTGGACCGAAGGGTCTATTTCCATGCTGTACATCTCTATGACTCTATGTACAAGACATTGGTGAGTCCAGTTTTACAATGCTACTTACAATTCTGATCATTCTTCTGTAAGAAAGATGTTGTTAAACCTGAGATCTGAAAAGATTTACGAGGATGTTGCTGGGACTGGAGGGTTTGAGCTCGAGGGAGAGGCTGCTAGGCTGGAGCTTTCTTCCCTTGACTGTTGGAGGCTGAGGGAGTGACCTTATAGAGGTTTATTAAATCATGAGAGGCATGGATAGGATGAACTTACACAGTCTGTTCCCTGGGCAGTGAAAGTCCAAAACTAGAGGACATAGATTTAAGGTGAAAGGAGAAAGATTTAAAAGGGACCTGAGGGGTAATGTTTTCACACAGAGGGTGATGAGTGTATGGAACAAGCTACCGGAGAAAATGGTGGAGGCTGGTACAAATACAACATTTAAAAGGCATCTGGATGGGTATATGAATAGGAAGGGTTTAGAAGGATATGGGCCAAATGCTGGCAGATGGGACTAGATCAGATTGGGACATCTGGTCAGCATGACCGAGTTAGACTAAAGGGTCTGTTTCTGTGCTGTATGAGTCTGTGACTCTATTTCATAGTTAACACATGCCATGGAGTTCATTTGGTTACCTTCACAGTCAGTATGAAATATTAATTTGTTGTTCATTGCATTTAGTAACTATAACTGTTAAACTTTTCAGGATGCATTCTGAAACTAACTAGGGCTTGCAATCTGCTGCGTAAATATGAATGATCTCCAAATACATATGGAACATTTCCATTACATTAAATTTCATTTCTCTGATGCCAAGATAAGATGTCTAGTCTTCAGATACTGAACCAAAAACTCATCCCTTGCTGAAAGAGCTTCTAAATTAGCAGCAACTCCAGTGAATGAATGAAGCCATTTTAAGAATTTGCTCCTCTGGTGACTAAGTCATGATGCATGAACCAGTACATGACGGAGATCACAGCTTGGTGTCTGGTATATGCTGTTTTTTTATGCCAATCAGTCACAGAAAGCAACTCAATTAGCCTCAGATTCACTGCACTAGGAAGGAGGGAGTTTAAAAAATAAATAAAATTGCCAGAATGTAGGGGTATGGGTGGGTTGCGCTTCGGTGGGTCGATGTGGACTTCTTGGGGCAAAGGGCCTGTTTCCACACTGTAAGTAATCTAATCTATTATTGAGCATTATCCTGCAAACTGGAAAACAACGGATTACAATGCAAGAGTTGCTTGCTACTCTGAATCACATGGAGAATAAGAGATGGTTTCAAAATTTGAACGAGCATAATAGCAATATTTTTGCAGTTTCCAAGAATGAGCCTTTCATGGAAAGCACCTTCTTCTTACTTTGCTGCTTAATAAAAGCAAATGAGAAAGCAAATAATATGGCAAAGGGCAGTGAAGGGAGAAGATTAAATAATATGAGGATAAACTAGCCAGTAATATAAAGGAAGACTTAAGAGTTTCTTTAGACATACAAAAAGCAAAATAGACACAAAAGTGGACAGTGGGTTGCTAGAAAATGACCTGGAGAGGTAAGTAGTGGGGAACAAGGAAAAGGTTGAGGAAGTGAATAATTGCTTGGCGTCAGTTTTCACAGTGGGAGACACAAGTAAATATCCCAAAAATTCAAGAAGGTGAGGGGGCAGAGCTGAGTATGGTGGCCATCACCAAGGAGGAGGTACTGGAAAAACTAAGTGACCTGAAGGTGGATAAATCACTGGGACCAAATGGACTACACCCCAGAGTTCTAAGTGAGATAGCTGAAGAGCTAGCCGAGGCACTAGTGGTGAGCTTTGAGGAATCGTGAATCAGGGAGGGTTCCAGAGGATTGGAAAACTGCTCACATGACACCCCTGTTTAAAAAGGGAGTAAGGCAAAAGACGGAAAATTACAGACCGGTTAACCTAACCTCAGTCGTGAGTAAGATTCTGGAATCCATCATGAAGGATGGGATTTCAGCATACTTGGGAACTGTATAGTAAAATAGGGAAAAGTCAGCACGGTTTCATCAAGGGGAGGTCACACCTGATAAATCTGCTAGAATTCTTTGAGGAAGTAACAATCAGACAAGGCCAAGGAGAGCCAGTGGATGTTAGCTACCTGGACTTCAAGAAGGCCTTTGACAAGGTGCCACACAAGAGGCTACTGACTAAGGTAAGGGCCCATGATGTCAGAGGCAAAGTGCAAGCTTGGCTGTCTGGCAGAAAGCAGAGAGTGAGGATAAAAGGGTCCTTCTCAGGATGGCAGGTGGTGACAAGTGGTCAGTTTTGGGATCACAACGTTTCACCTTTTGCATTAATCATCTTTATCAAGGAACTGAAGGCATTCTGGCTAGGTTTGCAGATGACACAAAGATAGGTAGAGGGACAGGTAGCATTGAGGAGGCGGGGCATGCAGAAGGATTTGGACCGGTTAGGAGATGGGGCAAAGAAGTGACAGATGGAGTATAATGTAGTAAAGTGTGAGGTCATGCCCTTTGGGAGGAAGAATAGAAGCATGGACTAGTTTCTAAATGGGAAGAAAGTTAAGAAGTCTGAAGTGCAAAGAATTTTGAGAATTCTACTCCAAGATTATCTCAAGGTAAACTTGTAGTAGTTAGGAAGGGAAATGCAATGATGGCACTTATTTTGAGAGGACTTGAATATCAAAGCAAGGATGACTTCTGAGGCTCTGTAAAGCTCTTGTCAGACCAGCTTTGAAGTATTGTGCGTAGTTTTGGATCTTATATCTCAGGAAGGACGTACTGGCCCTGGAACTTGTTCAGAGAAGGTTCACAAGAATGGTCCCAGGAATGAAAAGCCTAACAAATGAGGAACATTTGAGGACTCTGGGTTTATACATGATGGAGTTTAGAAGGATGGGGGGGGGGGGGGGGCGGCTTCTAATTGAAACATACGGTAAACTGAAAGGCCTGGACAGAGTCGATATTGGGAAGATGTTTCCATTGGTCAGAGAGACTAGGACTGGACTTCACAGACTTAACAAAGAAAAGACCTTTTAGAATGAAAATAAGGAGAAACTTCTTCAGTCAGAGCATGGTGAATCTATGGAATCCATTGCCACAGAAGGCTGTGAAGGCTAGGTCATTTAGTATATCTAAGACTGAGATAGATACTCAAAAACCTGAGGGTTATGGGGAGAAAGCAGGAGAATGGGGTTGAGAAACTTATCAGCCATGATTGAATGGTAGCGCAGACTCGATGGACTGAATGGCCTAATTTCTGTTCCTATGTCTTTTGGTAATAACTAACAGGAAAACTAATCTTTTAAAGTAGGTCTCAAATTTTTAGAAAGAGAAGTTCTATTTCCTATTCACAATGTTAAAGAATGTGAGTTTCAACTGAATTTCTACATTTTAGCAATAAGTGTAAGAAACGTAAAACAGAAGAATGCTCAATCACATAACACACAGGACTGATTGCATTTAATAGTTCACGCATTCTGACTTGACAATATACCACAGCTCTTTCAATGCTGCTAAATTTAGGTCCAGGTACCCATTATCTAACAACTCTGTGGGATCACCTAAATCACACACTGCCTGCAGTTCAAGGTTTTCTAAAGGCATAAAATGATAACTTTGTTGGTGATGCCCACAGCCTAAGAATCGCCTTATTAATACCCAATCTCTGATGCACCTTCCACTCACTTGCTCTGAATATCTCCTCCTTTGCTTCTTCTCTTGTCTAATTGATGCTATGAAGCACCTTAGGGCATTTTGCTATACCAGAGGCACAATATAGATGTAAATAGTTGTCACTACGCTTTTAAATTGCACAAATGCAATATGTACACTGGCCATGCACCAGTTTGGATGGAAGAATCGTAATGCAGTTTTTCAGAGCTAAATCACAACAACCAAGAGAGACATGCTTATTTGTAGTAACTTTTTAAAAAATATAATTTATATGCAATACCTAAATAAATACTAGGTTCCTTACAATGGCAAGACTGGTTAAATTGCATATTAATACAACTTAATTGTTGAGCCTTGGATGTATGCTAACTCTGGGGTTTGTGATTAGTAAAAATACCTGTACTTTAAAGCAAGCAGAAGCTGAAATGCACATTGATTATGTCTGCAACACATCAGGGTTAACCAGGGCTTTTGAGCATCACCATTTCAGTAAACAAAATAAAATACTACATTAAAATTTTACAAAATGAAAATACAAAGCATGTTGATAAAAGCTGTAGAATCTAACCAGAGCTTACAAATTTCATTACTTGGTTGAACAATATCAAACATATTTTCACCATTGATAGCTTTCTTAGCGCTCTCGTCGCGTCAGAGATTGAGGTGAAGTTCTTGTGTTCCAAAGATACAAGCATGATATAAATAATTTTTTAAAAAAATAACAATGTTAAAATCAACATTTAGAACTGAAAGGTTACGTGGATAATAAAAGGCAGCTTTATAGAGGAAATTAACTTTCAATTTCTAAATAAATGAATACAACAGGAATAGAGAAGAATAATCTTTTTGCAGTAGGAATTTGTGAGCATCGAAAAGCTGTTAAAATGCAATAAAATGCTACTTACTTTGCTCTAGGTGTGTGTGTTAGTATTGGTGCTTCTTTGCTGAGTTTAGCTTTAACATTTGGCAACGCACTCCTGTCCTGAGAACACAAAAACCCACAAAACGAAAGCATCAGTACACAACACATTTGTCCCTTTGACATATTAAAATTCCCTTCTGCAGACATTTTTAACTATTTTCTGTGTCAACCTGACATGATACAGAACCCAAACAGTGATGATAAGAAAGGCAGGATGTAAGATAGAGGCAGGAAGGCTGTTTCCACTGGCTGGTGAAACTAGCACAAGAGCACGTGGCTTCAAAATTTAGGGGAAGCAGATTTAGGGCTGAATTGAAGAGGAACTTATTCACCCAAAGGATTGAGAATCTGTGGAATTCCCTGCCCAGTGGAGTAGTTGAAGCTTCCTCATTGAATGTTTTTAAAGCTAAGATGGATAATTTTTTGATCAGTAAAGGAATTAAGGGTTATGGACAGGTAACTGGAGCTGAGGCCACAAAATGATCAGCTGTGATCTTATTGAATAGTGGAGTGGACTCAAAAGGGCCAGATGGCCCACTCCTGCTCCAATTTCTTATATTCTTGTATTGAAAACCACAGACAATAAACTCCTGTGCAGATTAATGCAAAGAAGAAAAAGATAAATGGTGAGCACTGCACAAATGAGAGAGAAATGGCAGCATTTTGATTGTAGAAAATCACACAGGGCAAATGAACATCTATTATGAGGTATTCTACCATCTGACACTACAGTGTAAACAGCCCTTATGAATGTTTGTTAAAATAACGGTACTTTTACATTATTCACTCCAATATGAAAATTATGTGCAAATAAGCAATATAACCAGACAACATAAAGAACATAGACCTTTACAGAGCAGTACAGGCCCTTCAGTCATTGACGTTGCGCTGACCTGTGACACCAATCTGAAGCCCATCTAACCTACATTATTCCATTCTCATCCATATGCCTATCCAATGACCACTTAAATGCCCTTAAATTTGGTGGGCCTACTGCTTTTGCAGGCAGTGCGTTCCACGCCCCTACTACTCTCTCAGTAAAGAAACTACCTCTGACATCTGCCCTATATCTACCACACCTCAATTTAAAGCTATGCTCCCTCGTGCTAGCCATTGCCATCTGAGGAAAAAGGTACTGTCAAAAGGGACGGCAAGGTGGTTCACTGGTTAGCACTGCTGCTTCACAGCACCAGGGTCCCAGGTTTGATTCCAGCCTCGGGCAACTGTCTGTGTGGAGTTTGCACATTCTGCATGAGTTTCCTCCCACAATCCAAAGATGTACAGGTGAGGTGAATTGGCCGTGCTAAATTGCCCACAGTGCTAGGCGCATTAGTCAGATGGAAATGGGTCCTGGGTGGGTTACTCTTTGGAGGGTGGGTGTGGACTGGTTGGGCCAAAGGGCCTGTTTCCACACTGTAGGGAATCTAATCTAAGCTAATCCGAGAAAAACAGTTACAGCTACACAAATTAGCAGATCACTAGATTGCATTCGAGATAATCAAACAATAACTTTTCTGTCGTAACCACTTCGCTCATCATTAAATCATTTTAGATTGCTGCCCAGAAATGTGCATAAAGTATTTACCAACAACATAGTACATGCCATGTTATCATCTTAACGAAAACGTCTACAAGATAAACCTAGGACACTAGCTAGATAGATAGCAAAGGAAAAGTGACAGGAAAGCAACAGATTAACACTCTGAGACCTGCCTTTAAAAGCAGATCTGAGGATGAATGCTTCAATTCCTTAAAAGCAATTAAAGTCCTAACTGAGACTGAGCTGACCAGCTCCAGGTTGAGACAATGTGAAATCTTTTGATGACCATGTGTAAAATCTATGAAAAGCATGTTTTATTTTCATGACACAGTTTAACTAATTATACGGTTTTAGCACACAAAGTAATTTTGGTATGCTTATAACATTTCAGTAACATCCCCATCAGATATTGCCAACATTTTAAAAAAAACCTTGATACACTTCTTCTCTCCAATCAGAAGACTGACGTCAAGTTTAATGCCACAGTTAAAAAAAAATCCAGGTTGAGAAAGCCAATTAGCGAACCTTGCTTTGTGACTTTGAATATTTTTTGCCTTCACCATTGCCGATGTCAATTCAGAAGACTTGGACAGAAGTCTAGGCAGAAAATGTAGTGTTGTTCTCATGAGGAAGAGAAGGGATTCTAGTGTTTCAAATGCGATGTTAAAATGAGTCCCGTCCGCCTACTCAAGCAGATGTAAAAGATCCCATGATGCTAATACAAAAAGGAGCTGAGGAATTAGCCCTAATGTCCTGTTCAATATTTATCCTCAAACTCGCATCACAGTCAGACTAACTGCTCATTCTCATCTTGTTGTTAGGGAGATGTTATGCACAATTTGGCTGGTGTATTTTCAACATTGCACATGACCACACTTCAAAAGTACTTTGTTGTCCATGAAATGTTTTGGGATTCTCTGCTATCATCAAAAGGTACCTCAAAACCAAATTCATTCTTTCATCTAAATCATGATTATAATGAATTAATGATTATAATGAATTAATTATAATGAATCTTCATTATCATTAAATCATATAAGGCTACTGACATAGAAAGATAGACTTGCACTTATGTAGTGTCGCAGGGCATCTCAAAGCTATTGACAGCCAGTAAATTTTGTTTAAAATACAAGTACAAGACAAAATACTACGCATTCTAGAAATTTTAAATTGAAAGCAGAGAAATGCTAGAAGTGCTAGATCTACAGAGAGACAGAGCTGATGTTCAGGTCAGTGGGGTATCAGGAGACCTGGTGGAACTGGATTCAGCCCGACATTCTGACATGAATGTCAGTGTTTTATCACTATTGCACTGGCTCCAGGTCTGGGAATTTTCTGGCTTCATACTTCTCACTCTACCCATCAACCTGAGCAAAGAATAAAAATAAAAGAACAAACTTGCATTTTTAAGATGCCTATTACAGTATTCTGGTGTCCCAAAGTGCGTTACAATGTGTGCAGCCACTGTTGGATAGGAATCCAGCAGCCAAACTGCACATAATATAGTGATGTGATACTGAGCAGATGGCTTCTTGTGATGTCAGATATTAAAAACTGGGCAGAACACCAGGGAACGCTTCTCTGTTCTTATTCAAAATAATGATATGGGGACTTTTAAAGCCGGACAGCAGAGAAGGGGCTCCAGTTTGACATCTCATCCAAGCACCAGCAACTCCTTTAGCGCAGCATTCCCTCAGATATTTTAGTATCGAATACTTGCCATAGTTTTGGAATAGGATGTGAACCAATCACCTTCGGAGTCAGGGCCAGAAACTTAACCCAAACTTGACAGCAAGCTTGACTCCAAAGTCAATGCACAATGCTTACCATCCTATAGGGCTACTCTCTCATCAGATAGAGATGATGATGGTGGTTTAACCTGAAGAGCCCACATCTCAGACAAGGAGAGAGGTTGAGAAGGAGAGTCCTCCATGAAAACCTCAGCCAGTGACAGGAATTGAACCCTTGCTGTTGGCATCACTCCAAACCTGCTGCCCAGCCAACTGACCTCCTCTGCACAGAATAGTCTCTTCAAATCTAACAGTAAAGAGAAGTCAGACCTTGGTTTCCTGCTTCCCAGCCTAAGGTTCCCAAGAAACATTCTGTCTGTCCTGCTGCTCCTGTTCTGATCAGTTAAATCAGCACAGAACATAAAGCTCTAAGATGTGTAATCAGTCATTCCAAATTCTACTTAAACCTACAATGCCCCTTGGCACTACAAAGTAAATAAACCCATCTTCGGGCAAAAGCATTTTTGTGGAAGTACTTCATAAAATTAAATCAGAAAGTAGCTGCTTTGTTCAATTCTGTTGATTACCTCTTGTTCCTTACAATCAGACCAATACAGAGATGAAGAACAGATGTCAGCACCACAGGTACACTAAATGCATACTGAGAACCAGCAATGTAGTGGATGGCAACGTGAGAGATTATTGTTCATGCAAACTCATAATTTTTTTTATGTTAGTGCTGTACCTGTCTTCATTGGATCCTTTTCAGCTGAACCAAGTTTAGTTTTTCATCTGGTACTAACGAGTAACTTACCTTCACCTTACATTCCACCACCAAAAATGCAGCCTGATGCAACTAATTTACATTATACTGTCGAACATAGTCTCTGCAGGTAAATGTGAACTGGAGTAATTTTGTAATTAAATGCTAAGAGCACTGGAAGAATGAAGTGCAATCATATTGAAGTACTAAAGTGCCTAAGAATACTTGACAGGGTGGATGTATGTTTCCCCTTGTGGGAGAAACTAAAATTGGCAGGATATATTTTATCAATAAGGGGGCTCCCATTTAAGATAACTCAGAGGAGGACTTTTTTTTTCTCTCTCAGAGTTGGGAGTCTGTGGAACTCCCTTCCCTAGAGCACTATGGAGTAAAGACAAGCAAAGTGATTCAAAAGAGATATCTAAAACAGGAGAATGAAGCTGAACCCACAATCAGATCAAATCGGACATGATTTTACTGAATGTGGAACAGGTTTAAGGGGCCAAATGGCTTACTTCTGCTTCTAATTTGTAATGTGACCACCTAGAACTCAGAGGAGGAATAAGCAATTGAGCTGCCACCACTACCCCCGCCCCAAACTTGCTCTTCCATTCAATGTAATCACAGCTGATCTCATCTTAACCTCAACTCCACTTTGCTACACGGTCCTCAGCAAGAGTCAAACTGTATTTACCCTTCATAAAACCATGCTGATCGATTAGGTTCTGATTTTCCAATTGTCCTTTGATCAATGAAAAATAATGGATTCCACCATTTCCCCAACAGCAGACATGAACAGGTCTACGGTTTCCTACTTTACACCTCACTCTCTTTTCAAATAAGGACACTACCACTTCTCCAATCCAATGGAACTTTTCCAGAACCTAAGAAATTTTGGAACACTATAACCAATACACCCACTGTCTCTCCTGTGATTTCATTTATTACCCTAGGATGTAGTCCTTCAGGCCCGAAAGTCTTGTCTGCCTCTAATCCCAATAGTTTGGTCAATACTTTTTCCCCATGATGGCCAATGTTTTAAGGTCTTCCTTTTCTATAATCTCTGCATTACCTGTTACTAGTGATAAGGTTTCAGCATCTTTCTCCTTGGAAACAGAGACAAAATATTGATTTAACGTGTCTGCCATTATAGTGTTGCCCACGACTAACTCTGCAGTCTAGTCCTGTAATGGACCAATATTCACTCTCTTACTTTTATATGGAAGCTTCTGCTATCTGTGTTTTTAGATTTTGCACTCATCTTCTTTCATAATTAACCTCTGCTCTTCTCATTATAAAACAAACAACTACTACAGATACCGGAGATCGGAAATATAAACACAAACTGCTTGCAAAGCTCAGCAGGTCTGTCAGTATCTGTGGGAAGAAAGCAGAGTTAACAATTCGATGCCAATGACATTTCATTAGAGTCGAAATGTTAACTCTGTTTTCATCCCACAGATGCTGACAGACCTGTTGAGTTTGGCTAGTGATTTCTGTTTTTGCTCTTTTTATTAATTTCTTTAAAGTAAGCCTTTGTTGACCTTTATAAGTTTCCCAATCCTCCAGCTTGCTCCTCTCCTTTGCAATATGGTTAGCTTCAGTTTATGTCCTTATGTTGTCTTTAATGTCCTTGGAACAATTGATGACAGCTCACCTCAAGCATTCAAAAAGTAAACTGTGATTCCTGAGTCAGCAAGGACTGGCATACTGGAACGATGATTCAACATGGATGGACTGGTGGTTATTGACTCACTCCCACTTTCAGATGCTTCTATCAAACAGGAAGTTCCACATTAGATTCTTCCAAAGAATCTGCCCATCTAAGATACCAAAGTGTGAAAAAGAGGTTGGTAGACCATAGCGGAGTCACCGTTTCTGCTATCACGTCGTAGGTTGTTGTAGACATGGGACTATATAGAATCATAGATATGTACAGCATGGAACCAGATATCCCAACCCAATTTAGTCCCATCTGCCAGCACCTGACCCATATCCCTCCAAACCCTTTCTATTCATATACCCATCCAGATGCCTTGTAAATGTTGCAATTGTACCAGCCTTCACTACTTCCTCTGGCAGCTCATACACGTACCACCCTCTGCTTGAAAAAGTTGTTCCTTATATAACTTTCCCCTCTCTCCCTAAACCTATGCCCTTTTGTTCTGGACTCCCTCACCTCAGGGAAAAGACTTTGTCTATTTATCCGATCCATGCCCCTCATGATTTTATAAACCTCTATAAGGTCATCCCTCAGCCTCTGACGCTCCAGGGAAAACAGCCTATTCAACCTCTCCCTTTAGCTCAAATCCTCCAACCCTGGCAACATCCTTGTAAATCTTTTCTGAACCCTTTCAAATTTCACAACATCTTTCCGATAGGAAGGAGACCAGAATTGCATGCAATATTCCAACAGCGGCCTAACCAATGTCCTGTACAGCTGCAACATGACCTCCCAACTCCTGTACTCAATGCTCTGACCAATAAAGGAAAGCATACCACATGCCTTCTTCACGACCCTATCTACCTGCAACTTCACTTTCAAGGAGCTATGAACCTGCACTCCAAGGTCTTTTTGTTCAGCAACACTTCCTAAGATCTTGCCATTAAGTGTATAAATTCTATTAAGTTTTGCTTTCCCAAAATGTAGTACCTCACATTTATCTAAATTAAACTCCATTTGCCACTTCTCAGCCTATTGGTCTCTCTGATCAAGATCCCATTGTAATCTGAGGTAACCTTCTTCGCTGTCCACTATACCTCCAATTTTGGTGTAATCAGCAAACTTACTATATCTCTTATGCTCACATCTAAATCAATTATATAAATGATGAAAAGTAGAGGACTTAGCACCAATCCTTGTGGCACTCCACTGGTCACAGGCCTCCACCCTCTGTCTTCTACCTTTGAGCCAGTTCTGTATCCAAATAGCGAGTTCTCCTTGTATTCCATGAGATCTAATCTTATTCACCAGTCTCCCATGGGGAACCTTGTCAAATGAAGTCCATATAGATCACGTTGACCACTCTGCCCTCATCAATCCTATTTGTTACTTCTTCAAACAAAATTCAGTCAAGTTTGTAAGATAATGCTGGAGGAGCTGCAGGTCCAAACAAGATGCAGATTTATTATCAAGTCATTCTCAGCCCTCAATAGTAAATTTTGAGAAGATTTGTAGCTGACATTGAGGTTCTGGATGTAAGTTTGCTTGCTGAGCTGGAAGGTTCATTTTCAACACAGACTATGAAAAAGGACTTGCTCAAATGTCATTGAAGTAAACAAGGTAAATTAATGTATGTGTTCACTGGCACTTATTTGGTATTCTGCAAATGGCAAACACCATGCAATATCTTTGAAATACAACATGTACAATTTTGAATTGATTAAACAGATGATTTAATCAGAGTCAAAGTTGTTCTTAAAAAAAATGCATCAGGGGCTAACTGAAGGGGGGAGAAACATGCACATCTGTTAATTTAGCAAGTGCTTTCAGTTGGCTGGTTAACTTTCCAGATTAAAATTGTAACAAGGGCAGTAGAATTCCTCATGTAAAACTCTCAAGAGTTCGGCTGTGGAATAACAAGTCCACAATAACACTGTTCCTGACTGTATTCACAAAACACAAAACAGACTGACAAGTTTGATCGACAACAGAACTGTCAAATCGACTGACAACAGAACTGTCAATCAGGTTGTAATGTTCAAATTGTTTTTTGAGTCAGGCATACCATCTCAGTACTATATTTCTCCACAGAATAACTGGTAGATTAGATTGGATTCCCTCCAGTGTGGAAACAGGCGCTTCAACCCAACAAGTCCACACCGACCCTCCGAAGAGTAAGCACCCAGTCCCATTTCTCTCTGTCTAAGCACCTCACGTTATGGGCAATTTAGCATGGCCAATTCACCTGACCTGCACATCTTTGGACTGTGGGAAGAAACCGGAACACCTGGAGGAAACCCATGCAGACACGGGGAGAACGTGTAAACTCCACACAGACTGTTGCCAGAGGCTAGAATCGAACCTGGGGCCCTGGTGCTGTGAGGCAGCAGTGCTAACCACTGGGCCACTGTGCCACCCATCAGCATTAGAAATGAGAGCCAAAGTTGGACATTGAAGATTACTCTAGAATACTTGAATTCTAGATTACCAGCTACAGGGTCACGATAGGCTCCATATTAGAGAATGAGGTACAAAAGAAACATAGGTGACTAACAGTTGATATCAAAGAATGACAGGTTAAAAAATAAAGAATATTTTTCTGACCTCTGCCAGAAAGAATGGACTGTGGCATAGTTAAATTTGAGATGCTAAACCAGCAAGAGTCACCTCATCGAGAAGACAGGCATGAGAAAACAGGCTGACACATACGGAGGTGTGACAGCTGGTGCATGTGTTAATTGTTACTCATTCCTACACAATAACAAAATACATAAAGGTTGGATCACTTCCAATCCAGAATGGTGAACGCGTTGGATAAAATCGGAAACCATTGTTATTGAAAAAGGGAATGCCAGTCAACAGGTCAGAGAAAAACATTTCAAAATGTGCAGATTGCTTTATTTTGAAAGGTGGAGGCAGGACTTTTTGTGCAAGACCTTAAGTGGTGGGGGTCATGGGGTGGGGGGGAAGGAGGAGAAGTAGGAGGAGGAGGAGGAGGAAATGAATCAGGCCTCTGACCTTGATTTAAGCATGTTTTTGATTTTGTGAGGTATTGTCACTTTATGTCACTAGTTATTTTGTGTCACTAGTCATTTCCTGAACTGCGCTTCTGATTTAATTGTGAGTTCAAACAGGATGCATACATCCAGAGGCATCTACAGTGCTTTGACGAGGAGTTGCTGCTTTGAGACCAGAGAGGCAGGGCTGGTGACAGTTTTCAGGTGAGTAGCTAGGGTTTCACACAAGGATAGACCGAAACAGAAATTGTACTGAAACCACACTAACCTCTAGGGATTTTGTTTCTTTTCCAAAAACCAAGAGCAAATCAAAGATGTAAAAGAATGAAGATCATAACACAGAAACAACAATGTTTTAACCAATACTTAGGAAGGAAAGAAAGGAGGAATGGTGTTCAATGGTAGATCTCAAGAAATCATTTTGCTCATCATTAGCAATTGCATTTCACTTTGAAACCTTATCTTTTTCAGTTACGCAGTCAAACAGAACTTGAATATTGCTGAAAATAAAGATCATTTTCAGTTTGCACTAATCAACACAAAAGCAACAGTACCAAATTTCAGGAAGATCACAATATTTTTTGCTACAGGATAAAAGGGTGCTGATTACTTGGCAATTTAACTCTGATTGGATGAGGTCTTGCCATGGAGAAAATAGTAAGAAATTACAGGCTCTCCAAACTTCTGGGTCATTCAAAAAAGCTGCAAGGCTCGAGCAATTAATTTTAATGTTTGTAGAGAACAGGTCCATGCACATGAATGTACATTGTTTCTGGTAAGCACAAATGAGCCAAATTTTCACATTGACTGATTCAGTTGAATTGAAAGTTAACACAGCTATGAGCTCACACAGGATTGTTCAGCAATTTCTACTCAATAGTGGGATTATATCCAACTGGCTCATCGAGTACGATCTATGCTCTGCATTTTACAAACAGCAAAAAAGAAAACGGCAAACGAAGTTACTAAAGCTCTATTTCACAAGGCAATGCATCTTGTTTCTGGACTTAATACAGTCCAGGTCCAGATGCAATAGTGTTCCATTCCTGCATTTAGTACTTCAGCACTGAAACAAAAGCTGCCATATCAACTCCTTGGATGAGTGATGATTTTAGCAGTATGCAGGAGATGCTAGCAGTTGTTCCAGCTTTGTGCTTATATCAGAAAATCCAGCACTACTATAACTACACATTGACAGGCTTGAGACATTCAATGAGTTCCTAACTTATCAATGCTTTCTATCCTTTATTTCATTGGGATATAATTATCGAGATGTACAGCATGGAAATGGACACTTCAGTCCAATTCGTCCAGCTGACCAGATGCTGTCCTAAGTTAATCCAATCTCATTTGCCAGCATTTGGCCCATACCTTTCTCACCCCTTTCTATTCAGGTATCCTTCCAAAGGCCTTTAAACATTGTAATTGTACTAGCCTCCACCACTTCCTCTGGCAGCTTGTTCCATACCTTTAGTTAACCAATGGTTTATCAATCATGGCCCTAAAGGTTAACAACTGACATTTGCAGAAAGAATCACAACATTTACCTTTTGAGTGTAAAGGTGCTCCCTAATTTTACTCCTAAAAGAACAGGCTTCACCCTTTACACTTTGCTTCCCACTCCTCATCACCACTGAAACAGTTTCTCTTTATTAACGCTATCAGTTCCCCTTAATATGTTGAAAACTTGCACTAAATCATCCTTCAATCTTCAAAATTCCAGGAAATACAACGTTACTTTATTTATTCTCCCCTTGGAAATTAACCCTTAAAATCCAGGTATTGCTCTGTTAAACTTGATCTCCACTCCAGTCCCAACATACCCTTCCCTAAGGTGTGGTGTCCATATTAAACACAGTACTTCAGATGTGATGTAACTAGGGTTTTGTATCGTTTCATAAAGATTGTATAAAGGAAGGCTTGATGATTTTTGCATCTGTCCACGATATTGGAATTATCACTGTCGACAAACTTCTGAGTCTCTTTCAACCTCTGGTGTTTTGAACTTTTTACCACTTAGAAAGTATTCTGATCTATTCTTTTTAGGGTCAAAGTGAATGACCTCCTACTTACCCATGCTGAAATACATTTGCCAGAGTTTTGTCCATTCACCTAACCTAGTAACTTTAAGCTTCCAACTACATTGCTCACTGCGCTGCCTTTCCTTCTGTCACTAGTAAACTTGGATAGAGGGCTCTCTATCCTACCATCCAAGGTGTTAATAGTGTAATGAATAGCTAAGGAACCAACAGTGATCCTTGCAGAATGCTATCTGTCCCATTTTGCTCCTTAAGAGCACCTGGACATTATGTTTACTGTTTCCTCATACACAGCCTACCTGTGGTGAGACAGTGACCTAGTGGTAACACCACCAGACTATGAATCCAGTTAATAGCTAATGTGCAGGGGAACTGAGTTCAAGTCAACCACTGCAAACAGCGGAATTTTAATTCATTAAAAAAATCTGGAATTATGAGGCAAAAGATGACCATGAAATTATTGCTGGAAGAAAATGTCTGGTTCACCAATGCCCTTTAGGGAGGGAAATCTATCATCTTGGTCTAACCTACATGCGACTCTAGACCCAGAGCAATGTGGTTGATTCCAAAATGCCCTGGGCAATAAGTGCTGGCCGAGCCAGTGACACCCACATCCCATGAGTGAATGAAAGAAAAGCCTCCCAACCAGACCAATAATTCGCATTCAATTCTGTATGCAATTGGATGTGCTGGAAAAAAGCAGCCTGAACTTAACATTTTACCACTGCAAGTTGCTGGATTTTGCAGCTCAAACCTTGGATGAGGATTAGGGAAATTTATATCGCAAGGCTGGCCTGATTGGGATGGCGATGGTAACAAGTGGTTACTTTATTTTTTTTATTTCACGTGCTGCTCGGAGTTGACTCTCCCTGAGGCAGCCAACACTCAGCCTACCTGTTAGGAGGCATTGGCCGAATGGTTTTACTGAGAGACTATTATAGTCCAGGAAACTCAACTAATGTTCTAGGGACCAGAGGTCAAGTCCTGCTATGGCAGATGGTGTATTTGAGTTTAATAATGGTGTTGGCTGCCTTGGAGTAATCTAAAGTTGTACAGGGATGTGAGATAGATGTTAGGTCCCTTGACTGAAGTAGCAAATGGTCTATATTTCAGACTCACTTATTCATCGTAATCTAACATCATCCTGGAAGTCTGCCATTCATGAAGTGTATACATGCTTCCTACTTGTTAATTCAAATGGCTGTGCAGTGCTGGAAAAAAATGGGAGTTTTGTGATCTTAGTTAACCCCCTGCACCCATCCCACAATTTACTTTCCCAGATGAGCATGACAATGCAAATGAGTTATCCAGAGCTCTGTTCTTAGTGTTCTGACTTTCTGTTAAAGTGACACAACAGCACTGGTCTCCAGGTACAAAGGAAAACTAAAAATCCAGCCAGTTAATGGTGGGTGCCATTATGTTTACTGAAATTAACATTTCTTGTATTTCTTTGAAGTTGCTGAATCTTAGCCAAATGCATTTTTGGCATCAGATCAAAAAAACGATGCAATTAATTAAATAGACAATGATCTTTACTGAAATGAAATTCTCTGCAATAATACAAGCAAATAAAAAAATGATAGCTGTAGTGTTAATAGATGTTAGCTTTTATTTTCCTAAAGGCAACAATGGCATTTTAGCCTTTAGTGGACGTCAGGAACTCTTTTGGCATTAATACACCCCACCGGAGTTCCTGATGATATCTTAACTATTGGTATGGAGCCTCTCTGCCTCAGCAGTTAACAGGAGCCTATAATTTAAGGAACAATAGGATGTGGAAGGCACATATATCCAATGTAATGAAGTTGCTGGAATGTATAACAAGAAAATCATATGATATGCACTGTCACCACTAGTGTAATTTGCACTGTCATTGCCCTTTCAGAAATAACGCAAATCGGGACGCAGCTCATACAGAACATGAACATTGACATACACAAGGGTTGAATGGTTGGTTTCTGTGCTGTAAAATTCAACGCAAATATATTGGCAAACACCACCAGCATTTGCAGGGAAATTAATACAATGGAAGTTTGAATCTGTACCTACCATCATCCCCACATTTAAACAGGACACCTATTTGGACATTTTAGTAAACACCACTGTCAGAACACAATGACACATTTAGGAACAGGCAAGCTACCTTAGCCCCTTCCTCAAACAACGGTTACTTCTGACCATCTTCCTTAATCAACTGTGCCCCCAAAATACATCCAATTATCTCATAAATTATATTGGTTTCCCCGGATGTCCTACATGGACTCTGCTAAAACTGGGTTAAGAAGAAAAGTTCCCCATTATCTGTCTCGCCCAATCATTTACTCCAAACTTTCTTATTGTGTCCTCTAATATTTCTCCAAAGAACATAGGAAATAGGAGCAGGAGTAGGCCATCTGGCCCATCAAGCCTGTTCTGCCGTTCAACAAGGTCATGGCTGCTTTTCTTGTGGCCTCAGCTCCACTTATCCACCTGCACACTATATACCCTTAATTCCTTTACTATCTTTGCCTTAAAAACATCCCTCAACTGCTTCACTGGGCATGGAATTCCACAGATTCACCACTCTTTGGGTAAAGACGTTCCTCCTCAACTCAGTCCTAAATCTGCTCCCCCTTATTTTAAGGCTATGGCCCTCAGTTCTAGTTTCACCTGTCGATGAAAATAACCTCCCTGCTTCTATCTTATCTATTCCCTTCGTAATTTTATAAGACACCCCCCCCCCCTTATTCTCCTAAATTCCAATGAGTTAGTCCTGGTCCATAAGAGGAGATAACCCTCTCAATTCCTCTCCTTCTTTAAAGAAATCAAGAAAAAGATTTTTTGTATTATTGAGGATAATGTAGATTGATGCAACTGCCTTTGATTGTGCTACTGCAATATTGGAAAGACAGCAACATTTTCAGTGAGTGAGCCAAGTTCTTGTGCTATTCTTAGACATAAATGGACATCCTCCTTCCACATTGACCCCCATCCCCCCATCTCACTTTTCTCAGCAGAAATGTATACCCCAAGACAACATGTCTAAATCTATCAATCTAAATTTTAATACTTTTAAATAACAACTACATTTGTTTGGGATATTTATAAAGCAATAAAATGTATGGAACACAACTTGTAAACTAATATAAAAGTATTCCAAAAGATCCTGCAAAGCTGAAAAATGTATTCCACATGTATAATGACCAGGTTTCCTATCTCAACCTTACTCAGAAACACTAAAGGCAGGTCGTTCCCCCTTCCAGTGAAAATTGAAGGAAGGATGGTTTCTATCTTTTGGATCACAAAATCACCATTGAGTGTACAAACCAACAAGTTTTAAAAGTATGCAAACCAGGAGATTACAGCAGCATACACTCACAAACATAAACCAAAAGGTAATTAGTAATTAATTAAACATTATCTTTCAACTATCTTGTATAACATGGAAACTTGTTTAGAATTAATCACACTGGCATAATATTTACCACTGCAGTCTGTGAACTATTGTACTGGAGTGTGTTCAGCTTAGGTTTATTTGGTTAGAGAATGTGTTGATCTGCAAAATCTACATAAAAATCCAAGTTACCATTTACATTTTAAAACATGCAAAAAAAAAATGTCAGTTCAGGTTCTCGTCAGAGTCAGTGATCCATGCTTTACACTCACTTGCACAAGCATACACTGTGCGTGGGCTAAAGCTCTCAGCATCTGTGATATAACAAACTGTAATGAAGTCTTGTATTCATCCTAGTGGGTGTCATGATGAGAAACAACAGGGTTTACAGGTAATCTCACAATACCATTGAAACTGAAAACCTTGTTCAAAAATCCTATTCTTGCCTCTGCAATAGTTCCATTCATGTCCCAGAATTAGGAGGATATATGTAGATAATTTACTACAGGAAACATTAAAATATAACCACCATGTTAAAAAGACTAGAAAGCTTGCAAGTAACAAGATTTGAAGATGTTGTATGCTTTATTAATTGAGTAAATGCAAGTCCCTAGTTCAAGCAATCACTACATTTGTTGAATTTAAGGTCCACCCTCTCAACCTCAGCACCACTGATATCGTTGGGGGCGTGTTCTCCTCCTTTCTTTCTGAAATCAATGATCAGTTCTTCAGCTTGGCTAACATTGAGGGAGAGATTGCTGTTGTAATTCATTTGATAGACGGCGTTTACTGAAGGAACTTGTTAGCCACTTCCCATGTTTTCCATTTCCTTTTCAAAAGGATGTCAACTGGTAGATCTTGTTCAAGACACTGGATCTTATGAGGTACCAAATTGAAAAGGTGGGCAGTTGCTGGATTGAAGACGACATAATGGAGAAGTAATTGAGGTGCAACATGGGTAGTTTTAGAAGCCTGTGTTGGGGGAAGGTTGAATAAGTGTTCACATTGCGCACCCAGTCAGTAACCAGGCCCCCGGGGCAACAAAATGACCCTCCAAGCAGACAAGATTCCAAGAGAATTTTTTAAATAATACATACAAAAGACAATAAAACACAGGAGCAGAAATAGGCCATTCAGCCCATCAAATTTTCTCCTCCACTCAATGAGATTGCGGCTAATCTGATACTCAACTCCAATTTCACGCCTTATCCTTATATAAGGCCTTTCTTTCTTTCCCCCGTACTGATTAAAAATCTGTCCATCTCAGCCTCTGCAGCTCTCTGTGGTAAAGAATTCTACAGATTCAGAACCCTGTTAGAGAAGAAATTCTTAGTCTTAAATGCACCAATCCTTAGTTGGAAATTATGTCCTCAGGTCCTTGATTCTCTCACAAGGAGAATTTACCTCGTTAAGGCATAACCCATTCATCAGGAATGGGGGTGTAAAGGGGCCAAGTGATAAAATGGAGGGGTTGGGGGGAGGTAGCTGGGAAGGCAATAGGTGGATGAAGGTGGGGAGTAATTTTGATAGGTCAGTGGGTGGAGCAGATTGGTGGGGAGGAAGATGGACAGGTAGGACAGGTCAGGAGGGCGGTGCTGAGTTAGAGGTTTGGCTCTGGGATGAGTTGGGAGAAAGGGAGAATTAGAAATGAATGAAGTCAACGCTGATGTTGCATGCTTGAAGGGTCCCGAGGCGGAAGATGAGATATTCTTCTTCCAGTTGGCAGGTGGCTTTGATTTGGTGGCGAAGGCAGCCCAGGACTTGCTTGTCCTCAGAGGAGTGGTAGGGGGAAGTTGAAGTGGTCTGTCACAGGGCGGTCAGGTTGTTTGGTGCATGTGTCCCAGAGATGTTCCCTGAAATGCTGTGAGTTTGCATCCTGTCTCTCTGATGTAGAGGATAAAATGTTGAGAGTAATGGACACAGTAGGTGAGATGGATGAATGTGCAGGAAAATCTCTGCCAGATGTTGAAGGAACCTTTGAGGCCTTGGATGGAGGTACGGTAACAGGTTTACACCTTATGCAGTGGCAAGGGAAGATGCCGGGTATGGAGGGTGGGCGACATGGACCTAACGAGGGAGTCACGGAGGGAATGGTCTCTCAGAACGCAGACAGGGATGGGAAAGAACAAATATCACTGATGATGGGGTGTGATTGAAGGTGGCAGAAATGGTGGAGGATAACACACTGTATCCGGAGATTGGTGGGGTGGAAGATGAGGGCCAGGAGGTCCTTTCCTTGTTGTAGTTGGAGGGGTGGGGTTCAAGGGTGGAGGTCCAGGAAGTCGAGGAGATACGCTAGAGGGCATTGTTGATCGTAGTTAAAACTCACACAACACCAGGTTATAGTCCACCAAGTTTATTTGGAGGTACTAGCTTTCGGAGTGCTGTTCCTTCATCAGCTACCTAATGAAGGAGTAGCACTTCAAACGCTAGTAGTTCCAAATAGACCTGTTGGATTATAACCTGGTGTGGTGTAGTTTTTAACTTTGCCCACTCCAGTCCAACACTGGCACCTCCACATCATTGTTGATCATGTGAGAGGGGAATTGTGGTCCTTGAAATAGGAAGTATCTGGGATGTCTTGGAATGGAACTGCGCCTCCTGGGAGCAGCTACGGCAGAAGCCAAATAGAAATTCATGTGAATTGGCCATGATAAACTGCCCATAGTGTTAGGTGCATTAGTCAGAGGGAAATGGGTCTGGGTGGGTTAGTCTTCAGAGGGTCGGTGTGGACTTGTTGGACCGAAGGGCCTGTTTGCACACTGTAGGGAATCTAAAACAAAATCTACCAATTTAAAATTTCTGATGACAGAAACATTGACTTGAATCGCAAAGCGTTCTTTCACTGCCTAACCTTCTGATTGTTTGGCAGCATTTTTAATTTTTGTTTCAGATTTCCAGCCATATTCTGCCTCCATCTAAACCCTCTCTGGGTATTCCGCACGAACGTAGATGATAAAATCATGTAGAGAAAGAGCATTGTTTAGTCATTTTCTTGCAATGATAATAATTACATGTAGACAGTGCTTTGCTTATCAGAGTTGACTGACTTAAAGCTTGAGGCAGACATTTATTAAAGTCGTGAGGTTATCAACAGCACGTCAGGAAGCTCGTATTCAGTTAGCATGGCAACTGGACATGAATGCAGTCTTTTCAAACAGAAACAAAATTCATCAATTAATGGAAATAGGCTGATCCACCTTTTGTTCTGTTTCACAACCGGCTGCAAAATAGGACTGGGTAATCTCAGAGTCACGTAGGCAGGGGATACAGTTTGAGTTGCAATGTAGAATTCAAAAGGATGCAAAAAACATGTACTGTGCAGGGAAATTTATTTCGTCTTACTGAGTGTTATTCATGATTATGAATAAACAAAACATACTCGCAAAGCACAATCCCTTGAAGAAGGATACATAACCACCCCCACACCCCATCACAGGAATCAACTCTCTTGAAAAATATATGCATTGGCAGCCTTACTGCGTTGAAGCAACTGCAAAAAACTAAAGCGATGAAATTAAAATATAAAATGGTAACAAATTTGACAGTTACAAAAAACCAGCACTGGATGGAAAGTGTCACAGATAAACATATGGACACAATTCTGAGGTTCTCGCTGAGTGAGAAGACCATAAGACATAGGACCAGAGGCAGGCCATTTGAGTCATTACGCCTACTCTATCATTTAACAAATTAACATCTAATCTAAAAATCTTCAAATCTATGTTGCTACCTCCCCCCTCCCTAGCCGCTAACCCTTCAATTCCTTATGAATGAAAAAACCATCTAGTTCAGCCTTGAATATACTTAACACCAGTCTCCAAATTTCTTAGTGGTAAAGAACGTCACAGGTTTGCTCTCCACAAAGGTGAAATTCCTCATCTGTCTGAAATGTGAAAACCCTTATTCTGAGATTATGCCCTCACGTTCCAGACTCTCGCTCAAAGAGAAACAGCCTTCTGTCCAACCAGGATCAACCCAATGGATCTTTACTGGACTACCACCAATGCCAATACATCTTTCCTGATGCCAGGTGATGAAAACTATTCATAGTGTTGTGTGTGGTCTCACTAGTGTATTGCACAGTTTTAGTCAAAGAGTTCCTGACTTTTTATCCCTTTGAAATAAAGGCCAACATTCAATTCGCTTTCCTTGCTAACTATTGAAATTACATGGTGGATTGTTGTGATTCTTCAATGAGATCTGTTAAATCTTTGCCCTGTAGCTTTCTGCAATCTTCCTCCATTTAAATAATATTCAGCTCCTCTATTTTTTCTGTCAAATTGTATAACCTCTCAATTTCCCATATTATATTCTATTTGCCCAGGTTTTGCCCATTGGATCGTCCCCTTTCTACTGTACTTGTCATCTTCACCATTAGCTTTTCCATTTATTTTTGTGTCATCTGTAAACCTGGCATTGGTGCATTTACTTCCCTCATCCAAGTCGCTAATTACATTCTGTAATCAAACTTGGTCTCAGTACCGATCCCAGTCGTTCCTAACTATTAGTTACAATAGCCATCCTGAAAATGCACCCCTATCCCAACTCTGTCTTCTCTTAATTAGCTAACTCTCCGTCCATTCGAATATATTATTCTAACACAATGAGTTCATGAAATCTTAAGTAGTATTCTGAGGGGTATAGTTTTGAAAGTCTTTTGAAAACCCAAATGTATCACATCTGCTGCTTCCCCTTTATGTATCCAGCTTGCTACCTCCTCCAAGAATTCTCATAAATTTGTCAGGAATTGTTTCACATTCATGATCACGCTGACTCTGCTGCATTATGTTATATATTTCTAAATGCTCTGCTATTACATCCTTGATAATAGACTCCAATATTTTCCCAAAAACATATGTTAAGCGAACTGGCCTACCTGTTTTTGATTCTCTCCCTTTGTGAATAAGGATTTTACATTGGCAGTTTCCCAGAATCTCAGAATATTTAGAGAATTACCACCAGTGCATCCATTATCTCTATAGCGACATCTTTTAATATCCTAGAATGCAACCCATTAGGTCAGGGTCTTTAGCACCATTCATGCCCTGAATATTTTTTTCCCCTCCATCGATAGTCACTGGATTATTTCCTCTCCCTATTTTGCCCCTTGATTATTCATTATTTTTGGAATACTCTTTGTATCTTCCCCCATGAAGCCTGGTGCAAACAATTTATTCATTTCCTGTGCTTCATCATTTCTCTAGCCTAATTCTCTGAAGGCACTTTGTTCACATGAGCCCCTCTCTCGTTCTCTGCATTTTAAAAAAAAAATCTGTCTATATTTATATTATTTGCAAGTTTACCCAGATAGTTTATTTTTCTCCCTTTTTTAGGTCATCTGCTGTTGTTTCATTAAAATTTCTCAATCCTCTGGCTTGCCAAATTATACATTTGTTTTTCTTTCAATTTGATACTACCTTTAATTTTCATGGTTGACCATGGTGGGTTTATCCCATTCCAACAATCCATCTTCCTCACTGGAACATATCTTTATTATAAATCATGAACTCTCTGCCTAAATGGTTCCTTGACTGTCTTTTCTGTTGAGTTCCTTTCCCAGTTCACTCCAGTGACTTCTTTCTTCATTCTTTTATAATTACCCTTATTTACGTTGATCACAGTTGTTTCTGACCCAAGTTACTCACTCTCAAACTGAATGATAAAGTCTGTTTCCGAGTATACTGTTTCCTCTGAAATCATTTATTAAACTGGTCTCATTGTGTGTGAATAGATCCAAAATAACCCAATACAATCAAAACGAAGGTTAACCTCACTATGACTAATGGCACTGCCTTTCCATGTTCGATTTGAATTCCTGATATATTACGTCCTGCGGTATAGCTATGTTTAAGGAGACCTATATGCTACCCTCAAAAGTGTAATTTGATTTTGCATCACAATCTAAGATCATTTTTTGCTATCGTATTCATTCCATATTCATACTAACAAAGCTACGTACCATCTTTCCCATGTTGCCTGTCTTTTAGAAAAGTCACATACCCCAAAACATTTAAACCCCAGTTTTCACCTCCTTGTAAACACACCTCTGTAAAAGCCTTCAACCTCTATCTGTGTTATTAACTCATTACTTTTTATTCTGGGTACTATATGTGTTTCAGTAAAAATGCCAGTAATTTTGCCTGCTGATTATCACTCCTCCTCCAACCCTACTGTTTTTATATTTGCACACATTATCCTTTTCTCTCTCCCCCACTTGGAGCATCATCACCTAAATAGTTACTCTGCAGTGCTGCCATTGCCTCAAGTTTTCTAAGTCTATGCTGGAAACTGGAAAATCATTTGGGATTCAATCCTTGGGACCAAATTAATTCAACATTTACAGCATTCATATTCAGCAAACCTTTCCTGGTCATCTGTTTTGTCATTCATTCACGGTATGAGTGTGTTGCTGGCTTGGCCAGCATTTATTACCCATCCCTTATTGCTCAGATGAGAAGGTGTATAGGGTATAAGCAGGCAGGGAAAGAGTTAAGTTCTGAGTTTTGTGAAACAAGGGGTTCAGCTGAGCATGACTCATATCAAGATAGAGTTTTACAAAACAAGAAGTTCAACTGAGCGTGACACAGATTAGGTAGGAACTCACAGTTAACAATGGGGCGCTGAAGACAAGGGTAAAGCGTAAAGTCATTATGTAGAGCCATCTAACAATATTGGAAGCATTCAGTACACAAGGTCAGCTAACAAGAGGAAAAGTATCCATTGTATGAATCCAGTTAACAAGGTTAAGGGCATTCATTGTATAACAGTAAAGGGTTTGGTCTCTGCTATTGATACTCGCTGATTGTAACGGTCATCCAATTAATATGTATGTTGCCTTATCTGGATGCTCCTCCCTGTAAAGTGACTACAGAGGAACCTCAATTATCCGAAAATCGGATTCTCCGAAGGAGATCTCGAGGTCCCAGTGGAAACATGACACCAAAGACGTGTTCCCAACAGTGATCGCATCTTTTGTTTACAGTGAATAAACTGGCATCACCTCCAAATGACTGACCTCCCAACCTCTCTCGCCACACTTTCCCTGGAGTTCTACAGAGAGGTGTACCCTAAATCCCCCCTTCCCCAGATAATCTGACCAACATTGTCCTGTACAGGGCAGAGATGCAACCTGTCAAAATGTTGCAGTCAAAAGGGGTGTGTGTGTGCGTGCGCGCGCACACACGTACGTGCGTACATACGTACGTACTATTTGGAGACTGTAGCAGTCTTGTTGTTGGTGTCCAGTCCAGCTGCGGCAAGAGGGGTAGGGAGTTGGTGTTGAATGGGGTTGAGGGCAGGGGGTTGTTGGGGGCAGTGCTGGGAACAGGGGCGGTGCTGCAAGGGGTTGGGAGTGAGGGCATGGGGTCAGGGGCGGGGCCTCGCGCTCTGTGCGGTTGCAGTCTCCTGAACGGGGAGCAGACATTAGAAATTCCAAGCCCCAGCGGAAATGCATTTAATCGATTATAAGAACGAAATAGTGCCCGCCCATCGCGTTCATATAATCAAGGTACCCCTGTATATAATTCATGAAGAAACTGCTATTCCAGAGAAGACCGTGAACTCATGTCTCTGTGCACATGGGTGATCATTCTCTCTCCCTCCAGGGCCCGAAATAAAGATGAAGGAGGTAAAACTACACTGCGTCTCTGAGCGTTTTACTTCAACTGAGGGGGGAACGGGACAACACAGAAGGGTCATGAATTAAGAGTCAACCGCATTGCTACGGGTCCAGAGTCACATGTAGGCCAGACCAGGCAAGGGATGTCAGATTCCTTCCATCAAGGACAATAGTGGAGGGATTTTTCCTGACAATGGACTTGGGGTCATCATTAGACTCTTGATCCCGGATTTTCATTCAATTCAAATTCTACCATGTACAGGATTTGAACCTGGGTCTTTGGATTAACAGTCCAGCAATAATGCCACTAGACAATACCTTTCCTGGTATTCATTGTATCCATTGTAAATTCTGCTCCCAACTTTACAATGGAAACTGTTTCATTACATTCACACCCTTGTGTTAAAGGAGGTGCTTCAGCAGTATCATTAATAGGTGGAACTGATTGTAAGAAACAGATTGAACTTCCTTTCAAAATTCAAATGCAGATTGAAAATAAGATACAACGGAATTCTTTACAATCACAGACTACTGATCACTTTGTTTAATCTCCAAGTGATTATCATATGGTTTGTAACAGTGGTCTTAATTGATTAGATAGATAACTGCCTTGAAACTATTTTAGTGCATTTGTTGGAAATGCTTTATTTGCCTATGTTCATTCTTCCAAATGCGAAGGTGGCACTTGGGGCTCCAACTGTACCATCACCCTTTGATAACTTTCTGTTCAGCACCCAGTAGCCAATTGCTGCTGCCTTTCATGTGCCTGTGACCAGTGCTTTACTGAACCTGATGTTCACCCACTTTCCTTGTGTTCCCTCAGCAGCTGCTGGCAGCAAGTGGATTCTTGGCTGGGCTCCCTTCACCTACACCAACCACGGTTACAAACAAAACATAGTGTAGTTTCTTTGCGGGGAACTTTTAACTCAGTGGTAGCATGAGCCTCTGAGCCAGGAGGTCTGGGTTCAAATCCCAGCTGCTCCAGGTGGTGTGTTATAACATCTCTGATCAGATTGGTCAGAAAATAGCTGAAATTATACCTTGGACTTTCTAGTCTACATTCCTCAATTAGGAACATTCCTTACCAACTAGACCAGCAGGGGAACAATCTATCGATGTTTTTGTATTAAACGTAAACCATCAGCATTACAGGAAAGTCATATTCTTGGCACGATGTACAATTACGATATTTCCAGACAGATTTTACCCTTATGCTCAACGTACATTCACATCATAAAACAATAATGGTGAGGATTCTATTTTTGTAAGTGAATTCTCACCTCAAATTCAATTTGAATTATTTATTGCCACTTGTATTTTGTTACAAAATACAATGAAGAGTGTCAGTGTTGCCACTCTCTGGCGCCACCTTGAAACACAGAAAAATCAACCAAAATATAGAATATAAAGGCAGAAAATAAAGGAATAAAGAGAAAGTATTGAACTTTAGAGTCAAAACTTACAACACCAGGTTATAGTCAAATAGGTTTATTTGGAAGCACTAACTTTCGGAGCGCTGCTCCTTCATCAGGTGGTTGCGAAGTATAAGATCATAAGACACAGAATTTATATCAAAAGTTTACAGTATAATGTAACCAAAATTATATATTGAAAAAGACTTGGATTGCTTGTTAAGTCTCTCAGCTTTTAGAATGAACATGTTGGTTTCAGTTTTTTCACATGGAAATCGCAGAACGTTTTTAAAGTTACATTCTCAAGTGAACTTTAGTGTCAAGTCGGCCCAGATAACGCAGCGAAGGTGTGAGGTGCCCAGTGTGAGGTGCCCAGTGTGAGACTGTCTGTGCCACAATGTTCACACTGATTCTAATCTAAAAAAATGGATTTACAGAATCTTTGATGGATTCATGTAGTTTTTGAGCAAAATAAAATGTAATTCTGCAAGTACAAATTCACCCCACAAACGTGTGCACGCGCGTGTGCATGTGGGTATATCTGGCAGGGAGGTTATGAGTGTGTGTATGCGTGTGAGTGCGAGCGTAAAGGTGTATAAGTCTGTAAGAGGGTGAGTCTGTGCGCGTGAGTGTAGGAGCGTATATGTGAGTGTATGAGACAGCTTGTGTATGAGAAAAGGTCTGCGCGAGTGTGTGTGTGTCTGTAGGGGTGTGTCTGTGTGTAGGTATGACTGCGTGTGGGAGTATGCGCGTGTGTGTGCGTGTGTGTACGTGTAGTGCAGTGGGGTCACCTGTAGTGTAAATGAACCCAAGGTTGATGCCATCCCCATGGGTACCGAACTTGGCTATCAGCCTCTGCTCGGCCACTTCGTGTTGTTGCCTGTCCCGAAGTCCGCATTGGAGGATGGTCACCCGAAGGTCCAAGATTGAACGTCCTGGACCGCTGATGTGATCCCTGACTGGGGGGGAGCACTCTATCTGTTGATTGTTGTACAGTATCCATTCAGGCGTTGCCGTATTCTCTGCTTGATCTCGCCAATGTACTATGCCTCAGAGCATCCTTTCCTGCAGCGTATGAAATAGACAACGTTAGGCGAGTCACATGAGTACCTGCCATGTACATGGTGGGAGGTGTCCCCATGCGGAATGGTGGTATCCGTGTCCACACTCTGACACGTCTTGCAGTGTCTACCATGACAAGGTTGTATGGTGTTGTCCTGAAGGCTGGTGGGGGTGGTGGGGGGGGGATGCTATGAACAATGATCTGTTTGAGGTTTGGTGGTTGTTTAAAGGCGAGAAATGGAGACATGGGAAAGATCCTGGCGCGATGTTCATCCTCATTGACAATGTGTTGCAAGCTGCGAAGTTTTTTGGCTGCTGGGAAGTTGTCGGTACACTTCCTTGCAGTAATCTGTTCAATTCTGACGACGATGGCTTCTCCTTTATCTGCTGGTTTGATGACAATGTGGTGATTGGTTTTGAGAGCATGGATGGCATTGCGTTGTGAGATCAGGTGAGGTTTTGCTCTACCTTGTGGGTGCCGCTGATAAATCTGGCATCTATATATTTCCTGACAGTTTGAGTATACATGCCAATTGCATGAATCCATGCAAGATTCTGTAAATCCGTTTTTTAGATTCGAATCCGTGTGAAAATTATGGCACAAGCAGTCTCACAGAGTGCACCTCACACCTTCAATGGGCTGACATGACATCAATTGTTCAAGTTCACTTGAGAATGTAACTTTAAAAAAAAGTTCTGTGATCTCCATAAGAAAGAACTGAAACCAACATGGTCATTCTAAAAGATGAGAGACTTAACAAACAATCCAGGTCTTTTTCGATATATAATTTCAGATACATCACATTGTCAACTTTTGCTATTAATTCTGTGTTGTTTAATCTTATGGTCCACAACCACCTGATGAAGGAGCAGCTAGTGCTTCCAAATAAACCTGTTGGACTATAACCTGATGTTGTGTGATTTTTAACTTTATACATCCCAGTCCAACACCGGCATCTCCAAATCATAACCGTAGAGTCCTTCTTGTTAAGTGCTCCGTCATCAGCCTGGTGGCCAGGCAAGAGTCCCCTTCTTCATGTCACTGCCGCTGGAATAAAAGTCACCCGCTCTTCCCCCGCTCTCCCATCTCCACCGATGCCCTCATCACTATTAGTCCTCATTGAACCTTGCCAATGCCGATGCTACAATTGCTGCCATGTAACTCATCGGCCCAAACACTCCACTGCTGCCCGGAATACGCTTCAGACGCATCCCACTGATGCAGCCACTGCCAATGCTACCAGGACTTGTACTAGGCTCAAACTCACCCATTCACACAACCCAAATTCACATTACCCACACAGATCACCAAAAGAGTTATGTTTATAAAATGATTCGTGTACTTAGCATGCACAAGACAATTCAAACGTTACAGGAATTAGCTTTAATCTGACCTCAGAATGTGCCTATTCAGGAAAAGTGGACCTTATGGCCATAAAGGGGTACGACATCTTATATGCAGCTCCAAGCTAAATTTTAATTTATTCATGGTATGTAGCTGTCACTGTTTCAGCTTGCATTTACCACATATTCTCGTGGAGAAGTCAAATTTTTTAGACTTTTTTTTGAAGGTTCAATTTATGGGATTGACTATTACATGGATACTACTTTTGAGGGGCTGAAATTCATGCTACAGTCCAAAATGCCGTGTCACGAGAAGCCCAACTGATCTCTAAATGATTAAAGAGAGAAAACACAAGTTTACCTGTGTAGGCACACTTTCACTTTGGCATTGTCTGAAGTTGGTTCGATGCCTTTCTCCAATTCTCACAAGTTTCTCCGAAACACAAATTTCTCTTGCAGCTATAGAGTTATCTGTCTTCTCTGCAATCTCAATAACTTCCAGATTAAACGCTGCTGCATATCTTTTGTTTTATCTGGAGGGCGTTTTCATGCAAAATGATGAAGTAGTTTCAAAACCTCAGCTAGGTATAAGACTGTATTCCATGAGTGCCTCAGGTGAACTGAGCTCAGCTGAGCGGTGCAGAAAGGGAGGTTGTCACCTGACTCTGACCTGATGCATCGTAAACATTCACACCGAAATGGTGCGAATTGTACATCAAAACACACAATATCATGGAAAAAATTAATTTCCTCATCGTAACACTGATGTACAGGATAACACCTTGATTCACAAATACTGATCTGTTGTCTGTGAAGAACTAAGGTTGACTTTTACATGGGATATACAGATGTTTTGGCCAAAAATAGGGAGTTGACTTTTACATGAGATCGGCGTTTACTCGAGTATATACACTATTAGCCATCTCAACTGCCGGAGATAGTGGTGGTGGTGGTGAGCTGTTTTCTTGAAACACTGCAATCCTTGTGGTGGAGGAACAGTAAGCTTCGTTTTAAGCAGCAGCTTTTGAACAAGCATTTCGATAACCTGGCAAAAAAATATATACCTCAAATACCACAATTGACCGTATTATTCTGTTCAATTTTTACAGGTTTAAAAGAAAATTATTAACCTCAATGTAAATACACCTGTTGTTCACTTGAATGGCCACAATAAATATTAACAGTTGATTCAATTCCTAGTCAATTTCTCCTCAAATAACACCATATCAGAGTAGAGAGTTGAGCGTGAGAGTGAGAAGGCTCCTTGCTGGTAAGTATTTAAAAGGCAAATTTGCATCTTTTTATTCAGTGATTTATGTTGAAAATAAAATGTAACAGTCATGTGTATCCAACCTCCGCCCACCTCCACCGCAAGCCGCCGCCGCCCCCCACCCCGTCCCCATCAAGTCCCAAACATTTACTTAAAGTGTTATTAAGCAAAATCTGACACAATGACTATTAGGACGGTAGGTTGAAAGCATAAGGGGCTCCTTAAAAGAAAGGCAAAGCAGAGAGGCAGAGACAGAGGGATGGATTTCTAGAACTTGCAATTGAAGCAGCTGATTGCATGGCAGCCTTTGATGCAGCAATGGAAACTGGAAATATCCATGAGGTTAGAACTTGTAGACTCAGATGTTTAAAAGCACAGAGGAACCTATTTGACCAGCTGTATCCATGTATAGTCAAAAAAGATCAGACTTCAATTAATCCCATTTTCCAACTCTTGGCTCATTACCATGAAGCCTATGTAATGGAAATGAATATCTAAGTACTGCTTAAACAAGAGAGTTTCAGACTCAACCACCCTTTCTTGCAGTCAATTCCAGACTTGCACAACTTTCTACTGTTCATCATAAATCCGTGTCCCCTGCTTATTGATTCCACAACTAATGGAAAAGAAATTGCCTTGGTATCCATCTTGTCTACTTCCCTCAATCTTGAACACCTCCATCAGGCCCCTTCTCAATCTCCACCACCTCAAGATAAATAACCTCAGGTTGTCTAATCTTTCCTGATAGCTCAAACCCTCCTATCGCAGCAGCATCCTGGTAAATCACCTTGCAGCATCCCTTGGGCAATTGTGTCCTTTTCATTAGTGATCAGAACTGCACACAGCGCTCCAGTTGGTGCCTAACCAGCATTTTGCACTGGTCAGCATAACCACTCACTCTTATATTCTATGCCTTGGCTAATAAAGGCAAATATCCAACATGCCTTCTCACCATCTTACCTATTTGCCACAGCAGATTCGCCGCTGACAATTAGCCACTGCCCTTTGACCACCGAGAATGCTTAGCCACCGCCCATTGGCCACTGAAGACGATTTGCCACCGCAAGCAAGTCGTATATTTTAAATATTGGTGGTATAAAAAATTGTTGTTACATTGGTTAAGGTAGTGTTTGCATTGTTTCAGTAACAACTTATTTTCATTACAGGAGAGTTTTTTTTTAAGCTTGTATTTTTGGAACAGAAATTTTTAGTACGGAAACAGAAATTATTAGTAAACGTGGAAATAAGAAGTTTTACCACGATGGTTTTATATAAACCATCTTTCTGGATTAGTGCTGCTGGAAGAGCACAGCAGTTCAGGCAGCATCCGAGGAGCAGTAAAATCGACGTTTCGGGCAAAAGCCCTTCATCAGGGATTAAACTATTCAAGAGTGGTTCAAGTATTAAGTTTTGGCGATGTGAACAATAGAGCCACCACAAATAAAGCTAAAAAAGTATCGAGACACAGACGATAGAATTAAAAAATTGTTCTTGAATACAGCGAAAGAGGTTGTTTGGAATATCTTAGAGGAATAGTGCATAACTATGAAATTTCATTGTTTAACATTAATGTGAGATTTTGCTGCCACTATAAAGATTTTTAAAATATATTTCCTTTTTCTGATTAAAAAGTTTGTAACTCATTTTTATATATAAACCAATAAAATGATATTTATTTTACTTTTTTTTATCAATATGTAGTATGTAGTTGTATAAATAAAGGGGACTGAGAAGTATGAAAGAACAGGCGGGAGAGAAAACAATCAGCACATATATATATTTCTGGTGACAAATAGTCTCCAGAGGTCAAATTACCCCAGTGGAAAAACACTGGTGGCGAACCTGCAGTGGCTAATCGTCAGCAGCGAATCTACCGTGGTGAATCATCACCAACCCATGTACAGCAAGGTCCCACCGTGGTTTAGTGCTTCCCAAGGTCCTACTATTCATATCATTATCCCTTGCCTTGTTAGTCCTTTCCAAGTCTATTACCTCACTGTTCCAGGCTGACTTTCATTTGCCTTTGCTCTGTCCAGCTGATCGATCTGTTGATAGCCTCCTATAATTTAGAGCTATCCTCTTCACTATTTGCCACACTACCTCTGTGGTTCCTGATATTCTTTCCTTAATTATTCCTTTGCTCTTTTAAACAAAACCTCTTTGGATTTCCCCTTATTCTACCCAAATGGTGTCTGAATCACTTTTAGCTTTTCTAATTGCCTTTTTATTCAATTTCCCTCCTGCAATCTTTATCCTTCTCTCGGGACCCAGCCAATGTTGAGTCCTCAATATCTGTGGCAAACTTTCTTTTAATTCTAACCTTTATGCTGGAGGAGGGCAAACATCATGGTCAGTTGTATGTGGAAGGGGCTTACAGAGACAAGGAGGGATTGAGGTAATGGAAGCTTTGAATAAAAGCATCTGATATTAAATGATATTACACCAGGTGTTAGCCTAGACCCTATCATCATACACAGTGCTCCAACTCAAAAGGCTGTGGGCTCAAACTCCAATGCCAGAGACTTCAAAACAAAATCTCGAATGATACTGAAGTCAAAATTAGTTCCTGTCAAGCTCACTGAATTTTGTTTGCTGTTAACAATTGTCAAAGAGGTTACCATTACTATTAAGAAAGGACTCCCTGAAAATGTCACTGCTCCTTTAACAATAATGTTTATTCGATGAACACTGTACACAAATCACATCAAATTATGCATAAACTGATTTGCATGTAATATTCATTAAGCTTTCCCAACATTTGTGACTATATTAAAAGTATCCCTGTGCAAACATGGAATGGAGAGCTGATGAAATGTGTCTCGATAATTTTTCAAGCCAAAGTCTATTGGCAGGAATTATTGACAACAAGGAAAATATGCACGTTAGTAACTGAAATAAAACAATTGCAAGTGGAAGAGAAAAAGAGAACATTTCAACTAACAAAATACATTTTGAACGATTTATGGGAACCAGGGAAAAGCACATAATCAAGTAATTGCAAATTGATCTTCATTTGAGTTAATTACGGAATGTTGAAAAATCTTGACTCATTTATTTAGTGATTATTGATAATCTTCCATATGAAGCATTTCAAACAGGGATTCAAAAACATCTCAAGCCATGTAGAGTAAGATTAAGTGGACTGGACAACAGATTTCATTCACTTGCTTTCCAAAGTCATAATCTTTATATTTAAAATTTTTTAAATGCTGTGATTTTATGCGAAGGGGCTAAATATATAGCATTACAACCTGATGAAGAGGAGGTAAGTTATCTTGTCTTTTTAATTCCTTTTGGTTTGACACTACATCTATTTTCATTTCTTTTTGACATGCTGCAATATCAAACGACAACCGAAAAATGCTGTTAAAAAGATCAAATCAAAGGAGCCAATTATAAGACTCTCTGACATGAAAGGAGGATGAATTTTACTACCTACCAACCCAAAGAAAAGTAATAAAATGTCACAACAAATTCTCACACAAACACAAGTAATAAGTTGACAAAGGAAACAATATTTGGTACAAAGAAGAAAGGCTATGCAGTTTAGAAGTCCTTAGAATTCATGCGGTGTTAAGACTTTTAACATGAGACCACAAATGTTTAATTGTAGAGTTGTACCTGATAGAGGGCACTTTCTTGAAGTCCAAAGAGATGTTGGGTTTAGGTGCATGGATCTTTAGGATGTCACACATAAGTACAGAAATTAATCAAGAAAGCTCATCAAATACTGGCTTTTATAATGGAATAGAAGGATGCACAAGTTATGCTGCAGCTGTACAATTTCCTGCTTTGACCCCACCTGCAGTACTGAGACCAAATTGGGGCACTGCACCATAGAAAGGACATGGTGGGAGTACAATGTTGGTTTACTAGAATGATTTCAGGGGTTAGGTTATGAGGAGAGATTGTACAAATTCGGCCTGTTTTCTCCAGAATTTAGATGGTTAAGGGATGATCTGATTGAAGTCTTCAAGATATTAACAGTGAAAAAGCAGGCAGATAAAGATAAACTATTTCCTCTGGTTGGGGATTCTAGAACTAGGGCGCATTGTCTGAGAATTAGGGTCAGAACATTCAAGAGGGATGTAAGAAAGCACTTCTACACACAAAGGATGGTAGATGTTTGTAACTCTCTTCCACAAATGGCAGTCGATGCAGGATTGGTTGTTAACTTGAAATCTGAGATATATATATTTAATGAAAATTTATCAAGGGATATTGACCAAGGACATTTATTTGGAGTTTGGCCACAGATCAGCCCTGATCTCATTGAATGGTAAAACAGGCTTGAGGGGCTGAATGGCCTACTCCTGTTCCTATGGTGTCCTCAGCAGTGGTGAAATTTGCAAGTGTCGTTGGGGTTTTGGTGAACAGTTGTTTCCCTGATTTGTCTTTTGACGGTGTTACCTTCAAACAGATCTTTACAAATTCATTTTTCCTCCTCTTGAAATCGCTGCTGAAATAGTATTCTGTGATGAAATCAAGATTTTGTTTTGTACTGAGCTAGCCAGCATACCTAGAGAGTACCATTTAGAGCACACAGACAGTACCAAGAATTGGTAGGGGGCAACATTCAATTCTGTCCAACAGTAAGGGCCTGACCTGCTGTGCTTTTCCAGCACTACTCTAATCTTGACAGGTTTTCAATAGATCGTTCAGGACAGTTCTGGAGCTTTGAAAAGGAGGTCAAAAGATGACAACCAGAGACTGTGGATCAATAAATGTGCTAAGGTGACATGGATAGATTCCATATTAAGAGTTTCAATATTTAGCTGTACTGGGAAGCAATTGGACTATGAGTTTTGTTATTAAACTCCTCACAGAAGTCAGAAATCAGTTGAATAATTACATAGATGGGGCTCCGAGAGGGGTTACACCCGAAAAGTTGACTTCTGCACCTGCTGATACTGCCCGACTTGCTGTGATCTTCCAGCCTCCTGCTTGTCTGCTCTGAGAACTCCTGGCAGAAATGAGCTTTTGAGCTGCAATGTGGAAGACAACTAAACTTCATGGAGTCTGTTAAAGGAGATTTGAGGAAAAGGTTTATTCACTCAGACAATAGTGGGAATCTGGAACGCACTGCCTTGGACAGCAGGAGATATAGGAAACCTCATGACATTTTAAAAAAAAATTATGGACAGACACTTGAAACATCAGAACATTCAAAAATATGGGCAAAGTGCCAGAAAATGGAATTCATTTAGCAAGGTGGATGCAGACTGGATGACAATGAGTCTATGACTAAAACAAAACTGCATGGAGCCAGGCTATGTGGGTGGGTGGTGTGTGTTGAGATTGCAACAATAGGAATAAAGGGCATAGAACACAACTGCATACCAGTAGCACAGACATCTTTTGTTTGTCTGATTAATAGAGGTATCAGAACATCACAGATACAAAGGCTTTCAATTGGAGAGAGGTAAGAAACGAGTCAGACAAGCAAAGCACTGAAGTAAGTGGGCAGCAGGTCAAAATCAGGAGGCTGAAAGATTACATGAGATGGACAATGGGCTGGGATTCAAAATAGTGACCAGGGAAGGGGGCTGAGTCATACAGCAAGCACATTTTTAATGCGAGCCTGAGAAACTCTTTAGCAAAAACACAATTCCTGAGACTTCGCTTCGATGCAAAGATCTTGCAGATAATTCTAACAGCACAGGAAATTGAGTTGTAAATATATTGTGAGAGACAGGCTGAGCAGCTGGAAAATAAGATCAAGGGTATGAGGCAATGCAATTAGTTGTATGGAAACTTTAAATGTGTCATTTGTGATACGGCAAGAGTCTGAATAGCAAGTACATCATTGGTTGCAACAAATTTAACAAAGTTTTAGCATGGTCTTCTCCATTCAAAAACTACCTTTTCTATCATATCTGCATAATTATTCTCTATGCATGTAGAATTATGAATGCTCTTCATGGAGTTACATCAATGTAGTCTAAAGGAATATATTTACACATTTACAGTGCTTGTAAATCCTACACAAGTGCTAAACCTCTTGACGATGAATGATTACAACCTGATGAATCACTAACCATCACATCCAACCCCCGCGCTATACATAATCCAACACACAATTCTGCCCACTTATGGCACTCGGAATACTGCTTCTTCAACAGACTGTAAGATGTAAAGCTATCCTGCCTCCTTTCCAATCGCTTGAGATTCAGACACATGAAAACCACAGCAATTCACAGCTATGCAATTTAACTGAGCAGTATAAATACTGTGCATTTGAGGCATTCAATAAATCCACACAAGTTGAATGAAAACCACCACTTGCAATATGCCTGGACCAATTTTGTCACTGGATTCTTGAAGGGGGAAACTGCAAAAATGGTCTACATTAGAAATTAACCTGAAAATCAACAGCATCAAGTTTCCATATCTGGGGAAGCACTGGGTTTGCTAATCAACCTGTATTTGACTTGGATTTAGCAAAAACAAGAGAAACAATTTACACCCCAGTTCTTTCATGTGGTAATTTCCAGCGGTGACCCATTCCATCTTAGCTAGTATGATGCCTGCAGTTTCATTTAATTTCCTCCATAAAACAATCTTCCTTTTTTGCAGTGTTCAATGAGTTGAGACAGTATTGACGTTCAGGAACATTAGCGGACCGATTAGGTTGCAGTGAAATGCCTGGACCATTTCCTGTACTGACAGCCAGTAGACAGTTCCAAGTCAAATTAGAAATTTGTTAACAAGCTGCCATGACACATTGGAATTCAAACAGTAGGCTACATTGCTCATTAATGCTTGCATTGCTCCCTTGAACAAAAGATAAAAGATAAACCATCTTGTGGTACATGGTCATCACAGCACAGCTCTGCAAATTAAGCAGCAAAAGTACATTTGTGAGATGAATGGGTAATGACTGGTAAAGTGTTTCAACCTTTGCTCAAGCAGGTGAACCTTGGAGTCAGATGAGGGCTTTTGCCCGAAATGTCAATTTTCCTGCTCCTCGGATGCAAACCTGACCTGCTGTGCTTTTCCAGTACCACTCTAATCTTGACTGTCTGTGGAAGCCCCATTCTGGAGACTTGAGTCATCAGAAGATATTGTGCATTGGCCAGGGGGTGGGGGCTGGTGGTATTGAAAGAGAAGGGGAGAGAGGGGAAGAGAGGGAGAGAGTGCACTATGATATAATAAGCTGCCTATTGCTTCAGGTTGATATTTTAATTCACCACTCAACTTACATTGGTGTAGAGTGGGGGGCGACAAATTTAACATCTAATAATTTATCTAGGACATTGTTGGGACCTTGCTGTATTATTGAGTTATTGGGTGTTATGTCATCACCATAATAGTGCGCGCACCTTTGAAGTGTTAGGACACCGTCTGAGGATTTGTAATGGCACAATAGAAATTGAATTTTTTAATCTAGAACCAAAAAGTTCAACAAGGAGAAAAGGGCACTGAAATCATCCAACCTGAGTGACTAATTAGATGATCTTGGAATCAATGTGTGTGCCTACTGCCAATACAAAGCTGTGTTTCAGCTCCCCCAAGTCTAAAATCAGGATTTAAACTTGATGGGACAACAGTGATTCCAGTGAAGCACCTTAGTACCCTGTTTGGACAAACTGCATTCTTAGTCTCATTTCAACATGAACCTTTTTCCAACGAGAAGAGGGACATTTACTCATCCACCTTCATAGCCAGATATACTGAAGCATTACTTGTTTCCTTTGTCTGAATCTTCTACACAGTATTGTTTTTAAAATGTTGACATAATGCATCTTTAAAGAGTGTCAATATATTTTACCTTGCACTTATTGTATTTTGTTTGAGCAACCCTAATATTTAGTTTGCAAATGCAGCCATTCCCACCCATCAATTATACTTTCAATATTTGGTTAACTAACATGAGAATTCATTCTGTTTTTGATCTTGCTCATTTAATCGTATACCCTAAATTTTAATCAAAGGACTTATGGCTCATTGGATTAAAATACAGGCTCAGTCTGGGCAATGGGATAGAATGGAAAAGAGGCATTAATACGTTAAATGTGAATTGCTTGTATATCCAATGCAGATAAAACAGCTTGATGAGTACCAAGATAGTAAACAAAAATCAAATATTTCACCTGAAATTATATCACTGCTGATTCAACTCACTGATGCATTAATACTTTCTATCAAAGGTTTATACCTACTATTTAATCTTGTAGCAAGCTCTTGGCAACAGACATGCTTTCAGCTTTAAAGCTAGAGGTCAGACACTTTCTGTGCAGAGAGAGGGTAAAAAGCAGAAAGAAAGATTATCTACAGCCTGGAATTGAAGTTTGCAATAAAGCTTGACCTTGGGAGCTGTCCTCTCAGGTGAATTCATTTTCACTGGAGATTTTAACACCCATTCAAAGCTAACATGGCGTAATACAGTACGAGATGAGTGCTGTATTGCTAAATCAGTCACACTTAGGATAAGGTGCTCAACTGAGATCTTATTATCCTCTTGATAGAATGTAAAAGGCCCAGTGCAACTATTTTGAAGAGAAAAAGGTGGGTTCTCCCCACTGCATTTGCTAATATTGATGTCAACCAACAAGTAAAAACAGATTAACTAGTCAGTCATTCATCTGGTGGCTGCTTGTGGGAGTTTGTTGCATACAAAGTAGCCTTCATTTTTCTTACATTACAACAGTGACTACAAATCAAAAGTGCTTCACAATCTGTGTATTATAAGGTTATCAAACTAGTTTTGTGAATATAAATCAATGTATCCCCCAAAGAAATGAAAGAGAACACTAAAGTACTAGCCTAATGGAAACCATGTGACTATCAATCATAGAGTCATACAGCTGTACAATACGGAAACTGACCCTTTGATCCAATTCGTCTATACTGACCAACTATTCCAAATTAAGCTCGTCCCATTTGCCAGCATTTGGCCCATATCTCTCTGAACCCTTCCTCTATTCATATGCCCAACCAGATGCCTTTTAAATGTTGTCATTGTACCAGCCTCCAGCACTTCCTCTGGCAGTTCATTCCATATACACACCACTTTCTGTGTGAAAATGTTGCCCTTTTGGTCCCTTTTAAACTTTCCCCTCTCACCCTAAACCTATGCCCTCTAGTTTTAGACACTGAGTTTTGAAACGATTTGTAGCTCAGGTTGAAGTTTTGGATGTAAGTTTGCTCGCTGAGCTGCAAGTTCATTTCCAGATGTTACGTCACCCTACTAGGTAACATCTTCAGTGGGCCTCAGGCGAAGCAATGCTGAAAATTCCTGCTTTCTATTTACATGTTTGGGTTTCTTTGGGTTGGTGATGTCATTTCCTGTGGTGATATTATTTCCTGAGAATTCACTTCCGGTTCCTTTTCTCAGGTGGTGGTAGATGGGGTCTAATTCGACGTGCTTGTTGATAGAGTTCCAGTTGGAATGCCATGATTCTAGGAATTCTCATGCGTGTCTTAGTTTGGCTGTCTCTCACTAGTATCCTCACATACGGATGAGGAAGGAAACCACTTAGACTGGGACAACACATCCATCTTAGGGCATGCCAAACACATTTATAAGTCGCATCAAACTTGTAAAATGTAATAGTGATTTCGTAGGGACACAGCTCAAACATGCAAACTTATGCATTCTTTATTTCATCACAACATCCTTTTTGATGATAAAATTCTTAAATTTGCCAAAACTATTGTCGTATTTTCAGACACTAAATCAACAGGAGGATCATGATTGAGATGCATAATTTATGCAGGACATAAAGTGGACAGGAAGGAACATTATTCCCCTTGGTGGAGGGATCATACACTGGGGGCATAGATTTAAGCTAAGGGGCAGGGGGTTCAAATGGGTTGACTGGGTCTTTTTTCCCCCCACCCACAGGGTGGTGGGAATCTGGAGCTCACCACCTACAAGGATGGTAAAGGCAGAAACCCTCATAATATGTAAAAAAAAAATTAGATTTAGACTTCCGATGCCAGGGTATTCAAAGTTAATGTGCCACGTGCTAGGAAAAGGAATTAGAAAAGTCATGTGATGAAGATTGCATTAGTCAAAAATAACGGGTGAAGGGCCTTCTTCTTCACGATAGACCTCCAAAACATTATGTTTCAGATTTTGTTGTCGAACAATCATAGCCTTAGCATTGCGCATTAGTTTTTAAAATTTAAAATCTGGCCACAGTACCCCAGCTTCCATCTATCTCAAAATACTAAGTGTTCACAATATGACAGCACAAGCAGAGAACAACATTCTTCTTATTTAAGCTGAACAGTTTCAATTAATCATCTGTTACTGTATTCTATGTTCAATAGCCTTGAATGCTTTGCTATTGCAAGCATATGTTGAAATACTTTTCAAGTGTTATCAAGGTTTCTGCCTCTACCACTCTTGAGAAGTGTGGTGTATGTTAGGTTAGTAAATTACTGTTCAGAAAAGCTAACTTCCAAAGAATTTAAACTGTGCAACTGATTGAAGTTCACAAATTCTGTTATGTTGGATAAATGATAAAAGGAAAACACAGTTAATACCTAATAGGCCAACCAGCAGGTTTGGCAAATGAACTGATTCTGTCAGGAAGAAGTAAACACAACAAATTTCTGGTCACTTATAGGTAGCTCACAAGATATACTGCATACAGCTCTCAGTGGACAGATTCACTGTTTTCATATTGAAACATGGGGCCTTTAAGATTAATCTAATAAGTACAAAGTGATTTGAAACTGGAATCCCTAGTTTAATCAGTCACCTGGAAAGGGCCTTGAATCAATCTTTGCTCTAACAAGACTCCTGGTGCCACTGCAGCAGAGTCTGGACAGTTGAGTAAATTTAATGACTCAGATTGCATCTGAAGGTATTGTACAGCTCAACAAATACAAAGCTGCGATCCATCTGAAGCCCCAATATCTCAACTGCCTATTTCAATCCGCATCAGGAACAGAAATTAGATCTTCATGTGCTTGTTCAAAACAAGCTATGAAATCAGTGCAATTCATATCACTGATTTAAACAGCATCACTAAAATAGTTTGCTCTTTGCAAACATATGGCCCCCTCAAGCCTGGTCTGCCAATCAATAAAACCCTGGCTGAACTGTTTGTCATTCAAACTCCCTGATAACCGATAACAAGAATCGATCTATCTCTGCCTTTGCAAATAAGTAAGTTATCTTTTTGTACCGTCTTCTGAGGCATGAAGCTTTAAAGTCACGTGACAACATTTCTTCTCCTCTAGATCCTAAAAGGGAGACATTTAATTGTTAAAACCACCTCCCCTAGTTCAGGATTTACCGACAAAGGGAAACACCATTTCCACCTTACCTTGTCAAGACCATTCAACATCTTACATACTTCAATCAAGCCACAGTTTGCTCTTCAAAACGCTTATGGAAAGAAGCCAAGCCTGTCCAACCTAAAACAACTCACTCATTCCAGGTATCAACTCAGTAAACCTCACAATCACATCCTTCAGTAAATAGAGACCAAAATTGCACACAGTATCTGAAATGTGGTGTTTCCAGTTCTCTGTTCAAAAAAAGCATTACATCCTCACATTTATACTCATTACATTTGATAATAAAGGAGAGCATCCTGAAGGATAGTACCTTCTTGAATACTTTCCAAACCTGTATACCAGGTTTTTCTGATAGACACCTAGAGCCCACTGCATCTTAGAACTCCACAGACATTCCCTGTTTGAGGAACTGCTACATTTTGATTGTTCTTGCCGAAGCAAACCATTTCAATTTTGGATGAAACACGGACCGGTGATCAATTCTAGTGGCAAGGCAAGGTTGACTACTCTTGACATTAAGCGCACAATCATTGCATCAAGGAACCCTTGTTAAACTGAAGTCAATGTGAGTCATAGCTAGCACAAAGGAAGATAAATATTGGAGGCTAGTAAGTAACAGGCCAAGAAAAATCACTCCATACCTTCCTCAGGGGTAGGTATTTCTTAACATATCTAAACAGGTTGATTATGACACATCGCTGCTACAGCTGGGGCTTGAACCCCGTCCTCCTGGCTCCGAGATATGGACACTACAACTGTATCACTCTTTTTTCCCCCAATCAGTCAGGATTTGGGTGACAGCATACAGATAGTTTAATGCCTCATCCAAAAAGATGGCATTTCTAGCAATGCAGCAACTGGGATTTCTGTGCACGAGTCCTGGGGTGGGGCTTCAATCTACAAATCTCTCACTCTGAGGAGTGTCCCCAACCAAGATGAGCCAGAGTGCATCTCCCAACCCGAAATGTTAATTTTGGTTCTCTGTCCAGAAATGTAACCAGAACCACTGTGTCCTTCTCTCTTTCAAAAACAAATCAAGGTTCTTTTATTCAGTTTTCTGCTGTCATCCCGACCTGCTTCAGCATCAAAGATGAAAGAACACAGGGAGGTATTCAAATCTTCTGAAGGGCATTGCACTGTGTTCATTATTGAAAGAATGAATTTCACAACCTCTTAAGCAGCTAGCTTTGGAAGGTGATCACAAAGAGCCATTTGCCATCGCTGAACTATAAAGTACAAAACATATCTGGACTCCGACAGTCCCCAGTTATTGTACAGGAGCAATCTACAATATTGTTCTTTCCTTGTTTACATATATAAAAAGAGTCCTGAACAAGAGAATTTTCTCCAACTTCCCTTCACTTCCTGTCATTATTCTGGCAGAAGATCATAGGGTCTTCCACATCAAACGCCACTTGTAATCAATTATAAAGCTATTCTGCGGGTTCTGGTGGTCTTCTGAAGTCATGATAGAAAACTGAGAGAAATGCCAGATGACAGCACTTGCTTCAATGTTAAAATAGTAGCATTGCAACATTTAACAAGTGCTCACCAAAATGAAAAGAAACTAACTCTGAAGTTAAACAAGGACAAAATAAGGAGAGAAATGGTTTTGAATTCTCTCTTGAGTGGTTTGTGCTTCTTTTGGTTTGGAACAACAGATTTATTGAAAAAGCATCATTGTCCTTACCAGGTTCTCCTGGTTCCTGGCAGCAACTTTCTGTTCATCTTCATGACCAGCATGTCCTTTCTCAGACCAATCAGATTCTTCCCGGTTCACATTTTTCATGTACTTCACCTCTTCGACTGTTCTAATCCTGAACTCCTCTGCAAAAGGGTAATAGTGAATTAGTAGGATGATCGATACTGGATTAACTCAAAATACTGCAAGACCAGAGAAGTAGCAATCTCAAAGCAACAGATTATCGAGTTAATAGTTAGTTTCACGAAATGGGATTCTGCATGAGAATACAATGCTTTTCAATACTGAAACAAAAACAAAATGCTTGAGAAACTCAGCAAGTCCAGTAGTTTCTATAGAGAGAAAAATCAGACTTCATGTTTAGAATGAAATATGATTCTTCTTTGAATTTATTAGTGACAGATTAATTCAAGCCAATTTTTTTTCACAAATGTATCATTTCCTGAGAATTAATAAAGTTACTGATCATCACAACTCAATTTCCCTGCAGCCATAGAAAGCATATCGAACTTTCAGCAAGTTAATTACTAAACAGCAGAGTAAAAAATACAGAATAAGATTCAAACAGATGTCTGAACTTGTATACTGCAAACTATCCAGACACTCAAACTATCCAGCATTAAGTACTGGTTACATTTATTACTGCCACAGAACTGAACAGAAGAATGTTGGAAATCAGGAGGGCAGTGGGAACAGTCAGGTTGGTTATAACATTTTTGCAAACAGGTTACAAGTGCTGGAGAAGTGCAGATTCAATCAAAACATACAATGAAGGAGTAAAGCCATTCAGTCCTTCGAGTCTGCCCCACTCTTCGATGTGATCATGGCTGATCATCCAATTCAATACCTACTTCCTGCTTTTACCCTACATCCTTTTATCCCTTTCGACCCAAGAACCAAGAACTAGGGTGGTACGGTGGCTCAGTGGTTAGCACTGCTGCCTTACAGCTCCAGGGACCTGGGTTCAATTCCCACCTCAGGCAACTGTCTACGTGGAGTTTGCACATTCTCCCAGTGTCTGCATGGGTCTCGTCTGGGTGCTCCAGTTTCCTCCGACAGTCCAAAGATATGCAGGTTAGGTGAATTGGCCATGCTAAATTGCTCAGAGTGTTAGGTGCAGGGGTAAAACGTAGAGGAATGGGGCTAGGTGGGTTGCTCTTCGGAGGGTCAGTGTGGACTTGTTAGGCCGAAGGGCCTGTTTCCACACTGTAGGGAATCTAATCTAAACTATATTTGTATTTCTTCTGAAAATCTGCAATGTTTCACTTCATTCGTTTTATGTAGAAGAGAATTACACAGGCTCGCTATCTCTTGGGTAAGAAATTTCTCTTCATTCTGTCCTGAAAAGCCTACCTCTTTTCCTTAAGCCGTCAGCCCCAATTCTGGGCTCCCCGTTCACCAAGAATAAACTTGCTGTGTCTAATCCTGTTAGAGTTTTATAGGTTTCTATGAGATCTTTCCTCATCGTCTCCTGCTGCCCTCTCCATTGGGGAAACGTAAATAAAATGAGTTTAGTATTTGCCACTTGCTGTGATTCTGCCAGTAAGTGCAATTCACAACAGTGCAGCTCCTACAGAGTCACAGCACTGATCCTTCAGGACTAAGCGTCAGGCATAAGCTTGATCAATGAGTGGAAGCAAGTGATTTGGTTTTAAGGGATTCACAGCATAACCCAATTCCTTTTCCTTGGACAGTGCGCACACGTGAAATTTTTACACAACGTTAGTGAACCAGATGGGTTTTTGATAATCAACATCATTAGCCTTTAATTCCCAAGTTCCCAAGCCGAGTTTCTGGATTAATAGTATAGCAATAATACCACCAGGCAATACTGCCCTATTACATTTCACTTTGGATTTTGACTACAAAAGATAGATCAACTATTTTACGGTTACAGATAATGCACAAAAATCACAGTAAAATATTGAATAAGAAGTCAGTTTCCATCTGTGAACGGTCTCCTTCCAGTACATCATGCTAATGTAGTTAAATGAGACTCATCCCTCTGATTGTGGGACTTCTTAAAAAACCAAATATTAGAGCTGATCAAGTCCAGGAGATCCTTTCTTTCTTATGTTAGAGTAAAAAGTGACTTGATCTTTTGGGAGACACTGTGGAGGTAGCTTGAATAATATTTATTGAACAAATAGCAATAGCACTCAGTTCAAATACACCCACAGTTCTTGTGTGCAACATTGAAACCATGTTCAAATTAACAACAGGTTTGAAAACTGAGCCACCCCATTAGTGATGAGTTGGCAGATGCAATAGTTTACTCAGCATGTACGGTGTGTGGAGAATGCCATTGAGTATAGGAAGAAACAGCAATGCATAAACGATTAAATGGAACAGTTTATACAACACCTAAGTAGTTTATGATGATGGGAAATTAGCAATTGAAATCAATGACCTAATCTAATTTAGGATAAAATCTATCTTTTAATCATCAAACCTTGCACAAAATTGAACTGTAGAGCTCAGAACCTTGAAGTATCCAAGTTAACCACTGTAACTGCTGAACCTGTGTTAGGAGTAATCCAAAGCCTTCCCCTGCTAGATCCTCCCACTGGTTGTCAATGGTTTAAGCTATTGCTGGCTCCTTTTAGAAATAAAATGCAATACTCTCTACATTATGCACTCCCTGTACCCAGGAACGACATGCTCCATCAACCTTCTGCTAAAAAGAACTTTCTGCTAACCGCCCTCTGACCATGCAAAAAGATTTGAGGTTATGTTCAATCTCCCAAAACATTGTTCACACTTACCAGAGTGGCAGTGCTCTACAGAATTGAATGAGCGACAGTAATTTTAAATAACAAATGCAATTTTTCTTTGAAATTTGAAGCTGTGCCTGAACAATGTGGTTTTTTTATTCACACCTTGGGTTCAGATGGATATTGCCGGAAAAAGCAGCTTAACAATCAAAGTCAGCCTTTCTGTCTCAGGGTGTTTTTACATTCTAACAGTTCTTTTCAAATAAACACAGTTCGTGAGTTTTATACCATGTGAGAGTTTATTTATGACTTTCATAAACCATGTGAGAGATTGTGTTATGTCTTGAAATGGTCTCTGTAGTTTTCTGCTTAGTAGAGTTTCAACATTTAGAATGGATTGCATAACAGCTCACTATTCACAACTGTACGTTCAGTAGTATGCATTTTAGCACCAGGGTTCTTGCATTAGTTTTAATTATTTGAGTACAGGGAGTGGGTAATGTAGAGAGTATTGCATTTTGGATATGCTGGGGTATTTTTGTGTGTTTTATAAAAGTAAGTTGCTGCTGTTCTATAAACATGGGCACACAAACCTTAAAGTGGCAGGTGATATTCACAAAACATAAATTCCAAGCAACAACCATCTTCGATAATAGAAAATTTTACCATTGCCCCTTGAATTCAATGGCATTACCATCAGTGAATTCACTACTATCAAAAACTCATGGGTTACCACTGCCCACAAACTGAATTGAACTGGACTATTTACATAAATATAGTGGCTACAAAGTAAGTCAGAGGCTATGAATACTGGAGCAGGTAACTCATCTCCTGACTCCCCAAGACTTGTCCGCAATCTACAAGGCGCACATGAGGAGTGTGGTAGAATATTCCCCCATTTGCCTGGAGAAGGGTACCTCTAATAACACAAGAAACTTGATACCATCCAGGAAGCAGCAACCTATTTGATTGGCACCAGATCTATAAACATCTGCTCCCTTCATCACTGATGCACAGAACATATACCATCTACATTTAGAAATTCAGTGATGATCCTTTGACAACAACGTCCAAATCCACGGTCACTTCCATCAAGAAGGACACGGGCAACAGATACATGTGAAGACCACCACTTGCAAGTTCTCCTCCAAGTCAGTCATCATCCTGACTTGGAAATGTTTCGCTGTCAATGAGTCCATTGGGTACTACAGATGCTGGAGATTAGAGTTACAATTAGAGTGGCACTGGAAAATCACAGGAGGTCAAGAATTCCCGATGAAGGGCTTTTGCCCAAAACGTTGATTTGCCTGCTCTTCAGATGCTGCCTGACATGCTGTGCTTTTCCTGGAATTCCCTCCCTGAGGATAATGCAGGTCTACCTACAGCAAACAGACTGCAGCAGATCAAAAAGGTCACTCATCACAACCTTCTCAAGAGCAATTAGGGATGGGCAATAAATGCTGGCCCTATCAGCAAAGCCCACATCCCATGATTGAATAAAAATAAAAGCCTTGTGTTTGTGAAAAACACACTTGTAAATAGCTATTGTGTAGTGTTTTGGCAGAACAGCTGAGGGAAGTCTGGAACTCAGTTTAATCACATTACGTATGCAAGATAATTTTAAGATTTTACAATTCGTAAATAATTGAGTACTTCCAGAGTTATAGAACATCAACGTCAAGTTTTTCATATGTCAAATTGGTTTACCATTCACATCTGAGTTGAAAAGTGTGGCACTGGAAAAGCACAGCAGGTCAAGCAACATCCGAGGAGCAGGAGAGTCGATGTTTCAGGCATAGGCCCTTCATCAGTAATAGTGGGGAGGGTGGTGCTGAGAGATAAATAGGAAGGGGAAGGGGCTGGGGGAGGAAGGTAGCTGGGAAGGCGGCAGGTAGATGCAGGTGGAGATGATGGTGATAGGTCAGAGGGGAGTGTAGAGTGGATAGGTGGGAAGGAAGGACAGGTAGGACAGTTCCAGAGGGCGGTGCCAAGTTGGAGGGTTGGATCTGGGGGTAAGGTGGGGGGAGGGGAGATGTGGAAACTGGTGAAATCCACATTGATCCCGTGTGGTCAGAGGTTCCCAAGGCAGAAGATGAGGCTTTCTTCCTGCAAGTGTCACGGGGCTAGGATTTGGAGGTGGATGTGGCCCTGGACATGCATATCCTTGGCAGAGTAGGAGGGGAATTGAAGTCTATTGTCATAGGGCGGTGGGGTTGTTGGGTGATTGTTCCCTAGAGCAGTTTTCTGATTGGCTCAGTACTTAACACTGCTGCCTCTCAGCACCAGCGACCCAGTTTTGATTCCAGTCTTGGGTGACTGTCTGTGTGGAGTTTGCACATTCTTCCCATGTCTGGGTAGGTTTGCTCCTGGGTACTCTGTTTTCCTCCCACAATCCAAAGGTGTGCAGGTTACGTGAATTGGCCAAGCTAAATTGCCCATAGCGTTCAAGGATGTGTAGGTTCGGGGCATTAGTCAGGGGAACGTTGAGTAATAGGGTAGGGGAATGGGTCTGGATGGGATACTCTTCAGAGGGTTGGTATGGACTTGTTGGATTGAATGGCCTGTTTCCACGCTATAGAGATTCTAAGATTCAATGAAACACTCTGTGAATTGGCACCCTGTCTCCCCAATGTAGACGAGACCACATTGAGAGCAACAGACACAGTCGATGAGGTGTTTGGATGTACTGGAAAATTTCTGCCACATGTCGAAGTATTCTTTGCGGCCTTGGATGGAAGTGAGGGGGGAAGGTGTGTGTATGGGTTTTACACTTCCTGCGGTGACGAGGGAAGATTCCGGGAGTGGAGGGTGGATTGGTGGGGGGTGTGGATCTAACCAGGGAGTCACAGAGGGAATGACCTCTGCAGAATGCTGATAAGGCTTGGGACGGAAATATATCTCTGGGGGTGGGGTCTGACTGTAGGTGGCAGAAATGGGGGAGGGTGATACATTGTATCCAGAGATTGGTGGGGTGGAAAGTGAGGACTGGGGGTGTTCTATCTTTGTAATGGTTGGAAGGGTGGGGTTCAAAGACATTTGAAGTTAACTTTTGTATTTGCCAGATATACAGAGAGAAATGGAAGCACCACTCATTTCGTCAAGATTATAGCTTCCACAGACCTAGTACTAACTGTTCCCCCTTGAATATCCTAAATCGTATCAGGTTCAAGCCTGTGAGAGCTTTTCATTATCCATGTCTAAATACAGGATTGGAACCTTCAATTTTGGTTTTAAGACTGTGTTCATATTACGATGCTGAGTTTTTTTCAGACCTTCTATCACTTGGCTGCAACTTTAAAGTTATGGGAAAGAACCCACCAAAATTCCACACGTTCCTGAGTGAGACAGTCTCACTTGGTCCTGATACTACCATTTGTATTAGTTGGGTATAGCATTGAACTTGTTTTAATACATTGCCAGGAATTTCCTTGGTCATTTTATCTGCTTCACTGGAGTTGAGTTTGAGTTTGAGTTTGTGGGTGTTCTTGCCCAAACTGCATAAATGTCAATTATTATGAGGTAAAATGGTATACATCGATAAGTGCAGATAAATTGCAGGGTGAGCCAGGTAATGAAGTAAGAAGGTTTATTTCAAATGGTATTTTTCACATCCCAGGATGTCCCTTTGTGCCGTATGGCTGACTTACTTTTCAAGGGTAACATGGGAGATACAGCAACCATTTTGCACTCAGGTGGGTCCCAAAACAACACCACGACAATGATGAGGAAATGTGATTTCTTAATGCTGATTAAATGCAACATAAATATCAGTCTTACCTCCATGAAGATCTCTCTGACTCTTCCTTGAACAGTACCATGTGTAATTTTACATTCACATAGAGGACGATTTTCTGTGTAATCTGAAGTAGTTTTTCCAAAACTGAATTTCTCAACACCGTGTGGAAACAAACATACCTCTGCATGAAACTTTTTCTCTATCATTTTATTCCAAATTTGGTTTTGCAGGATTTATTTATAATTCAGCCACATCACCAGCAATCTGGCATCATTGGTACAATTGGGTTTGTGGATTCATTGCCTCTCATGTTGACCAGGGCTGCAGACAACGATTGAGGAGGGAACCCTCCAGACCACTGAACATCACAACCATTCCAGTTTCGGATTTACTCGACCTCGGGTTATGTGGCTTGGGATTGTATTTGATTTGCTAATTGGCACTCCACAGTAAGCATCAATCCTACACCTGACACCTCAATTCAATGAGCCCTAGGGCACACCAGAACAGCAGCTTCACCAACTGTCTTGTATAAAATGCTGCATGTGGACAGTCAAGACACTATTTTGCAGTTCTGCTAAAAATCAAAATCTGGTCACGTTTTGTGCCCCAGCAGCCTTTTGTAATGAACAAAAAAAGAAAAGAGCTGGACCAGTCTACGATCCAGAATAATATCATGTTACGCACTAATTTAATAGAATTACATGAATATACAGGCCATTCAACATAACCACACCAGCTTATGCTCTTCTCAATCCCCAGTTTGCACTAAATGGTCAACACTTCAATTACAATGGCCACATGGAGACGTGTGCATGTATTAATTCATCTTGACTGTGAAGTAATCCATCATTGTACAGCCTACAGACGCTTATAAAATTACATGAACATTTCAGACATGCAGAGGATGCAAGCAATCTGAAAGCCAAAGAACAGCAAGCAAAGGGAGCAAGACAATGAAGAAAATATTGAGCTTTTTTTTAAAACAAAGGGGACAATCCTCTACATCCAGGAGTAGAAACATTTTAATTAAAAAAAAAGAACTGAATAATGAAGCAAAACTGGAAGGATCTGCTTGTAGGGATAACCAAAAATATCTTATCAAATTGAATTTTGTCTAGTAATGCTTAATTATGCCAACCGTGCTATTAAAGTGAATCACATCTTATTGACCAATTATTGCTCTAATAACAAAAAACTACAGGACTGTATTATTTATTCAAACATCAAGCAGAAGAAAAAAAGTGCCATATGACAACAGCAGAAATCCTCTTTCATTACTTGATTTTATTAAATCATGCCGCCACCTCCCGATTTAATATAATTACATTGCTCTAAATTACTGTGCATTCTATGAACATGCGCTGACTAATACAAAAATGACAATGCATCTTACCTATTTATGTTAGTGGTGGAGTAAACCTTTCTTGACTTTGAACCTCTGTTCGCATGGAACTGTAAATACTAAGACTTCAGCTGCCATTTCAGATAGAGAAAGTGAGAAGCTCATGTTGGGACAAGAAACTAAAGCCAGCCAAAACAAAAAGGAACTTATTTTAGAGCCAATCTTTAATGTTTGTTATCCACTATTGCTGAATTTTAGCAAGATGCTAAATCCTACTATGCCAGGTAGGAGAGGAATCCTGTGAAGATCTGTTTCCCTGACCATGGTCCATGGCGCTTTTTACCAAAGGGAAAGGCTCACAGTGTGCAGCAGTGTGCTCAGAAAGCAATGAAACATCATGTTTTCCTACACTCAGGACCAATTTGTTTTTTCTCTTGCTGCAGATCTGTGTACATCAAGTTCAATAAGTATAATTCTGTCTCCTTCCAAACACACACACAGTTCAGGTACAAAACAGCCAAATATAGAATGAACATCCGGTGCTTTTCCATGTTCTCAGCCTCATGCTCCATATCCAAAACCACCAGTGATACTTCCATTTCCTAGATCAGCTTAAACCTGCAATATCGGAAACTGCTAACTTAGAATCCAATACTGCCAAGTTGGACATCTCTGTACTCTGCTCTGTGTCTATTAGTAAGTAGACTGAGGTTAACACAAATCCTAAAATGGTTACAGTGAGCCATTTCCATTCCGTTATTCTAGTCTAGTACATAGTTATTTTTCATAGAATCTCTACAATGTGGAAACAGGCCCTTTGGCCCAACAAGTCCACGTAGAGCCTCCAAAAGAGTAACCCACCCAGACCCATTCCACTCTACATTTACCCCTGACTAATGCACCTAACCTACACATCCCTGAACACTATGGGCAATTTAGCATGGCCAGTTCACCTAACCGGCACATCTTTGGATTGTGGGAGGAAACCGGAGCATCTGGAGAAAACCCACGCAGACACAGGGAGAGCGTGCAAACTCCACACAGTTACCCGAAGTGGGAATCGAACCCTGGTTCCTGGCACTGTGGGGTAACAGTGCAAACCACTGAGCCACTGTGCCATCCCAGGTATTAAAAGTATGCTTTAACCATTATAAGCACAGTATGCAACTTCAACACAGGAGATCAGGCTCCATAAAAAATGGGTACTCTGATCCATCTGTCCATGCTCATATGCAATCGCAGAGCAGCTGCAAGGAATGGGAAGAGAGTTTTGTCATAATTATTTTCCTGCATAATTCCTTTACAAAAAAAGTATTTTTTCCTCAACCATTTATTACCTTGATTTTGTACTTTGAAAAATTACAAACATGCTTTGCACTTCATTTTGTACACGGTTTAATTGGCATGAATTGACTTAACTCCTCATTTTAGGAAATGCAAAAGCTGTTGGTAAGATGTCGGTCAGAGATTGACAGCTAGGCAATTTCTTAAACTTAGAGATTTCTTGGAACTCGGAGATTGCACATTGGGTACAATGCTCCATCTAGAGATGGTGATGGCCATAAACGCAGCCCACTGTAAAACAATCTTTTAATACCTTATACGAGTTCAGTACAACAAGAGTTCTTTATTTCAGATCTAAGTTGAACATTGTAGAATCTTCACAAATGTAATATGGCTTTTCCAGTTTGAGCTCCCAATTCAGTAGCACTCATTTAAAATTAATTCTTACCTTCAAATTCCTCCATGGTCTCCCCTTCCCTCTCTAACCTCTTCCAGCTCCACAACACTCATATCTGCAGTCCTTCCATTACAAACCCTTCCAGATCTCCATTTTTTCACTCCATCATTGATGAACTTGCCTCAGTTGTCCTTGGCTTTGACTGCAGAATTCCTTCCCTACACCTTTCACTCTCATGACCTCTAGCACTGCTTTTAAAACAGAAACCTTTGACCTGCTGGTCACCTAGGCAAAAAAGTGAGGACTGCAGATGCTGGAAATCAGAGTTTAGATCACAGCGGTGCTGGAAAAGCACAGCAGGTCAGGCAGCATCCGAGGAGCAGGAAAAAGCTGATGAAGGGCTTTTGCCTGAAATGTCGATTTTTCCTGCTCCTCGGATGCTGCCTGACCTGCTGTGCTTTTCCAGCACCATTCTGGTCACCTAGATTAACATTTCATTTTGTATCTCAGGGCCAAATGTTATTTGATAATATTCTTATGAAGCAACTTATGAAGTTTGCACCACATTAAGATCACTATAGAAATGGCGGCTGATGTTCTACATTAATCTAAAAACAAAGAACTGCAGACAATTGAAATCTGAAACAAGAACAGGATTACCTGGAGAAACTCAGCAGGTCTGACAACATCTCTGAAGAGAAGGCCAAGTCAATGTTTCAGGTCCAGTGACCTTCCTTCAGAACGGACTGTAGCTCGGAAAAGGTTAGATACATATGAATGAAGATGGGTTAGAAGAATGAGAGAAGGAGGAAATGACGGGCAGAGATGGAGCCCAGCGAGAAAGAGAGAAAATGGCAGTACAGCAGACAAAGGAATGGGTAAACATCAGCCTGGAAGAATTAATAGCTGCTGATGGGGACCATGAGATGCTGACAATGGGATGGTGTGGCAGGAGCCATGTGATGACAAGGCCTGGCGTGTGGGAGTTGTGGTGATGACATGCAAGAAGGTATCCAGGACCTAAAATTGTTGAACTCAATATTGAGTCTAGAAGGCTGTTGAATTCCCAAGCGGATAATGAGTTGCTGTTCTTCTAGCTTCCGCTGAACTTTGCTGAAGTAGGCCTGAGACAGAGACATTGGCCAGAGAACACGGTGGTGGTGTTCGTGTGGCAGGCGACGGAAAGCTCAGGGTCATTCTTTGCGGACAGAATATAGATTTTCGGTAAAGCGGTTTTTTTTCTCCCACATGTAGAAGAGACCACATTATGAGCACTGAATACAGTGGCCTAGGTTGAGTGAAAGGTAGGCAAATCGCTGTTTCACCTGGAAAATATGTCCGGGCCCTTGGATGGTGAGAAGGAAGGAAGTAAGTGGGCAGGAGTTACACCTTCAGCGAGTGCTTGGGAATGCACCCCATTGCCGTAGGGGTATGGGGAGGTACCAAGTGTGCAGCAGGAGTGAACCTGATGGTCTTGGAAGAAATGGTCACTGCGGAAGGCTGAGAAGGGAGAGAAGTGGAATGCAACTCTTGTGGTGGCATCCTGCTGGAGATGGTAGAAACAGCATCTTATGACCCTTTGGATGTAGATGCTATTGGGCTGGTAAATGAGGACCAGAGGAACTCTATCACTGTTGTGGGAGTGAAGAAGAGTGAGGGCCAAAGTGTGGGAAATGAGTCAGATATGACTGAGAGCCCTGTCAACCGCAGTGGTGGGGAATCCTCAATTGGGGAAAAAGATGAACAACTCTGAGGCCACCCTACAGAAGGTGGCATCATAAGAATAGAGGTGAACAGATGCCAAACTGGGAGAATGGAATAAGTTAAAATCGTAATTTATCGTCCCTTGTATTTTTACAAAACATATAGTGAAAAGTGTTTAAATCGCCATACTCCTCACAGGAAGCAGGGTGTGAGGTTGTGTAGTCCAGGTAGCTGTGGGAGTCAGTGGGCTTGTAGATGCCAGTCTGTTTCCATTTCCGGAGGTGGAGGTCAAGGAAGGACAGGGAGGAGTCAGAGATGGATGGGTGAAGGTGAGAGCAGGGTGGGAATTGGCAGTGAAATTGATAAGCCTTTCCAATTCCAGATGAGAGGGGGAAGCAGCACCAATGATATCATCAATTTACTGGAGGAAGAGGTATGGGCGGGGACCAGAGTAGGACTGGAACAAGGAATGTTTCACATACCCCACAAACACAGGGTCAGAACTGGGGGCCATTGGGGTACCCATGACCACTGCTTTGACCTAAAGAAAGTGAGAAATTAAGAGAGAGGTTGTTCAGGGTGAGGACAAGCTCGACCTGACGGAGAGGGTGATGCAGGATGGGAACGGCTCAGGCCTTTTTTTCCGGGAGCAAGTGGAGTCCCGACACCATCCTGATGTAGGATGGACCATTAAAAGGATTGCACATCTATGATGAAGAGGAGGTGGCTGAAGCCCACAAACGATTGTTCTCGTTCTTTATGGGCTCTGCCTTCACCGATCGTTTACTCTTCCCCACTCCCCATCTTGAGCATATGTACCAATGTCTTCCTAGTTATCAGAAGGTGAGGACTGAAGATGCTGGAGGTCAGAGTCAAGGCTGTGGTGCTGGAAAAGCACAGCAGGTCAGGCAGCATCCAAGGAACAGGAAAATTAATGTTTTGGCTTCTTTCCACAGATGCTGCTAGACCTGCTCAGTTTCTCCAGCAATTTGTTTTTGTTCTGAATAAATCCAGCAGCTTTCACCATAAATGTAACCCCCTGATGATTATTCATTAAGTATGCAGAGGATAGATTTCCTATAATATACAGGTACTATACTGAATACTAGGGTAAAACTGTTAGTTAACATGTCATATAGAACAGAATATAGGTTTCAGTTCATTGAGGTCGTGATCAGCACACAGAAACAACACTTTTCCTTTGAGTGACAGGTAAGTGTTGATAAAGTCATAAGTAACATTAAGAATGAATGAATAGCCTCCAATAAACTACAACCCACATCCATACCACTATCCACTCAATATTAAGTTAGAATGGATAAGGAAGAATTAAATTAGCTTTATGAAAGAACATCAAATAAAACAGTTTTCATCAACACCAGCAAATTGAAAAATCCAAGCATACCTTTAAGATAGCTATCTGATTAAAAGATTCCCTCCAGCAACCAGGGGAAGAATCAAGGCAAATTAGCTTTCTTTTTGTGTGATTTATTGTTTCAATCTAGTTCTGTAGGGAGTGGATTGAATTCACTCGAGAACAATTAAGGTTGCCTTCACACAACAAATGATCAACAATTCAAATTATTTTCATTTTCCACCCTGTAGAATGTCAGATCAATGCTGTAACGGGGAAAAATGTAGGATTCTCTGAAAGACTGAGCTCCATGGAAAAAAAATGGCTGACTTTATTTACTGGAGCCTGAGAGAATATGTGAGGAACATCAGGTAGCCACGTGTATGCTTAGCAATTGAACCAAACATATTCAAACCCAAAGTACTTTGCTTCTGGAATGAAGTCACTTTTTAAAAGAAAAAAAATAGTCCAGTCTGAACACACAATAGCCTCGCAGTGAGCAGCTGGACTGGTCACAACAAGCAGAGACTTCCCGCTCTAGTCTGCTGCAAGCACAAGTTGTTTTGCAAAATCTGGAAAGCTGAAAACTCATTTTCCCAACTTAATTCCTTGTGATAACATTAGCAGATGTTAATGCTGGCATTTAAAAGACGAAACAAAACAAGGGGTTTGCATGCTGGGACACGAAACACTTGATGCGTGCAGAGAAAATCGAGCTGAAAGGTACAGCAAACTTCAACTGCTCCAGTGCCAAAGGACAATTCACCAAATTGTCTAATTGTCATTAAACAGTATGGTTGGTGCGGCTTTCCTTCCTTACTTACCTTTTGGAAGTAGATTGTTGAGAATTTAATCTATCCAACTTGTTCTCAAGGAACAAATATTAAAAATCATAGCTCAGCTAGAAAGACTGATTTGCTGATCATCAAGTTATTCTCCAGTCACTGAATCTGGATCAACACGACATTTGCCAGAAATTCTACAGCAGAAGTTTTAATTTTATTACAGTTATTTTCTAATGTTTCTCAACCTGAAGAAATAAGTGCTGTTGCATCTGCTCTAATTTATTCAGCTAGTTGACCCCACAGGAAAATGCTAATGAGTCTATTTTGTCAAAAAATGAAAATGTTAACCAGGCTGAAAAAATGAGGATGGATTAGCGACATGAAAAACTGCATGTCCCAAGCCGTAGCAAAACATTTCTTCTCGGGCTTTCTTTTCCAATCTCTGCAGAAATGAATATGGCTGTGCCAAAACACTTTGTTGCATTACATCAGGTGTTGATCATTCTGCTGCATTATCTCCTTCAACCTCACATTTTCCTGTGTTTAACAACAGTACACATTTGTTGTTTGAAGTTATGAAACACTTAATAAGAGTGTCATCAATCAAAATTCATTACTAAATGGCATAGCCTCTGTTACAACTGGGGAGTGAGAAGCTTAATCCAAAAGGCAATGTGAGATGTAGAGAGCAAGAGTGGTTTTATGGACAGAAATCCAGGACTTGGACACTTAGCAGCTGAAGCTACACATGGCTAAAGCTGGAGTGAAGGTGATCAGGGATGCACAAGAGGCCAGAGTTAGAGAAGCACAGAGATCTCAGTGAATCAATGTGCTGGAGGTGACCACAGACAAGACGATGCTATGGAAGAACTTGAAAATACAGCAGAGAATTTTAAATCCCCTAATATCAGGCTGCCAGCCAATAGAGATCAGAGGTCATTTGTGATGTTAACTGGAACTTAGCACAATTTAGGATACTCCCAGCAGAAATGTAATCAATATTTCAATTTTCTGACAGAGACATGTAGACTAGGTCAGTTTGTAACCAAATAATGAGCTGAGCTTTAGTGTAATAATTACACAAAATACTAGGAATTCTCAGTTGGTCCTGCAGCACTGGTGAAGAGAGAAAATCGGTTGATGCTGAAGTTCTGACAAAGGTCTGAAACATGAACTCTGCTTTTCTCTCTCCACAAATGCTGCCTGGCCTGCTGAGCACATCCAGCTTTTTCTTTGTAAACACCTCCCTCCCTTCAAATGGAACTGATTAGAATGACCTTGTGTGACCAACTGTAACTATATCACCCCACATTTGTTTAAAAAAAAATACAAGGGTACTTCTTTCAAAAATCAGAAGTAATCACTCAAAATTTGAGAAATATTTGACAATTCCCAAGCACATCTCAGCCCAATGAAGTGGTAGACGACATGAGACATAGAAATACAGCAGTCAATATGTGCACAGAAAAAGCAATGTGACAAGAAGCAGATGATCTGTTTCTGTGATGTTGTTGAAGCAATGGAGCTCAAAGCTGATGTCCTCTCCTGTGATAACAGCAGTCACACTCCAAGTTTACCATTATCCTCTTAGTGACATCAGGATTGTGGTTACAGCTGGCTGCCATGGGCTGAATGGTTGTGGTTCCTGGAGGATCAGCAAACTCTCATTGAAAGAATCTTCTCGGCATGAGTGTACACCACGTGGAGATTAATAAACTCGAGCCTTGCAGTTACAAAACATGTCCTTGGTTATTATATGCTGCTTCCGGACCTATGTACTGAACAATATCACTGTGATGGTACCAAAGGGAATCTCGCCAGCCTGGAAAAGTCACATGCTCTCTTCCGCTTCTCTCCAGTCAACAGGAAAACTATTCAGCCTATCCTCCTGTACTCATCACAATTCCACAGAAACTGACAGGGCTTCTGGATGGTCAAAGTACTGACAATGTTGCTTGCTCCTGCCAAAAAGGATCCACTGGTCCAGTAACTCAGTGACTATGACAGTGACAATGCCTTCCTTACCATGCTGAGAGGCTAGCAGATCAAGACTGCAGTAAGGCTTGACAGCTCTTATCGCTACCTTCTTAGTGAAATGCATCGAGCTTGCACTCCACTCCTGGCTGAGGTGCAGTCAGCAGTGTCCCTAAAGGCCTGGGTGGTATAGCGCTCCTCATGTCCTCAAAACTTTTACTTTCTGCTGCCTGTGCTCCATCCACAAGTCATGCTGCTTCCCAAAAGAGACAGAAAGCTCAAGTCTCCATTATTGAATTGACTTCCTCCAAACAGGGCTTCCTTCCCAAGATCCAGCACCACTTATGTGAAAATCCTGAGAGATGGCAAAACACCCCCAATATCCTAGAACATGGTACTATTCACAGAACAAGACAGCATGGAAAGAGACCTTTCAGTCCAACTCACCTGCGCCAACTAGACATCTCAATCTAGTCCTAGTTCAATTTGCCAACATTTGACCCATATCTCTCCAAACCCGATCCATATACCCATCCAGATGCCTTTTAAGTATTGCAATTGTACCTGTCTCCATTTCCTCTGGCAGCTCGTTTCATACACACACTACCTGCTGTGTAAAAAGGTTACCCCTCAGGTACTTTTCAAATCTTTCCCCTCTCACCATAACCCTATTCTCTCTAGTGTTGAACTCCTCCATCCTGGGAAAAAGACCTTGGCTAGTCATCCTATCCATGCCCCTCACGATTTTATAAACCTCCATAAAGGTCAACCCCCCCCCCCCCAACCTTCGATGCTTCAGGGAAAGAAAGACCCAGCCTATTCAGCCTCTCCTATAATTCAAATCTTCAAGTACCTCCAATCCTTTTTACACCCTCTCAATATCATTCCTATTGAAGGACAACAAGAATTGCATGCAGTATTCTAAAACTGGCCTCACTAATGTCCTGCCACATCATGACATCCCAACTCCTGTACTCAAAGTTCTGATCAATGAAAGCAAGTGTGTCAAACGCCTTCTTCACCACCTTGTCTACCTGCGACTCCACTTTCAAGGAACAAAGCACCTGCACCCTAAGGTCTCATTGTTCAGCAACAGTCCCCAGGAGCCTACCATTAATTGTATCCTGCCCTGGTTTGCTTTATCAAAATGCCTGATCTCACATTTATCTAAATTAAACTCCATTTGCACTTCTTGACCTTTCAGATCAAGGTCCCGTTGTACTGAGATAACTTTCTTTATTATCTACATTGGTGCCATCTGCAAACTTACTAACCATACTTCCTATATTTATATCCAAATCATTTAAAATGAATGACAAAAAGCAGTGGACCCAGCACTGATCCTCATGGCACGTGAGTGGTCACAGGCCTCCAGTCCAAAAACATCCCCCTTCCACCACCCTCTATCTCCTACCATCAAATCAATTTTGTTTCAATTGGCTAGCTTCCCCACCCCGAGTGCATGTGATCCAACCTTACTAACTAGTTTAAATGTACCAATGTACCAACATTGTACACGAGGTACATTGATGACATTTTCTTCCTCTGGACCCATGGCGAGAAGTCACTGATAAAGCTACACAGTGACATCAACAAGTTTCATCGCACCATCAAACTCACCACAGACTACTCTCAACTATCTGTCTCATTATCGGACACATGCGCCTCCATCAAGGATGGACACCTCAGCACCACACTCGTCCGCAAACCCACAGACAACCTCACAATGCTACACTTCTCCAGCTTCCACCCAAAACATATTAAAACAGCTATCCCCTATGGACAAGCCCTACACATACACCGGATTTGCGCAGATGAGGAGGAACGTGACGGACACCTGGAAGTACTCAAGGATGCCCTCACAAGAACGGGGTACGATGCTCAACTCATCGACCGCCAGTTCCGACATGCCACAGCAAGGAACTGTAATGACCTCCTCAGGAGACAGACACGTGCTGCAATCGACAGGGTACCCTTCGTTGTTCAGTATTTCCCAGGAGCTGAAAAATCACGCCATGTTCTTCGTGACCTGCAACACATTATCAATGAGGATGAGCACCTCACCAAGACCTTCCCCACAACTTCACTACTTGTCTTTAAACAACTGCCAAACCTCAAACAGATTGTTGTTCGTAGCAAGCTGCCAGGCTCTCAGGACAACTCCATACAAACCTGTCACGGTAGACGCTGCAAGACATGTCAGAGTGTGGACATAGATACCACTATTACGCGTGGGGACATCTCCCACCTTGTACATGGCAGGTACTCATGTGACTCAGCCAACGTTGTCTATCTTATACGTTGCAGGCAAGGATGCCCGGAGTCATGGTACATTGGGGAAACCGAGCAAAGGTCACGGCAACGGATCAATGGGCACTGCACAACAATCAACAGACAGGAGGGTTCCTTCCCAGTTGGGGAACACTTCAGTGGTCCAGGACATTCAGCCTCGGACCTTCGGGTGACCATCCTCCCAGGAGGACTTCCGGACAGGCAGCAGAGAAAAATGGCCGAGCAGAGGCTGATAGCTAAAGTTCGGTACCCATAGGAGGGCCTCAACCGGGACCTTGGGTTCATGTCACATTCCAGGTGACCACCATTGCACTATACACATACACAGACACTCACTCACTCACACACACACTCTCATACATACAGACACCCACACATACCCTTACAGACACACACACTCCCACACTCACACAGGCACCCCCTCACAGACTTAAGATACTCTGCACTCACTACAACATACACACATACACTTTCTCACACTCACAACCCAGACAGACAGACAGACAGACAGACACACACACACACACACAGACACACAGACCCATATGCACTCATATATTTTGTGGGGTGAATTTGTACTTGCAGAGTTACATTGTACATTGCTCAAAAATTGCATGAATTTATGCAAAACTCTGTTATCTCACTTTTTAAGATTAGAATCAGTCTAAACATCATGGCATAGACAGAGAACACAGGGAGCTAACACCTTCAACATATTGTCTAGCTATCGCCATTGTTAACAGCTAACCTGAGAATGCAACTTTTAAAAAAAAGGTTTTGTGATTTACACATGAAAGAAGTGAAACTATCACTGTATTCTAACAGATGAGAGGCTTAACAGGCAATCAGTTTTTCAATGTATAATTTCAGTTACATCACACTGTAAATTTTTGCTATAAATTCTGTGTTAGGATCGAGCCCTCCACAATCACCTGATGAAGGAGCGTCGCTCCAAAAGCTAGTGTGCTTCCAATTAAACCTGTTGGACTATAACCTGGTGTTGTGTGATTTTTAACTAGTTTAAAGGTACAGAACCTTGTTGAACACTTTGTTGAAGTCCATGCAGACGCTGAAGGCGGCAGAGTAGTGGACAATCTTCTTTGTCACCTCTTCACAAAAACCCAATCAAGTTAGTGAAACACAACTTCCCACGTACAAAGCCATATTAACTTTCCCTAATCAGTCCTTGCCTTTCCAAATACATATAAATCCTGTCCCTCAGAATCTTCTCCAACAACTTACCCACCACTGACTTAAGGCTCACCGTTTTATAGTTCCCTAGCTTTTCCTTACAGCCTTTTTCAAACAATGGCACCTCATTAGCCAACCTCCAGTCTTCTCACCCCTCACCTGTGACTGTCAATGATACGAATCAGCAAGGGGCCCAGCAATTTCTTCCCAAACTTCCCACAAAGTTCTGGGGAACACCTGATCAGGTCCTGGGGATTTTTCTACCTTTATGCATTTTCAGACCCGGAGCACCTCCTCCTCTTTAATATGAGCTCTTTATAAGCCTTCACTACATATTTCCCCAAGTTCCCTAGAATCCATGCCCTTCCCCAGAGTAAATACTGACGCAAAATATTTGTTTAGTATCTCAGCCGTCTCCTGTTATTCCACATTTTGACTGCCTCATTGATTTTTAAGAGGCCCTATTCTCTCCCTAGTTACTCTTTTGCCCTTAATACACACATAAAATCTCTTTGGATTTTCCTTAGCACTATCTGCCAAAGCTATCTCATATCCCCTTTTTGCCCTTGTGATTTCCCACTTAAGCATACTCTTACTGCCCTTACATTCCTCTAGAGATTCATTCAATCCCAGCTTTCTATACTTGACATCTGCCTCCTTCTTTTTCTCGTCCAGAGTCTCAACTTCTCTCGTCACCCAGCATTCCCTACACCTACCAGCTTTGCACTTCACTAACAGGAGCATTCTGCCTCTGACCTCATCATCTCATTCTTAAAGGCCTCCCACTTCCCAACCTTTACCTGCAAATAGCCCCCTCCAAACAACTTTTAAGAGTTCCTGTCTAATACCATCAAAATTGGCTTCATTCTGATTTAGAACTTTAACTTTTTGATCAGTTGCATCCTTTTCCATAACTATTTAAAAACTAATAGCATTATGATCACTTGCCCTAAAGTGCTACCTCTCAGCTGACCAGTTTGCAATGCAGAGTGATGACAATAACATGGGTTCAATTACCACACTGTCCGAGCTTACCACAAGCTCCCACAATCTTGACCTCACCCTTCACCTGAGGCACAGTCACCCCCGTGTCAAAACTCATGACAAGTTGTCTCTGTCTGCAATGAGCTCTAATGGTCTTATGGGACAAAGCTGACTGCTGCTACTACTAACTAACTATATCAGCAGGAGGAAACCAAAAGCTTCTGACCAAAGTTTTGAGTGGCTAGCCCTTTAAAATAGTACAAACAGAGACTGTGGTGATGTAAAGTAGATGACTGGGCACTGCCTCACTGTGAGAGGCTGCTTGAATCATAGAATCCCTACAGTGTGGAAACAGGCCATTTTTGTCCCAACAGGTCCACACCGATCCTCCAAAGAGTAACCCACCCAGATCCATGGTCATGGGTGGCACGGTGGCACAGTGGTTATGGGTGGCACGGTGGCACAGTGGTTATGGGTGGCACGGTGGCACAGTGGTTAGCACTGCTGCCTCACAGCGACAGAGACCCGGGTTCAATTCCCGCCTCAGGTGACTGACTGTATGGAGTTTGCACGTTCTCCCCGTGTCTGCGTGGGTTTTCTCCGGGTGCTCCGGTTTCCTCCCACAGTCCAAAGATGTGCGGGTCAGGTGAATTGGCCATGCTAAATTGCCCGTAGTGTCAGGTAAGGGGTAAATGTAGGGGTATGGGTGGGTTGCGCTTTGGCGGGTCGGTGTGGACTTGTTGGGCCGAAGGGCCTGTTTCCACACTGTAAGTAATCTAATCCATTCCTCTACTTCATTACTCAACATTTACACCAAACCTACACAACCCTGAACATTATGGACAATTTAGCATGACCACCTCACATAACCTGCACGTCTTTGTGACTGTGGGAGAAAACCAGAACACCTGCAGACACAGGGAGAATGTGCAAACTCCACACAGACAGACAGTCACCCAGGGCAGGAGTTGAACCCAGGTCCCTGACACTGTGAGGCAGCAGTGCTAACCACTGAGCCAATTTGTTAGCTCTGCAAGCTGTCAGTCACAACATACCCATTGGTAGGTGGGAGGAACACTTCTGTGAAAGGCCAACAGTATCCTATTGAGCACAATTTCACAGCCTGTATGTTTTAGAGACTGCAAGGAAACATGCCTTGATGAGAAATGAATCAGAATCAGTAAAACAGTCTGACTGAGGGGGAACAACACTTTACCTACAGAGATTGTTAGCAAAACTAAGCAATACATGTAATTCTGTGACAAGGGTTAGTTAATAGTTGGGAAGTAGAAGACAAAAATAGTGATAAAGAGCTCATTTGCTTAAATAGGAACAATTTTGGTGTTTGAGCGGTTCTAGAATTTCAATATAGACATATATATGGCTTGGACAAAGCAACAAAGAGCTACGTATGAAAGCTCACACGTCATACTAAAATAGGAGGTGCACTAAGTTATATCGATGCAAAGAAGGAATCACAAAGAGACACAGACAGGCTACATTAGTCTATAGATAGAGATTAATGTGGCAAATACAAGTTAACTTAACTTGGATCTAAGACAGACAAAAATCGCAATTTTTTTCAAGGTGAAAGACCAGGGGCTGTCCAGAAGAAAATGATTCCAGAGCCAACATGCACTAATTAATCAAAGTTAATATTCAGTTACAAAAAGCAATCTTAAAATGTAATGAGATGCTGGCCTTAATATCAAAGGAATTGTAACTTATAATGAGGAAGCATTGCTTCAGTTCTAAGAGCAGTAGTTGGAGGTCTGATTACAGTTTAAGGCAAAATACCTCAAGACAGCCATATAGGCTTTGAACAAACAACACAGTGGCTACACCACAATATTTTAAAGGACTTAAAGGACCAAATTATAAAGAACAACTTGCACAGTTTATTTTTGTATTAACTTGAGTTTCAAAGATCAAAGGTTGATATAATCAAGATATTTGAAAATTAAATGAAATCTTGGGTAGAAAGAAGAACAACTTTCCTCAGGGATGGTAGCTGAATGTGGGGGAATGGAGGACCAAAGAAGTGGGGCATAACTTTAAAATTAGAGCAAACCCAGTGAGGACTGAAATCGAAGTATTTTGTCTTTGCTGGGGAGGTGGCTAATGTCACAGAACTTGTAATGCAGAAGCCCAGACTGATGTTCTGTGGTCTTCCCTATGGCTTAGGGAAGGAAATCTGCCATCTTTATCTGCTCTGGCCTCCATGTGACTTCAGCAATGTGGCTGACTCCTAATTGCACTTTGAAGTGGCCTGGCAAACAGCTCCAGGGCAATTAGGGAGGGGCAACAAATGCTCCCATATACCATGGAGGAATAAGTTAAAAATATGCACTATGGCTGGATTCCAAATTACCATTAAAAGAATACAAATGCTAGTTCAATTTCATTTTCACAACTGAATTTGATAGATACTTACACTTGATACAATCATCAAGGGATTTGGAACAAAAGTAGGTTCATGATACTTATGCACAGGACAAACAAAGATGTAACTTAATGGAAAAACATGCTCAAGGAGATGAATAGTCTATGCCTGGTCCTCAGCCACACACGCATTATAATATGCGCTCATGGGAAAGGTGGGGAGGCAGATCTGGGTAGAAGGCGCTTCAGAGGGTCGGTGTGGACTCAATGGGCTGAATGGCCTGCTTCCACAACGTAGGGGTTCTATAGTTGATGAGCTGTATTATTTCTTGTGTTGTTCCACAGCAGCTCTCACTTTTTAAAACTATGAAAGAAGAAAATACACCATTGGGGCGCTTGCATTTGACGTGGCAAACAGAAGTGCACAGGAATACTGCTTTTGATTCACAATAACATCAGCATTCAAACGTTCCAAATAAACTACACTCCTTCTGAACTATCAACATCCTTTATCCCCAGCACTTCATTCCACTCTTCTCCCCCGACCCCCAACTAATGCATAAATGCTGCCCCCTCCACACTTTGCGTCAGCTCTGATGAAGAATTAAATGTTAGCTTGTTCTCTCTCCATGGATGTTGCCTGACCCACTGTGATCTCTAGCATTTGTTGTTTTTAGATACAGATTTCAGCATCTGCAGTAATGTGCTCCTTTGGGAATGGGACTGTTTATCATGGATAAACCAGTTGAATATTTCAATAAAGATGACATTCCGATGATAATAGCCTTTGTACTTCATAAGTGATGCAGCACATAAAATGGATTGACAGAAAAAATATACTGAAACTATTTAGTAACATTAATTAAAAAATCCTGAAAATTCAACTGTTTAAGAGTTAATACAATTCTAAACGTTTCGTCACAAGGACTGAAGCAGTTTAAGGTGATCACTCACTACTGAGTGCTAAAGGTCAATAGGGATGGGCAATAAATGTTGGTCTCACCAGCAAAAACTCAGATCACATGAACAGACTAAAATGAAATGTATTTTGTAAGCCAGAAATAGACACTTATTCAAAGAGCTATGTAGGTGTGTACTTATTCTGGGCTTTAATAAAAGGCAAAAGCAAAAGACTGAAACATGTTTCTAAAAATAGAAAATGGCTTGGAGTTCTTCATGAGGCTGTAAGAACACACAGCTTTTAGACAGCACAATAGATAATAAAAGAATAGCTGAATCCCTTCACATTTAACAAACATTTCACTGGATGGTGTTGGAGCCAGAAATATACATCCCACTTTTAAGTTATACACTATTCCTTTTGGTTGCACTCGCAGCTCCTAGTTGTCACAAATTTAATATCTTTCCATCTTATCTTTTTATTTCCCTTCTTCTACATCAGGATGTATTGCTGGTAAATAACTGCTGACAAATTAAAGGGATATGTAGGTTTGGTGCATTATTCAAGGGAAATGTAAGTTAATAGGGTGGGGAATGGGCCTGGGTGGGATATTCTTCAGAGGGTGGGTGTGGACTTGGTGGCTTGTTTCCACACCGTAAGGATTCTATGAAATAAAGTCGTCCTTTATATATTTAATCTTCCAATAACTCACCAAAGCCCCTTTGACAATGCCTTGCTATTCTGCAACTGTACTGTCTAGGATCAGGAAAGCAGACATCACCTGCAAGGCCCCTCCCAGTCACAAACTATCTTGACCTAGAACTACATCACTGTTCCTTTAGTGTCAGTGGGTCAAAATACTGGAACCCCCACCTACACACCATTGTGGATGTACCCAAGAACTGCAGCGGTTCAAGAAGGCAGCTCAACAACACAAGGCAAAAAAAAAGGCAGGCAATAAATGCACAGCAGCAATATCCACATCCCATGAATGAATAATAAAAATAAATTTTATAAAATACTGGTCAACAACACCACCCTTTTTGCCCACTGAATCTAGAAAAGTGATCCAGTTATTCTCCCTACCCTACTCTTTTCCTACAGTCCTGCAGATTTATCCAGCTCCCTTCCACAATCTTGAGAATGTGATTAGAAAGAAGTTCTGGGATTTACATATTAATGAAACAAAACCTGCAAACTATTCTAAAAGATGGAAGACTTAACAGCAATCTTAACAGCAATTTGTTCAATATATCGTATCAGTTGCATGCATGACACTGTGATCTTTTGCTATAAATTGTGTCTTATGATCCTGCACCACAGCTCCCTGATGAAGGAGCAGTGCTTTAAAAGCTCGTACTTTCAAATAAATCTATTGAACTATAACCTGGTGTTGTGTGATTTTTTAACAATCATTTTAGACAAGGACTTCCAAATTGTGAAAACATTGAGCATAAAAAGGTAATTCTCCCACTCCTTTACTGGGCTTTGAGCAATTACCTTAAATCCATGAACATTCCTGACACAGATTATACAGACGGACTGCTTTTCCAGTGTCATTGTATTAACCAGATTGCTAGCCAACAATTCACACTGGTCTAAATGTTATAAAATGAAACTCCTGACTCTGGGGAATAATAGGCTACCTGATGTTACAGCATTGCTCAGCTAGTAGAAATATTTGCCTTGAGATCGAGTAGCTCTGTGCTTAGATCAAAATGACAACTTTAATTTTCTTTTTAAATTATTTATTACAGGGTGTGGACAATACTGGTACGCCCAGCAGCTGCTGATCATCCCTAAATGCCCTTCTGGTGTTGCTGGCATCTTGTTGAACTACTGCAGTCCAAATAATATGTGAAAACACACACACACACACACACACACACACACACCCTAGTCTAGTTAGGAAGGGAGTTCCTAATATTCAAGATGGTGCTTGTTGTATTGCTGCTTTAGCATGGATTACGTTGAGCGTATTGAGTTGGAGCCATAACCATCCATACCTTTGGGCACTATTCCACCACACTGCAACTTGCAGGTAGCGGACAGGCTGTGATGGGAGTCAGAATTCCCAGCCTCTGATCTATTCATGCAGCCTCAATATTTATATCATTATAGAATCTCAACAGTGTGCAATCAGGCCATTTGACCCATCTAGTCTGCACAGAACCCTTGAAGAACATGCCTCCCAGACACATGTCCCTACCCTATCTCCATAATCCTGCATTTTCCATAGCCAACCCACCTAATCTGCACAGCTTTAGAGTGCGGGAAGAAACCGGAGCACCCAGAGGAAACTCATCCGGTAGTGGGAGAAACGTGCAAACTCCACACAGATAGTCACGAGGGTGGAACTGAACCTGGGTCCCTAGTGCTGTGAGGTAGCGTTGCTAACCACTGAGCCACCATACCACCCCTAGAAAGTCCAGTTAAGTTTTTGCTTAATGGGTAGTCCCCAATATGTTGGTGAAGTGGAATTCAAAATGATAATACCATTGATTAAAAAGAAAGAGAGGTGTGCGGTCAGATTCTCTGCTATTGCAGATGGTCATTCCCAGCTCTTGTGCGCATGAAGACTAAATGTCACCCAAATCATGCTTCATGTGGAGACCACTGCTTCCATATCAGAGCACCACAATTCATTCTGAACAGTGCACAATCATCAGTGAACATCCCCACTTCTGACATTGTGAGGGAATGTCAAAGTAACTATAACCTGCAGCAGAAATACAACTGATCCACAGATGGAAATGCACTGAAGAGTACCAGAAGTAATTCAAGATCTTTGTGTATATTTAACTTTAGAAAAGGCAGGAAAAACAAACAACATTTCTAATCTTTTCTTCCTCCTCAACAAAAGGTCAAGCTTTACTCATTGTGCCCATATCATGCAAAAGTTGGATGATGGAATAACACAGGATTCTTAACAAATTGTATAGAAAATCCAACTCTTACAACATCACACTGAATTGGAGCAGCACGGTGGCTCATTGGTCAGCACGGTTGCCTCACAGTACCAGAGACCCAGGTTTGATTCCAGCCTCTGGTGACTGTCTGGAGTTTGCATGTTCTCCCCATGTCTGCTTGGGTTTCCTCCGAGTGCTCCAGTTTCCTCTCACAATCCAAAGATGTGCAGGTTAGATGAATTGGCCATGCTGAATTGCCCATAGTGTTCAGGGATGTGCAGGTTAGGTGCATTAGTCAGAGGTAAATGTGGAGTAATAGGGTAGGGGAATAGGTCTGGATGGGTTACTCTTCGAAGGGTCAGTGTGGGCTTTTTGGGCTGAAGCACCTGTTTCCATACTGTGGGGATTCTACAAGTGGAAGCCTTAGGAGTCAATGGAATGGTCAATTAGTCAAGAATGGTCCATCCCATGTCAAGGTTCAGTGCTACAGAAATTAGGCCAAGACTCATTAACAGCACAGAGCAAAAGAAAACTTGCTGAAAGCAGATCTCCTGCTCTATGTGAGCAAGTTAACTGGGCCTACAGTTAAATATTTTCCTGCCTGTGGATTCTCTTCCCTACGTACGCATGCAGTTGTACACAGCTAAATATAACTTATCAAATAACAAACCAGACACAAGCAAGACATGGCAGTATAATTTATGTTTAGTTTCATCTCATAATCTTTCACTGCTTCTGAATTGTCTCTCTGTCTGACATTGACCAACGAATGATTAGAAATTAGCTCCAGTCAAAAACCAAAAGAAACAACAACCATCGTCTTCAACCTCTGCCACAAACATTACTCCGTCACCACAAACTCCATTCATTTCTCCAGCAACTGAGAGACTGAACCAAACTGTTCACAATCTTGGTGTCCTTGGTGATTCTGATTCCATATTAAGTCCATCACCAAGACATAGTACCATTAATAGGAGGAGTAGGCCATTCAGCCTATCGAGCACTCTCCACCATTCAACATGATCGCAGTTCATCTTCTATTTCAAAACCATTCTCCAATTTCCTCTCTGTATCCATGACGGCTAAGACAGCTATATAGGTTCACCACCCTCTGAGTGAAACGTCTCATCTCAATCCAAAATGACCTACTGGGTATCCTGAGAACTGTGACCACTCCCCCCAGCCATTGCGGGCAACCTAGCCACAAGAAACGTCATCCCTGGGTATAGTCTTGTCTGAACATTATATGATTGATGTTCTGTCTCATTCTTCTGATCTCCAGTGAATACAAACCATCCCTGGAACCAGTCTGGCAAACCTTTGCTGCTCTGCTCTACGGCAAGCATTTCTTTCCTTAGGTAAGGACACTAAAATGCAATACCCCAGGTCCTGTAGAGCTGCAAAACAAAACTTCCCTGCTCCTGTACTCAAACGCTCTTGCAGTGAAGGCCAAAATATCATTCGCCTCTTAAACAGCTTGCTGCACCTACATCCTTGTTTTCAGTGACTGGCGTAAAAGGACACCCAGATCCCTCTGGATAGCAACCCTTCCAAATCTACCACCATTTCGGCCATCCTCTTTTTTTCTACTGAAATGGACAGCTTCCCAATTCTCCACATTAGAACACATCTGCTATGCATTTGCCCACTCACTCAACTTGTCGAAATCACACTGAAGCCTCTTAACATCCTCGCCACAACTCGCAATCCCATCTAGATCTGTGTCATCAGTAAACGTCAAATTATTACATTTGATGTGCTGATCCAAATTGTTAATATGCATTGTGAAAAGCCCCAAACACTGATCTTGGTTAGCTATTTTTGAGAAGATTTGTAGCTCAGGTTGAGGTTCTGGGTGCAAGTTTGCTTGCTGAGCTAGAAGGTTCATTTTCAGAGGTTTCGTCACCATACTAGGTAACATCATCACTGAGCCTCTGCTGAAGCGCTGGTGTTATATCCTGCTTTCTATTTATTAGTCTTGGTTTCTTAGGATGGATGATGTCATTTCCAGTTCTTTTCTCAGAGCATGGAAGATGAGGCCCAAATCGACATTTGTTGATGGAGTTCCATGCTTCTAGGAATTCTTGTGTATGTCTTTGTTTAGCTTGTCCTAGGATGGAAATGTTGTCCCGGCCAAAATGGTGTCCTTCTTCGTGTGTAAGGATACTAGCAATAGTGGATCATGTCTTTTTGTGGCTACTATCCTGGTGGCTAGTTTTCTGCCTGTCTGCCCGATGTAGTGCTTGTTATTTTCCTTGCATGGTATTTTGTATAGCCACTAGGATACATGAAGATCAACTAGCCACAAAAAGACATGATCCACTATCACTCGTATCCTTACACACACGAAGGAGGACACCACTTTGACTAGGACAACACACCTATCCTAGGACAAGATAAACAGAGATACGCACGAGAATCCTGAGAAGTATGGTATTCAAATCAGAAATCCATCAACAAACACATCGATTTGGACCCCATCTACCATCCTCTGAGAAAAAGAACCAGAAATGATATCACCTCCCCTTAGAGACCAAGACATCTAGGGACTTAACATCAGCACTTCACCAGAGGGTCACTGATGATGCTACCTAGTATGGTGACGAAACATCTGAAAACGAATCTTCCAGCTCAGCGAGCAAACTTATAACAAGAACTGATCTCTGTGGTCCCCCACTTGCCAGGATCTTCCATTCCAAAACAACCCATTTATTCCTGTTTTGCTTCCTGTCTGCTAATCAATTGTCAATCCATTCCAATATCCTACCATCACTCCCAGGTGCTTTGATTTTGCCCACTGACTTCAGAATTGATACATTTGATCTGATTTATTACTATCACATGTACCCAGGTACAGTGAAAAGTTTAGTTTTGCATGCAGTACGGAAAGGTCATACCATATAAAGTACATGAGGGCAATACTACAGAGCGAAGAATATAATGCTACAGCTGAAGAGAAGGTACACAAAGAGTGAGATTAACATTAAATTTAAAATTGGCAAGGTCTATTCAGAAGTCTAATAACAGCGGGGAAGAAGCTGTTCTTCAATATGTTGGTACGTGTGTGTGTTCTAAAAATCGAAGTACTTCACATCCACTAGTTCTCCCTTCTCTATTCTACCAGTTATATTCTGGAAAAAAACACCAGTAAGTTTGTCAAACTCTCCTTCCCTTTCACAAACTCATGCTGACTTTGGTGTAATCCCACTGGTACTATTAAGTAAAGATCAAAAGATTGGCAGATGCTGGAAATCAGAAACAAAAGCAGAAATTGCAGGAAAGGCTCAACATGTCTGGCAGCATCTGTGGAGAAAAATCAAGAGTTAATATTTCCGTCCAGTGACTCTTCCTCAGAATCCATTAAGTGTCCAGCTATCACATCGTTTATAATAACTCCAGCATTGGGTTCTTGTGCCACTGTTGTAGAGGTCCTTACTTCTGTCTAGGAAAGTTCCACCTTTTTCAGATGCATGTAATAGCATCTCTGAACAGGTCAATTAGAAAACATCTAGGGTCCAAGCATTTATCTCTACAACTGATGGCCAGCTAACCGGTCTGTAATTCTAGTTTTCTCTTGCTTTCCTTTTCTTTAAAAGGAAAGATGGGGCTACATTTGTCATACTCCATTTTGTTGGACTGCTCCAGATTCTAAAGAATTTTGATAGATGATAACTGCTACATTTAATACTTACATGGTCACTTCCTTCAGATTGAGATCATCAGGCTTTAGGAAATTTATCAACTTTTAGATCAAATAAATTTCTCCAGCACTATTGTTTCACGAATACTATAGTCACCTTCAATTCCTTCTCCCCAATAAACCCCTGTCTTTGTAGCATTTCCTGGAAAGTAATTTGGTGTTCACGCTAGAAAAAGGCAAATAAGAGTAGTTGTTAATTGCTCTGCAAATTCTTTATTCTTTATTATCAATTCTCCCTTCTCAAACTGTTAAGTGGTCAACGTTTGTTTCATAGAATCACAGGAACTCGACAGTGTGGAAATCGGCCAACGGGTCCATACCAATCATTCAAAGACCATCCCACCCAGAGATACCTAATGACCTTATCCCTATAACCTATAACCCCGCATTTCCCAGGGCTAAACCACCTAGTTTGCACATCCCTGGACACTATGGGCAACTTAGCATGGCCAACACACATCACCTACACATCTTTGTACTATGGGTTGAAACCGGAGCATCCGGAGGAAACTCATGTAGACATGGGCAGAAGGTGTAAACTCCACACAGAAAGTCGCCAGAGGGCAGAATTAATCATGGGACCCTAGCACTGTGAAGCATTTAATTACTGAGGCACTGTGCCACCCATTGAATGCACTAAACATTTTCTTTTTACAAACTTATGACGTTCTTACAGCCCACTCTTATTTTCCTCGAAGTTTATTTGCATAATTTATCATTCCCCTCTTAAATTAACCTCGGTGTCCTCCTTTGCTGAATTCTAAACTGGAGTCTAGTATTCAAGCTTCCTATTTTTTCACACACCTTATATTACACCTCTTTTGGGTCGAATACTATCCACAATTCCTTTTTTCCGAACCATGTTTGACTTACATTTTCCAGATGTATTCTTTGGCCGAAGAGGAATGTTCAAGTCTTGCAAAGCATGCAATCACAGTTCCCAAGTCTAAAGCAGCTAACTCACCTTTCATACATTTGTAGCTTCCTTTCTTTAGATATACAACCATGGTTTCGGATTGGACTACTTCACTTCCCATCCCAGTGAAGAACTTTATATGTCTAGAGTCACAAATAGGCCAGACCAGATTAGGATGGCAGTCTCTTCCCTAAAAGACATTAGTGAACCAGATGGGGTTTTCCAACAATTGACAATAGTTTCATGGTCATTATTAGACTCGGAATTCAAATTTCAACATCTGAATTTGCAGGATTCGAACCTGGGTCCCCAGAGAATTACCTGGGTCTCTGGATTAACAGTCCAGTGATAATACAGCTAGGCAATCATCTCCCCTATTCTGCCATAGTATTATTGCTGATATCTGCTGCCCAGACTATATTCAGATTAAAGTATCCTATGATTACTGTAGAAAATCATGTTGTATACATCTTTGGTTTCCTGTTGAATGCCATCCTTACCTTGTTGCTTATTATTTGGAGACCTACAGCCAAATCCAATTAATGTTTTCTATGCCTTGGTGCTGCTTACCTCCACCAGATTGATATTATCTGTAGATTTTCTCAGTATTACATTGATTTAACTTTCACTGACAATGCCAGGTCATTGTTGCATCCCACCTACCAACACCTTCTGATACCATCCCTTCAGCTCAGCATTCTGGGAAATAATTCTCCTATTCCTGATCTCACTAGCATGTGGTACTGAAACTAATACTGAGATTGCTACTTTTGAGGTTCTACCTTTAAATTTATTTCCTAAATCCTTATACTCTGCTTGCAGGACTTCACCTCTCTTTTTACCTAAAACATTGGTATTGATCTGGACCACAACCTCTGACTGTTCTCACTCTTCCTTCAGAGTCTCATGCAGCCGCTCAGCGATACCCTTGATCATCTTTGGTGGCAAAGATGTCCATCTCTCTACCTTATGATAGAATCCCCATATCACAGCTGCCCTCTCACTCTATTTCCTTTTTCCCATCGCTCACCAACACAATTGAGCCATTCCTAATGCCATGGACTTCACTTTCACTGTTTTAAGATCATTTTTCATTCTTGTAAACTCCAATGAATCAAGACGCAATCTACTTAACCTTTCCTCCATCCTACTACAGACTGAGCATATGCTGTATACGTCAATACACTGCTGCATTATGACAGTTGATACCTTCTGTTAGAAAAGCAGGGTTTGGCATGTCTTTTAGATCCATGTTACGAAAGAAAAAGGGCAGGAAACTCTCCTGTGCAAGAGAACATTCTTCTCTCTGCCATCACCACCACAAGCAGAAGACCACTTGAGGATATTAAACACACAGCTATTTGTGGTGGCACCCATGAACCACATAACAGACTGTTTTAATAATAGGCTTTTTTAAATGCTTCACAAATTTGTGTTTCATCATGGCACAGGGGCTATACTGATGTCCTCTGTGTCACTCTCATTTTAGTGCTACCAGTTTATGTTGAGAATGTAGCTTTTCTTATTTAGATTAGACTAGATTCCCTAATACTATGGGCAATCACCTGACCTGCACACCTTTGGACTGTGGGAGGAAACCAGAGGAAACCCACACAGACACGGGGAGAATGTGCAAACTCCACACAGATAGTCGCCAGAGGCTGAAATCAAACCTGGTGCTGTGAGGCAGCAGTGCTAACCACTGAGCCACCATGCCACCCCGAATGTAATCAGGCTTTCTGAAGCATTTTGAATAAAATTTAAGCCGGTTTATTTCATTTTACACACAGGTTCAGTGAAAACTGTAATAGATGCATAATGCAGTCAACCTCATTGTAGTACAATGCACTGTTTACTTCTTTAAAAAAATCCTGAGGGGCTTATCATTTAGCTTGATTGGTTGCATTGTAGATGCATCAGTTGGGCAGGTTGTCTTCTGGAGTTATGAGAGGATACCTGCAGCATCCATGCTTTATTAAATAGGCCACTGGGGATTAAAGCCAAGCAAATGTTATGTAACTGTACAATAGATTAATCATGATATTCTCAGCACTACAGTACAGAAAATGCTACAAAATCCATAGCATGTCAGCCAGATCTCGGAATAGAAAACCAAGTTAGCCTTTCAAGGGAAACATAGAATGAGTTCCACCCTAAAACAATGACACCCCTCAGCCTCAGATTCCAACTGACCTGCTGCACAATTACAGAAAATTCAACTCATTATTAGATACTGCCACAACTAACTCATTATCCAGCTACAAAGTGTAATTTCTGTACATTTGCACTTGACCCAAACCAACCATATGGACTCCTGCTACCAGTGGCGAAGCCTAAACAACACAACGGGGTACAAAATGAAGCAGAGCATGATAGCAGACAAAGGCACATCTCTCGGCGGAGGTGGGTACTGCAGGTGTTAGAGATTAGAGTCAAGATTAGAGTCAAGCACAGCAGGTCAGACAGTATCCAAGGAGCAGGAAAATCGATGTTTCGGACACATCCCTCCCTGATGCACTCAATGCGTTCTATACTTGGTTCGAGCCGGGCGTGCGGTGTCACCTGCACCAACAGCCGCTGACACACCTGTTCCCTCTGCCACCATTGCAGATCAGTCTTCCTGGGAGTCAACCCAAGGAAAGGGATGGGCCCGGATAGAGTCCTTGGCCATGAACGCAAATCCTGTGCGGACCAGCTGACGGAGGTATTCACCAACATTTTCAACCTCTCCTTCCTACAAGCTGAAGTCTCCACCTGTTTCAAGATGACCACCATCAACCCTGTACCTAAGACAGGACATGCAATGTTCACTAATGACTACTGCCCAGTGGCTCTAACCTCAATCATGAAGTGCTTCGAGAGGCTGTCATGGCCCACATCAATTCCAGTCGCCCAGCCTACTTTGATCCCAAACAATTTGCCTACTGACATAACAGGTCCACCGTGAGTGCCATTTCCTAAACCTTGTTCTCATCCCCTGAACAACTGGGCAACAAGGACACCTCCATCAGACTCCTGCTAATCGATTACAGTTCCACCTTCAACACCATTATCCTCTCCACACGGATCTCAAAACTCCAAGATCCTAAGTTCCACTCTCGACAACTGGATCCTCAGCTTCCTGACCCACACACTGCAATTAGTGAAGATAGACAACTGCACCTCCGCCATAACCCTCAATACTGGATCCCCCCCACCAAGGATGCGTTCTCAGCCCCCTACTGTACTCCCTGTACACCCATGACTGCGTTGCCAAATTCCAAATGAATGCCATCCACAAGTTCGCTGACGACACCACCATAGTGGGATGGATATCAAACAATGATCAGTCATAATACAGTAAGAAGATGGAGGGCTTGATGTCATGGTGCAATGATAACAATCTCTCTCTCAATATTGGCAAAACAAAAGAACTGATCACTGACTTCAGAAAAAAAGGAGAAGAACACACTCACAGCCAGATCAACAGAGGAGAGGTTGAGAGGGTGGAAAGCGTCAAGTTCCTAGGAATGACAATAACTGACAACTTGTCCTGGACTTGCTACAAAGATGCAATGGTCAAGGCGGCACAACAACGCCTCTTCCTCCTCAGGCAATTCAGGAAATTTGTCATGTCTGTGAAGTCCTTACCGACTTTAACAGATGCACCATTGAAAGCATACTGTCTGGGTGCATAACAGCCTGGTATGGCAACTGCACTGCCTGGGATCATAAATAGGTTGTGCTCACAGCCTGGACAATCACAAGTCAACCTCCCATCCACGGACTCCATTTACACAGCTCATTGCTGAGGAAAGGCTGCCAACAAGACCCATCCCATTCTGTTCATGCTCTGCTACAACCTCTTCCATCAGGCACAAGATACAGAAGTTTGAACACCCACACCAACAGGTTCAAGAATAGCTTCTTCCCTGCCCTTATCAGACTGATGAATGGACTTTCCAACTTCAAATAAAGCTGATCTTGTTAATGTAGATCTTACCTCACACATGTCCTGTGTGACATAATCTGTATGCTTACTTTTCTGGATGTTATTTCACCCTCTGATTTGTATGTCCTTGATTGCTATGATCTGCTTGCAAACAAAACTTTTCACTGTACTTAGATCTGCATGATAATAAATCAAATCAATCTTCAAAAGAAAGAAAAACTATTGTGTCTATATTGTTCAGTTTAAAGCAATTTCACACAATACGGTGATGCAGGGAAATGCTGATCTCTGTACGATCGTATTGCAAGGATGTTAGGATTAGGATTGTACACTTTAAGATTGGCTTTCTACAAGCCGCAGATAAACAAAAATTGATGATTCCTAAATCTTTATATTACATTTTATTTGATAATGTATTAACAAGAAAATATCAGAACATCCAAATGAACTTATGTCTTGCATGATACTCTTAAGTATGCTGAGAGGATTTAGTTGTAAAAGCATCAAGACAGTCAAGGAAAATAGAACCAGTAAATCAGTCCAAACCCATGATCTCTACCAGCTAGGCAGCAGATGCCATGCTTAAAAGTTCCCCAAGTTACACCGCATCTTGATTTAGCATTACATTGCCTGACCTTTTTGCCACTAGAGCAAAACCTTGGAACTCCCTCACGAACAGTACTGCGGGTGCCCTTACACCCCAAAGACTGCAGCAGCTCACTGCCACCGTCTTGACAGCAGTTAGGAACAGACAATAAAGTAAACAAATGCAGCAATACCTACATTCTACGAATGATTTTTTTTTTAAAAATTCAATTAAAGGGTTACAATAGGATCAGAAACTTTGAATAAAGACATAAACAAGAAAGATTTGCATATTCATATTTTTAGTTCAGTACAGCAATCACTGTTGAATGATTCATTGGCCACAAACATTATAAATATATCTTCAAGTAGCAATTGGAACTAAAAGCTTGCCTGACAAGCTGAACAGGTTTTGCAGAGAACTGTATTTCTGAATTCATCGCTTTTAATCCAGCATCTGCAATTTCTTCCACTACACAGGAAACTAAAACCATCACTTTAAAAAAACTTTGCTTAAGTGATGATGCATTTGCTCACTAAGCAATTAGTGGTGTGGTTAGGAGGTCGGAACTAAATGGATTGGACTTGGAAATGTGCACTCATTAACAGCTGGAACAAAACAGTCCACCATTCCACAACTTTGGAAACAAAACAAGTGAATTTAATGCACCAGTTGTTCTCAAGCTTCTCTTGGATGAAGGACCCCCTTGAACTTCATGGGTATCCTACAGACTAAATTATAACACCATAAAATACTCATTATATTAAAGTGATGCATGTAAATAGTGTTTTGATGGAAAGTAATATTTACGTACCGAAACGTATGGGTGTATCTGCTCCATCTGATAGCAGACCCCATCATTAAGGGGAGCTGAGCGAAGGAACCAGAGTAGGGGAACTGCAGATCAGGTTACCTCCAGGCACTGTTTATACACCTTGACTACGGTGGTCTGGAGAGGCGCCCAAGTTACCGCAGCCCACATGGAAAATCCCCACGGATTTCCAGAAGTCCGTGCATGCCCATTTGAGAATCACAAAACTGTACTGATGAAATGTAAGGGGAGGAAAAGAACAACTGGTCCATCAAGCCTGCCTCAGCCACAATGAAGATGGGATTAGTGTAACCAGACATTTGCCAACTCTTGTTCCCTACCCACATCCCTTGGAGTGGCAAAAACGCAAACACTCTCTCTACATCCACAAGCATCCACTCCCTCCACCACCGTCGCTCAGTAGCAGCATTGTGTACCATCTACAAGATGCACTGCAGAAATTCAAAGATCCTCAGACATCAGCTTCCAAATCCATGACCACCTCCATTTCAAAGGGCAAGAACAGCAGATATATGGGAACACCACTGCCGGCAAGTTCCCCTTCTAGCCACCCTGATTTGGAAACACATCACCGTTCCTTCACTGCTGCTGGATCAAAATCCTGGAATTCCCTCCCTAATGGCATTGCGGGTCAAGCCACAGCAGGTGGACTACAGCGGTTCAAGAAGGCAGCTCACCTTCACCTTCTCAAGGGCAACTAGGGACGGGCAATAAATACTAGCCAGCCAGCGACACCCACATCCCACAAATGAATAAATGTTTACAAACTGCAAGTGACTCCATGCTGCAAACCTCAAGTCAGAAACAAATCTACATTTTTCTCATTATACCATTCTCGAAAAAGGTATATTATATACACTTGAGCTTTGTTTCTTAATAAATATTTCATAAAACACCTGCACCCCATTACACAAGGGCCACTCAGATTTTAAACTGACACATTTTAAAGATCCAACAGCAAGGAATACATTCCAAATCCAAGGAGCCACTAAGGAGGCAGCAAACGAGGATGTGAAACACCCCAAATAGGGCTGTCACTCACGTTCTTGATGGGGTACTCTTCAAGTTAGATTATGAGTTCTTTTTCGTCAATATTGGCTGTTCCTCTCATTCTCAAGTCACCCGTCATCACTAAAAACAAAATGAATCCCTGGTTCTACCATCTTGGCTAATTTCTAATTCATCTCTGTCTCACCTTCCTTTCAAAGCCCTTGAATGTGTTGTCATTTCCCAAATCCATGCCCAGTTTTCCTGGTGCTCCATTGCAAATTTGAACCCATCCACTCACATTTCCATCCTTGCTACAGTATTGAAGTACCTCCCATCAAAGCCAATAATAACAACCTATGTGTCTATGACAACAGGTAACTTCTCCGCCCCATCCTGCTTGACCCATCCACAACTGTTGACACTTTTGCCAAGACCAATATCCAATATCACCTCTCCAACGTGTCCTAACTTGTTTGGACATTTCTGGTTCGATTCTGATCTTTCTAACCATATCAACCGGCTTCCATTTCCACTCCTGCACCATTATCTCTGGCATTCTCCAAGGATAGGATCTGTCCCGACCACCTACCCCATCCACATGTTACTCATCATCAACATCTGGAAGCACAGCACCAGTTTCCACATCTGCACTGTTGACACTTTGTTCGACCTCACCATGATCATTCTCAAATTTTCCATTGCCCCCAGATTATCAGTCTGCAGTAGATGTAAAGGAAATTGAATGCAAAATTGGAAAGGTTATGAAAGGAAACAGAGAACAGTCAGGGAATTCCTAGAGGCATGGCACTCATCCACAGATTCAATCAATAAGCACATCGATCTGGACCCAATATACCGGCCACTGCAATGGACAGCTGGAACTGACAACCGGAAGCGACAGATTCAAACCACTACAAATACCGGAGGAAAGATCACGGAAGCGCTTCACAGGGGGCTCCCAAGCACTGAGGATGTCACCTAGACAGGGGACGAAACATCTGCAACACAAATTCCTAGCTCGGCGAACAGAACCACAACAACTGAAAGGTTATGCATCACTAACACAGAGCATTGGTGAGACTGCATCTGAAGTACCGTGTACACTACAGTCACTGTACTAAAGGAACTAGGATAATGTGCTTGAAGCAGTTTAGAGATATTTGTTAAACCAACACCTGGTGGTGAGCAAACTGATTTATGAGGAAAGGCTAGACAGGCTAAGTCTGTATCCTCTGGAGCTTAGAAACATTGAACCCAGGTCCCTGGTGCTGAGAGGCAACAGTGCTAACCACTGAGCCACCGTGCCGCCCTTAATCACGGCTATGCAGGAATGTAGACACAGTAAAAATCAGATCGGCCATGATCTTATTATATGGCAGGGTGCAGATTTGAAGTGGCAAATTCTTGTTCCTTGTTCATAAGGTTGAGCAGAAATTTTCTGACAGTTGCAAATCAAAGTACCATGTTGTGTTTAGTTTGTTTGACAAGTCTGAAGGTAACCAAAGGTTCTGACTTACAACTGTAACTGTACCTGACCCCTGCATTGATCGTGCAAATGCAGAGGCTTAAAGCAACACACACCTGCTTTCCATTTAACAGGGCATAAAGTTTGAGTTCTTGCAATTGGGCATCTCCTGATTCAATGCAAGCTGTGAGTCGGTCATCTACTATCACAATAGCACAATGTGCTTAGAATTCCTCTCCATCATGTCACACTCATTGTAATGAAGTTTCCTATGGATGCCTGCCAATAAAAATCATACTGATCAATGTTGAAGTCTTGCTTTTCACATTACTTTGATTGTCTCTCTTCCTTCAGGTGCTGCTCTCTCTCCTGTGAATCTTTCTCACCGTCCGTCCCCTCAATAAAGACAACCTTGATCTGCATTCATGAAATAAATGCAGGGATCAGGTGCAGTTACAGCTGTAAGTCAAAATCTTGGGTTACCTTCAGATTTGTCAAACAAACTAATCAGAACATGGTACCACGGACCAAGTTCGATGCTCAAATGAAATCTTGCTTTAATGATTTTTTAAAAATTATCTTTAATCACTTGGTCATCCACTGAAATGTATTCAAATGTGGCTGTGGCATCATAAAAAGATCAAAGATTTATTATGCAAAGAATGAAAACAAAAAGACTTATCTAGATAAGGAACATAACTGAAAATAAATCTTAAAATGCTCAAAGTAGAATTTAACCTATTCCCCAACATCAACACTTTACACTGATTTTGGTGTAACTGATTCTTTCCCGCGAATTGCAAAGTCATCTTCTACAAGTATACTCAAACTGAGCACTTAACTCTTAATTATGTGCGGATTTCTATCCAAACATTACATTGCAAACTGTATAGCTCAGCCTCGAATACCGAAAAGTCCTAGCCACTTCAACAGTGGAAGTTATAGTATTCAGAGCAGGACAGGTGTGAACAGAGAGATCTGGGGGTTCATGCACACAATTCTCTGAAATTTGTATCTCATGTAGACAAAGTGTTTAGCATGTTGCCTTCATTGCTCAGACCTTCAAGTACAGGAGTTGGGATGTCATGTTGAGGTTGTACAGGACGTTGGTGAGGCCTCTTCTACAGTACTGTTGTCCAGTTATATGAAAAATTTTGTTAGGCTAGACAGGGTTTAGAAAAGATTTACTAGCATGTTGCCTGTAATGGACAGTAACAGTTATAAGAAGAACATAGAACATAGAAAAATACAGTGCAGTACAGGCCCTTTGGCCCTCGATGTTGCGCCGATCCAAGCCCACCTAACCTACACTAGCCCACTATCCTCCATATGCCTATCCAATGCCCGTTTAAATGCCCATAAAGAGGGAGAGTCCACCACTGCTACTGGCAGGGCATTTCATGAACTCACGACTCGCTGAGTAAAGAATCTACCCCTAACATCTGTCCTACATCTACCACCCCTTAATTTAAAGCTATGCCCCCTCGTAATATCTGACTCCATACGTGGAAAAAGGTTCTCATGGTCAACCCTATCTAAACCCCTAATCATCTTGTACACCTCTATCAAGTCACCCCTAAACCTTCTTTTCTCCAATGAAAACAGCCCCAAGTGCCTCAACCTTTCCTCATACGATCTTCCTACCTTACCAGGCAACATCCTGGTAAACCTCCTCTGAACCCGTTCCAGTGCCTCCACATCCTTCCTATAGAATGGCGGCCAAAACTGCACACAATACTCCAGATGCGGCCGCACCAGAGTCTTATACAACTGCAACATGAGAGGCTGGGACGTTTTTCATTGGAATGTAGGAAGTTGAGGGGTGACCTTATCGAGGTTTATAAAAGCATCAAGGGCACTGATAACATGAACAGTAGGTGTCTTTTCCCTAGCTTTGGAAATTTCAGGGCATAGGGCAAATTTTTAAAGTGAGAGGAGAAAGATTAAAACGACAGATATGAGGGGCAACTTTTCTTTTTTGCACACTATGTGGAATGAACTTCCAGAGGAAGTGATGGATGCAGGTACAGTTCCAACATTCAAAAGACAATCATGCACTTAGTCATAGAGGTGTACAGCAAAGAAACAGACCCTTCGGTCCAACCCGTCCATGCCAACCAGATAGCCCAATCCAATCTAGTCCCACCTGCCAGCACCCGTCCCATATCTCTCCAAACCCTTCCTATTCATATACCTAACCAAATGCCTTTTAAATGTTGCAATTGTACCAGCCTCCACCACATCCTCTAGCAGCTCATTCCATACACGTACCACCCTCTGTGTGGAAAAAGTCGGCCATAGGTCCCTTTTATATCTTTCTTCTCTCACACCAAACCTATGCCCTCTAGTTCTGGACTCCCCAACCCCAGGGAAAAGACTTTGTCTATTTATCCCATCCATGCCCCTCATAACTTTGTAAACCTCTATAAGGTCACCCCTCAGCCTCCAACGCTCCAGGGAAAACAGCCCCAGCCTGTTCAGCCTCTCCCTATAGCTCAAATCCTCCAACCCTGGCAACATCCTTGTAAATCTTTTCTGAACCTATCCAAATAAGAAATGCTTGGAGGGAGATGGGGCAAGCACAGGCAGATTGGACTAGTTTAGTTTGGGGTTATGGTTGGCATGCACTGATTGGATCAAAGTCTCTGTTTCTGTGCTCTATGACTCTATAACTGGGAGCAATGAGTCTCTCCTTCATCAAGGTAGCTGGACTGGCGAACAGTAACCAAGGCAATGGTAACCAATTTGTCAAGATGGCGGATGGGAAAGCAAGAGTGGGTAGATGGAGTTGAGTTACCAGAATGATTGAATGGTATCACCGAACAGTAGCATTGATGTGGTCTCTTCTGTTGGCACTGTGATACGAAGAACTCTCTGTTGAAGAGCTAAGAGGCAAGTTGAGAAGGGGAAGTAAAGTGTGCCTATGAAGAGATTAGCAAATGCACAGAGAGCACAGGAGGACTGATATAAGGATGACAGAGAGCAATTAAAGAAAGCACAAATATTTACAGTTTCTATATCCACTGCTTTTTGAGGAAGGAAATTCTAAAAACACTCCCCCTGTCCCATCTCCCCCCCCCACCCCCGAGAAAAACTGGAACAATAAAAGGGGCGCTGAGTGTGAAAGTACAGAGTGGGGGTTTCAAGGAGCAAAGTAACTGGAGGTACAGGTAAATAAAGAAGTGGTCAAGGTAAGAGGTAAGGTTTGCCACCATCCCCCGAGGGCAGTTACGGAAGCCCAACAATATTGGTCTTGCCAGTGATCACCCACACATACCAAAAGTTCATGAAAAGAAAATGATAATCCAGCTCCAAATTAAGTCACTCGGAGCAATTAAGGAATTCCAACAGGAATTTAGTGAAGGCAAATTGGGTTTAATGAACTTGATTAAAGTTTGTTGATGAGGTAACAGAAGGCTAACATAGTGTTACCAGCACCACTCAAAAGGTGTGGGGGGAAGGTGCCCTATCAGGATCCTGAGAAATAGTATTAGATGGGGTCAGAATACAAGAAAAGGTCCATATTCACCATATTAACTACGTCGTGAGTCTATGTGTGACTCAACAGGCTAAATGTGGAATTCCATATCTTGCGGCATATACAGCAGATTTTCTCAAGAGGTAGTGGGATCTGGAATGAAAGATTTGCTTCAACTTTTCCGTAATCTGTCACTACTCTCCAACATCTTGGGGACATCAGGACTCAAAACATGATGCTGCTTAAAATAAGGATTCAACCATTCATTACTGATTATGAGATTCTAAGGTTATGGAATCAAGACAGACATTTTTGTAGAGCTGGGGGGTGAACAGCCAGCCAACAGTTCACATCCATAACAACTACAGAGTGAGAGGGACGAATGCAAGCCAGGAAAAGCTTGGCAATCAGCACTTCAAAGTTAGTAATCTCCACATTATTCCTGACCCCACATAACAGTAAGTATAGAAATAGCCAGTTAGGACAGATGAACATGTGCATGCAGAGATGATGCAGATGAAAGTGCAATAGATTTGGACAGGTTCTGGGAGAGGTGGGACCTAAACAGCCCAGACAGGTTACACTTCAAACAGAGCTGTGAGCAAATGAATGCAAAGTGGTTTGGCAGTGCTGTCGCTGGGGGTTTAAACCAAACTGCAGGAGGATGGGAACAATTGGAAAGAGAAACAAAGGGCATAAAGGAGAATGAGACACAGATGGCGTCACCACAAGAGATAGTATTAGGTGGGGTCAGGAGAAAAAGGTCCAACACAGCCTTACAGTGCAAAAAAAATACCATGACAACTAAGGTTATTGAGATGCAAGTGTCAACAACAAATAGGTATCTAATGCCTTGGTGATAATAAAGGTCTGGCCCAAAAAAGGGCAGGAGTTGGTACTAAATGTTGATGGATATGAACCTCATGCAGAAAAAATAAGTGAAGAAAGGTAAAAAGTTCTGAAGCCAAAAGAGAAAATGCTGGAAACTCTCAGCAGGTCTGGCAGCATCTGTAAGGAGAGAAAAGAGCTGACGTTTTGAGTCTAACTGACCCTTTGCCAAAGCTTGCTTAAATTTGCTTTTATTAAAGGAAAAAGGACGACAACACTGAACGGAGATCTACTTCAATCCTGGAGATAGCGGTTGTCCCAGAGTGGTCAAGAATAGCATCCACCTCGTGAGAGTTAACATACAACAGAGCAAACATTACATTGCTGAGAGTATTTTAGAGGGCAAATAGTGACAGCCATCTAGAAAAGCATATTCTGCAGAGAAATTACAGAGGTCCAAAAATTACTGAATAGTTATAATGGGAATGGGAGTGGGAGAGGGTGTGGGAGTGGGAGTGTGTGGGGTGTTAATTATTCCACAAAAATTGAGACAATAGACCATTAAGTTACAGAGCGAGACAAACGTTCAGAAAAGTTTCCACATTTTGCGGGTTTGCAGAAAACGAGATGTAAAAGGAGAAGCTCAAGTCAGCCTCAGTGGTGGGAAAGTTTGCCACCATCCCCCGAGGGCAGTTAAGGAAGCCCAACAATATTGGTCTTGCCAGTGATCACCCACACATACCAAAAGTTAATGAAAAGAAAATGATAATCCAGCTCCAAATTAGGTCACTCAGAGCAATTAAGGAATTCCAACAGGAATTTAGTGAAGGCAAATTGGGTTTAATGAACTTGATTAAAGTTTGTTGATGAGGTAACAGAAGGCTAACATCGTGCTACCAGCAGCTATCACTCAAAAGGTGAGGGGGAAGGCACCCTATCAGGATCCTGAGAAATAGTATTAGATGGGGTCAGAATACAAGAAAAGGTCCACATTCACCACATTAACTATGTCTTGAGTCTATGTGTGACTCAACAGGCTGAATGTGGAATTCCATATCTTGCGGCATATACAGCAGATTTTCCCAAGAGGTAGTGGGATCTGGAATGAAAGATTTGCTTCAACTTTTCCGTAATCTGTCACTACTCTCCAACATCTTGGGGACATCAGGACTCAAAACATAATGCTGCTTAAAGGACAAGCTGTCACCATTCTGAACAACTGGTAGTGAGCTCCTCCCAATCATTGAGATCAATGCTGCTATGATGTGTCTTTTAAGTACCTTCTTTGTAATCCCCTGAAACATTGCCCTTTGGAGAGTTGAGAGCACAGGCCCTGGAGGGGGAGATGCTTCTTGATCATCCAGATATAGTGAAGTTAATTTGGAAGAAGTTTTCCCTGAATTGCCAGACAGCTGCTTTCAAAAATGATGCTAGCATTTTTTTTTGACAGGTCTCCCTTTCAATATGGAGAACATGATGGAGCTACTGCTCATGGAACTTGTCTAGTGCTTCTGTGCAACACTGATATGAAGTCCAGATCTCCCCGTCTTCCAGGAGAGAGGTGAATATGACATGTTAGGATTTACAATGACGTGTGAAGATTCTTTATGCAATAATTGTTGCCATAGCTGCTAGAAGTCTGAACGGATACCATTGGCCCATTGTCAGATGCCCTTGTCAGTGCAGTTTTTGGTTTTGAGAGAGGTGACCATCAAGGTATAAGAACGGCTCAACCTAGAATCGTAGAATCCCTACAGCGTGGAAGGAGGCCACTTGGCCCGTCAAGTTCACACTGACCCTCTAAAGAGCATTCTACCCAGACCCCTACTGTAATTTTTAACCCCACATTTACCACCAGCTAATCCACCTAACTTGCACTTTGGACTGTGGGAGGAAACTGGAGCACCAGCGGGAACACACACCCACATGGGAGAACATGCACACTCTACACAGCCAATGGCCCAAGGCTGGAATAGAACTGTGAGGCAGCAATGCTACCCACTGTGCTCTCCTCCAATATCAGGTGAGAAGTGTATAATCAACTGACCAAGTGTGGGCTAATATCAGAGTTTTGTTTCAGTAACAAGCAAGACCAAGTCAAGTTTCTTGTCTGTAGAACTGAAGAGTTTTCAATGTGGTTTGCAAACTTGCTGCTGACTGGACAAAGACAACGCAGTCATCCATAGATAGTACATATAACATATCTATAATAGTCGTACACAGTTGATGCAGTGAATATGGACTTATAAAGACATTTGACAAAGCAGCGCATTAGAAACTTGCTGGAAAAGTTGAAGTTTGTGGAACAAATTAGATAATGGCAACATGGTTGAGGGATAGGAAATACAAAGTAATAGTGAACCATTATTTTCTAGGTTGGAGCAAGGTAGACAATAGACTTACCTTAGGAGTAGGAGCATTGCTTTTCTCAGACAAATGACCTAGACTTGGCAAAATGTCAACATTTGCTGATGATGCAAAACTTGGAAGCATTGTGAACATTGAGGAGGACAACGATGAGCTTGAAAAGGATTTGGAATGGGCAATTCAAATTTCAAGCAGAGGAGATGAGAAGTGACATATTTGGTAGGAAAAAGGGCAAGAGACAAAATAAAGGATGTGAATCTAAAGAGGGTGTGGTTAAAATAGGGATTGGGGGTATTAGTGAAGAAATTGTTATAGCTTGTATAGTAGTTTGTGAAAGTGGTTTAAAAGGTATTCCGGGTTCTTGGTTTTATAAACAAAGTGCAAAAGCAAGCTAAGTATATGCAATTATAAAATACTGGTTCAGCTTTGACCAGACTGTGGAGTCCATATCTGGGCACCAGACCTTAAGCAAGAGCATGAAGACTTTGAAGAGTGCACAGAAATTATTAACAACAAAGGCTCTAGGGATGAAAAACTTTACTTGTCTAGATAGATTACAGAAGCGAAGGCTGTTCTCCTTCGAGATGCTTGAGATGCTATGTCCAAAAATCACAAAAAGGTCTACACAAAGTAGATACAAAGAATCTAGTCCCAATTGTTGAAGGTTTGAAATCGAGAGGCCACCATCATAAAGGTAAACTGCAAAGAACCAATCGTGACAGGAGGAAAAATTAAATAAAACAGAGTGGTGAGGAACTGAACAGGGAAGGAGTGAGTGTAGTGGCCATTATAAAGGAGAAGATGCTGGGGAAGCTGAAAGATCTGAAGGTAAATAAATCACCCAGACCAGATTAACTACATCACAGAATTCTGAAGAGATAGCTGAGGAGACTGTGGAGGCGTTGGTGGTGACATTTCAGATGTCACTTGGAGAGAGCATCCCACAGGACTGGAAAACAGCTAATGTAATGCCCCTGTTTAAGAAGGGAGGGAGGCAGAAGATAGGAAGCTATAAGCTGGTTAGCCAAACTTCAGTTGTTAAGACTTTACAGTCCATTATTAAGGATGAGATCATAGAGTACTTGGAAACATGATGTAAAATAAAGCTGAGTCAGCACAGCTTCATCAAGGGGGGCTCATGCCTGTCAAATCTGTTAGAATTCTTTGAGGAAGTGACAAGCAAGTTACACAAGTGGATGTGATCTATTTAGATTTCCAGAACATCTTTGAAGGACAGGAGAATGCTAAATAAGATGAACCCATGGTGGTAGTGGTGAGATACTGGCAGTGATAGAGTACTGGCTGACTGGTAGAAAGCAGAGTAGGGATAAAAGGGGTTTTTTTCAGGAATGGCAGCCAATGACTTATGGAATTCCATAAGGGTCAGAATTAGGACAACTATTCACATCATACATTAACGACCTGGGCAAAGTAACTGATGGCATTGTTGCTAACTTTGCTGATGACACAAAGATTGTGGCAAGACATGTACTGTTGTAGAGGCAGGAAGGCTGCAGAAGGATGAGGAGAGTGGGCAAAGTGGCAGAGGGAAAGCAATGTGGGAATGAATGAGATCATGCACTTTAGCAGGAATAGAGGGGTAGACTATTTTCTAACCAGGGAAAAACTTCAGAGATCTGAAACACTAAGGAACTTGGGAGCCCAAGTTCAGGATTCTCTTAAGGTGAACGTGCAGATTCAGTTGGCAAATGCAATGTTAGTATTTATTTCAAGAGGGCTAAAATACAAGAGCAGAGATGGACTGCTGAGGCTGTGTAAGGCTCTGGTCTGACCGCATTTGGAATATTGAGAGGGGTTTTGGGTCCCATATCTAATCAAGGATGTGCTAGCATTGAAGGGAGATCAGAGGATGTTTACAAGAATGTTGTCAGGAATTAAGAGCTTGTCATATGAGGAATGACTGAGGACTCTGGATCTGTCCTCAATGGATTTTAGAGGATATGGGGGGGATCTGATTGAAAATTACAGAATACTTAGGGGCTTAGATAGGTGGACATGGAGATGTTTCATGGAGAAGATGCTAGCACCAAGGGAACAACTCAGAGTGAAGGGACAACTATTTAGAACACAGATGAGGAAGAACTTCTTCAGACAGAGGGTGGTCAATCTGTGGAACTCATTGCCGCACAAGACTGTGGACACCATGTCATTGAGTGTATTTAAGGGACAGATAGATAGGATCTTGATTGGCTTGGGGATCAAAGGTTATGGGGAGAAGGCAAGAGAATGAGGTCGAGAAACATATTGGCCATGATCAAATGGTGGAGCAGACTGGGCCAAATTACCTAATTCTGTTCCTATATCTTACGGTCCTGCCTGAGAATGCTTTGGGGCAGATTCAGTCATGGCTGTCAAAATGGAATTGGATAGGCAGCCAAAGAGAAGAAATTGGCAGCGTTACAGGGAAAGAGTTAGAGAATGGAACTACCTGATTTGCTCTTGTAAGATCTTGTATAGCACACACATGATAGTCTAAACTATTTCCCCTGGTGTTTTAGTTACTTGTGTCCTAATTTACTAAGACTTTATGATAGACAGGCACTGTGTAATAAGTTCAATGATTTGGTGTTTTATAACGATTAGATGTTAAATAATGAATCAAACAATGTATTAATCACAGCATGTCAACCAGTCTGTGACTGACCACCCAGGAGTGCGCAGCATTTAGGATTGCTTTGCATTTGGAACAAAGACTCACTGCTTTAATACAACCTCCATGTCACTTCTTATAGTCAAGTGGATTGTATACTATTTTAAGATGCTGTGACAGAACACATATTTTATTGTTTTTTTCTGTTATTGCAGGGCAGTGTGCCACATAGCAATGTGTTAACTCAGCAGAGTCTCAAAGTTTAATTGTTGAACACTTCTGCTTAGAATGTAATGTATTTCAGAATTGATTTTGCCCCTCTGACATAGTGTAACAGTCACAGGAAAACTCCTGTATGCACAGCAGCACCATCTTACAAATGCAACAAATTAAACCTAACTAAGTATTTATTTGTGAATATGTGCTTTGGGATGTCTCCATTGCTAATATATCTCAAATAACCTGCCAACTGAGGTTCTGAAAATTTATTATTTCTGATGCTTTAGTTCATTGTTCAGAAATTATTTTGCACACAGAAAATACCCCTTTCCTCTGTTTTAAAAAATAAAAATTTTTCTCATCATGACAAACTCTCACAACAGAGATCAGCCCTGCTGCTCCCAACCATACTCACTCCAACACCTGAAGACCCCATTGTGTCTTAATGATTATAACCAGACACAGTACTCATTATTTGAGAATAATAATGCGTGTGAAATGCATTGTAGAGGTGATACCGATGTACATTACCAGAAAGATCATCAATAACACACAGCAATTTCTCCTTGCACATTTCATAGAATTTTACAATACAGAAGAGGCCCTTCAGCCCATCATGTCTCTACCACCAAAGCTGCATAAATCTACACTAGTCCCACCTTCCAGCATTAGGCCCATCCCCTTGAATGTAACAACATTTCAAGAGCTCATTCAAGTACTTTTTAAAAGGTTGTCAGGTTTCCTGCCTCAACGATGCTCCCAAGCAGTCATTCCACTGCAAACTTCCACCACCCTCTAGGCACAAGCATTTTTCTTCAAACATCCTAACTTGCAAGTAAACTTGATGGCTCCTTTTTATTGACCCTTCGATTAAGGGGAACAGATGCTTTCCATTCACCCTGCCCATGCCCCTTATAATCCGATATACTCATTCGGTTGCCCCTCAACCTTCTGTGCTCCAAAGATACCACCCGAGCTTATTCATCTCTGCTCACAGCTGAGGTTCTCCATCCCAGGCAAAATTCTGGTGCACCTCCTTTGCACCTTCTCCAGTGCAATCACATCCTCCCTATAGTGTGGTGACCTGAACTGCATGCAGTACTCCAGCTGTGGCCGAACCAAAGTCTTGTGCAGCTCTAACATAAACTCCTCGCTCTCGCAAGCTATGCTTCAATCCATAAAGTACCTTACTCAAAACGTTTCTATTTTAAACAAATTCAGCACAGTCAGAAGCATTTTCTTGGATTCAGTGACATCGGTGCTGATGTGCTACCCAATAATCATTTCTACAGCTGTGTAACCAGATGATGCAACGCTGATAACCAGTTCAGATTACTAAGCCTTACTAATCATTATTGGAAAATTCTTCAACCTGCTTGAAGGTGAACTCAGAAAACAGCCAAATATCCAAGGTCACCTACAAACTGATGCACTTTATTTCCAAGCAACCAAACATATGAAGATCTATTACACATGATTTGGTGAATTCAGTCAGTACAATTTATCTTCCGATAATGGCTTGAAGACAATAGACGTTATACTTCTGCACATAGAGTCTTCTTATTTGACTTAAAACAAAGTGCCTTATCATTACTCGCCGACAATCCTTTGAGTCTGGACAAACTTATCCTTACAATTTTCTGCTTACAGACTGATTAGTGAGTGTTTCTTGGACTAGAAAGCATTTCTTGAGTGCACAGAACTCTCAACAAAATGGGCTTTAGGTGGGGTTCACGGCCTACACAGACAGGCTGAAGAACTGCTTATTGTCGACTATCTTGAGGGAAAACAATCTCTCGTCCCTTAGCATAAATCATCTTTCATACAGAGTAATCACAGGCAAATGATTCGGTTAATCATGGCAAATATCTTCATCCTGGTTTTCTTCAGCTCAACAGTGATGTGCAGAATGGATGTTCCCCAGCTTATTCTCTCTGCCAACTTTACAAATATTGCTTTTGGAAAGTGCAGTTGTGCAAAACCAACACATGCTATACATCCTGACTTGCCTGAAGACATTGGTACTGTCACACCTTCTTCGAGTCACCGAGGTGTACGGCATAGAAACAGACACTTCGGTCCAACTGACTTCATGCTGACTGGATATCCCAAATTAATCTAGCTCCATTTACCTGCATTAACACTTACCCCTCTAAATCCTTCCCATTCATGATTCCATCCAGAAGCCTTTTAAATGTTGTAATTGTACCAGCCTCCATCACCTCCTCTGGCAGCTCATTCCACACACACACGCTAAATAATTGCACCTGAAGTCCATTTTATATCTTCTCCCTCTCACCTTAAATTTCTGCCCTCCAGTTTTGGTCTGTCCCTGGGAAAAAGATCACCCTATCCATGCCCCTCACGATCTGATGAACCTCTAAGGTCACCCCTCAGCCTCCAAAGGTCCAGGGAAAACAGAGTCAAAACGTGTGATGCTGGAAAAGCACAGCCGGTCAGGCAGCATCCAACAAGCACGGCAGTCACTGTTTCAAGCAGAAGTTCTTCATCAAGAATGTTGGGGGGTAGGGGGAGGATCAAGGGGGCTGAGAGAAAAATGGGGCAGGGAGTTGGAGTGGGGTGGGAAGGGGGAGAAGGTAGCTGGGAATGCGATAGGTGGATTAAGGTAAAGGGTGATGGTGATAGGCCGGAGGAGAGGGTGGAGCAGATAGGTGGTAAAGAAGATGGACACGTAGGATGATGTCAAATTAGAGGGCTGGATCTGGGATAAAGTCGAGATGAGGAAACTGGTGAAATCGACATTGATCCCATACGTTGGGTGGCTAGAATTTGGTGGTGAAGGAGGACCATGACCTGCAGAGTGGGCGAGGGAGTTGAAGTGTTTGGCCACAGGGCGGTGTGGTTGTTTAGTGCATATGTCCCAGAAATGTTCTCTGAAACGTTCTGCAAGTTAGCATCCTGTCTCACCATGTTGAGGAGAGCACATTGACAGCAAAGGACACAGTAGAGGAGGTTTGTGAAGGTGCAAGAAAAACTCTGCTGGATGTGAAAGGATCCTTTTGGGCTTTGGATGGAGGTGAGAGGGGAGGTGTAGGCACAGGTCTTACACCTCTTGTGGTGGCAAGAGAGGGTGCCGGGAGTGGAAGATGGCTTGGTTGAGGTGCGTGGGCCTAACAAGGGAGGAAAATATGGAAAATATTGTCTCTACGGAATGCAGATAGGGGCAGGGAGGGAAATATATCTCTGGTGGTGGAGTCTGTTTGTAGGTGGCGGAAATGGCGGAGGATGAGATATTGTATCCGGGGCGGGGGGGGGGGGGGGGGGGGGCGGTCCTTGTTGCGATTGGAGTTCAAGGATGGAGTTGCAGGAAGTGGAGGAGATTAGATTAGATTACTTACAGTGTGGAAACATGCCCTTCGGCCCAACAAGTCCACACCGACCCGCCGAAGCGCAACCCACCCATACCCCTACATTTACCCCTTACCTAACACTACGGGCAATTTAGCATGGCCAATTCACCTGACCCGCACATCTTCGGACTGTGGGAGGAAACCGGAGCACCCGGAGGAAACCCACACAGACACGGGGAGAATGTGCAAACTCCACACAGTCAGTCGCTGGAGTCGGGAATTGAACCCTGGTCTCAGGCGCTGTGAGGCAGCAGTGCTAACCACTGTGCCACCGTGCCACCCACTATGCCTGCCTGTTTGTTGGATATGTGGAACAGTCCATCTTCCACAGTTACACCGGCACCATCCCCCACCTGTTCCTCCTCTACATCGATGACTGCACTGGCACTGCCTCGTGCATCCACGAGGAGGTTGACCACTTCATCAACTTTACCAACACCTTCCACCCCCACCTCAAATCCACTGGACCATCTCGGACACCTCCCTCCCCTCCCTGGACCTCTCCATCACCATCTCCGACAACTGACTAACCACAGGAAAAAAAAGGTTCCTGATGAAGGGTTTAAGCCTGAAACATCGATTCTCCTGCTCCTCGGATGCTGCCTGAACTGCTGTGCTTTGCCAGCACTACACTCTCGACTGTGATCTCCAGCATCTGCAGATGTACCGGAGGGCATGGTTGACCACGTTGCAGTCCTGGAAGGAGCTGGCCAGCTAGGATGTGGTGGAATTGATTCTTCTGGGAGCAGATGCACCGAAGGCGGAGGTATTGGGACGGCATTTTTACAGGAGGCAGCATGGGAGGTGATGTAGTCCAGGTAGCTCTGGGAGTTGGTGGGTTTGAAGCTGAGGTCCGGGAAAGGGAGGGAGGTGTCCGAGGTGGTCTAGGTGAATTTGGTGTCGGAGTGGAAGATGTTGGCGAATCTGATGAACTGTTCAACCTCCTTGTGGGAGCACGAGGTGGAGTCGATACAGTCATCGATGTAGCGGAGGAAAAGGTGGGGAATGGTGCTGGCGGAGCTGCGGAAGATGAACTGTCCCATGTACCCAAAAAAGAGGCAGGCATAGCTGGGGCCCATGCTATTGTCCATAGCTACCCCTTTGGTCTGGTGGAAGTGGGACGATTCGAAGGGGAAATTGTTGAGGGTGAGAACCAGTTCAACAAATCGAATAATGTGTTGGTGGAAGGGTACTGGTTGGGTCACCGGGAGAAAAAGAAATGGAGGGCTTGGAGGCGTTCATCCTGGCGGATAGATATGGATAGGGACTGGGTGTCCATGGTGAAGATGCAGCATTGAGGGTCAGGGGTCCGAAAGTCATGGAGGAGGTGGAGAACATGGATAGTGTCTCGAATGTATGTGGGGAGTTCCTGGACCAACGGGGACAGGACAGTGTCAAGGTATGCAGAGGTAGGTTCGGTGGGGCAGGAGCAGGCTGAGACGATGGGTCAACCGGACAGTCAGGTTTGTGAACTTTGGGGAAGAGGGCTATTTTCCAGGGAAAATAGTCCCAGTCTATTCAGCCTCTCCTTCCACGCTCTCCAACCACGACAACATCCTTATAAAGCTTTTCTACACCCTTTCAAATTTAACAACATCTTTCCTACAGTCGCGAGACCAGAATTGCACACAGAATTCCAAAAGTGGCCAAACCAATGTCCTGTACAGTCGCAACATGACATTCCAACTCCTATAGGAGGAAGTGAGGACTGCAGATGCTGGAGATCACAGTCGAGAGTGTAGTGCTGGCAAAGCACAGTAGTTCAGACAGCATCCAAGGGGCAGGAGAATCGATGTTTCAGGCTTAACCCCTTCATCAGGAGCCTTTTTCTTTTCCTGTGGTTAGTCAGTTGTCGGAGATGGTCTAGGAAGGGGAGGGAGGTGTCCGAGATGGTCCAGTGGATTTGAGGTGGGGGTGGAAGGTGTTGGTAAAGTTGATGAAGTGGTCAACCTCCTCGTGGATGCACGAGGCAGTGCCAGTGCAGTCATCGATGTAGAGGAGGAACAGGTGGGGGGTGGTGCCGGCGTAACTGTGGAAGATGGACTGTTCCATGTATCCAACAAACAGGCAGGCATAGCTGGGGCCCACATGGGTGCCCATGGCTCCTCCTTTTGTTTGGAAGAAGTGGGAGGATTGGAAGGAGAAGTTAAGGGTGAGCACCCGTTCAGCCAGGTGGATGGGGGATGTTAGTGGACAGGTACTGGTTAGGACAGCCTGGGAGGAAGGGCTTATATCTGGAACACTGATTCTCCTTCTCCTTGGATTCTGCCTGACCTGCTGTGCTTTCCCAGCAACACACTCTTGATCTCAACTTCTATACTCAATGCTCTTGAACTGCTGCTGTCGATCTGGTGTAGGTACAATCTTAAATGCTGTTAGGAAGTTTCAGGCTTTTGACTTGGCAGCCATGAAGCTGCTCTGTAATAGGGAATTCTGCGGCTAGGTCCTAAGAATGAGATCATTGGCTTCTAATAACTACAAGTATTTTTTTTCTTTGCTCAGTATGACTCCAAACAGCAGGGAACCCTCTCCCACCTTCCCCCACTCCTGTTGGCTTCAGTTTTACTTGGTTTCCTTGATGCCATGCTGGTAAAGTGCTCCCTTGATGTCAAGGGCTGTCACTCAGTCTCTGCCATGTGGGTCACAAATCCACAAATCTTTGCACTCCAAATTTTTAACTATTTCTAAATGCTCTCAGCTCATAAGCACAGCATGATCTGTTAAGCAAGGGTCACAGAGTCATACAGCACAGAAACAGACCCTTCGGTCCAACTACTCCATGCAGATCATAATCCCAAACCATACTAGTCACATCTGCCTGTGCTTGGTCCAAATCCTTCCAAACAGTTCTTATTCCTGCACTTGTCCAAATGTCTTAGAAACGCTGCAGCTCTATCCACCACTTTCTCTCGAAGTTTATTCCACAAACAAACAACTCCCTATGTTAAATAATTGCCACACATATCTTTTTAAATCTTTCTCCTCTTAACTTAAAAATATGCCCCCTAGTCTTGAAACTCCCCACCCTAGGGAAAAGACTACTGCCATTCACCTTAGCTATATCTCAGTTAGCTCAGTTGGCTGAACGGCTGGTTTGTGATGTAGAATGAAGCCGCCTGCCCGGGTTCAATTCCTGCACTGGCTGAGATTACCATGAATGACCCGCCTTCTCAACTATTCCGTTCACCTGAGGCAAGGTAACCCTCAGGTTAAACGACTACCAGTCATCATTCTCTCTGATGGAAGAGACAGAAGCCCTCTTGTCCGGTAGGATTATGGTGGCTTTACGTGCTAAGGACCAGCATCTACAGACTGTAATTTCACACTGTCCTGTTAGTCCAAAACTAGAAGCGATTCCCTTTCCTCCAAAAAGTGTGGACATAAGCACTGTACCTCACAACATTTCATAATTTTAGCAGCAGTCATGTGAAACATATTTCAAAACAAAATAGACAGGCAGCAACATACTAGATTTTGAAACATTAGCTTAATACCGGCAGACAGGAGGCTATGTCCACTTTTCACACCTTCCTTGGCAAATCTTAATTGGGAGAAATGCATTGAGCTTTCATCTGTTCTTTACAATTTTTCAACCATTTTCTAAACCAGATTACCTAGCCACGGCTATGTCCATCATAATGGGACCATGCTTTGCAAGCTCTGCACTGTTGTGTCTACATTACAACAGTGATTCCATTCCTGAAGTAAATCACTTTGGGATGCCCAGAGGTTATGAAAGGCATTACATAAGCACCTTCATGCATGGACCATTCCAGTCATTCTTGAACTAATCATTCATATTTGGTCAGCAGACCAGAAGTAATCTGGGTAAATGGTATCATAAAGTCAATGTTGTGTACCTGAGAGCCAATTTACAAACACGCACAATGATAGCTGACGAAATCCATCATTGAAGATTAATGTCAGAAAACTACAAGCCTTTGAAACAATAGGGGCCATTGCAAAATCTTGCTCTCATGACTCAGAACTTACCTGAAACAAAATTGGAGTACATTAAACAGAGAAAAATACTAATGGGCAACTTTTCTTAACTACCGTAAGACCATTAGCAAAGTTAAAAGTTAAAAAGAATCTGGGTTTCCACTTTAAGAGGATGTCAGATTAAATGCGTGAAATGGAAGGCTGTTCGGAACACTGGAACAGGAGTAGGCCATTCAGCCCGTTAAAGCCTGCTCTGCCATGCAGTTAGATCATAGCTGATCATCCATCCCATGCTATCCCCATATCTCTTGATATCATTCACTTTCAGAAATCTAGTGATTTCTGTTATGAACATTATAAATAAGCCTCCACAGCCCAATGAAGTAGGTAATTACAGAAGTTCACCACCCTCTAAGTGAAGAAATTTGTCACCACCTCAGTTTAAATTTAACTAACACTTATTCTGAGAATATGACTCCTGGTTCATGACTCACTAATAGGGGAAACATCCAATCTACATCACCTCTGTCACTCCCATCAGAATTTTGCAAGTTTCAATGCGATCACCTTTCATTTGTTAAAACTCTACAGAGAACTGACCTAGTTTCCCCGATCTTTCCTCATAATTCACCACCATCGTCTCAGGGATTAACTCCAATTTTCCACCATTATCATGCATCCCTCAATTACCTGAGACACTAAAAGACGATCTATCCCAACCTAAAATAATGGCACATTTGGACTAGATAATTCAAATAGCCATTCCTTTCCATTAACAATGCAGCCAACTGCATGCGACACTGGCCCCCTTAGGATCAGTGAGATATAACTAAGGATGAACGACCATCCAATTCCGTTACAGGCTTCAGTTTAATTCAACATAATAGGTAAAACACCACGCAATTCAGTGCCTTGCATAAGAAGTTTCCACATCTTTCAAGACATATTTAAACATGTGTATTTGCATCTGTGTTGTTTTTCTCTTATTTGGGAATTGATACTGGCTCATAAGGCCTCTTGAAGGCATTTTACATGAATTGCGGTTGGCTGACAGCAAACAAATCGAAGACGCAAGAGTACAAAATGTACCTTCTACATATACTGAGTTTATTAAATTAAACTGATGATTTCCTGAGCTCCAACCAACTTTGCCACCCAGCACTGCACCTTGATCTTCCTAATTACAGGTACAAGATGCTTTATCCGAACCTCCAAAAACCGTAAAGCTCTGAAATCCGAAGGTTGTTTTGTGAAGTTTTTTTCTCATGAACAAGGTTGTTTGGCGAGTAAACAGTTAACCCAAGTTGACATCCACTCTATGTGTGTCACGCAGATGCGACATTGGAGGCGCAGCCAAGCACCAACAGGCCTGGGCTTTCTCTGTGAATGCCCCCAAGTCGACACCCCTCAACCTGTGTCACTCAGATGTGACTTGGGGTGGCGTGGCCAAGCACGTTCTTAGTAAGAAGTCTGCTTCTCTGGTAAGATGTTTAAAAACTTCACCAATAAACTCTCACATTCTGAAAGCTGAAAAATTCTGAATTCCGTAAAACAGCTGGTCCCGAGCATTTCGGATAAAGGATCTTGTACCTGTGCAGGACAAAGTAAGCTCTCAGTGTTTTAAGGGATTCACCTGTATTGCAGTAAAGAAATGTATAAAACTAAATGTCTTTAAAGTGATATTCAGTGCATCAGACAATAATCCGTACCCTCTCCAACATGAATGAAGATCATTTAGCAAAGAAATTTAATAATTTAATATTCACAGATATCAAAACTGAATGGACATCTTTACATTTTCCATTGTCAGAATCACTTCTGCCAGATATTTTATAGTAAAAAAAAATGGAGATGTCCTTTTCATGGGGATGAGTTTTGGTTAAAATACACTATCCACAATACAATAAAATTCTCTAAGCACAAAGTTGATCAGCCACCAACTAGCAGTTATCCACTTAGAGAGATGACGGAATTTTGACACCACTGATACCATTCTATGTATCAGTTTTCTGTTATATTATCAACAAATAGCAATCAACATTCAGAAATAAAGCACACATTTTTCGTCCCATATTCAAGCCAAGTAATATACACTTGCCATTGTCCAATAGGTAAACAGTCCAATGACTGAAGAAATATTTATTTCTTTTTTTTAAAAAATATCAGAACTGCAATAACTATCTGATTCTCTCAAATCTGCAGTTAAACGCTCTTCAATAGTAACAGTCGTGTCTGGTGCATATTTTCAAAAGCAGCTACATCATTTGTCAACGGTTAATCGTCACAGTTATCACACCGCCTCAACCTGGCAGGAGGTCATAAGGAACTGTGCACTTAAAGCAAAGGGCAAAAGCAGCATTTTGGCAGCTGACTGAAAGAAAGATACGGACATTTAAAATTTACTGCCAGCAGGAAAGCATAAATATTTATGCTTTGCTGCAAAATATTTGAAAGGAAAGGCCTGCACAGATGGAAAAAAAAACTTCATATCATATCATGTCACACAGCAGTCCTTATTGTAACATATAAACAGTTGGCTGCTGCCTCTTAGCAGAGACACATAAAAGCATCTTTTTAATATTACACTACGCATGTCTTGTTAAAACAGGTTATTTAATGATTTCCAGCCTCAGAATTAGGCTATAGCACAGCACAATAGCAGCTGTAAAGGATGGAAAAAGCTTTCAATACTGACAAGATCAATTATATATTCAAATAAAACACATCGCCAGTACTAAATGTCTGTGCTAAATTTCCAACAAGTATTTTAGCTCAGTTCAGTTCTGTTCCTGTAAACACAGTGTTATTTTAGTCCAACGCAGCCAGTGATTAACACAGTCAAGGCAGCCATTATAATGTTCCTCAAGCCACCCTTGGTACATACCCCCAAAGACATCGCCATTTTGGAAGTTCTTTCCCTTCTGCGCTTCCTCCTCGTTTTGAACAGTAGAGACATGCTTGGCTGAGGCACAGCCCATAGTTCTACGCAAATGGCTTCAACGTGCACTGCCCACAGATCATGTCTAAGATGAAATCTCCTCCCTCCCTGTTAGATGCAACCTGTGGACAAACGAATTAAACAGTCTTAAAATCTCTGTGTTAAACAGGTTCTCAATCTTGCCCAAATAGGACAGGAGGTATCACAACCTTTTCCCCACCTCTTCGCACTTATTTGAATAGCACTGTGCATGAAAATCTGCACTCCAAACTGCAGCAAATTCTCCAGCAACAGACAGGAGGGTCAGGGAAGAATGTGGCCTCTAATGAAGTCCATTTGTCAAGCGTACAGGCACTAAAAATTAGCTGATGTTCAGGACGTGTTGGTCTTTACTGAAAAATAAGACAGTAGACAGTGGTAGGCACTACTGAGAGGCGATACCCTTCCACCATGAGCAGAGAAAACAAAATGCAAAAACATAACTGTGAACCAAAAAAGGCAACATGAAAGAATCCATAAGTGTAACAAGAATGCACAGATACATTTACAAATAAATTGACGGATATATATGGCTTCTGGTCAACTTTTTCAGTGCAGGTGGCTTTTGTCATAAAAACATCTGAATATGCACAGTCTGTTGTTATCCTGTGACGAGTCAGGTGACACACAGCTTCATTTGTAGACTGTGGAGAAAAATGCATGCAAGGCTGCTTCCCTGTATTTCTCATGTACTGGCTATGTACTAAATGGTTCTGTTTTCCGGGGCAGCTCCAAAATCATTAGATAAATTTTTATTACACACAACCTCTATCAATCATGAGTTTTTACTATCTGTAAACAACCAGCTCATTCACTAACGAAGTGGCAAAATCTATTTGAATTATAGCAGAGCAGTATTCAATCATTTGACATGTTTAATTAAAGAACATACAATGGGCTTCACGGTTTCATTATAATCTTTTGTCATTCTTTTTTGTGAATGAAAAAAAGGCTTTAAATGCAACTAGCAAATACATTTTTATCAATCTGACTTCATCAGTATTACAGCAGAGCTTAAAACTGATTGAATTTCAATGAAATTAAGCCAATTAGACTTGGTGTATCACAGTTAACTTGCACACATGATCCTCCGTTCAATGCACACATGTATTGATGCACTGAATGTAACTGGTCTGATATGTCTTGCATTAAATGTTGCTGCCAGCTCATTTCCAATTCAGCAGATCTGTCTGGTTCATTTCTTATTGCAATGCCCTTGGAAACACAGGGATTACAATTTTACTGGATTTGTGATGTAGGTTAAAAAAAATGAAATTAAATGATGCATTCAGGTTTTGTTCCTCCACTGTCACATTAACACTTTTTGGCCATTAAGAGCTTTCTGTTCATCATTAGGATTGTGATCGTTTTTTCGGATCACGACAAGTATTGAGTGTATTTTCTTCCCCTTCCTACAAAGGGTCATCGCTTCAATGGTGCAGCAACACCAGGAACTCTTCCTATCAGAAGTTGGAAGTGTAAATCTGATGCCCTTGCAGTGTTGATTTGAGCTATTTCAATGAAGGAATGTGGCCAGCAAAACTATAAACCTCCCAAATAATAAACAGTCACAGTACAGAACAGAACTGGGATATACTGCAGAAAAGTCTTTTCTCAGAACCACTCCTAGGTCAAACTTTGAGCTGTGCATTCTGATACTTGGCCCAATCAGGACTGAAGCCATTCTCCTTCAGAATCTGGAAAACCTCAAACAGAAGATTACAAAGTTGCGTCATTTCCAGAACGAACAAACCTAATGTTACGAACCTCTTCTTCTAACTCAAGATGTTTGACAGCTGGAATTGAAAGAACAGCCTTGCATTCATATTGTGCAATTCATAAGAGGAGAACATTTCAGAAGCACTTCACAGCCAATTCATTTATCTTTAAAGTATATTTACCGTTACCACATAGGAAACAAAACAGTCAATTTTCACACAGCAACCTCCTACAAACAACTTGATAAATGACCAGATATTTGGCTTTTAGTGCTTTTCATTGAACGATGATCACTGGCCAGGAGAACGCTTCTGTTTTTCTTCAAGTACTGCCCTGAATTTTTTACATCCACTTAAAAAGGCAGTGGGGGAATGTCTCTGTTTAACATTTCATCTGAAGGATGTCATCTCTGAACTGCAACACTCCTTCAGTACCTCACTGAAGTGTCAGCCTGTATTATGTACTCGAGTGACACTTGAGTCCATGACCTTTGGGTTTGGAAATGAGAATACTATCATGAGCCAAATTACAATTGCTTCTCTATCCTCTCAAGGACAATAATATCCTTGCTGTGATTCAGTGACTGAAATGGCACAGAATACTGTAGATGGCATGTGACCAACTTCTTAACTGGCAATAGAACCACTTTTCATTTGTGTTGTTTTGTTGTTATGACCCAATTGGACGTTCCTACTGCAGTCAAGTCGGGCTGATAATTTCCTGATACATTTAGCCACAATAACGTCGGCTGTTTCATTTAATACAGAGTTGATCTTTCTTTCAGTTCCTCCCACACTAATTAATTTATGCTCACATATATTGCATTGCATCTACTAATTTAACACTGAGATCCAAGTCCTTCAGAATCTAATTATCTGTTACTTTCTTATGAATGGACAATGAATGTGTACAATTTCATCAGGTCCTGTTACAATATCCTCACCCACAGTACTTGTTCAAACAGTGGCTGTTCTAATACTGGACACTAGGATGGCCACCTCAATAATGCGCAGCTTCATAGAACAAAGAAAATTTACAGCTCAGGAACAGGCCCTTCAGCCCTCCAAGTTTGAGCCGATCCAAATCCATTGTCTAAACCTATCGCCCAATTCCTAAGCATCTGTATCCCTCTGCTCTCCACCTACTCATTCACCTGTCCAGTCACAGCTTAAATGAATCTAGCATGCCTGCCTCTACTGGCAATGCATTCCAGACACTTACCACCCTCTGTGTAAAGTACTTGCCGTGTATACATTCCTTAAACTTTTCACTTCTCGCCTTGAACACATGACCTCCTATTACTGAATCCCTCATCCTGGGAAAAAGCTACCCTGTCTATACCCTTCATGGTTTTGTAGACCTCAATCAGGTCCCCCCCTCAATCTCCTTTTTTCTAATGAAAACTATCCTAACCTACTCAACCTCTCTTCATAGCTAGCACCTTCCATACCAGGCAACATCCTCGTAAACCTTCTCTGCACCCTCTCCAAAGTGTCCACATCCTTTTGGTAATGTGGTGACCAGAACAGTACACGGTATTCTAAATGCGGCCAAACCCATGTCTTGTACAATTCTAACATCACCTGCCAGCTCTTCTACTCAATATCCTGTCTGATGAAGGCAAGCATGTGAAATGCCTTCTTGACCACTATATCGACCTGTGCAGCCACCTCCAGGGTACAATGGAGCTGAACTCCCAGATCTCTCTGCTCATTAACTTTTCCCAAGGCTCTTCTATTTACAGTTTAAAATGTGAACTGTTCATTTCTGTGAACCTTGAATTTCCTGTTTCTAAGCTACTTATCCTGTGCTATACATTAATCCTTGCTTCAGGTCTCCTTAACCTAGCTTTTGACCATCAATGTAAAATTTCAACCAAAGTTTTTAGAAACTCCAAGCCCATAACCGTGCTTGTGCCACTCTTGGCCACCAGACCAATTAAACAATGACAATTATTTGAGCATCTCCTCCCTTTGTTTAACCTAGCCAGTTGAATTTCCATGTTTTTCATGGATACAGAAGAATCTTTCACATTCATTCATTAAATTTCTGCAACCCACATCCCAGACAGCACATCGAAGCACCGAAGAGAGGGGTTTCATTCAGGAAGACTACAAAACACATGGATTCACTGCTGCCAGTATCCTGGGATAATGCCAGTCAGTAAAGCATTTGGATGCAATCAACTGGTCAGGTTGTTCCACTCAATTGGCAGCATCACCTTGGTCTTTCTACACTCCAAGTTTTGTTGGCAACCGTACCCATGCAAGTAAAAGCAGATTTCAAACTTGCAAATGGTTGGCTGTTAATGGTAGTTAAGAGAAGTATAGTTCTTAATCTCCAGTGTTAAGGACGGTTCCTAAATAAATGTCAAGTAGTATGACAGCCACAGTATAGTCAGTCTGAATCTATAAAGACAAGGGATAGAACATAGGCCCTTGTTGAATCTTTTTGTAAAACAGAACGATATGGTAATTACCCAGTTAGCACTAGAACAAAGTGTTTCAAGGAATGGCACAGATGTAGGCGAAAAGCTTTGACATTAAACATGTAATTGTTGCAAACATATTCTTGTGCTTGGTATTCGATGTGTTTGACCAGTGGTTTGTAGCCTTAGCTATAATATGACAAATGGCAATTTTCTCCACCTACCAATGTTAAAACAAAAGCTGTCACTATGCATCGTCACCTAGCACATTTAAAGAAGGTCACTGTGTTCTTTCGAAAAGGTTTCATGAGCAACCTATCGGTAGCTAATTAATGCCAAGTTTGCAGACCAGCAACAAATAACACCTCTGTACACAGGATAAAACAGAGTCAACACGCCAAGCTGCTAACAACTCTAGCGTAAAAACAAAACTGCACTGGTTCCTTCTTTTAAGCAATAACTCTAAAGATCCCCTTTTTCCTCACAATTCAGTTTTTTGCCAGATGAACTTTAGCACTGCCAGAGTGTTCATGGGACTGAGAAACATAACCAGCAGAACTCATAAGCTTCACTTCCAAATTAATCTTTCAATGTACTTCACTGAAACATATGCTCCAATGAGCCAGTGCAAATATTTCCATTTCTTCCAGGTTTGCACTCTGAGTAAATTCACTGCTATCGAGTCAATCTGTGACAACTTTTGAACAGGTTATATTTCAGGAACTGCATCTATTAAGAACCTACTACGTTCCTAGGCATCTGCATCTTACAGAGACAGAGAGTTGCTCCACAAGTTTGTACAGGATTTATATAGTGGTCCTGGATGCGAAACAACAATATGGTAGCCCATTATGACATCTTACTTTCCCAGGTATGCAGATTTGTCATAACTGGATATGTTCAGTTGGGCATGCTTTGACTAATGATTAGGGGGGGGGCATGTATTGGGTGCATAAACAAGATTGAGTGATTTGATGAGGCAACAGAAGACATGTCATTTTGTGCAAGATAAAGATGAAAAATTCTGCACAAATCCAGGCACCATCTGTGGAGAGAGAAAATGTTTAAAATTTAAGACTGATATGACCCTTCCTCAGGTCTGACTATTTCAACAGAGAGGTTTGGACCCACCAGAGCCTCTGGATTAGTCATCCAGTGACAGTACCATGATACCACTGCCTCCACTGGTTGAGAGAGATTCAGCTCTGAGTTTTGAAAAACAAATTGTAAAGCCCAGAAAGAACAACTAATTGTAGGGCCAAGGTGGGGGCAGTGGAATGAGAACCATGATCTGACTGCGGATTATGAGCAGTCACTCAGCATGCCTGCTCTTAAGGGCAGGTTACTTTGAAATGCAGCAAAACATCACATGGCCACTCTAGCCATGTACTACATGAACAGAGGATGAAGGGTGACCTGTGCAGATTACCTACCCACAGGGTATCTTACAAATCATTCCCCAGGGATAATAGTTTCTATTCATTCCCTATCACTGAGGCCAGCTCAAACCTCAACAATTAGCATTATTTTTCAAGTTGCCACTCAAAGGAAGGTTACTGTCAGATAACATCTATCAATCACAACAAAATCACCTGTAATCGAGACTGAGAAACTACTGTTGCCTGCATAGAAAATGAATGCCACGATCACCCAGAAGTAAGCCAATCATTCTGAGATTCTGCTAAAAGAAATAAATAAGAACCATCAAAAAGCTTTTCTAACTCCTAGGTTTGGAGATGACCAGGCAATGTGTTCCAATTCATGTTATTATACATGAATCATTTTATTTTCCTTTAATGTAAAGCCTCAGGACATCAAAAGGTACTTGAAAGCCAATGAAATGTTTGCAAAAGGCAGCTCTGAAGCTTTGTCCTATTACTCCCGCAACAGGAATGAGGTAAATGGCCAGTCCTTTCCCCTTGCCATTTTGGCTGATGAATAAACATGGGGAGAACATTCCTACTCTCTCTCAAAAGTGTGGTGTAATCGCTCACATCCAGAGGGTCACTGGCTTAACATCTCATCTGAAAGACAGGAAACTCAACTATCACAGCATTCCCTCACTACTGCCCTCGCGTCAGTATGGATAACGTGCTAACATTTCTGGAAGGAGGCTTGAACCCATGACCTTCTGACTTGGAGGGCAAGTGTACTGCCAACACTACAGTTGGTTTCAAGACAGTGTACCATCTGATGCTCCAGTTGAGAGTAGACTCCTAAATACAGATCAAGAATAAATCTCAGTAGGTTCCTTCCTGTGGTAAAGTCACCACTCTCTAATTCTCAGTGTGCCACAAGCTATTCACAACATATGAACCAGATTATAGAACCCAATAATGATTTTTAAAACAACTTTATAGTTAAAAACCTACAGTGATGTCCACTGGAGTCATGTCAGGGCTAAAGTAAGCAATTTTAATTGTTGTTAGGATTGAGGAGCAAATTACCAAAGGTGTGATCATTCAACAGCAAAGTTCTTTGAAAAAAAATGTGCTTCATCTCAATGTGGCATGCAGCAGAGTGAAGCAAAACAACTGGTAGTAATTGACCAAAGAACTTCTGATTAGATTAGATTACCTATAGTGTGGAAACCGGCCCTTCGGCCCAACAAGTCCACACTGACCCTCCTAAGAGTAACCCACGCACACCCATTCCCTCATTCACCCCTGTCTAATGCACCGAACACTATGGCCAATTCACCTGATTGTGGGAGGAAACTAGAGCACCCGGAGGAAACCCACGCAGACACGGGGAGAATGTGCAAACTCCACACAGACAGCCGCCAGAGGCTGGAATCGAACCCGGGTCTCTGGTGCTGTGTGGCAGCACTGCTAACCACTGTGTCACCGTGCTGCCCTTCTCTCGAGCATGGTGACCTATGTATCCTCAGTGCATTGACTACACCACAATACACTTTCATGCTCTAAGGTGCATTTTTTATTAAAACATCAGTTCATGGTTTGTTATCGTCGCAACTTTTCTTTAACTATTTCACTTAAGCAGCAGGCCATTGTGTACAGGCAGGACCAGCATTTAATCAAGTGCTTTTATACAAGTTAAAACTAACAACTTTGAAAAGGACCTGCAGTAAGAACATCCCTATCTGATCACTAACCTATCATTCCATGTAAGGGGCAGTGAAGATGCTGCCAACTCCCAGTAGCTCTTGAGTGAATTAGTGAATCCAGACAACTGGTACCCCACAGCAAGAAGATGCAAGAATAAAAAAGGTTCAGCCCATTTCTGTCACCTCTGTGCATGTTAGATGTGCTCTCCAACCCTACAGCAATGAATATACTTCAAAGTCATTTACTGGCTGTCCTGATGTGGTGAAAGATGATACATAAATGCAATTTCTTCCCTCCTGTATTTAAACCCACGAGGCTATTGTTAATTCTTGGGAGAGGTCTGAACGTTCGACAATGAAAAAGCCGACAAGAAAAAATCATTAAAGCTACTGCGTGCAGTCAAAACCTCTTCCTGAGGTAATGCATCACATTTCTCAAATTATGTATGTACATATAAAAGTCATATCCGTCAGGAAGAAAAATGGGAGAAGGCAGCAGTGGGGTGGGGCAAAGTGAGATCAGGGAGATGAAAGAGAGAGCCAGGGAATGGGAGAGAGGGAGAAATGTGGGAAGGAGAGAAGGTGGGGGGGAGAGAGAGAGAGAGAGAGAGAGAGGAGTGGGGGGAAAGGAGAGAGACAGAGGAGAGAGAGCAAGAGAAAGGGGCGGGGGGAGAGATAGATGCATGGGAGGAGAGAGAGAGGGAGAGAAGAGAGGGAGAAGGAGATGGGGAGGGGCTACAGAGATGGCAGGAGAAAGAGGAGGGGAGGCGAGAGAGAGAGGAGGGGCGAGAGAGGGAGAGGGGGAGCGAGAGAGGGAGAGGGGGAGCGAGAGAGGGAGAGGGGGAGCGAGAGAGAGAGAGGGGGAGAGGGGTGAGGGGGGGCAGGGCGAGAGAGAGGGGCAAGAGTGAGAGAGGGGGCAAGAGAGAGGAGTGGGGGAGAGAGAGAGAAATAGGAGTGGGGGAAGAGAGAGAGAGAGAGAGAGAGGGAGGGAGGAGTGGAGGGGAGAGAGGGAGGAGTGGGGGGGGAGAGAGAGAGAGAGGAGTGGGGGGGGAGAGAGAGAGGAGTGGGGGAGAGAGGAGTGGGGGGAGAGAGGAGTGGGGAGAGAGGGGGGAGTGGGGGGGGAGAGAGAGAGGAGTGGGGGGGGGAGAGAGAGAGGAGTGGGGGGGGGAGAGAGAGAGGAGTGGGGGGGGAGAGTGAGAGAGGAGTGGGGGGGAGAGTGAGAGAGGAGTGGGGGGGAGAGTGAGAGAGGAGTGGGGGGGGGAGAGTGAAAGAGGAGTGGGGGGGGAGAGTGAAAGAGGAGTGGGGGGGGAGAGTGAAAGAGGAGTGGGGGGGGAGGAGAGTGAGAGGAAGGGGCGGAGAGAGAGAGAGAGAGAGAGAGAGAGAGGGAGAGGAGGGTGAAGAGACAGAGAGAGGGGGAGGGCGGGAGAGGGAGAGAGGGGAGGGCGGGAGAGGGAAAGAGGGGAGAGCAGGAGAGCGGAGGGAGGGGAGGGCGGGAGAGCGGAGGGAGGGGAGGGCGGGAGAGGGGAGGGAGGGGAGGGAGGGAGGGGAGGGAGAGAAAGAGAGGAGGGCGGGGGGAGAGAGAGAGGAGGGCTGGGGGAGAGAGGGAGGAGGGAGGTGAGAGAGGAGGGGTTACGGGGGTGACGGGGTGTGACGGGGTGAGGGGGGGTAAGGAGGGGTGAGAGAGGGACTGAGAGAGGGGGGTTGAGGGGGTTGAGAGAGTGGGGGGATTGAGAGAGTGGGGGGGTTGAGAGAGTGGGGGGGTTGAGAGAGTGGGGGGGTGAGAGAGTGGGGGGGTGAGAGAGTGGGGGGGGTGAGAGAGTGGGGGGGTGAGAGAGTGGGGGGGTGAGAGAGTGGGGGGGGTGAGAGAGTGGGGGGGGTGAGAGAGTGGGGGGGGTGAGAGAGTGGGGGGGGTGAGAGAGTGGGGGGGGGAGAGAGTGGGGGGGTGAGAGAGAGTGCGGGGGTGAGAGAGAGTGCGGGGGTGAGAGAGAGTGCGGGGGTGAGAGAGAGTGAGGGGGTGAGAGAGAGTGGGGGCTGGGGGGTGAGAGAGTGGGGGGGAGGTGAGAGAGGGCATCTATGTGGGAGCAAGAGCAAGAGTGATGTGTGAGCCGATAATGTCAGAGAGACTAACACAGAATGTTGGGGTTCTGTTCGCCGAGCTGGGAGTTTTTGTTGCAAACGTTTCGTCCCCTGTCTAGGTGACATCCTCAGTGCTTGGGAGCCTCCTGTGAAGCGCTTCTGTCATGTTTCCTTTGGCATTTATAGTGGCTTGTCTCTGCCGCTTCCAGTTGTCAGTTGCTGTCCGCTGCAGTGGCTGGTATATTAGGTCCAGGTCGATGTGTCTATTGATAGAATCTGTGGATGAGTGCCATGCCTCTAGGAATTCCCTGGCTGTTCTCTGTTTGGCTTGCCCTATAATAGTGGTGTTGTCCCAATCGAATTCATGTTGTTTGTCAACTGAGTGTGTGGCTACTAAGGATAGCTGGTCGTGTCGTTTCGTGGCTAACAGAATATTAGGTGAATGAAGACTGACAGGAATAAAGGAAAGGAATTAAAGAAAAGGGTGTCAAAAGAGGAACGTAAATCAGCATGGCGTAAAGGGAAGGGGAAAGATCAGGGAACAGTTAACAAAACATGGAACCAAATTACAGCCCCCACCAGAGCACAAAAATATCACTTCCTCAACTTGGATTTGCTCAAATTGACTTTAGATTTCCCTTTCAGCAGCCACTGTCACTGGAAACATTTCCACAAAATCTAACCAATCGTTGCTTCAGATCAACAAACATCATTTGCTGGTTCATTACTAAAAAGGAATCCCAATTGCAAGCCCAACAGCAGTATCAGGGTCGCGTGCAAGAGTTCTGTTGGTTGCACTGGGGCACTTCCATCACTAACAATAACAAAGACCTCTTTCCTCTCTCTCCTCAAATAAACACACTGAAACATCGGGAGGTCTTCTCGCATTGCCAGTCCTCCAAAACCTCAGCCTAAGTAATGTGGAGGTGCCAGTGTTAGACTGGAGTGGACAAAGTTAGAAATCATACAACACCAGGTTATAGTCCAACAGGTTTATTTGGAAGCACTAAGAGTGCCGCTGCCTGTCGAAGGAGCTGTACCCCGAAAGCTTGTACCTCCAAATAAACCTGTTGGAAAATAACCTGGTGTTGCGTCACCATACGTGGACATTCCTCTTGTACAGACAATTTCATTCATGTGCGAACTTCACATCCATGCGCAAACATGCACACACTTACACTTGAAAAATAATCGGCAACGACACCTCACGGCACGGTGGCACAGTGGTTAGCACTGCTGCCTCACAGCACCAGAGACCCAGGTTCAATTCCCGCCTCACGTAACTGTGTGGAGTTTGCACGTTCTCCCCGTGTCTGCGTGGGTTTCCTCTGGGTGCTCCGGTTTCCTTCTACAGTCCAAAAGATGTGCGGGGTCAGGTGAATTGGCCATGCTAAATTGTCCGTAGTGTTAGGTAGGGGGTAAATGTAGGGGTATGGGTGAGTTGCGCTTCGGCGGGTCGGTGTGGACTTGTTGGGCCGAAGGGCCTGTTTCCACACTGTAAGTAATCTAAAAATCGTTCGCCCTGCGAGGGTTCAAGGCTCACGAGCAACTAACTTCACAGTGACCTCAACTCAGAACAGCAGGCCCGTGGGGCAGAGATCTTGCTGTGACCTCAAGCTACTCAGTCAAATTGTATGAAGGTCATAACAGCAGGCAGGCACGTCATTATGGACTCAGAAACAAAGTCAGAGAACACACCAAATCTCGAGGAATTAAGAGCTACGGGGAGAACGCTGGTAAGCTGCCACCCAGGTAAATAGTGCTGTGAAGAAGGCATATGGTGTACTGGGCTTTATTGGTAGAGGAATTGAGTTCCGGAGTCCTGAGGTCATGTTGCAGTTGTATAAGACTCTGGTGCGGCCTCATCTGGAGTATTGTGTGCAGTTTTGGTCGCTATACTATAGGAAGGATGTGGAGGCATTGGAACGAGTGCAGAGGAGGTTTACTAGGATGTTGCCTGGCATGGTAGGAAGATCGTATGAGGAAAGGCTGAGGCACTTGGGGCTGTTCTCATTGGAGAAAAGAAGGTTTAGGGGAGATTTGATAGAGGTGTACAAGATGATTAGGGGTTTAGATAGGGTAGACACTGAGAACCTTTTTCTGTTAATGGAGTCAGCTGTTACTAGGGGACACAGCTTTAAATTAAGGGGTGGTAGGTATAGGACAGATGTTAGGGGTAGATTCTTTACTCAGCGGGTTGTGAGTTCATGGAATGCCCTGCCAGTAGCAGTGGTGAACTCTCCCTCTTTATGGTCATTTAAGTGGGCATTGGATAAGCATATGGAGGTTATTGGGCTAGTGTAGGTTAGGTAGGCTTTGGTCGGTGCAACATCGAGGGCCGAAGGGCCTGTACTGCGCTGTATTTTTTTTCTATGTTCTAAGTGGAGTTGAAATGCCCATCAGCCATGATTGAATGGTGGAGTGGACTCAATGGGCCGAATGGCCTTACTTCCACTCCTATGTCTTATGGTCTTAAAAACACACACCTGTAATTATTGAAAGATATTATAAACCTTGCCAAGCTGCTGATCATCATCTACTGAAGCTGTTCCAGTTGACCTGCAGTTTGACAGGCAGACCATCAGGTCAGCTAAGTACTTACATTTGGAAACATTAAACAACAGCTCTGATGTAGACACACAACATCACAGGGGTCCGTTTTGTGCGCAAACGAACCAATTTCTTTCTTCTCATATACAACTCGAGCTGCCGAGATGAGCAGAGGAGTGGATCTCCAATAAACTTTCAGCAGTATTGTAAGCCAGGAACAAGAAAGACAAGAACACAGAGGAGGGATGGCAGAGAAAGCTGAAGCACAAAATAGAACAAGAGAGTCTAATGAGCGATAACAGAGCAAGGGGAAAGAGAGAGAAAGCGCAAGGGGAAAGAAAGAGAGAAAGCGCATGAGGGGAAAGAAAGAAAGAAAGAAAGAAAGTGATACAGAGATGGGACAGGATTGGGTGGGACGGCACAACAGAAACATGGAACCCAGGGTGGGTAGGCTGTGAGGGGACCAGAGACTGAAACCAGCATGGGGTGGATGCCAGAGACCACAGAGACAGAGAGCAGCACTGGTGGGGCAGGGGGTGCTGGCAGGAAGGAACAACAGGCACAGAGGATGAGGAAGAGAGGGAGATGGAGAGAGGCAGTAGGGGAGAGAAAGAGGAAGGCAGAGGCAAGGCAGAGATGGGGAATGACTGGTGAGAGAGTGAGTGTCACAGGAAAAGGGGGGCCTGAATTATGGGATAATTCACACACAAATGGCACCAGCTATTCATTACCTTTACACTTAGTGCACTGTTTTGAACTGGAATTGGCAGCTACAGAGAATGCAGTCCTCAACAGAGAATGTGGGGCCTGTGTCGTCTTAATACTAATCTGGAGAATCATTACTAAGGCACACAAAGTATAAACTAGAAAGTGCTGATTAGAATAGTTAAGTAATGTTAAATCATGTTCCAAAAACAAAATCTACAGGGGGAAGCTTGGGAAGAGGGATATAAAAAGTTTTAAAAAAACACTCAAGTAAATATTAACTCTGTTAAAATGATCTACATCTGCAAAAGTGAAGCTTCAGTGCCAGAGAAATTGCTTAGTAATTTAAAGTTAAGTTAATTTAAGACTTGAAGTCATTGAGTTATAGAGCTGTACTGCATAGAAACAGACCCTTTGGTCCAACTCATCCATGCCAACCAAATACCCTAAATTAACCCAGTCTCATTTGTCAGCACTTGGTCCATATCCCCCTAAACCCTTCCTAGTCATATACCCATCCAGATGCCTTTTAAATGCTGAAATTGTATCTGCCTCCACCACTTCCTCTGGCAGCGGTAATGTTTCTATGCGAAAACATTACCCCTTAGGTGGCTTTTAAATCTTTCTCCTCTTAGCTTAAACCTATGTCCTCTAGCTTTGGACTCCCCCACCCTGGGGAAAAATCCTTGTCTATTTACCCTGTTCCATTCCCCTCATGATTTTATAACCCTCCATAAGGTCACGCCTCAACCTCCATCACTCCAGAGAAAACAGTCCCAGCCTATTCAGCCTCTCCCTCTAGCTTAAACCCTACTGGCAACCATCCTCATAAATCTTTTCTGAACCCTTTCTAATTTCACCATATCCTTCTTATAGCAGGAAGACCTGAATTGCATGCAGTATACCAAAAGTGGCCTAACCAATGTCCTCTACAGCCACAACACGACCTTCCAACTCCTATACTCTATGCTCTGACCTAGAAAGGAAGGCATACCAAACACCTTCACTATCCTATCTACCTGCGACTCCACTTTCAAGAAGCTATGAACCTGTGCTTCAAGGTCTCTTCGTTTAGCAACACTCCCCAGGACCTTACCATTAAGTGTTTTAGTCCTGCCCTGATTTGCCTTTCCAAAAATGCAGCACCTCACATTTACACAAATTAAACTCCACCTGCCATTCCTTGGGCTATTGGTCCATCTGACCAGTGTCCCGTTGTACCCTGACGTAACCTTCTTCATTGTCCACTACACCTCCAATTTTGGAGTCATCTGCAAACTTACTAACCTTACCTCTTATGTTTACATCCAAATCAGATCATTTATATAAATGACAAAAAGCAGTGGACCCAGCACCAATCCTTGTGGTACATCACTGGTCACAGGCTTCCATTCTGAAAAGCAACCCTCCACCACTACATTCTTACTTACACAAGAACACAAGAGCAGGAAGAGGACCCTCATCCCCTCTGCCTTCCATAGGACCAGTGGATTCTATAGGATCACAGGTGATCTGCTTCAGACCTCAACTCCTGGGATGGGCCACATCAGCATGACCTGAACTCCCTGATATTTCAGAACATAGAACATTACAGTGCAGTGCAGTACAGGCCCTTCGGCCCTCGATGCTGCATCAACCTGTGAAAACAATCTGAAGCCCATCTAGTCTACACTATTCTATTCTCATCCATATACTTACCCAATGATCATTTAAATGCTCATAAAGCTGGTGAGTCTACTACTGTTGCAGACAGTGCGTTCCACACCCCAGCTACTCTTGGAGTAAAGAAACTACCTCTGACATCTGTCTTATATCTATCACCCCTCAATTTAAAGCTTAGTCTCCTCATGTTAGCCAACACCATCCGAGGAAAAAAGGCTCTCACCGTGCACCCTATCTAACCCTCTGATTATCTTATATGTCCCAATTAAGTCACCTCTCAACATTCTTCTCTCCAATGAAAACAGCCTCAAGTCCCTCAATCTTTCCTCGTAAGACCTTCCCTCCATGCCAGGCAACATCCTAGTAAATCTCCTCTGAACCCTTTCCAAAGTTTCCACATCCTTCCTATAATACGGCGACCAGAAACTGCACGCAATACTCCAACTGCAGCTGCACCAGAGTTTTGTCCAGCTGCAGCATGACCTCATGGCTCCAAAACACAATCCCTCTACCAATAAAAGTTAACACACCGTATATGTCTTCTTAATAACCCTATCAACCAGGGTGGCAACTTTGAGGGATCTATGTGTACGGACACAGAGATCTCTCTGCTCAGCTACATGACCCAGAATCTTACCATTCGCCCAGTACTCTCCACCCAAAGTGAATCATCTCACACTTTTCTGCATTAAACCCCATTTGCCACCTCTCGGCCCAGCTCTGCAGCTTATCTATGTCCCTCCGTAACCTACAACATCCTTCGGCACTATGCACAACTCTACCAGCCTTAGCGACGTCCGCAAACATTTTAAAAACAATTTACCTCCTTTATAAATACTCGGTGAGGTGATCTCGCCTCCACAACTCTGAGGCAGAGAAATTTCAGACATTCACTTCCCTCTGGAAGGAAAAATAAACTTCCTTTGCATCTCAGTTTTAAATGAGTACCCTTCTATTCTAAAATTACATTCTATTCCAAGAGTATGGCCTCACACCTACCGACATTAAATGCCATCTACTACACTTTTTGCCCACTCATTCAATTGATATACAACCAAAGAGTTTGTTTCCTACTTATAACTCTATGACCCTAAGTGAACTTCCCTCTCCTAATTAGAAAGCACCACCTACAACTTTGTTATAGGTTCTGCGATGACTTTGTTCCCAGCATAGCTCAAATGAAGCCAGCCCCTCTCTTTCCCCAGTACTGGTGCCATTGCCCTACGAATTGAACTTATTTCTCCCACCTGAATCTTTGAGCTACGCGTTTATCTCTCCAACCTTATTTACACTTTGCATATGGCTCAAGTAGTAATCTTGAGATTTGTCATCTGTGGTTTGTGATCCACCACTGTGGTTTTTAAATTTAGCCCCGAGCAGTTTGCAAACCCTCAGCAGAACCTCGTGCCTAGGATTACCTATGTAGTTGTTACCAAACTGCATGATGACACTTGGGTACTTCCCCTCCCATTCCAAGTTCCTCTCCAGCCCTAAAGAGATGTCCTTAACCATGACACCAGGTAGGCAGCACAGCATTTGGAACTTTCTGACTCTGCTGCAGAGAACAGCATGTTATCCAGAACTATGCTATCCCCATTACTATTCATCACTTCATTAAAAATTAACTCACTCTGACTTGTTCTAACTTTTGATCTAACTACAGTAAGTTCATGTGCTTTCATAAGCTTCAATGCTGAATCTCAAAGCAAGGCAGGTATAACAAAACCTGTAGAGACGCAGGGTCTGCACATACATTGACTTCTGCTGCCAGAAATTGTCGACTGATTTACATTTTTAATAAGAGTGAGCACTGATAGCCTATACCACAACACAAATGGGAGTGAAGAAAACTGCACAGGATCTCTGCAAGCAATGTTTTGACTTATTTGAGAATTGTTTCAAAACACATTCACACAGAATTCTTAATATTTTGAGCTGGATCATGTCTCGCCTTTGAGATCAATTCAATTCACAGTTTACCAAGTAACAGCCACAAAATCCCATACAAATATCTTTCAATGGCCCCCCCCCCACCTTGAAGAAAGCAGTACTTTTCAATACTTTAATGAGTTTGCCAAACACATTCTGCAAAACAAATAAACATAGTAGCAATCCACCACAGATTACCTAACCGCACTAACTGATGCATCAGTATTCCCAAGCTGTGCAAACTAATCGCATCAAGTTCAGCAAGGCTTTCCCCGCCCCCCCCCCCCCCCCCCCCCCCCGCCCTCAACAACCTGTTCAGCGATGTCATTAATATCTCTTGGGCAGGTGGGTTTTGAACCTGGGTCCTCTGGCTCAGAGGGAGGGAAACTACCACTGTACCACCTCAGATCATGAACCAATTAGCTCTGGATGTTTGGTGGGATTCAAACACGGGTTGCCAGAACATAACCGGAGTCTTAACTTTAATAGCCTACTTATAATACCACTAATCTATCACTGCCATCAATCAGAAACAGGAATGGTTTGGCTTCAGCTGTTTCTTCTCCCAAGACTGGATCAGGACTAGAGGACAATTGTCACACATAAGAATATGACAAGACACCAGACTTAAGGATGGAGATAGCAACCACACAACTGAGATAGAAAAGAAATATAGCATTGGAAAATAATCAACACTTAGAGAGAACATTACACTAAAATAACAACAAGTGTTTTTTATTATTTTAGAGTTCCTCTTTACCTGAACAACACAAAGTTTCTTTTTTAAATTTGTTACTGGCAAACTCTAGTGTGGGGGAGGGGGCCAACTTTATTTTTTATTATTTTACAGTACGCATGTGTTTTTGTGAAGGCTAATGTTTGTTGCCCATCCCAAACTGAATCGCTTGCTAAGCAGAGGGCAGTTCAGATTCAACCGCACTCCCGTGGATCTGAAATCATACACAGGCCAAACCAAGTAAGGATGGCAGATTTCCATCCTGAAAAAAGACGTTAGTAAACTATCAGCAAGAAGTCATGGTCTTTACAACTATCACTGACAGTTTCTCTTCCACTGTAACTGAATCAGGTTCCATCAGCCACCGTGCTGGGATCTGAATCCAACAGACAATAGGTGCAGGAGTAGGCCATTCCACCCTTTGAGCCTGCACCACCATTCAATATGATCATGGCTGATCATCCATTATCAGTATCCTGTTCCTGCCTTATCTTCGTAACCATTGATTCTACTATCCTTGACAGCTCTATCCAACTCTTTCTTAAATGAATCCACACAGCCACCACTCTCTGGGTGAAGAAGTTTCTCCTCATCTCTGTCCTAAATGGTCTACCCTGTATTTTTAAGCTGTGTCCTCTGGTTCGGCACTCACCCATCAGCGGAAACATGTTTCCTGCCTCCAGAGTGTCCAATCCTTATATGTCTCAATCAGATCCCCTCTCAGTCTTCTAAACTCAAGGGTATACAAGCCCAGTCGCTCCAGTCTTTCAGCGTAAGGTAGTCCCGCCATTCCAGGAATTGACCTCGTGAACCTATGCTGCATTCCCTCAATAGCCAGAATGTCTTTCCTCAAATTTGGAGACCAGAACTGCACACAGTATTCCAGGTGTGGTCTCACCAGGGCCCTGTACAGCTGCAGAAGAACCTCTTTGCTTCTATACTCAATCCCTCTTATTATGAAGGCCAACATGCTATTAGCCTTCTTCACTACCTGCTGTACCTGCATGCTTACCTTCATTGACTGGTGTACAAGAACACCCAGATCTCTTTGTACTGCCCCTTTATCTAACTTGACTCCATTTAGGTAGTAATCTGCCTTCCTGTTCTTGCCACCAAAGTGGATAAACATACATTTATCCACATTAAACTGCATCTGCCATGCATCTGACCACTCACTTAACCTGTCCAGGTCACCCTGTAATCTCCTAACATCCTCATCACATTTCACCCTGCCACCCAGCTTTGTATCATCAGCAAATTTGCTAATGTTATTGCTGATACCATCTTCTATATCATTAACATATATTGTAAAAAGCTGCGGTCCCAGCACTGATTCCTGCGGTACCCCACTGGTCACTGCCTGCCATTCCGCAATGGAGCCGTTTATCACTACTCTTTGTTTCCTGTCAACCAACCAACTTTCAATCCAAGTTAGTACTTTGCCCCCAATACCATACACCCTAATTTTGCTCACTAACCTCCTATGTGGGACTTTATCAAAAGCTTTCTGAAAGTCTAGGCACACTACATCAACTGGATCTCCCTTGTCCATCTTCAGAGTTACATCCTCAAAAAATTCCAGAAGATTAGTCAAGCATGATTTCCCCTTCATAAATCCATGCTGACTCTGACCTATCCTGTTACTACTATCCAGATGTGTCCCTTCTCGGAGTCAAAAGATGTGTGCATACAGTGGTTAGCACCGCTGCCTCACAGTGCCAGGGACCCAGGTTCCAGCTTCGGGTGACTGTGTGGAGTTTGCACATTCTCCCCGTGTCTGCATGGGTTTCCTCTGGGTGCACTGGTTTCATCCCACAGCACCAAAGATGTGCAGGTTAGGTGAATTAGCCACACTAAACTGTCCGTAGTGTCAGATGCATTACTCAGAGGGAAATTGGCCTTGGTGGGTTACTCTTCAGAGGGTCGTGTTTTTTTTAGATTAGATTCCCTACAGTGTGGAAACAAGCCCTTTGGGCCAACCAGTCCACACCAACTCTCTGAAGACTAACCCACCCAGACCCCATTCAAATGGGCAAATTTAGCATAGCCAATTCATCTGGCCTGCACATCTTTGGACTGTGGGAGGAAACCGGAGCAAACCCACACAGACACGGGAGAATGTGCAAACTCCACACACAGTCGCCCGAGGTTGGAATCGAACCTGGGACCCTGGTGCTGTGAAGCAGCAGTGCTAACCACCGAGCCACCGTGCCGCACATAATTGCCGTTGTGGATTTGTTAAGCTGATGGGTCTGTTTCCACACTGTAGGGAATCTAACCTAACCATACTAGCACAGCATGGGCGACTATGTGTCTCTGTGTGTGTGTGTGTCTGTGCACGTTCCTATGTGTACATGTGCCTATGTGTGCTTGTCTGTCTGCCAGCTTACCAGCACTACTAGTGCCCAGGGAACTACAGCCCACAATAAATTGTTACATCAGTGGGTAAAGCAAGTAAACACGTTGCTTTGTGGTGACAATAGGATGTGAAAACATTGCATCAAAAACCAACATGTTTACTTGTATGTTTCAACCTCGTCCCTTAAAGCATCAACATGCACAACAGTTCAAAAATAAAACAAAGAACTGCGGATGCTGGCAAACAGAAATTGCTGCAGAAACGCAGGAGGTTTGGCAGCCTCTGTGGAGTGAGAGAGCAGAGGTAACATTTCAGGTCCAGCAAGGAAGGGCCACAATGATTCGCCTGGTTTGGCTCAGATTTGACTTGAGCAGAAACAGCCAATAAACTGTGCTTGTTGTTCAGCGATGACTTTTCAAAGCAAAATGGAAATTCCAAGAAAATTCAATGGTAAGTTACCCATGTGGATCTGCTGCACACACACGGTACATTCCTATATTTCCGATTGATTTTTTTTATAACAGTACATTTTCTCTCCTTTATTTCCTTTGTTGACAATCTTGTTCTTGATTTCTAGAATTCCTCTGGCTCAAAGTAGCGACAGTAGTCAGCACCAAATGTATAATTACCTTGTTCAGTCAGCTACTGCTTGGTGCCATAAAGGTAATGTGAACTGATGAGGCTGACGACATATTCAGATAACACACACAGCAGTGCAAGTGGGAGTGGGTAGAGTGCCTAAAGCAAGATTTAACCAGAGGAAATGTACATGCGAGGGCTTTATGTTCTCAGAGGTTTGTTTTATGAATAAATACAATCCAACCGGCTTTGAAAGTCATTTATGGTGCAAATTCTCAGCCTTCAGTCTAAGATTCAGATTAAAAAGAGAAAGCTCGCCTTTATACAGTATATATATATGACTGCTCATGCCTGACCGTAGGTTATCTCATAATGCTTTCCAGTTAATGAAGCAATTTCAAGGTATAGTCACTGCTGTAATATAGGAATCGTGTTGCAACAATATCAGGGCACAGCATGCTCCCGTAAACAGCAAGGACCACATAATCAGTTGGGTCTTTTCCTATGCAAGTCTCAAGGGTGGAGTTACAAAATCTAAATTGCATTCAAGTTGCCTTTTATGCTTTGAAAATGTGCACAATATTTTAAATCGAACCCACAATTGAACATTCCCTGCCTACAGGTCTTGAGACATGCTCTCACAGAGAATCTATGACCGATCAAGGCAAAGCGAGTTGCTCATAACATATAATCAATCATCCACGGCTCCTTGCTGATTTATTCAGTTTTGCTTCCATGCCAGTCACATCTTATTTCTCAGCTGCCTCTCCTGCAGATCCTGCTCAACCGTTGCCTGCGACTCCTCACTTTAAAGACTGTTGCCTCAAGGGATATGCTGGTAACTGCAATTAAAAATTACACATTGTTCCATTTTAAGGTGCTTCTGTGTATGTAGGAGGTCAATCCAATAAAACCATCTCAGCGTTCTCCCAGTAGAATGCTAAATTTGTTAGGATATCTACTGAGGACTGTGAGTTGCACAAGGGAGTACTTCAAAATGAAGCTCGTGTGGACAGTTTAGTACACTTCACAAGCAAATGCTAACAGCTAAACTAATTGAGTAACAAGTACTTAGTCAATGACTTGGGCAAATCTCAAGGCTCTTCTGTTATCATTCCATCTCAGGCTAAATTATTTGGTGGAAATCTCCAAATCTAGCCATACCCAAGTGAATGCTCGAGTGTTGAATTTGGATTATAGAGCTAGCATAAATATTACTGTATGGACTGCTGACTTAATGTAGTAACTTCAATCCTCAATCAACAATCCAGGCCATTCTGTTCTCAATACTACCTCCCTCACATACTGCCGCCCCAATTTTTGCAAAACTGTAGATATGTTTAAAGTTACACAAATACCTAAACAGTGACAAATATCTTGGCAGCATTTCAGAATTGGCGAAGAGGGATCTGCGCGTACAGGTCCGCAAATCCGTGAAAGTACAGCACAGATTAATAAGGTGGTCACAAAGGCATATAGCACGCTTGTCTTTATCAGCCGAGGCATCAAATATAAAAGTTGACAAGTTATGCTATAGCTGTACAAAACTTTAGTTAGGCCATATTTGGAAAACTATCTGCAGTTCTGCTCTCACACTACCAGACGGACATGGATGCTGTGGCCAGCACGTAGAGAAGGTTTACCAGGATATTGTTTGGTCTAGAGGGTTTCAGCTATGAGGAGAGGTTGGACAAACTCAAGGTGTTTTCACTGGAAAGATGGATGCTGAGGGGGCGACCTGATAGAGGCCTACAAGATTATTAGAGGCATAGACAGGGTGGCTAGTTGGAGGCTTTTCCCCCCAGGGTGGGAAGGTCAACTATAAGAGGACACAAGTTCAATGTGAGAGTCGGAAAGTTTAGGGGAGAAGTGTGGGAAAACGTTTTCACACAGAGGGTGGTGGGTGTCTGGAACACACTGCCAGTGGAGGTGGTGAAAGCAGGCACGATAGCCACAGGAATAAAAGGCAAACGGGATAGAAACTGTGCATGGGCAATAACTAGCAGGTCTAAATAAGAAATAGGAATCAGTACAGGCCTGGTGGGCCGAAGAGCCTGTTGCTGTTCTGTATGAATTTAACTAAATTAAACTGAATGCGTATTATTTAGGATAGCATACAAGAAGAGTATAAATAAAGAAATGAGCAGATATCAAGTATTTTGCCGTGTTAGTTCTTAGGCATTGAGTTTGAAGAGGAATAGTAATTTATTTTTATAGAAAAGAACACATACAACATGAGTAGGTCATTCAGCACGCTAAGACTATTCAACCATTCAAATGAGATCATGACCATGTCCACCAATACCATTTTCTTGCATGGCCCTTTACATCGTTTTGCCAAATATGTAGAAAGCTATCAATCTTGATCTCAAGGACTGAGCCAGCACAGTCTTCAGGGAGAGAATTCGAAGAAATGCACCCTTACGTCAGTCCTAAATGGCCTGTCCCCGATTCCGAGACAGCGCACACTGGTTCCAGGCATGAAAAGAACACGGGCGGCACGGTGGCACAGTGGTTAGCACTGCTGCCTCACAGCGCCTGAGACCCGGGTTCAATTCCCGACTCAGGCGACTGACTGTGTGGAGTTTGCACGTTCTCCCCGTGTCTGCGTGGGTTTCCTCCGGCTGCTCCGGTTTCCTCCGGTAGGAGTATGGGTGGGTTGTGCTTCGGCGGGTCGGTGTGGACTTGTTGGGCCGAAGGGCCTGTTTCCACACTGTGAGTAATCTAATCTAATCTAATCTAATCTAAAACATTTGCTGACATGAGTAACTTAAGTGCAGGCAAATGTCTGCAAGGGATAATGCAACAAACCAGATATAGTTCTTCAGGGGACAATTTGCAAAGACCTTTTGACTGTATTCTTCTGTATTTTTGATAGTGGGAAAAGGACTATTTATAAACCAAAGACTGCGATACTTTTTGAAAGCAAGTTACCAGCATTTATTTTGTGTGGCATTTGTTCAGCCATTGGGGGTTGTTTAGTTGCAAATGAAGTGGCACCAGAGATTTGGTTGGCAACAGTTAGCTGATTGGTATGCAGTATGGTATCAGATTGTTGATGACAATTGCTGTCTGTCTGCCTGCTGACAATTGTGTGATGAGCTCTGGGTAGCTTCTGGGTGTGAATAACAATCATAGAAAGCCTACAGCGTGGAAGCAGGCCATTCCACCTATCGAGTCCACAGCAACCCCATTACATTATCTTGGTAGCCCCACTCCCCATGGCCAATCCATCCTCTCTGAAAATTATGGGCAATTTAGCATGGCCAATCCATCTAACTTGTACATCTTTGGATCGTGGGAGGAAGGCACAGCACCTGGAGGAGACACAGGGAGAATGTGCAAACTGCACACAAACAGCCATCCGAGGCTGGAATCAAACCCAGGTCCCTGGATTCCCAGGAATTGAACACAGATTTCCTCACGAGATAGCAGTGCTAATCACTGAGACACCACGCTGCCCCCAAGTCAGAAGCCAACTGACCAACACAAAGGAAGGTGCTATCTCTGCAATAAAAAAATAACTGGAGAAAGCCAGTTATTTTCCTCATCAGTTACTGTAAGCTGTGGCTTTTAATCAATAAGCCAAGGACACAATAAGTGAATCAGTTGCCCTGTGCCACATAAAAATGAGAGACAGACGTAATGAATCCTGGCCCATGCTTTCTGTAAACCTGCATCGAAAGACAATCAAGTTGGGAGACTCTTTGAACTTCTATAAAATCTTTGAATTTTGTGATCACGCTGGGAATATTGGGACTTGAGTTCCGCTACTTGAGTGCGCTACCTCAATGAAGCATAAGAGTATATGCGAAGTTGCACAATTTGGGGAACAGAATAGGAGAATCAAAATGTCTCCAAAACAGCAATGTTAAAATAAGTGAAGTGGAGAAATGATGATTAAGAAAGTGAAAATATGCAGACCTTCAGAGACAGATTAACAAACTTAAACATAGTGAACACATTTTACAACACATTTACGACATAAGTGTCTCTATGACCTAATTGGACATGAAGCAAATTGTTAAAATGACACACAAGGACAAGGATAATTGAACCTGAACATGAAAATTTGACTTAGTCATTATTTTAAAATCACACATTGTGGTTTATTTTATATTTGCCACTTAAAATTGATACCTCTAAATTTACAACAACAGCCTATGTAAACTTTCAAAATTACAATTATATATTTCTGCCTGTGGTGACATTTCCATGATTATTAGATATACAAAACCTACATGAGGAAATGTTGACAGGAAGCACATACAATGACAACTTTTAACACGTTAATAGAGGCTCGGGTTCAGGGACATAATGTTTTGAAATTTGCATTACAGGTGGACAGTGTGATCGAGAAGGTGTTAAACACATTTATCTTCATTGCTTAGATCTTTCAATATAGAAGCTGGGACTTCAGGAAGGATTTTGTGAAATGAATGAGGTTTCAGACAAGACTTTCAAAAGCTAATTGGGGGCAGATGTTCGCAGGTAAAGGGACAGCTAGAAAATGGGAAGCCTTCAGAAATTAGATAACCAGAGTCCAGAGACAGTATATTCCTGTTAGGGTGAAAGGAAAGGCTGGTAGGTAGAGGGAATGCTGGATGACTAGAGAAATTGAGGGTTTGGTTAAGAAAAAGAAAGAAGCATATGTAAGGTATAGACAGGAGAGATCGATTGAACCCTGAGAAGAGTATAAAGGCAGTAGGAGTATACTTAAGAGGGAAATCAGAAGGGGATAAAGGGGACATGAGATAGCTTTGGCAAATAGAGTTAAGGAGAATCCAAAGGGATTTTACAAATACATAAAGGACAAAAGGGTAACTAGGGAGAGAATAGGACCCCTCAAAGATCAGCAGGGTAGCCTTTGTGTGGAGCCACAGGAGGTGAGGAAGATACTAAATGAGCATTTTGCATCAGTATTTACTGTGGAAACGGATATGAAAGATATAGACTATAGGAAAATAGACGGTGACATCTTAAAAATGTCCATATTACAGAGGATGAAGTGCTAGATGTCTTGAAATGCATAAAAGTGGATAAATCCCCAGGACCTGATCAGGTGTACCCTAGAACTCTGTGGGAAGCCAGGGAAGTGATTGCTGAGCCTCTTGCTGAGAGATTTGTATCATCGATACTCACAGGGGTAGTGCCAGAAGACTGGAGGTTGGCTAACGTGGGGCCATTATTTAAGTAACGCGGTCAGGACAAGACAGGAAACTATAGACCAGTGAACCTGACGTCGGTAGTGGGCAAGTTGTCGGAGGGAATCCTGAGGGACAGAATGTACATGTATTTGGAAAGGCAAGGACTGATTAGGGATAGTCAACATGGCTTTGTGCATGGGAAATCATGTCTCACAAACTTGATTGAGTTTTTTGAAGAATTAACAAAAAGGATCAATAAGGGCAAAGTGGTAGATGTGATCTATATGGACTTCAATAAGGTGTTCGACAAGGTTCCCCATGGGAGACTGATTAGCAAGGTTGGATCTCATGGAATACAGGGAGAACTAGCCATTTGGATACAGAACTGGCTCAAAGGTAGAAGACAGAGGGTTGTTTTTCAGACTGGAGGCCTGTGACCAGTGGAGTGACACAAGGAAGGGTGCTGGATCCACTACTTTTCGTCATTTATATAAATGATTTGGATATGAGCATAAAAGATATAGTTAGCAAGTTTGCAGATGCCACCAAAATTGGAAATGTAGTGGACAGCGAAGGTTACCTCTGATTACAACAGAATCTTGATCAGATGAGCCAATGGGCTGAGGAATGGCAGATGGAGTTTAATTTAGATAAATGTGAGGTGCTGCATTTTGGGAAAGCAAATCTTAGCAGGATGTATACACTTATTAGTAAGGCCCTAGAGAGTGTTACTGAACAAAGAGACCTTGGAGTGCAGTTTCATATTTCCTTGAAAGTGGAGTCACAGGTAGATAGGATAGCGAAGGTGGTGTTTGGTTTGCTTTCCTTTATTGGTCAGAGTATTGAGTACAGAAGTTGGGAGGTCATTTTGCGGCTGTACAGGACATTGGTTAGGCCACTTTTGGAATAGTGTGTGCAATTCTGGTCTCCTTCCAATTGGAAGAAAGTTGTGAAACTCGAACGGGTTCAGAAAAGATTTACAAAGATGTTGCTAGGGTTGGAGGATTTGAGCTATAGGGAGAGGTTAAATAGGCTGGACTGTTTTCCCTGGACCATCGGAGGCCGATGGGTGAACTTGTAAAGTTTATAAAATCATGAGGAGCATGGACAGGGCAAATTGACAAGTTCTCTTCCCTGGGTGGGTAGTCCAAAACAAGAGGGCAAAGGTTTAGAGTGAGAGGAGAAAGATACCTAAGGGGCAACTTTTTCACACAGAGGGTGATACGTGTATGGAATGAGCTGCCAGAGGAAGTGGTGAAGGCTGGTATAATTACAACCTTTAAAAGGCATCTGGATGGGTATATGAACAGGAAGGGTTTAGAGGGATATGGACCACGAGCTGGCAGGTGGGACTAGATTGGGTTAATAATATCCTTCCTAAAGCAGGGTGACCAGAATTACATACAATACTCCAGAAAAGGCCTCACTAACATTCTCTACAGTCTCAACACATAGTCAAAAAGATGTACAGCACAGAGGCAGACCCTTTGATCCAACTCGTCCACGCCGACCAGATATCTAACCCATATCTAACTTATGGTCTTATGGGTTACAGCCTCTGTGCTGTACATCTTTTTGACTCTGTGTTGAGATTGTAGAGGATGTTAGTGAGGCCTCTTCTGGAGTACTGAATGTAATTCTGGTCACCCTGCTTTAGGAAGGATATTATTAAATTGGAGAAAAGATTCAGAAAAGATTTAACAGGATGTTACTGGGAATGGAAGGTTTGAGTTATAAAAATAGGCAGGATAGGCTGGGACCTTTTTCACTGGAGCTTAGGAGGGTGAGAGGTGACCTTACAGGGGTTTATAAAGCCATGAGGGACACAGATAAGGTGAATAACAAGGGGTTTTCCCTCGAATAGGGGGAGTTCAAAACTAGGGGACATAGTTTTAAAATGAGAGGAGAAAGTTTTAAAAAAGGATATTAGGGGCAACCTTTTTTAAAAAAAATGCAAGAGGAAGTGGTGGGTGCAGGTAGAATTAGAACATTTAAAATACATTTGGATAAGTATATGAATAGGGAAGGTTTGGAGGGATATGAGCCAAGCGCAGGCAAGTGGTACTAGTTCAGATTGGGAATATGGTCAGCATGGACTAGTTGACCGATGGGTCTGTTTCCATGCTGTATGACTCTACTGCTGTTATTGCACACATAACACATACAGACATTTTGAGTGATGACTTGCTTGGGTTACAATTGGAGTATTGAGTACAGTGGACATTCCATATTTGCACACAAAACCGATTTAGGAGCCATAGGTGTGGTTCAAAATGAACAGTAAGGGAGATGGCTAAATGCAATCAAGTTGCCGTGTTTGAACAATTAGCACTGCATTCGTTGGAACAAAGAAACAGCATCACAAAACACCTTTAAGCAAAAGTTATGCAACTGGTTATTGAAACAAACAAAAAAAAAGTGAGCCTCACTCTGGAGAGCTGAGCACATAATTCAGGCTGATATGGTAATTATAACACCGAGGGTGCACTGCACAGTTGTGTATCTTTCCAATAGGATGTTAAATCCTGCCTGGCCTTTCAGGTGGAAATAAAGGCCCCCGTGACACCCAAGGGAATGCTCCGTGGCCTTCTGACCAATGTCTACCTCTCAAGCAAGCACTGTTAAGGCAGGTTATGTGGTCAGTGCATGCCACCTGTGGGAGCTCGATGCAAGCCGACTGGTTGCTACATCTCTCACAAAAGTACCAACACTTCAAAATAACTCAGTTGACTGTAAATTATTTCTTCACAACTCAAGAATGTGCAAGTTTTAATATAAAAGCATTTACTTTATCTTGAACACAGTATGGAGCCAGCGTAGACATAATGAACTGAATAATAAGCCACCTTTCAGAAGTGCATCATAAAAGAATAAATGAAAACCAAGCTTGGTGAGCAGGCCTCCTGGGTAAAAATCAAAGATACTTTGAAAAAAACCGAACAGAGCAAACACAATTAAAAAGCATCACGCTTTTGCCAATGCCAATTCACAAACATTGCAAAATTTGGATTATCTGGATAATGTTAAGTATTTCTTTCTAGAAACCACGTAAGTTATGTATTGGCACAAAACTAAACAGTCATAATTTCCTCACATCTGGTATTATTTTGCATTAGATTTGCTGTAACAGATCTATTGGAAATTTGGTTATATTCCCAATGATTCAGTCATGATTCAACTAACAATCATCAACATCTTCATTTACGGACAAGATATTCTTGGGCTCTGGCGCAGACAGACATTAAGGACAGCACGGTAGCTCAGTGGTTAGCACTGCCAACACACGCCAGGGACCTCGGAACCAAGGATGGGTGACTGTGTGGATTTTGCACATTCTCCCCATGTCTGCATGGGTTTCCTCTGGGGGCTCTAGTTTCCTCCCACAGTCCAAAAATGTACAGGTTAGGTGCAGTAGCCATGGGAAATGCATGGTTACAGGAATAGGAATAGGAAAAGAAGATGGGTCTGGGTGACCCCACTTTGGATGGTGGGTGTGGGCTCAATAGTCCGAAAGGCTTGCTTCCACACTGCAGATATTCTATGATTAATCCTGATTCTCCAGTTACTTCAGTCAAACATTTATAATAATACAAGAATTGGCATTTAGCCTCTTAAGCATGCTCAAGGTTTCAAAATATACTAAGCAATCTTTGCTCTTTCCCAGACTTTACTAGACAGAAGCAGTAAGTACATGGTACACCTTGTTAGTTATGTATTCGTTCGCTCCCAAAATTGCTGGAAGAGCAAGCTCATAAAAGAATGGCCGGGGCCTTTGTGAACAATGGAAAAATAATGCAGTGCTTTAACGGAATTTGAGGACTGACAAATAAATGCAGAAAGAGCTATGAAAGTAGATGAGTCCAGGTGGTGAATTCGAGGCCAAGTGAGTTATGGAATGAGATGGAAACAGAGAGCAGAATGAGATAGCAAAAAACAGACAATGGAAAATAGTTTAATCTCCTTAAACAATTCACAAGCTGAAGGAATGAGATTCCACACCTAGAAATTGTTTACAATCTTGGTGAGAGAGGCCAGAATTAATGATGGTGACGCTGATAAGAACATACTTACAGAGTTAAGCACAGTAATTAGCATTTTATGGTGCAGTTCATGCGCAACTTTGTAAAAATCACGGGGAGGTCACAAAAACAAGATGCTCTTTGTGCAAAACCTATGGGCGAAATAGCACCAACTGGTCAGAAATCTGTGGTGATTCATAATTCGTGAGGTACTGTTTTCTTGCAAGACGTTGCCTGCCTAAATGTATGCTATTTATCTCAGACACTTTTTAATTCTGTAAAATCTGAACCAAAACTATCTTCAAAGCTTCAATTTCCCCAATATCCACAGCCTTGACAGGGACAGAATTCAAAATATTCATGAATTTTAGTACAAGAAAAATGCTTTTTGATTTCACTCCAAATAGCCTAGCTCTACTTTAAAGATTACGTTCTTGTGTTTTTGAATATACTGCCGGAGGAATAGCTTCTCCATATCGATCTCGACAAACCTTTTAACATTATTAAAACATCTCCCAACATCCCAGATAAAAGCTAACCACCTGTCCTCGAAGCATAACCCTCAAAACCCAATGTGTTTCAAATGAATCCATGCCGTATCCCATCCAAAATACCCCTTCTGGGGTGAGCTACACTAAACTTCAGCATCCTAATCAAGTTTGACCAAAAGAGTCATAGAGATGTACAGCATGGAAACGGACCCTGAGTCCCTTTTAAATCTTTCTCCTCTCATCCTAAATCTATGCCCTCTCATTCTGGACTCCCCCAAGTTTATACAATTTATTAGTTTCAGTGAGTGAAATATAGAAGGGGTATTTTAGAAAGAAAATGGGTGCAAAATTCAAGCTGTAGATCTAAGAGTCACGTGCAGGACACCAAATCTGCATGGGTCAGACTCTACAAATTCTCAAAACTGATATCCAAGCAAAATTCTTCATTTTCCTTCTTTTATTTTAAAAACAAAACTTCCACAGCCTTTGAAAACAAAGTTGCATCATTTTCAACAAGATCAGAAAAATTAAATGAGGACTTCACTCTAGAAAGCTAAACAAACGCAGACTTACAGTTTGTTCATCCGACACTACATTTAGAAAACATTTACAATTCTAAGTGCTGGAGTATTTATTTTAATGAAAGGCAGTACTGTTTAAGCTCTGGTGTCAAGGGAGAATGGACTTTCAAAGGAAAAGGCAAGGCATTTTGCACATATTATGCAGCATGCAAATTCAATTCAGCTTTATAATATCCAACATTAGAAGCATTTTAAATATGAAAGGCTGCACATGATTTGTCATGCATTTGCAATGCTCAGTTGGTATTTAGGTCATACACCAAAATCCAAACCAGAAATTTTTAGTGTGGAGTGATATCTTGTTTCTTTATTTTACCATTGGCAACAAAGCCTCCAGCTGCTTTGTTCCAAAGGTTTGGAATTCCTTCCAAAACCTCTCTGCCTTTTTGAACCCTTCCTCTCCTTTAAGATCTTCCTGTCAATCTAATTCCCTAATTACACTTTTGCTCACCTGCCTAATATCTTGCGAATTTCACTCCCAAGTATCTGTTGTGAAGGACCTTGGGACATGCTGTCTATGTTAAAGGTAAGTCGCACCAGACTTTTACGTAGACTTTGAACAAGCCGTCAGTTCATGGTGAGAAGTAAAAGACAGATCAATCAGAAATTTCTGCTGTAAAAGGAAACAGTGTCAATGTCAGATTGCCAAACACTAATGGTAGATGATTATGTGCTGATTGTTAATGCTGCTAATAACCTTAAGGACAAATTACTAAGAAGAAAATATCTGGAGCTGCAACTTTACACACTTGAATCTATAGCAAGTGCATTTAAAGAACAGATTTAGCTAACTTTAGACCAGGACTGGTGGCACAACTTGTGAACTTCTAGATGTTTCAACTAAAGGTCCCTAAAGCCCTCGCATAGATAATTCCATGTTAAATTACATAGTAGCTTATTTTAAACCAGTACATTGCCCCTGGGCCACGCAGCTACTTAAACAGAAGGGGTGCAACAGATTTACTGTTCAACATATGATTTATTCACATCTATCACAGAGCTATGTTTTTTAGAATGCAGTAACTACACTTTTTCAGATCAACAAAATGTGCCAAGGAGTTTAACCATTCATTAGTACAACCACATATTTAAGTTTAAGAAGTTGACTCTTCCCAAATTATTAACATTAAAAAGAAAGAAATAAAAGTGCAAACTCCCAAACAGCCAGGGTGCGGTTTCGAATGGTACATAATTTGCTGCAGTACAGCAGGAGGGTTAGATTTTTGAACACACAATGCAACTTCTGAAAATATTCTAATTACTGTTTAGAGAAGTCACTTTACAAGGTCTTGGCTGTTATTAAGGCAGTATTGGCTTTGTTTTACCGCAACTATGAATAAAAGGTGAAGTACATGCTAACCAAAGACATCGTTAACAATGTCGGAGGTATTCCCCACAACTAAACCTAATGCAGCTAAAATGATTTGAGGAAGACTTTACGGCTCCAGGCTTTTCATTTCCACAGTAAACATGCCCTGATTTTAAAAGTTTACAAAATTATACTTGTGCTAACATGCAATGCACACACGCAACAGTGAGAGCAGTTTATTTATTTAAAAAAGAGAGATTTCCATGGATGTACAGTGCAGCCACGATCTCAAAAACGTTTTATCTCCAAGAGGAGTGGGAGAACAGAAAATTTCCATAGCCAGGCTCGCCAACAGATAAACTCACCATGATGGGAATCTTTTTCTCTTAAAAGCCTGCGCATTACCTGTCTGGCAGTAACTTGCTCATTAGAGGGGTAAAATCCTGGCAATAGGAGCTCAGTTGAGAATACAGCTGTTTCTTCCAGGCACATTTTGTGAACCCTAGACAAACTGGCAATCAAGTTTTGGCGACAATGCTTTAAATGTAAAAACCCAAGTGCCAGAAATCATGAATAAACTTCTGTATGTTGCACTGCACTTCAATCCTTTGGCGGAGGTACATGTTGACATACTAACCAACTATGGAGGCAGCAGTCTGTTTAGACATAGGCAAGATGATTCATGGACAACGCCAAAGGGCACATTGTAAGAGAAACATGAGCTGTGTTGACTTTAAAACTTAAACGTAGTGGCTCCATCAAACAGGAAATCTCTTCAATTCTCCCACAACTAGCTTCTTACCCCAGGGTCACCTGCCTGCTCCCTTTGATGTTACTACATCACCCTTCGAACATCACCTACGTTGAACCTGTAGCACAGCAACTGTTGCCTGCCTCTTTATTCTGAATATTCACTTAAAATTAAATACATCATTAAACAAACATAATCAAGAATTTCAATGAACTAAATATAATAACAACGTAATTGTGCTCTGATGAAAAATCATAAAATCAATTGTCCAAATAAATTCTGCAACACATTAAACTGCCTCTCCTATTAACTGCAAGCAGCAATAAGCTGCTGGTTTTCTAAGACTTAGTTCCTGCTTTTCTATTTCTTGTGTTCAATTCTTTAATCCATCTCCTCACAGATTCATACACTGCAGAAAAGGCCCTTCGGCCCATCATGTTTGCACCCACACAACTACCGCTAAAAGTGCACGAATCCCAGTTTCCTGCACTTGACCCATATCCTTGAATGTTAACATATTTGAAGTGCTCATCCCAATTTTTTTTTTGAAAGGTTGTAAAATTTCCAGCCTCCACTACCTTCCTGACAGTGGAGTGAAATTCCACAAACACTAACAACAGGCTAGGATTATCTACAGTTGTCATTCCTGACACATGATCCTGGACAGGGTATGCTGTTCAACCATTAACTGTTGGAACCCTAGTTAAATCCACTACAAACCATGTGCCTAAACATACACTTTCTAACAGACCTGTCTGACAGCAATCAGGCCCAAGACCTTCCACAACTGGCAATGATGCCAGCTTTAATGGTCCATCACCACTCAGTTCAGATCAGATAATCTAGAGTGGTGCTGGAAAAGCACAGCAGGTCAGACAGCATCCGAGGAGTAGGAAAATCGACTTCGAGCATAAGCCCTTCATCAGGACCGGACTGGAGTCCTGATGAAGGGCTTATGCTTGAAGTTGATTTTCCTACTCCTCGGATGCTGCCTGACCTGCTGTGTTTTTCCAGCACCACTCTAATCTAGACTGTAATTTCCAACATCTGCAGTCCTCACTTTTGCCTCAGATCAGATAGCGCTGCACAAAATGAGGATTAAATCAGACAGGCCATCTAGTCCACATGGTTTGGTGGCATATTCCTCAACAATCATTTGCTGGCAAAATCAATCTTAAAGCTGCTCTACATGTTTAATTGACTTTGATAAATTTTTGAGACAGTCTGCTTGAAAACATATCTCACAAGTGAACAGTCAAATTTCAATGACACCAAAGCAATGGCCCAAAGAAAAACAGATTTGTTTTTGGCGAAGAGGCAGATCAGAATCCAAACCTTGGATTTTTTTTAAAAAAGATCTGTAACATAAAGCAAGGTGAATGTTGTGAACTGTTTCCTGTGATGTGTTGAACATTGTGGACTGTTTCCACTGTTGTGTCAAAATGAGAGCAGAGTTTTTAGTACAGGTTTTTGGATGTGGATTGACCTGAAATTTCCTCAATAAAAGTTGTGAATTTTGTTTTTGAAAAGACATCTATTTCCAGTTTTGTTGCTGCAGAGCATCAACCAGACAGGGAAAAGTCTCGACGAAAAAAACTCCATTTCTGCAATAACATTGAGTTAACTAAGCCTGGCAGACTTAAAAACAATCTGAGTCCCGTCTTCATTTGCTTTCAAATGCTGACAATCATAAAACAACGACAGAACTTCAGATTAGAGTCAGCTTGGGTAATAAGAAACTGCCATTGAAATGGAACTGTTTGCCTGAACAAACCATTGTCTTTCAAGTAAGCTATGCATCATTCATTTTACTTTATGAAGAATGCTGTTTAATAACAGACATGTGCGTGTTGGAATTACACAGAGTTAGAATCCATTCAGCATCACTGACCCTTTACCAGCTCCGAAAAGAACAACCCAATTAGCTCCACATCTTGCTCTTGCCACAAAGCCATGTATGCTTATATTTTCTTTTTCATATATATATTCAATTCACTTTAGAAAAAATCCTATTGAATTTGCTTTCACCAGCTTTGCAAGCCATGCATTCCAGATCATCATAGCTTGCTGCTAAAAACAAAATCTCCTCCCTGATTCTTTCATCAATTATCTTTATCTAGTCTCCTCTCAATGGAAACAGACTCTCCTTGCTATATCTGCCAAGGTCCATCCACATTTAAAATTCTTCCATTAAAGTCTCCATTGACCTTTCTGGTCCTTAAGAAAATAATGTAGATGTTTCAGTGTCTTGAGGTGCTGGATACAGCTCAGAGTCAGATGTACAGCACAGAAACAGAGCCTTCAGTCCAACTTGTCAAAGAGAACCAGATAGCCTAAGTTAATCTGGCCCCATTTGCCAGCATTGGCCCATAATCCTCTAAACTCTTCCTATTCATATATCCATCCAGCTGCCTTTTAAATGTTGTAATTGTACCAGCCTCCACCACTTCATCTGGCAGCTCATTCCATACATGCACCACCCTCTGCATGAAAAAGGTGCCCCTTAGGTCCCTTTTAAATCTCTCCCCTCTCACCTTAAACCTATGCCCTCTAGTTTTGGACTCCCTCGCCCCAGGGAAAAGACCTTGTTTATTTACCCTATCCATGCCCCTCATGATTTTATAAACCTCAATAAGGTCACCCCTCAGCCTCCAACATTCCAGGGAAAACAGCCCCAGATTTTCTCTGTAGTTCAAACACTCAAACCATGGCAACGTTCTTGCAAATCTTTTCTGAACCCTTTCAAATTTAACATCATCTTTCCTATAGCAGTGAGACCAGAACTGAATGCGGTCCTTAGTATCAACTGTGGCCAATCTCCAAGATCTCCCTAACTGATGTGCTCAGAATTGTCTAAGCAGTAATTTATTGTTTCACACAACCTTCCTGGTCTTTGAACTCCGTGTCAGGGTTTACAAAGCCAAGAATCCTGTATGCACTTTTTTCTTCAAACATATAGAGCCCACTCACACAAACCTTTGAAGGTGGTAGGACATGCTGTGTGAGTTTGCTGTTCCGACACCCTTTTCAGATTTGCAGATACCTTCTCAGAATATGTGGCAGAAAACCTGGAAGCAAATTCCAGGAGGGAGGTGGTTGACCACCCTAAAACACTCAGCACAGAACACGTCCTTACAAGTAGCTCACTGTCACCAGTTTCTGCGGCATGTGGTTTTGTATACAGGAATTCAAACTACCAATTAGCAGTCCAGTCTGAGATCCACATTGAATGCAGGAGCGGAAGAGCTTTTAAAAAAAAACTCAACTATCAGAATGATTCAAGATTTATGTACTTGTTAGTGCATGGAGCTTGACGAGTAGTGCCAACCCCAATTGCTGAAAAACACTGGGTTCATAGATAAAGAAAGGTCAACCAGGAGAGACAGAAAAGGGCTGCAGGCCAACAACAACTCATTGCATTCAGGAGAAATAGGCAGAACAAGGGAAGAGAGCAAAGAGTTTGCGATTTTTGAGAAGATTTGTAGCTCAGATTGTGGTTCGGGTCATAAGTTTGCTCACTGAGGTGGAAGGTTTGTTCTCAGATGTTTCGTCACCATGCTAGCTGCCACCAGTGAGCCTCCATTGAAGTACTGGTGTTCTGTCTTTCTTCCTATGTGTGTGTCTTGGTCTGTGTGGTGGGTGATATCACTTCCAGTTCTTTTTCACAGAGGTTACTAAATAGTGTCCAAACCAATGTGTTTATTGATGGAGTTCCAGATTGAATGCCAGGCCTCGAGTGGTGAAAGAGTGATCAAAGAGTTCCAAATTGTTTGAAAATGTAATCAATTTTTCTAAGCAACTTGTTTGATAGCATTATTACATACCTATGAAGCAGATGGGACTTGAACTGGGGCCTCTCAGTCCAGAGTTAGGGACACTACCACTGAGCCACAAGGGCTTTCAATGAAAGAGTAAATAGTGCCTCACAAATTGAATCCTTGGTGTAAGCTATCAATTGAAGGGAATAAAATTAAGTTGCGCAGTGCCTTTCAAAACCTCAGCATACTCTATTTTTCTTTACCATCAATAAATTATTTTTGAAGTGCTCATATTATTATAATTCAAGGAGACTTTACTCTTACAGTAAAGGACCAAAGTCAGTTTAACTCTAGCTGAAATTCCAGTCTCAAACCTCAAGCACTGAGGCCAATTATAGTGCTCAAGGCTGGAATCGAACCTGGATCCCTGATGCTGTGAGGCAGCAGTGCTAACCACTGAGCCACTCTTCCATGGAAGTGTTATGGTGCAGGAGAAGGCCATTCAGCCCACACAACTCGGGACTGCTCCTCTAAAGCAACAAAACTTCCCAAGATGCTTTGGATGATGTATAGCCCAAGCTTGGTCAGGGTTAAATTTTAAGTAACATCTCTAAGTGGGAGAGAGTGATGACGAGAATAGGGAGGGAAGTGCACAGCTTGAAGTGCAGGCAGCTGAAGGCACATCAATAATGGAATAATTAAAATCAGGGCTGCTCCAAAAGTCTGACTTTGAATACAAATATTTCAGTGGACTCAGGGGCTGGAGGAGATGCGAAGACAAGACACAGTGGAAGGAATTTGAAAACCAAGCATTGTCAAAGCAGCAATCAGTGAGCACGGTGTGACACTGGACAAGCAAGCAAGGCAGAGAACTCCAGTTTATAAATGATCAGCTAACCTCTCAGACCTTCCACACCACAACTATCTTCTTACACACCAGGGAGGACTCCAAATAGCCAGGTTGGACTTATCCTGCTTTTTAAGGACAGGACATACCCGGGCAATTTTGCACATTGGCAGGGAGATGCCAGAGTCACAGCTGTACAAGAACAGTTTGGCTAGGGTGACAGCGCAGACAAAGCACACATCCTCAAGTGCTATTATCAGAAGGACCCACAGCTTTTACAATAACCAGTGAATCCAGCCATTTCAGGTGGAGTGATTGAATTGGCTAAAGACTAGCATCTGTAAAGCTGGGGATCTTTGGAGAGGGAATAATCTTCAATATCGGGTGAATGCCAGGATTATGAATACAGAAATTTTTAATTCAACAGAGATCCCAAGCCAAAAAAAACAAACTCATCACCCCAGAGCCAAGTTTCAACCCCAGCCAAGCTGTCAATATAACTGCTGATACCAAAGTCATTAACAGTGATGGCCTAATTTGGTTGGACATGAACTGTTTGGAGAGGTGACAGTGATGTGTAAACTCAAGGAGAAAAGGGAAGAGGTGGGTAAGGTTAAATTGCAGCAGCAGCATCGCAACTAGCAGATGGAACAACTAAGGACGGCTACTTCAGGAGATAGAGGCAGATGCATCTGGACATGGGGAGAATGCTAAGAGACACATTCACACAAGGCCATTCTCTGAGGCTCTCAGAACAGCACTGTCAGTCATAGGAAGGTAACTAGCCCATAGGTGAGGGTTTGGAGTTGGGAAAAGGAGAAGTGTGTAAATCATGTGGGTGACAGGCCATGGAAAAAATGACTAATTGCACAGCAACGCATCTAAGTGACAGCAAAAAAAACACAGGAGAAAGCATTCCAAGAGGGGAAGAAAGGAATACAAGTGATGAGATGCTGGAAATCTGTAACAAAGACCAAAGTTGCTAGAGAAACGCAGCAGAAATAATGCTGAAGGGTCAAAATGTGAACTGTATTCTCTCCAAAGATGCTGCCAGACCTGCTGAGTTTCTCCAGCAATTTATACATTTGTGTTATATGAGTGATGGGCTCAGATTAAAAGCAGGAGCCAAAACACTCATGCAAATAATCACAAAAGCAATTGAGTTCATCAGAAATTAGGCAAGACTTCTTGCAGTCATGGAAGACAAGGAGGAGTCAATACAGAGCAGTCTAAAGGTAAGACTTAGACCCTGAAACAGGAAAATGTTGACTGGGAGAAAGCGTAGTATTAGTCTAAAGTGTTTGGATGCAGAGATGCCAGTGTTGGACTGGGGTGGGCAAAGTCAGAAGTCACATGACACCAGGTTACAGTCCAACAGGTTTACTTAAAATCACCAGAGTTTGGAGCACTGCTCCTTCATCAGGTGATGACTTGCTCTGATGAATGAGCATCGCTCCAAAAGCTTGTGATTTTAACTAAACCTGGGGTTGTGCAACTTCTGACTTTGCAATGTTTGGAGACAAATGCAGCAAGCCAGTGGATCAGAAGTGAGCAATTCCATTTTTGATTACTGTTGTGCTTCCATCACACTTGGTGTTATTGACATTGTATGAACACAAAGGAAACAAGGCATTCTTCACTGACTTTTTACTAGGTAATTGAACTAAACATTTATGGAAACTGCATGACTCACTGAAATGTAATATTTAACACTGGGTTAGTCTTCTGAAATTGTTATCGCCACAAGGAAGAGGATGTTAAAAACAGCAGTTAGATAAATCGCAGGAGGAAAATGCAGTCACTCTGCCAGTTTCCCAGAACCTAGCTCTTCAGTCTGACCTCGGGTGATCCTCAACAGATGATCTTGAGACTTTGTGCACTTGCACATCTGATCAGAACACAGGATCCATTTTCGAACAATGGCAGAACCTTGACACAAAGTCTCTTACTTACTCGTCTACACACAGGCGTTTAATCTTCACTTGTCCAATGACCTGAAAAAAAGACAGTCTGACCTTTGTACGCTGGATCCTTCTCCATTTTTCTTACCCTCACCATGAGTTGCTCCTTACAGATTTAAAGAAGGCCATGTACACCGTAGTGAATAAGGAAACAATGCTAATAAAAGGTCAAATGATACATTTTGTCAATATGTTCCTGATGTGGGAGGAGGTAAAGGAAGATACATAATATCAAACTCCGCTCCGTTCTTTCAAAGGATATTTGCTCTCCAGCAATAAGAAATCACCACTGAATATTCCTGCTGCTTTTATCTTGATGTATTTCAAGAACTAATGCAAACTGGAGATCTCCACTGAAGTTCACTCTTGCCAGCTACCACCCAGAAGCTCACTGATGACTCCACACAAGACTCCTGCTCCTCAAGGTCCACAAAGGAGCTGCAGCCCATACCAAACGCTCTATACCTCATGTGCATTCTGATGTGCTTTTTTTTAGTGCGAGCAGCAGCGGAGGTAAGACGAACCCGAAAGACTGCAGCTAAGGTAAGGCAGTTTTTTTTAAATTACTTACCGGTAGCGGACAGCAGTGTTTTCCCTTTCACAGAAGGAGTGGGAGCAGAGTAAGGAAGTTACAAGGACTAGAGAGGCAGCCGGGAAGGAAAGCAGTGACCATATATATCAGCAAGGCGGCTAAAGCCGAGACTCTACAACTGTACTGTCTCCCACCCGCTCTCCTCCCCTAACCTAGTTAATAAGGTAAGGTTCATTCTAAACTTCTTCTATTGAATACAAGTTTGTTATTAAGTTTATAGCAACTTGAACTAAGCTTTCTACTTTAGTACTGATGGGTGTTCAGATAAGTTGGGTATGGATGCTAGGGCCGTTGCTTGCTCCTCCTTCAGAAAGTGGCAGGTGGGAGACATGACACACGTCTCCGCTGGCTACATCTGCGGGAAGTGCACCCAACTCCAGCTCCTTGAAAACCGTGTTAGGGAATTGGAGCTGGAGCTGGATGAACTACTGAACATTTGGGAGGCTGAGGGGGTAATTGAGAGGAGTTACCGGGTCACTCCTAAGGCTCAGGACAAGGATAGATGGGTTACAGGTAGGAGGAGGAAAGGGGACAGACAGACAGTGCAGAGATCCCCTGTGGTCATTCCCCTCAGCAATACGTATACCATTTTGGATACTGCTGGGTGGGGGGATGACCTACCAGAGGAAAGCCACAGCAGTCAGTTCTCTGGCACTGAGCCTGACACTGTGGCAAAGAAGGGAAGGGGGGAGAATAGAAAAGTACTCATGGTAGGGGACTCGATAGTTAGGGGAATTGACAGGAGATTTTGGGGTCAGGATCAAGATTCCCTGAAGGTATGTTGCCTCCCTGATCGGGTGTATAAAGTTCTAAAAGGGGAGGGCAAACTGCCAGAAATCGTGTTACATATTGGCACTAATGATCTAGCCAGGAAAAGGATCGAGGATATAAAAAGTGATTTCAGGGAGTTAGGACGGAAGCTGCAAAGCAGGACAAACAGAGTAGTGTTCTCTAGTTTACTACCGGTGCCACGAGATAGCGAGGCGAGGGACAGGGAGCGGGCGCAGCTTAACACGTGGCTGCACAGCTGGTGTAGGAGGGAGGGCTTCAGATATGTAGATAATTGGGATGCCTTCTGGGGAAGGTGGGACCTGTACAAGAAGGACGGGTTGCATCTGAACTGGAAGGGGACCAATGTCCTGGGTGGAAGATTTGCTCAAGTAGTTCAAGAGGCTTTAAACTAGAATGGCAGGGGGGTGGCAACCTGAGCTGTATATCAGAGGTGAGAGTTGATGCAGATGAGGCAATAGCAAGAGGGAGACCAGCAAGTGGGAAGGATTTTCCTGGGAAGGAACCTAGGGATCAGTTAAAGTGTGTTTGCTTTAATGCAAGGAGTATCAGGAATAAAAGTGATGGACTTAGAGCACGGATCAGTACCTGGTGCTATGATGTTGTGGCCATAACAGAGACATGAGTTTCTCAGGGGCAGGAATGGTTGCTGGATGTTCCAGGATTTAGAGCATTTAAAAAGAATTGGGGGGGGGGGGGGGGAGGGAAAGAAGAGGGGGTGTAGCACTGCTAATCAGAGAGGTTATCACAGCCACAGAAGCTTCCATTGTAGAGGAAGATCTGCCTACCAAGTCAGTATAGGTGGAAATTAGGAACAGCAAGGGAGCAGTCACCTCATTAGGGGTTTACTACAGGCTCCCCAATAGCAGCAGGGAGATGGAAGAAAGCATAGGTCAGCAGATTTTGGAAAAGTGTGGGCATGGTAGGGTTGTTGTAATGGGTGATTTTAACTTTCCCAATATTGATTGGAACCTCCTTCAAGCAGAAGATTTGAATGGAGCTGTTTTTGTAAGGTGTGTTCTGGAGGGTTTCCTAACTCAGTACGTTGACAGGCCGATGAGGGGAGAGGCCATTCTAGACTTGGTGCTTGGAAACAAGCCGGGCCAGGTATCACATCTTGTGGTGGGAGGGCATTTTGGTGATAGTGACCACAACTGCCTCACATTCTACATAGCTATGGAGGAGGAGAGGATTAGACAAAATGGGAGGATATTTAATTGGGGAAGAGGAAACTATGATGCGATTAGACATGAGTTAGGAAGCATGGATTGGGAGCAATTGTTCCATGGTAAAGGCACTATATACATGTGGAGACTGTTTAAGGCACAGTTGTTGCATGTGATGAATAAATATGTCCCTCTGAAAAATGCAAGAAGTGGTAAGATAAAGGAACCTTGGATGACGAGAGCGGTGGAGCCTTCTCGTCAAAAGGAAAAAGGTAGCTTACATAAGGTGGAGGAAGCTAGGGTCAAGCTCAGCTCGAGAGAATTACAGGCAGGCGAGGAAGGAGCTCAAAAATGGTCTGAGGAGAGCCAGGAGGGGGCACAAGAAGGGTTTGGCAGAAAGGATTAGTGTGAACACAAAAGCATTTTACACTTATGTGAGGAATAAGAGAATGGTCAAAGAAAGAGTAGGGCTGATCGGGGATAGCATAGGGAATTTGTGTGTGCAGTCTAAGGGAGGTAGGGGAAGCCCTAAATGAGTTTTTTGCTTCTGTCTTTGCGAAAGAAACAAACTTTGTAGTGAATGAAACCTTTGAAGAGCAGGTGTGTATGCTGGAATGGATAGAGATAGAGGAAGCTGATGTGCTGAAAATTTTGTCAAACATTAAGATTGACAAGTCACCAGGCCCGGACCAGATTTGTCCTTGGCTGCTTTGGGAAATGAGAAATGCAATTGCTTTACCACTTGCGAATACCTGAGGACTGGAGAGAGGCAAATGTAATTCCTCTCTTCAAGAAAGGAAACAGGGAAATCCCAGCAATTACAGATCAGCAAGTCTCACGTCTGTTGTCTGCAAGATGTTAGAAAGGATTCTGATGGATAGGATTTATGACCATCTGGAAGAGCATGGCTTGATTAAATGCAGTCAACACTGCTTTGTGAGGGGCAGGTCATGCCTCACAAACCTTATCGAGTTCTTTGAGGATGTGACTAGAAAAGTTGATGAGGGTTGAGCTGTGGGTATGGTGTATATGGACTTCAGCAAGGCATTTGATAAGGTTCCCCATGGTAGGTTCATTCAGAATGTCAGGAGGAATGGGATACAGGGGAACCTAGCTGTCTGGATACAGAATTGGCTGGCCGACAGAAGACAGCGAGTGGTAGTAGAAGGAAAATATTCTGCCTGGATGCCAGTGGTGAGTGGTGTTCCACAGGGCTCTGTCCTTGGGCCTCCACTGTTTGTAATTTTTATTATTAATGACTTGGATGAGGGGATTGAAGGATGGGTCAGCAAGTTTGCAGATGACCCAAAGGTTGGAGGTGTCCTTGACAGTATACAGGACTGTTGTAGGCTGCAGCGGGACATTGACAGGATGCAGAGATGGGCTGGGAGGTGGCAGATGGAGTTCAATCTGGATAAATTCAAGGTGATGCTTCTTGGAAGTCAAATTTGAAAGCTGAGTACAGGATTAAGGATAGGATTCTTGGCAGTGTGGAGAAACAGAGGGATCTTGGTGTGCAGGTACATAGATCCCTTAGAATGGCTACCCAAGTGACAGGGTTGTTAAGAAAGCATATGGTGTTTTGGCTTTCATTAACAGGGGTATTGAGTTTAAGAGTTGTGAGATTTTGTTGCAGCTCTATAAAACTTTGGTTAGACCGCACTTGGAATACTGCGTCCAGTTCTGGTCGCCCTATTATAGGAAAGATGTGGATGCTTTGGAGAGGGTTCAGAGGAGGTTTAGCAGAATGCTGCCTGGACTGGAGGGCTTATCTTATGAAGAGAGGTTCACTGAACTCGGACCTTTTTCATTGGAGAAAAGGAGGAGGAGAGGGGACCTAATTGAGGTATACAAGATAATGAGAGGCATAGATAGAGTCGATAGCCAGAGACTATTTCCCAGGGCAGAAATGACTAACACGAGGGGTCATAGTTTTAAGCTGGTTGGAGGAAAGTATAGAGGGGATGTCAGAGGCGGGTTCTTTACACAGAGAGTTGTGAGAGCATGGAATGCGTTGCCAGCAGCAGTTGTGGAAGCAAGGTCATTGGGGTCATTTAAGAGACTACTGGACATGCATACGGTCACAGAAATTTGAGGGTGCATCCATGAGTATCAGTGGTCGGCACAACATCGTGGGCTGAAGGGCCTGTTCTGTGCTGTACTGTTCTATGTTCTATGTTCTAAAGTGACACTCCAACATTAGTTAGTCAAAAATTACTCAACACTGGGTTATAGTCCAACAGGTTTATTTAAAACTAGAAGCTTTCAGAGCCCTGCTCTTTCATCCAGCAGCTAGTGAGAGAGAATACATCAGGCAAGGTCAAAGATTAAAGGATGTCTGATGTATTCTCTCTCACTAGCTACCTAAGGAAGGAGCGGGGGCTCCCGATAGCTTGTGGTTTCAAATAAACCTGTTGGACTATAACCAGACGTCGTGTGATTTTTGAGTTTGCCCACCCCAGTCCAACAACAGCCCCGCCATATCAACATTAGATATGTCAGCTGTGGCTCAAATGACGAGCACTCTCACCTCTGGTTCAGAGGACTGAGACTTCAAAGCCCACTCTAGAAACTGGAGTACAAATCCAGGAAAATCCTCAGCATGCTTGACTGAAACAAGAACCGGGAGGGAGAATACATACTTATGCCGGTATCTGGAAACAGGGGTCACAGTTTTAAAATCAGGAGTTGTCCACTTAAAACAGAGATGAGGTGGGCATTTTTCCCACCAGGGGTTCAGCGGGTCTGTGACTCTCGACCCGGAAAAGGCAGGAAGCACAGTCCTTGAATATTTTTGAAGCAGAAGTGGATCAATTCTTTGGATACAAGGAGTTGACGTGCCTACCAGGACAGGCAGGAAGGTGAATTGAAGGTTACAATAAGATCAGTCAAGGTCTTATTGAGCAATGGAGCATTCTGAATTTTTTATCTGTATGGTCATATGTTGCAAAGGGGCTACAGTATCTCAAAGGAAAGACTCATGTCTGGCCCTAAGGTGGATGTGAAAGAACTGCAGGGTAAGCCCTCCCAGGCTTGTGGCCAACACTGATACCATGAGCAACATCAGTAAAACAGATTACCCCATATCCAGCCATTTGTGGGAGTTGGTGCGTGCAAATTTCCTACATTGCAGCAATAACCGTGCTTCAAAAACACTTAAGTGAACATAATGTACTTTGGGACGTCCAATGCTTGTGAAAAATCTTGCCAAAATGCTTTCTTTCAACATCCTGCTGCTTTGACATAAATAACTTAAATATTTTATCAAAGTATGTTTGGTTACGTTCACATCTACTTCAGATCAGCATGTCAGTCAAAGAGTCAGTTTCTCAGAGACTTGAGCAATGTTCTTGAGAGAGTAATTAATCCACATTTCAGTTTACTTTCAGAGTTCTTTGAGGGGTGTCGCTGATACAGTCAGTACTTTGCCCAGCTTGCAGTTTCACAGACTAGTAGAAGTCCTGGATTTGACTGATGGCATTCCGAAACACAGGTTTCAGCTGCAGCGGTGATCAGCATGCTAGAATTAGTTTGGCTGCCTCAGGACGAGGCTGACAGTAGGAAAAAATGAACCATGGTTGAAGGGAAGAGCATTCTGGGAAGGCTAGGAGATGGTCAAAAAGGGAAAAGCCAGGGTCAGAAAATGAGTTGGGGGTAGTGAACCAGGGAGAAAGAGAAAGAGAGGTTGAAAGAGGCGGGGAGAAAAGGAAAGAGAGCAGGTGAGCTGGGGCAAGAGGGAGAGACGAGAGAAAGAGGAGGAAAGAAATGCCAACCAGGAATGGACTAGGGAGTGAAGTGAAAGACAGAAAAAAAAAGTACTGCCAGAGTAAAAATGATCATCCAGGCAGCCTTTTCATACAGGGTAATCCAAAGTTCTTTACTACTCATGAAGTGCAGATACTGATGTAATGTAGGAAACTATGCAGAAAATAAGTCCATGCCTAAAAATAAACACAACTTAACATTCCAACACAAAACAACATTCTCTGGGAAAAACACAGACTTGCGTGCAATGGACTTCCATGACTTATAATTTTTTTTTAGTTAATGTGAATCCCAGACCCCAGCCACAAGTCCCTTGACTCCAGTTACTGTCCATAGTGTGTGGGAGCAGGACACAGTAGTGACAAGTGGAAAAACAACTGCTTCCAGGACACAAGGCCTCTTTCATGTAAAGCCATCTGTGGTAATTTCAAACCCAACTTTTCATAATTGCAACATTCCAACCTGAGCATCTGAAGTTCAGCAATTATCCAGCAGTTGTCCTTTTTAAGTGACTTGAGCTTGAAACTATGAATATTCCATAAACAGTAATCCAAATGGAATGCACTTTTAACTGATAAAGCCGAGGAACATTGTGTTTGCCTGTTCATATATTTGACATGCTGACACTACTATGAAAACAGCTGCAAAAAAAATCTAGTATTTCAAGGGCACCGATCTATATTTAGATACAAATGAAAATTCTCTAGAAACAGAAGATAAAGGCTACACTACTGTCAAAGCACCATCACTCACAATTAATGCTGCCTACATGACATACTTTTGGTTTCTAATCCCTTTCTCCTCTCAATAGTACACCACTCTCCTCATCAGGCTGGCTTCAATACTGAGGGAAGACCGCTCTGTCAGAGATACGTCATTCTGACAAGACGTTCAGTTAAGATCCTGTCAGCCCCATCATGTGAACACAAAATGCCACTATTTAAAATATCAGCACACAACATATAGACCCGTCATCCTAACACAGATGGGAAAAATAATGATTATTTCTTTCACTGCTGTTTGGGAATTCTTGCTGTGCTTAAATTGGTGGAGATGCTTCCAAGGCCATAATGCCGGCTAAACGCTCAAAAATATTCCGCTGGCCTGTGAAGTGCTTTGGAACGCAGGTTCCTAAAATGGCCTTATGGAAGTTTATAAAATCACAAGAGGCATGCAGAGGTCTTTTCCCCAATATGGGGGAGTCCAAAACTAGAGCGCATAGGTTCAAGGTGAGAGGGGAAAGATATAAAAGGGACTTAAGGGGCAACTTTTTCACGCAGAGGGTGCTACATGTATGGAATGAGCTGCCAGAGGAAGTGGAGTAGGCTGATAGAACTACAACAGTCAAAAGACATCTGGATGGGTATATGAAGAGGAAGAGTTTAGAGGAAAACGGGCCAAATGTTGGCAATTGGGACTAGATTAATTTAGGATATCTAGTCGGCATGGACGAGTTGGACTGGAGCATCTGTTTCCATGCCGTACATCTCTATGCTACTAAATGTTAGATATAAATGCAGGCTTTCTCTTCCTTTATGCTCATGCGAGAGGTCAAGGGAGTGAGCAGACCAAAACTGCGGCCTTCTCTACATCAGGGAGATCAAACATAAAATTACGGAATGGCTCACCATGCATCACATCCGGTTCAGCAGAGGCCTGACCAGACCTCTCAGTCACCGCCCATTTCAATTCCCCTCCCCACTCCCTTTCCGACATTACCATCCTTGGCCTCCTCCATTGCCAAAATAAACCACAGTGCCTATTGGAGGAACAGCACCTTATCTTCCGCCTGGGCACCCAACAGCTCCGAGGACTCAACATTGAGTTCTCCAATTTCAAATAACCTCCTTCCCCACCCCCCGACTCCCTTCCCAGCCACTCCCCCTCCCTGCCACCAAGCGGATTCATTCCTCCCATTGACCAACCAAATTGTACCCTCTACCTGTCTTCACCTATCCCCATTTTACCACCTTGCCCCCGCCTCCCCCAACACCCACCCCCAATCCTGAAGAAGGGTTACACCCAAAATGTCGACTTCTGCAACCCCTGGTGCTGCCTGGCTTGCTGGGTCTTCGAGCCTCCTGTCTGTCTACAATACATTACCAAGGAAGCATGTATCAATTTATTTATCAATGCAATTATGCAGGAGAAGCAGAGTAGCGCAAGATTCTGGTCAAGTAGCCCTGATGATCATTTTAGAAAAATTAGTTCAAATTCCATCATTGCAACCAGATTAATTTCCATTGGTTACATAGACTTGGTCCTCCTTTTTGTAGGATGGGCAATTGTCACATCTTTGGGAAGATGCCAGTAGTTGTAGCTGTATGATAATAACATGGCTAAGAACACAATTAGCTTGAGGGCACAAGTCTTTGGGATGTTGTCTCGACTCTGTAGCCTCTGCTGTATCTATGCCTTTTGGCTGGTTCTTGTAAACTGGATTCTCTGTAAATTGACATCTGTGATACTGGGGACAACAAGAGAAGATCGACATGGATCATTCATTCAGCAGTTGAAGATGTGCACTATCTTTTGCACTCGCGAACTGACACTGTGGTTGGCTTTGGGACTGGGATATTTGTTCACCCTCTCCCCTTGCCCATCACCATTCATGATTGAATGTGGTAGGACTACAGAACTTCAAACTAATCCAATGGCTGTGGGATAACCTAGCTCTGTTTAGCATGGAGCAGTCCTGTAGAGGAGTTTCGCCAGCTCTGATTTTACTCAGGCCGGTGTTCCTTCCAGCATGCTCACTACAAGGACCAGGGTTGGTTCTGAGCTGGCCTTAATGGTGGAATCAGGGTTATGTATACCATCCAAGGATAAACTGCATACTGGAGCAATATCACATCTATCACCTTAAACATCATTGACTACAAGTGAGATGAAGCAGAAAGAAGGAGGCTGCAAGTGGGTCAAGGAGGGATGAGGAGACAACAAGGATAGTTGGGAAAAAGGATGTTGTAAAGGGGCAAGAAGAGAGGAGGCTGTACATTGGTAGGGAGAAACAGACTGCTAAGGAGAGACAATAGTTTCATCAACAAATGAATACTCAGCTAAGTGGGATCCAAGAAAACTTCATATCACTGAGGTAATGAATGTCTTGCAAACAAATGTGGAATCTCTAGTTTAAGGCCAGATAACATTAGGAACTAACAATGAGCTACTGTAACAAACACATTGTTAATTTTAATCTGGGATTGAGATCTGATATGCATGAAATAGGATTGTTACTGTCTAGTTAAATGTTCTAGCTTTGTACACATGAAAGAAACTCATTTAAGTTATGACCTCACCAGCTTATGGAAGATATTTCAGGTAATAGCATTTCTTATGAAGAAGTGCATGCCTGTTATTTTGAAAAAAAAATTGTTAATTCAGTCTGGCTGTCTTATACCAATGTAAATACAATGGTGTTTAGGAAATGTAATGCTTTTGTTGAGTGTTGTGGCCTTAAATTTAATGGAGAGTCCATAATTATTGAGGATGTTGATGAATTATTCTAATTCTATTTTTGTGCAAGTCCAAATACCTCAGTTAATCAAAATAAAGAAGATACTGTAATAATGCAAGAGGGATAAGTCGCTATTAAGAATGAAAAAGATGACCCTCAAAAACCAAAAATTAGCCCTTTGAAAAACTTACAATATTTTGACCTATACAGAGCATCAAAAACACGTAGCCCCACAGCATGCTGTGTGGAAGGAAAAAAAGCATGCAATTTGCTGACAGCATTTTCTTTAGAAACCACCAGTTTGGAGTGGACAAGATTGCTTGTATTCTATAAACTTAGTATCAGTAATAAAAACTCTCAATCCACATTCACCTACCCATACATCAAGGTGCATGGTTATGTAAACCAAAGTGTAATAAGCTATCTGTTCTTGCATAAAGTCAAGAAACCAAAGCAATGAAATGTGCATTTTGGTATTCCCACAGAATGTCCCACAATTAATAGTCCTGAAACTACTGCAGCATTAGAAAAATGTCTTGCATTTATATAGTGCCCTTCACAACCTCAACATGTCTCAAAGCATTTCAAAGTCAATTAAACATTTTTGAAGTACAGACACCAGGGTAATGTAGGAAATGCAGGAATCAATTTTGTGCATGGCACACTATCATTGACAGCAATATGGTGATAACCAATAATCAGTTTAGCAAAGCTGACTGAGGGATAAATGTTGAGCAGAATGTCAGGTGAACTCCTTCTTGGAAATAGTCATCATTTACATCCGTACCTAACATGACAAAAAGGGCCTCAGCTTAATGTTAACCTAATTTCAAATAATGCAAAAACTCCTTCAGTATTCAGACTACATGCTACAGTGATATCACAAGCTTCTAATGGCGAAGCAAGAACACATTAAAAAAAAACGACTTCAGTGTTAACTGGGATCCACTTAGGAAGCAATTACTGCAAGAAGTTCAATGTCTCGCTTTTTAAAAATTCTGGAGTTGAACTAACATCATGGAAGAGATCCCTACTTGGTGATTAAAGTAAATTGAGAGATCATTATTCCAAGTGTTCTAATACACTCACTGGAATGACCGCTTTTGCTACAGAAATAGATGATAAAAAGCACAAGTAGTGGCATACTTACAAAGAAAAAACAAAAGAGAGCTGAAATACAAAGGAAACCAACTTGGCAAGTCTGCAAATCTGAGATTTTGTTGGACTATCAAATTGATGAATCATTAGAGTAATTCTTGTGACTGCTTTCTCTAAGGAAAGATGTCGCACCTCAGTATTGTTCTGTTATCAGATAATTCCAAAATGGGCAAAAATACTGTAAATTTTACAATGAAGGAAGTAACTGTAACAGAATGGGAGACTAAACAGAAATGAAGTTAAAAGAACAAGGTTCAAACACCTTGTAAAAGAAACAAATCATGTCTTAAATTTTGAAAACCAGCTTTGAAGATTGAAATGCTTGTGGTTCTTGGAATGAGAGATTAGAAGAGCTAGAGAAACGAAGATAAGAGAGAAAAAAAACGTGAGTGGGGAGGTAATGGAAGAAGAAAGACGATGAATTAGCTGAACAAACAGAAAACTGGTTACAGGAAAAACAATACAGTTTATACACCTGTCAATAAGCTACACCATGAAGGAGAATCAACATCTGCAAACTTGTTCAAAATTCTGCATAATGCACTGTTCCTGCAGTTACAATTACAATAAAAGGGATAGAATATGTCACCATGAAGTTTAGTTTTAAAATTTGAAATTTAAATTAAATTTTAAAATTGAGGCAGAAGGCTTTAGTTAGTTCCTAGAAACAACAAGTGGAGATGGGAGTGATATATTTCTCTGGAACCAGTGTATTTGTAAAAGGATAGTTTTGAAAAATAGGATGAAACTTTGATTTGCTGGTTGTGTTAAGATCGTTCCAACTGTCTTATTTAAAACTTGTTGTTTATTTTTTTCATACAACAAACATTTGCAGCCTCATATTTCAGTGAGCAGCCACCATGTTAACCAACTGCAAAAACAAACGTATTATCTAACAAGTCAAATGACACTCTATGACTGCCATCTGATGGGATCCGGTAAAAAAAATTATTTCAGCATTAACCAAAGTAAATTGCTTTATCAACAGCTTTCATTCAAATTGTCATGGCATACATCAGTGATCCATATCTCTAAAGGACAAGAGTCAAAGAGATGTACAGCATGGAAACAGACCCTTCGGTCCAACCCGTCCATGCCAATCAGATATCCCAACCCAATCTACTCCCACCTGCCAGCACCTGGCCCATATCCCTCCAAACCCTTCCTATTCATATACCCATCCAAATGCCTTTTAAAATGTTGCAATTGTACCAGCTTTCACCACTTCCTCTAGCAGCTCATTCCATACACGGACCACTCTCTGCATGAAAAAGTTGCCCCTTAAGTCTCTTTTATATCTTTCCCCTCTCACCGTAAACCTATGCCCTCTTGTTCTGGATTCCCCCACCCCAGGGAAAAGACTTTGTCTATTTATCCTATCCATGCCCCTCATAAATTTTGTAAACCTCTACAAGTGCTCAACTTGTGCGATTTAACCTTCAAAGAGAACCAAAAGAAACAAATGTTTTTTTTTAAAAGGCTTTTACAAATAAAAACAAATGGCGATGATGCCAGATACTTTTAAACTAAATCACAGAAAGCTATCAGAGATAATGGAAGGAACAGAGGAATAGAAGCAAGAGTTGGCAATTCAGCCTGATCTGCCTACTCTACCATCCAAGAAGATTATGAGTGATTTGATCTTGGTCTCAAGACCACTTTCCTTTCTGTTCTCTATTATCTTCGATTTCATCTAAAGTTCAAAATCTGTCCATCTCAACTTTGAATATAAATCACTGGTCACTTGGCAGAAAATTCCCAAGATTCACATTCCTCAGACAAGAAATTTATCATCTGTGCCTTAAACAGGCAGCTCCTTATTCTAAAACTGGACCACCTTCGTTTATTTTCCCCACACAGAAGGTAAGTCTTGTCAAGTCCCCCTCAGATTCCTGTAAGTTATAGTAACTCTCCTGCTAATATCCAAATTCAGCCCAACCTTTCTTCACAAGACAACCATCAACCTGGTGTATCTTCTCTGAACTGCCACCAAAGCAAGCATTACCCTTATTATGGACTAGGTCAGACCACTCAAAACATCCTTAATCAGGCACCCCAGACCATAACTTTGCAATTTGTTCAGTAAGTGCACAGTGAAGATTACCCGGAGTAAGCTAGCTAGGTTGACTACTAGGTTTTAAAGGAGAAAGTGAGGCCTGCAGATGCTGGAGATCAAAGTCGAGTGTGTGTTGCTGGAAAAGCACAGCAGGTCAGGCAGCATCCGAGGAGCAGGAGAATCAACGTTTCGGGCCAGAGCCCTTCATCGGGAAACCAGGTTTTAAACAGACAAAAACATTATTCACAAAATTACACAATGAAACACAAAGAACGGAATAAAGAATCCCTACAGAACTCAGTTTATCCAACCTAGATTTAATTATGCTGTTCCGAATATAGACAACAGTCCCAACAAGCAAACCCCGGTAAAATAAACAGTAAGAATGGAACAAGTGTTTACAGGTTGAAGTTAGAAGGGCAGAAGGAGAGAGAGAGAGAAAACCTGTTTCTAAACAGCTGAACTCCTCACTAGTTCTGGACTGAACTGCTCAGTTTTGAGAACTGACCAGTCCCCTATCAGGTCACTTCTAAAACATGACCACTTCAGCCTGAAGTCTCATCTGTTTACATATAAACAAAAGGCCTCTCAAAATCCTTCTTCATCTCTGTAACGAGTTAGTCTAATCAGAACCCAGCCCATGTACGACCCCTCTGTGAAAAAAATCAAGGACTTTTAGAAAAAAAAGGGACCAGCTTTGTGACACCTTCCTCAAATGAAGAGATAAAAATTAGATACTGCCCTCCAGGTATAATCACATAAATGCGCTGTACACGTGGAGCAAGGCATCCTTACCGTTAAATTCCGCTACCCTTATTCCAAAGACCATTTGCTCTCCTAATTACTTTCTGCCCTTGCATACTAACCTTTTGTATTCCATACACAAATCCATCTAGGTACCTCAGCATTCTGCAGTATCTCTCCATTCAAATAAAGTTGTGATTTTCTATTCTTTCTAAAGCCTCACTTTTTCCCAAATTATACACCATCGTTGTTGTGGTTCTGTTCGCCGAGCTGGAAGTCTTTGTTGCAAACGTTTTGTCCCCTGGCTAGGCGACATCATCAGTGCTCTGGAGCCTCCTGCGAAGCGCTTCTTTGATGTCTCTTCCGGTATTTATAGTGGTCTGTCCTTGCCGCTTCCGGGTGTCAGTTTCAGCTGTCCGCTGTAGTGGTTGGTATATTGGGTCCAGGTCGATGTGTTTGTTGATGGAGCGGCAAGGACAGACCACTACAAGCTACAAATCTTCGCACAAACCTTATACACCATCTGCCAAGTGTTTGCCCTTTTGTGTAATTAGCCTACATCCCTTTGAAAACACGATTTCCTCACAGCATGCTTCCCCGTATGAGTTTATATCATCCGTAAACTTGGGTACAGTACACTTGGTTCCTTCAAAATCATTTACACAGATCGTAGAGAGGTGAGGCCTCAGCACAGTTGTTGGTGGCACCTCACCCGTTATTGTTTGCTAACTTAGAAATGACCCATGTATCCTGACTGATTCTTGTTGGGTAGTCAATCCTCTGTCCATTCCAATGTATTATCCTCTCCATTATAAATTCAATAATTTCTTCGTGGTGTGTTATCAAATGTCTTTTGGAAACCAAATGTACACCTACTGGTACCTCTTTTTCATCTGTTCATTATAGTTACAAAGAATTTTAATTAATTTATCAAGCAATTTCCCTTTCATAAAGCCTTGCTAACTGTTAAACTGTACTATAACCTTCAAAATTTCCTGATAATATTTTCTTTAATAATTTCAATATTTTCCAATTGACAGATTTTAAGTTAACTGATCAACACCTTCCCTGTTTTCAGTCTCTACCCGCACCCCTCCCTCCCCTTTCTTGACAGGGGTATTTGATTTGCAGCATTCCAATTTGAGGATCAATGAGATTTTGGATACTTATAACCAACGCCTTCTGTTCTACCACTTCTTATAAGGCCCTTAAGTGAAGGCCATCAATTATAGGGGATTTGTGAGCCTTTTGTCCCACAAGTTTGCTTTTGTTCTTTCTTTGCTTCTTTCCAGTCTGCTGGTCTGTCACTGATCTTCACATTACTACATACATTTTACTTTCCCTCCAAGTTGATACTATTCTTAACTTTCATATAGTTAGCCAAGGATCGGCAGCTCTTCCTTATAGATCTTTCCTTCTGAATAGACAATACCTTTGTTGAAAATTCTGAAATATTTCCTTCAGTGTCTGCCATTGCTAATCTCTCATCTTTGCCTTTAACTGCTTCCCCAATTTTGTTTCCACTTTTTTACAATTGTGCTCACTTAATTTTAAAACATTAGTTTTTGACCAAATTGCTCACTCTCAAACTGAATGTGAAATTCCATTACAGTGTCTATAATAATTCTTTCCTAGAGAAACCTCACCTCAGAAATAAATGAATTAATTTTGTTTCATTTAGCATTCATAGAATCCCTAGTATGAAAACAAACTATTTGGCCCAACAAGTCCACACCAACACTGCAAAGAGTAACCCACCCAGATCCATTCCCCTATCCCATTGCTCTATATTTACACCTGACTATTGCACCTAACCTACATATCCCCTGAACACTGCGGCCAATTCATCTAACCTGCACATCTTTGGACTGTGGGAGGAAACCAAAGCACTCAGAGCAAACTCACGCAGACACGGGGAGAATGTGCAAACTCCACACAGACAGCTGCCCGAGGTTGGAATCGAACCCGGTGCTGTGAGGCAGCGGTACTAACCACTGAGCCACCATGCTGCCTTATTCCATATGACCAGATCTAAAATAGACTGTTCCCCTCCTTGGTTCCACAAAACTTTATTATAAGAAACATTTATTTTTTTAATTTGTTCTTGGCAAATGGGCTTTGGCATCTGGACTGGCACTAATTACGTATCCCCATTTGTCCTTCAGAAGGTGGTGGTGATCTACCTTCGTGAACCGGACCAGTCCATTTGGTATTAGGTGCGGACACAATTCTGTTAGGGACAGAGTCCCAACTATTCCAAAGTTAATTCTAGTCACTCATTCCTAGTGCTACCAGTGCCAATCTATATGAATACTGAAGTTGCCCAAGCTAACTGAGGCATCTTTCTTCCATGTCCTCATCATCAGTCCTACAGCATGCCTATGGTTAGGTGGCAGTAGACTGCTCCCACTTCTGATTCATTCCTTTGATATTTCTTAATATACCCAAACTGATACTAAATATCATTCTTCCAAGCCAAGACTGTTTCTCACTATCGTACTGCTCTCATATGTTACTGATAGCTACAACATCTCCTTTTCTTTTCTGCCCAGCCTTCCAAAATGGAATATTCAGTCCCCAGCCTTAGTCATCATTTATCCCATAAGATCATACCCATTTATTCCTAATTGTACTATCAGTTCTTCTATCCTGTTTCAAATGCTGCAAACATTTACATACATGGCTTTTAATTTTGTATGCTTACTGTTTTTCCCTACTCTGTTCCGATTTACTGGAGTACAATAACATTTGTACACTCTGGTGTCCTCCTAATACATGCAATATTACCCATATTATTACCCAACACTACAGTTTTGTCCTTTCTGCTTAACTTTCCAAATGTGCCTTCACGTGAATCCTACCCCCATCCCACCACAATTTTGTCTAAAGATCTATCTACAGCCTCAATTATTCAATCGACGAAACAGCTCCCTCTTTGCTGCACAGTTCTGCATAAATCAATCTTTTGAGCCAACCATTCAATGCTCTGGCCTTACATTCTTTATGTTACGTTGCTTGTGGTTCAGGGAGTAATCTTCCTTTGGAGTTCTGCATCTGAATTCATCAGTGAGCTGCACATACTCCCTCAGCAGAATCACTTGCTTAATCTTTACTGTGTGATTGATTCCTCTGTGGACCACACTAACATGAGCCTTCCCACACAATCTAAGTTCCTCTCCCTGAGATGTGAGATATCCTTAACCATGACTATGGGATGCAATAGACCCTTCAGAACGCATGCTCTAAGCTGGAGAAAAGTCTCTCTCCTATTACCTAGAAATTGGATGGTTAAGTGATACTGCACTAAACGAACTCTATCTTTTAAGGAGCCCTTTCACGATGGAGATATGGGCCTTATTTATGTCATCATCCATAAGTCACTATCCTTATGTAGAAGAGACTCTTGGTATAAACAGAAATACAACTGGAGACAACTTGAATTGAATTGAATTTATTGTCACATATAACGAGACACAGTGAAAAGCTTTGTCTTGCAAGCAATACAGGCAGATCACATAGTTAAATAGCATAGATAAGTAAATAATAGGTAAACAGAAGCAAAAACAAAAACACAGGTACAGGTGAATACTAAGAGTTTGCAAGTCCATTCAGTATTCTAACAAGTAGGGTAGAAACTGTTTTGAAACCGGCTGGTGCGTGTGTTTTGTACCTTTCCCCCAATGATAGAGGTTGTAGGAAAGCATTGTCAGGGTGGGATGGATCTTTGAGAATGTTAACTGCATTTCCTTGACAGCGGGCCTGGTAGATGGATTCTATAGATGGGAGGTTGGCCTTTGTGATTGTCCGGGCCGAGGTCACCACTCTCTGTAACGGTTTCCGATCTTGAATGGCTCAGCTGCTGTACCAGGTAGTGATACATCCAGGAAAAAGCGAGGACTGCAGATGCTGGAGATCAGAGCGGAAAAATGTGTTGCTAGAAAAGCACAGCAGGTCACAGAATGCTCTCGATGGCACACCTATAAAAGTTGGCAAGGGTATTCACCGTCATGCCAAATTTTTTTAATCTGCCTGAGAAGGAAGAGCTGTTGTTGGGCCTTTGTAACCAGTGCATCCACTTGAAGAGTCCAAGAAAGCTTGTTGTTGACGACCACTCCCAAAGCTTGACACTCTCCACTTGTTCCACCTCTGTGCTGTTAATGTGTAGGGGTGTATAAGTAACATCCCGACGAAAGTCAATAATGAGTTCCTTGGTTTTGCCAGCAATGAGAGCTAGGTTGTTCTCAGAGCATCATTTTTTCTGTCGTCTGTTTTGTCACCATCTGAGATTTGACCAACTATGGTGGTGTCATCAGCGAACTTGTAAATGGCATTAGTCTGGTATTTGGCAAGGTATTTGAAGTAATTCAAAGATTTTATTCAGTAGAAAGGATACAGAATTTGTTTTCCTTTGGTGGAGGAATCCTGAACAAGCAGGAATAACTTAAAAATAGATCGAAGCCATATCAGGAAATATTTCTCTACTCAAAGAATAGAAGACATCTGAAGCTCTAAAGGATTATTGAGTCTACAATTGACTTGACAATTTTAAAAATTATTTAATCATTCATTGAAATGAATGCTAGGTCAGCATTTATTGCCCATCCCTAACTGGCTAACAGTCAACCATATTTCTGAGAGTCTGGAGTTACGTGTAGACCAGACAAAGTAAGAAAAGATTCTTTCCTTGAAAGAATATTATTGAACCAGACAGATTTTTACAATAATCTATTGAGATGTTTGCCATTAGGTTGGCTCCTTTTCATTCCAGATTTTTACTGAATTCAAATTTCTTCATTTCTCATAGGTTCGTAGAATCCCAAAACTTGGAAGCAAGCCATTCGGCCCATCAAGTCCACATCGACCCTCCAAAGAACATCCCATCCAGACCTCCCCACCCTCCCTATCCCTGTAATTCCACATTTCCTAAAGCTAACCCACCTAGTCTGCAATCCCTGAACACAAATGAGTAAATTTGCAGGGCCAATCCACCTAACCTGCACATCTTTGGACTTATGGTGGAATCTGAATCAGTGTCTTCACAGGATTAGCCTGAAGACTGGGAATACTAGTCTAATGACATGATCGCTATACCACCACTCTCTCAAAGTTACAAAATTTAATTTTTTTTTGTTAGACAACACTTAAGGACAATGGACCTAACACAGCAATGAACGGAGGCTCTTGCAATGCAGAGGCAGTGTCAGGCTTGGGTTCAAGTCACACCTACTCTAAAAATGTGTAATAACATCTCTGAACAGGTTGCTTGAAAAGTGAGAGATGCAGGTATTCTAATTAATAGCTGAACAGGCTTGACAGGATGAACGGCCAACTCCTGCTCTGGTATTCCTCATGGCAATCTCAGATCGTGAGGTGGATACTTGAAGTGATTTTCTGAAATCTATGCCAACTCTCTGTCATCCTTCGTAAAGATTATCAAGCCCTCAACTGACAGTAGGCAAAATATATTGCAACATATCATCAACAAGTGATAGAACCATCATTAGATTAGAAAGCAGTGAGAGACTACGGTAAACGAGCGTAGAGTAAGGCAGAGAATATGAAGCATGAAAATATGAATATGAAGATAACCAATCAAAAAAATGCCAATGCAATGATATCATTTGAAACAAAACCAGTTGTGTTATTCGACGATGTTCTTACTCTGTCTTCTGGTGAAGTAACAGCAGATATCTCATTTGACTGGGATAAGACTTATTGCACTGTGGTTAATACAATCATGTAGTCACATGTTCTCTTCTCCAGTGTTTACAACACTTTCTCCACTCCTCAGCTGCCACAATTAAAATCAGCATCATTGCAGGAAAGCCCTGGAGCAAAACATCTCAGGATCCTGGCAATGCAACACTTCAGGGTGTTTTCCTCATTCAGTCATTCAATGCCAAGATTATGGGATGTGCTGAGTGAAAGCCAGAGGTTTCCCTCAGAGAACACAAGATAGTCAATGACCAAAGTGACCCATGTCACTCTCTCATCTCCCCACAGCTAGCCACAGGGCTCCGTGAAAACAAGTCATCCTTCTATCTTCTCTGCCGACAGCCACACATCAAAGGAAGTGGCAGAAGAAAGCTACAGCAGGGGGAATATAAAAGCTCTGCCAAACTTGTTGGGTTTCCTTTCCATCTCTGAGACATTAAAAGACTTTGGGATGCGTGAAGGAGAGTGAACAAAAGGCATCCCAATCACACAAGCTGCTCTCTAGCAGGTTACCTAGCTGACCCATCTCCATGGTTTTGCTGGACTATGTTGTGAAACATTAAAAAGGTGATGGAAGCTGAATACATAAATTGCTTTAAGAAAGTGCTGATGAGGTATTTGAGCATGAGGAATTTACAGAGTTATGAATAAGGAGGTTGGGGTCTAGATCTAAGCGTGACAACATTTGCAAAGGACTAGCACAGACAGGATGGGTTGATTGGCTTCTTCCTGTACTGGAAATCTTTGATTCTACAATGTTACAGCAACAATGACAAGTTCTTACATTTCAACTATAGACCTCACAGAGAGTGCACTGAGCAAAAGCAGTATATGAGCAGGGAGGAAACACAACCTTGGTGGCAGAGTGACAAAGCTGACGTGGGCTGGCAACACTCCAGTTGGATAGGAGAATGATTTAATATTAAATAAGACAACAACATGCAATAAGAAGAAAAATGCAACACTGGGTCAGTCACCATGTTGGCACTAACCTAGAAATCCTGAATACCACCAGAAATGATTAGCTCTACCTTTTAATTCCATGCTTTTCTTAAAAAATAATTACATATAGAGCACGTTCAATGCTTACTTACCACTACAGGATTACAGGGACAGGTTAAAGTTGGTCACCTCAGCAACATGAATGATGTAAATTTGACAACTGAATTCAAAAACATAAAGTAAATACATCTTAGTGGTGTTGAGGGTTATTAGATGGGGCATGATCTCATTCGATGACAGAGTAGATTTGATGGGCTGAATGGCCTTAACACTTCCATGTTTTATGGTCTTAGCCTTAAATCTTAGCCTGCTGTCAGACAACAATAACGTCTCGGTAATAAAATGGGTGAACAGGTTGAGGCCTTTTCGATCAGATTCACAAGAAAGTGCTTTAAGAAATTCAAACAGATCAGGATTTTGCTGGATTATGGTATCTCATATTGTGCTGCTCTTTGATGTTTTCCTCAACCTTTCGGACTGTTGCTATGTCTATGGATTGAAAAGTCATGGGTGAAAAATAGGATCAACAGCCCATCTCTTTTACCGTCGCAATTAACAAATAATAAAGAGAAATGACAGAGATGGGTACATGTTAATGTTAAATACTGGATAATTAACACATTGATAATCGGTGAGCGCTACTTAACTCACCATTATTTTTGCAGCAAAACTGAGACCATTGTTTAAATTTAGAGAATAGCCAAACCTCATCTTTCCCTTGACGTCATACACCAGTGACTCCAAGATGTTATGACACCATCTATAATCCTAAATTGTAAATTTGTGAACAAAGGGAGTCTTGCTCAGCATCTCTGCTCCTGCAACAAAGAAAATTTAGGGCAACCTCTCCAACTTACAAAGATGAAAGGATTGACATTGAGTTGACAGCAATCTCAGTTCACCCCTTCATGAAAACAAATTTAACGTCATTTCAAAATTGTCATCAACAATTGTACACGATGGTTCAGGCAAAGACCACAAACCACTCCATAACTTACACCTCAAACATAAAATGCACGATGAATACTCCTTCAATTAAGGATAGAAGACAAATAGGGATCAATATTGCCCAAAAGCAGAAACTTTACTTCAATTGCTACAAATTTAATACCAGTCATCTATTCAGTGGAAATTTGATAAACATTAATTAGATAACGAAAAAGTCAGAGTTAGCGAGAGTATGCTTTCCAAAAACTTAATTTCTCCACATCAGAATCCTTACAAACTGCAATTACAGATCAAGGGCCCAAACATTTGGTGACTTACAGTAGGATCATGCATTTAAAGTAGCTTTATTATGAATAACTCAGCAGACACATCTGACGCAAGACAGAAGTTGCCCACGCAACACATGGGTATATAGCAATATGTCATGACTTCCCTAGAACTTGCTGTAAGCAAGATTTGTACAAACCACTCATACCATGGCCATTAAATTTAAGTTGATTCCATTTCATACCACACCCCCCCCCCCCCCATACATTAAGTTCTCCAGTTTTCCACAGAGAAATGTGCACACCACAACTAGCTATAATGGCTATAACCCATCATTCAAGCCAATCCTACACTAATATATTTGCTTGAGGACAAACCTCCTAATGTCAAGGCAAATAAAGTAGCAGAAATTTAAAAACTGAAACAATAGTTAATTAATTTTCATATGTACATTTGCCAGTTTTCCCGTCTCCCCTCCCAAATTACACTCGTGGGCTAAACATTAAGTTGGAGTTCTGTGAATCTTTCTTCTTTCTGTTGTTTGAAGGGAACCATGAACCTACACTTTCCTAAATCTGTGCTCATTTACACAGGGAATCTCATTCAACTACAGAACAGTGGACTCCCAGAGGCCTGTTAAGGGCAGCCCCACAGGAAACCACTCATCATAAGCTTTCCAGAAAAAAAAATCATATTCTCCCACATGGAGATGTTCTGACTTGCACATTAACGCACTCAAATCACTGGTAATCTCTGAACAGGCTCCAGACGCTGTACTAATGCTGCAAGTCTTTATCAGTGATTTTTCTCCCCCCCCCCCCAATCGAATCGAACGATTTTAGTCGGGTCGGAAACATGTTCTCGATGGCAGTCGTTTTCCTCAGATGTTTCGTGTGCTAGCTACTGAATGAGAGATGATGTAGGAGATATCATTTAAAATAAAAACACAAAAAACGGCAAAGACTGTTGCAAATACGTTCAGGAGGGAAATCTGCTAAACAGTGTGAAGACCATTTTTGCTTCCCCTTAATTCCCACCCTAAAGACTGCGAAAGGAAAAAGAAAGCAGCTTCCCAGCACACACGAACCACAAAGACAAAGGAGTTTAAGATTTACAAAATGTTGCGATGTGTATCTCTGCACGCACACAATAGAGAAATAACTCACCGTTCGCTGCTTATATTCCTTGGTGAAGGGGTAAAGCGAGGCACTGCTGTTGCAGATAGAGAGAGCTGGTTCTGCTTGTGTAGCTCTGTAAGTGTATGTGTCTCGCGTACTCTGACTGAGACTGACTGGCAAGAGCAGCGCCTTGGAAAGGCAGGGCGGGCGGGCGGGAGGGAGACCGGCGCTAGACCTGAGCAACCAACAGCAGAAACACCAATCACAGCAAGAGGGGGAAATACCTTGCAAAACACGGCGACCAAAACCAGCACTTAACTGCACCCACCCTGCAGCCAAATCAAACCTGCCTCTCATCCACCCCCTCATCAAATCTCATTTTTTTTAAAAATGTCCAGAAAATTTATCACACATGACCAAGAGTTGATCGTTTTATTGCCCCACACTCTCCCCATCACCTCCCCTCAAAAGCTGAAGGCCACACAAGCGACACCAAGAAGGACAAAGCACTTGACTAATTACAGACTAGGTTCCTTCCAAATGTAAGATCCCCTGGGAACCGTGATCATCCACTGTTATAATTACGTGGCTCAGAGAGAGATGGTTGAGCCATTGTAATTGCAGTCTCGGTTACAGTTCATTATTCGAGAGCGCACAACGGCATTTAGATTCTCCGACTGGCCTACCTAAAATATTGGACACAGTTGCTTGTAGCGCTGGCTTGCCTTCCAAGTTAGCAGATGTCAAAGAGAATGTGGGAAAAATAATGAACGGAATACGTTATAGTGGGCCCTGAACTGAATGAGTGCTGGAAGCAAGACATGGGACAAGATAAATCTTGGTGCAAGATTAATTTGGGCACTGTCAGTCTTTGCCACTTTGATTCTAATTCTGGGATCTTGTGCTCCCCCAATCTCCCTCTCTCAGTTGTCACCTGTATCTTAGGTTGTTTAGATTTTTGTCTACCCCTCTCTCATCCTTTAAGACATTCCATAAAACCTACCTCCATTCAAATACCTCCTGATTTGGCTGCGGGTAAGGTGTTACGCTTGAATACTCCCGCGAAGCCCCTCGGCCATCTCATCACGTCCGCGACGCGATATAAATGCAGTGCTGCTGTGAAGATGCTTGGCGTCGAGTGCCTGGGCTCAGAAACTGACTTGCAGTTGGATTGAAAGGACCAACTTCTGGGGTGGATATATCAATCCTGTTTGTCGCCTTTTCCAATTTAATCTTCAAATGCAAAGAATATACACCCTTGCCTTGCAATTAATCACATCGAATTATTCTGAGCACATCAAGTGACAAAATTCGACACAAATAATCCAAGCTGTAGATACAAAGTTTTATTCTGCTAACAGTGACAGGCTACCCTCGCCACCGATATCAAATTGGCAATGCTACGGCCTTCCTGCAAACGATCAAACCCATGCGAAACTGATTTTATTCTGCGCAAGGTTAAACCTAACAATTTTACAAATTAAAAGACTTGATCCATCTCCTTCCATTCATTCACCTTCCATGCTTGTTGTGCCATTCTGCTCAGTGGCGACGCTCCTCGCCAGTATGAGAATTGCACTCCCTGTCCCAGAGAGAGAGAGAGACACAAAAAATTCCGGGTTGTCACGTGATCCGTCATTCCCAAAAAGTTGCAGACAGCCCGAGGAAGTGCTGAGATCATTTCGGGATTTCCTGCCCCTTAGTCAATTATTTCGCCAAAAAAAAATCCTTTTATATCTCAATGGATACATGCCACCGCGTATTTTCCGAGTCTGTTACTTTCTCGCAATGTAGCCATGAAGAATAAGCAGGAGAGAGAGAGAGACAGGCCTTTCGGCTCTGACATTAGTCTGTACTGGTCTTCAAATTCCAGAAAGTTTCCTCCCACATCATCGACTCCAATCAGCTTTCCTGGTATATTACGCGTTTTCTTGTCTTCTCATGCTTGTCTGATTTAATCCTGAAGGCACCTAAGTTTTCTGCATCAGCCACTTTCTTTAAAAAGCCTGCAAATTGAAACATTCAAAAGAATTAGGAGCTGAAGTAAGACATAGAACCCCACAAACTTGCACTGCCACTTGATAAGATCATTACTATCTAACTGTGGCCTCAGCTCCACTTTTCTGTGTACCGCTTACACTTTGACCCCCTGGTCAGTTAATAATCCATCTAAACTGTGTCCTCTGGATCGAGACTCTCCCAACAAGGGAAAAACATCCTTTCTGCACCTACCCTGGAAAGTTCCCTCAGGATCTTGTGTTTCAATATATCATCTCTCACTCTTCTAAACTGCAAATGGATACAGACCAAACCTGTCCAACTTTTCCCATAAGTTAACCCTTTCACTCTAGAACTGGATTTGACACTGATCAAAGAAGCATCTTTTTATCTCCTTACTGCATCGGTCAGAAACTATCTTAAACATCTTGAATTTATGGCCATTGGTTTTGAATTGTGAATAATGCTAACATTATTTGCCGTTTATCCTTGTCCAAACCATTGCTAATTTCAAAACCCACTATCATCTCTTCTCTAAGTTTTCTCTTTTCTAAAGCAAAGAGCCCCAACTTGTTCGATCTTTTCTCCATAGCGGCTCTGTCCCTTGTACTGTCTGTGCAAACATAATTTATACACGTTCCCTGATGTTCGATGTCCTTTTTGGAGAATGGGAATGGTGGTTGAAACAGATTCAATCATAACTTTTAGAAAGCCAATGGATAATTAGTTGCATTTGAGCAGTGAGAAAAAATGCAGGGCTATGGGGAAAAGACAGTGGGAAGGCATTTAGCGAATTGCTCTTAGTCTCATTCTGTATTGCAGCCGTTCTGCAATTCTATGAACTGTGCATAGCACTCTTAAGCAAAGCTTGAGCAAGGTCATGCACATATTTAACAAAAATGCCACTACTTTTGACATAAATTCCAGTTCTCATTTCTAATTGTTATGCTGCCCAGCAATACAAGATTTTAATGATTTATTCACCTGTATCTATAGATTTATTCCCAGAAGGCAGCAAAATAAGGTGTCAATCTCAGGCATAGTTTGATGACATGTCACAGAGTACTTGCAGACAAGCTCCAGTGGGTATGTGAGGATGGTGCAAAACAGAGAAGTGTGATGTATCATGACAGGAGATCTTCTGGTAGAAGTAGCTTTAGGCAACATCAACATTCATAGACTACTTTGCACTTCTGTCCCATTCAGTTTCTTGTTTGCTAAGGTATAGGTCATATTACTATTTTTCCTATCAAACTGCATCATCTAACCTTTACCTATGTTAAAATTCACTTGCTACTTAATTGCTAGTTTGCTATTTTTCTCAAATCTTTTTGTATCATGTATTTTCCTCACTTGTAGCCAAATTCTGAGTTTAGTATCTCTGCGAAAAGTTGATACTTAAAATGATACCTGTTCCCAAGTTCAAATTAACAATAAAAAACATAAATTAGAGTGGTCACAACACTGAAAGGGTACCACTTCCTCTCTCCCTCCTGTCTGACCAACTTTTCTTTCCTTTACACTCTGTTTTCTAATGGTTTTAGGCAATTTTCTATCCATTCAGCTGTTTGTCCCCTGCTTTTATGTGCCCTGACCTTTGAAAATAGATGATCATTTGCTCCACCTTATTAAAGGTCATTTGAAAGTATGCTTTCTTTCACATTTAGCTATCTTTGCCAGGGCTGGCACAGTGGCACAGTGGTTAGCACTGCTGCCTCACAGCACCAGAGACCCGGGTTCAATTCCCGACTCAGGCGACTGTGTGGAGTTTCCCCGTGTCTGCGTGGGTTTCCTCCGGGTGCTCCGGTTTCCTCCCACAGTCCAAAGATGTGCGGGTCAGGTGAATTGGCCATGCTAAATTGCCCGTAGTGTTAGGTAAGGGGTAAATGTAGGGGTATGGGTGGGTTGCGCTTCGGCGGGTCGGTGTGGACTTGTTGGGCCGAAGGGCCTTTTTCCACACTGTAAGTAATCTAATCTAATTAATTTTTAAAAAGCGAAGAATGGTGAAACAAATGAAAAGTGACAAAGGAAGAAATAAAAGGAAAACAACAGCTCAGTTAGCCAAAGAACTTTGAACAAAGCAAACTGGACCAGCAGAGAATCAAAGTGATAAGATAATTGAGGAGAGGATAATTGTCAAATAAAGAAAGACAACATTACAGGAACAGAGATGGGGCGGGGGGGGGAATGCATGAGAGATAAGAAATATGGCAACGTATTTTTAAATTTACAAACACCCAAATTAGGAGCAGCGATAGGTTAATTGGTTTCTCTGGCCTGCTGTTCTATTCAGTGTGATCATAGCCAACATGATTGTCCACATTCCTACCTACCCCAATAACTTTTCATCCCCCTTCTTTAACAAGAATCTATCCACTTCTGCTTAAAAATATTCAAAGACTTTGCTTCACCTCCTTTTGAGCAATATAATTCAAATGACTCATGACCCTATAAAAGAAAGATATTCTTTTCATCTCTGTCTCAAATGGGTGAACTTCTTCATTTAAGCAGCTTTAGATTCTCACACGAGAGGAAGCAATCTTCATTTTCATATCCATCCTGCCAAGACTCCTCAGAATCTTAACCATTTCAATTAAATTATAGTCACTCTTCAGAAATCAGAATCATAGACATGTCACAGTGAAAAAGGAGATCACTCAGACCATTGTGTCTACACCAGCAATCTAATGGATACAAGCTTAATCCAACCTTTCCTCATAAGACAACTTTCCATTCCAGGTATCAACCCAGTAAACTTTTTGTAACTGTTTACAACGCATTTATATTCTTCCTTAAATAATGAAACCAATACTCTACGTAGAGCCACAGATGTGATCTCACCAGTGTCCTGCATAACTACAGGATAACCACCCTTCTCCTACATTCAATTCTACTTATTGTAAGCAATTACATTTTATTAGTTTTTACCTGCATGCTAATCTCTTTTGATTCATATACCATGACATCCAGATCTCCCTGCATCTCAGAGTTCAGTGATCTCTTACCATGAAGATAATATGTTTCTTTTTCAATTCTTCTCGCCAAATAGGAAATTTCAAATTTTCCTAAATTATATTCCATTTACAAGACCATTGCTCATTCACTTAGCATACCCATAAACTTATATCCTCTTCACTACTTACTTTCCTACCAGCTCTCTGTATCCACAGCACATGTCACTTCTTCAAAGAACAGCAGAAGTTGATTAAAAATGATTTCCTGCCCACAAAATTATGACCATGTTCATGAATAAGAACACAAATGAGATTACTGGAATTATTGAATTACTGCTGCTTTTGTTAGATTTATAGCCATGTAAGTTACAAACTGAATTAAAAAACAGGACAGTGTGGCACATCACCTTATTGGTGGAGTAAATATTTCATCTGTACAACAGTTGAGGTATTGATTCCCTTTGACAGGCCAAGTTGTCACTCATTCATATTGCCTTGCCAATGGATTTCTAATTGGTATTGAAAGATTCACTAGAATGACACAACTCCGGATCTTGCTCTCCTGTTTTCTTCCCATAGGATGCAGACATTGTTGGAAGCATTTGTACATCCCTAGTTGCCTTGGGTTGATGTCATAAAATGTATTCTTTCATGGGGTGTAGGTGTTGCTGGCCATTCAGTTCAGGCAATTAGGGAAGAGCAACAAATGCTGGTGCTGCCAGCAACACCTACACCTTGTGAAAGAATACATTTTATAACATCATGTCAGAGGGCAGTTAAGAACCAACCACACTGCTATGGATCTGGAGTCACACAGAGGCCAGACTAGGTAAGAATGGCAGACTTTATTCCAAAACGAAAATTAGTAAGTGAATCAATAAAAGTTGACATGGTCATCATTCTGAGATGACTTCACATTCCAGATTTATTAATTGAATTTAAGTTGTACTAGCAGCTATGATGGAATTTGAACTTTTGTCCCCTGTGAATTTGACTGAGCCCCTTGGAATTACTATTTTACAATTTAAAAAAATCTAATCAACCTGTTCAGCCATGTTATTACACACTTCTGGAGCAAGTAAGACTGGAATCAAAGTCTCCTGGCCCCACTGCACTACAAAAGCCCATGAGTGCAGTAATATTACCATTGCACTATTGTCTTCCCCTGTTGATACACCAGATGTCACAGAGTCTGCATCAGAGGTTAATTAAAAGTCAATGACTCTAGTGTGAGCTAAAGTCACATCCAGAATTAATTGGCATGCAATTTCATTTTTCATTTTGCTACATTCGATGATTTTCAATCCATTTGATCTGAAGTTTCCCGCCTTAATTATTATCAGATAGAATTCTACCAGTTTGCCATTCTATTATGAAGAAGAGAGTGTTGTTTTTTCTAAATTAGAATGGATCTTCCCACTTTTGTTGGGATCGAGTCCTCTGTTGAGAACAAGGTTAGAGAGCACAGAGTTTTTGTAATGCAGCTAGTTTTTTTTTACATTACTGTTCTGGATTTGGATCATGTGGAAAGGGTTGTTTGACAGTTATTTTTTAAGAAAGAGGCTAAGTGAAATTATAGAGTAATTAGGAATGGAACATTAATACAGAAGAAGAATAGGAGTTCATATGATACGGCTTAATCAACGAGTTAATCACTTAAGCTAAATTGCAAAAGATGGGAAATGGGAAGATTCTGTTTTAACCAGGGTTATGATGATCTGTAATATATTTTCTGAAAAGATGGTAAAAATAGATTCAATTGTAATTTTGAATAAATTAGATATCATGTTTGAAGGAGATATTTGCAGAAGCAAAAGAGGAGCAGGACCTACTCGGTCACAATTTCAAATAGCCTGCAGAATCATGATCTGCTAAGTATGTGATTTTATGACTCGATAGTCTTAAAAGCAGACAATAGGCAGTAATGTCCAACAATTTATTGGAGCTGATAAGAAAAGTGATGTAGCAAGGAAATTAATTGGAACTTTACATGATTTTTAAGGTGATTTTAAGGTTGCAGTGTCAATTAATTAAGCCTTCAAAATATAGTCCAATTCCTAGATAAAAGAAAATTACATTACGAAACAAAATAAGCTGTGCAAACGTATCAATTCTCTTCTAAAGCATTGAAAGCATTGCAGCTGACCACAGGGGATCAATGTCGCTCTTAATCAAGTCTACTATTACTGCATTAACCCATTTTCGGTGACTGTTTATATTCACATCTATTATCAAATGAACTGGCTAAACCTAATTTCATTTCTGAACTTTTCCTTTTAAAACTGACTATTATGATCTTTAGGAGCACACTCTGAATCCAGTTCAAATAATTTATAATTTTTTACTCAGATCAATACTTTTCATTAATTTAAACTTGAATACTTGCATTGTCTTCCTTCCTAAATCTCCCTTTTGATAATGAGACATCTTAGCTCCTTTAATCATTCTTTGCAGCTTATAAATTTTATCTCAGAATTCATCACATTTATTCAACATTGCATTCACTAAACCAAATATGGCTTTCTGAAAGTGCAATAATGAAAATCACACAAAAGAACAGTAATGTATATATATAGCATGTTTTCTTTGTCTTATAATCTTAACATCTATTTGTAAATGTGCATTTTACTACTGAGAAGTGCTTGATGCCTTGATGGTAGTAACTTGGAGATGCTCTCTATATTGTACTTTCTGCAAATATTCAATAGTAGTATTACCAAAACACTCAGACAACCACACATTGAGTCATAGAGTCAAAGAGATGTATAGCATGGAAACAGACCCTTTGGTCCAACTCGTCCATGCTGACCAGACATCCCAACCCAATCTAGTCCCACCTGCCAGCACCTGGCCCATATCCCTCCAAACTCTTCCTATTCATATACCCTCCAGATGCCTTTTAAATGTTGCAATTATGCTAGCTTCCACCACTTTCCCTGGCAGCTCATTCCATACACGTACCACCCTCTGCATGAAAAAGTTGCCTCTTAGGTCTCTTTTATATCTTTCCCCTTAACTATGCCCTCTAGTTCTGGACTCCCCAACACCAGGGAAAAGACTTTGTCTATTTACCCTATCCATGCCCCTCATGATTTTATAAATCTCTATATTGGAGATGTAAATAAATTAACTCTCTGACTTTCCAGGTCACTCTATAAGTAATGTGAATTAGCCATCCTACATGCAGTGTCTGAAAATATACCCAAATTAACAATGATTAAAAATTAAGCATTGGCTATGGACAAAGAGCAGGAGAGCATGAGTGGTACATTGTTTCAAAGAGTATAGTCTGAACAGGCTAATGGCTTTTTATTTTGTTGCAATTCTATAATTCGCTGACTCTTGATATCCACCATCTAATTTTCATCGTGTTTTGAATTGAATTGGCTACCACAATGTAAATTTCATATTCCTTACATAGAGTCATAGAGATGTACAGCACGGAAACAGACCATTTGGTTCAACTTGTCCATGCCGACCAGATATCCTAACCTAATCTAGTCCCATTTGCCAGCACTTGGCACACATCCCCCTAAATCCTTCCTATTCATACACCCATCCAGATGCCTTTTAAATGCTTTAATTGTACCAGCCTCCACCACTTCCTCCGGCAACATGCTTTAAAAAATATTGCTGTGGAGTCTTTGTCACAATAGGAAATCAAAATATGCAATACCCACAATGGCTTTGTCTTGAATTCACGTGATTTCCTTTGTTTTCTTGAAAATCATGACTTTTGTTTTCACAGACCAATGTGCTGGTCATTTATTCCAGTCACTTTACCAGACAAAGGTAGCAGAAAGCTTCCTATTAAAGCCCTTCAAGAATTTTCTAAGCAGAAAATGTATGCATCACTGTAGGATTCACTGACTGAGCTTTTGACAGATGACATAACCAAGAATTTACTATCGTGAACATTGTCCTTTTGGTATGACACTCCAGTTTTGTCTAAAATATAAAATGAATTTTTTGTGAATATGCACAAAATGATGGATTTCTTCATTTAAATAATATGAAGTGAAGTAAATTGAACTGGTCCCAATCCTGTCCTCCTTGAATATAATTCTACAAACACATACTCACTGTTCGCTATCCACAATTGGCACTTACAGCATTCAGCGAGGTTTTGTAATCTATGTATCGATGATATATTAACAATTGCGTGCCTGAGTGCACTTATGATAATTGCTTTCCATGATAAAATCCAATATCCAAGGTTATAATGGAAACACCCTATGTAAACATGTCACATGATAACTACAACCTTCCTCTCCCGCGTGAGGATTTTGCAATGGTAGCAAAGGGTTAATTGCAGTCTGAGAAAGTTACGTAGGCAGTTGCCAATATAAATGTAGACATTGGAATTCATAGTGGAAATAAAAATGTAAGAATAGAATTTATGATTTTAATTTGAGAAATCACCAAGGCTCCTTAGACAGCAAATGACAAAGCCATGATCACTACCATCGAGAAGGAATTTCATAGGAACACTGTCATCTGCAAGGACCTCTTCAATCCACTCACCATCCTGACTTGGAAATAGATCCTATTCCTGCATTGTCACTCAGTCAAAATCCACCAAACTCCAACCCTATCAGCCTTGTGGATGTACGTATGCCATTGGACCTGCAGCAAGAAAGCAACTTACTGCCACCTTTTCAGGGGCAATTGGGCAATAAACACTGGCCTAGTTAATGATACCCACATCCCACGAATGAATAAATTAAACCTGAATCATATCTGTTCAATTATCTCTGCATTTATATTCTGTCCGTCTGAAAGAAATATCTGGCCTTGACTTTGTGTTAAATTCCACAGCAATTTGAACAGGACCACAGTAGCTTGTTGTACAGTAGCACTAATCAAAATAATTAATAATTACTCAATGGTAAAGATACGTTCACAAACATGATAAGAATTAAAATTTCAATTATTACCATGCCAATGGCACTGTACCAACTAATGGCAAGGAACATTTTGGGACTGCTGTACAGAGATGAACGAAGGATGTTGTGATGTAGAAAATCATGAGATGGACATCAAGGCAGGGCCCTGGAAGCAAGGACAGGACTTTGGCTTTCAACAGACCATGCCCTTCCCTCCCCACCATGTGACCTGATGTCAGGTCCTCCATTGGACACAGCGTATCTGATAGCATCCCCGATGCCTCTGCTCCAGAGGACTGCTGGCAAACTGAAGGAAGGTTTCTGGGTGGTCTTCCAAGATCTGAAGAAAGACCCCCTCCAGTTGCGTCAGGAATGGCTGGTATCAATTGACTCATTAGTGAGTCACAGGAATCCCAAATCAGTCCCATATGTATGCCCTCCATCTTAAACAGGAGAAATTCTCCCACCATTAGGAGGTTGAGATGTGACCAACCCCCAGTATTAAGCACACTGAGCCTCCATGCTTCCTGTGATGATAGATTTCTTTAAATCCTACCCTATATTTCCAAATTCAGTGCTGAAAAGTGCATAATGAAGTCCTAAGGTTATGGAAGATGCTTTGAAAAATGTGAACTGTTCTTTCCTTGTGCAGGCAATATTCTTGATAAAACCTTTGAGTTCTTTTCAGTAACTATAATTAAGTTATATTTAACTTATGTGACACAGATGCAGATTGCATAATTCAATCATATGAATATTGCATTGGAGATTGGCACACTGGACTTTTACCTTTAGGGTTGGGTTTACATCATGGTTAGAAAGATTCAACAATGCTCCTTTCATTACTGACTGTAAATTCCTGTGTGTTAGGAGCTGGACTAATTGAAATTTCTTATTTAGCAGGACTATCTCCACCACAGAAAACTGCAGAGAATTTTGTCACTAAATCTGAGGTCTCGCTTGAAGTTGCTGGTGTAGCATTCAAGACTTTTCTGAGAGATTTAACGGTCGGTGTCCATTGTCTTTCACTCTTAGTATTTCTAACCTTGTAATAGACTCAGAACATATTATTGCAATTCACCAAATGAATAAATCAGTCAATGCAAACAAACGTTTTTCTCTCTAATTTTGGTAGGCTTGCAGATTGTCACTAACTTGCTAATCCTGATATTGATCAAGAGTTGGAAACCTAGATGATATTCCCCTTCTTTTGCCTCTGATGAATAAGTCACTGGAAGAATTTTAACCTCACCTACATTAGGAAATTGATGGAAATGCAGATAACATTATTTTTATAGTTATGAGAGAGTAATTTTAGGCAGACGCTAAAACTGGTAGTGTAGCTGATCCTGTGGGTTCCTTGCCTATTGAGTGAGATTCACATTGGTCATATTATATTGGCCCTCACATCAGTGTTGACACTGTGGTGAATGTTAGCTAGCTCAACACAAAATGAGATGTAGGGGTCTTCTGCCATAACATACTTCCAAATATCTCAAAGAATGACTCAACTTTTGGAAAACATTGCAAAACATTTTTTGCATCAAATTAGATGCTCTAAAATTTGCCTGTATTGGCCTATGCCAGTGTTTGTGCTATCTTCCTCCCATCTTCATCTAACCTTATTGATAAATGCTTCCGAATATTCTTTTCTCAGAGGAATGAAGCTTACAAATAAATCTGTTCATTCAAATATATTACAGAGGTGGGAACAGCAATTATTGTGTTGTCACAATTGGAAGTAGTACAGTATTGCGGTGACCAAATCCTAGATACATGGTTTTAGGATTGATGGGAACCAAACCATAGTAGACGAACTGGGGGACCTGAAGAAAATCAGTTTTGAAATGGACATAAAAACCTGTCAATTGTAGGAGGTGAGAAAAACAGTGAGAGGAAAGAGGTGTTTTGCACTTTGAGAAAGAATCAATATAGTGAGTCTAAAACTGTTCCAAAACGTAACAAGTTCCCTCCAGGCATCTTCATGTTTGAGAAAATCTCTGATCTACACCCTTAAAATGTAAAACAATGAGATGTTCTTGGTAGAATATTCTCTGAACAGAAAGAGTTGTAGCATCTGGTCGAGCAGTCGATTGTGAAAGTCAGGATAAGCAGCTCTACACCTTTTATGGTTTCTCCTCATACGTCCCATGTCATAAATGTAATAAATGATGTAAACAGATAAAACAAAAAAATCTTATCATAAACAATGTTTGTTATGGGTATTTTTATATATAATCTGTTGGTGATACAGAGGTGTCATGAGTTACTGCCCTTGCCCAATGTTTTATTAAAATATTCCAAGAAAGAGTCACAGAATTCAAAATATTAACTTTATTTCTCTTTCCACAGATCTGCTGAGTTTTTCCAGCACTTTCTATTTTTATTTCAGACCTACAGCATTTCATAATATTTTGCTTTTATTAAGACATTAGTCCTTGGAGTGCAGATTGGAATTGCTGCTTAAATGCTTTCTCACAAATGACTGTGGATATCCAAATTCTCCTTTGAATTGCTGACTGCACTAGCTGCTTTCAAAATTCAAGTGTGAGCTCTGGCAGATGTGTAAGAGTAGGTACCGCTCTGTTGCTAGAAGTACTGCATTGATGGCTGCAATGAAGTGATAGACAATTATTTCACATGAGGCATCTTACGGGAATATCCAACATCCAATCTTGTGCATGTTACTCCTTTGCAGTGTGACCTTGCAATGCTAACGCATGCTCACAAGAGCATGAACCATTGATCAGACTGTGGCGCTAAACTTGGCAGAGGGCAACAAGTCACTCATTCTCTTGAAGGACTGGACCCAGTCTTTCTTGCAGCACCCATAGGCACTGACCTCTGCAGGCACCTCAGTCCAGATTGCCTTGGATGGTTAGATGGTCTTCTGTTGACACCCCTCAGAAACATGCCACCTCTGACAGACTTGGTTAGAAACAAAAAAAAACTGCAGATGCTGGAATCCAAAGTAGACAGTCGGAAGGCTGGAAGAACACAGCAAGCCTGACAGCATCAGGAGGTGGAGGAGTCGATATTTTGGATGTAACCCTTCTTCAGGACCAGTGGTGGGTGTAAGGGGAGCTGCAGATAAAGGGGGAGTGGGAGGGGTGGATGGCGGGGGTGCAGGGTGGTGAAGTGGAGATAGGTGAAAACAGGTAGACCTGTTTGGTCAATGGGAGGAATGAATCCGGTTGGTGGATAGGAGGTGTGGAAGGAAAGGGGAGGGGCAGGAAAGGGAGTTGGAGGACAGGGAGGGAAGTTATTTGAAATTGGAAACCTCAATGTTGAATCATCCGGGCTGTAGGCTGCCCAGACAGAAGACGAGGTGTTGCTCCTCCAATTTGCGGTTGGTTCGTTGTGGCAATGGAGGATGCCAAGGATGGTCATGTCGGAAAGGAAGTGGGAAATCACCACCCATTTTAATTCCCTTTCCACAGCCTATGTTCCCTGTTCCATGTAGGTCGTACCCTCTACCTGTCTTCACCTATCCCCATTTGACTACCATGTCCCCCACTACCCCCTTTATCTGAAGCTCCCCCACATCCAAACACTAGTCCTGAAGAAGGGTAACGCCCAACAAGTCGACTTCTCTACCTCCTGATGCTGCCTGTAAGTGTTCTTCCAGCCTCGTGCCTATCTCTGACAGACTGGCAGCAGCAGTACAACAAGGGAGGTATCACTGAAGAATGGGGCTGCCTTTTGGGGTGTTTCTGATATCTCCCAGGGTGGGTGAGGGTGACAGCACAGGCTGAGCGATGCTCCTGGGCTGCAAAGAATGAAGAGCTGTCCACATGTATTTTGGATACCCGTGGACTTTGGAGCTGGGAAGGTACTGAAAAGTGAGGTGGACAAAATATCCTGCCAGTGTAACTATAAGTTTGGCATTTTATCCATCCCTGCATTTGTAAAAAAACAAAGAAGAATTTAGTTGTGTGAGAAAACATGACCCTCTGCCCATCCACTTTAAGACCCATCTCCACACTCAGTCCCAAAAGCAGCAAATTCCACCCAAGAAGATTTTAGTTCAGGCAATAAAAAATTGAGAGGCAGAGAAGTTTAGAGGTGGAATTAGTGAGGTTGACAATAGTGGGTTGGTTAAAAGTGGTCTACTGCATCAGACATGATGAGAATGTTCTGTAATGTACTCTACCCCAGCACCATCTTAGCATTTTAAAACTAATCAAAGGCATACAGCAAAGAAACCAACTTAAGATCTGAACCTTGATTTATTTTGTCTTCTGGCCTGACTGGATGAGAGATACAGCTGTTCCGTTATACATTTTGAAATAACTTTACAGAAGGCAGAATCCTGTTATCAAGTCACCCTTTATTTACGCATAAGCAGTCCTTGACTTTCGTATTGCCTCATTCAGAGTCAGCTGCCAGTAAAACTACCTTTATTCCTGATGAACGGCTTTTGCCCGAAACGTCGATTTTGCTACTCCTTGGATGCTGCCTGAACTGCTGTGCTCTTCCAGCACCACTGATCCAAAATCTGGTTTCCAGCATCTGCAGTCATTGTTTTTACCTAGTAAAACTGCCACTCCTCCTTTTGTCTGTCAGACAGTGCTCCCTGACTGGACCAGGTTAACAGCCCCAGTCAGGGAACTCATAGTCTATGAGGTTCACCTGGATGATCTCATTACAATCACCACATATTTCCAACAGTTTCTGTGTTGATTTTGGTTAATCGACCATTGTTTGTGAGATCTTTGTTAAATATTGACAGCAGTTACCAAATCATATTAAATGAAAACATAAAATGTTGGATACATTGAGTACGCCAAGGAGTATGGGCAATCCAAATAGTAAGGTTAACATTTCACATTGATAGCGTTTCATCCAAACTGAAAGAAATTGTAAAATGCAACAGATTTAAGCAAGTGCAGAGAAAGGAGAGAATAAGGTGCGAAGGAGAGAACAAAAGGGAAGCTAGGAGGTAGGAGAGACTAAATGACAAATGGGATGATGGTGCAAGGCAAAATGAGATGGAAGTGGGACAAGTAAAGAAACAAAAGATGGGTTTAGATGAAGTGCTAATGGTTACAGCAAAAGCACCATCAAGCATTCTGCCATCCAAAAAAAATGTGTTCAATGGTTATGAGCTGGAATCATTAAGGTTGTAAAGTGTTTGATTAAACGAGGAAGTGCAGTTCTGTGAATGGGGAAAGCAGCAGTTCAAGGAATGTAAACTACCCGTAATCAAATAGTATTTAATTATTTTGTTTTCTCCATCATATTTTTCTATTCTGTTCCTCTGTTGAAAAATGCATCATTATTTAGGTCAACAATTTGCTGTTTGGACAAGTGAGTGTTGGAAATGAAGGAGAAATTACAGTAAAGAGGTAAAGCAAATGAAGGAGTGATAGAGAGAATATAGAATTGATGGTGTAACATTTGTCATAGCATTGGAATGTATTAAATGTATAGTGGAGGAAAAGCATCTTTAACATTTAAATGATCTGTTTTACACTATATGTATGTTAAAGTTGAACTGTTGAGTAATGCACTTTCATAGCTTTAAGAATAAATATACTTTTGAAAAATATATCAGCATTCAAATACATCCAGCATAGTTTATCAGTTGATTTAATAGGTGAGGTTATTCCAGATCAGAAATACACTGTTGCTATTAACAGAATAGCAAACATATGGACACCCACAAAAGAGTGGCAAACATGTTGAACTGGAAGGCAAATGGTTTTACTTAAAACATCATCTTAGTTATAAAATATTGTTGTAAGAATACTGTTATTTGAGTTGTTCTGCTTTGTTCTATGTGGGCTTATATGTTATTTGTGAAGGAAACACAATTATGACTTATCTCTGCCATGTCAATTTGTACATAATACATAGTAGTTAAACATTTAGTTTCCTTACTGATAATGTTGAGTTTCTTAAAAACCTTATTATCATTAAACATATCAAAAAATTCTGTCAAAGCAAGTGAACAATTAAAACAATGCCTATTATGCAAGGTATTCATTTCTTACTCTTCCTGTTATTTGATGTTACAAGAAACCTTTACATGTACATTCGTACCTCACTCCTCACATTCACTCTAAGCCGTACAGGTGGGCAGCTGCACAGCATCTGGAATGTACAACGCAGGGAAAAAACAGCCACACACCAATGTTCTTTTTAAGGTGTGCTCATGCATGACTGTGCAGTTGTCTTAAAGGGAACACACTACAGCTAGGTGACTATACCCAAATTAGATATTAAAGGATACATGGCCTCACCTCACATTATATTGTAGCACTTGTAACTAATATCACCTAAGTGAATGGCTCATAATCTCCTTGATTGCAACAAAAACCTTACTTTGTGGATGACTTGCCTCCACTATCGCACTGCTATCTATCTATTGCCATAAACAGCCATGGCTGGTTAGTAGTTTTAAGTTATTCAATTAAGAAGCACAACGTGCCTCTGGGACTCATTTGCACTAACATTGACAATATAGGCCCTATGGGCTGACTTCTGTTTATGTTGTTCTGTCATTAAGTTGTCCACAATTTATTGCCAGGCAAAGGTAAACACAGGATGCAGATTTCTTAATCCCTGTTGACATTATCACCTGCTTACTCCTCCCATGGATAACCTGCATTCTCCCAGTGTTCCCACACTTCATGACCAACCCCTCAACATCCAATACTTTTGAATGTCACATTCCTTCGAATTTCTGAAAGAAGTGCAGCACTAGCTCATTATTTGTATCCTGGAGCTTTCACAGGTAAGAAATAATAGTTAAATTTATTGTTTTAAACATCCATCAAAAGTACATAATTATGGAATTTGTTGAAAGGTATTTCTAGTACTCTGAAAATACAAAGTTTTAAAACTCAATTTAACTTAATTGTACATATTATAAACTATATATACATTGAAACAGAATATGCTCCAACTCAAAAAAACAAAGAATTGAGGATGCTGGAAATCAGAAACAAAAACAGAAATTGCTGGAGAAACTCAGCAGGCCTGGTAGCATCCATGCAGGGAAAGCAGAGTTAATTTTTCATGTCCAGTGACCTTCCAGTTCTAAAGAAGGGTCACTGGATCCAAAAGGTTAATTTTAGTGCTCCAACACAATATCAGGAGCATTAGAGATTTATTCTGCCGTGATGTATATGGTGACTTAAAATTGTTGCGACATTAGAACCTGTTTAAGAAATATCTCCTGTAGAAAATACTATTTTAAGATGTAAACCACAATCTGTTACTTTACTGTCTTCCATATCATTTGATGATGTGCGAATGCTAATTCCAATGTTAAAAGACAACAATGACTTGTGATAATGCTGGATGACGCTGTACTATCATTTGCCCTGTTTATTCAATTACTCACATTTCAAACATCCAAATTAAGTTTTCAAATGTAGAAATTACAAATAATAATGTTTGAACTTATCAGTTAAATTGTTCCTTTTAATAAATCCCCATTTGTGATGTTCTTCAGAAATTCAAATAACAAAATTCAGTGGAAAGGAAAAAGGGAAAAGGTTAAATTTTGGAATTAAGTTATAAGCTCCTAGTTGTTGTATTTTACTGCCAGTTTGAAGTGTTGACATTCCTATTACTGACATATGAGATATAAAGAGAGACCCACACTGATGGGAAAGCAAAAAAGGTGGAGAAAGCGATTCGGATAAATTGTTGTTTCTCTTCCTAAACTGAAATTATTTTAGAAGCAATTAAAGTCTCCTTGAAGGAATCCCTGAAGGTCATTGAAAGAAGGAACACAGACCAAACTGAAAGAGCTCCTGCTCAGTCATGAGACTGACAATAGAATGAACAGAGGGTTGGTAATAAGGTGAGCGACAGAGGCAAAGGGCAAAAGGTTCAGAAGTTGAGTCAGTGACTCAAAGGGAGCGCAGATTAGAATCATAGAGATGTACAGCACCGAAACAGACTTCTCAGTCCAGCTCATCCATACCAACTAGATGCCCTAACCTATCCTAACCATTTGCCAGCATTTGACCCATGTCCCTCTAAACCCTCCTCCTCCCCACCCCGCTCCCCCCCACCACCACCACCAACACCATTCAAATACCCATCCAGATGCCTTTTAAATGTTGTAATTGTACCAGCCTCCACCATTTCCCCAGCAGTTATTCTACACACGCACCACCCTCTGCATGAGAAAAGTTTCCGTTTAGGTCCAATTTAAATCTTTCCCCTCTTATCTTAAACCTATGCCCACTACTTTTGGACTCCCCTACCCTGAGGAAAAGACCTTGACTTTTCACCCAATCCATCCCCCTCATGATTTTATAAGGTCCTTCTATAAGGTCACCCCTCAGCCTCCAATGTGTCAGGGTAAATCGTCCTGGCCTATTCAGCTTCTCCCTGTAGGTCACACCCTCTAACCTTGGCAACATCCTTGTAAATCTTTTCTGAACCTTTTCACGTTTAGTAACATCTTTCCTAAAACAGGGAGGCCAGAAATGAACACAGTATTCCAAAAGTGACCTTACCAGAGACCACAACATGACCTCCCAATTCTTGTACACAATGTGCTGAACCAATAAAGGCAAGTTAAAGTGTGGTAGCAGTGAGAATGAAAGTGGAACATGAAGGGCTATGAAATTTAATGATGGTGATGGAGTATGAAAAGTACAAAAGATGAGAGAGGGAAGTAAAGAATCAACTGAAACAGACTAGACTTTACCTTCACTTCCCACTAGAAAATGCAGCTCACAGCTGCTAGTTCTCCTAGCTTTTTGTTTCAATGTCCATTGCCTTTCACCATTGCCAAAAAAAAGGAGCCAAAAAGAATTAAGAAATGAGAAGGAGTGATCAAAAAGAAATATAGAAGAAAAGAGGGGAAGAATTAAATGACATCGCAAATAAAAGGTGAGTGAGAGATCATGTATTTCCACTCACTATGTCCCCTGCCTCTGCCAATCTAATAATAACGTAAATAGACAGTAGACAATAGACATTAGGTGCAGGAGTAGGCCATTCTGCCCTTTGAGCCTGCACCACCATTCAATATGATCATGGCTGATCATCCTTAATCAGTATCCTGTTCCTGCCTTATCTCCATAACCCTTGATTCCACTATATTTGAGAGCTCTATCCAACTCTTTCTTAAAAGAATCCAGAGACTGGGCCTCCACTGCCCTCTGGGGCAGAGCATTCCACACAGCCACCACTCTCTGGGTGAAGAAGTTTCTCCTCAACTCTGTCCTAAATGGTCTACCCCATATTTTTAAGCTGTGTCCTCTGGTTTGGCACTCACCCATCAGTGGAAACATGTTTCCTGCCTCCAGACTGTCTAATCCTTTAATAATCTTATACGTCTCAATCAGATCCCCTCTCAGTCTTCTAAACTCAAGGGTATACAAACCCAGTCGCTCCAATCTTTCAGCGTAAGGTAGTCTCGCCATTCCAGGAATTGACCTCATGAACCTATGCTGCATTCCCTCAATAGCCAGAATGTCTTTCCTCGAATTTGGAGACCAGGACTGCACACAATACTCCAGATGTGGTCTCACCAGGGCCCTGTACAGCTGCAGAAGAACCTCTTTGCTTCTATACCCAATCCTTCTTGTTATGAAGGCCAGCATGCTATTAGCCTTCTTCACCACCTGCTGTACCTGCATGCTTGCCTTCATTGACTGGAGTACAAGAACACCCAGATCTCTTTGTACTGCCCCTTTACCTAAATTGATTCCATTTAAGTAGTAATCTGCCTTCCTGCTCTTGCCACCAAAGTGGATAACCATAGATTTATCCACATTAAACTGCATCTGCCATGCATCTGACCACTCACCTAATCTGTCCAGGTCATCCTGTAATCTCCTAATATCCTCCACAAATTCCACCCTGCCACCCAGCTTAGTATCATCAGCAAATTTGCTAATACCATCTTCTATATCATTAATATATATTGTAAAAAGCTGCGGTTCCAGCACTAATCCCTGCGGCACCCCACTGGTCACTGCCTGCCATTCCGAAATTGAGCCATCTATCAATACTCTTTGTTTCCTGTCAGCCAACCAACTTTCAATCCAAGTTAGTACAAATAACGTAAAAGAATATGCGTATGTGTAACTTTTGATGAGTAGTAGGTTTAGCTCAATTGGCTGGTCAGCTGTCTCACAGGATGGAATAATGCTGATATTGTGGATTTAATTTAGTTGAGATTACCATTACAGATTCTCCTTTACAACCACTCCCCTCAGGTTAAACCAGAACCTTTTTCTAATGAGAGAGCAGCTCTGTGGTTTGCTAAGACATTGGGGTGAATTTAAATAACCATCTGTCATTCATAATAAGCTTGATAATATTAGAATGGTACTCTATTTTACTTCAGTAATTTTTTTTGGCTTCGATTAATTCAGAACAAGAATAGGTGTGAATGGAGGAATTTTCAAATGTTATTCTTACAATTAAGATTACTATAATCAGGTGAGGAGGCCGAATCAACCCCCTTCTTTTTATCGTTCTCTCAGTTGGCCACAATAATTCTTAACATTTTGTTAGCATGCACTTTTCACACTTTAATGAAAACATAATTAATTAGGTCAAAAAGAAGAAGCCAGTTTACAAGATCTGTGGATTTTGCGAAAGAAAAATTGTATTACTTACTATTCCTGATAATGATAATAAAAGCATGACATCAAACGTTCAACCAAATTTAAGAAAAAGTTTAATAAAGAGGGCATTCTGGTACAGACTGGAAGAGATGACATGGTAGTTAGCATTGCTACCCCACAGTGCCAGAGATCTGGGTTCAATTCCTCGGGTGACTGTCTATGTGTAGTTTGCGCATTCTCCCCATGTCTGTGTGAGTTTCCTTCCAAAGTCCAAAGATATGCAGGCTCGGTAGATTACCCATAGTGTCCAGGGATGTGTAGGTTAGGTGGATCAGTCATGGAGAATGCTGGGTTATAGGTTAGGGAGGTTGGTTTGAGTGGGCTGCCCTTCAGAGGATTGGTGTGGACTTGATGGGTTAAATGGCCAGCTTCCACACTATAGAGATTTTAATAAGCTGTATAGTTTTTCCAAACATATCCTCAGTCATTATGATCTTTGTGTTTAAACCTAAGGCTTGTTAGTTATTGGTTGATCTGAAATCTGCAGCAGTGGTGAAGGTTGTAGATCTTGAATTGTTGCTTGTTGTTTTAGAGTGAAACATTGACTTTGAGGTTGAGAGAGACTTGCAGTGTCCTTGCTGTTGTCAGTTCACATTTCTATTTTTTGCTGCTTTGCTGCTCCAAGCAACTGTTATTATGGGTCCACTTCCTTTTTCCTGAATCTGCTCCTTCCAAACTGAATACTTCATGTGTGATCATTCATTTCCTCATATCTGAAGTTAACATGTGTTAAAATTGGAGATTCAAATGTCTTGATGCTGACTCTGTTGGCTAGTTTCAGTCTTCGGATAGCATAGTGTCTCACGAGGAGTCCAGTTTTCTTTCTTCCATATGGGTTCTCTGACCTTGCCTCAGTCTGTATCAGGTGATCACTACAACTTTATTAAGTCAATATGTGTCCATTTTAAAGCCATTTTTAGTTCATGAAATATCTCAGGTATGACAATCTGATGATGAAAGTTGAATATTAGATTACTTACAGTGTGGAAACAGGCCCTTCGGCCCAACAAGTCCAAACCAACCCGCCAAAGCACAACCCACCCAGACCCATTCCTCTACATTTACCCCTTCACGTAACACTACAGGCAATTTAGCATGGCCAATTCACCTAACCTGCACATTTTTGGACTGTGGAGGAAACCGGAGCATCCAGAGGAAACCCACGCAGACACGGGGAGAATGTGCAAACTCCACACAGTGAGTCGCCTGAGGTGGGAATTGAACCCAGGTCTCTGGCACTGTGAGGCAGCAGTGCCACCGTGCCGCCCATTTTTGCTATGATCAAAATAGGATGAATTAGATCCTTTGCTTCCTGCATTTAGCTTTCTTTCTCAGTTGGATCAAGAAATGTTAAAGTACAATAGCTTTGCTCTCTCTAAGCACATTTATGTACTGATTTCACTCTTATTTTTAAATTATTGCATGACCCCGTGTCTGCATGGGTTTCTTCTGAGTGCTCCGGTTTCCTCCCATAGTCCAAGGTGTGCAGATCAGCTGAATTGGCCATGCTAAATTGCCCATAGTGTTAGGTGCATTAGTCAGACGGAGATGGGTCTAGGTAGGTTGCTCTTCAGCAGGTTGATGTGGACTTTGTTGGGCCAAATGCCTATTTCCATACTTTACAGAATGTAATCTAATCTAACCCTATTATATTGTGGGGTTTCTCAGATTGTAATATTTTGGAACTATTGCTTTACATTTTGGGTAAATTAAGGGGTGAGGTGTCCTGTTCTGAGGTCTGCCTACTCGTAAATGAGGGGGAAGGGGAGGGGATGTCATTCTATTGATGACGATCGAAGGAATTCTTAGTTTGTTCTACTGGGAAGAGAGTGCAAGCTATTTACATTTAGAAATAGTCTCTGAGTGTAAAACAAGCAGTATCTGAGTCTTCTGAACTCCCAGAAAGGTGTTGTAGGTATCATGTTGGGTACAATTGTGCTATCAATTGTCCATTTACTTGGCATCAAAAATAGCTTATTAACATTTCCAACTGGATACCAGTATAAGGTCAATGAGAAGAGGCAGAGGAAGCCATTTTGAGGTCAGATTACTGGCATCCATGTAAATCAATGAATAACACAAATGGACAACACTCTTTTTTGGTTAGCAGAGAGAAGAGGCATATCCTGCAGCCACCTAAAGATTCTAAAGGATAACATAAACAAGGAAAGAAGAATATCACCATTGGCTGTATCATTTGTGGTAATCTATGAAAAAGAATATTGTTTGATTGTCAACAATTTCAGTTTTTTGTTACAATAAAACTTCTACAACTCAAGATCTTGATGCATCATTATTTCCACTATAAACTGGAAGTTTGATTATCTTTTTAAAGGCTTGTTGTATTTGTTGGGACTTTAACAATTCATTGTTCATTTCATTGTTTCAAGAATGTAAAAGGAAATACACCTTATAGCTTTAAGGAGTTACAATACACTTTCCTTTACCAGGGAACATAGCTCCTGAAATTGTAAGGTACATACTTTCTAATCTAACTTGAACAGTGCTATGGGCGATTCCCATGGGCTATTTGAAATACACTACAATAATGTGAATTTCATACTTCACACTTCCTCGGTTGCATTTTTACATCACACTTGCACTTGGATATCGCTCTTGGAGGTTTGTTTATGTTTTCGAATCAGCAGGTGTTAACTCAATAGTTGAGAAATGCGACCAAGATTTATCTAAAAGTTAAAGCAGAATCAGAACTGTTCAAAAACACTTAAATTCCCAATTGCTTCAGACTCTATCAATCATGGTGCAACTCTGCAAAGCTGAACTAAATTAACACATGAGAAATCACTCAAACCCATACACTTGCAACTGTAATCCTCTGCCCTCAGCCCTCAGCCTTCCACTCCAACTAATAAAAGTGCAACTTATATCGTACAAGATATGTAAAAATAAACTTTCAAAAATGCGTCTAACAATAAGTTTCATTGTTATCACTTGCAGTTACAGGTCTGATTGGAGCCTTTCCTGGAGTACAATCAGAAAAAATGAGGCAAATACTCAGGTCTTATCTGTATCTATATGGCACAATACAAGAATCCCTTCGATCAGTAACCTTGCTTCCTTATAGTTCACATGCAATGCTATGGGAAATAAATAAAATTCCTTTTATAAGAAGTCACACTTTGAGATGGGAAAAATGACATGACTAGTCAGGATTTAACGTGTTCTATAACAAATACTGTTATTAAACTTGATGTAAATAAACACTAAATAAAATGATGGTACTAAATACTTTTTATTGCCAGGATTTTGAAATCAAGTTGCGTCAGTCTTGATTTGAATAAAAACAAGTTTGAGTTTTCACTACCATATAAGAGTTTGGACTTTAGTCCATTATTACACTGGCTCTTCATTAAAAGTCTAGACTTAATATGTTTTCCACTTGAGTGCATCTGTGACACATCTTACATCCCCTATGCATTAGTTGGATATCTTGGGAGATAGTTTCTCAAGGAAAGCAGATTAGCATCACCAGCAGCAGTGTCTGACGCACTACTGCTACTTGAAAAAATAATAAACAACGCACTATCCCTGATGGTCTACTTCAGGAGATAACTATTCCCTAATTGCAGAATGTACAGGCATGGTAAACCCTTTTACGTCTTTTGATTCTCAGAAGTCATGCTTTTAGTTACAAATATTGGCTCATTTCCCAGACCTCACCATGTGCTCCAGAGAAAGGACAAAACATTGTTGTTTTGGTAGGCTGACTGTCTGTAGTACAGGAGAGAGGAATATGGCTTTTTGCACGGACACCTACATAGCAATATAGTTCCTAACTCTTTTTCTCCAATCAAACAACAATATAGCACCTCTATTTGAAAATGAACCTTTAACTCTGGGAGATCTACAGTTGTGATTCATTATTCAATATGTTTCAACTGTTACCATCATGAACTAGACCACACCACATGAAGAGCTGGTGGGAAGAGATTGAATGGTAACTTTTACAAGTGAATTGGTAATTACCTGGAAAAGGAAAAAAATACAGGGCCAAGAGGATGCATTTTATTGGATAACACTTTCAGAAAGCTGGAACAGCCTAGCCAGATTCAAAGTTCTTCACTATATAATTTTAATAGCATTTAGACTTATGACTAGATTAAGAAAACGTCATTTTTATTTTTAAAAATCACACAACACCAGGTGATTTTTAAATTTGTACACCCCAGTCCAACACCGGCATCTCCAAATCATTTTTATTGAGTTACTTGAATGTCCACATGTAGAAAATATCCTAGAATGGCAACCCAAGCCCAATCGAACATAAGGACACCAGAGCATAACAAATGGAATCTGGAACAATCTGCCATTCAGCACAATCATGGATAGCTTTGACCTTCACCTCCACCTTTCTACCTGTTTCTTGTATCCCTTGATTCCCTGAGAGACTGACTATCTACCTCAAGAAGTGGAGCAGGCATTTGGGCAGCACATACCTCTGCGTTAGTTCAACATTATTGTCATTATGCAGATCTTCCAAGAGGCATCTCCCTGCCTGGCTGATGCTGTGTAACCACAAAGATAAAATAACATCTTTTTATTAAAAATATCCATCTCAATGAGGACTGCTCAAGAAAATCCTCACCCAACAATTTGGTCTGAAAACTCTGATTGCATTTTGAGAGCTGTGACAAAATCTACTAACCAGCAGGGATTCTAAAACAGCCCTAAATAAAAGAATTTGCAAAATTTTTAAAAGGAAAGACTGTTCACCTATAAATACTTTGCAGAGCCAGATCGACATCTCTGCCATATTCCAGTCAAGATCTAATGTGATCTGTGTACTAGGCTTAATTGAAATCTGTCTTTTAGTTTTTGAGATTATTCGTTACAAACAAATGGGCTAATACTCAGGCACGTATACGTTACCTTCACACAGCTTCAGTGGTAGGTGTGAATGTTTTCAATGAAGGAGTATCCACAATGCACTGGAATTTCAAAGATTCACAGCCTTCTGGGTGAAGGAATTTCTCCTCACCTCAGTCCTAAATGATTGGCTCCTTGAGACTGTGGCATCCCCACCCCAGCCCCCAAGTCAGGGAAAACAATTGCTCACTGCCGCAAAGTTAAAGAGTTTTCAATATATTAAGGGGAACAGATAGAATAGATATCAGGAAAGCTAAAAAAACTACTTCTGCTGGTTGGGGAGCCTCAGCCTAGGGACCTCATCTGAAAAGTGTCCAGGATGTCAAGCAACTCCAGAATCTGAACTATTTCAGCATGATCACCTCTTTGTCTTTATTCTAAATTATTACATGCTTACTGTTGAATAGAATTTTCTCAAGATAACACAGGAAAAGTGTACAATGCATGGAGGGAAAATTTTCACCTCTGGTGGAACAGATTGCATATTCATTATAACAGCTACCCAGGTTTAATTTTCGTTAAAAATACAAAATATAAGTGTTGGATCAGCTTCACCTTTTTTTCAACAGTTCATTGTCTCCTTAAATGTTTGCCATCTGATTTTACTGGGCCAAGCAACTGGCTAATTGTCAAATTAGTTAAAAGAGGGGACATCAGACTTCAATAAAATTGGTTTTTAACAAGGCTTGTACACAATAATACTGTGTGCAAATGTCTGTTTGACTGAGCAGGGCTCAGCTGTAAGGATCAGATATGGTGAACTGTAAAACAGAAACAGGGACAACTTTGAATTCATCAAAAATAAACCCTTGAAGTAGAATGAAATATTTGGTCTGTTATGGACCAGACCAGAAATTCTCGAAATATTTTAAGAAGGTAGCCGAGACCCTAACATTTTCGTATTTTAAAGGCAGATGTGAAGTGGGTGTTCAGGTGTGATAGCTGGTCAAACTACTCAGTTTTAAGCAAAATAGAATTTATTTAAGCACTACAATTGAAACACAAACAAAACAGAATCTAGAATAACTTAACTATTGGAAAGCTCAACTGACCCAACACAGCAACTTAACTAAGGAGCTGTTCCAATTCCCATCACATCCCATAAACACACCCCTTGGCAAAAGGTAAATTCAAACACAGGTTCTTACAGGCAAGAGAGATTTCACAGAAAAAAGTCAGTCAGAGATCATCTGCTGAAGCATGGAACCGTTTGCTTCTCTGTTACAGCTGAACCAGCGGCTTCTCATTGTTACAAAGGACTCACTTCATCCCCTTCTGTCCAAGCATCAATGAATTTAATACACGCTGTGACGTCGAACACTTCTTCTGCCGCCTCCACCTCCGAGCTTACTTTCACAATCAGGATTCCCGCCCACCTTCCGAGGACCCCTTCGCCCACCTCCAACACTCTGCATCCACCTGGACACCCCGTGCTGGCCTATTACCCGCCCTCAACCTCTTCATTTCCAACTGCTGGTGGGACATTAACTGCCTCAACCTGTCTATCACCCTCCCCCACTCCAACCTCTCACCCTCACAACGCGCAGCCCTCCAATCCCTCTGCTCCAATCCCAACCTCACCATCAAGCCAGCAGATAAAGGGGGCTCAGTGGTAGTCTGGCGCACTGACCTCTACACCATTGAAGCCAAACACCAACTTGAGGACATCTCTTCCTACCGCGCCCTCAAACATGACCCCACCCCACATCACCAAACCATCATCTCCAAGACCATACAGAACCTGATCCCCTCAGGAAATCTCCCACCCACAGCTTCCAACCTCATAGTCCGGGAACCACACACTCCCCAGTTCTACCTCCTTCCCAAGATGCACAAGCCTGATCACCCTGGTCGACCCATTGTCTCAGCATGCTCCTGCCCCACTGAACACATTTCTACGTACCTCGACACTGTCTTAGTCCCCCCTAGTCCAGGAAATCCCACATATGTTCAAGACACCACCCACGCCCTCCACCTCCTCCAAGATTTCTGTTTCCCCGGCCCCCAACACCTCATCTTCACCATGGATATCCAATCCCTCTACACCTCCATCTGCCATGACCAGGGCCTCCAAGCCCTCCATTTCTTCCTCTCCCGACGTCCCCAACAGTACCCTTCCACCGACACTCTCATTCATTTGGCCGAACTGGTCCTCACCCTTAACAATTTCTCCTTTGAATCCTCCCACTACTTCGAGACCAAAGGGGTAGCCATGGGCACCTGTATGGGCCCCAGCTATTCCTGTCTCTTTTTTGGCTACGTAGAACAGTCGATCTTCCATAATTACACCCGCACCACTCCCGACCTCTTCCTCCGCTGTATTGATGACTGCATTGGCGCCACCTCATGCTCCCGTGAGGAGGTTGAGCAATTCATCAACTTCACCAACACATTTCACCCCGACCTTAAATTTACCTGGACCATCTCTGACACCTCCCTCCCCTTCCTGGACCTCTCCATCTCCATTAATGACGACCGACTTGACACTGACATTTTTTACAAACCCACCGACTCCCACAGCCAACTGGATTACACCTCTTCCCACCCTACCTCCTGCAAAAATATCATCCCATATTCCCAATTCCTCCACCTCCGCCATATCTGTTCCCAGGAGGACCAGTTCCACCACCAGAGTACACCAGATGGCCTCCTTCTTTAGAGACCGCAACTTCCCTTCCCACGTGGTTAAAGATGCCCTCCAACGCAACTCGTCCACATACCGCACCTCCGCCCTCAGACCCCACGCCTCCAACCGTAACAAGGACAGAACGCCCCTGGTGCTCACCTTCCACCCTACCAACCTTCACATAAACCAAATCATCCACCGACATTTCCGCCACCTCCAAACGGACCCTGCCACTAGGAATATATTTCCCTCCCCACCCCTTTCCACCTTCCGCAAAGACCATTCCCTCCGTGACTACCTGGTCAGGTCCACGCCCCCCTACAACCCACCCTCCCATCCTGGCGTCTTCCCCTGCCACCACAGGAATTGCAAAATCTACTCCCTCACCTCCATCCAAGGCCCTAAAGGACTTCCACATCCATCAAAGCTTTACCTGCACATCCACCAATATCATTTATTGTATCCGTTGCTCCCGATGCGGTCTCCTCTACATTGGGGAGACTGGACGCCTCCTCACAGAGTGCTTTAGGGAACATCTCCAGGACACCCGCACCAATCAACCACACCGTCCTGTGGCCCAACATTTCAACTCCCCCTCTCACTCTGCTGAGGACGTGGAGGTCCTGGGCCTCCTTCACCGCCGCTCCCTCACCACCAGACGCCTGGAGGAAGAACGCCTCATCTTCCGCCTCAGAACACTTCAACCCCAGGGCATTAATGTGGACTTCAACAGTTTCCTCATTTCCCCTTCCCCCACCTCACCCCAGTTTCAACCTTCCAGCTCAGCACTGTCCCCATGACTTGTCCTACCTACTTATCTTCTTTTCCACCTATCCACTCCATCCTCCCCCCCACCGACCTATCACCTTCATCCCCTCCCCCACTCACCTATTGTACCCTATGCTACTTTCTCCCCACCCCCACCCTCCTCTCACTTATCTCTCCACCCTTCAGGCTCTCTGCCTGTATTCCTGATGAAGGGCTTTTGCCCGAAACATCGATTTTACTGCTCCTCGGATGCTGCCTGAACTGCTGTGCTTTTCCAGCATCACTAATCCAGAGTCTGGTTTCCAGCATCTGCAGTCATTGTTTTTACTCAGTTTTCAGGAAGTTAGTACAAACATGAGACAATTTCACCATGTTAGAAAAAATGGTAATTTACATCTCGATTTGATTGAAGAATGGCAGGCCATTTTGGAGCCCACAAATTGTCACTTCCATTGTGTGTTTCTTGCATTTGTTACCTTAATTGTAGTTGATGCTATTTTCTTTCTCTTTTGTTCTTCTAGTATCTCTTCATTGCCAGAGACGTTTTCTATCAGCCTGTACTTATTTTCAGTTTCATAATAAATCCTGAAAGGATGGTACTTAAGTATTTTGTGGATCGTTTCAATTTTCTGACGCTGAGGTCTCGCCAAGTATTTCAACTAATATCAGCTTTTCTCAACAATGTTTGTCACCAGAGGATTGGTTTGGAGCATACCCAATTGTAACAGCATGGTGTATTCATTTTGCTACATTGGCTACAAGTCTCTTCATTTATTTGCTGGAACAATATCCAGCCTGAATCACAAGTTTAGTGTTTTATGGACAAATGGTTCACTCAATTTATTTTTTAATCATCTCCAGCACTGCGCACAATGGATTACTCAAGTTATTCTCTCAATTAAGCAGCATTGCTGATCTAAGCAGGAAGGGTTCACTACTGTGTGTGCATCAGGCACCTGTTTTGCTTTGCTGAAGGTGCTATGCAAATGCAACTAGCTGTTGTGAACATAATGAAGTAGAAATTAGTGGTAGTGATCTGTAACTGATTACAACACTCTTCTTGAATGTGTTGGTGTTGCAATTCAGAGAGGAGTTCTTGTGGTGTAATGGGTGTCACCCCTCCTCCACCACCGCCTTCCCTCCACCCCTCCACCCCACCCCCAACCCAAACCTCTGCAGCTCGGGCACAAGTCCAACCTCAGGACTTGCTGGAAGTTGTGTCATAATGTGGCTGAAAATGTAAGTTAGCAATTTTTTAAAAATCCTTTTGAAATACCTACAGCAGGCAGTAAAATTGGCAGAGTTTTCTGGTCAGTCAATTTTAGTTAAAAGACTCCATACGGAGTTACTTGCCATCATTTGATGATATCTGCTTTCCAAGAGATTGCTGTACACAATTTGGAGTCTGAATTAATACCCTAAAGTTAGTTACGGCTGAAAATGTGTTGCTGGTCAAAGCACAGCAGGCCAGGCAGCATCTCAGGAATAGGGAATTCGACGTTTCGAGCATAAGCCCTTCATCAGGAATGAGAGAGAGTAGCAAAGCAGGCTAAGATAAAAGGTAGGGAGGAGGGACTTGGGGGAGGGGCGATGGAGGTGGGATAGGTGGAAGGAGGTCAAGGTGAGGGTGATAGGCCGGAGTGGGGTGGGGGCGGAGAGGTCAGGAAGGAGATTGCAGGTTAGGAGGGCGGTGCTGAGTTGAGGGAACCGACTGAGACAAGGTGGGGGGAGGAGAAATGAGGAAACTGGAGAAATCTGAATTCATACCTTGTGGTTGGAGGGTTCCCAGGCGGAAGATGAGGCGCTCCTCCTCCAGCCGTTGTGTTGTTATGTTCTGCCGGTGGAGGAGTCCAAGGACCTGCATGTCCTCGGTGGAGTGGGAGGGAGAGTTAAAGTGTTGAGCCACGGGGTGGTTGGGTTGGTTGGTCCGGGCGGCCCAGAGGTGTTCTCTGAAGCGTTCCGCAAGTAAGCGGCCTGTCTCCCCAATATAGAGGAGGCCACATCGGGTGCAGCGGATGCAATAGATGATGTGTGTGGAGGTACAGGTGAACTTGTGGCGGATATGGAAGGATCCCTTGGGGCCTTGGAGGGAAGTGAGTGTGGAGGTGTGGGCGCAAGTTTTACATTTCCTGCGGTTGCAGGGGAAAGTGCCGGGGGTGGAGGTTGGGTTGGTGGGGGGTGTGGATCTGACGAGGGAGTCACGAAGGGAGTGGTCCTTGCGGAACGCTGATAGGGGAGGGGAGGGAAATATATCCTTGGTGGTGGGGTCCGTTTGGAGGTGGCGGAAATGACGGCGGATGATACGTTGTATGCGGAGGTTGGTGGGGTGGTAGGTGAGAACCAGTGGGGTTCTGTCTTGGTGGCGGTTGGAGGAGCGGGGCTCAAGGGCGGAGGAGCGGGAAGTGGAGGAGATGCGGTGGAGGGCATCGTCGATCTCGTCTGGGGGGAATATGCGGTCCTTGAAGAAGGAGGCCATCTGGGCTGTGCGGTGTTGGAACTGGTCCTCCTGGGAGCAGATGCGGCGGAGACAAAGGAATTGGGAATATGGGATGGAGTTTTTGCAGGGGGCAGGGTGGGAGGAGGTGTAGTCCAGGTAGCTGTGGGAGTCAGTCGGTTTATAGTAGATGTCTGTGTTGAGTCGGTCGCCCGAGATAGAGATGGAAAGGTCTAGGAAGGGGAAGGAGGAGTCTGAGACAGTCCAGGTGAATTTGAGTTCGGGATGGAAGGTGTTAGTAAAGTTGATGAACTGTTCAACTTCCTCGTGGGAGCATGAGGCAGCGCTGATACAGTCATCGATGTAGCGGAGGAAAAGGTGGGGGGTGGTGCCAGTGTAGTTGCGGAAGATGGACTGTTCCACATATCCTACGAAGAGGCAGGCATAGCTGGGGCCCATGCGGGTGCCCATGGCAACTCCTTTAGTTTGGAGGAAGTGGGAGGATTGAAAAGAGAAGTTATTCAGGGTGAAGACCAGTTCAGTCAGTCGAAGGAGGGTGTCAGTGGAAGGGTACTGGTTGGTGCGGCGGGAAAGGAAGAAGCGGAGGGCTTTGAGTCCTTCGTGATGGGGGATGGAGGTGTACAGGGACTGGATGTCCATAGTGAAAATAAGGCAATCTGAATTCATACCTTGTGGTTGGAGGGTTCCCAGGCGGAAGATGAGGCGCTCATCTGAATTCATACCTTGTGGTTGGAGGGTTCCCAGGCGGAAGATGAGGCTTCTCATTTCCTCATTTCCCCTCCCCCCACCTTGTCTCAGTCGGTTCCCTCAACTCAGCACCGCCCTCCTAACCTGCAATCTCCTTCCTGACCTCTCCGCCCCCACCCCACTCTGGCCTATCACCCTCACCTTGACTTCCTTCCACCTATCCCACCTCCATCGCCCCTCCCCCAAGTCCCTCCTCCCTACCTTTTATCTTAGCCTGCTTGGCTACTCTCTCTCATTCCTGATGAAGGGCTTATGCTCGAAATGTCGAATTCCCTATTCCTGAGATGCTGCCTGGCCTGCTGTGCTTTGACCAGCAACACATTTTCAGCTGTGATCTCCAGCATCTGCAGACCTCATTTTTTACTTAAAGTTAGTTACGGCCTATTTGAGGATGCAGTTCAATGCCTAGTAAGTCTGGCGCAGCCTCTGTATGACTACTGTCAATGTATTTGGCAAAGTTTTAATAAGAGTCTTTTAACAGAATGAAAATTCGATCATGACAGTGCAATCTTAGTGTTTCAAAGAAGCTCTTACTCAAGACGGTTTCAAGCGTGAGCTGATTTCTGTTCAGGACAACTTGCTGCAAAAGCAAACCTTGATTTTTTTTCTCTCAAGCAACGCTCATTCACCCATGAGACCAGTTAAAATCTCAGACTGATTGGAATGATTGCAGAGAGCTAGCCAAGGCAATGACACATCAACCTTACTTCACCCCAAGGCAGACTGATGAGTTTAACATCTCCTCTCTGTCTGCTGGGTGTAAAAGGTCTTTTATGAATTTTGACAGTCAGAGTTTAGTTCTGAGCACACAAGTCTTGACACAAAATTGCACAGAATGTCTCATATGGCATATGAGCAAAGTCATGTTGATAAAATACAGAGCACCTCTTTTAAAAGTTACTCTGCACCAGGTATTGAAACACCTGATCAAGGGATTCCCAATGTTGACACTGGCTATCCCAAATGGAAAGAGATCCATCCCTCAGGACTAAGATGCCTCACTTTGATGTGCAAAGGATTTATTTTAAATGATTGATTCAAGTAATTTGAGATGAATTGCATTTCTTTTCCAGCCAAATCAGGCTGTTCAGTGTGCAGTCTAATGAAAGGTCATCAACCTGAAACAGTAAATCTGTTTGTCTTTCCACATGTGCTGCCAGACCTACTTTCCAGCATTTTCTGTTTTTATTTTAGGTTTATACCATTCACAGTATTTTGTGAATGTATATTTCTAGCTGCACAGTAATATTCTGGGGCATTTGATGACAATCAAATTAATTTTCCACATCAAGTTCTTTGTCATTTGCATCACTTTTGCTTTGGGTTCAATAATAATTTGCAAAATCAATGTTTGTTTTCTAGTGTTGTTATTCATACCTTGAGTCTGGTTTATTCTGGAACTTAGCCAAGTTAATCATCGTCTTGTTTTAATCCGATGTAGTAATAATATTTTTTACAGAGTCAGTCATGGCATGCGGGTGCAGCTGGCTGCGCTATCATTTATTGCCTGTTCCTAGTTGCCCTTAAGAAGGTGGGGATGAGCTGCCTTGTTGAACCGCTACAGTCCACCTGCTGTGAGTTGACCCACAATGTCATTAGGGAGAGACTTCCAGGATTTTTCCCCAGTAACAATGAAGAAACAGTGAGACATTTCCTAGTCAGGATGGTGAGTGGCTTGGAAGAGAACTGGAAGGTGGTGGTGTTCCTATGCATCTGCTGCCCTTGTCCTTCCAAATGGAAGTGGTCGTGGGTTTGGAAGGTGTCGTCTGAGGAGCTTTGGTGAATTTCTGCAGTGCATCTTGTAGATAGTACACATTGTTGCTACTGAGTATCAGCGGCTGGGGGGAGTGGATGCTTGAGGATATGCTGCCAATCAAGCAAGGTGCTTTGTTCCGAATGGTGTCAAACTTCCTGAGTATTGTCGGGGCTGCACCCATCCAGACAATTGGGGAATGTTCCATGACTTGTGCCTGACGTGTGCCTTGTAGATGATGGACAGGATTTGGGGAGTCAAGAGGTGAGTTACTCACTGCATTACTCCGAGCCCCTGACCTGCTCTTGTAGCCGCTGTATTTATGTTGAGTTTCGGTCAATGATAACTCTCAGCATGTTGATAGTGGGGGTTCAGTGATGACAACTCTTTTGAATGTCCAGGGGAGGTATTTAGATTGTCTCTTCTTGATGATGGTCATTACCTGGTAGTTGTGTGGCACAAATGTTACTTGCTACTTGTCAGCCCAAGCCTGGATATTGTCCAGATCTTGTTGCATTTAAACATGGACTGCTTCAGTATTTGAGGAGTCATGAACAGTGCTGAAAATTGTGTAATCATGAGTGAACATCCTCACTTCTCACTTTTCAATAAAAGATAGGTCAATGATGAAGCAGCTGAAGATGGTTGGACCTAGGACTCTACCCCCTGAGGAACTCCTGCAGAGGTGTCCTGGAGGTGAGATGATTGACCTCTAACAACCATGACTATCTTCCCATGTGCCAAGTATGACTCCAACCAGCAGAGAGTTTGCCCCCTTGATTCCAGTTTTGCTAGAATCCTTGATGCCACACTTGATCACATGCAGCTTTGATGTCAAGAGCTGTCACTCTCACCTCCCCTCTGGAATTCAGCTCTTTTGTCCATGTTTGAACCTGCAATGAGATCAGGAGCAGGTTATTGCTGAGCTGGTGCTCTTGATAGCATTGTTGATGACACCTTCCATCACTTTATTGATGATTGACAGTCGACCGATGGAGCAGTTATTGACTGGGTTAGATTTGTTCTACTTTTTATGCACAGGACTTAGCTGGGCAATTTCCCACATCATTGGGTGAATGCCAACATTTTAACTGTACTGGAAGAGCTTGGCTAGAGGAGCGGCCATTTCTGGAGCACAACTCTTCAGTATTATTGCGGGAATGTTGACAGGACCCATAGCCTTTGCGGTCTCCAGTGCATCCAACCATTACTTGATATCACATGGAGTGAATGGAATTGGCTGAAGACCGGTATGTGATGCTGGGGACCACTGGAGCTGGTCGGAGTGGATCATCCACTCATCCTCCACTTCATTCTCATCTGCATTTAACCGTTTTCTGCTGTCCCATCTCAAGGTGCCTATTAAATTGTATGCAATTTTCCTTCATATGCCCTGTATTGGCCTTTGGTTTTTAATCCTTGCTGAGTATAATATCCCAGTTTATTTACTGTTGCTATTAGACATTTACGTATCTTTCAGTCTTTAAAACAATTTCTGTGCCTGCATGGATGTCTTTTCTGATTGATCTCAGCATGCATTACTTTTCAGATAGGCAATACAATCAGTTCCAAGAATCGCATTCAGCAACAAACGCTGAAAGCTCAATAAGTTCAATTAACACAATAAGTGCTGAGTGATTCCCATCCAAACTAAAATGTACTTTTTGAAGGCCTAGAACTTTTAGATGACTTGTCCCTCCTGATCCAAACCACCTCTCCTCCCAAACATGCCCTCCTTCCATGTTTTCTCTTTTCTCCCCTTCTAACCCCACCGTTCTCTCAATTTCTGAATTACTTTTCTTCTTCTGATCAGCTCCTGGACCACTTCCTCAATCTCCCAACCATGGCCTCTTTCTCCTGATTTGTCCTCGGTGATGATACCATGCCTTTAAAAGAGATGTGCTTTGTGCTTTTTCTCTTGCAGAGAGGTATTGCCCCAGTGGTAGTGGAATGTCTGTTTCCAAAGCAGTGGGTAAACAGCTTTGAGCTCCTGAGTGTTTTTTTTTAATTAGACAAATTAGCATGTCTGGGTGGAGACAGACTCACACAGACCCGGCATTTTAGTTTCGCTTTGGAGCTGGCTGTTGAAACAGATACCACCCCCTTCCCCCCCCCCCACCCCCCCAAACCCTCTGCTACTGTAAAAAGCTTAACATCTCTCTCTGCTGCTAGATTGTTTCTTTCAGTGTTCCTTTCTCCTGGACTGGAGATAGCACATGAGGTAAATCTGTTTTGCTGAATTTGCCTGTGCCAAGTGTGTCTTAATTGGAAGAGTAGATGATTACTAGTTAAATAATATATTATTTTATTAAGAATCTCGATAGCATTAAAGTTATGTCAATTGTATTTTGTTTGCAATTTAGATGTTGTTAGAGTAAAGTATGTTTTGCTTAAAGTTTAGAAGTGGACCAGTTGAATTACATCTGGAACACAGCACCTATGTTTGTCTTAAATAAAATTTTAAAAATTTCCTTAATATATTTTGATGTGGGTTTGGTCTGGTCCATAACACCTCCTCCCGATCAGCCAGTACTTCCTCAGTTATTATATTACAGAAATCCGGTTAATGACTGGAATCAATCTCATCAGACCTCTACATTAATTAACAGTTAGACATTACAAACACCTCTAAAACCAAGAGTGACAGGTTGTCTGTGGATTCGAGCGAATCATCAGTTAATGCCCACCATTTGCAATTCACTGAAAACAGTTCAAATGCTACTAACAGTGATCATACACCTCAATCATTTCATTGCACCCCTACCCCCCCCCCCGATCACTCATCTCAACCAACATTGCCTCTCACTCTCTTGATCAATCCCCCTCTTGCGAACTTCCCTATCTCTCTCACAATCACGCCCCTCTTTCCAGACTGGTCCCCATCCTTCTTCTGATTATCCTCCATCTTATTCCCAAACAGTCTCTACCCCTCTCTCAATTGCCACTCGCCCTTCTGATTACTGATCCTTCCTTCCTATTGCTCCCTCTTTCTCTCCTGATTCCTTCCTCAGTCTCTCCCATAATCTGCTACCAGTGACAGTGTGGCAAAAGTTAAAACCTTCTTCACTTTTGCATTTGCAAGTCTTGTGTAAATGCAACCTGACTCTTCTGTATGAGGTGCTATGTGGGCCCATCTATACTATCCCTTTTGTAAAGTCTGGACTAGTCAATGTGTTCAATTTGTACAGCTTGCTATCAGCTAGAGTCGGTAACCAGTGTGACATACGCAACTGGAAAATGAACACATGTATATTTTTGCATGTGCAGCATCGTTGGGGATTGTTATCATGTTGCATCCTCTTGGCTGAAGTTAGTGCAAGGAATACCATGCACCAGTTAGATCTGAAGTGAGTGATTTAACAGTTCCCTGCTGCACCTCCAGCGTGCTCCGGGATATGAGTTCACAGCTGTAAGCCTGCATCATCATGTCTAATCTCATCCACAGGGTAACGGGAGAGGCTGCAGTTTCAGAACAGCTTTGATAGAGCTGGGAATAGATTTGTGAACCTTCTGAATTAGCCTTAAGTTCCCAAAGACTTCAGGACAATCTCCCGAACACTGTTGCCAGACTTCCAGGAGGCAATGAAAATAACGTTATCTTTCATTTGTCCTTATTGGTTGAGAACATGCTTTAAATTGTGGAGCAAGATCAATTGGCTGAGCTCCCTGCAAATAATTTCAGTGACAGTTGGCAACATAGTTCAGAAAATAGGGTGGGATATGAAGAAGATGAACTAGAGAAGTTTTTTTTTGTAACAAATATACTGTAGTGTTGATTATGTTTGGCGAACAGACCCCATGAAAATTGAATTTAAGCACCATCTTAACAAAAGTCTTAACATTTCCTTACACATTCCCTTGTCTCAAGGGGCAACAATCTGATTTTCTACCTCTTACCTGGGTGTCGGCAATGTCTGCAGCATTTTTATTGCAGCACCTAAGCCAATGTCAACTTCAAACCTGACGGTAATCTAATTACTCTAATGTGATCAGTTAATTTCATTCACATAATCCCATTCCCATGTCCCAGTGTAATTCTGTCTAATTGTGTGTGTATGTGTGTGTGTGTGTGTGTGCGCGCACTGCAAAGTAAGTTGAAATTTAAAAGTAGGTGGCAGGAACTCTCAGACAAATTTTTACATTAAAAAACTGGAAATGAGATGCAAATACAAGTAGAATGATTAGAACCCAGATAAATACAGGGTCAGAAATTGTTGTTTGGATGCATTTTTATGGTGAGGTGAAAAATGCTCAAAGGAGTATTGTGCAGAATTTAAATGTTACCATTGACCAGTTTGGCCAAAGGCACTTCCTCTGTACCATAGAGTAAAATTATGTAAAATCAATGGTGCAAACTCTATTCACTGATCCTTCATGGATTTGAACTAAGGGAGGTGACAAGAAAATAAGAGGTGCATTTGGCAATCATGATGGTATTTTTAAAGAGCACATTTTCATTATGGCTAATGAGAAAAATACGCATACTGGATTCTTAACTGTATCTGTGCATTCCTGATTGAATGAGGAGGGGCAGTCCCATCATTCATCCATGGTTTACTTCTTCAGCAGCAAATTGATGCCATGCACCTTGAGTGATTAATTGCTATAAAATTCACGTCTGAGCCAGATATCCGATCTTAATCTTTCAGCTCTTAGAAGAACCATTTCCTAAGCTGACCCAACAAGGTTATCCCACCTCCAACCAATCTGTCACTGTGCTGTATTGAAAAGCCAGGTAGACAATTTATATTCAACCCTCCACCTTGTTCCTTTAATTCGTTTTTTTCCCGTGTATATGTGTGTTACATAATGTCAATGCTGCTTCTCTTAAGGATGGCCCTGGGTTGGGAGGCAGAGAATACTACTGATGTGAACTCCATGATATGTAAGCATCCTCACAGGAAATGCAGCCCCTTTCATAGAATGTAGAACATCGAATATTACAGCGCAGTACAGGCCCTTTGGCCCTCGACGTTGCGCCGACCTCTGGAGCTAATCTAACCGACACTATTCCATTTTCATCCACATGTTTATCCAATCTTTCACCACCAACACTCTCCCCCCACCCCAACCCCATCCCACTCCCACCCCGCACCTGTCATTCCTGATGAAGAAGGTCTTATGCCCAAAACTTCGACTCTCCTGCTCCTTGGATGCTGCCTGACCTGCTGTGTTTTACCAGCGTCACACTTTTTGACTCTGACCTCCGGCATCTGCAGTCCTCACTTTCTCCTGGTAGGATTCATCGTTTTGTTTTATTAGGTTCATGTTCCATTTTTTGAAGTTTTCACAGGGGATTCTATTTTTCCCTAGGTTTCAGTACTACTACCATTCCTGGAATTTAAATTTGTGTCCTCCATTGGGCAAAATGTGTCATAGAATCATAGAGATGTACAGCATCTTCGGTCCAACCTGTCCATGCTGACCAGATGTCCCAACCCAATCTAGTTCCACCTGCCAGCACCCGGCCCATATCCCTCCAAACCCTTCCTATTCATATACACATCCAAATGCCATTTAAATGTTGCAATTGTACCAGCTTCCACCACTGCCTCTGGCAGCTCATTCCATACACGTACCTCCCTCTGCGTGAAAAAGTTGCCTCATAAGTGTCTTTTATATCTTTCCCCTCTCACCCTAGACCTATGCCCTCTAGTTCTGGACTCCCCCACCCCAGGGAAAAGACTTTGTCTTTTTATCATATCCATCCTATCCATGTAAACCTCTATAAGGTCACCCCTCAACCTCTGATGCTCCTTAAGCAGTAGTGAGTTTCAGTGAAGTTGAACAATTAATTCTTACCACAGCCATACTGCACACTGGAATTAAAAAAAGGCTTCATGAGTTGTGGATATCACTCACTGGACCAGTATTGATAGCCAGTCCTTAAGAAAGTGGTGATGCGCTGCCTTCCTGACTTTGCATTTTGTAGATAAAGGTGGTGCATGGGCTGCCAATTAAGTAAACTGTTTTGTTCCAAATGATGCCAAACATTTTGACTGTTGTCTGAGCTGCGTCCATCCGAGACAAATGGGAAATATTCCATCACACTCATGGCTTGAGACTTGCATATGGTGGGCTGGTTTTGGGGATTCAGGAGATTAGTTACTTGATGCAGAATTTCCAATCTGTTGTCCAGGTCTTGCTGCATTTGGACATGGATTACTTCAGTCTCTGAACAATGTGCAATCTTTGGCAAACATCCCCATTTCTGACCTGATGATGAGATTAAGATCATTAATAAAACTGCCAAAGAAGTTTAAGCCTAGTACACTAGCCTGAGAGACTCCTGCAGAGATGTCCTAGGAATGAATTGATTGACCTCCAACAATCTCAACCGTTTACCTCTGTGTTAAGTATGACTCTAACTAGCAAAGAGTTTTCCTCCTACACCCCTTCCCACAATTCCATGTTGTCAAGTACAGCCGCTCTCACCTCCCATTATGAGTTCAATTATTTTGTCTATGTTTGGTCCAATCCAGAACAAAATGATCTTGAAAAGACCCAACCCTTGAACTACTGAGCAGGTTATTATTGTGTATTTTCCACTTGGCAGCATTGTCAACAACATCTTCCGTCACTTTTCTGATGATTGGGTGGAGACTTAAAACACTGAAATTGACCAGGTTGCATTTGTCCTGCTTTTTGTGGACTGGACATACCTGGGCAATTTTCCACAGTTGCACATCTATGATGTTGTGTTCTCAGGTAGATGAGATGAATCATTCATTCAGTCCTTCTGGCTGAAAATGTTTGCAAATGAAATTTTTTCTTGTCCTTTGCAATGACATGCTAGCCTCTAGCATCACTGGTGATGGGATTATTTGCAGAGCCACTTCCTCCTGTTAGTTGTCTTATTATTGATTGTGAGACTGCTGGCAGTCCCCCTGTTGTAGTAATCCAGGTTGTCACCTTATTTTTAGCCATGTCTGGTACTACTTCTGGCATGCTCTGTTGTATTCCACATTAAAACAGTGTTGACCCCCAGCATGGTGGTAGTTGTGGAGTGGGGAATATGCCAGGCCATGAGGTTACAGATTGTGGTTTAACACCATATCTGCTGCCATTGATGATCCACAGTTCTTCAAGAATGCCTAATTTTGAGTTGTTAGCTCTGTTCTTAATTCCACTCATTTAGCACATGATAATGCCTCACACCACAATGACAGTATCTTCAATATAAAGATGGAAACTCACCTCTACAAGGACTATGCAGTCAAACTAATACTGACATGGACAGTTGCACTTGCACGTAGGTTAGTAAGGACAAGGCCAACAGGTTTCTTATGGCTGCTTGTTGGTTTCTATACCAAATACTGTAAGGCCAGTCTAGTAGCTTGTCATTTAGGACTTGACCAACTTGGATGTTAGTGCTGCTATGGACATTTTATACCCTCAATCTCGAGCATACTCCATGCCTTTGCCAGCTTTAGTGATTCTTTTGGATGGTTTTCAACATGGACGAGCAATGCGCTGAGGGGATGGGACAGACAGTTGGATTAATCAGCCAGAAGTTTCCTTGCCCACATTCAACTTGATGCCATCTGATCTCATTGGGTCTGGAGTCAATCTTGAATCCAGGCTAACTCCTCTCAATTCTACATCACTTTGCAACCTTGTTGAATCTGTCCTGCCCATGGATGGGTCATACCAAGGGATTTAACTTGGTAGATTGTAAGAACTGCAGGTATCATTTTTTGGAAATATAAACTGGAAAATAGAGCATTGCCGTGTTACAGAGAAAAATCTAGTTTTGTGTAATGACGCGAAGATAAATTGAAATGGTTTGGTTTGTCGCATACTGACACCATAAGTTCATGTAACATATGGAGATTCTGGACGTGATACTTATGTGAGACAAGCTGTCACCAGCTGTTTTGGCTTACAACAAAAGGGCCAAGCAACAGTTTTCACAGATAAGTTGTCACAGAATTAAGAGAATTTTAAAAAGCAACCAAAAAATAAGCCAAGACCCCTTGTCTGTCAGTGGAAAAGAAACACCACTTAAAGCTTCTGAATAAAGGAGCTTGTCACTCCTGCAAAAACCTAGACCCACCTGAATTGGGGTCATAAAACTGTCAGCAGTGTGGTGCTGGAAAAGCACAGCAGGTCAGGCAACATCTGAGGAGCAGGAGAATCAACGTTTCAGGTATAAGCCCTTCATTCCTGATGAAGTGTTTATGCCCAAAATGTCAATTCTCCTGCTCCTCGGATGCTGCCTGACCTGCTGTGCTTTTCCAGCACCACACTCCTGATTCTGATCTGCAGTCCTCACTTTCTCCCTGTCATAAAAAATGTGACAACATCAGCAAAAGCCAAAAGAACCACGTGAAAGATATCTCATTTCACCCTTGTAGCTTGGATTTTTGATGCACAAAGTTTATTCTTTTCTCCCCCTGGCAGAACCATATCCAGTTTGAGTGGTGTGGTCTATGGTAAGATGCGTGGTAGAGTCGGGCAAGATGTGTGGCGAGACTATCTCACTGCATCTCATTCACTTTCTCAAGCAGCGTGGTGATATCATCATAAGCCAGCAGCAAGTTCCCAATGATTGAGATGTCTCATTGCGTATAAAAGTGTTTGTTAGCAGCTCATTCTCCACAGCTTGTGATCTTAACCAGCTCGCCATGCACACTAGCTAGTCAGGAAACCTTAACATGGAGACTCAACAGGAGTGAGTTCTTGACAGGTTCAATTCACTGCTTGCTCTGAAATACCATGATGTTGGGCACTGCGCACTAACATCACAAGTATGTTCCATGATACCCCATACCCACAGACGTTGGCAACTGACTTGCTCCAGCCTATTGTCCGAGGTCCACTTCCAGACACTTCTGGACTTTGAAGATTGCACTTTGGGTTGCACTCACCACTATCGTTGCAATGCTGCAGCAAGGACACTGCGGGCACAGAGATGCGTGCATCCAGCTCATGGATGGAGCAGGCTGCATCTCTGGGCTTTTTACGTTCTTTCATAGCACTCGCTCACTCTGAGCCTAAATGGATGCTCACAGCTTTCCTGCTTTACGTTGCCCCTGCCTTTCCTTGCCTTTTAGCCCCCTCAGCCACAGATACCAAGTTTACATTGTCTTTTTCTTGCCATGCCATATAGAGCAGTAAAGCCTGGAAGCTGACCACCGTTGTCAGTAAGGCTTCAGTTCAGACAAGGAAATAGTCTTTGTTGAGAGAATCCTGGCACAGTAAATGCAGGGCAGCCTCCAATACCAGTCCATGTCCTACTCAGGGCGGTCAGAGTTATGATTCTCTGTTGAAATGGGATGAGGAGCTAAGTGGCGGGCAGCACACCATCCATCTTGACTCTTTCTAGCTTAATGTGGGCTGTTCTGTTCCAGGAATGAGAGACAGGCAGGTATTACAGAAGATGAAAATACGAGAGACAGTTGGTACAGACGGTGAGGTGTTCCCAGGGAGAAAGTCGGCAGTGGTCTCACAGGTTGGAGTTGGTGAGAGTGAGTGGGGAAGATGTTGCACTCTTTAATAAAAATGGTAGAGCATGCGCCTTGATGAGTCTTTCACTCAAAGGAAGAGTGAGTAGGAGATTCCAGTGGGAAAATGGTGGCACCAAAGCTGGTGTAGTGGAGAATGAACTTTGATCTTCTTCCTGCAGTGCTGGCCATCCCTCCAGATACTGAGGCTGCTTTAACCCATGTGGACTAGTCTGGTGTGGGTTTATGTTCTGACTACTGCTGCTGATCCTGGGGGAGGAAGAAATCCTGCCTGTACATCTCCCAATTCAGAAGGACCCCCAGGTTCTTGCCCACAAGACTGGGCACCAACTTCCTGCTGTCTGTCCCGCCCGGGCAAATATCAGGAATGGCGGAGGGCGGATCGAGACTGATAGTACTTGTGCAGGTCTACAACGGCCGTTTAAACATGGCGGCAATACAAAGGACATCAGTCATTTCTGGGATATCAGGTCGATGGTGGTGAGTTATTTGAGGAATAGTGCATGGTAAGATAGGGCAGAAATCAGATGTGATTTTCTCCGCAAGGGCTCAAGTTTAAGTTTGCATATTAATATTAAATAATTCACTTGTTAAATGTTTGTTGATATACAGAAGGTTAGTTTTCTTTATTTATAAAAGTATTTTTGAGTGTCTTTTCTTGAACAGCTGCAGTCGGTAAACACACTCAATGCCACTGATGGAACAGGTGACACATTTCCATGTCAGGGTGTTGAACGGCTTGGAGCAGAATTCACAAGTAATGGTTTTCTCATGTATTTGCTATTGCTAGTCCTCTGGGTGGGAGTAGTTGTGGGTTTAGAAGATGCTTCCTAAAGAGCCTTGATGAATTTCTGTCGGGCATTTTGTAGATGATATAGACCACTACTACTCAACATCAGTGATGTAGAGAGTGGATACTTGTCAATGTAGTGCCAATGAAGTGGGCTGATTCGTTCCAGATGATGTCAAACTTCTTGGGTGTTATTTGAGCTGCACCCATCCAGGTAAGTGGGAAGTACTCCTGACTTGTGCCATGCAGATTACCACTCTTTGGGGAGTCAGGAGGTGAGTCCCTTACTACAGGATCCCTAGCCTCTGACATGCTCTTGTAGCCATGGTATTTATATGGCTAGTCAACTTCAGTTTGGGTCCAGTGGTAATTCCGAGAATATTGGTAACAGGAGATTTAGTGTTAGTAATGCCATTGAATATTAAAGGGAAGTTAAGATTCTCTCTTGTTGGAGATGGTCATTGCCTGACACTTGCGTGGCATGAACGTTACTTGCCACTAGTAGACCAAAGCTTGGATACTGAGCAGGTCGTGGACTGTTTCAGTCTCTGACCTTATGACAGAGGCAAGATCATTGATGAAGCAGCTGAAGACCACTGAGCCGTGAACATGACATTGAGGAACTCCTGCAGAAATGTTCTGGAGTTGATCAAAGTGATCAAAGTCAGGCAATATCAACATCTTAGTGATTCAAATGGTCATAAATGGATTTGTGATGACTTGTGGAATTTTGCAGTTTGATATCCAGTGCACTTTTCTCACCAGGGTCATGATAAGATGCTGGCAAAAAATCTCCCCTTAAATAGTGGGGAGAATGTCTATTCCATTGACCCTTAGCAGAGGGTTTAAACCATTTGGCGCAAATGTATGTGAGGCCACTATCGATGGCTCCTGATGACATGGCCATCGGACAAACAGAGCTGCATATATTGAGACTGAGAGCGAGATAGACTAAACTCAATGTCCTGATCTAATCATCACCTTCATTCAATTCTTCAATATCAGCTTAGTTGGCCATTAAACCCAATATCAATTCCTGAAGAAGGGCTCATGCCCGAAACATCGATTCTCCTGTTCCTTGGATGCTGCCTGACCTGCTGCGCTTTTCCAGCAACACATTTTCAGCTCTGATCTCCAGCATCTTCAGTCCTCACTTTCTCCATTAAACCCAGTACTTTAAAAATAACCCCAGAGTGTCAATTACATAAGATGTTTGAATCAAATAGAAGGTTTTTACTTTGGCACTTTGACCACACTATGTTTCAAGGGAATTAATTTTTCCAGAGGCAGCTACCATTGCATAGAATTGCACATAGCCTTTTGACTCAACTTACCCATGCTGATGTTTATGCTCCACGTAACACTCCTTGCAATGCTATTAGCAAATCCTTCTATTTCTTTCTTTTTCATGTATTTATCTAGCTCCCAATTAAACCTGCTACTGGACATTAAAGGTAGCAGGACAGGTTGAAAGAGCAGTTATTAATGCATCCACTATCCTAAGCTTAATTATTAGGGGCACAGAATGCAAAGGTTTAACCTTGGCTGGAGTGTTACATCCTGTTCTGGACAACTTGGGAAGAAGGTGTCAAGATTGGAGAGAGTGCAGAAGGGATTTACACATATGAAAACCCTCCATTTTGAAGGTGGCTTAGAAAAGTTAGGACAGTTCACCTTGGAGAAGGGTAATTTGAGAGGAGATCTGATTGAAGTATTTAAAATTGTGAAAGTTCTGGATAGATTATAAAAGGAGAAATGATCGAGAAGGCCCAGTTTTAGAAGCAGTCAGTAAAAGAAGCAAAAGTGATATGAGGAAAAGCTTTTCCTTGCAGCAAGTGGTTACGGTCTGGAAAGCATTGTGTGAGAGTATGGTGGTGATAGGTTCAGCCAAGACACTCGATAAAAGACTTAAACAGTTATTCAATAGGGACAACGTGCAACGTTACTGGGAGATGCAGGAGAATAGCATCAGGAGCTAGCAGTCAAGATAAGTTGATTGCTATTGCCTGTGCTGCAAATATTCTCTGATAGTTCTGTGACCATGGTCACATTTAATGAACATTGGCACACAATATTGTACTTGTAATTTCACAATGTAGGAGGTACAGATGAGTATCAATATCACAGTGCACATTGAGACAACTCCTGCCAGCATGCAGGAATCCAACAGACGATCCTTCAGGGAAAAATCTGCTTCATCTCTGTCAACAAAATGTTTCCACTGCTAAACTGCCGTCAGGTCCAAGAAAGTTTCCATTGCGTGGAGCTTACTGATTTACAAAGTTATCACTATTATTGGTGAAATGAAATGAATAAAAGGAGGGAGAGAAGAAAGAAAGCACAAAAGAAAACATTAGATTTTAATTAATCATGACCTCAGGATGTGCTGTTATAACCAAGAAGTGTACTCACTCTTGTAAAATGAGGGAACAAAGCATCTATCTGTTGCATAGCAAGATCCCAAAGACGGCAAAATGATAAATAATCAGATAATGGGAAAGGCCAAGAGTTTGCTTTTTTGAAACTAAGTGGGTGTCTTAGGAGTTGAATAATTCACTGATCCCTGCCCCAGCACCAAGAAAGCTTGCTGGATCGCTGTTCAATCACCTTGTTAAGAGCTAATGTTGAATCATGGGTCTGAACGTTGGCATCTGGCTTTCCAGAAGTTTCCAACCAGTCAAAGGTTGTCATTTTCTGGGTCATTAGACCATCAGTCGAGGTCTACGCTTCCGGAGATCCAAAGGTGAGAAGTTAGGTCTTTTGCTTTTGCTTCTCATTGGATGGGAGCTTCGGAGTGAGAGGGAGTTTCAGAGGATGTCAAAGGTCAGGACAGCAGGTTGGCTTTCAGAAGCCTTCTGCCTTGTCCACCATTTATGTCTCTGGTTGCCCAAAAATTATGGCAAATGGATTCCCCTCCCCACCACAAACTCTTTGGCAGTTCACTCTGATTAATCAACTGGGAAACCAACCACTTTTCCTGTCTGCTGGGAAAACAGGTCATTGGGAAGGGTGTGAGTTGAGGCCCTCAAGTGGCCTTTAGATTAGATGAGATTAGATTACTTACATTGTGGAAACAGGCTCTTCAGCCCAACAAATTCACACCAACCCTCTGAAGAGCAACCCACCCAGACCCATTCCCCTACATCTACCCCTTCACCTAAGACTATGAGCAATTTAGCATGGCCAATTAACCTAGCCTTAATTGCTGTGAGTCCAGAAAGTTCCCGATGGATCTCTCATCCAGCACTGGGTAAGATGACAAGAACTATCTCTCCAATTCCAGCTTACCCAATTAGTTCCTCCTCATTCCACCTCTCAACATCTCTAAGGAGAGGAAATTTGAACTTTACCTACAATAGTCTGCATCCAGCTGTGTCCAGATGCCTAGTAGGGTTGCCGACTGTGATAAAGTGTATTCCTTGAGGTTTGCTGACATGAATAGCTTCAGCCATTAGTCTGTCAACACACAGCTGGACAATAAATGCTGGTCACATCAATGATGTTCATGGAACAAATATAGAAAAAGGCCAGGATGGATTCCTCTGCAATTCTCATGCAGTGCATGTGACATTACTGCCATCAACACAGCAGGTAGCTGCCTGCATCAAGGAACAATACTGACTGCTGCCTCACTCATCAACTCCTTTACTTGCCATTCTCCTCCTGCTTGCTGCCTGTCTTGTGAACCCTCTCACTGTATTCAGAGAGCAAAGTCGTGAACCAGGAGAGTGAATGGGATGGTGAGTGAAGCAGTCAGGGCTGGCCAGGAAGCAGGTGACAACAGTAATGGGCATTCAGCAACACAACCTCCTGATATGAAGGTGGCAGTGGTGCCAAAGTCCTGTTCCAATATAATGACAGGAGATCCAATTTCTAAACAAATAGTGCCCTTGAAGTCTCCACCTTCTCCAGGTTCCACATGAGACTTCGTAACTAATTTGAAGTTTTAAAACATTTTTGATAACAATGTTAGCTGTCATTAGGTAATACTTGGTAACACTTTCATCCCTCAGTCTGAAAGTTATTGGTTCAATTCCATTCTGGAGACTTCAGCAATAAAATCTAGACTGGTCCGCCAATATTGCAAGGAAGTAGTGCTGCACTGCCGTCTATGTTCCCTTCTGGATGAGTTTTTGAATGGAAGACCCATCAATGTAGATGTAAAACAATCTCATAGCATTATTTCAAGGAGGAGAATGGGAATTATTCTTAGTGTCCCAGTCAACATACATTTCTGAATCAACTTCACAAAATCTGGTCGTCTTGCTGTGTGTGGGAACTTGCTGGGTGTACATTGGATGCTGCATTTTCAACATAAAGTTATAATTATAGAGTCATAGAGATGTACAGCATGGAAACAGACCCTTTGGTCCAACTCACCCACGCTGACCAAATATCCTAAACTAATCTACTCCCATTTTCCAGCACTTGGTCCAATAACTGCACTGCAAAGACAGTTCATTGGGTGCAAAGGGTTTTGGAATATCTGTAGTCATAAACTATTCTATTTAAATGCAAGTTTATTCTTTCATTCTTTCAATTGTCTTCATTCCTCTCAGTGTCACTGCTTACATCCTTCAATTCTTTTTCACTGGACTAGTGCATGCTCTGTCCAGCATCCACTGCCACACTTAGCTTCAACTATCATGTCACTACTCTTTGAAACTCCCTCAGTTTCTCTAGTTGTTCAAGTTTGGAACACTTCATTTGCAAATGAGCCTTCAGCATTGACCCGTAATTACCTTCTATCTGTTCTCTGTTCTCCTGTTGGTGCCTCTTTTATTCTTTTCTTACATCCTGCTGTGCACTTTGGAATATCCTTCTGAAATGAGTAGTACATGTTGTCATGTTCCACTGTCTAGTTTACATTGAGCTAACAATAGATGGGCCATTGAGAATATTTCAGTTGGCGAACTATATATGGTTTTAATTCACTGTCTGAAATTATATCCTAGGTTTTAGATAACCAGCGTGCAGATATTAATATGACACCAAGCTGTTAAAACCCTCTTCTGAATGCGAGAAAAGATCATGACTAATTTCCTCAATGCCTGGTCCGTGTACTGAAAAAAACAAGATGGCATTTTTTGTTGTTGATAATTTGCTGAACCTACTTAATGCATCCCACTGAATCTCCAAGCATTTGTCACAATTATTAAGTTACAAACTGTGCCAGCAGTTTGGAACTAATCCTGTCGAAGATTGGAAGTCTGTGGCCTGATGGAATGTAATGCTCTATTTTTACTTCCTTCAACAGCTTTTTGTGCTTAGACTTTCCGATGGCCTTGTTCAGGGTCTTTTATTTTGTACAGTTCACTGAAAAGAATGCTACAGGGCTTTGTATTGTTTAATCCTTTTATTTCCCTTTGGTTTCCCATTAGCTCTGAAGCAGCTTCTAAAAGAACAGTTCACAGAATGGTGGGTGCTGTTGGCACGTCCAGCACTTACTGCTTATCTCTGAGTGGACTGCTGCCTTCTCGCAAACAGTTTGAGTCACTGGTAGGGCCAATTCAGGAAATAGGCAAGAATGAGCCATGATGGTGTGCAGCTCAAGTTATGATAGGAGCACACAAGGTAAGGACAGTTGGTTTCTTCCCCTCAAGTTTTCTACGCTGACCTGTCAACTTCATGGTGATTCTGAAGGCATGTGTTCATCTCCCTTTATTTTTGACTCTTCTTGCCTCCTCTTGACCAGCACCACCTCATGTGAAATGCCCAAAAAGTCAATACATGGAGAATGACATAAGTATGTCAATATCCCACTATTTTAGCGAAGGAGGTTCATGCATTACTATCCCATATTGCTAAAGTAATATTAACGCTTGACTCTGCAAATACAGCCCAAAGTGCTGTAAAAGGTCAACCAGAAAATTTCAAAAAAATGTATTTTATTATGGTAGAGGAAAGTAAAAAGGTCTAATAGAAGAGCTCTCTGATAATGACAAGCAATGAAAATCTAAAATCTGGCATGACAAAACTTTCCCAATCTCCCAACTGTGCAAGTCTCAATGCTTTATTTGGCAGAAGTTTTCACTCCCATCAAAATCTATTACAGATTGAATAAACTAAAAATAGAAAGGAAGATTAGTAACAGATTTGAAGCATAATTAAACTCTGGAGCTACCATGAACTGAAGTGTACGAAATGCTGAGCCATAAACTGGGAGTTAGCACTTTCAACCTGGCAAAGCAGTCTTAGTACTGTTAATGACTCCACTCAAATTCATTTTAATAGGTGCTCATAATCCTGCCTGATAGCTAATACTGAGACTTTTATTAACACCTGCTGTCCATTGCATGATGCGTTATTTCAGCACAAGTTGAACTACAGCTCATTGACTGGGCTTACCAAAGTACATGCAACACACCTGAAGCATGTGAATTTTCAAGCAATTAAACTTCATATCGTTTATTGATAGCTGTGTATAAGTGGCTTGACATTGATACTCGGATAGGAGTGATTAGGAATCCAGAATAAGTTGGTGTTCACAGGACCAGCTGCTTCCAAAGCAAACTCCTTTGCAAAAATTGAGATGGGAGATAATAGAGGCATTGAAGGACGTGGGCTACTACAGGAGTGATGAGAGGTCATCTTTAGTCGCAACTGTCCTGGGCCTCAATGGAGTTACAATGGCTAAACTGCAGGGTCAAGACTTTGGTGTAGTGTTAGGAGATGAGGTTGTAATTCAAACAAGCAAGGGGGAAAATGTGGAACCTCAGTGCTGAAGGGTTTGCCGGTGAGTGCAAATAAGAAAGGGACATGGTGGTTTCAAGATGCCCTTTGCTAATCAAGCTCAGCCCGGGACTCATTGCGTCAAATGTGGTGTGCGTTCTCTTCCATACTTAAGTGAATACTTAGTGCGTGGTGGAAATGGAAAATGGCTGTGACACATCCAGAGTCGACAGATTAAGGACTTATTTTCTGACTGAGCACGTGGCTCTACTTGTGAGAGTAATGAGGCCCTTGAAGGGGCAATGGTATTGATTAAGCACAGCACAGTACTGGAAGCACAGTACCCTGCAGTGTCAAACTGTATAGGATACAAACTGTGGTCACAAGCCATCTTGATCATGCTACTAGTCATTTGACAATAATCACGGCCATTTCTGTGAATTGGAAGTAAGCACAGGCGACCTTCAAAGCAGTACCTGAGGGCACAATTCACAAAGGCAACCCAAGATCTTCACAAAGGGCACAGAGCTTATTTCCTCTCAACTCAAACTATATGTACTCACTGACTTGCTCTTCAATACAATGCTGCCTTTCTTGGGTGACATGGGGTTTATGGAGGAACAAGGTATCAATAATGATGCTGCACTTACAAACTCCTGTGGCATATGTGCAGCATGGCTGGTGTTGAAATTCATGCAATAAGGTCCCTATGTCTACCCTCTGCAGCCATAATATTACAGAAAGCCTGAGTGAAACAGAGTGTAGATAAAATGCAGCTTATTCTTCAGCCAGGTCTAGACGATAGATCTCCTAACGATGAGGTCCCAATGTTTGAGTCAGTTTGCTGGGTGAGCCTTGTGGTAAAGTCCAGAGACCTTGTCCTGTGTAATCTGCATGGCTCAACTGGAGCGGGCAAAGAGGAGATTTGTGGGCGGCACGGTGGCACAGTGGTTAGCACTGCTGCCTCACAGCGCCTGAGACCCGGGTTCAATTCCCGACTCAGGCAACTGACTGTGTGGAGTTTGCGCGTTCTCCCCGTGTCTGCGTGGGTTTCCTCCGGGTGCTCCGGTTTCCTCCCACAGTCCAAAGATGTGCGGGTCAGGTGAATTGGCCATGCTAAATTGCCCATGGTGTTAGGTAGGGGTAAATACTGGGGTATGGGTGCGTTGTGCTTCGGCGGGTTGGTGTGGACTTGTTGGGCCAAAGGGCCTATTTCCACACTGTAAATCTAATCTAATCTAATCTAATCTTGATGGATACTGAAGAGCTGGGAGGATGGCAGCAGTCTTCCAAGGAAAGGGTTAAGTGGCAAAACAGAGATGCCGTAAGTAGGCGCAAAGTAAGTGGGTGTTAAGATAGCCAGCCAGGAGCCCTGAGGTGCAACCTGGTCAAATCAATGAAGTGAGTCCCCGTTCCCAATGTGAAAAATGGCCTGCCCAAAGGCCTCGTGTGCAGCAATGGCAGGACTGGGAACTTTATTCTAAGTGAGTCAGAGATGAGGCATAAGGCTGCGGTGAGGCCGGTGCATGTCTGATGCCAGACTCTGTGAATGGCAGATGTGGGTAGCTGCTGCCCAAGTTGTGTGCCCTGGGGTCTGCTGTCCAAGATGGACTCCTCCTTAGGATGACTAAGTACCAAGCTGGAGTCTGACTGTCTTGCTGGAGAGTACCACCATCTTGTTTCCAACAAATAGGTGGGAGAATAGAAAACCACATATCATTAAGATGAGGTTAGTTAATCATAGAATCCCTATAGTGTGGAAACAGGCCCTTCGACCCAACAAAGCCACATCAACTTTCCGAAGAGTAACCCACCCATACCCATTCTGCTACCCTATATTTACCCCTCACTAATGCATCTAACCTATACATCCCTGAACACTATGGGCAATTTAGCATGGCCAATTCACCTAACCTGCATATCTTTGGATTGTGGAAGGAAATCCACGCAAATAAAAGGAGAATGTGCAAACTCCACACAGACAGTCGCCTGAGGCTGGAATCAAACCTGGGTCCCTGGTGCTGTGAGGCAGCAGTTCGAACCACTGAGCCACCGTGCCACCCCATAAGAGCATACAAATGGAAGCAAATAGGCCTCTTGCCACTCACTACTGGGTATGTTCTCTGTCCAGGCAAAAATTCATTGCAGAATCAAATCTTTATCTCTGCTGAACTCACCCTATTTTCTCAACCAATGCATTAATGCCCACGTCTTCCAGGGGTTGGGCAGATCTGGCTAATAGACAGGTTCATGGTAATAATTATAAAAGGCCAATGGAATTCTCAAAAAAACATGAGAAAGTGAAAGTGAAGCCCACATTAGTGGAAGAGCCACAAGGTAATGAACTTTCCATGTTTTGGCAGTAGTGTTCCAGGGCAAGTGGAACAGGTCGAGAGAAAGTCGTTCCCAAAACAAAGGGGAAAGGGAAGGAAACGAAGCCAACAACAGACACAAGTAGCGGAAGTTACCAGGGCATACCAATGAATTAAACGGAGTTACCCACTGGGAGATCCAAGAACAACCAGATCCCAGACCAACTTCTAGTTCCCATGCAGGTTTTAAACACAGATTTGGACAAAGAGAGTAAGTGCAGAATTTGTGTGTGTTGTCACCAAAGGTTTTGAATTGACCATGACAGAGTGCTCCCCATAAAAACAATGGTGAATATTGTTGACATCCATTCTTCACAGTGGGAGATGTCACAATCATTGTGAAAATGGACTATCAATACTCAACTTTCATTGTTTGTCTCTAATACCTGAGAGTTTTGTGAACTAGAAATGATTTAAAAAATTACTGCTTTGATCTCCTGTCAAGACCAAACAATACACATGGAATATACAACGCCAGCTGCTTCAGAATTAATATTTTAGACAAGAGAAATGAAAACTCATTGAGGCATCAGTAATTTTGCATCTTATTTTGCTCACACCTGCATGAGAACTGCACATATAGAGATGAAAAGTCGCCTACAATTATCTAGCTTAAAATGAAAAAATGACAGACACCAGATCCACAAAAAAAAGTATCAAATGCATCGTGAGACGAAAGACAGAAGGAAAGAAACTTGAACAAAAACAGAAAAACTAAATTTCAGAAGGATCATTGGACCCAAAACGTTAACACTGCTTTCCCTCCACAGATGCTGCCTGACTTGCTGAGCTTTTCCAGTAAATTCTGTTTTTGTTTCTAATTTCAGGCATCCACTGTTCTTTGGATTTTTTTTTGAGAAAGAAAAATGGATTAATTACAGCAAGTGCACTGAAAGATCTTATCTTTCTCTTTCACTCAATTTCAGTTTCAGAAATCAATACTGGTGAATAAAACAAATCAGAGAAGTTGCTGTCATTAAGCAACTTTGGGGGTGCACAGTGGCTCAGTGGTGAGTACGGCTGCCTCACAGCACCAGGGACCTGGGTTCGATTCCAGCCTTGGGTGAGTTTTGTCTGTGTGGAGTTTGCACGGTCTCCCTGAGTCTGCGTGGGTTTCCTCCGGGTACTCTGTTTTCCTCCCACAGTCCAAAGATGTGCAGGTTAGGTGAATTGGCCATGCTGAATTGCCCATAGTGTTCAGTGATGTGTAGGCTAAGTGTGTCAGTCAGGGGAAATGTAGGGTAATAGGTAGGGGAATGGGTCTGAGTGGATTACTCTTCGAAGGGTCGGTATGGACTTGTTGGGCCAAATGGCCTGTTTCCACACTGTAGGGATTCTATGAATAACTCAAGATTTGCAAACTTTGCCATTGCTGAAGAGACATGCCAACTGCTAAACAGTTGGATTCAGGTCGTTGCATTCTTGAAACCTAAAGAACTCTTAAGATCTGTAACTGCATTTGCTTTTATCTTTGCATCTGTATTCGGCACCCCACTTGGATTTGAACCTGTTTTTGATGTCACATTGTATTTTTTTTGATGGTTTAACAGGCACTTTAATATTTTTCACTGAAATGAACCTTGGAAACTAGCTGCATTTTTTAATCCAATTGACTGATTTGTCTAATTAACTAATCCTCTCCTGGAGTACGGTGTACAGTTCTGGTCTCCCTGTTACAGGAAGGATATTATTAAGCTGGAGAGGGTTCAAAAGACATTTACCTGGATGTTGCCAGGAATGGAAGGTTTGAGGTATAAGGACAGGCTGGATAGACTGGGGCTTGTTTCACTGGAGTCTCAAAGGTTGAGAAGTGACCATATAGAGGTTTATAAAATAATGAGGGGTATAGGTAAGGTGAATGGCAGGTGTCTTTTCCCTAGTGGTGGGAGGGTTTTGCAAGACTAGGAGGTGTATTTTTAAGCTGAAGGGAGAAAGATTTAAAAAATATACAGAGAGTACGCAGAATGAATCTTCAGAGGAGCGGATGGATGCAGGTACACTTACAATGTTTATAAGACATTTGCGTAAGTACATGAATAAGAAATATTTGGAGGGATATGGACCAGGTGGGACTAGTTTCATTTGGGATTATGGTTAGTCCGAAGGCAGGAGTGGATGCTGGAGATTAGAGTGAAGATTAGAGTGGTGCTGGAAAAGCACAGCAGGTCAGGCAGCATCCAAGGCTGCATGACTCAATGACTGAGTTTAATTAAAGTCTGTCAGGCGTTAGCCCCAAGAAAAAAAAACAGTAATCTTTTCCTGCCTACCCTGCTGTCTGTGGATGAGTGCGCTGTAGTATGCCTTATCGACAATGTGGTCATGCATATTTTCAGAGTTTTCGTGCTGCAGTGTGAATCTCGAAGCATCTGTATGGAATTCACAGCTTGTGCAAGGGTCAACAGGCAGTCATTCATTGAACACTTCAGTGTTGCCATCAGTGTCCATGTATGAAGAAGGTATTATATCTATAATAGTCTCATCTGTAGATTCTGTTCAGTGTACACAGTCATTTAACTCAGCCAACTTTTCCCTGGCTGTTTCATGTTGGAATTTCTATGCAGGCCACCCAAAGGTGAGTAAAAAGGTCCTCATTAGCAGGTTTGTTGACCCCACCCATGACCTCTTCATTCTCAGTATCTTACGAGAACTGAAATAAGGAGCATGTCCCACCCGTTATAATATCATGGCTGATCTGATTGTAACCTCAAACCCATTTTCCATCCTATTGTAATAATTTTTCATCCTTGCTTACCAAGAATCTATCTTGAGTTTTGAATCTAGTCCTTAGTTTTACATGGTCTTGATTTATTTGATTTTCATTTCTATTCACACATGAATGACTAAACACCGAATGATTTGTCATTCATGAATGCTGAAGTGTACTGTATTTATTCTACAGGTGAGAGGGGAAGTATAAATTTGGAGTTGTCTCCTATGACAGGTTATGGATGCTGTGGAGCAATTGAAGTTTTCAAGTTTTGTGTTAGGTGAGAGATATGGAGGTGAAATTTATTTTATTCTTTCATTATATGAGGGGTTAAGGCCAGCATTTGATGTGCATCACTTTCAGAAGGTCAATGACATTGCTGTTGGTCTTTAGTTACAAGTAGACCAGATGAGATAATGATGGCAGATTTCTATCCCTAAAGGATATTGTAATGAACAAGATGGAACTTTAATAAAATCAATGATTGTTATGATTACTGAGTCAACCTTCCAATTCCTAATTTATCAACCAATGGCATTTAAATTCCATAGGATGCCATGTAGGATTTGAACCCACACTTCCAGAGTACTAGACGAGGCCCTGGATTACTAGCTGAGGGACATTACCACCAGATACATAACGTCCCTGATATAATTTACCACATAGCAGGTCCTATTGTCCTGAATGGCCCATTCCTGCTCTTAATATTCCTAAAGTTTCTTTCTGTGACCTGATACAAAACCACTAATGCATAATTTATCATCATGCAGCATGGAAATCTCCTCCATCCTCTTCTCCAGTAATTGGCAAAATGTTGTATCAAACGTTTACTTAGTTTGTCTTCTGTTAATTTTGGTTGCTTTTGCAGGTTTGGATTAAGTGTTTGTGAGACACCAGGTGATAGTCCTTGAAAAGACCAGCCAAATAGTTCGAAGCTATCTAAAATCTGAGGATTTTCTTTCAAACATAAAAGACACATTAAACTAAACAGGATGACTGTCATTAAATAAGGGTGGCCAATAAATTAAACTAAGAATTCTGGCAGTGAACCAGTGCAGATAGAAATCATCAGAAGCAAACAAGGAAGGAGTAACAATACTCTGCAGTTTATCATCTGGTGAATATAAATAAGCAGAAGTGAATATCCACTGCAAAACAAAACTCTAAAACACTGTTTTAAAATCTTTAACAGGGATACTCAATTCCTACCACTTAAAATGGCACCAAAATTGGTTTAAAAAGTACAAGGCCAAAATAAATCTCCATAAATAAAGCTTGTATCCATAAGCACCTGGCAACAGAGAAATGGACATACTGCCCAAGTCTTGGTCTCAAGTGGGCATCTCAACTTAATCTCATATTTGAGCATGTTTCATCAAATGATTTTCTACAGCTAAATCATTAATTGCTCCGATGTTTATTCTTATGATACCATGCAGAAGTTACCTTGGTCCCAAAGGGTCCTCCCTCATTATAGAGAAAATACTGGGCCTAAGTTTGACATTACCATCACCATACCTGAAGCAAGGAATGAGACAAGACTTTCAGGGAGACTTCAGCCAGTACGGGAATTGAACCTATGCTGCTAGCATCGCTCAGTGTTCCAAACTAACCGTCCAGCCAACCAAGCTGACTTTTCACATTGATGAGGAAGTGAGCAGTCTGGTTTGGGCTGATTTTTCCTGGAGGCTTTGGGTTATCATCATCATGGTCAAATTGTGGTGCCAAGTCCACACCAGTTAGACTGGTGGCTCAGTCAGTGGAGGTGATGGCCTAGTATTACTATCCCAAGACCATCAATCCAGGGGCGGTCTTCTGGGGAGTCAGAATCTTGAAATGACAAATGGTGGAATTCGAATTTGATAAAAACCTGGAATTAGGAGGCCAGTAATGGCCATGAAACTGTTGGAAAACTAGTTCACCAATGACCTTTAGGGAAGGAAGCTGCCATCCTTACCTGGCCTGGCCTCTATGTGACTCCAGACTCAAAGCAATTTAGCTGAATCTTAACTGACATCTGGGCAATTAGGATTGGACAATTAATGCTGGTCTAGCCAGTGATGCCCCTGTCCTGTGAAAGGATAAAATAAAAACACATAATTTTTGTCCTCCGTTCTCTGCTCAGCGTTAGCACAATAAGTAGGCTCCAGATGCAGCAGAATGGATCAAAGTTCTGGCAGCCCTGGATACTTGGCCTTTCAACATGGAGGTGCTTTTGAAAGCGGGCAGGTCAGTAAGCTCAGAGAGCAACAAAGAATGCAACTCCCTGGCTGAACTGATACCTTGCTACAGTCATGCCATTGGGATGTGAAGCCTCCCGATCAAAGGGATACGCCACAAGAATGCAGCCCTTTGAACCAGTGGTCTCACTGTTGTGACTTTGGGGTCAGTGCGCTGCTGGAAAAAAGTTGGCATTGCTGAAATTCACCCTAAATTGGTATCTGAAGTACCTTGTTTGGCGGTCAACCTCCATTAGTTGAAGAGCTAACACTCAATTCTCAGATAGCCCAGGAAAGATCCCCAGTGGCTGGATTGTGTCAGGGAGAGGCCGCTTTTGCAGTGCAGGGCGACCCCTGAATCTGCGGAATCATTTTCTGTGATTTCAGTTACCTGCGGTTGACCGCGGCCCGAACACATGATAAGGAACCTTCCAAAAGCAGGGACCAGGAGGCTGAAGGGAAGACAAATTTCCCATTAAAATGAATGGGTTCACTCCTATCCACGGTTTTGGGCTTCCACAGTAGGTCGTGGAACGTATCTCCCGCAGGTAAGGGGGAACTATAGTGCTGTATACAGTTCTGGTCACCCTGCTGTAGGAAGCACATTGTTCAATTGGAGAGGGTTCAGAAGAGATTTACAAGGATGTTGCTGGGACTGTTGGGTTTGAGTTATAGGAAGAGGCTGGGACATTTTTCACTGGAGCATAGGAGGTGGAGAGATGACATCACAGAGGTTTATAAAATCTTGAGAGGTACAGATAAGGTGAAGAGCAGAAGTTTTTTTTCCTATGGTAGAGGAATTCAAAACTAGGAGGTATATTTTTAAGGTGAGAGGAGAAAGATTTGAAAAGGACCTGAGGGACAATTTTTTCATACAGAACTTGGTTTATACATGGAATGAACTGCCAGAGGATGTGGTAGATGCAGGTACAGTTACAACATTTAAAAGATGTTTGGACAAGTACATGATTAGGAAAGGTGTAGTGGAATATGGGCCAAATACTGGCAAATGGGATGGTTTTAGTTTGGGAAACTTGGTTGGCATGAGGAAGTTGGACCGAAGGGTCTGTTTCTGTGCTGTATGACTCTATGATGTGCTGGTCAGAGTAGAAGTGAAAGAATAGGCAGGATGAAAGGGTGGCTTGGGAGATGGTACAGAAAGGAGGGGTTCAGATGTTTGGGACATTGAGACTGGTTTTGGGGTTGGGGAGGTTGGGGGTGCAGAGACTATTACAAATTGGACAGTCTACACCTGGACCAGATTGGAGCCAATGGCCTAGGGGGTACTTTTGCTAACGCTGTTGGGGAGGGTTTAAATTAATTTTGCAGGGGTATAGGAACCAAATGAGGAGGTTAGTGGACAGGAAGGAGGTAGTAACTAAAGCCTGCAAGAAATTAGATAATGAAATCAGTGTGACTAAGGGGAAGATGATGAACACAAAGAGACAGGTGGTTTGTGGTGCAAGAAGTGTAGTAAGTATGACAGATGAACATGGACCTTGGATTAGTACCTGGGAATATAATATTATTGCTATTACTGAGACTTGGTTAAGGGAAGGGCAAGATTGCCAACTAGATATCCCAGGATATAGATGCTTCAGGTGGGATAGCAAGAGAGTAAAAGGGATGGAGGAGTTGCATTACTAGTCAGAGAGGATATCACAGCAGTGCTGAAGGAGGGCATTGTGGAGGACTCGAGCAGTGAGGCAGAATAGGCAGAACTCAGAAATAGGAACGGTGCGATAACAATGTTGGGGCTGTACTACAGGTCTCCCAACAGTGAGCGTGAGACAGAGGCACAAATACGTAAACAGATTATGGAAAGGTGTAGGAGTGACAGAGTGGTGGTGATGGGAGATTTTAAGTGTACCAATACTGACTGGGATTCACTTAGTGTTAGAGGTCGAGATGGAGCAGAATTTGTAAGGAGCATCCAGAAGGGTTTTCTAGAGCAGAATGTAAATAGTCCAACCTGGGAAGGAGCCATACTGGACCTGGTGTTGAGGAATGAGCCCAGCCAGGTAGTTGAAGTTTCAGTAGGGGATTACTTCAGTAGGGGAATAGTGATCACAATTCCATAAGTTTTAGAATACTCTTAGACAAAGATGAGAGCGGTCCTAAAGGAAGAGTGCTAAATTGGTGAAGTCCAACTTTAGCAAAATTCGGCAGGAGCTGGGGAGTGTGGATTGGGAGCAGCTATTTGAAGGTATGTCCACATTTGACATGTGGGAGGCTTTTAAAGAGAATTTGATTAGAGTGCAGGACAAACACATTCCTGTGAAAATGAGGGATAGAAATGGCAAGATTAGGGAACCATGGATGACAGGTGAAATTGTGAGACTAGCTAAGAAGAAAAAGGAAGCATACATAAGGTCTAGATGACTGAAAACAGACAAAGCTTTGGAAGAACATTGGAAATGTCGGACCAATCTGAAATGAGGAACGAATAAGGCTAAAAGGAGTTATGAAATATCTTTAGCAAACATAGTTAAGGAAAATCCCAAAGCCTTTTATTCATATATAAGGGGCAAGAGGTTAACTAGAGAAAGAGTCGGCCCACTCAAGGACAAAGGAGAGAAGTTATGTGTGGAGTCAGAGAAAATGGGTGAGATTCTTAATGAGTACTTTGCAATGGTATTCACTGAGGAGAGGGACATGATGGATGTTGAGGTTAGGGGTTGATGTTAGGTTACTCTAGGTCAAGGCAGCGTAAGGAGAGAGGAAGTGTTGAGTATTCTAAAAGGCAGGAGAAAGTGAGGACTGCAGATGCTGGAGATCAGAGCTGGACATGTGGTGCTGGAAAAGCACAGCAAGTCAGGCAGCATCCAAGGAGCAGGAGAATCGACGTTTTGGGCATGAGCCCTTCTTCAGGAAGGCATTCTAAAAGGCATTAAAGTTGACAAGCTCCCAGGTCCGGATGGGATCTATCCCAGGTTACTGAGGAAAGTGAGAGAGGAAAGAGCTGGGGCCTGAACAGATGTCTTTGCAGCATGCTTGAACACAGGTGAGGTTCCAAAGGACTGGAGAATTGCTAATGTTGTTCCCTTGTTTAAAAAGGGTAGCAGGGATAATCTAGGTAATTGTAGACTAGTGAGCCTGATGTCAATGATAGGACACTGCTGGACAAGATACTGAAATATATGATCTATTTACATTTGAAAGAAAATGGCGGATCAGTGATAGGCAACATGGTTTTGTGCAGGGAAGGTTATGTCTTAGCAACTTAACATAATTCATTGAGGAAGTGACCAAGTTGACTGATGAGGCAAGGGCTGGAGATGTCATATATATGGACTTAGGTAAGGCATTTGATAAGGTTCCCCATGGTAGGCTGATGGTGAAAGTGAATTTGCGTGGGATCCAGGGTGTACTAGCTAGTTGGATAGGGAAATGGCTGGACAGCAGGACACAGCAAATAGCAGTGGAAGGGTGTTTCTCAAAATGGAGAACTGTAGCAGTGCTATTCCACAGGGAATCATTGTTATTTGTGATTTACATAAATGATCTGGAGGGCGATATAGGTAGACTGAATAGCAAGTTTGCAGATGACATGAAGATTGCTAGAGTAGCAGATAATGAAGGGGAATGTCAGAGAATGCAGCAGAACATAGGTGCATTGGAGAGTTGGGTGGAGAAATGGCAGATGAACTTCAATCTGAGTAAATGTGAGGTTATGCCTTTTGGAAGATCCAATTCAAGGACAAACTATATAGTAAATGGAAAAGTCCTTGGGGGAATTGATGTACAGAGAGATCTTGGTGTTCAGGTCCATTGTACCCTGAAAGTAGCAACACAGCTCAATAGTGTAGTCAACAAGGCATACGCCATGCTTTCCTCCATCAGAAGGGGTATTGAGTACAAGAGTTGGCATGTCATGTTAGAGCTGTAAAGGACTTTGGCTCAGCCACCTTTGGAATACTGCATACAGTTCTGGTCGCCACATTACCAAAAGGATGTGGATGCTTTGAAGAGAGGTTGAGTGGATTATGAGTATTTTCATTAGAAAGTTGGAGATTGAGGGGGGACCTGATTGAGGTTTACAAAATCAGGAGAGGTCTTGACAGGGTGGATAGTAAGAAGCTTTTTCCCAGAGTGGGGGACTCGATTACTAGGGATCACAAGTTCAAGATGAGAGCGGAAAAGTTTCAGGGAGATATGCATTGAAAGTTCTTTACGCAAAGGGTGGTGGGTGCCTGGAACTCATTGCCAGTGGAGGTGGTAGAGGCGGGCACGATAGCATAATTTAAGATGTGTCTAGACAGATACAAGAATGGCCAGAGAGCAGAGGTATACAGATCCTTAGAAAATAGGCGACAGGTTTAGATAGAGGATTTGGATTGGCACACACTTGGAGGACTGAAGGGCCTGTACCTGTGCTGGACTTATTTTTGTTCTTTTTTTTGTTCTTTTACTCTGTAAGCCATGGCTTGCTCCCACTTTCCCTACCCCTGAACCCATCATCACAGAGCCAGAAAGATTCATTTCCGCATCATACAATTTGATTATTTTCAGGACCTTCAGTCAAACAGACCTGCTTCGTCATCTATTTTTGCAAGTAATAAGCAAAATCATTCCAAGGAAAGGAAAAGAACAACATAATTAATTGCCGGATGATTACCTAATCAGAATTGTTCATGACAGTATCTCAGAAATTAATGGAGATTGGTGGAGGATCCTGGGGAGATTTGACGAGCAGGCCCTGGGAGATTTTACTCTTTGACTTCATCTGGCCAGAGAGAAAAAAAACATTAAATAAACTGTTCTGACAAATTGATACCATGATTGTGGAACTTGATTTGATTTGTTGCAACCGAAAATGGGAGTGGAGATTTTTTAGACCACAATCATTTAAGGAAAAGTGTTCTCAGCGAAAATGTTCAGGTTAATTTCTTAAAGGTGATACCAGGCTTGAGGGGGTTACCGCCTCTGACGCTGATCCAATGAAATCCTCATTTTCTGTCAATTCAAACAAATAGCTATGTATTCCAGACTATTCAGTACATTTGGACACCGCTCACAATATAGCTGGGCTATATTTCCAAGCAGTCTTCTGACTAATTGGACATGCATTCATTTAAAAAAAAAATCCCCTATGTTAATCATCTTAAATATCTGGAGTCACAGAACTTTAATGAAAGTTGTAGTAATATCATAACACTGTCAATTGTAGCAAAGCTTACAGACTAAATTAATTGCCACAGCAGGTTGTTAAACATAATGCAAAAGAAAGCGATACAAAGTTAACTTCTCCATTTGGAATAAGGAATGGGCGCCATAGGAAAGTGAAATTTAACATCTGGCTAATGTTAGAGGTATCACTGAGGAAGACTATAAGTAAAGAAATATCAAAATCATGCTTAATGTTTCTAATTTGTGAACAGTTGAGCTCACAGTAGGAATTGTAACTCCCTTCTGTCAGCAGAGGCAGGCAAAATGGGAATTCAAACCCAAATGATACATTGTCCATCTTCCTGTTGTTTCACAGTCATTTCAATGTCACATTTTCTTGTGTGGTCAAGGTGACTGCAAGTGTTAGAAGGATCTGAGATATTTTTTGAAGTATAGTGTGTTGTAATTGTAGGAAGCCCAGCAGACCTTTTACAAGCACAGCAAGGTCTTACCAATGTCAATGTGATACTGCACAGGTAATCTGTTTCACTGCTATTGGTTCAGGGATAAGATTTGGACAGGGAACAAAGAAGAACTACTCTCATGTTCTTATGGAACCATTTTGTGTTTACCTGAGAGCACATGGCCTTTCTTTACTATCTCACCCTGAATAGAACAGTACTTCCTCAGTACTGCACAAGTATTTCAGGATGGATTACGCTTTCGGATGAAATCCAGGAATCGCAATTGTTCGGCTTGGAGATGAGAGTGCTGCATGTGAGCTACGGCTGACAGCAAAGTTACCAAATGCATACTGTAGTGAGGTGATGCACATCGCTTTCAGGAATTGTAAAGGGGTCAATTACAGATGATAACATAAACCATGGCTGCATTATCACAACCATATTTTGCTCCAAATGTATCACTAGTCCAACAACTTGACTAGAATTATAGTGTGCTTTTGCAATATAATAGATGACTAAGATCATTGAGTGATTGGGGAAACCAGAAGGCCACTCAGTCCATTCTGCTAGTGCTTTCAAAATGCAGTCCAATTCTTCAAACACTACTGCTCCATTCCACAGCGCTGCAATTTTTCTTTCATTTTTCAAGTAATTGTCAAATTCCTGTTTGAACATTAGATTTGAATCTGCTTCCAAAGCCCTTCCAGGCCCAGAATTCCAAACATGTTTTCCATTCTTTCAAGGAATTTGGCCATTCTTGGCTAATCCAGAATTTCTAATGCATGTTGAGTTACCCTTCAGGAGGCAGTGGTGAGCTGTGCAGTTAGGAGGGGATTCCAGGATTTTGACCTACTGTTGAAGGAATGGTGATCTAGCTGCATTTCAGGTTATTGTATGGCATAGCAAGGAACTTACAATCAGCAGTGCAAACATCTGCTGCTTTTGTCCCTGACATAGTCCAGCCTATCACCCTGTTTTTTTTACTTCAGTTCTGTGTACAGAGGCAGGTCTGACCAAAGGTGCCATAATCTCCAGTGTAGGGTGACAGTGTAGGAGACAGGCTCCCCCATCCACTCCAGACAGAATGAGAATCAAAACCCCATGTAGTTGGCACAAATCTGATCTAACTCAGCCTTCTAGCTCACTAATCCCTCCAAGAAGTCTAAGTTGCTGTGGCAACATACACTTCCACATACGTGTTTTAGCCCAGAGCCAAGAACAGTGATGTTTGAAGATTCAATTTCCTATGAGCAGGAATTTCTCCCACTGTTATTGTCTTCCATTGAATTTTGTCAGAAGGATTTAGAAGTTATACTCAACCCATTTGGACCCTTCATGAATGCAACTTTCTTGAGTGCAGAGTGAGACTTGAACCTGGAGTGGGATCTGAACCTGGACCTTCTGATCCAGTGGTTGGAATGTTATCCACTGCACCACTGCATTGATTTATAACCAGGTAGAGAATGTTGACTTTAGCAATGACAAACACATACTGAAAATGAAGTAAAACCATTGGAGACTGAAAAAGTATTGGTTTTCAAATCGTTCATCCAAAATACAGAATCCAACATAACAATTGTGGAGATTATATTTTCAAGCTTCTTCCCTGAAGCATTAGTCTTCCTGCTCAATTTGAATAATTACTAAAACACAACCTGAACAGTGCACATGATTCATTAATCCCTCAGAATTATTAATATTCAATAATTTTATGTAATTATCCTCCTCGCTGACACGATGTTTATGAATTGTCACATAATTGATTCTAGTTTCAACAATTAGAGCTGTTTTAGATTTAAAGAAAATAAACAGTGTACACTCCAACTCTTTTCTACATTCTACATGTTTTTGGTCATTATGTAAAAGGTGATTTGTGGCAATGGGCGTTCATTATTTTATTTATTGATGTTTGAGCATTTTCAGAAATTATGAGTTGAGCAAAGATTTTCTTTTTTAAAAAATCTTCTGAGAGTGTTTAAATGGTCCAGAATACTTAGTTGAGTTTTCAAATTTATTGTATATATTCAAGAATCATTTATTTTATGTCTAACTTTTTATGAATAAAGTGCAAAATCTAATTAGGCCTTCTCTTGTATTTGAATATAGCTGGAGTTGTTTTGTTTCGAGTTGAACAAAAAGAGACAGCAGATTTACTCCTAAAATCCAAGGCAGAGGGCAGGAATGGCTGACAAAATTCGGAAGGCAGCTTCTGATAGATGTTTCACACGAGCCAGGCTGTTTCAGGCAATTCATAATATATATTACAAAAGTAATTCTGCTGCTCAAAGGCAGGGCCTTCAGAGAATTGGAATTAGGCTTGATTGCATTTTCTACGGCTAGTCAGAACTACGTCATGTCATTTTCACATTGTTCAGAAACACCCCTAAGAATAACTTAGTAAGCTCCCACAGAGAAACTATGGGTAAAGGTATGTAATACTCAGCCATCCAGGAAGAATTGCATTCTTGGTGGAAAGTGAGGAACCATAACGGCCCCTTCATCTCTCAACAGTTTAACATCAAGCAAGGCTTCCATTCCCGACTGCTGCCTGTAATGACTCAGGGTGGAAAATGTGAACATGTGTATATCATAACTGGACTCAATAAAGATGCCCTTGCCACAAAACTATTAACCTCTGAACATTCACAGGTCATGTGAGCAACAGGGTTTAGAAGGATGAGGGAAAATCACAATGTTACGGAAAACTGAAAAGCATGGATAGACTGGATTTGGAGGAGGTGTAAAGATGCTTTTATGAATACGAGAAACTTGGACCCTAAAAGACACAGCTTCAGAGTGATGGGATGACCCTTTGGAATTGGGATGAGGGGGAGTTTCTTCACCCAGAGGGTGGTGAATCTATGGAACTCATTGCTGCAGAGGGCTGTGAAGGTCAGGTCACTGAGTGGTTGCAAGACAGAGATAGATAGGTTCTTGATTACTAAGTGTTCAAGGGTCACAGGAAGAAGGCAGGAGAAAGAGATTCAGAAACACATCAGCCATGATTGAATTACAGAGCATTGTTAATGGGCCAGATGGCTTAATCCTGCTCCAATATCTTCTGGTCTTATGATCTAAACTGATGCAAAGAAAGCTGTTGAACACATAGAAATATTGAAAATAGCAACAAGGATAGGCTATTCAGCCCTTTGAATGTGCTCTGCCATTCAATCTGATCATCTATCTCTGTAACCTGTAACTACTTTCATCCTATACACTTTGATTCCCCAAGCTTTAAAGAACTATATCTAACTCCTTCTGACAAATATTAAATGTTTTAGTCTCATCTGCTTTTTGTGGCAGAGAATTCCACTAGCTCAGTGTTCAGTGGGTAAAGAAATTTCTCCTCATCTCAGTCCTAAATAGCCAATGCCATATCTTGGATCTGGATCTCACTGAATGATATCTTAATCCAGTTCAGTGACTTCAAGAAAGTGAGATGAAGGAATGTTACACAAGGGATGTCTTAAAAAAAAGTCTTACCACTGACAGGTTCTCATCCTGCTATTTACTGGTAGCTTCTCTCAATTGCAAATTTCAAAAATCGTTATAGGTGATTTCCAAATTACCGTCACATTTTACAAAGCATGAAGGGCTGGGAAAATACTGAGCCGCACTGAAAAGTCTGTCACAGATGGCATTTTGGGACAGTTTTCCAAATGATATCAGAATCAGCAATTAGAAGCTACCAGCCCGAGCAAAAACCTTCCTGACGAGGACAAAATGAAATGTTTCCATTTACGATCTCCAGTCTCTGAAGCAATTTCAGTTCAGTTCAGATGGTTGTTGGTCAACATCTGCTCTCACTTCATCATGGGATATCTTCTGGAACCTGTTGACTTTCCACATGTTGCAGTGCAGAGCAACTTCAATCTTTATTGTCATCTTAAAAGGGAACAACTCACAACCAATGACAAAACGAAAGGACCACTTTAAATCTTCCAGAGGAACCTGAACGCAAGTTGTCAGCCAGGTATTCAAGACCCTCTTGCTGCAGTACAGGTTGTAGCAAACTAAGCTTGAAAGGTATATACACTGAGGAGAATTGCAGTAGTCTTAAACAGCAAGACAGGTTTCCCTATTTGTGTTCAGCAGAAAGTTTTTGTCTCTGATAGCATTTGGAGTGAGATGGCAGTGGTGGTGGTGGAGGGGCATGGGAGGAGTGTGTGTTGGGGGGTGGAATGAGGTCTAAAACAGAGTCATTGAAATCTTCAAGTTAAACCTGAAGTTATACAGGTGGCACGGTGGCACAGTGGTTATCACTGCTGCCTCACAGTGCCTGAGACCTGGGTTCAATTCCCAACTCAGGTGACAGACTGTGTGGAGTTTGCATGTTCTCCCCGTGTCTGCGTGGGTTTCCTCCGGGTGCTCCGGTTTCCTCCCACAGTCCAAAGATGTGCGGGTCAGGTGAATTGGCCATGCTAAACTGCCCGTAGTGTTAGGTAAGGGGTAAATGTAGGGGTATGGGTGGGTTGTGCTTCGGCGGGTCGGTGTGGACTTGTTGGGCCGAAGGGCCTGTTTCCACACTGTAAGTAATCTAATCTAATCAAACGTTCAACATTACAGTTCCTGTCTGTACAAAGTAGTAAATAAGGAATAAAGTGGTGTAGTAGTGGAGTGGTGAGATACATCAGTAGTGAGATAATCCTTCCTCGTGGATTATCAAGCACTAGGAAGGTAATTGAAGTCCAGGTCCTCAAGGGTCATAATCTCCGGATTACTGCCCGAGCCACGTGCCAATTGGCATAGGGAAAAGAAAATTAGGGAAGTAAGCACGTGGCTAAGGGATTGGTGTGGGAAAGAGGGATTCCACTTCATGGGGCATTGGCATCAGTTTTGGAACCGGGGGGATCTGTACTGTTGGGACAGTCTCCACCTGAACCGATCAGGTGCCAATGTTCTAGCAAAGAGGATAAATAGGGTGGTCAGTAGGACTTTAAACTTCTGAGTTGGGGGAAGGGAAAGTGAAAGCGACAGGGAGTATGAAATTAAATGGAAAGATAAGCAGCAGGATAGCATGTGTGTAGGCGGATTTAAACTTGAGGCAGACTGGGAATGTAGCAAAAAGGAAGGATAGCTTAGGACATCTTATGACTTCCAATATCTCTATGGATAAGAAAGTTAGCATTGAGGCACTTTACCTGAATGCTCGTAGCATTCGTAACAAAGCAGATGAACTAATGGCACAGATCATCGTGAATGATTATGATGTGGTAGGCATCACAGAGATGTTGTTGCAGGGGGGTCAGGACTGGCAATTAAACATCCAAGGATTTTCAACTTATCAAAAAGACAAGGAGATGGGCTGGGGCGGCGGGGGGGTTGCCTTGTTGGTTAAGAACAAAATTAAACCTATGGCACTGAATGACATAGCGTCGGATGATGTGGAGTCTGTGTGGGTGGAATTGAGGAACCACAAGGGCAAAAAAACCATAGTGGGAGTTATGTACAGACCTCCTAACAGTGGTCAGGACCAGGGGCGCAACATGTACCGGGAAAGAGAGAAGGCATGTCAGAAAGGCAAGGTCACGGTGATCATGGGAGACTTCAATATGCAGGTGGACTGGGTAAATAATATTCCCAGTGGATCCAAAGAAAGGGAATTCATGGAATGCTTACCGGATGGCCTTTTGGAACGCCTTGTCATGGAGCCCACAAGGGAGCAGGCTATTCTGGACCTAGTGCTATGTAATGAACCAGACTTTATAAAAAATCTTTAAGTAAGGGAACGCTTAGGAAGCAGCGATCATAATATGGTAGAGTTCCGTCTGCAGTTTGAAAGAGAGAAGGCAAAATCGGATGTAAGGTGTTACAGTTAAATAAAGGTAATTATGAGGGCATGAGAGAGGGACTGACAAAAATAGACTGGAAGCAGAGCCTAGCGAGGAAGACAGTAGAGCAAAAATGGCAGGAGTTTGTGGGTATAATTGAGGACACTGTACAGAGATTCATCCCCAAGAAAAGAAAGATTATCCGGGGAGGGATTAGACAGCCATGGCTGACAAAGGAAGTCAGGAAATGTGTAAAAGGAAAAGAGAGATCCTATAAAGTGGCCAAGAGCAGTGGGAAATCAGAAGATTGGGAAGGCTACAAAAACCAACAGAGGATAACAAAGAGAGAAATAAGGAAGGAGGGCACCAAATATGAAGGTAGGCTAGCCAGTAATATTAGAAATGATAGAAAAAAGTTTCTTTCAATACGTAAGAATCAAACAACAGGCAAAAGTAGACATTGGGCCACTTCAAACTGATACTGGAAGCCTAGTGATGGCAGATAAGGAAATAGCTGGGAAATTAATAAGTACTTTGCGTCAGTCTTCACAGTAGAAGACATGGGTAATATCCCAACAATTATGGGGAGTCAGGGGGCTGAGTTGAGTATGGTTGCCATTACAAAAGAGAAAGTGCTAGAAAAGCTAAAAGGTCTTAAAATTGATAAATCTCCTGGCCCCGATGGGCTACAGCCTAGAGTTCTGAGGGAGATGGCTGAGGAAATAGTGGAGGCGTTGGTTGAGATCTTTCAAAAGTCACTGAAGTCAGGGAAAGGTCCCAGATGATTGGAAGATCGCTGTTGTAATCCCTTTGTTCAAGAAAGGATCAAGACAAAAGATGGAAAATTATAGGCCAATTAGCCTAACCTCAGTTGTTGGTAAAATTCTAGAATCCTTCATTAAGGATGAGTTTCTAAATTCTTGGAAGAGCAGGGTCGGATTAGAACAAGTCAGCATGGATTTAGTAAGGGGAGGTCATGCCTGACAAACCTGTTGGAATTCTTTGAAGAGGTGACAAGTAGGTTAGACCAGGGAAACCCAGTGGATGTGGTCTATCTAGACTGCCAAAAGGCCTTTGAAAAGGTGCCACACGGGAGGCTGATGAGCAAGGTGAGGGCCCATGGTGTTCGAGGTGAGTTACTGGTATGGATTGATGATTGGCTATCTGACAGAAGGCAGAAATTTGGGATAAAAGGTTCTTTTCGGAATGGCAGCAGGTGACAAGCGGTGTCCCACAGAGTTCTGGGTTGGGGCCGCAACTGTTCATGTTATATATTAATGATCTGGATGAAGGGACTGGGGGCATTCTAGCGAAGTTTGCTGATGATATGAAATTAGGTAGACAGGCAGGTAGTACTGAGGAAGTGGGGAGGCTGCAGAAGGATCTAGACAGTTTGGGAGAGTGGTCCAGGAAATGGCTGATGGAATTCAATGTGAGCAAATGCAAGGTCTTGCACTTTGGAAAAAAGAATACAAGCATGGACTACTTTCTAAACGGTGAGAAAATTCATAAAGCCAAAGTACAAAGGGATCTGGGAGTGCTAGTCAGGGATTCTCTAAAAGTAAACATACAGGTTGAGTCCGCGATTAAGAAAGCGAATGCAATGTTGTCATTTATCTCAAGAGGGTTGGAATATAAAAGCACCGTTGTGCTACTGAGACTTTATAAAGCTCTGTTCAGGCCCCATTTGGAGTACTGTGTCCAATTTTGGTCCCCACACCTCAGGAAGGACATACTGGCACTGGAGCGTGTCCAGCGGAGATTCACACGGATGATCCCTGGAATGGTAGGTCTAACATACGAGGAACGACTGAGGATCCTGGGATTGTATTCATTGAAGTTTAGAAGTTTAAGGGGAGATCTAATAGAAACTTACAAGATAATACATGGCTTGGAAAGGGTGGACGCTAGGAAATTGTTTCCATTAGGTGAGGAGACTAGGACCTGTGGACACAACCTTAGAATTAGAGGGGGTAAATTCAGAACAGAAATGCGGAGACATTTCTTCAGCCGGAGAGTGGTGGGCCTGTGGAATTCATTGCCGCAGAGTGTAGTGGAGGCCGGGACACTAAATGTCTTCAAGGCAGAGATTGATAAATTCTTGATGTCACGAGGAATTAAGGCCTACGGGGAGAATGCGGGTAAGTGGAGTTGAAATGCCCATCAGCCATGATTGAATGGCGGGGTGAACTTGATGGGCCAAATGGCCTTACTTCCACTCCTATGTCTTATGGTCCTAGGAAATCATTTGTGCTTATTGTCACTTCACAGTGGGTTCAGACCTCCATTAGCTGAAGCTCTGACAAAAGGGAAAGCACTGTTAGTACTTTGTGAGGGAGTCAAATCTTCATAAGCCTCATGTTGCAGTAGCTCAGTAGTTACCAAGGATCTGAAAACACAAAGCCATGGGTCAGGCTGGGCCATTCACAGAGGCCAATTAATCCCAACATTCCTAACCGTTTGGCTGGAGTTTCCTCAGCGCAGTCAAAGAACTTCACAAAGTTCTTTTTGCAGGGAGGGGGTGAATGTTGGGGAGATGCAAGGTGGTTCCCAAAGACCGTTCCACATTTTGTTGGGAAAAAAAATATTTTGGAAGTATTTTAAAATACTAACTGATCTCCAGTGGTGCTGCACTTGGAAAGTCAGATTTAAAACAGGAATTTGAATTTTGGATTTGGAATTTTAGATTTGGAATTTGATTTGGAATTGGAATTAGGTTTGATTGTCACATGTACTCATATACAGGGGCACAGTGAAAAGTTTATAATGTTGCCATTTATGGCGGCATCTTAGGTACAAGATACCTAGGTACAAAGTCTTAGGTAAAGAATAGAAAAATAGAGAAACAAGTTAAAAGTTCAACATTCCAGTTCCTGTCAGTATAAAGCAGTATATAAGGAATAAAGTTAAAAGTTCCAAATTGTAGATTTTCTTTAGCCTTGAGCCTGCTGTTGCACCACACTGCGCTTTCCCCATGATGGCTCGATCTCTGTCCCACACTGGGCTTGATCTCTTGATCCCCGCACCTAATTCTGAGTGTAGCTTTCAGGTGAAGCAGGGTTAGTGGGAGAGTGAAAGGTCTCTGCCATGTTTGTGGGCTAGCTTCTGGATGGCCTGCGCTGTGACTTACAGGTACGATGCTCTGAATCTACACTTTCCTGCATATTATAGGTGGGACAGTAAAGGACACTGGGAATGGAGAGCTGGGCTTCTTCCATGAAATGCACCAATGGAAGAACCCTGAGAATCTGAAGCAACTATCCACACTTGAGGAGTTGGTGATTGGCAGATTTGATCTGGATCCTGTGGGAAAAGATAGGGATTTTGAGATTTTCTTCAACTGAGCTTTCTAATCAGTGATGCCCTACTCCATCAGGAAGCATTTCAGCCTAAAAACAGAGGTTTTCACTTGTAGGCTCTACAGTTATATGCTTGAAGTGGATTTACTTCCACAGTGCAATATGGTGAGAATAAACACATGCAAAGGAGAGACTAACCATACTTGTCTGGATGGGTGCAGCTCTAACAACTCTTAAGAAGCATAACACCATCCAGGCCAAAGTAGCCCACTTGATTGGCACCAGCTCCACAAAGTCTCTCCACTACCAATGCTCAGTAGCAGCAGTGTTTACTGTTCACATGATTCATCAAGGTTCACCTTTCAAAACCACAACCATTCCCATCTAGAAGGACAAGGGCTGCAGATACATACCAATATCAGCACTTTCAAGCACCCCTTCAAGCCACTCACCATCCTGACTTGGAAATACACCACCGTTCCTTCCAAGACACTTTGTTGAAATCCTGGAATTCCCTCTCCAGTGGCATTCTGGGTCTACCTACACTGAATGGACTGTAGTGGTTCAGGAAGGGAGGCCACCATCACCAATCAAAGGCAATGAGGGAGGGGCAGCAAATGTTGGCCCAGCTAGCAATGCCCAGATCACATATACGAATGAAAAAACATTACTGACACAGATTATCTTCCAATGCTGACAATTCAGATGGTGGGCTCCAGCTCACAGCCAGGTTAGCTCAGTTTGATTGAAAGAGTCACTGTAATGGGTCAATGATAGTCTATTTCCAGCTCCTGTACACATAATGGATGACGCAGCAACTGAGTCACGAGAGGAAATGGAAAGGGTGAAGCTATTACCTCTCAGCACAACTTCCATCTGGCCTCATTAGGCAGTGCCCTCTGAATGTAGCATCTGCCAATGAGCAGATCGAGCTCCTGCTGTTGTGGATGAATGTAAAGCCTCCGCAAGGTCACATCTTAACTTACACTTAAAGATATAATGCCATCTTTACCCTTAGGACCTTCCACTGGAAAGCCTGCTACTACACTTCCACTTCACTCAGACATCATTTATTCATTAATTAGAGACTAAAGTACCAAAAAAGGTTGTTAAAAGTGGTAAGGAAAAGTTTGAAGGGAATACTGTATTATGTGCTGAACATGGAGCAATTACATTTTGGAATGGGCAGTTCGAACTAAATGTAGGCACGTTTTGATGGTATGGTTCCAGTTGATACTGCAATGGGTACACTATACCATTTTGTTTGCACATGTTATAAAATATTAAATATTAAATCGTGTGAAAGAATGCAGGGAGAAAACAGGGAAATTTCAACCAGTCAGCTGTTATCAATAGAGAAAATGCTAGATTCATAAAAGTGAAATAACCTGAGCCTTTTGAGGTTGCAACTAACAGGTAAGAAGTTGTTGTCCAACCTTGGGCTTAATGGATTGATACAAGTGGCTTAGGTAAGAGGACTCACATTTGCTCGTGGTACAAAGCTAGGAAGCAAGCAGGGAGCAAGCACAAAGATTCTGTAAAGGGACATTGTTAGGTTAGTGGAGTGAAAAGGAATATGGCAGACGGTGCATAATGTGGCGAACTCTGGAGTTATGCACAATGGTTGGGAAAATAAGAAAGCAGAATGTCTTGTTAAAAGCTGAGACTTGGAGATGTTGGTATTCAAAGTGTCCTTGCCCACAATTTTAAAAAGTTCAGATAATTAGTAACCAATTAGGTAAACAAATGACGTGTTAGCTTTATTTCAAAGGGATTCATGTGTTTGACAAAGATGTCTTACGGCAATGATTTGGGGGCTTGAATGAGGCCACATGCAGAGTACCGGCTGCAATTTCAGGCTCCTTGCCCAAGCATGGATATAACTGCCTTAGAGTGAGTGCAACAATGGTTCATTAGACCAGTTCCTGGGATGGGAAGTTTGTACATGAGGTCAATACTGCAAAAGAGTTGCAGGAAAGAGGTGGTCTTATTGAAACAAATAAACTTTTCAAGTGTCTCAACCAAGGATCCTGCAATAATGGCTCAGACTTATCAATGCCCTGACATCCATTATTCTAGTGTTAGCTCAGTTGTTTGGAATCCTGATACCACTACTAACCTTTGCATCAATAAATGCTTCCAAATTTCATTCCTCAACAGCTGAGCTCAAAGTTAAGATTCTGCCTCCTTGTTCTAGGTTTTCCCACCCACGCTTACTTGACTGAACCAAACAAATTCCCTTATCGGTTTGAATACCTTGATTAGGTCTGCAAGTTAGCAGAGATATTCTCGGGGGGGACACTCCATGACTCAAGGTCAGCACATTGACAAGTGACAGCCAATGAATGTCACTGTCAGGAGTAAGCATGTGGCTGGTGACGAGAGTTGTACTGTTCCCCACTGCCATATTTAGATTCCTGTTATCTTCTGGCATCTTTAAAGCACTGTCTGAGATCCTACTTGAAAGGTAAGAAATAAGAGTAGCACCCTTTGACCTATGAAGCCTGCTCCATTCAATTAGATCCTGGCTGATCCTCCACCTCATTGTCATTTTTCCACAATATTCCCATATTTCTTGACACCATTAATATCTAGCAATCTACAAATCTAAACCTCGAACATCTTCCACAGGTCTCTGGGATAAAGAATTCCAAAGGTTTACCACCATGACTGAAGAAATCCTCCTTATCTCAGTCCTATAAGCCTAACCCTCACCCTGAGCCACAGCCCTAGTCGTGCAAACATCCTCTTGCATCTACCCTGTTGAGCCCCAAATGAATTCTACATGTTTATAATATTCCAGGGATATCTCACCAAGGTTCTGTATAACTGTAGGAAGATTTCTTTCCTCCCGTACTAAAACCTTATTGCAGTAAAAACCAACATACTATTTGTAGTTGATGTGGTGTACACAGTCTTTCAAAAGGTTCTGGTAAAGTGCTACATATGGAGCTTAGCAGCAAAGTTGAAGGTCATGGAATGAAAGGGATGGAGAGGGGATTATGGATACAAAATTGGATGAGTGATAGGAAACAGGAATTATGAAATGTTGCTTTCCAGTTTAGAAAATGTTAGACACTGTCTCCTTACGGATTGGACCACTGGTTTCTTTACCCTTAAAAATCAGCTACTCTTCATGTGCAGGGCACAATTTCAAAACTTGTAGGTCTGTAAGCCACAAGGAAGCTAGCAATAAATCTCAGGGATTCACTCATTCACTGGCAAACTGATGGAAAGATCAGACATGTGGCAGATGCAATTTAATGCAGAGAAGTGTGAAATATTATTCTTGGTCGGAAGAATGAGAAGAAATAACACAAAACAAAGCATATAGTTCTAAAGAGGATACAGCCCTGGCAGTAGGTATACAGAAACCAGTGAAGGTGGTTTGCTCAGCTGAGACAGCAGATAAAAAAGCATATGAAAAGTTAGGTTTTATCATTCAAGGCAGAGAATACACAAGCTGGAAATTTGGATGAAGTTTATTAAAGTTTTGATTTAGCCTTAACTGGAATATTGCATGTAGCTCTGGTTACTACACTTTAGAAATTATGTGAAGGCGTTAGAGACGGTTAAGAAAAAACGCTAGAATGATTTCAGAGATGTGGAGCTGTAGTTTCATGGATTGATTGGAGAAGCCGGGACTGTTCTCTCCAGAGAAAGGAAGACAGGGAGGAGGAGATTTGTTAGAGGTTTGGAAATTATAGCATTTGGAGGGAGGGAGAAGTCAGAATAATTTGCTTATTCCGCTGTAGGGTTGAGAGTCAAATGACTCAGAATTTAATGTAATGAATGAAAAATAAAATCAACAACGTGAGGAACATTGTCTTACAAACGGAATAGTTAGGATCTGGAATACAATACTTGAGGGAGTGTGATGGAGGCAGATTCAATCTTTGCTCACAAAAAGGAATGGTGTGCTTTGTTCAAGAGAAAGAAACATTCGCAGGGCGATAGGGAAAAGGCTAAAATTGGACTAGCTGACAACTGAATGGCCATCTTATGTTGTGTAGCCAGTGAATCCATGACTGGAATTTTGCAATCTTTGAAAATATTCTTCAATTGGTAAGAAATTAGTTTCACTTGCCCAGTAGTCTGTCAGATTTGTACAATATTTCCAATGGGGGCCAGTTGAAAAGCTGCATCCAAGATCTGCCTCCAACTAAGGGCAGCCACAGATATTTTGAGAGGTTCAGAAGGCTAACCAGTGCTGAAGATGGAGGAACACTCAGAGGCGTCCATGCCTTCATACACGCCAGGAGCTGAAACTGCAAAGCTCCTTGGGGAGGAGGGCAAACTCCTCTCTCCCACCTCCAGCTCTGTCATTGAAGTGTGGAGCTTCAACTTTTCAATGGTGCCACCCCCAACTCCAAGCCTGACTGCATGAACCAGCCTGACCCTAGGAAGTCATGTCCACTCACAAGGAGGATCCAGGCACACTCATCCTGCAGTAAGAGCAGGACTATGTTCAGATGGACGAACATTATCAGATTGATTCTGTATACCTACAAATAAAGGATGTGCAGAGAGAACATCTTTCTGGACTCTTACAGTCTCAGGTTCCAGTTCCATATGACCTGACATCATGCCAACATGACATTATAGCTCCTATTGCACATGCTCAGTTGCTATGCACAGTGTAAGGATCCAGTATTCCCTTTATTCCATACCTTATTCCCCTCATTAGCTTCAATTGCGCTTCCGTACAAACAGGTAGAAAGTCAGCCAATCTTCTAAACTTAAGTTCATGAAATGTTGAAGATGTTTAAGACCTCGTATCACCTCAGTTAAATTGTGCCACACTGCCCCCAAGATAATATCTTCCCTGAGGTGAAGTTCCCAGGCAGAATGCAATTCTCCAGATGAAAAGTTTGATCCAATACAGCACAAATTGACGAGTTTTTAACAGCCTTCATTCATCTTGGGCTGTTGAAAATCAATTGCAAGTAATTCCCCTGATGCATTTCCAGAATCAGCGTTTAAAAATGGACCTATTAAATTCTGGAATTCAAACAATTTCCTGTTTTGCTTCAACTATGCAAAAAGGATCCATACAAGCTTCAGTAAGTCTCTGCCAGGTTTAAGGGTGGCCATTAGAGGCAATATTTTCAGCAGCTGTAAAATATAGTGAATTCTTGTATAATTGGCAAAACAGCACTGAAATTAGATAGGCATGATTCAAACAGACCTATCTTGCCAGAATTTGCAGGTAGCTGACTGCGAATTGATGCAGTATCAATTGAAGGAAAAAAATGAACTTGCATTTGTATAGCACCTTTTAGGACCCTCAGGATGTCCCAACGCAAACAATTAGGCCCTTCTCCAGTGCAATGACTTTGAATGTGTAAAACTTGTCAACTCATTTGTGCACAGCAGCATTCCACAAACAACAAGAAAGTGTCACGGCTGCAGATGTTCAAGAAGGTTGAGTGAACTGCACACTTACAGTCATGGCTGGAAGGGTACAAACAGAAACGTGCCATGCATGTGCGGGAACACGCAGGGTAGGCATATATCAAACAGGACACAACCTTCCTCTTTTGACCTAATGTGTCCTTTCAACACCTTCTCTCTCAAACACGTGTTCACCAGCGAGCTCACACAGGTACGATTAAAGGCACCAGCCTCAGGCTTAAAAGTGAGCTGGTTTTGAATTTGAGTCAGCTGCTGCAGGGTGAGTTCGAGGACTGTAGAGATCAGTATTCAAAACCGTGAGAGGGTCTGGACAGGGTAGGTAGGTAGAAGCTGATCCCACTTGCAAAAGGATCGAGAACAAGAGGGTACAGATGTAAAGTAATTGACAAAAAAAAGCAAAAGGGATGTGAGAGAAAGGTTTGGCAAGCAGTGAGTGGTTAGGGTCCAGCTGGATTGCATTGCCTTAGACTGGAGTGGAGGCAATTCATGCTGTCAAAGTGAGTAATTATTTGCAAAAGGAACAACATGCAGGGGAGAGGGCAAGACAATGGCTTTAAGTGAAATCAGATATTTGGTGTACGGAAAGGCCACAAGTCTGTGATTCAGGGTAGTGTTGGACATTGGCAAGGAACCCAGAGTAGTTGGACGGTCTGTATGAAGAAGTTAGTGTTATTTGGAAACTAGGCTCCAAAAGTAGAGGCAATTAACTTTTTGTTGTTAGTACTGCAGAGGTGACTTTCTTTTGTTAAGGGTCAAACAGCCAGTTTTAATTAGCAATGTCTGTAAGCTAAATGACTAGAGAAGCTACTTAGTGATGGGTTTACTAATTTGAGCTTTTACAATTCGGGGGAAAAGGCCAACAGTTTCAGAAGATCAGAAGAAAAACTCCATGCCACAGAAGGGCAGTTTAAAAGTGGTAGTGGTAGTTCAACCTGAGGGTCACCGTGCCTTAGATGAGGGGAAAAGCTGAGAAGGAGAATCCTTCATGGTAACCCACTATTGGTTTCACTCTGCATTGTGTTGGGGAGAATCTGCTATTGGGGTACCTACATTGGGGCTAGGGAGGGGAGCACCATTATTAAAGCAGACACTGTCAGATACCAGCTAAAACACAGCCATGTAAAGTAAACCCAGCCACTGCAGGACTGTCTGCCTGGGGCCACATTCCTGGGGGATTAGAACATGTCCGTCAGTTTCAGATCATCCTGTTACACACTCATTGTTAATAAAGGAAACCGGTAACTATCGGATAGTGTAAATCGCACCGATACTACACTTGATTGATAAAGTACTTGCTAATGCCTCCGCTGACGTCAAACTCATTCGGGTCCTATGTTAAATGATAATATCTGTATATTCAACTATGGAGAACTATTGTGAACGCCCAGACAGCCAGACGCATGGCAATGAGGAATCCCTTCCAACAATAAACTTTTAATTTACAAGATCGGAAACTGCCGAACCCAGGATGTCTACCCATTGTTCGGCATTGCAGGAGTGGGACAGGTATCTCGGGGCAGCCAATAGAGACACTAATCCCTTCACAGACAGGTGAACCGACCAATGAAAGAGCCGAACAAGGGGAACCTGACCGGGAACTCGAGGAAGCGCGAAGTATAACTGCACCAGATCCGAATGGAGAGACAGAACGCCTTCTCCAACGAATTTGCATGCTTTTGAATTCATTGTATAGTGTACCAGTTTTGATTCTGTAATAAACGGTGTTTTTGCTCCAAACTCTAGCCGGTTTGATCTCTCCTTCCAACGAACACGTAGAGACGAAACCATTCGGTTTCCGTCTCAACAATTGCAAAAGCTGCATTTGAGCAAACTGACCCCCTAATTAATTTTTGATGATTGAATACAGGTTGAAACAATGGTACCTGTCTTGCAGTGGCTGGTTGAAATGACTCATTGAAAATGATGCAACATTAAGGCTCATGTTTTAACTCTGGTGGGGTTGTGAATGGGTTAATCGTGGGGGGTGGGGGGGGGGGGATGGCGTGAATTACCAGCACACCCAATGCAGCAAGCAACAAACCCTGGCTCACCTAAACAGGGCTTGCCTGGCAGGGTGTGGGTGTGGTTATAATGAAAATTAAGCATCCAGTTTAACAGAAATGTAACCCCACTTCAGCAGAACATCCATGGCCCCACCACAAACCACCCATACGCAAACATAAAACAGGTCTGCCATATATGACTTGCGGGGATCCTCAATGTTTTCCCTCCTCCTCATCCTGAATTCTGGTAAGATGTAGCCTTATCCATTCAAACATTTCATAGCCACAAGGACTGTATGGCTGCTGTCATCATTGATCCAACCAGGAATTGGCAATTCCTGTACTCCAGGAATCCAAAGGTTTAAGAAACTGAGATCAGTAGGGATCAAACAGGCTTTGTGAAGGCTTTACAGTCTGAATGAAAGGAACTGGCTCTGTCTCACTTGGCCAATAAACAATTCTGCACTACCTTAACTCTGACCATCAAAATGAGGTTCACTTGTCAGCTGTAATAAACAAAATCTAACACCAGCAAAAGCTGGCGATCAACACCTCTTGACAACTAAGATATTCATTGGATTAATCCTCACTTTATGAGTTCCAACAAGCCTGCAAGTGAAAAAAATCTCTTTCTCATGAATTCCTCAGTTCCCATCTCATAGAGTCATACAGATGTACAGCATAGAAACAGACCCTTTGGTCCAACCTGTCCATGCCGACCAGATATCCTAAACTAATCGAGTCTCACTTGCCAGCACTTGGCCCGTTTCCCTCCAAATCCTTCCTATTTATATACCCAGGCAGGTGCCTTTTAAATGTTGAAATTGTACCAGCCTCCACCACTTTCTCTGGCAGCTCATTCTATACATGCACCATCCTCTGAGTGAAAAAGTTCTTCCTTAGGTCCTTCTAAATTTTTCCCCTCTCACCCTAAACCTATGCCCTCTAGATGTGAACTCCCCACCCCAGGGAAAAGACCTTGTCTATTTATCCTATCCATGCCCCTCGTGATTTCATAAACTTCTATAGGGTTACCCCTCAGCCTCCGAAGCTCCAGAGAAAACAGCCCCAACCTATTCCGCCTCTCCCTATAGCTCGAACCCTCCAACCCTGGCAACATCCTTGTAAATCTTTTCTGAACCCTTTCTAGTTCCACAACATCCTTGCGTGGGTTCCAAAGGAGTTCTTGCAGATGTTATGTTTCTCTGAGAGTTTAAAATAAACTGGCATTGACCTTCCAATCAATTTCAGGCTGCTTCTAAGGACATCATGACAGCTTCTCCCCTTTCAGAGTCAAGGATGGAATAATGATGATGTCCTCCCAATGGTTCAGTGGGATGTGTATGGTGCTCACCTGTTTAATCCTGTTGGAGGTTCAATTCCAGTTCAGTTGCAGTTGAAACCTCTGTCAACAACAGCAGTGTCGCAATTGCCCTCAGAGGTAAAACATGGGAAAAGGTAAGATAGGTTTTGCTCACTAAATGAGCACACTGGTGCTGCCTGTTCACATAGACGACATACATTCACTGCCTGAGCCCATGGATACAGAATGGCCATCCTACACAGTAACATACCTGAGCAGAGGAATGATTTGGGAGGTACCAGTGTTGGACTGGGGTGGACGAAGTCAACAAAAATCACACAACACCAGGTTACAGTCCAACAGTTTTATTTGGAATTACTAGCTTTCAAAGCACTGCTTCTTCATCAGGTGAGCAGAGGGAGGGAGATAAATGGAAGAACTAGAACACACCTGAGATGAAAGTGTAACTTCCAACATCATGGCTTGAACACTCAGATTTATCCTAACCAAATAGATAGTCCCTGCCATCCACCCTACAGCTGGCATTTCAGCAGCAATGTCATTGATACTGAGATAGCTAATGTTTACAAATTACCATCTGATTAATCAAAAGAGCTAAAAGTGTAAAGTGAGATGTGCTCTCTGTGACCCACCTGTTAACTGCTGAATAAGTGAGCCTGCTGGAAGATATAGACATAGATACAACTGTGGATAAGGGAAGGCTAGACGGTTAATCCAGAAACTCAGCTAATGTTCTGGGGACTTTGGTTCGAATCCCATCACAGCAGATGGTGGAATTTGAATTCAATTAAAACAAAAAAATCTCTAATTAAGAATCTACTGATGGCCATGAAACTATTGTCAATTGTTGGGCAAAATCCATCTGGCTCACAAATCCCTCTCCGAGGAAGACCATCTGCTATCCTCACCTAGCCTGGCCTATGTGTGACGCGAGACCCAAAGCAATGTGGTTGACTCTCAATGTAGTTGCCTTCTGAAATGGTCTAGCAAGCCATTTAGTTGTATCAATCGCTATTAAGTAGTAACAAAGAAGTGAAACCAGACAGACCACTTGGCACCGAGCCAGGCACAGGAAAAGAAAACAGCAGAAACAACGTTGTCAACCCTGAAAAGTCCTACTTACTAATATCTGGGGGTCAGTGGCAAAATGGGGACAGCATTCTCACAAGTCAAGAAACAGCCTGCCATAATCATACTCATGGAATTGTAGAATGTACAAACAATGTCCCAGATGCCACCATCACCATCTCTAGATATGTCCTGTCCCACTGACAGGACTGACCAAGCAGTGGTGGCAGTGCAGTGGTACCCAGTCAGGAGGGAGTCCTCAACATTGATTCCAGATCATATAAAGTCTCATGGGCAAGGAAACCACCTGCCGATTACCACATACCGCCCTCCCTCAGCTAAAGAAACAGTTCTCGTCCATATTGAACAGAACATAGAGGAAGCACTGATGATGGAACTGGCGCAAAATGTACTCTGAGTGGGGGATTTCAATGTCTACCACTAACAGTGGCTCAACAGCGACTGGTAAGGTCCTAAAGGACATAGCTGCTAGACTGGGTCTGCAGCAGGTGGTGGAGGAACCAACAAGAGGGAACATATACTTGACCTCATCCTCACCAATCTGCCAGCTGCAGGTTCATCTGTCCATAACAGTATTGGTAAGAGTGAACACTGCACAGTCCTTGTGGAGATGAAGTTCTGCCTTTGCATTGAGAATAATCTCCATCGTGTTGTGTAGCACTATGATTGTGCCAAACGGGACAGACTTCAAACAGATCTAGCAACTCAAGACTGGGTATCCATGTGGCACTGTGGACCATCAACAGCAGCAGAACTGAACTCTAGCACAATTTGCAACTTCATGGCCAGTCATATCCCTCATTCAACCATTACCATCAAGCCAGGGCATCAAGTCTGGTTCAAAGGAGAGTGCAGCAGGGTATCCCAAGAGCAGCACCAGACATACCTGAAAATGAGGTGTCAACCTGGTGAAGCCACCAAACAGGACAACTTGCATGCTAATCAGCATAAGCAACAAGTGATAGACAGAGCTTAGAGATCCCACAACTGATAGATCAAATCTAAGCTCTGCAGTCCTGTCACATCACAAACGGTGCTGAACAAATAAATGATTCACTGGGGGAGGAGGATCCACAAATATCTCCATTCTCAATGATGGAAAAGCCCAACACATCAGTGCAAAAGACAAGGCTGAAACATTCACGGAAATTTTCAGCCACAAGTGCCGAGTGGGTGATCCATCTTAGCCTCCTCCAGTGGTCCCCAGCATCATAGCTACGGGTCTTCAGCCAATTCCATTCACTCAGTGTGATTTTATGTGCAGCACGGTGGCACAGTGGTTAGCACTACTGCCTCACAGCGCCAGAGACCCGGGTTCAATTCCCACCTCAGGCGACTGTGTGGAGTTTGCACATTCTCCCCATATCTACATGGGTTTCCTCCGGGTGCTCTGGTTTCCTCCCACAGTCCAAAAATGTGCAGGTTAGGTGAATTAGCCATGCTAAATTGCCTGCAGTGTTAGGTGATGGGTAAATGTAGGGGAATGGGTCTGGGTGGGTTGCGCTTTGGCGGGTCGGTGTGGACTTATTGGGCCAAAGGGCCTGTTTCCACACTGTAAGTAATCTAAAAAAAAGGCTGGAGACACTGGATGCAGCAAAGACAATAGGCCCTGACAACACTGTGGAAATAACATGAGGATTTGTGCTCCAGAACTTGCTGCACAATGAGCTACTGTTTCTAGTACAGTTACAACACTGGCATCTACCCAACAACATGGAAAATAACATGGCAAGTAACATTCATGCCCGCAAATACCAGGCGATGGTCTTCTTCAATAAGAGACAATTTCACCACTGCCCCTTGACATTCAATGGGGTTACCATCACTGAATCTCACACTATCAACGTCTTTAGGGTTACTATTCATCAGAAGCTATACTGGAATCGCCACATAATCACAGTGGCCGAAAGAGCAGGACAGAGGCGAGGAATACTGCTGCGTGTAACTTACCACCTGAGACTCCAAAGCCTGTCCACCATCTACAAGGTTCTGGATTAGTGGTGCTGGAAGAGCACAGCAGTTCAGGCAGCATCCAAAGTGCAGCGAAATGCATGTTTCGGGCAAAGGCCCTTCATCAGGAATAAAGGCAGAGAGCCTGAAGCGTGGAGAGATAAGCTGGAGGAGGGTGGGGGTGTGGAGAAAGTAGCATAGAGTACAATAGGTGACTGGGGGAGGGGATGAAGGTGATAGGTCAGGGAGGAGAGGGTGCAGTGGATAGGTGGAAAAGGAGATAGGCAGGTAGGACAAGTCCGGACAAGTCATGGGGACAGTGCTGAGCTGGAAGTTTGGAACTAGGGTGAGGTGGGGGAAGGGGAAATGAGGAAACTGTTGAAGTCCACATTGATGCCCTGGGGTTGAAGTGTTCCGAGGCGAAAGATGAAGCATTCTTCCTCCAGGCGTCTGGTGGTGAGCGAGCGGCGGTGGAGGCGGCCGAGGACCTCCATGTCCTTGGCAGAGTGGGCGGGGAGTTGAAATGTTGGACCATGGGGCGGTGTGGTTGATTGGTGCGGGTGTCCCGAAGATGTTCCCTAAAGCACTCTGCTAGGAGGCGCCCAGTGTCCCCAATGTAGAGGAGACCACATCGGGAGCAACGGATACAATAAATGATATTAGTGGATGTGCAGGTAAAACTTTGATGGATGTGGAAGGCTCCTTTCGGGCCTTGGATGGAGGTGAGGGAGGAGGTTTGGGCACAGGTTTTACAGTTCCTGTGGTGGCAGGGGAAGGTGCCAGGATGGGAGGGTGGGTTGTAGGGGGGCGTGGACCTGACCAGGTAGTCACGGAGGGAATGGTCTTTGCGGAAGGCAGAAAGGGGTGGGGAGGGAAATATATCCCTGGTGGTGGGGTCTGTTTGGAGGTGGCAGAAATGTCAGCAGATGGTTTGGTTTATACGAAGGTTGGTAGGGTGGAAGGTGAGCACCAGGGGCGTTCTGTCCTTGTTACAGTTGGAGGGGTGGGGTCTGAGGGCGGAGGTGCAGGATGTGGGCAAGATGTGGACGACTGGTCCTCCTTCACCAACACATTCCACCCTGACCTTAAATTTACCTGGACCATCTCTGACACCTCCCTCCCCTTCCTGGACCTCTCCATCTCCATTAATGACAACTGACTTGACATTGACATTTTTTACAAACCCACCGACTCCCACAGCTACCTGGGTTACACCTCTTCCCACCCTACCTCTTGCAAAAATGCCATCCCGTGTTCCCAATCCCTCCGCCTCCGCCATATCTGCTCCCAGAACACACCAGATGGCCTCCTTCTTTAGAGACCGCAATTTCCCTTCCCACGTGGTTAATGATGCCCTCCAACACATCTCGTCCACATCCCGCACCTCTGCCCTCAGACCCCACCCCTCCAACCATAACAAGGACAGAACGCCCCTGGTGCTCACCTTCCACCCTACCAACCTTCGCAAAAACAAAATCATCTGCCGACATTTCCGCCACCTCCAAAAAGACCCCACCACCAGGGAAAAATTTCCCTCCCCACCCCTTTCCGCCTTCCGCAAAGACCGTTCCCGCCGTGACTACCTGGTCAGGTCCACACCCCCCTACAACCCACCCTCCCATCCTGGCACCTTCCCCTGCCACCGCAGGAACTGTAAAACCTGCGACCACACCTCCTCCCTCACCTCTATCCAAGGCCCTAAAGGAGCCTTCCAACATCCATCAAAGGTTTACCTGCACATTCACTAATATAATTTATTGTATCCGTTGCTCCCGATGTTGTCTCCTCTACATTGGGGAGACTGGACAGCTCCTAGCAGAGCGCTTTAGGGAACATCTCCGGGACACCCGCACCAATCAACCACACCGCCCTGTGGCCCAACATTTCAACTCCCCCTCCCACTCTGCCGAGGACATGGAGGTCCTGGGCCTCCTTTACTGCCGTTCCCTCACCACCAGACGCCTGGAGGAAGAACGCCTCATCTTTCGCCTCGGAACACTTCAATCCCAGAGCATCAACATGGACTTCAACAGTTTCCTTATTACTCCTTCCCCCACCTCACCTTAGTTCCAAACTTCCAGCTCAGCATTAACCCCATGACTTGTCCGGACTTGTCCTACCAGCCTATCTCCTTTTCCAACTATCCACTCCACCCTCTCCTCCCTGACCTATCACCTTCATCCCCTTCCCCAGTCACCTATTGTACTCTCTGCTACTTTCTCCCCACGCCCACCCTCCTCTAGCTTATCTCTCCACACTTCAGCCTCTCTGCCTTTATTCCTGATGAAGGGATTTTGCCCGAAAAGTTGACTTTACTGCTCCTCGGATGTTGCCTGAACTTCTGTGCTCTTCCAGCACCACTAATCCAGAATCTGGTTTCCAGCATCTGCAGTCATTGTTTTTACCTCGTTGATTTTAACCCTACTGCGAATCCTCTTGCAAGGATACCTGCTTTGAAGAAGGTTTCCTCCTCTCTCTACAAGAATCTCAGTGAGTCCCTCTCCCACTGCAACTCCCAGGTCATTTCCTCTGCCCTGAAGCTCTTCAACCATGTTGTGAAACAAACTCGCTACCACAGCCACATTTGCTTCCTCAGTGCCTGCCTCCATAACCAACTCATCCCACACGGACTCTGGACCACCTTTAAACCAGCAGAGTTTGGACCCGAACAGGACAAACAGTACAGACTAGAGATTCAAAAACACCAGCAACGGTTCTCCTTCAAGATCCTCCGCTCCACGCTCGCAGCAATGCGCCGGCACTTAATCTCTCTACAGTCTGCCCTGCCTCAGCTGAGGGCCACACTCTCTCAGAATTGCAAAGGACCCACTCTGTACTACATCCACAGGAGAATTCATACTCTCAACAAACAGTATTTCAATTCCATCTCAAACTTCAAAACTGTAAGTACAACAGACTTTTCTCTACCCACCTCAATAACCAGCGCTCCTCAAACATTCCAGTCAATTCCCCTGGCCTCGGAAACTACTCAGACGCCATTAGCCATGCGGCTGATGCAGCTGCCACCCCCACGCTGATTGATGATGTCACTTCCACCCCCATCATGGCCACTCCCACAACCACTTCCGCCCCTCACAATTCCTCATGCATCACACGTGACATCACTTCCACCCCTCACATCATCGCTGATGCCACATGCTCAGTAACTTCCACCTCCCCTACTGCCGTGGTCACCACCACTTCCGCTCCCACCAGTGCCACTCACCTGCATTCTGCTGACTCGCCCCCCCACAGACCCCACTGTCACCATCCCCACCCCCCAGAACCCTGAGGGGAACACCACACCTGCTCATGACTGCACCCCAATTCCCCCCACCATCACACCCACTCCATTTACAGGTTCCGCCCCCACTCCCAGCTCCACCCCCACACCGGTTCCCAGCTCCCAGCCCTGCCGAGTTTTCACCATCCCTCCAGACCTCCCCCTCACTGAGGACAAACGATCAGTCCTCAGCAAAGGACTCACCTTCATCCCCCTCCATCCATGCATCAATGAATTTAATACACGCCGTGACGTCAAACAATTCTTTTGTCGCCTCCGCCGCCAAGCTTACTTTCACAATCAGGATTCTGCCCGCCTTCCGAGGACCCCTTCGCCCACCTCCAACACACTGCATCCGCCTGGACACCCTGCGCTGGCCTATTACCTGCCATCGACCTCTTCATTTCCAACTGCCGCTGGGACATTAACCGCCTCAACCTGTCTACCCCCTCCCCCACTCCAACCTCTCACCCTCACAACGCGCAGCCCTCCAATCCTTCTGCTCCAATTCCAACCTCACCATCAAGCCAGCAGATAAAGGGGGCGCAGTGGTCGTCTGGCGCACTGACTTCTACACCACTTAAGACAAACATCAACTTGAGGACACCTCTTCCTACCGCGCCCACGAACATAACCCCACCCCCAATCACCAAACCATCATCTCCCAGACTATACAGAACCTCATCACCTCAGGAGATCTCCCACCCACAACTTCCAACTTCATAGTCTGGGAACCCCGCACTGCCCAGTTCTACCTCCTTCCCAAGATCCACAAGCCTGACCACCCTGGTCGACCCATTGTCTCAGCATGCTCCTGCCCCACTGAACATATTTCTACCTACCCCGACACTGTCCTATCCGCCCTAGTCCAGGAACTCCCCACATGCATTCGAGACACCTCCACCTCCTCCAAGAATTCCGTTTCCCCCACCCCCAATGCCTCATCTTCCCCATGGATATCCAATCCCTCTACACCTCCATCCACCATGACCAGGGTCTCCAAGCCCTCCATTTGTTCCTCTCCTGACGTCCCTAACAGTACCCTTCCACCGATACACTCATTCGTTTGGCCGAACTGGTCCTCACCCTTAACAATTTCTCCTTTGAATCCTCCCACTTCCTCCAGACCAAAGGGGTAGCCATGGGCACACGTTTGGGCCCCAGCTATGCCTGCCTCTTTGTTGGCTACGTAGAACAGTTGATCTTCCGTAATTACACCGGCACCACTCCCCACATCTTCCTCCGCTACATTGATGACTGCATTGGTGCCACCTCGTGCTCCCGCGAGGAGGTTGAGCAATTCATCAACTTCACTAACACATTCCACCCTGACCTTAAATTTACCTGGACCATCTCTAACGCCTCCCTCCCCTTCCTAGACCTCTCCATCTCCATTAATGACGACCGACTTGGCACTGACATTTTTTACAAACCCACCGACTCCCCCAGCTACCTGGATTACACCTCTTCCCACCCTACCTCTTGCAAAAATGCTATCCCGTATACCCAATTCCTCCACCTCCGCCGTACCTGCTCCCAGGAGGACCAGTTCCATCACAGAACACACCAGATGGCCTCCTTCTTTAGAGACCGCAATTTCCCTTCCCACGTGGTTAAAGATGCCCTCCAATGCATCTCGTCCACATCCTGCACCTCCACCCTCAGACCCAACCCCTCCAACCGTAACAAGGACAAAACGCCCCTGGTGCTCACCTTCCACCCTACCAACCTTCGCGTAAACCAAATCATCTGCCGACATTTCCGCCACCTCCAAAAAGACCCCACCACCAGGGATATATTTCCCTCCCCACTCCTTTCCACCTCTGCAAAGACCATTCCCTCCGTGACTACCTGGTCAGGTCACACCCCCCGACAACCCTCCCTCCGACCCTGGCACCTTCCCCTGCCACCGCAGGAACTGTAAAACCTGCACCCACACCTCCTCCCTCACCTCTATCCAAGGGCCTAAAGGAGCTTTCCACATCCATCAATGTTTTACCTGCACATCCACTAATATCATTTATTGTATTCTTTGCTCCCGATGCAGTCTCCTCTACATTGGGGAGACTGGGCGCCTCCTAGCAGAGCGCTTTAGGGAACATCTCCGGGACACCCGCACCAATCAACCACACCGCCCCATGGCCCAACATTTTAACTCCCCCTTCCCACTCTGCCAAGGACATGGAGGTCCTGGGCCTCCTTTACCGCCGCTCCCTCACCACCAGACGCCTGGAGGAAGAACGCCTCATCTTTCGCCTCAGAACTCTTCAACCCCAGGGCATCAATGTGGACTTCAATAGTTTCCTCACTTCCCCTTCCCCCACCTCACCTTAGTTCCAAACTTCCAGCTCAGCACTGTCCCCATGACTTGTCCTACCTGCCCATCTTCTTTTCCACCTATCCACTCCACCCTTCCCCCTGACCTATCACCTTCATCCCCTCCCCCACTCACCTAATGTACTCTATGCTACTTTCTCCCCAGCCCCACCCTCCTCCAGCTTATCTCTCCACGCTTCAGGCTCTCTGCCTTTATTCCTGATGAAGCGCTTTTGCCCGAAACGTCAATTTTGCTGCTCCTTGGATGCTGCCTGAACTGCTGTGCTCTTCCAGCACCACTAATCCAGAATCTGGTTTCCAGCATCTGCAGTCATTGTTCTTATCATCATCCACAAAGGATAAGTCAGGACTGTGATGAAATGCGAGGAGAAAGTGAGGACTGCAGATGCTGGAGATCAGAGCTTAAAAATGTGTTGCTGGAAAAGCGCAGCAGGTCAGGCAGCATCAAAGGAGCAGGAGAATCGACTTTTCGGGCATAAGCCCTTCTTCAGGAATGAGGAGGGTGTGCCAAGCAGGCTAAGATAAAAGGTAGGGAGGAGGGACTTGGGGGAGGGGCATTGGCAATACGATAGGTGGAAGGAGGTTAAGGTGAGGGTGATAGGCCGGAGAGGGGGTGGGCGCGGAGAGGTCGGGAAGAAGATTACAGGTCAAGTAGGCGGTGCTGAGTCTGAGAGTTGGAACTGAGACAAGGTGGGGGGAGGGGAACTGAGAAACCTGGAGAAATCTGCATTCATTCCTTGGGGTTGGAGGGTTCCTAGGCGGAAGATGAGGAACTCTTCCTCCAGGCGTCGTATTGCCATGGTCTGGCAATGGAGGAGGCCAAGGACCTGCATGTCCTTGGCGGAGTGGGAGGGGGAGTTAAAGTGTTCAGCCATGGGGCGGTTGGGTTGGTTGGTGCGGGTGTCCCAGAGATGTTCTCTGAAACATTCCATAAGTAGGCAGCCAGTCTCCCCAATGTATCGGAGGCCACATCGGGTGCAGCCGATGCAGTCAATGATGTGTGTGGAGGTGCAGGCGAACTTCTGACAGATATGGAAGGATCCCTTGGGACCTTGGAAGGAAGTGACGGGGGAGGTGTGGGTGCAAGTTTTGCATTTCTTGCGGTTGCAGGGGAAGGTGCCGGGAGTGGAGGCTGGGTTGGTGGGGGTGTGGATCTGACGAGGGAGTCGCGGAGGGAGTGGTCTTTCTGGAACACTGATAGTGGTGGGGAGGGAAATATATCCTTGGTGGTGGGGTCTATTTGAAGGTGGCGGAAATGACGACGGATGATATGATGTATGTGGAGGTTGGTGGGGTGGTAGGTGAGGACCAGTGGGGTTCTGTCCTGGTGGCGATTGGAGGGGCGGGCTTCAAGGGCGGAGGAGCGGGAAGTGGAGGAGATGCGGTAGAGAGCATCGTCAACCACGTCTGAGGGGAAATTGCGGTCTTTGAAGAAGGAGGCCATCTGGGTTATTCGGTATTGGAATTAGTCCTCCTGGGAGCAGATGCGGCGAAGGCGAATGAATTGGGAATATGGGATGGCGTTTTTACAGGGGGCAGGGTGGGAGCAGGTGTAATCTAGGTAGCTGTGGGAGTGATGAAATGCTCCCCATTTAAGAAGCTTGACAATATCCAAGACAAAGCAGCCCTTTTGATTCACATCGCATCCATTAAGTACCCACTCTCTCCACCACTGACTTTCAGTATAGCAGTATGTACTGCCTACAAGATGAACTGCAGAAATTCACCAGAGATCCTAAGACCTCACCTTCCAAACCCATAACTACTTTCATGTAGAACGACAAGAGCAGCAGATACGTAGGAACGTCACCACCTGCAAGCTCCTCTCCAAGCAACTCACCATCCTGACTTGGAAATGTCTCACTGTTCCTTCACTGTCGCTGGGTCAAAATCCCTAAATTCCCTCGCTAAGGTCATTGTGAATCAACTTACAGCAGTTGGACTGCAGGAATTTAAGAAAGAAGCTCACCTCCTCCTTCTGAAGGGCAACTAGAACCGGGCAATAAATGCCGGCCCAGCCAGCTGTGTCCATGTTCCACAAATGAAGAAATAAAGGTAATTTATTATTGGGCAATGCTTAATTGATAGAACTGAAGCTCAGGTCTTGCCAACAATGTAATGGGAGGGAGAGGGATCTTAAGGAGAGTATGTTTCTCACTGAAGACTTCGTAAAGTAGAAGTGTAGATATTTCCAATAAATCTGCTCAACAAAAACATAGACTGGGACTGCCGTAGTGTTAAAGGTTTAGATGGAGAGGAATTTCTTAAGTGTGTGCAAGACAATTTTCTGATTCAATATGTGATTGTACCGACTAGAGAAGATGCAAAGCTTGACCTACTCTTGGGAAATAAGGTAGGGTAGGTGACTGAGGTGTCAGTGGGGGACCACTTTGGGGCCAGCGACCATAATTCTGTTCGTTTTAAAATAGTGGTGGAAAAGGATAGACCAGATCTAAAAGTTGAAGTTCTAAATTGGAGAAAGGCCAATTTTGACCGTATTAGGCAAGAACTTTTGAAAGCTGATTGGGGGCAGATATTCGCTGGAAAATGGGAAGTCTTTAGAAATGAGATAACAAGAATCCAGAGAAAGCATATTCCTGTCAGGGTGAAAGGAAAGACTGGTAAGTATAGGAATGCTGGATGACTAAAGGTATTGGGGGTTTGGTTAAGAAAAAGAAGGAAGCTTATGTCAGGTACAGACAGGACAGATCGAGTGAATCCTTAGAAGAGTATTAAGAAAGTAGGAGCATACTTAAGAGGGAAATCAGGAGGGCAAAACAGGGACATGAGATAGCTTTGGCAAATAGAATTAAGGAGAATCCAAAGGGTTTCTCCAACTATGTTAAGGGCAAAAGGGTAAATAGGGAGAGAATAGGGCCTCTCAAAGATCAGAGTTGAAAAATGTAGTGCTGGAAAAACACAGTAGGCCAGGCAGCATCTGAGGAGTAGGAGAATTGACATTTCAGGCATAAGCCCTTCTTCAGGACTTATGCTTATGCCCGAAACGTCGATTCTCCTGCTCCTCGGATGCTGCCTGGCCTGCTGTGTTTTTCTAGCACCACATTTTTTAACTCTGGTCTCCAGCATCTGCAGTCCTCACTTTCTCCCCCTCAAAAATCAGCAAGGTGGCCTTTGTGTGGAGCCACAGAAAATGGGGGAGATACTGAATGAATATTTTGCATCAGTATTTACTGTGGAAAAGGATATGGAAGATATAGACTGTAGGGAAATAGATGGTAACATCTTGCAAAATGTCCAGATTACAGAGGAGGAAGTGCTAGATATCTTGAAACGGTTAAAGGTGGATAAAGCCCCAGGACCTGATCAGGTGTACCCAAGAAGCGTGATTGCTGGGCCTCTTGCTGAGATATTTGTATCATCGATAGTCACAGGTGAGGTGCCGGAAGACTGGAGGTTGGCAAACGTGGTGTCACTGTTTAAGAAGGGCGGTAAAGACAAGTCAGAGAACTATAGACCGGTAAGCTTGACCACGGTGGTGGGCAAGTTGTTGGAAGGAATCCTGAGGGACAGGATGTACATGTATTTGGAAAGTCAAGGACTGATTAGGGACAGTCAACGTGGCTTTGTGCGTGGGAAATCATGTCTCACAAACTTGATTGAGTTTTTTGAAGAAGTAACAAAGACGATTGATGAGGGCAGAGCAGTAGATGTGATCTATATGGACTTCAGTAAGGCGTTCGACAAGGCTCCCCATGGGAGACTGATTAGCAAGCATAAGAGGTACAGTTAGTAAGTTTGCAGATGACACTAAAATTGGAGGTGTAGTGGACAGCAAAGATGGTTACCTCAGATTACAACAGGATCTGGACCAGATGGGCCAATGGGCTAAGAAGTGGCGGGTGGAGTTTAATTCAGATAAATGTGAGGTGCTGCATTTTGGGAAAGCAAATCTTAGCAGGACTTATACACTTAATGGTAAGGTCCTAGGGAGTGTTGCTGAACAAAGAGACCATGGTGTGCAGATTCATAGCTCCTTGAAAATAGAGTCATAGGTAGATAGGATAGTGAAGAAGGCATTTCGTATGCTTTCCTTTATTCGTCAGAGTATTGAGTACAGGAGTTGGGAGGTCATGTTGCAGCTGTACAGGACATTGGTTAGGCCACTGTTGGAATATTGCATGCAATTCTGGTCTCCTTCCTATTGGAAAGATGTTGTGACACTTGAAAGGGTTCAGACAAGATTTACAAGGATTTTGCCAGGGTTGGAGGATCTGCACTTCAGGGAGAGGCTGAACAGGCTGGGGCTGTATTCCCTGGAGCATCAGAGGCTGAGGGGTGACCTTGTAGAGGTTTACAAAATTTATGAGGGGCATAGGTAGGATAAATAGACAAAGTCTTTTCCCTGGGATTGGGGAGTCCAGAACTAGAAGACGTAGGTTTATGGTGAGAGGGGAAAGATATAAAAGAGACCTAAGGGGCAATTTTTTCACGCAGAGGGTGGTACGTGTATGGAATGAGCTGCCAGAGGATGTGGTGGAGTCTGGTACAATTGCAACATTTAAGAGGCATTTGGATGGATATATGAATAGGAAGGGTTTGGAGGGATATGGGATAGGCGCTGGCAGGTGGGACTAGATTGGGTTGGGATATCTGGTTGGCATGGACGGGTTGGACCGAAGGGTCCGTTTCCATGCTGTACATTTATATGACTCTATGTTGCTAGCCTCTGGAGAAGATGGAACTTAGAGTCATAAAGGTTTACAGCATGGAAGTAGGCCCTTCGGTCCAACTTGTCCATGCTGCCCAGTTTTCACAATTAGTTTACTCCTATTTGCCTGCATTTGGCCACATCCCTCCATATCCATCCCATCCATATACCTGCCTAAATGTTCCTTAAAATGACAAAATTGTGAACCAAGGCATCCTGACTCAGAGGTAGGGACACAACCTCTGTCCCTGCCAGAGGACAGGGACTGCACGCTGAGAGCCAGTCTCAGAGGCATGCTGGTTTTAATAACGCCAAACTGAAGAAAATAAAGGAAATGACCAACTGCAACAAATCCTTTATCCAGAGAACTGGAGTGGTGTTTTGCCTTCAGGTTGCTGTCAAACAAAGCCTGGCGATGGAAGATGTGAGCAACTTGAACCTCAGTGACAGACAGACTCAGTAATCTGACATGTGACTCATGTGGAGCCACGGTGCTCCAGGGGACCGCTGATGAGGAGCCAGCCAGCATGGCTCATTAATGAACTCATTAATCAATAATGAGGAGGAGACTAACTATTTCCCAATCCCCTTCTTGATATGCTGATCACAGCTGGACAAGCTAAGTGGGGAAATGAGAAGAAAATTTCTTATCTTCTTCTGATAGACGGAAAACAAGTGAGCAAATTAACCAGTTAACAACCCTTAAAGGTGCACCGTAACAGAGTCAAAACATATCACATTAAATGTTGGCATAAAAGAACAATGGTTACGCAGCAAGTAATTAGGAGAGGCATTGCCTGAGGGAGTGCTGGCAGCATAATTTTCAGAAGTAAGTTAGATCATTTGCAGAGCGACAGTTGGGATATCAGCAGTGCGGGCAGTTCTTTCAAAAAGCCAGAGTTCAACAACTGTAGGGCTGAAGCTGTACCATCTCCTTCCTCCAACCCCACACACCAGACCTCATTATCACATAGTCTGCTATTCCATTGCTAGTCACTGACAGTCCTCATTAATAGCTATTCACCCACCCAGCCTATTCGTTATCCACTCCTTCTGTCTGTCTAACTGCTCTACTTTCCCTTTGACCCTTATCGTTTACTCCTTATCCCCTCCCATACTCGATCTTCTACATGAAAACCAGCCTTTTCCTAACTACCATCAGATCTGAGGGAGGGTCACTGGATGTGTTAACTTTGATTTCTCTCCACAGATGCTGCCAGACTGACTGACCTTTCTCAGCAACTTCTGTTTTTGTTTCTGATTCCCACACACATCAAGTTCATGGGTGATCAGAAAGGGTGGATTATGGCGTTGTGAAGGACTTGAGTTTGAAAGATTGTGGAGGTCCCTGGACTATTTTTAATATAATCAATGAAAAGAGATTGGAACTTTATTTTCCCATTTCCTGGGAACGACATGGTTCCAGATTATGGCTGGTCTGGTTTGTGCTTCAGGAAAAATGTCTGACTGTTTCTAAGACTTGGATTTCATATTGTCTTTCAATTTCACCTGAGCCGAGAGAGAGAGAAGTTTACAAATATTGTGTGACTCACCCAGTCATTCGGTGACAGTCTCCTTCTTTGTTTACTCTTGCTCTCCAAACTCTTGCTTGAAACTACTGAAGAGCATTCAGCGGTTCCGAATATTTCTGTGGTCCTCTTTTAGTAGCTGTGCTTTGATTACAGTTCGTTAACTCTCACCGTGTGACACGGTGTAGAAGTACAACATGGCTTGTACTCTGTCTTTATTGGAACAACTCAAAAGGTGGCTACCTGCAGATAGCGCTGCATAATGATGTGGTGTTTGGACCAGGGTAAGATCAGCCATGATCGTGCTAAAAGGCAGAGTGGGCTTGAAGGGTTGAATTGCCTACTTCTACTCCAAATTCTTATGATCACATGACAACAAGCCCAGGAAGCATAGAATCATAGAATCCCTACGGTGTGGAAACCCAGTCATTAGGCCCAGTAAGTCCACACTAAACCTCCAAACAGTATCCTACCCAGACCCATTCCCTGACTACTTCACAATACCCTGACTAATGCACCCAACCGATACTTTCTTGAACACCATGGCCAATTTAGCATGGCCAATTCACCTATTCTGCACAACTTTTGGATTGTGGGAGGAAATCAGAGTACTCGGAGGAAATCCATGGGGAGAATGTGCAAACGCCACACAGACAAATGCCCGAGGCTGGAATCGAACTGGGTCCCTGGCACTGTGAGACAGCAGTGTCAACCACAGAGCCACCATGCTGCCTCCCCCTCACCCCCAGGTTTATTGTGCCACATGTTAACACAATTTCCACGTAAACAAGAGCTGGACTGGTTCTTGTGGCACAATGTAGAGTGTTCCTATTTCTAAGACCAGGAGGCCTAGGTTTAAGTTCCATTTGTTCCTGAAGGATACAGTAAGCTCTTAACTTCCCCTGCAATTTCCACTTTCACTTTCTTGGATATCCCTGGATCACATTCAATACCAATCTGAATGTAGAAGAGACTTTGCTTATAAAACCTAATTACCACAATTTAATGTAATTGTGATAAAGCACATTAAAGTCATAACGAGATCTAAATTAGAAAGTTCATAAAAATTCCGGAGGAGAAGAAAGTAAATGTAACTATAATTCAAATATAATTGACACCACGCAGACTATTAATAAACAAGAAACTGACAACAGACTATGCCTAATGACACAAACCAATTCTCAGAAAGGATGGATTCCCGAGTCATTTTTAGCTCAAAGGGCCAAGGTTAAAATAAATCTATAAAAGTCTCCAGACTGTCAGTCGTACAGTAGTGGTGGCTTGGTGGAAATGCCAATGGGTGAGCAATCTAGAGGCCCAGGCTAACGCCATGGTGACATGAGTTCAAATCCCACAACAGCAGTGGGTGGAATGTAAATTAATAATTGTCAATGATGGCAATCACGAACTGATTATTACAAGAACCCATCTGGTTTACTAATGTCCTTTATGGAAGGGAGCCTGCTGTCCTTATCCGGCTTGATCTCTATGTGACTCCAGGCGCACAGTGGCATTCTTGATTCCTAACTGTGCTCATGGCTGAGCAAGTCACTCTGTTCAAGGACAATTAGAGATGGGTGACAAATGCTGGATTTATCAGCAATGGCCACATCAAACGGAGGAACAAAGAGAGAGAGAGACCCTGACAGTAAGGAAACTCATTTGTCCAACCATTGTCAGCAACCGTGTGAAGCTCTTTATTACAACATTAAAAACAAAATCAACATTCAAAAAGCTTAAGACCAAAGGTCCTTAGTCAGCACTTTCCAAACCCATGACCACCACATCTAGAAAGACAAAGAGCAGATACACGGGGACACCACTGCCTGCAAGTTCCCCCTAAGCCACTTACCGTTCCTGACTTCAAAATATATTGCTGTTCCTTCAACGTCGTTGGGTCAAGATCCTGGAACTCCCTCCCTTGTGGCATCTTGGGTCAACATAAATCAAACTGGACTACAGCCATTCAAGAAGACCACCTTCTCAATTTAACCAGAAAATCCTCAAAAGGATAAGAGATAATTGTACAAATATATTTATTGGCTTAGAGGAATTTTGTGTCTAAGAATGAACTGAAGTGAAGGTTGGAAATATTGCATTTCAGATTTAAGGCAATGAAGAGCATTTTATGACCAGACCCTTCAGGTGAGTAGAAACTGGATGGTTAGTGGCAGCCACTAAGTTAATTGATTTTTTTTGTGTGAAAGGAAAGGTAAGTGAGATCAGAGCAAGGTGAATTGGTCACTACCAACTCCATTTCCTGCCACATCTAATTTGTATCCAGGCAAATTGTCTTGGTCAACCAATAACTAACAAAAATTGCTATTGACAGCCAGAGCTCTTCAAGTGATGAACTACTTTACTAGTTGTCAAGCTTCATCAGGAGTACATGCAAATATCTTATGGCTTATTCATAAAAAGGCACTAGCTTTTTGCATTTATTACGTCTCTTGTGACAGCCACACACATTTACCACCATTTGGAGATACTGTACTAAGTTAAGGCTCATAATTGCATCCTTTTGTCAGTTGCCGGGCAACTTTAAATGCGTGAAAAAATGGTTTCAAATCACAATAAAAGGTCGCTAAAAAAAAATGACCAGTTTTAAATTCAAGTGGATGAAGGCTCCAATTCTTCAAAGTAATGTGATGTTATCTAAGATCTGCAATATTGCCTGAATCACTGGAGACTGAGTGAACTGTGAAACCTTTGCAATTCTTTACATTATCAGCAGGTAAAATGTATGTCAAAGAAGAAGAGTGTCTGTCAACGAGGTGCCAACACAATGTTTTCTCATTCTTATTGGGTTCAGCTTTCGAAAAAATGCAGGGAACACCACAGCAACTATTTAATCGCACTTGATGTTTTCATTTTTATGAATAATCGTTTGTTTTTTTCTCTCCCTCTCCCTTTAATATGATTCATTTATTAGTTTCATTTATTTCTGGAGTTATTACTTTCTTGTTGCTACCCTGAAGAAATTTTAATTATTTCTACCTGCGAAATGACACTGAGGTAAAATTGTTTTGCAAAACTGATGGGTTGCCTTAAGGTGATGTAATACCAAGTTTTGCATTCTGTTCAAATACTGCTCACAAAGGTGCAGCGCTACAATGTGGCAAGACATTTTTGTTTTGTTAAATGTATTACTTCTGTCAACACATTTCATTGAAAATGACAATAGGAACAGTTCTGTATAAAATATGTTGTAATTTTATTTTTAAAAAATGATTCTTTCGTGGGTTGTCGATGCCACTGACAAGATCAGCATTAAAAAAACCATCTGCAGTCCATGTGATGTGGGTACTCAAAATGCAAGAGGTGTAACTCCGATGCATCTCCTGTCCTTGTTTCTCTACTTAGTCACTTGGAGGACACCGTTTAAAGATTCCTGGCAAGTTATTGCTATGTGGCAGAGATAAGGAGAGTTAACATTTAAGGTGGTGAATAGAGTACCAGACAAACAGGTTCTGACCTGCTCTTGTAACCACAATATTTATATGATCGGTTCATTTTCCTTTCTAGTAAATGCCATGCCACCAGGATGTTAGTGGGGATTCAGTGGAAATCATGTTATTGAATCCTAAGGGGAAATTGTTAGGTTCTCTGTTGTTGGAGGTGGCCATGCTTGACGCATCCATATCGGAATGTTACTTGTCACTTATTGACCCAACGTTAAATCTTGCTGCATGTGGGAATGGGCTGCTTCAGTGCCTGAGGTGTTATGAATGGTGAAATAATCAGTGAACATCCCCATGTCTGACTTTGTGATATGGGAAGGTAATTCATGAAGCAGCTGAACATAAGATCATAAGACACAGGAGCAGAACTTAGGCCATTCAGCCCATTGAGTCTGATCTGCCATTCAATCATGGCTGATAAGTTTCTCAACCCCATTCTCCTGTTTTCTTCCCTTAATCCTTGATTCCCTTTACAATGAAGAACCTATCTTTCTCTGTATTAAATATACTCTATGACCTGGCCTCCAAAGCCTTCAGTGGCAGTGAATTCCATGGATTCACTGCTGTCTGGTTGAAAACGTCTCTCCTTGTCTCTGTTCTAAAAGGTCTTCCCTTTACTCTAAGGCTGTGCCCTTAGGTCCTAGTCTCTCCTACCAATGGAAAAACCTTCCCAGCATCCCTCTGGGCAGGACATTCAATATTCTGTAAGTTTCAATTATTTCCCCCCATATCTTTCTAAACTTCATTGAATATAGTCCCAGAGTCCTCATATGTTAAGCTTTTCATTCCTGGGACCATTCTTTTCAATCTCCTCTGAACACGCTCCAGCGCCAATATATCCTTCCTGAGATATGAGGTCCAAAACTGCTCACAATAATCCAAATGTGTCTGCACAGAGCCTGATAGAACCTCAGAAGTACATGCCTGCTTTTATATTCAAGTCCTCTCAAAATAAATGCCAACATTGCATTTGCCTTCCTAACTACTGACTCAACCTGCAAGTTTACCTTGAGAGAATCCTGGACTAGAACTCCCAAGTTTCTTTGCACTTCAGACTTTTGCATTTTCTCCCTGTGTAGAAAATAGTCCATGCCTCTATTTGTTCAATCAACGTTCATGACCTCACACTTTCCCACATGGTACTCCATCTGCCACTTCTTTGCCCACTCTCCTAATCTGTCCAAATCCTTCTGCAGACTCCCTGCCTCCTCAATGCTACCTGTCTCTCTGTCTATCTGTGTATTGTCTGCAAACTTAGCTAGAATACCCTCAGTTCCTTCCTGGATCATTAATGTATAAAGTGAAAGCTGTGGTCCCAACACTGATCCTTGTGGAACACTACCAAGACAGCCAAGATTATATCCATGCTAGCACCTTGCCTTTGACACCATGGGCCCTTATCTTACTCAGCAGCCTCCTGTGCGGCACCTTGTCAAGAGCCTTTTTGAAGTCCAGATGGATAACATCCATTGGCTCTCCCTGATCTAGATGGTTGGACATGGGATACGACCCTGAGGAACTCCTGCAGAGATGTCCCGTGATGGCATTTATTGGATTCCAACAAAGACAGCCATCTTCTTTTGTGCCAAATATAACTTCTAGCAGTGGAGAGTTTTCTCCTGATTCCCATTGACTTTTGTTACAGATCCTTCATGCCAATGTTGATCCAACAGTGCAATGATAACAAGTGCAATTACTTTCACCCACTAAAGAAAGACAATACTTTTGCAATGTTTGGATCAAAGCTACTGTGAAGTCTGGAAACACATGTACCTAGTAGAACCCAACCTGAGGACCAGGGAAACACTTATTGCTGAGCAAGTACTGCTTGACAGCACTGTTGATGACACTTACCACTACTTTGATGTTTGAGAGTAGATGAAGGGATTGGCTGGATTAGATTTGTTCTGTTTCTTGGCAACAGGACATCCCTAAACAATTTTCCATATTTTCCGGTGCACCAGTATTGTAATTAGCTTGAAAATAAGAATAGAAATTGTTGGAGGTCTGCGGAGACCAAAATAGAAATGATGTTTCAAGTCACATATGCCTCTTCTTCAGGACCCCAGGTGCTGCTGGACCTGCTGAGTTTCTCCATCATTCTCATTATATTTCAGATTTCCAGTGTCTGCAGTGTTTGCTTTTAGTTGTAATAGGAAAAGTTTGACATCTATGTCACAAGTGGGATGTTGTCAGGAGCCATTAAGTCTGCTGTATCCATAGATTTCAGCAATTTCATGGTATCAAGTGGAGTGAATGGGATTAGTCAAAAACTGTCATCTGTAAGGCTGATGACCTCTTGGACGAGGCCGAGGTGAGTACTTCACTTGGCACTCTTCCTGCAGATGATTATAAATGTTACAGAGGATACAGATGCTTGTTCAGCCTTCTCCTCCAGTTTGCTGTTTAATTGTCCATCATGACCACATGTGGCAGAACTCTAACACCTTGATCTGATATGTTGCTCTCTATAGAATATTATTACCACTGTTTAGCATGTACATAGGTCTGTGTGGCACCTTCACCAGCTTGGCACCTTATTGTTCAGCAGTCCTCATTGAACCATTCTCCATCCCTAAATGTAATAGTGCTGGTGGAAGCGGCGAGGTGACATGCTGGGCTATGAGGTTACAGATTGTGGTTGAGTACAATTCTGCTGTTGTTAATGGATGTCTAATTTATAGATACCAGACCTGTTCTGAATCAATCTCATTTCACTTGCCACAGAACAAAATGGAAGGTGTTCTCAGTGTAAAGACAAATTTTCAATTCCACAAATGCTCCATTGACCATGTTATGTCTCAAAATGCTCCCATATACTGCATCCCTAAATCTTGTCTTAGAATATTACGATTAAGTGTTTAATTAACTAAAACCTATTTGATTATAGTTTCCTTTTTTAATTGCACTCTTATCAAGTGTAAGAAAAGACACATCTCTTCCCTTAGAAAACATATAGTTATGGATAATAAAAGAGAACATATATTTGATCCAGGACAGAATGAATAAACTTACTCAAGTGTGAGAAGTAGATTTAATATGTGGCATAAGGCTGATGGAATGTGGAAATATCTTATTCATTTTCCCACAACCCAGATTCACAAATCATAAAGTGAATAACAGGATAGGTTAAAGAGGTTAATACTTATTTCAGTTCAGTTGAAAGAATGATGTTATTATTAGATGAGGAAGGGTGATCCAGTTCCCTTCTTTTTTCTTAATTCCCTCTTGGTTGGTCCCAGTTGTTAGGAATAGAGGATAGTATTGAGTTGGAGAGGGGACAGAAGAGATTTACCAGGAATTTGCCAGGAATTCAATGTTTGAGTTATAGAGAGCAGCTGGATAGACTGGGACTTTTTCACTGGTATGTAGGAGGTTAAGGGATGACCTTATAGAGGTTTATAAGATCATTAGAGGTATAGATAAGGTGAATGGCAAGTATCGTTTCCCTAGAGTGGGGTATTTCAAGACTAGGCGGCATAGTTTCAAGATGAGAAGAGAAAGATCTTAGAAAGACATGAGGGATAACATTTTTACCCAGAGAGTGGTTCTTGTGTGGAATGAATGTTATAATGTTTTAAAGACATTTAGATAAGTACACGAATAAAAAATGTTTGGAAGGATGTTGGGCAGGTGCAGGCAGATGGGAACTAATTTGGTTTGAGATTATGGTCAGCATGGACTGGTTGGGCCGGGGTGTCTGCTTCTGTACTGTATGACTCTTATGAATCTATGACTGTCAAGTCACGGCCTCGAGTGAGGACTTGAGGCTGGAAGACATATTATGAACCTTCATCTTTTCTTGTGTGCAGTTCAAAGTGTTAGTTACAGAGTGACATGGATAGAATTGCTTGCTTTTGCCTTCCTAACTAGATTAGAGAGTGACATGAGGAACTGAAGGGGAAGTGAGACAATGGATGAAAAACCAACAAGTGTATAGAAGTCATGAGCAGTTTGCCTGATTATACAATAATATCTAACCGAACAATTACCAGCTCACTTAGACTCAATTTTATAGCTGATAGTTATGACAGCTGCTCAGACTCATACAACAGACCTGGAAATGCTTCTCAATGTTGGTTAATGTTTGAAGTAATTCCATATGTCTACTGTAGAACGTTTTTTTGATTTATGTATGTGACCTACTTGTATGGAGCAGATGATTTATTCTCTCACTATCCTCTTAAGAATTCTTAACTCAGTTGGTTTGATTACTCAGCTCATTTTAAAATATATATTCTACAGCAGTATTACCTTTTCGGGTTCCTTTTCTTTCCCCAGAACCAATTTGGAAAAGGATACATTTGAATTTTGGACCTGTGAAACAAGATGTGTTCACACAGACTTTAAGATATGAAATCGAAATTATAAAATAGGTGAATGAAGGCTTTTTTCTCTAAATGTTGTAAATAACAATGTTGTAAATAAAGTAATGATAATGATTGTAAATCACTGATTGTAGGAACTGTTAAAAATCTTACAGCCACTGCAGCGAGCAGAATCTATTCCAGTTGCTCGGCACAGAGTGATGCTGTCCTTCCCTTACATCTATGAATAGATGAGATTAAAATCAGGATAGAGAAACGGACAAAGACACAGTGAAGCAGTCAGGTTTTAAAAATAGAAACCTCTGAGAAGAAGCTATCAGGTTGAGAAGGATGATACAGATATAGTTAGGAATGTTTTTCAAGGCAAAATAATTGATCCATTTGCTTCCCTACAAAAGTCAGTCCGTCAAATCGAACTAATTTAATCTGATTGTAACCATTGCTCTATATGTTGGCTCAATGAACTAAAGTTTATCCATATCTGAATTTGGTTTCTCCATGGTTTTAGTCTGAATTTGGATGAAGTAATCTGAGGTAAAAAATGGAAATCCAGGTGAGGACGCAGAGGAATAATATTCCTGTCTTGTTGGGCACTGTTGTACCATGAGACATTGTGCGGTATGGATTTTGCAGACTCCAGTGACACGTCCCCAGGCACGATATCCACAAAATACCATGGGTCCCCTGTTGCCACCTACGAGACTACCCTTGGTGCGATGTTACCAGAAGAGGAAGTGTAGGGTCGTTGTAGAGCCCCCGTGTCCATGGACTACATGAGGCCTTTAAGCAGTCAATTAATACTCACTGAAGGGTCTCATCGCCCTGGGATTTAACTGGCAGAGGGATAGGCCCAAATCAAGAATGCAGCTTGGAAGCTTTCTGGTGGTCAGACTTTTGTCGTCCTGTGAGGTGGATGTAAAAGATTCCATGGCACTGTTTTGTGGAACATCTGTGGTGTACTCCCAACCAATATTTATCCCTCAACCCAGCATTATGAAAACGATATTTGATTATCAACTCATGGTTGTTTGTGCTGTTTAGCTGTGTGTGAATTGCAACGACTACACATCAAGACCACTTCGTTGGGTGTAAAGCACTTTAGAATATCCCAAGGAAATGAAAGGTGCTATTTAAGTGCAATTTCTGTTACATTTGCCAGAATTCCTCAAAATACATTATTTACCAGTGAAAACATATTCATTATACGTTCTGTAAATACAATAACCTGATGCTTTGGCCTCGTTGGCCATAAGTCTAATGATACAGTTGACAAATCTAAGATTGTACTGAAACAGTGGATCTCATTACTATTAGTCACTGGAATCTAGCATACTGATCTTGCAATAACTCATAAAATAACCCAGTTGGAGAACACTGCAGGAGAAAGATTGGAGGTGACAGCGTGAATGTGACTCAGATGCTCATTTACCACATTAATGGCAATGATTCAGCTTTATGTGAACATGATATTGTTAAATGGGAGGATACAATGGTTGCACACATCAGAGAAAACATGTTGGTATATAATAATGAGAAATAAATTCCCAAGTAATGAGAAACTATAACAGATATCTCTAATGTATTAAAAGAACAAATGTAGGCCATTCAACCCAGCATTCAACTGGATTATGGTTGATCCTGGTCTTAACTTTATTTCCTCCCAAAATCCTTTGACAATATTATCCAATAAGAATCCATCAAAATCTACAGCAAACTAAAAGCTTAGAGTGATAGAGAAACTATAAAGGAGTATCAAAGGGGAAAGATAAAAAGATGTGGCCGATATTTTCCAATTGCTTGCAGGATGCAGTGAAATAACTTCCAACAAAACAGATCATCCTGTTACTTATCCATAGAAGGGATTTCTCTCTCTCTCCCAGAAACAACAAAGGGGTCAGTTCTGTCGGAAGAGAGTGACCAATGTTACTCTGGAGAAATCAGGCAAAATATGGGCAAGCATTATCCCCTACTGCCATCTGTCAGCTGATGAATCAATATTCCACTATATTGAACATCACTTGGAAGAGGCATTGAGAATAACACAGGCACTCCAAGTGTGGAAATTCATTGTCTATTACCAAGAGTGTTTTGGTGACATCAACACTGCTGAAGTCAACTGATTTTCAAAATGCATTGCTATCAGACTGTGCTGTGGCAAGTCATAAGAGAACTTATTTGAGAGAAACCTCTTCGATCTCACCCATACCAATCTGTAATAGATGTATTTGCATGACAGAATTGAGCATCTATTTGTACCATGGAGGCTAAGTCCAAAATTTACACTGACAACATCCTCCATCATGTTGGGTGGCAGTACACCACTCGAAATGGCATCCAAAAGGAGCTGTGGACCAGTAGCAGCAGCAGATTGATTTGTCTTCCATCACAATCTATAACCTCATGGCCCTGCATAATAGTCACTTCACTTCAGTTCATGTGACCAAATTTAGTTTTCAACGAAGATCATATTCGAAGCAGCACGAACCACGTCTGAAAACAAGGTGTCAAGCTATAACATAAGTTGACATGCATGGCAAAGAGTAAAAGCAAAGTGTTCTCGAACTAAGTGACTCTATGACCAACAGATCAGAGCAAAGGTCTACCAATCCTGCCCAGATCCAGTTAGGAATGGTGGTAGGCATTGAGAGGAAAGGAGAAAGCTGTATAAATATCCCTATCCTCAATGATGGGTGAGGTCAGCTTGTGAGTGTGGAAACTTATATTATGGGTCAGACCAGACACCCTCAAAATATTTAAAGAAGGTAGTGTGGACCCTAAAGTTTTCTTATTTTAAAGATAGATGTGAAATGCTGTGTTCCAAATGCAATGGTCAAAATCGACGTTAAGCAACACACAACTTATTTAAGCACTACAGTTAAAGGGGTGTAGGTTTGCTCGATGAGTAGTCTGGCTGTCATTTTTGACCAAATACTCAACTACACCAGCAACCATCTCAACACACACAAATGAAGCTGTATCAGAACACTTTTCCAATGAGCCACCACACACTGCAACACAGACGAACTTCGAAAAACAGAGAACCACCTATACGACGTATTCAAGAAGAACGGATACTCAAAACATACAGTGTGCAGATTCCTCAAGAACATCCACGACAAGCAGACCTAACACAGCCAGAAACCCTAACCACCTTACCATATGTCAAAGAAGTTTCAGAAATGACAGCCAGACTACCGAGACCCCTCGGAATCCTAGTAGCACACAAACCCACCAACACTCTCAAACAAAAACTAACAAACTTAAAAGACCCAGTACAACCCATGGACAAAACCAACGTCATTTATAAAATTCCATGTAAGGACTGCCACAAACACTACGTAGGACAAACAGGAAGAAAGTTAGTCACCAGGATACACGAACACCAGCTAGCCACAAAAAGACACAAACCTCTCTCCCTCGTAGACCTACACACGGATAAAAAAACCCCACCATTTCAACTGGGACAACACATCTATCCTGGGACAGGCTAAGCAAAGACATGCCAGAGAATTCCTCGAGGCCTGGCACACCAACCACAACGTCACAAACAAACACATAGATCTAGATGCCATCTATCAACCCCTCAGAAAACAAACAGGAAATGATATCACCACAAACCCCAGGAACCCCATCCAGGAGAAAGATATAAATAGAAAGCAGGAGACAACAGCTTCGCTTCACTTGGAGGTCGCCACTGATGATGTTACCTAGCCAGGTAATGAAATGTCTGGATATCAAACCTACAGCTCAGCAAGCAAACCTACACCCTAAACCTCAACCTGAGCTACAAACCTTCACAAACCTTGCTACTATAGTTAAAATACAAACAAAAGAAAGAGGAATTTAGAATAACTTAACTCTATGGGAAAACTTAACAGAATAATAGATACAATATCTATTACTATTTAACTGTTCCAATTCAGTAACATCCCATAAACACACCACTTGGCAAAAAGGCAAAGATTCTCACATGCAGTTCTCCAATCAGGAAAGATAAATGTCAATCGAAAATTCAGAGAGAGTAGCAGCCAGGAGACATTCACTGAAGCTTCCAACCCTGTTGAGACCCCAATAGCTTCTGATACTACTGAAAAGAACACAACCCAGAAACCTGCATCTGTGAGAGCTAGCCACACCCAATCAGAGCTGTTTATATATAAAAACAAAATCCCAAGGCCTCTCAAGCTGTTTACAATACTCCAGCTTGCTCAGCACCTCTGCCTTACAACCTCTCTTCACAAGAAAACTAGGACAGAATAACCTTTAAAGCTACAGCATTGTCACACTTAGTATTCGTAAACACCTTCAGCCAGAGGTGATGGAAGGATGATCCATTTCCTGAGGACCCCCGGGGACACAAATGGTAAGCGAAATGGTTCCCTCAGGAAAGAGCGCATGTGCACCTCAACTCAGGCAGACATAGGTTCCACTCATGCACCTTCCTCACTTTGATGTGGAGATCGAGGAGAAAGTGAGGACTGCAGATGCTGGAGATCAGAGCTGAAAATGTGTTGCTGGAAAAGCGCAGCAGGATGTGGAGATCCCAAAGTATGATAGTGGGTTTCTCTCTGTGACAGACCCCAGCTGACCAAAAAAAAACATATGCATGATGAAGACAACATAATGCAAACAGATTCACAATGTAAACATTTAGTGACAAATCTAAATGCAGTTGTTAAATGGTGACAAACCTGGCTGTCAGTGAAACAGGACACAATATTAGTTCTACAAAAAAAAATGATAACTCCTTGTTGACAATATCAACTCATGTAACAGGTCGGTTTAATTCTTAAGGCTTGTGACCACCACTGGCCAGCATCCAACAGCCTGGCCTCACCCCCGGGCAATAAAACATCAATCCAAATATTGGAAAATAATATCAAAACTAATTTTGAAGTTCAGGATTCATTTCTGAGCCCAAGTGAAAATGTCAAACCCGACTTGGATTTGCAATGATCCTTTTGGACCATGACTATTGTAATCACACCTCCATCAGGCTGCTTTTGTCTACAATTAATTATCTATCCAGAGCAAGTGCGTTCATCTTTAAAAAATGGCACAATCATCAAAAGGTGAACCATTCAGATGACTCAACATCAGAACTGCATCTTTCATACTGTCCATTCTCTTCCATCAGTGGATACGGATTACATGGCAACATTTATTGCTGTGTTAAAGGGGGGAAATATTCTTATTATAGTGTCAGGAGAATTAATCTCCAATTACCTAGTGTTAATCAACCATCTCTCAGGATTGGATCTGAGGCGAAGTTTTATTTTTGCAAGATGTCAATCTCATTTCAGTGAGGCACTCCAGCCTGAAGGGCAAACGCCATGGATTCAAACTCTACTCTAGATTGGTCATCATAAAACGGGCCCAACTTGCCAGTGCAGCATTGAGGGAGTGCTGCACAGACAGGGGTGCTGTCTTGCAGATATTATTAGATTAGATTAGACTTACAGTGTGGAAACAGGCCCTTCGGCCCAACAAGTCCACACCGACCCGCCGAAGCGCAACCCACCCATACCCCTACATTTACCCCTTACCTAACACTACGGGCAATTTAGCATGGCCAATTCACCTGACCCGCACATCTTTGGACTGTGGGAGGAAACCGGAGCACCCGGAGGAAACCCACGCAGACACGGGGAGAACGTGCAAACTCCACACAGTCAGTCGCCTGAGGCGGGAATCGAACCCAGGTCCCTGGCGCTGTGAGGCAGCAGTGCTAACCACTGTGCCACCGTGCCGCCCTTATGCTGAGGTTCTGCCTGGCTTCTATGTGGAAGGTACAGATTCCCTTGCACAAACACCATGGAGTTCCTGCAGTGTCTTAGCTAAACAACATCAAAAATCAATAATATTGTCGGCATTAAGATCCAGGGCCAGGAGGTTGTTAACTCTCAGGGAAGTGCATGTCAATTGAGTTTATTGGACAGAGCACAATGCAGAAGGGAGTGCCTATGTTAGGTCCCATGGTCGTCTTAACATCAGTGATGACATTGGCCACTAATTACCGTATTGTGGAAAAACTATTACCCCTAAAGAGGCAAGTAAGAGCAAAGGGCTGTCATATTAAGATTCTAATCCAGAAATATTAAGATTAAAGCCAGGCCACTTAGGAATGACTTGAAGAAGTGCATTTTCACATGGAAGATAGTGGACGTTTGGAATTCATTCCTTAAAAGGATGGGAATGTTGAGAATATCAGCGGTTTCATGCCTGCCATCAATAGACCTTTGTCAGGGAGGGCATCATGCAGCAGGCAGATCGGTGGAACTGAGGGAAACATCAGACGGATTTTAATATGTTATTCACGGTTCCCAAAGGCAGAACCAGAAGTGAGCACATTCCTACTCTCATGACAGAGCTGGTTCCCGTGTGATTTCAATTAAAATTCAAAGCAGCAGTTGGAGCAGGTGACCCAGTCACATGATGGGGCGGAGTACTCATTGTAGGAGGCTAATGTCATTGTTCGCAGTTGACAAATGTTCACTTTCCAAAAAATGTTTGACCGACGTCATTACACTTTAGGAATGTGTGCCAATGGCAACTGGCAACATAAACATTTCAGCTGTTTCTATGGCAGCTCACTGCCTTGATTGAAGTGAATGGTACAGCAGGATGATGGGGATAAATGAGCCTCCTCCTGCTTCTAACACAAATCCAGAATGAAAATGGAGTGTTATCAAATTGAAAGCTCCTTTCAATTGTTCAAGGGTTATTACAAATCATTTCTGCCTGTGAAGAAAAATGTCCAAAGAGTATTTAAAAAAAGGACAACCGTTTCAAACGCAGTAAATTCACAAATCTATATCTAGATTTATGCTAAATATCCCCTGAATTGAAGCGATGCACTTGAAACCCATTCAATATCAGGCTGCATTTAGAAAGTCCGAGGATGAGTTGAGTATGATCCTCAAGCAGTTGGTCAACAACTTTGAATCTCAGAGATACAGTGGATCCCAGGTTGATTTTGGGATACAAAGGAGACTAATTGCGAGGGAGGATGACATCCCACCGGGAAGCAATCTCCTGGGAGCTGCTTGGCTAGAAGGAAGGACCATTCAATGATCAAGAGATCAAGGCAGACAAATATCAGGAGAGAGTAGAGGCAGCAAGGAAGGTGAAAGAGACAGGAAGAGGGAGATGTGTATGTGATGGCTGTCATTAATGTAGAACAAAGCAGAACCATCTGAACTGGCACACCATATCTCTCAACCCCTGTGGCTGTGATAGTTGAAACACTGCTGATTTCCAGCTGTCAAATGATGTAGTGCTCAGATTAATGTTGAGATGGAAATATATCATTTCTGACTGAGCCAGGTATTGGCTCAGATCCTCTGAAGTGGAAGTTATCAGAGCACTCTGATCAGGAGTTGAAGATAGAAAAAAAATCACATTTGAACAAAGTGACAACATAAAATCAATCAGGTCTTACTTTGCATGTTAAACTAAGGTGAGGCGATGCTGGAGAGAAAATAAACCAATGGCAGTGAACTGAAAGCAGCGTCCCCAACTGGTAATGATGGCAGAGATTACAGTGAAACGAATATAGAAGGAGTGTGATACATGTCAGGTTAATTCTTCAAGTGAGAACCATGTCAAATAAATAAGTTGAGAGGAGAAGTAAAAAGAAAAGGAAAAGACTGATAAAGAGAGGATGTGAAAATAGCATGTCAGGTAGCTTAAAAAGAAACCCCAAAATTTTCCTTCGGTACATAAATAATAAATGGGTATTAAGTGATGGCATCAGGTATGAATAAGTGTCAAAGGCTGTGGTATTCACATAGACTTGAAAAGCAAGGCTTTAGTGAAAGACTTTATGTTAGTACTTATTAAGAACAAGGATGCTGACAAAATATTGGTCAAAGTGGGGTTGGCTGAGGTGATGGATGGGGTGAACATTGCTATGTAGAATGCTCAATCAAAGCTAGTTTTGATTTGAATGGATAAGTCACCTGGTCTGGATGGCTTGCAATTGAGGTTGCTAAGGGATGTGGAAAAGGGAATCATAGAGGGGCTTGCCATAATCTTTCAATCTTCCCAAAGTACATGACAGGAAAATGGCAAATGCGCTACCCATCTTCAAGATGTAGGGTAAGCTGGCTATTTCAGTCAGATCGATGGTTGTAAGTTTTACAAAGAAATCATCAAAGCAAAAAAGATTAAACAGGTTCTTGGAGAGGTTTGAACTTAGTAAGGAGAGTCAGTATTTATTTGTAACAGGCAGATTTTGCTAGACCAATCTAGTTGGGATGTGGGTGCAGCTGGCTGGGCCAACATTTATTGCCTGTCCCTGGTCACTCTTGAGAAGGTTGTGGTGAGCTGGCTTCTTGTTGTAGATAGACCCACAATTTTGTTTTGGAGGGAGTTCTGATCTGAGGCTGTAAAGGTTTTTTTGCAAACTAATTGTTTGGAGTAGGTTCTCATCTTCAAAACCACTCAGTGCCTGACTATGTGACTTGGCATCAAGATTTTTAAGGAGGTGGTGAAAAGGGGGAATGGGGAGTTGGGGAATGCCCATTAACAACCACCTCCCACACACACCCCATCCCCCTCGCTCCCTGACACTCCATGACACCCTCACTCACCTTTTTTCAGAGATGTAATGGTAGCAATTACCATTAGTGCCAGCAATGTAGAATGGCTGCCCCATGATCAATTGGTGATCTTTGGGATGGACATTGCTTCAGGGTCAGTCTCATGGTTATAACTATCAAGGAACTCCCATACATTCTGGTGCTGTATGTGAACACTATCATGAAAGCACGTGATGCAGCTGGCAAAGATCTATGATAAAGATGAAATTTTCCTGATATAAATTTTGCTTCGACATTGCAGAAGACAAACAAAAACTGAAATCCTGTTTTTCAAAGAGGAAGCACTGAATATTGAAGCTGCTAGCTCTGGATGATCAGTGCAAGTGCTTCATCCTCGTTCGACACAGAATTAGATACCTTGCAATATAAATCAATCTTCCTTTTCTCCTTGCTCTGGTACTTTGAAGTTGTGCATAAGAAGCGCCATTACATAAATGTTTCCTACCACTGTTGAGACCTTCAGTTTCCTTGGTTACTGCTCAAACGAGGCCTTGCCAAAGACTGGGCTGTTTGCCAGCAGCTCCAAGTGGGAACGGAGCCGTTGGGAGTTTGCAGACAGTTATGTGACATGAGGTGAAGCTTTTGGCATTGATCACTGAAGAGATAGTTTTGCATTGAAAACGTCTTAAGACAAGCACTGACTTTATTTGCAATGCCTCCTGTTGCACTAATCACTGTAGATGAGCTGAACAAGTGGCATTTATGGCTATCACAAAGGATAAGATTTGCATTGTGTGTGTGCATGCACGTGCACATGCATGTTAATAATAAAAAATCTTCATCTGAAAGCCAGACTTTGATTCTTACCTATCACAGTCAAAGACGGTCACTGATGTGGCACCATGATGTGGAGTGAGTAACAGAGTTAATAATCTAGATTCTCATCTTAGAACTGGGTAGCTTCATTCAGATAACTTTCCAGTTCAACACTCCTACCTGAGGAAGATGTATCCCAATGTAATGAAAAGATCCACCTCAGTTCTCTATGATTTCAAGTAGTTATTTTCCAAGAATCCGTACAATATGGAAACAGACCATTTGGCCCAATAAGTCCACACCAACCTTGTGAAAAGTAACCCACCCAGACCCATTCCCTTACCCTATTATTCTACATATACCCCTGACTAATGCACCTAATGCACACATCCATGAACACGATGAGCAATTTAGCGTGGCCAATTCATCCAACCTGCATATCTTTGGACTGTGAGAGGAAACCAGAGCACCAAGTGGGAACCCACGCAGACACAGGGAGAATGTGCACACAGTCAATCGCCTGAAACTGGAATCGGACACTGGTGCTGTGAGGCAGCAGCACGAACCACTGAACCACTGTGCCACCTTCAGAACCACTCTGTCGCCATTTTCTTCAACACTTGGCCCTCTAGCCACCAGCCTTCACACCTTCTTACCAATCACCCAGCCACTGGTTATGGCCTACCTAAGCCAATTCATCCCTTAGAGGACTGCTGGAGCTGGGCTCCTGCCTGAAATTTTTGGTTCTTGACGAATCATCCAAAGCGGAATCAAATCTATGAGCACGGGTTTTTTATAGCATCAGGTTAACTCATCACAAAGGACGTAAGGTTGATTACAAGTTAGCAGTTTGGCGGAGTGAGGTAAAAAAAAATGAAGGTTTGCTGGCAAGATGGACAGTCACAGTGAGAGAGGACATTGTGTGTCCCACTGTTAGGGAGAGTGTGGTGGTTGCGGGTGGGGGTGTATGGGAAGGCAATTATAAGTCAGGGTTCAGACCATAGTTTTGCTTTGGCAGTGAAAAGGATGAAGGCAGCTCCTTGTAGCCCAATAGAAGAGATGACTGCTGCTCCCTGAACAGCTTTCCATCAGCTGTTGACTGCCTTCACCTTCATGATGGGAACACCTTGGTGATGTCCCTCCTCCACTTACATGTCAGTCCCATCCGCACTCTGTCTTGCATCAATATATGGTCCTGATTGTGCAACAGGACCCCAATTGATGCACACGTACAACTGCTGAGATGTCCTGATATGACTACATTTTCAATAGCAAAAGGATGAGCATAGAGACATAGAATGTTTCCACTTCTGGGGGAATCCAGAACTAGCACCCAGGTGGTCTCTGATAATTCCCTTCAAAACCGGGCGAAATCTCTTCATTCAGCGAGTGGTGAGAATGTGGAACTCACAACCATGATAGTTGAGGCAAATATCACACACATTCTTTTGAGAGGAATCTGAAAAGATACCTGAGGGATAAATGAGTCCAAGGAAAGATGAGTCATGTGCAGCGGACATATGGATCATTTGACCGGAAAGGCCTGTTTTCTATTCTGATGTAATAAATGGAGTTGCATTTCCTGAGGATGGCTCAGTGACCAAGCTGCTTTCAGCTGTTTAAATGTAGCCAGTAGGTGGTAAGGTCCCCTTTTGTGAGGGTCTGTCCATTGGAGCGGGTGAGTTAAAGCTCCTCCACTCTTTGGTTTTCTTCCAGCTTACATAGGATGTGAATAGCCGACTTCAACTGGAAACAGAACAGAATCACCAGCTTTCAAAGCCTAGAAAGCTGCTTTGTTAACATCGACAGACCCTTGATAGCTCAGGATAAAGGCAGGATCAAACCTCGCAGCTTGGACCTGCCCATCATTCGGTCATCCATATGAATAGTGATGAAGACTAAATCTCTGCAAGGTTGCTGTCACTCTGACAAACCGAATGCAATTAAAACGTGCCTCGTTAATGAAGCTGTGTGGCTCTGCGGCTGAGCAGTTGTACACAGATTAGGCAGGTTACAATAACGCACCATCTCCTTGGCATCCGGCCCGTTTCACGTCAGCCATTGCAGGGCCTGCAATCAATAAAAGGCCGGCAAGCAGGATTGTTCCAGCTGGCATGTCTTGTGCAGGCAGAGATTAAGGAAGTTCGGTGACAACTGATCCTACTCAGCTCCTGCTGGAGGCCCAGGCAGCGTTGCACCCTTGCAGATTGCTCTTGCTTACTTTACAGGAGGGAATCAAATCCAAAACGCAAAAGGAGAACATGATTTCCCGATGTGCAGCAGGATTTAGCAGTCCATCTGATTATAATGGGCGTGACTAGAAGTGGCAAGATAGAAATATACTCCATAAAATGGAGATTGGAAATAAAGAACTCTTTTCTCCTGTCACAACTCAGGCATTTTTCTTTTCTTTTGCTCAATAATTTACTTTGCCACATTGGTGTGACTAGGATGGGGTTAATTGTGACCCTGTTCTCACCAATGCCAACCATCCAGCAAGACCGATCTTAAAAAAGAATGAGCAGGGTATGTTTACCCTGCTGATATTCCACCTGGATCCCTGCCATCTCCCATCTTAACCTGAGCAGATGGCAAGCGCCCTGGACAAAGCTACTGTTGTCACTGTAGAAGAAGCAGCAGCGACTTTATAGGCAGCATGTTCCCAGCAGCAAGCTTTGTGATGTCGACCAGAAACTCTGTGTATTTTGTGATGTTGATTGAGAGTAAATATTGGCTCATGATAACTCTTCCATTCCTTGTCGTCTGGAATAGTACCAAGGGATCTTTTATATTCCCCTTAGCAGACAGATGGGGTCTTAGTTTAACAAAAGATGTAAGAGGACGTCCACAGCTGTTTGTGAGGAATAGATTGAGATCAGAATGCTTTGGTGGAGATCGTATAACTTACCACAGAGCAAACATTACCATTTTAAACAACTCCTCCCCACTTCATGCTGGCTGGCTCCCATTTATGCACACATCTCTGTGTTTTTTTCTTTGCAAAACCAAAAAGCAAATTGTACCAAATCATAAAAAGTTAACAGTAACTTAAAAGACGTTTAGTGGATGAGAGCCAAATGCCACAGTTGGGGGATATAATATGCTCCAGACTCCTTAGTGCCCATCTAAAAATCTTGAAGCATGCCAGTGCAAATGCCATGCTCCCTTTTAAGAACATCCGGGCACAAACATAGAGTGACAGACAGTCAGGGGAATACAATATTACTGGGGCCCTCAGCATGGACCTTCTGATGATTCCCTTGGCTAGGTCCAGGAGCTTGGTCACAGGGTGATCCTTAAATACAGATTTTAGCAGATATTTTCTGATCAACCTGTTCTGAGATGCTACAAAGGGTATTTGTGACAATTGGGGCTTGAACACATTCCTCCTGGCTCAGACATATCATTAGTTGAGATTTTGACAAAAATCCAAAGGTTTTCATAACTTTTTCCCCTGTGGACACCCTACAAGTTGCTAATTGATGGAACTCACTTTCACATTTTGTCATAATGGGGTTTGAACTCAGGAACCTTGGGCCTTATAACCCATAGCTAGAATCATTAGGACACCAACACTCGCATCCAAATGTAATTAATTCATCTGTACCCGACATCTCCTACACCTTCAACTTTCTAACTTCTTCATAGAATTTCAGAGTTGCTATGGTGTTGACTGAGCCAATCCAATTGCACAGGCTGTCAGAATTAGCATTATGACTTGATGCCAACTCCCTAGCTTTCCCCCATAGCCCTGAATATTGCTTCAGTTCAAATAATACATTAATGCCCTCTTGAATGCCTCCACCATAATACCAATCAGAATATTCCAGACCCTATCTGCATTGTATGATAAAGTCTTTTGTCTCATCAAATATGAGACAATATGTGCTGAAAATTTTGTCAAACATTAAGATTGACAAGTCGCCAGGCCCAGACCAGATTTGTCCTCGGCTGCTTTGGGAAACGAGAAATGCAATTGCTTCGCCACTTGCGAAGATCTTTTCATCCTCGCTCTCCACTGGAGTCGTACCTGAGGACGGGAGAGAGGCAAATGTAATTCCTCTCTTTAAGAAAGGAAACAGGGAAATCCCCGGCAATTACAGACCAGTAAGTCTCACGTCTGTTGTCTGCAAGGTGTTAGAAAGGATTCTGAAGGATAGGATTTATGACCATCTGGAAGAGCATGGCTTGATTAAATGCAGTCAACACGGCTTTGTGAGGGGCAGGTCATGCCTCACAAACCTTATCGAATTCTTTGAGGATGTGACTAGAAAAGTTGATGAGGGTCGAGCTGTGGATGTGGTGTATATGGACTTCAGCAAGGCATTTGATAAGGTTCCCCATGGTAGGCTCATTCAGAAGGTCAGGAGGAATGGGATTCAGGGGAACATAGCTGTCTGGATACAGAATTGGCTGTCCAACAGAAGACAGCGAGGGGTAGTAGAAGGAAAATATTCTGCCTGGAAGTTTGTGGTGAGTGGTGTTCCACAGGGCTCTGTCCTTGGGCCTCTATTGTTTATAATTTTTATTAATGACTTGGATGAGGGGATTGAAGGATGGGTCAGCAGGTTTGCAGATGACACAAAGGTTGGAGGTGTCGTTGACAGTATAGAGGGCTGTTGTAGGCTGCAGTGGGACATTGACAAGATGCAGAGATGGACTGAGAGGTGGCAGATGGAGTTCAACCTGGATAAATGCAAGGTGATGCATTTTGGAAGGTCAAATTTGAAAGCTGAGTACAGGATTAAGGATAGGATTCTTGGCAGTGTGGAGGAACAGAGAGATCTAGGGGTGCAGGTACATAGATCCCTTAAAATAGCCACCCAAGTGGACAGGGTTGTTAAGAAAGCATATGGTGTTTTGGCTTTCATTAACAGGGGTATTGAGTTTAAGAGTCATGAGATCTTATTGCAGCTCTATAAAACTTTGGTTAGACTGCATTTGGAATACTGCGTACAGTTCTGGTCGTCCTATTATAAGAAAGATATGGATACTTTGGAGAGGGTTCAAAGGAGGTTTACCAGGATGCTGCCTGGACTGGAGGGCTTATCTTATGAGGAGAGGTTGACTGAGCTCGGACTTATGAAAAAAGATCCCCTCTTCTCCTCCTTTTCTCCAATGAAAAGAGGGGACTTAATTGTGGTATACAAGATAATGAGAGGCATGGATAGAGTCGATAGCCAGAGACTATTTCCCAGGGCAGAAATGACTAACATGAGGGGTCATAGTTTTAAGCTGGTTGGAGGAAAGTATAGAGGGGATGTCAGAGGCGGGTTCTTTACACAGAGAGTTGTGAGAGCATGGAATGCGTTGCCAGCAGCAGTTGTGGAAGCAAGGTCATTGGGGATATTTAAGACACTACTGGACATGCATATGGTCACAGAAATTTGAGGGTGCATTCATGAGGATCAGTGGTCGGCACAACATCGTGGGCTGAAGGGCCTGTTCTGTGCTGTACTGTTCTATGTTCTATGTTCTAAATATGCTTTTATTGAAAACTGCTTTATATCTATGCCTTTGGTTATTTTATTCATTTGTGGAATGTAGGTGTCGCTGGCTGGGCCAGCTTTTTATTGCTCATCCCTAGTTACCCTTGAGAAGGTGGTGGTGAGCTGCCTTCTTTAACCACTGCAGTACATGTGTTGTAGGTAGACCCACAATGCCATTAGGGAGGGAATTCCAGCATTGTGTCCCAGTGACACTGAAGGAACAGCAATATATTTCCAAGATAGGATGGTGAGTGGCTTGGAGGAGAACATTCAGGTGGTGGTATTCACAAGATCTGCTGTCGTTGTTAGGGAGTTTGCTCACACTTTTTGGCCATCCAATTGTTCTTCAAATCACTGAAGTCTTCTCGCCTTAGCTTGATATATAACTTCAGGAGATATTTTCTCCATACAAGTTCACTTACGAACAAAGCTGGCACCTCTGTGAATGCAATAATCTCTCTCCAACCATCAGTTTCTTTCTGGTTTGCCTCTTCTACAAATTTACCAGGCAAATTGTTGGTAAGTCTTAGATCTTCTGTATCATAAGGGGCCTTAGTTCCTGAGGCACTCTTTACTCATGCTCCATGCTCTTGGTAAACTATATCCCTACAAGGTACCCTGTCCTTATCTAGACTCATGCAATTCAACCTGTATCGCCTGAGATCAGTCTTCCTTTTGCTTTTTTTCTGTGGGGCATGATTGCATCAGACCCACTATCTGGACTTACACTAGGTTTCCTGATTTTCCATGTATTTATTTCATTTTGTCAAACCATAGATCTTATATTCCCTAATCTTTAGTAATACACCATTCAACCTGTTTTTGTATTTCCTTGTGACCTTTCCTGTTTTTCCATGATGGTGGCTTCCCTGCACTAACCAGCCCCTTCTGTCATATGTCTCAGCATGGCTCCAATTGGCAGTGGTTGCTCTATGTAATAAATGTCCTTATTCTGATCTTCATTATCATTTGTTCCACTGTCAGTTAGCCCATTAGTTGCCTCAATCTGTTGTTTATAAGGATCTGGCATATGTCTGTGTGAAGTGCATAGTGTACCTTCAGTTTCTATCATCTGTAAATACGTGCACACACACGCACGCATGTATACACACAGACACACACATGCACGCATGTATACACACACACGCATGTATACACAGACACACACACACGCATGTATACACATGCACGCATGTACACACACACACGTACACACACACACTTTCTCTAAAATGACTTTTTGCTGTCATGTGCATTATTGCAGTAATCAGATTCTCACACATAATCCTGAATTCCTCATTGGCATGTTCTCTTCTAATGTTAGTTTCAAAGTTAATTGGTAGGAATGTGCAATACAAAGTTGATTTTCTTATTGAATTGATATCCTTGCAAATTATCCTACTAGAACATGACAAATAGCTTCAACAAAACATTTTTTTTTTGGCATTACACAAGTTCTTTACCACATAAGAATTGTTTTTGTCTTTATCCCATATCTAATGGTCCATTGCGATGGTTTATGCCAATCACTTGTTAATTAAAGACTTACGACTGGTTATGATGGTATTCTCTTATACTTTTTACAAAATCACATTTTTAAATTTTTTTCCCCACAAGTTTACAAAGGAAAACTAAAAAAAAAGATCCAAGTATAAACATTGATATACAGTTAAATCTTAAATAAATGATAACCAAAATCTGTCAAACAAGAAAACAGAGATACCAAGAGAGAAAAAAAGACAAAACTCAACTAACTACTCGTCTAACTTACAACTAACCAGAGTGTATCATTAAAATTCTTATATTATTCAAGAGAAAAAAAAATCCAACGGATAACACATAAATTGAGCAGTGATATACATGCTCGGAATGTGTTAACATCAGATCACACCAAAACCCGTATTTATCCAAAACATCCCGAGCATAGAGCATATAAAATTCACAAAAATAAAAGCTCTTTCGTACATTCAGATCAACATAATAAAAAAAATTTCTAAATAGTAAAAAAAAGTATAAAACGTATTTAAATGGAGATCTTCCCCCTTATTCCCAGGAGGCATCACTTCCTTTCCAAAAAACCCATCATAACCTCTCCCAACCAGTGCTCCACCTTTGACCCAGGCACCCCAGGATAGGATAAAGAAAATTCAAGTATACTACTGAACTAGAACTAACAGTGAGTACCCTATCCCCCACCACCACACCCCCCAGCCCCCCCCCCCCCCCACACCAACACCTGGATATATTTGGTAATGTTAATACCATATATGAACATATATGACTATAAAATTACAGTCTTAGCAAATAATAATTAAATATATTAATACAAAATAACAGGGGAAAACAATCCCGCTCCCAAGGACGAAGTTAAAATAAGATAAGGTAGCCACCTTCCCCCCCATCTACATTAACTAGACCCCCCTGGCCTATATATATAAAGGGGGGAAAAGAAATCACTAAGGAAAGGATGAATAAATAACAGTAAACAGTAAGAAAATGGAAGGAAAAAAAGGGGGGGTTGACTGGGGTGGGGGGGTAGACCGGGGTGGGGGGGGGGGGGGGGCGGGTAGGGCAAAACAACATCAATTAACTCTTATAGTTTGTCTAAGAGAGTCCAAAAGTTCCTTGGCCTTCTCCGGTGATGTGAAGTTAAACACGGACCCTTCATGGCTAAAGCGTAGTATAGCTGGGCAGCGCAAGGAGTATTGAATGTTTAAATCCCTTAAACACTTCTTTGCTTCATCAAACGCCTTCCTCTTTTGAACCAAAGCTGGGGAAAAGTCCAGAAATAACATAATCTTGGATCCTTTATGAGTCATGGCTTGTGGATCTTTCCCAAGATTTTTGGAGGCTTCCAAAAGCATCTGCCTCACCTTATAGTTCTGCAGCCGGAACAGGACCAGGCGGAGGCATATTGCCACCCAGTAGGACCATTCTACCCCTACCTGGCCTGATCCAGACTTCAGATTCAATAACTGTGGAAGCCTCTGTTCAAGGAACCTTATAAGCTGGCCTTCTTCTTCCCGTTCGGGAAGGCCCAGCAAACGAATATTTTTTCTGCAATGGCCTCGGAGGTCGCGGCCTTTAGCTCCGCCCATCCGAATCGGCATTCAATTTCTTCGATGTCTAGGCTGTGCTTTTGTAGCGCGGCCTACAGTGAATTCCGTCGACTTCAGGACCCTTCTATGAAAGCATCGATCTTCGTGTCGAGTTTGGAGATTATTTCCACAAGGCTCGCCACCATAGGTAAGTCCCCCGGGGCGACAGCGGGAGCCTCTGTTGCAGCTGGGGAGGGTGGGGGAGGGGCTGCTGCCTGCTGAGAACTGCAGGCTCTTTTCCCCGTAGTCATTTTTACAGGAGACTGAACTGTATAAATTTAGTACTAAACCACTAATTACATTAAATAAAACTATCTTTGGTTGATTTAGTGAGTGTGGTGGGGGAGGGTGGCCCACTTTGCCTAGGTCTTGGGAGGAGCACTATAGACTCAGACTTGCTGAGTCGCCGCCATCTTGGATCTCCCAAAATCACATTTTTAATTATTGTCCTCAATCGGTTTAGCATAGCTGTCATTTCCTCCCATTGCATCCCTTAACAGAATCTTCAACTAATAACAAGATACATATACATACTGTCAATATAGATTAGATTACTTATAATGTGGAAACAGGCCCTTCGGCCCAACAAGTCCACACCGACCCGCCGAAGCGCAACCCACCCAGACCCCCTATATTTACCACTTACCTAACACTACGGGCAATTTAGCATGGCCAATTCACCTGACCAGCACATCTTTGGACTGTGGGAGGAAACCGGAGCACCCGGAGGAAACCCACGCAGACACAGGGAGAACGTGCAAACTCCACACAGTCAGTCGCCTGAGTCGGGAATTGAACCCAGGTCCCTGGCGCTGTGAGGCAGCAGTGCTAACCACTGTGCCACCGTGCCGCCCTAATAATAATTTTCAAATAATTTGCTTCTTTTCCTTTAAATCCCTATCCCCAGATGCCATTAATATCTCTTTAACATTCTGCTTTGGATCATAGACCTTGTTAAGGAAATGTAATAATGACTCTGCAAATTACTAATCTATAGCTCTCCCAAAGACAATTGTTTTATCTCAAAATCCATATCTAACCTCAGTGGGCCTTTTCTGTTGATAGCTTACTTAACAGTAAAAGGATTTCATTGAATTCAGCGTCCATGCTTTATCACATCATTACATCGAATTACTTTTCTTTTGCACTATTATGCTAAGTGATTTCAACATGTTATGTTCACCTAATCTGAAACAAGTAAGACTGTCAGATTCTTTGATGCTGCTTCAGTCTTCCTAAAAAATCCAGTCCACTCTACATACTGTTAATGTGCACATACAATTTAGAGCAGTTGAACAAGTCTATGACCAGGTTGTTCACTGCTAGATTGAAACTTCTGGTGACCAGTCTGATTCCTTCTGGTCAATCAGTATCTTCTTCCTTTCCTGCTGTACCTTCCATGTCATGTGCCATCTCAAAATCCCATTCTTTGTTTTTGGGCAACTCAACATCAAATGATACTTTGAGTCACATCTGAAGAAACTATTAATTAACTGCCTATTATTCTTAGAGTTCATCCTTCTTCTCTGATTTCCCAGCTCCTACCGCCTGTTCCAGCTGTCAGAAAGCTTGCCATCCTTATCTATCTTATCTGCGATTCTTCGATATTCAAATGTTTGGGTTCCGTGTTTGTAAAGACTTGAAATACAGCAGGCAGTGTATTCTGGTGTCACTATTAATGACCCAATTTGGACTATCAAAGCAGCTGGAAATGACTCACAGAATTATTACAGTGCAATTTGGTCCATCCTGCTGGCACTGGCTTCTCAAATCATTCTGTAATACCAATTTCCTGCTTTCCCCACCCTGCACCGCAGCCCACCACCCCCCAAAACCTTTGCACATCATTTTCATCTAATGTCCTATTGAATGCCTTAACCGAGTCTGCCTCCACCACATTACCAGGCAACACATTCCGAACCATTGTGACTTGCTAAGTAAAAATCTTTTTACTCATGCTGTCTTTTGTTGCTTCTTTTGCAAATCACTTGAACCCTATTCGCTGTCATTCTTGTTCTTTTTACAAGTGAGAAAACATTTCTCCGAATACACGTTCTATTCAGCCTACTTGTGATTTTGAAAACTGCTATCAAATCTCCTCTCAGCTTTCTTCTCTCTGAGTAGAACAATCCCGGCATTTTCAATCTATCCTCATAATTGAAGTTTCTCATGTCTGGCACTGTTCTTGTAAATCACTTCTGCCACTCTCGCCCATGCATTCACATCCTTTATGCTTTCCCAAAATGCTTTGCAAAGCTTTGGACATCTAATCACGAAGGGTATATCTCTCTCTCTGAATCTAACTCCAGTTAAGATCAAAAACTTATCTGTGTTTGGTGTCTTAATGGGTTCCAGCAATTAGACATCCAGGTGGAATTGCTGCAATCTCACATATAGTCATGACGTGTAAACTGGTGTCATCTGATATCTAACTCTGTCACTTATAGTCCGTTAAGCTCCATAATGTAATCTTCTATGCAAGAAACATCCAGTTTTCTGAATTTACTGAAGCCCAATCGAGCCTCATGAGCATTTAATAAGTCACAACACACATAAACGTCATCCATAAAGTTGAAGAAAATTTGCAATATTCCAAAAAATTCCAAATAGTCCAATTGCTTGCTTTCTAATTCCAGCCAATCTTATTCTTGGCAGGAAGTGGAAGTGACACCTTGCTTTCGCTCGGATAATGGCATAACCTGTGTCTATACATCAGCATTATTTAAGGTTCTGCTTCACAAAATAGTGGTGGAAAATCATTTCGTGACACCTCATACCAGCTATCTCCTTAATACCTGGTCTTTCATCAAAGGGTTTCCAACATCTGTCTTCTCAAAAGAAACGTTGACTTCTCTTGATTTCAAATATACAGTTTTAGGCAGCCATCCTCTACAACACATGTTAGAGGACCTCCAGCAAGCCTATTTGTGAAGTATGTACCAAAACTAGAATGTTTTGAAGGAAGTAACAAACTTATGTGATCTTATTACCTTCAACCATTAATACAAGTATTTAACATCCATCAACAACAATTAGTAGAATCATAAAATCCCTACAATGTGGAAGCCGGCCATTCGCCCTACTGAGTCCACACCAACCCTTCGAAGAGTATCCCACTCAGGCCCACTGCTCCTAAACTATCCCTTTGCCCTGCATTTCCCATGGCTACTCCACCTAGCTTGCACATCTCTGGACACTACGGGGCAATTTAGCCTGACCAATCCGCCGTGGGCGGCACGGTGGCACAGTGGTTAGCACTGCTGCCTCACAACGCCTGAGACCCGGGTTCAATTCCTGACTCAGGCGACTGACTGTGTGGAGTTTGCACGTTCTCCCCGTGTCTGCGTGGGTTTCCTCCGGGTGCTCCGGTTTCCTCCCACAGTCCAAAGATGTGCAGGTCAGGTGAATTGGCTATGCTAAATTGCCCGTAGTGGTAGGTAAGGGGTAAATGTAGGGGTATGGGTGGGTTGCGCTTCGGCGTGGACTTGTTGGGCCGAAGGGCCTGTTTCCACACTGTAAGTAATCTAATCTAATCTAATCTAAACTACGCATCTTTGGACAGTGGGTGGAAATTGGAGCACCTCGAGGAAACCCACGCAGACACGGGGAGAATGTGCAAACTCCACACAGACAGTTGCCTATGGTTAGAATCAACCCGGGAGCCTGATGCTATGAGGCAGCAGTGCTAACCACTGAGCCACCATGCTATCCCAATTGGATAGTAACAAAAGACAGAATTGGTACCACATGGGAGTGACACAGGTGACCTGATACAGGACTTCAACCTCAAACCTGGTGATTTCTTTTAAAATCCATTCACAAAATGCAGGTACCACAGGCTAGGCCAGCACTTTTTGCCCAGGGTTAACTACTCCTGAGAAAGTGGTGACGAGCTTCAGTCTTAAACCATTGAAGTCCACATGGCGCAGGTAGATCTGCATGGTATTCAGGGAATTTCAAGGTCTTGGTCCCATGACAGTGAAGAAACGGTGATAACGCTTTAAATCAGGATGGTCAATGGCTTGGAGAGGAACTTGCAAGTGGTTTTCTGCTACTTTTCTCCTATATGGCATAAATCACAGGTTTAAATGTCTGAGGAAATTTTGTGAATTGTTTCACTGCAGATTCTAGATGATACCCACTACTGTTATTGTGCATCGGTGGTAAAAAGAGTGAATGTTGAAGGTGGTGGATGTTGTGCCACACAAGCGGGCTGCTTTGTCCTACATGGTGTCAAGCATCTACAGTGTTGTTGAAACTGCACCCATCTAGCAAGTGGGGAGCATTCCATCACATGCATGACTTGTGCCTTGTAGTTGTCAAAAAGTGTTGCGCTGGAAAAACACAGCAGGTGTTTTTCATAATCCTGATGAAAGGCTTATGCCTGAAACATCAACTCTCCTGCTCTTCGGATGCTGCCTGACCTGCTGTGCTTTTCCAGTACCACACTTTTCGGCTCTGACTCTCCAGCATCTGCAGTCCCCACTTTCTCCTTGTAGATGGTGGAAGGTTCTGGCGAGTCAGGAGACTAGTTACTGCCACAGCATTCTCAATCTCTATTTCAGACAATTGTACTGCTAACTGAGCCATGCCTGACACACATACTGATGGGAGAGTGTGGGACTAAAAGGGGTAATTTAAAGTAAGTTTATGTTTATGTTCATTTAGAACCATAGAAAAGATACAGCTCATTAAGAGGCCATTCAGTTTACCATGTCTGCACAAGCTGCAAAATACTAGCCATCCAATCTAATCCCATTTACTAGAACTTGTCGGTTACATAAACTTGCACTTCAGGGGCAGATCCAGGTTCTTTTTAAATGAGTTGAGGCTTTCCATCTCAACCACCAAAATGGACAGTGAATTCCAGACAGCCGCCAACTTCTGTGGGAATAAGCTTCCCATTGGGTCCTCTCTAATTATTCCACCAATTACCTGAAATCTGTGTCTCCGGTAAATGACACCTCTGCTTATCTTCTCTATCCTCTCTCTCCAAATGCCTCATTATTTAGTACACTTTCTCATACCTCAGTCTTCAATAAACCTACCCTCTCGAATCCTTCCTCATTCTTCCAATTTTCAAGCACTGGCAATGTTCTCATGAATTTTGTCTGCACTGTCTCTATAATAATTATGTCCTTCTTGTAATGTACTGACTGGAACCCTATGCACAGCACCACTTGTGGACTAACCAGTCTTATACAGCAAGCCATCTGTTGCACTCCCCTCATCTAGTCTCTTTGTTATACCTCAAAAAATGCAATTAAACTCTAAACATTCCCAATTAATCAATGCCTCTTCATAGAACATTTACTCCTATTTCTCAATATTGATTCCTGTAACTTACTCACTACCAAGGTCAGACTGACTAGTCTATATTTACTTGGTCTATCCCTCCCACTCTTTTTGAATAATGAGACAATGTTTTCAATCTTCAATCCTCTGGTAGCTTTTTCATATCTGCTGAGGATTGGAATATAATCCTTAGAGCTTCCATTAATAATCCCTCCCTGGCTTCCTGGCTTTGAGGAATCAAGACGAATCAGAATTCTCTGGCTCCATATGGAAATGTTAGGATTTCTCTGCCTCTTTTCTTTCATTCTTTCTTCCTGAAATATTCCTTCCACCTTACCTTTTTTTTGGGGTGATCCTTTCTTCAGTGCAAACTCTCCGGTTCTACCACTAAGTCCCACTCACGGGTAAAATTCTCCATAACAATTGTGTACAAACTTCAGGATGTTGTTTTCAAAATCCCAGGGAAGGAAGTGAATGAATTGAATAAAACAGTCCACCAGAAGAGGAAAATGGTGGTAAAGAAACAGATATTGGGGGTGGGGGGGTGGGGATTAAGAACAGAGGAGTAGGGATAAGCAAGACAGCACTCAACGTGCTCTACCAGTATCGATCACAGCTGATCATCTAACCAAGAGCATTATTTGTGACTTCTAAACTATTAGTGTCCATTTTAACTTAGAGACTGACTCCTAACTGCCCTCTGAAATAAGCGAGCAAGCCATTCAGTTCAAAAGCAATTAGAATTAAGCAATCCCTTTGGTGAAAGAATAAATAAATGCATTATGGCTGCAATCTACTATGGGCACACACATTCCTTCAGAGAACTTGACACCATAAGTAGTCTCCCAGAACTTTCTTATAAATGTTGCTCCAATTATGCTCCATGGAATTGTCTTCCCTTGAAAGCAGTTGAGGCCAAAACATTGAATGTTTTCAAGTGAGAATGTAACTTTAGAAAAGTTCTGCGATTTACATATGAAAGAATTGAAACCGACATGTTCGTTCTAAAAGATCACTTAGATGAAGGAGTGTCACTCCGAAAGATAGTGTGCTTCCAATTAAACCTGTTGGACTATAACCCGGTGTTGTGTGATTTTTAACTTTGTACACCCAAGTCCAACACTGGCATCTCCAAACTGTTCTAAAAGGTAAGAGACTTAACAAACAATCCAGGTCTTTTTCAATATATAATTTCAGTTACATCACATCATAAATTTTTGCTATAAATTCTCTGTCTTACAATCTTATTTTCCACAACCACTTGATGAAAGAGCAGTGCTCCAAAAGCTAGTGATTCCAAATAAGCCTGTTGGACTATAACCTGGTGCTGTGTGATTTTTAACTAGTAGGAATAAGCATTGCAAGCTGAAGAACCTCAATCTCTATGATCTGCATTCTAGTCCATATAGTCAAGGAAATAACTGACCATCTGTACGTCCCGCAAAGAGGAAACAAATAATTTAATTACATTCATCTCCTGCTGTGCTGAGATTGAAGCTTGGTTTCCCATGGAAACTGAACCCTTCATCTTCCAGCGAAGGTGGAGAAATAACTAACAGAAGGTCAGATCAGGGCAGTTTGTTTGGCACTGTAGTATACAGGCATTAAAAATCAGCTTGGGAACAAGACTTGCCTAGTAAGATTCAGGTTTAATTTTGCTCCTGTTAATTTAATGCATAGTCGAACAATCCTTCCTAATTATGAAAGCACATGGCATGCGACAGTACATATTCAAAGCAATTGAAATATTGCAGCTACCTGCAATTGCACTGGAGATAGCAGGCAGGATTTGGATTCCCTTTGTCTGGTGGGGATTAGGATGTATTGGAGTTAGAACTAAAGTGACTAACTTACTGTCCCATTGCTCATAACCAAGTTGCTGCCAGATTTCTCAAGAGGGATGCCTTAGGGGGCAGCTTCAATAGTCATTGCAAGTTGTGTTTTGTAGCACCATTAGCAGCTTTCCTTGGATGAATGGGCGGAGTATGCACCATGAGCAATCTACTCAGCAATGGAGTTGGGGAAGAGACCCAAGAATGGTGAGGGATGAAATCATAGCTGTAAGACAAGAGGAAGACCTCCTCCCTAGTGGATCACAAGAATAATGTGGATCGCTGCAGTGATCACCTGCCTCAACAATGAACCTTCCCTTAGCCTTTCCCCTTCAAATCCACGGGCTGCTCAAACTCTAGCCGGGTCTAACTGAATCACAGCCTCTTGGTTTGTTTTGTTAGCTTGTATACTATGGGTCTTAGGCCCTTCGATTTAAAAAAAGTTGCACATAAAGTGTCATAGAATAACTTATTTTTATTTTTCGAATTCAATTTGCCCTCTCAATTCAATTTTCACCACGTATTTGCATAATGAACATAAAGTCCAGAGATTTTCAACAAATGGGTTACGACTGATTTGGGTTTGTTGTGCACTAGATAAGACAAGATTTAATGCCAGCATAAAGCACTTCACTGCAATCATTTGCCTTGGTAGCTTGTGTTGCACTAGTTGCATACATACCTATCGAGTGTCAATCATATGAATTTGTTCTGTCAATTCAATTCAAAGTGCAACTATTTTGCATCCAATCGCTTTAAAAAAAACTTCACACAGCTCTGCATTTTGATAGATTTGCAAGCTGCATAACTCTTGCTAATCCCATAGCAAAGTTATAACATTTCTAAACTGTTAATAGGCATTTAATTGACAGCTGTCTGGACTTTAAAAGGTGAATTTACTTGCCCATTGGCACAACATTGGTAATGATCAAGTGACATTAACTATTCTTTGAAAAGAGTCTACAATTTGGAGTATCACTTTGGAAACTGAAGTTGATACAGGCTGGCACAATGTGGACATTGAATGATTTAAAAATGCATGAGATGAAGAAAAAGTAACAATAGAATAGAATTAGAGTCCCTACAGTGTGGAAACAGGTCCTTTGGCCCAACAATCCACACTGAACCTCCGAAGAGTATTCCACCCAAATGCACTCCCCTATAAGTGTACATGTACCCCTGACTAATGCACCATCCCAGACATCCCTGAACATTCTGGGCAATTTAGCACAGCCGATTCACCTAACCTGTGCGTCTTTGGATTGTGGGAGGAAACCGGAACACCCGGAGGAAACCCGCGCAGTCACAGGGAGAAATTCCACACGCACAGTCGCCCAAGGGTGGAATCAAGCCCAGGTCCCTGGCACTGTAAGGCTGCAGTGCTCGCTACTGAGCCATCTTGCCACCCTAACAGTAAGACCTAGATCTCTGTACTTGAAATGCTCTGAGAAAGTTCAAGATCACAGATTGAGGTGAAATATTCCATTGAAACACTTTACAAACATAGGATTTCTACCCTTTAATTATATGAAAGGAAAACAGATCGGGATGACCTCAGTCTAGAAGAAAGTGAGGACCGCAGATGCTAGAGATCAGAGTCAAAAGTGTGGCACTGTGTTTTTCCAGCACCAGACGTTTTGATTGTGAACTCAGCCTAGGTCAATGGAAAAGTGAATTATTCAGGGTGTGAAGACGCTGTTGAGTTGCTATTGCCTATTTGGAGCTAAAGTGCAAGAATTTCATCCTCATAGATACTGGATACAGTTACCTTAAATATATTCCGTCTCTGTTTAGGGTCCTTAAAGCACATCAGGAATTGTAGGCCAATTTTAAACTAAGCATCACAAAGGCCACATGAAGTTAATACATATAGAGAGCTTGTTGATTGTGAAGTAAACATTGGCCAGGATACTCACTTTTCTGCTTTAAAATAGTACAAAGGGATATTTTACATCTATCTGAGGCAGCTGACAGGGTCTGGGTTTAACATCTGACCCAAAAAGCGTGAATAATGTGTTCAGCTAGCTGCATTACTTGACGCCCTAATTATTATCACAGCAATCCAAAAATGATTTTACTAATTTGTCAAGTGCTGGCACAGCTTCTCAGGAAGAAAAGGCAACAGACTTTCTTGCCGTTTCACTGTGGATTCCATACATCTTCTTCTGATACCCTGAGACAACATAATCAAATAGTAGTTACTCTCCTGGAGTGCTCTAACCTGTAATTTCCTTTCATGGGGAGGCAATGCCACTGATCTAACCTTTAAACTAGCTGATGTCATCTACGCCATCGAAATGCAATTGGTATAATTTACAGTGAGTGAAGTGTCTTCAATCACAGCTAAGCATTTTCCAGTTGACAGAGGAAAGCAATACCCATCCAGTGAGGTCATCCATCTGAACTGCAATCTCGGTATTGGAAAATAATTTTCAGGGCCATTTCAGAAATTGGAACATACTCGAATGATCTTAGAATCAGTTATCAATGACCAAGCAGAAGAAGGGCTTGGAGGATACATGCTGTATAATAATTTGATAAAATGACTTAGGAACAATATTTAGCCCTCAATCTTTTGCTCGAGAGATATAACTGAGGTCAAGCCCAGAGACATTGATAAAGGGCTCCGCATTTTTATGACCACATTATATTCATTGATTTATGATGAAATTGTATCAGTGTAGATCACGACGAACATGATTTCCCAAGCTTTTTTAATAACAGGCTCAGTCCTCAAGGGATGGAATGTGAAGAATGTAAATGCTGAAGAATTGGAGCTCAGAATAACCTTTCAGAGTTGGCTTAAAGGTGAGTTACCACGGCAACTTACTACAGCAGGACTGAATTTCTGACTATGTGTTTCAGGATGTGGGAGAGAGCACTCAAGCACCACCCTCACCCTACCACCCACCCCCAGAAGGCAGGAAACTCGCCATGCTTTTTCCATCTGTTCATTTTAATGGAATGGAAAATCCTAAGGAATACATCCATAACTGTCCAGTGTGTTGTCTCAGAGAGTAAGACGTCCCGCACCTCTGAGGATGTTTATGAAAAAAATGGTCTTAAAGTATTTCAAGTCAGGATTGGGTTTTGCAGCAGGTCGTGTACTGGGTGCTCAATTCCAGAACCCGGTTCAGATCCAGCCCAGGCTAATGAGACAAATGTCCACATGTAAACAGTGGTATTACCAGTGACGCCCAAGAATGCATGTTTTTTTTAATTATAAAGAAACATAAATTTGTGGAATCACAATTCAATCCCCCAATGAATTGTTGAGTCAAAAGTTGTGCTAAGTGACTCTTAACAACATTGCTACCAATGACCTTTCGTGGGATAGAGGGGAAAAGAAAAATGTGATATTGTTATACAGAATATGTTCTCCAGAGGCGGAGAGACATACTAGGGTAGAACAGATAGAGCTTTATTCCACCTTAAGCAAGGGGAGGTGATGACTCAGTGTCATTGTCTAGACACAATTGCCTCCGGGGCCAATGGACTCCACAGCTGAGCAGGTTTTGTTCAGCTCCAGCTGCAGAACCACTGACTGTACTCAGACATAGTGATAGAAGATGACAGTGAGTGTTGTTCAGGTCCCCACCAACCTGTCTACATGAGCCTGCACCTATCCACCATTCCCCACTTGACACCCAACTCCCAGCACATGAGGTGACCAAACCAGTTGTGGTCATACACTGTCAGCCCTTGATGCCAGGCTGTGGGTGAACCTTCCTCCCTCATTACCCCTTTCCCTTTCATGCTTTACCGTATCTACCCCTTACAAAACTATTTCCCCCCTTCACAACTGAAATACATCCCCTACTATCTTCTCAACACCACCAAGCCTGCAGTCCCCAATCTTGAGAAAATGGGTTCCTGACTCTCCTTCCTGCAGCAGTGGTCTCCCTTTGTCTCCCCCCCTTCCCCTTCCCAAGTTTCTGTGAGTGGACTCAACAGACTGGTTGGGACCCATCCCTGTTCTTTGAGTGTCTGAACTAGACCCATGAGTGGTGTCTGTACATATCCCCACCCTGACATATGTACGTGCCCCCCACACCCTCACAGACCCTGAGACTGAGAAATCTCCAAGAGGACACCTGACCATGGCCAATCCCCTGGATTGGTATTGAAGGTTAGCCTCAATTTACTGCACTGGGACTCTCCACCTGATAAGTGTCCTCCATGGATTTCGGTGAGGACTATTGATTGCTCAACGTGGCACACTGCCATGCAACAAAATCTATGCCCCTTTGACTGAGGACTGCTGAGCAGCAAGGCAATCTGCTGGTTGTATGATTGCACCAACTGGCATAGTACGGCATCATGGGCCATGATGGATATGAATAGGTTGGTGATCAGTGAGAGACAGCTAAAGGGCAAGCAAGTAGCCCTGAGACACTGCCTGGTCCAATCTATATGCGTACAGTGTCCTTGCAAGAGCCTTTCAATGCTGATGTGCCCTGCAATGGAGGTCTTGGCATCCCAAATATCTGGTCACTGAAAGTGTTTTGGATACAACTTGAACAATCATGTTGGAAACTAAAGATGTTTCAGACTGGCACGACGCTGTTATTGAATGATTTAAAGCAGCAACATATGAAAAAAAAATCAATAAGACTCATACTGTTATGTCTGAAATGTTCTGAGAAAGTTCAAAATTGCACAGTCAGAGTGAAGCATTTCATGGAAACATTTTACTGACAGAAGAATAAAAATATGAGGAGTTGGAAAATATAATAATGTATGTGGACGAGGAGTATATCCAGTTGGTGCCAGTGGATCATGTCTTAAGAACATAGAAACAGAAATAGGCCATTCATCCCATCGAGCCCTCTGCTATTGAATGAGATATGGTTGATTTGATGTTCCTCAACTTCACTTTCTGGACATTTCCCCTTGTTTCCCTAACTGATGAAAAATCTGTCTATCTCAGTCTAGAACATACTTAATGACCCAACCTCGACAGCCCTCTTGTGATGATGAATTCCACAGATTCCCAACCTTCTGGAAAGAGGGAAATGATAGGCCATTTTGTGCAGAACAACACGGAGACTGCTCACAGCCAGTGGTGAACTGAAGTCACCAGATATCCGTTCTGATTTCCATGTTGAGAATTCTCAATGTCCAGCTTGCTTCGATTATATTTCCTAATTTGCCCGTTCGGATTACGGACCATCCCACCGCTGCCAGTTCTGCCGATCAACTGTAACGCTGCAGTATGTTAAAATGCTGTGTTGAGCACTGCTGTGTTTATAGTGGGCGGCACGGTGGCACAGTGGTTAGCACTGCTGCCTCACAGCGCCAGAGATCTGGATTCAATTCTTGCCTCAGGCAATGTCTGTGTGGAGTTTGCTCATTGTCCCCGTTTCTGCGTGGGTTTCCTCCGGGTGCTCCAGGTGCATGTTCGGTGAATTGGCCATGCTAAATTGCAGGTAGTGTTAGGTGAAGGGGTAAATGTAGTGGAATGGGTCTGGGTGGGTTGCTCTTCGGAGGGTCGGTGTGGACTTGCAGGGCCGAAGGGCTTGTTTCCACACTGTAAGTAATCTAATCTAATCTAATACTCTGGAACTGATGGGACTTGAACCCAAGGCCTCCTAGCTCTGAGAGAGGGACTCTTTCTCTGTGCCAAACGAACCCTCTAAAGGATTGCAGTTGTTTTAGAAGGCTGCTCAGCCTCTGGCTTGTTTGGAATGTTTGGTAAGATCGTGTTAGGTAAATAGTTGGTGGTGCCCCTTCAGAGAATTGGTCAAGTGACCCAGACAGGTGGAGCTTGGGTCCAGTCTCAAACCAGCTGCATAAGAATGGCAATCATCAATGAAGTGACCCTGCTTAGATATACTATTTTGTCACTCTAGTAATTAATTGCTGTTTCCAACAGAAATGCCAACATAACAGATAGGAAGGTGAATATTAATAAGGCAAGTTGCAGTGCTAGCCAGGCATTTAACAAGACCCCCTTTAGCATCAACTCGCTGCTGCCTAGTGAGAATCTCACCTTGCCACATAGCGGATGCAGCAGAGATGCAGCAAGCTACTCCCAGCATCATGATGGACCTAGCTGGTGCCTTATAGAATCACAGCCATACAGCACGGAAATCACAGTTTAAACGATAGGGAAAGGCTGAATAGGCTGGGGCTGTTTTCCCTGGAATGTTGGAAGCTAAGTGACCTTATAGAGGTTTATAAAATCAGAAGGGACATGGATAGGGTAAATTGACAAGGTCTTTTCCGTGGCTTAGGGTGAGAGGGCAAAGATATAAAAAGAACCTATGAGGCAACTTTTTCACAGAGAGGGTGGTGGGAGTATGAAATGAGCTGCCAGAGGAAGTGGTGGAGGCTGGTACAATTACAACATTTAAAAGGCACCTAGACGGGTATATGAATAGGAAGGATTTAGAGGGATATGGGCCACATGCTAGCAAATGAAACTGAATTAATTTAGGGTATCTGGTTGACATGGTCAGATTGGTCCGAAGGGTCTGTTTCCATGCTGTACATCTCTATTACTCTATGACCCATTGGTCCAACCAGTGCATGCCTAACCTAATCCCAAACTAACCTAGTTCCACCTGCTTCTGCCCCATATCATTCCAACCTTTTCTCTTCATGTACTTATCTAGGTGTCTTTTAAACATTGTAACTGTACCCACATCCACCACTTCCTCAGGAAGTTCATTCCACATGCGAACCACCCTCATGTTTTTTTTTCATCTTTCTCCTCTCCCCTTAAAAACATGTCCCTAGCCTTGAAATCCCCTATCCTGGGGAAAAGACCACGAAACCTATCCGAACCCCTCATGATTTTATAAACCACTGTAGGGTCACCTCTCAGCCTCCTGCTCTAGTGAACAAAGTCCCAGCCAAACTTAAGGGGGCGGCACGGTGGCACAGTGGTTAGCACTACTGCCTCACAGCGCCAGGGACCTGGGTTCAATTCCAGCCTCAGGCAACTGACTGTGTGGAGTTTGCACGTTCTCCCCGTGTCTGCGTGGGTTTCCTCCGGGTGCTCCGGTTTCCTCCCACAGTCACAAAGATGTGCGGGTCAGGTGAATTGGCCATGCTAAATTGCCCGTAGTGTTAGGTAAGGGGTATATGCAGGGGTATGGGTGGGTTGCGCTTTGGCGGGTCGGTGTGGACTTGTTGGGCCGAAGGGCCTGTTTCCACACTGTAAGGAATCTAATCTAATCAAACCAGCCTTTCTTTATCATTCAAACCTTCCATATTCAGCAACATCCTGGTAAATCGCTTCAATCCTCTCTAGCATCATAATATCCTTCTTACAACAATCTAATTCTGCCATAAATCTTGCCATTGTCCACATGCCTGAGGCTCCTCTAAGATTCCGCCTTAAGATTCTCATTTCATATTGCATGCTGAGCAGAAGATAAGAGATTTCCCTACAGCGTGTTTGATAACTTCATTTATCTAGAAATACAAAGGTGCAATTGCGATTCAATTCTGCTCATGCCTTGAAAGTGAAACACTGAAATTTTCCTTAGTCACAGCTACAATTTCTTTTGGATAGAATGCTTAAGCATCTTTCTTCAACATTGTGGCTAAAAGCTTCTCTCTGTGCAATTAGAGCTTGTCAGAAAATGATGGAAGAGGTTAGGAAATAGAGGAACTCAGATTGGTGGAAGGGAGGCAAATCTAAGTAAGTAAAAGCAAAATACTGCGGGTGCTGGAAATCTGAAACATACATAGAGAATGTTGAAGAAACTCAGCAAGTCTGGCAGCATCGGAGAGAGAAACAGGGTTAACATTTCAGGTCCATTATAACTTCCTCAGGGCAGAAGTCCAAAACCAATCTCTTGAAATTTTTGGTTGGTAAAAAAAGAAACCCATGATGTGTTCTTCAACTCAATTTTTAATGGTCAGCCACACCAAGAAGTTGAGAGTATGAAATATTTGATGCTGGCTTCATATTTTCTTATTATGAAATCAGTGACATTAATAATGTGGTAACACCATCTGTTGATAGGCTTCAAGATCTATCTATCACGATCTGACCTTGCCTGTTGCTGCTTCTGCCCCTTGCTCTGAAGAACAATTTGCCTTTATCGCACTTCCCAGAATGCCTCACTTAAGACCATAAGACATAGGAGTGGAAGTAAGGCCATTCGGCCCATCGAATCCACTCCGCCATTCAATCATGGCTGATGGGCATTTCAACTCCACTTACCAGCATTCTTCCCGTAGCCCTTAATTCCTTGTGACATCAAGAATTTATCAATATCTGCCTTGAAGACATTTAGCGTCCCGGCCTCCACTGCACTCTGCAGCAATGAATTCCACAGGCCCACCACTCTCTGGCTGAAGAAATGTCTCCGCATTTCTGTTCTGAATTTACCCCCTCTAATTCTAAGGCTGTGTCAATGGGTCCTAGTCTCCTCGCCTAATGGAAACAACTTCCTAGCGTCCACCCTTTCCAAGCCATGTATTATCTTGTAAGTTTCTATTAAATCTCCCCTTAATCTCATTAATCTGAAATTAATGTGCCTTGAGCCTTACAAAGGAAAAGGTCAATGAGAAGCCTGTTAAAGTTGGTGTCTTTCCACTAATTTGTGATTGGACAAAGGCAGTAGAGAAGATTTGCACCAGGTCAGAATGGGACGATTCCAAAATCAGATCTAAAAAGTTGTGTGAGAAATGAGGATGAGGTCACCTTGCGTGTGCTCACAATTTATTCCCCTCAGTTTTGAATGTTTAAATGTTGCTTCAAGTGTAGGAAAAATGTACTAATATTTCGGTGTAGAATGTCAAGTGATAATGACTCATGATGGACGAGACCTAAGAGTGTTTAGCATTATTACTGAAAAAGGAATCCAAGTGGGAAGCTATTTCATTACGATGCACCATTATCCCCAACCTGAACAAGTAAGCACATTTAAACCATTACACTTAAAATAGCCCTATAAATACACATGCACATAAATCTAACATTGAAAGGCAACAAGAAATACAAAAATGCCATCTGTTTATCTGGATAATAGATGACCAGTAAAGCTGCAATCTTTACCAGTGATCCTTCATCCTTTCCAGCTGCCATTTTGTCCTGAGATGGCAGTATTAGCATCTGTACTAGAAAGATTTAAGTTGACAGTCTTGAAGACCAAAACAAGATTGACTAAAAGCCCCATCTTTAATTGGTTAAAAAATAAGCTGAAGGCATGAACGTGCCATCAATAGAAATAAAAGTGTTACATATAACTAAAAAAATGATACTAGTGATGCTTATTGTTTTGCATTCATCAGGATACCAGGATACAAGAATACCAATTTAGAGGGAAAACCAATTTTTGGAGTGTATAAGAGGAAGGATGAGGTTTCTGATGTTGTGATTTCAGTGGAAGTTCAGTTTACAAAGATTTTATGTTTAAACATTAGTGGTGCCCTTTCAGTTTGAAGATACCTTGTGAGGTTGCTTGACTACTATGGGGTATTACTTGCAACAGTATCTGGATATTCTAGTGCACCAGTTGCTAAGAGTAAGCTCGCAGGTGCAGCAGGCAAACTGTACATTAGCCTTCATAGTGAGAGGATTTGAGCACAGGAACAAGGAGGTCCTGCTGCCATTATACAGGGCATTGCTTAGGCCACATCTAGAATATTGTGTGCAGTTTTGGACTCCTTGTCTGAGGAAGGATGTTTTTGCAATGGAGGGAGTGCAGTGAAGGTCTGCTAAATTGGTTCCTAGAATAACAATACTGACATTTGAGGAGAGATTGAGTTGGTTAGGATTGTTTTCACTTTGAGTTTAGAAGGATGAGGGGCGATCTCATAGAAACCTCGAAAATTCGAACAGGACTAGACAGGTTTGATGCAGAAAGGATGATGGGGGGAGTCCAGAACCAGTTTATGGTCGTAGTTTAAGGATAAAGGATAAGCCTTTTAGGAATGAGATAAGGATAAATTACTTCGCCCAGAGAGAATTCATGACCACAGAAGGTGATGAGGCCAAAACATTATATGTCTTCAAGAAGGAGGTAGATACAGCTCTTTTGGCTAATGGGATCAAGGGATATGGAGGAGGTTGGGAAGAGGGTATTGAGTTCGATGATCAGCCATGATCATATTGAATTGTGTTGCAGGTTTGAGGGGTCAAATGACCTGTTCCTATCTTCTATGTTTCTACATTACTTGAAATAGGCAAAGTAAAAAACAGTGAGCCAGTATTATAGTGGCCAGGAATATTCAACGTGAACAATGACTTTGCAATCACATTATTTAACAATTTGGCATACTTTGCAATTCAATAGTTTTCTATTTTACAGGTTTAAGGTCATAGTATTTGATTTCAGTAAAACTAGGGTTGTATGTTTGCATTTGGTTCAGACATTAATTTCAGCTTTAAGGGCTCCTAACTTTGATACCAGCTCTACAAGCCATTTAGAAGAAAAAAAATTAGGCCAACGAAAAGGGTGGCCACATCATACAGAGACGAGGATACATTAGTGTTCCACCACAAAGGCTATCAAATCAGTGTTGTAGAAGAAACACAGCCATGGGTAGAGTGGGCTTAGATTCAGTTCCCAGCTCTTCATTGATTCAGGTCCCCCCTCCAGGTACACAGCTGAATAACAGCTTTTTTTCAGTCACCTGCCATAAGACAAGGTAACTGGCAATAAACAAGGAAAAACTCTGACAACTTATATAGCCAACATCTCTTACATTGAGGTTCAGAAAGCAGCCATGTTGTTGGAGACAGAAGACGTGTCAAGTACCTTTAATGCTTGGTTGGGAAGAAACATTAGCTAATGTGCACTCCTCTGACTTTTGCCTTGCCCAGAATATACAAGGCTGGCAAAGTATGGCCCTTCATTGGTTGTAAAGTGCTTTGGGATATATTAATGTTATGGTAGGTGTATATAAATGCAAATCTTTCTCTCTTTCAGTGATAACTTTCACAAGGTCCTTGAGGAATCACTGATTAATCACTTTGTGGGCATGCTGAGTATGAGTTCCCTCAATAACTGTCAATGACCTGCCCAATTGGAACTCATCACCTGAACCCTTTATAAAAGCAGACCTAGGGATGGATTTGCAGAACTGTTTGTCCCAGGCTGGAACAAGCCATGAGAATACCATGAGTAATGGTTTTATTTTGATCTTCAACAAAAAAATGATGTCCCTCCAAACTCAGGCTTCCTGAGGTATTACACTTTCTAATCTGGTTTTATTGATGTTGGTTGAGTGATATGTTTTGGACAGTAAAACTGAAGAATTTTCACCCAATCTTCTACAAAGTTTTGTAATAACACCGCTCCCAACCACTTGTTCCAAAAGATGATGTGTTCAACAGTTCCTACAGTACTGTACTGAAGCATGAGCTTAGATTATGTGCCAAGTGTCTGAAATGGGACTTAAACCCTTCTGTGGAGAGTCAAAGGTGCAACCACTGAGATAAGATTGAAAATTTCTGCTCATACTGAGGGTGGAACTGAGGGTGAGCATGTTCTGAAAATCACGTGGGAGCTTTTACTGGCATTGAGAGCAAAAATTCTAATTTTCCAACCAAATGTTGAACAATGAGATAAGATCCTCTCTAGTGTGAAGTGTAATAGCATTTTGTAACTACATAATGTGTCATCATTAATGTGCAGTTTCCCATTTTCTCACCCGCTGGTTGGAAATGAGAAAACTCCAGTTCCCAATGTGAAAGTTTGAGTGGGTACCTATGAATCCAGTTCACCACTTGGTCTTGGATTGTTTGCCTGGCAACAACGTTTCAAAGATACACCGTGTGTTGCACCCAATTGGAATGCCTCAAAGTCTATATTTTCTCTTCATTCATGGGATGTGGGTATCGCTAGCTTGTTTATCATTGATTGGCTGTCCCTAGCTGCCCTTGACAAGGTGGTTGTGAGCCGCCATCTTGAACTGCTGCAGTTTGTGTGCTGTCAGTAGACCCACAGTACTGTTAGGGAGGGAGTCCCAGGATTTTGACCCAGTGATGCTTTAGGAATAGTGACATAATTCCAAATCAGGATGACTTGGAGAGGTTCTTGCAGGAGGTGCTGGTGTGCCTATGTATCTGCTGCCTTTGTCCTATTGGATGGTAATGGTAGTGGAGTTGGAAGGAGCTGTCATAGGAGCTTGGAGAATTTCTACAATGCTTGCAAAGTAAGTCAATGATACTGTTTGAGCTCAGTCCTGGGATGTGCATGTTCTCAGTCAGCCACCCAGGATAGCCAGGGCCAAAAGATCCATGTCTCTGCAGTCCAGAAGTGGAACATAGTCCATCCTGTGGGTCCATTGCAAACAAACAGGATATTTGCTGTACATTAATTGGCAAGCTGTACAGAGATCAGTCAAGGGTCTGGTCAGTCATTAAATGTTATCTTGTTAAGTAAATTATCTTGTTAAGTCGATCAGTAGGATCAACCGTGGTCAGTCCTGGGGGATTAACAGAATGAAAGTAAAGGGGTATTATCAGAGGACAAAGCTGTGGTACGGAAGTGGAAGAATTCAATGCTGGAGACTGGAGGCAGCAACCTTATATGCAGAGGGAGGCAATAATGGGGAAGGGGGAAATTTGACTTATCATGGGGGCAGAGGTGATGGTGCTTTGGAAGGCATGAGATGTTGTTGAAGGTGGTGGTTATTGGTGGTGCCTGCTTTTATGTGCAATGTTGCCTTTTTGAGTGATGTGGGGTTCAGAGGTTCAGGTCTCAATCTTCATGCAGCATTTACAACCTCCTGTTGTCATTTTGCTGCATTCATTGGAATAAGATTCAGTGTCAAAGTACGAAGTAGAAGCATTTCCAGGCCCTCCTTGTTAGAGTGCTCATTTCCCATGGTAAGGAGGAGTATGTTTAAACAGCCATTTGTGAGTGATGCTAAGGGTGGCACTGTGGCTCAGTGGTTAGCATTGCTGCCTCACAGTATCAGGGACCCAGCTTCAATTCCAGCCTTGGGCAGCTGTCTGTGTCGAGTTTTCACATTCTCCCCATGTCTGTGTGGGTTTCCTCCGAGTGCTCTGTGTTCCTCCCACAGTCTAAAGATGTGCCATTCTGGTGAATTGGTCATGCTAAATTGCCCATAGTGTTAGGTGCATTAATTAGAGGGAAATTGATTCTGGGTGGGTTACTCTTCGGAGGGTCGGTGTGGACTTGTTGGGCCGAAGGGCCTGTTTCCACACTGCAGGGAATCTAATCATTACTAAGGACTCGTTCTATTCCTTATTTTCTCTACACAGGTTCATTGCAAGTGTGCAAGAGAGAGGGTTCCTTGCTGAATTAATCTGGCAGTGGCTTCCAGCAAGTAGGAAAATAGGACGCGTGGAGTGCCTTAAGGGTATGATGCATTGTTAATGAGGTGGATTTGGAACGATAGCACAGGAAACCCACGCAAGGCCTCGTGGAGAAAAACTCTCCACCAAACTTACCAGGAATTATACTTAGCCGATAGATATAGTTTTAAATCTCAGTGGCCACATTCTCAGCTCTGAATTATTTTGTTAAGGGCATAAATTTACAAATAAGGGAATAAATGAGTAGCCCTCTGAAATCATGATGCCGAATTTAATGAATTTCCACCAACATTCACAAAGTCAGACTGAATTGGAGGAACAGATGTCTGTCAGTTGAAAATAAAGCGAGGTGATAAAACTCAAATGATTACACAGTAATTCATTGAATTCAATTCCTGTAGCCTCAAGATGCTGAAAGCAAGATTTTGTAATTTGCCAAGTGCCAAGAAGTTTCCATACTTAAACAGTTAAATCTTACACAGAGCAGCTACTGTATGAATGCAGGCATCTGCAATTATAGCATCCTGTTCCTAAATGTACAATGCAATCCACAATGTAGTATTTCACTGCGAGAAATGAAAAGCCTTTATGACATCTTTCCACCAGTTCCAATCAACATCTTGCAAACTGCAACATTCTGCAATCCTCACGGCTTGCACTGACTTAAAAAGGCAGCGATAGATTAATGTGAGATGTTGCAAAACGTCAAAGTTCAGCACCTTCCATGTCATGAAAATAGAGCTTGTGTCTGTGTACAGTGAATTCGTCAGCATGTGAATGCAATGGGACTGATTAATGTTTTGTACCATGTTCCATCATTCCCAACAGATCCAGTAAATTGTACCTTTCATTTCAATACTGATGTCCAGCTTTTTTTTCGCTTTGCTGTCCAGTTTTAAGTATTTGTGATATTTCTTACTGTCTCACCATTCCATTCATGATTTTATGCAAATAACAATGGGAGGAAGCTGAAGGGCAGCAGTGCAGCCTCACAGCTCGGTTATGGGAAACCCATTCACCTTTGAAGTTCAATGCGGCAGCTCAAACCAATCTTACCTGCACCCCAATAATCCCACCACTTTATGACTGCAATCCAATTATATGGTCATTCTTCTGCGTGAGACAGAAATAAATGTTTAAACAGATAACAAGATTAGAACGTATTAGCATGCTAAGTGATGTAGCCAGCACCGAAGGGTAATGCATTTATTTTTAAATTTGAATGTAGTTTCTATTACATGAAAGATGTGTCAAACCTATCCCCAATGTTCGATGGTTAATGAGATACTGAGTTGATATGCCCAATGACTACAGAAACTTTGCCACAATGCATAATCACATGTTGAGAGAAAAACTGGCCCTTCATTCCAGAGGCACCAGAGTTTCACAAAAGTTATATTACACATCACTAAACATATGTTTCTTCATGCAATAATAATTCAATTTTTTGGATTAACAAGAGCTGACAAAAAAAACTCTATTTCAATTTCATTTCCATCATGCCAAGACATGATTAAGTTCATATATATTGTTATATAAATGGCAATATAAAGAGTTGGCAAAATTAACCCAACATAGCTATTACTTAAAGCCTACAACACAAATGGACTGTAGCAGCTGTAGTCCAACATCTGTGAAATGTTTTGATTTATTAGTATAGCTTTGCTACAATCAAACTGAATTATTAAATATAAAATGCTTACAGCAGGCTATGCACTAAATGGATAGTTATGTTAGTGATTGAAGAGAGATGGAAACTTGCAAATTAACCAGGGCCAATTATAATCTCTACAAGAAAGAGCAATGTATTTAGCTAATGCTTACTCTGTTTTCAAGACATCAAGGAATTAATGTTACTTTCAAATTGTAGTCAGTCATTTGTAGGTAAACACACTAGTGTCATGGATTTGTTCTAAAAGAGTACATTTTAGAGAATGCAATAAGCTCCACCCAAAGATGATGCCATAAAGTTTTGGCTAGGGATAAGACAGAACATCTGAAAATCTTGTGGAGTACAGATAGATATATGCAGGTCTCCTCATGCTTTTAGTACAATGTGTAACAAATTAATGTAACTTGCATCTAATTGCTATTGATTGCAATAAACAATACCTTGTTTAAAACTAGAGTTTCTTCTCTTGTTGGTGGCAGGAAACTACCCCAAGCTGCTACTGTCATGTGAACCCAAAAATGCATATGACATGGTGATCATTCGTGGGTATCACTGGTTAATTCTAGAGGATAACAATGGGCCAAAAAGTAGAGAATTGTGGCAGACACAGGACCAATGTTGGTCACTTACAGTTTACAGACTTGCCAGAAGACTTTAAGAACTACTCATACAGCCAGTCAGTAGCTGAAACAGTGAAGTAGTTGAACAATAAATAAAGGTATCAGAGAACTTGGTGAAAATTGAGCAATTAGACGTTCAGCTGGGAAGTGAACAGATGTCTGAGTTCCGTGAGATAGTAAATGAATCCTTGTTAGGCAAGGAGGGAAAAAACTTGCAAGTAATGATGCAGACTTGGATCAGAAGGCTAGCATTTAAAGCAGTACTGCTTACAGTGGATAATAAGCTTTGGCACCTTTGTAAGTGGATGATATGAGTGATGAGTGAAATCCAGCACCATAGAAGTAATTCAAACTGAGGTGACAGCAATAACATGCAGTCAGAATTAGGCTGACAAAGGGGCAAAGTTCAATGCAAGACAGATACAAAGTAGTTTGCAAGTGGTCCTTTTGCCAACCCATTAGCATTCTTCTCGTCAAATAAAAGTATTTAAAAATATTACAGAAATGTCTTGGGAATTGTCCTGCTGAATGCAAGAGGGCAAGTTTTACCAAATTATCTATTTTATCAGCAATACTCAGCTTGGAAGCCTACCACTGTTGTGATATAAGCAGGAAATTCATGCCTTAAACTCTCAGTTCAGGTACAAAGTGTATACTAAGGTTGCAGACACCAACCCTCATTTGGAAAAGTGATGGAAAATGTTAGGAATTCTTTTTTAAGTCATGGGAGGTAGGAAATCATTCATTTTGCTCACAAAGAAAGCATAAAACTTTCAGTTTGGCTGCAAAGATGAGAAACCTCAGTTTTGGACACAGAAATTCAGAAAACTAGTAGTAAACTGGACCATGTTACCACAGAATTTAAAGTGTTTAAAAGATGGGAAATTAAACAGCTTTGCTATACATCTGTTAGGCAAAAAGCATTAAGGAGACAGAAAATACTAAGTAATTATGGCAGGACAGGTGATGCATCGAGGCTGCAGCTTGTGGGAGCTCCTGGACATCATTGTGTTCCAGCATGTGTCTGCAATTAGCATTTGAAATTTGAACAACTTGGATTCAGAGCTTTTGAACTGGAGGCTGAAAAATTAATGTTGTGACCCATCAGGTAGGTGGACGTTCCGTATCAGAAGACAGTCACGTCACCTAGATTTGGTCAGTGGTCAGGGACAGGAGGGTGTAATTATGAAAAGGCTGTTAAGGGGATCCATGGAGTGGGAGTGTCAATGTCTGAAATTATCCAATATGTTTGAGGTTCTCCGGTCTGTTTGGATGAGAGCATGGGCTGGAGGGTGGAGGAGAAAACTGATCCTATTGCTGTGTTATAGAAAGCCAATTAGGGCCAGAGAGCAACAAGGAATGTATAGATTATTGGTGAGTGGAATTATCACCATTATCTGCAGCAAAGAGTGACAATACAGAAGGCAGCGTTGAGAGTATAAGGAGCTAGACACTAAATGGAGTTTTGTGTGCAGTTTTGGTCTCCTTATCTGAGGGGGAATGGGGGGGGGCATGCTCTGCCAATCAAGGGAGAGTGTAGTGACTGGAACCATGTGGATCTCCTTGACTATGAGATCCTTGATTGGGATTATTAACCTGGGCCAATCAGGGAACCTAGCTGAGCAATATAAACAGGAGATTTCACCAACATGCTCGAGATTTTCAGGGAGAGGTGGACCCCGCAGGGAGTGGAGTGTATTATCCCCCCCTCCAACTCTATTTTGATTTAGTCCCTGCCCTCTCCTTCACTGTTTTGATCACACAGCATTGCCCTTTGATGTGAAGGGCACTGCTCATCACAGGCCACTCGGGTGTTTTCCTACTTTTCCTGGTGGTGGAAATTAAATAAAGATTTGTGCACTTTATGTCTCTCACTGTGTCTCACAGCTGCACACACACACACCATGGGTGCTGGGGTTAAAAATAATAAACACTAAAAAAAAAGAAAAAAAAGAAAAAAGAAAAAAAAATAGAAAAATATAAACAGGAGTGTGATCACACAGCATTGCCCTTTGATGTGAAGGGCACTGCTCGAAAAAAAAAAGAAAAGAAAAAAAAAAAATAAACAGGAGATTTCACCAACATGCTCGAGATTTTCAGGGAGAGGTGGGCCCCGCAGGGAGTGGAGTGTATTATCCCCCCCTCCAACTCTATTTTGATTTAATCCCTGCCCTCCCCTTCACTGTTTGATTGCACAGCATTGCCCTTTGTGAGGGGCACTGCTTGTCACTGGCCACACGGGTGTTTTCCTATCTTCCTGGTGGTGGAAAGTGAAAAAAAGAGAAAAAAGGAAAAAAAAAACAGGGCTGTCACACAACATTGCCCTTTGATGTGAAGGGCACTGCTTGTCACAGGCCACTCGGGTGTTTTCCTATTTTCCTGGTGGTGGAAATTGAATAAAGATTCGTGCACCTTGTGTCTCTCACTGTGTCTCACAACTGCACACACACACCATGGGTGCTGGGGGAAAAATAAGCAGAGAGAGAAAAAAAGAGAAAAAAAGAAAAAAAGAAAAAAAATAAATAAACAGGGCTGTCTATGCACTGTTTTGGTTTTAAAAAAAATCTAACCACAAGATCCCTTCACTGTTTGAAAAACCCCTTCACTGTTTGATCACACTGCATTAAAAAAAGATAAAAAAAAGAAAAAAGAAAAAAATAAACAGGAGATTTCACCAACACCCTCGAGATTTTCAGGGAGAGGTGGGTCCCGCAGGGAGTGGAGTGTATTATTCACCCCTCTAACTCTATTTTGATTTAATCCCTGCCCTCCCCTTCACTGTTTGATGATGCAGCACTGCCCTCTGAGAAGAGCACTGCTTGTCACTGGCCACTCGGGTGTTTCTTTCTTCCTGATGTGGAATATAAATGAAGATTTATGCACTTGTTGTTTCTCACTGTGCCCGACACTTGCACACACACGACATGGGAAAAAAAAGACAAAAAAACAGGAGTGTCAGGGCTTCTGCTCACTCTGAGAGCTGGCTCTGAGAGAAAAAAATATATAAATAGGAGTTTCAGAGGTTCCGTTCACTCTAAAAAAAAAAGGAGATTTAGAATCTCCTCAGTTCAGGGGATTGACTCTAAGCTGGCTGGTCACACAGCCAGTGTGTACTGTTGCTATTGGCTTCTGCTAAGGAGGAGAGTTTCCTTTCTTTCCCCTTGTCTAAGAAAAAAATAAACAGGGGATTTGGAATCTCCTCAGTTCAGGGGACAGACTCTGAACTGGCTGGGCCAGTTCACAAGTAAATAAAAGGTGACTTGGTGACAGGATCCTGTCACCATGTGCAGTTACTTCAGAGAGCAAAGTAGGTTTACCAGTCTGACTCACAGGTTGGCGGGACTGACATACAGGGAGCGATTCAGTCTGTTAGGACTATATCCACTATAGTTTAGAAGAATAAAGGGATCTCAGAGAAATCTATACAATTCTAATAAAATCCTTTCAGGGATGGACAAGGAAGAAGCCAATTTGGAACGAGATGTGGAGTCTTTTTTACTCCGAGATTTGTCAATCTTTGAAATTCTTCACTGCAGAGGACAGTCGAATTTCAGTCATCAGGTATGTTTACAGCAGAGTTTGGCAGACTTCTAAACATCAATGATGTGAAGGGATATGGAGATAACTTGGGGAAAAGGCATTGAAGTGGATGATCGGCCTTGACCGTATTGAATAGGGGAGCAGGCACAATGGGCAGAATGGCCTACTCTCAGGATCCCAGAAGTTGGAGGTAGGGTGGGATTTATAGCTTGCAGAGTCCAATGAGATACATGTTAACTGCAAAAAATTAAGCAATTGAGTTTCTACACACTGCGGTAAACCCCACAGTAGAGGTAGGATATTTCCACAAAAAAAAAATGCAGGATTGCAACATGCAAATATCTTCAAAACAAACAGTCCAAGTCACTACAGCAGTGCATTTCCAAGTAAATATCTAGCAGGGAGTCAACCAATAATCTTTCTTCTGGTTCAGACTTTCATACCTTTATTTACTTACCTTTTGCACACCATAGAGCTTTAAGTATTCCCAGCTGATGTATTAAGTTTAAAAAAGAAATCCAGGAATATCAGTTAAACTTTGTTCTGATTTGTTCATGAGATCTGGGCCTCACTGGCTGGACCAACAGTTATTTGCTTATCCCTAGTTGCTCTTGAGAAGAAGGCTTCTTGAAATGCTGCAATTCTTGGGGTATCAGGATATTCATGGTGCAGTTAGAGAGGGAGTTACAGGATCAGTGATTATCAACGTATGAAAGAAAATGTGTTCTAATTTCACATCTGATTTCTAGTCTTGGGAACTATATTCAACTCAGTTGCCCGTAAAGCAGGCTATCCTTTGCCCATTATATTCAGATGTTTTTCTTTCAGAAGTGAGGGTAAAGCGTTGCAGTGGAAGTAGAAATATACCAAAACCATACAAGCAGCTGGAGATCTAAAGCAAGCATGAATCACAGTTACAATCCCTTCGTGGTAAGATCTGCACATGTCACAGGAGGGATGTTTCATTTTGTCACAGTCCCAAGTGAGACACAGTGGTTCCAATCTGAAATTTTAAAAATCACTGCCTGTCACAGTGTTAACTTCTGCCATTGGGCAGATTCACCTTGTTCAATCAGTTCGAAGAATTCCCTGCTGAACTGACTATTCATGACCCATTGAGCATGAAATTGGTGACAAGGAATAAATAAGACGTTCAAGGAAGTTATTAGCTAGTACCAAATAGAATGCGCATTACTCCAGGGATTCAGAGACTGGACCCACTGACCCATAACATGGACGATAATGAAAAAAATATTGCTTCTTCCATCAGATATTACTCAAAGACAAGTACATTGGTGGCAATCACAAAATAGAGGTCTCATTGTTGGTTCCAGTGCGATTTCCCAATGTGTTACCTTGACTGTGGTGCTAAACCTCAACTTATTTGAATTGGAGCTTTTTCTACTTGTTGAAGTTACCTGAATTGATAACTGGGTTGACAACATATATTTCATTCTGCGCATTCCCTGTCAGCATCAACAATGGGTGAATGTATTTTCCCCGACCCTTTAGCTGAATAGCCTTCCTCCTGTTTAACCGACATCTTAAAACCAACCGGTTCAGACATGTTATCACACACCTCCAGAGAAGGTGGGCCTTGAACCTGGGTCTCCCAGCTCAGAGATAAAAACACTACCACTCCACCACAAGAACTCATTCCAAGGCTGTGAGCATGTGTGAAATAGTCTTCAGCATCAACAAGCATAAAAATGTGTTACTGGAAAAGCGCAGCAGGTCAGGCAGCATCCAAGGAGCAGGAGAATCGACGTTTCGGGCAGAAGTCCTTCTTCAGGAATGAGGAGGGTGTGCCAAGCAGGCAAAGGTAAAAGATAGGGAGGAAGGACTTGGGGGAGGGGCGTTGGCAATGCGATAGGTGGAAGGAGGTTAAGGTGAGGGTGATAGGCCGGAGAGGGGGTGGGGCCAGAGAGTCGGGAAGAAGATTGCAGGTCAAGAAGGTGGTGCTGATTCTGAGGGTTGGGACTGAGAAAAGGTGGGGGGAGGGGAAATGAGAAAGCTGGAGAAATCTGCACTCATCCCTTGTAGTTGGAGGGTTCCTAGGCGGAAGATGAGGCGCTCTTCCTCCAGACGTTGTGTTGCCATGGTCTTGCAATGGAGGAGGCCAAGGACCTGCATGCCCTTGGCGGAGTGGGAGGGGGAGTTAGAGTGTTCAGCCACAGGGCGGTTGGGTTGGTTGATGCGGGTGTCCCAGAGGTGTTCTCTGAAACATTCTGTAAGTAGGTGGCCTGTCTCCCCAATGTATAGGAGACCACATCGGGAGCAGTGGTTGCAGTAAGTGGTGTGTGTGGAGGTGCAGGTGAATTTCTGACAGATATAGAAGGATCTCTTGGGGCCTTGGAGGGAAGTGAGGGGGGAGTGTGGGCGCAAGTTTTGCATTTCTTGCGGTTGCAGGGGAAGGTGCCTGGAGTGGAGGTTGGGTTGGTGGGGGTATGGGTCTGACGAGGGAGTCGAGGAGGGAGTGGTCTTTTTGGAACGCTGCTAGGGGTGGGGAGGGAAATATACCCTTGGTGGTGAGGTCTGTTTGGAGGTGGCGGAAATGACGAAGGATGATACGATGTATCTGGAGGTTGGTGGGGTGGTAGATGAGGACCAGTGAGGTTCTGTCCTGGTGGCGATTGGAGGGGCGGGGCTCAAGGGCAGAGGAGCGGGAAGTGGAGGAGATGTGGTGGAGAGCATCGTCAACCATGTCTGAAGGGAAATTGCGGTCTTTGAAGAAGGAGGCCATCTGGGTTGTTCGCTATTGGAATTGGTCCTCCTGGGAGCAGATGCAGAGAAGGCAAAGGAATTGGGAATATTTGGTGCATCAGCTCCCAGGAGGACCAATTCCAATAGCGAACAACCCAGATGGCTTCCTTCTTCAAAGACCGCAATTTCCCTTCAGACGTGGTTGACGATGCTCTCCACCACATCTCCTCCACTTCCCGCTCCTCTGCCCTTGAACCCCGCCCCTCCAATAGCCACCAGGACAGAACCCCACTGATCCTCACCTACCACCCCACTAACCTCCAGATACATCGTATCTTCCTTCGTCATTTCCACCACCTCCAAACAGACCCCACCACCAAGGATATATTTCCCTCCCCGCCTCTATCAGTGTTCCAGAAAGACCACTCCCTTCGCGACTTCCTCGTCAGAGCCACACCCCGCACCAACCCAACCTCCACTCCAGGCACCTTCCCCTGCAACCGCAAGAAATGCAAAACTTGCACCCACACCTCCCCCCTCACTTCCTTCCAAGGCCCCAAGGGATCCTTCCATATCCATCAGAAATTCACCTGCACCACCACACACATCATTTACTGCATCCGCTGCACCCGATGTGGCCTTCTATACATCGGGGAGACTGGCTGCCTACTTGTGGAACGTTTCAGAGAACACCTCTGGGACACCTGCACCAATCAACCCAACCGCCCCATGGCTGAACACTTTAACTCCCCCTCCCACTCCGCCAAGGACATGCAGGTCCTTGGCCTCCTCCATTGCCAGACCATGGCAACATGACGCCTGGAGGAAGAGTGCCTCATCTTCCGCCTAGGAACTTTCCAACCACAAGGGATGAATGCAGGTTTCTCCAGCTTTCTCATTTCCCCTCCCCCCACCTTTTCTCAGTCCCAACCCTCAGACTCAGCACCGCCTATTTGACCTGTAATCTTCTTCCTGACCTCTCCGGCCCTACCCCCTCTCCGGCCTATCACCCTCACCTTAACCTCCTTCCACCTATCGCATTCCCAACGCCCCTCCCCCAAGTCCCTCCTCCCTACCTTTTATCTTAGCCTGCTTGGCACACCCTCCTCATTCCTGAAGAAGGGCTTATGCCTGAAACATCGATTCTCCTGCTCCTTGGATGCTGCCTGACCTGCTGCGCTTCTCCAGCAACACATTTTTAAGCTCTGATCTCCAGTATCTGCAGTCCTCACTTTCTCCTCAGCATCAACAAGGTCAAAGAGCTAATGCTCACTGTGTAGGTATTTTATGATAGACCTGTTAAGAAGTTGGGACTTGAGCCCAGTCTATCTGGTCTAGAAGCAGAGGCACTGCCATTGCACGCAATAGCTTTCACTGGGGTTTAAAGATATTTTCTAATCAACCCATTCAGAGATGTTATTAAACAGCTGTAGAAAAGGTGGGACCTGGGCCTGGACCATAGGCTCAGAGAAGCAGGGAATGCTACCACTGCACCAGAGGTTCTTTGTATTTATGTACTTTTTATGAAGAGAGCCAATGTCTCCATAGACTCAGCCTACCAATAGATTATGAGTAACCTAGAACTTAACCCTTTCTGTACAACGCTGGAAAGAAATTTGTCCAGAATTAAATGTGAAAAAAACGAAGTGCCGATTTTCTAGTCATACTCTCTTTATGGTCATTTGGCATTGAAAGAGGCAATTGATTGGTTAATAAAAAAAAATGCATTGCAGTTCAAGTAATTCAATAATGCGGATGAAAACTGCACTTTGTGAAAGGCTGCAGTCAGGCCAGATATCAGAGGGATTATTGGCTCAGTCTACTTTTAGTTTTGACTCCCCTAATTCCCTAACACTTATGATATAGGAATGCATTGTCCAGGAGTTATGTAAAGACAGAAAGAGAGGTGTGTATTTCTACGAAGACAGTTATGATCTCAAAGCATCTGTAAGTGCTTTGCAATCAGTGAAACAGTTTTGCAATGGGCTCACTGTTGTAACAGGGGCAATGTGCCAGGGAATTTGTGTATAGTACGTTCCCACAAAGAGCAACGAAATAATGACCAGGTAATTCTTTTTTGCAACATTGGTTGAAGAATAAATGTTGTCCAAGACAACTCCTCTGCTCTCGTAAAGAATCATTGTTTTTATTAACCAGAGACGGCTTTCTTTTAGCACACCTTTTCGGTCCCTTTTATGGATTTAGTAACTAGGACAGGAGGGCATAGCTTCAAGATTAGAGGGAGTAGATTTAGGACTGAATTGAGAAGAAAATTCTTCTCCCAGAGGATTGGGAATCTGTGGAATTCCTTGCCCAGGGAAGTAGCTGACGCTACTTCAGTAAATTCTTTTAAAGCTAAGATAGATTTTTTTTGAACAATAAAGGAATAAAGGGATATGGTGAGAATGTGGGTTAGTGGAACTGAGTCCATGAAAAGATCAGCCATTGAATGGCGGAGCAGGCTTGAGGGGCCAGACTCCTGCTCCTAGTTCTTATGTAAGGATTCCCAGGCTGATTATCAGATTATCCACAAATGCTCCTTCTGTGATCAAGAAGATCTGATGTGGGATGAAAACTTGGAACTTCTGACCTAGAGGTGGGTTCACTACCACTTTGCTACAAGACCACTTCTAGAGAACAGTGAAGCAAAGTGAGAAGTTTCCTTATGGTCAAGCCAGGATCAATTTGCTGGTGCCAACTTAATACTGCAGAGGAGTCACTTCTCAACTTCAGTGGGCATTTCCAAGATCAGTCTGGTTGTACACTCACAAGGCGTTTCGATCAAGCATTCAACATGGCACGAGAGCTAGCCCATTGGAGCTCAGTAAGGAACAAAGGTTACAGGAGAAAAGATGCACAGCTTTTCTCCTTTCTTTTAAAAATATGCTTGCTCCTTCTTCAGAGCACACTTCATTTTTTTCAGCACGGAACAGGAGATGTGGTCGGAGAAGAGGGCAGCTCCAAGCGGTAGGTGCCTTGCAAGCCTTCATACAGCATCTGTAATGACTGAGCCATCCGCTTTGATAGCCTAGGGCACCATCCAACAAGCAGAAGTAACCAGACTGCTTAGCAGAAGCTGTCTCACAAATCTGACAGGAGTGACAAACATGCAGCAGACTCGGAAGCAGATGAAACAAAGAATGAAGGTCCTGAGAGTTTGCCAGGATAAGGGGAGATAGTATTACAGTAAATCAGTTAAATGAAGAAAGAAAGACTTCTATTTATATGGTGCCAGTCATTAACTCAGGGCACCCTGATGTGCTCTGCAGCCAAAGAAGTGCTTTATATCTTGGATTAGCTATTTTCACATAGGAAATGTGGCAGGCAATTTGCACTGAAGAGCAATGTGGCAATAGCCAAATGATCTGTTTTGTGGTGCTGTTGGTTGATGAATAAATAATATCCCTCTCTTCTGCAAAATGGTCCCGTGGGACCTTTCACATTCACATGAGTGGGTAGATATTTGTTTACCATTTCATCTGAAAGATGGCAACTTTGACAGTGCATAATCATTCAGTTGTGCACTTAAGTGTCAACCTGCTTAATCACAAAATGCATTATTTCTGCTGATGTGAGTCATGCAATTGTGACTGGGCATCTGTATGTATGGTTCAGTACTACCATAACTCACAGGAGGACAGCCATCGGATGAAGGCACTGCTGAGCAGCAAGCTGTTATACTGGAGACGTTGCAAAATAGGTGGAGCAACTTCTCTCACTGCCTGGGGCTCCTGTGACCTCCTGGAAACAGTTGGACAGTGTCATCCTCTCATAGTATCTGGAAGCAGTGTGTGGTGTAAAAGCTGCAATTATTTTCACTGTTTCCAGTAAGTAATTAGATATTGGTGAGGATGACTCAAGAGACGCATTCAGGTTGCAACAGATGTCAGTGTTTTTGGGAAGGAAGGAATAAGTCAGACAGACTTAGGCTCAATCACACAAGTTTGACATGAGTAATCATGTATTAATCTACCAGAAATAGTACCTTTCCCTTTCTGATCTGCCTCTCTTCTGCATTGATCTATCTCTAACCAGAGTTATTTCCTCGTTCACATTTTGAAATCAATCTGTAAACCTGGTTTCAATTGTCATTTTAAAAACAGGGAGGTTGTGATTATTCATTGGGGAAGACAGTTTTTTTTTGTTGAGTAGATGTGGTCTCTAATTCATCACCAAGACAATATTGCATTGCATTTTTGGATTGAAGATCCCAGAGTAGTTCAGAAGTTGAGGTTCACAGATTTGTACCTACAGTTAACACACAGTAACATGACCACATGCAAGGATGTCACTGCAAATTGATCTTTTCGAGCACCACAGAATAGCAGTAACATCTGGAGGCTGCTGGATTTGTTCTCAGTTATTGGGGAAATGCCATTTAATCACTGGTGAAACCAAACATCCGTCACAGTTCTAGTTGCCCCCTTTGCATATCTCTTCCCCCTCCAGCTTTCTCTCTTCCTCACCTTTGGTTTTCCCTTTCCTCTGCCCTCACTCCTCCCCATCTTGTAGATTCATAGGGTGATAGAGTCATACAGAATGGAAATAGACCCTTCAATCCAATCAGTCCATGCCAAACATAATCCCAAACTAAACCAGTCCCACCTGCTTGCTTCTGGCCCATATCCTTCCAAGTCTTTCCCATTTATGTACCTATCCAAATGTCTTGTAATTATACCCATATACTTTCCACACCCTTGGTTTCTTGTCTTACCCACCCTCAGTTTTGACTATTCTGTGTGCTGGTTCCCATACTTTCGATGGTCTATTGGGAGTCGGTTAGCTCACTTAGCTGGATTGTGATGCAGAGTGATGCCAACAGTGCGGTTTAAAAAAAAATGATATTCCCACACTAGCTGAGATCACCCTGAAGGTCTTGCCATCTCAACCTCACCTGAGGTGTGGTGACCCTCTGGTTAAACTTATCTCCAGTTGTTTTTCTGTCTAATGAGAAGAAATGGATCAGTTCTGGTCACATCAATGAGTTACAATACCTCAAGTTACACTATTTCTTCTCCAAAAATTACCACTAGACCACACTTCATTTCATCTGTCATTTCCTCAGTATTGTGCATTAAAACAGTGAGGAAAGTCAAAGGCAGAGTTATTTACTTTCAGACATCTACTGGGACCAGCTGCAGAGACCATGACTATTTTCTGCTAGCGGGGAGCTGTGTTCACTGGAACGTGTTCTCATCAATTTTCCTGCTTATTAATTGCCCATACTATCACTTTGTCCTGCCATTGTTAAAGTTATTCTTAACTTATTACAGAGGATTTGCAGCATTGCAACAAGCTATTTCGTCCAAGTGACCGACGCGTTTGTTAATACTGGACATGGCACCTCTCCTACTCTGTTTCATCTATGTGTACTTCATGTATTTTCTCTCTTATTTGTTTATCATGTTTCTTCAGTAATGTATGCTATTCCTTTTGCACTAATTGATTGGAGTATAAAACCAGTGTTCCTGCAATTGTGCACAGCATTAGCAAGACCGTACCTGGAGTATATTGCAAAAAGTTTTGGTCTATTGAAGAGGAATGAAGTTTCATTGGAGGCAGTTCAGAGGAGATTCACTAGATTCATTCCAGAGGTGAGAGTTTTGTCTTATGGTGAGGCATTGAGCAGGTTAGGCCTGTACTGTCTTGAGTTTAGAAGAATGAAAGGAGACCTAATTGAGGTATACAAGACACCAAAGGGAATTGACCAAGTAGGCATAAAGTGGATGTTTCTCCTCATGGGGAAATCTAGGATGACAGCTCATAGCTTAGGCTAAAGGGTGGCAGATTTAGAACAGAGGTGAGGAGAAATTATTTCTCTCAAAGGGTCATGAACCTGTGAAATTCACTACCCCTAGAATGCAGCGGATGTTGGGACATTGAATAAATTTAAGGAGGAGATAGACAGATTTTTAATTAATAATGGGTTGAAAGTTTATGGGGAGCAGGCAGGAAAGTGGGGTTGAGGCTGAGATGAGATCAGCCGTATGCGTATCGATTGGCAGAGCAGGCCCGAGGGGCGAAATGGCCTACTCCTGCTCCTATTCTTTACGCATCTTGGTATTCACTTCAATGCAGCATCAAGTTCATCATTTTGAAGGACATGGGTTTAACAACTGTCTGGATAACAAAGTTTCTCTTTGATGTTTGGTTGGATTTACATTTAGCACACCTTGTTTGGTTACTTGAAAAGTACTGAAAGGCACCCAGTTGAACCTGTCAAAATTCAAAACAAAATTATAAGTTTCCCACTCAGCTCTCACTTACTTGAGACAAAACACTGGCCTGCGTAGCTTCTGTTGACAAATGTAACCTCTTAGCTTCAGCACCATCCCTGCACATCTTTTCTGTACTTTGCGTAGATCCTGTATGTTCTTTTTGAGTAAATGATGTCCTTGCTTATATCCATATATTTCTGCACTCCCTCCCCTGCGAAAAATATGTAATGCAACACACAAACCAAGCATTGGGATCAGTTGCCCAGTTGAGGCCTAGTTGTTTAGGAACTACAACTTGTGAGACAGGGGAGCGGGCGGGAGTTTTTGAGGGGAGGTGGGGCAAGTAGAGAATTTTATCTTAAAAAGACTGGTACAGGATAGGAAACAGTTAATGAAACATTTGCATGGCATTTGGCACTCTTACAGCTGTGAAGGCTTACGGGTCAAAATAACCACATTTTTTTCTTCACAGGAGAGTCACAAGGAAGGAACACACTGTGTTGCTAATTGTGAATTCAACTGAGATGGAGAGGCATTGAACAACAGACAGAAGTTAAGCAGGTAGCAGATGTAATAAGTCTCTGAAAGGCACAGCATAAAATCCATCAGTTACTGCACATCAGGTAACAAACTTCAGAAATCTGTGCATGTCAAGAATCAATGAAGACTTATTATTGTACCTTTACATCACCAATTGGATTACAAATGCCTGCTGCCTTCCTTTGCAGAGATGTGTAATCATCCTAAAAGCAGATTGTGTTTCCGTATGCTTGAGCGGTGGGGCACTGAGCAGCAATCTTTTTCCATCATGCAAAACAGAGGCATTTCTGGGTTTGATTGTGATTCTGTGCAGAGTTGAGTGGGGTGCAGTGGAAGATAGATGGGAAAGCATGATGTGAAACCTGACAATAAACTGATTTTCTAACTCTGGCTAGATGCAGCCCTATAGGGAACATGTCACATATTAGAATTATAGAGTCAGACAGCATCGACTGGGGCCTACAGTGACCCATTCCAGTAAGAATCAAGTTAGTCTCTCTCCCCTGCATTTTCCCTACATCTCTACAAGGTCTTATTCGTTGAAGTATTTAGCCAATTGTCTTCTGAAGGCTAAAATTGAATGCATATTCAACATTCTAATCAGCAGTCACAGTCCAATAGGCATTCCTATTCACTGGTGCAAAAACAGAAATTGTTGGAAAAGCTCAGCAGGTCTGGCAGCACCTGTGGAGAGAAATCAGAGTTAAAGTTTTGGGTCGAGTGACCCTTCCTCAGAATTCCTATCCATTGGTTGGGTAGAAGAGCTTTTCTCTAGGTTACCTCTGATTCTTTTTGCCAATAAACTAAATCTGTGCTGTACAGCTTTCGGCAACGTTATGAATGTGAAGTTTATAAGATTGATTTATTTTGGCGCTGTCTTTAAATTTAGGAGAGCTGAAAGGGGTCATGTGACCTGACCTGCTTGATAGTAAGTCTAGATAATTTGCTTATTAGAGATCAGAGGAGGGATCAGATAGTCTTATTGATGAGAAGTACAGAATGGCACAGTAGCTCAATGGTTAGCTCTGCTGCTTCATGGTGCAAGGTACCTGGGTTCGATTCCAGCCTCGGGTGACTGTCTGTGTGGAGTTTGCACATTCTCTCCATGTCTGCGTGGGTTTCCTCCCACAATCCAAAGATGTACAGGTTAGGTAAATTGGCCGTGGTATTCAGGGATGTGTAGGTCAGGTGCATTAGTCAGGTGTAGATGTAGAGCAATAGGATAGGGGAATGGCTTTGGGTGGGTGACTCTTCAGAGGGTAGGTGTTGACATGTTGGGCCGAAGGGCCTGTTTCCACACCGTAGGGATTCTATTCTATTCTATTAGAAGCAATATCAATTGTTTCAGAGTCTCCGAAAGTCACAAAAAGATGTGGTAGGTATTGAGTTGTATACAGTTAGGATGAAAACTAAACATTTAATTCTGAGGTGAAAGGAAGTTGGGATCAAGCATAACTAGTTATCATTTCTACCTGAAAAAGAAAGTGAATGTGTTTCCTGTTGGTATGAGGAAGAGGGTAGAGAAAACCAATTTTGAGATCAAGTCACAAGCTTCCCAACCAAACCCACTGCTTATCACGGAGAGTCAGAGATCTGTCTCATGAGGTCTGTACCCATCTGTGGGAGAGAGAGGAAGACATGGAAGTGGCCAGGCCTGTAACTCCAACAGAGAAAATGTTGATTCTTGGTTGCTCACCATGCAAATCATGGGGGAGTTCAGCCACTGAGTCAGTGAAAAGTTAAGAGAGGATGGCAGAATCTCCAGCCTTGGAGTAGGAGGATGAAATCTATAGTGTAACTACCACATGAGAGAGAGGGAGCGATAGTTCTGAGATTAGAAGTTGGCTGTGAAAGTAAAGAGGAAGCAAACCACAAGGAGCTGTCAGCAAGTGGGAACATTTTTGCAGTATCAAAGGCCTTCGATACTGACCCTACACCACGTGGCATGAATGGAATTGGCTAAAGACTCAGATCCTGAAGAGAAGTCCAAGATAGATCATCTGTGTGCCCACTTCTGGCTGCGAATTGCTGCCAATGCTTCAGTCTTTTCTTTTGCAATTGAATGCTGGCTCCAGAATCGTTAGGATGGGGATGTTTGTGGAGCGTTCTCCTCCTACTAATGATGCAACTGTGAGACTGAGGGGTGACCTCACAGAGGTTTATAAAATCATGAGGGGCATGGATAGGGTGAATAGAAGGAAGAGGAAGGGGTAAGAAGTGCTGTTGTGAACAGGACGAGGGGTTGAAGAGATTTCCTGAAATTAGAGGTTGTGTAGCTCTCTTTTAAAGAAGTTTCAGCAAATTCAGCCATTACATGGGTGGATAATCTGCAGCACGGCTTTGGAAAAGAGTATCCAACTAACACAAGAGTTTAGTTCTGCCCTTTAATATCTTGTTAAATGTGACCTCTGGACCTCCATCACATATTTAGTTGAAATAATTGGCCTGCATGAAACATGACAAGTCTACTTTGTGCTCTTTTTCTCTGTGGCAAACACTGTGGCAGCCAAGTCAAGCTCTTTTTGCTATCTTTAATGATCTCCACTAATAAATCGATAACCGATTGTGATGTGATCAATCCAGAATGATTAAGCTGCTGTTGCTTTGTGGGAAGAGTGCTACGTTTTTGCTCTGTCTTTGTCACGGTTATGCTGTTGCATCGTGCAGAATGCAATAATAATCGGACATTTTTCACTTCCAATGATTTGAACTGACCCAGTAATTATGTCCCCAAACAATTTCATGCAGTAATTACTGACCTTCTGTTAGCTAATCTTTTGACTGTCAAAACTAATTAGCTGTCTGGCAAACAGGTCAGACTATTGCTGAGGAATTGCTGCATTGGTAGGAAAACACAGGCAAGAGAGAGAGAGAGAGAGAGAAGACAAAAGCATCACAAAGCCAGCTCATTCCACTGTAAAATGCAGGCAAGGCCTAGTGAGAGAGTAAATAGCTGCGAAAATCCTAGGAGCTAAAAGTCTCCTTGTTGTGATTGATGATCCTTTCACGATTGATTGATGAAGTAATATTTGTAATCATCACCAGTTTCTCTGTCCGATACGCCCTGCCATTGCTCCCTCGCAATTTCATGCAATTTCGCATGCAAGATTAAACGTTGCATGAAGCATTAGGATCATTTTGGATCACTTTTTGTGTACAGTTAGTTATGCTTGTCCACATTTGCAAAATTAAACAAAGTAAAGCAATTCGGTCTTCTTCTGGCACTATGTTTGGAAAATGTGTGCGCTTGGCACTGACTGCATTTTAATGGAATGGTTTTGGGATGAGTGTATTTACACCAGATAGGCATCCGATAACTGAGACAAACAGTCTGCATTTAAAATAAACAGAACATCGACCCCACTACTCGGCTGGGAGATAGGCTCTCCTTCATTTTAATGAGATCATCACAGAGGAGACAAAAGCATTTGAAATCCAAACAGCTTCTGGCATTGGCCTGGATGCATTTGCATTCTCTATGGCTTTATTTTAATCAAGGGAGCAGCAGTTCCCTTATTAAAATAAATGGGAAAATGGATCCTTTGCAATGCTTTGAAATGTTGTGACAGATATACCCCGCTGTGACTCTTTATGCCCAATTCAAATCACAAGCTGACATAGCTGCAGGAACGGCTGGGGAAATGGAAAAGTGGGCGCAAGTGTTTCATCATCGAAGTTCCAGGCCACCGTGATGTGGGACAAGCAAATCTTTTCTTGCCTATGAATTTCAAATCTCCTTGTGAATACATCAAGGTGGACACCATTTGGCTCTCATTTACTGACCAATCCAGACTGAAAGACTACCCTGTGCCCGCACCCTAGCTCCTCCCACCAACATGCTGCATTCAGGCTCAGTCCTTGCACAATAGACCATTCTAATTTTATTTTTGCTGCAAGCCGTTCCTGAATTACTGTCCTAACCTTTCTTTTCACTAGTTTCAATCCACGTGCTACTTACTTATGAGATATGAAAGATACAATACATTTCATACAACATTAAATGCCATTGAAGAAATGGAGAAGACCTTTGAAAATGTGTCTTTAGATGATACTGACAATATTGTTCATTGTCTGTCTCTATGATGTGTACTATGATGCCAGATCATAGTTTGCATGAATCAATTAAATGGTCTGGGATCACATTCAGACTCTATCATGCAAGTGTGATACATTTCCATGCAGGAAAGAGATTAATGAACCTAGTAAGTTGTTGTGTGACAAGATACTGCAAGGGTTCCATGTTCTATTCCATTGGAAGTACTTGGGGGGCTCAAGGGCTGAGATCTTTATTCAACTGCTAACAAAGGAATTTTATTTCTAAAAATACACAATGAGACATTGAATCTGTGCTCATTGCAATGAGATCTACTGATACAGAGTGACATTTGTAAACATGAATTCAACTGATAATAAGTTAAACTGAACAGATCAAATACTTTGTTTAATATTGTTGTGTTTCACTGAAACCCGTTGGTCAGATACACTGCACCTTCGCAAAGAACAGCAAGTCAAAGTGACCGCATTTGAAATTAGCGTTTGGGACATGCATGTTTAAATACCTATTCTGCCCAAATACTGGGCTTGCCTTCAGTACGTTATATAACAAGGGAGTCATACCTTATCAGCCTTGGGCTTAACGTTCAACATCTTGTCGATGTGATGTAACTGGAAATGAGTGAGACAGAGAGATGTGAAAAGGGGGCTTTGGCTTGGACTGTTTGCGCGAAAAAGGCAATATTGTTCTGAATCTGCCCATTCCATATTTTTACAAAAATCATGATGACCTCTCATATACACCAATCAGGGTGATTCTATCATTTCTAGACCTCAAACTTCAGTTTTTATAATCATTCCAACCACTCTTACTTAAAAATAGTCATCTTAATTGAAAGGTTAATGCTGATTAGGTGCACATTGATATGATTGTTGTAAAATTGTTAATATTCAACTTTAATTTTTTAATTTTATTACCTGAGATTTGCATGGACTGAAAATGACTTATACTGACTGAAAAAGGCTGCTATTATCACCTGGCAAGTCCAGACAATCCACATGGATAGCACAAGCATCTCTATATTGGAATTGGCATTTTAATCAAAGGACATGGAAACTTATTTAGGCACAACAGCAAGAATTGGCTTGTCTTGTGTTTTTTCTCTCTCAGACTTGCATGATAAATTCATATATGGAAAGGTGACAGGTTTCCAATAAATATTCAGATTGGAATGAAACAGGGACATGGACACCAGAATCCAGAAACAATATATATGTCAAGAGCAGCCTTACAATGGAGAGAGAAAGCAACATAAACTAATGGTGTCAAGAATATTGAAAGATCTTCTCTTCCTCTTTCTTAATCTCAGAAACAGCATTGGCAAAAAGGTAGTTCGGATAAATCAACCATTCACTGAGAAGTTTGTAAACTTCACTACGTTTGAGGGAATGGGACAAGAGTTAAATGATTAGGACTCCGATCTCACTTCAACTCACAGACTCTCAAAACTTTAAACAACAACTGCCATTGCCTTCCTGTTTGTTTAAAAATCCTCCTTCCCCCATCCCATTCCTTCTGTTTAAGCTTATTGTGTGTGTGTGTGTGTGTATGTAAGATGTCACGGTTTCACTATAGTTTTCATAGTAGTAGATAATAAGATTTTGTTTTCTTTTCACTCAAGTACACCTTGATATCTAGTTTCTAGTTGGCTTCTAATTAATTAAGTGTGATAGTTGTTGCTAAAAAAAGAAATAGAGAATATGTGTCGTGATTGACCGAGATGGAGTTAAAAAGGACAGAATTGACCATCTTTCCTCACCCGGAGGTAACAACATTCAGGCTGCATCTAGAATAGTGAACAATTGTATCCTTCTAGTAAGTTTGAGGATTGCCACATCACATATTTAGTTGCCAGCCTGTTGCATGTGACAAAAGCACAGCAGGTCAGTCAACATCCGCCGAACAGGAGAATCGTTGTGCCCGAAACATCGATTTGCCTGAACCTCAGATGCTGCCTGACCTGCTGCACTTTTCCAGCACCACACTCTCAACTCTGATCTCCAGCATCTGCAGTCTTCACTTTCTCCCTGTTGCATGTGACACTCTTAATGCCATAATTGATTAATAAACCCCTTACGGGATTCAAGAGGGGATTCTTTACCCAGATCGTCATTTTAGGATGTGGAATTTGATGCAACATAATTGATTCCACAAGGAGTAGTTGAGCTTAACAAAGTCAATGCATTTGAGGGGCATCTACATTAGTACTTGAGAGATAAAAGATTGGAATATTATCTTGATAGGGTGAAGTGAAATAACTTGGGAAGGGGCCAACGTGGTATGTGAATATGATCTTACATCAAATGGCCTGTCTCTTTGCTTAAAGTTCGATGTAATTCCATGTCCTACATTCACGGAGTAACCGTTCATAGCATTTTCTTCCTCCAGTGCTGTCCTGTTATGCTTTCAACAATGTATCATTTTCACTTATAGATCATATTCTCCTGAATCAATAAATTGTTGCCATATTCTACAATTGAAAGCATACCAGATTTTTCAGCACTCCAAAGAAAAATGTTCATCTGTTTTTATGTAGCCTTATAATATTAGTGATGTGTATGAGGCTAATGCTCTTCTCTGCCTTTAAGCTTTTATATGATGTTAAGTATGGCACATTTTTGGGTGAGCATAGACAGCAGTTATTTCTTCATCAAAGGATCTGAAGTGGATTGTGCACAACAGGGCATGTATGAAACAGAAGGGGATTATCCCTGTCTGGCCACAGCTATGTACTGTACATATGGTGCTCCCAACAATTCTTTATGAATGAAGCAGCAGTTATAAAATGCATATCAATTGCCTTTGAGAACAGACTAGTCTGTCCAGAATAAGCCTACAGCCCACCTGACCAAAACAAATTTTGTTTCATGTACATGAATATCTTAGAAACAGCTGTGCCACTTGAGAGAAAATGATCCTCCCTCCAAGTATTCTATAAGCTATAATACTGAAATACCTGCACACCCAGAAGGCATTTGTATATACAAACGTATTATAAATACTCTTATATACTAGAACTGTACCGCAGATATCCATTAAAAACTAAGGACACAAAATATTCTGAGGTGTATAACAAACGCTGTGTGTTGTAAGTTATTTTCAATTGGGAACTAGATGGAACTAGAAATTGAGACATCAACAAGTTCCATTTATCTAGCTCTTTTAAAAAGTGTCAAAGCTTCCACATCTGCATTTTATGTATCATTGTAACATCAGTTGTGTGTATGAGCTTAATGACCATTGTTCTTCGAGCCTTTAACTTTTTTAAAATCAAAATCAGACATTTGGCCACATTAAAAGATTTTAGGGTGGATGGTTAAAGATGGGTTAAAATACGAGATTTTTTAAAAGTATTTTGAGAGAGAGAGAGAGAGAGATGTTTAGGGAGTGAATTCCATAAGCAAAAACCTAGAAATCAAAAGCAAAAATGATGGCCAGGAAAATGGCAATAAAGTCAGTCAAGCCTATGTTGCATTCATGATGGCTGGAACATCATGCCTGAACGCATGTTTCTAGTCATCCTGTTTTCAAAGCCCAATTCACTGCAGCCATGTCATCTTCAGGGAGAGGTCAAAATAGCAGAAATAAAATCTTTGAGGTCAATAGAGTACTCTGAAAGATTACTGTCTGATCCATTCAGACCTTGAAACTGATCTACAATATCTAACAGGGACTAGTTAAGAGCTGACCCAATTCCCATTTCAGGGCATTTCAAGATTCAACGGCCAAAAGACCATGTGTCAATGGATTACTGACAAACCTCCCAGTCTATATCTATTCTACACTATTTATATTTACATCTCTGTCCTCTGTTGTTGTGGTTCTGTTCGCCAAGCTGGGAATTTGTGTTGCAGACGTTTCGTCCCCTGTCTAAGCACTGACATCCTCAGTGCTTGGGAGCCTCCTGTGAAGCGCTTCTGTGATCTTTCCTCTGGCATTTGTAGTGGTTTGAATCTGCCACTTCCGGTTGTCAGTTCCAGCTGTCCATTGCAGTGGTCGGTATATTGGGTCCAGGCCCAGGTCGATGTGCCTATTGATTGAATCTGTGGATGAGTGCCATGCCTCTAGGAATTCCCTGGCTGTTCTCTGTTGGCTTGTCCTATAATAATAGTGTTGTCCCAGTTGAATTCATGTTGCTTGTCATCTGCGTGTATGGCTACTAAGGATAGCTGGTCATGTCGTTTGTGGCTAGTTGGTGTTCATGGATGCGGATCGTTAGCTGTCTTCCTGTTTGTCCTATGTAGTGTTTTGTGCAGTCCTTGCATGGAATTTTGTACACTACATTAGTTTTGCTCATGCTGGGTATCGGGTCAATTTCATCAACAGATGCCTAAGGGAAAGACAACAGAACGAGGACATGCCGCAACCCAAAGGACTAGCCACAATACATACATCAAGAGCATTTCCAAACTGACAGCCAGACTACTGAAATCACTAGGACTCATAACAGCACACAAACCAACAGCCACTCTCAGACAACAACTCACCAGAACAAAGGACCCAATACCCAGCATGAACAAAACCAATGTAGTGTACAAAATCCCATGCAAGTACTGCACAAAACACTACATAGGACAAACAGGAAGACAGCTAACGATCCGCATCCATGAACACCAACTAGCCACGAAACAACACGACCAGCTATCCTTAGCCACATACGCAGATGACAAGCAACATGAATTCGATTGGGACAACACTACTATTATAGGACAAGCCAAACAGAGAACAGCCAGGGAATTCCTAGAGGCATGGCACTCATCCACAGATTCAAATCAATAGGCACATCGACCTGGACCCAATATACCGACCACTGCAATGGACAGCTGGAACTGACAACCGGAAGCGGCAGATTCAAACCACTACAAATGCTGGAGGAAAGATCACAGAAGCTCTTCACAGGAGGCTCCCAAGCACTGAGGATGTCACCTAGACAGGGGATGCAACGTCTGCAACACAAATTTCCAGCTCGGCGAATAGAATCACAACAATGAGCACCCGAGCTACAAATCTTTTCCCAAATTTTGAATCTCTGTCCTCTATCCATAACCTATTAATCTGGAACATTCATCAATAGACACATGATGCAGCTTTTTAGTCATTTGTCCACCTATCAGATCAACTCTAAGGTTTTGAATGTAAACAGAATAAAGTCCTGAATCTCTCAATAAGTGAGCTAAGTTCTTTACATTAGAAATCATTCTTGAAGTTGCATACACTGGGGCGAGGCAATAGGGTTGGACTGGAAGCCAGAGTCTGGAAGCAGAGATCTTTTATCTGTAGAACTGAAGGAGCTTACAGAGACATGGAAGGTATGACAGCCTTAAGTTCAGTAACTTGCACGTTTCTCTTCAAGTATTTTTTCACGATAACAAACGACATATTTCTGCTGATTTTGTTTTGACTACTGTCCCTTTGAACCAAGTCAAAGTACACAAAATTACTTCAACGCCAGCCATAGTTACATTACCAGCCAGCTGCTTAGGTCAATACAATTGCAGTGCAATGACAACTCCAAGAGTTGTAACTGTAAGTACATAGATTGTAAAGGTTTGGAGGATATGGGCCAGGAACAAGCAGGTTGGGCTAGTTTAGTTTGGGATCATGTTCAGCATCGACTGGTTGGACTGACGGGTCTGTTTCCATGCTGTATGACTCTATGATGAATGAACTGATCTCAAATTAGCATGAGGAAGTTTTCAACTGTTTTTGGATTAAGGTCAGTCAGTGAAAATATAGACACCAAAGGGTGACGGAGAGAGCTGCTGACATAGTGAGCACTAAGCATTTAAAATATTCTGGAGAAAAACAGGCCATTCAGCTCAACTAGACCATGGTGTTATTAATTGTCTTCATCTATATATTTTAATTAATCTGTTCAGACATATTAGAACACCCCTGGAACTAGTGGGATTTGAACCTATGCTTTTTAATACAAATTCAGGGACACTGCCACTGTACTGCAATCACCCTTATAGATTATACCAAACCCTAAAAATATATTCTCTTCCTTTCATTTACCTCTATTCCTTGTGGCAATTAATTTCCCATTTTAAGCACTTACTAAGAATGAAGTTTCTCTGACAATCCCCTTTGGATTTCTTAGTCTCTATTATTGTTAATTATATGGTAATTGAGTATTTAATTATGTTCAGGTGGTGGGAATTAACTTGGGATTTACTTGTTCACCTTTTAAGGAAGCAAAGTGAAACTTTTGTAGTTGGTGGATTAGGAAATGAGCCGTTGTTATGAGTATTGTTATAATTAAAGGATTGAAAACAGATGAGGCTGATGGGAGATTTAATTGAGGCATATAGAATTATAATAAGCCTAGCTAGAGTGGATAGGAAGATTACCTTTAGCAGAGCGACCAATAACTAACATAAACAATTTAAAGTATTTCACAGAAAGATTAGAGGGGAATTGGGAAAAAATGTTTTTGCTTAGAGGTTAATGTGATTATTATGGAACACACCATCTGCAAGAGAGCGAGAGAGCACCAGACACATTCATCACACTTCTAAGAAAATACTTGGATATATACTTGAAATTTTCTAAACTGTTGTGCCGTGGAAGGTGGGATTAGGCTAAATGGCTTGTTTTTGACCAGCACAAATGCAATTGACTGACTTTTTTTGTTATTGCTGCCTTTTCATGGGAAATGAATGCTGGCAATGCTAGTTTTTGTTTCTTGTCTATAATTAATGGTGAGCTTCCTTCTTAAACTGCTATTATCCAAGTTATATAGATTCATTTATAGTGCTGTTAAGGAAGGCAATTCTAGACTTTGGAACTAGTAACAGTATTTAAACATAGAACAGCCCCTTGGCCCATTATGTCTATACTCAACATGGTGCCATTCTTAACTAATCCCATCTGCCTGAACATGGTCTATATCCCTCTATTCTTTGCTTGTTCTTGTATCTGTCTAAATGCCTCTTCAGCATTACTAATATATCTGCCTCAACCATCTCCCCTGGCAGGTCCTTGCAGGTACTTAATACTCTCTGTGTGAAAAAAAGCTTTCCTCACCCATCTTCCTTAAACTTCCTTTCCTCATATTAAACCTATACCCCCTATTATTTGACATTTGTACGGTGGAGAAAACGACCCTGACTAGCAATGCCTCTCATCATTTTGTATACTTCTAACAGGTTGCCCTTCAGACTCCAACGCTTTAATGAAACCAATCCAAGTTTGTCCCAACTTCTCTTTATAGCTAATACACTCCAATCTCGGTAACATCCTGATAAACTTCTTTTGCACCCTTTCCAAAGCCTCCACATCCTTCCTATAGTGTAGGGACCAGAACTGCAAACAATACTCCAATTGTGGCCCAACTAAAGTTTTAAACAGCTGTAACATGATTTACCAACTTTTGTACTTAATGCCCTGACCAATGAAAGCAAACGCCTTCTTACCACTTTTTCATTTGCAATGCCTTTTCCTGTGAACTCTACTTGGCCTCCAAGATCACCCTGTAAATCAATGCTCTGAAGGGTCCTGTCATTAATTATATACTTTCCTCTTATACTTGACCTCCCTAAATGCATCACGTCATGTATGTCTGGATTAAACCCCATCTGCTCTTTCACCCTCAACTTTCCAACTGATCTATTTCCTGCTGTATCCTTTGACAATCTTCCTCACTATCCACAACTCCATCAATTTTAGAAGAGTTCTGATATAGTTCTAAGACAGGATAGTGTGTGGCATGGATGGAAACTTGTAGATGATCCCCTTGTCCTTCTAGTGATAGAAGTCACTGGTTTGGAAGATGCTAATGAATGAAGCTTGATGATCCATTGCAGTGCATCCTGCGTATATAGTTCACACCACTTTGTTGCATAGATGAGGAAGTAATGATTTAATGTGTTGCATAGGAACCAATCTAGCTGATTGCTTTGTTCTGGATGATGCTGTTTTTTTTTGGGAGTTGTTGAAGCTTTTCCCATTCAGGCAAGTGGAAAGTATTCCATCACACTCCTGACTTCTACCTTCTAATAGCTGATGGGTTCTAAGATAGGTGAGTTATCTGGCTGCAGGATTTCTAGCCTCTGACTTGCTCTTATCATTGCATTATGTACAGGGCTTATAGGCCTGAAGTCTTGGTTAGTCTGCAAATCTAACATTGTTCACTGTCTGGCAATTGTGGTGGTGCTTATTAGCCTTAGTGAGAATGTTGTCCAGGTCATACTGCACATGGATTAGACTATCTGTGTGTGAGGAACTGTGAATGGTAATGAACATAGTGAGCATTCCCATTTCTGACTTTATGATGGTAGGAAGCAGCTGAAGATGGTTGGGTCTAGGATATTCACCTGAGCAACTCCTGCAGAGATGTCGTGATTGACCTCCAAGAACCACCACCATTTGTGCCAGACATGATTCCACTCAAAGGAATGCTTTCTCCTCATTTCCATGAGGAATCATCCTTGGAACAATTTGATGAGGGAATGTGTGTCTAGTTCCGAAGCAGAAGTCTGCAGAACTATTGTTAGAATACTGTCGAGCCAACAGACTTTGCAGTATCCAATGCTTTCAGTTGTTTAGCAATTCATGTGGATTGAATTGGCTGAAGATTGGCATCAATGATACATGAGGAGGATGTTACGATGGATCAACTACTTGGCAACTGGTTGAAGATGATTGCAAGTGCTTCAACCTTGTATCCTACACTGTGCACCACTGCATCCTACCAGCAACCCCCTCCAGAGTCCCACTTCCCTCCTGATATATTGAGGATAGGAATACTTGTGGAGCTTCCTCACCCTGTGTTAGTGAATGTTCATTTCTAAAATGTAAATTTTGCTCCAGTCTGTTAATATGTCTCAATTTTTGTCACTGAAGCTGGCAAAGATGGTTATTTGACTGGGTGAGGTTGCCTGAAGGAGGAGGATGTGTGATAAGATTGGCAAAAATATAACCAACCGGAGTTGGCTTTCACACTCACCTTTGAGGTCTTCAAAGAAGATTAAAACAAGAATTTGACAGCAGATATTTGGAAGAGGCATGAAAAGTAGGCCTCTTTCCTTCTCTTTTCAAAGATCAGACGCTGACGACATACATTCCCTTCCACCCAGCAGTATTTGTGCATATCTGTGAGAGGGGGGTTATCAAACCTCAACATTACAAATCCCATTGATGGGCTGCACATTCAAGCATTCTAAAATTTGGAATGTTGGGCACACTGATACCTAATAATAGGCAGTCAACTATATGGTAGTAATCTATAATATAGTTCATCTTGAAGCAACATTTTAAATGTTTCAACAGTTAAATAGACAATGAAAGTTTACAATCCATGGCCATTGAAGGCAGTACACTGATATCAGGACCATTCAATGTTTGTCAGAATTTGATGACCTCAACAGCTTGTGGGCAGACTGAGATGACTTTCCCATTGGAATCCCCCATCTTTCATGTTCCATCTTCCAGTTAGAGAAGGCAGTTGCCTGATGAGTGCCCCTGTCTCTGAGCACTTGCTCATATACTTTATCTCTAGGGGCTGGTAGTGTACACCATGACAAATCTCTTTTGAGCATTTCCATCCAATGAATAGGGGACAGATACCCAGATGTCCAGATAGCCCACTCTCTATTTTCCCACCTCACAGCTTTGAGATCAGTTTACATTATGTCACAGACATCTCCTGGCTCTTTTTAAATACTTGTGCACATAATGGGGTATACCAAGTCCCATTCTTGTACCTTGGATTGTCAACATGTAAGTGTGATCCAAGTTACCCAGATATTTCTTGGCCTGCTTGTGTATTTCCAGAGAGAGAAAAAGAAGGCATTTCATCTGTTGAAGTGTCCTTATGCTGTGTTTATCAATTCATGGCTTTTTCTATACCTCCTCTAAAAAGTATAATTTAATAAAGGTCCAATTTATTGCCACAAACCATTCATGTTCTCTGTATTTGAGTAGAAGTAGCATTACTCATAATGATGCGGCTCTGCCATAACAAATGTCATTTCCTGTCACAGCCAGATTTGGCCTCACGGTAATGTTTCCTGGAAACTGCAGAAAATATGGCTGTTTGCATCCAAAAAAGAATAAATTCCTCATGATATCTTATTAATGACGCAAATTAGTCAGTGGATTTTAGTGTCATGTATACATTGATTGCAAAGGGAATATAAAATTAGCCATTTGTTGGAGCAATAATAACATGTAACGGACACATTTAATTTAAGAAAAGTTATGCTCATTTGAACAAAGTATTCAAACCTATATATTTTTGGCAAGTTTGAGAAAAGAAAGAACAGCACTATGACCACTCCAGAGTCACTCAGTACAAATTTCAGGTTGACCCCTCACTGGGATTCTGAGGGAATGCTGCACTGTTGGAAGTGCCAATTTTTTTTAGATTAGATTACTTACAGTGTGGAAACAGGCCCTTCGGCCCAACAAGTCCACACCGACCCGCCGAAGCGCAACCCACCCATACCCCTACATATACCCCTTACCCAACACTACGAGCAATTTAGCGTGGCCAATTCACCTGACCCGCACATCTTTGGACTGTGGGAGGAAACCCACGCAGACACGGGGAGAACGTGCAAACTCCACACAGACAGTCGGCCTGAGGTGGGAATTGAACCCAGGTCCCTGGCGCTGTGAGGCAGCAGTGCTAACCACTGTACCACCGTGCTGCCCATTTTCAGATGAAGTGTCAAACTTAGGCCCTGTCTGCTTGCTTACATGGACAAGAGATCCCATGGAATTATTTTGAAGAAGAACTGGGTTGTTCTCTCCAATATCCCATTCAATTGTCTCTCTCAACCAACATAATGAAGAAAACAAATAATGTTACCATTTATTACATTGCTGTTTGGGAGACCTTGCGGTGCGCAAATTGGCAACTGTTTTTCCTGCACTAAAGCGATGACTACATTTCAAAAGGACTTTCTATAAGGCACCTCGGAATTTGCTAACATTCCAAAAGGGGTTTCCTACACGAACATTCTTCAGAGGCTTTTGTTTTGGTCTTCAGCCTGCATTTAATTCGTTGTCAACTGGAGATAAATGCTGATAAGAAATATTTGAAAATGTTGGCAAACCTCTTCATCGACTTTCCCCAAGTCGAGAAAAATAAAAATCCTCTACACATATAACTCAGACAAAAATAAATAAGCAATATGCGATCTTATCAATAACCTTTGAACCACCAGTTTGGTTCTGGGAATTCAGTTATCAGCCTTTTATTTCTGAACATTCATGTTCTTCAGTAATCAATCTTTATTCTAAAGCCTGATCATCAATCCTTGTCTGTGTGGAATTGGTTTTGTGAGTAGAAAACATGATTAGTTGTTTCAGCAACCAGGGGAAGAAAAATGCTTACTCTTAAAAAATTTAGATGTGCTGCTTTGCGGCTTGGTATCTCTGTACTGAGGAAGGGAGAATCCAGTCACATCTTCCCCTTTCTCAATCTTCCCTCACAATATGATGACTGCTGCCAGAAATTACAGTGCGTTATGTGTATTATATTCTCAAGACAGTCTCCCCCCTTGTCCTGGGCAGGTCTAATAGGCCATTATGCAAACTTTCCTGAAGGATTGCCTACAGCCACTTAACAATTGGCCAAATGGTCTGTCTTTGTGTGCGGTAATTTTGGGGAAACCTCAAACCAATTAAAGGAATCAGATTGCCATAAGAAACACATTGGGAAGGTTTGTAAATCAGTGTGAGAGTAGGAGGAGGGATGGAGAAAGTTAAAAATCACACAACACCAGGTTATAATCCAACAGGTTTAATTGGAAGCCACTCCGAAAGCTAGTGCTTCCAAATAAACCTGTTGGACTATAACCTGGTGTTGTGTGATTTCTAACTTTGTACACCCCAGTCCAACACCAGCATCTCCAAATCATGACTACTATCGACGCCACTAACTGAAGGGTGGAGACACTGACTGCGGATGAACTCACCAGCACACTTTTAAAGTAAGATTTGGTTTCAGTACTGAGCCACAATAATTGAGAAATGAATGAAAGATTTATAGTTTAACATAGGATTGCAATGTCAGGATTGATGCCATTTCTAAAATATTAGAAATATTATGACTACATATTACAATAGAAGCATCAGAATTAGTTAGAGTTCCTCTGCCACTTATAGAACATTTGTAAAAAATTAATTTTCCTCCTCCCTCTGAGTGGCAATATATTTCTTTAACAGGAGAGTGGGCAGACAGGCCACCTGTTCCTAGGCCTTTGCCAATCTCCTGTTGCTAGGAGATAGAGGGCTGTATTGGTTGGCTCTTCCTCTGGATGCCTGCACCTCATGCTTTGAGGTTTCTGATTCGAAAGTCATTCCAGGAACAAATTGCAGGCACAGACTGGGACCACAGGACGGCTTTCTCCATATTGCAAAGGAGCTGGCTTGCAGCCTGTGTCTGTTCTGCTTGTCCCCGTTTTGCTATTTCTCAATGTAAATCAGCATTAAACTGGGTTTATCTATCCTGCGGGATTGTCCTAGATGCCTGTTAATATTAGAACCCCCTTGCGTGAGGTCCCCCAATTTATTGCAGTCCAATAGAGGTTACCCCAATTTCTCAAACTCTCAGATGAACAGGGATGATCCATCTCTCCCTTTCTGCCAGCTAGTTCACAACAAGGTTAATTTATAAATGATCCCTTCCCTTGTGGTTGCCTTTCTCCTGGACCAGATTAGTTTATACTTTCAAAGGAGTTTTATTTAACTCAGCTTTGTTAAGTTAACAGAAGTACAAGGCTGTTTGTTACTCAACATGAATCGTGAAATATATATACACAGGTTGGAAAAGAGAAGTGGGTTCAAAAAAAGACAAATGTCTCAAAAGACGTATGGATCGGTCCCTGAGTTCTGTGAAGAGTAAACAATGGGATATGGTGCTCATTACCTTGGGTAATACCAGTAGCAGATGTTGGTAGGTTAGCAATTAATTTTGACATTATCTGTATTGCATCTCAGCTTAAATTCTGTTGCAAAAGCATCTGTTGTTGGTGAAGCATGTGCAGCACCTGTGGGAAGAAAGTAGAGTTAGTGTATCGAGTCCAGCAACTCTTCATCAGAGCTCTCTCCTGTGAAATTCCATGGTCCAGTTTCCTTTGCTTTCTGACTGGCTTGCAGCACTTAGAACAAGAGAGTGTCTGTTCCTTTTTAGCTGCAGTGCAGGGGTGGCTGTCCTCAAGCTGTGACCTTCAAAGCATCTGAGTCCACACTAGCACTTAACCCCAACGACACATACAGACCAGGGGTTGCAAATAGTTTACAATCAGAGTTCATTTTCCTACAAGGATAAAACACGTGTCAGTAATTTTGGACATAATCCACAGGAAATGGTTTTTGGTTGAGAGATGTGGTGGTGTGAGGAGGATAGTCAGCCCTTGGTTATATCCATAGCCACAGGATATCTCAGTCCAGTTTTGTTTATAGCTTCCTCTCTCATCCTTGATGTTCCCTTGGTACCTTCTGGTATAACATTCCAACGGTAATTTCCAGAAAACTACTGAATATATGTAGTCATTTTTGGTTGCCTATTCTCCCTTTTAAAGAAAATACATGTTTAGATAGATTCCCTACAGTGTGGAAACAGGCTCTTAGGCCCAACAAGTCCACACCGACCCTCCGAAGAGTAACCCACCCAGTCCCATTTCCCTCTGACTAACGCATCTAACATTTTAAGCAATTTAGCATGGCCAATTGACCTGCACATCTTTGGTTTGTGGAAGGAAACCCACACAGACACAGGGAGAATGTGCAAACTCCACACAGACAGTCACCCAAGGCTGGAATTGAACTTGGGACCCTGGTGCTATGAGGCGGTAGTACTAACCACTGAGCTATTGTGCCGCCCCAAGTCATGAAAAGTTCAATATGTCCATTCGTACTTCAGAGTTCTGATCTGTCGTGATGAGACATGCCTAAATGAAAGTATAGTTTCCATCTGCTGTTATGAGATTCAAATGACCATTGGGTATAGTTCCAGTCTCCATATTGAAGGAAGGATATTCTTTGTTTAAAGCAGGCACAGTGAAGGGCTACCACACTAGTTCTTGAGTGGATTACGATAAGATGCTGAGTCAATGTCTCCAAAATATGGAAGAATGAATGATGGTCTCACAGAAACCATCACAAACTCAGTGAATATTGAGGCAGGCCTAACTTTGAAGGTGCCTGACATGTTGAGACACTGAGAAGTTGTCTCCACTGGCTGAGAGATCTAAAAGGTGGAGGCACAGGCTCAAGATAAGGCAATGATGATTTGGAACTGTGATGAGGAGAAATTTCTTTAGTCAAGGGTTAGTGAATCATTTGAATTTTCTTCCTATTCAATGTCCCATCACTGAATATATATAACACTGAGGCTGACAGATGTTTGGTCCCTCAAGGGATAAGGGGAATGTCTGGAAAAGTGGAGTTGATGAATGGTCCAATTCTGTTCCTACTTCTTATATTGTGTATAATCATGGATTGGGAAGAAGGATGGTGGGGTGTGGGGTGGATGTGAGCTTGTACTCATGGGTGGGGGTCCGTCAATGTGAATGGGAGGGGAAGAAGAGTGTGCCTCTTTGAACTTCAGTGAGTTGAAGGGACGCATGTGAGTATGAACTCTGGATGGGGAAAGAGTCAGTGTACTGTAGACTGGGGGTCAGGAAGGGCCAGGGTGAACTGGATTAAAGTTGCAGCACAATCTTCAGCACAATCTTCCTGATGAAGGGCTCTGGCCCGAAACGTCGAATTTCCTGTTCCTTGGATGCTGCCTAACCTGCTGTGCTTTAACCAGCAACACATTTTCAGCACAATCTTCAGCCACATCTATGAACAAATGTCAAACATAGCTGTTGCTAAAGTTACCACATAGCCCTGCCCATGTAACAATGTGATCTTGGAGGTGAGACAGCTTTCTCGGTGTGAGGTTGGGCTCCATCAGCCAGCTCATATCATTCTTTGTGATTGCGCCCTTTATTCTAAGTTACATCTCCTGGAGCTTGATGGCCCTACACTGCCCAGACAGAAACAACTCATTCTAGCTGTAGCCTGCAGCTCTGCTATTAATGTTTGTGGATCTGAATTATGCAGAATGTGTATGCAGAAATGACTCAGCTCCTCCCACAACACACTCACTGCTGTACCCCAGGTTGAGCTCACACAGGGATCACAATAGATTAACACTTGATTGCTAGCCTGGGTTGTGAGTTAAAGGACGTGGGTCGTGCAAAACAGGCATCAGGGCAGCTAGCAGAATTTTAAGCCATTAGCAACATTCAGTGGGCTGGAAGTAAATTGGATTTGTCCTCAGTACAATCTATCACAACATAAATTCTGTAACCACGGTATTTGCATATTAATGCCTCAGGTGCAAACAGCAGATATTGAAAGAATAAAATCACATTTGCAACATTTTAAAGGTCATATACATTAGATATTCTATTAAACACTTAATTTTTAATGTCTGACAATTAAGATAGATTTTGTTGTTGGAACAGATTAAAGGCCAGACAGAGATTCTCAATCCATTACTCAATGTCTTCAGAAGATAGGTGACAGGAACTGAAAATTAATAACTCTTCCTTTGGGTCTTTTCATGACAATACTAAAATTAATGCAGCTTCATTGCAATGTTTTTTTTTCAATAGGGACTTTTAAAATGTTTAATCAGAATTATACAGCATAAAAGAAGACATTTCAGTTCATTATACCTGTGATGGCTTTTTACAGGGAATTTCAACTGATCCCATTCTCATGCTTCTCACTGCCCTGAAAAACTCTCCTTTTCAAGTATATCCCCATTCCCTTTTGTAAACATTATAATCCATCACCCTTCCAAGCAGTGGAACAATACTGCACAGGAACAGGCCCTTTGGCCCTCCAAGCTGATGCCAACACATTTTGGCCTTTCATACAAAACTGTCATCACTTACAGGATCAGTATCCCTCTTGTTTTTTTAGATTACTTACAGTGTGGAAACAGGCACTTCAGCCCAACAAGTCCACACTGACCCGCAATCCACCCAGACCCATTCCCCTACACCTAACACTACGGGCAATTTAGCATGGCTAATTCACCTAACCTACACATTTTTGGACTGTGGGAGGAAACCGGAGCTAGCCCACGCAGACATGGGGAGAAGGTGCAAACTCCATACAGTCAGTCGCCTGAGGCAGGAATTGAGCCCAGGTCTCTGGCGCTATGAGGCAGCAGTGCTGACCATTGTGCCATCGTGCCACCCATATGCCCTTCCTATTCATGGATTCATCCAGGTGCTTCTTGAATGCTGAAATTGTGTCTGCTTCCACCACCTCCTCTGGCAGCACATTCCAGGCACTCACCACCCTTTGTGTGAAAAATTTGCCTCACAATCTGTTTTAAATATCTCCCCCACCCTGTGCCTTGAACCTGTGTCCCCTAGTAATTGACACCTCCATCCTGGGAAAAGGCCTTATACTTTCCACTCTATCCAGGCCATTCACAATCTTATAAATTTCTAGCAGTGCTTCCAGATCACACCAAATCACTGTTAAAAAAAGGTGTTATCAATCCCTCCACTCCTCTCTCCAGTGTTTTTTTGACATTCATTCTTCATGTATATCTTCTGGCTTGCAACAAATCTTTCAGTGAAAGTTTTATTAATTTTTCTATTAAACTTCTCTACTTTAGTGTGAACAACCCTTGCTTCCCCAATAACAGAAGTCTTTCATCTATCCTCTTTGAGAACTTTAACCGTTCCTAAAGTGGAATTGCACACAATTGTGCTGATTTATAATGGTTTAGCACAACTTCCATTTAAAGCCAAGGGACTCACGGCTGTTTTTTCTCACAGCTTTATCGACTTGCCCTGTTGCATTGGAGGTTACATCTACCGATCTCCCTAGGCCACTCTGTTCCTGCACCTCCGTTAGAATTATAACAATTAATTTCTAATGGTTATTATATTAGCTAAACATGCACCAAGTGCAGAAATTAATGATGTCCGTTTAGCTTATAATGCAGATTGCAAACAGAAATAGTAATGCATTTTTGACCTGTTTGCAGTTGATGGTATCAAAAAAGCAGGACTTAGGAACCCTCACTGTTATTGAATCCATGACAGGAATATTGCTGGGAGAAAAAGTTCACATCTTGTAATGGGAAGGATAACCTAGTACAGTGTGGCTCTACATTGCTTAGTATTCATACTCTTCATCTAGTGATTTCTTCATCTCCTTGCTTCCAATGGATATCATGCTTTCAGCTGGATATAAGGGGGTGGCAGAATGGCTCAGCAACAGGGACCTACTCTTCGGTGGGTCAGTGTGGACTCAATGGGCCGAATGGCCTGCTTCCACACTGTAGGAATTCTACAGTTCTATGCTCTTGCATCCACAATGATAGAAGTAAAAGTTGACATTGTGGGAAATGTCGTAACTGATCTTGTGCACATCAATCACCAGCTAACCAGAATGAGAACAAGACCAGATCATCTCTTTCAGAGATGTGGGCTGAAGGAATGAATATTGGTGAGAACTGATATCACAGTTCAACTGCTCTGCTTTGAAATAGTGTCAGTGTTGACCTGACAGGGCAGATTGGGAGCTCAGTTCAACACCTGATCTCAGTGATGGTACTTCCAGGGGTGATATAGTGGGAATGTCACTGGACGAATAACCCAGAGCCCCAAGCTAACTTTCTGGGAACGAGGGTTTGAAACTCCCCAGGGCAAATGGTGAAATCTAATTTCTATAAAATCTGAAATTAAAAGCTAGACAATTTTCACAGAAACCCACCCTAGTTCATTAATGCCCTTCAGGGAAACAAATGTTTCGTGCTCAAAACTGATCTAGCCTACATGTGACTCCAGACCCAAAGAAATGTGGTTGACTCATCAACTCTCCTCCAAAATGGACTAAGAAGCCAATCAGTTCAAGAGCAATTAGGGATTGGCCAAAGTGTTGGAGTTATAGAGTCATACAGTTGTACAGCACAGAAATAAGCTTTTCTAACAGCTTCATCACATTTGGTCCAACCAGTCCATGCCAACAATAATCCCAAACTAAACTAGTCCCCTTACATGCGCTTGGCCATATCCTTCCAAACATTTCTTATACACTCACTTATCCAAATGTCTTTTAAACATTGTAACTGTACCTGCATCCATCACTTCCTCTGGAAGTTCATTGCACACACGAAGCACCCTCTGTGTGAAAAAAAAGCCCCTCATGTCTTTTATAAATTGTTCTGCTGTCATCTTAAAAATACGCCACCTAGCTTGAAATCCTCCACCTTATGGAAAAGGCACCTGCCATTCAGCTTATCAATATTCCTCATGATTTTATAAACCTCTCATAAAGTCACCTCTTACCTTCCTACCCTGCAGTGAAAAAAAGTCCCAGCCTATCCAGCCTTTCCTTATAACTCAAACTCTCCATTTCTGGCAACATCTGGTAAATCTTTTCTGAAGCCTGGGCAGCTATTTAACATTCTTCCTATAACAGGGTGACCAGAATTAGACACAGGGATGCCCACATCCCATACAAGAGTAGAAACGCCTTCAGTTGTGTATTAGAGAGTCAGCTGGGTTTAAGTCTCTGACCTTCTGACTCAGAGGCTAGGATGTTTTTTACATCTGAGACACAGCTGACACCTAAATTGAGAGCATAATTGTTCACAGACACAATAATGGATAGAGCCCGCAGTGCCAACTGTCAGGGAATAGAAGATTGGTGAAGTGACGTGAAAAGGACTGTGTTGAAATGGCACTTATTAGCTAAATCAGCTCCTGATATTCGATCAACAGTTGCTGCATCTCTGGTATTGATCCTGTTCAGGATCCAGGTTCAACTCTCTCCATTTTCAGGTTGACCAATTAGGTGCGGAGTTCTGAGCACGCTTGTGCCATCTACCCAGGTCAACTGGGGGATTCAATCAGGAATACAATGCTGTCAGCAACCGTGTTTATTTTTGTGTTTCAGTTGTCTGTTCAAAGGGCACTGCTGCTCAATCAGAGCGAAGACACGCTTGGCCTTTAATCCTGTGGACTTTTCAAAACCGGTGAGCCAGACTGTTCGAGCAGTAACAGATCTGCACTGGTGGTCGGTGGGGAGGGGTGCAACTTTAAATGTCCTCCACTCTCACCTCATTTTAGTTCCCATCAATAGCAATGTAAACAGAGTGGCTGAGGCAGTAGGGTACCCTCTAGTGCCCTCTAGTGAACCTGCAGAGCATCAGCATGAGGTCAATTGCAGAAGTCGAGAAGCAGGTCAGACAGGGGCTAAAGAGTGACTAGGAGAACTGGAAGCAGAGTGAGAAGAAAACAGCATTCCTTCTTAACAGCAATGACAACAGCATGTATTTATGTTGCATCTTTAGTAAAATAACATTGTGCTTTTGAAAACTTTGTCTGGATTCACCCTGGTGTGTCAGAGGCTGAGGGGTAACCTTATAGAGGTTTATAAGATCATGAGGAGCATGGACAGGGTAAATAGATAAGGTCTTTTCCCTGGGGTGGAGAGTCTAAAACTAGAGGGCATAGGTTTGGAGTGAGAGGGGAAAGATTTAAGAGGGATGTAAGGGACAGTTTTTTTTTACACAGAGGGTGGTACGTGCGTGGAATGAGGAAGTGGTGGAGGCTGGTACAATTACAGCATTTAAAAGGGTATATGAATAGGAAGGGCTTAGAGGAATATGGGCCAAGTGCTGGCAAATGGGACTAGATGAATTTAGGATATCTGTTCGGCATGGATGAGTTGGACTGAAGGGTCTGTTTCTGTGCTGAACATTTCTATGACTCTCTGAGTCTAATTGTAACGTCCCAGGCTTCGTGTAAGCCCAGTGTGAAAATTTGGCGAGTACAAGTGCTATTATGTAAGTCTTAGTAAAAGACTTCAGTTTATGAGCTGGGTTGGGGAGGGGAGGGTGTTACAGGAGTTGTAGACTGGAAAGATTGGTAGAGTTTTCACAAAAACATTAGCACCTACTTTTTTATGAGCTTTTTTTGGAGCAATTAGCAATAAGAAATATCCCAAGGCACTTCACATGAGAATATCAAGAAAATCATGACACCAGGTTAAAGTCCAACAGGTTTATTTGAAAACAGAAGGTTTCGGAGCCTTGCTGCTTCGTCAGGACTAGCACCTGAGGCTCTGAAAGCTTGTGATTTCAACTAAACCTATTGGACTATAAACTACTGTCGAGTGATTTTTGACCTTGTCCAACCCAATCCAACACTGGCACCTCCACATCGTGGCTTCACAGAAGAAGCATCATATCAAATTTGAAAGTGACACACAAAAGGAGACGCAAGGACATATGAATGGTAGGTTTTAAGGAGTGTCTTAAAGGATGAAAGAGAGGTGAAGAGATTTGGGAAGGGAACTTCAGAGCTTAAGGTGTCAGGGTATGGTCACCAACCCCGCAACAATTAAAATCAAGGATGCTGAAGAGGCCCAGAGTCGGAAGATCTCCGACATCCCATTGGCTTACAGAGATAAGGAGGGATGAAAGATAAGACTAGACCTGAAAACCAGGATCAGAATTTTAAAACTGAGGCATTGCTTGACTGGGATCCAAAGTAAGACAGCAAGCCCAAGGGCAACAGAGGGACTGGGACTTGCTAGGAGATTGTATACAGGCTCCAGAATCTTAGATGACCCCAAATTTGTGGGGAATGGAAGTTTGGAGACCAACAAGGATTATACTTGTACATTCAAATCCCTAAACAGATATGGAGATAGTAAGCAATTTGAATACTTCAATGGGAACAATTTAAATGAGAGGAGCACTTTTTTTCTGACTTTAGTTCTGCACACTCAAAGCCTCCCCAAAAAGCTCTTTATGGATTTCTTTTCCAGTACTGCCCACAGTATAGAACTCTTTCTCTCAGATCCTCCAAAGGATCGATCTAGATCCAATGCATTTTGTTTTCAGAAATACAATTTCGTAGTCTCATTCACTTGCCACCCAGTCCCTCCCCTGCCTCACAGTGACTAGTTGTTTGGAGCTAACCAGCTCAGTGTTTCCTCTAGCAGGTCCCCTCGTGCTAAGATGGAAGCAGGAGGGTGGCCACTGTGGGTCACAGCCTCCAGGAGCCCCATGTAGCATTTGCCTCTGGGAGACGGGGATGCCAAATAGCCTGCTATCCCCTGATAGCTGTGGAAATGCACTGCTGGCTTGAAAAGATTGGTTGTACATATGGGAATTGTTTCCATCCCAGACTCCATCTTTGTCCGTGGTACATAGTCAGGTTTCAAACCCTGCTGGGTTAGCCTGAATTCTCCCAGAATTCAAGTATGTATTCCCATGCACTGTGGTTAGCAAACCAATATACTTTCAATAACTAAGTAAGACCACTCAATACAGGTATCACAGGCTTGATTGTCCTGAAATCAAGTGCTGTTGCATCACATGCGTCGTTGCAGGAGGCAGGGAAGATTTGTACAGCTCTCCAATGATCCAGCTTTACCAGCCTGAAGCTTGTGCTGTACTGAAAGTCAAGAACTGGCACAAAGTTAAAAATCACACAACACCAGGTTATAGTCCAACAGGTTTAATTGGAAGCACACTAGCTTTCGGAGCGACACTCCTTCATCAGGTGGTCGTGGGCCACTATCACCTGATGAAGGAGGGCCACTCCGAAAGTGAGTGTGCTTCCAATTAAACCTGTTGGACTATAACCTGATGTTGTGTGATTTTTAACTTTGTACACCCCAGTCCAACACCGGCATCTCCAAATCATGAACTGGCACAGAAGCTTCGGTTACTCGTAGTCAAGTTTTTTTTCACAATTCTGTGGGATTTACTTGTTGTTTCTCAATGTGGATGATAGTGCGGTACCATCACAGGGGTGGTTTCTATGTAAACATTTCTTAGCCTTAATTTATTTTATTCAAACCATTACTTCCAACCACCTCCATCCCCTTGTTCCTACAATTCCCGTTCTGCAGTGTTCATGAATATTCAATGATGCCTGATGGTATATATTTCATTAATCTTGAGCAATGAAGAGGTAACAATAGCTTCTAAATGTGTATGAGTGTTATTTAGAATTATCAAGCACCTGTGCCATGCTTATCCCAGGTCAGCTTCTAGATCTTTCTGTGGTTTCTATTTACTTTAGCACTGAGTCAATAGCCAGGCTTAAGCAATCAAGCACAGTGAGCATAGATAAGTTAGCAGACTTTAATAATCTTACAAAGAACACTCACCTATTGAATGCTTTACCTGATACACTTTAGCTAGAATTTTACTGACATACTGAGGGTTCCATGGCAAGGATCAAAAGCAGAAGTGGTGTTGATTAGGTGGGGGTTGGTGGGGGTGGGTGGTGATAGTCTAGGGCAATTTTATTGAACCCAACTCAAGGATCTCCATTTCATTAAGGATGTTGGTCTGTGTCTCAGAACTGTGGGCCCAATCAGAGGGTCAGCAGCATAAGCACCCTTAACATACTACCCACGGAAGCAGTGAGTAACTCACCACCTGACTCCCCAAAGCCTATTCGCCATCTACAAAGCACAAGTCAGGGATATAATAGGACACTCCCCACTTGCCTGAATCGGTGCAGCTCCAACAACACTCAAGAAGCTTGAGACCATCCAGGACAAAGCAGCCCACTTGATTCGCACCACATTCACAACCATCCACTCCCTCCATCACTGATATTCAGTATATGGCAACAGAGCAGAAAAGAATGTTACACTGATGGTTCACACTGACTTTTATCCTGCATGTCCTTTTTAGACGACTGTATCCATTCCTCTTTTTGGGTTAGTTAAAGACTTTTCTACATCCCATCACAGCTAAACTTTGCTCCTCCAGGAATGCGACAAAGGGCCAAAATCTCTTTTGAATTTTGCACTAAAATAGTGAATCTTGAAGGAAAATCTCAAGGGTCCCCATTAAATTAATATTCACAAAGACAGATGGGTGACATGCTCCTTGATGGTTCGTCCCAGCAGTAAAATGAAAGAGTGACTTACCACTTGTCACACTTTATCAGACGCAGTCTGTCTCTTGTACCATTAGACACTAGATCAAAACAGCAGGGATTTGAGGCAAGGTTACAATTAATATTTGAAAATATCATTTAACACAACAGTCTTGTTTGCTTCAGGCATTCCATGTATCATAAGCTAAGCCAATGAGTGTGGGAAGATGACATCAAATCTCGTCTGCACATTAAAATTAATTACAATCACAGCTAGCCTAGGAGTGCACCACTTCACAGAATTGTGTGCTTTTTGAGTTTGTATTGTAAAGCACCAGCTTTAATACTATAAAAAAACCCCTGGGGGATCAGGTTGGGATTTGAGGCAATTGGTGCACTTAACTGTCCTGTTAATGACTCACTTTTGAAAGGGCATTTGAGATTTCTGCATCTAGGCAGGGAAGGGGCTGCTCCACAGCAGTAGGGGCCACTATTTCCCTCTCCACCACCCTACCCTGGGGCCTCCCAAGCCTCAATCAACTCTCGCCTACGCATGTTCAGTGTCACGGTTCCAGGAACTTCTGCGGTCCCAGCTGTGGCCATCGCTGCAGGTGGCGCTGCTGAGGTTGAAAAGCTGTTGCCATCTGACTGGCCGGCAGCTCTTGAAGGTAGGACAGTCTGCCTTAGAGCTTGAGATGGTGTTGGAAGTGACCACTACAGGCAACTGCATTCCTGAGCCACATAAACTAGCATGTGCAGGACCATTAGAGACAGTCTTGCTCTTCATTTTCAGCCAATAGGTGAGTCTACTGTCTTTATATTAAATCCTGGATGTGGAATCTAGGAGTGTAAGAGACAAGAATACACAATTTATTCTTAATTCTGATTAGAGAGAAGGAACTAGTGCTCCTCCCTGCATTTCACAGCACTTCCTGATGGCTTCCCCTTTAGCGCTGGAGCATTATAATCTTAATTTATTGCTGCATTTCTCCACCGTTCTGGTGTTTCTTTTTCTATTTGATCCTGTAGGTATTTTAAAGGAATCGTACATTCCTACCTTTTCCTTTCCTCTTTCTGTTTCCTGTGTTGTGTCTTCATTTTTCACCTGAAGGAATCATTTTCAACTTTGACCCCATCCAGGGATTTGACAGAGGGAATCATCTGCTTTGAGTAAAACGTGTCCACAAAGTGAGACAGAGTCTACATACGCTACCTACCTTCCTACCTGTTGCTGTCATACCCTTTTTTGGCATTTGGGACAAGGAACCTGTAACTACTGGAAGCTGGCCCCGAAGAGGATGTAGACTTAGTCATGCCTCCTATCTGGACATTTGCGATGAATGGAATCAGTCTGCTGTTCACACTTCAGGTAGTGGAGGGCATCGTGGAGAGTGGACTGTATGGATGAAGTAAACATTCCTAGTTATGTCCAAAAATGTGAGATGAAAGTCGTGTTTTAGCTTGTTTTCAGTATCCTACCATTGTCCCACTGAAGGTTAATGGTGCCATTTGTGTTTTTCTATATTCCAGTAACATAACATAATATAACACAAAAGGGTTAGAGTCTTGTAGAGATAGAAGTCTTAATATTTATCAACAACACTAATTATCTACATGGTTAGAATATCACAGAATTACACACATGGTCTGGGTTCCATGCTTACTAATATTACTGTAATTACATACACATTGCTAAGGACTACACTGACTTCCTGACACAAAGAGAGTGATAGATAAAATAGGCAAGTGCATCTATACCAGAACATTGCATGTTATGATGCCAAGTAACTGTCTTGAAGGTACAGATCTGTCAGGCTTGGAATCTGTGCTATAAAACAACAGTTAAATCACTCAATGATGATACAAATGGATGCAGCATGTATAACATTAATCTCTACCATTTGTGCCTCAAATTTGTCTTCAAAATCTGACTTGATGTTGTGATGAAGCTGTTCCTTTAACAAAGTTAAGCTGTCATAGAGTCATAGAGATGTATAGCCCTGAAACAGATCCTTTGGTCCAACTCATCCGTGCCGTCCTTGAATTTTTTTTTCAAAAGAGGTTGCAAAAGATACACACTCCGAAAAGTCTAGGTTTGAATAGTTTTAGGGGCAGTTTGATTATAGCTAACAGATACTGCTTCAGGCAAAAGGCTTTCAAATTAAAAAAAAACACTTGTATAATGATAAGGGAGTGGCCAGTTCTCCAAGTTCAGTTTTTCCCTGGTTTGGTTTGGTCTGACTAATCACTGAGAGCAGTCAGGCAGTTGTGAAGCTGCTGGACTTAAAGAAGCAGGTCCATGCTGACCCTCCCTCTCTCTGACTTCTCTCCTGGAAGAACATGTGTTTGATTTTGCCTTTTGTGCAAACGTGTGTTTGTGGGGACTGTTGCAAGTATTGGGAACTGCATCATTAAGTTGATCGTCTATTGCTTTTTCGGATAGGCTGTGTTATTCAGTATTCTGTTCTCTTTTGTTTGTGTTTCATTTGGTCGTCTTGTAAATAAATTCTGTTTTGTTTAAAACTAAGTGGTTTGACCAGCTGCATCGCTCCCAGAATATCCACTCTACACATGCTTAATACAACTAGCAAAGTTAGGGTCTGGGCTACTTTCTTGAAATGTTTTGAGGGGCTCTGGCCTGATTCATAACAGACTGGAGGCTCTTTGAGGGATTCGTTCTTAAATTCCAAATTGAGATTAGGGTTGTTGGACTCAAAGTGGTAGGTATTAGTCTCTTTTGTTCCAGGTGTTGAATTTGGTTGGATTAAATGGTGCTTGGGATTGCAATGGCTCTTTCAATCACCAAGAGTTTTCTGGGCTGGAGGAAATGAACTTGGGTGTTTTACAAAAGATGACTAAGGCCAAGCTGCTGGAATTAGCAAACGAGCTGGAGTTGGAGCTGCCTCCTACTGTGAGGAAAGGAGAGATAATTACAGAAATAGCCCAGCATTTGAATTTGGTGGAAATGCCATCAGAATCTTAGAGATGGCAAAAATTTCTCCAAATACTGCAATTTCCCATGAGGTGCAACAATTAGCTCAGTTGGCTGGATAGCTGGTTTGCAATGCGGAGTGATGCCAACAGCATGCGTTCAATTCCTGCACTGACTGAAGTTACCATGAAGGATTTTCCTTCTCAAACACTCCCCTTGCCTGAGGTGTGGTGATGCTCAGGTTAAAATACCACCAGTCTTCTCTCTCTCTCTCCACCAACCTCCACCCACCCCCCATAACAGAGAGCAGCCCTGTGGTAGGACTGTACCTCACCTCCAGAAGACATTATCATGGCTAAAACTGTGACACCAAGCAGATGTGAAGACCCTGGAAAATTTCCTTTACACTCCCAGGTTTCTGGGCATGACATATTCTGGAGTTAGCAACATAGCATCTAGCAAAGAGCAGAAAATGACAGGGGAAAGGGTTTGAATTAGCTCCACAAAGCCCAGTATCGTGTCACCAAGTCACCCTTTATTGACACTTCATTGACAACAATCTAGAGCCAGCTCTCAGAGTGAACAGGATGGTCTGACCCTCATGTTTATATCTGCCAGCCAGGGCTCCCTGATTGGGGCTGTGTTTCTGGTTCAATCAGGGAACTTATATTCTATAAGGTCCGCCTGGCTGACCTTGTCACCATCGTTCCAGGGTCATTTCCTGGCCTGCACAAAAGGTTCTTCAGCATAAGTGTAAATACTGTTTTTACACTCCAAATGTATTGCCTGACCTGATGAGAGTTTCTAGTTTTCTTTAAAGTGGCTTTGTGATTCATTGCAAATGAATGATACAAAGGCTTTAATTTCATTTGTATGGTGAATACCTTTCTATAATTCCTTCAGGGGTATTAATCTCTTTAAAATATAATGAAATAGTAAACAAAATAATTTCATAAAAACATAAACTGCTATCACCATGCAGTAGTTTCAACAGCATTAAGTTAATGGGGTAACATTATTTAATCAAAATGTGGAAATTGCTGTAATGATATAAAGCATTGTTTGCACATAATTTAAGTGTTTGCTCTTTGATGTCAGCACAATACCTTTGGGTCTCCATAGTGGATAAATGACATTTTTGCTTTGTTTTTTAAACTACACCATGGTTATAAGGACTTTGCGATATTTACACTGCACAGTTTCATAAGGTAATGATATGAATCAGGGCCAGGAGGATCTCTTTGACTATGAGATCCTTGACTGGGGCTGTTAATCTGGGCCAATCAGGGAGCCCTGGCTGACAGATATAAACAAAAGACTACACCTGCGTGCACACAACATGACTGCTGGGGATAAATAACTAAATAAACAGCAGGCTCAGAAGGTCTGCCCAATCTGGGGACTGACTCCAAGCTGGCTCGTCAAAGTCTGTGTACTGTGCAAATGGAAATAAAGGTTGACTTGGTGAGGGGATACCGGCCTCTGTGCACACATTTCACAAAATAACTTCAGCTAACCCACTCAGCCTCACACCCTGAGTCAAGCATCAATCATGCCCTGCCTTTCAAGTGAGAATCTACCTTAAACACTGTACCTGATTAGTAGGTGGTTGCAGCACAAGCCTGTTAAAATGTTGTCAACTCAACACACTTTCCCCTTCCAGAATGTCTTCTCCATCGGTGATGTAACTGTTTGTTCAATGCTATACCTCCACTATTCGAATATGATAGCCACTGAAATGTGAAGAATTTCCAGCAAAAGTCCTGAATTTGCTAATTTGAACCCCTGGCTGCTTGTCCCATTCTTCTGCATCTTCTTCCTGAGATGTCTCTGCTCAAGCTCAGCACTTACCCACAGTGCCATGATCTCAACAATAGGTAGGATAAAGGGGCAAGTCCCAAATTCGCCCCATCCAGAATGGGAATCGAACCCCGTGCTATTGAATCCATAATGGTCATCCAACCAGCCAGGATTCCCAAGGAGTTGTTGTTCCACAAGCTACCTTTAATTTGGCTACTTATTATGAAATCTCACAATCAAATACTGAAACAGATATTTAAACTTTATTGCATGCAGCAACAAAATAGGTTCCCTCAAGTAAACGAGTGAAGCCTCAGAACCCGACTTGGCTATTACCTGATGAATGGCATAAGTCTCTGGATGTCCAGGCTTCCATCTTGGTGCAGTGTGGTTCTCTGGAGTTCTGTTCCCGAGGAATCCTTATAAAATCTTATATACTTTTCTGACTTTCAAGTTTGTGATTTGAGATTATTGATCCGTTAGATTCTTTCATCCACAATGTTGACTAATCTTCTGGAAGTAACAACTCTTATGCCTTCTTAACAGAAGTAGCTTCCCTGATCCTTATAATATTTTGCAATGCCTGTCTGGTTGATCTTTCCTCATATTAACTCCTGAAATTCTTCTGCAGGGCAATCAATTGTCTTGTGGCTGAAGGTAGCCAGTCATCGAGTCATTGTTAAAACAATTTTGTTTATATTGCCTTGACTGATTCTTTTCCCAGGCATGAATAATTGCTTTCAATTCCTGTATAACAGTTTGTGCTTCTCCATGAACGGTTTATTCCAGATGGAGTTATTGCAGTTTCTTTCGATCCATGACCAGTTATTAAAGTTCTAAAGTTTACATTACCACCAGTTGCTATGGCAACAAACCATTTCCCTTGCATGCGACGGCCTGCAGCTATGGCAAATGATGACATAGGCTCCAGTTTCTTTCCAATCACATGGCTGCCTCTCAGGCTCATGGCTTACCATCAGTGTGTGATGGAAAGATTTCCATGTTGTTACTGAACAGTTCGACCATATTATGAATGCATCTTGGCAAATAAGGCCATGAGTGGGACTTGAACCTGGCTAAGAGACGGGGATGCTACCCAATGCACCACAAGACCTTTTGTGTCCAATTGTAATCCTTCAAATGAAATAATGTTCTCAAAATTTTCATTTCTACACCACTTAATAACTTGTGTACCTCGATAAGTTTACCTGCCAATCACTTCCTTTCAAGGTTTCATGGCTCATTTTAGCAGTGTGACAACAAGAGGTGATAGACCCCAAATTAATTGTGAGATATTCTGACAAACAATCCACTCCAGCAACAAGCTGAAAACAAAATTGTGAAAGTCATGAAGAACCCTCATTGTTTTATGGCATGCTAAAGTTCACTCTCACTGCCTGCCCTGGCTTTATGCTTCAACAGTGGAAAACTGTAAGTCCAGATGCCAAATGACAGGATCAAGGTTAGAATCAATGAGTACTGAGGGAGTGCTGCACTGTCAGAAGTGCCCTGTCTCTAGTATGACATTTGGGTAACAATAGATGTGAGCAGTTCTGAGCAAGTCAAAGATGCTTGTCTACTGTGAGCCCTATGGAGGAGAGAGCTCACCTCATCAAAGTACCAGTCGCAAAGCCAACAGAACTGCAGCATCCAGCGTGACAGAGAACAGTCAGGAGGACAGTGTATTTCTGCTTTAATGCCTCTCCTCAACTCCCACAGAGTGGGTGTGTTCTGGCATGAAGAGAAAACATTTGTAGATGGTCTGTGAACATGGCCCTCTTGCTTCCTACGCCACAACTATCCATCACCTTCAGCTGAGTTCTTGTTTCCAGGCACATGACAACAAGGACCACAGGAAGCAGGGAGATCAGAGGGCACCAGAACGTCATCATTGTAGAGGCATCATCACTTTGTCTAACACTCACAGCCCACAGCTCAGATACTGCCGCAACACATACCATGTGCTATTGGGATCAGCACTGGCCAAATCATCAGGCACCAATGGGTGACAAACAGGCCGGAGGTGAAGGATGGTTCAGGTGCCAGCTCACTGGCAGACAAGTTCCATTGCAGACAACCAAGAAGGGAACCATGATGGGATGGCATGCAGATCAGCACTGACTGGACATGTTGCAGATGGTGCTGCACTGGGCTAGCCTTCCATTCAGCCTCCTGTCACTGCCAAGACATTTGACTCCAACTTGGCAGAGGCTGTAGTGTTGAGCCTGACCTTACTGCAGTCTGCTCTCGGGCTCCTGGTTGTGTTGCAGTCCCAGAGGCACTGATAATCCTTACCTCTAGCAGCCTTTATGTGTGCAGGTCAATTGTTCCTGTGCCGCACTCCATGCCAAATGTCAAAATTCACCAAATCATGTTTAATACACTTTGTAATAGCTGCTGGTGGCATAGTCTCTCCATGGGATCATGAGACAGATCTTCACATTGCTGCAGAATTTACATGAAGTGCATGAATTTTACATATATAATTTGGTCATTGGCAATTGGTTGCATCCTGTTGTTTGTGAACTGGCTGCTCTGCTTCCTTTCATGACAACAACACACAAAGTATACTTCATTGGCTATAAGATATCAGCAAATGAGTAGTATGGATACAGGGGCTCTTTGTATCTTTCCTCTGTTTTCATTTGCAATTTGAAAAATAATGTCTTCTTAGTCATTACACAAACAGGCCCCTAAGTTGGTATAAAATAAGTTAGAGTTACAGTACCTGGTCAAATTTTAATTAGCGCTTGTCCAATCCATTAATGAATCACATCAGCCCTAAAGGCACACTATAGGAAATCGACCTTTTGGGTTCTTTCAAAAGAACGATGGATGTGTTTTCGTTTCCATTGGCTAACGTTAGTGAAACGCTTATCCAGAGGGTAAAGCATCGATTTTGCCTCATGTTTCTGCTAACTATTTAACAAAATAACAGAGGAAATGCAATTACCTAGAAATAATTGTTTGTCCAGTTAACACACACACATGTTTATCCCATTAATGACACAATGTTTGTGCAATTGTCAGGCAAAGGGCTGTGCAATTAGTGTACAAATATTAGTTCAATTATCGTATAAATATTTGTGTTGTTAGTATACAAGCACTCATTGTGCTTGAATCCAGGTGCTTAGTTTATTTTTCCAACAGAGCAGTTATTAAGAGAATATTATTGTCGTGTTGAATGATCTTATGCTAATATCATAAAAATAATGACACCTCAGTGACAATCTTCGACATTTTTAGTAGAAACTTTACTGTGTAATGAGAATCAAAGACATTTTTTTCAAAAATTTTCACCTTGCGCTCAACAAGACAATTCTCAAGAAATCCAAGTTTAGGGGAATACAAAACATTATGCTGCATGAGAAGAGAGTGCTGATTGGTTGGTGAGTGGACACTGATTTGTAGAGGTGTTGTCATGGAGAATTTTCCCATTAATGTTGATTGACTGTTAACAGCCAGGCTTTGTTTATATTTTAAACCAGGCAGATTGACTCTCAACATTGCCTCGGGAAATGATACAGTGAATGGCTACCAGGGTACGTAGAGGCACAGCTCTCACAAATATCTTTGTTAGATTCCATGGGAAATGTGTCTTTGATGGAATAACACCCAATCTTCTAACCCACAATTATTTCCATAATGCAGATGACAATTGCACCAAATCTGAACCTGCAATTTCATGTAAACAATGTGTATGTCTGAAGGGACTCCATCCTGTGGTCAAAGTCACTGTTGAAATGGAGCGGTTGTATGAGCTCCCTTTCCTCAATGTCCCAGGTTGAGACATCAGCTGCAGAGTTTTCTACGATAGTCTACTGCAAACCTACATTCCCTACTCAGTATAAACTGGGATTCCTATGTTCCACATACTATAAGACTGATCTTAATAGTGATTTTTAAAGTAGGAATTGAATTGAATTGAATTGAATTTATTGTCATGTGTACAGAGACACAGTGAAAAGCATTGTCTTGCAAGCAATACAGGCAGACCACATAGTTAAATAGCATAGATAAGTAAATAATAGCTAAACAATGGCATAAACCAAAACACATGTACATGCGAATGTTAAGAGTTTGTGAGTCCATTCAGTATTCTAACAACAGTAGGGTAGAAACTGGTTGGAAACCAGCTGGTGCATGTGTTCAGGCTTCTGTACCTTCTCCCTGATGGTAGAGGTTGGAGAAAAACATTGCCAGGGTGGGATGGATCTTTGAGAATGCTGGCGGCCTTTCCTTGACAGCGAGGCTGGGAGATGTATTCCATCTATGGGAGGTTGGCCTTTGTGATTGCCCGGGCCGAGTTCACCACTCTCTGTAATCGTCTCAGATCTTGAATGGTACAGTTGCCGTACCAGGTAGTGATACATCCAGGCAGAATGCTCTCGATGGCGCACCTATAAAAGTTGGCAAGGGTATTCACCGTCATGCCAAATTTTCTCAGCTGCCTGAGGAAGAAGAAACATTGTTGGGCCTTTGTAACCAGTGCATCCACATGAAAAGTCCAACAAAGCTTGTTGTTGATGGGTACTCCCAGGAACTTTACACTCTCCACTCATTCCACCTCTGTGCTGTTAATGTGTAGGGGGACATGAGTAACATCCCGCCAAAAGTCAATAATGAGTTCCTTGGTTTTGCCGGCATTGAGAGCTAGGTTGTTCTCTGTGCGCTATTTTTCCAAGTCTTCCACCTCCCGACTGTAGTCTGTTTTGTCACCATCTGAGATTCGACCGACTATGGTGGTGTCATCAGCAAATTTGTGAATGACATTAATCTGGTATTTGGTGACGCAGTCATGGGTATACAGCGAGTACATAGGGGGCTGAGTATGCACCCCTGGGGGGGCTCCAGTGTTGTGTGTTAGTGAGGATGAAATATTGTCCCCCATCTTCACTGATTGTAGCCTGTGGGTCAGGAGACTAAGGATCCAGTTGCAGACAGTGGGGTTTCGTCCGAGATCACTGAGTGTAGTAATCAGTCTCAAGGGGATAATAGTGTCGAAGACTGACCTGTCATCAATGAGTAGATTTCTTACATTGCTGTTCTTGGTGTAAAGATGTTCTAGGGAGGAGTGAAGGGCAAGTGACGTGGATCTGTTGGTCCAATAGACAAGTTGGAGTGGATCAAGAGTAGTGAGGAGGCTGGAGTTGATTAATGCCATGACCAGCCTTTCAAAGTACTTTCTCACCACCGAAGTTAGGGCCACTGGGCGGTAGTCATTGAGACATGCTGCATGAGCCTTCTTAGGCACAGGGATGATGTTGGCCTTCTTGAATCAGGCAGGGACAATGGCCTGCTGCAGGGAGTGGTTGGAAATGTCTGAGAAGACCTCTGCCAGTTGATCTGCGCACGCTCTGAGTACACAGCCAGGTCCTCTGTCTGGTCCCATCGCTTTCCTTGGATTCACACAAAGGAAAACTGATCCGACCTCTGATGCAGTGACTGCTGGGATAGATTCGTCAGGACATGTCAGAATAGGTATTTCCTGATGAAGGGCTTATGCTCGAAACGTCGAATTCTCTATTCCTGAGATGCTGCCTGGTCTGCTGTGCTTTGACCAGCAACACATTTGCAGCTGTGATCTCCAGCATCTGCAGACCTCATTTTTTACTCGAAGATTTTAACCTACTGCGAATCCTCTTACAAGGATGCCTTCCTTGAAGAAGCTCTCTTCCATTCCTGATGAAGGGCTTATGCTCGAGACGTCAAATTCTCTATTCCTGAGATGCTGCCTGGCCTGCTGTGCTTTGACCAGCAACACATTTGCAGCTATTACCTCTCAGCTGAAATTCTTCTCAAAGTGAGGATAGAAGGCATTGAGCGAGGGACCTGGGAGGGATATATCATCGTCTGCTATTTAGCATTGTCTCTTTTTAGAACCTGTGATGTCATTCAGTCCTTGTCATAGTTGCCGGGTGTCTGTCTGGGTCTCTAGTTCGGATCAGTATTGGTCCTAGGCTGTCTTAATGGCTCTGCAAATGTCTTAATTGGATTCCTTATATTTGAGTGGGTCTCCTGATCTGAAGGCCTCACGCCTGGTTTTTATGTCCTGCTTCATCCAGGGTTTCCTGTTGGGGAACACCCGGATTGACTGCCTCGGTATGCAGTCCTCCACACACTTGCTGATAAAGTCTGTGGCGTTGGTGGCGTACTTGTCCAAGGTACCCGTGGACTGTTTGCACATGGCCCATCCAGCTGATTCCAGACAGCATCGGAGTTGATCCTCTTCCTCCTCCGACCAGCACTGGACCTGTATCTGTGAGGGGGGTCTCCTGCTTGAGCTTTTGCCTGTAGGCCAGGAAAAGAAACACGGCATTGTGGTCGGAGTTCACAAAATGAGTGCGGGGGATGGAGCGGTAGGCATCTTTCACAGTGGTGTAGCAGTGGTCTAAAATGTCCAGGCCCCTGGTGGGGCAGGTAATGTTCTGGTGGTACTTGGGCAACTCCCTCCTTAGATTGACTTGATTGAAGTCTCCAGTTCCAATAAACAGAGCCTTTGGGTGTTCCATCTCCAGGGTGTTAGTGGTGGTGTACAGCACATCCAGAACTTCCTCAACCTTTGCTAGTGACGGTATGTACACAGCAGTTAGTATAGCAGCGGTAAATTCCTGTGGTAGATTGATGGTGAGGAATTCAAGGTTTGGGGAGCAGTGGCTGCCCAGGGTTGCAGTGTCTATGCACCACAAGTTGTTGATTAAAAAGCAAACCCCTCCACCCTTTGTCTTACCCGGTCCATATGATGGATAGAAAAACCATCAGCCTGAAGTGCGCAGTTGGGAATGGATGGGTTGAGCCAGGTTTCTGTAAAGCAGAGTGTGCAGCAGTCCCACAGTTCACGCTGGAAGCTGCGCAGTGATCTGGGTTTGTCCATCTTGTTCTCCAGAGATTGTACATTTGCTAGGAAGGAGGGGGATTTGAAACTGCATAGCCTCAGTCTTACTAGTAGGCCATCACGCTTACCCTGATTTCTCACAGGTTTCTTACATTTGAGTGGTCTGGTGGTCTGGAATGGATTGTGACTGCTCCCAGTTAGGTGATCCTTCCTTGCTGTGGAGCAGGTAGATTGCAGTTTCGTGTATTTTTGCAGATGGTCTGCTTAGGACCCAGTGTAGCAGGTAATTTACTGTGTGTTGTTTTTTTAACCGGAAGGAGTTTGCTTAGGACCCAATGGAGAAGTTGCTGATTTCAGTTGCTGCTGGTTTGCTGCTCCAGGTCCAGCCATGTTGTTTGCAAGTGTTTTGGCTGCTGTCCAGGTAAGTTCTGATCAATTTCATGCCAGGCAGGCATCTTATTGGGCCGGGAGGGTTTCGCGTTGGTTCTCCTTCCTGGGGCAGGTCTCTCGGATCCCTCCATTTTCCGGCAGGCCGCAAGCCTGGGGCTCATGTAGGCTCTCTCCAGCTGGCCTGACCTTCTTCCAGGGTGGTCGGATGGGTCATGGGCACCACGGGGTTTACTGCCTTCATCCAGTCAGCTGGCTTTGAGGATCGGAGGAGCTTCAAACCTGTGAGTTTAGATAAAACATAGTTATTGGTAATTAGTAAGATCCAAATCATTTGTTCACTGTGCATTAGTCAGGGCAGTCAATCTGCCTGGTTTAAAATTTAGACAACACTTGACTGTGAACTGGCAATCAACACTAATGGCTGCATATAACAACCATCAGCACTCTCCATCATGCAGTATAATGGTGGGTTTTCCCATTGACTTGGCACTCTTGCAAATTGTCCTGATGAGTGCAACGTGCAAAGCGTTGACAAAGTGCAACTTTGTTCAATATGACTGAGCAGCCAAATTACTGTGCATGGACTGTGACACATTTGGAGCAGTAATGATATATCAACACAACAGACGTAGCCAGAAAAATGCTGTCAGTATGTAAATATTGTTAGACCGACAATGGCCATTTTTGTTAAAACTAAGTGAACAGAAACACCTTACGCACACACAGAATGGTTGAGCAAATGTCAGGCCTGTGAGCCCATCGCTGACAATTAATTGCGTGTGAAATTTTCTTATCCCGTATATACTTGTGTAATAGTCAAATTTGTTTTGACTACTTTTTAAGGTTAGATTTATGGGGCTAACCATTACATGGATACAACTTTTGAGGGACTGAAATTCATGCCCGTCAAAATTCATAGCATATCATTAGCAGAAGGCCACCTGACCTCTAAACAAATAAAGAAAAGAAAATGAATTATGGTAATTCTGAAAACCTGGAGCAGAACCCAATAGCCAGCGGACTGGAAGACAGGGAGTGGCATGGAAAAACTGGCAGACTGGAAAGCTGGAGCAGAACATGATGGTCTGCAGACTGAGTCATAAACGTTGATCTGTTATCTGTGAAGAATTGGGGTTAATGTTTACATGAGATATATGGAAAATTCCAGATTATTTGGTCAAAAATAGGGAGTTGACTTTTACATGAGATCAACTATTACTCGAGTATATATGGTAGTTACATTGTGAACCTGACTGAGAGAATTATTGCTTGCATTAGACACATTAAAATTAACTGGCAAAGCAAGTTACAGGCCACTGGCCATCTGGAACTACAATAGATGCGTGAAACAACAACAAAAACATCTTGTATTTATATAGCACTTTTAAATTAGTGAAATATCCAAAGATGCTTCATTGGGCATTGTAAGGCTGAATGTAACAGCCCGATATATGGAGGCCACATAAGGAGGTTTTAAGGAATGCCTTAAATAAGTAGCAGGCGTAGAGAAGTGGAGGAATACTGGGTTGGTATTCGGGTCACCAAGGATGGAGCAATTACAACAAGGGAAGTTCAAAGAGTCATACAGCTCAGAAACAAACCCTTCGGCCCAACCAGCCCAATACCAAACCCAATCCCAAACATGTCTAGTCCCACCTGTCTGCTCTGGCCCATCTCCCTCCAAACCTTTCCTATTCATTAACTCATAGAAGTGTCTTTTAAACATTGTAACTGTACCCACATTCACCACTTCCTCAGGAAGCTCATTTCAGAGATGTAAAAAATTTGCCCCTCGTGTGTTTTTAAAACCTCTCTCTTCTCACCATAAAAATAATATGCCCCCTAGTCTTGAAATCCCCCATCCTCGGGGAAAGACACTGACCATTAATCTATCTATACAGCTCATGATTTGATAAACATCTATAAGGTCACCTCTCAACCTCCTACACTCCAGCGAAAAAAAAATCCCCGTCTATCCAATCTTTCTTTACAATTCAAATCTTTTAAACCTGGCAACATCCTGGGAAATCTCTTCTGAGCACTCTCTAGAGAAGAGTGCAGATATCTTCAGTGCTTGGGGGCTGGTGTTGGTTGCAAAGATCGGAAGGGGCTTGGCCATGGAGGGGTAGTTGTAAACAAAGATATAAACCTTAAATTTGAGAGACTATTTAACCAAATGTGAGAGTGAGCACAGTGGGGTTGGGTAAAAGTAGTCATGGGCACCATAATTTTGGGTGACCGTATGTTTACAGACAGTACAACATGGAGAACAATGGAATGATCTGGGTTTGTCAGGGGTTCAGCTACCCGTGAGCTAAGGCAACCAAGGGTGGGGGTTGAGCAATGTTTTTTATATTGGATATCGGTTGTTTCCTAATTGGTACAAATTTGGGATCAACAGCCCATCTCTGGGCTAAATATGACACCCAAGGTTGGAGAAAGTGAGGACTGCAGATGCTGGAGATCAGAGTCGAGAACGTGGTGCTGGAAAAGCACAGCAGGTCAGGCAGCATCCGAGAAGCAGGAGAATTTCGGGCTTAAGGCCTTCATCAGGAAAACACCAAGGTTGTAAAGACAGTACTCAAGGAGGAAATGATGGTTTGGGAACAGAATTTGGAGCGTGGGCTGAAGACAATAATTTTGACAATTTCTGTTGACCCAACACTGGATGTCAGCTAAATAGTCTTACCATATAGAGATAGTGGAGGGGTTGAGGGTGGTGATGTTGAGGGGGATGTTGGATGTCCTCACTGCACATGGAAAATTAAAGCCTTGCTTGCAGAGAAGGTCACCAAGGGACAGCATGGAGGTAAGAAACAGGAGAGGGCCTAAAACAGATTCTTGCTGGACACCGGAGGTAACGATGTGGAGGAGTTGGGGAGGGTGGAGGGAGAGAAGCTTCTGCTAGTTATTCTATGGCTCTAACTGGGTAAGAATGGAACTCGGCAAGAGCAGGATGACTATAAAGATGTTAAGAATGATGTGGTCATCCTTGCAAAAGGATGCAGTAAGGTCAACCAGGATTAAGGTTCCACATTCACTTCAGGTGTCATTGATAGGACACGCTTCACTACTGTGTGTAGTGGGGGTCAACAATCTCAATGGAGGGGAATATACAGTGTTACAGGTTAGGTAACTGTTCATTCACAGTGAAGTTTAATACCAAGTGCAGAGATTTGCTAATTTCTCCAGCTTGAGAGCAGACACCAGGATATTTTGGGACCAAATGAGTTGTTACAAGAGCAGAGCTTTCATTCTGCAAACCTTTCACTTTAAATTTTCAGACAGTAGTGAGGCCACAGTGATATTTTGGGAATGTCTGTGGCCAGCCACATTCTAATCTGCACCAAAGCCAGGTCTCTGTGTCCTGACAGAGTTCCTGCCAGACAGAGTTTTGACCCACAGACTCAGTGATAGTCAGATAGCTAAGGACATAAATAATATGATGGTAATAGCTGAAATGGTTCTTAAAATGCACAGCTGGGGACTGAGTGGTGCTGATTTAAAAAATAATAATTTACTTCAGCTATCAAAGAAAGAACCAGGGGAAAGATGAGGTGATTTCTTTCATGCAACCAGTTGTTTTGATCTGGAATGCACTGATTGAGAAGTGAACATGATAATGACTTACAAAAGAGGTCTTTGAAAATACTTGAAAAGAAAATAAATATCAGCATTATCGGGAAATAGCAGGAACAAATTGACCAGAACTTTGAAAGAGCTAGGATAGTTCTGAGGGGCCAAACGGCTTTCTTCTCTGCTGTATCATGCTTCGGTTGTTCAGCACAACATTTCTGGGATCTCATCGAGGTAACCAATGACAACCAGAAAAGTTTCTAGATGCTAAGTATGTTTTGCCAAAGTGTTGAGAAAATTCCCTTGAAAAGGATTGGGTGCAAAGGACACAAGTATGCACCAGCTTCAATTCCTGTGTTTCGCTGGTTTAGCTACGAGTTGGACAATATTATGGGACATCGTGTTTGCACTCAGCACCCCACCCTAACCTGTCTGATGTTGCCCAAGCATAACATTCCCTGAACTCCCTGCCCCTACCTAGGTATAGTCCAGTCCTGGGAAAGCCCTAACATCTAGAATTGGGACATTAAAATAACCTTTGCTTTAGTAAAAAAGCAAATTACTGTGGATGCTGGAATCTGAAACCAAAAGAAAAAATGCTGGAAAATCTCAGCAGGTCTGGCAGCATCTGTAAAGAGAGAAAAGAGCTGACGTTTCGAGTCGAACTAACCCTTTGACAAATTTCTCTCCTTACAGATGTTGCCAGACCTGCTGAGATTTTCCAGCATTTTCTCTGTTGGACCTTTGCTTTAGGTTTGGTGCAATGTCAACAGTTGTCTTCTGGCTGCTTTCTCATTTTGCAGCTGTTGCACCCAGGGGCATTTTGATTTCCATGTTTTACCATCTCTAAAGTTTTCAACAACCTGGGCCTACATCATTGGAGTGGACATCAAACCTCATATGCCTGTTGTTATGAAGTTGAAGATGTGCACTGTACCTTTAAGAGAGAGTAAATGCTGTTTTTCACTGAGAGCTTACAAGTACCTGTCACATGATGGAGTAGCAGTCTCAAAATGTATTGGATAATTGAAAATATGTAACATTTGGCTGTGACATAGATATGCGTTGGTTGCTGTTTTGACAACAATTCAAATTTCACCTATTAGTTTAAATTTATGCCGCAAGATACTAAAACCCAATTGAGTTTGAATTTATTGTTTTTGCCAACATCGTACCAATGAGATGATCCAATGTTGGGGGGATAAAAAAGGCAGGCCGTTTGAACGTCATACAGAGTAACTGCCATCGCGAGAGTAACTGCCAATGAAACATTCTCTATCAAAGGTACACTTTCATATGAAACCTATTCACAGTAAAAAGAAAGAAGACAACCCAGGGAGATCTTTAGCTGGAAGAAAGGCACTGACGATGACAGCTGCTGTGTGGGTATGAAATTAAGCAGATGTAATGTTAGTGAGTGTTTTTTTGGAACAGCATATTGTTGTAGTGTTGGAGGCAGATAAGCAGTTAAGAGAAGGGGGGAGCTTAGAGTTGTGAATAGTTGTTGTTTAATGTTCACTTTTAGAGTTAAAGAATAAATTGATATTATTTTCTTTAAGTAGTGGAATCTAGGAGTTCTGTGTCACACACAGAGTACAAGATGAGGTGAGCTTTTCTGGGTGTTTAGTTTAAATGACAGAGAAGTTCACCACCATGTCGTAATATCTTGGGGGCTGAGGTCCGTGACTTGGGCAGGTTTGGACAGATTCAGTCTGAGATTTGGACAGATTTGAACAGATTTCATGTACGCATGATCCCAGCAGATTTAAACACTTGCTGATTAGTGTCCTAGATGCTTAATTAAAACGTAGGTGTAACAATTTGTTTAATTTCGGTTACTTGTGGTTGGTTAAATTAAAAGTGAGAGAAATGGCTCCTAAGATTGCTAAGGAGGCTCTGGGGTTTGTAGATGATTCCCAAATTTGCCAAGAACGTTTAGAAAGACAGAGAACGGCTATATTTTTAGAATTAGCAAATAAGTTAGAGTTGTGTCTAAGCAGGGACAAAAGGAAAGCTGAAATTGTAATGGAGTTAGTCAAGCACTTAGGTGTGTCAGAGAAATAGAAAAGCACAGTAGAAAAACTTAAATTACAATTGATCAAATGGAGTTAGAAAATAAACAATGGGAAAGAAGAGCCATGAGAGAAGAAAGAGAGAGAGAAGGAAGAGAGAGAGAAAGAGGGAGACAAGAGAGAGAAAGGGAGAGAAAAGTTGAACTTCAGAAGTTGTGAATTAGTCAGAAAAGTCAAGTTAACAGGATGGAGATGAAGAGAGAAGGTAGAGATACAATCAAATATGTTAAAACACTGCCACATTTTGATGAGAAAGATGTTGAAACCTTTATTGCATTTGAAAAATTGGCTAGGCAGGTGGAGCGGTCAGAGGACTTGTGAGTAATGCTAGTTCAGACGAAACTGTTAGGCAGTGAGGTATTTGCAGCGCTGTCAGATGAGGGTCAAGAACTTATGTAGATGTCAAACAAGTTATTTTGAGTGCTTATGAATTGGTACCAGGACCATATAGGCAGTGGTTCAGAAACATAAAGAAGGAACCAGGTCAAACTTCCGTTGAGTTTGAAAGATTTAAACATAGTAATTTTGATAGATGGGTGCGGGCCCTAAAATAGGTAAGACCTATGAGGCTCTAAGACGGATTGTTCTGCTGGAGGAGTTTAAAAACTCACTTCCAGAGATGATAAGAATTCACACGGAGGAACAGAAAGTTCAAGAAGTGAGAAGAGAGGCAGAGATGGTAGATGAATATATACTGGTGCATAAGGCAAAATTTAACTTCCGGCAAGAATTTCATCCTGTGAGGGATAGAAATTGGGAGAAGGGGAGGTCCTACCCTATAAAAGAAAGATTAGAACACACTCATAATAGTTCACCACAGGTGAAAAAAGAAGCCCAAAAGGATGAAAAGGAGGTGAAAGGCCTCAGGTGTTTCCACTGTTGTAAAGTAGGATATATAGCGCTGGTCGTTAAAGAAAGGCACTGTGGGAAAGGATGTGGTAGAAGGGGCACTAGTGAAAGTAGTAAAGGAATCCTCAAGAAAAGTTGAGGAGTTGCAGGAGAGTGCACAGCCTAGGCAGGGGCTGGGTATTGAGTGAGTGCCTGATCTCGACAAAGACTTCACCTCTGTGGGTAAAGTTTACTCAGAAAGCACAGGGGAGGAATGGAAAGAAGTTATAATTTTGAGAGATATAGGATCTAATCAGTCTCTAATAGTAAGAGATGAATGTATTTGTACTCTTTCTGACGTTACTCGAGAGATTATGGGATAAGTGGACAGAAATTTAGTGTTCCCCTTTGTAAGATCAGGTTGGAGTGCCACCTCAAGACTGGGAAAGTAACAGTGGGAGTGATTGACAGAATGTCAGTTCCAGGAACACAATTTGTTCTTGGGAATGATTTAGCAGGATCCAAGGTGGCAGTGGCACCCCTTGTTGTGGAGAAGTGACAGGAAGACCAAGGAACTGAGGAGTTAAAAGAAAAATACTCTGGAATTTTTCCAGACTATGTAAAAACAAGATCCTGCTATCATAAGTTACAGCATGAAACGATAAATAAAGAGAAAGATGAAGGAGTTAAAGTTCAGTTAGCAGATACCTTGTTTGACATAATGATGCAGGAGAAACCTGAACAGGCAGAGGGTTAGTCAGAAGTATTTAGTCCTGAAAGGCTAATGGACTCACAACAGAAAGACGAGGCAATAAAAGATATATGTGTTGATGCATACCCAGAAAAGGAGTCAGAATGTATTCCTGAGGGTTATTATCTGATAGATAGAATCCTAAGATGAAAATAGAGACCACCCAGATTAGTGCAGAAGCAAAATGGGCAGAAGTGCACAAGATTGTGTTGCCAGTAGCAGACAGACAGGAAATGTTACAGGTAGCACATAAGCTACTAGTAAGAGATCACCTAGCTGTATGGAAGACTCAGGCTAAGGTACAACAGCAGTTCTATTGGCCTGGACTGCACAAGGATGTGGTTAAATTTTGGCGTACATGTCATACATGCCAAATGGTAGGTAGCCACAGGCAGTAATAAAACCAACACCTTTGTTGCCAATTCCTGCTTTCAAAGAACCTTTCACCAAATGGGTTATAACTGATTGTGTAGGTCCCCTCCCAAGAACTAAAACTGGGAACCAGCACTTGTTAACTATTATGGATGTGTCTACCAGATTTCCAGAGACAATTCCATTACAGAGTACCAAGACAAAAAAGGTGGTGGAGGAGTTGGTAGCTTTCTTCACACAGTATGGGCTACCCAGAGAAGATCAGTTACACCAAGGGTCTAATTTTACTGCTAGGCTGTTTAAGGAAGTCATGGATAGCTTAGGCATACAACACTCTAAGTCAAGTGGGTATCATCCTGAATCCCAGGGAGCTTTAGAAAGGTGGCATCAGACCCTGAAGACCACATTAAGAGTGTACTGTCAGGATTACCGAAATGATTGGAATAAAGGTATCCCATTTGTATTATTTGCCATTAGAGATGCCCCAAATGAATCTACTCAGCTTACTCCCTTTGAATTAATATTCGGACATAAAGTGAAAGGGCTTTTGAAATTAATGAAAGAGAAATTGAAAGGGCTGAAGTTGAAGACCTCACACTTGAATTGTATAACTGAGGCAAGGGTGGGACTAGGTTGGGTAGGTGAGTTAGCTAAACAGTATCTAAAGAGGGCACAGCATAGAATGAAGCAGGTAGCAGATAAAAACAGAAATCCAGATGTTTTGCTGTGTGGATGACATATTAGTATTGTTACCAGTGGCAGGCTATCCTTCAAAGCCAGGTTTAGTTGTCCCTGTCAAATTGAGAAACCATTAAATCCAATAAACTATCTGGTGAAGATGCTGGATAGAAAAAATCTGTATTGAGTATGTCATGTGAATATGTTAAAACTGTATCCTAATAGAGAGAGGAAACTGGAGAAACAGGTGTTAATTACTGACCTGCAGAATTAGGAATCAAATTCAGATGTTGTGGAATTTGATGTACCTCAAAATATGTTAAACAATGAGGAAATCCTTAAGGAGTGGGATAGGTTCGTGAACTATCTGTCTCAAGATAATACAACCCAGTTGAAAAATTTGTTATAGCAGTATGAGGACATATGCAGGAATAAGATGGGGAGGATTATTATTATTGTGCATGAGGTGGAACTAACGAATGTTGTTCCAATAAAACAACACCCCTACAGGCTAAATCCTTTCAAAGCCATACAGGTCCAGAAGGAAGTGGATGCGATATTCAACGAAGGTATCATCAAGCCAAGTCAGAGCAAGTGGTGTTTGCCGATTGTGTTAGTACCCAAACCTGACAGGACGCAATGATTTTGTGTGGACTATTGGAAGATCAATGCCGTAACAAAATCAGACTCATACCCAATACCAAGATATAGAGAAAGTTGGACAAGATAATTACATCACAAAGTTGGACTTACTGTGTTGTTATTGGCAGATAGCTTTTTTAGAGAAAGTGAATGAAGTTTCTGCATTTGTAACCCCCATATGGTCTTTACCAATTCAAAGTGATACTTTTTGAAATGAAGAAAGCAACAGCCCTATTCCAAAGCCTCATGAAGAGAGTTGTGGCTGGGTTAACAAACTGTGCAGTTTATTTGGGTGATATAGTGATCTTTAGTGAGTCATGGAAAGATCACATGGTGCAGTTGGCAGAGCTCTTTGAGCGATTAAGAGAAGCAAAACTGGTAATAAACTTAAAGAAAACAGAATTCACAAAGGCAGTGGCGACGTTCTTGGGACATAACATGGGTCATGGAAGATTATCCCCAAGGAATTTCCACAACCAATCTCAAAGAAAGAGGTGCTTCAATTTTTTAGTCTAAGCGGATTGTACCAGACACTGTGGTTTGTTCCAAACTTCAGCAACATGATGGCACCGCTAGCAGATTTACTGAAAAAGAACACAAATTTTGGTGGACAGAAAAATGCCAGGACGCATTTGCGAATTTAAAAGCAGTATTAACTGCCGAACCAGTTTTAGTTACACCAAGTTTTTTTGAAACCCTTCAAAGTTGCAATCAATGCTAGCGATATCGGAGTTGGAGCAGGACGATGATGATGGAGTTGAACAGCCAACTGGCTAGCTTTCAAAGAAACTCAACACCCACCACAGAAAATACTGTACCATCAAAAAAAGAATTGTTGAGTTTGTTACTGGCCTTATAACGTTTTAATGTTTATGGACAAACAGTGTGTCCATTTTGTCTGCATCGACCACAATCCTCTTACATTCTTAGAATGATTTAAAGACAAAAATATGAGACTATTTAATTGAAGTCTTATGTTACAGACTTCTAATTTACAAATTGTACATGTTGCGGGTCATACAAATGTGATAGCAGATGCATTTTCAGAGATTTAGAGGATAACATATACATAAGATTGAACAGATACCAATGTTATATATACAAATGCGTGCAGAAATTAACATGAACTTAGATTAATGTCCTATATATTCCATTGTAATGGGATCAAGAATTAGAAAAAAAAAGAAGCATTATGATGGTTTTTTTTTCTTAAGGGGGAAGTGTTATGAAGTTGAATGTCTGTACTGTACCTTTAAGAGTGAATGCTGTTATCAACTGAGAACAAATACCTGTCATATGACTAAGAGTGTACTGGATAATTGAAAATATGTAACATTTGGCTGTGAAATATATTCCTGAGTTGGTTGCTGTTTTGATAACAATTCCAGTTTAACCAATCAGTTTAAATTATGCCTCAAGATACTAAAGGTTGAGAGTATGGTGCTGGAAAAGTACAGCAGGTCAGGCAGCATCCAAGGAGCAGGAGAATTGATATTCCGGGCATAAACCATTGGTGATGAAAGGCTTATGCCCAAAACATCGATTCTCCTGCTTCTCAGTGCCTGACCTGCTGTGCCTTTTCCAGCATCACACTCTTGACTCTGATCTCCAGCATCTACAATCCACACTTTCTCCTAGTTGATTTCAACCTAATTGTGAAGCCTCTTCAAAGGATGCCTACCATGAAGAAATTCTCCTCCTCTCTATACAAAAATTTCAGTGAGTCTCTCTATCACTGCAACCCCACAGGTCATCTCCTCTGCCCTGAAGCTCTTCAGCCATATCCTGAAGCAGACTCACTACCACAGTCACATCTCCTTTCTCAGTGTTTGCCTATAGAACAGACTGATCGATTTCCTGATGAAGCATTTATGCTTGAAGCATCAAAACATCGACTCTCCTGCTCCTTGGATGTTGCCTGATCTGCTGTGCTTTTCCAACAACACATTATTGACTCTGATCTCCAGTATCTGCAGTCCTCACTTTTTCCAGGATACTAAAACCCAATCAAGTTTGAATTTATTGTTTTTGCCAACATTGAACCAATGACACAATCTAATGTTGGGGGTATAAAAAAGACAGGCAGTTTGAAATTCAGAGTAACTACCATTGGGAGAGTAACTACTATTGAGAGAGTACCCACCATTTGAAACACTCTCTATCAAAGGTACCTTTCCGTATGAAACCTATTCACAGTAAAAAGAAAGGAGGTGACCCAGGGAGATCTTTAGCCGGAAGAAGAAAGGCACTGATGAAGACAGCCACTGTGTGGTTTTGAAATTGAGCTGATGTAATTTTAATAAGTGTTTTCTTGGAAGAGCGTATTGTTATAGAGTTGGAGGCAGATAACAAGCAGTTAAGAGAAAGGGGGGTTTAGAGTTGTGAAGAGTTTCTGTTTAGTGATCACTTTTAGAGTTAAAGAATAAATTGATATTATTTTCTTTAAATAGTGGAATTTGGGAGTTCTCTGTCACTCATATTTTAACAGATTATGAGGCGAGGTGAACTTTTCTGGGTGTTTAGTTTAATTACAGAGGGGTTCACCACCATGTCGTAACACTGTGCTCACATAAAAATATAGACCCAATAATTTACCATTAACAGTGAGAACAGACAAGTCCTTACGAAATGGACAGGTCAAAACATCTCTTATGAGAACCTGAAACATCAGCCATTCAGCCCCTCAAGTCTTTTCTATCATTCAGTTTGATCATAGCTAATCTCTATTTGAATTCCATTTGCCATTTTAGTTCCAAATTCCTTAATGTTCTTATCTGATAAGGACCTGCAAACCTCAATCTCAAAAATTTCAATTGACCCAAGGACCATGGATATTCGGGGGAGGAATTTCACTGTACTTTTGCCTCTGAATGGCCACATATTACATTTAAAACTGTTCCCTCTTTTCCTGAAATTTACCAGAGGAAGTAACTTCTCTGTATCAACTCTATCAAAACCTTTCATTGTCGTAACATTTAAATTTGATCATTGCTCAATCTTCTTAATCAAGGGAACAGGCCCTATGGTTTTTTGTGAAATCCTTTAATTTGCCCATTTGAGCTTCACCATCACACTCTGATGTACCTTCTTCAAGATAAATATATTCTGAAGATCAGCGTTCAGCATTGTGTTTTCCAGTTAGGGTCTGACCTAAGGCTCTGTATAGCTGAAGTAAAAATGCTGTATTTCAACTCCTTTAAGAATATGGCTCAAATTCCATAAGATCTTTTGTAATAGATTTTTATACCTGCACACTAACATTTAATGATTCACGCACCTGGATACCTCTATTGCTTTCCTCCCAAATGATATCCGGTTTCTAATCATTTAGAAAACATTCCAACTCCTCTCCTTTGGGTCTAATTTAGCTAACCTTCTGGTTTAAGCTGCTGTTGTATTAACACAGCCACATTTATCACATTGATCAGTGTGTGGTGACAGGTCAAGCTGGTTTGGGGTAATTTGCTGCTGCTGATCCTCCTTTGTCTTCGTTTTGTCTTGGGCCTGTCTGGTGATTAATGATAGAGGATACACTATCGTACAGTATCTACAGAAGAGTTAATGTTCTCAGATCACAAGAAAATTTACTGCACAATTATAGTAACTAAGCTTAGTCAGGCTTAATGACTAGAACCTTATGGACTTGCACAGATACAGTTGCTCCCTCCAAAAGCCAGATGTATGACTCCATGTCTCCATCCACAGACTGTGTGTGTTATCAGTCGAATGGAGAGAGCCAATGTACATAAATATTCCTGTGGGGGAGTTTGCACGTTCTCCCTGTGTCTGCCTGGGTTTGCTCCAGTTTCCTCCCACAGTCCAAGGTTATGCAGGTTAGGCTGATAGGCCATGTTACTCTGCCATAGTTTCCAGGGATGATGCAGGCTTAGGTGGATTTGCCATGGGAAATGTGGGGGTTATGGGGATAAGTAGCCAGATGGGTTGTGGGTGGGATGCTCTTTGGAGGATCAGTGCAAACTCGAAGGGCCAAATGGCCTCTTTCCGCGCTGTAAGAATTTGATGATTCTATAATTCCCCTTTCAGAACAAATATCTTAAACATACATCTTATTTATTTCCAATTAATGCAACAATATTCATAATTCAAAGCTTTTTACATAATGTAAGATGTTTTAAAACTTTGTATAACTTTTAATATGAAGTGTTGGTAGTTAGGCACAACTTAATGAGACTTTCTCTGGAATTTTCTCTGAGTCAAGCATCAATCATTTGACTCCCTGACTCCACCCTCAGGCTAAAGCAATCAAGCACCATACAAGACTTTTGATCAAACAGGCTTAATCCAACACTACTGACCTTTCAACAACAAAAAACAGAAATTGCTGCAGAAACTCAACAGGTCTGGCAGCATTTGCAGAGATAAGCAGAGTTACTGAGTTGAGTTGAGTGACCCTTCCTCAGAGGGGCCACATCTGCTGAGATTTTCCATCAATTTCTGTTTTTGTTTCCAATTTCCAGTGTAGTGATTGTAACAAGGTCAGCCAGCTGGACCTCATAGAGGCTGTTAATCTGGACTGATCAGGGAGCCCTAGCTGATAGACACAAACAGGAGGGTCGGACATCCTGTTCACTCTGAGAGCTGGCTCTGATGGAGCTGGTTCAGTGTCTCCATGTGGAACTAAAGCGTGACATGTTGATGGAACACCAGTCTGCGCAGCGTTACTTCAGTGGCAATGAGAAAAAAGCACACTCCTGAAGGGATTTGCATGTAACAGTTGTCTTTGAGTTGGGGTTAAGCATTTCTGGCATCGGGCTGTTAATTGGGAAGCTTAACATATTTGATAGACTAATGAGTAAAGTTAGATCACGTGGGATTCAGGAAGAGCTTACCAATTGGATACACAGATGTCATTTCAGCAGGAGACAGAGGGTGGTGGTGGAAGGTTATTTCCCGGGCTGGAAGCCTGTCACCAGCAGTGTTCCACAGGGTCCACTATTGTTTGTTATTTATACAAACGGTTTGGATGAGAACTTAGGAGACATAATTCAGTAAGTTTGCAGTTGGCACCAAAACTGGATATATAGAGGTCACTGAAGAAAGTTATCTAAAATCACAAAGAGATCTCGATTAATTGGGTCAAAGGGCTGAGGAGTGGCTGATGGAGTTTAATTTGGATAAATGATTAGATTTTGTGAGGTCTTGCATTTTGGTAAAACAAACAGGGACAGGACTTACACAATTGATGGGAGGGCCCTGAGTATTGTTTCAAACAGAGAGACCGAGGGGTACGGGTACATAATTCTTTGAAATTTACATCACAGGTAGACAGAGAGTTGAAGGATATGTTTAGCGCACTTGTCTTCATTACTCAGACCTTTGAGTATAGGAGTTGGCATGTTATGTTATGGTTATACAGAACATTGGTGATGTTTCTTCTGGAGTACTGCCTACAGCCCTACTCTCGGAAGGATTTATTAAATTGGAGAGAGTTCAAAACTGATTTGCTAGGATATTGCCAGGATTGGAAGGTTTAAGTCATAAAGATAGGTTGGAACTTTCTTCACTAGATTGTAGGGGTGAACTTACAGAGGTTTATAAAATCATGAAGGGCATAGATAAGGTGAATAGCAAAGGTCTTTTCCTAGAATGGGGCAGTTCAAAATAGGGGACATATTTTTTGAAGTTGAGAGTGTGTTGCTGGAAAAGCACACAGGTCAGTCAGCTTCCGAGGCGCAGGAAAATTGATGTTTTGGGCAGGAGTGTTTCGTCAGGAATGTTTTAAGGTGAGAGGAGAAAGATTTAAAATGGACACGAGGAGCAACTTTTTTTACACAGAGTGGGTAGTGTGTAGCATGAACTGTCAGAGGAAGTGATGGATGTGGGTACAAATATAATGTTTAAAAGATATTTGGATAAGTACATTAATAGGAAACATTTGTCAGGAGATAGGCCAAACACAGGCAAGTGGGACTAGTTTAGTTTGAGAACATCATCAGCATGGGCTAGTTGGGCCAAAGGGTCTGTTTCTACTCTGTATGACTGCATGATTTTGTGATTTGATCTGATTTATTATTGTCACACGTACCTAGGTACAGTGCAAAGTTTTTTGTTTTGCCTGCAGTATGGGTAGATCATGCCAGACAAAGTGCATTAGAGTGATAGAACAGAGCAAAGTATATAATGTTATTGTATGACTCTGTGCCATTGAAGACTGGGCCCAGTGTGTAGAGAGAATGCAATATTTTTTCTGGGCAAATGACGTTGAGCCAGATGAAAAGCAACAAGTAATTCTCCTGACAGCTTGTGGACCCACAGCTTTTTTGATTATTAGGAGCCTAGCCTTCCCTGAGGCACCAGATATGAAAATCTTTCAAGAGTTGACAGATTTAGTTAGGGAATATCACCACCCTCAGCCTTCCCTAATTCTGAGACACTATTGGTTTTACTCCACAATTTGAGAACCAGACGAATCCCTGTCAAGATTTTTGACAATGTTAAGATGATTGGCAGAGGCATGTATCTTTGGTTTAGCCCTTCATGAGATTCTGAGAGACCATTTGGTGTGTGGGATTAAAAATATAACAATGCAAAAAGTGACTGTGAGTTGAAACCCAACCGGCTTCAAACTTCAAACTGGCTTTATCATTGGAAAATGTGGCAAATGGAGCATATGAGTTGCAGGGTATTCTGATGGAAGTGGACACCCTCGACAGTGCAACTGAGCTTAGGGAACATCACTTGAGTGAATACATATGCATAGCCTCACTCAGGCCATATCCTGAAAAGAGGGAGTGTAGGTCAGCCCACAGCAAAACTCCAAAGCAAAGCCAAGTCTCAGCCAATGGTTAAAATTTCTTCAGGATCCGGGCCAATGAGTTATTGTAGTTGCTGCTGATATGCGGACTCCAGACAGTGAAAGGGCCCCATTAGACCTAAATTGAATAAGAGAACTCATAGGCCGTAACCAGGAGAGTGCACACTCTGGAATGTCCACCTACATCTGGTTTGGAACACATAAATTACTTAGCAACATGCAAATCAGACCTAATCAAAATAAATGTCTGGTTAAATGGTCACCCAGTTCCAATGGAGATCAATACTGGTACGGCTGTTTGAGGGATCGCAGAATCAGTCTTTAACCATACCAGCTTTTGAGTTTGTGCACGACCTCAGCTAGACTGAGAATCTATAACGGGGAACCTTTATAGATCAAGGGGACAACTTCAGTTCTGGACTCTTATGAGAAGCAGCTAGCTCATTTACCTCTAAGTGTAGTAAAAGGTTGGACTTAAGCTTTATGGGGTGAAATTAGTTGAGAAAGATTTACTTAGACTCATTCATTTTTCAATTAGAAAGTGGCTACCTGAGCAATATCCTAATTAAATACACAAATGCTTTTCAGGATGGTCGAGAGGCTGTCAAAGGAGTCAAGTCCAGCTTGCATGTTGACCTGGAAGTAATCCTGTGATTCTACAAGGCCTGCCCAGTGCCATTTGCCTTACGGGTAAAAGTAGAGGCAGAAATCAGAAAGCTGGAAAGTGAAGGAATCATCAAACCAGCCCAGGTTGTGGAATGGGCAGCACCAGTTGTACTGATTGTCAAGCATGAGGGGTCCGTTCACCATTGATGGCATTTCAAACAAACAGTATACCACTTTTCTCAGCTGGATAAATACCCAATCCCTCACATTGAGGACTTATATACAAATCTGGTGGGAGTCTGTCTTCATGAAGCTGCATATGAGCCATGTGTACTTGCGATTGCAGTTAGATGAGGATTCCCAGAGTTATGCTACAATTAATGCCCATAAGGGTTGTTCACCAACGTACGAGACTGCCATTGTTCCTGTGCCATTTTTCAGCAGATGATGGAGAATATTTTACAAGATCTATTCCAGATCGCCATTTACCTAGATGATGTGCTAATAACGGGGAAGACCAATAAACAGTACTTAGAAAACTTGGACATATCCTTAGACGTTGTTTCCAGATGGGTGTATGCCTTAGAAGGGAAACATGTGTGTTCCAGGCATGCCTGGCAGCCTAGAGTCAACAAGACCAGCTTACACCAATTGGAAGTGAGGGTAATCAAAGGTGCCCTCTCTCCCATGTCTGTACCAGAGCTTAGGTCTTTCCTTGGGCTGGTGAGTTATTACAGAAAGTTCATACATGACTAGGCCTCCATCTTAGCACCTTTGCATCAAATCTTAAAGGGTCAGTCTTGGAAATGGTCATGTACTTAAGCTATAGCTTTTAAGGAAGTGAGGAAATAGTTATCATCTTCAAAGGTGCTTGAATACTATGATCCCAGGCGAGATCTAGTATTGACATGTGATGCCTCCCTGTATGGTGCCAGTGTAGCATTAGCTCATAGGTGGCCCAAAAGCAAAAGCAAATGACTTTAGCTAATGCATAGTGTAAATATGCCCAAATAGAGAAGGAAGGTTTGGCGATCATATTTGAAGTTGGAAAGTTCCACCAATACCTTTATGGACGTAAATTAGTAATAATAATGGACCACAAACCCCTGCTAGATCTATTTTAAGAGGACAAGGTAGCACTGCCCATAGCTTCAGGCCACATTTAGCAGTGGTTCTCATATTAAGCGTGTACTAAGTTGGAACACTGTCTGGGAGGCCAAGTGGCAAATGCGGATACATTGAGCTACCTCCCACTGGCAGATACACCACTGGTGGTACCACCACCGGAAGAGTCCATAAAGGTTTTAAATTTCCTGGACAGACTTCCAGTCACAGCTGACAATATCAGACTTTGGACACAGCAAGATCCAGTTCTGCCAAAATTGAAACAGCTGGTGGTAATGGGGGAAACTAAAAGGCTGTGACAATATGGACTCGGGGAGACCAGATCACCTTAGAGGACAGCATATTTATGATGGGGAGCAAGAATGATTGCCCTGAGCAAATGTCTCCCCTCAGATACTGGCTAAACTCCACCAGGATCATGCAGGGGTTTCTAAATGAAGATGTTGATGAAGAGTTATGCCTGAAGGCCAGGATTGGATGCAGACAAAGCAGCATTAGTGGGGAAATGCCCAGAGTGCCAACTAGGACACAACTTACCGCCAGCAGCTCCCTCACATTCATGGGAATGGCTGGATTAATCTTGGACTTGTTGACGTATTGACTATGCCAGGTCCTTTGGTAGGCTCAAGGAGCTTAGTCATTGTGGACACCCACTCAAAGTGGTTGGACATGCAGAGTCCATTCATCAAAGCCGAGGACAACAATAGAAAAACTGTGCACATCTTTTGCAATACATAGACTCGCAGTAATGTTAGTCACAGACAATTGGCTATCATTTACCAGCAGGGAATTTTGAGTATTCTCTAAAATCAAATAGTATTTGATAGTAATGACAGGTCCTAGATATTCATCGTCAAATGACCTGGCAGAAAGAGCCATCCAAACTTTGATGACACGCTGAAAGATAGAGCCCACAACTTCACTAGACTAAACTGGCCTGGTTCCTATTTGATTCTAGGACCACCCTTCATGCAACAACAGGGATAGCTCCAGCAGAGTTGCTAATGGGGAGAAGACTCTGCATCAGGTGAAATCTGATCTTCCCAGACCATTGAGAATGGGGGTGGGGGAATTTGGGGGCAAGTAAAATGGCATCAAGACTCCGCTAAGCGAGAGACACAGTTTACTTCAGGGGAAGAGGTTTGGTGTAGGAATCACAGGAATGACACCATATGGGGTAAGTGGCATGGTCAACACGAGGTCAGTTCTGGTGAGGTATAAAGTTCAGGTAGGTGTGAAGTCCTGAACAAGAACACGGACCATCTGGAAGCTGCAAACTCACAAACAGTGCAGGAACGAAAGTGCCTGGCTCTCTGACAGCCTTGCTGACTGTCCCAGAACCTGTGGGTTCTCCCTCTCCAAGCATGGAAGATAACCTCAGAATCTGAGATGAACACGGCAGGTGTCGTCGCTTGAAGAAGTGAATGAATTTCTTCCGAGACGTTCTGGGCGCAAGAGACAAGCTACTGTGTGTTACACTTGGCCCAAATCACAGTCAGAGTTGGAAAAACCTGACCCTGTGCTCAAATGCCCCAGGAAGAGCCACGAAAATAAACTGGTCTATGTCCATCAGACTCAGAGCGGGAGGGCTGTAGTGATTGGAATGAGATCAGCCAGGTAGACCTCATAGAATATGAGTTCCCTGACTGGGGCTGTTAACCTGGTCCTTACAGGGAGCCTTGGCTGATAGATATAAACAGGAGGGTCAGACATCCTGTTCACTCTTGTAGCTGGCTCTGAGGGAGCTGGATCAGTGTCAAGTACCCTTCATGTATAAGTAAAGGATGATTTGGTGATGTGGAGTTATTCCATCCAGCATCCACAGTTCTTTGTGTTTTTCTTTGCTTCCTGACTCCTGACTTCCTTCAGTGTCCATTTTCTTTGTGAAATGCATAAGACTTGCCTAAGACTGAAAAAAAACCAAGCAGGAAAAGATCATCTGGTTTACTAATGTCCTTTAGGGAAGGAAACTGCTATCCTCACCTGGTCTGGTCTACATGTGATTCCGACCCACAGCAATATGGTTGACTCTTAATTGCCCACTAGGCAGCTAGGGATGGGTAATATATGCTGACCTAGCTAGCAATACCCACATAGAATCATAGAGTTATAGAGATGTACAGCACGGAAACACACCCTTCTGTCCAACCCATCCATGCCGACCAGATATCCCAACCCAATCTAGTTCCACCTGCCAGCATCCGGCCCATATCCTCCAAATCCTTCCTATTCATGTACCCATCCAAATGCCTTTTAAATGCTGCCATTGTACCAGCCTCCATCACTTCCTCTGGCAGCTCATTCCATACACCTCATTCCACCCTCTGAGTGAAAAAGTTGCCCCTTAGGTCTTTTTTAGATCTTTCCTCTCTCACCCTAAACATATGCCCCCTAGTTCTGGACTTTGTCACCCCATGGAAAAGACTTTATTTATCCTATCCATGCACTTCTGATTTTGTAAATCTCTATCAGGTCACCCCTCTGCCTCCGATGCTCCAGGGAAAACAGCCCCAGTCTGTTCAATCTCTCCATATAGCTCAAATCTTCCCACCCTGACAAAATCCTTGTAAATCTTTTCTGAACCCTTTCAAGTTTCACAACATCTTTCCAACAGGAAGGAGACCAGAACTGCATGCAATATTCCAACAGTGGACTAACCAATGTCCTGTACAGCCGCAACATGACCTCCCAACTCCTGTACTCAATACTCTGATCAATAAAGGAAAGCATACCAAACACCTTCTTCACTATCCCATCTACCTGTGACTCACTTTCGAGGGAGCTTTGAACCTGCACTCCAAGGTCTCTTTGTTCAGCAACACTCCCTAGGATCTTACATACCTTGGAAGAGTTAAAAGAAAAGGTACGTTTTGGGAGGGTGTATTTTGTAGGTACGAGACACCAATCTGCCACTTTTTCTGTACCTGCCACCCATCTAGTTTCTACAAGTCAAGGCTGTTCCAGAAAGTAACTTAGACAATAGACAAAATATGTTGAATATTAGTGTGTTGTTACATTTCTACAGTGTGCATGAGTCAGAAGAGTGCTGGCATTTTGTAGACTTCATTTCCCATGCAGTACACAGTGCAGGACAATGCCACAATCAGTATTTAGCACATATTTTTGTAGCACCCAGCAGCAGATTGGAGAGGACTGTCTTTTGGACATGCTGCCGTAACAATATTGAAAACTAGAGCATAATCCACAGCCGGTCGGTAAACATCAGTGAAGAGAAATCAGTTAATGTTTCTGGTCCTTCCTCAGTTCTGAGCTTTTCCAGCAACTTCTGTTTTAGTTTCTGATTTACAGCATCCGCAGTTCTTTTGGTTTTTATAGAGCATAATCGATTTAGATTTAACAGGTGGTGGGAGATAAAAGATAAGTTATAATTTAATCAGCCAAAGTATAAAGACTGTCCACTTCGGTACGATGCAATTGTTTTTTAGTTACTGAGAAAGATTCTGCAGTTCCTCAAAGACAGGATCTGGGAAGTAGTAAGTATTACATTTAATATTACTGGCCAGCTGTGAAGTATATTCAGGAATCAGATACTTATAAAATGACAGCAATTTATGTTTGCACTTATCGGGGTGAACAAACTCATGAAAAAGCTGTGAGAAATCTCCAGAAGATGATTTTTTAAAATAATATTTTAACTAGCAGGCGGAAATGTAACAGTATTATTTATTCATATCACACTATCCGAAAAAGTGAATCGTGCAGTTATTAGTCTCCGAGGAGGAAATGTCAGCAAAATATTCCAAAGTAATGAGTATTGAGAACTATAAATCCCCCAAAACATTATATTACCTTATTTAGTGTTCAGCAGCGCTCCCTCTGAGATGTCTCCCAGGTGGTGTTACCACAATGAGGTGCTCCACTTATATGTTGCAATTGTCAAACCAGTCTCATTTACAAGAATTCAGGAAAACTGGGATATGGCAAATGAAAACTTTGACCGCAGAGTATAATTCAGACTGATATTTTCGAGCAGAACGGAAAATGCTGTCAGAGGTGCCATCTTTTTCAGGTAACACCAAGGTCCTCTGTGTTCTCTTAGATGGACACAAAATATTAAAGAGCATAATTTCAAACAAGAGATTGAGAGTTCTTCTCAATGTCCCATTCAATATTTATCTTCCAACCAATAATACACAAAATAATTGAATTTTCAGTTTGTTATTTGTGGGATGGTGTGAAAATTGGCTGCTGGTATGACTATACTCAAAAAACATTTCATTGACTGTAAATAAGACATCCTGAGGATGTGACAGTACTATATTAATGCATGTCTTTAAGGACACAGATATGTACAGCATGGAAGCAGACCCTTCGGTCCAACTCACCCTTGCCAACCACATTTTCTATTTTTAAAAGTTTTAAAGCCATCCTTCAAAAAGACCTGCCAAGATAACTATATATATTTGCCTGGAGCAGAAATTTTGTTCCCATTCAGAGCCTTAAGTATTCTTATTGAACACAAACAGCAGCAATATCCACCGTTATTTTCCTCCTGACACCATCCCTGCACTAATGAAGTAATAACAGAGGTACTAATGTCACCAATAACACAGTCCCAACGGCTTTTACTTTTGGCGGTCCTTCCTCACTCCTGACTGTGCAATTCAACCTTCTATTTCTAACATAAAGGGAAGCCTGCCCAAATACAGGGAGAAAAGATTTCAACTCGGCACTGGCAGCTAGGACAGAAGTTGTGGAGGCAGAGTTGACATTTAAATATCACAGCGCTGGATCGGAATGGGTAGAATGTATTCATTAAAATGAAAGAAAGACTTGCACATACACTACATCTTTGACTGCTTCTGAATGAATTTTTATTGGTTCATGGGATGCGAGCATTGCTGGCAATGTCAGCATTTATTGGCCATTCCTCATGCTCCTGGGAAAAATTTGATCTGTGGAGATTTTGACCTAGTGATAATGAAGGAATGATAATATATTTTCCAGACATGTTGGTACATGACTTGGCGAGGAACTTGCAGTTGATAATAGTCCATTCAGCCCATCAAGTTTGCTCCACCAATGAATGGGATTATGGTTGATCTGATAATCCTCAATGCCATTTTTCTGCCTTTTCCCCACCAGCCTCGAATGCCTTACTGATTCAAAATTTGTCTATCTCAGCCTTGAATATTCTTTAGTACACAAACTCTACAAGCTGTCTGTGGAAAAGAATTCACAGATCCATTGCCCTTTGAGGGAAAACAAAATCCTCATTATCTCTGTCCTAAATGGGTGACCCTGACCTCAAATTTATGCCCTCTGGTCCTAGACTTTTCCACATGGGGAAACAGCCTTTCCATTTCTACCCTGTCAAGTTCCCCAGAATTCTAATATGTTTCAATAAGGTTGCCTCTCATTCTTCTAATTTCCTATGAGTACAGGCCTAACCTACTCAACCTGCCTTCAGAAGACAGTCCCCTCCTACCAGGAGCCAAATTATTGAACCTTCTATGGACTGCATCCTATCTTTCCTTCGGTAAAGGATCCAAAACTGCTCACAGTATTCCAGCTGTGCTCTAATGAGTGCCGACTGTAATTTTAACAAGACCTACTCATTTTTGTATCCCATTTTTGTACTCCATTCTCTTTGAAATAAAGGCCAACATTCCATTGGCCCACCTCATGCCTGTTGAACTTGCAGGCTAGATTTTATTGGGATTTGTGCACGAGGACTCCGAAATACCTCTGTGCTGCACCTTTTTGCAGTCTTTCTCCATTTAAGAAACATTCAGCTCCTGTATTCTTCCTGCCAAAGTGCATGAATGCTCACAGCATCCCTACTTCACCTTGCCCTTTTGGCACTTTTAGCCGTCAGGCAGAGGTACCAGACTCTCAGTACTGTTGTATTACCATGCCATTTAGCACAGACCCAAAACCAGGGTGTTAGACATGATTGCCGGTAGTCCTCAGTCAAATCAAGAGAGGTAGCCTATGGTGTGGGGGACCCAGTACAGTTGAGTAAAGGGCAGGCTCTGATACCAGTCCGGGAGCTTGGGTACAGTTAGTCAGCCACAGAGACAAAGAGGAGTCTATTTTCCCTCAAAGGGCATTAGGAATCAGGATCCTCTCCTCAAAGCAGTAAGGAGCCAATTATTTGGCAGCCCAACTTGACTTTGCCTACCCTATGTGGGTTGTTTTCCTCTTGGAGAAAGTGAGGACTGCAGATGCTGGAGATCCGAGTTGAGAGTGTGGTACTGGAAAAACACAGCAGGTCAGGCAGCATCTGAGGGGTAGGAGAATCAATTTTTCGGGCATAAGCCCTTCATTGAGAATGGTTCCTGATGAAGGGTTTATGCCCAAAATGTCAATTCTCCTGCTCCTCGGATGCTACCTGACCTGCTGTGCTTTTCCAGCACCACACTCTCAACTCCATTTTCCCCTTGGAATGAAAGAGAGGGAGATATAAAGGGAGTTGAAAGTTTGTGCCTTCACTATCATTATTGGCGCAAATGGTGAAGTGCCCTGAGCGAGTGAGTATGCAGCGCAGAGGGCATGTAGGGTTGGTGGTGCCAGGAATTAGGATGGATAACACCGAGTGAGGGAAGGTGTTACAGACAATAGGGAGAGTAATGGAGCATGAGTCTTGGAGGGAGGTGGGTACAACAGAAGAGAGAGAATGAGTGTGTGATATCGGAGAGGAAGTAGTCGTATTTACACTGGCTGAGTGGAGAAGGCATTCACATTCTGCCCACTTTGGACTTTCCTCCAGTCAGCCAGGACTGCACTGACCCAGGAGGAAATATCAGACAAAGCTGGCCTTGTCTGGGCTCATCACCTCTTCTGCTGGTCCCAGGGGAAGAACATGTCCTCCGTCTGCACCACCCTTTCCAGTAGGATCTACAGATCCCTGCCCGCAAAGTAGGGCACCAATTTTCCCTGGTCTGCCAGTCTGGGGCTAATGTCAGGAATAGTGCAAGGCAACTCTGGACTGACGGTGCTTGTGGGATGCCCTACGGATCTTTTAAGTTGGCACCAGCACCAACCAATTCTGCAATATCCCAGCAGTGGTGATTTGTTCTGGGAATGATGCATGTTCACATGGCATTAGATTCAGGTGAGAGAGTTGCCACAGTGGCATAGCAGGTAGCCAATGAGGTAGGTTCCGTAAGATAGAGTGATAAATCTTGCTGGCTTTATGGCAAGGAAGCCTTTCAGAAACCCACCAAAGCTGACATTTTAACCCCCAAAAAAGGTTTCTTTCAGTCCCTAGGAAACAGCAGCTAAACTGTGCATGGCAGCACACTTTTGCTGAAGGACAGATACTGACCACTGCAGAAATAAATGGGAAAGAATTTTCAATAAATGTAACAAAATAAAGCAAATAACTGCCAAGGCTGGAGATCTGACACACAAATGGAAATTGCTGGAGAAACTCAGCAAGTCTGGCAGCATTTGTGGGAAGAAAACAGAGATCAAGTTTTGAGTCCAGTGACTCTTCATCAGTGCATAGAATAAATCTATTGTGGACGCTTGTTAATAAGAACATCAAAATTTAAAGTGGATGGTAGATTTCTAATATTTGCTTTAATGCAATGCAGTAATTCTAGATCGTATTGTGGGGTTTTTTTGGGGGGTCATTTTTTATGTGAGTTGACTCATGTTCAAGTATTTCCATAACATTAAACTGTTGCCTGTGTTTGAACACACTGCAGCGCGTTGGTTAGAATGCTACTTGCTTTTCTCTGACTGAGGAATGTTAGATTACTATTTATAACCCAAAATATCATGCTGGCAAACCTTGAGCCTCTTAGATGGTTGATCTGCAATCCAGTTTCCTGCTTCCCTGTTACAGTGGATGAAACAGATTGTGGTATTAGTCTGCAATAGAAAACACTTCACTGATCTTCAATCTGCAGCTGAACTGCCAGACTGCAATTCATCCACAATTTATGATAAGGTAGGTCGTATTATTAATATGGTTACTAATAACAAACTCTATGTTCCAGCATTTGATTTTCAGAGCAACATCTCTTCGATTTCTCTCTGACATTTTTGGAGAAATGTGAGAGTTCAAATGTTTAATTGATTTCATGGTGAAATTTACACTTATTATGATTGAAAATCGAAATATTGTAGACATTTCATGACCTTATAAGATCTTCTCTATGTAATTCCTTGAGTGTGAGTTTAGCCTTGTTTGTGAAACTGGAAAGTGATGGGATTGGATTCCTGTCCATCTTACATCCACTCAGCTGTGCTGTCTGCTGATTGCAAAATCATTTTACAGCATCATTTTCAAGTTCTCAATAGCTTGGCCATCGACTGATTGGCTCAACCACTTAGAGGTGAAGCAGACGTGGGTCATAAATGGCTTAGCCATCTATGAAGTCTCATTCTCCTCCGACAAACTCCGTTACTCTAAAATCATTATTAAGGATAAAGATAAGCCCCTCTCTCCCTTGTTCTATCTATCCTCGCCTTTGACAAACATGAGAAGAGTATGTAACAGATCTCATTTACTCAGGCCCTGCTCTTTTCTCTCCTTCCCTTACCCTTACAGCTTAACTTCTAACAGTCTGTATCCCGATGTAACCTATGTAACGCCTATCCCTCTGTGACTTCACTGAGCTTATTATGTCCATAGAACAACCCTCCTGTTGCCTTGACCCCCATTCCAAATAAATTGCCCACCACTCAAGTTTCCATCCTAGTCCACCTACTGCAATGGGCATAATTCTCCTTCTGCCCATACTCTGTGCCCCTCTCTTTCAAAACCCTTTCATCTGCTGCCTCTGTCCTCACAAACCATTCGCTTGGTTCTAATCTGGCCCACATCTATTTGTAACTACAAATCAATTCCTTACCTAACTACCTGTTTGAATCTCTCCAAATTAGATCTTTTCCACCATCCTTCTGAATTCTCTTGTTTGTACTATCCAGGTAATGCATAACACAGTTACACATTGCGCTGTGCAACAGGAGCCATTGGAAGGCCATCAGGTGGGGGAAATCTTGTTGTTTATTTTTTATTTTTTCCTTCTAGCCCAGAGATACCAAATCTTTGCACCCATAATGCTTAGCCATTTGTTCAGTACAGAATTGAAAACAAAACTGGCTTGTGCCTGGGATGGTATTACTCAAAATGCTTGCACCCATTGACACATTGTGAGAATCCTTCAGCCTTACTTTAAGTTGTTGTGTTAAGCAAAAATCTTGCTTTTAAGTAATTGTAGAATTTTAACTGCTGACCATTATTCTGCTGTTCACATCTACTCTGAGCATTTTGTAACTTCTCGCCAATTTACCACTCCCTTCGCTGTTTATTCTGTGATACCTTGGATCTCTAATCTCCCTTGGCCTCTAATCTTTCCCTGTACTTCCCTTTTACTCCAACTGTCCCTCCACCACCTTTCTCAACTACCACATTTCTACTTCCCTCTCTTTCATTCCATTCACAGACAGACAACTGCTGAGTGACCACCAAGATGTTTAGTAGGTGCAGGCAGTGCTGGAGTCCCCTGTGGTCATTCCCCTCTCAAACAGATTTACTGTTTTGGATATTGTTGGCAGGGATGGCCTCTCAAGGGAAAGCAGCAGCAGCAGCCAGATGAATGGTTCTACCATAAGCTCCGTTGTACAACAGGGACGGTCGAAGTAGATGAGCAGTAGTGACAGGGGATTCTATAATCAAGGAACAGACAGATGTTTCTGTGGCCACAAGTGAGACTCCAAGATGGTGTGCTAACTCTCTGGTGCCAGGGTCAAGGATGTCTCTGAGTAGACACAGGATATTCTGAAAGGGGAGGCTGAGAAGCCAGGGGGCGTTTGTCCATATTGGTACCAATGACATAGACAGAAAGACTGATGGGGTCTTGCAAAGTGAATTTAGGGAGTTTGGTAGGAAGTTGAAAAGCAGGAACCTTCAGGTTGTAATCTTGGGATTACTCCCAGTACCCCACGCTAAAGTAAAACAAAGGGAGGGCATTTGAATGGGTGACTAAAAAAATGATGTCAGAGGGAGGAATTCAGATATTGGATAATGGGGATTTTTTCCAGTATGGGACAGACCTGGAGACGAAGGATGGGTTGCACCTAAACTGAGGGGCAAAAATATTCTTGGAGAAAAATTCATTAGTGACACTCAGAAGGGTTTAAACTAGCATGGCAGTGGGGTGGGAACAAGAGCAATAGGTTAGCATGTGGAGTGATGAGGAGGAGGTAGAGGTTAAGTCAAGTAAGTCTAATAGGAAGACAAGGCAGGGCAAGGTTAATGAACACAGCGGTACTGCTGGTCTGAAGCATTTATTTTAATACAAGGAATATAATAGGTTATGCAGATGAGCTTAAAGCCTGAATTTGTATGTAAGACAATGATGTTGTAGTCATTACAGAAACATGGTTGAGAGAAGAGCAGGACTGGCAGCTCAATCTTCCAGGGTTTAGATGCTTCAGGTGAAATAGACATGTAAAAGGACAGAGGAGTTACATTAAGGAGCTGCTTAAGGAGCATGTGACAGCTGTAAAGAGGGGACATCATGGAGAGTTCATCCAGTGAAGCCGTATGGGTAGGACTCAGGAAGAACAAAAGATGCATTCACAATGATAGGGTTACACTATCAGCTTCCCGATAGCCAGCAGGAAGTAGATGAATAGATATATAGGCAGGTGATGGAAAGATGTAAAAACAATAGGATTGTTCTGGTGGGTGATTTGAACTTCTCCCATATTGACTGGGACTCCCTTAGTGCCGTGGTCTTAGATGGGGTCTAAGACAGAATTTGTTATGTGCGTCCAACATGTAGATAGTCCAACTAGGGTAGGGACCGAACTAGACCTTGTATTGGGGAATGAGCCTGGCTAGGTGATTGAAGTTTCAGCGAGGGAGCATTTTGGAAAACGTGACCGCAATTCTATAAGCTCTGTAAGGACAAGACTGGTCCTTGGGTGAAAGTGCTAAATTGCAGTGGGAAGGCTAATTACAACAATATTAGGTAGGAACTTGAGAAAGTTGATTGGGAGCGGATGTTTAAGGTTAAATCCCCATCTGACAAGTGGGAGTTTTTTAAAGGCCAGTTGATCAGAGTTCAGGACTGGCATATTTCTGTGAGGTTGAAAGATAAGGATGGCAAGATTCAGGAACCTTGGATGACAACAGATATTGAAAGGTTAGTGAAAGAGAAAAGGGAAGCATTTGTATTGGTTAGGAACCCGAATTCAACAAGGCCTTTGAGGAATATAAAGAAAACAGAAAAGAATTTAAATAAGAAATTATTAGGGTGAGAAGTGGCAATGAAATGTTTTTGGCAAGTAGAATAAATGAGAATACTAAGGCATTCTATACATCGATTAGGCAGAGGGTGTTTAAGGAAATGATAGGTCCACACAAGGAGGAAGCAGGGAATTTATGTGTGGAGCCAGATGAAGTGGGTGAGGTCCTTAAAAATTTGCATCATCATTCACCAAGGAGACAGACATAGATGATGGTAAGGTTAGGAAGGGGTATGTTGCTATTCTGGGGCATGTCAACACAAAGAAGAAGGAGGTGTTGAAAAACACCAAGGTAGGTAAGTCCCCAGTGCCGTGTGGGATCCATCCTAACATACATAAGATGGAAAGGGAGGAGATTGCTGGAGCCTTGACAGCGATCTTTCTATCCTCCTTAGACACAGGCTAGGTCCCAGGGATAATCCAGGAAATTATAGGTTAGTGAACTTTACACCAGTGATAGAGCAATTATTGGAGAAGCTCCTTCAGGACAACTCTATGATTCACTTGCATTTGGAGAAAAATGGACTTATGAGGGATAGTCAGTACGGCTTCGGGTGGGGGAGGTCTTGTCTCACAAAATTGATTGAGCTTTTTGAGGAAGTGATGAAGATTATTGATGAGTGTTGGACAGTAGATGTTATCTACATGGGGATTTTACGAAAACAAGGTCACTCATGATAGGCTGGACCAGAAGATTAAGTCACGTGGGATCCACAGTGAGTGGCAAGTTGAGTGTAAAATTAGAGGATAGTTGTGGAGAGGTGTTTTTCTCTGATTGGAGGTCTGTGACCAGTTGTGTTTCACAAGGATTAGAGTTGGGACCTCTGTTGTTTATAATATATAAATAATTTGAATAAAAATGTAGGTGGCTTGATTAATAAATTTGCAAATGACACAGAAATAGAAGACAGAATTTAATCTGGACAAGTGTGAGGTGATGCATTTTGGGAGGTCAAATGCAGGGGGAAAGTATATGGTAAATGGCAGGACCAGTAGGAGCATTGATAAAAAGAGGGATCTTGGGTGCAAGCCCATATCTCCCTGAAAGTGGAAACACAAATGGATAAGATGGTAAAGATGGCTTATGGCATGCTTGGCTTCATCGGTTGGACCTTCAGGATAAAAATTAACAATTCATGTTGCAGCTATTAGTTAGGCGACATTTGGAGTATTATGGGAGGTTCTGGTCACCACATTGTGGGAAGGAGGCTTTGGAAAGGGAGTAAGAGACGTTTACCAGCATGTTACTTGGATTGAAGTGCTTTAACTATAAGGTGAGGTTGGACAAATTTGGATTGCTTTCTCTAGAGTGTCATAGGCTGAGGGGCAACCTGATAGAAGTATATAAAATGAGAGGTATGGATAGGCTAGATGGTCAGAGTCTCTTTCCCAGGTGGAAATGTCAAATACTAGGGGCCCTAGGTTTAAAGTGAGGAAGAGAAAGTTTAAAGGGGATGTGCAAGGCAGGTTTTCACACAGAGGGTGGGAGGCAATGGCCTAGTGGTATTAGAATTAGCCTATCAATCTGGAGATCCTGGTAACGATCTGGGGACCCAGTTTGAATCCTACAATAACAGATGGTGGAATTTTGATTCAAATAGAAAAAAATCTGGAATGAATGGTCTAATGATGACCATGAAACTAGTGTCAATTGTTGGAAAACCCCATCTGGTTTATTAATGTCTTTTAGGAGAGGACATCTACTATTTTTACTTGGTCTGACCTACATGTGATTCTAGACCCATATCAAGATGGTTGACTTTTAACTGCTCCCTTTTAATTGGGAATGGTGATTAATGCCAGTTTAGCCAGAAATGCCCACATCCCGTGAATTAATTTTTTAAAAATAGTGCCAGGCTTGTTGAGTTTCCCCTTTGCTTGATAGAATATTCAGAATATGATCAGACTGGAGTGGAGAGCTGTGTTGCTGATTGATGGCAACAGTGTTCTCCTCCACTGTAACCTCTTGAATTTTATGAAATGAATTCACTTGGCTGCTCAATTCCATAAAAAGATTAATGCAAGGCAGCGGACAGATGAAGCATGTGTCTCTAGATCTAAGAAATGCTTATGGTTCAAAGAGACTCACCTGAGACACACAGAGACCAGAGAAGATGAATAAGTTAAGCAGAGCCCTCCATGAAAGTGAAAATGTCGCACTTGATTATATAATTGAGTTTGCAGTCAAACTGAAAATGAATTTTTCAAAATGACTGTGAGTGAAATTAAGGACTGCAACGAAATCGAACTAAAAGCCTTGTGAAAAACAAAAGTTGGATCAATGTAATAATATTTTTTTCTGAAAGGTGAAAGGATATTATAGTATGTATAATATATTTACTTGACACCCCCAACATCCTGGTAGTTATTGGCTGAAAGCAAAGGGGATGTTGACTGGGCCCCCGATTTGAGGCTTTAGCAGGCTAAGTGGTTGTCATGGGAGACTGATAATGTGAAATTTAGTCATCTTGTGGGTGGATTTTCAATCATGGCAAAATGTAACACTGGCAGATAGTGTTCTGGAATGTATAGCTGGTATATACCCAACCAATTGTCCTTTTCAATGACTTTAAGATAAATTGGGGGCACCCTCTATTTTACTCCCCCACTGAAGTGGAAAGGTATACCTTTATGCTACAAATGTTGACCCGCAAACAGCTCTTGAACCTAATGTCAATCAGAATGGGAGAAGCGCTGACACCCAGCCTTCTGTTGTTTGTATTTTCAGAACGTGCGCACAATACCTAAAATAGCCTCGAACTACTAGCAGATACATTAAACTTTTTAACAAGATGGGTTTTTTTTTTAAAAAGAGAGGACAGAACAAGCTCAAATGGCTGAGAATGCAATTCAATGACTGTCCAGGAAATTCCTGGATAGATTACGCTTCGCTTTGAGAGACACCTTGGAACTTTACACCAGGAAAGATGAGAAGAAATTTCAGACGCCAACCTCAAAGGGAGTGGAACAATGCATAAAAACTGGACCATGTCCTGTGAGTTGGAGGAGATTGTGGAGATAATCTGAGGTAAAAGAAAGCAGTCTAAGCAAAATACATGGCTGTGTTTCCTCTGTCAGGAATACATAACAGAAGGGGTTAGAAACCAACTTAGTTTTGGCATGTGTCTCTGCTAGCCTGCTTTCTATTGCTGGTCTGCTATCCTGGGATTCTCCTGCTGCTGGATTAGAGTGTGCTGTGAAAGCTACAGCTCACAAATATTCACAAGATGCCCCTAATCTTACAAATAAAAATGAAAAGGATGGAAGGTCATTCGTCAAAGCCACAGTCAAACAGGAAATTGGCCAACTCCTTTTGGTGTCTCTGCAGAACCCATAATATCCAAACCCAGTGCTCACCCATCAGGGTCAAAGCCTCTGGGATCATCCTGTGTAATGGCTGCAATATTTTACCATATACTCCTCAGCATATGGAGTCATAGAGTCATATAGCATGTAAACAGACTCTTCAGTCCAACCAGGAGAAAGTGAGGACTGCAGTTGCTGGAGATCAGAGTCGAGAGTGTGGTGCTGGAAAAGCACAGCAGGTCAGGCAGCATCCAAGGAGCAGGAGAATCGATGTTTCGGGCAAAAGCCTTCATCAGGAATCACAGCCCTTTCTGATGAAGGGTTTTTGCCCGAAACATGATACTCCTGCTCCTTGGACACTGACTGACCTGCTGTGCTTTTCCAGCACCACACTCTCAACTTCTTGATCTAACCAGTCCATGCCAACCATAATCTCAAATTAAACTAGCCTCATCTGCCTGCACTTGGTTCACATCCCTGCAAACCTCCCTTATTCATGTACTTATCTAAACGGCTTTTAAACTTTGTAACTGTACTCACAACGGCCACTTCCTCTGGACATTCATTCCACACACGAGCCACTCTCTGCGTGAAACAAAATTGCCCCTTGTGTCTTTTTTTAAATCTCTCTCCTCTCAACTTTAAACTATCTCCTCGAAGCTTTAAATCCCTCACCCTCGGGATTAGACACCTGCCATTCACCTCATCTATACTCCTCATTATTTTATAAACCTCTATAAGGTCTAGCCTCCACCTTCCACGCCAAAGTGAAAAAAGACTCAGCCTGCCAGCCTCTCATTGGAACTCGAATCCTCCATTCCCAGCAACATCTTGCTAAATCTCTTCTGAACTCTGCCCAGCATAATAATATCCTTCCAAGAACAGATGACATAATACTCCAGAAGAGGCCTCACCAATGTCTTGTACAACCTCATCATGACATCCCAACTCCTATACTCAATGGTCTGAGCAATGAAGGCAAACATGCTAACTGCCTTCTTAACCACCCTATCTATGTGCGATGCAAACCTCAAAGGATTATGCACCTGAACCCCCTAGGTCTGTCTGCTCTACAAAACTACACAAGGCCAAATATCTTTACATATTTTTCTCCCTTCTCATTTCTAATCTGTGTGTATGTGTGTTGCTTATTTTACCTCACATTTTAATCATGAATAAACCTCAAGATTTAACACAACTAGTACCTTATAAGATGGAAATAGTGTGGAATTGAGAAAAGTATCCATGAGGGAAGAGGTCCTTTGTTTTAAGTTTGTCTTGTTGCTACCAATAGCGGAGGGGAGGGGGTTGGGGGGTGTTCGTTGAATTGAGAAGGGGAGTCAGTTCCTCTCCTCTTATCCAGGATCTAACTGAATGGAGACCCTCTCCGATAACAATGGCACAGTCTTGCAGACCAAAAACACACTTGAGCAGTGATAATGTTTCAAAACGTTGCATGTAAAATTATATTACAACATTTTTTGATTTGTTGCAAGACATATTTTGATTGGGTAGAAAATACAATTTAATTCATTTAGGATTTTTATAATGACATGAGGCAAGACGAGAGACTTTTTTTGTTGCTGTTCAATAGATTGTTCTGAACTGGAGGACGCAAATTCAATAATACTTTTGAAAGGAAATTAATTTTATGCTTGAATAGGAAACAAATTGCAGAGATATAGGGAAAGGGCAGGGAAATTGGACCAACCTGAGCTCTTTCATAGAGTTGGCAGTCGCTCGGCTGGGATGATGGCCTCCCATGCTACATTATTTCTGCATTATTTAAAATTAAGATAATTAAATTTCTGTCTTTGCCAATAATAAAATTGTTTCTCTCAGCACCCCTGTTGATTTATCCAAATTTAGACATCACTCCTCGATAGTGTGGTGGGTCAAATCTATCACCTAACAATTAAACCAAGGCCTTGTTGTACAGCTTGAATGATTAAAGAGCAGAGTCTAAGACCACAATTGCAGGGCTCCACTCGTTTAGTTGCACACCTATAATAAAATTCGCTTTCACCTCGCCTCCCAATTACTGAAGAAACCCTCTATGAGTAGTTATCTGCGGTAAAGGAAGGCGAAGGATTTTTGTGGCAAGATTAGCACTTGCTGCCTGCCACTCCAACTATGTTAATAACAACTCTTGCCAATCGAAAAATGTTGTGAACCCACAATTAAGGTAATATGATCATGTAAATATCACGTAGATGATGAATATAGAACTGAGACCTGTGCTACATCCCTATTAATTACTTCTGTTAAATTTGTGCATCCTTTGCCACAGGTTATAAAAATGTCACATTCTAGTTACTCCAATGAAATCTAAACTTTATTCATGGAGAGGTTAAGTAAAAGTCAACCCATTATCCATACCACCAGCAAAGCTGAACAGAGGATTTGGTAACTACAAACCTTTTGCTTAGGTAATGCTAACTTTGGGCGTCACGTTGACTCAGTGGTTAGCACTGCTGCCTCACAGCGTCAGGGACATGGGTTCAATTCCAGCCTCAGGCAACTGTGTGTCTGTGTGGAGTATGCACATTTTCCCCGTGTCTGCGTAGGTTTCCTCTGGATGCTCTGGTTTCCTCCCACAGCCCAAAATCTCTATGTGCAGGTTAAGTGAATTGGCCACATTAAATTGCCCATATTGTTCAGGGATGTGTAAGTTAGGTGCATTAGTCAGGGTAAAGTAGAGTAATAGGGTAGCGGAATGGGTCTGGGTGGCCTCTTCAGAGGGTCAGTGTGGATAGGTTGGGCTAAATGGCCAGTTACCACACTGCTGGGATTCTATGAAGGTTTTGTATGAAGTACTGAAAACAAACTGTTAAAGATGCAATCAAAGGTTAATTTAAGACCAGTTGTGTTTAAAATCTGTTTTTCTTTTTACACTATTTCAATATGCTGACAAAATTAAGAAAAGGTCAGTGGGAAACAGTGACACCTCATAGTCAGTACAATGAAAACAAGGCTGTGGCAATTCTTATCTCATATTTTCATAAAGTACATGTTGACTTTAGTGGCTGGGCTCCTGTTCAGCAAAAACCCCCACTTCAGAAATTCTTAGTTAGCATCCAGTGAGAGATTCATAACCAAGGTATGCAGTTGCTCAGAAGACTACAAGATTAACCACCATATTGACATGTATAACGATGGAAGGGGTGTTCAGACCATTAATGAACCAACAAATCCTTTCATAGTCTCCAAAGAAAGACTGACTGCAAAGACGTTAAACCAATAAGTGTGTGCTACAGCTCTTTTGATTTTATCTATGACGTAAAATCCACTCAATTGACAATTTACTGTTCCCCTCTTCCCACAGCAATTCATTAGTGTTTGTTCATAGCTGGGAAAGATTTTACTTTGAGCTGACACCATGGATCAGCCTACTTCCCTGGATAGTTGGTCTTCTCAGAAGGATTCTGCCTATCAAAGGGTTTGGGAGATGGGGTTTGTTCTCAAAATTTAGAGGCTATTATCCTGGCTTACACTATCACTAATCTAAATATTCTGCATTTCTGTCAGTGCCTTATCAAAAAGTGAGAGTGACTTTCAATAAACTGTCTTTTACTCATGTACTATTGTAGAGAATACTAGTCTCCATCCCCTCTTCTCTGAATCTTAATAGTATCTTAAGATAATCTTTAAACTGAAAGAAGCTACAAAGAGTTAATTATACAGCCCAGTCGATCACACAGACCAGCCTCCCATCCATTGGCTTCATCTATACTTCCTGCTGCATTGGGAAAGCAACCAACATAATCAAAGACCCCTTCCACCCCGGTGATACTCTCTTGCACCCTCTTCTGTTGGGCAGAAGATATTAATGTTTGTACACACATACGAACAGATTCAAGAATGGTTTATTACCTGCTATTATCCGACTTATGAAAGGACCTCTTTAATGTTAATGTTAATCTCTCCCTGCAAATTCTTGGCAGCTGTAACATGACACTCTGTTTGGTTACCCTTTTGCACTTGTCTGGTAAGATCTGCCTGTAAAGTATGTAAGACAATACTTTTCACTGTACCTTGATACACATGATAGTAATAAATCAAATATTGTTTGTTTTTTCAAATAGTATGTAAATGCTGCTATCAGTACTTCATTATCTTATATAATCAATAACACATGCATTCTCTTAACAGGTATGTTCTAAACAGCCTGTTACAGAAATGTTATTACACATCATTAGAAGAGGTGGGATTTGAACCCAGGTCTCCTAGATCAGAAGTAAGGACACTATCACTGCACCCCTCTGCAGTCTTATTATACAATGGGTGACTGGGTTAAAATTCTTCAGCACTTCAGGAAAATTCTAACTGACTCATTTACAATGACATTTTGCCATTTTAAGAAGGCCTGGGTTAGGTTTTAGTTTAACTTGACCATTTATAGATCACTTTCATATTGCATTACTATTGAACTCCAACTAGCCACGAAACGACACGACCAGCTATCCTTAGTAGCCACACACGCAAATGACAAGCAACATGAATTCGACTGGGACAACACTACTATTATAGGACAACCAAACAGAGAACAGCCAGGGAATTCCTAGAGGCATGGCACTCATCCACAGATTCTGTCAACAAACACATCGCCCTGGACCCAATATAGTGGCCACTGCAGCGGACAGCTGGAACTGACAACTGGAAGCGGCAGAGACAAACCATTATAAATGCTGGAGGAAACATCACAGAAGTGCTTCACAGGAGGCTCCCAAGCACTGAGGATGTCACCTAGACAGGGAACGAAACGTTTGCAACACAAATTCCCAGCTCGGCGAACAGAACCACAACAACAAGCACCCGAGCTACAAATCTTCTCCCAAACTTTGAATTACTGTGAAACCTAACAAAGTCAAGTGAGGTATTTTCTGCCAATGTATGGCTAACGAAGCCGTTCTGTGTTTATATTTCCTATTAACTACATTTTGTTAATAAAATTACTGTATCAATGTTGTAGCCAGTCATGATGAAAGAGATTGCTGATTCATTAATTTTAATTCAAAGAAGGATCATTACTCCTACAGCAATCATATTAGTCAGACCGGATTTTCAATTAGAACCCTTTGTTTAGACATTGTTACATTGTGAATTACTGCAAGTATTTATGTCTGCATGAGAAAGTACAGTTTAAAATAAGTTGTTTGAGGAGGACAGTTCTGAACTCCCCCAACATCATGACCGCAAAGAGTTTGGCTTTATGAATAACAAAGCTGTTAAAGAGCAGTTGGAGACACAATGTAAAACGGCAACAGCTGAGGTGGCTTCTGTGACTGAATACCAAATAAACTAACCTAACCATAGAGGAAGAGTCAATTACTAAATTGGAAAAAGTCTGTGTCTAACATCAAGCCATGGTCATTCAGGGGTCAAAACTTGGGGTTAATAGGGTTTTGCTGCCTGCCAGGAACTGAAGACTGTTGAGGAAAGAACCACATCTCCACGATGGGGGTCATATCCAAGATTGGCACTTGAGGGATTATGCATGAACACATTGATCACCTGAATGAACTTGGAGAAGTTATTGTCCTGAATTGGTGTATCTTTTTCCTTTAATAAACTTTCAAAACTTAACATCCTAATTGTTCTATTGTGTCCAAAGAAAGGCTAGAACCTTTTTCACTGGAGCATAGGATATTGAGAGGTGACCTGATTGAAGTTCAGAAAAAAATGAGAGGTATTGATAGAGTTAATAGTAGTTGTCCTTTCCCTAGGATGGCGGACTTCAAGACCAGGGGGCACATTTTTAAGTTGAGAGGAGAGAGATTTTAAAAAGACACGAGAGGCAAATATTTTACAGAGGGTGGTTCACATGTGAAATAAACTTCCTGAGCAAGTGGTGGATGTGAGTACAAGTACAATGTTTAAAAGATATCTGAATAAGTACATGAATAGGAAAGGTTTGGAGGGATATGGGCCAGCAGCAGGCAAGTGGGACGAGTTTAGTTTGGAATTATGTTTAACTTGGACTGGTTGGACTGAAGGAGCTGTTTCAGTCCTGTATAACTCTATGACTATGACTCTAAATGACAGTAAATTTATTAAGTCTCTGACAACAAATTGCAGATCGAGGTGGCTAAAATCTGTTAGGTTGCAGGTAATATGAGTAGACAAAACAGTAAAGTCCATCTCATTCCAGAACATATAGGTAATGCCAATATAGAATCCAATGTGGAAGTTTTTGACATATTTTATTCCTAATGCAGAAACACAACAGGGAAAAGGGATTGACACATCCACTTTCTTCGAGAAGGCGAAAGGACTTTATTGTTTCATCCATTCAAACTGATTTTAGCCACCTCGATTTGCCAGCAATTGTAAGAGACTTCGTAAATTTACTACTATTTGTCTTGTAAATCACCCTGTCCTCTATCTGCTTTTGATGTATATCAAAGGAATTAAATCCAGTGGCCTGAATATTTGGCCTTAGCTAACAGCAGGGACAGAGGTACATTGGGCACACACATTACAGCCGAGTGAGTGTGCCAGCTTTTTGACTTCCTTCATGATATTGGACGTTTTGGCCTGCAGGGTTTTAAGACCATAAGACCATAAGATGTAGGAGTGGAAGCAAGGCCATGCGACCCATCAAGTCCACGCTGCCATTTAATCATGGCTGATGGGCGTTTCTACTCCACTTACCTGCACTCTCCCCGTAGCCCTTAATTCCTTGATAGATCAAGAATTTATCAATCTCTGCCTTGACGACGCCCAAAGTCCAGGCAATGAATTCCACAGGCCCACCCCTCTCTGGATGAAGAAATGTCTCCTCATTTCCTTTCTAAATTGACCCCCTCTAACTTTAAGGCCGTGCCCACGGGTCCTAGTCTCCTCACCTAATGGAAATAACCTCCTAGTGTCCATCCTTTGTTAGCCATGTATTATTTTGTAAGTTTCTATTAGATCTCCCCTCAACCTTCTAAACTCTAATGAATACAATCTCAGGATCCTCAGCCATTCATTGTATGTTAGGCCTACCATTCCAAGGGATCATTGGTGTGAATCTCCACTGGACACACTCCAATGCCAGTATGTCTTTCCTGAGGTGTGGCATCCAAACATGGACACGGTATTCTAAACTGGGCCTAATTAGAGCTTTATAAAGTCTCAGAAACACGTCGCTGCTTTTATATTCCAACCCTCTTGAGATAAATGTAAGATTAGGGCGGCACGGTGGCACAGTGGTTAGCACTGCTGCCTCACAGCACCTGAGACCCGGGTTCAATTCCCGACTCAGGTGACTGACTGTGTGGAGTTTGCACGTTCTCCCCGTGTCTGCGTGGGTTTCCTCCGGGTGCTCCGGTTTCCTCCCACAGTCCAAAGATGTGCGGGTCAGGTGAATTGGCCATGCTAAATTGCCCGTAGTGTTAGGTAAAGGGGTAAATGTAGGGGTATGGGTGGGTTTCGCTTCGGCGGGTCGGTGTGGACTTGTTGGGCCGAAGGGCCTGTTTCCACACTGTAAGTCTAATCTAATCTAATTACATTTGCTATCTTAGTCATAGACTCAGCCTGCAACTCAACCTTTAGAGAATCCTGGACTAACACTCCAAGATCTCTTTGTACTTTGGCTTTATGAATTTTCTCACCGTTTAAAAAAATAGTCCATGCCTGTATTCTTTTTTTCAAAGTGCAAGACCTCATACTTGCTCACTTTGAATTTCATCAGCCATTTCCTGGACCACTCTCCTAAACTGTCTAAATCTTTCTGCAGCCTCCTCACCTGCTGTCTACCTAACTTCATGTCATCAGCAAACTTCATCAGAATGCCCCTAGCCCCCTCATCCAGATCCCTAATATATAAGGCGAACAGCTGCGACCCCAACACTGAACACTGTGGACACCACTTGTCACCAACTGCCATTCCAAAACAGAACCTTTTATCCCAACTCTCTGCCTTCTGTCAGACAGCCAATCCTCAATCCATGTCAGTAGTTCACCTCGAACACCATGGGCCCTCGCCTTACTCAGCAGCCTCCCGTGAGGCACCTTCTCAAAGGCCTTTTAGAAGTCTAGATAGATTACATTCACTGGGTTTCCCTGGTCCAACTTACTTGTTACCTCTTCAAAGAATTCTAACAGCTTTGTCAGGCATGACCTCCCCTAACTAAATCCATGCTGACTGTCATGGAAATTAAGTGGACTTGACTCAACTATTAGCAAGAGCAACCAAAAAGCTTTATTAATTTTTGCAGAGGGACCACATGCACTTGATAAAAATGCCATGTGGAAGGGCCATGAGCATAATTCAGATACTCATCTTATACTGTTTCTTATCAAGCTCTCAAGGACAAAGGCTGTGAAGATTTGAGTTGTTATTCTTTTCATTCCCTTGTTGTGGACATACTGGTCTTATATTTTTCTCTTGTTGAATGTTTACAAAGTTCCGCAGAGACAAGCTGTCCCTCAACTGCAGATCTCAGCAAAGTTGCAAAGTGTCAGAAAGTTTTAACTTTAGTAAAGCATTGTCTTTCAGATTTCAGAGTAAATGGATTTCAGAGTAAATGTTAACTTTGTTAATTTTCCACTACATTTTCCCCTTTTTTGTCATTTTATGACAACCAAGACAACAAAAAATACAGCCAGATTTTTTAAAAATCTACCGAGCCAGAAAGCTAAAAACCAGCGATCGTAACAGCTGTCTGTGTTGTAAGGAGCATTTTAAATGGTCACAGCCAACTCTTTGCTTTCCAGTTTTTCCTCCTGAACTCTTTCACCACTATCCAGTCTCCAGGTTCTAGATCGTGCAGCTTCCCTTCTGCTGGTTGGGGTAGTGCTGCTTTCACTTGATTCTGTATTTCAGACAAAAGTGCAGAGAGTTTTATACAGTAACACAACATCTCATCCTCACATTGGCCTGTTATCTGTCTTACCTTAGGTCTTGGGTCAATTCCTGTGTTGGGCGCCCTACCGAACAAAATCTCAAACAGGCTGAGATTAGCTCTTCCTCTCCTCCTGGATCTCATATACATCAGCACAATCGTCCATGTCACCACTAGCTCCTCACAACATTTTGGCAATTTATTTTTTATGGTAGCATTTTCTTCTTCCACTGCCCCACCCCTCGCTGGGTGGTAGGTACAGTGTTATCTCATGTTTATTCCCAAATATTTACTGATCTTGCTGTAAGGCATTATTGACAAATGGTGTCCCATTGTCACTACAAAGCCTTTCAGGGATGCCCCTGTATCTACCAAAAAATGTAACAGGAGTACCTTCCACATATAGCATAGAGGTAGGCATTGACTTATACGCATCATCATTGTACGGAACATATGGTCCACGCTCTGCAATCTCAGTGGTCAATATGGAGGTGGGACTTGGTTCAGTGCCTGTAAGGTTAGTAGAAAAGATTAGCATAAGCGAGTCTTCGTTACCAAACATAAGGGAAAGAAGCTTACCTGTACCTTGTGGGCTGCCCATCTCCATCTCATCCTTCCCCTGTCAGTCACCCTGCTGTCCAGCCTCCAGGGCCAATTGAGGCTGTTTGTGTGGGCACTGTCTCATCCAGTGGTCCATTGCTCCGCAAACAAAGTACCCGCCAGATCTACGTCTGCCAGCGCCTCTCCCGCTCTCTTTTTCTGCAGCACCTCCCTCTAATGGCTGGGCGACCATCTGCATCATGGTAAGCTGAGCTTTATGTGCTTGCTGTTCCATCTTTAGTTTCCACTTATCCTTCTCTTGGGTAAGCAATTTTTTCAGCATGTATCGCATGCTGTTCTATCAAATTCAGCTTTCCCCGTGTCCCATGTAATACATGTGTATTTTACCTTTTTCACTATTTCATCCTTCATACGGTGTGCTTCATACAGCGTGATTTCTGCTGCCGTTATGTCTTCAGGCGGTCTCTGTCCACTATGGGCGTTATGGACTTCAGTGTGGCGCGTAAGGTACTGGGTCACTGTCTCACCTTCTCGTTGTTTACACATTGCTATTTGGGTCATGTCCATTCGCACTGGGAATGCCTCCCTTCAGGCGGTTGCCAGCGCTGCAACAAAAGCATTAAAGTCTCTGTTCGCTTCCGTGTGTGGGTTGGCTACTCTGGCATGGACATTTACGGCTGGCCATTTATACTTCTCTTGGGCTTCAATCTGTTGCGGGTAAGAGATGCTAGCAGTGATTCAGCAGACCCTGAAGCGGCGGCCACTGACGTGGAACCTTCGCCAGGCTGATCTTGTAGGGTGCTGTAGGTCTCGGAGGGCAGTCATCAAGGTCAGGATCTGAAACAGACTTAAAACACTGTACAACTTCATTCGGTTGTTTTCCGCGCATATCTGCATGTGCGCTGGTGTTTGTACGTGCATTTGATCTATCCTTTACTTGAGATTTCTTTTCTCTGATATCAGCCTCAGCCTTCCACATGTTACAAGCACTCCAATTCACAGGTTCTATTTTTCCCTTCCATTTCTCCTTCTATCTCTCCTCCAACCTTGACCTCAATGCTTCCAACTGCCTTTTACTAAAGCATCCCCCCTCCGGAAAACCACATTCCTTGATCCACAATTCTAACTGTTTTACAGACCCTGCGCCAGAATTATTTAGCATGTACTGTATTTTTGGTTGACGATTCCAACTCCTCTGTGGACCCTCTTTTGCTTTGTTCTTGCTGGAGCCCATTTTCAGTGTTACTGGAAAAGTGTTCAGCTTTCTCTCTCTCTCGCAGTACCAGTATCTTTTTCCCTTTGACTTGCTTTTTACCTCCGGAGGTCCCCTCTCGCATTGGGTGCATCCACCTCAATGTCTTGGTTTTCATAAATTAAGAAACCACGGACCCAGTATGTCTTTGGCAAGTTCAACTCAGCCAGTGGTGGTTCCAAGTCTAAAACCACCCTTAAACACTCTAGAGATGGCAATCCTTTCCCTTGAGTTTTGCTCAAATACCGCGCGAGAGTCTACTGACCCTTTTCCTGATTCATTTATTCTCTTAGAATGAGTCTCTATGTAGGAACATTTAAGCCACGACTCTTACCCCGACCCTATTTAGTTCCAACCCTGGTGCTGGGCGATCCACAGATTCCCAGTCCTCTCACGCAATAGGGCCAATTCAGTGCTTGAGATGAAGTGAAAGACCTTCAAGGTGCTGGTGCCTGGGGGCCTCCTGGGAATCTTCAGCATCTCACCCAGTCGCGGGATCCCGGATGAGCCCCCAAGTTTACTGTCGTGGAAATTAAATGGACTCAACTCAACTATTAGCAAGAGCAACCAAAGAGCTTTATTAATCTTTTTAACCTCTGCATTGCAGAAGGACCACATGCACTTGATAAAAATGCCTTGTGCAAGGCCCTGAGTATAATTCAGATACTCTTCTTATACTGTTTCTTATCACGCTCTCAAGGACAAAGGCTGTGAAGATTTGAGTTGTTATTCTTTTCATTCCCTTGTTGTGGACATACTGGTCTTATATTTTTCTCTTGTTGAATGTTTACAAAGTTCCGCAGAGACAAGCTGCCCCTCAACTGCAGACCTCAGCAAAGTTGCAAAGTGTCAGAAAGTTTTAAATTTAAACGTTAATTTTGTTAATTTTCCATTACACTGACTTGTTCTAATCTGATCCTGCACTTTCAAGAATTTAAAAATCTCATCCTTAATGATCAATTCTAGAATTTTACCAACAACCAATTTTACCAAGGTTAGGCTAATCAGCCTATAATTTTCCATCCCTGACTCCAGTGATTTTTGAAAGATCACAGTCAGCGCCTTTACTATTTCCTCGGCTACCTCTCTCAGAACTTTAGGATGTAGCCCACCAGGGCCAGGATATTTATCGATTTTCAGACCTTTTAGCTTTTCTAGCACTTTCTCTTTTGTAATGGCTACCACACCCAACTCTGCACCCTGACTCTCCTTAATTGTTGGGATATTACTCCTGTATTATGGTCATTCAAGCGGGCATTGGATAAGCATATGGAGGTTATTGGGCTAGTGTAGGTTAGGTACGCTTCGGTTGGTGCAACATCAAGGGCCGAAGGGCCTGTACTGCGCTGTATTTTTTCTATGTTCTATGTTCTATGTATTCTACTGTGAAGACTGACACAAAGTACTTTTTAAATTCTTCAGCTATTTCTTTATCTCCCAGTACTAGCCTTCCAGCATTCCATTTGGAGTGGCCCAATATCTACTTTTGCCTCTTGTTTGTTTCTTATGTATTGAAAGAAACCTTTACTATCATTTCTAATATTACTGGCTAGCCTACATTCATATTTGATCTTCTCCTTCCATATTTCTCTCTTTGTTATCCTCTGTTTGTTCTTGTACTCTTCCCAATCTTCTGATTTCCCAGTGCTCTTGGCCACTTTATAGGCTCTCTCTTTTCCTTTGATACATTTCCTGACTTCCTTTGCCAGCCATGACTGTCTAACCCCTCCTCGGATAATATGTCTTTTCCTTGGGATGAACCTCTGTACTGTGTCATCGATTACATGCAGAAACTCCTGCCATTGTTGCTCTACTGTCTTCCCCACTAGGCTCTGCTTCCAGTCAATTTTCATCAGTTCCTCTTTCATGCCCCTGTAATTAATTTTATTTAACTGTAACACCATTACATCCAATTTTGCCTTTGCTCTTTCAAACTGCAGACTGAGCTCTACCATATTATGATAGCTGCCTCCTCGGTGTTCCCTTACTTTAAGATCTTTTATAAAGTCTGGTTCATTACATTGAACTAAGTCCAGAAAGGCATGTTCCCTTGTGAGTTCCATCACAAGCTGTTCCAAAAAGCCATCCTGTAAGCATTCCATGAATTCCCTTTCTTCGGACCCATCGGCAACATTATTCACCCAGTCCACCAGCATATTGAAGTTCCCCATGATCACCATGACCTTGCCTTTCTGACATGCCCTATCCATTTCCTGGTACATCTTGCGTCCCTGCTCTTGACCACTGCTGGGGGGTCTATACATAACTCCCATTATGGTTTTTTTGCCTTTGTGGTTCCTCAACTCCATCCACACAGACTCCACATCATCTGACCCTAAGTTATTCAGTGCTATAGGTTTAATCTCATTCTTAACTAACAAGGCAACCCTGCCCCCTCTGCCCGTCTCCCTGTCTTTTCAATAAGTTGTAAATCCTTGAATTTTAACTGCCAGTCCTGAACCCCCTGCAACCATGTCTCTTTGATGCCTACCACATCATAATCATTCATGATGATTATGTCCTAAGTTATCATTCCTTTTTGCTTCATGACAAGTGTGCCTTATGTTTAAACCCTGCGCACATGCTAACCTGCTGCTTATCTTTCTACTTGACACCGTACTCCCTGTTGCTTTCCTTTTCCCTTCCCCTGACTTACAACTTTTGGGGCCAGGCAAATTGGCCATTGGGTTTAAGTGCCTTGGTCAAGATAATGGAGCCTGACTCCAGTTTCTAACACAATGAGAAATTAGGGCAGATCTACTGCCTGAAGATGATGCACAGCACAGTCACTCAGTGGTTAGAAATGTTGCTTCACAGCACCAGGGACTTGGGTTCAATTCCAGCCTCAGGCGACCATCTGTGTGGAGTTTGCACATTCTCCCCATGTCTGCGTGGGTTTCCGACACAATCCAAAGATGTGCAGGTTAGGTGAATTGGCCGTGCTAAATGTTATGGAGCCGTAATGTCACGCTGCAACTATACAAAATGCTACTGCAGCTGCACTTGGAATATTGTGTACAGTTCTGGTCGCCCCATTTCAGGAAGGATTGGAAAGCATTGGAAAAGGTGCAGAGGAGGTTTACCAGGATGTTGCCTGGTCTGGAGGGAAGGTCTTATGAGGAACAGCTGAGAGACTTGAGTCTGTTCTCATTGTAAAGAAGAAGGCTAAGAGGGGATTTGATAGAGACATACAAAATGATCAGAGGATTAGATAGGATACACAGTGAAAGTCTTTTTCCTAGGATGATGACGTCAGTGTGTACAAGGGGGCATAGCTACAAATTGAGGGGTGATAGATTTAAGACAGATGTCAAAGGCAGGTTCTCAGAGAGTGTAAGGGTGTGGAATGCCCAGCCTGCCAATGTAGTTAACTCAGCCACATTAGGGAGATTTAAACAATTCTTGGATAAGCACATTGAGGATGATGGGATAGCATAGGGGATGGGCTAAGATTAGTTCACAGGTCGGCACAACATCGATGGCCGAAGGGCCTTTTCTGCGCTATATTGTTCTAAGTGCTATGTTCTAAATTGCCCATAGTGTTTAGGGATGTGCGGCGTAGGTGCATTAGTCGGGGTACTGTAAAGTAATTAGTCAGGAGAATGGGTCTCGGTGGGTTACTCTTTGGAGGGTCGGTGTGTACTCGTTGGGCTGAAGGGCCTGTTTCCACACTGTAGGGATTCAATGATATCCAGTGGCAGGCCAGGGAGGCAGAAATCCTAATTCCTAGTGACCTGGCTGCTGACTATGTGCTCGAATTAAAGTGTTTCGATAAAGGCTGGAAGGAACTTTTGTTGAAGCAACCTTCCACTTACCCTGGAGTGTAGGCCAGCTCCTCAACTGAAGATGGAGAGCCTCCAGCTAGTCCTCGAGAATCCATTTGTTGCTATGTCAACGAAGAGCTTGTTCATGCAGAGTGCATTACCTTCAATAAATTTCCCACTAGGAGCAGGCTCAGGACCTGAAAGTTGTCACAGCTCAGTGAGAAACAGGATTGTTCACCCCAGCACTCCCCAAACTAACACTTACTTGGTTCACTGTTACTCAGAAGTCATCAGTTCTGTACCCGCTGGTTTTCTCCCCTCTTCTTCTCCAGCTGCTGACTATCTTCCATGCCCCTATTAACCACCCTGTCTATGTGCGATGCAAACCTCAAAGGATTATGCACCTGAACCCCCTAGGTCTGTCTGCTCTACAAAACTACACAAGGCCAAATATCTTTACATATTTTTCTCCCTTCTCATTTCTAATCTGTGTGTATGTTTGTTACTTATTTTACCTCACATTTTAATCATGAATAAACCTCAAGATTTAACACAACTAGTACCTTATAAGATGGAAATATTCAACTCTGAGTCTCCAGCTGTTACACCACCCCGCAATGGTACACTCTGGAATGAAGACAGGTTCTGGCTTGATGGGAAGAAACCTGGGCAGTCATCTAATTTGTATTGATGAATTCATGGAATGCAGGCATTGCTCACTGGGCCAGCATGTGTTGGCCATCCCTAATTGCCCTGAGAAAGTGGTGATGAGCTGCCTTTTTTAACCAGTACAGGCTGAAGAATGTACGAGTATATAGTGCTGTTAGAGAAGGGGGATTTGCAGTCACAGTGATAGAGCTCCAAGTCTGGATGGCGAGTGGCTCGTGAACGAACTTGTACATGGTAGGGTTCCTATGCATCGGCTGTCCTTGTCTTTCTAAATGGTGGTGGTAGTTGTACATCTGTATTGATTTGGAGATGCTGGTGTTGGACTGGGGTGTACAAAGTTAAAAATCGCACAACACCAGGTTGTAGTCTAACAGGTTTATTTGGAAGCGCTAGCTTTCGGAGCGCTGCTCCTTCATTAACCACCTGTGCTCCGAAAGCTAGCGCTTCCAAATAAACCTGTTGGACTATAACCTGGTGTTGTACATCTGGAAGGTGTTGTTGGAGGGATCTTGGTGAGTCACCTCGGTACATACTGCAGCTACTGCGTGTCAGTGATAAAGGAGATATGCACTGGAGTCGTATGGTCAAACAAGTTGTGCGATGGCTTAACCATGTCAAAGGAACATGGGGATTGCACAGATCTGGGGTGTAACAGGCAATCCTTGAGGACAGGGAGTCAGAATAATAAAGAAGTGAATGACAAGGTCTCAAGCACTTTCTTTTCAAATTATATTCCTTCAACAGGAATAATATTGGAAAATTACACGAGCTGCGCCATTGCTGTTTGTAGCTGATTGCTTTTTTGTTCATTAAAGGTGCCAGTTGTGACCACATTGGCTGTCTCATCAAACTGCGCTCGATGGTGTTATCACTGGGGCTGATCTTCCCTTCAGCTGCTGTCCAAAAATGTACCTCCTCTATAGGCATCGTTGGATGAGGTTTAGCGTGAGAAACTTCAGCAGATTTTCTTCCTTCCTATACTGGGGTTACTAAGCAGAATTAGGTCAACACATGAAGGCAACATTAAAAAATCTGTGACTTCTGTAAACGTGAACAGGAAAAAGAAAGCACTGGAAGAATCTCACTCTGCATCAGAACAGTCTTACTAATTTTACAGGATGCAGCCCTTCACCAGAGCTGAACAGAGAGAGAGCGCGCGATATGAGCAAGTATTTTAATAGAATCATTAAAGATGGGATTAACCAATCAAGAGCAGAAATATTGAGATGGAATATTCAGTGGATACTAAAAAAAAGCAGAATTTAGAGTTTTAGGGGAGCAGGAAATGACTCAAAGAAGAAATAGTAGGGCGAGCTATTTATTTAACTGAGAATTTTGAGGTTGCTCCCATTCTCAGACGACCATTGAGCCAAAAGGAGTAGACGGCACAGTGATGCATTGCCTCTTCATAGTGCAAGGACACAGGTTTGATTCCAGCCTCGGGTGACTGTCTGTGCGGGGTTTGTACATTCTCTCCGTGTCTGCGTGGGTTTCCTTCAGGTGCTCTAGTTTCCTTCCGCAGTCCAAAATGTGTGCAGGTTAGGTGGATTGGTCATGCTAAATTGCCCTGTAGTGTTCAGGGATGCACAGGTTATGTGGATTAGTCTTAGGAAAACCCATGTGAGGTTACAGGGATGCAATGCTTTTTTGAGGGTTGGCACAGACTCAATGTGCTGAATGACTTTTTTTCTGCAGTATGGGAATTCTATGGCTCTAAGTGCACTTGGTATGGTCACAGGGAAGGTTCTGAAAAGAAGCATTTTATTTGTCTTTCGTGTACATGTGGTTTTTAATAAGACAAACCGCTAATTGAATGATGTTAAGACTGCAGTTAGACGAGAGAGCACAGAAAGAACATTGTTTTTGGCAGCATTGGAAGTAATTCTATTACTTTCAGCTTTCTGTGGGCACTAGTCCTGCAGGGAGTAGAGAAGCTTGCAAATACTGGAGTTGCAGTCTGCTTGAGTTATCTCAAAAGCAGAATGTTTGCTTTGGCATCCCTGTGCCATGCTGGACAGGAATTCAAGTTGGGGCATGTGCAATGATTGTTTACGCACAGCTGCTGCACAGGGTTTCTTTGTGGGCTTATGTCTACAGCCAACCGCTCAGTCTGCAAGCTCCTACAAATAACACAGGACCATGAATTGCTCAGCCCAGGGAGAACATGATGAATGGCTGCTCTGTGACATAGGATGCTGTAATAATAAAACTGGTTCAAAAAGCCACACGAGTTAGATTTTTCTTCCCCTTCACTCTTCAGCTCTAGCATTTGTGATGCGATAAGTTATTTGAAATCATGCTGATAACAGTTACATCAATTCACGGTCTGAATGTATGCTGACTGACAGAAGCAACAGTCTAACCTCTTAACTGATGGGACCTTTTCCACAGAGAAGGTAAAGAGGAAACAATTAATTTGGTCAATTTGCAAAGGGAAATAAGGAAAAATGCCTGATTAAGAAAGAAAAACAGAAATGGAAAGTATAAAAGTTGAAAAACTAGAATTTACCTGCTAAAAGTTTGAAACAAACATCTACCAGGGGCAGGAGTGAGATTTCACAGTTCCAATTGTTACTTTTCTTGATTGCTGAGGCCCAGCATTGCTTGTATATAAATGTGACCATTGAAAAGGTTTTTACACCTCCAAATGCCAGCATTAACTTTTCACGATTTGGAGATGCTGGTGTTGGACTGGGGTGTACAAAGTTAAAAATCACACAATACCAGGTGGTTGTGACAAAGCTCCGAAAGCTAGTGCTTTCAATTAAACCTGTTGGACTATAACCTGGTGTTGTGCGATTTTTAACTTTGACTTACCACGGTGAGCTTCATTCATTTTAACATTACAAGAGCAGCAATTTCATGAAACCCATGAGAGGTCAACAACAAGATCTTGTTAACACCATATTAATGTAGTTGTGAAGAAGGGTCACAGGACCCAAAATGTGAACTCTGTTTGCTTTGTCCAGAACTGCTGAGTTTCTCCAGCAATTTCTGTTTCATGTCATAGTATTAATGGCGTTATGACTGGTTCCTTGTTAATAACCTGCAAATCATTACAATTCGGGGCAAGACCCCTCCAAATATCCATATCCCCAGGTGAGGGGGAGTATCTGATTCCACTTCTTTTAACTCCTTTGCTGGTTGGTCACAATTAGTTAAATTTAAAAAGGAGGCCCTACAGTCATATCCCCAGCCTAAATATATTTAAGTTTTAAAAGGAGTCAATTCAGCCATGCTTTCTCCAGCAATTTCTGGGATTTTATTTAAGACACTGTCTGTCATGAGCATCAAGAACTCTCTATAATTTTCTAAGCAAATTCTGGATAGCTGATGGTCTTGTGATACTTTTGAAGTGAGCTGCCAATTGAGCAGTAACAGAGGGTATCCTTCCTGTACAAGTATCCTGTTGAGTTAGATGCAAGGGCACTTTGCTCCGAGTCTGGATCTCTGACAGCCTTGACACACTATCAAAGTTTGGAATGCTACCCAGGAGAGCATTTACTCACAGGGAAACCGTCCTGAAAAGAAAAATTCATTTGTCAGTTGGAATGTGAGGATTGAAAAGTGTGGTGTTGGAAAAGCACAGCAGGTCAGGCAGCATCCGAGGAGCAGGAGAGTCAACGTTTCAGGCATAAGCCCTTCATCTGCAGTCCCCACTTTCTCCTAGCATTTATCGAATGTACAGAGCGAAACATTACTAATTTTGCATGCGTTTGTTTTTGCTTATTTCATACAAATTTAATGCCACTTGAGGCTTCACATATAGGAATAAGCAGGACTGCTACAAAGCTGAAGTGTGAATCACCCTAAATCGGTATAGTTGTGGCTAAACTCCCTAACGAAGGAGATTGGTCTCCTCTGACCTGCACACACACACAGTATATCCAGGAGGTTTGTTAGTGCTACTCGGAAGGGATTAAATCAGCGTGGCAGGGGCATGGGAACCAGAGCAGCAGGTCAGCAAGTGGAAGGATTGAGGAGAATGTAGATATTAGAACTGGTAAGTCAGAAAGAAGGTGCAGGCGGAGACAAGTAAATGAACACTAATGGGCTAAAGTGTGTTTATTTCAAAGCAAGAGTGTTATGGATCAAGCAGATGAGCTTAGAACCTGGACCAGTACATGGGCTATTACAGAGATTTGGTTGAGAGAGGGACAGGATTGGCTGCTCAACATTCCAGGGTTTGTTTGTTTTGGACGAGGTAGAGAGGAAGACAAAAGAGGTGGAGGACTCGCATGACTAATCAGGGAGAATGGGAAGAATGTTACATCTGCAGTCAGACAGGACATACTGGAGAGCTCATCCATTGAGGCAACATGGGTTGAGCTCAAAAATAAGATGGTGCAATCACTCTGATGGGATTATACTGTAGGCACCCCCCCCCCCCCACCCCCCAACAGCCACAGTGACACTGAGGGACAAATATGAAGGGAGATTGTGGAAAGATGCAATTACAACAGAATTGTCATAGTGGGTAACTTTAACTTCCACAACATTGACTGGAACTCTCTTAGAACATGAGGCTTAGAGAGAACAGAATTTGTTTGATGCATCCAAGAAAGTTTCTCGAGAATATGCGGATAGTCCACCTAGTGGAGAGGCCTTACAGGACCTCATATTGGCTAATGAGGCCTGGCCAGATGACTGACCTTTCAGTAGGACAGCATTTTGGAAAATCCATAAGTTTTAAGATATTCATGAGCAAGGATGAGTCAGGACCTTGTGAGGTGGTACTAAACTGGGGGAGGGCAAATCACATCAGTATTAGGCAGGAGCTAGGGAGTGTTAACTGAGAGGAGCTGTTATCAGGCATGTCTACATTTGACGTGTGGGAATTGATTAAAGACCTGCTGATGAGAATTCAAGACCACCATATTCCAGTGAGGAAAAAGGACAAGGATGGTAAGATAAGGCACCTTTGGATAATGATGGAGGTTGTAAATTTAGTCAAAGGGAAAAAGGGGCAAACGTAAAGTTTAGGAAGCTAAACTCAGACAGGGCCTGTGAGGAATATAAGGAAAGCAGGGAAGTACTTAAGCGGGGAATTAGGAGAGCAAAAAAGTGCCATGAAATAACTTTGGCAAGTAGGGTTAAAGAGAATCCCAAGGCATTCTATAGATACATTAAAAACAAGAGGATAACTAGGGAGAAGGTAGGACCACTTAAGGATAAAGGAGGGAACTTGTGCTTGGAAGTAGACAATCCTAAATGAGTACATTGCATTGGTGTTCACTCAGGAGAAGGATATGGAAGATAGTTAGATTTGTGTGGGGGATGCAAATATGCTAAAGCATTTTGAGATCAAGAAAGAAATAGTGTAAGATCTCTTGAAAGCTTTAAGGTGGATAAGTCCCCAAGGCCTGATGGTAGCTACCCCAGGTTATTGACAGAAGGAAAAGAGGAAGTTGCTGGATACTTGACCAAGATCTTTGTATCCTCGCTAGCCACTTAAGAGGTACTGGAGGAGAGGCAGGTAGCTAACATTGTTCCTTTGTTCAAGAGGGGAAATGGGGATAATCTAGGAAACTATGGACTGGTGAGTCTCACATCAGTGGTTCAGAAGCTATTGGAGAGAATTTTTAGGGATAGGATTTACACAAATTTGGAACAGCATGGCCTAATTAGAGACAGTCAGCATGACATTATACAGAGCAGGTTATGTTTTATTAACTTGATTGAATTTTTCGAGGAGGTAACAAAGGTGATCATTGAGGGTAGAGCAGTGGCTGTTGTTTTTATGGATTTTAGTAAGGCTTTTGATAAGGTCCCACATGGTAGGCTCATCCAGAGGATTAAGATGCATGGGATTCACCTTGACCTGGTCGCTTGGATTCAGAATTGGCTTGCCCATAGAAGACAGACGATAATGGTAGAAGGGTGTTTTTCAGGCTGGTGTACTGCTGGGCTCTGTACTGGGTCCTCTGCTGGTTGTCATATGTATAAATGACTTAGACTAAAATGTAAAGGGGTGGATTAGTACACTTGCAGAGGATTCAAAGACATTGGAGTTGTGGACAGTTTAGAAGGATGTTAAAGGATACAGCAGGATATAGATCAGTTGCAGATATGGATGGAGAAATGGCAGATGGAGTTTAATCTGGGTAAGTGTGAAGTGCTGCACTTTGGGAGATCAAATGCTAAGGAAAAGTATACAGTTAATAGCAGGACTCTGAATAACATTAATATACAGAAGGATCTTGAGATTCAAGTCCATAGCTCCCTGAAAGTGGTCATGCAAGTATATAAAGTGGTAAAGAAGTTGTATGCACATGCTTGCCTTTATTGGTCGGAGAACTGAGTACAAGAGTCATGATGTCATATTGCAACTTTATAAAATTTTGGTTAGGCAGCACTTAGAGCACTATGTTCAATTCTGGTTGGCACATTACATGAAGGATGCATAGGCTTTAAAAAAGGTGTTGAAGAGGTTTACCAGGATGATCCCTTGGATTAGAGAGTATGAGTTATAAGGGAAATCCAGAAAAACTTGAGTTGTTTTCTCTTGAGCAGTGGAAGCCAAGGGGAGACTTGATAGAAGTCTATATAATTATGAGATGCGCAGATAGAGTTGACGATCAGAATCCTTTTTCCAAAATTGACATGTCTCATACAGAGAGGGGGGGAAAATTCAAAGAAGACGTGAGGGGCAAGTTTTTTTAAACACAGAGTGGTAGGAGTCTGGAACACACTGCTGGGAGTAGTGGTAGAGGCAGATACAATAAGGGCATTTATGGGACTTTTAATTAAGCACATGAATATGCAAGGATTGGAAGGTTATGGACAAAGGGCAAGTAGAAGGGATTAGTTTCATTTGGCATCATATTCAGCACAATATCGTGGGCCAAAGAGCCTGTTCCTGTGCTGTACTGTTTTATGTTCGATGTTCTATAAACAGTATTGCCAGGGTTGGAGGTTTTGAGCTATAGGGAGAGGCTGAATAGGCTGGGCCTATTTTCCCCAGGGCATCAAAGGCTATGGGGTGACCTTGTAGAAGTTTATAAAATCATGAGGGGCATAGATTGGGTGATTGGTCAAGGTCTTTTTCACAATGTAGGCGAGTCCAAAACTAGAAGTCATATGTTTATGGTGAGAGGGGAAAGATTTAAAATGGACCTGAGGGACAATGTTTTCACACAGAGGGTGGTGCATGTATGGAATGAATTATCAGAGGAAGTGGTGAAGGCTGGCACAATTACACTTAAAAGGCATCTGGAGGTGTACATGAATAGGAAGGAATTAGAGGGACATGGGCCAAGTGCTAGCAAATGGGACTGGATTATGTTAAGGTATCTGGGAGGCATGGATGAGTTAGAATGAAGGGTCTGTTTCCATGCTGTACATCTCTTTGACACTAGGGTCCTGGGCTACTGATGGGTGCAGACATAATGCCTCAGGCATCTCAAACGCATCTAGTCTCTCCTCAGCAACTTGCCTTCCTCACTATTGTGGGACCTTACAGGTAACGTTTTTTTGCAACTTCCAGCAGCAACAAGGGAGGGAAGGCAAGAAAATATTAAAGCTGAAACTAAGCATAAATGAACAAAGAAAGTAACACCTACAGCATATCAACATCTGTTGTGGTTCTGTTCGCCGAGCTGGAAGTTTTTGCTGCAAACGTTTCGTTCCCTGGCTAGGGAACATCATCAGTGCTATTGGAGCCTCCTGTGAAGCGCTGCTTTGATGTTTCTTCCGGTATTTATAGTGGTTCGTTCTTGCCGCTTCCGGGTGTCAGTTTCAGCTGTAGTAGTTTGTATGTGGGGTCCAGGTCGATGTGTCTGTTGATGGATGTTCTTGCCGTTTCCGGGTGTCAGTTTCAGCTGTAGTGGTTTGTATATGGGGTCCAGGTCTATGTGTCTGTTAATGGAGTTTGTGGATGAATGCCATGCCTCTAGGAATTCCTAGAGGCATGGCATTCATCCACAAACTCCATTAACAGACACATAGACCTGGACCCCATATACAAACCACTACAGCTGAAACTGACACCCGGAAACGGCAAGAACATCCATCAACAGACACATCGACCTGGACCCCACATACAAACTACTACAGCTGAAACTGACACCCGGAAGCGGCAAGAACAAACCACTATAAATACCGGAAGAAACATCAAAGCAGCACTTCACAGGAGGCTCCAATAGCACTGATGATGTTCCCTAGCCAGGGAACGAAACGTTGGCAGCAAAAACTTCCAGCTCGGCGAACAGAACCACAACAACGGACACCCGAGCTACAAATCTTCAACCAGACTTTAAATATCAACATCTGCAACAGAAACCTGGATTTATGAATTCAATTTGAAAAGGCGAAGCTACCAGACTGTTCATCTGCCTATTTCATATGGAGAAGGTGAACAACCTGGCTAAGATTGTCTTGATACACATCAAATATAGCATATACTTCATTACAACAACAGCATAATACAAGTCTGGGGCTGGTCATAGAGTCATACAGCACAGAAACAGACCCTTTGGTCCAACTAGTCCATGCCAACCATAATCCCAAACTAAACTAGTCCCATCTGCCTGTACTTGGCCCATATGCCTCCAAACATTTCCTATTCATGTACTTCTCTAAATGTCTTTTAAACATTGTAACTGGACCCACATCCACAGCTTCCTCTACAAGCTCATTCCACGCACAAACCATTCTCCGTGTAAAAAAAAGTTGCTTCTCGTGTCTTTTTTAATTCAAATATGCCCCCTAGTCTTGAAATCTCCCAATCTAAGGAAAAGACAACAGCCATTCACCTTATCTAAACCCCTCATAATTTTATAAACCTCTATAAGGTCACCTCTTGAACTCTTGCGCTGCAGTGAAAACAGTCCCTTATCCAGCCTCTCCTTATAATTCAAACCCTCCATTCCTGGGCAACATTCTATTAAATCTCTTCTGAGTCCTCTCCAGCTTAATAACATCCTTACTATAACAGGGTGACCAGAAATGCACACAATACTGCAGAAGTAGCCTCAGTAATGTCCTGTAACATCAACACGGTGTCCCCGCTCTTTTATTCAAACACCTAAGCAATGATGGCAGGCATGCTAAACACCTTCTTAATTAGCTTATCTATGTGTGATGCAAACTTCAAAAAATTACATACCTGAACACCAAGGTCTCTCTGTTCCACAATGCTGCCTAAAGCCTTACTTTTAATTGTATAAGTCTTGTCTTTGTTTGTTTTACCAAAATGTAATACTTGAATTTATCCAAATTAAACTCCATTTGCCATTCTTCATCCCATTGACCCAATTGGTCAAGATCTCTTTGTAATCTTAGATAACCTTCTTCACTGTCTACTATACCACCAATCTTGGTGTCATCCATAAACCTGCTAACCATGCTTTCTATATTCTCATCTAACTCATTTATATAAATGACAAACAAAAGTGGACCCAACATTGATCCCTGTGGAATACCACTGGTCACAGGTCTCCAGTCCAAAAAGCAACCCTCACTCTCTGCCACCTACCATTAGCAAGGTCACCCTGGATTCCATGTCATCTAACTTCATTAATTAGTCTACCATGTGGAACTTTGTCAAAGGCTTTACTAAAGTCCAAACAACAATGTCAACCACTCTGCCTTGTCAATCTTCTTGGTTACTTCTTCAAAAAGCTCAGTCAAGGTTGTGATTTTCCTCACACAAAACCATGCAGACTAACTAGCCATTCCTTGCCTCTCCAATGTCTTTCAGAATCCCTTAAAACAACTTACACACCACCAAAGTCAGATTCAAAGATCATTAGTGGAACCTCTTATTACATACCCCAGTGAAGATTAGTGCTAACAAAATCAAAGCTACAGAAATCACATGGATGCAGCAGTATAAAATATCAAGAGATACAACAATTGGTCATATAATCAGTGTAATGGGTTGCCATTTAGTCTTTGTGAAAGTTAATTCTGCACTCAAAACATTGATAGAAATTGTGTTCACAATGTAGGATCATTCAATTTAGCCTGCAAAAGCTTCATTCATTCTGCACATTTCCAGTCTAAACTGGTTTGTTGGTAAGAATATGGGCAATTTTCAATAAATAACTCACTCCAGGAAGCTTCTACTACTGGTGTAGTCAATTAGCAATTTAACTCTGCAAGCTCACTTGATGTAGCATCAACTACATCATTACTTCTCAGTTGTGACAGATAAGAAAATCAGGTTGCTTTGTTTTGGGTCATTTTGTGATAGGGTTGTTAACTCTGATTCGATGTAGATTGAAATTTTCATCACAAGATCTCCCTCATCCAATGCCTCACTGCTCCCCACACCTACCTCCTGCTCTTCAGATGCTGGCTGACCTACTGTGCTTTTCCAGCAACACACTCTCGATGCTGATCTCCAACATCTGCAGTCCACACTTTCTCCTAGGTGATTTCACCCCTACCAGCACTCAGGTCTCAGTGCTATTTTCTCCATTGTCAGCATTTCCAAAATCAACGCAAAATTAATGTACTCAAAGCAAATTTTAGGTGCATACATTTTAATGTGCCGATGATTTTTCTCTCAATGAGCAGCAGCAGTGAACTAATTTTCAATTCTAGGAGATCCAAGGCGAGAGGGTTCACAGTTCTATTTCATAATTTATGTTATTGTCATGAGGGAAATAGTTGCAGGATTTCTGCGGTTTGAAACCTCTGTCTGTGTTTTATTCATGTGTTTCAGTTGTGGAAATCTTGAGTGAATTCTTTTGTAATCATGTGTATTCCTCTCAATTTTGGAAAGCAATGCCAATTTCAACTTATTAAAAACAAAAGTGCAATAAATGTTGACGTTTTTGAATGCGTAAAAATTCTTCATTACCAATTTGTTTTTGGAAAGCATTCCACAAACTACAATTTCGAATTCTTTGATACTCCTCATCATTAAGAACTCCAGAACTCTTTCTGAGATTGATTTAGTGATGTCTTAATTCCCCAGGAACATCTTAACTTTTTCAACTCAGCTTCTTTCCATTTCCAGATAGAATTAAATTTGCACATCAAATAAGGCAAAAGAAAGTATTGTCGGAGTGGTTCATAGCTTCCCATGAGGTGTATAGTTAGAATGTGTTTTTTTATATATATTTGATCTAATTAGGTCCAGGGAGTCACTAGTGAATTCCCTAATGCCAAGCTCATTTGTTGGAGTTAAGGATGGTAAGGGAAATTATTCATTTGGCACCTCATTATTCTATTGAAAGCAAGTTAGTAGCAGCTTAACTCAGTTCTGAGCTCTGTTGGGTACTTATGGATTCATACACTGATGTAAACCCCATATACCTAGTTACAACAAACAACATAGTACAATACCACCCAAACTGATAAACCAATGCAGCACTTTTGGAGTGCCCTGATTGTCTTCCAGGTGTAATGACAAACTATCACCCTATCTTGTTTCTTGAACAGGTGAATGTGGTAGCATTCAATGAAAAGCAGTTTTCTTTGTTTGCATTTATGTAGCACCTTTAGCAGATTAAATACCTCACGATGCTTCACAAACAAAATTTGACATGGAATCATCTGAAAATATTAAATGAATGAAATTACATTTATATAGCAGCTTTCATAACCTCATGACACATCAAAGGACTCAATAGCCAATTAAATACTTTTGAGGTATCATCACTGTTACAATAGTGGACACACAGCAGCCAAAGAAAACCTAGGAACTTCCTACCAACAGCAATATGTACAAGGGCAGATTACACTTGTATCTGTGCCTTACCTTTAAGACAGTCCACCTTTAATGACGCCCACATGTGTGCAATATTGTGAGTCTGTCTGCCAATTTATCTGCTATGGGTCTAAGTGCTGCACACATAGAAATCAGTTGGTTTGCGGAATGTCTGTTTCATAACTTATGATGTATTTTAATGTTTAAATAAACTAACTCATCGAGTTACTCAATCCTTGATCAGTGATTGATTATTAAACCGATGTCATTAACATGACAGTAACCTTTTACTTTGTGATGTTGAACAATAACTTGGCCAGGACACTTGGGATGACTGTTGCTCTCTTCTTCAAGATAGTGCCAAGGTGATCTTTACATCAAGCCCTGATGGGTAACACCTGGTTTAGGCTTTGCAACTCAACCGAAAGGAAGCACCTCTGCCACCCTGAGTAATATACTGGAGTGCCAACCTTGATTTTTGCAGACAGTTTCTTGAACCAGAAGCCACCTGACTCAAAACAAAGAGTGCTGTCCATATTAGGAAAAAGATCAAAATGCTTGAGCGAAAGAGAAGGTATTTGAGGAGAGTCTAAAGGAAAGAAATTGAGCTGAGCAGTTTTAGGAGGAAATTCCCAAGAGCCTCAGCAGCTGAAGGCATGTTGTCATTGGTAGAATATTTATAAGTTGGAATCTGGAAGTGGTCAGAATAACAGGAGTGTGGCTATCTCAGCGACTGGCTGAGATGGTAGAGAGGGGTGAGGGCATGAAGACAATTGTAATCAGAGGTGTTACTTAACCAAATGCCAGTGTTGGTCAGCAAACACATGGGTGATGCTGGACAGGACACAGGCAGTTGAATTTTGGAAGACCTCACGTTTATTAAATGTGGAAACCAGCCGAGAATCTGTTGTCATAGTCAAGTCCAGAGATCGTAAATATGCGACTACAACATGCACCCAAAGCAGCTGAAACCATTTTATCCTGGATTTCCCTCAATCTCAGCTGGAAAATTGATTACATCCTCATAGACCCTGCCATTGATCTCTTTTGTTGCCATTTGAATGTCCGAAGAAAGAAGAACTGTCCACCGTAAAGAAACGTTGATTAGCCACTGAGATATCTCCACTCACCTAATTCGTGGCACACTGCGCAAATAAATTCAGTAGAAGCTGTGAGCCTCTGAGAGGCCCTGACCAAATGGCCAGGGCAGGAACTATAGTGCTCTGACAGTGACCAGTTACCATTCAGAGACCTGATAAGGTTAGGGAGGAAGATATAGACCTGTGACCGTGTATTCCCTTATTTGACCTGCAGTTCAAGCCTCACAGCAGCTGTCAGAGTTTGTGTTATTTATACATGGATGTTGTTGGCAAGGCTAGCATTAACTGTCCATCCTTAGTTTCCCTTATGAACATGGTGGTGAGCTGCCTTCTTGGCTCCTTCAAAAATATAAGTTCATTGGATCTGGCAGAAAGGAATCGACGAGGGAGCAGATTCTTTCAAAAAAAAAACTTGTTGTGACCAACCAAGACCAGCAGGTGAAGAAGGGGAACCAGTTGACCACTTCTCACCTGGTAACTTAATGACTTGGGGTATGTATCTGAGACAGCAGTGACACAGAGAGCCTTGTCCAGGATCTAGTTAGCACATACTTCGATAGCCAGAAAACCAGAAACAAAAGTGTTCACAGAAAAATATTTTAAAACATATTTTATTCAATATCCCTGAGTTTCTTCTAGTTTGTCCAGAGCTGGGAGACTGATTAGCAAGGTTAGATCTCATGGAATACAGGGCGAACTAGCCATTTGGATACAGAACTGGCTCAAAGGTAGAAGACAGAGGGTGGTGATGGAGGGTTGTTTTTCAGACTGGAGGCCTGTGGAGTGCCACAAGGATCAGTGCTGGGCCCTCTACTTTTTGTCATTTACATAAATGATTTGGATGCGAGCATAAGAGGTACAGTTAGTAAGTTTGCAGATGGTACCAAAATTGGAGGTGCAGTGGACAGCGAAGAGGGTTACCTCAGATTACAACAGGATCTGGACCAGATGGGCCAATGGGCTGAGAAGTGGCAGATGGAGTTTAATTCAGACAAATGTGAGGTGCTGCATTTTGGGAAAGCAAATCTTAGCAGGACTTACACACTTAATGGTAAGGTCCTAGAGAGTGTTGCTGAACAAAGAGATCTTGGAGTGCAGGTTCATAGATCCCTGAAAGTGGAGTCGCAGGTAGATAGAATAGTGAAGAAGGCGTTTGGTATGCTTTCCTTTATTGGTCAGAGTATTGAGTACAGGAGTTGGGAGGTCATTTTGCAGCTGTACAGGACATTAGTTAGGCCACTTTTTGAATATTGCATGCAATTCTGGTCTCCTTCCTATCTGAAAGATGTTGTGAAACTTGAAAGGGTTCAGAAAAGATTTACAAGGATGTTGCCAGGTTTGGAGGATCTGAGCTACAGGGAGAGGCTGAACAGGCAGGGGCTGTTTTCCTTGGAGCGTTGGAGGTTGAGGGGTGACGTTATAGAGGTTTACAAAATTATGAGGGGCATGGATAGGATAAATAGGCAAAGTCTTTTCCCTGGGGTTGGAGAGTCCAGAACTAGAGAGCATAGATTTAGGGTGAGAGGGGAAAGATATAAAAGATACCTAAGAGGCAACTTTTTCATGCAGAGGGTGGTACATATATGGAATGAGCTGCCAGAGGATGTGGTGCAGGCTGGTACAATTGCAACATTTAAGAGGCATTTGGATGGGTATATGAATAGGAAGGGTTTTGGGGAATATGGGCCGGGTGCTGGCAGGTGGGACTAGATTGGGTTGGGATATCTGGTTGGCATAGACGGGTTGGACCGAAGGGTCTGTTTCCATGCTGTGCATCTCTATGACTCTGTGACTCTGTGCCAGGTCAATGAATCTCCTTGATTTCATGCACTTTGGCACCTTTAATTGTACAATGAGATTTATTTAAAGTTGCAAGCTTTCAGAGCATTGTGTGACCTGACGAAGCAGCAGAGGTCTGAAAGCTTGTGATTTTAAATAATTCTGTTTAACTATAACTTGGTGTCATGTGATTTGTAACTTTGTCCACCCCAGTACAACACCAGCAGCTCCACATAATGAGCACTAAGTTCTAGCTATCTCATTCATATGTCATACATTAGGTTTATGAATGACAATAGCCTAAACCTGGGTCCAGGCTTTCCTGGTGAGTTTAGGAAAACATAGCCTGTCCACCTTACCACTTTATAAAAAAGCATCTGCCCATGTGTGACTTTTACAGGGAATGTTCTCTGTTCACACAGGGTTAAAGTTCACTGTGCACTTTGAAGGCTGCAGTTACACAGGCAATCGCTTTGGAACGTCGATGTCAGACATTGTAGCCCAGCTCACAATATCAGATAAATGTCTCCAAATCTCACCGCTCAAATCCCTCAGCCCTAACCCACTGTCTACCTTATGAATGCTCCCCCGATCCTCATGCCACACCATGTACATTCAAATGTGCCATTTCTCGTGCACACCTTCCCTGGATCCTCATTCACCTGGTATCCAATATGCACATCCTGATGAGCCATGCAAAGCGTAGGGAATGCATTTAAATACATTTGAAAAGAATTAAACCTCTGGCCATCTCTTACAATTCTTATTCAAATATCCTGCCACTGATACTGCAAATCCCTGCCGACTGTAGTTAATCACTTAAATGACCATCAATATGGGAGTGGCAAATTGAGTTTAATTTAGAGAAATGTGAGGTGCTGCATTTTGGAAAAGCAAATCAGGGCCGGGCTTATACACGTATTGGTTAGCTCCTGGGGTGAGTTGCTGAACAAAGAGACCTTGGAGTGCAGGTTCATAATTCCTTGAAAGTGGAGTCGCAGGAAGATAGGATAGTGAAGAAGGCATTTGGTATGCTTTCCTTTATTGGTCAGTGCATTGAGTACAGGAGTTCGGAGATCATGGTGCGGCTGTACAGGACATTGGTTAGGCCACTTTTGGAATATTGCGTGCAATTCTGGTCTCCTTCCCATCGGAAGGATGTTGTGAGACTTGAAAGGGTTCAGAAAAGATTTGCAAGAGTGTTGCCAGGGTTGGAGGGTTTGAGCTGTAGGGAGAGGTTGAATAGGCTGAGGCTGTTTTCCCTGGAGCGTAGGAGGCTGAGGGGTGACCTTACAGAGGTTTATAAAATCACGAGGGGCACAGATAGGGTAAATAGACAAGGTCATTTCCCTGGTTTGGGGACTCTAAAACTAGAGGGCATAGGTTTAGGGTGCGGGGGAAAAGATTTAAAAGGGACCTAAGGGGCAATGTTTTTGCACCAAGTATGGCATATGTATGGAAGAGCTGCCAAAGGAAGTGGTGTAGTCTAGTACAATTACAACATTTAAAAGGCATCTGGATGAGTAAAAAAGAATAGGAAGGGTTTAGAGGGGAATGGACTGGGTGCTGGTGAATGTGACTAGATTTATTTAGGATATCTCATCATCATGGATGAGTTGGACAGAAGGGTCTGTTTCCATGTTATATCTCCCTATGACTCTATGACTCTAATTTGCCTAAATATATAGCCAAATCTTTTAGAACCATATCAATGTCTGAGTATGTAATATGACATTTTAAGGCCTGTCAGTCACATTCCTCAACAGTCGTGTTAACAGATCACCTGGGTTTGGAACACAGCCAAGCATTTATGATCATCCCAGCAGTCAAAACATTAGCTTCCTAACTCCAAAGGCTCAAACTGAAAGAATCAGCGGTGTCTTCTGCATTGCAAAGCAGATTTCCTGAATCAACTTTGATGATGCTGCTCCTTTAACAAGGTTATGTTGTCCTTGGCTGTTTTTTTCAGAGAGGTCATAAAAGCAGCAATTCTGAAATGGCTGGCTTGGAAGGGTTTCAGGATCAATTTGATTATAGCTAACAGATACTGCCTCAGGCAAAAGGCTGTCAAGTTTTTAAAAGAAACTCTTGTACAATGAAAGGGGAGTGGCTAGTTCTCCCCATTTGGCTTTAGTTTGGTTTGGTTTGGTTTTTTTATTTAGCAGTTAGGCTGCTCACCGAAAGCAGTCAGTTTGAGGCTGCTGATCTAAAGAAGATGAAGGCATTCTGTGCTGCTATCTCTCTCTCTCTCTCTCTCCTGTAAGACTCTCTCTCTCTCTCTCTCTCGTAAGACCCTGTGTTTGATTTTACCTTTTGTGCCAAGTGGAAATTGTTTCTGGAAATTGTTGCAGGTATTTGGAACACCATCATTACGAAGAGGGTTTTTGAAGAGGTTAAATTATTTGATATTCAGTTCTCATTTGTTTATGTTTCTTTCAGTAATCTGGTAAATAAATTCTGTTTTGCTTAAAATTAAGTGGTTGACCAGCTGTATTCTCCTGGAATATTCACTTTATACCTGTTTAAAACAACTAGCAAAGTTAGGGTCCATTCTACTTTCTTGCAATATTTCGATGGGGTCTGGCCTGGTCCATAACACAATGAAGAAGAGCCAGTGATTATTTTTACCTTTCAGCTGTATTTTTACATCTCAACGCCAAACACAACAATTGGGGTTTTCCAGCTCATCCTTCCACGCTTTTTAATGGAATGTGGCATGTCCTCCAATGGAAGACTACTCTAAACCATGTTCACACTTGCACAATAGTGGTCTACACATAGACCAAACCACCCTTGCAGGCCAGAGCCCTATGATGAATCATTGGTTTTAAAAAACACAGTACTGCAACAATTTGCATGATTTGCATATTTGAAAACATTTTATACTTCACTTTCAGAATGTTGTCAACTATTCAACAGGATTTCCACAGTGAACTCTTCAACAAGCTGTTTTGTTAGGGTTTCCAAAACCTTATCTGAAAATAGTGTGTGGGAGGACATATAATTTTCCTGTGGTCATCACATTGGGGCCCCACCTTAGAAGAGGTAGTGTGCTTTTAGTACCATGAAAAGCATGTAAAAAGGCTTCAATAAATATGAGATGGGTCAGGAAGCCAAAGCAAAAAAAGATTGATTTCTGCTGAATAAATAATATTTAGCAATCTCAACCTCCCTTTGAACTTTGACTGAGGGACTTTAGCAAAGAGATTTTCCTCACTTGAGGTTGAGCTGCCTCCCCATCTAACATAGCAATAAGATAATGTTGACTGGGCCTCCTGTCCATAAAGATCCACTTTCTCTTCCCTAAGCCTGTGATAGTATAAACTTCACAATTTTAGTAACTGTTCATGGATGGAAAATATCAGAAATAATGTTTCCTGGAGTAAACTGTTTCTTGAGATGAAAGTAGCAAAGGGGAACTATTATAAAGGAATATGTGAATTAACTATCCCGAGGAAGAAGCAACATAAACAATCTGTTTCCTGGGAGAGAGAGAGAGGATATCACAACTGCATGATAAATTGTTGCCTCGTAACAATGGGAACTTAGCTCTGTGTGCAGAAGTAATGTTCTGAAGTAAAGGGGTCAATTGCAGGAAAGGCTGTGTTTTAAACTGATAGGCTAACCCTGAATGTAACAAGGAACAGAGAAGCTTCATCTGATAAGAAGGCAAGTTACAGATTTGAGGACTCCAGGAAGGTAATAAAAGTTGGAGATGAAAGACTCAATTAAATCAACATTAAGGTCAAACCGGAAAGAGAAAATTGTCTAAGAATCCAATACCAGAACAAGTCAGTAACAGAATATTGAAGCCCAACACTGCATAAGGATTGAACCCTGGACACTTTTAGAGATAATTTTGGTTGGAATCCTGGCCTGGTTCCATCATTAATCGGGTAATAGCCAAGTTAAGTTTTGAGGCTTAACTTGCTTATTTGAGGTGTCTTATTTTGATTGCTAGATGCGATAAGTTTTAAATCTATGTTTCAGTGCATGATTATCTGTGAGATTTCTTCTTAAGGAACTGAATTAAAAGTAATTTGTGGTGACTTACCCACAACAAATCCATCTGATCATTAGATCTCAAAGATCACAAAAATCCCTTTGAATATTTTGAAAGCTGAATAATTGTTTGGCCATATATCTTGGCTGATGCAAACATCACAAAAATATATCAAAACTATCTTTGACTAATACTGGTGCCTAGTAGGTATGGTCTGCCACCACTCACAAATAATTCCAAAAGACTAAATTAGTGCCATTGTACCTCAATCTGCATTAATGCCAAACATTAGATTGTATCTTTTGCTGAAGAACGTAAACAAAAGTTCTTAAATCAATATTTCCCAAGCATTCTTTTGTTCCTGAAAAACATACTGGATAGGAAATAAAGTAAACAAACCAATGCCTTTCTCAAAATAGTTGGCAAGATAGTGTTAGAAGCAACACATCTCAACACACAGAGAGCCATTTCAAGCTGAACCGATTTGTCAAATTCATGGAACATTTTACATTTTCTGAAGGTTGGTCACTGAAGGTTACTACTGCTGCAGTTTACTGAATGACTCACTGGAGGTATCTGGTTCATCACGAAGATTAGAAACCAAACACTAACCCTTGAGCATATAAAGTCTTTGAAAATGCTAAATAAAAGCATAGTCGATAAATGGACCATCAACGTTATAGATTGTTCTGATATAACACAACAGTTGTGCCCCTCTACAATCTCGCGCTATGGAAAACTGCTATAGAAATTCACACTGTAGAAGATTACTAATAGAAAATTGCTATATTCATTCAGTAGAAAGTTAGCATTATTCAAACAACGTTCACAAATCGTCAATCGTGTTATAGCCAATTCGTGCTGACGAAATGCACCTTACAGCAGAATGACCTGCATATTTTTCTTTAACTATTTTTGTCCTCCAACATAAAAAAATTGATCAATGTGTAGATTTTGTTGCATGTAGCTATATAATAAAAATCATTCACAATTTTAATATGTTCTTTGTCATGTTGTACTTGTGGGAACAATGTTTTGTAATCACACCTAACATTATTGCCAAAATCAACAGAGAGGAATTTCACCTCTAGTCTTTAGCAAGAAAACATCTCCTATTACCGAAGTTGTTGGTAATAATAATATGGTACTGTTGATAGTTCCTCTGTCTGTTGCCTGATGTTCATAGACTCCAGCTGGTTTCTGCACTGTGTCCATGTTAGAAACCCATCTCTAGTCTGACATACTTAAGAGGGATCATCAATGGAGGGTGAGAAAAAAGAAAATTGTACACTAGAGTAGTATTAATCTTATGATATTGGAAATGAGCGAATGAAGCAGCAGCCTATATCTAACACTGTGAAGCTGACCTACATAAGAGGAATATAATATAATATAACATACAAAATAGTACGGGCCTGAAATTCCTAATGGCCCAAGCAACCAGTGAAAGAGTATTGAAGCCAATTCCTGCCCCAGATTGTAGACCCCTGTCCCGACTCTCAGAGGGGTGGTCATTCAAATGGCCGGTGAATATCACAAGGGTACCCATGGATGCTCCAAAGGAGTCATTCACCGTTAGGATCGAGAACCTTAAAATGTGTAGTGTTTGCGGCTTCAGAGATGGCATCGAAAGGAAGTTTTAATAATAAGTTTTAATAAACTTTGACTCCAGGTTTTAGATGGCATGAGTTGCACTAAGGCTTTAAGGCTGTAGGCTTTAACCCCACATTCCCTGGTCTAACAGGTTTACTCTGAACATCAATAGCCCAAGACAATTCTAACAACAGGACATACTCAATGATCTTCCTTAAAGCAAAGTACATTACAAAAAAAAACACAGAACCCCTACCCATACAATGGTTTCAATCATGTGATCCATTTCTGCAAGGATTAGACCAAAACAGGTGATCAGCATGCTCCTTCTCAACCTCCAGTTGCTGATCACATTAATTACCACTCTGTGCCAATATACTTGTATCCATCTTCTACACCGTCAGGCGATGTGTTCAAACTTTGACACTGTCCAATCTCCAGTAAGTGATCAGTTTACCCACTGGCAAACACCACAAACATGTCACGTCTTCCACGTTCAGTTTGATCAGTTACCCATTAAGACTTACTTGTTTCTCTTTGAAAAAGACTTATTTCTCACCTTTAATAAACTTTGACCTCAGCCTTAGCTTGCTCAGCTCTTGCCTCCGTCATCTAATCACAATATCTGTTTCAAAACAAAGCTCCAACCTTTCAGAGTTACTGTCACAGTTCAGTCCATTATTGCTGAGTTACAGCACTTAATTAAGCACATGCACAATTCCAGCAGACTCCGAAAGCTTAAGATTGCTGACCATTTAATCACTGGGTCACCATCTAACCATTAAATTGGGCTAATCCAGTAAATTTTAGGTCAAAATCAGAATAAGCTGGAAATGCGAAACAATCATAAAGAATGCTATCAGAGAATTCTTCAGTGTCATTCCACACTTGAAACATTAATTCTGTTTCTCTCTCCACAGGTGCTGCCAGACCCGGTAAGTGTTTCCCACATTCTCTTGTTCAAATTTTAGGTTATTATCTGAACTGAATTGAATTGAATTTATTGTCACATGTACCGAGGCACAGTGAAAAGCTTTGTCTTGCAAGCAATACAGGCAGATCACAGAGTTAAGTAGCATAGATAGGTAAATGATAGGTAAACAGTGGCAAAAACAAAAACACAGGTACAGGCGAATGTTAAGAGTTTGTGAGTCCATTCGGTATTCTAACAACAGTAGGGCACTCTACACTTTCAAGAGCAGGAGGGAAAGAGTGTACATTATAACTGAACAGTTGATAGAAGATCCATCAAAATCCCCAAATGGGACAAGTAGACAATCCTTTATCCGAAATCCCGAACTCCGAAAAGCTCCGAATTCCGAAGGTTTTCTCATGAAGTATTTTCTCATTAACAAGGCTGTTTGGCATGTAAATAGTTAACCTAGCTCCACACCCACTTGATGCACGGCACTCAGATGCAAAGTGGGGCTGGGTGGCATGACCTAGCACTGGCAGGCCTCAGTTCTGTCTCAGGGCCCGTAGTAGTCACAGTGTGTTTACTGCTTGGTAAGACTTTTTAAAATTTCTCCGTCAAACTGTCTCCTATTCCGAAATTTGAAAAATTCCAAATTCCGAAAACCAGCTGATCCCGAGCGTTTTGGATAAAGGACTGTGCTCCTGTACTTGGCTCTGAAATCTTTTTCACAATGCATTGAAAAACTACAATCCCTCAGAAGTAGTTCCTTCTGAAGTCCCAGTTTCTATCCCTTTTCAATTTATAGGAGCATAACCTTAAGATTAGAGCTGGGCCATTCAGTACTAACATCAAGAAGCACTTATTCATGCGGGTTCAAGAACAGCTTCTTCCCCACTGTTATCAGAATTTTAAACAGGCCATTCATATATTAAAGTTGATCTTTTTCTGCACCTTCTCTGTAGCTGTAACACTATCTTCTGCATTCTGTTCTATCACCTTGATGTACTTATGTAAGGTATGATTTGCCTGGATAGCACGCAAAACATACTTTTCACTGTATCTTGGTACATGTGACAATAATAATTCAAATCAAATCAAATCAAATCAAATCAAAACAAATGGGTAGGTGAAATCTTGAATTCTCTGCCCTAAAATACTGACGAGGCTGAGTCAATTGAAAATACTAAAACTGACCTCGACATACTTTGTTTGGCAATAGATTGAAGGGTATGGAAGAAGGTGAGTAAATGGAATGGAGGTTAGGAGTGATGGTGGTATTGTGGAAAGATCAATAGGTTAGTAATCCAAACGACCAGGTTAATACTGGTGCAATTGAAGCTAAACTTGCAAAGTCTGGAATTTGTCTTGTTTTAGTAAAAGTGACCTTGAAACTATTGTCTAGTGGCGTAAAAACCTTTTGGTTTGCTAATGCCCTTAAGGAAGAAAATCTGTCATCTTTTCCTGGCCTGGCCTACCTGTTCCTCCAGATCTACAGCATGTGATTCATAAATTGTCTAATTGGACGCTCAGTTCAAGGATGATTAGCAGATTGGCAAAAGATCCTGCCATTCTAGTGAGATCTCATCTCATGAAAGTATAAGTTGAAATAGATGCATATTAACGATGATTCAATTGAATAATGAATTAGACTTAAGGCACTGAGTGGCCTGCAACTGTTTGTTCCACTCTTTTGTTTCACTCTCTTCCATTGGTCTTCAAGTACTTCAGAATATCTTGAGGCCATGAAATACATTATATAAATACAAGTCTGGATGGATGCAAACCAGTTGAGAAAAGGATCTAAACCATAAAGTAAAGGAAATACGTGACACAGAAATAAAAGCAAGATTATTGCTATTGGACGTCAACATAAATAACAAAACATTCCTAATGCTATACATTTCTAAATAAAAGATACAAATATGGGATGAAATTAAATGATTACAGAGTCATCTACATGAGATAAAAATGAACATTTAATACAGAATCACGAATCACTTTTCTGCAAATAATCCTTTCTGATGATGAATAAGCTAAGCTAAGCTAAAACTGATTAGTGATGATATTGATGAAGAGAAATAACTACGCAGAGAATGTTTTGGAGGAATGACTGAGCAATGATGCTCTCAGGCAAATAAAGGGTGGAATGACAGGAATGAAGGATGATAAAGACAACAACTCCTCATTGTGGCGATGTCTGTCTGAAGAAAAGGTGAAGCATGCAGTGAAGCAAATGATTTTCGATAACCATCATCAGATATCCATGTGATCACAATGGTACTGAAAGACATTTGGCATGAAGTGACTGGGTAGGTTTCCAGGGTTGATGGCAGAATGGTTGACAGATTTGGGTGCAGGCTATAATTATCACATCAATGAGAAAGGGAGAGAGAAAAGAATGCAAGACTTCCTAAAGGATCAAAATCAATTCGATTTCATACAACTAAATGCTGTCCTTTTTATTATTTTGTAGGACTCGCTTGATGTGTTTTTATCATAACATATCACGTATCTTTCTCACTATCTATGTGTAAACACAAATCTCTGGATTTTCTCCACTCCCCAAGATATAGCAGATAAATCCCCTGCTAAAGGATGACATCTGATGCTTTCTCTCTAGCCTTGGAGAATGTGACAATCAGCAGCGAGCAGTTGTAATTCGTTGTGTGGGGAAACTTTCCCAATTACAAGGTGTGGGGTGGGGGGGGAAGGTAGACAGGCAAAATGTAAGCTTTATTAAGATCAATAAGTAAAAATAGTACTTGTCAGCTTCGTAAAAAAACTGAAACTTCAAAAAGTACTTTTTGAGAGAAAGTATTAATCGGTATTAAAGAGTTGGGAAGTGTGTAACAGCGAATGATATACTCAGACTCATTGTCATCTAAAGGATCTAAATGTAATTTGTAAAGTTATGTAACATGCTTTACTTAAAATCATGCAAGAAGGTGAATCACATTGGACTTGAAACATTGACTGTTTCTCTTTCCATGGACGCTGCCAGACCTGCTGGATTTCTCCAGCACTTTCTGTTTTAATTTCAGATCCCCAGCATCTGCAGTACATGGCTTTTATTTTGGCTAAACTGTGTCAAATTGTATCCTAATAACAACAACAATTTCCAATATCTTGTAACCTTTTAATTAAAGTAAACTCTAAATTGCTTAGACTTGTCTACCACCAGCAAAATGAATTTTATTCATTCGTTTGTGGAATGTGGGCTTTGCTGGCTGGGCCAGCATTTATTGCCCATCCGTAGTGGCCCTTGAGAAGGTGGTGGTGAGCTGCCTTCTTGAACTGCTGCAGTCCACCTGCTGTGGGTTGACCCACAATGTCATTAGGGAGGAAATTCAAGGATTTTGACCCAGTGACAGTGAAGAACAGTGTTATATATCCAAATCAAGATGGTGAGTGGCTTGGGAGGGAACTTGAAGGTGGTGGTGTTCCCAGATATCTGCTTTCCTTGTTCTTCTAGATGAAAGTGGCCATGGGTTTGTAAGGTACTGTCAAATGATCTTTGCTGAATTTCTGCAGTGCACCTTGTAGATAGTACACACTGCTGCTAATGAGCATCGGTGGTGGAGGGAGTGGATGCTTGTGGATGTGATGCCAATCAAATGGGCTACTTTGTCTTGGATGGTGTCAAGCTTCTTGGGTGTTGTTGGAGCTGCCCCCATCCAAGACTTGTGTCTTGTAGATGGTGGACAGGCTTTGAGGAGTCAGGAAGTGAATTATTCAGCACAGTATTCCTAGCTTCTGACCTGCTCTTGTAGCTACTGTATTTATGTGGTGAGTCCAATTGAATCTCTGGTCCATGATAACCCCCCAAGGATGTTGATAGTGGAGGATTCAGTGATGGTAACAGCATTGAGTACTAAGCGATGGTGGTTAGGTTGTCTATTATTCGTGATGTGCATAGGCTGGCATTCATGTAGCACAAATGTTGCTTGTCACATGTCAGCCTGAACCTGGATATTGTCCAGATCTTGTTTCATTTAAATATGGACTCCTTTAGTATCTGAGGAGTTGTGAATGGTGCTGAACATTGTGTAATCATTGGCAAACATCCCCACTTCTGACCTTATATTGGAGGGAAGAACATTGATGAAGAGCTGCAAATGGTTGGGCCTAGGACGCTACCCTGAGAAACTCCTGCAGAGATGCCCTGGAGCTGAGGTGCCTGACCCCCAAAACCACAACCATCTTCCTATGTGTCAGGTATGACTCTAACCACCGCAGAGTTTGCCTCTGATACCCATTGATTCCAGTTTTGTTCGGGTTCCTTAATGCCACACTCAGTCGAATGCAGCCTTGATGTCAAGGTTGTCAGTTTCTCTTCACCTCTGGAATTCAGCTCTTTTGTCTATGTTTGGACCAAAGCTGTGTTGAGGTCAGGAGTTGTTAGACAGCCCTTACTTTTCTAACTGAGGTCAACTTGGAAGGCTTAAACCATTTACCAACAGGCCTGAACCGCACTAATCGGTTTTAAGCTGATGGTAATTGAACTCACAGCACTTCACAAAGGGAACCAAGTAATCTTCACTTTACACGCCTAAATGAGAATAGAACTGGATATTAAATGCAGTGAGTGTGGACAGCAGACCTGAGATAACCAACTTTGTGTCCTTATTTGTGGCAACTTTCACCGCTTCCCAACCCCTCACTTTTTTGGTGGTGGTGGGGTTTGCAGATTTGAAGATTTCAATCCCAACCATCAATATGAAATGGTCAACAAGAAATCCAACAGAGAATCCAGGAGAAACTTTTGCATCCAATCAGCATTGGGAATGACATACTTGCTGCTGCAGGGAGAGGTTGAGGTGAATTTTATTGATGCATTGAGGTGAAAACATGACAAACTTGAGGGAAAGGGGAATAAATGGTTATGAAGTAGATCTGGGTGATAACAGTGAGGAGGAGCCTCAAGTGGAGCTTAAGTACTGGCATGGGCTGGTAATATAGATGGCCTGTTTCCGTGCTGTTTATTCGATGTAATCCTATGTAAGTAGTCATGTCATTTAGAAGACAATGCTGAAGATTTAGCATGACTCCCAATATTATTGTATCTATCATTAATCAGCTTGGAAGGCAATCTGAGCAAACCATTTAAAAGTTCCATTTTCTCTCTGGTCCTAATGCATAAACCTGACTCAAAATTAAAGAAAATGAGTGTCTGATTTCTAGTTATAATTTCATTTAATTGCTGTCTGTCTGTACCACAACACTTTCCCATGAGCACAATCTAACAGAATTAAACAACAATCCATTTGAAGTGTTGAAAGGACAAGTGATCAAAATTCAGGTAGGTTGGCTGTTTGAAAGAAATGTTCAACAGCAGTTAAATAGAGCTCTTACATTCTTACAAAAGGAAAGGCCCCAGAAGATTGCTCATCATATGGACCAATATGCTTGCCAAATGTAGATTGAAAATCCTTTCTAAAATGTTAGCATTAAGATTGGAGAGGGTCTTACCATACATCATAAAAGAGGACCAGACAGAGTTTATCAAGGGCCGCAGATCATCTAACAACATTAGAAGGGTCTTAAATATGATGCAAGCCTGTCAACAGGAAAGAATACCGGGGATACTTATCTTCTTGGATGCAGAGAAGGCATCTGCCCGGATTGAATGGTCATATCTTTTTTACACACTGGAAAGGTTTGGTGTTTTTAAATGGGTCTCAATATTATACATTGACCCCCAACGCAGCTGTGATTACCAATGGTTTAGATTCGGATAGCTTCAGTGTGGGTAGGGGCTGTCGTCAGGGATGTCCTCTCTCAGCATTAATATTCACGCTAATAATTGAACCTCTAGCAGAAGCTGTATGAACCAATTCTAACGCAGTGGCTCCGAGGATTTGTTCGGGTAAACATAAAATCACTCTCTATGTAGCTGATGTCCTCCTTTTCTTAAGTAATCCTTTGATATCTGTGCCCTGCTTAATTCAAGTAATTAATCTATTTAGCATGTTTTCAGGCTATAAAATCAATTTTATGAAATCAGAGGCCATGCTGTTGGATGGTCTCGATAGTATATCAAATTTATCAGACGGGTCTTGTTTTCCCTTTCAGTGGTCACTGGAGGGTTTTCTATACTTAGGCATTTTTATCACCCCAGCATTTGGTCAGCTGTATAAAGCCAATTTTGTGCACCTACTAGAGAAAATGAGGCAGGACTTTCAACGCTGGGGAGATCACCCAATATCCTGGTTAGCCAGAGTAGCTCTAGTTAAAATGAATATTCTGCCTCATCTCTTATACCCTATGAGAATGCTCCCTTTGATGTTGCCAAGACTAGAGTTAAGTAAACTACACGGCTGGCTTGGTTCCTTTATTTGGAATCATTGACGGCCCCTTATCAAATTAGAAAAGCTGCAGCTTCCGCAAGCAAGAGGAGGACTGGATTTTCCAGACTTTAGGAGGGATCAGTTGAGCTCTCTATTAGGCTATGTAGCTAATTGGGTCTCTTGTGACCCACAATCAATTTGGTTAGACATCGAGACCTCTCAAGCAAAGTGTCCCCTCATCAATCGTTTACTTTTGGATAAGATGAGAGCTATTATGGACTATTGTTAAAAGCCCTATTGTATTAAATGCAACTAAAGCTTGGAGGATAATGTGGTAAGATGAGGGTAACTTACAAAAAACCTCTCCTTATAATCCTATAGTGGGAGCATCGGGTTTTCAGCCAGGGCTGACAGATGCTACATTTAAAACCTGGAGGTCCAGTGGTGTCTCTTGCTTAGGGGACCTGTTCGATGGGGAGGTTATGATGTCTTTTGAGCAGCTGCACCAGAAGTTTGGACTGCCTAATGGAGACCTTTGTCGGTATTTCTAAATATTATATACAGAAGAAGACCACATTATCAGACAGTCCTTACAAATCAGATAGAGAGAGAAGAGTGCTATGGCCAATGGGCCCACCCTCGGTCAGTACTCTTTATCACTCATTATATAACGAGGTATCGAAAGACACGGAACGACTGTTTAAAACATGGAATCCGGAATTGGGGTTAGAAATCCCATCAGAAATGTGGGAGGACATCTGGGAAAAATGCCAGAAGGATCTCAATTTGTAATAGAACTCAAGCTATTCAATTAAAGATACTCCATAGGGCTCATATAACACCGGAATGACTGGCAAAATTTAGGGTAGGAACATCCCCAATGTGTCCTAAATGTAAAATAGAAGTGGGCACTCTCATGCACTGTTTATGGACGTGTCACAAGATCCGCAAATATTGGGACAGAGTAGTGAATGCTCTAAGAGAAATCTTGGAAACGGAGATTGGATTGGATCCAGTGTCTCTTCTCCTGGGCCTTTCAAATCTGCCCTCCCTGGATGTACATGGGAGGAAACTATTCTCCATTCTGAGGGCCCTCCAGGACTTTCGAACTGGCCAGGTTAATCATGGAATATATCCCCCTTGATTTCCTCACAAATATGGTGCACCAAAAAACTGAATTATTCTATAAAATATGGCAGCCCTTTCTGAACAATATAGACACAGATAATTCGGCCATATTGTCAAGGGCTTTTGTCTGGCTGTGGTAGTGGTTCTGGCTGGTCCGGGGGCCCCCGGGGGGAGTAATCCCGTATAAATATGGATTTTATTATGACTTGATGTTAATCCATTTTGAGTATTACTTAACTATTTAATTATTACATTATTTCTTACCAGTAATGTAAGATATCTTATGTTATGCTTTGATTGTTTGTAGGATAGATTAGTGGTTAGCTGAGTTTTTTTCTCTCTCTCTTTTTATTCTTTTGTTGTGTTTCGGTTATTATTTATTTCTTTCATATATATATATATTTAATTGTATATTAGTGTTTATACTTGTTTGTATTACTTTGTAATTTTGTAAAAAAATTTTTAAAATTTATTTTTTTCTTCCAATAAAAAAATCTATAAAAAAAAGAGCTCTTACAGTTTAATTTACCTCGTAAGCCCATGCCCATTTTTCATTGAATGTTTATATGTTTCAAGATTGATTGCAAAAACTTTCTTTGAATTAAATGTGGCACCTCTGTATAAATGCATTAATTTGATGTGCTTAAACTTTCTTCAGGCTGCACTACTGGGCAGTCCAAACAGCTGGAAATAAAATAGAAAGTAAGGTTGGGTATGAAGAGGAGATTTTTGAAATATTTCCAGTGCACACATCAATGTACACACACCAAGAAATAAAGAGTGTGGTGCTGGAAAAGCACAGCAGGTCAGGCAGCGGGCGAATTGACATTTCGGGCATAAGCCTGTCATCAGGAATCACTAAGGAAGGAGATGTGGCTGTGGTAGTGAGTCTGCTTCAGGACATGGCTGAAGAGATTCAGAGCGATGGAGATGACCTGAGGGGGTTCAGTGAGAGAGAAACTCACTACAATCTTCGTAGAGAGAGGAAGAGAATGTCTTCAAGGTAGGCCTCCTTGGACGAGGCTTCATGGTAGGGTTGAAATCAACTAGGAGAAAGTGAGGACTGCAAGTGCTAGAGATGAGAGTCAGGAGTGTGGTGCTGGAAAAGCACAGCAGGTCAGGCACCGAGGAAGGAGATGTAGCTGTGGTACTGAGTCTGTGAGGAAGGAGATGTGGCTGTAGTAGTGAGTCTCTGAGGAAGGAGATGTGGCTGTAGTAGTGAGTCTCTGAGGAGGGAGATGTGGCTGTGGTACTGAGTCTGTGAGGAAGGAGATGTGGCTGTAGTAGTGAGTCTCTGAGGAGGGAGATGTGGCTGTAGTAGTGAGTCTCTGAGGAAGGAGATGTGGCTGTAGTAGTGAGTCTCTGAGGAAGGAGATGTGGCTGTAGTAGTGAGTCTCTGAGGAGGGAGATGTGGCTGTAGTAGTGAGTCTCTGAGGAAGGAGATGTGGCTGTAGTAGTGAGTCTCTGAGGAAGGAGATGTGGCTGTAGTAGTGAGTCTCTGAGGAGGGAGATGTGGCTGTAGTAGTGAGTCTCTGAGGAAGGAGATGTGGCTATAGTAGTGAGTCTACCAAGGAAGAGATGTGGCTGTGGTACCGAGGTTCTGTGGAAGGAGATGTAGCTGTGGTAGTGAGTCTACCGAGGAAGGAGATATGGCTGTGTTACCGAGTCTCAGAGGAAGGACATGTGGCTGTGGTACCTGTGGATTCCTGATGGACGACTTATGCCCAAAACGTCGACTTTCCTCCTGATGAAGGGCATATGCCCAAAATGTCTATTGCTCTACTGATGAAGGGCTTATGCCTGAAATGTTGATTCTTCTGCTCCTTGGATACTGCCTGACCTACTGTGCTTTTCCAGAACCACACTCTTGACTCTGATGTCCAGCAACTCACTTTCTCCTACACACCAAGAAATGCAACAAATCCAGCATACAAGCAGCCTAAGTATTGGCACTGCTGTTGCAACCAAGGAGTTGGATACAGCTGCAAGATTATCTCCTCAGAAATTCCATCCCTACGGTATAAATATGATGCCTTCAGCATGCATACTCTTTAGCAGTCAGTTCTAAATCTACCACACTTGCAAACTCTGTGTGTATTATCCTTTTAATTGAATATAAAGCCTGCTCTTTTCAATATCTCTGGGGTTGGGCTAGCACCTTTGAAGTTGTGGATCTGTCTTTGTTATTCGGGTTGCAGTGTGTGAATAATTCATATTCAAAAACAAATCCACAGAATATGATATGAACTGACCCAAGTGAACAATCTCACTGAGAGAGATCACAAATATTGAGAAATTGAAATTTTGCAAAGGTACAATAGGCAAGCCTAGATTTCTCTCTGCAGCAAGGTGCCTCAGCAAATGAATTAAGCATGAGCTCCTGTCAACTCACGATTGTATTCAGGCTCAATGATATTTTCGTCCATTGGATTAATCAGCCTGTACAAGGCAGGCTCCCCAGGCTCACTGCTGCGAGGAGGGAGATTGTTGTAATATTACTGTTTTTAATGTAATATGGTGCTGACAGAGCAGCAACGTTCAAACATTTGGAAAAATGAGTCCTCAGGTTCTATCACTCCTTAAGACCATAAAGAGGAAGAACAAATTTGGCCATTCGGCCCAGTGGATCCACTCTGCTATTCGATGAGATGGTTGATCTGTTAATCCTCAACTCCCCATTACGTTTGTTTCCCTTACTGAGTAGAAATCTGTTTACCTCAGCTTTGAATATACTGACCATACTGACAACAAGACCACACTGACCCTCCAAAGAGTAACCCACCCAGACTCATTCCCCTACATTTACCCCTGACTAATTCACCTAAACTATGAGCAATTCAGCATGGCTAATTCACTTGGCCTACACATATTTTGGAATGTGGGAGGAAACCAGAGCACTCGGAGGAAACCCACACAGACACGTGAAGAAGGTACAAACTCCACACAGACAGTCACCTGAGGCTAGAATGGAACCTGGGTCCCTGGTGCTGTAAGGCAGCAGTGCTAACCACTGAGCCACCGTGCAGCTCTGCGCATTCTCTCAATCTGAGATTTTGTCCTCTGGTCCTCCCACAAGGGGAAACAACCTCTCTACATCAACCTTGTCAAGCCTCCTACGAACCTTATGCGTTCAATAAGGTATCCCTTCATTCTCCAAAATTCCAATGAGTACAGGCCTAAGCAACTCAACCATTCATCAAAATGCCTCCATATAATATGGATCAACCTACCGGACCATTGCTGGACTATTGCTTTCCTAAGATAGATGTAGCAAAACTGTTCACAGTGTTCCAGCTGTGGTGACCAGAGCCTTGTATAGTTTCAGCAAGACCTTCCTATTTTTATCTGCCATTGTCTTTGAAATAATGGCTGAAAATGTGTTGCTGGAAAAGCGCAGCAGGTCAGGCAGCATCCAAGGAACAGGAGATTCAACGTTTCGGGCATAAGCTCTTCTTCAGGAATGAGGAAAGTGTGTCCAGCAGGCTAAGATAAAAGGTAGGGAGCAGGGACTTGGGGGAGGGGCGATGGAGATGCGATAGGTGGAAGGAGGTCAAGGTGAGGGTGATAGGCCAAAGTGGGGTGGGGGCAGAGAGGTCAGGAAGAAGATTGCAGGTTAGGAAGGCGGTGCTGAGTTCGAGGGATTTGACTGAGACAAGGTGGGGGGAGGGGAAATGAGGAAACTGGAGAAATCTAGAGTGGATCTCCAGCATCTGCAGTCCTCACTTTCTCCTCTTTGAAATAATGGCCAATATTCCATTTGCCTTCCCTATTTCCAGTTGAACCCACTGGATCCATGGGAGATGTTCATGGACATCAAATCTGGAAGAAAGGCCTGTGAAAAGCAAGGCAGCAAAAGCAATTCTGCACATTCTCCAGAAGAAATTTGCATTCAATACTACATCATCAAACATCCTATATGGCAATGCAATATGGGAAAAGGTTCAATAGCCTTATCAGACAAAAAAAGGCAATATGCCAGTGTGCTAATAAGAATGATTTATACTTCCACACATTTCACCCTCTCTGTTTTGAATATCATCTGCTATTTACTATTGTGATTTCGACTTCACTTCCACAATCATCACATTCACCAATGTCACACTAGGACTATTGCATTAACTTAGATTCTTTTTATTTGAAAATCTGCTACAGGATTGCTCAGATTTGTTACAGAAGTTCAGCAAATGCTGTCACAGCAAATCCTTTCACACCACATGCTGCAAGTTAGACTGACAATGGCCTTTAACCACAAGCTGTGCATCCTGGTTAGCTGGTTATTAATATGTCCTCATAAAGTGGTATCACAACATCCCCTTTTATTCCAGAATAAAACCACATTAATTCAGAAGGAAAATACATGTACATTAAGATAGTTGGAAAACTACTTACACAGAAATGAAACTTAAAGAATTGAAGATCTGGGAAGTTTAACAACCCACTGGAACATTGTAACAGTATAATCTTGCTGAAGTCTAGACTTGGGTATTCTGGACTTGTTAGTATCTTGCAGATTGTTAAAGGGATGATTGTTTTTAATGGTGGTCTCACACATTTTCACTCCAGGTTTACCTGGTTTGGAGTGTTGAGTATTAGACTATTCAGTACAATTCTCTGTTAGCTTTCACTTCTGCTGAGTGCCACCTCATAGGATCTAATCACACTGCACACTCCAGATGCTCTGTGAGCGTCTAGGATCATTAGGTAGATGTGTAAATCCAACATTTAGTTCCAAGCATTAATTAAGCAACTCTGCACTGCATGTTGGTCATGTACCACTTTTTGACCTCCTTTACTGATTGAGGAGTCAGTCATACATTTTGGAGAACTCGAACAGTTAAGTAGGTTGCCCTAATCAGTCTTCCAAATATGATTTCCACTGGTGACAGTAAGCACAACACAGCATCCATGGAGATCCTGTTTTATTGCCCTGCACTTCATGATCTATGTCTAAACAGTGCAAACCATTCCTGATGAAGGGCTCCTGCCTGAAACGTCGATTTTCCTGCTCCTCGGATGCTGCCTGACCTGCTGTGCTTTTCCAGCACCACTCTATCCTTGACTCTAATCTCCAGCATCTGCAGTCCTCACTTTCGCTCTGTGTAAACCATTTACTGAGTGAAACTGTTGGATCTACAATGGTGTGGGGAGGCTGTGACATTGGTTTATGCTTCATTTGGTAGATGTGTCCCTTAAAGATCTGCCAATGTATTGTGAGTCCTTACTGTGAGTATCCGTTCAGGTGTACACAACAGGCTGAATATAACACTCCTTGTGTCTGCCACGGATGGGCCTTGATGACTTTCAATTGTTTAATCATTGGAAAATTGTAAAACTAGTCAATGACTAGGCTATTTGTTTCTTGGGATGCTGGTAATGCTGATTAAGTCAGCATTTATTGCCCATAACTAACTGTCCTTGTAAAGGTGGTGGTGAAGTGACTTCTTGAATGTTGTGATGCTGTTAGAATGCATGCATCTCCAACAACACTCAAGAAGCTTAAACATCCTTCAAAACAAAGTTTTCACTTCATTAGGACCATATCCAACAGTTTTGAACTTTACCACCTGAGTGGCAGTAATATGCATCACATACAAAATGCACTGCAGTAACTTACCAAGCTTCCTTCAATGGAGTTTCCAAACCTGTTACCTCTCCAACCTTAAAAGACAATGACAGCAGATGAATGAGAGCACTATCATCCACAAATTCCCCTCCAACCCATACCTTCCTGACTTGGAACTACATCTCTGTCATGACTTCACTGTCACTGGATGGTTACAATTGCTAGACTAAGGGTAGGAGTAATTGCTGGCAATTATGAGCTGATTCTCAAAACTAAACCTTTTTTCCAACATCTTCATGAATTCAAGAAGAGTGGAAGTTGGAAGGGTGGCAGAAGGTAAATAGTTAGGGTACAGAACGGACTGTTAAACCACAGCAATTCTGGTCTCCTTCCTATCGGAAAGATGTTGTGAAACTTGAAAAAGTTCAGAAAAGATTTACAAGGATGTCGCCAGGGTTGGAGGATCTGAGCTACAGGGAGAGGTTGAACAGGCTGAGGCTGTTTTCCCTGGAGCATCAGAAGCTGAGGGGTGACCTTATAGAGGTTTACGAAATTATGAGGAGCATGGATAGGATAAATAAACAAAGTCTTTTCCCTGGGGTCGGGGAGTCCAGAACTAGAGAGCATAGGTTTATGGTAAGAGGGGAATGATATAAAAGAGACCTACGTGGCAACTTTTTCACACAGAGGGTGGTACATGTATGGAATGAACTTCCAGAGGAAGTGGTGGAGGCTGGCACAATTGCAACATTTAAGAGGCATTTGGAGGGGTATATGAATAGGAAGGGTTTGGGGGGATATGGGCCAGGTGCTGGCAGGTGGGACTAGATTGGGTTGGGATGTCTGGTAGGCATGGACGGGTTGGACCGAAGGGTCTGTTCCATGCTGTACATCTCTATGACTCTATGACTCTAAGATACAGGAACACAATTAGGCCTTTAGGCCCATTAAGTCTTCTCCGCCATCTGATCACGGTGATGTGTTTCTCAATTCCATTCTTCCACTTTCTCTCCAGATCATTTGGTCCCCTTACTAATCAGGAATCTGTGTATCTCTGTGTTAAATACACTCAATGACTTGGTCTCCACAGCCTTTTGTGGCAAGAAATTCCTCCTCATCTCAGTTCTAAAGGGTCATCCCTTCACTCTGAGGCTGTGCTCCTGTGTCCTAGTCTCCCCTACTAGTGGAAACATCTCCATGTGCACTCTATCCAGGCCGTTCAACATTCTATAAGCGTCAATCAGATACCTCCCTCCCACCCCCACCATCCTTCTAAACTCCATCAAGTACAGACAAAGAGTCCTCAACTGCTCCTTATATGACAAGCCCTACATTTCTGGGATCATTCTTGTAAACCTCCTCAGGACTCCCAGTGAGTTCAGCCATTTCTTCCTTCGAAACAGGGCTGAAAATGGCTTACAATATTCCATATGTGGTCTGACCAGAGGCTTATATAGGCTCAGCAGTTCATCCCTGCTCTTGTATTCTACCTCTTCAGATTGAATCCTAACACTGAATTTGCCTTCCAATATGCCAACTGGACTTGCATGTTAACCTGAAGAGAACACTGACCTAGGACTCCCAAGTCCCTTTGTGCTTCAGATTTCCAAAGCTGTTACTTCTTTGTCCATTGTCCTGTGCTGTCTAAGTCATTCTGCAGCCTCCCCACTTCCTTAACATTACCTACCCCTCCAGCCACCTTTATGTCATCTGCAAGTTTATGAACAATGCCGTTGGTTCCTTCATCAGATCATTAATAAACAAAGAGAATAATTGCGGTCCTACCACTGACCCCTGCAGGACTCCACACGTCACCGGCTGCCACCCTGAAAAAGACCCCTTTATCACTACTCTCTGACTTCTGCCAGTCAGCCAATCCTCTACCTGTACCAATACCTGCCCCTAACACCCTGGGGTCCTTTTAGGACAGCTGGCAATGCCCCAAAATCTCCTCATCTAATCAGAATGGAAGGTGTTCAGGAGGGAAGTAACATAGAAATCCTTTGTAATAAAATGCACCCATTGTAATAAAGTGGGACACCTTCATTCAGAATATTGGAAGTTGTGTGGGAAATTATTGGGGTTCATAAGACTGAATCCAAAGAAGGAACATACAAGGAAAATACCACAGATCAAGTTGTAGTGCTAACTAGGACACTGGAGGGAAGTGCTGCTGAGAGTTTGGGAGAGGTGAAAAAATAGATGAGATGTATAGAAGATTTTTGTCTAAAGGAAAGATAACCCATTTTTCTTCAAAGGATGATACTAAATCTATAACTTTTTTGAATGAAGTAGGAGCTATGTAATGTCCTTTTGCTGGAGAAGGGCTTTTCCTCCACAGAGTATATTGAAAGCTAAAGTGTTAATAAAACAGGATAAATGTAGAACATCCTGGTTCCATTGTCCAAAGAAGAGTGTGATATGTTGTCCAGAACAAGGATAGTTGTTAGGAAATAACCCATGGACTGAATTTATTTCCTGCTTAGTAATGATTTGACCAGAAGGATTGTTATTGATTCACATACAATCACAAAAAGTCCAAGTGAGGTTAAAGAAATGAAACAGTTACAGGATCAAGTTCCCTGTAGTTTTCCATCATGTGTGGTGACCAGAACAATGGCTAAAAATAGTCAGTTATTAGAATTCTGTTACTATTACAATCCATTGTTGGAAGAACTGAAACTCTCCTTAAGAAGAGTGATAGGTTAAAAAAAATTGTTTTGGACAACTTCCTTCATACATTTACCTAGGTACCATTGTAGCTGAGATGGTGCAGTGAGTGACGACATTGTATACTTTGCACTGTATTCCTACATCCGTGACAATAAAACTTAATTCTAAGTCTAACAAATCTTGTTAAAAGAGAATTCACAAAGGTGAGGATAACTTCCATAGGACACATCGAAGGACAATGCAAGCATGGAAAGATCAATAAAAGTGAAGGCTCAGACTGAATTACCCTTTCCGAAAACTAAACAGGAAACCATAGGAATTCTGGGGATGTGCTTCTATATGGGAAATTGGTGCCAACTTCAGTACCGTGGCTGCATCTTGAACAGATGTGAAAACAGGCAAAAGTGGTGTGGTCAGCAGATTGCCAAGTAGTTTTTGAGAAGTTAATAGCAACCCTAATGAATGATCTCATGTTGGCTGCCCAACTTTACTAATCCTTTTAAAATGCTAAATGCAACTTGAAGGCCATGTGGAATTATGTGATGTATACATGAGCTATGCAAGATAATGTTACTTGTTAGAGCAGTAAGATTGATACTTCTCAAAGCAGGCTGGTGTCAGAGGTCTGAATGACAGAAAACCTACTTAGCAACAGTCTTTGGATTTGTTTTTAAGTTGCAGTTTTCACAAGACTGTAAGACAGTGCACTAGTGACTTGGAGCAGTCTTATTGCAAGGTTAAGAATGAAAATCCCAAAGCCTGTGGAGGGACCTCTCAATGAATTTAAACCAGTATCAGAGGAAACGTTGTACAGCAAAAAGGAGACTTTTGGTTTCTTACTGATTCTTCAATACTTTAATGTCTACATCAGGTGTGACTGCAAAGAAACATTCACATCGACAGAAAAAAATTCCTTAGATTTTTTTTTGAGAAATCTAAAACTCACAATGGGAAATTATTTTGATGGAGTTTATTAACTCAACTTTCCAATAGAAGGAAGTTTACATTGACGGAAGAGATAATGAAATATCGGACTCATTATCAACAATATAATTATGCTTGAACTTTAAGAATTTGGGAGGAACAATTGTTTAAATCTTGCATAAAGTATCAGTGAAGGTGAATGAATGCAATTTTCTTGTGTTTTATTACATATACAGTATGTCATATTGACTTTGTGATGAAATACATTTCATAGAGTCCCTACAGTGTGGATTCCTACAATGGCCATTTGGTCCATCGAATCCACTCCGACCCTCTGCCTATATCCACACCCCCATCCCATTCTTCCCTCATCCCTGCCCTGTAACCCTGCATTTCCCATGGCTCATCTACTTAGCCTGCACACTTCTGGACACTGTGGGCAGTTTAGCATGGCCAATCCACCTAACCTACACATCTTTGGACTTTGAAGGAAACCAAAGGATCAAAAGGAAACCATGCAGACACATGGAGAACGTGCAAGCTCCATACAGACAGTCGCCCGAGGCTAGAATTGAACCTGAGTCCCTGGCACTGAAGCAGCAGTGCGAACCATTGAGTCACCTTGCTGCCTTAATTTAAGAAAAGGCATTTAAGCTTCTTAAGTGTAGAGGCAAGTAAGGTTACATGTCTTTCCTTTTGCTTTTTATGCTAGAAAATGGAAGTTTGACATGATTATGTAGCTAAAAAATATACCAGGAGAGGGTTTTATTTGCGCAACTTGAAGGCCATATGGGATTATGTGGTGCACACATGGTCTACACAAGATAATGTTACTTGTTAGAGCAATAAGATTGATACTGCTCAAAGCAGGCTGGTGTCAGGAGTCCAAATGACAAAAAAACCTAGCACTAATCTTTGGATTTACTTTTAAGCTGCAGTTTTTACAAACTTGTAAGACAGTACACCCAGACATTCAGAAGCCTGTGAACAAGAAATATCTCTCACTGACTCTCTGTGAGTGACAGAAAAATAATACTCAAAATGTCTGAAAGGAACAAACTCCGATGTAAGAAAAGACTTAGGTCCATCAATCAATCACCGCCACTTTTAAAAATGCAAAAGAATTAGGAGCAACAACTCCTTTTTGCAGTCTGGAGTTTGATCGACAGAATTTGCTTTTCTCTTCACGATGTATTTTCACCCATAATGTCTGTGTCAAACTATTTTTAATCTGTCTTATTCATGAATAATTATGTCGACAGTTTTTAGTGGAGTAAAGCTTAAATTGCATGTTAATCAATCAACAAATTTTTTTGCCATTTGTTACAGAACAAGGTTGTTTACAATAAATAGAGTTAATTTCCTGTTAATAACAAAACTTGATGTGTATTATTTTTGTTTTAAATAGCAGCCAGTCGGCCAAGCTGATGATCTTGCTGGTTTAATTGGGCAATTACATACATGCAATGGCTTCTGGATTATGATTTGGAGGTGCTGGTGTTGGAGTGGGGTGTGCAAAGTTAAAAATCACACAACACCAGCTTATAGTCCAACAGGTTTATTTGGAAGCACTAGTTTTTGGAGCGCTGCTTCTTCATCAGGTGGTTGTCATATCAACACATCAGGTGATGGTGCTGATCACCTGATGAAGGAGCGGCGCTCCGAAAGCTAGTGCTTCTAATTGAACCTTTTGGACTATAACTTGGTGTTGTGTGGCTTTTAAGCTTGTGGAATAGTGAGACTTGATTATCTGTGCACCATCCCCAACTGAACTGTGACATTATGAACAATTTTTTAAATAAATGACTATGTGCTGGCCAGTCCTAACGATGCTATCATGTACAGACTCATTTTTAACAAGTACTTTGGTAAAGATAAGCTTTAGTAACTTTTATCCACTTGTTGGACCCAATCTAGTAGCTATCTCATTTCGGATTGTCCCAGCCCAATCTGTAGCAGCCGAGCCATTCTTGAAGGTGATTGAAGTACCCCAGCTAGAGAACTTCCTACACAGTTGCTATTCTCTGTGCTTCCTCCAAGTGGTGTTCCAAACAGAGAGCACTGATTCATCAGCCAAGGTGGTGAGAAGATGGTAACCAACAGGAAGTTTTCTTTCCAATGGTTAACTGATACCATGAGACATCATGGAGCTTGGATTCAATGTTGAGGACTCCCAGGGCAACTCTTTCCTGACTGTATACCACAGTGTCACCTCCTCTAGCTAGTCTGTCCTGCCAGTGGGACAGGAAATACCCAGGAATGAAGAGTGTGGTTCCTGGGATATTGTCTGCAGGGTATGATTGCATGAGTATGACCATATCAGGCAATGGTTTGACTCGTCTGTGGGACAACTCTCCTAATTCTGGCATAAGCCTCAAGATGTTTGTAAGGAGAATGCTGCGGGATGAACAGGACTGTATTTTCCATTGTTATTTATGTTTACTCAATGTCGGGTGGTCTGACTGGCGTCATAGTGGTTTTCATACAACAGAATATCTTGCTGGACCAGTACAGAGGGCAGATAAGGCTAACCACATTGCTGTGGTTCTGAAGTCGCTTGTAGGCCAGAGCAGATAAGGACTGCAGATTTCCTTCCCAAAAGGACATAAGTGAACCACATTGTGTTTTTTATGACAATTGACAATGGTCGCACAATTGCCAGCAAACTTGAATTCAATTCTAAGATTTTATGGAATTTAAATTTCACTATGAATAGTAATTGAACCTATGACCCCTAGGGTCTGGATTGCTAGTCCAGAGAAGTTATCGCTGCATTTTGCATTTAATTGCATACGCTTGCCAATCCCACTGCTAAATGGATGAAGGATCTATTTATCTGAAGATCTATAGCAGGACTGCTCATCAGGCATTCTATGATAGAAAAGATCAGCAACTGTTGTTACAGGAAAATGCTCCTTCACATTACATGCTGCAAATGGAACTCTAAGTGGCTGCTATTCTCATCCACTATACAACTGGTTACATTACTGCATAATGTGGCATCACAGCACTCAGTAGAAAAATATCAGTGAGCATCATCTTATATGTGGGCTATGGTAGGAATTCTCACTAGGCAGCATTAAGCTGATAATTTGGGCGATTGTAATTTGTTAAAAACTTCACTAACACTGCAACTCACCTCTTTAATATTCAGACTCATATCTTATTAAACGCGTTGAACAAACTAGATACTTAGAATTCTTGGTGTGGAAGTCAGAGCAGGTACATGGTGATTTCAGCCCACTGCTGGCTGTGAGGATCCTCTGTGTTGATCAGGATCAAACAACCTGTCAGGTCATGCAAATAACTCCAGGAAAGCTGGCATCCCATCCCCAAGACACCTTTTATTTACACCCAACTAGGTCAGAGACAATGCCAAGAATGAACAGTACCACCCTTGGATACCAGCCAATGAATTCACTCACTCAATTCAGGTCTAGTGGGATTCTTTTGCAATCTTGAATCTGCTTACCAGCGGCAACTACAATGGTTTGCCAGCCCTGATCCTTGAGAAAACGTTAACCATTTGGCTAGGGCTTGGCTTTCTTTGGGAGTTTTGTTGTGGGCTGACCCAGAGTCCCTCTGTTCAAGATATGGCCTGAGTGAGGCAATGCAATTGCCCTTCACTCAAGTGGTATTCCCCAAGCTCAGTCAGAGGGGTGAGGGTGTCTACTTCCATGAGAATACCCTGCAACTCTTGCGTGCCACTTGTCGTATTTTCCAACAATAAAGCCAGGTGCAGTGCCTGTTCCAAGTCCAGTTGGGCTTCAGCAGATAGGCACTTCTGCCTGACTACATCATTAATCCCACATACTAAACAATCTCTCAGCAGCTCACTTAGGGTTAAACCAAAGTCACATACCTCTGCCAGTCATCTTAATCTCATCAAAAATCCCAATGGGGATTCCCCTGGTTCGCAAACTGTTGAATAAAACTGACAGGATCTCAGAATTAGCTGAGGCCTGGAGTGGTAACCTTCCATAGCTAAATTCATCAACTCTTGAAAGGTTTTAGTATCTGGTGCCTCAGGAAAAGTCAGACTCCTAATAACCGAAAGAGCTGCTGGTCCACAAGTTGTCAGGAGAATTACTCATTGTGTTTTGTCTGCTACAATGTAATTTGCTTGGAAAAATAACACATTCTTCCCAGCTACTGGGCTCAGCCTTCATCGGCAGGATTGAACGAGTCAAGCTTCCCAAATTGCAGCATGATGCCAGTAAAGCTTACCCCAACTCAAAGACGACTGCTGCGAGCGAATCTCTCCAGCGGTGTGTTTATTTCTCACCGCCACTGAAATAACTCTGCAAAGGCACCAAACCACCCTTTATTTACACGCACATAGCACGTGACACTGACCCAGCTAGCTCAGAGCCGACTCTGTTGAGCAGAACCCCTCACACTCCTATTTATATCTGTCAGCCAGGGCTCCCTGAGTGGGGCGGTTCATCTGGTCCAATCAAAAAACTCATATTCCAGGAGATCCACCTGGCTGACCTCATCCCAATCACTACAGGCATGAACCAGGCGGCAGCCACCTGGACAATAACTCATGGACATTGGCATCCAACACCTGCCTACTCTTCATTCCTATTATGACACCTCTCTGAACCCCTTACAGGGGATCATAAAGCACAGACCTGCGTTATTGGACACGCTGTCAACTAGGACTGAAATGCTGCTGCTGGGAAACTTGGTTCACAGAGATAGGCATCCAGTCCTTGGGTTAGACAAGGCTGCAACTCTAGGCTGTTTACTTACTCGATTAGCGCTCAGTCCCTTACCATCTACCTGCCTGTTCCCAGCCTCCATGCCTTGTCATGCCATGCCATACCATACCATGCTGTGCCAATTAGCGTGTTGGTGTTTCAGCCTGAGCTAAAACCTATCAGTACTACCACGTTGATGTGCTCTTCATTGATGCACGGTCAGGCAGTTGCCATTAGGGATGCATCTAGGGATGGGGGCGACTTACTGTGATGTGCCAGCTGCCTGCTCTGGGGGGGGGGGGGAGGGGGCACTTGGTAACCAGGTAGTGCCCAGTGTCAATGGTTTCCACCATAAGCTGTGCCCTCTGCCACCACTTGCTGTTGCGATGCAACTGAGAAGTGGCTGGGTGAACTGGGTGGAGTTTGTACGTTCTCCCTGTGTCTGCGTGGGTTTCCTCCAGGTGCTCCGGTTTCCTCCCACAATCCAAGGTTGTGCAGATTGGGTGAATTGGCCATGCTAAATTGCCTCATAGTGTTAGGTGCATTAGTCAGGGGCAAATGTAGGGTTGGGGGAATGGATCTGGGTGGGTTACTCTTCGGAGGGTTGGTGTAGACTTGTTGGGCCAAAGGGCCTGTTTCCATACTGTAGGGAATCTAGTCGAATCTAATCGAACTGCAGTGACCCATCTGCATAAGAGAACCTATTGGTATCTCAATGATATGGAAGTTAGCAGCAATGACTTTAAAAGGTGAATGATTAGTCGAGCAACTTCCAAGGTTCCTGAGGGAGGCACACAATATTGCCTCAACATCTGATGTATAAGTTTAATGATGGTCTATACTGAATACTGTAAAAAGTTGAAGGATTGATATGTGGTGTCTGGAATGGGAAGGTTATCAAAGTGCAGCAGACATTCTGATATAATATGTTGGTCACATGACCAATGCAACACCTTCACCGAGTTGGTGCACAAGCTGACTGAATGATGGAGACATGGTGCTGCCTCACTCACTGTCTGGAGGAGTGGATCACAGCCCCATCTACCACCGATAACTCTTCTCATACACTCCTTCTGTTCCCAACACTGGTCATCTCTGCCAAGAGTCCTGCGCTATGTTGCTGGTGGGATGTCGCTCACTGATGCTGCCTTTGGAGAAAGTGTATGCAGGGGACCACGGCCACTGGCAAGCACAAGAGATGCAGTAAGGCATGATGGGGGATAACAGGCACAGGGAGAGGCCAGAGTGATGGGACGCCTCAGAATGCAGGAGGTTTTCACCTCTGACTCACTTTCTTGGGGTGTGAGTGAGGCGCAGCATGGACACCGGGTCCATATATCCTGTTAGAACTGCGCTGGGTGCAGGAGCAGGATGTAAGGGCTGCAGGAATGAGGGGCCCAGCAGCTCTGCAGATCACCACAGCATTCAACTTCCATCTCACCACCTTTGCCTGGGGAGCGACGACTGAGCCGTGCAGGATCCCACAGTCGTGCTCTCCCACAGGGACCAGTGTCAGCTGTGCAAGATCACGCTGGCTCGTTTTGTTTCCCGATGGCGAGGTCAGCAATGCAGCCTGGGCAGTAGGAATCGGGAAGGCAGGGTGCCACTGAGTGCCCACACATAGCACTGAGAGGGCTGTATCACAACACAGGAGGAATTCAGCATCAGGGAGGCCTTCCACTCCATTAATGTCCACATAATCCATGGCTTTCTGTGTGACCACTACCCTGGTGACGATCAGAACTTTGATCCTGGAGCACTCCCTCATATGTAGTCTGGTTGAGGATCCAGGTGCCTTGCAAGGCTGGTTACTAGGGGACAAAGAACTACCCACTGCAACTGCAGGTGACGTATCTTTCCTTCACTGATTGCAATGACCAGAAAACCAAATTTCCATAATTGTGAAAATTTATTAACATTCTTAATAGGTTCTGCTGCCAATTCCTGATCAACACACATGAGGAAGGTTTGTGTGTGTCTGAGAGGGAATACACATTCTATCTTTACAGGGATGTATACCACTTATGCAAGATGATGGAACTGAATTGCTGGTTTGCAAAGGTTACCAAGAGTGCACAATGTTTGGAGTTGATCAAATTAAACCAACGTAAGACCATAAGACATAGGAGTGGAAGTAAGGCCATTCGGCCCATCGAGTCCACTCTGCCATCCAATCATGGCTGATGGGCATTTCAACTCCACTTACCCGCATTCTCCCCATAGTCCTTAATTCCTCGTGACATCAAGTTTTTTTTCACATGGGTACACCAATACCAATACATGGGTATTGCTTGTCCAGTTAAATTCACCTGTAGGGTTAGCTGCACTTGAATAAGAACCTCAATAACACATTCACCTCTCCGAGTTGCATCAGACTCACCCATCAATCGTCAACACCAGCTCTCAGAACATAATGGATTCAAAAGAGGACTCACTTTCCTTCCACCTCAAGGAAAAAGCTGTAATGTCAGGGTAAACAGCTTGGGATAGGGTCAAAACAGACTGTTCTGAGCTATAGGGATTGATTCAATCGTTGCTGTGTACTGTGAGCTAATATTAGCTGAAGTGGGGCTATGGTGATACAATGAGCTTCACTGTCCTTAGGTTCTGATGAAGTAAATCGTGCAGCATTTCCCCTTCTGTTGCTGTCCACTGACTTCCTAATAGATAGTGTACAAATGTAGACTTTGGGCGGTGGCTGTCCAGAGTCAATGGCCATGTCAGCACACTCTGACAAGACTCACTCATGAAGATTATGTGATTTGTTCAGGTCATGATTCATGTGACACAGTTCCCATTGAGGAGGTCACCTTTTCCAAATGAAGAAAGGGAAGGAAATTAGCAGAGAAAATAACAGCTCCGTACAGTTTGCTGATGGGCAAATTTTACAAATTATACTCGCTTCTCGCCACAAGCAGTTTAAGGCTGAATTGAACCTTTCTGTTGCATGCAATATTTTTGACTGGGGAAATGTGAACAAAGTAGATCAGTGACAGTATAAGTAAGATGCATAGGCACCAATTATGCTTCTGTGCCCATGCGCCTGCAATTTGCCAACCATTAAAATGAATGGGTGGAAAGCAGCAGCCTGAAGCGTGCAGGGACAGCAAATCTCAGCCTCCACCTGTTAATCCTGCTTTCACTCTAAGATTGTCTCTTTCTTCCTGTGTTCCCAGTTGTCTGCACTAGTCGCTTTCCTTACAATCAACTTGGACAATGCACCTCCCTTCATACCGGATTTGAATATTTCAGTAACTAACTGCCCATCTTACAAATCACAGTGGTTAGCACTGCTACCTCACACCCCCGGGAAGGGGTTTAATTCCACCCTCGGGCAACTGTCTGTATGGGTTTCCTCCAGATGCTCCAGTCTCCTCCCATTGTCCAAAGATGTGCAGGTTCGGTGGATTGGCCATGAGAAATGCAGGGTTACAGGATGGGGCGGGGGGAAGAGTTGAGTTGGGTTGGATTGGGTCTAGGTAGGATGCTCCTCAGAGGGTCAGTGTGGACTCGATGGGTTGGTGTGGCCTCAATGGGCTGAATGGCCTGCTTCCACACTGTAGGGATTCTATTCTATGAATGCTGGGCATCATAGAAGGTTCTCTTTTAACTCAGTTCTTGTCTCAGTTGTGCCAGTTTCTGTAGCTGCCAGCATAAATGCAGGACAATTCCACACCGCATTGCAATCTTGTTCCATGAATTGACTTGACTCAAGGTGCTAGGTCCTGCTGGGACATGTTTCTACAGAGCATTGTCCTCCCAAAGCAATGGTTGCTGATTCCAATTCTAATTGTGCCAACTAATGGAATGCAGACTAGGAACTGGATTCAGAATTCTCTGGTCTGAATAGCTCCATGCAAAACTACCAAGTGTGGTGTTCCAGAATTATTGCAGCATCATGATAATTTGCAAGCTCAGTGGTTAGCACTGCTGCCTCACAGCACTAGGGTACCAGGTTCAATTCTAGCCTCGGGGGACTGTCTGCATGGAGTTTGCACATTCTCCCTGTGGGTTTCCTCTCCAGTTTCCTCCCACAGTCCAAAGATGTGCAGGTTAGGTGAATTGGCCATGCTAAATTGCCTCATAGTGTTAGGTCAATTAGTCAGAGGGAAATGAGCCTGGGTGGGTTATTCTTCGGAGGGTCGGTGTGGACTGGTTGGGTCGAAGGGCCTGTTTCCACACTGTAGGGAATCTAATCTAATCTAATCTAAAAGAACCATGAGGAACACAAGGAGAATTTTTTTTTAAATGTAGCAAGTTGTTGCTGTCTGGATTGCATCTTCCAAAAGGCTGGGGGTAGCAGGCTCAATGGTGACTTTAAAAAGGGAACGGTTGAAGAGAGAAAATATTTGCAGGGCTTTGGGTAAAGAACAGGGGGAGTGGAATTAACTAATAAGATAATGTTCGAGGAGCTAGCACTGGCCCGATGGGCCAAACGCTACTGCAAGATTCTATCGTTCTTTTTGTTGGAAATGACTGATAATTCCCAAAGCGAAAAGAAAGGCTTTAATTTTCCACCATTAGGTTTGAGGTAAGTATCCAAACCAATGAGCGTGTAAATTATTCAATGCAATTTCACAGTGATTCATTAAAGAGCAGATGTTCCAGCGAGCTTTGAAATTATTGCAGAGCTCATTCAGAGCAGGAGAAGCATCTCTTGCGATACTGTGGCATAATGACGTAAAAAGCTAAGTGCAAGCTTTTTATGGTATATTTGGCGATTTGCATTTGTATGGTATGTTTAACCAGGCAAATTGTCCCAAAGTGCTTTTCAGGAATATTGTCTGACAAAATGCGACACACAACCATGTAAGACACAATGACCAAAAACACAGTCAATGAAATAGTCCTTAAAACAAGAAAGAGAGGGGAGTGGAGGGGCAGAGAGATTTAGAGAGGGAGTGGCAGAGGCTATGGCATCAGTCAACATCCAGCAGTACTTGTCCCGAGGGGAGAGAGGCAGAGGGAAGTTAGTCATTACTATTGGCATCCTTCCCACATTGTTGAATTTAGACCTTGCCCCTAACTAGGAGAAAGTGAGCACTGCAGATGCTGGAGATGAGAGTCGAAGAGTGTGGCGCTGGAAAAGTACAGCAGGTCAGGCAGCTTCCGAGGAGCAGGAGAATCGACGTTTCGGGCATAAGCTCTTCACCAGGAATGCTACCCCTGACTTTTTGTGGTCAGTACAAAATCATTGCATAGCTAGTTGGTCGTGCTGTATAAATCATCACGTGCAGATAATTGTGTATTTAGAACAACAACACCTTGTGCCCTTAAAATGAGATATTAGCACAGAGTGCTATCACATGTTGAATGATAATTCTTTGTCAACTATTTGAATAAAGCACAGCAGGTCAGGCAGCATCCAAGGAACAGGAAATTCGATATTTCGGGCCAGAGCCCTTCATCAGGAATGAGGAGAGTGTGCCAGCTAGGCTAAGATAAAAGGTAGGGAGGAGGGACTTGGGGAAGGGGCGATGGAGATGTGATAGGTGGAAGGAGGTCAAGGTGAGGGTGATAAGCTGGAGTAGGGTGGGGGCGGAGAGGTCAGGAAGAAGATTGCAGGTTAGGAGGGCGGTGCTGAGTTCGAGGGAATCGACTGAGACAAGGTGGGGGGAGGGGAAATGAGGAAACTGGAGAAATCTGAGTTCATCCCTTGTGGTTGGAGGGTTCCCAGGCGGAAGATGAGGCGCTCTTCCTCCAACCGTCATGTTGTTATGTTCTGCCGATGGAGGAGTCCAAGGACCTGCATGTCCTCGGTGGAATTGGAGGGAGAGTTAAAGTGTTGAGCCACGGGATGGTTGGGTTGGTTGGTCCGGGCGTCCCACCCAACCATCCCGTGGCTCAACACTTTAACTCTCCCTCCCACTCCACCAAGGACATGCAGGTCCTTGGACTCCTCCATCGGCAGAACACAAAAACACGACGGTTGGAGGAAGAGCGCCTCATCTTCCGCCTGGGAATCCTCCAACTACAAGGGATGAACTCAGATTTCTCCAGTTTCCTCATTTCCCCTCCCCCCACCTTGTCTCAGTCGGTTCCCTCGAACTCAGCACCGCCCTCCTAACCTGCAATCTTCTTCCTGACCTCTCCGCCCCCACCCTACTCCAGCCTATCACCCTCACCTTGACCTCCTTCCACCTATCACATCTCCATCGCCCCTTCCCCAAGTCCCTCCTCCCTACCTTTTATCTTAACCTAGCTGGCACACTCTCCTCATTCCTGATGAAGGGCTTTGGCCCGAAACGTCGAATTTCCTGTTCCTTGGATGCTGCCTGACCTGCTGTGCTTTAACCAGCAACACATTTTCAGCTCTGATCTCCAGCATCTGCAGACCTCACTTTTTACTCAACTATTTGAATAAACTTGTTTTTAAAAAAATGGCTAAAGCATCTTATGCAACAGCCATCAAAAGAGAAAATATCTGTGTGTTAATAATGCACTTTGCAAGTTCAAAGCTTCTTCAAGTTTTAATTGGATCTCTAACACTGACTTTTTCTCAGTCAAACACAACCCAGGTTGGTAGATCCAGTGCACTGAATTTAAAAGTGGATACGGGTTACTACTGCATAAACAGACTTTGATGGCTGCTTAATTAATGATAAAAATTCATAGAAGGCTTGAATAATGGAATTCTCCACATCTCAAAGCACTGAAGCAGAATAGATGTCTTCTGTTTAAATAAAACAAAAGGTTTCGACGCCTGTCTCGCATTTCAAAATTTTCCAGACAACATATTACAAAACCCAGACTGTCCAGCCCACGACTGGACAGATTGCAGTCCAGTGTTAAGTGTGTTTGGTTACAGGTTTTGTTCTGTACTCTTGTCAATACCCACTCATTGTTGGGCGGCACGGTGGCACAGTGGTTAGCACTGCTGCCTCACAGCGCCAGGGACCTGGGTTCAATTCCCGCCTCAGGCGACTGACTGTGTGGAGTTTGCACGTTCTCCCCGTGCCTGCGTGGGTTTCCTCCGGGTGCTCCGGTTTCCTCCCACAGTCCAAAGATGTGCGGGTCAGGTGAATTGGCAATGCTAAATTGCCCGTAGTGTTAGGTAAGGGGTATATGTAGGGGTATGGGTGGGTTGTGCTTCGGCGGGTCGGTGTGGACTTGTTGGGCCGCAGGGCCTGTTTCCACACTGTAAGTAATCTAATCATTAGCAACAGTGTGAAGAGGGAATGCTGTCATCAATATTTCCTTGGAGAAAGTGAGGACTGCAGATGCTGGAGATCAGAGCTGAAAATGTGTTGCCTGAAGAAGGGCTCATGCCCGAAACGTCGATTCTCCTGCTCCTTGGATGCTGCCTGACCCGCTGCGCTTTTCCAGCAACACATTTTCAGCATCAATATTTCCTTCCCCACCCCCCATCTCCCCATACAATACAGTGCTTTGTTGCAGTAAATTGTTCCACCTAGATGCCAAACAGAGAAATCATAAAGCTCACCTTGACAAAAGAAAGGCATCAGATGACTATTAAAAGCTGAATCTGTGCCAGACTCTAATCCTGAGGAGAATGTTCGCACAACATAACTGATGACATTTTAAGAGAAGATGACACACATAAGTACAGCAAAACTATTTATGGTTTTATGCATTGCAAATATAAAAGCTCACATTTCTATAACCACTTCAGCAATTAAAAAAATGATATCCACAGGGCTATCCAGATAATTTCAGGTAAAGGCTTTGAAATTTATAGCCATAGTCAAAGAAATGTACGGCATGGAAATAGACCCTTCATCCAATGTGTCCATGTCGAGCAGATAGCCTAACCTAATCTAGTCCCATTTGCTAGCACTTGGCCCATATCCCTTCAAACCCTTTTTATTCTTATACCCATCCAGATGCCTTTTTAATGATGCAATTGGAGTTAATTCCTCAGTGTCAGGGCTCCCATCAGACATTAGGCAGAGCAGGACTGTTCCGTCCCTGCTAATTCAGACTGCGGGCAGGTTGCTGGTTATGTTCCTTTCCTTTTCCACACCATGAATGGAGAAATCCTCTGCAGCTGCTGCATTTCAATCACTGCAGCAGGTTACTTTTGGAAGGCACAGCAAGAAGACAGCATGGCTGAGGCAACATCAGAATGGCAGGAAAAACACTGCCCATGCCCCCACCCACAACCCCCCCAACCACCTTTGCAACACTTGGCCCCACCCCTCCCCAATACTGATTCACAGCTATGACCAGGGATGGCCTAATTGTTGAGATAGAGGTAAGGAGCCACCAGTTTCTTGGAAGCAAACAAAGTAGGCCCGATAAAATTCCAATGTGCGCGTCGCATGAAGCAGTTACCATAGCAGTCTTTACTATGTTGACCACCAGCCTCGTGATGAACCCAAGCAGGATGAGGTTCAATGGTCTTGCTACCAGAACATCTGACGATAGGTCATCAGGCAGAAGTGTTTACTGTGCTGTGTGTTTCTCTCAGACTTCCCATCATTTTCTGTTTCTTTTTTCAACGAACAAGGGTGTGGACTGGTGTACGTGAGCAGACGTGGAATTACCTGAGCATCTTAACAGCCTCCAGGACAATGAACATGAAACTTGAAAGCAGTTGCCTTACAGCCCAGCTGCTATGGAGGGAAATAGTTCCTGAGGGGTCCATGGAATGAAATCTGTCTTGCCGAGCTACCCTGAATCTGTCGGAATGCAGTGAGACTTGACATAAACTCTCAATCCTTTAGAAAGTAGAATTACTCGACAAGCGTGATCAGCTAATTCGGCTCACCTCATGTTAACCAGTCTTGAATGATCGAGTGACCTGGAGGCATAAAGTCTTTGTGACTGCCTTCATTGATGATAGCCATGGGTTAAAGGTCACACAGCAGCAGCTGACATACCACAAGAGATTTGCTCTAGGGGAAAGTATAGTCAACTTCCTAATGTTAACTTGGCAGAGTCAAACTCAGCGACTGGGATCTCGGCAACAGTGTTGAATCAGACTGGCCACAATCAACCTTTTTATTGTTATTGTCATCCTGCTTGTACAGGAATATGAGGGGAAACTTCACTCAGTAATGAATCCCACAACAGAATTAATCGCCATAATTTCACTTGCATCCACAATTTTCAGCAATGAACAGACAGGATCTCTGCTGTGCGTCTTCAAAAAATGAAGCAAATACTTTCAGGGCAGCAAATCTGGCTTCTGATTTTTGCCCATTGTACTATAGGTCACCTCGACATTATTTATTCATGACAATAGGGGGCACAAAGGAAGGGATATTGCAGCACCTCTACTGTAGCACTTTCCCTCACAGGTTATAGGGAAGATACCACAGTACAAGCCTTTCTTCTGCTTAAGCCCGTTTCTGTAGAAGCACGCAAAGTCCTGAGAACACCACCGAGGCTGGCACTCCCAGTTCAGTACTGAGGGGATGCTGAGCTGGCAGAGATGCCAGCTTTCAGGTGAGGTGTGAAACCAATGCTACAATGGTTCACAGAAATGGATTTAAAAGATTCTACAGCATTATTTGGGGAAGATCAAGCGATTTCTCCTCCCGGTGTCTGAGCCAATATTTGTTCTTCAAATGACAACAGTAAAACAGGTTGTTCAAATCCTATCTCTTTCATTTTGGTGGGATCTTAATCTTTACAAAGGGACTGCTGTCGAAGAGTGTGGTGCTGGAAAATTACAGCTGGTCAGGCAGCATCCGGAGAGCAGGAAGGTTGACGTTTCAGGCATAAGTCCTTCATCAAGAATTCTTGATTCCCCTTCCTAATGAAGGGCTTATGCCCAAAACATCAGCTCTCTGCTCCTTGATGCTGCCTGACCGACTGTGCTTTTCCAACACCACATTCTTTGACTTTGATCTCCAGCCTCTGCAGTCCTCGCTTTCTCCACAAAGGGACTGCTGTTACCTTACTGCAAAGACAATGCTTCATTGCGTGGAAAGTGCTTTGGGCATCTTGAAGGGTGTCACATCAATGCAAGTCAGTTTGGACAACAGGAAAATTGAGTGATGTATTGTCCATGTCCAGGATGATGCTGGAATAAAGGGTGATTTACCTCGGTATTTACACATGAATGTTTTGCTAGTGCCTAACGTGGTCCAACCAGAGAATTATATTGCATGGCTAGACCAATGGAGTCCCCAGTACAGCAGACATGAAGAATTGGAAGTGGGGGGAGTACCAAGGAAAGAGCCAAGGTGGGATAAAAACAGAGAGTGCTGGAGAAAGTCAGCAGGCATGGCGGTATCCGTGGAGAGAGAAACAGACTAACACTTCAATTTAGATAAAACTCTTCTTCAGAACACACTGAATTCAAAATGTTAACTGTTTCTCTCTCTACAGATGATACCAGACCTGCTGAGTTTCTCAAGCACATTCTGTTTACAGTATCTGCTGTATTTTGCTTTTATAAGAGCCAAGATGGGAAATGCTAATTGTTTTACGAGGAAAAGAGATATCAATATGGACTCTACGTCAATGCACATTTATTCCCTTAATTCTGATTTTATAGAGTTGAGCTTATATCCCTGCGATCTTAGGTTATAATATGCATGAACAACAGCGTATTCTGCCAATGGTATGTCCTATATTTAAAACTGTTACTTATGGCTGTACACAAGAATGGTAGGATGTATGTTCATGTCATTTTCCCATATTGTGAACTTCCAAACTCTACTGAGGAAAGAGTCATCATAAAGAGCAGATGTTTCCTTACATGGGGAAGGGTCAGTGCTGAATGAGTCACCCAGCTAATCTTTCCAAGAGGCTAGAGAGTGTCACATCCAGCTGTTCACTTTGCCAACGAGGAGAGGAAAAAATACATTTGAACACATCTATTTTAGGCGATGTCATTTCCAAAGAATTTGTTTTTCTTAATTCATGCAATGTAGGGTTGAGGATTGAATTTATTCTGTAGAGATTTTCAATTTAAAGCAAAATGTTCACACTGTTATTATGACTGTGACATGCTACAGTTTTATCTATGGAGTACCCTGACCTTCCAGTAAGGGGATTTGCAAACTCAGACAGCAAACATTGGAAAAGTTGGAAAATTGAAAAAACGTTTGCAATGAATCATTCTGAATGATTTGACAACAATTGTACAACATTTCTCACTGAATAGAATTGATTGAACAGGTAGCAGCAGAGAGTAAAGGGATGGTCTCTCAAGCACAATCTAATGGGTAGGTTTGAATTGGAGAAGCTAATTGAGGCAAAGAGATGGAGGGATACAATACTGGAAGGTAGGCGAGTGGCTGAAAGCTTTGTGACTGATGGAGGGGAGGGTACAGACACTTGCATAGGACCAGTCTGAATTGATTTGATGTTGACTTTTCTAACATTCATAATTTGTCCCACCCCCTTATCAACATCCCTCCCAATTAAACCAGTCTGGATTCAGGCCTCCACCATTTTGCGATCAAATCAGCTCTGGAGAGAGTCAGGGAAATGGAGAAACAAGCCAGACTGAGCCTCCTAACAGGTATCTCTTCACCTGTTCACCATCTTATTAAGTACCTCTCTTTAGTTGGATCGAATGACCATCAAGCCAGATTGTCTATGGTCCACATGTCATTCATTATGTCCCACATTACACTGCAGTACCATCACTTTCAGATATCACTATGTTACGTTATTCAAAGCTATCCAGGTCCAAACCATGTAAAACAAATATGTTAACCTTAAGTTAACTTCAGAGTAAGTACTGTATAAATTTAACTCCAAATTTAAAGGCACCATTAATGGGTGTCACACCTCGTTTCTCTCAGTTCATCATTTAGATCGTGTTTTTATGTGATCTCAATTTTGAATCGGAACTAGAGCCATATGCTATAAGGCCAAACTGACCACAAGGTTTCTCCTGTTGTCAAACATTGAACTCCAGGAACATCATGTTAAATCCTAAATTGTGCAGCAATAGCTCCCTCTGCAGTCCAAAGTGAATGCAGCGGATTAAAGGAAATGTTATGCGCATTGCATTTTCCTCCATTTTCCCCATGCTGACTCATCACTTTAACGTCTTCTTTATAGTTGGAGGCAATCACAATTACATTTGATTTATAAAAGTTTCTTACGTGTTGCGAAGAGGGTTTTACCTTTTGCTGAGTCAGTGCAGCCAATGACACTGAGACAGCTGCTCCAGGTTGGGGTGAATTAAGAGTTAGGAACCAAACAGACTGATTGACTTTTTTTGACCTTGCTCAACACAACGGGGTTAGAAAGAGTTCCGGGGTCCTGTCCATGCAGAGCTGCACTACTGGTCCTCAATGAAGGTCAGTGGCCCAATTGAATATTGGAGAATCTTTAGTAAGTTGTAGCCTCATTCAGAGTTAACCCATGCTTAGCATCATTACAGATGAATAATTTTTTGTTAGGTAAGGTTTGTGCTCCAAAGGCAGGCAAAATGTAGATAATGCTGTAAACTGCCTTGAATTATAGAATAGTTTTGAGAGGCTGAATGACCTAATCTAGTTGTCAGTTCCTTTGAGATTTATAGCTGTACAGATCGGAATGTCTGGACTGAGTAGAGTTTTCCAACAAAGGACTCCAGGAATAAGTACATAACCCAAGTACTACAAGTATGCTATCGGTTTGTGTTACAGGAAGGGATGCAATTCACCGCTAGTGACTGGGCAAGGAGGGAAGGAAGATGGCACCTAAAGAAGTTTATGAAGGCTTTTCTCATTATTGGCAGGTCAGTAAAGCCCAGACCTAGGGCTGCATGAACTGAAATCAGTCAAACTCTCTGTGATTTCCTCAGCTGTAGGGTTGACCAGAATATATCTATATACAGATGTGTGCTTTTCTGACAACAGCCTGTTCTTCAATCACTCCAACAGTAAGTGGCGCCAGTGTGGGGCATAATATATCCAGGGTGTGATCTCAGGCACACTCTGCTGCCTCCTGCTGCAGGCTCACCTGTATTATTGTCTCAAACGCCCCCCCCCCCCACTCCCGCCCCCCCACTACAATTCATCACCTCCTGGAATTGTCAGGCCAATGACTTGTCCCATTGTCTTCCCTGAGGTTTATTGTGTTGCTTTAAGAAGAGTGAGAGAGGAAAGATATAAAAAGAGACCTAAGGGGAAACTTTTTAATGCAGAGTATGGTAATGTATGGAATGAGCTGCCAGAGGAAGTGGTGGAGGCTGGTACAATTGCAACATTTAAAAGGCATCTGGACGGGTATGTGAATAGGAAGAGTTTGGAGGGAGATTGGTGGGTGGGACTAGGTTGGGTTGGATATCTGGTTGGCATGGACGAGTTGGATCAAAGGGTCTGTTTCCGTGCTGTACATCTCTATAACTCCATGATTCTATGAAGTGTGGAGTGATTCATTTCAGTAGGAATGACAAGAAAAAAAGGCATTTAATATAAAGGACACAATTCTAAAGGAGCTCTGGAAGCAGATGGACCATGTGTGTATGTAAATGTACTATTAAAGATGGCCGGACAGGTTGACAACATGGTTAATAAGCCACAGAGGAAGTGAGGACTGCAGATGCTGGAGATCAGGGCTGAAAATGTGTTGCAGGAAAAGCGCAGCAGGTCAGGCAGCATCCAGGGAGCAGGAGAATCAACGTTTCAGGCATGAGATCTTCTTCAGGTTCCTGAAGAAGGGATCATGCCCGAAACGTCGATTCTCCTGCTCCTTGGATGCTGCCTGACCTGCTGCACTTTTCCAGCAACACATTTTCAGCAGTAATAAGCCACAGAGGAGACTGAACTTTATTATTGATAGCATGAAGCAAGTGAAACTTTATAAAGCACTAGTTCTGCCACAACTGGAATATTCCATTTAATTCTGGGCACCGTACTAAAGCAAGGATATAAACACATTGGAGCAAATGCAGGAAAGATTACAAGATGAGCTTCAAGGATGAGAGACGTGAAGTTAACGGATTGATTGGTGACACTGGAGTTGGTCTTTGGGAATTTCGAGAAGATGGCAGCATGGTGGTTAGCAATGTTGCCTCACGGCATCAGGGACCTGCCTTCAATTTCAATTTCAGGTGACTGTCTGTGTGGAGTTTGTAATTCTCCCCGTGTCTGTGTGGGTTTCCACTATGTGCTCCGGTTTCCTCCCACAGTCCAAAGATGTGCATGTTCGGTGGATTGGCTATCCAGGCTAGCCAGATTAGCCATGGAAATGTTGGGTTACAGGGACAGGGCAGAGGGGTGGAATGCCCTTCTGTGGGTTGGTTAGCACTTGATGGGCCAAATGGCCTGCTTCCACACTATAGGGATTTTAAGATACGGTAGAGGTTTTCAATATCATGAGGGCTGGTATAAAGAGAAAGAATTTTGGGGACCAGCAAAATGGTGCCACAAGAAAAGTTTTTTCATACAGCAAGTGGTTAGGATTTGGTATGCAATGTCTGTGAGTGTGAGGGAGACTGATTCAATCTTGGCATTCAAAGATAATCAGATTATTAACTGAAGAGAAGAAGTTTGCAGATAGATAGAGGAGCAGGGAAATTAACGAGATGTGCAAACTAATGGGACGTTAAATGCCCAAATATCGTTTGGAATGATATTAGAGAAAAGGGTTAGAGGAGAGAGTAATTTCTAAAATGTTACTTCTTGGATTAGTTTATTTCTAAACTAACTGGAAAGGAGGCATGCTGGATCTAATGCCATGGCGCTCCAACTCATGATAACGGCAAATTATAGAGGATAAATTTTTAACTACTATCATCTGATTTTAACATTGAGGGTTAAAATGGTCTAGAAGAAAAAATAACATTGATTCAAAATAGCCGATGATACCGACCACACTTTTGCTCAGCTTCCCCAAACTGATACGGAATAAACAAAGATAGTCTGAGACTTGGGGACTTGCTGAATTAGTTGCATAGGAAAACAATCATGATCTTCTTTAAGACTAAAGCTTTGCTGCATATTGTATTTTCATTGGTACACTCAAGAACTAAAATATGATAAAGAAGCTGTACACATTTTCAGTTTACACACTCTGCACACAAGACTAAAGTGCTCATGACAGAATCTAGAGCATTGCTCCTCAAGGACTCAAAAGCTGCATCATAATTCACAACATCTGAAACAGCAAAGCCAGGAAGGGCACTATTTTCATGTCTAATCTCCTCAACTTCCCCAGAAGACTGGAGAATGAACAGTATCTCTGTACAAAGGAAAGGGAGAACCCTGGTAACTATAAACTGATAGGCCTATGATTGTGGTGGACAATCCTCCAGAGGGCACACAGGGATAAAGAAAATGAATAGTGACTTGGATAGCATGGGGTAATTACAGACACACTTACATAACTTTGTAAAAGTCAGTCTACATCCATGGAATTTAACTGAACTTGGGAAATAATATGTCTGCAGTTGATGTTGTGTCTATCAATTTTCAAGATATTGATGCCACTAAGGAGCTTGTTGGTGTGTTACTTACATGATGTTAAAAGGAATTTGACCACACAGAAATAGGAAACTGACTGACTAGAGTACAGAAAAGATTTAGGGTAGAGATAAAAGGGTGTTTTCCAGCCTGGAGGGATATAAGGTTCTCACTATATGATCTAGACATGAAAATGATGACATTTAATACTAAAATCTGCGGGTGAGATAAAATTGAAGAAGGGGATTAATGGAAAAGGGTAAACTATTTCAAGACCCAATGATTGGTAAATGGAAATTAAATTTGGTGTAAGGTGATTAATTTTGGTAGAAAGAATGAAAGTTCAGACTTGAAAAGGATTTAGCAAGCAGGTAAATGTGGATTTTCACAGAAATAAATCTTTAGAAGTGAGAGGACAACTCAACTGATTTTGTAGCTTACATTTCATCAGCTATTAAAGAACAACAGCAGGGTAATCATACTGGTTTTTAGTTCCCAGGCTGAAGTTATACGTGTCATTATTTAGGTCACCCTGTATCTTTATGTTTCATTCTAGTCAGGCTACTTTAATAAAGCTGAAATGCCATTTAGATATCACAGAAAAGATTCATTATGATGATACTGAGTGTGAGAGGCTTATTGTTGAGGACACGCAAGAAAAACTACAGTTCCTTTCACTACAACCAGGAAGGTTGAGATTGACTGCGGATGTGCAAATTATGATGGCTAAAATAAAGAGAAAACATTTCACCAAAGAACATGGAGATTTAGGAATTTGTACTTTGTAAGAAGAGAATTTTTGAATATCTAGTTCAGCGTACTGATGAAGGAGCGGTACTCCAAAAGCTAGTACTTCCAAATAAACCTGTTGGACTATAACCTGGTGTCGTGTGGTTTTTAACCTTGCCCACCCTAGTCCAACACTGGCACCTCCAAGTCATAGTTCAGGGTCCATTTATGTTAGTGCGTTTTCTTTTAATTTTAGGAATTAATGTTTAACTCTACAAAATGGGATGAATGTATGGGAAGTGCAAGGCTATTACATTTAAAAGGTTTGGGCATGGTGTTTTAAGAAATTAACTGCTAAAAAGTTATGATCTGAACAAAAGGTTAACTTGCTGAACTGCACATATGGCGTCTGCACTACTTGTGATAGTGACAGTCACAGTCTGGAGAGATTGTTTGGAGAGTTAAATCTAAATTATTTCAAAGCAAAAGTGACCTCTGAAAGGCCATAAAATCCATTTACTTCATCAGATCATAACCTAAGAAAGTTCCCTAGTTTCAACTTACTTTGATTTGTATTTGCTGAGAGAGTACATAACCAGAAGTGGCTCCAGCTGTTAGTACAAATCTTGAGGAGACCCAAGCAGACGGATCCAAAACTGGCTTAGTGATAGAGGAGAGAGAATGTGGTAGAAAGATGTTTGTATGACTGGCTCCTGGTGTGCAGTGGCGTAACTCAGAGATCAGTGCCGGGTCCTTTTATTGTTTGAGATATTTATGAATGATATAGTCATAGAGTCATACAGATGCACAGCATGGAAACAGACCCTTCGGTCCAACCCGTCCATGCCAACCAGATATCCCAACCCAATCTAGTTCCACCTGCCAGCACCCGGTCCATATTCCTCCAAACCCTTCCTATTCATATACCCATCTAAATGCCACTTAAATATTGCCATTGTACCAGCCTCCACCACATCCTCTGGCAGCTCATTCCATACACAAACTATCCTCTGTGTGCAAATGTTGCCCCTCAGGTCTCTTTTATATCTTTCTCCTCTCACCCTAAACCAATGCCCTCTAGTTCTGGACTCCCCGACCCCAGGGAAAAGACTTTGTCTATTTATCCTATCCATGCCTCTCATAATTTTGTAAACCAGTATAAGGTCATCCCTCAGCCTCCGACACTCCAGGGAAAACAGCCCCAGCCTGTTCAGCCTCTCCCTATAGCTCAGATCCTCCAACCCTGGCAACATCCTTGTAAATCTTTTCTGAACACTTTCAAATTTCACAACATCTTTCCGATAATGAGGAGACCGGAATTGCATGCAATATTCCAACAGTGGCCTAGTCAATGCCCTGTACAGATACAACATGACTGCCAACTCATGTACTCAATACTCTGACCAATAAAGGAAAGCATACCAAATGCCTTCTTCACTATCCTATCTACCTGTGACTCCCCTTTCAAGGAGCTATGAACCTGTACTCCAAGGTCTCTTTGTTCAGCAACACTCCCTCGGACCTTACCACTAAGTGTGTAAGTCCTGCTAAGATTTGCTTTCCCAAAATGCAGCACCTCGCATTTGTCTGAATTAAACTCCATCTGCCACTTCTCAGCCCATTGGCCCATCTGGTCAAGATCCTGTTGTAATCTGACGTATCCCTCTTCGCTGTCCACTACACTTCCAATTGTGCTGTCATCTGCAAACTTACTAACTACACCTCTTGTGTTCGCATCCAAATCATTTATGTAAATGACAGGACAATGTAAGAAGAATAGTAAATTTGGGGGTGACACAAAGATTGGCCAGGTGGTTTACAATGAGAAGGAAGGCATAAGGTTACGGGAAGATATATGTGGATTGGTCAGATGGACTTTAACCCTGACAAACGTGATGTGGTGCACTTTGGAAGTGCAAACAAGACAAGGGAGAATAGCAGGACACTAGGAGACTCAGGAACAGAGGGATCTTGGATTGATTGTCGACAGATCCCTGAAAGCTGCAGAAAAGGATAATAGGGTGGTCAAGAAGGCATACAGATTGCTTGCCTTTATCAGTGCCGGTACAGATTATAAGAGCAGGGAGGTTACGTTGGAGCTGTATAGAACTTTGGTTCAGTAACACTTGGAGGGCTGTGTGCAGTTCTGGACAACACCTTATAGCAAGGATGTGGTTAAACTGAAGGGGATGCCAAAGAGAATCACCACAATGTTACCTGAGATGGAGCATTCAATGAAGGAAGATGACTGTATAAGCTTGGTTGGTTATTTTTGGAACAGAGAAACTGAGAATGGGCCTGATGCAAATGTATGAGATTATGAGGAAATGGACAGAGTGGATGGACAGTAGCTGCCCCCTCCCCCCATAGTTGGAGGATCAATAACAAGGGGGCATAACATTAAGGTGAAAGGCAAGACGTCTAGAGGATCTTTGAGAAAGAAAATCTTTATTACCTAGAGGGTGATATGAGTCTAGAGTGCTCCACCTTAGGGTGGGTAATTGAGGCAAGAAACCTCATAACCTTTAAAAAGTAGTTGGATGAGCATTTGAAATGTCATTAACATTCCAAGCTACGGGCCTAGTGTGGGAAAATGGCACTAGTGTAAGTAATATGTATTTTTGGTGGTAGCAACGTGATGACTTCCCTGTTCTTATAATCTATGCCATGACTGATAAAGGCAAGCATCCTGCACACCTTCTTAAGAAGGATCTCTTCTATACTGTATGATTCATCAATGTTTGCTGAATCTGTGCTTTACTTACTCTCATGGTCACCTCTTGCTCTCGAGACTAATTAAGATTTATTACAAGTAATAATCAAAGTGCCTCTTTCCCCCTCTGCACCAAACTTACAGTTACTTACTCTGTTTCAGTCGCACTCTGGTGAAGTCTCCCTCACTCTTATATACTCAGTGATCAGTGAATTTATTTATTGCAATAATGGCCTCCTGTACTTAACACAGTACACTGGTATGACAACAAATATAATTAGTTCAGATGAAATGAAGTGACAAGTTTGTTGTCTATTTGCACACAGAAGTTAAAATAAAAGTTGGTAAGCTCCCTCTGTATTAGCATGCGAATTTTCCATATTCAGAATAATTCCCGCAGTGTTTGTTTTTGTTTTGTGGTGTTATTGACTAATAGAAAAGCATAATTTCCACTGCTAATTTTGTTTCATCTCAACATTATTGTTTGTAGCGATTTGATCATCACTGCTGCAAACAGGATATAAGTTAGCAAGAAGCACTATACTGCAAAACTCTTCTTCAATGAAAAAAAAAGACGCTGAAAAGCCCAATGTAAATCTTTGTCCCTTTGGACTGAATCTTTCACGCTGGGTTGAAAATCTTATTTCTCATCCAGATCAAACAAAGTCGCCCATTTACCTTTACGGGGGCTTTCTGGCCATACTTCCAAAGCCCTTCATAACCAAAAGCAGTCCAGCAAACCACGTAGACAGCATGCTGCTTAAACTACATCGCCTTTTGGGGGCCTTAGCTGCCATATTCCACCATTTACAGATCCCAAATCCACGTTGGCAGCTACCAAGCGTCTAATTTACTCTCGTGGGCGGCACGGTGGTTAGCACTGCTGCCTCACAGCACCAGAGACCCGGGTTCAATTCCCGCCTCAGGCAACTGACTGTGTGGAGTTTGCACGTTCTCCCCTTGTCTGCGTGAATTTCCTCCGGGTGCTCCGGTTTCCTCCCACAGTCCAAAGATGTGCGGGTCAGGTAAATTGGCCATGCTAAGTGTTAAGTAAGGGGTAAATGTAAGGGTATGGGTGGGTTGCGCTTTGGCGGGTCGGTGTGGACTTGTTGGACTTCCACACTGTAAGTAATCTAATCTAATGTAAGCAAAGAGGACAACACAGCAGGTGCAGTTGTTGTTAGATGGGTGGGGTGGCAGGGAGGTAAAATGGTTGGCTAAGTAGGGTACCAGAGAGGTGTAGTGGGGCTCAGATGGCAGGTGAGGGGATGGGCTAGGGTGTCTGTTGTGGAGTTTGTCACATTTCTGTTTTTGAGGAGGGTATTGGGTGTCTGTGGGGAAGAGACATTGTCAGCAGTGCACAGTGGAGTCAGTGTGAGGTATTGGGGATCGGGTTCCAATTTCAATACTTGGCCTTTCTACTCTAATAGTTTCTGGCTAACCATTCACAAATGTGACCTCTCTGTGTTCTCCGACTCTTTGTCTCAACCTCTGAGCAATTACCAGTCATTGTTCTGTTGGAACAAGCAAGTAATCTGGTCTTCAACTATTCAGAAGGCGTGGGTCTTAAAATCTAGATTCACAGCAGGTCAAAATCATTGGGTGATGTTTACATGCTTCCACTAACGTTAGATTCGGTATTAAAACTGTAAGTTTGTAAAGACTGTGGAATATGACAATCTCCTGACAGCAACATTGACACCCTTGCTGAACAAATGTGAGAAATATGATCAAATTGTTATAATGTCTGATGGAAAAGTAGTTTCGAATTACAGGCCACAAAATCAATGTTGTCCTCCTGTAAAAAAAAAATCAGATCTGTTCCATTTAAGAGAAGCACATCCAAGCCTGGTCTTTTAGAAGGCATTAAATATAATCCAAATGCTTATAGTCTTTGTGTATTTTATTTCCTCTTCTTTATTCTCATGTTTCACAATCCATTTATCCTAAACAAGAATGACTAGGAGGAGGATAGCTTCTTTTGGACATCATTTAACCCAATCACAAACAAAAGCAATCCTGTTTTACTTTTGTATGGCATAGCAACTTGTCTTAGTGCTCAAAATCCGAGCTGGTTTTAATGGAGGTCAAAAATCACACGACACCAGGTTATAGTCGAACAGATTTAATGTGGAAGCACTAGCTTTCGGAGCACTGCTACCCACTTGTTCTTAACTCAATCTGCTTAAGCTTGTGATAAATTAAGGCAATACAGATTGAAATTGCGTCCACACTGATTTATCATTCCTAATCAGATGGTTTAGTGGATGTGATGAGGCACAAATCCATGCACAGGCCGTCACATCAGAAAGGAAAACTCAACTTTGTCAGAACTGCATTTATTGTCCTTTCAGCAGCTTTATTTTCTTCGGATGCTGCAGATTTATGATATAACATCTCGCCTCTTTGAAAGTCAGACTCAGCTCATCAGTGAGAGCAAAAGCAGAAAGTTCTTCCAACATTGCTCAAGGAGGCATGTATGGAATTTCTCTGGGCAGAGAAAAGGCAACACATAAGCATAGCAATAAAAAAAGAAATAAATGCAATTTTTAGATTTTTCAAATTTAATTCAAACATATATTTAAAATATGTCAACACTACTATAGTATGTCAGACCTGTCATACTCTTGCAACTTATATATGGAACTAAAATTAAGACTGTAATGGCCATTACAGAATGATATCATCATAATGAAAGCAACAAGCAAGACATGAGACACACGTAAATACAAGACATAACTATATTGTATCAGTTGACTGTATTTGAGTTTTTGGGCTTGCAGATATTTAACTCATTATTCTCCACAGGGAAAAAGAAATCCACAACAGTTTTAGCATTGAAGATGAACGGTAGTCATCTCCGAAACTTCTTCGGTCTCTTTCTGCTCTGTCTGCTGTCCACCTCTTCAACACTGTCCGGTGGGTCTGGTATAACAAAGCCATTTGTAAATTGATAATACACTACTGTAGAATCTGAGTCAACAATGGCCAGCGTGAATTCCTTTTTACTTTGGTCACAGATACACTCCATAATTTGTCGAATCCTAAAAACAAAAATTAACAATTGTCAATGGTTACAGTTTTTATGATTGCATGGAATTACACAAGCTTAGATTTTTAAAAGAATTGTGTTTGACCCTCAAAAGGTATGACTGTCTAGATGCATATATTTTTCATAAACTAAAATTAGATACACATGAATTGATTATTCAGTTTAAAATGAATAAAATACATTTCAGCCTAGGTTGAAGAAACGTTCAGTGGTTTCAAAGAAGGAAAACCAACTTCCATTTCTTACTAAGGCCTGATTGTGCGGCACTATGTAAGAGTCCTTGGACATGACATTGGAAAGGCATTTGTGACAAATAGCTTATAAAATGGTAGATGTGCAAAACTGAAAATCTATCATTAACTATATAGTCTCTAATGTGTTCTTGACTTTCTTATCTTGCTTGTCATGTGACTTTGTCTATTGTTCAGAGATGGTGCCAGCTGTAAAGTAAAACCATTTTTTGGCTCTCTTTATGTGAACAGATTACAGCTTTTGTCCTGAGATTCAAACTTTGCTTGTTAATCTGCATCTACCTCATTTCATAAGTCAATAATATAAACTGGTGAGCCCTAACTTTGGAGCATAAGACACCCATTTCTCATTCCATTCATTAGAGAGAAAGAGAGAAAAAATGAGAATGAAAGAGTCAAAGTACATATTTAAGACAGAAAGCAATATGATTAATCAACTCTCCCCAGCTCTCTGCATTGTGAATGGCTTGTCAAGCTGTCAGTCAAATTCTGAACTTTGAATGTAAAACGGTATCCTGGGTACAGAGCTATGGTAGCCACTATTTAGCTTGGATCCTATGAATTCAACGTTCAGACAGTAAAGGCTGAAATACTGTGCTGGACAATACCCACTGATTCAGTGCAGGAATGCACAGTTCAGGGAAATGATTCTTTACCCTAACCAATATTTCCGATGCATTGCTCCGATTTTCAGATTTAATCCTTTTGTATACTAAAGTTATCTTCATAACAACTTAATATTAATCAAAATCTCTTCCAGGTCAAATGGGTAACTCCTTCTTGCAAATCCTTCAATTCCATCTACAAGACTGTCCTCAAAATCTACCTCCTCTTGACCATGTTTGGTTTCTTTTTGCCCTAACTCCCAAAAGCAGGGACAAGCTTTTTTTTTAAGAAACATACAAAGATTTCTTTTCTTGGAGCACTCAACAGACTCACAGTCTTCACGTTTTGTGTTAGTTTAAAAAGACCTTACCGTTACAGTCATCGGTACTGAACTGCATGAACAATTAGCCCAGAATGCCTGCCATTAAAATACGATGCACCAGATGGCTGCTCAGTGATGAAATGTATCATCTAATTTGATATCAAATATTAGCATCTTTTGACATGTAAATGTCCATCTGCTGCAATTGGTATTGGCCCAAAATTAAGCAAGCACAAGCTTTGAATTGGTAGAGAAATTACAGCACAAAAATTGACCAGTCTAAATGGACCATGGTAGTTTTTATGCTCCACATAAACCTCCTTCTACCCATCTTCACCTCATTTTATTAGCATATTAATGCAATACTTTGCTATCTCAAGTTCTTATATAACCTGTAACTGTAAGCATAAATCATAGTAACCTCAACTACACCTTACAGTAGCAAGTTGAGTATCTTAACCATTGCCTGGGTGAGCACATTCCTGCTGAGTTGAGTTTCCTTCTAGACAGACCTCTGAGGTGCGTAGTGGTGCTCACAGCAGAACCAGAAGCCAATGCTGCAAACAGCATCAGCATGCTGATCACCATCGGGACGGCACAGCGGTTAGCACTGCTGCCTCACCGCGCTAAGGGTCGGGTTCAGTTCCAGCCTCAGGCCACTGTCCATGTGGAGTTTGCGCATTCTCCCTGCGTCTGCGTGGGGTTCCTGCGGGTGCTCCAGTTTCCTTCCAAAGTCCAAACATGTGCAAGTTAGGTTGATTGACCAGGCTAAACTGCCCATAATGTAAAGGCTAGGTGGATTAGCTATCAGAAATGCAGAGGTAGAGGGATAGGGTAGGTGGGTAGGGTGCTCTTTGGAAAATTGTTGTGGATTCAATAGGCCTAATGGCCTGCTCTCACACTGTAGGGATCCTATCATGCACAGACTTTCAGGGAACAGTGCCCCTGAGTTACTTATTGGTTTATATTTGCTGGTCCCAGTTTAGTTCTCCCACATATGGAAAAGCTTTCTGTTGTATCAAACTCTCTCGTAATATTGGATAGGTCTCTCACACTGATCACCCCATATCACTCTGAACTTACTTAATAGGTCATGACATAATACCTAATCAAAAGCCATTTGAAAATCTAATTATAATCCGGGTGATGAAAGAGACACATCAAAATAATGAGGTGGCATTGTATTATCCAAAGTGGCCTTTGATCATCACAAAAAGTGAGGGTTCAATAATGGATGATGCAATAAAAGTCTGGTCAAGTACACCTTTTCAGGTAGAATATAGATTAAATGGAAAGAATTCTCATAATCTCATTAGCAGTCTGTTTTGCTAACTTCAAGTCAGCAACTACTGCTGCCATGGTATGACCATTCCCATGGCCTAATTTCTAGTTCATCACCGACGTATCGATTAGTACTTCATTCCCATCTTCAACCTTACAGGTCTTCTTTCCCTGGTAGCTGCTTATCTCTTGATCTTCCAGCAACAACGGAAGGAAAGATCACAGGCCTGAAGTGTTGGCCCTCTGTTTCGAGTATTTAGCTTTTCTATTAGGTTTCCAGTATTTTGCTTTGGTGCAACATTTTAAGTGACTTTAAGCTATCAAACTGCAGCCACTGTAAAATGAAAGCCATCTTTCTAAGCCTTGTAGGAAGAGGAGACTTTCTCTGGCCTGAGTGCGATTGGCATCCAGAACTCAGGGTAAATTAACAAACTGCCATTTGAAGTTTGAGATAACATGGTCATAATGGCAACAGGATTTTGAAAGGAAATATTTGAACTCCTTCATTACTTTCCATGCAAGGTAGAGCAAAAATAAACACTTCCAAGTTTCAGGATGAGTTGAAATCACGAAGTTTTAACAAGCAAAATTGCTCCTAATTTCAAACCCATGACATCATTCTCTAATTTACAAAGTTAGAGTCAGTGAAAGGTCAACTGGACCAGTCTGTGATTTGGTGGATGCAGCATTATGACTTCAGCTTTAACCTCGCATCTCTCTCCCATGACAATCATCCCTACTCCCATCACAAAACCTTGTGAGCATTTAATCTCTCATTAGAGGTAAAACACAGAAAAAAAAAATTCAAAAGCAAAAAAAGCTGGATATTTCTTCTCCAACTCCCTTTAAAACCAATCCGCGATATCACACAGAGTGTTATCTCTCCAAATCACTCCCCACCCCATCCTAGCCAGCTTCCAGCCCCCCAACCCATCTCAGAACATGGCCAAAGAAAAACTGAATGTTTTGTAACAATCTGTGCAAGCAGACAATCAACATGCAAGAGTGAGTCGTCAAACAGCATTGGCGGTCTCTCCCATTCCCTAGCCACTGGCTCCATCACTCACCCTGATACTGTATGAAGCTGAACCAGACCATTAGCAACTGTGTAATTGTATTTGACTAAGAGATAACCTTTGAGCCACATAACAGCCTGCTTCCACTTCCATAGTATCACTGCCTCTATCCTGTCTCAACGTACCTATTGATAAATTCCTCAATCAATGATTCTTTCACTACATCTATACTTGAGTATTTCCAGGCTGCTATCCCCTCTTCCTTCCTCTATAAACTTGAATTCAGCCAAAATATCCTAACATATACGAGGTCAACTTCACCCATTAGAGTGGTGCTCTATAACTGATATGGGTTCCCTGTTCCACAGAACCTCACCTTTACATGTCTAACTCAAGCTTTTAAAATATTGCAAGGCCTCAATATTCCCAATCCTAGCACCATTCCCAGTCATACAACTGCCTAGGACATGCATGCTGTTCCAATTCTGGCCACATTAATATTCCCAATTTTCAAGTGTTCCACCATCACCATGTTTTCAATTGTCCACGTTCAAAGGTCTGGGATTCTCTCCTGCTCCCTCTCCTCATTTTAAGGTGCTACTCAAAGTGTTCAGCTTTAATCACTTTATATCCCTGTATATGGAAAAAAGTGTCAACTTTTATTAAATAACATTCCTTTCAACCACATGTAGGACATTCATTCCATACAATCCTCCATGTTGAACACAATTTGTGTCAGGTGTCTAGAACATACTCTGAGTAGGGAACCTCAATGCTCATTACCTACAGCAGTGCAGTAGCACCATTGCTGAGCGAAATGGCCAAGTCCTGGAGGATGTATTTGCCAGACTGCATCTACACCAGATGGTAAGGGAATGACTGAAACCTCACCAATCTTCTTGTCATAGTTGCAACTCTTCATGACAGTATGTCAGAGTGGCCATAACATAATACTTTATGAAGACAAAGACCTTTCTTAATACTGAGAATGTCCTCTATTATTTTGTGACATTACAACCATAGTAAGTGGGCTAAATTCAGAACATATCTAGCAACTCACAACTAGGTATCCCTGAGACACTGTGATGCAGCAGCAAAAATGCTTTGAACCACAATTTGGAATCTCATGACCTGGCATATCTCTCCCTCTGCCATTACTACCAAGCCACTGGATTGACTCGAATTCAGAGAGAAATGCAGAAAAGCATGGCATGAACATCATCAGGTAAAGATAAAATGAGGTGCCAACTTAATGAAGCTACAACACAGGATTAGATGCATGGCGAACAGTGACATCAGTACACAATGGACAGAGCTATGCAATCCCACAACCAATGAAGCGCAGCAGTCCTACAGTATTCACCCAGTGGTGAATGGGGATAGATAATTAAACAGCCAACTGGAGTCAGAAATGTCCACAAACATCTCCATTCTCAAATGATACAGGTGTCCAGCATGTCAATAAAACAGACAAGGCTGAGGTATTCGCAGCCAGGAGTACTGAGTGGATGACCCATTATGGCCTCCACCTGAGCTCCCCAGAATGTCACAATTATTGAAACAGTGCCTCAATATCACATCTAGTATGGAACATTCATTGGGAATTTCTCTGTTGACAATGGCTGCAAATACTTCAATTTTGCTATTTGCAACAATACACTGGGTTGCACCATCATTGTTGTTTAATCGTCAACCACCATCTATGACTAGATGTGTTCAGGCTATGAAACTTTGATAGAAGCTCTGTTGGATCACCAACAGTAGTTTCACCATCTGTTTCATGTATGCCTAGTACTGCTCCTGACACGCTCTTTTACATTCCCCAATAAAACCCAGGGCCAGTTTCCTGTTTGATGGTAATGTTATAGTGAAAGATATGCTGCTGAGCCACAAGATTACAAACGGAGGTGGAATGTAATTCCGTTACTACAGTAAACTTTGTTTTAACCGACACCTTACGAACCGGCACTCTCAACAAACCGGCAAAGGTTAAACAGATCAAATACCACAAAGTTTACTGTATGATTCTGTCCAATTATTATAGTCTTTTATTTACCTCAATGTAAATACACTTGTTCAATCAAATGGCCACCTGAAATAGCAATAGTTGTTCAATTTCAAGTCAATTTCTCCTCAATCTACACAATGTCCAAATAGACAGTTGAGGGTGCAAATGAGATTGCTCTCGGTCAATAGTTTTATTTAAGGCAAAGTTGCATCATTATCTGTTGTATAACAGTGATGTACATATCTCTGCATTAAGTTTCCATGACTTGTGTATGTTTTTACATTGATTATGTGGACCGGTTGATTATCCGAAATATTTGATCAATTGGCACACTTCTGGTCCTGTAGATATCAGTTAATAAAAAGTTTGCTGTACTTTAACAGCATAATTTCCTCTTGTATAGCTACGGCTTAGATATGAACATTGGCACAGAGTGAGAGGAGGACAGCCAACTGGTCCAAGCTAAAGTAAACTATTTCTTTCCTTTGAAAATTGTTAACAAAGGATAGTACTGTAATAATTTTAATACCAGTGAAAGCAGTGCTTTTCCTTCCAAATTCAAGCTGCTTGGCACAGAGTATTACATATATTTGTATAAAATAATAGTAAAAACTGACAGTTAAATCACAAAGATTCACAAAGTTATGACACGTTTCCTTAGCCAATTTAATGTCTTTCTCAGGGTCCCATGTGAAATATTGCCCCAGATGTTACTATCAAAGTAATATAGTGGCTGGTACAGTGGCTGATATAGTGGCACTCGCAGGCTGAGGTAAGGGAGCAGATGGAAGGTTAAATATCCAATAGTTACAGTTTAACATTTGTCATTCTGCCATTAACTTAATAAAACAGCCTCTCACTGTCTAGCTCATCATGGCTGTGCACCGAAGTTGCTACAGCATTGTAATAAATATGAAACTTGGCTGGGCTAATCCAACCGTTTTAACAATGTAGTAAGTGTTTAATACTGGCAAACTCTGCCACAGAAGATTAATTATTACAAGTATGGAGTTTCATTTCTTCAGGAATTAATTATTATTGGGCTTTTAAAAAAGTATTAAACATGATTTTATTTCTCTGTGGTACTCTAGTGGTGGCATGGTGTGAGCTTGTGTAGAGCAGAACTATAGCAGCGGGCTGGAACTCTCAAGTTATCTTTCTTTACTTTCTTTATTTTATTTTAAGTCAATGTGAATGGCATTGATGCATGGTGATAGTGCACACTTTTCACTATTTTATATTGAATACACATGACAATAAATGATTCTATCAATTCTACTTGATCCTTTCTCCAATATTTTCCTTTTCCCCTGTCTTTTCTGTACCTAATTTGATGTTGGATTTCCCCACTCTAATTTACATTTCCCTTTCATTTCATAATCAGATGAAGGAGACTCAGTTGCTTTCCTTATGCATCAGTCCAGTTACCCTTGCTTCCGCTTCCAGCAGCTTGCCTTGCTAAAAAACTTTAAGATTTCACCATACAAGACCAAGTCTAACTAATGGCAGACACCCTTGGATGTCCTTCCACTGTAAGCTCAGTCTCATTGTTACAGTTTTCAGATTTTACTTGAAGAGAAAACTGAGAGAGGTTTAAAAGCATGATTGATTTCAACTCAAAACCTGTTAAATAAACAAAACCTGATCTTGTAAAATGACTTTAAAAGACGAGATGTCAACAGAGGGTCCTGTGATGTCGTGGTCCCAACCTCTGAACCAGGAGAACTGAGTTCAAGTCCCAGAAGGTGTACAGTAATATCCACAAACAGGTTGATGAGAAAATAAAAGTCTCAGTGTAATCACAATGTTCTAAGAATTCTAAACAGCGTTATACAGAGAACCTCAGAGTTGGGAAAAATAAACAAAGATCGCAATCAAAGAGGGTGAAAAAAAAGTGCAACATTAAAAAAATCATACAATGTAGCGATTCACAGAATAGTTTTGCAGAAGTTAAAAGAATGAATAGCTTTCAACTACTTTCCTGAAAATGATCTGATCCAGTATCACAGATCAGATTTAAATATCAATTAAGAATGCAGGATGCAGTGCCTCCAACTGGAAACATGACACTGAAAGGAACATAAACTCTCACTGTATTCTGCACAGCACAACTTCCAATTGTGAATCTGTTTTGTGAGAGAGTTACCTTCTGAAGTCAAAACCAAAACCTTGGAAGTGGATTGCTCACTGTGCAACCAAACTGGCTGATCATAAATCTTCCCCCGTTTACATCCTATCTTTATGCTGTCAGCTGCAAATATCTGGGAAAGGCAATTGCTTTTAAATTTACTGCAGATTTGAAATCTGTAGAAATAAATCATATTTAGACAGATGTTAGTGAAAAACACGTTAGAATTAAAGCATAATGCAAACAAATTTAGATGGAAAAGCGGTGTTTCACTTAAGAATGCAACACCAGCATGATGCATTAAATGAGATAGGCATAAGTAAAACTTGGTTTGGTATGTTAATGTTAGAATCATGGCTGGTGATAGGCTTCTAGCAGATGTAGATGGTGGGACCATGTACACCTATAATGTTGGACAAGCATAAAGGGAAACGACCACAGGGACAGAGAGAGCAGTGGAAGTCTTCTGTAACATCATAAGAAATGCTACGCAAGTCAATTTCTTGCCACATTAGTAACACACGTTACTTATTTTAGCAATTACGTTGATACATTCACTTCCATATTTCTGGACATATCACCATGTATGGACCAATGTCTGGACTCCGTTTCAGACCACATTGTAGGCTACAAAGTACCCTTTCTTATATCACTTGCTTCCAAAGTTCAGGAACTAAAGACCCCAAAGGCGATTTCACAATAACTGAGAAAAGGTAAGTGTATGAGATAAGTAAGCAGTAAGGGGACATTGTGTCAGGATAAAGAAGAATAAATGGCACAAGGTGGATATGACTTGATAGATTGCCAGATAAATGCTTGAGAGCTTAGACAGTTTGGAGGTGTCAGTTGGCTGTTCAGTCAGTTTTGAGGGTATAGTTTGGAAACCATTGGTAAATCATTGGGATGGAGGCAGTTTAATAGAGTAGATTCTTAATCTTGTAACTTTTCCTCAGTAACCATTAAGCTCAAGTGAGTCAGAAACTTCTAAATTCTCTAACTTTTTAGACGGTTCCAGCTGCAGGGAATTGCCCAGTGGAAACCTCAATTTGTAGGGCAATTTCCAGAGTCAGTTGTGCCAAGTTTCCACATGATCTCAATGTGTAAATGCAGTAAACACTGCTCCAATGACTCTTTGGCTATCAGAATAACTAGGTGACTAGAACAATTGATCAGAAAGTTGATCAAGAAGCCAATTTTGAAGGAATGACTTAAAGGAGGCAGGAGAGGTAGAGACCCACAAGTGAAATTTTAGCCAGTGTTAAACGTCAAGAACCTTGTTCACAAGTAAATAAATATTTTATAGGGAACCTCAAAAGGAAGAGTAGCAATTTCTGATTTTTTGAGTGTTCTAGAAGATACTGATAGGAAAATGCTATGGCCCAATGTTTCCTGTCTTTTAACTAGAAATCAATTCATACAGATGCCTCCTCTGCAGAACTTCCTCATTTCTCCATAATCTGGTTGGTAAAATGTACTTTGCTGAATGCCAAATTTTGAAGACCGTAACATAATGACAAACTGTTAATAGATTTGGATATTTATAACACGACTATGCATAGCACATTCATCTAAGGCACCAACTAATCATTCTTGTAAGTGCACTATGGTTAGCTGATATTTTATCCCCATCTAACAAATCAAATTGCATTCTCAGAAGTCATACACTTTAAAAAAAAAAGAGGAAAATATGGCTTTACATGAAAAATATGGCAACACAAGTGGATAAGCTGGTCAAAAAAGCATTTGGCATGCTTGCCATCAACAGTCACGGCCTGGAATATAGAAATTGGCAATTGATGTTGCAGCTGTATAGAACCTTATAGTTATGCCACATTTGGAATATTGTGTACAGTTCTGGCTGCCAGGCTTTGGAGAGGATACACAAAAGTTTTACCAGGAAGTTGGCTATGAGGAAAGATTGGACAAACTTTGTTCATTTTCACTTGAACATTGAAGAATAAAGACGACCTGACAGAAATTCGCAAAACGATAATGGACACAGATGGAATGGATAGTCAGAGTCTGTTTCCCAGAGGAGAAATGCCAATTACTAGGGACATAGGTTTAAAGTGTAAGGGTACAGGTATAAAGAAGATGAGAGAGGTCTTGTTTTACACAGAGGATGATAAGTACTTGGAATGTGTTATCAGAGGTGGTGGTGGAGATGTTTAAGAGCAATATTTAAGAGACATCTTGACAGTTACATAAATAGGTCAGGAATGGAATGGTACAGGCAACATTCAGGCACATGGTTTTTAGTTCAGAATAGCATCATGTGTCGGTAAGTCTTTGTGGTCCGAAGGGCCTCTTCCTGCGCTGTGCTGTGTTCATTGTGCTTAACAGTAAAACTGATTTAAAGGCATATAGTGCAACAGACTTCTTTAATTCATTAATAAAAATTGTGTCCAAGGTTTTGGTTTAAATTGTGAATATGAAAAGAGTCAGAACAGGACAAAATCTAAAAAGTAGAAAAGGGAATAAGAAACGTGTTAGGCAGAGAAACCAAGGACAAAATTCAAACAGGGTTACGGAGAAAAATATTGGGAACTAGATAGTATTAAAAAGACAAGCTTAAAGGCTTTGTGCCATGATGTGCAGAGCATTTACAATAAAGTGGATGAACTAATTGTGTAGATAGATGTAAACTGGTATGACATAACTGGGATTACAGAGACATGACTGCAGGGTGACCTGGATGGGAACTGAATGTCCCAAGATATTCAGTATTTAGGAAGGACAGGCAAAAAGGAAAAGGTGGAGGAGTGGAACTGCTGGCTGAAATGAACACATTAATGAGAAAGGATATTAGCTCTGACAATGTGGAGTCTGTATGGCAGAGTTGAGAAATATATAGATCCCCAAATTGCAGTGGTGATGTTGGGAATGGCATTAAACAGGGAATCAGAGATGCATGTGAGATGGGAATATCAGTGATTGTGGGTTATATTTTGCACAAAATATAGATTGGGCAAATCAAATTAGCCACAATGCCATAGAGGACGAATTCCTGGAGAGGATACAGGATGGTTTTCTTGACCAATATGTAGAGGAACCATCGAAAGAGCAGACCATCTTAGACTGGGTACTATGTAATGAGAGATGAATCTTTGCCAATCTCGCTGTGTGAGACCCCTTGGGGATGAGCGACCATACATGACAGAATTTTTTTTTTAATCAAAGTGGAGAGTGAGGTAGTTGATTCAGAGACTAGGATGATGAATTTTAATAAAAGAAACTATGAAGATATAAAGGTGGGAGTTGGCTTTGATAGATTGGGGAGAGTTACTTAGAGGGATGACAGTGGATAGGTAATGGTAAGCTTGCAAGGAATGCAAAGGGAATCTGCAAAAAACTGTTTATTCCTGTCTGGCACAAAAGCAAAATGGGTTAGAGGGCCAATCCATGGCTTACAAAGGAAATGAAAGATAGCATCCAGTCCAAGGAAGAAGCATACAGATTGGCCAAGAAAAATAATAGGTCTGAGGATTGGAAACAGTTTAAAATTCAGCAAAGAACCAAGGGTTTGATTAAGGATGGGATAATACAGTACAAAAATAGGGAACGTAAGGACTGACACTGAGAATTTCTACAGGTATGTGAAGAGAAAGATTAGTGAAGACAAATGCAGTTGCCCTACAGGCAGAAATGGGGGAATGTATAATAGAGGATAAAGAAATGGCTGAGCAACTGAATACATATTTTGTATCTGTCTTCCCAAAAAGGACACAAATCAGATACAAGATTTAGTGAGCGGGAAGAACTGAGGGAGATCAATAGAGAGAGAAATAGTGCTGGGAAACTTGATGGTATTGAAGGCAGATAAGTCCCCAGGGCCTTATAAACTACATCCCAGAATAATTAAGGGAGTGGCTCTAGAAATAGAGGGTGCATTGGTGGTCTTTTGCAGGATTCTATAGACTCTGGAACAGCTCGCTGTAGATTGGAGAGTAGCTAATGTCACTCCAATATTCAAAAAAGGAAGAGAAAGAGAAAACAGGGAATTATAGACCAGTAAGCCTAACATCAGTAGTGGGGAAAATTCTTGAAAACATTATTAAGAAATTTATAGCAGAACATTTAGAAAGCAGTGGCAGGATCAGAGCGAGTTAGCGTGGATTTATGAAGGGGAAATCATGCTTGACAAATCTGTTAGAAGAATTCTATGAAAATGTAACTAGTAGAGTTGACAAGGGGGAGCCAGTCAATGTGGTATATTTGGACTTTCAGAAAATGTTTGACAAAGTCCCATGTAAAAGATTATTGTGCAAGATTAAAGTGCATGGGATTGGGGAAAATGTATTGAGATGTTTAGAAAACTGGTTGGCAGAGACGAAACAAACAGCAGGAATCAATGGGTCATTTTCAAATTGGCAGGCAGTGAGGTGCCAAAGGGATCGGTGCTGGGACCCCAGCTATTCACTAATATACATTAATGATTTGGACGAAGGAACAAAATGTAGCATCTCAAAGTTTGCAGATGATACCAATTTGGGTGGGACAGTGAACTGTGATGAGGACACAGAGATCCTTCAGCATGAAGGATGGGTGAGTGGGAAAATCAATGGCAGATGCAGTATAACTTGGATAAATGTGAGGTTATTCAATTTGGGAGCAAAAACAAGACAGATTACTACCTGAATGGTGGTAAATTGGGAAAGGGGAGCGTGCAGTGGGACCTGGGTGTCCTGGTGCACCAGTCGCTGAAGGGGAGCATGCAGGTGCAGCAGACGGTAAAGAAGGCAAATGGTATGTTGGCCTTTATTGTGAGAGATTTTGAGTACAGGAGCAGGGATGTGTTGCAGTTATACAGGGCCTTAATGAGGCCACAACTAGAAGAATATTGTGTGTAGTTTTGATCTCCTTTTCTGAGGAAGGATGCTCTTACTCTCATGTGAGTGCAGCATAGGTTTACCAGGCTGATTCCAGGACTGATATATGAGGAGAGGTTGACAAGATTAGGACTGTTTTCACTGGAATTCAGACAAGTGAAGGGGGAATGTCACAGAGACTGAGAAAATTCTAACACAAGTAGAATAGATAGATGCAGGGAGGGTGGTGGGTGTGTCCAGAACCAGGGGGTCACAATCTGAGGATTCAGGGTGGACCGTTTAGGACGGAGATGAGGAGACATTTCTTCACCCACGGAATGGTGAGCCTGTGGAATTCATTACCACAGAAAGTAGTTGATTCCAAAACATTGAATGTATTCAAGAGGTGGCTGGATGTAGCACTTGGGGCGAATGGAATCAAAGGTTATGGGGACAAAGCAGGATTAGGCTATTGAGCTGTGCGATCAGCCATAATCATGTTGAATGGTGAAGCAGACTTGAAGGGCTGAATGGCCTTCTCCTGCTCCTATCTTCTCTGTTTCTATTTACCAGCCCTGGAGATGCAGAACAACTGAACTCAAATCATTGATATAAAAGATATACAAGCTTGCCATTGCCATTACCCAGCCACAAACAGAGTTATGCTAAATATACAGTTTGAGGTAGAAAAGGTACCTAATTAAAGAATGGGGCAGCATTAAATTATAATAAAACAAAGAAGATTTTTCTCAAATAACAGGAAATTAACCTACTTCGACTTGCTTCAAATTGAATGCTTTCCTTTTGCTTTGGTATTTCATTCACTGCTACTGCTCTTCCAGGAATGCCCACCTTGAAGAAGTTCTGCTTCTATCTTCAATGAGATGTAAATTTGCCTCTTACTTTGTTTAGTTTTGTTACATTAAACTTTTTTTCTCACTTTTCTTCTCAGGAATTCAATTAAAGTCACTTACATATCAACACCCCTTTGATCAAATTGCAATATTTTGTTCAGAGCAGTGAACTTGGCTTCTGGCTTGTTTTGCTTACTCATTTAATCTTTGCCTAACACTACTGAAAATTACAAACATCAGAATCCAGTCTAACTTTAAATAAAAATATTATCATATTCCAGAAAGTGCAATTCCCTCACCAGCAAACTTCCCCCTCGTAATATGCACTATGCTAAAAAGCAGGAAATATAGAACACCACAATGTGAAGTACTTCATAAAATTTCAATAATTTAGTGAAACTTGAGCCAGAAGAACTATCTGCCGTCACGAGTAGCTGAGATAGTGAGAGACTGCGTATGTATTTCAGACAAACAGCATAGACACACTTAAGGGGAATCTAGTTAAGCATGAGAGGGAGAAAGGATATGTTGAATTCACCACAAAGGTATACAGGAAAGCCACACACACAGACCAAGTCCTGAACTACGAAAGCAACCACCCCAACACACAAAAGAAGTTGCATCAAGACACTATTCAAAAAGGGCCACAACACACTGCAGTACACCAGAACTGCAAAAGGAAGAAGAACACCTATACAATGTATTCGTCAAAAACGGATACCCGCGCAATTTCATCAACAGATGCCCAAAGGAAAGACAACGGAACGAGGACATGCCGCAACCCAAAGGACTAGCCACACTACCATACATCAAGAGCATTTCCGAACTGACAGCCAGACTACTGCGACCACTAGGACTCATAACAGCACACAAACCAACAGCCACTCTCAGACAAAAACTCACCAGAACGAAGGACCCAATACCCAGCATGAGCAAAACCAATGTAGTGTATAAAATTCTATGCAAGCACTGCACAAAACACTACATAGGACAAACAGGAAGACAGCTAACGATCTGTATTCATGAACACCAACTAGCCACGAAACGACATGACCAGTTATCCTTAGTAGCCACACACGCAGATGAAAAGCAACATGAATTTGACTAGGACAACACTACTATTATAGGACAAGCCAAACAGAGAACAGTCAGGGAATTCCTAGAGGCACGGCACTCATCCACAGATTCAAATCAATAGGCACATCGACCTGGACCCAATATATCGACCACTGCAACGGACAGCTGGAACTGACAACCGGAAACGGGAGATTCAAACTACGACAAATGGCAGAGGAAAGATCACAGAAGTGCTTCACAGGAGGCTCCCAAGCACTGAGGATGTCACCTAGACAGGGGACGAAATGTCTGCAACACAAATTCCCAGCTTGGCAAACAGAACCACAATAAGTTAAAATATCTATAGACCAATGTGGACGGTCCGTTTCTGTACTGCAAACATTTTGGCAACAACATGTCATAGCCCAGTACACAAGTGCAGTGATGAAGACAATGGACCCGTGATAAATTTCAGGATATTTAGAAAAGGCATCCTTTGTTGAATTTTGCATGGACAAAAACCATATGGGATAATTAGCAATAAACACATTTCACTGGGGCAGGTCAAGAGGCAAGTTTCTGCATTTGCTTAAGCCATCACTCAGTCGTACTCATTAATCAAACATTTCTTATACAGTTTTTACTCCAAAATGATTAACGGCTTGTTCACATTGATAATTGTTCCAAATACTTCAGGTTAATGATAAAGATTTCACAGTTGAAATGTGCGCATTCAATCAGATCATGGTTTTATTTTAAGCAGAGTTACTTCTCCAATGCAAGTTAAACTAAGATCATAGGAAACGCACAGCATAGAAAAGGCCATTCAGCCCATTGTGTCTGGAAAATACAAACATCAGAATCCAGTTTAATTTTAAATAAAAATATGATTGTATTCCAGGAAGCACAGTTTTCCCACCAGCAAACTTCCCCCTCTCAATATGCACTATGCTAAGCAGGAAATATAGAACATCATAACGTGCTAAAATACTAAATGGCCATTCATCCCATTGTCTCTGCACTGGCCGAATAAACCAGCCACCCATTCTAATCCCACTTTCCAGCACTGGTGCCTTGGCCTTGCAGTGTATAATACGTCTGGTGTGGATCCAGGTTCCTTTTAAACAAGCTGCAGGCTTCATCACCATCACCAAACTGGTCAGTGAATTCTAGACACCCGGTGCTTTCTGGGTGGAAACTTTTACTCCCAGAAAGTTTCTATTACCACTCTAAACCTTCTATTACTACTCACCTTAAATCTATACCACCTGATAAGTGGCCTCTCCATATTTACCAGAATCTGGATCAGAGTGGTGCTGGAAAAGCACAGCAGGTCAGGCAGTGTCCTAGGAGCAGGAAAATCGACATTTCAGGCAAAAGCCCTTCATCAGAAAGGGCTGATGAAGGGCTTTTGCCCGCAACGTCGATTTTCCTGCTCCTCAGATGCTGCCTGACCTGCTGTGCTTTTCCAGCACCACTCTAATCTAGACTCTGATCTCCAGCATCTGCAGTACCCACTTGTGCCTCTCCATATTTACCAAACGAGCTACCTGCCCAGCCACCTTCTCTGACTTGTGAATATGCACTCCAAGGTCTCTCAATTCCTCTACTCGTTTAGGTTCCTTCCAAGTTTATTGCTTATTTCCTCAATTCGTTTGTCCTCCCGAAATGCATAACCTTGCATTTCACCAGAATGAATTCCATTTGCCTCTTTTCCAAAATGCACCACAAGCTTTTCTCCAAATGAAATAATTTAATGTAATCAACACACACTCAATGCTGTACAAAGTATTTACTGTCGGGAATTAGAATTAAAAATATAACCTTTACCAGGCACTGGTGATGAATCAGCAATGGCAGAGATCCAAAGTCAGAGATTCCAATAAATTAGGCATGTATTACAAATGCATACTGAGTATCCAATTTCCTTCTGCATGGGTGAGGAGACACATCAGGAGAACAAACCTTTTATATTCCAATTGTGTATACACGGTTCAGATTACTTAATGGACTAGTAATTGGATCTTTACATTTTGAAAGATGGTTTCCTCAGAGTGCTTGCAACAATGAAACCAAATAACCAAATTTACTATTTGATCCCCAAAGAAGAAATTACAAACAAGATTCCACTTTTTATGGTACTGACTTTAACACAAATTAGAATCAGATAAATTAACTGCAAATTATACCTTTAAAATTAGTATATTTCACTTCAAATAGTCAATAGAATAAAAGATACATCTTGCGTAACAATGCAGTTCTACAATATGCTATTCTTGATTCACACAGGTTTGGTCAGGACACTTAACTGACAGCAGCTTTCACCTTCAAATTTAATGGATATAATTATCATTGGCTTCTGAGTCAAACAGTGTCAACAAAATTATTTTGAACAATTTTCATTAACTAAACACTACTCTGGCTCAACTGATCTGATATACAGTTGCCAAGGGAAAAAAAACAAATATTTTTTCTAAAACAACATTCCCCATACCCATCCACTGGAAAATCAATGGAATTTGTTTTAAAAAAAAAGAGAATACACATCGCATTCTGTAGACGCTTTCAACGTCTTTACCACTGAAACTATAATCTTCCATCTGTTAAAATGTATACATAGAAAAATTAAGCCTATGGAGTGTAACAGCATAACAGAACAGCCCTAGTTTTAAGCAAGTGTGGAGACAGGGAGGAAAGGAGAGATTCAAAGCTCTTGAAGAAACCCTTGTCATAGAAGTTTTGGAAAAATACAAAGGATTATCTTGCTATGATGAACTTCCAGCCACTTCCATGAACTGATGTGTAATTAAAGAATAATGGCTTAGCAATAAGTATTTAAATATCTGCATACCATATCAACAAAAAAGGACCAAGTGGTAAAGAAAACAAGCAGACAGGATTGATGCAAAAAGTTAAGTGACTGGCATTTGAGATGGAGTCTCTGGACTCAGAATGTGCAGGTGCAGCTCCAGCAGCTTGTGTCCCTGACACACCTTTGTGACTTAAGTAGCTGCAATTTGTGCCACTAACCAAGGCATTTGAGGAGGTTTGAACAGGACTCAATTAACCACAGAGCAGGTTAGCCATTAGTAGGAGCTTTAGTCCACAGAAGTGCAAGAGCAAGACCTGTCAAACATCACGTTAAACACAGATCATAGCACTTTAGAATTGAAGAGATGCAGGAACTTCTGTCGTAGGGTTCCACGTTGTGAGCTTTGACCTGGGGTCAGATGCACTTGCTAGTTTCAGTAGTAGGATATACAGGTTATACACAGTTTTGATTTAATCTAGTGCAGACTTCAGTTTAAAAATGTTTTAGATTTGTAATGCAATTTATTCACTATGTACTAGAAGAAACTACAGCACGCATCAAACAAAATATAGCCAAAGGTGTTCACAGGCAACAGTGTCATTTTTAAATGAAAATATGAAACAGGACAGAAAGAGGCTATTTGACCTGTTATGCAGTCTATTGGTGCTTTCAGAAGTATTTGCACATATCCTGTGAGCTGATGGTCCTAAATCTTACCCTATATTTAGTTAGCTGCAGAATTCCAGCACGTATGGGACAAAAGAGGTTTTGCAAGAGTCATTTCAAATATTCTATTTCTGAACTAAATCAAACTCAAGGTGGAAAACAAAAACAGAAACTGCTGGAGAAACTGAGCAGGTCTGGCAGCATCTGTGGGAAGAGTACTTGTCAGGTATTTACTATCCCCTCTGATCTTCCACTCTCTGATGTTCAGCAAAGATCTCAGCTTTATCCTCTCTGCCCCACTTGAATCAATTTCAGGCATGGCATGATATTGAACTCTTCGTCTGTCGCATCTGCCTCTGTGCCTATTTCTATGGACAGAGTCTTCCCTCCCTGCTCCCACCCCCCCACCTACCCACCCCTTTGTTTCTGCCTGTTCCTGCCCAACAGAATCTATTTCTGACTAGCTCTACTCAATTCTTTCTTTGTCCAGTCCTTTTTCGCTTACATCCATAATTCTTCTCAAATTTTGTCAGTTTCAAAATTTCCAGTTCGCAGCCACCTCTTCAACATAGATATACAATCCTTTTACACGCCCGAATGGTCTCATGGCTCTCCATTTCCTTCTGAAAAGAAGGCCTGTACTTCCCTCATCTACCAGTACCCTTTCTACCTGGCCAAGCTCAACCTTACTTTGAAAACCTTCCCCTTTAACTCCTCTCATTTCCTTCAGGTCAAAGGTGTGACCATGGGTACTGGCATGGGCCCCAGGTATTGCTGTCTCTTTGAGGAGTACATGGAAATTTTCCTTGTCCCAATCCACTAAAGTTCCTCCCACAGTTGTTTCTTTGGTATATCAACGACTTCATCGGTGTTGCTTCCTTCTCTAGTTCAGAATTGGGAGCATTTATCAATTTTGTTTCCAATTTCCAGCCGCTCCCCCCTTCCTTTCGTTGACATCGGTTTTCATTTCTGGGGATAGGCTGGCCACCAATATCTGACACCCAGTCACCTCAACTATAGGTTCTCATACCCGGCTTCCTGTACAGATTCCATTCCACTCTCCCAGTGTTTCTGTGACAATGCCACCTTCTGCAGGGGTCCTCAGAAACGTCCAACTCTTTCCTCAACTGAGGATTCTCTGCTACTGTGATTATTAGGGCCCTTAGCTAGGTTCAACCCATCTCCCGTGCTTCTGCCCTCATCCTTCCCTTCCACAACAATCACACAGTCCCCCGGACCTCATTTACCAACCTACTGGCCTCCACATGCAAAGAATTGTAAGCTGCCATTTCTGTCACCTCCAACAGGTTGCCACATTCAGCTACATATTCCTCTCCTCTCCCTAGTCAGCATTCCACAGGGACAGTTCCATCTGGGACACTCTTATCCACTAGTCCTCCATTCCCAACATCACCTCAGACTTCCACAGCACCTTCCCACGTAATTAAAGAAGTGGAATACCTGTCCATTTACTTCCTCTCTCCTCACGATCCAATGCTCCAGAGATATCTTTCAGATAAAGCAGTTATCTGTACTTCATTCAATCTAGTTTACTGTATTCACTGCTCACAATGTGGTCTCCTCTCCATTGGGGAGACGAAACAGACTGGGTGACCATTTTGCAGAACACCCACCCTCGGTCTGCAAAAATGACGCTGAACATCCAGTTGCCTGCCACTTTAACACTCCACTGTGTTCCCACACCAATGTTTCTGTTGTCGGCCTGCTGTGGAGCATCAGCGAGTCTCAGTGCAAGCTCAAAAGAACAACATCTCATGAATTTATTTTGGAGACTGGCCCATCATTGTATTTCTATCCACATATGGTGGTTGGCTGGGGACGGGCAAAATAATATGTAAACATGTTTAATTGCCAGTAATTAACTTGTCAATTATAGTCATTGGAGGTTTTTGTAGACTGTCTCATTTCACTGCAAAATTAAACAATGGATGAAGAACAAAACCAACCAACCTATTACAGCATTGATTGACTTGTATAGCATTTGTGAAATAATTTTTATCCCAAATGGATATGGAAAGCTTAATTGCAGAACCCTGTTGCTGTTCCTCCTTCTGCACAGTGCCTGAAGCACATTTTCAGCCTTGATCAGCCCCTGGTTCACTAGAACCCTGAGAAGGAGCTTGCTGAATAGAAAAATGTCACGGGTCACATTCCTAGTATCTGAATAGCAAAACTGAATGCCAGTCTTCCTCCCAAGAGAACATATTGCAACAATCAACTCTTGTGCTCAAATGTCTTCTTACAGTGTCAAGCACAGAGGAAGAATGGAATTGCTTAATTTAATACCCAACTAAGCATTGTGTGCTCATCATTCGACTGGTATTACATAGCACGATTGTTTGGTATGTAAAAATACTTCCTTGGGAAGCTTGCATTAATGAGTTCTCAAAATAGGATTAAAATCATGAGAATTTTGTTTTGAAATTCTAAAGCAAAGTGGTAAAAATAATCAGATTACTCAACTTCCAAAATTCCAAAGTAATTAGTTGCTTAATGGCGTGTTTGAGAAATTGAGAAAGCAAGGTGAGTAACTCTATTCTTATTATTCAGATAGTATCCTCTATTATTTAATATTAGCTTATGCTATGATTTTACTAGAGTACAAAATAAAGCAAGCAGGCGCCAAGTCTAATAAAAGCAAAATATTGTAAATGCTGGAAATCTGAAATAATAACAAAGCGCTGGAGAAAATCAGCAGACCTGTTTTGAGTTCAGTATAATTCTTCAAGAGTTGAAACATTAATTCTGTTTCTCTCGTCACAGCTGCTGCCAGACCTGCTGAGTTACAATTTCAATCGCCAAGTCTACCTTGGCTAAAGTGCAGATTAAACTCCAGAGTGTTAACTACTTGCTAATCATCTAGCTAAATGGTTCCCTAATTCTCTATTAAGGTTACTAAATTTAAAAGCTGAAGAGCAATCACCCTCCCATCTCTCTCCCAATGGCAATGTTGCCTGGTCTCTTCTTTACTTGTTAGAAAGGCAAGTAGGAAACTAATGCAGTTATGTACCTTAATGAAAACATGGAGCATGCACAGGGCTACGTGAACATGGCTCAACCTGTTTCATTTTGACAGGGGTGGCGGGAGGAAGTCGTCACAGTTTGTTCCAACAATTCAACAAATATCCCAGCTTGGACCAGCAAATAATTATGTTAACTACATATTAACTGCTGGATGTAGGTCTGCTCACTGAGCTGGAAGGTGCATTTTCAGACGTTTCGTCACTCTACTAGGTAGCATCTTCAGTGAGTCTCCGAATGAAGCTTCCAGCTCAGTGAGCAAACCTACGTCCAGAACTTCAACCTGAGCTACAAATCTTCTCAAAACTCACTAATATATTAACAGCAATACCATATTGCATTAAAGATTAAACCAAATCCAAGAAAACAAGTATGATTTAGTTATTGTACAATATCTAGTTAAAAAAAATCCCACTGATTGTTCAAATTGAAAAAAAAGAGCTGATTTCACCAAATTTGTGGTTCTTGGCTTTATTCCCGGGTCAAGTAATATCTTGCTGTTAGGTAATTAGTACGTCATTACTTCGAAAGGAGCAGCAAAAAAAAACACATAAATGTACTTTAAGTAAACAAGTACAATAGTAGCCACCATTACAAAAGTACAATGGATTGTAATTTGCCTTTGCAGCATGGCTAACTCAATGCAGTTGTCAGCCATTATCAAATTGAACAAAGAAAATAAAAAAAAACTTACTTTTTAAATAGGACCTTTAACATAATGAAAGGACCCAAGGTCCTTCATGAGAGCATGATGTAACAAAATATGACACCAAGCCACATTAAGAAATATAAATCAGCTGACCAAAAACTTGATCGTAGCTTTGTTTCTTAATGTACCTGTTCAGAGGTTGTCATTATATACCTCTGGTAGAGATAGGTCTTGAACCTGGGCGTCCTGGTGAAGTGGTAGGGACACTAACACTGTGTCACAAGAGCCCATGGTTGAAATTTAAAGATGTGTCTTTAAGGAGACAAGCTAAGCTGTGAGGTGGAGACATGTAGTAGGGAATTCCAAAGCTTGGGGCTTGGACAACTGAAGGTATAGCCACCAAGAGTGGAATAACTGTGATTCAGAACATTGTATTTTATTTTCTAAAACACATGCACTTTGTGGGAACATTGTACTATTCCAAGTTCATGAAGGAGCATCATATGGTAAGACACAATAAGCCATTACATTTTATGAATAAGATCTTCCCCAGTCAGATGTACAAGAGGATACAATTTCCAAATATATAAATATTTAGTCTCCAACTCCAACCTGTAGATAGTTCTAGATTTATTTTGAAAATATTTGCACTAAAAGTGAAACCCGAGGTCTGAAGTTATGAGGTCATGAGTACTCCAAGTCTGCAAAATGTCTTACCAGCATAACACACAGGGTACTTAGAATTCCACTCCAAAACAGTGCTACATACTGCTGCTCCAGAGTTGTAGCTGAAGTGCCAATCATGAGTCCTGTAGTGACAACGTCACAAGGGCCTGCATTCAGCAGTTAGATTTACCACAGATCCCAGAAAGACACTAAAATAACAGAATATTAAAAACATACCCAGTTCAGAATGTTCTCATTCCCTCAAAAGGTAAAAATGGCCGTCAAAATAACCGCTTCTTCAAACTTAAAAACAGATGACTAAAAGCTTGTGTTTAAAAAACAGATAACTAACTTTGGGCAGACTAAGACATTGCTAAATGTACAAAAGTACACCGCGCATGTCGGAATCTATGTACACGCTATTGCATAATGGAAAAAAAAATTCCAAACAAGCACCTTGACTATTTGCATCTCTCAAAATTCTAAAAAGAACACTTCTCTGAATTAAAAAAAAACTTTAAATGCAAATTCACTGGGACCAGTTTGGGCAGCTACTGAGCCTGCTGGATATTTTTAAAATTAAAATGTCTACAACAATTGCCAGCACTACCTCAACGGCAACTGCTAGATTTTCACCTTGGGGACAGAAAGTGTGGGATCAGTGAAAGAAATTCCACAGGCAAGATTTTCAGTCAGTGGGCAGACTTAGGGTGAGGAAAGTGTTGAGGCAGGTTGGTTACAGGGTCTGTGTTGGTTCTAAGACTTCAGGCCAATTTTATAAGAGGTTGTTAAGCCATCTAATATTCATCTTTCTATTCATCCTCTCATGACTCCTCAGAGTGCACCTCATAACCCCACTCCACCTCAATGCTACTTATAGCTTCCACACCACCTTCATGACCCTTCAGTATCCACAATGGACAGATCCAGGAGTCACGTGAAGTTGAAACAATTAATGAATTTTTAAACAATCCAAGACAGCTCTCACTGATACACTAAAACAAATTTCCATTCATGAAACCCATCCAAAGATTTTAAATTCACTCAAGTGGTCAACCTGGTTCAAATGCGAGCTTTTACACAGTGGCTACAAAGATAGCGAATTCTTTTCGACTTCTTAAAATGATCAAACTGTGATCTTAGTCCTCTGCTCAGGTGACTGGTTTGGAGCTTTTCAAACTCGGCCAAGCATTGTAATAGGCAGAGCATGTTGAAAGTACAACAATGAAGTCTTTTGAAACTGCAGGACCAGATAGTAATGTTGTTTTCTCTCAAGTACACCAGAAAGCCAGTCAATTAATGCACTTCAGCAATGACTGCTTGTTTTTGTCCAATGAACAGCTATTGCCAAGGTTTTTGTTTCATTTTATAGTACTGGGAATTTAAATAACTTTAGATTCTGACTGTATCCAACATAATGAGCATTTACATCACTGCCATAAATGCCTAACTTTTGACACCAAGTTAAGACACTTGGAATATTAAAAATGGAGTCTGTGTGAATACAGCATTAATAAAGAGTCATAGAGATGTACAGCATGGAAACAGACCCTTCGGTCCAACTTGTCCATGCCGACCAGATATCCCAACCCAGTCTAGTCCCACATGTACGCACCTGGCCTATGTCCCTCCAAACTCTTCTTATTCATATACCCATCCAGATGCCTTTTAAATGTTACAATTGTACTAGCCTCCACCACTTCCTCTGGTAGCTCATTCCATATATGTACCACCCTCTGCGTGAAAGGTTGCCCCTTAGGTCTCTTCTATATCTTTGCCATCTCACACTAAACCTATGCCCTCTAGTCCTGGTCTCCCCCAGTCCAGGGAAAAAACTTTGTCCATTTATTCTACCCACGCCCGTCACAATTGTATAATTCGCTGTAAGGTCACCCCCTCAGCTCCGACACTCCAGGTAAAACAGCCCCAGCCTATTCAACCTCTCCCTATAGCTCAAATCCTCCAACCCTGGCAACATCCCTGTAAATCTTTTCTGAACCCTTTCAGGTTTCACAACATTGTTCTAATAGAAAAGAGCCGAATTGCATACAATATTTCAACAGTGGTCTCACCAATGTCCTGTACAGCCACAACATGACCTCCCAACTCTTGTACTCAATACTCGGACCAATAAAGGAAAGCATACCAAATGCCTTCTTCAGTAACCTATCTACCCGCAATTCTACTTTCAAGGAGCTAAGAACCTGCATTTAAAGGTCTCTTTGTTCAGCAACACTCCCTAAGACTAACCATTAAGTGTACCTCTTATGCTCACATCCAAATCATTTATATAAATGACGAAAAGTAGTGGACCCAGTACCGATCCTTGTGGCACTCCACTGGTCACAGGCCTCCAGTCTGAAAAGAAACCTCCACCACCACCCTTTGTCTTTTACCTTTGAGCCAGTCTGTATCCAAATGGCTAGATCTCCCCGTATGTCATGAGATGTAACCTTAGTAACCAGTCTCCCATGGGAACCTTGTCAATCGCATTAATGAAGTCCATATAGATCACATCCATTGCTCTGCCCTCATCAGTCCTCTTTGTTACTTCTTCAAAAAAACTCAATCAAGTTTGTGAGGCATGATTTCCCATGCACAAAGCCATGTTGACTAGCGCCTAATCATTCCTTGCCTTTCCAAATACATGTACATTGTGTCCCTCAAGATTTCCTCCAACAACTTGCCCACCACCGACATCAGGCTCACTTGTCTATAGTTCCCTGGCTTGTCCTTACCACCTTTCTTAAACCGTGGCACCACGTTAGCCAACTCTGAGTCTTTCGGCACCTCACCTGTAACAATCGATGATACAAATATCTCAGCAAGAGGCCAGCAATCACTTCCCTAACTTCCCACGGAGTTCTGTGGGAACTCCTGATCAGCTCCTGAGGATTTATTCACTTTTATGCGTTTCAAGACATCCAGCACTTCCTCCTCTGTAATATGGACATTTTTCAAGAAGTCACCATCTCTTTCCCTACATTCTATGTCTTTCATTTCCTTTTCCATAGTAAACACTGATGCAAAATACTCATGTAGTATCTCCGCCATCTCCTGGGGCTCCTCACAAAGGCCACTTTGCCGATCTTTAAGGGGTCCTATTCTCTCCGATTCTCCTCAAATCTATCCCTTTACCTGTCTGCCCCCAATCAGTTTTTGAAAGTTCTTGCCTAATACCGTCAAAATTAGCTTTCATCTAATTTAGAAGTTCAACTTTTAGATCTGGTCTATCCTTTTCCATCACTATTTTAAAACAAATCTAACCTTAAATGGCCCTGGTGAGTTTGTGTTTTCCTGCCTGCATGATCCACCCACACTCTTTTTCCTGCAAGCAGAAAGGGAATCTACCAGAAATCAGGAAGTGACCTCCATTAAAGCATCCACCCATTATTTTTAAAGATCATCAGAGATGAGGTAACTCTGTGATGATCTAGCCATCTGTGTTAATTGTAATCACCCATATTGCACCTAATAATTACTCCAATTAAGGCAAAGAATGATGAAAACAAAAAGAAATAATAATTTGTATGTCATTTCTTAAAAATGCCAAAAATGTGGAACTTGTTGTTGCAAGAAGCGCTTTTAGTTGCGCTGAAGGGGAAGTCAAACATGTACATGAATTAAGAGAAATAGAAGGATATGGGACAGAAAAACTTAGGCATAACACTGATCATGTAATGCATAAACTTGGGCAAAGACCGATCACATCAACCAGTTTCCATTCTGTTAAAACCTAAAGCTCCTAATGGCCTTGTGAGTAAATGTACAGTGTGTGGAATTTAGCACCACAGACCACCACAATCCTTCCATGTTATAACACTTTTGTTATAAAAAAAGGCCACGTTCTGTCACAATTTGTCTCACATTGGTTAGTAATTAGAATGCTACAATTAGTGTTCAACTCACTTGTGTGCAAAGAATCAGTCAGCGATCTTGTTGTAGAGAGATGTTTGATGAACAGCATTGCAGTTTGTCTCTGGCACTGTGTCAGTGTAATTTACCTTCACCTATAATTATAGATTTTGTAATAATGCTCAGCTGTAGAGTCCTCTAAAATTGACTAGGCCATCGTTCATTGTTTTCTGTGAGCCACAGACAAGGACTGCAGGATATGGAGGAAGGGAACAGGAAAAGGAATTTGCCATTCAACAAATCGCTAATCGCTTAATTTTTGAAAATGTTTCGTAGTCCCAAGATTTGATCAACAACAAGTCTTCCTGATGTTAAAACTAAAATCATCCCTTCCATTAAGCTCATACTCAATAAAAATGAAGTATTATCATTTTTCTAGTTGATGCATATTGATTGACATGCTTCCACTATGGTTTTGATGGTTGAACTGAAAATCAACAAAAAAAAACCTCATTAGAATTAAAAAAAAGTTTATAAAGAAAAAAGAAGATTTGCTTACAGTCAAATATGCTCCCTTTTTAAGATGTGGTACATACTTAGCACCCTGACAAAATCACACCAAACAGTGAATATCTGAAGGGAAAGGGGGAACATTGCTTTAAATCACTTATAGTTTGAGTGAATTACTTTCCCAAAAAGAAAGAAAGAAATGGGTTGGAGAAGTTAGGAATAAGAAAATTTCAGACTCTGAGATATGACTGTTACATTAAGAACTGATTTTGCTTTAATCATCTCTCGAGTCCCTTTTCCTAACTCTTCAATCCAATGCTGTCTCTCATTTTACTAGAATTCCGCATACTGATTGTTTTAAAAACACAGTTTACGCTAATCTTCAATCAAGGCAGAAAGATTGAATTTGATTTATATACATAATCATCACCCCCCCCAAGTGCTGCATTCATTCACCGAAGAATCAAAGAATTTTTTATACATCAACTGCTCTTCTCCACATGAATTCTCACAATTTCTAATTATGGTTGGGGGCAGGTTTGACTCATTGCAAAAAGTCTGATATTGGCAAAAAACAAAGTAGAGACCAACATAGTAAAAGGAAGCTCAGGTTGGAACAAGAGTGACAAACAAAATTAGCATAAGGAACAATCAAACCCAACTCCAAAAATAGCCTGTTTGTGAATCTTGGAAATGAACAAGGAGCAAGTTGAATCTGTGTGCATCATAACCATGATGAAGGGGAAATAAACAAAAATATTAATAGCATGCACCTGAATGAAATTCACACAGCAATGATCTGAGAGAAATGATTCTTGTAACAATCAAATCCGAACCTTTCACAAAACAACATTTACTCCTGCCACCTGCCCCACTTAATGGAAACCAAGGCTTGCCCTCTCACAAGACATCTAATACGTGGTTTTTACACCAACCCAAAGAGCAGCAACACCAAGCTCTCTCTTTTCCCTCTTCTAAACTATTTCTCTTTCAGAATGGCGAACGGGGCATCACCTCACTCTCCTCCCCCAACTCAGTAGAACAATGAAATTCTCTTTCTGAAGGGAAAATACAACACAACCCATACCTCTTTACTCCCAATGAAGACCCAGCATTGGCTGAACAAAATTCCATTCCCACAATGTCAGCTAGTCAGCATCCCCATCCCAGCCCAACATTTCCCAGTTGAGAAGTATTGAAAGTAACTCCTCCCCCAACTTATTTTCTAAGAGATTTCAAAAGTCCCTTATCCATGCAGAATAAACCTAGCCCTATTTACTGTTTGCACTGTATGCATTGGAAGCGAAAGGATTAATGATAAAGGTATATAAATACCTCCTTCCATAGTAATCTAATCACTCTGGACATTTATAGGATAGTGAACCCACCAATGAGGAAAAATCTGGTTTCATACTGTATCAGTAAAAAACAAACATTCTTGCTCTACTTCCAAATACTGCCCACTATATATACACACACACACACACACACACACACACACACACACACACACACACACAAAGCTTAAAGTCAAAAGATGTGGCGCTGGGAAAGCACAGCGGGTCAGGCAGCATCCGAGGAGCAGAAGAGTCAACGTTTTGGACATAAGCCCTTCGCCAGGGATGTGGAGGGGAAAGGAGGCTGAGAGATAAATCGGGTGGGGGGGGAAGGTTATTCTGATAGTTCAGTTTGGGAGGGTGAAGCAGTTAGGTGGGAAGGAAAAGGGATAGGTTGGACAGGTCAAGAGGGTGGTGTCGAGTTGGAGGGTTGGGTCTGGGATGAAGTTGGGGGAGGGGAAATTTGGAAACTGGTGAAGTCAATGTTAATTCCGTGTGATTGTTGGGTCCCAAGACAGAAGTTGAGGTGTTCTTCCTCCAGTTGGCAGGTGGCTTTGATTTGGTGATGAAGGAGCCCCAGGATTCGTATGTCATTGAGGGAGTGTGTGAGGGGGAGTTGAAGTGGTCAGCCACAGGGCAGTAGTGTTGTTTGGTGTGTGCAGATCAGCGATATTACCTGAACTGCTCCACAAGTTGGCATCCTGTCTCCCCGATGTACAGGAAACCACATTGAGAGCAATGGATGCAGTAAATGAGGTGGGTGGATGTGCTGGAAAATCTCTGCCAGATTTGAAATGATCATTGAGAGCCTTTGATGGAGGTTTTACACCTCGTGTGGCATTAGGGGAAGGTGCTGGTTGTAGAAGGGGAGTTGATTGGGGCGGGGGGGGGCAGAAATGTGGACCTAACGGCAGAAGGAATGGTCTCTGTGATACACAGATGGGGTAGGGAGGGAAATAAAGTTTTGATGGTGAAGTCTGACTGTAGGTAGTGAAAATAGCAGAGGTGTGGGAAGTGGATGAGGTGCAATAGAGGGCATTGTGGGTGGGGAAATTGCAGTCCTTGAAATAAAAAGGGCATTTGGAATGTCCTGGAGTGGAATTGCTCCTCCTGAGAGCAGACATGGCAGAAGCGCAGAAATTGGGAGTAAGGGATTGTGTTTTTACAGGAGTGGGGGTTTGGGAGTTGGTGTAGTCAAAAAAGGTAGCTGTGGGAGTGAGTGGGTTTGAAATAGATAAAGCTTAAAGACAATATCCTACTGACTATTCCACAGAGTGAGTGTAAACTATCCCTTTCTCCCCTGAATTAATTGACACCTCCTTTCCCTTATAAGGATAAATTTACATGACCCACAAAACTGGACTGACGTTTGCATGTTGCCCGACCCAATCATATCCCTTCCACCCAGTGAGGGCAAAATGCAGACACACCAAACCACTCAAACTGGTGCCTCTTCCAGCATCGTATCCACAAGGACACACTGGCATCCCAAAACTTGAAACAAAAGATCACTTTCTGATATTTTCTCCACCATGCAAACAGGGTACACCGATGAAAGCGAGCACTGAGCCAGACCAGCTTCCCTTCCCAAAAGGAGACTGGCCCTGCCATAGTGTCACTCTTCTAATGCTGACCCCTCACGTCTTCATCAACCTCTTGTCCCCTCCCAACCCCTTTAAGAAATGAAATCTGGTTCAGAGCCGTATGCACCTCATCCACCTCTGATGCTAAAGCACCTCCTGCGCTGCCCATTCCTCTTCCTATTTGCCTCCCACCTCCAAATCCAGGCAAGTAGGAAAAGCACCAAAACAAAAGTTGGAATCCGAATATCTGAATAGAAAGGAGGTTCCGAAGCAGTACGACGCTGGCTTGCATACCATGAGACTGAGGAATGTTACATTTATTTTACTTGTAAAAATATCCTAAATAAAGATGGCTTTCTGGTGCCAGCCTCGAGTCGCCAGCTTTTTGAAACAGGTTACTGACTCCTCCAAGAATGAACCCATTTGAGAGTCCAGTTTGTGGTAAATAGTTGCAAACACCAGTTGATCAAATGCAAAGACATCACCAAATAAAGCTGGCTGTTTCACACACAAATATTATTAGTTCAGAGAAGACTGCACAGCTAGGTACATATTCATGTTAAATTGACAAAGAAGAAGAAATATCCATTTACTAAGATTTGGGAAGATTTCACTGCACATACAGACTTCTCGAATGACAGAAACTGGCCTCCTTTTGAAGTTGCTGATGCTTCAATAGTCTGATTGTTTTGAAAGTAAATAATGATGAGGGAACATACTCTTTATCAAAGTAAATTTATGTACATATACAGTATAGAAGGCATGAAGTTTCCCAGCAATTTCTTAAGGAACAATACATCCAATTATTCAGCAGAATGAATTTAGTTTTTAGTGACAACTCAACATTCTCTTCACTCTTCTCTCTTCATGTCATTATTCCATGTTAAAACTAGTACACTGCAGAGTTAGATCCTCTGCAAAATTATGCTTTACGAGGTATGGAATAAATCATATAGGGCAGTGCATCACCCAAGCCCTGTAAATATTGATGGCCTGCAAATGTACACTGGTTGCAGAATGAATCTAGTTTTCGCAGTGACACAAAGCATGCAATAATAGGAGGACCAGAGCTGGTCAGATTGCTTGATAAGGCCTCGTAGCTCTCAAACAGAATTCCAAACTGAATTGCCAAAGTTCCCAGTGTCAGACAGAGATCTGGAAATAGCTAGTCAAAGATAGAGAGCAAGAGGGAAATAAAGACAAGAGAAATTAAGAACAGGAAAGTAGAGGGAGAGAGAAAGAAAGAGATAATGAAAAACAAAGAGCTGCCCTCCTCAATTTTCGCTGACTTATTGCATAACTAACAAGGCCTATGTCAAGGTCTATAAAACAGATTGCCTTCCCAAGCTAGGGAAAGAAGCATGGCAGCAGGTGGTAGCAATGAAAATCGATGCCGTACCTGCGCCCTGTGAAGAACTGCTCAGAATTCCACAAGTAGCTAAAGGCAAATGATACATTTCTGAGAAAGGTTTTTAAATCAGTGAATCAACACAAGTTAAATATCAGACAGTTCAGCAGAAAATCATATTATTGCTTCAAAGAATTCAACACTTCCACAAAAGCCTATTATCGTACGTATGAAACATTGTTAAGAGTAATGTCAAAAACAAGATAATATTTTCTCACAATATTTAACAAAGATTTCAAAATAGAATCTGCCCCAATAGACAATTTATTTTTAAATTGTACAAGATAGCTTTTACAAAGTTTCTTTCATTTTAACTAAAATAAACAAACAAGCAGATTACTTGGGCGGCACAGTGGCTCAGTGTTTAGCACTGCTGCCTCAATTCCCACCTCAGGCAACTGTGTGTGGAGTTTGCACATTCTCCCTGTGTCTGCGTGGGTTTCCTCCAGGTGCTCCGGTTTCCTCCCACAGTCAAAAAAACGTGCAGGTCAGGTGAATTGGCCATGCTAAACTGCCTGTAGTGTTAGGTGCATTAGTCAGGGGTGAATGTTGCAGAATGGGTCTGGGTGGGTTGCTCTTCGGAGGGTCGGTGTGAACTTGTTGGACCGAAGGGTCTGTTTCTACACTGTAGGTAATCAAATCTAATCTAAGTAATCTAATTACTACCACTATGGGATTTATCTTACCTGGACAAAATATTCAATTTAATTTAAAAATAGCCATTAAATTTTTTAAAAATCAGAAGGTTTGCTTCTTTTAATATTAAAAGTACTACCTGAAAGGTCAGTGAATCTAACAGTATAACAAAGTATATTCTGGCATCATCACTGTCAAGACCAAAGCAAGCCTAGTAGTTCTGCAATTTATAATATTTAAAGTTGATTGTATAACTAAAATACAGTTTTGTAATTGTAGGTTATTCATAAAGTATTCAGAATCTGAATTTTGAAATCTTTTTATTAACAGGGTTTTTTTAAAACATTCTTTTGAATGTTTTAAGAGTTGTGCCTATAATTTTCAATGTAAATTTTATAACCAATTAAATTCACAAACATAAAACCTCAGCAAGGATAAACCATGCATAACTCAGCCTTAGAAACTTCCTTCGGTTCAGTGATACAAGTACTCACATTAGCAACCAATGTGTGCTACATTCAGCTATGTGCCCAGGAGCTAATTAAAGAGAGCAACCTGGGGAGCGGGGATTTAACAGCAGTACACCATCATCTGAACTGAGCACGCTAATAATTCTTTTGCACTAAACCCATCTAACAAGTAATCCATAGTATCGGCTGGTACATCGATTTAAGTCGCCCGACTATCATTCTTTAAAAGCAACATTACAGCTGATTCCAACAGTTTACTTACAGGTGAGACTGGTTAGGCCAGAATCATCTTTAATGTGCAGTTCTTCAGCCTGAAGATGCACTAAAAATGCATCTGGTCTCATCTTCCAAGTGTAAGTGAACATTATAATCAAAAGTCACTTCACTTCAAGCCCTCTCTCATGTGTTGCAATGAATAAATTATCCCTCACCATCTCACATTAGTGGGATAATTAGTTTACCAAGATGCGCTTTTATGTTGGACAAGCTGTTGCTTGGCTCGACCAACTTCCCCAAATCTTGATGTTATCCATGGAAGATTTTAGAGTTTTTTGTGTGTCTAACAGAGGTTCGTCTTTCAACACTTTCCATGAAGACACACTGATGGTGCTTTTTAAAAAAAAACATTGCATGGGATGTGGGCGATGCTTTTGTGACCTGCAATTATTATCTATTCTTAGTTGCCTTTAAGAAGTTTGTGGCAAACTGCCTTCTTGAACTCCTGCAGTACATTTGTTGTAGATAGACTCTCAATGCTATTGCACGGTGAGTTCCAGGACTTTGACCCAGAAACAGTGAAGGAAGGCAATATATTTCCAAGTCAGGATGCGAGTGGTTTGAAGGAGAACTCTCAGGTGGTGGCATTCCTTTGTCCTTCTTGCTGGCAGTGAGTTTGGAAGCTGCTGTCTAAGGAGCCTTGTAGATAATGCACACAGCTGCTACTGAATGGAGTGCCAAGCAAGCGGTCCTTTAAAATGGCACAACTCTTTCACAAGAGCAATATTTCCAGCACACAAACTCTACTAAAGTACAGACCTGAAAACGTGTTGCTGGTTAAAGCACAGCAGGTTAGGCAGCATCCAAGGAACAGGAAATTCGACGTTTCGGGCCAGAGCCCTTCTTCAGGCTCTGGCCTGAAACGTCGAATTTCCTGTTCCTTGGATGCTGCCTAACCTGCTGTGCTTTAACCAGCAACACATTTTCAGCTCTGATCTCCAGCATCTGCAGACCTCACTTTTTACTACTAAAGTACAGCAAAGTTTTCAACGTATCACACATAAATGTGTGCTAAAATAGCCCCAATTCATTTATAGCTTACTCACTTCAGTGATCTGAAGAAAACTGGTTCAATGAGTAGGCCATTCCTTCAAGCGACTACGATGAGAAACCTTCTGCAAGCAATTCTGGTTTTAAGATGTAGTTAATCTAGTTTTGGCCACATGTGCAAACACATTCATTTTACCAGTGAAACAAAGTCAACATGCCATTTTGTGCATTTTGATAGTGTGACACTGACAATGTTCAGTTTCTACCCTGCTGTTGTTAGAATACTGAATGGACTCAAACTCTTAACATTCACCTGTACCTGTGTTTTTGTTTTTGCTGCTATTTACCTATTATTTAAATATCTATGCTACTTAACTATGTGATCTGCCTGTATTGCTCGTAAGACAAAGCTTTTCACTGTGCCTCAGTATACATGACAATAAATTCAATTCAATCTTAAAACATTTACAAACTAAACTACGAGCATGTCAGCCAACAACAAATGATTGATTAGAAGCACCACATATGCACATGCAAACAAAGACTCACACAAAACAAAGACAAACGGGACATAGCTTTAAATTTAGGGGTGACTGTAGTAGACCCGCTGATGTTAAGGCCATTTAAATGAGCATTGGGCATTCATATGGATAATAATGGAACGGTGTATGTTAGATGGACATCAGGTTAATTTCACAAGTCGGCGCAACATCGAGGGCCGAAGGGCCCGTACTGTGCTGTAACGTTCTACATTCTCTTATTTGGGGAGGGGGGGGGGGTGAAATAAAGAGAAACACAGTTTGCATCATCAGTTCAAAATCACAAAGCAGATGAGTTAGTTCTATAATCCTTTTCCTTTCTTCAATGATGGTTTAATGTTTCTGCACATCAATGATCAGTCTGTGGTTTACTTGTTGTTTGATTGGACCTGGGGTTTTTCTTTTCCTATGAGCTTAATATTCCTTATTTTAGGAAGTCAATGTTGTTCTTCCCTGCTGTCTTGACACAAAGTTGGAGAAGTGAATTTTTCAGAGCAAGGAAACAGAGAGAGGTGTTGATGCTGCTAAGCTACTGGGGCTTGTCAGTTTTCATTTGCCTTCATAGAATCAGCATTAAACTTTAACCTGCCCAAAGGCGTGTTGCTATGCTGAGCTCTCCTGAACTCACAACAACTATGGTCTATGAAAAGCCTATCAAAGACTTACTGACCAAAATTCCTATGAACACACATAGGTGGCCCCAGATTATCTGGGCAAAGCATTGCCTAAAACAACATTGTTTCATATACATAGGTTAGCTTCACCTGATTTTCCAAAGTTGCAACTAACTTAGTGTACCTTTAAAGCATATCTTTTTCTCATTTTCAATCCACAGTCCATAAAAAAAGATATGGTCTCTTACAGAAGTATAGCTTCCGTATTTTTTGTTAACTAAGAATTATTTAAGTATCGGATGAGTGCACCACCTTACTTGATTACACTCAATAAAATCGGATATTATTTATAATTCAGTGTCCCAGTCCAACCTATGATGCATCTTTGCAAAACCTGAAGCACTTGAACTCATTGAAAGTGTTAAATTAACCCCTTCAGACATCAGGTGGATTTAACCAAATTGAAATTACCTAAATTACATAGCCTGCATTTGAAACTTACATTATCATTCACTACCTCCAATTTCTTATGTTTTTAAAAAAGCAATATCCAGCATGTTATACATTAAAAAATGTGGATTCCACTTTACATAAAACTCAAACTAGGAAATTCTCACAAGTAGAACAGAAATTCAATCCAAAACCCAACACTTAGTAGAGTTCTATATTGCATGTCAATGCTGAAATTGAGCATTAAAACAATGAAAACTTCAACACAATCCTGACTACAATCTACTCAATCCAAACACTAAGTTAGATAATCTTGTATTTCAATTTGAGCACTAATCTCTCTGGTTTTCTGTGTATTCCATTATGCTTAATTGAATTATCCAGTAATTTGATTATCAAATGTAATATAAGCATCAAGATTATCGAAGGCATAGTGTGAAGTACTCAGATCTGGACAACATGGTTTCAGAATTCCTTATCGTCCTGGAGGTTCTTTCCTCACCATTTAGGATGGAGTAATGAGAAAGCCAGGCAAAGTTTGCTCTAATTTTTATCACAAAATTAAGAATTTTTGGCTTCGGTACTGAACGACTATTTCCTTCTTAGTGTTTTCTCTCCCTCGTGGAGGTCCAATTGTACAAATGCAGTCAATATTTTAAGCACCTGTCCCTTTAGCCGCATGAACCATGATTTTATGTTACCGTGATTGTGAGAAGTACTACAGACAAACAAAATACTGCCGACACTTTGTATTTGCAAGCGTAATATTTTCAGAAAGTCAGGAGATAGCTTCTATCAATGAACAGATTAGGGTTTAAATCTGGGACTTTGAGTTCCATGGTTTGTAAGCACACTAATACTCAGTTCACCGACAGAGATACAACAGCCTCCATTTGTTAGCTATGAATCTGACTCTTTTCCACCATTCAATCTTTTATTATCCCTTTGACAACATAACCACTGCACAGCAGTCTCATGTGCGAATACCACAAACCCAATTATCCAAAACCATACTGGGCACTCCGGTTACTGTTCAATCAAAATTATAAATATGGTTTATGTAAAATTAAACACATTCTTAACTTTTAACTAAAATTAAACATAATACAATTTCACTTTTGATGACAAGTTTGACTAATAGGGGTTAGCACCTAGCACAGAAATATTTTTCATTAGAAAAAAAGAATTTAACAATGAGATAGCAACAGTGAGTTACTTGTAGGTCTGGCAGATCGTTTTGTTTTCGTATTTTTCAAGCTGAATAAATCTTTTGACTTACAACTATTCACTGCGACTCCTCATCCATGTGATGAGAGCTAGCTAGGTTTGCTGAGAACATGACATTTTCTGTAAAAGGTTCCTTGTAAGGTGATTACTGTTTGGATTATACTAATGCCCCATTCACATTGCATTTACTTTATCTTGCTAAAATGCCCAGAAAATAGGATGCCAGATTTAATTTCATTTTCTGCTTAGAAGTAAAAAAAGCTCACACCGACCCAACACACGGGGGAATTTCTACCTTAGAATCTCACACTTGTGGATTGGCCATCTTCAAAAGGGATGAATATCGATCCTTGTGTACAATCAGTAAAGTTGCTATAGTCCTTGGGGACCACGGAGTGGCTCTCTCATTAGACCAAGACAGTTGGTTTGCGATGCAGAGTGACAACAGCGCGACTTCCATATGTGCTTCTCATTCCTGCCTGAGGCCTGACAACACTCAGGTTAAACTCACACCAGTCATCTATCTCTAACAGAGAGCAGCCCTATGGTCCTCCAGGACTTTGGAGTCTTTACACGTACAATGAGCAATGCTCTCCACCACCCCCTAGGTGATGAGTTACCCCCATTAGTACAGGTGTCCAAACATTTTACTGAGGTTTAGTTAACCATTATCTCAGAATCCTGAGTCTTCCAGGTAAAGTGAAAGATGTCAAGAAACAAGAAAAAGGAACATGCAGTGCAATGTGTTTGAAATGGATGACCAGGGTATTTATAGAATTAAGTCACAGGAAACAGGATGATCAACTATCAGGAATTATCTGATATCGTTACAGGCCAACAAAGAAATTCAACAAATACCATGAAATTACAAGGATAAAGGCTGACAGCATCAGAAAGAGTTTTAGTTATTTTATAAAGTGATACGTGGAGAAGATCCTTTCATCACAACACAGTGCTTTCCAGATTTGATAAAGGTCACCGATCTGAATTGTTGGCTAAAGTCTTCCAATTTTTATTTGCAAATGTGATGGTAGGTGCCCATCACCACAAGCTGAAAACCCACCAGTCCTGCACTGCAATAATCAGGCACTTATAATGGGTCATCCATGGGTTTTTCAATGCATCACACCCTGGGACAGTGATGTCTCACAACCCTGCTGTATCGAACAGCACTGCCCCAGAGGTGCTGATAGCTCAATATTGCCAAGGTGTAGGAGCAGCAGGCAAGGTGACATTTCAGGGGCAGGAGATATTACTGAGTGCAGGCTACAGGCACAGGGGTTGGAAACAAGGGCAGAGACGCATTCACACACACACAAATGGCTGCCACTACTCACTGTTGTCTCGAAACTGGGTACACAGTTCATAGAATCTCTACAGTTTGGAAGCAAGCCATTTGGCCCATCGAGTCCACCGATCCTCTAGAGTGACCCACTGTATCCCTATAATTCTGCATTTCCCATGGCTAATCCACCTCGCCCGCACATCCCTGGACACTATGAGCAATTCAGCATGGCCAATCCATCCATCCTGCATAGCTTTGGACTGTGGGAGGAAACATAGGCATCCAGAGGAAACCCATGCAGACACAGGGAGAACATGCAAACTCCAGAAGAGAGTCACCAGAGGGTGGAATCAAACCAGTGTCCCTGGTGCTGTGAGGCAGCACTGCTGACCACTGAGCCACCCCTAACTGTGACAGTGGCTGAAAGAGACCCTTATGTGGTAATCAAGTGACCACTTAAAACCTCAACTGGTAGTACGCCAGGAAGGTGCAGTTTGGGCCTTCCCTGCCAGAGGTTAATTCCTATGTTGTCAGGAAAACAGTGGATTCTTCCTGACATGATTCTAACATAATCCTTCCATTCTGCAACCTTCCCTGCTGCTTCACATGAGCAGGGAACTCAATTTCTTTCTTCACAGATGCTACTTGATGTGTTGAATGTTTCTACTATCTTATTTGCATCTCTACAAGGAAGTTTACTTGGCTCAGCCATCTGCACAACACATGTGAAACATTTAAGTTACTGTTCTCAAATAGAAAATGGCCTGGTTCTGCCCAGCCTGCCATTTCAATAGATTTGCAGGATAATTCATGAGTCGCCACTGTCTCAGTACAATGCTTACCTTTCATGACTCAATGTCGTATGAATTGGCATTGGCACCACCACTTCCATTTCCTCCTGCTCACCCGGGCAACCCTGCAGATAGATCAATTGAAGCTCTTCTGAACCCTTGTAGGTCACATCCTTCCAGTTCCTGGCTTCAAAATCATAAAGGAACTGGTTAGCTTGAACACACTGACAGGAATCATCTGTTTCTCAGAGTAGAATCTTTGAACAAAAGGGAAATAGGAGAAGAATAATCTTCTACATTCCGCATGCGAAAATCAGCCTACAAATCAAATCTTCGCTTATATTTTGGAAATAAAGTCCAACCGTTAAAAATAAAATCACACTTATTTTACTACTTGCAACGTTTTCCTTTCAAAAGTCTGCCACCACAACATGTCCAAACAAGAACATCAGTTTAGTGCAAAGCATGAATAGTTTTGCTCAACACAAAGATTAAAGGGAAAATAATGTTGGGCAGGAGAGGATTCAAACCCAAACTGTCAGAGATAAATATTACAAAATTCAGAGCATCTGAGGAGAGCAAAAAACCGAGTTAACATTTTGAGTCCAGTGACCCTTCATCAGAACTGAAAGCAGATGATGACTTAGGGTGGGGGAGTAAGTAGAATATATGGAGACGGTGCTGAGAAAGATAGAGATAGAGAGAAAGAAATAAAAATGAAAACAAAAGAATTGCTGCTGATAAACCAAGTGGGAGATAAATGCTGAATAGGCGCTCATGGGAAGTGTGAATAGTTGAAAATGGGTTGGCTCTGCTGTGAGTAACCCATACAGAACAGAAGCGTGCAGTTTGGGGAAGGATAACGAATATGGAGGAGAGTATTCATGCTGCGAGTCCTGAAAGCTGAAAGATACCTTAGCAGAAGATGAGGTGTTGTTCCTCCAGTTTGCATTGAGCTTCAATGAAGCACCTCAGCAGGCCTTACACAGAAATGCTGGCATGGGAACCCAGTGGTGCATTGAAGTGGTAGGCAGCCGGAAGCTTGGGGTCATTTTTATGGACTAAGTGGTCACCCAGTCTGTGTTTCATCTCCTCATTGCAGATTGTAGGTCATTTTTGGGATTGATGGGCGTAATTTGTCGAGCGCCACAAGGACAAATGCTGGACATGAACTATTTACAAATTATAGCCAAGATGTAGGTCAGGCTTCAGACTGTAATATATCTTAGTTTTTGAGTCATCGAGATGTACAGCATGGAAATAGACCCATCGGTCCAACTCGTCCATGCCAACCAGATATCCCAACCCAATCTAGTCCCACCTGCCAGCACCTGGCTCATATCCCTCCAAACCCTTCCTATTCATATATCCATCCGAACGCCTTTTAAATATTGAAACTGTACCAGCCTCCATCACTTCCTCTGGCAGCTCATTCCATACCCGTATACCCTGTGTGTGAAAATGTTGCCGATTAGGTCTCTTTTATATCTTTCCCCTCTCACCCTAAACCTATGCCATCTAGTTCTGGACTCCCCCACCCCAGGGAAAAGACTTTGCCTATTTATCCTATCCATGCCCCTCATAATTTTGTAAACCTCTATAAGGTCACCCCTTAGCCTCTGACACTCCAGGGAAAACAGCCCCAGCCTGTTCAGCCTCTCCCTATAGCTCAACTCCTCCAACCCTGGCAACATCCTTGTAAATCTTTTCTGAACCCTTTAAGTTTCACAATATCTTTCCAATAGGAAGGAGACCAGAACTGCACGCAATATTCCAACACTGGCCTAACCAATGTCCTGTACAGCCGCAAAATGACCTCCCAACTCCTGTACTCATTACTCTGACCAATAAAAAAAAGCATACCAAATGCCTTCTTCACTATCCTATCTACGTGCGACTCCACTTTCATGGAGCTGTGAACCTACACTCCAAGGTCTCTTTGTTCAGCAACACTCCCTAGGACCTTACCATTAAGGTGTATAAGTCCTGTTAAGATTTGCTTTCCCAAAATGCAGCACCTCGCATTTATTGGAGTTAAACTCCATCTGCCACTTTTCGACCCATTGGCCCATCTGATCAAGATTCTGTTGTAACCAGAGGTAACCCACTTCACTGTCCACTACACCTCCAAATTTGGTGTCATCTGCAAGCTTACTAACAGTATCTCATATGCTCACACCCAAATCATTTATGTAAATGACCATAAGTAGAGAACCCAACACCGATCGTTGTGGCACACCACTGGTCACAGGCCTCCAGTCTGAAAAACAACCCTCCACCACCACCCTCTCTGTCTTCTACCTTTGAGCCAGTTCTGTATCCAAATGGCTAATTCTCCCTTTATTCCGTGAGACATAACCTTGCTAACCAATGTTCCATGTGGAACCTTGTCGAACATCTTACTGAAGTCCATATAGATCACATCTACTGCTCTGCCCTCATCAATCCTTTTTGTTGCTTCTTCAAAAAACTCATTCAAGTTTGTAAGACATGATTTCCCACGCACAAAGCCATGTTGACTATCCCTAAATCAGTCCTTGTCTTTCCAAATACATGTATATCCTGTCCATCAGGATTCCCTCCAACAACTTGCCCACCACTGACGTCAGGCTCACTGATCTATAGCTCCCTGGCTTCTCCTTACTACCCTTCTTAAACAGTGGCACTACATTAGCCAACCTCCAGTCTTCTGGCACCTCACCTGTGACTATTGATGATACAAATATCTCAGCAAGAGGCCCAGCAATCACTTCTCTAGCTTCCTATAGAGTTCTAGGGCACACCTGATCAGGTCCTGGGGATTTAGCTATCTTTATGCGTTTCAAGACATCCAGCACTGCCTCCTCTGAAATATGGACATTTTGCAAGGTGTCACCATCTATTTCTATATCCTTTTCCACAGTAAATATGGATGCAAAATACTCATTTAGTATCTCTCCCATTTTCTGCAGCTCCACACTTCTGATGATACAAATCTCAGTGAACATTATTACGAGAATGTAAAAGGGATGATAGCAGTTGATCAAGTACAAAGATGTGGGGAAGTGTGCAATTATTCACCTTGATAGGAAAAATGAAAAAGAAATTGACAAAAATTGAGGAATCTGTCATTGTTGGGATTCAGAGAGCTGTGGGCAATCTTATAGACAAATCATTGATGCTTAGCATACACTTACAGCAAAACAATAGGAAAGGCAAATTATAGGTTAGCTCCTATTATGGAGGCTTAGAGTATTAGAATAAGTGGTCTTGGTGCAATTACATAAGACTTTAGTGAGACCACAATGGAACTATAATGTGAAGTTTTAATCTTCTTACCCAGCAAAAGATTCACTTTCTTAATACAAAATGCAACAACGATTCTATAGTTTGATTGCTGGGATGAAAACGTTGACCAAGATCCACCCTGTCTAGGAAATACATCACAGTTCCTTTGCTGTCGCTGGGTCAAAATCCTGGAATTGTCTTCCTAAGGGCACTGTGGTTCAACTTACAGCATGTGGGCTGCAGTAGCTCATAGCTGAAAAAGTGTTGCTGGAAAAGCGCAGCAGGTCAGGCAGCATCCAAGGAACAGGAAATTCGACGTTTCGGGCACAAGCCCTTCATCATCACCAACTTCTCAAGGGAAGCTACAGAACAGCAAATAAATGCTGGCTCAGCTGGCAATGCCCATGCAGCACAAGCGAATAAAAATGATTTATTTACTGTCACCTGTATTTTGTTATAAAATAGCAGAGAGTGTAGAGGTCTGAGGAGGTGACAGAGAAAGAGATCGGTGAAGGGGTTCTGGAGAAGCTTAGGGAGATAGGAATGGGTATATTGGCTGGAGGAAGATATAAAGATCGGGACAGGTATAGGAGTCTATATTCTCTGGAGTGCATTGGAACAATAAGTTATTTTCTTCAAATGGAAAAGTCTTCGAGAGTTTCTCAGGATCAGTGCTATGAGGCTCCTTACCCTAGGTGGAGAGGCTAGAACTAAGTCTCCGGAGAAGGGGCCACACATCTTGGACTTAAGGAGAAATATTTTCATGCGATATCGTAGCATTCGAATTGTCTGCTCCTCAGGATTATGTCAATGAATAGATATTTGGTCACCCAAGGCAATCAAGGGATAAAAAGTCAGTACAAGAATGTGGAGTTGATATAGAAGTTCAGCAACAAATGGAATTGATCCTGGTGAAGATTTATGTGGCCTTATGGCATATCCCTGTTCCTATCATTACTCTCCTTATATTAACTAGTCATATAATCAAGTTGCTCAGAACAGGGTTACTCCCTGCTAAATCAAAGTATTCAAGTAGGAACAGGAGTTGGCTATTCAGCCCCTGGTATCCTTCCCCAACTCAATTAAACCACAACTTGTACATTAGTTACATTTACCTTAATTAGCTACATATCCTATGATATCCACACCCATTAAAACCCATTAAGTTCAGTCTTATAAAGTTTCACCTTGCCCATCTTACATAGCATACTAGGGGAAGAGACCCCCGACTTCATACTTCTCTGTGTGATGAAGTACTTTCTCACCTGCCTGCCTCTCATTTTAAAGATCACAACTCCTCATTCTGTTTTTAAATCCGTTCCCTGCACTCCACCAAAGGACCAGTTTTCCTGTATCTACCTACCAAATCTTTTAAATGTTTTAAACACCTCGCTTACATCAGCTCCAACCCGCCCAAACAATCTGTTAAGGTAGAAAGCTTGCAAACCAGGTTTAGATAGCCTGCCCTTATAATCTATGCATCCAATCACTGTGAATCTGCACTATAACCTCACCAAAGGTCAATATATCCTGAAATGGGTAATGCCTGAAATGTGATTGCTGTTTCTAGATAGGGTCTATATAAGTAGCAGGATTTGCTCTTTAGGAGGCAATTCTTCCCTCCCAGGAGGGTGGTCAGCGAAACATCACAAAGAGCAAATAGTTTAGCTTGCTCCCTTATGACGTCCTTATCAATTAAGTGTTGGACAAGAATATCCACTGGGGACTTTCTTGATTTGCCAGCAATTAAGGCCCTAAGTAATTAATTGATTTCCACATGAGAATCTCAAGTCATCACCACTCCCAACAGCAGACAAGAGCAGTAGCTATTATCCTAACTAGAGACTAGGCCAGTTTGGTGGCTGTGACCTTCATTTGCACCAATCTGGGGACAATCAGGAGGTGAGGACAGAGTGCAAGGAGGTGAAAGCCACTTCCCTGCCCTTGTGTCCGAAACCCTCACCATAAGATGCGGAAGTAAACGTTCTCATTCTCTCTGCTGGATTTTCCTAAAGACTAGGGATCAACTGACTGTCTCTAAGACGCACAGCTGGCAGCCTACGATTCATCCGCAACTTATGGCAAGACAGAACTCCCCTGTAAAGGTGTGCGATTCACCGAGAAAGTAAGCACTGCAGATGTTGGAGAGCAGTCAAAGTGTGGCACTGGAAAAGTACAGGCGGTAAGGCAGTGTCAGAGGAGCAGGAGGATCAACTTTTCAAGCATAAACTCCATCAGGAATTGGGGGGGGGGCTGAGACAAATAGGAGGGGAGGTGGGGATGGGGTTAAGGTAGCTGAGAATACGATAGGTAGATGAAGTTGGGGTGAAGGTGATTGGTCAGAGAGAAGGGTGGAGCAGATAGGTGGGAAGGAAGATGGTTTTATCTGGGATAAGGTGGGAGGAGGGGAAATGAGTTAACTGGAGATCACTCTGGTGAGATTACTCAATGGGGTGCAGCAGTGAGTTAGTTGTAACTGCATATGCCTGCCCCTGCCCTTAAGACTAAAAATTAGAAGATTACAGCTATGGATTTTATGCACTTTTCTGATACTCTACTTTGTTTTGTTGTAAACAATTTGTAAATGCACTATCATTGTTTCAAAATTCCTACTTTCAGTATTTAAGTTAATTGATAATGATTGGCCTAACAAGGGACTGCTTCGATGCTCCTCATCACAGCACTTTATCGAACATCATTACATACAGACACAGCAAGTAATGCTAAATTTAAACAGAAAATTTACAAGTAATTGAGAAATTAAGAATGTGATCATTATCACATGTTGGGTCTTTTATTTTAGTATAATTCCACACAAAAATTGTTCCCTTGCTGTGCTAAAGCTCAGATAAGTAGATTTTTTTTTCACTTCAGCATTACAGTCAAACATTGTTCATGAAGGTCAGATTGTTTAGAAATTTTCAGCACTCTGCAAAGAACATTGAAGACCTAGCAAATCCTACAGCACAATCAGAAGGATTACAGTGTCATGAAGATTACATCAAACACAAGAAATCATAATTTGGCTGCTAAAATGTTATTTTAAATCGCTCAGAATGCAGAATGTTAAATGCTTTCTGCAACAGTAGAGATGAATGCCACATAACTGTGATCTCGGGAACCTTGTCTTTCAATCTAAAGCGATGTTAAGAAACAGCATGATGAAGTAGTTAGAAACAATCAGCATTAAAATCAATCATTTTCAAATGGCTATTTGCTCATTTTTCCTAAATTGTCATACTAGTACCAGGAAGCTGCAATGTTAAAATGCCAACAGGGTAGTTATATGGCAATGATCAGAACATATTAGAATAAAGTTGCATCACCCTGTGGGTGCAATTTCTCCCTCGACCCAAATAGGGAAGCAAAGGCATGACAGCTGCTATACACGTTTCCAACAAAGGCACAGAGCTGGAAGGTTATGAGAACAAACATTTGTTGAGTACTTCTGCAAAAAAATCACCACAACATACATGCAGGTGAGGATGCCCATTGGTTCTTCTTAATTGATTCATCCAAAACAATTCCTCCATTTACATGCTATTGAAATAATTCCAGAGTTCATCACTCTGCCCAGACATCCATTCCAAGCACAGATTACATTTTTTTCCTGATATCAGTTCCTAAAATTTGAATCCTTGGTTTACTCCCTCTGCTTACTTTGAAATAGTATATTCCAATTGAACTGTATTATACACCTCCATAAAATGTGCTCTCAAATAACTCCTTTGCAGGCTGAAGAGTCCTTCCTGATTGTAAAGAAAATAACTTACATAATCATAATACTCTGATAAAGAGTCATCTAGACTAGAAATGCTAGCTTGCTCTCTCTCTATGGATGCTATCTGACCTGCTGTGACCTCCACCATCTGTGTTTTCAGTACATGTTCATAATGTCTGACTCAGTGGTTAGCACTGCTGCCTCAAAGCACCAGGGTCCGAGGTTCGATTCCAGCCTCGGGCGACTGTCTGTGTGGAGTTTGCACATTCTCCCAGTGTTTGCATGGGTTTCCTCCCACAATCCATAGGTATGCAGGTTAGGTGAATTGGCCATGCTAAATTGCCCATAGTGTTAAGGTGCATTAGTCAGAGGGAAATGGGTCTGGGTAGGTTACTCTTCGGAGGGTCGGTGTGGACTGGTTGGGCCGAAGGGCCTGTTTCCACACTGTAGGGAATCTAATCTAATCATATCCAAAAAGCATTTTCCAGCCAATCAAATGCTTCTGAAGTGTAGTAACTATAGTGACATAGGAATTGTGCAATGCAATTTACAAATATTATGTGCCCTAAGACAACAATTCAAGAACTAATTTGGTAATTTGTTTTAGTGGTGCTGGCTGAGAGACAAATATTAGTCAAGACACCAGGAGTACTTCCTGCTTCTGTTTGAATAGCGTCTTAGGATCTTTTACTTTCACCTGAGAGTGAGAATGGGGTCCCAGTTTATCATTCACAAGTAAGCACTGACAATGCAGGACTTCTCAGCGGCATATACAATTACATTCTGGGAAACTTTTGTAAAAGCCCTGGAGCTGTTCTCTACACTCCTTTGCTCTAAAGTTTCCGCAGAACTGAGAAATTATATTCAGGTCGAGATCTGACAACAGTACCACATGACTTCCTTTCATTTGTACTCTATTAGGTAGTTCAGCATTTTACTGAGGATAATCTACATTGCTTGGATATATTGTGTGTTGAGTTTACCAGGGCTAATCATTTCAGCAATTTTTCAGCATGGAATTTGAGAAGGTGGTTACGCATTTTGTGTGGACATGTTAATGCACTGATGTGGTTCAGTGCAACTGGCTTCAAACGAGCAAAGTTCGACATACAAAGCGATTCCTGTTCAATGGGTCTTTTGTACAGAACGGTATTTGTGTTTCAATTCAGTGGTTTGTATATGTAAAACTCAGCAAACAGGTCAGATGTGTTTTTAATGAGTTAAACGCTATTCTGATAACCAACATACTCCCAAGAATACTGCTGCACGCTGTATATTTAACCCATATTAACAATACTGAGTTATCATAAAGCAAAAGTTCCACGCAGTCCCTTGACACTCAACTCTGTTAGCCATGAGGTATTCCTAATCCCAACGCCACAGGCTGAGTTTCTGGAGTTGTAAACTCGGACATGGTAACAGTGAAGTTTGAATTGAGTTTCAACATGGTCAGGTTTTCTTTTTGTCAGCCATGTGGTTCTCTGACACCCGATTTCTGCAACAAACGCAGCCTCTAAAAAGGTGAGTCTGTCCTTTCGCTTTCTGCAGACAAATCAGTACTTTTCAACCTCCAAGGTCGCCACCACTACCACCCCCTTCTCCAACAAAATTCATCAACTACTCTTTACTCCCTCACCCTAACCAATTTTCATTCTGGGTTAACATAAAATCCAAGGCAATAAAATGGGGTCACGTTGGGAAAACATTTGGGGAACACCACTTTACACTGGTTATTGCTTAATCGTTAACATAAATATAAAATATGCTGTTTCTTTGTCCAACCTCATCTACTTGACACCAGAGATTTAATTGGAATACGACTAAATGGGCAAGTACGTCCGAGGTTTCATTAAAATTTCATTCAGCTACACTCAGCAGGGTATTCATGGGACTCAGTATCCCCAATATCAAAACAGATTGGGGGTGGGTTGGGTCACATGAGAAGAGAAATCAGGATTACTCCAGCCACATTACTCTTTTCAAGTCCCAGTCTCCTCAAAGGATTTTCTTGAAGCCTCTGTTTTTGGTCATCCTTCCCTTTTATGTCAGTTTCCATTTATCAAAGATTCTGCCTTAGTAAGTGTTTTGTTTTTTTGACCCTTGGTTAAAAGTTTGAAAACATTTCACATTGCGTGAAGTTGGTGTGATGCATCTTCCATATACTCAGAAGGTCACATTACAATAATAGCTGCAATGATACTCCACCTAGGGACAGACTGACTACTATGAAAACCTGACATCAAAAATTACTGAATTATTGTGAAGATAGAATGTCACGGGAAAACATATTAGGGATTGAGAATTTGCAATCAATACGTCAAATTAATAGATTGTATAATTTTGAGTGCTGCCCTAAATAATCAATGCTCTCTCCCTGTCACTGGCCATTTCAAATTCATCTGATTCCAGCTGTGACCAGTCTTGAGCTTTCTGAACTTTCAATACATTTTAAAAAGAGAAGTAAATGTCTAATTAAGAGACATGCAAGGATACAAAAAAGAAAAATTAAAAGGCATTGCTCACTTTATCAATTCCTTGCATTGGTTTATAATTCATACTTTTCACAACTTGTATGTGTGTCGTAGCTTTAAATATCGGGTAAAACATAACTTTTTTTTCAATGAAGCTGAATTCAAGCTCAAGGAATGTGGTCTTCTCTTTCCATTTGCAACCCTCTAGTCTTAATAGTTAAAAAAAAGCTTCAAGCCTTAACAATGAACACCACTTTCTCTTTAGCAGTTCATATTCAAATCTAAATGGATACAGAGGGGAGATGACAGGCTGGATTTGGATGGGAACTTCAATTGGAATGCAATGCTGGTCCAGCCCCCTTGTTTCTGCCTGCTTTTCTCCAAATTGCCAGTTTTTCACGTTTTCAGTCAACATTCCTTATAAACTGCTCGGCAGCCACTCCAATGTCCTATGCACGGTGAATGGTGAGAGCGTGCCAATAGTCGCATTGACCTCAGATTCCAGAAGTCACTGCTGTGCTTGGAGACCCACGTAGCATGTAAGAAAATTAGAGGGAAAGCTGCTTTCAATACGATGTGTCACCTGCACCACAAACAGCTCTGGTTTCTTTTGTTATGCCATTTATCATATCATGCAAATATTATTTCTGTACTTTTTCATCTGCTGGTCAGTAATACGCACCACAGGTCATTCTATTCCCTTACACGCAAGTATGCAACCTCCCTTCCTTTGTTTTGGTCATTAGTGATTCTTCCAGTTGTGATCGAGGATCCACATGCAAAACACTCACTATTCTCTACACTGCTGCTGACTGGACTGCTGCATATTTCCAATATTTCCTATTACCATTTAAGCTTTATAGTACTTTTGCTTGGATACATACCCTACATTCATTGATTCAGAAGTAACTGACACTGCTATTCAAACATAGGAGCAGGAGTAGGCCAATCTACTTCCTCATGTCTGCTCCGCCATACAATAACGTCAGAGCTGGTCTGACTGTAATCTCAAGTCTACATTCCTGCCTCCTCAATAACTTTTCTTCTCCTTGTTTAACAGAAATCTTTGCCTGAAATTTTGCTTCAGTCACCTTTTCAGGAAGAGTTCCAAAGATTCCGAAATATCAACATTTATCTTTTTTTTTAAAAACAATGGGTATCCTCTTATTTTGAAACAGTGATCCCAAATTCTAGATTCTCTCATAATGGGGAAACATCCTGTTCACATCCAAAATGCCAAGCGCCTCAGAATTTGGCAAGTCATCTCTTCCTCTTCTAAACTCCAAGCATGTGCAATGTTCCCCAAGACAATCTGCTCATTCTAGTAATGTTTCTTTGAGGTGCCACCAAAGCACTCACCCCTTTCTTAAATCAGGTGACCAATACAGTACACCGTACTCCAAATGTGGTCAGCCCAGAGCCTTGTACGTCCTCAGCCGTGTATGTCTGCTTCTGTTTTCATGCATTCTTGAAATGGCTCTCCTTTGTTGAACTTGCTTGTCACCTCCTGAAACAATTTTAACAGATTTGTCAGGCATGACCTCCCCTTTACTAAGTCATGCTGACTCAGCCCTACTTTACTATGCACTTCCAAGTACTCCACAAACTATTCCTTCATAATGGACTCTAAAATTTTATCAACAACCAAGGTCAGGCTAACCAGCCCATAGATTCCTGTCTTCTGCCTCTCTTCCTTCTTAAACCGGGGTGTTATATTAGCCACTTCCCAGTCCTCCAGTACCGTCCCGGACTTCAGCGATTCCTAAAAGATCACCAACACCTCTACAACCTCCTCAGCAATCTCCTTCATACCTCCAGTCCTGGTGATTTATCCACACACAGATTTTTCAGCTTCTCCTTAGTGATAGCCACTACAGTCACATCTGCCTCCTGACTCTCTTGTAGTTCTGGGATGCTACTGGTGTCTTCCACTATGAAAATTGATGCAAAGTACCTATTCAGTTCCTCTACCAATTCATTGTTCCTATTACTACATCTCCAGCCTAATTTTCCAGCAACCCAATATCCACTCCACTTTTGCCTCGGTCTTACCTTTTGAATATCAAAAAAAGTTCTTGTAATCTTTTATATTGCTAACTAGCTTGCTCTCATATTTCAACTTCTCCTCCCCACCCCCCACCCCCAATTGCTTTTTTAGTTATCGTCTACTAGTTTTGAAAAGGCTTTCCATTCCTCTGGCTTCCCACTAATTTCACCACATTGTATACTTTTTCTTTTGCATTTCTGCGGTCACTGACTTCCCTTGGCAGCCATGATTGGCTCATCCTCCCCCTAATATGTTTCTTCTTCCTTGAAATAAATTTCTGCTGTGCCATCTGAATTACCTCCAGCAGCTCCTGCCATTGATGTTCCACTAGTTTCCCTGCTAGGTTTCCCTTCCTGATCAGCTATCCCCTCATGTCTTTGTACTTACCCTTACCTATGTAATACCATTACATCTGCTTCAAGAAAAGATGTGCTGGCATTGCAAGGGGTCCAGGAGAGGTCTAAAGAATGATCCTGGGAATGAACAGCTTGTTATATGAGGTGCTTTGAGGATTCGGTGTCTCCATACTAGACGGAGTTTAGAAGGACGAGGGGGATCGGATTGAAACTTACAGGATACTGAGGAGCCTGCACAGAATGAACATGGAGAAGATGTTTTCACTTCTTGGAGAGGCTAGGACCTGAGGGCACAGCCTCAGAGTGAAAGGGTGACACTCAAAGCAGATAAGGAGGAATTTGTTTTCAGCCAGAGGGTGGTGACTCTGTGAAACTCATTGCTGCAAAGTACTGTGGATGCCAAGTCATTGAATGTATTTAAGACAGAGATAGGTACTTAGATTATTGAGGATATCAAGGATTACAAGGAGAGAAGGCAAGAGAATGGGGTGGAGAAACATTGGTCATGATCGAATGGTGGAACAGACTCAATGGGCTAAAAGGCCGAATTCTACTCCTGTATCTTTATGGTCAGTGCCCTGTATAATTGAAGCATATGTCCTTACTTTTCAATTCACCTTGTAATAAGTGATAACATTGTTAACTTTCCTCATTATTTTCTGTGTACTAACATACAAGAACACCAAGGTCTTTCTGCATCTCAAAAGATCTGCAGTCTCTCACCATTTAGATAGTATGCTTCTTTATTATTCCTCCTACCAGGACAGCTTCCCATTTTCCCATGTTGTACTCACTTTTACTACACCTTCACCCACTCACTTTACCTATCAGTATCTTTCTGTAGCCTCCTTACGTCCTCTTCATCATTTACGTTTTTACCTATCTTTGTGTCATTACCAATTCTGATGACCATATCTTCTGTCCCTTCATCAAAATCATTTATATAAATTGTAAACTCTTGCACTGCCAGCACCAATCCCAATGACACACTACTTGTTACATCTTGCTGACTATAAAAGACAAGTTTACTCCCTGCTTTCTGTTCATTAGCAAATCTTTGACCCCTGTCAATATGCTGCCACCTACATAAGCTTTTATTTGTTGCAATAACCTTTGATGTGGCAGCTGAGTATAGTACATCCATCAATTCCACTTTATTTACAACATGTGTTACTTCTTCAAAGAACTCAAATTGGTAAAAGACGATTTCTCTTTCACAAAGCAATATTGACTTTGCCCGATTGTCTCAAACTTATTCAAGTGTTATGTTATAACTTCTTTAGTAACAGCTTCTAACATTTTCCCTATGACAGATGTTAACTAAAACTGGCCTAAAGTTTCTTGCTCTCCGTCTCCCTCCCTTTTTGAATAAAGAACTTGTATTCACCCACTTCCAAACTAATGGGACCGTCCTGGATTTAAGACAGTTTTAGGAAGTAAAAACTAATGCATCACTTATTTGACTAGACATTTCATTTAAAATCATAAAATGAAGTCCATCAGGATTCAAGAGCTTATCAGCGCAAAGCTCCAACCATTTACACAGTACCACTTTTCTGGTGATTATAGTTTTTCTCTGTTCCTCCCATTTCCAGATTCAATACTACTTCTGAGATGTTACTATCTTCTATAGTGAAGACAAATGCAAAACATCTCTTCAATTCAGTTGCCATTTCCTTATTGTCCATTATTAATTCTCCAATCTCACTTTCGATTAGATCAATGATCACTTTGTTCACTCTTTTCTTCATTAAATATTTATAGAAACTCTTATTCTTTTTTACACTTCTACATACTTTCCTCGAGTACTCTAATGTTTCCCCTTGTAATTAATTGGATCATTTTTTGCTTTTTATTTAAAAATACTCCATCCAATCTTCCGAGCTGCCACCTCCCCTTACACAATCAAATGCTCTCACTTTTTTAGTTGAATATTGCAAAATTTCTAGTTAACCATAGATGATGGGTCCATCCTTTGGAATTTTTCTTACTCTTTGGAATTTCTTTCTTCCATATATTCTGCAATATCCCCCGAACATCTGCCACCACATCTCCATTGAGCTATCATTTAAAATTAATTTAGCAATTCACCTTCAAATTCCTCTTTCTTAAATGTTTAAGAATTAGTCTCAGACCACTCCACTCTCCCTCAAACTAAATGTAAAATGTAATCATCTTATGATCACTGTTACCTACAGGCACTCTTCATTTTGTCCGGTGGAGATTCACTCGGATGATCTCTGGAATGACAGGCCTACCATACGATGAACAGCTGAGGATCCTGAGTTTGTATTCATTAGAGTTATGAAGGTTGAGGGGAGATCTAATAGAAACTTATAAGACAATGCATGGCTTAGAAAGGGTGGATGCTGGGAATTTGTTTTCGTCAGGCGGTGATTTTGGGACTCGTGGGCACAGCCTTACAATTAGAGGGGGTCAATTTAAAATGGAAATGAGGAGACATTTCTTCAGCCAGTGAGTGGTGGGCCTGTGGAATTCACTGCCATGGACTGTAGTGGAGGCCGGGACATTCAATGTCTTTGCGACTGAGATTAATAAATTCTTAATCTCGCAAGAAGTTAAGGAATACGGGGAGAGTGCAAGTAAGTGGTGCTGAAATGCCCATCAGCCATGATTGAATGACTGAGTGGACTTAATGGGCCGAATGGCCTTACTTCCACTCCTAAGTACTATGGTCTAATGAGATCTTTAATTAACCCCATGTCATTGCACAACACCAGATCTAGTACAGACTATCTGGTCAGCTCCACAATGTATTGTTCTAAGAAACTAACCTGAAAATGGACTCCTCATGGGCTACTGTCACCCAACTGACTTTTGCAGTTAATATGTAGATTAAAATTTGCCGTGACTACCAGTGTGCCTTTTCGACAAGCTCGCCTTATTTTTTTTTTATGCTCCATACTGCCATGTACTTCCTGGTAGGGGAATCCATGTACCACCCTCAGAAATGACTTCTTGCTTTTATAATCTCTCACTACCACTCAAACTATTTCCACAGCTTGGTTTCCTGAACTTACATCATTCTTTGCTCTTGTGCTAACACCATCATGAACAAACAGAATCACTCATTCTATATTTCCTAGTTTCCTGTCATTCCTAAATGTACTGTACCCTTCAAGATTCAGATCCCAATCCGAGTCATCATGCAGTTATGCCTCCTTAGCAGCCACCAGAATGTACCTATTCAGCTCCATTCGTATGCTCGCTGAAAGGTACTTAGCCTTTACTTTTACCTTTAGTTTTATTTATTGGTTAACTCTTAAATTCATACTGTCTATCCCTTCCTTTCACAGTGCATTTATCATTTCCTGTACTAATACTTTATCCTTCAGCTATTGTTGCATTAACATTTTGATGCTTTGAAATAGAATAAATCCTAATCACTTACCAGAAACTCACCAATTAATCAGCTGTTTCTCCTACAGCAAAGCAAGGTCAACAAGTTGAGGGGTGACCTTACAGAAGTTTACAAAATTATGAGGGGCATGGATAGGATAAATAGGCAAAGTCTTTTCCCTGGGGTTGGGGAGTCCAGAACTAGAGGGCATAGGTTTAGGGTGAGAGGGGAAAAATATAAAAGAGAGACCTACGGGGCAACTTTTTCCTAAAAGTGCATGGAATGAGCTGCCAGAGGAAGTGATGGAGGCTGGTAAAATTGCAACATTTAAGAGACATTTGAATGGGTATATAAATAAGAAGGGTTTGGAGGGACATGGACCGGATGTTGGCAGGTGGGAGTAGATTGATTTGGGAAATCTGGTCGGCATGGACGGGTTGGACCAAAGAGTCTGGTTCCATGCTGTACATCTCTATGACTCTGAGTGAAAACAACCAATATTCCTGTGCTTGACTCTCTTACGTATTTAGCTTCAGCTTCTATAACAAGTCACACTCAAGTGCTAAGACAAATTTTACATGCTCCCCAAAGCCGAGCTATGTAAGTCATTGTGGACCCAGTCTCAGCTGTTTCTTAATTAAGCTGCATCTTCACTGGAACCCTTGAGAAAACCCTACTTAAGAATGACAACTACATAAATGTAGACTGCATATTTCAGCCTAATGCCAAATGCAAACTAAGTACAAATTTAGACTCTTTTGCCCAACAACTGCACATACTCTGTCGTAGAGTTATAGAGATGTACAGCACGGAAACAGACCCTTTGGTCCAACCCGTCCATGGCGACCAGATATCCCAACCCAATCTAGTCCCACCAGCCAGCACCCGGCCCATATCCCTCCAAACCATTCCGATTCAGATACCCATCCAAATGCCTCTTAAATGTTGCAATTGTACCAGACTCCACCACATCCTCTGGCAGCTCATTCCATACACGTACCACTTTCTGCGTGAAAACGTTGCCCCTTAGGTCTCTTTTATATCTTTCCTCTCTCACCCTAAACCTACGCCCTCTAGTTCTGGATTCCCCCACCGCAGGGAAAAGACTTTGCCTATTTATCCTATCCATGCCCCTGATAATTTTGTAAACCTCTATAAGGTCTCCCCTCAGCCTCCGACGCTCCAAGGAAAACAGCCCCAGCTTGTTCAGTCTCTTCCTGTAGCTCAGATCCTCCAACCCTGGCAACATCCTTGTAAATCTTTTCTGAACCCTTTCAAGTTTCACAACATCTTTCCGATAGGAAGGAGATCAGAATTGCACGCAATATTCCAACAGTGGCCTAACCAATGTCCTGTACAGCCACAACATGACCTCCCAATTCCTGTACTCAATACTGTGACCAATAAAGAAAAGCATACCAAATGCCTTCTTCACTATCCTATCTACGTGCGACTCCACTTTCAAGGAGCTATGAACCTGCACTCCAAGGTCTCTTTGTTCAGCAACACTCCCTCGGACCTTACCATTAAGTGTATAAGTCCTGCTAAGATTTGCTTTCCCAAAATGCAGCATCTCGCATTTATCCAAATTAAACTCCATCTGCCACTTCTAAGCCCATTGGCCCATCTGGTCAAGATCCTGTTGTAATCTGAGGTAACCCTCTTCGCTGCCCACGACACCTCCAATTTTGGTATCATCTGCAAACTTACTAACTGTACCTCATATGCTCGCATCCAAATCATTTATGTAAATGACAAAACGTAGAGGGCCCAGCACCGATCCTTGTGGCACTCCTATGGTCACAGGCCTCCAGTCTGAAAAACAACCCTCCACCACCTCTGTCTTCTACCTTTGAGCCAGTTCTGTATCCAAATGGCTAGTTCTCCCTGTATTCCACGAGATCTAACCTTGCTAATCAACCTCCCAGGGGGAACCTTTGTCGAACGCCTTACTGAAGTCCATATACGTCACATCTACTGCTCTACCCTCATCAATCTTCTTTGTTACATCAAAAAAAAACTCAATCAAGTTTGTAAGACATGATTTCCCACACACAAAGCCATGCTGACTATCCCGAATCAGTCCTTGCCTTTCCAAATACATGTACATCCTGTCCCTCAGGATTCCCTCCAACAACTTGCCCACCACCAAGGTCAGGATCACCGGTCTGTAGTTCCCTGGCTTGTTTTTACTGCCCTTCGTAAACAATGGCACCACGTTTGCCAACCTCCAGTCTTCCAGCACCTCACCTGTGACTATCGATGATACAAGTATCTCAGCAAGAGGCCCAGCAATCACTTCTCTAGCTTCCCACAGAGTTCTCGGGTACACCTGATCAGGTCCTCGGGATTTATCCACTTTTAACCGTTTCAAGACATCCAGCACTTCCTCCTCTAATCTGGACATTTTGCAAGATGTCACCATCTATTTCCCAACAGTCTATATCTTCCATACCCTTTCCCACAGTAAATACTGATGCAAAATATTCATTTAGTATCTCCTCCATTTTGCACTGAAATACATGCAGTTTAATTTATCAGTCCTACCTTGTCCCTGCCTGCCCTGACTGTTTGACTCACTTCTGTTCTCAGCTGAACCAGCCTCAGATCGATATCTTTCCTCACTATCTCCCTGGATCCCATCACCACCACCCCCCACCCCCCCAACACCCCCCAGAAACTTGGCTGTTCGTGCTACGTTCCCCTAAGAATCCATCACCTCCTACATTTTCCAAAACCGCATACCTGTTTGAAATGGGTATATCCATAGAAGACTCCTGCACTAGCTGCCTACCTTTCTTACCCTTCCTGGAGTTAACCCATCTATGTGACTGTATCGGAGACTTTCTCCCCTTTCTATAACTGCCATCCATCATATACTGTTGCTGTTGCAAATTTCTCATCGCTTCTATCTGTCTCTCCAACCAATCCACTCGATCTAATAAGATTCCCATCCAACGGCATTTATGGCAGATATAATCCGCAGTAACCCATAAACTCTCTTTAAACTCCCACACCTGCCAAGAAGTACATATCACTGCAAAGGCCATTTTTGCTCCTTCACAATCTACAGACCCAGAAAATAACACCATCTGATTCCTCTACAAACTCTGCCCCAGGTTAAATTAATAGCTATGGCTTATATTTTATGTTTAATCAAGAGACTTATCTCCAAAAACATATAATCAAGAAAGAATCCACTGTACCCACTACTGCAGCCTTTCTCTTGGACAGACTTAAAACAACAATTAACTTCTCTGATTCTGTGCTGTGAACTTCGCCCAACAGTTCCTCCAAGATTAGTTGTGAATCTCACTGTTTGTTAATTTTCCCTATATTAAAATTAATTTTCTAGTTGAATTTATATGACCCTAACACATAGCAGCCCTAAAATTAAAGTAAATCAACAATTCATTTGGAGGTTCTTGTGTCCTTACCTCTGGGCCAGGAGGACTGGGTTCAAGACCCACCTGGTACAGATGTGTGTCATAACATGCCTGAATAGGTTGATTAGAAATATCTAACAATAAGTCCCTGTCAGTTTGACTTATCAGTAGCAGCCTTCCTCAAGTGCAAGGTGAGTCAGAAAAGGAAGATTAAGTTAAACAGAACAATCCTGCTACCACAAGGGACCTCAACCGGGAAGGGTTGGCTTTGTTTTCTCTCTGGTTAGCTAATGCCCATCTCTGAACTGTTGCTTTTTAATAAAATATCTTAAAGGTACTTGTGGATAACTGACCACTATCTTAAGTATTTGTGGCTAATATACCGTCATACAGCATGGAAACAGACCCTTCATTCCAACTCATCTGTGCTGACCAGACATCCCAGTCTGACCTAGTCTCATTTGCCAGCATTTGGCCCACATCCCCCCAAACCCTTCCTAATCGTATAACCATCCAGATGCCTATGAAATATTGTAATTGTACCAGCCTCCACCACTTCCTCTGGCAGCTTGTTCCAGACACACACCAGCCTCTGCTGGACTACCCCACCTTCGGAAAATGACCTTGTCTGTTCACCCTATTCATGATCCTCATGATTTCATAAACCTCTATAAGGTCACCCCTCAATATCCAGTGCTCCTGGGGAAAAAGCCACAGCCGATTCAGCTTCCACCTGTAGCTTACACACTCCAGCCCAGCAATATCCTTGTAAGTCTTTTGCGCCCCCTTTCAAGTTTAACAATGTCTTTCCTATAGAAGGGTGACCAGAACTGAACGCAGCATCCCAAACGTGGCCTCACCAGGTTCCGCAACATAACATCCCAACTCCTATACTCAATATTATGACCAATGAAGGCAACTGTGCCAAATGTCTTCTTCAACATTTTCAAAATTGTACCTAAAGGCAGATCATTAGCAAAGCAGTTATCTTGATTAATATCTATTAAGAAACAAGAATATTTCATGTTGTCTTACCTTCGAGAAGATCAAGAAACACCAGAAAAGCTGTATATACTTGTGTACTATCTGCAATGTCTAAAGCCATCATCTCCGTGTACTGAAAAGTTTTAAAAAATAAGAAGAAAATTAAATCATTTGAATCCAGCTTGCATCATCACTTTTCTTTACATTTGTCTGGAATGCAAATGGACTGCAGAAACACAAACAAAACAGCACAAAGAAAATAAATAGATGAAGAATTCCCCAGCTGGACAGGAGTCCATGTAAAAACAATCTTCTGGGATTAAGGCATTCAAAAATATAAAGTAGAAGAAAAAAAGCAATTGTTAATTTTGAGAATACTTGAAAATTCAATTACAGTTCCTGAAGGCAATCATGCAAAAACCTGAAGACTATTGTAATGTGTGGGTTCTCAAACCCCACCACATGGACATCTTAATGAGAAAATTGTCCAACTCCTTTCTGAAGGGCTGCAGGGAATCCATCCATGCTTTGGCAAACTATCCCAGAGTGTGACAATTCTCTGTGAAGAGAAATTCCACCTAAAAATGAACCTATGTCTCCATCCAAAGAGTTGGTACAAATTCGCAATCCAACAATTTCTGCTCAACTCAAACAACCTATCTAACTAGACAAACTGTTGACCCTTCATCATTTTAAACAGCTCAGTCATATTTCCTCAAACCTTTGTTACAAGAACACAGGTAGACCTGATATCTTTTTGGCTGCTCTTGTTTGTATCAAGCTTACATATTCACCAACATGTGTGTGAAACAAACCCAGGCTCAATGCTGGACACCAGTCTAATGGTTCCAAAATATGGCACACCAGCTCCAATAAATAATGGCTTTGTGTGTGAGAAATCATGTCTCACAAACTTGATTGAGTTTTCTGAAGTAACAAAGAAGATTGATGAGGGCAAAGCAGTAGACACGATCTATATGGACTTCAGTAAGGCGTTCAAAAAGGTTCCCTGTGGGAGACTGATTAGCAAGGTTAAATCTCATGGAATACAGGGAGAACTAGCCATTTGGATGCAGAACTGGCTCAAAGGTAGAAGACAGAGTGATGGTGGTGGAGCGTTGTTTTTCAGACTGGAGGCCTGTGACCAGTGGAATGCCACAAGGACCGGTGCTGGGCCCCCTACCTTTTGTCATTTACATAAATGATTTGGATACGAGCATAAGAGGATACAGTTAGTAAGTTTGTAGATGACACCAAAATTGGAGGTATAGTGTGCAGCGAAGCGGGTTACCTCAGATTACAACAGGATCTGGACTAGTTGGGCCAATGGGTTGAGGTGGCAGATGGAGTTTAATTCAGATAAATGCGAGGTGCTGCATGAGATCTAACCTTGCTAATCAGTCTCCCATGGGAAAGCAAATCTTAGCAGGACTTATACACTTAACGGTAAGGTCTGAGGGAGTGTTGCTGAACAATGAGACCTTGGAGTATAGGTTCATAGCTCCTTGAAAGTGGAGTCACAGGTAGATAGGATAGTGAAGAAGGCGTTTGGTATGCTTTCCTTTATTGGTCACAGTATTGAGTACAGGAGTTGGGAGGTCATGTTGCGGCTGTACAGGACATTGGTTAGGCCACCGTTAGAATATTGTGTGCAATTCTGGTCTCCTTCCTATAGAAAGATGTTGTTAAACTTGAAAGGGTCCAGAAAAGATTTACAAGGATGTTGCCAGGGTTGGAGGATCTGAGCTACATGGAGAGGCTGAACAGGCTGGGGCTGTTTTCCCTGGAGCGTTGGAGGCTGAGGGGTGACCTTATAGAGGTTTACAAAATTATGAAGGGCATGGATAGAATAAATAGACAAAGTCTTTTCCCTGGTGTTGGGAAGTCCAGAACTAGAAGGCATAGGTTTAGGGTGAGAGGGGAAAGATATAAAAGAGACCAACGAGGCAACTTTATCACAGAGGGTGGTACGTGTATGGAATAAGCTGCCAGAGGATGTGGTGGAGGCTGGTACAATTGCAACATCTAAGAGGTATTTGGATGGGCATATGAATGGGAAGGGTTTGGAGGGGTATGGGCCAGGTGCTGACAGAACCAAACGGGTTGGACCAAAGGGTCTGTTTCCATGCTGTACATCTCTATGACTATGACTCTCAGTGTGCTCCCTCCACAATGCAATGGAGTACTAGTCTAGGTTCCATTATTATCTATATTTATATCCAATGCCCATTTTAATGCCCTTAACGTTGAAGACTCTACTACTGTTACAGGCAGGACGATCCACGCCCCAACTACTCTGAGTAAAGAAACTATCCCAATATCTGTCATAAATCTATCACCCCCCAAGTTAAAGCTATGCCTCCCCCCCATGTTAACCTTCATCATCCGAGGAAACAGGCTCTCCCTGTCCACCCTATCTAACTCTCTGATTATCTTATAGATCTCAATTAAGTCACCTCAACCATCTTCCCTCCAATGAAAACAGCCTCAGTTCCCTCAGCTTTTCCTCATAAGGCCTTCCTTCCATACCAGGCCACATCCTAGTAAATCTCTTCTAAACCCTTTCCAAAGCTTCCACATCCTTCCTATAATGCAGTGAGCAGAACTGCATGCAATACTCCAGGTGCAGCCTTACCAGCGTCTTGTGCAGCTAAAGCATGACCTCGTGGCTCTGAAACTCAATCCCCCTACCAATAAATGCCAACACAACATACACCTTCTTAATAACCTTATCAACCTGGGTAGCTACTTTCAGAGATTTATGCACCTGGACACAGATCTCGCTGTTCATCTACACTGCCAAGGATTTACCATTAGCTCAGTACTCTGCATTCCTGTTTCTTCTTCCGAAGTAAACTACCTCACACCGTTCCGCATTAAACTCCATTTGCCACTTCTCAGCCTAGCTTTGCATCTTATCGACGTCCCTCTGTAACACACAACATCCTTCAGCACTATCCACAACTCTGTCTACCTTAGTGTCATCTGCAAATTTACTAATCCATACTCTGTGCCCACATCCAGATCATTTATAAAAATGACAAATAGTTGTGGCTCCAAAACAGGTCCTTGTAGCACATCACTGGTAATTGAGTTCCCGGGTGAACATTTCCCATCAACCACCACCCTCTGTCTTCTTTCAGCTAACCAATTTCTGATCCAACACACTCAATCACCTTCAATCCCGAAACTCCATATTTTGCACAATAGCCTACCATGTGAAACCTTATCAAACGCATTACTGAAGTCCAGATATACCACATCAAGCACCTTACTGTCATCCACCTGTTTTGCTGCCTTCTCGAGAACTCATTAAGGTTAGTGAGGCATGACCTACCCTTCATAAAACCATGTTGACTATCCCTAATCAAATTATTCCTTTCTAGATGGTTATAGATCCTATCTCTTATAACCTTTTCCAACACCTCACCCACAACTGAAGTAAGGCTCTCTGGCCTATAATCTCCAGGGTTGTCCCGACTCCCCTTCTTAAACAAGGGAACAACATTTGCTATCCTCCAGTCTTCTGGCACTTCTTCGACAATGATGACATAAAGATCAAAGCCAAAGGCTCTGCAATCTCCTCCATGGCTTCCCAGAGAATCCGAGGGTAAATCCCATCCGGCCCAGGGGTCTTATCTATTTTGACATCTTCCAAAACTGCTAAAACTTCCTTGTCAACCACAATCTCACTTAATCTAGTAGCCTGTATCTCCGTACTCTCACTAACCTTGCCCTTTTCCAATGTAAATACTGACAAAAAGTATTTATTAAGCGCTTCCTCTATTTCCTCAGATTTCACACACGACCTCCCATCACTATCTTTGATTGGCCCTAATCTTACCCTAGTCATTCGTTGATTCCTGATATACCTATTGAAGACCTTAGGGTTTTATTTGATCCTAAATCCCAACAACTTCTCATGTCCCCTCCTGGCGCTTCTTAGCTCTCTCTTTAGATCTTTTCAGGCTGACTTATAACTGTCAAACCCCCAAACTGAGCCATCACACCTCATCCTCACAGAAGCCTTCTTTTTCCTCTTGACAAGAGCTTCAACTTCTTTAGTAAACCAAGGCTCCCTTTCTCGACAACTATCTGCCTGCCTGATAGGTATGCAATTATCAAGGACCCGCAGTAGCTGTTCCATGAATAAGCTGTACATTTCAAGTGTGTCCATCCCCTGCAGTTTCCTTCCCCCATCCTACATATCCTGAATCTTGCCTACTCGCATCATAATTGCCTCTCCCCCAGTTATACCTTTTTCCCTGCAGTATAAACCTATCCCTGCCCATTGCTATTGTAAACAAAACTGAATTGTGGTCACCATCGCCAAAGTGCTCACCTATCTCCAAACCTAACACCTGGCCAGGTTCATTCCACAGTACCAAATCTAATATGGCATCGCTCCTTATTGGCCTGCCTTACCAATCTGCTCTGACTTCTATGGGCCATCAGATCCACAGCAATGTGGCTGACTCTTAACTGAACTCTGAAATGACAGAATAATCCACTTTGTTCAAAGGCAATTAAGAATGAGCCAGTCATGCCTTAAATTATTTTTTTTCTTAAGCAGTGTGTTATGATGGTCTGACATATACTACCCAAAAGAGTGATGGAACCAGATTCCCAGTAGCAAATTTCAAAAGGAAACTGGATAAATACTTACTTGAGGCAACATTCAAGAGGCTATGCAATGACCAATGGCTTTGGACCAACTTAATAGCTGTTCAAAGAATGAGTAAAGATATGTTGAGCCATATCACCTTGTTCTACGCTGTATCGTTCTAAGCGTCGAGAAGCGTACAAACGTTTCAGAATGACTGCTCTTGCACAGAAAGTAAGCTGCACATTAACTGGAGGTCTATGTAAGCTTGGCTGCATGAGGAAACTTGTGTGACAACGTGCTCCATTTGAGAAAGCTAGAGCTCCAGTGGCTGATAGAGCAGGAAACATTATACAGGTCATTCTGCTATAAAGTATGTTTCATCACAGAGAATTGGCTATAACGCGAATGACAAATTGTGAGTGTTGTTTGGATAACGTAAACTTTCTACAGAACAGGTATAGCCATTTTCCTATTAGTGAAATTCTACATCACAATTTCGTATCACAGTTTTTCAGAGCACGATTTTCTAAAGGGCAAGGTTGTAGAGGAACACAATTGATGCATGATGGCATAACAACCTGTAAAGTGAAGTGTCAGTGAATTCAAGAAGCTTAGAGGTGGATTTGGCTTGGAGGGACTTGAAGATGAAAATCTTAAATGCTAATTCTCTGAAATGTGTGGTTTGACTGGAGCTGAAGGGTAACACAAATGAGAGCTAGGACTCCAATAATGTGAATAACTGCTGGCATTCCCCAGCCCAGAAAATGCTTAGCAGTTGAAGACCCCCTCTATGCTACTCTGGATCAGACATGTCTTCTGCAAATATTTTCAAGATGTCTAAACGTAAATAAGGCATGAACAGCAGACTTTTTTTTAAACAAAAGAAGTTCTCATTCCCATGGGACTTTCATAAATAGAGATGTAACACATTTAAGTTATAAAAAGCATTGAGCATCAGCGGTTGGTGATACTGCCCACACAGGTCAGAGGCTGTTAGGGACAGGGGCAGGGGGTAAGAGTAGGGGGTAGGGGGTAGGGGATAGGGGGCAGGGGGTAGGGGGCAGGGGGCAGGGGGCAGGGGGTAGGGGATAGGGGGTAGGGGGTAGGGGGTAGGGGGTAGGGGGCAGGGGGTAGGGGGTAGGGGATAGGGGGTAGGGGGTAGGGGGTAGGGGGTAGGGGGCAGGGGGTAGGGGGCAGGGGGTAGGGGGTAGGGGGTAGGGGGCAGGGGGTAGGGGGTAGGGGGTAGGGGATAGGGGGTAGGGGATAGGGGGTAGGGGGCAGGGGGCAGGGGGCAGCGCCTCCCCGACCCCGCTCCGTACCTTGGGGTGATCCCGCGGCCGTGGCCCCCGCCACTGCTCCTCCTTGTCCCCCTCCTCCTCCTCCTCGGAGCCGGGGCTCGGGTCCTCCAGCTCAAACCCCGTGTCCACATCCATCCCCGCGCAGGTGCAGCCCTGAACTCATTCCGCCGGTGTCACAGCGAAAGGCGGCCGGGCAGGGACAGAGGAGCCGACAGTCTGGGTTCCGGGGCTGCGCAGAGCATCTCCCCTTATTTCCTCTTTCACTATTGGTTGTCCTCCCTCTCCTGTATCTATCTATCTAATCTATTTTCCTCCTCCCTTTATCTGTCCCTCCTCTCTCCGCCACCTCCCCCCCTCCCCCTCACTCCCTCCCCCCCCCCCTCCCCCTCACTCCCCCTCCCCCTCACTCCCCCTCACTCCCCCCCTCCCCCTCCCCTCTCCCCCTCTCCCCCCCCACCCCCCCGCTCTCCCCCCCTCCCCTCCCTCCCTCCGTCCCCCCTCCGTCCCTCCGTCCCCCCTCCGTCCCTCCGTCCCCCTCCCCCCTCCGTCCCCCTCTCCTCTCCCCCCTCCGTCCCCCTCTCCTCTCCGCCCTCCCCCCTCCGTCCCCCTCCGCCCTCCCCCCTCCCCCCCCCTCCGTCCCCCCCTCCCCCCCCCTCCGTCCCCCCCCTCCGTCCCCCCCCTCCCCCCCCCTCCGTCCCCCTCCGTCCCCCTCCGTCCTCCCCCCTCCGTCCCCCTCTCCTCTCCCCCGCCCCCTCCTCCCTCCTCCTCCCCCCCTCCTCCTCCCCCCCTCCTCCTCCCCCCCCTCCTCCTCCTCCCCCCTCCGCCTCCCCCCCTCTCCGCCTCCTCCTCCTCCCCCCCCTCCGCCGCCCCCCGCCTCCCCTCCCTCCCCCCCCTCCTCCCCCCCTCCTCCCCCCCCCTCCCCCCCTCCTCCTCCCCCCCCTCCTCCTCCCCCCCCTCCTCCCCCCCCCCTCCTCCCCCCCTCCCCCCCCCCCTCCCCCTCCTCCCCCTCCTCCCCCTCCTCCCCCCCCTCCCCCTCCTCCCCCCTCTCCCCCTCCTCCCCCCTCTCCCCCTCCTCCCCCCTCCCTTCTCTCCCCCTCCTCCCCCCTCCCTTCTTGCCCCTCCTCCCCCCTCCCTTCTCTCCCCCTCCTCCCCCCTCCCTTCTCTCCCCCTCCTCCCCCTCCTCCCCCCTCCCTTCTCTCCCCCTCCTCCCCCCTCCCTTCTCTCCCCCTCCTCCCCCCTCCCCTCCCCTCCCTTCCCCCCCCTCCCTTCCCCCCCCCCCCTCCCTTCCCCCCCCCTCCCTTCCCCCCCCCTTTCCCCCCCCCTTCCCCCCCCCACCTTCCCCCCCCCTTCCCCTCCCCCTTCCCCTCCCCCTCCCCCTCCCCCCTTCCCCTCCCCCTCCCCCTTCCCCTCCCCCTCCCCCCTTCCCCCTCCCCCTCCCCCCTCCCCCCTCCCCCTCCCCCCCCCCCCCCCTCCCCCTCCCCCCTTCCCCCCTCCCCCCCTCCCCCCTCCCCCCCTCCCCCCCCCCCCCCCCCCCCCCCTCCCCCCCCTTCCCCTCCCCCCCTCCCCCCCCCCTCCCCCCCTCCCCCCCCCCCCCCCTCCCCCCCCCCCCCCTCCCCCCCTCCCCCTCCCCCCTCCCCCTCCCCCCTCCCCCCTTCCCCCCTCCCCCCTTCCCCCCTCCCCCCTTCCCCCCTCCCCCCTTCCCCCCTTCCCCCTTCCCCCCTTCCCCCCTTCCCCCCTTCCCCTTCTCTCCCTCCCCCTCTCCCCCTCTCCCCTTCTCTCCCTCCCTTCCCCTCCCCACTTCCCCCCTCCCCTCCCCTCCCCCTCTATCTCCATCGCACTCCCCCCTCCTCTCCCCCCCTCTTCTCCCCTCCCCTCCCCTCCTCCCCTCCCCTCCCCTCCCCTCCTCTCCCCCTCTCTCCCTCTCCCCCCCCTCCCCATCCCCCCTTCCTCACTCCCTCCCCCTTCTCCCCTCTCCTCCTCCTCCCCCCTCCTTTCCTCTCTCCCTCTCCCCTTCCCCTCTCCCTCCTTCCCTCTCCCTCCTTCCCCCTCCCTCCTCCCCTTCCCCTCTCCCTCCTCCCCTTTCCCTCTCCCCTTTCCCTCTCCCTCCTTCCCTCTCCCTCCTTCCCCCTCCCTCCTTCCCTTTCCCTCTCCCTCTCTCCGCCTCCCTCCTCCCCCCCCTCATCCCCCCTCCCCACCCCTCATCCCCCCTCATCCCCCATCCCTGATGGGGGATTATGGGATGGTGTTTTTACAGGGTGTAGGGTGGGAGAAGGTGTAATCAAGGTAGCTGTGAGAGTCGGTCGGTTTATAGTAAACGTCCGCGTTGAATCGGTCGGGGAGGGAGGAGTCTGAGATGCTTCAGGTAAATTTGAGGTCGGGGTGGAAGGTGTTAGTAAAGTGGATGAACTGTTCAACCTCCTCGTGGGAGGCTGGTACAATTACAACAATTAAAAGGCACCTGGATGGGTGTACGGAGAGGAAGGGTTTAGGATTATGGGCCAAGTGCTGGCAAATGGGACTGGATTAATTTAGGATATTTGGTTGGCATGGACGATTGGATCGAATGGTTTGTTTCTGTTTTGTACTTCTCTATGACTGGGGTTCTCCCTCCTGCTGCAGCCTTCATCCACCATTGCACCATACCACACAAATACCTTCTGCCAATCACCATTGTTATGGATGAGACCAGACCACTTGAGCAGTGAACCCAGACCATAACTTTGCAATTTGTTTCGGTAAGTGTACAATGAAAGTTACACAAAGTAAGGAAGCCAGCTAGGTTGACTAGCAGGGTTTAAAACCGACAAAATTTATTCACAAACTTATACAATGAAACACAAAGAACAGAATAAAGACCCCATACAGAACTCAGTCTACCCAAACTGGACTTAATTATGCTGTTCTGAATGTACACAACAGTCCCAATAAGCAAACTTCCTTTAAAACGCAGTACAAAAAGGGTCAGATGCTTACAGGTTGATGTTAGGAGGGCAGAAGAGAAAGTTTCCACACAGCTCTCTGCTGAACTCCCAACCAGTTCCGGGCTGAACTAAACTGCTCTGTTGGAGAGCTGACTACTCCCCTTTCATTCTACAGGTCATTTGTAAAACATGACCCTTTGGTCTGAAGTCTCATCTGTTTACATATAAACAAAAGCCTCTCAAAATCCTTTTCATCTCTGTACCAAACAAGTTTGATCGGAGCTTGGCCTGGTTTATTACCCCTCTGAAAAAATATCAAGGACAGAGTACTCTTGAACGAAGGAACAGCTTTTAGAGAAAAGAAGTTTTGTGACACCTCCTCCCCCTTAAAAAAAATGAACCATCAATACCAAAAGATGGCTTAATTTTGAACCCTTCAAAAACCCAGTTAGTAGTCTAAACACACGTATACACTATACTCACTGTAAACATGCAAATTCAGGCTGTGGTACACCCACCACCGAACACCTCCATATTGCATTCGAGTCTTGATAACGCATCAGATTCATATTTTTGCGACCTGCCACCTGTACAATTGTCACATTGAATGGCTGCAACAACAAGCTCCATCTAAACAGTCTGGCATTTTTATCCTTAGATTTTTCCACAAATGTCAACGGGTTCTGATCAGTGTATACCATTGCCTCGGATGCATTTCTGGAAATGTAAACACTGGAATGTTGTCATGCCAACACCAAGCTTAAAGTCTCTTTCTCCACCGTTGAATATTTCTGTTGATGAACGTTCAACTTCCTGGGAAAATACCCGATGGGTCCTTTTATTCCCTTGTCATCCTCCTGCAGGAGCACTGCATCGACACCCCCATCACTGGCATCAATAGCCACTTTGAAAGTTTTCATGTGATCTGGTGTGGCTAATACTGGGGCAGTGGTTAACACAGTGTTTAGGCTGTCAAATGCCTCTGACAGTCTGCTGTCCACTGAAACTTCTTGCCCTTTTTTAACAATTCGGTGAGTGGAGCAACCACACTGCTAAAGTTGGGCACAAACTTTCGCTAAAATCCACTCAATCCCAGGAATTGTAGTACTGCTTTTTCCATCGACAGTGTGGGATATTCCCCAATTACCTTTGTTTTTACATTCCATGGGGCCATTTGTCCATGTTCAGGAAGGTGACTTGGGCTTTGGCAAATTCACTTTTAGCCAGGTTTATCACCGTGCCTGCCTTCCAAAGTTGATCGAGCAAGTCTAATAAATGCTGTAAATGTTCCTTCCAGGAGTGACTAAAAATCACCAGGTCATCAATATACACCACACAGTTGGGTAATCCAGCAATGACCTTATTAGTCAGTCTCTGAAATGTGGCTGGAGCGTTTTTCATAACGAATGGCATGACTTTGAACTGATATAATCAGTTTGGTGTTACAAAAGGTGAAATCGCCTTTGCTCTCTCTGACAAAAGTACTTGCCAGTAGCCTCTGGGCAAGCCCAATTTAGAAATATAAGTTGCTTGTCCCTTTTTCAATACAGTCCGCCAACTGTGGAATTGGATATTCATCAGTTTTTGTAATGGCGTTGACTTTGTGATTGTCCACACATAACAGTTACTTACCATGTGACTTTGGCAGCATGATTATAGGTGAGCTTCAGTCACTGTAACTCACTTTGATTATGCCATCTTGGAGCATGCGATCTAACTCCTGCTGAACCTGTGCCAACTTTAGAGGGTTATGCCCATAAGGATGTTGCTTAATTGGAACAGCATCTCCTATGTCTATGTCATGTACAATTAGGTTAGTACTTCCCAGTTTATTTCTGCATTTCTCCCCATGTGATAGTAAAAACTCTTACGGGTCATTTCATTCTTCTTGTGGAAGGCAATTCAATAATTTATCCCAATTTTTGTCAACTTCCTCATTGTTCTATTTGATTTGAGGAATGTCCAATTCAAAATCCTCTGAACTTGGTTCTTCCTAATGTGCTGTAATCATAAACACATTCTCCTCTTGCTTTCCTTCCCTGTCAAAATTCCTTTTGAGCATATTCACATGACACACTCTGAGAGTCCTTATCAAGTCGTTCACCTCACTCAATTTCCTCTCGATTTGATAAGGTCCACTAAACCAGGCTTTTCAAGGCTGACCTGTCACTGGAAGTAACACCTTTTAAATGCTGTTGAGCCAACTTTCCAGCTCTATTTAATCGTTCTCTAAAATTTGACACATAGTCCAAATGGGTGTTCTCTGAATTCTGACTTATTAATTTCTCCTTAATCAAATTTAATGGTCCTCTTACTTCATGCCCAGAAATTAATTAAAATGGACTGAATTTGGTCGATTCATTCGATGCATCTCTGATCGCATAAAATACAAACAGAACTCCCTTATCCCAATCATCAGGATAATCCTGACCATAAGCCCGCAACTTGGTCTTTAGTGTTTGATGCCATCTCTCCAGCATTCCTTGCAATTCTGGACGGTATACAATAGATTTGAATTGCTTTATTCCCAAGTTACCCATAACCTCCTTGAATATTTTGGATGTAAAGTTTGGTCCATGATCTGACTGGATCTCTATTGGCAGTTAGTATCTAGTAGAAAAATTTAAGTAATTCTTCTACAATCCTTTTATCTGTGATGTTGCGTAATGGGATTGCCCCTGGAAATCTAGTCGATATATCCATTATTGTTAAGAAATACTCATTCCCACTTTTTGTTTAAGGTAGAGGACATACGCAATCAATCAAGACTCTTATGAAAGGTTCCTCAAATGCTGGAATTGGTATTAAAGATGCAGTTTTTACTACTGCCTGTAGTTTTCTGATTAGCTGACATGTAAGTATGACACATCTGGCAAAATTCAGCTGCATCCTTGTGTAGTCTAGGCCAGTATAAATATCTTTGTATTTTAGCCTATGTTTTCCTCACCCCAAATGACCTCCAAGTGGTAGTTCATGCACAGCAGCTCCTTTCTATACCGTCCTGGCAAAACAATTTGATGAATCTCTGTCCATTTCTCATCTGCTTGAATGTGTGATGGTCTCCATTTCCTCATTAAGACATCATTTGTTAAGTAATAACACACAGGCATGCATTCAATCTCCCCTATAAATGCCCTTTGATACAATTGTTTTAAGTTCTCATTTTTCTTTGTAACTCGATAAGCTTAGCAGAGCTAAAGATACTTGCATGTTTACCTATTTGCTCATTCTCTGTTCTACCTATCTGTTTGAAGAAAGTTTCTGATAAAGCTATGTCTGCTTCTTTTTCTGTGCTTTTTTTTATCTCTCCTGCTTCAACTTGTGCCCCTATGATCTTGTGATCTCACAATCAGGGAAAATTCCTGGATAAATATTCTCCATGTCTTCAGTTGCTTGCATCTCCACTGACTTTTCAACCAGAGTAGGCAGCATGCCACCAGTGAATCAGCTATATCACTTGGAAGGACAAATTGTATTCCTGGAGCTGAGAATTTGCCCAATACTCCTACCACAAATTCTCCACTCTTCTCTGGAGTCTCTAGCCTCACTTTACATAACTGAGCACTTTTTGTCTCACCATGAATTCCTGTTACCAGTACCTTTTCTAGCAATAGTCCCTCAGGAGTACATAACCCCTCATCCTTCAACATGACCCACTGAGAGGATATTGCCCCTTAATATTGTAACCTCCTTACCTACTGCTCCTGGCTTATGTGAATAAACTTTACCCTTGCATGTATATTTTTTAAGCAGATCTGGCACTTCCTCCTTAATCAACTTCTGACCATCTTGTACACTCTGAGACAGTTGTCAAACTTCCCTTGTGCTTTTTGTTACTAGTCCAACAAAACTCCCAGGCTTGTCTGGTTTTCCTACATCTGGCTTTCTCCTAGCCCACCAACACTGTGATGTTGTGTGGTCCACTTTATTACAATGAAAACACCAGAGCTTTTTAACCTCATTGTCCCCTTCAAGGGTTTCTTTTTTACAGTGTGGTGAGTTATCTTTATCAATTTCACTGAGATCTACCTTTCCCTTTCCACATGAGGATTTCTCTTTGCTCCAGTTTCTATCCCTCATGGACTGAAATTGATTCTGTCAGCCAGACTGTGTTTCATGGACCAGCTCATAATCATCAGCCCCTTCAGCTGCTAACCTTGCTGTTTTAACTCTCTGCTCTTCCACATGAGCTTGCACTACTTCAGGCAATGAATTTTTGAATTCCACCAAAATAATTGCCTTTCTAAGGGTATCAAAGGTTTACTCGATTTTTAAAACTCTTGTCCATTTATTGAAATCACTCTGTTTGATCCTTTCAAACTCAATATAGATTTGACCAGGGTCCCTCCTTAGATTCCTGAAAGATTGTCTGTAGGCTTCTGGTACAAGCTCATATGCATTTAAAATGGCTTTTTTCACCTCCTCATACTCCTCGAGATGCCTCCTCTGATTGTGATGCAAATACCTCACTAGCCCTACTTCCAAGTTTCGTTTGGATCAATAAATCTCACATTGCCACTGGCCACTGCATTTGTTTAGCCATCTTTTCAAATGAGATGAAAAAGGCTTCCACATCCTTCTCATCAAATTTAGGCAATGCTTGAACGTATTGAAAAGTTTCTCACTCGGCTTCTGACTACCAGGGACTTACTCATCCTCACTAAGCCTACTCTCAGCCTTTATCTCCAGCTTTACCTCAGGTTTAAGCTGACTTTCCTTTTTAAGTGTCAGTTTTTAAAGTTCAAAAACTTTCTCTTTTTCTTTTTCTCTGCTCTCTCTTTTTCTTTCTGTTCTGCTGCTCTCTCTTTCCCTCTCTTCTGCTTTTAATTGTAACTCAGACTGTTTCATTTCTGTCGTCCTTTCCTTGTCTTTCGCCTCAAACTCAAGCTGCTTCATTTGCAATTGAATTCTTGCCACCTCGATAGATTCTGATGGTTTCTCCAGCAAGTTTAAATGCTGAGCTACTGCTGTAATCATCTCTCCTTTCCTCACAGAAACAGGCTGTTCCAATTCCAGCTTCTCTGCTAATCCCTGCGGCTTGGTCTTAATCACCCTATACAAAACTTCCAAAGTCACTGCATCCGCATCCAGAAAACTTTTGGTGACTGAAAGAGCCATTATTATCCCAAACTTTGTCTACCCAGCCAAACTGACACCTGAAATAAAGACACTAGCACCTACCATTTGCTGTTTAAAATCCCACAAAGAGCCCCCAATCTGTTACGGACTAGGCCGGACCACTCAAAACATTCTTGAGCAGTGAACCCAGACCATAACTTTGCAATTTGTTTCGGTAAGTGTACACTGAAAGTTACCTGAAGTAAGCTAGCTACCAGGGTGTAAAACAGACAAAAAATGGATTCACAAAATTACCCAATGAAACACAAAGAGCAGAATAAAGACCCCCTACAGAACTCAGTCTATCCAAACTAGACTTAAGTATGCTGTTCCAAATATACACAACAGTCCCAATAAGCAAACTCCCTTTAAAACACAGTACAAAAAAAGGGTCAGATGCTTAGAGGTTGAAGTTAGAAGGGCAGAAGAGAAAGTTTCCACACTGCTCACTGTTGAACTCCCAACCAGTTCCGGTCTGAACTAAAGTGCTCAGCTAGACAGCTGACCATTCCCATTTCTTTCTACAGGTCACTTCTAAAACATGATCCTTTGGCCTGAAGGCTCATCTGTTTTCATATAAACAAAAGGCCTCTCAAAATCCTTTTCATCTCTGTACCAAACTAGTCTGATCGGAGGCCGACAAGGTTCGTTACCCTGCTGAAAAAAAGCAAGGACAGAGTATCCTTGAGCCAAGGACCAGCTTTTAGGAAAAGAAAAGGACTAGCTTTAAGACACTATGGAGAACTTGTTTTGGATTGCGCTTTGGTCTCTCCTCTCCAACCTTACCGTCATGGGTGGCCCACCTGGGAGTTGAGAACTCCTGACGGTATCGTCCTTGGTATCAATAGGACACTCAAGTCTCCCCACTACAGCAAGGTGATAATTCACGCAAAGCAAAGGTTCTAAAATTGTATACATTGGATCAGTCTAATATGTTCGTTAAGAACAAGATTGTCATAAGATTTTAACACAATCTTTGAACTACACTGTTCAGTGCTTCTCATAGCACATGGTGATACAATCAGTATTTCCTTGCTCTTGCAACTGTGTATCCCTGCATCTATTACTTTGTAAGCACCAGGTCTGCCAGCTCACCAGTCTTTGTCCACATGCCATCTTCCAAACCTTGCCAAGTGACTGTTATTTTTTCCCTAATGCCCACCATTGGCGACATCTTACTGCTGATCAATGTAGGACCATCACATGCGGAAAGCCCTTCAATTGCTTCAAAACATTAATTTTATTTACAAACACCAAAAGCTAATGGAAATCAAACCATCGGAGGGTGCTGCTGAGGAGGATTCTGGGAGGGGTTGGCTCAGTCACCAGGCAAGCAATTTTGCGGAGCAGCCATTTTGGGAGAAGCCATTTTGAGAAGGTCTGCCGTGTGGTGGATGTCATGCTGGAGGTTTAAACGTGGGCCTTGGTAAAAACCGGGCCTCAGTGAGGAGGGTAGTCAGCAACAAAGTAAGGGTAAGGTAAGATTCTGTGCTTTGTCATACTGTGAAGGGTCAGATATGGTGGTTAGGACAGGGGTTGCTTCTCTTGCCAGATGTGGGAGACCAGGGAGCAGTCTAGTGTCCCTGATGACCATACCTGCAGGAAGTGTGACTGGCAGCATCACCCCACATTAAAAACACACTTAAATTATTATATTGCATCTAATCTTGATATGGGAAGTTGACAACAATTTTTAAATTTGTCTGTGAAAAGGTTCCTGACTTCTGTAACAGGCCGCCTTCATTCTAAACGGCTTCTCTGACCTGATGTGGTTTACTCAAGCCCACTCACCTCATTGAATTTATCCACCTCCCTTGAAGGCCCGGACTGAATGGAATGCAAAATTGAGGTTGGCAGCAAATGCCATCCCAATGTACGTCGGGTTGTGACCTGCCATGTTTCCTGTACCAGTCAAAATGGCATCCAGCAGGTCCCAACTTTAGATTTTCAGTTCTGCCCTGCCTCCATTGTGTTCATCTAAAATGTCTTTGCCCATTGGCAATATGGCAAAATCCAGCCCATTGACTTCAGTTGTACAGATTTCCAATGTGAGAAGAGGGGGAGGGAGTAGAGCAGGTAATTTGAGTCATAGCGATGGGTTACTAATCCAATATCGCCCACAGAGTAGGGATTCGCAACTGGGTGTCAGCAGTACCCTGGAGGTTGTAAGAAGGTTTCATTGAACAAAAGGCCTTTAATACATTAAAGCCAGTGCTCAATACTAGTGATTAGACCTGGAATGAAGCTGTCTCACACCACATCCCTTGGAACAACTTACATTGAGCTTGGTTCCAGCAGCTGTATTATTCACCTTAACAGGGTCTCAGTGTTCCCCAGCCAGAATTAGAGAGGGTAAAGAAAGGATCCCTGGACAATTCCTTTTTCATTGCCCTTTCGTAGAAGTGGATTAAGTGAAAAAGGAGAAGCAAATTAAACTGCCACTCAAGTTATTCTGATTCTCAATGTTACATCAGATACTTTCTGTCTCTAATATAAACCATTCCCAAACCAGGACTTGTGATCACTAAAGTAATGAAAATCTCTGTCACAAAAACTCGTCAATCTCATGATAAGAACAAAAAAAAAGAGCCTTTTACCCCATTGGCATCTGAGTAATTCATGTTAAATATAATGTGAATATTAGGACAGCTCCAATAAAAAAAAGCTACATGTTAGAGGCACTAAAACAACAATTTTTCAGATTCTTGTACACTTGGCGAGAATTAAAGACATCAACAGTATCAGAGCAGACTGGAGTAAAAGAGTAACAGAGAAATGTATAGCTCCAATAAATCATGGTCAAGAAGCAAGTATAAGTCCAGATACAAAATTCAGTCTTTACCCTTGGCCTGAGTGTAGGGATCTTAGGGGGGCATGCTGACAGAACCAAGGTGTATATAGATCCTTGAATATGTGCAAATACCCCACTGAAAGTTTATGGAGTGTCTCATAGGCATTTCCCAGTTTACATGTGGTTCTCACTGGTTTTGTTTTCAGATAAGGTCTCCAGTACTGTCCTCCCAAATATCAGAGTCTCTCCATTAGCCATGACGTAACTGCTTCAGGATGGTAGGTGGGGTTACACAGGACCAGTAGTAAAACAGCTTGATGTTCTTGTGCCAATTGGATGACTGTAACATCACCATCTACAACATGAGCAATGCATGGACACATGCCAGGGGCTTTATCAGAGGGTGTATTCAGCTTGTGATTGACTCACCTTTCCCAGTTACAGAATCACAATTTGCGTCAACCTAAAGTCTTCCCTCTGTGAAACAAGGTCATTTTGCACCTAAAGCCTACCTCACGACTTGGTATGGAGTCTGGTAGATGTGACAGAGGGAATTGTATGATTGCATATCTAGGAGTTCATATCTCATCACTTTGTTAAGATTATTTCTCAACACCAGCAACATGTTTCACTTTAAAGCGGTGATATGAATATATTTTCTTAGTTGTGTGACTAATTTTCATATCTCTATTGTCTTACAGGAGTCATTGGAATCTTTATAACATGGCACAAGAGCCCCGGCTTGCACTGTCCCTTTGGGAGAAGGGTTATCGCCATGTAGTTGGTTTATAAGATGAGTGCCCAGTGCCATGGATTACAGTGATAAGAGTCTTTGGGAGAAAAGACAGAAGTTGAAAGATTAGAAAAGACGTAGGAGAACCAAACGTTCATTCCACTTTCTCTTTGCTAAGCATGGCCTGCTTGCTAGACTATGTAATTCCTTTAAGCTTGGCATGTAGCCAGGCAAGAGTGCATCTGAAAGGGAATGTTGTTTATATGCAGCCTGAGCAGAATGATCCAGGTTCCTGCACAGCCATGCATCTATACAGTTTAGAGAGAACATGGATTGGTCCCTTTAAGTGCTTGCCTGTGGCATGCAGTGTGCATTTAGCAAGACTTTCTGGTATTTGTTGACAATCTTTTTTTGCTTTTCTAAGCACATTAGAAGTTGAATAAACAGCCGCACAACATAATGGGATATAATTTGCTGTAGCTGGACACCTAACAATGTCTGCTGTTAGTTGGACTTGTCCTTGCATGTTTAGATTTTTACTTTTTTTTCCATGACAAGTTGCTGATGTACAAGCTGATAAAATTGCAGTGAGGAAAATAGGGGCATTTAAATCCTGAGTAGATAGGGACCATGGCTGAAAATGTGTTGCTGGTTAAAGCGCAGCAGGTCAGGCAGCATCCAAGGAACAGGAAATTCGACGTTTCGGGCACAAGCCCTTCATCAGGAAAGGGCTTGTGCCCGAAACGTCGAATTTCCTGTTCCTTGGATGCTGCCTGACCTGCTGCGCTTTAACCAGCAACACATTTTCAGCTCTGATCTCCAGCATCCGCAGACCTCACTTTTTACTAGATAGGAACCATCTAAGTATCTCCTTTATTAATCAGATTGAAGGAATGTGAATTAAAGTGTGCAATGTCTGAACAAGGAAGTTCAAATTAAAGTGAGGTATAGGAAGATAAATGAGAGGAAATTAGGAACGAGATTACAGAGGCAGGAAAATTGAAAGCAATTTAATACTATATTCTGCTCTTCTAAAATCCCAACATAATGGTTCGACGCTCCACAATTTTATTAGTTCCATTTTAATGCCAGATCACTTGACCGACAATATGTAGCACATGTCATGGCATTAATGTAAATCAGCTAATGATGCTACTGAAGCTGTAATCATACATGGGCAGAGCATTCTAAGAGGAAACTGTAAGGTAGAACCTTTAGGGAGATTCTTTTGGGAGAAACAACCTTCTGTACTGGACTTCAATCATTTATATAGTGTGAATAAAGACTGGAATTATTTCATCATGGTTACACTGAGATAATTGGGAGTGTAGGGCAGACAAGGACAAGTAACTAGTCCAACACTAACAGAACTGGGACAAGGCAAGCCTTAGGATAAGGGCAGACTGGACCATGGTAGACTTTCATTCCGTGGTCACCCCCATCCCAAATCACTTTTCACTTTATTGAAAGAGCCATTCAACTTGTTAATAAGAATTAATTTTCTGTGTTTTATATTTACCATGCAAATGAAACAAATTTACTGCATTCAATGCATTTCAATTTTGAGGCAGAAAGTTTCGGGATGGTAAAGGAGAAACAGTACAACTTGGACATCAAATTTTGGATTTCTGCATTTACTATGCATTTGCTGTTACATTTCACCACTATCTTGACAGCAAAAAAAAATTCTTTTTTTTTTAAGTGAATAGGAAAAAGCACAGGAGAAATGTTAATCAATGTTGGAACAAACAGATTTTTACAAACTTTGCTCGATAAAACTAACTGATCTTTGACTCGTACTTTGTAGAAACTGTTTTACACATGGTTTAAACTTGTAAATGCTAGAGGAATGAATGTTCTCTGAATGAAAGATGGGAAAATAATGTGATTAGTAATTCATTACTGAATATCTGTTTATAGTTAACAAAATTTAGTTAAGAATGTGACATCTCAGAAAGTGAGTTTTGCAGATTCCATGGCCCCATGATTTGTTAGTAGAGTATTCATTTTGTAAAATAGTGGAAGGATTCACAGACTGATAGGCAGAAATGTGAACACTCCTTTGATGACCATAGGCACCTCTTTTAAACCAGCAGATGGGGTGGTTATCAGCTACAATAAACTTACTTGAGGCTTCCACAATCCTGATGTAACTACGCTGCTGGATGTTAGCCCAGAATGTGACCAGATGTTGGTTGAGGTACAAATGTTAGTCTATTCCTCTTTGAAATAGTGCCATGGGATTTTTAAAATATATTTTACCTTTGAGGGTAGAAATATACTCAGTTTAACTTATCTTCTGCGAAATAAAACCTCAAACAGTGCAGGGCTCCCTCGGTACAGTACTGAAATGTCACCATAGATTTAGTGCTGGATTCTCACTTGAACCATTTTTGACCCAGAGCCAGGAGAATGATCAAATAGAATGTTGTGTGGCTTGGAGGGGAACGTGCATGTAATGGTATTCCATGTGTATGCAACTCTTGTTCTTTGAGATTTTTTTGCAAAAATTTGCATTATTCATAAAAAAACTTTATGTACATACACATCATACTAAAACAGTTCTGTACAGTCTTTGCATGTAAAAACAAACATTTGAAGGTTTCTGAAAGTTTGTAGCTCAGGTTGAGGTTTAGGGTGTAGGTTTGCTCGCTGAGCTGTAGGTTTGATATCCAGACGTTTCATTACCTGGCTAGGTAACATCATCAGTGGCTACCTCCAAGTGAAGCGAAGCTGTTGTCTCCTGCTTTCTATTTATATCTTTCTCCTGGATGGGGTTCCTGGGGTTTGTGGTGATGTCATTTCCTGTTTGTTTTCTGAGGGGTTGATAGATGGCATCTAGATCTATGCGTTTGTTTATGGCGTTGTGGTTGGAGTGCCAGGCCTCGAGGAATTCTCTGGCATGTCTTTGCTTAGCCTGTCCCAGGATAGATGTGTTGTCCCAGTCGAAATGGTGTTTTTTTTTCATCCGTGTGTAGGGCTATGAGGGAGAGAGGGTCGTGTCTTTTTGTGGCTAGCTGGTGTTCATGTATCCTGGTGGCTAACTTTCTTCCTGTTTGTCCAACGTAGTGTTTGTGGTAGTCCTTGCAAGGAATTTTGTAGATGACGTTGGTTTTGTCCATAGTTTGTACTGGGTCTTTTAAGTTTGTTAGTTTTTGTTGGTGGGTTTGTGTGCTACTAGGATTCCGAGGGGTCTTAGTAGTCTGGCTGTCATTTCTGAAACATCTTTGATGTATGTTAAGGTGGTTAGGGTTTCTGGCTGTGTTTGGTCTGCTTGTCGTGGTTTGTCCTTGAGGAATCTGCGCACTGTGTGTTTTGAGTATTCGTTCTTCTTGAATACGTTGTATAGGTGGTTCTCCTCTGTTTTTCGAAGTTCGTCTGTGCTGCAGTGTGTGGTGGCTCATTGGAATAGTGTTCTGATACAGCTTCGTTTGTGTGTGTTGGGATGGTTGCTGGTGTAGTTAAGTATTTGGTCAGTGTTTATCAGTTTGTCATCACAAAACGAGACAAGATAGAAGAGACATTTATCATCATCAACAACATCCTCACAGGCATATAGTTCACCAAGGAGGAAGAAACCAACAACAAACTTGCATTCCTGGACGTCACAGTCGAAAGAACGGACAACGGAGAACTACAAACCTGCATATACAGAAAACCGACAAACACTGACCAAATACTTAAATACACCAGCAACCATCCCAACACACATAAACGAAGCTGTATCAGAACACTATTCCCACGAGCCACCACACATTGCAGCACAGACGAACTTCAGAAAACAGAGGAGGACCACCTATACAATATATTCAAGAAGAATGGGTACTCAAATAGTTGTGCACAGATTGGTGCCAGAACTGTTCTTCTCTGACTTTTTTCTCCCTTCTCCATCCATAACATCTGTATCTTGTCTTGACTGTTAATCTGTCTATTTGTGAGTGTAAAGGAATGTTTTAAAAAGAGATAAAGTTTAAGACACAGAGTTATAAGTTAGCAATTCATGTTTCCTTTTAAATATAGTATTTATTGTTAAAAAAAATCTTTTCTTGTAAATGGTAAAAGCCTAGTGTGCATATTTGTGTGACAAGAATTGGGCAATTTGGTGGTTTAATCAACCCAGTGACCTTCCTCTACACCCTCTCCAGTGCCTGTACATTCGTTCTCAAGTAAGGAGACCAAGACTGTATGCAGTACTCCAGATGTGGCCTCACCAGTACCCTGTACCGCTGCAACATAACCTCCCTGCTTTTAAACTCAATCCCATTTGCCTTCCTAATCACTTGTTGTACCTGCAGACCAACCCTCAGTGATTCATGCACAAGGACACCCAAGTCCTTCTGCATAGCAGCATGCTGCAACTTTTTACCATTCAAGTAATAATCCTTTTTGCTGTTACACCTACCAAAATGGATGACTTCACATTTATTAACATTGTATTCCATCTGGGTAAAAACGAGGACTGCAGATACAGGAAACCCGAGTCTGGATTAGAGTGGTGCTGGAAAAACACAGCAGGTCAGGCAGCATCCAAGGAGCAGGAAAATCGATGTTTCGGGCAAAAGTCCTTCATCAGGAATACAGCTCCATTCCTGATGAAGGGCTTTTGCCTGAAATGTCGATTCTCCTGCTCCTTGGACACATTGTATTCCATCTGCCACACCTTTGCTTACTCTCTTAAAGTATCTGTGTTCCTCTGCAAACTTTCACAGTCCTCTGCACACTCTGCTTTGCCACTCATCTTAATGCCATCTGCAAACTTTGACACTACATGTGGTCCCCAACTCCAAACTATTGATATAAATTGTGAACAATTGTGGTCTCAACATTTATCCCTGAGGCATGCCACTACTTACTGATTGCCAACCAGAATAGCACACATTTATCCCTACACTTTGCTTCATGTTAGTCTATCCATGCTAATACTTTGCCCATAACACCATGCATCCTTATCTTATGCAGCAGCTTCTTGTGCGGCACCTTGTTGAAGGCCTTTTGGAAATCTAGGTACACCACATTCACTAGATTCCCAGTGTCCACCTTGCTTATAATGTCTTCATAGAATTCCAAAAGATTTGTTAAGCATGACCTGCCCTTCGTGAACCCATGCTGCTTCTGCCCGACGGGACAATTTCTATCTAGATACCTTGCTATTTCTTCCTTGATAATAGACTCAAGCATCTTCCCCACTACAGAGGTTAAGCTAATCCATCTATAATTCCACACCTTTTGTCTACCTCCCTTTTTAAACAGTTGCATCACATTTACCATTTTCCAATTTGCTGGAACTGCCTCGGAATCCAGCAAATTTTGGAAAATTACCACAAATGCACTTGCAATTTCTCCTGCCATCTCTTTTCATACCCGGGGGTACATTCCATTAGGGCCAGGACATTGTCTATCCTTAGCTCCATTAGCTTGCCCAACACTACCTTTTCCATAATAATGCTTATTTCCAGGTCCTCATCTACCTTTGTCTCTTTGTCAATTACTGGCATACTATTAGTGTCGCTGCTGCAAATGTGTTGCTGGTCAAAGCACAGCAGGCCAGGCAGCATCTCAGGAATAGAGAATTCGATGTTTCGAGCATAAGCCCTTCATCAGGAATGCAGCATTCCTGATGAAAGGCTTATGCTCGAAACGTCGAATTCTCTATTCCTGAGATGCTGCCTGGCCTGCTGTGCTTTGACCAGCAACACATTTGCAGCTGTGATCTCCAGCATCTGCAGACCTCATTTTTTACTATACTATTAGTGTCCTCCACTGTGAAGACCGATACAAAATACCTGTTTAATGCCTTGGCCGTTTCATCATATTCCATTACTAAATGCCCCTTCTCATCCTTTAAAGGACCGAGATTTACTTTAGCCATTCTTTGTTGTTTTACATATTTATAGAAACTTTTGCTGTCTTTATATTTTGTGCTAGTTTTTCTCATGTTTTATCTTACTTTTCTTTATAGCTCTTTTTGTGGCTTTCTCTTGACCTTTAAAGTTTTCACAATCTTCTCGTTTCATGCTGTTTTTGACCGTATTGGATGCCTTCTCTTTCAATTTGATAGTCTCCCTTACTTCCTTAGACCCCCAGGAAAGATTACGCCTTTTCTCACAATCCTTCTTTTTCACTGGGATATACTTTTGCTGAGAACTTTGAAAAATTGCTTTGAAAGTCCTTCAGTGCTAATCCACTGTCCCACCATAAAATCTTTGTTTCCAGTCTACTTTTGCCAAGTTCTCCCTCATTCTATTGTAGTCTCCCTTGCTTAAGCACAGAACGCTGGTATTGGATTTTATCTTGTCGCTCTCCATCTGTATTCTAAATTCAACCAGACTGTGATTGCTCCTTCCAAGAGGATCCCTAACTATGAGGTCATTAATTATTCATGTCTCAATTCATAGAACTATATTTAGGACAGTTTGCTCCCTCACCGGTTCCATTACATATTGTTCAAGAAAACTATCGTGGGTACATTCAACAAACTCCTCCTCAAGGCTACCCTGACCAAGCTGGTTCAACCAATCGACATTTCGATTAAAATCACCCAGGATAATTGCCATATCATTTTTACAGGCATTAGGTATTTCTTTGTTTATTGCTCACTGCAATGCAATGTTATTATTTGGTGGCCTATACACTACGCCTACCAGTGACTTTTTCTTCTGCAAATTTCTAATTTCCGCCCAAATGAATTCAAACTTATTCTCCATAGAATCGAGATCATGTCTCAGCACCACCCTGATGTCATCCTTGAATATCAGAGCTACACCACCTCCGTTACCATCCTGTCCTTCCGAATAGTCTGATACCCCTGGATATTTAAACTCCCAGTTGTGACCATCCTGTAACCATGTCTCTGCTATGGCTGCTAAATCAATCATTTGTGACGATTTGTGCTGTTAAATCATTGACCTTGTTACGAATGCTACGAGCATTCAGGTAAAGTGCGTTTATGCTAATTTTCTTATCCTCATGATTTCCAACATCCCTAATAATATCGCCTGAGTTATCCTTCCTTTTTACTTCTTTCATAGTCTGCCTTGTTGAACTTAAAATCCTGCACACATGCTAACCTGCTGTTTACCTTTTCATTAACCATCATACGTCCTATCGTTTTCCCTTTCCCTTCCCTCTGACTGACAAGTTTAAGTCCGAATGATGTCAGATGTGCAAAGAGAAGGAAGGGAAAATTTGGATTGATTTTAATACTTCAAAATAACTCAATCAAGTGGCAACATCTTAAGGAATTTGATTTGACAGTTATTCCATTAAAACCTGACACAGTTCTGAATGCCTTCTGCAATAATATGTCTCAGCTTGATGCATTATTTACATGAACATCAGTTGTTTTCCAGTCTTTATCTTTCTTTTGCTAGGTTATGGTTCCACAGGCACCAATGGCGACCTTCTATTTGCCCTACCAGTATATTTCTTTGCAAATCTGACTCTAAGTAAGACTGTCAACAGGTTGCATAGCCATCAAGGGAAACATGGCTGACTGTTTCTTCTTACATTCTGATAGTGCTCTTTTAACAGTGATGAGGTGTGGAGGCAATGTCCCAAATCCTGTCTTGGCTGGAATTAGCTAAATCAATTTGTGGTCTGTTTGCCTCAGCACCACTGTGGAATATAGATTCTACAGTGAATCCTAGCAGAGGAGCTCAGAACGTATCTGACTAAAAGGTCATTGTTGCAAAGTTTTTAAAACTTCTCTATTCAAAAGTCGCAGTCTTGAGTTACCTCCTGCCAGGTTAATTTCTTAAAGGTTAAGCTTGAAATACCACATGGAAAGTATTACATAACAATGATTGAACAGGGAAGAAGAGGTGGCTAAGGACTGGGCTGAAACTTGTGAAGATTTGGTGATGACTTTGCGTCTCTTTCGTTGTAAGTATAGGAATATCACCTTTGGAATGCAGTTAGTCATGGATGAATAATGGTAGATCATAACCTGAACTGATTACACTGGGTTATTACTCAATTTTGATGCATGAAACTTGTTTACTTGTGGTTATACATCTCCCTCAGGTGATTAATGCTGTCTCACCATAATCTTCACTCCAAAATAACTTCACAGCAGCAGATTCAGATGAAACAACTATTCCTGTATTAATTGTCTAACACATTCAATTTCAGCTGTGCTGACTGTATCGAGACGCATTCGAAGGGAGGGGACTGAGTATGAGCAAGGTATTTGACATGAAGGATATCATGATTCTGACTGGATTATTTCCCTGTTTTAAGCAATGTGCTTTTTTTTGTTCTGATATTGATAGCAAAGAGATTCCTCCAATGGTTTAAGATACACTGATAAGAATCTGAGTGATAGCAACCAGAAACCTAGGCCTGTGTCATCCTGAGTTAACTGACGTTGTGCTAGAAGAAAGAAAGTCAGTCAAGATTCTACTCCTAGATGCTATTAAGTGATTCATTCAAATGTTTTATTTGGTATCCAGTGTATACTGTGTGAGGGACTAAATTTAGAGGTTGATGGCAAGATGTGGTTAACACAGAGGACTGCCATAAAATACAGGGAAATTACTATAAAATTGCAGGTGAATATGCAATTGGAGAATTGACTTCTCTGTGCAGAGGTTTATAGGACAGATAAAGAGGACGTATATTCCTTGTGAAAAATAAATATTTAAATCAAGTAGGAGACCAGAAGGATCTGAGGTGGTATTACATAAATCATTAAAGAAGCAACACATTTTGATAACATACTTTTCAGTTACAGAAACAAATAGTTAATTTCGTGAGGGTTAGAATTGAAAAGCAGGGAAGTTATAATAAATTTGCATGGACCCTTGGTTGGACAATAATTGGAGGATCATGAACTGTTCTGACCTCAGTGTCATAAAGAGGATGTCACAGTACTGGAAAATAAGCACAAAAATAATAAATTTAGCAGAACTGAGAGGTTATCAAGAAACATTAAACAGTTTGGGGTTTTTCTCTGTGGAAAAGAGATTAAGGGATGCCCTGAACAATATCTTTATGATTATAAAATGGTTTCATAGTCATAGAAAGATGTTTTCATTTCTGTATAAAGCCAGAACTAGGGGACAGTAATATAAGATAGTCACAATAAACTCAATAGGAATGCAGGAGAATCTTTTTGACCCATTGAGTGGTGAGAATAGAGCATTTGTCACCACAGGTAAAAGATCTGGTGAATCATTTAAATGCATTCGAGGGGAAGCTAGATAAGTAGATAAGGGAGAAAGGGATTTGATGCAGGGAGTGGGGAAAAAGCTTTCATGGAGAGTAAATGCCAGTATAGATTGAATAATCTGTTTCTGTGCTGTTAAATAATTTGTACATTTGTGATTCCTACAAGGGACTGTAAATGTGGATGGTGAATGAGGGATGGCTTGGTCTTAGCTGTGGCAATCCCCAATAGTAAACTTTCACTGTCAGCACTCACACTGCTGTGTCATAGCAAAGTTGGCACCTTGAAAAGACAAGATGATAGTTTGAAGAGGTAGAAAATCAGAGTCGTAAAAGCATCATTACAACACAAACACCTAACTGCAAATAGTTGTTCTGATGTTGATGTGAATAGCTGTTTCATAAGAGAGGAGTCTCACATTCAAAGTTCTTCTGGATAGATAAATATATTGGCTGGCTTTGTGAACACTAGGCCCTAGGCAAAGCTCAACTCTTCAGAATTCACTTGGCAAATTTCAAAAGATCGGCAAATGGATCACTTATATTGTCGCTGGACAACTCAACGAAAACTGTGTCTGTGTCTGGCTATGTTCTCATTTCCAAAGAGCAAACAATTAACACAACTTCAACAAGTTGAAATGGAGCCACACTTGATTATCTGTGGTGTAGCCATATAGACAGTATGATGCAGACATTGAGGTAATTCTCATGATCATAGCCCTTTGGATTCTGATTTTCGTTGCGCAATTTGTTTTATCCAGCCTTATGTTTTCCTTTTCATTTATGACAAAATTGGAGGAATGCAGAATACTTGAACAACAGAAGGAAGAGATGAGGCTGCAGAATAAGGACAAGAAGAGCTTTGAAATCAACATTGAAAATATTAATATTTATAAATGTGCTCTATATATTCATTATTCCATGTATCCACACTGACTGGAATGTCTCACATGCAAACCGTGTATAAAAGCAACTTGGGTAGTACCTTTCAAAAGGAATTGCCTCAGACACTTCTTTGCCTGGTTTTCAATAGCAAACAGGCACTTGAAAAGTGGATGTTATTGGATACAGTCAATGAAGTAATCTAAAACATCTTTTCAACTAGAAGTAGGCCAGCAAAAGTTCATTACAACAAGGGACAATTGTTCAGTGTAATGAATGTCCAACAGAAAGAACAAGATTCTAGATGATACTTCCATTTGTTCATTGTACTTTCCTTCTTTTTATGTTTATGCTTAAGTGGAGGAGTTAATAACATGATAGTTTTAGGTTCATTGAACATACTCAGAAGGGAAACAGATCTGCAGTGATAGTGACTTGACAACAATTTTCACTTCTCATATTGCCTCAATTCCTGGGATCGCTATCATGCCTGGTTCTACTTCATTCCTATTTATTTCCTTCTAGTTCTGTCACATTTTAGATCGATCATTTTCCATTTAGCTCTCCCTTTTTCTCTTGCTTCCTTGTTATTGCAAAAGATGCGAAATAAATTTCTTCTTTTTGGACTATATATGTGGTACACCTCAGAGAAATAACAAATAAATCAAATGCTTTGAGGTGGTGAGGATCCAAAAAAAATGCTATTTTTGCATGTATTATGGGAAATGAATGTTTCAGATGTGTACAAATGTTATCTAGCTGTAAAAGCTTGTAATTTGTAATGCAAAAAATTCAGGAGTATCAACACAACATTTTTATATGTGCTCAGACATGAACAGCAGTTTACACTTGTGCAAGTTTATTTAGAGTCATAGAGTCATAGAGATGTACAGCATGGAAACAGACCCTTCGGTCCAACCCATCCATGGTGACCAGATATCCCAACCCAATCGAGTCCCACCTGCCAGCACCTGACCCATATCCCTCCAAACCCTTCCTATTCATATAGCCATCCAAATGCCTTAAATGTTGCAATTGTACCAGCCTCCACAACATCCTCTGGCAGCTCATTCCATACACGTACAACCCTCTGCGTGAAAAAGTTGCCTGTAGATCTCTTTCATATCTTTCCCCTCTCACCCTAAACCTATGCCCTCTAGTTCTGGACTCCCCAACCCCAGGGAAAAGACTTTGTCTATTTATCCTATCCATGCCCCTCATAATTTTGTAAACCTCTATAAGGTCACCCCTCAGCCTCCGATGCTCCAGGTAAAACAGCCCCAGCCTATTCAGCCTCTCCCTGAAGCGCAGATCCTCCAACCCTGGCAACATGCTTGTAAATCTTTTCTGAACCCTTTCAAGTTTCACAACATATTTCCGATAGGAAAGAGACCAGAATTGCATGCAATATTCCAACAATGGCCTAACCAATGTCCTGTACAGCCGCAACATGACCTCCCAACTCTTGTACTCAATACTCTAACCAATAAAGGAAAGCATACCAAATGCCTTCTTCACTATCCTATCTACCTGCGACTCCACTTTCAAGGAGCTATGAACCTGCACTCCAAGGTCTCTTTGTTCAGCAACACTCCCTAGGACCTTACCATTAAGTGTATAAATCCTGCTAAGATTTGCTTTCCCAAAATGCAGCACCTCTCATTTATCTGAATTAAACTCCATCTGCCACTTCTCAGCCCATTGGCCTATCTGGTCCAGATCCTGTTGTAAACTGAGGTATCCCTCTTCGCTGTCCACTACATCTCCAATTTTGGTGTCATCTTCAAACTTACTAACTGTACCTCTTATGCTCGCATCCAAATCATTTATGTAAATGACAAAAAGTAGAGGGCCCTTGTGGCACTCCAGTGGTCACAGGCCTCCAGTCTGAAAAACAACGCTCCACGACCACCCTCTGTCTTCTACCTTTGAGCCAATTCTGTATCCAAATGGTTAGTTCTCCCTGTATTCCAAGAGATCTAACCTTCCTAATCGACCATCTTACTGAAGTCCATATAGATCACATCTACTGCTCTGCCCTCATCAATCTTCTTTGTTTCTACTTCAAAAAACTCAATCAAGTTTGTGAGACATGATTTCCCATGCACAAAGCCATGTTGACTGTCCTGAATCAGTCCTTGCCTTTCCAAATACATGTACACCCTGTCCTTCAGAATTCCCTCCAACAACCTGCCCACCACCGAGGTCAGGCTCACCGGTCTATAGTTCCCTGGCTTGTTTTTACTGTCCTTCTTAAACAGTGGCACCACGTTTGCCAACCTCACCTGTGACTATCGATGATACAAGTATCTCAGCAAGAGGCCCAGCAATCACTTCTCCAGCTTCCCACAGAGTTCTTGGGTACACCTGATCAGGTCCTGGGGATTTATTCACCTTTAACCCGTTTCAAGATATCCAGCACTTCCTCCTCTGTAATCTGGACATTTTGCAAGATGTCACTATCTATTTCCCTACAGTCTATATCTTCCATATCCTTTTCCACAGTAAATACTGATGCAAAATATCCATTTAATATCTCCTCCATTTTCTGTGGCTCCACACAAAGGCCACCTTGCTGATCTTTGAGGAGCCCTATTCTCTCCCTAGTTACTCTTTTGTCCTTAATATATTTGTAAAATCCCTTTGGATTCTCCTTAATTCTATTTGCCAAAGCTATCTCATGTCCCCGTTTTTCCCTCCTGATTTCCCTCTTAAGTATACTCCTACTTTCTAAGGATTAATTCGATCTATCCTGTCTGTACCTGACATATGCTTCCTTCTTTTTCTTAACCAAACCCTCAATTTCTTTAATCATCCAGCATTCCCTATACCTACCAGCCTTCCCTTTCACCCTGACAGAAATATGCTTTCTCTGGATTCTTGCTATCTCATTTCTGAAGGCTTCCCATTTTCCAGCCGTCCCTTTACCTGCGAACATCTGCCTCCAATCAGTTTTTGAAAGTTCTTGCCTAATACCGTCAAAATTGGCCTTTCTCCAATTTAGAACTTCAACTTTTAGATCTGCTCTATCCTTTTCCATCACTATTTTAAAACAAATAGAATTATGGTCGCTGGCCCCAAAATGCTCCCCCACTGACACTTCGGTCACCTGCCCTACCTTATTTCCCAAGAGTAGGTCAAGTTTTTCACCTTCTGTAGTAGGTACATCCACATACTGAATCAGAAAATTGTTTTGTACACACTTAAGAAATTCCTCTCCATCTAAACCTTTAACACTATGGTAGTCCCAGTCGATGTTTGGAAAGTTAAAATCCCCTATCATAGCCACCCTATTATTCTTACAGAAAGCTGAGATCTCCTTACAAGTTCGTTTCTCAATTTCCCTCTGACTATTGGGGGGGGGGGTCTATTATACATCCCTTTCATCCCTTTCTTATTTCTCAGTTCCACCCAAATAACCTCCCTGGATGTATTTCCGGGAATATCCTCCCTCAGCACAGCTGTAATGCTATCCCTTATCAAAAATGTCACTCTCCCTCCTCTTTTGCCTCCTTTTCTATCCTTCCTGTAGTATTTGTATCCTGGAACATTCAGCTGCCAGTCCTGCTCATCCCTGAGCCATGTTTCCATAATTGCTATGGTATCCCAGTCCCACGTTCCTAACATGCCCTGAGTTCATCTGCCTTCCCTGTTAGGCCCCTTGCATTGAAATAAATGCAGTTTAGTTTACTATTCCTACCTTGTCCCTGCCTGCCCTGACTGTTTGACTCACTTCTGTTCTCAGCAGTACCCGTCTCAGATCGATCTCTTCCCTCACTATCTCCCTGGGTCCCACCCCCCCCAACTTACCAGTTTAAATCCTCTCAAGCAGTTCTAGCAAACTTCCCTGCCAGTATATTAGTCCCCTTCCAAATTAGGTGCAATCCGTCCTTCTTGTACAGCTCACTTCTACCCCAAAAGAGATTCCAATGATCCAAAAATGTGAATCCTTCTCCCATACACCAGCTCCTCAGCCATGCATTCATCTGCTCTATCCTCCTATTCCTGCCCTCACTAGCTCATAGCACTGGGAGTAATCCAGATATTACTACCCTTGAGGAAGTCCTTTTTAAATTTCTGCCTAACTCTCTATTATCTCCCTTCAGAGTCTCAATCTTTTCCCTTCCAATATCGTTGGTTCCAATGTGGACAATGACCTCCTGCTGGCCCCTCTCCCCCGTGAGAACATTCTGCACCCTCTCCAAGACATCCTTGATCCTGGCACCAGGGAAACAACACACCATTCTGCTTTTTCTCTGCTGGCCACAGAAACGTCTGTCTGTACCTCTGACTACAGAATCCCCTAATATGCATTAGAGCCAGTCTCAATACCAGAAACTTGGCTGTTTGTGCTACGTTTCCCTGAGAATTCATCACCTCCTACAAATTTAGACCAATTATACATTGTTAACATTGTAAATGGAAGGTCAGGTTACTGGTGAAGAAAGAAAATACCTGGTAACTTATGAGAGAGAAATTTTACTTCATCATTTGGGAGGGAATGGGTCATCTAATGGAATATATCCCTCCCAAAACATTATATCAGTCTTTCTCCTTAAGACACTGTCTTGTGCAAAAGTTGAAAGTAGTATATCGAGGGGCTAGAACCCACATAATACCCCTTAAACTGTATGTTTCTGACAGTTTTTGACACAAAATGCAAAGTACATTGTAAGTATAATCAGTAATAGTGATGATGGAGGTTGGTTAGCTCAGTAGGCTGGATGGCTAGTTTGTAATACGGTGTGATACTGATAGTGAGCATTCAATTCCTGCACTGACTAAGGTTATCATAAAGGACTCTCTTCTTCAACCTCTTCCCTTGCCTCAGGCTTGGTGACCCTCAGGTTAAACCACCACTAGTTGTCTCTCACAAATGAGAGAGCAGCCCTATCGTCCGCTCATACTATTGTGCCTTCAATTCATTTGGTGGCTATCTCTGGCTAGTCCAGCATTTATTGCCCATCCTAATTACCCAGAGGGCAGTTAAGATTCAAACACATTGCTGTGGTTCTGGAGTCACGTGTAGGCCAAACCAGGAAAGGATAATGGATTTCCTTCCCTAAAGGACACTAATGAACCAAATAATTTTTTTCATCAATTGACAATGGTTTTATAGTCATCATTAGACTTCTAATTGCAGATTCTTTATTGAATTCAAATTTCACTATTAGTATTAACAGAAACATACATAGTGTCTTTGAAGAAATGTATATTTGTATTTTGGCTTTTTGACCATTCAAATCAACTCCGCAGGGGTATTTAGTGGGGAGGAAGGGGATAGATGCAGAGATAGTGTCACAAAGCTGGTTCCTTTTTTTCTAAAAGCTGTTCCTTTTCTCAAGGATACTGTGTCCTTGATTTTTTTCAGAGGGGTCGTAAACGGGCCGAGCTTTGATTAGACTAGTTTGGTACAGAGATGAAAAGAATTTTGAGAGGTCATTTGTTGATATGTAAACAAATGAGACTTGAGGCCAAAGTGATCATGTTTTAGAAGTGACCTGTATAATGGAATGGGAGTGGTCAGCTCCTAGCTGAGCAGTTCAGTCCAGAACAAGTTAGGGGTTCAGCAGTGGACTGTGTGAACAGGCTCTCTCTCTCTCTCTCTCTCTCTGTGCCCTTCTAACTTCAACCTGTAAGCATCTGTTCCATTTATTTTTGACTAATCTTTAAGGGGGCTTGCTTATTGGGACTCTTGTGCATATTCGGAATTGCATAATTAAAGTTTAGTTTGAATAGACTGAGTTCTGTAGCAATTCTTTACTCTGTTCTTCGTGTTTCATTGTGCAATTTTGTGAATACATTTCTGTCTGTTTTAAACCTGGTAGTTAACCTCGCTAACTTATTCCGGGTAATTTTCACTGTACACTTACCAACACAAATTGCAAAGTTATGGTGTGGGTTACCTGCTCAAGAATGTTTTGAATTGTCTGGCTTAGACTTTGCCCCAGCAGAGGGTGGCACTGTGGCTCAGTGGTTAGCACTGCTGCCTCACAGTGCCAGGGACCCACGTTCAATTCCAGCCTCGGTGACTGTGTGGAGTTTGCACATTCAACATGTGTTTGCGTGGGTCTCCTCCAGGTGCTCTGGTTTCCTCCCACAGTCCAAAGATGTGCAGGTCAGATGAATTGGTCATGCTATGTTGCCCATAGTGTTCAGGGATGTATAGGTTAAATGCATTAGTCAGGTGGAAATGCAGAGTAATAGGGGAATAGGTCTGGGTGGGTTACTTTTCAGAGGGTCAGGGTGGACTTGCTGGGCTGAAGGGCCTGTTTCCATACTGTAGGAATTCTAATTCTAAAAGAGGTCTGCAGATTTTCTTCTGCCAGCATCACAAATATAGATTATTTATATCTGGCATGAGATCCATATTTTATTTCATTTTATTCAAATTTCCGGTCAATATAATAATCAGCCTTTGTATTTTGATTCTGAAACAGCTGACTGCCCATTTATTTTTAACGTTTCAATTTGGCTCTCATTTACTTCATGCTGAACATGATTCCCTTTGAACTTGCAGCACTCCGTTAGACCATAAGACATAGGAGCAGAAGCAGGCTGTTCAGCCCATTGAGTCTGCTCTGCCATTCAATGAGATCATACCTGATCTGATAATTCTCAACTCTGTTTTCCTGCCTATTCTGTATTGTGGTGATTGTGATGAGGCCAGCCAAATGGACCTCATAGAATATGAGTTCCCTAATTGGGCTTATTCATCTGGTCCAATCAGGGAGCTCTAATTGACAGATATGAATAAGAGTGTACAACGTGGGTGCTAGGGGAAAAAATAAGCACTAAAAAAAAATAAAAAATAAACAGGAATGTATTTTGATTTAGTCCCTGCCCTCCCTTCATTGTTTGATCACATAGCAAAAAAAAATGAATAGGAGTGTCGGATCACATAGCATTGACCTTTGTTGTGAAGGACACTGCTTGTCACTGGCCACTCGGGTGTTTTCCTATTTTCCTGGTGGTGGAAATTGAATAAAGATTCATGCACTTTGTGTCTCTCACTAAAAGAAGAAAGAAAAAAAAGGAAAAGAAAAGGAAAACAGAAGAAACAGGTATTCTCACACCTGCACAAACACACCATGGGTGTTGGGAGAAAAATATGCACTACCGCAGTTAGGCGGTTGTGTGGGGGTTAATAAAAGAAAAAAAAACAAATGGGGATTAAGGGCACTGCTTGTCACTGGCCTCTCGGATGTTTTTCTATATATATAAAAAAAATGAATAGAAGTGTCTGATCACACAGCATTGCCCTTTGATGCCAAGGACATTGCTTGTCACTGGCCACCCGGGTGTTCCCTAGCTTCCTGATGGTGGAAATTGAATAAAGATTCGTGCACTTTGTGTCTCACACCTGCACACACACACCATGGGTTTTGGGGGAAAATAAGCACTGCCGCAGTTAGGCAGTAGTGTGGGGGTTAATTTAACAACAAAAAAAGAAAAAAGAAGGGCAAAAAGAAAAAAACAATGAATAGGAGTGTCTGATCACACAGCATTGCCCTTTGATGCGAAGAACATTGCTTGTCCCTGGCCACCCGGATGTTTTCCTATCTTCCTGGTGGTGGAAATTGAATAAAGATTCGTGCACTTTGTGTCTCTCACTGTGTCAATAAAAATGTTACAAAGAAGGAAAAAAAAGAAAGAAAACAAAAGAGAAGAAAAGAATGAATAGGAGTGTCACCCGGGTGTTTTCCTATCTTCCTGGTGGTGGAAATTGAATATAGATTTGTGCACTTTGTGTCTCTCACTGTGTCTCACAACTGCACACACACACCATGGGTGTTGGGGAAAAATAAGCACTGCCGCAGTTAGGCGGTAGTGTGGGGGTTAATAAGAAAAGAAAAAAATAATGAAATAATTTTTAAAAATGAATAGGAGTGTCAGAAGTTCTGTTCACTTGGAGAGCTTGCTCTGAGGAAGCTGGAACAGTGTCAAGCACTATGCATGTATAAATAAAGGGTGATTGGATACCAACCTCAATGAAGTTAGAGAATATGTTGATGGAAGTGAACTTCCTCACTAGTTTGATTGAGCTTGGGGGATACCACTTTAGTAAAGGCAATTGTACAGCCTCACACAGGACATATCCTGCTCAGGAGGGAAAGATGTGTGTTCCACGCACCCGAAGTGACTTACTTGGCTACAAAGTTGGATTACATCCGCTGCAAGATAAAATGAGGTCAATCAAAGTTGTCCAGCTCCCATATCTGTACCATAGCTTAAGTCTTTCCTTGGATTGGTGAATTATTATTTAAAATTCATGTGTAACCTGGTGTCCATCCTGACACCTTTACATCTGCTGTTGAAAAAGGGTCAGCCTTGGAAATGGTTTCATATCCAAGATGTAGCCTTTAGGGAAGTGAAGAGGCAGTATCATCTCTAAAGTGATGGTATACTACGATCCCCTGTGAGATCTGGTGCTGACATACTGTACTGGGGTAGTGTTGGCTCACAGATGGCCCAAATGGACAGGAAGGCCCAGTAGCATTTGCTACCCGGACTTTAGATGATACAGGGCGTGAATATACCCAGATAGGGAAGGAAGGTTTGGAGATCATCTTTGGCGTGAGGAAATTCTACCAATATCTTTACAGATGTAAATGTGTAGTAATAACAAACCACAAACCCCTGCTAAGGCTACTCAAAGAGGATAAGGCCATGCCTTCAGGTCAAATTCAGTAGTGGGTTCTCATTCTAAGTGCATAGAATTACAAGTTGGAGCTCTGTCCAGGAGGCCAAGTAGCGGGCTTATGCTCGAAACGTCGAATTCTCTATTCCTGAGATGCTGCCTGGCCTGCTGTGCTTTGACCAGCAACACATTTGCAGCTGTGATCTCCAGCATCTGCAGACCTCATTTTTTACTCCAAGTAGCAGATGCCTTGAGCCTCCTCCTACTGGCAGATATACCATCGGTGATGCCGTCACTGGATGAATCCTTTCTGGTTTTAAACCATCTGGACACCCTTCCAGTCACCACTGACAGTATCAGATTGTGGATGCAAAAAGAAAAATCCAGTCCTGGCAAAACTAAAACAGCTGGTGATGATGGGGGAAACAAAAGGGCGATCACATCCAGAATTGAAACCTTTCTGGACCCAGCAAGACCAGATTATTATTATTTTATTACCATTAGTATTACCATTTTATTACAGGGAGCAAGAGTGATTGACCAAGCAGAGGTCACTGCCAAATACTGGCTGAACTGCACAAGAATCAACCAGGGTGTCCAAAATGATGCTGGTGAGAAGTTACTTCTGTTGGCCAGGATTGGATGCAGACATGGCTGCATTGGTAGAGCAGTACCCAGAGTGCCAACAAGGCCAAAGGTTACTAGCAGCAGTTCCCTCACATTTGTGGGAATGGCTGGGTAAACCCTGGACACAGTTACATGTCGACTGTGCAGGATTTTATTGGTCAGAGTATTGAGTACAGGAGTTGGGAGGTCATGTTGCAGCTGTACAGGACATTGGTTAGGCCACTGTTGGAATATTGCGTGCAATTCTGGTCTCCTTCCTATCAGAAAGATGTTGTGAAACTTGAAAGGGTTCAGAAAAGATTTACAAGGATGTTGCCAGGGTTGGAGGATTTGAGCTACAGGGAGAGGCTGAACAGGCTGGGGTTGTTTTCCCTGAAGCATTGGAGGCTGAGGGGTGACCTTATAGAGGTTTACAAAATTATGGGGGGCATGGATAGGATAAATAGACAAAGTCTTTTCCCTGGGTTGGGGAGTTCAGAACTAGAGGGCATAGGTTTAGGGTGAGTGGGGAAAAATATAAAAGAGACCTACGGGGCAATTTTTTTCACGCAGAGGGTGATACGTGTATGGAATTATTGCCAGAGGATGTGGTGGAGGCTGGTACAATTGCAACATTTAAAAGGCATTTGGATGGGTATATGCATAGGAAGAGTTTGGAGGGATGGGGACCGGGTGCTGGCAGGTGGGAGTAGATTGGGTTGGGATATTTGGTCGGCATGGACAGGTTGGACTGAAGGGTCTGTTCCATGCTGTGCATCTCTATGACCTTTCATGGTCTAGATGTTATTAGTCATTGTCGACACTCACTCAAAGTGGTTGGACGTGCATGGAGTTCATTTGTCAAATGTGGGGACAACAATAGAAAAGCTGCAAGCATCCTTTGCAATCCACAGACTCCCAGACCTGGTCACAGACAACAGGCCATCATTTACCAGCAGGGAGTTGGCATATTTCTTAAATTTGAATCACTTTCAGCTATAAGGACAATGTTCAAGGGTCTGGCGGAAAGAGCAGTTGAAACTTTCAAGGTTGGCTCCCAGTAATAGCCTACAGCTTTACTCGATACCAAACTGGCCCGGTTCCTGTTTGATTATCGGATCACCCCCTTGTGCAACAACAAGTATAGCTCCAGGAAAGCTGCTAAGGGGGAGAAGACTCCGCACCAGATTAAACCTAATCTTCCCAAACCTGTGGGGGGAGGGTAAAATGGCTTCAGGAACCCAGATGCTGGACAAAAGACTCCTCTAAGCAAGAGACACAGTTTACTTCAGGGGACAAAGTTTGGTGCCAAAACCACAGAAGTGGCCCTGCATGGGTAAGAGGCATGGTTAATACAAGGTCAGGTCCCACAATGTACAAAGTTTGGGTAGGTAAGGTGCTGGAGCAAGCACATAGACCACATGAAAGGTGCAAACTCACAAATGGAGCAGGGATAAAACATACCTGACACCTCACAACACCCAGAAAGGCTGTCAGAACACATAGGTTCTCCCCTTCTGTCTCACATCACAGAAACCTCGGAGTGTGAAATGGACATGTCGGATGCCCTAGCCTCGACACCTTTACTGCTTGAAGAAGCGAATGAATTTCTTACGAGATGCTCCGGGCGCAAGAGGCAGGTTATGGTCTGGTACACGATGCCCGTATCTGAAGCTGAGTTGGAAGATCAAGATCTGGTGTGAAAACACCCCAGCAGAGGCTATACAAGAAAAAGCAGGCCTAGGTCCCCAGACATAGAGGAGGAAGGATGTAGCCAAGTGTCCCTCATAGAAAGTGAGTTCGCTGATTGGGACTGTTAACCCGGTCCTATCAGGGAGCCCCGGCTGACAGATATAAACAAGAATGTCAGACATCCTGTTCACTCTGAAACAGCCAGACCAGTGTCAAGTACTATGCATGTGTAAATACAGGGTGACTTTGTGACAAGGTACTAGCCTCTGTGGAGTTATTCCACCTATATCCTTTGGTTTCCTTACTAATTAAAATTTTATGTATCTCAGTCTTGAATATACTTAATGTCACAATCTTGCCGAACATCTGTGAGATTTGTTATCCTTTGAAGAAGAAATTTCTCTTCATCTTTGTAGCCCCTTATCTTGAGATTTTGTCATCTGGTACTAGGGTTTCCCATAACAGGGAGCAACCACCCTGCATCTACCTTGTCAAGTCTGAAGAATCTTGTATGTTTCAATAAAGTTGTCTCTCGATCTTCAAAACACCAATGAATACAGGCCCATCCTACTCAATGTCTCCTCATAAGACAGTCCTTCCATTCCTGAAACAAAAACAAATCGCTGGAGAAACTCAGCAGATATGGCAGCATCTGTGGAGAGAAAGCAAAAGTTAACATTTTGGAACCAGTGACCTCCTTCAGAACTGGAGTAATTATTAGTGTGACTAACTATTAGTGTCTTCTACCGTGAAGACTGATGCAAAATATTTATTCAACTCCTCTGCCAATTCCTTGTTCCCCATCATTATTTTGCAGCCTCTTTTTCTAATGGGCCTTTGTTCGCTTTGGCTTCTCTCTTCCTTTTTGTATCTTTAAAGAAACTCTTGCTGTCCAGTTTGATATTACTTGCACGTTTACTCTCAAAATTAAGTTTCTCCCACTTTGTTAATTTTGTAATCATCTTTTGTTGTTTTTAAATTGCCCAATACTCTGGCTTACCACTAAACGTTGCCACTCTCAGGTCCAACTTGAGCCTTATAATTAAACCTGCTGGCAAGGCTGCCACTGTTGTTGTTTGGTGAATTATCTTCTATGTTGTAGAGACACAACACCAACATTATACAATCATTTCCCAAGTTGCCACTGACCTCACCTCCCTTGTGTATTTCCCCAAAGGCCCATTCTACCCCTATCTACCTTCTTCCCATGGTATATAAACAGAACTGACCTGGTGGATACACCATTTCAACTTGTTCTTGTCTGATGGAACTTATTTTCTTCTATCTCAACTCAATTATTTTCACTTAATCCAATCGCTTCCTCCTTTTGTCTCTGTCTCTTCCAAGACTGAATGCCACTTTAACGGTTTCCAGTTTCTTGGCCATATTCAACTGCTTTACGTCATCAACACCCATCCCTTCTATACCTGCATGCCTAACCAAGAGGCTGTGAGGTTTCTGTTTCTTCCTTGAGCAGAAGTCCTGCCAATCCCCATCCTCTACCATCCTCCTGTACCTGACTGAACCTTTCCTTTGACCCCAATTACTTCCTCTAAACATATGGTCCAGCTACAGCAGGCTGCATGGATGGCTGTGGTTACCTTTTTGTTAGATATATGAATTTTTCTTTGCTTCTCCAAATCAGACCCTCTCCCTCAGTCCCTCAGATTGATAATAGCATTTGTGCTATTCTGTTCTTGTATTCTTCTCTGAGCCCAAACCTGAAAGTTTAATCTATTTTGTTTGTAAATTCCATATCTCTGTCTTTCATATGATCAATCTCTGATTCTTCCCAAAACTTCCTCAACTTCTCCCTTTCCATTTATAGTGACAGTGTCTCAGCAGTATAGGTACTCACTGTAAGTTTATTTAGTGCAACAGCTCTCTGCAATGTACTTCCCTTCGCCCTCAATTCCATTTTCCCAGTTTCTGTTCTCTGATATATCTGTTCTGATATTACAATCTCCCATATTAGAGCTTCCAGTATGTCTTTGTTTCCCTTCAACCAAACATTCCCTTCCATTGTGACTGGCCATCTTCTCAACCATGTCCATCCTATTTCTTGCACTCCTGTTCTCGCTGATTCCAATCCTCCCCAACCCAATAATAGCATTCTCATCATCCTCACTTTCCACTCACAGCCTTCACAAAAAATAGATCATCCTCCACCATTTCTGCCATCTCCAATGTGATGCCATTACCAAAGTCATTTATCCCTCCCCTTTCAACATTCCAAAGGGATCATTCCCTCCATGTTATCCTGCTCCATTCCTCAATCAGACCCAGCCACCCCTTCCCAGTTGCCTTTCCATGCAATTGCAGGAGAAGCAGCACCTACCCTTTCCACTGTGTCTGACTTGAAACACTCTGTCCAAAGGAAGCTTCATTTTACTTTTAGTTCTCTCAATTTGTACTTGCTGCTCACAGTACGGTCTCCACTGCACATGTGGATTACATACAGACTGCGACTGTTTTTCCCCCAAGCATACCTCTATGTTTATGGTCACTTTTCATTTTAGATCACTAGTTTACTTCCGCTCGATCTTCATTTCTCAATGAAACACTTTCACACTTTACGGTCTCAACATTGAGTTCAGATCATAATCTCTGCCTGTACATTTTCTTTCCCCTGAAATCCACTTTTAAAGATGATGATCCCGCTATTTCCTATTTACACCTTCTCTTGACCCGATTTTTGTTTCTACTTGTTTGGTTACTATCTCCTTTTGCCTTGCACCATCATCAATTTTAGTCATTCCAGAGGATCACAGACTTTTGTTCTTTCCTCAGAAGTCTCACAACAACTTGTCAAGGGCAATCAGGGATCAATAAGAAACAATTTTCTTGCCAATGATGAAAATGATTGACTAAACTAAATAACATTTAAAATAGGATCTTCATCTGTTTTAACCATTCAATGCATTGATTGATTTATTGTTGTTACAAGGACTAAGATATAGTGAAAAGTGTTGTCTTGTGTGCTATACAGGCAGATCCTCTACAGATGTTGAGGAAGATGTTAATAAATCCTTCAACAATGTGCCCAAGAATAATGCATTATGTCAGAGCCTGTGGAATCAGAGGACAATAGCACAACAGATCGATAGTGGCTGCAAGACAGAAAGCAGGGAGGAAAAGTGAAGGGTTGTTTTTCACAGTAACAGAAGGTAGTGTGTGATGTCATATAATGGTCAGTACTGGAACCATTGCTGCTGCTCACAATATACATGAGCAATTTGGACTCTGGAATCAAAACCGCTTTCTAATTTGTGAATATCACCAATTTGGGAGGGAAGCAATACTAAGGAGGACCACATTCCTGAAGAAGGGCTCATGCCTGAAACGTCGATTCTCCTGCTCCCTGGATGCTGCCTGACCTGCTGCGCTTTTCCAACAACACATTTTCAGCTCTGATCTCCAGCATCTGCAGTCCTCACTTTCTCCTAAGGAGGACCACAACAAATTACGAGAGGGCAATAATAAACTTAGTGATTCCACATAAAAAATGGCAAATAAAGTTCATTGTGCAGTACACTTCAGTAGAAAGAATAGGGGAGGTCATCAGAGAAGTGACCAGATAGGTGTCAAAAATTATGTAAGGTTTTATGAGTGGCTCCAGGGAGGGGTTTCTGTTGTGGAGAGGATCATAACATTGAGAAGACATCAATATATATTGGTCATCAAGGTAACTAGTGGGGAATTTGAAAGAAACTTTTTTTTTATCCAAAAAGGGCTTAATGTGAAATGAACAAAAGATGGAACTCAATATCAGAGTGAATAGTGTAGATACAATTATAGGGAAGCTAAAGAAACTTGACAGCGAACTGAATACCTGGTTACAATGATTGATTTGGAGACGAAGAAGGGTGTGAGCAGCATAAACCCCCGTTTGGACTGGTTGGGCCAAATGGTTTGTTTCTATACCATATATTTAATGTAAACCTGTGTGATTGCCACTTTGATGATACAGCACATCCCAGGGATCTAATGTTGGATCTTCCTGACCTGCAATTACTCAGTAAAACCCTTCTCCCACCCCCTTAATCTCTCTTTTTAAAAGTAGTTACCAATGCAAGGGAACCGTGAAGTTTGGTGCACTCATGTATTTGATGACCTGGGATTTCCAACTCCACAATGATGCAATCTGAGTAACTGACTAACATTGACACTACCTATTGAAGGATAGTAGGTGTACAAGAGAGGTGAGGCGATTTATAGCAATAAGTTTCAGTTCCCGGAGGCGAAATTTGTTATTTTGTTTTTAAAAAAACAGACATCATACTATGCAAATTAAATTATGACATACTTTGGGGCGGGGTGCTGTAGTGTTTCAGAACACTAGCCTCAACACAAACTTCATTCGTCTCAGAGGGAATTTCTGCTCAACTTCCCTTCACTCACTCGCTGACTGGATTCGCTTGGCCAAATCTTCGTTCAATCTAAACGCATTTGACAAGTTTAAAGAGTTGCAAAAAATCGGCGCCTAAAATCTGACCGGCACTTGAAGGGAGTGAATAAACAAAGTCGCGTAGGTGTTAGATTTGTTGTGATAAAAGCAAAATATTGCTCAGTCGTTCTGCTTCGGTAATCCCCCTTTAATTGTGAGTGAGTTTTGCAGGTATTTAAGTACAGGCAACAGATTAGTGCCGTGTTGGTCTGCCGGTGGCAGGTTTGACTATTGGATGCCTTTAGAGTGTATGCAGATCACAGGGTGATAAAAGTCAGAGGAGAGAGAGAGGGGAGGGAGCCAGCGGTAGCTCAGCGCTAGTCAAGACAGGATAGGAAGCCTCGCTTTAAGAGCACCTACTACAACATGGCTGCGTGCACACATCTCCCCATGTCTCTCCTCTGCCTGCTGGTCTTAGCGGGCGCGATTGCAGGCGATGGGGCTCATTTTCCAGAGGAGATCGAGCGGGAGGAGTCGGCCTTGCAGAGGCCGAAGGTCTTGCTGGCCATCATTGCCCGGAACGCGGCGCACACACTGCCCCACTACTTGGGCTGCATCGAGAGACTGGACTACCCAAAGGACAGAATCGCTCTCTGGTGAGTTTGAAACAGATCCGTTTTTTATTTTGCTTTTTTTTTGAAAAAAAATAACAAACACCTTGAATGGTGCTCCCAAGTTGCGTTGATGGAGTTGTGTCTGGTCTGGGGAAGACGAAGTGTGAGCAGAGGATGTGGCTGAATTCTGGATTCATACTTTCCCTCAGCTCCCGGCTCAGTGGGAGTCCCGCTGATATCTGCACCACTTTCAAACAAACGATTTAAAGCGCCTTAGCAGGTACGAGGAGGGAGAACGTGTGAGGAGCTGCCTGGGTAGTTTTATCCAGCTCTGGCTCAGAGGCACCTGTGTGAAATATTCTCAGAGGTTATGGGGGGTGGATTGGCCGCTTTGTTTACATGGTGCTAAAATGTGAATTGGTGTGGGCAGTTTGTGCTCTCGGGTGTCCGCACGTCTCGTTTTGTTTCTGCGTTAGCACAAGAGCCTTATTCATTCCCGAATTCTGCATTCCCGGAATGGGACGGATACAAACCACTGCGTGAGACTGATTGCCCTTAAAACCGGCTTAACGGAAAGCAGCGGAGCTCCACAACATCTCCTTGGTGTGAACTAAATATAATGGGAGGGAGTGGAGGAGAGAGGGAGAGGCGTCGCTCCACTGGATTTAGCCGCAGGGGACTGTACTTTGTTGCATTGCGTTAACGCCGCCCCTCCGTTGTTATGGATTTAATTCATTCTAATCACCTCTGGCATCAACTCCCCCCAAACCCCTGCTTGTACACAAGTGCTTCCGCACCAGCGCGCAGCTCCCAATACTGTCAGCTCTTACCCGTGTCTGTAATGCACACTTGGACATGGGCGGGGGGTGGAACCAGTATTCCAGTGAAGTTGGGGGTGGGGGACTGGGGGAGCAAGACGGTGTAATCTTGAATTCTGCTGAATAACTGAGCTCAAAGCACGTGGAATGCCTTAGATTTGTTTGTTGGATAGAGTTAGACTCCAATGTTTGTTTTTTTCAGATGCTACTGTACAGAACCGAACTGCTTTAAAGAGTATATGTATATATGTATATGTATATTTTTGAATTGAAAAGATTACAGTGCTGGGGGGGATGGGGACGCAGTGCGCTCAGCCCCTCCAAGATCTCACACAAATATACTTCCCATTTCCCACCACTTATCCCCGCACTGTTGTCTGCACATCTTCCCCCTGCACTTCCTGCAAGGGTACATTTTGTCCCGAGGGTTGTCACTTTTTTAGGAGGATGGTGGAAATTTTCCCCATGGACACTGACGAGCAATCCAAACGTACTATGAACACCGTAGCATTAAAATAAACTGATTTTATAGTAAACTTCACATATTGTGAGATTTCCTTGGAGGAGCTTTTTATTTTCACCCTTATGGAAGGTTTTGAGAAGGCGATTGGGGTTATTTATAACGTGATAAAACCTCCCTCGCAGTAAACTAGTTTTAATGTCTCAGGACAAATGAGCGACATCCCATTGAAACTGCGCGATGGTCTCGTCTGGAGGTTGGAAGCCAGTGCTGATGTGTTACTGTGTAGCGTGTGTGAGAGCTAGTGAACTCCTAATGATGTTGACAGAGCTCATCAGTTGAGAGTTGGAGGATGTTTAGTAGCCAGGGGTATGATGTGTGTGTGCCTGCCTGGACTTGCATTTGAATATGCGACGTGATGCCTGGCGTTTCCTAGAAATCTTATTGTTGAAATAATAAAACGGAGGATTTTATTGGCGTTAAGTAACAACTCCGGCTGGTCATTTATTCCAATCCAGCCGACAATGGGTTAGCTTGGTTCATTCATCCTTTCACTGTCACTGTCGCCCGTAGTTAAGACAGTATTTTGTCAATGAACATGTTTGGCAGGGGAGGGAAGAGTTACGATTAAAATCGTTCTTGTTTTTGGTTTAACATTGAAAAATGCCAACATCTCCACTTCAGTTCTAATAATCTGGCGCTGCTGCTCGATAAGGTGTTTTTGACTGAAATAAAATGAAGGACAGAGTTCACGTTTTCTGAAACGTTAGCTCCACGTTTCTCCCTCTTCACAAACCTGCCGAGTTTCTCCAGCACTTTATGTTTATGTTTGAAGGTTTCTGACTGAACCTTGCTCCGTGTCTTTATTTTGGGACCTGCGCACTCGTTGAACCTGTTCGAGATTTATTTACATTCGTCCCCGATTGGTAAACATTGGCTTTCCCGGAATCTCCAGGACTGGGGAGAAATCGTGCAGCCTGTATTCACAGTAGGACGGAAACTTGTTCCCAGGGTAATAATCCAAGATTGGGAGCGGTTATCCCCATATATGTTCGGTTTGCGTCCTGCTTCTATCTTTTTTTTGTTAGTGCAGGGATGCGGGAAACACAAGCAGCGCCTGATACTGGTCAGTCCCTTGGCCATGGGGCAGGCAGTCTGTCAATGCGACTCTTTGAAACGCACCAAGAGGTTTCCACTCGGCTGTGTGTGTGTGTGCAGTACAGAGCTCGTAGTATTGGGCAGATCAGACTTCACTCGCCCCCGCCAGCCCATCCCCATATAGGGCAGCGGCAGAGTATGCGCCATCCAGTCAAACAGTGCCTGGGTGTCCTGGCGGACTCTGAAGGTGAGGGACTTCCTAACCTGCGAGCGGACGGCGTGCAGTCTCAGTCCACAGGAGACTGACCCATCACACAGCACCAGACCCCAGCTGGTGGGGGAACTGCCTCCGCTCTCAGGTTAGCAGGAAGCTCTCCGCTTTCAGTGATGTCCCAGTTTTATCTGCAGTCATACAATGGAATATGGGTGCTTTCTTGCCTGGATCTAGCAGTGAGGCTGTGCTGTCCTGCTTTATCACCTACCCTCCCCCCCAAATCCGGTGCTACACACGAGTGTAGGGGCGGATTTAGTCCATTCAAGCGCCGCCCCCGCCTTCATGTTACTGTATACAAACATCCCAGCTCTCGCTGTCAATACTCAATGCAGCTGCCTCTGCATGGATGTTGTACAATAACCTAGATTCCTTCCAGAAAATAAAGTGTGGGAAGGGAAACCAGTCAGTGGCTATCCTGTGGTCTAATTGTGGTTGTGTGTGTGTGTGTGTGTGTTTGTGTTTGACAGATAAAAAAGGTTTCCAATGATCTACGGACAACAGTTGCCGAACATGCAGTGCAGTGGGATCCCAAAGTATCAGGCATTCGCCAGCGAAGGCTTTCCGCATCTCCAACACTTTCACATCTTTTGCTTTTCACTGGAGTGAAGAGCCTGCTTTTTTCCCCCGAGGATTTGATATCCAGCAGTGCCCTGCCCGATCTCGGCTGTTTGTGTGGGGACATCGCTGATTCAATTAGCCTGCTGATTTTTATCCTGGCGAACCGCAGGGTGGGATGGGGGGAGAGAGGCAGCAGTGTGGGGGTCAGCCCAGCTCATTGAGTTTGGAAGCATTCCTGGTAGTTTGATCAGATAATGTTTTGTCCACTTTAAGTTTATAAACATTATGGCATCCCTTTCTCTGTCTTAATCGAGTTTGATTCAAACCTGAGGTCTACATAGAACAACAGATATTAGAGAACAGAGGAATTCACATCCCCACCTTGTCTGTGTTGTACTGATTCTCTTGTAACTTTGTTTTGGTCAATTTTCTCAAATTAGACCTTTACATGTATTTGTACCATTCTCGTTAAAAATTGGTCTCGCCTGTACTCCAATAGTCACTTGTAGTAAATCATTCCTTGGCATAATAGTACTCAATAAAACTGCTTTCCTTCTCCCTTGGTTCATCAGGTATGAATCTTATCTGTGTCCTCTTGTTGCCCATTCATCTTGCAGCAGAAACAATCTTCTGCAACTTACTCTGTGAAGTTTCACAGATCACTACTATGCTGACTGCTGCTCTCCCTCTGTCTCTGTCTCTATGCATGGGTCCCACGTATGTTTAACATATTCGAGTGATAAGTAAAAGAAAAACTTTAGCAGTGATCATGATAAATCATCTTCTCAATAATTATTAACTGTTTGGAGTCCCTATAATATGCATTTCATATCTGTATACATTGCTTCTGAATTGGATGTCAGCACATTCAGTGTTTTTAACATTCTGTGAATGTATTATCATTCTGCATGCTTCCTGTGAACATTTCCTTGGTAAATTCTCCTGTTCACCATAGCATCGGTTTTGCAATCAGTGGCAAAGTGGTAGCACTCCCTGATGATCTGAATCAAAGTTGCCTGACAAAAATCAAGCAATCTCTATGCCATTGACTTTCTTTCCCAACACTAGTTTGAATCTGACACCAACTTAAGGGAATCTCCAGGCATCCAGTTACCGTGATGTCATCAAACAGACAATCATGTCAAAGCAGTCTCTCAAATTACAAACCCGAAGCCGAAATACGATGATCCTCTTTCATTTCTAACTAAAGTAACAGAGACAGCAAAACATTTGCTGGCAATTTAGTATCTTTATTGAAATGTGACTTTTTAATGCAGGGTTTCCAGTTATTGTTTCATTAGAATCTTTAACAAAATTTCCCCATTATAGATAAAGCTGTCAATGTATAAAGATTGATCTTGGAACATTCAGTAATACAAATTCTCTTGACAATTTCTTCAGTAGTAATACTATCCTAGGACTTGGTATCCTATTCTAATTACTATTCTTTAACAAAGTGGAACATTTTTCAGGGAGGTGTTAAGACTGATAATCCAGAGTAAAAGGAGAAAGTGAGGACTGCAGATGCTGGAGATCAGAGCTGAAAATGTGTTGCTGGAAAAGCGCAGCAGGTCAGGCAGCATCCAAGGAGCAGGAGTATCGATGTTTCAGGCATAAGCCCTTCTTCAGGAATGGCTTCATTCCTGAAGAGGGGCTTATGCCCGAAACGTCGATTCTCCTGTTCCTTGGATGCTGCCTGACCTGCTGCGCTTTTCCAGCAACACATTTTCAGCTTCAATCCAGAGTAAAAGGTCAAGTTCTCATCAGTTTAGTGATTTCTAATTAATTAGTGCAGAGGAACTTAAATATTACACTCTGCCATATCTTCAGCTGTGTCTGTGAGACTCTCACCTGTCAGAGAAATAATCATACCTAAGGTTGACAGTTTTGTGTCATCACTACTGCAGTATTGAGGGCATTAATAGTGAAAATTCTCCATGTAATTCTGTCGTGCTTTAGTTACACTCTCCCATCAGTGGAAGCACTGCAACACAGGAAGATGTAATTACAGTGTGACAAGTTTACATCAGCTGTTTGCATTATGAATGCTTATGTAGGAGTTTAACATGGAGATATATAAAATTAAGCACCGAATGTATGAATTTAAGCAGGAGCTGAATGTTGTTTATATGTCTTGATCTAATTATTGCAAATCATGCTTCATCAAAAGGTTGCACGTGACATTAATTATCAATTGCACTGAAAGGAGGTTTCTGATTCAGAAACATGAAGATGATTATCAAATTTAAATGTTACACACATTTGTCTAAAATGTACATCAAAAGACCAGTATCTAGTCTGTATGAAACTGAGAGCATCTCTCTTCATCTACCTCAATCAGGGCATCCTTCTGTCCCATTCTCCTTCATGTACATTTAGTTTCCCTTTAAATATACCAATGTTAATCACTTCATTGCCCAAAGGAATAGAAAGGGATTAGTACTGCAGGAATGGTCTTCATAAAAAGCTAGCAGAAAGTTCACACTTTCCCGCAATATACTCCAGTTGTGGCCTTCTTGCCCAGTCACTTAACTGGTACATATCCCTTTGTTTCTTTTCATCCTTCTCACAGTTTACTTTTCCACCAAATTTTGTATTGTCAGCAAACCTGGGTGTATTATACTCAGCCTTCTCATCTAAGTCATTTACATAGCCTGTAAATAACTCAGGTTCAACTATTGCTCCTTGCAGCCTGCCAACTCAAGAGTGACATGTTTATTAGTATTCTCTGTTTACTGCCATTTAAGCAATCTTAAATCATGCCAATAAATTACCCCCAATTCATGAGAGGTTATCCCTAAATTCTCCAGGTGTCATTTATGGGTGAATATGTTGTATCTATGGTTCCTATTTTTGGCTACCCTGATTAATGAAGAAATCTAAACTTATGGTATCAAACCCTTTTTATAATATCTATCTCTCTTAGGTTATACCTCAGTCTTATTCTCCTTTCTGGATAAAAGAGGCCCAGCTTATTCAATTGTTGCTGATACATCTAATTCCTGGTATATTCTTTTGAACCAATACCTCTATATCCTTTTTGTAACAGGAAAACCAAAACTGTTAGGGTCTCACCAAGGTTTCTTACAGATTAACATAATTCCTTTGCTCTTCAATTCCATCCCTCTGTCTTATTCTTCAGTGACCCTAATAACCCATATCTCTACCTTTTTAGTTTAGTTTATGCTAAAGATACTGAAAATATTGGCTACAAGAGCAGGCCAGAGGTTCAGACTCCTGTGGTGAGTACTCTCTCTTTTTAGGTCTCCAAAGCCAGCCCACTGTCTACAAGGCAGAATTCGGACTGTGATGGAATTGTGCCCACTTGCCTGGAAGGCTGCAGCACTCAAGAAGCTTTTCACCCCCCAGGACAAACTAGTTTGCTTGATTAGCGATATATTCTCAAACATTCTGTCCCTCCACCTCCAATGCTCAGTCTGAGCATTGCGTACAATCTACAAGATATGCTGCAAAATTCATCTAGGCTCCTTGGACAAGACCATGCAAACCCTTGAGCACTTCCACCTAGAAGGACAAGGGCAGCAGATACATGTTAAATTCTATGAGGTTTCCTCCAAGCACCTCTAACCACCTGCAAGCTTTCCTCTTAGCCACTCACTATCCTGACTTGGAAATATATCACCGCTCCTTCGCTATCTGGCTCCCCCCAGATTGATTCCTGAAGAAGGGCTCATGCCTGAAACGTCGATTCTCCTGCTCCTTGGATGCTGCCTGACCTGCTGCGCTTTTCCAGCAACACATTTTCAGCTCCCCCCAAATTGATGTCATCACAGTACCCTGACTAACCTATCTATAATTCTAGGACTGTTTGCACTTGGATACCCAGCGTCTAGAGCGACCAAGTGCCGAAGTGACGCTGGCCAATCCCCTGGAGTGGAATTGGACAAGACACTTTACTGACCCTTGTTCCACTTTGTCCTCCTAAAAACTGCTATCCTTTAACTTTTTGACTGTCCTTTGACTGGGCCATTTCATGAAACACTTGCAGTGTGCTTGCTGTGTAAGCTACTGGTGAACACTGCAGGTGTAATGTTAATGCACCACAGTGCTATGCAGCAATACACATAGTAACCAATCAGTGCTCCCACTGTGACAAATTGCCTGCCCCATCATCTGTGATAATAATGAAATGTAACCCACACAGAGGCTGTCGAAGCACAGAACACAAGTTAGTGCTGAAGTCAGTGAATGTGCGCTAAGAGAGCAATGTAAATAGAAGTTGGAGCTTCCCGTTAAGTGCAGATTAATTGAACACAAATAGAACCTGTGCACATGAATTAGGTGAATATGTGTCCCTTTGCACAAAGTGACTCAGAAGAAGCATGCAAGTCATAAGTACCCCTGAACTCCAAAGGAGTACATTGAAGGGCTTAAGTAATATGTGAGTTGGTCCAACAGCAGGGATGTTGATGTGGTGGGGTTGGTGGATTGTTGATGCCAACTTGAATGGATGATGGCTCATAAAGGATGGTGGCTGTGGAGGGATACAGGAATGTTGTTGTGAAGGAGCAGTTGGATGATGGCTAGGATAAGATTTGGCGAACTGCAGCTGAAGATACCCTTTCTGACTGACTTGTCAGGGATTTACATTGTCCAACTTCTCAGGGAATGAGAGAACACTTGGAAGTCTTGTTTCAGTAAGTGAAGTTGTGGCAACTGCATGGGAGTGAGGTAGTTTCTGCTGAACGGCAAGATTCTGATTTCACCATTGAAGGCTTGAGGGAGAATATGGTAAAATATTTTGTCAATATCGTGATTCTAATTTCTCATTCTTTTCTTATTTTTCCCACATTCTTGCTATCATCCACTCCACATCTATAAGGGAAATATTTCACCCCATGTTTCTCCTTCCACAGACGCTACCAGACCGCTGAATATTTCTAGCATTTTCTATTTTGATTTTGCTGCTTTTAATGACATGTGTATTGCCACTGCAAAAGCTATTTGACCTGTACTATTTTGGTTCCGTGTGTACAACTTGGACATTGAGAAGAATATTACCTTTTACATTTTGCAAAGGCTTTATAATTTATTGTGCACCTTGTGTACTGTTCCAATGTATATCTCAGTAGTACATCTTGCATAATTAAAAGTATGATATCAGTGAGATAGTCCATGTTGTGTGGCAAAAGTGACATGCTGAAACCTATAACTAAAACAGGTGAAGGTTGGGTTAACTGCAAAGGCCATTTCTGGCAATCAATTGAAGCATTAAAAGAGATGAGACTCAAAAAGATTTCTTCTCTTTAAATTTATGGAGATCATTCATATTCTTGAGCTCTGAAAATATCAAGAATTTAAAAGTTACTTGTGGTGTACAGAATTCAAAATGTAAAAGGCAGGAGATTTAGAGCGGACTTGAGGAAATTTGTTTCCACCCAGAGGATGATGGGGGTCTGGAATGCCTTACCTAGAAGGATATTTGAGGCAGGAAGACTCTCAATCTTTAAAAAAAAATTGGATGAGCACTTGAAGTGTCATAATATTCAAGACTATGGGCTTAGTGTGGGAAAGTAGGACTCGTGTGGATAGTAGCATATTTTTGCTCGTATGGACTTGATGACCAAAGATCCTCTTCTGTACTGTATGATTCTGTGATCCTAAGATTAGTAGGTGAATAAAATCTGCTAAATATGTAATTTAATTCCTCACATAAAAAAATACTTTAAAACCATTGAGCACATTGAATGATAACCACTGTTCAGAAGCAGACTGTGTAAAACTGGAACTTGCACTGAATACTGAGCCTCAACTGTGCAGTTTGTTAATTTAACACTACGCACAAGGAATCTTGTGACTGAAGGCCCCTTATTCAATTGCAGTTGTGGTCAAATGCTTGCTTGTGCTCAAAGTGTCCACATGCAGCCTCAGGTTTGACAAATGTCAAATAATTATTGGAGTTAGATGTTTAAGAGTCTCAGTGCTAACAGGCTTTTTCTATGGAGTAGAGCAGTGTAGTTTCTTGTGGGTTTTATGTGTAGAAAAATGTTAGGATAATGTGACATGTGCAAAAAAAAAATGGACCAGCTATTGTAGTGGGTACAAATCCAAAATACTTGGAATTAGCAGACCAAGGAAGATAAGGTTTAGGTATTGAACATACCTGTAGATGACCGGTTCAAGGATAATGGTAGTGGTCATGTAGTGGTGATATCACATGGCTAATAATCCAGAACCCAGGCTCATGTACTGGGTACATGGATCTGAATCCCATTGTGGCAAATGGCAAAACTTGAATTCAATTTATAAAAAGTCTGGAATAAAGAGCTGGCATAATAGCAGCCATGGAACCAGTGTCAATTATCATCAAAACTCATCTGATTCACTGATGTCCTTTAGGGAGGGAAATTTGCCATCCCTACCTGGTCTGGCCGACATCTGACTCCAGAACACCAGCAATGTGTTCACCTTTGATTGCCCTCTTGGCAGTTGGGGATATTCCACAAACGCTGGTCGAGCCAGCAACACCAACATCCCATGAATAACTTTTAAAAATGATAATAGACCTCAGATGTATGAGTTTAGTAGTGCACAAATTGGAAATCATTAAGTGAGTTTATATGATTGATATGGAAATCTTATGAATAAAGTACTGAACAAAGAAATGGTGATTGGAAATATATGCACTGGGGAGTATGAATGAAACTCAAAAAAAGTCCAGAACCAGAGCATATGATGATAAAATACAAGACAGACTTTTTAGGGTGATTCAGTTCTTCATACAAAGAAAGCAAGATCTCTCTCCCACAAAAAGCTGTTGAGGTTAGGATTAGTTGTAATTCAAAACCTGAAAATAAATGTCTTATTGGATTAAGAGACTCCACTTGGGTAAATTGAGCTAAGCTATAGTTTGGAGAAAGTGAGGACTGCAGATGCTGGAGATCAGAGCTGAAAAATGTGTTGCTGGAAAAATGCAGCAGGTCAGGCAGCATCCAAGGAGCAGGAGAATTGACATTTCTGGCATAAGCCCTTCTTCAGGAATGAGAAAGGTGTGCCAAGCAGGCTAAGATAAAAGGTCTGGAGGAGGGACTTGGGGGAGGGGCATTGGGAATGCGATAGGTGGGAGGAGGTTAAGGTGAGGGTGCTAGGCCGGAGAGGGGGTGGGAGCGGAGAGGTCGGGAAGAAGATTGCAGGTCAAGAAGGTGGTGCTGAGTCTGAGGGTTGGGACTGAGATAAGGTGGGGGGAGGGGAAATGAGGAAGCTGGAGAAATCTGCATTCATCCCTTGAGGTTGGAGGGTTCCTAGGCGGAAGATAAGGCGCTCTTCCTACCCAATGTAGAGGATGACCTCCTCCTTCAAAGACCGCAATTTCCCTTCAGACGTGGTTGTCGATGCTCTTCACCGCATCTCCTCCACTTCCCGCTCCTCTGCCCTTGAACCCCACCCCTCCAATCGCCACCAGGACAGAACCTCACTGGTCCTCACGTACCACCCCAGCAACCTCCAGATACATCGTATCATCCTTCATCATTTCCGCCACCTCCAAACAGACCCCCCACCAAGGGTATATTTCCCTCCCCTCCCCTATCAGTGTTCCAGAAAGACCACTCCCTCCACGACTACCTCGTCAGGTCCACGCCCCCCACCAACCCAACCTCCACTCCCGGCACCTTCCTCTGCAACCACAAGAAATGCAAAACTTGTGCCCACACCTCCCCCCCCCCTCACTTCCCTCCAAGGCCCCAAAGGATCCTCCATATCCATCAGAAATTCACCTGCACCTCCACATCATCATTTACTGCATCCGCTGCACCCAATGTGGCCTCCTCTACATTGGGGAGACAGGCCACCTACTTGCGGAACGTTTCAGAGAACACCTCTGGGACACCTGCACCAACCAACCCAACCGCCCCGTGGCTGAACACTTTAACTTCCCTCCCACTCTGCCAAGGACATGCAGGTCCTTGGCCTCCTCCATTGCCAGACTATGGTAACACGAGGAAGAGCGTCTCATCTTCCGCCTAAGAACCCGTCAACCACAAGAGATGAATGCAGATTTCTCCAGTTTCCTCATTTCCCCTCCCCCCACCTTATCTCAGTCCCAACCCTCGGACTCAGCACCGCCTTCTTGACCTGCAATCTTCTTCCTGATCTCTCCGGCCCCACCCCCTTGGCCTATCACCCTCACCTTAACCTCCTTCCACCTATCGCATTCCCAATACCCCTCCCCCAAGTCCCTCCTCCCTAACTTTTATCTTAGCCTGCTTGGCTCACCTTCTGATTCCTGAAGAAGGGCTTATGCCCGAAACGTCGATTCTCCTGCTCCTTGGATGTTGCCTGACCTGCTGAGCTAAGATACAGTTTTATCAATGACTTTTGAACAGCAAAACAGGCTTTAGTGCATGAACGGCCTGTTCTGTTCTTATATAACAATGATTCTTCTATGGTGTACTTTTAGTGGCCTGGTTGATGTATCTTTAACTCAGGACACTGCAGATCAGGTTGTCTAGAATTCTATCCAGTACACTGACCATTTTATTAAGTTACTGGTGATAATTGGGTCTTTTTTTTGTATTATCAGTTTTAATCTCGTACGATATGGCCAAAGATGTATTTTATGTTTCTTAATAAAGTAATGGGTTTCCTGAAATTATCCTCCTGGGCCTACTAATTGAAATTATAGCCTCTCTGGCTAATTGTATGACACTTCTTCATTTAGCTTATCTGTTGTCAGTCAACTTTTACGTGTTTGAATCAATCAAATTCTAACAATTTTCTAAGTTCATGTCCACTTCTCCCATTTACCCCATTTATTTTGTCTTAATTGAGATTTGTACTATGACTTGGAATTGGTGAAGGATGTAATTGATGATGACTGCTCAATCAATCTATCAAAATTGTTTCATGATTGACTTGTCCTCATTAAGGAAGAAAATCTGGATTGATCTAACAGTTTATTGCATTTCTCAAACATTTTAAAGTGCTTCACCAGCAATAAATTATTGACAGGATGATCTATTTATGGTACTGTTGGTTGAATTACAGCTCCTAGCCAAGTATAGAAAGGATATGTCAGTCTGTTAACTCATGACTTGCTTTCCTGCCTTCCTATCTCAAAGCACTGATTTACACTGTAGATGAATACATGACCACAAGGAGCACTTTACCATCTTAAACAATAACCTCTACCCAGGGAGACTTGGAAAGCTAGATTTTAAAAAATGAGAGCAGGAAAGTGGGCAGAGTGGGGTTTGAGGAGGAGGGGAAGAGCTGAAAAGTTTATTTCTAATGTCCTTCTCTAATCAAATGACCCATTTCAAATGTCTGTTTCTCATCTCCTCCTATTTTAATAAATGGAAACATTGCTTGCCACAGGAAAATTCAGGAGCATGAACATTTTAAGCCCAATTCTATCCTCATGAGATCTATGCTTGGTGATCCTTCCAATGGGGATCACAACATAGAGATTAGTTGTGAACATAATGTCAGATTTCTCTCTTTATACAAGGGACAATGTGGCCAGTTGTATACCCCATTCTTCTGGCTGAGAACAGCTTAATTCCACATGACCCTGGAACAATTCTGGATCATATTGCATAATATTTCAACATGTGCCCTTATTAACAAGCTGTAGGGGATTCCTTTTCTCTTATTGGTCTATCAGTTCTTCAGTGAGTAAAAGCCAAAACCAATACTTGTCTCTGTTTTTGCACAGGAACCCCAAAAATGCATTTTATATTAACTGTGCCTGAAGAAAATTCATTTTTCTCTGATGTTGCAAAAGATTACTCCTCTTACTGCCCACTGACAACATTTGCAAGCTGATCCAATCTGCAGCCACCTTGCACAAACCACAAACACGCCCCTGCCCACCCGACTATCTCTCCTCCCCAATAAACATACCTCCCCTCCAACAGACGTATGTACATTCACTGTCTCCCAACACACCCACACACACTCTCTCATTCTCACTCTTACTCTCACTCTCTCTCTCTTCCCCTTCCCACCCCCACTCACTTCAGGGGCTGTTTTACAAATAGAGAAGTTACTTAATTGTTACCAACTATAGTGCAGAAGATGAATATTTGACACTTATAAATATTACTTGATGAAGCAAGGGGCAATTTACAGCTAGTCATGAGACTTATTTAGCTTATTAATTTCAATAATCAGTATACAGTAGAAAATTGCATGTCAGCCAGTGTGATCTAAAATCGCACTAGTACATTTCTTCTATTAAAATGTTTACTTCAGATTGCTCCAAATAACATCTACATCAATAATCTTTTTCTTCTTTTATTTATGTAGTTAAAAATAATTCCATCAGACTAAAATATTTAATTACATTATGAGTATTTTCAAGATAATATACTTTGAATTTCTTCACATACTGCCTCTGGTAAACTATATTCAACAAGTGTAATATAGGGGAATGCATCCATCAACCAGCTGCTTAAAATAACAGATTAACTAGCTATTATCTCATTACTACTTGTGAAACATTGTTGTGTGCAAATTGACTGTGGTGTTCCCTGCATTACTAGTGACCACATTTCAAAAGTGCTTCATTGGCTGTTAAACACATTAGGACCTCCTGAGATCATGAAAGGGAATATATAAATTCAAGCTGCGATGTAGAACCAAGATCTTTCTCTTTTAGGTGATGTGGTTACTGCATGTTTTTGTAAAATTGTAAGCAGCTGTACATAAATAATCTCTGTTCAGACTCAGGACTGCCATTATGATACAGTGCTGAAAAAAGTCATGCTTTGTTTCTCACCCCTGAATATAACAAACATATCCCTTAGAACCAGTTATACAGATCTGAATCTGTTCATTAATTCACTCCAATTGTGTATCACTTAAGCACAAGTTCCAAATTATTTCATATATATTATACGTTCCATTGTAGGATGACCATACTCCTACTGTGTGCACACTTTATTTCTCATGACATTGTATGTTCTGCTAGTCCAGTTTCTAAACTAGTTTAAGTTTGTAGGAATTAAGGATTCAGTGTGAGTATTTGAAAGTTATGTGTTCACCAGAGACTTTTGAACACTAATCTAAGATGACAGTCCAGTCTGTACTGAGTGCTGTACTGTTGGAGTCTTTTAAATTGATAGATTCTGTACTCGAAGAGGATTAAAGGACTTAGTGAGTCATAGAGTCATACAACAAGGAAACAGACTTTTTGGTCCAACTCGTCCATGCCAACCAAGTTTCCCAAACCAAACTAGTCCCATTTGCCTGTATTTGGCCCTTATCCCTGTAAACCTTTCCTATTCATGTACTTGTCCAAATGTCTTTTAAATGTTGTAATTGTACCAGCAGCTACCATTCCTCTGGCAGTTTCACCAACAGAATCTGAAACAAAGATTATTAAACTCTCTTTTAATTTTTTCTCCTCTGGGCAATAACCTACTTTCCCTGTCTGCCTGCCTGCATGTGTGTGTGTTCTCATGGTGTCCTGCCAAATCTTTACCCCCACAAGCTATATGACTAAAGCACTAATCCATTTCTGTGTGGTTATAGATTGTTCTGATGTCTGTAATCACAATTGTGGCTACACTTCAAATGTTTGAGAGCTTTAAAGCTCATTGGACATGCTGATGTTGTGAAAGGCTTGTATAACTCCAAGCAGTCTTCTCCTTGTGTCAAAACTATGTGGAACCAGTTTTACTGTACACTGTACAGTATAAGATTGTTGCTAATTATTCAGTTACTACTAATGTAGGAGTGAAGAGAAGTACATAGCCGTTGACAGTAGATCAGTAGCCTTCCTACTTTAGAGTGATGCTGGAAAAGCACAGCAGTTCAGGTAGCACCTGAGGAGTTTACCTAGCCTTCCTACTTGGTCTAAAATGCCAATCTATATGGTGATTTTTAATTCAGAGAAGATATGCTTTTAGTATCTCTTGGAATCTTGCACAGTAAATGTTATCAGCAGCAACTGACCCAGTTAGATTCCTGTTCACAATTTACAATATTGCGCTATTTATTCTTAACTGCTTCTTTGGCAAAGATTTTAGATAGATGCTCTATGATCCTTATATTCAGTAACAGAACTGCTTTGGCAGATGTCATATAGATGCATTGGCTTTTTTGGGAAGCCTGTATATGGAATAACTATACTTCCAAAAAGTGCTTGAGTCATTGGCCTAGGGCTATGATTCTTATGATTCTACGATTCTTTCTTTGTTACGTTCCCAATTGCTTATGGTCAAATATCTTTCAGATTGTTTGGACTTGTATATATTATTTCATAGTGATCCCAGCATAATGATCAGAAAACCTGTCTTTTGATTTACTTTAAGCACAGATTGAATTCTGTACCTCTTCAGGACCATCTTCATGTTATCAGAAAGTGGAGCAAATGCCACAACCAAAGGTTTCAATTTAAGAATAAACTTGTGATATGAGTAGTTCAGATGGCTTCAATTTTAATTTTATGTCTCTTGTCTTTTAAATCTTAATTTGCCAACTTAATTAGTTCAACAATAACTGAAGAAGCAAAAGTAATATGCGCCAGGGACCTGGGTTCAATTCCTGCCTCAGGCAACTGTCTGTGTGGAGTTTGCACATTCTCCCCGTGTCTGTGTGGATTTCCTCCGGGTGCATCGGTTTCCTCCCACAGTCCAAAAATGTGCAGGTTAGGTGAATTGGCCATGCTAAATTGCCCGTAGTGTTAGGTGAAGAGGTAAATGTAGTGGAATGGGTCTGGGTGGGTTGCTCTTCGGAGGGTTGGCGTGGACTTGTTGGGTCGAAGGGCCTGTTTCCAATCTAATCAACTACAATTAATATTAGATCAGACAAATTCCTCATTCAACAATTATTAATGTACCAACTCTCTGTTAGACTGTATTTATTGTATACAGATAACTAGTGTAACTAGTGCTTTATTTTCTCACGTGCTGTGTAAGTATCCTAGGTTACAAAGTTAAAAATCACACAACACCAGTTGTGTGTGACAATCACGTGATGAAGGAGCGTCGCTCCGAAAGCTAGTGTGCTTCCAATTAAACCTGTTGGACTATAACCTGGTGTTATGTGATTTTTAACTTTGTACACCCCAGTCCAACACCGGCATCTCCAAATCATATCCTAGGTTAAGTCTTCTCAGCAGCGATATGTCTTGCTTCCCATTCATGGGCTTTAGATCAAATGCTCATTAGCTAAAAAGAATTCCCAGAGAGCAATGTACTTCTTGAAATGGACTCAAAAACAGTTGCAAAGTAGAAACATCTGCAACAATCACATGCTATTTTAATGTTTGAACTGTAGGGCTTGGCTCCTACCTCGATCAAGATTGCCTTAAATTAACCAGACGATTGTAGGAACATGTTTCCATCGCTGTATCCTGAATTAGGTCTCCATGAGTGAACATGAATTCATTTTGTTCTGTTTCTAATTGAATTAATTGAAACTAAGCCAAAATGCTTATTATTGTGACTACCATATTACCTTTTACCATTTGGCGGCTTCCTTTTGTAGCAGCCATGCAATCGTTAGGTTTTACCAGGCTATCTTTGAGTACTGTACACTGTGATTCTCCATGCAGATCTAGCAGGATATTTACAGTTCTTGGATCGTATTAAAACATCATAGTTTCCACAAGGAGTATTTTGTACATTTTTATAAATATATGATGGAGCAATGTATGATTTAACAACAAGGTACATAATTGCTAAGTCCAATATCAGCAGATACTGGATTTCTTATTCCAGTTTCATCATAAATAAAATAAAGCAAGAAACAGTTGAATTAATAAAGGACAGTTTATGAACCCAGGATGTCCTTTTTTTAAATAAACAATTAAACATATAATACATAATATCATGTCTATATGGATAAATTAGGTAGGCTTTAAGCTCAAGTCCACCAATCTGTATGAGCTACTGTGAAAGTACTTAACCCACTGATATCATAGGCTTGAAAGGATTACAGAGAGTGACAGATCTGTGTGACCCGCTCTCTTTAATTTGTTCTCCTTTGTGACATTAGTGAATGTGTATGCATTAGCTCCTTTCAGGACCTTGCACTTCAGAATGTCTATCTTTCTTTCTCGGCAGATCTTTTTAATGGAATTGGAGGTATCTCCAAGACTTTCTTGGATGAGAAATTTAAAGCCTTATTGGTTTGGTTTCCGGTTTGCGTTTTTACTTGTAAGAGATACAAAATAGCTTGGAGTTTCTCCTGGTGATCTCCTCTGATTTTATTAGATCACTCTCTTGCCTGATCCTTTTAATAACTGGAACAGTCAAGCAATTCCACACACAAATTACGTGCCAAGTATTGAATTTGCCAGCAAAATTGAAGCCCATGGAAGAAAAGGAAAGTACTCACACAGTTATAACATTATGATTTGGATTGACTGAGAAAGAGGAGACCAAGAATAGTGGTGAAGGTAGTTTTTTGGACTGAAGGAACGTACAGAGTGGGGTTCCCCAGGGGTCAGTACTAAGACATTTCTTTTCTTGATATATATTGATGACCCAGATTTGGGTGTACTGGCACAATAGAAACTTTTGAAGATGGCACCAGATTTGTGAATTGTCAGGGGGATAGTAATAATCTTCAATATAGACAGTTTGATGGAGTGGGCAGACAAGTAAAAGCAAAATACTTTGGCTGCTGGAAATCTGAAACAAACACCGAGAATGCTGGAAAAACTCAGTAGGTCCAGCAACATCTGGAGAGAAACAGAGTTAACATTTCAAGTCCAGTGTGACTCTACTTCAGAACTGATAGGTATTGGAATTTTTTAAAAAAAGTTCTGACAGAGGCAGAGGAGCAGCGATGATGGAAGAGCCCAACACGTTCAAAAGATAAAGCTGAAGTATTTACAGTAATCTTTACCCAGAAATGCTAAGTGGATGATCCATCTTGGCCTTTTCCAGTGGTTCCCAGCATCACAAATACCAGTCTTCAGCCAATTTCATGTGATATCAAGAAACAGTTGGAGGCACTGGAACTGCAAAGACCCTGACAACAGTCTAACAATAGTACTGAAGACATGTGCTCCAGAACTTACTGCAACCCAAGCCAGTACAATACAGTTACAACACTGGCATTGACCCTACAATATGGAAAATAGCCCGGGTATGCCTTGTACATAAAAAGCAGGACATATCCAACCCAGCAAATTGCTGTCATCAATAAGTTGATGAAAGGTGTAATCAACAGTGATATCGAGCAATACCTGCTCAGTGATGCCCAGTTTGGGGTCCACCAGGGCTACTCAGCTTCTGACCTCATCACAGCCTTGGTTCAAGCATGGACACAAGCGCTGAATTCCAGAAGTGAGTTAAGAGTGGCCGCTTTTGAACATCAAGGCCACATTCGACCAAGTGTGGCAAAAGGAACCCAGCAAAAGTGGAATAAGTTGAAATCAGAGAGCAAACTCACCACTGTTTGGTGTCATATCTGACATATAGGAAGATAGTTGTGGCTGATGGGGGTCAGTCATCTCAGCTCTCGGACATCTCTGCAGGAGATCCCCAGGAGAGTATCCTTGGCCCAGTCACCTTCAACTGCTTCATCAATAACTTTCCATCCATCATAAGGTCAGTAGTGGAGATGTTTGCTGATTAGTGCACAATTTTCAGCACCATTCGAGAGTCCTTGATACTGAAGCAGTCCATGTTCAATTGCAGCAGGATCGGGACAATATCTTGGGCTAAGAAGTGGCAAGTAACATTCAGACCACACAAATGCCAGGGAATGGTCCTGTTCAACAAGAGACTATTTAACCACCATCTCATGATATTTTCTAAAATTACCATCACTGAATCCCTGACTATCAACGTCCTGGGGGATACCATTGACCATAAACACAACTGTGCTCACCATATAAATACTGGTCGACATGAGCAGGTCAGAGGTTAGGAATACTGTGACAAGTAACTCATGTCCTGATTTTCCACTGCTGGGTCTTCATTTACAAGGCACAAGTCAGGAGTGTGATGGAATACTCTGCACTTACCTGGCTGGTTGGCACGTCACAGCACACAAGAAGCTTGACCCCCAATCGGGACAAAGCAGCCAACTTGATTGGTACCACATTCACAAGCATCCGATCCCTCCACCACAGATGCTCAGTTGAAGCAAGATGCATTGCAGAAATTTGCCAAAGTTCCTCAGACAGAACCTTCAGAAACCACTTGCATCTCAAAGGATAAAGGCACAGTTACTAGGGAGCACCTGCAGGCTTCCCTCCAAGATATCCTGACTTGGAAATATGTCACAGTTTCTTCATTGTCACTCGGTCAAAATGCTGGAATACCCTTCTTGGCATTGTGGGTCAACCTCAGTCCTGGACTGAAGTGGTTCAAGAAGGCAGCTCACCACCATCTTCATAGGGCAACTAGGGAATGGGCAATAAATGTTGTCCAACTAGCAATGCCCACATCCCATGAGTGGGAAGATCAAAGAGTTCTGAGGCTATAGAATTCAGTGTTGGACCTTGAGGCTATAAGGTATCTAAGTAGACAATGAAACGTTCCTTGAGCCTGCAATGTGCTTCATTGGAACATTGCTACAGGGCCAGAACAGAAATGTTAGCATGACAGTAAGGGGGTTTGTTGAATGGCAAGCAACTTGAAGGTCAGGGTCATTTCTACGGACAGAGTGAAGTTGTTATGCAAAGCCATCACCCTGTCTGCATTTGGCCTAGCCAATGTAAAGACGATTACATTGTGAGCAGCGAATACAATAGACTAGATTGAAAGAAGTACAAATGAAGTGACAGATAAAATTCAATGTAGAGAAGGTGAGGTCATACCTATTTGGTGGGTAGAATGAGGAAAAACAAGAAAAGGAATAATTCTGAAGTTGAGCATAGATTTCAGGGTATATGTACATGATTAGATTAGATTCCCTACAGTGTGGAAACAGGCTGTTCGGCCCAACAAGTCCACACCGACCCTCCGAAGAGTAACCCACCCAGACCCATTTCCCTCTGACTAATGCACCTAACACTATGGGCAATTTAGCATGGCCAATTCACCTAACCTGCACATCTTTGAACTATGGGAGGAAACCCACACAGACATGGGGAGAATGTGAAAACTCCACACAGGCACTCACCCGAGGGTGGAATCAAACCTGGGACCCTGGTGCTGTGAGGCAGCAGTGCTAACCACTGAGCCACCAAACTGCAATACAGTTTGAGAAAGTTACTAAAAAGGGTTGTTTCAATGGACATGTGGAGTATAATAGCAAGGAAGCTGGCATGAAATCCATTATAAAACTCTGGTTGGACCTCAAGTGGGATCTGGGTCCAGTTGTAGATCCACATTTTGGGAAGGTTGTGAAGAGTTTCAGGAGGGTGGCAAATGATTTTATGTGGACGGTTCTGGGAATGAGAACGATCGGTTTCCTGGATAGATTTGACAACATTTTTAGTGAGGAGAAAGTTGAGAGGAGATTAGATATAAAGTGGGTAGAGAAATTGTTTGCGTTGCCAGAAGGATCAGGAGCTAGAGGGCACTGATTTATTTTGACTGGCAAAAGAAGCATCAATGAAATGAGGAAAAATAATTTCATGGAACAAGTGGTTTGGATCCGGAATGCACTGCGGTGGTTGGGAGGCGACAGCCGGGAATTTCAAAATGGGATTGGTTAACTATCTGAAGAGAAAATGTTTGCAAGTCTTGGGGAAAGGACAAAAGCCGTAGATGATGAGTTTGTTTTGCAAAAAACCAGGCATGAGATCAATTGACTGAGTGGCCGCCTTCTATAACCACTCAGTGAGCACCTTTTATAATTTAAGGATGTGCTCTTCACTAGAAGTTGTGCTCATTTGTGTGTGTGACTTTAACCCTAGTTGGATTATGAAATTACATTAACCCTTTCAGTTGTCCACCCACAATATCTGGGACATGAATTTTCCTCTCGTTTTCTCGCCTATTTATAAACAAAAAGCAGCAAATACAATACCATTGCGCAAGCCTCAAACCACAAAGTCACTCAGCATAACGAAGTCTCACTAAGGGGTCACTAGCTATATTGTTATAAAGTCTCACACCATTTTCATTTTCTTTAACCCTTTCGAGTATGTCACACCCTACTGTGATAATAACATTTCAAATGTGTAACTTTTTAAAAATAATATCCAAATTTTACTGTAAGTGTTGAGTACTTTATTTATTTGGGAGGTGTAAACATCACAGACAGAGGCAGCATTTGTTAACTACCCCTAACTGCCCCTGAGCTGCCACCTTGAATTGCTACAGTCCACATGGTGTAGCTACACCCACAGTGTTGCTGGGATTGATGTTCCAGCATTTTGACCAAGCCAAAAGTGCACGAGGAGTTCCAAGTCAGGATTGTATTTGACTTGAATGGAAACTAGCAGTGGTGCCATGTGATTGCTGCCCTTGTCCTTCTTGGGGGTAGGGGTGACAGGTTTGGAAGGTGCTGTCCAAGAAAAAACGGTTCTGTTTCTACATTGGTTTTCGATGCTGTCAGTGACATTTAGTTGAGTTTGCCATGTGACTCGGCCCTCTTGTACCTTTTTGATGTCCAATAATGATTTGATTTGATTTGATTTATTATCACATCTACTAAGATACAGTGAAAAGTGTTGTTCTGCTTGCGAGCCAGCCAAATCATATTTTATGTAAGTATAGAACAGAATGCAATATATGGTGTTACAGCTACAGAGAAGGTGCAGAGAAAGATCAAATTGAATATATGAGGGGGCTATTCCTAAGTCTGATAATAGTGGGTAAGAAGCTGTTTTTAAGTCTGTTGGTATGTGTTTTCAAACCTTTGTATTTTCTACCCAATGGACAAGGATGGAAGTCAGTATAACCGGGGTGAGAGGGGTCTTTGATTATGTTGGTTGCTTTCCTGAGGCAGCAGGAAGTGTAGGCAAAGTCAATGGATGGAAGGCTGGTTTTCATGATTCACTTGGCTGCATTCACAACTCTCTGTAATTTCTTGTAGTCTTGGGCAGAGCAGTTGCCATATCAAGCTATGATGCATTTGGATAGGATACTATCTATGGTGCATCTATAACAATTGATAACAGGCATTGTGGACATGCTGAATTTCCTAAGATTTCTGAGGAAGTAGACGTGTTGGTGTGATTTCTTGTACCGTGGATGGATCAGAGTAAACTGGTGATATTTTCTTCGAGGAACTTGAAGCTGTTGACCACCTGCACCTCCCTTCCATTAATACACACAGAGGCATGTCCTGAACTCCACTTCCTGAAGTTGATGACCAGCTCCTTTGTTTTGCTGACATTGAGAGAGAGATTGTTCCCTTTGCACCATGCCACTAAGCTGTTCATTTATTTCCTGTATTGTGAAAAGTTTTCACTTGAAAATTTGTTTATTTTACAGGATTTGGACTCTTCCACTTCCACTGGTTACAGATGACCTCCTGACTCATGATAACCCAGCTACACAGATGTTTGCCTTTGCTTCTGAGATTATATTTGGTCATGATTAGACAGCAACAAAACTGTTTTTTATAAATACCTTTACATGGTAAAATTGTCCAAATGTGCTTCACAAGAGCATTATCAGGTAAAATTTCAAACTGAGCCAGCAAAGGAGATAGTAAGAAAGATGACCATAAGCTTGGTTAAAGAAGGTGGTTTTTATAAGTAGATTGCAAGGCCTCTTTTAATTGAGTTTACAGGAACAGACACCGAGAATGCTGGAGAAACACAGCTGGTCTGTCAGCAGCTGTTGAGAGAGAAACAGAGTTAATGTTTTGAGTCTGCTATGACTCTTCTTTTAGAATAGGCCTGGTTTCTTGAAAGAATGATACATTTGCATTGGAGGATGTCCTGAGAAAGTGCACTACATCAATCCTGGGTATGGAGAGATTTCTTATGAGGAGAGGTTGTGAAAGTTGTACTTGTTCTTCTTGGAATTTAGGAGAATAAGAGGGGACATTATTGAAACATAAAATCCTTAAGAAGTTGCTTCCCCTTGTGGAAGACTCCAGGACCAGAAGGCAAAATCTCAGAACAAAGAGTTGCCCATTTAAGGCAAAGATGAGGAGGATTGTTTTTCTCTCAGAGGGCAGTGAATCTGCAGAATTCTTCACCACAAATAAGTTTATCCAAAGCAAAGATAACCAGACTTTGAACGAATAAGGGAATTAAGAGTTATAAGGAAGTCCAGATTATTTGATTAGCCATTATTAAATGTTGGAGTTGACTTGCTGGACTGAATGGTTTTTTTATGTTCCTAATTTATATGGTCTTATGGTCAAGATGCATATGCAGGTTAGAAGGATTACTGAAGATAGATGATTGTAGAGAATACAAGAAAGAGCTATCTTTGCTCTCCGTGCTGACCTTGCGATAGTGAGTGGTTTTGGGAGAGGAGAATGAGATGTGGTCCAGCCAGATTTGGTAATGAATGGCTAGTTACGTGCCAGATGTGCTCAAGTCCAGATAAAGCCTCAGCCCTATCACTGATAATAAGTCAGTGTACAAGATAACAAACAGAGGAGTGTCACACAAACACGCTAACCATTCATGTACCAGTACCATCAAGAGCATTTTCTCAGCTTACATCTGGACTTCTTCCTCATCAGAGATCTATATGTGACAATGTACACCTTAAAATGAAAGTACACATTATTGGTTTTCTTCATAAAGGTAACTGTTATGAAAGAAGATATCTGCCATTATCCTCCCAGTAGCTCTTGATGCTGTTTTAACCTTTAGAATTTCAAGTTTGGGGCTCCTGAGAGGAGCCATTTTCTGGGGATTTTTTTTCATATGTCCTAACAGTATAATGATTAAGATTGAGCTTGGATAGAATTTCTACTTATGTCCTTGGGAAGAGAAATATAATTTGGCTGCATTCTGGCTCCAACTCCCATTTGTATTGACAAAAAGTAACTTGTTATGAAAAATAACTTGCTTGTGATGAGGTGAATAGAGTGTCTGTGATGGACAGCAAGTTTCTATCCCAGACCTTATGGCATAGAAACAGAAAATTGACTCAACCAGCTTGTGTCAGGGTGCAGACTCCACATAAACCTCACTCCATCCTGTTGTAACTAATTCTTTTATCATAGTCTTCTGTTCTCTCAACTATTTATCAAATTTCCCTTTTATATGCATCCATGCTATTCACCTCAAATATGTATAAGGCAGCAAGGCATGGTAATCAGGCGTAGGCCATGAGGGACTAAGGCAGCTTTCTGCTGCACAATTTTCAGAGATTGAAAGAAGACTTGAATTATTTGACCGAGAAAAAAAGCCCAAGATGTTTATGCTTACAGCACTCTGTGTGTACCAGGAGTAAACCCTGAGCCTTCCAAAACCCAGAAAGCTGTTTTGGGCATTTGTTTGTAAGCAGTCACGCGATAAGCTATTCACTTACTTCAAATATGAAAGGGAGTTAGGATTAATGATAGTTAATTAGCATTTCTAATTAGATCCAAAGATAATGTGATTCATAATGATTTGGGAAGGGGTAGAGGGAGCAGTGTTTGAGATCAGGTTGCAGGCTTCCCTACAAATCCAATGACAATCACAGAAGCTCAGCTCTTTTTTTTGGTGTGGTCTGCAAGCATATGAGAGGCATAAAGCAAGAAACCAACGAAGCTAGTCCTACACCTTACTATTGTTCACCATGCACAAGGCATTTGGAATCTCTTGCTTAGATTGAGGTGACTAAGTTTGTAAGAATTTAAAGAAAGCTTGTAGATTCACATTGCGTGTGCTAGTGAGGAGGAATTTTCATTGTAACTTTCATAGTCACTTCAGGGAGTGGAAGTTATCCAAGTGGGAAAGTGAAGGGGAAGGAACCTAAGGAACAATGGACTATTTGCTACATACTATAAAATAAGAATGCACTTGCTGCAATGTGCAGTTTACATTGCTGACAAAAATCAATGTTGTTTTTATTCCTTTATTATAGTAATGGTTCTAAAACTTGAAATCACGCCAAGCCATACTTTCAACTAAGAGTTGGTTTATTTTACTTTAAAGAAAAAGGCTGCTGCTCTCTGTGGAGATTGTTTCGTTATAAAATTTGAGCTATAAAACTCTGCATCACACATGAGGCAAGGCAAGGCCATGGAATGCTACTGCTGGAAGGTACTACACTTGATACTATTGAACCAACTGAAGTAATTGACCCCTTCAAATTGCAAAAGTACTACAATCTGAATTAAAAGTTTCTCTTGAATTTCTTATTAGATTTATTAGTGACTTTCTGAAACTTACTACCTAGTTTTGTATTTCTCCATAAATTGACAAATTTCCTATACATCTACATTGTGCTGTCTGGGCCAATTTCAAGAGAAACGTTTCGTTGTAGCACTAGAAGTTGACCCTGGAACAAGATAGGGAAGTGAAAAAACAAAACTGTATGTCCTTCTTGTTGCTGACCAGATCTGATTAGCTTATAGAATGTGCACAGACTCTTTAGTATAATAAAAGTTCTTTAACTGTTGTGCTTCCATAAATCTAGCACCTTTCCTCCATCGCCTAGCCTATGTTCAAGTGCTTAATTCTTACTTTCAAATTTATCTTTGAAGAGGTATCATGTCCTATTGTATTATAGAGATTAAGGTAATACTTTTCAATTTCAGAGACACACTATTAAGATAGCTGCAAATCATGTAACCTTTGCATTTTGTGTCACAGTCAGTACCGTGTCTCGAACAGATCAGTTTTCACAGATATGCAGGGAATTCATGTGCCTCTTTGTTTAAGGATGGACCAGCACAAGAAGACTATGGAAGTTCCAACCTGTCTGTCTCTCTGTTTGCCTGGCGGAGAAAAACACCAGAACATTGCAACTCCACCTTGTAGCCAGAAGTGAGTGAATACTCCAACCCTTCCATTACATTCTGAAGGTTTTCCCCATCCAAAATAAACTGGGCAAACTTCAAGGTGTTAAACCACAACACAAGTCGTTGGAATCAACATAAACATCATTGCTTTTTTAGGGAAAAGGACTTAGAACTTGCAAAATAAACATACAATAAGAAAACCATGTTATTATCTACTTTTAAAGTGAACTGGAAGCTGTTTAAAAACAAAGCCATTGACTTAGCTGCAAGTCAGCAAGCAGCCAAGGTAATTAATAGCTATACCTTGAAAGCAGAAGATCCCAACAGGGAAAAGGACACTCCCAACTGGTTTCAAGTTCATCCAAGAACCAACCTCCTGCAAATTCATTCAAATAAAAGCAAAATAAAAATTGGAAATCTGTAACAAACAGACTTATGGTAGCATCTGTGGAGATAGAAACAAAATTAACATTTCATGTCCAATATGACTTTGTTCATAAATAGCTGTGCAACACATGGATTTTTGTCAAGTTGCAAAGCAGTACATGATAGGAATCTCATGGGCTATGTTCGCTCCACCTTTTTAGGTCTGCTACTCAAGTCTCCGGTTTAGCTGATCTTCAGGTCCTGACTAACATCTCACAATGGAAGTTAAGGAAAACGATTATATAATGCTTCCAGCTGCTGTGAATGTTAGCTGATACTGGCTAAATATATAGGAAAAGTAATTTACAGGGAATATTTAGTTAACTGTCACTGAATCCCCTACTATCAACATCCTGGTGGGCTACCATTGATCGGAAGTTGAACTGGAATTGCCATATAAATACAGAGACTACACGGTCAAGTCAGAGGCTAGGACTCCTACAACAACTAACTCACCTCCTGACTCCCCAAACCCTGCCCCCCCATCTACAAGGTACAAGTCAGGAGTGTGATGGGATACTCCTCACGTGCCTGGATGAGTGAAGCTCCAACAACACCCAAGTACCAAGGCTTCTTTGAGTGCACCTTCCAAACCAATGTCCACATCCTTCTAGACAAGGGCAACAGATACATGGGAACGCCACTACCTCCAAGATCCCACCTGAGCCACTCACCTTGAAAATATATCACCGTTCCTTTCAGAATTCCCTCCCTTAAGGCATTGTGGGTCGACCTACAGCAAGTGGACTGCAGTAGTTCAAGAAACAGCTCATCACCACACTCTTAAGGATGACTAGCAATGGCCAATAAATGCTGACCAAGCCAGTATGACTCATATCTCAAAAGTGAATTTATAAATAAAGTTGAAAATAGAAATTTGACAACTGTTTTAAACTTAACCTGGACTGTTTTAGCAATCCTCTGTAAGCTCCTTCTTCGCTTGAGTTACACAGTTAAGATGTTCACAGCTTGCTTAATTTCTCTTTAAAAAAGGAGAAAGTCCCAGTTGGAAAGAATTGGGGCTTTTATGTATTTCAGTAATGCATAATTTTTTGGTCAGCATTATCCATAACGGTTATCGTAGTAATGTAGCTGGAGTATAAAGCTGTGATTTTAATGTCGTTACACACGTTGTGGTGTTCCAACACAAACCTTTTATGTTACCATCAATATGAACTGTCAGAGAGATTAGAAGATTTCTTTCTGCTTTTCAGCTTGGAAGCAGTCACTTGGTATAACTTGCAAAGTAATCCCATCATCAACTAGCTAGTTGTCATTTCTCTAGTGAATGTTTAGTCATTGAGAATAAGTCAAGGTTGAACCTACCTTTACCTGAAATCCAAATGTGTTACTAGAACACTGGATTGAAGTATGATCTCTTGGATGATATCTCTCCTCTCTCTTTCAGGGGAATTCAAACATTTGTAGGATCCCTACTCTAATCAGCTAATTCAAAACAGAATGGGGACTGAGCTTGAGGATATTATGATCCAGGTAATTCCTTAACCCTGTTAGCATTGCCTTTTTGTTTTAGCCATTGGAGGAACTTCAAACAAGACAGTGGTTTTATACTTAGCAGTAGTTTGGTTGGTGAAATTGTAGCTCAGTAGAGAGGGTTAGTGCACCATAGTCAGTCACTGAGGATATCATTTTTTACTGTTTCAACCCATTGCAGAAGTGTGGCAACAAGCAGGGATCTGTATGAAGAGAGATTTGTGAGAAAACTGGCACAAATTTGGGAGATGACAACACATTCAGGGTGATTGGAGATGAGTAGATGTTTGTTGAGTCAAGGTCAATTTTATTTCAAGGAAGGAGCAGATAATGGTCCTTTGAAACACTGGGGTGGGTCACTGCTTGTGGAGAGGAAGTCATTGGCAGTCCACTAACATGGAAAGAAACAAAAGGGAAAGTTATGTAGTTAGTAGTTTCCTGGGAATGAGGAGGTTTTCATGGACATGATGAGTTCTAAAGGGACTTGAGGGGAAAGACAGAAAAATGAGAAATAGGTGAATTTAAAATTAGGGCAGGAGCGCTCAGGGACAGGATTGGTAGCCAGGAGGAGAAGAGAGGAACAGATTCAGCTAAACTAATGATAGAATCCCAACAGTGTGGAAAAAGCCATTCAGCACATACGACCCTCCTATTTAGATTCACCGCATCCCCATTCTGTAACTCTGTATTTCCAAAGGCTAATCCACCTAGCCCGCACATCCCTGGGCACCATGCACAACTTAGCTTGGCCAATCCACTCAACTTGCACATTTTTGGACTGTGGGAGGAAACCAGAGCATCTGGAAGAAACCCATGCAGACACAAGGAGAATGTGCAAGCTCTACACAGTCACCCAAGGGTGGAATCGAACCTGGGTCCCTTGATGCTGTGAGGTAGCAGTTCTAATCACTGAGCTACCATGCCACCCTAAATAGTTTTTTTGTCTCAGCTCAACAAGGCAATCACGAATGTATTGCATTTGCTAGAGGTGAATGTGGATTGTATGGGGAGGCATCTAAGGACAACATTGGAAGGGAGTTCAAATATCATGTAAGGAACTGCTAAAAGTGGAACATCAGTGGTCCCTATCATCCACAGATGCCAATCTTTAACCAATTTAATTCATTCAACATGATATCAACAAATGGTTGGAGATACTGGATATCACAAAGTCTATGGTCACTGGCAACTTTACAGCAATAGTATTGAAGACTTGTGCTCCAGAACTTGAATGACAGTCAGTGATGCCCAGTTTAGGTTCTGCCAGGGCCACTCAGCTCCTGACTTCATTACTTGGTTTAAACATGAACAGAAGAGCTGAATTCCAGAGATGAGATTAGATTTGATGCCTTTGACTTCAAGGCTGAATTTGGATTAATAAAAACCCAAACAAAACTGGAGTCAATGGAAATCAGGTGGAATATGTTCCATTGGTTAAAGCCATACCTAGCACAAATTAGCTGTGGTTGTTGGAGGTCAGACATCTCAGCTCCAGGACATCTCTGCTGGTGTTTCTCAGGGTAGTGTCTCCAAACCAACCATCTTCAGCTGCATCATCAGTTTTCTTATTTCCATCATAAGGTCAGAAATGGAGATGCTTACTTTGATCAAATAATGTTCATCGTCATTCGTGACTCCTCAGGTACTCAAGCAGTCCATGTCTAAATGCAGCAAAACTTTGTCAATATCCAGGATTAGGCTGAGAAGTAACATTTGTATCACATGTGCCAGGCAATGACCATCTCCAATAAGGCGAGATATAACCATTTGGCCTTGACATTCAATGAGATTACAATCAACGAAACCATTACTTTCATCATCCGTGTGTTACCCATTGACCAGAAATTCAACTGGACTAACTATAAAGACAATGGCTATGAAAGCAACTCAGAGGCTGAGAGTATTGTCGCGAATATCTAGCCACTTGTCTCCCAAAGCATTCACCATCCATAAGATACAAATCAGGGATGTGATAGCATACTCCCCACTTGCCTGGATGAATGCAGCTATAATATAGCTCCCACATCATGAAGTTGTCCCTCATTTGTCTTCCACTTCCAGTGCATCCCTAATGTTTCTCCATTCACTTCATTGAGACTGATCATGAACATGTTGACCATGAAGGGTTAAGAGACAGACCTATTTAAGAAGCTGCTGGATACTATCATGAGATGATGACGAATAGTTGGGATGGATGGGATCAAATGGATACAAAGGCCTTTTACATCTGGCCTTAACTTGTGATCTCTAAATATGTTTTATGTGTAACAGATGCAATGCAGTACAGCCAGTATTAGATCTGTGAAGTGCACTCAATTTGCTGTTTTCCTTTTCTCCCAACCCATTAATCTTTGGGTATTAGCTTTTGACTGGGACAGGAGGTTAAATCCTGCACTGAGCAGTGACTGGTTGGAAGATGGCAAAACACATTAATCAAAGAGGCTGCTGTGAGTCCTGTCCGTTCTTGATCTGTATGGTTACAATGATCTACAGATCTTGAACATCTCCTTCTATGCATTATGTTCCACTAAGACAAGAATAATGTCTGGACTAAAACTCACAACATTCCTGGGATAATTAACTAAATACAAATATAGCAGAAAAGAACCTGCTGTTCACTGTCTGTAATTCTTCAATCATAGCTTTTTATTGTAATGAAAAAGATGCATTCAGAATATTTTACACTCCATTTTTCAGAAAGTTTAGCAACTGCTAGAGTCAAAACCTTTGACCCAGCTGATAGAAAATTTGCATAAATACACAACAATCACAAAAGAAACAGCTTCTGATAAAGGGCTTATCCCCGAAATGTCGAATCTCCTGCCCCTCTGATGCTGCCTACCCTGCTATGCTTTTCCAGCACTACACTCTCGACTCTGCGGTCCTCACTTTTTTCCTAGCTGGGCTCAATAGTCAAGTGCAAAAAAAAACAATATATTTCCTTGCCATTTGTAAACACCAGGGAAAGCTGATTGTACATGTTGGCAGGTCATTTAAGGTTCATTGACGGTCGCACCATCAAAGAATAAATCTGATTCCATTATGTTCTACTTGACAAGTTTGAACCTGTGCCATCCCCTACCACCTCTAGTCTCCATCTCAATGTACAAATGTGAGTCAGGAGCCAACTGATTAGTTTTTGTAGAAGTTAATCCAGCTACAATATTATTTGATGATCCAGTGTCATCTTGTACTTATTGTCCTGTACTTGCAACTTGAATCCATCACTTTATGAGCTGCATAGCCTTTAAATTAGAGCATAATTGAAGTTTAGAAGCAATATTGCTGCTAGGTAGATTTATCGATTCATTTTAAGCGTTAACTTTACTCGTGCCAGTTACCTCCCTTTAAAAGTAACTCACATCAAAAGCGTGCTTATTAAAACAATGGGACGTTGTGGAAGAAGTGGAAAAATGTTTTTTGAAGCATTAAAAGCATGAGAACTTTGCCAGTTTGGACTGCAGATCTTTCGCATAAATGTTTATTACAACAAGCATTCAGATCACACACCTGACTACTGTATTTGTTGCTAATTTTATACGTAGCAATCAGAAATAGAATTTTCCACGGCTAGATTCCAAATTCACTAGTTATGTCTGTAATATTTGACAACGCCATTCTACTGTAAAGAGCTCTCAATTTCTCCAAGTTTCCCCTCAATATGAAAACTTCCCATCTCTAGTATCACCCAGGTTCACAAGGTTAATTCCAGAGGACATGAAAGGCTTGACCTTAAGAGGAAAGATTGAGCAGTTTAGGCTTGTACTCGTTAGAGTTTAGAAGAATGAGAGGGGATCTAATTGAGGTATATGAGATGCTAAAGGTATTGAAAAAGCAGACATAAAATGGCTGTTTTGCCTTGTGGGATAACCTAGAACTATTTTAGATGAAGGAGTGGCAAATTTAAAACAGAGATGAAGAAGAATTACTTTTTGTCAAAGAAATTTAATAGCTCAGAGTGTGGTAGATGCTTGGATACTGTATAAATTTAAGAAGGAAATAGACAGATTTTTAACTAGAAATGGGTTATAGGATTATGAGGAATGGACAGGAAAGTGGAATTGAGACCGAGATGAGATCAGCCATGATCGTATGAAATGGCAGAGCTCAAGGGGCTGAATTGTCCATTCCTGCTCTTACTCCTTATATTTTAATGTTCTTAGTGAACCTCATTTACAGTCTATCTGTGTCTTTGAAATCTTCCTTCAGGCTAGGTGCTTGTTAAAATTGTTGCAATGTTGCACCATTTTCTATTAGGCTCCTAACCAGTGTGTTGTGTAGGATTAATATCTCCTTGACTTTATACTCTCAGCTCTACTTAGAAAACCTAGAAACCCAAAGCTATTTTTGAAGTTTTTTAAAAATTAACACTTTCACCCCTTTAAAGTTTTAAGTCTGTGAAAGTTAGTGAACACTTTGTCCAGTTCAGGAGCCCACTGTTTCATTTTCATTTGTTCATGGGATTTGTGTATTACTGGTCATCCCTAATTGTCCTGAAAAGTTACTGCAGTCCCTCGGGTGTAGAGATACTCACACGTACTGCTCCGAATACAGTTCCAGGATTTTGACTCAGTGACAATGAAGGCACAACGATATGGTTCCAGGTGAGGAAGGTGCATGGCTTGGAGGGGAACTTACAGGTGGAGGTGTCCCCAGGCAGCTGCTGCCTTTGCCCTTCGAGGTGGTAGAAGTCCCAGGTTTTGGAAAATGTTGAAGGGGCCTAGGTGAGTTGCGACAGCATTAGCACCCTGATTCCATCCTGACCAATCAGAGAGGGCAGGATCTTTCACAAAATCTGTCAAAGGAATGATTCTTGCTTCTAACATTCCCTGGTTTAGTGCAGATAAGGTTTAACTGGACACGGATTCCTGAGGCTGCTGCACCCACAGGAGTGGAGAAGAGAGCAGGGAAGGATCTCTCCGGATCTTTTCCACTTGTCTGGAGATCCTGCTTGGGGATCCGGGAGACTGCAGTGATGTGGGATATTCCGGAGGAAGAGAATAACCTCTCTAACTAAGCACAGGTGGACAGAAACAAAGAAATTGACAGCAGTAGTGTGCTCTTTCCAACCTAGTGACAGTGCACAGAGAGGATAAAGGACCTCAGGAGGGGGAGAGTGGCACTTTCTGGTTTCAAGCCTGACCCTCTCAACGTTTCTCCTGTGTAGCACTCCCTAGGTCCATACATCTTGCAGCCATTCCTCTACATCGAAGACATCTCGCACCCTTCTGAACAGTCGCAACTCACAATCATTCTCATCCGATTTCCCTCTCCAATCCATAGCCCACGGTCACCCTCCACAAATGCTGCCCTTCCCTGCTGTCTACATAATCCAATTCTACTGCTCCAACCTCTCTCTGCTTTCTCACCTTGCTGGAAAAGAGAGCAGACATTCCTTGGGGAGAGGCAGAGACTTGGAGGAAGTGGCCACCAGCCATACATGCCCACCTGTTCCACCGGGGATGTGTTCTGCTTCCAGGAGGCTGCAGCTGTCAGAATTGACCTGACTTCAGTGACAGCCGGAGTCCCCTCAGTGACTGGTGCTCTGACCTGTCTAAAGGAACTGATCTTTTCCCTGTAGTGGCTTTGTTAGGTGTAGCACCAAGTTATAGCTGGATTTTAGTGTCTATTCCCTCTGCATTCTGGAGGGGCACAGGTTCAAGGTGAAGATGGCTAGTACTGTTTCTGCTGGCTGTAAAGTCGAGACCAGAATGAAAATCCTCCATACCAAAGTAACTTTTAACACAGGCATACATATCTGAATATTTGCCGATATGCTTTGCTTCTGATTAGTGTAGGTACTGAACAGTGACAGGATTCCATGTGAAACCATTGTGACATTGAAACCATCCATATGCTGAAAACTAAATGAAAAGCATTTATTTTCTGCTCCTGTTGAGTGCAAGTAGAATGTTTGTGGGCAGTTTTACATAACGCTGCTAAGTGAGACAAGACCAGATGGCAAATCTTCCAATGATTTCAGTAATTAAGAGCAGTCACAGGAATAATAGTCTGCTGTGTTGTGAAAATTGTTTAATTTTTGTTCTTATTGACGTAATGTCAATTTGCATTTATGTAGCACCTTTTTAGCACTAGTAAGTCTTCCAAGATGCTTCACAGGAGCATTATCAAATGGAATTTAACACTGGGGCTACTTTAAAACGAGGAAGGTCTTTAAGAAAAGCAGAAGAGAATAGACGGAGAAGTTTAAGGAGGAAGTTCTGGCACCTAGTCCTGGGCAGCTGAAGGATTGTTTCTGGGGACACAGTGGAGGAAATCAGGGCTACTCAAAAGACTAGGGTGTTCGGATTGGAGAAGGTGACATAAATAGGTAGAGGTGAGGCCAGGCCACTAATATTGTTCAAAACCGGGGACCAGAAGTGCCTATCTGTATGTTCTTTTTATATAACCACCTTAATGAATCTGCAGCACATTCTGCACGCCTTCTGATTTTTGACTTCAGTTTCCCAAGCTATATATTTCCCTTTTACAATGCTTGAAATTCTATCAATAACTGTGGGGAAAAAAAACCCATCAGTGACAGGGACAGGGTTAATTTCACGGTTGTTAACCAGGGAGAAAGAAGTTCAGGAATGTGGCTCTTGGCGAAAGTATTCTCTCAAATTATTTAACTCTGAATGGACTCCATTGCATTGACTGTATTAATATGGAGCACGATGTTTGCCTAATGCATAGTTTTTGATAAACTGTATGAACACTGTTTCACTCCCAAGCACACCTCGAGGCCACTGCTTTAATGCTTCCTTTGAAATCTGAAAACACCAGAGTCAAGGAACCTCAGCAGCAAATTCCCAGCCTCTTCCTAATGTGTGGAATGTATTTAGCAGATAGATTCTGCGGCTTGCAATGGGTCAGCAGCTTCGGCCACGGTAAATACAATTTTAATTCTTCTCTGCAATATCAACTGTGATTTCTAACTGAGTTACATGAAAATGCCGATGGTCTCTACCCCATTCAGCTCAACATTGTGTCGTGGTGTTCACCCTCCTTATGAATATTGTATAAATCCTGCATTCTTGCTCAGCTCCTTGTTCCCTTTAATCCCTTTTCCTCATCACGTACCTGTTCTTAAATGTTGACACCAGTCGCGAACTCTGGTAGTGCATTACACAACTTTGCAACCTTTTCTGTTGTGTTCTGCCCCTAAATCTCTGTTTTATACTCCTCAACAACCAGAAAAAAACTTGTTCCTTTCTTACCTTAACCCATCCTATTCTTATGGGAAAAAAAATCAAATTTCGTCTGACCTAATGAAAGCAGCCCCATGACTCTGTGTTCCAAATCTCTTTTTCTGTATCTTCCCAGAGCAATGATGTGGTGAGTAGAGTGAAAGCAAATTTGCTGGACAACTCCAATATTGATTGAAAGTCTGCAAAGTCTGGTTAATTTAACTGAATTTGGTCACCAGTTTATCTTTTTTGTTTAAATTTATGTATATTACCTCCTGGCAAACAGTAGCATAATTTTATTTGGAGAACAGCACAGAATTTTCCTGGTATTCTAGCCTGTATTCATTTCTTCAGGCAGCATCATCAGGAGTCAATCTGTGGCCATTCTACTGGTTAGCTGCTTGTGGGGTTTTGCTGTGCTCGAACCATTGGCCGTGGTTGTTGAAAATTTAAGTGTCTTCATATCAAATAAAATTGAATTGAATGTTTGTAGAGAGTTTGGCATACTCTGAGAGTGTGAAAGAATACAGGTCTGTTTTCGGTTCATTTACTTATAACATCTTTTATAGAAGACACTGACAAAATTAATCACAGAAATTCATAATGTGTCTTTTTTTTGGAAACGCTGTAACTCCTTCTCACTGTCTCAGGCTTTCCATTTTCCTTACTGATACCTTAGTGGGCACAACGTTTCGCCACAACAATCCTTCAGTGTAAAATTAACCTTTGTGTTAGAAAGGGAGGTGTCTATGACACGATGCATTAATGGGTTGCAACCATAAAAGTCATCCAGTACCTGGGACCCCTTGAACAACATCTGCCAAATGATTAGGTCCAAGCCCTGACTTTGACCCAATTGTCACCTTACCTGTTTGAGAATTGGGTTTCCAGGGAGGATAAAGTCGCAACAGTAGCTACTCAGATTCTCCATCGCCATTTGAGCCATGTATCATTTTAAGTGGCTTGTTTTGGACAGTGTCAGGTGGTGTCCATTGAGGTAGGCCGGAACTTTGCTGAGAAACAGGTCGACAATTCCCTTATTATTTTTAACCCCTGGCCACAGTATTAATGATACCCAGAGAAACCACCTTGAGAAAGCTCAGTAGCTGGAAGGGCCTGGTTAGGCTAAATATGTTTCTTTCTGTTGAAGGATTCCTTATGCAATTTAATCAGATAGTCTTTTGGTAGTACAGAAGTTGAGTGTTACTGAAACAATGACATTGCAGGTTTCATCTTGAACTCAAGAGGCCAATTTTCAAGAATACCAATTTAATGGGAAAACCGACATTTATACAATATGGGAAGTGCGTGCCGATTGGTTGATAAGTGAACTTTGTTTGGCGGAGGTGTTGCCATGGTGAATGTACCCACTAATGCCAATTAGTAGTTAATTACTAGACCATATCCACAAACACAACCCTCCACCACTTCAGTTTAGTTGTTCGTGTGTGCCATTTGTAAGATACACTGCAGAAACTCACCAATTTCTCCTTAGAAAGTACCTTTCAAACCCATGACTGCTACCATCCAGAAGGACAAGGCAGCAGAAGCATGGGAACACCATCCCCTCCAGGCTACTTACACCATTCTGAATTAGTGTCACTCTGTCCAAATCCTAGAACTCCCTCTCAGCAGCAATTGTGGATCGGCCGACAGCATGTGGACTGCAGCGGTTCAAGAAGGCAACTCAACGACACCTTCTCAAGGGCAACTAGGGACAGGCAATAGAATGCTGGCCAGCCAGCAATGCCCATGAATAAAGTATTTTTTAATATAAAATGCTGGAAACAAGCCCTCATCTCTTTGCCTGCTACTCCATTTCAGTCTCTATTCGGGAGCTGGCAAATGGGGTAAATTTGAGACTCGGTCACAGCATTCTGAGCAAACTGATGGGACAGAACTCAAAATATTTGGTGAACAGCTGGAGCAATTCGAAGCGATCAGCAAGGCCCGGGGCAAAGTTCCTGCACCCATTAATAAACCGCTACAGATAGTAACTTGAAAGGATCGCTGTAAAAATGGTATGCACAACTGTAAATAAATGATCATAAACACATGTGAACTTGGTGAGTGCAGACAGATTGTCTGGGAGTGCGGACATTACTACCAAACCCAATCCTGCTTCCGACCAATGTCCACGTTCTTACACTCTCAACAGAAATGTCCAGACCCATTTTCTTCCTATCCTCAGTGATGCTGAGAAATGTCTAATTGGCTAAAGCACCCAAACCACGGTTACATCATCGTGCCTTTCAATCTTTAATCCCGGCTCCTTGCACCTGCATTTTCCAGACTCGGCTGGAGAATGAACAGCTCCAGCCGATTTCTATCCCTACCTCTGTAACTCAGGGTCATTGCTGCTGTTTGTAGTATGCACTGTATAAAGTACTCTTAGTTAATAGACCAGCGGTTGTTGAACTGGGGCACAATTTGGAAATTGCTGTAAATGACAGTCGTAATGGACAGGAAATTCCTTAATCTGCTTCGTTACTTCATGGGACGTGTGATAGCAACCTAATTAAACCCAACACTGTAATAAGGCAGAGCTGAATCATCCAATATGACAAAACTGGTGTGGTTTGGTGGATTATGAAATACATTAATGAAAATGCTACAAGAATTCAATTTCTGAAACGGGAAGATTCTAAAAAAGCCTATCAACCTGAATGTACTTCTCTAACTGCATATGCTGTCAAATCTGATTTCCAGAACCTTTTGCTCTTATTTTGATTTCCAACATCTGCATTATATTTGTTGTCTAATGGAGTAGTTGTGCTCAAAACTTGGATCTCCAAATGGTGAGCTCAAAGTAGAAAAGGTTCTGGTGCCTCTGCTCAGAGCGATTTGAGATTTTTTAACCTCCTTCCTTCCTCCCTCCCAGCTCCTGCTGGCTTGTCATTCGCACTGTCTCATGTGTCCATCAGCTATTCAGAACCAATAAAACACACACACATTTTATCCACCACAACATCAATTACTGTACCACAAAGTGGAGCACAGGCAACCACAGAAAATAGTGACTTTGCAAAATGTGTATTTTGAAAACCTCTGTGTGGAGTAGGGAATCCATACTTCAGGAGAGAAGTTCGAAAAAACTTGCCCTTTAATGTAAACTTGCACTTTAAGGTAAGCATGCCTTATAAGGTAGTACTATTGATGCATTTGAGTGGTTTCATCTATAGTGAGATAGAGAAACAGCCAATAACATCTCATCTTAAAGTCTTTAAAGTGGCTCAGTGGCTAGACTGCTTTATTTTCCCCTCTAACTCCACTTTGATTTAGTCCCTTCACTCTCTCCCTATTCCCCCTTCACTTTTTGTTCCTTTTTTTGACGTCATCATTGCCCTCAGCAGGCCTTGCTTATTAGTACACAGTTGGCCACATGGGTGTTTTCCTGATGGTGGAAAAAAATATTATATAGTCTATTCACAAAGGTGTCTTCTTTCTATCTCACAATACATAAAAGTACATCTAAGCACGGGTGATTCGGGGAAGTAAAAGGAAAATAAAGGGCACTATTTCATCCTAATAAAAATAAAAACCGTTTGTTCCCTCTTAAGTAAAGTGGCTCAGTTGGTTGCATGCTTCTTGTGAATCACAAGGACCTTGAGCATAACATTCCAAGATTAATATTCCAGTGAAGTAATGTTGCAATATTGGAGCTGATGGCTGGGTTCTTGTGGTATTATCCCTACCTGTGACCTAGAGGGTATGAGTTCAAGTCCTACCTGTTAGAGAGGTGGGTCATAGAGGTTGGTTAAAAAGAATATCTCCAAAGTTGATTGCTGGTTTAAATTTGCACCCTAATAGACTTGTCATCTCTTGACTTTTTCTGAAGGTATATAGGGTTCTTGAATGTCGGTGCTTATCAAATTACAAAACAATTTCAATTTTTTTTAAGAAAATGCTCTGAGCAATTTGTTCTTATTTCCTATTCAAATGCTGACATATACATTGAATTAGTATGACAGAGGCCTGAACAAGCAATTCAGAGAATAAGTTTCAATCACATCACCGTAGCTTGGCTAATATGAACTCAGTTAAAAATTAATCGTACAATAAAGAGCTGGAGTCGTTGTGAAGCATCCCTGATTCTAGCAGACTGTTGAAGAACTGCACTGTTTCAGGAGGGTAAATCTACCCACCAGCCATTATATACAGGTCAGACAGGGTCCTCGCAATCTATTCATTTGTATCAATACCAATACCAGTTGTTTAAGGGGAAGAGTTACCACCCCATTTTCTCAGGGCATCTGGGCCTTGGATAAAATTACCAGTCTTGCCACTGAGACCCACATTCTTTTTGAGGACATTCAACATCCTGGGGATCACCATTGACCAGAGACTTAATTAGAGAAGCGATATAAATATTGTGACTATAACAAGGTGGCACAGTGGCCTCACAGTGCCAGGGATCTTGGTTCAGTTCCAACTTTGGGTGACCGTTTGTGGAGTTTGCACATTTTTCCTGAGTTTCCACTGGGTACTCCAGTTTCTTCCCACAGCCCAAAGATATGCAGTTTAGGTGGGCTAAATTGTCCCATGGTGCTCAGGGATGTGAAGGCTGGTTGGATTAGCCCTAGGTAAGTGCAGGGTTATGGGGTAGGGTGCTAAGCTGGGTCAGGGTGAGATGCTGTTCAGAGGGTTTGTGAAGACTTGATGGGTTAAATAGCCTGCTTCGACACTATAAGCATTCAGTGTATTGGAGAGAATTCTGAGGAGTTTAATATCAGTGAGTCAGGTTCAGACATAGAGTCATAGAGATGTACAGCATGGAAAGAGACCCTTTGGTCCAACCCATCCATGCCGACCAGATATCCCAACCCAACCCAGTCCCATCTGCCAGCACCTGGACTATATCCCTCCAAACCCTTCCTATTCATATATCCATCCAAATGCCTGTTAAATGCTGCAATTGTACCAGCTTCCACCACTTCTTCTGGCAGCTCATTCCATACACATACCACCATCTGTGTGAAAAAGTTGCCCCTTAGATCTGTTTTATATCTTTCCCTTCTCACCCTAAACCTACGCCCTCTAGTTCTGGACTCCATGATCCCAGGGAAAAGACTTTGTCTATTTATGCTATCCATGCCCAAAATGATTTTGTAAACGTCTATAAGGTCACCCCTCAATCTCCGATACTCCAGGGAAAACAGCCCCAGCCTGTTTAGCCTCTCCCTGTAGCTCAAATCCTCCAACCCTGGCAACATCCTTGTAAATCTTTTCTGAACCCTTTCAAGTTTCACAACATCTTTCCGATAGGAAGAAGACCAGAATTGCACCCAAATTCCAACAGTGGTCTAACCAATGTCCTGTACAGCTGCAACATGACCTCCCAACTCTTGTACTCAATACTTTGACCAATAAAAGAAACTATACCAAACGTCTTCTTCACTATCCTATCTGCACATGACTCCACTTTCAAGGAGCTATGAAACTACACTCCAAGGTCTCTTTGTTCAGCAACACTCCCTAGGATCTTACCATTAAGTGTAAAAGTCCTGCTCAGATTTGCTTTCCCAAAATGCAGCACCTTGCATTTATCTGAATTAAACCCCATCTGCCACTTCTCAGCCCATTGGCCCATCTGGTCAAGATCCTGTTGTAATCTGAGGTAATCCTCTTCGCTGTCCACTACACCTCCAATTTTGGTGTCATCTTCAAACTTACTAACTGTACCTCTTATGCTCGCATCCAAATCATTTATGTAAATGACAAAAAGTAGAGGACCCAGCACCGATCCTTATGGTCACAGACCTCCAGTCTGAAAAACAATCCTCCACCACCAACCTCTGTCTTCTACCTTTGAGCCAGTTCTGTATCCAAGTGGCTAGTTCTCCCTGTATTCTGGGAGATCTAACCTTGTTAATCTGTCTCCCATGGGGAACCTCGTTGAACGACTTACTGAGTTTAATTTCTACTTAAAATCTCCGGCCTTCTTCTCACTGGCACTTCTTTATATTTGATTATTTAATACTTTTTTTGAAAAAATTCAAAAAATACAAATTGAACTGAATTAAATGTAAATCGAAGTGTCCCTGAAGTAAAGTCACCATGAACTTATCAGACAATGCAGCTTGCTTTCCCATTAGATTAAAATCCCCACAGTGTGGAAACAGACCTTTTGGCCCAACATGTCCACACCAACCCTCTGAAGAGCATCCTACCCAGACCCATTTTCCTACATTTACCCCTGACTAATGCACCTAACACGATGGGGCAATTTAGCATGATCAATTCACCCAATCTGCACATCTTTGGATTCCGGGAGGAAAGCAGAGCACCCAGAGGAAACCCATGCAGACACAGGGAGTATGTGCAAACTCCACACATACCATCACCCGAGACAGGAATCAAACCTGAGTCCCTGGCACTGAGAGACGGCAGTGCTAACCACTGAGCCACCCTGGAGAGACAGAGTGGTGGTGGCTTAACCCTGAGGGTCACCACAACGAGAGGAGAGGTTGAGAAGGAAAGTCCTTCAATCTAACCTCAGTCAGTGTGAGAATTGAACCCATGCATTTGGTGTCAGAAACCTCGCCAACTGTCCCCCTCCCCAGCCCCTAAGGGCACTGTAACAGAATCAAAAACTAGATCTGTAAATGAAAGCATGAGTGAAACAATGCATCCCAGACCCCTGGTATCCCATGGCTTCTAACATATTTGAGCAAGGCTTGTAACGCTACTTGCTCTCCAAGGAAACCCGGTTGTATGTGTAACCGCAAAAGGAGACAGGTAATCAGGAATTATGACCTCCTTCATGGTTTGCTACCTGAACCTGCTGAGATTAGGACCCTACTCTTGAGCAGTTCCTCTAAATTATCTGCTGTCCCTATATCTCACCTCTACACTGGGTGCCTGAAGATTAGAACATGGGGCTGAGGTGCAACCAAAAATTCAACAAAAAAAAACATTTTGACCATTTCAATACAATTGACTAGTTGATTCCTAATACCTGTTTGCCTTATCAGCTTTAATTTAACATCCAGCCAAAGTTAGACCCCAATACTCAAAGGTTTATAAGCCACCTACAAAACACAAGTGAGAAGTGTGATGGAATATTCACCACTTGCCCGGATGAGTGCTGCTCTAACAGCATTGAAGAAACTTGATACCATCCAGAATGAAGCAGCCCACTTAATTGGAAAATTTAATTGTTCACTCCCTCCACTGCCAAAACACTGTGGCGGCAGTGTCAACTATCCCAAGACGAATGGTATCACTCACCTTCAATAATGCCTTTCAAGCTTCCAATCTCTTCCACCTAGATTAAGTTCAAGGTCAGTAGACACATGCAACTTCCCCTCCAAGCTACTCACCAAACTGACTTGGAATTATATCGCCATTCCTTCACTGTTGCTGGGTCAATATCCTGAAAATTCTTTCCTAACAGAGCTATTTGGTGTGGAATGCAGGGGTTCAAGAAGGCAGCTCACCATAATCTTCTCAAGGGCAATTAGGGATGGCCTTGATGCCAACATTCAGATGTCAAGAACTTGAATGTTTTAAACTTTAAAGTCAAGAAAATTGCATTCAAGTAAAGTCAGAGTATGATAAATGAAGGTAGATGAGATTAAGGTGTTGAAATAATACTCTGGTATGTTGGTACTCTAATTCTTCCCACATTGTTAAAAGGTCCTCTCCCTGCTTATACACTTAAATAAATAACATTTATTTTAAACCAAATGCAAGCTGAGCTAAAATAACGAACAAGTTCAGATTTACCTGTTACATGTAGATACAATTAGATACAACATCAGGGCCTAAATGAAGGAAGAAACACAAATTTTGCTAAGATTTCCTCCAGAACATGACATTGATTTCTGTCTCCTATTGTTAATGAAATATGGATAATGTGAACGTTCATGGTAAATTAGAAAACTAAAAATTAAATGCCTATTAGTCAAACACCCTCCAAGGGGCAAATATTTCTTTTGTTTCTTGTCCCTTCAGTTTCTCCTCACTGTTTTCCCTTTCCCTACATTTGAAAGGAAGTAGAGTCCCTAAGTCAACAGCAGCTGTTGCAGCTTTGAAGGGAACAAGCTGTACCTCTACTCCCACACCCCTTCTTAGGTTGTACCTTTCTTCACTTGCACCAAATCTCTCGAATTGCAGCTGTCCTGTGTGTCTATGCACATATGGTTACAGCTCCACTCTTCGGAGTATGTACCATTGGACAGAATCTCATGCTGCCCCCCTGGTGTTGGGAAGCAATGCAGGTGGTGGATCATTAGTGCACGTGTGGTCGAAAATCAGGTTCTTGACAGCAGTTAAGTTCTCAGAGATGTAATAGTGGGTTGGGCTTTCTGACTGCAAGGGTTGGTAGGCCTTTCTTGCATGTCATGCATGATCATTGAAAGGTCAAAATAAAGCTCCTCCTTCCCTATTATGGTTTTCGAAATCAATCTTCCAATTCCCAACAATGTATGTGGTGTGCAGTTGATGAGGTGCTGTGTTTGCTATGTTATGATGGGAGTAGACACTGCTTTTGTTTGTGTAACACTTGTTTGAGATGGGTTGCCAAATGTCTACGTTGTTTGCACGAAACATGGAGGCTGACTGAGAGAGGGAGGCTGGAGTATAATGTATCAAGGAGGCCAGCGAAGGCTGGACATCTGACTGGCCAAGAGTGCTGGGGGAAGGGTTAAAGGACCAACATGTTTAGCTCTAGGCGCCATCACCAAGAACTTGCGTGATGCTCCTGGCCTGACACAGGAATGAATACATGTCTAGGCACCCTTTAATGTGGTGCCAGGACCTTGTCATCATAAGGTAATTGTGGGAGAATTGACTGTCTGCTTACCTCAGTGCATGATTTACTGTACTCTGCATGCACCTAGATGTAATAAGCTGATAGCTATGTAATCGCACTATAAAAGCAGACTCATGTGGGTGCAACTGCCACCAAATCTGTTTTCCAGAACCAATGATTTCACCCATTCTCTTTCTTGAGGTCTGAGTGCCCAGAAAATTAGTGATGTTGCCTCCTCGTGACTCAAAGTAATCTTTTCAGTGTAAGGAATTATTATCTAATTGATCCATTTGGTTGACAACAACTTCAAATTGACTTAAGGTGTTCATACCTAGTTTACAGTAAGATGATTCTGGGACAGAGGATGCAGGAATAACTCACCTGCTCCAGCAGCATCTGTGGAGAGGGAAACAGTCAACAATTTGAGTCCAGATGAAGAAGTGTCACATCGGACTCAAACGCTAACTGTTTCTATCTCTGCAGATGCTGCCAGACCTGCTGAGTTTCTCCAGCATTCTCTGTGTATGTTTCAGATTTCTGGCATCTGCAATGTTTTGCTTGTAAGATGATTCACAGGTTCAATGTGAAATAATAGAATCGTGCAGAAGAGAAAGAGGTCACTCAGTATAACTGTGCTGGCTCTTCAACTAATCCTGTTTGCCATCTCTATCACCCCAGCCTTTTCCTGTTTTTATGCACTTTCAAGTGTATCTTCCTGAAAGCTACCACTGAATTTTCTTCGACCAGCCTTTCTGGCAGGGACTCTCAATTTATAGCAATTTGCTGTGTTGTAAAAGACGTCTCCCCTTGCCTCCCAGCAAATGGTAATCTTGTATGATTTTGCTTCCTTTCCAATTTTGCTTCTAAGCTTTCTGTACATTGCTCAAATTATCCAAGCTAGAGATGAGAGGGAATGATCTAATCTAGTTTTAATGAGCAGCTTTCCTATATAAAAATAATGAAACCTCTCAGCACTTTAAAGGATGTCTAACCTCAGGTGTTCTGTGCTGCCCTGTAGCCCCACCTTCCAAAGGAACATGTGTAGGCCAGCTGTACATCACATTGCCATAATTACACTACGCTCAGAAAGTTAGCATCCTTGCAGGAACCATAAACTTCTATTCCCCCCAAAAAATTGCCTATTGGTGGCTTCCAAGGAAATTATTTAGTACTTGAGGAACACAGTGGGGGCCGAGAGCTCATTGACTTTGGAGTTAACTGTTTCTGAGCTATAATGTTATTTCCAGCAGCCAGGACTCCCCCGGATGTGAAGGAGGTAGGGGTGTTTCTGCCAGCCAATTGTTGCAACTTTAGCAAAAAATTGCCAAGAATTGCTGTTTGTCAGGGGTTTCTGCCAGTGCTTCATGAGGGATTTGATAAACTTGAGGATACTTACAACCTGGAGGCTTAACATTACCCTTCATAAAAGCATTCAACATTTTGTATACTGACTTTGCAAGTACATCTCCAGCAGAAATAATTAAATTTTACTATTTGCTGTCATCCCTCACTGCTTAACTATTCCACGTGATGGAAAAACATCACATCATGTAGAATTTACTGCAAAGAAGCAGACTGTTTACAACTGATGCTTATCCTCTACACAAAGCCCCTCCCAGCAAATCCTATCTCATCTTGCTAACATATCCTCCTTTTCCTTTCTGCCTGATATGTCTGGTTTGTTTTTAAAAGCCATCTATGCTAATTGCCTCAGCCAATTCAAGTAGTATTGCATTTCACAGTCGCCCAGCTCCGAGAAAGTGTTGCAAGGTTTATGGCAGAAATTTTATCTCCCCATCTCTCTGGTGTTGAATGGCAATGGGAGTCAGTAGTTGGATGAAAATCACTGGAGACCATTTGACATGACTGCAAATTGGCCTTGATTAATGTAGTCAACTGTAATGCCAAAATCTTCACTCATATATTTACATTAAGAATCAATTGGCCTATTTAGAACACAATTTTTGGCTATGATACAACACTGGCACCCACTGCATCCTAGAACCATGTGAATGCACAGGGTCATGGCAGGAAGTTCTGGGGTACTTGAGTATGCCAGTCATATCACTTGAGCTTGTTAATCCAGCATCCAAAGAATAGAGCAAATGGCAAGTCAGTTTGACTAACCAGCCCATACATTATTGTAAATATCTAATTCATAGTTAATGTAAATATTTGGAAATATTTTTTAGTTTTTTGATGATTAAATTGTAAAGGAAATTAAAATCCTTTAAAAGTTATGGGAAGAATGTCCAATAGACTGAGCCATCCATGACCCTCATAAACTTTAACTTAAAATAACTGTGCCTTACAAAAGAATTCTTGAGGGATGTTGGCAGCAGACCTGAATGCATAGCTATAAACCATTTGATTAACTTAATAGTGTTTGTTTCATTTAATTCTTTTGTGTACAATAATGTTTAGTTTTAAAAAGTGCAATCTTGTGGCATACATTATTCCATTTGGTGAATGTGAAGGCGGTAGTGTCACTGGACTAGTGAGCCAGAGGCCCATGTTAATATTCTTGGTTCAAATCCCATCATGGCAGCCGTTGGGATTTGGATTCAATGAATAAATTGATCTGGAATTGAAAACCACTCTTTGTAATGACATCATCTGTTACAACATCCCGTCTGATTCGTTAATGCGATATAGGGAAAGAAATCTGTAATTTGCATGCAGTCTGGCCTACACATAACTCTAGACCCTTAACCATCCTCCAAAATAATCTGGTAAGTTATTCCACTTAAGAACATTTATGAGTGAGCAGTAAACACCTGCCTTTGTATGGTCATAGTTCTGGGCTAAGGGGGGGCCTTTGATTTAAAGCAGAGATGAGGAGCAATTACTTAAACAGTCATGAGCCTGTGGAATTCATTACATAGGAACACAGGAATAGGAGTAGGCCGTTCAGCCCCTCGATCCCTTATTGCCATTTAATGAGATCGTGGCTGATTTGTGGCTTAATGGTTGCAGCTCCAACAACACTCATGAAGCCCGACACCATCCAGAACAAAGCAGCCCATTTGATTGGCACCACATCCACGAACACTCAGTCCCTCCACCACTGCTGCTCAGAAGCAGCAGTATACAAGATGCAATGCAGAAATTCACCAAAGATCCTAAGACAGCACCTTCCAAATCCATGACTACTTCCAACAAGAAGGCCTAGGGCAGCAGATACATGTGAACGTCACCACCTACAGGTACCCCTCCAAGCCACTCATCATACTGACTTGGAAATATATCACCCTTCCTTCCCTGTCCTGGAATTTCCTCCCGAAGGGTGTGTGGGTCAACCTATGGAATATGGACTGCAATGGTTCAAAAAGGCAGCTCGCCACCACCTTCCCAAAGGCAACTAGGGATGGGCAAAAACACTGGAGAGTCAGTGATGCCCATGTCCTACAAATGAATAAAAAAACCCTGCCTTTGGCCATTATTCTTTAAAACCTTTCCTTAGCAACAACTTGTCCATCTCAGATTTAATATTAACAACTGATCCAGCATTCGTTGCCATGGAAGAGAGTTCCAAACATCTCCCACCCTTTGCATGTGGAAGTGCTTCCTGACATCTCTCCTGAACATTTTGGGGCCCTAATTGTCACACTACTTCAAGAAGTCCCAACCAGTGAAATATTTTGTCTTTTTCTACCCTCTCTTTTCCTGTTAATATCCTGAAGACTTTGCTCAGGTCATGCCTTAACTTTCCAAATTCTAGAGAAAACAGACTTAATGTGTAGAATCTCCACTTAGAACATAATCCCTGAAGTCCAAGTATCACCCTAGAAAGGGGTGGATGCCGGGACATTGAATAAATTTAAGGAGGAGATAGACAGATTTTTACACAATGAACAGGCTGAAACATTATGGGGAGTTGAGGCTTGGATGAGATCAGCCAGGATCATATTAAATTTATAACAGACTCAAGGAGCTGAATTGCCTTCTCCTGCTGCTAGTTTTTTTTTCCCCTTTAGTTCTGATTGTTCTCATGTTTGTCAGTAACAGCCACATCCCCTGAAAGAATCAATATTTTTAAAATGAGGTACTTGGATTTCACTTAAATGTTAACAGTTCCTAGCTGGATTGTAACAACGTGTTGATGGCTTTACACACATTTCAATATGGTACCAGTTACTTACTGGTGTTTAAATCATTTTCCACTAAGCTTTTAACTAAGAGAACATTCCTTTCCCAAAAGTATGAACGCAACTGGAGAGGGTTCAGAAGAGATTTACTGGGGTGTTGCTGGGAATGGAGGGTTTGAGTTATAAAGAGAGGCTGGAGATGCTAGGACTTTTTTGCACTGAAGTATAGGAGGTTGGGAGGTGACCTTATGGAGGATTATAAAATCATCAGTGCCATAGATAAGCTGAATGACGTGTGTCTTTTCCCTAGGTTGGTGAATTTCAAGACTGGGAGGCATATTTTTAAGGTGAGAGGAGAAAGATTTTAAAAAGACACAAGGGACAATTTTTTAACATAGAGAGTGATTCGTGTGTGGAATGAACTTCCAGAGGAAATGATGCATGTGGGTACAATTACAATATTTAGACATTTAAGTAAGTATATGAATAAGAAATATTTGAAGGGATATGGGCTGAGCACAGGCAGGTGGAACAATGGTGTTTAGTTTGGGATTATGATTGGCATGGACTGTTTCTAGGCTGCATGACTCTGACTCCATGACTCTATATCTGGGCTACATGTTTTTAAATAACGTACATTAAAACTTTCCAATGTACCTCCATTTCAGTGGCCCCCATCCCCAGTCCCCATTTTTGGTCTCGTCCTTTGGCAGTTCACAGACTAATACAGATCAAGGGACCTCCACAGCTCCTTGACACTTTCTTGTGTGGCCCAGAGCTGAAATAATTGCGGACCAGGTAGCAATGAGGCCCTCGCGTTCATCAATTGAACATTCGAGACCTCAGTGGGAACGTGATGGGAACATGGAGCTTGAGCTTCCTTCTCCAGAATTTCACCAGGGCAAAGGTCTGGGAAGTGACAAGATTCTGATTGGTCCTCCATCATCCTGCCAAATTAAGTTTACTTTCTGCTCTCGGCCTATAACCCTCATGGGGACTGGAAGCCTGCATTCAGCATTTCTGTTTCAAAACCAAATGGCAGGACATATCATTGCCCTAATTCAGTTCTGGGAGAAAAATGAAGAGGTCAAGCTGCAAATTATGGTGAAGTTGTACATGAGAGCACTGTAAATTATGGCAGCTCCGACTCCCAGTGACATGGAGAGCTGTTTGATGACATGGCTTTGTTGGGTTAAACCAGTGGTACAGAGCAGCTGCCGGCACATGTAAACAACTGTCACTTGTGATGTCGCTTTCTAATCCCGCGTTAGTGTCCTGCACAGATTTGCCCCAGGCATTGATCAAGGGCTGAAGATAGAAAATGAAAGCCCTTAATGGTGACTGACAAACAGCAGATCTTGCAGAAACAGAGCTGGTTTAGTGGGGGCATAGGAGCTGCCGAAGCTCTGAACGGGTCTGGCACTGTGTAGGACAGAGAGAGGTTTCAGAGCAACAATCGTAGTGACCAGAAGCAGTTTGACTTGAAGTAAGTCTGTAAATGTGTTGCAGGCCAGCTCAGAATTCAGGTACAGATGTTCATCTCAGCCCCTTTAATGTCCAAAATCAGATATTAGCTTCATCAGACACAGCATTTCTTCCATCACGCAATGAATGCACTAAGCTTCAGTCAATGCATAATATAACAACTGGGTCCAAATAATCACCTATGATAATTGGTATTTAGTATGACGTTTATAATTAGCATTAAAAACAACCTCTTAGACATGTTATGAAGTCAGTTGTGTTCTTTGGACTCTAATTTTCTCACATATTATTGAATGTCAGACTCCCAGGTTCTTAAGTATAGTATTGCCATTGTACGAACAGCTGTGAATGTGTCTTGTCATGTAAGTTGTTTCTAGTTTATGTTTGTCTGTGAACACAAGTCATTTAGCTTCTGTGCAGCATGGTGAAGCAGTTTGACTTTTCCCTTTCAGTCGGCCCAGAGCTGAGAAAAGGGAACTCATCGGATGCTCCCCACAGTCTCCTAACGTTGTTCTAGAACAGATAGGTCAGCTAAGCTTCTTCATGCCTCACGGCTGTGTGGGTAGCACTTCTGCCTCTTGACCAGAACATAGTGAGTGGGGTTAAGCTTATTGGTCGGAAATGCAAGATCTGGCCTGAGACTGTAACGTGCAGTACTGAGGGAGTGCTTCACTGTGAGAGGTGCCAACACTTCACATAGAATCTTGTTATAATGTCCTATCTTGAGGTGTGGTCCTGCACGAATTCAAGGGACTCCCTGCCTCGAGGCAAATCGCAGCGAGGCCTCCCTGTCTCGAGGTGAATCCCAGTGCGGATTCCCGGCCTCAAGGTGAATCCCAGGGCAGACTCTAAGCCTCGAGGTGTGTCCCAGTGCAGACTTTGGGCCTCGAGGTAAGTCCCAGTGCGGACGCTGGGCCTTGAGGTGAATCCCAGTGCACACTCCCTGCCTCGAGGTGAATCCCAGTGTTGACTCTGGGCCTCGAGGTGAATCCCAGTGTTGACTCTGGGCCTTGATGTGAATCCCAGTACAGACTCCCAGCCTCGAATGAGTCCCAGTGTGGACTCCCTGCCTCAAGGTGAATCCCAGCACGGACTCTGGGCCTCGAGGTGAGTCGCAGTGCAGACTCCCTGCCTCGAGGTGAATCCCAATGCGGACTCCCTGCCTCGAGGTGAGTCCCAGTGTGGACTCTAGGCCTTGAGGTGAATCCCAGTGCAGCCAGCCTGCCTCGAGGTGAGTCCCAGTGCGGACTCCCGGCCTCAAGGTAGGTCCCAGTGCGGACTCCCCTGCCTCGAGGTGAATCCCAGTGTGGTCTCCCTGCCTCGAGGTGAATCCCAGTGTGGTCTCCCTGCCTCGAGGTGAATCCCAGTGCAGACTCCCAGCCTCGAGGTGAGCCCCAGTGCAGACTCTGGGCCTTGGGGTGAATCCCAGTGCGGACTCTAGGCATCGAGATGAATCCCAATGCGGACTTTAGGCCTCGAGGTGAGTCCCAGTGCAGACTCTGGGCCTCGAGGTGAAACCCAGTGCGGACTCTGGGCCTCGAGGTGAAACCCAGTGCGGACTCTCTGCCTCGAGGTGAGCCTCTGGGCCTCAAGGTGAATCCCAGCACGGACTCTGGGCCTCGAGGTGAGTCCCAGTGAAGACTCCCTGTCTAGAGGTGAATCACACTGTGGACACCCTGCCTCGAGGTGAGTCCCAGTATGGACTCCCTGCCTTGAGGTGAAGCCCAGTGCGGACTCTGGGCCTTGAGGTGAGTCCCAGTGTGGACTCCCTGCCTCGAGGTGAGTCCCAGTGCAGCCAGCCTGCCTTGAGGTGAGACCCAGTGTGGACTCTGGGCCTCAAGGTGAGTTCCAGTGCGGACTCCCTGCTTCAAGGTGAGTCCCAGCGTGGACTCTGGGCCTCGAGGTGAATCCCAGTGTGGACTCCCTGTCTCGAGGTGAGTCACAGTGCGGACTGTATGCCTCGAGGTAGGTCCCAGTGCGGACTCCCTGCCTCGAGGTGAATCCCAAAGCGGACTCCCAGCCTCGAGGTGAGTCCCTCTGCAGATTCTGGGCCTTGAGGTGTGTCCCAGTGCAGACTCCCAGCCTCGAGGTGAGTCCCAGTGCGGACTCCCTGCCTCGAGGTGAGTCCCAGTTCAGATTCTAGGCCTCGTGATGAATCCCAGTGTGGCCAGCCTGCCTCAAGGTATATAATAGGTGCAGGAGTAGGCCATTCTGCCCTTTGAGCCTGCACCACCATTCATTATGATCATGGCTGATCATCCTCAATCAGTATCCTGTTCCTGCCTTATCTCCATAACCCTTGATTCCACTATCCTTGAGAGCTCTATCCAACTCTTTCTTAAACGAATCCAGAGACTGGGCCTCCATTGCCTTCTGGGGCAGAGCATTCCACACAGCACCACTCTCTGGGTCAAGACGTTTCTCTTCATCTCTGTCCTAAATGGCCTACCCCTTATTTTTAAGCTGTATCCTCTGGTTCGGCACTCACCCATCAACGGAAACATGTTTCCTGCCTCCAGAGTGTCCAATCCTTTAATAATCTTATATGTCTCAATCAGATCCCCTCTCAGTCTTCTAAACTCAAGGGTATACAAGCCCAGTCACTCCAATCTTTCAACATAAGATTCCAGGAATTGACCTCGTGAACCTACGCTGCACTCCCTCAATAGCCAGAATGTCTTTCCTCAAATTTGGAGACCAGAACTGCACACAATACTCCAGGTGCAGTCTCACCAGGGCCCTGTACAGCTGCAGAAGAACCTCTTTGCTTCTATACTCAAACCCTCTTGTTATGAAGGTCAGCATGTTATTAGCCTTCTTCACTACTTGCTGTACCTGCATGCTTGCTTCCATTGACTGATGTACAAGAACACTTAGATCTCTTTGTACTGCCCCTTTACCTAACTTGACTCCATTTAGGTAGCAATCTGCCTTCCTGTTCTTGCCACCAAAGTGGATAACCGTACATTTCTCTACATTAAACTGCATCTTGCATGCATCTGTCCACTCACCTAACCTGTCCAGGTCACCCTGTAACCTCCTAACATCCTCCTCACATTCATCCTGCCACCCAGCTTTGTATCATCAGCAAATTTGCTAATGTTATTGCTAATACCATCTTCTATATCATTAATATATATTGTAAAAAGCTGCGGTCCCAGCTCTGATCCTTGAGGTCCCACTGGTCACTGCCTACCATTCCGAAAGGGAGCTGTTTATCACTACTCTTTGTTTCCTGTCAGCCAACCAATTTTCAGTCCAAGTCAGTACTTTGCCCCCAATACCATGCGCCCTAATTTTGCTCACTAACCTCCTATGTGGGACTTTATCAAAGGCTTTCTGAAAGTCCAGGTACACTACATCCACTGGATCTGCCTTGTCCATCTTCAGAGTTACATCCTCAAAAAATTCCAGAAGATTAGTCATGCATGACTTCCCCTTCATAAATCCATGCTGACTCTGACCTATCCTGTTACTGCGATCCAGATGTGTTGTAATTTCATCCTTTATAATTGACTCCAGTATCTTTCCCATCACTGAGGTCAGACTAACTGGTCTATAATTTCCTGCTTTCTCTCTCCCACCTTTCTTAAAAAGTGGTACAACATTAGCCACCCTCCAATCCACAGGAACTAATCCTGAATCTATCTACCTCTGGAAAATAATCACCAAAGCATCCATGATTTCTTGAGCCACCTCCTTCAGTACCCTGGAATGTAGACCATCAGGCCCCGGGGACTTATCAACCTTCAGACCTAACAGTCTCTCCAACACCAATTCCTGGCAAATATAGATTCCCTTAAGTTCAGGTCCTTCAGCCACTGTTACCTCAGGGAGATTGCTTGTGTCTTCTCCAGTGAACACAGATCTGAAGTACCAATTCAACTCTTCTGCCATTTCTTTGTTCCCCATTTCTGTCTTCAAAGGCCCAATTTTAGTCTTAACCACTTTTTTCACTTCCACATACCTAAAAAAGTTTTTACTATCCTCCTTTATAGTTTATCTTCGTACCTCATTTTTTCTCTGCGTATTTCCTTCTTAGTAATCCTCTGTTGTTCTTTAAAAGCTTTCCAGTCCTCCGCTTTCCCACTTATCTTTGCTATATAATATTTTTTCTCTTCATATGTTTCTTAATTTCCCTCGTCAGCCACGGCCACCCCTGCCTCCTCAGGATCTATCTTCCTTTTTGGAATGAACTGATCCTGCATCTTCTGCATTATACCCAGAAATATCTGCCATTGTTCCTCCACTGTTATCCCTGCTAAGGTATTGCACCATTGAACTTTGGCCAGCTCCTCCCTCAGAGCTCCATAGTTCCCTTTATTCAACTGAAATATTGTCACTTCCGATTGTACCCTCTCCCTCTCAAATTGCAGTTTGAAGCTTAATGTATTATGGTCACTATCTCCTAACGGCTCCTTCACTTCGAGGTCCCTGATCAATTCTGGTTCATTGCACAACACCAGATCCAGAATTGCCTTCTCCCTGGTCGGCTCCAGCACCAGCTGCTCTAAGAATCCATCTCGGAGGCACTCCACAAAGTCTCTTTCTTGAGATCCAATACCATCCTGATTCTCCCAGTCTACCTGCATGTTGAAATCCTCCACAACAACTGTAGGAACATCCTTGCGACAGGCCAATTTAAGCCCCTTATTCAACTTACACCCTACATCCATACTACTGTTTGGGGGCCTGTAGATAACTCCCAAGAGGGTCTTTTTACCCTTAGTATTTCGCAGCTCTATCCACACTGACTCTACTTCCCCTGATTCTAGGTTCCCCCGCGCAAGGGACTGAATATCATCCCTTACCAACAGTGCCACCCCACCCCCTCTGCCCGTCAGTCTGTCCTTACGATAGCACGTGTAACCTTGAATATTCATTTCCCAGGCCCTGTCCACTTGAAGCCACGTCTCTGTTATCCCCACAATATCGTAGCTGCCAATTTCCAAAATAACCTCAAGCTCATCCATCTTATTTCTAATGCTTCGTGCATTTATATATAGTATTTTTAATTTGTTACTGCCCTCACTCTTCCCATCAACTCCTATTTCACTCAACCTTACGGCATGATCCCTTTCTGAGTTTTCTGCTTCATTGATACCATTGTCTTTCTTGACTTCCCTTGTTCTAACTTTCTCTTCAATTTCCTTCTTAAACATCCAGTTTGTCCCCTCCCCCCGCTACTTAGTTTAAACATAGCTGTGTTGCAGTAGCAAACCTGCCTGCCAGAATGCTGGTCTCTAAACTATTAAAGTGCAAACCATCTCTCTTGTATAATTTATGCTTACCACAAAACATACCCCAGTGATCCAAGAACTTAAATCCTTGCTTCCTGCACCAGTTCCCCAGCCACACATTCAAGCCCATTCTCTCCCTATTTCTGGCCTCACCAGCCCGAGGAACTGGAAGCAAACCGGAGATAACCACCCTGGACGTCCTGCTTTTCAGCCTTCTTCCTAGTTCTCCGAAGTTCCACTGTAGTCTGTTCCTCCTCTTCTTCCCGACATCATTTGTGCTGACATGTACCACCACCTCTGGCTCTTCACCTTCGGCCTTGAGGATTTCCTGCACTCTGTCTGCGATGTCCTTAACCCTGGCACCAGGAAGACAACACAGCATCCTTAAATCCCGCCTGTTGCCACAGAAACCCCGTTCAGTTCCTCTCACTATGGAGTCCCCTATCACCACGGCTCTGTGTGATCTCTGAATCCTCAGCTCTGCCTCCACACCAACGTTTGATTGACAGACCTGGCCGCCTCGCAGACTGACAGTGTCATTTGTCTCTACTGTTTCCAAAAGATTCAACTTGTTTCTGACAGGTACTTCCCCCGTGATCTCTTGCACCTGTCTCCTCTCTGCCTTCCTCATCGTCTGCTCTCTTCTGCTCTCTTCTGGTATGGTTGGTGTAATCACCTCACTGAAGGTCCTGTCCAGAAAGATATCGTTCTCTCGGATGAGCCTAAGGTCCTCAAGTTCTTTCTTCAGTGCTGCAATATGCTCTGTCAATAGCTGAACGTGCACACACTTTCCACAGATATACGAGCCAGCTACACCAGAGTCGTTGACCTCCCACATCATGCACATAGCGCACTGAACCAGCTAGGCAGTCATGTCTTCAACCTCTTCAACTGTGGCGTAATCACTTCACTCAACCTCCTTGTCGAAGACTCCTGAGCTAAAGACTCTCTCTTCTTTCAACAGAAACTTCCCTGGACTCTCTTTTTGGGGCAAGTCTGTGGACTTTAAAGTTAGGTTAGAGGAGGAGGGTGGGAGGGAGGACCTACTTTGTAAGACCTGGGGTCTAGAACACACCCACTCAAATAATGATCGCTTACCTTCCCAACCGGCTCTGCGCTCCGACTTCACTTCCGCCCAGCTCCCGCCGCTCTCTGCTACAGACTCCCTGCCTCCCTTCATCCTCGAGGTGAATCCCAGTGCGGACTCTGGACCTCGAGGCATCGAGGTGAATCCCAGTGCGGACTTTAGGCCTTGAGGTGAATCCCAGTGTGGACTCCCAGCCTCGAGGTGAGTCCCAGTGTAGACTCTGGGCCCCAAGGTGAATTCCAGTGCGGACACCCTGCCTCGAGGTGAGTCCCAGTGCAGACTCCCTGCCTCGAGGTGATTGCCAGTGGGGACTCCCTGCCTCGAGGTGAGTCCCAGTGCGAACTCTAGGCCTCGAGGTGAGTCCCAGTGCGGACTCTAGGCCTCGAGGTGAGTCCTAGTGCGGACTCTAGGCCTCGAGGTGAGTCCCAGTGTGGACTCTAGGCCTCGAGGTGATTGCCAGTGGGGACTCCCTGCCTCGAGGTGAGTCCCAGTGTGGACTCTAGGCCTCGAGGTGAGTCCCAGTGCAAACTCCTGGCCTCGAAGTGAATCCCAGTGCTGTTTCCCAGCCTCGGTGAGTCCCAGTGCGGACTCCCAGCCTCGAGGTGAGTCCCAGTGCAGACTCCCTGCCTCAAGGTGAATTCAGTGCGGACTCCCAGCCTCAAGGTGAATTCAGTGCAGACTCCCTGTCTCAAGGTGAATCCCAGTGCAGACTCTGGGCCTTGAGGTGAGTCCAACCGCAGACCAGACTACTCCATTTGCTTTTTTTCTTTTCTCTTTTTCTCTGCTTTAGAAGAACTGTAATACTGAACTTTTAACTTTATTCATTTATTTTTCTGATTTATACCTAAGATTTTGTTCCTAGCTGGGAATGCCCACTCTGTACACTTCTCACTGTATTCATATATCCCTGTACTTGTGTACACATGACAATAAAACCTAAAGCTAACTCTACCTCGCTATTCAGATGGACATAAATAATGCCGTGGCACTATTTCAAAGACAAACCGGGAGGTGTCCTGAGCAATGTTTATGCCTTATTCATTGTCAGTACACCTTCTTCCCGCCAATTGCCTCAATTATATCAAGGACTACAATTAAAACTACTTCATAAGCTGTGAAGTGTTTTGGAATATTCTATTTTTGTGAAAGTGCTCTGTCAATGCAAGTCATTTTCATCTCTCTCCTCTTAGACAGTTGTTTCCTGTTCCAAACAGTACCAGCAATCTCTAGCATTAGACTGTGACCATTAGGTAGCTTTACCACTAGTAATCTCGACTGCAACTCCAAACTTGCACACTATTGGTGTGTCAGTGCTGTCCGTTAAGATATTTAATTACACTATTAGCAATAAGCTCTTAGGAATCATTGCAATTACAACAAAATGTCCTTCCAGCGGATGTACATGTTCTCTGCGGTTACCTCTCAGCCTCTGTTTGGTGTGAGTCTTTGCCAAGCAAGTGTATTACAGCTGGAACTGTTTCCAATGGCTTTGCCTGCTCCAACACCAGTGCAGATGTGAGAAGACTAGACAAACACATGGCCCGTCTAATTTATATATATAAAACCCTTGATCACTGTTTTGTTAAGCCATGCACATACTCCTTTGAATGTTTTGATGTATTTTCAAAAGTTTTTTGCAAACAAATATATGTATTTCAGTTTGACTTTATAGTTTATATGACCACTTTGATATTAAAAACATTTGGAAATTTCCAATTCCTTTTCCTGCCCATGATCTCATATTGGCTTACAATCAGCAAGTGAAGCAATGCATCAAGATGAGATTTAAATTGAACAACAAACTTTAAAAAATGATTCACTTGCAATGATTCCATTTCCATGTTTATAACCAGACAGACAGTAAAATAAATGCAAAATACTGCAGACACAGGAAATCTGAAGTAAGATAGAAAGTGTTGGAGAAAATCGACAGCTCTGTCAGCAGTTATGGAGACTCCAGTTGACTGTTATTTGGAATGCAGTGTAAAATAAATGCAACTTTATTGCACATGGTCCATTACAGAGGAGCTAATGGACTCTGATAATCAATGTGACAGTAATCTGGAAGATCAGTTGGTTATGGTCACTGTTATTCCAGATTTTCCTCAGTTACCTCACTAATAGATTGCAACACCAACAAATATGGTCAGGATTTGGAGGTGCTGGTGTTGGACTGGGGTGTGCAAAGTTTAAAAAAATCACACAACACCTAGTTACAGTCCAACCGGTTTATTTGGAAGCACTAGCTAAAGGAGCAGCACTCCAAAAGCTAGTGCTTCCACATAAACCTGTTGGACTATAAACTGGTGTTTTGCGATTTTAAACCAATATGGTGACGGGCACAAAGTTTAGGAAAGCTTGACTTCAGTGTCTGTGGTGTGGTCACACCTGAAGAACGCTCAAATACTGGATTTGTTCCTTGCAAGCCACAGATTTTAAGTAATAGAAGCAACAACTGCTGTAAATTCTTGGCAGCTGAGGCAACATCAGTGGAGATCAGTTCCCCACACCCACACAGACACACAGGCTGGCGGTGGACACCTAATGTGTGGGTGACATCAACACATGGTCCCTTAGATAAATGCGAGGTGTTGCATTTTGGGAAAGCAAATGTTAGCAGGACTTATACACTTCATGGTAAGATCCTAGGGAGTATTGCTGAACAAAGCGACCTTGGAGTGCAGGTTCATAGCTCTTTGAAAGTGGAGTAGCAGGTAGATACTACTGAAGAAGGCGTTTGGTATGCTTTCCTTCACTGGTCAGAGTATTGAGTACAGGAGTTGAGAGGTCATGTTGCAGCTGTACAGGACATTGGTTAGGCCACTGTTGGAATATTGCGTGCAATTCTGGTCTCCTTCCTATCGGAAAGATGTTATGAAACTTGAAAGGGTTCAGAAAAGATTTACAAGGATGTTGCCAGGTATGAAGGATCTGAGCTACAGGGAGAGGCTGAACAGGCTGGGACTGTTCTCCCTGGAGCGTCGGAGGCTGAGGGGTGACCTTATGGAGGTTTACAAAATTATGAGGGGCATGGATAGGATAAATAGACAAAGTCTTTTCCCTGGGGTCGGGGAGTCCAGAACTAGAGGACATAGGTTTAGGATGAGAGGGGAAAGATATAAAAGAGACCTAAGGGGCAACTTATTCACGCAGAGGGTGGTATGTGTATGGAATGAACTGCCAGAGGAAGTGGTGGAGGCTGGTACAATTGCAACATTTAAAAGACATTTGGATAGGTATATGAGTAGGAAGGGTTTGGAGGGATATGAGCCGGGTGCTGGCAGGTGGAACTAGATTGGGTTGGGATATCTGGTCGGCATGGACAGGTTGGACTGAAGGTTCTGTTTCCATGCTGTACATCTCTATGACTCTATGACTCTAATTCCAGTCCGGTGAGAGCAATCCAGGCAGAGAGGGTGATCCTTTGCGAGGGGGATGGCAAAAGATGGCCTATTGCTGCCATTCTTATCACCATCTTGACTACTGGAAGTACACAAGCCTTTCGAAGGTTAAAAAGAGGGCTCCTCACTGGAACCATTTCCAGATATGCTGCTCTCCAGGCTAGTGATTGCAGAACCATGTTGCAGCAAGGCAAGAAAGGAAGAGCAGAGGAAAGAATTGCAGGGAAATAATTGAAAAGAAAAACTAATGAAGAGGACGTATTACAGTGTGCTGTGGCAGGTAACACATATTACCCCAAGGTCAGATCTCTTTTATCTGTGTGTCCCTGAAATGAAAGTTCCCACACAAGCTGCACACGTTGTAAAGGTGCAATAACATTTAAATGACCCATTCACTTAAACAAATCAAGTATGCACTGTGAAATTGTATGAGGGTATATGTCAATCAGGACTCACTTCAAGAATATGCGTACAAAATATCTTTTGGATGAAATGTTAAACAGAGGCCCCTTTTGCTGTCTTAGGTAGATGTAAAATATCCCAGTGCATTATCTGAGTATGAGCAAGTGAAATATACCTGATATCCTGACCAATCTTTATCCCACAGCAACATTACAAAAGCAGACTACCTGGTCGTAGTTAGATTGCTGTTTGTGTGATCCTGCTGTGTGCAAATAAGCTGTTGGTTTTCCAAGAATTGCAATAGCTAAAAGGTCTGCAAAGCATTTTGGATGGCCTTGTGTTGTGAACGGTGTTATACAAATGGAAGTTGTTATTTTTTAGGTGATTAATCCCTTAACTAGGAGGAGGAAACTAGTTGGTGCTGTTTATTTACTTATTAGCAGATTCGACTTGCCCGATGTAGCCATTAGTAATGTTTTTTCGCAGAGTGTGGTTATGTTTGGGTACTGATGCAGTGTGAAGGATCCTCAGAAAGAGCCCTGCTGTAGGGAGCTCCTGGTTGTACGCCAGAGAGACTGATTCATACACATTAGTACCACTGCCTTGAGACAAATTAGAAGCAGCCATATTCACTGAATGAATCAAGAATGGTAACATAAGCTGTAAATGTTTTATGATGGTTTAAAACAAACTTGTTAAACCACTATTATCCACTTTGTATTTTCCTACGTATAAAAAGACCACTTTTAAGGCCCAGTTAAGCGATATACCAAGCCATTAGATCCAAGATGTGTTTCTGCCTCTAAAATCAGCCAGGAGCATCGATATTATTAATAAATTATCACATTATTGGATTATCTTTAAAATATACTGCTTACTCATCCCATCCACATTCAATACTTATGTAGATGTAACCCATTTAACCCATTCTCACTGAGTGTTTAGAGCAATAATGTACTCCTCAAGTACAGGGTGATTTAACTCTTTACCCCACTCATCCCAGCAACATGGGGTTTGACCCATTCCCTCTGAGCACAAGGATATCTAACCCAAGTACACAGTATTTTAACCCATTCCCTGGGTAGCAGCACATTTAACCCATTCTCGCCAATATAGAAATTTAATCCATTCACCAAGCTTAAAATCTGTACTTTGAATGGGTTACCTCTCCATATACTGGGGATATTTCTGTGTACTTAGTGAATCCATTCAACTTGTAAGTTCTCATTTTGAATAACATGAATTTCAGGTTCTAAGGGTTAATATACTGAGGTGAAATGTGTTAAAGATCCACATTATGTGTTAATGTGTTAAATTGATGTATTCAGGTAGAGCGATTAATGTTTGATGTTTCCCTATCTTTAACCTTTAACATTGGACTTCACATTGAATGATAAGCACAGCATGTGTAACTATGATTCTTCTGATTTAATGGACTAGTTTGGACTAGTTTTAATTAGTTTACCTATTTTAAAATGGATATTTTATATTTTTTCTTCTTGATGCCAAAGTGAGTTCAATTTACACCAAACAAATGAAATGCTGCTGTTCATTCAATGGATGTTATAGTTCCCATGACTTCTACAAAGATAAGTTATATCTTACTGAATTGCCTTAATTAGGGGGCAATGCTAGGGTGGCAGGTAAGTGCTCCCTAAATACATAGAAGTGAATTCATTGCCATGATTAAATAGATATGTAACCTATTTCTCTGGGTATTTCCAAACATATCCACTCTCTTTGAAATACATAGAGATTCCAGCTAAGTTATAAATTAGTCAAATGCTAAGGAGTGAAAGATGGACAAATGCTTGTCCCAGGAATTGTATTGAAATAATCATGGGTGAACTTCATAGAATTGTAGATTGATACAAGACAAATTGAGACTATTCAGCCCATCACCCTGTCCCAGTTGTAGGAAGAGCATTTCAGTTTATCCTACACCCTTGCTTTTGCCCCATTGACTTGGAAACCTTTCTGTTTCAACTATTCATTCAATTTGCTTTCAAAAGTTATTATTGAATCAGTTTCCAGCACCCTTTTCAGGAATTGCATGCTAGATCATTATTACTCTCTGCATATAATAAGATTTCCCCTTATGTCAAGTCTCATTCTTCTAACAATTACTTAAACTCTATGCCTTCTAGTTAATGACCTGTCTGCCACTGAAACAGCTACTCCTTATTTAATTTGTCAAAACGTTTCACAACTTTAAACCAACAGCAGCATTTCATTTGTTTGGTGTAAAGTGAACTCACTTTGGCATCAAGAAGCAAAAATATAAAATATCCATTTTAAAATAGATAAACTCATAAATTGCTGTTCATTTTCTGTGCTCCAGGCAAATGTCCCATTTTCTCCAGCCTTTGCATGTAACTGATGATTTTCATCCCTGGTACCATTCCAACAAATCTCCTCTGCACCCTTTCTAATGCCTTGGTATCCTTCCTGAAGTTTGTCACCCAGAATTGGACAAAGCTCTCTACCTAATGAAAGATTTATAATGATTTACCATAATATATTTAACTTTACTCTATGCATGTTAATAAAGCCAATGATCCCACATGAATGTTTTAACCGCCTTCTGCTACCTTCAAAGTTTAGGTACTTACACCCCTAAGACTCTGTGTCACTTTGTAATTATTGTCTTTCCTCGTGCATCCTAACAAACTGTGTCACTTAACACTTCTGCCTGTTAAATTTCATCCACCACATATCAATTCATTGTATCCCGGTCCCTGCCTTCCTCAAGCATGATTTGGAGGAGCCGGTGTTGGACTGGGGTGTACAAAGTTAAAAATCACACAACACCAGGTTATAGTCTAATAGGTTTATTTGGAAGCACTAGCTTTCGGAGCATTACCTCTTACAACCACCTTGATGAAGGAGCGGCGCTCCGATAACTAGTGCTTCCAAATAAACCTGTTAGACAGTAACCTGGTGTTGTGTGATTTTCAACTTCCTAAAGCTTGTAATATTATCATCCTCAATGTTGACTACATTTTCAAGTTCAATGTCTATTTAATATTTTTCAAGCTGTGTCCTTTATACTCAAGTCCAGGTCATTAATATCTATCAACAGATCAGTGGTTCTCCTGTATCTTGTTGAAAGGACATAGGAACCTCAACAGACATGATGCTCAATATTTCTAATGCAAAGCAACAATTATTAAAGCAGATTTTCATTCAGAGAATGTAGCCAGCAATTTTTGCCCATCCTTAATTAGCACAGAGAGGTTAGTGGTGAGTTGACTTCTTGAACTGCTATAGATCTTGAGGTGTTGGGACACCCCCAGTGCTATTAGGAAGGGAGTTCAAGCATTTTGGTCAAGCAACATTGAAGAAACAGAGCACATTCTAAGTCCTTGTCACCCTTAGTGCTTCCTCGAAATAGTGTTCAACATGGAGGAGCAGTGATTCAGTAGCAGAAAGGAGAAGTAGGTGGCAATCAGCAGGAGGTTTCCTCGCCCATGTTTGACCTGATGCCATGAGATCTCAAAAGGTCCAGAGTCAATGTTGAGGGCAACTCCTTCCTGATTGCGCAATCACCACTGGTGGCTCTGTCCTAATGGTGCAGCAGAACGTACCCAGATGTGATGACGACGGTGTCTAGGACATTATCTCCAGGATATGATTCCATGGTATGTAGGCTTTTGCTTAAGAAGATTATGGGATGGAAAGCAATTTTGGCTGAAGACCCCAGATGTTGGAATGGAGTACTTTGCAGAATGAAAAGGACAATAGCTGCTGTTGTTGTTTCTGGTGCCTAAATCAATGCTAAGTGGTCGACTGGCTTTACTCCTTTGTTTTGACTTTGCAGTGGTTTGAAATAACTGAGTAGTTGGTTAGCCCATTTCAGAGGGCAGTTACTGTGGAACTGAAGGCATGTTCAGGCCAGACCAGGTGTGGTTAGCAGATCTGACTTTGATCTAAATATTGATGATTTTAAAAGACATCAATAAACCAGCTGGGTTTTTACAACCATGGACAATGGTCACAATGTTGTCCTTAGACTAGTTTTTAGTTCCAGATTTTATTGAATAATATTGCATCATTTTCCATGGTGGGACTTGAACCCATGTCCCTGAAATTAACCTGGTATTCAGGATCAAAAGCCTCATGACATTGCTAAGGTGTGTTATGTATAGCTCCATAATAACATGTTAGTTAGATAAAGTCCTGGACATAGTTTTAAAATGTTGAGAATGTGTTGCTGGTTAAAGCACAGCAGGTTAGGCAGCATCCAAGGAATAGGAAATTCGACGTTTCGGGCATAAGCCCTTCATCAGGAATGAGGAGAGTGTGCCAAGCAGGCTAAGATAAAAGGTAGGGAGGAGGGACTTGGGGGAGGGGCGATGGAGATGTGATAGGTGGAAGGAGGTCAAGGTGAGGGTGATAGGCCGGAGTGGGGTGGGGGCGGAGAGGTCAGGAAGAAGATTGCAGGTTAGGAGGGCGGTGTTGAGTTGAGGGAACCGACTGAGACAAGGTGGGGGGAGGGGAAATGAGGAAACTGGAGAAATCTGACTTCATCCCTTGTGGTTGGAGGGTTCCCAGACGGAAGATGAGACGCTCCTCCTCCAGCCGTCGTGTTGTTATGTTCTGCTGGTGGAGGAGTCCAAGGATCTGCATGTCCTCGGTGGAGTGGAAGGGAGAGTTAAAGTGTTGAGCCACGGCGTGGTTGGGTTGGTTGGTCCAGGCGTCCCTGAGGTGTTCTCTGAAGCGTTCCGCAAGTAAGCGGCCCATCTCCCCAATATAGAGGAGGCCATATCGGGTGCAGCGGATGCAATAGATGATGTGTGTGGAGGTACAGGTGAACTTGTGGCGGATATGGAAGGATCCCTTGGGGCCTTGGAGGGAAGTGAGGGAGGAGGTGTGGGCGCAAGTTTTACATTTCCTGCGGTTGCAGGGGAAGGATCCAGGAGTGGAGGTTGGGTTGGTGGGGGGTGTGGACCTGACGAGGGAGTCACAAAGGGAGTGGTCTTTGCGGAACGCTGATAGGGGAGGGGAGGGAAATATATCCCTGGTGGTGGGGTCCGTTTGGAGGTGGCGGAAATGACGGCGGATGATACGTTGTATACGGAGGTTGGTGGGGTGGTAGGTGAGAACCAGTGGGGTTCTGTCTTGGTGGCGGTTGGAGGAGCGGGGCTCAAGGGGGCGGAGGAGCGGGAAGTGGAGGAGATGCGGTGGAGGGCATCGTCGATCACGTTTGGGGGGGAATCTGCGGTCCTTGAAGAAGGAGGCCATCTGGGCTGTGTGGTGTTGGAACTGGTCCTCCTGGGAGCAGATGCGGCGGAGACGAAGGAATTGGGAATATGGGATGGAGTTTTTACAGGGGGCAGGGTGGGAGGAGGTGTAGTCCAGATAGCTGTGGGAGTCAGTCAGTTTATAGTAGATGTCTGTGTTGAGTCGGTCGCTCGAGATAGAAATGGAAAGGTCTAGGAAGGGGAGGGAGGAGTCTGAGACAGTCCAGGTGAATTTCAGGTCGGGATGGAGGGTGTTAGTAAAGTTGATGAACTGTTCAACCCCCTCGTGGGAGCACGAGGCAGCGCCGATACAGTCATCGATGTAGCGGAGGACAAGGTGGGGAGTGGTGCCAGTGTAGTTGCGGAAGATGGACTGTTCCACATATCCTACGAAGAGACAGGTATAGCTGGGGCCCATGCGGGTGCCCATGGCAACTCCTTTAGTTTGGAGGAAGTGGGATCAGTCCCTGTACACCTCCATCCCCCATCACGAAGGACTCAAAGCCCTCCGCTTCTTCCTTTCCTGCCGCACCAACCAGTACCCTTCCACTGACACCCTCCTTCGACTGACTGAACTGGTCCTCACCCTGAATAACTTCTCTTTTCAATCCTCCCACTTCCTCCAAACTAAAGGAGTTGCCATGGGCAGTGTAAATTTAGTCTCAATATTGAGAAGTTACTTTGCACACAAGGTGATTAACATCTGGGCTTGCAGAGGGTAGCAGTAGAAACTTGAATCATTTTAAGAAAAACAGTGAGAAGATTTCAAGCTCTTTCTGATGACCTGAGATGTGTTAGATGTGCTTCCTCACTTAAAATCATAGAATTGTACAATATGGAAAGATTGGTCCATCTCATCCATGCTGACCAGATATCATAAACTGATCTAGTCCCATATGCCAGCATTTGGTCTAAATCCCTCTGAACCCTTCCTATTTATCTACCCATCCAGATGGCTTTTAAATGTTGTAATTATACCAGCCTCCATCCCTTCCTCTAGCAGCTCACTCCATACACGTACCACCCTCTGCATGAAAACGTTGCTTCTTAGGTCTCTTTTTAATGTTTCCCTTGTCACCTTAAACCTATATGTTCTAGTTTTGCATTCTCCTGTCCTGGGAAAGAAAAACTTTGTTGATTTACTCTATTCATGCCCTTCATGATTTTATAAATCTCTGTAAGGTCACCCCTGTGTCTCTGATATCCTAGGGAAAAAGGCCCCAGCCTATTCAGTCTCTCCCTGTAGCTCAAACCCTCCAGACCCAGCAACATCCTTGTAAATCTTTTCTGAACCCTTTCAAGTTAAACAGCATCTTTCCTATGGAAGGGAGACCAGAACTGAACATAGTATTCTAAAAGTGGCCGAACCAATGTCCTATGTAGCCACATCATGACGTTCCAACTCGTACACTCAGTGCATTGACAAATGAAGACAAGCGTGCCAAACACCACCTTCACCATTCTGTCTACGTGCAACCCTACTTTCAAGGAATTGTGCACGTGCACCGCGAGGTCCCTTTGTGCGGCAACACTTCCTAGGGTCCTACCATTAACTGTATAAGAACTGTCTTGGTTTGCCTGACTGAAATGCAGCCCCTCGCATTTATCGAAATGAAACTCCATCTGCCACTCCTCGGCCCATCGGCTCACCTGATCACGGCCCCTTCTTCTCTGTTGTGAGGATTTTGTAACATGTCCTACAGCCTCTGTAGTACTCTCCTTGACTCTTTTCACATCAATATTTCATTCATGTTGCTGCAAATAAATTGTATGTTCTTATTTAAGTGCATATGCTTGGGTATGCCCACTTGGAGCGAGAAAGCAGGCAATTTGAATGAAACATGGCTGATTTATTCTCCATCATGAACATGACTCTATTGGCTGAGTTACAAAAGTCCCTTTTGATCCTGAACTGCCAGATGTCTGGATTGGTCAAAGGAACATTTGAGATCCAAGTGGGAAGAGTGAGTTAGGAGGTAAGCTGAGAGTGCAGTAATGATCTGTTGGACTCTGTAGGCAGTGTGGAAGAAATTGTTCATAAATGCCAGCAGTCTTTGTTACCCACATCCAGATATTACTGAATATTCAATCATGTAGCAATGGGCATGCATCATTCTACCAAGCTCCCAAAAATATCACTTTTTTTTTAGTTTTCCTTGAAGGGACACAGTTGACCTACAAAATTATTCAAAGAAACTTTTCTCCATCCATGTTTAACTGAGTAATACGGCTGTGTTTCTGTCAGACGTCATTATGTAGATTCCAATGTATTATTCCATATTTTTGATGATATACTTTACTCACAATGAAAATTAAGCTGGATTCCTCAAAGTCCTTCTCTTTGCTAAAATGGGAAGTGCAAGAAGATATTTTTGCTTCAGCCCATTTTTATTATACTGCATTTTTTTTCTGTCCTTACTCTTGGGCTGAAGGTATTGACCAACCTTCCCAGTAAGCTGCGCATCTATCTGTCAGTCCCCGCAAAGACCATCCACAGCTAGGCCCATTTACAATACTGTGTGTGTATAGTTGTGCAAAATAAAAGGCTACTCACCCACATATTCAACTAAAATAGGGAAGAAATATTTGTGGAATTGTATATTTATAGTTTATTTTCAGTTGAAGTGAGTGTTGCACAATGTAAAATCTGAACCTTTGCTATGTTTTCCACTCCTGCTGCCTTCTCCATTGGGGCAATGCAAAAAAAAAGTTTAATATTTGCTGCCTGCTGTGATTCCACCTGCAAATGCAATTTGCAACAATGCAATCCCTGCGGAGCCAAGTGTCCATTGCTCAGGCATGAGCTATGATCAATGAGTGCAAGCAAGTTATTTGATTATCACAGCATAACCCAATTCCTTGTGCTTGGGCAGCATCACATGAGGTATCATTTGTGGGTGACACTGGCCATGCCAGCATTTATTGCCCAGAGGGCAGTTAAGAATCAACCACATTTCTGTGGGTCTGGAGTCACATGTAGGCCAAAACAGGTAAGAATGGCAGATTTTCTTCCCTAAAGGGCATTAGTGAACCAGATGGGTTTTTTCCTGACAATAAACCATCGTTTCATGGTCATTATTAGAATCCTATTTCCGGATTTTGAGTTTAATTAAATTTTCTTGAATTCAAATCCCATCATTTGTCATGGCAGGATTTGAACCCAGACCCCCAGAACATTGCCTGGATAATACCACTAGGCCATGACTGACTCTCTACCCAGTCAGAAACATGAATTCTGTTTGTATCTTTCTGTATTTGAGACTAACTTTATCTCCATTAGCACCACGGACAATTTTGATGGTCAATTGCTGGATCTGACAGTGTTACACCAGGAAGAGCTAAGTGGAAGTCCTTTTCAGAATCAGAATCCTGAAGCAAACATTTCAACAACTTGCATTTATATAACACCTTAATATGTGGTAAAATGTTTTAAAGAAGTAATACCAAAAAGATTTAACTGAGCAAAATAGGTATGAGGACGTATTGCACATAAAATAAGTTATAAATGAACAATGCAAATGAAAATTAAATGCAACAGTTGCAGTTGGTAGAGCTCCACTGTCGTATTTTTACCTCAAAGTTATGCCTTTTAAGATTTGTGTCCATTTCTTAGTTGGTTAACGCAAAAAAGTGTAAAATCCACGTAAAATTTCAACCCTGAGTTTATCATTTGCAAGTGAATGCTAGAGAATTTTGAAGTATACAGTGAGACCTTTTCATTCAAATTCCATTGCTGTCTTCCACAGACAATAATGAAAAATTGCACACCATTTCCAAATTATTTACAGTTTCCCTTTTATATTTATATTTTCTTTGAGCCAGGTAGGGTAAAAGTGAGACTGAGAGATAAATAGGAGGGGGCGTGAAGCTGGGGGCAAGATAGCTGGGAAGGGGAGAGATGAATGCAGGTGGAGGTTGGTTGTAATAGGTCAAAGGGGAGGGTAGGGTGGATAGGTGAGAAGGAAAAGAGAATTTCTAATTCCTGATGAAGAGCATATGCTCGAAACGTCGACTCTCCTGTTTCTTGAATGCTGCCTGACCAGTCGTGCCTTTCCAGCACCACACTCTTCGAGGGTCCACACTGCAGACAACAAAGCACACTCACTGCATTTTAATGTCTAAATATTAACTGGCCTGCATGGTAGTCAATCCAAATGGGAAATTCTGTGAGAATTTGTTGTGATTATTGCTGAATTATCTATCCCAAAAGCTGTAGCATGACACCACAAGAATCAAATTGACATTGTAAGATGCCAAAATCTTGCCTTTCTTTGTCTAAGTCCAGTGCGCAGCCTTAATACCACATCGAAACACCTGACCTACTGTGTCCGTTGCTCTCGATGTGGTCTCCTCTACATTGAGGAGACAGGACACCAACTCGTGGAGTGTTTCAGGGAACATCTCTGGGACACACGCACCAAGCACCCCAATGCACTGTGGCCGACCACTTCAACTCCCCCTCCCACTCTACCAAGGACATGCAAGTCCTCGGCCTCCTCCATCACCAAATCGAAGCCACCCGACAACTGGAGGAAGAATGCTTCATCTTCTACCTTGTGACCCTCCAAACACATGGGATGAATGAAGATTTCATCAGTTTCTTCATCTCCCTTCACCCCCCCATCTCATCCCAGCTCCAAGCCTCCAACTCTGCACCACTCTGTTGAACTGTCGTACCTGTCCTTCCCAACTGTCAGCCTAGATTACATACTTTAATTTATGGAGTGGGACTTGAACATAGCCTGCTTACTGGAAGGTCAGAGAGAACTGCCAACTGAAACAGTACTCATAATATTTATACGAATTAGTGTTTTTTTTGCCAATTATTCTGATTTAACTTTACTGCAGAGGCCTCTTACTACTGCATATGTCTGCTTCATAAACATGATTGAAACTGTTTAAATTGATTTCATTAGGTTTAGAGACATTTCTTTGATCTGCTGTTGTAAATTAACCATTCAAAGCTTCTTTCACTTCAACTGATGTTAATCCATTGAGTTTAATAATGGCAATGTATTTGTTAAAACATCTTTTCAAGTGATTTTATGGGAGTACTACAACATGTTTGCTGTTGATAATGCATCATGTGTGTTGTGTCTGACCGGGAGAAATGTGAGGCTATAAAATATTTAAACAATGCTTGTAGATCACTGTACCCTGTATTGGATTAAAAGCAACGTAATGTTGGCGCCACTACCCATTGTTATTTTCACTTATTGATTTGATTTATAAGATGGAGCTTATAAAATTAATGGTATGGCCTTTGGTAGTGTTACAGAACAGAAGGACCTAGGGATTCAGGTACATAACTCTCTTCGAAATTTGCATCATATATACACAGGGTGGTTAAGAAAGCGTTTGGCAACTTTGCCTTCTTTGCTTTGAGTATAGGAATTGAGAAGTCATGTTGAGATAGTCCAGAACAGCCCTCATCAATGTCCTGCACAATGTGTCAAGTTCTGGTTGCCCAGTTATAGAAATGATATTATCAAGCTGGAGAAGATGCAGAAGAGATCTACCAGGATGTTGCTGCATATAGAATCTTTGAGTTATAAAGAAAGGCTGGAAAGGCTTGGATTTTTTTCACGAAAGCGTTGAAGTTTATAAAATAATTAAGGGTATAGATAGAGTTAATGATAGTTGTCTTTTCCATTGGTTGGGGGATTTTGAGATGGGTAAACACATTTTTAAGATGAGAGGAGAGAGATATAAAAAAGACAGGAGGAGTAAATGTTTTACACAGAGGATGGTTCACATATGAAATGAGGAAGGTGGTGGATGTGGGCACAATTACAATGTTTAAAAGACATTTGGATAAGTACATGAATAGGAAAGGTTTGGAGGGACATTGGCCAGGAGCAGGCAGGTAGAACCAGTTTAGTTTGGGATTATATTCAACATAGACTGGTTCGACCGAAGGGTCTGTATCTGGGCTGTATGATCCTATGTAAGATCACCAGAAAGCTTACTGACCATTCGGTTGTGTAGTAGCTAATGTGGTGCTCATGTGAACATTGGTCATTATGAAGTCTAATAAAACAGACCAATACTTGCATTACCTCCATGACCATAGAGATGCTCATTTTAAAATTAATAAAAAAGGTTTTCGAACTGATTCAAGCCTCTCCAAGCTGATTCTAAAGACTAGGTTTGAAACATATTGATTGTTAATACATAGCATGAAAACAAGTCTATTCTGACCGAAATACAGGGTGTTAGATAGGAACAATTCATGTGTGTAATGTATTGTGATGACTAAATCACTAACATACAGCTCAACCAGTCACTTCTGCTGTGAGGACAATGAAGCTTCTCAATTATATATTAAATGGAGTGGACAAATGTGCAAAGTTAACAAATTCCTCATTTCTCCAAGAAAATTAATTTTAAAACAATGCCACAGGTTTCAGCTATGTCGGATCTACATTTCTGATGCTGCGTATGCTGTGCTGCATCTGTATCACTGACCACACAGTACACCTCTGATGTGAATCATGCCGGATGTCACTTTGGGTAAGTTGGTAACATTGGTGTTAGGGGTTTGCCCTGGAATTAGGCAAAGAGGGCAGATTTGGGCATCAGCCACCCTGAATTTGATTCTTGCAGTGCCATTTCCAACTTCAACGCTCTTTTAAGCTCACACAGCCCAACATGCATTTAGCAGTATGAAGGTCTCCCTATGAAAGCTATTTGAAAGGTTCATCGACTATTTGCAGGTTGGTTATTGAATGATTAGGCTTATCTGTTGCTGAATTAGTTTAATACATTGCGCTGTCACTTAAAATTGGTGAAGTCACAGAACATGATGTGGCATGAGGTAAAGCCCTGCGTTTTACTTCAAGGCTTTAACTCAGGCCACTTTCGCTCAATCGTGGGTGCTGCAGGTTCCATCCACTTCAGTCTAAACTGGAGAGAGAACAGAGGCAGCACAGAGGAGAACAAGCTGCTCAAAGAGGGAGGAGGAGCTAGGGAGGATGTGGCTCAAAGCAGAACAATTCGTACACCTCAACCTCGACATCTGTTGCTAGCAGCCAAGCTATCTCTGTTTGGTCAGTGACAGGAGAAAGGTTAGTAGAAACTGTTATTGATTAGGGAAGTAGACTTGCAATTCCCTGGCATTGTAAATGGATGAGAGTGAGGACTGCAGATGCTGGAGATCAGAGTCGAGAGTGTGGTGCTGGAAAAGCACACCAGGTCAGGCAGTATCTAAGGAGCAGCAGAGTTGACATTTCAGGCATGAGCCCTTCATCATGAAGGAGGCTTGTGAGCCATTAGGGTAGAAAGATAAATGGGAGGGGCGTAGGGCTGGAGGAAAGGAAGCTAAGAGTGCTCTCAGCTACCTTCCCCACAGCCCCACTCCTCTCCCATTTATCTCTCTACCATCTTGGCTCATAAGCCTCATTCCTGATAAAGGGCTCATGCCCGAAACTTCAAATTCTCCTGCTCTTCAGATGCTGCCTGACCTGCTGTGCTTTTCCAGCACTGCACGCTCGACTGTAGATGGATGAGTCAATCACGGACAACCCGATCAGAAAGGGGATGGGTTTGTTGGCTGTGTGATTTCCCCCTTGTTATTTAGCTACTCATCATATATTGGGTGGTGAGAACTGTAATTACAGGGTAGGGCAGACCTTACTAAATTATCATACCTGCTCTGAAGAGTACAGTAGAGTCCTCCAGGGTGATCCAGGATATGGAAGCATCACCCCCAGTTGCCTGATCAATGATGTTTCGAGTGTAAAGCTGAGCTGGAAGCTAGGATTGTGAGGGTTGAGTCAGGAAGGTGTGGTAAATGGAGCAGTGTGTGAAGAGAATGGATGTGATATATGCCTTTAAACGGTTAAAGGTGGATAAATCCCCAGGACCTGATCAGGTGTACCCGAGAACTCTGTGGGAAGCTAGAGAAGTGATTGCTGGGTCTCTTGCTGAGATATTTGAATCATCGATAATCACAGGTGAGGTGCCAGAAGACTTTAGGTTGGCAAATGTGATGCCACTGTTTAAGAAGGGCAGTAAAGACAAGCCAGGGAACTATAGACTGGTGAGCCTGACCTCGGTGGTGGGCAAGTTGTTGGAGGGAATCCTGAGGGACAGGACCTACATGTATTTGGAAAGGCAAGGACTGATTCGGGATAGTCAACATGGCTTTGTGCTTGGGAAATCATATCCACAAACTTGATTGAGTTTTTTGAAGAAGTAACAAAGAAGATTGAGGGCAGAGCAGTAGTTGTGATCTATATGGACTTCAGTAAGGTGTTTGACAAGGTTCCCCATGGGAGACTGATTAGCAAGGTTAGATCTTATGGAATACAGGAATAACTAGCCATTTGGATACAGAACTGGCTCAAAGGTAGAAGACAGAAGGTAATTGGTGGAGGGTTGTTTTTCAGACTGGAGGCCTGTGACCAGTGGAGTGCCACAAGGATCGGTGCTGGTCCCTCTACTTTTTGTCATTTACATAAATGATTTGGATGCGAGCATGAGAGGTACAGTTAGGAAATTTGCAGATGACACCAAAATTGGAGGTGTAGTGGACAGTGAAGAGGGTTACCTCAGATTACAACATGATCTGGACCAGATGGGCTAATGGGCTGAGAAATGGCAGATGGAGTTTAATTCAGATAAATGCAAGGTGCTGAATTTTGGGAAAGCAAATCTTAACAGGACTTATACACTTAATGGTAAGGTCCTAGGGAGTGTTGCTGAACAATGAGACCTTAGCTGCAAATGTGTTGCTGGTCAAAGCACAGCAGGCCAGGTAGCATCTCAGGAATAGAGAATTCGACGTTTCGAGCATAAGCCCTTCATCAGGAATGAGACCTTGGTGTGCAGGTTCATAGCTCCTTGTAAGTGGAGTCACAGGTAGATAGGATAGTGAAGAAGGCGTTTGGTATGCTTTCCCTTTTTGGTCAGAGTATTGAGTACAGGAGTTGGGAGGTCATGCTGCGGCTGTACAGGACATTGATCAGGCCACCGTTCGAAAAGTGTGTGCAATTCTGGTCTCCTTCCTATCAGAAAGATGTTGTGAAACTTGAAAGGGTTCAGAAAAGATTTACAAGGATGTTGCCAGGGTTGGAGGATCTGAGCTACAGGGAGAGGCTGAACAGGCTGGGGTGGTTTTCCCTGGAGCTTCAGAGGCTGAGGGGTGACCTTACAGAGGTTTACAAAATTATGAGGGGCATGGATAGGGTAAATAGACAAAGTCTTTTCTCTGGGGTGGGGGAGTCCGGAACTAGAGGACATAGCTTTAGGGTGAGAGGGGAAAGATATAAAAGAGATCTAAGGGGCAACTTTTTCACGCAGAGGGTGGTACATGTATGGAATGAGCTGCCAGAGGATGTGGTGGGGGCTGGTACAATTGCAACATTTAAGAGGCATTTGGATGGGTATATGAATAAGAAGGGTTTGGAGGTATATGGGCCAGGTGCTGGCAGGTGGGACTAAATTGGGTTGGGATAGCTGGTCGGCATGGACGGGTTGGACCGAAGGGTCTGTTTCTATGCTGTACATCTCTATGACTCTATAAGGATATGACCATTTGACAATGAATTCACTGATCTTTGCCACTCATTTGAGGTCATTAAACCTCTGACACAATATGCAGGTCCTTGAAGCTGTACTCTTCACTGTCAGTATCCTCCAACTATCTTCACAAAGCTTGTGTGGAGAACTTCCCTGTGAAAAGGGCAGCTCCTTCCTCTTGTACATCGCATGTATCAAGGTCTTCAGTGCTGCCTCAGTGCAGTAAACTCCCTACCCTCTTGCGTGATATTCTACTCTACTTGCTGATCGGGCATTTCCCACAGTCACTTGCAGCACCTTCTGCAGCTCAATTGCATTCCCCTTTAAGAGATGCAGACTGGCTTTATGTTGGTTTGTCTGGTTTGAAATGATTATGACATTTTACAAGCATGAGCCCACAGCTAAGGTATACAACCACTCAAAAGCTTGTTTAGTGCTGTGTATGCAGTCTCTCTCTCTCTCTTTCTGCTGTCAGGGTATTGGTGATTGAGGACTTCAGTGTTGGTCAGTTGCTGTTTTTGGCAAGGTACTGCAGCGTTTGGCACTGACTTCTGAATCATTGGCCATGAATCTCTCCCGTTCTTCCCTGCCTGTCCCTGGTGTATGTCGGTAGGACTTGCAGGACAAAATGAAACTTCTGACTCTGCAACTCGGACTGTACATCACAAGGCTTCAATCCGCACACTGCTATCATTTAGATTAGCAGGCAGTATGCAGGAATCGGTTAATCCTGTGACTCCCATATTTGCTTTCTGGGATATTGAACCATGTCCCCTGAAAGTTTCAGGGATCACTTCCATTCACACATGATTGTGATTCTAGGTTTGGAAGAGAGGGATAAGATTCAAATCATTTGCAGATGAAACTGGTATTTCTATTCAAATATGGTTGAATTGCAGCAGAAGCTGACATGCAAATTCATATCCTGTAAAGAGATCTGTATCGGCGTGGGAGATGTTTCCTGAGTCTGCACGTCAAGGATTTGAGAGCTGTTTGTTTTGTGTCATGCTCATTTTATTTGGTGTGTTTACGAGTTTTTGGAAATTTTATATACAATTCACAAAAGGGGTAACCATAGCTCACATTAAAGTGAGACATTTAGTGCAGTGAAGTCTTAATTAACATCCCTATGGCTACTGCCATGGCATTTGGAAAGGAATTTGACATGATAACTTGGGCACTAAGGGGTTAAATCACGGAAATTTCTGTGAAGTTCTGAGCTGATACAGCATTACTGAGGATGTAATCTTTTGCGTTAGGCATTAAAGTGAGAGCAGGGTATTTTCCCCAGTGTCCTTTCCAATATCCCTTCCTCAACTAATACCACAAATACAAAACAAAAGATTTTCCTGGTCATTCATCTCATTTTGCTGTATCTGGGAAGTTACTATGTTAAAATTGGATTTGTCAGAATCATAATGAATAACTGTACTTCAAAAAGTAATTGATTCGTTGTGCAATATTCCAAGGGACATGATATTAATGTAAGCTTCTTCTCTCCTCCACATCAGCTGTGTCATTAATGCTTAGCCAAAAGCAGATTTGCCCAATTCTTTTCTGTTCATTTGTTCTTGGCAACTTACCAGAATATCCTTGAGTAGGTCGAGGTGAGCTGCCTTCTTGAACCACTTTGTTTTGTGTAGACACCCACAGTTAAAGTAACAGTGAAGAAATGGGCAATAGAGTTCCAAATCAGGAAGGTTCTGTCTTTTGGAGGGAAATTGTAGTCTTGGCATTCCCATGTGTCTGCTGCTCTTTTTTTTCCAGGTGGTCATGGTTGGGGTTTGGAAGTTGCCATCAAAAGAGACATTTCAACTACTCTCCCAGGCAATGCATTCCAGACCCCCACCTAGCACTGGGTAAAAAGAAATTTCCTCAGATCCCTTCTAAACCTCCGGCCCATCACCTTACAATTATGCCCCAATGTCATTGACCCTTCACCTCAGGGGAGCAGCTGCTTTCTATCCACTCTGTCCGTGCCCTTTATAATCTTATACCTCTGTATTCTTCAATCGAGTCCCTCCTCAACCTTTTTTGCTCCAAAAAAAAACAACCCAAGCCTATCCAGTGTCTTTTTGTAGCGAAAGTACTCCATCCTCAGTAAGACCTTGATGAAACTCCTCTGTCTCCCCTTCAGTGCAATCACCTCCTTCCTGTAATAAGGTGATTAGAACTGAGCACACTGCTGCAGCTGTGGCTTCACTGAAGCTTTGTGCAGTTCCAGCTAACCTCCCCGCTCTTAAAATCAATACCACGACTGAGGCAAGTGTCCTGTATGCCTTCTTAACTACCCTATTAACATGTCCTGCTGCCTTCATGAATCTTTGGACAAGCACAAGATCCCTCTGTTCTCTGAACTCCCCAGTGTCCTACCATTCATTTAGTACTCCCATGTCTTATTACTTCTTCCATCACCTCATATTTATCAGGGTTAAATTCCATCTGCCATTGATGTGCCTATCTGGTTAACTTATCTGTACCCTCCTGTAACTTAATACCTTCTTCGTCACCACCCAGCCAATCCTCATGCCTTCTGAAAACTTGCTTATCATCTTCTTCCTGCATTCTTTTATATCATTTATGTATTATGAGTAATAGGGACCCAAAACCACAAGCATCTTGTAGATGTACACACTGCATCCAGGTTGCTCTAGTGGCAGAGTGAGTAGACAGTTAAGATGGAGGATAGTATTGATTAAGTGGGCTGCTTTGCCTTGTATTGTCTCGAGCTTTTTTGAGAGTTGTTGAAATTGTACTAATCCAGGCAAGCAAATAATATTCTATCACCCTTCTGACCTGTGTAAAGCTGGACAGATTTTGGGGAAATAGAAGATGAGTTACCTTCCATAGAACTCACAGTCTCTTATTGGTACTTGTACACATAGTATTTGCAGAACTGGTCCAGCTCAGCTTCTTGACTGTGGTAATCCCAGGATACTAATGTCAGGTGCCTGATGTTAATGATGCCAATGCCATCAAATGTGAATGGGTAGTGGTTAGATTGTTTCTTGCTGGTAATGGTAGCTGACTGCTAGTTTTGTCATGTAAATGTTACTTGTCATTTATTAACTCAATTCATTTATTAACCCAATTCAATTCTGATCTATGAAATACACCTTTTACCTGGAGGCTTTGTGAATGACTCAAGCAAAAATGAATAACAGTCTGCTCAGATGCATCTCTGACAGATTAAATAGTGCAAGGAATCCTGCAGGCATAGTGATTTGAAACTAATTGACTCATGCCTGGCAGTACAATTGGCCATGGGCCATTCCAATAAATAAATGTCTACAAAAGACACAAATGAATAGACACATTTAAGCCCAGCATTCATATGAAATCAATGTCTCAATATATTGAATGAAATTGACCAACTGATGTCTGTAGTTTTTCTGCAAAATGCTGATTTTATAGCAAGGGATTGCAGACTGTCTAAACTGGCTTTCCTTTTGAAATCAGTGCTTATTCTCCAAATTCTTTGGTCATCCACAGATTTTTGGAAATGTTTTAATTACCACAAGGAATCAAGAATTAAGACATATCACCGTTTGGGAGTGGCCATTACTCATTTTCATTTGAAAATCCACTGAGAAAATGAAAGGAATAATCTGTAAGAATGATGTGTCATACAAAGGCAGTAAAATGTATGTGGGTGAGGCATTGAATTTAGTTAAAATGAATTAAGAAAGGAAGGAAGGAGAAATCAGTGCTGTAACTATAGACCTGGCAACTTGACATCAATTGTGCAGATGTTAAATAGAATCTATCACCAAGAGGCGGTGCCTGAGCACTTGGATAAAAATACCAGCTAATCAGAGAGTCAACATGGATTTCTGAAGGTTAGGTTGTGTCTGGATAGCTACATTTCAGATTTAGAGGTAATTTTGTGACATGGTTTAGTAATTGGGTAGGAGTTTGGAAGCAGAGAATATGGATAAAGGGAACTTTCTCTGGTTGACAAAGAGTGACAGGTGATGTCTCCAGGGATCTGCGCTGCAGCCTCAACTTTACTCCATGTGCAGTAATAACCAAGAATAGGGAGTAGAGAGTTGTACATTCAAGTTTCCAATTATGTTCAAAGACTGAATAAGTAGTCTAGATGGGAACAGGAAGTTATAAGGGCATGTGGTTTCCCCTAAAATTGTAATCCTTGTCAATCATCCTGAAAAGCACAAGGGGAAAAGCTTCAACAAAATGTGTACTTTTTTTCTACACGCTCAAATATTTTCTACTGATGCTGATGGGCTGAGATTTACAGAGACATAAGGGTTTCAGGGCTGATGGACAAGGCAGTTAGAGACTCTGAAATAAAGGCAGGTAAATTCACTTCAGATAAGGATCAGCCAATCGAAGATGGTTGCAGGCTCGAAGGGCTGACTGTGTCCCTCTTTCTCTGTAAAATCTTTGTCCAGAAAACTGTTTTAGTTTTAAGATTGGCACACATGAAAACAGTTCACATTTTAGAAGTGAAGTGCGTGATTGTCACTTAATGATTGAGCTGGCACAGTTGGGAATAGCATGAAAGACCTTAATTTCTTTTTCTGATCAACATCATTGTTGGAGTGCCCCGGTGGCTGTGGGGTGGGTGGAAGTTGCATGTGTGAGCACCCTGCATTCTACTGCTTCACAATGACAAATCAATTTCTTTCAATCTTGGAATTTTATTCGAATGTGGTACAAGCACTTCCTAAATTTCACACATGGTTCTGAATGAAAGCTGCCCACATTTCAATTCCAATAAGTTTGTCTTTCAGTGCAGGTGGCTTGTTTCGCTGCAGGAACTCAATTTGGTCCTGACTGTGGATATCACATTGTAGATAGAGTTTGAGCAAGTCCATTGATCTGTGAAGACTGTCATCTGAGGGGTAGTCAGTAATTATTCATCAGACCGTGATGTATTTCAGGAATGATGGGTCAACTAGGTCACTAGCCCGAGGCCAGAATGATTCAGTCATGTGTGTTGCCAAAATTCTGCACGCCAGTTGTATGTAAGCCCAGGTGAATTATTGCAAATGTTCTGAAACTGTTAGTATTATCTAAGTGAAAAAAAACTGATGTCATTCCTCTAATATACTTGCCATGGGCAACATAAACTATTGACTGGACCCGAGGCTGTATGAATATTGCTAGTACTCTGTTAGAACGGTCCCATGTCAGAATCATTTGCTGTTACCGGTAATGGGAAATGAGGCAGGTAGGGAGCGACGCACTTCTTTGTCCCAGAGGTGAAATGTCACCTTCCTTATGCCGGGGATCAAAGTATGGAATTACGATCGCTGTGGATTGAAGGTCGATCAAGCTTTCTGATAGCAAGCAGCAGAAACCTGTTTGTCATGCATTAGCAAGTCATGCGTACTCACTGAAACACTATTTCATTCGATTAAATGGCAGCCATCCTCAAGTGGTCTGTGGCCTAGAGAACTCTGGCTTGTTGAAGGTCTTCTGTGCAGGGGCAAGTCCACCCATTGGTCTTACCTGCTATAGACAGCGGGATCCTGGAAAGAGGGCAGGAGGAGCTCTCCTCCTCCCTGTTGGTGCATGATGGTATCTCCATAACCTATAGAAGAGAAGAGCACTGGAGATCGAGGCACCTCAGTCCCATTCAAAGTCCAAGCCAGTATAACAGAATGCAGATCTAACAGCCATGAAGTGCTCTGCTGAACTCTTTGGCTGTTGCCAACCTCTCCATGCAGGAAGGTATGTGCTCACATGCTGGATCCATGGGGCTCAGCATCGCCACTAATTCTCTGATCGTCAAGGACCTTGGCTGTTACATCCTCCACAAGCTGGAGGGATGTTCCTGTGATGTATTCACTGAATTAGGATGCATAATTTAAGCGCAAAGTTGTAACCACTGAGGTGAAGTATGTGTTGGGCAGATGGTCTAATGGTTCTTTCTCTGACTGATTTGTCCCATCATCCTGTGAGGTAGAGGTTGGGCTTGTGGCAGGCTGCTTCCAAGTCTCTTGTGACTGTATCCCAGTAATGGAGAAAGAAATTCCCCATCAATCTCTCAGCTCTGTATTCTGCTGGTTCTGAACATCCTCACTCTGATTCCTTGAAAGCTCAACCGCTATGTTAACATCTGCCATCTTGCTCCCTGGCCAGATCTTCTGAGGCAGACTGGACTTCTGATTCCTGCCATACCTGCCTCTCTACCTGTGTATTACTAAAACAATGCTAGGTTGCCCCACAAAGGGAAACATCCACACTACATCTGCTTTGTCTATCCCATTTATTGTCTTGCATATGCCAATGGAGGTGGCGTGGTCACTCAGTGGTTAGCACTGCTGCCTCACAGCACCAGGAACCTGGGTGTGATTCCAGACTAGTGTCTGCAAGGGTTTATTCCAGGTGCTCTGCTTTCCTTCCATAGTCCAAAGATAATGTCCAGGAATGTGCGGGCTAGGTGGGCTAGACATGGGAAATGCATTACAGGAATAGGGTAAAGGGGGGGTGGATCTAGGTGAGATACTCTTTGCAGGGTCGCTTTGAACTTGATGGGCCGGATGGCCTGTTTCCACAATGTAGGGATTCTATGTTTCTATACCTCAATTAGATTTCCTGTCGTCCTTTTAAACTCAATTAAGTTTAGACCTAAATTGCTCAATCTCTCTTCATACGACCAATCCGCTCAAACTCAAATCCTTTATCTTCACTGGAACCCATTTCACTTGTGGATAGTACGGGTGCTACTCTCCACTGCACCTCAGTTTAAGCCATCCACATCAGGCTGAATGGCCTCCTACTACCTCCTTAAAGAGCGTGAATAGGCAGTTTAATTGCCGATGAAAGTCTTTAAAACAGCAAGATTTCTTTTCGCCGAAGTTGGGGTAAACAGACATTTCATCTTAAATTTTGAGGTGTTGAGAAACTGAGTAGATGCTCAATTCTCAGCATGTTATCTTTGGCTAATACTTTCTGTGCACACTATTAGTTTTCTGTGATTTTCATGTGCTATGTTATGCTAGGTTCTGGTATTTAGATGTATTTCTGCATTACAGACCACTTCAATATGTGCTGGATTAAAGAGCATTCAGCCAACTTCTGGGGGCATTTGAAATGGGTCTCCCATCAGTCAGCAGTGCTCATCCCCTTGTATGTTGTGCAGCATTCATGCCCAAGCCCTTTGAGGCCTGGTCTTTTTCTGCAGCTTTTGAAAGCTGCCTTGCCCTTATCCATTCCATCCCCACGAGGTCATTTGGCATTTCGTATTGCCGATTAAGTGCCTTTTCCGTCATGCCACTTGTTGTTATTTCTCAAAAGCAGTTGGCAGATCTGGCAGCTGTGAGCCTATCTTAATACAACACAAAGTGAATGAAGCATCGTGAAAACAGAGGAGTTGCAGGGGACTTAAAGGAATTTGTGGGTGAATCCTGAGTCATTGAAGGTTCCGAAAGGGCTAATAAAGGGAGTGGATAATAATGGGTCAGAAGTTGGACGTTATACACTAAGGAATAAATATGTATCCCAGTCAGTGTGCAAACCAGTTCAAAATTACATTCAAATTTGGGCACGTTCCAGTTTTGCCTCATCCGATTATAATCATATTAAGGTTTTTGTGCAAATTGGTATAGGCCTCATCAGTGATCAGATTTTTTGATTCACAGACTATGCTATAGAGTGCTATACGGAGTTCTTACATATACTGTAGAACAGTCTGCAAAGGGAATGCTTTTTGAGTACAACATCAAAAGTGAAAACAGAAGGTTTTCTCAGATATTTTTCCCCAATGATTTCAAATGCTTATTGGAAAGGTGCACTGAATGATTTTATACTCCAACATAGAAGCAGTCCCAGCAAGAGTAAACTATATGGCTATAATCATTGCAGATCTTAAGCTTCCACTCAACTTTCCTTCCCACCCCCAAATCCCTTAATGACCAGATACTCAAAAATCTGTTTGTCTCAGTCCAGAATTAAAGAGAATTAAAACCCTTTGAGTGAAGTAATTTCTCCTCGTCTCCATCGGCCCCTTCTACTGAGACTGTGTTTCTGTCTTTTACCTACTGCCGATTAGAGGAAACAATCTCAGCATCTACCCTGCCGAGCTTTTTCATAATCTAATATGTTTCAACGTCGTCGTCTCTCATCCTCCTAAACCCCCTAACAACATAAACCCAGTTTACTCAGCCATTCATCACAGGACAATGCCCTCATCCCAGGAGAAAAGTCAGTAAACCTTCACTCCAGTGTGAGTATATTCTTCTTGAAAACATGGTAAAGATTAGGAAGTTTCCAACAAGCAGCTCCTGATCTACAGAATTTAATTGTTGAGTGTGGTGCTGGAAAAGCACAGCCCATCAGGCAACATCTGAGGAGCAGGAGAGTCAACGTTTCAAGCATAATACATTCCTCGTGAAGAGCTTATGCTCAAAACATTGATTCTCCTGCTCCTCAAATGCTGCCTGACCTGTGCTTTTCCAGCACCACACATTTTGACTCTGATCTCCAGCATCTACAGTCCTCACTTTCTCTTAGAATTTAACTGCTGGCTGGCAGGCTAATGACTAAAATGGTGAGAAAAATGAGTCACAACTGATATTTCTGATCACCATCCAGTTATCTCAGATGCTAAGTCTACAAGTGTGAATGTCAGCACAGCCTGTGTTAGGGTTCAGTGGTGAAGAAAGTTCTGCTTCCAGCCTCTGCAAAATCTGCTGCTTCTACGTTGACCTTTCTGTTGCTACTTTAATGGGACACGGTCTCACTGCCTGGGAGTCAGTTCGTTGCAGTAAAACAGCATTTATTTGGCGCAATAATGGTTTCAAGAAATCCTTTTTTAGTACAGCCAAGATCAAATAAAATTCAAGTTAACAAAATGATTATTTCATGTTTCCTAATATCTCTCCAACCATAGTTACTAATTAGGTGGATGTAAAGGTTCCCATGTTGATTGTCTTGAAGAGCACTGGAGTTATCCCTAGAATTTGTCACACAAACAACATCATTAACTAAAGCAAGTTATCTGTTCATTATCACTTTGCTGCTTGTAGGACCTTGCTGTGTAGAAATTGGCTGCTGCATCTCCTACAACAGTGACTACAGTCAAACATACATCATTCTGAACCCTTCCTGTGGTTGTGAAAAGGGGAAGAGCCTAAGCTAACCAACAAGTAATTGTTCATAACCAACAGACAGGAGTTTTAAATAAAACTCTCATCGGTTGGAGAACCAGCCACGGTGAAGATTTCAACAATCTTCAGGTAGTTTGCGTTTTGCATTCCTCATGTTTGCCCTTTGACATTACTTTCTGTCGGTGTGATTCTAGAATAATTTAGTTAGCTGTGCATCCCTTTGATGTTGAAATGGGTTCAGCTCCCAGGCCTGTATCAGTCTCTGGGTGATATACAGAGTAGGCTCACTAGATCCAAAGTAACACTAATGGGCTTCCAAATTCTCTCCTGGAATTGTCAATGTTTCTTATATTCATGACTCCTCGTTTTGAGTTTCCCACAAGTGAAAACATGTTTATAATTTTAACAGACTTCTTAAGTCATTCTGATTCTAAGGAGAAGAGCCTGCTCTAAACAATTTTCTGTCCCTTGTGGTTACATACCTGATTACAAAATTGCTGAAAGTTTTATATTACTGGATGAACATTTGACTACTGCTTTGACAGGTCATAATAAAAATATTTTTTAATATGACTGCAGAAAATATGAGCAACAAATGTGGCCTTTTCGTAAAGGTCGCTTCATGCTTTTAAGTCACAGAAACATTGAGGATAAGCTTGAACTCAACTCTGCTCTTCTTATGCAAATGTAACCTTCCCAAGGTTTGTATTACATTTTTGTCCCAGAGAAACAAAGGAAGCCTCACAGGATTCATGCCAGTGTGACTGGTGATCAGCCCAAAAAACACTTACATAACCTTGAATACAGCAATTTGGTGCTTTCAAACCAGTTTCTGGAAGAAGGTATTTGCATTTTACCTCAATGTTAAACGTAATCCACTGTGAATTGGGACCTGATATGATGGGAAATTCATGAACTTCATGGGTAGAATTTAATCCAGGAAATAGGAGGCTTGCCAGATGGTTGGAGAGCCCGCTCCAGTGGGGAAGACCAAGTGTGCTCACTTGGTGCTTAAATGACTACTTAAATCGAAGCCTCCAGAGATGGAAATCCTCCTTCTCAAGAGCTGCTGAGCAAGAAGGCCAGCAGCTCTCCATTGCCTGTCAGCAGCCCTTGGAGTGATGCCAGCCGCAGATAAAGCACTAACCAAAAACCTAGGCTACAGTTGGTTGAGGGCAATATAGAAATTTATGAAGGGAGGGGCATGTAACTTACTGACTGGTGGGGTTGCAAATGACTAGGTATGGAGGAAAGTTCAGGGGAGTGATGCTCAGTGGGGACCCCCCCCACCCCAACTCTTTGCCAATGGCAGGTTGCTCACTCAGATACTGAGCGCATTTGAACAAGGGACACATTCCCATTTCCCCATCCAGACAAACTGATGTCAGGTATACTTTGTGGTCTTCCCTTGTGGCTACTGCCTCACTCTCTCCTGCTTGAATACTAGTAGTAGCTGGATGAGGTCCTCGAGTGGTCATACTCTTAAATGCTCTCTTCCATGTAAAAGCTCACCATGAACATGTGGTCTTTCCATTTTAATAGTTGGATTGCTGTTTTTCACATGTGTTTTTGCTGTACTGAGTATGGGCCTCTGTCCTGAAGTAGTCAATTAACCACTATGTTGGTTAATGACTACTTCAATTGACTACCATTGTATAAATTCTGGATCAGTGGTGCTGGAAGAGCACAGCAGTTCAGGCAGTATCCAACGAGCAGCGAAATCGACGTTTTGGGCAAAAGCCCTTCATCAGGAATAAAGCTGATTGTATAAACCTGATTGTATAAACATTGGCAAGAGTCATAGAAATGTGCAGTATGGAAACAGGCCCTTTGGCCTACCAAGTCCACACCAACCTTCCAAAGAGTAACCCACCCAGCTCCATTCCCCTACCCTATATTTACCCCTGACTAATGCACCTAACACTACAAGGCAATTTAGCACGGCCAATTTACCTAAGCTGCACATCTTTGGATTGTGGAAGGAAACCCACACAGACACGGGGAGACTCCACACAGATTGTCACCCGTGGCAGGCATTGAACCCGGAGCCCTGGTGCTATGAGGCGGCAGTGCTAACCTATAAGCCACCATGCCACCCTACCTCTTATTTGCAGCATAAATAGAGTTATAGAGTCATAGAGATGTACAGCATGGAAACAGACCCTTTGGTCCAACCTGTCCATACTGACCAGTTATCCCAACCCAATTTAGTCCTTCCTGCCAGCACCCGGCCCATATCCCTCCAAACCTTTCCTATTCATATACCCATCCAAATGCCTTTTAAATATTGTAATTGTACCAGTCTCCACCACTTCCTCTGGCAGCTCATTCCATACACGTACCACTCTCTGTGTGAAAACGTTGCCCCTTATGTCTCTTTTATATCTTTCCCCTCTCACCCTAAACCTATGCCCCCTAGTTCTGGACTCATTGCCGAAGACAATACCATCTACGAAGTCTAGAATAAGAAAACTGAAATGATTTAAATGCAATGAGACTTTTATATAGAGGGATAGGATGGGGCATGTGGAGTTTGAAGGCATTGAGGAGGGATTTGAAGGACGAGAGGGTCACAGAGGAATGATGTGTGATATGAATAGGCATGGAGGGCATGTGAGAATGGGGGGGGCGTGGTGGAGGTGAAAGGCAGCATTTGAGGGCCTCACTACAATTAGACCAATGCCCTGGTCATTGGCCCACATCAATGTCACCAGAGGTGGTGGACCCACCTCCATCCTGCCCCATCTGTCCAGAAAGAAAATACAGCAGGTGGAGGCACTTTGAAAGGAGATGATTTGTCAAGTCCAACTTTGATATTCTGACCTTTTGCTCAAAAACACACATCTGCCTGAGTCAATCAGAATGATTAAAGGGCCTGATTGGCTCGTGTCCAGGAACAGATACCACATTAGGGATTTGAGGAATCCTCTGCTGACAAGCCTGTAAATGTTCTATGGATAGCTGCTGCTGAGTTGACCAATGAGCACCATTTGTGTCATCACAACTTGCAATGTTTGTAACACTGTGTTGGTCAGATTGAAAAGGACAGGTGTCATTTGTTGCAGCTGTAGTTGACAGGTTGGGGTGAAGGGTGAAGTTGAGTCTGTAATGTGTACAGGGCCAGTGCAGTTCCTCCACTGGTCTAATCCCAATCAGGCTGCCATTTGGATCATGGTCACTGCCAATTTAAGATGGAGAAGAAATGCTGGCCTTGCCCACATCCCATGAATGAATGTAAAAGAACTGATAAGATAATCAGTGCTATTATTTCAGCAACAACACGTACCTTTGTGTGCAGTGCATGATATTTATCCTAAATGAGGTAAACTTCATCCGAACTCCAACTCCCCAATAAAAACACAGTTGAAGAAGTGCTGTGCTTCCCTGTCTTCTATGGGATTCACAAATCTTGACATTGGATGCTCCTTCTCTAATCCCAATCTAGTGACTAAAAGCATCCTCCCTTTGGAAGTCATACTGTCATTGAACTGATTTTCCAGAATGCATGTCGTTCCTTTGCATTGGGAGAGATTATGCTGAACCCATTTATTTCTTCTTCCGAGGTTACCCTGCAGTCCCAAGGGGTTGCTGATTTCTCGGTCATCCCAAAGACAAAGGTCGACCTGTGCAGCAACTTCACCCTCTCACTCTTCTGTCACAAGTTCTAAACAATTCCTCTGCTTGCAGCTGCCGTGAAAAAAGTTTCCTCATGGTCTACTGGTCACTTACAATGTACAAATGGGAAATGGTATTCTGATAATTGGGAGATGGGGAATGGTATATCCTGTTTTAGTGACTGAATGGGATAGAGTATGCTAATATAGCTCGTGTGAAGGATATAGGTGGTGTTTTGGCAAGCTTCTTACCTGACCAGTATGAAGCTGAAAATGTGTTGCTGGAAAAGCGCAGCAGGTCAGGCAGCATCCAAAGAGCAGGAGAATCGACGTTTCGGGCATGAGCCCTTCTTCAGAACATCTCATCACCAGCTCTCCTCCACCTCTCTTCCAGACCGGTGAGAGGAAGACAACCTTTGCTCCTTTCCAATGAAGGGCTTCCTGGAGAAGGACTTATGCCCGAAACGTCGATTCTCCTGTTCCTTTGATGCTGCCTGACCGGCTGCGCTTTTCCAGCAACATATTTTCAGCTCTGATCTCCAGCATCTGCAGACCTCACTTTCTCCTACCTGACCAGTATCTCAATTTCACTTTAAAGGAACTGCAAGTTTACAAAACACTTTAACTGGTATATCTCCCCATGTGATTTGACTTCTAATTTTCTATTGATAAATAGCCAACACATTCTGTGTGGAGATGCTTTGCTTCAAACGGGACAAATAGAATTTACTTTGGATCTTTCAGATCTGATGTTTAAATCATGTCCCCATCAGTCCTCTCTGGTCCAACTCAAAGACTGCATTATATCACTTTGAAGAAGAGTATGGGAATTTTCTTTGGTGTTCTGCATCTCAACTGACTTTTTAAAAATGGATCATCCACTTGAGAGCCTGTTTGTAGGACCTGTGTGCAAATGATCAGTCCTGTTTCTCATGTCAGAGCAGCAACTCTTGTCAAATGTGCAGAGTTCACAAAAGCTGAGATATAAATGCAAGTGCTTTTTAAAAATGCCTTCCTTGTAAACCTTTGCCAGTGCCAAGAAGAAACAAAAAACCTTTCTATTCATGTTTTAAAATACTGAAAATAACACTCCCATTGTCGCATGTGAATTAGTCAGTCAACCAAGCTTCATTTGAAAGGAGCTTAAACATGTGTTGCTGGAAAAGCGCAGCAGGTCAGGCAGCATCAAAGGAACAGGAGAATCGACGTTTCGGATAAGCCCTTCTTCAGGAAGCCCTTCATTGGAAAGGAGCAAATGTTGTCTTCCTCTCACCGGTCTGGAAGAGAAGTGGAGGAGAGCTGGTGATGAGATGTTCTGGGCAACAGGAATCTCCTCAGCAGCCAGCAGTGTGGCTTCATATGCCGCAGCAGGAGAGATGACTCAAATGAGGTCATCTGTCAAGAACAGGAGTTGGACTCTACTGCTTTTAAGTCAGGAAATCTCTTTTGCACACAGGCCAATTTCAAAAAATGCCCATGGATGATCAACCATTTGTCAGGAGACAAAAAAAACCTGCAGATGCTGGAATCCAAAGTAGACAGGCAGGAGGCTATAAGAACACAGCAAGCCAGGCAGCATCAGGATGTGGAGAAGTCGACATTTCAGGTGTAACCCTTCTTCAGGACTGGAGGTGTGTGTAGAGGGAGCTGCAGATGAGGGCAGGGTGGTGAAGTGGGGATAAGTGAAGATTGGTAGAGGTTACAGCCTGGTTGGTCAATGGGAGGAATGAATCCGGTTGGTGGCAGGGAGCAGTGGAAGGGAGGGGGAGGGGCTGGGAAGGGAGTCAGGGAATGGGGAGGGAGATTATTTGAAATTGGAGAACTCAGTGCTGAGTCCTCTAGGCTCCAATTTGCACTGTGGTTTGTTTTGGCAATGGAGGTGGCCAAGGATGGTCAGTGTCGGAAAGGGAGTGTTTGTGGGAATTAAAATGGGTGATGATTGGGAGGGCTGGTCAGCCCCTGCGGGTCCCGCTGTGATGCTCAGTGAGTTTAGGTTACTGCATCAAGTGCTGCCTGTGTGACCTTCTCTACATCAGGAACACCGAGCATAAACTTAGGGAATGGTCCACTGAGCATCACATCCGGGCCCACAGCGGCCAGCCATTACATCTGAAACATTGACTTCTCCACCTCCTGATGCTGTCTAGCTTGCTGTGTTCGTCCAGCCTCCTGCCAATCATTTGTCAAAGCCTGTATGGTCCAGGTAAAACTGAGAAAAATGCTTAACATTATGGCATTCATAGATGATGAATGCTTTGAACATTCATGAGGCTTAGAGGATTGTGACTTTGCTGTAGGTATATCCAACATCCAGCATGAGCCTTTAAGCCCAGAATGGGGACATATTTAGAAATCCTGGGCTTTTATGACACCAGCCAGTTTTCCAGTTGCCTGCTCAACTAGCCCCAGGACCATTTCCAGTTTGATGGAATGGACTGGAGCAATACTAACCATTTCCTGGTAGCTAACTAATCCCTTAGGACCAATTAGGGCCTACTTTCTGCTGGAGATGGCCTCCCAGTGTCCATCTTGGGGCAGTCTCTCTCTCTCTCTCTCTCTCTCTTGTTTACATTTTATAGCCAGATTCTGCTTCTTCAACATGATAGTCCTAAAGCTTCAGGAACAGACTTGCCAAATTTCATTCAATGCCAGCCTGCTGTCTTACCACAAATTGACCAATTCAAGGGATCTCACTGGTCCCTCTATCTTGCTGGTTTCTGACCCACATTTGATGGTGATAACTATGTCCTAAAGCCTGCAGGGAACACTGTGTCTAAGGTCTCCTTTGTGATCAGTCAGAGCACCCATAATAGAACAAAAACTAAATACAGTAGATGATGGAAATCTGAAAAAAAGAATGGATATACTCATCAAGCCACACGGAGAGAGAAACCAGCATTTTTGTTTCCAGTTGATGATCTTTCTCAGAACCAGAAGAGGTTAGAAGTTAAGCTTTTTAATAATGATCCTAAGTAGTATTACAGCAGCTACACTTGCAGATATGATGCAATAAATGTGTTACTCTCTCCCTGTTATAATAATAGATAGGAAGCAGAAGTGATCAAATAAGATATATTGGTATGTGCCTGGTTTTGCCGTCCAGTTTATGTGACTGTTTTGGACTTGGCAAAATGGCTTGTTTATTCCTGTCGGATGGTAAAATAATTATACATGTCCAATCCTATTTTAAACTGTTAAAGTACTGTAATGGTGGATTCATGACCTAAGCATTTGTGCTCTCTGATACCACTAACTGCCTCCAGTTTAGTCAGGACAAACACTTCTCATTAATATTACTCCTCATGTAATCCCCCTCCCTATTGTCTGGTCTAGTATTGATGATATGGACTCACTGCAGTTACTCCCTGGGAACCAAAGGAGCTTTGATTATAAACGTATATACCCAACAAACTAAAACCATTTAATTGAGACGAAGTTGTCAATCTTCTAAGAATATCCTGCAACCTCCAAAATATTGTGATGGACAACCTGAAACTTTGACTTTAATGGTTTTCAAAATAATGGATGTGGGATGAAAGGACTGACTGTCAAACATTGGATTTGGGGTAATTAAGAGTCTGTTTGCTGTCTGTTTGGTATAGGAAGATAATGCAAAGATGGACATGATAGTTCATTAATATGTGAGTCTGGGGTTGAAACAGTTAGAGGTAAACCTCTGGAAATGTTCTCCCTCAGAGTCGATGGCCCTAAATCACAGAGCAGAATGGGGCACTCACAGGACACACAACTACTGCAATATAGTGTGGGATATTTGCATATTTTCAGAAACTTTGTGCACTTGGATTCTGGAAAATGTGGATAGATTTGGGAGAAGGCAATCTGGTGGGCACTTGGGATCACTTGTTTTCTGGGAAAAGAAAGTACAGTTTGACCCGTAAACACATTCCGTTGTGATTTTCCACAGAATGCTTCAGGTTTGCAGATTTTGTTCTCTAAACATTGAGTTTCCAGGTAAATAGTCAAATGGTGGAAAACATCCTTTACTCTCCTGTTGGCTCCTTGTACACATTTTAACAGCAGCTGCTAGTGTAGGGCTGGAGGTCTGATGGAAAGTTTTCCTGTTCCTTTTGACTCTGAGAGACAAGTAACTCCTGTGCAGCTATGAGACACTCAGTCAACTTAAAAGGAAATGTTGTTTAGCTCCAGATACAGTACTGTTTGTCCACAGTGCCGATCTTTGAAAGGATTGCCTGTGTCATAATGATGGCAGAGTGCAAATTTACCAACATTTACCCCAGAGACCAGCTCTTGCCCAGATTATCCTTGCATTCCTGGAGCCAACTCTCATGTGATCTTGAGTCATACCAATCTTTACAGGGGGCCAACAATCTCAAAGTGGGGTCAGGGGACTTACAATACTGTTAAAGGTGAGGTGCCCATCACTACTGCTTTTAAAGGTATCTTTTTCTTGGGAGATCACTGTATCAGCTTATTTCAGGAGTTAGGATTGGAGTGGCGCTGGAAAAGCACAGCAGTTCAGGCAGCATCCGAGGAGCAGGAAAATCGATGTTTCAGGCAAAAGCCCTTCAGGAATAGAGGCAGGGTGCCTACAGAGTGGAGAGATAAATAAGAGGGGAGTGGGGGTGGGGAGAAAGTAGCATAGAGTACAATAGGTGAATGGGGGTGGGGATGGAGGTGATAGGTCAGAGAGGAGGGTGGGGGAAGGTAGCAAAGAGTACAGTGGGTGAATGGGGGTGGGGATGAAGGTGATAGGTCAGAGAGGAGGGTGGAGTGAATAGGTGGAAAGGAAGATAGGCAGGTAGGACAGGTCATGGGGATGGTGCTGAGCTGGAAGGTTGGAACTGGGGTGAGGTGAGGGAAGGGGAAATGAGGAAACTGATGAAGTCCACATTGATGGCCTGGGGTTTGTAGTTTAAATAAATGATTTAGACTTGAATGGTGCAAGGTTGATTGGTAAATTTGCAGCTAATACAAAAAAATTAATGGTGTGTTAAATAGTGAGGAGGATAGCCTTAGACTGAGGAGGAAAGAATCTAAGAGAGGGATAAATCAAGGAAGTCAAGAAAAATATTAAGTTTAAAGTCAAAGCATATAAGGAGATCATTGTCAATGATAGCCCAGAAGACTGGGTATAAGTTAGAATCCAGCAAAGGAGGATATGAGGATAGTATTTTTAGAAGAAAAACTACAGGGACAAACTAGCAAGATGCATAAAATCTGACATAAAAGATTTTTTACAAATACAAAAAAGGTAGACAGAGATCAAAGTGAATGTAGGCCCCTTAGAAAATGAATCTGGGCAGATGGATTTAGGGAAGAAGGAAGCAGAAGAATAGTTAAACAAATATTTTGAATCTGTCTTTATGGTGGAAGGTACTTTGGAAGGGTTTGGAGCATTAGAGTAGGGAAGTCTTACAGAAACTTACAAAGATGCTGGTGAGACCACGTCTGGAATACTGTGAGCAGTTTTGATCCTCTTACTGAAGGAAAGCTCATTTCATTGGAGGTAGTTCAAAGAAGGTTCACAGGGATGATTCTTGGTGTGCAGCGATTGTCTTAGAGGTTGGGATTCTACTCACTGGAATGAAGATGAATGAGAGGCGACCTTATACATTGAAATGTATAAGATTTGTAAGGAGCTTGACAGATAAATGCTGAGGGGATGTTTCCCCTCATAAGAAAGGCTCGGACCAGAGAACACAGCCTCTGAATAAAGAGCGGCCAATTGAAGATTGAGATCACGAGGAATTTCTTCGCTCAGAGGGTTGTGAATCTTTGCCACAAGGAGCTGTTGGGGCAGAGTCTTTGTGTATGTTCACAATGCTGAGATAGCTTGATTTTTTTTATTCGTAGGGGAATCAAGTGTTGGGGAGGGGGGAAGGGAAGAAAAGTGGATGTGAGAAACGTCAGAACAGCCAAATGGGAGAGCAGGCTGGAAATGTTGAACAGCCTACCCCATTCCAATTTCTTCAGCTCTTATGAGCTACTACAAAAGGATATAGATGGGCTGATCAGCAGCAAATGAAATTCAATTCGGATAAGTGTGAGGTGATGCACTTGAGCAGACAGTGTTCCTCAGGAATTGGTTCTGGGTCAACCTTTGTTTGTCATTTAGAGAAATGATTTAGATGAGAATATAGGAAGCGTGGCTAGTAACTGTGCAATCATACCACAAGTGGTGCCATAGTGGACAGTGAAGAAGGTTAAGAGTGTGGTGCTGGAAAAACACAGCAGGTCAGGCAGCATCCGAGGAACAGGAAAATCGACGTTGCGGGCAAAAAACTTCATCAGGAAGGATGAAGGGCTTTTGCCCGAAACATCGATTCTCCTGTTTCTCGGATGCTGCCTGACCTGCTGTGCTTTTCCAGCAGCACACTCTCAAGCCTCCAGCATATGCACTTCTCACTTTTGCCTAGTGAAGAAAGTGATCTAAGATTACAAAGAGATCTTGATCATTTGGGTCAACGGGCTGAGGAATGGCCGATGAAATTTATTTTGGATAAATGTAGGGTATTGCATTTTGGTAAAACAAACAAGGACACAACTTATACAATTAATGGTAGGGCTCGAGGCAGTGTTGTCGAACAGAGACCGTGGGGTTCGGGTACATAATTCTTTTAAATTTGTGTCAGAGGTAGTCAGGGTGATTAGGAAGTAACATGGTTGCTTTTATTGCTCAAACCTTTGAGTATTGGAGTTGGGATGTCAAGATAATGTTGTATAAGATATTGGTGAGGCCTCTTCTGGAATACTTGTGCAGTTCTGGTCACCCTATTAGAGGAAGAATGTCATTAAGCTGAAGAGAGGTCAGAAAAGATTTACTAGGATGTTGCCAGGAATGGAGAGTTTGAGATATAAAAATAGCCCGGAAAGACTGGGATTGTTTTCACTGGCGCTAAGGAGGTTGGGGGATGACCTTATTAAGGTTTATAAAATCATGAGGGGTATGGAGAAGATGAATGACAATGGTCTTTTCCCTAGGGTGGGGAAATTTAAAGCTAAGGGAGCATATTTTTAAGGTAAGACAAGAAAGATTTAAAATGGATGTGAAGGACAACTTTTTTTCGACAAAGAGTCGTTCATGTGTGGAATTAATGTGCCAGAGGAAGTGGTGGAGGCAGGTACAGTTACAACATTTAAAATACATTTGGATAAGTTCATAAATAGGAAAGAGTTGGACAGATATGGGCCAAGAGCAGGCGGGTGGGACCAGTTTAGTTTGGGATTATGGTCAGCGTGGACTGGTTGGACCGAAGGGTCTGTTTCCATGCTATATGTCTCTCTGACTATGACAGACAAGGCAAGGGAATACATGATAAATGATAGGACCCTAGGAAGCACAGAGGATCAGACTTTGATGCCCTTAAAGTATGATGTGGCTGAAGGGGTTAAGGAGACATGGTATATTTGCTGTTATTAGCTGAGGTATAGAGTGGGAGGTTATGCTAGAACTGTATAAAAATGTTGGTTGGGCCACAGCTAGAGTATTGTGTACAGTTTTGGAATCCACATTACTGGAGGGATGTGATAGCATTGGAGAGGGTGTAGAGGAGATTTACCTGGATGTTGCCTGGGCAGGAGAGTTTCAGCTATGAAGTAAGATTGGACAGTTTGGGTTGATTTCCTTATATCAGAGGAGACTGAGACAGGGCGAGATTGAGATGTATAAAATTATGAGGGACACAGATAGGGTAGACTGGAAGAAACCTTTCCCTTTGATGGAGGGATCAATGTCTGGGGGCATTATTTAAAGTAAGGGGCAGAAGCTTTAGAGAGGATGTAGAGAAAAGCCTTTTCACCCTGGGATGATAGGAATCTGGAACTCACTGCCTGTAGGAGTAGTAGAGGCAGAAACCCTCATAATATTTCAGAAGTATTTAGAAGTGCACTTACGATGCCAAGGCTACAAGGCATGGGCCAAGTTCTGGAAATGAATAGCTCGATGGTTGCTTTTGACTGGCATAGATGTAATGGACTGAAGAGTCTTTTTCAGTGCTGGCGATATCTGTGACTCTAACTGATGACTCATAAGGGGGCCTCCGTTGACTGCAGGATAAAACAGCCTGGTAAAGTCACTACGCTATAATTTTGCCCACCTCCCAGTTTCACAAAAGGTCACTAACTGACACAGACTCCATCACAAAAATTGTCCATCTGGTATCACTGTAGCCTTTCACATTACCTTATTGCCAAATGTAATGATTGTAACGACTTGGCCAAGTGGACCTATAGAAAATGTGTTCCCTGATTGGAGCTATTAATCCAGTTCAAACAGGGAGCCCTGGCTGACAGATATAAACTGGAGTGTGTCAAACATCCTGTTCATTCTGACAGGATAAAAAAAATTACATTTCCTTTATTTTGATCAAATGAAAGAAAGCCTCACATTTGTTTGCTATCTTACTACAGTACCGAGAGGTCTCAAACATTAACCAGTCAGTGACATAACAAATGTAGACAAGCAAAGTGTGCATAGCAGGATCCCACCAATTGCAGTAAAGTTAGTGACCAGCCAATCTTATACAACCACATGAGGAATGTTAGACAGGAAAAGACTGACTCATTTATTTAGTCTGTCCCACATCAATAACTTGCATTTTACAAGGCAGCCCGAACTGGCTGATGACAAGAGCAGGAGCAGGGACCCTGAGGCGGCCAGTAGTGTCAGTGAGATTAGACTGCAAAGCAGCGACAGCAGATAGCCCAGGGTAGGCAGGGACAAGGTCAAGCTTGAAGTGGGGCTGGGTGGTTGAGCCCATGTGAGGAGTATAGGTCCAGTATGGCCAGGCAGTTATGGATTGTGGTGTTGATCTGTTAACTGTGTTTCTTTATTTTTCTACTTTTTGTAAGAAGGACTTGAATGTTTAACTTTTTGACTTTGCTTTCTTTATTTTCTGCTTTGTAACTGAGATTCTGTACCTAGGCACCTTTGTCCATCTGGTATCACTGTAGCCTTTCACATTACCTTACTGCCAAATGTAATGATTGTAACGACTTGGCCAAGTGGACCTATAGAAAATGTGCTCCCTGATTGGAGCTATTAATCTAGTCCAAACAGGGAGCCCTGGCTGACAGATATAAACTGGAGTGTGTCAGACATCCTGTTCATTCTGACAGGATAAAAAAAATTACATTTCCTTTATTTTGATCAAATGAAAGAAAGCCTCACATTTGTTTGTTGAGAGTGCGGTGCTGGAAGAGCACAACAAGTCAGGCAGCATACGAGAAACAGGAGAATCGACGTTTCAGGCATAAGCCCTTCATCAGGAATCCTCGACTCTGATCTCCATCATCTTCATTCCCAACTTTTTCTGTACCTAAGATGCCACTGTGAGTGGCGACTTGTAAACTTTTTACCATCCTCATTTGAGTACATGTGACAATAAATCTAATTGAATTCAGTATATCCATATCGTCTTTTGGGTGAAGTAAAAAAGCCATGTATAAACTCAGCTGGAGTCAGAGGTTCGCCTGCCTCTCCTCCAACCTAGTTTACTGTATTCAGTGCTCCCAATGTGGCCTTCTCCACATCTGGGAGACTGACCGTGAACTGAGGGATGTTTCGCCGAGAAGCTCAGCCAAGCCCGCAGTCACCACCCACTTTAATTCCCTTTCCCACTCCCTTTCCGACATGACGATCCTTGGTCTCCTCCATTGCCACAGTGAATCAGACTGCAAATTGGAGGAACAAGATCTCATCTCCTCCCTGGGCTGCCCACAGCCCGGAGAACGCAACACTGAGTTCTCCAATTTGAAACGAAAATCCCTTTCCACCCCCTGACTCTCTTCCCAGCCCCTACCCCACCCTTCCATTCTTCTGACTGACCCTTTCTTCCACCAGCTACCAACTGGATTCATTCCTCTCATTGACCAGCCCAGACTGTACCCTCTATCTGCCTTCACCAATCCCCATCTCACCACCTTGCCCTCCCCCACCCTGGTTATCTGCAGCTCCCCCCACACCCACCCCCAATCCTGAAAAAGGGTTACACCCGAATTGTTGACTTCTCCACCTCCTGATCCTGCCGGACTTGCAGTGTTTTTCCTGCCTCCTGCATATATAAACTGTTGCCCATTTAGGTGAAATTTGTGGGAAATTCCTGTCTGACCCCTTTAAGCAAGGTGAGCACCTCCAGGCCCTGAATAATGTTACCAGGATGTCTCCGCTCCAAGGAACTCTGCAGATTGGCACTGACTGGGAACGAAGAACATTGATATCCAATGTGGTTGTGTGTCCTTGCACAATTGGAGGCTGTGATCGTTCAGCTCTAGCTGACTGATTTAATCATGCTGAAGGCAATCAATCTTCCAGAATGTGCTGGCGAACGACCTGAACCAGTCCCAAATAAGCAAATTTAACTGGTCCTTCATCCCAGTGCTGTTTGTGGAATCTTGCTATGCACAAAACAACAGCTGCACTTGCCCATTAAACAACAGTTGCTGTGCTTCAGAGTAACATGCAAAGAATTTTGAGGCATTTCCGGGAGATAGGAAGTCACATAGCATGAGTCCTTTATTTGTTCATCAGTCTAAATATATAGTTCAGGCTGTTGTCTGTGATTTCCATTTATAAACAAAAATGGCTGTTGAAGAGAGATGCAGTTACTTAGTAAGAGCCAAACATAGCCAGTGGCTTAATGTCAAACCTACTGCACTAGCCCTGCTTTAAGTCTCGTGGAGAAGAAGGGGATGTTTGATTTTTGACAAACATCCCTCTTGGCCGTCATTTCGATAAACAGATTCTCAAGTGTATTCTACAAACCTCTTGAGATTAAGGATGGAGATTTCCCCTTTGTGGAGATGGTGAGATGGGGAAATAATTAGGCGAGTTGGCGATGGTGAGATACTCAACTCCACCGCACCACCTTAGAAATGAAGTTCTGGGATCAACTGGGACAGAAAAAGAAATTGCTGAAGAAACTCAATAGGCCTGGGGAGAAAGCAGTGTCAATGTTTCATGTCCAATGACTCTTCATCTGAACATGACAGCTGTCTTTGCCTGCAGATGAAAATGGCTGAAAATGTGTTGCTGGTCAAAGCACAGCAGGCCAGGCAGCACCTCAGGAATAGGGAATTCGACGTTTCGAGCATAAGCCCTTCATCAGGAATGTAAAAATGCCTGATAAGTGGGTCCATTTTTTTTAGAAGTTTCTGACTGTGACATGAGGAAATAGCCCCTGACTAGTGATTCCTGAACTGAAGTTAAAATTCTGCCCCGATATTTCAGTTCAACTCTGCCCAGAAGAATCGTCTGCCAAACATGTGAGTTTCTCCAACACTATCTGTTTTTGTTTCAGTTCAGTGACTGTTATTTAAAATCTAATGCTAAGTTATAAAATGATTTGATATTTCCTTTCTTAAAAAAAAACTTCTGTGAGTATAGTGCTGCACAGTGCTGTGTTCTAAATCTTTGAACTGAAGTGAATATTGACACCAAGATATCAAACAGTGACTTCCTCAATGTCAGTTAACGCGCTGGAGGTAAAGTTGAGCTTAAAGCAAACTGATTGGACTGGGAGAGTTTGTATGAACTGCAGCAAATGTGCATGTGGCTGGAACTATAGCAAAGTCTCACATCAAAAATAAAACTATTTCTCCAGCAAAATGCCGTGAGTGAATAGCAACATCATACAAATTGCGTGCATACAATCAGTTCCAGCCCCCTATATCAGCACAGTCTCTAGGTATGATTGATGGAGATATTGCTGGAGGGAAATTTGAGCATTTCCTTTTGTTCTGTCTGGAAATAGTGTTTTTTTTGTCAAATAGTGGTATTACTATTCGGTGCATTAATGGGGCCTGCATGTTGAGACACAGCGTTAGTGTCCCCTTTGGGCCAGACAGTCCAGGTTTAAGTCCCAACTGCTATTGAGGTATGTCATAACAAGTCTCATCAGGTTGCTTAAAAAATACTTTTTTTATAAATATCTACAACCCCTGTTTCACCCTGGGTCCAGGCGCTGAGTTCAGGTACTTCTGGATTGTAAAAATATCGTTGATCCTTGGAGAACTGGGATTCTGTTGATGCTTCTGTCTCCTATTTCTACAAAGGGATGTCATTCTTCGTTATCCACACAATGCCAGCAATGGAGGAGATGGATTCTATTCCTGCTCCACATCCCCTCAACTTAGAACGCACAAAGCAAACTTGTGATGTTACGTTCCTCACTTGTCCAAACACATGTGTAAAATGGGATTCCCTTGGGCCTTCCTTTGCTGATCAGCCTCAAAGTCGAACATTAGCAAATAAATCAGGGAAAGATCAGCACTTAGTCTGGTCCAGAAAACACTTTTTTGTCTTGTGAGGAAAAATATGCACCCTCATTGCTCTTCTCTTTGATCGCAATGGTCATGATCATGCTTTGATTTTTTTTAAAGAAAAATTATGCTCTACAATCAGCAGTCAACTGTAACCAATGCCAGTGGCACAATCAATAGGCAGCTTCCAGCATTTCACAAGCTACTCCAGTGAGTTAAGAGTCAAGTGGAACCTTTGTTAGTTTTCGTAAAGGATGTAATGGAAATTGATAATTAATTAAGAGGCCCAAGCATCACTTTTAACAGTGTATTATAATGTGCAACATCCCAGGAATGGTAAGTACAACATGAATGTCAAATGGAAAACTATAAATAAATGCTGGAAATACGGAGCTGCTGAGGTACAATCAATGCAGAGAGAGTGATTTAACATTTCAGGTCAATGATCTTCATCTTTTTGGTAACCTACAAACAATATTCCCTCTAAGTCACATCATCACTCGAACGCTCTGTGCTTGCCGATCAATATGTTGACAAATTGTCTTCCTCTTCTGGAAGTCTTTGGTCGACATGGACCTCAAAGGTCCGCCCAGTTGCAGGAAGAATAACAAGGAACATAGGCTGCAAGGTCTAGTTGCTGTATGGACATGTCCCAGGGTCAATTATTAGTTAATTGTTCAGATTCAGTTTCAAAATCATATTTGCGTATATCCTGCATCACAGCTGAAACTTCGTCAGCATAAATTTATTTTTGTTTTAAGGCTGACACCAATATTTGTACAGAGACAAAAAAAAATTGCAGATGCTCATTTGGTGCGGATTGGACAGTCAAACTCCAAAGTGTCGAACTTTCTCCCAGAATACATTCTGTGCCTTTGTTTTCCTCAGTGTTACTTCAGAGTAATACTCAACATGGAAGAGTACTACTTCATCGGTTGAATACTGTTCAGCAGCAGATTTACTTGACCTGGTGACTTAAAAACTTATGGAGTTGAGAGTCAGTATTGAGACCTGCAAAATTCTCTCACACTCAATTAGATACCATTCTGATAGGTCTGCCTTGACAATAAGTGAGCACCCACTCGAATGTGGTGAAACAGTGTGGTCATTTGGCAGATACCATTCCATGAGACTAGCCATTTAGGCTATTGCTTAATAAAGGCAAAACAGTGCTGATGCTGGAAATTTGAAACAAGCCCGGAGAACGCTGCAGAAACTCAGCAGGTCTGGCAGCATCTGTGGAGAGGGAAACAGAGTTAACATTTCGAGTTCGGTATGACTCTTCAAAATGACAGTCCCAGATGTTAGCGAGGATGGGTCTGCAGACTCAGCAGTATTCATAAATATGTGCTTTTCATTGTCCATACCCTTCAATCTCCCACGTGAACATTGCAGTAGTTCGTTTACAACTGAGTGACAAATTCACAGGGCATTGAGATTCAACCAACTGGAGTGGGACTGGAGTCACACATTACGCAGAGGTGGTCAGGGTGGATGACTGATTCCCTTTCAAAGAAGTGACCTACATGGAATTTTATGACAGTCCCTCAGAGTTCAAGGCCATTTCCATGGACATTCCACCATTAGACAGGGAAAGGCAACTTCAGGTGATGTGGGGAGGAGAGAGAGATGCAAAATCCATTGCCCCTTCACAATCTCAGCTGTGTTTTGGTAAAGATCAGTCAAGGCAAATCCCTCATCTGAAGATCAAAGGATGTCAAACAGGATGCAGCCTGATTGAAGTGTATAGATTCTAAACAATATAATGACCCACGGCAACAGCTTTGCTAATTGAAATCATCTGTAACGTAACATCTGAAAAAAAATTAAAGCAAGATAACTGAATTGCTTTTTACTATGACTAACAGTAAAAACGCAGAGGCATGCACAATACTTCTCATTGTAGCTTTGTCTTTATCAAGATTTGGTTTCCTTTGTTGATTACTCTACATATACTGCTGGAGCCTAGTTTTCATGATGACTGTTCTGATACAATATGTGAATGCTTTATGATTGTCAGCAAAGCAATCAAGCAATTTATCATTAATTTGGTAAAACTTATTGACCACTGAAACCTTAACCATGGCTTGACTGACTACAACTCCCACAGATCACGGTGTACATGTCGAGCTGTCATATAAGAATACCACTGCTTTTTTGGGGGTGAAAGTACATGATTGGACCTGTAATCAACATTTAATTTGACCTCCCAGCAAATAAATGCACGACTAGGGCTATGCTCACAATAGGGGATTTGCCTCAACTTTCAGCTCAGAAATATCCATCAGGATTAGTGCTTGGGTTCAAGACACAAGCTGTCTTGTTAAGAAAGTGAGTGGGTTTAAGACAAGCCGATACAGAGTAGCCTGTGCATGGTGACTAACAAACAGAAACTTCTTTCACATTTTAAAATGGCCATCCCTTCCACCAGTACAGGAGGGTTAACATTTTATATTCTGCATGTAAGTCAACCTCTATTTTTGGAAGCAACCTTTCAAGCTTCACTGGTGGATTTATACGCCATGATCTAGAATATGCATTACTGCAATACAGCTCTCAAATTAGTTAAAACTCATTAGTGTCCTCAGCAGAAGAACACTTCTGGGTCAAAACCCTTATAAATGTTAAGCTCCATAGAGATTTGTCATATCAAGTCTGTCAGCTGGAAACTTATTAACTGCTCTTTCCTATCAATCTGTTCTTTTGACCAGCTGTCCTTGAGCTGAATAAAGAATACATATTTCTTGATGCCTATTCCATCCACCACTTTTTCACAGTCACTCCCCTCACACCCTGCACTCAGTGGCAGGAGTGCCGACCCACTACAAGATGCCTTTCGGTAACTTTCCAAATCCCTTTTCCAAACCTGAAATCTCTACCATCTAAAAGGACAAGGCTGGCAGATGTGTAGGAACACCGCCACTGGCAAGTTCCTCTTTGAGTCACAAAACAGCAGGACTTGGAGGTCTATTACTGCCACTTTTTCACTGTCACTGGATCGAATTCATCTCAGTGGCTGTACTGCATGGACTGTAGCAGTTTAACAAGGCACCTCACCATCACCTTCTCAAGGACAATTAGGGATGATAGCCTTGCCAATGATGACAACATCCCATGAATGGATAAAAATAAATATACTTTTGTAAGGGCTAATTAAGAGGAAAAGGAATTCTGTGAATTGGAATCCAACTTGAGAGATTGCAGCCCATTCCAGAGGTCCTCAATTCTCTGGAAAAAGTACCACCTTCTTTCATCGAACCTTGACTTACACCACACAACTTAACATTATTATCGCTAGTTATCCTTCCTAATCTATTTGCTTGAAACGAGTTGGTAGTACTTGACCTATTCTCTCGGTAAAATCAATGACTGCAGATGCTGGAAACCAGATTCTAGATTAGAGTGGTGCTGGAAAAGCGCAGCAGTTCAGGCAGCTGTCCGAAACATCGATTTCCATGCTCCTCGGATGCTGCCTGAACTGCTGTGCTTTTCCAGCACCACTCTTGACCTAATCTCTGCATTATCTTTAATACCTTTATTAGATCACCACTGGTTAGAGTTCCAACTCTCTAAGCTTATTCTTGAACGGATAGTTTGTATGAGGAATTAGTTTAGTGGCTCTCCTTTGTACTCTGCCCAAAGGCTCAATATCTCTTACTATGTAGCAGAGCACAAATAGGCACAGTATTCTAAAACAGGTCTGCCCAATGTCAGACTGAAATATAATCAATATGTCTCTGAATGGCCAACATTGGAATAACTCTAGCTATCCTTTCTTTGTCTTGATACTTTTAGAGATGCATGTGCTACAACAATCAGACTCTTAACTTTCTCCACCTTCATCATTGTTTTTATCTGAAGGATGCACAAACATTTAGCCAGGCCACATGTCTTTATCTAAATAAAACACAATTCCTCATCCTGAGGCTCTGATTTCCATACCTACTGAAACCCACTTGAAGCAGTTCATAGTCCTAACACTCACATGGAGTTTATTGTCATTTGCAAATTGTTTATGGTGCCTATATTTAAAGTTTTGATAAAAAAAATTAAAATCTATCAACACTAGTATCTACACAGTACTACTGTAACTAATTTCCAATAGATCTAAATCCATCTGCTCACCCTCTGCTTAGTCCTTTCCCAGTCAGTCTAATTCAGAATATTACCATTAAAACCAGTGAAATCATTCTTGTATGGTCTTCTGACAAATGTTATTTGGAACTCTAAGTTGACAAATGGCAAATGGGCTGAGACAGTGATGAAGGCAGGCAACATCAGAGGCAGCAGTTTGTGGCTTTTACAATGAACAGCGTTCGGGTGCAAAAGCCCATGATGGGGTTGAATATGGCAGTGATTCAGTGGCCAGCCTCTCTCAGCTTGCGATAGTGGGCTAGATTTTTAACGACCAAGACAAGTAGCTTGAGTCAGAATATTTCCCAAGTGGCGGAGACCCACCTCAGTGTAAAGATTCCCATCACATGTGGTGTTCCCTCCAAGGCAGCAGGGAGCAGGACTGAGCCAGAAGCAGCCACCGGGTGGTTAACAAAGGATGCCCAGGTTAACATAAAGGAGACAGAAAGAGAGGCTGTCAATGGAAATTAATAGAGTTAAGAATAGAACTGAGTTCCACTGAGCTGGGCTACAGAGGAGAGTCATTCCTGCGTTCTAAACTGCAACTTCTGAGCTGCCTTGGGATCAGAGGGCCATATGTTGTCCATCATTTGGTGTGAGAATATGAAGGCAGAATTGAACCTAATATTGTCAATGTATTGTGAACCTAATTGTATTCAAACTATGCTCTCTAGCTACCTAGTACATAATGAATATTATGTACTTGGTAGTTGACTCTTGACTGACTCTTGTCTGCCCTCTGGGATGGGCAATAAATACTGGCCTAGCCATTCATGTCCTCATGAATGAACTTTTAAAAATTACTTGAAATCATAATTAACGTGGCTTCGATCTCACTGAAACTGTGGTGTGAAAATATAAATAGCATTCAGCATGATTTAGCCTTTGCTGTGTTGAGATGGGCAAACAAGTCAAGCTTTACACTTGTGGTTTAATCTGTAATTATTTTCTGTGTTGAGAGCTCACTTAGCTCCAGACATGATCAGAAACATCAACGCTATTTGTTTTCATTCTGTGTCATCAGGTTCTGACAGTAAAGGCTTTAGCACAGATTCACAATGAGCTGTCACTGAATAATAGTGTTAAGTGGCCGGTTTGCTTACATCAGGAATTTCTACCCTGCGAGTCAGGAATTCTCCACTCCATGTCCAATTAATGGCAATTCTGAGAAATCTCTGCAGAACATGTTGCTGCAGGATTCTAAACATTCCCCCAAAAGACTGCTTTTTACATTCACAGGGAAGTGTTGCAGTTTTAGATATGTAAGCAATTGTATATCATTTCAAGGTTTATTCGCATTGAAGTTCATTGAGCTTAAGGGATAAAGATGTGTAACCTTACAGGAAGGGTATGTTCAGGTAAATGTCTGGAAGTCCTGGACTTTGGCATTCTACTCCGACAATATCAAAATGGGATTGCAAATTGCTTTGCAGAGAGAATAAAAATCTGTAGTCGCAAATTTGGTCCTTGGGGTCAGGTTAGTGTTTGCAACAATTTTTAACTATTTGACCTTCTAAACATGTACATCAAACTGTTTCTCCAACTGAATGAGTAAGTACACTGATATGTCAAGTCTGGTACTGAACTAGAACATGGCAGATGAAGGTTCAGTCTCTGGCATTTGTTAACTTCGATAACAATAGATGATTGCGCTTTAATAAGAACCAGTACAGTCCTGAGAAGAAGTGGCAAGAAAAGAATTGAAAATTTTATATTTAGCATTTCTTTCAATTGTTGCCTTTACCTCTGCCATTTGTAGTTTTATTTCTATTTGTACAATGCATGACAAATACACAGAAAGCTCGAAGATAAGGCAAATTATTGTTTCAAGTTTAACAGTCTCATTACCAGGCACAAAAACTACTGGCCCGGGTTTTGCAGACAATATGGAAGGAACAGATTTATAGTCATTTGGCATGTGAGTCATCAGGGCATATACATGGTGTGTATAAACAGGGTCAAGTGAAAGGGAGACTCATCAATCAAACAGATTAAAGAATTTTGAGATGCACAGACTCCAAACTAGGAAGTGTAATCCAGGAATTAAAGTATAGATATAAATTATCTACTTTGGGCAAACTAAAATTGTAGTGATTAGAACCAGGTGGATCTTATTGACTACGGGATCCTTGATTGGAGTTGTTAACCTGAGCCAATCAGGAAGTTCTGACAGACCAATATGACCAGGAGACAAATATAAGCACTACCGCAGTTAGCCAGTAGTGTGGGGATAAATGAAAAGAAAAAATTTTTTTTAAAGTATAACCAGGAGATTTGGGAAAAAAAATATCACCAGGAGATAAACATAAGCATTACCACAGTGAGGCGGTAGTGTGGGAGTTAAAAAAAAATGACCAGGAGATTTAGAATCTCCTGAATTCAGGGGACTGACTCCGAATTGACTGGCTACAGCGAGAGTACTGTGCACAAGTAAATAAAGGGTGACTTGATGGTGGGATATCGGCCTTTGTGCAGTTATTTCAAAAATAAACTGGGGGAAACAGATTAGGGTAAAAGGGCTGATGAAGGGCTTATGCTGAAACGTCGAATTTCCTATTCCTTGGATGCTGCCTAACCTGCTGTGCTTTAACCAGCAACACATTTTCAACCGAAACAGATTAGGGGCCAGTATGCTGAATATTTTCCTTTTTAGTTTCATCATTTAATTTTGTGACCATTACTATTGCAGAGCTGAGCAAGTATTGAAGAGGCTGAGCCATTAGTAGGTTTAATAAAATATGAAGGAATAGTGGCATAGTAATGTTCATTCACAATACTACATTTACAATGGGGCTTTTATTTATTTTAGAAATGTATTTCTGGATGATGCTTTAACAATAGCAAAAAGTTAGCAAACTGTACCATTTCTGTTCCAAAATTTCTCTGAATTCTTTCACTCCAGCTAGCTAAGGTTGCTTGGTGTGCCAGGTCCCACCATGTCTGACAATGGGGACCTCATTCCCATTGACAGCAGCAACCCATCTGGTTGCATTTTGGAAGGGGTTTATGTCCGAGTAATCACAGCCCTGCTTCACATGGAAGACCTCCTTTCATTTGGAAATCAGGGTACTATGAAGTCAACATGACCCTGATCACAAACTCAGTAAGAACAGGTCAGGCTCTGTAAAAAAGATCAAGAACACCAGGGCATAGACTTAAACTAATCTGTAAAAGCAGCAAGGGTAAATTAAGGTCAAACCTTTTTACTCTGTGAGTTGTGAGCAGGAACTGGAAGTGTGATGGAGGCAAGTTCAGCTGAGGCACTCAAGAGGACTTTGGATGATTATTTGGATAAAAATAGTTGGCATGGGAGAAACAGGACATTGACATCAGGTAATAATGCTTATTTAACGAGCTGGTGCAGGCAAGATGGGCCAAATGGCCTCCTTCTGCCTTAACGTTTAGGTGATGGAAAAGAGATGTCCCATTTAAAAAAAACTCCAAACTATTTATGTGAATCTTGGAGAAGCCGAAGTGTTCCTGTGGGGTCTATGGAGATATGATGGCCCTCACCATCCTTTGATCAGCCCACTTTGTATCTGTAACCTTCCCCAAGACAGGACAGCCGTTCCTGACGGTAAGTGGCAGCTGCAGTCTCATCTTCAGGTATCAATTTGGCACAGTATTTGGATGATTATATGGCATCTCATGGATGAGGGCTTGATATCAAGAGAATCCCATAAATGTGATCTGTTCATCCATTTCCCAACGTACAGTCAATCTGCCTGTGCTTTGCCCTCCTGTTACCACTTGTGAACCAAAGCTGTGTGCATTAGTGGGCATCTTGATCCCCGAGGCATCACTGCAGAGCCTGATCCTGACCTGAACCGTGATACACTGATGCAGTTTGAGACGGTGTTTACCCAACAGTGACCAGAATTGGAAACGTAGGCTGCTTTCTTTTCCTTAGTCTGGTATTTGTTGGTGCCCATTCCAGTTCCTGTACTGCCACCCTGTGGGAGGTCAGCGACCTGAATAGTCAGAAAAAGTGACTATGAAGCTGGCAGATTCTCACAAGATGCCAACCGATCCATTTGTGTGATTCTAGGGAAAGAGTCTGCTTCCCCTAACACATTCTGACCTGTCTGTGACCCCTGTCCACACTGATCTTAACCACAAATCCACTAGCCAGGGCAATTAATGATGGGTAATAATTGCCACCCTTGTCAGTAATGTTCACATCATAAGAATGAAAATAACATTTGGATAAGGCACAGGAGGAAAGCCATCATCATCATACTATTTCTTTAAAAGAGCAATCTAAATAATCCCACTGCTTCCCATAGTCCCAAACTGAATTTGGGAATGTCTTTGTTCGTTTTAACTCATGTGGGAGTAATTTGAGGCCATGTCAAAATTCCTGTCCTATCTGAATGAATTCCTTTGGCATCAGAATACCGTTTCCATAGCTTTCAGTAGGTTGCATTACAGAGAGAGAATGAGGTGGGGTGGGGGAGAGGGAGAGGGGAAACCTATAAAATATATAGTAAATGCAGGAAGGATGTTCCTGATGACCAGAGAGTCCCGAATTGTGGTCACAGTGAAAGAATATGGGATATGCCACAGAATGAGATGAGAAGACATTTCTTCACCCAGAGAGTGGAATTCTCTACCACAGAAAGAAGTTGAGGCCAAAACATTGGGTATTTTCAAGAAGAAGTTATATATAGTTCTCAGGACTAAAGAGATCAAAGAATATTGAGAGAAAACTGAAACAGGGGACTGACTTGCTTGTTCAGCCATGATCATAGTGACCTGCTCTAATTTTCTATGTTTCTATGTGAGAACCTTGTGAAAATTAACTGTTTTTAAAATGGAAATGATGACAGTATCCCTTTAAATTTACATATTTTAAATTACACTCTTCGATAAACAACAGTTCAGGTGCAAGCTCATTTACAAAACTATTTGTTCAGTGTTGATAGAAACATTATTTCATTTTTGCCTTTAGCATGAGATCAATTTGTTTGCTAACCCAATGATTTTAAATGCTAATTCAGTCCAACTGCAGTTACCAATAATTTTCTCTGCATCTTCCCAAAGGGTTGCCACAGACCATAACATTGACAACACGACAGCAATCCTGCGGGAATGGCTGAAGAATGTTCAGAAGGCCTATCACTATGTGGAGTGGAGACCACTGGATAGTCCCAAGTGAGTACTTTCAACTGTGACACCCCCCCCCCATTTAAATTTTAAAAATATATGTTTGATGGCTTTCATATATTTTCGCAGCAACTTCTGTGAACAAATCATCAGTGTAATTGATATCAGAAAATTCACTTTTAATGTAAACAAAGAGCAACTAAAGAGGAAACTGCCTTCATCCAATAACATATCAGGGGAAAATCCTTATTTAATGCCCTAAGTTGAATCATCACAAATGAAACAAAAATGGCTTATTTCAGTTTACAGCCTCTTTTACTCTTCAATATTGTTTGGGAATGCCACCCAGCTCCCTTTTTTAAAAATAAAGCTAGGGTAACTTTAAAGTTTATTATATTAGATGTCAGCATTACTTTTAGGTTCTCTTTTTGAGTACACAAGCAATTTGCTTAAGTGCATAACCCCCTTAACTTCACTTCTGTGGTCATGCTGACAAGATAGCTTATACAACGCTCACTTAAATCACTGTCCATCCACACAGTTTTGAAGCAGCAGTCTCAGACGTGGTAATGGGGACCCGTGAGAGGTCACTTGCTGAGACACGAGTAATGTAAAACCTAAATAACCTGCATTTGAATGCCAAAAGTAACTGGTGCAGTCTTTATTCAGCACAGGGCAAGCACAGGGTCAAATCCAACAGAATTAGAGAAGTGGTCAGCAAAAAATTCAAAGGTAAGTAGGTTTGTTCAAATTTGCAGCACAATTTGTGGGCCAAATTCTAACCGAACGATAATGTCGTCAGACCTAGCATGCAGGAGAATCCTAGTCATTCTTCAGGTGAAAGTCAGAGCTTCAGAGCTTGGGAAAGGACACATGAAGTGTCGGAAATTTAAGTTTCTGTAGGAAGAGTGCCACTAGAATTTGCTTATGAGTGTTGTGACTTTACAGTATCAGTTGGCTAAATTTTTTGAAGCTCATCACTTAAACCTCTATTCTATGTTCGCCCACTACAGTGAAATATCCTGACAAGCACTGTTCCCCCAAATCCTTTTATAGAAAGAAACCCTCCGCTTGCCTGAATAGCATGCATGCATCACTGATTGTTAGAAAGGTTGTCAATCAACTGCCAGGGGAGAAAACAAATGCAATCTGTTTAAACACTTCTAAACAAAAAAAAAATAAAAATAATCTGGAATTAAGAGTCTAAATGATGACCATGAATCTATTGCTGATTGTTGGAAAATCCCATCCGCATTACTAATGCCCTTCTGAGAAGGAAATCTGCCGTCCTTACATGGTCTGGTTTACTTGTCATTCCAGACCCACAGCAATGTGATTGCCTCTGTACTGCCCTCTGGGCAATTAGGGATGGGCAATAAAAGCTGGCCAAGCTAGCAACACCCTCGTCCTGTGAATGAATTTTTTAAAAAAGGTTTAGTTTATTTCCCAAGACTGGTCTAGCTCTAAATTGTTCATCTTTTTAAACCACAATGGAAGCTCATCCCTTTACTGAAAGGCTCTTCTCAATTTGTGCCTGGGTTGTAGGTTTAAGTGAGTGAAACTTAAAGGATATATTTTGGCTTGTAGATTAGGCATACCTCTGTACAAGTTCCTTATTTGACCATCTTCCTCACCCATAGCTTACACTGGTCACAAACTTTCACTCCGTGGCATCCATAGTTTTGTGACTACAATGTCCATTTTGGTAACAAACAGGTGAGTGTTACACGCACTCACTTCTGGCATAGTCTATGCCAAGTGTCATTGGGTGAGGGCAATAGAAGCATGTGCCAGATGCATGGCAAGTTAGCAAATCAAGTTAGTCAGTGTGTGTCATTGATTCGCTATCTTCAACCTGGTCTCTTGGGTTAATGCCATCTCTCAAACACATAGACGCGCATGTCTGCCCCTGGTCTTTAGTCATCAACTATCTTCAAGTTGGCTCTGACTCTGTTTAGGTTTGTAGAAGAGCTATTTAGAGTTGGTGAAATTTGCAGGGAATAAGGTGATAGCCTTCATTCCCCCTATGAGGGTTATATGCACAAACCATTTGCTCCCAGACTTGGATGCTGCAGTCTCCACCTGCTTCAACCTGCACCATAACAGGGAGAATGAGCAGAGGTGACATAGAGCAGGAGAAGCTGCTGAAAAATGGAGGAGAAGGGGGGATAAGAGCTCTCAGTAGGCAACCGCATCCATCCAAGGTCCATAAAAGCTGTCATGGAGTTGACCGTCATTTGAAATCTGTGAAGGATGGCCTCCATATAAGCTTCTGTTGTTGCTGTGCTCTATGTTCCTTGATAGCAGGTTTTCTGGGACACCTGATAATGCACTAAGAATTTTCTTGTACTTTCCCATCAACCTTTCTACATACACAGCCCATCCGAGTCTTCAGCTGAATTCCCTGAAGAGGGATACATATGTGACCTTGCTCCTGACAAGCTGATACCTGTGCTGTTGTTTCCACCTGGCTGCTGGTCCATTTAATGCCCAGTATCTCTGCAAATGCTAATCCTGTTTTGTGAAGTTCTAAAGATTTTCTAAAGGCTGCCCTCTAAAATTAAGCACTGTGTTCGAATCTGAGTTGGTGGTTGCAAATAGGACATTAAAATACTGTTACACCTGTTATGATTTGGAGATGCCAGTGTTGGACTGGGGTGTACAAAGTTAAAAATCACACAACACCAGATTATAGTCCAACAGGTTTAATTGGAAGCACACATGCTTTCAGATCGACGCTCCTTCATCAGATGAAGGAGTGTCACTCCGAAAGCTAGTGTGCTTCCAATTAAACCTGTTGGACTATAACCCGGTGTTGTGTGATTTTTAACTTTGTTACACCTGTTGGCACTCATATTTCCTTGACACTGCTCCGCCAGGGGATAATGTTGGAGAACATGAAAGAAAAATGGTATAAGGTTAGATTGTGGTGAGGGACAAGCAAGTGCTACACATTCACACCATTCATAAATAATTTCTTAAATCGGGCGACATTGTGGGAAGAGAAGGGTGTGGGATACAAAGAGGTGAATTAAGGAGAAGCAACTCCTATGGTTTGAGCCCCACCACTCACCATGGCCTGAATCCTATTTACTGCACCGATTCTCCATATCGTCTCCTGACATGGGCTGTGGAGAACACTGTGCGTACACCCCAGTCAGATCGGGCAAGCTGCACAAGTGCCAAGCGTGTGAGGTAATGCAAGAAAGAAATCGTGGTTAGTTCCTGATAGATTGTTGGTTCATTTCAGGATGAATTCCAATGAGTACATTCTCAGAACTTGTATTAGCTTAAACTTCTTCCTGCACTGCATCCAAGCCCTCAAGACCAGACTACTAGCATTGACAGAGATAGTTATCAATTTCAGTTACATCACACTGCAAATTTTTGCTATAAATTCTGTGTTACGATCGAGCCCTCCACTATCACCTGATGAAGGAGCGTCGCTGCTAAAGCTAGTGTGCTTCCAATTAAACCTGTTGGACTATAACCTGGTGTTGTGTGATTTTTAACTTTGTACTCCCATGGTCATCCTCTTGGCAGTCTGGAGGATCTGAGGCAGAGGAGTTCTCTCTTCCTGTCCCTACTCGTGCATCAAAACCTTCAGTGCTACGATGAGAACCTCGAAGCATGTATCTGCCCTGCTTTGTTATTCCTACTTAATGAAGGTGATCATTTGCTGCAGCAGAATGCACTTCCCCTTTCTGAGGCACAGGCTAGCTTTAAGTGGTGCGAGCCTAGCACACGCTTCGGTCCACTTTGTGAATATCTCTCTGCTTCCTAGCCAGACTGATGGGCAATGACCATAGTGTGAATGCAAAACCAGTGTGGAAGGGAGGGAATTCAAAAAATCAATTAATTTCAAACATTTGAGCTATCTTGCCCCAAGAATAGGAAAAGATAAAGAACAGCCCTTCTGTTCTATATAAATGTTCTAGTAAGAATGAGCTATCTGCTTGTTCAGTTAATGTTTTACTCCTCTTTAACCACTTTACACTTCATTAAACTTTGTTAAAAATCCTCACTGTTAACTAAAACTGCACAGAGATGTGCTTGCATTTTTTTATGCATGGTCTATTTGTGTAATAAACAGACAAATTCCCATCATACATATAAAAAAAAGAAGCAAACTACAATTATCATTTTGGAAGGACAGGCAGCCCCAGCAACAAGATTGACGAATGACTATAACCCACTTTGAAGCAGGTTTGTTAATTGGAGGGAACATGAGAGCAGTAAGTTGTAGATCCCACATCTGCACAACATGCTGCCACCAAATTCACTTCCATCAGAGGACCCTCAGTGGTAGTCACCCTTTGATTCATTTGGCAAGTTGCTGAAAGTTACTGTGTGTAAGCACAATTGAGATACCCAAAAAGAACAAAAATTTGTTTTTAATCAGCCTGTTTGGGCATATTATAACACATAATAGGTGGGAGCAGGTTGGACTTGAAGCTAAATCTTCTGGCTCAGAGTAGGGACATTACCACCACGTCACAAGACCGTTAACTTAACGACCAGCCTGGAAATCCCAGGCAGATTCATTTCAGTAGGATAAAAGCAAATTACTACGGATGCTGAAATCTGAAACCAAAAGAGAAAACGCTGGAAAATCTCAGCAGGTCTGGCAGCACCTGTAAGGAGAGAAAAGAGCTGACGTTTCGAGTCTAACTGACCCTTTGTCAAAGCTTTTTTGACAAAGGGTCAGTTAGACTCAAAACATCATCTCTTTTCTCTCCTTACAGATGCTGCCAGGCCTGCTGAGATTTTCCAGCGTTTTCTCTTTTGGTTTCATTTCAATAGGCCTTGTTTATCCCCTTCAAATGAATTGCTGCCTGCACAATCCTCACAGAGAACCTTTCTCTTACCTGAATACTCTTTCAGACCTCTTCGGTTACTTTAATGGCGGGTTGACTTGGTTTGGAACCCTACCTTCTCATTTGTGTGAGAAGGGGGTTACTTTAGCATTGGCAGTGGCGAGTCATCCTGCACTATGCAGCCAGCTGATATTTCGATATCTTTAAGGCAGCTCTGCCAACGTTGAATTCACACAACACCAGGTTATAGTCCAGCAGGTTTATTTGGAAGCACTAGCTTTTGAAGCGCTGCTCCTTACAACCACCTGATGAAGGAGCAGTGCTCCGAGAGCTAGTGCTGGTGTTGTGTGATTTTTAACAAAGCTGCATTCCACCTTCCTGTGGTGAAATGTCAGCTCGTGGTCTGTCACTGTGTCCTACCAGGATGGCTTCTGATGCTCCCACTGACCCGATAGCATTTGGTTGGTTTCCCAGGTACTATTCTGATGAAATAGGGCCAAAACACTGGAGCAATTCCAGGTTCTCACATGTGATGAAACTCAGGCAAACGGCACTGAAAACTGCGAGGGAGAAGTGGGCTGACTACATCTTGGTGAGTGAAGCTTCAGGTTACACTCTCTTTTGAAGAATCAACAGTACAATTAGCAAGTTATTAATTAGGTATGGCAGATTTTGATTCATTGGGCACATTGGGTGAGATTAGTACGAAGGAAGACAGCAATTTGGAAAGATCAAGATGAATGAGTATTGTGATCAAAGTATATACTACAGTATTTACTTCCCTACAGTCACCACAAGCAGACATTGCTATCTGTCAAGCTAATATCTGCTGATAAGGAAGGACAAAAAGGCAGACCTGTTAAGCTGAATGGCTTATTTGCATGTTGTGAATTCAAAGCAATTTCCTTCAGCTTGTCTGAAGTTATCTCAATAAGTTTCCCTTTAGGAGCCACATGTAAGAGTGATATGGTGAAAAGCTGGGCCGGTACAGTGTGGTTTTTGGAATTAACCGCAGCATGTCATGTATCCGTGCTTGATGGACATTTGGAGGCAATTGTAGCAAGATGCCTGCCCCTTTAATGTCCATCTCTATTATTCAAATTATCTGGGACAGTCACTCTCATTGATAGGAACATGCCTGAGAAGAGCAGCTTGCTTTTCCCCCCTCTCCTCCCTGACTGGCCACATCTTCTCCAGTGTAAATCGATTGGCATTGCACACATGCTGGGGGTGGGAAGTGGTGGTGCGAGAAGTTTGGACTCCTCCATAGGGAATAGGGAGTCTCAAAATGTTCAAATTGCCCAGCAGACTGCTTCAGCTGCCCTAGGCCATTCAATTACTTTATCTTTGATCTACCAACTCCAGAACCATTTTAGCCAATTGCAACACTCCCTGTTTCCCTTCCCTCCTTGTCTCGTCAGCTGGAATCTACTTTAGCCTGGATCATTAGAATTACTGACCTTCTCGGGAATCTCCAGGAATTCAAGATTAATCCCCTCGGCTGCCCAGGTGAAAAAAAGTCTTCCGGGCTTTAAAAAGTATTGTTTTTTTTTTGCCATTTCTTTGAATGCCTACAGTTGCTGGCTGTAAAAGTTATTGAAGCTTGGGGTGGAGTGAGAAAGGCTGTTTGACTGGCAGTCAGAGAGTCAGACAGCACAGACCTGATCCGACCTCGTCCCATTTGCCAGCATTTGGCCCATATCCCTCTAGATACTTTCTAATCATGTACCCATCCAGATGCCTTTTAAATGTTGTAATTGTACCAGCTTCCACCACTTCCACTGGCAGTTCATTCCATACACATACCACCCTCTGAGGGAACCATGGATTATCTGACCAATCACCAAAGGATCTGGCCGTCTTCTTATTTCTGTGATGCTGGTGTGCCATGTGAATGATCTCCAAATGAAGTGTGGGAGTTTGGAGAAGGGGGATTGGAAGCTGAGTGTCAGAGGGTCTTGCGGTTATACTCAGTTTAGCAAACTGTGGCTGAAGGTATGTTTGGCTGATATGTCTACTTCTGTACCAAGCTGAAAATGTAACGTCTCTGTCATCAGAGGCTCTCAATCATCTCACTAACTCTAACAAATTCATTTCCTCGCACAGTACTAGAAGTTCTACAGTCAGTGTTTAAAAAGAAGACAACCTGGCAAGTTGGAATGGTTACTTAAAAATAAAACAAGGTGCAATGCTTAATGCTGCAAAAAGATTGAGGAATGTGTATTCAGGAGATTGACTGTGATCCACATTAATCGTATCATCCGTCGATATTTCCGCCACCTCCAAATGGAACCAACCTCCATATACATAGTATCATCTGTCGTCATTTCCGCCACCTCCAAACGGACAACTCCAACACACCCCATTCACCTGGACACCCCATGCTGGCCTCTTACTTGTCCTCGATCTCTTCATAGCCAACTGCCGCCGCGACATTAACCACCTCAACCTCTCCACCCCTCTCACCCACTCTAACATCTCACCCTCGGAACGTGCAGCCCTCCACTCCCTCCATTCTAACCCGAACCTCACTATCAAACCAACAGACAAGGGAGGTGCGGTAGTAGTTTGGCTCACTGACCTTTACACTCCAGGGCTAAACGCCAGCTTGCGGACACCTCCTCCTACTGCCCCCTTGACCATGACCCACCTCGCACCACCAAACCATCATCTCCCAAACCATCCATAACCTCATCACCTCAGGGGATCTCCCATCCACCGCCTCCAACCTCATAATCCCACAACCCCGCACCACCCGTTTCTACCTCCTGCCAAAAATCCACAAACCTGACTGCCCCGGCCGACCCATTGTTTCAGCCTGCTCCTGCCCCACCGAGGTCATCTCTGCATACCTTGACACGGTCCTGCCCCCATTAGTACAAGAACTCCCCACCTACATTCGGCACACCACTCACGCCCTCCACCTCCTCCATGATTTTCGCTTCCCCGGTCCCCAACGCCTTATCTTCATCATGGATATCCAGTCCCTGTACACCTCCATCCCCATCACGAAGGACTCAAAGCCCTCTGCTTCTTCCTTTCCCGTCGTACCAACCAGTACCCTTCCACTGACACCCTCCTTCGACTGACTGAACTGGTCCTCACCCTGAACAACTTCTCTTTCCAATCCTCCCACTTCCTCCAAGCCAAAGGAGTAGCCATGGGCACCCTATGGGCCCCAGCTATGCATGCCTCTTCGTAGGATATGTGGAACAGTCCATCTTCCACAGCTACACTGGCACCAACCCCACCTTTTCCTCCTCTACATCGATGACTGTATCGGCGCTGCCTTGTGCTCCCATGAGGAGCTCATCCACTTTACCAACACCTTCCACCCCAACCTCAAATTTACTTGGACCGTCTCAGACTCCTCCCTCCCCTTCCTAGACCTCTCCATTTCTATCTCGGGCGACTAAATCAACACGGACATTTACTATAAACCGACCGACTCCCACAGCTACATAGACACCTCCTCCCATCCTGCCCCTGTAAAAACGCAATCCCATACTCACAATTCCTTCGTCTCTGCCACATCTGCTCCCAGGAGGATCAGTTCCAATATCGTACTACCCAGATGGCCTCCTTCTTCAAAGACCCCAATTCCCCCCAGACGTGATCAGTGATGCTCTCCACCGCATCTCCTCCACTTCCCGTTCCTCCGCCCTTGAGCCCCGCCCCTCCAATCGCCGCCAGGACAGAACCCCACTGGTCTTCACCTACCACCCCACCAACCTCCATATACAATAGACAATAGGTGCAGGAGTAGGCCATTCAGCCCTTCGAGCCTGCACCGCCATTCAATATGATCATGGCTGATCATTCCTAATCAGTATCCGCTCCCTGCCTTATCTCCATAACCCGTGATTCCACTATCTTTGAGAGCTCTATCCAACTCTTTCTTAAATGAATCCAGAGACTGGGCCTCCACTGACCTCTGGGGCAGAGCATTCCACACAGCTACCACTCTCTGGGTGAAGAAGTTTCTCCTCAGTTCTGTCCTAAATGGTCTACCCCGTATTTTTAAGCTGTGTCCTCTGGTTCGGCACTCACCCATCAGCGGAGACATGTTTCCTGCTGCCAGAGTGTCCAATCCTTTCATAATCTCATATGTCTCAATCATATCCCCTCTCAGTCTTCTAAACTCAAGGGTATACAAGCCCAGTCGCTTCAGTCTTTCAGTGTAAGGTAATTCCTCCATTCCAGGAATTGACCTCGTGAACCTACACTGCACTCCCTCAATAGCTAGAATGTCCTTCCTCAAATTTGGAGACCAGAACTGCATACAGTACTCCAGGTGTGGTCTCACCAGGGCCCTGTACAGCTGCAGAAGCACCTCTTTGATTCTATACTCAATTCCTCTTGTTATGAAGGCCAGCATGCTATTAGCCTTCTTCACTACCTGCTGTACCTGCATGCTTGCCTTCATTGACTGGTGTACAAGAACACCCAGATCTCTCTGTACTACCCCTTTACCTAAATTGATTCCATTGAGGTAGTAATCTGCCTTCCTGTTCTTGCCACGAAAGTGGATAACCATACATTTATCCACATTAAACTGCATCTGCCATGCATCTGCCTACTCACCCATCTTGTCCAGGTCATCCTGTAATCTCCTAACATCCTCATCACATTTCACCCTGCCACCCAGCTTTGTATCATCAGCAAATTTGCTAATGTTGTTGCTGATACCATCTTCTATATCATTAATATATATTGTAAAAAGCTGCGGTCCCAGCACGGATCTCTGCGGTACCCCACTGGTCACTGCCTGCCATTCCGAAATGGAGCCGTTTATCACTACCCTTTGTTTCCTATCAGCCAACCAATTTTCAATCCAATCTAGTACTTTGCCCCCGATACCATGTGCCCTAAGTTTACTCACTAACCTCATATGTGGAACTTTATCAAAAGCTTTCTGAAAGTCCAGGTACACTACATCTATTGGATCTCCCTCGTCCATCTTCAGAGTTACATCCTCAAAAAACTCCGTAAGATTAGTCAAGCACGAATTCCCCTTCATAAATCCATGCTGACTCTGCCCTATCCTGTTACTACCATCCAGATGTGCCGTAATCTCATCCTTTATAATAGACTCCAGCATCTTTCCCACCACTGAGGTCAGACTAACTGGTCTATAATCTCCTGCTTTCTTTCTCCCACCTTTCTTAAAAAGTGGTATAACATTAGCCACTCTCCAATCCTCAGGAACCGACCCCGAATCTATCGAACTCTGGAAAATAATCACCAACGCATCCACGATTTCCCGAGCCACCTCCTTCAGTACACTGGGATGTAGACCATCAGGCCCCGGGGCCTTATCAACCTTCAAACCTAACAGTCTCTCCAACACCAAATCCTTGCAAATACAGATTCCCTTAAGTTCAGGTCCTTTAGTCACTGTTACCTCAGGGAGATTGTTTGTGTCTTCCCCAGTGAACACAGATTTGAAGTGCCCATTTAATTCTTCTGCCATTTCTTTGTTCCCTGTAATATATTCCGCTGTTTCTGTCTTCAAGGGCCCAATTTTAGTCCTAACCATTTTTTTGCCTTGCACATACTTGAAAAAGCTTTTATTATCCTCCTTTATATTATTGGCCAGTTTACTTTCGTACCTCATTTTTCCTCTGCGTATTTCCTTCTTAGTAATCCTCTGTTGTTCTTTAAAAGCTTCACAGTCCTCTGTTTTCGCAGTTATCTTTGCTATGTTACACTTTTTCTCTTTTAACTTTATATGTTTCTTAACTTCCCTCGTCAGCCACGGCCACCCATGCCTCCTCCTGGGATCTTTCTTCCTTTTAAGAATGAACTGATCCTGCAACTTCTGCATTATACACAGAAATATCCGCCATTGTTCCTCCACGGTCATCCCTGCTAAGGTATTGCACCATTGAACTTTGGCCAGCTCCTCCCTCATAGCTCCATAGTTCCCTTTATTCAACAAAAGTATTGTCACTTCCGACTGTACCCTCTCCCTCTCAAATTGCAGATTGAACCTTAATGTATTATGGTCACTACTTCCCAATGGCTCCTTCACTTCGAGGTCTCTGACCAATTCTGGTTCATTACACAATACTAGATCCAGAACTGCCTTCTCCCTGGTCGGCTCCAGCACCAGCTGCTCTAAGAATCCATCTCTGAGTCATTCCACAAAGTCTCTTTCTTGAGGTCCAATACCATCCTGATTCTCCCAGTCTACCTGCATGTTAAAATCCCCCATAACAACTGTAGTAACATCTTTGCGACAGGCCAATTTCAGCTCCTGATTCAACTTACATCCGACATCCAGACTACTTTTTGGGGGCCTGTAGATGACTCCCAAGAGGGTCTTTTTACCCTTAGTATTTCGCAGCTCTATCCACACTGATTCTACATCCCCTGACTCTAGGTCCCCCTGCGCAAGGTACTGAATATCATCCCTTACCAACAAGGCCACTCCACCCCCTCTGCCTGTCAGTCTGTTCTTACGATAGCACGTGTAGCCTAGAATATTCATTTCCCAGGCCCTGTCCACTTGAACCCACGTCTCAGTTATTCCCACAATATCGTATCTGCCAATTTCCAAAAGAGCCTCAAGCTCATCCATCTTATTTCTAATGCTTCGTGCATTCATATATAGTATTTTTAATTTGTTATTGCTCTCACCCTTCCCATCAACCCCTATTCCATTCAACCTTACAGCATGATCCCTTTCCAATTTTTCTGCCTCATTGATACCGTTGTCTTTCTTGACTTCTCTTGTTCTAACTTTCCCTTCAATTTCCTTTTCATACATCCAGTTTGTCCCCTCTCCCCCCGCTACTTAGTTTAAACGTAGCTGTGTTGCAGTAGAAAACCTGCCTGCCAGAATGCTGGTCCCTAACCTATTAAGGTGCAAACCGTCTCTCGTGTAGAATTTATGTTTGCCACAAAATGTACCCCAGTGATTCAAGAATTTAACTCCTTGATTCCTGCACCAGTTCCCCAACCACACGTTCAAGTCCATTATCTCCCTGTTTCTGGCCTTACCAGCCTGAGGAACTGGAAGCAAACCGGAGATAACCACCCTGGACGTCCTGCTTTTCAGCCTTCTTCCTAGTTCTCCAAAGTCCTGCTGTAGTTTGTGCCTCCTCTTCTTCCCGACATCATTTGTGCCGACATGTACCACCACCTCTGGCTCTTCACCCTCGTCCTTGAGGATTTCCTGCACTCTGTCCGCGATGTCTTTCACCCTGGCACCAGGAAGACAACACACCATCCTTAAATCCCGTCTGCTGCCACAAAAACCCCGGTCAGTTCCTCTCACGATGGGGTCCCCTATTACCATGGCTCTGTGAGATGTCTGACTCTTCCGCTCTGCCTCTGCACCAACTTTTGATTGACAGACCTAGCCGCCTCACGGACTGGCAGTGTCATCAGTCTCTACTGTTTCCAAAAGCTTCAACTTGTTCCTGACAGGTACTTCTCCCGGGGTCTCTTGCACCTGTCTCCTCTCTGCCTTCCTCATCGTCTGCTCTCTTCTGCTCTCTTCGGGCATGATTGGTGTTATAACCTCGCTGAAGGTCTTGTCCAGAAAGATCTCGTTCTCTCGGATGAGCCTAAGGTCCTCGAGTTCTTTCATCAGCGTTGCAATATGCTCTGTCAGCAGCTGAATGTGCACACACTTTCCGCACATGTACGAGCCAGACACACCAGAGTCGTTGACCTCCCACATCAAGCACGTAACGCACTGAACCAGCTGGACAGTCATGTCTTCACCCTCTTCAACTGTGGCGTAATCACTTCACTCAACCTCCTTTTCAAAGACTCCTGAGCTGAAGCCTCATTCTTCGATTAAAAACTTCCTTAGACCCTCGTTTTGTAGCAAGCCTGAGGACTCTTAATTTAGGTTAGGTTACATCGTATCATCCGTCGTCATTTCCGCCACCTCCAAACGGACCCCACCACCAGGGGTATATTTCCCTCCCCTCCCCATCAGCATTCCGAAAAGACCACTCCCTCCTTGACTCCCTCGTCAGGTCCACACCCTCCACCAATCCAACATCCACTCCCGGCACCTTCCCCTGCAACCGCAAGAAATGCAAAACATGCGCCCACACCTCCCCCCTTACTTCCCTCAAAGGCCCCAAGGGATCCTTCCATATCCATCACAAATTCACCTGTACCTCCACACACATCATTTACTGCATCCGCTGCACCCGATGTGGCCTCCTTTATATTGGGGAGACAGGCCGCCTACTTGCAGAGCGTTTCAGAGAACACCTCTGGGACACCCGCACCAACCAACCCAACCACTCCGTGGCTCAACACTTCAACTCCCCCTCCCACTCCACCAAGGACATGCAGGTCCTTAGACTCCTCCATCGTCAGACCATAGCAACAGACAGCTGGAGGAAGAGTGCCTCATCTTCCGCCTAGGAACCCTCCAACCACAAGGGATGAACTCAGATTTCTCCAGTTTCCTCATTTCCCCTCCCCCCACCTTGTCTCAGTCCCAACCCTCGAACTCAGCACCACCTTCCTAACCTGCAATTTTCTTCCTGACCTCTCCGCGCCCACCCCCACTCCGGCCTATCACCCTCACCTTGACCTCCTTCCACCTATTGCATTTCCAACGCCCCTACCCCAAGTCCCTCCTCCCTACCTTTTATCTTAGCCTGCTGGGCACACTTTCCTCATTCCTGAAGAAGGGCTCATGCCCAAAATGTCAATTCTCCTGCTCCTTGGATGCTGCCTGACCTGCTGCGCTTTTCCAGCAACACATTTTCAGCTGAAGATCTGTCTTAGGTAGAAAGCTAAATTGGGCAACTTTACTTGTCCAAATCCTGTTGTGTACAATCTGATAGATCAGACATAGGAGTTCCGTATCGCTGGGTGAGAGCTAAATAGCCATGATTATGTTAGGAGAGCTAACATTGTTAAGCGCTGTGTGACAGTCTTAACCTGAATCCTAAGTGGCTGGATGTTGTTCCTCAACTTGTTTTTCTTCCAGTTTGTAGATACAGACAACTTGCTAACCAATGAGCAGACACTGAATCTGATGATAGCTGAAAACTTGACTGTGGTTGCTCCCATGCTGGACTCTAACACATTGTACTCAAACTTTTGGTGCGGGATGACACCCCAGGTGAGTTGCTTCAAAACAAACAATCCTAAACCATTTGTAGCGGTCGAAATTGTTGATTTAACGATTTGCGAACAAAGGTCATTAAAATACAATGTGGATAGATAGTTTGTCATCCTTCCTGCTGGTCCTTCCAAATCAGTTCTGCATCATCAGTTTCACCGTGACAATGAGCTAGATATTATGGCCACACTTGGTATGTTTCCTGTGGGTGGGCACACAATATACATGAAGTGGCCAGCCCCACATCCTCCCACTTCCCTCTGTGCCGACTCCCATTATACATACGGAAGGTGGGCAGGCTCCAAATTTGGTAGCCAGTCTACCATGTGGAAATAAATAATTTAGCACCAATAGAGCCTTTTAGAAACTAAATTGACCCTGATTATACATTACCCACCCCACAGTATAGCTGGGTGAAAGTGGGCAGGCCACTTTTTTAAATAAGTTCATAAAATAGTGAGAAGGAAAGGGGGGGGGTATGATCATCAGAATTTGTTAACGTTAGTGAGAAGATGCCCCCCCCCCCTTGATGCACCCCTTTTGAAGATAGGGAGAAAGTGGGGACTCCAGATGCTGGAGATCAGAGTCAAAGAGTGTGGTGCTGGAAAAGCACAGCCGGCCAGGCAGCATCCAAGGAGCAGGAGAGTTGATGTTTCGAACATAAGCTCTTCATCAGGAATGTGGGAAGAGTTTACACTCGAAACGTTGACTCTCCTGCTCCTCAGATACCACCTGATTGGCTGTCCTTTTCCAGCATCACACTCTTTGACCCCTTTGAAGATATTAGACCCCTCCTTGCTTTTCACCCATTTAGCCTGCAAAACCCACTTCCCTGTCTACCCCCATTATTCTAAAATTTTGAAATCACTTTCCATGCAATACCTGACTTACCTTGGGCCAGATTCCACATACCTAGCTTGTAGTACCAGCAACGGCCATTACGGAGCTGGTGGCACTGTGGGGACAGCCAGCCCATTGGAGGGATGGGACTTTCTTCCCAGTGGAGAGTGGCAGGTCTGACTCTGCCATGATTCACACAAGCACAACGCATTTTGGCTGCAGGTTTGGAGGGTGTGCGGAGGAGTGTGCATGTACTGCTCCTTCCAGTTGGTCAGCTCACAGCTTAATTTCCTTTTGGGGGAGTGAGTTGAGAGTGTGGTGCTGGAAAAGCACAACAGGTCAGGCAGTATCCAAAGAGCAGGAGAATCAATGTTTCGGGCACAAGCCCCTCATCAGGAATGAGTCCGAGAACCCCGCACCACCCGATTCTACCTCCTATCCAAGATTCACAAACCTGACTGCCCCAGTCGATCCATTGTCTCAGCCTGCTCCTGCCCCACTGAACTGATCTCTGCATACCTTGACACTGTCCTGTCCTCCTTAGTCCAGGAACTCCCCACCTATGATTGGGACACCACCCATGCCCTTTATCTCCTCCAAGATGTTAGTCTCCCAGGCCCCCAATGCCTTATCTTCACCATGGACATCCCATCCCTGTACACATGTATCCACAATGACAAAGGCCTCCAAGCCCTCCATTTTTTTCTCTCACGCTGACCCAATGACACTCTCATTCATCTGGCTGAACTGGCTCTCATCCTCAACAACTTCTCCTTTCAATCCTCTCACTTCCGCCAAACCAGAAGGGTAGCCATTGACACCCGAATGGGCCCCAGCTATGCTTCCCTCTTTGTTGGGTACGTGGAACAGTTCATCTTCCACAACTATACCGGCACTATTCCCCAACTTTTCTCCACTACATCGATGACTGCATTGGCGCTACCTCGTGCTCCCACAAGGAGGTTGAACAGTTCCTCAACTTCACTAACACCTTCCACCCCAACATTATGTTTACCTGGACCACCTTGACCAGCTCCCTCCTCGTCCTAGACCTTCCATCTCCATCTTCAGAGTCTGACTAACCATGGACATCTACTGCAAACCCACCGACTCTCACAGCTACTTGGACTACACCTCCTCCCACCCTACCTCCTGTAAAAATGCTATCCCGTATTCCCAATTCCTCTACCTCCGACACATCTACTCCCAGGAGGACCAATTCCACCTTAGAAAATCCCGATGTCCTCCTTCTTTAAAGACCACAATTTCCCCTCCACGTGGTTGATGATGCCCTCCAGCGCATCTCCTCCACTTCCCACATCTCTGCCCTTGAACCCCACACCTCCAACCACAACAGGGATGGAATGCACCCCACCCTCCCAGTCCTCACCTTCCACCCTACTGACCTCCAGATACATCACACCATCCTCCACCACTTCCGCCACCTGCAAACAGACACCACCACTAGGGATATATTTCCCTCGCATCCCATTCTCTTCATGACTCTTTTGTCAGATCTGTGCCCGCCACCCCCCCTCCACCCCTAGCAGCCCACCCTCCACTCCCAGCACCTTCCCCTGCCACTACAAGAAGTGCAAAACCTGCACTCGCCCCTCCCCCTTCACCTCCATCCAAGGCCCCAAAAGATCATTCCACATCAACACACACTGCCCTGTACTTCCACACACATCATCTACTGTGTCCGTTGTACCCAATGTGGTCTCCTCTACATCGGGGAGACAGGACGCCAATATGCAGATCGTTTCAGAAAACATCCCTTGGACACCCGCACCAATCAACCCCACCGCCCTTCCAAACACTACAACTCCCCCTCCAACTCCACCAAGGAAATGCACGTCTTGGGCCTCATCCATCACCAAACCCTAACTACCTGATGCCTAGAGGAAGAATGCTTCATTTTCCACCTTGGAACCCTGCATGCACACGGGATCAATGTGGATTTCACCAGTTTCCTTCTTTCCTCGCCCCACACCTTACCCCAGATCCGACCTTCCAACTTAGCACCGCCCTCTTGGCGTGTTCTTATTCCTTCCCATCTATCCACTCCACCCTCCACTCCGACCTGTTGCTTTCACCCCCACCTTCATCAACCTCTCACATTCCCAGCTACCTTGTCGCTAGCCCTACGCCCCCCTCCCATTTATCTCTCAGCCCCACTGGCCCACAAGCCTCATTCCTGATGCCCGAAGTGTCAATTCTCCTGCTCCTCAGATGCTGCCTGATCGGCTGTGCTTTTCCAGCACTACGCTCTCCACTCTGATCTCCAGCATCTGCAGTCCTTATGTTTTTCTGGGGAATGGGTAGTCTGCCACTATTCCCCCAATAATGTCCAGATAACACCCAGTCTAATTCAAAGCTGCTTTCCACTATTTCAGAAAGTCCATTTAATGGCAATCCTACACTTTGTATGAACTGAAACTCAATTCTGTGTATTATAAATCTGGATGAGCAGTATATTCTGATATTTCAGTCAGGATTAAAAATATCTGTGAACCAATGTTTTCTGAACATACGCAGAGACCATGACTGATTTTTTTTTGAACAGGTGTCATGCCACCAAAGCAAGAATAGATTAGATTACCAGCAAATGGAGCTCAATTCTTACTGCTGATTTAAAACAGAATTTCTTGAATCAAATTAACATGTTGAATAGAAAGTGCTGGAAATTCTCAGGTCAGGCAGAATTTGTGGAGATAGGAGCCGTGTTCATAGCAGAAGTTTTTGTAAACCCTAAGTCCTGCCTCTGATCCCGGAGTTCGACACTTTTGTGGAGCAGGAATGGAGTTGGCTCAGGATTCGATCACGTGTGGTTTATGGAGACAGCTGACCATTTCAGTCATCGGCTGTCTCCATTGCAGCATGATTATGTTGAGCTAAATTTCTGAAACCACAAATTAGACCAGATTAGAGCAGGTAAGGGCAAGTTTGAATATTGTGGATTCTTTCAGATATCCACGATACCGTTGTGGCATAATATACCTCTTTAGATCTGGTCCCGGGACACTTTTAGTCGAGGTAAAGCACCCACAATATCACAGAACTTTTACGGTGCAGAAAGTGGCCATTCACCCCTTTTTAGTTAAGGTTTTACATCAGTGTCACAGCCTAGTGCTTACTTTCCTTATTGGTTGCTTTCAGAATTTGTTGCCAATTTAGTTGTTCATAAAATTTTGCAACTGTTCAGGTCAGCGGTGTTTATGTTCACAATGATCGTCCTCCTTCCTTATTTCATCTCACTCTATCAACATATCCGTCTTTTCCTTTCTCTTTCATCCACCTATCTAACCTCTCCTTCAAGCCATCTGTATTAATTACAAAGTTAAAAATCTCACAACACCTGGTCACCTGATGAAGGAGCAGCGCTTCAAAAGCTAGTGCTTCCAAATAAACCTGTTGGACTATAACCTGATATTGTGAGATTTTTAACTTTGTACATCCCAGTCCAACACCAGCATCTCCAGCTCATGTGTTAATTACCTCAACTATTCCATGTGACAGCAAGTTCTACATTCTTGCCATTGACTGAAACAACATAATCCCATTAGGGCAACTGTTGATGCTATGAATAGGTCATTATCACATGATGTTTCTTGGAGCTAGCCTTGAGTAAATTGTGCCCTATATTTCTATATGATACAACAGTGACTTTACATCACAAAAAATATTTAATTTGTTACAAATCACTTTGGGATGATCTGAGGTTATGAATGGCATTGTGTAAGTACAACATATTCCTTAACTAAAGACTAGAATAAATCGTAAATCGAATCAGAATGTGGGAAAGGGAACCATTTGGTGGGATCAGCAAATGAGTATCAATTACTCTTTGATCTTTCCTTTTTTTTCCCCTGGAATGATAGTCATTGCATGGAGTGGTTGCTCAATCACCGCATGGCATTATTCTTAGTTCAGCATCGCAACATGCCAACGAAGTGCCAGCACCAGGTTTCAGACGATAGCTGGCCATTGACATCACTCTGTGTGACACTTCTACATTGCATAGTTGCACCAATTGTCCATGCAGCCAATCTGTATTTGCTGACTCAGACCCGAAGAAGATAAATTCCCATCTTCATTGCCAAGTTGATGTATCAGAACCAATCAGCTCATAGTCTCTCATACTTTGCCATTAAAAGCATAAGTTACTATGATTGGAAGATTCCTCAGAAAAATCCCAAACTTCATGTTCCTGAGACATTCAGAGAAGTTTAATGATAAGTGTTGTTTGAAGGTATTCATAAAGCAGTAATATACAGTCCATGTAATTTGTCTTCCTCAATGGATAGTTTGCTCTAAATAAAGGTTATCTTAAATGAGCTCCTTGGGAGAACTGGTGAGTCCCAACATTTCAGTCAGTCTACTTTACCAGACTAGTTTTATATAGTGGGGGATGACCATATGAGCAGGACATTACTGTTCATCTGTCAGGCTATTATGCTTGTAATAGGCTGGTACATATTAGCATTCTCGCTGTGGACTGATTGACTGTGCAGAATTGATGTTAACGTGTTTCTTGAGTAATCAGATGTCACTGATAGGAAGGTCACACTCAGTCTTGGGAGGGCAGTTGCGGTATTGGTAGATCACCATGGCATCCCTGATGGTCCTTGTATGGCAGTCTGTATTGGGTAAGTCTGGAGCATTAGCTGTAGCGATTATTAAGTTCAGAATGTTTGGGGACAGCTGACTTGTTTGATGCACTGTATTTGAAATGGGCTTGACATCTGTTGAAGTCAGTGTGTAGTCTGCAACTTGTTTTCCCCAATGTAGATGAGACTACAATCACATGGTATACTGTAAAAGGTACAGGAATTTACATCTGCAAGTCCTGCTCAAGTACAATAGAGGATAGATGTAAAGGTAACATATACTTGATCCTGGGGACAGAAGAGGGCCATCACTATTGTGAACTTTTACTCCTCGCAAGAACACAGCAGATAAAACAATCTAATTGGTATGTCATCCACATCTACCTGCTTTGTTCCTATAAAGGACCTGGTCCTTTTAATTCCTAGACCAATTATTCTTGATCCCTCTTCAATCAGTTGTTAATCACAACGATAGCTAATAATAGTCTCTCACTCAATAGGATATTTCTTGAGATTGCACAAACTAATTTCACTTCAGTCCATATAGTAAGCAAAGCAAGGCACTCAGTCAATCAGCCAGAGTTGGATTTGAATCCAGGTTCTCAAAGTGAACTGCTATCACATTAACCCAGTCCATCATAGCTCATTCCTATTGAGTTCCGAGAGATATTCCTCAGTATGTTTTTCACTTCATGGTTGGTGCATACACATCCAAAGGTTTGTAACCTTTTCATTTCATTTAAGTTGCTAAGGAATTAGAACAGTTGGCTTGACACAACCAGTGCAGCTTGTCCTTAATCACGTTTACTAACAATACCTTCCTCCTTGGGATCAGATGTGTTAAAAATATGAGATGTATTACTGATAATGTATTTGCCAACTTCCAACATTTCATGGGTGATCAGCATTTTCTGGGCAGTATTAACCAGTCTACATTAATGAATAAAAGTTAGCAGCTATCTATATCCACTTTTGAAAAGGGCAGCTTCTGCCCCTCCTTACTACCACTCCTGGTTAATCCTTCCTTATGCTGCTGAAATGAATTCAAACATACTGTATGCTGTGGATAGCAATTGCTGCAGTATCCTCTACCATGTAAATGATAAAGGGTTGAATATATCTGAGGCTTAATTAATGACAATCTCGATTGAGAGCAGTAATTTGCTTTAGCAAACAAATCAGAAATCTCTTTGATTCACAGGACTGAAAGAATGAAGACCACAAGTTTCCACTATTAAAACATTTTTACTATACAACCATCAGACAAACACCTTTGACAAGCATCCATATTCTTAAACCCAGAAAACAACATAAATAAACAGAAGTCAGCAGGCGGATTATGGTCAAATGAGAACTAGAAATCACACTTTAAATGACAGATTCAATTAAGGCAAGTGTTACAAACTGGCTCAGCATATCTTTCACCAATCTCAGTCACAAAGTCCTTCAAATCACTATTGTTCATGAAAAATTTCAGCTTCTTATCTTCTCGGATTCCATCTAATCCCCAGTCAAAAGCAGTGCGCAATCAATTTGAGTTCCATTGGCAAAATCTTAACCAAAATGGCTTATGTCTGCAGACGCTCCTTGACTCTGGTTATGATATTCTGTATAGCCAAGGCCCATCAATATTATCTTCACGTATCTGACACAACTGCAACATGTGTATGTTTGATTATTCCCAGCTTTTGGATTGAGCTACCACCTTCTTCAGCCTGCCTATATTACACCTCGAAGATCATTATCTGAGCTTTGTTACTTTTTAATACATGCTTTCAGCCAGTTTCACTTTCCTAGGTAGTTTTGACTTCCAGTCTTGGTTTCAGTCTTAGTTGGATTGAAGACTGATAGTCAGTTTCTGTTCTCTTACCTTTTCATAATTAGTGCCTTTCTTAGGAAAATACAAGCTTTGAAACCACGAATTCTATTACATAAAATATGTTAAGGCCAACCATCATTGCCCTTCCTGTTTGATATGATAGGCTTAAATTCGGGACTGTTTTAAGGTTATGATTAAATGGCGGAGTGGACTCGATGGGCCGAATGGCCTTGCATACGTTCCTATGTCTTATGGTCTTATGGTTATCAAGTTTTATATAACACACAAGTGGCATATGACATTCTAAGTATGATGTGCATATAAACCTGAAGGATTTCCTACATTACCTTTACCACGCATGCGATCCTAGATTTTTCCCCTTACAAAACTACATGAAGCCAAATGAACCTCCAACACCAAGGGCAATTACATTACATACAGGACTCACTTCATCCTCATGCAGCATGAGATCACCTCTGATGGAGTTACAAGGACACTCTTGCACCTCAGTCGCAATCATTTTGCTCCGTTTTGCTTCTTTCAGTCAGGGTTGTTTTTTTGTCTCTGTTTCCATTCAGGGATACTACAGGCGGACTCCTGATTATGTTCCAATCCGAGAATGGAAGCATAAGGGTTGTTATCCTGTTCCTATGGTGCATTCCACCTTCCTCATTGACCTGCGTAGGGAAGCTACGAAAAAGCTGGCATTCTACCCTCCACACCCCGACTACACCTGGGCATTCGATGACATCATTGTCTTTGCATTTTCCTGCAAAGTAGCTGGTAATTCTTAACTCTTTAAAATAGAGAGCTCCTCACAAATGATAAATGTCATAAATGATGAACAGGTGAATAGCTGCAAATGTTTTCTGTGGAACATAATTTCTAATGCAATTGTCATTTTCATCAGTAAATTGCTTCAAGAGTGGACAATGAACATGTAGAAATCCTACAACTGCTAAGTTCAGCTCCCCGGTGTCTAGCAAGATGTATTAATTTTACACTGTGGCTTGTTTGACTGAGCAATCTCTTTTGCCTGTATCCGTGCTACATATTGTATAATTTATAGATGTATAATTTGCCTGACATGCAACTTAGAGTTTACTATTGCCAGTAATTTAAGAAGCTGGCCAGATGCCTGCTGGGGTGTTGTCAATTTTTAACTATCTTCAGAAAACTCTTATTTGTAAAAATGTGACAATTAAAACTTGGAAGTATTATTTTACCAAGTAGCACCTGATTAAAACGGATTATAGTGCATAGTTTATATAAAGACAAATCATAAACATGTATTCATGCTTACATTGTGAAAGTGTTTATTCAGATCACAGTGAGTGGAGATGAAGCTCTGCCAGAGATTTACTATCATCTTACTCTAATGAATCCTTCCAAGATTTTTGAAATACGTTATCCATGGTCTGAAGTTTCTCCAACTTTAAAGAGTGCAATGCATCCCACGTATTGGACAAGAGGTGTCTAAGGACACTTAGAGTCATAGATGTGCAGCCTGAAACAGTGATTGTGATTCTTCTTTCCATCATATGGCTGAACGGGGATCTTGCCCTCTCTTACTACCTGCCATTGATGGATGTGGGAAAGATTTGCAGATTGGTAGTCAACCTATTTAGCCACTGTGTGAGTGTAACTCCAGGGTAGAATGCCACAGGATTTCCACAGGTAAATGCAACTTGTTTAAATTCATTCTTCATTTGTTGAAATTGATGCCAATGAGTCCATTGCAGTCAAAAATACTGTTGTTATGGACCAGACCAGACCCCCACAAAATATTTTAAGTTGGTAGCCTAGACACTAACGTTTTCTTATTTTAAAGGTAGATGTGAAGTGTTGTATTCCAGATATAATGTGACTGGTCAAACTACTTGACGTTATGCAAAACACAATTTAGTTAAACGCTATATTTAAATTCAAACAAAAGTAAGAGGAATTTAAAATAACAACTGTTAGAAAACGAAGCAAAAGATACAATACCTATTACTAATTAACTGTTCCAACATAGTGACAGGTTAGCACTGCTGCCTCACATATCCAGAGACCCGGGTTCAATTCCCGCCTTGGGCAACTGTCAGTGTGGAGTTTGCACACTCTGCCCGTGTCAGCGTGGGTTTCCTCCGGGTGCTCCGGTTTCCTCCCACATTCCAAAGATGTGCAGGTCAGGTGAATTGGCCATGCTAGATTGCCTGTAGTGTTAGGTGAAGAGGTAAATGTAGGGGAATGGGTATGGGTGGGTTGCTGTTCGGAGGGTCGGTGTGAACATGTTGGGCCGAAGGGCCTGTTTCCACACTGTAAATAATCTAATCTAATCTAATCTAATCTAATCTAATCCAATCATCCCATAAATGCACCCCATAGCAAAAAGGGACACAGATTCTCACCTGCAGTTCTCCAAACCAGATAGAAAAAAACAGCAAGAGAAGGTTCAGAGAGAATTGCAGCTCGGAAGCATTCACTGAAGCTTCCAATTCTTTTGAGACCCCAAGAGCTTCTGCTTAAAGCTCAATCTAAAAACCAGAAAGCCTGGTCTGAGGGAGCTGGCCACACCGAGGCTGCTTCCATTGTTCCAACTTTTTAAAAAAAACCAAGGCCTCATAAATTGTTTATTTTCTTCGAGACAGTTCTGCAGGTCTGCCTTACAATAAGTGATAGCATCATCACATGTTTTAGTTCCGAAAGACCAGGGTTGATATCTGCAGTTGTCATTCCACTTGTGGCTTTCCTAATCTCCCCTCTACAGACTCCATGAAAGATGCATTGGTACCCAGGAAATTTGAAGTAGACAGCAGTGATGCTGAGACACCATGGACCCAGTCTGAGGTGGTTCTCTCTCCATGTTACTGTTGTTAATTGACCAGTAATTAATTTGTCAGGAATTAAAGATTGGGACACTGCTTCAAACAAACCAGGAGAAAAAATGAGAGTTTTCATTTGTTTTCCTTGATCACTTCTGTTTTTATTGTTAAGAATTTAGGAATGTAATCATTCCCTGGTGCATTCCCCATGGCATTTTGCTTACTAGTCCACTTGCCAACTAAGCAGCACTCTCGCCTTCTGCAGGCTAAATTATTGCTCCCTTTGAAATCTGGTCTTTTTGAAATTCTGTCCCGATGAATACAAAAAAAGCTTCAAATAGCGTGTCTCTTCCTTTAGCGATGCTCAATGTTATGTACTACCAAGTAACTATTTATTATAAACATGTGTGAGCTGGTAAGGCAGTTGCAGGTAGGATAACCCATGAAAAGGCTTCCAGGTGTGCATTTGTGGAAGTGAATGACCCAATAATTAATGTAAACACTGTAATAAAATTATTGCATCTTTTTTAATATGACAAAACAAATGAATGTGACGAGAGCGTTACATTTTCATCTCATGACTGTGTTCAGCTATTTGAAAACATTCCTTAGAGAACATGCTGATCAAAGTTCAAGTTAAAATTTGGATGATTAATTGCTTCAAAAGCAAGGGTTAGTGATTGCTTTTCTTCTAATTAAGTCCTGCAACCAAAAAATTCCTCCGGGATAAGAAATGTCATTCATTATAATGACTCATAACCTTGGGAAACATGTTGCTGGTAGATGGTGTCAGGTTACATGCTTTTTTCCAGCATTTTCCTTGGATTTTCAATCGTTGGGAGATTACTGAAGACATTCAGCAGTTTGATTGCTGGCACGTCCTGCCCAGTCCTGTTCTCTGCAGTATCATCGAGCGTCCTGATCATTTAGAAAATCTGGCATGTGTTTGACACATTTCATGCATTAGAGATCCATGGTGATTGTTGCTATGGAAACCTTCTGCATTTAGGTTCCTACTTGGCTAAAATAAATGGCATTAAAAACAAATGGCACCATAAAAGTCAGCTTTTAGTTAGTACTTAGCAATGTTAATGCTGTGTATAATCTGACCTCGGGCGTGTTAGCTCTGTGTGTTGTTTGAACTCAGGAGTGTTAACATTGCACAATGTCAGAGTTTGGAGGGTTTCTGCCTTTGATGCCACTGTACACTGGTACCTCTGCATAAGGCTGAACTGTCTGTCTCTTGCACTCCAAGCATCATAACCTATCAAGCGAAAACTGAAAAGTGAGTTTAGTCTCGAAAAATACTTTTCGTCCGGCACAGGTAAAATGAGTGAAATAGCCTCCACTGTGCTGTAAGTATTTGTGTTCTGTGATTTAAAGAATGCATTATGAGTTTCTCACATTAAATAAGGTTAATTCCTAAAATATTTACAAATCTATTCTCTTGTTATTTTATGAAAACTGCCTGCTGGTCATTTATTTTCTTTGAAAGATCATGGAAAATTAGACTTCGATTTCAATTTCTGCGTGAGAGCATTTGTATATATTTATTGAAAATGCTTCAAAGGTTACACTAATTATAGATGTTACTCAGGGATTAAAATCTGAGTATTAAGTATAAAGCAATTTTTATTTTTAAAAAGTGCTAGCTGTACATTGGTTTTAAAAAGTGCTAGCTTTTTTAAAAAATCACTTTTAAAAACTTTTTTAAGAGTTTGTGGGGTGAATTTGTACTTGCAGAATTTTATTTTGCTCAAAAACTGCATGAATCCATGTAAGATTCTGTAAATCCCTTTTTTAGAAATAGAATCAGTCCGAACATTGGGACACCTTGAATGCACTATCTGAGCTGACATGGCATCTATTGTTAAAGTTCACTTGAGAATGTAACTTTTAAAAAAAAGTTGTGGGATTTACATATGAAGAAAACTGAAACTAACATGGTCATTCTAAAAGATGGGAGACTTAACAAACAATCCAGGTCTTTTTCAATATATCATTTCAGTTGCATCACATTTTAAACTTTTGCTATAAATTCTGTGTCCCATGATCTTATACTCTATGACCACCTGATGAAGGAGCAGCGCTCCGAAAGCTAGTGCTTCCAATTAAATCTGTTGGACTATAACCTGGTGTTGTGTGACTTTTAACTTTGTACACCCCAGTCCAACACCGGCTCCTCCAAACCTTAAAAAAGTGATTATTGTGAACATCTCTTTACCATAAGTTTCCCTCTTCTTCTCCCTTAAGCTTTACACATGTGCATAGAACTGTTGAATGACTAATATTTTAATCCGTCTTATATTTCAACGTATAGAATGGTACACTATAGATGGGGATGATTGTGTTTATGCAAGTCTTTTTTGTAAATGTAGCCAGTTACTGTCCTATGCTTTCCTCACGTTCTGTTAATATTTTGCCTCCCGAGTATTGAATCAATTCCCCTTTGTAAGTAATTGTTGAAGATTCTGGTATCACTCTTTTAAGCAGCACATTCCAGATCATAGCAACTCACTGTAAAAAAAAATTCTAAATGTTGCCTCAGTTCTTTTTTTTTGCCAGTTGATGTAAATCTCTGTCTTCTGGTCACCAACTCTTCTGTTATGGAAAATATTTCTCTTTATTTACTCTCCCAAAACCCTTCATAATATTGCTATTGAATCTTCCCTTTAACCTTTCAACTAGTTCCTCTAATTTCTCCACATAATGCGGTCTTTCAGCTGTACATCTTTTTTAAGGCCACACCATCATCCTAAAGGGTGGCATTGATTATCAGCCACTAGACCCCAGCTGTGCCTAATACATGATGAAGATTTAGTTTAACCCTTTGGATTTAGTTAAAAATCACACAACACCAGATTACAGTCCAACAGATTTATTTGGAAGCACTAGCTTTTGGAGTGCTGCTCCTTAATGAGGTGGTTGTGAAGCAGGACCATGAGACAGAATGTATAGCAAAAGATTTCAGTGTCATGCAGCTGCAATGATATATTGGACAAACATAGACTTAAGTCTTTCATCTTCTACAGTGGATTTGCTAGTTTTGGTTCTTTAATATGTAAATCACAGAACTTCTTTTAGGTCATGTTCTCAAGACAACCCAAGATTTGTACTGTATACTTCTGTTTAAAACCAGTGATCATGGAGGCTGAGCACTATGCCGAAATGTTTGTACATGCTTAAGAGTCACATCACAATTGAATGAAGCTGCGTGTTTGAGGATCAGGCGGTGTTATTGACATAAAATTGGGTGGGCAGGTGTGCTATGAGAAGGATGCAAATTTATTTCAGTGTGATTTGGACAGTTGAATGAGTGGGAAAATGCATGACAAATGAAGTATAATGTGAATAAGTGTGAGGTTATCCACTTTGGTAACAAAAATGGGAAGGCGGGTTATTATCTTAACGGTAATAGATTGGGAAAGGAGGTGATGCAGTGAGACCTGGGTGCTCGTGTAATTGCTGAAACTACGTGTGTAGATGCAGCAGGCAGTGAAGAAGGCGAACTGTATGTTGGCCTTCGAAGCGAGTGGATTCAAATATAACAGCAGGGATGTCTTGCTGTAATTGTACAGGGCCTTGGTGAGAACACACCTGAAGTATAGTGTGTAATTTTGGTCTCCTTGTCTGAGGAAGAATGTTCTATCTGTGGGGGAGTGCAGTTAAGGCTTACCAGACTGATTCCTAGGATGCAAGGACTGATATATGAAGAGAGACTGAATCTGTTAGGACTATGTTCACCAGAGCTGAGAAGATGGTAGTTGTTTGGGGGATTTTGAACTCATAGAAATCTATATAATTCTAACAGGACCATTCCAGGTAAATGCAGAAAGTGTGTTCCTGATGGTGGAGGAATGCACAACTAGAGCCACTGATGAAGGATACAGGGTTGGCCATTTAGGACTGAGTTGAGGAGAAATTTATTTACTCAGAGAATGGCGAGCCTATGGTATTCTCTGCCATAGAAAACAGTTGAAGTAAAATCAGTTACTATTTTCAAGAAGGTGTTAGATATAATTCTTAGGTCTAAAAGTGTCAAAGAGCAATGTGGGAAAACAGGAGCAAGGTACTAAGTTGGTGATCAGCTGTGATCATATTGAGGAGAAAGTGAGGACTGTAGATGCTGGAGATCAGAGCTGAAAATGTGTTGCTGGAAAAGCGCAGCAGGTCAGGCAGCATCCAAGGAGCAGGAGAATCGATGTTTCGGGCATGAGCCCTTCTTCAGGAATCCTGCTGTTCAGAATCCTGTTCTTCAGAACATTCCTGAAGAAGGGCTCATGCCCGAAACATCGATTCTCCTGCTCCTTGGACACATGATCATATTGAGCCATGAAGTTGGCTCAAGGGGCTAAGTGGACTATGTTTGCACCTATTTTCTATGTTTTCATGTTAACTGAGCTAGAACATTGAAAACCTTACTGTGAGTTGTATCATCCCTTGGATTTTTGTGTCATTTGCTTTTTATGTTTAGAGTTGCAGATCATTCGCTGTGGTCCCATATTGAGAAACTTGCATTTTTGGATGTTTTGTTAATTCATGGAAGGGAACTTTTTCTCCCCCCTGCTACTTAATACCAGAACAGTGCAGGCCTGCTGATGGAAACTCTCCTGTAGTGAACAACATTAAAAATATGCAAGCTGATTCCTACTCAGCATCAATATGCCCAGTACTCAAGGACTAAAGTCATTATTCCATTGCTGACAGCAACTATTCTTTCAATCATAACATGGTTGCAAAGAAAATGACTACACTCCCTCGAGATACAACTGTACTATAGTAGCAGTTGGAGATCATTAGGAATATACTCACTACAATTATGCTAGCTACCCTTAAACACTGACAGAAAATTTATCACATAATGGCAGTGTACCTGAGTAACTACAAACAGATGATCATCTGTTATTTTTCTGAAATGCACTTTTTTGCGCTAATCCATTATGGATCAGTTGTAGCACTTCTTTACAACACAGAAGGAAAGAAGACAAAAGCTTTGTTTAAGATGAAACTGTCATAGTGCTACAAGGCCATGTAATGAACAAAGATTGGTCTATTTCACTAGGTGATGCCAAATTTTCAACCTAGCCTTTGGCTCCTCATTCATCACAACATTTGTGCAGTTACTGATCTACTTAATCATTCCCCTACCCAAATCGCCCGACTCCATCTCAATTCTCTGATTCTTTATCTATGTAATTGTAGCCTGAGAATTGCCTGCAATGACTTTTCTTCAAACTGTTCTGCAGTTGTCTCTGAAATCCCCCGAGCATCTACCCTCAGCCCATTCCTGGTTCTAACCTGTAGGTTTTAATCACAGCAATATTTTCCAAAAATGCAAGTTGTAACCTGACAATTAGTCTACTTCAGAGCCACTTGCTTTGACCCTTCCACTGTATGTAAAATTGTCAGACAGCTTGTCCAACATCCAGTACTAGATGAGTAAAAGTTTTCTCCAACTAAATATGGAGATGAACACTGCATCACAAGCTCCACTTTCAAGTGAACAGCTCCCTGGAAATTGTTTCAAAGCTAAAGTAGACCATTTATTATTGCTGTTAAAATCTTTACTCTGTCACTCTTTTATGGGATTTGGGTGTCACTGCCAAGTCTAACATTTGTTGCTCACCCATAGATCCTCTGATTAGTTTTACGCAACTTCAGAGGGCAAGTTGTTGGAGGGAATCCTGAAGGACATGATTTACGTGTATTCAGCAAGCCAAGGACTGATTAGGGATAGTCAACATGGCTTCAGTGTCAGAGAGTTATAGAGATATACAACACAGAAACAGACGCTTCAAGTCCATGCCAACCAGATATCTTAAATCAATTTCATCCCATTTGCCAGCATTTGGTCCATATCCCTTGAAATGCTTCCTATTCATATACCTATCCAGATGACTTTTAAATGTGGTGAAGGTGCCAGTGTTGGACTGAGGTGGACAAAGGTCAAAATCACACAACACTAGGTTATAGTCCAACAGGTTATTTGGAAGTACAAACTTTTGGACCGCTGCTCCTTCATCAGTTAGCTGGAGGGACAGGATCATAGGTCACAGAATTTACTATAAATCTACTGGTTTTATGTAATATTTAACTTTTAAATGTGGTAATTGTACCGGTCTCCACCACTTCTCTGGCAGCTCATTCCATACACGTACCACTGTCTACATGAGAAGGTTGCCCCTTAGATACCTTTTAAGTATTTCTCCTCTCACCCTAAACCTATGCCCTCTAGTTTTGGATTCCATCTCCCCAAGGAAAAGACTTTGTCTACTTACTCTATCCTTGTCCATCATGACCTTATAAACCTCAGCCTCTGATGCCCCAGCCTATTCAGCCTCTTCTGAAAGCTCAAACCCTCCAACCCTGGCAACATCCTTGTGTTACGACACAGGGTAAACCCTCCTGGCTCAATTTACCCCAGTAACGCAGAAAAGATTTATCCCATACAGTAATCTGTGAAAATTCAATAGGCCAAGAACTAGTTAAAGTAAAAATTAACAACTTTGTTTCTTAAAATATAACAGAGAATAAATATCTAAGAACTATTTACAACTCCTTCCTCTAACCTATCTTTTACCTTCCCCTTCTATGATACTAGTCCAATAAAACTCCCGATTGAGATTTATAAAATAAACCTTATCTCAAAACCAGGCACCTGTAGGTTCTTCTCTGTATTCCTGTCTTCTTTTCTTCTTTGGGATTCTGCTTCACAGATTACTGATCGATTAAGAGAGCTATTTTTCGGGCGGTCTCTACACGCTGGCTTGGTGGTTCTCCTCCCAACTGTTCAATTTTCCGTGGTCTTATACCCCCAAAGCATCGGATTGTTTCATTGGCTTTTAAGATTGTCAAAATACTAAGTTCAAATTGGTGTGGAGTTTGGTATTTTTGGGTTAAATTTAAGCTGAATGATCTAATTAAAATCTGTTTTTGGCTCCAGACAACCAGCTACCCTAGCTACCCCAGTAACTGGACCACATGTTACATTGTATTTTATTGAGAATGCTTGGTGCTGTCCCTGCTACCTTGTCACTCTCTTAAACGTATAGTACACTCACAACTTCATAACATTTGTATATCTTTTCTGAACCCTTTCAAGTTTCACAACATCTTTCCTGTAGGAAGGAGACCAGGATTGCACCCAGTATTCCAAAAATGGCCTAACTCATGTCCTATGCAGTTGCAACATGACCTCCCAACTCCTATACTCACTGCTCTGACCAATAAAGGCAAACATACCAAACATTTTCTTGACTATTCTAACTCCCTCACGACTCTCACGGAACTGTGTCCTGTATTCCAGGGTCTCTTTCTTCAGCAACACTCCCAGGACCTTACCATTCAATGTATAAGTACTGCCCTAACTTGCCTTTCCAAAATGCAGCACTTCCCATTTATCTAAATTAAACTCCGTCTTCCACTCCTCGGCCCAATTGCCCATCTGAACATGGTCCCATTGTACGCTGAGGTAACTTTCTTCACTGTCCACTACATCTCCAAATTTGATGTTGGCTGCAAACTTACTAAATATGTCTCCTATGTTCACATCCAAATCATTTATATAAATGACGAAAAGCAGTGGACCCAGCACTGGTCCTTGTGGTACACCACAGGCCTCCAGTCTGAAAACCGTCCACACCTTCTGTCTTCTACCTTCGAGCCAGTTCTGTATCAGAATGGCTAGTTCTCCCGATATTCCATCTGATCTAACCTTGCTAACCAGTCTCCCATGAGGAATTCTGTCAAACATGTTGAGGTTCATATAGATCACATCCACCGCTCTGCCCTCATCAATCCTCTTTGTTACATATTCAAAAAAACTCTGGATAAGATGTTCAACAGCTGGGATACTGCAAACTAGTTGGAAGGAAAACCCCTTTTTTGACTTCTTCTTTTGACTGGGTAGGGCAACTCCAATCACAAACCATTATGGCAAAAAGAATGAAGGCTGTCTCTAAAACATCACAACATGAAAATGCAGGTTATTTAATGTTTCAATCTGAGATTCAAGTTGTATAAGATTGGAATATTTCATTGCCGCAATGTCGAGCAGGAATGTTTGAGGGAAAACAAAATTCCCACCAGTATTCAGCTACTGTGGCTCTGTTATGTGATCACACATCTCTTGTTACATTGCCTCCTCTTTTCATCCCTTGTTTTCCCCCAAATGGGAGTGGTGGGCCTGTGGAATTCATTGCCACGGAGCGCTGTGGAGGTTGGGACGCTGGGTGTCTTTAAGGCAGAGATTGATAAATTCTTGATCTCACAAGGAATTAAGGGCTTTGGGGGGAGTGCGGGTAAGTGGAATTGAAGCACCCATCAGCCATGATTAAATGCCAGAGTGGACCCGATGGGCTGAATGGCCTTGCTTCTACTCCTATGTCTTATGGTCTTAAATGTTTGCCTACCTTTGAAAGTTTCAAAGAAGGGTTCTCCTTCAAAATTACACCTTAGTTGGTCTTCTGGCTCTATACATGCCATCTGAGTTGTATATTTTTGACATTTTCTGGTCTCCTGTTGTACAAGTTAGTTGTCATATTGCTTCTCTGTCCATTGGATCGTCCTGATAAGCAGTGTGCTTTTCATCTTTGCGATTTTTACTTTAAATGGCAGCATAAATGGAAAGCAGTTTGTCTTACTTACTGCGTGGGAGATTTGAAAAGCTTTCAGTTGGGTCAATGTGGAGAGAGAAGAAAGTTAAAAATCACACAACACCAGGTTATAGTCCAGCAGGTTTATTTGGAAGCACTAGCTTTTGGTGCGCTGCTCTTTCATCAGATTTTTGTGGAGTATAAGATTGTAGGACACAGAATTTATAGCAAAAGTTTACAGTGTGATTTAACTGAAATTATATATTGAAAAAGACCTGGATTGTTAGTTAAGTCTCTCGTCTCTTAGAACGTTAAAAATCACACAATACCAGGTTATAGTCCAACAGGTTTATTTGGAAACACTAGCTTTCAGAGCACCGACTTCAGCGATCCAGGACATTTGACCTCAGACCTTCGGGTGACCATCCTCCAAGGTGGACTTCGGGACAGGCAGCAGCGAAAAGTGGCCGAGCAGAGGCTGATAACTAAGTTGCTTACCCATAAGGAGGGCCTCAACCAGGACCTTGGGTTCATGTCACATTACAGATGACTACCATTACACTATACACACACACACACACACACACACACACACACACACACACACACGCATGCACACAGACACTTACACACATCCCTACAGACACACACCCCTACAGACACACACACTCACACATGCATCCTCTCACACTTAGACCACTCTACACTCACACACACACAGATACACTCTTTCTCACAGACACTCACAACCCCCCGCCCTAGACACACACACTCCCACACTCTCACATGCATCTCCTCACAGACTTAGATACTTTACATTCACATACACACACATACACACTCTCTCTTACATTCACAACTCCCCCACCCCAGACACACACATGCACACATATACATAAATGTTTGTGGGATGAATTTGTATTTGCAGAGTTACATTGTCCTTTGCTGAAAAACTGCATGAATTCATGTAAGACTCTGTTAACTCACTTTTTAGATTAAAATCAGTCTAAACATTATGGCACCGTCAGAGAACACGGGGACTAACACTTTCAACATATTACCTGGCGAACACCAATTGTTACAGTTAATCTGAGAATGTAACTTGTAAAAAAAGTTTTGTGATTTACATATGAAAGAAATGAAACTATCATGGTATTCGAACTGATGAAAGACTCAACAAACAATCAAGGTAATTTTAAATGTATAATTTCAGCTACATCACACTGTAAACTTTTGCTATAAATTCTGTGCCTTATAATGTGTCCTCCACAACCACCTGATGAAGGAGCAGCGCTCCGAAAGCTAGTGCTTCCAATTAAACCTGTTGGACTATAATCTGGTGTTGTGTGATTTTTAACTTTGTACACCCTTGTCCAACACTGGCATTTCCAAATCATGATCTTTTAGAATGACCATGTTGGCTTCGGTTCTTTTATATGTAAATTCCAGAACTTTCTTAAAGTTACATTCTCAAGTGAACTTTAACAATAGGTGCCTTCTTGGCCTGTGTGAGGCTGTCTGTGCCCCAATATTCAGACTGATTCTAATCTGAAAAAGGGATTTACAGAATCTTTCATGAATTCACGCAGTTTTTGAGTAAAATAAAGTGTAATTCTGCAAGTCCAAATTCACCCCACAAACGTAAATGTGTGTGCATGCATGTGGGTGGTTGTGCACGGGGAGGCATGAGTGCCTGTGAGAGAGTGTGTGTATGTGTGAGTGTAAAGGGATATACGTCTGTGAAAGGGTGCATGTGGGAGTGTGTGTGTAGGAGTGTTTGTGTGTGTCTATCTCATGGGTTCATGTCACACTACAGGTGACCCTACTGCACTACATGCGCGTACACACACTCACACTCACACTCACAGGCACAGATACTCAGACACTCTCTCACAGACACTTATATTCCCCTGCACACACCCACCCACGTGCGCGCACACACACAAGTTTGTGGAGTGAATTTGTACTTGCAGAATTACATTTTATTTTGCTCAAAAACTACATGAATCCATGTAAGATTCTGTAAATCTGTTTTTTTAGATTAGAATCAGTCTAAACATTGGGGCACAGACAGCCTCACACAGGACACCTCATACCTTCAACACATTATCTCAAAGAACAAAGAGAACAAAGAAAATTTACAGCCCAGGAACAGGCCCTTCGGCCCTCCAAGCCTGAGCCAATCCAAACCTGTCTAAACCTGTCGCCCAATTGCTAAGCATCTGTATCTCTCTGCTCCCCACCTACTCATGCATCTGTCCAGTCACACCTTAAATGAATCTACCATGCCTATCTCTACTACCTCTGCTGGCAATGTGTTCCAGACACCCACCACCCTCTGTGGGAAGTACTTGCCACGTGTATCCCCCTTAAACATTTCACCTCTCACCTTGAAAGCGTGACCTCTTGTTATTGCATCCTTCACCCTGGGAAAAAGTTTATCTCTATCTACCCTGTCTAAACCCTTCATGATTTTGTAAACCTCAATCTCCTTTTTTCTAATGAAATCAAAGCTAAACTACTCAACCTCTCTTCATAGCTATCACCTTCCATACCAGGCAACATCCTCATAAACCTTCTCTGCACCCTCTCCAAAGTGTCCACATCCTTTTGGTAATGTGGCGACCAGAACTGTATGCAGTATTCTAAACACAGCCGAACCAATGTCTTGTACAATTTTAACATGACTTGCCAGCTCTTATACTCAATACCCCGTACAATGAAGGCAAGCACACTATACGCCTTCTTGACTACTCTATCCACTTGTGCAGCAATCTTCAGGATACAATGGACCTGCATTCCCAGATCTCCCTACCCATCAACTTTTCCCAAGGCTCTTCTGTTCATTGTATAATTCGCTCTAGAATTAGAATAGCCTAAATGCATCACCTCACATTTGTCTGGATTGAATTCCATCTGTCGCTTTTCCGCCCAACTCTCCAATCTATCTGTATCCTCCTGTATTCTTTGACAGTCCCTTATGTTTTCTGCTACTCCACCAATCTTCGTGTCATCTGCAAACTTGCTGATCATACCAACAGTGCTCTCTTCCAGGTCATATATGTATATCACAAATAACAGTGGCCCCAACACTGACCCCTGCGGAACACCTCTGGTCACCTTTCTCCATTTCGAGAAACTCCCTTCAACTACTAGCCCTTCCTTCATCGATCAACTTGGTCACTTCCTCAAAGAACTCTATTAAATTGGTAAGGCATGATCTCCCTGACACAAAACCATGTTGCCTATCACTGATAAGCCCATTCTTTTCTAAATATAGGTAGATCCTATCCCTGAGTACCCTCTCCAGTGACTTTTCCACCACTGATGTCAGACTCACTGCTCTGTAGTTTCCCTGAATATCCCTACTACCCTTCTTGTACAGGGGTACAACATGAGCAACCTTCCAGTCCTACAGCACCTCACTTGTATTTAAGGATACCACAAAGATATCTGTCAGGACCCCAGCTATTTCCTCTCTTTCCTCCCTCAGCAACCTGGGATAGATGCCATCCGGTCCTAGGTATTTGTCCACTTTAATAACCTCTAGCCTATCCAACACATCTTCACTACTTATGCCAACATGATCACACTAATCAAATTTCTATCTCTAATTTCAACATTCATCATGTTTCTCTCCTCAGTGAACATTAATGCAAAGTAATCATTTAGAATCTCTCTCATTCTCTCAAGTTCAACATACAGCCTTCCTTCATTATCTTTTAGTGGACCAATCCTTTTTCTAGTTACCCACGTGCTTCTTATATAAGAATAAATTGTTTTGGGATTCTCCTTAATTCTGCTCACTAAAGTTATTTCATGACCCCTTTTAGCCCACTTGATTCGTCATTTAAGACAGGTCCTACTCTTCCAATATTTTTTCAGGGTCCGTTCTGTTCTTATCTGCCTAGACCTATGTACGCTTCCCATTCCACTTGGCTAGTCATACAATTTTTCCTGTCATCCACGGTTCACAAATCTTGCCTTTCCTATCCTTTGCCTTCAATGGGTCATGCCTATCCTGCACTATCTTTAACCTATCTCATCCAACATGGCTCCTATTGTTAAAGTTCACTTGAGAATGTAAATTTAAGAAAGCTCTGGAATTTATGTATGAAAGAACTGAAACCAACATGCCCATTCTAAAACATGAGAGACTTAACAAACAATCCAGGTCTTTTTCAATATATAATTTCACACTGTAAACTCTTGCTATAAATTCTGTGTCCTACGATCTTATACTGCTCAAAAGTCGGATGAAGGAGTGCTCTAAAAGCTAGCGCTTCCAATTAAACCTGTTGGACTTTAACCTAGTGCTGTGTAACTTTTAACTTTGTACACCCCAGTCCAACACCAGCACCACCAGATCATGACTACCATCGAGAGAGAAGAAGCTCTGGTCAGTGAGGAGAGGACCGTCAATTTAACGCTGTGGGGTATGAATTTATAACATGTCTTTGCAGATAGTTGTTGAAGCATGAAATGCTTTGCCACAGGCTGTGTTGAGGCAGAAACCATTGAATCTTTGAAAGGATTGATGGATTAGAAAATTGAAACAGCAAAAAAAGTAATTAGGTTTCAATTACTTCTATTAAAGATTAAAATATACTTGTTCTGCATTGTGAGTTTAAACATTCCATATAGCAGCAGGAAAATTGGAGCCCTTAAAAGTACACACCTAAACTTTGGTCAGGGTTCTTAGCAATTAGTTTGGTCCTCCAATATTACTCTAGGAAATAAACCTAATTTCCATAATTTCCTTTGCAAAATGACCCCACAATGCCTGAAATCATATATGTCACTTATTAATGAAGTGTCAGTAATGTCCTCCAACATTAAGTGTCCAAATTTACAAATGAACCCAAACAAATTCATTTGTCACAACAATTTAATCTCGATAAATTAATACTTTGGCAAATTTTTCTTGCTTATTAAGTTATCTGAGTGCTGCTAATCATTATCGAAGTATTTTCAGAGATTTATTCAGTAAAACCCTCAAATCCTTTGTCCATTCAGCATGCTGTACCATGGAACTGATGACAAGTTTTGTTAACGTCTCCCGATTATGTCTGGAAGTTACCAGGAATATATGAACAGTATTCACAATCTGTTTATTTACAAATAGCAGATCAGTCTAACTCTCTCATTCATTTCCAGGCAGGGTTAAGCAGTTAAATTCACAGCTGTAAATAGTATTCTCTTTATTAGATCTTTTTCCAATGTGTCAAATTGGTTTTTAATATAAAAGGTATATTTATACATGTCCTGAGACTTCTGTTAAATATTTGTGTTCAGGGCACGCAACATTTGGCTTATACCTATGTGGGAACCTGGAACAAACAGCTGGTGATGAATAAAGCTCTTATTTGATCCTGGACAAAGGTATCTAAGTGAGCAAGACATATTGCAAGCTATCTTTATATATCCCTCCAGAATATTGAAGACAGATATCTTCACATAAATGGGGAGGAAGCACTAAGACTTGGGGACAGCTCTCCATGCTGGAAGGCATTACCATAAAACCAAGCATGAGAATATCGCCAGTGTGTTGATACATATCGTGGCAGTGTAGCAGAATGACCAGCAGCAGCTACCATATTGTTCCATATCCAACTGGTCAAACCATAATTTGATTGAATATAATGTATAGTAACGCCACGACAATAATGAATGCCCCCCCCCCCACCATCTTACTTGTGATGGACTTCTAATACTTGCTGTCCAGTCCAGGCGCGCACTTGCATGTTTTTCAATAAATAATCAATTGGACTGTGCTTCCTAGGGGAGGAGGAGATTAATAGGAACTAAATTTGTCCAAGATGACACTCCAGGTTAATGATTTGCACTCAGCTCTGTAATTGAATGTCAGGCAGATAGATGCAGCACATCAAAGCCTTGTTACCTGAACAGTTATCTTAGCTCCTGAGTAATGTTTGGAATGGAACCAATGTCATCGACAGCTAGCATTAACTGATCGAAAGTAAAGAAGAAGTTTGCACTTGTGCAGTATCTTTTACACCCTCAAGGCAACTGAAAGTTACTATCAGTCAATTGGTTACATTTTTCAGTGCACCTGTACAATTAGGAGTTCTTGGTATTTGCCAGTCAAAAATTTTTCAGTAAGCAGATCAGAGAAAACTCTGTCTTAGAGAATTGCAAACTGATGTCAGGCTGACAATGAATGGAGATGACTGTACATAAATAAGAAATGTAATTGGTCTGCACTCCCACTCTTATGTCAGAAGACTGTGGTTCAATGGAAAAGCGCAGCAGGTCAGGCAGCATCAAAGGAACAGGAGAATCGACATTTCGGGCATAAGCCCTTCTTCGGGCTTATGCCTGAAACGTCGATTCTCCTGCTCCTTTGATGCTGCCTGACCTGCTGCGCTTTTCCAGCAACACCTTTTTAAGCTCTGATCTCCAGCATCTGCAGTCATCACTTTCTCCCACTGTGGTTCAATTCCCACTTTACAGAGACCTGAGCTGAAAATCCAAGATGTCACTTCAGGTGAGATGTGAAAAAACGGCCTCATCTGCTCCTGCAAGTAGTGTTCAATACTCCAATGGCAATATTTTGAAGAAGAACATTGGAGATCACAATGGTGTCATGGTCAAATGTTATTCCTCACGCCACACTTCAAATCAAATTATCTGGTAATATTTCTCTTTGTGTAGGTTTTCTGTGCTCAAATGTGCTAACACTTTCCTTCCTTTCAAAATTAACTATGCAGCATTGCTTAATTGCATAACATTCATTGTAAAGCAATCTGGAGCATTCTGAAGGTGGAAAAGAAAGGATTTCCATGAAAATCTTTGAATGTTTGTGTCAGAATTTCTGCATTGTAAGGATAGGCTTTGTAATTTTACAAATTCGGGTCACTACCATCAATTCTGTTTCAGTTACTTTAACAGATTAATGGAAATTCCAATCAGTTCAGTTCTACAATAGGGCCAAGAAGGTCGGTCAGTCCTGTCATGAAAACTTTTTCATTCTCGGATCGGACGATATTTGCAGCCTTGCTTTTGTGACCCACAGTCTGGGATAAGTTTTGTTTGAAGACTGATCATTCTCCAACCAGAACAAATGCTTAACAACATTTTTTTTAATTTTATTTAGAGATCCAGATGTACATTTGCAACAGAAATCGTTATGGCTACCTCCCAGTGCCCCTAAAGGCCCAGCAGTCCTTACAAGAGGATATTGAAACCTTTGTTCATGTTCTCATTGAAAGAATGAGTAAGTTTACTGACAAGGGCAAAAACAAATTCTGCAATGGCCATGATATATTTTAAAACAAAATGCTGTTTAAATTGTCCAAATATTGAGCGAAGTTTCAGAGAAATAAATCACAAAAACACACACAGGGTGTCAAATGCTGACATTATTAGAGAACTAGAACGACATACTGTTTCATCATCTACTTTTCTTACTGAACAAGAAATCCATGAAGAATTTATTTTACTTCATGATTGCAAACTGGTTGAGTAGGAATCAATGGTTCACTAAATTAAAAATGCAAACTTGTTTCTGTCTAGTTTCACTTAGAGTCGTAGGTTCACCTACAGCACAGAAACAGACCCTTTGGTCCAACTCGTCCGAGCCGACCAGATATCCTAAATTAATCTAGTCCCATTTTCCAGCACTTGGTCCATATCCTTCTAAACCCTTCCTATTCATATATCCATCCAGATGCTTTTTAAGTGCTGTAATTGTACCAGCCTCCACCACTTCCTCGGCCAGCTCGTTCCATACACGCACCACCCTTTGCGTGAAAAAGTTGTCCTTTATGTCCCTCTTAAATCTTTCTCCTCTCACCCTAAACCTCTGCCCTCTAGTTTTGTACTCCCCATCCCAGGGAAAAGACCTGATGAAGGGCTTTTGCCCGAAACGTCGATTTTCCTGCTCCTCAGATGCTGCCTGAACTGCTGTGCTTTTCCAGCACCACTCTAATCTAGAATCTGGTTTCCAGCATCTGCAGTCATTGTTTTTACCCAGGGAAAAGACCTTGTCTATTCACCCTTTCCATGCCTCTCATGATTTTATAAACTTCTATAAGGTCACCCCTCAGCCTCCAACGCTCCAAGGAAAATAGACCCAGCCTCTTCAGCCTCTCCATACAGCTCAAACCCTCCAACCCTGGCAACATCCTTGTAAATCTTCACTGGACCTTTCAAGTTTCATAACATCCTTCCTGAACCAGGGAGACCAGAATTGCACGCAGTATTCCAAAAATGGTTTAACCAATATCCTGTACGGCCACAACATGTCCTCCCAACTCTTGTAGTCAATGCACTGACCAATGAAGGCAAACATACCAAACTTGTGTTTGAAATCTCATTCAAAATTCCTATCTTTACAATGACATCACATCTGTGATTCCTTTGAACCTAAAATCCAATTGTTCATTTTTGAAAATAACAACACTTTAAAAGTGAGTAATCTTACATCGTGCAGTTTCATCCAGTTATCATCATACAATTATGAGTTAACAGGACAAATTAAGATGGCCTGGGTGCTCCATTCAAAATGGAGTCCTGAGGGAGGCCTGCACCACAGCAGGAGCTTCTGAACCAGAACCCTGCGTTTGTGCAGTGCAGCCACAGTTAGGAAATGAGAATTACTCACCCAACATGTAATACAGTGGAAGGGAATGCCTATGTTGTTTCTTCAAACTAGGTGAATGGAATTCAGAAGCTATGGGGCTGTGTTAAACTTATAGGAGCTCATAGCAGACTACCTGAAGAGAACTATGCAACGGTTTTCATCTACTCATTACAAAAGGCATGTGGCAGCAATGTAGAAAGTGCCAAAAAGATTTACACAGGGTTTACCACAACTGGCAAGACTGAACAGGCTGGGGCTTTGTTACTCAGTAAGGCAACGCGAAGCAGTGATCTGACACATGTCTCTAAAGTTATGTAAGCATTTGAAAGGTTTGATGCAGAGAACGTGTTTTAACTTGTGAGGGAATCCAAAATTAATGTGACAAGTATTAGGCAGTTACTATTTCATTAGAAAGCGAGGATCAACTCTTTTTGCTTAATGAGTAGTTAAAATGTGGAAATAGCACTAGAAAGAGCACTGGAGGCAACTGCCATGGAGGCAGATATGACAGGTCGCGGCAGGACATAGGTAAAACATCAGGACATTCTGATCAGGTGAGAAGAAGTAGCGTGGGAGCAGATTAATGTGGAGCAGAGGGTCCAGCAAAGATGCATTGGACTAAATATCCCTTTACAGATATTTAATGTCATGTATTCATTCAAACCCTAGCATAAATTTGATTTGATTTGATTGTCATTCAAACCCATTGCCCCATTCAACCTGATCATGGCTGATTAATACCTCAACACCTTGTAGTTACATTGTTTTTGTATCCTTTGATACTCCTAACTCACAATGTTTTATTAATCTCCCTCCCGAAGGCTTCAACTTTCCTGTTAATGTTGAGCTCGATTCATTGGAATGTAAACCAGTGTATAATTTTAGAAGTTTTTTTTACATCATAAAGCCATCAATTGTGTCCATAATCAGTTGTTAAATTTTGTTGCTCAGAATCTTTCCAAGTGAAGAATGTATTTCATTTTCTGAAGTTATTTTAACTCTATAATATCAGTGCAAAGTGGTTTGTCTTCACATCAATGATGTGCTTACATTATTAATATGGTCTGGCTGTGCAGTACATGATGATGAAAGCACCATAGTCTATGACAAGTGAACCAGGACAATGAAAAGAGACTGGGGAGAGGCAGCTCAGGATTTGTGAAAACAACACCTTTTTATTTTCGATGTTTGTTTCAGAGATCATACAGCATTATCCACTCTCACAGGTACAATTTACAGGTGTGGAAGAAGTATGAGTGCTTTTGGACATTTCCTCAGAAAAATGGAAAAGCACTTTGCCCCTGTACAACAGCACGTAGTCTAACTTACCTGTTTGAACGTCATTTAGTTATAAGGAACGTGGCCAGGAAAATCAATGATTGTATTGTGAGAAGTAAAATTCCATGTCTACCCTTTTGTCATGCAAGTCATGCTGTGGTCATTCAATGTCAGTGTCAAAAAGTAGTTGACATGCATTTTATTTTGAAGTTAACGTGAGAAACCTCTCTGGATGGAAAAGTCTGAAAAATGTGGAAACTCCATTTGACCTCAAGTTCATTAACCCTGTCAGGTGGAGGGTTACAGATAGGCAAGAAAGTGCAGTAATGATGACAGACTGGCCTCTTCACCTGCTGGTAAGGCATTGAGGAGAAACATGTCCATAAAATTCAGTGAACCGATGGGAATAGAGCTGTGAGCAAAACACCTGGAAGCTCATGAAATCTCAATGCTGACAATCCCTCAGGCATCTTGACCTTTATGAATGATGAGAGAAACAGAAAGCAAGTGCTGAATGTGATTTGCATGGGACTGGCATCTCAAAATAAATGCTCAGTACAGTTCACCAGAGTTAGTTCAGCATTAGCTTCCTGATGAAGATAATCCTGCTGGCATCCACTTTCACATTGCAAGGACACACAAATCACTCATTGTGCCTCATACTGTTGAAGAGTGACATTCAGAGTGATTTTTAACATATGAAGCACATACTAAAAGGCAGTAACAAGCCTGAAGACAGGAGTCTTGGACAATTGAAACTTAAACAGAAATTGCTGGTAAACCTCAGCAGATCTGGCAGTATTTGTGAAGTGAAAAACTCAGTTCTGAAGAAGGGTCGCTGGACCTGAAATGTTAACCCTGCTTTCTCTCTACAGATGCTGCCATACCTGCTGAGTTTTTCATATAATTTCTGATTTTGTTGTTGATTTCCTGCAACTTCGGTTCTTAAGTTTTTTTCCTTGGATAATAGACTAATGTGATTGGTATCAGAGTTAATTTCATTTAGACTGTCAACCTTTTTACCAGTGGTTACATTGTGCAGCAAGCATGGACATTGTCATTGTTCCACTCGATAATGTGGCTAATAATGTGCTGAGGCTAATTGAAGTGCTTGCATCCACTACAGCTAAGATCAGTTAACTCAGTAAAAAACACTGGAATCTAACCCAGGCATTTTTCCATCTGGATGGAAGTACCACCTTCTCAAGAGCAGTGAGGGACCAGCAATAAACATTAGCTAAGCAGCAACATCCACATCCCATGACTGAACCTTGTAAAAATAAAACGTTTTGCTGACTGAGCTCCAGGGAACAGGCGTATCAGTGATCAACTTTCCAGTTTATTGAGCACATGTTGTCTCTTTGTTGTTAGCTTAAAATTAAGAATCCTTGAAGGAATTTCCTGAAGGCTTAAACCCATTACAGAGATTTAACAACTTCACTAAGTGATTGCTGGGTCTCTTGCTGAGATATTTGTATCATCGATAGTCACAGGTGAGGTGCCGGAAGACTGGAGGTTGGCTAATGTGGTGCCACTGTTTAAGAAGAGTGGTAAGAACAAGCCAGGGAACTATAGACCAGTGAGCCTGATATCAGTGGTGGGCAAGTTGTTGGAGGGAATCCTGAGGAAGAGGATGTACATGTATTTGGAAAAGCAAGGACTCATTAGGGATACTCAACATGGCTTTGAACATGGGAAATCATGTCTCACAAACTTGATTGAGTTTTTTGAGGAAGTAACAAAGAGGATTGATGAGGGCAGAGCAGTAGATGTGATCTATATGGACTTCAGTAAGGCGTTCGACAAGACTCCCCATGGGAGACTGATTAGCAAGGTTAGATCTCACGGAATACAGGGAGAACTAACCATTTGGATACAAAACTGGCTCAAAGGTAGAAGACAGAGGGTGGTAGTGGAGGGTTGTTTTTCAGACTGGAGGCCTGTGACCAGTGGAGTGCCACAAGGATTGGTGCTGGGTCCTCTACTTTTTGTCATTTACATAAATGATTTGCATACAAGCATAAGAGGTACAGTTAGTATGTTTGCAGATGACACCAAAATTGGAGGTGTAGTGGACAGCGAAGAGGCTTACCTCAGATTACAACAGGATCTGGACCAGATGGGCCAATGGGCTGAGAAGTGGCAGATGGAGTTTAATTCAGATAAATGCTAGGTGCTGCATTTTGGGAAAGCAAATCTTAGCAGCACTAATACATTTAACGGTAAGGTCCTAGGGTGTGTTGCTGAACAAAGAGACCTTGGAGTGCAGATTCATAGCTCTTTGAAAGTGGAGTCGCAGGTAGATAGGATAGTGAAGAAGGTGTTTGGTATGCTTTCCTTTATTGGTCACAGTATTGAGTGCAGGAGTTGGGAGGTCATGTTGCGGCTGTACAGGACATTGGTTAGGCCACTGTTGGAATATTGCATACATTTCTGGTCTCCTTCCTATCAGAAAGATGTTGTGGAACTTGAAAGGGTTCAGAAAAGATTTACAAGGATGTTGCTAGGGTTGGAGGATCTGAGCTACATGGAGAGGCTGAACACGCTGGGGCTGTTTTCCCTGGAGTGTCGGAGGCTGAGGGGTGACCTTATAGAAGTTTACAAAATTATGGAGCATGGATAGGGTAAATAGACAATGTTTTTCCCATGGGTTCGGGAGTCCAGAACTAGAGGGCATAGGGTTAGGGTGAGAGGGGCAAAATAAAAAAGACCTAATGGGCAACATTTTCACGCATAGGGTGGTACGGGTATGGAATGAGCTGCCAGAGGAGTGGTGGAGGATGGTACAATTGCAACATCTAAGAGGCATTTGGATGGGTATATGAATAGGAAGGGTTTGGAGGGATATGGGCCGGGTGCTGACAGGTGGGACTAAATTTGGTTGGGATATCTGGTCGGCATGGATGGGTTGGACCAAAGGGTCTGTTTCCATGTTGTAAATCTCTATGACTCTATAACTCTATTTATGCTGCAAATAAGAAGTAGGGTGGCACGGTGGCTCATTGGTTAGCACTCCTGCCTCACAGCACCAGGGCCCCGGGTTTGATTCCCGCCTCGGGCGACTGTCTGTGTGGAGTTTGCACCTTCTCCCTGTGTCTGTGTGGGTTTCCTCTGGGTGCTTCGGTTTCCTCCCACAATCCAAAGATGTGCAAGTCAGGTGAATTGGCCGTGCTAAATTGCCCTGTCGTGTTAGGTGCATTAATCAAGGGTAAAAATAGGGTAGGGGAATGAGGCTGGGTGGGTTACTCTTCGGAGGGTTGGTGTGAACTTGTTGGGCCGAAGGGCCTGTTTCCATACTGTGGGAAATCAAATCTAATCATGTAGCAAACTCATAACAACAGAGAAGCTCGAATTTCACATTTATTACAGCTTTTAGCACATCTTGATGATTAGTACAAACTAATGAGGTGGCAGTGTTTATAGTGCTAACAGTAAATTTGCATACATTCACATGATTCTTCAAGTTTAGATTTAATCATTTTCATATTAACTTTCTCTGCATCCCTGTAAACTTGAGGACACTGGTGCTGAGCTACAAAGGTAGCTAAGGGGCATAGCTACTAGGACTTCCCTCTGGTGCCTTGTTGAAGTTGTCTGTATTTTTGTGTTGGACTTGACAGTGGGTTTACTAAATTAATGGACCTTGACAATAATGAAACATATTGGAGCCATAGGTAAGGCCATTCAATGATTGGCAAATAAAATTCACTGACACACGTTTGATTCTTTAAATTTGTCATGTATCCATCGAGGCTAGAAGGGGAAATGGGAATATTTCTGTGAAGCAAGAGCCATTCTGACATTGTAAGGTTCATCACCTTTTCCTTCAAGAAAATTTGTCTATAAACTAACACTATCAAGCTACCTGGTTAACTTGAAGCTTTCCCTGACCAGCCAATATTACACATCATTAATTGCTTCATTCTGCCAAATTTTCATTTCAAGATTTACCTATGTAACGTTTTAATAGGCAGAAGTCGTTTTCTTACAAGGAGATGCCCTTCTCAACAGGATTGCAACAGGCTGCGGGTTGTTGAAGTGGAAAGGTGGAGACTTGTAGCTGTCCTGGTGGCTATAAGTGCAACTTCATTTGTGTTGGCATGAAATAGAACACTGATCTCCTTAGGACTGGCTCTGGGATGTGGCATTGAAAGCTTGTATAAAACCAACGCAGATTTACCTATATCTAGGAAGAGTTTGGAGGGATATGGGCCGGGTGCTGGCAGGTGGGACTAGATTGGGTTGGGATATCTGGTCAGGTTGGACCGAAGGGTCTGTTTCCATGCTGTACATTTCTATGACTCTATATCTGTCACAAAGAGCCACAGTGTAGTATATACATACAGCCATTTGAAATTGGATTACTTTTATGTTAAGTAATTATTTGAATTAAACAAAGTAGGAACAGCATGGAATTTACAGCACAGTAAAAAAGCCATTTTATCCAGCCAGTATGCCAATCTTGACTTGGACCAACTTAACTTCTTCATCGAACTCTATCTGTACACCCTCCTACTGTTTTCTCCTTCATGTACATCTCTAGCTTCCCCTTCAACCTCTCTAAACCCATTACCACTGTGACACCTTGTGGTAGAAAGTTCCACATTCCACCAAATCCAGAATTTTTTCTCAAATTCCCTACTGGATATATTTGTGACCATGATATAATTATGGCTTTTTGTTTGAGACTCTTTTCAATGTTAGAAAGAAGTGCAATTTTCAGACAGTAGCGTAAACAACTTAGGGGTGTAAATGGGAAACAGACAATTAAATGGAAGTGAAGTTGCTGATTACTTTTGTTTCCAGGATTTCTACCTCTTTATTCCCATTTGTTACATTTCCCACTCGCATTCTCAGTGGAACACTGCAAAATTCCCAGCTAAAGAATAAAGACCATTTCAACAAATTGCCCCAATTTAAAAGAAAGTTTGTTTTTTAACCATGTATTTTTCTGCTCTGTAACCTTTTGCCCACAAGGATGCAAGGCACACGTGCTGGCTTCATTTATATAAATATTCCAATGAATTTTTTTTTTTAAATTGGCAATGGCAGTAAAAAATACAATTTGAAAGCAGCTCTGAATCAGACCTCTGAAGAAGGTTATTATTTCAATGCAACTGTATGAATGAAATTCCTTTTTAAATTGGAATGCAATGTATGTGACATATCAAAAGTAGTAGTTACATTGGGAATGCAGTCAGGTATGGGCTTGTTATTTGTATTTTTAAAGAGGGAACTGATCATGTGACATTTAACTCTGGATTTGTTTTTGACAATTTGTTTGCATCAGATTTGTAACATGCTTCTACGTGTTTTCAGGACAATGAGCCTCATTTACTTTCCCCTTGCAGACTAGATAGTTTGCGACCTAACACAAAGGCTAGGCAAAGACCACAACAAAGGACCCAAAGTCAGAAATTGAACGAATGACCAGTTGCCTTGTCTTTGGTGGCTGGGATTGAAGGAGGACTTTCCCTGAGATTTTGCTTTCAAATCATTGTCATACCTGGTCAAGTCTGATTCCATTCTATAATGTCAACCTGTCCATCATTATTGCCTCAGGCGACCTCATGCACAAAAACAAAAGAGGCAATCTATCAGTCAAGATATGTAGGTGTATAAAGCATTGACAGAACTGCACCCAGGGTTGAGGCAGCTTTAATAAATATTGTCATTTGAATTCATATGCAGTTACTTTTCTATTCTGCTCATTTCCTGATTTGTATTTTCTATGAATTACCACAGTTATATTCAGTTTCAATCAAATCACAATGAATCCCCAATCATTTATAAAAAGGGGGGCACTAAATTTGCTTGGTAAACACAGGCATTCTACAATGTTGAGTTTTTTTTTTGTTTTTCAGTTAACCATCCTCCCATAGAGCCTTCCAGTAATGTTTCCACACCTGTAAAACACCTGGACAAGATGGGATTTGACGAGGTGAGAGAACGAGGCAATACATTTATTGGTGAACTAGTCAGGAACTACTATCAAAGTGCAAAACCGAAATACCACGAATAGTTAGAATGAAGACTGCCAATTTATTTAAGATTGATCTTTGCTGCAGCAAGTAAGAATTCAATTAGTAGGATGCATCCAAATCAGATTCAACATAATAGTTTTTTATTAAGAATTAATTTATGGGTTAACCTCTCTGTTCCACAATTATAAGGATCTTCTAGGGTGTAATGGAATTGGAATTTTCATTTTCCGTTGTGTTGGTTTAACTTGATCATCCGAATTGATTTAGCAATAGTAATACAGTGACGATAGTACCAAAGACAATGTTGACATAAGTGGAATGTTAATTTTGCATTTCATTGAAAATTGTGGTTATAGGAGGGGAAGGCTATCTGTAAAAGAATTGATTTTATAAATTAGCAAACATGCTGCTCTCTGTTATCAGGTAATAAAGTTATGCTGGAACTGATTTAACTTTGAAATGTCCTAGAACCTATTGCATAAAAGTAGTGGTAGTTTATTGTACTAGCAAGACAGAAGCTTTCTATTTCATTATAAATGTCTACAATAACAAACCTTTTTGAAGGTTTGAGAATCACTATTAATGGATCTCTCTCTCTCAAAGTGGATCAGCTACTTGCTGGGGTGAAACTTTACGATTGCTTCCAGTTATTCTGCTCTTCAGTTCAGCTGATTCTTCAATCTTGTCAATTTTTTCCATAGGACATCCCTTCTGAAACACCCAAGATCACTACAGTGCAAGCAATTAAAGGATAGCATTTTTAGAAATCCTATTTTTACTTAGTCTGTCTCTTGGTGGTTGTACCAAATGGGTCCTGTTGATACATGTTAAATCCCTGTTAGTTGAAGGTAACTAGGTAAATAGATGTTGGGTGTTGATTAGCTGATTATATTTAGATGTGCAAAGAAAGTGCTAGTTGGCAGTCGGGGTAGTTGGATGTAAGCTCTTTGGAAAGATATAAACATCCTCCAGAAAGGCATTCTAGCTTTTGCACATTGGCTCCATCATGACTGAGGAAGACTTGCTCCCGCTCCAGTTCAATGGATTCTAAGATGGCTAATGAGTCAATTGCCACAATCTGCAGATTTTGATGCATGCAGGACAGGGGTCACTCGAAGGGTTTAGTAGCTGGGATGTTTGCAGGTTTGTGTTCTCTCTCCATCGCCTTGACTTCAGCTCTTGACAGTCTCTACATGTGTTCAGTAATTTCCTGAATGAGATTTCTCTAAGCCTATGAATTGGACCACTTCAGAAATACTTTGAAGACCCCCGCCCTGAAACATTTCTGCTATCCTCACAGAGTTCCACATAGTGCAGTTACTTTGGGAATCTGGGGGTGGGCTTATGAAAGACATGTCTTCCCCCAGCTGATTTAGTTTTGAGTAATTATTATTTAATTAATTATTATTCATTATTGCTGAGTTTGTTTGCTTGGGAGAGGATATTGCTTTTTGATTGTGTTTCCTATCACTCAATGTGGTGTTATAAATAGAAAAGTGTGCAAAGAATTTAATTGGCTCCTGATAATTGTGCAAGTTGAAAATGAATTTGATTGATTTTATAATCAGAATCAGTTCATTAATTTTAAGGGCCTCATTAATTAACTGGTTCATTTCTGAATGCAATCCAAGTTGTTTGCTTAACAGCAGTTCATTCAGATTGCATCCAGATCTGACCCTGAGCTCTTTTTAACAGTATTAACTGATGAAGCATTTTCCTTACATTGCTATCCAATCTCCCTCTAGTGAAACTACCTTCATAAAATCAGAATGGGTGAAAGTCTATCACATTAGTCACAACTGAAAGTGTCACAAAAGCAAATCATGCAAAACTCTCAACTTAATTGCCTTGAACCTCAATGGCAACAAGTAATTGCTCAATGAGGAATGTGGGAAATAGCATCTTTAAAGTGTTTTTAAAAAAGTGCTACTAAGTCAGGCATTTTCTGCAGGATTCTCCTGATCTGGCTTCTCCCATCTTGGATTTTCTAAATATGTTGTTAACCTGCAATGATTCCGAAGTATAAACTGCTCTTGCCCCCAGGGCGCGCCTTTTCACAACAGATAGCCTCTATGCCTTAAAATTACAATCTGGTTAAATCCAACTATTGCCAAGTGGCATGAGTGTGACTCAGGGCAGCTTGCTTTCTGACATGCTCTTGTACCCTGGCAATAGCTCAGCACCTCCTACAACAATTATGATACTCGGAAAGCTACAAATAAAATCCCATATCAGACTACTCTGTGGTACAGGGCCTAGGGTTTTCAACATACTGTACTGCCTTCCACTACCCTTCCTGTGGACTCTCATTCACTTGTCTGAACTAATTGAAACCTAATTGAAGTACTGTACATTCTAATCTTCACTGCATGCTGTATGATGTACTGTACATTTTTTCCACTTGAATGGCCTTCCCCTGGTCACAGTGTAGATGGTATTGGGATCAGAATTTAAACAGTCAGTTGCCGATCCATCGTTGCCACCTCATTCTACTCCAGAACCACACCATGCCAACAATAGTGCGGGGATAAAGCTTATCATAACTGATGACTCCTGGATGAGGATAAAATATTGGATGCCACCAGCAAATAGATAATAATGTCAAATTGGTTTCTCAAGTTTTTGCATGATAAATTAATTTATTTTTGTCTGCATTCCATTGGAGATGGTGTGAGTGTCACTGGACTAGTAATTCAGAGACATAGATTCAAATCCCACATAGCAACTGTTGAAATTTTAAGTCCAATTAACAAAACTGGAACTGAAAGGTTGTCTTAGTAATGGTGACTGTAAGGTTATCATTGGCGTAAATATCCATCTGGTTTATTAGTATTCTTTAGAAAAGGAAATCTGTCATCCCTACCTGGCCTGGCCTACGTGTGACCCCAGTTCACAGTAATGTCCTTGACTCCCAACCACCCTCTGAAAAGGCTAAGCAAGCCACTCATTTTAAGGGAAAACGACAAATGATGAATTTGACAGGAGCATAAGGATAATGAAAAGAAGGTGTACCCCATCCCATATTAGACGACTAAAAATTGCAGGGCTTAATTGGCAAGAATTGCATGATATATGCCTTAATTTATTAATTCTTGCAGTATTGCATTAATCCCATTTAGACAACCATTAATGGAGTATTGCAATACTTCCACCGACTCACCAATTGACAGACTATTGTGTTAATACATTGGCACATTGATCGATGAGAATATGGATGCTGGGAAGAACCGCCCACCCTTTGAGCAGTACCTGCACCATGGAATATTTTATGTTCAGCTAAAAGATGAAAATTCTATGATTTGGAATCATGACTACTTAAGCATTTGCCAGCAAGGGCTTAGTGCAAATGTGTTATGAGAACTGATGTTATTAAATGTTGACCCCCCCCAATCTATTTCTGTAGGTTCGTTCTCAAAAGAAAAAGCAAAGCAGATATTGAATGTAGGTGGTTTACTGGTCTGTTTAGAAAAAAACTCCAAATGTGCTTCACTGAAGAGACAAATAACCAGCAATATATAAAAGCCTTTAGACGAGCTAACAAGCAATGCCTGGTCATTGATCATAATCAAGTTAATGTGAACCTGTGCTTAGATCTTCATGATAAATCTCAAGCGCAGAACGGACAGAAGACAACGAATGCTGCGTACACTTTATGAACAGGACATTGAAGTCAAAGTGGTGGATGCTGTGGATGGGAAGTAAGTACTGATCCTGAAGAAAATAATACATAATAACCCTGTATAGATTTTGTTGACCTATTAAAATGTGAAATCCTATTGCTTTTCTTCAGGATGCAGTTTTTTTTTGGGTAACATTTTATTTTATGGTGAACATTGGGGTAGAAGATTCTGATGTCTGCTTCACTTGACTGGGATCCTATATTCATTTGGATGGATGTCAATGTGTCAAAGCTGTGAGCCAGCCTCCCAATGAAACCCGGGGCATGTGGGCCTGCATGCTGTGAGTTAAAGTTTCCAATACAGTCATCTAAACATGCAGAATCAACCCCGCCTTGTCGATATGCCATCGTAATTTTAAGGGCTGAACTCTCCAGCACAACCCCGTCAGAGTATTCTGAGCAGGTTTACATGTGAGGGCCCCCGAATTGGACATCTGTGTGCTCATATGGGAAGCCAGTGCACACATCCATAGAATCCTTACAGTGTGGAAACAAGTCCACACCGACCCTCCGAACAGCATCACACCCAGATCCATCCCCCTACCCTTTTCCCTGTAACCTGCATTTCCTATGGCTAACACACCTAACCGATACGCATCCCTGCATCCCTGCACACTATGGGCAACTTAGCATCACCAGTCCACCTAACGTGAAACGTGGGAGGAAACCAGGTCAACTGGCAGAAACCCACGGAGACACAGGGAGAATGTGCAAAGTTCACACAGATAGTCGCCCAAGGCTGGAATCGGACCCAGGCCCTGACACGCTGAGGAAATCAGTGCTAACCACTGAGCCAACATAATGGGTGGCTGGGTTGAGTGCAACCCCACATCACCCCCTCCCTCCCCTGGCAGTGGGGGACTCTAGCTGATTTCTATCCAGTGCAAAGGGAACGGCCGAACTAGGGGAAGCATGAGATCCCAGCCAGGAAGGGCATCAGCAAGGTCCAGTCTGACTCCAGCCCAACTGACAGAGGCAAGCACTGCTGGAGAAGAGGGGAGATCTGAGGGCAGCCCAAAATGGCCTCCTTTTTCAATGGTAAGGGGGATGACAAAGTGGGGACCCTGGGGTGGGAGGGTTGGATGGTTGGGCCTCTGGGCTGGCCCTGAACCGGCCCCCTACCACCACCTCGTGGACGCCATGGTGGACGCACACACACACACACACACCCCCCCCCCCCACTACCCCCATGCAGCCAGGTACCACATTCTGGGCCCTGCTCCAGTCAGACGTTGACCCCATAGAACCCGTGGTTCCCAATACAGCAGGGGGTCGCCCACCCCCATCCCCCACACGCCGTTTTGTAGAGTGGGGTTGCTTGGCTCCTCACTGGGCTTGCCTTGCCTCCCGTTGTGAAGCAGTTCGCATGCTGTTGTGGCACCCGGCTGCGGGCAAAGTAGTTTTTGCACTGGGGCCTCCCTTGACACGCAGTCTGCGTGTTCCTGTCGTATCCGACTCCGGCGGAAAGTCATTTCAAGGAAGAAGGACAACAATCGAGGAGCGACCATTGGAGGTTTCCAACTGCCTTTCTTGTCCCCCACCTACAAACTCTGTACCTGTCACCATGGAGCCTGGAAAATTTTGCACCAAATCCCCACTGACATTCTTCATCCCTGGAACCATTTCATTGATCTTATTTTTGCCCTCTGCGCTCTTTCTAAGGCCTTCATCTCACTTGAAAGTGCAGTGCCCAGAGTTAGACACAGTGCTTCCCTTGAAGCTGAAATGGTACAGGTTCATCATAATTCCTTGCTCTGGATTTTCAGATGGCAAGACAATTGTTGTTCCCTGTGTAGTTGGGAATTGCACTTGGAGATCCTAATAAATCCCTAGGAATTGTTAAAGAAGTTGAAGATTTTGCTGAGCAGTTCCCCTACCCCCAGAATCTTCTGAAACTATGCATTTAAATCAGAGAATTAAAGGCTGTTCGGAATAGTTACTCAGAAAAAGTTAGTCTATTAAATACATTAGACTAACTCCTGAGTACCTGTTCACCAAATCCCATACTTACTCAAACAACCACAAGCCTACCTTCCCCAGACCACATATAACCTTCAAAACCTGACCTATCCCCCACTGACACCAAGGACCCAAACCCAACCCCCCAACTAACCAACCCATTACACTCCTCCCCCCTACTCCTGTTTCATTGTCCGACCCCTGTCAATGCCAGTGCCATCACTGCCATTCTTAACCCATTGGACCTGAGTCTACCCAAGAATCCTGACCTATCCTAAACCCTTCATCACTTATAGTGCTTGCCATCTTGTACCCTTGTATCTTGCCCAGCTGGCACACCCCCACACCATCAACCCATCTACTTGCCTTACCCCCACCTCCAGCACCCTAACGTTACATTAATCTTATGTACTCCCCACAGCAGCTGTCAAAATGGTCTTTAAGTTGTGGAATACATCAGCTGACTGCTTTGAAAACGGGTTTGGTTTGTCTTTCTTTCAATATTTCCGTGTAGCGAGATGAAATAACTCCAGAGGCCAGTATCCCATCACCAAGTCACTCTTTATTCACACATGAACAGTCCTTGACTCTAGCCCTGCCTCTTCAGAGTGTCAGATTCTCCGTCCCTCCTGTTTATGTCTGTCAGTCAGTGCTCCCTAATTGGGGCTGTTAACTTGGTCCAATCAGGAAACTCATATTCTGCGATGTCCAACTGGCTGACCTCGTTGCAATCACGACACAAGAGAACTGTTGGAATAGAAGTATGATTATGCATTTCTAAAGGAGCCCAGAGCAGAATATCCTGTCAGAAAAGTGGAGCTCCTTTCTTATCTAAACAAAGGAAGGGCTGGAATATCAATCTATGTAACATGCTAATTTCTTCGAAAATCCACTACTTCACTTTTGTGCTTTATGCTTGTACTTAGCCCAGGATCTGTGTACTTAGCCCAGGATCTGTGTACTTAGCCCAGGATCTGTGTACCTAGCCCAGGATCTGTATACTTCAACTGATTTTGAAATATATTCTATCTTCAGTGACTCATGTACATGTGCCCTACTGCATGCATTATCAAGCTATGGTTTTGTCTTATTTGCTTCTCCTCTGTTTTCCTCCCAAGATGAATCTGTGCATCAAATTTCACCTTGTATGTCCACTGCCCTGTCTGTGTTCTCTTGGCATTTAACACTACCCTCCTGTCGGTTCACAGATCTTGCGAGTTTTGCATCATAGATAGGTTGTGCTCTGTACACAAGTCAAAATCATTAATATATGTCAGCAGAAGAAGTGGTCCTGACACTGAGGCCCAGGGGCTCTACTGTGTACCATCCTCTAGTCTGAGATGGGAGAGATAGTAGCTTTGGTCCTGACTCCATATTGAATAAGCAGGGTTTATGCTGCAATGAATTGACAATGCTATCAGCTCAGAACAAGGATTTTAAACAGTGATCCACATGCCTTCAAACCCTATATTGCAACGTAAGATTGATAAGATTAATGCCATACCTTGTGTGGAACATTATACAATGCAAGTGGGACTTAATATTGACAGGAAAACTTACAGGTTCACTAGTCATTCCAGGTTATTTCACACCATGAAGGGGTCATTCCACATCAGTTTTTAACCTCCCTCCAACTCAGAAATAGGACATAATAATGTGACAGATGTTTTGTATTGACAGAGCCCTCAACACAAGCCATCTGAAAGCTCTTAACATTGAAATGTTACCAGGGTATCATGACCCTTACTCAGGCAGAATACTGACACGGGGAGAGATAGGCTGCTTCCTGAGCCATTATTATATCTGGAAAGAGGTAAGAAAATTGATCCTAATGCACTTGTTCACCTATTTACAAGTGTTTGTAGGTGCATTGCTACTTGGAGTATGTTTGTCTTGCTACAACGATTTCATTACAGTTCTGAGAATGTTTCAACACTTGAGGGAAATGCAAACGGATGTCTTGGATGTAAAACACTACAGATGCTGGAAATTTAAAATTACAATTGAAACAAGCCTGAAACTTTCAGCAGATTGGGCAGCATCTGAGGGGATAGAAACAGAGTTAGCATTTCAGGTTAATGGCCCTTCAACAGATCAGAAGAGAAAGTGATTTTGAGTGTAAAATTTCTTAAATTTCTGTTTCTTTTTCATGTTGCCTGAAAGATTAACGCTGTTTCTCTCCAGTTGCCACCAGATCAGCTAATTTTTTTTTTCTCACTGGTTTTTGGTCTTAATATTGGCATATTTTACACAGAACCATAATTTCAGAAATTAAATCCTTGCTTAGTATTTATTTAGTAGAGAGTGAGCCTTTGAATGTTATCCCTAAAGAGTGTTGCCCCTCTCCTTCGTTGTGCCTCTTGTGCCATCTCTGATGGAGATGGGGAGTTGTCCTGCTCCAGTTATTCTGGTGTATTCAGTCACACAACAACCAGCTTTATATCCACAATAACCCAGAATCAATTAATAGATATGAGGCAGGGTGCTTCCCTTTCATATTTGTAGTAAGTTATATAGAAGAGGAATAGACCCGTTCATTGAAACTTCCTTCTGACCCACACATGGGTAAAAGAGTGTCTAATCTGTGTCCTTAGCTATTGATTATTGATACCTATGAGGATGCTCCCATGCAGAGGTCCACTATTCCTCCTAGAAGTACATGGAATGATCAAAGATTAGCTATTCCCAATGGCAATCTGGTACACTTTCTAAGGGAGTAATATCCGAGAGATGCTGGCAGAGGATTAGGCCTGGATGCTCAACCAGGCCCAGTCTGCCTCACATGGCAGTGGATATTACAGATCAGAGTGTCTCTTTTACTCATGCTTGCATTAGAAGGAAATTTCCATGAAAGGGAGCATTGCTACTGTGAATAGCTTTATGCAAATAGTGATAGGGATACACCATGCCTCAAACCTGCCAATTGATTCTTTTTATGCTGGATTATCCTGGAATACAGTGCAGATCATTGTGTAACTGAATCCACCAGAATAAGGGGAGCAGTACAGCTCCCCATCTCTATTAGAGGTGGCATGGGGGTATCAATCGATTAATGTGTTTCCTCTTCAGTAAAATTCTACCATCATTTTTTCCAGTCTTTTGAATAATAACTTTGCTACCCATTGTGACAGATTGTAACTTTAAAGCTGTTGTGTACATTGCAAATGTTAATTCTTTAAATCCCATCGATCAATTAATTATTAAATAGTCTTATCAGCAACCTGTCACTCCATTTGAGAGTGCATCCTGGACCTCCCTTTATAATTATTCATGACTTCTTGGATTAATAGAAAATGAACATCAGTTGTTCACCATTTTATAAAGCGGCTACATGCATACCAATGTTTTCAATTTCAATCTGAATCTCTGAGCTAGCATCTAATATGTATTCATTTTAAATACTAGCACAGTATAGTGACTAAATAAAAGCCAAAATGGAATAAGATATCATCTCTCCATATTAGAATAAAACCATTTCTTGTTTGCGATAATACATCTGTGTATTAATCAGGAAATGTTGTACAGATTTGCCAATCTCCCTAGACCATATAGTAACTCCTCAGTCATAATAACTTGCCTGATTTACAATAGTCCAGTTGACAAAACATGACATGAGTTATACATCACCAGATGTGAGCAATCAGCAATTATTTTCCTGTGCCTGGTGTACAATTAGCTGTCCCTTTTGACAGTGTTGGACAAAGTATCCATCTTCACACACGTTCAAGATTGATGTACAATGAATATCACGCTTTGCATTTTATATAGCAGGTTTTGGCAAATCACCACTGATCTCAGGCATAAACATCACAGGGAATCTGTGGTGGAAAACACAAACTGTTTAACAAAGTTTCTTTAACAAAGAAAATAGCGCCACCTATGCAGAGATCAACGAACTGCTTTTAACTCACAAATGTTTAGGTAGAATTTTAAATTTGATCTGTGCAAAGGTGAATTGCTCCTATAGAAAACTTAGATATATATCTGTGCTGTAACCACTTTCCAGTTGACAGTTACTACTTCAGTTATTTAATTGGGAAATTAAGCATACGGTACTTTGCACATTGAAATGTTCTGGCTTTAGTAAAAATGCTTAGTTTACAGCTGATTTGCATCTCAATTTACTTGTATCTTAAATCTAAGGTCTTCTGCCCTTGCTATCACATGCTCAACAGCAGAGTACTGCATGTTAATAATGTGCTCATCACTAAACCAATCAATGTGTAAACCCTGTATATACACACACACATGCGCGCGCGCACACACACACACACACACATTTATAAACATACTCACATTTCTGGCACCTGAACCTGACCATTTCTGCCCCTCTCCTCTAAAAGGTGGGTGATTTTGACTGGCTAGCTACTGAGCTAGTTCTATTCCAAACCACGACTGCCCTCCTTCACTCACACTCTCCCATCATGGACCCAGCTGCTTTTTCAACTGCAGGACAGCATTGATCCCTTTTAGATCCCTCTGGAGTGGCCAAGACCTCTGAGCAGCTGCTCGATATTAATGGAGTCAGCAGCACCAGCCAGAGTGCAATTGTGGTCTAACCCAAACAGTCATTGTGGAGGAGTCTCCACTGACTAAACCAAATTCTGTCTAGCCACTGACAAAGGCTATTCCTTGACTCTGTAACTGGCTAACTAACGAAATAAGTCAGATTTCGTTCATCCACCTTGGTTCTGTAATCCTTGTCAAGCAAAAATCAGTCAATCATAACCTTGAATTTTTTAAATGTCTCTCAGCATCAGTGGCTTTCTGTGAGAAAGTTCTAGATTTCAACAAGCTGTTGTATAAAGTAACAATTCCTGATTTCATCACCGAGTAGCCTAGCATTGATTTTAAGGCTATGCTCCATGTTTTAGACTCTTCCACTAGCGAAAATAATTTATCTCGATCTACCCTAGAGATAAATATCTTAAACACTTCAACTCAGTGCAACAGAACAGTTTTAAATGTTCTGTCCCTGTCATGCAGGTCATTGACCGAGGGTTGCAGAACGTTCTTGTCCTGGAGGATGACAATAGGTTTCAGCCACATTTTCGAAGAAGGATGACAAAGCTAATGGAAGATATTGAGGATAACCAGCTGGACTGGGACCTGATGTGAGTCTGAATGTGCGACAAGTGATTAGAAGCTCAAGGTAGAATCCTATCCATCTGAGATATGGTGGGGAAGGTGGCAGAAAGGGAAGATAAATCTGGTGTGATAGCATCGGAAAAATACCTGCCATCTTCCACAGCAATTACAGAGCTGGTGGGAAAGCCCAAATTTCACCACTGGCTCACTGTCAAGTGAGGATCTTAAGTGGTTCAGTTCTGACCACTGCACTGCATTGCCAAGGGTAATTCCATTCCCACTGAATGAGAACAGGATCAGCCTGTCCAAATGGCAAACAGTTTGGAGGGGTGTGGGAGCAATCCATTGATCTGGCGCTATCAAGGGATAATCAGGGGTCATGGATGGGGAGCAAGGTGTCATCACTGTGAAACATCACATTGCCCTTGCCTTTGACCTCTACAATCTTTGACCCTCCTTTCAGCCCACATTCCATGATGCCCTGCTCTCATCTCCATCCCATTATTTCTTGTTTGCAGTGTGGTGGGAGATGGTGAGGAGAGGCACTTGGCGTGTCACATGTATTATGGCACCTGTCACCACGCGAAAAAAAATCCTATATTTCCAATCTTAAAATTGAACATTGCAGAATCCTTCTGTTTCATCTCTGTTTCCTGAATTAGATTTTCACAAGAACCTGCAATGTGAGAACTCGGACTCAGTTTGCTGATTTAAACTGGGAATAGAACAATTTTCAACCTGCAGCTTCTGGGGTCGCTGTGAGGCAGCAAGCTGGGCATTAGTCTCTCAGGCCTTAAAGCGCTGATCCCAATAGAGCCTTCATTAAATAATGAAGTTGGAATCACATTATATTAGCTATAAAGAAAGTTCACATTCTACAAATAACGGTCTAAATTCTTCAATCGTGTTAAAGCCCATTCTTGTTGATCTTTCAAAGAACAATGAACCTGCACTCCAAGGTCTCGTTGTTCATCAACACTCCCTAGGACCTTACCATTAGGTGTGTAAGTCCTGCTAAGATTTGCTTTCCCAAAATACAGCACCTCACCTTTATCTAAATTAAACCCCATCTGCCACTCCTCAGCTCATTGGTCTATCTGATTAAGAACCCATTGTAATCTGAGGTAACCTTCTTGGCTGTCCACTACACCTCCAATTTTGGTGTCATCAGCAAACTTACTAACTGTACCTCTTATGTTCACATCCAAATCATTTATATAAATGATGAAAAGTAGTGGACCCAGCACCGATCCTTGTGGCACTCCACTGGTCACAGGCCTCCAGTCTGAAAAACAACCCGCCGCCGCCACCACCCTCTGTCAGTTCTGTTATAACACGTTTCTTCAATGCAAATTGGCTTTAATGTGATTGAAAAATTTTGACCAGTATTTGTAGAACATGAACTTTCCTTATAGCCAATATAACGTGATTCCAGCCCCATTAGTGTAAATGGCGTTGCTCTTGCACAATTTTCTTATAATGCGAGGTTGCAAGAGAATGGGACTATCGTGTTACATCAGAACCAACCTGTACTCTAAAATAGATGGAAAGTCAGATTGTGAGAGGGATACAAATAGTTTGCAGAGATATATTGATAAGCTAAGTAGGTGGACAAAAAAAAATCGCCATTGAAGTATAATGTGTGACAATGTGAAATTCTTCATTTTGGAAGAAAGAACAAATGAACAGAATGTTATTTAGCTGCAGAGAAATAACAGAAAGCTACAACACAGGGACTTGGAAATACTTGTGTACGTAACACAAAAAGCTAGCACACAGGTCAACAAAAAAAATCAGGAAGACTAATAGAATGTTGATCCTTCAAGAGCTTTGGAATTTAAGAGTGGGGAAGTCTTGCTACAACTGCATAAGGTGCTGGTGAGACCCCATCTGGAGTATAAGAACAAAGAAAAGAATAAAGAACAATACAATACAGGAACAGGCCCTTCAGCCCTCCAAAACAGTGCTGACACTTGTTGCCCTTCTGTACTAAAACTGTCTTCACTTACAGGATCGTTATCCCTCTATTCCCCTCCTATCTATTCCTTCATCCAGGTGCTTCTTGAATCGTTTTATTATGTCTGCTTCCACCAGCTCCTCTGGCAGCACATTTCAGGCACTTATCACCCTTTGCATGGAAACACTTGCCTTGCACATCTCTTTTAAACCTCCCTAAGCTATGCACCTTGAACCTGTGTACCCTAGTAGTTGACCCCTTCTCTCTTGGTAAACATCCTGGTAAACTTCTTATGTACCCTCTCCAATGCATCCACATCCTTCTGGTAGTATGGTGACCAGAACTGTATGCAAAATTCCAAATGTAGCCTAACTAAACTTCTGTAAAGCTGCAGCATAACTTGCCTAGCCTAATGATCAATGCCCCTTCCAGTGAAGGTAAGCGTGCCATAGGCCTTTTTACTACCTTATCTATCTGTGCTGCCCCTTTCATGATCCACCTACCTATCAATACTCCTAACGGTTCTGCCATTCACTGTAAAGTTTCCACCCATACTTGACCTACAAAATGCATCAACTCCATCTGCTATTTTTTCTGCCCATGCCTCCAACTGATTTGTATCCTCTGACAATCCTCCTCGCTATCTGCAACTCCATCAATCTTTGTATCATCCACAAACTTACTAATTAGACCAGCCATGTTTTCCTTCAAATCATTTATGTGGACCACGAACAGCAAAAGTCCCCGCATTGTTACCTGTGGAACACCAGTCGTCACAACCCTCCAATCCGAAAAGCATCCTTCCACCGCTTCCTTCTGTCTTCTATGACTAAGTCAATTCTGTATCCACCTTGCCAGTTCACCCCTGATACCAACCCGGTACCTTTTGTACCAGTCTGTCATGAGGAACTTTGTCAAAGACTTTACTGAAGTCCATGTAGACAACATCAACTGCTTTTCCCTCATCAATCATCTTTGTCACCTTCTCAAAAAAACTTGACTAAGGTAGTGAAGCATGACCTCCCCACACAAAACCATGCTGTCCATAGCTAATTGGTCCATTTGCTTCTAAATGCTTATCAATGTTATCATTTTCTAATAATTCCCTACCATCAATATGAGGCTCACAAGCCTGTAATTTCCTGGATTATTCCTGCTTCCCTTCTTAAACATTGGCTGTTCTCCAGTCTTCTGGCACATCACCTGTGGCCAAAGAGAAGACAAAGATGTCTGTAAGTGCTCCAGCAATTTGTTCTTTTGCCTCCCTCAGTATTCTGGGATAGATCCCATCATGACTCAGGGACTTATCTAACTTAATACTTTTTAAGATACACAACACCATTTTTTTAATAGCAACTTGGCTTAGAAATTTGACACTCTCTTCTCTGAGATCATCCTCCACCGATTCCTTTTCTTTGGTGAATACTGACGCAAAGTATTCATTGAGGACCTACCCTACCTCCCCTGGCTCCACACATGGATTCCATCCTTTGAGTGGGGCACCCCTTTTCATAGCTACCCTCTTGCTTTTTATATGTGGATAAAAAGTCTTAAGATTCTCCTTAATCCTGTTTGTTAATAGCTCTTTCTAATTCTGTGTTTAAATTCTTTCCTACTTATGTACTTTCAGGGCTTCTTCAGTTCCCATCACCCTAGTCCTTGCATATGCTTCCTTTTTCCTTTTGACTAAAGTCATAACATCCCTGGTCATCCAAGGTTCATGTAACTTTCCATACCTATGCTTCATTCTCGCTCCTAAACTCTTATCAACTGCCATTTGAAATCTGATGTGGATTTATCTCAAACAGCAGCCTCTAATCAAAATTCTCCATTTCTTGCCTAATTTCATTGTAGTTCACCTAACCCCAATTTAACACCTCCACCCGAGGACTGCGTTATGTCCGTCCATGAGTATCTTAAAACCCACAGTTTTATGGTCACTACTCCTGAAATGCTCTTCACTGAAACTCCACTAACCTGGATGAGCTCATTTCTCAAAGCCAGGTCCAGTATAACCCCTTCCCTGATTGGGCTATTTAAATACTGTGCCAAGAAACCCCCCCCCCGAATGGTCCTTACAAATTCTGCCCCAAGGCCCTTACACAAAGTGAATTCCAGTTAAAATCACCCACCACAACAACTCTGCTGTTTTTATATCTTTCCAAAATCTATCTACTTATTCTCTCCTCTGTCCCTCTCTGGCTGTTGAGAGGCCTGTAGTATGTATCCCCAGCATTGTGATTTCACCTTTCCTATTCCTGAGTTCTACCCATATTGTGTCTCTGCATCAGTCTGCCGACATATCCTCCCTCAGTACAGCTGTGAGATACTCCTTTACCAGGAATGCAACTCCCCCACCCCATTTACATCTCTATCACACCTGAAACATCTAAGAGCTAAGAAACATCCTGTACCTCTTTGAGCCAAGTCTCTGCGATTGCAATAAAATTATGGTTCTCTGTTCATCTATCTTACCTATTAGACTTCTCGCATTGAAACACCTGCATTTCCGATCACATCTCCTGCTCTTTTCAGCGGATTTCCCTGCCTGTTCTTGTTCTTAGTCCTGTTTGCCTTGGTTTCTACCTCTTCCTCAATTTCTACAGCTACTGCCCTCCTCCTCTGCTTCCTCGCCTTGCCACACTAGTTCAAACCAAATCATCCGCCACCTCCAAACCAACTCCACCACCGGGGATATATTTCCCTCCCCACCCCTTTCCCCCTTCTGCAAAGACCGTTCCCTCCGTGACTACCTGGTCAGGTCCACGCTCCCCCAACAACCCACCCTCCCATCCTGGCACCTTCCCCTGCCACCGCAGGAATTGCAAAACCTGTGCCCACACCTCTTCCCTCACCTCCATCCAAGCCCCTAAAGGAGCATTCCACATCCATCAAAGTTTTACCTGCACATCCACCAATATCATTTATTGTATCCGTTTCTCCCGATGCGGTCTCCTCTACATTGGGGAGACTGCGTGCCTCCTAGCAGAGCGCTTTAGGGAACATCTCCGAGACACCTGCACCAATCAACCACACCACCCCGTGGCCCAACATTTCAACTCCCCGTCCCACTCTGCCAAGGATATGGAGGTCCTGGGCCTCCTTCACCGCCGCTCCCTCACCACCCGACGCCTGGAGGCAGAACGCCTCATTTTCCACCTCGGAACACTTCAACCCCAGGGCATCAATGTGGACTTCAACAGTTTCCTAATTTCCCCTTCCCCCACCTCACCCCAGTTCCAACCTTCCAGCTCAGCACTGTCCCCATGACCTGTCCTACGTGCCTATCTTCCTTTCCACCTATCTACTCCACACTCCTCTCTGACCTATCACCTTCATCCCCACCCCCACTCACCTATTGTACTCAATGCTACTTTCTCCCCACCCCCACCCCGTCTCATTTATCTCTCCACCCTTCAGGCATTCTGCCTATATTCCTGATGAAGGGCTTTTGCCCGAAACATCGATTTTACTGCTCCTCGGATGCTGCCTGAACTGCTGTGCTTTTCCAGCACCACTAATCCACACTAGTTTAAACCCTCCCTAACCACTCTACCAAGTTAACCCCTCCCCTGGCAAGGAGATGAGTCCCAGTTCTGCCCAGGTGTAATCCATCCAGTTTGTATAGGTCCCACCTCCCCCAGAAATGGTCCCAAAGCCCCACACATCTGAAACCCTCCTCCTCATACTATCTTTTCAGCCACGTGTTCATCCTATATATCCTGCTGTCTCCACCTGACTAACTCATGGCACTGGTAGTAATCCTGAGATAACTCCCATTGAGGTCTTACATTTTAACTTCCTTCCTCGTTCTCTATATTCTGCTTTTAGGACCTGATCCCCTTTTTTAACCTATGACGTTAGTACCAATGTGTACCATGACCACTGGCTGTATGACCCCCCCCCCCCCCGCCTTCAGAATGACCTACAACCACTCCAAGACACCCAAAACACTACACCAGGGAGGCAACACACCACCCTGGACACTCAATTGTGGCCACAGAAACACTTATCTATTCCCTTTACAATTGAACCCCCTATGACTATGACATTTTTATGAAGGAAGTGAGGATTGCAGATGCTGGAGATCAGAGTTGAGAGTGTGGCACTGGAAAAGCACAGCAGGTCAGGCTGGACTGTGACATTTCTTTGCCTATTTCTCCCTCCCTCTGCAGCAGAACCAATGATGGTGCCATGAATTTGGCTGCTCTTGTTATCCCCTGAAAGGCCATTCCTCTCAACAATATCTGAAATATTAAAGCAAGGAAATAGCCAAAGGAGATTCCTGCCCTCCCTGCGTCCCCTCCTGCTCTGCCTGGTGGTCACCCATTCCCTTCCTGCCTGTAGAGTCTGAATCTGCAGTGTGACCATCTCTCGATCTGTGCTATCATGATATTCTCTGGTTTGCAAGTGCTCCACAGTGTCCCAGACACCACTCAATCCCTGAATCCCAGGCTTCCAGGAGCTGCAACTGGAGACACTTGTTACACGCATGCAGGTCCTGGGCACTGGATATGTGCCCAGCTTCCCATATCGAGCAAGAGGAGCAGAGAACCATTTGGAGCTCTCCTGCCATGACTTACCCCATTAACTTAATTAATCTTACAATGTCAAATGCTTTTAATACTGAATTGAAGCTGCTGATGATCTCTGCTCCTATAACAATTTCTTAAAGCTTACCTGCTGCTCACCAACTGTTTTGCATTCCTTTACCTGGTGGAAGGTTGACTGCCCCAACATTCCTCTCTCAATGTTCTGCCTCTTTTTGTCTGAACCTTGCCTCCTTTTTGTTTTGGTTAGAGGAGGAAGGGTGCTGACTGTTCCTTAACACCAAGTTCTTTCACGATGTCCTTCACACCCACACTGACTGCAAAATCCACTCCCAGACTGCTTTTATTAATTTCAAAAATATACTTTATTCGTAATAAATCTCTTTGTGTATATATACATTATTCAGTTCAGAACAGTTACATATCAAATAAGAAAACAAAACATTGGACTTTGCATCCAAACAAGCTAAAGACCTCTCTTGTGCATAACAATAATTTATTTACATATACTTGTGACAATAGTAGGGTTTGATAGCTGAAAGAACCCCCATTTACCTTCATAGGATGACATCAGACAGTGGTCTTTCTCCACTGTGCCTTGGCAGTAGCTGCCCCAGGCTTTAGTGCATCCCTCAGCACATAGTCCTGGACCTTGGACTGCGCCAGTCTGCAAATTTTTTATTTCTTTCAAAATTATCCTTTATTCATAAAAAAGCTCTTAGTCACAAATTAAGATTGGTTCTCTAAAGTTGCATATCAGGTAAACAATCAGAACATTGGACTGTGGGGAAGGTCGCTGGTTTGATTTTGGATAGAATTAAAGTCCAAAATTTTGTTTGTTTATTTATTTATTTGACACACAACTGTACAGTCCACTCCCAGACTGCAAGCAAATGTTGTCTCAGCACCCTCTGGTTGGATGCTCTTCCTCCTGGTGACCAGGGATGGTCTTCCACAGTGCCTTTCACATCCATGTTGACTGTGAAGTCCACTCCCAGAATGCAAACAAGCAATGTCCTGCACCCTTGGATGTGAGTAGTTTTGGTTCCATTATTTAAGGAAAGGTATAATTTCATTGGAGGCAGTTCCAGAACATTAATTAGTCTGATCCATGATCTGGAGGAGAGGCTAACCATGCTGGGACTCTATTCATTGGAGTTTAGAAGAAGGTGATATGATCCCATTGAAACATATAGGGTTCTTAAGGGGCTTGACAGAGTAAATACCGAGGGAGAGTCTAGGATCAGAGGGCATACTCTCACAATAAAGGGGTGCCAATTTAAGATTGAGATGAGGAGGAATGTGTTCCTAGGTTTGAGTGTCTTTGGAATGCCTTGTCAGATAGCTGTGGGAGCAATGTCCTTGTGCATATTTAAGGCTGAGGTAGATTCTTGATCAGCGGGGGCAATTGAGGTAACAGGGAAAATGCAGGAAAGCAAATGGTAGAAATGTCGGGACAGCAATGATCGTATTGAACAGTGGAGCAGGCTCACGGGGCTGAATGGCCTGCTCCTGTTCCTATTTCTTATGGTTTAACACCTGGAGCTGTAGATAAGATTAGATTCCCTACAGTGCGGAAACAGGCCCTTCCGACCAACCAGTCCACACCGAAGAGTAACCCACCCAGACCCATTTCCCTCTGAAGAATGCACCTCACACTACGGGCAATTTACCATGGCCAATTCACCTGACCTGCACATCTTTGAACTGTGGTAGGAATTAACCGGTGTCAGTTTTCTTCTTTCCCCTGAAGTCACTCATATTTTCATTTGCTGTTTTTACCTCAGCTATGTTGGTCGAAAGCGGATGCAAGTGGACCATCCAGAAAAGTCGGTGCCTGGCATTAGGAACCTTGTAGAAGCAGATTATTCCTACTGGACACTGGCCTACGTTTTATCTCAGCAGGGGGCCAAGAAGCTGGTGGCAGCTGAACCTTTTGGGAAGATGTTGCCGGTGGATGAATTTCTACCCATCATGTACAATAAACATCCGATGTAAGTCACTCGCACGTTCTGGGTGCTGGGGGTTGGAGGGTGGGGGAGGGCCCTGGTCCAACAATGAAGAGAATAGCAAAAAGCATCCTAGTCTCTTCCCCATAACTAGCATCTGTCAAGAAAAAATGCTAGAGGTGGATTTGTCTAGCAGTTTACACAGTAGAGATGTTTCCTGATGGGTAGTTGTCTTGGTACAATCTACAAAAGCAGCAGCTAGCTAGATTTTCATAGATGAGGTGTAAATGAACAACATTGGACCTATTATTTACCCTTTATTGACTGATTTTCTGTCAATCTCACTAGATTTCCCTTCCCATCATGGATTTAAGTCCGGTCCCAGCAATGACTGTCTCTTTGAGGGGAATGTGGAATATTCTTTCTTCTACTCCTACTCAGATACCCATCTATAATTCTTTCTCAGGTACCTCGACTATACCAGCTTACACACCAATTCACACAGGGATTCCACTTCAATCCCTCAGTTTTTCTGTCTCCATCATATGTGTTCTGACGATGCCAACTTCCACTGGACTGCCTCCAACATCATCTCCTTTTGGCCTCTAACATGGATCCATCCCTACACTTTTCAGTTGTGTTCGATCCCATCTCCTGCACTTCTGCCCTCTTCCCTTTCCTTCCCTCCTAGAACAGCAATAGGATTCCCATTTCCTTGCTTTCCATCCTGCCAGTTTCCACATGCAAAGGATCATTCTCTGACATTTCCATCAGTTGCAGCAGGATGCCACACTAAACACATCATCCCTTCGCTCCATTGTCAAGTGTTCTGGAGGAAGGACTCCTTTATTGGAACCATGATCTACTCTTCCATCACTCCTTACATTTCGTCCTTCCCCCATGGCACCTTCCTGTATAATCAGAGTGTTACACTTTCTATCCCCACCTTCCTCCTCACTGTACAAAAACCTAAGTCCATTTTACAGGTAAAGCGCGTTTTCACTTGTGCTTCTTTCTAAGTCGGAGAAAGTGAGGATTGCAGATGCTGGAGATCAGTATCGAAATGTGTGCTCCTGGAAAAACACAGCAGGTCAGGCAGCATCCGAGGACAGTTGGCATTTCAGGCATGAGCCCTTCAACAGGAATGCTTATGCCCTAAACGTCGATTCTCCTGCTCCTCGGATGCTGCCTGACCTGCTGTGCTTTTCCAGCACCATACTTGACTCTGATCTCCAGCATCTGCAGTCTTCACTTTCACTCCTGCTGGGTGCCTCTACCATTCTCTTTGTTTTAGATTTCTGGCTTCATGGCACGGTGGCACAGTGGTTAACAGTGCTGCCTCTCAGTGCCAGAGACCCAGGTTCAATTCCCACCTCAGGCAACTCTGTGTGGAATTTGCACATTCTCCCCGTGTCTGCGTGGGTTTCCTCCGGGTGCTCCGGTTTCCTTCCAAAAATCCAAAAATGTGCAGGTTAGGTGAATTGGCCATGCTAAATTGCCCGTAGTGTTAGGTGAAGGTGTAAATGTAGGGGAATAGGTCTGGGTGGGTTGCGCTTCGGCGGGTCAGTGTGGACTTGTTAGGCCAAAGGGCCTCTTTCCAACTGTAAGTAATCTAAATTACGATGCTGAAGACCTGAAACAAAAACAGAAATTGCTGGAGAAACTCAGTAGGTCTGGCAGCATCTGTGTCAAGAAAGTAGAGTTAATGTTTTGAGTCCAGTGACTCAACACTCTAGTTCTGATGAAAGGTCATCAACTTCTCCAGTAACTTCTGATTTTGTTTCCAGCTCCATTATTTTGTTCTATTTGAGAACATAAGTTAAAGGAGATCATTCACAAGATCTTGTACCCCCCTGTTACGATATCAATTTGGTCTGGATTAAGCCTCTGGTAGATGCTATCCCACCACCAGTACATCTCTAGCAGTTCAAACATATAACCGAATATGGAAGTTGACCCATGAACAGTAAGAGAGGATGTGCATTCAGGGCAAGAGGAAATTTGGAGGTATCTCCTTCCAAAAGTTAATGAAATTGAAGGAGAATTGAAACACAGTTTTGTTCTCTGTTCAAGTGGGCCAACCTCAATGACTGAGTGAATAAATACCTCAATGTGACTGAAATAACTCCATAGAGGCCGGTATACCATCACCAGGTCACCCTTAATTTACACGTGCAAACACTGATCCAGCTCCCTCAGAACCAGCTCTCAGAGTGAACAAGATGTCTGACACTCCTGAGCTCAGGGCTCCTTGATTGGATCAGATTAACAGCCCCACTCAGGGAACTTGTATTCTATGATGTACATCTGATTGACCCTGTTACCGTCACTTAAAGGTTTAGCCACTGGGTGAAGTTCCTCCAACTCTGCTTTTGGTACCAGTGGCATGTAATGGACAGTAGCTTGCCTTTTATGCTGAGCATCTTGGAAGAAATTCTCCTTTTCAGGCAGCAACAGCATCGAAGTCTGCTGTGTCCATCTCAAATTCCAAGGTGTCTTAAACGGGGAAGGAAAGCCCAAAGTTTCTGGAACAGTTGAAAAAAACAGTCAAGGAGCCGGGCACGTTTTGCTACCATTTGCAAGTTTGCAGCTTTCATATGTTGTTTGGTCAGGACTGTCACACTATATAACGTTGGATATTTATACGTCATTTGGACTTGACCTTGTGTCAACCATGACTTTTTACCATGCACGGCCTTTCCCATGTTTCCTGCGTCAAACATGGTCCCTGGAAGTAAATCATCTCTAATTCAGCAGAGTCTTGTGTCAGGTATTGGTGTTCTCAATGTCGTTTCACCTTCCACCCACCTAGCCCCAGGTCCAAGATGACCAGGTTTAACCTGGTGTAGAGTCTTCCCCCCCCCCCACCCCATCCCAATAGCGACTTTGCTGGAGCAATCCTTGTAGTTACATGAAGAGTGGTTCTAGAATCAAATAGGAATGGAGCAGTTCCTGCTGCGAAGCTGTTGGCTGTTTCTTTAAGCTTGCCTTCAAAATTTGGACTGCTCTTTCAGCTTGACCATTGGCAATTGAGTAGTATGGAGCTATCATTATTTTTATTTATTTGTTTTGTGGGATGTGGGTGTTGCTGGCTGGACCAGCAATTATTGTCTGGCCCTAGTAACCTTTGAGACGATGTTGGTGAGCTGCCTTCTTAAACTGTTGCAGTCCATCTGCTCTGGGTTGACCCACAATGCCTTTAAGGAGGGAATTCCAGGATTTAACCCAGCGACAGTGAAGGAATAGCAATATATTTCCAGGTCAGGATGGGGATTGGCTTGGTGTGGAACTTGAAGCTGCTGCCCTTGGATTTCTAGGTGGAAGTGGTCATCAGTTTGGAAGATGCTGTCTCAGGATCTTTGGTAAATTTCTGCAGTGAATGTAGATGGTACACACTGCTGCTACTGAACATCGGTGGTGGAGGCAGTGGATGCTTGTGGATGCAGTGTCCATCAAGCGGGCTGCTTTGTCCTGGATTGTGTCAAGTTTCTTGCGAGTTGTTGGAGCTGCACTCATCCAGGCAGGTGAGGAGTATTTGAGGTGGTGAACAGTTTTGGGGAGTCAGGAGAGGAGTTACCCGCTGCAGTATTCCTAGCCTCTGACCTTCTCTTGTAGCCACTGTATTTATATGGTGAGTCTAGTTGAGTTTCTGATCAATGATGGCACTCAGGATGTTGATAGTGGGGAATTCAATGACGGTAACATTGTTGAATGTAAAGGGGCGGTATTGGATTTGGCATTTGCATGCTGTGAATGTAACTTGCCACTTGTCAGCCCAAGCATGGATATTGTCCAGTTCTTATTGCATTTGGACAAAGACTGATACAGTATCTGAGGAGTCGCAAATGGTGCTGAAAATTGTGCAATCATTGGCAAAAATCCCCATTTTTGACTTTATGATGGAGTCAAGGTCATTGATGAAGCAACTGAAGATGTTTGGGCCTAGGACACTGCCCTGAGGAACTTCTGCAGAGTGTCCTGGAGCTGAGATGACTGACCTCCAACAACCACAACCATCTTCCTGTATGTCAGGTATGACTCTAACCACCAGAGAGTTTGCCCCGATACCCATTGATTCCAGTTTTGCTTGGGATCCTTGATGTCACACTTGGTCAAATGCAGACTTGATGCTGAGAGCTGTCACTCTCACCTCACCTCTGGAATTCAGCTGTTCTGTCCATGTTTGAACCAAGGCTGTAATGAGATCAGGAGCTGAGCGGCCCTGGCAGGACCTGAACTAGGCGTTAGATTATTACTGAGCAGGTGCTGCTGGTAACACTGTTAACACTTTCCAAGCCTTTGTTGATGATGATTACCATTTGACTTTTGGAAATGCTCAAATTCCCTGTTGGTAACTGATGGTGTATTATCTGTGACAAACACTTCCAGGAGTCTGGGCATTGCCAAAGATGTGCACAGTTTTTCTATTGTTACCCCCATGTTTGACAAATGAACTCTATCCATACCCAGCCATTTGGGGTGTCTGCAGTGACTAAGAACATTGAACCCTTGAAAGGAAATGCATAGTTGACATGTAACTGAGTCCAGGGTTTACCTGGCCATTCCCCTGAAAGTGGGAGAGCTGCTGGTGCTAGTTTTCGATGTCTGCACTCTGTGCATTGCCCCATCAATGCAGCCATGTCTGCATCCAATCCAGGCCATCAGACACAATATCCCACCAACATAATCATTTTGGAAATTCCTGGATGACCCTGATAGAATTCACCCAGTATCTAGCGATGACCTTTACTCAGGAAACTCACTCTTGCTCCCTATAATATTGTGCTGTCCCCTACTGTGATCCAGTCTCTGAATTCAAAAGGGTTTCAATTCCGGTCATAATGGCCCTTTGGTTTTCTCCATCGCCACCAGCTGGTTTAGTTTTCCTGGGCCAAATGTTTCTGTGCCCAAAGTGTGATATTGTTAGCTATGACTGGAAGTGTGTCCAGACTTCCAGCGACTGTACCACTGGCAGTGTATCGGACAGTGGGAGGGATCTCAGCACATTTGTTACATGGCCTCCCAGACAGTATTCCAACTTGTAATTATGTGCACTTCGTATTCGAGCCTGAATTTAGCCTGAAGCTGTGGGTGGCACTGCCTTGTGCTCTTTAAGTAGACCTAGCAGGGGCTTGTGGTCTGTTTATTATTATAAATTATTACGTAAACGTATTGGCGGAATTTCCTGACTCCAAATATGACCACTAAACCTTCCTTCTCAAAGTGTGTGTATTTACACTTTGCATTATCCAAAGTCTGAGGTGCATACACAATTATTTGTTGTACTCCATTAGTCCATCAATGAGCTGATACTAAACTGATATTGTACAGGGAGATATTGCATGTCAATACCTGATCTCACTTGGAATCATAGTATACCAACACCTTCAAGGATGATAACTGTTTATTCATTTCCCTGAAACGTATGGGTTGAATATAAACAGTTCCAAGGCTGACCCTTTTTTTAAGAGTTGATGCAAACGAGCCAGGATGGAGGCCAAGTTATGTATGAACTTTCTGTAATAGTTCACTAACTCAAGGAAAGACCTCAGCTCAGGTACAGAGGTAGGTTATGGACCAGGCCAGACCCCCCTCAATATATTTTAAGAAGGTAGCTTAGACCCTAAATTTTTCTGATTTTAAAAGTGGATGTACCAGGTGTGATGCAACTGGTCAAAGCACTCAGTAATTTATTTAAATACTATAGGAAAAAACACAAACAAAAGGAAGCAGAATTTAGAATAACTTAACCGTTGGAAAACCTATCTGAATATTTGATACAGTAACTTAACTGTTCCAATACAGTAATATTCCCAAACACACCTCCTGGGCAAAGGTAAATTAAAACACAGATTCTTACAGGCAGAAAGGAACAACATCCAGAGAAGGTCAGTTAAGAACCATTTACTGAGGCTTGCAACCCTTCTGGACTCCAACATCTTGTGACTGCTACATCTAAAACCTAGAAAGCCCGAACTGGGAGAACTGGCCACTCCCTTCCATTGTACAACTGTTTTAAAAATAACCTAAAGGCCTCCTCTGATTGTTGACTTACAGTCTTTCATAGCCATTTCAGCACCTCCGCCTTTACAACCTCTCTTCAAAAGAAAAAATCCCAGGAGAAACTGACCTCTTTAAAGTGACAGCGTCATCACAAATGTAAACAGGGGAACCTTTGATTGCCCTCACTTTATCTTCCAACGTCACTCATATCGATAGCCACCTTGAATGGCTCAGCATAATTAAGTGTGGCTGACACTGGGGCAATGGTTAAAACAGCTTTCAGGCTGCCAAGTGCCTTCTGACAATCCTCTGCTGAAATTTTCTGTATTTTAATATGTCAGTGGAGCACCACATTGAAAATTTGGTCGAAACTTCCAATAAAACATACTCAATCCCAGGAATTGTAGTACTGCCCTGTTCATCAAGGGAATGGGAACTTACCAATAATTTTTGTTTTCACGTTCCATGGGCCCATCTATCTATGCCAAATGATGTGGCCCAAGAATGTGATTTGGGCTTTCTCGAACTCTTAGTCAGGTTCATAATCAAGCCTGCCTCCCAAATTCAACTGCACAATGCCAAAAGATACTTCCATGTGTGACTAAAAATCACCAGGTCGTCAATGTACACCATTCAACTGCATAATCCAGAAATGACTTTATTGGTTAGTCTTTGGAATGTGACTGGCGTATTTTTAAATTAAAACTAAAATTTAAAAATAAACTAGTACAGTGACTGAGAGAAAGTGAGGACCGCAGATGGTGGAGAGTGAGAGTCGATAAGTGTGGTGCTGGTCAGGCAGCATCCGAGGAGCAGGAGAGTCGATGAAGAATGAAGAGTCCAGAATGCACCAGTGATTAACATCAGGAAAATTGTTCTTCAGATTTAGTGTAGATGTGTCGTAGAATACACTAAAGTGATGGAACTAGAGAAGCTGCTGTGGGATATTGTCACCTGAATGTTTTATAAGCTTATTAAAACCAGGTAAGCTATGATCATATCAGACGCAGAGCAGACTTGAAAGGCCAAGTGGCTGACCCTCATTCTTTGTTCATACCTCGAAAAATTTTATTATTTACTTGTGCAGCGATATTCAACATACATTTTAAACTGTTACATACAGACACGCTAACATTTCTGTCTGTGATTCCCAGGCTTTGGTAGTATGTGGTTAACAGTGGCCCCAGGAGTTCTGCAGTTTTTCAGAGATCTTGAAATCAATGTTTAGAATACTCTAAGATTACATACAGATGTTATATACATGCCCAAACTTTCTACTTGTCTTTCTGATAGGGGAGGGAGAGCTTTGCTTTCGATCAAACTTGTGCACCATTTGACTTCAATCTGCATTCCTTTGTTGCATTATTGTATGGAGTTTATTCTGTTAAGTCAATAGCCCAGCCAAGAGCTTTATCCACGGTTTAAGAGGGTTTTACTGACGTTGGTGAGTTTGTATGTCTCAGGAGGTAGATTCATTGCAGTCAGTTGTGGAAAATATAGCAGATCAAATATAATTTTGTTAATTGTTTATTACATCTTTTAACAGGGAAGATTATATGAAGTTCTATGAACCTCGGGATTTAAAAGCCTTTTCAGTGGAGCCATTGCTGATTTACCCAACGCATTACACTGGGGAACCAGGCTATGTTAGTGATACCGAAACCTCCATAATCTGGGACAATGATGAAATACAAACGGACTGGAACCGCAACTTATCCAGAAAAACTAGGGAACAGGGAGAGATTGGGGCCGAAGCTCAGAATACAGAGGCACTGCAACCCCAAACGCCCATTGACACAGCTTCTCGAGATGAATTATGATGTGGTTCTGCACTATTCGGCTCTGATCTGTGATCAGGGCCAATGTTTCTCTGTCAAACCTATGTGGTTTGGGGAAAAAAATATCATGTCTGCTGGAAGGCAATTACAAAATCTCTTGGAATAATGTGACATAGAATCAAGTGAAAGCTGTAGTATCTCTTCATTGGGCTTCTTGCATCTTTTCAAAAGGTGACCACTGATTTTAGCAATCAGGTATCAGTTACTATTGGATTAGTTGAAATCTTCAAAGTGGTTCCTTTCTTTCCACTTCCTTATGTCTTGTATTGGCTTTCACCTGTTATATATCGCTCCACTATTTTAAGGAAGAGCCAATGGGTGTGGGATCTCCTTAGTGCTGTCCAGAGGATAGCCCTTTTTCTGCTACTGTGCAACTTCATGCAGATATCTGCCTCTCAAAAGAATCTATGGTCACATACTGGTATAGGAACTGAGCAGGGCTCAAAATAGTATGACTAACTCTTCAACTGCTGCAAACCAATGAGGGCTAGATTTTCAAAATTGCTGTTATCACAAGGGTGCTTTTGGTGCCACATTCAATATTCAGAATAACACTTAGTATTTCTGCTAGTCCAGAATTTCTCTAAGTGGTACTAGTTTTACCAGCTTTGTTACTTTAAATAATTGTGTGTTGTGTGTCTGTGCATGTGGTTGTTTCTATTTATTTCTGTTCCTCAGTGGCTTGCAATTCTTGCTGTATTGAATCAGAAGCAAAATGATGCCATTCTTCTCTCTCCAGAAGGACATTATTGTTGGTTTTCCTCCAAGATCAGTGCAAAACTCTACAGTTAATTTTAGGCCCTTTACTTCATGGTTGAGTTTTGCCGCTATGAGCTGGTACAACATGGAAGTTTGAGTATTGATGAAAAAAAACATTTATGTGAAGTCTTTACGCATCAGGACACTCTCAAAAGTACCAACTTAAAGGGAGAAAACATTCAAACTGTATGGGCAATGAGTGCTGATTGGTACAGGATTAGAAAATGGACCCAAACTGCCTAGCCTTGTGGCTTGTTTTGATTCCTCAACATCGGAGATTGCCATTCCCTGATTCATTTAGCAGGACAATGCCTTGACTCATCAGTCAAGCTGCCAATTTAGAATTTAGCAAAGTTTAGCTGTCAACTGTCCATCATCATCTAACCAGTCCATTTTCCATCAAGCATAGTGCACTTTCCAACCCATCAAAACTCTTTTCTTGTGCAGTGTAAAGTGTTGTTTCCCTTTATGTCGATATTCTTGCAGCTATCCTGATGAATGTAAAACTTGAAAAATACATGTCCTATTTTACAGCAATACCCAAGTTGTGTATTTGAATATGGGAACTCTTTGCTAATGGAGGTATCCAACATACAGCTGATATGATTAAAATGGAATCTAGTTTTCGGACTTGAGATGATTTAACCCCCCGATGAGCCCATTCTGTTCTTGCAAATCGTCTTTGAATGTTGTATCAGTCTGGCTGTTGGAAGATAATTTTGGAAAATTGATCATTTCTGTTAACTGCTATTTAATAAATTGTTGAAAGTGTGGAAAATGCATTCTGTTCTATGCATAAAAATATATTTTGTGAAATCAGGAGATACGCACAGTACAAATAGAAATTTCATTTAATGCTGCCTGGACAAGACTAAAGTTAAAAATCACACAACACCAGGTCATAGTCCAACAGGTTTAATTGGAAGCACACTAGCTTTCAGAGTGACGCTCCTTCATCAGGTGATAGTGGAGGACTCAATCCTAACACACAGAATTTATAGCAAAAATTTACAGTGTGATGTAACTGAAATTATACATTGAAAGATTGATTGTCTGTTAAGCCTTTCATCTGTTAGAATACGGTGATAGTTTCACTTCTTGCATGTGTAAATCACAAAACCTTTTAAAAAGTTGCATTCTCAGGTTAGCTGTTAACAATGGTGATAGCTAGACAATATGTTGAAGGTGTTAGCCCCCTGTATTCTTTGTCTGTGCCATGACGTTTAGATTGATTCTAATCTAAAAAGTGAGATAATGGAGTTCTACATGAATGTATGCAGTTTTTGAGCAAAGTACAATGTAACCCTGCAAATACAAATTCACCCCACAAAATATATGTGTGCATGATGGCCAACTCATCGACCACCAGTTCCAAAGTGCCACAGCAAGGAACCGTAATGACCTCCTCAGAAGACAGACACGTGCTGCAATCGACAGGGTACCCTTCGGTGTTCAGTATTTCCCAGGAGCTGAAAAACTACGTCATGTTCTTTGTGACCTGCAACACATTATCAATGAGGATGAGCACCTCACCAAAACCTTCCCACACCTCCACTACTTGCCTTTAAACAACCACCAAACCTCAAACAGATCATTGTTCGTAGCAAACTGCCCGGATCTCAGGACAACTCCATACAACTCGGTCACGGTAAGCGCTGCAAGACGTGTTAGAGTGTGGACATAGATACCACCATTACACATGGGAACACCTCCCACATTGTACATGGCAGGTACTCGTGACTCAGCCAACGTTGTCTATCTTATACGTTGCAGGCAAGGATGCCCTGAGGCAAAGTACATTGGGAAAACTGAGCAAAGTCTACGACAACGGATGAATGGGCACCGCACAACAATCAACAGACAGGAGTGCTTCCTCCCATTGGGGAATGCTTTAGTGGTCCAGGATATTTGACCTCGGACCTTCGGGTGACCATCCTCCAAGGTGGACTTCGGGACAGGCAGCAGCGAAAAGTAGCCAAGCAGAGGCTGATAGCTAAGTTCGGTATCCATAGGGAGGGCCTCAACTGGGACCTTGGGTTCATGTCACATTACAGGTGACCAACATTGCACTATACACACACACAGACACTCCTACACACACTCTCTCTCATACACACACACACACACACACACACACAGGCACTCCTATACACACAGATACCCACACAGACACCCGCACACACCCTTACAGACACACACTCCCACACTCACACATGCACCCCCTCATAGACTTAAGACACTCTACACTCACTACACACACACACACACACACACACACACACACACATATTTTCTCACACTCACAACTCCCACCCCAGACAGACACACACGCAGACAGACAAAGACCCACATGCACACATATATTTTGTGGGGTGAATTTGTACTTGCAGGGTTACATTGTACTTTGCTCAAAAATTGCATGCATTCATGTAAAACTCCATTATCTCACTTTTTAGATTAGAATCAATCTAAACATCATGGCACAGACAGAGAACACAGGGGGCTAACACCTTCAACATATTGTCTAGCTATCACCATTGTTAACAACTAATCTGAGAATGCAACTTTTTAAAAGAAGGTTTTGTGATTTACACATGAAAGAAGTGAAACTATCATAGTATTCAAACAGATGAAAGACTTAACAGACAATCAATTTTTCAATGTATAATTTCAGTTACATCACACTGTAAATTTTTGCTATAAATTCCGTGCGTTAGGATTGAGCCCTCCACTATCACCTGATGAAGGAGCGACGCTCCGAAAGCTAATGTGCTTCCAATTAAACCTGTTGGACTATAACCTGTTGTAGTGTGATTTTTAACTTTTTACACCCCAGTCCAACACTGGCATCTCCAAATCATGGGCAAGACTAGTAAACGCAAATTTGTGTTTATAGGGAAAGAACTGAGATCTTAACTGGCTCACTGTCATCTAATATATTGTATTTAAACTTACGTCTTTCTTCAGATTCATTGTGGCCTTGATCCATGCTTTCTTTTGTACCATGTTGATATGCATTCTGTTCTTTGGTTCTCTGATTGCTGTTTGTCTTCCTTTTGTCCATGTCTATGATCGAGCCACCTTAATTGGCTGTACTCTATTGATAAACGTGTTCAGATGCCCGCTGGCACTCATTGTCTCTCTTGGAAAGCTTGCTTAAAGTCCCATTTCATGATTCTGGTCATCGTTCCTAACTCTTCTGATACATGCCAATAACCTTCTCCTGTTTGGCATTCAGTACATCCTTTCCAGTCAAAGCGCCTCATAACTATGAGTATTTAACATCCACTTTGGCAGATTTAATTGAAGCTAATTAGAATGTATCTGCCAAACCTCCAGCAAAACTGAAGTAGGAAACAGCTTCAAACTGTGCGCACGTCTGACCCAAAACATTGCTGCTTCTCATTAACTTTTCAAATGCACTGATGCATTACAAATAGTGGACAATATGTTGCCGTTCAGGGAAGATTGTTTCTGATAGATGAATGTAGTTGGTTCTGTACTTCTGCCATTTTTATTGAACTCAGCCCAAGTCACAGTTCTGAATTTCAGTCAAGTCACTACTGTTTTTGTTGAACTTTATCAGTTTTGACCAGTTTTCCATCCCTTCATGTCTTGAATATTGGAACCAGATTTACACTAATGGAACTGGGTTCGATCAGCTCTAGGGACAGGCTGTAAGGTTTAGGTGGATAATAGGGTGTAAGATGACAGGGAAAAGAAGGAGTTGCAGTGCCTCTCATATTTCCACCTCCATGGTATTTTATTGATCTCAAAATAGGGAAAGAACGGCCACTCAGGTGGCCAATGTAGAGTCTGATGCCTCCATTGCTGGAATTTTATTAGCAGTAGGTAGGTCCTCCATTGTGTGGGAGACCACCTCCTGAATCCTAGAGGCACGCCTACGGACTCAGAATGTCCCTCCTAAGCAAGTATTGTATGGCTCACTGCAGGGTATCCCATCTCCATACTGGAACAGTCTGCTGTCCATGGTGGCAATCATTACTGGAACTGGAAATCAAAGTAAGTGAGTAGAAGAGATTGTGGAAAGTGGAGTGTACTCAATGTTGCCAGGGCCAGGTTGGCAGGTCCTACTGAGGCCATTAATGAGTCACTTAAGATTCCCCCAACTGGTGCATGACAATGGATTACTCCAACTCCCGGTAGGAGTATTATGAATACTGCTGTTTCAGTGCTATCAAACAAATATTGAAGAGCTTCCATTTGCTAAATAATTTAAATTCATTGCTATACACTTGAATTTTTTTGTGAAAAACTTTACAGTTCCACTTGGTGTTGTTAATATTCCATTTGTTTCATACAATGGTGATTTTCTGCATAGGATTACAGAGGACATACAGAATAGAAACAGACCATTTGGCACAATCAATTCATGCCAGTGCTTATGTTTCACTCAAGCTGTTGCACATCTTCCCTCATCTAAATTGACCATTATAATTCTCTATTCCCATCCCTTCCATGTGCTTGCCTAGTTTCCTTGAAATAATCTAAATTATTCACTTCAACCATTTTGTGCGGTCACATGTTCCCTGTTCTCATCACTCATTCTTTAGATTAGATTCCCTACAGTATGGAAACAGGCCCTTCAGCCCAACGAATCCACACCAACCCTCTGAAGAGTAACCCACCCAAATCCATTCCCCTACCCTATATTTACCCCAGACTAATGAGCCTGACACGAACGCATATTCACCTGAACCGCACATCTTTGGATTGTGGGAGGAAACTGGAGCACCCAGGGGAAGCTCACACAGACACAGGGAGAATGTGCACACTCCACATAGACAGTTGCCCAAGGCTGGAATCAAACCTGGGTCCTTGGCACTGTGAGGCAGCAGTGCTAACTACTGAGCCACTGTGCTGCCCATCAGTAAAGAGGTTTCTTCTGAATTCCCTTTTAGATTTCTTGGAGACTGTTACATTGACAGCCCCTAATTACATTCTACCCCATAGAGGAAATGTTTCTCTGTACCTGCTCTTACCAAAACCTTTCATAATTTTAGACCCCTCAGCCTTTTCTTTTCAAGACAGAAGTGAACAGCATGACGATTCTTCTCTGTTATGCATACCCATGTATTTGTGAATCATTCTTGTAAATCTCTTTATCCTCTCTTGTGCATTTATATCCCTTCTATAACATAGCAACAGGAACTGCTGGAAATACTCTTGATTATAGTCCAACTAAATTTTTATAGGGACTTAACAAGATATCCCTACTTTGAAATCTATCCCTTTAGAGATAAAGTTTGTTTGCATTTTTATGGCCTGCATACCCTGTGGCGAAATATTTAGTGACTGATGTAATTGTCTGAGATCCTTTTCATTTCTCCCACTTAGATGTGCATCTTCAAATAAGCAACCCGTACATTATTCCTATCAAGATGTATCACCTTACATTTATCTGTGTCGAACTTCATTTGCCAATTATTTGACAATACTATAAGTTTAATGATGACCTCATGCAACTTCTTGCAGTCCTCAAAGTTGACTATCTTAGCGCATTCCCCTTCCAATTTGATGTCATTGAATCACTGAATATTCTCCATTTTGTAATAATTAGAAATGTTTAATTTTCAGTTTTATTTCATTTTGTTTTGAATTTTTGGTTAAGTACTTAAGTGCAGTAATCCACATGGTAACTCTAACAACTGAATGTAGAATGATGGATTGATGAAAATGATTACAAACACAGGACTAATTAATAGGCTTTATTAATTGCAAGGTCAAAGCAGGAAGTTAATTTTTACATGAATCATATGGTGAGATTATTCTTAATGCAATTACTCTTGGCCATTTCTTCTTCGTTGCTGTTTATTTCTCCAGGTCTTTCCATGCTACTGGTATCAAATTGAGAAACGCCCACCACCCCCCCCCCCACCCCATCCTTGATTTTAAATCAACTGATATTTTAAAATGGCAACATTTACATAAAGCACAGCCATTAGGGTTACAGCCATGTGCAGTGCATAATATGGAAATAACATTGCTTTCTCTGTGTATATACTATTTATAAATTTAATAATTTACTCATCATGCCAGCAATTATTTCACAGTTCAATACTTGAATAGTTTGACATTAAATGCAGAGGTGTAGCCCATGATTGGTCTCCAGTTAGGTGGTTTAACTAGGCACAACAAATAACCGAGTGGAAATGTAATTTTTTAAAGTAATAAGCAATTTAAATAATAAAGTGAAATATCATGACAAAGTCACACTTTGGGGAAGTTATTTATTTGCATCATTTCAACATTAAAGACAGCAATATTAGTCTGTCTGGGTTAAATCATTCCTGATCTGTAACTCCATTTAACTACCTTCAATCCACATCCCATGATATCTTTACGGACCCAAAATCAATTTCAGCTTTAAGCTTTGAAAGTTCTCCTTGTCTCAGCATCCACAGTTTTTTTGGGGGGGAGAGGGTGGGGTGGATAGAGGATTCTGATTTCCATTACTTTGTATGGAAAATGTTCTTCCTGATATTGTTCATGCCTGCCTTTGCATTTAAGATTGTGTCCCACTGTTCTGGATGTTGCTGGCCCAGGAGATAGATGAAATAAAGATATTGAATTCCTCTCTCTGATCAGTTAAAGCTGAACAATAATTACAGCAATATCTGACTTATTGCGCACTCGACCAACTCGATTTCTCCACTTGAATTTTTAACTTTTTCTTTTACAAGTCACTAGTTTAGCCTTTGGCCTTCAAATCACTCCAAACACAAATAGCCATTCTAACCCTAAGCAAAACACTAACATCATTCCTGCTCACACCCTATTATTTATTAGTTTTCCCATGATGGGAAACTCCCATGACCTCCCCCCTGTACCCAGTCTGTGTCCAATAATACAAATTTCCTGAAACCTTTGCACTGCCAAATTACATAACATTTTAAAAGTGTAGCACACACTTTCTTCTCTAAACCTTAATTCTATAGGAGATAACTTTATTCTCTTTGAGGCAGTACTAAATATGCCAAAATGTGATAATTATACTACTTTCACCATGAAATCAAAATCCACCATTCCTTCCTCAGTAATTTGTAAATGTACTCAGAAGGAGAAATTGAATTTTGTTTTGAATGTTCTGGAGCTGGATTTTCAAAGGTTTATGAGGTTGGGACTGGTATATTCAGGAATTAAAAATTGTGGTCCTGGACCCTGATATCTCCAGGATGGTTTTAAGTTTTCAAAGGATAAATGCAGGGGTCTGTCGCTAGGCAGACAGCTTCCACTTCATTGTGAAACTCAGCAATGCCAGGCTTTGGGCACCAAGGCTGACCTGCCCTATTAGTCCATTTACATTTAAATGATGCATGTCTGATGTGGGGATGAGATGTGAAGTGTATCTGGGTGTTGGACTGCATACAAACACAGGCCTCAATGTCTCAGTCAGTTACATAACCCCTCAATTTCTACCCTTTCAAATTCCTGAGCATTATTCTGTAATGATTACATTGTCCATTTGGGATGTGCACAATTTCTGCAATGATATGGGTGGCACAGTTGTTCAGTGGTTAGCACTGCTGCCTCACAGCGCCAGGGACCCTGGTTTGATTCTAGCCTCGGGTGACTGTCGATGTGGAGTTTGCACATTCTCCCCGTATCTGTGTGGGTTTCCTCCAGGTGCTCTGGTTCCCTCCTAAAATCCAAAGATGTTCAGGCTAGATGAATTGACAATGTTAAGTTGCCCATAGTGTTCAGGGATGTGTAGGTTAGGAGTAAATGTAGAGTAATAGGAGAATGGATGGGGTGGGTTACTCTTTGGAGGGTCGGTGTGGACTTGTTGAGCCAAATGCTCTGTTTCCACACAATGAAAGCAGGCAAACCTCCATTTCTGATACAAGAAATCATATTCATCGGGTCATTGTCTTTGCATATAGGCATTGGTCATTATGATCACCAGGTCCGTCTTTGCAGGTGATCCATTATCCTAAAAACTAATCATATTTACTGAGTGAGAAAACAACTTTCAATTCCACTCAGAAGAGGTAACTGTGTTCCTGTTGATTTGATGGGGTAATTGGAATGGTTATATTCTATGTATGCTCCGACTGAGGCAGGTTCTTGGCTCATTGTTTGCTGACACTTTCTCCTGCACACTTTCCTTGGCAAATTTTGCTATTTGTTTTTCATTATCTCCCATTCTCAGGGGTAGAGCAAGGAGGCAAGCCTGCTCCAGCTGGAGACAGGAATTTGACCTGCTGTGCCAGCACTGTTCTGAACCACATGCTAATTGACTGAGCCATCCAGTTCCTCACCATATTAATATTAGTCTATCTAAAATATCAACTGACATTTATAAAGTACCATTGACATGATATGCAACAAAATTTGACACTACATCATATAAACAATGTTCAATAAAGTAGACCTTGTGGTAAATTTAGCTCTCAAACTTATCAAATTAACGAAGATAAAGGAAACTGAAAGTATTGGCAGCTGTTTTACATCTCTCCAATTTCTGTTTCAGGTGAAAAAACATAAGAGATGAGACATAAGATAGGCTGCCCATTTTACTCTATCACACAAAGTCAAAGTTATCCCCACACAGACTGCAAGGGGTTTGTTAAGTGAACGTGAGGAAGGGGTGGACTTTTAATAGTGTCTGATCCAGTCATTTGTGCTTGGTGCTTTGAAGACGTAACTGTTGGGAGAATAATAGACTCTGCAGTAGCTCTGCGAATTGTAGTATCATCTTTTCTGGAATGAAATAACAGCACAAACAATACTTGGTGGTACTGGTTTACCAAACCCTAAACAATTTACAATTTTGTATGAGCACAAAATGCTGAATTGTACTGAACTAGTTTCCAGGATTTCATCATGTTTCACAGAAAACTGAGTTGATCATGCTACCCATTAGATGTGAAGTAAGAAAATGTTATTGTAAAATACTGTTCAGGGGCATCAAAATACAAGGTATTAAGAAAATGATGTCACGCAATTTAAAGCAGCTTGATGTCAAACATTGAAATCTTTAGACTTTTTTCAATTGTGAAAGTAAGAGCGTTCCAAAGGAAAGTGCATCAGAGTTGGTGAAATCAAACAGCTTTGGTCATTGTTTAGCATAATTGAAATAATTTTACCATTTCTGTCAGCAACTGGTAATGTGTCAACCTGGAAAGATAACAGAATACGGGAGAAAACATTCAAATACTGATATTTCAGACAGCCCTGAGTTAATTGCTGTTTTAGTTTTCTGTGTCTCAGTATTTTAGCTGAGTTTTATCTTTAAATTTTCAAATGCTATTTAAGTGAGTTTTCTCAGAATCTTTGTGTCACAGGAAAATATTATCTACCTCTTCCATTCCCAACCTGCAATCTTCTCAATCTTGCTTAGATTGTACACTGTTTAGCAGTGAAATGAATGCATTTTTAGTATTAAACTGTTAATATATTGTGCTACTTTTTCATTGATTAATTTATAAAAGCACATTTACCTGTATGAAAAAGCAATTTTAAGTTATTTTAGGTGAAGATGTAAATACGAAAAATTGTCCATGTAATGTCAAAGGGTTGTTAGTTCCTTTGTTCTGAACACTGGGATGCTCTTACTTCTGTGTGCCATCTTTTAACTGTTTCTGAAAGATAAACAGGCTTTCACTTTCTGTCTGATATGATTAAGACACTTACTAAGGATCAAATTTGAAAAACTATTGTTCTCATGCTCAGCTAAAATGCTATCTCAAGTTTTTGAAATCTTGTCAAGTTTTTTAAAATCCTGCTTAACATGTTCTGTGGAAATGGAATGTTCATTGTTTTTACAGTGCATTTTCTGTGTAGTTTGATTTGTCTGTATTAACTTTCTTTGAATCCTGTGTTTCTTAAAATACAAAAATACACACACACACAAACTGCAATCTATATCAAGACTGTCAGCAAAGTAAACAAAAGAGCAAGCCATTTCACTTCTCTTTAAGTATGTACGGAAATTTCTCAAAGCTCAAACCTCAGGTCTCGATTATGACATTGTTTCCAGTGAGTGGCAGGGTCATTCAGACTGGTTCTGCTTCAAATCTGCAATTCTTTCTGTCTGTGATTGTTCCTAAAAGAAAAATAAAATTTATTCAGAATTAAGGCCTCGCTGTGTTATTGGAAATGAGATATTACTCTAAATAATTTGATGCATGTTGAAAGCATTCTTTACAATCCATCGTCCGTAACTCTCATACAGTATTAGCTGTCCAATCCCTTAGTCCTTTAAAAGTGTCTGAAAAGTACCCATTTGATCGTGCCTTCTGTTCCATTTCTTCCCATTCATTTTCATCTTTTCTTCAGGGCTATTGTCTTCCTTTGTAAACTGTTTGTGGTATGACTTTTGAATGCAAGTTATTGTTGAACTGTGATGGGTTCTTCAATAAATAGTTATGGCCATCTTTTTAGTCAAATCATAAAATTGTTTGTGGCATTCTTCCATCCTATATTCAAACATACAATTTTTGATCCCTGAAATAGTTCATCTTACCTATTCCTATAAGCAATGCAAAACCAATGCTTATAGGTGAACCATACTGTGTAAGGAGAAAACAGAGGACGCTTGAAGTACAGAGGAAGTCAATCAGCACCTGAAAGAAGGTTATAAGTTCTTGCAATAGCTTTGTAACTCATTTTAGAATAGAGTGAAGTTGCATTCAAAAATCTCAAAAATTATTTCCGTGGCAATTTGATTACATATTTCCATTAAATTTTCTGTTTTTGCTTCCAATTTCTGAGACTTACGCTTCCCCAAAAATAAAATAAACTATTGTGGATGCTGGAGATATGAAACAAAAACAACGTGCTGGAGAAACTCAGCAGGTCTGATATCTTCGAGAGAGAAAAACAGAGCTTACATTTTGAGTCCAGTGACCCTGCATCAGAACTTTGTCAATTCTTCTCTAGTCAGGTAGGATTTGCTCAGAGTGAACCAATAGTACCATACCCTATTTGCTTTCTCAATGTAGTCAGTGTAAAATGGGTTGCCATGATGTGTAGTTGCCAGTGTTGGACTGGGGTGGACCAAGTTAAAAATTAAACAACACAAGGTTATAGTCCAACAGGTTTATTTGAAAGTACTAGCTTTTGGAACACTGTTCTTTCATCAGGTAGCTGTGGAGCAGGATCATAAAACACAGAATTTACAGCAAAAGATCACAGTGTCATGCATGCAACTGATAAGATATCTTGAACAAACCTGGATTGTTAAGTTTTCTCTGGAGTGAATTTGCATTTGCAGATACATTCTACTTTGTTCAAAAAGCACACAATCTGCAGGCATTCAATGCAGCCAATCAATCCATGTAACATTTTATAAATTCCTACTTTGGAAACAGAACCAGTCTTACTGAAGATTGTGATACAGACAAACTGTAACCTCACACCTTTAATGCATTGTCTGAGCTGAGATGTCACTTCTTTCTATAAAAACCTCAAGTTATCTCGAGAATGTGATTTGAAAGAGGTTCTGGGCTTTACATTTTAATGAACTAAAACCCGCAACCCATTCTAAAAGATGAAAGACTTAACAGCAATCGAGATTTGTACAATATATTGTTTTAATTGCATGACAATGTAATCTTTGCTATAAATTCTGCATCTTATGATCTTGCTTCGCAGTTACCTGATGAAGGAGGTAGCTCCGAAAGCTAGTACTTCCAAATTAAAATAAACCTGTTGGACTATAACTTGGTGTGTTTTTGTGGTGTGATTTTTAAAATGGGTAGGACCGTGGTTTCACATAAATGGTGAAGACCAATTTAGTCCCTTACAAGTACATGTGACATGTCCTTCTCCCTCCCTCTCACACCACTGTTATGACCACCCAATAAGGTTCAACTTTCAAGGTTCTCCAAGTCATTATGGGGTCCAAACATGAAGGTCAAAACTTTTAAGTTCCTCTGTGATGAGGAATGAAGTGGCTCCACTTGAGTCTCAAACCTCCTTGAGTGGTCGCAGCAAGATTAATTTTAAAAGAATCACTGCCCTTATGAATACTTTTCTCCCAGATCCAAATGTACCAATATTTTATAAGGAGTCAATCTAGCTAAGCTTTCTTTAATTAACAAAATGAGCACATTAATTGCTACATATAAGTAGAAATGGCAATGCAACACATATACACAGATGATAAATGTTTGGTTTGGTAGGCTGATTGATGTTCCTTTGTCCTGATTTTTTGTTTAAATGGTTTGCCTAATTTGTATTGAGAAAGACCCCTCCTTTACCTGCAACACAGTGATTTGTGGGAGATAGTTCTTTGGCTGTGATCTTCAAGCCCAGGATGATAGACATGGAGCATTCAGTCCCACTAGACCACTCCAGTAGAGTTGAAACTCTGTCCTAAGGTATTATTAAAAAAGAAAAATATGAAATACATCTGCAGGTTGGGACATGATCCAAAGAGGATGGCTTGCTGTTGAGCAGGGGATCATTGGCTCTTCATTATCTTTGTAGTCGCAAGAGATCACAGTCCAGTCTGAAGTGTTTTGATACCTTTAGGTGTTACATCACTCCCACACATTTTTGATTTCACACCTACAGTTACCTTTTCTCTACAGCAGAACTCCTTTCAGCCCTTAATTCCAAAATGTATTTTTTATAAGCACACATGATATTTTGGGGTTCAGACTCATCATCATAATGCTGTCCCACCACCAGGCAGTCTGCACCTTATTACTTTCATGTCGCCAGTATATCTCATTAGAGCAACAGGAGTGGAGAAGGAAAGAACTATCTCAGTCAGACTTGATGGATTGACTCGCAAGGGACCTTATGACACCCCCTAATGATTTTTTTACATTTTTTTTACAGTTGACTACAGTATATTCAATTTGAAGCAACTGTTGTTTTCTTTTCAATTAATGAAGAAAAGCAATCTTCATGAATTTCCTTTCATTACCTCAACAGAATAATTGCCAGTAATTTCATTCATACAAATGTAAGTAGTGAGAACTGTTTGAGACATCTCTGTTGATCATTTTTTTTAAAAACTGGTGGATCTTTCAGCTCAGCTACTTCTTCCTGCAACATTTCCATTTGGCTTGGTTGTTTCCAAAATTCTTCTTAACCCTGTCCTAAATATTTAATAATTGAGACAGAAACCAAAATCACTGGAAAAACCCAGCAGGCCTGACAGCATCTGTGAAGAGAAAGCAGAGTTAATATTTCAAATCCAGTGACTCTTCTTCATAATTGGTTCCTTCCTGCCTTCCATATCCTGGTTAAGAGTTCTTTTGGGAAGGTGATGGGCGATGTTCATTGTATCGTCTTTGTCGTCAATCTGTTTGTCTCCTTATTTTCCATTATTAATTACCAGACTCACTTTATATAGGGCCAATGGAAACCTTTTTGAATCTGTTCCTTTTTAAGTATTGAAAGAAACCTAATATCTGTTTTGTACTTACAGATAACTTTCATGCTTTATTTTTCCCTCCTCATTATCTTTTAGTCCATAGAACATAGAAAAATACAGTGCAGTACAGGCCCTTTGGCCCTCGATGTTGCGCCGACCGAAGCCTACCTAACCTACACTAGCCCAATAACCTCCATATGCTTATCCAATGCCCGCTTAAATGACCATAAAGAGGGAGAGTCCACCACTGCTACTGGCAGGGCATCAGAGATCTGTGTACATGGACACCAAGATCCCTCTGCTCATCCACACTACCAAGTAGCCCAGTAATCCATCTTCTTGTTACTCCTACCAAAGTGAATGACTTCACACTTAGCTACATTGAACTCCATTTGCCACCTTTCTGCCCAGCTCTGCAACTTATCTATATCCCGCTGTAACCTACAACACGCTGAGTAAAGAATCTACCCCTAACATCTGTCCTATACCTACCACCCCTTAATTTAAAGCTGTGTCCCCTAGTAACAGCTGACTCCATTAGCGTAAAAAGGTTCTCACTGTCAACCCTATCTAAACCCCTAATCATCTTGTACACCTCTATCAAATTTCCCCTAAACCTTCTTTTCTCCAATGAGATCAGCCCCAAGTGCCTCAGCCTTTCCTCATACGATCTTCCTACCATGCCAGGCAACATCCTGGTAAACCTCCTCTGCACCCGCTCCAATGCCTCCACATCCTTCCTATAGTATGGCGACCAAAACTGCACACAATACTCCAGATAAGGCCGCACCAGAGTCTTACACAACTGCAACATGACCTCAGGACTCCGGAACTCAATTCCTCTACCAATAAAGCCCAGTAGACCATATGCCTTCTTCACAGCACTATTTACCTGGGTGGCAACTTTCAGAGATCTGTGTACATGGACACCAAGATCCCTCTGCTCATCCACACTACCAAGTAGCCCAGTAATCCATCTTCTTGTTACTCCTACCAAAGTGAATGACTTCACACTTAGCTACATTGAACTCCATTTGCCACCTTTCTGCCCAGCTCTGCAACTTATCTATATCCCGCTGTAACCTGCCACATCCTTCTTCGCTGTCCACAACTCCACCGACTTTCGTATCATCCGCAAACTTGCTCATCCAGCCTTCAAGCCCCTCCTCCAGGTCATTCATAAAAATGACAAACAGCAATGGTCCCAAAACAGATCCTTGTGGAACACCGCTAGTAACTGCACTCCAAGATGAACCTATACCATCAACTACTACCCTCTGTCTCCTTCCAGCCAGCCAATTCCTAATCCAAACCTCTAATGCACCCTCAATGCCATACCTCCGTAATTTTTGCAGTAGCCTACCATGGGGTACCTTATCGAACACCTTGCTAAAATCTATATACACTACATCTACTGCTTTACCCTCGTCCACTTCCTTGGTCACCTTCTCAAAGAACTCAATAAGGTTTGTGAGGCATGACCTGCCCTTCACAAAACCATGCTGACTATCCTTGATCACATTATTTCTATCCAGATGTTCATAAATCCTATCCCTTACAATTCTCTCTAAGACTTTGCCCACAACAGAAGTGAGACTCACTGGCCTATAGTTACTCGGGCTATCCCTACTCCCCTTCTTGAACAAGGGGACCACATTCGCTATCCTCCAGTCTTCTGGCACTATTCCTGTAGACAACGAGGACATAAAAATCAAGGCCAATGGCTCCGCTATCTCCTCCCTAGCTTCCCCGAGGATCCTAGGATAAATGCCATCAGGCCCAGGGGACTTATCTATTTTCATCCTTTCCAGTATTCCCCAGACCTCTTCCCTACATACCTCAAGGCCATCCATTCTAATCACTTGTGACTCAATATTCACATCAACAACAATGTCCTGTTCCTGAGTGAATACTGACAAAAAGTATTGATTTAGTGTCTCTTCAATCTCCTCCGCCTCCACGCACAACTTCCCACTACTATCCTTGACTGGACCGATACCTATCCTAGTCATCCTTTTATTCCTGACATACCTATAGAAAGTCTTTGGTTTTCCCTAATCCTACCAACTAAGGACTTTTCATGTTCCCTTCGCGCTGCTCTTAGCTCTCTCTTTAGATCCTTCCTGGCTACCTTATAATTCTCAATCGCCCCAACTGAACCTTCACGCCTTATCTTTACATAGGCCGCCCTCTTCCCTTTCACAAGGGATTCCAATTCCTTATTAAACCACGGCTCCCTCACAAGACCCTTTACTCCCTGCCTGACTGGTACATACTTATCAAGGACACCCAATAGCTGCTCCTTGAACAAACTCCACATATCATTTGTGTCCTTCCCTTGAAGCCTATTTTTCCAATCCACGCATCCTAAGTCATGCCTCACCGCATCATAATTTCCCTGTCCCCAGCTATAACTCTTGCCCTGCAGTGCACACTTATCCCTCTCCATCACTAGAGTAAAAGTCACTGAGTTGTGGTCACTGTCCCCGAAGTGCTCACCTACCTCCAAGTCTAACACCTGGCCTGGTTCATTACCTAGAACCAAATCCAGTATAGCCTCACCTCTTGTTGGCCTGTCTACATATTGTGTCAGGAAGCCGTCCTGCACACATTGGACAAACACCGACCCATCTAACGAACTCGAGCTATAGCTTTCCCAGTCAACATCTGGGAAGTTAAAGTCCCCCATAACAACCACCCTACTACTTTCACTCTTCTCCTGAATCATCCTCGCAATACTTTCCTCTACGTCTCTCGGACTATTAGGAGGCCTGTAGAAAACTCCTAACAGGGTGACCTCACCTTTCCTATTTCTAAGCTCAGCCCAAACTACCTCAGATGGCAAGTCTTCCTCCATCGTCCTTTCCATGCTGTAATACTATCCTTGACAAGCAATGCCACACCTCCCCCTCTTTTACCCCCACCTCTGACCCTACTAAAACATTTAAACCCTGGAACCTGCAACAGCCATTCCTGTCCCTGTTCTACCCACGTCTCTGTAATGGCCACAACATTGAAGTCCCAGGTACCAACCCACGCTGCAAGTTCACCTACCTTATTTCTTATACTTCTGGCATTGAAGTATACACACTTGAAGCCGCCTTCCTGTTTACAGGCATCCTTCTTCGAGATCGATGCCATGTTCCTAACCTCCCTACACTCAAGGTCCTATACCCTAAAGCTACAGTCCAGGTTCCCATGTCCCTGCAGAGTTAGTTTAAACCCTCCCAAAGAGCACTAGCAAACCTCCCCCCAAGGATACTGGTGCCCCTCAGGTTCAGGTGTAGACCATCCTGTTTATAGAGGTCCCACCTTCCCCAGAAAGAACCCCAGTTGTCCAGAAACCGGAATCCCTCCCTCCTGCACCATCCCTGTAGCCACGCATTTAACTGTTCTCTCTCCCCATTCCTCGACTCTCTATCACGTGGCACGGGTAACAAACCAGAGACAACAACTCTGTTCGTTCTAGCTCTGAGCTTCCAACCTAGCTCCCTGAAAGCCTGCCTAACATCCTCACCCCACTTCCTCCTATGTCGTTGGTGCCAACGTGGATCACGACCTGGGGCTGCTCCCCCTCCCCCTTAAGGACCCAGAAAACACGATCAGAGACATCACGTACCCTTGCACCTGGGAGGCAACATACCAATCGTGAGTCCCCGTCGCCCCCGCAAAACCGCCTATCTGTGCCCCTCACTATTGAGTCCCCAATAACTATCGCTCTACCTTTCTCCACCCTTCCCTTCTGAGCAACGGGGACAGGCTCTGTGCCAGAGGCCTGAACCTCGTTGCTTACCCCTGGTAAGTCATCCCCCCCACAAGTATCCAAAACGGTATACTTGTTCTTGAGGGGAACGACCGCAGGGGGTCCCTGCACTGGCTGCTTCCTCCCAGTCCCCCTCACTGTCACCCATCTCTCTATAACTTTCGGAGTAACTACTTCCCTAAAGCTCTGATCTATGACCCCCTCTGCCTCCCGAATGATCCGCAGTTCATCCAACTCCAGCTCCAGTTCCCTAACACGGTCTTTACTGTTTTAATAATTCTGTATAATGTTCTGAGCTGCTATTCAACATTTTACAATTAAATGCCTTTTCTTTAAGTTTAATTTCATCTTTAATCTTTTTAGTTAACCATCGATGGTGACTGTTCAACCAAAAGAGAAAATGCTGGAAAATCTCAGCAGGTCTGGCAGTATCTGTAAGGAGAGAAAAGAGATGACGTTTCGAGTCTAACTGACCCTTTGTCTTTCTTATTGAAGTGTACCTATTCTGTGCAATCTAAAATATGCCCTTAATTGTCTGACACTGTATCTCTATTGATCTATCCCGTAACCTAATTTGTCAGTTCACTTTAATGAACTCTGTTTTCTTCCCTTTATTACTAGCTGAAAATGTGTTGCTGGTTAAAGCACAGCAGGTCAGGCAGCATCTCAGGAATAGGGAATTCGACGTTTCGAGCATAAGCCCTTTATTACTACACTTATTTAAGTTTATAATACTAGACTTGCCCATGATACTCTCTCCCTCAAACTGAAGATCTATGACCCCTCAAGAGGGGCCTCTTGGTTCGAGATTGGTCAAAAGGATCAACAAATACGGTCTATTCAAAAAGCAAGGGTCATTAGTTTATTGAATTAAGGTACCTTGATGCAATTCTATCCAACAACACAGAGATTGAAGCTTCTGTGTTCCGTGGTGAAGTTGTGCAATTACATTTGAAAATTGCACATTATTTATATGTTTTTTAAGAAATAGTACAGCCTTAATTACAAGAAAGACCAATCACATATAATAAGGTGACACGATTTACAGAAAGTTAATCCAATGATATTTCCTGGGAAAGGGTTCTTCATTACAAGAAAGGTCCAATCAACCGTAGTAAGGTGACATGATTGAAAACAGGCTAATCCAATGGTATTCTATGCTAAAAGATATTTTATTTACGTAAATTGTCATGCCATGTACTGGTTCAAGGTTAGTTCAAATGGTCAATTAATGTGTCAGCGTTCAGCTATTTTCCTCTTATCTTTGAATTTCAGCTTAGTTCTGCAAATCAGCAGTACATGTTCACAGATCATTTTATAGTATTCTTTTAAATCGAGAAACCATTTTTGAGTAAATAAAAATCTACATATAATTGTTACCTAAATTAAAATTTTAGATCCTCATTCCCCCATTTGGTCATTCTATGATCAAACCATAAAGGCACGCATCAAATTAATCCAATTCAATGACAGCAAAAGACGGCCATACTTCCTCTTCCTCTGAAGGGAACCAAGGGCAGCCAATGATGTTTCCTCATCATGATTTAAGTAAAGAAGAAGCAATTTCTGGATGGAACCAATATTGTCAATAGAAGTTAATATTTTAGCAATAATACGCTTAACGATAGCAATACTGACAAAAAGACCAATTAAAACAATAGCACCATACAAAGACATATTAATTAATCAGTTGTACCATGAGCCAAAACCCCACACTTCCCATCCCGCACCTTCGCTCATTTGGTTGACAAAAGTGCAAATATTATCAATATGTCTAGTAATGTTTTCAAAAAGATCAGTAACTCTCATAATGCATTTTCCTTTAACAATAGCACAAAATCCACCTTCCTTCACAAGTATGTAATCGGTTTTGTTGGGCAAATAGGCGAAATTCTGAAAGCAGGTCCCTAATTTCTATTAAGGCAGCAGTTGTCTCATTTCCCAAAATTGTGAGTCCACAAATGAGATAATTATGGTTTTGATGACTAATAATTCTTAAGGGCTCTCCTAATGAAAGAACACTAGGAGCTGCTTATGCCAATGAGTGTGTTTTACTCCTTGATGTGGGCTTTGGATTCTTCCATTCTGCACAGAAGTCAGGAGAAACTGTATGTTTAAAAGGGGAATTATGATTTTATTGCCAGGTAATTGGACAGGGAACAGGAGTTGGAAATAGTGTTCCTAGAGCTACAGCATGAGGACTACTTGCACTATTCAGGACAGGGTAGTTAGCTGTCTTATTATAACTGAAAAAAAATCCAGGTTTAGCAAGGGCAATAGAGGGACCTTTCCAGTAAGATGCAGGCCTATCTTTGTGACTTCCTAGGGTGTGTAGATATCCCATGATTACATAATTTGGCCCTGGGTGCTGAGGGTGAAAATCATTCAGTACTAATGAGGTGAGTTTCTTGATAAGAAACATGGTCAACATCCCAAAATGGTTCTTCCCCTCCAATAACTGGGAAAGTATTAGTGCCGTTAGGGGTATCGTAATGAAGGTGGGTGTTGTTACCCTCTCCACATAGAGTTTGAATTCCAGTGATAATAGGGATAAATTTTTCGTGAAGAAATACAAATGAGATACGAGGTCCTTCAAAAAAGCAGTGGCGACCAATACATTTAATCATAGCACAGGAAAAAAAATGTAGGCACTCTTACACAAGCACACCCCCATCCCTTACCACTGTAGTAATTTAGATAGGATATTGTGGATTTATTGGAGGAAGTCCATAAACAAGTAGCAGGTGGGAATAGGTAATAACTAAAAAGATATTACATCCTGTAAATACTTCATTATTGTTCCATACCCCCATGTTAGGATTTGGAAGGATAAAAGGGGTCAGGGAGTCTGTTACTGAAGTAAGGGCATAACAAGTTGCTTCATCCTCTCCAAAAATCTTATTATGGGTTTCTAGAAACATCCCCCCTTTGTCCCTTTTACTGTGTGATCTATCTGAAAGGGGATAAGGCTTATCAGGGATGCCTATAGTACAAATGTAATCAAACTGGCACACAACAGTTTTACATGGTAAAGACCATTTAGACTTGTTCTTAAATGAACTGTTCATTTTTTATTCAGTTGACTACTGCAAAAGATATTCTTGGCAACATTCAGTCTTTCGGTACACAGTCTCTGTTTGCTCAGGATCGCACAGGTAAACTGTCCCTTCTTGTGCACCAATGCTGGCAATGGCAAGTCCACACAGCAGATCAAGTTCGATCTTTGTCATCTCTCCCCTTGCAAGGTTGGAAACCACCAAGTGTCCATTGTAATAAAGTATAAACCATTTCCTCCTTGTATATACATATAATCGATTAAAATAGGCAGCAGCAAAAAGAATAACACCAACTAATCTAGTAGGGGTCACCCATATTCAGGTTTGAGTATTGCGGAAGTACCTTATTTGAGGCCATAATTTATGCTCTTCAGCAGGCTAGAATCCCTAAGAGCAATTTTGAAATAAATAATTCTCAAATTAATCAAACTCAAATAGCCCACTGGAGTTAATATATTGCCCATACTGGCAAAAAGCTCATTCATTTTAAACTATGCACTATAGATTATTTTCTTATTTTATGGAAAAGCCCAGGCATAGACAAATTAAGCAAACCTATTCTTATAAATCCAGCGTTGTTAGGATGTAATGCTCCTTGAAGTTTTCCTACTAAAAACATCCATATTATCTAACATTTAGTATAGTTCTGCAATGTATTGTATTCCCTTTTTAAAAAAATACATTAACCTTGTGCCCAATTAAATGTCCTGATCTACAGATTTAGTTAACGGTAATTAGAATTAAGTGTAGTAACCTGATGGTGATTTTGAGCAGAAAAGTTGGTGGTGAATATTGGCTAGAGGGCAATGCTGTCCCAAATTATGGTAACATGACACAAAGTTTTCAAACTACACTGAAATTTTTCTAATATTGAGCTCACCCTAGATATTAGATATTGGTAAAATCTTAAAATTATAAACCATCACTGTTCAGTATTAAATGTCTGAGTGAAAATAATAACTCAGCCAGACACTCCTTTTTAGATCTAACCACCCAATCCAAAAATAAATCACATCAAACAGTGTGTATTCTTACAAGTTCTATACACAAAGCAAAGATATTTAGGCTTCGCATCCATGTATGAAATCAAATCACTTGATAATTCAGTCAGTTGTATATTGTAGTATAAAGTGCCTGTAAATATTTCAGAAATGGAAATTTGCAAATTACTTCCAAATTTCAAAACAATATTGAAAACAATCCAAACACTAAACCTGTATGATTACAATCAGTACGCAATATAGAAATCAACCTCTACATTGTGAAGTGGCACTGACCAGACAGTATCATTACCCCATGATTTTTGTATCTTACCCAGGTCTGGCATACCCGTCCCTATACTGTGTCTAAATGGGTTTTGTTGGGGTCCCAGTGGGATCAGAAGTTTGGGGCGTATGGCTGCCTGCTTGGCAGCTGCATATACTTGCCCATTACTTTAGAAACAGCATCAGTTTCAACAGCATGAGCCAGATATCTTGATAACTGTAAGACTGATTGGACAAAATAGCGCTACTATAACGCTGCCCCCTTTGGGAGTTAAAAATCTTCAATGTTCCCATAAGGCTCCAAAATCGTGGATCATATTAAAAGCACAATGAAGAGTGATTGTATATTAGTAGATTTCCTTTTGATAGGATGAAAGTCTGTCGATTCCCAACGTCAGCTCTGAGTTAACATTAAAGACACATTACTCCCCATTGGCCACATTTCAACAGTTAAAGCAAGGGCTAGGCATTTGCCCTTGGGCTTTTTTTTTATTTTTGTTGCCAGTCTCAATGGTGAAATGCTGGGGCCTGTCTGTCCCCATTTTCAGGATCCCTCGGGAAAAGGTTGTCCAACAGTGGTCATCAGGTAGGTACATGAGGTAGGCTCTGCCCCCGGTTGGTATCCTGGTTCCAGTCAATCCTATCAGGACTGGCATACAGCACTTGGGATCAAGAGGGCGCTGAATATAATTTGTTTTATCTGTAACTTGCGTCATGGTTCAGTCCGGTTCGGGCCATCCCAATAGAAAACCTCCGCTCACCTCATTTGCGACTGGAAATTCCTGAACTGGTTTGTACTGTTGGTCTGGATCATGTCAGTGACTCCAACCAGAAAACATTGCAAAAGCATAGGGTTAAATAAAGGTAATTGAGCTTCTTGATTATTGTTCAATTGTTTTTCACTTCCATCAGACAGATAGGCGCATCTTTCAGTCTTGTAACACAAGCCATTCGTATTCAGGCTACTCCTAGAATTTTATTGCATTTGCATCCGTATCACACATGGACTACTGTGCAAATTTGGCTGGTTTGGTTTTTCAGTCAGGAGCATGCTTCATTAACATTACTCTAGACCCCGGGATGGGACCTGGTTTAGGATGGTGCAAGTCACTCAACCCCATGATACCGACTATGAAGAGTGAGTGTTTCATTTTGAAAAGAAGGAAAAGTTTCAACAAGTGGATGCTTTAAATTAAGGCTGGGGACAATCAGGAGATGATTCAATTCCCTGCAGTATGGAAACAGGCCCAACAAGTCCACACCAATCCTAGGAAGAATAAATCACCTAGACCCATTTCCCTTTGACTAATGCACCTAACACTATGGGCAAGTTAGCATGGCCAATTCACCTGACATGCGCATCTTTGGACTGTGGGAAGAAACCGGAGCATCCGGAGGAAACCCACACAGACACGGAGAGAATGTGCAAACTCCACATAGACAGCCATCCAAGGCTGGCATTAAACCTGGGACCCTGACACCACGAGGCAGCAGTGTCAACCACATAGCCACAGGGCTCAGCATGTATACAGGAACAAAATCCTAATTCTCAAAAAGGATCGGTATGCCAGACATAGGCTTGGGATTCCAAGTATAATGTAAGTTTTTTTTAAATTTTACAGTATTGTTGCTTTAACCTTGTTTATATATTCCTCAACCTTAGAGGCCTTACATTGTTTTCTCATGTTATTTCTATTTTTTATACACATATATATATAAAACCATTCACAGCCACCTCCCCAACGTTTGGGAGTTTCATCTGCCATATATATATATCTATCCCTATCCACCAATCATATGCAAAATGTCTTCAACTGGCCAGTAATGTAGCTTTCCATTGTTTAATTAATAATGAATTAATGTAGTCATGTTTTAAATTAACCATGAATCAATATGACAGGTCATTGGGAATGTGTGAAGGAATCCTGCCAATTAATATTGATTCAGGCTAATACAATTGATTTATTATAAATATTAATAATATAAATAATAATATAAAATTCATAATAAATATTTATAATAATAAATAAAATAATCATTATCTGTAATTCAGGGTGGAAACTCAACAAGTGAATAAAACATTTTAAAAAACTGTACTCTGCTGCTTTATCCTTCTTATTACATCATTCTCTTCCCTTCTGTAGTTGATCTCCTTGCCTCTGTTTTCATTTTAACCTCATTTTAGGATTTGAATTTTCAGCTAATCAAAAATTGCAAAAGGAGAATAACTAAATAGGTGATTTGTCTTATTCACTTGTCCTAGTCATTGTATCACATAGCTGTGACATTATGGAGCTTGCCAAGTCCATGAAATGGGGCAGTGATGCTGCAAAAGAAATAATGATTGATATACCACCCCATTCCTCGATATGTTTGGCTGTCCCTATTTTCCAAACGTTGGAATGCTGGGTGACAGCAGTGCCTGCTTAAGTCAGGCAGTAGTCCTTTTTCATTGTTAGGGACACCTAATGATATGGATAGAATTCAGCTTGAATTTTGGAGAGAGCATTGAGTGGAGTAGTACCAAGCGTACTTTATGCATTACTGAGTGTGGATACATATAAAGAAGATTATGGAAAATAAGTAAGTTTTCAATTATTCGTGTAGACATTGGAGGATCAACAGAGCTTAGTTCTCATTGTCTTGTTTAGAGAGCAGATCTCTTGTTCCTGGACTACAGCAGTAAAGTTATTGAGAGTTAAGTGAAAAACTGTACATTCCAAAGACTGATCAGCCTGTAAGGAAGAGTCTGAAATGGGAGCTGCAAAAAAATTATATAATAATGTGGTAATCTATCAATGGTCATTTTTTTTTACAAAATATCTGAGTAACATACAACATTTTATTTTCTTATATAATTTGTAAATATATATTTATATATTATATATAAATTGGAAATTCATTTATTCAGTATTTAATATTTAAAATGTAAAATGCATACAGTTCCCAACTTTGAAATCCACTATAATTACCTGGTTTTACTCCCTTAATTTAAATCCAAAATTAATTTTCTTAAGTAGTCCTGACCAGTCATTGCTCAATTACAATGCTATAGGTTGTGAAATAACCGGAGCTACCTTAAAAGGATTTGTCTATTCAAGTTAAAAAAACTACTAATGCATGAATAATGGCCGAATCCAAGGTCATAGATATTAACCATAGGTTTTTTTTTTACTTAACTGAAACTTCAACTGTCATTGAGGGAGGGACTTTCTGAATGAAGCTACGGCTGGCACATCATAATCATCAATGAAACACATCAATCTTAAAATTAAGTGGAAACAAATGAGTCTAAAACACAAAATAAAAGTTATGATGGTGTTTTCCTCTGTATTAAGCTGATTGAAATTGAATAAGGTTGGCTTTTATGTAAGGATAAAAGAGATTAGTTATAAACTGATAGTAAGGCAGTCATGGCCTGTAAGAAGAACAGGAGTTAATATTTTATTTCATAATCACTGTAAAATCCTTAACCTTAAAAGAAATCATGTTAAATTTCCATAATAGAAATCAGATTCAAAACAGTCCTGGATCTCAAGCTCCACAGAACAAAGCACAAACATTCAAATACCAACAAACAAATGACACACACACACCTCAGTTTTAGCTTGGGAGTTTAGACTGATAAATCTTGGCTGTGGCATCATTGCTTAACCAAGTGTGGAAGAATTGTTACCACTGGCCAATCTTATCTTTTAATACCTCAGGAAAGAACGGCCAGCCCCCATATTCCATAAACAAAGAACAATCACCAAAATGAACAAAAAAGCAACAAAGACAATAAGACAAGCTGAACAGATACAACAGGTACACCAATAGCAATAGTGGGAGGCATAGTAGCACAGTGGTTAGCACTGCTGCCTCATAGTCAGAGACTCGGGTTCAATTCCCACCTCAGGTGACTGACCGTGTGGAGTTTGCACATCCTCCCCGTGTCTGTGTGGGTTTGCTCCAGTTTCCTCCCACAGTCCAAAAATGAGCAGGTTAGGTGAATTGGAAATGCTAAATTACCCATAGTGTCAGGTGAAGGGGGTAAATATAGGGGAATGAGTCTGGGTGGGTTGTGCTTTGGTGGCCCAAAGGGCCTGTTTCTACACTGTAAGTAAGTAATCTGATACATCAGTGAGATTGTTATCTTGTCAATGTTGTTCCTGGACTACAGCAGTAAAGTTATTGAGAGTTAAGTGAAAAACTGTACATTCCAAAGACTGATCAGCCTGTAAGGAAGAGTCTGAAATGGGAGCTGCAAAAAAAATTATATAATAATATAAAAAACAGTGCACCTCTCATCTAAATCCGAATTATCATTGCTGTACTCATTAAAACCAAGACCAACCATTGAATTGCGCAGTTCTGTTTGTTTACCAGTCACTTGTGACTTCTCCTTTTGTTTCTGTAATTGTTTTGCTTGAGCACATTCACTTTCAAGAACCTCTACAGACTTCATAGCACCATTTGCAGTTAATTCAATTCCCAATTTGGTGGCAGTATCCTGTATTAACGCAAAACTGTTTCTTTGTGCCTCTCATCACAAAACTGTTGCCATAGTCCAATTAACTCTTTCATTTCTGCTCCCATGTTACATTGCCAAATCAATTGCTGAGCTGATTTAACCAATTGAACACCTAATGATATTCTTCATTACCCAATGTTTCGTTTAGACCTCCATACAATTTTCTAAAGGCCTCAGACCTTTCGGGAAACCTTACACATAATTTCACTTACGCTGATGATGAATCAAAAGTTCTCTCTATGTAATTACTCATTTTAAAATTAATTTAGTTTTACAGCAACAACTTTACAAAAAAAATTACTCATTGATCAAACTTGCACAAACGCTAATAAATTTCACAAAGATTTTTTATGAATAAAAGGATTTATTATAAAATATCATGATATTTCTTTTCTTTTTGAAAAAAATCAACTTGAGTTGATTTTTATTAATAATTTATTATTATTTATTAACTTATCAAATATACTTCATTACATTAATAATCACCTATAATTAAATGCCAGGGGGCTCTTGCTCCCTATAACTTAAAATACTGGGGGCCTCTTGCTCCCTATAAACTTCAAATACCAGCAGCCTCTTGCTCCCTATAAACTTCAAATACCAGGTGGTCTCTTGTTCCCTATAAACTTCAAATCCTGGGGGGTCTCTTGCTCCCTATAAACTACAAAAACCAGGAACCTCATGCTCCCTATAAATTTCAAATACCCGGAGCCTCTTGTTCCCTATAAACTTCAAATACCAGGTGGTCTCTTGTTCCCTATAAACTTCAAATCCTGGGGGGTCTCTTGCTCCCTATAAACTACAAAAACCAGGAGCCTCATGCTCCCTATAAATTTCAAATACCCGGAGCCTCTTGTTCCCTATAAACTTCAAATACCCGGAGCCTCTTGTTCCCTATAAACTTCAAATAGCAGGGAACTCTTGCTCCCTATAAATTTCAAATACCCGGAGCCTCTTGCTCCCTATAAACTTCAAATACCAGGGAACTCTTGCTCCCTATAAACTTCAAATACCAGGAACTCTTGTTCCCTATAAACTTCAAATACCCGGAGCCTCTTGTTCCCTATAAACTTCAAATACCAGGAGCCCCTTGCTCCCTATAAACTTCAAATACCAGGCGCCACATGCTCCCTATAAGCTTCAAATACCGGGAGCCTCTTGCTCCCTATAAACTTCAAATACCAGGGGCCTCATGCTCCCTATAAACTTCAAATACCGGGAGGTCTCTTGCTCCCTATAAACTTCAAATACCGGGGACCTCTTGCTCCCTATAAACATCAAATACCAGGGGTCACTTGCTCCCTATAAACTTCAAATACCAGAAGCCTCTTGCTCCCCATAAATTTCAAATACCGGGGGGTCTCTTGATCCCTATAAACTTCAAATACCGGGGACCTCTTGCTCCCTATAAACTTCACATACCAGGCACCACATGCTCCCTATAAACTTCAAATACCAGGGGCCTCATGCTCCCTATAAACTTCAAATACCAGGGGCCTCATGCTCCCTATAAACTTCAAATACCAGTGGCGTCTTGCTGCCTATAACTTCAAATACCCGGCAAATTTGAACATACAATGATTGTTGCTACCTAAGTGCTCATTTACTCTTAATCCCATCTCGTTGCATGATGCCAAGAATTGAGCTGTCTGCTCTCTGATTAGTTCCAGAGTGTGCTGTCCTAAAAAACATTCCCTGTACTCCACCCAGGCCACCCCTACCCATCTGATTTTCCAGTCTATATTTGCATTAAAATCCTCCACTATTACCAATTTCGCTTTTTGACGAGCTTTGATTATTTTCTAAAATAAAACAACAAACTGCAGTGTTGAAAATCTTAAACAAAAACAGAAGTTATGGGTGAAACCCAACAGGTCTGGCAGCATCTGTAGAGAGATTAGACCCAAAATGTTAACTGCTTTCTTTCCACTGGTGATGACAGGCCTGCTAAGCGTCTCCAGCAATTTCTGTTTTTGTTTCTAATTATTTCTTGTTTATATTTCATTCTGCAGCTTTCAGGCCAGTACAATACTCTAACAAGTGATTTCCTATCTTTATAATTTCCCAGCTGTACCAAATTGTTTCTTCATCTTGATTCCTGAACCTGTATCATCCCTCCCTGCTGTGCTAATAGCATCGCTAGCAGAGCCACTGCTCCACCTTTTCCCAGCTTCCCGTCGTTACTAAACTTCCCTTACTTTTCAATGTTCATACACAGTTATCTCTGGAGTCTCGGCAGACACAGCTTGCTCAGGACCAACTTTGAGAAATTTCTGCGATTACTTTTTCAGAACAAATAAGTTTCACTCTGAACTCACCTATACAGCTATTTTCAAAAATGGGAGAGAATAGCTGGACAGATTTACTACATAACGTCTTGTCCCCAACTCCTTCCAAAATCCCAAAGTACTCACCACTCACTGTCTAAACAGCAGAATTTACAGCAGAACTAGTAGTTATCACTGATAGTGTGGATTTTAGGAAGTCTTATTAAAACACTTCAATAAAATCCCTACAATGTGGAAACAGGCCATTTGACCCAACAAGTCCACATTGACCTCCTGAAGAATAACCCACCCAGACCCATTCTCCTACCTTATTTCTCAACATTTACTCCTGACTAAGGCATCTAACTTACACATCCATGAACACTGTGGGCAATTTAGCATGGCCAGTTCACCTAACCTGCACCACCAATGTCCATAGCCACCTGTCAATGGCCTCTTTTAAAAAAACACGATGTATATTTCTAAAAAAAATTGAAAGAAAGCAATTTTTTCCACAGTTCTTCAAAATCCAATTCCTCCAAAGAATATTAAATGTAAAGCCTCCTTGTAATGCTACACATCAGGGAGCTCAGGTTTGCTGCTATAATAAATAGTATTCATTACTCCCACAATCAGGCATCATTGAATTTTAATGAAACCCCCAATCACTAAAAGTCAGTGTTCGACTTTAGAGGTACCAACAACATGATCATTCAACAGACATGAATAAAATGCTGAAATCTATAAATTTGTTTAAAAATCTACCACCTCACAGAACGTTTGAATAACTAAGCCACCAGATGGTTTTCAGTTTACTTTTCTTAACACTACATCTTCGTGTAATCCCAACGTCTGCAGCCGAAGTGCAGGGACACTGCTAATTGCAATGACTTAGCCTGAGGACTTAGTTTGACATAATGTACAACTCTATTTCAGAGCACAGTGTCACATGTCTCTGTTAGACCATTCTTGTCATCTGATTGGAGTCACTCACTGTCCTCTTTACATACCAGCCGCACTGTTTACAACTCTATTTTTGCCCTGCTGTCTGATCAGTTCAACCATATCCTCCTCTTCAAAGGTCAATATTAAGACAGCACCAATTATTTAATTCACTCAAAATTCATTGACTTCCACTTCATAAACAGGTCCAGGCAGTGGGCCGTGGAGGGGGTCTTTAGGGCTGACCGCCTGCCTCTCTTCCACAGTTATGTCAGAGCCCGGGTGTCTCTGGAGAAGGAACACGTGGTGTCCACCAACAGCCTTGAGCTGTTCAGGGAGAGGTGGACACTGCAGGAAGTGGAGTGTGTTAATTCCCCCTCCAACTCCAGTTTGATTTAATCCCTGCCTTCCCCTTCACTGTTTGATCATGCAGTCCTGCCCTTTGATGTAGTGGGCGGCATGGTGGCACAGTGGTTAGCACTGCAGCCTCACAGCGCCTGAGACCCGGGTTCAGTTCCCGACTCAGGTGACCGACTGTGTGGAGTTTGCACGTTCTCCCCGTGTCTGCGTGGGTTTCCTCCGGGTGCTCCGGTTTCCTCCCACAGTCCAAAGATGTGCGGGTCAGGTGAATTGGCCATGCTAAATTGTCCGTTGTGTGTTAGGTAAGGGGTAAATGTAAGGGTATGGGTGGGTAGCGCTTCGGTGGGTCGGTGTGGACTTGTTGGGCTGAAGGGCCTGTTTCCACACTGTAAGTAATCTAATCTAATCATTGCTTGTCACTGGCCACTTGAATGCTTCTTTTCTTCCTGGTGGTGGAAACTGAATAAAGATTTGTACACCTTGTGTCTTTCACTATGTCTCGCAATATATATAAAAAAAGAAATAAACAGGAGTGTCAGAGGTTCTGTTTACTCTAACAAAGAAAATAAAATACGAACGGGGAATCACGCAGCATTGCCCTTTGATTTAAAAAAAAGTTGGAAGTTGAAGCATTCAAGGTGGGTTGGGTCAGGATTGGATTTTTCTTTGCACATCCTATCACCCCTCTTCTATCATTATGGGAGGGGGATAAGGAGGTATCATGACTCCCTTCCCACTGATAGTAACTTTGATCCATTGCAATGAACTCAGGTTAAGTACAAGTCATTCTGCTTTAATACACATTTTGTTATCGCAGATACAGTGTTACGCAATTGACAAATTGGGGACACTGTTTCTAAAGCACAAACTTTAAAGCATGTGTTGATTGTAATGCAATTACATCGCCAACACTTTAAGCGCTGTTTCTAAAGTGTGATTTTTCTATAATGCAGAGCTGCGCACGCACGCAACCACTGCATTATACAAGAACTACCTGTATAGCAAAGGTGCAGTGTCTGGTCACACAGAACTGTTGTTACTTTTGATTCAGTAAGTGTATGATTCCATTTTTAAAAAAAATCATTTCTGATATGATCACTCATGGCAAAAAGCAGCACTTAGTTGCCTTATCTAACTACTCTGAAGAAGATGGCGGTAATTTGCCTTCCTGAATTGCTGCAGTCCATGTTGTGATAGTACCCTCAAAATGCTCTTAACTAGGGATTCTCAGGACTTGGATGATGAACTTTGTACCATATGATATTTAATTTACCTCTATCCCTCATCTTTCTTTTCCTCTGGGAACGTATTCTTTTAAAAAATGTTTTACACTTCACAAATCTTCCCTTACCTATATCTGACCTCTTCCCTCAGGGGCGAAATATTTTCTGCACATGTATTCCCTTATGCTTACACAGGAACTGTTTTGTGTTTTCTTACTCAGTAGGCCCAAAGAGTGAATGAAGAGTTAAATTGATTGATAAGTTCCCTCCTTATCCCACTGTGAGTGAAAGAATTTTGAGTGAACTCTTTATTCATTTGTCATGTATGAAAACTAAAGTGCTTAGAGTTCTGGATAAACAATATAACACATTCAGAGTCAGATTTGCAATAAATTGGCATTTGAGGTCATTCTGCATAATGATGGACAAATTGTTGGACTAATTTGATGTGTGGTTGATTGCAAGAAATCCCATATAATTTCTAATTGTACATTGTAAAAGAAAATTAAGCAAAGCTGCACAAAGATTTCGAAGTGTAGATCATTACCCATATATCTTCAGAATTCCTCATACAACTGCTTCCACATCAATGTGTTTAGTAATGAATATAGGTTAATCATTTGGTTACATTACAAATGGGCATTTAATTATTCTGCTAAGTTTCAGTGAACAGTATGTGTATTCTTGTGATGATTAACAAAGGATTCCCTTAGGATATCCCCAACCACCTCACGGTGGATTGAAGTACTTTTGAAATGAAGTCAGCCTAGAGACATTCGGAAGTCCATGAGTAACATCTGGCTATCTAGCCCCTTGGTGTTGTCAATCATTTATTCTATTCTGATTAATCTTTTGAAACTAGGAGTGCACTTTTGGCAAGTGGTTGGAGATCCACTCCAAATGGGGTTTGGGTAGCCAAAACACCAAGGACAGAAGTGGCACCTCCCTGTGATATTGCCAGGAGGGCTTTGGTGGCCAATTGAGGACAGTGAGTTGGAATTCCACAGCGCTAACCCTGTCAGAGGGCCAGCAGCGACAGAGTCTCAATGGTGCCACTGCTGAGGCAGCAAGGAGTACATGAGGGCCTAGCAGACAAGATCTCACGAACAGAGCTGGGAGTGGTGGGAGAGGGAATATTTCCCCCTTGAATGGCAATGTTGAGCTGCCAAGTATGTAATTTTCTGTTCACAACCCTCCTCTCTGCACCGTGGAGCTCTTAGAATAGCTAGAGGTCTCCCCACATGCCATTAGGGTAGAGTGATTTTTTTTTCCACTGCTTGCTAAATGACATGGGAAAATTGCCCTTAAATTATTCACTATTCATTCAAATACCAAGCTGCCACCATTTCCATCGATGGGGACTTCCCCATTGGCAGGGGTCCACCACAATATGGCTCCAGGCATTTTACCTGGCAGTTTCTCTTCTGCCCACTCAACCTCAGTTCCTTGATGTTTGACCAGATTGAAGATACCGCTGCCCTAGGATGGGGAAGATGGAACATTGCTGCTCCAATTGCCTCTCCTAAGTCATTGAAGAAGCAGACAGTGACAGTGCAAAACAAAGGAACTGTGGAAAACCTCAGTTGACCAGAACCTAACTTTACTAGTTGTTTTAAGCAAGTGTAAGTCGAATGTTCCAGAAGTGGTGCAACTGGTCAGCCCACCTAGTTTTAAACAAAACAGAATTTATTTACAAGATTACCAAATAAAACACAAACAAAAGAGAACAGAATACTGAATAACGTAACCTACCCGAAAACCCAACAAACTATCCCAACTTAACAATGCTGTCCAAATACTTGCAACAATCCCCATAAACACCCCTTGGCACAAAAGGTAAAATCAAACACAAATTCTTACAAGATAGAAGGCAGAGAGAGTGTACCAGCCTGGACCTGCATCTTTGGGTCCAGCAGCTTTTTTCCACACTACTGCCAAACCAGAGAAAAGCTGAGCTGGGAGAACTGGCCACTCCCCTTTCATTGTCCAGGTGTTTTTGAAAACATGAACGCCTTCTTCTTGAGGCAGCTATTATTAAATTGGCCCTAAAACCCTTTAACCCCAGGCTTTTTGGAGTCAGTGTTGTTTACAACCTCTGAAAAAAAAGCCAAAGACAGCATAACCTTGATAAAGGAGAAGCTTCATCACACCTCTCCCCCTTAAAAAAAATCATCAATGTCCAAAGATGGCTTCATTTTAAAACCCCATAAACCTAAATTGTTAGTACTCAAAACACACATACATATTACATTGACTAAAAATGTGCAAATATGCATAACCGTTTCAATCTGTTGTACTCCTGCCACCGAACGCCTCCATTTCTCATTAAAGTCTTGACAATGCATCAGCAATCACATTTTCTCGTCCTGCCTCATGCACAATTTTCATATTGATGGCTGTAACAACAAGCTCCATTTAAAAAGTGTAGCATTTTTGTCCTTAAATTTCCTCACAAACCTCAATGGCATATGATCAGTATATACAATTGTTTCGATAATTCACTGGTAATATAAACTTCGAAATGTTGTACTGCAAACACCAAGCTCAAAGCATCCTTCTCAACCATCGAATATTTCTGCTGATGAATGTTCAACTCCCTGGAGAAATACCCAATAGATCTTTCTATCTTCTTGTCTTCTTGGGAAAGCACAGCACTGATACTCACATCACTTGTATCGATAGCCACTTTGAATGGCATGATTAGGTGTGGTTAATACTGGGCTAGTGGTTAACACAGCTTTCAGGCTGTCAAATGCTTCTGACAGTCTGCTGTTGCTGTAAGTTCTTGCCTTTCTTTAGCAATTTGTTGAGTGGTGCAACCACACTGCTAAAATTTTGTATGAATTTTCGATAAAATCCACTCAATCCCAGGAGGCGTAGGACAGCTCTTTTGTCAACTACAACAAGTAGTTCTCCTCACTCAATTTACATTCAACTTGATAAGGTCCTCTAAACCTTGCTTTTAAAGGTTCATCTATTTCTGGAAGTAACAGTAACACCTTATCCCCGATAGCAAAATTGTGAGTTTTTGATTTCTTGTTTGCTTTCTGTTTCATTGGGAAACTCCTCAGTTACCTTTGCTTTTGCATCCGGTGGGGCCATTTGTCCATGTCTGATAACATGGCCCAGGAATGTGACATGGGATTTGGCAAATTTACTTTTAGCCAGGTTTATCATCAAACCTGCCTTCCAAAGTCGATCGAACCAGTCTGATAAATGTCATAACTGTTCCTTCCATGTGTGACTAAAACTCACCAGGTCATTGATAATACACGACACAGTTGGGTAGTGCGGCAGTGACCTTATTGGTTGGCCTTTGAAATGTGGCTGGTGCATTTTTCATACCAAATGGCATGACTTTAAACTGATACAGTCCATTTGGCGTTACGAAAGTCAAAATTGCCTTTGCTCTTTCTGACAAAGGTACCTGCCAGTATCCCCTGAGCAAGTCCAACTTAGAAATATAAGTTGCTTGTTCCACCTTCTCAACACAGTCTTCCAAACACGGAATCAGATGTGCATCAGTCTTTGTAACTGCATTGACTTTGCAATAGTCCACACATAACCATTGGGTACCATCTGGTTTTGGCACCATTACTGTGGGTGAGCATCTGCCACTGTAACTCACTTCGATTATGTTGTTTTGGAACATGTTTTCACTCTCTTTTTGAACTTGTGCCAACTTTAGAGGGTTATACTCCCAAGGATATTGGTAAACCGGAACAGCATCTTCTATATCTCCATCATGCATAATTAGGTTAGTATTTCCCAGCCTATTTCCACTTATCTCCCCATATGAAAGTAATAACTCTTTCAGGTCATTTCAATCTTCCTCTGGAAGGTAACTCAATAATTTATCCCAATTTTTGACAACTCCCTCATTGTCCAATTTAATTTGAGGAACGTCCAACTCAGAATCCTCTGACTTTGATTCTTCCCGCTGTGTTGTGATCAATAACACCTTCTCCACTTTCCTTCCCTGTCACTATACTTTTTGAGCATATTCACATGATACACTCGGTGAGATTTCTTCTGTCTGGAGTCCCTATCGAGTAGTTCACCTCACTCAATTTAATCTCAATTTGATAAGGTCCACTAAACCTTGCTTTTAAAGGTTCATGTATCTCTGGAAGTAACAAGTAACACCTTATCTCTGATAGAAAAATTGCGAGTCTTTGATCTCTTGTCTGCTTCCTGTTTCGTTGTATGCTCTGATACTTTTAAATACTGTCTAGCCCACTCCCCAGCTCTATTTAAGTCATTCCCTAAAATTTGACACATAGTCCAAATATGGGATCTCTGAATTCTGACTTCGCAATTTCACCTTTATCAATTTTAATGGCCCTCTCACCTCTTGCTCAAAAATTAATTCAAATGGACTGAATTTGATCAATTCGTTTGGTGCATCTCTGATTGCAAAAAGTACAAACAGAACTCCCTTATCCCAATCATCTGACAGTCTTGACTATAAGCCCTCAGCATGGTCTTTAATGTCGGATATCACCTTTCTAGTGCTCCTTGTGATTCTGGATTGTACGCAGTAGATTTGAATTGTTTGATTCCTAAGCTGTCCATAACTTCCTTGAATAACTTTGATGTGAAATTTGTCCCTTGATCTGATTGTATCTCTGTCGGAAGTCTGTATCTCGTGAAAAATTTGAATAATTCCTCTCCAATCCCTTTGGCTGTGATATTGTGTAAGGGAACAACCTTTGGAAATCCCGTGGACACATCCATTATTGCTAACACATATTGATGCACACTTTTTGTTTGAGGTAGGGGACTGACACAATCAATTAAGACTCTTGTAAAGGGTTCCTCAAATGCAGGAATAGGTATTAAAGGGGTGGGTTTTATTACTGCCTGTGGTTTTCCAATTACCTGATACGTATGACATATCTGACAAAATTCAACTACATCCTTGTGCAGTCCAGGACAGTAAAAATGTTTTTGTATTTCAGCTTGGGTTTTTCTCACTCCTAAATGACCCTCCAGAGGTAGCTCATGTGTCACATGCAGCACTGCCCTCCTATAACATACTGGCAATATGATTTGATGAATGTCTACCGTTTCTCATCTGCCTGAATATATGATGGTCTCCATTTCCTCATCAAGACATCATTTTTAAGATAATAATGTTAAGGGATACATTCTGATTCTTTATCTGTATACACCTTTTGATATAATTGCTTTAAGTTTTCATCTTTCTGCTGTAACTCAGTTAATTTATCTGAGCTAAAGATGTCTGCATTGTCATCTGTTTTCCTGGCTTGTCTCAACCATTTGATTATACAGAGTCTGATTCCACATCAACTTTCTTATCTGTACTCTTTGATCTCTCCTGTTTCAGCTGGTGACTTTGTGACCTCGTTACCACACAGTTAGGAAACATCCCACGATGTATGTCCTGTAATAGTTCAGTTGCCTGAGTTTCCACTGGCTCATCAACCACAGTAGACAGCACTGCTACCTGTTTCTGGATTAGTGGTGCTGGAAGAGCACAGCAGTTCAGGCAGCATCCAAGGTGCAGCGAAATCGACGTTTCGGGCAAAAACCCTTCATCAGGAATAAAGGCAGTGAGCCTGAAGGGTGGAGAGATAAGCTAGAGGAGGGTGGGGGTGGGGAGAAAGTAGCATAGAGTACAATGGGTGAGTGGGGGAGGGGATGAAGGTGATAGGTCAGGGAGGAGAGGGTGGAGTGGATAGGTGGAAAAGGACATAGGCAGATAGGACAAGTCCGGACAAGTCATGGGGATAGTGCTGAGCTGGAAGTTTGGAACTAGGGTGAAGTGGGGGAAGGGGAAATGAAGAAACTGCTGAAGTCCACATTGATGCCCTGGGGTTGAAGTGTTCCAAGGCGGAAGATGAGGCGTTCTTCCTCCAGGTGTCTGGTGGTGAGGGAGTGGCAGTGAAGGAGGCCCAGGACCTCCATGTCCTCGGCAGAGTGGGAGGAGGAGTTGAAATGTTGGGCCACAGGGCAGTGTGGTTGATTGGTGCGGGTATCCCGGAGATGTTCCCTAAAGCGCTCTGCTAGGAGGCGTCCAGTCTCCCCAATGTAGAGGAGCACGCATCGGGAGCAACGGATACAATAAATGATATTAGTGAATGTGCAGGTAAAACTTTGATGGATGTGGAAGGGCCTTGGATGGAGGTGAGAGAGGAGGTGTGGGCACAGGTTTTACAGTTCCTGCGGTAGCAGGGGAAAATGCCGGGATGGGAGGGTGGGTTGTAGGAGAGTGTGGACCTGACCAGGTAGTCACGGAGGGAACGCTTTTTGTGGAAGGCTGAAAGGGATGGGGAAGGAAATATATCCCTGGTGGTGGGGTCTTTTTGGAGGTGGCAGAAATGTCGGCGGATGATTTGGTTTATGCGAAGGTTTGTAGGTGGGAAGGTGAGCACCAGGAGCATTCTGTCCTTGTTACGGTTGGAGGGGTGGGGTCTGAGGGTGGAGGTATGGGTTGTGTTGGAGGGCATCTTTAACCACGTGGGAAGGGAAATTGTGGGCTCTAAAGAAGGAGGTCATCTGGTGTGTTCTATGGTGGAACTGGTCCTCCTGGGAGCAGATACGGCGGAGGCGGAGGAATTGGAATTACGGGATGGCATTTTTGCAAGAGGTAGGGTGGGAAGAGGTGTAATCCAGGTAGCTGTGGGAGTCGGTGGGTTTGTAAAAAATGTCAGTGTCAAGTCGGTTGTCATTAATGGAGATGGAGAGGTCCAGAAAGGGGAGGGAGGTGTCAGAGATGGTCCTGGTAAATTTAAGGTCAGGGTGGAAAGTGTTGGTGAAGTTGATGAATTGCTCAAACTCCTTGCGGGAGCACGAGGTGGCACCAATGCAATCATCAATGTAGTGGAGGAAGAGGTGGGGAGTGGTGCCAGTGTAATTACGGAAGACCAACTGTTCTACGTAGCCAACAAAGAGACAGGCATAGCTGGGGCCCATACGTGTGCCCATGGCTACCCCTTTGGTCTGGAGGAAGTGGGAGGATTCAAAGGAGAAATTGTTAAGGGTGAGGACCAGTTCGGCCAAACGAATGAGAGTGTCAGTGGAAGGATACTGTTGGGGATGTCGGGAGAGGAAAAAATGGAGGGCTTGGAGGCCCTGGTCATGGTGGATGGAGGTGTAGAGGGATTGGATATCCATGGTGAAGGGGGCCGGGGTAACGGAGGTCTTGGAGGAGGTGGAGGGCGTGGGTGGTGTCTCGAATGTATGTGGGTAGTTCCTGGACTAGGGGGGTTAGGACAGTGTCGAGGTAGGTAGAGATGAGTTCAGTGGGGGAGGAGCATGCTGCGACAATGGATCAGCCAGGGCGGTCAGGCTTGTGGATTTTGGAAAGGAGGTAAAACTGGGTAGTGCGGGGTTCCCGGACTATGAGGTTGGAAACTGTGGGTGGGAGATCTCCTGAGGTGATGAGGTTCTGTATGGTCTGGGAGATGATGGTTTGGTGATGGGGGGTGGGGTCATGGTCGAAGGGGCAGTAGGAAGAGATGTCCTTGAATTGGCATTTGGCTACAGCGGTGTAGATGTCAGTGCGCCAGACTACCACACTGCGCCCCCTTTATCTGTTGGCTTGATGGTGAGGTTGGGATTGGAGCAGAGGGATTGGAGGGCTGCGTGTTGTGAGGGTGAGAGGTTGGAGTGGGGGATGGGGGTAGACAGATTGAGGCCGTTAATGTCCCAGCGGCAGTTGGAAATGAAGAAGTCGAGGGCAGGTAATAGGCCAGCGCGGGGTGTCCAGGTGGATGCAGTGTGTTGGAGGTGGGCAAAGGAGTCCTTGGAAGGTGGGTGGGAATCCTAATTGTGAAAGTAAGCTTGGAGGCGGAGGCGGCAGAAGAATTGTTCGACGTCACGGTGGCACATGGGCGGCACGGTGGCACGTGGGCGGCACGGTGGCACAGTGGTTAGCACTGCTGCCTCACAGCGCCTGTAGACCCGGGTTCAATTCCCGACTCAGGCGACTGACTGTGTGGAGTTTGCACGTTCTCCCCATGTCTGCGTGGGTTTCCTCCGGGTGCTCCGGTTTCCTCCCACAGTCCAAAGATGTGCGGGTCAGGTGAATTGGCCAAGCTAAATTGCCCGTAGTGTTAGGTAAGGGGTAAATGTAGGGGTATGGGTGGGTTGCGCTTCGGCGGGTCGGTGTGGACTTGTTGGGCCGAAGGGCCTGTTTCCACACTGTAAGTCTAATCTAATCTAGTCACTGTAAACTAGCAATATCATTAGCAAGGACAACTTGTATTCCTGGAGCTGAAGGTTTGTCCAGTACTTCTCCCACGACTTCCCCACTCTTCTCTGGACACTTTAACCCCACTCTACATAATTGAGCGCTTCTTGTCTTACCATGAATTCCTGTTACTAGTACCTTTTAGGCAGTAATCCTGCAGAAATACATACCAGTAATTCAAACTGCATCATTTCTGTTGCCCTTTCCTTGTCTTTTGCTTATAACTCAATCTGTTTCATTTTCAATTGAATTTTAGCCATCTCTAAAGTTTCTGATGGCATTTCCAGCAAATTCAAATGCTGAGCAATGGCTGTAATTATCTGCCCTTCCCTCATGGAAGGCAGCAGATCCAACCCCAGCTTGTCTGTTAATTCCAGCACCTTGTCATTAATCAACTTTCATAAAGCCCCCAAGGTCACTTCTTCCACCTCCAGAAAACTCTTGGTGATTGAAAGAGCCATTGCTATCCCAAGCAGTGTTTAGACCAACCGAATTCAACACCCGGAACAAAAAACACAAACACATACCACTCACTGCCTTTAAGTGCAACAAGCAGAATCCCAGTTTGGAACGACAGAACAAATCCCGGACAAGCTCCCAATCTAGTATGGACCAAGCCTGAACCCTTACAACATTTCAAGAAGGTAGCCCAGACCCTAACTTTGCTAGATGTTTTTGAAGCAGGTGTAACACCATTACTTCAGGAATGATGCAGCTGGTCAACCCACTTAATTTTAAACAAAACAGAATTTATTAACAAGATTACCGAATGAAACTGACACAAGACAGAACAGAACACCGAATATCTTATCCTATCCGGAAACCCAACAGGCTGTCCCAATTTAATGATGCTGTTCCAAGTACTTGCAACAATCCCTGTAAACACCCCATGGCACAAAAGGTAAAATCAAACACAGGTTCTTACAAGATAGAAGGCAGAGAGAGTGTACCAGCCTGGACCTGCATCTTTGGGTCCAGCAGCTTTTTTCCACATTACTGCCAAACCAGTGAAAAGCTGAGCTGGGAGAAGTGCTTTTCTTTTAAAACTTGAAAGCCTGAGGCAGCGTCTGTTAGCTATTGTTAAATTGGCCCCAAAACCCCTTACCCCCAGACTTTTCAGAGTCTGTGTTGTTTACGATCTCTGAAGAAAAAGCCAAGAACAGCAAAACCTTGTTAAAGGAGCTGCTTCATCACAAATGAATTGCAAATACGTCCTGTAATTGGATGGAAGATAGGTCATGAAGAATCTTCAAGGCTGGCACATATTGGATGTGCATGGGTAAGGGGTGCATGTGGCTAATGCCCATGGAGTTTGTCTTGAGATGTTAGTGCCCAGTGACCAACATGGGCATTGATTTGAGCAAGCGGTGAGCTGAATTTGTCAGATACATATAATTTTTTGCTCAACATTTGCCTTGTTTGGCGAATTTGGTAAGATAGGAAGCTAAATATTAATGAGGCAAGTTGAGGTATCAATAAGACATTTCATAAATGATCAACCATTTAAATGGCAACTGAGTGCCACTTGTCAAAAGCATAGCCCACATCACTCAGATTCCAATGAGATCTGCCCCTTGTATTGATATAGATATTTCTGTGAAAATAACTCTGAAGCCTACATAAATTATTTTCAAGTGGAATGACTGTTACATCGCTAGATTCAAAAGTTATTTTACAGTAGCCTCAACTCACAAATATCAGTGTGATGATGACCGTCTGTTGCATGTTCACCCGGCTATAGAAAAAGCCAAATGGTGCCATTTTAACATCCAGTTGAGGCTTAATCTCACATGTAAATGAAAGTGCCTCTATCAAAGCAGTGATCATAGAGTACTATCAGACACTTCTGATGAAGAATCACTGGATACTGAGTGCTAATATTTGAGCCCTATCACCATGGCAATGCTGCAGAATTAAACTACCCCCTCCGTAATTTTTCAATGTTAAACATATTGCCATATCTCTGACAATATAATGAGCGCACACCATATTTACAGTGTCCACTGACCTCCCCACTCTCCTGTGATTTGTACAGCCAGAGTCAGGCAGTCAAAAAGTGGAGGTGAGCAATATGAGTGATTCCATCTCCACAAGAAATAGGTCAATGAGTGGAAAGTGTATGGGAAAAGAAAATAATTAACTTTAAAAGGTTGCATCACTCAGCTAGGGAGGCAGCATCTGTACAAAATGCAGGGTCACCAATACTCCAGGATTACCCTGAAATCTCCAAGAACTGAAGATTAATCTCTTAGAAGCGCTCCAGCGAAATTATTGGAAAATGAGGAGATGGCAAAGACATTGAACAAATACCTTATGCCTGTCTTTATGGTTGAAAATGCTGCACACCAAAAAGAGAGGGTAACTTAGGCATCGAAAGGAATAAAGAATATTAGTGGAGAAAAGAACAGAAATAACTTAAGGGGTTAGAATCTGACAAATTGCAAAGGTTTCATTGTCTCTGCACAATAGTTGTAAAAGAGATGGCAGGTGGAATTTTGCCAGAAATCAATTCAGTCATTTTCCCCCCTCTGTGGAATGATAACTGATTTGCTTTGTCTCATCTCTATGCAGATTGAAGTCACCTGATTCTTGAAGTCAGTGACTCTTGATCATAATTAGAGCTGTCTCAAATTGCCTGTTTAGTGCCTTCCATGTATACAGTTTAGTCGGGTCTGTATACATGAACTGTCAATTTCTGTCCCTTGGTTTTCCTAAACTCTACCCAAATAGACTCCACTTCACCAGAACTGATATCTGTTTTCATTATTATATTAACTTTACTCTATAACCAGCAATGCTAATCCACCTCCTTCTTATTGTCTATCCTTCCAGGAAACTGAAAATCCCTGGAGCCCAGCTTCAAACAGAATGGATGTGTTGGTTTCCAGTTTACCAAAATACCCTGGATTCTGGAAAGGTCTGAGTGGAGTGGAAGTTAGCAATGTAACACTGCTAGTCAGGCAAGAAGGGAGAGTGAAAATAAGGAACTAAGGCCAGTTATCATGACATCAATTAATTGGGAAAGAGTTCAATAAAGTTCCTTAATTAAGTATGTTTCAACAATGTGCTTTAAAAAAACCCCATGGTTTCATCCAATATAATCAACATGGTTTTAGAAAAGGGAAATCACGTTTGACAAATTTACTCCTTTATGAGGGTCAAACTAGGGAGGTAGTTAAGAGGGAACTAATAGCTGCATTATATCTGGATTCCCAAAAGGCATTCTGTATGGTGCTATACTGATGGCTAATAGGTAAGGTAAGGGCTGTGCAACTGAAGATAATGTATGAGCATGAATAAAGGATTGGTTAACATACAGGAGATAATAACTCAGTACTGTTGTGACTGTGACAAGAGGAGTGCACTGATAATCAAGCCCCACTATTCTACACTGTTCACTAGTTACACTGCTAATATAATATCAATTTTCTGATTCAATTACCATGATGATCAATTGCTTTTCTATGATCATATTATCCAGCATAAAATAAATATTCACCAGGCTTCCTTAATGAAGTCAAAGGAATTCATTTATTGGGAACAGACATGTTTAAAGCTCTGAAGAAGAGTCACTGGACTTGAAACATTAATTCTCCTTTTGCTCCAATGATGCTGCCAGACCTGTTAAGTATCTCCAGTAATTTCTGTGTATTATCAGATTTCTTTTTGTCATAGTCCTTTTTGCTTTTTGTTTTAAGGCAAGTAGCAAATATTGACTAACAGTAAAGATGTGATATAGAATTAAAACTATATTCAACTGATAGATACATGCACACACTACAAAACGATACATCTCAGCAGAGTTTCTTTTCCAAATGACAAATTAGTAAATACAATTGTTTGGAAACAAAGAATAACATGAGCCTCACAAACTCATGCGATATTCTAATTTAAATGTATTATGTTAATAGGTTTGGTTCCACTCACCCACTTAATCTGGCATTTGGAATTGTGTCAAAAATATTAGAAGTATGGTATATCATATCTAGTAAAACATGGGACTAGATTTTAAGGATGGGGTAAGTTGCCTATCTTTGGGCAGCTTGCCCCTCCACAGCTGAATATCTACAAGGACATAAGGCACTCTTTTGCACCATTAGGGAGAAAAACTAGTCTTCTACATTTGCCAGTCAGTCTAATAGCTGGCCAATACCTGGTCCCGGCAGTGCTCCCAGGAAAGGTGGCCATGCCTGATGCTGCAGTCAATCCAGAAGAAGATATTCCATGATGGAAGCAGGACAGGTGTGGGTAAGTCCAAGGTCGCCCTGGCCTCAGGCTGGCAGACCTCAGCAAGGGAAGAGTGAGGGGAGATAAGGTTGGACAGGATTCAGAATGGGTGGGGAAATACAAAATTGGTGGAGGTGAGATGGCAGCGGTTCTAATGGACACAAGGGGTGATAGCTGACCAGCCTGCCCAACCACAAAAACAATTAATGGGCATTTTGATCACCTGTGGACAGACCTTCAGGCACGTTCATTCTCACTAGCAAGATTGAAAGGAGGTTGTTGGGGGAAGTGCAAATCTGTGTCCATGTTACCAACAGACCCTCCCCACATGACGACCATGTTAACAGTGATGAGGTGGAAAGCAACAGGTAACTACTTGAGCAGACTTTGTGACCAGTCTCTCAAGGTTTACATTTAATGACAATAAAGTCCAATAATCTCATAATGGTCTATGACCATATGAATCAGTAACCATGGAAACTGTTTTGACAATACTGACAACCAGAAAGGATAGCTGCTGTGTGTCCCATTTCATATTGATACAACGTGAAGTAGACTTTTAGTTCTGCATTTTCAAGTGTTGTCTTCAAGAGTCTTTTTTTTCTTTCCCTTGCTGGTATAAGTAGAACTAATACCAATTGAAGCAGAGAGAAAGGAGCTATACCTTTGTGGTAACACCCTCGATTGTGAGAAGAGTTTTGAGATAATTTCACATCAATTTGTAGAATTTGTAAAGAAATGGGATTTTAGTCCACATTTCAGGGGCAGGAGAATTGGAAATATGGGGATAACCTTATTGAATTGATGTCTGTATACAGCACTTGGCAATGATGCCAACTCTTGCCCCAGCCAAAATGAAGTTGACCAATTTTTATGTAAAAAATGAGGTCTGCAGATGCTGGAGATCACAGCTGAAAATGTGTTGCTGGTCAAAGCACAGCAGGCCAGGCAGCATCTCAGGAATAGAGAATTCGACATTTCGAGCATAAGCCCTTCATCAGGAATGAGAGAGAGTAGCCAAGCAGGCTAAGATAAAAGGTACGGAGGAGGGACTTGGGGGAGGGGCGATGGAGGTGGGATAGGTGGAAGGAGGTCAAGGTGAGGGTGATAGGCCGGAGTGGGGTGGGGGCGGAGAGGTCAGGAAGAAGATTGCAGGTTAGGAGGGTGGTGCTGAGTTGAGGGAACCGACTGAGACAAGGTGGGGGGAGGGGAAATGAGGAAACTGGAGAAATCTGAATTCATACCTTGTGGTTGGAGGGTTCCCAGGCAGAAGATGAGGCGTTCCTCCTCCAGCCGTCGTGTTGTTATGTTCTGCCGGTGGAGGAGTCCAAGGACCTGCATGTCCTCGGTGGAGTGGGAGGGAGAGTTAAAGTGTTGAGCCACGGGGTGGTTGGGTTGGTTGGTCCGGGCGGCCCAGAGGTGTTCTCTGAAGCGTTCCGCAAGTAAGCGGCCTGTCTCACCAATATAGAGGAGGCCACATCGGGTGCAGCAGATGCAATAGATGATGTGTGTGGAGGTACAGGTGAACTTGTGGCGGATATGGAAGGATCCCTTGGGGCCTTGGAGGGAAGTGAGTGTGGAGGTGTGGGCGCAAGTTTTACATTTCCTGCGCTTGCAGGGGAAGGTGCCGGGGGTGGAGGTTGGGTTGGTGGGGGGTGTGGATCTGACGAGGGAGTCACGAAGGGAGTGGTCCTTGCGGAACGCTGATAGGGGAGGGGAGGGAAATATATCCTTGGTGGTGGGGTCCGTTTGGAGGTGGCGGAAATGACGGCGGATGATATGTTGTATGCGGAGGTTGATGGGGTGGTAGGTGAGAACCAGTGGGGTTCTGTCTTGGTGGCGGTTGGAGGAGCGGGGCTCAAGGGCGGAGGAGCGGGAAGTGGAGGAGATGCGGTGGAGGGCATCGTCGATCACGTCTGGGGGGAATCTGCGGTCCTTGAAGAAGGAGGCCATCTGGGCTGTGCGGTGTTGGAACTGGTCCTCCTGGGAGCAGATGCGGCGGAGACGAAGGAATTGGGAATATGGGATGGCGTTTTTGCAGGGGGCAGGGTGGGAGGAGGTGTAGTCCAGGTAGCTGTGGGAGTCAGTCGGTTTATAATAGATGTCTGTGTTGAGTCGGTCGCCCGAGATAGAGATGGAAAGGTCTAGGAAGGGGAGGGAGGAGTCTGAGACAGTCCAGGTGAATTTCAGGTCGGGATGGAAGGTGTTAGTAAAGTTGATGAACTGTTCAACCTCCTCATGGGAGCACGAGGCAGCGCCGATACAGTCATCGATGTAGCGGAGGAAAAGGTGGGGGGTGGTGCCAGTGTAGTTGCGGAAGATGGACTGTTCCACATATCCTACGAAGAGGCAGGCATAGCTGGGGCCCATGCGGGTGCCCATGGCAACTCCTTTAGTTTGGAGGAAGTGGGAGGATTGAAAAGAGAAGTTATTCAGGGTGAGGACCAGTTCAGTCAGTCGAAGGAGGGTGTCAGTGGAAGGGTACTGGTTGGTGCGGCGGGAAAGGAAGAAGCAGAGGGCTTTGAGTCCTTCGTGATGGGGGATGGAGGTGTACAGGGACTGGATGTCCATAGTGAAAATAAAGCGTTGGGGACCGGGGAAGCGAAAATCCTGGAGGAGGTGGAGGGCGTGGGTGGTGTCCCGAACGTAGGTGGGGAGTTCTTGGACTAAAGGGGACAGGACCGTGTCGAGGTATTGGGAGATGAGTTCGGTGGGGCAGGAGCAGGCTGAGACAATGGGTCGGCCGGGACAGGCAGGTTTGTGGATTTTGGGCAGGAGGTAGAAACGGGCGGTGCGGGGTTGTGGGACTATGAGGTTGGAGGCGGTGGATGGGAGATCCCCTGAGGTGATGAGGTCATGGATGGTCTGGGAGATGATGGTTTGGTGGTGGGAGGTGGGGTCGTGGTCAAGGGGGCGATAAGAGGAGGCGTCCGCGAGCTGGCGTTTGGCTTCAGCGGTATAAAGGTCAGTGCGCCAAACTACCACCGCGCCTCCCTTGTCTGCGGGTTTGATGGTGAGGTTGGGATTGGAGCGGAGGGAGTGGAGGGCTGCACGTTCTGAGGGTGAGAGGTTGGAGTGGGTGAGAGGGGTGGACAGGTTGAGTTGGTTAATGTCACGGCGGCAGTTGGCTATAAAGAGGTCGAGGGCGGGTAGGAGGCCAGCACAGGGTGTCCAGGTGGATGGGGTCTGTTGGAGGCGGGAGAAGGGGTCGTCAGAGGGTGGGCGGGAGTCTTGGTTGTGAAAGTAGGCACGGAGGCGAAGGCGGCGGAAGAATTGTTCAATATCTCGGCGCGTGTTGAACTCATTAATCCGAGGGCGTAGGGGAATGAAGGTGAGGCCCCTGCTGAGGTCTGATCTTTCATCCTCAGAGAGGGGGAGATCTGGAGGGATGGTGAAAATCCGGCAATGTGTCTACTCTTTAAACTAAAAGAAAGCTGAAAGTTAGTAAGTTTGCAGATGGCACCAAAATTAGAGGTACAGAGAGCGAAGTAGGTTACCTCCGAGGACAAACAGGATTTTGATCAGAAGGGCCAATGGGCCAAAGAGTGCCAAATGGATTTTAATTTTGGTGAGGCAGATCAGGATTTAGGCACTTAATAGTAAGGTCCTGGGGAGTGTTACTGAACAAAGAGACCTTGGAGTGCAAGTTCATAGTTCCTAGAAACTGGAGTCGCTGATAGATAGGATAGTGAAGAAGGCGTTTAGTATGCTTTCCTTCTTTGGTCAGAACATTGAGTATAGATGTTGGGGGGGGTCATGTGGTGGCTGTACAGGATGTTGGTTGGGCCACCTTTGGAATATTGTGTGCAATTCTGGTTTCCTCTTACACGAAGCATGTCGTGAAATTTGAAAGGGTTCAGAAAAGATTTACAAAGGTGTTGCCAGGGTTGGAGGATTTGAGCTATAGGGAGAGGCTGAAAAGGCTGGGATTGTTTTCCCTGGAGCTTCTGAGACTTAGGGGTGACCTTATAGAGGTTTATAAAATCATGAGGGGCACGGAGAGGGTAAATAGACAAAGTCTTTTCCCTGGGGTCGGGGAGTCCAGAACGAAAAGGTATAGGTTTAGGGTGAGAGGAGAAAGAGACCTAAGGGACAACCTTTTCACATTGTGTACAGTGTGTGTATGGAATGGGCTGCCACAGGAAGTTGTGGAGCTGGTACAATTACATTTAAAAGGCATCTGGAGGGGTATATGAATACGAAGGGTTTAGAGGGATATGGGCCAAGTACTGGCAAATGGGACTAGATTAATTTCGAATATCTGGTTAGCATGGATGAGTTGGACTGAAGGGTCTGTTTCTGTGCTGTACATCTCCTTGACTCTATGATTCCAGAATTCTCTCAACATAGTCCCCAGCAAATAGTCCAGGACTTTATTCATTCCTTAGTGGTTTAGTGCGTTCGCCATCTTGTCACACTACTGTCCTTTTTTTGTGTCAAAATTAAACTTCGCCAAAAGGGAACTGGTCTTCTGGTCTTTGCCAGAGATGTCATTATCAGGAGAAAATGTTAATCTTGGATGGCCGTACGATTCCATTATCCCAGCGATTCAAAGAAAAGCAGTGGAGCTCACCCTTGCACTTTGGCCAATATTTATCCCTCAACAAGTGCAATTTTGCTAAAATGGAAGGGCTAGTCATTCACCTTGTTATGAAAGCTTGCTGTGTGCACATTACCCAATGCCTTTCCTACTTTACAGCAACCTGTTGAAGGAGCAGCACTTTGAAAACTAGTGCTTCCAAACAAACATTAGATTCTCTACAGTATGGAAACAGGCCCTTTGCCCCAACAAGTCCACACCACTCCTCTGAAGAGTAACCCCACCCATTCCCCTTCCCCTTCCCCTTCCCCTTCCCCTTATTTACCCCTGACTAATTCTCCTAATACTATAGGCAATTTAACATGGCCAATTCACCTGACCGGCACATCTTTGGGTGGTGGGAAGATGGGCAGCACAGTGGCTTAGTGCTTAGCACTACTGCCTCACAGCACCAGAGACCTGGGTTCAATTCCCACCTCAGGCAACTGTCTGTGTGGAGTTTGCACATTCTCCCCGTGTCTGTGTGGATTTGCTCTGGTTTCTTTTCACAATCCAAAGATGTGCAGGTCAGGCGAATTGGCCATGCTAAATTGCCTGTAGCGTTCAGTGGATTAGTCAGGGGTAAATATAGGGGGGCGGGGTTTCTCTTTGGGGGGGTTGGTGTGGACGTAGCTGGGCCGAAGAGCCTGTTTCCACACTGTAGGTAGTCTAATCTAAACCAGAGCACCCGGAGGAAACCCAAGCAGACACAGGAGAACATGCAAACTCCACACAGTCACCCAAGGCTGGAATTGAACCCAGGTCCCTGGTACTGTGAGGCAACAGTGCTAACCACTGAGACACCATGCTGCCCCTTTTTAATTAGATTGTGTTTGACTTTAACCTTGTGTTGCATGATTTTTAACTTTGTCCATCTCAGTCCAACACCGGCTCCTCCACATCATACTTTAAAGCAATAAGTGAAATCAAGGAAGTACCGAGGAAGTGTAAAGCTCTCTGGAAAACCTTTTCAGGTTATGCAAGGTGTTTTATATGCATGGGTAAAAGCTTTGTTCAGTTTCATTTTGACTGACATGAAATATCTGATGGCTGACGTCTTGGGCTGCTCAGTGGCATTTAAAATTTTACGTTTTCCAAGAAAGGGCAAGGAGATATTGAAGGGGCAAATAAATAATTGATGGATGTAATTACACTGCAGTCTTTCTTTTTTTGTGTTTAAGTTTGACATGAATGTTATTTTCATTTATCTTTAGGTTTTTTGCGTATATTGTCATAGCCATCTTGAAGAAACAACTCAATGTCTGCAGTGCAGTTTTGAGGCAGAAAGGTATATGCATCCTCAGTTTCTTTACACACAGCAAACTCCAATCAGTTGATGACTTGTTCCCCAAATCTCTACATCCAATCACCCATTTACTCTTTAACTCACAGAGAGATTTTGCCAGGACCTTCATTCCATTTGGTCACATACACATCTGATATAATCTATGAGGTGGGAGCAGCATTGTTACATTCCAGCAGTGAAAAGTAGTTGCTGTCAGGTTTGCACCAATGGCAGCAGTCTCACCTGAGAGTCAGACATTTATCAGTTGTAGTGATACTGAGAATAAAATCATAGCTGGCAAATATTGTCCAGTACTGAGCAGGTATTGCACTGTCAGAGCTGTCAGCTGTCAGAGAGGATGCCAAACTGAGCTCCTGGTTTGCTTACTCTACTTAGATGTTGTGGCCTTCTATAAAGAGGAATGGTGGATGTCTGCCTAGTTCCTAGCTAAAACATGCAAGTCCAAAAAAAATTCATAATAACAGTGAACAGTATCTGGTCATTATCATTCAGCATTGTTGAAGTTTTCTGTGTACAAATGGTCAGCCATATTTCTTATAATGCTAAAGATCCTTTAGTATGAGGTTTTTTGAGCAGGCTCCTCAGTTGCATAGGGTGCAATTTTTAAATCAACGTTTCCCTGTGTTGCACTTGGTGCGGCCTGCTGAGGTTTCTGAAAGATTAGTTCTGATGCACACTGAGTTGGTATGTTTTCCTTTCTTGTGACATTTTAACTATTATTTCAAATCACAAAGGAATGGCACAAAGATAGGATTATCACACAGTCTATACTAAATGGTTCAGTGAAAAACTGCAAGAAAAGAGAAAGAAGTTGTCTTATATTATCACCAATGAAAAGAGATTCGTCCCAGATTTCATTTTCGTAACCAATTACATTACAATTACCTCCACACAGATCAGACACCATAGGATGAATGACAAAGATTGTGAACACCAACCCCAGAGTCAGCTGTCTACTTTTGTTCTCAGTAGTGTTGGTGGAGTCTTTTGAGACTCCAAATGACAGTGTCTGTGCTGAGCTCAATGGTAGAGGGTTGTAGATTTATCTGCTTTTTAAGGAGTTTGAGGACGGATGTGACCACCCATCCACTTGACAGCTGACCAGCCAGCCCAACCTCAAAAATAACTCATCAAGTTTTTATTCAGATGTGGGTGTGCCTCCTGGTATTTTCAAGATTGCAGGGAGGGTGTTGGTGGAGATGGGGAACTGTACGTACCCAGGATATGGTGCCCAACTTTACCAACAGACCCACACCACATGACAACCATGTAAAGAGTGATGAGGTGGAAAACAACAGATAACTGCCGAAGCAGTCTTTGTTGCCCCTCATGGAAAGTTTTCTTTTGAAAAGGGTGGGTTCAATGACTTCATGATGGTTTGACTACGATGTCATAAATCAGTAACCATGCAAATGTTTGACAACAAAAAATGATAAACAATAACTGCTATGTGTCCCCATTTCATGTTGAGACTGTAGAGTGTTAGTTCTGCATTTTCAGGTGTGTTTTTTTTTCTCTCTCTCCCTCGTTTGTCTGATTAGAACTAACACTAATTGAAACAGAGAGAAAGGATACCTTTGTGGTATTACTCTTGGTTGTGAGAAATGTTTTGATGTAATTTGAAATCATTTCTATTGGGCAGAATTTGTACCAAAATTGGATTTTAATTCATGTTTCACAGAAAGAAAAATTGGAAACATGAATGTAAATATGAGGATAACTCAACTGAATTCATGTGTGAATGTTACAGTTGGCAATGGCTCCCATCCTTCCCACAATAAAGATTAAATTGGCCACTTTTTATGTGTCTACTGTTTGAAAGTAAATTTCCATTGACATTGATTCCAGCAAAATATTTCTGTGTTAGAGACAGCTAAATATTCAATCATTCGAGGCACGGTGCATTTACCATAGCACCACTCTGCTGTGCCATTACTGTGTTTAAACTAAGGAGAAAGTGACGACTGCAGATGCTGGAGATCAGAGCAGAAAATGTGTTGCTGGAAAAGCGCAGCAGGACAGGCAGCATCCAAGGAGCAGGAGAAGGGCTTCCTGAAGAAGGGCTGATGCCCGAAACATCGATTCTCCTGCTCCTTGGATGCTGCCTGACCTGCTGCGTTTTTCCAGCAGCACATTATCAGCTGTGTTTAAACTAAACCAATTTTAAGAGATTAGTGTCAGACATCCTTTTCAGAATCACATGGGAGCAATGGAGCACTGCTACATAGAGAAAATTGGACTGAGTTTGGGTGGAGAGATTGGAGTTATTGATTATGAAAATATGCATGGATAAGCATTAATGGTTTAGTGGACATTGAGTAGACAGGTGAATAATAGCAGAAGAGAAAAAAATGTTTGAAATTTATTGATCTAGTATTAAAAGTTGCCTGCAGTATTCCACCTTTTGTGTTTAACTGGGGTTTGACTCGAATGATCTCCTCACTTGTATTACAAATTTGACTGTATCTCATATTCGAAGACAACTTGTGGCAGAAAGTTGATTATCTATTCCCATTGTTGGCTCACTGTTTTGTTGATTGTCTATCCCCATTGTTGCCTCACTGTTCTGTCATAGATAAAAAAACACCTATAGATCATGTTGACTGGAACAAGGTGGCGCAATGTTTTAATCTGCGAAATCGTGTTTCTGCTTGTATGCTTTATGGATGCAGCAAAGGCATTCTGTACTCACATTAGTAGTCAGCCAATATTTATGATCCCACAAATGGAGTTTTGCTTAATTTTACCTAATGAGTGAGCACAAGAGACAAAGCCAGAAATACAGTATGGGCTATGTTGTAATGTTTTGTGGACTTTTAAGAAACATTCGTACAGATCAGACACTCAGGATGATTGACAAAGATTGTAAAGCACTATACCCAGAGCTAGTCGCCCACTTTTATCCTCATGTACAAATCAAACAGTGTTAATGGTGTCTTTTGAGGCATCAATGGTCAATGTATGAGCTGACCTCAACAGTAAAGATTTATCTGGTTTTTGAGGGACTTTGGGGACTGATGTGACCATCCATCCTCTTGAGAGCTAACTAGCCAGCCCAACCACAATACCAATGACTTGATGTTTTAGTCACGTGTGGCAGGGCATCCTGGCACCTTCACCCAACTGGCAAAGGGGAAGTGGGGGTATTGTATCCATGACATGATGGCCAAATTTACCAACAGACCCTCCCTCTCCACATGACCATGTAAATGGCAATGAATTAGAAAGCAACAGATAACTGCTCAAGCAGACTTTGTGTTCCTTCTCAGAAGGTGTTCTTTTGAAAATAATGAGTCCAGTGACTTCACAATGTTTTGACTATGATGTCATCAATCAGTAACCATGGAAACATTTAAAAACAGAATAAACTAATATACAATAACTGCTGTGCCTCCCCATTTCAGGTTGAGACAACGTGGAGTGAACACTGGAGAATTTTATTTCTGCATTTTCAGGTGCGTATTGTTTTTTTCTCCCCTCTCCCTCATTATTCTGATTAGAAATAACACTAGTTGAAACAAAGAAAAAGGATACTTTTGTAGAATTACTTTCGGTTGTGAGAAATGTTTTGATGTAATTTGAAATCATTTGTACTGGGCAGAATTTAGAACAAAATTGGCTTTTAATCCACGTTTCACAGAAAGGAAAATTGGAAACATGAATGTGAATATGGGGAGAACTCTATTGAATTCATGTGTGAATGTTACAGTTGGCAATGGCTCCCATCCTTGCCAAAATAAAAATTAAATTGGCCGCTTTTTATGTGTCTACTGTTTGAAAGAAAAGGAAATTGAAAGCCAAGTTCTGTTGACATTGTCCCCAGCAAAACAATCCCGGGACAAGGACAGTTAAATTTTAAATCCTTTTGAGGCATTGAAGATTTATCTGGTTTTTGAGGGACTTTGGGGACTGATGTGACCAACCCATCCTTTTGAGAGTTAACCAGCCAGCCCAACCACAAAACCAATAACTTGATGTGTTTAGTCATGTGTGGCAGGGCATGCTGGTGATTTCAACCTGATTGGCAAGGCAGAGGTGGGGGTATTGTATCCATGACATGATGGCCAAATTTACCAACATGACCATGTAAACGGCGATGAATTAGAAAACAACAGATGACTGCTCAAGCAGACTTTGTGTTCTTTTTTGGAAGGCTTTCTTTTTAAAATAATGAGTTCAGTGACTTCACAATGTTTTGACTATGATGTCATAAATCAGTAACCATGGAAACATTTGAAAACAGAATAAAAATATACAATAACTGCTGTGCCTCCCCATTTCAGGTTGAGACAACGTGGAGTGAACACTGGAGAGTTTTAATTCTGCATTTTCAGATGCGTATTGTTTCTTTGCCTCTCCCTCAATTGTCTGATTAGAAATAATACTAGTTGAAGCAGAGAGAAAGGATACTTTTGTGGAATTACTCTCGGTTGTGAGAAATGTTTTGATGTAATTTGAAATCATTTGTACTAGGTAGAATTTATAACAAAATTGGAATTAAATTGGCCACATTTTATATTTCTTACAATGCAACTGGTAAAGATTCTTTAGTATGAAGTTTTTTGAGCAGGTTCCTCAGTTGCATAGGGTGCAATTTAAATCAATGTTTCCCTATGTTCCACTTGGTGCGGCCTGCTGAGGTTTCTGAAGGATTAGTTTTGATGCACGCTGAGTTGGTATGCATTCCTTTCTTGTGACATTTTAATTATATTTCAAATCACAAGGGAATGACACAAAGATAGGATTATCCCACAGTCTATACTAAATGGTTCAGTGAAAAAACTGCAAAAGAGAAAGAAGTTGTCTTATATTATCACCAATGAAAAGAGATTCATCCCAGATTTCCTTTTCACAACCAATTACATTACAATTACCCCCACACAGATCAGACACCATAGGATGAATGACAAAGATTGTGAACACCAACCCCAGAGTCAGTTGTCTACTTTTGTTCTCAGTAGTGTTGGTGGAGTCTGTTGATGTAATTTGAAATCATTTGTACTGGGCAGAATTTAGAACAGAATTGGATTTTAATCCACGTTTCACAGAAAGGAAAATCGGAAACATGAATGTGAATATGGGGAGAACTCTATTGAATTCATGTGTGAATGTTACAGTTGGCAATGGCTCCCATCCTTGCCAAAATAAAAATTAAATTGGCCGCTTTTTATGTGTCTACTGTTTGAAAGAAAAGGAAACTGAAAGCAAAGTTCGGTTGACATTGTCCCCAGCAAAACAATCCAGGGACAGGGACAGTTAAACTTTAAATCCTTTCGAGGCATTAAAGATTTATCTGGTTTTTAAGGGATGCTGGGGACTGATGTGACCAACCCATCCTTTTGAGAGCTAACCAGCCAAGCCAGCCCAACCACAATACCAATAACTTGATGTGTTTAGCCATGTGTGGCAGGGCATCCTGGTGATTTCAACCTGACTGGCAAGGCAGAGGTGGGGGTATTGTATCCATGACATGATGGCCAAATTTACCAACAGACCCTCCTTCTCCACATGACCATGTAAACGGTGATGAATTAGAAAACAACAGATAACTGCTCAAGCAGACTTTGTGTTCTTTTTTGGAAGGCTTTCTTTTTAAAATAATGAGTCCAGTGACTTCACAATGTTTTGACTATGATGTCATAAATCAGTAACCATGCAAACATTTGAAAACACAATAAACAATGAACAATAACTACTGTGCCTCCCCATTTCAGGTTGAGACAACGTGGAGTGAACACTGGAGAGTTTTAATTCTGCGTTTTCAGGTGCGTATGCTTTTTTTTCCCTCTCTCTTATTAGTGTGATTAGAAATAATACTTGTTGAAGCAGAAAGAAAGGAAGAATACCTTCATGGTATCATTCTCGGTTGTGAGAAATGTAATTTGATGTAATCTGAAATCATTTGTACAAAGAAATTAGATTTTAGTCCATGTTTCACAGAAAGGAAAACTGGAAATGTGAACACAAATATAGGGGTAACCCTACTGAATTCATGTGTGTATGTTGCAGTTGACAATGGCTTCAACTCTTGTCAGTACTAAAATTAAATTGGCCACATTATTGGGTCAGCTTTTTGATATTAATCTAGCATGACCATAAGATCCCATTATCTCAAGAATTTGAAGAAAATCAGTGAAACTGTCCCTTGCACATTGTCAAATATTTATCCCTCAATCTTAAATGGAGGAACTAGTTATTAATACTCGGATATTGGATATTCATGAAACTTTACTGTATGCGCACTATCCAGTGCCTTTCCTACTTTACAGCATAGTCGAGAACAACTAGATATAGAAAGCCTTAAGGAAATCCTTCCAGATGTGGAAGGTGGTCTGTTAGAGTGAAGCTCTATTGAGTTTCATTTTGACGTGAAGTATCTGAAGGATAATGCCCTTGGCTGGTCAGTTGACAAATTAAACTTTTAATTTTTCTAAGGAACGGCAGGTAGATATTGAAGGGGCAAATGAATAATAGACAGATGTAATTGCACTAATGTCAGCATATCATATGTTTTGGTCCGATATTTAAGTTTGATGCCAGTCTTTGTATTTTTGTGTTGAATCTCGTTTTGACTCATGATGTTTTCAAATTTCTTTTCAAACTCACTACATTTCAACGAGTGATCTCGCAGCATCGCACTTCTATTTTGATTCAGAAAGGTAAGAACTATCCTTAGTTCTTCACACTCATCAAACTCCAATCCAGTGGTATCTTGTTCACCGTGTCCAGGCATTCTTTAACATATTCATTTAAAAATGATTTTAATTTACATATAACTTTGCATGCTACTTTGAGCCATTTTCTGACACTCTCATCTCTGCCATATCCAACTGGATAATAACATCAGTGTTGCAAGACACCTGTGAAAAGGAATAATTGTCAGCCTTGCATCACTGGCAGCAGTGTGTCTCCAGTGTCAGACATTTCTCAGTTGTAACAATGAGGACTGATATGGCCACCCCTTTGAACAACCTAAACATACAGGGTGAGCAATGAATGATCGGGCATCCAACTGTTGTCTCTACAGTTTCCCAGCTATGTTCTCCCAACTCCCCAGGCTGGTTTCAGTCATCCACTTGACTGACCATGACGCAGTAACTGACCTGCAGAGGTATGGATTCCAAGAACCTGACTGCCTCTGATGGCCAAATGTCAGTGCCCCCACCCCTGGATTACTGCTCTTGACTAATCCACTAAAATGGGTGGCACGGTGGCACAGTGGTTAGCACTGCTGCCTCACAGCGCCAGGGACCTGGGTTCAATTCCCGCCTCAGGCGACTGACTGTGTGGAGTTTGCACATTCTCCCCGTGTCTGCGTGGGTTTCCTCCGGGTGCTCCGGTTTCCTCCCACAGTCCAAAGATGTGCGGGTCAGGTGAATTGGCCATGCTAAATTGCCCGTAGTGTTAGGTAAGGGGTATATGTAGGGGTATGGGTGGGTTGCGCTTCGGCGGGTCGGTGTGGACTTGTTGGGCCGAAGGGCCTGTTTCCACACTGTAAGTAATCTAATCTAATCAATCCTGAATGTACGTTGTCTCCCTACTTCATCTGTAGGTTACCCTCTTTAGAAGTTGGGATAATGCTTCCAGGATGTGCAAGACATATATATATATTTATTCACAAATATGTTAAAGTGAAAGCTTTGTGAATTTTAATTTTGAATAGCAAACTATGACTTCAGCATTGAGATATTTTTAAGGAAGAGCAAAATGATATCGAAAGACCAATATAATCATGGACACATGTAATTGCTTTGAAGTTAGCAGTTGATAATTATTGGTCCAGTATTCTAGTTTAATGGCATTTTTTTCTCTTTTTATGTTGAATTTTGTTTTGACTGTCACAATGTTTTCATTTCACTTGTAGAACTCACTTTCAATCATCTGAATGATCTCACTGAGACACTCTGATTCCTATACTTCTATTTTGATTCGGAAAGGTAAGAGCTATCCTTAGTTCTTCACATACCACAAACTCCAATCCATTGATATCGTGTTCTTCATATCCCTCATTTGGTCACGCACTCAGACAATTATATTTTAATTCACATATAATTTTTGCCTGCTCTTTTGATCTATTTGCTGACTCTCATCTCTGCCATATCCTACTAGACAATGACACTAGTGTTGCATGACATCTGTGAAAAGGAGTAGTTGTTGGACTTGCAGCAGTGGCAGAAGTTTGCCCCTCCCCAGAGTCAGACATTTCTTAGTTATAATAATGCTGAGCACAATGAGGACTGATAGTGAAAGGTTTGTTGAGTTTCATTTTGAGGGATCTCAAGTGTATGAAAGTTTGAGGTTCTGGTCTGCTCAGTTGGCCTGTTACATTTTCCATTTTTCTCAGCAAGAGCAAGTTGATATTGAAAGTGTAAACAAACATTTATGTTTACCACGGAGGATTGTCCTTCTCAATCTCTGCCCTCGCCTGACCCTCAGGTTAAACAACCACCAGTTGGCGACATTGGCGACTTTATATTTGAGAAATGTTGGTCATTTTGGCATAAACATGCTGTTTTTTTTAATAATAGCTTTAGATCTGGAAATAGCTGTAGCTGAACATTTCAAATTCGAGCTATGTCAGTTAGGTGAAATCCCGAGATAGATATTTTAGCCAAACTTTTGTCAAGTGCAACTTCTGAAGACTATCATTCAAAATTTCAAAACTGTCATTTTAGTTGTGTCAGTGTATTAATGGTAAATGAATAAAAGATGAGTAATTGGAGTTGAGATAGAAATGGGTCGTGATACAATTCTCAAGTGGCCTTATTCATATGAATTCAAAAAATATAGTTTGTGTGCTGAGACTTTAGCAAGCAAAATGTAAGACAAACTGAGTAACAAATGTATACCATGTACTAGGGTAGAGATCCATTAAAATGTTCCCACTTAATATTAATTAAATAACTGGTAAATGTATTGTTTTATTTTTGATTGAAGACTGATATAGAATAATGATCTAATTTCTGTCCACAATGAATGCAAAACGACTATATAATCATCAAAAGGAATTGGGTCCCTTGATGTAACATAGTGGATGTGGTGAAGATAACTGTCAGGTCTTTAATAAATTTTTAATAATCACCATGACTGGGAATGAACTTGTAACCACAAAGTGCAATGTTTTAATCGGGTTTAACTGTGGACCTTAGATAGTGTTTCATTCACTGGCCAAATTTTGCTGCTCTTCCATATGCAAGGCCTGACAACCTTCAGTCAACGAAATCCAAATTTGAATCAGGTTTGCAAACCAATTCCTAAATTCAAAACAAGAAAAGAACCTGTCGTCATCTGTCAGGCAATCCTTCTGTTCACTAGCATGTTGTAGTATTATGACTATTAAAGGAAAACCGAACAAGTTCATGTGGAACTCTACTTAATTTTTGAAACCTGAATGTGCACACTTTAATTGATTTTCTTCACTGTGTAATTAACTTTATTAGCGCCTCCAGTCTGCTTTACTTGAAATATTAATATCACCTTCAAATATTTCCTCCATCCCTGTTGATTGCTTATTTATTCCAACTGTTTAATATGGTGGAAAGCACATGAGTTTTCATTTATCTCCACACATGCTATGCATTGAGCTACTGTGACTTATTGCATTTGATTATGTGTTTTTCATTTTTCTGGCATTGTAACAACTTAGAAATACTGGAGGGCAGATCCTTCCATAGCCTATCCTTCCCTGTCTTCTGTTGCACCATGCAAGGCATGGGAAGGAAAGGCGTGAGAAGAAGTCTAGAGGAATGAGGGAAAAACTCAGGGAGGGAAGATATCCAGAATGTCCATTGTGTGACCCTTAGATATACAGCACAGCACTAGATTTCTGAACAGCTCTTTTGAGAACCTAGGATCGTTAAGGTGGAAGGCTTCTATGTTGTTACCTGGAAAGTTAAAAATTTATATGACACGAATTGACTTGATGGTAATTAGGGGAGTGAGTATGACGAGTCAGGGATTCAACAGCCTAGTTCTTCCATGGCAGAACAGATGGAAAGAACCATAAATAGTGTGAGAGTGGAAGGAACAGAGGTTTCATGCATTTAAAGGGTCAAAGCAATGTATTCACAGCTGGTTGCCATTATCTTAGTAATGTAATAGTTTTACTTTAATAGTTTTACTTTTTTATTGTTTAGGCATGGACATTACATAATTTTTCTTACTGAGCTTGTCAATATGGTTGTAAAATATCAATTTATTTTATGTTATTTGTCTTATTAGATTAAAATGATATATATAAACATATATAAACAAATAGAGCATTAGTGCTTTTACTTAACAAGGAAGTGAGTGAAAATTGGGGGCAGGATTGAGGTGGTAAAGCAAAACAGCACAGACAAAAGTTAAAGGCAATAATTACGGATTTAAGTCACCATGATAACATTATGTTTGGAGGCTGACTTAGGATAGGATGCCAGAAAGAACATGGCCTAATTTCTGCTGAAACCAATTAAAATACAAGTACATAGTTAGTGGTTTTCTGTGACATGCAATTGTGCCATATCTGGACACTCACTGAGATTTCAATTTACTCACTGAGACACTCACAGGAAGCTTGTTGCCTGTAGTTAGTGTCCAGCCATTTGATAGACTGCACTGATATTGCCTTTCAGCCAGATTCACTTCTGGGAATAGATGGGCATAAGCTGGCTGCCACTTTCATAAATATTATGGACCACACATCAAAATGCATGTCATTGGCTGTAAAAAACATTGGAATGTCTGCATGTTGCAAATGACAATTTTATAAATACTGGACCCTTTCTCAATTTAAAAGGCAATGTTACAGGATTTCCACTGCCTTTTGAGGGTTATCCAGTGACCTGCAAAATGTATTAGCAACTTTTTAATGCAGCAACATGTCCCAAATGTTTCAGAGTTGTAAAGTAAGGCAAGAGTGAGAAGTTGTTCAGACTAAAAAGGCAAATATATATCTGCTGAGTTAACTGCTGTCTACACAAATGACAATAAAATATTAGAATTTCCCTTGGTGTCTCTGCATAAGGGAGCAGGATATTGGTCAGGAAACACGGTCATTTGACATTCCATAGACCTCCTGCTTGACTTACTAACCTCTTCTGTTCAAGGTAATCCAGGCAATTTGATTGATATTAATGGATGTTCCCTGCAGACCCGTGTTGCACAAAAGAAAAATGATATAGGATTTAGATATTTCACTTGAATATATTACCTCATTGACTAAGTTACATACCTAATTTTCAATTTTACTTTTCCTTTATATACAATGCAAAACATGTGTAAATTGGATGCTAAAGTCAAATCAAATCAGGTATTTTGTTACACTTATCATGAAGCTTTCTGATTTAACAATTAGGTGTAGTTCGATTTGTCTTTATTGCTGTAATAGCAGACTCTTATTAAATTACTATAGTCATCTGAACTGTCTATTTGAGGAGACATGGGAGCCTTTGTGATGTGAATTATTCATGACAAGTGACCAAATTGTCAAAGACACTCACAAAACAATTTTTAATCTAAATGCTTGCTTAGGGAGCAACCATCACTGCTGTTTTGATCAAACTCTAGAAAAATTCATTATTTTTGATTCAGCATTTCAGTTGTAAAGTGTCATATGTTTGCCTGCCATTGTCTCCTCAATAATTTTCAATGTGTTTCATTGTCAATCATGCTATGACAATAGATGGCATTCTACCAACCTTGTTGCACAAGGGCACAGATATGTGCCAATGTAACTACTGTAGATGAGTAATCTAGACTTATGAGCCTGTTGTTTGAGTGACACAAATTCAAATCCCAGAACAGCAGCTAAGAGTATTTAAATTCAATTAATTAGTATATTCAGAATGAAAAATGGTCTTAATAATAGTGACTACAAGCTACTCAATTGCTGTGAAAACCTAGGAGAAAAGCTATCTATTGCACAAATGTCCTTCAAAGTAAGAAATATGCTATCCCTTCATTTTGTTGAATCTATTGTGGTCCAGAATCACGACAATATGGTTATCTCTTAACTGCCCACTGAAATAACTGAGAATGCAACTGTATGGGATCATAACAAATGTTAATAGGAGTAAAACTGGACTGACCACCTGGTATGTATCTGTGCATCAGATACCACAATGGCACATCATGACAATTCCGTCCTTTCAGTTCTGACTTACTGTTATCCTGGATTTACATCAACATTAGAGGAGCAATAGTCTGATATAGTCATGTTCGCTGAATCATATCTTACAGATTCCAGACTCCCACCTCACTACCTTGCTTATGTTCCTCCCCACCAGCAGGACAGTTCCACCAGAGGTGGTGGCACGTGGGTGTGCAGTCACAAAAAAATGGTTCAATAGTTCACAGCACTAACTCTGACCTCGAATCAGTCTCATGGTATCAGGTCAAATATGGAAAAGGAAACATCCTACCAATTTCTCTCAGCTGATAGCTCCAAAGTTCAGTGAATCTTTAAGAAATATACAATTACAAATTAGGAACAGAAAGAAGATATTCACCTCTTTGAATCTACTCCAACATTCAATAACTATTTGTGTTCTGACTTGTAACTTGCCCTCACCCTCTACCCCTAATAGCCATTGATTCCATTGACCAACAGGAATCTACTTATCTCTATCTTAACAAGAGTCAATTAATTATTAATCGCAATTTGTTACTCTAGTCATGTTATACAATGCCAATTCTAATATAAACTATTCTCTGATTAGTTCCAGAATGTGCTGTTCTGAACAACTATTTTGAAAATATTCTATTCGTTCGCCATCAAGGTAACTCCTGTTACCAATCCAATGTTTTCAGTTTATGTGTAGGTTAAAATTATCCAAGCTTATTCCTGTCCCTTTATCACAAGCTTTGAATATTCTATTGCATATATGTCCCCTACATTATGGATATTGTTCAGGGACCTGTGGATCATTCCCATGTGAGTTCTGTAGGTCTGCCAACCTGAACAGGTAGTGATGTTAACAAGGGTAGCAGGTGCATGGGAACACCACTGTCTGTTTATTCACCTCCAAGATATCACTGCCCTGTCTTTGAAGTACATTTTCATTCTTTCACTCTGTCAAAATTCTGGAACTCTATCTCTCTCAGCTCCATGAGTGCACCTCTACCACAAAATTACTTCTGGCATCCTCCAATGTACCCCTCACTTAAGCTGCAGGATGGGGGTTACAGGTTGTTGTTGAATTCAGTTCCACATATGCTGATGACCCACTGGGCCTTATCAGTCCCCAACTTTTATACTATTGAGCTACTTGGTGAGGGACATTGAAGATCCCATCCAAAGTACCTTTAACCCTGAATGCTTCATCCATGTGGTATTCAACATGGAGATAAACTGATAAGTTGAAAACAGGGTGGTGGTGGAGGGTGGGGGGAAAGGTGGTAATCAGCATGCTCATGTTTGACCCAATGCCTTGAAATGTCAGATTGTTCAAAGTCAAAGTAGAGGAATCTCAGGACTCTGACAACCTCCTGGCTGTATACCTTTGATCCTCCCCAGCTCTGTTGTGTCTACTCGCCAGTGGGACAAGAATGTTGATGGAGGAGGCTGAAGCATTGGCTAAAAGGTATGATATATGATATGACTAAGCCAGGCAGTTTCTTGAGTTGTTTGTTGGACAGCTCTCCAAATTTTGGCACAATTCCCCGTTGATGTTTAGGAGGATATTGCAGGGTCAACTGAGCAAGATATGCTTTTGTTACTTCCTGATTTGATTTTGGATGGTCCATCCAACTTTATTCTTTATCTTTTTATGACAATGACATACTGGGCCATTTCAGAAGGTAGTTAATAAAGAATTCATAACATTGCTGTGGATCTGGAGCCATATTTAGGCCACAGTAAGTAATGATGTCAGATCCCTCCCCTGAAGGCCATATGGGGATGAAATGGTTTTCCATTTGTCCAACTCTTTGTCCTGCTTGTTCCATTATGATTATTAGTGTCTAAAATCCTAGTCCAAATGTATTAGTTAATTACATTGAAATTCCTTTAGCATTGTGATGGTATTTGAAATAATGATTCCAGAGCTACAAGTCTGAACTTCAGAATTTCATTTGCTGGTACCATTAGCACAATGTCACCATTCCCAATTTTACCAGACAACATGAATAATTTAGGATGGTATTGAAAACAAATAATGCAGTTGGAAGTGTGATGAGTATGAGTGAAGAGTTCTGAAAAAGAGCCATGCAAGACTCGAAACATTCACTCTATTTCTCCATTCACAGATGTTGCCAAACCCAGCACTTTCTGTTGGTATCAACTTTGATGGCACCTGTTTAATTTGTGGGGGAGGGGTAAATTTTCAGAACTCTTCACTCTTCACTCATACTAGGATGGTAGCAGCAACTTTTGTTTTCACTTGAATTCCTGCATTCATTTGCTCTATTATATTTTTGTGCTGCTCATAACATACCATCAACAGAGCCAAACTAGTGCAGACACACCAGGTCTGATGTGCCACATTGAACAAAACAGTGTAGGCTCTGATTTTTGCAAAAGGTATCTGCATGCTTAATCCTTATGTGTTCATCGGAATAAAACCTTTTTCAAAGTGATATCAAAATACGACTAATTAGATTCATAGTCATACGGCATGAGCAGTTTAAATGCTTTACAAAGAACTACTGTGCATTGGTTAAGGTGTAGTCAACATTACCTTTTACATAATACCACAGTCAATTTGTTTGTAACCTTTATTATTATTATTTTTATTGGATTTCTTTGAGGGATAAATGTTGGCCGCAGAAAGAGCAGAGTTTCTTCATTTTTGTTCAAAAGTGCCATTGAATCTGATGTCCAACTAAGCAGGCAGTTTAAAGTCTTGTACAATGCAATTTTTTTTAACTGTAATTGGGGAGTTTGGGTGAAAGTTTGAACCAAGACTCAATCTGATTTTGAGATAGGTACAAAGGATCCCATGGTACTATTTCAACTGTCCTTGGCATTTTACCTTTGGCAAAGAGCATTATTCAAAGGAAATAATAGATTATCCGGTCACTATCACATAGTTTTGCATTCCAACAGTAAATACACTTAATTAATTAGAAAGTGCATTGGAATTTCTTGAGTTTGAATGTGCTATCTAATGGCAGGTGTGGTGTGTCTCTGTTGTTGTAAAAGACAACACCTGAAAGAATTTGCTGATCTTAGGAAATAAGCTCTACCTATCAATATCTAAAGGAGTGCTCCTGGTCGGTGTGAACCAGTGAGTTGAAGTTGCTCAGTTGTCTCTAAGTTGTATACTAGAATGTTGCAGTAGGGAAAATGTGTAATTATTCATAAATAAAGCCTGAAGTCTCACAAAAAACAATCAAAGTCGAAAAAGATAGCGCTGTAAAAGCACAGCAGGTCAGGCAGTATCAGGAATATGATGAAGGGCTTATGCCCAAAACGCCTACTCCCCTGCTCATCGGATGCTGCCTGACCTGCTGTGCTTTTCCAGTGCCACCCGTTTCGATTAGAATTGTGTAAGGCAGTTAACAAAACTAAATATTGCTCTTCCACTTTAGAATCCAAGCTTTCAAACAATAAAAAAAATACTATGAGCCTTAATCACAGAATGAGGCAAGTCTCCTCTTTTTAAATAAATAATTTGGGCTGCAGCAAATATTTTGAATTTTTTTAGTCTTTAGCTAGACCTACCCCAATAACAATAACATGTGCTAGTTAAACAGGATGGAACATGGTACCAATTATAAGCAAGAGTCTTTCAGTTTAGGCTTTTATTAAACTCTATTTATTACATAATTTCAAACCATACATAGTAATCTGAGATTGACTAGGTTCTGAACTTATTGTTACAATGTTAAGAGACAGTTGTCTATATGTCCATCTGTCTTCAATTGGTCTGTTTAGTTCCACCCATGCTTTGCTATTTATGCCATGTAAGAAGTTGCTCAGTGATGTCATAAAAAGATTGCTCCAAGGTCCTGAAGCCCTCATTCAGTAAGGTGCTCTTTAGAGATTGAATTTAACATGGTTTCTATGCAACTAGCCATACTCAAAGTGTTCAGACCAGATTCGGGCTTCACTTCACAGCAAGTTATCATCTCCTTTTAATGGGAAAATAAAGTCATCTTAAAGCCAAGGAAATAATTCTGACATTAAATAGATATTTCCAATAACTTAAATAATCTAATAAATAATAGATATCTTTCACAATTTTAAGTGGAACTCTCAAGCTAAGACTATTGTAAAGTTGTTTAAAACACAGGAAATTGCAATTATATTAACATGGGAACTGCAATGACATTAACGTGACTAAAAAAAGTCCAAATTGGAGGAGGAAGGTGGCTGAGAGATAAATAGAGGGGTGGGAAGGGGTGCTGGTGGGGAGAAAGTGATAAGTGGATGCTGGTGGGAGGTAATTGTGATTGTTCAGTGGGGAGGGTGGAGTGGATAGGTGCAAATGGAGACAGACAGTTAGGACGTTGGAGGGTTGGATCTGGGATGAGGTGGGGGCGGGGAAATTTGAAAATGAGTGAAGTTGATATTGATGCCGTGTGCCTGACGGGTTCTAAGGCAGAAGTCATGACGTTCTTCCTCTAGTTGGTGGTGGCTTTGATTTGGCAGTAGAAGAGGCTCAGGACTTGCATGTCCCTGGAGGAGAGTGGGAAGAGAAGTTGAAGTTATCGACCACAGTTTGGTACATGTGTCGTAAAGATATTCCCTGAAATACTCTGCGAGTTGGCGTTCTGTCTCCCCGATGTAGAGGAGACCACGTCGAGTGCAATAAACGCAGTAGGGGTGAGGTGGGTGGATGTCCAAAAAAATCTCTGGATGTGAAATTATCCTTTAGGACTTTGGACAGAGGTGAGTGGGGGAAGGTGTGGACGCAGGTTTTATCACTGATCTATCACGATGCACCTTTTTTTAAAAATGCACCGTTTATTTCTTGTCTAGTATCTCTGTTGCAGTCCAGCCCTTAGATCATTGAATCAACTGTACAATGTTGTTTGGTACTTACGACATGATGTCTTTTGTTTATTTGTGAATTTCCTCTGCTATCCAGGAAAGTAGTGTAGTGTTGGCCATAGACCAAGATAGAACCTTTAATAATTTCCTCAAATGTATTCAAATGGAATTATTTGCATATAGCTAGAAGAAAGAAGATGGAAGGTAAACTAGACAGGGCTAGGTTCAGCAGCGGGGCAGTGGGATCTGCTCGATGGGTGAGGAGAAGGCAAGGGGAGTAGCTGAAAAGATATGAACTGGAAGGTTCTCAAACTTTATTAAGGACTGTTTTATGTTAGTAACAGTGCATTAATGTCAATTTTATTTGTTCAATGCAGACAATTAGTAGAAATGATATTAGTAGAGAAGATTTAATTCCAGTTTTGAAAATGTTAGTTAAAACTCCAAAGAATTAGGTATATAAAAAATTTAGCTTTTTTAGTGTGCCTATCAATTTTTAAACTATCTATACAGTAGTCTCATGGCTACAGACTTTCAGATTAGTGCTACCATTCTGCATAGGTAAGGTACAATCATTTCTGAATATCTCCTCCTCGTAGAGTGTGTACTTCATGGCTGCTTGTCTCTCTTGAGTCCACAAGACACAATGTAGTGGAAAAGATATCACATTTCTGAGGCATGTTAGCGCAGGATAGAGAGAGCAACAGCTTGAACAGCAGACATTATTGTACTGTGCTTGGTGTCAGTTCAAACCATAATGGTTGTTCTCCTAAAAACTGATCATAAATTATAGAATTTTGCTGCATCACATCAAGAATGTGTAAAATTAAAAAAAACACAATATAGGCAATATAATGAAGCATGAAAAATGAAGTCAGTAATGTGAAATAGATTTGTGTGAGGAATAGAGGTGTGTGCATTTGGAAAAAGGTGTAGGTAACAATCTGTATTGACAGGTGCTGAAACAAAGTGATAACTCATTGCAATACCTCTAACCTTAATAAGCTTACTTTGTTGACATGATATTCAATTATTGTCAGAAACTGTGATGAACTGTGCATAGCTGAATGAGATTGAACAAATAAAACAATGATTGCATTGAATATGACTAACAACTGAATTCTAAATGTTGTGAGCACAAATTGATTGCACTAGTATATTGCCTGCAGCAAGTCTAGTGAACCAATCAGTCTGGATTAGCTGCCCTCCATTTATCTCTCGAATAACTAACTACACTCAAAGAATCAAGACCTTGCAGCTTGAGTGTTTGCTGACTTCATGAGCAGATTAAGGTTAGATTTGGCAAGAAAAAGAGTTCAGGTTAAAGCTACTATCTGGAATCAGAGACAATGGGACTGTACCAAAAAAAAATTCAGACCTTTTATCGTCGTTACCATGTTAATGTAAATGTAATTTCCCTGTCTTTTAAACAACTTTATAATAGTCATAATTTGACAGTTCCACTAAAAATAGTTGAACGAGGTTGACAAATTTTATTATACATTCCATTGTACTTCCTGCACAGAGCTTATGAAAAAGCAATGACAGTGGAATTTATTGAAACAATTAGTAGACCTTACTCCTGTTTAAAAGTGATTTCATTTTCACTCAGAAACTCAACCAGTTTGGAAGAGCTGTTTTTGTCAGCTAATTCCTTCTTGTAGGTTTTTTTCTCTTCCCTGTCTTCCTCTGTTGCTTTGATTTCGTTCTTTTACCCATTGGAGATTCCAAAATTTTAACTGTTTCGGTTACTTGAATGTCACGTGGTGTTGATCTTGTTGATGTTTCCCCTTTGCATATGTTAGGCATGTTGAGATGTCTCACAACATTCTTTGGTTTAGTGTCCTGTTGTTGATGTGTCTGTACATACAAAGGTGATGGTAGCTTGTTGGTAAGATTCATGTATGGCTGAAATAATTGGTATGGAGCCATTAATGTCATTTGATTCACAGCTGGAGATGGTACTTGTGAACTAGGATACACGTCCATCTCTGGTGGCTTAAGATGTTGCATTTGATATTGCTTTGCTTGGGGTACTACATCTATGTAAGAAGGATGAACACCAGTAATGGCAGCTATCTGATGGGCATTGCTGAGGTCTGCAAAAGCTCTTTCAGGCAAAATTGTGTTGTAAAGAGTTAGCCGTGGCACACCATTCACAAACCTGTGAAGAATTGTCAGCCATGTTTCACTGCTGATGGGATTGAGGGTCACTCTTGGCCAAAGTGAAGCCAAGTTATGGAGAGCTTCTCTATTCCACCCAGATTCGGAAAAGTGATCATCCGTATGGTAGAGTGCAGAGAAATATATGTCCAACCTTGTGCTGGGAAAATCAAACAAGAAATCATTTATTTTGGTTATGCAGCAGTGAGCTCTTTCATTACAAGGGGTGTAGTTGGAATAAATGGTAATGTAAGCAATGTCTTCATATGAGTACAACAGTGCATCCAGGTAGCCATCCATGTCAAAGAAGATAGATTCTGGATGAAGTTGATATAAAGTGCAGTTAGTTACTTGTCCTTTTTGCACTATAGTACCAGATGATAATTTCAGTTCATAGAAGATCAGATGCCTGTCAGACTGTGGTTGAGCATACGGAAATCCAAATGTTTCATAAAATTCAATGTAGGAAACTCGTGCTTCTTCTCCAGTTTTGATGTGATAGGGACATTTTGGGCATCTTTCAGTGGAATACAGCCAGTAGTAAGGTTTCACCAGTGTTCCTTGAGGAGCAATATATTCTTCATAAGTCATTGTTATGATGGTTGCTTCACTTTGATTTTGTTGCAAAATCATAACCACTTAAGGATAATATATTCCTGAAAGAGATAATAAAATAGGTGTTGACTATAAGCAGAAGAGGAGTCTCTGTATGAAGGAAAAACTATAAATTTTCCAAATTTGGGATATAAACAGATAGTGACAGATCAGATCTTCTTTCAGCATATCTTTATTTCATTATTTCAGATTTTTTAATATATCAGATTTCCAGCATCATTTTATATTGACTATAAATAGAAGATAGAGATAATTGCAGTGGGGAACTTAGAAATTGCTTTTGTGGTTAGAATCTGAAAAATATTTCTGCAGTAAGTGTAAATAGCTTGGATGCTTTCAAATGAAAGCAGCAAATTGGAAAAGAATACGGGGTATACCAGTAAAAAGGGATGAGGGCAATGGAATTAGAGGGGGCACACCAGACAGAAAGATGACAACTGGTTAGAACATAGAACATAGAAGGATACAGCGCAGTACAGGCCCTTCGGCCCTCGATGTTGCGCCGACCGAATCCTACCTAACCTATACTAGCCCAATAACTTCCAAATGCCTATCCAATGCCCGCTTAAATGACCATAAAGAAGGAGAGTTCACCACTGATACGGGCAGGGCATTCCATGAACTCACAACCCGCTGTGTGAAGAATCTACCCCTAACATCGGTCCTATACCTACCACCCCTTAATTTAAAGCTATGTCCCCTAGTAACACCTGACTCCATTAGCGGTAAAAGGTTCTTAGTATCTACCCTATCTAAACCCCTAATCATCTTATATACTTCTATCAGATCTCCCCTAAACCTTCTCTTCTCCAATGAGAACAGCCCCAAGTGCCTCAGCCTTTCCTCATAAGATTTTCCTACCATTCCAGGCAACATCCTGGTAAACCTCCTCTGCACTCGTTCTATAGCTTCCACATCCTTCCTATAGTATGGCGACCAAAACTGCACACAATACTCCAGATGAGGCCGCACCAGAGTCTTATACAACTGCAACATGACCTCAGGACTCCGGAACTCAATTCCTCTGCCAATAAAGCCCAGTACACCATATGCCTTCCTCACAGCACTATTTACCTGGGTGGCAACTTTCAGAGATCTGTGTACATGGACACCAAGATCCCTCTGCTCATCCACACTACCAAGTAGCCTACCATTAGCCCAGTAATCCATCATCTTGTTATTCCTACCAAAGTGAACGACTTCGCACTTAGCTACATTGAATTCCATTTGCCACATTTCCGCCCAGCTCTGCAACTTATCTATATCCCGCTGTAACCTACCACTTCCTTCCTCACTATCCACAACTCCACCGACTTTTGTGTCATCCGCAAACTTGCTTACCCAGCTTTCAAGTCCTTCCTCTAGATCATTTATAAAGATAACAAAAAGCAATGGTCCCAAAACAGATCCTTGTGGTACACCGCTAGTAACTGCGCTCCAAGATGAACATAATCCATCAACTACTACCCTCTGTCTCCTTCCAGCCAGCCAATTCCTAATCCAAACCTCTAATGTATCCTCAATGCCATACCTCCGAAGTTTTAGCATTAGCCTACCATGGGGAACCTTATCGAACGCCTTACTAAAATCCATATACACAACATCTACTGCTTTACCCTCATCCACTTCCTTGGTCACCTTCTCAAAGAACTCAATAAGGTTTGTGAGGCACGACCTGCCCTTCACAAAACCATGCTGGCTATCCCTGATCACGTTATTCCTACCCAGATGTTCATAAATCTTATCCCTTACCATTCTCTCTAAGACTTTGCCCACCACTGAAGTCAGACTCACTGGCCTATAGTTGCTAGGGCTATCCCTACTCCCTTTCTTGAACAACGGGACCACATTCGCTATCCTCCAGTCCTCTGGTACTATTCCTGTTGACAACGACGACATAAAAATCCAGGCCAATGGCTCTGCTATCTCCTCCCTAGCTTCCCATAGGATCCTGGGGTAAATGCCATCAGGCCCAGGAGACTTATCTATATTCATCCTTTCCAATATTCCCAAAACCTCTTCCCTGCATATTTCCAGGGCATCCATTCTAATTATTTGTGATTCCATATTCACATCAGCAACAGTGTCCTGTTCCTGAGTGAATACTGATGAAAAGTACTGATTTAATGTCTCTCCAATCTCCTCCGCCTCCACACACAACTTCCCACTACTATCCTTGACTGGACCGATACCTACCCTAGTCATCCTTTTATTCTTGACATACCTATAGAAAGCCTTTGGGTTTTCCCTAATCCTACCAGCTAAAGACTTTTCATGTCCCCTTCTCGCTTCTCTTAGCTCCCTCTTTAGCTCCTTCCTGGCTACCTTATAACTCTCAATCGCCTCTACTGAACCTTCACGGTTGTGCTGAATGGCCTGCTACAATACTGGAACAGGGGCCAAAGCACCAGAAACAAACCTATAATTGCAGAAAGTTTATGAAGTAAAAACAACACAAAATGGCATGAGTACAGTCAATAAATTCATAATATTCTTTGCACTTTGTGCATGACTAAATTGGGATAGTTGTGCTTGTGTTGTTCCTCAGTATGAACTTTTCCAGACATTTCCAGGGCACTGAAGAAGTTGAGAAGCTGTTTGATAGTTGAAAGTAGGCATTTCTGTGGTGAAATCTTCAGGAATATATGCATACAGAGTTGGCAAACCTTTATCTTCATCCCCATTGAGAAGCGAATTAAGTGATCAGTGGCCATGCCGTTTTTAAATGCAGACTTGCACTCTCAGCTACATAAATTTTTACATGCAGCTGCAAGAGGAAGTATTTTATTCAACTGGAATTTCTGATACAAGGTTCCAACACTGAAATACAAAATTCACTAAACAAACATTGGAAGCAAACTATTGTAATTACTCAATACATTGTTGCTAGAATTCAGACCAGTTGTGCTCCATAAATATTACTCAATGTACTAAAATTCATATATAATTATAAAGCCTAGAATCATAATAAGCTCATTCCTGTGAAAACATTGTGATTGAACATAAAACTATTGGATACAGAGTAAGAATAATACGATTAGGCATTCAGGTGTAAATGTACATTCTCCACACATGCAGTATATATTGTAAGTGTTTACCTGTAACCAGGAGGCCCGACTAAGGTGGTTCATCATTGTTTTTCCAGCATTTGTTGTATTTTTGATTAATCTGAACTATGGAATTTATTCCAAATGTTGGTGCAAATCTACAGTAGATCACACAAACATATTTTTCTTCCACCGGTGATTCTGTTCATGTGCTTGATAACTTGTTTGTTGCAGAGGGTGGGGCAGTTTTGTTTATGGGCAAAGTGAATGGATACAGACTCCATGGCAATAGTGTTTCTTTGTGCTGGGTTACTGTTCCTCACGTAGACTATAGGTATTCCCCATACGTCTGGCAAGTTTTCTGAATGTAATTTAATCATCATCATAAAAACCACAGTGCTGCATTTATTATAATCACTGAAGTTTTCAAAGCCAGAATGGCAACATTGTATCCAACAAAGATCATGGAATAATGTGTGTTAGATATTGTCAGGCTGATCCTTCAGTTACAAAAGACTGACAGGCAAGTGAAAAGATATTGAGAAATAGTGAGGACAAATGATTGAGTGGGTTACATCTAGTATTGAATATGAAGATTTGGATTCATCCTTTCTTTTTCTGCTGTAGCTTTTGTCTTCTGCCTTAAAAGATCCAAAGTTACATAATACCATGTCATAGTCCTACAGGTTTATTTGAAATCACAAGCTTTCAGTGCATAACCCCTTTGTCAGCTGAAGTGAAGAGAGAAGCACAGAAATTTATAGGCAGAGAGATTAAGGGCAGAGAGATCAAAAGATCATACAAATAGTGTGAGTAGAGTGTTGAATAATAAATCTTTACAGGTGATCAAAAGTGTCAAGTGAAGAGATGATCTATAATATGATTAAATGAGGCAGAGAGAGGTTTACAAAAAATTAAAAATAAAGTTGTGCTGGAGACAAACCAAATGACTGGAATAACAAGATAGGTATAAGAGTAATAAATTCATAAGTAATCCAAAATTGTACAAATTAACTAAGGTAGAGAGATCATAACAATTTAACAAGGTGATGGTATCAAAACAGGACAGTAAGGAAGATTTTCCAGACACAGAACAGTGTGGTTAGGGTCTCATGTTGTGCGACATGATCCCAAGAGCATCTTAAAAGGTGGCAACATTCACACTGAGTCAAAGGATTTACTAAAGTGTGACAGAAAGTAAAGTACTTATAAGAACTATGTGCCTTCTGCAGAAAGGTTATTTCAGATACATTACTATCATTTCTGTTTTTGAATTGGTTACTGTAAAAGCTGTCGTTTTTTGGATGGCGTTGTTCAATCACTTGTAATTAGTGCAATGCTGAATCTGAATGATTGGTATTGGGCAAAGATAAATCCAATAATCTTACTAAGCTTTAGTAAATTATGGGGTAGTATTGGCATAGTATATGAAGGTACAGATATTCAATTTTATTTCAACTTAAAATCTACATTGGTTCTTGAAAGTAGAGTTGTAGGAAATGTAATAGCCAATCGTCCATGGTCCCATCAACTGAAATGAGCAGATAGTCTTTAGGTTGGGATAATTATTCATCTGCAGAACTCTCCTTCTCTTTGCAATCAGAGACAGGGACTTTATTTAATGTATTGTTTGAAATATTGCACACTTGATAGTGCGTGCAGTACAGGTTGGCACAGTAATGTCAGCTGAGATTATGTGCTGAAGTCTTTGAAGTAGGACTGCAAATTTGAAAGTCAGGCAAAAATGTTATCCACTAAGCCAAATCTTGTAACTGACAGATGTTTGCATGACATTTGATGAATTCATTATTGTGCAAGTGTTATAAAGGTCACCAGTGGTGGAATGTTAAAATTAGCTGCTTTTCACTCAGAAAATTTGTATGCTTTTGCCATAACACTGAGTAAACATGCAAAATGTTTGAATTGGGATGGCAAAGGTGTTTCAGCATTTTTGCCTTCAGTAGTTCTTTGATACCCATTGGCTGTGGGGGTGCTGCTCAATTGTAAACTGATTTAATTCATGTGCTGGCTTTTGGCCTTTTGGAGATTTCAGTTGGAGCACAGCTATGTTAATATACAGTTTATCAGCCTGTTTCTTTGATAATTTATCTGAACTCAACATTAATTTTAAATCCCGGCATTGATCTGTGACAAAGTGGTGAGATACAAGTGGAGCACAGTGACCTTTTGCATAAACAAATACTGGGAAATTGGCCAACTGTTGTAAAAAAAGACTCACTGGTTTCCCCTGTCAATAAGAGTGACGTTCTATTTGTTACAAATCACATAACACCAGGTTATAGTCCAATTGGCAGGTTTAATTGGCAGCACACTAGCTTTCGGGGTGCGCTCCTTCATCGGGTGATACCAATTCATCACCTGATGAAGGAGCGTCGCTCCGAAAGCTAGTGTGCTGCCAATTAAACCTGTTGGACTATAAACTGGTGTTGTGTGATTTGTAACTTTGTACATCCCAGTTCTATTTGTTGGATGCCATTCAGAAAAGTGTGTGTGTCATTCACATTTCATATACTAGATGCTTGCAATATTAAAAGTTAAAAGCAGCTCACTTCAATAATGGGCCTTACTGGCTTCTAAGGAATTGGATCGCCTTCAATCATGTGCTGAACATATTAGGCAAAACAGAGAACTAAGTGTTCCAGCTGGTATTTATTATAGACAGAATCTGTTACAGCAATCTGTAAGTTAAATAGGTTGGTACATGATTGTGAGTAACAGAAGAATGCAGTTCTGTAATCTTATCCCATCAACAATTTGTGATTTGCAGGATTAAAATATTAACATTTACAGGAATCAAAGCTGAGATGAAATAGTAAGGATATTTGAGGGTTAATAAGCTCGCAGAAGAAATATTTTCATGCCTAGAGCAAACCTAAGAAAATATTTAATGCTATTTAGAAGCAACAAGCTAACTGCCATTTCGAAAATTAATGCATGTAAGTATTCTGCTCTGTGGATGTCACATTTTGATGTGGGGCCTTCAACTGGCTCAAATAATAGTCATTTAGCTTTTTCTCTTTTTTTTTGACTTTGGCTGGTGAAACTGCTACCCTGTCAGAAGAGGTGGATAATATTTATTATTTGATTATCCAGGTTGATTTTGTATGGTAGATTTGATGTTTTTTAGAAGCAGTGTTAAGTGTTAGTGTGTTGCCTTACCAGATTGACTATTAATGGGTTATTCTCACTGTAATGTTGCTCATTTCTTGAATTAAGTTGGGTCAATGTGTTGCAGTTGTTCCTCTCCCTTCCCCTGCTGTTCTAACCTTTTCCTTCAATATCGGAAGCCTCATGTCTTTCCAAACATCTTGCTTTGTTTTTGCACAAGATCCCTGCTGCATCCCCATTGCACTGCCCTGACTATTTAGAGTCACCTTGACTGATATGAATGTAATCAGCTAACTGGGAGTCAACCCGTAACCCATCTTGCTGCATCTTCATACCAAACAGTCCATCAAAAATACAGGCACATGGTGGACAAATTCACTGCAGGAAATGATATTATTGATCCCTGAAAATTGCAGGGCAGTTATATGGTAGGTGTATGGGATACTTACCTTTATTAGCAGAGGCATAGAGTACAAGAGCAAGATGGTTATACTGGAATTGTATAAAATGCTGGTTAGACACCAACTGGAAAACTTGCTGCAATTCTGGTCACCACATTATACAAAGGATGTATTTGTACTAGAGAGAGGGTGTGCAAGACATTTACAAGAATGCTACCTGGTCTGCAGGGTCTGAGCTATGAAACTTTGGAGAGGCTGGATTTGTTTTTCTAGAAGCAGCAAATTTTGGGAGGGGTCATAATCGAGGTGGAAAAGGTTTTGAGCGACATAGATACTGTGGGTAGGAAGGAACCTTATCCATTAATAGAGGGGTCTATTATGAGGGACAATGGCTTAAAGTGAGAGGGAAAGCGCTGAGAGGAGAGTTGAAGAGAAATACTTTAACTCAAGAGGGCGATGCAAGTCTGGAAGTCACTGTCTGAAAAGGTGATTGAGACACAAAGGCTCATTCCTGTTGTGCAGCACTTGTATATTCACTTGAATTGCCATAATTTACAGGGCTAAAAATAGAAAATGGGATTAGTGCAAACAGATCATTGATGATGAGTGTGACACAACTGGCATCCTTCTGTGTTGTAATGTCTTTGAGTCTATGAGTCAAAATAGTGGTGAAGGAGTTGACACAATTCTTCATCCTGTATCATCTGCCAACATAGATCCAGTCAGATGACGATGCAAGTTTCAAGTCCAGCATATTTCAGGAAGTCATTATTAAGATGGGTGTTCACAGTATTCCCACTAAGTTCCTTTTTTTGGTGTGACCAGGTTTTTGATTGTCAGACCTAATATTTCTGATTGTGTCTCAGTGTCAGGTTTTGCTTCTAATTCTCCCGGCAAGTGCCTTGGGATTTTTGTTTGTCACTTTAAGCCATTACATCACAATAGTTGTTGATTATTTAGACTGGGTGGCATGGTGGCTCAGTGGTTAGCACTGCTGTCTCGTAGTGCTAGGAACCTGGGTTCTATTCCAGTTTTGTGCGACTGTCTGTGTAGAGTTTGCATATTCTCCCTGTGTCTGCATGGGTCTCCTGAGTGCTCTCGTTTCCTCCCACAATCCAAAGGTGTGCAGGTTAAGTGAATTGGTCATGCTAAATTGCCCACATTGTTAGGTGCATTAGTTTGGGGAATAGATCTGGGTGGGTTACTCTTAAGAGGATTGGTGTGGACTTGTTAGGCCAAATGGCCTGTTTCCATACTGTAGGGGATCTAAACTAGTACTGATCATATTACTAAGTTATAAGTGGAGTGCAACTTGGCAATGGTTATGTTGATGAGCAACTGAGCAGAACTTTACAGCATAGAGTTTTATAGCATAGAAGAAAAACTTTAGACGATTATGTCTGTGGCAATCATCAAATACCTCTCAACATCGAAACCCATTTTCCAGCATTTGGTCTTGTTGTATGCTATGCCATTTCAATTGTTCATCTAAATGTTCCCAGCTCAATTACTCTGAGGCAGTGAGCCCCCTCTGGGTGAAAAACAACTTATTCCTCTAAAACTCCCGTCCCTTTCCTTAAATCTACAGTCCCTGGTGGTTTACCCTGGTTATTGAAATTGCAAAGTTTAAACTGTTGGGAACTTGAAAGCTCAAGTCCCAGTGGTGATGATGACGCTGTATCTGGAGTATGGTGTACTGTTTTGCTGCTCATGTTTAAGAAAGGATGTACAGTGCTGGCATTGGGGGCAGTTCAAAAGAGATCCACTAGGCTGATTCCAGGGACAAAGGGGGGTTGGTTTATCAAGGACAGCTAAACAGCTTAGAATATTTGCTGTCAATTCACTTCGTGATTTTTGGTCACTTCGATGAAACCTATGCCCCGCCTGGTCTGTTTTCAGTTTCGTAAACTGCCATTCTGTTGCCTGCTCTTTGAAAAGCATGAACCCGTTGCAACTGTGTGGTAGATACAGACTAAACCATACAAATAAAAAATCTTGTCCATTTTCATTTTGGTATCCTTTCTAAGGGTATACCAGGAAGATACCTGCGTTCTCACAAGAACTCTCAGGGGTGTCATGATTGTCGTGGTCACTTTAAGAAAGCCAAGTTCCACTCGCCCATTTGAAATCTCCGTCCAGCTTTTTTTTGTGTGGTGCTGGATGTTGGGGACGGGATGTGTACACCTTGAACATGCGGCTGGATGTTGTGGGGAGTAGGTGCAGTGTGGAAGTGAGGGTGAGGCAGGGAGGGAAGTAAGATGCGGATCCAGGAGCCGGTGGCTGAGGAGCAGAGTAGGAAGCGAGGAAGGTGGTGGCAGCGAGGGAGAAGGATAACCCACCAGTATCTGGCCAGCAGCTGCTGCTCCTTGGTGATCCGAGGTTACCAGGCAATGAAAGACAACTGGAGAGCTGGGCGAAAGTCCCTGCAGGAGTTCACTTGGTATTTTAAAAAAAAAGTTTTGTGATTTACATATGAAAGAACTGATACATGGTCATTCTAAAAGATGAGAGATGTAACAAACAATCGGGTCTTTTTTTCAATATATCATTTCAGTTACATCACACTGGAAACTTTTGCTGTAAATTCTGAGTCTTGCAATCTTATACTCCACAACTACCTGATGAAGGAGCGGTGCTCCAAAAGCTAGTGCTTCCAAATAAACCAAGTTGGACTATAACCGGGTGTTGTGTGATTTTTAACTTTTTAAGTGAAAGCACTGGATCATGATTAAGTAAAGCTGGTGGATTATTTTTCTCCTCTATCTGCCTGCCTCCTTTCTTCCCTCAGATTCTTTTTTCTCTCTCCTTCCTCTTTTGGCAGCTTCTCCCCTTCCCCCACACCTCCCATTGATATCTCTGGACTATGCTGCAAAGAAAAATCCTCCTTTTCTCCACCACATTCTCTGCCCCTTCTCCTAACAGTGCTCTGCTTTCTTGAAAACCGACTGTGTTAGTTTGACAAACAAAAACATCGATCGCAGTCTGAACATGAGCTGCAATACCGAACGCAAAGCCTTCAGCCATTCAGACAGCTGGCACACAATTGCAGATGGAGGCACATACAAGTATAAATGATTAAATTTATACTTGTCTGATCAATTACAGGCCTAGAAAACTTGATTGTCCAGACTGCAAAGGGGATCGAGAACTCTGCACTGCAAAATCTGAGGTGGCCATGAAAAAGTAAGTTTGACACAATGTGACTATCTATGATCTTGTTTCATTCAGTGTATGAGAAAGCCAAAGGAAATTGTTCATGAGCTAGCAGTTATTGTATGATAACCTAGGGACCCTATCATGCAAGGGTGTAGTGAATAGCATTCCAGACCACAGTAGTTTCCTTTTCACCTTTTCGCCCTTATCACTAGCTATAGTGACCTTCAAACCGATGAGAGGTCTTTAAGAAAAAAAATCACTATCTATTTTTCAAATGTTTGCAAGTTGTTTGTAGATGGAAGCCCTACATTTAATTTGTGCTACATGATCATTGCCGGTGCAGACATTGAGGCAGTCCACATTGTCAGGAGGATGGGAATCAAAGTTTGGAACACACGAGTGCAACCATTAGGAAGCACTGTGATGTGATTTTGATGTGGTTTAATGCTGCATTCCAAAGGAATCATAAACGTGAAAATGAAATGTTGGAGAACCATTGATTCCTTCATTTTTTTTTGTGCAACGCAATAAATACCACTCCAGACTCCAGCATTCCCATTAAAGAGGCTGCTGGACTGCCTCCCTCAAATTAGAGAGAGTTGGCTTAATTAATAGTCTAAATATTGAAGCATCCAAAACACTTCAAATGTAAAGAAGGCGTTTGGTATGCTTTGCTTTATTGGTCAGAGTATTGAGTACAGGAGTTGGGAGGTCATGTTGTGGCTGTACAGGACATTGGTTAGGCCACGGTTGGGATATTGTGTGCAATTCTGTTCTCCTTCCTATCGGAAAGATGTTGTGAAACTTGAAAGGGTTCAGAAAAGATTTACAAGGATGTTGTCAGGGTTAGAGGATTTGAGCTATAGGGAGAGGTTGAATAGGCTAGGGCTTTTTTCCCTGGAGCGTTGGGGGCTGAGGGGGGTGACTTTATAGAGGTTTACAAAATTATGAGGTGCATGGATAGGATAAATAGACAAAGACTTTTCCCTGGGGCGGGGGAGTCCAGAATTAGAGGGCATATGTTTAGGGTGAGAGGGGAAAGATATAAAAGGGACCTACGGGGCAACTTTTCACATAGAGGGTGGTACGTGTATGGAATGAACTGCCAGAGGTTGCTACAATTGCAACATTTAAAAGGCATTTGGATGGGTATATGAATAGGAAGGGTTTGGAGGGATATGGGCCGGGTGCTGGCAGGTGGAACTGGATTGGGTTGGGATATCTGGTCAGCATGGACGTGTTGGACCAAAGTGTCTGTTTCCGTGCTGTGCATCTCTATGACTTTGATGGGAAATTGCTTGCTGATCAATGTATATTTCTGAACAATGTGGCTATAATGAAAATACTAAAGAAATGGGTTCCTCTCCTCCACCCCACCTAATTGCTTCTCTTCCTTTTTCCTGCTTGCATGCACCTTCTCCACATCCCTCCCCCTGCAACCACCACTACCACCCGAACTTCCTCCAAGTTTATTGCTGTGTCATAGAGTCCAACAGCATGAAGATAGACCCTTTGGCCCAAACTGGTCCATGCTGACTAAAATGTCCATCCATGCTAACCCCATTTCCCTGCATTTGGCCCATATCCTTCTAATTTTTTTCTATCCATGTATTTGTTAAAATGCCTTTTAAATGTTGTTAATGTACTTGCCTCAACCACTTCCGGGGGCAGCTCATTTCATACATGTACCGTACCATCTGTGTAAAAAACGTTGCCACTCAGGTTCCCTTTTATTCTTTCCCCTCTAACCTTAAACTGATGTCCTCTCGTCCTCAATTCCCCAACCCTGGTAAAAAGACTTGAGTGTATTCAACCCTATCCATACCTCTCATGATCTTATATACACTTCTATAAGATTCCCTCTCAGTCTTCCAAGCTCTAAAGTAAAAAGTCCTAGCTTGTCGAACATCTCCCTATAACTCAGGCCCACTTTCCCAACAGATCAAGATCCTGCTGCAATTTCTGAGAACCTTCCTCACTGTCCACGATACCTCCTATTTTAGTGTCATCTGCAAATGTACTAATCATGCCTTGTACATTCTCATCCAAATCATTGATATAAATAACAAACAGTAAAGGACCCAGCACTGACCTCTGAGACACTCCACTTATCACAGGCCTCCAATCTTACAAGCATCCTTCCACTATTACCCTTATCCTCCTACCATTAAGCCAATTGTGTCTCCAATTTGCCAGCTCTCCTGGATTCTATGTCCTCCAAATATCTGTGACGTTTGAAGAAATATGACTACAATTAAGACCTGATCTTGGTGTCCTAACCTTGGTATATCTCGCACACAGCCATTGAATGCTTTGCATTTTTAAAAAGAATTTTACAGAATGTTCTATCTCTCCAGCAATTCTTCTCACATTGTTAAATTCCAAGTTAACAATGCAATTTAGCCAGACCTCAGACCAAACCTACTTCTGTATCATTGCTGTCTTTCCTACATGATCGACACTACCGTTGCTGCAAATGTTCGATCTTTTAAACTGCATGTTTCTGTAAAATTGATCATAAACCACAAAATTAAAATGGTTTTTGGGTCTATAATTGGTTATCAGACATTTAAAAAATAACTTGAGTCTCAAAACTCAGCATTTCAGGCCCCAATCAACTAATTTTATGAAATAAGGTCATACTCCAAATGTAAAATTGTACAAGAGAACAAACCAAACAGTCACTGCAAATAGAGAGGCAGGAAACAGTCCCCGTGGGGGTCTACCCAGATGTGGAGGGACTGGGTAGACCCCCACCTACAAAATGAAGAAGCTATGAAGCAGTGTTCTGTGACGAAGGGAACAGTAGAGACAGAGGTACAGTTAAAATGGGAAAGGAGTGAAGAAGACGAGATTAAACAGAGGGAAAAAAGAGATAAAGAAAGAAAGGGAAGGCTCGAGGAAATAGAAGCTATACAACGTGAGCAGGAGGAGCTGAAGTCTGCGTGTGATGTGCTGAATTCACTAAGAGGAATACCGGGAGTACAGGAGGAGGATTGAGCAGGGAAAAAGTGGGAGTAGGAAAGGTAGATAAACGAGAAAAAAGAGAGGCTCCGAGGGGTTAGCAGGCATGGGATGGAAATAGAATTAAAATCAGAGTCCAATGGGGAATTATTGAGTGGTCTCAGTAGGGAAAAAGATCCCAACAGGACAAGATGTTACCACTACTCATAAAAAAATGAGGGGGGAGACACCTATAATATGTTCCTTGGGGAAATCAGGATCTGAAAGGGCTGAGAAATGCGCTGCCCAGCTTACCTGAGGAAGCGGGAAAGTGGATCAGGGTTTTTGAAGATGAAACCACAGGATGATTGTTGGCTATGAGAGACTGATAGGGTGAGGCTGATAGGGCTCCCAAAGTTAGGGGAAATAATGGACCGAGCCAGTTTGAAAAATGTAGTGGACAATCCGATGATTGATGGGGTCGGGTTTGATCAAATGAGACAGAGAGTATGGCAGGCCCTAAAAGACTGTTATCCAAACAAGATGGACCACAAATTCTGAGGGGGGACCCACTGGGAGATGACAAGAACCTGACCGCCTATTTGAAAGACAGTTAAAAAGTGGACGCTGGAAACAGGGCAAGACATAGAGGGCAATCAGTTGCTGACCACAATGTTCCGAAATACTATCATTGCGGCAATGTCCTCCCAAGTCAGGTCAAGGCTGGAGGAGGTGGTAGCACTGACATCATCAATGAGCCACTAGGAATTTAGAGACACGTAGCTCATGCAGTCAAAAGTTCTGAAAAGAGAAATTGTTTGAACAGCAGGAGAGAGGTGCAAAAGAAACTGATTGGCTTTCATTCAAAAAGTTGTTAAGTTGGTGTTGCAGACATTGAGAATCAGGGGTTTGTGTGTACGTATCATCCCCAGTCGCAAGGTATGGTGGAAAGGACCAATGGGACAATAAAGGTCAAATTAAGTAAAATCTGTGTGAGCACCAACCCTGATTGGGTTGATGTGCTGCTGCTAGCACTAATGAGTTATTACATGCAGACTAATCACATGACCAATTTAACATCACATAAGATGCTCACAGGCAGACCCATGCCAGTGCCCAAGTGGAGGGGCCCATACGAAGGGCCCAGCAATTAAGCTTAGAGCTTAAGCAATAGATGCGGCAGCTTAACCATGGTACATGACATTATCCATATGCAGGAAACACAAAGGGAACCAGAACCTGACAATGAGGAAGGACCTACTATAACTGGGAATCGTGTGGGTCTTCCAAAAATGCTGAAATGAGCCAAGGAGGGAGGGATCTTTCATAGTGACCAAGCAACCATCACCTACCGCCATCCAAGTGGAAGGACGAGACATGTATGGTATCACTTTAATCATTGTACTAAAGCTCTCCCACTGGCACAACCTGACTCTGAAGCTGAGGTAAGTGGAGCTGAGGCTGAGGAACTTGGATACGGGCAGGACATGCAGGAAGCTAGTACCCCACAGCAGGGTTCTGAAAAAGGTATAGGTGCAGCTCTTGGGGACACTGACCATTCTGGAAGTGATAGTGATGGAGATGTGAAGCATAGCCTTTTTCCTGGCAATGGGGCTAGGGGAGGAGTGATGCCCCCCCCAACCAATGGCTGGCCTGCATACTCTTACTTTGAAACCATTAACCTGGCAGATCAAATGTTGTATGGATCAATTACATCTGCTACAACCAGCAGAGATTTATCAACTATACTGATGGTGCCCTTTAGGAGAACAATTGGACAATCTGCTACCACCAAAATGACATGGCAAAATAGACAAACCTTAGACTGGATACTGGCATAGGAAGGCAGAGTTTGCATGATGTTTTGGGGGGGGAGCATTGTTGCTACACCTTCATACACAACAACACCAGCCCTGGGGGATCTTTTACTAATGTCCTGGGTGGGAGATTTGCTAGTTTGATTCTTGAGGGTTTAAACTAGTTTAGCAGGGGGGTGGGAATCAAAGCCATATATCTGAGAGTTGCAGATGGGGCAGTGACAGGATGTATTGAATCTATCGGGAAGGTTTCTCATGCGTCGAAACAAAGGGATCAGTTAAAATGTGTCTGCTTTAACACAAGGAGTGTCAGAAATAAGAGTGACAAACTTAGAGCATGGATCAGTACTTGGGGCTACGATGTTGTGACCATAACAGAGACGTGAGTTTCACAGGGACAGGAACGGTTGCTTGATGTTCCAGGGTTTAGAACATTTGGAACAAACAGGGAGGGTGGAAAAAGAGGAGGGGCTGTAGCATTGTTAATCAGAGAGTGCATCACAGCTACAGAAATGAAGGTAGTTGAGGAAGGTTTGTCTACTGAGTCAGTTTGAGTGGAAGTTAGGAACAGCAAGGGAACAGCCACCTCATGGGAGGTGGGGGTGTGCGGGGTTCTATAGACCACTTAATAGCAGTAGAAAGATTGAAGAACTCATAGGCAAAAATGCATGCAGATGTACCATGGTTGTTGCTATGGGTGATTTCAACTTTCCCAATAGCGACTGGAACCTTCTATGTGCTGATGGTTTGGATGGAGCCATTTTTGTCAGGTGTGTTCAGGAGGGCTTCCTTACTCCGTATGTAGATAGACTGACGAGAGGAGAGGCCATTTTGGATTTGGTGCTCGGCAATGAGCCAGGACAGGTGTCAGATCTCGCAATGGGAAAACACTTTGGTGATAGGGATCACAACTGTCTCACGTTTGCCATAGCCTTGGAGAGGGTAAGGAGCAGTTACCGAGGGAAGATATTTAATTGGGGAAAGAGAAATTACAACGCTATCCGACAGGAGTTGGAAAGTACAGACTGGGAGTAATTGTTCCACAGAAAGGGCACAACAGACATGTGGAGACTATTTAAGGAGCAGTTGTCGAGACAGGTAAGAAGAGGTATGATTAAGGAATCTTGGATGACGAGAACAAAAGAGCTTCTCATCAAAAGGAAGAAGGCAGCTCTGTAAGGTGGATGAAGCATGGATTTAGCACAGCTTTAAAGGATTCAGGCTTACTAGAAAGGAGCTCAGAAATGGACTGCGGAGAGAGCCAGGAGGGAGCACAATAAAGGCTTGGCAGGAATGATTACGGAGAGAACCCAAAGGCATTTTACTCATACGTGAGGAATAAGAGAATAATCAGGGATAGTGGAGGGAACTTGTGTGTGGAGTCTGAGCAGATAGGGGAAGCCCTAAATGAATTTTTTGCTTCGGTTTCTACCAAGGAAAGGGACCTTATTGTGATTGAGAACTTTGAGGAGCTGGAATACGGGCTTGACCAGATCAAGATTGAGGAAGTTGATGTGCTGGAAATTTTGGCAAACATTAAGATTGATAAGTCCCCAAGGCCAGACCAGATTTATCCTAGGCTGCTCCAGGAAGCGAGAAGGGAGGTTGCTAAGCAAGCCCCTGGCGAAGATCTTTGCCTCCTCACTCTCCACGGGAGTCGTACCAGAGGATTGGAAGGAGGCGAATGTTGTTCCACTTTTCAAGAAGGAGAATAGGGAAATCCTTGGCAATTACAGACCAGTCTGTCTCATGTTTGTGGACAGCAAAGTTTTGAAAAGAATTCTAAGGGATAGGATTTATGAGTATTTGGCAAAGCATAGCGTGATTAAAGGCAGTCAGCATGGCTTTGTGAGGGGCAGGGCATACCTCACTCATCTTCGTGAGTTCTTTGAGGATGTGACAAGGTCGATGAAGGTCAAACAGTGGATGTGGTGTGTATGGACTTCAGCAAGGCATTTGATAAGGTTCCCCATGGTAGGCTCATTCATAAAGTCAGAAAGTATGGGATACAGGGAGATTTGGCTATCTGGATGCAGAATTGGTTGGCTGACAGAAGGCAGAGAGTGGTTGTAGATGGAAAGTATTCTGCTTGGAGGTCAGTGGTGAGTGGGCTCCCACAGGGCTCTGTTCTTGGGTCTCTGCTCTTTGTAGTTTTTGTAAATTACTTTGATGAGGAGCTTAAGGGGTGGATTAGTAAGTTTGCAGATGACACAAAGATTGGAGGTGCCGTTGATAGTATTGACGGCTATTGCAGGCTGCAGTGTGACATAGACAGGATACAGAGCTGGGCTGGGATATGGCAGATGGAGTTCAATCTGGATAAATGCAAAGTGATGCATTTTGGAAGGTTGAACTCAAATGCTGAATATAGGATTAAAGACAGATTCTTGGCAGTATGGAGGAGCAGAGGGATCTTGGTGTGCAATTGCATAGACCCCTCAAAGATGCCTCCCAAGTGGCTAGGGTTGTTAAGAAAACATATGGTGTTTTGGCTTTCATTAACAGGGGGATCGAGTTTAAGAGCCGCAAGGTTCTTCTACAGCTGTACAAGTTCCTGGTGAGACCACATTTGGAATGTTGTGTGCTGTCTTGGTCTAGGAAAGAGACAGAGGTTTTAGAGAGGTTGCAAGGAAGGTTTAGCAGGATGTTGCCTGGACTCGAGGGCTTGCGTTATGTAGAGAGGCTGAATAAGCTCGGACTTTTCTCTCTGGAAAGAAGGAGGAAGAAAGGAAGAAAGATCAAGACGTATACAAGATAATGAGAGGAATAGATAGAGTTAATAGCCAGACACTTTTCCCAGGGCAGGATTGACTGGTACGAGGGGTCATAGTTTTAAGATATTAGGAGAAAGCTATAGAGGAGACATCAGAGGTAGGTTCTTTGATTAAGGAGTTGTGAACGCTTGGAATGTGTTGCCAGTGGTGGTGGTGGAACCAGAGACATAATGGACATTTAGGCACCTGCTGGACATGCACATGGACAGCAGTGAGTTGAGGGGTGCGTAGGTAAAGTTATTTTAGTTTATGTTAGGATTAACCCTCGGCACAATATCATAAGCCAAAAGGGTCTGTTCTGTGCTGTACTTTTCTATGTTCGAAAGCAATGGAAAAACTAAAGAATCTGAGGCAGGAATTAAAGGACAATGCAGGTTTTGGTCATCAGGCTTTTAATTGGTTGAATAATATGTTGGGGTCTTGGGGAGCATGATTCATCAAGGTTGGTCTTATTGTAGGTGCTGTGTTACTTGTCATTGCCTTTGTCTTTTGTTGTGCCTTACCTTTTTTTTAAGTCTTTTCTAGTTTGCGTCACTACACGGCCACTCGTAGTCACGTCAACAACCCCCAGATGTACTTACTCTTCTGACGGAGCCTCACCACTCTATTGTTACAATCTGACAACTGCCTCGGTGCAAGGAACATGTCCGCATGAGAAAATTGATGTTACTTCTGAAGAACGCGCATGCTGTAGATTGTGAGGGACCTTGGGTCTTTTTCCCTGTCCTGGTTATTGGAGGACAGGTTTTTGGCCCAAGGGATCCCAGGAATGGAGGAAGAACCCTTTAAGAATCAGACCCCGAATTCTTTGTGTCTGTTTTGGCACCTACAATGTTTTTAATTGGGCATCAGGAGGTCTGCACTTATTGTCTTCTTTCTCTAAAGTGAGACCAGTAGGTCTCAAATGGGGAAATATGGAAAACAAAAGAGCATAAGGGCATATGTGACAGGTTAAAGCATACAGGCCAAGACCACTGGTGGAATGTTTCAAGAGGTCTGTGAAATGTTACATTAATCAAAATACTACATTGAAGGATTGATGGAATGCTACATTGGAGTGCTACATCAATTAGTTAGAGTCAGCCTGGGGTTGAAGACCATTGTGACAGCAGATGTGATAGTAAGGGGAACCTGGATTATCCAAATACCAATTATAAGGAAATCGGATTATCCGAAGGAGATCTCGAGGTCCCGACAGAACCATTACATCAAAGACATGTGACCAACACTGATCGCATCTTTTGTTTAAAGTGATTACAAGTGCTGCTGAGAACAGTCCTGGACTGATGGGAGCGCAGGCATCATCTCTAAATGACTGACCTCCCCACCACCCTCCCTCTCTCTTCCCACACTTTCCCTGGAGTTCTGCACATGCTTGTGACCTAGACCCACCCCCCTTCCCCTGATAATCTCTCTAACATTGTCCTGTACCGGGCAAAGGTGGAACCTGTCAAAACGTTTCAGTAAAAAGTTGTGTGTCTGGCTGTGTGTGTGTGTGTGCTATTTGGAGACTCACCCCACAGTGGCAGCAGCAGTCTTGTTTGTTGTTGGTGTCCAGTCCAGCTGCCCCCAGAGAGTGGGTGGGGATGGACGGGGGGGGGGGGGCGGGGAGGGGGTGATTGGGGGGGTAGCGGTGGGAAACACAGAGGTCCTGCAGAGGGTGAGGGTGGACAGGGTGGCAATGTTGAACGGGGTTTGGGGGGGGGCGGGCGTGTGGGGGGCCAGGTTGGATAAGTTTTGGGGGCGCAGTGGGGGGGGGGGCAGAGTTGGACAGGGTTGGGGGGGGCGTGCGGGGAGCGGTGTTTAAAACAGTTTGGGGGCGGGTGGAGGGCAGGTTTTGGGGGGGCGGGCAGGGAGCGATGTTTGATGGGGTTGGGGACAGGTGGGGGGAGGGGATGGGTGGGTGGTGATGGTGGGCTCACGCGCGGTGTGCTGCTGTCTCGTCTCCTGAATGAGGAGCAGACTTAACAGAAAACTCTGAGCCCCAGAGGAAAGGCATTGAATCGATAAACCGAATAATCAATTATCTGAATGAAATAGTGCCTGCCCATCTTGTTCAGATAATTAAGGCTCCTCTGTAGTAGAGTAAAACAAAGTTCAATATAGGAAATACCATAATGGCAGAAGTAGAGAGATAACATGAACTAACATCATTTGTTTGTGACATGTCTGTAGTAAGGTTTCACTAACACAGTCAGACATATTGATAAGCCTGAAGAAAGCATGATAACAAAAAGATATTAAAAAAATGGACCCTGAGGTTCGGGGGCAGCCAGGAATTTGTATATTGATTGTCATGGCTTTCGTTTTTGCAAATAAAAGATCATCTTCTTGAAGAACTCTGTGTCTCCTAGTAATTCTTTACAACACTGCCAGGCTGAAATCCTTAATTTGAACGCAACTCCACCAAGCATTCTCATAATTGGCCACTGCCAGCAACTTTCTAAACCAGGTCCCAGTTTTGTCCAAAGTTGGGTTACTTCCTTTCAGAACGAGGGCCAAGAGAGTTGCCATTCCCACCAAAACTCAACCCTGGTGCTGGTGACTGAAGTGTCTGATTCCAGGAAAAATATTATTCACTCATCGAGTGAAAACTGACTCTTTCTTTGAGCAATGCAAGTTTGCCTTATTTTGATGAGATATTTTATATAACTTTTTAAAAAAGTACAAAGGAAGCTATGCATTTGACTTTTTTTTTTAAAGATCTTTGCACTCATAACCAAAATATTTTATCTTTAATTTCTAACAAATTTTAATTATGACATGGTAAATTTTAGTGCATGGGGCATTTCTGTAGCAGCTTGAAATGCACAGTCCACAAAAACAGGACTTTGGAGTATTCTATGTTAGCTTGATCTTGATCTAGCAACCTGAAACATCGACTCTCCTGCTCCTGGGATGCTGCCTGACCTGCTGTACTTTTTCCAGTGCCACTCTCTGACTCTTCCAGCATTTTGCAGTCCTCACTATCTCTTTGATAAATATTTATGTAAGCATGTTCAAATACAGCAAACTAAATTCCCAAAGGGTTTATCTGACAAACTTAGAACTGAAGCACCGGTTTACATAGTCAAGTGAAATGACCGCAATTCTTTTGTGCTTAAAGAAACTAGCTTAGACATTTATGGACATTCTAAGTCAGCTTAATGGCTAATAAACGTGAACAGGAGTATAATTCCTCAGAAGTGATCTTTAGTGGCAGAGGAAGGAGCGACAAGTAAAAGATTTCAGAAGAGAACAACCATCAAGAAATCATGCATCACTTCCCGTTCACGCAACTGAGCTGTTGTGTGCACAATGAGGACAGCAGGACAGCACATTTTGTGGACTAATAACTGGGAAGAGGGAACTATCTAATATCTAACAATTGGCAAGTCTTTTTTTTTAAAGATATTTTTATTAGAAATTTAATATTTTGACAGATTTACAAAAATAAACAGAACTTTCAAGCACAAACATTAATATAAAAATAGATCTTAAATATATAATCATCAAAATTCAAAGGAATGATACTAAAGAAGAAAGAAAAACAATGAAACTCAGTTAACTACTAATCTAATCCACAATTATCCAGAGTGTATAGTTGAGTCACTTACATCCTTCAAACAAGAGAAAATGTTCTCTAATACACTCATAACAGTATAATAAAAAGGAAACTATTTCCAAACAATAAGAACAAAAAAAATAAAACATGTTTGAATGGAGATCCTCCCCCTTGTTCTCAGGGGGCCTTACTTCCTTTCTAAAGGTCTACCATATCCTCTCCCAAACAGTGTCCCACCCTTGACCCGGGCGCTCCTTAATAGGATTTAGATATAATACCGAGCTAGAGTTAACAGTGAGCGCCCCACCCCCACCCCTCCCCACCCATACCTGAGTATATCTGATAGCATCAATGCCACGTACAAACACACATAACTATAAAATTACAACTCCAACAAATTACAGTTAAGTATAATAACATAAAATAGCAAGGGAAGACAACCCTGCTCCCAGAAGCAAAAGTAAAGTAAAGTATCCATTTCTCCCCACGAAGTGTGGAAGAGGCAAGCCAACATAAATTGTCTCTTACGATTTATTTAAACGAGTCTAAGAGTTCCTTAGCCTCTTCTGGTGATCTAAAATTATACTCGGATCCTTCGTGGTTAAAGCATAACGTCGCTGGGTAGCGTAAGGTGTATTGAATATTTAAGTTCCTTAGACATTTCTTCACCTCATCAAACGCCTTCCTCCTTCGTGCCAAAGCCGGGGAGAAGTCCTGAAATAACATAATCTTGGATCCTTCATGAATCATAGCTTTAGGATCCTTTCCAAGCTTTCTGGAGGCGTCCAGGAGTATCTGCCTCTCCCTATAACTCTGCAGCTGGAACAGGACCGGGCGTGGGCGCTGGTTTGGGCCAGATCCACGTACTGCGACCCGGTAGGCCCACTCTACCCTTACCCGGTCAGTTTCAGCCCCCAGGTTTAAAAGCTGGGGCAGCCATCGCTCCAGAAATACTACTAACTGTCCCTTCTCTTCTTGTTCAGGGAGGCCCAGAAGACGGATATTCTTTCTCCGATTTCTATTATCCAAGTCATCCATGTAGATTTCAAAGGCCCGGACTCTCTGCTCCAGAGCTCTCACCTGTTCTGCAGCTGTTTGTGCTGCAGCCTCGGAGGTCGTGGCCTTTAGCTCCGCCCCCTCCACTCGGCCCTGTAATTCCTCGAGAGCCTGGCTGTGCTTTTGTAACTTTTCTTCGAATGAGTTCCATCTCTGTCTGGATTCTGCGATGAAATTGACGAGTGTTGTTTCCAGCCTGGCGATCATCTCTTCAAGGCCTGTTTTTACATCAGCTGCAGCCGGAGGAGGAGAGGAGGGTGGGGGAGGGGTCTTTGTTTTCTGAGAGCTGCGGGATCCCTTTGGTTTACTCATTATCCACTTAATATTAAACTGCTTAAATATAATAGTAAGCAGCTAATTAAGGTTAGAAAATTTTTTTGGGTGGTTTGGTAAGTGTGGTGGGGTTAAGTAACTCACTTTACCCAGGTTTTGGGAAGAGCACTGTAAACTCAGACTTGCTGAGTCGCCGCCATCTTGGATCTCCCGGCAAGTCTTTTTAACAAAATAATTATTGCACAGCCATTAAAACCCATTTACACCACCTCCAACAGTAGGACAACATCTTAAGCTTCTTACTATGTGCTGAAATCTCGTAGGCGAATTTACTCAGGCAGCTACTATGGAAAATAGAGAGCATGAAAGCATGGGAAGGGTTAAAGCATAAAGACCACTGGCAATCTGTGGTCTGTGGAAGGCGAGATGGGATAAGGATAGTAGAATATTATCCCATAAAGTAGTAGAATAAATATTTGGGACATGACATTAAAATATCTAATTAATAGTTAGTAGAGTCAGCTTGAGACAGGTAATAGATGGAACAGTTAAATATCTATCATGACAGGTTAGTCTGGAATGGAAGATCACTGTAGCAGAGGTGATAATAAATATCTAAGCATGAAATAAAATAACATCAAGTAGAATGTACAACTAAAGAGATATTGGGAACTAACATTATTGGTTTATTGTGTAGCTAGAGTGAGATATTTTGATCATTATAGTTGGACATGCTGGTAAGCTAACAGAAACATGATAAAAAAAAAGATATTAAAAACCATGGACCCTGAGGTGCGTGGGCATTTGAGAATCTGCTTTTGCACTGTCACAGTTTTTTGTTTGCAAATAAAAGACCTACTTCTTGAAGAACTACCTGCGTCTCCTGGCGATTCTCTACATTTTCCCCACGACGAGCAGGGTCGTACAGAGACCCACCTGGACAGAGGGCGGCAGTAACAGGGTGCTTCTCGGTCCACCGGGGGCACTCCTGAGACTGACAGAATCAGGGTACCCAACAAAAAAAGCTCAGCATTTTTGCTGTGAATTCAGACTATATTCTGCTGGCTTGGAGTAGTCCTTGGGGACTTGGAGGTGTGGGAACCTGCCGGAGGGTGTCACTGATCCAATATCCAAAGGCGAGGGGTAAATTGCAGCTGAAGGAGACGTGGAGAATTGGTCAAGAAAACTATGCAGTGGGGTAAGGGGTGAGTAAGAATAGAGTGTAGCAATTGTCTGAGTAAAATTCCACATGGTGAATATAAGACTCGATAGATAGATACAGCAGAATAAATAAGGGGAAATTGTTTTACTAAAAGCATAATGAAATTCTTTGTGGTGAATATAAGACCTTATAGATAGATAGGGCAGAAAAAATAAGGAGAAATTGTTTTACTGAAAACGCTGATAGACCTGTTTAGAAAGCCAGCAGATTGATAGTGGATGATTAAAAGTAAAATAGCAGAGAATAGACATAGTTTTATAGTGTTACTAGATTGTTAAATGTTTTAGATAAGGCCTGTAGGATAATTAGACTTTTGGAAATGAACAATGGGTCTGTTTAAGTAAGGCTCTGCCCAAGACAGAGAGAGAGGTTTTGGTTAAATGTTTGCGTTTTGTTTCCCTGGAGATTTTATTTTGCACTATAAGAATTTAAGATTTCTTTTGAGAGAGAATTTTTTTCAAGAAACCGTTAGTGATTGGTGCATTTTGAGGCTGCAGTGTTAGATTGGTTTAGGCTGAATGAATGAGCATAGCTTGTTTGTATTAACTAGCTGCAATTCAGGATGTTTAGGAATTGGTAGATTGGTAAGGGGCAATTGCAAGTTATAAAGTTAGGGATTGCTTATACAGTTGACAAAGCCCTACCGGACTTGAATGGTATGAGAAAGTGATTTATGAGAGCAAAGATAATACATTAGCTGGACTGAAATATATGTTAGGGTGGATAAAGGGACTGCACTTGGAGATACTGAATAAGAAATTTCCAGTGGCAAGAAATTATATTGTAAAAATTTCTGAGAAATGGGAAAAATGAACTCTGGATTTATTGACTAAATGGTCAAAAGAAGGTACCTTTGATATATATATATATATGCAATGAGATGGAAGGATTATTAAGATCTATAAGCCGAAAGATAAATCTGAAAATAGAAACCAAAAGAGGGATCAGGAGATGGAAATATTAAAACTTTTCAGGGAAGAGGCTGAGGAACTGAAGGTAGCTTGTCAGGCACCTGTGGTGACTAGGAAAGCTGCAAAAGAACAAGCTGAGGAGTTATGGGAACAGAAAAGCAGGAATCAGCCTCCCCTCTCTACCCAGATGTGGAGGAGCTGAATAGACCTCCTCCCTACTCGAATGAAGAGGCATTGAGAAACAGTGTCCAGTAATAAAGGGAACAGTAGAAATAGAGGTACAGATCGAATGGGATGGAAGTGCGGAAGACAAAAATGAACTGAGGGAAAGAAGAGAAAGAGAGAAAAGGGACAGGCAAGAGCAAATAGAAACTATACAACGAGAGCAAGAAAAGCTGAAACATGGGATTAGTGTACTGTGTGGGCTAAGGGAATAAAAAGCAATTGAGGAATACTCATTGCAATACAAAAGAAGGGCTGAAGAGAAAAGCAGTGAAGGTGACACAGAGCAAGCAGAAAGGGATGATAAGATACCAGGAAAGAAAAAGGTCTTAATACCTAAAGAATGGGAGGAATTAGAAATAGCACCGAACTCAGAGCCCGAGGGGGAATTATTGAGAAGGAGTGTCAGTAAAAGGAAAAAGGGCCAACAGGGAAGGATGCTATCGCTCCTTATAAAAGAGGGGAAAAACCCACAATACATTCCTTGGGAAACTCAGGATCTGGAAGAGCGGAAGAATGCACTGCCCAGTTTACATGAGGGAACGGGAAAGTGGATCAAGGCTTTTGAAGATGAAACCACAGGGCGATTGCTGGCTATAGGAGACTTGAAGGCACGGCTGGTGAGGTTGGTAGGGCTCATGAGGTTAAAGGAAATAATGGTCCAAGCCGGTTTGAAAAATGTGGCAGACAATCCAATGATTGATGGGGTCGGGTTTGATCGAGTGAGACTGAATGTATGGCACACCTTAAGAGAACCAAAATGGACCCCCAGGCTCTGAGAGGGGATCCACTGGGAGAAAGTGAAAACCCGGCTGCCTACTTGGAGAAACAGTTTAAAAAGTGGAGGCTGGAAACAGAGCAAGACATAGAGGCTCATCAGCTGCTGACCACAATGTTCTGAAATTCCATTATTGAGGCAATGCCCTCCCAAGTCAGGTCAAGACTGGAGGAAGTGGTGGGTTTGACATCATCAATGAGCTATTTAGAGAATTTTGAGATCATGCAGCTCATGCAGTTGTAAGGTTTTGAAAAGACAAAGGGAAACTGTCTGAACAGCAGGAGGAGGTGCAAAGGAAGCTGGTACAAATGCAGCTCGAAGAGCTGAAAGAGAAAGAAAAAGAGAAGGCTAAAAAAGGTGTTGCCAGTAAGAACCGACACAGTAATCAACACTGGCGTGAACAAAGTGCCAGCGCAAGGTGGGTCCAATCAGGTAGCCAGACAGGGGCCAGAAAGTCCCATGCCAGCAATGGGGGTTTTTAGAGAAGCTTTCCCGTGGGTGATGAATCCAGGACAGAGCAGATTTAAACAACAGCCTAAACAGAACTGGGGTTCCCAGGGACAGGGACGTAGGAATGGGAGACTAAGGTACACGATAAATAATCAGGTTCAAGGGGGACCAGAAATGATGTGCTGGGGATACCATCAATCAGGCCACTTTAGGAGGAATTGCCCTTATTGGACCAGGCCCCCTCTGCCTTACAGTGGGTCTAGATGGCAGGAATCTCCAGTGACCACTTCCCGACACACACACGTATGAGATGTGTTAGGGATGCCCTGTGAACCTGGATGGGAAGGATACCACAGTATCCTTTAAAACCAGAGGCAGTAGAGGGAATAGCAGCAACAATATAGGGATTGCTGAAGGCAGGGGTACTTAAAGAAACTTGTAGTCCCTGCAACTCTCCTTTGTTACCAGTCTTAAAGGCAGACGGGTCAAAATGGAGACTTGTACATGATTTAAGAGCAGTAATTGAGGTAGTGGAGTATTGGTCAGCAGTTGTTCCTAATCCGTACATACCGCTAACTAATGTGCCCCCACAGGCACCTTGGTTTTCGGTTGGAGATTTATGTTCTGCATTTTTTAGCATTCCCCTAGCAGAGCACTGCCAGTATCTGTTTATTTTTACATATAAAGGTCAGCAATACACTTATACACAAATGCCCCAGGGGTTTAAGCATTCACGCATGTATTCAATCAAGTGTTAAGATCAGAACTGGAGGGTCTGTCTGTAGAAAGTACGCTGATACGGTATGTTGATGATTTGCTTGTCTGTTCAGATAGTCAGAAACAGTGTGAACGAGATGCCATTTTCCTCTTGAAAAAACTGGCAAACGGGGAGCATAAGGTCTCCAGGAAAAAGCTGCAGTTTTGCAAACAGGTTGAGTATTTAGGTAGGGTCGTTGCTAAGGGCACGAAGGAAATTGCACTAAGTCAGATTCAAGCCATTGTTAAAATTCCTAGAAGAGAGACAATAGGGCAAATGATGACATTTTTGGGCATGACAGGATTTAGCGCAGATTGGATTGAGGAGTACGCTGAGATTACGGCACCCTTGAGGAAGATGATGAAGGATGTCAGACATTCATGTTTAAGGGATGCTTTGCAATGGAATGAAGAGGCTATGACAACTTTCAATACCCTTAAACAAGCCCTGCTGTCAGCCTCAGCATTGGCCTTGCCTGATGATGACAAACCTTTTCACCTTTATGTGTCAAACAGGCAGACAGAATACTCAGCTGTAGTACTAATGCAGGAGGCAACTGTAGGGAGACCCATGCAGCCAATTGCTTACTATAGCACTCGACTAGATGAAATAGCTTAGGGCTATCCACCATGCTTTCAGGGATTGGCGGCTGCCTATTTTGCATATGAAAAAGCATCCTCAGTAACAATGGGTTACCCCATCATTCTATATACAAATTGTAAGGTGACAAAGTTATTGGAGAAAGGGAAATTTGTCCTGACATCAATTAGAATACTAGCATATCGGATGCTGCTGACATTTCCTTACATAACAATACAGAGGTGCACTACAAGGAACATAGTGGACTATGCCTCACTTGAGTATGAGGGAGAGCCCCATGATTATATAAGGGAAGTGACTGCATTTGCCAAACTGAGGGCTGATTTACAGTCCGAGCCACTGCCTGATGCAGATAAGGAGGTTCTATTTGTGGATGGTTCTTGCTATAAGGATTATGATGGGAATCATCCAGGGTACTCGGTTATAATGCAGGACCAGTCCCAGTATATGGCAATCAAACTGGAAACTTGCCCACAGCCATGTTCACCTCAGTTGGTGGAACTGAAGGCATTGACGGTGGTCTGTGAAATGATGGAGGGTAAAAATGCTGACATTTATATTGATTCAGCTTATGCACATAGTGTGTGCCACCTATTTGGGGCAGTGTGGAAGCAAAGAGGTTTTAAGAAGGGTAATGGGATTCCATACAACACTGCCAGCAGATTGTAGAGTTGATAACTGCAATGATGAAGTCAAATGCACTAGCAATTATAAAGTGCCAAGCACACAGTGATATGGTGATAAGGGGTAATCAGGCAGTGGATGAAGTGGCTAGGATGGCTTTGGGTTGTTCTTCATCTGTTATTGCGCCTCAGGTGCAGAAAGATCCAGAACCAACAATAGAGGATCTCATTGATATACAGGGGAGGGCTACCCTGGCTGAGAAACCCTATGGAAGCAGAGGGATGCTAGGCAGAATCAAGAAGGTTTATGATCTACAGAGGAAGGTTTACGGGTAGCACCCATCCCGTTGTTGACAATTCTTATTTCAGAGGCGCATGGATTGGATCACTGTGCACGAGGGGGAGTGCTGAGGGAGATAAAGCGGGATGGTTTCTGGTCACCATACCTGCAGGCTTCAGTGGATTATTTATTGTCACAATGTGAGGTATGTGCACAGTACAATATTAGGAAGGGGATAACGACCCCTATAGGACACAGACCAGTGACTGAAGGGCCATTTAAATATTTAGTAATTGACTACATGGACATGATAAAAGTGGTGAGAGGGAAAAGGTGTGTGTTAGTGGTGATTGATAGGTTTAGCCGATGGGTAGAAGCTGTCCCTTCCAAACATGCAGGAGCTGGGACAGTCGTGAAATTTCTCATGAATAAAGTTATCCCAAGGTTTGGCATATCGTTGGAAATCAGTTCAGACAATGGCTCTACCTTCATTCAAAAAGTAGTTAAGTTGGTGCTGCAGTCTTTGAGAATCAAACAGAGGTTTGAATGTGTGTATCATCCCCAGTCACAGGGTTGTTGGAAAGGATTAATGGGATATTGAAAGCCAAATTAAACAAGATCTGCACAAGCACCAACCTTAACTGGGTTGATGCGCTGCTGCTGGTGCTAATGAGTTATTGCATGCAGACTAATCACATGACCAATCTAACATCGCATGAGATGCTCACAGGTAGACCTGTACCAGTGCCCAGGTGGAGAGGCCCATACGAAGGCCCTAGCTTGGAGCGGTTAAGCTTAGAACTTAAACAATATATGCAGCAGCTAACTATGATACATGAGACTATCCACCTGCAGGAAACACAAAGGGAACCGACATCTGTCAACATGGAAGGACCTATTAAACCCAGGGATTGGGTGCACGTGTGGGTTTTTCAAAGACATCGGAATGAGCAGAGGAGAGAGGGACCTTTCGTAGTGGCTAAGGCATAACCTATCGCCACCCCAAGTGGAAGGACGACACATACGGTACCATCTTAAACACTGTACTAAAGCTCTCCCACCAGCACAAACTAACTCTAACACTGAGGTAACTGGAGCTGAGGCTGAGGAACCTGGACATGGGCAGGCCACACAAGAGGCTAGTACCCCTCAGCAAGGTTCCGCACAAGGTACAGGTGAAGTTCTTGGGGATACTGATCATTCCAGAAATGATTGTGATGGAGACGTGAAGCATAGTTCTCCTGGGAGTGGGGATGGAGAAGACATGGAGAATGCCCTTGATACCTCCGTCTCTGATGCCAGTTTTGAATACTTTAAGCGAAATGGCTCCACACCAGTTGGCTATTTGAAGCGTCTTTGCAGGAATACGATTGAACTCGAGGTGGACACCACATCTGGGGCTATTTTAAATTCTCAATGCGTCCCACTGGCAGATACCTGGTGGCTGTGTGGTAAGAAAGGAGGGTTGCTCCTGGCGCTGCCTGCTGACTGGAGTGGCAGTTGTGCCCGTGTCATGATCCTACACAAGGTAGTTATATGGCCATAGGTGCAGCTTAATGCTACGTCACAGTCAGCTTTGCACTGAACTAAGCGATGCTATGTCCCTGATCCGATGATTCAGATTGATAGCATAAGACAGCCAAGAGACTATTCCTAATGAGTTTAAGGCCAGCTATGAGATTGCCGCGGGCTGGGAGGCTCCATCCCAGTGATAGGGCTTTGTAAGAATGCTGAATGGATTATTTACATTTATTACAACCAGCAGAGATTTATGAAATATACTCTTGTTGACCTTGTGGCCTTGGGAGAACAATTGGATGCTACTACCAAAATGGCATGGCAAAACAGACAGGCTTTAGATTGGATACAGGCAGAAAAAGGCAGAGTTTGTGTGATGTTTGGGGAGCATTGCTGTACCTTATACCTAACAACACTAGTCTGGGGGATCTTTTACTAAAGCAATAGAAAAATTAAAGAATATAAGACGGGAGCTAAAAGACAATGCAGGGTTTGGTCATCAGGCCTTTGATTGGCTGAATAATATATTAGGGACTTGGGGAGCATGATATGTTAAGATTGGCCTTATTATAGGTGTGGTTTTACTTGTTGTCTCCTTCGTCTTTTGTTGTGCCTGATCTTTTATTAAATCCTTTTTAGTTCGCATCACTACTCGGCAACTTATGGCCATTTCAGCTACCCTAGGAAGTACTTACTCCTCTGACGGAACCCCACCGCTTGCCCATATGATCTGACAACTGCCACAGTGCAAGGAATATGTCCATGTGGGGACGTCAATGATACTTCTGAAGAATGCGTGGGTCCTAGATTGTGAGGGATCTTGGGTCTTTTTTCCTGTCCTGGTTATTGGAGAACAGGTTTTTGGCCCAAGGGACCCCAGGAATGGAGGAAGAATCCTTTAGGTCTAAGACTCCGAAAATCATTTAGTCAGTGTTGGAACCTACATTGTTTGTGTTGGGCACAGAAGGGGCTGAGCTTATTGTCTTCTTTCTCTAGATGAGACAAGTAGGTCTCAAAGGGGGGAATATGGAAAATAAAGAGCATGGGAAGGATGAAAGCATGAAGATCACTGTCAATCTGTGATCTGTGGAAGGCAAGATGGGGTAACAATAGTGGAATGCTCTTACACCAATTAGCAAAGTAAGGTTAAGGCTGAAAGGTCACTATGGTGAGATGAGATAACAGTTAGTAGAGCTAGTTTCCCTGTTAAGTGTCATTATGACAGGATTGGGACCATAAATATTTGGGACATGACATTAAAATATCTAATTAACAGTTGGTATTGTCAGCTTGAGACAGGAGATTATTGTAATCGATGGAATAGCTAAATATCTATCATGATAGGTTAGTCTGGAATGGAAGATCACTGTAGCAGAGGTGATAATAAATATCTAACCATGACATTAGAATAACATCAAGTAGAATGTACAACTAAAGAGATAATGAGAACTAACGTCACTGGTTTATTGTGTGGATAGAGTGAGGTACTTTGATTAATATAGTTGATTAATATAGCTAACAAAAAAGTGATATAAATCCACGGACCCTGAGGTTCGTGGGCATTTGAGAATCTGCTTTCTCAATTTCACGGTTTTTTGTTTGCAAGTAAAAGACTTACTTCTTGAAGAACTCTCTGCCTCTCCTGCTGATTCTCTACATTTTCCCTACAGCACTTCTGGAATTCAGATCAGCTTCAGGACAACCAGCAGAATGTGGAAAACTGCATCATCAAAGTCTGACTAGGGGACTACAAACTTCATGAATTCAAAACCATTTTGGTAAGTACTTGAGTCGTTTTTGGTTTTGTCATGCGCGTTCTAGATAATTGTCATTGCTTTCTGTCAGTATCAACATAAAATGCAGGGGGATTATTTTTAATCCAAATTATGCGGTCACATTCATTGTCTATTTCCCATATTGCTGAAGCCTTTTCTATGTCTTTGGGAGTGTTTTGACCATCATTTTGACACTGTTTTGCAAGGCTCTAGCAATGTTTAGATTTTAGGCCTGAATGCATTTTCCTTGCATTTCTCACTTAAAATAAACATCAGCAAACACTCTGGTACTCTATTTTGGGATGAGCTGATAATTATTGATGGGGAAAAATCACAAACTAATGCACACCACTATCAGTACAATAAATCAGCAAGGAGATATCAGATCTTCAATTAGCTGACCACAGGCACCTTGATTCATCTGTCAAGTACTTCAATAATATTAGCAGAGACAATGAGCAGTTCTTCTCTGGCTTTGCTTCAGGGGAATTTTAAAAGCTGGAGCATCGAAGAAGACAAATCAAAAATTGGGGTTGGAGAAGAGTACAGTCCAAAATAGAATAACCACCTACTAACTGGTTCAGGAAAGCCTAAGACGTATTGGCCAAATTGGATAGCACATAGACTGTTTGGCTTGATCATTTACTTTCATTGAAAGGATTATTCGTATTCTTTGATTATGGCTTCCACAGAGCTCAGTGTGTCATGTTGAAAATTGCTTCTGGCATTTAAATATTATTATTGAATACCGCTTCTTTACTCTGGTAAAGAAAATATTTGTTAGTTTGTCAGTGAGTTGAAGGTGGGGCAGAACAAATCTAGGACTTGAGGGAGCATTCAGATAAGCAAATAGCAGTCTATTTATGTTGAACATGGATGAAGTACCAAAAAAGATTCACAACTAAAATGAGACCACTGATTGAAATGGAATATATTCTTGCCGATGAGCAGAGTCAATCGAGCCTAGCTAGAGAATCATGGGAAGTTATTACAAAGCAACAAACGGTCTGACTCATTGCGTCTATGCTAAATCTCAGTAAGAAGTTTCCAATTTGCCCCTCCTCATTGTCCTTCTTATTAACCTGTAAATTTTGTTCTGAATAGTTATTCAGTCCTTCCATAAAAGCAATTTAGTCTGTTTTAACCTCACATTTCAAATACAGTAGTTTGGAAAAGCAGAATTCTCCCTTTTATTTTGCTTTTTCTCTGCACCAATGACCTTGGATTTTACAGTTGGCACATAGTGTCAGAAGGGCCAGTAAACAGTTTACTTCATTTGCTCTATTTAGTCTGAACAAACTTCTTCATGATTCTGCATTCTCTTTCTTAGTCAATTTTGTGTCTATACAGCCACTGCCTATTCCATTCCACAGGCTTCCACTTTGCTTGCACACTTGTGCACTACTTTAACAAACACATTTTAGAAAATCTTGTGTATCACCAATCAATCACTAAAATCAATGATTAATCTTTTTCAATATGGCCATACAGAGTGAAAAAAGTATCAATTATTGAGAAAAGATCAATTTCGGTATTGTTAGTTTATGAAACCTCTAATTGTATAGATTTGACTGCATCACTTAAAGAGTGATAGAATCATACAGTGCAAAAAAGAGACCCTTCGGTCCAACAAGACTTTGCCAAACATATTTCCAAACTAAACTCATCCCACCTGCCTGCTCCTGGCCCATATCCCTCTAAACCTTTCCTGTTTATGTACTTCCTGAAATGTCTTTTAAATGTTGTAATTGTGCCCAGGAAGTTCATTCCTGACAGTAATTTGACCATCATTTTGACACTCTTGCAAGGCTCGAGCAATGTTTAGGTTTTAGGCCTGAATGCATTTTCCTTGCATATCTCACTTAAAAGCTGACAACTTCCCCCCAAAATGGTCTTTTTAATAGCCTGCCTATCTGATATTATTCCCATACAGTTTACAATTAATCAATATTTGCACCGCCCTCAAATCGCAAACTGCTAAATATCACAAATTGCTAAAGCAGTTTTATAAAACATTTTAGTCAAATAAGCACAACTTCAGAAATTTCAGACTTTATAAACACCATTAAGCCATTTGATGTATTGACATTAAATGTTAAAAGCCTGCCAAGAGATATCTGGGTTTTGAAGGGGAGAAGGGATGGCAGTGGTTTATTTAAATTATTAATTTCATAACCATTTATTTGCTTCAAACTAACTGTGTTGGCAAACTTTAGCCCTGGGCTCTCTTTCTATAGTACATTCAAATTCTAGCCTTTTCATTTGTCAATGTATGTGTGATGGAGCACCTAACGCAAGTTTTACAATCACAGTTCTCCCAGTTATTGTTTTAATAATGTAACCTGTACGGTGTTTAGTAATGTCCCATTAGTCTTCTGGATGAAAACAGTTATGTTTATCAGCCCTTTGGAAACTGAGGGTTTAAGCTTTTCATTTGTTTTTTGCATTAATGAAAAGTGAATATGGTTTTATTTAGCTAACCAATCAGGATAAGGTGTCTGCCGTATTCCAGAAAGCTATGGCTGATTTAAAATTTAAACCAGAGCACTCAGAGGATTTTGATCTCGCTCAGATCATCCAACCAAATAAGGTGAGCTGAAGAATTGTTTCAGTTTCAGCTAAATCTATTCCTGAATGACATAACCAGCTAAGGGGATTGATATTCTTTCCTAATTTCACCAAACAAAACAAGGATATCTAAATTCTTACAATTGAACTTATCCAACTAAACTTCAATGAATATAAAACCAATAAACAGCTAATATCTGCACCTTAATGAAAGCTACTTACATCAACTGATGCACTGAAAGCCAAAAAATCCACAGAACTACAAATGCTCGGAATCAGAAACTGCTGGAAAAACATGGGAAGTCTGGCAGCATCTGTGGAAAGAAATCAGAGTTAATGTTTCAGGTCCAGCAACCTTTCTTCCCAACCCTTAAAGCCTTTTCAGTGAAGGGTGCATAGCTGGGGTTGGTAGTGGAATTAAATCCTGAATTATCCACATTATCACATTACTCTGCTTTGTTCATTCTTATTCTAACTGGTTATTCCAGAACAAATGTTTTCTATTGCTGAAATTAATCTTTTTTCCCCTGCTGTTGACACAAAGTGGCCATTGCTGAAAGACAAGAAATATGGGTGGGGTCACTGATGCCGAATTGTTAATCTGTAGCAATCCTCCCCCCCACCATTTCCTGGTGAAAAGTGGAAAAAGACTTATCAGTTTAACTCTGCTATGGTTTAAAATGGTCCATCCAGATTGCGTTAAATAAAATCGTTACTAAAGTGAGGGTTCCCAATGCCTCTGCAGCAGGCACTACCTGCCAGTTTTCAAAGAAGACAAAAATCAATCCACTGGGTGCAAGTGTCACTGACAAAGCTGGTATTTATTGTGCATTCATCATTGTCCCTTAGAAAATTGTCATATACTGGATCACTGACTGCTGTTTGTTTCTGTTGCTGCCAATGGCATTAACTTCAAGATTCGGACCCCAATGATAAAAAAGAGGATTGCTTTTGTCAATGTTTTCACATTGATCGCATTTGTGTTTGATGCTGGGCTATCAGCAGAAGTGATCAGGTAGCTGCTGGATCATTTGTGAATCAATTGGGGTTTTGCATTGTTCTACAGGAAGGAAAATCTGACCTGGGGTGGCCTGTGCTTAGTTAACTCTTCAACTTCCTCTGAAGTCGCCGAACAAAGCTACTCAATTGTACAAATTGTCACAAAGAAGGCATCTGCCATCGGGCACCCAGGGATATGAAATAAATTCTAATCTTGACCTACAATGCTTATCCTGAGAATAGGTCTAAAAACAAATTATTTTTAAGTATTGAGCTTACTTGAGACTGTTGTAACTAAGATTTTCCATTCTGTTTTGTTATACGTTCTGAATCCTTGGAATGAATTAGTTACGTTCCTCCCAGCCATTGACATTTTTATATCCTAGAAGCAGTTGGAGCTGTGTACAATCCATAATATGAAAACACGTGAGCAATAATGTCCTTTTCTTCTGCTTTTTCAGTGCTCATACTTGCGAATGACATATATTTATACTATTGCATGAAAAAGGTAATCAATTATGATTTTATTTTGCAAGATCGATACCAATACAGGCCATGAAAGATGATAATACCAGGTTACATCAAAAGGAAATCATTATCTGTCCGCAAATTGCAGTGAGAAGGAGTGTAATGTTTCATGCAGTTAAACTCAAACAGCCATTTTGCAATCATTGGCCAGATAATATTTTGCTAGGTCTTTAAATGCTACAGGGGAGAGCAAGGTCTGCAGATGCTGGAGATCAGAGTCGAAAAGTGTGGCGCTGGAAAAGCACAGCATGTCAAGAGTATCAGAGAAGCAAGAGAATCAATGTTTTGGGCATAAGCCCTTCATCAGGAATAATGTTGGGGGGAGAGGAAAAAGGGGGCTGAGAGATAAATGGGGAGGGGGTGGGCTGGGTGGTGGGGAGAGACAGTAGCTAGGAATGCGATGGGTGGATGCAATTGGAGAGTGGTGGTGATAGGTCAGAGTGGAGGGCGGAGCAAATTGGTCGGAAGGACGATGGGCAGATGGGACAGTTCAAGAGGGCAGTGCTGACTTGTGGAACGTTTTAGAGAACACCTCTGGGACACACGCATTAAACAACCTCTAAACACACACTAAACACATGTGCTGTGGCCAATCACTTCAACTCCCCCTCCCACTCTGCCAAGGACATGCAAGTCTTGTACCTCCTCCATCGCCAAATCCTAGCCACCCAACACCTGGAAGAAGAACACCTCATCTTCTGCTTCAGGTCTCTCCAACCACACAGCATCAACATCGATTTCATCAGTCTCCTCATCTCCCTTCCCCCCGCCCCCCCATCTCATCCCAGATCCAACCCTCCAACTTTGTACTTCCTGCTTGAACTGTCCCACCTATCCATCTTCCTTCCCACCTATCTGCTTTACCCTCCCCTCCGATCTATCACCAACACTCCCCACTTGCAACTACTTATCACCTTCCCAGCTACCTTCCCCCCGATACCTTTCCACCTTCTGTTTATCTCTCAACCCCACCCTCCCACCACCACCCCTCATTCCTGATGAAGGACTTATACCCAAAATGTCGATTCTCCTGATCCTGAGATGTTGCTTGACCTGCTGCGCTTTTCCAGTGTCACACTTTTCGACTTAACAATATTTAGCACACCTTTCCTGCCATCAGTCCTTTTATTTTTTACATTATTTTGGATTAAAAACTCCTAACATAGGCCAACTACAAGAAAAAAGATAATTGTTTATTGTTGCCAATGATATTGTACATATTCTTGACTTGAATTGTATTTTAATTAATGTCCAGCTTTATAATAAATTTATATTGACTTGTTATATTGTGATTTTTGGGAGATGTTGTGTATTTTCTATCTTCTTCCTCCTGTAAATCACTTAGTGCCTTGTATCGGATTCATTAAGTAAACAATTACACATAACCACTCACTACTAAAATGGTTCAAATTTAGACTTAGACAACAACACTTGACACACAGATAAGAGGAAATCATCTGCATTCCTTGCTTAATTTTTTAAAAAATATTGTTTCATAAATATTTTCAATGTTCTTGCATTTGTTTAAAATAAAAAAGAATAAATTACATTCTTTTATTCTTTTGAAGTAGAAGGCAGATTCTGGGCTGGTGGAGGTTTGAGTATGTTTCTTATCTAACTAGTGTTACTTCACTGTCTATAACCTATCAGCAATTTCTGTGCTGAGAGCTCACCTGTAAGAACCATGCATCTGAGGTAATGGATGGTCATAATCCGAGAAACCAAAGCTAGTGACTGGGTATAACACGAGGAATCTCTTTTTGGGGTTAAATAATGGAGAAGTTGGGTGAACAAATAATGGATCTGCCAGGATTGGAACTGTTTGTTCTCTATATGTGAGAGAGGTCCCACCATTAAAAATGGCCTCTAACATACATCTACACTGACTCCATACGATTCGTGAAATGCAATGTTTGGTGTAAAGACCACATTGCTCTTGATGCACATTCAAAGAATTTATGCACAAGACTATTGAATAATGTTGTTTGCAATGATTGTGTCATGAAAGCTGTGGGGCCAGCTAATACTGGCACGAGCATTTGTTGTACAGGTATAAGAGGGAGCACCAGAAACAGCGAATGTATTCATTGTGATTTTCCTAATCTTTGGATTCTGGAGAAGTATCTGGAAAACTGCCAGTGTGACATTCCTATTCAGAAAAAGAGGAGGGCAAAAGGCAGGTAACTATCAGCCGATTAGCCAAGCCTTTAATGTTGGAAAAATATTGGGATCAGTTATTAAGGAAATAGAACACAGAACAGTACAGCAATAATAGCAGTGCATTTGAAAACCCATAATCTAATTAAGCAGAGTCAGTCTGACTCCATGAAAGAGAAATCATGCCTGACTATTTTGAAGAATGCTCAACCAGAAAAGTTAGAGAGTACATTTTGTATTTAGACTTCAAGTAGGCTTTCAAGTCGCAAAAGATTAAGTCTTAAGAGTCCTGGTGTTAGTAGTGATATATTGACATGGTTAGAGAATTGGCTAACAGCCAGGAAGCAACGAGCAGAGATTAGAGGTTCATTTTTTCAGCCAATGACCTGTGGCCATTGAGGTTTCATAGGGATCAGTGCTGCGACCACAACTGTTTACAACATATATTAATGTCTTGGAAGAAGGAAGTGAATGTACTATAGCCAAATTTGCAAACAACACAAAAATAATGGCAAGTTGCGAGAGGGATCCAAACAGTTCACAAAATGATATTGATATATGAGTAGTCAAAAAGTTAGCAAATGGAGTATAGTGGGGGAAAATGTAAACTTGTTAATTTTGGAAGGGAGAACAAAAATGAAATATTATGTAAATGGAGGAAAACAATAGAAATCTGCAACAAAAGGGCATTGAGGTGCTAATGCACATAACGTAGCAAGCTGGCATACAGGTGCAGCAAGTAAACAGGGGGGCTAATGGAATGTTAGCCCTTATTTCAAGGGGGATGGAGTGTAAGCGTAGGGAGGTCTTACTGCAACTTACAAAGAGCTTGAGAGACTACATCTGGTAAATATCAGCAGTCTTGGTCCCCTTATTTAAAATATACCCTTTTGCTACAGGCAGTTCAAAGAATGTTCACTAAAGGCTAAATAGATTGGGACATCACTCTCTGAATCTAGAAGAATAAGATGTGATCTTGTTGAATCAAATAGGATTTTTAAAAGGCTTGACAGGGTAAATGCTGAGGGAATGTTTCCCTCCTGGGAGAGCCCAGAGGGTGTAGCCTCCAAATAAAGAGTGCCAAGTTAGAACTGAATCATAGAATTAGCTTTATTGTCACATACATTCAAATGCCATATATGTTGCCATCTTAGGTACGAAGGTAACTCGGTTCAGATTCTTAACTACAAATTCTTAGGGTAGAAAATAAATTGAAAAGTAAAGAAACAAAGAGCCCAGCATTATAGATCATAGGAATAAATGTTTTAAAAAAGAAATAAAATATTTAGAATGACAATCCTAACCCATTCCACACTAGTACCTAGCGTCTAGTCCAGGCCCAAATGCCTGACAGTGCTGGGCTTCAACTCATGCTGCTTGAGGACTTGAAACCACTCTGGAATTATCTCAGGGCCAGAAGTCCAAGATGAAGCCATGCTGGCTGAGAGATCGCCACTCCAGGCCTACGCTGAGGCTGGGATTTCAGAACATCGTTGAGAAGAAAGAAGCAAAACAAAAACACAAAACAGAAAAAAGCAGAAAAGGAGTGGATGGGTCCTACTTGTCAGCCCAAGAGTGAGGTGAGGAGGAATTTTTTCCGAAGGTTTGAGAGTCTCTGGAACTCAGAGTCATAGGTATGTACAGCATGGAAACAGACCCTTTGGTCCAAACACTCATGCTGACCAGATATCCTAAACCGATCTAGTCTGATCTGTCATTGTTTGGCCCATATCCCTCTAAACCCTTCTTATCTTTATACCCATGCAGATTCCTTTTAAATGTTATTGTGCCCACTTCCACCACTTCCTCTGGCAGCTTGGTCCATACGCGCACCATCTTCCGCATGTAAAGATAACTCTCAGGTCCCTTTTAAATCTTTCCCCTGTCACCTTAAACCTATGCCATCTAGTTTTTGTTTACCCTAACATGGGGCAAAGGCCTTGGCTACTCACCCTGTCATGCCCCTCATGATTTTATAAACCTCATCTTCAGTGTCTGATACTCCGAAGAACATAGCCCTAACCTCTCCCTATAGTTCAAACCCTCCAACCCCAGCAACGTCCTTGTAAACCCTATTAAGTTTCACAGCATCTTTCTAATAGCAGGGAGACTAGAATTGAATGCAGTACTCCAAAAGTTGCCTAACCAATGTTCTACACAGCCACAAATTGACCTCTGAAATCCTCTACTCAATGCACTGGCCAATAAAGGCAAGCACACCAAATTCAACAACGCTTACTATTCAGTGTATGCGTCCTGCCCTAAATTGCCTTCCAAAATGCCTTATCTCATATTTATCTAAGTTAAACTCCATCAGCCACTCCCTAGCCCACCTGATCAAGGTCCTATTGTACTGTGAGAAAATCTTCACAGTCCACAACACCACCAATTTTGGTGTCATCTGCAAACCTACTGACCATACCGCCTATACTCACATCCAAATCATTTACAGAGGTACCTCGATTTTCCAGCATTCGATTAACTCACTAAAATACTCTCTGCCCGTGTCCTTCAGTGGCTTAACCAATGTTCTGTACAGCCAAACCATGACCTCTCAACTCCTGTACTCAATACTCTGACCAATAAAGGAAAGCATACCAAATGCCTTCTTCACTATCCTATCTACCTGTGACTCCACTTTCAAGGAGCTATGAACCTGCACTTCAAGGTCTCTTTATTCAGCAACACTTCCTAGGACCTTACCATTAAGTGTATAAGTCCTGCTAAGATTTGCTTTCCCAAAATGCAGCACGTCGCTTTTATCTGAAGTAAACTCCATCTGACATTTCTCAGCCCATTGGCCCATCTGGTCAAGATCCTGTTGTAATCTGAGGGAACCCTTTTTCGCTATCCACTACACCTCCAATTTTGGTGCCATCTGCAAACTTACTAACTGTACCTCTTATACTCGCATCCAAATCATTTATGTAAATGACAAAAAGTAGAGGACCCAGCACCAATCCTTGTGGCACTCCACTGGTCACAAGCCTCCAGTCTGAAAAGCAACTCTCCACCACCACACCCTGTCTTCTACCTTTCAGCCAGTTCTGTATCCAAATGGCTAGTTCTTCCTGTATTTCCTGAGATCTAACCTTGCTAATCAGTCTCTCATGGGGAACCTTGTCGAAAGCCTTACTGAAGTCCATATGGATCAAGTCCACCGCTCTGCCCTCATCAATCCTCTTTGTTACTTCTTCAAAAAACTCAATCAAGTTTGTGAGACATGACTTCCCATAAAAAAGCCATGTTGACTATCCCTAATCAGTCCTTGCCTTTCCAAATACATGTACATTCTGTCCCTCAGGATTCCCTCCAACAACTTGCCCGCCACCGACATCAGGCTCACTAGTCTATAGTTCCCTGGCTTGTCCTTACCGCCCTTCTTAAACGTTAGCCAACCTCCAGTCTTCCGGCAACTCACCTGTAACTATCGATGATAAAACATCTTAGCAAGAGGACCAGCAATCACTTTTCTAGCTTCCCACAGAGTTCTCGGGTACACCTGATCAGGTCCTGGGGATTTATTCACTTTTATGCATTTCAAGACATCCAGCACTTCCTCCTCTGTAATATATGGACATTTTGCAAGGTGTCATCATCTATTTCCCTACAGTCTATATCTTCCATATCCTTTTCCACAGTAAATACTGGTGCAAAATACTCATTTAGTATCTCGCCCATTTTCTGTGGCTCCACACAAAGACTGCCTTGCTGATCTTTGAGGGGCCCTATTCTCTCCCTAGTTACCCTTTTGTCCTTCATGTATTTGTAAAAACTCTTTGGACTCTCCTTAATTCTATTTGCCAAAGCTATCTCATATCCCCTTTTTGCCCTCCTGATTTCCTCTTAAGTATACTCCTACTTTCTTTATACTATTCTCAGGATTCACTTGATCTATCCTAACTATACCTTACATATGCTTCCTTCTTTTTCTTAACCAAACCCTCAATTTCTTTAGTCATCCAGCATTCCCTATCAGCCTTTCCTTTCACCCTGACAGGAATATACTTTCTCTGGAATCTTGTTATCTCATTTCTGGAGGCTTCTCATTTTCCAGCTGTCCCTTTACCTACGAACTTCTGTCCCCAATTCACTTTCAAAGGTTCTTGCCTAATACCGTCAAAATTGGTCTTTCTCCAATTTAGAGCTTCAACTTTTAGATCTGGTCTATCCTTTTCCATCATTATTTTAAATCTAATTGAATTATGGTCGCTGGCCCCGAAGTGCTCCCCCACTGACACCTCAGTTACCTGCCCTGCCTTATTTCCCAAGAGTAGGTCAAGTTTTGCACCTTCTCTAGTAGGTACACCCACATACTGAATCAGAAAATTGTCTTGTACACATTTAACAAATTCCTCTCCATCCAAACTCTGAACACTATGGCAGCCTCAGTCTATGTTTGGAAAGTTGAAATGCCCTACCACAACCAGTCTATTATTCTTACAGAAAGCTGAGATCTCCTTACAAGTTTGCTTCTCAATTTCCCTCTGACTATTAGGGGGTCTACAATACAATGCCAATAAGGTTATCATGTCTTTCTTATTTCTCAGTTCCACCCAAATAACTTCCCTGGATGTATTTCCAGGATTAGCTGTAATGCTATCCCTTATCAAAAATGCTACTCCCCCACCCCCCCACCTCCTTTTCTATCCTTCCTGTAGCATTTGTATCCGAGAACATTAAGCTGCCTGTCCTGCCCATTCCTGAGCCATGTTTCTGTAATTGCTATGATATCCCAGTCCCATGTTCCTAACCATGCTCTGAGTTCATCTGCCTTCCCTGTTAGGTCCCTTGCATTAAAATAAATGCAGTTTAATTTATTAGTCCTAACTTGTCCCTGCTTGCCCTGACTGTTTGAGTCGCTTCTGTTCTCAGCTGTACCCATCTCAGATTGATCTTTTTCCTCACTATCTCCCTGGGTCCCAACCCCCACCTTACTAGTTTAAATTCTCCCGAGCAGCTCTAGCAAATTTCCCTGCCAGTATATTAGTCCCCTTCCAATTTAGGTGCAATCTGTCCTTCTTGTACAAGTCACTTCTACCCCAAAAGAGATCCCAATGATCCAAAAATGTGAATCCTTCTCTCATACACCAGCTCCTCAGCCATGCATTCATCTGCTCTATCCTCCTATTCCTGCCCTCACTAGCTCATAGCACCGGGAGTAATTCAGAAATTACTACTCTCAAGGACTTCCTTTTTAAATTTCTGCTTAACTCCCTGTAATCTCCCTTCAGAACCGTTTCCCTCCCTATGTCATTGGTTCCAATGTGGACAATGACCTCTTGCTGGCGCCTCTCCCCCGTGAGAACATTCTGCATCCTCTCTGAGTCATCCTTGATCCTGGCACCAGGGAAGCATCACACCATTCTGCTTTTTCTCTGCTGGTCACAGAGATGTCTGTCTGTAACTCAGACTAGAGAATCCCCTAACACAATTGATCTCTTTGAACCCGATGTACCCCCTCGTTACATTAGAGCCAGTCTCAATACCAGAAACTTGGCTGTTCGTGCTACGTTCCCCTGAGAATCCAACACCCTCTACATTTTCCAAAACAGCACACCTGTTTGAAATGGCTATATCCACAAAAGACCCCTGCACTAGCTACCTACCTCTCTTACCCTTCCTGGAGTTAACCCAACTATGTGACTCTATCTGAGACTTTCCCCCTTCCTATAACTGCCATCCATCACATACTGTTAGTGTTGCAAATTCCTCATTGCTTCTATCTGTCTCTCCAACCGATCCATTCAATCTGATAAGATTCACAGCCAATAGCATTTATGGCAGATATAATCCATAGTAATCCTTAAACTCTATTTAAACTCCCACATCTGTCAAGAAGTACATATCACTCTATTAAAGGCCATTTTTGTTCCTTCACAATCTATAGACCCAGAAAAATAATACCATCTTATTCCTCTACAAACACTTCCCCAGGTTAAACTAATAGTTATGGCTTATATTTTAAGTTTAATCAAGTGACATATCTCAAAAAACATATAATCAAGAAAGAACCCATTCTACTCACTACTGCAGATTCTCAGTAGGCCACACTTACAACAATGATTAACTTATCTGATTCTGTGCTGTGAACTTCGCCCAACTGTTCATCCAAGATTAGTTGTGAATTTCGATGTTTGTTAATTTTCCCAGATGCACTCCGATGTCCAACGATACATGAATTCAAACAGCACAGGCAGTAACAGTGCAGGTTCTCTCTCTCCCTCTCCTGCACTGACCTCACCATGTGCTTCTTTTGTCTGTTCTTCTTCCTTTTAAAACTGCTGTTGTTTTGACTTTTTTCTTTCCAAAATTCCAATGCAATGCAACAGCATATGAAACAGTAATTGCAGTTCCTGGAATTTGAGGAAATCACCTCCAGCACCTAAAATACCTCAATAAAGAAGCAGCTGTTACAGCCATAAATTTTTCCCGTCCTCCATCTTGGATTACCCAGAATTCTCTATTTCTCACAATTTTTCCAAAGCCATGTTGACTATCTGTATTCAGTCTGTGCCTTTCCAAATGCAGTAAATCCTGTCCCTCGGAATCCCCTCCAACAAATTACCCACCAATAAGGTCAGGCTCACTGGTGTATAGTTCACTGGCTTTTCCTTACCATTGTTCTTAAATGGTGGCACCACATTAGCCAACTCCCAGATCCAAGGGATTTATCCAACCTGACACATTTTAAGATCTCCAACACCTTCTCTGTAATATGAACTATTTATTTCCCTAAGTTCCCTAGTGTCCATGTCTTTCACTATAGTAAATACTTATATGAATTTTTTTTGTATCTCACCCACCTCCTATGGTTCCACACACAGATGGCCTTGTTGATCTTTAAAGGGTCCTATTGTCTCCCTCATTACTATTTTGGCCTTAATGTACTTACTATATTCTCCATAACTATATTTGCTAAAGCTATCTCCTGTGTCCTTTTTGCCCTCCTGATTTCCTCCTTAAGTATACAGCCATTGTCCTTATACTCAGCCAGGGATTTGTTTGATCCCAGCTATCTAAACCTGATAGCAGTAACAGGATAAGTTAGAGTCAGCATGGATTTATGAAGGGGAAATCATGCTTGACTAATCTTCTGGAATCTTTTGAGGATGTAACTCTGAAGATGGACAAGGGAAATCCAGTGGATGTAGTGTACCTGGACTTTCAGAAAGCCTTTGATAAAGTCCCACATAGGGGATTAGTGATCAAAATTAGGACGCATGGTATTGGGGGCAAAGTACTGACTTGGATTGAAAATTGGTTGGCTGACAGGAAACAAAGAGTAGTGATAAACGACTCCCTTTCGGAATGGCAGGCGGTGACCAGTGGGGTACCGCAGGGATCAGTGCTGGGATCGCAGCTTTTTACAATATATATTAATGATATAGAAGATGGTATTAATAGTAACATTAGCAAATTGGCTGATGATACAAAGCTGGGTGAAAGGTGAGGAGGATGTTAGGAGATTACAGGGTGACCTGGACAGGTTAGGTGAGTGGACAGATGCATGGCAGATGCAGTTTAATTTGGATAAATGTATGGTTATCCGCTTTGGCGGCAAGAACAGGAAGGCAGATTACTACCTAAATGGAGTCAGGTTAGGTAAAGGGGCAGCACAAAGAGATCTGGGTGTTCTTGTACACCAGTCAATGAAGGCAAGCATGCAGATACAGCAGGTAGTGAAGAATGTTAATAGCATGATGGCCTTCATAACAAGAAGGATTGAGTATAGAAGCAAAGAGGTTCTTCTGCAGCTGTACAGGGCCCTGGTGAGACCACACCCAGAATATTGTGTGCAGTTCTGGTCTCCAAATTTGAGGAAAGACATTCTGGCTATTGAGAGGGTGCAGTGTAGGTTCACGAGGTCAATTCCTGGAATGGCAGGACTACCTTATGTTGAAGGATTGGTGCGACTGGGCTTGTATACCTTTGAGTTTAGAAGGCTGAGAGGGGATCTGATTGAGACGTATAAGATTATTAAAGGATTGGACACTCTGGAGGCAGGAAACATGTTTCCGCTGATGGGTGAGTCCTGAACCAGAGGACACAGCTTAAAAATAAGGGTTAGACCATTTAGGACAGAGATGAGGAGAAACTTCATCACCCAGAGAGCAACGAATGTGTGGAATGCTCTGCCCCAGAGGGCAGTGGAGGCCCAGTCTCTGGATTTGTTTAAGAAAGAGTTGGATAGAGCTCTCAAGGATAGTGAAATCAACGGTTATGGAGATAAGACAGGAAGAGGATACTGATTGAGGATGACTAACCATGATCATAATGAATGGTGGTTCAGGCTTGAAGGGCAGAATGGCCTACTTCTGCACCTATTGTCTATTGTCTATTGATATATGCCCTATTTTTCTTATCCAGAGCCTCAATTTCTCTAGTCATCTAGCGTTCCTAGCACCCACTACCTTACCCTTCACAGTGGTGAAAGTGAGGACTGTAGATGCTGGAGATTAGGGCTGAAAATGTGTTGCTTGAAAAGCGCAGCAGGTCAGGCAGCATCCAAGGAACAGGAGAATCGACGTTTCGGGCATGAGTCTGAAGAAGGGCTCATGCCCGAAACGTCGATTCTCCTGCTCCTTGGATGCTGCCTGACCTGCTGCGCTTTTCCAGCAACACATTTTCAGCTCTTACCCTTCACAGTAACAGGAACATGCTGCCTCAGAACTCAGGAAGGTCACTCAATCTGATTTCTCTCCACAGATGCTGCTAGACCTGCTGAGCTTTTCCAGCAATTTCTGTTCTAGCAACTTCCTACCTAATCCCATCAAAATTGGCCTTATTCCAATTTAACTTTTTGATCAGTTCTATCCTTTTCCATAACTATTTTAAAACTAATAGAATTATGATCACTTGCTCAAAGTACTCTCCCAATGACACCTTAGTCATTTCCCCTGCCTTATTCCCAACAGGTCAAGTTTTGCTCCTTCTCTAGTAGTTACATCAACATACTGAATAAGAAAGTTTTCTTTTACACAATTAACAAATTCCTCCCCAGCCCAGCCCTTAACACTATGCCAGGCCCAGTCTATGCTTGGAAAGTTAAAATCCCCTGCCACTACAACCCTAATGTTCTTACAGATATCTGAGATCTCCTTACATATGCACTTCTCAATTTCTTGTTGACTACTTGGGGGCCAATTCCAACAAGATGGAATTGTTAGATTCCAACTTCTCTTGACAAACTCTCAGGAATATCCTCCCTAAATATAGCCGGAACGTTATCCCTAACCAAAAACACCACCCCTCCCCCTCCTTTCTTTCTTCCCTGCTGTATTTCCAAGCTGTACGATTCTAGGATTCTGATAAATACAATGAGTTGAATGTTTATATTACTACTCTTCAGTGTTAGAACTAGCAGACATTCCTGTAATCCTCATGTGGAAATATTAATGCAAACCTGTTTTTAGTAACATATATTTCCCACTGCATAATATAAATGTTGGCAGAAATCTGAGCTCAAGACATCCTCATGAAATGATTAACCTTGGCTACAGTGGCAAATACGTTCTGCAGGGAAATCAGGTCATTGCTTAAGTTGTAAAGATGACACATGGCAGCTGATTTGGGGGATTTTCTCAATAATTCCAACATGGGTGCATTTGTATAACCTCTGCTGTTTCATATGTGGCAGTCATCAGTATAGTTTCAAGCACAAGTGGCAGGCACAGGAAGGTAAGTTATGGTACTTCGCATGTCAATTTATCATAATATATTTGCTAATGCTATCCTTCCTGCTGACCAACCAGTTCTCCTGCTCATTATTGAATTCTCAGTGTGGTTCCCTGTCCATACAAACTTAATATTTTATACAAAGTAGAAATCATTCTTCAAGGTTAGCAGTTGAATTATTTTTGTTACAACTTCTGTATACTGAGCTTTGTCTCAGGGCAATTGTCAAACATGATTTATTTTTCTTAAATTTGTTGACTGCCCATCATATTATTTTGTTAGTGTTGAGTCATCACATTTTTTGAATAGACTCTGACATGCTCCATATTATTAACATCAAACTAACAGATCTGTAGTTTTCCGTTTTCTCTCTCCCCCCCCCCCCCGCCAAGTATTTACATTTGCTGTTGTTCAGTCTGCACGAACCTTTTCACAATCTTTAGAATACCCACCAATGCATCCACCATCTCTATAATTCCTTCCTCCTTTAACAGTCTTTAATTTAATTCCTTTGATTCAATGGATTTATCAACCTTCAATGCAGTTCATTTTAATATTCCTTTTTTATTAATGCTAATTTCTTTCAGTTCCCCCTCATTTATGCATGTTCCTTAGTTCCCTAGTCTGTCTTCGCTTCTGTGAAAAGCAATGCAATGTAACTTTTTGTTTCTCAGCCATTTCCTCATTATTCACGATATGTACTTTGAACTTCATCTGTGGTGAACCCATGTTTGTCCTCGCCAATCTTCTGCTTTTTCACATACTGAAAGGTGCTTTCCCAGTCTGCCTTTAAGTTCTTGTTCACTTGCATATATATTAGTTTTTTTTCCCAATTGTATTAGTTTCTTGGTCACACTTTGCTGGATTCTAAGCCTTACCATTTTTTCTGGAAATGTGAAAAGCCACTTCCTTTGATTTAACGCAGACTTTAAATTCAGCAGTGTTTTGAGTAGTCTGCAGTAATCTGCAAATCATGTATCATAAGACCCCAATACCGGACAAAATGAAATTGAAAAGTAAATGCAGTCTCCTTAGGCTTTAGCCCACGTTGATGTATTTGGAAGTATAATGTGTGCCTTGAGCTTATCAAATTTGTGGTGAACAATGAAATATTCTCCATTTCAGTAAATGCCATTGTGACTAACAAATGGATCTGGTATGTGGCGTTTATTCCACGAATGTTTCAGTCATGTGACTTAATCCCCAAACTCCAACATTAATTCATGTGACATTGCAACTTCGCACATTAGCCATCCTATGCAGGCCCTGACCAAGACATTGGCTCCTTACGTTTTGTTCCACAGGACTGTATCAATGGAAGCAAGGTCAGTTTAAGTTGGCGTCTCCTGACAAACAGAAGTTCCATACACTACCTTTGCATTACAGTCACTCACAGAAATAATGGTGCCTGCTGGTGCATTGCGAGAGAGAGAGAGAAGAAGAACACAGTTAGCATTATCTGACTCTTCTTCAGATTGGAAATGAAGTGGAAAGGTAATGGGTTGTTGGGCTTTTGGAAAAGCATAAAATGTCAGCTAGGAGAAGGAAAGAAGGTTTGAGACTGATGAGGGGGCTGTGCAGCTTTGGGAGCACTCTGCTTCAGAGGGTAGTAGTGGTGGGATCATTAAATACTCTTAAAGCAGAGATAGAGGGAATCAAAGGTTCTGGGTGATAGATGGGAATGTGTAATTCAAAACATAAACAAATCAGCCTTGACCTTATTGATTGGTGGACAGGCTCAAAGAGCTGAATGGTCTCCCTTGCCTCTTTTCTCATATGATCACATGTTGTTAGAGGGTGCGAGGGATTAAAGGAAAGAAATGATGTGGAACAAAAGGCAAAGGGAATGCAATATTTTTAGGACGTAACATAAGAACAGAAGAGCTCAGTGGAGGAATAGGCAGTTTAGCCCCTGAAGGCTCCTCCACCATTTAATATGATCATGACTGTTCTCATCTCTCCCTCAGCTCCACTTTCCTGCCCACTGTCTCTTGCTACCTTACATTTATTTAATGTCCCAGCATACACCACACTGAGTGGTAGGGAATTCTACAGACCCAAGATCCTTTGAGACAAATAATTTCTCATCTGCCCACACATTTCTCTGTGGCAAAGAATTCCAAAGTCTCACAGCTATGCTGTCTGGTCCTAGACTCTGCCATGGGGAGAAACATCCTCAGTATTAACCTTGTCAAGTCCCTTACGAATCCTATTTGTATCAAAGAGATCACCTCTCAGTCTTTTAAACTCCAGAGATTAGAGTCCCAACCTGTTTAGCCTTTGCTCAATAAACAATTTCTCCAAACCAGGGGTCATCCCTGTTAACCTTCTTTGAATAACCTCCCTATGAAATTATATCTTTCTTTAAATAAGGAGAAAAAAATTGCTTACATACTCCAGATATGGCCTCACCAGCACTTTGTGCAGTTGCAGTAAGACTTCCCTACTCCAATGCTCCAAACCCCTTGAAATAAGCCCCTTAGGCAGCATGGTGGCTCAGTGGTTAGCACTGCTGCCTCACAGCGCCAGGGACCTGCGTTCAATTCCAGCCTCAGGCAACTGTCTGTGTGGAGTTTGTACATTCTCCCTGTGTCTGCATGGGTTTCCTATGGGTGCTCCGGTTTCCTCCCACAACCTAAAGATGTGCAGTTAGGTGGATTGGCTATGCTAAATTGCCCATAGTGTTCAAGAATGTGTAGGTTAGATGCATTGGTCAGGGGTAAATATATGGGAGTGGTTCAGAGTGGGTTACTCTTTGGAGAGTTGGTATAGACTTGTTGGGCTGAAGGGCCTGTTTCCACACTGTAGGGATTCTAAGATTACATGATAAGGGCCGATATTCCATTACCCTTCCTGACTACCTGCTGTACCTATGTGCTGGCTTTTTGTGTTTTGTGCACAAGAACTCCCAACTCCCTTTGTATTGCAGCTTTCTGCCGTTTTTCTCTATTTCAAACATATCTTGTTCTTTTGTTCTCCTTTCCAAAATGAATAGCTTTGCATTTTCCTACATTCTATTCCATTTGCCAACTTTATATCCCCTTACCTTACCTATCAATGTCTTTCTGTAAACAATTTTTATCTCCCTCACAACCTGCCTTTTCACTTAGTTTTGTGTTACCTACATATTTGGCTACAGTGCATTTACTTCCTTCCTCCAAGTCATTAACATGTCTTATAACAGTTGTGGTCCCAGCACTGATCCCTGTGGAACCCAACTGTCCACAGGTTGTCATGCTGAAAAAGAGCATCTTGTCCCCACTTGCTGTTTGCCTCCCATTAGCTAGTTCTCTAACCATACCAGTAGAGTACCTCCAACAACGTGGGTTCTTAACACTTAACATTTTGTGAGGTATTTTGTTGAACACCTTCTCGACGTCTAAATACAACACATTTACTGCCTCCCCTCTATTCACTCAGGATGAGACTTCATTGAAAAACTCTAATAAATTAGTTAGACACCGTTTCCCTTTCATGAAGCTGTACTGACTCTGGTTAATTTTCAAAATGTTCAGCTATTACTGCCTTAATAATTTATTCCAATACATTTCCAACCATATACATGAAGCCAATCGGCCTAGAGATACAATTTTTTTTGCCTCCCTCCTTTTTTGAATAGGAGTGTTACATTGTCAGTTTTCAAATCATCCAGTACGTCTCCAGAATTGAACACTGTTGGAAAATTACAACCAACGCAACTGCTGTCTCTGTAGTTGTCTCTTTTTTATGATCTTTAGATAGAAGTCATAAAGGCTGGGAGACTTAAATGTCTTTAGCCCTGTTGGTTTGTCTAATAATACATCTCCAGTGATGTTGATGGTATTTAATTCCTACCTCAGTCAGGCAGCATCTGAAGAGCAAGAGAGTCGATGTTTCAAGCCTAAGTTCTTCATTCCTGATGAAGCGCTTATGCTCAAAACATCGACTCTCCTGTTCCTCGGATGCTGCCTGACCTGATGTGCTTTTCCAGCACCGCACGTTTTGACTCTGATCTCCTGCATCTGCACCCCTCACTTTCTCCTCCTTAATTCCTACCCTGTATTCTATAGTATTAATAAGATGTTCAATGTACTTTCCACTGTAAAGACTGATGCAAAACACCGTTTAGCTCCTCGGCCATTTCCTTTTTGCTCATAATAGACAATACACAATAGACAATAGACAATAGGTGCAGGAGTAGGCCATTCAGCCCTTAGAGCCTGCACCGCCATTCAATATGATCATGGCTGATCATTCCTAATTAGTATCTGCTTCCTGCCTTATCTCCATAACCCTTGATTCCACTATCTTTGAGAGCTCTATCCAACTCTTTCTTAAATGAATCCAGAGACTGGGCCTCCACTGCCCTCTGGGGCAGAGCATTCCACACACCCACCGCTCTCTGGGTGAAGAGGTTTCTCCTCATCTCTGTCCTAAATGGTCGACCCCATATTTTTAAGCTGTGTCCTCTGGTTCGGCACTCACCCATCAGCGGAAACATGTTTCCTGCTGCCAGAGTGTCCAATCCTTTCATAATCTTATATGTCTCAATCAGATCCCCTCTCAGTCTTCTAAACTCAAAGGTATACAAGCCCAGTCGCTTCAGACTTTCAGTTAAGGTAATCCCGCCATTCCAGGAATTGACCTCGTGAACCTATGCTGCACTCCCTCAATAGCCAGAATGTCTTTCCTCAAATTTGGAGACCAGATTCCAGGTGTGGTCTCACCAGGACCCTGTACAGCTGCAGAAGCACCTCTTTGCTTCTATACTCAATTCCTCTTGTTATGAAGGCCAGCATGCTATTAGCCTTCTTCACTACTTGCTGTACCTGCATGCTTGCCTTCATTGACTGGTGTACAAGAACACCCAGATCTCTCTGTACTGCCCCTTTACCTAAATTGATTCCATTGAGGTAGTAATCTGCCTTCCTATTCTTGCCACCAAAGTGGATAACCATACATTTATCCACATTAAACTGCATCTGCCATGCATCTGCCCACTCACCTAACTTGTCCAGGTCACCCTGTAATCTCCTAACATCCTCATCACATTTCACCCTGCCACCCAGCTTTGTATCATCAGCAAATTTGCTAATGTTATTGCTGATACCATCTTCTATATCATTAACATATATTGTAAAAAGCTGCGGTCCCAGCACGGATCCCTGCGGTACCCCACTGGTCACTGCCTGCCATTCCGAAATGGAGCCGTTTATCACTACCCTTTGCTTCCTATCAGCCAACCAATTTTCAATCCAATCTAGTACTTTGCCCCCAATACCATGCGCCCTAATTTTACTCACTAACCCCCTGTGTGGGACTTTATCAAAAGCTTTCTGAAAGTCCAGGTACACTACAGCTACTGGATCTCCCTCGTCCATCTTCAGAGTTACATCCTCAAAAAATTCAAGAAGATTAGTCAAGCATCATTTCCCCTTCATAAATCCATGCTGACTCTGTCCTATCCTGTTACTACTATCCAGATGTGCCGTAATTTCATCCTTTATAATAGACTCCAGCATCTTTCCCACCACTGAGGTCAGACTAACTGGTCTATAATTTCCTGCTTTCTCTTTCCCACCTTTCTTAAAAAGTTGTATAACATTAGCCACCCTCCAATCCTCAGGAACTGACCCCGAATCTAACGAACTCTGGAAAATAATCACCAACGCATTCACGATTTCCCGAGCCACCTCCTTCAGTACCCTGGGATGTAGACCATCAGGCCACGGGGACTTATCAACCTTCAGACCTAACAGTCTCTCCAACACCAAATCCTGGCAAATATAGATTCCCTTAAGTTCAGGTCCATCAGCCACTGTTACCTCAGGGAGATTGTTTGTGTCTTCCCCAGTGAACACAGATCTGAAGTACTCATTTAATTCTTCTGCCATTTCTTTGTTCCCCGTAATATATTCCCCTGTTTCTGTCTTCAAGGGCCCAATTTTAGTCCTAACCATTTTTTTGCCTTGCACATACTTAAAAAAGCTTTTACTATCCTCCTTTATATTATTGGCCAGTTTATCCTCGTACCTCATTTTTCCTCTGCGTATTTCCTTCTTAGTAATCCTCTGTTGTTCTTTAAAAGCTTCACAGACCTCTGTTTTCCCACTTATCTTTGCTATGTTATACTTTTTCTCTTTTAACTTTATATGTTTCTTAACTTACCTCGTCAGCCACGGCCGCCCATGCCTCCTCCTGGGATCTTTCTTCCTTTTAGGAATGAACTGATCCTGCAAATTCTGCATTATGCACAGAAATATTCGCCATTGTTCCTCCACGGTCATCCCTGCTAAGGTATTGCACCATTGAACTTTGGCCAGCTCCTCCCTCATAGCTCCATAGTTCCCTTTATTCAACAGAAGTACTGTCACTTCCAACTGTACCCTCTCCCTCTCAAATTGCAGATTGAAGCTTAATGTATTATGGTCACTCCTTCCCAATGGCTCCTTCACTTTGAGGTCTCTGACCAATTCTGGTTTGTTACACAATACTAGATCCAGAATTGCCTTCTCCCTGGTCGGCTCCAGCACCAGCTGTTCTAAGAATCCATCTCTGAGGCACTCCACAAAGTCTCTTTCGTGAGGTCCAATACCATCCTGATTCTCCCAGTCTACCTGCATGTTAAAATCCTCCATAACAACTGTAGTAACATCTTTGCGACAGGCCAATTTCAGCTCCTGATTCATCTTACATCCGACATCCAGACTACTGTTTGGGGGCCTGTAGATGACTCCCAAGAGGGTCTTTTTACCCTTAGTATTTCGCAGCTCTATCCACACTGACTCTACATCCCCTGACTCTAGGTCCCCCCGCGCAAGGGACTAAATATCCTCCCTTACCAACAAGGCCACCCCACCCCCTCTGCCCGTCAGTCTGTCCTTACGATAGCACGTGTAGCCTTGAATATTCATTTCCCAGGCCCTGTCCACTTGAAGCCACGTCTCAGTTATCCCCACAATATCGTATCTGCCAATTTCCAAAAGAGCCTCAAACTCATCCATCTTATGTCTAATGCTTCGTGCATTCATAGTATTTTTAATTTGTTACTGCTCTCACCCTTCCCATCAACCCCTATTTCACTCAAACTTACAGCATGATCCCTTTCTGAGTTTTCTGCCTCATTGATACCGTTGTCTTTCTTGACTTCTCTTGTTCTAACTTTCCCTTCAATTTCCTTTTTATACATCCAGTTTGTTCCCCCCCCTCCACCGCTACTTAGTTTAAACATAGCTGTGTTGCAGTAGCAAACCAGCCTGCCAGAATGCTGGTCTCTAACCTATTAAGGTGCAAACCGTCTCTCGTGTAGAATTTATGCTTACCACAAAATATACCCCAGTGATCCAAGAACTTAAATCCTTGCTTCCTGCACCAGTTCCCCAGCCACACATTCAAGTCCACTATCTCCCTGTTTCTGGCCACACCAACCCGAGGAACTGGAAGCAAATCGAAGATAACCACCGTGGACGCCCTGCTTTTCAGCCTTCTTCCTAGTTCTCCAAAGTCCCGCTGTAGTATGTTCCTCCTCTTCTTCCCGACATCATTTGTGCCGACATGTACCACCACCTCTGGCTCTTCACCCTCGTCCTTGAGGATTTCCTGCACTCTGTCCGTGATGTCTTTCACCCTGGCACCAGGAAGACAACACACCATCCTTAAACCCCGTCTGCTGCCACAAAAACCCCAGTCAGTTCCTCACACGATGGAGTCCCCTATTACCACTGCTCTGTGAGATGTCCGACTCTTCTGCTCTGCCTCTGCACCAACTTTTGATTGACAGACCTAGCCGCCTCGCGGACTGGCAGTGTCATCAGTCTCTACTGTTTCCAAAAGCTTGGACTTGTTCCTGACAGGTACTGCCCCCGTGATCTCTTGCACCTGTCTCCTCTCTGCCTTCCTCATCGTCTGCTCTCTTCTGCTCTCTTCTGGCATGATTGGTGTTATAACCTCGCTGAAGGTCTTGTCCAGAAAGATCTCGTTCTCTCGGATGAGCCTAAGGTCCTCGAGTTCTTTCATCAGCGCTGCAATATGTTCAGTCAGTAGCTGAATGTGCACACACTTTCCACACATATACGAGCCAGACACACCAGAGTCGTTGACCTCCCACATCAAGCACATAGCGCACTGAACCAGTTGGGCAGTCATGTTTTCACCCTCTTCAACTGTGGCGTAATCACTTCACTCAACCTCCTTGTCAAAGACTCCTGAGCTGAAGCCTCACTCTTCGATCCAAACTTCCTTAGACCCTCTTTTTGTGGCAAGTCTGTGGACTCTTAATTTAGGTTAGAGGAGGAGGGAGGGAGGGAGGGAGACCCTACTTTGTAGGACCTGGGGTTTAGAACACACCCACTCTAATAGCAATCACTTACCTTCCCGACTGGCTTTGCGCTCTGCCTGAACTTCCGCCCGCCGCTCTCTGCTGCGAACATCGTCTCCCCGGATTCATTTTCTAAGGGACCTATGTTCACTTTGATCTCTCTTCCTTTTTACACATTTAACAAAGTTCTTATTGTCAATTCTTAAGTTCCTCGCTAGTTTACCATTGTGGTTCATATTTGATTTTTGTTTTCTTGTTAGCTGTCCTTTGCTGGATTCTGAACTTATTGCAGTCTTTGGGTGATCACTAACTTGGGCCATTCTCTCTGCTTTTTCTTTGAACTTAATGGTGTCCTTAACTTCCTTGGTTAGCCACAGTTAGTTTTTCCCTTTCTGAGAATATTTCCTCTGTACAGGGATGTGATTTTTCTGAGAGTCATGAATTAAATCCTTAAAAGTCTGCCACTGTCTCCTCACAGTTATTCCTGCTTATCCCATCACCCAGTTCATTTTAGCTGACTCTATCCTCAATTCACTACAATCCTCTTTAGCGAAGTTAAAAAGAGATGTTTCCAACCCAAGATTTTCATTCTTGAACTGAATATTAAATTCTATCATGTTATGATCACTACTCCCTCGGGGATCTTTTACTCAGATGTTACTTATTCAACCTTCCTCATTACTCGTTACCAGACCCAAGATAGCCTGCTCCCTGATAGGCTGGATGATATATTGCTCTTGGAAACTATCATTATGAATTTGTAGTCATAGCTACCCTTTCTAATTTGATTAACCCAGTCAACATGAAGATTAAAATCAGCCATAATTATAATTTAATTATTTTTGCTTTAAATTTGTACCTTATGGCTTGATGGCTGTTTTTAAAATTTTACTGGGGGTGTTAACAAATAATAAATGTTCATTCTTTCAAGGAAATCTTGTAACTGAGTTATTACTTCAGATGAAACTAGTCAACTTTCTTTCAATTCGACAGATACATAGCTTTATACTAAAACACATAAATCTTTGTTCTGGAGGTTGAAAGAGGGGAGCCAATTCATCACATCTCACCTGGTCTTAACAGTCTTTGGAGCATCCTTTTAAAATAACCCATCAGCTTCCACTTTCTAGGTATGTAAGTTAATACTTAATGTATATAATTAATGAACCAGCCAGGTGACTACTCTCTACATGAAGTATCATCAGGAACGAAGAAAAGTTATGTTCTGAAGGCTCGCAAGACGAATTGACTAACAGAGGAAGACAAAATTATGCTATCAGATGTAGAAATGGCTGTTCTCTTTACTGTCAATGTAGTTGGTAAACAGTTTAGGATCCAAATGTTGGAGAAACTCAGCAGATCTGACAGCATCTGTGGAGAGAGAGAAAAACAGAGTCAACATTTCTAGTCCGGTATGATTCATCTGCAGAATGAAAGGGCTATAAAGCAAAGGGTGTCTTGCTATTGGCAGAGGGAGAGAAGGAACAAGTGGAACAGATGGTGAGAGTGCCTGAACCATTAGACAAAGGGAGTGCTAATAGTGGTAAAGGAAAGATGGAGATGTAAACTAGGCTGTAATAGTGAAGTTTATGGTTTTCATTTAAAAATGTGGGATCTTGGGGCTTTATTCTCTTTCTAAATGCCTGATGAAGAGCTTTTGTTCGAAACGTCGATTCTCCTGCTCTTCGGATGCTGCCTGACTTGTTGTGCTTTTCCAGCACTACAATCTTCAACTCTGATCTCCAGCATCTGCAGTCGTCACTTTCTCCATGCATCTTACACTTAGTCTGCATTAAAAAATAAATTGGCTCTAACCAGAATAGAACAAATTGGCAAACTATTCTGGGATCATAAGCTACAGATAGAGAGAAAAAAAAATGCTATTTTTTTACCCTCTACTAGGGCTGGCTATTCAGTTGGATACATGATGAGAGTGTGGTGCTGAGTAACAGCTGACAGTGACGGGTTCAATTTTGAATGGGGTTGAGGTAAACATTGGGACTTGCTTCTTTTTCATCCTGAGAGTGAAAGGTAATGGCAAACATTACTCAGCAATGTCGTCTCCAACCTCAAATCCTCTACTCAAAGGTTGGAGCAATGAAGGCAGCGTGCTAAACACCCTCTTAACCAGCTGTCTACCTATGACACAAATTTCAGACAATTAAGACCAAAGTCTCTCTGTTCTACAACACTACATGGAGCCCTACCATTACTTGTAGAACTCCTGCACTCATATTACATTTTGGTAAAACAAACCTCCCATTTATTCAAATTAAGCTCCATCAGCAATTCCTCAGCCCATTGAAGCAATTAATCAAGATCTCTTTTTTAATCTTAGATAACCTTCTTCACTGTCCACTACACTACCAATGTTGGTGTCATCTGCAAACTTACTAACTATTGCCTCCTATGTTATCATCCAAGTCATTTATAGAACTGATAAGCAAAAGGGGTCGGCATGGTGGCTCAATGGTTAGCACTGCTGCCTCACAGTGCCAGGGACCCGGTTCGATTCTAGCCTCGGGTAACTGTGTGGAGTTTGCACAATCTCCCCGTGCCTGCGTTGGTTTCCTCTGGGTGCTCCGGTTTCCTCCCACTGTCCAAAGATGTACAGGTTAGGTGAATTGGCTATGCTAAATTTCCCATTGTTTTCAGGGGTGTGTAGGATAGGTGCATCACTCGGGGGGAGAGGGTCTGGGTGGGTTACTGTTCGGAGGGTTGATGTGGACTTGTTGGGCCGAAGGGCCTGTTTCCACACTGTAGGGATTCTAATTAAAAAGTGGACCCAGAACTGATCACTGTGAAACACTGCTGGTCACAGGCATCTATTCTGAAAAATAACCCTTCACTACCATTCTGTGTCTTCTACCTTCAAGCCAATTTTGTATCCAATTGGCTAGCTCACCCTAAATCCCATGTGATCTAACCAGTCCACTATGTGGAACCTTGTCAAAGCTTTATTAAATTTCATGTAAATAACATCTACCCTCATCAATCTTTTTGGTTACTACCGCACCATTTCTCTCGCTCAAAACTATGCTGATTATTCTTAATTGTTCCTTCTCCAAATGCGTGTAAATCCTATATTTCAGAGGCCTCTCCAATAATTTACCCACCACTGATGCCAGACTCTCAAGTCTTCAGTTCCCAGGCTTCTCCTTATATTGTTTCTTAAATAAAGGCACATTAACCACTCTCCAGTCCTCTGGCACCTCACCTATGGTTATAGATGATACAAATATTTTGCTAAAGGCCCACAATTTCATCCCTAGATTCCCATAGTGTTCTGGGATACACTTGATCAGGTCCTGGAGATTTATCCAGGTTTATGCTTTCTAAGACCTCCAGCACTTCCTCTTCTGTAATATGAAGTGTTTTCATAACATCAGTATTTACTTCCTTGAGTTCTCTAGCCTCCATTTTTTTTCTCCACAGTAAAAATTGACATGAAGTATTCATTTAGTGAGGTACAACACATAGGTGACCTTGTTGATCTTTAATGGGCCATATTCTCTCTCCCTCTCTCTCACATTGCTCTTTTGCTTTTACTGTATCTTACTTTTTGGATTGTCCTTAATCTTACCTGTCCAGACTTTCTCATATCTCCTCTTTGTCTTCCTGACTTCGGGATATGGGCCAAGTGCAGGCAAATGGGACTAGATTAGATTAGGATATCCAGTTGACATGGACAGATTGGACCGAAGGGTCTGTTTCTGTACATCTCTATGACACTCTTTATACTCTTCAAGAGGTTTATTTGATCCCAATTGTCTATATCTAATACATGATACTTTCTTATTTTTGACTAGAACCTCAATATCTTTGTTCATCCATCGCCCCTACTCTTACTCTTCAGGAGCTAATGCCTCTGAACTCTCAATATCAACCTTTTCAAAGCTTCCCAATTGTCCGCCATCCTTTTATCTGTAGTCTACTCCAATCAACTTTTGAAAGTTCTCACCTCATACCATTAAAATTTGCCTTATTCCAGTTAAGAACACTGACTTTTATGGAAGGCTAATCCTTTTCCATAACTATTTTAAAACTAATAGAATTATGATTGCTAGTCCCAAAGTGTTCCCCTGTTAAAACTTAAGTCACTTCCCCTACTTTATTTCCCAAGAAAAAGTGGTATTTTGCTCTGTCACTCATGGGTATATTTGCATATAAATAAAAACATTTTCTTGTATGCATTTAACAAATGCCTCACCATCCAAGCCTTTAACACTACAGCAATCCTAGTCAATATTTGGAAAATTAAAATCATCTATTATGTTGTGAAGTGATAGAACTATCTTAAAGATTCAGGCCTGTCTAGTCTGTAATTGGTGTCATAACAGAACATCTCCACTCACCCTCTGCTGAGTTTAATAATCCCTCAAAATGTTTGTTCCTAATGAAAAGATGTAACTTTAATTTTGCAAGTTTTAGACCACAAAATATTAAAGATTTATGAACAACATTAATTCATGTGACATTTTTGTTCACTTTTGAGATAGCATCCATGTGGCATGAGGGAAGACACTAAATTACTTTTGGGAATAGAGTGAGACTGGGAGAGATGGTGATGTGGAACTAACCTCAAAATGTCCAACTTTACCAGAAACCTCTTCGGGGTCAAGGAGAATACACATCTATGATAAGTTAAATGTTGAACATTCCCTTTTTCCTTTCAAGGACTGTTATTTTTACATTAAAATGTTTAATATTCTCATAATAACAAAAAAATTACTTCCCCATTGTTTACAAAATGAAAATTGCTGGAAAAGCTCAGCAGGTCTGGCAGCATCTGTGGAGAGAAATCAGTTAAATCAAACCCCCCAACCCTGGCAAAATCTTTGTAAATCTTTTCTGAATCTTTCAAGTTTCATAAAATATCTTCGATAGCAGGGAGGCCAGAAATGGATATAATTTCCTGATGGAAGGCTTTTGCCTGAAAAGTTGATTTTTCTGCTCCCCAGATGTTGCCTGACCTGCTGTGGTTTTTCAGCACCACTTTAATCTCCAGTATCTGCAGTACCCACTTTTGCCACAAAATATTCTAAAAGTTTAGGGTTGTACCCTTGCTGGACTTTTGACTCAAATCAAAATGTTAATGCTGATTCCTGTCCACAGCTGCTGCCAGACCTGAGCTGTTCCAACAATTGCTGTTTTTCACCTGGACCATCTCGGACACCTCCTTCCCCTTCCTAGACCTCTCTCCATTTCTACCTCTGATGACCGACTAACCATGAACATCTACTACAAACCCACCAACCCCCATAGCTACCTAGACTACACCTCCTCCCACAGTTAGTATGTTATTATTTATCTGAATGACATCAAAGTTTGACATGAAGGTTTAAGTGTCTCAGACTCCATTTTAACTTGGGTCACTTAAAGCATGACATGCTGTACTCATTTTAACTGAATAGCTTAATAACTGTTAGCCCAGATGTAGTTGTGCCTGTGTTTGCATTGTTTGCATATATCAGTGAACTGTAATAAAGGTTTTGTTGGATTTTTCAATACCATGTTACACATGCTTAGTTCTTATGTTCCAAAGGATAAATATAAAAATTGCCCAGATACCATGCTGAAGACAAAACATGCACCAATGTTTATCAGAAAAGGATTCTTATTATTTAAAGGGAAAATAGGGTGGGGTGTTTTGTTATGGCGTAGGTTTCAGACCAGACAGGCCTGTATCCTTTAAGACAGTTACATGACATTGTAACACATGACATTCTATTATAAAGGTATCCCCGCCTCCACTTCCATTAATCTCTCTGTGTGTAATGGAGTCAGTGCAGTGTCATCAGTCAGTCAGCTAAGTGTTTGTAATTTGCAGGAAACAAACTATATGTAAATCTAGAGTGTGGTGCTGGAAAAGCACAGCAGGTCAGACAGCATCCGAGGAGCAGGAAAATTGACTTTTCAGGCAAAAATGATGAAGGGCTTTTGCCTGAAATGTCAATTTTCCTGCTCCTCGAATGCTGCCTGACCTGCTGTGTTTTTCCAGCACCACACTCTCGACTCTAATCTCCAGCATCTGCAGTCCTCGCTTTCACCTATATGTAAATCTATGACATTCTAGTTGTAGAAATTCTTGGTGTTGTCAATAAACTTCAAATATCTCTCTCAACAAGAACCTGATTCGTAGTGCATACATCACGTTGACTGACATCTAGAAAACTTGTTACCTTAATTCCCTGTATCAGAATAAAGGATAACAGCTCGTTTTGTCAAAATTGATGGTGTGGCAATGCATAAATTGCAAGTTGTTATATGAGGACAGGTGAATTAAAATGCATAATGAAATAAATAAAGCCAGGCAATTGCTGTGTTGTGCTGAATTAGCTGAGGCAGTGTTACAGATGGTGAAACTAGCCAGTTGAAACTGGAAAATAAACATGCTACAGTTTTAGGTAGCAATTTGTAATACCACAACTTAGCACCTCCAGCAGATGAGAGGAAAGTCTGGTGGAACAACGTGAAGGAAAAAAAATCTCTTTGTCAGTATTGAAATAATTGTACTCCAACCTACCCTGTTGTGCTTTGGAATTGGCAAAAGGCACATTATAGAAAGAGAGTAGTGTAAGGAAAATTCTGCAGACTAACTAGCTGGTCTGCAAACTTCTCCATCATCCATTCTTTCAAATATTCATCCAATTCTTTAAAATTTTCACTTCATTTCCAATTAGTCTAAAAATGTAGTCAGATGATTTCACTTCCAAATCCATACATCCACCTGCCTTAGACTTTGAAAGGTTAAACTTGTATTCTCCATTTGCCCTCTGTTTGTTTTATTTGCTCAAGCCCATTTATCTTTTCCCTTGAGAATCTTGAACACAGCAATAGGAGATGAGCCTGTTGTGCCATTCAGTTAGTGAACTAGAACTCTCGCCCATTTACCAAGCTTTGATCCAAATCTGCTCAAAAATCAATCATTCTCAAGTCTTGGAAACCTGTCCCAATCTGTAAACAGAGTGAAATCATGGGCTGAATAACATCTCCCTTGAGATTTCTCTTTCCAGAGTTGACCTTCCAAGGCCTCTCGATCTCTTGTCACAACTCTGCCAACTGAAGCTATCATTGTGATAGTTTCTTCCTGAATTGCTCCCAGTGCTTATAGTCATCGCTGCTACAGCTTCCAGACTGGGCACTGATGTGCTTGTAGTGTGAACAGCTTCAGCAATTCCTTCTGTAATTTGTGGTATGCACTTTGGCTATACATCGAAAGAACAGATTATAATTCTTCACCGATGAGTTTCCCATTAATATCTCTCTCACCAATATATCGCACTCTGTAGCCCATGAGCTATGTGACTCTCGTCAACTATGTTAAATCTTCCTTTGTCACGGTAACTTGCTTTTGTCCAAAGTGACTTTGCTATTCAAGTTTTTGCCCTCTCAATTGTACTCAAATGTTTTTTGTATCTTTATGAATGAAGGAAGCATCCCTCCTGGATTTATGACTGGATCTTGCTGACTACATGGTCAGGTGTCATTTCTTTAGCACGACCAATCAGATTGCAAACTTTGTGCAATTATTAGAACAACTATCCTCACCATCCATTAAATCAATGGAAGTGACATTTTGCAGTGATATTAAACAGGCCATTATCACCAGTTATATACTATCATACCAAATCAAAATTATCCCCAATTCATCCCAGTCAGCAAATGGTTCAATTAAATCACTAGTGTTTGTTAATCATATTATGAAAGAATACAAAGGAGTACTATGCAATATTTTAAAGCCTCTATCCAGTATAATATGAACTGACTGCCACAGAAAACTGTAGAGAATCATTTTGGCTTTCCAACATACACAGTAACAAAACGTTTCCTCTTTCCTTTAGAATTAAATGCTTGACAGTGAGACTGAACTAGGTTATAGCAAGTTGGGCTCTAATTAACACAACTGTGTAGCACACCTTCCTGTATCTCACCACATTTTGCTAAGAGGAATGGTTGGTGCTCTATGAAGACCAGAATTTCTCTGTGAAACGCAAAGTGGATTTGAACAGCCTAACAAAGTCGTGACAACATGAACAAACTCCATTGTCATTTAAAACACTGATTAGTTAACATCCGGCCCTCAGAACCCCAAACAGAAGAAACAGTCTGATTTAGGTGTCACTTCACACATTGAGGCTTACAACACATTTTAGATCCATGATGCTGATCTCAGTATATCCTCAGGTGGTTACCTTTGGAAATGTCAGGCCACACCTGTACATTATATTATTGATGTGCGAATCACCACGCTGACACCACGCTGAACCCTCTCATTAATATGATTCAGCATTTTAGTTGACATTCTTTTGAAATGTTAGCTCTGTAACTCCCTCTTGCTCTGCAGTTCTCTGAGAATGCTGTGTTTCTCCAATTCTGTCCTGGACATATGACCCTGATTTCATTAGGCACTCTTTGTCTAATCTTGAAAAGGCTCCCAATCCACCTCTTATTCTTTAAAATGCTCTTCAAAGCTAACCTCATCAATTGATTAAATTTATGATCACCTGCTCTACTACCTTCTAATTTAGTTTGGGGTCAAATTTTGTTTGATTATGCTCCTGTGAAGCATCTTGACTCTATAATATAAAAACTGCGCATTAATGCAAATTGTTACATGACTTTTCTCACCTACAAATATATGCCTCCTATCAGTTTGCATATGATGTGCAAAAATAAACATTCAGATGTTTGCTACTGGACCTATAGGAGCCAACAGTGTAAATATTATTCCTCTTCATTGTGATACAGAGAAGCAACTTAATCTAAGTGACATTCTCTCTACATTCAAGGGCGCTATAACTTTTTATTGATTTGTCACATGTACTTCTCACAGGTATAGTGAGAAGTTTTGTCTTAAATGCAGTACAGGCAGATTGTACCATACAAAGTGTGTTAGGGTAATAGAACTGAGCAAGGAATACAATATTACTGCTGCAGAGAAGCACAAAGAGTGAGACCAACATTAAATTTAAAATTTGAGGGGTCCATTCAGAAGTCTAATAACAACGGGGAATACGCTGTTCTTGAATCTGTTGTTGTGTGTATTTAAGTTTTTGTATCTTCTGCCCGATAGAAGAGGTTGGAAGAGATTATAACTGGAGTGGGGTGGGGGTGGGGGGTCTTTGATGCTGTTGGCTTTGAGTCTGAGGCCCTGATAAGTATAAATGGGATTAACGGACAGAATGATGTCTTGTGTGATGGACTGGGCTGTAGCTTTTTGTAGTTTCCTATGGTCCTGAGCAGTTGCCAAACCAAGCCGTGATGCATTCAGATAGAATGCTTTCTATGGTGCATCTATAAAAAATTCATAGAAATCTTTATGGACATGCCAAATTTCTTTCATCTCCTGAGGAAGTAGAGGCCTTGTTGTTATGCTATCGTTTCAAATCACAATGTAATACTGTGAACAAAAAGAACTGCGGATGCTGGAAATCTAAACAAAATCTGGAGATTTCTGGAGAAGCTGGTCTGGCAACATCTGGACTGAAATGTTGCCCCTGCTTTTCTCTTTGCAGTTGCTGCCAGACCTACTGAGTTTCTCCACCATTCTCTGTTTTATTATGTGTAATGTTGTGTCCCTTCCAATGAATACTGATGTTGCTCTGTGAGACACTGCAACAATAGCACTGCTCTCTTCTACTGCCCACTTGCATTCCATTTGAAGTTCTGTGCCTTAAGTTCCAAATTGCACTGATGACAATCATTAAGGAACAACACTTTAATTAATTTACTTTCCTAGTTGTTAATCTTTTAAAGCTACTTGGTCTCAACCTTCTAAGTGTGCAAGACCTCAAGATGCTTCAATAGTATTCATTCTATTATCCATGGTTAAATTTTAATTCCTAAAATGTTACATTTAAATGCTAAAATGCATGAACCATGAGCGAGGCGTTTGTGACACAAATAGTCTCCACTTCCAATGCTAATGAGGGCTCTGCTGTATTTTTTAAAGAGAATTGCCCTTTTGTTGTAAAAGGTAACAAGAGGAAAATTCCACTGAGCCCAACATAAAATACAATACAAGTAAACCCATCCACGATTAGATCTAGACATTCCTCCCTTCACTAACATTGGGGTGCTACAAGGAAGCAAAATGAGGCTGACATCCTGAAGTCCGAGTTGCTTTTCACTACACATCAACATCCCTTACAGATAAACAGAACATTAGCAAAGTTACAGGAAAATCAACTGAAGGTAAAGGGTCTGTCAGTGTTGTGGGCTAAGGGTAGCAAACATCCACAAAGCCTTGACACTTAGAGTCATAGAGTCATGGAGATGTACAGCATGGAAACAGACCCTTCGGTCCAACCCATCCATGCTGACCAGATATCCCAACCAAATCTAGCCCACCTGCCAGCACCCAGCCCATATCCCTCCAAATCCTTCCTATTCATATACCCATCCAAATGCCAAGATGATTTGTGAATTTCACTGCTTATTAATTTTAAAGGGACTGCCGCTGAAAAAGCAATTCAATCACAAGCAAATGTTGTCAACGCTTCAGAATTCTCCACAAGCAGTGAGATGGCTGCAAGACCTCGGTGGAGTTAGAAGGGAAGTGAGAAAGGGATCATCAGTCATGTGTGGAGAAGGTCTCAATGCAATGACACAGTCACATGAGTTTTGAAGACCGGTCAGTGACATAAGTACCACACATATCAACTCTATGTGACACAAACGTAGAAGAATGAACAAATGGACAGCAGGATGATCTTGATACTTCCAGAGAAAATCCTCAAACCCAGAAACCCAACCAATGAAGAGAGAGTGCCAGTGGCTGACTGAAAAAGCATCCAGGGAGAAGGAAATGTTGAAGTCCAAATTGAATCAAGCCATAACTGAACTCTGCTATAGGATCGTATCAGCAAGCCATAGAAGTACTCAAGGTTTCTTTTCATGACACACAGCCCAATTTAAAGAGCTAAAGAAACTATAGGCTGATTAGCCTGACCTCAGTCATTGGGAAGTGTTCTTGGAAGTGCATGGTAAAATAGAACTGGGTCAGCACAGCTTTGTCAAGGGGAGGTCAAGCCTGACAAATCTGTCAGCATTCTTTGAGGAGGTATTGAACAAGCCAGACAAAGGAGTGCCAGTGGATGTGATATATTTGGATTTCCAGAAGGTCTTTGCAAGGTGCATCACAGGAGGCTGCTAAATAAGCTAAGAGCCCATGGTGTTAGGGGCAAGGCACTGGCAAGGCACTGGTATGGATAGAGGATTGACTGACTGGCGGATGGCAGAGAGTGGGAATAAATATATCTTTTTCAGGATTGCAGCTGGTGACTAGTGGAGTTCTGCAGCGGTCTGTGTTGAGAACCACAACTTTTCATGTTATACGTTTCCAATGTGGATGAAGGAACTGAGTTCTAATTGTTGCTAAGTTTGCAGATGACACAAAGACAGGTGGAGGGACAGGTAGTGTTGAGGAAGTGGGGAGGCTGCGGAAGGACTTGGACAGGTTAGGGAGTGGCAGATGGAAGACAATGTGGGAACATGTGAGATCATGAACTTTGGCAGGAAGAATAGTACTAGTATTTGTTGCCCATCCCTTCATAGGCTAGGGGACAGTTTAAGAGTTAAACACATTGTTATTTTCTAAGTGGGAAAGAACTTCGGAAATCTGATGCACAAAGAGACTTGGGAGTCCCAGCTCAGGATTCCCTTAATGTTAACATATATGATCAGTTGGCAGTTAGGGAGGCAAATGCAATGCTAGCATTCATTTCAAGAGGACTAGAATACAAGAGCAGAGATGTACTGCTGACGTGTATGATTCTGGTCACACCTCATTTGGAATACTGTGAGCCGTTTTAGACCTCACTTCTAAGGAAGGATGTGCTGGCATTGGAGGTGGTCCAGAGGAGGTTTACATGACTACTGCAAGAGATGAAGGGCATGTCATATGAGGAGCAGTTGAGGACTCTGGGTGTGATACTCGATGGAGTTTAGAAGGATGCGGGGAATCTGATTGAAACTTACTGGATACTGAGGAGGTCTCAATATTGGACATGGAGAAGCTGTTCCCATTAGTGGGAGAGAGTAGGATCCAAGGGCATAGTCTCAGAGTGAAGGGAGGACCATTAGTACTGAGATGAGGAGGAATTTCTTCAGCTAGAAGATGGTTAATCTGTTGAACTTATTGCGCAGAGGGTGCCAGGTTGTCTGGGTGTATTTAAGGTAGAGATATGTTCTTGATTGGTAAAGTGATCAAGGGAGAAGGCAGGAAAATGTGGTAGAGAAAGATGTCAGCCATGATCAAATGATGGAGCAGACTGAATGGGCTGAATGGCTTAATTCTGCTCCTGTGTTTTATTTTCTAAGCCTGTGCTCTATCTAAGAAATGAACAATTCTTCTCAGGGATCCAGGATGTTGGTCAAGACTGTGGTGCTAGAAAAGCACAGCCGGTCAGGCAGCATCCAAAGAGCAAGTGAATCAACATTTTGATAAGCTCTTCATCAGGAATGTTGTCCATTCCAGACCAAAGCTCATGAGAATGAGGGTGTAATACCACTGTCTTTACGTTTAGATCATTGTCAGAGACTGGAACCCCAAATTACCTAGATTTCTCCCTACCAAGGACAACCACCTTGATTACGTCCATGTCAGGAGACCCTGATGGAAGGATAGTGCTGTTGCCTCCAGAATGCCAAAGAAGACCACCCAATCAGATACAGAGATAACAGTGTAGCTTAGTGTTCAGGGTTAAAAGGAACACCCAGCAGCCCAAAGGAACATTAAGAACTACCTCTCTCCACAAGTATTTTCAGCTTCTGATTCAGATTTCAAGCATCCACAGGATTATACTTTTAATAATCTTCTGCAATTTGCAAGGGTAAGGCCCATCATCGTCTGTCTGCCATGTCACATTCACAGGAAACCACCACCACTCCAATTCTACCATTGCACACGCCATTCAGAGAGTGATGAAAATATAAAGCCCATTGGTATATGAGGCAGCTAGATAGAGTAGCATTTAAGGAAATTTGGATAAGTACATGAGAGAGAGTTTGTGCACGAAATGCTGATAGGGTGAGATAAAATACTGGGGTAGGAGGCTCAGATGGAAGCTAAATACTGACATTGACCTGTTTGGTACACTGATCCCTCTTTGAACTGCAAATTCTATGCAGTTGTCATGAGGACTGATCATTATCTTGAATTACTTATGGAAATGGACGTATACAACTTTTAATTACTATATGTGTTTTTCAAAAGAGCACAGCCCACAATGATAGTATGACTGCTATGAAAGATAAATGTGGGTGTAAACTCAGTAGATTCTGGCAAAAACTTGAGAAGACATAGAATGTAACACCTGAAGGTGCCAAAAGAACTTCAGACAGCAACCCTTCAAAGAGAAGAAAGCAATTCAAAACAACGTGATCTCCAGTGGATACAAAAGTAAAGAAGGCTGACTATCCCTCTTGGTAGAAAGCCACCTCATGTGGCTTGTGCTCGAGACAATCAAGTTGCTACCAAAAAGGAGAAAAGGCAAAATCTAACTGTACAGCCAAGATTCCTGAAACCATCACATTCACTCCCAATGCAGCTTTACTGTTATCATTTAAGTTACAACCCACAACATTCCACCACCTTCTCTTCATAAAAGTCAGAGACTGATTGTATATCAATTTAACTTTTATGTTCTTAGTCTGTGGTTGTGTGACACATTTTAATGTCTTTCTCATGGTTGGTAGCTAATAAACTCACCTTTCCTTTAACTCAAGAAAGCCTGGTTCGTTTGGCTCCTTTAAGAGCATATAAACAATGATATGTGGTAAAGGTTTTTTAAAAAATTAACCTCGTTGTGAACAATCAAGGAAGAAGCTTAATCAAGAAGGGGACTAATTCATCTCTTCTCATCTGGGAATGTTTTGGTGGTAATGGGAAGAGAGGACAGATTTCCATTTGGAATTGGAACAAATTTGTGGCCTTTGCCCAGTCATTGATTGCAACTTAATACACAGTGGTCCTTCCAATAGAAAAGTTGCCCAAGAACTCTTGTACCTAATGGGATCAACAATCTTTGACAATCTCAGTGTGCTCAAGGGTAGTGCAAAGCAATTCATAGTAACATGCTTTCTCAGTATTGTAATGGGGTGAAAGGTAATTGAATCAGTCGAGAACAGAGGAAAGCATTTATTAGTTTGTCCTTAATTTATTTCATGTTTTAAACTTTTATTCTCACTTCTTTAATGTGAATCTGTTTGGTCAATCTGAAGAAATAAGCTAGGATCCAAAGAAACAATAGACAAAATGTAAAGAACAGAAAGGTGGGCCTGGCTAAAATGAAAAATGACAAATTATTTTGCCGTGAAGTAATTTTAGCAGAAAACAGTACAAGTTCAGAATTCTGTTGATAGAGGACAAAGTCTTCACAAAGTTGAAGTTTAAAGGAACCACATCAATCAGTTTGCCACTTCACAGCCTGAATATCATCCAAATAGTCTGCATATTCTTCAACATGTTTGCAAAATCTCTGAATTGGTCACCAGTGATCTAATTACAGAAACTGGAGTGAATGTGTGTTTTCCCAGATGAATCCCTCTGACTGTGGCAATATGCCTAACTTATGGAAGTTCGAGTGCAGCAAATGCCAATTTTGTTCACAACAGGAAGCTAACACCTACATCTACAGGCCATCCAAAATAACACTGCTTGGCAGTGTCATGCCATTCAGTATAATTTCACTCTCTGTTGGGATTACTGGATTTCACCAGTGACATTATTATGTTGTTGCTGGATTTTGAAATGGAAGAAAAGTTTGTGTTTGGAGATTAATTCGCTCAAAGTTATGCAAGTTTGATTACAGTTTAAAGAACATTATGGGCGGCACGGTGGCACAGTGGTTAGCACTGCTGCCTCATAGCGCCAGAGACCTGGGTTCAATTCCAGCCTCAGGTGACTGACTGTGTGGAGTTTGCACGTTCTCCCCGTGTCTGCGTGGATTTCCTCCGGGTGCTCCAGTTTCCTCCCACAGTCCAAAGATGTGCGGGTCAGGTGAATTGGCCATGCTAAATTGCCCATAGTGTTAGATAAGGGGTTAATGTAGGGGTGTGGGTGGGTTGTGCTTCAGCGGGTCGGTGTGGACTTGTTGGGCTGAAGGGCCTGTTTCCACACTGTAAGTAATCTAATCTAAACATTATGTCCAAACAATTTGACAGTCCTATTGAACGTAAAAGCAATTGTTTACCATACACTACAATCTTAACTCAATGAGCTATAGCATTGAAAACAATAGATTTCAATTTGTGTTCAACGAAATTAAACTGTGCTTTTAAATGTTATAGCGGTACAAAATAATTTATGGGAGTATTTTTAAAAATTAAAATGATTATAAATTGGGCAAAGATTAGTTGCAAATGAAAACCTAACTGTCCTAAACAGTGTCTTATGCAGCAATGATAAATACTGAAGTCAAGGAACAACAGGGATGCAAGGAGAGATGGGGACTCTTCCATTATTCACTCATATTGTGACAATGCTAGATGCTAAATTTTAGAAGAAATAGCTGACATTGTGCCAACCTAACATGCTGGATAACAGGGACACTGTCTGCCAGTGGGCTGGCCCAGAGTTCTGTCAACACTCCCTGACCTGTGGCCTGTACGAGTGCATATCATAACAATGGAATGAGCATCCGAAAATTACATTACAGACTGGTTAATCATTCTGATGTGAAACCGGTCAACAAAATCTCACGGCAGTTCTGAATGAGCAAAAAGCACACAAGAGGAGGCAAAGTTGATGATATGCTGCGAAATTAGTTGGTAGAGGTGAGGACGGAGAGAAGGCTGAAGAGGTTGGTATGACCCACTTGGGAAAATGCACTGACTCTTAACTCCAGTGTGGCTGCAAACCTTAATTATTTAATCGAAGGTGCAAAGTCCCCGAATTATGTCTTTGAAATCAAGTGAACGGAAAACACTGACCAGGTTCCAAAACGTAGTGTTATGGACTAGGCCAGACCACTCAAAACATTCTTAAGCAGGCAACTCGGAGTAAGTTAGCTAGATTGACTACCATTTTTTTAAAACAGACAAAACTTTATTCACAAAGGTACGCAATGAAACACAAAGAACACAACAAACAACCCCGACAGAACACAGTCTATCCAAACTAGACTCAATTCTGGTGTTCCGACTATACACAACAATGCCAATAAGCAAACCTCTTTAAAAACCGTTAAATAAAAGGAACAAATGCTTACAAGTTGAAGTTCGAAGGGCAGAAGGAAAGAGAGAGTCTAGCAGCCTGTTTCCACACAGCTGAACTCCTAATTAGTTCTAGACTGAACTGCTTGGTTAACGCGCTGACCACTCCCCTTTCATTGTACTGGTCACTGCTAAAACATGACCACTTTGGCCTAAAGTCTCATCTGTTTACATATAAACAAAAGGCCTCTCAATACCCTTTAATCTCCGTACAAAACCTGTCTGATTGGAGCCGGGAGAGGTTTATGACTCCTCTGAAAAAAAATCAAGGACACAGTATCCTTGAGAAAAAGAACAACTTTTTGAGAAAAGGGACCAGCTTTGCGACATTGGCAGGAACAACTTTGTTACAAAAACGTACATTCTAATCACAACATCAATGAACTATCCAACATATGACTCTACCAGTTAAAATTCTGATTCTATATATATTATTTATATATACATATATATCTACACACACATAAAGACTGATTAACTATAACATTGGTTTTATGGATGGAGGGGAAGAAAAACCTATGAACCACTTCAGTGGCACTGGTTGTCAGGATTTACTGAGTTGATACATATCCTTGCACAGACGTTATGCACTTCAATTTTCTTTCACCGGCCTCTTTTCACTTCTTGATAGGTGGCCTCGATCAGTTGGGACTCTAAATCCAAAGTCTTTCAGTCACTCGTTAAAGGCAATAGTAACTGATGGGACAAAAGAAAGGATTTCTTGAGGCTCTCGGTATTTTTTAATTGCAGAGACAGAGGCACAACACCTGTATTTCCAGCAGTCTGAAGTCCTTTATGGGTCACACACATAAGCCATTTAACTGAGCAGCAACCAAACAGAGCATTGTCATCAGGTGGAAGATCTTTAGCACCAATGAGCACTCACAGTTGCACAAACCATCTGTTCTCTGTTGCTGACCAGATATCATTGTGTGCACCTTCCCTCCCCGCTCCACCCACCAACCCCCCCCCACCCACCCCGGTGTCAGTGCTCTCTACACACAGCCTTCCCTACTGCTTCATCAAAGCAGCAAGGTTAACACCACCAACACAGTCAGTTTCATTCACTTGCTTTCAGAAGTACAACAATAACTTTGGGTTTAAAAGAGGCTTTTTTTTTCCAATTTTAGTCATAATCAAACCACAAAAAATAAAATGATACAGTCTTTACAAGATTAAGCTGATATTAAAGGGAGGGTGACCCAATACTGGACCAGAGAGGGTGATCTGTCATTGGGTCAGAAAGGGTGATCTGTTACTGGGTCAGAGAGGGTGATCTGTCACTTAGTCAGAGAAGGTGACCTGATTCAGGGTCAGAGAGTAAGACCCGACACTGATGAGAGAAGGATCTGATAGTGGCAATATCTTATGATTGTCCATTGTACCCTTGACAAAAGATCCCAAATCTTCACTGAGTAGATCAGCCAGAAGATCAGAATGGAGTTGCCAAAGCATAGGTCTTACAGAGTCATGGAGTCATGGAGATGTACAGCACGGAAGCAGACTATTTTGTCCAACTCATCCATGCTGACCAGATATCCTAATCTACTCTAGTCCCATTTTCCAGCAGTTGACCTATATCCCTCAAAACCCTCCCTTTTCATATATGCATCCAGATGCCTTTTAAATACTGTAATTGTACTAGCCTCCACCACTTCCTCTGGCAGCTCATCCCACACACACACTACCTTCTGCATGAAAACGTTTTCTCTTTGGTCCCTTTGAAATTTTCTCTCTCTCATCTTAAATCTGTGCCCTCTAGTTTTGGACCCTTTTAAGTTTCACATCCTTCTGATAGGAAGGAGATTGGAATTGCATGCAATATTCCAAACATGGCCTAACCAATGTCCTGTACAGCAGGAATATGATCTCCCAACTCCTATACTCAATGTTCTGACCAATAAAGGAACGCATTCCGAATGCCATCTTCGCTATCCTATCTACCTACGACTCTACTTTCGAGGAGCTATGAACCTGCATTCTGAGGTCTCTTTGTTCAGCAACACTCCCCGGGACCTTACCCCTAAGTGTATACGTCCTGCTAAGTTTGGTTTTTCCAAGATGCCAAGGACTCTCAACATGGAACTCACTGCAAGTACCTGGTGAAGTTAACTCATCGCTGGATGGGAACATGCCCTCCATGTTCATCACCAGATTACAGTATTTCAGAGCAACTAACATTGAAGGCTGCTGTAAGGACACTGTCAGCATGGATGAGTTGGACTGAAGGATCTGTCTTCATGCTGTATGACTGTATGGATGTCCGGTTAGCTCATTCAATGAGTTGGGCCACGGTAACGCTCTCCAGTGAGTGAGGGAAGAGGAGTTGGGTGAAGGAGGCTGTGCTGGTTGGGAAGGGTTGGGGCATTGGAAACAATGGAAGGATGTGCTGCTGTGGGAAGGAGACTCAGGATCCTGCTTGTGGGGGATTGAGGGCTGCAAGCTGGGAGGAACTGGGGTTGACAATTGTGAAGGGTATTTGCAAGGGAGGAATACATGAAGAGTGGGTGGTAACTGGGTTATGAGGAAGGAGTGTTCACCCACACTCAGTAGCATCCTGTCTTCAAGGGGTGAGAGAGTATGACTGCACTTGTCTTGGTCACCTCATGTGCTAGGGGCTGCGAAGATGGGCAGGTACAGGCTAATGTAAACAGGTTGGTTGGGGACCTGGGGAGGTGAAAAAGATGGGGTTCACAGGAAGAGTGATCAGGAATGGACTCTGGATGTTCAGAATTTCACCGACATATAGAGAAGGAGGCTGGAAGCCACTTAACCCAAAATGCCACCTTCTATCATTGCTGGAAACTGAAACCCCATACTGGGAAAGAAAATGGCTGTGGCCCACACACAGAGTGGGTAGGGTAAATGTCTCAACCTGCGAGAGAGGGGCTGGAGTACTTATCGGTATTTGGTCTTCTAGAGGGTTGCAAACATTACACACAGATGCCTGCACTGCACAGGACATAAGCCCTTTGGAACTGTCCCACCAGCCATCTTGCTTCCCACCGATCTGCTCCACCCTCCTCTCCGACCTATCACTTTCACCCTCACCTTATCTACCTATTGCATTCCCAGCTACTTTCCCCCAAGCCCCGCCTCCCTCCTATTTATCTCTCAGCCCCCATGGACCACCCTCTCATTCCTGATGAAGAGTTTATGCTTGAAACGTCAACCCTCCTGCTCCTTGGATCCTGCCTGACCGGCTGCGCTTTTCCAGCACTATGCTTTTTGACTCTGATCTCCAGTATCTGCAATCCTCACTTTCTCCATAGGACGTAGACCTGAAAGCTCCCAAGTCCCTGGCCATGCAAATACATTGGCTCCTGTGTGCTGCACATCTTCTTGTCCCCACACATTGCTGACCACTCCATCCAGCAGCAAGTGTGCAGGCAGAGGCTACGGAGAGAATAGGGGCTTTTGCCCCATGAACGAGATGGAGCCAGCAGAACCCGTTACATTCTGTACACCTTGTTTCCTTTTGCTTCCAGATGCTACTATGTCTCTCAACACAGATCCATGCTACATCCTGTATGGACATGGAGTTAGGAATCATGTGGACACAGTTACACTCAGGGCTGCACAGACATTCACACAAACAAGAGTAGTGCAAAACCATTGGCATTGATGCAAAGGTGAGTCATAGAGCCAGAGTCAGAGCTGAAAATGCGTTGCTGGAAAAGCACAGCAGGTCAGGCAGCATCCAAGGAGAAGGAGAATCGACGTTTCGGGCATGAGCCCTTCTTCAGGAATGAGGAAAGTGTGCCAAGCAGGCTAAGATAAAAGGTAGGGAGGAGGGATTTGGGGGAGGGGTGTTGGGAATGCGATAGGTGGAAGGAGGTTAAGGTGAGGGTGATAAGCCAGAGTGGGGGTAGGGGCGGAGAGGTCAGGAAGAAGATTGCAGATTGGGAGGGTGGTGTTGAGTTCGAGGGTTGGGACTGAGACAAGGTGGGGGGGAGGGGAAATGAGGAAACTGGAGAAATCTGAGTTCATCCCTTGTGGTTGGAGGGTTTCTAGGCGGAAGATGAGGCACTCTTCCTCCAAACGTCATGTTACTATAGTCTGGTGATGGAGGAGTCCAAGGACCTGCATGTCCTTGGTGGAGTGGGAGGGGGAGTTGAAGTGTTGAGCCATGGGGTGGTTGGGTTGGTTGGTCTGGGTGTCCGAGAGGTGTTCTCTGAAATGTTCCGCAAGTAGGCGGCCTGTCTCCCCAATATAGAGGAGGCCACATCGGGTGCAGTGGATGCAGTAAATGATGTGTGTGGAGGTGCAGGTGAATTTGTGGCGGATATGGAAGGATCCCTTGAGGTCTTGGAGGGAAGTAAGGGGGAGGTGTGGGCGTACGTTTTGCATTTCTTGCGGTTGCAGGGGAAGGTACCAGGAGTGGAGGTTGGATTGGTGGGGTATGTGGACCTGATGAGGGAGTCACGGAGGGAGTGGTCTTTTTGGAACACTGATAGGGGAGGGGAGGGAAATATATCCCTGGTGGTGGGGTCCGTTTCGAGGTGGCGAAAATGACAACGGATGATGTGATGTATATGGAGGTTGGTGGGGTGGTAGGTGAGGACCAGTGGGGTTCTGTCCTGGTGGCAATTGGAGGGGCGGGGCTCAAGGGCAGAGGAGCGGGAAGTGGAAGAGATGCGGTGGAGAGCATCGTCGACCATGTCTGGGGGGAAAACTGCGGTCTTTGAAGAAGGAGCCCAACTGGGTTGTTCGGTATTGGAACTGTTCCTCCAGGGAGCAGATGCGGCGGAGACGAAGGAATTGGCAATATGGGATGGCGTTTTTACAGGGGGCAGGGTGGGAGGAGGTGTAGTCTACGTAGCTTTGGGAGTCGGTCGGTTTATAGTAAATGTCCGTGTAAACCGACCAGCATCTGCAGTCCTCACTTTCTCATAGAGCAAGAGTCGTACAGCATCCTTTGGTCCAACTCAGCTGCGCCAACCACACATCCCAATCTGACCTAGTCCCATTTGCTAGCACACCAAACCAGGCTAGTGAAGTGTCCACAAAAATGCAACCTGTTTCTTTTTCCCCTCCCGCTATGTTTCAGCATAGTGACAGGTTCCTCAGCTGAGATGGAGCAGGCACCTTTACAATGCCAACACTTGCCCAAGTAGACAGCTGCCTTTTAAAGATGGAACAAACACCAGGGATGTTGGTCTTTCGGCAGACAACAGGTGATTGGCACACTGGTCCCGGAATGGCAATTGGTTAGACTGGGGTATACATCTGACAAGAGGGACACCCTAGGGGTAGGGTAGGCATTTTAATGAGACGTGTTTTGGTAAGATACGATGAGAGATCTCACTAAGCCTGCTCAGAGAAACCCCATCCACTCCGTGAAACCTGATGAAACCAACTAACCTTAGCCAAAAAAAGTGTAACTTCCAGTCTGTAGAATACAGTCATAGAGTTATTACTGCATGGCCATTCAGCTCTTCATGTCCATGCTAGCTGTCCATGGGAGACACAATCATATTCTGAACACTGAATATCATGCTTTTCTTTAGCTGAGTTGAGTTAGTTTTTCCATGGAGTTGTGAGGTGGGAGTGTGGGGGGCACCCCCTCCACTTACCGTGCAAATATTTCCTCTGACTGATGATGATTCCAATCTCTTTGAAGGCCACGATTTAATCTGCCTCCACCAAACTCTCAGCACATGCTCGATCCTAATGACTCGCTGTTCAAAGACTTACTACCTCACGTTGCTGTTTTTTACTTAGCCAACCCTTTAACGGTGTTCTTTAATCCTCAACCCTCATGTTTCTGAGGTTTTTCAATTCATGATCGAAATGTTTCTCCTGTTCCTTGTTTGGTTTTGGCACAAGGTATTTGTTACTTTTAGAGTCAGGTGTGCTCCTGTGTTAAGATTTTAGCTTTATTTTCTCTTTCATAAGAATTGACAGCTGCTTCAATAATCAGACCATAATACTCAGTCAGCCCCCTTACTACACTCTGCCTTGCTGAGCTATATGAGACAAAAGAAATCTGCAGATGCTGGAATCCAAAGTAGACAGGCAGGAGGCTGGGAGAATGCAGCAAGCCAGGCAGCATCAGGAGATGTAGCAGTTGAAGGGTTACACCTGAGACATCGATTTCTGCACCTCCTGATGCTGCCTGGCTTGCTACATTCTTCCAGCCCCCTGCCTGTCTAATGGCTAAAGGACAAATGACAATTACTTAGAGATGGTGTTACACTGGTAAACTCAGTTACAAAAACGTTCATCTAGGGACGCAAGTTCAAACCCTCCTCTGGCCAATTTTGCATTTAACAAATTACAAGCATCCAGCCATTGCTGCACTCCTTATTGGTTGAGGAGCTCTCACTGCACAATGGTGGTGTCTCTATCTCTGAGCCAGGCCTCAGTTCACATCTCACCTGCCTCAGATGTGCATCATGTCTAAACAAATTGATTAAAAATAATTGTACCCATTATTAGTCATTGTTAAAAACCCATCTGGTTCACTAATGCCCTTTAGGGAAGGGAATCTGCCATCGTTATCCGGTCTGTCCTCTATGTGACTCCAGCCACTCAGCAATGTGGCTGACTTAACTGCCCTCTGGGTGAATTTGGATGTGTAAGAAATGCTAGCCCTGTCAGTGATGCCTCACATCCCTTGAAATCAAAAAGAAAACTTTTGAATTTTAATTTCCCAGCTTTCAATGACGTTGCTACATCCTTTGCAGAGCATTGGGTATCAGAGGTTAAAGACAGACATTTGAAAGTAACTAATGACTTAATATTTGAATAATAATAAAAAAAACAGCAAAAGTGGGAAATTACAAAGTCAGCAACTTGAACACAGGGACATCTTTCTAAGCCCTTGCCCTGAGGAATGCACAATGCCTGGACATAGCAGACAGGATAAAGAGACAAAAAATAGTTTGGAGATTAACTTCATCTGTAAGTGAAGCAGATCTGACTAACTATTATTCACGCTGGGTGGGAGAAGACATTATCTGCCTCATTTTGTCACACTGGTTTAATCATCCGAGTGCCAAGGAATCATAGAATCCCTAGTTTCGAAACAAGCCTTGTGGCCCAGTGGAGTCCAAACCAACTGTCCGAAGGGCATCTCATCCAGGCCCACACCCTTACCCTAACTCCGTAACCCTGCTAATCTATCTAGTTTGCACCTAATGGGAAATTCAGCACAGCCAATCCACCTAATCTGCACATCTTTGGGTTGTGGGAAGAAACCAGAGGACCCAGAGGAAACCCATGCAGGCACAGGGTTTCACAGCATGGGTTTCCGAAGATAGAATCGAACGCAGGCCCCTGGCGCTGTGAGATAGCAGCGCAAATCATTCAGCCACTGTGCTGCCTGTGCCGATAGTGCTGTCCAGTTGCCTAGAAGATCACTCAGGTTATGATATTCCAGCTGCTTTCCCCCCGATCCAAGCATCCATTCTGGTTTCTGGATACTATACATAAACCCATCTCCCCAACCAGCCTCTCAACTTCAAGTCTGAGGGCCCTGTGGCTGATTCTGGTTCATTGCCCGGCCAAAGGCCACTTGCCCTTGAAAATATTCACAATGTATTATCTTTCACAGCCAAATGGCAATCCCTTCCCACCACCAAATCACTCATGGCATTTTTCACCAATGAATCGCTGGCACCAAACTGCTAGTGTTTCAAGTGATTAGCCTACACGCAAAGCCCATTAGAAGTAATGCAATGAAACCAAAATTTGAGGAAAGAGGTAGGAAGATGATTACGTCAAATGTTGTTGAAGAGGGAGATAAAGCACTCCACACCTCTCTCTAAAAGCACTGAAAGTATCAGTGGAGTTTAAGCAATAAACATCCACAAAAGACAGCCTCTGTTACCCTGTAAGACCCAAGGAGCCTGACGTAATTTGAACATGCTACCTTGTGCTCTGCAGTCCAACACGCTACTATTGCTCCATGAGCACTGGCTCAAAGTATCAGTGGGTATTGCATTCTCTCTGTCCAGTTACACCTTGGCATGAGCATAAAAGAGGGAAGCTTTATTGTTGTCAGGTTTTATCCTAAGCAATTTTCACAACTCCAGGAACAGCACAGCTGGGTGTGGTGTCTCTATTTAACTTTAGGATAGGGAAGACAAAGAAAATCTGAGTAATTACGCTCAATGAGGATTTAGGGCTGCTGAATTAACTCAAAACAGTTTGCCAGCACAAAAACTTCAGCCTCTGCTTCCGTCTCAGCACAACATATATCATTACCTCTGTTCTGAACAAGGGTCACCGCACCTGAAATGTTCACTCTGCTTTCTCTCCACAGATGCTGCCAGACCTGCTCAGCTTTTCCAGCAAATTGATTATAAATTCTGAATTGCTGAGGGTTTCCAGTATTTTTGAAACATCTCAAAGTAATCACATTTTGGAATGTGTCGTGACTGCAGCAGGTGAACAGTTGGTCATAAACTGCAATGTTTAGAGCTGCTTAAGAGTCTAACCAATTTTACTGTGGTCTCCTTCTTGCTGTTTTACAATGCAATCATGTTTACTACAGCTTTTGCTTAACCAGACCAGATCTGCAACAGACTTCACAAATGCCATGTTCCAGAAAACTATTTTTATTATCGAAAGGTTACAGTGAGAAATCCCATCGCAAGGAAAGGCAATCTGACTTCAAACATGATTTCCATTTGTTCACACTTGCAATAAGGACAGGCACAGAACAGAAGTGGAAGTGATTGGCTTCGTGGTGAAGTCTCTGCAGAGATGTTTCAGGGTTGAGGTGTGAAGCGCAGATACCCTTTCTTGGATGGGAGATCATCAGTGCGAATTCCCTTTGGGAAGAGTATGCTTGCCTCTTCTGCTGAAATACTGGGAAGCACCATGCACTCCTCACCATTCTGTGGAGAAATGAAGAGCTCTTTTTTTAAAATAAAGTAAAACTTGCTATCAGTTTAGACATTTTTTTCGAAAAATTACACGTGTTAAGATTAGACCAAGTCCCACCTGTTTCAATGAATGGTTTGAATAGGTGCCCTAACTTTTATTATTTTCCCAATAATTTTGGGAAGAACGTAACTCCAATTGTAAGGCTTGTCACTGGTCAATAAAAAAAAGTGATACAGACCTGGCAGCCAACTTTGCACCTCTTCCCATTTCCTCTTTAATTTCAGTGAAAGTGCAGCAAGGGTATTGATTTACCATTGCTTGCTTTTCCGTCTGGTAATAAAAGATTCATTCCTCTCCCAACACTTCACAAGTCTCTGGAGCACCTTCTATCTAAATTAATACACAAAGTAGTTCTTTCTTAACCAGAAAGACACAAAGTCCCTACAGTGTGGGAGCAGGATGTTTGGCCCATCGAGTCCACATCAGTCCTCTGAATGTGACCATTCCACCCATACCCACCCCATCCCTGTAATCCTGCATTTCCCATGGCTAACCCTGGACACGATGGGCAATTTAGCATGGCCAATCTACCTAACCTGCACATCTTTGGACTGAGGGAGGAAACCCACGCAAACACGGGGAGAATGCACAAACCTCACATAGACAGACAGTCACCTAAAGGTGGAATCGAACCTGGGTCCCTAGTGCTGTGAGACAGCAGTGCTAACCACTGAGCCACTGTGCTGCCCTATTGGCTAGTCTATTGTTCAGTCACTGAGACGGTGACTACAACAGAGAGTGTGGCAAGCACTCACCTTCCAGTTCACTGGTGTGGCCACCTTCTTGCAAGCTGTTAACTGCAAGGAATCAATAACTCTTAGGATTTCATTGAAGTTCCTCCCCGTGGTGGCTGGGTAAAGGATGGACAGCTTCAGGGTCTTGTCAGGCCCAATAACAAACACCTGAAAATAAGAAGGACAGAAAACATTCAAAAGATGGAGGATGGTATTGAACAAACTGCTCGGTCACTGCTTTCTTGACAAAGGTGTTTTTAAAATTTTGGTTTAATCTATGATCTCGCGTTAGCAGTTCATATTCTCTGCAAAAGCATTGTGACTAACCAAGGACAGATGAAGTATATGCAAGCAGTCATATAAGTGCTCAACACAGTAATTTTTACAAGTAGTAGATAGTGAGGACTGCAGACGCTGGAGAAATCAGAGTTGATAAAGTATGGTGCTGGAAAAAGCACAAGAGGTTAGGCAGCATTTAAGGAGCATGCAAGTTGTTGTTTCAGGCATAACCCTGGGGTAGTCCTGATGAAAGGTCAGGCCCAAAACATTGACTTTTTTGCTCCTTTGATGCTGCCTGACCTGCTGTGCTTTTTCCAGCGCCACACTTTATCAACTCTAACTTTGACAGGAGACCAGCTATTGTCCCAAGCTCAATGGTTATCACTGAAACAGGATTAGAGGACAATTCACATGGAGGGCTGGAAGAGCCAACTTCAAGTACCTGAAGAATGACCAACAAGACCAGCCCACACGGCAATATAACAGCATTGTACGCCCACGACCAATGCAGAATAGAGGAGATGAATTCTTGGATCTAATTTTTTCCAAATCTCAAATTTGGAAGGAGAGACAAACCAATCACGTTCCTGACACATAGCTCTCAATCACTTGAGTGCGTCTGCTTGAAAGGTGCTCTCCCACTGTCCAACAGAACAACAAGAATCGCCCCAATTAAATTGCCTGATCAGAAACAAAATGAGCTCACAGCACAACTAACTTGATTAACAGGTAACACAATTCTGACAGCGGAGTTCCAGCTCAGCTAGTAAGTTGCCTAACATCACGTTAGCCTGTGCAAAAGACAACTTACAGCACGAGCAGTCAGCGGCAGCCCTTGGCAGTCCTTTTCTGCAGGATCCAGCATTCCCAGTTGCACAGCCAGTTCTCTCTTCTCATCAGCGATGATGGGGAACGGTAGATTTTGAACTTGCGATTCTCCAATGTAGTGATTAATATCCTACAACATGGCAAACAAAGGTCAACATGAACACTAACAAAAAATCCTCTATAATAACTATCATTGCTTGAATTCTGAGGAATTCTGCTGCCAATCTTTACACTGCATTCAATAAAATGACAAAGAGTTGGCTGAGCAATTCATTCATAGTTTACATCAGAGTCATTGAGATTTGGTGCAAAGAAACAGACCATTCAGTCTAAATCATCCATGCCAGCCAGATATCATTAACAAATCTAGTCTTATTTGCCAGAATTTGGCCCATACCCCTCTAAACCTTTCCAATTCATATACCCATCCAGATGCCTTTTACATGTTGTTGTACCAGCCTCCACCACTTCCCTCAGGCAGCTCATTCCACGTATACACCACCCACGATTTAAAAACTTTGCCCCTTCGGTCCCTTTTAAATCTCTCCTTTCTCACTGTAAACCTATGCTCTCTAGGTTTGGACTCCTCCACGCCAGCGAAAAGAATTTGTCTATTTACCCTAGCCATGCCCCTCGTGATTTTATAAACCTCTATAAAGGTCACCCCTCAGGCTCCGATGCTCCAAGGAGAACAGCCCCAGCCTATGCAGCCTCTGGACGCAAGTTTGCTCGTTGAGCTGGAAGGTTCATTTTCAGACATTTCGTCACCATACTAGGTAACATCTCACATCAGTGAGCCTCCGGTGAAGCACTGGTAGTATGGCCCACATTTTATTTGTGTTTAGGTTTCCTTGGGTTGGTGATTTCAGTTCCTGTGGTGATGTCATTTCCCATTCTTTTTCTCGGGGGTGGTAAATGGGATCCAAGTAAATGTGTTTGTTGGTAGAGTTCCGGTTGGAGTGCCATGCTTCTAGGAATTCTCTTGCGTGTCTGTTTGGATTGTCCTAGGATGGATGTGTTGCCCCAGTCAAAGTGGTGTCCTTGTTCATCTGTATCTCACTAGTATTTTTACATACAGATGGGGAAGGATACCACTTTGACTGGGACAACACATCCATCCTAGGACAATCCAAACAGAGACATGCACGTGAATTCCTAGAAGCATGGCTTTCCAACCGGAACTCTACCAAACACATTGGCATGGATCCCATTTACCACATCCTGAGAAAATGAATAGGAAATGACATCGCCACAGGAAATGATGTCACCAACTCAAGGAAACCTAAACACACAAATAAAAAGTGGGCCATACCACCAGTGCTTCACTGGAGGCTCACTGATGATGTTACCTAATATAGTGACAAAATGTCTGAAAATAAACTTTCTAGTTCAGCATGCAAACTTACATCCAAACCCTCAACCTGAGCTACAAGTCTTCTCAAACCTCGCTATTCAGCCCCTCCCAGTAGCTCAGACCTTCCAACCCTGGCAACATCCTTGTAAATCTTTTCTGAACCCTTTCAAGTTTCACAACATCCTTCCTCTAACAGGGAGACCAGAATTGCACACAGTATTCCAATAGTGGCCTAACCCATGTGGCTGTACAGCCATAATAACATGACCTCCCAACTCCTGTACTCAATGCTCTGACCAATAAAGATAAGCTTAGCAAACGCCTTCACTATTCTATTTGCCTGTGACTCCACTTTCAAGGAACCATGGACCTGCACGCCAAGAACTTTGTTTAGCAACACTCCCCAGGACTTTACCATTAAGTGTACAAGTCCTGCTCTGATTTGCCTTTCCAAAATGTAGCATCTCACATTTATCTAAATTAAATCCATCTGCCACTCCGTGGCCTATTGGATCCCATTGTACTCTGAAGTAACCTTCTTCCCTGTTCACTACACCTCCGATTTTGGTGTCATCTACAAACTTTAATGCACCAATTCAACTCAAGGCTTTGTAACATAGGCAAGTTTTATCATCATCCAATAGAGTATTCACTAACAACTTTATTCCATCTATCGTTCTCAGAATATTATGAAAAAGGAAGTGTTTGGATTAATTACTTTTAAATATAATAACTCGCATGACCATATGCAGCAGTTATGACAAATATCTATTAAAAAAATATGAGTTTTTAACCTTCATCTTTTTTGTGAAGGGAGAAATATTGGGAGAAATATGCAGGGCTCCTGATTCTACTTTAGAACCTTTTGTAGAGTCTTTCAGCTGTAATAGTCAATCCAAAAAATTACACAGTTCTAACTGCGTCCACTTCAACTCTGTCCACAATGCACTGTATCAGGCCAGGGTTTGGAGAACCTGAGTACCCAAATGAAAATGTATTTTCCTGCTGTTGTTTTAAAAACTGTTTTACTCTTGCCTCAAGCACACCCAGCCATTCATTGTAAACCCGAATTTGAGGATACCTGACCTGGTTATGTCAATTAGATCCTGGTATTCTTAAGTAGTTAAAGGAAGTCTTAACGTTCAGCTCATTACCTCCCTGTGTTCATTCACATTAGGGACAGAACAAGATTTCCACTCCCAGCCATGGCATATTCATTTAACAAGATATACTTAATTAACATTGCCAGACTTACAACATTAGAAGAGACAGGAAAAGTGGAAAGTTCAGCTGACCTAACCAAGGTTGCTAGTGCGATTGCTAATATAATCCAAAATTATTGATACAAGAGAGTTTAGTCAGCAAATTTAGGCACCATTACCTTTTTGGCATGAACAAGATGGTAGACCACGGATGCATCCCTGATGAAAATCTGAGGTAAATGGGCATAGGGTTTACATTGGGATCTTGTTAAATTGTGTGCAGCCCATAAATTTCACAGTTCTTACATGAATCTCCCATAGGCCAAAGATGTGCAGGTTAGGTCAAATGACCATGGGAAATGCCTGGGTTAGAGGTTGGTGTAGACTCCATGGGCCAAATAGCCTGCTTCCACACCACAGGGATTCAATGATTTATCAGAAATTATACTATAGTTTCTGAAAAAGGTTTATATGACTTCTTCCAAAAACAAAGACAATTGGGGAGACAGAAATGTTGAGTGGGATATTGTATTAAGAGATCCAACACCACATTCACAACACTGGTTCTAATGAAATAGTGGTATACGAATGTGATTTTTTTTTTAAAAAATGCGTCATTATAATGACAAAAAAATGCTTTACTGAAAAAAAAACAGGTTCGGGCAGAGAAACCTCAACAACAGTTTTAAGGTGAGGGAAAAGATTTAAAAGGGACCTAAGGGGCCACTTTTTCACACAAAGGGTGGTGTGCATATGGAATGAGCTGCTAGAGGAAGTGGAGGACGCTGGTCCATTTGCAACATTTAAAAGGCATCTGGATGGGTATATACATACAAAGGATATGGCCCAAGCTCTGGCAAATGGAAATGGATTAATTTAGGATATCTGGTCAGCATGGATGAGTTTACCAAAGGGTCTGCCTCCATGCTGTAAATCTCTATGACTCTATAACAGCAGGTCATTGATAGATATTCTAAAGACAAAGGAAGGAATATGAAAGGAATAAATCTTCTGTTTACAAACAGGCACTAATTTTATAGAACTGTTTTACTTCAAGTGTCAATTGTAACACAAATTATTGCTTAAAATATTTATTTAATACTTCATAATTACTTGAAAGAAATACAGGATGATGACACCGAAATGGGTTTGGACAGCAGCATAGGATCAAAAGCCACAACAATTTTTCTGGTTCTATTGCTTTGTGGACAGTTGCAACAAAGAAAGATACTGAGACTTCTATAAAGTTACAGCCAGACAAGTGTACCTTCTATGTCACAATTAGGTGTGTTTGTCACCTAGTACAACATTTCTGGTTTCTGGCCAGTTGATATTGCCCGAATGCTAGCATTTTGCAGAGTACAGATATCACAGAGGAACTATTTAATGTGGGAGACTATTTTCCAAATTAAAAAAAAACCTCAACTCCTGCCAACTCAACGGCACTACAGGTTTTTGACGATTTTATTGATTTCCTTATTCACTCCATGGTACAGTAATGTGGCCAAAAGAGTTTTATTTTCTTAAAGATAGAAAAGCAAACATAAGTACTGACTGTGCTGCCAGCTTTACAGAAAGCCCCATTGTAAAGTGTGTTAGTAATAGGGTATAATGGCTAATTATAATGCCAACAAAGAAATGGGAAGATTTAAATTACTGGTCAGTGAAAGCACTTGACAATGTTTTTGTTCATTTATTCCTTTAGCAAGTTGTATCCATGCTGTACACTTCAAATGGAAATAGCAGGGCAGGAATTACCCTGGCAGACAGGTATGTGTATGATCCATAATAACTCAGTAGTAATTATATAACTGCCATTGAGTGTGGAAATGTGCTGTTGTTTATGATTAAATATAAATCCCTGCTCATCCCTCGTTGTGAAAACTCCAAGTTTATTTTTTCCCCAAATACCAGTATGCTGTAAAACAGGACCAAGTTTAATTTAAGATAGTCGTTTCATATCACAAAACGTGAGTATTGCTGGAAAACAACATAATTTCACACATCATTTGCACTCATCAGGGCAATGTGTAACAGACAAGGTGTTAAAAACAATAGGAGACAGTGAGGACTGCAGATGCTGGAGTTCAGAGTCGAGTGTTTACTGCTGGCGAAGCACAGCAGGTCAGGCAGCATCCGAGGAGCAGGAGAATCGATGTTTCGGACGTAAGCACATTAGATTAGATTAGGTTCCCAACAGTGTTGAAACAGGCCCTTCGGCCCAACCAGTCCACACCGACCCACCAAAGAGGGACCCACCCAGACCCATCTCCCTCTGACTAATGCACTTAACACTAGGGGCAATTTAGCATGGCCGATTCACCTGACCTGCACATCTTTGCACTGTGGGAGGAAACCAGAGCACCCGGAGGAAACCCACACAGACACGGGGAGAATGTGCCAACTCCACACAGACAGACAGTCACCCGAGGCTGGAATCGAACCTGGGACCCTGGTGCTGTGAGGCAGCAGCGCTAACCACTAAGCCACTGGCCCTTCATAAGGAACTCCTTGGATGCTGCCTGGCTTGCTGTGTTTTTCCAGCACCACATTCTTGACTGTCAAAAACAATACCCCCAGATTACCCCATAAAAACTGAATAGGCACAACATTGCAGCTGTTTCTTTAACTTTGCAAAGTATACCTCAAATGATGTACTTACAAGCCTCTCACTAATTCATGGACAGTGAGCACCTTCTAGTACACTGACACCACTCTGCTTTGTTGTTTAAAAGTTGAAAGTACAATTATTCCAATTGCGTTATTATTCATTTCAAAGCATCAAATGCTTAGATGTGATATTCCATACAAAGTACTGTACCTTGCTCCACCCATGGTGGTCCTTAACGCTGTCAACAGAAAGCGCTATCATTTTCACGTTGCGCTTTTTAAATTCTAAAGTCAATTTCGCCATAAGGCCCAGCTCTGTGGTGCAAACAGGGGTGAAGTCTGCAGGGTGGGAGCACAGAAGACCCCATCTGTATAACAAATGATAACCATCAGTACACTATTACACTTCTACAAAGTATGAAGCCTTCCATATAAAGTGGAGCATGGGTGTAGAGACAAACTTCTGTCCAAATATTCCACGAAGAGAAAGATCTGGCTTGGGAGGGGACAGAACAACGGACAGAAAAATCAGTAAAGGAACTTTAACCGCCTTTCAAATTCAAGATTGTGACTCTATCACCAAACACTTTCTAACCACTGTTTTCCTCCTTTTGCTCTTCTGTATTTGTGCACCTAAACTTCCGTCACATAATTAGATTGAAAACTCTTTGGTTCCTGGTATTGTGTAATATGGTGATAATGGAGTTAATGACTAAATGTTAACTGTCAGTTGTGCTATAGCAGATCCAGGCCTGAGTTGAGGAAACCTATTCAAGGCAGAAAAAAACCCTTATTAGCCAGAGAACCAAATTCACCAGCACCTCCAATGTCTCCTACATCTACCCAGATATATCTTGAATTCCTCATACACAACACAGCAAACTACTTTTCCCTGAAAGAAACTGACTGAATTCGTGTTAATGAACAGTAATACCTGCTTCCAATGTATCCTGAGGGAGCCTGTTCTGTATACCTACCCAATGAATGAAATATTATTTCTCCTGATTAGTTTTGAACATTCCCCTTATCCTCCACCAAAACTCAATCCAGGCTGTGACTTCTTGACAAGCTGTTTCATCTTCTCCAGTTAGACACATTTTGTAACCAAGTACTCATAACTGGCATGATGGAAAAAAAGAGACATTGAAAACTGTGACACCTGCATGGTTCTCAAGGATTGCAAAATAATGTGCACAAACCAAAATATCACAATTAGAATGACAAAACACTGCCTGATCATAGTGGAGAGAGGAAGGAACGTCATTTAAGTTATTTAACATGTTTTTATACTCTAATCTTGTTTTAAGTTTGGAGTTTTTGAAAGATTCTAAGCCAACTCTCCCCATTTACATGCTACAGCACAGCTTCCATACGAAGAGTTTTTAGGGGACTTAAACTGTTCCTTTGATAATAAAAGTTAGGGATAATATTTCTCTGGTCAATTGGGATAAGGCCAATATAGAAGATACTGTGACATGTTAGCATGTTGGCTCAACAATTTTTAAAACAAATGATTTGTGCTTTCACAAGGTTGAGGGAAGAGACAACTTGGTTTTCAAAGGGTCATTAAATTATATCCGGAAACTATATGAAATTATGAACAGCCGAAACTTGGTAAATAGTCTCTTTAAAAAAAGTAAATCAATATGCAGTGGTTCAGTGGTTGGTACTGCTGTCTCAGCGCCAGGGTTTGATTCCAACCTGGGGCAACTACCTGTTTTGAGTTTTCATGTTCTCCCCATGTCTGTGTGAGTTTCCCCCAGGTGCTCTGGTTCCCTCCCACAGTCCACAGATGTGCAAGTTAGGTGGATTGGCCACACTAAATCACCCACAGTGTTCAGGGATGTGTGGCTTAGGTATATTAGCCATGGTACATGCAGGGATGGGGTAGGGGAAATGGGTCTGCATGGGATGCTCTTTGGAGGGTCGGTGTGGACTTGTTAGGCCAAGTGGCCAATATCCACACTGTGGGGATTCTATGATATGATATAAATTCTCCCTAGGGTACAGTCATTCAGGGACATAAGGACAATTGTCACAAAGCAAAATTCTTCAGACACTAGAAACCTGAAATAAATACAGAAAATGCTAAAATTACTCAGCATATCTGGCAACACATGTTGACAAAGAGAGAATGTTTCAGGTCGATGGCCTTCCACCCGAGCCAGTCGACAACTCGACCTTTGTTCCCTTAGTATTCAGTATATTCATTCCGCGCCCTATCAGACTTTGTACTTGAATTTGTACGTGTACAATTACATTTTATTTTGCTCAAAAACTGCATGAATCCATGTAAGATTCTGTAAATCTGTTTTTTTAAAAAATTAGAATCAGTCTGACTATTGTGGCACAGACAGCCTCACACAGGGAAGCTCACACCTTCAATGCATTATCGGGGCCGACATGACACCTATTGTTAAAGTTCACTTGAGAATATAACTTTTAAAAAACCTACACATATGAAAGAACTAAAACCAACATGGTCATTCTAAAAGATGAGAGACTTAACAACAATCCAGGTCTTTTTCAATATATAATTTCAGTTACATCACACTATAAACTTTTGGTATAAGTTCTGTGTCCTACGATCTTATACTCCACAAACCACCTGATGAAGGAGCAGCGCTCCGAAAGCTAGTGCTGCCAAATAAACCTGTTGGACTATAACCTGGTGTTGTGTGATTTTTAAACTTTGTCCATCCCAGGCCAACACTGGCATCTCCAAATCATGTTTATCATACTGTGACAGTGTTGAATGATCTCTGATAATAGATTGTACAACCACTCTCCAGAGCAGGAATCCACAAGACGCCACTGGGTTAAACCGCATGCATTTGGAAACAGACATTTGGAACCCTGCCTTTTCTTTCTCTAACCCGCATATCTCCAGAACTTCTGCCAAGAGCAACTCGCCAATTTTCTGACCCGCCACTCTTGCATAGGTCCAGCTCTGTTCCAGCAACACGACACCGCGTTTTTGATCTGACAGTTCAGTCAACACCGTTGCGGGATCAAATTACACAGTCACACAAATCGACATGCATTGGCTGGCACGATCTGGGCAGAGTGTATGCGCTCCCTGATGAGATGTACACGCTTCCCGAAAGGAAACGGACGCATGAAAGAAATGTTCGCTTTAAAATGAACAACGCGCTTTATTTTCGTGACTTTGACACTTCGGAATATGCACTTGGCAACATCGGCACCGTGTGCGCAGTCGCCGCATGTCGCAACGTTCTACACGCCTGAAACTCTCAATTTGCTGCAAGAACTGTGTTTATTTCTTTAACTTACGAGGATCCCAGCCACTCATGGAATCTTATCTTCCCCACTGTTGTGTCAGCTTCGAAATTTGGGAACGTGTCACCGAGATTGATTCCCATTGCTGTTACTTCAGCTCCCTTCCACAGTATTCCCACTAGACTCTGGACGCTGGAGATTGGGGCGGGGAAATGAAGAAGTGTGTACCAATAGGCTAAGTGAGAACTCGCGAGTTTTACTCAATCGCTGTGTGGCTTTCTTTCCTTCGCTGCAGTTCGTACGTTCCAATGTGCATTCACCCGACCCACATTCCTTTGTCTTTTATTCAGTTTTCTTCCTGAAATATACAACATTTTCTGTTAAAAATTACACCACACCAGGTTATAGTCCAACAGGTTTATTAGCTTTCAGATAGCTGCTCCTTTATCAGGTGACGGGTGGGGCAGGATCATAAGACAGAATTTCCAGCAAACGGTCAGTGTCATGCAATTAAAATGATTGCTTCAATATATCGTTTTATATCGCACTCTGAAAGCTTCCAAATAGCCCTGTTGGACTTAGGGTAACCTGGTGTTGTGTGATTTTTTTAACTTTGTCCACCCCCAGTCCAACACCAGCACCTCTACATCATAATATTTTCTGTGTCATCATACACTATAAAGTGCAAGCTGCAATTTCATTTTTCAATTTCCTTGATGCCACTGGATTCTATTTGGATTCAGATTTGTTGCCTTCTCAGTGACACATTGCATATGACTCTCAGGATGGCAGCTGGTGACAAGTGGTGTTTTGCAAGGCTTAGTGTTGGGACCACAGCTTTCACTTTATACATTAATGACTAGATGAAGGAACTGAGGATATTCTGCCTAGGTTTGGAGACAACACAAAGATAGGTAGAGGGACAGATAGCATTGAGGAGGCAGGGAGGGTGCAGAAGGATTTGGACAGGTTAGGAGAGTGGGCAAAGTAGTGGCAGATGGAGTATAATATGGAAAAATGTGAGGTTATGCACATTGGTAGAAAGAATAGAGACATGGATATTTTCTAAATGGGGAAGAAATTCAGAAATCTGAAGTGCAAAGGTTCGTGATGTCTCTGATCGTGATTTTGAGTTCCTTAATGGGGAGTGGGAACAGCCCTAAGTCGTGATCCACATAGGCACCAACGACATAGGAAGAGAGATGGGGATTTAAGGCAGAAATTCAGGAGCTAGGATGGAAGCTTAGAGCTAGGATGAACAGAGTCGTTGTCTCTGGTTTGTTGCCAGTGCCACGTGCTAGTGAGGCAAAGAATAGGGAGAGAGAGGAATTGAACACGTGTCTACAGGGATGGTGCAGGAGGGAGGGTTTTAGATTCTTGGATAATTGGGGCTCTTTCTCGGGTAGGTGGGAACTCTACAAGCAGGATGGTCTTTACCTGAACCAGAGGGGTACCAATATCCTGGGGGGGGAAATTCGCTAAGGCTATTGGAGTGGGTTTAAACTAATCCAGCAGGGGGATGGGAACCAAAACTGTAGTTTGAGTATAGAAAAGGTTGAGAGTAGGGAGATCCGAAATCAAGTTTCAGGGACGCAAGATGGCACCAGCAAGCAAGAAGTTGGTTCGAAGTGTGTCTACTTCAATGCCAGGAACATCTAGAATAAGGTGGTTGAACTTGCAGCATGGGTTGGTCCCTGGGACTTCGATGTTGTGGCCATTTCGGAGACATGGATAGAGCAGGGACAGGAATGGTTGTGCAGGATCCAGGATTTAGATGTTTCAATAAGAACAGAGATGGTAAAAGAGGGGGAGGTGTAGCATTGTTGGTCAAGGACAGTATTACAGTTGCAGAAATGATGTTTGGGGTCGACAACTGAGGTAGTATGGGCTGAGGTGAGAAACAGGAAAGGAGAGGTCATCCTGTTGGCAGTTTTCTATAGGCCTCCAAATAGTTCCAGAGATGTAGAGGAAAGGATAGCAAAGATGATTCTCGATAGGAGCGAGAGAGACAGGGTAGTTGTCATGGGGGACTTCAACTTTCCAAATATTGACTAGGCACACTATAATATGAGTGCTATAGATGGGTCAGTTTTTGTCCAGTGTGTGCAGGAAGGCTTCCTAACAAATATGTAGACAGGCCACTAAGGGGTGAAACCATATTAGATTTGGTACTGGGTAATGAGCCCAGCCAGGTGTTAGACTTGGAAGTAGGTGAGCATTTTGGTGATAGCGATCACAATTCTGTTATGTTTACTTTAGTGATAGAAAGGGATAGGTGTATACCACTGGGCAAGAGTTACAGCTGGGGGAAAGGCAATTACGATGCGATTAGGCAAGATTTAGGAAGTATAGGATGGGGAAGGAAACTGCAGGGATGGGCACATTAGAAATGTGGAGCTTATTCAAGGAAAAGCTCCTGTGTGTCCTAGATAAGTATGTACCTGTCAGGCAGGGAGGAAGTTGTAGAGCGTGGGAGCCATGGTTTACGAAGGAAGTGGAATCTCTGGTCAAGAGGAAGAAGAAGGCTTATGTTAGGATGAGATGTGAAGGCTATGTTAGGGCGCTTGAGGATTACAAGGTAGCCAGGAAAGACCTGAAGAGAGAGCTCAGAAGAGCCAGGAGGAGACATGAGAAGTTGTTGGCGGATAGGATCAGGGTAAACCCTAATGCTTTCCATAGGTATTTAAAGAATAAAAGAATGATGAGAGTAAGATTAGGGCCAATCAAGGATAGTAGTGGGAAGTTGTGTATGGAGTCAGAGGAGATAGTATTCACTCTAGAAAATGACAATGTTGTCAAGGAGAATACTGAGATACAGGCTACTAGACTAGGTGGGATTGAGGTTCACAAGGAAGAGGTATTAGAAATCCTGCAGTGTGTGAAAATAGATAAGTCCGCTGGGCCAGATGGGATTTATCTTAGGATCCTCTGCGAAGCCAGAGAGGAGATTGCCGAGCCTTTGGCATTGATCTTTAAATTGTCAGTGTCTACAGGAATAGTGCCAGAAGACTGGAGGATAGGAAATGTGGTTCCCCTGTTCAAGAAGGGGAGTAGAGACAACCCTGGTAATTATAGACCAGTGAGCCTTACTTCAATTGTTGGTAAAGTGTTGTAAAAGGTTATAAGAGAGACAATTTCTTATCATCTAGAAAAGAATAATTTGATTAGGGATAGTCAGCATGGTTTTGTGAAGGGTAGGTCGTGCCTCATAAACCTTATTGAGTTCTTTGAGAAGGTGACCAAACAGGTAGATGAGAGTAAACCAGATGATGTGGTGTATATGGATTTCAGCAAGGCATTCGATAAGGTTCCCCACAGTAGGCTATTGTACAAAATGCAGAGGAATGTGATTGTGGGAGATATAGTAGTTTGGATCAGTAATTGGCTTGCTGAAAGAAGACAGAGGGTGGTGGTTGATGGGAAATGTTCATCTTTGAATCCAGTTCCTAGTGGTGTACCTCAAGGGTCGGTGTTGGGTCCACTGCTGTTCATCATTTTTATAAATGACCTGGATGAGTGTGTTAGTAAATTTGCAGACGACACTAAGGTTGGTGGAGTTGTGGACAGTGATGAAGGATGTTGTAGGTTACAGAGAGACATAGATAAGCTGCAGAGCTGGGCTGAGAGGTGGCAAATGGAGTTTAATGCAGACAAGTGTGAGGTGATTCACTTTGGTTGGAGTAATTGGAATGCAAAGTACTGGGCTAATGGTAAGATTCTTGGTAGTGTAGATGAGCAGAGAGATCTCGGTGTCCAGGTACACAGATCCTTGAAAGTTGCCACCCAGGTTGACAGGGTTGTTATGAAGGTATACAGTGTTTTAGCTTTTATTAATAGAGGGATCGGGTTCCAGAACCAGGAGGTTATGCTGCAGCTGTACAAACTCTGGTGCGGCCGCACTTGGAGTATTGTGTACAGTTTTGGTCCACTGCATTATAAGAAGGATGTGGAAGCTTTGGAAAGGGTGCAGAGGAGATTTACTAGGATGTTGCCTGGTATGGAGGGAAGGTCTTATGAAGGAAGGCTGAGGGACTTGAGGCTGTTTTCTTTAGAGAGAAGAAGGTTGAGAGGTGACTTAATAGAGACATATAAGATAATTAGAGGGTTAGATAGGGTGGACAGGGAGAGCCTTTTTCCAAGTATGGTGACGAGGGGGCATAGCTTTAAATTGAGGGGTGATAGATATAGGACAGATGTCAGAGGTAGTTTCTTTACTCAGAGAGTAGTAAGGGTATGAAATGCTTTGCCTGCAATGGCAGTAGATTCACCAACTTTAAGTACATTTAAGTCGTCATTGGACAAGCACATAGACATACATGGAATAGTGTAGGTTAGATGGGCTTCGGATTGGTATGACAGGTTGGCGCAACATCGTGGGCTGGAGGGCCTGTACTGCACTGTAATGTTCTATGTAATGTTCTATGTTAACTTGGGAGTTCTAGTCCAGGATTTGCTCAAGGTAAATTTGCAGGTTGAATCAGTAGTTGGGAATGCATATTCAATGTTAGTATTTATTTTGAGGACTAGAATATAAAAGCAGGGATGAACCTCTGAGGCTTTATAAGGCTCTTGTCAAACTACATTTGGAGTAGCGTGTGCAGTTTTGAGCCCCATATCTCAGGAAGGATATACTGGCCCTGGAACATGTTCAGAGGAAGTTCACGAGAATGGTCCTATGAATGTGAAGTTTAACATATGTGGCATGTTTGAGGATTGTGGGTTTATACTCGGAGTTCAGAAGGATGATGGGCAATCCAATTGAAACTTACAGAGTACTGAATGGCTTGGAGAGTGAATGTTGGGGAAATGTTTCCATTTGTAGTACAGACAAGGATCTGAGAGCACAGCCTTGGAGTAAAGGGAAGACCTTTCAGAACAAAAATGAGGAGAAACCTCTTCAGCCAGAGAGTGGTGAATCTATGGAATTCAAGGAAGGCTGTGGAGGCCATGTCATTGAGTGTATTTAAGATTGAGATCAAGAGGTTCTTGATTGTCAAGGGGATCAAGGGTGACGGGAAGAAAGCAGGAAAAAAGGGTTGAGAAACTTATCAGCTATGATTGAATGACAGTGCAGACTCAATGGGCTGAATAGCCTAACTTCTGCTCCGATGTCTTATGGTTTTATTATCCCCTTCTCAGAGTCCATTTACTTTTCCCTTTCCTTTTACTTATCTGGTCCCTGTTGTTGAAACTCTCAGCCACTTACATAAGACCACACAACTCCAGACTGCACTGTTCTGGTGTTACTCTGGCAAACATCCCAACTTCCAACAACCATAAACTTCAGCTGATGAAGGAGCGGTGCTCTGACACTTTGTGACTTCAAATAAACCTGCTGGACTAAAACCTGGTGTTGTGTGACTTCTGACCATAAAAGTGAATCCATCCAAAGATTTTCTAACCAGCACCTTATAGGTTGTTTTGCTATAACACAACAGTTGTGTTCGTCTGCAACCTTGCACGATGGAAAACTGCGAGAGAAAAATTGCACAGCGGAAAATCAACAGTAGAAAATCACTATATCTGTTTAGTAGGAAGTTTGCATTATCCAAACAATGTCCACAACTCATCAATCACTTTATAGTCAATTCACACGGATGAAACACATGATACAGCAGAACAACCTGTACCTTCGCAAGCTCTGAGAAGATTTGTAGCTTAGGTTGAGGTTTTGGACATAGGTTTGCTTGCTGAACTTGAAGGTTCATTTCTAGACGTTTCGTTACCCCACTAGGTAACATCTTCAGTGGGCCTCAGGTGAAGCACTGCTGAAAACTCCTGCTTTCTATTTATATGTTTGGGTTTCTTTGGGTTGGTGATGTCATTTTCTGTGGTGATGTTATTTCCTGTGGTGAAGTCGCTTCCTGTTCCTTTTCTCAGGGAGGTCATAGATGGGGTCTAACTCGATGTGTTTGTTGACAGAGTTCCGGTTGGAATGCCATGCTTCTAGGAATTCCCATGCATGCCTAAGGACACCACTTTGATGGGAAAACACACCCATCCTAGAACAAGCCAAACAAAGACACATCCAAGGATCTGCTTCTAATTTATATTTGGACTCTTCTGTTATTCTGTATTGCCTTACTAATACTTCTCACTTTTTAGTAATTAATAAACTTTCTTTTTTTTTGTTTTTCACAAAAGCCTTATTAAATTCTTTCATAAAGCCCACATTTCAATTTCTCATTCTGCCTTAGAAAACCTACAGTGCGGAAGGAGGCCATTCGGCCCATTGAGCCTCCACCGACACTCCGAAAAGTATCCCATCCAAACCCAGCTGCCTACCCAATCCCCATATTCCTGCATTTCCAAGACCAATTCACCTAACCTGCATATCTTTGATGATGGGAGGAAACTGGAGCACCATGGAGACAATGTGTGAACTCCATACAGTCACCCAATACAGAATCAAACACAGGTCCCTGGTGCTGTAAGGTAGCAGTGCTAACTACTGAGCCATTGTGGTACAACTATATTACAGTAACTGAAATCTGTTTATGTTTGGGAGAAAGTTATCCATAACGGAAGGATCACTTTTTAAATTAGCCTTGTTGCAATTAACTGAGGGAGTGCGTGAATAAAAAAGGGGAGTCAGCACATCCCTTCTCACATAGGAGCTTCCAGTCTGAAACTGTAATGAACTGGGGATGCTTGACCTGATTTGAATCCACAGATGTAACAAAAGAGTTAGAGTGAGGTAAATGATCAATGTGAAATTAATTTTAAAGAGAAAAAAAAACTGCAAAAGGCTTCCCTGAATTTGCATTGCTACAGGATGGAAATGTTTGCATTCAGTCAAGTGTGTTCCAGGCAAAATTAGGAGAAGTTACATTTGAGAATTTAACAGATTTGTTCTCCAAATAGTTAATAGATTTTGCAAGGCACTTAGAGTCATGGAGTTATAGAGATGTGCAACATGGAAACAGTCCCCTCAGTCCAATTCATCCATGCTGACCAAATATCCGAAATGAATCTACTCCCATTTGCCAGCATTTGGCCCATATCCTTCTAAATCCTTCCTATTCATATACCCATCCAGATCTTTTAAATAGTGTCTGGAAATAAAAGTAAATGATCACCATTCCCCTTTCATTTTACAAGTTTTTTTAAAACTTGAAAGTCTCCGCCTGAGGCAATAACTGTTTGCTATAATGAAATTGGCTCTAAAACCCTTCATACCCCAGACGTTTTGGAGTCTGTGTCATTTACTCTCTGAAAAAAAGGAGCCAAGGACAACATAGCTGAAAATGTGTTGCTGGAAAAGCGCAGCAGGTCAGGCAGCATCCAAGGAGCAGGAGAATTGACGTTTAGGGCATGAGCCCTTCTTCAGGAATGAGGAAAGTGTGCCAAGCAGGCTAAGTAACCTTGTTAAAGGAGCAGCTTCGTCACACCTCCCCCCATTAAAAAAATGAACCTTCAACATCCAAAGATGGCTTCATATTAAAACCCCCTAAAAAAATCATTGTTAGTACTTTAAAACACCATACACATTATATTGTGCAAACATACACAGCTATATTCCATTTCAGTCTGTTGTGCTCCTGCCACCTAAAGCTTCCATTTGTCATTCAAGTCTCGACAATGTGTCAACAATCCCATTCTCCCACCCTGTCACATGCGCAATTTTCAAAGTGAATGGCTGCAACAACAAGCTCCATCTAAATAGTCTGGCATTTTTGTCGTTAAATTTCTTCACAAACTTCAATAGATTACGATCAGTGTATACGATTGTCTCAAATATGTTACTGATAAAATAAATACTGAAATGTTGTGATGCTAAAGCTCAAAGTCTACTTCTCAACAGTCAAATATTTCTGCTGATGAGTGTTCAGCTTCCTGGAGAAATACCTGATAGGTCTTTCTATCTTCTCGTTGTCTTCTTGCAAGAGCACAGAACTGATACTCAAATCACTTGCACCGATAGCCACCTTGAAAGGCTTGGCATAATTAGGTGTGGCTAACATAGGGGCAGTGGCTAACACAGCTTTCAGGCTGTCAAATACCTTCTGACAGTCCACTGTCCACAGAAACCTCTTGCCTTTCTTTAGCAATTCTGTGAGTGGTGCAGCCACACTGCTAAAATTTGGTACAAATTTTTAACAAAATCCATTCAATCCCAGGAACCGTAGTACTGCTCTTTTTGTCGAGGTATGGGAAACTCCCCAATTACCTTTGTTTTTGCATCCCATGGGGGCCATTTGTCCATGTCTAATAACATGGTCTAGGTAGATGACATGGGCTTTGGCAAATTCACTTTTTAGCCAGGTTTATCACCAAGCCTGCCTTCCAAAGTCAAACAAACAAGTCTGATAAATGTTGTAAATGTTCCTTCCATGTGTGACTAAAAATCACCAGGTATTGTGATATATGACACAGTTGGGTAGTGCGGCAATGACCTTATTGGTTAGTCTCTGAGGTGTGGCTGATACATTTTTCATACCAAATGGCATGACTCTAAACTGATGCAGTCCATTCGGTGTTACAAAAGCCGAAATTGCCTTCGCTCTTTCTGACAAAGTATCCTCTGAGGAAGTTCAGCTTAGAAATATAAGGTGCTTGTCCCACCTTCTCAGTCTTGCAAATACAGGCTCGGATATGCATCAGTCTTTGTAACTGCATTGACTTTGCAATAGTCCACACATAACCGTTGGGTACCATCTGGTTTTGATACCAAGCCTGTGGGTGAGCTCCACTCACTGTAACTCACTTTGATTATGTCTTGGAGCATGTGTTCAATGTCCTTTTGAACCTGTGCCAACTTTAGAGGGTTATGCTTATAAAGATGTTGCTTAATTAGAACAGCTTCTCCTCTATCTACATTATGCATAATTAGGTTAGTACATCCTAGCTTATTTTGACATATCTCCCCATATGAAAGTAATAACTCTTTCAAGCCATTTTGATTTTCCTCTGGAAGGTTACTCAATAATTTATCTCAATTTTTGACAACTTGTGCATTGTCCAATTTAAAATTGGCCAAAAACGGATACCCACGCAACTTTATCACCAGATGCCTAAGAGATAGACCGAGGAACGAGGACATGCCACAACCAAAAGGACTAGCCACTCTACCATACGTCAGGAGCGTCTCAGAACTGACAGCCAGACTACTGCGACCCTTAGGACTCATAACAGCACACAAACCAACATCCACGCTCAGACAACAACTCACTAGAACAAAGGACCCAATACCCAGCATGAGCCAAACTAACGTAGTTTACAAAATACCATGCAAGGACTGCACAAAACACTATATAGGACAAACAGGAAGACAGCTAACAATCCGCATCCATGAACAACAGCTAGCCACAAAACGACACGACCAGCTATCTCTAGTAGCCATACACTCAGACAACCAGCAACATGACTTTGACTGGGAAAACACCACTATCATAGGACAAGCCAGACAGAGAACAGCCAGAGAATTCCTAGAAGCATGGCATTCATCCCCAAACTCCATCAACAGACACATCGACCTGGACCCCAGATACAAATCACTGCAGCTGAAACTGACACCCGGAAGCGGCAAGAACAAGCTAATATAAATACCGGAAGAAACATCAAAGCAGCGCTTCACACGAGGCTCCAACAGCACTGATGATGTTCCCTAGCCAGGGAACGAAACGTTTGCAGCAAAAACTTCCAGCTCGGCGAGCAGAACCACAACAATTGTCCAATTTAATTTGAGGAACGTCCAACTCAGAATCCTCTGATATTGGTTCTTCCCTCTGTGTTGTGATTAATAACACGTTCTCCTTTTACTTTCCTTCCCTGTCAAAATACTTTCTGAGCATATTCACATGTCACACTCTATGAGACTTTTTTTTCTGTCTGGAGTCCTTACCAAGTTGTCCACCTCACTCAACTTGATAAGGTCCACTAAACCTTGCTTTTAAAGGTTCGTGTACCTCTGGAAGTAACAGTAACACCTTATCTCCAATAGAAAAATTGTGAGATTTTGATTTCTTGTCTGCTTCCTGTTTCATTGTACACTGTGATATTTTTTGATGCTGTCTAGCTAACTCCCCAGTCCTTTTTATTTGTTCCCTAAATTTGACACACAATCCCAATATGTGGTTTGTGAATTCTGACTTAACAATTTCTCCTGAATCAATTTTAACGGTCCTCTCACTTCATGCCCCAAAACTAATTCAAATGGACTGAATTTGGTCGATTCATTTGGTGTATGTCTGAATGCAAAAAGTACAAACAGAATTCCCTCATTCCAATCATCTGGACAGTCTTGACTATAAGCCCTCAACATGGTCTTTAATGTCTGATGTCACCTTTATAGCACTCCCTGCAATTCTGGATGGTACGCAGTAGATTTAAATTGTTTGATTCCTAAGCTGTCCACAACTTCCTTGAATAATTTTGATGTGAAGTTTGACCCTTGATCTGATTGTATCTCTGTCGATAATCCGTATTCAATGAAAAAGTTGAGTAATTCCTCTACAATCCTTTTAGCTGTCATATTCCATAATGGAATGGCCTCTGGAAATCTTGTCGACAAATTCATTACTGTGAACAAATACTGATTCCCATTTTTTGTTTGAAGTAGGGGACCGACACAATCAATTAAGGCTCTTGTAAAAGGTTCCTCAAATGCAGGAATAGATATTAAAGGTGTGGGTTTTATTACTGCCTGTGGTTTTCTGATTAGCTGATACGTATGATAAGTCTGGCAAAATTCAACCACATCCTTGTGCAATCCAGGCCAATAAAAATGTATTTGTATTTTAGCTTGTGTTTTCCTCACTCCTAAATGATCAAGCAGTGGCTCATGCGTCACTCGCAACACCTCAATTTTATAACCCACTGACAATATGATTTGATGAACTTTTGGCCATTTCTCATTGGCCTGAATATGTGATGGTCTCTATTTCTTCATTAAGATATACTTTTTAAGATAATAACATTCAGGGATACATTCGGATTTTTTCCTGCATATGCCTTTTGATACAATTGCTTTAAATTCTCATCTTTCTGCTGTAACTCAGTTAATTTATCTGAGCTAAAGATGTCTGCATTGTCATATATCTGCTCCCAGTTTGCTCCAACCATCTGATCAAACAGGCTTTCTGTTAATTCCACTTCAACTTTCTTATTTGTACTCTTAGGTCACTCCTGTTTCAGCTGGTGACTTTGTGACCTCATTACCACACAGTCAGGAAACATCCCGGATGTGTGTCCTGCGATAGTTCAGTTGCCTGAGTTTCTACTGGCTTTTCAACCACAGTAGGCAGCACTCCTACCAGTGAATCAGCTATATCATTAGCAAGGACAAATTGTGTTCCTGGATCTGAGAGTTTTCCAGCACCCCTACCAGTACTTCTCCACTCTTCTTCACTGGACACTCTAACCTCACTCTGCATAATTGAGCACTTTTTGTCTCACTGAGAATGCCCTTTACTAGTAACTTTTCTGGCAATAGTCCTTCAGAAGTTTATATCTTTCAGATTCACAGATTAAAAGGATCCTATGTCTCTTAATATTGTAACCTCTTTACCTGCTGCTCCTGGCCAATGCAATAAGTTTTACCTTTGTAGGTATATGGTTAAAACAGATCTGGCACCTCCTCCTTAACCAATCTCCAACCAGGTTGTACATTCTGCTGCAGCTTTCTAGCCCGCACTATGCCACTCCAACTGGCTTATCCTGTTTTCCTACATCTTGCTTCCCAGCGCTTTTCCTAACCCATCAACATTGTGATTTCATGTGGCTTACTTTATTGCTGTGTAAGCTTTTTAACTTCTCTGTCCCCATAAACGGTTTCTTTCTTACCCTGTGGTAAGATCCTTATTATCTTCATCGAGATCGACCTTTCCCTTTCCACGTGAGGATTTCTCTTTTCCCCAATTTCTATCCCTCTCAGGTTGAAATTGGTTCTGGAAGCCAAACTTTGATTTATGGACCAGCTCATAATCATCCACCATTTCAGCTACTAACCTTGTTGTTTTAACTCTCTGCTCTTCCACATAGTTCTCACTACTTCAGAAAGTAAATTTTTGAACTCCTGTCTAAGTGCCAATTTCTAAAGTTCGAATTCTCTCCCTTTCTTCCTTTTTCTCTCTCTCCTTTTCTCTCTCTTCTCCTCTGCTTTCCACTTCACTCTCTTCTTTTTCTCTCTTTCCTTTTCTCTCTCTTCTGCTTTTAATTGCAGTTCCTTGTCTTTTGCCTCTAACTCAAGCTGCTTCATTTTCAATTGAATTTTAGCCATCTCTAAAGATTCTGAGGTGTTTCCAGCAAATTTAAATACTGAGGTATTACTGTAATTATCTCTCATTTCCTCATGGGAGGAGGCAGCTCCAACTTCAGCTTATCAACTCACAGTTTGGCCTTAATCACCTTTTGTAAACCCCCCCAAGGACACTTCTTCCACCTCCAGAAAACTCTTAGTGACTGAAAGAGCCATTGCTATCCCGAGCACTGTTTAGACCAACCGAATTCAACACCCGGAACAAACTAACACATACTACTCGCTGCCTTTGAGTCCAACAACTCGAATCCCAGTTTGGAACTACAGAACAAATCCCGGACAAGCCCCCAGACCAGGCCAGACCCCCTCAAAACAATTCAAGAATGTAGCCCAGACCATAACTTTGCTAGTTGTTTTAAGCATGTGGAGAGTGGATATTCCAGAGAGAATCAGCTGGTCAAATAACAAAACAGAATTTACTTACAGGACTACTGAATGAAACACATACAACAGAAAACAGAATACTGAATAACTTAACCTCTCTGAAAACCCAATAGACCATCCCAACTTAATGATGCTGTTCCAAATACTTGCAACAATCCCCATAAACACCCCCTGGCACAAAAGATAAAATCAAACACAGGTTCTTACAGGATAGAGGCAGAGAGAATGTGCCAGCCTGGACCTGCCTCTGCGTCCAACAGCCTTCCTTTCACACTACTGCTTTAAAAAAAAACCAGAGTAAAGCTGAGTAGGGAGAACTGGCCACTCCCCTTTCCTTGTGCAAGTGTTTCTTTTAAAACTTGAAAGCCTCTGCCTGAGGCAGTATCTGTTAGCTATAATCAAATTGGCCCTAAAACCCTTTAACCCCAGACTTTTCGGAGTCTGTGTCGTTTACGACCTCTCTGGAAAAAGAAAGACAAGGACTGCATGGCCTTGTTAAAGGAGCAGCTTTGTCACAACAGACTCATCCATGCTGACCAAACATCCCAATCTGACCAAGTCCCACTTGCCAGCACTTGCTCCATATCCCTGTAAATCCTTTTGAATTCACATACCCATTCAGATCCTTTACAATTGTTGTAATTGTGCCTGCCTCCAGCGTTCCTCTGACAGCTCACTCCATACATCCACCGCCCACCATTTGATAAAGTTACCTCTCAGGCCCCTTTGTAAAGCCTTCCTCTCTCACCTTAAATCTATGACCTCCAGATTTGGACACCCCCACTCTCAGACAAAGATGTTAAGTTTAGAATTTCCCCTGAAAGCCAGCAAATGCAAAATGTTAAAAGGAGTGGCCAGCAGTTTACAGATAGAAACTGAGGCCAATAGAATGGAAGGACATTGTAAACAGACTATCCTCTGAACAGATTATCTGAATCTCTTTTGGAAGTCTAGAAGAACCCAAGGAGATAATAAATAGACTTCCATGGTAGCAGCGCAACAAGCTGACCCACTGTTAAAAACACCAGCTCCAACTGCTCACCCTGACAGAAGTGGTCTCTGAATGCTGCTACAAGAAAGTGCTGATGCAGAAATGGAGACCCCCTCACTGACCTGGAAGTAAGGAGTGAGCAGTGATTCCCTTAGATTCACCGTTACTGCTGAGCTATGGTGAGGAAATATTGTGGCCAGCTGAATAGATTCAAAATCCAAGTCTGCATTAGCCAGCATTTGACAGAACTGACCCAACTTTACAGCCAGTATGTTTTGCCCAGAGATCTGGTCAGGCCAAGGTTCCACATTCGTATACAAAATATTCTAGGACGTAATGGATGACCTGGCTGTGACTCCAACTCACCCACAGACATGTGGAGTGCTGGAATGGCACCACCAGACCCTGATAACAATGGTCAGGACATATTGCCATGAATATCCACATGATTGGGAATAAAGGACTCGACGGTCTTCTGTTTGTCACATTACACCCAATCAGTGAGTCCACTGGGTTTACGTCTGAATAATTTATGAGCATCAAGCTCTTGAGCATCCAGTTTAAGAGCCCCTGAAACTAATCAAGGAGAGGACTTTGGAATAGAATGAGGGTGCTCTTGTGGTGCAGTGGTAGTGTCCCTACCTCTGGAAGAGGTGGCTTAGGTTCAAGACCCATTCTCTCCAGAGGTGTGACAACCATTTCAGGTTGATTCAAGAATATCCAAAACAGAATGAGCAGGGCTCTTGCAGCAGAGTGGTAATGTCCTTATCTCTATGCCAGGAGGCCCAGGCTCAAATCCAGTCTGCTCCAGAGGTGTGCAATGCCGTGTCTGAGTAGGGTTGATTAAAAAAATACCTGGAACAGGGGGAAGTCTCCACGGTGGGCCGCAAAGGAGATTCAGAGACTGACACCCTCTGGCTTGTGAAATGGTCGGAAAACATTTGAAAATCTCCCAAACATTCTGAAACAAAAGGATGAAGGACTCCTGCTACTCGGATGCTGCCTGACTTGCTGTGCTTTTCCAGCACCACATTCTTGATTCTGAAACAAAAGGCAGCCAACATGCCAGGGTCTGAACCTTTCAGCCAAGAGTCTACATGTTCAGGCTCTCCTAATAGCAAGTGAACCCTTAAAGGCCCAGTTCAGAGGCTGGTACAGAGGAGCGAAAAAACCTGGGGACGTGAATATCTGATTGAGGCATTAGATCAGGGAGAAAAGTTAATGTGTGACCAGAGCAGACACACACTTAATAGCCTTAGCTGGCAGACTGCAAAGATAGGGTAGATAAAGCAGCCTGTATCACCAAGATACAGTCAGTTTTTTTATAATGCGATGATTATGTTATAGAAAACTCGTGTTTTAGAAACAGTGCTTGAAGTGTTGGCGCTGTAATCGTGTTACAGCCAGCACGTTTTAAAAGTTTGAGCTGAAGAAACCACGTCCCCGATTTGTCAATCATGTTACAGCAAATTCACGTTTATGAAACGCGTGTTATAACAGAACGTCCTGTAGATTTACTCTCGGGGTACTGACAGGTTCCGTTGTCTCCATTTGCAAAGGAAATCCTCACCTTTGCATCTCTTGATGGTTCGTACCAGAGTCAAATCATTCGATTCGGACTCTGAAATACCCCAGGTACCTTTCAAAGGCTGGTGAACTAGATAGTGTCAGCCTTACCTAGCTGTTTGGTGGGCCTGGACAACCTCCTAGTGTACAGCAACACCTGGGAATCAGAATTAAAATCTCTTTTGGAAAATACAGTCAGTTGAGCAAAAGGTCTATCTTCCAAAGACTGAACCATGAAGGCCAAAGAGGCCTATCCAAGGTATATAACATATTTAGGGCATGCATTGTCTGGATTGCAAATTTAGGAACAGTAGTACAGTCCCCAATCCTACATCAAAGCAGGAAACCACCATGTTCAAGGGAGTGTGTGGGTTCTACTGGTAGTTCATCTAAAACTTCAGCTGTTGACAGATTTTTCCCTCCTGCTTCCTTTCATCTTTTCCTTGAACTTTGCCCCGTCCTCCTCCTCAGCCTGCCACAGTGGAATATTACCAGCCCTTCACATAACCTTTCTGGCCTGCACTCAAGTAGCATCCAGCCCGCCACCATTCATCCTCAGAAACCAACAGAGCACCCAGCAAACCTGGGAGAAACAGTCCAGCACACACACCAAACACGTAGCTGAGGTGAATGGTCAGACATTACCTTATTGAATGGCAATTCAGGTTTGAATGAGCCACATGTCTTTCAAAGCAGTGAGTCAACATAGATCCTATCTGGTCATTCGGATGAACTTTTAAGTGCTGATGCCCTGCCGATATTCAAATAAGGGCAGGACACCCTCCCGAATGTCCTGGCCAATATTTGTCTAACGACTAAAATTAAAAGTCTGCTCATCTAGCTCATTGAGGTGCTATGGGATTGACTTGTTCCTCAGCAATGACATGGAGGGATCAAAGATAATACCTGGAGGGTGGAAGGATTCATAAGGCCATAAGACATAGGAAAAATCAGGCCTTCCAGCCCAACCCCATTGTCCCAGTAACCCTAGATCCCCTTGATATATTCTAATTAGGGCAATAAGCACACCTCAACTAGGACTTTTATGGTTGGGAAGGAGTTCCAAGAGATCTTAATGACAGGGGAGGCATCACATAAATGGATATACTTTCTTTGTAAATGCATACAGATGGCTGGATACTTTCATGATGGTCAATAATATACTCTAGATCCCCTATGTTGTACAGAAAGAATTACTCCAGTTACTGGTATCCATCCAGTTCCACGAATGTTTGAGGAACGTCTGAGAACTCTGGGACTAGATGGAGTTTAGAAGGATGCGCAGGGATCTAATTGAAACTTGCAAAATCCTGAATGGCCTGGACAGAGTGGCTGTTGGGAAGATGTTCCCACTGGTAGGAGGGACTAGGAGCTGAGGGCACAGCCTGAGAGTAAAGGGAGGACCCTTCAGAATGGAGATAAGGAGAAACTTTTTCAACCGGGAGAGTGGTGTATCTATGGAATTCATTGCCACTGAAGGATGTGGAGGCCAGGTCAATGTGTATGTTTAAGACTGAAATAGGTAGGTTCTTGATTATCAAAGAAATCTAGAGTTACGGGGAGAAAACAGAACAATGGGGCTGGGCTGAAAGGCCTAATTTTTCCTACGTCTTATGGTCTTATGAATCCTTCCACCTTCCAGGCACCAGGGCTGAGCTGGTCCTCCAGGACGGCAGGGGACGAGGCTGAGCTGGTCCTCCAGGACGGCAGGGGACGAGGCTGAGCTGGTCCTCCAGGACGGCAGGGGACGAGGCTGAGCTGGTCCTCCAGGACGGCAGGGGACGAGGCTGAGCTGGTCCTCCAGGACGGCAGGGGACGAGGCTGAGCTGGTCCTCCAGGACGGCAGGGGGCGAGGCTGAGTTGGTCCCCCAGGACGGCAGGGGGCGAGGCTGAGCTGGTCCTCCAGGACGGCAGGGGACGAGGCTGAGCTGGTCCTCCAGGACGGCAGGGGACGAGGCTGAGCTGGTCCTCCAGGACGGCAGAGGGCGAGGCTGAGCTGGTTCTCCAGGACGGCAGGGGGCGAGGCTGAGCTGGTCCTCCAGGACGGCAGGGGGCGAGGCTGAGCTGGTCCTCCAGGACGGCAGGGGGCGAGGCTGAGCTGGTCCTCCAGGACGGCAGGGGGCGAGGCTGAGCTGGTCCTCCAGGACGGCAGAGGGCGAGGCTGAGCTGGTCCTCCAGGACGGTTGGGGACGAGGCTGAGCTGGTCCCCCAGGACGGCAGGGGGCGAGGCTGAACTGGGTCCTTCAGACCGGTACGGCGCGGAGCCGAGTTGAGTTCTCCAGGCCGGTAGGGGGCGGGGAGAGGCGGAGCTGGGTCCTCCAGGCCAGTAGAGGGCGGGGAGAGACGGAGCTGGGTCCTCCAGGCCGGTAGGAGGCGGGGAGAGGCGGAGCTGGGTCCTCCAGGCCAGTAGAGGGCGGGAAGAGGCGGAGCTGGGTCCTCCAGGCCGGTAGGAGGCGGGGAGAGGCGGAGCTGGGTCCTCCAGGCCGGTAGGGGGCGGGGAGAGGCGGAGCTGGGTCCTCCAGGCCGGTAGGGGGCGGGGAGAGGCGGAGCTGGGTCCTCCAGGCCGGTAGGGGGCGGGGAGAGGCGGAGCTGGGTCCTCCAGGCCGGTAGGGGGCGGGGAGAGGCGGAGCTGGGTCCTCCAGGCCGGTAGGGGGCGGGGAGAGGCGGAGCTGGGTCCTCCAGGCCGGTAGGGGGCGGGGAGAGGCGGAGCTGGGTCCTCCAGGCCGGTAGGGGGCGGTGCGGGGACGTCGTTGACGGTGAGGGTCCGCCCGAGCGATGTTGGGGGTCTGAAGGGGTTGCCGGGGCGGAGGAGAATCCCGGGCCTCTTTGCGGGCATGGCGACTCACGTCAGTGAACTGGAGGCGGCGAAGAAGACGTTGACGGAGGCGTTGGGCGAGAATGTGAAACAGTGAGTGCGGCCTCGGGGGCAGAGTGGCTCAGCCTGGGCCTGGGCCTGGGCCTGGGCCTGGGCCTGGGCCTGGGCCTGGGCCAGGGCCAGGGCCATGGCCATCCTCCTGCTCCCTGCAGCAGCAGCAGAGACAGTGAAGGGCGGGGAGCAGCGGCTGCTTTCCTACATTGACATCCATTCTGTGTCCATTAATCTCTTTGGGTGTGAGGGTTGACAGAGGGGGGGGGGTTTGTTGTAGTCAATGCGAATGTGCCCAAATAAAAACATTTTCATCCCTTTTGTTGTGGGGGTGGGGGTGGGGGTACACTGACCCACGTTACTGGTCGTTTGGCCCTATCCTTAGTTCTGAAATAGTCAAGAAGCGTATTTTATTAACTTCTGTGAATACCGCTTTCAAAAAAAGTTTTCATTTTCAATACTCACTAAAGCTCAAGATTTTGTTTCACAGAAAAGTTGCAATCCAGCTAATTGATTTTTCTGGCATCTCTCTCTCTCACTCACTTAGTCTGTTTAAATATAAAGTTGTTAACATTGAGGCTCAAAGCTTTGGTGTGATATTAAAAACATTCGACTTCCATTCTGGGAAAGAGTTGTCACTGTATTTTTTAAGCCAAATGCCTTGATGTGGGGCTATCTGCAAACAGGATTGTTCTTGCTCCTGATGGCCGGACAGCGTTGAGTTAAAATAGCTGTAGGAACAGTTAAGATTAAATGACTGGAATGAGAGAATGGGTGGCCCAATGGTTAGTACTGCTGCCTCACAGCTCCAGACACCCGGGTTCAATTCCCGCCTCAGGCGACTGTCTGTGTGGAGTTTGCACGTTCTCACCGTGTCTGCGTGGGTTTCCTCTGGGTGCTTTGCTTTCCTCCCAGGGTCCAATGATGTGCAGGTTAGGTGAATTGGCCATGCTAAATTGCCTATAGTTTAGGGTGTAGGTTTGCTCACTGAGGTTTTTGAAGGTGGCATCATCTGAACAGATGTGACGTAGGTGAAGGAACTTGGAGAATGGGATGGAGTACTTGCAGGATGTGGGGTGGAATGAGTTGTAGTGAAGGTAGCTATAGGTGTCAGCGGCTTTGTACCGAATGACAGTGGACAGTTTATTTCCAGAAATAGAGACAGAATAATCAAGGAATGGAAGAGAAATGTCAGAATTGGATGATATGGAAGCTATAGAGGGGTGGAAATTGAAGGACAAATGAATGAAGTTTTCAAGGTGGGAGCATGAAGCATCACCGAGCAGTCGTCGATATACCGAGAAAGAGTTGTAGATGGGGGCCAGTGTTAGACTGGAACAAGGTTTGTTCTACATAACCCATGTGAGTGCCCATAGTCACTCCTTTGACTTGGCAGAAGTGAGATGAATTTAAGGAGAAATTTGTTCAGTAAGAGAACAGGTTCAGCCAGACAGTGGAGAGTGGTGGGGGATGGGATTGCTCAGGCCTCCAGGTGTGGAAGAAGCCGAGAGCTCTCATTCCATCCTAGTAGGGAATGGAGGGATAGCGGGATTGGATATCCATCATGACCAGGAAGCAGTTAGTGTTGTCCCCTCTACATTTTAATTCTGCTCTGACGAAGAGTCATCTAGAGTTGAAATAGATGTTTTGGTGTAGTTTGCATTACTTAAGAGTCACCTTCCCCAAGTAGATATTTTCTAATCAACCTGTTAAGAGATGTTATTGCATACCCTTGGAGAAGGTGGGATTTACTCAGGCTTCCTAATTCAGAGATAGGGACACTACCAATGCACCACAAGATCTCTCTTGAACTAAAAACAAAAATTGCTAGAGAAACTCGGCAAGTCTGACAGCATCTGTGGAGAGAAAACAGTCAGTGTTTCAGTTCCAGGGCGCATTCGTCAACTAACTCTGATAAAGGGTCGTTGAACTGAAACATTGACTCTGCTTGCTCTCCACAGATGCTGCCAAACTTGCTGAGTTTCTCCAGAAATGTCTGTTTTTGTTTCAGATTTCTAGCATCTGTAGTTCTTGGTTTTATTTTAGAGCTCTCCTGAAGGTTGAACCTGAGCCCAGGCCGCCTAGGTCAGAGGTAGGGACATTGCCTCCAAGCTGCAAGACCCTCTGTATGTATTGACTGCAGTGTTCTCCAGCTAAAGACATGTGAAAGCTTTACCCACCGCTAATCTCTCTCCAACGCCTATATCTTTGTCAGTGATTTTGTCGCTGGACCTGCTGCAGCCTGAAGAGATGGAAAGCTGAAAATGCAAACAATCTGGGCACAGCTGTTCTTCTGATACCCACTCTGGTGCAACAAACCTGCATCCCTGTCTCAACCCGTCTGCTACTCAGACTTTGAGCTGTGTCTTTGTCTCATCTGTTATTTCACTGGTCCGTTCAGTACTCGCCACAAACATCTGCTTATCCAAACTTGGCTGATTAGTTTCTGGCCTTCACACAGTTTCATTCATTTCTGCCCCTACCCTTGCACATCTTTATTCCTTCCGATCTGTCACATTTAAATTCTCATTCCTTTGGCCTCACTATCCCTGAACACTGTATTTAACAAAAAATCCCTCGCTCTAGTCAATGTTCTATTTCTGTGGCCACCTTTACACCCTTACTTCCTTTGTTGTCCCCAGTTCTTCCTTCGGTTGTTTAAGCTGCTCAGACTTAACTTCTTTTTGCCTTTCTTTGTTCCTGTTCTCATTGAGGATCCTTCTTAGAATCTCTTCCATAAAATATTTAGTCAGCTTTCCTTGTATGATCTTGTTTGATTTGACATTCATTTTCTTTTTGATTGTTTCTGAGAAGCATCTGGTGATATTTTTCTGGAGACCACTCAGGCTTCAAGTCAGTTCCTGGCTCTTGGCAAGAGTAAATGAGCTCATTCCACTCGTGGTCTTTTCTCTGTAGCCCCTCCAGGTATTTATTCAATTCCCCTTTGAAAGCCACAATTAAATCCACCTCATTGGTCTTTTGATCGTTGGATTTCAGAATGTCACCACCCCTGAGTGATAAATAGTTTTCTACCCTGCTTCTCTCTGTCCTTTGCATTCCACCCTGTCCTTGTGACTTGTATGTTTTGGCCTTTTCTAATATTTCAACTTTGTCAGGTTTTAGCCATCCAGTCTCTTGGCAATAGCGTCTTAGAGTCATAGAGATGTACAGCATGGAAACAGACCCTTTGGTCCAACCCATCCATGCCAACCAGATATCCCAACCCAATCTAGTCCCACCTGCCAGCACCCGGCCCATATCCCTGCAAACCCTTCCTATTCATATACCCATCCAAATGCCTGTTAAATATTGCAATTGTACCAGCCTCCTCCACATCCTCTGGCAGCTCATTCCATACACATACCACCCTCTGCGTGTAAAAGTTGCCCTGTAGGTCTCTTTTATATCCTTCCCCTCTCCCCCTAAACCTATGCCCTCTAGTTTTGGACTCCCCGACCCCAGGGAAAAGACTTTGCCTTATCCATGCCCCTCATAATTTTGTAAACCTCTATAAGGTCACCCCTCAGCCTCTGACGCTCCAGGGAAAAAAGCCCCAGCCTGTTCAGCCTCTCCCTATAACTCAAACCCTTCAACCCTGGCAACATTCTTGTAAATCTTTTCTGAACCCTTTCAAGTTTCACAACATCTTTCGGATAGGAAGGAGACCAGAATTGCACGCAATATTCCAATAGTGGCCTAACCAATGTCCTGTACAGCTGCAACATGACCTCCCAACTCCTGTACTCAACACTCTGACCAATAAAGGAATGCATACCAAATGTGCCTTCACTATCCTATCTACCTGTGACTCCGTTTTCAAGGAGTTATGAACCTGCACTCCAAAGTCTCTCTGTTCCACAACATTCCCTAGGACCTTACCATTAAGTGGATAAGTCCTGCTAAGATATGCTTTCCCAAAATGCAGCACCTCACATTTATCTGAATTAAACTCCATCTGCCCCTTCTCAGCCCATTGGCCCATCTGGTCAAGATCCTGTTGTAATCTGAGATAACCCTCTTCGCTGTCCACCTCCAATTTTGGTGTCATCTAAAAACTTACTAACTGTACCTCTTATGCTCACATCCAAATCATTTATGTAAATGACAAAAAGTAGAGGGCCCAGCACCGATCCTTGTGGTACTCCACTGGTCATAGACCTCCAGTCCGAAAAACAACCCTCCATCACCACCCTCTGTCTTCTACCTTTGAGCCAGTTCTATATCCAAATGGCTAGTTCTCCCTGTATTCCGTGAGATCTAACCTTGCTAACCAGTCTCGCATGAGGAACCTTGTCGAACACCTTACTGAAGTCCATATGGATCGCATCTACCACTCTGCCCTCATCAATCCTTTTTGTTACTTCCTCACAAATCTCAGTCAATTTTATGAGACATGATTTCCCTCACAAAAAGCCATGTTGACTATCCCTAATCAGTCCTTGCCTTTCCAAATATATGTCCGTCCTGTCCCTCAGGATTCCCTCCAACAACTTGCCCACCACCGACGTCAGGCTCACCAGTCTATAGTTAGCCAACCTCAGTCTTCTGGCACTTCACCTGTGACTATTGATGAGACAAATATCTCAGCAAGAGGTCCAGCAATCACTTCTCTCATTTCCCACAGAGTTCTCGAGTACACCTGATAAGATCCTGGGGATTTATCCACTTTTATGCGTTTCAAGACATCCAGCACTTCCTCCTCTGTAATATAGACATTTTGTAAGATGTCACCATCTATTTCCCTACAGTCTATATCTTCCATATCCTTTTCCACAGTAAATACTGATGCAAAATACTCTTTTAGTATCTTGCCCATTTACTGCGGCTCCACACAAAGGTCGCCTTGCTGATTTTTGAGGGGCCTTATTCCATTCCTAGTTACCCTTTTGCCCTTGATGTATTTGTAAAAACCCTTTGGATTCTCCTTAATTCTATTTGCCAAAGCTATCTCATGTCCCCTTTTTGCCCTCCTGATTTCCCTCTTAAGTATACTCCTACTTCCTTTATACTATTCTCAGGGCTCACTCGATCTATCCTGTCTATACCTGACATATGCTTCCTTCTTTTTCTTAACCATACCCTCAATTTCTTTAGTCATCCACATTCCCTACACCTACCAGCCTTCCCTTTTCACTCTAACAGGAATATACTTTCTCTGGATTCTCGTTATCTCATTTCTGAAGGCTTCCCAATTTCCAGCTGTCCCTTTACTTACGAACACCTGCCCCCAATTAGCTTTCGAAAGTTCTTGCCTAATACTGTCAAAATTGTCCTTTCTCTAATTTAGAGCTTCAACTTTTAGATCTGGTCTACCCTTTTCCATCATTATTTTAAATCTAATAGACTTATGGTCACTGGCCCCAAAGTGCTCCCTCACTGACACCTCAGTCACCTGCCCTACCTTATTTCCCAAGAGTAGGTCAAGTTTTGCACCTTCTCTAGTAGGTACATCCACATACTGAATCAGAAAATTTTCTTGTACACACTTAAGAAATTCCTCTCCATCTAAACCCTTAACACTATGGCAGTCCCAGTCTATGTTTGGAAAGTTAAAATCCCCTACTATGACCACACTATTTTCCTTACAGATAGCTGAGACCTCCTTGCAAGTTTGTTTCTCAATTTCCCTCTGACTATTGGGGGGTCTATAGTACAATCCCAATAAGGTGATCATGTCTTTCTTATTTCTCAGTTCTACCCAAATAACTTCCCTGTATGTATTTCCAGTAATATCCTCCCTCAGCACAGCTGTAATGCTATCCCTTATCAAAAATGCCACTCCCCCATCTCTCTTGCCTCCCTTTCTATCCTTCCTGTAGCATTTGTGTCCTGGAACATTAAGCTGCCAGTCCTGCCCATCCCTGAGCCATGTTTCTGTAATTGCTATGATATCCCAGTCCCATGTTCCTAACATGCTCTGAGTTCATCTGCCCTCCCTGTTAGGCCCCTTGCATTGAAATAAATGCAGTTTAATTTATTAGTCCTGCCTTCTCCCTGCCTGCCCTGACTGTTTGACTCGCTTCTGTTCTCAACTGTACCAGTCTCAGATTGATCTTTTTTGTCACTATCTCCCTGGGTCCCACCAACCCCCCCACACCTTACTAGTTTAAATCCTCCTGAGCAGCTCTAGTAAATCTCCGTGCCAGTATATTAGTCCCTTTCAAATTTAGGTGCAATCCGTCTTCCTTGTACAGGTCACTTCTACCCCAAAAGAGATTCTAATGGTCCAAAAATGTGAATCCTTCCCCCATACACCATCTCCTCATCTGCTCTATCCTCCTCTTCCTGCCCTCACTAGATCATAGCACCAGGAGTAATCCAGATATTACTACTCACGAGGTCCTTCTTTTAAAATTCTTGCCCCTCAGAATCTCAACCTTTTCCCTTTCTATGTCATTGATTCCAAATTGGGCAATGACCTCTTGCTGGCCCCTCTCCCCGGTGAGAACATTCTGCACCCTGTCTGAGACATCCTTGATCCTGGCACCAGGGAAGCAGCACATCATTCTGATTTTTCGCTGCTGGCTACAGAAACGTCTGTCTGTTCCTCAAACTAGAGAATCCCCTAACACAATCGATCGCTTGGAACCTGACATACCCCTCGTTGCATTAGAGCCACTCTCCATACCAGAAACTTGTTTGTTCGTGCTACGTTCCCCTGAGAGTCCATCACTCCCTACATTTTCCAAAACAGCATTCCTGATTGAAATGGGTATATCCACAAAAGACTCCTGCACTAGCTGCCTACCTCTCTTACCTTTCCAGGAGTTAGCAGTCACATAGATTGGTATCTGAGACTCTTCCCCCAACCCCCCCCCCTCCACTTCCTATTACAGCCGTCCATTGCATAATGTTGCTGTTGCAAATTCCTCATTGTTTCTAATTGTCTCTCCAACTGATCCATTTGTTCTGATAAGATTTGCAGCCAGCAGCATTTATGGCAGATACAATCCGCACTAACCCTTAAACTCTCTTTAAACTCCCACATCTGACAAGAAATACATATCACTCTATTAAAAGCCATTTTTGCTTCTTCACAATCTACAGACCCAGAAAATAACACTGTCTTATTCCTCTAAAACACTGCCCCAGGTTAAATTAATAGTTATGGCGCCTATTTTAAGTTTAATCTATGCTATGGCTTTGACAGCATTGCCTTCCTTCATATAGACAGATACAAACTACTCGTTTCGTAAGTCCTTTATGTCCTCTGCTTCCGTGTTACAGATCCTTTTGGTCCTTAACCTGCCCTGGTCTGCTCTTTAACTACCATTTTACCTCTTATGTGCCTTTAGTGGCCTTTTGGATTCCCTATATGTGAACTGCCAATCTCTCATTTAAGTCAATCTCCTTTTAATAGGTGGTCTATTGTTCTATTATTGCTTTACTGGCCACCCTTCAATTTTAAGTGACCTAAGACAGTTCCATTCTCAAATCACTGAAGATGACCTTCCTCTAATTAGCTATTCCTATTCTAGATTGTTCCTTATTCTTTCCAAAGCCATCCAAAAACTAATGGCACAATCACCATTGTTCTTGAAGTGCTGCTGTTATGAGCACATTTCAGACACTCCTTATTTGTGCTGTTTATACTGTTGTAAAAAGGGAGAGGGAGCTGGATTAAATTATTATATTTTCTGTACTTTAATGTCCATATGCAGAGATGCTTTTTAATCATGTTTATTTGCTCTTTTGAAATAGGCTGTAGTGTATTAGTTTCAAACTCTGTGGAGCCTATTTTTTTCAATGGCCCCAACAAACACTGTTTAGAGTTTAGTTATGCATTCAAACGCAGGAATGATTGTTGTAACACATGCACGCAGAAATATGCAGCAAAGAGAAATTTAAGAAAGGAAAAGGGTAGAAATTAATTAAGAATAATTTAATATGGGCATTAACGCATGATTTTTGTATGAGTGCAGAAAGTTAGTGCCCAGTAGAGTTTCTAAATCCGAGGAATGTGGATGTGAGGAGGGTAGTTGAGTGAAGGCGGGATTTTGTGGCAGAATTTCTTCATTGTAGTTGAAGGTGTGTCCATCTTTTTGATGAACATCCAGTTTCTTCCAGAGTTGTAAAGTGGTCCAAGTTTGAGAGAGGTTTTGCTCAGCCTGGGTTTGAACTGTAACGTTGGTGGGGCTCAGATTCACAGCTGACTGATATTCATAACAATATCAACTGCAGGTGCTGGGAAAAATACTCAGCAGATCTGACGGCATTTGTGGAGAGAGATATCAAATTAACCTTTTGAGTCCAGTTAGTTTTGTTTGAACTCCAAAGTCAGCTCCAAAAAAAAGTCACTGGACTTGAAAGGTTACCTCAGTTTCTGTTGACAGATGCTGCCAGACCTACTGTGTTTTTCCCGCACTTGCTGTTTCTATTTTAGACTTACAAGATCTGCACTATTTTGCTTTCGTTTGTATGCTAATAGCAACCTGCCTTTTACAGACTTGGGTGCGGGGAGCGGGTTCAGAAAATGTACAGTTGAACCTCTTTCATGTACCTTGAGGTTTGGTCATGCAGTAGCATATCTGGATGAATCATTTTTAACTTAACTAAGTAGATTCAATAGCTTTGAGGAGTAGCATTATTCCTTATATGGGATATCTGATCCATTCACACCATTTCAGGGATAAAGAGTTGATAGCTCTCCCTTTATTTTCTCAGCCTTGGAGAAGCATCTCATCTCCTGGTCCTTTTAAGTTTGAAGATTGGAAGGTGTGACATTCCTGGGGGGGCGCTGGTTTTAGCTTTTGTCCTGTCTAATTGCTGCTGAAAATTTGTAGTCAACTTAAATATTGTGTTTGGCAGTGGCCGTGCTATAGTTCAGCAAAGTTCATTTTAAAATTTGAACTAAAACGTATAGCTTTAGAAACAAATGATCTCTTTCAGGGATTGGTGAACCTGACAATACTATTACTTGCCAACCCAGTGTATCGGGGAATAATTAAAGTTCCACACTTTCAAGGTGCATAGCAACCTCCCTGCAAATTTGCTCCTCTACATCTTTCCCCTAGTAGATGACCTATGTCATACATCTGGCAGTGTAGTTGTATTTCAATTGTTTCTTAGAGTCTTCGAGATGTACAGCATGGAAACAGATCCTTTGGTGTGACTCGTCCATACTGACCAGATATCCTAAACTATTATTGTCCCATTTGCCAACACTTGGTCCATATTCCTCTAATCCCTTCCTATTCATATACCCATTCAAATACCTTTTTAAATGTTGTAACTGTACCAGTCTCCACCACTTCTTCTGACAGCTCATTCCATATACACGCTACCCTCTGTGTGAAAAAGTTGTCTCTTAGGTCTCTTTTTAAATCTTTCCCTTCTCACCCTAAATCTATGCCCCTCATTCTGGATTCCCAACCCCATGGAAGAGACCTGTCTATTTATCCTATCCATGCCCCTCATGATTTTATAAATCTTTTGAAGGTTACCCCTCTGCCTCCAGTGCTCCAGGGAAAACAGCCCCGGCCTAATCAGCCTCTCCCTGTAGCTCTATTCCCCCAAACCTGGTAACATCCTTGTAAATCTTTTCTGAACCCTTTCAAGTTTCTCAACATCCTCCCAATAGGAAGGGGACCAGAATTGCATGCAATATTCCAACAGTGGCCTAACCAATGTCCTGTACAGCTGCAACACGACTTCCCAATTCCTGTACTCAATACTCTGACCAATAAAGAAAAGCATACCAAACGCTGCCTTCACTATTAGAATATTCTCTCTTCAGTAATATTCTTCTTAATATTGCTCTCTGAATAATGCTTTGGTTGTATGTTCGCTGTCTCTAATTTATCTTTTCAAATGTTTACACAAAATCTTTTCAAATGTCACAATTTAGTCACGCTTTCAAGTAGATTTCAAATCCTAATCTCTGGGTGCAAAAATAAGTTCCTCTTCTTTGCCTATTTCTTTCTCAGATATTGGGCAAACCTGAAACTTTGGTTCAAGCAAAAAATTAGCAAAGAGGAATTTGACGTGGAAGCAAGGAGACTCCTTACTCACGACAATGGTAAGATCAATGCCCTTATTTCCCTTGCTGCAACAGATGTACCTGAGGATTTTGAGATTGCTAAGGTATACACAAAGGGGGTTCTGCAGTCAGCACACTCATTTTCACGTTTCCTCTGCCTGAGATGCACTTCAAGGTGCAGTTACATTTGTAGGATTGTCTTAAACTCCCCCACTGCAGAAAAGGTGTAGATCGAGTAGGGAGGTGCATTGAACTGATTCAGAACTTGCCTCTGTCCAATCTTTTTTCCTTCTTGGTCAGAGCTTGCAGGTTACTAGAAGTGCAATGTTAAGGATCCTCAGTAGCTCAGCATTTATACAATAAATACAAGGAGTGTCTTCAAATCATTCCCGTAAAGGAGAATATATGAATTGTCAATTGTTCGTGCAAGTTTCATTTCATCAAAGATTTATATATTTAAAAATCAGTTTCTGTGGCCAAGGACTAAATTGTGATTACCTTTATATAAAAATAAGACTAAAGTAGTTTCTTGATAATTAGGCTTACAAACTTTCTATTCAAAGTTCTAGGCTCAAGAATCATTCAAGTTTGTTATTTGTGAGTTTGAGATATGGCGTTAGGCTATATTTTTTGTCATTGTCCAACTTAATTCTTTCATTTTAAGTTCCATAGCTGGTAGCTGCTGAGAGATCAGTTTGAGGTGATGGTTGTGATCTCCTGAAAGAGCAGAGTTGATTTCATCTGTTCTTGAGAAACTCCTGACAACAACCTTTAAGACCTCTGAGTCATTCTGGTAATCTGAGTAAACAATTGGCTCTCCAAGTCCTTGACCGAACGTTTTCAATGGCTTTACATTTCCGTTTATGACACATTCAACCATACAGTCTTCCTGGTATTTCAGTGTGGTCCCAACAAAATATGTGAAAATGTTTATGTAATCATCCTTTGACAGGGGAGAACATTTCATTTTCCAAACTTGCTACAGATCTGCCTGCATAATATATACTTGGACAATATGATGTTTGATTGTGATATTATTCCATATCAGACTGAGAACAGTCAGTTGTTAGAGAGAAATATATGTCAAAGTATCTCAGGTTTGTTGGGTTTAAGGCATATCCTGTTCTATGCAGACCGATTGTGATCTTGCTCAAAAACAGCTCATGAAATTCAGCGTTACTTTTATACTTTTCAAGAACAGTCAGTACGGTGATATACGGGTAAAAAATGAGGTCTGCAGATGCTGGAGATCACAGCTGAAAATGTGTTGCTGGTTAAAGCACAGCAGGTTAGGCAGCATCCAAGGAATAGGAAATTCGACGTTTCGGGCATAAGCCCTTCATCAGGAATCTGGTGATATAGTCAAAGGTTTGAAGCCTGGTTTCAGTCCCTTTGCAGCCAGCATAATTGCTCAAGGTCTGGAACACAATGGACGACATCTCAGCTCCCTGGAGGTTTCCAGCCTGCACACATGTCCACTCCAATACTTTACTGGTAAACTTAACGGTGTTTGCAATTTGAAGTTAGGTCACCTCTCCCAGAAATGAAATGAATTGACTGATACTTGCAGAATTTTGAGGTGGCAATCCAATCATTGGTGTGATCGAAGGCTCTTAAACTAAAATCTGTAGATGTCATTGAAGAATTAGATCCTCCCCTTTCAGTGTGCTCAAAGAGTGGGGACAGAATCTTAATCATACCTTTGATGAAGTTTACATACCTTTGATGTTTACAGATTGTTTGTATGAGGTTAAAGCTATGTTGATTGTCATTATCACTCCGCCCCTACTTCGATCTCTGTCCCCGCCCCTAACCCCGCCCCCAGCTCCAGCTCCAGCTCCAGTCCCACACCAGGTCCTAGCTCCCAGCCTTGCCGGATTTTCACCATCCCTCCAGATCTCCCCCTCTCTGAGGATGAAAGATCAGTCCTCAGCAGGGGCCTCACCTTCGTTCCCCTACGCCCTCGGATTAATGAGTTCAACACGCGGCGAGATATTGAACAATTCTTCCGCCGCCTTCGCCTCCGTGCCTACTTCGACAACCAAGACTCCCGCCCACCCTCTGACGACCCCTTCTCCCGCCTCCAACACACCCCATCCACCTGGACACCCCGTGCAGGCCTCCTACCCGCCCTCGACCTCTTTATAGCCAACTGCCGCCGTGACATCAACCGACTCAACCTGTCCACCCCTCTCACCCACTCCAACCTCTCACCCTCAGAACGTGCAGCCCTCCACTCCCTCCGCTCCAATCCCAACCTCACCATCAAACCCGCAGACAAGGGAGGCGCGGTGGTAGTTTGGCGCACTGACCTGTACACCGCTGAAGCCAAACGCCAGCTCGCGGACGCCTCCTCTTATCGCCCCCTTGACCACGACCCCACCTCCCACCACCAAACCATCATCTCCCAGACCATCCAGGACCTCATCACCTCAGGGGATCTCCCATCCACCGCCTCCAACCTCATAGTCCCACAACCCCGCACCGCCCGTTTCTACCTCCTGCCCAAAATCCACAAACCTGCCTGCCCCGGCCGACCCATTGTCTCAGCCTGCTCCTGCCCCACCGAACTCATCTCCCAATACCTCGACACGGTCCTGTCGCCTTTAGTCCAAGAACTCCCCACCTACGTTCGGGACACCACCCACGCCCTCCACCTCCTCCAGGATTTTCGCTTCCCCGGTCCCCAACGCCTTATTTTCACTATGGACATCCAGTCCCTGTACACCTCCATCCCCCATCACGAAGGACTCAAAGCCCTCCGCTTCTTCCTTTCCCGCCGCACCAACCAGTACCCTTCCACTGACACCCTCCTTCGACTGACTGAACTGGTCCTCACCCTGAATAACTTCTCTTTTCAATCCTCCCACTTCCTCCAAACTAAAGGAGTTGCCATGGGCACCCGCATGGGCCCCAGCTATGCCTGCCTCTTCGTAGGATATGTGGAACAGTCCATCTTCCGCAACTACACTGGCACCACCCCCCACCTTTTCCTCCGCTACATCGATGACTGTATCGGCGCTGCCTCGTGCTCCCACGAGGAGGTTGAACAGTTCATCAACTTTACTAACACCTTCCATCCCGACCTGAAATTCACCTGGACTGTCTCAGACTCCTCCCTCCCCTTCCTAGACCTTTCCATTTCTATCTCGGGCGACCGACTCAACACAGACATCTATTATAAACCGACTGACTCCCACAGCTACCTGGACTACACCTCCTCCCACCCTGCCCCCTGTAAAAACGCCATCCCATATTCCCAATTCCTTCGTCTCCGCCGCATCTGCTCCCAGGAGGACCAATTCCAACACCGCACAGCCCAGATGGCCTCCTTCTTCAAGGACCGCAGATTCCCCCCAGACGTGATCGACGATGCCCTCCACCGCATCTCCTCCACTTCCCGCTCCTCCGCCCTTGAGCCCCGCTCCTCCAACCGCCACCAAGACAGAACCCCACTGGTTCTCACCTACCACCCCACCAACCTGCGCATACAACGTATTATCCGCCGCCATTTCCGCCACCTCCAAACGGACCCCACCACCAAGGATATATTTCCCTCCCCTCCCCTATCAGCGTTCCGCAAGGACCACTCCCTTCGTGACTCCCTTGTCAGATCCACACCCCCCACCAACCCAACCTCCACCCCCGGCACCTTCCCCTGCAACCGCAGGAAATGTAAAACTTGCGCCCACACCTCCACACTCGCTTCCCTCCAAGGCCCCAAGGGATCCTTCCATATCCGCCACAAGTTCACCTGTACCTCCACACACATCATCTATTGCATCCGCTGCACCCGATGTGGCCTCCTCTATATTGGTGAGACAGGCCGCCTACTTGCGGAACGCTTCAGAGAACACCTCTGGGCCGCCCGAACCAACCAACCCAATCACCCCGTGGCTCAACACTTTAACTCCCCCTCCCACTCCACCGAGGACATGCAGGTCCTTGGACTTCTCCACCGGCAGAACACAACTACACGACGGCTGGAGGAGGAGCGCCTCATCTTCCGCCTGGGAACCCTCCAACCACAAGGTATGAATTCAGATTTCTCCAGCTTCCTCATTTCCCCTCCCCCCACCTTGTCTCAGTTGGTTCCCTCAACTCAGCACCGCCCTCCTAACCTGCAATCCTCTTCCTGACCTCTCCGCCCCCACCCCACTCCGGCCTATCACCCTCACCTTGACCTCCTTCCACCTATCCCACCTCCATCGCCCCTCCCCCTAGTCCCTCCTCCCTATCTTTTATCTCAGCCTGCTTGGCTCTCTCTCTCTTATTCCTGATGAAGGGCTTATGCTCGAAACGTCGAATTCTCTATTCCTGAGATGCTGCCTAACCTGCTGTGCTTTGACCAGCAACACATTTGCAGCTGTGATCTCCAGCATCTGCAGACCTCATTTTTTACTCGAAGACATTATCATTCATTGAGTCATGCAACATATAAGCAGACTCTTCAGCCCAACCAGTCCATGCTGAACATAATCTCAAACTAAACTAGTCCCATCTGCCTACTCCTGACCCATATCCCTCCAAACCTTTCTTATTCATGTATCCATCCAAATATCTTTTAAATGTAATTGTACCCGGATCCTTCATTTCCTTAGAAAGGTCATTCCACACGCGAACCATCCTCTGTGTAAAACATAATTTGCCTCAGTCCACTTCTCGTACAATTGTGACCCTGAGTCTTGACACTCCCCATCTTAGAGAAAATAGGGCTGTCATCAACTCTACCTGTACCTCTCATTATTTTATAACCATATGTCACATCACCCCTCAATCTCCTAAGCTCCAGTGAAAAAAGTCCCAGCCTTCCATACCTTGCAAAGTTTTGATAAATCCCTCAACTCTCTCCAGCTTGATAATGTCCTTCTTATAACTGGGTGACCAGAATTGGACACAGTATTCCAGAAGGGGCCTCACTAATATCCTGTGCAACTTCAACATAACGTCCCAACTCCTTTACTCAAAGGACTGAGCAATGAAGACAAGCATGTCAAATGTCTTTTTAACCATCCTATTCATATGTGATGCAAACTTCAAAGAATGACGTACCTGCACCCCTAGGTCCCTCTGTTCTACAACACTACCCAAGACCCTCCCATTAATTGTATAAGCCCTACCTTTGTTCGTTGGACCAAAATGCAATACCTCGCATTTATCCAGATTGAACTTCATCTGCCATTTTTCAGACCATTGACCCATTTAATCAAATCCTTTTGTAATCTTAAAAAAACCTTCTTCACTGTCTACTATACCACCAACTCTGGTGTCCTCCACAAACTTACTAACCATGCCTTGTACATTCTCATCCAAATCGTTTATATAAATAACAAACAGAAGAGGAGCCAGAACCGATCGATCCCTGTGGAACACCACTGGTCGCAGGCATCCAGTCCGAAAAGCAACCCTCCCCCGTTACGTTCTGTTTCCTGCCATTAAGCCCATTAAGTATCGAATTGGTAACTCACCCTGAATCCTGTGTGACCTAACTTTACTAATTTGTCCATCGTGTTAAACCTTGTGAAAGGTTTTACTAAAATACACACAAACATTGCCTACTGCTGTACTATAATCAACCCTTTTGGTTCATTGTGCTATTATGTCATGGAGTTATACAACACAGAAACAGACCCTTTGGTCCAATTTGTCCATACCGACCAAATTTCTCAAACTAAACTAGTCCCGCTTGCCTGTTTTGGGCCTATATCCCTCTAAACCTTTCCTATTCATGTACTGACTGAACTGTCTTTTAAGTGTTGTAATTGTACGTGCATCTACTACTACCTCTGGCAGTTCATTCCATGTCTGAGCCACTGTGAAAAAGTTGCTCCATAGGTCCCTTTTAAATCATTCTTCTGTCACCGTAAAATATATATCCCGTAGTTTTGAACTCCCCTGTCCCAGGGAAAAGACCTTTGCATCTCACTTTATCTACACCACTCGTAATTTTATAAACTTCTAAAAGGTAATTCCTCAACCTCCTATGCACCAGTGAAAAATGTCCCAGCCTGTCCTTATAATTCAAACCCTCCAGTCCTAGTAAATCTTTTCTGAACCATCTCCAATTTATTAACATTCTTCCTATAGCAGGGTGACCAGAACTGGACACAGTATTCCAGAAGTGAACTCACCAATGTCCTGTACAACCTCAACATGACGTCCCAAACCCTATAGTCAAAGGTCTGAGCAATGAAGGCAAGCATGCTAAACACCTTCTTAACCACCCTGTCTAACTAACGCAGCTTTCAAAGAACTATGTACCTGAGCCATTAACTTTAGGGTTGCACCATTAACTTTATTCATCATGCTGTCTCCTGAGAAATGAATTATTTGAGGCTGTGATAGAATTCTCTATTGCTGCTGTGAATCACACCCAAGGCTGAACCTTTATTCCACTCTTGTTCTGTGATTTGAAGAAGCAGTAATTTAGGACTGAGGCCTGATTCACATGGGACGTGTTGCCATATAGGAGCAGCACGAAGACCTTTTTTACTGTGATCAGACTGTCAGTCGTGCATGTTAGGTATTATGTTTTCGTAGGTTCAGCAAGTTTGTTAAAAAACTGATGAGAAATTAACTGGGCAAACCCGTCTCCCATCAGAACATTTAGAGTGTTTAGATTTTTCTGGCTTGTGAAGTGATTATAGAGTCGATGAAGATGATCAAAGTGGAGTTGGAGAAGTTCCTCCCAACTGACAGCATTGCATACAAAAGACTGGGTTATGCTGAAGAGAGGTATGGGAGTGATTGGGAGACAAATCTCTTGGTAATTGTCGACCCTGTTGTTTGTAGAGATTTTGGAACTCAGGTTGGATGTCCTGATCGCGTGAACTTGCTGGTTTGCACATTTATAACAGTATGAATCATTAATGTGTCATTATTTTATCAGCAAAATATGGTGCATGATTTCAGTTTCTCCTGCATTCTCTTATAAAAGTAAAATTCTGAACAAACATTATTTATTTAACTGAAGAATATTTTCCACGTGATAGGGCATGGAATGAGCGATTAAGGCATTTTGAAGCTGAATGTGGCTTGAATCAGTGATCAATTGAGCAAGGTCCACATGCCCTTTATTTGAATTTCGGCAGTGCATAATAACCCCACAGGGCAATGCTGTGCATGGCAGCTTTAGGAATATCTGAAGTTGGAAGCTAGTGAGAGGGATGTTTTTTAATTCATTTGTGGGATGTCATAGAGTCATAGAGATGTACAACATGGAAACAGACCCTTCGGTCCAACCCGTCCATGCCGACCAGATATCCCAACCCAATCCAGTCCCACCTGCCAGCACCCAGCCCATATCCCTCCAAACTCTTCCTATTCAGATACCCATCCAAATGCCTCTTAAATGTTGCAATTGTACCAGCCTCCACCACATCGTCTGGCAGCTCATTCCATACACGTACCACCCTCTGCGTGAAAAAGTTGCCCCTTAGGTCTCTTTTATATCTTTCCCCTCTCACCCTAAACCTATGCCCTCTAGTTCTGGACTCCCTGACCCTAGGGAAAAGACTTTGCCTATTTATCCTATTCATGCCCCTCATAATTTTGTAAACCTCTATAAGGTCACCCCTCAGCCTCCAACGCTCCAGGGAAAACAGCCTCAGTCTGTTCAGCCTCTCCCTGGAGCTCAGATCCTCCAATCCTGGCAACATTCTTGTAAATCTTTTCTGAACCCTTTCAAGTTTCACAACATCTTTCCGATAGGAAGAAGACCAGAATTGCACGCAATATTCCAACAGTGGCCTAACCAATGTCCTGTACAGCCACAACATGACCTCCCAACTCCTGTACTCAATACTCTGACCAATAAAGGAATGCATACCAAACGCCGCTTTCACTATCCTATCTATCTGCGACTCCACCTTCAAGGAGCTATGAACCTGCACTCCAAGGTCTCTTTGTTCAGCAACACTCCCTAGGACCTTACCATTAAGTGTGGGTGTCGCTGGCTGACCAGGATTTATAGCCTGTCCATAGTTGCCCCTGTGAAGGTTGTGTTGAGCTGCCTTCAACCCACAAGTGTTGTGGGTTCATACCATTAGGGAGGGCATTTCCGGATATTGACCCCACAACAGTAAAGGAACTGGGATATATCTGGAACTCAGGATCGTGAGTGACTTGGATGGGAACTTAAAGGTGGTGGTGTTTAAACCTGCTGACCTTGTCTCTCCAGATGGAAGTCGTCATGGGAAAAGTGCTGTCTGAAGATCTTTGGCGAATTTCTGCATAACATCATGTAGGTAGTAGTAGTAATGTGTACTGAGCATTGTACTGGTGGAGGGAGTGGATGCTTGTGAATGTAGTCTCAATCAAGTGGGCTGCTTTGTCTTGGATTGTGTCAAGCTTCTTGAGTGCTGTTGGAGCCGCACCTATTCGGGGTAAGTGGGGAGTGTTCTATCACAGTCTTGACTTGCGCCTTGTAGGTGGTGGACAGGCCTTGGGGAGTCAGGAGGTGAGTTACTCACCACAGTATTCCAAGCCTTGAACTGCTTGCTTAGCCACTTTGTTTATGTGGCAAGTCCACTTGAATTTCTGGTCAACGATAATCCCAGAATAATGAGGGATTCAGTGATGGTAGCACTATTTACTGTCATGGTGCGGTGATTAGATTGTCTCTTGTTGGTGATGGTCATAGCCTGGCATTTGTGTGGAGCAAATGTTACTTGCCACTTGTCAGCCCATATTGTCCAGATCTTGTTGCATTTGAATATGGATTGCTTCAATATCTGAGAAGTTGCGAGTGGTGCTGAACATTGTGCAATCATTGGCGAACATCCCCACTTCTGACCTAATGATGGAGGGAAGTTCGTTGATGAAGCAGCTGGAGATGTTTGGGCCTCGCCACTACCCTGAGGAACTCCTGCAGACATGTCCTGGAGCTCCGATGACTAGCTTCCAACAATCACAACTGTCTTTCTGTGTCAGGTATGACTTTAACCACCACAGTATTTGCTCCCTGATACCCGTTGTTTCCAGTTATGCGAGGGCACCTTGATGCCATCTTTGGTCGAATGTAGCATTGATGTCAAGAGCGCTCACTCTCACCACACCTCAGGAATTCAGCTCTTTTGTCCACGTATGAACCAAGGCTATAATGAGATCAGGAGCTTAGTGGCCCTTGCAGGAACCAAATTGGGCATCGCTGAGCAGGTGCTGCTTGATAACGATATTGATAATACCTTCAATCACTTAACTGATGATCTAGAGTAGACTGCTAAGGCAGTAATTGGCCAGATTGGATTTGTCTAACTTTTTATGTCCAGGACATACCTGGGCAATTTTCCATATTGTCAGTAAATGCCAGTGTTGAAACAATACTGTAACAGCTTGGCAAGGAGAGCGGCAAGTTCTGGAGTACAAGTCTTCAATGCAATTGTCAGAATGTTGTCAGAACCTATAGCCTTTACAGTATCCAGTGTCTCCAGCAGTTTTTTGATACCACGTGGAGTGAATGGAATTGGATGAGGACTGGTATCTGTGATGCTGGGGACCACTGGAGGAGGCTGATATGGATCATCCACTCAGCAATTCTGGCTGAAGATTACTGTGATAAACACAGCCTTATCTTTTGCACTGATGTGCTGGTTTCTTCCTTCATTGAGGGTGGAAATATTTATGGAGCCTTCTCCTCCAGTGAATTGTTTAATTGTCCATCATCATTCACGACTGGATGTGGCCGGACTGCAGAGCTTAGATCTGATCCGTTGGTTGTGGGGTCGCTTAGCTCTGTTTATCACTTGCATGCCAATCAGCATAAGTAGTGAATAGTCCTGTTCAGTAGCTTCAGCAAGTTGACACCTCATTTTCAGGTCAGCCTGGTGCATCACCTGCACTCCCGTCGAGCCAGTCGATCCCCTAGATTGATGGTGATGGTTGAGTGGGGGTATGCTGGGTCATGAGCTTGCAGATTGAGCTGGAGTACAATTCTGCTGCTGTTGATGGCCAACAGTGCCTCATGGGTGCTCAGCCTTGAGTTGCTAGATCTGTTTGAAGTCTGTCCTATTGAATACAGTGCCACAAAAAATATGGGAGGCTACTCTCTGTGAAGGTGGGGCTTTGTCTCCATAAGGACTGTGTGGTGGTCGCTCTTACTGATACTGTCATGGGTAGATGCAACTGCAGCTGGCAGATTGGTAAGGATGAGGTTAAATGTGATTTTCCCTCTTGGTTCCCTCACTATCTGCTGCAGACCCAGTCTAACAGCCTCATCCTTTAGGACCTGACCAGCTCAATTTGCTGCTGAGCCAATCTTGGTGGTGAACATTGAAATCCCCCATCCAGAGTATATTTTGTGCCCTTGCCACCCTTAGTACTTCCTCTAAGTGTTGTTCAACATAGAAAAATAATGATTCATCAGCGGAGGGAGGACGTTATGTGGCAATCAGCAGGAAGTTTCCTTGCCCATGTGTAATCTGAAGACATGAGGCTTCATGGGGTCCAGAGTTAATGTTGAGGACTCCCAGAGCAACTCCCTCCTTACTGGACTTCTACCTCTTCTGGTCTATCCTGGTGAGACAGGCCAAATCCAGGGATAGTGATGGTGGCATCAGGAATGTTGTCTGTAAGGTTGATTTGAGAGTGTGACTATGTTAGGCTGTTAATTGACTAGTCTGTGAGACAGCTCTTCCGATTTTGGCACTAGCCCCCAGATGTTAGTAAGGAGGACTTTGCAGTATCGACAGAGCTATTTCTGCCATTGTCCTTTCCATCCAGTTTCATTTCTTTGAGACTTTGTAGCAACTGGTATGACTGAATGCTTGCTAGGTCATTTGAGGGCAATTAAGAGTCAATATTTCTGTAGGCAACATCAGGTAAGGATGACTGTCTTCCTTCTCTGAAGGACATGAGTTTTTCCTTTTTAAAAAAAAACAATTTCTGACAATGGTTTCCATCATCTCCCATGGTGGGACCAAACCTGGTCCCCAGAACATGAGCTGAGTTTGTAGATTAATAGTTAAGTGAAAGTACCACTTGGGCATCGTCTCCCCATAGATTGATCCCAATAATTGAAATATCTAAAAGGCAAAGGAGAATTCTGGGGAGAAGCTAGATTAAACAAGTAAAATTTGGGAGAAGTACATCAAAAATAAATATTATAATAACTGGGGTTTTGAGAGTGAAAGACAGGAGTTAGGTAAAGAAGCAAAAATGTTGTATCTGGGATGTGCATGAGTACTACTTCAAGGCAGTCACGTGATACCATGCTTCTGTAAATTGGTTGCATGTTTGATGGATGAACTGCTATCACTTTTAAGAAATCGGCAAATCACAATAGTAGTCAAAAGTTACTTCCAAGTTCTTTGACTACACCATGCTTGACATACAATTTAGGTAACAATGGATCTTCTGTAGCCACTTGATATTTTAGAACAAGTCAGCATAGATTTAGTAAGGGGAGGTCATGCCTGACAAACCTGTTAGAATTATTTGAAGAGGTAACAAGTAGGTTAGGCCAGGGAAACCTAGTGGATTTATCTACCAAGATTTCCAAAAGGCCTTTGATAAGGTGCCTCACAGGAGGCTGCTGAGTAAGGTGAGGGCCCATAGTGTTTGAGGTGAGCTACTGGCGTGGATTGAGGATTGGCTGTCTGACGAAGGCAGAGAGTTGGGAATATTTCAGAATGGCAGCTAGTGACAAGTGATATCCTGCAGGGTTCAATGTTGGGGTCGCACCTTTTCGCTTTATATATAAATGATCTGGATGAAGGGACTGGGGGCATTCTGGTTAAGTTCATCGAGGATACGAGGTGAGACGGACAGGCAGGTAGTACTGAGGAGGTGAGGAGGCTGCAGAAAGATTTAGACGGCTTAGGAGAGTGGTCCAAGAAACGACTGATGAAATTCAATGTGAGTAAATGTGAGGTCTTGCACTTTGGAAGAGAGAATACAGGTATGGACTATTTTCTAAATGGTGAGAAAATTCATGAAGCCAAAGTACAAAGTGATCTGGGAGTGCTAGTCTAGGATTCTCTAAAGGTTAACTTGCAGGTTGAGTCCATGATTAAGAAAGCAAATATAATGTTGTCATCTATTTCAAGGGTTGGAATGTAAAAGCAGCGATGTGCTACTGGACTTTATATAGCTCTAGTTAGGCCCCATTTAGAATACTGTGTCCAATTCTGGGCCCCACACCTGAGGAAGGATATATTGGCACTGGAGCGTGTCCAACGGAGATTCACATGGATGATCCCTGGAATGGTAGGCCTAACATACAATGATTGGCTGAGGATCCAGGAATTGTATTCATTAGAGTTTAGAAGGTTGAGGGGAGATCTAATAGAAACTTACAAGATAATGCATGGCTTAGAAAGGGTGGATACTGGGAATTTGTTTCTGTTAGGCGGGGCTGCTGGGACCCATGGGTACAGCCTTAGAATTAAAGGGAATCAATTTAGAACTGAAATGAGACATTTCTTCAGCCAAAGAGTGGTGGGCCTGTGGAAATCATTGCCATGGAGGCCAGGACGTTAAATGTGTTTAAGGCAGAGATTGATAAATTCTTGATCTCGCAAGAAATTAAGGGCTATGAGGAGAGTGCAGGTAAGTGGCATTGAAATGCCCATCAGCCATGATTGAATGGCGGAGTGGACTCAGTGGGCTGAATGGCCTTACTTCCACTCCTAGGTCTTATAGTCTATTTACATTCAAGTTTATCCTTGATAGTTTTATTAAGGTCATGCTAAAACAAGCAATCGCTTTCCTTTCCAGTGCATTCGCATAATGACTTCTTGCTTGCCATCCTCACTAGATGTCAGATCATGGTTTCTGCTCCAGGTACGTGGTAAGATTTGACCTGTTAGAGAATTTTAGACACTTACTGTGGTTTGTTTTATTTGTATATTGTTAGTGTTGGAACTTTCTACTCATTCATCCACAGCCAAATCAAGTTTCTTCCAGTGTGTTTAATGTGTTGCTGAATTCAGTTTTTCCGTTTCATGCTATAATTTCAATGCATGCCCTTGCCAAGTGAAAATTTCCTGGACTTTATCGCTTCGAAGTTAAACACTGAGCAAATAAATCGATTCCTAGAAAATAAAGTGAAATACCCTAAATTCAGTATTGATAATAGATCATCAACTGGAAATATCAGCTCTTTCTCCCTTTTCTGTCTCCCCACATACAACTTTAATTGCTGAGTATTTCCAGCACACACTGAGCCAAGAATTGTTTTGCTTAAAATTATTTGGTCATGGAGAAGGAGAACAAATGGACTTTCTGTGGCAAGTAATGGATACTTCTAGGTATTCTTAGAAACTTTACAATCAGATTTATAAATTGCGTTTTGACTTTTTAAATTCATTTGTGGGATGTGGGTGTTGCTGGCTGGCCAGCGTTGATTGTTCGTCCCTCGTCGCCGTTGAGGTGGTGGTGGTGAGCTGCCTTCTTGAACTACTGCAGTCCATCTCCTGTAGGTTAACCCACAATGCCCTTAGGGAGGTAATTCTAGGATTTTAATTCAGCCACCATCAAATAATTGTGTTTATTTCTAAAATTTCATGAATTCAATTCTAATAATTGCCAAAGTTTTGAACCTGTATAGAATTTCAACTTGGCCTTTGAGCAGACAAGCTAAACTACTTTGCGAAGAATGTGAAATGTAGAAAGAGGCCATTTGGTTCATAGCATGTGTGTGTCTGTCTGGCTGGCTGTAGGAAGGGGCAGTTCACTTCGTGCCAATCGCCTACCTTCGCCCCATATCCTGCTCCTTTTTTAGATGATCCAATTTCTTCATGACCCCTGGATTGAAGCTACCTCTGTGATATACATGGACTATGCATTTCACATTATCCTAACTACTTGCTGCGTGAAACACTTTTTCCTCATATTGGCATTGATTTTCTTGCCTCTTGTCTTAGTTTGTGCCCTCTGGTTTTCAATTCATCCACCAACTGAACCAATTTTTCCTGCATACTCTAATCATTTTGAATGCCTCTATCAAATGCTCCCTCCTCTATCACTTTTCCAATGAAAGCAATCCCAACTTTCTAAATCTTTCAACATAATGATTTATGTGTATCGTCTTTATATTCTGTTCGTTCTAGTATTTATGTAAATCCTAAAGCGTAAGTAATGAAGAATTAAGATTGGACTAAACCATTTTTTACCTCGAACTTGCTCTGCTACGTGAGCAGATCATGGCCAGTTTGATTATGGCCTTGTCCCAATATCCTGGCTATTCAATATCCTTTGATTTCTGCCTTGAAGATATTCTGTGATGTCTCCACTGTTGTCTGGGGAAGAGAATTTCACAAACACCCAACCGTCTGACAGAAATATGTATTTTCCTAATTTCTGTTTTAAATATGGCACTCCTTATTTTTCAACTGTGCCCCTAGTTACAGTTTCTCCTTCAAGGAGAAATTTCCTTTCAGCACCCATTGCATCAAGATTTATCAGGATTTTATAGTTCCAAAAGATCAATCCGATTCTTCTAAACTTCATTAAATACAGGCCTGTGAAATCTTTTCTTATAGGCTAACCCCTCCACCCCAGGAATCGGTCAAATGAACATTATTTGAACTGCTTTTAATATCTGTCCTTGAACAAGGAATCAAAACCCCAGGTATTGCACTCTAGATGTGGTCTCACCGATGCCCAAGACAACTGTAGCAAAACAATGGTAGATTAGAGTCATAGAGTTTTACAGCACAGAAACAGCCCCCTTCGGCCTAACTCATCCATTCCAACCAGATATCCTAAAACGATCTAGTACCATTTGCCAGCATTTGGCTCATATCCCTCTAAACCCTTCCTATTCAAGTTAGTGAGACACTATTTTCCTAATTAGTCCTTACCTTTTCAAATGCCCGTAAATCCTGTCCGTCAGAATCCTCTCCAACAACTTACCCACCACTCGTGTCAGGTCCTGGCTTTTCATTACTACCTTTCTTAAATAATGGCACCATGTTAGCCAACCTCCAACCTTTTGGCACCTCACCCATGGCTATCAATGACACAAATATCTCAACAAGCACCCCAGCAATCTCTCCCTCGCTTACCACAAAGTTCTGGGATACACCTGTACAGGTGTGAATTTAAACCGTCCTGCACCACCTCTTCTGTAACATGGACACACTTTTACATCCTCAGTTCTCTAGCTTCCATATCTTTCTCCACAGTAAATACTAATGTGAAATACTCGTTTAGTATCTCATCCATCATCTGTGGTTCCACATAGATGCCTTATTGATCTTTAAGGGGCCCTATTCTCTTCCAAATTATTCTTTTTCCGTTAATGTATTTATTGAATCTCTTTGGATTCTCCTTAACCCTATTTGCCAAAACTATCTCATGTCCCCTTGATGCCTTCCTAACTTTCCTTGTAAGTGTACTCCGACAGGCTTTATATTGTTCTAGGAATTCATTTGATCCCAACTGTCTATACCTGACATATGCGCCCTTTTTCTTGACCAGAGCCTCAATTTCTCTAGTCATTTCGCACCTACCAGCATTGCCCTTCGTACTAATGCTGTTTCTGACCTCTCATTATCTCATTTTTGAAAGTCTCCCACTTTGCAACTGTCCCTTTATTTGTGAATAGCCTCTCCCAATCAACTTTTGAAAGTTCCTGCCAAATACCATCAAAATTAGCCCTACTTCAATTTAGAACTGTAATTTTAGATCAGGTTTATCCTTTTTTTGAAACTATTTTAAAACCAATAGAATTATGATCACTGGCCTCAAAATGCTTCCCACTGACACTCCTGTCACTTGTCCTGCCTTATTTCCCAAGAGAACATCAAGTTTTGCTCTTTCTCTAGTATATGCATCCACATATTGAATAAGAAAAGTTTCTTGTACACACAATAGATTCATCTCCATCCAAGCCCTTAACACTGTGGCAGTCCCACCTTATATTTGGAATGTTAAAATCCCCTACCATTGCAACCCTGTTGTTCTTACAGATATCTGAGATATCCTTCATTTCAAATTTGCTTTTCAATTTCTCGCTGTCTATTGGGAAGCCTTTAGTACAATCCAAATCATCCCTTTCTTCTTTCTCAGTTCCACACATATAACTCCACTGGATATTGTCCCAGGAATATCCTTTTTAAATATAACTGTAATGTTATCCTTAACCAAAAATGCCACTCCCCCTCCTCTCTTGCCTTCCTTTTCTATCCTTCCTATAACATCTGTACCCTGGAACATGTAAGCTGTCAGTCCTGCCCCTCCCTGAGTTACTGCAAAACCTGCAATATTCCCTCTCCAAATACCACCACCACCATGGGTTTAAAGCCTCCTGAGTGGCAGTGGCAAATCTCTGGTGCAATCCATCCTGATACAGATCACTTCTATCCCAGAAGAGTGAATAAATCTCAATGAATCTAAAATGTGAATCCCTGCCGCTGCACTATGCATTCATTTTCCCTATTCTCCTATTCCCACTCTTATTAGCGCATGGCACCGGGACTAATCCAGACATTACTTTTAACCTTCTGCCTAATTTTCTACATTCTCTCTGCAGAACCTCATCTCTTTCTATATTGTTGGTGCTAACATAGACAATGACCTTCTGCTTGTCACTCTCATCTCTGTATATTGTAAATATCTTAATTATCCTTGGGGACCTTTTTGTTTTCCAATGAAACTGAGCATTTAGTTTACCAATTAAAAATTTCTCCAGTAGTCAACAACAGTTTTAATTCCAGTTTGCTCATCCCGAATGGGGGTCTTTGTATCATTGTATGCTCTCCATGTTTAGGAGGAAAGGAATTTAGCATGCAACAGTGAAGTTAGAAATTAATCTGGTAACCAAAGCTATTTTAATAAAATCTTATGGAAGATCATTTTGTTTAAGGTCAGTCTCTGCTTGTGTACCCATTCCCTTACATAGAATGATAGAATCCCTACAGTGTGGAAACAGGCCATTTTTCCCAACAAGTCCACACCGACCTTCCGAAGAGTACCCCACCCAGACCCATTCCCCTACCATATTACTCTACATTTCCCCTGACTAATGCACCTACCCTACACATCTCTGAACACTATGGGCAATTTAGCATTTCCAATTCACCTAATCTACACATCTTTGAACTGTGGGAGGAAACCGGAGCTCCCGGAGGAAACCCCGCAGGTGCCGGAAGAATGTGCAAACTCCACACAGTCGCCAGAGGCTGTAATCGAACCCGGATCCCTGGTGCTGTAATGCAGCAGTGCTCACCACAGAGCCACTGTGCTGCCCTGAATACAATTTCTAAATACAATTACAGGTTTTCTGGAGTGATAAATGTCTATTGTGCTTGAAAATAACTTGAAACATAAAAACCATTGAAATGGAGAAGTGCATGACTCTGCAAGGAAATCCCAAATTCCAAGATATTTTTCTCCTTCAGGGTATTTTATCACAGAGATAAACAATTGAGACTGAATTTATTCCTAGTCATTTGTCTCATGACTCATTCTGAGTCCTTGTCCTCATGGGATGACATGCTGGGAGGAACCATGCTCAGCAATGCAACAGGTTCCAAACCTGGAACAGTTTTATCTCCCTTCCCCAAGATGTTTTTACAAAGAAAGTGTGATGGAGGTTTTCTGCCAATTGATTAAATCATGTGGTGAAAGAGCAGGTTTTAAACATTCTTCCTGTTTTGGATTGTTTTGATTGGATCGATAGTAGCTTATAAAATGTTCCTTGTGACCTTCAAGACTTGAGTTGAGTCATTGCATGCAACAATGTCATCGATCTTCCTTGAAAAGTGCATTTATGTTTATTTTGTATTTTTCCTGTTACAGAAAGTGGTACTTCTCTACTGTGGACTAGTCCATCTGCAGCCAAATCAAGTAAACCTAAAAACAAGAAAAAGTTCCCATCTCTCCGTGCAAAATTCGAAGTGAGTTATTTCCAACCTTAGTAACTTTTTCTCTTCCACTTTGGTCACTTATTTTGTATAGTTTTTTTGGCCCTTTTTCATCTTTTGGAAGAAAGGCAATTCAGTGGTTAATCGGGGCAGCAAAATATGTCAGTTAGTCCTAACAAAAAACAGTAATGAGCACAGGGTTTATCTGTTGAGTATTGAGATGAACTGTTGGCTATAATGTTTTGTTGTGCCATTTTTATTCCTGTCAGTCATAATTTATCATATGCACCGGCAGTTTCACCATTTTTGAAAAATCTTTTCGATGTGACATTTTCCAAAATTTTTGTTAGTAGCAATTAGGTCATATTTTAAAACTATCATAAACTTCTAATGCACATTTTACGTTGATTAGATTAGATTAAATTACTTAGTGTGGAAACAGGCCCTTTGACCCAACAAGTCCACACCGACCCACCGAAGCGCAACCCACCCATTCCCCTACATTTACCCCTTTACCTAACACTACGGGCAATTTAGCATAGCCAATTCACCTGACCTGCACATATTTGGACTGTGGGAGGAAACCGGAGTAACCCACCCAGACCCATTTCCCTCTGACTAATGCACCCAACGCTATGGGCAAATTAGCATGGCCAGTTCACCTGGAGTGTGGGAGGAAACCGGAGCATATGGAGGAAACCCATGCAGACACAGGGAGAATGTGCAAACTCCACACAGTTGCCTGAGTCGGGAATTGAACCTGGGCCTCTGGCGCTGTGAGGCAGCAGTGCTAGCCACCGTGCCGCCCACTTTTTAAAGTTAAATAGTCACTTCCTGCCTCTCTGGAACAGGCTTGAGAGGCTAAATGACCTCCTCCTGTCCCTCTGTAATAGACTGGAGAGATTAGATTAAATTGCATTTGCTCTGTTGTGGTTCTGCTCGCCGAGCTGGAAGTTTTTGCTGCAAACGTTTCGTTCCCTGGCTAGGGAACATCATCAGTGCGGTGGGAGCCTCGTGTGAAGCGCTGCTTTGATGTTTCTTCCGGTATTTATAGTGGTTTGTTCTTGCCGCTTCCGGGTGTCAGTTTCAGCTGCAGTGATTTGTATCTGGGGTCCAGGTCGATGTGTCTGTTGATGGATGTTCTTGCCGTTTCCGGGTGTCAGTTTCAGCTGCAGTGATTTGTATCTGGGGTCCAGGTCGATGTGTCTGTTGATGGATGTTCTTGCCGTTTCCGGGTGTCAGTTTCAGCTGTAGTGGTTTGTATATGGTGTCCAGGTCAATGTGTCTATTGATGGAGTTTGGGGATGAATGCCATGCTTCTAGGAATTCTCTGGCTGTTCTCTGTCTGGCCTGTCCTATGATAGTGGTGTTTTCCCAGTCAAATTCATGTTGCTGGTTGTCTGAGTGTATGGCTACTAGAGATAGCTGGTCGTGTCGTTTTGTGGCTAGCTGATGTTCGTGGATGCGGATTGTTAGCTGTCTTCCTGTTTGTCCTATACAGTGTTTTGTGCAGTCCTTGCATGGTATTTTGTAAACTACGTTAGTTTGGCTCATGCTGGGTATTGGGTCCTTTGTTCTAGTGAGTTGTTGTCTGAGCGTGGATGTTCAATAGACACATTGACCTGGACCCCAGATACAAATCACTGCAGCTGAAACTGACACACGGAAGCGGCAAGAACAAACCACTATAAATACCGGAAGAAACATCAAAGCAGCGCTTCACACGAGGCTCCCACCGCACTGATGATGTTCCCTAGCCAGGGAACGAAACGTTTGCAGCAAAAACTTCCAGCTCGGCGAGCAGAACCACAACAACGGATACCCGAGCTACAAATCTTCAATCAGATTTATGCATTTGCTCTTCTCCAGTTGAGGTAACGTTATAAAGTAGTTTTCAAATTCAGACACATAACCGATTCACTTCCTTAGTTATATATTGAAATTGACCATGTACTATTTGAAGAGAGATTCTTTTAATACCATCCATTATTAATGTAATGGTAGATGGTCCAGGCTCCATTTCTTGTTATTGTATCCATCTGAGTAACAAAATAAGCAGTTTTAAAAACATATTAAAGTTTCTTAAAAGTGAAGCCAATGATAAAATGATCTCTGCTATTGCTATGCTGCAAAGAATCAATCTTCCAACTTTTTTATGTGTAAAAATTCTTTTTGATTGAGATTTTTGTATGCTTTATAAATGCTTTTAAGTGACATTGTGCAATTTAATGTGGTGGATTTTTCTCCAGCATCGTTTTCAAGCACAAAATCCTTTATCAGGAGCACAGCACTTCGTGGCAAAGGACCCTCAAGAAGATGATGATGTAAAGTTTTGCACTCATACAATGGTTCTTCCCACAAGAGGCCAGCTAGAAGGTCGAATGATAGTAACAGCTTATGAATGTGGACTGGACAATGTATCTGAAGATGCAGTGACAGCAGTGGTGCATGCCGTGGAGGTGCTGTAATGAAATTGACTTGTGTTTTATTTTCTTCTTCTGCTCTAATAATTCTGTGATGTGTATCTCCTTGTACCCCTATCATCTCTAGTCAACAGAGTAGACATTTAATTTCAAGACACATTTTTTAATCACTAAAATTGCCTACATCGCTTTCCATAATGATGCCAGTTGTTCCCATTTCAGCACATCTACTGTTGAAATCCTCATTCAAGTTGCCTTCAGATTTGGCTGTTCAAACGTATCTCTGGTCTTCCTTTTTTCTTGACTGTTTATTTTCTCATACAATGTTTTTCTCATACCAGTTTGTTGACCATCCTGTTCTTCACTGAAATCGTAGGTTGGGATAATTTGCAACTATTTGAGTGGGTGGATAGGCTCTCAATTTTATGTCTCAGCCAAACCGTTACGCCTCTGACAGTGCAGCTGTTTCTCAGTACTGCACTAATGTGCTCGTCTACATTTTAAACTTCAACTCTGGGGTTTGAACCCATGATCTTGTGACTCAGCCAAGTACATTAACCATTGATTCACATGCACTGCACTTTTATTAGACACTAGCTGAGGGTTCAATAGAATGCACAGCACTTAATTATAGAATTAATATTATGATTATAGAAGGAGGCCATTTAGACAATCATGCCAGCTTTGGCTGTATTACCTCGTGCCAAACTCCTGTCTTTTCCCAATATCCCTGCCCATCACTCCTGTCCAAAAAAATCCAAGACAAAACTTGAATGCCTTAGTTGAACCCACCTCCACCACATTTCTGTGCAGTGCATTCCATACCCTAACAACTCACTGGGTGAAAAGGTTTTGTTCTCGCATCACCCTTGCTTCATTTGTACATCATTTTAATCTGTGCCATTGAATTCTTGTTTTCTTTTCAAATGGAAACAACTTCACCCTTCTACTCTGTTCAGTGTGTTTATGATTTTGGAAATGCTCAATCAGATCTCCTCTCAGCCATCTTCTGTCCAGGTGGAACAGTCTCATTTTCTTCAGTATGTATCTTCAGCTTCACATAGCTGAAGTTTCTCATACCTGGCACCATTCTAGTAAATTGCTTCTGCCATCTCTAAAATGCATTTGCATCTCTCTTATCATGCAGAGCTCACACTTTACACAATACTCCAGCTGATGTCTAACACGTATCTTACACAAATTCAGCATCGTCTCCTTGCTTTTATACTGTATGCCCCTAGTAATAAAGCCAAGAAAACTATCTATATTTACTGCTGTCTCTACTGACCTGCCACCTTCAGTGATCTGCACATATGCAGTCAGGTCCCCTTGTTCCAACACCTCTTTTGAATTGTGTTTTCTATATTTTATGACCTTTTAGTGTTCTTTCAATCAAAGTGTATCACCTCATACATGTCTGCATTGCACCTTATCTGCAACCTATCTGCTCACTTCTCCAGCTTGTCAATCTGTTTTGGGAGTTCCACAGTGTCTTCATCCCAGTTTACAATTCTTCCGCCTTTAGTGTTATTTGCAAACTTGAAAATTGTCCCCTGTATATCAAGAAAAGCAAGGGTCCCAATTTCAACCCCTCCGGGAATTCTACTGGAAACCTTCCTTCAGCCTGAAAAATATCCATTGACCATTGCTGTTTTCTATTAATCATCTAATTGTGTATTCACATCGCCACTGTTCTTTTTATACCATAACCTATCATTTTCCTCACCGGCCTGTGGTGAGGCACTTTATCAAATGCCTGTAATCCCATGTATGCCACATCAAAAGCAATACCGCTTTTCATTACCTCTTCAGAAAGCTTGAGCAAGTTGGCTAAACACAATTTTTTCTTTCGAAATGTAAATATTCACAAGCAATTGTTCATTATTGATGCATTCCTCACCGAGTCAAAAGGGCTTTGGGTTTGGGCCATACTCAAATAATCCAACTTTATTTTGGAAAAACTCTTGGCAGATTTTGCTTTGTTTCTTATCTTCTAACAACAGGGTCAGGTGTGCCCAACAATTGGAGTGATGATCAAGCACAAATATGTTGTATGATTTGTTCAAATATATATTTAATTGGCAATTGCTTCGAAGTACAATAATTATTTCAATTCACTGTTTTATAGATGCTTTTATTACTGTGATTCTCTCAGGTCAATAATTCTGTGGAACTGTTGAAGGGTTAGGCTAGAAAGCCCCCATGTGCTGCAAAGGGAACAATATTAAAGTTAGCTACTGTAAAAATTTGTCATTTATTTTTAAAAAAATTATTCTGCATACTACATTTCTTGAGCAGTTTAAATATAATCCAGAATCTTGATAAACACAAGAATCATCCAGACTAAAATCCATAGTTGATTCTCTTATCTAAATATATAAATATTTTTTGTGCGTAATTCAGAAACATCTGTGACTCAATGGATTTCCCATGGGAGTTCGATAAAAGCAATGATAATTTTAAAGAAGAAATAAAAAACCAAAAATACATTTTGTTCATGAAGGCAGTAGATAAGTTAAATATATCTCTATCTTGAAGCGATACATCCACCATGACTTTGTGGTTCTTCCAATAGAATCACCTGAAGGATATTCTGACGGCTGTGATATCCAGGAGGAGATCTTATCGTTTACGTGACGGCCATTTTAAGTATGCTTTTGGAAGTAGTGTTAATCCTCAGCCATATTTAAAGAACAGCATCATTGCCTACAACAACATTATTGATTGGTAAGTGCAATGTCTGACACTTTCAGTCTTCACAGAAAATTTAAGGAGTAGGACTGAGAAACAGGATTTGAACTTTTAAGTTTCGAACAGAGAACCTGGAAGTAACTTTCAGTGTTACAACAGGAAGATTTTATGAGCATTAATCTCTGAAATTAATCTTTTATCTTTTCATGTCATTAGTGAAAATATACACTTTTTTCATTCCTCATCTTAGCAAAACAAGAGTTAAAATAATCAACTGATGTTCCAGAACCAAGCTTCCATTATTGTGGATTATGCAAGAAGACTTCCTTTCTATAGCTTCTTTCATAACTTTTGGATGCTCCAAAGAGCTTTACAGCCAGTTCACCAAAGATCCTTAGATAAACATCTTTCAAACATATGACTACTTCCATCTAGAAGGACAAGGGTAGCAGACACATATGAACAACACCACCTACAAGTTCCCCTCCCAGCTAATGACCATTCTGACTTAAAATCTTTTGTCACTTTTTTGCTGGCCTTGGGTCAACATCTGGAATTTTCACCCAAAAGGTATTGTATTTCACTGCACAGCAGATGGACTGCCGTTCAAGAAGGCAGTTATCCACCACTTTCTCAAGGGCAACTAGGCACCAGCAATAAATGCGGGCCAGCCTGCACTGTCCACAAGTGAATTTAAAAAAAGGTTGTTTGAAATGTACGCATTGTTATGGGGAAGGCAATGGCCTAGGTGGAATTTGCGCTGAATGGTTAATCCAGAGACCCAGGTAATGTCCTGGGGAGCTGAATTTGAATCCCACCATGGCAGATGGTGGAATTTGAATTCAGTAAAAATCTGGAATTAAGAATCTACTGAGGGCAATGAATCCATTGCTGATTGTTGGAAAAACCCATCTGGTTCACTACTGTCATTTGGGGGATGAAACTGTCATCCTTACCTGCTCTGGCCTAAGTGTGACTCCAGATTCATAGCAGTGTGGTTGATTCTTAACAATTAGGGATGGACAATAAATGCTGGCATAGCTAGTGATCCCCTCATTCAGTGAATGAATTAAAAAAAAAGTAATGAAGGAAATTCCACAACTAAGTTATGTACAGCAAACTTCCACAAGTGAAATTGAGATAAATGGCTAAATTATCTGCTTAATGACATTAAGGGATGATTGTTGGCTCAAATAGTAGGACATTTACTCTATTTTCCTTTGAAACTTGTCATTGGATCTTTTACACCGAGGCCTTGTTTACCTTCTCATTCGAAAGGAAATAAAATTATTAGAATAGGCTGAGTTATGTATTTTAGTTTAAAGTTAAAAAGAGAGAAAGGTTTGCTCGAAACAAGTGGTAAAACTTGGGCAGAAAACAGAAAGTCTCCGTTTTAAGTTACCGCCTCTGGTATCATTACATTTACTTGTGTGGATACAAGGAGAACTTGGTGTTTGGACTTCTGCTTTATCATTGTTTTAGACTGGGGCCTATGTACCGTGTTACATGACCTGATTGGTTCCATTTTGTAGTGATTGCAAAGAACTTGGTGATTTTATTTTCTCTCTGTGAAGCATGTCTGTCTTTCCCTGTGGTACTTAGTACGCAGCCCTTACTTTACCTTCACTGTTGTCAACTTTTCCCAAATCTCCCTTCCCTCCGGCTGACCTATTCCTTTCCAACTCTGGCTTGCAACCCTGTCATTTGAAGGGGCAGTGGTGCACACTTAGGTTCTGAATAACGATGTATTCCACTGTATTTGATACACTTTAGTTGCAAAGGCAGTCTGGCCTTAGAGCCAAAGTAGGTCAGTAATGGGAAGTGGGCTAGGTCAGGTCTTGCAAAAGAGCTTGGGCTTGGTAGTTTTCTGCAAAGCTACCCACAGACACTTTCCCACTTTGAAAGCTGGATTTACCCCTTGTTTGTTGACTCATTTAGCTGTCTGACGGTTGGAGCAGAGCAATAATAATTGTTGCGTTCTCATTTTGCAGTTCATTTAATTGTTTAGCAATTTAGTTTTGACCAGCTGGCTTACTTTAATGCTCTCCTGGTGAGATAACTCAGTTAATCCATTTTCCATCCTAACCCCTGCTATTTCCATCTTGCCTCTCATTAAATTCTGCTCATTCATTAAGTTGTTAAGCTGAATTGGTGCCCAGTCTTCCAATGTTCTGATTCGTCCATAATTTCTCAAACGTCACACAGCACTACAATGCCCAGTTGTTCTTTGAGCCATTGAGAAACGGAGCTGTAGAATCCTGACAGTGTGGAAGCAGGCTTTTTAGCCCATCGAGTTCTGCACCAACCCTCTGAAGAACTTCCTACCCAGATCCACCCCAGTCCTGTAATCCAACATTTCCTGTGGCTCAACATCATAGCCCCCCCCCACACACATCCCTGAACACTGAGTGGTTTAGTATGGCCAATCCACCTAAGCTGTACATCTTTGGACTGCGGGAGGAAACTGGAGCATTTGGGGAAAACCATGCAGCCATGAGATGAATGTGCAAACTCCACAAAGATAGTTGTCTGAGGTTGGAGTCTGGGTCCCTTGTGATATGAGGCAGCAGTGCCACCCTGTCTATTCAACTTTCAGGAATTTGTTGCTCCCCCACTTATCTATGCTGATTGAATTTTCAGTTTTCTAAGCTCATTGCTTCCACGTTTTGTTTGACCCTGCTTTAAATCCATCTCTTTAACCAGGTTGCTGATTATTCTTGCTTGGAGTGGCGCCATTATTTTCTTTACACCTTAAAATACTTGGAAATATGTTTCTACATATGGATGCCACAACTGACCAGGAATATTACTGAATTTGACCATACGAAGGCGCTAACAAGCCATCCAACATTGCTTTGAGTTGAATATTTCTGTGTTTTGTCCCTGCATTTTACCCAGTGTTAGGGTGAGAGATATTGGCCAGCCTCCATGCTTTAACCTCACACAATGTCAACAGATTTGGATGATTCTTTCTTGAAATATTTACTTGGATTTTCTGCGTAAAAAAATTGTTTTCACATTCCAAGTCAAGTAACATCATTTTATTTCTTAACGTCATATTTTTTTCAAACTAAACTTGTATCCTGTGTATTAATGGAAATATTTTTAAGCCAATACATATGGTTTTAATTTTTATATATTCCTCTAACATAGTCCTCCTACTGGAATGACCACAATGGCCGGAGCAAATCCAGGATCCCACATATCATCAGATGATGTAGAGCAACAGGCAGCCCTTCTCCTCGCCTGTTCTGGTGAAGATATGCTCGCTTCCTTACCACCTGTCAACATGTATGATCTTTTTGGAGCCCTCCAGGTAAATTAAACCTAATAAATCTCTAGTCTTATGTGGGGTCCATATATTGATAAATAGCCAGTCATCAACGGTCTCATGTAGCCTAGTATTTTTGATATTTGTCTGCAAACTGAATTCTTAAACTTCTACAGTTGAACCTGAGCTAATTCAGCCTCCAGCACCTAGATATTCAGTCACAGTTAAAAGGTATTGCAATTTCTGGAAGTTTTGCCCATAACCTGTGTCCTAGGTTTCCACAACATATTTGTTCCATGAATCAGTTGAGGTTTTGCCACTGCGTGTCACATCTACCTAATATTGCAGGCACATACCCTGTTGATTATTTGTAAAAATACCATAACTGATTGAAGCATAGTCTGTGTTAGTATTTAAGTGTATGGAAATGTTCTGTGCAAAGAAAGAATCACCTTTCCAGTCTAGAGTCAAACGGACAATCTGGTAGCTAACTACCCATCTCCCTGTTCTGAAGAAATCATACTTGATTCAAAATGTAACTCTTTTACTCTCACCATAAATGCTGCTAGATTATTTCAAACACTATTTTTCATTTCAGATTTCCAGTGTCTGAGTATTTTGCTTTTACTTATGTCGGTGTGTAACTGAAAGTTGAGAGCTAGAACATTTGAAATAGAGGTTTATAATCTTTATTTCAGTTTAAAATCTCTTTTTAGTCTTGTGATGGGTTAGCTAAATACAAAACAGTCAGGTGGGAACTACATGGTGGCTCAGTGGTTAGCGCTGCTCCCTCACGGCGCTAGGAACCAGGGTTCGATTCAGCCTCGGGCGACTGTCTGTGTGGAGTTTTCCACATTCTCACCGTGTCTGCCTGGGTTTCCTCCGGGTGCTCCAGTTTCCTCCCACTGTCCAAAAGATGTACAGATTAGGTGAATTGTCTGTGCTAAATTGCCCATAGTGTTCAGGGATATGTCAGGTAGGTGTATTAGTCAGGTGTAAAGTAGGATAGAGTAATAGGGTAGGGCTTGCTCTTTGGAGGGTCAGTGTTGACCGAAGGGTCTGTTTCCACATTGTAGGGATTCCATTCAATTCATGGAGCACATTTTAAGCTTCATGGTGAACCTGCCCTTTTGAGCAAATCCATTGCACTGCCTTTCATACAGTTTATGTCTGCAGGTGGCTCTGTGATAGAGGTTTTCAGTGTCTAGACATACCATCGTCACGTTGGCATCCCAAAAAGCATGAATGATATGGACAGAAAATTTCACAAGTATCACTTCTTGTTATGCAATGTTAAATGGAATCAAAATAATGGCATTTAATTTTGCATGTATAAGCATAAACCACAAAAACGTTCTCCCGTCTGTAAATCTATGGTCTTCAGTTTTTAGTGATTGAATTGCCATTTGGCTGTATTGCAGTCTGGAATCTCAGCCCATTTCCTCCACGTACTATTACAGCTGTTTGTCTGCATTAGATAACTATTTGTTTCATTTGTCTCCCAGCTCACTTAGCCAAATATCAGACTCCTCTCACTGTGAATGTCTGTTTTGTGGTTTTGTTGTGGTGAGGCTACCAATGAAATCCATCTGCTCATTTTCCTGCAACTAGTCATTATGCCAAGTCAGATCAGCAGTGCTCCTGCTAATCATTTGATGTGTAAACCCGTTTTGTTGATTTGTCTTTTGAATTCCCACAAGGAATATCCTGATTGTGAGTCTGCACTGAACGGTATTGTTACATTAGAGAAAAATAGCAGAACCAAATCAGCCTTTTCACCTCTATTTTCACAAACAGTAAAACGAAGCTGTCAAGGACCCCTAAATAGTCACTCAAATGGTTCCTAACCAGATATTTGAATAACTGATCCCAGACTTTGCAAATAATTAATTTTCAGATACTACTTTTATACTTTAAACAAAGGACTTAACTATTTATAAGATGCAGGATAACTTTAGCAGAGAGAAATATAAATCACACAATAAACTGATTAATGCCTGTACTTTAAACCGCAAACAGTTTTTCTCAGCTCCCATTCACACAAAAGACAGACAAATACAGTTAAGGGATAAATAAATAGAACAGAATAGAAATTTATTGTCACGTGTACTTGAACATAAAGAATACACTGAAAAGTTTTATAAGTCACTTCACTGCAGCGTCTCCATCAATTTTTAAAGAAGTTAAACTAAGACAAAGTTCATCACAGTTCAGTCAACGGCTCCTGGGCTTGGGAAAAGCTGTTTAATGAGCAATGATATATCATGAAGGTGCACCTGGGACAAGACTGTCATTCCGGGACCAGACCACCACGCCAGGCCGTTGGGTACTAGGCTGGCAGCCTCTGCCGAAACAGCCTACCACACTGGGCTGGGACCGCCATTACTGAATGAGACCTACTGCTAGACCGCTGGAACACCTGGACATCAAAGACAAAGAAGACTTGCACATGGGGAAGTGACCTCCACCATACCAAATCAAACCCTCCACACTGGGACACTGCCATCCTTCAGGTGCCCGGGCCCAAACTTGGACTGGATCCTTGGTCTAGCCTGAGAGTCTGGGCCGGGGGGTGAGGACTAGGGTCGGGGGGGTGGTGGGGAGGATGGTCGGTCAGCCTGGGACCTGCTGCTTGCTCACCGGGCGACCCCATGCTGGAGTGGACTGAGTCCATCTTGCTGCTGCCCTCACCGACCACTCTCCAGACCCAAAAAAACAGATAATAGAGGAAGAGCCGAAGAGAAAAAGGCCAGAGAAAGAAGGCCGATGGGAGCAGCTGACCGATCTACTGGGCTCAGCCGTACCTACTAGGCCAACAAAACTGGCCAGATTATTTATATGGCTTTCACAGACAAAACTCTGGACTCCTTGGCCGGTTCTGAAGTTTTGATCAGTTTCACCTTTTCAGTTCAGCCAGGCAAAGGCAGGAAGACATCTCACTGAACTTTCCATCTTTGGGCTTCTGAAAGCTAGTAACGCAGATTAGACAGGGAACTTCCAAATCTTCACACTGTCTGAGCAATAACCAAGAATTATCTCTCATTAACCATAGTTCAAATAAAAAACGTTAATTCCGGTTTCACCCTAATGGACTGATAGACTCTTCCCAAGGCCTCAGTTACCATTCTGCCATTTGCATGAACAAAGTGTCTTTTCCAAAATTTCCAGAAACAATTCCCAGGTGCTGACCTTGTTAATAGACAGCTTTTGCTATCTGTTTAAGTCCAATGTTTTTCCCGGGGTCACTGTGTCTGTTGGAACCCTTGTAGTCAGGAATCAGCGTACAATTAACCTCCAGGCCTGACCACTCAAGCAAGCAAAAAGCTTATTTTGACAGTTCTTTTCCTTTTACCACAAGCTATCCAAAGTCCACAAGTCATTTCCACCTCATGATTCAAAATTTATTTTAAAAAAATGAAAACTCAGCCAAGGGTCCAACACTAATACATGCGTGCTATTCCTGATGTGGATCAGAAAAGTGCCTTAATCAGACTCTCTCTCAAAATTACAGAAGGTATACTGTTCTGGATGTAGTCATGCACTGCTTTCTGCCATGCAGTGTTAACAATCAGTCCAGTAGTGCAGTCCAAATTCATTCCTTCCCTTCCCTTGGCTCTGGATGCCTAGTGGCAATGTATTACTTCTCTCTTTTTCCCACCATCCAATCAGACAATGAGTGTAAACCTGTTTCTTATTCGACTGTAGTGTCTAGAGAAGTACTTGGTAGTTTACCTGCACAGTACAAATGATCTCTTTCAGAAAGTTGTCTAGACTGCTTATCTGGCATGATTTTTCTCTTGAATTCTGCCTCCCACTTCCACTCATACTCTTTAGTCCTGTTGTTTTTGACCACTTCCTGTGTCCTATTCCCACTTAAGCTTTTGGGGAGTGCAACATTGTATGGGGAGAGCAAACAGATTTAATTATTGTCATTACACTATTTGCTGCATACATTTTCCACAACATCTTTGGGTTTTGAGTTACGTGCACAATTTGGCATTGAATTAATTCATGCAATTGCAGAAGGTGTAAAGTTTAATTCCTTACTTGTGTCGTGTTAACATCCCTCAGCTGGGTTGTGTGTTGAGATATTGCCATTAATACAGGTGCCCCTGAGCTTGACATTTTACTGCTTCCAATCAGAATTACTTGCATTTGAGAGTGAAACACAAGTTTGAAACTGGACAGTAGATTAGGGTTAGCGAACATGTCATGTTATCAAGGTAGCTAGCTGACACTAACTTGTTAGGTTTATAGATGGAGAATTGCTCTTCAAGAGCAGCAGGTACTTGTGGATATACTTTGATGTGAGTGGAAAAGTTTAGAGTACTGTATTTGAGAAGAAAAATTTGATATAAAAACTAAAAAGAATGTAGGCAGAAGTAAAGTTATGCAGGGTGATATCTATAGAACAGATGAGAGAGGTTTTCAGGAGAGAAAGACAACATTAAAAAAAAATTTGGAGACTTAATATATAATATTATTGTTGTGTTCTACTAAAAAGTGCAAAGCAGGTACCTTTGCAAATATTGGAAGTTACGATGTAGATTTGTATTGGGCCACTATAATGTTGTAAAGCACAAGTGAAAAGAATGCACGTGGTTGTAAAGGAAAAAAAAACATGACTTGTTGCTTTGGATTTTACAATGCAGAAACAGGTTGGGTCCAATAGGATGGTTTTGTTGCTTATTCTCCACATAAACTTCCTTCAGTGCCCCTACTTGAACTCGTTCTATCAATGTTGATGGATAACCATGCCAACAACAGAGATATTGTAATCAAAAGACTACTAATAGATTAAATGAATGAAGGATAGAGAAATGGAGTTAGAAGTATAGATGGACACTTCTTGGTTTGACACTGGGCAATGTAAACAGTGTGCCCTCACAAAGCAAGTAAAACCTTTTTTAAAAAAACACTCTTATTAAAGGCATGGAAGAAATTTAGAATAAAGAAATTAAAATGTTTTATACTGAATGAATTATCATTAGCAAGACAGGTGGATGTAAATGATCATTCATGTTGACATTTGACTAGATTAAGGTTCAGACATTGAACACAACAAATCCTTACCCTCCTTTCCTAGTATTCCCAAATTATTCAGGATGTCTCATATGCTGAATTTTTTTGGTTAACATTTGTTCCATTTTAAAATATTAACAAATACAGCTTTCCTTTGATTTCCAGTAGTTAACTATTTTATAGTTACAGCTGTACATTTTGGGGTGATGTAAAACACATATACAGAGAAATTCAGAAATTGAAATCCACAATGAGCCACATTATGTGCTTGACTGAATACCTTAAGTTGGGAGTTTGTGTCAAATTTTGTTTTGCGTGATTGAATGAGCTTCATTAGTGATCTCAATGAAAAACCAATCATAATGTGATGGAATTACTGCCTTTGAGAGTGAAACACAAGTCTGAAACTAGAATACTGAAATTAACTAAAGATGGTTAGAATGAATTGCATGAGGTAGATTGGTAAGTTTGATTGAAAGGTATAATGGTTGGCACTTATTTTTAATTCTCAATATACCTACACTGCTTTGAAAACAAAAGCAGCACATGAAAAGGAAATCATAATGTGGCTAACTAAAGAGTTTAAAGATAATATTAGATTAAAAGAAGAGCCTTACTACCAAAACATTAGTATTTAAAGAGTTTTAGATATTACAAAAGATTACCAAAACCCTGACAGTTATAAAATAGATAAGTGTAGACTAGCCATACTGTACAAATATATTGTGAAATAAATATTTTGTACCCAGTAAATGTCATTTTGTGCTCAGTAAGTGTTTTGTGCTGGCAGATGGGACTGGATTAGGTTGGGATATCTGGTCAGCATGGACAACTTGGACCAAAGGGTCTGTTTTCATGCTGTACATCTCTGTGACGTGTAAAAAGGAAGCCTGACAAAAGTGAACATTAGTTCCTTGGGCAAGAAACTGACAAAAGTATATTGGCAATAAGGAAACTGCAGAGACGCAGCTGTCATCGTAATAGAAACTACAAAACGCATATCAGAAATAGTGGGAAAACAGTAAATTAATTTCAGCCAGGAACTTAAAGCTATGTTAGTTTTTTTTAAAAATTGTATTGAGAAAGGACTGAAAGCTGAAAAGATCTACTCAACCTGAGAGCTATAAGTTATGGTTAGAGAAGAGGTCAGTGGGGTCGTTGATCTCCGAAATTGCATAGATTTCAGATTCTTATTGAAGTGAGAAAGAGAGAGAAAGAGTTAATGGAGGGAAGTACATACCATTAGTCTGACATTGATGACCAAGAAAATGCTGGAATTGATTGTTTAACAAATAGTAACAGTGCACTTAAATCCTAATATTAGGCAGAATGGACAGTGGGCTGTCCTCTGAGAAGAGAGCTTGAGAGAAAACAAGATTTTAAGGGGAAGGGCTTACCATATGTTGCAAATGAAGGAAGTTAACGATAATATTAAAGTAAAAAAAAAAGATGATTTGGTAAAGATGACTGTTGCGTTAGAAGATTGGAAGAATATAAAGAAAACCAAAGAATGACTAAAAGGTTAGAGTGTACCAAAGAAAGCTAGGTGGAAATAGAAGTGCGAGTTTCTGCAGTTATTTGATAAAGAAAACAGTCATTAAAAGTGAGAGTTGGTGCTCTAGCGATAGTGTCTGGAGAATACTGGACATGAAGGAAATGCCAATGAATTAGAGATTTTGCAGCAATCTTCATTAATACAACCAATCAGTAGTTATGAATTGGACTGAAAAGAAGGCAGGAACTTAAAATAGTTATATTTTCTAGGGAAAGTGCATGAAGAAAACTATTAGAACTAGAAGACTTCACACCAGGGACTTAAAAAAAAGATTGGCTGCTGAGATAGTAAATGCGTTGGCCTGAACTTTCCAAAAATTGCTAGATTCTGAAAAGGTCCCATCGGATTGAAAATAGCAAATATGGCTATTCAAAAAATAGGTAAAAAGGAAGATGCCAACTGTGGGCTAGTTACCATTAATTAACTGTAATACCAAAGTCTGCGTTTTGTTGTATTACACTGATGTACTTATGTAAGGTATGATTTGTCCGGATAACACACAAAACAATACTTTTTTGCTGCATTTTGGTGCATGTGACATCTGCCAAAGGAAAATGCTGGAATTGGTTATTAAGGAATTAATAGCAGTGCATTTAGATCTCAATATACTCCAACAGCATCAGCATGGTTTTATGAAAAGGAAAGCGTATTTGACTAACTTATTGGAGTTCTTTGAAGAAAACTGCAAGCAATGTAACAAACAAATAAAAAAGCAATATTAGACAAATAAATGAGGCTGAAGGCTTGCATCCTAAAATCCGAAAACAGGTTGCTACAGAGGTAGTGGATGTTTTAGTTGTAATTTTCTAAAGAAAAATCTTGATTCTGGAGAAGTACCTGAGGTTTGGAAAATTGCTAAAATGACACCCTTCTTCAGAAAGGGAGGGAGACAAAAAGCTGGGAGCTACTGGCCGAATAGTGATTGGAAAGGTATTGGAATCAATTATTAAGGAAGTAAAAACAAAACATTTGGAAAATCATAAACTAATCAAACAGAGGCAGCATGGCTTCATGAAAGGAATGCCATGCATGACTAATTTGTTAGAGTTTTTTTGAGGAAGTCTCAACCAGAGTGGATAGAGGGGAACCAGTAGATGTGTTGTATTTGGACTTCTAGAAGGCATTTCATAAGGTAATTCAAAAAGATACTGTATTGGCATGGACAGATAATTGTGTTGCAGGAAGCTGCGAGTCGGGATAAAGATTTTTTTCAAATTGGGCAATCCATATGCAGTAAGGTTCCACAGGTTTAGTGCTAGGACCAGAACTATTGCATTACATGTTAATGGCTTGGAGGAAGGAAGTCAATGTACTGTAGCCAAATTTGCAGGTAACACAAAAATCAGTGAAAAAGTAGGTTGCAAGAAGGATACCGACAGTTTACAGAGACATTGATAGGTTAAGCAAGTGGGCAAATGGTTGGTAAATGAAGTATAACATGGTAAAATGTGTATTTGTTTATTTTAGAAGGGAGAACAAAATAGACAATAGGTGCAGGAGTAGGCCATTCAGCCCTTCGAAGAACTGACTGTTATTTATATAGAAAACTGCAAGACAAAGGGACCTCGGAATACACAGAAAGCTAGCATACAGATGCATCAGATAACCTGGAAGCCTAAGAGAATGTTGACTCTTAGTTGGAGTTTACAAATAGGGGAGTTTTACTGCAACTGTACAAGGTGCTGTTGAGATCACATCTGGAGCACAGTGAGCAGTTTTGGTCCCATTATTTAAGGAAATATATTATTTCATTGGAGGCAGTTTGGAGAAGGAAGATTTATTAGGATGATACTTGGTCTGGAGGGATTGTCCAATGAGCATAGATTAAGCAGGTTGGGATTCTACTTGAAACTTAGAAGAATGAGAGCATCCCATTGAAACACATGGAATTCTTAAGGGGCTTGACAGCGTAAATGCTGAGAGGATGTTTCCCCTCATGGAAGAATCTAGGACCAGAGAAAATCACCTCAGAATAAAGGGGTGCCAATTTAAGAATGATATGAGAAATTTCTGCTCTGAGGATTGAGAGTCTTTGGGACTTCTTGCCACAGAGGGCTAGGGGATGGAGTCCTTGTGTATATTTAAGACTAAGATAAATTCTCGATCAATAGGGGAATCGAGGCCTACGGTGAAAATGTAGGAAAGTGGATGCACGGAATGGTGGATTGGCGATGATTCTGATGAATGACGGAGCAGGTTCGAGGGGCTGATTAGCCACCTCATGTTCTTTCTTCTTGAGGTTTTATGGTGATAATGGGGAATGGATGAATGTACTGTATTTGGGTTTCCAAGAGACATTTGACAAGATGCATATCAACAAATATTGGGCAATATAACTGCTCATGTTGTACGGGTAGTATTACACCATGAATAGAGAACTGGTTAGGTGACAGGAAGCAGAGTAGGAATTAAAATTGGTTAAATGGGATGAGTGGAAGAATCCATGGAAACAGTGCTCAGGCCTCAAATATTTACAATTTACCTCTATACTTGGATGAAGCGATCAAATGTATGGTGGCTAAATTTGCTGATAAGACAAAGATAGACAGGAAGGCAAGTTATTAAGAGAACGAGCAAGTCTACAAAGAGATATATAGTTAATAGTGAAAAGAAAGTTTTCAGATGGAGTGTAATGTGGAATAGTGTGAACACGATAATTTTGACAGAACAGAAGAGCAGAATATTATTTAAGTGGAGAGTGATTGCAGAACAGTGGTATAGAGAGATCTAGGTATCCTGGTACATGAACAATAAAAGTTAGCATGCAGATACAGCAAGTCTTAAGAAGGAAGAATGGCTTTTTAAAATTGCCATATGAAATATAAAATGTGAATATTTTGTTGTAGTTGGGCAGGGCATTGGTGAAACCACATCTTCTGGAATGATATAAATGCTTTAAAAGCAGTTCAGAGAAGGTTCACTGCATTGATATCTAGAATGGATTGGTAATCTTATAAGGTGAGGTTAAACAGGATGGGCCTGTACCCATAAGAATTTAGAAGAATAAGAAGTAAAACTGTTATCACCCTGATGGGAAAAAGACACTTCAAGACAAGCCCCACTGTTCCACACACTGTCACAAATGTATAAATGACCAGTTTAATCACAAAGGTGGTTAATTTGCCTGGCTTTGAATTCTATATAATACAAAAGAAACACTCACTAGGATTTATCAATAAGCAAAAAAGCAAAACTTATTCATTATAAACAGACTTACCCTTCACAAAGTGGCAAAAAGAATGATTAATTACCAATCTGCAAACATAAACTATATCCCCTTTAAATCCCAGCAAACACATGCATTCATTTATAGGACAGATAAGGCAGACAGTCCTCAGTCATAGAGACTTTGAAATCCAAAGCATGAAAGAAGACGACCTTTTGGTCAATTGAATCTAAGTCAGTCAAAAAAAAAACAACCACCTAACTTTCTAACACCATTTCCAGGATCTTGCTCATGGCCTTGTATATCTTGGCATTGCAAGTGTACATCTAAATACTACTTCAATGTTATGAGGCAGTAAGTTCCAGATTCCCACCACTCTATGGGCAAAAAAGGTTTTCCTTGCATCCCCTCATAACCTTCTGTCCCTTAAATCTATGTCCAGGTCATCGATCACTCCATTAAGGGGAAATGTTCCTTCTTATCTTACCCTGTCATAATTTTATATATCTCAATCATGAGGGTGGTGCGGTTCCCTACTGATGGGAATATACCAGATTCTACTCTGTCAGACATTCTGGGAAGGATGATGACCAAATGCACTAAACTACCTTATGCATGCCCATTACAGCGCAAAATTGACCATAGTACTGCATCTGCCAGAGACCACTGAGCCTGCAGCCTGTAATTGGGATAGGGAGAAAGAGGAGAAAGAGTCATCGAACACACACATTGACCTACATTATTGGGATAGAGGGAGTGTTTAGAAATATTGTGGATGGAAAACAGATAAAAAGGAACAAATTCTTTGGATCAAAGGATAGGCAATGGTGCCTTATCATAGTTTTGCGTTCTGGCAATGGTATCATGTTGATCAAAGCACTCCTCAATTCTGTAGCTGGCCAGTTGGATCAAGGTTTGATTTTGAGTAAGAGATTTTACTTTTCACATTCTTAGGTGTTGTTTCTTTTCTATGCTGAGAAAGAAGGAAATTTGTCTAGATTTGCAGATTTTTAGAGTTTTGAATACAACTGCTTCTTTTAGAATAAAACTACAGAAATGCACATTGCTGGAAATCTGAAGCAAAAACAAAAAGTGCTGGAGCTCTCAGTAGGTAGAGAAACAAACTGAATGACCCTTTGTCAGAACTGAAAATAGCTGGGAAAGGCTGGCATTGATGGGCTTCGGGGAGGAAGTGCCCAGAAGCAGCGAGAGGAAAAGGGGGTAGGCAAACAAAAGAGATTTGTGATAAACCAAGAGTGAGCTAAATGCTGGGCAGGGTTCTAATGAGATGTGTAAATGGATTGGCTGTGCTGGAAGCAACACGTACAAAAAAGGACAATTGCTTCATGTGGAGGGTGTGTCTGGGACTCTGGACAGTAAGGAGGGAAGAAGTAAACAAGAAAGTGTTACACACTCTGCAATTGCATGGGAAGGTACCTTGGGAGCAATGAGGAGTTGAGAGTGGAGGAGTGGATTGTGGTGTTCCAGAGGGAATGGTCACTGTGGAATGCTGACAGAAGTGGGGTGGAGTGGAATATATGTCTGGTAGTGATGTCCAGCTGGATGTAGCAGAAATGGTGGCTTCTGATCCTTTGGATATGGAGAGTGTAGGGTGAGGACCAGGGACGCTCTCATTGTGAGAGGGGAGGAAAGTGGTGAGGGTTCAAGTGCAGGAAATAGGTCAGACATGACTCCGGACCCTGTCAGTCGTGGTGGTGAGGGATCCTTGGTTGAAGATAAAGATGGAAGTTTCTGAAATAATCCTGTGGAAAATGGCGTTATTAGTTGATGAGATGGAGAAACTGAGAGCATGGAATGGAATCTTTATAAGAAGCAAGGTGTGACAATACATAGTAATGCTAACTGTAGGAATGGGTCGATTTGTAATTGATATTGATAGCTATCTTATCCCCAGAAATGAAAACCGATGTCAACAAAGGGAAGGGAGGATGCAGAAATGGACAAGATTTAAGATGCATAGGATGGGAATGGAAACTGCAGGGGATGGGCACAATTGAGATGTGGAGCTTATTCAAGAAACAGCTACTGTGTGTCCTTGATATGTATGTATCTGTCAGGCAGAGAGGAAGTGGTTGAGCAAGGGAGCCATGGTTTACTTAAGTTGAATCTCTTGTCAAGAGGAAAAAGAAGGCTTATGTTAGGATGAGATGTGAAGGCTCATTAGGGCACTTGAGAGTTACAAGTTAGCCAGGAAAGACCAAAAGAGAGAGCTAAGAAGAGTCAGAAGGGGACACTAGAAGTCTTTGGTAGGTAGGAGCAAGGAAGACCCTAAAGCTTTCTGTATGTATATCAGGAATAAAAGAATGACTAGAGTAAGATTAGGGCCAATCAAGGATAGTAGTGGGAAGTTGTTCATGGAGTCTGAGGAATTAGGGGAAGCCCTAAATGAATGTTTTTTGACAGTATTTACTCTGTAAAAAGACAGTGGTATCGAGTAAATACTGAGATACAGGCTACTAGACTAGATGGGATTGATGTTTGCAAGGAGTAGGTGTTAACAAATCTGGAAAGTATGAAAATAGATAAGTCTCCTAGGCCGGATGGGATCTATTCTAGGATTCTCTGGGAAGCTGGGAGGAGATTGCAGTGCCTTTGGATTTGATCTTTATACCATTATTTCTATAGGAATAGTACCAGAAAACTGGAAGACAGCAAATGATGCCCTTTTGTTCAGGAAGGGGATTAGATACCACCCTGGTAATTGCAGACCAGTGAGCCTTACTTTGGTTGTGGGTAAAGTGTTGAAAAAGGCTATAAGCAATGATTTAAAATCGTCCAGAGAGGAATAAGTTGCAAAATGTCCATATTACAGAGGAGGAAGTGCTGGATGTCTTGAAATGCATAAAGGTGGTTAAATCCCCAGGACCTGATCAGGTGTACCCGAGAACTCTGTGGGAAGCTAAGGAAGTGATTGATGGGCCTCTTGCTGAGATATTTGTGTCATCGATAGTCACAGGTGAGATGCCGGAAGACTGGAGGTTGGCTAACGTGGTGCCACTCTCTAAGAAGGATGGTAAGGACAAGCCAGGGTACTATAGACCAGTGAGCCTGACATCAGTTATAGGCAAGTTGTTGGAGGGAATCCTGAGGGACAGGATGTACATGTATTTGGAAAGGTAAGGACTGATCAGGGATAGTCAACATGGCTTTGTGCGTGGGAAATCATGTCACACAAACTCGATTGAGGTTTTTGAAGAAGTAACAAAGAGGATTGATGAGGGCAGAGTGGTAGATTGCAGATTCATAGCTCCTTGAAAGTGGAGTCACAGGTTGATAAGATAGTGCAGAAAGTGTTTGGTATGATTTATTGGTTAGAGTATTGAGTACAGGAGTTGGGACGTCATGTTGCGGTTGTACAGGACATTGGTTCGACCACTATTGGAATATTGCATGCAATTCTGGTCTCCTTCCTATCGGAAAGATGTTGTGAAACTTGAAAGGGTTCAGAAAAGATTTACAAGGATGTTGCCAGGGTTAGAGGATTTGAGCTGTAGGGAGAGGCTCAACAGTCTTGGGCTGTTTTCCCTGGAACGTCAGAGGCTGAGCAGTGACCTTCTACAGGTGTATAAAATCATGAGAGGCATGGATATGATAAATAGACAAAGTTTTTTCCCTGGAGTGGGGGAGTCCAGAACTAGAGGGCATAGGCTTAGGGTGAGGGGGGAATGATATAAAAGGGACCTAAGGGGCAACTTTTTCACACAGAGGGTGGTATGTGTATGGAATGAGCTGCAAGAGGAAGTGGTGGAGACTGGTACAATTGCAACATTTAAAAGGCATTTGAATGGGTATATGAATAGGAAGGGTTTGGAGGGATATGGGCTGAGTGTTGGCAGGTGGGACTAGATTGGGTTGGGATAGCCGGTCGGCATGGACAGGTTGGACCGAAGGGTCTGTTTTCATGCTGTATATCTCTGACTCTAAATTGATTAGGGATAGTCAGCATGGTTTTGTGAAGGTTAGGTCGTGCCTCAGAAACCTTATTGAGTTCTTTGAGATGGTGACCAAACAGGTGGATGAGGCTAAAGTGGTTGTATGCTATTACACAAAATACAGATGCATGGGAATTGAGGGTGATTTAGCAGTTTGGATTAGAGATTGGCTATCTATAAGAAGACAGAGGGTGGTGGTTGATAAGAAATGTTCATCCTGAGGCTATCACAAAGGACATAGCTCTAAGTTGAGGGGTGATCGATTAGGACAGATGTTAGAGGTAGTTTCTTTACTCAGAGTTGCCTGCAACAGTAATAGACTTGCCAACTTTAAGGACATTTAAATGATTATTAGATAAACATATGGATGAAAATAGAATAGTGTAGGATAAGGTGGGCTTCAGATTGGTTCCACAGGTCGGAGCAGTATTGAAGGTTGAAGTGCCTGTGCGGCGATGTAATGTTCTATGTTCTAGGTGGTGGTGAGAGCTTGGTGGAAATTAGAGCCAGAATCTCTCTTCCAGAATTGGAAAAATTGATCAATTTTGCTTCCAATTTCCACTTTGCTCTCAACTTCGCCTGTTTGAATTCTAAACAAGTTAAGGAGTTCAGAAATGAACAAGGAAAGCAGGGGTATTATTTAGGATTAGTTATATTCTCATTAACTGATAACCTTGAGTCAAATAAGTTTGATGGTCTACTCCTATTTGTTCTTAGTGAAAACAAAATTGAGGCCATATGTGAATTGTCATCATTTGAAGTGCTGCATGCAATAGTTAACAAAATAATTTCTGAACAATCAGACATATTGGCAAAATAATGTAGATGACTGAGGTCAATTTAAGTTGAATTTTTTCAGTCAGTGGGAAAAGCTGATGAAATGTCTGACTTCCTTCTGGTTACCTAATGTTTGGATTATTTGAGGATGTTTTTGGTGACCACCACCCAGCCACTCTTTATTTTTCACTTCCTGTGTTCATAACCAGAGGGAAATACCTGACAGAGTTTCTTCCATATACTCACTATGAGACTTTCTAAGCCAATGGAAATGCTTTCTGCGAGCCTGAGTTTTTCAGGTAAAATCTGTGTTCAACATCTCAACAGATAATGCAGAACTTGTGATAGTATTGCTCCAATACAGAAAATTGCACAGTTATCTCTTGTCCACAAACCAAGACCAATGTCACATCCTCAGGCATCAGTGTGAAATAAGGTATAATTGATAGTGCTATTAAGTAGCAATAACCTGCTCACTGTTGCTCAGTTTGATTTCTGCCAAGGTCATCTTGCCCCTATCCTTGTTGCAGCCTTGATCCAACATGGATTGGAGAGGGGAGGTGTTAGGGCAGTATTTGACCTAGTAAAGCATCAAGGATCCTTAACAAAGCTGATGTCAGCGGTAATCGGGCAAACATCACAAATAGCAGCAATACCCCCACAGCCATCTGGATTATAGACAAGGGAAAAAGTCTGTACTACTTGGAATTAAACCTAACACAAAGGAGTTTCTCAAATGTTTAATTAGAGACCTTTCCTGTATCATATGATGAGGATGAATTTCTTGACCCAAAGAGTGGCGAGCCTGTACAATTCATGACCACAAAGTGATTGAGACCCAAACATAGTTTTTTTTTAAGAAGAAGGTAGATGTAGCTCTTTTGCCTAAAGAGGTTAAGTGATATAGAGGAGTGCAGGGTTTGCGTATTGAGACTGATGATCAGCCATGGTTGTATTGAATGTTGGAGCAGGTTTGAGGAATCAAATGGTTTCAAAGTTAAAAAAACACAGCCAATATTATAGTGACCAAGAATATTGAACTTGAACAATAACTTACAATATTCAAATTGAACTCTTTGCAATCACATTATTTAACAGTCTGATGTGCTTTGCAATTCACTAGTTTTCTACAATGTAGGTTTGAGGTCATAATAGTTGATCTCAGTAAAACTAAGGATGTATGTTTGCATTTGTTTCATACGTTCATTTCGGCTTTAAAGGCTCCTAACTTTGATACCAGCTCTTTTTTTTGATATAAATAAGGCCAAAAAGGAAGATGGCCATATCTTAAAAGAGGATACATTACTGTGCCACCACAAAGACTGTCAAGTCAGTGTTGTAGACGAAACACGGCCATGGGTGGACTGAACTTATATTCATTTCTTAGCTCACCATTGGTTCAAGCACCCCCCCCCTTGCAGGTACACAGCTGAATAACAACTTCTCTTCAGTCATTTGCCACACGACAAGGCTACTGCCAATAAACAAGGGAAAACTCTGACAACTTATATAGTCAACATCTTTTACATCAAGTTTCAGACAGCAGCCGTGCTGTTGGAGACAGAAGACAGGTCAAGTGTGAAGTTTGCACATTCTCCCTGTATCTGCATTGGTTTCCTCCGAGTACTCCGGTTTCCTCCCACAGTCCAAAGATGTGCAGGTCAGGTAAATTGGCCATGCCAAATTGTCCATAGTGTTAGGTGCATTAGTCAGAGGAAATGGATCTGGGTGGGTTACTCTTCGGAGGGTTTGTGTGAACTGGTTGGGCCTTAGGGCCTGTTTCCACACTTTAGGGAATCTAATTTAATCAAATGTAATCAAGTATCTTTAATGTTTGGAAGAAATATGAGCTATTCTATACTCCTCAGATATACAGGGCTGGCATAGTATTGAGCTTCCTTGGTTGTAAAGTAGGGTATAGTAATGTTTAGGCAAAAGCACATAACCCCTAAGAGGCCCATGCTGAGGCTCTCGTGGTAGTATCCCTAACCCAGGACCAGGAGGCCCGAGCTCAAATCCCAACTGCTGCAGAAGTGTGTTATAACATTTTGAACAGGTTAGTTAGAAAATGTATTTTAAAAAAGCAGACTCGGGCACGAGTCTGCAGATCTGACTGTCCCAGGCAAGAAAGCCGTAGAACTGGCCCTTTCCTGTGAAAACATAGAAAAAATGGCTCAGGAGCTTTAGGATTGTGTATGCAGTATCGTTCTCAGCCTTGTGTGATATCCGTACCACAAAGCCAAGTTCCCAGTGGCTCCATTCATTGCCAAGGACGGATGATTGGGGTCAGAGACCATAAAGTTCCAGATCTGGACAGTAAGTTTCTCCACAATACAGTGTGGAGAATGTAGTCATAGAGTTCGCCCCAGAAAAGGCAAACAAAATAGGCAAATTATATACTACCCAGGCCAAAGGCCAAAGTCACCACATGACGGGGGTTTGCAAATAAATCTACTCAAGGATGAGGCATTGATACAGCTAAATTACACCACTGCTCCTGATAATTAACATAAAACAGCAGGTAAATGGCCACCCCTTAATCATGGAGGTTGATATATTTATATTGTTATATATTGTTGAGGAGCAAACCTTTAATAAACTCTGCGTTATCTTGCTTTTAAGTCTGTGAAACATCAACCCTAGATTGGCAACACGCGCTGGGGAACCCTTACATATTACTTATGGAACTGTTGTAACCCCAGTTATGCATGGGCAATAAGCAGTCCGATTTCCCTTACTGGTGATACAAAGGCCAGGTCCCAAACGTTTGGGACGTGACTGGCTCCAGAAAATCTGCTTGGATTGGAAACATATCTTTAAAATGGATACTGGTGATCTATATGAAGCCGTTGGGAAGTATGCTAAAGTGTTCCAAGATGGCCTTGGGAAGATGAAAGGCACCAGAGTCAAGCTCTATGTACCTGTAGACCAGAAACTTGCCACAAATATTTCAAGGCATGGCCAGATCCAGTGTGCCCTAGGTGTCAAGGTAGAGACTGAAGTGGAACATCTTGAGGAACTTGTTATCATATCCCCAGTGCAACTTGTTGAATGGACCAAGTGAGTAGTCCCAGTTGTAAAATCTGACAAATCGCACTGTCACAGTTGGGATTATAAGTTAACGATGTGCAGAGCTTCCCCCTCACACAGATACCTAATGCCATGCATAGAAGACTTTGTATGCAAAGCTTAGAATTTTCCACACCTAACTCCAACTGGAGCTTGAGATAGTATCCAGGAAATACATCATGAGAAATAATCTCAAAATATTTGTCTGAGTACGTTTGTTTGTCTTTTGGTGTCCTTGGCTTGTGCCATCTTTCAAAATGTAATGGGGAACACCCTCCAAGGAGTGCCTAGAATGGCAGCCTATCTAGGTGTATTAATGTCGAATACTACTGCAAAGGAACATGTGGAGAGTTTGGCGGAGGGCTCAGCGTAACTTTGAGGCTGGATCTGGCTAAGAAGGGAAAAGTGTGTGTTCCAGGTAAAGTTTAAAAAAAAATCACAACACCAGGCTATAGTCCAGTAGGCTTATTTGGAAACATTAGCTCTGAAAGCTAGTGCTTCCAGATAAATCTGTTGGATTATAACCTGGTGTGATTTTTCTTTACTTTGTCCACCCCAATCCAGCATCAGCACCTCCACATTATATTCCAGGTAAATGAGGTAATGTACCTTGGGTACAAAGTTAAAAATCACTCAACACCAGGTTATAGTCCAACAGGTTTAATTGGAAGCACACTAGCTTTCAGAGCGACGCTCCTTCATCAGGTGATTGTGGAAGGTTCGATCGTTGAAATTATACATTGAAAAATTGATTGTCTGTTAAGCCTTTCATCTGTTAGAATACAGTGATAGTTTCACTTCTTTCATGTGTAAATCACGAAGCCCTTTTTTTTAAAAGTTGCATTCTCGGGTTAGCTGTTAACAATGGTGACAGCTAGACAACATGTTGAAGGTGTTATCCCCCTGTGTTCTCTGTCTATGACCTGATGTCTAGATTGATTTTAATCTAAAAAGTGGGAAAAGAGTTTTACATAAATTCATGCAGTTTTTGAGCTCAGAGTTCTACATGAATGTATGCAGTTTTTGAGCAAAATGCAATGTAACTCTGCAAGTACAAATTCACCAAACAAAATAAAATACATGTGTGCATGTGGGTGTTTGTCTGTCTGTGTGTGTCTGTCTGTCTGGGGTGGGGGTTGTGTGTGTGTAGTGGTGCAGTGTCGTAAGTGTGGGGGGTGCATGTGTGAGTGTGGGAGTTTGTGTGTCTATAAGGGTGTGTGTGGGCGTGTCTGTGTACCTGTGTCCGTGTGTGTTTGTGTGTGTGTGTGTAGTACAATGGTGATCACCTGTAATGTGACATGAACCCAAGGTCCCGGTTGAGGCCCTCCCTATGGGTATCGAACTTAGCTATCAGCCAGAGGCTACAAAGGTACATCACACTGCAAATGTTTGCTATAAATTCTGTGTTACGATCGAGCCCTCCACAATCACCTGATGAAGGAGCTTGCTCCAAAAGCGAGTGTGCTTCCAATTAAACCTGTTGGACTATAACCTGGTGTTGTAGTTTTTAACTTTGTACACCCCAGTCCAACACCGGCATCTCCAAATCATACCTTGGGTACAGGTTGGCAAGGATGGATTTCACCCTGAATTCACCCTGAATGTGAAGTACGTAAAAAGAACTCTGACTCTATGCAATGCAACAGAGTTGAAGTTTTTTCCATATCTTATAAATTACTATGGGAAATCCATACACAACATGACTACTCTGCAGGCATGCCTCCGTGTCCTGCTTAAAAAAAAGTAAGAAATTGTCTTGACAAATGCCACAAGAGAGAGCATTTGCAAATGTCAACACCAATGACATTAACAAATATATTAACTCATTATGATCCCCTGACACTATTCATTATATCTGCGTTATCTCCCAGTATGCAACAGGGGTGGTATGATTGTACTGTTGGGACAATGCTGCAGACTATCCAGTTGTGTACACATCATGTTGTGTACACATCATGAATCCTGGCAAAGGCAGAAAGGAACTATACCTAGATTGATCAAGGTACTTTGGACACAGTATTCACAGTGAAAATGTTCCATCAGTGTGTGTATATCAGCATTTCACCAGAGTTACAGATCACTAACCTTTACTTTTCAAAGAAAGACGAGGCAATTCTTCGCATTGCATCAGCCTGGTACAAGGCTGGGCACAGCAGTTCAATGCTTCTGAATGTACCTTAGAACAACATCCAGAACAACATAAAGCCAATGTGGATGCCTTGAGCTGCTTGCCATTACCCACTAGCCAACTAACATGTCCAAAGATGAATTTAGCATGGACTCTTTACCAATACCTGACAAGCAAATCCAGGCTTGAACTCAAAAGGACCCTTCTTGCTGAAGCTATGTCATATCATCCTACACAACAATGTCCTGTGTATAACTTGAAACTCTATCTCAAAAGTTGAGCATAGAAAATGGCATTGTGGGGAGCCCAGATAGCTGTCCTGCACCCAGTGACTAAAACTTTAATAAATACACAACGGCCATCCAGGAATATCCAAACTGAAAATGCCTTTGAGCAATTATGTTTGGTGGCTTGGCATAGACACCGATATCAAAATCCTGATCAAGCAGTGCAGTAAAACCTGAAGGCCCCATCAGCAGCCTCATTGCACCCTTCAGAATGGCTAGGGGGACCCTGGGAGTGAATACTTCAGATTTCCCAAGGCCATTCATGGGCTCTGCATTTTTGATCATTATTCGTGTCCATTCAATCTAGACTGATGTGCAGTAAATGGACTCTACTGTCACTTATAACTCTACAGAGGAACTCCATCAATCTTTTAGGTCGTGCAATACACCCACCGTCCCCGCCGCCGCCCCCCCCCCCCAAAAAAAAAACTAGGCCTAGAAAGCACAGGAATGGGGCCAAGGGCAGAGCAATGCAAGAGGCCTTGTCGTCAAAGGGAACCCTTGAATTTAGAAGGGGAAGGATGTGTAAATCCTACAAGGCCCATGGGGAATCACTAATTAATCCCCTGGCGGAGCCAATTGAGTATGAGTTCCCTCGCTAACTGGCAGTGACCTACCTAGTTCGAATTCATCACCTGAGCCTTTTATAAAGCAGACCCAAAGGACCTTTGTGGCACAATGGTAGTGCCCTACCTCTGAGGTGGGAGATCCAAGTTCATGTACCACCCACTTCAGGTATGGCTTGCATCCCCACGTAGGTCAATTTAAGAAAAAAAAACTATAAAACCAGATCTGGGATGGATCTGCAAACTGTCCGTCCTAGGCTGCCATGTATGCCATGAGTCGAGGCTCTATTTTGGTGTTCACCAATAAACAGTGTTCCTTTCTAGTCAGGCTTCCTGAGTTATTACATTAGACTACTGTATTTGCTGCTCATAGTATGGTCTCCTTTACTTTGGCGAGACAAAAAGATACTGGATGACCACTGGATACTGTGGAATACTTCAACACAGTCCATAGAAGTGACCCTGACCTCCCAGTTGCTTGCCATTTCAATAAACCACCTTGGTCTCATGCTCACGTTTCTGTCCTGGCACTTTTGCAATGTTGCAACAAAGCAAGTGTCAATCTTGCACACCTCATTTTGCACTTGGATACTTTTCAGCCTTGAGATCTCAATATTGAATTTAGTAACTTCAGAAACCAATTCCTTATGTTTGTTTTCCATTTTTCTACATTCTGTACATTTCCACAGCCTCGTCTTGTTTATGTACTTGGTCCAATAGAGAGGACCTATTTCCTTCCTTTCACACCTTAATTTACATCAATACTACATCTCATTTTCTCCACATTAACCTTCAATTCACCTTTTGAACTAAACCTCAGTCAAAAGTATTGTGAAGCCCACAGTTTAACACCATTCAGTTCTGAAGAGGCATTACTTCAGTCTTGAAATGTAACTCTGTCTCTGCACAGATCCTACCAGACCTTGTTAATATGTTGTTGAGTCTGAACATAAAAGTTCAGACAGTCTTTTACTGTAATTTATTAACATTTCCCAACAATAGATGCTTCTGGGTGTCTTGGCATTAGTGATCGACTGTTTGGAACAATCAAGTCATTTTTGGCTGACAGATTTCCTGTATGAAAAAAATCTAGATCCAAAGCATTCGCTTAATAGACAAGACATCAAAAACAGGAAATTTTTTCATGTGCACATTCTTCCACAAATGAGGTTTTGCGTTGCCAATGCTTTACATTGTTGTCTTTGTAAGATCTCATGAAAATAATAAGTAATATTTTTAGAAATTGGTGCTGGAGCAGCAGTGGTCTAGATTGTCTGACAAAATCCTACCTCTTTGCCATAGCTATCACAATAACTTTCGTTCTTAAGATTCAGTTTCTCTTACAGAATATCGAATAAGAATGCAGTTTTGTGCAGAGAGCGACTGAAGCTTTTAAGCTGTGCATGCATGAGGCTAACGTCACGTGTTATCAGAATTTTAACAACTTGCATTTATGGAACAGTCTTAATGCAAATAATCATCTCAAAGTGCAATCAAATGTGCACCGAAATGAATGAGAATCGCGGGCCAGTGACTAAAAGACTTGAGGAACAAGTGAGATCAAAGGAAAGACTTGGAAGAGGGGTGTGTGGAGAGGTTTCTAATGAATTTCCAAAACTTGGAACTAAAGAGGAGTCTGGCTTCAAATGGTCAGCTGGATAGAAATCAGAAGAACTCAGAATTGTCTAGTTGATGTATATTTGGATTAACAAAACCATAAAGTGAATTTAGATTACAAAAATGTTTAGTCTGCAGTATTATCTGAATAGGAACTGAGGTTGGTTAATGATTGGGACCATGATCCATTAAACAGGATTGGCTGCAGGCACAGATGTACATGAACTGAAGTTTATGGGAGGTTGTAGGCTAACCAGAAGAGTGTTTGAAAAGCTGAACCTAGGCAATAAAAGACATGTGGAAAGTTTTGAGCAGATGAATGAGGTGGATGCAATGTTAGAGTAGACATAAATGGCACGTAGAGAAGCAATCTATTTGGCTGATTGCGTCCACAGCAGCTCTCCATATGAGCATTAGGACTTGATGCGACCTATTTTTCCCTGTACCCCTGCATATATTGTTCCATTTCAAATAATCACTGAATGCCTATTTGAATGTCTTAAATTGAACTTGCTTTGATCACTTCCATGCTGTACATCTCTGTGACTAGGACTCTATAACTTATCCAATGTACTCGTAGGGTGAAATGGCTTCTCTCTGTTTACTCTATTTCAAGTGCTCATGATTTTGAAATCTTCAGTTATCTACCATCTTTACCAGTTTGGAAAGGAGAAGGTCAATAGTCCAAACTACTCCAATCTGTTTTCATGACGAAGTTTCTCATCCCTAGAAGCATTCTTCTAAACTTGGTCTGTATTGTCCAATGTTTTCACATCTGTCCTGAAGTGTGGTGTTTAGAACTGTGCATAGTATTGCAGCTGGGTTCTAACCAGTCACTTATGCAACTTCAGTATAATCACCTTGTTTTTGAACAAAGGAACGGGAGAAGACTGTTTCACCATTCGGTGAGATCATGGCTGATCTGAGGCCTTACTCTATATAACTGCCTTTGCTTAACAGAAATTTATCTATCTCTCCTTTAAAATTAGCAACTGATCCAGCATTCATTGCTATTTGTCGAAGAGTGTTTCAAATATCTACCATCCTTTGTATAGAGAAGTATTTCCCCTCATATCTCCTGAAGGGTCTGGCCCTATTTCTCCATCTCTGCACCTTAGCTCTAGAATTTTCTACGACTGGAAATTGTTTATTAATCCTACTTTTTCCTGTTGATACAGAGTCATACAGCACAGAAACAGATCCTTCGGTCTAACCGGTCCATGCCAACAATAATCCTAAACTAAGCTAGTCCTACCTATCTGCGCGTGGCACATATCCCTCCAAAGATTTCTTATTCATGTACTTATCTAAATGTCTTTTAAACATTGTAACTGTACGCGCATCTACCACTTCTTCTGGAAGTTCACTGCACGTGCAAGTCACTCTGTAAAAAAAATTTTGCCCCTCATGTCTTTTTAAAATCGTTTTCCTCTCTCCTTATAAATATGCCCCGTCGACTTGAAGTCCCCCTCTCTATGGGAAACACACTTGCCATTCTCCTAATCTATACCCTTCATGGTTTTATAAGGTCACCCCTCAATCTGCTATGCTCCAGTGGAAAACGTCCCAACCAATCCCTCCCCTCTTTATAATTCAAATCGTCTATTCCTGGTAACCTGCTAGTAAATCTCTTCCGAACCTTCCCTTGCTTAATGATATCCTTCCTATAACAGGGCAACCAGAACTCGACACTATCCAAGAAGAGGCCTCTTGAATACTTTATCAGATTACCCCTTAACCATCTAGATTCCAGAGAAGAAAAGTCTAATTTGTGTAATCTCTCCTCATAATCTACCCCTTGAAGTCCAAGTATCATTCTTGTGAACTTACATTGTATTCCCTCCAAAGCCAATATATCCTTCCTAAAATACAGTGCCCAGATCTGCTCTCAGAACTCCAACTGGTGTCTAACCAGGGCTTTGTATAACTGCAGCATAACTTCTGTATCCTTGTACTCCACTCCTCTGGATATAAAGGCCAACATCCAGTTAGCTTTCTTGATTATTTTCTGCACCTGTTTGTGACATTTTAAAGATCTATGCATCTGGACTCCCCAAATCTTTTTGGACGTCCACTGTACTTACTTTCCTTCCTTCTAGAAAGTACCCTTTTCAGGTCCACAATGGAGAACTCAACACTTGTTTTCATTGAACTCCAACTTCCACAATTTTGCCATTCACTTAGTCTATCAATATCCCCTTGTAATTTTATGCTATAATCTACCATGCCTACAAAGCTGTCTAATATTGTGCCATCTGAAAATTTGGATAAATTATTTTCTGTGCCATTATCCAATAGTTGAATAGTTGAGGCCCTAACACAGATACTGTAGGACATGACTGGTCACAGCCTGTCATTTTGAGTACTGACCCATTATCCTTAGTCTCTGTTGCCTGCCACTTAACTAATTTCACAGTCGAGTCAGTAATTTTCCCCCAGTTCTTTGGGCTTCTACCTCAATTAACAGTTTCTTATGTGGGGTTTTATAAAACACCTTCTGGAAATTCATTTAAACAACACCTTTAGACATTCCCCTGTCCTCTACCTTAGTCACCTCTTAAAACAAAATTCAATGATTTTTTTTAGGCATTATCTAACTGTCATGCATTCATGCTGGTTCTCCCTGTTTAACTGAAAATTTTCAAGGTGATCAGTTACCCCAGCTTGATTATAAATTCCACAATTTCCCTCCACAGATGTTAGGCTATCTGGGCCGTGATTCCTTGTCTGTCTTCTTTTTCTTCATTAAAAAGTGGAGTGATTTTAAATTTTTTCAATCCGGAGGGACAACTTAGTGTCTTGGAAATTCTGAAAGATTATAGTTAAGGTGTCGACAATGTGCACCCTTACTTCCTTTCACACACACTGATGGTACTCATCCGTTCCCAGGCATTTTGTCACATTTTAATTCCATTAATTTACTTATTTACTTCTGTTAAATTTATTCAGTCCCTGTTATTGATTTACTGTGAATTTCCTTGGGTCATCGGGCAAGGTATTCTCCTTTTCTGTGGTAAATACTGAGTCAAAGTAATTATTCAACATGACTCCTGACCACCCACCTCTGTTGGCTCACCCCTCAGCCTTTGTCTTTCCAGTGAAAACAATTAAGTTTATGCAACCTCTCCTCATAACTAAAACCCTCCAGACCAGACAACCTTCTCTGCACGCTGTCCAAAATATCTATGTCCTTATGGTCATGTGTCAACCAGAACTGCGCGCAATATTCCAAATGTGACCTAACTAAAGTTTTATACAGCTGTTACATAACTTGCCAACATTTTTATTTGATGCCCTGGCTGATGGGGGCAAGTGCACTGTATACCTTCATGATTACCTTATCCATCTGTCTTTCCACTTCCAGGAATCTGTGGACCTGTGCGCTGAGATCCCTCAGTATGTCAATGCAGATGTGTAGTGTCTCGGAAACATTGGAATACCATGTTTGTGGTTGAGCACTGCACCTGGCAGAATGACATATTGGTTTTGAAAAAAAGTGCAGCAAATATTTACCAAAATGTTTCTTGAATTTAGAGAATTCAGTTTGAAAGAGATGCTGTGTAAGCCTAGCTTGAGTTCTATTGAGTATAAAAATGTTGAAGGGAGATCTGATCAAAGTCATTAAGATGTTAAAAGCATTTGATGATGTCAATACGGAGAAACTGCAGGTAAACAGCTGTGAACTGTTGGCATATAACTCAACTAGTTAAAACTCTAGGAGAGAGTGAGAACTGCAGATGCTGAAAAGTCAGGGTTGAAAAGGGTGGTGCTGGAAATGTACAGCAGGTCAGGCAGCATCGGAGGAGCAGGAAAGTTGATATTTCGGGCATAAGCCCTTCATCAGGAATGTTAGGGGTGGGGAAGGGAGCTGAGAGATAAAGAGGGTGGGGTAGGATTTGGAGGAAGGTAGCTGGAAAGGTGATAGATAGATGAGAGATGGGGTAGAAGGTTGGGGGAGTGGCTAATGGTGATAGGTTGGAGTGGAGGGTTGAGCAGATAGGTGAGAAGAAAGATGGACAGGTAGGACAGTTCAAGAGGGCAATGCCGAGTTGGAGTGTTGGATCTTGGGATAAGGTGGGGGAAAGGGCGATGAGGAAACTGGTGAAATTGACATTGATGCCGTGTGGGTCGAGGGTCCAAAGTCAGAGAGTGAGGTGTTCTTCCTACGAGCATCCGGTGGCTAGGATTTGGCAGTGCAGGGGGCCCAGGACTTGCATGTTTTTGGTGGAGTGAGAGGGGGAGTTGAAGTGGTCAGCCACAGGATGGTGTGTGAGACCTGGAGATGTTCCCTGAAACGCTCAGTGAGTTGGTGTCCTGTCTTCCCTATGTAGAGGAGACCACATCAAGAGCAATGGACATTGTAGATGAGGTGGGTGGAAGTGCAGAAACATTTCTGCCGGATGTGAAAAGGTCCTTTGGGGCCTTTGATGGAGGTGAGATGGGAGGTATGGGTGCAGGATTTACACCTCTTGCAGCAGCAAGGGACGGTGCTGGGTAGGTTGGTGGGGGGGCATGGACCTAATGTGAAAATCATGGAGGGAATGGTCTCTGCGGAACATAGATGGTGATGGGGAGAGTAAGAAAGGATAATGCACTGTATCTGGAGATTGGTGGCGTAGAAGGTGAGGACCTGGGGAGGGGAGGACGGGGAGGGTTCTATCCTTGGTGCAATTGAAGAGTTCAACGATGAAGGAAGAGGAAGTGGAGGAAATGCACTGGAGTGCATTGTTGATCACATGGCATGGGAAATTACGGTCCTTGACATAGGCCATCTGGGATGTCCTGGAGCAGAATTGCTCCTCCTGTGAACAAATATGGCTCAAAGTTTGTGAGAGATTTGTAGCTCGGGTGCTCGTTGTTGTGGTTCTGTTCGCCGAGCTGGGAATTTTTGTTACAGACGTTTTGTCCCCTGTCTAGGTGACATCCTCAGTGCTTGGGAGTCTTCTGTGAAGCGCCTCTGTGTTTTTTTCCTGCAGCATTTATAGTGGTTTGTCTCTGCCGCTTCTGGTTGTCAGTTCCACCTGTCCGCTGCAGTGGCCAGTATGTTGGGTCCAGGTTGATATGTTTGTTGATGAAATCTGTGGGTGAGTGCCATGCCTCTAGGAATTCCCTGGCTGTTCTCTGTTTAGCTTGTCCTATAATAGTAGTGTTGTCCCAGTCAAACTCATGTTGCCTGTCATCTGCGTGTGTGGTTACTAATGATAGCTGGTCGTGTCATTTCATGGCTAGTTGGTGTTCATGGATCGTTAGCTGTCTTCCTGGTTGTCCTCTGTAATGTTTTGTGCAGTCCTTGCATGGGATTTTGTACACTACGTCGGTGACAAGCCAAACAGAGAACAGCCAGGGAATTCCTGGAGGCATGGCACTCATCCACAGATTCTATCAACAAACACATCGACCTGGACCCAATATACCGGCCACTGCAGCTAACAGCTGGAATTGACAACCGGAAGTGGCAGAGACAAATCACTATAAATGCTGGAGGAAACAACACAGAAGTGCTTCACAGGAGGCTCCCAAACACTGAGGATGTCACCTAGACAGGGGCCGAAACGTCTGCAACATAAATTCCCAGCGATGAACAGAACCCCAACAGCAAATATGGCGGTGGATTTGAGAGTAAGGAATTGTGTTTTTACAGAAAAGTGGATGGGAGGAGGTGTAGTCCAGCTAGCTGTGCAAGCCGGTGAGTTTGAAATAGATGTCCGTTTTGAGTCAGGAGGCTGAGAGGTCCAGGAACAGAAGAGAGGTGTCTGAGATGGTCCAGGTGACTGTAATGTCAGGGTGGAAGGTGTTAGTGAAGTTGATGAGCTGTTCACCCTCCTCGTGGGAGCAGGAGGTGGCACCAGTACAGTCGTCAATGTTGCTGAGGAAAAGGTGAGGGAGAGTGCTGACGTAGCTGTGGAAGATGGTCTGTTCGACATATTGTGCAAAGGGGCAGGCATTGCTGGGGCCCATGCGGGTGTCCATAGCTACCCCTTTGGTCCAAAGGAAGTGGGAGGATTTGAAGGAGAACTTGTTGAGGGTGAGGGTCTGTTCCAGTAATTGAATAAGTGTGTTGGTGAAGAAGTATTGGTTGTGCCGCCAAGGAAACTAAGGTCGTGGAGAAGATGGAGGGAGTGGACTGTGTCCCAAATGTACGTGGGATTCCTTGGACTGGGAGTGGGGCAGGGTAGTGCTGAGATAAGTTTGGTGCGATGGGAGCAGGCAGAGACAATAGGTCAACTGGGGCAGTCAGGTTTGTGGATTTTAGGTAAGAGGTAGAACTGGGCGGTGTGTGTTGTGGAACTGAGAGGTTTGAGGCTGTGGATGGGAGATCCCCTTCCAAACCCCCCACCCTCAGCTGAAACAGACAGATCAAATAACCATCGATATAATGAGTGGAAGCAAGATAAAAAACTGAGGAAATAGCATCAGTCCTCCGAATTTGATGGAGAGATTTTTTTTTAATTTCTCAAGTTTTTTTTAAATGCTCTGAGCTTTTCCTTCAAGGTGTTTTATTTGTTCACAGGCAGAGTGTGTCTAGTCTACAAATTATCAAGTCTCTGTCATATTGGTTAAAAACAACATAAAGCAACTTGTAGATGGAAACAACTTGCTTTTTTTTAGGTATTCTGCTGGAGAGAGAAGCACACAACCTCCCATTCCAGAGGCCCAAGGGCTTGTCACTATTGCTCATACCCACATGTTGTTTAGCTAGCCAATCGGAGAGTTACATAACTAGGAGCAGAGTAGGCAGTTCAGCTGTTGGAGTATGCTCCATCAGTCAATACAGTCGTAGCTCATTTCATCTCGTTCCCAACACCACATTCTGCCTGGTCTCCATAATCATTCAATCCGTTACTAATTAAAAATATGTTTATTGCCTCATTTAGATTAGATTAGATTTCCTACAGTGTGGAAACAGGCCCTTTGGCCTAACAAGTCCACACCGACCCTCTGAAGAGAAACCCACCTCCTCTGACTAATGCACCTAACACTATGGGCAATTTTACATGGTCAATTCACCTGACCTGCACATCTTTGTACTGTGGGAGGAAACTGGAGCACCCGGAGGAAACCCATGCACACACAGGGAGAATGTGCAAACTCCACACAGACAGCCACCCGAGGCTGGAATTGAATCTGGGACCTTGGTGCTGTGAGGCAGCAGTGCTAACCACTGAGCAACCGTGCCACCCCACTTTATCCCAGTATCCATTGCATTCTAGGGTAGTAACGTCCACCAAATCATGACCCTTTGAGCGAAGTAATTTTTCTTCGTCTATGATTTGAATCTGCTGCCCTGTCATTAAGTTAATGACCTTTGGCATTCACAGATTATCACAATTCTACAAACCCACCAGCAACCTGATGCCAGTCAATTCTCACTTTGCGCACACACCCCTGTCTCCTCTTGTACCTCCCCCACTGCTTGCAAAAGCACAGCGTAATCATGACCCAAAATGAGTTTGTCACTTCTTTTCTAAAAGCATAACAATTCCTTCCTCAGCCCTCTGTTGTAAAATAAATCTTTTCTCAATTCGTAATCAAAAATATAATAAAGTGAAAAGATATTAAGGTACTGTCAAGACTGAGACTTGATATGTTTTTGTTGGGTGTGGGCATTGTGGAATCTTGTCCAAAGACAATTTATTGAAGTTGAGGTGCAGCAGATTAGCCATGGTCAGATGATGAAGCAGATCCAAAGACTGAATGGCCTAATCCTGTTTCTATCTTCCTATCATGCTTTTCCTATTTTTGTTCTCATAAACACTGAATATGATGACCTTGTCGCACAGTGGACTGTCCCAGTCTCTGTACCAGGAAGTCTAGTTTCAAGTTCCTGTCCTGCATGTGTGTCATTGCATGTCCAAACAGATTGATTTTAAAAAGATTTAATAGCTTAATATAATAGTCATAAGCATATAACTATAATTACCTGATGGAAATGGATACTATTAGGTCAATGGTGGGGAACTAACTGGGTGGATGGGTATTACTGTCCTTGACTTTTAAGAGACAGACATAGATAAAAGTTTAATTAATCTGCAGATAATATTAAGAGGAGGCCCAGATATTTATTGCTGGTTCTGTAAGAATCATGTTTTGCATCTTGGTTGTTCATCTTTTTAAAGTTTTTGAAGACAGTTCTTAGACACAACATGGAAATATGTAGAGTTACTACATATAATGTTACAAACTCTGTTCAAAATTTGAAATATTCTAATTTATCTGTCACTTATTTCCTTTTGTGTTTATTGTGTGTTTTTCTTTTTAGGTGCACAGAGAAGTGATTCCAGCCCACACAGTCTATGCCTTGAATATTGAAAGGATACTAGCAAGACTTTGGCATCCTAGTCATGAGGAGTTGGAGCAGGATAAGATTCACCGTCAGAGGCTAGCTATCAAAGAGGGACTTGTTTATTGACTGATTTGGGCCAAATGCTAGCGGTCAGAGCATGTTTTGTCTCCACTGCAAGTTAATGCAATAATCATTGCATTAAGCCTGATTTCTCCTCAACCTTCATTCTATTATCTGTCAATGCTGAGCAGAGTCTGCAATATTGAGAAGTTTGAAACAAACACACATCTGGCAGCATCTGAGAGATAGAAACAGGGTTAATGTTTTACGTCCAGTCTGACTCTTTCCTGCTGAGTTTCTCCAACATTTTCTGTTTGCTTCTGGTTTCCAGCATAGACAGTATTTTGCTTTTGTTATGATGAGGCGTCGCTTTGGCAATATGTCATGAAGTGTGTAAATTGAAACAATTTTGTTAAAAATCATCATAATTCTCATAGAAATTGGTTTGTGCTTCATCAATTAAGGTATGCACATTGCAAACATCAAAAGCCAGTTTAAATATCTTCCTGTTTCTAAGTGTACTGCCTTGAAGTTAGTGAGTGTGATATTCATGTACAGATATCCTGAAATATTTGCTACTACATCAGAAGTTATGATGCATCTAAAATAAACTGGCTTGTGTTATTCCTCTGGTAAAGTACAGGATGGAATTACAAACAGAATCGTTTGTACTGAATATTCCACATCATTGTTTGAAGGCTTGCACAGTTTGTCCATTTTGTCTAGTACCTGACTACAGATGAAAACTTGGTAGTAAGTTTCAGATTCTTTTTTGTCATTGGTAGTTTTTCATAAACACAACTGAATTTTAGATATCTCATTCAATAGAAATTAAAGATTGCCAAGACAGTATAATGACACTGTGAGAATTTTATTTTTGTACAATAAATTGACAGCATTTGATCAGTATTAAGGCTATTGCCTTCTCTTGGATACACTGGTGTGTTTTTTTAACTTTTGTAGTCTGTACAAAATCGCAACTATTCATTCATTAAAATGTAAATGTATCAAAACAAGACATCCTTAAGTGATGTTGTAAAACTTTCAAACTTTCTTCTTTGAATTTGAAGTGCATCACCATAAGAAGTAACTTATTTGAAAATGATTTGGTCTACAAAGCTTATCCAAGATACATGCAGTTTAGATCCAAGACACACACAGTTTAGATCCTTCAAATCTTTTTTGCTTTGAGTGCACTTCCTGATGATTTTGATGTTATAGTGAAGCATAAAGAGTCAATTACTAAATTAATTTTGGTTTGAAATTGCTTTCAGGCATTTTCTAAAATATAGCTGCTTCCATCCTGTTGATTCACTTCCTGGTGTAATAGCTTCAATTTTTAAAGTTGCTTTGAGTTACAGGTGAATGAATTATGCTCCCTTAGTCAAATGTATTTTGCTCTTTCTTAAACATCCTCTTATATACTGCACATTTTATTGATTCACAAATGTTGGAATGGTTGTCTATTATTTAGCAAATGCTTTAATATTTGGTATTAACCTTTGGACTGACATTTATTAGTTATTCTAATACAACTTGTCAGGTTATAGCACTGAGAAGAACATTTTGATTTTTGCCAAGTTCATTGAGACCATTCTTTTCTTTTGATTATGCCATTCTTGGATCTTCAATCTTGACAAACTTGTTGGACTCTTTTCCCCTTCTGTTGGGTACTTGGACACTCCTGATCTCAAACCTAATGTGAGAGTACGCTTCAGCTTTCCTCATCTCATGAATTATTCTTACCTTAAAACCTCCCTAGGTGAGTCCATAGTTACCACTTTTGTCTTCTCCAAAGGGCCCATCAAAGCACCAGTCTCTCCGTATCTCCTCCTGGAAAGCTTTTCAGCCACAAGCAAGGCATTTGCTATCCATGAACCCACTTTGGATGCTTGCATTTTATATTCCGACTTTGACTTCATGTTCTCTACTATTTTCCAACCCCACTTGCTTCTTTGTTAATTCTGAAAAATGTGGAGCATCGAGTGACCATGAAAAGGTGCTTCCTTAACAAGAAGGTAAAATTGGGCATCTGCTGCATTTGGCAATTTGGTGCAGAGAAGGGAATTTTAAAAAAAAAATACTTGCATAGACTTTGGGCATTTATTGCCCATCTCTCATTTCCTTCAACTATTAGGCAATTTTAGTGACAACCACATTGCTGAGTGTCTGGTTTCATGTGTAGGCCAGACCATCTAGGGACAATCGTGAGCATTATGGGTTTTTAAGGCAATTGATGACAATTGTCACGGTCATCATTAGTGCAACTAGTTTTATATTCAAGATTTATTAATTAATTAAGTTTTATCAACTGCCAGGATAAGCATTAGTTTGAGCCTCTGAACACTATTCCAGTGACATTACTGTAGGCCATAATTTAATCCGTAGATGCTGCTTTTAATAGCTTATTTTACCTCATGGGTATTCTCACTTGTCTTTAAGCTGGGAATGTCTCTAAACAAGGAGACAGGCTATTTGGTATTGTGCGATAATTTCAGAATCTGGAATTCTCCATCTGAGAAAGCTTTGAATCCTTAGTTGGTGAGTATCTTCAAATTAGAGGTTGTTAGATTTTTAGGTATGAGAATATTGAGGGAGACAGGCATATGCAGAAAGGTGGAATTGAGGTGGAAAATGAGAAATCAATGTGTTGCTGTGAAGCAGTCTTAAAAGGCCAAATGGTCTACTCCAGCTCCTATTTCTTATGAGAAAAATTCTTTCCACCAATCACCTGCAGTTACATTTTCTAAATTATGTTAGAAGGATATTTTATGACCAACCCATCCTCCAAACTATATAAAAAATTGAGAATGTCAAATTACTTTTCTGAACTTGGAATGATGATTCACAGTTTGTGCACAAAATGTTTGGTGTGTCCCTTTCAGTAAACTTTTTTACGTCCTTTGAATTCATGCCAAGTATAACAAAATGCCTCGTGAGAGGTCAACTCAGATGCAAATTTTCTCCGTGTGGGACCATGTGGAAGAAGTTCAAGAGAAGATGATTCTTGCATTCTACATCTCTCAGCAGTACCGTCTGAAAAGGCAGTGGCAGTAAATTCACAAATAACTTTCAAAAGGAAGATGATCAATTGAAACGTTTACAATGCTTTGGCCCAGGAGTGGGGGAGTAGCTTTCTTGCAGCATTCTTTGTGCTCAGTGACCACCTGTTATATTTTCTGTCACTTTCCTTTGACACTGCATGTTGTGTTCTCGCTATCTCTAGTACTGTACTCTTGAGAGTGTATTGCACCCTGTAACCAAGCATAACTAATTTGACCACAACTTTTGGATGACATTAGCAACAGATTAATCTTTTTGGAATTGCATATTATTCTTTTGGATATTATACAACTTGAGAAAATCTTTTTGCCATCGAGTCTAAATTATCAAACAAAACATTGTCAGAATCATCGAATGAAAATAAGGTTGTTACAGCAAACGATTCTCTAAATACCCTTTTATAAATGTTCAAATCGCGTTGAGTACCTTCTTTAGATTGAGAGGTTTGTTATTTGATTGAAATGAAAGGCATCTGAACTGCAACTTGCTTAAGGCTGAATAGGGAAAGAGTTCAGAGTTACTACATAGCTGTAATTAATTTCTCTTTAACTTGTCTCAGCTGTTTGGATCACATCACATGTGTGTGTGTAATCTGTCTTCAGAGTTAAAAGTTAGACTCTCAGCGGTGATGTAACCACTGTTGGGTTATCACTAAACAAAAATCTGCTTTGTTAATGCCCTTTGAGAGAAATTTGCCATCCATACCTGGACTGGCCTGCGTGTGACTCAGAAACCCTTCAGACATGAGTTTGACTATTGGCTGTTGTCTGAGCAATTCAAGATTGGACTTGCCAGCAAAACTCTCATTCCATGAGCAAATTAAAAGGAAAATTGTCTGTCTGGCGAGAGGGAGAGCTGTGTTTTGCATGGGGTGGGGCCTTAAAAGGGAGATGAGTGGACCAATAAGCCTTTCAAACCTGTTCCACCATTCATTATGATCATCACTAATCATCCAACTCAATAACCTGCTTCTGTTTTATGCCCCATATCCTTTGATTCCTTTAGGTCCGGATGCTATATTAAACTTGAAACTGTACAATGTTTTTGGCGTATACATTGTATAAGTGTTCTTCTTCCTCTTTTTGCAGTTCGGGTGTGCTGTGGTCCTTTTGAACAGTGTCTTGATGCAACTTTGTTTTTCAAGGACAAGCCAAACCGAGAACAGCTGGAACTGACAACTGGAAGTGGCAGGTACAAATCATTAAGTGCCAAAGGAAATATCACAGAAGCACTTCACAGAAGGCTCCCAAGCACTGAGGATGTCACCTAGACAGGAGATGAAGCGTCTGCAACACAAATTCCCAGCTCGGCGAACAGAACCACAACAAGGTCAATGAATTAACGGCCTAAATCATCATGAATGAATATGATTTAGTAGACATTACAGGATGGCCATGACTGGGAGTTAAATACCCAGAGGTATCAGACTATTTGGAAGGACAGACAGGAAGGTAAGGGAGGTGGTGTAGCTCTGATATTCAAGGATGTCATCAGGATGGTGCTGAAAGGTGTTATAGGTTCTGTGGAGAATAAGGTTGAATTCATTTGGGTAGAAATTAAGAAATTCTAAGAAGAAAATGTCGCTGATGGGTGTAGTCTATAGGCCACCAAATAACATCACATGGGATGGGGGATTTTAATCTACACGTCGATTGGTCGAACCAGCTCAGTCAGGGTAGCCTTGTGGAGGAGTTTTGAGTGTATTCATGAAGGTTTTTTGAACAGTGTGTAATGGAATCAATGAAGGAGCAAACTATCCTAGATCTGGTCCTGTGTAATGAGACAGGAATAATTAATGACCCCATAGTTAGGGATCCTCTGGGAAGGAGTGATCACAGTATGGTTGAATTTAGAATACAAATGGAAAGTGAGAAGATAAAATCCAATACCAGGGTCCTGTGCTTAAATAAGGGAGACTAGAGTAGAATGAAGGAGGACTTGGCTAAAGTAGGCTGGAAACAAAGATTTTATGGTGGGACGGTTGATGAACAGCGGAGGGCTTTCAAAGCAATTTTTCAAAGTGCTCAACTAAAAGTATATTCCACTGAAGAGCAAGGACTGTAAGAAAAGGGGTAATCTGCCGTGGGTGTCCAAGGAAATAAGGGAGGCTATTGCAATTGAAAGAGAAGGCATGCAAAATGGTCAAGAACAGCAGGAAATCAGAAGATTAGAAAAACTTTAAACGTCAACAGAAAGCCATAAAAAGAGCTATAAAGAAAAGTAAGTTAGAACATGAGAAAAAGCTAGCACAGAATATAAAGACAGATAGCAACAGTCTCTATTTATATATAAAATTAAAAAGAATGGCTATAGTAAACCTTGGTCCTTTAGAGAGTGAGATGGGGCATTTAGTTATGGGATATGATGAAATGGCTGAGGCATTGAATAGGTGTTTTGTATCGGTCTTCACAGTGGAGGATACTAATAAAATGCCTGTTATTGACAAAGAGACGAAGGTAGGTGAGGATCTGGAAACAATCATTATCACAGAAGAGGTAGTGTTGGGTGAGCAAAGGATAGGCAAGTCTCCTTGCCCTGATGGAATGTATTCCAGGGTACTAAAAGCAATGGCAGGAGAAAAAGCAAGTGCACTTGTGGTAATTTTCCAAGATTTGCTGGACTCTGGGGCAGTTCCAGCAGATTAGAAAACAGAAATGTGATGTCATTGTTTAAAACGGGAGTTAGACAAAAGATGTGGAATTGTAGACCAGTTTGCTTAACCTCTGTAATGGGGAAGATGCTGGAGTCTTTTATCAAAGAAGAAATAGTAAGGCATCTAAGTATAAATAGTCTCGTTGGGCAGACACAGCAAAGGTTCATGCGTCACAAATCTTTTGGCATTTTATGAGGATATTGCAAACAAGGTGGACAACGGAGACCCAGTAAATGTAGTGAACCTAGATTTCCAAAAGGCCTTCAAGTTGCTGCACAAGAAGATAAAGATGCACGGCATTATGGGTAAAATATTAGAAAGGTGAGAGGACTGGTTGACTAACAGGAAGCAAGAAGTATCATAGAATCCCTACAGTGTGGAAACAGGCTCTTTGACTCAACAAGTCCACACTGACCCTTCGAAGAGTAACCCATCCAGACCCATTCCCCTACCATACATTTACTCCTAACAAATGCACGTAACCTACACATCCCTGAACACTGTGGTCAATTTAGCACAGCCAATTCACCTAAGCTGCACATCTTTGGATAGTGAGAGGAAACCCACACAGACATGGGAGAACGTGCAACTCCACATAGACAGTTGCCCGGGGCAGGAATTGAACCCAGGTCCCTGACGCTGTGAGGCAGCTGTGCTAACACTGAGACACCGTGCTGCCCAGAGTGAGGATAAATGGCTGCTATTCTGGTTGGCAATCAGAAACTAGTGGTGTGCTTCAGGGATCAGTGTTGGGATTGCAATTATTCACAATTTATATCGATGATGTGGAGTTGGCTATGTGTAGTGTGTCAAAGTTTGCAGATGACACTAAGACGAGTGGCAGAGCAAAAGACTGAAACTTGGCAGAGGAACATAGATACTTTTAAGTGAGTAGGCAAAGGTCTGGCAGATGGAATACAATGTTAATAAATGTGAAGTAATCCATTTTGGTAGAAGTAACAGTAAAAGGGATTATTACTTAAATGGTAAAAAGTTGCAGCATACTGCTATGTAGAGGGACCTGGGTGTCCTTGTGTGTGAATTGCAGAAGTTTGGTCTGCAGATACAAGTAATTTGGAAGGCAAATGGAATTTTGACCATCATTGCTAAAGGGATTGAGTTTAAAAACAGGAAGGTTATGTTGCAGCTTTACAGTGTGCTGGTGAGGCCACACCTGGAGCACTGTGTGCAGTTTTGGTGTCCCTTATTTGAGAAAGGATGTACTGGCACTGGAGAGGGTGTAGAGGAGGTTCACTGGGTTGATTCCAGAGATGAGGGGTTGGTTTATGAGGACATACCGAGTAGACTGGGATTATGTTCATTAGGATTCAGAAGAATGAGGAGGGATCTTACAGAAACATGTAAAATTATGAAGGGAATAGATAAGATTGAAGTAGAGGATGTTTCCACTGGCGGGTGAAACTAGGACAACAGGGCATAGCTTCAAAATTAGGGGAAACAGATTTTGGACTGAATTGAGAAGGAACATTTTCACCCAGAGGGTTGTAAATCTATGGAATTCCTTGCTCAGTGAAGTAGTTGACGTTATTTCAGTAAACTTTCTTAAAGCTAAGATAGATATTTTTGAACAATAAAGGAATTAAAGGCTTTGGTGAGAGTGCAGGTAGGTGGATCTGAAGCCATGAAAAGATCAGCCATGATCTTAGTGAATGGCAGAGCAGGCTCGAAGGGCCAGACAACATACCCCTGCTCCTAGTTCTTATGTTTTATTAATCAGGTGAAAAGTGAGGACTGCAGGTGCTGGGGAGTCAGAGTCGAGAGTGTGGCGCTGGAAAAGCATTGCAGATCAGGCAGCATCCGAGGTGCAGGAGAATCGGCATTCTGGGCATAAGCCTTTCATCAGGAATGCTCATTCATGCCTCACAAATTTTGTAGGTAAAAGGCTTGTGTTCATATGGAAAAAAAGCATGCAGACAAATGTTATTATTCCATATTGGGTTGAGCGGAAGAAAAAAGCTAGCTTTAAAGCAACTTGTATTCATTTGGTATGTTTCACATAAGAAACCCGTGGTACCTTGCGGGAGATCAATGAAATGCAATTTGGGATAGCCACTGTCGTGGAGAAAATATGGAGAATCACCAAGATTCGCAGAGAGTTCTTCAAGAAGTAGGTCTTTGCAAACAAAAAACCGTGACACTGAGAAAGCAGATCTTCAAATGCCCCCAAACCTCAGGGTCCATGGATTTTTATATCTTTTTTTTCATATTTCTGTTAGCTTATCAGCATGTCCAACTGTATTAATCAAAGTACCTCACTCTAGCTACACAATAAACAAGTTATGATATTTCCCATTATCTCTTTAGAATAACATTAAGTAGAATGTATAACTAATGTTACAGTTAGATATTTATTAACACCTCTGCTACAGTGATCTTCCATTCCAGACTAACCTGTCATGATAGATATTTAGCTATTCCATCGATTACAATAGTCTCCTGTCTCAAGCTGACTCTTCTTTTAATTAGATATTTTAATGTCATGTCCCAAATATTTATGGTCCCAATCCTGTCATAATGACACTTAACAGGGAAATTAGCTCTATTAACTGTTATCTCCTCTCACCATAGTGATCTTTCAGCCTTAACCTTACTTTGCTAATTGGCCTAAGAGCATTCCACTATTGTTATCCCATCTTGCCTTCCACAGATCACAGATTGCCAGTGATCTTCATGCTTTAACCCTCCCCATGCTTTCATGCTCTTTATTTTCCATATTCCCCCCTTTTTAAGATCTACCGGACTCACCTAGAGAAAGAAGTCAATAAGCTCAGCCCCTTCCGTGCCCAGTACAAACAATGTAGGTCCCAACACTGACTAAATAATTTTCAGAGTCTTAGACCTAAAGGTTTCTTCCTCCATTCCTGGGGTCCCTTGGGCCAAAAGCCTGTTCTCCAATAACCAGGACAGGGTAAAAGACCCAAGATCATTCACAATCTAGGACCCACGCATTCTTCAGAAGTATCATTGACGTCCCCACATGGACATATTCCTTGCACTGTGGCGGTTGTCAGATCATCTTGGCAAGCGGTGGGGTTCCGTCAGAGGAGTAAGCACTTCTTAGGGTAGCTGAAATGGCCACAAGTTGCCGTGTAGTGATGCAAACTAAAAAGGACTTAATAAAAGGTAAAGCGCAACAAAAGACGAAGGTGACAACAAGTAAAACCACACCTATAATAAGACCAATCTTGACAAACCATGCTCCCCAAGTCCCTAATATTATTCAAGCAAAAGCCTGATGACCAAGCCCGCACTGTCTTTTAACTCCTGTCTTAGATTCTTTCGTTTTTCCATTGCTTCAGTAAAAGTTTCCTCAGGGCTAGTGTTGTTAGGTATAAAGGTACAGCAATGCTCTCCCAAACATCTCACAAACCCTGCCTTTTTCTGCCAGTATCCAATCTAAAGCCTGTCTGTTTTGCCATGTCATTTTGGTAGTAGCATCCAATTGTTCTCCCAAGGCCACGAGGGCATCATCAGTATAATTGATAAATCTCTGCTGGTTGTAATAAATGTAAATAATCCATTCAGCATTCTTACTAAGCCCTATCACTGGGATGGAGCCTCCCAGCCCGCGGCAATCTCATAGCGGGCCTTAAACTCATTAGGAATAGTCTCTTGGCTGTCTTATGCTATCAATCTGAATTGTTGGATCAGGGATTTAGCATTGCTTAGTTCAGTGCAAAGCTGACTGTGACGTAGCATCAAGTTACACGTGTGCCGCTGTAACTACCTCATGTAGGAGCATTACGCGGGCACAGCTGCCACTCTTTTCTTACCACACAGCCACCAGGTATCTGCTAGTGGGACGCATTGAGAATTTAAAACAGCCCCAGATGTGGTGTCCACCTTGAGTTCAATCGTATTCCTGTAAAGACCCTTAAAATAGCCGACTGGTGTGGAGCCATTTCGCTTAAAGCATTCAAAACTCAACCCTTCCCGTATCCTGAAAGCAGCCATGGGGAATGTGTAATAAGTCTTACAGCTGGACCATGGGGTACTATAGCCACAGCACCATTGGAGTTACTGCCTGCCCACATCATCCTGCTGATAGAACATAAAGGCCTGAAGTAGGAGGCACTAAAAAGGGCAATGGGATTGCATGCAAGTTGATGCATCATCCACGTTAACAGGTCAGCTAGAGTGCTGCAAACGCCATTGAGTACACGTGATCGAGTTATAAGGCATAAGGACAACAGAGTATGAGGGGGTTGCCTTAGTACACAAGAAACAGTCCTGTCTAGCCATCATTACAGCCGTGTAGTTTGCCCATTGATCCCAGTGATTGTCACAGGCGCAAACCCATGTTAGGGCAGCAAGGTCTGCACTCCTAAAATGTCTTTGCCTCCCAGCCTGAGTGACCCTGGCATTACCAGTCCCGTCTGCCAGGTTAATTTTCTCCAAGTCTGAGTATGCAGGCCTGGCATTAGATGGGGGGGTATCAGGGCATTCTCCATGTCTTCCCCATCCCCACTCCCAGGAGAACTATGCTCCACAGCTCCATCACAATCATTTCTGGAATGATCAGTATCCCCAAGAACTTCACATCTACCTTGTGCGGAACCTTGCTGAGGGGTACCAACCTTTTTTTGGCCTGCCCATGTCCAGGTTCCTCAGCCTCAGCTCCAGTTACCTCAGTGTTAGAGTTAGTTTGTGCTGGTGAGAGAGCTTTAGCACAGTGTTTAAGGTGGTACCATAAGTTTCGCCCTTCCACTTGGGTGGCGATAGGTAATGCCTTAGTCACTACGAAAGGTCCCTCTCTCCTCTGCTCATTCCGATGTCTTTGAAAAACCCACACGTACACCCAATCCCCGAGCTTAATAGGTCCTTCCACGTTGACAGGTGTCGATTCCCTTTGTGTTTCCTGCAGGTGGATAGTCTCATGTATCATAGATAGCTGCTGCATATATTGTTTAAGTTCTAAGCTTAACCGCTCCAAGCTAGGGCCTTTGTATGGGCCTCTCCACTGGCACAGGTCTACCTGTGAGCATCTCATGCGGTGTAAGATTGGTCATGCAATTAGTCTGCATGCAATAACTCATTAATGCCAGCAGTAGCGCATCAACCCAATTAAGGCTGGTGCTTGTGCAGATCTTGTTTAATTTGACTTTCAATATCCTATTAATTCTTTCCACCATACCCTGTGACTGGGAATGATACATGCACCCAAACCTCTGCTTGATTCTCAAACACTGCAACACCAATTTAGTTACTTCCTGAATGAAGGCAGACCCATTGTTTGATCTAATTTCCGACGATATACCAAACCCTGGGATAACTTCATTTGTCAGAAATGTCACGACTGTCCCAGCTCCTGGTTTCAACCTTATTTCCACTGGGCTAGCTGATTTCACTCTCCCCACATCTGTATCGTGCTGTGACCACAAAGTGGCTGATAATGCATCCAATTGCTCATTACTATATTGATCATCTTCCTCCACTGTCAGTGGCACGCTCCACTGGGGTGTTACCTTGACTTCCTTTGGATTCCTTGTCAATTTGCAGCAGGCTGGGATTTTAATACAGCTGCTATCCCTGGATTCCCAAACCCCTGTCGTGAGCATATGTCATTCCCTAACTGTTTCTACATGCATGGCCATAGGTCCTACGTATTCAGATTGATATCCCTTATTTACCAGTAAGGTTACATGTGGTGCAGTGCCTGGTACTCTATACCACTTTTCCAGGAACACATTTCTCTCTATTTGCAGGATCACTCCCTGCTTCCCTAATACTATTGCTTCACTTCTCAAATGTTGTGGAGCAGTGACTTCCTGCTGCCACTGCCTCTCAAATACCTCATCCTGAGACTCATCAAATATCACTGTACAGTGCCGCTCAGACTTAGGTGGTCTTGCTTTAGTCAACATCGTCAACACTTCTGCTTCCCACATTTCCCAAATATCTTGATTATCACTTGCTATATCCCCTAGCCAATAAACATTAACATCTTTAACTTCTTGCATCACCAATTTTGTATTGGCCTTTTCTATGACCAAGCCCTGCTGTGTACACTCCAATCTTACCTCTAACTGTAGTAAAGCATCCCTACCTAATAAGTTAATTGGCATCTCTTTAGACACTAATATTGACAGAAATCTAATCTAATCTAAAACTATCTCCCTACCCATTGATGATCTTACTGGAGCTGTAAATTGAGTTAACTGTGATTTCCCTGAGAACCCTACAGTTTTAACAAATTTGCTTGACATGGGAAGGTGAGAGGCATACCGCCGCTGTATACAAGTGTATATAGCTTCAGTATCTATCATCACCGCTATCTGTTGCCCTTGTATATTAACTTGTAATACTGTTTTTTGATCAGCCTCCCATGCTACTACAGGGTAGTGCCCCTTCCCACCCAGGTTCTCAGGGAATTCCTAGCACATCCCATATGGATTAACAGGTCCTGCTGGGCCTGTAAGTGCCGTCTAGGCCCGCTGTAGGACAGAGGGGGCCTGGTCCAATAAGGGCAATTCCTCCTAAAGTGGCCTGATTGATGGTATCCCCAGCACATCATTTCTGATCCCCCTTGAACCTGATTATTTATATGTACCTTAGTCCCCCATTCCTACGTCCCTGTCCTTGGGAACCCCAGTTCTGTTTAGGCTGTTGTTTAAATCTGCTCTGTCCTGGATACATCACCCGCGGGAAAGCTTCTCTAAAAACCCCCATTGCTGGCATGGGACTTTCTGGCCCCTGTCTGGCTACCTGATAGGACCCACCTTGCGCTGGCACTTGGTTCACGCCAGTGTTGATTACTGTGTCAGTTCTTACTTGCAACACCTTTTTAGCCTTCTCTTTTTCTTTCTTTTTAAGCTCTTCGAGCTGCATTTGTACCAGCTTCCTTTGCACCTCCTCCTGCTGTTCAGACAGTTTCTCTTTGTCTTTTCGAAACCTTACAGCTGCATGATCTCGAAATTCTCTAAATAGCTCATTGATAATGTCAGACCCACCACTTCCTCCAGTCTTGACCTGACTTGGGAGGGTATTGCCTCAATAATGGAATTTCGGAATATTGTGGTCAGCAGCTGATTAGTGTCTATGTCATGCTCTATTTCCAGCCTCCATTTTTTAAACTCCAAGTAGGCAGCCAGATTTTCACTTTCGCCCAGTGGATCCCCTCTCAGAACCTGGGGGTCCATTTTGGTTCTCTTAAAGCCTGCCGTACATTCAGTCTCACTCGATCAAACCCGACCCCATCAATCATTGGATTGCCTGCCACATTTTTCAAACCGGTTCGGACCATTATTTCCTTTAACCTCATGAGCCCTACCAACCTCACCAGCAGTGCCTTCAAGTCTCCTATAGCCAGCAATCGCCCTGTGGTTTCATCTTCAAAAGCCTTGATCCACTTTCCCCTCCCTCACGTAAACTGGGCAGTGCATTCTTCCGCTCTTCCAGATCCTGAGTTTCCCAAGGAATGTATTGTGGGTTTTTCCCCTCTTTTATAAGGAGCGATAGCATCCTTCCCTGTTGGCCCTTTTTCCTTTTACTGACACTCCTCAATAATTCCCCCTCAGGCTCTGAGTTCGGTGCTATTTCTAATTCCTCCCATTCTTTAGGTATTAAGACCTTTTTCTTTCCTGGTATCTTATCATCCCTTTCTGCTTGCTCTGTGTCACCTTCACTGCTTTTCTCTTCAGCCCTTCTTTTGTATTGCAATGAGTATTCCTCAATTGCTTTTTATTCCCTTAGCCCACACAGTACACTAATCCCATGTTTCAGCTTTTCTTGCTCTTGTTGAATAGTTTCTATTTGCTCTTGCCTGTCCCCTTTCTCTCTTTCTCTTCTTTCCCTCAGTTAATTTTTGTCTTCCGCACTTCCATCCCATTCGAACTGTCCCTCTATTTCTACTGTTCCCTTTATTACTGGACACTGTTTCTCAATGCCTCTTCATTCAAGTAGGGAGGAGGTCTATTCAGCTCCTCCACATCTGGGTATAGAGGGAGGCTGATTCCTGCTTTTCTGTTTCCCGTTAACTGCTCAGCTTGTTCTTTGCAGCTTTCCTAGTCACCACAGGTGCCTGACAAGCTACCTTCAGTTCCTCACCCTCCTCCCTGAAAAGTTTCAATGTTTCCAACTCCTGATCCCTCTTTTGGTTTCTATTTTCAGATTTATCTTTCGGCCTATAGATCTTAATAATCATTCCATCTCATTGCACATATATATATATATCAAAGGTACCTTCTTTTGACCATTTAATCAATAAATCCAGAGTTCACTTTTCCCATTTGTCAGAAATTTTTACAATATCATTTCTTGCCACTGGAAATTTCTTACTCAGTATCTCCAAGTGCAGTCCCTTTATCCATCCTAACATATATTTCAGTCCAGCTAATGTATTATCTTTGCTCTCATAAATCACTTCTTCATACCATTCAAGTCCGGTAGGGCTTTGTCAACTGTATAAGCAATCCCTAACTTTATAACTTGCAATTGCCCCTTACCAATCTACCAATTCCTAAACGTCCTCAATTGCAGCTAGTTAATACAAACAACCTATTCTCATTCATTCAGCCTAAACCAACCTAACACTGCACCTTCACTAAGGTTTCTTGAAAAATTTCTCTCTCAAAAAAAAACTGTCTTAAATTCTTATAGTACAAAATAAAATCAAAATACCCCAGGCTCTCAAGCTTCAGGGAAACAAAACACAAACATCTAACCACCAACAAACAATTATGCACACAAATCAGATCACAATGGTTAAACTATAAAGTCATACACACACTCAGAGCCTAGCTGCAAACAGCCAGGAGCTCGGCTATAAATCTCTCTCTCTCTCACTCACTCACAGCCAGAGCCTTACTTAAACAGACCCTTTGTTCATTTCCAAAAGTCTAATTATCCTACAGGCTTTGTCTAAAACATTCAACAGTCTAGTAATACTTTAACACTATGACTATTCTCTGCTACTTTACGTTTAACCATCCACTACCAATCTGCCAGCTTTCTAAACATTCCTGAAGAAGGGCTCATGCCCAAAACGTCGATTCTCCTTCTCCTTGGATGCTGCCTGACCTGCTACGCTTTTCCAGCAACACATTTTCAGCTCGGCTTTCCAAACAGGTCTATCAGCGCTTTCTGTAAAACAATTTCCCCTTATTTATTCTATCTATCAGGTCTTATATTCACCACATGTAATTTTACTCAGACAATTACTACATTCTATTCTTACTCACCCCTTACCCCACTGCATAGTTTTCTTGACCAATTCTCCACGTCTCCTTCAACTGCAATTTACCCCTCGCCTTTGGATATTGGATCAGTGACACCCTCCGGCAGGTTCCCACACCTCCAAGTCCCCAAGGACTACTCCAAGCCTGCAGAATATAGTCTGAATTCACAGCAAAAATGCTAACCTTTTTTTGTTGGGTACCCTGATTCTGTCAGTCTCAGGAGTGCTCCCGGTGGACCGAGAAGCACCCTGTTACTGCCGCCCTCTGTCCAGGTGGGTCTCTTTTCCACCCTGCTCGCAGTGCCAAATTTATCATGGGGAAAATGTAGAGAATCGCCAGGAGACGCAGAGAGTTCTTCAAGAAGTAGATCATTTATTTGCAAACAAAAAACCGTGACGCTGAGAAAGCAGATTCCTGAATTCCCCCGAACCTATGAGTCCATGGATTTTTATAATTTTTTTATCATGTTTCTGTTAGCTTACCAGCATATCCAACTATATTAATCGAAGTACCTCACTCCAGCTACACAATAAACCAGTGATGTTAATTTCCATTATCTCTTATATTCGACTTAATGTTATTCTAATGTCAAGGTTAGATATTTATTATCACCTCTGCTGCAGTGATCTTCCATTCCAGACTAACCTGTCATGATAGATATTTAGCTATTCCATCGATTACAATAGTCTCCTGTCTCAAGCTGACTCTACTAACTATTAATTAGATATTTTAATGTCATGTCCCAAATACCTATGGTCCCAATCCTGTCATAATGACACTTAACAGGGAAATTAGCTCTACTAACTGTTATCTCATCTCACCATAGTGACCTTTCAGCCTTAACCTTACTCTGCTAATTGGCCTAAGAGCATTCCACTATTGTTATCCCATCTTGCCTTCCACAGATCACAGATTGCCAGTGATCTTCATGCTTTAACCCTCCCCATGCTTTCATGCTCTTTATTTTCCTTACCACCTAGGAGATATTGGGAAAGATGACCAAAAGCTTGCTCTATTAAAGCTTTACAGAGTATCTTAAAGCACGAAAGTGAAAGTTTGGGAGAGAACAGAGTAGGCGTCATCAGTACACAAACTGGTTTCCCAGGTCACAACATGTAGGTGGTTGATGTCAGTCATAGGCATGCTAGTACAAGTATTGCAGCAAACATCTGTAGAATGTGAAACTTTCAAATGACATGAACAACTTCCCACGAAGGTCAGGGCAGTCTGGAGTTTCACTTCAGTCCCTTGGGAATTTTCTGAAGCCAGCAATTACAGCAGAGAACAGCTTTCTCACAGGCCTGCCTGACAACCAGGACAGTGTCCCAGAAAAAAGTGACCTCAACCTTCACACCCTTATTTGAGACTGTGCTCCTTCTTTCTAGACAAGGGACATATCCTTCCTTTGCACACTCTGTTGATCCCTGTATGAATTTTGAATGTTTTAGTGAGATCATCTCTCATTCTTGCAAGCTCCAGAGAATACAAGTAAATTTTAGACAGTTAGGGAAAGGAGACCACATACAGAGAGAGACAGCCCGATTAAATATAAAGTTTGGGAAATTTGCTGGCAATGTAGGAAGTCTGTACACGGGAATGGAGCGTTTTTGGATTGCTTTCTTTTTGACTCGTAGTTCATCAGGGTTTTTAAAGGTTAATTGAAGCCCAGGATCAGGGGCCAGCACTAGAGTGATAAACCTTAAGTTTATTGGTTTTTGATAGCTACTAGTTTGACTATCCATTATAGGTTACTTTCAGATTGAAGGTAAATTGGGGAAATATTTCCTGGCTACAAACCAAAAGACCAGTACGAATTTTTAAAAAAATAAGAACTGACTAAATAAGAAGTGAATAATTAAAATAGAGATGCTGGGCCAGGCGATGTATTGTACCCACATGATGTGGGAGTTGGTGGGTTCCATTGTGGTTCAGAGTGACCATATCTATAGCAAGTGTTGGTTGCTTAGAGTTTATGAGCTAGAGTCTGAGCTTCGAACACTCCGACACATCAGGGAGCGGGAAAGTTACTGGGACATTATGTTTTGGGGTGCGGTCACACCCCTTAGATTAATTACCTCAAATCCAGTGAGTGGTCAGGGGCAGAATGGTGTGTCCATGAACGAGGTAAGTCGAGGAATCCCATGAGGTAGTGCTGAAGGATCCTTACCCCTTGACATTGCCTAGCAGGTTTGAGATTCTCACTGCCTGTGTGGATGAAAATGGGCACTGTAGGAAGGATGAACAAACTGGCCATAGCATCGTGGTACAGGGAGCCATTCAAGAGCGGAGGGAAAAGAGAAATGTAGTTGCGATCGGGAACAGTGGTCAGGGGAATGCACACTGTTCCCTGTGGCCAAGATTGAGAGGCGTGAAGGCTGTGTTGCCTGCCTGGTGCTTGGGATCAGGATACCTCATCTGGGCTACAGAGGAACTTGGAGTGGGTGGGGAAAGATTTAGTTATTCTCATCCACGTAGATGCTAATGGTAAATTAGAAAGAGGAATGAGGTTCTGCTTAGGGAATGCAAGCAGCTAGGGGCTAAACCAAGAAGCAGAACCAAAAAGTAATAATCATCAGGTTACTACCTGAGCTATGAGCAAATTGGCTTGGGGCCAACAACTTGGATAAGCAAGTAGCTCAGAGATTAGTGTGGGAGAAACGGGTTTGAATTCATGGTACCGGAGAAGGAGGGAGCCGTTCTAATGGGACCGGAGTCCTGATGAATTGCACAACTCGGGCAGTGGATAGGACTTTAAATAGCAGGGAGGGGTTCAGTTGTGTGGAACATAATGGAAAGAGTTCACGCTAGGGAGGTCTCAGCTGAAGTTAAAGTTACCAGACCAGGACAGAGAGTTTGGAAAGGTTGAGAAATTTAACGTCAGGCACTGCAGAAAAGGGACGACAATGAGAAGGAGTCAATCAATGCAGGACTGAAGGTGTTGTACTTAAACACACATAGTATACAAAACAAGGTAAGTGAGCATGTATCACAGATTGAAATTGGCAGGTACAATGGTGTGGGTATCAGAGAGAAATCGCTGCAAGGAAATGAGGGCTGGGAACTAAATATCCGTGGATACACATCCTATCGAAAGGACAGGCAGATGCGCGGGGGTGGGGGGGTCAGGATGGCCTTTTTGGTACGAAATGAAATTAAAACAATAGCAAGAAGTGATATGAAGTTGAAAAGCTTAGAATCTGTGTGGGTAGAGTTGAGGTACCTCAAAGGATAAAAGACCATGACGGGAGTTGTGTACAGGCCTCCTAGCAGTAATCAGGATGTGGGGAAGAAAATAACTCAGGAGATGGAAAAGGCACGTAAGAAAGGCACTATTAGAATAATCATGGGGAACTTCAATATGTGGGTGACCTAGGAAAATCAGTTTGGTAGTGGATCTCAAGGAAAGGGATTCGTGAAATGTCTACGAGATGGATTTTTGGAGCATCTTGTGATGGAGCCCATTAGGGAACGTGCAATTCTCGAATTGGTGAAGTGTAATGAGGCAGACTTAATTAGGGAGCTGAAGGTGAATGAACCCATAGGGGGCAGTGACCATTCTATAATATGACATGAAGGCTGAGAGATAGAATCAGCTATAACAGTATTATAATTGAGTAAAGGTCACTATAAAGACATGAGGCAGGAGCTGACCAGAGTTGATTGGAGGTGAGCCTAGCAGGGAAGACATTAGAGCAGCAATGGTAAAGATTTCTGGGGGAGTTTGGGATCCACAGCAGAAATTCATCCAAAGGAAGAAAAAATCATTAATGGGTGGATGAGGCAACCATGGCTGATAAGGGAAGTCAGGGACAGCATAAAAGCCAAAGAAAAAACATGAGAAAAATGTAGTAAAGGTGAGTGGGAAACCTTTCAAAACCAGCAGAGAATAACTAAAAAAGCAATAAGGGAGGAGATGATGAAATATGAGAGTAAGTCAGCTGGTAATATAAAAGTAGATTGCATGAATTGTTTTTAGATATCTATTAAGTGAGAAGCAAGAGTGGACATTGGCCCATTTGAAAATGAGGTGGGAGAACAAGTAACAAAAAGCAAAGCAATGGCAGAGGAGCTAAATCGGCACTTTGCGTCAGTTGTCAAAGTGGAAGACATCAGCAGCGTATCAGATCTTCAGGAGAGTCAGGAGGCAGAGGTGAGTGTAGTTGGCATCACTAAGGAGAAACTGTTGGGGAAGCTGAAAAGTCTGAAGATGAATAAATCACTCAGAGCAGATGGACTACACACCAAAGTTCTGAAGGAAATTGCTGAGGAGATTGCAGGGGCATTGATGGTGATCATTCAGGAATTGCTGGGATCAGGGAGGGCCCGAGAGGGCTGGAAAGTAGCTAATACAACACCCTCGTTTAAGAAGAGAGGGAGGCAGAAGACCAGAAGCTATAGGCCAATTAGCCTGACTTCAGTCATCGGTAGAATTTGAGTCCATTATTAAGGGGGAGATTGCAGAGTACTTTGGAAGTGCATGGTAAAATAGGGTGGAGTCAGCTGGCTTTGTCAAGAGGAGGTCATGCCTGACACATCTGTTAGAATTCGTTGGGAAGGTAATGAGCAAGTTAGACAAATGAGAGGTAGTAGATATGATTATTTGGATTTCCAGAAGGCATTAAACAAGGTACTGTGCAGAGACTCGGACCTGAAGACACAGCCTCAGAGTGAAGAAAAGGCCCTTTAGGACTGACTGAGGACTTTAGGGACAAATTACTGCAGATGGTAGGATCTGTACTGAAAATAACAAATGCTGGAGATCACATTGGGTCAGACGGCATCCATGAAAAGAGAGTAAGCTAACGTTTTGAGTCCAGATGACTCTTCATTTTAAAATGTTAGCTAGCTTGCTCTCTCTCCATGGATGCTGTCTGACCTGCTGCTGAGGAGGAATTTCTTCAGCCAGAGGGTGGTGAACTCGTTGCTGCAGAGGGCTGTGGAGATCAAGTAATTGAGTATACTTAAGGCAGAGGTAAATAGGTAAAGGAGTCAAGGGTTACAGGGAGAATAGAGGAGAAAGGTGTTGAGATACATATGTCATGATCGAATAGTGGAGCAGGTAGTGCGCTAAATGTCCTAATTCTGCACCTTATCTGATGGTCTCCATTTCCAGTCTATTTAATTTTTCTTCAAAAGGCAACCCCTTCATCCCAGAAATTAGTTTGGCGAGCTTTTATTCCACTCCTTCTATGGCAAGTTTAACTTATGTTGGATAAAGGGTTGAAACTAAACACAATGCTTTGAGCATAGTCTCTATGAGTGAAATGAGATTTCTTTATGTCTATCATCACATTCTCTTCAACAAATCTTTCTAAGTGCTTGTTCTGCCTGCATGTTAACATTCAGTAAACCATAAACAGGGACACCCTAGTAGAAATGCTATGTGTTTGTTTCTCCTGTTGGAATTGATAACGTCCCCTTTCTCTATATTGTCCATCTGCCAAATTTTTACTCAGTCACCTAACTTCTCCGAATTCTCTTGAAGTGCCTGTATGCTCTTCGCAACACACCCTGCCAACTGATTTATTGTTCACCGCAAACTTGGAAATATTATATTTATTTCTTATATTTGAGTGGTCAGTACAAATAATGAAGAGCTGACACATAAACACAAATGGTTCCAGCTCACACTGAGTCACAGCTGAGTGTAAAGTCTGTTTATAAATTTGTTTTGTATTTTTGAGAGTTGGGTTGAAATTTGAAAAGGACTGTTTCAAACAAAAACAAATACGGCACATTTGATAAACTTGACCTGACCCTGATTGTAAATGCTGTTTCCATTGCTGTTTATTTAAGCAGTGGGGGTAGTTGCTTCTGACAAACTGGAACCAATGCAAGTGTACAATAGGAAGTTCGGTCAGCAATGCATAGCTGATTGACAGCTGGTCACCACTTCACAGATCAATGAGAAAGGCCTTCTGTCTGCTAACATCAATGTGATTGGTTCTAAGGTAGCTGAATAGCTTGTGAGTATGATTGTTTGGTCGGAAGCCATCTGACCACCAGAAAAGACGATGCTGTTCTTCCCTCTACAGTGAAGAAACACCTCATGCCTGAAGGAAACCTGATTTATTTCCCTCCATTGGTTGCTATAAGCTGTGGCTTTTAACCAATTAGTCAGAGACTGCGTAATTGTTCAACCAGTCACCCTATGCTTCCTAAAAGCAAATTAAGGTACCTGACGGTCTTGACAAGCCAGAGGGATCAGTAAACTGTGTGGACAAAGTGAATTATTTGTCGCCTATAGACAACATCCAACAACATTTTCTGCCCCTTACTATTTAATAGTCCCTCCCAAACTTATTCCAAACTACAGAGCTAAGGTCATCATCCCTCACGACTGCTCTAATTCCCTCTAATTAGCTGAACTATCTCACAAGCTTTACCAAACTCCCTGTCATTGAGTCATAGAGATTTACAGCACGGAAACAGACCCTTCGGTCCAACACGTCCGTGGCGACCAGATATCCCAATTGAACCTTCTCTCACCTACCAGCACCCGGCCCATATCTCTCCAAACCCTTCCTATTCATAGACCCATCCAGATGCCTTTTAAATGTTGCAAATGTACCAGTCTCCAATACTTCCTCTGGCAACTCATTCCATGCATGTACCACCCTCTGTGTGAAAATGTTGCCCCTTAGATCCCTTCTAAATTTTTCCCCTCTCACCCTATACCTATGCCTTCTACTTCTGGACTCCCTCACCTCAGAGACCTTGTCTCTTTATCCTATCCATGTACCCTCATGATTTTATTAACTCTATCAAGCTACCCCTCAGCCTCCAATACTCCAGGGCAAAAAACCCCAGCCTATTCAGCCTCTCCCTATAGCTCAACTCCTCCAACCCTAGCAACTTCCTTGTAAATCTTTTCTGAACCCTTTCAACTTTCACAGCATTTTTCCTATAGCAGAGAGACCAAAATTGCACACAATATTCTAAAAGTGGCCTAACCAATGTCCTGATGAAGGGCTTTTGCCCGAAACATCGATTTCGCTGCTCGTTGGATGCTGCCTGAACTGCTGTGCTCTTCCAGCACCACTGATCCAGAATGTCCACAACAGGCAGCCACAACATGTCCTCCCAACCCCGAGTATATTCAATACTCTGAACAATAAAGGAAAGCATAGCAAACACCTTTTTCACTATCCTATCTACCTGAGACTCCACTTTCATGGAATTATGAACTTGCACTCCAAGGTCTCTTTGTTCAGCAACACTCCCCAGGACCCCACCATTAAGTGTATAAGTCCTGTCCTGATTTGCCTTTCCAAAATACAGCACCTCACATTTATCTAAAGTAAACTCCATCTGCCACTCCATGGTCCATTGGCCCAGCTGATCAAGATTACATTGTATTCTTAGGTAACCTTCTTTGCTGTCCACTACACCTCAAAGTTTGGTGCCATCTGCAAACTTCCTACCTTAGTGTCTCATACCCTTACATATTGAAGTCCCTGCTTTGGTTTCCTTGTAGCCATGTATCTGTAACTGCTGCCAGAGTTTATGATTCATCTGTTGTATTGCACATGCCGTGGGTCATCTATAAAGTTCTTGATTCAGTTCTGACCCTATCGCTTGGCAAATTCTTATGTTTGCAATCACTGTCCCTTCCTGACATTCTTTGATTCTCTTTGCTACTTCATCTATTGTCTTGTCGTTTTCCTTACTTGATTTTTCACTATATGTAGCCTCTGGGTTCTCGATGTTAGCTGTAGATAACAGTATCCACCCCACGAACTGTACTATCCCCTATTATGACCACACTTCCATTAAATCTCTCCACTTGAATGGTTTCCTGTAACTTAATGCTCATCTACACTACAACCTTGTCTTTTATCCATTCAAACCACAGGAATCTTAAACCTGTTGGAAACATGCAAAGGTTGAGGCTCTTGTGCATTCCCACCTTGTTGGCTTCCTTTATCTGCTTGAAATGCAGTCATCTCGTTCTGTCCCTGGCTACTGACCAAATCAGATAATGCTAGTCTAGCGGTTGTTAATGCCTTCTTGAACAAGGTGTTTAGGTAAGGTTCCTCCTCTTTGCTGGATTGCAATGCCTGTAGTCCAGCCTCCAGCTCAAAAACTCTGAGCAGACGCCCAACCCAGGGTGCAGACACACCATAGATAGGTTGCCTTGGATTATTGTGGCATCCATGAACTCCCACATGCAGCAACAGTGACACATCACTTATCCTGCCATTGTTATTGTGTTAAATAAATGCTATTTTTTTCCAATTTATTTATAATTTTTTCATTCTCCCAACTCCAGACTTATATTCTGTGAACCCAAGGCAACACTTGAAGAAGACCTATTGAAATTAGATGTCCTTGAGCCAAAAGTGCTTGTTCTTTTCCCCCAGCACCCATGTCGTGTGTGTGCAGGTGTAGAAATCTGTGAAGAACAATGACTGCAGAAATCTTTATTCATGTTGCACCACCAGGAAGAAAGGAAATGCCCACGTGGCCAGTGACAAGGAATGCCCTTCTCTTCAAGGGCAATGCCTACATGAACGAAAAAGTGAAAGGGAGGGCAGGAATTAAATCAAAATAAAATTGGAGGGGCAACCGAAAGTTCTTTATTCACTCTTTGAAACATGTGTTTTTAATCTGGAAATCGTACAGAATGTGAACTTTGAAAGGAGATTGTTAGTTTTTGTGCATGTAATTTGTCTTGAAGTGCTCCTTTCATTTAGTTCTGATCCTAGCATTTGAAATAGTCTAAGCTTTTTAAGTAAAATGTCTGTAGCAAAAGAAAACCCTTTGTCAGTGTCAATCAGAATATGGGACAGTAATAAGTTGGCACTACAGGCATTTTTGATGGTTCATTTGCACTGAGAGTCTGAATAATTTCCATGCACCATTTATTTCATTTACCTATTGCATTCCCAGTTACCTTCCCCCCCAACCCCACACCACCCCTCCCCCATTTATCTCTCAGCCACCCCGGCCCACAAGCCTTGTTCCTGATGAAGGGCTTATACCTGAAACATCGATTCTCTGCTCCTCGGATGATGCGTGACCTGCTGCGCTTTTCCAGCATCACACTCTCGACTCTGATCTCCAGCATCTGCAGTCCTCACTTGCTCCACCAGTTATTTCATGTCATGCTGAGCTGTCAATTTCTCCACAATTCCATGTGTTCGATCTGGACTTCTGCTCTGCATTTTCTCAAGTCCTTTCAGGTGCTTCCAACACTATGCACCATTTTGCACAATTGAAAAATTAGATGTGGTTTTTGAACATTAACTATGCTTAGATTTTGAGAATTTACTTCTGAGATTAAAGTGTCCAACTTGTGTTGCTTTCAAGTATTTATTTATTTTGAGACCCGCAACATTAAGTACTGTCAGACTTCGAAACAAAGCTATCATTTGTTGCTTTTGCCAATTTTATCTTTATTGTGTCTCTGCTGGGGAGTTTGACTTGCGAAACAAAAGCAAAATTCTTCAAAAGCTGGAAATCTGAAACACAATTAAAATTTCAAGTCCAAACATGACTTCTCCAGAATGCTCCAAAGAAGTCATCAGGCTCAAAAGGTTAACCTGTTTGTCTTCCCATCAGTGTTGGTGACATTTATAATGATCTTGGAGCCAGATTATTATATGTCATTGTTCAATCCCATGTGGCTATGTCCTCAGAAAGAAGTTGGAGGTGGATTGCTAAGGGGGTCATGCAACTATTAACCCTGAATTAACTATTAATCATTTGTTATCAGAAAAATGATTCCACCATCTATGCTTCATCTGTAGGACAGTAATTGATTCAACTTTGCTCATCGAGACAGTATTTCAGGTGATATATTGCCATAAAGTGGACTCTGAGTACTCAAGTCTGAAAGCTGGTAAAGCTATAGTACTGAAGCTGTACTGAGATCACTTTCTGATCTTTCTTGACCATTCAATTTTTAATAGACAAGATTAAAGTTGAAATAGGCTTTCCCATGCTCCCCTAAAGGTCAACTCTCTGAAAGTAATGTGATCAACTAAAGTATCAGGATGTAGGTCATTGTACCATGTGTAACATCTAGTACCCATGCAGTAAAATATTCAGCAGCTAAACAAAGAAGAGAATCTCTCTCTCCCCATCATGTCTAAAAGTCAAAGTCTTAAATCATTTTGTGATCGCACTTCAGAAAAATTACTTTAGAAGCTATCAGTGCATTAGTGTGCAAAATAGTGAGTGGTGCTGCCTATCAAAGATGGTTCAATTGCCTCTCCTCCAACCTCGTTTACTGCATCAGGTGCTCCCGATGTGGTCTTCTTGACATTGAGACGACCAAATGTAAATTCGGAATGTTTTGCCAAGCGTCTCAGCCAGGCCCGTAAGGGACAGCCTGACTTTCTGGTCACCACCCATTTCAATCCCACTTAACTCCCTCTCAGACATATCCATCCTCAGTTTCCTCCGTTGTGATAGTGTATCAGACTGCAAATTAGAGGAACAACATCTCATCTTCTGTTTGAGCAGTCTACAACCTGGAGGACTCAACATTGAATTCTCCAATTTCAAATAAGCCCCCCCGCCCCCCCATCCCCTGACTCCCTTTCCAGCTCCTCCCCCTCCCTTCTATCCCTTTGACCGAACCTTCCTTCCAGCCTCCAATCAGATTAATTCCTCCCATTGACCAACCAGGTCATACCCATCAGCTGTATTCACCTATGATTACCGCACCACTTGGCCTTTCTCCCCACCCAATCTCCCTCCTTCTCTTTATCTGCAGCTCCCCCTACCCTCACTTTTGTTCCTGAAGAAGGGTTACACCCGAAACGTTGACTTCACCACCTCTTTACCTGGCTTGCCGTGTTCTTCCTGCCTCCTGCTTGCCTAGGATTTTAGAAAGCATTTTCAATGTAGGTGGTTAGTGTAAGACCTTGATCGTGTATGTTTGACCCTCTTACCGAAACCAGCTGGTCAACTTTATGAATGGTCTCCACTTCCTGATAAATCACACTGAATCTCTTCAAAACAACATCCAGCGTACTACACCTCCACTATATCAGTGCCAGAAAGTTAGAAGTGACAATATGATCCCAAATAAACAAACATTCAAAGATGGCAGGCTAGTCAGGTGAGCTTTGGAAAAAGAGATAGTTGAAAAACAATGTAGGGTTGAGGATTTCAGCAGTACATGAGCTGAGGCAAGAATAATAGTTGAATGGTTGAAAGCAGTAAACTTTAGTGAGGGTACAGATGTGTGGCTGGAAACCTATCTCATCAGGTACAGCACCCAGGTTAGGAATGGCCTGGTTCTGTCTTGGGAATGGTGTCTGTAGCTGTTGATAGAGGAGAGAGAAAGGGAAGATTAACATAGCAGCAGTTGCCTGCAATTTTGGGTCAGATGTTGTTGTGTGATCTGTACTGGGCAGGTGTGAGTGCTAAGTCGATAAAATGTGAAGCTGGAAGAAGCACAATAGGACAAGCAGCATCAGAAAAGCAGGAGAGCTGATGTTTTGGGCAAGAGCTTTCATCATGAATGCTGCCAAATGTACACTGGCCACACAAGGAGACGTTTCATTGTGATATTAATCAATGTACCATTGTGTCTCATAACATGATACATATTTCACTAAATAGGTCTGTATTGACTGATAATTGATCACACTTTCCCTTAACTTTATCTATGCGTATGTATGAAACCCATGTTAACTAGACTTATCGATATCTATGTTTACAAGTACGTGCGGCCAACTCTTGTTTCATTAAAAAGGTCAAACAACTAAGGCTTCTTCTGCTGCAAGCAACTTCTGTCGTGACTGATTTTGTGGAAGTACTGTGGCTTGTTAATGGAGAACAAAAAGACTGTTGTGCTTACACAGCATCTTTCACAATCCTCCACATTCTAAGACGTGTCAGAGCTAATTGAATACTTCTCAAATGTAGTCACCGCTGTAATGCAAGAAATACAACAGCTCCCACACACAGCAAACTTGCATAACTGGCATTGTGATACTTAGACTTTTCTTGTAATGTTGATTGAGGCAGAAATAGTGGCTAGGACACAGAGGTTAATGCACTTCAGAATAGTGACATAGGATACTGAGTTGGAGACAGGTTTAGAACTCATTTGAAAAATGACACCTTTGACAGTGCAGCACTCCCTCTCACTGCACCTGGAATGACAGCCACTGAAATAACTCAACAGAAGTCAGTGCCCTGTCACCAAGTTAGCCTTCAATGGCACTTGTATAGTACTTGACAATGACCTAGTTTCCTCAGAGTCAGCTCTCAGAATGAAAAGAACCTCTGACACTCCTGTATGTATCTTTCAGCCAGGGCTCCCTGATTTGACCAGGTTAACGGCCCCAATCAGGGAACTCATTTTCTATAAGGTTCACCTGGCTGACCTCGTTGCAATCATGACGGCCATATCTTTGTGACTGAAATCCTCAACTTTCTGATGGCAGAAAAGTGCTACCAACTGAGCCATAGCTGAGACAGCTGACATTGTGATTTTGAAGCGAGCAGTTGTATCCATTCAGGGAGGCAGGTGAAGTTGGTGACACAAAGTCTTCACAGTCCAAGCAAAAGATATTGGAGTTTTTCTTGAAACCTTATTAGGCCTGCAACATGGCAATAAATGGAACAGAGACTACAGAAAGGGGAAGATCTGTAAAATTGGAAGAGCACTACATATAAGATCTGATCTTACCACCATGGATTTTCATGAGCTTTTCCCATACCTCCACCTAACCTAGAAGCTGGGTCATAGAACCAAGTGACTTCCTTCATGTTGCCAGGGATAGCAACAATATCAGCTGTATCAGCTATGGGCTCTTTTCTGCTATCAGAACATTGAAGATTTCAGTCACAAAGATATGCTGTAGTGATTGCAATGAGGTCAGCCAGGTGAACCTCATAGAATATGAATTTGAGCTGTAGGGAGAGGCTGAACAGGCTGCGGCTGTTTTCCTTGGAGTGTCGGATGCTGAGGGGTGACCTTGTAGAGGTTTATAAAATCATGGATAGGATGAATAGACTAGGTCTTTTCCCTAGGGTGGGGAGTCCAGAACCAGAGGGCATAGGTTTAGGGTGAGAAGGAAAAAATTTAAAAGGGACCTAAGGGGTAACTTTTTAACACACAGGGTGGTCCATGTATGGAATGAGCTGCTAGAGGAAGTGGTGGAGGCTGGTCCAATTACAACATTAAAAGGCACCTTGAAGGTTATATTAACAGGAAGGGTTTAGAGGGATAGTGCTGGCAAATGGAACTAGATTTGGTTGGGATGTCAGGTCAGCATGGACGAGTTGGACCGAAGGATCTGTTTCCGTACTGTACATCTCTATGACTTTATGTCCCTCTGGTCTGGAGTCTTGCTCAGGGGAAGGGCTTTTCACCTTTAATTTGCCATGTCCACAATAAATGAAAAGTGATCATAAGTTGTCCTTATATTTGCCACATTTTGTTATTTGCATTTTAATAAGATCTTGGCTGGACCAAGTGAAACCAATCATGTGATCCAAGTTTACTAGAATTTCTGGAAAGTTCCAATCGACATTTAGCAGGATACAGTTCGGAAACCAACTGTGGTAGTTTTAAGCCAGCTTTTTAACAGATGGAGTTTGTCTCATTGATCTGGTTTTGATTCCCTAAGTTTCTCATTGCTTGCTCTCAGGGAAGTCTGCAGGTGGATCTTTCTTGGGAACATTGGTACATATAGAGTGCAGGCAATGGATTAACAAGCCATAATAGAGTGGGAAATTCAGATACAGCATGGATGGGGTTGCTTATCTGTCAGAGAATGTGTGGGAGAGTGATGTTTACAATAACAGGAAGCCAGGATGGAGGTGGTCACTAGTGACTTCCCCTTATGATTCACATTGTCTGAGTATCACTGTCATTTATGTTTGTTTGGGATCATGTTGTCACTTCTAATTTTCTGGCACTGATATAGTGGAGGTGTAGTACGCTGGATGTTGTTTTGAAGAGATTCAGGAAGTGGAGACCATTCATAAAGTTGACCAGCTGGTTTCGGTAAGAGGGTCAAACATACACGATCAAGGTCTTACACTCACCTACATTGAAAATGCTTTCTAAAATAATCTGAAAGCAGGCGTAGAGTTACTGGAGGAACTGGACGCTCTGAGGAAGTGTCACCGGATCTGAAACGTTAACCCTGATTTCGCTTTACAGATGCTGCCAGACCGACTAAGCCTTTCCAGCAACTTCTGTTTTTGTTATAGCTACTGAAGCTCACAGCTGCCTATGATACAGTGGTTCATTGGTCTTCTCCTAAAGCTTTCCAGCCTGGGAAGGGACTGTTATTGAAATACACCTTTGCAAGAGAAGACTTAGTGTCCACCTTGATAAGGAAGAAGTAAGTGGAGAAGACTGGCCATTGGACACCCACAAGACTCAGTGCTAGATCCGATGTGATCAACATGTGCACAAACAATCTACCAACCAACAGCAACTCTTGGCAAGGTCATCTATACTAATTAGCTCTATCATACCACCTAAGCTTCATCTTTCTGTACTATTGGACCAGATTAAGGATTGTACCGAGGTACTCTGTACCTCAGATGGTGCCATGTGTTGGTGACATTGTCACACTGTAGCTAATTTTGTTACTGAAGAAGCTGTACCTGGCTACCTTTGTAGCTAAGATGATGCTGTAAGTTACAACATATAAACGTTTCACTGTACTCATTTGAGTACATGTGACAACAAAGCTCACTCATTCATTCATTCAAAGACATAGCACAGTTGCAGTGTTTTATAAGATCAACCAGAGCAATTAACAAAGCTACCTTTTTTCCTCTCTGCATGGATTCTGCTAGACTAGCTGAATATTTTCAGCATTTTCTGTTTCTACATTAGGTTTCCACCAGCAGCAGTGTACTGCCTGCCATTATTGCTTTTCTTGCATTGTCTACATCACCCTTTGTCCTGCTATTGGCCTGAATCCTCTGGGGATTGACGGGGCATCTGATCTCCAACAGAGGCATGTGCTTTCTCCTGTGTTGGATATATGATGCATGATCTTTGGATGATGAGTGCAAGTGGGAATCAGGTTCTTACTCTGAGTTAGAACTCGTAGGCGAAAAGTTGAAGAATGACGTGACACCCTCTGAATGTAGAAACAGCATCGTCACTTCACCCTTATCTGAAATAAATTATAAAGCATGTAAATAAATGCATCACAGCTGTTTGTGGCTGATCAAATCTATTGAGTGAGTCAGAGCCTTCAGCCACCACAAACAGAAAAATGTATTTCTGTGGGTAGCATAAAGGAAGTGACTAATATTTAAATATAAAACCAAACAATAAAAAGATTGACAGGATAACAATTTGTATTTAGAATTTGTCACTTGCTATTTACTTTCTTTTGTAGTAATAAGAACAAGCACTCAGAACAGGTATTGGTTAACTTACAATCGCACTGAGGAACAAATGAATATGAAGGAAAGCATGGAAGTGATTTTAATTTGTGTATTATATCTCACTCTTCTCTCCCTTTACTACTTTTTCTGTCTCCTCACAAATCTTCCACCCTCACCAGATAAACAACACTTGAACACCCATCATCTTTGCAAATTGTTTCCTCAGAAAGTGCTATTGCTTCCAAAATCCATTTCCATCTTTCCTGGAACGCTGCTTATTAATCCCTTCATTCAGCTTTCTGTCCCTGACTCAGTATTGAAACTGGTCCCCTTGAGTCACATTCAAGACATCCTGGAAATTTGAAAGTAAAGATGGAAGTGCAGGGGGAAACCCATCATGTCTGGCAGCGTCTGTGCAGGGAGAAACAGAGTTTATGTTTCAGTTCCAGTACTCGTCAGGAGAGACGACAGAGGTATTCTACGAAGAGGCTACACAGTCTGTGTTTGGTCTCCCCAGTGTAAAGGTGAACAGTGAATACAGGAGACTAGATTGGAAGAAGTACAAGTGACATTCTGCTTCACCTGGAAGATGTGTTTGGGGCCTTGAACAGTCAGGATTCAGGAGGCAAAAGGGCAGTATCCTGTTCAGGGCCAACTTTGGAATATCCGTCTCCCTGATATTGGAAGGATATTGTAAGACTTGAAAGGATACAGAAAAGATTTACAAAGTTGCTGTCAGGGTCGGAGCTATGGAGATAGGCTGATTATAGAATCCCTACAGCGATTTGGCCCAACAAGTCCACACCAACCCTCTGAATGGAGTCCCACCCAGACCCATTTCCTTACATTTCCCCTGCCTAACGCACCTAATCCCCACTCCCTGAACACGAAATTGGCAATTTAGCATGGCTAATTCATCTAACCTGCACATCCTTGGACTGTAGGAGGAAGCTGGAGCACCCGAAGAAAACCCCACACAGACACAGAGAGTGTGCAAACTCCACACAGTCACCCAAGGCTGGAATTGAACCCGGACCCCTGGCACTACGAGGCAGCAGTGTTAACCACTGAGCCACCATGCCATCCTTATTATGCTGGAGGTATTTTCTTTGGAGTGTCAGAGGCTGAGGACTGACCTTATGGAGGTGTATAAGGTCATGAGAGGCATGGATAGGGTAAATAGTCAAGGTCTTTTCCCCTGGGTGGGTGAATCCATGACTAGAGGGCATCGGTTTAAGGTGAGAGTGGAAAGATATAAACGGACGTAAGGGGCAACTTTTTCATGCAGAGGGTGGTGCATGTACGGAATGAGCTGCCAGAGGAAATAGTGGAGGCTAGTACAATTACAAGATTTAAAGGGCATCTGGATGGGTATATCACTAGGAAGGTTTTAGAGGGATATGAAACAAAAGCTAGCAAATTGGACTAGATTATTTTAGGATATCTGGTCAGCATGGATAGGATAGACCGAAAAGTCTACTTTCTTGCTGCACAGCTCTGTGGCTCTAGTACGCTAAGTGTTACACCTTTGGAATTGAATTGGAAGGTGTCATGAAGTGCAGGGTGTGGTATTGAGGAAGTGTTAAGAGTGTTGGAGGAAAGCACCAGCATCTCCCAGAGTGAATGGCACGTGTGGAGGGGAGAGGAAGATGCTTTTGGTGGTGGCTCCCTCCTGGAGGTAGCAAATGTGCTGAGGATGATCCTTTGAATGTGGAGAATGGTGGGTTGAAATGTAAGGAGAACCGTGTTATTATTCTGGGTAGGAGGGGAAGGGGACAGGTCAGAAGTTTGGGAGTTGGGTTGGACCCGGCGCAGGGCCCTGTCAACCATAGTTGGGGATGTGGAAACGTGGGAGTGGAATCCTAAGCTGAGGAAAGAAGAGGACATATGGCGATGCTCCAATGGAGCTTGGCATCATTGGAAAAGATGAGAAAGGCGGACAAACTGGGAAAATGAAATGGAGTCCTTGCAGGAAGCAGAATGCAAGGAGTTGTAGTCAAAGAAACCATGGGAGTGGGAGGGTTTGTTGTGGTTATTGGTGGACTAGTGTCTCCCCAGAAATGGAAAAAGTGAATTCAAGGAAGGGAAGGGTGAAAGATAGACCCAGTTAACATTAGGGAAGGGATGGAAATTGGAAGGAAAACTGATTATTATTCTATTTGTCATTGAAAGAAGCAACCCCGATGACATTATGATCAGAGAAAGAGTTGTGGGTGGGTCCCTTCCTCCACTGGCAACCTGTTGACTACACCATCCCTCCCCACCATCTCTCCACTGTCTCAATTGTGTTTGGTCTTTACTATAGCCTTATGGTCTGTATCCACGAGAATTGAGGTATATGAGCGATGATCTTTTTGAAACTTTTAAGACCCTGAGGGGATTTAAAAGGGATTAATACTGAAACAATAGACTCAAACCAAGGGATTAGTGGGTGAAGGATTTAAGTGATTCAAGAAATTTCATCAGCCACAAACAATTGTGATGCATTTCTTTACATATCAGCCAATTTAGTTCAACAGAGATTATGTGATAATGTTACTTCCACATTCAGTGAAAGTGAAATAATTTATAACCTTCTGTCCACAAGTGTGAACAATAAGGGTTCTCCCACCTAAAGACGGGGGAGACGCAGTGAACATCTTTTCTCTTTGAAAGTCATTAGTTTATGAAACTCTCTTCCTCAAAAAACAGTGGAGGCAGGATCATTGTGTAGTTTTGTGACTGATCATTTAGGTTCTTGACTGACAAAGATGGCATAAGTGCTCAGGGCTTACAAAATTGGTGTTGAACAGGAGTACTGTTAAAATATTTTGAATGTTGCACTCCCCTAATCTCTCCTAGATCAATTAATACCTCTCCTCCAACTCACAAATGTCCCTCTTCTCTTTGTTGACGTACAACTACGCCTGCTATGGTACCTTGCCATTGCTTATGGATGAGCTTATTCAGGAGACCCATGAACTACAGGCTAAATCTAGATCCCTTTCCACGTTGCTCTGACCTACAGAAACCCACTTAACTAGATTAGATTCCCTACAGTGCGGAAACAGGTTCACACCGACCCTCCAAAGAATAACCCACCCAGACCCATTTCCCTCTGTCCACCTAACACTAAGGGCAATTTAACATGGTCAATTCACCTATCCTGTACATCTTTGGACTGTGGGAGGAAACTGGAACAACCAGAGGAAACCCACGAAGACACGGGGAGAATGTGCAATCTCCACACAGGCTGAGGCTGGAATCAAACCTGGCACCCTGGGGCTGTGAGGCAGCAGTGCAAACCACTGAGCCACCGTGCCACCACAATGTCCCTCTGCTGAGTGGAACTATAGGTAAATAAACCCATTCATCACTGGCAGGGCAAAGAAAACACACAAAGTGTGATGGAATACACTCTACTTGCCTGGATGAGTGCAATACCAATAAGGGGAGCTTGGAAAGCTCAACAGCATTCGGGACAAAAGCAACCTGCTTGATGGAGACTCTATTCAACACTTAACATTCACTCCCCTCACCATTGATACCCGATCTGTTTTATGCTAAGCCACACACCATCCTGACTTGGAAAGAAAGCACCATATCTTCAGTGTCAGTGGGTGAACATCCTGGAACCCACTCCCTAACATCTTTCCAGGTGTAACTACCCCACATGGACTGCAACAGTTCAAAAAGGTAACCCGGCAACTTTGGCAGAAGGGTAACCAGGGGTGGACACACAATTGCTTGTCCTTCCATTATGCCCACCTATCTCAAATGAATAAAAAACAGAGGAGACATGGTTAACTCAACATCAGGAGAGATGGTGGCTTCGTGTCATTGACCATTTACTCAGGAGCAACCCAGAAAGCCAGGCTAATGTTGTGCAGACACAAGTTCAAATCCCATTAACAGCAGCTGGTGGATTTTAATTTCAATTAATAAATATGAAATGTAATGTTCATCCCAGGGTGTAATCAATTGTCATAAAGAAAACCCAACTGGTTCACTAATGTCCTTTACACGTAGGAACTCTGCCATTCTTACCCGACCTGGCTACATATGACTTGAGTTCCAAATCCTGCCTCAGGAATCCATTGTAGCACAGCAGCTGATTAGGTGCAATAGCCACGAGGGACCCTTCCCTGAGCCTTGGTGCTTGTTCTCCTCCATTGCTGAAGCTGTTCCGTCTCCCTGATCATAATTGTTAGACCAAAAGCAAGAGAAGGATAGAAATGATAGGTTGGAGAGAAGTGGAAAAGATCATAGAGTTGTGCATTTGTGTGAGAGAGAGAGAGAGAGAAAAAAGTGAAGCTGAGTGAAACAGATTGATAGGCGGTAAAATGACCCAAGATTGCAAGGCATTAAAAAACGTATCTTCTCATTCTCTTTAGATCCACTAGATGTCTCCATGACATTATCTCTGGAGTATTTAGAGCCTATCTTTGGGGTATATCCAATCAGCAGTTTGTAATGTTGATATGATGAAGACTGGAGGTCGGTTAGTTCAGTTGGCTAGATGGTTAATTTGAGAAGCAAAATGAAGCCAAGAGTGTGGGTTCACTTCCTGCGCTGCCTGAGGATACCATGAAGACTTGTTTTCTCAACCTCTCTCCCAACCAGTAGTATGGTGACCCTCAGGTTAAATTCACCACCAGTCATCTTGCTTTAACAACATTGCAGCCCTACAATCTGCTGGGACGATGATTATTTTGCCTTTACTGATGCACTCTGCAAACAGTGTCAACATTCAAGGTTGACATTTTACCCACTCCAACATGCAATGGGAATCATTGGTGAATGGAGCTTCTTAATCTGATTCATTTTGGAGCCAGTTAGCCCTCACTTTGGAATGAGGATGTATGGTAGCATAGTGCTGGTGATATTGGAGTAACATTCCAGGCTGGAATAAATGAACAAGGCATATGACTTCATTCCCCACCATGGCGATTTAACAATTTAGATTAGATTACCTACATTATGGAAACAAGCTCTTCGGCCCAACAAGTCCACACCGACTCTGTTAGATTAGATTGGATTACTTACAGTGTGGAAACAGGCCCTTCGGCTTAACAAGTCCACACCGAACTGCCACCCACCCATACATTTACCCGTTTACCTAACACTACGGGCAATTTAGCATGGCCAATTCACCTGACTTGCACATCTTTGGACTGTGGGAGGAAACCGGAGCACCCGGAGGAAACCCACGCAGACACAGGGAGAATGTGCAAACTCCACACAGTCAGTCGCCTGAGTCGGGAATTGAACCCGGGTCTCTGGCGCTGTGAGGCAGCAGTGCTAACCATTGTGCCATACTCTCTGGAGAGTAACCCACCCAGACCCATTCCCCTACCCTGTATTTACCTCTGACTAATGCATCTATCACTATGGGCAATTTAGAACCACCAATTCACCTAACCTGCGCATCTCTGGACTGTGGGAGGAAACTGGAGCACCCACACAGACACGGGGAGAATGTGCAAACTCTAGACAGACAGTCACCCAAAGCAGGAATCGAACCCAGATCGCTGGCGCTGTGAGGCAGTAGTGCTAACCACTGAGCCACCATGCTGACCAAAAAGTTTACAATCAATTTTTTATATGTATCTGGAACTCAAAATTATATAAAGTCAGTCATGGTGACCATGAAACTATCATATATGTACTGTTTTTAATTCATTTATGGGAATTGGGAGTTGCTGGCTGACCTGCATTTATTGCCCATCCCTAATTGCCCTTGAGAAGGTGGTGGTGAGCTGCCTTCTTGAACTGCTGCAGCACACCTGATGTGAGTTGACTCACAATGCCATAAGGGAGTGAATTCCAGGATTTTTACCCAGTGACAGTGAAGGAACGGCGATATATTTCCAAGTCAAGATGGTGAATGACTTGGAGAGGAGCTTGAAGGTGGTGGTGTTCCCATGTATCGGTTGCCCTGTCCTTCAAGATGGAAGTGATCGTGGGTTATATACAGTATGTCACTATTGAATAAAATCTAAATGGTTTGCTGTTGTCCTTTAAGTTAAAAAAAACTGTAGTTCCATTAAAAGAAAACAAAAAAACCAAACATGATTAAGAAAGATTTGGAGGGATATGGTCCTGGAAGGGGCAGGTGGGACTAGTTTAGTTTGGGATCATGTTCAGCATGCATTGGTTGGGCGGAAGGGTCTGTTTCCATGCTTTGGTTAGAGTGGAATGATTCCTGATGAAGGGCTTTTGCACGAAACGTCGATTTTCCTGCTCCTTGGATGTTGCCTGACCTGCTGTGCTTTTCCTGCACCACTCTAATCTAAGGTCTGTTTTCCAGCATCTGCAGTCCTCACTTCTACCTGTTTCCATGCTGGATAACCCTATGACTCACCAGGACTATAAGTAACAGCATATGCATAACAAAATGCTTGATTCCTAACTGGCTTCTGAAATGGCCTAACACATTTGTCAGTTGTATTTGAGAAAGCAGGCTCATCAATATTTTATTCTTTCATGGGATGCATTGCGTTCTTCCATTGTTAAGTATAAATGTACCTATCACATACTAGGACTGGTGAAACAATACCATGTGTGCTCTATATTTGTAGCCATGATGTGGATGTTGGGACTGGGGTGGACAAAGTTAAAAATCCCACAATACCAGGTTATAGTCCAGCAGGTTTATTTGGAAGTACAAGCTTTCAGAGCACTGCTCCTTCATCAGGTAACTAGTCACCTGATGAAGGAGCAGCGCTCTGAAAGCTTGCATTTCCAAATAAACCTGTTGGACTATAACCTGATATTGTGGGATTTTTAACTCCATATTTGTAGACAAGGCTGTGTATACAGAACATGTTCATTGGCCCTTAAATATTTACATCTGACCTTTTTCACTGTGGTTTCAGATTGCCATGCTATCACATCCTGCTGCAAGTAAAGAGGATATTGACTAACACATCCTAATGAACTCCTTGAAAGTTCATGCAAATGATATTACAGCAGGATGCAGCTGTTGCTAGCTAGTCCAGCCACTGCTACCCATCTCTAAGTGCTGGTGAGGAAGTGCTGTCCTTGGTTACTAGAGTCTCATCTACACCCCTAGCCCAGGCCCTTGTCTGGAAGCCTGCATGATGGAGCACTAAAATTAGAGAATCAGAGGTTTCCAATTCACCAAACTTTTAAGACCACAGATCTGTCTCTTTCTTTATTCACTCCATGCATCTTCTAAGCCCAACCATAAACAATCATTCTTACTGGTAAATCCTTCAGGCAGCATTGCTGAATGAATGATGCAAAATTGTCAAGGGCAACCTTTGGACTCATAGTTAGCACTGGTGCAGGAATATGGGCTAAATGTGGAAAAGCGACATTGAGTTGAAGATTAGCCATGATCTAATTGAATGGTAGAGCAGGTTCAAAGGGCTCAGTGGCCTACTCCAGTTCCTTTGTTCCAATGACACAACCGGTTTTAAATGCTGATGGATAGCTATTCCGTGCATTATTGGTGTAAACAAGTGTTGATACATATCACAAGCAATTGCTAGAAGATACATACCATATGTACAGTTATGGTCATAGAGTCATACACTGCAGAAACAGAGCCTTTGATTCAACCAGTCCATGCTGATATAATCCCAAACTAAACTAGTCCCACCTGCCCGCTCCTGGCGCATATTCCTCTAAACATTTCTTACTTATCAAAATGTCTTTTAAACATTGTAACTGTACCCACATCCTCCACTTCCTCTGGAAGTTCATTCCACACACAAACCACTCTTTGCGTAAAAAAAAGTCCCTCATGTCTTTTTAAAATCTTTCTCTTCTCACCTTAAAAATATGCCCCCAGTCTTGAAATCCCCCACGCTGGGGAAAAGACACCTGCCATTTACCTTATCTATACCCCACATGATTTTATAAACTTCTATCGGGTCACCCCTCAACCTCCTATGCTCCTGTGAAAAAACAGTCCCAGTCTGTCCTGCCTCTCCCCATAACTCAAACCTTCCAATTCCAGGCAATATCCTCATCAGTCTTTTCTGAACCCTGTCCAGTTTAATAATATCCTTCCTACAACAGCGAGACCAGAAATGGACACAGTACTCCAGAAGAGGTCTCTCCAACATCTTGTGCAACCTCGACATAATGTTCTAACTCCATTACTCAAATGTCTGAGCATTGAAGATATTCAATCCACCCTGACAACATTGTCTACATGAGACACAAACTTCAAAGAATTATGTACCTTAGCCCCTAAGCCTCTCTGTTCTATGATACTACCCAAAGCCCTACTTTTAATTATATAAGTCCTACCCTTGTTTGTTTTGCCAAAACGTAATTAGTTACGATGGGATGCAATCACGGGGTGATTCCTCAAATGTAAAGAGTAGAGATACAAAAATGATTAATTCATTAAATGCAATAAAGATGGGAGAAGGGGTAATCTATTACTGCTGCAGTCAATAGGAGCAGCTGGGCACCAAGGTCACCCGGAAGGAATCTATCTTTGTAGCTCAAGAAACCTCAGATCTGAGTCGAGGAGGCACTGTGCCACCGCAAGAAATGGGATAGTCAACTGGACACTTGTATTATTAGGCTCAAAGTACCTAACAGGCTCTTTAAGGTCTGATCAAAATGATTACCAGAAGACATGTCCACTTTAATATAAAGCAAACCTATTTGTTGAGTCTACTTGATATATATTTGAGACATACACAAACTAATGAGTGAATCCATTAGCTTAAACTACATAGTGTGCATGTATAGACACACAGGTGAGTCTCACACTGCCTTATATCTGCTGGGGGCTTTGCTGACAGTTGCACTCTGATCTCTGTCTTAGCTTCCATGACACTGGTCTTGTGAACCCATCCCTGTGGTGAGAAGTCCCTGATATCAATATTATTCTGAATCTAAGATATTGTGTTGACTCTCCATTTCAGAATTTTTATAGCCTTCAAACAAGCTGAGAAACAAATCCAGGTGGCTCTATGTAACTACACAACAGGACAGTTCTCACAGACAGTTCAGTATCATGTAGTTACCTCTCAATTACCATGACCCTTGATGATAAATCCTTAATGGCCTGGCTTGAAAATTTCATTTTTAAACCCAATAGCATAACCCTTTGCTCCAGGAGGTGGTTATATCCCTTAGATTGCATCATTCAAACTTGGTCTGTGATCAGGGAGGGAAGCTTCTGGCTGCAGCTGACATGGCAGTATTTATTATTCTATTTGCGAGTGAGGAACTTGGTCAGAAACAACAAATAAATCAGGGCAGAGCAGGCTGGAGTGGACTGGGAAAGGAGTTGAGTAACAAAGACTGTTGAGGAACAATGATAGACATTTAAGAGAATAGTTTGTGGCTCACCACATGAATTAATAAAACAAACGTGAAAAGATATCCCACTGAGGAATGGAGATTTTAGGAAAGAGATAAACCGACTATGGTTAACCAAGCAAATTAAGGACATTATCAAATAGAAATAAAACAAAAGCATATGTTTTAGCAAAGATTAGTGATAAACCAAAGGATTGGGCATGTTTTATAGGGCAATAGAAGATGACCAAGCATTATTAAAGAAGGAAAAAATAAAGTATGAAGCTAAACTCGCAAGTAATATAAAAACAGATAGGATGGGATAATTTTAATGTACAAACAAGAAGAGACAGCTGAAAGTAAACATAGGCCTCTTAGAGAATGAGGCTGGGGAAGTAATCATGAAGCTAGGTGTAGTGACTGTAATAAGGTCAGCAGGTGGATGTCTTAGAATATGAGTTCCCTAATTGGGGCTGTTACTCTGGTCCAATCAGGGAGCCCTGGCTGACAGATATAAACAGGAATCTCAGTCATCCTGTTCACTCTGAGAGCTGGCTCTGAGGGAGCTGGATCAACGTAAAGGTTTTTCAATGTGTAAACAAAGGGTGATTTGGAGATGCGATACCGGCCTTTGTGCACTTATTTCGGTGGCGAAGAGAGAAAAACATGCCGCTGAAAATATTTGCTCACAACAGTTGTCTTCAAGTTGGGGGTAAGCACTTCTGGCATCATGCCCCTATTTGGAAAGCTTAACCCATTCAATCATGCCATCGAAGACTGGGCCCAGTATGTGGAAAGAATGTGTTATTTCTTCTGGGCAAATGATACTGGGGCAGATGAAAAGCAATGAGTAATTCACCTGACAGTTTGTGGGCCTGCAGCTTTTTCGGTTATTGGAAGCCTAACTTCCCCTGAGGCATCAGCTACTAAAAGCTTTCAGGTGTTAGATTTAGCTAAGGAATATTATGACCCCAAGCCTCCTCCATTCTGAGATGCCATTGGTTTTACTCGACAGTTGAGAGCCAGGAGAATCTATATCGAGATTTTTGATAAGGTTAAGATGACTAGGTTAAGATTGTGGTTCAACCTTCAATGAGATGTTGAGATTCAAGTTGGTGTGTGGGATGAATGATGTGACTATGCAAAAGCGCCTACTAGCTGAAGCACAATTGAACTTCAAACAGGCACTACCCCTGGCTTTGTCATTACAAAATGCGACAAATAGAGTATATGAGTTGCAGGGTATGCAAATGGAAGTGGGCACCCTTGCCAGGCCAACAGAGTTTGGGGAACATCATTTGAGTGAAGGTAATTGCACAGCCTCACTCAGGATATATCCTGAACAGGGGGGACACTGGGTCCGTCCTTTGCAAAACTCCAGAACAAAGCCAAACCTTGGCTAAATGGTTAAAATTTTTTCGAGGATCTGGGTTAGTGGGCCATTGTAGTTGTTGCCGATACACAGACTCAAGACAACAAAAGAGTACCACTAAGCCTGACTTGAGTAAGGAAACTCATAGACTGGTATGCAGGAGAGTGCACATCCTGTAAAATCCACCTACAGCTGGTTTGGAACAATTAAATTGCCAAGCAGCATCCAAATCAGAGCCAATCAAAATAAACATCTGTTTAAATGGTCACCTGGTCCTAATAGAGGTTAACGTCAGTGCGGTTTTATCAGTGATTGCGGAACAAGTCTTTACCAAAATTCGCTTTGGACACCAACCCTTATGTTTATTATGGCCTTAGCTCCAGGGAACCTTTACAGATTAAGGGAACAACTTTGGTTCCAATCTCTTACGAGAAGCAGCTCACTCAGTTCCCACTGACTGAAGTTAAAGGCTCGAGTCCAAGCCTGATGGGGCAAAGGGGGTTGGGAATCAATCCACTTGATTGGCTCAATGGTTTTCAACCAGAAAATGGCTGCCTGAGTGAAGTCCTAACCAAATGACTGGGAAGGTTTTCAGGAAGGTCTAGGGACAGTTTGAGGAGCCAAGGCCTTCTTACGTGTTGAGCAGGAAGCAATTCCAGAAGTCTGCAAGGCCTATCCAGTGCCACTTGCCTTACAGGCAAAAGCAGAGGAAAGAAATCAGGAGGCTGGGAATGGGCAGCACCAGTTGTCCTGAATGTGAAGCCCAAAGGATAAATACCTAATCCCTCACACAGATGATTCCAACACAAAACTGGTTGGGTGGGCAGGGAGGGGGTGGGGGTGCGAAGCTGCTCTCCTTTATGAAGTTGGACATCAGCATTGTTTAGATTGTGATTAGGTAAGGATTCTCAGAAGTATATGCTAGAATTAATGCCCATAAAGGTTCATACCAATATATAAGACTGCATGTCATCAGCCTGTGTGATTTTTCAGCGGAGAATGGAGAACATTTTACAAGATCCACCCCAGGTCGGCATTTATCTGGATGATGTGCTAACAACTGGGAAGTCCTGGACAAAGTGCTTAAACGTTTCTCCAAGATAGGTGCATGTCTTAGGATGTGTGTTCCTTGTTCCCCAAGTGACTGACCTACTTTGGCTACAGAGTTGACAAGACTGGGTTACACCTGCTGGAAGATAAACTGGGGGCAATCAAAGATGCCCCAGCACCCAAGTCTATACTGGAGCTCAGGCCTTTCCTTGGGTTGGTTTATTATTACAAAAAAGCTCATACGTAATCTGGCCTCCATCCTGGCACCCTTGCATCTGCTATTGAAAATGGGCCAGAGACAAAACAAAACACAGATACTGGAATCCAAAGTAGACAGGCAGGAGGCTGGAAGAATACAGCAAGCTGGGCAACATCGGGAGGTGCAGAAGTCGATATTTCGGGTGTAACCCTTCTTCAGGACTGGGGGTGGTGTAGGGAGACCTGCAGATAAACGGGGTGGTGGGGGCAGGGTGGTGGTGGGGATAGGTGAAGACAGGTAGAGGGTACAACCTGGCTGGGGTCAATCGAAGGAATGAATCCGGTTGGTGGCAGGGTAGCCTTTGGAAATAGTCAGTCACCAAGATGTCGCGTTGAGGGAAGTGAAGACGCAACTATCGGAACACAATGAGCCCAAGTGAGATTTGATGCTGCCATGCAATGCCTCACTGTACAGTATTGGGGGCAGCGTTGGCTCACTGGTGGCCCAGCAGAGAGGAACCCCTGATAGCGTATGCTTTCTGGACATTGGCTGATGCCAAACAAAGATACAGGCAGGTAGAAAAGGAATGTTTGGCGGCCATCTTTGGTGAGAGAATACCTGTAGGGATGTGAGTTTGTAATAGTAATGGACCACAGAGCCCTGCTGGGGTTATTTAAATAGGATGCCCATAGCTTCAGCTATGGGCTCTCGTTCTGTGTGTGTACAATTGCAAGTTTGTGACCACCATCCAGGAGGCCAAGTAGCAAATGTAAATATCTTGAGCTGCCTCGTGCTGGCAGATACACCATTGATGGTGCAGCCACTCCAAGAGTCCTTTCCGGTTTTAAACTTTCTGGACCGCTTTCCAGTCACCACTGACAATATCAGACTGTGGACGCGAAAGGATTGTATCCCAGCACAACCAGAATAGCTGGTGGTTTTGGGGAAAACAAAAGGGCTATCACAAACAGAATCGAAACCTTCCTGGACCCGGAAGCATCAGGTCACCATGGTTTCCAGCATTTTATGACGGGGAGCAAAAGTGATTGTCCCGAGTAAAGGTCACCACCAGACACTGGCTGAGCCCCACCAGGGTCATCCAGAGGGTTCTGAAATGAAAATGGTGGTGAGATAGTGGCCAGGATTGGATGTAGACATTGATGGGGCAGTGTCCAGAGTGCCAACAAGGACAACGATTACTGTCAGTATCTCCCCCCAATTTAGGGGAATGGCCTGGTAAACTTTAGACTGGGTAACACTGTCCTTTCATGGGCTTTATGTTCTTAGGCATTGTGGACGCCCTTTCAGGGTGGTTGGGCTGGCATAGAGTTCATTCGTCAAACGCAGCGACGGCGACTGAAAAGCTCCCAGATCTTTTCCAATCCACAGACCCCTGGAGGTGCTGTTTGCAGACAACAGTTCATCAGGTTGTAAGTTAACCTCAACCTGAACTACAAATCTTCTCAAAAATTGCAAGCAGACCATCATTTGCCAGCAGGAAATCTGAGCGTTTCTTGAATAAGGAGAGCTCCGTATTGAATTGAGTTGAATATACTGTCATGTGCACCAAGACACAGTGAAAAGCTTTGTCTTGCGAGCAATACAGGCAGATCACAGAGCTAAATAGCATAGATAAATAAATAATAGGTAAACAGCAGAAAAACATAAACACTGGTGCAGGCGAATACATGTGTATTTTACTCCTAGTCCCAGGCAAAGATACTTGTTTTCCTGAATAAAACTGTCAGCCCTGATTATAGATCATATTAACTGTTTACTGTTCCTATTAACGTACTTCCTCACCTATTACAAGGATATGTGAAGATCAACAATAAAAACAAAATGAAAATATTATTATCTACCTCCTTATCTATTACACTGGATTGTGAATAATACAATAACAAACTACTGTGAACAATTCGCTATTTGTCACAGGAAGGTAACAATCAGTAGTCATTGCAAGATTGAGAAATACCTGTTTTTAATAATATAATAGCAATCAGCCATGTGATGTTAATAACTTTGTATTAGTCACACCCAAATAAGATATAAAATACACTGCCTGCATATAATGTTCAAAGATTCATCGAGGAGTGCCACACAAGAAGGCTATGAGCCACCCTTGTTGTCACCCAGAATCTCTCGCCAGCTATGCGAAAATAAAAGTTTGTTTCTCTTTAAACCTAAATTTGTGTCGTCCACAATTAAGACTCAACGCACTCTATCCCTGTAACCCTGCATATCGCATGGCCAATCCAACTAACCTGCACATCTTTGGACTGTGGGAGGAAGCCACAGGAAGCCACAGCCAGAGGAAATCCACGCGGACAGTGGGAAAACGTGCAAACTCCACACTGATGGTCATAGAGGTTTACAGCACGGAAACAGACTCTTTAGCTTAACTCATCCAATCCACCCAGTTTTCATAAGTAAAGTAGTCCCATTTGCCTGTGTTTGGTCCATATTCCCTATAACTATCCCATCCATATACCTGTCCAAATATTTCTTAAATGACAAAATTCTACTTACTTCCACCACTACCTCTGGCAGCCTGTTCCAAACACTCACTACCCTCTCTCCCCTCAAGCCTATGCTTGAAGGGAGAGAGATTTTAGACTCCCCAACCTTATGTATAGCACTCACAATTTTATCAACCATTGTAAGGTCACCCCTCAGTCTCCTTGGAATCAAACCTGAGTCCCTGCTGCTGTGAGGCAGCAGTGCTAACCACTGAGCCACCATGCCACCTGCTCTTCAATGCCTGGAGAAGCAATTGCCAGAGAGAGCTTATCAGATGAACCTAAAGTTGAACAAGAGAAAGATGCAATTGAAGATGGCTGATGTCAACTATATGTGTCATGTGCTGATAGCAAAAGAACTTCAAATGGATCTTGAGAAGATGAGAACTGTAAGGACCAACAGTTACAAAAGTTTGCAATGATTGCGAATTATTGAGCAAAATTCTTGTCTGGTTTGTCATCTGATCACGAATCTGCTCCAATGTTCACTGTCAAGGATGTGCAGTCTTATTTCGGAACAGACTACAAAGCAGTTTTAGCTAGAATCAAACAACTAGTTTCAATAATTCCATCACCAACAGCCCTCAATTCACAAGAGAACAATTGCTGAAAACTTGGGAGTTTCAGCATCTTGTGACATCTGCACACAGTCCAAGTCCAACTCATAGGCTGAGAAAGCAAGAAAATTGCCAAAGGAATCTTAAGGCAATCAAGTAAATCCAGAACAGAGTTATACAAGACAATTCTTGAGCAAAGACCCAGATCTAAAGAAGACTGGAAAGTAGTCAAGTCCAAAGACCAATGTCAAGCCAGAACCAAACCATACTTCCCAGAATGAAAAATCACCAAAGCTAAAAGTAGTTAACAGGTAAGAATAACAAAATGAAGGTGAAACAATTGAAAGTAAAATGTTACTTTGATAAAACTGCCATCTCATTCCTAGAGCTAAGATATTCAATACTCTTAACAAAAACCAGTCCAGATAGCAACCAATTCTCACTTCAGTTATATGTGATGAACATGAATGATCAGATGAATTGGCGTCCTGCTGACATCTATGTACAACAAGAGAAGTTATGCCTTCACTGTAGGCAGCTAATGAGGAAGATGTGCCTTCACTACTTGCACAGGTACAGAACAATCTGACCCATAAGTCCAACATTCTTCAGAACTGGAAATGGGTCAGTAACAAACCATACAATGGAAGTAGTACTCACTAATGGGAAAACCCCTCCCTGCAGAAGGAGCACCACCCTAGAAATGAGAAGGTTTCAGAGGAACAGTCAACAACATTGTGCTGTATACCATCAGGACACTTTCATGATTTAACAACAATGCATGCAATGCATGAACAAAGGCAGATGAAAGTGGAATTGACTACTGTTAATGGATGATGGATGCTGATGGATGATCACTTTCTCTGTGACCATCTGTACTGGGCACCTTGCATGATAGGTATTTGTAAATTGTAGGGGATGTGCTACTTTTCAAGAAGAAAAATTAGGGAAGTGGAATTTTTACCTTTAGTATCCTTGATAGCTCATCATAGTCTTTGTGACATCCATTTCAGCTGGAATACCCCATGTGCAGTCTGTCACAGTCATTACACACATCACTTGGAACATCTGAAAGCTGATTCCTGCCTGGGCTGCAATGATCTCAGTTCTTGAGATGATGAAGAAGCTGGATGTAAGTTTGCTCGCTGAGCTGGAAGGTTTGTTTTCAGATGTTTCATCACCATACTAGATAACATCATCAGTAAGCCTCCAGTGAAGCATTGGTGGTATGGCCAGCCTTTTATTTAGGTGTTTAGGTTTCTTTGGGGTGGTGATGTCATTTCCTGAGATGATGTCATTTCCCGATCTTTTTCTCAGGGAGTGGTAAATGTGATCCAAGTCAATGTGTTTGTTGATTGAGTTCCGGTTGGAATGCTATGCTTCTAGGAATTCTCATTCATGTCTTGTCCTAGGATGGATGTGTTGTCCCAGTCGAAGTGGTGTCCTTCCTCATCTCTATATCTTTTTGTGGCTAGTTGATGTTCATGTATCCTGGTGACTAGTTTTCTGCCTGATTGTCCAATGTAGTTTTGTTACAGTTCTTGTGATATATTTTGTATATGACATTAGTTTTGCTTGTTGTCTGTATAGGGTCTTTCAAGTTCATTAGCTGCTGTTTTAGTGTGTTGGTGGATTTGTGGGCTACCATGATACCAAGAGGTCTGAGCAGTCTGGCAGTCATTTCCGAGATGTCTTTGATATAGGGGAGATTGGCTAGAGTTTCTGGATGCAGTTTGTCTGCTTTGTTTGGGTTTGTTGCTGAGAAATCGGCGGACAGTGTTCATTAGGTACCCGTTGCTTTTTGCATACAGTATATTGGTGTTTTTCCTCTGCTCTTCGTAGTTCCTATGTGCCGCAGTGTGTGGTGGCTCATTGAAATCATGTTCTAATGCAGCATCATTTGTGGGTGTTCAGATGATTGGGGTGATGAAGCAGCGTTGGCGGACATGTTGTAAAGTGTAAGGATGGGTAAATGTGGGCTACCTGTGAGTAGTGGTGGTAATGGGGCTGGGGGGGTACACTGGTATCAGCAGGATTGTGGTGGGGTGGAGAGTAGCTGCACATAGGAGAACTGGGTGAGAACCAACACCCCCAACCCCCGCCTTTGCTTTCAACCCCCCTGGCCCCTCTCCTCATGGCCCTGACTGCCAAGAAACCCCACAAGATGCACTTACTTAATACTATGATCCTCAGGATGTTGGCTGCTCACTCTTTACAATAGCATTTTCATGGATGAGAACTACCAACCTCTGAATTTTTGGCAGTTTTTGACAGCTGGCATGTTCCATCAGAGTCCTGCTTGATCTGCCCGGCTGTTACCAGTACTCCCTTACTTCCTGATCATCCCCTCTGCCGCCTAACCTCAGCGCTCATTCACTGACTTGGCACCCAACCCAGCTCACCCACCTGTCATTAAATAGCTCTTGGCCAGGTTACTCCGAGTTTGGGTGATTTCCTCCCTGGTTATCTCTGGCAGGCGTATTTGGTTCAGGCCAGACTTGGAATCATGGCCTTATTAAAGACTGCTGACAGGTAAGTGAGCATGTTCAAGAGGGATTACTCAGTCCAAAGTGTTCCAAGAGCAATTGGAATGTCTTGACCCACCTATGGGTTCATGCTTTTGAAGAAAAGTTCAGAGTTCTCCCATAGCATTCTCCACCACCAAATAGAACGTTCACTTTGTTGGAGCTTTCTGGGAGCAAATTGCTGCATCTCCAGCAGTGCAACACTTTAAAAGTTCTTGGCTGTGAAGCAATTTTGAATGTTGCACCATCTTTAAAAGTGCCATGTAAATGCATACTGCATACAGCCATGATCCTTGTTCTAATGGTGCTTGGTATGCAGTTGCATAACCTACCCTGCAACAACAAAGGAATGATATTATATTTATATATTTATATATATATATAACTCGCATATGTGTTCCTTTATTGACATCCTGTATACATGACAGTGCAGATTTGTTTTTAGTCATTCACAGAATGAGAGTGTCGCGGGCTTGACCAAATTTTATTGCCCATCCCTAACTGCCCAGAGGGCCGTTGAGAGTCAACCCCATTGCTGTGGATCTGGAGTCACATATAGGCCAGACTGGGTAAGGATTGCAATTTCCTTCCCTAAAGGACATTAGTGAACCAGATGGGTTTTTACAACAATTGACAATGAATTCACGGTCACCATTAGACTCTTAATTCCAGATTTATTACTGGATTCAAATTCCACAATCTGCCGTGGCAGGATTCAAACCCGGGTCCCCAGAACATTACCTGGGTCTCTGGATTAACAGTCTAGTGATAATACCACTAGGCCATTGTCTCCCTAAGATTTTATTAAAAGGTCTTACTTTGTGTTATATCAGGAACTCCAGTAGACCCGTAATGGTGGCTGACTGGCTAGTCAGAGGGTGTGGTTCGTATGAGGGCTGGTTAATAGACGGACATGAGAGAGTTATCAGTGATGGAAGGATAGGAAGCAGATGAGAAAGGGATCTAAGTTGCAGAGGAAGTGAAGAGGATCAAGTGGATTAGTAAAGGTGACAGAAAAGCTTAAGATAAATTCTGTTTCATATTCCATCCATATTCTGTGTATATGTCACAAATTCAACTGAATAATTCTAAAGTTTGGAAACCTCTTGGCAATCTACTGTAGCATCATTGTAGTAGGAAAGTAGAAAGGAGCCTTTATCTCAATACTGTCACGTTACTAAAGAAGACCCATAGCAATTCCTCTCGAGTGGTTATCTCAGCTGAAATTGGAAAGCACCCTCAGTACCAACAAATATAAATCACCGACAACCTGATTTCTCAAACTTTATGCAAATCCAATAAGATAATGGGGACATGATCAAAGAATTGCTTACGGCTGAGGTTTAACTGGGTGACGAAGAGAAAAACAGTTCGAAAAATTTAACTCTGAGTGTTGAAGGTGAACATCTTTTTAAGAGAGGTATTTTCCCAGTTCTGACCTACATTCATGTTTGTGCTACTCATCACCAAATACAATGTGTTTTGCTGAGTAAGGTTTGCAACAATAAGGGCAAAGATTCATACCACCCATATTTTTGAGCATTGCTTTCCTTAACAACAAATTGTTTTCAGTTTCATCTTTTTTAAAAAGTGTTTCAAATTGGACATTATTCTGTGTGATAATATTTGCCGACCTCTTAATTCATTGACTTTGCTATCTTATTGCTATTCTCTCCAACAACTTGCCCATCACCGACGTCAGGCTCACTGGTCTATAGTTCCCTGGCTTGTCCTTACCACCCTTCTTAAACAGTGGCACCACGTTAGCCAACCTCCAATCTTCCAGCACCTCACCTGTGACTAGCGATGATACAAATATCTCAGCAAGGGGCCAGCAATCACTTCCCTGGCTTCCCACAGAGTTCTAGGGTTCACCTGATTAGTCCTGGAGATTTATCCACTTTTATGTGTTTCAAGACATCCAGCACTTCCTCCTCTGACAATATGGACATTTTTCAAGATGTCGCCATCTATTTCCCTCCATTCAATATCTTTCTTATTTCTGTACCTTGATTTTAAAGAGTTCACTTTTAAGGAGACCAAATGCTGTGGGCATACAATGTTGCAACTCTGTCTGGAAGTTGGTTTGGTCTTGACCTGCAAGCTACACACATAAGAATCAGTTTGTTTGCTGTCATGTCTGCTTCATAACCCATAAGGTGTTATACTGCTTTAAATCAACTAAGCCAAAAATTCATCAATCCCTGGCAAGTGATCAATCATTAGACTGTTCCTAATAACATGACGGTCTTCTGTATTCACACAGAAATATTTAGTACCTTTCATGTAATAAATCTTCTCAAAGTGCTTCACAAATGAAGTAGACAGGAAAATGAAAATTGAGCCAAGGAGAAGGAGTTTACAGCTGACAATGTGAAATGAAAGTGGAGTCTGTGAAGATTTATAAAAGAGGAATGAAAATATTTAAGTGATTGCTCCAGAGATATAGATTGAAGGAGGAGCTAGAGGGATATAGATTTAGATGAAAGTTTTTTATTCATTCGTCGGAATGGGCACCAATGGTTAACCAACATTTATTGCCAGTCCTCACTTGACCATGGAATGATGGTGGTGTGCTGCCTTCATGAAATGCTGTAGTCCGTGTGCTGGAGGTTAACTCACAATGCCATTAGGGAAGGAATTCCAGAACTTTGTTCCAGTGACAATGAAGGAACAGTGATATATTTCCATGTTGGGATGATGAGTGGTTTGGAGGGTCATGGATGCGGTCATGCATTTGGAAGGCGCTGTCTATGGGTCTTTGGTAAATGTTGCAGTCCATCTTGTCGATAGTACACACTGCTGCTACACATTGCAGAGTTACAGGAAGGTGCGATCACATAGGACTTTGAAAGCAGGCTAAGGAATACATTGAGGATTAAATGATGAAGAACCTTGTGGAGATCAACAGGTGTGAGATGAGGGATGGGTGAAATTCAAAATGAAAAGCAAGAACACATATTTACAAAATGCCTTTCTTGGTATCAGGTTGTCCCAAAGCTTTCTGCAACTAGTTAAGTATGTTGAAGTGCAGACATTGATTGTTAGGAAAAGGCAGGAATGAACGGGAACCTTTTAACAGTGTACCATCAACTCTTTTGCTAGTATCTTCACTGATGGTGTACAGAGACCCAAACACAATGATCTTTAATCTCTCCGGAAGAATATACTTTTAACTTTTGTTTACTGGAGTGTTCATTTCTACATTCAATAATGCTTGCTTAATAAACCAATTCAATGGTGATGTACTTCAAATATTGCACCACCACAATACCCTAGTATTCAGATCAAATAAATGTTTAAAATCTGCAAGTCAGATAAGGTTAAGTTGATTGTTTTACTGAAGGTTGGCAGTTGAAAGATATTTTGACCCAGATAAACAGACTTGATGGAGCGGGGGTGGTAACATTTGTTTTGATGGATGAGTCAAGATCATTTCCCTTTTTCAGTCTTTATCTTGCGGTTTTGAGAAAATTCAGAGCAGAGTATTCAAGAGCAGATGTTTTCTGATCCATCACAATTTGCCAACTGTGTGTTTGTATTTCTTCCTTGGGTTTTGTGAACCTGGAAGTTTGCAACATGGTTACTGTTATTGTTGGCTAATGCTTAAATCGGATGGTATAAATCTGTTATATATCTGTAGCAGGAGCATTGATTTATAAAACCTGTTTCATTCATGAGGTAAAATGTCATGTCTCTAAAATCTGTGGGAAGATAGAAAGCTGTGACTTTCTTGGTTAAGAGGAATGATTTCCACTTCAGAAATGTCTGTGTCATGCCACAACAAAAAATGAAATTGTTATTGGTGGGATCAAAATCCTTTAGCAGAACTCCCTTACATTTAGATTGCCTTTTGTGATAGCATCATAAGAAGAACATAGTGTTTGCAGAGATTCTTTCCTTCCCAGAAGCCCACGTTGGTGACTACATATGGTGTCAGGGGAGACGATGACCTAGTGGTATTATTGCTAGACTATTAATCTAGAGATCTAGGTAATGTTTCTGTGGATCTGTTCTGAGTCCCACCAAGCCAGATGGTGGAATTTGAATTCAATAAAGAGGAAATTTGGAATTAAGAGGCTATAATTAACCATGAAACTGTTGTTCATTGTTGGAAGAATCAATCTGGTTCAGTAATGTTCTTTATGGAAGGAAATCTCCATCCTAACCTGGTCTGGCCTGCATGTGGTTCCAGACTCTAGCAAGGTGGCATGGTGGCACAGTGGTTAGCACTGCTGCATCACAGTGCCAGAGTCCTGGATTCCATTCCAGTCTTAGGAAACTGTCTGAAGTTTGTATATTTGCCTTTTGTCTGTGTGGGTTTTCTCTGGGTGCTTTGGTTTCCTCCCACAGTCCAAAGATGTGCAGGTAATATGGATTAGCCAGGCTAAATTGCCCTGTATTATCCAGGGGCGTGTAGTCTAGGTGGATTAGTCATGGTAAATGTGGGCTATGGGGTGGGTCTAGGTGGGATGGTCTTCAGACTGTCAGTGCAGACTTCATGGGCTAAATGGATTCTATCTGTGCGGTAGGGATTTTATGTGAGGTATCTCTTACCCTGCTCCCTGGGCAGTTAGGGATGAGCAATAAATGTAGGCCTAGCCAGTAATGCCCACATCCTGTGAATTAATTTTTAAAAATAGAGTAAAATTGTAATGACATTATGTTTGACTCAATTAATTGCAATGCTTGTGGCCTGTTTTGGTATTGCATAAATAACCCTACCACAGTATGACATATGTGGTAACCACTAATTGAACAAATTAAATCCATGCTGAAGCAAGGGCTTTGTATGTTGTAAGCCAGGCTTTTTTTCATAAAGTGAACTTATGTGTTTAATGATGGATTGAAACAGCGTTCCATGGATTTGAAACACCATTTATAAAATGGCTGATCATTTACATCACCATTCTTTATAGATTCCAAGGCCATTAAAATCGAGTCAAACTATCTGTGGGGAACCATCAATGGAGAACTGGATCTCCTGATTCAGCACGTCCAGGTAACACCTCAGTGATGAACAAGCCATTCGACATAATCAGTTTAAAAGGTGGATGCGAGCTGAGAGAGGAGTCCTCCAAACCATAATCTCATAAAGTTAAAAACTTAAATGGAAGCATTGGAGTAGCATGGTGGCTCAGTGGTTAGCACTGCTGCCTCACAGGACCAGGGACCCAGGTTCGATTCCAGTCTTGGGTGACTGTCTGTGTGGCGTTTGCACATTTTCCCCGTTGCCTGTGTGAGTTTGCTCTGGTTTCTTCCCACAATCCAAAAATGTGCAGGTCAGGTGGCTTGACCATGCTAAATTGCCCATAATGTTCAGGGATGAGTAGGTTGGGTACATTAGTCAGGGGCAAACGTAGAGTGAAAGGTTAGGAGAATGGGTCTGGGTGGGTTACTCTTCGGAGGGACTTGTGGAGCCACTGTAGGGATTCAATGATAAACCATGAATCCACTAACCTTGTTTTTTTTTTAAATGACTGGTCAGTGAGGTTTGGGAATTATGAGGCAAACTAGCTGAGCCCCTCTTGTGTTTGAGAAACTGCTTTTCTCAGAGCTACAAAAGGCAGAAGCATTAGAGACATCACAGATGCAGGACCCGAAGTGAGAGACCGTCACTGCCTCCTCTCCACCTAATCTGTGAGTTTCAGCCCTGCTTGCTTATCAATCATCTGGCTGTTACAGGTTAGGGTGAATTGGCCGTACTAAATTGCCCGTAGTGTTCAGGGACGTGTAGACTAGGTGCATTAGTCAGGGGTAAATGTAGATTAATAGGGTATACTCTTCAGAGGGTCAGTGTGGACTTGTTGGGCCAAATGGCCTGTTTTCACACTGTAAGGATTCCATGATCTATGATTTGTAAGAACCTGTCCTGCACTTGCTGTCTTTCTAAGAGCAAATTATTTGTCGCTGAATTTGAATTGTCTTGGTTCTAGATCCAGAAGGATTGACACATATTTATAGAAATAAAGAGTGGAAGGAAGCCATTCGTCAACTAAAACCTGGAGGCTATGACTAATCTAATGGGTACTTCAGTTCCTTACTCTTGATTACCTTTTCACCCTCGTTTCCCAATAATCTTTCTCTCTTTGCCTTAAATATATTCAAAGATCCTGCTCCCACCATCTTTTTAGAGGGAGAGTTTTAAGGACTTTAATGCTTCTGTGAGACTTTTACTCTACTTTATGTCTGATTTGAATGGGCTAATCCGTATTGTGAAATGGTGATCCTTGGTTTTCGATTCTTCCATTGGAGAAGTGTTTTCTCCACACCAGCCCTGTCGAGACCTTAATTACTACACTCTAGCAGGTACAATTCTAGATTGTCTAACCTTGCCTCACATGATCACTCTCTGATCCCAGGGATTATTCTAGCTACACCATCTCCGAACTGCTTCCAATGCATTTCCATCCTTATTGAAGTGAGGTGATCAATACTGTGCACAGTACTCCAGATGTGGTTTCATCAGTGCCCTATCTAAATGAAGCAAAACTACTTCTGTATTCAATTCCCCTCACAATAAACAAGAACTTTCCCTTAGCTTTCTTAGTTACTTGTTGTAATGGCATGCCAACATTTGACAATTAATGCATGAAGACACTCAGATCCCTCTGAGAGCTCTGCAATCTCTCACCAGTTAGATAATGTGAACAACTATAATGAACAATTTCACATTTTCTCACATCAAACTCCAATTGCTAGATCTTTGTCCACTCACTAAGCCCATCCTTTCGCAGCTTCCTTATATTCCTCTTAGTTTCTGACCTATCTTTGTGTCATCAGAATATTTGGCGACTGTACCTTTTTGTCCTTTCGCCCAAGTTATTATATAAATGATACCTGTGGTACACCAACCGTTTTATGTTGCCAATCTGAAAACGATCCACTTATGCATACTCTCTGCTTCCCGTAAACCAGCCAAACTTCTATCCATACTGGTATGCAAACCCTAAACCATGAGCTTTAATTTTCCATAAAAAAGCCTTTCATGTGCCACCTTATCAAAGGTCTTTTGAAAATCTAATTAACAGCAAATCCTTTGGTTTCCCTTCATTATGTCCTGAAAGGACTCCATTCATTTAGTCAAATATGATATCTCTTTCACAAAACCATGTTGACTCTGCCTGATTGCCTTGAACTTACCTTCCTGCCCTGCTGTAACCTCTTTAATAATAACTACTAACAGTTTCCCTATGACACCTATTCATTTAATTGGCCTTTAGCTTCCTGCTTTCTGTCTCACTCCTGTTTTGAATAGCAAAGTTACATTTGGAATCTTCCTATATAATAGGCCCTTCCGTGAGTCTAGGAGTTTTGGAAAAATTAAAGCAATACATCAACCATCTCACTGACTACTTCTTTTAAGACCCAAAGTGAAGTTCGAAAGGACCCGGATCCTTGTCAGCCCACAGCTCCAACATTTTACACAGAACCACTTCTCTGGCAATTGTAATTTCCTGAACTCCTCCATCCCATTTCCTAGAAGGCAATAAGAAATAGGAACAGGAGGAGGCTCTTCGGCCCATCAGCTGCTCGATAGGATCATGGCTAATCTGACATTCCTCACGTCTACTTTCCTGCCTTTTCCCCATTACACTTGATTCACCCACTGACCAAGAATAGATCTCAGCCTGAAATATACACAAGGACTCTACCTTCATAGCTCTCTGTGACAAGGACTACCAGAGACACATAACCCTCTCAGGGAAAAAAAAACTTCCTCATCTCAGTATTAAATTGGTACCCCCTTATTCTGCGACTATGCTTTCTGGTCCTTGACTCTCAGCATTTCCACTGTCAAGCCTATTAAGAACCCATGCGATCACCTCTCATTTTTCTAAACTCCGGTGAGTAGAGTCCCAACCTGTTTAATGTTTGCTCATAAGATGATCCCTCTGACCTGCCTCCAGTAAAATGATATCTCTTCTTAAATAATGGGACCAAAATTGTTCACATATTCCATATGTGGTCTCACCAGCCCCCTGGACACTTGCAATAAGACTGCCTTATTCTTACACTCCAACCCTTCTGAAATAAGGGCCATCATTCCATTGGCCTTCCTGATTGCTTTCTCCGCCTGTGTGCTAGCTCTGAGTTTTGTGCACAAGTAACCCCAGGTCCCTTTGTTTTGCAGCTTTCTGCAGTTTTTCTCCAATTAAATAATATTCCGTTCTTTTGTTTTTTCTTCCAAAATAAACAGCTTTGCATTTTCCCATTCTCTTCTCCATTTGCCAGTTCTTTTATCCACATGCTTAAACTATCAAAATCTCCCTGATTTATTGCTACTCTGGGATGTTACTTGTATCCACCAAAGTGATGCAAAATGCCTGTTAAATTCCTGCCATTTCCTTATTTTTCATTATTAATTCTCCAGTCTCACTTTCCACTGAGCCAAAATCCATATTAACTCTTTTTTTTAAAAACCTTCATAATTATCCTAAGTCTTTTAAAAAATTCCAGACCCATTCCTCTCTACCTCAAACTGATTATAAAATTCAATCATATTATGGCCCCTGCTGCCTAGAAGAGGTTTCTGTATGATTTTGTGTATGCATGAAAGCTCAAGTATTTAGACCTTATTTTTATTAGACTGGGTAATGTACAATAAGTATGGTTATCTTTTTAAAGCTTAAAATGAAACCCATCTCAGTGTGTCTTTTGCAGTCACAGTAGGTAAACAGCTAAACATTTGCTGAATTGGCAAATGTATCCTGAACTGCTGCAATTGGTCAGGGAGTGGGAACAGAGTGTGTGCCTGACTGTGTATGTGTGTTTGTGTATATGTGTGTATATATGTGACTCTCCATCTGAGTGTACCAATTGAAAGGAACTGTACTGTAAAATTAATCTACAGTTGTAAGTTATTTAGAATGGTGGAAGATTGTATTCATTGATTATCTCTGAATATCTGAGGCACATAACATACATCTGTCTGAAACTATGTGAAATGAATGTCGCATCGGAGATATAACTGTATTTTATTGCAACTGTTTGCTTTTTTTAAAAGTCTGATCTGACCACAGCAATCATACATTTCAAAGTCAGCATTATCAGTTACTGGTTCACTTATTTCAACATTGTGGGACGCTGCAGGCACAGTTAGCAATAATCTTTGAAATCTGCGAATGTCATTGCAAATAGAGAGCTCCAGATGTAGAAGACATGGCTCATTTACAAGAATTCTGCTGAATGAATGGGAAAGGAAATGTCTTTTTATGAAATCTGAGCCTGGGACAGTCGATGGACTGTATCTGACGGTCGTCTGAGAGATACATCGAGAGTGTAGTGCTAGAAAAGCACACCAGGTCAGGCAGCATCTGAGGAGCAGGAGAATCGACGTTTCAGATATAAGACCTTCATCAGGAATTCATCAAGACTGATCTCCTGCTCCTCGGATGCTGCCTGACCTGCTGTGCTTTTCCAGCACTACACTCTCGACTCTGATCTCCGGCATCCACAGTCCTCACATTTTACCTCTGAGACATATGTGACAGAATCAGATGATAAGTCCAGTGAGGCTCATCCTGACATCAGGAGGATCTTGTTCCATCTTCTGTGCATTTGCTGAGCAGTGAGTTGAGATTTTTTTCGCTAGGCAAATCATAAGTTGTCATCTAAGGAGGATTTTAATTGGTTAAATGCCTTATTAACACTGCAACTCACCTTATTAGTATTCAGCTTCTTATCTGACCAAACAAGCCAAGCAAGGTAGATGTCAAGGTATCCAGAATTGTCATTGCACATTGCCATTGGAAGCAAACTTTTGTGTTCCGTAGCCACTGGGGGACTCCCTCCAAGGATGGCAGGCTGGTACGCTTCCAGAAGTCACTGCCAGTCATGGACTCCAGCACTCTATGCAGCAGCAAGAGATTTTGCTGAGAATGTTGGTTGCACCAGGCTGTATTTCTGGCCTCTTCTCATATTATCATCACTTACACAGAGCCCAACTGGATGCTCAAACCATCCCTACCCTTCACTGCCCTTCACTGCAATTCACTCCTTCAGTCAGAGGTACCAGACTCATCTTGACTTCTGTTTCGTCTCGCTGTTTAGTGCGAGCGTATAAGCAGGGAGCTTGTCATGACTGTCAGGCATCCTCAGTCAAGGCGAAGGCAGATTCTGATAGCAGTCCAGGGGCTTGAACACATTCACTACGGGGCGTCAGTGTCGGAATGTTCTCCATGTCAGAGATCAGGAGATAAATGTCAGTCAGCCAAACACTCATATTGACCCCTTCCGCCCTATCATGGTCTCTTTTTGTCCTGGAATGAGAGAGAAGTGGGTATTAAGGGCATAGAGGTTGGTGACACAGCTGTTAGTTTCTGCGCCGGTGGCGCGGGGAGTGTACTGAGTGAGTGGATAGGCATCTCAGAGGGTATACGGGGTTAATGTTGTCGGTGGTGAGGATAGGTGAGAGTGAGTGGGGAAGATCTTGAGGGTAATAGCAAGAGTGCTGGTGGGAGGTAGGTGCAGCAGTAGAAAAAAGAGTGAGTGTGAGAGGCATCAGGAAGAAGATGGTGGCATCTGTGTTTGCCCAGAGGCTGCACTGATCCAGGTGGCACTCTCAGACCAGGATGGCATGGTCTGGTGTCATGGCTTCCACTGCTGGTTCTGCAGGAAGAAGAATCCCTGTGCCAGCAACACCTTGTGCAGCAGGGTCTCTGGGTCCCTGCCTGCAAAGCAGGGTGCCAATTTCCCCTGTCTGCCACATCCAAGTCAAATATCAGGAATTGTACAAGACTGCTGCGGGCTGACAGTTTCTAAAGACAGCTCGATGTAGTCTTTCAGTGAAAATCTGTTGAGTGTTGCATTGTTCCTGGAAAAGCAGATGCAAGATGGAGATAGAATTGCCTTACAAAGTAGAAGGCAAAGGGCCATGCGGAGGGTTATATTTGTGACTGGAAGCCTATGACTAACAGTGTCCCACAGGGATGGTGCTGTAACCATTGCTGTTTGTTATTGATGTTAATGTTTACATTAGGTGCCCCAAGCAGTTTCCAGTCTCCCTCTGTGCCTGTGCTGATTGACAGTCTCTCCCCCTCCATTCGGCTAAGCTAGGGGAAATGCCATTGAACAGCAAGGGAGGAAAGTGCAGTCTCCTCTGGGCACCTCCTCACCTCGTGTACGCTCGCAGCCTCTTGGGCAGCTCCCTCAAGTCAAAAGGTTTGCATGCACGCTTGCTCCAACCAATCATTCCCACCTTACCCTCTTTTTGCTGGATTCATGGTAATTCCCTAGCCCATTTGTTTATTCCTATCTGATCTCTATCTCCTAAATGCTCCCTAAATGACATTTCACTCACTTGGCCCACCTCATTTCCATGAACCACGTGGATGGCACATTCCTTATTGTTGGACAGGGCACAAGCTGCCAGAGGAAACTCTTTTTCATGTAATCCAGGGGTCCATACCCTATGCTGCCCCCTTACATTACAGGTATCCCAGTGTGTATTTGGGTTATTTAAGTCTCCTACTATAACTACCTGATAACATTTGGTACCTCTGGCAGTATAACTGTATCCTTTTCATTGCTTACTTTTAGACAAATTGATTGCATTCTTGGATCCTCTGTGACATCCTCTTTCTTGCCTATCGCAATGCCCTCCCCAAGTAATACTGCTACTCCCCCTCCTTTTCCTTCTCATCCTTTCCAAAGTCCCCAGAGCTCCGTCGTGGCAATAGCATTGGTGGCGGCAAGCTGGCGGATGAGACGGTCCTAGTGCCAACTCACGGTTGCGGTGGCAGAAGCGAGTTTCAGTTCCCTACGGTGTCTGTGTCCACCGCAGATTCAAGGAGGCAGTGGTGGGAGGCAGATTCGGTCCCTGGCAGTATCAGCAATGGCTGCATCAGCGAGGTGGGCCCCGAAGCAGACTCATGATGGAGATGAGTCCGGTTTCCATCTCCACATCACCCTTTGCCTCTACTTTGTAAGGTACCTAATGGCATTAGTGATGTCTGCATTGGTGAGTACGAGTAGTGGAGCGAGCATCGGTGGAGGCAAGGCTACATCAGAAAATGGCGACTTTTATTCCAGCGGCAGCCACGATTGCGAAGGAACTCATGCCTGGCCACCAGCTCCATGGCCCATGGCGGAGGACCGTAAAATTGAACACTTTTTCTTTCTTCTTTTGACTTTGTATTCTATGTTTTGGCTTATTTTTCTATGTTTTATGATGGCGCCGGAGAGTGGAGACACTTTCCAACATTTTTCACTGTACTTTTTAAAAAAATACCAGCAACAATAAATAAATCAAGTAAGTCAAGTCTTCCTTGAGCCAGGTCGCTTATCACCTGATTCTCATATTTCCACATGGCAATATGCAACTGTAACTCTCAATCTTAGTAGATCTCCTCCCTGCATTCAGATACAGGCACAGTGACTCTGGTTTAGACTTGACTTAAGTCATGAGTAACATGGGTGGCATCATGTGAGCTAGAAAGGGTGAAAAATTAGATTATTTGTGGCACAATGTTGTGTTTTTTTTATTCACTCATGGGATGTGGGCATTGATGGGTCAGCCAGCATTTTTTGCTCACCCCCATTTCCCAGAGGGCAATTAAGATTCAAACACATTACTACAAGTCTGAAGTCACATGTAGGTATGACCTACTTCCTTCCCTGAAGGACATTGTTGAACCAGATGGGTTTTTTCTGACAATCAACAATCATTTCATGATCATCATTAGATTCTTCTTTGAATCCAAATTTCAATCATCTGCCATGGTGAGATTTGAACCCAGGTCCCCAGTAACTTAGCTGAGTTTCTGGAGTAAGAAGTACCTTTGTTCACATCAAGAAGTTGAAGGGGCTCTTAGATTCACCCCCATTGAGACAGAAGTTGAGATATCATTTTACTCACCATTCCACACATTGAAGTAGAGTTTGAGGAACATCAGGATGTAGAGGGAGTTGAACAAAGTGACAATGTGTTTAAGAACAGCTGGTTATCAGACTTATGAATTGACTTTTTAGATATTAGACCTTTCTCTGCCCCTTCGCTGTAGCTGTAACACTACATTCTGCATTCTGTTCTGTTATCCTGATGTACTTAGGCAAGGTATGATTTGTCTGGGTCGCAGGCGAAATAATACTATTCACTGTATCTTGGTACTTTTAACACTAATCAAATCAAATCAAGTCAAGCCAGGTGAAAACAGCTGCCGAGAGGCGGAACGAGATTTGAAAGATTTTGGACATGTGTGCACGATGATGTCCTGGCTATTTGACCCAGATGTGATGATTGTGTGTAACAAATCTTGGTGAAACATGGGCCAAAAAAGGCTTCCCTTGAGATTGTACACTCAACAAATCAGTACATAAAAGTATTTGTCAATGGGGAAGTAAAAGTCCCTTCAGTGCACTTGTGCGTTGGACGGACTCTGCAGAAAGCTGTGTTGTTTTCCTGGCCAAGTTTGACAAGTTGGAATAAGGTGCTTGTAAGTTTTAGCAGCACACCAGGGAAAGCAGTGAACACTTGCAAGTTTTCAAAAGCAGAAAGAGTTTGAATTGAAACTGAAGATCAGGAAAACCATTGCTGGTGAAAATGTACATGTTAAACAAAGCATAAGTATTGACAGCAAGTCTTGGCATGACCGATTGTTTTGATGAGATGTTTCAATAAAAGCAACCAAAAAGCTTTATATTTTGGCAAAGGGAACTTTCTGAAGTCTGTGAGATGTGTAGCTTCATTTGACCCAATTATGGATGAAGATTTTTTTTTTAGATTAGATTCCCTACAGCGTGGAAACAGGCCCTTCGGACCAATAAGTCCACACCGACCCTCTGAAGAGTAACCCACCCAGACCCATTTCCCTCTGACTAATGCACCTAACATGTGGGCAATTTAGCATGGCCAATTCACCTTACCTGCACATCTTTGCACTGTGGGAGGAAACCGAAGCACCTGGAGGAAACCTGCGCAGACTCGGGGTGAATATGCAAACTCCACACAACACAGTTGACCAAGGCTGGAATCGAACCAGGGCCCCTGTTGCTGTGAGGCAGCAGTGCTAACCACTGAGCCACCATGCCCATCTTTGCAAGATAAATGACGATGAGATGCACATATACTACTTTGGGAAACAGATGTTGAATGAACTAACTCAGCCCTTATACAACACTATGAAAGACAAAACCTCAGACTATCTGTTCATATTGCTGGGTACACTTGTTTGACTTCGTAACTTTATTTCTCTTTTTTTCACACAAAGCAAGCAGTAGCGCTGAATTTTTAAAAACTTGTTTCTCTATATTTCAGATTCCTCTATGCCTTAGAGTTTTGCAATCTCTATGAATTTAAACCACATGCTATTTTTCTGTCCTTCCTGCCAAAGTGGAGAAGTTCATACTTTCCTTGATTATAATTCACTTGCCAATTGCTTGCCCAACCTACTCACATTCCCTTTCAAACTCCATTTGTCTTTTTCCCAGCTTATCTCCCGACCTACCTTTAAACCCTCAGCATATTTAGCAGCCATGCGTTTGGTTTCTTCCTCTAAGTCATTTATAGATTAGACTACTTACAGTGTGGAAACCGGCCCTTAGGCCTAACAAGTCCACACCGACCCTCCAAAGAGCAACCCACCCAGATCCATTCCCCTACATTTACCCCTTCACCTAACACTACGGGCAATTTAGCATGGCCAATTCACCTAACCTGCACATTTTTGGACTGTGGGAGGAAACCGGAGCATGCAGAGGAAACCCACGAAGACACGGAGAGAATATGCAAACTCCACACAGACAGTTGCTTGAGGCGGGAATTGAACCTGCGTCTCTAGTGGTGGGAGGCAGCAGTGCGAACCACTGTGCCACCATGTCGTGCCGTGTGTAAACAGTTGAGGTCCCAACACAGATCGCTGTGGTATTTGTTAAATCCTGCTAACCTTAAAATGACCCATTTATGCTCACGTCTTCCTTTCCATCAGTGAACTAACCTTTTAGTAATACTCATCTGATCCATGTGAGAGCTATTATCCTTCGCCTGCATGTTGAATGAGGTTCAAGGGTACAGGAATTGGCAGGGACTGAGAAGAGGCTTAACATTAGGCAGCATTGTGGATAGAATTATGCTGATTTAGTCAGATCTGCTAAGTTAAAACTTCAGGAAATCAGGAACTGCTGGCTGTATCAGAAAACGATGTGGAGGTGCCAGTGTTGGACTGAGTGGATGAAGTCAGAAGTCACATGACACCAGGTTATAGTCCAACAGGTTTATTTGAAATCACAAGCTTTCAGAGAGAAGTGAGAGAGAAGCACACAGACACAGAGTTTATAGGCAGAGTGATCAATGGGCAGAGAGATGAAAAGATCAAAGAAAATACTAGGTCTCTGCAGATGATCAAGAATGTCAGACTGTGTGAGTAAAGTGTCGCCAGCTGAATAACAAGCGAAGGGATGACCTATAATCCAATTAAATGAGGCAGGGGGACAATTACAAAACATTTAAAAATAAGGTGGTGCTGGAGACAAACGAAATGACTGGAATAACATGATGGACATAAGTGTTGAATACAGGTGCTCTAAACAAAGTACTAAGTAAAACATAACAGTACAAACAAATTAAAGTAGAGAGATCACAACAATTTATCAAGGTGATGGTGTCACAACAGAACAGTAATGGAAGATTTTACAGATACAGAACAGTGTGGTAGGGTCACATGTAGTGCAACATGAACCCAAGATCATGGTTGTGATTAGATACTACGTGCATTTGGATAAAATATTCGGGATTGCTCATGTGCATGGATAAGTCCAAAGAAGACACGCATTTGGATAGAATGTTTAGAATTAGTTATGTGCATGCATAACTTCAAATAAGACACACACTTGGCAGAGAGACCCCTGTATAAAGTGCCTGAAGAAATCCTTTTGTTCAACAACACTTTCGAGATTAATGTTGCGAAAGAGACACCCTACACCTGGAGGCGTGGTGAAAACATTGAGCAGAGCCTTCAGCATGGCCAGCTGTGAGCTTCCCGGATAATAATGTTAGAGTTTAATTACAGAATTCAGGGCAGTGAAATACAATGATTGAGATACCTCAATAGTTAAAAGTGCGTGTTATTTGTTTAAACACTTAGTAAATGAATTGTGGTTTTATACCACTCGAGTGTCTCAGCTGTAATTCCGTCTATTTATATATTTTTGTCCCTGGATGAGCATCAACAAGAAGTAACTTTGAGTTACTATGACGCTTTCAGGTAATGTTTGAATTTTCTGACACCCTGCCTGAGCCTGAAATTAAGAGGATTGTTGCCCAACGTCAGGGGCAGGATTAAACAGGTGGCTGGAAGGAGGAGGTGGAAATTTAATCGTGAGAAAGACAGAAAGAGTAGTGGACACATTCAGAAAGTTGGTGCTAACCGAGAATAGTGGATCCAGTGGACTCTGACTGGAGAGGATTTCTCCAACAGTGTGTGGCTGGGAATTGGCAGGAGGACTGTGACGGGTATGGGAACATGTCGGTATACTCTCTGGAGTATGTCAAAACTTTTATGGGAAAAAGGCACTTTGAGGAAATGCAGAAAGTTGTAGTGATAGGCTGTATATCTGAAGACTTGACAGAAAAGCAGCAGTGAGAGCTGAAGCTACGAACAGAGGTGACTGAACTTAAAGGAGAGATAAAGAGACTGACTGAGACAGTTCGGGATTTACAAGCCAGACAGATTAGGCATCGTCCATATGAACCAGTATCAAATGCAGTGTGAGAAATCGATAAGGGAAAAGGAGAAAAGTGAAGACAAACTGAAAGGACTCAAATGCGCGTAGAAACATTAAAAAGACAGTTTAGCAGACTGAAAACAGCTCTGAATGCAGTGCATAAGTCAGCACAGGAGCGAAAAGGGACCTCAAATGATCATACAAAGTGTATGAAGCAGATAGAGAGGTTACAGAAACAGATACCTGCACAAAGAGGGATAACATGTCCATTTGCAACTCTTCCTTTGAGAAGGGATGGGAGGAAGCTAGTGACATCGAATGGGGAGGGCTAGCAGATCATGCAGCCAGAAATGGAGAGGAAGACCAGGGGAATGGTATCCCCCTCTGGAGAGAGGAACAGGAGAAAGGCCACTGTCCCTATAACCCCCCTACCCCCACCCCGATCACTAGGACACAACAGCCAGCAGTGCTAGCAGGGCAGCAGCAACCTGACATTAAATACATCACCCCTTATGATGTTTAACAGCAAAGAAATATAGCCAAGTGTGCAGGGGATTGTCAGCTTGGGGATGACCCCCGGGAGCTGTTCCAAATTATCCACAAACAGAGAACCATACACAGGTTAGATAATGAGGAAAATGTCAAAATTGATATGGATGTGTCGCCATCCCACTGTATATTCAGCTTTGTCTAAGCCACAGAATGCAGGACAGGGAACATTAGATCAGTTAAAGGAGGCTGCACTGATGGCCATGGGAGCTAACAGAGGGGATGCAGTGAAGCCCTAATTAAGTGTCAAAAAGGGTGGCCCTGGAAAAGCAGAGTAGGCCAGGGCAGCATCCGAGGAGCAGGAGAGTGGACATTTCGGGCATAAGCCCTTCATTGGGAATGTGGGAGGGGGAAAGGGAGCTGGGAATTAGGAGGATGAGGTGGGGTTGGGTGCAAGATAGCTGGGAAGGCGATAGGTAGATGGGGGGATAGGATGGTGATGGTGATCGGTCGGAGGGCAGGGTGGAGTGGAAGTATGGGATTGAAGATGGACAGGTAGAACAGTTCAAGGGAGCAATTCTGAGTTGGATCTGGGATGAGGTGGGGGAGGGGAGATGAGGAAACTGGTGAACTCAATGTTGATGCATCCACTCCCAACACCTTCCCTTGCCACTGCAAGAAGTGTAAAACCTAAGCCCACACCTTCCCCCCCCCCAACCTCACCTCTGTCAAAGGCCACAAATAATCCTTCCACATCCAAACACCTCACCTACTGTGTCTGTTACTCTTGATATGATCTCCTCTACACAAGGGAGAAAGGACGCCAACTCACGGAAAGTTTCAGGGAACATCTCTGGGACACACACACCAAACAACCCCATCGCCCTGCGGCTGAGCACTTCAACTCCCCCTCCTGTGCCCCCAAGGACAGGCAAATCCTGGGCCTCCTCCACCGCCAAATCGAAGACACCCGATGCCTGCAGGAAACACGCCTCATCTTCTGCCTTGGGACCCTCCAATCACATGGCATCAATATTGATTTCACCAGTTTCCTTATCACCCCTGCCCCCCCCCACCTCATCCCAGATCCAACCCTTCAACTCAATACCACCTTCTTGACCTGTTCTACCTGTCCATCTTCCTTCCCACCTCTCTAATCCACCCTCCCCTGACCTATCACCATCATCCACGGCCCCGCAACGATCTTCCGCCTTCCCAGCTACCTTCCTCACATCCCCACCCCTATCTTCCTAGTTATCTCTCAGCCCCCTTACCCCACCACATTCCTGATGAAGGGCTTAAGTCATAATGTAGACTCTCCTGCTCCTCAGAAGCTGCCTGACCTGCTGTGCTTTTCCAAAGCCACATGTTTCGACTCTGATCTCCAGCATTTGCAGTCCTCATTTTCTCTCAAGCCGTGAATACGTGTTGATAAAGGAAAGGGGACCACCCCATGGCATTTGCCGCAAGACTGTGGCTGGTATTCCAGGCCCAAGGCTAGACTGGCTAAATGTGACTGCACCTTTTGACAATCGATGGGTCCGTGCGCTGGTGTCCCATGGCACAGGGCAGTTACAAAAGGCATGTGACATATTGGACCCCACCAACAACACATACACTGAGTGTGGAGAAATGAAGGAAAGGGACCAGTCCCAAGGGGACCACTACTGCCCTCTCAAAAGGTAGGAAGGGGACATGGAGGACGAGATCTTCGTACGTCTGCAGGATGTGGTGGGATCCCGAGGTGCTCATGAGAGTGTTTTAATTGTGGCAAGGAAGGATTGTCCAAACCCATGCAGGGGCAGAGCAAATCAGATGCACATTCAACCCTTGCCCCTAGAGGGACCCCAGTCAATGCCCTAGAACAATGTGCAACCGATTGAGGCGTCAAGTGGGTTGTACCTCAACCCTCAATGATGGTCTCAGGCCTCTTCAACATGGACTTGTGATGCAAAATGGGTGACCCTGAGTGAACTGTAGGGTAGGAGGCCGCCCTATCACTTTCGTTTGGGTCACAATGGGATCCCACACCACCCTCAACACAATAACAGTTAATAATGATAATTGGAAAACATAAACAGGAATAATCTTGAGTGGTTTTACAGGAAATTCTCAAGTAGGACAAGTGACTAGTCCTTTAAATATGCAAGTAGGAGTCGTAGAGTTGGGATACCCAGTAGTATTAATATAACTCCTAACAAATCAAAAGCATATCCTGTGAAATGATTTCTTGGACAAAGCAGGACTGAACTTTGATCCAGTGAACTGCATCATTGGGCAAATGCCAGGAATAAATGAGGAATGCTTTTTTTTTGCTGAAATCCTTACAGGACAATATAAGGAGAGAGTGTGTATGCAGTGGGAGAAATCTGGATCAGTGCTACTGACATGAGCGAGGACCTGACACTACAAGGAATTATTGGACAACACTAGGAAGTGTTTTGCCAAACATAAGCATGACTGTGCAGGGAAGAAGGGAGAGGTGTACATACAGGCCCAAGATCCAAATCCCAAAAGCTGTATGAGCTCGACAAGCGGGCTGAAGGTGTTATGGGAAAGTCTGGCAGCACAGGGGTGTTAAGGTGCGTCAACTCTACAAACAACTGGTCTATTTGTCTGGTAAAGAAACCGGACAGGAGTCGCTGACTGATTATTGAAATAAGGTAACTTCCTTAATGGCAGCTACCGTGGCTACTATCCCCAAAACCATGATTAAACAGTGAATCTGCGTAGTGGTTTACTTATATCAAGGCGCTGGATATAAATAATGGGTTTTGGTCAATCCCTTTGTCCAAGGAGTGGCAGCATATATTTGCTTTTGCCTTTAAGGGGCAGCAAGATACATGGACAGTTTTGCCACAGCGATTTCACAACTCTCCATCAGTATTTCATCAGTGGTTAAGAAATGGATTGTGAGATTTTTCTCGGCCAAACTGCCTGATACAATATGTTGATGACTAGCTTCTGTAAATAGAAACCAAGCAAGATCATTGCCAGCTCCTGAATAGTTGTTGCAACTGTTAGAGGAACTTGGGTTAAAAATTAATCAGATAATGAGGAAGGAAGTGAGTTACTTAGGAATGATGTTAACATGAGGAAAAAGAGAGGTAGACAAATCAAGAATCGAAACAGCAGCTGGACCTCCCATCCCCGTTGATGCGAAGGGATTAAGATCACCTTTGGGCTTGGTTGGCTATTGTGGAGACCATATTGGGTGGTTTTACCACAAAGGCTGCACCAGTGATGATGCTGCTGCAGATAAATACCCCATGGGAATGGAAGCCAGAACATACGTAAGCGGTCAGAGTTTTGAAACAGAACTTGGCAAGTGCTCCTGCCCTAAACACTCCAAATACAGCAGAACCGTTCTCTGTGGAGGTGGGTGCAATAGGCTCCACAATATCAGTGATCTTATTGCAAGAGATACATGGTCAGTTGAGACCAGTAGCCTCTGCCTCACGTATGCATGTGAAAGGCATTCATTGGCAGTATTCTGGGTGGTACAACATTTTGCCTGTATTGTACGAATGAACCCATTGACAGCTCTGATACAACACATGCCTATTCAGATGCAGCTGGATGGACACATTAATGGAGGCACAGGGAGCCAGAACAGAATTGCTAGATGGACGTTGATGTTATTACAAGGGAGAAACTGAGGGAAAAAGGCATAACAGAACTACCATGTTAGCAGATAACTTAATTTACCAGGGACACCCCAGGAATGTCAGGTGGTGATAGCAAATCATCCCAAGGGAAAACAAGTAGGAGAGAATACTGGTAAAGAGGATACAGGGAATATCCAAGACACGAGACAGACAAAGACAGAAATAGGAGAACAGCAAGGGAATAACAAATTACCCTTAAAATATTTGCTGTTGGCTCTTTGGGGGTCTGTGTAAGATGGAGCGTGGAGAATTGGCTGTGGAATCTATGTGGAAGATGAGCAAGGAGGAGAAGTGGAAAGCAGAGCCCTCAGGCTGCAAAGACCATGAGAGCTCAAACAGCTGAGTTGGCAGCAGTGGCATATATAGTGGAGTCACCCAGATGAATCCCCTCCAACATCTGCTATCTATTCAGTTAGTATATACAGATACAGCAGTCTGAAGGAATACCTGGCCTTATGGGAGGCAAGAGGCTTTGTGTCAGCAGATGGGAAAGTCCTACCACCCGCCCCATTGCTGAAGTACATCTTCAGAAATGCGAAAGGGAAAGAATATGGAGTGAAGCTCATTCTCAGTTATCACCAGAAGGAATTAGAAAGACAGATGAATGAGCCAAATGCAGGGCAAGAGCAGGAAAAGAATGGCAGCCACCGATCAAGAAAATAGGAGAGCAAAAAGAGAAAGAAGTGACCCCAATTAACATAGCAGAAGAACAAAGAAAGGATAAAGAATGACAAAAGGTATTGGAAGAAAGGAATCAGAGGAATATAAGGAACAAAAAGGCTTACACATAAAACAGGGTGTGCTATGGTGTGGAGGGAAATTTGTAGTAACAGAGAGAGAAAGGATTCAGATAATTTATTGGTACCATGATATATATGGACACCAAGGGTTGGAAAACATCTTGGAGAGGTTGAAAGAGGTATGTTGGTGACCATAAATGAAAGGGGATGTGGAACATTATGTGAAAAATTGTTTGATATGTGCCCAAATAGCCCTGACAGAAATGTGAACAAGGAAGTCCTTAGACATACAAGGCCAGTCGTGGGAGCCTGGACAAATCCACAAGTTAACTTTGTGGGTCCCTTACTCCCACCTACAAGAGAATATACGTATATCCTGGTGATAGCAGATACTTTGGCCAAATGGGCAGAGGTGTTTCCCACTTGAAATGATACTGCTAAAATCATGGCAAAGGTGCTATTAAAAAAGGGTTTTACTTTATGGGGTTTACCAATGGCTATTGAATCAGATCAAGAGATACATTTTACAGCCCAGGTGATGCAGAATGTCATGACACCACTAGGGATAAAACAAAACTTCCATATATATCCTATAGACCCCATATCCAGTGGGATAGTCAAAAGAATGAATTTAAATTTGAAGAATATGTTGGCCAAAATGGGGCAGTAGCACCAGACTACTTGGCTGACAGTGCTTCCTTGTGTCCTGATGTTAATAAGAAGCACTGTAGCTTCCCCTACATGATTTGCCCCTCATAGGTTGCTGACAGGTCAAGAAACGTGTGGCCTGGAGCCACTTCTAGGACTAGGCCTATCTGAGCCTGAAATGTATGGAGTAATGAAAGATAAGTGGTCACAACAGCTGGTTGAAAGTGTGAATGAAGCAAATGGTGTGGCTGCACATAATATGGGAAGGAAGAAACAACAATGTAAAGCCCGCTTTGACTCCAAGACAATGCCAATGGAGCTGCAGGTTGGGCAATGGGTAGTGACACCTGTACATCCAACAAACATCTCTCCTGGACCCTAGATTTGAAGGACCATATGAGGTGATAGACAAAGCGAGTCCAGCAGTCTACAATGTGCTAACAGCCCCTATCACGATTGGCTGGTATGATATTAACCAGCTAAAACTGCTTGGAGTTGGGGGTGGTGGGGGGGGGGGGCGGAGAGCAGGATAATTATCATCATTTACACATCATGTTGGGAGAATGTGATACCCCAGAACTAGGAAACTTAGACAGGACTGGTTTTGGAAGCGAGATCAGGGGGATTGTGGGACCAGAGCAACCTGAACAAAATGGAAATCTGGCAGGTGCACCATTATCTCCTAAGCAGGTGGACTCCTCGTGCTCACTAATGAAAACCAAAATGAAGGAGAAAGCAAAAAGAGAACAAAATGGATGAAACATTCACCCTTCAACTGAAATGGATGAGAGGAAAGGATGGAAAGCTGGACCCAGCCCTTGATGTACATGAATTGGCTGAGAGGGTGAAGAGATGAGCACTATAAATGCAATGAAAGCAATAAAATCAGATTGACAGCACATAAGAGCAGAAACTATATTTATTTTGTAGGAAGAATCATTATCTTGAGAACGTGGAAGATCATTATCATTGTTTTCCTTGGAATAAGGGTTCCTTCTGCAGTGAAGACTTTGATGGTTTTTATGAACGAGAGGGGATAACATTGGCTGATTGTGAGCAAAGTATATTACATGTTCGGACAAATATCACAGTACAGGTCTTGTTTTGGGAAGAAATGTGAGCTTTTGTGATGCCATGGCCAGTCCCTGGGCAGTTCCAACTCCACTTTCCTATTTTTGCCCCAGTGGTCAAGAAAGCAGAATTATCCATTACATGGTCTGTGACAAAATCAATCATCAAAGGATTTAAGTAGGTCAGGAAAAAGTTTTCCTAATGGTCCAAAATTGTGTGAATTATGAGTCCAGCAGACTGGATCATGGTGGAATGTAAGTCTGGGGTTATCCCAAAGGTCAGAGAGGTCGCAGGAAACTTAGGTATGTGTCCAGTGACAGGATCAGCTTTCATACTTTATAGGGATGACCCGTCCATTACTACAGCTGAACCCACTACCACAATGACTCCTGGAGAGACCTCAGGGCCGCAGTGCAGCCAATCTCAGAGAGATACAGGGGGAGTAGGATTGGTTCAGGAAGAAATGAAGAGATAGTTATTCTATGTTTAACCTGATTGACACACAGGTACCAGCCTGATGTGATGGCACAATCTGGCAATTCTTCGACCACCTTTTCTGGAGACCACTTAGTCGCAGTGAATTCACATTGGAAAGAAAAAGGAGGAGAGAGGGTTGATAGAGTAAGTGGGAGCAAGCTGTTAGCAGGGAGTGGTGTCTGTTAACACCCTTGACATAGCAGAATTGGAGGCTTAGTTAAGTTCTCTCCAGGAAAAGATGAGGGTAATATTAGGTCAGGAATTTCAGGATCGAGAAAAAACGGGTAGGATATGATGGCAAGCGGTACTGGCAGCCCTGACCACCAAGAAAATGTTGAGACCCTTTCAGAATATTGCTAATGAGATTTCAGACAGAATGGCTTATGAAGCAACTCACAATAACAAAGCAGCATTTTGTTCAACATACACTAGCTAATTTCTCTCTGCGGTTAGCACAAAAATGTTGCAATTAGATGCTCATAGAGTACCAGACTGGGTGTTGGATGAGGACAGGTGAAGAAGGAGAGGTCAGCTTTACATTGGTGCGATGCTTCATATCCCCAAATATGGGGCCAATCTGACACACTCCCTGTTGCAAGTTCATACTGTGGGTAAATACCATGAAGGAACTTAGATATCATTAAGTAACCCACCAACTCATGCTATAGTGATAGAATGGTCAAAAAGGGGGTGGATTTGAGCTGAAGGCATCAAGGGAGATCAACTGGGTATGTCTTGGAGTCAAAGAGTCATAGAGATGTACAGCACGGAAACAGACACTTTGGTCCAACTCGTCTATGCCGACCAGATATTCCAACCTAATCTAGTCCCATTTGCCAGCATCTGGCCCATATCCCTCCAAACCCTTCCTATTCATATACACATCCAATTTTAAATGCTGCAATTGTATAAGCCTCCACCATTTCCTTTGGCAGCTTGTTCCATGCACACATCACCCTCTCTGTGAAAAAGTTGCCCCTTACGTCCCTTTTATATCTTTCCCCTCTCACCCTAAACCTATGCCCTCTAGTTCTCAACTCCCCCACCTATGGAAAAGACCTTGTCTATTTATCCTATCCATGCCCCTCATAATTTCGTAAACCTCTGTAAGGTCACCCCTCAGCCTTTGACATTCCAGGGAAAACAGCCCCAGTCTGTTCAACCTCTCCCTACAACTCAATTCCTCCAACCCTGGCAACATCCTTGTAAATCTTTTCTGAACCCTGTCAAGTTTCACTACATCCGTTTGATGAGGAGACCAAAATTGCACGCAATATTCCAACAGCGGCCTAACCAATGTCCTGTACAGCCGCAACATGACCTCCCAACTCCTGTACTCAATGCTCTCACCAAGAAAGGAAATCATACCAAACATCTTTTTCACTGTCCAACTACCTGCAACTCCACTTTCAAGGAGCTATGAACCTGCACTGATGTTTGGAAGAAAAGATCAAAGGAGGGCTAGCTCAGTGTGGATTTGCCTCTGATGAAAACTGCTCATTGTCTATCCAGCTGGTGAATAACCAAACTATTTTTTTAAGCATGCCTGAGTAGGAGACATTTACTATGTCACCATGGCAACCTCAGGATACCAAAAAGGGTGGACACGGTGTACCTTAGATGGACAGAAAGTGGCAATCAGCAATATCTCTTCTGACTTGACCATTAGATACCAAGTGTTGTTTAAGCCAGAACCTGATGAGAAACTGCGCATAACCCTATCTGTCCACCCAAATGCTACAGATGCCAACTTGTGCTGATTCGTAACTACAGAACTTCCACCGATAACACACTTTGCTGCAAACTGCGTGAAGATCATTCTTGAGGCAAAGGAAGTTATCCATAAATGGACTATGTATGAGGAGGAGATTAAATTCATGCAGAAGAGGCAGAAAGTGACTTGTAGGTTCCAAGTTTCCAGAGTAAAATTTGGACTGGGGGACTGAACATTCAGGACCATCCGTGGATCAGAATTGTGTCACATGTGATTGTTGTACTGAAATTTCTTATTCTTACTGTTGTAATAGTCTTATTTGTTTGTTGAAACATAAAGTTTAGAAATGGAAGGGGCTGACAACAGGGATTGGTCTCAGATACCAAAAGGTAGCTCATAAGGAAGTGGTTTTGTAATGACTTATTATAGGGCAGGAATAACGTAAACATAGCTGGTTCATAGTATTTCTTGCTATCAGTTCATTTGTCAGTTGAATTGATATTATGTGTGACTCACAAGATGTGGAAGGTGTATAACAATATATTTGTGATGGAACAAGACTGATTTGTAAATTTGTTTACTTTTAGAACTATAGTTTTAATGAGTACAATGATCTAAATGGCATTTGAGATAACACAACTAAGTAATGTTTTGTTGAGAGTGCATCACAGTAAGGAGGTAATTCTCACCACTGCCTGGAGGTGCCCTGGAGGATGTAGCAAACCTAATAGAGATGATCCTCAGATAAATCCTGGTGGGGAGGAGCTGGTGTTGGACTGGGGTGGATAAAGTTAAAAATCACACAACACCAGGTTATAGTCCAACAGGTTTATTTGGAAGCACTAGCTTTCAGAGCGCTGCTCCTTCATCAGGTGGTTGTGGAGTACAATACCCTACGACACAGAACTGAAAGCAAAAGATTACAGCGTGATGACACTGAAATGCTGCATTGAGAAAAAACTGGATTGTTTATTAAGCCTTTCATCTTTTAGAATGACCATGCTAGTTTCAGTTCTTTCATGTGTAAGTCCTGAACTTTTATAAAGTTACATTCTAAAGTTCACTTTAACAATAGGTGCCATCTCAGCTCAGATACTGCATTGAATGTGTAAGGTTAAAGTCTGTCTGTGTCCCAATGTTCAGACAGATTCTGTTATTAAAGTGGGATTTACAGAGTCTTACATGGATTCATGCAGTTACTGAGCAAAATAAAATGTAATTCTGCAAGTACAAATTCACCCAGAAACAGTAAGTGTGTGCGTGCAGGGGAGACAGAGTGAGCGTGAGCATGTGGGTATGTGTTTGGGTGGGGCGGGGGGGAGGTGAATGTCTGTGAGAGAGTGTACGTCTGTATATGTGCGTGAATGTAATGGGGTAGAAGTCTGTGAGAGGGTGCGGGTGCGGGTGCGAGTGTGGGGAGTGTATGTGTGAGCTTTTGAGAGAGTGTGTGTGTGTGTGTGTGTGTGTGTGTGTGTGTGTGTGTGTGTGTGTGTGTGTGTGTGTGTATAAGAGCGTATACTGTAGTGGGGTCACCTGTAGTGTGACCTGAACCCAAGGTCCCAGTTGAGGCCATCCCCATGGGTACCAAACTTGGCTATCAGCCTCTGCTCGGCCACTTTGCGTTATTGCCTGTCCCGAAGTCTGCCTCGGAAGATGGTCACTCGAAGGTTTGAGTTCAAATATCCTGGACCACTGAAGTGTTCTCTGATTGGGAGGGAACACTCCTGTCTGGGGATAATTGTGAGGTGCCCATTCATCCGTTACTGTAGCCTCTGCTTGGTCTCACCAATGTACCATGCCTCACAGCATCTTTTCCTGCAGCATATGAGATAGACAATATTGGCCGACTCATGTGAATACCTGCCGCATACATGGTGGATAGTGTCTCCACGTGTAATCGTGGTATCCATATCAACACTTTGGCACATCTTGCAGCGTCTACCGTGACAGGGTTGTATTGTGCCGTACTGAAGGCCAGTCTGTTTGCTGCGAACAATGATCTATTTGAGATGTGATGGTTGTTTAAATGTGAGAAGTGGAGGCATGGGGATCGTCTTGGCAAGGTGCTCATTCTCATTGATAATATTTTACAGGCCGTGAAGAACATGGTGTAGCTTTTCGGCTCATGGGATGTGCTGAACAACGAAAGAAAGCCTATCGGTTGCAGCTCGTGTCTGTCTCCTGAGGAGGTCATTACGGTTTCTTGCTGCAGCACGTTGGAACTTGTTGTTGATGAGTTGAGCATCATACCCCGTCCTTATGAGCACACCGTTGAATACTTTCAAGTGTCCATCACGTTCCTCCTCATCTGAACAAATCCTGTGTATGTGTTGGGCATGTTCATAGGGGATGGTTGTTTTAATGTTTTGGGTGGAAGCTGGAGAAATGTAGCATTATGAGGTTATCCGTGGGTTTGTGGGAGAGTGAGGTGCTGAGGTGCCCATCCTTGATGGAGATACATGTGTCCAAGAATGAGACAGATACTAAAGAGTCATCTAATACTGAAGAGTACTCCATGGTGAGTTTGATGCTGGAATGAAACTTGTTGATATCCCTGTGTAGTTGTTTCAGTGACTCCTTGCCAAGGATGCAGAGGAAGAAAGTGTTGTCAATATACCTAGTATATAGTATTGGTTGGAGGTCCTGCATAGAGAAGAAGTCTTGTTCGAACCTGTGCATGAAAACGATGGCATAATGGGGTGCACGTTTGGTCCCCATGGCTGTTCCATATGCCTGGATGAAGAATTGGTTGTCAAAGGTGAAAATGTTGTGGCTGAGGATAAAGCAGATGAGTTGTAGGATGGTGCTCGGAGATTGGCAGTTGTTGGTGTTGAGTACTGAGGCTGTTGCTGCGATGCCGTCATTGTGGGGGATACTGGTGTAGTGAGCTGAAATGTCCATTGTGATGAGGGATGTTCCTGGTTAGACTGGTCCATGGGTGCTGAGTTTCTGTAAGAAATCTGCAGTGTCGCAACAGAAGCTGGGGGTCCCCTGTACAATGGGTTTCAAAATGCCTTTGACATAGCCAGAGAGGTTCTCATATAGGGTCCCATTGCCTGATACGATGGGATATCCTGGTGTGTTGGCTTTGCACATTGGAGAGACCAAGCGTAGACTTCGGCAATGGATGAATGGACACCGCACAACAATCACCAGACAGGAGTGTTCCTTCCCAGTCAGAGAACACTTCAGCAGTCAGGGACATTTGGCCTTAGACCTTTGGGTGACCATCCTCTAAGGCAGACTTTGGAGCAGGCAACAACTCAAAAGTGACCAAGCAGAGTTACCTCCAGAATGTAACTTTAAAAAGGGATTGGGATTTACATGTGAAACAACTGAAACTGCGAGGTGCGTTATTGTTGAATGTTGAACATCCTCAGGCATTGCCCTCCCCTTCTGAGTATATTTCACCTCCTCCCAACCTCCCTGAATCACAGACACAATAGACAGCTCATCGACAGTGACTTGTTAGGACAAGAAGAGACAAAAGACTTGGGCTGGTGTATGAGGAGGGCCAAGTGCATCAGTATGACCCTGTGCCATGTGTTTATGTCATCCCTCTTGGTTCCACATGCTGCAGTCATCTCTCAGCAGGGAACTCCATCAGGTACAGCCTCGACTGTAGCCATGAATCATAGAATCCCGATAGTGTGGAAACAGGCCCTTCGGCCCAACAATGGCCCTCTGAAGAGTAACCCAACCATCCAGATCCACTGCCCCACCCTATTTTCCTATATATGGGTAATTTAGTGTGGCCAATCAACCTAACCTGCACATCTTTGGAAACCGGAACACCTGAAGAAAACCCATGCAGGCACAGGGAGAATGTGCAAACTCCACAGACAGTCACCCAAGGCTGGAATTGAACCCGGGTGCCTGGTGCGATGAGGTAGCAGTGCTAACTACTGAGCCACCGTGCCACTCCCTTTTCACAGTTTGATTTGTGTTGAGGTGATGCTGGATGATCTAACAATACCTTCTGGGTCTACACAGAAGAACTAACTAATCATTGAAAATGTATGGTTGAAGCACAAAGATGTGTATGAAGGTTCGCAATCCTTAACAAGCCATTGTTACCCTTATAACTGAGATGCCCTCAGTGTGTTTTCCTTTCCCCTACCTCTGCCCTGCATGATGTCTCTGTGTCCATCCTGGCTGTAGAGTTGAGGTGGACAGAGCCTGCTGGTCTCCAGAGGTCGCCCTGTTCATTGAAGGACTGAAACAGAGCAGAGTAGAGAAGGGGGAAGCGCTCTTTCCCTAACAGGCACCCAGAGCAAAGGCAGTGGTACAAAGCAGAGGAATCCTCTAACAGCAGGACTCGGCTGTAGGAGGCTGCTACTACCAAACCCTGGCAATCTGGTTTGAGGTCACTGCTCAGTTCAGCATCCTCTCCAGTTGGCAGAGGGAAAAGCTGGCAGTATTGAAAGAAGCTGAAAATGTGTTGCTGGAAAAGTGCAGCAGGTCAGGCAGCATCCAAGGAGCAGGAGAATCGACGTTTTGGGCATGAGCTGCGCTTTTCCAGCAACACATTTTCAGCTCTGATCTCCAGCATCTGCAGTCCTCACTTTCTCCCAGTATTGAAAGTAAGTCAATGACCTCATCCACCTCTGCCAAAGTACGTGCCACCATCTTTCCTCTGCTGTCCCAAACTCACTCTGTCTCCTCGAGTGCACCCACCTCCCAACGAGGTTCTTGCTCTGCCACTCTCGGTATTGCCTGCGGAGTCTTCCCTTGTTCAACCTTACACCCCCAAACCTTTCACACTGCCAGCGCTAGGTGCCCTTGGCGCTGCCTCCTTCCACCCACCCACCTTCCCACCCTAACCCTCCCATTACTACAGTCAGATAATCGGTGACTACAGTGGTCTGTATTTCCCTGAAGCTGCAGCAGTGCAGAGAGTCATGTGACCGGTTGATTGCCTCCGTGGTAGTTTGACAGCTCCTACAGTGCGCAAGACCCAGCTCTCTAAGGGTCATCTGGAGAGGTCTAGACCCACCCTTACTCCTTAGGCTCAGGTCGTTGGGATCAAAGGCATAGCAAAGGGAGGCGGGGAACCTGATGAGCATACGACACTCCAGAGGCAGTGCGGGACCCAGTACCTCCACCAGGTGGGGGATCAAGAACATGAAAGAAATCCCTACAATTATTGAACTAAATTGATTCATGGTCTCCATTATCAGCTTTTATAGAACATAGAACATAGAACAATACAGCACAGAACAGGCCCTTCGGCCCACGATGTTGTGCCGAACATCTATCCTAGATTAAGCACCCATCCATGTACCTATCCAATTGCCGCTTAAAGGTCGCCAATGATTCTGACTCTACCACTCCCACGGGCAGTGCATTCCATGCCCCCACCACTCTCTGGGTAAAGAACCCACCCCTGACATCCCCCCATACCTTCCACCCTTCACCTTAAATTTATGTCCCCTTGTAACACTCTGTTGTACCCGGGGAAAAAGTTTCTGACTGTCTACTCTATCTATTCCTCTGATCATCTTATAAACCTCTATCAAGTCACCCCTCATCCTTCGCCGTTCCAACGAGAAAAGGCCGAGAACTCTCAACCTATCCTCGTACGACCTATTCTCCATTCCAGGCAACATCCTGGTAAATCTTCTCTGCACCCTCTCCAAAGCTTCCTCCTAGGCTTACCATTACCCATCTTTTTGTCTGCATAGCTATCTTTCTGTCTCTCTGATCTCTATCTTCCCTTATTGTTTAGTATTAACTGCCTTCTCTGCCCTGTTTTTAGTCTATAGACCAACCTTCCTCCAGCTACAATCAGTTCTGAAGAATAATCATTTTATACCTGAGACTTCTGTAGATTTCAGCATTTTAAATAGTGAGCCAACTACTGACTTAAAATGGCCACAGGGATCGCCTGGCCCACACAGGTTGGCCAAGTGAAATGCTGCAGAAAAGGTAGTCTGAGCTAAGAGTAACATTAGTCTCCTCCCCTCAAAGACAATGAACTCAGTCAGTGCCAGGAAGCAAGACAAGGTCCTCCTCTGTGTGACAGAGACCATGATGAGAATCTTGCAATGTTTGAGATGAAACTTTCCCTACCATTATCAAGCCTGAGCCAGCATTCCCAGCAGTTTTGTAAGACACAAACAGCTTCTATTTTGAAGTATTCTCTTTTTTGGCGGAAGAGAAGAGGTGACGTTAAGAATGCAGAACTGAACAGGTCAAAAAGGCACTATCTTTCTTCGACAGAACTGCCTAGAAAGTCAGCCAAGAACTTTAAAGACAACTGCAATAATTGCTACTTCTGACAGTCCAAGAAATCAACTAACCAATTGTGGTCTTAGGTTAAAACCTCAACAGCAGCCAAATGATTCTTAAAATTATACACATGTTCGTTTTCCTGTACACTCTGCCTCTTTTCACCTTTCTCACTTCACAGTATCCCGACAGTATGGAAACAAGTCCTTCGGCCCAACAAGTCCACACCAACCATTTGAAGTGTAACCCACCCAGACCCCTTCCCCCTACCGTTATCCCATATTTACTCCTGACTAATGCACCTAGCCTACACATCCCTGAGCACTGTGGACAATTTAGCATGGCCAGTTCACCTAACCTGCACATCTTTGGACTGTGGGTGGAAACCAGAGCACCCAGAGGAAATCCACGCAGGCACTGGGAGAACGTGCAAACTCCACACAGTCAGCTGAGTTTGGAATTGAACCCAGTTCCCGGGCACTGTGAATTGGCAATGCTAACCATTGAGCCTTTATTCCTAATGAAGGGCTTTTGCCCGAAACGTCGATTTCGCTGCTCGTTGGATGCTGCCTGAACTGCTGTGTTCTTCCAGCACCACTGATCCAGAATCTGGTTTCCAGCATCTGCAGTCATTGTTTTTACCCTAACCACTGAGCCACCGTGCCATTTGTTTGTTTGTGTTTAGACCCAAGTGATTACACAAAGTCCGTGTACTTGATGTTGCATCTCATTAATTTTCTCAGGGTTAGCAAATAAGAACGTTTCTTTATTTTTCACCTCAAGAAAACCTCGTGATTGGCTCCCTGTTGTTGTTTGCAATTTTCTAAAACAAGTTGATTTACACGTTAATTGGAGAAACCTATAGCCTCTTGCTGAAAAGAACTGAAACCTCTGTTTGTGAAAAGAGGGGAGACAGTTCGTTCCTTCTGACCTGACTCTTTTATCTCTGCAATCAAATCAAGGGGGAGGACAAGTGATACATTTCCTTCAAAATTTTAAAGCAAAACCTGGGAAAGATGAAGAAAATGTTCTACTCAGAGCAACACTTGAAAGGTAAACACTAACACTGGGTGGAAATCCAGGTCTTTTTAAAAAAAAATATTCATTCAGGCGTTGAGGGCATCGTTGGTTAGGCCAGCATTTATTTGACACACCAGAGGCAGTTAAGAGTCAACCACATTGCTTTGGGTCTGGAGTTACATGTAGGCCAGACCAGATAAGGATGGCAGTTTCCTTCCCTAAAGGACGTTAGTGAACCAAATGGGCTTTACCCCAACACTTGATAATGGTTTCATCGTCATCATTAGATTCTTTCAGATTAGATTCCCTACAGCATGGAAACAGGCCCTTAGGCCCAACAAGTCCACACCGATCCTCAGAAGAGCAACCCACCCAGACCCATTCCACTACATTTACCCCTGATTAATCTACCTAACACTACCTGCAATTTAGCATGGCCAATTCACCTAACCTGTACATCTATGGACTGTGAGAGGAAACCGGAGCACCCAGACAAAACCCACACAGACACAGGGAGAATGTGCAAACTCCACACAGACATTTGCCTGAGGCAGGAATTGAACCCGGGTCCCTGGCGCTGTGAAGCACTACTGAGCCACCCTGCCACCCCTGTTAATTCAAGATTTCTATTAAATTATAATTCCACCATCTGCCATGCCAGGATTCAAACCAGGGACCCCAGAACATTACCTGTGTCTCTGAGTTAACAATTCAGATAATAACCACGAGACCATCATCTCCCTTGTCAACTTTTGGTCACAGAATATGAAGAGGTAAAGTGTTGACAGCAGAGTGTTCACGCCTCCCTGAGTTACTGACACCAAAGGTCAGCACTTAGAATGGGGGTGTCAATCTCGTGATAGTACCTCCAGGATTGATAATCTTCCAGGAATTGAAGGTTTATTTTCTGGTCACCGTCACATGAGGTTTGGAAGAAAATCTCCTAAATTTTGGGTGACGCATTAAAGCCATGTTTTGTTTAAAGTTCATTTTCCTTCACCTCCGTTATTTATTAGTTCAAGAAACCAAAATTGGAGATAAAGGGGATGAAATAGGCTGATTGACTGACGGTCAAGATCTATGCAATCAGCTCTGTGAAGGCACAGCATCGCATGGGTGAGCAATGACAGGTGACTAATGGGAAGCATGTGGGGTGGAGAGGGCGGCAGTATGTGGGCACGTGATGGAAACCTCAGGGTGATATCCAATCAGCGATAGCAACGCTGAGTACATTCAGTTTCTGGAGCAGAGACTGTAGGCCTAAACTCTGAGCATAGAGTCAAGGCTGGTATCCCAGCACCTTATTGAGGAAAGGCTGCACTCTTTAGCGATGCCATTTTTCAGATGAGATATTAAACTGAGGCTGCACCTACGTCTCCATCATCTGGATGCAAATAACACAATTTCAAAGAAGGATACGAGTCAAAAACAGAAAATGCTGGAAAAGCTCAGCAGGTCTGGCAACATCTGTGGAGAGAAATCAGAGTTAACCTTTCGGATCCAATGACCCTTCTTCAGAACTGATGGTAGTTAGGGAAAAGAATCAAAGAGTGTGGTGCTGGAAAAGCACAGCCAGTCATACTCTCCTGCTCCTCAGACTTTCCTGCTCCTCGGATGCTGCCTGACCAGGTGTGCTTTTCCAGCACCATATTCTTCAACTCTGAGCCTCCAGCATCTGCAGTCCTCACTTTCTCCTGGTAGTTTGTGCAAAAGATAGGGGGCAGTGGGGAAGGGTTAAGGAGTAAATAATAGAGAGATGGGGATTGAGCCAAAAAGAGAAGGAAGAGCAGTTGGACGGACAAAAGAGTGGATAAAGGTCAGCCGAGGAAAATGAATAGTTGCTAATGGGGACTCTTAATAGCTAACAACGGTTTGAGTGCAATAGCAGACCAGCAGGCAAAGCCTAGTGTGTACGGGCTCGAGAGAGCATGGGGAAGGCACTGAAGCCCAAAATTTGTTGAACTCGATATTGAACCAGAAGGCTGTAGAGTTCCCAAGTGGAAAATGAGGTGCTGTTCTTCCAGCTTGCACTGAACTTTGTTGGAGCACTGCAGCAAGCCTGAGACAGAGACATTGGCCAAGGAACAGGATGCTGTATTGAAGTGGCAGGCAGATGCAAGGTTGGAGGCAATGTTGCGGGCAGTTCGTAGCAGTCACCCAGTCTATGCTACATTTCCCCAATGTAGAGGACACCACATCGTGAGCAGCAAATGTAGTACACTAGATTGGGAGAGATGCAAGTAAAACGCTGCTCATCTGGAAGGTATGTTTGGAACCTTGGATACTGAGGAGGGAGGATGTAAATGGGCAGCTGTTACACTTTCTGCGGTTGCAGTGGAATGTGTCATGAGGCTGTGGGGATGGGTTTTGGGTGTCCTAGAAGGAACAGTCCCTATGGAAGGCAGACAAAGGAGGGAAGGGGAATATGTGTCTGATAGTGGCAGAAATGGCAGCTGATGATCCTCTGGATGTGGATGCTGCTGGAATGGGAGGTGAGGACAAGGGAGATCCTGTCACTGCTGTGGGAGAGGACAGAGTAGGTGAGGGCTAAAATGCAGGAGATAGGTCAGACTCAGCTGCCAACAATGGTACAGAATCCTCGGTTGAGGAAGAAGGGGGACATTATGGAGGTTTCCTTGTCGAAGGTGGCATCATTGGAACAGATGTGACAGAGACAGAATAACTGGGAGATTGGGATAGAATCTTTACAGGAAATGAGGTGTATGGATGTATAGTTTGTAGTGTACAAAGTTAAAAATCACACAGCACCAGGTTATAGTCCAACAGGTTTAATTGGAAGCACTAGCTTTCGGAGCGCAGCTCCTTCATCAGGTGGTAGTGGAAAAACCATCTTGTGGAAAAACCATCAGGTGAAGGAGCAGCGCTCTGAAAGCTAGCGCTTCTAATTAAACCTGTTGGACTATAACCTGGTGTTGTGTGATTTTTAAGAGATGTCAACGAAGGAAAGGGAGGTGTCAGAGATGGACCAGATGAAGGTGAGAGAAGGGTTGAAATTGCAAGCGAGATTGATGAACTTTTCCAAATCTGGATGGGAGAGGGAAGCAGCATAAGGAAGGATCACTGGGACCCGAAACGTTAACTGATTTCTCACCACATGCTGCCAGACCTGCTGAGCTTCTTCAATGACTTCTGTTTTTATTTCTGATTTCCAGCATCCGCAATTCTTTGGGATATTTTTTAAAGAATAGTCAAGTTCTCCCCTTGTCTAGGCCAAATTAGCTTTTTTATGAAAAATAATTACAAATAGATTTTCTGGGTTTTTGCTTAATCTTATTGCTGCTTGTACTTTGTATGATTTGGCTGTCAGCTTTACTTCAAAAGTATTTAATTGGCTCCAGATGAATACCTTAGCATAAAAAGGATGATATCAATGCAAGTTTTGTAAGTCTTAAGCAGAGAGTCTCACCACCCTCGAAGATCCATCTGATTATCATGATCCCTTATACAAGTTCTTGTTACTAGATGATCACTGCATCAATGATAGAACATAGAACAGTACAGCACAGTCCAGGCCCTTCAGCCCTCAATGTTGTGCTGGCCTTTTATCCTATTCTAAGATCAGACTAATCTATATGCCCTTCACTGTACTATCTACCATGTGACTATCCAAGAGTTGCTTAAATGTCCCTAATGTATCTGACTCTACTATCACCGCTGGCAGTGCATTCCATGCACCCACCACTCTCTGAGTAAAAAAACTACCTCTGACATCAACCCTAAATCTTCCTCCAATTACCTTAAGATTATGCCCCTTCATAATAGACACTTCTGCCATAGGAAAAAGTCTCTAGCTATCCACTTTATCTATGTCTCTCAACATCTTGTACACCTCTCATCCTTCTTCGCTCCAATGAGAAAAGCCCTAACTCCCTCAACCTTTTTTCATTAGACATGCCCTCCAGTTCAGGCAACATCCTGCTAAATCTGCTCTGCATTTTCTCTAAAGCTTCCACATTTTTTCTATAATGAGGTGACCAGAACTGAACACAATATTGCAAGTATAGTCAAACCAGGGCTTTATAAAGCTGCAGCATAACTTTGCGGCTGTTAAATTCACTCCCCCTGCTAATGAAAGCCAACACACCATATGCCTTCTTAACAACCCTATCAAACTCGGTGGCAACTTTGAGAAATCTATGGATATGGACTCCTGGATCCCTTTTTTCCTCCAGACTGTCAAGAATCCTGTCTTTAACCCTGTATTCTGCATTCAAATTTGATCTTCCAAAGTGAATGACTTCACACTTTTCCAGGTTGAACTCTGCCATTTATCAGCCCAGTTCCACATCCTGTCAATGCCCTGTTGCAATCTATAACAGCCTTTCACACTATCCACAAATCCACCAACCTTTTTGTCATCAGCAAACTTAATAACCCAACCTTCCACTTGCTCATCCAAGTCATTCATAAAAATCACAAACAGCAGAGGTCCCAAAACCAATCCCTGCGGAACACCACTGGTCACCGAGCTTGAGGTTGAATACTTTTCTTCTACCATCACACTCTGTCTTCTATGAGCCAGTCAATTCAACATCCAGACAGACAGGTTTCCATTTATCCTATGCCTCTTTACTTTCTGAATGAGCCTACCATGTGGAACCTTATCAAACTCCTTGCTAAACTCTGTGTATACCATATCCACTGCTCTACCTTCAACAACATGTTTTGTCACATTCTCAAAGAATTCAGTAAGGTTTGTGAGGTATGACCTGCTCCTCACAAAGCCATGCTGACTATCTCTAATCAAACTATAGTTTTCCACTTGAACTATCCACCTGTGTCTCCATGACTGGATACATCACTCTTCCTGGTTGCAGCAATGATGTTTGTGAGAGCTACCACTTTGGATCCCTTTTGAGTGTCATCACTTGGCCTATAATGTAGTGGGTCAAACTGGGTAATTCAATTGGGTGATCAATCTCACCCTGGCTATGCAAGAGCACTTTCATGTGGCCATAACTTGCTCTCAGCAAAAGGCTGTCTCCGAGCTTGGGTATGGTTCCTGTTCCATGGTGGGGTGAGCAGAAGCCATACACATGCCCCCATGTGGCCTTTGTCTCGGCCAGTTGCTGTAGTCAAGGTATGTAATGGCTAGCACTCGGTGACATGCCCTGTCAGTATAGCCATGGTTTAGTTCAACTTTGTCCCTGTTTGTCTCAGCAATGGCTCTTAGGTCAGAGTCTTTCTTTGTTTGTAATTCCAGCTTCCCACCATCTGGTTTTGGGATTCTGATCCATTTCACAAGTGGTTACATTTTGACGTAAGTAGAAATGCAAGTCATATTTTAAATAGCACAAAGAAAGGCCAACAGATGGTAATACATGAAGATATCGAAAAAGCCTTTAGAATAAAAATCTTAAGACAAATGCTGGAAGAATCAAAATGCCTTACAGAATCAGCTGTTGACTTTACTTACAGACATTACAGCACTTGCAAATCTGACCCATTCACCTTATTCCCATTCCTTCTGCAGCATTGTCACTCACTGTTCCATTCTCCTGTATCTGTGTTGACATTATAGAACAGATATGTGACAATAAATGACTTTGTAACATTCAGCTCATGAGATATAATTCATATCCAAGGATGTATTTCATGACCAAAACCAATGTCTCACCAATAGTTTCCAGTGACTGTTATCTCTACCTTAATTTCCCAGCTCATTTGTTGAAGGCTATAACAATCATTAATCATCTGTAACAAGATGTTCAAGCAATGGGACTAAGCCACACCTAAAATAAGTAACGCTCTCATGTAGCCAGCCTTTCAACCATAACATTCACTGAACCATAAGCACAAACATTCAATAATACCTATGCACCCAGTCGAACAGGTTAGCTAGAGTGAAACAGAGCATGAGCTAGAAGTAGAGGCTGAAAAGGCTGAGAATTCTTTCACTGGAATGCAGGAGATGGAGGGCTGACCTTATGGCGGTTTAAAAAATCATGGGGGGTATAAATAAGTGTCTCTTTACTGGGGTGGAGGATTCATGCCAAGGGAGCATATTTTTCAGGTAAGAGGAGAAAGATTTTAAAAATTATATAGTGGTAATTGTATTACACAGAGGAGTGGTTCTTGTGTGGAATGAACTTCCAGAGAAAGTGGTGAATGTGGGGACAATTACAATGTTTAAAAGAGATTTGGCTAAGTACATGAATAAAAAATGTTTGGAACGATATGAGCCAGAAGCAGGCAGGTGGGCCTAGTTTAGTTTGGCATTATGATCAACATGGACTGATTGGACCAAAGGGCCTGTTTCCATGCTGTATGGCTCTATGACTGTATCCCATTTGGAACAGGACAGATCAAATCCCCATTTCAGGATTCCCATTGAACGGTTGTGTTACCACATTCCTTCTTTCCTTTCGATGTGACGTGAGTATGAAACAGGGTCACCGTGATTGTGAAAGTGGATCCTTCTTGATCCCTAGTGAACCTGCAGATTGGGACAGCATTTTCAGTTATAAGGCATTCATCTCAATAGTATCCATCTCTCTAAGTACACCTGGACAAATGAGGGGCTACCACATTATCCTGTCAGATTGTGCCACATGTTTAGAGTGTTGCAAAGAATGTGATGCATGATTTTGACATTTTACCCAAATGGTTTCAATTCTAAAAACAGCATAAGTCTATTTCCTTTCATTCCAATGGAACCAATTCTATTGTGTCCACGCAACTGTTCCCTAAATGGCAATCTTATTTCAGAAATATATCTGCATGTGTTCCTAATATTACAGATACCAGTTTAAATTGGCAACTGGGCATGGATCTAAGAAGTTTGTCAGTAACCTACAAGGGCAATCTCCCTTCCATAATACTTTGAAGGTTTGCATGGACCTGTGTGCTAATCGGGAACCATATATTGTATGAATGTAATTCCCATCAGCCTCCAAAGAGACATGTTTACTTTCACCTTGAATTTCATTCACACGATGGGCATGTCTTTCCAATACCTCTACTTAACTTGCAAATGGACCAACCGGGCTGATCATCGTCAGATTCACTCTGCTCCACATCACTCACTTCATTTCATATTTTTCTTAACCTGTTTCTAGCTGATTTGAAGGGAGAAAGATACTGGAGAGTCATGCATGCAATGCTGGAAAAGCACAGCAGGTCAGGCAACATCCGAGGAGCAGGAGAATCGATACTTTGGGCAAAAGACCTTAACCAGGAATCTCTCATTCCTGATGAAGGGCTTAAGCCCAAAACATCGATTCTCCTGCTCCTCTGATGCTGCCTGACCTGCTGTGCTTTTCCAGCATCAAACTCTCAACTCTAGTAGATTTGAGTAAAGTTGCTTCGTCCAAGCTACTTACAAGTGTTATCCTAGTGTTAAAAGTCATTGCTGTGCATTAACTAAGCTGTCGATGAGAGTGAGATTTTGTTTGATTCCCTGAGCTTTGGTTCAGAATTGTGCATTCATCCTCATCTATCACAATCCTGCTCTGAATTTTCTCAATATCCTTGATGCCACACTTGATCCTGAAATGCTTGTCTTTTATATTTACACTATCAGAGTAGCCTCATCTCAGCTAAATTAATTATCATCATTCACATCATGGCACTGTATCATTTTTGTGAGAATAGCAACTAACTTTTTCTTTGGTGTAGTGTCTGGTGAGGACACCTAGTAGCCTTGGTGTTACTCTTGATCCTGTAAAGGGAGTGAATTTCCTTGTGGTCTTTAATGTTCCAATAGGGACATTTCCCAGAGCACAGATCTGAGGGGTCCATGTGTCCTCCTTACTCCTGGGCAATACCATGTAATATTTAGTGGATACACACCTACTATCCAAAATGACACCCCTTTCATAATTTCTAATCTCCATACCATCCTGATTGAAGTTGTGTTCGTCCCCAGTCTTCTCCTCCTGCGTACGTATAGTCTCCTTCATTACGTTCTCTCCACAACTGAGGCCAACACAGTCTGACCTCCACATGAGACTCCAACTGAGTAGAAGGTAGTGTATGGATTCCAGGGATGCCCTGAATGTGCACTGATCCATTTTCTTTTCTTTTCATAAACCCACCTGGATTATTTTCCCTCATCTTTTTTTGAATGAATCATAAACAATCAATAAACGTTCCCTCTTGAACTTCCTAAACTGTTTGTGTGTTTCTGAAGACGGCTTTATTTTCCATAATTTTCACAAGCTTTCCAATGTAATGTTCCTTCTCATGTCCTACCAACTTAGCCCACTTCACATTTGGATTCCCAAGGTATATCTTTGCCTCATTCCGAGGATTTGTAGTAAGTGTGAGATCTGCACTGTCCTTATCATCCTTATTATCTTGAAGCACTAGAGTCTTGTCTGGAAATATGTTGTCAGTCTTGAACTCCAGGATTATTGTGTCTTTGTATTCTGTCAAATGTTAGTCACAGACATGTTATAATTATATACAATTGAACTTAATAATCGATGAAGTTAGGATCTCTCGTGATTTCTTTTTGGTGTTCTCTGTTGTGAGGATGGTTTTATTATTTTTTATTCATTTGTGTGTCGTGTGCCTTGTTGGCTGGCCAGCATTTATTGCCCGTCCCTAGTTGTCCTTGAGAAGGTGAAGGTGAGCTGCCTTCTTAAACTGTTGCAATCCACCTGCTGTGGGTTGACCCACAATGCCATTAGGGAAGGAATTCCAGAATTTTGACCCAGCAACAGTAAAGGAATGGCAATATATTTCCAAATCAGGATGCTGAGTGTCTTGGAAGGGAGCTTGAAGGTGGTGGTGTTCCCATGTATCTGCTGCTCGTCCTCCTAGATGGAAGTTTGGAAGGTGCAATCTGAGGATCTGTGGTGAATTTCTGTAGATAGTTTAGATAGTTCACACTTGTCCCTGGATGCCTCAGTTTTAGCATTTCTAGCTACCATTGAGAAAAAGTCTTGAAATCAATGGTAGTGTCAAATACAGGAGCATTATCTCTGACTATTCCCTAATGTGAGATGACTACTCCAAGATTTCAGAATAGGTCCAATCCCACGTGATCCCACGTTATAAGAAAATCGCGTAATAGCATCACCATTTATCATATGATCGAATCACATAGTTGCAGACAGGCAACTTCACCAGATCTGTTAGGTTTCAGTACCATTCAAGTCAATTCATTTCTCTTGAAATACAGGATTAATTTCTGTAAAAGCTACTAAAACCACATGCATTCTTTATTTATTGTTTCTCTTAAATTTAAAAACACCTGCTCAGTATGTACTTCATTTCCTTCAACTGCTCTAATTCCTTGTGGTTGTTGGTTTTGGCACGTCTGTTACTAATTCACTAGTATGCTTACATCAGATTTCCTGATCTCAAGCAATCGTTTCCAGAAATAAGCCCAATTTATTTTAAACAGGCAAAGCCCACAGACCGACTTGTCACGAAAGTTCTTAAATTCTTACAGTTGCAGGAAACTCTAATCGACTTGTAGGTACCTGTAGAAAGAAAAAAACACATCAGATCCACTCTACTAGTGGCTGAAAGGGTTAATTCATTTGAACTTATCCAACAATTGAAAAATCTTAAATTTCCCAATATTCACAAAAGCAAGTTGTGTGTCTAGCTTCAATTACTTTCAAAGAGGACATGGCAAATGCCCTCAGATGAACTGGTGATAATGTTCTCTCACTTTCCTTTTCTGAAGGACAGAGCAAAGTTAGCCATGGGTTTGTGGCTGGGTTGAAGTGTTTTTGTCAAATCAAGAAAATATCTGAAAATGTTCTTGTTTTATTTCAAACTCTTGATATATGTCACCTTTCTCTCCAACTTCCCAAGATTTCAAAATAGGTCCATTCCCGCGTGATCCCACATTATAAGAAAATCGTGTAAAAGCGTCGCCATTTAAACCAATGGACCGAAATCCCGTTACAGGCAACACAGGAAAGGAAAGGTCAAGTTCTACTAATAATGGTCTAAATTCTTCAATCACCAATTCTCGCCAATTTGTGTTGAAGATATGTGAGTCATAGCAGAACCAACTGTAGTTCAATTTATTTTCTTCTGAACAAAGAAACACCATTTTTAAAAAAAACTTTGAGTGAAATACTTTCACTAATTATTTCATACTTTTACCATTCCAAACAAATTACGTTAAACTGCCTTAGGATAAACACAAGATAGAATGAGTCACAATCACATGAATCTCTTTGGTCCCAGCAGGAAATCTAGTCAAAGTGGTGAATAACTTTTGGCTTTATTTAATTTCCCCTTTACTCCAGATCACATTTAATTTTGAACTTTCAAATTTAAAATGTTGAAACTACGGCTATGAGATCTCAATTTGATAGCACATAAAAATCCTCAATGCCATTTTAAAAATCGGTTTATTCAACACACCGTAAGAAAACGCAGGTGCTTTCAAAAAGGGCGATTACAGTCTGCATTTGCTTTCTTTAAACTTATGACATGCTTGGAATTAAAACTCTACGCAAGACTAATCCCCAAGTGAAGGAAAAAAAACCCTTATCCCAGCTTGAACTAAAAAGCAAACATTGCAAACAATACTTTGCTTGCAGTAAAATCACACACATTGTGTGCTGTCCTTGCTCCTTATAAGAGATGGAACAGTGGAACTTGTTGCATTTTATGGCAATTCTCTTTTTTATGTGCCAAAAAATATAATGTGCTGTGTCCATGTTGACAGGTTCAACCCTTTGCAGGATTACATGGACCTGTCTCTGCTGTATAGGCTTTTGATTTGCCCTATATTTTGTTGCCCCCTCACCAACCCACCCTCCACTCCTGGTACCTTCCCTTGCCACCACAGGAGATGCAAAATCTGCACCCACACCTCCCTCCTCACCTCCGTCCAAGGCCCCAAAGGATCCTTCCACATCCGACAGAGATTTACCTGTACTTCCAAACACCTCATCAACTGTGTCCATGGCTCTCGATGAGGTCTCCCTTACATTGGGGAGACAGGACGCCAACTAGTAGAACATTTAATGCAATATCTCTTGGACACATCCCCATTGCCCTGTGGCTGAACAATTCAACTCCCCCTTCCACTCTGCCAAGGACATGCAAGTCCTGGGCCTCCTCCACAGCCAAATCCGAGCCACCAGTTGCTTGCAGGAAGAGTGCCTCATCTTCCACCTTGGGACCTTTCAACCACATGGGATCAATGTTGATTTCACCAGTTTCCTATTTCCTCCCCCCCCCACCCTATCCCAGATTCAATCCTCTATCTCACCACCACCCTCTTGAACTGTCCTAAGTGTCCACCTCTCTTCCCACCTATCTGCTCCACCCTCCTATCTGACCTATCACCATCATCCTCCAGCTTCACCTACCTATCTCCTTCCCATCCCCCCTTCCCCCAGCCCCGCCCCACTTCCTATTATCTCTCAGCCTCCTTGGGCCATTCCCCATTCCTGATGAAGAGCTTATGCCTGAAACATCAACTGTCCTGCTCCTTGGATGCTGCCTGACCAGCTATGTTTTTCCAGCAATACACTTTTCAACTCTGATCTCCAGCATCTGCAGTCCTCACTTTCTCAAATACAGTCATAAAGCCATAGGGATGTACAGCACAGAATCAGACCCTTTGGTCCAATTTGTCCAATCTCGTCTCACCTGCCAGCACCTGGCCCATGTCTCTCCAAACTGTTCCTATTCATGTACCCATCCAGATGACTTTTAAATGTTGCAATTGTACCAGCCTCCACCACTTCCTCTGGCAGCTTATTTCATACATGTACTATCCTCTGTGTGAAAAAATTGCATCTTAGATCTCTTTTATATCTTTCCCCTCTCACCCTAAACCTATGCCCTCTACTTCTGGACTGCCCCACCCCAGGGAAAAGACTGTCTATTTACCCTATCCGTGACCCTCATGATTTTATAATCCTCTATAAGGTCACCCCTCAGCCTCTGACTCTCTAGGGAAAACAGCCCCAGCCTGTTCAACTTCTCCCTATAATTCAGCCTTGTAAATCTTTTCTGAACCCTTTCAGGTTTCACAACTTTTTTCCGATAGGAAGGAGACCAGAATTGCACGCAATATTCCAACAGTGGCCTAACCAATGTCCTGCACAGCTCAACATGACCTCCCAACTCCTGTACTCAATACTCTGACCAATAAAGGAAAGCATACCAAATGGCTTCTTCACTATTCTTGTTTTATGGACAACATTAGAAATCACACAACACCAGATTATACCCCAACAGGTTTATTTGGAAGTACAATTATTTAAGAGTGCTGCTGCTTCATCAGGTAGCTAGTGGGGCAGGATTGTAGGACACAGACTTTATAGCAAAAGATCATAGTGTCATATAACTGATGCAATGTATTGAACAAATCTAGATTACTGTTAAGTTTTTCATCTTTTAGAATGTGTTGCAGGTTTTGATTCATTAATATGTAAATCCCAGAACTTCTTAACTTAAGGTTGTATTTAAAATAATGACATCTCAGCTCAGACAATGCATTAAAGGTGTGCGGTTGAGGGAGATCCAAGATGGCGGCGACTCAGCAAGTCTGAGTCTACAGAGCCCTTCCCAAAACCTGGGAAAAGTGGGTTTCCTGCCCCCACCACACTTGCCAAACCACCCAAAAAATTTCTTTAATCTTAATTAGCTGCTGAATATTATATTTAAATAGTCTATTACTGAGTGGATAATGAGTAAATCAAAGGGACCCCGCAGCTCTCAGAAAACAAAGACCCCTCCCCCACCCTCCTCTCCTCCGGCTGCAGCTGATGTAAAAACAGGCCTTATAGAGATGATTGCTAGATTGGAATCGACACTCGTCAATTTCATCGCAGAATCCAGACAGAGATGGAATGCATTCGAAGAAAAGCTGCAGAAACAGAATCACTCTATGGGAGAATTGCAGGGCCGAGTGGAGGGGGCAGAACTAAAGGCCACGACCTCCGAGGCTGCAGCTCAAACAGCTGCAGAACAGGTGAGAGCTCTGGAGCAGAGAGTCAGGGCCTTTGAAATCTACATGGATGATATTGACAACAGAAATCGGAGAAAGAATATTCGATTGCTGGGCCTTCAAGAACAAGAAGGGAAAGAACAGTTAGTAGTATTTCTGGAGCGATGGCTGCCCCAGCTTTTAAACCTGGGGGCTGAAACTGACCGGGTAAGGGTGGAGTGGGCCTACCGGGTCGCAGTACGCGGATCTGGCCCAAACCAGCGCCCACGCCCGGTCCTGTTCCGGCTGCAGAGTTATAGGGAGAGGCAGATACTCCTGGATGCCTCCAGAAAGCTTGGAAAGGATCCTAAAGCTATGATTCATGAAGGATCCAAGATTATGTTATTTCAGGACTTCTCCCCGGCTTTGGCACGAAGAAGGAAGGCGTTTGATGAGGTGAAGAAATGTTTAAGGGACTTAGATATTCAATACACCTTACGCTACCCAGCAACGTTATGCTTTACCCACGAAGGATCCGAGTATAATTTTAGATCATCGGAAGAGGCCAAGAAACTTTTAGACTCTGTTAAATAAATCGTAAGAGACAATTTATGTTGGCTTGCCTCTCCCACACTCCGTGGGGAGAAATGGATACTTTATTCTACTTTACTTTTGCCTCTGGGAGCTGGGTTGTCTTCCTTGCTATGTTATTATACTTAACTGTAATCTGTTGGAGTTGTAATTTTATAGTTATGTGTGTTTGTACGTGGCATTGATGCTAGCAGATATACTCAGGTATGGGTGGGGAGGGGTGGGGGTGCAGCGCTCACTGTTAACTCTAGCTCGGTATTATATCTAAATCCTATTAAGGAGCGCCCGGGTTGAGGGTGGGACACTGTTTGGGAGAGGATATGGTGGAACGTTGGAAAGGTAGTAAGGCCCCCTGAGAACAAGGGGGAAGATCTCCATTCAAACATGTTTAATTTTTTTTTGTTCTTATTGTTTGGAAATAACTTCCTTTTTATCATACTGTTATGAGTGTATTAGAGAACATTTTCTCTTATTTGAAGGATGTAAGCGACTCAACTATACACTCTGGATGATTGTGGATTAGTTGAATTTTGATGATTATATATTTAAGATCTATTTTTATATTAATGTTTGTGCTTGAAAATTCTGCTTATTTTTGTAAATTTGTCAAAATGTTAAATTCCCAATAAAAATATCTATAAAAAAAAAAGGTGTGCGGTTACAGTCAGTCTGTATTCCAATCTCGAGTTGGTCTGGTTCTATTTCCAGAGTAGGAATTTATAAAGTGTCATATCAGATTAGATTAGATTACTTACAGTGTGGAAACAGGCCCTTCGGCCCAACAAGTCCACACCGACCCGCCGAAGCGCAACCCACCCATACCCCTACATTTACCCCTTACCTAACACTACGGGCAATTTAGCATGGCCAATTCACCTGACAATATGGATTGACTACCTACAGATTGGGTGCTTTTTGAACAAAATACAATTATGAAAATGCAAATTCACCCCATAGATTTATATGTGTGTATGCATGCATGTGAGGGAGAGATAGAGTGAGAGAGAGAGAGAGTGTATGAGAGAGAGAGAGAGAGAGGGACAGTGTGTGCGTGCGTGCCTGATAGATGGGGTGAGTGTGTATGTCAGAGTACATGCCTGTGGGAGGGTAAATTTATGAGTTAACCTCATTTCCCAAGCTTGCTTTGCTATTTCTTTAAATTTCTACATCCGCGGTGGTTGCCAAACATCTGTATAAGACATTTAATTGCAGTCGAACAGTATTGGGTACTGGAAATGTACGACCATCAGAGACATCTGAGGAACAGAAGAATCGACATTTGGGACATTAACTCTTCATCAGGAATAGAGGTTGCACTTAGTTGGAACCCTGTGAAATCGTTATCCTGCATTCTCATCATTAATTCACGAAATAAACTTGGGATACAATTTCTACTTTTTGTGTTCACCATTTGTTGCTTCCCTAAACAATTGCATGCTCTCAAAACACCAATTACTTCGTAAGATCCTACATACAAGAGCTCATTATCAGCAATATATTCTCTGCCCACTTTCCGGTAATCAGCTATGCCACACTTCCTGGCTACAGCAGTACCACCTTAGAGAGCTGTGACATTATATTCCTTTCTAATCCTTGCTGTTTGGCCTATAGGATAATGTTTTAAATTGAGTTATCCATTTGGGTTCTAAATTTCACTCTGACTATGCAGGACCTCTCAGCAGATGATTATTTCCAGGTCCGTGCCAATAATGAATGCGGTTCCTGTACCTTGGGAGAGCAGGCTGAAGCCATTTACACACATGGTGGCTCAGTGGTTAGCACTGTTGCCTCATGGCACCACGAACCTGGGTTCACTCAGGTGACTGTCTGTGTGGAGTTTGCACATTCTTCCTGTGCCTGCAAGGGTTTTCTCTGCATGCTCTGGCTTCCTCCCACAGCCCAAAAATGTGCAGGTCAGGTGAATTGACCATGCTAAAATTGCCCATAGTGTTCAGGGGTGTGTAGATTAGGTGCATTAGTCAGGGGTAAATGTAGAGGAAGAGGCCTGGATGGGTTATCCTTCGGAGGATTGCTGTGGATTTGTTGGGCCAAATGGCCTGTTTCCACACTATAGTGTTTATATGATCTCTATGAATACATACCTGGCTGACAGTTGTCTAGTTGCTATCATCAAGCGTGAATTAAAGTGTGTGATTTATATAAATTACTAGCACTTATTTTAGAATTGGATTTTGAACAAATGGCGTGTGGAGTTTGGTCTATGTGTGGAAGATGTTTAGTAGTTAACCTATCATTCTTTCTGATGCCATCATCTTAAACCAGAAAGTGTCAGAGAGAAGGCAGCTACGCTTGTCCTGGAGAGAAGATAGGAGTTTGCTTGTATTGTGAGAATTTTACAATTGGTGAGAACAAACATTGAAAGACATTAACTAATATTTGGTTTTGAAGAATTAAGAAATGGTTTTGCTTGGTAAATACTGATAGTTTGGAAATCTTTTGATTTTAGTTTGCAAGAGCTATCTGGTGTCAGGTGGAGACTTCTCCTGGAGAAAGCAATTAGTTCAGAACAGTTTAGAAATAAATTATCTTAAAATAAGGGTTTTACTTTGAAAGTGGTTGGTTAGAAACCTAAATAGGTTACTTGAAATAAAGAAGGTTTAAGCTCAGTTGTGTGAATAATCAAGGAAATGTCCATCAAACACTAATGCCGGGAATTGAAAGAAACAGGTAAATCAACCCTACAGTAGTGATAGAGAAAGAAATTCTTTGGTATTTGAACACTCTAAGGTGAGAGTGTAAGGATAGATGGGATTTATTTCTGCCATGTATTTCAAAATGTTTCAAATTGTGTTAGATGTAAAGAGATTGATTTATTCTTTTTGTTAAAGCCAAGTCTGCAGCATTGTGAGCTCCTTACATTTTGATGACATACTAGTTCATTCATTGTTTTTAAAAGCTACCGTGACCAGCAATGATGTCCTTGATTAGAATCTTTCTCCCTTTGAAAATTGGCCTTTGCTTAGGGTTTTCCTCCATCTCACAGCTGGTTCCTATTTTACGTGTTTGGATATAAAAGATGTCATCAAAAAAAAACACGTGAAGTAAGGCCCTATGCTTAAGCATGACAGGAATGAACAAAAATATCAAAACTGCTTCACAGCATGGCAAATGCAGAAAATATTGAAATGCTTTCCAGCAATGATGGTGCAAGCTCGAAGGACTGGATGGCCTACTCCTGCACCTATTTTCTATGTACTCCCACTTTTAACAGACCATAGCTTGCATTAGACTCTCCTACCCTCCACTCCATTTGAGTTAGGCCACATAAAACACTTAGATATATAACAATGGCAAGAAAACCGTCCGGCCCAAGCTGCAGAACTTCATCCTCGGTAGCCCTACCATCTGCTCCCCTACGCAACCACCATCAAAGCATGGCTAGCATTGCATCCGTGCTCTGCTTCTGTCAAGGGATTACACAAGGCTATCATGATCCATGGTCACAGTGGGGAGCTCTTGTTCCCTAGTCACCAGCCTTACAAGGCAGCTGGACCCTCAAATGCACCAGCTACACAAGAGCGCTCCAGGATGTACCATATGTACTAGTCTAAAAGTTGATCTCATATAAAAGTCGACCCCTTATTTTTGGCCAAAAACTCCTGTATTTTCCATACATCTCGTGTAAATGTTGACCCTACTATATCGCATTATATACCTCTGACAAAGGAAACTGCACGTTCCCATTAATCCACTTAAACAAAATCACATTCATTCATTCTTACCAGTATCCCTACTTATCCCTACTTATCACTGTTTGTTTATCACTGCATCTCTATTCATTCATTCATAACTCTACTTGGCCCACTTGGTTTACTACAGCACATTTTGATTCATTCATTTCATTCAGACCGGAACTAAGTCTATCAGTACTTATTGCCCTTTGTTCACTATATATCTAAAGGTTAATATCATTAAAAAGTTAATCATTTAATTGTGCCATTATACCTGAATAAAAATGAGATATATTAGCTATATGAGATATACCTTTAATTCTTTGACAAATTTGTTAATGTTGCTGAGGTTCATTACATATGAGAGCAAATGGGAGGGAAATGGAAGATTTTGGCGGAAAGTTCAAGACACTTATGCATTCAGTATTTAATAAATGTTTCATTTTAAGTGTGCCATTATACCAGGCCATGACGATGTTGAACAGTGTGACTTTGCAGGATTTCAATGAATCTTTGATATGTTAAACTTTCGTACCAGTATGTATAAATGATATTTACTACCAGTAATTCATTCTTCTTTCTCTTGCTTTTATCTGGTGATTACCTTTACCGTAATTCATTGTGTTTTTCTTCTTTCCCCAGGATTAGTTGAACGATCAAATCGACTTATGCTAATAATACAGTATTTCGAACTGCTGCATGAATTTCAGCCCCTCAAAACAAGAGCCCGTCAACCCTCTAAATTCAACCTTTAAAAACAGGCTAAAGAATTTGACTTCTACACAAGTATATATGGTAGGAGTCGTGACAGCTGCCAGGTTAACGGCACACACCTTCAGGAAGTGCTAACAGTGATAGCACTGATAACCCTAGTGGACGGCTGTGCTGTTTCTGAGTAACAAAGATGTACTCCCACTCCACAGCCTGAACATAAACAACCAAGCTGGTATTTCACTCCAGTACTAAGGGAGATATAAAAACTAGGAGCAGGAATAGGCAACTCAGCACCTTCAGGCTGATCTGCCATTCAATATGATCATGGCTGATCTCATCTCAGCCTCAACTCCCCTCTCCTGTCTGCTCCATAGAACATAGAACAATACAGCACAGAACAGGCCCTTCGGCCCACGATGTTGTGCCAAACATCTATCCTAGATTAAGCACCCATCCATGTACCTATCCAATTGCCGCTTAAAGGTCGCCAATGATTCTGACTCTACCACTCCCACGGGCAGCGCATTCCATGCCCCCCACCACTCTCTGGGTAAAGAACCCACCCCTGACATCTCCCCTTTACCTTCCACCCTTCACCTTAAATTTATGTCCCCTTGTAACACTCTGTTGTACCCGGGGAAAAAGTTTCTGACTGTCTACTCTATCTATTCCTCTGATCATCTTATAAACATCTATCAAGTCACCCCTCATCCTTCGCCGTTCCAACGAGAAAAGGCCAAGAACTCTCAACCTATCCTCGTATGACCTATTCTCCATTCCAGGCAATATCCTGGTAAATCTTCTCTGCACCCTCTCCAAAGCTTCCACATCTTTCCTAAAGTGAGGCGACCAGAACTGCACACAGTACTCCAAATGTGGCCTAACCAAAGTCCTGTACAGCTGCAACATCACTTCACGACTCTTGAATTCAATCCCTCTGCTAATGAACGCTAATATACCATAGGCCTTCTTACAAGCTCTATCCACCTGAGTGGCAACTTTCAAAGATCTATGTACATAGACCCCAAGATCCCTCTGTTCCTCCACCTGACTAAGAACCCTACCGTTAACCCTGTATTCCGCATTCTTATTTGTTTATCCTAAATGGAAGAACATAACCCTTTAACCTGTTACTAATGAAAAATCTGTCCCACTCTTCCTTAAATTTTTTCTATGTTCTGGCATCCACCACACTCTGGACTGGTGAATTGTGCAGATTCAAGAATTCAAGACCCTTTGAGAGAAGTAATTCCTCCACCCCCCCATATATCAGTTTTACATCTGCCACCTCTTTCCCTAAAACTATGACCTCTCGTTCTAAATTGTCGCACAAGGAGAAACATCTAGATCCACTTTTTCAAACCCCTTCAGCATCTTACATTTCAACGGTCCTCCACTGATGGAGGTGCAGCATTTCAGATAAGATACTAAGCCCTATCAGCTCTGGTCGATGTAACAAATTTGATGAGACTAGTTTGTAGCAGTGCAGGGCATGGAACCACAAGTGCCTCCAATATTAATTACCCTCAGTCAATAACATTAAAAAAAATTGCTATTTGTGGAACCTACGAATTGGCTGTTCTTTCCCTTACAACAGAGAACATATTTCAAAAAGTACTTCACTGGCTCCAAAGCATCTGTTGGTCATGAAAAGTGCGATATAAATTCAAGGCTTTCTTTCTTCAAAGCTAAGACCACACAGTAACTAGAAGATTAGGTTAATGTGGGTGAAACTGATCTTTAATGGAGACGATAGTGACCGGGCATCCCACATTACATTGATTTCAGCAGAAAAGATTATCTAGCTGTGTGTGAAATGGATGAACTTAGCAGAACATCAATCTCACCACAAGCGATTTAGTATGGTTTGGAAAAAGGGCGGTAGTGAATCAGTGTTGGTTCCACACTTGCTCTGGGTATTTAACCATGGGTTCAGGATACAATATCCAAACACAGTGATGACAAATGATGTGGGGTTTGGCTAACGGTTCCAGGAGAGTTAAAGGGTTCAGGAAGATACACATAGACTGGTGCAGTGATAGGGTCACAGAGGCTCGTGAATGTAAGGAGACATGAAATGGTATATTCTAGGCTGAGAAACAACAGAAAGAACAGAAACACATTCTCAATGGAAGAAAACTGTACAGCACAGAAACAGACCCTTCAGTCCAACTGATCCAAGCAGACCAGATATCCTAAATTAATCGAATCCCACTTGCCGGCATTTGGCTCCATTTCCCTCTAAACTGTTTCTATTCATGTACCCATTCAGATACTTTTAAATGTTGCAAGTGTGCCAACCTCTATCACTTCCCCTGGCAACTCATTCCATACACGTACCACCCTCTGTATGAAACAGCTGCCTCTTAGGTCCCTGTTAAATCTTTCCCCTCTCTCAACTTAAACCTATGCCCTCTAGTTTTGGACTCCCCTACTTCATGAAGCCATTGCACAACCCTCTGACAGATGTGGAGCACAAAGCAAATGTAACCCATTCTTCAAATGTGGGCTTCTAATTCAAAGTGAATGGAGTACCAAGTTACCAAGGTTTTGCTAAAATTACACACGGTACTAATCAGACTACTGCTGGAATCGTGTGAATCGTTTTGGTCTCCTGATTGAAGAAAAGATATTTTGGCATTAGAACCAGTCAAGATATGGAGGGACTGGCCTACCGTGAAGAGGTTGAGTTGGTTTAGTCTGTACTCATTGGAGTTCAGAAGACAGAAAGGTGACTTTATTGAAATATATAGGATCCTCAGGCAGCTTGACAGGGCAGATGTGGAGAATTATTTTCCACTTGTTGGAGAGTCTACAAGCAGAGGGCATACCTCAGAATAAAGGGCCCCCCATTTAAGGTAGCGATGACGTAGATTATTTTCCCTCAGAGGGTTGTAGTGAATCTGTGGAATTCTTTACCACAGAGGGCTGTTGGGGTTGGGTTATAAAGTATATTGACTGACAGATTTTGAATCAGTAATGGAGTGAAAGGTTATGGGGAAAAGACAGGAAAGTGTTGAGGATTATCAGAGCAGCCATGATGTCATTGAATGGTGGAGCAGACTCAATGGGCTGAATGGCCTTCTTCTGCTCCTATGCCTAATGGTCTAATGATGCAATGGTGACCACCGATCACGTGGACATTACTGGAGCAGAAGGCTTTCCTGATGCTGAATTCTGCCAGTGTTGTGATACAGCCCTCTCAGTGCTATGTGTGGGCACTCAGTGGCACCCTGCCTTCCCGATTCCTACTGCCCAGGCTGCATTGTCATCGGGAAACCAAACAAGCCGGCTTGAGCTTGTACAGCTGACACCAGTCCCTGTCCCGATGTGTTTGTGGGAGAGCATGACTGTGGGATCCGGCACAGTTCGGCCATCGCTCCACGGGAGGAGCCAATCGCACTGAACATCAAAGCAACTGTCACCTCCACAGCCATCAGAAGAGAATGGCTTCTCAGTCCTGCGACCCTCAACTCCCACCTAGTTCCAGCTTCCCGTACAGTCCCACCACAGTGTTGGCCAGGGGCTGCTTTCAGATAAAACAGCAGTGTTGTGTGAACTGGAGTACCCGAGCCTCAGCTTGAACCAGGACAGCTCCAAAGGAATGACATAACGTGTAATAAGGTAATGCTACCAGTGTTCATGGGCTGGAGCCCAGAATGAAATGACACAGGCTCAGCATGCTGTGCCAGCACCATTGAGGTCTCAGACATCAGCGTTCAGGAAGAGAAGGAAAAAGGATAAAAATGAAGGATTTCGGGATTGCCAGCAGTGAAACCGCCGGAGATTAACCTTGGTGAATTTGCAGACCCCATTCATGGAGGTTACACCAGTTACCTGGGGAATTGCCTGGTCAGCCTGAGCTCCTGTTCTCGGGTCTTCGCCTTTATTTCTGTTGACTGTTCAGGGAATATTAGAGAAACTTCAGGAATGCGTGCATCAAGTTTAGTCTTGTATGAATTGCATGCCTGCTGTTAACCTTTGCTTAGCCAAATGGTATGAATTGCACACCTGTTTTAACTATACAAATAAAGCGTGGATGGTTTGTTGATACAGATTTGACTCTTTCCTCTTTGTGCCAAGACAATAATTGTTGTTGAGGACAGTAACTGGACAACAACAGTGTCCTGGGACATATGGGACCCGTGTCCACCCTGCACCTCACTCTTCCCCAAACGGGGTCAGTGGCAAAAACCGCTGCGCTTCCCGTCGCTACCACCAATCCTGAGTGATCCTGCAGCTGTGATCTCTCCCTGAGCTGGGTGACCCCCTCATTCTCTGCTGGGCCTGTTGTTGCTCCTGGGGTTACTATTGGCCCATGTCCCTCCTAAAAAGCAAGCCACAGCGACCAGCATCTCACCAGTGGCTGGAAATGACGTTGGGAACATAAGAAACACCACAAGTTTTTAAGTTTGGGAACAGTCAGTGGTGGCATGCCCTGCAGATGATTTCATCCCCCTCCCTCCCCAGGAAGTGAGATAGACAGTAACAAGAGCCATGACTTCACCATCCAGTCAGCCCCTGTCCTGGAATGTGCAGCAACTTGGAAAAAGTGCTGCATTGGCTGAATGACCAACACACTACATCGAAAAGAGTGTCTGTTGCAACCTAACTTTCTTCTCATCCCTGCCTACGGCAATCACTCAATTTTTCATGGCACTCAGTTCAGGCTGGAATGAATCTGAGTAACAGATGAGGAAGCAAGGATCACATAGGACCCTTGGAAGTTGCACAGGTCACAGGTCACCTTTGGCTAGCATCCTACTCTTGTTTGCTCAGTCCTTGCTAAGCTTTTCAGCACCATTGAGATGACCATGTTATTAGACTGAACTGACTGAGGTGTGGTTGTTGGATTTGGAGGTGTAAGCTTGTAACATGCATCTCCATCAACCAAAGCTCAACATGTGTGTGAAGATTAGGCTGCAGTTCTATCCTTCACTGTGCGGCAATCAAGCAGAGCATTCAATTGAGGAGACAACTGGAACTTGGGGGAGGAAGGAACTCAGGGAATGGGGGAAGTGGGAATGTCAATCCTGAGGGTGGGGGAGCTTTGAAGTCTCAGTGGATCAGGGAGGCTTAGATCATAGCAGATTGGGGATGGAGAATCGAGAAAGAATTGTAGAGGGGGGGAATAGAGAAGGAGGAAAAACAATCTTAACAGACTACCTGCCAATGTGTAAAGCTGAGTGCTGCACACCGTGGTGTTTTATTTTAATTAAGCCACAAATGTGCAGTTCATGCCCAACAACAACATTACTTTATCAAAGGCAACATATTATCTGGCTAATTAAAGAAAAGGAATAAAATCTCCAAAATGTTTGCTTGTAATGTGTTACTGGTCCATCTGCTCCTTTTGGATGATCCTGCAGATTGCTGGAGTAAACACGCACACACTTAGACTCCAAGTAGGTTGATCCAGCCGTGAGGGGCAAGGCTGGAAGTGGGAGAGGCCACTTTTCACCTTCTACTTTGCCAGGTCAATAGGTGACTGAGTCAATAATACATCATGTTTTTCTCTCTCATGCTGGGACTCACACAGGGCAACCCAATGGGGGAAGCCCCTCCTGCGGACTGGGCAGCAGGTGGACTCCCTCCCATGTGTGGATGTGCTGGCAGTGGTCAGATTGGATTTAGTGGAGAATGATAAAAGGCATCCTTGCATTTGCTAGACTTGCTTCTGTGGGTGTGCTTGAGTTTCACTAGATTGTCTGGATTTTCATTAATATACCGTTTTTTTAAAAAAATATAAAATGCCAGAAGCAGTTGTGATATTTGGCAGTATCTGTGAAGAGGAATGAGCAAGAGACAGACTTAATGTTTCAGTTCAATGAACTCTTAAATAAACTGAGCAAAGTTTAGAAAAACAAGAGGTTTGAAGCAAGTGCTAGAGAGGAAACATTGGAAAAAGAACAACAGGGAAAGCCTATGTTACGGTGGAAAGTAGAGACACGAAACAACAAAAGGTTAGTGGTGCAAGGTCAAAGGTAATGGCAGTGGGGCAAGTAAAGAAAGAAAGGATGGTCCAGAGGAGGTATGAATGGCAGAGTAATGAACCACATGTGAAAGTGGGATTACTGTACTGCCTGTCTTTGCTAAACTCAATGTTCAGTACAGAAGACTGCAAAGAGCCCATTTGAAAAATTTTCCTTGAGTTTTAATTGAGCTTCAAAGGAACCAGCTGGAAAGCAGCATTCCTGGAAATGGTAGGCTACCAGAACTCAGAATCAAGCTTATGCGTTGAACGAAAATGTTACACCAAGCGATCGCCAATCAGTGTTAGGTGTCCCCAGGTGGAGTACAACTTAATGTGAACAGTGAACACAATACTTCATTATTTTGCTTTCAGAAGGCAGCAATCCATTATTTTGCTGTTCACGCCTCTCCTGCGCCCATCTTTTGTTTCTCTACATGTTCCATGACTAAATCCTTTGCTCTGCTCCAATGACCCTACCATCACTTAATATTTTCCATTCTATCACAAAACTTCCCTTCTGTTCTTTTTCCATCATTCCCTCATCTGATCTTCTTAAAACTGATTACATTTCTAAGTTTCCCTAGTAAATGAAAGATCATTGACTGAAAATATAAACACTATTCCTCTGTTCATGGGTGCTGCCAGACTCACTGAGTATTTTCAATAATTTTATATATTTTTTAACTTTAGGTTTTAGCATCCTCAATATTTTGCTTTTGTGTTGAGACTGGATTTTAATGTTTCTGCCTTGAAGTTGTATCCTTGACCTGGTCTCTTCATTATGAATAAATTCTTTCTTATTATTTTCAGTAGGAAGAAAGAGCATTAAATGCCAAAGAAATAACTAACTCACTAAGTATAGCATGAACTTTCATCTGTCCAAAATAATATGGTATAAAATAATATAACATTGAGCTCCACACTAATTTTACACAAGCTAATGTTGTTACACAATTTTTCAGTGAAGACTGTTGAGTTCTGTATGAGTAGCTGTGGAGAGCAGATGTAGTCTGTATAGTTTAGTAATCATGCCTAGCAAGTTAATGTATGATTTGGAGGCACCGGTGCTGCACTGGGCTCCACAAAGTTAAAAATCACACAATGCCAAGTTATAGTTCAACAGGTTTATTTGGAAGCACTAGCTTTCAGAACGCTGCTCCTTCATCACCTGATTGTGGAGTTTAAGATCGTAAGACACAATACTGTAAACTGCAACTATTGCAATAAGCAATTGACCAGCCTCTTGTCAGAAAAGTACCTCTTCTGTTTGGATTTACCAGTAGTCTATCCTCTACAACTGATAATTAAACAATAGCTGAATGCAAATAAGGCCACAGACAGCAGCATGTGAGGGATAGTGACTTCATTACTCGAAAGACAAAACAATCCCCGAGACACTGATGAGAGACTAAGGGACAACAGTGTGGGCAAGGGATAAAGATGAAGCCTGCCACACTCAGAAAAAGTAAGAGGCCTGAGCAAATGACACTATATAAGGAGCAAAGATGCCTTGAGGCATAGAATTACTTATCCTGGGAGGAAAGGGGGAAAATGGTGTGAGGACCAGAAATGGCAGGCAAGGCGATAAAGAAGAGAATTCTCACCTCTCACACCAAGCATTACAACTATTGTGAGTAGGATTCATGCGGCACAATTGTCAGGGACAGTTGAGGGATCAGTAAAGTAATGTTTACCTGGGGTACACTATCACAATGCCCTCAGAATTTATTTAAGATTGTAAAGATCAACTCTAGAGACATCGGTACAGACCCCCAACAGAGAAGAAAAATTGGAATACACTTAAAATTGAAAAAAGTCCAAGACTGAGTAATTAGCTGTGATTTTGGTGGGAAGACTTATAAAAACCGTAGCCAGGAAACTTTGTTTAAACTTTTCAAAGATAAAAGGGGATTGTGGTTTGGGCCACAAAAGTAAAAAGCTTAATTTGTTCTTGGAAAAGGGGAAAACTCCATTGTAGCTGCAGAAGAAAAGGAAAACATGTAAAGTTTGGGTAGCTGCCAATATGTTATTTTAAAAGGTTGAAAATCCCCGTGAGGCAGTTAAGCTTTATTGATGTACTTAACATAGTATTATTGCAGTGCAGAGTTTAGACTGACCAGCAAATTAATACTGGCCAGCAACATTTTTACAGTACAGAGCCTAGCAAACTTTGCAGCAAATAAAGTTAAAGTAGTATTGACGAATACCAGAATACGTGCTTAGGGAGCAGCAGAATGCAAGCAGTATTAAAATGCTGCAGACTTAAAGTAGCTTTAAAGTTGTAAGAATTGATAAATATAAATAATCCCTCCATAAAGATTGAGGATCAGGAATTGTTCATGCAGTATACAAGATGAGACGTGGAGAAGGGGCACGAGGTGTCCACCAACACCCTTGAGATTTTCAGGGAAAGCTGGGCACCACAGGGAGTATATTATTGCCCCCTCCAACTCTATTTTGATTTGATCTCTGCCCTTCCCCTCACTATTAGATCACTATTTGAGAAGGGCGCTGCTTGCCACTGGCTGCTCGGGTGTTTCCTTTCTTCCTGGTGGTGGACATTGAGTCAAGATTTACACACCTTGTGTCTCTCACTGTGTCTCACACCTGCACACATACAACATGGGTGCTGGGGGGAAAAAATAAGCACTACTGCAGTTCGGCGGGAGTGTGGGGGTTTAAAAAATACATAACCAGGAGATTTAGAATCTCTAAAAAAGAAGAAAAGAAGTATAAGCAGGAGATTTAGAGTCTCCTCAGTTTAGGGCAAGAAGAGAAAAAAATACAAGATGACACATTTTGGAAGAGACAGCGCCAGGTGTTCTGAACAATATATAATGCAACATTTGGTCGAACAACTCCATTAGCTGGTTGCCTGGAGACGACAAAACAAATTTGAATTAGGCCAATCAGTGTAAATTATACCCTGAAAAATGCCAAACTTCAATCAAGTTTGAATTTTGTATATGGACAATCTTAAATGGAGACCATGGCAAAGGAGAACTGCACTGAAGAGTACCAGGTTGTGTTGACAGTAGCACACAGACAGGAGGTGTTATGGGTAGCACAGGAGCTACCTGTAGGAGGTCACCTTGGCATATGAATGACTCAGACGAAGGTGCAAAAACATTTTTATTGGCCTGGAATGCACAAGGATGTGGTTAACTTTTGCCAAAGGTGTCATCCATGCCAAATAGTAGGTAAGATACAGGCGGTAATAAAACCAGTACTTTTTTCCAACAATTCCCACATTTGAAGAGCCTTTCACACGGGTTATAATTGATTGTGTAGGTCCCCTCCCGAGAACTAAAACTAGGAACCAATACTTGTTAACCATAATGGGTGTGTCCACCAGATTTCTGGAGGCAATTCCATTACGGAGTATCAAGGCAAAAAAAAAAGGTTGCAGAGGAGTTAATAGCTTTCTTCATGTGAGAAACAAAACTCACTCACAATTCAGTCTGAGACAAAGCCTTGGAAACAAGAACATTTTATTCGGTATGGTCTTGCAAGAACGGGCGCCCGCGTGAGCAAGCGCTCACTACAAAGCATGTAAGCATTCTTATTCAGTTTGCAAGTTGCAGAATCACACCTCCCTTTTTTCCATTAGTCTAGTCTCGTCCTATCATAAGTCGATTACCTCACTTGTTTTTCTCTAATTTTCCTTACCTGGCTATCCTGCTGTCCTTGTCCTTGTTCGTTACAGCCTTCCTGTTATTTTATCCAGTTCCCTTTATCATACCATAAGCTTATTGCAAAATGCCCCTACTGCTTCTTTTGTGGTCAACTACAACACTTTAAAGTTCTTTCTTAGCTTAAAACTATTTCTTAAAAAATCCTTCTGTATTCGTTAAACTCTTAGCCTTAAGTATGCTGCAAGAATCCTGCAACCGTTTGTGGAATGTCCATCCCCTCCCTATTTACCCCACAACACCCCACCGCCCATCTGCAAAAACATCATCTCTAACCACAACCGCCTGCAGAAACTACATTTCTAACCTCCCACATTCACACAGTATGGGCTAACCAGAGAGATTCAGTTGGACCATGGATAACATTTTATTGCTGGGCTGTTTAAGAAGATTATGGCTAGCTTACGTATACAGCACTTTAAATCCAGTGCGTACCATCCTGAATTCCAGAGAGCTTTAGAAAGGTGGCATCAGACCTTGAACACCATGTGGAGAGTCAGGATTACTCGAATTACTGGGACAAAGGTTTCCCATTTGTGTTGTTTTCCATGAGAGATGTCGCAAACGAATCTACTCAGTTCATTCCCTTTGAGTTAATATTCGGGCATGAAGTGAGAGGCCCTTTGAAATTAATTAACAAAACATTAGCAGGACCAAAGTTGGAGATGTCACACTTCCATTATGTCTCGGAGGTGAGGGATAGACTAAATTGAGTAGGTGAGTTAACTAAACAGCACCTAAAGAGGGCACAGTGTAGAATGAAGCAGGTGGCAGATAAAAGCTCTAAGACTCAGATGTATTCCCAAGGGGATAACGTGTTAGTACTATTAGCAGTGATAAGAGGTCCCTTCCGAGCAGGTTTATGGGTCCCTATCAAATTGAGAAAAAGTTGAGTCAGGTGAACTATCTAGTAAAGATACCAGATAGAAAAAGAAAGGTATCAGGTATGTCATGTGACCATGTTGAAACCACACTATATTGGAGAGGAACAACTGGAGAGACATGTGTTAGTAAGTGCTTTGCAGAGTGAGGAATCAAATCCAGATAATGTGGATCTTAATGGGCCTCAAAATAGATAAAAAATTGAATAAGTCCTTGAGAAGTGGGATAGGTTTGTAAGCTATCTGTCTCAGGAACATAGAATGCAGTTGAAAGATTTATTACTGCAGTATAAGGACATACGTAAGAATCAGATGGGGAGGACTAATGCTCTTGAAGTAGACGAAGAGAATACTGCTCCGATATAACAACACGCCTTTCGGCTTAATCCTTTCAAAGCCAGACAGGTTCAGATGGAGGTGGAGGCCATGCTTGATGAGGACATCATCAAACCAAGCCAGGGGACTCAACAATTCCCAAACCAGACGGGACTCAACAATTCTGTGTGGATTATCGGAAGGGCAACACCGTTACAAAATCAGACTCATATCTAATTACTAGATTGGAGGACTGCATCAAGAAAGTCAGTTACATCACCAAATTGGACTTAATGCATGGTTACTGGCAGGTACCGTTATCAGAGTCAGTGAAATAAATTTCTGCATTTGTAACTCCAAATGGGCTATATCAGTTTAAAGTGACGCCCTTTGGAATGAAGAATGCACCTGCCACATTCCAAAGACTCATGAACAGAGTTGTGGCTGGGTTAACAGACTGTGCAGTCTATTTGGACGATGGAGTGATCTTAGTAAGTCCTGGAAAGATCACATGGTACAGTTGGCAGAGCTCTTTGAATGACTATGAGAAGCAAAACTTAAATAAAACTAAATTCGCGAAAGCAGAGGTGACATTCTTGGGTCATTACATTGGTCATGGAAAGTTGACCCCACGGAACTCAACATCCAACTAAGTCAACAAGCTGAAGGGTAAACTTGTATACTTTAACCCAGATGTGTCAACAAATTGAGAGGAAAGATTTGCTTAAACAAAGTAAGGATGAGCTGCATGTCAGCACATACCGTCCTCGAGAGGATTGATCCTGTTGGGTGGTTCCCTGAGCAGACAGTCAGTCATTTAGCAGAATGCCTCATTGGCAGGACTTTCCACCAAGCACCAAGATGTAGCTTGGCTGATGGTAAGAAGTGCACTACCCGTCAGATCCTTCACATACACGTGGGCCATCTCCACGACCATGAAGGGGCTTCGGGAGTCTGGGGGAGTGAAGAGACTTTCACACATAATCAGATGGGCCGGTGGTCAGCATGAATAAATTAGACCGAAGGGCTTGCTTCCATGCTGGACAACGCTATGACTCCATGTGCCTTCATAGAAGTCAGACTAATGTCCACAAGTTCAACAGAAGATATTGTCCGGCTTGAACATATAGAACACTGCAAAAAAGAGAGTAGCTGTTCTAATTAAAAGATGCTGTCTGGCCTTCAAATCTGGAATCCAGCTTAGATGAACTGCAACAGAACCACCGTCTTCCACAGAGCCACCTTCTTCCACAAAACCACAGTCTTCCTCAGAACCACAGTCTTCCACAGAACCACCACTTTCTACAGAACCACCACCTTCCACAGAACCAATGCCTTCCACAAAACCACCGTCTTCTACAGAACCACCGTCTTCCACAAAGCCAATGTTTTCCACAAAACCACTGTCTTCCACAAAACCACCAGATTCCACAAAAACGACCGTCTTCCTCAGGACGACCATCTACCACAAAACCACCATCTTCAACAGAACCACCTTCTTCCACAGAACCACTGTCTTCCACAAAACCACCGTCTTCCACAAAACCACTGTCTTCCACAGAACCACCGTCTTCCACAAAACCACCGTCTTCCACAGAACCACCGTCTTCCACAGAACCACTGTCTTCCACAAAACCACCGTCTTCCACAAAACCACCGCCTTCCACAAAACCACCGTCTTCCACAGAACCACCGTCTTCCACAGAACCACCGTCTTCCACAAAACCACCGTCTTCCACAAAACCACTGTCTTGCACAGAACCACCGTCTTCCACAAAACTAACGTCTTCGACAAAACCACCATCTTCCAAAGAACCACCGTCTTCCACAGAACCACCGTCTTCCACAAAACCACCGTCTTCCACAAAACCACCGTCTTCCACAGAACCACCGTCTTCCACAAAACCACTGTCTTCCACAAAAACACTGTCTTCCACAAAACCACCGTCTTCCACAGAACCACTGTCTTCCACAGAACCACTGTCTTCCACAAAACCACTGTCTTCCACAAAACCACCGTCTTCCACAGAACCACCGTCTTCCACAAAACCACTGTCTTCCACAAAACCACTGTCTTCCACAGAACCACCGTCTTCCACAAAATCACTGTCTTCCACAAAACCACTGCATTCCACAAAACCGTCTTCCACAAAATCACTGTCTTCCACAAAACCATTGTTTTCAACAGAATCACTGTCTTCCACAAAACCACTGTCTTCCACAAAACCACCGTCTTCCACAAAACCACCGCCTTCCACAAAACCACCGTCTTCCACAGAACCACCGTCTTCCACAGAACCACCGTCTTCCACAAAACCACTGTCTTCCACAAAACCACTGTCTTCCACAGAACCACCGTCTTCCACAAAACCACTGTCTTCCACAAAACCACTGTCTTCCACAAAACCACCGTCTTCCACAAAATCAGTGTCTTCCACAAAACCATTGTTTTCAACAGAATCACTGTCTTCCACAAAACCACCGTCTTCCACAAAACCACTGTCTTCCTCAAAACCACCGTCTTCCACAAAACCACTGTCTTCCACAGAACCACCGTCTTCCACAGAACCACCGTCTTCCACAAAACCACTGTCTTCCACAAAACCACTGTCTTCCACAAAACCACCGTCTTCCACAGAACCACCGTCTACCACAAAACCACTGTCTTCCACAAAACCACTGTCTTCCACAAAATCACTGTCTTCCACAAAACCACCGCCTTCCACAAAACCATCGTCTTCCACAAAACCACCGTCTTCCACAAAACCACTGTCTTCCACAAAACCACTGCATTCCACAAAACCACTGTCTTCCATGTTGGATAGTGATATGATATTTTGGGGCAACTACTTGTGTAACAGGTCACAGTTCCTCCATAAAGATAAAAGCTGCTCAAAGTGAGTTCCTACAGTAATAACTAAGTCTACCAGCAACAACATCCTCCATGTGGGAGGGATACATAAGACGTAAAAGCTCTTTCAGTCAAAAAATGAACCATAGGTTAGATTTAAAGTCAACAGATTCCAAGCACATGTTCCTGCTTTCTATCATTTCACTGCTGAGATCATTTTATATCTTGCTCAGTCATGGTGCAGAGTCATGTGGCAGTTTGAACTTTGGAGTCTGCTTGCATCAAAGGAACTATGAATCATTCTACAGAAAACCATATCTAATTACACATTCCAAGCAAACTGTTACATGTGTCTTGCCCTCCCAGGGACCCATTCAGGAATCTAATCCAAACTACCAAAGCTAAAGCATTATGGATGCTGGAGATCTGGAATAGAAACAGAAAGTCCAGGAGGAACTCAACAGATCTGGCAGCATCTGTGAAGAAAGAAGTACAGTGAACTTTTTGGATCCAATATGACTCTTCTTTGAGAATTAGCTTTGTTCAGTCACAGGACATGGCTGGCTAGGCCAGCCCTTTTATTGCCTGTCCCCTGGTTGCTCCTGGAGAAGATCATATTAAGTATGTGAGCTGCCTTCTTGAACTGTCACAGTCCATTTACTGCAGGTATTTCTTGGAATTAGAACGTTAGTTCCTAAAGTAGTAAACGCCTTCTCTTACCATCCTTTGTACGTAGTTATGTTCAACAAAGCCTGATTTTGCTCATTTTCAGGAATGTAGATCTTGCATTACTACAAATGTTTGCTTTCCCATTCCCTACATTACTTATACAATGGCTACAGCTCAAAAGTGGGTCAATCTCTGCAAGACACTTTGAAACATCCAGCCGTTGTGACAAGTGATGTAAACAAGTAAATCTTTCTTTTTATACCTACATTTATTTTAAAGTTTCTTAACAATGAAAACATTTCTGTTTTCAGAAACAAATAAAGTTTTAGTTTATTAAAATTACTAGTTTATTAGACCCCGATCAATCACAGCATTTGACATAATTGAAAAAAGAACCAGTAGGAGGACAGAAACCTGTTGCTGATGGATTCTGTGAGTGGCAACAGTAGAATGAGCTCACAGTGGGACAGGTTGCCTGAGTAATGATACCGAAAGGTGAAGTATGCAATAATGATCAATGATAAAGCATTGCCAAACCAACTTGCGCAATGTTTCAGAAAATATCTCCAGGACACATGCACCAAACAATGCCACCGCACTGTGGCTGATCACTTCAACTCCCCCTCCCACTCTGCCAAGGACGTGCAAGTCCTGGCCCTCCCCCGCCAGCAAATCCATGCTAACCTATGCCTCGAGGAAGAACATCTCACCTTCCACCTTGTGACCCTCCAACCACATGGCATCAATGTTGTTTTCACCACTTTCCTCATCTCCCCTCCCTCCACCTTATCCCACATCCAACCGTCCAACACGGCACTGCCCTCTTGAACTGTCCTATCTGTCCCACTTCCTTCCCACCTATCCACTCCACCCTCCCCACTGACCTATCACCATCACTCCCCACTTTCATCTATCTATTGCCTTCCAAGTTACCTTCCACCCAGCCTTCTCCCAGCCTTCTTGGCCCCCACCCCTACATTCCTGATGAAGGCCTTATGCCTGAAACGTCAACTCTCCTTGGATGCTGCCTGACCTGCTGCGCTTTTCCAGCTCCATACTTTTTCACTCTGATCTCCAGCATCTGCAGTCCTCACTTTCTTCATCACTAAACCATGTCAAGTCTAATTCTCCCAAGTAAGTTCAGTCCTGGAGAAAAATGACTTCCCTCTTAGCATCAGTAAACCTAAATACAGACTGGGTGGATCAGAAATAACCTGATGGCGTTCCAATTAATTTCTGGCACCTTTGCCTCTGAGCTAGAGTGTAATATAATTTGTCATTCAGAGGCACAAGCATGTAATCCAGGTCAATATTCCTGTACCGCAATATTAGGAAGTGTGAGATCAGAATTAGACATTTATGGTTGAGTTTTGACTGAGCTAGAAAATTCTTGGCAAAATGTAAGTGACGCTCTTTTTGATAATAAGTAATCAACGTGACTGAAAAAAAACCTGACCATTATTACATTGCTGTCAGTAGGAGTTACATTAAATTTTGACTTCACACTTAATGTAATTTGAAAGTGCTTTAAGGTGTCATTAAGAAGTGAAAGACAATTGAGAATGGAAATTCTTTCATTTAGAAACAAGATCTCTTCCAGCCATGGTTGAAATGAATATAACACCATAAGAACTTATTTTAACCTTTAAATCATTTCAAGTCTTGAAGGAATTATGTTCAACAATGACCCAGTGTAACTACATGATATACACAATAGGTCATTACAAATTACTGTGAGACCCCTTGCTGATTTTCCATTACTTTTATGCTTTTATCAAGTTTGGTTTGGAGCTGTGAACTGGGAATGTGATGATTTTGGACAGTGAGTAACAGTTTCCTTTTTGTATATAGGTTTATGACCTCTTTCATTGCCCTATCAATCAGCTGCTGTGCTGAAATTGGACTGTCATTGCTTCACTAATGCTTGTTAAAATAAAAACCAGAAGGAGATAGGCTGCTTTGCTCACTGATAGTGTAAGCGGCAACTTTAGTGTTTCTTAAACAAGCAATGTGCTGCAATGCATGGTATGGCTTCTGAGATATGGCTATTACAATAAAACATTTTCTCTGTACAATAATAATTACTGAAAGCAGCACTACTAAGGACACTCCAGCACAGTCTTAACCCATCAAATGAGCTCATCACAATGTAATGGGCAGCAAAATGATTCAGTGCAATAACTCATCTCTTCAGGAGAGGCCAATGAATTCTCAGTCAGAGAATGTTTAAGGGAAGGTCTCAATGAAACGGAAGAGGAGGTGATCATGTAGTGGTATATCACAGGACCAACAATCTAGAGCCCCCAGGCTAATGCCCAGGGAATATAGGTTCAAATCCCAGCATCCATGGAGCAACTCAGTAATACTTGGAAATGATCAGACTAGACCTTCATCTTGAAGTATGCAAGATCAGTCCAACAATTTAATCATCTCCCCTTCCTGCATGGAGGGGAGATGATGAAATTTGAATCTGATAAAATACAAAGACTTTTTAGAAGCATAAACCTGTCATTTTTATCAAAGACATAGCAAAAGCTTTGCAGACATCTGTGTTGGATAACTTAGCAAGTGTTCAGAGCAACATATCAACGGCAAGCTGTTTCAACACTGCACCGACCAATGATGATCTGGCTACAGACCCATAAATTCTATTTCTAAAATAGACTAAGTTTGAGCTTAGAAAAAAAAATAAAGCCAGGAATTCCAAAATTTGAACAAATAACAATAGACAACAGCATAAGACAGCACATAACATGTGTATAATTTATTCCAACCACCCTGAATTAACTTGAGGCAAATATTGGTGATAGACTGGGATCAGGCACCCCATTGTTAACATCAAACAGTAAATATGATTGAAACACATCCCACTGAATTCTCAGTAATTCCTCCCAGATATTAATGCCACAATGGATGGTCAAGTTTCTTTTAACTTCTCAAAAGAAAACAATTCTTCCCTTGAAATTCCGCCTCAAGATTCAGTCTTCAATGATTCACAGAGTCATACAATCATAGAGATGTACAGCACGGAAACAGACCAATTGGTCCAACTTGCCCACAGCAACCAGATATCCTAAGTAAATCTCGACCCATTTGCCAACATTTGGCCCTAATCCCTCTAAACCCTTCCTCTTCATATACCCATCCAGATCCTTTTAAATGTTGTAATTGTACCAGACTCCTAAACTTTCCCTGGAAGCTTAATCCATACATGCACCAACCGCTGCATGGGAAATTCGCCCATTAGGTCCCTTTTATATCTTTTCCCGTCTTGCCTTAAACCTATGCACTCTAGTTTTGGACACTCCATCCCGGGGAAAGGACCTTGTCTATTTATGTCCGTGACCCTCGTGATTTTATAAACCACTATGAGGTCACCCCTCAGCCTTCAATGCTCCAGGGAAAACAGCCCCAATTTATTCAGCCTCCCCCTATAGTTCAAACCCTCCAACCCTGGCAATATCCTTGTAATTCTTTTCTGAACCCTTTCAAGTTTCACAACTTCCTTCCTAAAGCAGGGGGACTAGAATTGCACACAATATTCCAATAGCAACCTAACCAATGTCCTGTAGAGCTGCAAGATGACCTCCCAAATCCTATACTTAATGCTCTGACCAATAAAAGAAAGCATACTAATGACCTTCTTTACTATCCTATCTACCTGGGACTCCACTTTTAAGGAACTATGAACCTGCACTCCAAGGTCAATTTGTTCAGCAACACTCCCCAGGACCTTACCATTAAGTGTATATGTCCTGGCCTGATTTGCCTTTCCAAAATGCAGCACATCACATTTATCTAAATTAAACTCCATCTGCCATTCCTTGGCCCATTGGCCCATCTGATCAAGATTCTGTTGTAACCTGAGGTAACTTTCTTTGCTGTCCACTATACCTCTAATTTGGTGTCATCTGCAAACTTACTAACCATTACTCCTATCTTTAGGTCCAAATCATTCCTCTGATTTTGGTCAATCACTCTGTTTTCCTGGTTTCTGAAAGGCAGTCCGGGACCTGTCCAGAGGCACAACTCCATCTTTTCACCAGCAGCTAACTTTACCAACCCAGACCTACCTCTGGGACGTTTTCCTCAGTTCTATCTTGCTCAGTTGCATCATGAAAATCATGCTTGTGAGCTTCTCATGCCCCTCTCCCAGCCGCACCAAACTCAAAATGGCTCATTGCTTCTTCTGAGTCCCCCCATCTCAGGATATTTCATGAATCCCAACTCCACACTTAACTAATTCTTGAGGTACAACAGCACACAGCCATCTAGCTGCTCTTGACTTCTCGCTGTCTGTGAGGGGCTTGCACATTCTCTTGGTGTCTGTGAGCATTTGGCCATGCTAAATTGCCCATAGTTACAGGGATGTATAGGTTAGGTGAATTAACCTTGGGAAATGCAGGGTTACAGGGATATGAAGAGGGGTGGAGGTGAGTGAGTCTGGGTGAGAAGCTCTTCGGAAGGTCAGTATAGACCAAATGGCCTACTTCCATAATTAATTCGTCAACTTTCTCTGATCCATTAAGGCTTCTGGTGTTTCTCTTGTCATATTCAACATGTGGGACCTACCAGACCCAGTGTCTCTGTACATTGTATTGCTTTTCTTTCAATCCATTTTTCTTTCTCCATTTGAAATTTGATCATATTTGAGAATAAAGTGACAAAATGTAATCTTAGAAAGGTGAAAGAACTGAGGTATAATGTGCAGATTTCAAATTGAGAAAGAAAGATGTACTGAAAGTAAAAGCGATACAATATGTTATCATTCTATCCATTTGTTTTAATTTTTCCTTCTACTAACTAACATCTAATGTCCAAATTTTAATGGTAAAAGACTGGGATTCTGAATAAGACTCACAATTCAGCCCAGCACCCCAACAACACATCCCCCTCCTCCAACACACCCCATAAAACTTCAAACTCCCCACAGGGGATTGGACCTTGGGGATTGCCTTGGGGATCAGCATGGATCGGGGAGGGTCTCTAACCCCGTGACCTCGCAGCAGGTACAAAAACGACAAAGGGCAAGAAAAGCTGCAATCTGGAGGAAGAAACAAGAGGTGGGAGTTGTAAAGACAAGCCCTATAGGCCTGTGGGTTTGGTAGATGGCTAGAAGTGAGCAGTGACGTCCAAGAAAGGATTGCTCCTGGAGACTGAGGGAACTATGGGAGCAAGCAAGGTCAGACTGGAAGACTGGTTTCAGCGAGGAGCTGAACTATGAGTATCCAATTGGTGGTGTAGCACAAGGAGACTGAAGAAGGAACCAGTCCAACTCAGTAACCCTCTCAAAGGCTTAAATTCTGTCTTTGCCAAACTATAAAAGAGCTGCTCAGAGGAGTTTAGCACATTTGGAGATTGAAACTAAGTCCAGTGTCACAAAGCTGGTCCCTTTTTTCTAAAAGCTATTCCCTTTATAATTTTATGCAGCTCTATAAGGTCACCCCTCAGCCTCTGATGCTCCAGGAAAAATAGCCCCAATTTATTCAGCCTCTCCCTATAGCTCAAACCCTCCAACCCTGCCAACATCCTTGTAAATCTTTTCTGAACTCTTTCAAGTTTCACAACTTCCTTCCTAAAGCAGGGGGACTAGAATTGCATGCAATATTCCAATAGTGACGTAACAAATGTCCTGTACAGCTGCAACATGACCTCCCAACTCCTATTACTCAATGCTCTTACTAATAAAAGAAAGCATACTAAACACCTTCTTTACTATCCTTGATTTTCTTTCAGAGGGGTTGGAAAGTGGCCGGGCTCCAATTAGACTGGTTTGGTACTGAGATGACAAGGCCTTTTGTTTATACATAAACCAATGAGACTTCAGGTCAAAGTGGTCATGTAGGAAGTGACCTGTATAATGGAACGGGAGTGATTAGCTCTCCAGCTGAGCAGTTCAGTCCAGAACTACTTGGGAGTTCAGCAGTGGACTGTGTGAAAAAGCTCTCTCTCTCTCTTTCTCTCTCTCTCTCTCTGCCCTTCTAACTTCAAACTGTAAGCATCTGTTCAACTTTTTTACTATGTTTTAAGGAGGCTTGCTTAAGGAACAGCATATATTTGGTACAGCATAATTAAGTCTAGTTTGGATAGACTGAGTTCTGCAGGGGTCCTTTATTCTGTTCTTTGTGTTTCATTGTGTAATTTTGTGAATACAGCTTTGTTTGTTTTAACCTGGTAGTCAACCTCGCTAACTTACTCCAGGTAATTTTCACTATACACTTACCAAAACAAATTTCAAAGTTATGGTCTGGGTTCACTGCTCAAGAATGTTTTGAGTGGTCTGGCCTAGTCCGTAACAGATTGGGGGCTCTTTGCGGGATTTTAAACAGCGAGTGGTAGGCGCTAGTGTCTTTATTTCGGGTGTTGGTTTGGTTGGGTAGACAAAGCCTGGGATAATAATGGCTCTTTCAGTCACCCAAAAGTTTTCTGTAAGTTTTGTAAGTTTTGCAAAAGGTGAATAAGACCAAGTCGCAGGGATTAGCAAAGAAGATGGAATTGGAACAGCCTGTTTCTGTGAGGAAAGGAGAGATGATTACAGCAGTAGCTCAGCATTTAAACTTGCTGGAGTAACCATCAGAATCTATCGAGGTGGCAAGAATTCAATTGCAAATGAAGCAGCTTGAGTTAGAGATGAGAGAAGAGGAAAGGGCGACAGAAATGAAAGTCTGAGTTACGATTAAAAACAGAAGAGAGGGAAAAAGAGAGAGCAGCAGAACAGAGGGAAAAAGGGAGAGCAGAGAAAAAGAAAAAGAGAAAGTTATTGAACTTCAAAAACTGACACTTAAAAAGGAAAGTCAGCTGAAAAGGGTGGAGATAAAGGCTGAGGGTAGGCTTAGTGAGGAAGAGAGTGAGGATAAGTAAGCCTCTGGTGGTCAGAAACTGTTTAAGTACATTCTAGCACTGCCTAAATTTGATGAGAAGGATAGAGAAGCCTTTTTCATCTCATTTGAAAAGGTGGCTAAACAAATGCAGTGGCCAGTGGCAATGTGGGATTTGTTGATGCAAACGGAGGTAGGGCTAGTGAGGTATTTGCATCACAATCAGAGGAGGCATCTGGGGGAGTGTGAGGAGGTGAAAAAAGCCATTTTAAATGCATATGAGCTTGTACCAGAAGTTTATAGACAATGTTTCAAGAATCTAAGGAGGGACCCTGGTCAAACCTACACTGAGTTTGAAAGGATGAAAGAGAGTGATTTCGATAGATGGATAAGAGCTTTAAAAATGGAGCAAACCTATGATGCCCTTAGACGGGTAATTATTTTGGAGGAATTCAAAAATTCACTGCCTGAAGGAATGCAAACTCATGTGGAAGAGCAGAGAGTTAAAACAGCAAGGTTAGCAGCTGAAGGGGCTGATGATTATGAGCTGGTCCATGAAACACAGTCTGGCCGCCAGAATCAATTTCAGTCCATGAGGGATAGCAACTGGAGCAAAGAGAAATCCTCATGTGGAAAGGGAAAGGTAGATCTCAGTGAAGATGATAAAGATAACTTACCACACTGTAAAAAAGAAACCCTTGATGGGGACAAAGAAGTTAAAAAGCTCTGGTGTTTTCATTGTAATAAAGTGGACCACACAACATCACAGTGTTGGGCTAGGAGAAAGCCAGATGTAGGAAAACCGGACAAGCCTGGGAGTTTTGTTGGACTAGTAAAAAAATGCACAAGGGAAGTTTGACAACTGCCTCAGAGTGTACAAGATGGCCAGAGGTTGATTAAGGAGGAAATGCCAGATCCGCTTAAAAAATATACATGCAAGGGTAAAGTTTATTCACATAGGGCAGGAGCAGTAGTTAAAGAGGTTACAATATTAGGGGACACATGATTCTCTCAGTCTGATGCTGAAGGATGAACAGATATATACTTCTGAGGGACCATTGCCAGAAAAGACAGTGTTAATAGGAATACATGAGGAGACAAAATGTGCACAATTATGTAAAGTGAGGCTAGAGACTCCAGAGAAGAGTGGAGAATTTGTGGTAGGAGTATTGGACAAACTCTCAGCTCCAGGAATACAATTTGTCCTTCCAAGTGATATAGCTGATTCACTGGTAGGCATGCTGCCTCCTCTAGTAGAAAAGCCAGTGGAGATGCAAGCAACTGAAGAAATGAAGGATGTCTATGTAGGAATGTTTTCCAGATTTTGTAATCACAAGATCACACAGGCACAAGTTGAAGCAAGAGAGTTCAAAAGGCACAGATAGTGAAGTCGGTATATCTTTATCCGAGACTTTTCTTGATCAGGTAAGTGGGACAGAGCAGGAGCAAATAGGTAAGCATACAAGTATCTTTAGCTCTGTTTATTGGTTTACACCAGAAAGATGAGACGTTAAAACAGTTATGTCAAAAGGTATATAGAGAGAGTGGAGAGTGAATGCATCCCTGTGTGTTATTACTTAACAAATGATGTCTGAATGAGGAAATGGAAACCATCACACATTCAAACAGATGAGAAATGGGCAGAGATTCAACAAATTGTTTTGCCAGTGGGATATAGAAAGGAGGTGCTGCACATGGTGCATGAGCTACCACTTGGAGGTCATTTAGGGGTGAGGAAAACACAGGCGAAAATTCAAAGACATGTTTACTGGCCTGAACTACGCAAGGATGTAGTTGAATTTTGCCAGACACATCACACATGTCAGCTAATCGAAAAGCCACAGGCAGTAATAAAACCTGCATCTTTAATACCTATCCCAGCATTTGAGGAACCTTTCACAAGAGTGTTGATTTATTGTGTAGGTCCCCTACTTCAAACAAAAAATGGGAATAAGTATTAACAATAATGGATGTGTCGACAAGATTTCTAGAGGCAATCCCTTTATGCAAATCACAGCTGAAACGATTGAAGAAGAATTACTTAAATGTTTTACTAGATACGGACTATCAATAGTGATTCAGTCAGATCAAGGATCAAACTTCACACCCAAAATTATTCAAGGAGGTTATGGATAACTTGTGAGTTAAACAATTCAAATCTACTGCGTACCATCCAGAATCGAAGGGAGCGCTAGAGAGATGGTATCAAACTCTGAAGACCATGTTGAGGGTTTATGATCAGGATTATCCAGTTGATTGGGATCAGGGAATTCCACTTGTACTTTTTGCGATCAGAGATAGATCGAATGGATCAAGCAAATTCAGTCCATTTGAATTAATTTTTGGACATGAAATAAGAGGACCATTAAAATTGATTAAGGAGAAATTAATAAGTCAGAGTTCAGAGGCCACCCATTTGGATTATGTGTCAAATTTTAGAGAATGATTAAATAGAGCTGGAGAGTTGGCTCAACAGCATTTAAAAGTATCCGTATACAATGAAATAGGAAGTGGATGAGAAATCACAAATTCACAAATTTGCAATTGGGGATAAGATATTGGTGTTACTTCCAGTGACAGGTCAGCCTTGAAAAGCCAGGTTTAGTGGACCTTATCAAATCGAAAGGAAATTGAGTGAGGTGAACGACTTGATAAGGACTCCAGACAGGAAGAAATCTCTCAGAGTGTGTCATGTGAATGTGCACTAAAGGAATTTTGACAGGGAAGGAAAGCAAGGGGAGAATGTGTTAATGACTCCAGCACAGAAGGAAGAACCAAGTTCAGAGGATTCTCAGTTGGACATTCCTCAAATCAAATTGAACAATAAGGACGTTGTCAAAAATTGGGATAAATTCTTGAGTTACCTTCGACAAGAAAATCAAAATGATCTGAAAGAATTATTGCTATCACATGGGGAGGTGTGTGGAATTAAACTGGGAAATACTAACCTAATTGTGCATGATATGGAGATACAAGATGCTGCTCCAATTAAGCAACATCCTTATCGGCATAGCCCTCTAAAGTTGGCACGGAAGATGGAGCGCATGCTCCAAAGTGGCATAATCTAAGTGAGTTACAGTGACTGGAGCTCACCCTTAGTCATGGTGCCAAAGTCAGATGGTACCCAATGATTACGTGTGGACTATGGCAAAGTCAACGCCGTTACAAAGACTGATGCATATCCAATTCCACGGTGGGAGGACCGTTTCAAAAAATTGGAACAAGCAAATTATACTTCTAGGTTGGACTTGCTCAGAGGCTACTGGCAAGTACCTCTGTCAGACAAAGCAAAGGTAATTTCGGCTTTCATAACACCAAATGGACCATATCAGTTCAAAGGCATGCCATTTGGTATGAAAACGCTCAGAATTTAGAGTCTGACTGGTAAGGTCATTGCCGGATTACCCAACTGCGTGGTATATATTGATGCCCTGGTGATTTTTAGTCACTCATGGAAGAAACATTTACAGCATTTATCAGACTTGCTCGATCAACTTCAGAAGGCAGGTTTGGTGCTAAACCAAGCTAAAAGGGAATTTGCCAAAGCCCAAGTCACCTTCCTGGGCCATGTTATTGGACATGGACAAATGGCCTCATGGGATGGGAAAACAAGAGTAATTGGGAAGTTTCCCACACCGTTGATGAAAAAAAACAGTACTACAGTTCCTGGGATTGAGTGGATGTTATTGGAGGTTTGTGCCGAACTTTAGCAGTGTGGCTGCTCCACTCACCGAATTGTTAAAAAAGGGCAAGAAGTTTCAGTGGACAGTGGACTGTCAAATGACATTTGACAGCCTAAAAACTGTGCTAACCGCTGCCCCAGTATTAGCCATGCCGGATCACATGAAGATTTCAAGGTGGCCAGTGATATGGGTGTTGGTGCATTTGTCCTGCAGAAGCATGATGAGGAAATAGAAAGATCCTTGTAATTCTTTCTAACCCCATTCAAAGTTCACAGCACCCTTCCAATAGGAAGGGGACCAGAACTGCATGCAATATCCCAAAAATGGCCTAACCAATGTCATGTACAGCTACAACATGACCTCCCAACTCCTGTACTCAATACTCTGACCAATGAAGGAAAGCATACCAAACGCTTTCTTCACTATCCTATCTACCTGTGACTGTACTTGCAAGGAGCTATGAACCTGCACTCCAAGGTCTCTTTGTTCAGCAACACTCCCTAGGACTTTACCATTAAATGTATAAGTCCTGCTAAGATTTGCTTTCCCAATATGCAGCACCTCGCATTTATCTAAATTAAACTCTATCTGCCATTCCTCAGCCCATTGGCTCAACTGATCAAGATCACACTCTTAACTGTACAGTACACCTCCAATTTTGGTGTCATCTGAAAACTTACTAACTATACTTCTTCTGCTCACAACCAAAGCATTTATATAAATGATGAAAAGTAGTGGACTCAGTACCGATCTTTGTGGCAGTCCACTGGTCACAGGCCTCCAATCTGAAAAACAACCCTCCACCACCACCCTCTGTCTTCCAACTTTGAGCCAGTTTTACATCCAATGGCTTGCTTTTCCTGTAATCCATGAGATCGGTGGTGGTTCAGTGGTAGAATTCTCACCTGCCAAGCAGGAGGCCCGGGTTCGTTTCCCACCCAATGCATTGTAGCATCCTTTATAGCTGTATGATGTGGGAGCTGGCTGATCCCATTGTGAACGCCAGTGACCACATCTGCAGCAAGTGTTGGTTACTGGAAGAACTCCGATCAGAGTTGATGATCTGGAATCTGAGCTTCAAACACTGCGGCATATCCGGGAGGGGGAGAGTTACCTGGAAGCTTTGTTTCAGGAGGCAGTCACACTTGGGAGATTAAGTAATTCACATTCAGTTAGTGAGCAGGGACATCAGAGTATGACTGTAAGTGAGGCAGTTGGGGGGACCTGAGTTCAGGAGTGCAGGAGCCTCAGCCCTTGACCTTGTCCAACAGGTATGAGATTCTTGCTCCCTGTACGGATGAGGAAAAGGGCTCTGGACAGGATGAGCCAGCTGACCATGGTGCAGAAGGCCATTTAAGAGGGGGGAGCAAACAGACAAGAAGTTGTTATAGGGGATTCTATAATTAGGGGGACAGATAGTATCCTTTGCAAGCCGGATCGGAGTCTCTCATGGTGTGTTGCCTGCCCGGTGCCAGGGTGCGGGACATCCCCGACCGGCTTGAAAGGATATTGGAGCGGGAGGGGGAGGATCCAGTTGTTGTGGTCCATGTTGGGACTAACAACATAGGCAAAGCTAGGGTGGAGGACCTGTTTGGGGATTATCAAGCCCTAGGAAGGAAATTGAAGTACAGGTCCTCAAGGGTCATAATCTCCGGATTACTGCCCAAGCCACGTGGCAATTGGCATAGGGATAAGAAAATTACGGAAGTAAACACATGGCAAAGGGATTGGTGTGGGAAAGAGGGATTCCACTTCATGGGGCATTGGCATCAGTTTTGGAACGGGGGGGATCTGTACCGTTGAGATGGTCTCCACCTAAACCGATCAGGTACCAATGTTCTAGCGAAGAGGATAAATAGGGTGGTCAGAAGGACTTTAAACTTCTGAGTTGGGGGGGGGGGGAGGGAAAGTGAAAGCGACAGGGAGTATGGAGTTAAATGGAAAGATAAGCAGCAGGATAGCATGAGTGCAGGCGGATTTAAACTCAAGGCAGACTGGGAATGCAGGAAAGAGGAAGGATAACTTAGGACATCTTATGACTTTCAATCTCTCTAATGATAAGAAAGTTAGCATTGAGGCACTTTATCTGAATGTTCGTAGCATTCGTAACAAAGCAAATGAACTAATGGCACAGATCATTGTGAATGATTATGATGTGGTAGGCATCACAGAGACATTGTTGCAGGGGGTCAGGACTGGCAGTTAAACATCCAAGGATTTTCAACTTATCAAAAAGACAGGGAGGTGGGCAGAAGGGGTGGGGCTGCCTAGTTAGTTAAGAACAAAATTAAATCTATGGCACTGAATGACATAGCGTCAGATGATGTGGAGTCTGTGTGGGTGGAATTGAGGAGCCACAAAGGGCAAAAAAAAACATAATGGAAGTTATGTACAGACCTCCTAACAGTGGTCAGGACCAGGGGTGCAACATGTACCGGGAAATAGAGAAGGCATGTCAGAAAGACAAGGTCACGGTGATCATTGGAGACTTCAATATGCAGGTGGACTGGGTAAATAATGTTGCCAGTGGATCCAAAGAAAGGGAATTCATGGAATGCTTACAGGATGGCCTTTTGGAACAGCTTGTCATGGAGCCCACAAGGGAGCAGGCTATTCTGGACCTAGTGCTATGTAATGAACCAGACTTTATAAAAAATCTTAAAGAAAGGGAACACTTAGGAAGCAGCGATCATAATACAGTAGAGTTCAGTCTGCAGTTTGAAAGAAAGAAGGCAAAATCGGATGTAATGGTGTTACAGTTAAACAAAGGTAATTATGAGGGCATGAGAGAGGAACTGACAAAAATAGACTAGAAGCAGAGCCTAGCGGGGAAGACAGTAAAGCAAAAATGGCAGGAGTTTGTGGGTATAATTGAGGACACTGTACAGAGGTTCATCCCCAAGAAAAGAAAGATTATCCGGGGAGGGATTAGACAGCCATGGCTGACAAAGGAAGTCAGGAAATGTATTAAAGAAAAAGAGAGATCCTGTAAGGTGGCCAAGAGCAGTGGGAAATCAGAAGATTGGGAAGGCTACAAAAACAACCAGAGGATAACAAAGAGAGTAATAAGGAAGGAGAGGATCAAATATGAAGGTAGGCTAGCCAGTAATATTAGAAATGATAGTAAAAGTTTCTTTCAATACATGAGAAACAAAAGACAAGCAAAAGTAGACATTGGGCCACTTCAAACTGATACTGGAAGCCTAGTGATGGGAGATAAGGAAATAGCTGGAGAACTTAACAAGTACTTTGCGTCAGTCTTCACAGTAGAAGACATGAGTAATATCCCAACCATTAAAGGGAGTCAGGGGCCTGAGTTGAGTATGGTTTCCATTACAAAAGAGAAAGTGCTAGAAAAGCTAAAAGGTCTTAAAATTGATAAATCTCCTGGCCCCGATGGGCTACAGCCTAGAGTTCTGAGGGATATGGCTGAGGAAATAGTGGAGGCGTTGGTTGAGATCTTTCAAAAGTCACTGGAGTCAGGGAAAGTCCAGAGAAGATCGCTGTTGTAACCCGCTTGTTCAAGAAAGGATCAAGACAAAAGATGGAAAATTATAGGCCAATTAGCCTAATCTCAGTTGTTGGTAAAATTCTAGAATCCATCATTAAGGATGAGGTTTCTAAATTCTTGGAAGGGCAGGGTCAGATTAGAACAAGTCAACATGGATTTAGTAAGGGGAGGTCGTGCCTGACAAACCTGTTGGAATTCTTTGAAGATGTGACAAGTTGGTTAGACCAGGGAAACCCAGTGGATGTGGTCTATCTAGACTTCCAAAAGGCCTTTGAAAATGTGCCACACGGGAGGCTGCTGAGCAAGGTGAGGGCCCATGATGTTCGAGGTGTGTTACTGGTATGGATTGAGGATTGGCTGTCTGACAGAAGGCAGAGAGTTGGGATAAAAAGTTCTTTTTCGAAATGGCAGCCAGTGACAAGCGGCGTCCCGCAGGGTTCAGTGTTGGGGCCGCAGCTGTTCACATTATATATTAATGAAATGGATGAAGGGACTGGGCGCATTCTAGCGAAGTTTACTGATGATATGAAGTTAGGTGGACAGGCAGGTAGTACTGAGGAAGTGGGGAGGCTGCAGAAGGATCTAGACAGTTTGGGAGAGTGGTGCAGGAAATGGCTGATGGAATTCAATGTGAGCAAATGCGAGGTCGTGCACTTTGGGAAAAAGAATACAAGCATGGACTACTTTCTAAACGGTGAGAAAATTCATAAAGCCAAAGTACAAAGGGATCTGGGAGTGCTAGTTGAGGATTCTCTAAAGGTAAACATGTAGGTTGAGTCCATGATTAAGAAAGTGAATGCAATGTTGTCATTTATCTCAAGAGGGTTGGAATATAAAAGCACCGTTGTGCTACTGAGACTTTATAAAGCTCCAGTTAGGCCCCATTTGGAGTACTGTGTCCAATTTTGGTCCCCACACCTCAGGAAGGACATACTGGCACTGGAACGTGTCCAGCGGAGATTCAACGGATGATCCCTGGAATGGTAGGTCTAACATACGAGGAATGGCTGAGGATCCTGGGATTGTATTCATTGGAGTTTAAAAGATTAAGGGGAGATTTAATAGAAACTTACAAGATAATACATGGCTCGGAAAGGGTGGACGCTAGGAAATTATTTCCATTAGGTGAGGAGACTAGGACCCGTGGACACAGCCTTAGAATTAGAGGGGGTCAATTCAGAACAGAAACAGAAATGCGGAGACATTTCTTCAGCCAGAGAGTGGTGGGCCTGTGGAATTCATTGTCGCAGAGTGCAGTGGAGGCCGGGACGCTAAATGTCTTCAAGGCAGAGATTGATAAATTCTTGAGGAGAATGCGGGTAAGTGGAGTTGAAATGCCCATCAGCCATGATTGAATAACGGAGTGGACTCGATGGGCCGAATGGCCTTACTTCCACGCCTATGTCTTATGGTCTTATGGTCTTACAATCTAACTTTGCTCACCAGTCTCCCATGGGGAACCTTGTTGAACGCCTCACTGATTTCCATACAGATCATGTCTACCGCTCTGCCCTCATCAATCCTCTCTCAGTTCAGAACTAATTGGGAACTCAGCAGTGGACTGTGTGAACAGGTTCTCTCCTTTCTCCCCTTTTAACTTCAACCTGTAAGCATCTGTTCCATTTTTTAAAAACTGTGTTTTCAGGGGGTTTGCTTAGTGGGACTGTTGTGTATATTTCGAACAGAATAATTAAGTCTAGTTTGAATAGCCTGAGTTCTGTCAGGGTCCTTTATTCTGTTCTTCATGTTTCATTGTGTAATTTTGTGAATAAATTTTTGTCTGCTTTAAAACCTGGTAGTCAACTTCGCTAACTTATGCCGGGTAATTTTAACTGTACACTTACCGAAACAATTTGCAAAGTTATGGTCTGGACTGCCTGCTTAAGAATGTTTTGATTGGTCTGGCCTAGTCCACAACAACAGCCACACGGCTTTCCAGCTTTCTCTCTTTCTATCTTCAATCTATTAGCTAACCTCCACCACTAATGTTTGTCTTGTTGGTCAGGTTCCAGCTTGTAGGAAGAGAAGCATTTTGGGATAATAATCCAAGTGATTAGCTTGTGGTTTTAAGAGTGTGTATCATTGCCATTCTTGGAAATTTATCCATAGAGTCCCTACAGTGTGGAGACAAGCCACTTGGCCCAACACCGACCTTCCAAAGAGCATCCCACCACCCCATTCCTGCACCCCTTCCAAGCCCAGTTTGGAAGGTGATGTCAAAAGGGCCTAGGCAAGCTGCATCAGAACATCTTGTTAATGATGCACACTATTGTGCATCAATGGTTTAGGGAAAATGTAAGGTGAGGTGCCAATCAAGCAGGTTTCGTTTACCTGGATGGTGTGAGGTTTTTGAGTGTTATTGGAACTACACTCATCCAAGCAGGTATTCTATAACCCTCCTGGAGGTGAGATACTTATCAGAGAGGTTCTTGCTCTTGTTTCCATGGTATTTGCATGTCTTGTCGAATTCAGTTTTTGGATAATGCAAATGGATATGATTAGATTAGATTCTCTACGGTGTGGAAACAGGCCCTTCGGCCCAACAAGTCCACACTGACCCTCCGAAGAGTAACCCACCCAGACCCATTTCCCTCTGACTAATGTACCTAACACTATGGGCGATTTAGCATGGCCAATTCACCTGACATGCACAATTTTGGGCTGTGGGAGGAAGGCGGAGCACCCGGAGGAAATCCGTGCAGACACAGGGAGAACGTCCAACCTCCACACAGTCACCTGAGTCTGGAATCGAACCTGGTACCTTGGCGCTGTGAGGCAGCAGTGCTAACCACTGTGCCACTGTGCCACCCACTTTTGTTTGAGATAGGCATTGCACTTGGATGTTGGAATGTCATTTGCCCTTATTAGCCCAAGCCTAGATCTTGTCAGAAAGCTACTCCTTTTTTTTCCTAAAAGCTGTTTCTTGGTTCAAGAATACTCTGTCTTTGTGTATTTTCACAGTGGTAATAAACCAGACCTGGCTCCAATCAGACTGGTTTGGTACAGAGATGAAAAGGATTTTGAGAGGCGTTTTGTTTATATGTAAACAGATGAGACTTCAGGCCAAAGTGGTCATGTTTTAGAAGTGACCTGTAGAATGAAAGGGAAGTGGTCAACTCTCTAGTTGAGCAGTTTAGTTCAAACCCGAACTGGTTGGGAGTTCAACAGTGAACTGTGTGAAAACAAATTCTCTCTCCTTCAGCCCCTCTAACTTCAACCCGTAAGCATCTGTTTCATTTATATTGTTTTTCAAGAGGGTTTGCTTATTGGGAGTGATGTGCACATTCGGAACAAGATAATTCAGTCTGGTTTGGATAGATTGAGTTCTGTAGGGTTCTTATTTCTGTTCTTTGTGTTTCATTGTGTAATTTTGTGAAAAAATTTGTTTGTCTCTTTTAAACCTGGTAGTCAACCTCGCTAACTTAATTTGGATAATTTTCTCTGTACACTTCCCGAAAGAAATTGCAAAGTTATGGTCTGAGCTGCCTGCTTAAGAATGTTTTGAGTGGTCTGGCCTAGTCCATAACAATATTGTCCAGATCTTGTTGTATTTGAACATGGATTGCTTCAGTATCTGTGGAGTTGTGAATGGTGCTGAACATTGTGCAATCAGCAGTGAATATCCCCACTTTTGACCTTATGATGAAGAGAAGGTTTTTGATGAAGCAGCTGAAGATGTTTGGGCCTAGAACACTACCCTGAGGAGCTCCTGCAGAGTTGTCCTGGAATTGAGATGATTGATATCAAGCAGCAGTACCTGTCTTCCGTTTTGCTCAATAAGCCAATGAAAGGATAGATTTCTCCCAGATTTCTCTTGACTCCAACTTTGCTCAGGCTCTTTGATGGTATACTCAGTAAAATACAGCCTTGGTGTTGTGAAATACTTTTCTGGATAATCACCCAGGCAATTTCAGACAGATTAAAGCTTACTCTAACTCCTGGGTAGCTACAGAACTGCAATCGGTCACACTGTTTCCCACACTGGGCCTATCTGAATTTCCCCAAAATACCCCTAACCCCACCCACCCCCAAATCCACACCCATGATCATTTTGATGATCCCCTTCAACCTGATCTGACTACCTTCACCTCCAGACTACATTCCTGACCCAAATTAATTAGCCCCCAACCTGTCTAGTTCCTCCATGTGACCCAAATGCATCCTGACCTACTTGGCAGCCTGCCCATTACTCTTTTGCTTCTTCCATCTCCCCACCCTATCACGTGCTTTCATTCAGTCACTCATTGACTCACTTAACTACCAGCATCATCACTGGGACCATATGGGAGCTTGAACTGTGAAAAGGTGATGTTTCCTCTCTCCCCAAACCCCACTCCGGATGTTGCAATGCTGTGCTTGTCATTTCTGGGAGATGCTGAGCACAAAAGACACAGTGCAGCACAGCATCGAGGATTCCAGCTGACTGGCAACCCGCCAATGATTGCTGCTCCACATTGGATCTGGGCTTTAAATATTCACGCAACAAACTTTGGAATGCAGAGGCTGTGTGTCCTTTGAATTGCTGGTTGCCAAAATAAACATAATGTGGTTTACAGTTTTCTGTTTCACTTCTCTGGGAGTTTTGCCAGTTACATTATTCAAATCTTTCCTCAGCCTACTGATGGGTGAGGGAGTGAATGGCAGGGGCTTTTGTCTTAATTCCCATAGTATTGTGAAAATGTCATGGATGTATCTGATGTTATTTAATGTATGTGGACTAAACTGAGATGGACATAGAGCGATGAAGGTATTTATGAGGAATGCTCACTTGGTGTTCATTTGCTCAACAATAAGAGGAAAGGACTTCTGTACATATATATTCTTTGTAATTTATATATCATATATAATGCCTGTTATAGCTGCAGGACATCCAAAGGTCAATGGCTCCTTTCCTCCAATTAACCCAAGGGATAACGATTTTCTAATCATCCTGTTCAGAGATGTTATTAACTACATCTGGACCTGATAGGGAATTAACATTGACCGGGTGCAAGGGAAAATACTCCAGCTCTAACTTCCAAGTACTGTTATGTAATTGTTAATGTCCATGTGGGAGAGGAGGTAGGGCCTTGTTTAACCTGAGGGTCAGTATCTCTGATAGCAGCGGTATGTTAGCCTAGAGTTAGTCTTCAAGGCTGAGGTGTGTGGCTTGAACACACAAAACCTACTGAGCTAGAGATCAGCGTGCAAACAGCTCAGAGTCAGATAACAATGTGCACCAACGCCACCACACTGCAAACTGCTCACCCATAAATGGAAAGATGAGCAACAGAAAAATAACAAAAGAATAAAAGCTTTGTTCCGAGATGATCGAAGACAAATTCATTTAGTCGTGGTATCTGGTCAAGGTGGAGAAAGTGAGTACTGCAGATGCTGGAGATCAGAGTCGAAGAGTGTGGTGTTTGAAAAGCACAGCCAGTCAGGCAGCATCACAGGAGCTGGAGAATCGATGTTTTGTGCATAAGACCTTCATCAGGAATGAGGGCCTTTCATCAGGGCTAGGAACACGACTCTCATGCTCCTCGGGTGCTGTCCAATCAGCTGGTGTGCTTTTCCAGCACCACACTCTTTGTATCTGGTCAAGGTGGCAGCAGAGTATGACAGTCCAACCTGAGCTCCTCCGCTCCTTCTGGTTATTTCCCATTGTCTTCTCTTTCTTTCTCCTTTTTCCCCTCTTGGTGTTTTCTCCAGAGGTGGAGTGGGCTGGACGCTGGAGCAGAGTGGGGGGAGGTGTGTGTGTGTGGGGGGGGTGGATGGAGGAGGGGGGAAAAAGTTCAGTGGCTGGAGAATGCAGTGGGGATGGCCAGTAGGCTGGGGTATGGCGTGGGGATGGCCAGTCAGCTGGGGTATGGGGTGGGGATGGCTATTGGTCTGGAGAATGGGGTAGAGATGGCTAGTGAGCTGGAGAATAGAGTGGGGATGGCCGGTGGGCTGGGGTACGGAGTGGGGACGGCCAGTGGGGTGGAGTATGGAGTGGGGATGGCCAATGGGATGGAGTATGGAGTGGGGAGGGCCAGTGGGCTGGGGTATGGAGTAGAGAGGGCTAGTGTGCTGGGGTATGGAGTAGGAATGGCCAGTGGGCTGGGGTAAGGAGTGGAGAGGGCCAGTGGGCTGGAGTATGGAGTGGGGATGGCCAGTGGGGTGGGGTATGGAGTGGGGAGGGCCAGTGGGCTGGGGTATAGAGTGGGAATGGCCAGTGGAGTGGAGTATGGTGTGGGGAGGGCCAGTGGGGTTAGGTATGGAGTGGGGAGGGCCAGTGGGGTTGGGTATGGAGTGTGGAGGGCCAGTGATGTTAGGTATGGAGTGGGGAGGGCCAGTGGGGGGGAGTTATGGAGTGGGGATGGCCAGTGGGGTGAGGTATGGAGTGGGGAGGGCCAGTGGGGTGGGTATGGAGTGGGGAGGGCCAGTGGGCTGGAGTATGGAGTAGGGATGGCCATTGGGGTGGGGTATGGAGTGGGGATGGCCATTGGGGTGGGGTATGGAGTGGCGATGGCCAGTGGAGTGGGGTATGGAGTGGGGATGGCCAGTGGGCTGGAGTATGGAGTGGGAATGGCCAGTAGGGTGGGGTATGGAGTTGGGATGGACAGTGGGCTGGGGTATGGAGTGGGAATGGCCAGTGGGGTGGGGTATAGAGTGGGGAGGGCCAATGGGTTGGGGTATGGAGTGGTGAGGGCCAATGGGGTGGGGTATGGAGCGGGGAGGGCCAGTCGGCTGGGGTATGGAGTGGGGATGGCCAGTGGGCTGGGGTATGGAGTGGGAATGGCCAGTGGGGTGGGGTATAGAGTGGGGAGGGCCAGTGGGGTGGTGTTATGGAGTGGGGATGGCCAGTGGGGTGCGCTATGGAGTGGGAAGGGCCAGTGGGCTGGGGTATGGAGTGGTGAGGGCCAGTGGGGCTGGACTATGGAGTAGGGATGGCCAGTGGGGTGGGGTATGGAGTGGGAAGGGCCAGTGCGGTGGGGTATGGAGTGGGGATGGCCAATGGATTGGGGTATGGAGTGGGGAGGGCCAGTATGGTGGTGTATGGAGTGGGAGGACCAGTGGGCTGGAGTATGGAGTGGGGATGGCCAGTATGGTGGGGTATGGAGTGGGGATGGACAGTGGGCTGGGGTATGGAGTGGGAATGGCCAGTGGGTGGGTATGGAGTGGGGAGGGCCAGTGGGCTGGAGTATGGAGTGGCGATGGCCAGTGGGCTGGGGTATGGAGTGGGAAGGGCCAATGGGGTGGGGTATGGAGTGGGGAGGGCCAGTGGGGTGGGGTATGGAGTGGGAAGGGCCAATGGGGTGGGGTATGGAGTGGGGAGGGCCAGTGGGGTGCGGTATGGAGTGGGAAGGGCCAGTGGGGTGGGGTATGGAGTGGGGATGGCCAGTGGGGCTGGACTATGGAGTAGGGATGGCCACTGGGGTGGGTATGGAGTGGGAAGGGCCAGTGGGGTGAGGTATGGAGTGGGGAGGGCCAGTGGGGCTGGACTATGGTGTAGGGATGGCGAGTAGGGTGGGGTATGGAGTGGGAAGGGACAGTGGGGTGGGGTATGGAGTGGGGATGGCCAATGGAGTGGGGTATGGAGTGGGGAGGGCCAGTATGGTGGGGTATGGAGTGGGAGGACCAGTGGGCTGGAGTATGGAGTGGGGATGGCCAGTTGGGTGGGGTATGGAGTGGGGATGGACAGTGGGCTGGGATATGGAGTGGGAATGGCCAGTGGGGTGGGGTATGGTGTGGGGAGGGTCAATGGGCTGGGGTTTGGGGTGGGGAGGGCCAATGGGGTGTGGTATGGTGTGGGGAGGGCAATGGGGTGGGGTATGGAGTGGGGACGGCCATTGGGGTGAGGTATGGAGAGGGGAGGGCCAGTGGGGTGGGGTATGGAGTGGGAAGGGCCAGTGGGGTGGGGTATGGAGTGGGGAGGGCCAGTGGGGCTGGACTATGGAGTAGGGATGGCCAGTGGGGTGGGGTATGGAGTGGGGAGGGCCAGTGGGGTGGGGTATGGAGTGGGGAGGGCCCGTGGGGTGGGGTATGGAGTGGGAAGGGCCAGTGGGGTGGGGTATGGAGTGGGGAGGGCCAGTGGGGCTGGACTATGGAGTAGGGATGGCCAGTGGGGTGGGGTATGGAGTGGGAAGGGACAGTGGGGTGGGGTATGGAGTGGGGATGGCCTATGGAGTGGGGTATGGAGTGGGGAGGGCCAATATGGTGGGGTATGGAGTGGGAATGGCCAGTGGGGTGGGGTATGGAGTGGGGATGGCCAGTTGGGTGGGGTATGGAGTGGGAATGGCCAGTGGGGTGGGGTATGGAGTGGGGAGGGCCAATGGATTGGGGAATGGAGTGGGGAGTGCCAATGGGGTGGGGTATGGTGGGGGAGGGCAATGGGGTGGGGTATGGAGTGGGGACGGCCATTGGGGTGGGTAATGGAGTAGGGAGGGTCAATGGGCTGGGGTATGGAGTGGGAATGGCCAGTGGAGTGGAGTATGGAGTGGGGAGAGCCAGTGGGGTTGGGTATGGAGTGTGGAGGGCCAGTGGAGTGGAGTATGGTGTGGGGAAGGCCAGTGATGTTAGGTATGGAGTGGGGAGGGCCACTGGGGTGGAGTTATGGAGTGGGGATGGCCAGTGGGGTGGGTATGGAGTGGGGAGGGCCAGTGGGGTGGGTATGGAGTGGGGAGGGCCAGTGGGCTGGAGTATGGAGTAGGGATGGCCATTGGGGTGGGGTATGGAGTGGGGATGGCCAATGGAGTGGGGTATGGAGTGGGGATGGCCAGTGGGCTGGAGTATGGAGTGGGAATGGCCAGTGGGGTGGGATATAGAGTGGGGAGGGCCAATGGGTTGGGGTATGGAGTGGGGAGGGCCAATGGGGCTGGACTATGGAGTAGGGATGGCCAGTGGGGTGGGGTATGGAGTGGGAAGGGACAGTGTGGTGGGGTATGGAGTGGGGATGGCCAATGGAGTGGGGTATGGAGTGGGAGGACCAGTGGGCTGGAGTATGGAGTGGGGATGGCTAGTTGGGTGGGGTATGGAGTTGGGATGGACAGTGGGCTGGGGTATGGAGTGGGAATGGCCAGTGGGGTGGGTATGGAGTGGGGAGGGCCAGTGGGCTGGAGTATGGAGTGGCGATGGCCAGTGGGCTGGGGTATGGAGTGGGGATGGCCAATGGGGTGGGGTATGGAGTGGGAAGGGCCAATGGGGTGGGGTATGGAGTGGGGAGGGCCAGTGGGGTGCGGTATGGAGTGGGAAGTGCCAGTGGGGTGGGGTATGGAGTGGGGATGGCCAGTGGGGCTGGACTATGGAGTAGGGATGGCCAGTGAGGTGGGTATGGAGTGAGAAGGGCCAGTGGGGTGAGGTATGGAGTGGGAAGGGCCAGTGGGGTGGGGTATGGAGTGGGGATGGCCAGTGGGGCTGGACTATGGAGTAGGGATGGCCAGTGGGGTGGGTATGGAGTGGGAAGGGCCAGTGGGGTGGGGTATGGAGTGGGAATGGCCAGTGGGGCTGGACTATGGAGTAGGGATGGCCAGTGGGGTGGGTATGGAGTGGGAACGGCCAGTGGGGTGAGGTATGGACTGGGGAGGGCCAGTGGGGCTGGACTATGGAGTAGGGATGGCGAGTAGGGTGGGGTATGGAGTGGGAAGGGACAGTGGGGTGGGGTATGGAGTGGGGATGGCCAATGGAGTGGGGTATGGAGTGGGGAGGGCCAGTATGGTGGGGTATGGAGTGGGAGGACCAGTGGGCTGGAGTATGGAGTGGGGATGGCCAGTTGGGTGGGGTATGGAGTGGGGAGGGCAATGGGGTGGGGTATGGAGTGGGGACGGCCATTGGGGTGGGGTATGGAGTGGGGACTGCCATTGGGGTTGGTAATGGAGTAGGGAGGGTCAATGGGCTGGGGTATGGAGTGGGGACGGCCATTGGGGTGGGGTATGGAGTGGGGAGGGCAATGGGGTGGGGTATGGAGTGGGGACGGCCATTGGGGTGGGGTATGGAGTGGGGAGGGGGCCAGTGGGCTGGGGTATGGCGTGGGGAGGGCCAGTGGGCTGGGGTTTGGAATGGGAATGGCCAGTCGGCTGAGTATAAAGTGGGGATGGCCAGTGGGCTATGGTATGGAGTGGGGAGGGCCAATGGGCTGGGGTATGGAGTGGGGATGGCCAGTGGGCTAGGGCATGGAGTGGGGAGGGCCAATGGGCTGGGGTATGGAGTGGTGAGGGCCAATGGGCTGGGGTATAGAGTGGTGGGGCCAGTGGGCTGGGGTATTGAGTGGGGATGGCCAATGGAGTGTGGTATGGAGTGGGGAGGGCCAATGGGCTGGGGTATGGAGTAGGGAGGGCCATTGGGCTGGGGTATGGAGTGGGAATAGCCAGTGGGGTGGAATGTGGAGTGGGGATGGCAGTGGGTTGGGGTATGGAGTGGGGATGGCCAGTGGGGTGGAGTATGGAGTGGGCACTGGCAGTGGGCTGAGGTATAGAGTGGGAATGGCCAGTGGGGATGAATATGGAGTGGGGATGGCAGTGGGTTGGGGTATGGAGTGGGGATGGCCAGTGGGGTGGAGTATGGAGTGGGCACTGGCAGTGGGCTGAGGTATAGAGTGGTGAGGGCCAATGGGCTGGGGTATGGAATGGGGAGGGCCAGTTTGCTGGGGTATGGTGTGGGAATGGCCAGTGGGCTGGGGTATGGAGTGGGAATGGCCAGTGGGGATGAATATGGAGTGGGGATGGCCAGTGGGCTAGACAATGGAGTGGAGATGGCCAGTGGGCTAGACAATGGAGTGGGGATGGCCAATGGGGTGGGGTAAGGAGTGTGGGTGGCCAATGGGCTGGGGTATAGAGTGGTGAGGGCCAATGTGCTGGGGTATGGAGTGGGGATTGCCAATGGGGTGGAGCATGGAGTGGGGATGGCCAATGCGCTGGGGTATGGAATGGTGAGGGCCAGTGGGCTGGGGTATGGAGTGGGGATGGCCAATGGGCTGGGGTATGGAGTGAAGATGGCCAGTGGGCTGGGTATGGACTGGGGAGGGCCAATGGGCTGGGGTATGGGGTGGGGAGGGCCAGTGGGCTGGGGTATGGAGTGGAAATAGCCAGTGGGCTGGACAATGGAGTGGGGATGGCCAGTGGCCTGGGGTCTGGAGTGGGGATGGCCAATGGGCTGGGGTATGGAGTGGGGATGGCCAATGGAGTTGGGTATGGAGTGGGGATGGCCAATGGGCTGGGGTATGGAGTGGGGATGGCCAATGGGGTGGGGTATGGAGTGGGGATTGCCAATGGGGTGGGGTATGGAGTGGTGAGGGCCAGTGGGCTGGGGTATGGAGTGGTGAGGGCCAATGGGCTGGGGTATGGAGTGGTGAGGGCCATTGGACTGGGGTATGGAGTGGGGATGGCCAATGGGCTGGGGTATGGAGTGGAAATAACCAGTGGGGTGGAATATGGAGTGGGGATGGCCAGTGGGCTGGAGTATGGAGTGGAGAGGGCCAATGGGCTGGGGTATGGAGTAGGGATTGCCAATGGGCTGGGGTATGGAGTGGGGATTGCCAATGGGGTGGGGAATGGAGTAGGGATTGCCAATGGAGTGGGGTATGGAGTGGGGAGAGCCAATGGGCTGGGTTATGGAGCGGTGTTACCAATTGTCTCGTCATGTAACTTTTTTCCTTTCTTTTTCTCTTTATATCTGTATGTTGTATTGAAGATCTGTACCTAGGTCTCTTGTACCTAAGATGGCGCCATATAGGATGACATTGTAAACCTTTCACCGAGTAGTTGTATTTCCACCCTCGAGTACACAGAGTAATAAAGTGCATTCTAATTCTATTTGAACACGTGCAATATTCCCCTAAATAAGATCGAAATGTAATAGCTCAGCCACTACTTCGAGCTAGACTTTACTGTAGTTGCTGGGTAGAAGTTCAATGTTCCATGTGCGAGACCTGATCCAACTAAAACGTAAGAATTGGAGAAGGAAGTCTTCAATTCCTCAGGCCTGTTCTGCCATTCAATTCCAACTTGACTGATCTATTCTTTTGGTTTTGCTGCCCTTAATCTCTTGCCTAATAATCTAACACTCTCATTATTGAAACTGTTCCAATCACCTCATCTGATCTACGTTTGTTCGGTACCATTTGTACGGAGCAGTGTTTCCTGATTTGACACTGAGCAAACTCAATCTAATTTTCAGGTTATGCTCAATTGTTTCACCCTAGCTACTCCATCATTCCTTTTATATCATCCTCAACGATGCAATTAGATCATCTCTTAATTACATTCACTCAACACAATGCAGACCCTGGTTTTTGCAAGTTAACCACATATTCAGCCTCTGACCAGCAAGTTCTTGGATTCGCACTCCAAGTGACCTCTTCTGTATATCCTTGCAGTGCCCTGCACTGAACAACAGAGCTTTCTCTTGTGGCTTGAAACCTCCGACTTGAGGTCTGGCTCTTATTCTCATTCCCACATCCAAGTGAAGATCCAAGGAAAGATCGGAGCCCTCACAGGTAAACGGGACTAACTCCTTTTACTCTGTGGATGGTGCTGAGCTGCTGAGAATTTCACGCTTCTTTCACTTTTACTTAACAATTTTCAAACAGTGTGGCTGTTTGTTCTAGCGGGCAACCTGATCCAATAGTCCTTAGGAACAGGGAATGCGTAGAAGCTACCACAAAGTTCAAACAATGGACTTTGGAGATTCAGTGAAGCAATTCCTCAGGGCAGAAATCTAGTGGAAGTGAGGGTTATAGCTTGGCTGGTTGGGAACTGTTATTTGAATCTCGTTTTGAATATAGAGGATAATGTGCTACGTCTCCTCATATTGATTACTTTGTTTCTAGATCGAAACAGCAATAACTTGCATTTAATTAGTGTCTTCAAAATAGCATTTTCAGACAAAATGATTTAGACTGAGTCAAAGAATTATTAACTTGGCTGTTAATATTTAGTCAGCAAGGTAGGATTTAGGGAGCCCCTTTGAGAAGGGAGTGATGACAAGGAGATTGAGAGCAGGAAATCTGTGGCTTAGGCCTAAGCAGTTGAACAGATAGGGCATGTGTATGTGAGATGCACAAGGATATGTGAGATAAACAAGAGCCTTAGAATCAGAGGAACACAGAGTTCTTGCATAATAGCAGAACTGGAGGCAGCGAACAGAGTTAGGGAGTGGTCCAGTCCATTGGGGATTTACCACAGGGATAAAAATTCTAAAAATGTACTGTTGGGCCAGGAGCCAATCAGCAGAGCAGTGGGCCAAGTAGTAACAAGTGAGAAGGAATTAGCATAGCTTGAGATAAGGTCAGCAGAGGTTTAAATGAGCTCAAGCTTACAGCGCTGAGTTCTGGGTGGTACAGTGGCTCAGTGGTCAGCACTGTGATCTGACAGCACCAGGGACCCAGGTTTGATTCCACTCTCAGGCAACCGGATGTGTGCAGTTTGCATATTTCCCCCCAAGTTTGCGTGGATTTACTCCAGGTGTTCTGGTTTCCTCCCACAGTCCAAAGACATGCAGATTCGATGGATTGGCCATGGTAAATTGCCCCACAGTGTCCAGGGGTGTACAGGCTAGGCGGATTTGGCATGGTAAACACAGGATTACAGGAATGGGGTGGATTTGGGAAGGATGATCTTCTGTGGACTGAATGGCCTGTTTCCACAGAGTAAGGATACTATGAACTTCAAATGAGTCAAAGTTTATAGAGGATAGAACATAGGAAACTGAGGCAACTACAAAAGGTTTCCAAAGGATTTGTGTCAAAAGACAGATTGTTTTTAATGTCCTGAATGATTTTCTCCAGTTTGCTAACAACTCTGTCCAGGAGATAGCTGTTTAAATGCTGGAAATTCTAGAACAATCCTTTTGGTTTAACGACACTAACAGATTCCTACTACACCAATACTATAGACACAAAAAGTTTAACATCACAATTTGGCTGCCTCATATCAGAATGTATGCCAAATTCTGAAGGGTTTTCCAACATTTGAATTGTGCTAAAATTGCAATGAATAATCCAACATAGTGAAACAGTTGGGATGAAAATCATATCTTATGATCATTGTGGACCCTATGATACAGTATTTTTCCAATTTCCTTCACCTGTGCCAGGGAATTTCATTCTCATTCAAATGTTTAATGGAAATTATTAACATTATTTTGTTTTTAAAGGTAGTTGCCCAGTATTTGGACATGTGGAACTTCTAGAATAAAAGTAGGTACTGGCGTGAAGCAAAGTTCCTTTATAAAGAGGAGAAAGTGAGGACTGCAGATGCTGGAGATCAGATGTCAAAGAGTATGGTGCTGGAAAAGCACGACAGATCAGGCAGCATCTGAGGAGCAGGAGATTCGCCGTTTCAGACATAAGCTGTTCATCATTCCTGATAAAGAGTTATGTTCAAAATGTCGACTCTCCTGCTCCTCAGATGTTGCCTGACCGGCTGTGCTTTTCCAGTGCCACATATTTTGAGTGCTGGCCTCTTTTACAAAGAGCCAGTGCAGGCATCCCAACAGAAATAGCCTAATCATGTGCTGTAATTTTCCCTGAGAATTTCATCATTCTAGTAGCTTGCTCGTCACTTAGTACAGGGTATTCAGCTTGATTCTACGTGACAGCAAAATGAAAGTAGAAATGCCACACATATGGAGGAGATTGTACAGCATCTGTATAGAGGGAAAACAGAATCAACTGCTCAGATTCTCTGAGGATCAGACAATTGTTTCTGCAGCAAACAAAAATTGTTTCTGCAGAAACTCGGCAGGTCTGGTGGCATTTGTGGAGAGATAGAAACACAGTCAACATTTTGAGTCCGGTGACTCTCCTACAGATCTGGACCTGAAATGTTAAATGCTGCTTTCTCTTCACAGATGCTGCCAGACTTTGCTCAGTCTCTCCAACAATTTCTGATTTTGATTATTTCACATCTCCAGCATCTGCAGTTCTTCTACAGTCATACAGTGTGGAAACAGGCCCTTCGGCCCAACCTACCCATGGTGACGGGGTTTCCTTAACTGAACTAGTCGCATTTGGGGTGCGTTTGGCCCATATCCCTCTAAACCTTGCCTCTCTAAACACCTGCCCAAATGTCTTTCAAATGTTGTAATTGTACTGTACCCTGTACACCTGTACCCTCTGGCAGCTCATTCCATATATGCATCACCCTTCATGTGATAATGTTACCCCTTGGGTCCCTTTTAAATCTTTACCTCACACCTTAAACTTTTGCCCTCTAGTTTTGAACTCCCTCATCCTAGGGAAAAGACCTCAGTTATTCACCTTATCTATGTCCCTCATGATTTTATAAGTCTCTGTCAGGTCATCCCTCAGTGTCCTACGCTCCAGGGAAAATAGTCTCAGCCTATCAGGCCTCTCCTTATAACTCAAATTGTCCAGTCTCAGTAACATGCTTGCAAATCTCTTTTGCACCTATTCCAGTTTAATAACATTCTTCCTATAGCAGGGCACCCATCTTTGCTTTATTTCTATTGTTTCTGCAATGTAGATGTTGAGTTGTGCACGGAGATCATGCAGAGTCCCTATTGTAGTAGACTCTGAATGAACTGCCTGGGAAATTAAAGAACCTGTTGCACGATTCCCCTATGTCTGGAACTCTCCAAATGTATCTATTTTAATCAGCACCCATACCCCTTCCCACCTGGCACCCTATCTCACCTACTCATCTGGCACACTAATCTCACACTTACCCTGACATACTTATTCTTTCACAGGAGCTGTCTGTAATGCTGGACCTTTAACTTACAGAATATGCTGACTGTGATAAAGGAGCATTCGTGACCTTACCCAGGCTGTGTACAACAAAGAATCTGTCAGAATATCGAGGTTTCTAAAACGATGAGGGGGACAGATGAAGTGAATTTGCAAGTGTCTTCCCTTGGGCAGGTGATTGCAAGACTAGAGGGCATATTTTTAAGGTGAGAGGACAAAGATTTAAAAAAGACGTGAGGGGAAAATATTTTACACAAAAGAGTGGTTCGTATATAGAATGAATGCTCAGAGGAATTTGTGGATGCAGGCATAGTTACAATGTTTTAAAAGATATTTGGACAAGGACACGAAGAAGAAATGGTTGGAAGTGCAAGTCAGTGGGACTAGTTTACTTGGGAATTGTGGTCAACATGGACTCAAAGGTCTGTTTCCATGTTGTATGACTCTCTGATCCATATTCCTGAAGGAGCCCCTTTCAGAATCACCCATCAGAAACGTGGAGCGCTTAGCTTGCATATAAAAGCAAGGGGGAGAGTGATAATTTGTGTGAAATGGCCACTCCTTCAACAACCCAGCTTTCCATTTTCCCAGTCTGAGGCACTTCATTGGAACTGAGAATAATTAGGAATGTACTGAAGAAGGAAAGGGTTTGTGGAGAAGCACAGATGTGGTCAGCAACGGTGGGGGTAGCAGAAAAGATTAAAGATTTCATTGTGCAAGGAGAAAGTGTGAGGTAACAGCACAAGAAACAAAACATATGTTCGGAGAGGGTGTGCATACTTGCTTGCCCCATGGGAAAAAAGGAAAGAAGAGAGAAGTGATTGAATAGGTCAAAGGATTAAAGTAAAATGGAACAACATGAGAACAGACGTTATGTTCAAAAGTTGTTGAACTCAAGGAGGACCTCCCCCTCCCACAGTCATCTGTAAAATGTTGAATCAAAACTTATTTTGAGCATCATTAGAACACTGTAGCAGAGTGAAGACAGAAAATTCAGAGTAGAAATGCCTATCACTTTAGTTCCTTGCCTTAGATCCACACTGACCTTTGACCAGCGATGGTTTTTGAAGGATGCTCAAGATTAGCATGTGGACCAGCATCTCATTTTCAACTGAAACTGTTACAGCCTCCAGAACCACACATTGAGTTTAACAAAAACAGAAATTGCTGGAAAAGCTCTGCAGGTCTGGCAGCATCTGAGGAGAGAAAGCAGAGTTAATGTTTCAGGACTGGTGACCCTTCCTCAGAACTGAAACATCCGAAAGAAGGGTGACTAGACCTGAAGCATTAATTCTGTTTTCTCTGCGCAGATGCTGCCAGACCTGTTGAGTTTTTCAAGCAATTTTTTTTTGTTTCCAGCATCTGTAGTTCTTTCATTTTTTTTTTAAATTGAGTTTAACAATTTGAGATGGTGACCTCTGCCTCTGTTTTGATTTGTGTTGCTTTGCTGTTTTTTCGTTTGTCTCTTACATCTATTCTGTTGCGTTCCGACGGAAGATATTCAGAATCTGCCATTCACACCGCCCCTGAACAATATTTAAATGTCTCATATCCACTCCTCCTGGTCTTGCATCTTGGGGCCTTTTGTCATAGAGTCATAGGGATGTATAGCATGGATACAAACCCTTCATTCCACTCGTCTATGCTGACCAAATATCCTAAATTAATCTAGTCCCATTTGCCAGCATTTGGCCCATAACCCAGTAAATCCTTTCTATTCATACACCCGTCTGGATGCCTTTTTAAATGCTGTAATTGTACCAACCTCCATCATTTCTTCTGACAGCTCATTCTATATGTACACCATCTTCTGCATGCAAAAGTTATCCCTGAGGTCCCTTTTAAATCTTCCTCCCTCACCTTAAACCTATGCCCTGTAGTTCTGGACTTCCCTAAACTGTGGAAAAGACCTTGACTACTTACCTTATCCATGCCCTTCATGATTTTATAAACCTCCATACGATCACCTCTCAGCTTCTGACGCTCCAGGGAAAATAGCCCCAGCCTATCAGCCTCTCCCTATTGCACAAGCTCTCCAAACCTGCAAATATCCTTCTAAATCTTTTCCAAACCCTTCCCATTTAAGCTCTTCTGTCCTCTGGTCTGTGTCCTTTCCTCTTCCATTTTGTTCTTTCACACCTTTCAGGTGCTCAAAACCTATCACTTCTGCAAGCTCCAATAGAAGGTGATCATTCTGAAAGATTAATTCTTTTGCTTCCACCATTGCTGTTGCCTGTCCTATGGAATATTTCTAGCTCTTTTTCCATTTCATTTCAACTTTCCAGCTTCCATAGTGTTTTGATTTTGTACTTGGGAACTTGAACTCAATGAAATCGATAATTAATGATCCAGATTTTAGTGAGACCTGTGATAAGGTTCAACATGGTCGGCTGCTCAGGAAGTTGCATCACATGGAATCCAGGACGAGATGGCAAATTGGATACACAATCGGCTTGATGGTAGCAAGCAGAGGGTAATAGCGGAAAGATGATTGTCGGACTGGAGGCTGTGACTAGCAGAGTGCCTCAGGGGTCAGTGCTGGTCTCATTGCTGTTTCCTATCTTTCTCAATGATTTGGATGAGAATGTATAAGGCACAATTAGTAAGTTTGCAAATGACACTAAAATAGGTGGTATCGTGGACAGTGAGGAAGGTTATTAGAAATTGCAGCAGGATCTTGATCAGCTGGGGAAGTAGGCTGAGAAATGGCAAATGGAGTTTAATATAGATATGTGTGAGGTCTTGAATTTTGGAACATCAAATCATGGTGAATGGTAGTGCCTCAAGGAGTGTAGTGGAACAGAAGTACCTTGGATATCAGATGCATGGTTCTCTGAAAGTGGAGTCACAGGTAGACAGTAGACAGAAGGCTTTTGGCACACTGGCCTTCATCATTCAGGGCATTGCATATAGAAGTTGGGAAGTTATGTTATGGTTGTACAAGTCTTTGGAGAGGCCGTACTTGCAGAATTTTGTTCAGTTTTGGTCACCTTGTTATTGGAAGGATATTGTTAAACTGGAAAGAGTGCAGAAGGAATTTGCAAGGATGTTGCTAGGACTCAATGGTCTGAGTTACAGGGAGAGGTTGGACAGGCTAGGACATTTTCTTGTGAGCAGAGGAGACTGAGCGGGGTCTTATGAGGGGCATGGATAGGATAAATAGACAAAGTCTTTTCCCTGGGGTCGGGGAGTCCAGAACTAGAGGGCATAGGTTTAAGGTGAGAGGGGAAAGATATAAAAGAGACCTAGGGGGCAACTTTTTCACGCAGAGGGTGATATGTGTATGGAATGAGCTGCCAGAGGATGTGGTAGAGGCTGCAACATTTAAGAGGCGTTTGGATGGATATATAATAGGAAAGGTTTGGACGGATATGGGCCAGATGTTGGCAGGTGGGACTAGATTGGGTTGGGATACCTGGTCGGCATGGACTGGTTGGACAGAAGGATCTGTTTCCATGCTGAACGTCTCTATGACTCTAAGTGTCAAGAGTTGGAGAAAGCAACCAATTTTTTGTTCGAAATGGGAATCAATGAACACTTGTTATTTGGGGTTGTATCAATAGAGGGCAGCAGCTCTCCACATTAATGAAATAGTCCAATACGATCCCGAACTCAAGCGAACAGGGAACAGTTCGTCTACCAGTTCAATTCAACCCAATCAGAGAGAAAAGTTCTACTCCACTTTCTCTTGATTGAAATTTATGTTTGTGCCAAAAAAATTCACATGTCTAAAGGCATTGATTCACAGATTTAATCAAGAATTCCATGTAATATCTCGACGTTCCCCCTTACTTTTGGAGCCAAATATGAGAGTCAGAATAAGTATGATATTAAACAGAGCGCAAAAAATAGATTTTGACATAATTTAGTCGTGTACAATGAAAACATGGATATGCAACACAGCATGGCTTGCGTCTAGGATGTCTCAGCATAGACAGCAAGGTATCGAAATGTAATCTGTCTCTATTGGCTTCAATGCATCTTCATTCTGGTTCGACAAATCTATTGAGAGACAACATTTTTCTTACTTAACTGCATTCCCCTGCAGGAATATTGAGAAAGGCGCATTGAAGCTCATGCAGACATCCTAATATGGAGAGTAATTGGGAATGTGGACTTCTCAATGTGTTTTGGTAACTGCAATCATTCATTTCTCAGTGGAATATAAAAGTCCACATTTCTGTCGTGTTTTGTTGATTCACACGCTCTTTATACCTGTGACGTTTGGTTGAATGTAATTTTTTAATGTACCATCCATCAGGAATTTGCAGCAAAACACTCATTTATGTGTGCTGACATAACTAATCACTCCCACGGCATTCTTTGAGGATACTTAACAACTGCAAGTAAGGTAAATGATAATGTGCAGCTGAGCCTAGAGTAATTGGCAGGCTGGAAGATGGTTGAATGACATGGAGTACTGGGGTTGAATGCAAAATAATCTTAACAAACAGGAGTGGACCGTTCACCCTTTGAATATACAGCTCTACTCGATAAGGTCATCATGGCTGATTTGATTGTTGTCTTAACTCCCCTTCGCTATCTAATATTAGATTAGATTCCCTACAGTGTGGAAACAGGCCCTTGGCCCAACAAGTCCATACCGACTCTCCGAAGAGTAACCCACCCAGACCAATTCTCTCTGACTAATACAGCTAACACTATGGGCAATTTAGCACAGCCAATTCACCTCCAGTACATCTTTGGACTGTGGGAGGAAACCGGAGGAAACCCACACAGACAATGGAAGAATGTGCAAACTCCACACGGACAGTCACCCAAGGCTGGAATTGAAGGTGGGACCCTGGTTCTGTGAGGCTGCAGTGCTAACCACTGAGCCACCGTGCCACCTAAATTCTAACTGTAAACAATTTCACAAACAGAACAAATTTCTATTGATAAATGAGCTCCTACAAGTGACACCTCATCACTGGTAACCTGCATTCATCAATTTTAAAATTAAAATGATTGTTTCCCCATAAGGTTTATATTCTGTACTGAGAATAACGACTGCATCAATGCTGTAAGTGTCAATGTTTGTTTTATTTTAATGTTCTTTCATGGTACGTGACAGTCATTGACAAAACCAATATTACTTGCCCTTACCTAACGCCCCTTTAAAAGCTAGTGCTGAGTTTGGATTTAGCGAGTACTGGCATTGCTTAAAGTACTAAAAACTAAATAATCGTCCCACACGTTCAACTGCAAATTCATGCCTTTACTATTTGGGAGATAAGCAATAGAAATATTGTTAATGGTAAACCTATTTAAATCAATACAAGAAATAAGGAAGTAGATCCAAGAATAAAAACACATTGCACACATTATGCAGTGGTACTGAGATCAAGCAATCTTTGTTGAATGTTATACAGCCACAAAATCCAGATAATTACTTTTCAAACAACCAGACAGTAATCATTATCTGTTTAAAATGAGCTTGTCCAACAGACGACTCCAGAAGGAACTGTGGATGCTGTTAGATTAGATTCTTTACAGTGTGGAAACAGGCCCTTCAGCCCAACAAGTCCACACCGACCCTCCAAAGAGTAACCCACCCAGTCCCATTTTCCCTCTGACTATTGCACCTAACACTATGGGCAATTTAGCCTGGCCAATTCACCTGACCTGCACATCTTTGGACTGTGGGAGGAAACCAGAGCACCCGGAGGAAACCCACACAGACACGGGGAGAATGTGCAAACTTCCTTACTGAAAAATTCTCACTAGCATAACCGCAATATGTTGTATAATGAGAAGGTGCCCTAAATAAATACCTATCTATTTGTTTCTCTCATCTAATTTTACTCATTTTACTTGAGAGGGCATGGACCCTTCTACTGCAATCTGTTAAAGAGAGTAAACCATCTTAATGTGAAATGTTTTAATTTGAATTGTGCAATAAATAGAATTGTGTTCTCTTAGGTATTCTTCTATAGGGTGGGGATGTCACTGGCAAGATAGTCCATTTGTTGCCCAAACCCTTATTGTCCTTGAACTGAGTGGCTTGCTAAGCCATTTCAGAGGGTTGTTAACAGTGAAGTACATAGTTGTGGGTCCGTCCTCACATGAAGGCCAGACTAAGTAATGACGGCATTGTTCCTTCCCTAAAGAATATTACTAAACCAGTCTCTTTTTACAATAATTGGCAATAGTTTCATGGTGACTACTGTCAATTAGATTGCTGGGGACAGCACTGTGGCTCAGTGGTTAGTACTGCTGCCTCACAGGGCTAGGGACCTGGGTTCAATTCCAGCCTTGGGTGACTGTTTGTGTGGAGTTTGCGTGTCTTCCTGAGTCTTCCCTTGTGCATGGGTTTCTTCCAGGTACCCTTGCTTTCTTCCACAGTCCAAAGATATGCAGGTTAGGTGGATTGGCTATGCTAAATTGCCCATAATGTACAGGCTTGGTGGATTGAATGCTTTTTGATAGGTCAGTATGGCCTGTTTCAACACTGTGGGGATTCTATGATTGTCAGAGTGGGATTTGAACCCATGTGAAATTTTTATAGGTGCTTTGTTTTAATTATTACACATAATTCTTTTAAAGATCTTAACAAAGCAATCTACAGGAGCAGGCTAAGTTGCTGTGAGCAATCTGTTACACTAAGCTTGAAGAGAATTGAGGTGAAAGTGAGGACTGCAGGTGCTGGAGTGTCAGTGTCGATAAAGTGTGGTGCTGGAAAAGCACAGCAGGTCAGGCAGCATCCAAGGAGCAGGAGAGTCAACGTTTTGAGCATCAGCCCTTTATCAGGAATGTGGAGGGGGGAGGCATCTGAGGGATAAATATTGAAGAGGGGGGGGTTGGGGGTGAGCTGGGGGGTGGGAAGGCAATAGGATTGAGACAGGCAGCTGACAATATCAGGGTATTTGTTGTCTTGATTTGCTCAACTATAAGTGGCATTCACATATGACTTGTCACAGTTACATTTTCTACAGTGTAACCGGGTATCCTGGAAGGTAGACATTGAGGCGCTCACTCCATTTGGTAATGCATTCTGAGCAGAGGATCTTAATAAGCTGGATGCCGAAGCAGTAAACCAAGGTATGCCAATCTCACCCAGGAGGTGGACATTAAGCTTTCTTCTTGTTTCAGTGCCCAGGATGTCAGAAGCAAAGTAAGCAACACTGTGCAAAATGTCCAACTGCCATAAGGATTATTGGAAGCTGGAGAATCTTGTGTACAAACAGCAGGGATTACTTGACTTAATGGCGAACTGTTGGCTTTGCAGGTCTTATAGAAGAAACCTTTGACCGAATCCATCACGAGTAAAGGCTTCTTGTCATCATTTAGTGACAATGAACTATATCCATGTGTGTTGTAACTCAAGAGTTAACAGTAAATTTGAGCATCGTATCCATGACTTTTCTTTTTCTTTACCTTTATTTATGAAGATGCTTAATTTTACTCAGCTTCTTTCTCGTCCAGTTTAGGTGGTGATGGTGGTGGTGGTGGGGAGGGGACTTTGGTTGCCAACTCGTGTTATCATGTGGCTTTGAAGCGAACAAAAAAACCTCAGCAGTCTCTCAAGTTGACTCAATGACCTACCTTGCTTAGAATGAAAGTTTTTGGGTCAAAAAATAACAAGAAAACTGGTGAGAGAGAAAAAAAAGCTGAAATCAAAGCCCACAGCCTGCCTCCACACACTACATCAGGCAGCACCAGGGAATTTTAGAATCGTCACAGAACTTCCCCTGGGCCGGACAATAAAACTCAAAGTCGCGTTTCCACACACAAAAGTTGCTATCTGCACACTGGTCGCTCCCTTTTGTTTTATTAATCTTCACTTTTCCCTTTCCCCCTTCCCCCACTCCCCTCCCCCACCCCCTCTCCTCCCAAACTTGGTCATCGAACCCGCCAGATGGACGAGCTAATAGACATGAGGGGGACTGCAGCCCGAGGGGTCGCTATCAAACCTCAGAGAAGGAGCTTCCCCTTCGCGATTTTCAACGGTTTGCTCACTGTTATCTGCCTGGCGACAGCGGCGCTTCTGCTGTGCAAGTTGCCGCAGTCCGCACCAATCGACGTGGTAAGTACAGCGGCTTCTTCGCTTAGGACTGACACAGTGCACATTTAAAAGCATTGCTCCCAGCCCTCTGCACCGCTTACTTTCTCTCTGTCTCCACTCGCTTCCCTCCCCAAACAAGAAACAATTTCACTTGTAAAATTGTGCAATGTCATTTGAAAATGCTCACTCATGATTGACATCATGAAGGCAGCGTTCATAAGAGTGGAAACGGGTGCAGCGAAGGAGGTCATGGAGGGATTGGTTTTGCTTTTGTTTTAAAGAAAGATATGTATCAAATAACCGAGTTACGCGGAGGTTCGAGCGTCAGTCCCGTTGCAAACCGGAGCTGAGATGTATGGAAGTTGGATTTTCCTGAGGGACGGACGCCGAGGGGGCTTTGCTGAATGTGTTTTGTGGTTTCGGACGACCTGGTCCAAGTGCAGTTTTGAGCTGATGGCGAATTGTTAAGCAAGCATCTGGTGAATGGCAGGCCGCGAGAGTGACCGGATTGTGGTCGCTCGACGTTGTTGGGGGAATTGTTCATCACCGCAGAGAGAGAGAGAGAGGGACTGAACACTCGCTACTGAAGGTAATTAATAACTTTTCAGTGAAAGAGGAGGAATTGGTCGCTGTATCAGTGAGGGAGAGGAATTGATCACTGTTCAGTGAGAGAGAGAGGAATTGATCACTGTCCAGTGTGAGAGAGGAATTGATCACTATTCAGTGAGAGAGAGGGAATTGATCACTGTTCAGTGTGAGAGAGGAATTGATCACTGTCCAGTGAGAGAGAGGAATTGATCACTATTCAGTGTGAGAGAGGAATTGATCACTATTCAGTGAGAGAGAGAGGAATTGATCACTGTCCAGTGAGAGAGAGGAATTGATCACTGTTCAGTGAGAGAGAGGGATTGATCATTGTCCAGTGTGAGAGAGGAATTGATCACTATTCAGTGAGAGAGAGAGGAATTGATCACTGTCCAGTGAGAGAGAGGAATTGATCACTATTCAGTGTGAGAGAGGAATTGATCACTATTCAGTGAGAGAGAGAGGAATTGATCACTGTCCAGTGAGAGAGAGGAATTGATCACTGTCCAGTGAGAGAGAGGAATTGATCACTATTCAGTGTGAGAGAGGAATTGATCACTATTCAGTGAGAGAGAGAGGAATTGATCACTATTCAGTGTGTGAGAGAGAGGAATTGATCACTGTTCAGTGAGGGAGAGAGGAATTGATCACTATTCAGTGTGAGAGAGAGGAATTGATCACTGTCCAGTGAGGGAGAGAGGAATTGATCACTATTCAGTGAGAGAGAGGAATTGATCACTGTCTAGTGAGGGGGGAATGGGAGACTGATCGCTGTCCACACATTGTCGGACATGACACCCCCAGCACAATGGCCGGCCCCTGTGAACCAAGCGGGGTGGGGCCGCTGCATTGAGCTGGCGCCCTGTCACAGCGCGGCCAGTGGCGAGCGGCGGCCCCTCCCTCCCTCTCTCTGTCTCTCATGCAGCGTTGTCTCAGCGGCTGCAGTCTTCCAGCGGGGTCGGGGGGCAAGCCCTCTGGCACCAGAACTGTGAGGGATGCCCACGCACCCACCCAGCCACCGCCCGGGAGACACGGGCTACGTTTCTGCTTCCTTCCGAGGAAGGTGGTGGGGGAGTCTCCGAATGAGCTCCCCATGTAGATTCCCGGCGTCATGTCAACGCAGCCGCAGCATCTGAATACACCGGCGCAGCGTGTTGTTGTTGTCAGCGTAAGTTAGGCTTGGGAGGCTGATCTTTCTTGTTGTTAATATAGGATGTTTGAGGGATAAACTTGTTTCTTTTTTGAGGAGGGGGGGAGATGGGGGTGAAGGGGAATCTTGGAGGGTGGAGGGAGGAGATGATGTTTTGATGTCTTTTATTTTTAAATTGCATGTGCTGCTCCTTCTCTCCCCCGGGACAGTTAAAGGGGTGACAAGAGTCAACCAAGGAGATTTGGGGTTCCAAGGCGGCACACAAAAAAAGCAAGGACTGCTCTGTGCAAAACGCGCACACACACACACACAGTCCTAGCCAAGGCTTCCTGGGTGTTTCAGAAGAAAGTGAGGCCGGCGGGTAGATGACAGAGCCCACGGGCTGGTGGTTTTCCCTTCTCCAGTCTGGAGGTCGCTGGTGCACCCAGCACCGTCAGGGCATACGCGCCCCGTTTCTCGCCCACCCAAGAGGGCAGCGCCTCAAGATTGAAGGAGGGAACGACTTGCATTTGCCTAGCGCCGTTCAGCCTCTCCGCACGCCGCCGCCCCCAACAAAGGGACCTGCATTTACGCAGCGCCTCCTTCCAGGAACGCCAGAGGGATTTTTGTTTTGAAAAGACGGGTGAAAGTGGGGGGAGTGGGGGTGGGGGCTTTCGAAATGCGCCCACTGCCGCTACGTGGGACCTTGCAGTAGGCAGTCGCCGCACAGCAAGATCCCACAAATAGCGCTGAGGTAATGCCTGGGTTTCCTCTTCGTGGATGTTGACGTAGCCACAGCGATTAGCCACCGCACGTGGGAGAACTCTCTCCCGCTTTTGCTGAAACTAGGACCGTGAGATCATGCCTACTCCAAATGTTGCCACTTCCAACAAGAGAGCAGTGCTTCTAAACTGCCCTGGACTGTCCGCATGGATTTGTTCAGGTTTCTGGGGTGGGACTCACAGGCAGAATCAACTGAGCAGGCGAGAGCTACTGACTCAATCTGAAAGCTTTAGGGTTAGGAGACTTATCTCTGAATGTTGCACTGAAACAATAACTCAGTGTGTGTGCATTTTGTGTTGAATGCATGACACTTATCTATGCTCCATCTCCTCGCTCCCCTCCCCATCTCACTCACTTACCCCCTGACATTCCCCTCACCAGCTCAATCACTGCCCCCCTCCCCACCTCACTGACTACCAGCTGACATTCCCTTCCCCACCTTACTCACCACTTCCTGACACTCCGCTCTCTACCTCACTCACTGACCACCTGACACTCCCCTCCCCACCTCACTCACTGACCACTTGACACTCTCCTGCCCGCTCACTCATTGACCCCTCCCCACATCACTTACTGCTCCCTGACACTCCCCTCCCCCGTTCATTCACTGACCCCCTCCCCACCTCACTCACTGCTCCCTGACACTCCCCTCCCCCGTTCACTCACTGACCCCTTCCTCACCTCACTCACTGCCTCCCTGACACTCCCCTCCCCACCTCACTCATTGCCCCCCTCCCCACCTCACTCACTGCCCCCCTCACCACCTCACTCACTCACCCCCCTGACACTTCACTCCCCACCTCACTCACTGACCCCCCCATGCTTCAATCCCCACCTCACTCACTGACCCCCCCGACACTCCCCTCCCCACCTCACTCACTGACCCCCATCCCCACCTCACTCATTGTCCCTCGACATTCCCCTTCGCACCTCAATCTGCCCCACCCACCAGTCCTTTCAGTTTGTTCCCTTACCATTGCTGGTTTGTGTGCCATTTCATTTGGTGCCCTCATCACTGCCTCTCCTTCTCACTGTACACCATTTGAACACTTTAATAAACAAAACCTCTTCTTTAACTGTTTTTGTGCAAACTGCAGTTTTGGTCCAATTCTAGTGTCTTTTGATGAAGATCTGTGACCTTCGGTGTGCTGGCAATGATGGCACGGGCACAGTGATTCCCTCTGCAGTCAGTGCACCCCCCAAAAATAATACTGGCAGCTAAAGGAACCTCATCAGTTTTCTGCTGCTGCTAAGTGGAGTGTGAAGATCATGGAATTCCAGGCTTTGCTCCAGGTCATGTCTGGGCCCCCAAAACCCCCCCAACCCACCCCCACCCCTGCCGGCTCTGTGACCATTCATCTGATCAATTCCAACCCCAGCTGCTCCCACCACTACTAGAGAACACTGCTGAGCTTTGCACATCCCTGTTATCCCTGTCTTCTTTCATGCTAATGTTGTTCTTGCATTGCTTAGACCTTAAACAATCAGAAATTCCTTCCCTAAACCACTCTGTCTCTCAATACTCTTTTTCTCTCTTTAACACTTCAGAGAACCTCTTGTAATTTTTTGGGCAGCTATCCTAATAGCTCCACGTGTGTCTCAGTGTGAAACATTATTTTATTGTGCTGCTGTGAAGTGCTGAGGAATGTTTTACTAAGATAAAGCTACTACTTAAATGTGGTTTCCTTCCAAAGCAATGCAACATGTGGTAATCTCAGCTGGGTTCCAGGTTTGACTCTCAGTCTGGACTGATAGTAATTGGACTACAGGCGAAGCTAAAATTGGCTTCAGCATCCAGGATTCCGAGTGGTGATCGGCATTCATTTATTCCTGCTGTAAACTGTATGCACAGTCAAAATTGGATTAGTGGCAATGACGATTAACTTGCTAACACTTATCCTGAAAGATCAAGAATATCCCTGTGTCTGCAAATCCATATTCCTGCAAGAGTCAGTAGCTTTGGAAAGAAGGCTTGGGTCTGTGAAATACTTTCTGCTTTACATTGTATTCTTTTGTTGAATTAGTATAAGACCGGCATGACTTGAAAGAGAACACTTCCCATATTGGCATGCCCCCAATTATTTTACAACCAAGACGTCACTTTGACGTGTGGTGTTGGTCGGAGTGTGGGTGAATGCAGCTGCTCTCAGCAAGATTCACACACCACATTGTGGGAAACCATCCTGACAGTGTTTCATGGAGATTTGAATGTTCTGAAGACTGGGAGAATTCCCCTTCTGTTCCTCGATTGAATCTTTCTTGTCTGCGTGGGTAGGTCTCTGTTGAGCACCTAATCTGAGTGACTGTCTTTTTGACAGTCCAGCTCTCCTCGGATTATGTGTTCCATTTTGAGGACTGGATCTTAAGTTCATGACCTTTGGATTCAGAGATATGACAGCTAGTGTACCAAAGACTGGCAATTGAGATGTGACCGGACTCTGTTAACAAAGTCTTCTCTGATCTTTCAGCATCCATAATTTATATGTAACACATACCAACATGTAACTGGTACTAATTCACATTTTTTGTTTCCTAGAAATCTACCTTGTTTGTTATCCACGCCAAATTAGATGGCAGTAAGTATTCAAAAATATTCAATCTAAGACACAAATCTCAAAACATTTTCAATGCAGGGTTTTTTGTTTAATACAAAAGAGAATGTATAACATCCAATGTGAAACATTTTGCTCTGCTTCACAACGTAATTTTAATGTCAGTCTGGATGCATGAGGCAAAGTCTCCATAGAATTAGTAGAAGGTATTTCATATGAAGATTAAAGCATTATTTCTTTTATTAAATGATTCTCAATGCAAACCTCCTCAGAATGTCCCACAGAAAATGAAGCTGTGAAAATGTATTCAAAATACGTATGAGGAGAATATGGTTATTCTAAAGGTTTTCCATAACTTTGCTTATGCTATGATCAGCTCACCTGGAAATGGGGATAGAACTGGTTTTCACTGACATTTCCTAAATTGGAGAATCTTCTCACCTTCTTGTCCTTCTTTTCCTCTTATAGCCTCAGAGGGCAAGGTCAAGTTGAACTCCAAGAGCTCCTGGGTAAGGAACAACACCATTGTGGTTCCATGTGATGGCATTTACTTGGTTTATGCGCACATAAGCAGCCAAAATAACCATGCACCAAGTTTTGAAATCAAGAAGAAGGGAACTCCTGACAGTGTTGAAACGTGGGACCTCGTGGATGCTAAGGAGAGCAGCTCCATGGCAATGTCTGAGCTGCGCATTAACGAGAGCATTTACATGACACTCAACCGGTCCAGTGAAACTTTCGATCAGGCGGAAAGCTATCTGGGGATCGCTTTGCTTGAAGACTTGCAAAACGTAAAGAGCTGCAAACAGCTACTTTCAAGGATGTCGTAAAGAAGAACAAGATTGGAACATGTGCTCTTTAACTGCATCGTATGGAAAATGTCATGTTCTACCGTGAGGCGAATGGGAACGATGCGGATGAAGTGTACATTGACTCAGAAAGCTATTTTGAAATGGACAAAAAGTTGAATTTAGATCACATTGGCTGGTGTGGTAAGAAGTGAATTGAGGGGGAAAGGACTGGCTAATTCTGGATAAGGAATGCTGGCTGCTCAATTGCACTGTTGATGAAGATAGAGGCCTAATAGGGACTAATTGACACAATGTTAAAGGAAACAAATCGATATCTGATGTGAAATAGAGTTCTAGAAATATTTAATAAACACAGTTATTTTTTTGTGAGGGGGTGGAAACTCATGACCACCCTAAAATATGAGGTCAACAATGGATGTTGCGGGAAGTCTCCCAAATGGAGCAATTGGACATGGACTCTGAATAGAGCTTGATGGGCTGTATGGCCTTTTTCCTTTGGTTTTTCCTCAGTGCCCTGAGTAATACTTATCCCACAGCCAATGTAATTTTTTAAAACAAAGGTTTGCCTGTTCAATATCTCATTGCTGTTCGTGGAATCTTGCAGTGCATTTCTTACATTATTGCAATGACTACTCCTCAGAAAGTACTTAATGGGTTACAAGGCACTGTGGGGCATTTAACTGTGGGACACTGTGGCACACTATGTAAAGGGAATCCTTTTCTCTTGTTTGTTCTCCATTGTCATTCTCAGACATACAATTGGGATGGCAGGAAGGCAGGAGGTTCTGAGAGCTTTGTTCTCTTTCATTTCAGAATGTAAAGCTTATTTCACCCATCCTGCTCTCAGACCAAGTCTATATATTCATAATATGGGAGGAGGGGTGAAATGTTCGATTCAGGGTTAATTATGATATTTTCTTTTTAAAAAGTGTACAATTTTTACTACTTGTTATTGTATAATGAAATACATGATGCCGAGTATTTTGTCTTCACTTGAGGGATTGGCACCATATCAGGAAAGTGACCAAATTGGTTATGTTTGTTCTCTAATCTGTTCTTTGCACATCTCTAGTTTTAATACTGCACTATTGAATGTCTTGCCTAGTCTTTGAGAGTAAAATAAATGCTGTCGGTCCCTTTTCATTGACCAAAATGTATGATTGAGGGTGATTACACACAATTCTCAAGTTCACTGTGTGTTGAGGGAGGAAAATTATAATCTTTATAAATACCCAGTCATTGATTATATCTTACACCTGCAATATTCAAGGGACAGACAACAGACAAATATGTCCATTGGAATATAGATTATTTGATTGATATTTGTATTTATTTATTGCATGTAAAGTAGTTATTTAAAGTAATGTGGCTTTTGGGTAAGAAAATTTAATGTTTTGATATTCTAACTAACTTTATTTTTTACATGAAACTGTTTTGTACTGTTTTAACATGTTCAAACAATAAAAGGACAAGATCCATAAATTCTTGAGATATACTCATTTGACAAATGTAAGTGAAAATAACATGAACGATAAATTGAGACATGTTTTGGGCTAAAGCAACATAGAAGCCAGCATGAAGATAATCTGGGTGGATGATCACCATGGAGCAAGCCTCAAGTTGGCGTTGATCTGTAAGAAGAAAGGGAGTTGACTGATTTGAGTAAATTTAGACTATCATGTTTCCGTAATAGGTAACATTTTAAAACCAACAATTCTATAACAGGACAATGAACATGGTTATATATCCGTCTGTGTGAAAAGCCTTTGTCACTTCCAGCACTCCTAGGAACTCCTAGTCCTCCTTTGACTTGTTCCTATTTGAAATAGGCAGCGATTACAACACAAGGTGAAACCTAATATCTCCTATATGGGTCAGTGTTAAATTCTGGTTGATAACGTTCGTGAAAATCATCATGAGATATTTTGCCAAGCGAGAGGCATTTCATAAATACAAATTATTGTTGTCAAATGACTGAATGTTGCACATCTTTTACACTGTAACCAAATTATATCACTAGTCAATCACAGGAAATGTGACTGCACATAGCTGACGCGTGATAACAGAATGCCAGCTGATTACACAAAAGTGAAATACTGTGGATGCTGGAAGTCAGAAGTAAGAACAGGAAACAGTGGAAACACTCAGGGGGGTTGACAGCAAATCTCAAGTGGCTGGCAGAGTTAATATCTCAGGTCAACGACCGAGTACTGATGAAAGATTATCACCCGAGATATTAACACTTGGTTCCCTCTCCACAGAGGGTGCCAGAGCTGATGAGCATTGACAATATTTTCCATTTGTATTTCAAACCACAAAGTTCCGGTCCTAAAGGTGGTTGCTTCCATTTACTGCCACTTGTGATGATGGTATGTTAGAATCCTGCAATACTGTGGGTGTTTGTTTTTTTTCAGCTTATAATTCTAAAAAAAAGGACTGCTACAGAGACAGAACAGGTGTAAATTCATTGGCTGGGAGGCAGCAATTAGTTTTGTAACCAATGGAGTGAAACAGCTAAAGGTGTCAAACTTTAAACAGAGAACGCGCGACTTGAGATATGAAGAGGTTGACGAAGCACTCACTGTTCCTGTGGCTGAGAGTCAGCCCTTGCAGAAATTCCTTCCAGGAATACACAGAAAAGAGGTTACAAGAGAGCTATAAGGCTAGTCTGTTTTTTTTTAATTAGGCTCATTGGCTAGTTGGACTAGAGACCCTCTTTACTGTGGGAGGCACAAATTGAGAACAGCTAGCAAGCACCCCTGCACTGCATTTGACTAAAGAAAGGTTTTAACATATTCCCAATAGAATCATAGAAATGTACAGCATAGAAACAGACCCTTCAGTCCAACTTGTCCATGCTGACTAGATATCATAAACTAATCCAGTCCCATTTGCCAACACTTGGCCCATATTCCTCTAAACCCTTCCTATTCATATATACACCCAAATGCCTTTTAAATGCTGCAATTGTACCAGCCTCCAACACTTCCTCTGGCAGCTTATTCTATGCATGCACCATCCTCTGTGTGAAAAGGTTGCCACTTAGGTCCCTTTTATATCTTTCCCCTCATACCCTAAACCTATGCCCTCTAGATTTGGGCTCACTCACTAACCCCAGAGAAAAGACCTTATCTATTTATCCTATCCATGCCCTTCATGAATGGCTCTGATGCTCCAGGAAAACAGCCCCAGCCTATTAAGCCTCTCCCTGTAGCTCAAACCCTCCAAGCCTGGCAACATTCCTGTAAATCTTTTCTGAACACTTTCATATAACTTTCCGTTAGGAAAGAGACCAGAATTGAAAGCAATAAACCAAAAGTGGCCTAACCAATGTCCTGTACAGCCACAACATGACCTCCCAACTCCCATACTCAATGCTCTGACCAATGAAGGAAAGCAAACCAAATGCCTTCTTCACTATTCTATCTACGTGCGATTCCACTTTCAAGGAACTATGAGCCTGCACTCCAAGGTCTCTTTGTTCAGCAACACTCCCCAGGATCTTACTCTTAAGTGGTAAAATTTGCCTTTCCAAAATGCAGCACCTCATATTTATCTAAATTAAATTCCATCTGCCACTCCTCACCCTATTAGCCTGATTAAGATCGCATTGTACTCTGAGGTAGTCTTCTTCACTGTCTACACCTCCAATTTTGGTGTCATCTGCAAGCTTACTAACTATATCTCGTATGTTCACATCCACATCATTTATATAAATGACAAAAAGCAGTGGACCCAGCACCTATCTTTGTGGCACACCGCTGATCACAGGCCTCCGATCTGAAAAGCAACCCTCTACCACCACCCTCTGTCTTCTACCTTTGAGCCAGTTCTGTATCCACATGGCTAGTTCTCCTTGTATTCCGTGAGATCTAACCTTGCTAACCAGTCTCCCTTATGGAACCCTGTTGAATGCCTATGTAGATCATGTCTACTGCTCTGCCCTCATCAATCCTCTTTGTTAGTTCTTCAAAAAATTCAATCAAGTTCATGAGATATGATTTCCCACTCAAAAAGCCATGCTGACTATCCCTCATCAGTCCCTGCCTTTCCAAATACATTTAAATCCTTTCCTTCATAATTCCCTCCAACAACTTGCTCACCGGTCTATAGTTCCCTGGCTTTTCCTTACAACATTTCTTAAATAGTCCCCTCTTTTTAATGCTGCAAGACAGTTTAAAAAATTAAATCAGTACTCGAGAATCTCAGCAAATCTGCAGAAATAAGGATTGTGAAACAGATGTTTGCTCCCTTTGTCAACGCATTTGAAATCTTGCAAATTCTTCAATAACCTTAAATTTTCAGAAGTTCAACTTCCAATTCTTCCGAGCGTTAATCATCCATCCTTACAGAACATTTCAGAGACTGATTAGTTTTATCCTTTATCCCTTTGGACTTATCTCATATTTCCAATCCGTGTCATATTGCTAATTCTTCTCATCTTTGGTAAATAATAAATTCACTTTTTATTAACTCAAGAAAGCCTAGTTAAATTGGCTCTTGTTAAAACAGGTCAGGGAGGTGTTCACATGGGAAGGGATCTGTTTTAAATCAACACCCAAGAGGGAGGGTGGACAAAGAAGTGGAGCCAGACCATGAGTCCTCAACAAGGTACTTCAAGTGGTAAGGTATCTCATCTGAAACTACAATGAAATGCAAAATGTTACTTAGGGTATAGTAGCTAGTGCAATAACTGTAGATTGCCATAACAGTCTTTATCTGGCTCCTGGTACTCACTGTAATCCCACATTTTCAAGCCTTCAATTTAATTTTTAATTTCAAGTTGTGTGAAGAATTTTCTATAAATTATAATTGATTTTTTTTGTAGTGAATTAGTCTGTATTAACCAGTTTCATATCTCTATTATAGCTTTTTTCGGTAATAGGTACATCTTAGTTATTTAATAATCCGCAGTTCCCACACAGAAACAGTAATTTATTTTTGCTACAATCATTTTCCCTTTTTAACTAACATAATATTTTAACTCAGGGCATCTTTTTATGCAAATACCTTAAAATCATATGAATCTTCACTTCACATGTCCCTGTCCTGCTCTCAAATTAGACTTTCACTTAAATAGGTGGATCCATTTCAAGTAAAGATGAGACTTTTTTAAAAATGTACATATTTATTACATCGTATTCTGTAATGAGGTCATTGATTAGTTTATGTTCCACTCATTTACTTAAGTTCTCCTGGTTAATGGAATCTTACGTAACCAAATAAATGGGCTCCGTTTGGGGAGGCAAAGACCTAGTGATATTATCATTGGACCCATTTCAACTCCACCTCCCACTCCCCAAGGATATGCAAGTCCTGGGCCTCCTCCACCCCCAAATCCAAGGCACCCGATGCCTAGAGGAAGAACACTTTCTCTTCTGTTTTGGGACCCTCCAACCTCATGGCATCAATGCCGATTTCACCAGTTTCCTCATCTCCCCTCCCCCCATCTTATCCCAGATCCAACCCTCCAACTTGAATTGTCCCACCTGTTCATCTTTCTTCCCACCTATTAGCTCCACCCTCCGCTCCGACCAATCACCTCATCCCCTCACCTTCATCTTCCCCTCCAGCCCCACCCCTTTCCTATTAATCTCTCAGCCCCCTTAGGTCCTACCTTCTCCCCCCAACACACCATACCCCCCCCCCCCCCCCCCCCCGGCCCCCTACTCCTACATTCCTGATGAAGGGCCTATGCCTGAAATGTCGACTCTACTGCTTCTCGGATGCTGCTTGACCTGCTGTGCCTTTCCAATGCCACAGTTTTTGACTCTTAATCTAGAGGGAAAGTGAGGACTGCAGATGCTGGAGATCAGAGCTGAAAGTGTGCTGCGCTTTTCCAGCAACACATTTTCAGCGTCTCCTGCTCCTTGGATGCTGCCTGACCTGCTGCGCCTTTCCAGCAACACATTTTCAGCTCTTAATCCAGAGACTCAGGTAAACCTCTGGGGACACAGGTTTGAATCCTGCCATGGCGGATGGTGCAATTTGAATTCAATAAAAAAAAGAATTTGGAATTAAGATGACCAAGAATCCATTGTCAATTATAAGGAAAGACCCATCTAGTTCACTAATGTCCTTCAGGGAAGTAAACTGTCATCCTTACCTGGTCTGGCCTACATGTGATTCCAGACCTACAGCAAACTCTTAACTGTCCTCTGGGCAATTAGGGATGGGCAATAAATGCTGGCCCAGCCAGTGATGGACTCATCCCATGAATGAATGAGAAGAGATTCTAACATTGGACTGGGCTATGAGTGTTGTGAAAGAAGATTTTCTGACTCTAGGATCTATGGGTTCCTACGGCCAGTGAAAATATAAAACAATCAGAATGAGGAGCTAGACTGTTGTAATTTTCACAAGATGTTAAGTGCTCAGCTCCAAGTTAACTGGGGTGTGACATTTCGTTCTTTGGGGTTGGCCCAGGAGGTGGAGCACTCCACTACAGCAGGATGTTGAAAATAGTGGGATGGATAAAAAGAAGTAACATTCTTAAATTGGGTGGGTCATTGTTAATCACACACACATCAACGTACATTAATGGTTGTGCATTGCCTTCAACTTGTGAGGACCAACGGCCCAAAGGAAATTGTCATGTAGACCATTTTAGATTAAGATGAGGAGAAATTTCTTCATTGAAATTGTTGTGAATCTTCCCTACCCTCAAGGCTGCACGGAATGTAATTACAGGTGAAATAGACAGATTCTTGATCTTTCAAAGAATCTTGAGATATGGGGAGCAGACAAGAAGTAGAATCAAAGCCAATGACCATTCTTAAATCTATTGAATTGTCGAGGTTGGCTGATTTGGCTTACTCCTGCTGCTATTGTTCTGTTTTTTCAATGCTATTTTGCTCAACTATTCCACACACTATCAAACACCACTCTGGCAAAGCAATTTCTCTTGAGTTCTTTTTTAGGTTTATTCGAGATTATTATTTAGGGTCCCTAGTTTTTTATCCCCTACATTCAGAAACAGCTTCTCTACATCTACTCTTCCACCATGTTATAAAGTTAAAAAAATCACACAACACCAGGTTATAGTCCAACAGGTTTAATTGGAAGCACACTAGCTTTTGGAGCATCGCTCCTTCATCAGGTGATTCACTATCACCTGATGAAGGAGTGATGCTCCGAAAGCTAGTGTGCTTCCAATTAAACCTGTTGGACTATAACCTGGTGTTGTGTGATTTTTAACTTTGTATACCCCAGTCCAACACCGACATTTCCAAACCATCATTTTATAAACCCATGTTAGGTTATATTTCACTCCTGTCCCAGAGAAAACAATTCCAAGCTGTTCATACGATCCTGCTAGTTAATTGACATTTTTGAATTTCTAACAACGCTTGTTTTGAAACGCCATAGATCATAAGATGTATATTTATAAAAAGCAGAGATGAGACTAGATTAGACACAGTTTTGTTGGTTGGGGAAGCAGTTGGGAATATTTTATGTGAGGAACTGACAGAGAAAGATTGGCATCCCATTTTACACCCACTTTATATTCCACTCACTCATAGGAATTCACATTGCATATCAGTAAGATTTTCCAGAAATACCCTACCTACATTTATGGGTTTAAGTCATGTTGATTTTGGCTAGTCAGGCAAAAGCTGGTATAAAAAAGTATAATTTTGCAAAAAATAGAAAGGCGTATTGACATGAGAAGGAACAGCAAATCGGCCAGTTCCTTGGGTTTAACACAAAAAAAGTGTGCTTGCCTAGTATTGTTGCAACATCTCAATCTCACCAGCCTACGCTTTTCACAACATTAGTACTCTGCAGAAAACCCTTCACCTATCAGGAGGTGGACAGTAATCAGTCCTTGTGCATGAGTCACAGGAAGTTAGTATATAGCTTGTTAATAAGGATGACAGATGGAATTTTGATATTGATCCCTAAGGGAATGCAATATAAAAGTAAGGAATTATTGCTGCAACTGTTCGACATTAATGAGACTGCTGCTTATGTGAGGAGGGATGTAATTGCTTTGGAGGCAGTTCAGAAGAAGCTCGTTAGATTGATTCCAGGGGTGAGGAGTTTATCTTTGAAGAGAGATCGTGCAGTGTAGGCTTTTGCTCTGTAGAGTTTAGAAAAATGAAAGGAGATCTAATCGAATATATGAGATGCTAAAGGGGATTGACAAAGTAGATGTGGAAAGGATGTTCCTCACGTGGGACAATCTGAAATGAGAGCTTATAGTTTAATGACAACAAGCAGCAGATTAAAACAGAGGTGTGGAAGAATTACTTCTCTCAAAGAGACGTGAATCTGTGGAATTCACTCCCCCAGAGTGTGGTGAATGCCAGGACATCAAGAAATTTTAAGGAGGAAGTAGATAGATTTATAACCAGTAACTGGTTGAAGGGTTATGGGGAGCAGACAGCTGCTCTCTTGCTATAAATGCTAACAATCCATTAACCTTCTTAATAGCTTGCTGCACCTGCATATTGGTCTTTAGTAATTTATCAGCTAGAACACCTAAGTCCCTTTATATCTCTACACTTTATGACCTCTTACCATTAAGATATACCCTACACATTTGTTTCTCCCACTAAAGTGGATAACTTCATATTTTTCCACATTATACTAAGTTGCCATGGGGATCTGAGGAGCCATGGACATGGTTAGAGGGCACATGTGTACGAGTGATCATGGGGGATGAATGGAGAACATTTGGTTGGCATTGATGGGGCCTGGACCATGTGCCAGGTATGAGGAATGTTCTATATTTTGTTCCTTTATTTCGTTTTTTGTGTTGGGGTAGGCACAGTGCTGGAAGCTGCAGGTAGGTGCTCATCTTGCTTCAGTAAACGGCAGCTGTCTCAGCTCTTCCTGAGTTACCTGCCCCAACCTCCAATCCTGTGGCCTCTCCTCCCCTGCCAGCACAAAAATGGGGACTCTGGCACTGTCTCATCTCCTCAGTAGTGCCAACTAGATAACAGGCATCAGGCTCTGAAGTGAAATTTGAATACACAACATTATGACTCTGAAGTGAGTGTCCTACTGCTGTATTTCAGATGATGCAGTTAGTTACCTGTTCCAGGTCCAGAACCTTTAAGACACCAGGCAGATGGGTATCCTGTGCTGATTTTGTTTGTCCAGTATTTTAAGCAGATGCCATAAAATATATGGATAAATTGAATGCACTATGAAATGCAATCATTGGGAATAATAGTGAAAATGCAGGAAACACGTACCCCCCTCCTCCACTCTGCTGCTAAACAAAACCATGACATACTTCCAGATCAAAATGCATCCCTTTGGTCGGAATTTTCAGAGGCATATTATCAAAGCAAAGAGGAAGATTCAGAATAAGAACCTACAGAAATGAATAGAGTTGGTGACGAAAAATGAGAAAAACACAACTTTTGATAGATGCTTGAGAGCCTTTCTGTACATTCCCCGCACTCATATTCGGAAAGGTATAAATGGCCACAGATACTTTCAAATCCTTTTAGAAAGTTGAGCACCAAATTCAATGACTTGCGTTCCTGACTAGCCTCAACTTTATCAATTGCATTCATTAACTCACTCCCACTCTGATAGGTTTATGATCATTTTCAATGATTTTCAATCCTTTAATTTTACTGAAAGGTTGCAATCATTCCTTTTAGCTTTCACCTTACAGATACAATAAGAATTTAGTGCTCATGAGGGAACACAGTCAAAATATTGTACAGCACCTGCATTGTGCTGGTACATCCTTGTATCTATCAAGTATTTTAATTTCATTAAGCAACAACCTTAACTGAACAACTGGCCGATGGCTTGGATTGATTGAGAGAGCCAACCATTAGACATTAGCAAGAAGAACTAAGCATTTCATGCTAAACGACTCTTCCACTATTCCAAACAACAGCAGATGTCACATGCTAAAGTCATTGCATGTGAAGTATGTTTGGACAGATCCAAAATACAACTTTTTCCATGTTAACATAATTTCCAACCAGTGAAAACCTGGCTGTTTTGAACTTGCACTTACCTCCAAAATGGATTCATTGCAGCTGGGAAGATGGAAGGAGAAGACGTTATGCATAAGATGTCAAGCTTACAAGTGCTAATTCAACAATGGTACCACACGGCCCCTCTTCTCCCCTCCACCTGTCTCAGCTTTCCCTTGCAACTCTTCCCTCTGTGAAATCTAAATTCACTATTTCAGCACATTAACAGCCAGTCGCCATCTCAGAGGACCTCCCCAATCAAGACTCCATGTGCAGTGATATTTCTCTTGCACATCTTCGAGTGTAGTTAAGTACAAAATGCACATGGAGAAGACCTAATACAGGCTGCATAATGGTATATGGAGCACCATATCCAGACTGTAAGTGTGTCCTTTGATTTCACATCACCTGCTATTATAATTCTCTGTCCTTCACCCAGCACTCTGTTTTTGGACTCCCAGCATTGCTCTGATGAAGACGAACGTAAGCATGACGACCAGTCACTCCCTCTTCCTAGTGTCTCCATGGTGGAGTTAATGACTCTAGACATTACCCACTACTCCTATGCTTACAGAAGGCAGTTGTTGATAATGCATTAGAGCCAGTACAAGTGGTAGAAGTTGGTAGGGTGGTCTATCTATGGAATCTATTCATCTTCCTTCCAACACATCTGGAGGCCAGGATAAATATTTCCATTTATATCTCATTTCCCAAAGATTTCTGCTCTTCTGTTATCCCTCTGAAACTATTTACACTCTCGTTGAGCCTTGGAAGGTGGATTGGATCATCAGGTGGGCAGCGAAAGAGGAAAAGGAAAGAACCATGCATGTAAAGTGTGGCAAAGGGCTTTAAGATTCAGTAGACCCACTGATTTGTTTCATTCACGTGTAGGACTTGGTAGTTGCTGGCTAGCCAGCATTTATTCCCCATCTCTGGCTGCTGTCGACTTGAGTGGTTTGCTAGACCATTTCAGAGTCGACCATATTGCTATGGGTCTAGAGTCATATGTTGACTAGTCCAGGATGAGGATAGTAGATATCCTTCCCTGAAAGACATAAGTGAGCCAGATGACTTTTCCCTGATTATGGGTTACATAGTCATCAGTAGATTCATAATTCCACAGCTTTCTTCCCACCCCTTAAATGTTGAATTCAAATTCTGGCATAGATGAGATTTGAACCCATGTTCCCCAGGATACTAGCTGAGTTTCCTGGAATAATAGTCAAATGACAACACCATCAGGCCATTGCCTCTCCATTGCTCTACTAGCTCCTGATTTCCCCCTTTCATTAATTGACCACTTCTGTCTTCCACATCATTCTGGTCCTTTTGCTCTTTCGACATCCATCACTCCCACTCTTTTGCCTTGGCTCTGCACTTGCTTAACAGCCGAACATGTTCAGCAGCTTTCAATATCAGAGCAAAGACCTTTAACCAGAAACCAGAAATACTGCATCTTCCTCCATTACGTTCCGCCTGACTGGTTTCAGTGTTTCCTGCGCTTTCTGCTTTAATTTATATTCAAATGTCAGGTTTTGTTTTGGTTTAAAATTAATCAATTAATCTAAATAGAGAAGGAATGAAAATAGAGTATTAATAAAAAGCAGCTGGCGATTAGGAACATAGGGCTTAGGGCCAGGAGTAGGCAACGTGACTACTGAGGCCCACTTTGCCATTTGCTGAGATTATGGCTGATTAGGCTATGGTTTCAATTCCACTTTCCTATCCGCCCCGGTCAACCTTGAACAAAACTTGAAAATCCAACTCCTATCACCTTCCGGGAAAAGGAATTCTAGATTCCAACCACCCCTGCGAGAGAGAGAGAGAGAAAAAAAAAAAGAGCTAATTTCTGCTTTAAAAGAGAGACTGTTTATTCCTAAACAATTAAAGAACGTGGTGAGTAAAAAGATAAGCTGAATTAAAATGGTTCACTTCTTTTTCTGCATTGTAGCCTAAATGTCAACTATGATTTGGCATTAATAAAACAGCCCTTGTTATTTTACATGTTCTACAATTGAAATATGATTGCTTGCTCGGTTTCACACTGTATCAATGAAACAGATGCAAACCAAAACAAGCCAGGGATTTCCCACATCGGCCAATCATCTAAAGGTTAACTACTTAAACAATTGTTTCTCAGGCCTTGGGTGTCTCAGCACTTCCTGACTTTATTGTATTTAACATTTCACCAAGTGCACTGAAATACTGGAAAATCCCCAAAAAAATGATAAGTGCAAAAGTACATCTGAAATGTCAGGAATACCATTATTATTGTAATGAATAAGGCTCAAGATATAACAAAACCTGAAATTCTGCCTTACACCATTCCTATTCTTCCCGTTCCTGTTTTACTTCATGCCTAAATCTTGCGTGTTTGGTTGGTTTTCAAACATGTTAAGTCTTCTTTTCTCCCACTTTAGATCTAGTTTCCCCATAATAATATTGTTGAAATCAATGTTCAAAGTTTTTTCTTTTTTCATCCCAATCAGCTTTTGCTCCCAAAATTGACCTGATTTTATCAAGCAAAATCTTGCAAAATATTTCAACCACTTGGCAGTTTTGATGTGAAGTATTCTAAGCCTTTGGTTACCTTGATAGTAATTGACTTAGAGTCATAGAGGTGTACAGCATGGAAACAGACCCTTCGGTCCAACCCGTCCATGCTGACCAGATATTCCAACCCAATCTAGTCCCACCTGCCAGCGCCCGGCCCATATCCCCCCAAACCCTTCCTATTCATATACCCATCCAAATGCCTCTTAAAGGTTGCCATTGTACCAGCCTCCACCACTTCTTCTGGCAGCTCATTCCATACACGTACCACTCTCTGTGAGAAAAAGTTGCCCCATAGGACTCTTTTCTATCTTTCCCCTCTCACCCTAAACCTATGCCCTCTAGTTCTGGACTCCCCGACCCCAGGGAAAAGACTTTGCCTATTTACCCTATCCATGCCACTCATAATTTTGTAAACCTCCATAAGGTCACCCCTCAGTCTCCAATGCTCCAGGAAAAACAGCTCCAGCCTGTTCAGCCTCTCCCTGTAGCTCAAATCCTTCAACCCTGGCAACATCCTTGCAAATCTTTACTGAGCCCTTTCAAGTTTCACAACATCTTTCCGATTGGAAGGAGACCAGAATTGCACGCAATATTCCAACAGTGGCCTAACCAATGTCCTGTACAGCTGCAACATGACCTCCCAACTCCTGTACTCAATACTCTGACCAATAAAGGAAATCATACCAAATGCCTTCTTCACTATCCTTTCTACCTGCGACTCCACTTTCAATGAGCTATGAACCTGCATTCCAAGGTCTCTTTGTTCAGCAACACTCCCTCGGACCTTACCATTAAGCGTATAAGTCCTGCTAAGATTTGCTTTCCCAAAATGCAGCACCTTGCATGTATCTGAATTAAACTCCATCTGCCATTTCTCAGCCCATTGGCCCACCTGGTTAAGATCCTGTTGTAATCTGAGGTAACCCACTTCGTTGTCCACTACACCTCCAATTTTGGTGTCATCTGTAAACTTACTAACTGCACCTCTTATGCTCTCATCCAAATCATTTATGTAAATGACAAAAAGTAGAGGACCCAGCACCAATCTTTGTGGCACTCCACTGGTCACAGGCCTCCAGTCTGAAAAACAACCCTCTACCACCACCCTCTGAATCAAACATGCCAATTAACTTAGAAACTGTATGTCCTGGTGTTAATTCTAGTACAGACTAAACAATTTGTGACTCCCTCATAATGTACTTTCTTGGTAAAATTTCTAAAGATGTATTATAGTATTGTTTAAGTGAGGAAGCACATTGAATGCACTGCAAATCAATTTAATTAAATAGAGCATTTGGCATCCTCAGATTTTTTGTTATAACTTTCCATCCATTGACTCCATTTATGCATCTCGCTGCCTCAGAAAGGCAGTTAACATAGTCAAAGACCCCTCCCACCCCAGTTATAATCTCTTCCATCCTCTTCCGTCAGGCAGAAGATACAAAAGCTCAAACATACCTACCAACAGAGTCAAGAACAGCTTCTTCCTTGCTGTTATTAGACTTTTGAATGGACCTTTCAGATTTTAAGGTTAAATGTTGACCTTGCTTGTTGTGTATCTTTTTGGCGGCCATAAAATTGTATTCCTCACTCTGTTCTATTATGTTGATACACTACGTATGGGATGATCTGTCTGAATGGCACACAAAACACAACATTTTATTGTACCTAGGTAATAATACATCAAATCAAATCAAAATTACAATGCGATGTCATCGATATCTGCATAATGTTAAAGTTAAATGGTCATTTTTCTGATAAATTCACTCTAAGGGGTTTTGCACTGAATGGAGCCCCTTGTTGTACTGTTGAGAGAACAAGAGAGGCCTCTGTTTTATGAGAAATACTCATTGCATGCCATTCTATTCACGCTGTCTGCAATCCTCACTGAAGGGAGGGATCTGCCAGGTCCACTTGGTCTGATGTGGTAGAGGAGAACCTCTTGGAAACATAACAACACGGACTGCACTGTGCCTCACAGTGCCAGGGACCTGGGATCGAATCCAGCCTCAGGAGACTGTCTGTGTGGAGTTTGCACATTCTCTCCGTGTCTGTGTGGGTTTCCTCCAGATGTTCCACTTTCCTTCCACAGTCCGAAGATGTGCAGGTTAGGTGAATTGACCATGCTAAATTGCCCATAGTATTCAGGGATGTGTAGCCAACCTACACATTAGCCAGGGTAAATGCAGAATAGTAGGGGATTAGGTCAGAATGGGTAACTCTTTGGAAGGTAGGTGTGGGCTTGTTGGGCCCAATGGTCTGTTTCCACACTGTAGTGATTCTATGAGTTCTATGAACATTTTAGCAAGATATAGTTCATTGCATATTCGCAACTGTGTGTAAGTTACACGAAGACAGGCATTGGACACAATTTTTATTGTTTGAGACTCAGTGTGGAATATGAGTTGGAGATTGAGAATTCAGTTGGGACTAGGTCAGAGTTTCTTTTGTGATTACATTCTTTGAAACTCAATCTATGCTTATGCTGTTTAAATGTCAACTTTTATGGGAAGGCATGCAGGACGTTCAGCCACTCCATGGCCTGGACCCTTACGGGATCCACCTTCTGGAGACCACATTGAAAATGCAGCCAGATAGCAATTCATTCTCTGAAAATCATTGCATCACTTAATCTCTGCTTATCAATCCCATCCATCCTTGGAAATGTCTGACAGCAGGAAAATATTGCAGCATGCTTTAGTGATGCCTCCCTCCAGGTTCTCCTGAAGGCTGTCGAGGAGAGAGGGGACTTTCTTTTCCTGAGGGATGGCATTTTGACTGACAAAGGCAACCTTGACAGAGTGGTACTCAGATCATGGGACATCCTGGCTCCAGTGCTCCAAGAAGATGAACAATCTGCTGTTCTCCATCAGGGTATGGATCTCTGTCTATTCAATGCTAACTTATATGCACAGGCACATGAAATGTTCTGAGTTTGTCAACAGACCCTTTGGTCCTACCCTTCCATGCCGACCAGATATCCCACCCCAATCTAGTCCCACCTGCCAGCACCCGGCCATATCCCTCCAAACCCTTCCTATTCATATACCCATCCAAATGCCTCTTAAATGTTGCAATTGTACCAGCCTCCACCACATCCTCTGGCAGCTCATTCCATACACATACCACCCTCTGCGTGAAAAAGTTGCCCCTTAGGTCTCTTTTATATCTTTCCCCTCTCACACTAAACCTATGCCCTCTAGTTCTGGACTCCCCGACCCCAGGGAAAAGACTTTGCCTATTTATCCTATCCATGCCCCTCATAATTTTGTAAACCTCCATAAGGTCACCCCTCAGTCTCTGAAGCTCCAGGGAAAACAGCCCCAGTCTGTTCAGCCTCTCCCTGTAGCTCAGATCCTCCAACCCTGGCAACATGCTTGTAAATCTTTTCTGAACCCTTTCAAGTTTCACAACATCTTTCCGATTGGAAGGAGACCAGAATTGCATGCAATATTCCAACAGTGGCCTAACCAATGTCCTGTACAGCCGCAACATGACCTCCCAACTCCTGTACTCAATACTCTGACCAATAAAGGAAATCATACCAAACGCCTTCTTCACTATCCTTTCTACCTGTGACTCCACTTTCAAGGAGCTATGAACCTGCACTCTAAGGTCTTTTTGTTCAGCAACACTCCCTAGGACCTTACCATTAAGTGTATAAGTCCTGCTAACATTTGCTTTCCCAAAATGCAGCACCTCACATTTATCTGAATTAAACTCCATCTGCCACTTCTCAGCCCATTGGCCCATCTGGTCAAGATCCTGTTGTAATCTGAGGTAACCCTCTTCGCTGTCCACTACACCTCCAATTTTGGTGTCATCTGTAAACTTACTAACTGTACCTCTTAAGCTCGCATTCAAATCATTTATGTAAATGACAAAAAGTAGAGGGCCCAGCACCGATCCTTGTGGCACCCCACTGTTCACAGGCCTCTAGTTTGAAAACAACCTTCCACCACCACCTTGTCTTCTACCTTTGAGCCAGTTCTGTATCCAAATGGCTAGTTCTCCCCATATTCAATGAGATCTAACCTTGCTAATCAGTCTCCCATGGGGAACCTTGTCGAACATTTTACTGAAGTCTCAGTTATAACATACAAAGAGTTCCACCACTCAGCAGTTCACACACCAGAAGATTACTGATATTTCACCTCATAATGAGAAAGTACACGCCTGTTGGATTTTTGCCAAAGGGTTTCACTGGCCAAGAACATAGTTCTGGGCGGTATGATGACTCAGTGGTTAGCACTGCTGCCTCACAGTGTCAGGGACCTGGGTTCAATTCCAGCCTTGAACGACTGTCTGTCTGGAGTTTGCACACGCTCCCCGTGTCTGTGCGGGTTTCCTCCGGGTGCTCAGGTTTCTTCCCACAGTCCAAAGATGGCAGATCAGGTGAATTGTCCACGCTAAAGTGTCCATAGTGTTCAGGGATGTGTAGTTTAGGTTCATTAGTCTGGGGTAAATGTAGAGTGGTGGGGTAGGGGAAAGGCTCTGGGTGGGCTACTCATCGGAGGGTTGGTGCAGACGTTCGGGCCAAAGGGCCTGTTTCCACACAGTAGGGATTCTATTCTATAACACTGGTTTGGGTTAAACACCTCTTGGATGCATTCATTCACTGACTGGGCAAGAGGGTCTTGAGGGACCTTAACCCACTTCCTGGAGGCTCATCTCTTCAAGGAGTGAGAGAATGCACCAACAGGAAGAAGCAGTTGCTGACAGACACCCAGGGAATCTTCAGCTCAGGGCAATCCAGAGATGCCCATCTGCATCAACCACCCTCTGCCATGGGCATGGGCATCATCATTAGATCAGACCAAGGAGGTTGTACCTTCAACAGTGCTAGAGACCCAGCAGGTCAGCATCCACCCTACCTTGGACCATGAGATGACCCACACCAAAGTCAACTGAAGCAAGGTGACCAAGCTATTGACAATGATCATTGTATCACAAGGTTTAGGATGAGGATTTTAAAAAATGACATTGGTCAATTCAGGGTCCGAATAATTAACTGGCATAGAGAAGAATTCAATGGGGGAAGAGCTGAATTGGACAGATTGGAACCAAAGGTGGGTAGCAATAGTTGAGCAATGGCCTATCTACAAACAGGAGATGGTTCAGGCACGGTTAATGTATATTCTCACGAAAGGGAAAGGAAGGACAAGCAAATCCACATCTCCCTGGATGACAAAGGAGATAGAAATTGCTACTGAAGAGAAAAGCATGCTTATGTCAGTACAGTTGAGTACGTAGTTGAAGGTTCAGAAGGGAGGTGAAGAAGCAAATATGAGAAGCAATGAGCAATTATGAAAGAAGACTGGCAGCTAACATAGAAATAAATCCTAAATTCCTCTATAAGCATTTCAGTAGTAAAGGGGTGGGAAAATGAGATGTTAGACTGATTAGACACCAAAAAGGGAAATTTCATTGAGAGGCAAGAGGCACTGAGTTGTTAATGAATACTCTGTATCTGTCTTTAGATACGAGGCAGATTCTGCCCAGGCCATGGCGTTAGAGGAGGCAACTCAGTCACTGGAAGGACTAAAATTGACAAGGAGGAGATATTGGATAAGCCATTGGTACTTACTGCTGGTAAGGCACCAAGCCTGCAAGCAGTGCATCAAGGCCATGAAGGAAAGGGAATGGAGAGACGCAAGGAGAATAATCTTTCAATCGTCCTTGGATTCAGAAGTGGCACCAGAGGATTGAAGACTTGCAAACATTACCCCCTTGTTCAAAAAAAAGGGGGCAATGGGAAATGGGGGGAAGCAATGGCCCACTGGTATTATTGCTCGACTATTATTTGAGAAACCCAGCTAACGTTCTGGGGACCCACGTTCGAATCCCACCATGGCAGATAGTGGAACTTGAATTCAATATGCTACACCCAGGACCCGGGTTTGACTCCAGCCTCAAGTGACTGTCTGTGTGGAGTTGGCACATTCTCCCCGTGTCTGTGTGTGGTTGCTCTGGTTTCTTCAAGCAGTCAAAGATGAGCAGGTCAGGTGGATTGGTCATGCCAAACGCAAGGTTACAGGAATGGGGTGGGTCTGGCGGGATGCTCTTCAGAGGGGCGGTGAGGCTTGACGGGCTAAATGGCCTGCTTTCACACTGTAGGGATACTAGGATATAAGTCGAAGGATTGGAAAGTCAAGCTTGAGAGGACATTCATATTTGCAACTTTTCGTGCCTCATAAAGTGCAGAAATGGGAAGCGGTTTGAGATGTAAACTCGCACACAGAGGCTGGTTAAGACAGTAGTTAGGTATTAAATGTGTCACAGTTGTGGTCTTAAAGAGCAGAAGAGGAAAACAGAGCACAGAAAGGCAGTGGACTGAGGCGCACAATAGGAATTCCCTGGCAAGCCTGTGTAGCCTTCAAAGCAACTAGAAGGGTTAAATACAATGTAGGAGCTAAGGTTAAATACTTCCCATCCATTACCATATGCTAAAGATGTGCTACAAGGAGACATCATCCAAGTGCTATGTTTTAAAAGATTATGTGGACTCCACATAAACATTTACTAAGATTTAACACAAAGGACATCTTGCCAAGGAAGAGAGGCCAGTTACAACAGCAATGTTGTACCTGCAGGCAGTAAAGAACCTGGATGGAGTCGCACAATCTGGATAGTTTTCACAGAGAAGTCAGATGGCCCAACTTAGGAGCGAGACAAAACTGTGTCTCTTCTGAATGCAAAGGTTACACAGGTTGGGACCCGACTCATTGGAACTTAGAAGAATGAGATGTGATCTCATTGAAACGTACAGGATTCTTAAGAAGCATGACAGGGTAAATGCTGAGAGGATAACATCCCTCATGGGAGAGTCTAGGGCCAGACAGCTTTGGCTCAGAATACTGTAAAGGGCTGCCAATTTAAAACTGTGATGAGGAGGGATCCCTTCTCTCAGAGGGCTGTGAGTCCTTGACACTCCTTGCCACAGGCAGCTATGGGGCAGAGTCCTTGTGCAGACCGTATATACTCCAGTAGTAGTCGGATGTCTTTGACTACTTTTTAAGGTTAGATTTATGGGGCCGACTATTACTTGGATACTACTTTTGAGGGGCTGAAATTCATGCCCGTCCAAATTCACACCGTATCATGAGCAGAAGCCCACCTGATCTCTAAACGAATAAAGAACAGGAAATGAATTATGGTAATTCTGAAAACCCGGAGCAGAGCACAACAGCCAGCGGACTGGAAGAGCGGAAGAACTGGCAGACTGGAAAACTGGAGCGGGATGTGATGGCCAGCACACTGACTCATAAATGTTGAACTGTTATCTGTGAAGAACTAGGGTTGACTTTTACACGGGATATATGGAAATTTCCAGGTTATTTGGCCAAAAATAGGGGGTCGAGTTTTACATGAGGTCGACTTCGACATAGAACATAGAACATAGAAAAATACAGCGCAGTACAGGCCCTTTGGCCCTCGATGTTGCGCTGACCCAAGCCCACCTAACCTACACTAGCCCACTATCCTCCATATGCCTATCCAATGCCTGTTTGAATGCCCATAAAGAGGGAGAGTCCACCCCTGCTACTGGCAGGGCATTCCATGGACTACTGGAGAGAATTTGATCTGCCTGAGGAGAAACACCTTGTTGTTCCCTTTCTGTTTTTTTTTAATTCCTCTCAACAAAGTGGGTGAGCTGAAAATCCATTGCTACCAATTAGGGAAAGTTCCTGAAGTAGATTTCTTGGAATCTATCCTATGGTTTAAAGAAAAAGGATTCAGTCTCTCCTTCTGTTCCAGGAACACTGCCCTTGAATGACTCAAACCTGACTCTCTTTTCCATAAATCATCTCTCTCGCAATGGCAGCAGATACTAACAACTTTGGTATCCTTTGCACTGATCACAACAAGACACATGGGAAGCAAGGTCATTCAAAGGACAATATAAGCAACTGGGAGCCATAAAAGATTAAAGTGCAGTATTTGTCAAAGTTTCAAATTTCACACAATCTACACTTTTGACGGTTGCGAACCACATGTGACATTGGTGTCCATTAATCTTTCTTTTCCCGCTGTTATGCTGGGTTATATCTCATTACTTCAACGGTGCTTGAGCAATTGGAACCGCAGATCATGCAGAAGGATGTCCACTCTGTCTGCCTAGGCTTTTAGCTTCATGTCTATCTCCTGTCTTTTCCCTGTAATCCTGCACATGGTTTCCATTTTAAAACATCATCCAAAAAACGCCCTCTGGCATGCCTCAGTAGAATCAGCCTCCACCACATTTCCAGGCAGCGCAATCAATATCCTAATTACTTCCTCTTTAAAAACAATAATTTCACACCTCACATTCACTTATTTTTTTGAATATTTTAACACACTGCCTTTTGGTTCTCATTCCATTTACAGGAAGACACCCTCACCTCATTCCAATCCCAGTGCCATTTGGGGCGATTCACAACTTATTGTTTTTCCCATGAGTTTAACTGTTTAGATTACTTAAGTGTGGAAACAGGCCCTTCGGCCCAACAAGTCCACACCGACCCGCCGAAGCGCAACCCACCCATACCCCTACATTTACCCCTTACCTAACACTACGGGCAATTTAGCATGGCCAATTCACCTGACCCGCACATCTTTGGACTGTGGGAGGAAACCGGAGCACCCGGTGGAAACCCACGCAGACACGGGGAGAACGTGCAAACTCCACACAGTCAGTCGCCTGAGGCGGGAATTGAACCCAGGTCCCTGGCGCTGTGAGGCAGCAGTGCTAACCACTGTGCCACCGTGCCGCCCGTAAATTACTTTGTCAAAAGGCAGTACCTTAAAATTAACACTCTGCAGAACTTGCATGTTTTTGTTTCTCTCAGTTGTGTGCTTTTTTGAAGGGTAGATGTATGTGCCTAATCCAAATTATTTGTCGATAATCACTGTTTCGTTCTTTATACAAGTTTGCCTTTGATTACAAACAGGTACTCGTCATTAACTGACGTAACCAGGCAGACCCATTCTTAAAATGCAACCTGACAGTTTTGTTCCCTGGAATTATTTGTTCTGCTCCAAGGCCCGATGTTGCAGTGTCTTCTGGAACTGTAAGAGAGTCTATTGGCACCTCGATAGCAAAAGTGAGACCTTTGAACGACTCCGCATTGAGGGAATGTTGTCTGACAGTCTGAGGCCTGGTAGTTGACCATATCGCCACTTTGGTTCCATTTGAAGATATTTGTATCCAAAGGTAAGGTGGGACTAGAAAAAGGAAACAGCCCACCCATCCAATCTCAGTTGTAGTAGAGGAAAGTTATTTAGGGAAAATAATGCCTGATAGTTACTAGTCCTGTAGCTCTCTGGTTTCTGGGATCACACTGAAATGACAGCGCGAACGACCTTGGACAAAATCACCCAAGTTGTGATTATTTAAGTTATGGCCTGGAGTTTATACTCCTCAGTGAGTGGATGAGTCTTGTAAAGTCCAGTGCCAGGTCTTTGTGCCATCCACCCATCTACCCCTGATCTGTATTAAATGGCATGAGTGGGTGATGGAGGCATTTAGCCACTGCCCTCCCATAGACTTACTGAGCCCCGAAATGGCTACTTCTGGGTCCTATCCCATCATTCCCCCTTACAACCATCAGGGAGTTAAATCAGAGTTGCTGATGTTTTTCCCATTTCCAGGCTCTTTTTTCTTTCACAAAACTTAGCATATTTCTCTAATCAACTGTTACTACACACCTTAGGAGCAGGTGAACCTTGAACCTGGGCCTCCTGGTACACAGGTAGGGATGCTACCACTGCACCACAAGAGGGCCCCTTGTACTGAGACCCAGATGGTAGTGGGATTTGCACCAACACCTCCAGACAGGCCGTAACCCAGATCCAGCACCTTAGACCAATGGGCCACACTCTGGATGACCCTTCCCTGAAGTGTACTGCAAGCAAATGTTGTTTGACCAACCTGATTGATGTAAAGGTGCAGGGGTGGGAATGGTTAAGGGTCCTGAGGGGTGAAGCTGTAAATTTGCACTTCCAACAGGTGAGAATAGCACCATTGGCTGAACTTTACACCTTTTTGACTTTGGACTGTGTTGCCTCCCTATCACAATATAATAGACACAAAATCACACGGCCCTCAGCTCAGAACCAATATGGCCGACAGTCTCTCACACTTACAGCCCCATTCTCTCACCCTAGTCACTTTTGGAACACCACGTCGTACAGTTTACCCAGCCTTAGCTCCATGCTCTCGAAGAATGCCTCACCCTGTCTTCAATGCCCATTGCCAAGTAGAGGGACATCACTACAGACAAAGAATCACACAGTTCCACACAGGAGCTTTTATATATATAGTCAGCAAACAAACAAACCAAAGAGAAACCACAATATGAACTGACAATGCAGGACAAATGTTGGAATTGTGACCCAATGACTCTTTTACATTCCATGTTGGTGTGCTGTTCCCAGCTCCACTGGGACTGGGAGAGTCGGAGAGTCAGAGAGGCATATAGCAGGGAAACAGACCCTTCAGTCCAATATGTCCATGCTGACCAGATATCCTCAACTAACCTAGTCCCATTTGGCAGCACTTGGCCCAAATCCCTCTCAACCCTTCCTATTCATATACTCATTCCGATGTGTTTTAAATGTTGTAATTGCACAAACCTCCACCACTTCCTCCGACAGCTCATTCCATACCAAAGCCTCCCTCTGTGTGAAAATTGTAACTTTGTTCCGAATAAAGTTGGGACTGTTTTGCTTTGGTACTAACTTGTGTTCCTATTGATTTGTCCGCTTTGGTACTGTGGGACACTTGGGCAAATTCATTCATAACACTCGGGTCGGAGTTGTCTCAACTGTTTTCAGCAGAGAGTAGACTACAGCCCCAAGTGGAGACCCATCACATTGAGCCTCACCTCCAACAGCCCTGCTGACCCCTGAACATTGACATTACACCTTAAAGATGCCACTCCTTCTCCTCTGTGCTCTCCCTCTGGAGGCCATGGTGGTCGTCAATGCCAATAATGCTATCTTCCATACCCTCCCATGCCCTTCAATGCTATCCCACATAGCCCTCCCTGTATATCTTGAGTTTCCAAACCGTCAATGTCCTTTTCCCTACCTTTATACCTGCTGTATTTTCTCCCGAGCCCTCCAGCCTCAGCTCCCACATCCTTATTGTTCATGATCCCATCCTGAAAAGCCAGTGGCTCCCTTCAGCCTCATTCATGATCAATAGACAAACCCTCACGACTGCATTCCCCTGACCAACTTCACAGGGCAGCTCCGAGATTTGACTGACCACAACTCTGACCACCATCTGTTCAATTTCCTGCCTGATGGCATGCCAATCTCCTGACCATGGGTCTAGACCTTGCAACACTGACTGTCACCATTTTTCCAAACCTTCCGACTGCAAGTGACCCAAGTAGCCAACTGACTGTAGCCAAGCCCCTGGACTGAGTACAGACTGTGCCCGTGATTGGTGACTCTGGGACCCCTCATACTCCTCTCCACTCCCCTCCATTCCCGACCAAAAACAGCATATGCCCCGCCCCCCCCCCACCCTCTTGACTGGACTGAGGATCACCCCTCACCCACTTTCTGATGTGACCAATTGGTTAAAAGAACATGTTGTGTGTTTGATGCACTGGCAGCTGGCATATGCTGTACAGCAAGATGCCCTGCTACAGCCCTGCCATCCTCAGCACTTCCGCCCCCACCCCCCCCCACCGACATATCCCTAATGATAACAGCCTGACTGTGTGTCTGCAGTAAAGAGCACATCAACGTGGCAGTACTGATAGCTTTCAGCTCAGGCTGAAACACCAACACGCCAACTGGCACAGCATGGTATGGTATGGCATGGCATGACAAGGCATGGAGGCTGGGAACAGGTAGGTAAATGGTAAGGGACTGAGTGCTAAGAGAGTTGTGAACAGCCTGTCTAACCCGAGGACTGGGATGTCTATCGCTGTGAACCATGTTTCCCTGCAGCAGCATTTCAGTCCTAGTTGCTAGCGTGTCCAGTAATGCGGGTCTGTGCTTCATGATCCCCTGAAATCATCAAGTATCTGCTTTGACCTCCATGCCAAGAATGGCACGATGGCTCAGTGGTTAGCACTGCTGCCTCACAACACCAGCATCCCAGGTTCAATTCCAGCCTTGGGTGACTGTCTGTGTGAAGTTGGCACATTCTCCCCATGTTTGTGTGGGCTTCCTCCCATGGACTTCAGTAATATGTTCGACAAGGTTCCCCATGGGAGACTGGATAGCAAGGTTAGATCTCATGGAATACAGGGAGAACTAGCCATTTGGATACAGAACTGGCTCAAAGGTAGAAGACAGAGGGTGGTGGTGGAGGGCTGTTTTCCAGACTGGAGGCCTGTGGCTAGTGGAGTGCCACAAGGATCGGTGCTGGGCCCTCTACTTTTTGTCATTTACGTAAATGATTTGATCGGCATGGACGGGTCTGTTTCCATGCTGTACATCTCTATAACTCTATGACTCTATGTGTAGGTCAGATGAATTAGTCATGCTAAATTGGCCATAGTGTTAGGTGCATTAGTGGTGGTTACTTTTCGGAGGGTCGGTGTGGGCTTGTTGGCCAAGGGACCTGTAGGGAATCTAATATAATCAAATTCTCGACATTTAGTTTGTAGGGCCTGCTTGGTTTGATAGGAAGGTGAATACTATTGAGGTCAGTTCTGGCATCAATAAGACTTTTAACATGCCTAGGGAGAAATATGCTTTGCAAACGCTTGGAAGGTGGAGTGAATTACTCATGACTTTGAGATTTCACTGAAATTGGAAGATTCTGACCCAGGAGTTTGTCATGGGGCAGATAAGTGGTCCTGTTAGTTTAACTGGTATGGTCAGTTAGTTCAGATGATTGATAGCATTGCATAAAGGAGAACCCGGATTTTGGAATTGAGTACAGATGAGAATGAGATCAAATATTCCAAATCCTCTCTGTCCAACAGATAAGTAAACCATTAAAAACAAAGGAAATGGTTTGGTGTTGGAAATTCTTCTCTCTGACTTTACAACTCACACGATGCCAGCATTTGTCCTGCATTGTCAGTATGTATGTGTGAGATCGAACATGGAAAAAATATTTCACAAATCTTCAAACTAACATCGAGAGAAAAAATGAGAGGAGGGGAAGAGAGAAAATAAATGAGTGGAACGAAATATTGGGAGCTAAAAGGGCTAGCCTTACATTTTATTTCAAGGGGTTATCTTAATTAAAGGAAGTATTTTCTAAAATTGACCATTTAGTGATTATGCAACCATCATTTGTTCAGGTTATTATACATATTTTGTAATTGTTACTTTAGATAATGCTGTCAGGTATTTAGCAAGACAATTTAGCTGAACTTGAGGGGCACCAGTATCCTTGGGGGGAGGTTTGCTAGTGCTCTTTCGGGGGGTTTAAACAAACTCTGCAGGGGCATGGGAACCTAGACTGTAGTTTTAGGGTGCAGGACCTGGGGTGTAGGGAGGTTAGGAACCAGGCATCAATCTCGAAGATAAACAGGAAGGTGGCTTGAAGTGTGTATACTTCAATGCGAGAAGTATACGAAATAAGGTAGGTGAACTTGCAGTGTGGGTTGGTACTTGGGAGTTCGATGTTGTGGCTATTACGGAGACATGGGTAGAAGAGGGCCAAGATTGGTTGTTGCAGGTTCCAGGGTTTAAATGTTTTAGTAGGGTCAGAGGTGGGGGTAAAAGAGGGGGAGGTGTGGCATAGCTTGTCAAGGATAGTATTACAGCGGTGGAAAGGATGATGGATGAAGACTCGCCTTCTGAGGTAGTTTGGGCTGAGGTTAGAAATAGGAAAGGTGAGGTCACCCTGTTAGGAGTTTGCTACAGGCCTCCTAATAGTCCTAGAGATGTAGAAGAAAGGATTGCGAGGATGATTCAGGAGAAGAGTGGAAGTAATAGGGTGGTTGTTATGGGGGCTTTAACTTTCCAGATATTGGCTGGGAAAGCTATAGCTCCAGTACGTTAGATGGGTCGGTGTTTGCCCAATGTGTGCAGGAGGGTTTCCTGACACAATATGTAGACAGGCCAACAAGAGGTGAGGCCATACTGGATTTGGTTCTGGGTAACGAACCAGGCCAGGTGTTAGAATTGGAGGTAGGTGAACACTTTGGGGACAGTGACCACAATTTGGTGACTTTTACTCTAGTGATGGAGAGGGATAAGTGTGCACTACAGAGCAAGAGTTATAGCTGGGGGCAGGGAAATTATGATGCAGTGAAACATGACTTAGGATGTGTGGCTTGGAAAAGTAGGCTTCAAGGGAAGGGTGCAATCGATATGTGGAGCTTGTTCAAGGAGCAACTACTGAGTGTCCTTGATAAGTATGTACCTGTCAGGCAGGGAGGAAAGGGTCGGATGAGGGAGCTGTGGTTTAATAAGGAATTGGAATCCCTTGTTAAAGGGAAGAGGGCGGCCTATGTAAAGATGAGGCGTGAAGGTTCAATTGGGGCGATTGAGAGTTATAAGGTAGCCAGGAAGGATCGAAAGAGAGAGCTAAGAGCAGCAAGGAGGGGACATGAAAAGTCCTTGGTTGGTAGGATTAGGGAAAGCCCAAAGGCTTTCTATAGGTATGTCAGGAATAAAAGAATGACTACGGTAGGAATAGGTCCAGTCAAGGATAGTAGTGGGAAGTTGCGTGTGGAGGCTGAAGAGATTGGGGAGACACTGAATGAATACTTTTCGTCAGTATTCACTTAGGAACAGGACATTGTTGCCGATGTGAATATTGAGTCACAATTAATTAGAATGGATGGCTTTGAGATATGTAGGGAAGAGGTGTTGGAAATTCTGGAAAGGCTGAATGTAGATAAGTCCCCTGAGCCCGATGGCATTTATCCTAGGATTCTCTGGGAAGCAAGGCAGGAGATTGCAGAGCCATTGGCCTTGATTTTTATGTCCTCGTTGTCTACAGAAATAGTGCCAGAAGGCTGGAGGATAGCAAATGTGGTTCCCTTGTTCAAGAAGGGGAGTAGGGATAACCCTAGTAACTATAGGCCAGTGAGTCTTACCTCTGTTGTGGGCAAAGTCTTAGAGAGAATTGAAAGGGATAGAATTTATGAACATCTGGATAGGAATAATGTGATCAAGGATAGTCATCATGGTTTTGTGAAGGGCAGGTCGTGCCTCACAAATCTTACTGAATTCTTTGAGAAGGTGACTAAGGAGGTGGACGAGGGTAAAGCGGTTGATGTGGTGTATATGGATTTTAGTAAGGCGTTTGATAAGGTTCCCCATGGTAGGCTACTGCAAAAAATATGGAGGTATGGCATTGAGGGGGAGTTGGAGGTTTGGATTAGGAATTGGCTGGCTGGAAGAAGACAGAGGGTAGTAGTTGATGGTAAAGGTTCATCTTGGAGTGCAGTTACCAGCGGTATTCTGCAAGGATCTGTTTTGGGACTATTGCTGTTTGTCATTTTTATAAATGACCTGGAGGAGGGGCTAGAACGTTGGGTGAGTAAGTTTGCGGATGATACGAAAGTCGGTGGAGTTGTTGACAGTGAGGAAGGATGTGGCAGGTTACAGCGGGATATAGATAAGCTGCAGAGCTGGACAGAAAGGTGGCAAATGGAGTTCAATGTAGGTAAGTGTGAAGTGATTCACTTTGGTAAGAGTAACAAGAAGATGGAGTACTGGGCTAATGGTCAGATACTTGGTAGTGTGGATGAGCAGAGGGATCTTGGTGTCCATGTTCACAGATCTCTGAAAGTTGCCACCCAGTGTATATAGTGCTGTGAAGAAGGCATATGGCATACTGGCTTTTATTGGTAGAGGAATTGAGTTCCAGAGTCTTGAGGTAATGTTGCAGTAGTATAAGACTCTGGTGCGGCCGCATCTGGAGTATTGTGTGCAGTTTTGGTTGCCATACTATCGGAAGAATGTGGAGGCACTGGAACGGGTGCAGAGGAGGTTTACCAGGATGTTGCCTGGTATGGTAGGAAGATCGTATGAGGAAAGGCTGAGGCACTTGGGGCTGTTTTCATTGGAGAAAAGAAGGTTTAGGGGTGACTTGATAGAGGTGTACAAGATGATTAGGGGTTTAGATAGGGTTGACCATGAGAACCTTTTTCCACGTATGGAGTCAGATATTACGAGGGGGCATAGCTTTAAATTAAGGGGTGGTAGGTATAGGACAGATGTTAGGGGTAGGTTCTTTACTCAGCAAGTCGTGAGTTCATGGAATGCCCTGCCAGTAGCAGTGGTGGACTCTCCCTCTTTATGGGCATTTAAACGGGCATTGGATAGGTATATGGAGGATAGTGGGCTAGTGTAGGTTAGGTGGACTTGGATCGGCGCAAGATCGAGGGCCGAAGGGCCTGTAGTGCGCTGTATTTTTTTATGTTCTATGTTCTATGTTCTAATAAATTATCTCTTTCAGTGACAATGCCTTGGTTGAATCATGCACCTGTTCCCAGCTCTCACAGAAACATAGAGGATAGGAGCAGGAGGAAGCCATTCGGTCCTTCGAGCCTGTTCCACCAATCATCACTGTCATGGCAGATCATCCAACTCAATTGCCCAATCCTGACCTCTGAACATAACCTGTGATCCCATCCGCCCAAAGTGCCACATCCAGCAACCTCTTGAATACATTCAATGATTTGGCATCAACTACTTCCTGTGGTAATGAATTCCACAGGCTCAGCACTCTCTGGGTGAAGAAATGTCTCCTCACCTCCATCCTAAATGGCCCACCCCAAATCCTCAGATTATGGCCCCTGGTTCTGGATACACCAACCATGCTTGGCCATTTTCTTCAGGACCCTCTCAGGCAGAGGTCAGCTTGTTGCAGCTAATACAATGAGTAAGACCAGATCATAAGGGATGATTCAGAGGATCAAGGAAAGTGCGTGAGTAATCATTAATAGGAAAGCAACAGCTTTTAGCTATGAAGGGCAAATATCAGTAAGTGGGATAATGTGTCTTTTGCAAATCTAGAAAGGGGGATTCTAGGAAGACCTCCAGAAGTCCCAAGGGCAATGAGTGGTTATCTCAACTGCCACAGGGGATGAGAAAGGCCTGCTATTGTTGCAAAGCATAGGACCTTTATTTGCAAAGGTCACTTTTGTGTTCCTGTTTCAGAGTCTGGAACACAGCTGTCCATTTCGTCTCTAACAGATTGTTGTGAACAAATGTTCCAGAGTAGTCTTCAAAATGCCTTTGGCAATGATATGAGGTATTAAATGCTCCATGCGTAGATTTTGAGAAATCCATTAAGTCTGTGCAGTAATCCCCTGAGAATGTCTACAAATAGGTGCTGTGAAAGTACTCTTGGCCAATTATGGAAAAGTAATCTAAATGATGAAATACTCCAAGAAAGCAGAAAGATGAAGGAAACAGCAATATTCCTTGGAAAAAGCATTATGGCAGGGATGGCTACTTGGGGTATCACATTGCCAAATGCTTTTTACAACGTAGTGTACAAGAAATTGTTATTAGGAAAACAGAAAAGATTACAATATAGTTACAACAAAGGAACAAGTTTTTTTTTATATGCAAGCTATCACTAATGACTCAATCGATAACATGCCCTTTTGTGTGTCAGAAGGTTGAGTGTTCAAATCCACTTGTACAGAAATGTCAAGCTGACACACCAGTGCGATACTGAGGGAGTGCTGCACAGAGAGAGTGCATGCCCTTTCAGAGATGCCCCCTCTAAGTTCCCATGAATCTACTTCAAAGAGCAAAAGAGTTCATCTTCTGAGCAAGAGTACAGTCATCCAAAAGCTGGAAATCTGGCATTAAAAACAGAAAGTGCAGCAGGTCTTGTGGAGAAGGAATGAGGGTTGATGAAAGGTTTCTCTTCACAGATATGGTACCAGACCGACTGAGTATTTCTAACGTCATCTGATTTTCTTTTTAACGACCCCTACCCCCCAAGAGTCCTGGCTGATATTTACCAATTCATTTAGGTGGGGAGATAGTGACAATGTCACTGAGCTGATGGTGGTGGAAGCTCAGGCTCATGTTTTGGGAGTGTGAGCTCAAATTCTACTGTGGCAAGGGGTGAAATTAAACTCATCTGGAATGGAAAGATCAGCTCAGTAAAACTGACCATTCCCGATGAAGGGCTTTTGCCCGAAACGTTGATTTTCCTGCTTCTCGGATGCTGCCTGACCTGCTGTGCTTTTCCAGCATCACTCTAATGTTGACTCTAATCCCCAGCATCGGTAGTACTCAAAAGTGACCATGAAACAATCAGTGATCTGTTAACCTGCTACCTAAGAGCTGATAAGGACTGTTGTGGCATGAAGAGACAACCTTCATGTTCAGAGGTTCCAGAGGTGTGTAATGATACATCTGATCAGGCGAAATTGAAAATATAAGAATGAAGAGTGTGTTATCCTTTAAATAGTCCCAAGACACTAATGAGACAAAGGAATAAGTAAATTAATTAGGTAAGACTTGTATTATAGAGGTCAATTTGCATTCAATATATTTCTGAATTGTATAAAAATAATTAGGAACAAATAATCAATTTTAAATCAAACTAATCCATCAGTTACTAAATACTTGGTCTTGTGATTATACTTATAACTATTATAAATTAATAAAGAAACAAAATTGGAAACTCATTGTCTGTATTGACAAGAATGAAAGAGTTTGTGCTCAGCGAGACCATTTTGGATTATACATCTGTAACAAATTTTACTGAATTGAGTCACTTGGGCCAGAACTGAGCCAGAATAGAAATTGTTATGGCCCCATCTGATAGCTCAGAAAGGTGGAGGAATTTCTGGGCAGTTTTAACTGGACACAATCTCACCCGAAAGAAAATTACTCAGTTTGGGAAGCAAGGGTGGTACTGTTAGCCAGCCATATGAAGCAGAGACTGAGACAGTTGGAAAAGATAGTTATACACACAGTGGTTCTGTTGAGCAGGTAGTACATTGTAGTTTGCCTATGAAGACAAGGAGGAAGGCTATGGGCAGGCATATACAAAGCAGACCAAGGTTCTGTGGCTCAGGAGGTTCTCCAAGGCTGTGGGAAACTAGCTTAGGGGCAAGGAGGAGAATAGAAATGTGGCAGTGGTAAGAGATTCTGTAAATGGGAGATTAGAGAGTACCTTATGCAGTTCTGAGGACTGTTGTCAATCCCCAACTAGAAGGTGTAGGTTTAAGGTGAGTGGGGAAAGATTCAAAAAGGATCTAAGGGGAAATGCTTTGACACAAAGGGTGGTGTGTGAATGGAATGAGCTGGTACAATTACAACATTTAAAAGGCATCTGGATGGGTATATGAATAGGAAGGGTTTAGAGGGATGTGGGCCAAGTGCTGGCAATTGGGATTAGATTAGTTTAGGATATCTGGTCGGCATGGATGAGTTGGGCCGAAGGGTTTGCTTCTCAGCTGTACATCTCTGTGACTCTATAAACCTGGTTTGCTGTGAATGGAATATCTTGAATTAGTTAAAAAAAGAATTTCTACAGGGAGGGGAGATGAATCCAATGGTTCCTATTCCTTGTTGGAGTACAAATATAGGAACAAGGGTGTGGTTCTGTCTCAGGAATGAAAGAACGAAGAAATGAGGAGGAGGGTCATAGTTTCTGCATAATTGCCACAGCAACAAGTAAACAGTCCTAAACATAATCAGATCAAGTGAGCTAGGGCTTAGCAAAAGGGATGGTTTGGGGGAAAAAAAAAGCTTCCTTTTCACAAGAGTGAGTGTGTGTGTGTGTGGTGGGGGGGTGGGGTGGGGTTCTGGTTGAAAAACGAGTAGTTCAGGGAAAGAGAACAAAGGACAGACTAAAAAACAACGTCGTGACCTGGGGACAACTGGTGTTACAGAACAGAAGCACAAAAATATGGTTAAACAAGAGTATGAGTGACTCCAGTTAAAAATGAGTCAGCTAAACAGCAATGCAAATAGTGTTTGTCACAAACAGTGGAGCTGAAGGAAGTAAGTTTGTGGCAAGGAATCAGATATGATTCAGTATCTGGGTCGTAGCTAGAGAAAAATTGGCTACTGGAATTAGACTTGCAGAGGTTAACTTATTGAGAACTGACAAAGACGGAAATTGGAGAGGTGGACCTGCTGTACAGGTGACAATATGGCATCAGAAAAATAGTGACCACTTGAAATACAGGAGCACTGGTTAGCACAGCTACCTCACAGCTTCAGGGACCTGGGTTTGATTCCCGTCTCGGGCGACTGTCAGAGTGGAGTTTGCACATTCTTCTCGTATCTGCGTGGGTTTCCTCCGGGTGCTCTGCTTTCCTCCCACAGTCCAAAGATGTGCAGGTTAGGGTGCATCGACTATGCTAAATTATCCATCGTGTTCAGGGATGTGTAGGTTAGGTACATTAGTCATTTCTGATGAAGGGCTTAAATCCAAAATATCGATTCTCCTGCTCCTCGGATGCTGCCTGACCTGCTATGCTTTTCCAGCACCACATTCTCAACTCTGATCTCCAGCATTAGTCAGGGAGATGTAGAAAAATTGGGTTGGGGAATGGGTCTGAATGGGTCACTCTTCAGAGGGTGGTGTGGACTTGTTGGGCCAAATGGCCTGTTTCCACACTGTAGGGATTCTATAATTCTATGAAATATAAATCATATGAATCAGGATGACATGAGACAGGATCAGAGACACTAGTTGGGTTATCTACAGGCCATCTAATCATGAAAGGGAGATGGAAGAGGAAATATACAAACACATTTGAGAAATGAGAAATAGACATGGAATGATAAACATGCAAGATTTAAAACCATTCCAAAATTAATTGACTAGAAGAGGTAAGTAGAGAGGCTAGAATTCTACTTTTGTCCTTTTAAACACAGTATGGGAAAAGCTCAGTAATAGGACTGGTGGGTAGCTAATTTTACTTTAGAAAAGATGGAGGTTATGCCCAGGAACTAGAACGTTGTAGATTCTTGGACAGGTTCTATAATAGGGCCTCTGAATAAGCAAACAGTTGCTTTCAGCTACCAAGTCCCAGCATGTTTGCAGTAAATAGGAAGAATCTGGTAATACCTCACACTCAGTCTGAGGGATGTGAGAGAGACCAACACTTCATTCAGGCTTTTCAGTGGCTTGAACCTTTTAGGTTGAAAGCCATTATTGTCAACAGTTTCTGGACTGTCTTTGAACATCTAGGGCAGAGGTTCAGTGTATGTTTGATCTTTTGGCATGGATTTTGTGGTCAGTGATGAAGTGACCCTGCAGAAAACTTCCCATCAAGACATAATGATTTTTGTATTGTGGTTTTCCCTTTTCCTGGCCACGGTTTACATAGGCACCAGGCCAAGGGAATCAATTGCATGTGCAACAGCAGTGATACCAACAAACAGGATCTTCAATTAATGAGCACTGAAGCCATCAACAGTAAACTAGGAAGTTGAAACCACTGAACATCTTCACTTCTATTTATATTTTCAGATATAAAAAATAAATAACAATGATAGCACTAATATAAGAGCTAAAACAAAGATCTAAATGACAAAAAAGTTTATTTAAAAAAACGAGCATTTATTCTAATCGTAACTAAGATTGTTGGCATTTTACAGTTATTAAATAAGCTTTCCAGGGCTTATGAAGCTGTCTGTCAAATAATAAACTACTTTGTGCAAAAAATATGGCCGCAGTCCAAAGGCAGAAACCCTGTGTAACTTACATTTAAAAACCATTATACATGGACTTAGCAGTCAGGCTAAAAACTTGAAAACATGTGGCAGTCATGTCATAATTAAAATAAATTCATCAAGTAACAGGGATAGGATATTAAAAGAAGAATGTTGGATTAAAGTGATATTAAACTTGCAAACGTGCATAAGATTTCTATATTGCAGCCGCTGGAGTACAATTGATTTTATCATTGAAACACTTCATTGAGACTCAAACCATGAAAAGAATTTGGAATCTTTCGACCTTGCATCTTACAGATTCATAGAGTCATACAGTACGGAAACAGATCCTTCAGCCCAACTTGTCCATGCCTCTCAGTTGCTGTGATTTCTTTGGGCGTGGTGCTGGTAGCCAGCTCTAAATTTGGGATTGTAAAAAGGGATTTTTTGAGCACTTCCTTTGGAAATATTAAAATATAAACGTTTTTCAATGTCACCAATTTTTTCTGTTTTATTTTGAGCTAATAGTGCACATGCCTCTGGTTAGAAGGTGTGGTACAACCCCCACTCCAGTAACTGGAGAACAAAATCTAGGCTGATACTTAGGCAGCATGACCAGAAATGGAGAGGGTAGTGCTGGAAAAGCACAGCAGGTCAGGCAGCATCCAAGGAGCAGAAGAAGCCCTTCATCAGAAATGAGGCTTGTGGGCCGCGGGGGGCTGAGAGATAAATTGGAGGGTGGTGGGGCTCGGGTGTAGGTAGCTGGGAATGTGATCGGTAGATGAAGATGCGTGTGGATGTGATTGGTCAGAGGGGAGGGTGGAGCGGATAGGTAGGAAGGAAGCAAGATGGACTGTTAGGATCAGTCAAGGGTGTGATGCCAAGTTGGAGGCTTGGAAGTGGGATAAGGTAGGGGGAGGGGAAATGAGGAAACTCACATTGATCCCATGTGGTTGCAGGGTCCCCAGGCAGAGGATGAGGCGTTGTTCCTCCAGGCACCGCTGGGTAAAGGTTTGGTGATGGAGGAGGCCCATGACCTGCAAGTCATTGGTGGAATGGGAGGGGGAGTTAAAATGCTCTGCCATAGGGCAGTGTGGTTGGTTGGTGCGTGAGTCCCAGAAATGTTCTCTGAAACGATCTGCAAGTTGGCGTCTTGTCTCCCCAATGTAGAGGAGATTCCCAGCTCCTTTCCTCTCAGCCCTATCCCCTTCCCATTTATCACTGAGCACCCCCCTGCTCCACAAGCCTCATTCATGATGAAAGGTTTATGCCCGAAACATTGACTCGCCTGATCCTCAGATGCTGCCTGACTGGCTGTGCTTTTCCAGCACTACACTCTCGCCTCTGATCGCAGCATCTTCAATTCCCACTTTCTCCTAGCATGACTGGAAATGCCATCATTTGACTGGCGTGTGGAACTGAGGCCACATCTGCTCCCTGACATGAACGTACAACCAATCAATCTCAAAGAAGCTAAGGGAGTCATTCTTGGTTTCCTTGCTAATATTTATCCTAAATTTCTATTTTAATTCATTTTTGTGGGATGTGGGTGTTGCTGGCTGGCCAGTATTTATCGCCCGATCCCAGTTGCCCTTGAGAAGTTGGTGATGAGCTGTCTATGTGAACCACTGCAGGCCACCTGCTGTGGGTTGGCCCACAATACCATTAAGGAGGGAATTTCAGGATTTTGCCCCAGAGACACTGAAGGAACAATGATATATTTCCAAGCCAGGATGGTAAATGGCTTGGAGGGGAATTGAAAGTGGTGGTGTTCCCATACATCTGCTGATCTTATCCTTTTAGGTGGAAGTGATCATGTGTTTGGAAAGTGCTGTCTGAGGGTCTGTAGTGAATTTCTGCAATGTATCTTTTAGATGGTACATATTGCTATACTACTGAGTGTAAGTGCTGGAGGGAGTGGATGCTTGTGAATGTGGTACCAAGTAAGTGAGCTGCTTTGTCCTGGATGGTGTCAAGCTTCTTGAGTGTGTTGGAAGTGCACTCATCCAGGCAAGTGGGGAGTATTCCATCACACTCCTGACTTGTGTCATGTATATGGTGGACAGGCTTTCGGGAGTCAGGAGGTGAGTTACTCACCACAATTTTCCCAGCCTCTGACATGCTCTTGTAGCCACTGTATTTATGTAGTGAGTCTAGTTAAGTTTATGATCAATGATAACTCCCAGAATGTTGATTGTGGGGCATTCAGTGATGCTAACACCCTTGAACGTTAAGGGGTGATGATGAGGTGGTGATGGTCACAGTCTGGCATTTGTGTGATGCAAATGTTACTTGCCACTTGTCTGGATATTGTCCAGATCTTGTTGCATTTGAATATGGACTGCTTCAGTATCTGAGGAGCTGTGAATGGTGCTGAACATTGTGCAATCATTGGCAAACATCCCCACTTCTGACCTTATGGTGGAGAAAAGGTCATTGATGAAGCAACTGAAGATGGTTGGCCAAGGACACAACCCTGAGGAACTCCTGTAGAGATGACCTGGAGCTGAGATGACCGACCTCCAACAACCACAAGCATTATTCTATGTGTCTAACCACTGGAGAATTTGCCTCTGATACCCATTGATTCCAGTTTTGCTAGGGCTCCTTGATGCCACACTTGGTCGAATGCAGCCTTGATGTCAAGGGCTGTCACTCTCACCTCCCCTCTGGAATTCAGCTCTTTTGTCCATGTTTGAGCCAAGGCTATAATGAGGTCAGGAGCTGAGTGGCCCTGGCAGAACCTAAACTGGGCGTCACTGAGTAGGTTATTACTGAGCAGGTACTGCTTGGTAGCACTGTTGATGACACCTTCCATCACTTTACTGACGATCAAGAGTAGACTGATAGGGCTGCAATTGGCTGAGTTAGATTTGTCCAGCTTTTTATGTACCAGACATACCTGGACAATTTTCCACATTGTCGGTAGATGCCAATGTTGTAACAATACAAGGGGAGCGGCAAGTTCTGGAGCACAAGTCTTCAGTACTATTACCAGAATGTTGTCAGGGCCCATAACTTTTGCAGCATATTGTGTCTCCAACTGTTTCTTGAAATCACAGGAAGTGAATGAAATTGGCTGAAGACTGGTATCTGTGATGCTGGGGACCACTGGAAGAGGCTGAGATGGATCACCCACTCGGCACTTCTGGCTGAAGATTGCTGTGAAAAAAACTCAGTCTTATTTGATGTACTGTCCTCTTCTATCATTGAGGATGGGGATATATGTGCAGCCTCCTCCTCAGTGCGTTGTCCAGTTGTTCACCACCATTCACAACTGGATGTGGCAATACTGCAGAACTTAGATATGATCCGCTGGTTGTGAAATCGCTTAGCTCTGTCGATCACTTGCCGCTTATGCTGTTTGGCATGCTAGTAGTCTTGTTTGGTGGCTTCACCAGGTATGCCTGGTGCTGCTCCTGGCATGCCCTCCTGCACTGTCCATTGACCAGGGTTGATCCTCTGGCTTGATGGTGATGGTTGAGTGGGGGATATGCTGGGCCATGAGGTTACAGATTGTGCTGGAGTACAATTCTGTTGCTGCTGATAGCCCACAGTGCCTCATGAATTCCCAGTCTTGAGTTGCTAGATCTGTTCAAAGTCTGTCCCATTTAGTATGGTGACTGTGCTATACAATATGGTGAGGTTATTCTCAATGTGAAGGCGAGACTTCGTCTCCACAAGGACAGTGCGGTGATTGCTCTTATTGATACTGTCATGGACAAATGCATCTGCATCTAGCAGATTGCGACAGATGAGGTCAAGTATGTTTTTCTCTTGTTGGTTCCCTCACCACCTGCTGCAGACCCAGTCTAGCAACTATGTCCAATTAACATCACAAAATATAGGTTATGTGGTCATTGCTACAGCATCAAAGCTTGAGTCTGGCACGCTAAGAAGACAGGGTATACATCATCACATGTCATAACATGTCACTTGGTCTTGCTCAGATTGGTGGTCTCCAGAGAGATGAAAGCATAGCTTTTATTCCTTAAATTCCTTTTGTCTTTACCTCAGCAGACTCTGTGAATATTCGTCAGCCACACAAGACCAAAAATATTCTAATTATCACAGATTTCTGGAAATTTGTTGTCAGATTGGCAGCGACATTTCTTGCATTGCAACACTAACAAATTACTTTGTTGGCCCTCAACTAATTGGGAACGTTCTGAGGCCATGTAAGTCTTCCTCTCTTTACAAACACAGCCTTAGAATTTGAATTTCTTTACTTTGATTTGCTACTTAAGTAACTGTGGCATGGTGGCTAAGTGGTTAGCACTGCTGCCTCACAGCGCCAGGGACCCAGGTTTGATTCTAGCCTTGGGTGACTGTCTGTGCGGAGTTTACACATTCTCCCCATGTCTGTGTGGGTTTCCTCTGGGTGCTCTGGTTATCTCCCAGAGATGTGCAGTTTAGGTGAATTGGCCATGCTAAATTGCCCACGGTGTTCAGGGATGTGTAGTTAAATGCATTAGTCAGGGTAAATATAGAGTAATAGGGAATGGATCTGGGTGGTTTACACATCGGAGGGTTGGTGTGGACTTGTTGGGCTGAAGGTCCTGTTTCCACACTGTAGGGGTTCTATAAAGCACACACTTTGGAACATGGCTCCCTCCGTGTCTCTGCCTATCAATGATAGAACATTGCTCTTCATATTATATGAAGGTATACAAGGTAATGAGAGGCATGGATAGAGCCAATAGCCAGAGACTTTTCCCCAGGGCAGGATTGACTGGTAAAAGGGGTCATAGTTTTAAGATATTCGGAGAAAGGTATAGAGGGGTAAGTCTTTTACATAGAGAGTTGTGAATGCATGGAATGCGTTGCCAGAGGTGGTGGTGGAAGGAGAGTCATTAGGGACATTGAAGCGACTGTTGGACATGCACATGGACAGCAGTGAATTGGGGGGTGTGTAGGTTAGGTTATTTTATTTTATATTAGGATTAATCCTAATCCTAATAGGGCCTGTTCTGTGCTGTTCTTTTCTATGTTCTATATTCTATGTTGAGGTCCCAATGATGGTGCTTGCTGAGACAAATGCCACCACTGAGACTTGCAACAGCATCGCAACATCTGAAATGTACACATGTGTGTACACCTGCTGTAGGAGTGAGAAGCTGGGGTGTTTAACAATGTGTTATGAATCAGCCTGCACCAATGGACTTGCTAAACCTCTTGGTAAAGTGGTAGGGATTCCTACTTCATGAATTTGGCCCAAAAGTAGTTTCTTATTTTATGTGGATTCTTTTAAAACTGGTATTAGCAGGCTTAAAGGCTTATATCAACACCGTTAAACTATATGCAAAATTATAGATGGAAGGGATGATAAGCAGAGATGACTGTTTACTGTTGACTCAACCAAGGATACTTGGAAACAAAATAGTCAATGTGTGTTACGTTTTTCCACCGCCTTTCACCACAGTGGAAGAGTGCCGTTAATCTGAATCAATATCATCCATGGAAGCTTGATGGCAGCCTATGCAGTGGGAGGAAATACAGTTAGCAGCCAACCATTGTTCAAATATTAAACTGGGCAGGTTAATCTTGATTGGTGAAGGCATTCCTCTGATAAATGTATCAAAGAGAAGCTGGTACTGTTTTATTGTGTTGAAACAGGTACAGTGTGATTGCAAATTCTTTCAGTCTGTCAAGAACAGGGCCCTGTGTATCAATCGATGTAGCTTTCCGTAGGCACAAGCGTGCCACATTGTGAGCCCAAATGACAATCCCCTAATTGATCCCCTGGGTAATTCTTAGCATGTTCAGGATTATTTAGCAAATCTTGTGCAATAGAGGCATAGTGGCAGCAAATGAGTTTAATTACCAACTAGTAATGTTTGCCATCACATCATGTCAACACAAAGAGCAATCTACTTATTATTAAACCCTATGTCTACACCTCCACCACTCCCAGAGTATTGACAATTAACCTCACTTCGATAGCCTCCCTATGCCCCTGCCATCTAATATAGACAACCCAGATACACATCTCCCCGTGCCAAAGTGCTAACACCACATGGAGAGTCACCCAAGGGTGGAATGGAACATGGTTCCCTGACTCTGTGAGGCAGCAGTGCTAACCTCTGTGCCACCGTGTTCGAGATTCCCCCGTGAAAGGGAGCATTTTCCCAACTTGCCTGCCAATGAAAATAGGCTCAACTCTTTCATATATGAACGTTTATTAATCCCAGGAAGCAACAGAATGAAGCTTCTCTGAACTGCCTCCAATGCAAGTGTAAAGGTCCTTAAATAAGGAGGTGAACACAGTTGTATAGTACTCCTGGTGTGGTCTCACCATTGTCCTGAATCATTGGAGCAAGACTCTCCTACTCTTATGCATCGATTCCTTTGAAAAAAAGGCTAACATTTGCCTTCTGAAGAATTTGCTGTACTTGCATACTATAGTTCTTGTTTTGATTGACACCTGCCTGTAAACTGACATTCTTCAAGTGCAACATTACAGAGAAAAAGAAAACAACAGGAAATTCAGATAAATGCAAGGTGTTGCATTTTGGAAAGGCAAATCTTAGCAGGACTTATACGCTTAATGGTAAGGTCCTGGGGAGTGGTTCTGACCAGAGAGACCTTGGAGTGCATGTTCATAGTTCCATGAAAGTGGAGTCTCAGGTAGGTAGGATAATGAAGAAGGCTTTTGGTATGCTTTCCTTTATTGGTCAGAGTATTGAATATTGGAATTGGGACGTCATGTTGCTGCTGTACAGAATGTTGGTTAGGTTACTCTTGGAATATTGTGTGCAATTCTGGTCTTCCTCCTATCGAAGGATGTTGTGAAACTTGAAAGTGTTCAGAAAAGATTTACAAGAATTTTGCCAGGGTTGGAAGATCTGAGCTACTGGGAGAGGCTGAATAGGCTGGGGCTGTTTTCCCAGGAGCGTCGAAGGCTGAGGGATGACCTAATAGAGGTTTATAAAATTATGAGGGGCATGAATCGGATAAATAGACAAGATATTTTCCTGGGTGGGAGAGAAGGGCAAGATATAAAAGCAGAGGGTGGTGTGTGTATGGAATGAGCTGCCAGAGGAAGTAGTGGAGCCTGGTACAATTACAACATTTAAAAAAACATCTGGATGGGTATAGGAATAGGAAAGGTTTGAAGGAATATGGGCCGGGTGCTGGCAAGTGGGATTAGAGTGGGTTGGGATATCTGGTCGGCATGGACGGGTTGGACTGAAGGGTCTGTTTCCATGCTGTACATCACAATGACTCTCTGACTCTATAACTAATACCTGCTTTAATGCTCCATTTTCCTTGAAAGGTTCTTACTTTTATGTTCAGGGCAACACAACTTCTAAATTAAAGTACAGCCCATTTTGAATGTTGAACCAAGTAAGCAACACAGTACTACTTAGGAGCACCATCCATCACCACATGTTTACCAATTGTAGAGAATCCCTTTGCTTTGCTCATTAGCCTATTCGGAGTCCTATTTCCTCATCGGCTTATTTCCAGTCCCATTCCTTTGTCATCCCCAGTGGTCACTTCCACAGTTTCTGACACAGCTTCTGGAATCATCCTTCACTATGGAAGCCAAGAATTCCCTTTGAAAGGATGTTCTATCTTCTAGCTGCACTGCTCTCCTTGCTGATGTCTACATTTCATTACTATACCAATGGCTTAATCTTCCAAGAATCCAGCTCTGAAAGTTATTTCTAAGCCATACCACTTTTTCAAACTCTCGTTCTCCTGCTTGAATTCCCTCCTTAAAATCTACCACCTTGAGTTTAGTCAGCATTTTGCCCCCCTCCTTTAAGATAATCTTACTTGCTTACCAGACTGAGGACATTGTATTCAGTTAAAGACATTATGCAAGTGTTATTGTATTAATTAATAATGTATAATTTATGGTAATGATTTTCTATGATGAGATTATAGATAAATGGGAAATTTTAGAAATACTAGCAGCTATGGAAAGAAAAGCAGGGGTAACGTTTCAGATCAATGGAAACATTATAAGTATGAGTCATAGAGATGTACAGCATGGAAACAGACCCTTCGGTCCAACCCGTCCATGCCAACCAGATATCCCAACCCAATCTAGTCCCACCTGCCAGCACCCGGCCCATATCCCTGTAAACCCTTCCTATTTATATACCTATCCAAATGCCTCTTAAATGTTGCAATTGCACCAGCCTCCACCACTTCCTCTGGCAGCTCATTCCATACACGTATCATCCTCTGCATGAAAAAGTTGCTCCTTAGGTCTCTTCCCCCTCTCACCCTAAACCTATGCCCTCTAGTTCTGGACTCCCTGACCCCAGGGAAAAGACTTTGCCTATTTATCCTATCCATGCCCCTCATAATTTTGTAAACCTCTATAAAGTCACCCCTCAGTCTCCGGTGCTCCAGAGAAAACAGCCCCAGTCTGTTCAGCCTCTCCCTGTAACTCAGATCCTCCAACCCTCACAACATCCTTGCAAATCTTTTCTGAACCCTTTCAAGTTTCATAACATCTTGCCGATGGGAAGGAGACCAGAATTGCATGCAATAGTCCAACAGTGGCCTAACCAATATCCTGTACAGCCACAACATGACCTCCCAACTCCTGTACTCAATGCTCTGACCAATAAAGGAAATCATATCAAACACCTTCTTCATTATCCTATCTACCTGTGACTCCACTTTCAAGGAGTCCAGAGATCTGAACTAATTACAAAGACAGGGAAGGAGGGGAGTGGTAAGGAGAAAATGGAAAACAGAAGAGATTATATGATTAAAAGGGATGGAAATTAGGAGGCCAAAAAGGGAACACGAGATAGCTTTGCCAAACAGGATTAAGAAGAATCCAAAGAAATTCTACAATTGCATTAAGGACAAAAGAGTAACTAGAGAGAGAACAGGACTCCTTAAAGATCAACAGCATTGTACAGTTTTGGAACCGCAGGAGATAGATGAGATATCAAACAAGCATTTCACGTCATTATTTATTGTGGAGGATGATATGGAAGCTAGAGAACTTGGAGAAATAAATAATGTTATGTTAAAACGTGTCTGTATTACAGAAGAGGTAGTGCTGGATGTCTTAAAATGCATAAAGGTGGATAAATCCCCAGGACCTGATCAGATATATTCGAGAATCTATGAGAAGCTAGTGAAGTGACTGCTGGGTTCCTTGCTGAGATATTTGTATCATCAATAGTGAGAGCTATCAATGCCAGAAGACTGGAGGTTGTCTAACATGTCGCCATTATTTAAGAAAGGTGGTAAGGAAAAGTAAGGGAACTATAGAACGGTGAGCCTGATGTCAGTGGTGGGTAAGCTGTTGGAGGGAATTCTGAGGGACAGGATTTACATGTATTTGGAAATTCAAGGACTGATTAGGAATAGCCAACATGGCTTTGTGTGAGGGAAATTTTGTCTCACTAACTTGATTGAGTTTTTTGAAGAAATAATGAAGAAACTTGATGGAGGCAGAGTGGTGGATGTTGTCTGTATGTACCTCAGCAACGCCTGTGACAAGGTTCCAAATGGTGGACTGGTTAGCAATATTAGATTGCATGGAATACAGAAACAACTGGCCATTTGGATACAAAGCTTGGCTTGAAGGTAGGAGACAGAGGATGGTGGTGATGGAGGGTTCCTTTTTGGGCTGGAGGCTGTGACCACTGGTGTGCTGCACGGATCATTGTGGGTCCACTACTTTTTGTTATTTATAATCATGATTTGGATGTGAATACAGGAGGAATGGTTAGCAAGTTTGCAGACATCACCAAAATTGGTGGTGCAGTGGACAGTGAAGAATGCTGTCTCAGAGTACAATGAGATTTTGATCAGATGGGCCAATGGACCAAGAAGTAGTAGATGGAGTTAAATTTAGATAAATCTGAGGTGCTACATTTTGGAAAGGTAAATCAGGGCAGGACTTATACTTTTAATAGTTGGGTCCTGGGAAGTGTTATCAAAGAAAGAGACTTTGGGGTGCAGGTTCATAGTTCCTTGGATAGGATGAACAACCATTTCCTAGGGTAGGGGAGACTAAAACTCAAGGGCATGGGTTTAAAGTGGGAGGTGAAAGATTTAAAAGGGACTCAGGGGACAACATTTTGACACAGAGGGTGGTGCATATGTAGAATGAGCTGCCAGAGGAAATGGTGGAGGCTGGTACAATTACAACATTTAAAAGGCATCTGTTCATGGGTACATGAACAGGAAGGTTTTTGGAGGGATATGAGTCAAAGGCTGTGGCAAACGAGAATAGATCTGTTTAGGATATCTGGTCATCCTGGAAAAAATGAACTGAAGGACCTATTTCCATGCTGTACAACTCTATAACTCTATGAAAAGCAGAACTGATACCAATTATTTCTGGCCTAAAATGTCAAGCAGAGATTAGGATCTGAAATCAATGCTGAGTTTGTCAGGAAGTGCCTAATGGAAAGATGAGATACTGTTCCTCAAGTTAATTTGAGTTTCGTGCTGTGTGGGAGAGTGAGGTCAGAGTCGTGGAGTGGGAAATTAAGATGGCAGGCAATTAGAAGCAGGAAATCATGCTTACGAAATAAACAATGGTGATCTGCAGAACAATCACCCAATCTGTTTTCAGCCTCCCCTTTGTAGGTAAGACTGTACCATGGGCAGTGAACATACAAAATTGAAAGAATTTTGAGTAAATCACAGGAAGGAGAGCTCTTGGTGTTAGATAATGAGAAAGAAGAGCATAAAAGAACAGGTACATTTATTTAACTTTCTGTGTTAGTACTGCAGATGCTGTGGGAGGAGAAGGTGTTTGTTGGGGTTTTTTAATAATTTATTTGTTGCGTATGGGCATCACTGGCTGGCTGAAAAAAAAAGAAATCACCTTCAATGCTTGATGAATGGACCAGGCTACCAAACAAAGTGAACAACTCCTGCAGAATTCTGAAGGGGGAGTGCACAGGAAGACATGTTTGCCGGTGACAGTTGGGTAGTGGAATTGGCAGTGAGTGATCCACTGAAGTTTACTGTAGAAGGTGGATCCTCTGGATTGAAGGAGCAGGGATGAGAACAGAAGATCGGGCAATGACAGCCGTGGTCGAGGGCCCTAAAAAATACAATGAGTTTTGGTGAGTCATGTTCCCCAATTGAGGAAAATGAAGAAATGGTACAGAAGATTGCATTGTCAGAACAAAAGCAGAATTGGAGGACTGGGAGAATGGATAAAGGCCTTGCAGGATACAGAGTGGGAGGAAATGCAATTGAGGAAGCAAGTGAGTGAGTGGACTTATAATGGACATCGATTAAACACCTTGTTTGTAAAAGTTGAGTCAGAGAGGTTGAGCAGAGAGGCAGAATTAAATCTTGTGTAGTAGGCAAGGAATTAAAGTTCAAAGCAAAAGTAATTGGAACTTTTCTGCTGGAGGCAAGGGAAGGAAGTGAAGGGAGGGAGGAAAGAGGAGGAAGATTGTATCAGAGAATGCTCCGCATACCTCACCTGACAACATAGTTACAAAGAATATGTTCTCACACCAACATCTAATATTGACAGGAATTCTGAGTATTAAAGGAAAGATTGCTCAGTATAAAGGGCAAGTTGAGACAGGTGTGGATGTTGGTAGCAGATGCTAGCTCGCTGTTCAAGACAAACTGGAATAAGGTAGGACTGAAACAAACACATATTCCCCAAAAATGCAGAAGTAGCAATGGCCCAGATGGGTTCACACAGGTGCAAGCATTGTTTATAAGTTAGCTCATTTGTAACATTTTCCAGCTCCAATCAAAATGTCATCAGACTTACGTGTTAAGTCATAGGATCGTACAGCATGCCACCAGACCCTTCTGCCCAACCGGTCCATGCTGACTCTGTTCTCAACCTAAACCAGTCCCACCTGCCTGTGTTTGGCCTGTATCCCTCCAAATATTTCCTAATCATGAACTCATCCAAGTGTCATAGGTTTAGGGCAAGAGAAACAAAAGATTTAAAAGGACCTAAGGGGCAACCTTTTCACGCTGAGGGTGGTGCGTGTGTGGGATGAGCTGCCAGAGGAAGTGGTGGAGACTGGTACAATTATAACATTTAACAGGCATCTGGATGGGAATATGAATAGCAAGGTTTTTAGAGGGATATGGGCCAAGTGTTGGCAAATGGGACTAGATTTACTTAGGATATCTGGCTGGCATGGACGAGTCTGTTTCCGTGTTTTACATCTCAATTCATCTATAACTCTTGTACCTGCATCTGCAATTTCCTCAGGCAGTTGATTCCATACATGGCCCATTCTTTGTGTAAAAATGTTGCCCCTCATGTCCTTTTTAAATCTTTCTCCTCTCACCTTAAAAACCTGCCCACTAATTTTGAACTCTCCACCCTACGGAAAAGACACCTGCCACTCACTTTGTCTATACCCCTCATAAATTTATAAACCTCAGTATAGTCACCCCATAACTTCCTATGGTCCAGTTAAAAAAAAAGCCCCAGCCTATCCAGTCAATTTTTATATCTCAGACCCTCCATTCACAGCAACATTTGGATAAATCTTTTCTGACAGCTTAATGGTATCCTTCCTGTAACAGGTGTCCAGAGCTGCACACAGTACTCCAGAAGAGGCCTCACCAACATCCTGTATAATCTTAACATGCTGTCCCAATTCCTATACTCAAAGGTCTGAGCAATGAAGGAAAGTGGGCTGAACACCACCTTAACCACCTTGACTACCTATGATGCAAACTTCAAAGAATTATCCACCTGAACCCCTATGTCTCTTTGTTCTGCAACATTACCCATTAACTGCAACCATTAACTGTATAAGTCCTGTCCTTTTTTGTATTACCAAAACACAATACCTCACATCTATCCAAACTAAACTCAATTTGCCACTCCTTAGCCCATTCACCCAATTGATCAAGATCCCTTTGTAATCTTAGATAACCTTCTTTGCTGTCCACTATACCACCATTTTGGTGTCATCTGAAAATGTATTAACATTCATATTCTCATATATTCATATCCAAATCATTTGTATAAATGACAAACAAAAGTGGAGCCAATACAGGTCAACATGGTCACAGGCCTCCAGGCAAAATAACTTCCACCACCACCCTCTGTCTGCTCCCCATGCCAAGTTGTATTCAGTTGGCAAGCTCACCCTGAATCCGATGTGACCCAACTTTACTAATTAATCTACCATGTAGAACCTTGTCACAGGGTTTTACCAAAGTCCAAGGAAACAATGCATACCACTGCGCTCATCAATCATTTTGGTTACTTCATTAAAAAAAACTCAATCAAGTTTGTGAGGCACAATTTTCCTTGCACAAAACTGTGCTGGCCATCCCCAATCAATCCTTGCCTCTCCAAATGCATTTATATTCTATCTTTCAGAATCACCTGTAACAACTTAACCACCACCCATGTCAGGCTCACAGGTCAATAGTTTCCAGGTCTCTCTTTACAGTCTTTCTTAAACAGTGGCATAACATTAATTATCCTCCAGCCCCCCCAGTGCCTCACCAGTGTCTATAGGTGATACAAATATTTCTGCTAGGGGCCCTGAAATTTCCTCCCTAACTTCCAATTCAATTTCCTTAGTCTCAGGAAACTGCCAGAGCTCTTCATTTTTTCCAGCATTTTCTGGTTGGAGGTCTCTACACGGTTCATCATTGGTGCCTTTTGTTATGCTCTTCGAAGAGAAAGTGAGCTCTGCAGATGCTGGAGTATCAGAGCTGAAAATGTGTTGCTGGAAAAGCGCAGCAGGTCAGGCAGCATCCAAGGAACAGGAAATTCGATGTTTCGGGCATAAGATGAAGGGCTTATGCCTGAAACGTCGAATTTCCTTTTCCTTGGATGCTGCCTGACCTGCTGCGCTTTTCCAGCAACACATTTTCAGCCTTTTGTTATGCCCCAGCATTAGGTTTGTAAAGGTAACCACTATTGTTGAACTGAAATGGTTTGCAATTGTTTATATGGGCAGTCTTTCACACATGGCTTCACATTTCTAGAAAGCAATCCTCTTTCACCCTACTGCAGAAACTGAGCCCATGCCCAATGAAGGTAACTGACTAGGTACAGTTTTGAAATCATTAAAGCTGCATCTTTTTATAGAATTGAAACCTGGAACCCATTCTAAAAGATGAAAGACTTAACAGCAATCTAGGTTTGCTCAATATATCATTTTAATTGCATGACACTGTGATCTTTTGCTATAAATTTTGTGTTTTATGATCCTGCCCCACTAGCTACCTGATGAAGGAGCAGCACTCTGAAAGCTAGTGCTTCTAAGTAAACCTGTTGGACTATAATCTGGTGTTGTGTGATTTTTAACCATGTTCCAATAGTTCTTGCCTCGAGTAATGTGATCTGTGCTTTTTCTTTTGTGTTATAACTAGTCTTGTTTTTGTTAAAAGCAAACACACAGTCAGAGTGCTCCAGTTTCCTCCCACAGTCCAAAAATGTGCAGGTTAGGTGAACTGGCCATGCTAAATTGCCCGTAGTGCTAGGTGCAGGGGTAAATGTAGGGGAATGGGTCTGGTTGGGTGCGCTTCAGTGGGTCGGTGTGGACTTGTCGGGCCGAAGGGCCTGTTTCCACACCGTAAGTAATCTAAAGTAATCGAAATCTAAATCAAACTGATATCCTCTGTGAATTTGTTCAGAGATGTAGTAGTGCTGTAAAAACAAATTAAAAATCAAATGTTGTGGTCCCTCAAGCAACATCTCATCTGGGATCTGGCTTGTCCAGTATTACCAATAGCTGAGATTCTAACAGTGTAACTTGTTTCTGTCTATCTGGAGACTGTATGATTATTTTCACTGGAGTAGGTTAACAATGAAAGACAAATTTATATTAATACTTTGCACTTATAATCACTCTCACGTATTAATTAAGGAAATTACATTATTAGAACCAGACCAAAACCAATAATTAATGTTAATTGAATTGTAATTGAAGAATGCAACATTAATCAAGTAGTTATACTAAGGCTAAACTTAAAAGTATAAGTCTAAATATTGCTGCATTGGTGCAATAAAATCCTATTTCTGGATGAGCATGAAATCAAATATCACATGCAAAATTCAGCACTGCTGTAGGCTTGATGATCTCTAGGATCAGAATGGAGAGTAGACAACTATTCTTGATCTTTTGAATCGGCAATGCATACAGTTAGCAAGATTTCAGCTAGAACATCAATTACACAGACATGGTCTGAGATAGTAGTGGGAATAACTAAAACTTTCCTTGACCACGAATCACAGACTGGCTTCCAAGGCAGAATTGCTCTCAGTGAGGAAGTGAAATTTGCCATCAGCCTGATCACCCAGTTGGAGCTGTGAAAGGTCTGTTCCTCATCTGCTCACCCCCTGCTGATCCCTGACCTTAATCTCTGATCTGCCATCCATCTAATCTATCAATGGTAGGTTCTTCATACAGCTGTTTATATGGCATGGTAGCTCAGTGGTTAGCACTGCTGCCTCACAGCACCAGGGACCTGGGTTCAATTCCCAGCCTCAGGCAACTGTCTGTGTGGAGTTTGTACATTCTCCCTGTGTCTGTGAGGGTTTCCTCCCACAATCCAAAGATGTGCAGTTTAGGTGAATTGGCCATGCTAAATTGTCCATGGTGTCAGGGGCATTAGCCAGGTATAAATGTAGGGGAATATGTCTGGGTGGCTTACTCTTCAGAAGGTTGGTGTGGACTTGTTGGGCCTGTTTCCACACTGTAGGGAATCTAAAGGGCAACTTCCCAGATACGAATAAACCTCAAAGTGTGGGTAGAAAATTTGCAGTAGCAGCTGTCATGCTAATTGTATGTGAGGTAATGTTGCCGTGTGTTTGAGCCAGCCTTTCCATTCACTGCAGTGCTTTTGCCCAGTTGTCACTGGTGACTTCCAAGAAGCCAGGGAAATTGATGCAACCCTACAAATAAGAGTGTGTTGAAATATCACTGCTATTGAGCAATTTCCATTTATTAATAGAACACCCAACTCTTGTGAGTATGCTGTACTTAAATAGCCCACAGAGCACAAGTTCAGGATGGAAGTTGACAGGTTGAATCTAACTTTCTGATATGATGACATTTTTGCTGAATTCAACTTGACCCCCCAAACACGTAGGCAGGACTTACAGTTAATGATCGCACCCTGGAGACTTGTCGAACAGAGAGACCTTGGGGTTCAGGTACATAGTTCTTTGAAAGCTGCCTCACAGTGGTTAAGAAGGTGTTTAGCACCCTTGCCATCATTGCTCAGACCATTGAGTTTAGATGTGGGGACGCTACGTTCAGGTTGTACAGGATGTTGGTTAGGCCTCGTCTGGAGTACTGTGTACAGTTCTGTTCACCCAGTTATATAAAGGATATTCTTAAATTGGAGAGAGTTCAGAAAAGATTTACCAGGATGTTGCGGGAAATGAAGGGCTTGAGTTATGGGGAGAGGCCAGATAGGCTGGGACTTTTTTTCACTGGAGTGTACGAAGTCAAAGGGATGAACTTATAGAGGTTTATAAAATTATGAGGGGCATAGATAAGTTAAATAGCAAGTGTCTTTTCCATTGTGTGGGGAGGTTCAAAACTAGGGGCCATTCTTTTAAGATGAGAGGAGAAAGAGTTAAAAGGGACTGAGGGGAAACTTTTTCACATAGAGAGTGATTCATACATGGAATGAACTGCCAGAGGAAGTGGTAGATGCAGGTACAGTTAAATTGTTTGAAAGACATTTGGACAGAGGCCTGAAGGAGTGGTTAAGTTTGGGAAACTTGGTCGACATGGATGAGTTGGAGCGAATGGTCTGTTTCCATGCTGTATGACTCTATAACTGGGTTAAAGGGAAGTGAGACAACAGAATAAAACATTTATGACATACCCACACCAGTTGTCCCAGCCTCCCATTGAATGAACAACAGCAGTTGTCTGAGATGGACATGGTATGAGAGTGTGGTGCCGGAAAAGCACGTCCCGTAGGCAGCATCCGAGGAGCAGGAGAATCGACGTTTCAGGCAGAAGTCCTTCATCAAGATCATTTGTCCAACAAAAGGTTGGTGTGGAGGATACATAAGTAGTGTAAATGTTATGGGAGATATCAATCTTTGTGTTTTCAACAATGCGGTCTTCAGCCAAAATTAGCTATACCTCATCAACTGCATTTGAGCTGGGATTTATTGAGGGTGCTATGATATGCAGCATCTGGCTCTTTCTTTTAATTGTAGTCATCGATTATGACTCCAGCATGTACCAAATGTCTGTTCATTTGAAACCCATGAAGTTAACCTTGCAACAACATAAAGCAATGGTTAGTTTAATGATGTAGTTAGATATGAAGAAAACGTCATGGTCGTCAAGCATCAGTTGTCAAATTTTATTGAAGCAACTTGTCAGAGAAAACTACAGACTATATTTATGGATTGTGAGCAATTCAGTCATTACTCCCACTTAGCATTCATATAAGAGGGATTAGTTGCTCAATTGTCTAACATCAAACCGAGTAAGGCAATAATAGCTTCCTGGAACTAAAGAAACATTATTTTCTGGGTGTGAGCACACCTCTGAAAAGCTTCTTTGGAAGTCATGTCAACATTACACCACTTCCGTTGCCAAGTGTAACTCTTGACTCGCTTGCTGCATCGTCTATGAAGGCTGTCCAAGTACTATATATGGATGGATTCTCCTATGGTTTTAATGGATACGTGTTCAGTAAGGAAACTAAATTTTTAGGCAAGATTTGTGTTGACTCTTATGTGGCAAGCTGAATTTTGATCTGTGAATTCTATTGCAAATGTTAAGTTTGAAAGTAGTGTAGGAGAGAGAAGGTGAAAGCAAGTGGTCTTGCAGTGAAGTATTTGTCCCGTCGAGAGCAGGTTTGGCTTGTTATCTGGCATTGCTTGCTGATGGAAACTTCACCAATTGGACATCTCAGGCTTCTTTCACACTCACATAGTGAAGTCCAGCTTAGAGCCTTTGAGGTTGTCTTGGAGTTCTCACCTCTGACCCTGGAGAACTGGGTTCAGGTTCAAGACCCACATGCTTCAGAGGTGCATCATTAAGATGCCTGATCAGAGTGCGGCAAGTGCGTAATGTAATGTAGTGCAATGCAATGTAATTTAATTTTTAGATTAGATTAGATTCTCTACAGTGTGGAAACAGGCCCTTCGGCCCAACAAGTCCACACGGCCCCTCCAAAGAATAAACCACCCAAACCCATTCTCCTACATTATATTTACCCCTAACGCACCTAACACTGTGGGAAATTTAGCATGGCCAATTCACCTGACCTGCACATCTTTGGATTGTGGGAGGAAACCAGAGTACCCGGAGGAAACCCAACCAGACATGGGGAGAATATGCAAACTCCACTCAGACAGGCGCGAATCGAATCCAGGTCCCTGGTGCTGTGAGGCAGCAGTGCTAACCGCTGAGCCACTGTGCCACCCAATTTTATTGGATTATAATTTAATTTAATACTATTTAATTTAATTTGAGCTCATTCTGGTTTGGGTTAAGTAAATATGAGATGATTGTCTCTTGAAGAGTAGTAGGCAGTTTTTTGTTAACGTTTCTATAATATAATAATGTGATTTTGTTTTCAACTTTTCTGTACTTTTACAACATTTTGGGATTTTTTTGTAAAAACGTAAAAAATTTTTCAATAAATTATATATTTTATATATATAAGATGCCTGATCAGGTTGATTAAAAGAAAATCTGACTTTTTGGGGGCATCCTTTGGCCTGCTTTCTTGTGTTCAGCTGACTATACATTAATTCCTCATGCATTTTCCAAAAAGCGACAATGAATGAAACAGCATGAAGCGAATTTGATTTTCCCATAAGAGTTAATATATAACTTGGCGTTAGGTTCTTTAAGACCTTATAAAATGACATACTGTGCATGGTCAGTACATCCCTGTACAAAGTAACATTAAAGATAAAATAAACTGCTAAATATAATTAACATTCTGCTGTGAAGTTTGTTTCCTCAGTCACTTGGTTTCTGAGAGAACAGGCTTCTTTTTAGAGCTGGAGCTGCTGAAGGAGTTCAGTGTGATGATGCTGACCATACTGTAGAAATCTCAGAACTCTAGGATCTAGGAAGAGAGGAGCAGGAGAGGGAAGGGGAGCTTGGCAAGTTGGGGGGTAATCCGCTTGGTGACACAGCCTCTCGCCCCCAGGGTTGGTCACTGTAAACACAGGTCTCTGAGGTGCATCAGCAACCCAACCCCAGCTAGTGCAGTTACTGATGCATGCTGGGAAATGAGATTTATGATCAGAGCCCAAAGTGCAAGACTGTGATACAACAAAGTGCATCGTTTTGCCCTTTTTTCCCGCTCCCACTGAGATAAACAAAGAGCCACTTGCCTTCCCCCAATCGATCATAGTAATCTTTGGATGCACCGATATGGTTCAGTACAACAAACTTCAGCATGAGCCACGCAGAGAGTTTGGGCCGAAGCTGCATTCCTTTCTTCGGGAATCACTTGTCATATCCTGCTTGAAAACAAAGTGTAAATATCCCAAAGCTTCTTTCAAAAGCAAGGGAGAATACGGCAAGCCACGGTAAGTGGGTAAGGGGAGAGGGTGGGTGGGTGGTAGATGGGTGCAGTGGCAAGTGTCTCAGGGGATATGGTGGTCACAGTGGCAGGTCAACAAGAAGGCTTGAGGGCTAGCCAGAGAATGGATTGATGGATTGAGGCTGGGATGTGGGAGAGCTGGCTGTCTAATATTTCTTGTACAACTATCCAGGTAAACTCTCTGATGCCTCTGACTCTTAAGTCAAAAGTCAATGGCCTTTCCAGTTGCTCCCAGGGAGCGGGCAAATTGCCCATTTGAAGTTCAAACATTCTGGACAACCTCCACAGAGTCCTTGCTTTGGGTGGGGAGGAGAGGAGCCTGTGTGAACGTGTGCATTGAAGGGGGCAAGGCAGATTGAGAGAGCATGTTATATATAAAAAAATATACTGTATCTTGGCATTAATAACATGGGGACAGTGTACAAGATAAGGGAAGCTATGATCAACTTAATATGATTGTAAAATTATGAAAGGATAATGAGAGAACATCTTATTCTCTGCATCACACTTTAGGAGCATGTGAAGGTGTTCATTGCAGTGCAGAAAAAATTCCCCAGAGTGGTTCCAGAGATGAGGAACTTTGGATTTTTGAAGATAAATTCGAGAATTTGGAACTCTTTTCATTGAAGAGAAGGCTGACAGGGGATATGAAAGAATCAAGAGGGGTCTGGCCAAAGTAGATTGGGAGAAATTGTTTCCACTCGTTAAGGGACTGAACATGAGATGGCACAGTTTTGAAGTAATTAGCTAAAGAAGCAAAAGTGATAGAAGGAAAAACATTCCTGTGCAGCAAGTGGTTTGGGTCTGAGTTGCAGGTCTGTCAGGTGTGGTGGAGGCACACTCAATCAAGGCATTCAATAGGAGAATAGACTATTACTTGAAAAGGAGGAATGTGCAGGTTACAAGGCGAAGCAGGAGAATGGCACAAGGTGAGATGCTCGTTCGTAGAGCCCGGGCAGACACAACGGGATGAATAAACTCCTGCGCTGTAATAGTTCTGAGATTTCTACAGTGTGTGCTATTTACTTACTGCTCAAGATAAACCTCAGACTCTCAGCCTGCTGTGTAGGTCATACATGAGGTACATTGGCAAACAAGAGCTCACTCACTCACTGCACTTCATACCTTTTGTGCCTTTGCAATTAAAAAAAAACTGTCATCAGTTCCCAACTACAAATGCACTTGTAGGTCAAGATTTGAGTAAGTTATGGGAGCACGGCCAAAATCTCACACTCCATCTCTTTTCCTCACCTGAGTTGCCTTTCACAATTAATCTTCTCATGTCGGTAAAAACAATGACTGCAGATGCTGGAAACCAGACTCTGGATTAGAGGTGCTGGAAAAGCACAGCAGTTCAGGCAGCATCCGAGGAGCAGTAAAATCGACATTTGGGGCAAAAGCCCAATTTTCCTGCTCCTCGGATGCTGTCTGAACTGCTGTGCTTTTCCAGCACCTCTAATCCAGAATCTTCTCATGTAGTATGGATATTGGTAAATTTACCCACCCACCATACCACCACTCCATTCTAATCCAAGCCAATCTAATAGAGTCATACATCATAGAAAGAGGCCCAGCTGCCCAAAATGAATGTGTCTATGGCAATCATCTTGCTATTTCATTTTCCAAAATTATTTGATATATGGCAAATGGGACTAGATGAATTTCAGATATCTGGTCAGTGCAGACGATTTGGACCAAAGGGTGCATTTCCTTAATTGCACGACTCTGTGTTCTTTCTTCCAGATCTTATAACTTATGTTTCATCTGGGGTTAGTTGTTGCTGAGCTAAACATAAAGCTAGTTGCAAATGCTGTTCTTTCAGTCCATTGAAAATTCATACCTGACCCATGGAATATTGTTGAGGAGATAATAGATGCTTCAGAACCATGGCCCTGTTATAAGATGGGATCAATTAGGCAAGGGTTAAAATGGTCCTGGAACTAAAATAGAACTGTGATTGTCTCAAATAGCACGTATATAAAATCCCCGCTTTGGAGAAGTGTCTGGGACTTTTGGAAGCCTGGCAGATCCATCTGAAATCGTCAAGTATCACTGTTTGACCAAGCATAACAGGAGGGAAAGCACCTTTAATCTCATTGTATCATTCATTTACTTCTCTGTCATTACTGCGACATGACCATCAACTTCCAAATAAAATCACTTTGCATGTGGATTTTAGTCAAAACATGGTACCTTAAAACTCAAATGAGTTACGGCCCAGACAAAGAAAAGTTGGAAAACAATACGCTTTAAATATTTGTTTCTCTTCTGACTAGAGCTACAGGGAAAAAAAATGAATATGTTCTGTGAAGGTTTATTCATGAGTATCAGTGACCAAAGCAGTTAATCATTGCCCCGCTCTAAATGACCTTCTCAAGCCGGTTTATCATTGCTCAGTAATAAAATGGCTCTGAAAAGAGGCTGATGAGCTGCTTTATTACATTGAAGACTATTTCCCTGTTCGGAAGCCAACTCCTCAGTGGAGGAAGAACCCAGCTTTTGCTTTTTTTGAAAAACCCACCACCACATCACCCAATTAACAAATAATTTAACAATAACAAAATTCAAGGAAGGGGAGGTAAAAGGGAGAGGCCCAAAATCCAAATGGTGTTGAAAGGGGAAATAATACACCCCAGTTTGTGGGGTGCCAACCTCTCTCTCTCTAAACGCCTTGAACCCAGTTCATTTGTTAATAAAAGGCTCAATGTTGGCACTGCTGCCCCACAGCGCCAGGAACCTGGATTCAATTCCACCCTCAGGTGACTGCCTGTGTGGAGTTTGCACATTCTTTCCATGTTTGCGTGGGTTTCTTCAGAGTTCTCTGGTTTCCTCCCACAGTCTGAAGATGTGCAGGTTAGGTGAATTGGCCACACTAAATTGTCTCATAGTGTTCAGGGATATGCGGGTTAGGTGCATTAGTTAGGGGTAAATGTAGGGTAGTAGAGGAATCGGTCTGGTTAGACATGTCAAATTGCTCATAGTGTCCAGGGATGTGTAGGTGAGGTGGATTAGCCACAGGAAATGTGGGGTTTCAGGGGTGGGGTGTGTCTGGGTGGAATGTTCTTTGGAGTGTTGGTGTGGACCCAATGGGTCAAATGGCCTGATTCCATATTGTAGAGATTCTACAGAGTTATCTGTTTGACAGTTTAAACAAGAAACAAATTACAACCACCGGCATGCTTGAACTCAACTCTACTGAACCTAACACTTAATGCAAAGCCCAATGATCAACTCTGGGATTGATCTGGTTTCCCTTTAAAGGGGTTCCATTTTTAACACTGACACAAGACACACCATCCTCACTTTGAAAATAATTTACAGTAGTAGGTGTGAAATGGGAGTCATCAGAAGTGATCAAACTGATTCAACGAATATTTCATTTCTGTGTCTTGCCTCGAGCCAACTGAAGTGTGAACACAGTTTGGATTTGCTGTGGAGCCAGCTGCTACATGTGCACTGCTTGACCTGTTGCAATTGAGTGAAACCAGTTTTCATGTGAGATATTTCAAGGGAAATCTGATGAAGTCAACACGTTAGACTTGTTCATGTTACTAAAATGAGGAGACCAGTGAAATCTAATGGAGACTGCAGAGGTTGGAATGAGGTCAGCCAGGTGGACGTCACAGAATAGGAATTCCATAATTGGTCTATGCTAACAGGCCCAATCAGGGAGCCCTGGCTGACAGATAAAAATAGGAGTGTCAGAGCTTCTGCTCACTCTGAGAGCTGTGCTAGCTGGACTAGTGTCAAGTATTATGCACATGCAAATAAAGGGTGACTTGGTGATGGGATACTGGCCTCTGTGGAGTTCTCTCTCTTGTCTTTTTGTCACTCTAATTGTCTCTCTCTCACTCTTTCATTCTTGCTCTTCCAATCACCTCTTTCTAATCTCTCTCTCAATCCCATATCTGTCCCACATCCCCCAAGTTTCTATTGATCTTCTCTCTCTCAACCATCCCATATAGGGTAGCACGGCAGCTCAGTAGTTAGCATTGCTGCCTCACAGCACCAGGGACCCAGGTTCGATTCCAGCCTCAGGCGACTGTCGATGTGGAGTTTGCACATTCTCCCTGTGTCTGTGTGGGTTTCCTCCCCGTTTCCTCCCACAATCCAAAGATGTGCAGGTTCGGTGGATTGGCCATGTTAAGTTGCCTATAGTGTTCAGGGATGTGTAGATTAGGTGCATTAGGTGCGTTAGTCAGGGGAAAATGTAGAGTAATTGTGTAGGGGAATGGGTCTGGGTGGGTTACTTTTCAGAGGGTCAGGGTGGACATGTTGGACCAAATGGGCTGTTTTCACACTGTAGGGATTCTGTGATTTCCCTGGAGTCTCTCTCCCTCTCTCAATCTCTGACGCAGCTACTGCCACTTCTTCAACATGTCCCACCACCTCCACAACTTTGCAAAACTTCCTCTTTAGCTGTCCTTGCTCCTGCACCTACTTTTATCACTGCCCTCATTATTTAAATTGTCTCTCTTTGTGATTAGAGTGTTGGAATTGTCTCCATTGTTAAGTCATCCAGTGATACTGAACCTACCTTGGTTGTATTCATGTGGAGTCTGTATTATTTACAGTTGCTTAGACTCTTGAAGTACCTTCCCATTTTACATGTCAGATATTGACCACATCACTGTATTTAAGCACTGGTGCAAATGCTGGGCATCAGGGCTCCCTGGATAATGCTGGAGTGTTGGAAGTGTCTAATGAACAATTTATTATTTGTTATATCTTGGGTTGTTTTTATCTGAGAATCCATTGTGCATAGCACGAGCGTGCCCTGTTCTTTTACACTGGTGACATTCCACACACAGTAGGGAAATTCCACTCTTCCTCAGAAAGATGGTTACTGTCAAAGGTTGCACCACACACTCACTTTTTATTTTGCACTTACTTTTCCGTACAGATGTTCCATGTTTTTGATATTTTAAATTTCTCATTTTACCTGTCGTTGAATGTTCCTTTTCTGTGGAGACGTCAAAATTTAGATCAGTGCTTGCTTATTTCGTCCTCCTTTCTCTCCTCAACTGTAGGAGAAAGTGAGCACTGAAGATGCTGGACATCAGAGTGAAAAAGTGTGGTTCTGGAAAAGCACAGCAGGTCAGGCAGCATCTGAGGAGCAGGAGAGTCGACGTTTCGAGCATAAGCTCTTGCTTTACCATCACCTCTGAGCGAAGCCGTCATAAAAAGCCAAAAGTTCAGGTGAAGTATGGTTCATTCAGTGTAAGCTGTGGTCGATTGTCTAATTTGTATCTGCATTTTTTTTCTCTTTTGTGTTTTCCACAGTAATTCTAGTGGAGCAAGATTCAAGCTGTTTTACCCTCAGGAGTATTACATTTTGACAATCTGAGGATTTATAACTACAAATTCTGCTTAAAAACTATAGAAGCAGTTTTCCTATCCCACATACATCCTGCTGATCCAGCAACAATGATTCACACATGCATGAATTGTATCAGCATAAAGGAATGGCTATGTTTCTTCTTGAAAATGAATCATGGGTCAAACTATTAGTTGACAGACATCCAGCTCACATTTCCCACCACAATGACCACACCTGCTTCCCCCAACAACCATCCCACAGACCATCTGAAATGGTCTCGTGCGGAACCAGTTCACCTGGCAAAAAAAAACCCGTCACTTCAACTGGAACCACTTTGACTGCCAAAGGTCATCAGTTCAAAGCCACCAGTCACATTCAGTTCAGCTGGGCCACCTCCAATTTGGACTTCATTTCCCAGTTCTGTTTGTGCCCACTACCAGCTCAACTGGAAGCTCCATTTGGCAAAACAGTGTTAGATATTGACCATTTTCAACAAAGAAAATTTAGCCATCTCCACTTGACATTACCTGAATTCCCTCATCATTAACATTCTGAGGATCACCACTGACTAGAAATGTAGCTGGACCCACCATTATCAATATTGTGGCTACAAGAGTGGGCCAGAGGTTGGAAATTTTTTGGAGAGTAACTGCTCTCTGACACCACAAAGACTATGCACTATCCAAGTGTGACAGAATATTCTCCACTTGCTCGGACAGTTACAGCTCCAACGATACTCAAAAAGTTCAACACCACACAGGTCAAAGAGTGATCCCATCCATCGACCTTAAGACATTCATTCCCTCTGATACATAGTGGCAGCAATCTGAATCATCAACAAGGTGCACTAGAGCAACTTGTGCAGGCTACTTTTGCGATTCCTTCCAAACTTGTGATCTTCACTTCCTAATAGGACATGGAAGACAGCCACCTGAAACTTTGTTTCCAAGTCTCACATCATTTCAGCTTTGAAATTGTCACTGGCATCGTGTTCAAATCCTAGAACTCCCTTCCTAATTACAACTGCATGTGGATTTACAGTGGTTCACTCCAGGACAGAGGGATTTGGGAGTCCAGGAAGCACAAAAAGCTAGTGTCCAAGATTGGCAGGTAATTGGGAAGGGGAATGGACTGGTCTTTATTTGAAAGGAAACCATGGAATTCCCACAGTGTAGAAGTAGGCCATTTGGCCTATTAAGCTCACATCGACCCACCGATGAGTATCCCACTCTATCCGTGTAACCCTGCATTTCCCATGGCTAATCCACCTAACCTGCACATCTTTGGACTGTGGGAGGAAACCAGAGTACTTGGAGGAAACCCATGCGGACACTGGAAAACATGCAAACTCTACACAGGGGGGGAATTGAAATCAGGTCCTGGCACTGTGGGGCAACACTGGTAGGCACTGAGTTGCCATGCTGCCATGGAGTAGAGGGTGAAAATAGGTTTTGGTAAAACTATACAAAGCTCGAGTCAGACCAGAGCTAAAATACCAGGAAGAGCTTTGCGTCCATTATCTCAGGAAAGAGAAGAAAGGTTCACTAGATTGCTGCCAGGTATGGAGGGATCATAGTGTGTGGAGAAGTTAAATAGGACAGGCCTGAAATCATTGGAGTTTAGAAGAAAGAGAGTCAGCCTTATTGAAACATACAAGATTGTTAGGAGTCTTGCCAGGGTCAATGTGGAGAGCTTGTTTCCCTTTGTGAGACAGTCTCAAAGTAAGGGGTTGCAAACTTTAGATAGAGATGAGGAAAAATGTCTTCTCTTTGATAGTAGTAAATGTGTGAAATTCTTTACTGTAAAGGGCTGATGAGGAGGCATGATGAAGGAATGACATGAAATCTAGATCCACTATTCCTAGGAGCACTACAAAAGTTAAAGATTTTAAAAAGGATGCGGAATTCCCCACTTGACCTGTCTTTCAGACTCAGGCTGACAGAAAGCACAGATTTCTCTCCAGAATCTGGATTGCCTCCAGATTTCTGTTCCTAAATAGATTCTAACTACAGATAAACAATTATGAACTTTCGGCATATAAACTCTATCAGGTAAAACTCTAACCCTCTTATTGACTCCCTCTCTACCCATACATATAGATTGACACAGACAGGGAAAAAAAGCATGGGTGTTATGGGTGGAAGGAAAGTCTGGGAAGGCAGCTGCTTGTCCACAGGATTTACGGACAGATATTTCTTGTCGTGATCAATCACTGCTTTTCAGTCTTCCCTCTCCAGATAATTGTTTGCAGGAAGCACAGTGTGCCGGATTCCCAGTCATGAAGGTCTTTGACTTGGCAATTAGAAGTCTCAGCTTGCAGCAACTGGAAAGGGGAAATGAACTGGCTCTCTTCAGACTTGAGGTGCTTTTAAACCATGGAGAATAGAGACAGCTCCTATCTTTGCAGAGGCACGGCCTCTGCAAAGCATTCATACCCCCAAGCCGCTCAACTACTTGGGAGCAAATCACATCATTGCTGGCAGGCAGAAGGCCTTTATTGCCAATAACCAGTCACCACTCCACAAAGTGGTCAGTTACTTACTGCCGGCCAAAGCTTCATTCATCTACACCCCTTGGGTCCAGTTCGTCTGCAAACTCAGGGTTCCACTACTGCTGGAACAAGCAGCCGTGTAAACAGCACTTACAATGAGTGTCAGATTTTTTTTTTAAGTGCAATTATCCTTCAGCAATCTTTGATTTTTTAAAAGAGCTATTTTTCCATTTTAGGATACAATCAAAAATACAGTAAAAATTACATCCAAAGATGTGCAGGCCAGGTGTACTGGCCATGCTAAATTGCCCAAAGTGTTAGGTACATTAGTCATGCGTAAATATAAGGTGGGGGAATGGGTCTGGGTGGGTTGCTCTTCGGAGGGTCGGTGTAGATGTGACAGGCCAAAGGGCCTGTTTCCATACTGTAGGGAATCTAATCTAATCTAATCTTCACAATAGGCCATACTCCATGACTGAATTAAAAAAATGTTTTTTTTTAAATTTCCTTCTGTAAGACAATAAAGGCAAAGGTCTTTGCCTACTGTTTTTATTTCCCTTTCAGCTGCTATAAAAGCCATGTGGAAGAACTATATTGTAGAACTGGCCATGAGTATTATATTCCTCACATCATGACTCATCTTACTCATTCAACAAACATCAGCAGGATAGTGCTGTCAAAGTGACAGATTGACAAGGGTCATGGGAAAATCCCGAGTTCCGAGTACTGCTCCTTGTCACACACCATTTTGACATAATGCTATATTGGTGTGCCTTCGCTATCAGAAAGTCAGAACCCTGCTGTACTCCTTCCTAAGAGCATCGAGGGTGTCTTTACACATTAATGATCACAGCAGTCCAAGAAGTAACATAACACCATTTTCCCAAAGGGCATCCAGAGATGGGCCATAAATATTGGCCCTGCCAGTGACATTCACATCCCATGATCAAGTTTATAAAGTTTACCTGAGAGTGGTTAAAGAGAAGAAACGCATCAGCAAGAAGAGCTGTTTATATGGTCAGTAAGATTAAATATGAACATGGTTAAAGATGCTCTCCAACGCATCTCATCCACATCCCACACCTCCGCTCTCAAACCCCACCCCTTCAACCGTAACAAAGACAGAACACCCCTTGTTCTCACCTTCCACCCTACCAACTTTCACATTAACCATATCATCCGCCGACATTTCCGCCACCTCCAAACGGACCCCACCATCTGAGATATATTTCCCTCCCCACCCCTTTCCACCTTCCGCAAAGACTGTTCCCTCCGTGACTACCTGGTCAGGTCCATGCCCCCCTACAACCCACCCTCCCATCCTGGCACCTTCCCCTGTCACTGCAGGAATTGCAAAACCCACGCCCACACCTCCTCCCTCACCTCCATCCAAGGCCCCAAAGAAGCCTTTCACATCCATCAAAGTTTCACTTGCACATCCATCAATGTCATTTAGTGTATCCATTGCTCCCGATGCGGTCTCCTCTACATTGGGGAGACTGGACGCCTCCTCACAGAGCGCTTCAGGGAACATCTCCGTGAAACCCGCACCAATCAACCCCACTGCCCCGTGGCCCAACATTTCAACTCCCCCTCCCATTCTGCCAAAGACATGCAAGTCCTGAGCCTCCTCCACCGCTGCTCCCTCACCACCCGATGCCTGGAGGAAGAACACCTTATCTTCTGCCTCGGTACACTTCAACCCCGGGGCATCAATGTGGACTTCACCAGTTTCCTCATTTCCCCTCCCACCACCTCACCGCGCTCCCCCCCCCCCCCACCATTCCAATCAGCACCATCCTCATGACCTGTCCTACCTGCCTATCTCCCTTCCCACCTATCCACTCCACCCTCCCCTCTGACCTATCACCACCATCCCCACCCCCATTCACCTAGTGTACTCCTTGCTACCTTCTCCCCAGTCCGCCCCTCATTTATCTCTTCATCCTGGAAGGTTCCTGCCTCTATTCTTGATGAAGGGCTTTTGCCTGCAACGTCGATTTTCCTGGTCCTCAGATGTTACCTGACTTGCTGTGCTTCTCCAGCACCACTCTGATCTAAACTCTGGTTTCCAGCATCTGCAGTCCCTCACTTTTGCCCTCTTAAATATTAACCAGGAGAGCAAGGAAAACTTTCCTACTTTCCTGCAAATGAGTGCAGTGGGATTTTTCACATCCACCTGAGACGGCAGAAGATGCCGTTGTCTAATGTCTCATCCATAAGGACAACATCTTCGACATGATGCAGCACAGTGACACATTGGTTAGCACTGCTGACATCAGCACCAGAGACCCAGGTTCAATTCCAGCCTCGTGCAACTGACTGCATGGAGTTTGCATGTTCCCCCTGGGTTTGCTGCAGATGCTCCGGTTTCCTCCCACAGTCCAAAGATTTGCAGGTTCGGTGGATTGGCCATGCTAAATTGCCCCATAGTGTCCAGGGATGTGTAGATTAGGTGGATTGGCCATGCTAAATTGCCCCATAGAGTCCAGGGATGTGTAAGCTAGCTATGGGAAATGCAGGGTTACAAGGATAGGATAGGGATGTGGGTCTGGATAGATACTCTTCAGAGAGTCGTTGTAGACTCAATGGGCTGAATGGCATGGTGCTGCACTGTGGGGATTCAAGATTCTTCCATGACTGCAGCACTCCACTGGGAATGCAAGACTGATTCTTATGGTTAGAGATGTTACCTAATAGCCTGTTCCAACGTGTTATGGCAAATCTCTGGAGAGGGCGGGACTTGAGCCTGGGTCTTCTATCTTGGAGATAGGGATACTACCACTCCCCTAAAAGCACCCTTCCCATCTTATGTTTAAATACTTGGAGAGGGTCTTAAGTCAACAACCTTTCAAGTCAAGAACTTGACTTTGGGCTGACAGTGAGAGAGGCACTAGCCAAGGGCAACGCGATGAAGATTGTCTAGTTCTGTGAAAATACAGAGGTGTGTCAGTATCTGTTTGTGTAGGTAAGGAATCTCATACAATTCTGGAGGGAGCTTGAGTCATGAAGTATATTGAAAGCTGGTATCAAGAGATTTTGAATCAGTAAGAGAATCAAGGGTTATGGGGAAAAGCAAAGAAAGTGGAGTTGAGGGTTATCAGATTAGTTGCGATCTCATTGAATGGCAGAGCAGACTCAATGGGCTGAATGGCCAACTGAAGCTTCTACTTCTTATGGTCTCTCAGATACATCTGTATCTAGGCTAGTATTAAGCCATTAATTACAAAGAGCTTCATTCTTCCATCAGCAAGTCATGGTTCAATTGGCATGAGTTATGGTGGATTCTGAGACCCTTATGCCCTCCATCATATGTTGAAAAAGTGATTATATTGGAAGTATGTCTCTTAAAGGTACATAAGTACTAAATGAGACATCATAGAAGACAAAATGCTGTAAAAAAACAAAACCTCAGCAGGTCTGGTAGCCTCTGGGGGAAGAGAGGATGTTTCTGATCAATGACTTTGATCGGAACTGGAAGTTAGAATTTTGTAGACAACTAGGATAAAGGGTGAGTTATGGGTGGAAACTCAAAGGAAAAGGAATGGGATAGAATGGATGACAGATATAAATATGTTGCAGAGCCCAAGAGAGGTGAAAGAAACAGACGATGAGTCCAGAGGAGGTGCAAATGTCAAAAAGGCAGAGGAAAAGCAGATAATGGAAAAAGTGGCACAGAAAAATAGATTCTCGAAGCCTGGAAATGTGGTGAAGCAAAGGTGTCTTCAGATGCTTTTTATAGCTGTGTCATATGTCAAGACAGTGGAATGTGTAGCCATGGTGACCACAGTGGTGGAAAGTGCCCATTACTTTTTAAAAAGCCGTTGAGCCACCTTGCTCACTTTACACGGATAACTGAGACATTTGCATAATATTGCCTGCACATGAAACATGAAAGCTTATGATTTTTACACAGCTTCTGAAATGCTCGTAAAATCAAGGTAAGTCCAAAGACAAATATAAGGACCAAGCGGATAATGAAAGAGATCGAAAATGAAAGCCTGGGTGTGGAAGCAGAAGTTGAGGGCCTGATTCTCAATGACTTGGCCACATCTGTCTTCATGAGCCACAGGGTGATGCAGAACCTTTGGTTAAGGAGGAGGGAAAACTGTGAAATTTTTCATGTGAGAAGCTGAGAGGAATTATTAAGGGGTTTTACTCGACTGAAAATGGTGCCATGTTGTTCAAAAAGGGAGAAAGTGATAGACCAAGCATTTGGAGTCCTACAGCAGTGAGAAAATGACCAAACAGAAGCTGATAGTACAAACTGTAATTTGGAAATGCAAGGGCCAAGCAAGGACAATCTTGACTTTGATCATGAAGACTGTGTCCAACTAACCTGAGCAAATGTTTTAAGGAGATAACAAGGAGGTTTGATCAGGTTCGATGCAATCTACCTTTTTTTTTTAAACAAGTCCATTGAGAATATTTCACACAGCAGACAAGTCAGAAAAGATACATTCCACTGCCTCAAATTCTTTGTTCTGAGAAGGCAACGCACTTCTCTAAGAGCATCGGTAACACCTATTTTAAATGTTCTGAACTTTCCCAAAGTCCTGTTTAGTTCAATATGGGGTTCTTTCCAGACTACTGGGGAGTATGGGAACATAGGCCATTCAGCCCTTCAAGCCTACTCTGTTAATTAATACACTTCAAAGGGAATATTGCATTTGAGGCCTGGCAATTTGGGTTCAAATTTGGCTCCCTGGTAGGAAGACAGGAGTACTGGGTGACCGGTGTTTTTGTGATTCTTGAGCTCTCTTCTTAGTACTAACTAGGTCTCATGCTTCATGAAGAAAGAATCAATAATTTAGACTTAAACCTAAGGTGGCAGGATCAAGGTGGCAGAAAAGCAGCATGTGGATTTTAATCCAGGAGTGAGAACAGCAATCTAACTGGGGAAAGGAAACAGAGCAAAAAATTAAATAGTACATATTGAGAAGTATTGAGGACCAGAATGGCTTTGGATTGCATGTCCATGGATCCCTGAAGATAGCAGGTCAAGGAGGTATATTGCTTGACAAGGTATATAAGATGTTTTGTAGGTGCTTATGCTAAGACTGTACAAAACATTAGTTAGACCAAGCTTGAGTACTAGATACAGTCCTAATCACTACATGGCAGGAAGGATGTGATTGTGGAATGTGTGAGACGGTATTGGAGAAGGATTACAGGATTGTTACCAGGAATGGACATTTTTAGCGAAGAGGAATAATCAGATAGGCTGGACTTGTTTTCTTTGGAAGCGAGGGAGTTTTAATTGAAATGAATGAAATTGTGAGAGGCCGTGACAGAGTATACTGGAAGGATGCATTTGGCTTTGCAAAAAGCCCAAAAACTAGGGTAATTAGTAAAAGGTTTACAGCAGTAATGAGAAGAAATGTGGGCATCTAGAGTGTATTCGAAAGGATGGCAGAGTCAGAGATCAAAGCTAGACTTATTCATTATTGTTCAAACAGATGGCTACGCATTGGACGTGTCATAGGCTACAGGACCATTCCAAGAATTGGAAATTGGGATTAGACTCAATAACTCTTCTGGTCAGGACGGACAAGAATGGACATCTGTGTGAAAAAGGATCTACATCACCATTTTGGAAAGATCATGGATAGAAGAGAATTATATCTCTCTTCATAACATGTGACAAATACTGTCTATTTCAAGGGCATTCTTTCTATCTTCTTTCATCTGTCTAAGATTGTCATCTCATTAATAACAAAGTCATGAGTACCAAATGAACAATCACTCAGAACAACAATTATAATATTTTGGTGACCATTCAGAAATGTCCATTACACAGAATGTCTGACTTGATGTGTTAAGAAATTTGCATCTCTTGTTTTCGTCACATCTGCACGGGTACATTTTCATATTGGAGATGAAAGGTTATTTGCAGAATTCCGTTTTGAAAAGGCAATGGAACTGGGGACGTGGAATATACAAATGAATCATATTTACATAGATTGCTTGGAGCAAAAAGGAGAGAAAAAAGCGACATGTACTGATCACAACACAGCTAAACAAAGCCCCTCTCCAGCCCTCTCTATCTTAGTTTCAATCCCACCAAACCAGGGCTAGCAGAAAAACTAACTTGGAAAAAACTCCAATGGTTGAAAATTGAAGGTTATCTGTAAGCTTTACTACTCCTGAGGAAACAAGATATTCAACGAAGTCCGGGACTCAGGTTTCACCCTTGCAATGAGAGACTCCACAAATAAATTACACAGTTTAAACAGCAAATGTATTCTTTCCTGTCTATACCAGATAACCCCAGAACTTCTTTGTAAGCTCAGTATGCACTTTTATATGTGTAATTTACATTACATTTGATTTTTTTTTGAGGGATAATAAAACTCTTGGAATTGACTCTCCTTCATTTTTGATCTGATTGCTTTAGTTTAGTTGAAGTATGATAGCTACATGCTGTAAAATAAATACAAAAAGATATTTGCTACAAGTGATTGAAAAGGGTCATAAAGAGTGGGGAACAGTGACATCTTTGTTGATAAGCCAACAGCCATCCTCTATACTTATATGAGAGACCCATTATAATTTTAGCCTCCTAGTGCCTCAAATGCATATACATATACTATTGTACATGTAAGAGAGGTCTTTGGTTTGGCTGGATAGAGCCAAACTTCAATGTTTATTTCTTTAATATGCTCCTGTACAGAACCGAACTGCCTTTATAACAATGTATCTATACAAGGATATTTTTATGAATAAAATATATTTTTGAAATTTAAGAAAAGTTATAGTTTATTTGGGCTACATCATTACAAGTAGCAACCCCATTGTTCTGCTTCACTCTCTCACTGACCTTGCTGTCCAGGATACTCATCAGTGTGGGATCATGTTCAAATAATAACCGGAAACAGTGAGTGGCAAAAATAGCCCCTTTATTCAGCTACCGCCAAGTAGCATAACTCAAGGTGGCTATGGAATCCCGAAGTATGGTTCTTACGGTAGTCTCTTCATACAGAGTTCTTACATACATTAAAATACTATCACTATGGCATTATCCATTCTGCACGAAAGTTTGTGAGACATCTGTCCTGGGGAAGCAGGAGATTGTTTAAACATTTGCTAAGTGCTGGCTGCTACTCGGATTAGAATGGCTGTCCAGTCTACTTACATAAGTAAAAGGTGTTAAAGCTTTCTCTTGGAGTTACCATCTGATCTAGTCTCACTACTCCCATAAATTCAAGGTCAGATAAGGCCCACCTCTAACTACCTCCTTCAAGCATGTCTACCCCCCCACCCCCGACACCTCACTCCCACATGTACATTAAAACCTTCTTCTGTCTTCCTGGAAAATAATGTTATCATGCTTGTGACTGATCTCTGTATTGTGAGTACAGTATGCAAAACTGAAAGAAGTGCAAGTAGACTGCTGTTTCAGTTGGAAGGATTGTTTTCACCCTGGACTGTGCAAAAGAAGGTACAGTGATGACTCTCCTACATGACACTCCTGTGGGAAGGTGGGGGTGGGGGTGGGGGGTGGGGGGTGGAGGTGGCAGTGTGTGTGTGTGCGTGCACGCTCTATGAGTGGACCATGGGGGTATCAGTCATTTTAGAATGCGGAAAGGGGAGGGGAGGAAATGGCATATTTGCTTAATGTTGAAGACAGAGACCAGGACTTCAGAAGAACTGATCACTGACTTCAGTAAGACTGGAGCAGGACTTGCCCCATCTACATCAATGAGCGGAGGTTGAGAGGGTGGAAAGCATCAAGTTCCTGGGAGTGACAATAACTGTCAACCTGTTCTGGATCTCCCACGTAGCTGCGACAGTCAAAAAGGCACAACAATGCCTCTTCTTCAGTCTGCTTAGGAAATTCGGCATGGTCCATAAGGTCCCTCACCAACTCTTGTACCACTGACAGCATACTGTCCAGGTGCATAATGGTCTGATACAGCAACTGCTCTGCCCAGGACCATGAGAAACTACAGAAGATTGTGTGCTCAGCCCAGACCATTATGGAAGTCAACCTCCCATCCATGGATTTCATTTACATGTCTCATCACCGTGGAAAGGCTGCCAACATCATCAAAGACCCCTCCACCCCAGTAAGCTCTCCTCCAACTTCTTTGATCAAGCAGAAGACACAGAAACTTGAACACACGTACCAACAGATTCAAGAACAGCTTCTTCCCTGCCATTATTGGATTGCTGAATGGACTCTCTAACTTCAAATAATGTCAATCTTGCTCTGTATATCTCCTGTGAGTGTAACCTCATGTGCCTCACTCTGTTTATGTGCCCTGTGATCTGCATGTTCTTGTTTGCTATGATCTGCCTGTACTGCTCACAGAATAAATTTTTTCACTGTACTTAGGTACATGTGACTACAATAAATCAAATCATTTAAGTGGCAGAAAATGAGAACAAGCAGAATATGAGAAAAAGAGAATGGGTAATAGAAGCATGAGAAATGGTTGGACAATTGAAGATCCAATTAACAATGGTAAAAGTAAAGTCACCATAATCCTACTGTCTCATTAGAGAGAGACAGAGATGACTGGTGGCAATTTAACCTGAGGCTCACCACACTCAGGTGAGGAGTGAGGTTGAGAAAGAGAGTCCTTCATGGTATCCTCAACCTCTGGCATCACTCTACATTGCGACGCAGCTGACCAGCCAACTGAGCTCCACCATACAGGGTATCCTTACTTGAAGAAAGAGGAAGCAATATTGGATTCACAAGAATGGAAGGTGACATTGTCAGAACAGATGCAACATAGATGGAGAAACTGGGAGAATGGAATAGAGTCATGAGCAGAAGCGCAGTGTCAATAAGTGTAGTTAAGGAAGATATAGAAGTCAGTGGGCTAATGGTGACTAGTTAGTAACCTATTCCCGAAATGAGGATAAAGCAGTCACAGACGTGAAATGCCATGGGTGAACCCCATGAAGGTGAGGGAAAAGTAGAAATTGCAAGCAATGTTGATGAGATGTTACAGTTCACGGAGACAACAAGAATGGCATCAATACACCAAGGTGCCCTGAAGGGAGATGTAGAAATTAACCTGAAAATGACTGGAACAAAGAATATTCCAAATACATCATGAAAAGGAACAGAGAGCGAGGATTCATACTGGATTTCGAAACAACAGCTTTTATTTAAGCAAACAATGTAGTCTGTTAATGTTTAAACCTCAGCAACTTGGCCATTATACAAACTCTACTATCTTATAAATTAACTCTTAAAAGTGAAAGAATTCATGAGTTGTTTTTTTTCTCTCGGCATGAACCTACAATGATTACAGTGATTATACTAATAGGTCACATGAAGCTACAATTCATTTTACAGTTTACCCAAGGTTATCAAAGCTGATCCAGAGTATAGTGCTGTTAAAGATCCTCGATTTCCATCCAGCCTTCTTCCATTTCGTTTATATTCTGGTTCCAATTCAGATTAAGACTCACTGCATAAGCAAACTGAGTTTCACATTTTTAGATTTCTTTCAGTTCTGCAGTTTTGGTCATGAGATAGTGAACCCAGTGCATCAGTTGTCCAAGTTATTAAACTCTCCTTTTCTGTCTGCTGAACCTTTGACACTATTATTTCTTGGTGCTGGTATGTTACAATGTAAACACAGGAAGTCAAGGTACTGGTACCACACTCCCAGCACAAGAATTACAAAACATTAAACATTAAAGCACATTTATTTGTAGGCGAATTCTGACGACACCAGTAAGACTTAGGGCAAACAAAGTCTTCAGACTACAGATAATTTGCAGGAAAATGCCATCATTAAGGCTTCTTTCCTATCAATAAAAAAAATCCTAATCAGAAAAAAACATACAAGACAATAGGTAGCAAATTCTTGCTGTCTGCTACACTGTACAAAGACATAAATGCAGAATGTCAATTCACAAATATTCCCACTTTACTGGGCATACAAACCCTTTGGTCTGTTTTATCTGGAATAAATACAAATGAAGTCGTAAATAACTCTACAAAATATCGCCAAGCACACATTTCCTGATTCACCTTCCTGTTCCAGTAATCATTCATCATTTCAATTTGTCATAACAAATCCAGTCACCCATTTACCATGAATCCCCAATGACTTCCAAGTCCCACCAAGACAGCGCTCATTTTTGGAACAGTCAGAGCACAGCAGCCATCCCTAGCAGTCAGAGAATCACACACTGGTTATGACAAAGGAAACAGTTCAGCTCATAGTGTCTGTGCTATCTGAATGATGGAGTAATTCACATTGTTCCATTCCCCACCTTTCCACTGGAGCCCTGCACCTTCTTTTGCAGCAGATTCAATTGCCTTTTTAAAGTCTCAATTGAACCTGCCACCAATCAGATTCCCCAGCAGTACATGCCAGATCCTGATTGCTCAGTGCATGAAAAAGAAATTTCCTCATGTTTTCATTGTTTCTTTGGCCAATAATCTTGAATCAGTGTCTTCTTGCTTTCTATCCTTCAGTTAATGCGAACAGCTTTTCCCTTTTCTTCCATTTCCAGACCCTTGTGACCCTTAAGTCTATTCTCAATTTTCCCTTCTCATGGAAAACAGTCCCAACTTCACCAATCTATCAATATAGCACAATGCCTCATTCTTGTGAATCTTTTCTGCCCTCTTCCCAATGTTTTCACATCTTATGCAAGTGTGGTGCCCAGAACTTCTCCAGTTGAGACTGAATCATTCTGATAGACTTACACAGTCATACAGCACAGAAACAGACCCAGTCCATGCTGACCAAAATCCCCAAACTAGTCCCACCTGCCTGTGTTTGGCCCATAACCCACCAAACCTTTCCTATTCATGTACTTATCTAAATGTCTTTTAAACGTCGTAACTGTACCCACATCCACCACTTCCTCTGGTGGTTCATTCCATATATGAATCATTCTCTGTGTAAAAAAGTTGTCCTTAATGTCTTTTTTGAAATCTTTCTGCTCATAGCTTAAAAAGTCTTGCAATCCCCCACCCTAGGGAAGCGACACCTGCCATTCATCTTATCTACATCCCTCATGTTTTTAAAACCGCCACGAGGTCACTCCTCAACCACCTATGCTATACAAGTTTAGTATACCTTCATTTCTTTTGCACTCTGTGCCCCTATTAATAAAGCCTAGGATGCTCTCTCTACATGTCCTGCCACCTTTGATGATCTTTGCATATGTACATTTAGGTCCCTCTGCTCTGCTCCGCTCCAGTAGCCACTTTAGAGGGGTGTACTTTATTTTATATTATCTTTCAGTGCTCTTCCTAACAAAATTATTCATTTCACACTTTGATGCATTGAATTTCATCTGCCCCCTTATCCACTTGTCTATGTCCCTTTGAAGTTCTATGTTAATCCCTTCATGATTCACAATATTTCTAAGTTTTGTATCATCTGCTCTGCTGAAGCTATGTCTTGCACACCAAGATCTTGCTCATTGATATAAAGCAGGAAGATCAGGGATCCCAACACTTGGGGAACTTTACTTTAAGCCTTCCTCCACTACTCTGTTTCCTGTCACTCAGCCAATTTTCTGTCTCTTTTATTCTATACACTCCAACTTTGCTGTCAAATCTGTCATATGGCATTTTATCAGATGTCTTTTGGAATGGACAAGATGGATTGAAAGGTCTGTTTCCGTGCTGTACATCTCAATAACTCTAAGTTCTTCAACAGCATTATCCTCATTAATCTTCTCTATTATCTCATTCAAAAAAAAACTCTTGCAAATGAGCTGAACATGATTTTCCTTCAGTAAATTTGTACTGACTTTCCTTAATTAATCTGAATATGCCTACTTGACTATTTCAGTTAAACCTGGTCCAGCTGACAGGCTGGATTTAACATGTTCCCTAAATTTTTGATCTGAATTGCTGCATCAAGAAGCTGAAAAAGCATCCTCGAAGAAGTCACTCATTGAACAGAAATTATTTCGACCATGTATGTAGGAAACATATAATTGCATGTCTTGAAAGACCTTTTGTCATAAATGTTTAATTTTAGTGACAAATAAAACCTCATAATAAAATATTCTGCCATTCCCTCACATAAACCTCTTGCAATGACTGAAATTCTGACAATTGTCCCCTTTCAAAATAAGACCAGGAAGTGCTGGCAACTTGAGCAGATCAAATTGCACCTGCAATGTGTTACTCTGCATCTTTCCTTCTCTTAACAGTTTTAGATTTTCTGTAAGATTTTAACCACCTTCTCCTTTGTTATACCTTTCTCATTTTTAAAGGCACCTCCTTCCAAGCTGTCTTCTATGATAGTTGGGGTCTAGTTGACTCTCTGTAATCCCCTGACCACAGGCAAGGTTCACCAATTTGGTAGGTTACAGATGGGATATCAAATATTGCTAAGCTACCCAGCAGAGACAGATGTGTGGCTCCCTTCTTTATCCATCCGCCCATTCATCTGGGGATTTGATTTACAAAAGATCCCTTCCCATGTTCCCACCTTTCTCACAGCCCAAAAGCACTTATCTTTTAAAAGGAGCCAAGTTAGCCAGGCCTTCATGAGTTTTCAAAGAGTGAGCCTTTAATTACTGAATGCGAAAAGTATTTATAAGGCAAACACACATTCATGAAGATTAGAAATACGAAATATGAGTCCACTGAGATAAACATTTGCCTGTGACCTTTACACTCACATTCAAATCCAGGTTCGTACACAAGAATCTTGGTCCCACTACTGCACTTGAAAGTTGAGCTGAAATGGCTATTTGATCTCTGTCCTTGTATATTCTTTAAAGGGAAAACACTAAACATGACTGCTGTCTTTGACATAATCCAAAGGTTGCTGAACAGGGAGTCATCAGCCCCTTAGTATTCTTTGTGGTTGCAACATAACATAGACTAGTCTGTTATGACTTCCGCTTCCCCCTTTAAAGGGTTGCCTGATATCCCAAGAATCTGTCTGTTCAGAGAGACGCTTAATTAACATCCGTACCTAATTTTGTCTGTATCAGTCTGTTTAAAAATGAACCACATTTTGGAATTACAAGGTAAATTCTTCCACTGTACTTCTGGCTTCTATGGTCATGCCATGTCTTCCATCCACAGAACCCTTTCAACATTTAATCTACCACAATTCTCATTGTGCCACCTCCCACATTCCTGAAACTATTGACTTTATCCGTCACACCTATTCAAAATAATAATGATTCCAAGATTGTGAGTTTGTACAAACGCCTCTTACTAGGTTAACTAAACCAATCCCATGGATCTGTGCCACAATTTAACAGCTCACAGTATGAAGCCAATTCATAAAGATAAAAAAGAAATCTGCAGTTTTGGAACATTTGTGCGATACTGTGGGAAGGATGTTGTGAAACTTGAAAGGGTTCAGAAAAGATTTACAAGGATGCTGCCAGGGTTGTACAGTTTCAGTTATAGGGAGAGGCTGAATAGCCTGGGGCTGTTTTCCCTGGAGCATTGGAGGCTGAGGGGTGACGTTATAGAGGTTTACAAAATCATGAGGGGCATGGATAGGATAAGTAGACAAGATCTTTTCCCTGAGGTGGGAGAATCCAGAACTAGATGGCATAGGTTTAGGGTGAGAGGGGAAAAATGTAAAAGTGACCTAAGGGGCAACTTTTTCATGCAGAGAGTTGAGTGTGTATAGAATGAGATGCCAGAGGAAGTGGTGGAGACTGGTACAATTACAGCATTTAAAAGGCATCTGGATGGGTATATAAATAAGAAGGGTTTGGAGGGATATTGGCTGGCAAATGGGATTAGATTAATTTAGGATATCTGATTGGCATGGAAGAATTGGACCGAAGGATCTGTTTCCGTGCTGTACATCTCTATAACTCTACAACTCTATGTCTGAGTTACTGCCAAACCACCAAATCTAAATCCATCTGTGAACTATTACTACTGAAGTTAATACAGATTCCTTACCATACAAACCACAGAATCCAATATTTCCCAATTAACACTAACACAGGCAGATTTCTTGTCCAAAACAGTACATTGAATTATGGCTGACACTACAATGTCATATGCAATAAACACACTCATATCGACAGCAAAATGCAGCAAGTGGAAGCTGGCTACATCATAAAATTGATTACTTTGCTAGAGTCCTTGGGCTGGATTTAATGCTTTCAGGTTAGGCATGGTACCCACTGCCCACCCCACACCGTCCCAACATGCTGATAAAAAAATTCAATGTGATAAAGCGGCTTTCCAATCACTGTTGGTATCTTTTGATACAGAATAATAAAACAAAGAACTGTTGGAGTTCTCATGAAGCATCACTGTATTCAAAATGTTAACTCTGCTTTCTCCCCACAGATGCTGCCAGACCTGCTGAATTTCTCCGGCAATTTCTGTTTTATTTCTGATAACACAGAAGGTCTATGAGGCACAGAAACTGACAGCATGCCAGCGTTTTGAAATATTTAACTAACAAGCTATGAAGCAATAATGTATTTTACAGCTCAAATGAAGCAACACAAGTACAACAGAATAGGAATGCATTGTCAAAATGCTTACCTAACACTCTGGTTGCACATGCAAAAATTCCTGGGATACTATTGTGGGGAAGGACAAGGGAGATATCCTCTGACCAACATTCATCCCTCAGTCATGATGGAATACTTGGTCATTATCATGCACCCATTTTGCAAATTCTTCCCTATGTTACAACTGCCTACAATTGGGATGTTCTGTGATGTTGAACAATGTTATACAAATGCAACTCTTCCTTTCAGGTGAAGTGTGGTAGATAATTGCATGCAAGTCGTGTGCATAAAATCAACACAGTACTGCAAACAATTGGTTTCAAGTACTTCATCATCAGATCTACAACACAACATAACATCTGCCTTGATACTACTAAACCTATCAACTGCAGAGCAATAAAAGTGATAAGCACAGCACAATTGATAATTGCTTTCACAAGCAAGTTTTCTTCATATTATCAGACAGTTCAGTTGACCTTTTCAGATTATTTTTAGTTCTGCCCACTCAGTTTTAAACTTTTACTTGGCATATAAAGTGCTTTCTTTTTGAAATGTCTCTTGTGTTTATACAGTAGTGCGATAGGCTATGGAAAAGCCATGAAAATAACAACTGCAACAATTCATAGAATGCAGCTTTAAGTTTCATCGAGGCAGTTTGAAAAATGTGGGTCTTTTGTCTTACATGACATTGTAGAATGCCTTCCCGAAAAGAACAGGGAGTGAACTAATTCAGATTTTGCAAAACAAACATTGACATGGTCGCTTTTCTCGAAAAGAACTTTTTATTCTTTGATTTTGAAACCATTCTAATCCTTATGTTTCCAGTGGGAAGTTGAATTCTCACTTTTTAAACTATCAGATAGGATTATCGGATTAAAAACCTAACAAGATAACCATGCTACTACAAGATTTTAGAGACCTGCATACTTTCAGTCTTCCAATCCAACAAGGAGCAGCAGGTAGTATCAAATATGCTTAATGCACAGAAGAACACATGGACTATCCTGCCTTTTTGATACAATTCTTCAATTTATTCTCTCGCTTTAGGTTTCATTTGCTCACTCGTCATCTTGCAATCTTGTTCTCTTTAAAAATACATCCATTTACTTTTTCAAAAGTCCATTGGAATCATATTCATTTCAGGTAATTTTGATTAAATTAGATTCCCTACAGCGTGGAAACAGGCCTTTCAGCCCACACCGACCCTCTGAAGAGCAGCCCACCCAGACCCATTTCCCTCTGACTAATGCACCTAACATTATAGGCAATTTAGCATGACCAATTCACCTGACCTGCACATCTTTGGACAATGGAGCACCCAGAGGAAACCCACACAGACACAGGGAGAACGTGCAAACTCCACACAGACAGCTGCCCGAGGCTAGAATCAAACCTAGGACCCTGGTGCTGTGAGGCAGCAATGCTAACCACTGAACCACCATGTCATTTGCTCCAGATCTTAAGGGATCTCTACATAAAGCCATTACTCCTTATTTTCTCTTGATTTCTCTGGCCAATTAGTTTAGTTGGATGACCTTTCATTACCAGCCCACTTGCCAGAAGAAAAAACTTGCCCCAATTTGTTCCATCAAAACCCTACCCAATTTTTAATTAGATCTGATAATGATTTTTTTAAGGAAGATAATCAATAGGAGCAGAAATAGACCATGCAACTCAAAATGAATTCGCTCGCCATCAGATAAGATTATAGCTGACCTGATACTCTTCAACTGCACTTCCCTGCCTTTTTTCAACTAACTCCCTTTTTGATACCAAATCTATCTATCTCAGCATTCAATGTACCGAATGACCTAGCCTTCACAGCTCTCTGTGGCGAAGTATTCCATAGATTCAGTACTCTCTCAGGGAAGGAATTCCTCGTCTGTCCTAACTGGGCGAGCCCTTATTCTGAGACAATACCCTCTGGTCCTCAACTCTTCCAAGGGGAAACATCTGCCCTGTCAAGACCCCTAAGTTTCATGGATGTTTCAAGTTCTACACTGGAGAAAGGCCAATTTTGACGGTATTAGGCAAGAGCTTTCAAAAGCTGACTGGGGGCAGAAGTTCGCAGGTAAAGAGACGGTTGGAAAATGGGAAGCCTTCAGAAATGAGATATCAAGAATCCAGAGAAAGTATATTCCTGTTAGGGTGAAAGGAAAGGCTGGTAGGTATAGGGAATGCTGAATGATTAAAGAAATTGAGGGTTTGGTTAAGAAAAAGAAGGAAGTAGATGTAAGGTATAGACAGGATAGATCGAGTGAATCCTTAGAAGAGTATAAAGGCAGTAGGAGTATACTTAAGAGGGAGATCAGGAGGGCAAACAGGGGACATGAGATAGCTTTGGAAACTGGAATTAAGGAGAATCCAAAGAGTTTTTACAAATACATTAAGGACAAAAGGGTAACTCGGGAGAGAATAGGGCCCCTCAAAGATCAGCAGGGTGGCCTTTGGGTGGAGCTGCAGGAGATGGAGGAGATACTTACTGAGTATTTTGCATCAGTATTTACTGTGGAAAAGGATATGGAAAATATAGAATGTAGGGAAATAGATGGTGATATCTTGCAAAATGTCCAGATCTTGCAAAATGTCCAGATTACAGAGGATGTCTTGAAATGGGTAAAGGTAAATAAATCCCCGGGACCTGATCAGGTGTACCCGAGAACTCTGTGGGAAGCTAGAGAAGTGATTGCTGGGTCTCTTGCTGAGATATTTGTATCTATAGTCACAGGTGAGGTGCTGGAAGACTGGAGGTTGGCTAACGTGGTGCCACTGTTTAAGAAGGGTGGTAAGGACAAGCCAGGGAACTATAGACCAGCGAATCTGACATCGGTGGTGGGCAAGTTGTTGGAGGGAATCCTGAGGGACAGCATGTACATGTATTTGGAAAGGTAAGGACTTATTAGGGCTACCTGATGAGGGGCTTTTGCCCGAAACATCGATTTTCCTGCTCCGCGGCTGCTGCCTGACCTGCTGTGCTTTTCCAGCGCCACTCTGATCTAAACTCTGGTTTCCAGCATCTGCAATCCTCACTTTTGCCTTATTAGGATAGTCAACATGGCTTTGTGTATGGGAAATCATGTCTCACAAACTTGATTAAGTTTTTTGAGGAAGTAACAAAGAGGATTGATGGAGAAGAATGGTAGACGTGATCTATATGGACTTCAGAAAAGCATTCAAGGTTCCCCATGGGAGACTGATTAGCAAGGTTAGATCTCACGGAATACAGGGAGAACTAACCATTTGGATACAGAACTGACTCAAAGGTAGAAGACAGAGGGTGGTGGTGGAGGATTGTTTTTCAGACTGGAGGCCCATGACCAGTGGAGTGCCACAAGGATCGGTGCTGGACCCTGTACCTTTTGTCATTCACTTAAATGTTTTGGATGTGAGCATAAGAGGTACAGTTAGTAATTTTGCAGATGACACCAAAATTGGAGGTGGAGTGGACAGCGAAGAGGGTTACCTCAGATTACAACAGGACCTTGACCAGATGGGTCAATAGGCTGAGAAGTGGCAGATAGAGTTTAAATCAGATAAATGCAAGGTGCTGCGTTTTGGGAAAGCAAATCTTAGCAGGACTTATCCACTTAATGGTAAGGTCCTAGGGAGTGTTGCTGAACAAAGGTGTGCAGGTTCATAGCTCTTTGAAAGTGGAGTCACAGGGAGCTAGGATAGTGAAGAAGGCGTTTGGTATGCTTTCCTTTATTGGTCAGAGTATTGAGTACAGACGTTAGGAAGTCATGTTGTGGCTGTACAGGACATTGGTTAGGCCACTGTTGGAATATTGGGTGCAATTCTGGTCTCCTTCCTATCAGAAAGATGTTGTGAAACTTGAAAGGGTTCGGAAAAGATTTACAAGGATGTTGTCAGGGTTGGAGGATCTGAGCTACAGGGAGAGGCTGAACAGGCTGGGGCTGTTTTACCTCTAGCGTCGGAGGCTGAGGAGTGACTTTATAGAGGTTTACAAAATTATGAGGGGCATGGATAGGATAAATAGGCAAAGTCTTTTCCCTCGGGTCAGGGAGTCCAGAACTAGAGGGCCTACATTTAGGGTGAGAGGAGAAAGATATAAAAGAGACCTAAGAGGCAACTTTTTCACGCAGAGGGTGGTACATGTATGGAATGAACTGCCGGAGGAAGTGGTGGAGGCTGGTACAATTGCAGCATCTAAAATGCATTTGGATGGGTATATGAATAGGAAGGGTTTGGAGGGATATGGGCCAGGCGCTGGCAGATGGGAGTAGATTGGGTTGCGATATCTGGTCGGCATGGACAGGTTGGATCGAAGGGTCTGTTTCCATACTGTACATCTCTATGACTCTGATAAGGTTGCCTCTCATTCTTCTAAATGCCAATGAGTGCAGGCCAACTCAGCCTATTCGGTTTATCCATAGAACTCAAGTTCTTTTCCTCGGTGTTATCCTGATAAAGCTCTTTTGTGAGGCTTTTGACATCTTCTACAAAGTGCGGTTAATACAACAATATACAAAACTCCAGGTGAGGACTAAACAGAGATTACTTACAGTGTGGAAACAGGCCCTTCAGCCCAACAAGTCCACACCGACCCATTCCCCCTTTACCTAACACTACGGGCAATTTAACATGGGCAATTCACCTGACCTGCACATCTTTGGACTGTGGGAGGAAACCCACGCAAACACAGTGAGAATGTGCAAACTCCACACAGTCAGTCACCTGAGTCAGGAATTGAACCTGAGTCTCTGGTGCTGTGAGGCAGCAGTGCTAACCACTGTGCCACCCCAAAGTTTAGAATGATCATATTTCTTTGTGTTGAGTACCCTTATTTACAAAGCCAGATATTCCATTGGCTTTCTTACTCAACTTACCTCCAAACCTTCAAGGATTTGTCAAAATGCATCACAGAGGTCCTTTTAAAATTTGTATCGACTACATTAATTCACCATTTAAACTGGACCACATCCATTGTATAAAAAAATTGCAAATGCCATAAAGCTGAACAGAATAAATTCAAATATTTTCCCTTCATTTTATATTGCAATTAAAAGACAATAATAGTGCATTGGTTAAAGCACAAATGATCTTACATGCCATGCCAAAATAGAAATGAAAGCAGAAAATGAAAGAAATATACTCAAGTCTGGCAGTATCTGTGGAGAGAGAAAAATAGATTTAACTATTCAGAACTGTAGTCCTTACTTAGAACTGGAAAAAAAGAGAGATGAAAGAAGTACAGAGTCAAGGAAATGTGAGGTGGTGTAAGAACAAATACACCTGTAATAGAGTGAAAGGCAGGAGAGATTAAATCAGAAGATGCTATTGCAAGGCAAAAGGGAGATGGCAATAACTGTAGAGGTGAAAGATGGTTGATAAGTGACCTTACACAATCAAAACCAATAGCTAATGCCTGGCTAAATGGGAGAGAAAGGTTATAATCTAAAAATAATGTTCAATAGCTTGTGTTGATTTTGCAAGTGCCAAATGGAAAGAGGAAGTCCTGCTCCTATAATTTACACGAAGCTTTCATTGGAACAGTGCAGCAGGTTCAAAGTCCAAGAGATGGGAGAGCGAATGGGCTGGAGACTCAAAATGGTGGGCAACAGAGGTGTGCAGCAAAGTGGTCACACAATCTGCATATTGTCTCTAAGTGTCAAGGAGACAATGCTGATCTGTGAGTATATTAAATTGGGAGAAGCTCTAACCAGCCCCTGTTTTAGCCATACCACGGTCATCCCACTGATTCCAACAGGTTTTTTTCATTAAACACTCTCCCATCCCATTTCTTCCAATGATCAGATTCATTTCCAATGCTTCCTTCTCATCACATCTGTCACCTTCCATACCAGTGTTCCAGGTGCATCTTCCTTAAGGAGTCCTATTGATTGATAGGGTCCTTGACTGTGTTTGTTCCATTTCGTGCTCGTATTCCTTTTCCTCATTTCCTGACCCAACAATGGGTTTTCTCTCATCCTCAGTTTTCACCAACATTATGCCATCACCAAAGTCTTTGTCCCTCCACTCTGAGTGATCTGATGGAATCTTAGAATCCCTACAGTGTGGAAAAAGGCCGTTTGGACCAACAAGTCCACATCAAACCTCTGAAGAGTAACCCACCTAGATCTATTCCCCTACCCAATTACTCTACATTTACCCCAGACTAATGCACCTGACCTACACATCCCTGAACACTATGGACAATTTAGCATGGCCAATTCACCTAATCTGCACATCTTTTGATTATGGGAGGAAACCTACACAGACATGGGGCGAATGTGTTAACTCCACACAGACAGTCACCTGAGGGTGGAATCAAACCCAGGTCCCTGCTATGAGGCAGTAGTGCTAACTACTGAGCTACCATGCCACCCTTGAGAACAGCCTGATCAAGTCCTCCATGGCTGACAATACTGCTCTCCACCAACCCTGCCCCCTCATGAACACCCCACAATGTCTTCTTGGACAGGTTCAGGGAGATGTAACTTTTATTCCCAACTCTCCCATTGCCAAGGATCCCAAACATAGGTGAAGCAATGATTCACTTGTACTGCTTTCAATTTTCTCAACTGTACTGTCTGCTCCTGATAGGACTGTGCTCTACACTGCAGAGACTCAATGAAGATTATGTAATTTGTTTGCACCATGTCTCACTCAGTCCACAAGCAGGAGCCAAGCCTCTGGTCACTTGTCATTTGAAACCATTGTGCCATTCCCACCCACCTGTCCTATATAACAACAGTCTTCAACTTCAAAAAACATTTATTGCAAAGTCCAGCCAGTTGGGGGTCCAGAGGCTTTGAAAAGTGCCTTTTAAGTGAAAGCCTTTTGTTCTTTGGGGTGGCTCAGTGGTTGGGACTACTGTCGCATAGACCAGGGACCTGAGTTCAATTCTACCCTTAGCTGACTGTCTATGTGTGGTGTTTGCACATTCTTCCTGCATCTGCATGGGTTTCCATCAGGTGCTCTAGTTTCCTCCCACAGTCTGAAGGTGTTGGCAAACAGGATTACATTAGGTTAGGATATTTGGCCAGCATGATCAAGTTGGACCGAAAGGTCTGTTTGCATGCTGTACATCTCTATGACTTTATGAGCAGGCTAGCTGGATTAGCCATGCTGAACTGTTCATACTGTCTGGGGATGTGCAGGCTAGGTGGGTTAATGGTGGGGAAATGCGGGATCAGAGGGAACATGATGGGTCTGGGTGGGATGTACTTTAGAGAGTCAAATGGACTCGATGGGCAAAATGGCCTACTTCCACCCTGTAGAGATTCAATGAAAAAGTCATTTACCAATTATTTTTTCACCCTTTAACCAAAACATACACCCCCCTCCCCCCATGCCTCCTTAACACTTCCTTTCTCCTGTCTTTCTCACTCACACCCGAAAGAAAATCTGTTAAACTCCCAACTTTACCTCACCGGACCTCTCCTTGGGCAATAATTGAGCGTGGGGAATGGGGTGACGGGCTTTAGCAGCTGGAGAGAGGTGAGTTCCGTTGAGGAACATATAAGAACGGGAGTGTGCCATTCTGTCCCTGCAGCAAACGATCCATCTAAGTCTGCACGTAACAGGCAAAGAAAGATGCAGGCAAATTAAAGAATGCTGGAAACCTGAAACAAGCATTGCTAGAGGAAGTCAGCAGGTCTGGCAGCATTATGGAGAGAGACGTGATTCAAGTCTAGTGACCCGTCTTCAGTAGGCTGGGAGCCTCAGGGGGTGGGGTGGAGAGATAAATGGGAGGGGGGTTGGGGCTGGGGGGAAGGGCTGAGAGTGCAATAAGTGGATGGAGGTGGGGGTGACAGTGATAGGTCAGAGAGGAGGGTGGATAGGTTTAGAATAATTACCTACAGTGTGGAAACAGGCCCTTCGGCCCAACCAGTCCACCCCGACGTGTAACTCATCCAGACCCATTCTCCTACATTTACCCCTTCACTTAACTCTACGGGCAATTTAGCACAGCCAATTCATTTAACCTGCACATTTTTGGATTGTGGGAGGAAACCAGAGCACCCGGAGGAAACCCACGCAGACACGGGGAGAATGTGCAAACCCGGAATTGAACCCGGGTCTCTGGCGCGGTGAGGCAGCAGTGCTAACCACTGTGCCACCGTGCCGCCCAAGATTGACAGGTGGGATGAGGATCTTCTGCCTCGGGACCCTTCAGCTCCAGGGCATCAATGTGGCCTCCACCAGTTTCCTCATTTTCTCTCCCCAATTCCAACCTTCCAGCTCAGCTCTGTCCTCATGACCTGTCCCTCCTGTCAATCTTCCTTCCCACCTGTCTAGTCCACCCTCCCCTCTGACCTATCACCTTCACCCCCACCTCCATCCACCTATTGCACTCTCAGCGACTTTCTCCCCAGCCCCACCCCACCCCATTGATCTCTCCACCCTGGAAGTTCCCAGCTTCATTCCTGATGAAGGGGAATGTCAATTTTCCTGCTGCTTGGATGCTCCCTGGCCTGCTGTGCTTTTCCAGCACCACTCCAATCTTGATTTTTTAACTTTGTACTCCCCAGCCAAAGACCAGCATCTCCAAAATCAAGAGTTTTTCCCACCTTTTTGCATGGGTGGGGGAGGGAGAGAGTTTTTTTTCCCCACACTGCAGACGACCCGGCAAACAAATAGAGATTTAAAGATTGCGACAAAACTTAGCAGAAATTTCAGGGGGCGGAAGAAATGCGGCCCCCAAATCAAATTAGACCATTTCAACAAAAAAAACTACAAAACACGATGCACTTCTTTCACTTGAACTTGCGTCAAACGCTGAATCAAAATCGAAACCAGACCCAAGGAGTCCTCCTCCACAATTATTCCATTGAGGTTCAGAGAAATTGCTTTTCAAATTAAAAAAAAAGTTACCGTGCGAGTTGGTAGAGAGAGAGAGAAAAAATAAAGAAAATAATTAGCCTGACTTTAACCCACGTCCTTGCTGCTCGGTGTAACTTCCCAAAGCGGGAATCGAAACGAAACTGCCTTTTCAATAATTACCACACCGAAATTTGACAAGGAGAAATCGAGGAGGTTGACCAGAGACTTGGTTTCACTGTCAGATGCTGCATGCGCCTTGCAGGGAAACCAGTGCCCACGCCAGGCCTTGCAATTCTTTTTTTCTCTCTTTTATTACTCGTGGGAGTGAGGAATTTATCGCTCGAGTACAATAAAGGCAGCTCTCAGGCTGTTTACAATCCCTTTTTCGCTTGACGCCTCGGATCCCTGCTGTGCTGAGGCAAAATTGAGGACAGCAGATGCTGGAACCCAGAGTTTAGATCAGAGTGGTGCTGGAAAAGCACAGCAGGTCAGGCAGCATCCGAGGAGCAGGAAAATCTGAAGAGCTTCAGGGCAGAGGAGATGACCTGGCTCCCTGCTGTGTTTGCCTTGAGCGAATGTTTTTCAGTGCAGTTCAGGCAGCATCCGAGGAGCAGGAAAATCGATGTTTTGGGCAAAAGCCCTTCATCAGGAATAAAGGCAGAGAGCCTGAAGGGTGGAGAGATAAGCTGGAGGGGGTGGGGGTGGGTGAGTGGGGGAGGGGATGAAGGTGATAGGTCAGGGAGGAAGGTGGAGTTGATAGGTGGGAAAGAAGATAGGCAGGTAGGACAAGTCATGGGGACAGTGCTGAGCTGGAAGTTTGGAACTAGGGTGAGGTGGGGAAAGGGGAAAGGAGGAAACTGTTGAAGTCCACATTGATGCCCTGGGGTTGAAGTGTTCCGAGGTGGAAGATGAGGCGTTCTTCCTCCGGGCGTCGGGTGGTGAGGGAGCAGCGGTGAAGGAGGCCCAGGACCTCCATGTCCTCAGCAGAGTGGGAGGGGGAGTTGAAATGTTGGGCCACAGGGCAGTGTGGTTGATTGGTGCAGGTGTCCCAGAGCTGTCCAGTCTCCCCAATGTAGAGGAGACCGCATCGGGAGCAACGGATACAATAAATGATATTGGTGGATGTGCAGGTGAAACTTTGATGGATGTGGAAGGCTCCTTTGGGGCCTTGGATGGAGGTGAGGGAGGAGGTGTGGGTGCAGGTTTTGCAATTTCTATGGTGGCAGGGGTAGGTGCCAGGATGGGGGGGTGGATTGTAGGGGTGTGCGGACCTGACCAGGTAGTCATGGAGGGAAACACTCTTTGCGGAAGGCGGAATGGGGTGGGGAGGAAAATATATCCCTGGTGGTGGGATTTTTTGGAGGTGGCGGCACCACTCCCCACCTCTTCCTCCGCTACATTGATGACTGCATTGGCTCCACCTCGTGCTCCCATGAGGAGCTTGAGCAATTCATCAACTTCACCAACACATTCCACCCTGACCCTAAATTTACCTGGACCATCTCCCTCCCCTTCCTGGACCTCTCCATCTCCATTAAAGACGACCAATTGAACATTTTCTAAAAACCCACCGACTCCCACAGCTACCTGGATTACACCTCTTCCCACCCTATCTCTTGCAAAAATGCCATCCCGTTATACCAATTCATCCGCCTCTGCCGTATCTGCTCCCAGGCGGACCAGCTCCACCAGTTCTGGTTTCCAGCATCTGCAGTCATTGTTTTCACCGAATGTTTGTCAGTGCCCTGTGCACAGTTGTTCAGCAGTACCCTTCCCCCGCCTAGAGGTCTGCACAGTCCCCGAGTTTGGGAGAGCCACGGTTTGATTCTATGCTTCCTTAAATAGCACCATTAAATAGCAACTGTAGCAAGAGCTGATTTACCAGTGCAAAGGCTCAGAATTGTCAGAATTCATTCCACACCCCCACCCTCAAATAAAAATTTGTGATTAAATTTATAAAAATGCATGTCAAGGGGCAGATCAAAGTTGATGCTATACATAAGTGTAACAACATTAGATTACTTTCATTGTGGAAACAGGCCCTTTGGCCCAACAAGTCCACACCGACCCTCCGAAGAGCAACCCACCCCTCTACATTAATTCCTTCCCCTAACACTACAGGCAATTTAGCATGGTCAATTCACCTAACCTAACCTGCAAGTTTTTGGACTGTGGGAGGAAACCGGAGCACACCTACACAGACACAGGAAGAATGTGCAAACATTACGCAGATAGTTGCTTGGGGTAGGAGTTGAACCTAGGTCTCGAGCACTGTGAGGCAGTAGTGCTAACCACTGTACAACCATGCCGCACTTATTTCTGAATGCGTCAAAATAAAAGAGAATTACATAAGGTTTGGTTGCTGTATGTGGAACCTTTGATAGTCTTAATACATTGATAGTCACAGTCAAAAAATTCTTTTATTCCATCAGTGTAGACGTGTTCCTTCACAGCTCTGGGGCATACGATACCTAATCTGTATCTTCTGGCCTAGAGATACAGACACTACTGCTCAAACAATTACAGTTCATATTCACAATATTTGCTTTGTGTCAAACTGAGAGATTTTTTTTGCCAGTTTCCAGTAATTTAGGATGGTGAGAGGACCTTTGGCAGCATCGCAACGTTGTGATGGCTGTTCCAAGCCTTAGAAAGTCTCTCAGTAAGGACCCTCCTGGTGTATCAAATGCATGTAAAGTTTTGTTCAGGTTAAGAGATGCCTTTGGTTTGTTTGTATAGGATCCAACTCTAATAATTATTTGTTTCCTTGATATGCTATTGTGCTTTTTATATGTATATAAAGATTTTTTTATGAATAAGTATATTTTTGAAATTAAATGCAGTAAGTCTGTAAGTTAGCTTGCTGAACTTGAAGGTTTATTTTCAGACACTTCTTCACCACACTGGGTAACATCGTCAGTGAGAGTCTCTGGTGAAGCATTGGTGGTATGTCCCACCTCTTTATTTATAGGTCTTGGTTTCTTAAGGTGGGTGATGTCATTTCCGGTTCTTTTTTTCAAAGTAAGTTGGATAGGATCTAACTCAGTGTGTTTATTGCTGGAGTTCTGGTCAGAATGCCATGCCTCTAAGAATTCACGTGCGGGTCTTTGTTTCGCCTGTCCTTGGATGTGTGTGTTGTCCCAGTCAAAGGGGTGTCCTCCTTTGTCAGTATGCATGGAAACTAGTGAGAGTGGGCCATGTCTTTTGGTGGCCAGTTGGTGTTCTTGTAACTTGGTGGCAAGTTTCCTGCTAGCTTGTCCAATGTACATCACCCACCTTAAGAAACCAAGGCCTGTAAATAGAGAGGCGAGACATACCACCAGTGCTTCCCTGGAGACGCTCACTGATGATGTTACCCAGTATGGTGACAAAACGTCTGAAAACAAACCTTCTAGCTCGGCGAGCTAACTTACAGACCTAACATCAACCTGAGCTACAAATTTTCTCAAAAATCATTTTAAAAAGTCATCCTCGATTGTGGAACATGCCGGTCTGCAAATATTTGGTCAGCAGCTGTTCTTTGTACTGGGAGAGGTACTGGCAGAATAAAGAGCGTCATATACAGGAGTTGATGGATCTCAAGCATCACCATATTTATTTCAATGAGTGTCCCAGAGGGTCAACCTGAGAGCACAGAGGCTTAGATCAAGGATCTGCTTAGCTGGATTGCAGCAAGAAAAAAACCCACTCCATCCTTTTTCCAGGTTGCTGGATTTCTTTTATAAACACTCATCATGGATTTAACTACACAACAGACAATACAGAGTCAATCAACTACTTTAAGGGAAAGGTGCAAGACTGATCATTGGACAGCAAAACCTTGTCTTTCGTTGCTGTCAAAAAGGGAAACTTTTGAGCACCTTAATGCAGCAGGTTGATGATTTCTTATGGGGGTGATATTGTGGATTTGAGAAATGCATTAGCAATATGTTGAAAATGGAATTATGATGGGAAGTCAGATTTCAGGGGCTATTAAACATGATGATTTCAGCATTACACTGAATAGGTAACTTTGCTCAAATCAATTAGATTAGAGAGTAATACACCTTTTCCAGTTAATGGTGCCCAGTCATCACAGAAAGATAATGTTATAGTCAGTGTGGATGAGTTGGACCAAAGGTTTCTGTGCTGTATGATTCTATATCTGAAGATGAAGCAGAATAATTATGAAGCTAGACTGGTCAATTGGCTGTGCACTCAGACACTAGTTTTGTGGTCATTGAACTAAGCGTCACAATGAAGTTGCCTAAAATTTTGCAAATATTAAGTATAGAGAAATGCATACTAAGGTTCCCTTCCTTGTGTGACGTAAGGAACATGAAGTTGATTATCATTAATGATGCCTCAAAAGCTAATTTTCCTGGGCCACAATATCATTTATGAGTGAAAAAGGGAAAACTTGCCTATTGGCAAAAAAATAAGAAAAGTTTTTTTTAAAAAATACTTCAGTTGCAGAAACTCTGGCTCTTGTACAAGCAGTGGATAAGGGATTGCATTTGTCACATAATTTATGGGAAATTCGATAGAATGGCTGCACTGAAAACTGTGAATAAATTATCATACCTTGTGGCATATGTTAAGTTTTTTAAAGTGTTGGTGGAAAAACATTAACAATCAGCCTTGAAGCAAATTATAGAAGAAAGGAAGTCTCTAAGATCAAAACGGGGTTGAAGAAAGTCATCAATTATCTGATTGCTACAACAAAGAAGAATATTTGTGCCAAAATATTTATTGTGGGTCATTAAGGGGGTGCATTTCATGTAAAATTTTACAAAGGGAATGAAAAATAATTTATTTTATTCTTTGATTTGTTTTGATATTGCCTGTGAATATTATTGGTTCAGTTCTTGGAAAAGGAAATAAAGAGTCTATTAATTACAAATTAAGGTAACATGTATAGTGGTGCAGTCACTGATTAAATAAATATTTTCATTTCTAAAGAGACACTCCTTCCATGACAAGCAGGCACCGCAGGGACTAAGGTGCATCGCCCTATCCAAAAATCACACTTTCATTCAAATTACACCTTTCCTTTGATCATTTGATATAGAAGCACAGAAATGATACAGCACAGAAGGGGGTTATTCAGCCCATCTTGTCCATGCCAACCCAAAGACATCCAGATGTCCTTTATCACCCCAGCTTCGGGCTCATAGCCTTGCAGCTTACATCACTTGACATGCAGATCCAGACACGTTTTAAAAGAGTTTATGCACTCTGCCTCCACCATCAACTCAGACAGTGAATCCCAGCCACCCACAACCCTCTGCATAAAAAATGTTTTTCTTCGCATTTCCTCTAATCCTTCTGCCACCCAGCCTGAATCTATGACCCCTGTTTTTTTTAAAACTCTGCCAAGGGAAACAGGTCTACTCTATCTCTCACAAGTTTGTACACCTTGATCATGTCGCCCGTCAGCTTTCTCTGTTCTAAGGAAAACAACCCAAACTCTCCAATTTCTGCTTGGAGATACAATTCTCCAGCCTAGCAACATTCTAGTAAATTTTCTATGCACTCTCTCCACAGAAGTTACATCCTTCCTGTAGTGTGGTGACCACAACTGTGCCACGAAACTCCACTTGTGGTCTCACCAGTGTCTATACAGTTCCATCATTGTATCTCTACTTTTGTATTGTATACCTCCGTCAATAAAAGGGAGCATTTCATATGCCTTCTTTATAACCTTGTCTACGTGTACTGCTAACTTTGGGGACCTGTACATTTGCATGCTATGATCTCTCACTTCATTCACCCATCTTAGTAAATTCCCATTTATGTGTATTCCCTTTTACTGTTTAACTGCCATAAATGCATTACTTCACACTTGCCGAATTTGAACTCCATCTCCTACTTTCCTCTGCACTCCACCAACCAATCTATATCAGTTTGGAGCTGACAGCTATCCTCTACACCAGACCTGGGCATCTTACAGCCCACGGGCCATATCTGGCCCTTTGATCATTCCTGTTCGGCCTGCATGAGGTCAATCTTAAATGAGAACATAAATGAAAACCTACTTACGCCATGCACCAATACAACTGTGTTGCTTTTGTTTTGAAAAGGATGTTTTTTTTTATTTACGTATGGACGCACATGTGCATGTATGTGCATGCGTGAACAGCTAAACGTAATGCTTGCTGGCTAGCCCTCAAAATGTCTGCTCATGCCAAGACAAGTTATGTCATATCCCACAAAATCGCAAGAAATAGTAAACCTTTTTCTGATGGAGTGTTTGTTGGACTCAGCAGAACGAACATGCCTGGAGAAAAAGGAGACATTTGAGAATGTGCCCCTCTCCCATTGCACTGTAACGAGAAGGATTTGCGACATTGCGAGAAATCTGGAGCTTCAGCTACAGCACAGCGGGGTCAACTTTGACTTTTTTTCCTTGGCTTTGGATGAGAGCTGCGACGTACGTGACACAGCCCAGCTACTCATCTTTGTATGTGGGATAACTACAGACTTTAAAATTACGCAGGAGCTGGCAACCATGCAGTCAATGAAAGGAACAACAACTGGTAATGATTTGTTCACGGAGTTAAGTGCATGTTTGGACACGTTGGGACTAAAATGGGACAAGCTGTCGGGTGTGACAACGGATGGTTGTCCAAATCTAACGGGAAAAAATGTTGGACTCTTAAAGAGAATGCAGGATAAAGTGACAGAAATTGACCCTGAACAGAAATTGGTAATTTTGCATTGTATTATACATCAGAAAGTGTTATGTAAGTCAGTGTTAAATATTAACCATGTGATTGAATTTGTAACTAAAATAGTTAACTTCATCAGGGCAAGAGCTTTGAATCACAGGCAGTTTGTTGCACTTTTGGAGGAAAATGAGACTGAATATTGTGACATAGGCTACCACACAGCTGTCAGGTGGCTCAGCCTGGGCAAAATGCTGAAAAGTGTACAGGACCTGAGAGAAGAGATTCAAGATTTCTGTGTGAAGAAAGGGAATGGCATTCCACAGCTTTCAGAAGCAGACTGGATTGCGGACCTTGGTTTTGCTGTTGATGTGACTGCACTTATGAATGAACTAAATGTGAAACTGCAGTGCAAGGGCCTTTTTGTGCATGAAATGTACAACTTGGTGAAGGCTTTTATGAGAAAGTTGCAGCTTCTCTCAAGCCAAATGGAGGTCACCATTCTCACCCACTTGCCAACACTGAAGGAAGCCGCACCCTCAGCTGATCACCTTTACAGGTACTCATTTATGTTAGAAGCACTGCATGGTGAATTTTCAAGGCGATTTCAAGACTTTAAAACGGATGAGAATGAAATGCATATGATTTTTTCCCCATTTACATGCGATGTGGAGAATGCACCTAGTGATGTTCAGCTTGAACTCATTGACCTGCAGTCTGACACACTTTAGGTCAGTCTCACTGCTTGATTTTTACTCTTCTCTCAAAGAGGAGAACTTTCCATACGTGAGGAGGCATGCTCAGAAGATTCTAGTCCTCTTTGGATCTACCTATATATGCGAACAGACAGTCTCAGTGATGAAGTTCAACAAATCCAAATACAGATCCTCTATCACTGATGATCACCTCTCAGCTGTCCTTCGCATATCCACCTCAGACATTCAACCAGATTTCAGTGCACTTCTTCAAGCCCAAAACAGACTGGATTTTTCTCACTAAACAAGTAAAATGAACTGAAAAACATCAAAAGCACTTATTGCTTTTTGTTTGGAGTTGTTTGTAATACTGAACAATAATGAAACAACTTTTCATTATTGGTTTGTGAGATTAACATGTTAAAAATAAAATGAAATACTGAAATTATTGTTTATACTGTTTATTTCCTCTATGTTTGACCTATTGCACAATTTCATATCTTTATCGTAACAGAATATCCTTATTCTTTTGATCATAAGTTTCAGTTCAAAATATATAATTTAATACTTTTTACAATGGGAGAAAATTGATACTGAGCAGAATTATGTTCAATTTATTGTTGGTTCGGCCCTCCAACACAACTCAGGCGTCTCATGTGACCCCTTGGAAGAATTAATTGCCCACCCCTGCTCTGCACTATCCACTGCTTGGCCAATTTTTGTGTCATCTACAAATTTGCCAGTTGTGCTCACCACATCCAAGTCCACATTGTTAATGCATTAAATAAAGACCATATGTGCTGATAAGGACGGTTTCTTAGGTCATTCTGTGAATTGAGTTAATTTGATTTCATTGGTTTGCAAAAGAATATAAAGGGACACTCTTGTTCAACTCTGAAGGAGCTGTTCCCCACTTTTGGCAGCACTTCATTCCCACACAGCTGAAATTTGGCTTCCCAGTGTGGAGGAGGTGTGCACACTGGATACCTCCTTAAAAGCCTCTAGCTGTGCTTAGTCATGGCGTTCATTATGGGGTTCAGGTTGTGGGCTGTCATTTGAATGGACTGCTTGCCTGTCTTTCATGGTTAGGCTTAGCCCAGGATGTCTGGTCCCTAACTATTCAGGAATTTCTAACCAACTTAACAATTTTGCTTTAAATGACTAGGTTAGTTGCTTAAACGGGTACTGTAACAGAGAGAAAAAAATCAAAGGAAATCAAATCCAAATTAAAAATTGAATTTGATGGAAATGGTGCACTCCAAGCCTCCATGGGGCAAACCAATAATGGAAGGCCTGAAGCCTATCAGAGTGTAGGCCCCAACTCCCTTCAATCTATCTTCCACTCTGCCCTATCCCATGGTTTTGCCCACTTATCATCAACTGTCCCGACCAGTTGGCATGACCTCACTTACATTTTCTCTGTATCTATGAAAGTGGCTATGGGACGTTGGAGTCCTGGAATACTACAGAGTTTGTTGCCTGGTGGACGCGTTGTTGTTTGACTACTGATCCCCTTCCCCACTGGCTGTATGGATTCCAGGCCTGAAGTAGACTTCTTTCAACTGAGAAGAACTCTGACCTGGAAGTTCAAATAGAGAACTGCCCTCTGAACCAGGGTTCAGAAATAAGGTTTCCGATCCTGATCGTAAGGTTTGAACTTATGTCTCAATTTACAAAGCAGGTTTCCCTCTGCCTTTTTTTTCTCAACCTGCCTTGTCATCTTCAACAATTTTTTAAATTGTTCCCTTTTTTTTAATATGGCCTCTCTTCCTTGTTTAAAAAAAAAAGCCTTTTCATGCAACATTTAAGAGGCATTTAGATGGGTATATGAATAGGAAGGGTTTGGAGGGATATGGGCCGGGTGCTGGCAGGTGGGACTAGATTGGGTTGGGATATCTGGTTGGCATGGACGGGTTGGACCGAAGGGTCTGTTTCCATGCTGTACATCTCTATGACTCTAGTCTTTGAGATGAGAGGATTGTCCTTATGATGACAGGCTGAGTAAATTGGATGTTCTATGGACTTCTGATGAATGAGCGGGTAGATGCTGCCTGAACTGCTGTGCTCTTCCAGCACCATTGATCCAGAATCTGGTTTCTAGCATCTGCAGTCATTGTTTTTACCTATCTGAATGAGACGGTAGCTCATTTTAAATAACAAGGTCTGAAGTGCTGGTTAGGCACTGCGCAGTTGTTTCTGCTGACTTGGAGGTCTAGATAGTGGAGTTTTAGTCCAACAGGTTTATTTGAAAGTACAAGCTTTTGGACTATAACCTTGTGTTGTGTGATTTTTAACTTTGTATACCCCAGTCCAACATCGGCACCTCTACATCATAGAATATGGGGCACATGCTCAGGATAAAGGTCAATCGTTTCGGATAAAGAGTCAATAAGTTAGGACTGAGGTAAGGAGAAATTCCCTCAGTAAGAGGCTTATGAATCTTTTGAATTCTTTACCACAATTGTTGCTCCATCATTGAATACATTCAATGTCAGACTCTTAAGGAATTCAGAGATGGGAAAGCAAGTGGGAATGAACAGATTGACCATAAATATATTGAATGGTAGAGTGGGCTTGAAGGGTTGCATGGTCTGTTCTATTCCCAGTTATTGCATTCTTGTTGTGGTTCTGTTCGCCGAGCTGGGAGTTTTTGTTGCAAACGTTTCGTCCCCTTTCTAGGTGACATCTTCAGTGCTTGGGAGCCTCCTGTGAAGCGCTTCTGTGCTGATTCCTCCGGCATTTATACTGGTTTGAATCTGCCGCTTCCGGTTGTCAGTTGCTGTCCGCTTCAGTGGTCGGTATATAGGGTCTAGGTCGATGTGTCTGTTGATAGAATTTGTGGATGAGTGCCATGCCTCTAGGAATTCTCTGGCTATTTTCTGTTTGGCCTGCCCTATAATAGTGGTGTTATCCCAATCAAATTAGTGTTGTTTGTCATCTGAGTGTGTGGCTACTAGGGATAGCTGGTCGTGTTGTTTCGTGACTAGTTGGTGTTTATGGATGCGGGCTGTTAGCTGTCCACATAGCTGTCGAACACTACATTGGACAAACAGGAAGACAGCTAACAACCCGCATCCATGAACACCAACTAGCCACGAAACGACACGACCAGCTATCCCTAGTAGCCATACACTCAGATGACAAACAACACGAATTCGATTGGGACAACACCACTATTATAGGCCAAACAGAGAACAGCCAGGGAATTCCTAGAGGCATGGCACTCATCCACAAATTCTATCAACAGACACATCGACCTAGACCCTATGTACCGGCCACTGCAGCGGACAGCAACTGACAACCGGAAGCGGCAGATTCAAACCAGTATAAATGCCGGAGGAATCAGCACAGAAGCACTTCACAGGAGGCTCCCAAGCACTGAAGATGTCACCTAGAAAGGGGACGAAACGTTTGCAACAAAAACTCCCAGCTCGGCGAACAGAACCACAACAATGAGCAGCCGAGCTACAAATCTTCTCACAAACTTATTGCATTCTTACCGAAACAAAACAAAGCAATGCTCACACTGCTGAACCAGGGCATTCCGCAGGCAAGTTATCAAACAAAATTTATCACTGCGATATGTAAGAAAATATTAGCATAAGTGAGTAGGACAAGGAAAGGAGTAGAAAGAGGATTAAAATGGAAATTCCAGAGTCTAGATTAGCTCAGGTGACTGGAGAGCAGGGTTAGTCATTTATAGTGATACCAATAATGTGTATTCAATTTCCCCATCAGCTGAGCTTCCCATTCAGTTCAAACTTGCCTAAGGTGTGGTAACCCTCAGGTCAAACTCACCACCAGTTTTGTCTCTCTAATGAAAGAAAAGAGGGACCATGGTTGTTTTACCTTGATTTAGTTTGAAGGACAGCTGCTTTGTAACATGAATAGATTGACATAACCAACAGCTTTAGCACTCAGGAAGCTATTCGGACCACCCAGATGGAAGGTGTACCAGAAGGTTCTTCTTTACCCAGAGGGAACAGGATAAATAGAACAAGTTATAACTGATATAGTTAATATTGTAGGCAGGAAAGTTTATGTGCAAGTGAAATGAATAATGGTGATCTAATTTCTTGGAATAATGATTGCTTAGATGAAATGGAGAAGAATTTTCCAGATATGTTTATCTCCCTGAATTGATTTTGGATTTGTAAAATAATTATTTATCCACCAAGAGATACCAATCTAGGTGGTTCATATGTTTATACTGGAATCTCAAAATTATTAGTGTATCATGAGTCAGAGGGTGTACTGCTGCACTGTATTTTTTATATTCAATGCTCTTTAGTGACTGACTTACAAACCAGGGGACATAGTTCACCACTACCATTTGCAGAATTGGGCAAACTATAATAATTTTGAACAACCCTATCAGATCCCCTTCTAAGACTTGCTGTTGGACCAAGCCCAGTTTCTCTATTGACTTGTCATACTCTTCTGTGATGCAGCTGCAAATGTGTTGCTGGTCAAAGCACAGCAGGCCAGGCAGCATCTCAGGAATAGAGAATTCGACGTTTCGAGCATAAGCCCTTCTGTGATGTTAGTAATCTTCTTTAGCAGATCTTCAAGTGTCCTGGCATTGACTGTAGAGAGCACCAGTCCACACCAGTGAAGCAAATGTCCTTGCCACCAACTTTGAAAAAAGCTGCATGAGGAGTTAACATTGTTTGTGATGACAACGTTCACTTTTAAGTCACGCTGACACTAGTTAAAAGAATGTCTTTGTATGCAACAGCAGTGATCTCACCAAGGAGGTGGGCGATATTTTGCAAGTTTCAGCAAATGTACAATTAATTTGAGGAATGGCTACTATCAGACATAAATAGAGTGACAACAGCATAAATGAAATTATTCTTATTCAGAGTGAATCATAGAATTTTGCAGTGCAGGAGCCATTCAATCCATCACACCTACATTAGCAAAGATATGAAAAAAATGGAGACAATGAGAGAAGGTGTGTGTATGATAGTTTGTGTATGTGTGAGTGTATGTGAGTGTGTGTTTGTGTATGTGTGTGAGACTGTGGTTGTGAGAGAGCTTGTGTGAGAGAGTCGTGTGTGTGTGTGAGAGTGTGTTTGTGAGTGAGTTTGTGTATGTGTGTGAGTGTGTTTGTGAGAGTTTGTGTGCTTGAGAGTATGTGTCTATTTGAGAGTGTGTGAGAGAATTTATGTTTGAGTGCCTGAGTGTGCATATGAGAGTATGTGTGTGTGTGTGTGTGTGTGTGTGCATGCGCACACATGAGTGCATGTGTGTATGTACCTTGCTTGTGAGTGAGAGGGAATCTTGAGAACAACTCTCAACATGGATTCTGATTTGGTCTTTTGGGTCAATCCCCAGACACTTTTTCTTAACTTCCTTATTTTTCTAAACGATGGACTTTACAAAACCATTGTGGCTCCGACTCTGGTGTTGTTTCAGGTGGAGTATTCAATGTGGTCAGTTCTGGTTTAATGTGAACAGTTATTGTCACCATAATGTTAAAAAAAATGAACAGACGCAGTGAGAAATGTGCAGTTTGAAGTTTTCATACACACAACAAACTGGGAAGGAAGATATATATGACTGCCTAAAGATAGAAATTAAAATGGGGATAAACAGACTTAAAAGAAAAAAAACTGCCTTAAAAAAGATGTAGCATTTGTTTTATCTTAATAATGTCATTTGGCATTTCAAATAACAAGTAAAGGTATGATTTGGATATGCTGGTGTTGGACTGAGGTGAACAAAGTTAAAAATCACACAACACCAGGTTATAGTCCAACAGGTTTAATTGGAAGCACACTAGCTTTCGGAACGATGCTCTTTCATCAGGTGATAGTCAAGAAAAGGTAAGCTTTCTATTGTGTAAATGTAGCAGTCTTTATGCAGTTGGCATGGCAATAAACATCAAATTTCCCCCTTTCCAGAAAGTGGAACTTTTTTCTAGGAATTTATAGTACAAGTAACAGGGAGAATTGGAAGATTTCAACAAATCCTGATTGCAGGTGAGATTGTGGCTATGGGAAAGGCTGCACTCTATGTAGTGTATCCTCTGGATTCCCATATTATTCTTTAAATGTCTAAACCACTAAAATACTTGTCAATTTCATGAGAGTAATGACAGTGAAAACTAACAGTGAAATGCCAGTTATTATTCTAATTGTGACCGAATCAATGCATTGTACATAAACAAAGCCAGAAATTCCTGGAGAAGCTCAGCAGGTCTGGCAGATTCTACGGAGAGAAACTAAACACTTTTTATTTGAACTGACAGGGATTACTGAATGCAAAACCTGAATTCTTTCTGTCTCCACTGATGCTGCCAGACCTACTGAGTTTCTCCAGGAAATTCTGGTTTCGTTTCAGATTTCCAAAACCTGCAGTTCTTTGTTTAACTTTAATGCCTTATCTACACCTACATGTTCCTTTAAACTCCTATTTGTAGCAACTTTAGCAAATTCTCAGTTTGAAAGATTTTTTGAAAATAAGAAGATGCATATAAAAGATCCTAAGATTTGTGCATATCTTTTTTTCAAATTTAATTTCATCTGGCATTAATTAATGCCTTCTTGAAGTTGCTAACAATTCAATCCACAAGTCATCATATTTTTTTCTTGTACTTTGTGATCAAATATTTTTAATCTATTCCTTTGCATAAATTCAAATTAACAGCAACAACTTGTGTTTATATAAGATCATGAGCTTATGGTTGTTACAAAGTAAAGTTTGACAGTCACTCACTTACGACAATTAAAAAATAAAAGCTTAGGTAAGCTTCCAGAAACATGTTGAAAGAGGAAACAGAGATAGAGATAAGAACAGATCTCACAGGATGAAATTGCAGAGCCTGGGAGCTTTGAAGGTAAACACATGGCTACCAAATGATGAAATATTAATATCAGGGTTGATCAGGAGGACAAAATTAGATTGATGTAGCACTAGAGGAAATTTCAAGGATCGAGAAGGGTTGAGACTGTGCAAGAATTTGTATCAGAATTTTAAAACTGAGACTTTTTTCTTGACTGAGATGGAATGTAGGTTTGTGGGCACAGGGACAGAGAATATAATTAGGGAATGGATTTTGACTGGACCAAAGGAATCCTGATGAAGGTCTCCTTCCCAAAACATCAATTTTCCTGCTCCTTGGATGCTGTCTGACCTGCTGTGCTTTTCCAGCACCACGCTAATCTTGACTCTGATCTCCAGCATCTCCTCACTTTCACCTGGCAAAAACAATGGCTTTGATTTTCCCAATAATTATCTATTTCTGCCCATTCAGGCGCAGATGTAAATAAAGCAGTCTGATAATGGAGTAATAATAGAGCTTTAAAGATGTAACAGGTGGATAGTGCTGGGTGTTGTCAGCTTATGCAGAGAAACCAACATGTTTTTGGATGAATGCCAGCAAATAGTTGAGAAATAAGAGAGTGCAACAATAGATCTTTGTGGATCACCACAGTTACTGGTGCAAGTTTGTGAAGATAAAAAAAATTGCTGGGGGTACATTGACAATTTTTAAACAGATAAAAATGAAACTAGAGATAGAGGTGCAGTGGCACAGTGGCTCAGTGATTAGCAGTGCCAGGGACCCAGGTTTGATTGCACCCTCGGGTGACTGCATAGAGTTTGCACATTCTCCCCGTGTCTGCATGGGTTTGCTCTAGGTGCTCCGGTTTCCTCCCATAGTCCAAAGATGTGCAGATTAGATGGATTAGCCAAGGGAAATGTCCGGTTACAGAAATGGAGTAGGGGGTGGGATACTCTTGGGAAGGTCTGTGTGGATTTGATGGGCTGAATGGCCTGCTTTCTCACTTTAGAGATTCTATGACAGCAATCGCACTGAGGGGGCTGATACTGGGGCTGGTGTTTGGGGAGAATAGTGATGGGCTATGTCAGAGTCACAGACAGCTGGGAAAGGGTAAGGTCCTTGTAACAATCATTAAAGACATCATTTATGATCTTGACAAGAGCAGTTTAAAGTATTGAGGTAGGGGAAAGATGGCCATGGGTTTAGGAGACCACAACACAATTAGAGAATCAAATATGTATTTTTATATCTGAACATGTGTGTGTATATATGTCTATATATGTATGCATGTAGATCTGGTCCAAAGCTACCTAAGTTCCTGATGCAAATCGACTGAGATGACTATCCCATTGAAGTAGAAATTTTCTAATCAACGTGTTCAGGGATGTTATGTACAAACAGTGACTTCAATACCAGCTCCTCCAGAACACCGCTTTTCATGTTGCCAGCTCATCAAACCTCACTAGATTTTCTACCCCGGACCCCATGTCTTGTCTGTACGTCCTACCACAACTCATAATGAGAACTGTGACTGGTCCACGAATAATCCTGAATGAATCCCCTCGTAATTGAGCTTCCCAGGAGTTGTACACGTGCTAATGTGCGCCGCGGAAGGCGAGTCTCCCCGGTTCCCCTGCCGGACACACACAAATAACACATTTCAGCGCAGTATCTGTTTGATACTTGCGCTGTGTAGGTATTGAGTTTCATTGGCACTGTCAGCTACCCTGTGTATTCTTGATTGTTCATTGCTTTAGTGTCGCTTTTGGATTATTCCCCTTGCAAATCCGCGGCTGCCGCTTACGCCTTCTCACGAGTGGATGGTTGCCAACTGAGAGTCACTTTGGGTTTTCTCAGTTTCACTGACACAGGATTGAAAGGCAGCAGACGGCTTGCCAGTGTGTTTGCGTGTGGGAAGTGTGATCAATCGGACCAGACCGAGACCATTTGCATACATGGGGGCTGTCGTGGGATATAAAAGTAGCTGTTTTCTAAACCCACAGTCTATTGACAGCCCAGCTCCAGGAAGATCTCACTCTCCTCATATAACACAGGGACGGTGGCCATGGATGGGACTGTACCATTGAATGAGGCGGCAGTCCCATTGAGGGAACGTGGGAAATACCGCAGGGCGCTGTTTCATTGGTCCCTGGTTATTATAGTAATCATGGTCTTGGTACTGGCGGCAAGTTATCTCTCGTTTTGCCTCCTCAGAACACGACTGCAGGATACGGTACGTTTCTTCCGTCACACTTTCTGCTCCCATTCTCGTTGTGCGGGTAGGTTTTAATGGCTTTATCTATTTAAACAGGCGGAACACCTGGGCAAGATGCATGGGAATGCGTTGTCACCCGAAAAATGCGCTACTCACTGGACTGCAGGTAAGTGCTTCGTGTGTAGTGACGTTTTGTTCAGCTCTGGCACTGTTTTCTGCAAACCCTGCTGCTGCTCTCCCGCCCTGAAGTATTCTGGGGCCAACCATAGAGTAAAGTGAGCAAAGCAAAGCGTGTTTGGTCAGCATCTCCAGGAGGCATTTACACACTTCAACACGGGGGTAATGAAATTTTCTTTAGGAAAAAGAGCTGACGGTTCAGAGTAATATTTACAAAGTTTTTTTCAAAAAAATTAATTGCAGCTTTTCTAAGCCTAACTTCGCGACCTTTTTTTAAATTTAAAAAGTTGATTAAAATTGTGTGGAGTTTGCACATTCTCCCTGTGTCTGCTGCATGGGTTTCCCCCAGGTGCTCCGGTTTCCTCCCACACTCCAGGTGAACTGGCCATGCTAAGTTGCCCACAGTGTTGGGTGCATTAGTCAGAGGGACATGGCTCTGGGTGGGTTACTCTTCGGAGGGTCGGTGTGGACTGGTTGGGCCGAAGGGCCCGTTTCCACACTGTGAGGAATCCAATGTTTTTTTTAAAAAAAAGTGAAAGGATGGGGACGAAAGCAAAAGTTGCCGGGAAGGCTCAGCAGGGTCTGGCAGTATCTGTGGAGAGAAATCAGAGTTAACGTTACTGATCCGGCGACCCTTCCTCAGAGTTGCTAAACTTTTCCAGTAACTTCTGTTTTGGTTTTCTGATTTACAGCATCCGCGGTTTTTTTTCGGTTTTTAGAAAGGATGGGGAGATGGGCTAGTATGCTGACGACGGGCCGCAATCAGTTCCGTGATTCCATCACTGCACTATTTTTAGAACCCCCAAAAAAAAATTGGCCGTGAAGTGACGGCCCGTATGAATAATTTTTTAGTCCATTTTCATTGGTTGTTATTCTAGGCAGGCGTTCCAAGCCATTGACGGGGAACCGGTTGGATCACTCCAGGGAAAACACAACAATCACAAAAAAATTGTTTTCTCAAAGTGCCACGACCAACGCGGGGGAGGTGCCAGATATTTAAATTGATCCGTGAGTTCAGCTAGGCTCCTCTCCACTTTACAGACAGGAACAGAGTTGTACCCAGGCGTAATTACTGAGCAGACAGTCCCTAAATACACAGGACCTTGGGCGAATTGCTATACAAGGTCCTGTTGGCACAGGACGCAGTCTGTGCATTTGTCATTGCACACTGCAGAGGGACTTCGGGTGTACAGTTAAATACAGGTGGTGACCCTTCTCTACAGAGCAAACAGAAATTTCCTTTCGAGTCCAGTGTGACTTCTGCTCACAAGTCAGACTCTCTCCGAAGATGCTCCCCACAAGCACTGCGATCCCCGCCCCCAGCACTGTTTTTGTAAAACTGATTTCCAGCATTGTGTTTGGAACTGTAAAAGCCCGGCTTTGACGGCTGCGATGTTTATCAAACATGTTTTCTGTCTGGAGGTCGGGATGGTTTTTGTATTGGGTGTTGGGTGGTGCGATTAGGGAGTAGTCCACTTTCCGACCTCTGACTGACAAACGAAAGTGCTTTCCAATAATGCATCAAAACAGAGAAAGAAAAATAAATGTCGGAGGCGGCAGGTCAACCCGTGAATATAAACAGCGAGACAGAGAGAGAGAGAGTGAAAGTTGGAAGCATCAACTCTCTCTGCATTCTGCTTTCCCAGTTCTGTCTATTTGTTTGGATTTCCCGCAGCCGCAGTGTTTTTGCTATTTTGGATCCATCGAGCTCCTGCTCCCGCCAACGGCTTGGAAAGACAAAACTAAAACAAATATCAACACGGGTCGGGAGGAGGGCGCCTGGAGGACAGGGCTCGGCTTGTTCTGAGTCTAGGTTAGTGTGGTGCTGGAAAAGCACAGCAGTTCAGGCAGCTTCCGAGGAGCAGGAAAATCGACATTTCGGGCAAAAGCCCTTCGTCAGGAATACAGGCAAAATGCCTGCTGGGTGGAGAGATACATGGGGGGGGGGGGTTGGGAGTGGGGAGAAAGTAGCATAAAGTACAATAGGTGAATGGGGGTGGGGATGGAGGTGATAGGTCAGGGAGGAGGGTGGGGTAAGGTAGCAAAGAATACAGTGGGTGAATGGGAGGGGGAATGAAGGAGATAGGCCAGAGAGGAGGGTGGAGTGGATAGGTGGGAAGGAAGATAGGCAGGTAGGACAGGTCATGAGGATGGTGCTGAGCCGGAAGGTTGGAACGGTGGGGTGAGGTGGAGGAAAGGGAAATGAGGAAACTTGTTCTGAACACACTCCGCACCCCTCCTCGCCCCCCCAATCCCGAGACCGACACAAGAGGAAGGAGTTGCCTCTGTGTTGTGTTTAACACCTCGTACAAGAGTGTGGGCTCTTGTCGAAAGAGAAACAGATTCAGGGATCTCCCTCCATTATCCACCCACCATTCATCCCCAAGCCAACTCACTCCCCACCCACTCACCTGCCCACACTTCATGTCAGGTGCGAGTCATCTGAAAGTGTCTCTGCTTTCGAAAACAGGCAAAAAATGTGAAAGCGATTATTCATAGAGGTAGTTTATATTACATATATATGCAGCATTTTCTTGCAAAAGATTTCCTTCCACACACATGCACGTGTATGAAAGGAAAGCTTTTGCAACAAAATGCTCCATCAAGCAATGTGTGCCCGAATCTGTGCCTGAAGTTTGATGATGAATAATGTGTTCCAGCAGCATTCCCAGACAGCAATGAAACTGGAGAAGATCAAGCGCTGGCCTGGCAGAATAGGATTGGGCAAGTTTTCACAGGAAACTGCGCGGAGTACAACGCGACTGATAAATCACTGGAAATAAAAAGCGACGGCTACTATTTCATCTATGTCCAGGTGATGTTGAAGGCCAACTGGACGAGCGTGAAGTTCACCTTGATCATGGATGGCAAGAACGAGATCGAACGGAACTCTCGCACCGCCTCGGACCTGAACTCGAACACGGTCATCTTCGGGAGCACCTACAGACTGCGGCGAGGGTCAAAGATTTTGGTCAAATCAAATCCTAAGTATGTTCGAGTTCAGGAGACAGACACGTTTTTGGGTCTGTTTAAGCTATGAAAAAGAAAAAAAAGGCCCATGACTTTTTTCAGACTACCGTTTTAGAGCTGGACTTATCTGTAAATACAACAGTGAGACACTGACCGAGCCTCCACTGTTAGGGTGAACTAATCTTTCTATTGTACAGTGTGCAATATCTCTTCAGCAACTTTTATTTTCCCAAACGGTAATACATTACCTGTAACACAGCTTTAATGAATGTCAATGTACAGACATAAATGTTTTTTTATAAATATTTTTGTAAATAAAGGCTTCGGAGTCAACATTTTTTAAGATAATGCAGCATTTGGTGTTTTGAGAATTATTGCAACTAAATTAAGCACATCAATGTCACTCAATGAAGCAAAACTTATTCAAAAAGACCATCTATCAGCATTTTGGACAAAGCATATATTTTTCAGGATGTTATGGAATAGATGTCATTAGGAGTATTGTGCTGATGATGTGAAGTCACAGTCCTACATGATCATAGGAGTGCTCTGTCTCTCTCCTCAGAGAAAGAGGGCTGGTACTGAGTTCAACCAAGCCTTAGAGAAGGGGAGAGGTCAAGAAGGTGGGACCCTCATGAACTCAGCCTGTGCACAGTAATTGCCATAGAAAATCTAGTATGATCAAGAATGTTGTAGAGACATTATGCAATATGGATTTTTGTTCAAAGCACCATTGTGATAGATAATGCACAGACCTTTCAGGACGGATGGAGAATGAAGGGAGTACTCCTCAGGGAATTATGAAGCTGTGCTTAAAAATCAAAGAATCACATGGCAAAACAAAATCCATTTTGCCAGTGGTATTTTGCATCAGTATTTATATCAGTGGAAAAGGATATGGAAGAGATAGAAAGGAACGAAATAGATGGTGACACCTTGCAAAATGTCCATATTACAGAGGAGGAAGTGCTGGATGTCTTGAAACACATAAAGGTAGATAAATCCCCAGGACCTGATCAGGTGTATCCTAGAACTCTGTGGGAAGTAGAGAAGTGATTGCTGGGCCTCTTGCTGAGATACTTGTATCATCGATAGTCATGGGTGAGGTGCTGGAAGACTGGAGGTTGGCAAACATGGTGCCACTCTTTAAGAACGGTGGTAAGGACAAGCCAGGGAACTATAGACCGGTGAGCCTGACATTGCTGGTGGGCAAGTTGTCGGAGGGAATCCTGAGGGACAGGATGTACATCTATTTGGAAAGGCAAGGACTGATTAAGGATAGTCAACACGGCTTTGTGTGTGGGAAATCATGTCTCACAAACTTGATGGAGTTTTTTGAAGAAGTAACAAAGAGGATTGATGAGGGCAAGCAGTAGATGTGATCTATATGGACCTCAGTAAGGCGTTTGACAGGGTTCCCCATGACAGACTGGTAAGCAAGGTTAGATCTCATGGAATACAGGGAGAACTAACCATTTGGATACAGAACTGGCTCAAAGGTAGAAGACACAGGATGGTGGTAGAGGGTTGTTTTTCAGACTGGAGGCTTGTGACCAATGGAGTGCCACAAGGATTGGTGCTGGGTCCTCTATCTTTTGTCATTTACATAAATGATTTGGATGTGAGCATAAGAGGTACAGTTAGTAAGTTTGTAGATGACACCAAAATTGGAGGTGTAGTGGACAGCGAAGAAGGTTACCTCAGATTGCAACAGGATCTTGACCAGATGGGCCAATGGGCCGAGAAATGGCAGATGGAGATTAATTCAGATAAATGCGAGCTGCTGCATTTTGGGAAAGCAAATCTTAGCGGAACTTACACATTTAATGGTAAGTCCTAGAGAGTGTTGCTGAACAAAGAAACCTTGGAGTGCATATTCATAGCTCCTTGAAAGTGGAGTCACAGGTAGATAGGATAGTGAAGAAGGTGTTTGGTATGCATTCTTTTATTGGTCAGAGAATTGAGTACAGGAGTTGGGAGGTCATGTTGCGACTGTACAGCACATTGGTTAGGCCACTCTTGGAATATTGCGTGCAATTCTGATCTCCTTCCTATTGGAAAAATGTTATGAAACTTGAAAGGGTTCAGAAAAGATTTACAAGGATCTTGCCAGGGTTGGAGGATTCGAGCTATAGGGAGAGGCTTAACAGGCTGGGGCTGTTTTCCTTGGAGCTTTGGAGGCTGAGGGGTGACCTTATAGAGGTTTACAAAATTATGAGGGGTATGGACAGGGTAAATAGACAAAGTCTTTTCCCTGGGGTGGGGGAGTCCAGAAATAGAGGGCATAGGTTTAGGGTGAGAGGAGAAAGATATAAAAGGGACCTAACGGGCAACTTTTTCACGTAGAGTGTGGTATATGTATGGAATGAACTGCCAGAGGAAGTGGTGGAGGCTGGTACAATTGCAACATTTAAAAGGCACCTGGATGGGTATGTGAATAGGAAGGGTTTGGAGGGATATGGGCGGGGTATTGGCAGGGTTGGGATATCTGGTCGGCATGGACAGGTTGGACTGAAGAGTCTGTTTCCATGCTGTACAGCTCTATGACTCTATGGTGCCTTAACAGACTCTTTCAAGGAAGCAATGTTGTTTCCTCTTGTTGAAGAGTCTAGGACCAGAGAACATTATCTCAGTATCAGGGTCTCACAGTTAAAACAGATATGAGGATGAGTTTCTTCTCTCAGAGGGTTGTAGCACTCAGAACTGTACACAATACTCCATTTGAAGTCCAACTAGTGTGTTACACACGTTCAGCAGAATCTGCTTGCTCCTGTACTCTATGCCTTTATTAATCATGTCTTGGGTACTGAGTGCTTTATTAACTGCTATGTCTACCTGTCTTTGCAGCTTATGTACATATACACCCTGGTCTCTCTGTTCCTGCACACCCTTTATTTTATACATTATCCACCAGAACCTCACACTTATCTACACTGAACTTTATCTGTTACCTATCTGCCCACTTGACCAACATGTCAATGTCCTTTTGTAGTTTGGCGCTGTCCTTCTCACAGTTTACAATTCATCGAAGCTTGTATCACCTGCAAATTTGGAAATTGTCTCCTGCACACCAAGGTATAGATTGTTAATATATATTAGAAAAAGCAAGTGTCCCAAAACCTGGGGAATTACACTATGTACCTTTCTCCAGTCTGAAAAATATCCATTTGTCATAGAACAAAGAACAAAGAAAATTTACAGCCCAGGAACAGACCCTTTAGCCATTCAAGCCTGTGCTGATCCACATCCACTGTCTAAACCTATCGCCCAATTCCTAAGGATCTCTATCCCTCTCCTCCCCACCTACTCATGCATCTGTCCAGGCGCACCTTAAATGAATCTAGCATGCCTGCCTCTACTATCTCTGCTGGCAATGCATTACAGGCACCTATTACCCTCTGTGTAAAGTACTTCCAGCTTGTATCCCCCTTAAAATTTCTCCTCTCACCTTGAATGCGTGACCTCTCGTTATTGAATCCCTCACTCTGGGAAAAAAGCTTATCTCTATCTACCCTGTCTCTACCCTTCATGATTGTAGACCTCAATTGGGTCACCTCTCGATCGCCTTTTTTCTAATGAAAAGAATCGTAACCTATTGGGAATTGGTTTAGCTCAGTTGGCTGGATCATTGATTTACAGAGTAATGTGACGCCAACAGTGTTGGTTCAATTCTACCATGGGTTGGAGGCTACCATGAAGGACTTTGGGGTGGCATGGTGGCTCAATGGTTAGCACTGCTGCCTCACAGTGCCAGAGACCTTGATTCAATTCCTGCCTTGGGCAACTGTCTGTGTGGCGTTTGCACATTTTCCCTGTGGCTGCGTGGGTTTCCTCCGGGTGCTCTGGTTTCCTCCCACAGCCCAAAGATGTGCAGGTCAGGTGAATTGGCCATGCTAAATTGCCTGTAGTGTTAGGTGCACTAGTCAGGGAAGGTTGTTTTTCGGAACTTGTTGGGCCGAACGGCCTGTTTCCACACTGTAGAGAATCTAAGCTGAAAATCTAATCTAATCTACTCAACTTCTCTTCATAGCTAGCACCATCCATACCAGGCAACAGCCTTGTAAACCTTCTGTGCACCCTCTCCAATGTGTCCACATCCTTTTGGTAATGTGGCGACCAGAACTATACACAGTATTGTAAATGGGGCTGAACCAAAGTCTTGCACAATTTTAATATGACCTGCCAGCTCTTATACTCAATACCCCATCTGATGAAGGCAAGTATACCATATGCCTTCTTGACCACTCTACCCACCACTGCAGCCATCTTCAGGGTACAATGGACTTGAACTCCCAGATCTCTCTGCTCATCAACTTTTCCCAAGGCTCTTCTGTCTACAGTACAGTTCGCTGTAGAATTAGACCTTCCAAAATGTATCACTTCACATTTGCCCAGATTGAACTCCATCTGCCACTTCTCCGCCAAACTCTCCACTCTATCTATATTCTCCTGTATTCTTTGAATGTCCTGTATGCTTTCTGCTACTCCATCAATCTTTGTGTCACCTGCAAACCTACTGATCAGACCACCAATGCCCTCTTCCAGATCATTTATGAATATCACAAACACTGACCCCTGTGGAACATCACTGATCACCTTTCTCCATTTCAATAAACTCCCTTCAACTATTACTCTTTCTCCTGTTGCTCAACCAGTTCTTTATCCACCTAGCTAGAATACCCTGCATACCATGTGACTTCACTTTCTCCATTAGTTTACCATAGGGAACCTTATCAAATGTCTTACTAAAGTCCATGTATATGACATCTACAGCCCTTCCTTCATCTATCAACTTGGTCACTCCCTCAAAGAACTCTATTAAGTTGGAAAGGCATGATCTCCCCCACACAAAACCATGTTGCATATCATTGATTACCCCATTATCTTCCCAATATAAATAGGTCCTATCCTTCAGTAGCTTCTCCAACAACTTTCCCACCACTGATGTCAGGCTCACTGGTCTGTAGTTACCTGGAATATCTCTACTACCCTTCTTGAACAGGGGGACAACATTAGCAACTCTCCAGTCCTCTGGCACCTCACCCGTATTTAAGGATGCTACAAAGATATCCGTCAGGGCCCCAGCTGTTTCCTCTTTCGCCTCCCTCAGCAACTTGGGATAGATCCCATCCGGTCCTGGGGATTTGACGACCTTAATAACCTTTAGCCTACCCAACGCATCCTCCCTCCTTATGTCAACATGATCCAAAGTAAACAAATTTTTATCTCTAATCTCAACATTGTCCCTGTCCTCAGTGAACACTAATGTAAAGTAACCATTGAGAATCTCACCCATTTTCTCAGGTTTGACACACAACCTTCCTTCCTCATCGTTTAGTGGATCAACCCTTTTATTAGTCTTTGTTTCTTATCCCTTAGCTAATTTTCAATCTACTGTATCATTTATTCCGTGAACTACATACTTTTTCACAAGTCTGTTGTTGCAGCACTTTACCAAACTCTTGCTGAAAATCTACACATCAGTGGCATTACCCTCAAAAACTCTCTGTTACCCTCTTCAAAAAACTCCAGCGAGTTAGTTAAACATGATTTTCCGTTAAGAGATTGAAATTCATGCTGACTCTTCCAAATTGACCCACAGTTTTCCCCTTGGATTATTAATTCTATCCCGAACAACTATTTCAAGGAGTTTCTCCACTTCTGAACTGAAACTGAACAGCCAATAATTGCTGAGCTTATCATTATAACCTTTTTTGAACGGGGTGTTACATTTGCAAGTCTCTAGTCTACTGGTAGCAATGCTGAGTCTAGGAAAGATTGAAAGATCATTGCCAATGCCTCTGCAATTTCCAATCCTTTCTCTTAATATCCTTGCATGTGTCTTATCCAGTCCCAGTGATGCATCCTTTTTGGTCATAGTGCCTGATCAACTTTATGTATGAACAGCCCTATCCACCTCCTTACCAATGTTAAACCTTTCTAATGACGGAGCTTCGTCCTCTGTCACCATGGCCTGAGCAGCAACTCCTTACTTAGGAAAGACAGATGTGAAAGGCTAATTTAACATCTCAGCCGTGTTACTGCCTTCTGAAACTTAATTGGGTTCACCATATAAGTACAAAGGCTATAAGAGCTGGTCAGATGTTAGGAAAACTTCAGCAAGTCCTCACTTCCTGACTTCCCAAAGTCTGCCCACCATCTACAAGGCACAAGAGTGATGCTAGAAAAGCACAGCCAGTCAGGGAGCATCTGAGAAGCAGGAAAGTCGATGTATCAGGCAAAAGCCCTTCATCAGCTATTCCTGATGAAGGGCTTTTGTCTGAAACGTCGATTTTCCTGCTCCTCGGATGCTGCCTGACTGGCTGTGCTTTTCCAGCACCACTCTAATGTAGACTCTGATTTCCAGCATCTGCAGTCCTCACTTTTGTCTATCTACAAGGCACAAGTCAGGAGTCTGTTGGAATACACTCCACTTTCCTTGATGAGTGCAGCTCGAACAACACTCGAGAAGCTTGACGCTATTCAGAATAAAGTGACCTGCTTGTTTGGCACCACATCCACATTCAGTAGCAGCAGTGTGTACCATGCACAAGATGCACCGCTGAAATTTGGTAAAGGTCCTGAAACAGCACATTCCAAACCAACAACCATTTCCATCTAGAAGGACAAAGGCAGCAGATATGTGGGAGCATTGCCATCTGCAAATTCCCCTCCAGCCACTCAAAATTCTGACTTGGAAATTGCCATTCCTTCAGTGTCATTGGGTCAAACAATTGAAATTCCTTCCCTAACAGCTTTGAGGGTCTACCTACGGCACATGGACTGCAGTGGTTCAAGAAGGCCACCACCTGCTCCAGGGCAACTAGGGACAGGACAATAAATACTGGCCAGCCAGCAATGCTCAAGTTTCATGAGTAAATAAAGTAAGTATAAATTTCTTTCCTGGTCCAGAACTGACCCTACTTCACCTTTTATTCTTTATGTGCCTCTGGAAGTCTTTGTAACTCCCCTGTATGATAGCTGCTAGCAATCTTCTCATGATCTCTTTTTGCTTCTCTTATTTGCTTCTGCATTCCTCTGTTGGTTCTCAACTGTATTTTCTATCTGATGTGTTATAACACATAAGCTTCTTCCCCTCTATCTCACTTTTCATCCAGGAAGGTTTGTTTGCACTCCCTTTCTCTGTTAAGGGAATGTACCCTGACTTTATCCAAACATCTTACCTTTGAAGGTAGTCCATTCTTCAGTTACAACTTTTCCCACCAACCTTGAATTCCAGCTTATGAAGTCTAGCTCTGTTCTTGTCCTATTGAAGTCAGCTCCTCCCCAGTTAATTATTCCAACTGAATTGTCCTTTGCCCTTTCCTTCAGTCATCCTCAGCCTTAAAGTCCAACAATCCAGGTGGTTCCAATGGCACTTGCTCTACTTGACCCACCTCATTCCCAAGAACCAGGTCTAGCAATACTTCCTTCTTGCATTGAATGTGGAACATTCTCCAGAACTCAATGTAAAAATGCTTGACTCTTGCTGTTCTTTACATTAATACTCTTTTAGTAATTAAATTCCCTCATTATAATTACTGAATGACACTTGTTGTTAATTTCTCTGAAGAGTTGTCGCTCTGTATCCTTCCCACTGGCTGGTACTCTAACAGGCAAAACTGAGCAATGTATTTGCACTCCTGTTTTGTTTCTCAGTTCTAGGCGAATTGACTTGCCCAAGAACCTTCCAGAACAACCTCTTTCTGGAGCACCACAACCAGCCACTAATTCATCTGCCTTATCCTCCTATCTCTCTGCTCTTTTGCACCTGGCCCTGGGAGTAATCTGGAAATTACAATGTTTGAGTCCTGCTTGCTAATTTTTGTAAAAAGAAACTCCCAAAAATCTGATTGTAGGAGCACATCCTGCTTCCTACCTATGTTATTGCTACTATGTGGACCATAACATCTGGATGTTCAACTCTGTCCCCCACCAACCCCTCCCCCCCCCCACCCCCAACCCCAAAGAAAGTAGTGCAGCTGCTCTGTGGCATCATTGTTCCTAGCAGCAGGAGGGGTTGCCTTCCTGGAATCATGTTTACAGTCAGAGTAACATAGAATACCTGAGAAGCATCACTGGACCGAAAACATTAAATCTGCTTTCTCTCCACAAATGCTGCCAGATCTGCTGAGTCTTTCCAGCAATTCTTGATTCATCTTACCTTAATACCATTCAGTTTTCTTGTACTAAGTTGTTATAAATTTTACGGTTTTCAAAATATCCCAACAACATTGCTTATATTGGAAAACATTCTCTTTGCTTTACTGAACTCCCATCCAGCAAACTTAATGTCTTGCAAAAAGCCTTACTTAAAACATCTATTGCCCACTCTCCCCAACCTTGTTCTTTGAAAATTCCCACTTTGAATTCAATCAAATTCCCCAGGCCTCTTCTGGGGTACTGTGGACCGTTCTGGTCGCCCTGTTATAGAAAGGATATTAGCAAACTGAAGAGCATTCAGAAAAGATTCACCAGGATGTTGCCTGGTTTAAGATATAAAAATAGACTGGAAAGGCTGGGGGCCTTTTTCACTGGCGTGTAGGAGATTGAGGGGTGACCTTATCAATGTTTATAAAATCACGGGCAGCATAGATGAGGTGAATGACACAGGGTGGGGGATTTCAGAGCTAGGGGACCTACTTTTAAGATGACAGGAGAAAGATTTAAAAAGGACATGAAGGGGCAACTGTTTTACACAGAGAGTGGTTCGTGTGTGGATTGAGTTGCCAGATAAAGTGGTGGATGCAGGTACAGGTACAATGTTTAAAAGACATTTGGATAAGTACATGAATAGCAAAGGTTTGGAGAGATATAGTCCCACTAGTGCACATGGGACTAGTTTAGCTTGGGAAGATGGTTGGCGCGGACTGACTGGATGAAGGGTCTATTTCCATGAGGTATGACTTTATGATTCTATGAATCCAATCACTGTCTCTTTTCATTTTATTGTAGTCTGACCATACATCCTTTACATACCTGTTCCCTGACATTGAACTCCCCAGTCAACTGCCCTATTTGAAACTTGGTCACGGCACGATACTCCCTGAAGGACAGTGAAAATGTTTTAGGGATATCACAAATGATTCCTGAAGAGGTCATACTGATTGCCAACACCTTTGAGATCTGTCCTGTGACTGACCAAAATATAGATAAATGGGAAGGCACCAAACACATCGAGACTTTGTTGGGAATATGTAGAAGTGAATTTGAGTTCGTGGAGGGAGCTTGCAAAACTCCAAACAATTCATACATCTTACCCTTCAAACACCAGCTGCCCTGCATTGACTGAGTCTGCAGACCACTCACTGGATTTATTAGTGATTACAGAATCCATTGAACAGCAGTGGAAGAACTTATTCTTAATCTTGATGGTCAATCTTGGACACAGAGGACAGATCCACGATGCGTACAAAAGCGAGTATAGGTTTATAATATGAGCTGGTTGCCAGACATGGCAAGGTATAATGTTTGGTTTTAAAACATCTATCTTGGGGAAGTTTAATCTTCATCCCACCCACATTGGGGTGGCATGGTGGCTCAGTGGTTAGCACTGCTGCCTCACAGTGCCAGGGACCTGGGTTCAATTCCAGCCTCAGGTGACTGTCTGTTTGGAGTTTGCACATTCTCCCCGTGTCTGCATGGGTTTCCTCCCACAATCCAAAGATGTGCAGGTCAGGTAAATTGCCTATGGTATTAGGTGCATTAGTCAGGGGTAAATGTAGAGGAATGGGTCTGGGTAGGTTACTCTTCGGAGGGTAGGTTTGGACTTTTTGGGTTGAATGGCCTGTTTCCATACTGTAGGGAAGCTAAACTGCATGTTATAAATGTTATGCTGCCATCCATTCAGTCACAGCTAATTGCATTAGTAATTGCATGAGTGATGAATGCCTCATCACCCATACAAAGGCCAACTTAGAATTTTACTTAAACTAACTGGTTATCAATGTTTCCAATACAGGTGCGTATCCCATTGGTATTAAATGCCAAAATTCCATGGAAGACCCACATTGCATGTGAGCAGTGTTGAGTCATTTGCACATGTTGTCACATAATGGCATGGAAAAGGAATTTTAAAATATACCACAGAAACTTACATGTATCAAATATCCATAAATTCAGGAGAAACATTAGTCAGGCTTTAAATTTAAACTTTTAAGTCAAGGGGGCATCATTCACTATCTGAAAATGTGTTGCTGGAAAAGTGCAGTAGGTCATTAGCATCCAAGGAGCAGGAGAATCGACTTTTCGGGCATGAGCCCTTCTTCAGGAAAGCTTATGCCTGAAACGTCGATTCTCCTGCTCCTTGGATGCTGCCTGACCTGCTGCGCTTTTCCAGCAACACATTTTCAGCTCTGATCTCCAGCATCTGCAGTCCTCACTTTCTCCTCCATCATTCACTATCTCTCAACATTAACCTGACAACAATAACTTGCATTTATGCCAAGTCTTTTATGTGGGAAGATATCCTAGGGAGCTTGATTACCGGATCACTAAAATAACCAGTGGAACCTTTGTCTGAACTCCATCGAAAACAGCTAGGCTGGAATTTGTGTGAGCTGTTTGGTTCAGTTCCTCTAGAATATGGGAATTGCTGGTCAGAAAAATACCAAGGTCTGTGTATTTCACCACCCTGACAGTTACATGATAAAAACATATTTGATCTCTATCAACTCACCTGCAACAGATTCAGAAACAAAATAAGGAAAGTCCCCATTGGAATCATCAAATCACCTGTCTGTCCCAAATGTGTTATATTTTCTGCACTTCATGAACTGAAATTACTCAGCAAGTTACGTAAAATGTTTGTCTCCTGAAAGGAATCTATTTCACAGTTATATGAACCAGAATTAGTAGTTCCCTTTATCTGCTGAGCTATCTGACAGCTTCATCTTTATTAATGTACAAGGTAATGCACAATCTTGCCAATATAAACCAGTCAGTCAACTCTGAAAGCAGAAATGCAACAAACTAGGGATAGCTATACTCGCACAGCTCAGTTAAATAGGTGGCAGCCTCTAACTTTATCTCCAATTGCCCATCTCCTACCCCTGTTTTCTCTCCAGATTCCAAAATATTGTCTCGTTCCCCAAATCCATGTCTACCTTTCCTGAAGAACTGTGTTTGCATTCCTCCAATCAGGGTTACTTCCAAATACGGAATCAACAGCTGTTCCTCAAATCATGATCGACATTTATGAGATTGTGACAAAGGCAAACCATCCCTCCTTAACCTTCTCAAACTGTTTGCGGCCTTTGAAATGGTTGACCACATCAGCCACCTCAAATGTGCTGTATTCATTAAGCTTGGTTGTGCAAAACTTGTTTTATGGTTCCAATTTTACTATTTTAAATTTTGATTCCAAATTTGAAATCTTTGAAACAGGCTTTATTTAGGTACGGCAAAAGTGATTCATCTAAACTCTTTTGTACGTCTTATTTTGTCCAAATCAAAGTACCTGTCATAGAAAGACCAGAAGAAACATTAACAGCAGCAGGCCATTCATCCCCTTCTAACCATTCAATAGGATAATACTCGATCTGATATTTCTTATGTCAGCTTTCCGGATCTTTCCCCATAACCTTTGATTTCTCAACTGATCAAGAATCTTTATATCTCCACCTTAAATGTACACAAGGACTCTGCCTCCAAAGCTCCCTGCAGTAAAAAGTTCCAAAGAACCTTTGAGGGAAGAAATTCCTCCGCATCTCCATTTTAGACTGGAGCCACTTTATTCTGAGACTATGCCTGCTGGTTCTTGACCCTCCCATGAGGGGAAATATAAGATCTTGAATGCCTTCCAAATAGCTCCTTCAAGTAAATCACTGCACCTACTTGAAGAAAAGATGCTTCTGTCAGATAAGCTGCCTGAATTAAGGGTTGTCAAGAGTTCTGAAGAGCAGAATTATAGCTATTATATTTTCATACTGATTTAACAGATTCCTCTGTTTAACTGTTATTAAATTTGTCACTGAAGTTATCAGCTTTGGTTAATATTATTACTGTCTTTTATTTCTTTGCACAGGACTGTCCCAGATGATATTGAGACATTGAAGGAAGATTAGCGATATTTTCTGCTTTAGCAAAGTTACCCAGTCCACCCTGGAAAGGCAAGTGTTTCAGACTGCAAGGATGTTGAGACATTGACACTTCACTCTTCAAAGTTTCTATCATGTAATTCTTACTCTGTACAACATTTACCATGATTTCTCTTGACCCCTTTGCTGTCTGGCTTTGCTTTGCTTATAGAGTCATAGAGGTGTACAGCATGGAAACAGACCCTTCGGTCCAACCCATCCATGCCGACCAGATATCCCAACCCAATCTAGTCCCACCTGCCAGCACCCGGCCCATATCCCTCCAAAATCTTCCTATTCATATACCCATCCAGATGCCTCTTAAATGTGGCAATCGTACCAGCCTCCACCACTTTCTCTGGCAGCTCAATCCATACACTTACCATCCTGTGCATGAAAGAATTGCCCCTCAGGTCTCTTTTATATCTTTCCCCTCTCACCCTAAACCAATGCCCTCTAGTTCTGGAGACCCCACTCCAGGGAAAAGACTTTGTCTATTTATCTTATCCATGCCCCTCATGATTTTATAAACCTCTATAAGATCACCCCTCAGCCTCCGACGCTCCAGGGAATACAGCCTGAGCCTATTCAACCTCTCCCTACAGCTCAAATCCACCAACCCCGGCAACATCCTTGTAAATCTTCTCTGAACACTTTCAAGTTTCACAACATCTTAACTGATTTTCACTATTGGATGGTCAGAGATTTCTGTCAACTAAATATTGGGAGGATAAAAGCTATTATCTTCACACCACAAAATCATTGCTAAAGAATCTGTTATCTAACTACTGACTCTGTCCCACTCCCTTGTCATGGTCTAAGTCTGAACCTGACTGTTCACAACCTATGTGTCATATTTGATCCTGGTATGAACTTCTAAGCATTTTTCTATGGAATACCAAAATCATCAATTTCTATCTCCATAACAACATCTTCTTATTTATTATTCTTTCATGTGACATGGATGTTACTGGCAAGGCCAGCATTTATTGCTCATTTGTAATTGCCAGTGAGAAAATGATTCGGAGCAGCTTTCTTGCCCCACTGTTGTCCAAGTGCTGTTAGGAAAGGAGGTCCAAGATTTTGACTCAGTGCCAGTGAAGGAACGGCACTATAGTTTGACCTGTATTCCCATGTATCTGCTGCTCTTGTCCAACTAGGTGGCACAAGTTGAAAGGGTTAGGGTTAGAGTTAGGGATGTTGCAGGAGCCTTGGTGAGTTGCTGCAGTGCATCCACCTCCAAGCATTGGCAACAATGTGAATAAATTTTAAGATAGTGGATGGGTATTGATAAAGTGGGCTACTTTGTCTTGGATGGAGTCAAACTTCTGAGTGCTGTTGGAGACACACTTATCCAGCCAAGTAGGCTGTGCATTCCCTCACACCCTTGATTTGTGCCTTGGAGATGTTGGACAGACTTTAGGGAGTCTAGAGGTGAGTTATTTATTGCAGAATCCCTACCTCTAATCTGATTACCTCATCATAATATTTATGAGTGGTCTACATATGTTTCTGGTTGTTGCCAATACCAGGATGTTGATGTCTGGAGATTTACCAATGGGAATTCTATTGAATATCAAGAGGAGATGTTTAGATTCTATCCTCTGAGATGATTAGCTGGCACATGTGTGGTATAAATGTTGCTTGTCACTTATCACATCAATTGACACCAGTGCTTGGATTGTTTGCAAAGCCTTTCTTTCATAGGAGTTTGCCTTTGTAGAGAATAAATGACCTTGTGTTCATAGTCTGATGACTGAGTGGGAATTAATTTTGCCAACTGAGTAGTTTCAGAAGAAGAATTTATATTGATGAGTTCCCTGCCCTTCCCACTAGCCTACATCTGGTTAGTCACGGATTTTTCGAGGGGGACAAAGGCAGTGCTTGCGAAAGAGATATACCTGTTGTCTGTCGCCATCTGTTTTGAATCTTGACTTCAGTTACTTGGAATATTTTCACTTCGAGAACAATGGTCTAACAGTGATTCATTTCAACGTGGTCAAAGCTGCATGTGGTATATTTATTTTAAAATAGGGAAAAATATGAGAATGTGAAAGGTTTAATACCTTAATACAGTTTATTTTTAATTCAGCTTGCTGGATGACTAAAGATATAGAAATTAAAATGAGATAGACAAAGGGAAACCTATGACAAAAATAAGATTCATAATTTAATAGAGAACCGAGTTAGTGTGGAAAGTACAGAGGAACTGAGAAAAAAAAAGGTAATAATAGGCATGGAGGGAATATTAGAATAGATTAACAGCCAACCTACGGGGAATCCAAACTCATGAATAATAGAATAGTTCAGAACTAAAAGAAGACATATTTTTATGGATGCAAAAGGAGACATTAAAATTAATATTCTGGAGAAGTGGAGATTACCAGTAAGGGATGACTCAGCACTGACATTGGACATGATAAAGGTAAAGAGGAAGTAATAAAATGTTGGCAGCCATCTGAATTGAAATGTCAATGTATGCTATACTCTACACTGCTAACAAAAGTAAAAGTACAAATCATGAAGATTCTGACTCCAATTTTACTGACATATGTATTGGTGCCCAGAAAATGGGATGACTGTAAATGTCACACACCATTTTAAAAAACTGAGCAATGGGATAAACATGAAAATTACAGCCGAACATGGTGGGAAATTTTTGAAATACAAAAATCAGGGATACAATAAATTGACACTTGAAAAGTGAATGCCAGACACATTTGTTAAAGGTTAATCATTTATGTTTGTAAGCTCATTTTTTTTTCAAAAGCCAATGGATTGTATTCCTGATTATTAACATGGGGGTTGAAAAATGTGATGCTGGAAAAACACAGCAGGCCAGGCAGCATCGGAGGAGCAGGAGAATCGACGTTTTGGGCGTAAGCCCTTCTTCAGGAATCTAAGTAACATGGCCAAGTTATCAGGCTAAGCAGTGAAAAGGTTTGATGATGGTAGAACTGTTGATGCTGTGTGTAACTATCCTTTAGATTCTGTCTCCATGCACTTCCAAGTACTCAGCAATCTCATCCCTAATACTGGTCCAATTCTAAATGGAAGCAGGAAGACAGACCTTAGGATGTATGTACACAAGATTTTGAAAGTGGCAGGACATATTGGGAAGGCTGTTAAAAAATGTAGAGACTATTTGAATTTATCAATAAAGACATAGGTTACAACAGGATTGAAGTTACACCAAGTGTTTTTGAGACATTGGAAGTGCCTCAGCTGCAGTGTTGGGTTCAACGTTTACTTCAGGGAGAATGTCCAGGTTCTGAAGAGGCTAGAGGAGAGATCTTATAGAATAGCAGCAGAATAGACTTCAGTTCTCTGGTGAGTTTAGAAAAGCTTAGAAAAGAGATTAAATGATTATTAGAGGTGTTTGAAATCATGAACGGTTTTGAACCAACATTAAAGCTTAAATACTGAAAGTATCAAAAAACAGCAAATGGTGGTAAGTAGCTGTGTCTCCAAACCAGAGGATGGTAGACAGTGGCATTGCTTCAGAATTTGCTGATGATATCAAATGTAAAGGTGTGGCAATTGTGATGATGAAACCAATTGACATAGCAGCATAATGGGCAGACAAGTGGCAAATGGAATTTAATACAGATAGATATGAAGTGATGCATTTTGGCAATTGGTATAGGAAGAGATAATGCAGGTCTACTGCTGCAACTCTCAAGTGCTCAAAACAAGCACAGAGGGGCATGGGGTTCGGGCGCATTGTTATTTCAAGGTACAGGGAAGTTAACAAAGTACAAGGGATTGTGGGCTTCATAAATAGAGATAACGAATACAAACAAAATCAGAGAGATCATGCTGAGTATTTTATAAGGCTCAACACATAAGGTTAGATCAACACATTGCAGATGGGATGTTGAGGCCCTTGACAGGGTACAGGAGACTTACCAGAATGGTTCCAGAGCCCAGGAAATTTAGCTGTAAGGTTAGCATGGAGAAGTTAGGGTATTTCTCCTTAGAACATAGGGGATTTTGGGAAATCTGACAAAGTGTGAAAGATTTGGATTGCTTTCGATAAGGTGAACAAAGAAAAATTGTTCCTATTAGCTACAAGGACGAGTGGATAAAATAATTACGGGAATGAGCAGGCAGGATATCTTTATTTGGGATTGTTTTAACAAGAGCTGGTAATAGTATAATGGGCTTCAAGCCTCCTTCAGTGTTTTATTAATCTGTCATTTTTAATGATAATTATCTAAATAAGGAATTGAAAGGACTTCACTACACAATACTAGAGTTGCCTTCCCTATTAATTAGTTCATGTCAAGATTTGTGTTGTTTTATTTTGTGTTGTATCACCTTATATAAAGGAACAAATCAGTTTTGGTTAAAGTGAGTGCACCATCTCAGGGAGACGACAGTCTAGTGGTATCATCCTGGACTATTAATCAGAGATTCAGCTAATGGTTTGAGGACCTGAGTTTGAATCCTACCTTAGCAGATGGTAGCATTCTAATTCAGTAACCATTTGGGATTAAAAGTCTAATGATGATAAAAAAAATTATTCATTGTCAGAAAAACCCAACTGATTCACTACTGCCCTTTAGAGAAGGAAACTGTCATCCTTACCAACTCTGGCCTACACATGACTCCAGACCCACAAAAATGCGGCTGATTCTTATCCAACATCTGGGCAATTAAGAATGGGAACTAAGTACTGACCTAGTCAGCAATGTGCACATCCTGTGAACAACAGTAATGAACTTATTGAATGGAGCAGTTTTGACAAAACATTAGGAAACATGGCATTTAGATGTAAGTGAATCAAGGTTACATGAATTATGAAAACAGGAAGTGTGCAAACAGGTGGGTTGGTGACTAGGTCTAACCTTTCTTAGATTATGCAAGATTTGTAGATAAACTCAGCAAACTAAAGGTAAATGTAGGTAGGAGTGTTTTCACAGACTCCAGTGTGTTTGAAGGGCAAATGTTAATTGAATGTTGGGATTAAGTTTCAATTTGAATGTACATACCAAGTTGTAACTCAGCCAAGCAAATGATGCAATGGATTGTGTCATCACCCACAAGACTTTTAACTGAATAATAGACACTGTTTTTACAACAGTAGGAAGAACTGTTACTATTCAAACAGTGATGTGGGATATAAGTAAAGTAGTGTTACTTCTGCAGTCATAAATTGCACTCACACCAATGTATAATTGTTTCAACCCAAGAACTGAGTCAACAAGAATGAAAACTATGTGGAGGAAATATATAATTGTTTTTGTATTAGCTAAAATGTGAATGCAAGACTGAAACATGCCTGCTAACAATAGTAGACAAATAGATAAGGTGCTGTGAGGGTGTAGGTTAAGCCAGATATGTTTATACAAGCAGTAGTTATAAGCATCTGTTTCCCACTTTTGCAAAAACACAAAAACAAGCCCCAATTAAAAGGTCATAAGGATCAATTTGGTTAGGGAAAGGGAGGAAATGGCACATGTGGAGGAAGTAGATGAAGAAGGATATACCTAACAATGGGCCACAGCAGGATGTGGTGAAATGGCCGAGTAAAACTTGTATTTTGTTATGCACAAGGCCGGATATGGCAAGAGATCAACAATAGTAATGGGCACCAGGTTGGGAGTAGTGAATCCGATATAAGATATGTCTTTGCTAAACTCTGTGTGTCTATTTCAGGCACCACGCTTGCAAGCGTATAGTAAACATACTGATTGCTTCAGATCTTGTCTTGGACTGAAATTATTGAAGTGAGTGAGCTTTGTTTCTCACAATTGGGGGCCGGCTGGGATATTCTTCCATCGCTGGGGGGAGTGGCTGGCCCTAAACACTGGGAAGACGCGTCCCATTCCCAATTGAGGAGCGGTCTCGTGTCCCGGTTTGGTCTGCTCCCTTGGGCGACTGGTACGAATCCCAAAAGAGACATCTGAATCATCTGAAAGGAAGTCGATAGAAAATACGACAAAAAGGGGCCAGGCAACTCTGTGCACAGACCAAGGTAAGAAAACTGACTTTTAAGTATTGCCTTGGTGGCCGGGAAAAGGGGTATTTAATCACTGAGGGACTGGCGAGGGCCCTGAGAAATGGGGGGTAGGCAGAGTAAGTCGAACTGTCATGGAGTAAAGGAAGAAAAGGTCCCTGGTAACATTCCTCCTGGAAGTCCATTGGGGAGGATGTTGCGGGAATGGACAAGTAACACTTGTACAAGGGTAAAAGATATAACGAAAATGATTAAATATTGTTGTTTAGTATGGTCCAAAGAACCAATCCTTTGCCCGGCTGTCTTCTGGCCAAGGCATAGTTCGGACGAGGATTGGTTGTGTCAGTATTTAGATTTGTATGTGAATAAGAAACAACCTTATGGTCAAGAAGAGGTGGACTATGCATCCTGTTGGAAGGGCAGTTTAGGAATGATGGTAGTAAAGACAAAGGATTCCCCCTCTGCCCCACCCAGTCTCTGGGATCCTCTTGGCTGCTTCCCCCCCCCTCCCCATACCATAAATCAGATTTGGTGAAAATGGTGGAGGAGGAGAGACAGACAGACAGACAGATAGGGACAGGGAATGGATGACCCACAAGAGGAGGACAAAGGGGCGGTGAACGGGGATGTTGTTGTTCCTGACTCTCAATCCTCAACAAAAGAAAGGGAAGATAAAGTAGACGTAGAGGAGGCGTCCGGAGTATCTAAACCAAAGCCTAAGGGGGAAAAAACAAAAACAAAAAAAGGGGAAGAACGTAACGAATTATCCCCTTCGGGAGGTACCAATTGGGGACAAAGAGATTGGGTTTGTAAGTGTCCCCCTCAACAGTGGGGAGGTCAGAACATTTAAAAAGGAGATGAAGGTCCTGGTTGAGGATCCGGTAGGATTGTCTGAACAAATTGATCAATTCTTGGGGTCCAGTCTGTATACGTGGACTGAGTTAATGTCTATTTTGAATATACTATTTACTGGGGAAGAAAGGGGACTTATACGAGGAGCAGCCATTTAAAAATGGGACAGGGAACATCCCATTAGAGATGGGGATGCTGGACAGGGAGAGACAAAGTTTCCCCTCAGAAACCCCCAGTGGGAAAATCAAAACCCGGAGCATAGAGAAGAAATAAGGGAATTGAAAGACCTGATTCTAAAAGGAATAAAAGAGGCAGTTCCGAAGTCGCAGAATTTGACTAAAGCCTTTGAAGTTAGACAGGAGAAAGATGAGACTCCCTCAGTTGTCTTGCAAAGACTAAGAAACTCAAAGAGGAAATACTCTGGAATGAACCCTGAGGACCCAGTGGCACAGGGTCTTTTGAAAGTACATTTTGTGACAAAGGCATGGCCAGACATACAGAGAAATATACAGAAGATAGAAGGGTGGAGCGAAAAACCATTAGATGAATTGTTAAGAGAGGCACAGAAAGTGTTTGTAAAGAGAGAGGATGAGAGACAAAAACAGAAGACAAAAATGATGACAGCCACGATTGATGAAGTAATTAAGATAAGAATGGAACCGATAGTGAGCAATTGGAGCGGCAAGTGGCAGCATGTAGGACAGAGAGGAAGAGGGAGAGGACAAGGGGGAGCATTTGATAGAGGGTTTGGGTGACAGGGGCAGAGATGGGGGTCTCCACAGGCAGGATGCTATTATTGCAGAAAGATAGGGCATTTTAAGCGGGAGTGTCCTGATCTACAAAGGGAAGGAAGGGCATTTCCGCTTATGAATTTTGATGAAGAATAGGGGTGTCATGGGTTCCTGCCTCCGGGGACCCACAGGAATCCTTGATAAACTTGAAGGTGGGACCCTGTAGGGAAGAGGTAGTCTTCCTAGTAGATACGGGGGCAGCATGGTCATCGCTGAATTTTAAACCAAAGAAAGTGGGAATGTCAACACAGTCAATTACTGTTTCTGGGGTAAAAGGGGAGGGATTTACTGTTCCAGTATTTGAACCTATGACGATAGAAGGTCCTAAGGATAGAGTCACAGGGGAACTATTGTATATCCCTGATATAGGAAGTAACTTTCTAGGGAGAGATTTAATTATCCTCTTAGGACTGGAGATTGGAATTCAGGAACAAGAATTAGTTGTACAAATGGCAATGTTGACAAAGGATGTGGAGAGAGAGATAGACCCTATTGTATGGGCTAGGGAAGGGAATCATGGAAAAATACAGATCCCTCCCCTAGAAATAAGTTTAAAAAGGAAAGGGGACGTTGTCTGTGAGCGACAATATCCCATTTCCATAGAAGGTAAACGGGGACTGCAGCCAGTAATTAAGGGACTGATTAGAGATGGAGTGTTGGAGCCATGTATGTCTCCTTATACTACCCCAATCCTACCAGTGCGAAAATCCAATGGAACTTATCGATTGGTGCAGGATTTGAGAACATTGAATCGAATAGTACAGATCAGGCACCCAGTGGTGCCAAATCCCTATATGTTATTCAGTAAGATCACTCATGACCACAAATGGTTTAGTGTGATAGATTTAAAGGATGCCTTTTGGGCTTGTCCCTTGGCGGAGGAAAGGAGGAATTTGTTTACCTTTGAATGGGAAGATCCCAAGACAGGACGGAAGCAGCAATACCGGTGGACTGTGCTCCCCCAGGGGTTTACGGAATCCCCAAATTTATTTGGACAGATGCTAGAACAAATATTGGATAAATTTAGCAGCCCCATGGGGACTACCCTGTTGCAGTATGTAGACGACCTCTTAGTAACAGGAAAAAGAGAAAAAGCAGTAGAAGCCACTAACAAATTATTGAATTTCCTGGATCAGCAGGGACTGCGAGTATCTAAAAACAAATTGCAATATGTGGACCGAGAAGTGAAATACTTGGGACATTTAGTTAGTGTTAGGTAGTGCTCACGTAAGGTAGTATTAGCAAGTCTGGAACTTGTTAACTTCACTAGACAACAGTAAGCCATTATGTTACACTAAGAACAGACTGAAAAGCTGATGGCATAGCCTGAAGAGGCCCCAGGGAGGGTGAGAGATAACAGGACATTAGAGCCGTGTCTAGATACACGTAGCTCAAACTGAGGTAATAGAACGTTGTCAGGCGAGACCCAATCACATATGAAAATTCTGAGTTTTACCAAATAAGGATGTAGCACTGGGATGCGAGGGGCTAAAAAGCTAGACAAAGAGAACAATAGATCAGAAGGCGCTTTCTCCAGTAAGCAGCAAATCTCACTGTATTTTGTACGGCTCTCTCTCATTAAACCAGCTTATATTTTGAATCAGATCCAGTGTTTCTCTCCTTCAAACGAACACGGGGACGGTAGCCCGTCCTAACAGTTAGTGAGGGAAAGCGAAAGATAAGCCCGGAACGGATAGAGGGAATAGTGGGGATGCCGCTGCCCAGGATTAAATGGGAGTTACGTAAATGTTTGGGTCTAACGGGATATTGCAGATTGTGGATTGATTCCTATGCTCAAAAGACTAAGAAATTATATCTCAAACTATTAGAGGAGGAACCAAAGTGTTTAAGTTGGGATGATGAGGAAAAAGAACTAATTGAGGAACTCAAAAGAGATCTGATCCACGCCCCTGTGTTAGCCTTACCTTCTCTAAACCTTTCCACCTCTTTACTACTGTAGAGAAGGGAACGGCATTGGGAGTATTAGCCCAGAGGTGTGGAGGAATGAAACAGCCAGTAGCATATCTTTCAAAGCTATTGGATCCAGTATCCCAGGGGTGGCCTGAGCGTGTGCAGGCTGTGGCTGCCACTGCATTGTTGGTGGAGGAAAGCAGAAAGCTTACATTTGGGGGAGCCCTAATAGTAAGCACCCCACACCAAGTCAGAACGATCCTAAACCAAAAAGCTGGGCGATGGTTGACAGACTCGTGGATTCTGAAATATGAGGCAATATTAATAGAAAAGGATGATCTAGTGTTGGTCACGGACAATTGTTTAACTCCAGCTGCCTTTCTTTGGAAAGGGGAAGGAGAATCTCCCCAGAATCCAGAGCACTACTGCCTTGACGTTATAGAATACCAAACTAAGGTCCGCATGGACCTGAGAGATGTTCCACTTCACGCAGGAGCCCGACTTTTTTATAGATGGATCATCCGGGTGACTGAAGGGAAAAGGCATAATGGGTATGCAGTCGTAGATGGGACGAAAGGTAGTGTGGTAGAGGCAGGAAGGTTGCCAAATGGGTGGTCAGCTCAGACCTGCCAACGCTCTGCATTGGAAAGAGCCCTTAGGGCATTAGAAAATAAAGAGGGAACAGTATACACTGATTCTAAATATGCATTTCGGAAAGATATGGCAGGAAAGAGGACTGACCAATAGCCGGGGGAAGGAATTAGTACGTGAGGAGTTGATTAAATGGGTCTTGGAGTCCCTATCCCTCCCCCAAGAAATAGCAGTGGTGCATGTAAATGGTCATCAGAAAGGAAATGAATCAGAAGTTAGTGTGAATAGATTAGCTGATGAAATGGTTGAGGAAGCAGCCCTGAACCCACAAGAAGTGGTGATTCATTCCCTAATACCTACTGTCCTAGATCCTCGGGAAGCTCCTATATTTACTGAAAGAAAGGAAAAAGAATTGCAAGATTTTGGGGCTGTAAAAACAGCAGACGGGCATTGGGTGTTACCTGATGGAAGGGAAATGTTAAACAAAATGATGATGCGAGAAATTATGGCTGTCCCACATCAAGGCAGCCATTGGGGAGTACAAACAATGTGTGATTTAGTTCTTAGGGAACATGGATGTAAAGGAATATATACAATTGCTAAACAAATATGTGAGGGATGTATAATATGCAGAAAGGTAAATAAGTCAGTCTTGAGAAAACAGACCCCGGGAGGAAGAGACCCGGGATTGAGACCCTTCCAGAGTATACAAGTAGATTATACTGAACTACCCAGAGTAGGAAGACTAAAATAGATGCTGGTCATAGTAGATCATCTATCTGGTTAGGTTGAGGCATACACCCTAGCTACCACCACTGCAAGTGGGGTGTCTAAAAGAATATTACAGCGCATAATTCCCCGATATAGGCTAGTGAACTGTATAGATTCCGACCAAGGAACTCATTTTACCTCTAAAGTTTTACAGGGGGTAATGAAAGGGTTGGGAATTTCCTGGGAGTTCCATACTCCATGGCACCCGCCATCATCAGGAAGGGTTGAGAGAATGAACCAAACACTCAAACGACAGCTCTCTAAATTGATAATAGAAACCAGACTCCCTTGGACCAAACGTTTACCTATAGCTCTTTTGCGAGTACGAACAGCCCCAAGGAAGGATTTGGGACTATCCCCCTATGAAATCTTATTTGGATTACCTTATCTGGGAATGAATGGAGAATTGCCAATTCCCGAAACTAAAGACTTGTTCTTAAAGAAGTATATACCGGGCTTGTCCTCCTCTTTGTCTCTCCTCAGGAAACAGGGTTTTTTGGCACAGACTCTGCCCCTTGAATTCACCGTTCATCCCATCCAGCCGGGCGATTGGGTCTTAGCAAAATCATGGATAGAGATTAAATTGCAGCCGGATTGGGAAGGGCCATATCAAGCTCTTTTGACTACCGAAATGGCTATAAGGATGGTGGAGAAAGGCTGGATTTACTACACTTGGATCAAAGGGCCAGTGGAATCTCAAGTTGATGAAGCAGTCTGGACAGCCGAATCGATGCAAGAACTGCTGAAACTCAGACTAAAGAGACTTTGAGTAACTGATTATACAGTGGCGACGCGAGCGTGGGTTATTTCTGTAGGAATGTATGTTAAGTCTTTATGTGTTTCAGCACATTTTTTTTATAATGCTGGGATGTTTAGAGTTATGATGCTAGCCCTCTTATTATCGGGATTTTGTCAAATATTTTCATACATGTTATTAATAGTTCCTGAGTCTGATAATCCACAAGTAATAGACACTGATGCATGCAGCTTAGTAAATTGTGGGGATGTGGATAGTTAGAGACAGTACCGCAGCTCAGAGATACATCTTTAGTTCTATGGGGATGGTACTTGGTATAATGGTCTCGTCACAGTACACCGGACCCCCTTCCGACCAGCTCTCAATTGTCCTGATAAAAAGTGTAACCCGATATACTTAATGATAAAGAAAACCACATGGCATGAAGCAATTCTGGGGGTGGGAGGTGGGGCACCTATGAGATACAATTAAATGAAACATTTGGGATAGAAATGAAAGCAAACGGGAATGATTTCTCAGGTTGTTGTTTTCAAATGAGTGTAATTCAGGAAAACGGGTAGAATTACGGGATAATAAGGTACAACCTTTCACCCCTCCCGATGACCTTAAAGTAGTAAAACTTATAGAGGTAAAGGACTTAAAACAGACCATTGAAATAGAAACTGGATATGGGGATGCAAATGCCTGGGTTGAATGGGTAAAGTATACTGTAAAAAGTCTGAACAAGAGCAATTGCTATGCATGTGCCTCCGGTAGGCCAGTGGCCCAGGTTGTTCCCTTTCCACTCGGGTGGAAGCGAGACAGGAAGGGCATGAAATGTATGATAGCCCTGTATCAGGATAAGACTGCATGGAATGACAGGAATTGTACCTCCCTATCTCTGATGTTCCCTCCCTTGGAGCAGAAAGATTCAAAAGTCCCCCCTACATTTTCAGCTCCCGTCGGAAAACACACGTCGTGTGCGCGTGGAGGAGGTACAAATCGGTCGAGAGACTTGGGAGAGCTGAAATTATGTACAGAGATTAAGAATATCATTGAAACGGGCAAGGGAGGGAACTACTCAGCACTAAAGGTTCCCCGGGTGGATCTGTGGTGGTAATGTGGAGGCAAAATACTGAGACCCACCCTCCCTCCGGATTGGAGAGGGATATGTGCAATTGGCAACTCCATTTACCCTGGCATTTGAGAAGGAAAAGATAGTAGAGAAAAAGGGAAGGAGTAAGAGATCACTGTTAGACACTTCTTTTGATGACAGGATTTATCTCGATTCTGTAGGAGTCCCTGGGGGGGTACCTGATGAGGTCAAGGCTCGTAATCAGATTGCAGCAGGCTTTGAGTCAGCTCTCTTTTGGTGGGTAACAATTAATAAAAATGTAGATTGGATAAATTACATTTTCTATAATCAACAGCGATTTATAAACTATACAAGAGGTATGGTTAAAGGAATATCAGAACAACTTGATGCGACAAGTAGGATGGCATGGGAAAACAGAAAGGCCTTTGATATGATTTTAGCGGAAAAAGGGTGTGTGTGTGTGATGTTAGGAGGAAGCTGTTGTACCTTTATTCCTAATAACACTACGCCTGATGGTTCAATTACTCGGGCCTTAAGGGGATTGACTACCTTAGCAGAGGAACTGGCTGAGAATTCAGGAGTAGACACATCTCTCACAAGATGGCTTGAATCCTGGTTTGGAAGATGGAAGGGGGTGGTGGTTTCCATCCTTACTTCCCTGATAGTCATAGTCAGGGTATTGGCAGCCATTGGCTGTTGTATCATACCCTGTATACGAGGGCTCACCCAAAGACTGATTGAGACAGCCTTAATGAAACAGATGCCCCTAAAAAGGAATCAGGCAGAGGAACTTTATCGATTAATGAGGGGATGAGTGAGACCAAGATGGATGAAATCTCCGGTATGATGCTTGCAAATTTTGCTTAAAAGAAAAATGCAGAAGATAACATATGGTAATTAAAGAAAAAGGGGGAAATTTTGGAATATAGGTAAAGTAATGTTACTTCTGCAATCATAATTACTTATGCAAGGTAAATTAATTCACACCAGTGTATAATTGTTTCAAATGCAGGTAGGAGTGTTTTCACAGACTCCAGTGTGTTTGAAGGGCAAATGTTAATTGAATGTTGGGATTAAGTTTCAATTTGAATGTACATACCAAGTTGTAACTCAGCCAAGCAAATGATGCAATGGATTATGTCATCACCCACAAGACTTTTAACTGAATAATAGACACTGTTTTTACAACAGTAGGAAGAACTGTTACTATTCAAACAGTGATGTGGGATATAAGTAAAGTAGTGTTACTTCTGCAGTCATAAAGTGCACTCACACCAATGTATAATTGTTTCAACCCAAGAACTGAGTCAACAAGAATGAAAACTATGTGGAGGAAATATATAATTGTTTTTGTATTAGCTAAAATGTGAATGCAAGACTGAAACGTGCCTGCCAACAATGGTAGACAAATAGATAAGGTGCTGTGTTAAGCCAGATATGTTTGTACAAGCAGTAGTTATGAGCATCTGTTTCCCACTTTTGCAAAAACACAAAAACAAGCCCCAATTAAAAGGTCATAAGGATCAATTTGGTTAGGGAAAGGGAGGAAATGGCACATGTGGAGGAAGTAGATGAAGAAGGATATACCTAACAATGGGCCACAGCAGGATGTGGTGAAATGGCCGAGTAAAACTTGTATTTTGTTATGCACAAGGCCGGATACGGCAAGAGATCAACAATAGTAATGGGCACTGGGTTTGGAGTAGTGAATCCTATACAAGGTATGTACTTGCTAAACTCTGTGTGTCTATTTCAGGCACCACGCTTGCAAGCGTATAGTAAACATACTGATTGCTTCAGATCTTGTCTCGGACTGAAATTATTGAAGTGAGTGAGCTTTGTTTCTCACAGTGAGAAAAAATATGGATCACTGTTATCAACAGAAATCATTGACTGGTCTCAAGTGAAGTTGGATGACATTGTCACACTAATTCTGGTAGAAATTCTTCCCAGATAGTCTCAGAATCTTGAAATGAACTTCTCCTGGTGTTCCTTCTTACATGAGCACCTACCTCAAGTGCTTGCTCTAGTAATCCATCAGTCAAATGAATGATGTTCAGCGCATGATATCATGGCCATTTGCTAATGTGTGATATCAGCTTGTTTTCATCTACCTTCCCCCAGCCCCACACCCCTACTTATCTCCCAGCCTCCTTGCCCCCACACCCGACATTCCCGATGAAGAGTTTATGCCCAAAACATCGATTCTCCTTCTCCTAGGATGCTGCCTGACCTGCTGTGCTTTCCAGCACCACACTCGTGACTGTTTCAGTTGGATATCACTGTTAAAAGGATACACTTCATACAGAGAGATAACCCAACAAAAACTCACTATGCCCAGCTGCAACACATTCGAACGCAACTGAATTCAGCTGAAGTAGCTCACTAGTTGACAATTTGCTGTAGCTTTTTGATGGCAAGTGCACTTCCAGAAATTCACCCCATGCAAAAACGTTTACAGAATTACAGTGTCTTTCACAACTTCAAAGTAACCCAATGTGATTCACAGCCACTAAAGCACAACTATCCCTTGTGTCATGCTGCTGGTTTGTTATTACAGAGCAAAATGCTAAACGACAACTGTGCAAGAAAAATCCCTTTTCCAGAAGAAGATATATAAAATGGGTTATATTCCTCAATTATAATCTCTATAATAAAAACCTATGGGCTGCTCACAACTTTGAATAAACAATTCTTTTCAGAACTTGTGAGCTACGCATAACTTACCAACTCTTAATGACATCCTCCTAATATGCAGCTCTCTGGCTTCAATTCACTGCCTAACTTGGTACACCCCTCTTCCACTCACACTGTCTTCGGCTTTAACCCTCTCCCTGTGTCCTGCCACTTCCCTCTTACCTCCTGTCGTAGAGGCATAGAGATAAACAGCACTGGTCCAACTCGTCAATGCCGACCAGATATCCCAACCCAATCTAGTCCCACCTGCCAGCACTTGGTCCATATCCCTGTAAACCTTTCCTCATCATATACCCATCCAAATGCCTTTCAAATGTTGTAATTGTACTAGCCTTCACCACTTTCTCTGGCAGCTCATTCCATACATGAAACACCCTCTGCGTGAAAAAGTTGCCCTTTGGTCTCTTTTATATGTTTCCCCTCTTACCCTAAACCTATGCCCTCTAGTTCTGGACTCCCCCGCCCCAGGGAAAAGACTTTGCCTATTTATTCTATTTGTCTACGCCCCTCATGATTTTAAAAGCCTCTGTAAGGTCATCCCTCAGCCTCCGACACGCTAGGGAAAACAGCCCCAGCCTATTCAGCCTCTCGCTATAGCTCAAACTCTCCATCCCTGACAATATCCTTGTCAGTCTTTTTTGAACTCTTTCACGTTTCACAACATCCTTCCAATAGGACTGAATCCTTCAATTTCTCCAACCCTCTCTTTGCTCCATCTCCTACTCATTGCCTCTACTGCCTGCACTCCTCTCCGTCTTGTCACTACATCTCACTTGTCACCTCTCCTACTCACTCCCTCTCCCACTTGCCCCCCCTCACTCATCCTTCTCTCTTTCTTGCTCCCCATCCCATGTGCTTACCATTTGTCTTACTTGCCCTTCTCTCTTGCCTGACCTGCACCCTCTACACTTCCACCCCATCCTTTGCATTTGTCCCAATGCCCCTTTCCTGCTCACCCTCTCTCCAACTCACAGCCAGTTTGCCCCTCCCTTCTGTCTATCCCTTTTCCCAGCCACCTCCTCCCCTGCACACCCCATTCCAAAGAGCACTTTGTCCCCTTGCTGCCTCCCCCTCTCACACACCCTGCCTGCTCAGAACCTCCTCCATTCTCAGTTCCTGCTGCTTGCCCCCTCTCTCACTCATTGTCTTTGCTGATGTGCTGAGCTTCCTCAGCACTGCCATTCACTAAACCCCCTCGCACATCTCCCCTCAGAGCCCGAGCACAGCCGGTCTCTGTGAATCCTCACATCTCCCCTTGGACAACTCGAGTCTCACATACAAACGTGTGCGCCCACAATGATTGAGGAACTCCTCAGTGGTTCATTGTGAGGGGAGTAAAATATCAAATGACAGCTTCATGACTCCACCATCTCAAAGCTCTCTCCTTCCAGTGTCATTGGGTGAGCTGCCAGCCAATCCTTTCTTGCCATAGAGTCTGCTCAGCAGCGTTGAGCGGGTTCAAGCACCAGTGGTCATTTAGCTATGCTTGGCATCTCATGGGTTGGCATTACAGCATGATATGCCACGTGCGTAGAGTTAATAAGCAAATGTGTGGCACCTGATGGCCTGCTGCACATTGTGCAGGCACACAGACTGGAGGCACCATTCAAGCAGCTTCCCTTTTTCATCGACGTGGGGGAGCCCAATAATTCAGTAAATGAAACATTCCTCTGTTTGAATCACCACGATCACAGATCACAACCTGAGAATCATTTAATTTCAAAGTGCGCTTTGTAAAAAAAAAGACTAATTCAGCCGAAGTGACTATGGGTGTACATTTAGCACCTTTCTTGAAAGAGAGACCTTGCAACATGGTGGAAGTGACTGCTCCTCTGTGGAGGCCAACAAGAGCCAAGGCCTTGGCAATGCAGATAGGGTCCAGAAATATAGGGAGGCAGGAAGAAGTGTGGAAGGGCCATAATGATAGGGGACTGATCAGTGAGGGGAGTTGACAGGGGATTTCTGTGGCTATAACTGTGACTCCAGGATGGCACGTTAAGTCTTCGTGCCAGGCTCAAGGTTTTCAAGGAGCAGCTGAAGGGCATTCAGAAGGAGAAGGGAGAGTCGGAGGTGATAGTCCATACTGAGACCAATGACAGAAATCTGGTCCTGTAAGCAAACTGTAGAGAAAGTTAAAAATCACACAACACCAGGTTATAGACCAATAGGTTCATTTGGAAGCACTAGCTTTTGGACCGCTGCTCCTTCATCAGTTACCTGTGGAGTAGGACCATAAGGCACAGAATCTATAGTAAAAGATTACAGTGGCATCCAACTGAAATGATATATTGCATGACACTTTAATCATTTGCTAGAAATTCTATGTCTTATGATCCCGTTCCACAGCTCCCTGATGAAGGAGCAGCGCTCTGAAAGCTAGTGCGTCCAAAAAAATCTGTTGGATTATAACCTGGTGCTGTATGTTATTTAACTTTGTCCACCCCAGTCCAACACCAGCACCTCCATATCAAAACTTTAGAGAGTGAGGTAGGAAATTGAAAAGCTGGATTTCAGTGGTAATAATCTCTGGACAACTCACAGTAACCCACAGTAGTAAGTATAGAAGTGAAAGGATAAATGAGATGAATGCATGCCTGGAGATATGGTGCAAGAGGGAGGGCTTTAGATTCCTGACACCTTGGAACTGTTTCTGGGTGATGTAGGGACTGCACAAGTCTTGCATCTGAACAGGATGCCTGCAGCCTCCTGTTGCGAATCCTAATGGATCAGCAGGAGATGGGATCCTAACAATTCATTTGGAGGAGAGAGAAGCTGAGATGGAATTAAAAGTTAAAAAGTGAGTAAATCTGTACGGCAGAGAAAAACCCTGGCTAGATAAGAATGAAGTGAGTTAAATGAGGCTAAATGAAATATATTTTCATGCAAAGCGCCTGAGGAACAAGTCAGACTAGCTGAGGGCAGAGACACGGGAGAATGTTATCATAATCAGAATGGAGATTTGGCTGAAAGGTGGGCAGGATTGGCAGCTCAACATTCCTGGTTATGAGGTATTCAGATAAAATAGAGAGGTGGGTAGAAGTGATCAAGGAAGTATTGCAATATTGAGCAGGGGATCCATTATAGCATTGATGGGGGATGATATATTGGAAGCTTTATCAAGTGAGGCTCTCTGGGTAGACGTAAAAACCACAAAAGGGGGAACCAAGTGTTGGATGTGCACTAAACACCCCCAGAGAGTCAGAGATATAAATGATCACATATGCAATCAGATTTCAGAGGAGTGTAAGAGTAATCAGGCAGTTATTGCAGGGGATTTTAACTACCCAAATATGAACTGGGATAGTTTTAGTGTGCAATGTAACAAGATAATTAAATGCTATAATTGCAACCAGGAGAATCTTTTTAGTCAACAGAAAGCAAGAGAGCTAATATTCAGAAATGAGGCTAGACAGGTGGAAGACATCTCAAAAAGGGAGCCATTTTGGATTCAGTGACCATAACTCAGTTAGATTAAGGATAGCTGTGGGAAAGGATAAGGATGAGCTAGGAATAAAAGTACTAAGCAATGGAAAGATCAATTTTACTAAGCTACGATATAATTTGGTCAAAATGGACTGGGAGCAGCCCCTTGCAGTTAGAACTGTCAGAACAATGGAAGATCTTCAAGCAGGAAATAATGAGGTACAGCCAAATACATTCATGTAAAGACAAAGGTTGAGGACCTACCTGATGAAGCCGGATATGAAGAGACATAAACGGTAGGATTAGAAAAAAAGAAGTTTGTAGCAGATATTGACAGCACACTGCAGCAAATAACATGAGGAATTTAAAGGTAGTGTCCCTACCCCTGGACCAAGAGGCTTCAGTTCAAATCCCACCTCTTCCAGAGGAGTGTAATCTCAACAGGTGATTAGAACAAAAACAGGTTAAAGAACAAAAAAACAATAAAATTAAGAATTGTAAAAGTGCAGAGGGAAGCAAAGAGAGTAGCTGAGAAAACCTTTGCTGGGAGAATATAGGGAAAAACTAAAGGGATTTTAAAAATATATAGTAAGAGCAAGAAAAGAATTAGGAAATGAATAGGGTTCATCTGAGGCCGTACAGGTAATCTGAGGATCTGGGAGACATGGACCACTATCCTTAATGAATATTTTGCATTGGCCAATGCAATGGAAAAGGATGTGATGGGTATAGACATCAGAGTGGATGGTTGTGAAATATTACAACAAATTAATAAAGACAGAAAGCAGGCACCTGCAAGTTTAGCAATGAAGAAACCTGCAGGCCTGGATGATATATATCTCAGGCTGTTGATGGAAACAGTCAAGGATTCTCTAAAGGTAAACATGCAGCTTGAGTCCGTGATTAAGAAAGCGAATGCAATGTTGTCATTTATCTCAAGAGGGTTGGAGTATAAAAGCACCGTTGTGCTACTGAGACTTTATAAAGCTCTGGTTAGGCCCCATTTGGAGTACTGTGTCCAGTTTTGGTCCCCACACCTCAGGAAGGACATACTGGCACTGGAGCGTGTCCAGCGGAGATTCACACGGATGATCCCTGGAATGGTTGGTCTAACATACAAGGAACAGCTGAGGATCCTGGGATTGTATTCCTTGGAGTTTAGAAGGTTAAGGGGAGATTTAATAGAAACTTACAAGATAATACATGGCTTGGAAAGGGGGGACGCTAGGAAATTGTTTCGGTTAGGCGAGGAGACTAGGACCCATGGACACAGCCTTTAGAATTAGAGGGGGTCAATTCAGAACAGAAATGCAGAGACATTTCTTCAGTCAGAGAGTGGTGGGCCTGTGGAATTCATTGTCGCAGAGTGCAGTGGAAGCTGGGACGCTAAGTGTCTTCAAGGCAGAGATTGATAAATTCTTGATGTCACAAGGAATCAAGGGCTACGGGAGAATGCTGGTAAGTGGAGTTGAAATGCCCATCAGCCATGATTGAATGGCGGAGTGGACTTGATGGGCCTTACTTCCACTCTTATGTCTTATGGTCTTAAAAGAGGAGATTTTGGCACCGGTTGCCAAATTCTTTTTCGTCACCGGTACAGTGTTAGGTGATTGGAGACCTGCTGTTATTGCCCAATTATTAAAACAGATCAGGGAGCAGTATGGTGGCTCAGTGGTTAGCACTGCTGCCTCACAGCACCAGGAACCCGGGTTCAATTCCAGCTTTGGGTGTCTGTATATTCTCCCTCTGTCTCTGTGGGTTTCCCCTGAGTTCTCCAGTTTCCTCCCACAATCTGCAGGCTAGGTGAATTGGCCATGTTAAATTACCCATAGTGTTCAGGGATGTGTAGGTTAGGTGCATTTGTCAGGGGTAAATGTAGAGTAATGGGGAAAGAGTTTTGGTGGGATACTCTTTGGAGGGTCAGTGTGGACTTGTTTGGGCCAGAGAGCCTGTTTCCACACTGTAGGGATTCTAATTCCAAATCAGGAAATCACAGGCCAGTCATTCAAACCTTGGCAGTGAGGAAGTTATTAGAAAGAACTCTGAGAGACAGAATGCACTGGAGAGATAAGGATTAATTAGCGTTGATTTGGTAGTGACTTGGGTCATTTGAGGAAAGAGGTAGAAGGTTTTAGAGGGAAGTTGAGGGTCCATTTTTGCACACAGAGGGTGGTGGGATTCTGGAACTCCAGGCCTGAAGGGATGCTTGAGTCAAAAACCCTAGTGACATTCATTCACTTGTATTGCCATAGTCTCCAGGGCTAAGGTGCCAAAAGTTGGAAAATGGGATTAGTGCTGTCAAATCTTTGTTCACTGGTAAAGACACAATAGGCCAAGCTGTCTCCTTCTGTGCTGCAAATGAAGAAGCTTCAGAGGGATGGTTTTAAAATGGAGAAATGCACTTTGAGAATATTGGACTGTCAACATGATGGTGCAGAGTTATAACATTCAGGGTGAGAGACGTTTTATGCTTTCAAGAATGCACAGGGACAGGGATTAAAACCAAAAGTCTCCTCTGGTTTGTGTACCATAGTATTCTGACATCCTGTGGACTACAGTGCTATGAAGGTGAGAATTTGGAGAGCAGTTATTAAACACCCCTGCAATACAGGTAAATAAAGGTCACTCTTACTTTTTCACTCTGAATGCTGCCAGCCACCGTCGACAGAAAGGGAAACAATAGAATTTCAATCTTGAAATCAACTGTTCAATAACCTACATCAATACTACCAATAATGTCTGATGTAATTGCTGCAACATTATCCTACATTCTCTCATAAGTTACTCCAAGGCTGACCTGTATATCTTTAATGTTTTTCTTTTTGTTAATTGACTCATTTCTTATTTCTAATCTGCATGTATGTCTGTTGCATTACTCCTTTTTCTTGCATTTAGATTAGATTAGATGACTTACAGTGTGGAAACAGGCCCTTCGGCCCAACAAGTCTAAACTGACACTCCGAAGAACAACCCACCCAGAACCATTCCCCTACATTTACCCCTTACCTAAAACTACAGGCAATTTAGCATGGCCAGTTCACCTGACCTGCACATTTTTGGACTGTGGGAGGAAAGTGGAGCACCCAGAGGAAACCCACGCAGACACGGGGAGAATGTGCAAACTCCACACAGGGAGTCACTTGAGGCAGGAATTGAAACCAGGTCTCCAGCACTGTGAGGCAGCAGTGCTAACCACTGTGCCACCGTGCCGCACATTTAGCAACTCATAAATTCACTCTTTTTTTTGTGAATGCAATAAACACCCAGTTAAATTGTTTTTTTTCTGGAACAAAAATTCATTTTGCCTGGGAGAAAGACATCCACAAGGGCGGTAAATTAATCTAGTTGTGATCAACTCAGAGGACGGATGAGGAGCTGATTCATCGCTCCTCATGTGGGTGCCTGATATTGTGGGGTTTCCGGACTGGAACCTCTAATAACCTGAGTACCCTCACTCAGAGTCTGGGGACGACAGCGTCCATGTTTTTGTTTTGGGAATAAGTATCCAACACTGCCAAGCTGGGTTACAACAAGACAAGTCTCAGTGGTAGATTTCTTCATAGATACTCACAGAATGACTAGGCCAACATTTATTGCCTGTGCATAATGCCCTAGAGGGCAGTTAAAAGTCAACCACATTGTTGTGGGTCTGGAGTCACGTGAAGGCCAGACCAGGTAAGGATGGCAGTTTCCTTCCCTAAAGGACAGTAACAAACCAGATGAGGTTTTTCAACAATCAAGAATGGATTCTTGGCCACCATTAGGATCTTAATTGCAGGTTTCTTCCCCACCTAGTCAAATTCAAATTCTAATTCTGCCTTGTCAGGATTAGAACATGAGCTGAGTTTCTGGATTAATAGTCTAACGATAATACCACTAGGCCATTGCCTCCATTGGCCAGCCTGTCCCATCAAGGAATTATACCCTATCCTGAGCAGGAGTCGTAGTTGGTCATGCATCTGCTCTGTGGCATCGGCAGATCAACCGTCTACCTGAAGTAAGGACAACTACTTACCCATGACTCTGAGAATTTTAACTTCCATGAATGGAAATCGAAAACCAACATAAATGTTCAGAACTGGATATCTCTCCTCAAATTTCCTCAAAGGCAAGCAGCCTGACAGATTGCTGTTCAAATCTCGGTCAGTTGCTGGCAGGTGGAAGTCTGACAAAGCCGTAAAGAACTCTCTTTCTGCCAGATGAAAGGTTTCAGCTTTTCCCACAGCAGATACAAACACAGTAAGGTGAGGACCATTTCTCCTTCCCTGTGCACTGCAATTCAGTCCATCCAACTGGTTATTGATATCAGTGAGAGAGAACAGGCTCATACACCTAAGCTTCAACTGTGACTTGAAAGAAAATGTTGGGTTTGCCATATACCGATGTTGGTCCGATAAGTCATACATACAAGATTCCCTTGTATTTTTGACCAATAGCAGGGAATCCCTCCCAGTTTCCTAATGGATGTCCATCCTTCTACTAACATCACTACAAAACAAATTACATTATTGTCTCTGGGGAACATTGGATGTCGAGTTCCCGTTGAGTTATGACAGTGACAGCCCTTGATGCATTGGCTGGGCACGGGGATGGCGCTACTTAAACGTAAGATCTTTCTGCCTGATGTCAAGCAAGTCTGGCTAAGGCACGCTGGAGCACTGCAGCAAGCTTCTTCAGCATCGGTCTCTTGAATGGGGCAGTGTGATAGCTCAGTGGTTAGCGCTGCTGTCTCACAGTGCCAGGGACCTAGGTTTGATTCCCACCTCAGGCAACTGTCTGTGCAGAGTTTGCATATTCTCTGGGTGCCTCTGGTTTCCTCCCACAGTCCAAAGGTGTGCAGGTTAGGTGAATTGGCCATGCTAAATTGCCTACAGTGTTCAGGGATGTGTAACTCTTCAGAAGGTTGGTGTGGACTTGCTAGACCCAAGGGTCCACACTGTTGGAATTCTATGAAAGTCTTGACTGAGTGTCACCTTTTAATTAGGTAATCACAGGAACTCTGGAAAAAGTCTGGTAGTGTTCGCACACTGAAAATCTGCCACCTTGTGGCAAACATTAAGAAACTTTCTGAATTTCCTTTTCCAATGCTGACAGTTTTAATACAACCTATATTTGACAGAGTAAAAAGTGAGGTCTGCAGATGCTGGAGATCAGAGCTGAAAATGTGTTGCTGGTTAAAGCACAGCAGGTCAGGCAGCATCCAAGGAACAGGAAATTCGACGTTTCGGGCCAGTGGGCAGGTGACTTGCTATGGATGAACTGGCCTGGTAGCTGCTGTTCAAAGCCAAAGTCATGAACAGGATTTTACAGGTAGGTCTGATCACAACAGCTGTCTGCTCAGAACATATGAAATCAACACAACGAAAAATGTAACTTCTGTCAAAGGAGCAGTGTGACTAAAACAAAAAAAAATCATCGCTTTGCCCCCACCCCCGGATGCAAATTCAACTTCACTTGCTGGTAATTTAAGATGTCAAATTTCAATAGGCTTTCTGCACCGAGTTCGAATAAGAGGAGGAATGGAAGTGAAAGGTGGAATTAAAGGTAAAGTCGCCACAGAACAATAAGGCTGCTCTCTCTTTTGGTGCTTTAACCTGAGGGTCACCTTGCCTCAGTGGAGGGGAGAGGTTGTGAAGGAGAATCTTTCGTGACGACATCAGCCAGTATGGGAATTGAACCCATGCCATTGGCATTACAAACCCAGCCACCTGAGCTGGAACACACTCGCATTTTTGCGAGACTTCACCATTCACGTATGTCAATTTCCAGACTATACCTCCGGAAGTGTTTTTTATGGAACGGTTCAAGCAGTAAAAAAAAATTAGCGAGTAATCTGTTGTGATAATTCCAGGGCTGTCAAAATGAACCTATAATTGTCTGTAATAATGATCCTCATGGATCATTTATGAATACTTAATGTCATTGAAAGGATGATGCTTTAATACCTTGAGCTAAATGTTGTATGAGGCTGATTAGTGGGCGTGGGAATTGTGGTGAGTCATTATCTGCAGGTCAGTGACTGGTGGTGAGAAGGGCACTACCTGGAGATCCTTCTTGTATGCCCAGTCAGTTTGCACCACTGCACGCTACCCTCGAAGTGGCTGCAGGGAGTTAGAGACTGTTGCACACCTCCTCTGGAATGTGCCTTTGCAGAAGGAAGTCTGGAAAGAGATGCAGTGGTTTGTTTGTCGAGGTTCTCCCTGAACAGTTCCGTGATGTGGGACTCTGTGATTTACGGGCTGTTCCCCAGGAAGCACACCGAGACAAATATCGACTGAGCCTGGAGGACCGTCAACTCGGGGAAAGGCGTTCTTTGACCTGCCTGAAACCTGTCAGTCTTCCAGAACAAGGAGTTGACCCTGACTGAGTGTTGCAGCCTGGCACATTCCAAGGTCCAGGACCACCTGCTGAGGGACACACTCAAGCTTGAGGCAGCAGCTCAGGGGAAAGACCACTGTCTCAGGTCTTCCTGATGAAATTAAATGGGGGTCCGTTCTATTATCGGACTCTCCTGGTGCCTCAAATATATTATATGTAATCTTGTATTAGTAAAAAATTCCTTCAGTCAGTTTTTTGGATAGAGCCAAACTCCAGTGTTTGCCTGTTTGGGCAGTGCCACTGCACTGAACTGAACTGCTTTAGCAATTATGTATGCAAATAAAGATATTTTTCTGAATAAAATATATTTTTGGAATTAAAAAGAAGACAGTGCAAAATGTGCTGCTGACTGACTTCAAACTCTGTATGGCCAGTTGCAAGCTTTAGTGCAAGGGAGGGAAGAGAATGTCTCTCCACAGGGAGTGAGCAGACTCTGCGGTTAAGCATTGCAACAATGGGAAAAACTGATAGCCAAATAATGTCAATGCCAGGGGTTTGTCCTCAAGGAAATGCGTACAGTGTTGAAAACTTCAGTGATTTCACATAAATGGTCCAAGTAATTGAATAGGTCTTCAATTCCTAGCTCAAATCAACCACAATACTGACATAACAGTTGTCTCTAAGCATCACATCCTCATCACTCACCATCCATAATCTCCAGCAATTAGGAGTCATGACTAACATATGCTCCACTTCTCGAAAGTTACCACAGTTGCAAAACTCAGGCCAACATTTCACAGCTTCCACATCCTGACAGCATTTCAATTCTGATATGCGCATCCTTCAAACCCTTCGCAATACGCTGTCTGAGGCTCTTCCTCTGTGGCAAGACAAGCTGATGCAGCAAAAAAGCCCCCATCAAGGGGATGGCACAGCTGAGTGTCCATAGCCCCTGGGTGGAGTTGGTACTTGGTAAGGAATGGTGGGTGTCACTACAGTGGTGGAGGCCAGCATCAGGGATGGTAACTATGTTTCTGCTTAAAGCAGTTTCTCAAAATCCTAGGTCACCCTAATCCTCAAAGCTGGTGTCAATCCAGACTGTAGATCATTGTAACCACACACCTTTCACTTCCCAGCATCATCACCATCACTCACTCTGCCTCCTCTCCTGTGCAGTTATGCTTTCATAGGCCCAGTGACTACCAGGGGGTTCCTGAAGACGAAGAGGAGCAGATCTCTGAGGAAGAAACACCATCAATTAATCTGACAGTCACAGCCATCAGATCGCTACAAATAATTTATAGTGTATGATAGAGCCAGGACCTCCATATAGTGTGGGAGCAGACACGAGGAGGCTGTAACTAGTTCAAGGAGAAAGGCAAATGTGTGTGTCAGCTGTATGAAGTTGTGATGGATGCTGAGGCAGAAAATTCATGTGGCCAGTTTGCAGGATGGGAAATTACACCATAATGGTTGATGGTAATTTTTTTGGCTTGATTATGGGATGTGAGCTTCAGTAGTTGGGCTGACATTTATTGTCCATGGCTAATTACCCCTGAAAACCTCTGCGGTTCATGTGCTCTCGGTAGACCCACGATGGCATTAGGGAGAGAGTTTCATGATTTTGATCTGGTGACACTTAAGGAAAGGTAATAAATTCCCAGAAGGGAGCTGATAAACAATGCTGCACAGATGTGTTGCCCCTCCAAGGTTCTGTGTAAGGCAATCAGCATCAGCCAATTGCAGCATTGACTCCCTATTCCAGAAGTTGTTGCTATGTGCAGACCTCAGGGCGCATGTAGCTGGAAAGAAAATTAGAGGGAATGCTGCTTGTAGGTTCCCATATATTGCTGCCCTTGTCCTTTTAGAGGTCAGTCAAAGATGCTGTCTAAGGACCTTTAGTGAATTTCTGCAGTGTATTTTGTAGATGAACATTGGTGATGGAGGGACTGGATGTGTCCGGATGTGGTGCCAATCAAGCGGGCTGCTTTGTCCTGGATGGTATCAAGCTTCTTGAATGTTGTTGGAACTGCACCAACCAGGCAAGTTGGGAGTATTCCATCATACACCTGACTTGTACTTTGTAGATGGATCACTTCAGTTTCTGGTCAATGATAAACCCCCAGGATGTTGATAGGATTATTCAGCAATAGTAACATCATTAAAAATCAAGGGATGGTTTTGAGGTTCTCTCCTATTGATGGGCCTTGTGGCACAAATATTACTTCCTGCTTGTGACTCCAAACCTAGATATTGTCCAGGTCTTGCTGCATTTGAAATGGACTGCTTCAATAGCTGATACGCTGCAATTAGTGTTGAACATTAGGCAACTATTGGCGAACATTCCCACTTCTGACCTTATGATGGAGGGAAGGTCATTGATGAAGCAACTGAAGATGATTGGACCGAGGGCACTGCCCTGAGGAACTCCTGCAGAGATGTCCTGGAGCTGAGTTGACCGACCTCCAACAACCACAATCAGCTTTCTATTTGCCAGGCATGACCAGCCAGTGGGAGTTTCTCCTGATTCCCATTGACACCAGTTTTACTAGGGCTCCTTAATACTATACACAGTCAAACACAGACTTGATATTGAGGGCAGTCACTCTCACCTTATCTCTGGAATTCAGCTCTTTTGTCCATGCTTGAACCAAAGTTGTAATGAAGTCAAGAGCTGAGTGACCTTGGCAGAAGTTAGCAGGTTATTGCTGAGCAGGTGCTGCTTGATTGCACTGTTTTTGACATCTTCCATCACTTTACTGATGAATGAAAGTAGACTGATGGGATGGTAATTGGTCAGGCAGGATTTATTCTGCATTTTGTAAATAAGACACACCTGGGCAATTTTCCACATTGTTAGATAGATGCCAGTGTTGTAACTGTACTGGAAGAGCTGGCTAGGGAAGCAAAAAGTTCTGGAGCACAAGTCTCCAGTTCTATTGCTGGGATGTTGTCAGGGCCCAGAGCCTGTGCAGTATCTAGTTCTGTCAATGGTTTCTTGATAGCACGTGGAGTGAATTGAATTGGCTGAAGACTGACTTCTGTGATGTTTGGGATCACTGGAGGAGGCCAAGATGGATAATCTATTTGACACTTCTGGCTGAAGACTGTTGCAAATGTTTCAGCCTTATTTTTTGCACTAGTGCACTGGGTATCTACATCATTGAGGATATTTGTGGAGCCTCTTCCTCCAGTGAGTTGTTTCATTGTCCACAACTATTCAGGATTGAATGCAGTAGGACTGCATCTGTTGACTGTGGGATTGCTTAGCTCTGACCGTCACTTGCTACTTATGCTCTTTGGCATGTAACTAGTCTTGTTTGGTAGCTACACCAAATGAGGTGAACACCTCATTTTTAGGTATATCTAGCGCTACTCCTGGCATACTTTCCTGCACTCTTCATTGAACCAGGGTCCAAATTGGTATCATTTCTTTCTTGATACAAGAATGTTGATGTAACTAAGTGGCTTGGTAAGCCTTGTCAGAGGATAGTTAGGAATTAATCACACTGCTGAGAGTCTGGAATTGCTAGACAAGGTATGTCCAACAGATTTCGTGATGATTTTGTGATCAGGATGCGACACAACTCTTTTTTGAGGTGCAGTGCCTACAGAGTCAAGTGAGTACATCTGATGGCTTCCTGTGCCATTGGAAACCCAAGCAAAGTTGCATGTCTTTCCCCACTGCTTCTCTGTGTCTAGTGCAAAGGCAATGAGGTTCTCTTGCCTTTGATTGAGGTGTTCCTATCGACAAGGCCATGCTAACTGAGAACTATCAGGACTGCCACTGGCTGCAGTTGTAAGAATCACTGGATGCAGAAATTCAGGCGAACAAGTCTCTTCTAGCCCACTTGGAGAAGAATCTTCCCCTCTCCTGTTGGTGCTAGCCTGGCTCAAGGCTTCCTTTGTGCCCTCTGTTGTGAAGTGTAGCCACTGATTTCTGGCTGAAATAGAAATGGAGCAATGTTGGCTGAAGGCCGAGGTGGGTACAACCTGCTGTCGGGCATCGTAACCCCTGGTTCCTCCACAAACACGTTCTCTTTGCAGAAGCCTCAATATTGGCAGAACATTTTCAGTTTCAAGTCCTTTCAGCACCACGCCCTTCTGAGTGAAAGACCCTCAGTCAGCCCCTACAACAATGCAGTGTACAGTGCTTCCACTAATTGCGCAATGGTAGAAGACCTCCACCTGCAGTGACTGCCATTACCATTAGCGTGAGGACATCCTAGACTCACTACAGTATGGAAACAGGCTCTTCAGCCCAACAAGTCCACACCAACTCTCCAAAGGGTAACCCACCCAGACCTATTCCCCTACATTTACCCCTGACTATGGGCAATTTAGTATGGCCAATTCACCTAATCTGTACATCTTGGACTGTGGGAGGAAACCAGAGCACTTTGAAGAAACTCATGCAGACACGGGAAGAATGTGCAAACTCCACACAGACGGTCACCTGAGGTGGAAATCAAACCCGGGTCCCTGGTGCTGTGAAGCAGCAGTGTTAATCACTGAGCCACCATGCTATCCCTAACTAGAGACCTTTACAACATAGTGATTAACAAAGGCCACATGGGAAGGTTATCAGGAGTGAACCTCCGCTGAGTTTCCATCTTCTGCTGCTGTCGTGCCAAAGCCAATGGCACCATGGAATTCGGGGTCATGAACTTCAAGCTATGTTTGGTGTTTGGTCTCATTTTAAAACAAAGACAGAACACTTAAGCCCACAAGAATAACTGCACAGGATTTGAAAGCCTATGCTGAATGATGTTTTTATGTTACCAGGTTATCCAACAAAAGAAAATATGAAGCGAAAAGCACTTCACAAACATAACAGCCGCAACATTTATTGGTGCTAAAATCTTAATGATGTGACTAACTTCCCAGCCTCCTGACAGCCTCCTGAATAGATGGGGGTAGGAATTTCTTCCTCCAGGATGGATAGAAGGTCTCCTTGCTGTAGCATCAGGAAGATTGGATTGGGATAAGAGATGGGATGATCTCCTGAGATCCTGGATGATACCCGTCCGTCAAGCAACACAACTAAACAGATCAGCAGCCATTTGTTTTTTCAATTATGACAGTGACTTCACTTCAACCATCCTTCTTCTGCTCCAAGACAATGCGGGACATACTCTTCCTTCCTTGATATGCCGATCACGCTGCTGGTGTGACCAACCTTTGCGCACACCGTTGTAAAAATTGCAAGGTCAAGCGAACGCGAAATGGCAAAAGGATCAAAAAAGCAGAAACAGAGGAAGAATGTCTGCCCAACTGATCTCAAACTCACTAAAAATATCTCTGAATATTCATTTGAACTGAACAAAATTTTAAAGAATGACTAAATTGGAGCCGATGAGTAACTAACGATCTGTAGGTAAATATATTGGCCCAATTCTAAACTGTGGATTGAAACGTATAATTTGTTCCATTCATGATGAAACTGATATTTTCAGTTCAGATAAATGAATGTTCATGCTGTACCAAACTTAAAAAAGTGATTTCTGACACTTAGCTTATCTTGATAAAACTTTACATTACAGGAAATATGTAACAAATACCACAGGTATGAAGCTTAAAAATGTTTTTACTTTTACACATAATTGGTTTCAGTGAGAGCTTGATTAACCACTTGATTAACTTCTACATGACTCTTCCCTTGTTGTGTCAGTTTCCTTTTCCGTAACAATGAGTATTTTTGTACATCAGTCTTTGAGAACTATGGACTTTGTTCTGTGTTAACAAAATGCCGAGATGGGCAAGCATTCTAGAAGGCATGAGCTTCTCACGTTGACAAGCTGGCATGAAATAATCTCTTCGTTTCGATTCCTCGAGTTACCAGTGGCTTCCGACAGTAGCTGGGTTACCTGGGGATACAGCAAGGGGTGTTTCCCCTGTGTGGGAGGGAAGTACACATTATCCGACAATTGGGGTTTCCGAGACAGAGAAAAAGCATTGACTAAACAAAATGCTGTCTTCGGCGCAAACAGTGGTGTGTGTTAAGCTTAAGCAGACATTAATAATTCAATTTGCCAACGTTGGTTGTTTTGACGCTTCACGGTTCTGGGTTAGTAGGTACGAGAAGCAGCAAGGTAAACACATGGGCAAGTTAGATAGGGAGGGAAGATAGCCTAATACTGAATTCTGGAGTTAAGTGTGGTGAGCACTTTCCGATGAGAGAGAGATGCCCTATAGACTTATCATGTTGCCTTGACAAATAGATCTGCTTCTAACAAGCTCACTTCTCAGGTTCAGAAGTGAGAGGGGAGCTGAAACACCGCCAGCAGTGCTGAGTTATTACAATAACCACCAGATCAAATATCTCTGGTATTAACCTGATTTCACTCCCACTGTTGTCGGCAGGTGTACACCCACCTCCTGGAAACGAGGAAGACCATGATGGGAGGAGGAGAGAGCAAGAAGTTAATCAGATGCTTTTTAGCATTTTGTTTTGCTATATTTACAAAGGCTACATTGATCAGCTGTCAATGGATAGGTGCAAGTATAGACTGCAGATGCTGGAGATTAGAGTCAAGACTGTGGTGCTGCAAAAGCACAGCAGGCTAGGCAGCATCCGAGGAGCAGGAGAATTGACGTTTTTGGCAAGAGCCCTTCATCAGGAATAACCTATCCTGCTGTGAAAACACCTGTGCTCACACCTACACTTCCCAAAGTGAGCATTCAAGAGTAAAGTGTTGTCACTTTTCCGCCTCGGTTGCATGCAGATTATATGTGGGGCAGTTCTGATTACTGACCTCTGAACAGAGTTACAGAGTCATCGAAATGTGCAGCATGGAAACAGACCCTCAGTCCAACTCGTCTATGCAGACCTAAATTAATCTAGTACATTTGCCAATCTTTGGCCCACATCCCTCTAAAACCTTCCTATTCATATACCCATTCAGATGCCTTTTAAATGTTATAATTGTACTAGCCTCCATCACTTCCTCTGGCAGCTCATTCACTACACGTACCACCCTCTGCATGAAAACATTGCCCCTTAGGTCCCTTTTATATCTTTCCCCTCTCAGCCTAAAACCTATGCCCTCTAGTTCTGGATTCACCCACCCAAGGGAAAGGACCTTGTCTATTTATCCTATCCATGCTCCTCATGATTTTGTAAACCTCCATAAGGTCACCCCTCAGCCCCTGATGCTCCAGGGAAAACAGCCCCAGCCTACTCAGCCTTTCCCTGTAGCTCAAACCCTCCAACCCTGGCAACATTCTTGTAAATCTTTTCTGAACCCTTTCAAGTTTCACAACATCCTTTTGATAGGAGGGAGACCAGTATTTCAAAAGTGGGCCAGCCAATGTCCTATACAGCAACAACATGACCTCCCAATGCATTGACTAATAAAAGAAAGCATAGCAAATGCCTATCCTATCTACCTGTGACCCTACTTTCAAGGAACTATGAACCTGTACTCCAAGGTCTCTTTGTTTAGCAACACTCCCTAGGACCATATCATAAGTCCCGCTCTGATTTGCATTTCCAAAATGTAGCACCTTGCATTTATCTCAATTATCTGCCAATCCTTGGTCCTTTGGCCCATCTGAGCAAGATCCCATTGTACTCTGAGGTAACCTTCTTCGCTGTCCACTACACCTCCAATTTTAGTGTCACCTGCAAATTTAGTAACCATACCTCCAATATTTACATCCAAATCATTTATATAGATGACAGAAAGTACTGGACCCAGCACCGATCCTTGTGGCACTCCACTGGTCACAGGCCTCCAGTCTGAAAAACAACCCTCCACCACCACCCTCTGTCTACTACCTTTGAGGTCAGATAGGCTGGAGCCTGACTTTGTTTGTCTTTCAATTAAACCAAATATTTGTTCGTGTTTCTGACAGACCTCACAATAGAAATTCAGAACTCAAGTTCTGCCAAAGAAAGAAACATTTGCAACTGCCAAGTTGCCAAGCTCGTCTGAAAAATGAGAACAACTGCTGCCTTCGGAGGAACCCTATGAGAATTGGTCGTTTCTATCAGCACTGTCTTTGCAGATGCAAAAAATAAAGAATCCGGATTACATACCAAAGTATTGCAGATCCAGGATATCTCACAAAAAGGCCCAGCAGCACTTCTAAGGATAGAATCAATATCCTGAATTGGACAGGGGGCACTGGGGAGTTGCAACTTACTGTCATGAATATTACAATCTCCTTCAGCTGTAACAGAGCTGTGACCTCCCCCTGTACAGGTCTCCCACAATGGAGGAAAGACTGGATCAGCTGGCTTGCACGTAGAAGACAGAGGATGGTGGTGGAGGGTTGCTTTTCAGACTGGAGGCCCGTGACCAGTGGTGTGCCACAAGGATTCGTGCTGTGTCCACTGCTTTTCGTCATTTATATAAATGATTTGGATATGAACATAGGAGATATAGTAAGTTTGCAGGTGACACCAAGAAGGAGGTTACCTCAGAGTACAATGGGATCTTGATTAGATGGACCAATGGGCTGAGGAGTGTCAGATGGAGTTTAAGTTAAACAAATGTGAGGTGCTGTATTTTGGAAAGGCAAATCAGGACAGGACGTATACACCTAATGGTAAGGTCCTGGGGAGTGTTGCTGAACAAAGAGACCTTGGAGTGCAGGTGCATAGCTCCTTGAAAGTGGAGTCGCAGATAGATAGGATAGTGAAGAAGGTGTTTGGTACATTTTTATGTATTAGTCAGAGTATTGAGTATAGGAGTTGGGAGGTCATGTTGCAGCTGTACAGGATATTGCTGAGGCCACTTTTGGAATATTGCGTGCAATTCTGGTCTGTCTCCTACCAGAAAGATGTTGTGAAACTTGAAAGGGTTCAGAAAAGATTTACAAGGATGTTACCAGGGTTGCAGGGTTTGAGCTATAGGGATGGGCTGAATAGGCTGGTGCTGTTTTCTCTGGAGGATTGGAGGCTGAGGAGTGACCTTACAGAGGTTTATAAGATCATGAGGGATACGGATAGGGTGAATAGACAAATTGGAGGAATCAAAAACTGAAAGGCATAAGTTTAGGGTGAAACGAGTAAGATTTAAATGGGTCCTAAGGGGAAACATCTTCAGGCAGAGGGTGGTGTGTGTATGGAATAAGCTGTCAGAGGAAGTAGTGGAGGCTAGTACAATTATAACATTTAAAAGGCATCTGGATGAGTATATGAATAGGAAAGGTATCAAGGGATATGGGCCAAGTGCTGGCAAATGGGACATGATTAGATTAGGATAAGTGGGGATTGGCTTGGACAAGTTGGATGAGAAGGGTCTGTTTCTGTGCTGTACGTGTCTATAACTCTATAACTGAATTGCACTCCACACTGTGGCCAGGCAGGTGCGTGTGCACATCATCTGGAAAAGTGCGAATACGGTGTCAGGAAAGGAGAATTGTGCAGGAGGTTAGTCTAATGCTTCTTGGTGCCATTTTCATGGACACCCCTATGAGGCTGGAAATGCTCTGCCTTATGCTTTCCATCTACAGTGCTGAAGAAAGGCCTCATTGGGAGAGGTTTCATGCAAATGAAAAGGAGGAGAGCGGAAAAGTGAATAGAAAGGATAGTCTGTGATTCAACTGGAAGATAGGACAGACCAAACACTCAAGGGATTGGTGGTGTCATGGAGTGCTAGCTAGAAGGAGGTGTGAAAGGCAGAATCATGGACATCCGCTAACCAAAGCAGGCAAGTGTAGAGCAAAAACAAAACAGAGAAAACCCCAAGCTATCAAAATGAACAGAAGTAAAGCAGGGGCTCAAATTGCTGTCTAAACTTGTAGAATTCCATGTTGAGTCCAGGAAGTGCCAAGTTGAAAGATGAGGTGCCGAATCTTGTATTGAACATTCCAACCACCAAGCCCGGACAGATCAGAATGGGAACAATGTAGAGAATTAAAATGGCAAGCGCCAGGCAACTCAGGGACAGGCTCGTGCTCAGCAAAGCAGTCTTTTACTTTTCCCAGTGTAGATCACAATATAAAGCAACAAATGCACCACAGCAATTCCTTTCTTAGCGTCGTACTTGAGATGCGAATGGGAGTGTACGATTTTAAGCAGAACAACGGTTTAAGTGAGTTTCTATAAGAGTGCATGCGTAAAGCCAAGTTGAGACACTTTCTTTTAGACATTGCTCGTCTGAAAAAAGATATAATCTACGTTAAAAAAAACTGTGCATTCCTAAATGAAATAAATATTTGGTAAAATATTAATTTCAACATGATAACTTTCACCAGTGATGGTTGTGGACTTTGTGGAGATGGAGTGGATGGAGGAGCAAGATGGAATTTCATGTGAAATAATGGGTCACCCCCTCACAAACACATGAAAGTTCCCCATATTCATGAAACCTTATAACGAGTTTAATGCATTACATCCAAACAAAGCAAGCTCTCTGCACCGAATATTTGCCACAATGCAACTCACTGCGCAGCCATTCCAGTAGAAATCCATTCTAACATGATTCAATACTGCAAATAACTGCAAATTCATTTAGTGAGGGGCTGTCTGGGCTCCTTAAAATAGAGGAACTGTGTTGAATGGCAAACTCATCTCTATCAAATATTTATTTAAATGGCCTATGAAGACAGCGATTGTACTTCTCTGTACCTTCAACTGTAAACTTCAGCCCTTGTTATTAATGAATATTTAAAAATTCTCTGCCACAGAGAATTCTCTGCCACATTTCGATACAAGATCTGTGCCACCTCAGATAAATACTATGAGGTAAGTGGTGTTAACAGTTTCTACAAAACTTCCAGGGATTTTTTGCCACAGTAGAAATGGGGACTGAGACTAACACTGTTTCTACCTACACAAGTCTGCCTGAGTTTATAAGCTCAGCTAAACCAGACAGAGAATTGGGAATGTTTTCTTCCAGCAAAAGGAAATACATTTTGCTTTTTAAAATATTGATTCTGTCCCATGAAGCTTGCACACATTGAGTGAGTTTGCAGGTGCAGAGCCAGAAGTGCCTGAAACTAACACAATCAGGAATTGTTGTCTTGAAATGAAATTGAAATGAATATTGTGCAGCACATAATCATCCAGCTATAACACGTTCCAGCTATACCACAGTTTCACTTCTTGGACCCCAGCACCTGTGTTATACTGGACTTTTAATGCATATTTGTGCTGCCTCAGTTCCATTTGCTGTGAAGCTGTTTCCCACATCTACTCTTTTTTTTTCACATATTCACATCACTGCTTGGCAGTACAGAACTTGAATATTGCTGAAAAGAAAGACAAATTGCCAAGACTTTTCATCAGGACAATGACATATTCAAATGGTCACAACAATTTATAATGCAGTAGAAAAAGGGCGATTGATTAATTGAGACTCTCATCGATTTATGATTTGAGCAACGTAAGACCATAAGAAATAGGAGTGGAATTAAGGCCATGGTAGTTTGTAATGTTAGCGTCGAGATGGTGTACAGCTAGTGTCTGTTAAACCCAAAATAAACCATTCTCTACTAGCCACGATTCTGTGATTGGGCATAACTTGCTGAAAAGTCCCATGTGCGCTAATAGTTACTCTATCAACTAATTTATAATAATCAGTGGAGCTGATGACATAGTTGATTTATACGTGCTAGACATTCATATGCAGCAACACATTCTCTGCAAACTGTAGAAATAATGGTGATGTCATTGGAAAAGCGGTCAAATGGCTAGTGCTGTGTGCATATTGGTTCAAACCCCACCAAGGCGGCTGGTGGAATTTAAATTCAATTCATAACTCTGGTGTCATCGTGGTGAAATCATCATGGATTATTGGAAAAAATCAACTGGTTCACTGATGGCCTTTAGGAAAGGAAGTTTGTCATCTTTATCTGGTCTGGCCTTCATGGAACTCCAGGTTCGCAGCAATGTAGTTGACTGTTAACTGCGAGAAAGGGAGGGCTGCAGATGCTGGAGATCAGAGTCAAAACGTGTGGTGCTGAAAATGCACAGCAGGTCAGTCAGCATCTAAGGAGCAGGAGAATTGACGTTTTGGGCATAAGTCTTTCATCAGGAATTTGGGAGGTTATGGGGCTGAAAGATAAATGAGATGGAGGCGGAGCTGGGGGAAGTTAGCTGGAGACGCGATAGGTGGATACAGGTGGGGGTGTGATGGTGATAGGTCATGTTCTTGGCAGACTGGGAAAGTCCTGGACCTCCTCCACCATGAAATCCAAGCCATCTGATGCCTGAAGGAAGAATACCTCATCTTCTGCCTTGGGATCCTCCAACCCCACACGGCATTAACATCAATTTCATTAGTTTCCTCATCTCCCTTCCTCCCACCTTATCCCAGATCCAACTTTCCAACTCAGCACCGCCCTCTTGTCCTGTCCCACCTGCCCAACATCTTTCCTATCTGAAACCAACACAAACTAACACACTCCGGCCTACCACCATCACTCCTCACCTTCAAGTACCTATCACCTTCCTAGCTACCTTCCCCCCAGCTCCACCCGCCTCCCATTTATCTTTCAGCCCCCTTGGGTAGCCCACCCCCAACATTTGTGAAGAAGGGCTTATGCCCAAAATGTCAGTTCTCCTGCTCCTCGGATGCTGCCTGACCTGCTGTGCTTTTCCAGCACTACATGCTCTGACTCTGACCTTTAACTGCCCTTTCCAATGGCTTGAGCAAGCCATGACAATGAGGAACGGGCAACAAATGGCCTGGCCAATGGATAGCTAAACCCTCTGAAAAACTAAAGGAAACCTTACAACTTTTTCAACTATACAGGAGTTTGGAAAGCCTATAGGTCCCAATGGGCAATGAGAAAACAGTGCAGAGGCATCCTGGTCTGCATTCCTCCCTTGCTAAGTAGCATTCAAGTAAACAACTTATTTAGTCATTCATTTGTCAGTGGGATTTCATGTGTGAAATTTACTTCTGCATGGATTCCACTTCAAAAGAAAGTATTGCCACATAGTCAATCAATCCCACCATATACTCCTTTCTCTTGATGTTTGCCAAGTACACACTTGCAGGCCAGGCTTTTGTGCAAGATCATTAGCTGAACATGCCACTATTGCACTGTCATGACTACTCCCTAAGCTGAGATCAGCTAGCTCATGACACACTGTGGATCAAACCCTGGGACTTTCCTGGTCACTACCACAACACATTGTGTAATTATCCACTGGGACATTGGGACTGTCCCCCAGTTAGAAGTTTTGCTCTCAATCAGCTAAAATAAAACCTATCAACTCTAGCACAAATCAACAGGTCTGAAATGACCAACGCAGGGAATAAAGTGGCTCAAGAAATTCTTTGAATAGCAGAAAACTTTCCAATAAAACTGCAATGTGATGTCAAAATCAGAGAGTGGAAGAGTGAATTTTCATATTGTTACATTTCTTCCACCCTCCTATCATCTCCTGTACAACTTCTTTCTTCCTGTCTCTCCGCATAGCCGGTGATGAATGAGACAAACAAAGCATGAGTTTATGCCTTATTCAACGCCAGAAATTCCACAACTACCCGCTGATATTTCCCTGGAGGCAATAGCCTGAGGAGCGGCGCTCTGTATCAGGCATGACTGACCAGGAGATTCACCCATTCTTACCATGTGCCACTGGGGAATTGTAGACACATGCAATTTTACAGTCATCTTGGCCATGGTACGAATGCAGCTCTCTTGTTGAAAAGGTCCTGGGGGCTTGGGGGAATCTTGAATGGGAACTTTTCACCAGAGATGGGAGCACTATCCACTACACCGCAGAATTCTTCATGTTCTACAATCATAACTGATATTGTAGAGCACCTTTAATGTGGTTGAATATTATGAGGTGCTTTGCAGAGTTGGGGTGGTTACAGAGATGGGGTGGTTACAGAAATGGGGTGGTTACAGAAATGGGGTGGTTAAAGAAATGGGGAGGCGACAAAGACGGGGTGGTTACAGAACTGGGGTTGTTATAGAGATGGGGAAGTTAGTAGAGATGGGGTAGTTACAGAGATGGGGAGGTTATAGAAATAGGGTGGTTACCGAGATGGGGAGGTTACAGAGAGAGGGGGTTACAGAGATGGGGTGGTTACAGAAATGGGGTGGTGACAGAAATGGGTGGTTAAAGAGATGGGGAGGTGACACAATGGGGTGGTTACACAAATGGGGTGGATACAGAGATGGGTTGGTTACAGAAATAGGGTGGTTACAGAGATGGGGAGGTTAAAGAGTTGGGGTGGTTACGGAGATGAGGTGGTTATAGAGATGGGGAGGTTACAGAGATGGGGAGGTTACAGAGATAAAATTAGATTACATTACATTATGGTGTGGAAACAGGCTCTTCAGCCCACAAGTCCACACCGACCCGCCGAAGCGTACCCCACCCATACCCCTACATTTTCCCCTTACCTAACACTACGGGCAATTTAGCATGGCCAATTCACCTGACCCGCACATCTTTGGACTGTGGGAGGAAACCGGAGCACCCGGAGGAAACCCACGCAGACACGGGGAGAAAGTGCAAACTCCACACAGTCACTCGCCTGAGGCAGGAATTGAATCCGGGTCTCTGGCACTGTGAGGCAGCAGTGCTAACCACTGTGCCACCATGATTGGGAGGTTATAGAGATGGGGTGGTTACGGAGATGGGGAGGTTACAGAGATGTGGAGGTTACAGAAATGGGGAGGTTACAGAGACAGGGTGGTTACAGAGATGGGGTGGTTACAGAGATTGGGAGGTTATCGAAAAAGAGTGGTTACAGAGATGGGGAGGTTACAGAGTTGGGGAGGTTATAGAGTTGGGGAGGTTACAGAGATGGGTTGGTTTCAGAGATGGGGAGGTTACAGAGATGGGGACGTTACAGAGATGGGGTGGTTACAGAAATGGGGTAGTTATAGACATCAGGTAGTTACAGAGTTAGGGAGGTTACAGAGTTGGGGAGTTTACAGAGATGGGGAAGTCACAGAGATTGGGACGTTATAGAAATAGGGTGGTTACAGAAATGGGAAGGTTACAGAGATGGGGTGGTTACGGAGATGAGGTGATTATAGAGATGGGGAGGTTACAGAGATGGGGAGGCTACAGAGATGGGGAGGCTACAGAGATGGGGAGGCTACAGAGATGGGGAGGTTATGGAATTAGGGTGGTTACGGTGATGTGGAGGTTACAGAGATGGGGAGGTTAGAGATATGGGGAGGTTACAGAGATGGGGAAGTCACAGAGATTGGGAGGTTATAGAAATAGGGTGGTTACAGAAATGGGGAGGTTACTGAGATGGGGTAGTTACGGAGATGAGGCGGTTACAGAGATGGGGTGGTTACAGAGATGAGGAGGCTACAGAGATGGGGTGGTTACAGAGATGGGGTAGTTATAGACATCAGGTAGTTACAGAGTTAGGGAGGTTACAGAGTTGGGGAGTTTACAGAGATGGGGAAGTCACAGAGACTGGGACGTTATAGAAATAGGGTGGTTACAGAAATGGGAAGGTTACAGAGATGGGGTGGTTACGGAGATGAGGTGGTTATAGAGATGGGGAGGTTACAGAGATAGGGAGGCTACAGAGATGGGGAGGCTACAGAGATGGGGTGGTTACAGAGATGGGGAGATTACAGAGATGGGGACGTTACAGAGATGATGTGGTTACAGAAATGCAGTGGTTACAGAGATGGGGTAGTTATAGACATCATGTAGTTACAGAGAGGGGGTGGTTAAAGAGATGTGGTGGTTACAGAGATGGGGAGGTTACGGAGGTGGGAGGTTACGGAGATTGGATTGTTACAGAGATGTGGAGGTTACAGAGATTGGTAGGTTAAAGAGTTGGGGTGGTTACGGAGATGAGGTGGTTACAGAGATGGGGAGGTTACAGAGATGGGAAAGTTACAGAAATGGGGAGTAAAAAGTGAGGTCTGCAGATGCTGGAGATCACAGCTGAAAATGTGTTGCTGGTTAAAGCGCAGCAGGTTAGGCAGCATCCAAGGAACAGGAAATTTGACGTTTCGGGCCAGAGCCCTTCATCAGGAATGAGGAGAGGGTGCCAGCCAGGCTAAGATAAAAGGTAGGGAGGAGGGACTTGGGGGAGGGGCGATGGAGGTGGGATAGGTGGAAGGAGGTCAAGGTGAGGGTGATAGGCCGGAGTGGGGTGGGGGCGGAGAGGTCAGGAAGAGGATTGCAGGTTAGGAGGGCGGTGCTGAGTTCAAGGGAATCGACTCAGACAAGGTGGGGGGAGGGGAAATGAGGAAACTGGAGAAATCTGGGTTCATCCCTTGTGGCTGGAGGGTTCCCAGGTGGAAGATGAGGCGCTCTTCCTCCAACCGTCGTGTTGTTATGTTCTGGCGATGGAGGAGTCCAAGGACCTGCATGTCTTCGGTGGAGTGGGAGGGAGAGTTAAAGTGTTGAGCCACGGGGTGGTTGGGTTGGTTGGTTCGGGCGTCCCAGAGGTGTTCCCTGAAGCGTTCTGCAAGTAGGCAGCCTGTCTCCCCAATATAGAGGAGGCCACATCGGGTGCAGTGGATGCAATAGATGATGTGTGTAGAGGTGCAGGTGAATTTGTGGCGGATATGGAAGGATCCCTTGGGGCCTTGGAGAGAAGTAAGGGGGGAGGTGTGGGCGCAAGTTTTGCATTTCCTGCGGTTGCAGGGGAAAGTGCCGGGAGTGGAGGTTGGGTTGGTGGGGGGTGTGGACCTGACGAGGGAGTCGCGAAGGGAATGGTCTTTGCGGAACGCTGATAGGGGAGGGGAGGGAAATATATCCCTGGTGGTGGGGTCCGTTTGGAGTTGGTGGAAATGACGGCGGATGATACGCTGTATATGGAGGTCGGTGGGGTGGTAGGTGAGAACCAGTGGGGTTCTGTCTTGGTGGCGGTTGGAGGGGCTGGGCTCAAGGGCGGAGGAGCGGGAAGTGGAAGAGATGCGGTGGAGGGCATCGTCGATCACGTCTGGGGGGAATCTGCGGTCCTTGAAGAAGGAGGCCATCTGGGCTGTATGGTATTGGAACTGGTCCTCCTGGGAGCAGATGCGGCGGAGACGAAGGAATTGGGAATATGGGATGGAGTTTTTACAGGGGGCAGGGTGGGAGGAGGTGTAGTCCAGGTAGCTGTGGGAGTCAGTCGGTTTATAGTAGATGTCTGTGTTGAGTCGGTCGCCCGAGATAGAAATGGAAAGGTCTAGGAAGGGGAGGGAGGAGTCTGAGACAGTCCAGGTGAATTTGAGGTCGGGATGGAAGGTGTTGGTAAAGTTGATAAACTGTTCAACCTCCTCGTGAGAGCACGAGGCAGCGCCGATACAGTCATCGATGTAGCGGAGGAAAAGGTGGGGGGTGGTGCCAGTGTAGTTGCGGAAGATGGACTGTTCCACATATCCTACAAAGAGACAGGCATAGCTGGGGCCCATGCGGGTGCCAATGGCAACTCCTTTAGTTTGGAGGAAGTGGGAGGATTGGAAAGAGAAGGTTTTCAGGGTGAGGACCAGTTCAGTCAGTCGAAGGAGGGTGTCAGTGGAAGGGTACTGGTTGGTGCGGCGGGAAAGGAAGAAGCAGAGGGCTTTGAGTCCTTCGTGATGGGGGATGGAGGTGTACAGGGACTGGATGTCCATCGTGAAGATAAGGCGATGGGGACTGGGGAAGCAAAAATCATGGAGGAGATGGAGGGCGTGGGTGGTGTCCCGAACGGAGGTGGGGAGTTCTTGGACTAAAGGGGACAGAAATGGGGAGGTTACAGAGATGGGGAGGTTAGAGAGATGGGGAGGCTTCAGAGATGGAGAGGCTACAGAGATGGGGGGGGGGTTTACAGAGATGGGGACGTTACAGAAATGGGGAGGTTACAGAGTTGGGGAGGTTACAGAGATGGGGAGGCTACAGAGATGGGAAGGTTATAGAATTAGGGTGGTTATGGAGATTGGGAGGTTACAGAGATGGGGAGGTTACAGAGTTGGGGAGGTTACAGAGTTGGGGAGGTTACAGAGATGGGGAAGTTACAGAGTTGGGGTGGTTACAGAGATGGGGAGGTTACAGAGTTGGGGTGGTTACAGAGATGGATTTGGAGGAGCAGAATTTTTTATTTGTGGCATTGTTAGATCAAGAGCCAGGGTTGGTGGGTGTCCTGATGACTGGGCCCAGCATATAGCTCCAAGCAGTCTGTTTGATCAAGCTTTAACATGTAATTGGCTGGTGACTTACATCCTGGGTATGCAGGGCTGCTGCATCCATTGAGTTTTGTTTGGATCGCCAGCAGGGAGATGTCCTTCCTTAAATAGCTCAGTTCAGTTCAGGTAATACTGCCGAATATTGTGAATGTTCTTCCTCCCTGAGTAATGTAACAGACTGGTATCTGCAAATGGGCAACCACATCTGAAGTAAATGTTTCTCCTCAAGCCAGGTTAGATGATAGTTTGGTGCAGGTCTATATTAACTATGCCAAGGATTCTTAACTGACTTTCACTCCATTGGTGAATTTCTACACACATCAAAAACCACTTTCAGTTAAACTTCACGTCTCTCCTCCACGTTAATGCTTACTGATCCTTATCACATTTAAACACCTAACCACCCCTTCCTCCTCCTTGAGACCTTACTTTTCTGTCCTTTTATTTTGTCAGTTTGAATACCACAAAAGACATTGCTGTGGTGTTTTAAATGTAAGCACCTGCATCATAGTTTATGTCAACTTATTTTAAGTGACAAATAATAGACTTTAACTATTGGGTCAGCTCTCACTAGCTCAACAGTGAAATGCTTTTTAGGTGAACTATTGAGTGAGGAACCACTCCCAACCCAGTCAGGTTTGGGTTGTGTACAGTATGGTTGGATGCTTAAATAAAAAAACAAATCAAGAGCTGGAAATGTACAGCGTTCTTATGTTATAAGGTTGCCCCACATGGTAACTTGAAGAAAGTGATGATGGGACTTTCACTGTCTTCCCCCCATTGGGAAGTGGTCCTGTCTCTGTGAGTTGATGCTCCATCATGCTGGCTGGCAGCTTTTACAGGCCCAGCAAAGCCCAGTAGTGGGCGCTGTTGGCACTGCAGGTAGGCCTCAACATGAAGACAACATAACTTTTGTAGAAAGCTAAGTCTGGGTCTTTGGCTCAGGAGGAATGGGGATGCTGAGAGGGCAGTGCGGGGAGGGGTGGTGATATAGGTTGATTTGGAAACGGGATTTGGCTGCCTGGAAGGAAGTTTTAAAAAGGCAGTGGTAGTACCTTCATCCCTGCAACTAATGTGACAAGTTGCCTGGCTCTGCCTACACTGCAACGGCAGGGCAAGATAGAATATTGTGAGCCTGTAAGTTCTGAATGTTATGGCAAGGCAGTGATGCAGTGAGCATTCAAGCAGGCACAAAGATTCTTCATGTCTCGAGGAATTAAGGGCTACGGGGAGAATGCGGGTAAGTGGAGTTGAAATGCCCGTCAGCCATGATTGAACGATGGAGTGGACTCGATGGGCCGAATGGCCTTATTTGCACTCCTATGTCTTACGGTCTTATACTTGCCCCCTTCCTGATCCCTTTTATATTGGTTGGGTGACAAAACAAAAGGCCTTGACTTCCACCCACTGCCCATGCCAATCATTTTATGACATGGGCAGCATAGTATTCAGGACATTTGGCTTGGTAACGTGGGTTGCCAATTTCAGCACTAGCCCACTTACCATGCTAAGGGTAAATGGGGTGAAATAGAGTCATTGAGTCATAGAGATGTACAGCATGGAAGCAGACCCTTCAGTCCAACCCGTCCATGCCGACCAGATATCCCAACCCAATCTAGTCCCACCTGCCAGCACCCGGCCCATATCCTTCCAAACCCTTCCTATTCATATACCCATCCAAATACCTCTTAAATGTTGCAATTGTACCAGACTCCACCACTTCTTCTGGCAGCTCATTCCATAGACATACCACTCTCTGTGTGAAAAAGTTGCCCTTTAGGTCTCTTTTATATCTTTCCCCTTTCACCCTAAACCTATGCCCTCTTCTGAACTCCCCCATCCCAGAGAAAAGACTTTGCCTAATAACCCTATCCATGCCCCTCAATTTTGTAAACCTCTGTAAGGTCACCCCTCAGCCTCTGACGCTCCAGGAAAAACAGCCCCAGCCTGTTCAGCCTCTCCCTAAAGCTCAAGTCCTCCAACCCTGGCAACATCCTTGTAAATCTTTTCTGAACCCCTTCATGTTGCACAACACCTTTCCAATAGGAAGGAGATCAGAATTGCACACAATATTCCAACAGTGGCCTAACCAATGTCCTGTACAGCCACAACATGGCCTCCCAGCTCCTGTACTCAATACTCTGACCAATAAAGGAAAGCATATCAAATGCCTTCTTCACTATCCTATTTACCTGCGATCCACGTTCAAGGAGCTATGATCCTGCACCCCAAGGTCCCTTTGTTCAGCAACACTCCCTCGGACCTTACCATTGAGATTTGCTTTCCCAAAATGCAGCAATTTGCATTTATCTGAATTAAACTCCATCTGCCATTCCTTGGCCCATCTGGTCAAGACCCTGTTGTAATCTGAGGTAACCCTGTTCACTGTCCACTACACTTCCAACTTTGGTGTCATCTGCAAACTTACTAACTGTACCTCTTATGCTCGCATCCAAATCATTTATGTAAATGACAAAATGTAGAGGACCCAGCACCAATCCTTGTGGTACTCCACTGGTCACAGACCTCCAGTCTGAAAAACAACCCTCCACCACCACCCTCTATCTTCTACCTTTGAGCCAGTTCTGTACCCAAATGGCTAGTTCTCCCTTTATTCTGTGAGATCTAACCTCGCCAATCAGTCTCCCATGGGGAACCTTGTCAAATGCTTTACAGAAGTCCATATAGATCACATCTACCACTCTGCCCTCATTAACCCTCTTTGATATTTCCTCAAAAAACTCAATCAAGTTTGTGAGACATGATTTCCTGTGCACAAAGTCATGTTGACTATCCCTAATCAGTCCTTACCTTTCCAAATACATGTACATCCTGTCCCTCAGACAACTTGCACAACATCGACGTCAGGCTCACCGGTCTGTAGTTCCCTGGCTTATCCTTCCCACCCTTCTTAAGCATTCGCACCACGTTCCAGTCTTCCGGCACTTTACCTGTGACTATCAATGATACAAAATCTCAGCAAGAGATCCAGCAATCACTTCTCTAGCTTCCCACAGAGTTCTAGGGTACACCTGATCAGGTCCTGGGAATCTATCCACCTTTACCCGTTTCAATACATCCAGTACTTCCTCCTCTGTAATATAGACATTTTGCAAGATGTCACCATCTATTTCCCTACAGTCTATGTCTCCCATATCCTTTTCCACAGTAATTACTGATGCAAAATACTTGTTTAGTATCTCCCCTATCTCCTGTGGCTCCACACAAAGGCCGCCTTGCTGATGTTTGAGGGGCCCTATTCTCTCCTAGTAACCCTTTTGTCCTTAATGCATTTGTAAAAATTTTTGGATTCTCCTTAATTCTATTTGCCAAAGCTATCTCATGTCCCCATTTTGCCCTCCTGATTTCCCTCTTAAGGACACTCCTACTTCCTTTATACTCTTCTGAGGATTCACTGGATCTATCCTGTCTATACCTTACATGTTTCCTTCTTTTACTTAACCAAACCCTCAATTTCTTTAGTCATCCAGCATTCCCTATATCTACCAGCCGTTCCCTTTCACCCTGACCGGAATATACTTTCTCTGGATTCTCATTATCTCATTTCTGAAGGCTTCCCATTTTCCAGCCGTCCCTTTACCTGCGAACATCTGCTCCCAATCAGCTTTCAAAAGTTCTTGCCTAATACCGTCAAAATTGGCCTTTCTCCAATTTAGAACTTCAACTTTTAGATCTGGTCTATCCTTTAATATCACTATTTTAAATCTAATAGAATTATGGTTGCTATCCCCAAAGTGCTCCCCCACTGACACCTCAGTCACCTGACCTGGTTTATTTCCCAACAGTAGTGGGCCTGATGGCATTTATCCTAGGATCCTCTGGGAAGCTTGGGAGGAGATAGCGGAGCCATTGGCCTTGATTTTTATGGCGTCGTTGTCTACGGGAATTGTGCCAGAAGACTGGAGGATAGCGAATGTGGTCCTCTTGTTCAAGAAGGGCAGTAGGGATAGCCCTAGTAAATACAGGCCAGTGAGTCTCACTTCTGTTGTGGGCAAAGTCTTAGAGAGGGATAGGATTTATGAACATCTGGATAAGAATAATGTGATCAAGGATAGTCAGCATGGTTTTGTATAGGGCAGGTCGTGCCTCACAAACCTTAATGAGTTCTTTGAGAAGGTGACCAAGGAATTGTACGCGGGTAAAGCAGTGGATGTGGTGTATATGGATTTTAGTAAGGCGTTCGATAAGGTACCCCATGGTAGGCTAATGCAAAAACTACGGAGGTATGGCATCGAGGGTGCATTAGAGGTTTGGATTTGGAATTGGCTGGCTGGAAGGAGACAGAGGGTAGTAGTTGATGGTATAGGTTCATCTTGGAGTGCAGTTACTAGTGGTGTTCCACAAGGATCCGTTTTGGGACCATTGCTGTTTGTCATTTTTATAAATGACCTAGAGGAGGGGCTTGAAAGCTGGATGAGCAAGTTTGCGGATGACACGAAAGTCGGTGGAGTTGTGGACAGCGAAGAAGGATGTGGCAGGTTACAGCGGGATATAGATAAGTTGCAGAGCTGGGCAGAAAGGTGGCAAATGGAGTTCCATGTAGCTAAGTGTGAAGTCATTCACTTTGGTAGGAGTAACAAGAAGATGGATTACTGGACTAATGGTAGGCTACTTGGTAGTGTGGATGAGCAGAGGGATCTTGGTGTCCATGTACACAGATCTCTGAAAGTTGCCACCCAGGTAAATAGTGCAGTGAAGAAGGCGTATGGTGTACTGGGCTTTATTGGTAGAGGAATTGAGTTCCGGAGTCCTGAGGTCATGTTGCAGTTGTATAAGACTCTGGTGCGGCCTCATCTGGAGTATTGTGTGCAGTTTTGGTCGCCATACTATAGGAAGGATGTGGAGGCATTGGAACGAGTGCAGAGGAGGTTTACCAGGATGTTGCCTGGCATGGTAGGAAGATCGTATGAGGAAAGGCTGAGGCACTTGGGGCTGTTCTCATTGGAGAAAAGAAGGTTTAGGGGAAATTTGATAGAGGTGTACAAGATGATTAGGGGTTTAGATAGGGTTGACAGTGAGAACCTTTTTCCGCTAATGGAGTCAGCTGTTACTAGGGGACACAGCTTTAAATTAAGGGGTGGTAGGTATAGGACAGATGTTAGGGGTAGATTCTTTACTCAGCGGGTTGTGAGTTCATGGAATGCCCTGCCAGTAGCAGTGGTGGACTCTCCCTCTTTATGGTCATTTAAGCGGGCATTGGATAAGCATATGGAGGTTATTGGGCTAATATAGGTTAGGTAGGCTTCGGTCGGTGCAACATCGAGGGCCGAAGGGCCTGTACTGCGCTGTATTTTTCTATGTTCTATGTTCTATGTTCTAAGTTTTGCACCTTCTCTCGTACGGACATCCACAAACTGAATCAGAAAATTGTCTTGTACACACTGATCAAATTCCTCTCCATCTAAACCCTTAACTATGGCAGTCCCAGTCTATGTTTGGAAAGTTAAAGTCCCCTACCATAACTACCCTGTTATTCTTATAGATAGCTAAGATTTCCTTACCAGTTTGTTTCTCAATTTCTCTCTGACTATTAGGGTGTCTATAATACAACTGCAAATGTGTTGCTGGTCAAAGCACAGCAGGTTAGGCAGCATCTCAGGAATAGAGAATTCAACGTTTCGAGCATAAGCCCTTCATCAGATGAAGGGCTTATGCTCGAAACGTTGAATTCTCTATTCCTGAGATGCTGCCTAACCTGCTGTGCTTTGACCAGCAACACATTTGCAGCTGTGATCTCCAGCATCTGCAGACCTCATTTTTTACTGTCTATAATACAATCCCAATAAGGTTATCATGCCTTTTAATTTCTCAGTTCCACCCAAATAACTTCCCTCAATGTATTTCCAGGAATATCCTCCCTCAGCACAGCTGTAATGCTATTCCTTATCAAAAATGCCACTCCCCCTCCCCTCTTGCCTCCCTTTCTATCCTTCCTGTAGCATTTGTATCCTGGAACATTAAGCTGCCAGTCCTGCTCATCCCTGAGCCATGTTTCCGTAATTTCTATGATATCCCAGTCCCCTGTTCCTAACCATGCCCTGAGTTCATCTGCCTTCCCTGTTAGGCCCCTTGCATTGAAATAAATGCAGTTTAATTTATTAGTCCTGCCTTGTTCCTGCCTGCCCTGACTGTTTGACTCACTTCTGTTCTCAACTGTACCTGTCTCAGAGCGAAAAGACATGGGCTCGCCTTTTTGTCTTGTATGTATCTTTCTCACTCCTCCAGCCCACTCCCCAACCACCTGCCAAAAAACATATTATATAGCAGTGACTGTAAAACCCTGCGTTTGGAATACTTCATCTTCTCCCGAGGTTCCAGGCTTACTCACCAATGAGTCAATAGCTTTAAAAAGACAGTCACCAACCAGAATCAGTTGTGGAATATTTGTAACAGAGAGTAAGCGTTCAGGATAATGGTTCCTACACAGTAAAAGAAGTCTCCTCTTCCCCCAGAGTCATAGAGTCACAGAGATGTACAGCATGGAAACATACTCTTCAATCCAATATGTCCATGCTGACCAGGTATCCTAAATTAATCCAGTTCCTTTTGCCAGCACTTTGCCCATATCCCTCTACACCCTTCCTGTACATCTACCCATCCAGATACCTTTTAAATGCTGTAATTGTACCAGCCTCCACCACTTCCTCTGGCAGCTCATTCCATACATGTACCATCCTCTGTGTGAAAACGTTGCCCCTTAGGTTCCTTTTAAATCTTTCCCTTTCACCCTAAACCTGTGCCCTCTAATTCTGGACTCCCCCTCCCCAGGGAAAAGACCTTGTCTATTTATCGTATCCATGCTCCACATGATTTATAAACCTCTATAAGGTCACCCCTCAGCCTCCGACACTCCAGGGAAAACAGCCCCAGCCCTATTCAGCCTCTCCCGGTAGCTCAAAACCTCAAACCCTGGCAACATCCTTGTAAATCTTTTCTAACCCCTTCCCAGTTTCACAACATCTATAGGGTAGGAGAAAGCAAAGAAGGGATGTTTATGTCAGATACTAAGAGACAAATCTGGAGAAAAGGTGTATAAATAGGGCAGGGAGGAAATGAGGAAACTAAAGAGGGCATTTTGAAAATCATTTGGCAGGTAATATCAAGGAAAACACACAGATTTGTCTGTGATCTAAAAATAGCCACTAAACAAGTGTATAAGGAACTATGTCAGATCACATGGAGCCTGAGTCTGTTGTCTTTTGGAATATGTTATTTATTACCATCTAATGTAAATAGTTGCGTTTTATAAAACCTAGTAGTGACTTAATGTGGCAGACCTACAGAACTGGATCAAAGTGGGCAGGGGACACCTATATTGAAGCCCAGACTTAGAACAGTGTTAGGGCTGAGAAATGAGGCCTACTCTGCTCCCAACCAAAGAACTGGGGTAAAACCCTGAAAGGAAACTCAGCAGCTATGGGAAGCAGCAAATGATAGACTTAAAGGCCCATCTAACCCCAAACCATGGAGACAGAGCTCATGCAAAGATAAAGCAGCAAGCAACAAGAAAAATATCGATTGGCCACAGTGAGTAATAAATTACTATAGATCAGTCAAACCTTACAGAAAGGGTAACCACACCAAAAACGAAACATGCACATGTGAAAACAGCAGGAAAGAATAAAAGTACTTCAGTCACGTTATCCTACATGCTATCCTGCAAATAGCTTTGCCTTTAGGAGATCCTCCAGGAGACTTGGAGGACCTGACTATGCTGTGCATTGAATACAATGGCACCAACAGTTTAGCAGACACTGCATTTTTTCTGACATCAATGGAAAGACAAAGGTCAGATCGATGCATTGTTGTACATGATCATTGGCAGCACTGATGCCATTTTTGCCGGAGAAGGCATGGCAACAGAAGCTGAAATATGTGACGATGCAATTATAGTCTTTGATTCACAATGTTTGGGAAGATCTGTAAGCATGTAAGTTAGCTCGCTGAGATGGAAGATTTGTTTTCAGATGTTTCGTCACCATACTGGGTAACATCATCAGTGAGAGTCTCTGGTGAAGCGCTGGTGGTATGTCCCACCTCTCTATTTATAGGTCTTGGTGAGTGATGTCATTTCCGGTTCTTTTTTTCAAGGGAAGGTAGATAGGATCTAAAATTGATGTGTTTATTGATGGAGTTCTGGTTAGAATGCCATGCCTCTAAGAATTCGGGTGCAGGTCTTTGTTTCACCTGTCCTTGGATGTGTGTCTTGTCCCAGTCAAAGTGGTGTCCTTCTTTGTCTGTATGCATGGAAACTAGTCATTATTTGCAAATTGCCATAGATCATTTGCGAAAACAAAAGGTTTCCAATTTACTGAAAGTGGATCATTGATTCCTATTTCAAATTAAGGCAAAATCACATAAATCACTCGGCAAAGCTAAATTGGAAACCTTTTGTTTTCGCAAATGATCTATGGCAATTTGCAGATAATTACTCATCATTTGATTTAAGGTGAATTGAGAGGGAGGTCTGGCTTTGTTTGAGAGTCTGGGAGGTGGTGGAAGGATTTGTCCTTGAGGTGGGGGACCTCTGACGGGCACACATGCCCCCCAGTAAAACCTGCCAGGCCATTTGCTTGGCCTGTTCCTTCCCTTGCGATGTGTGCAATAGCTGCACTGGCCTACCCTCAAATACACTGGCCATGAGTATAAAATCTAACTCTTTACCAATACATAAAGAGCAAGTGGATAACTCAAGGACAATCAGGGAAAAAAAAACAATAAGTTCAGTGCAGCACCCAAAGATGTAGGCAGAATTCGAAATGAATGCTTTATCTCTGCCTTCACAAAAGAGTTAAGTAATACAGACCCTGCTTTTAAAGTGGAGAAATGTGAACTACTGGATGAGATCTATGAAAGTTCGTGAATTGCCGAGTCAGAGTGATATCGGAGTGAAGCATGGGAGCAACAGTTGAACTGACCATCAGGTTCCAAAACTCTCTGGCCGCAGGTGTGTTGCTGGAGAATAGACAGCAATATTGTATTGTTATTCAAAAAGCAAGGAACAGGCTGTTCAACCTAACCTTTTGAGGTCACAGAGTCAGACAGTACCCTCTGTGTAAAAAAAAATCACCCCTCATGTCTTTTTAAATCTCTTTCCTCCCACCTAAAAAATGGGCTTCCTAGGTCCAAATCCCTCATCCTAGAGAAAAGACAACTACCATTAACTCTCCCTGTACCCCTCACCATTTTATAAACTTCTATCATTTCGCCTCTCAACCTCCTACATTCCAGTGACAAACGTCCCAGCCTATTCAGCCTTTCTTTATAACTCAAACCCTCTCCAGCTTAATAATATCCTTCCTATAACAGGGCGACCAGAACTGGACACAGTATTCCAGAAGAGGCCTCATCAATGTCCTGTACAGCCTCAACATGACTTCTCAACTCCTATACTCAAAGGACTGAGCAATGAAGACAAACATGCCAAACACCTTTTTTCAACACTCTGTCTACATGTGACACAAACTTCAAAGAATTATATACCTGCTCCGCTACAGCACTACTCAAGGTGCTAGGACTGGAAAAACATCTGAGGGACAAAATAAATTGTTACTTCGAACGTCATAGATCACCCAAGGATGGTCTGCATGTATTTGTTGAATAAATGTCATACCTAACTATATGTTTTGAAGAGGTAAATGAGGAGAGTTGATGAGGACAGAGTAACTTACAAGGATTTCAGCAAGGAGTGTTGACAAAGGAATCACGCCAGAAGACTGAAGGATAGCAAATGTTGTCGCCATGTTCAAGAAGGGGAGTAGAGACAACCCTGGAAATTATAGACCAGTGAGCCTTCCTTCGGTTGTGGGTAAAGTATTGGAAAAGGTTATAAAAAATAGAATTTATAATTATCTCGTTAGGGATAAGGTTGATTGGGGATAGTCAACACGGTTTTGGGTATGTCGTGCCTCACAAACCTTATTGAGTTCTTTGAGAAGGTGACCACACAGGCGGATGAGGATAAAATGGTTGATGTGGTGCATATGAATTTCAGTAAGGTGTTTAATAAGGTTCCCCACAGTAGGCTGTTGCACCAAATACAGAGGCATGGACTTGAGAGTGGTTTAGTGGTTTGGATCAGAAATTGGCAAGCTAAAAGAAGATGGTTGATGGGAAATGTTCATCCTGGAGTTCAGTTACTAGTGATGTACCGCATAGCACTGTTTTCGGGCCACTTCTGTTTGTCATTTTTATAAATGACCTAGATGAGGATGTAGAAGGTTGGGTTAGTAAATTTGCAGATGACACAAAGATCAGTGGAGTTGTGGATAATGCTGAAGGATGATGCAGGTTACAGAGGGACATAGATAAGCTGCAGAGCTGGGTTGAGAGGTGGCAAATGGAGCTTAATGTGGAAAAGTGTGAGGTGATTCACTTTGGAAGGGGCAACAGGAATAAAGAGTACTTGGCTAATGGTATGATTCTTGGTTGTGTAGATGAGCAAAGAGATCTTGGTGTCCATTTGCATTGATCCCTTAAAGTAGCCACTCAGGTTCATAGGGCTATAAAGAAGGCATATGATATGCTAGTTTTTATTGGAAGAGGGATTGACTTTCGGAGCCAAGAGGTTATGCTGTGGCTGTACAAAACTCTGGTGCGACCGCACTTTGAGTATTGTGTGCAGTTCTGGTCAACATATTTTAAGAAGGATGTGGAAGCTTTGAAAAGGGTACAGAGGAGATTTACTAGGATGTTGGCTGGTATGGAGGGAAGGTCTTAAGAGGAAGGGCTGAGGAACTTGAGGCTGTTTTCATTAGAGAGAAGAAGATTGAGAGGTGACTTAATTGAGACATATAAGATAATCAAAGGGTTAGATAGGGTGGACAGTGAGAGACATTTTCCTTGGATGGCGATGGCTATCACAAAGGGCATAGCTTTAAATTGAGGGGTGACAGATATAGGACAGATGTCAAAGGTAATTTCTTTCCTCAGAGAGTAGTAGGGCTGTGGAATGCCCTGTTTGTAACAGTAGTAGACTCGCCAACTTAAAGGGCATTTAAATGGTCATTGAATAAACATATGGATGATAATGGAATAGTGTAGGATAAATAAGCTTCACATTGGTTTCACAGGTCGGCGCAACATCAGGGACTGAGGGGCCTGTACTGCGCTGTAGTGTTCTATGTTCTATGTGCTAAGTCCCTTGGTCAGGCAAGTAAAGGTCTCCAGGACCCAAGCCAAAGAGGCAAGGTTTGCACTGTGGCAGGAAGCAAATGCTTAATGGTTTTGTTTATGTGATTAGAATTCTGTTTCCAGTGGGGCTTGGAATTGATCAGTCCTGAATTCCTTTCTCTTTGTGGTATATATATCAAAGATTTTGATGTAAGTATAGAGGGTATAACAATGAATGATACTCAAATAGGCCACATGATTGAGGGTGAGGAAGAAAGCTAAAGACGACTGGGTAACATCATTGAACTGCTCAGCTGACCAGAAATGTGGAAACTTGAATTCAGTCTGGAGAACTGTGATGTATTGAGCTTGAAAAAGACAAATATGGCAAGACAATGTACAGTAAGTGTTCAGATGCTGAGAACGATAAAAATGAGGTACCTTGGAACGCATGTCCACAGATCCCTAAAAGTATCAGACAGGTAGATAAAGTGTCTTAGAAGATATACATTATTTTATTGACTAATGTATTGAATGTCAGTGCAGGGAAGTATGCATTAACTGCAAAATAAAAAGCACTTGTTGGTCTGTTGTGGAACACAGCATTCAGTTCTGGTCACTGATTATGATCACAGTAGAGAAGGTAGAGAGGAGATGTACAAGGATGCTGGCCAGACTGAAGAACTGTAGCTCTGAAGAAAGATTGGAATTGTCTTCTTTGGAACTGAGAAGGCTGAGGGGAGATTTAATTGAAGCAAAGTTATCAAGGCTCTAGATGATATCAATGGGAACAACCCAAAGGTGTGGATTTGAACTGTTGTACTGAGATGGAAGCTAGATCTGAAACATGAAGTTCTAGACTATGTAGATCAAAACGTTTATCACCAGCAAGCTACTTTCCAAGGCCAAGAAGTGAAATAATTTATTACTAAATGTTTTGTAAGTAGAAGTGAGAATGGTTAACACCCAGCAGGGAATCTCCCTCTCTCGTCCCTCCTCAAAACTGTGAGGATTCAGGTGTGAAAATCAGAAATGGTCATTTCTTGCACAGTGAACAATAAAACTCATGGAGGGAATAAATCCCCCCCAAAAAGCCACAATGTTCTTTTCTAGGTACATGAATTCCATTAATTTCTCTTATTTTGTCTTATACTTCAATATCTGAAATAACATTTATTAATACAGTAAAGGACATAAATTACTTTGGCTGTTTTTAAATGAGTTTATGGTTAACCCCTCTGTTAAAACAACAGAATGGACCACAAGTCACTCAAATGTGTGAGATGTTCATTAATTGGTACTGAAAGTAGTGATACCATTTCCAGCTATCTATCCTTGAGGTTAGTGATATCAGCCTTTGTTTTACAGGATGTGGGTTTCACACACACAAGGCCAGCATTTATTCCTCATCACCAATTTCCCTTGAGAAGATGGTGGTTAACTGCCTTCATGAACTGCTGCATTTCATTTGGAGGAACATCCATAATTCTGTTAGAAATTCCAGGATGTGGATCCTGTGATGGAGGAAGGAACAACGATATAGTTCCAAGTCAGGATGGTGTGTGGCATCGAGGTGGAACTTGCAGGGGGTGGTGTTTCCATGTAACTGCTGCCCTTGTCCTTCGTGATGGTAGTGGTTGCAGGTTTGGAATGTGCTGTCAAAAGGGACTTGGTGTGTTGCTGTACTCTGATTCCAAAAGGTTATTCCTACTCTTTCTTCTGTTGCTACAAAACTGGTTACTCTGCAGCAAGATGCTAAACCAAGCAGTGAGGAATATTTCCCATATCACATCAGCAAGTGGACAGTCAAAAAGAGAAGAGGCCTATGTTTACGCACTGCCTTTCACAACCTTATGACATGCAACAAAGCTATGTAATCCATTTTGTGTTTTTGAAACATAGTCACTATGTGATATAAGTAATATAGTACCCACTTTGCACACAATGTGACAATGACGATATGAAGGTGCCACTGTTGGACTGGAGTGGGCAAAGTCAGAAGACACTCGACACCAGGTTATAGTTCATTTGAAATCAGAGTGCTGAAGTTTTTACCTGATGAAGCAGCAGCGCTCCGAAAGCTTGTGATTTCAAATAAGCCTGTTGGACTATCACCTGGTGTCATGTGACTGCTGACAATGTGATAATGACCAGACAACATCCCTTCCTGGTGTTGATTGGAGTTATATATTGGGGCAGAACACAGGGGTAACTCTTTTCAATGTATCTACTTCTATGGGATCTTCTATATCTATCTGTGAAGGCAACTGGGGCTTGGCTTTAATAAGTTATGAAAAGCTGGCACTGCTGACTGCTGAGGGAGGCCTGCACTCTTAGTTGATCCAAGCAAATTCAAGATGTCAACATTAAAGATTAAAATAATTTAAGCAAGTTTAAAGCCAAAATACAACCATATTCCTGGCTTGGCCACAGAAAGATGAGCTTTCGACAGACTCCCTGAATACATAAAGGCGACCACATATTTGAAAACAAAAGGCCATGTTTTAGAAACGGAATAAATCTATTCTATCCAAGTGTAGGCAGCCTGTGGATTATGAAAGGGTGGTTGTAGAAAAGATCGATTCAGTTATGGGCTAGTCCAAAACTAGGGGCTTTCTAAAGGAATTCCTCAGGGTATTTTATAACCAACTTGTTCAGAGATGTTATTACATACTTCTGGAGTAGCTGGGATTTCAACCCTGGCCTTCTGGTTCACAGTTCACTGCTTCAATTGATATGCAAGAGCCCCAGTTCCTCGGAGTAGTGTCCTAGGTACAACCATCTTCAACTGCTTCATCAATAGTCTTTTTTTTAGATTACTTACAGTGTGGAAACAGGCCCTTCGGCCCAACAAGTCCACACCGACCTGCCGAAGCGCAACCCACCCATACCCCTTACCTAACACTACGGGCAATTTAGCATGGCCAATTCACCTGACCCGCACATCTTTGGACTGTGGGAGGAAACCGGAGCACGCGGAGGAAACCCACGCAGACACGGGGAGAACGTGCAAACTCCACACAGTCAGTCGCCTGAGGCGGGAATTGAACCCAGGTCCCTGGCGCTGTGAGGCAGCAGTGCTAACCACTGTGCCACCGTGCCGCCCTTCTCTCCATCATAAGGCCAGAGGTAGGAGGGTGTCACTGATAAGTACACGATGTTCAGTGCCATTTACATTTCCTCAGGTAATGAAACAGTCTGTGCCTACATACAGCAAGATTCAATAGTCAGGCTTGAGCTGATAAGTATCAAGTAATGTTCATAACTGACAAATGCTAAATGATGACTGTGTCTGATAGAGTGGGAAAGGATAACCACCTCCTAATGACATTCAACAGCATTACTGTTGATGCTCCCCCATTAACTCACTCGGAATCACCATTAATCAGAAAGAACAAGCCACATAAGTACTATGACTATACAAATACCTTCCAGGCAAGGAAATCTGCAGGGAGTGACTCACCTCCTAACTCACCAAAATGTTCCTACCATCAACGAAGCACAAGTCTGGGATGTGGTGGAATACTCTCCACTTGCTTATATGAGTGCAGCTCCCATAAAAACTCAAGGCACCATACCAATAACCTTCAACACGTATCCCCTCCACCAGAGGCACACTGCAGTTGCAATGTCTACTGTCTGCAGTCCTCTGCTGCTTTGTCTCTGTTGGCATTGTAGACTTATATTCATATTCTGCCAATATTTATTTTGTAATAATATCATTAATAATGTAATAATAAGCAGTTGCACAGTAACAAATAGCCAAACTTACAACTATCTAAAAGGTGGTTTACAAAATTATGAGGGGCATGGATAGGGTAAATAGGCAAAGTCTTTTCCCTGAAGTCAGGGAATCCAGAACTAGAGGCATAGGTTTAGGGTGAGAGGGGAAAGATAGAAAAGAGACCGAAGGGGCAACTTTTTTACGCAGAGGGTGGTGTGAGTATGGAATGAGCTGCCAGAGGGAGTGGTGGAGGCTGGTACAATTGCAACAGTTAAGAGGCATTTGGATGGGTATATGAATAGGAAGGGTTTGGAGGGATATGGGCCGGGTGCTGGCAGGTGGGACTAGATTGGGTTGAGATATCTGGTCAGCATGGACAGGTTGGACCAAAGGGTCTGTTTCCATGCTGTACATCTCTATGGCTCCAGTAGGGGAGGAAGTGCACACACCATTCTGAATTGGAAATGTATCATCATTCCTCTTTCACTGCTGGGTTAAAAATCCTGGAATTAGCTTCTCAACAGCAGTGTGGAAGCGATAACACAATCTGAACTGGAGCAGTTCAAAAATGCAACGACCATCTCATGGGGAATCTGTGAGGATCAAAAAGTTGCTGGTGACACTCAGTCCCCTTCCCAATTGAGTCTGCATCCCCAAATCTAAATCATGAATATGTCTCAAAAGCACCAAGTCTGGTACTGAACCTTGAGGACCATCACTATATTTTTTTCTCCAGTCTACAAATCAGCAATTCACCACAACACCTTATTTTCTAACTCTTAACTAACATTGTTTTCATGGTAAATAAGCTTAAAATGTGGTACTTTATCAAACACCTTCGATGTACACAACAAAAACTGTTTTCCTCATCGATTCTTCTGTTACGTCAAAAAAATATATAAATTTAGTCAAACGTGAACAAGTAAAAATAATTAAGATGATACATTTTGGGAGGAGGGATAAGGAGAAGCATTATGATCTAAAAAGTACATTTTTATGCTAAAATCAAATGATAGATAGCTTTAGCCTCAGCTGGATAGAGTGTCTTTGATTCTGGACACCACATATAGAATCTGAAAGCTTGGGAGAGGTCATAGAAGGGATTTGCAAAAAAGCGATTCCAGGTTCAAGGGACTGCAATTGAATGTGTAGGTTTCAAAAGCTGGCTGGATTCTCCTCGAAAGAGAGAAGGCGAGGAGGATATGTGATAAAACTGCTGGCAAACCTCAGCACGCATGACATCATCTGTAGCAGCAAACCAGAGTTCACGGTCCAAGTCCAGTTACTCTCCATCGGAACTGTCAGCAGTGCGAGACAGGTTTTGTTCGATGAAATTTGATTTTGTTTCAAACCACAAAGGGTTTAGATAAAGAAGAAATTAAAAAGAAACTCTTTCAAGTTTCTGATCATTTGATACTGAAAGGGCACAGATTTGAGTTGCCTAAAGAAGCGGAGGTGGCTTATAGAGAAACGTGTTTAAACCCTGAGTGATTTGGAAAGTAGTGCCCAACAGGTAGGTGGCGAGAGATTTGATGGGAGCCTGCAAAAGGGGTTGGATAAACACAGGAAGATGAATTATTACAGGGATGTGCGGAAAGAGCAGTGAAGTGGAACTAACTGGATTATTTTCAAAAGAGTTGGTGAGGACTCAATTGGCTCTGTGACCCCTTACTGTTTCAAAGTTTTTGATAACTCTCTGCAAATATTCTTCCTCAGAATCATAATTTTAGCAAATATTCAGGTTGGACTGAAGTTTCTGTAGGTATCTGACCTAGTTTTATTTTCCTTTTCTTGAAGACAGAAACTAAGAGGAGAGGAAATAGGAGACAGGGTAGGCCATTTAGCCTTTCAGTCTATTCTGCACTCAATAACATCATGGCTGGTCTTATATCAACTCTACTTTTGAGCTCAATCCTTGTACCCCTTGATTCTTTCTGTATCTAAAGCAGCATCAACCTCAGTCTTGAATTTACAACAGCGCCTGGATGAAGATGTTTTTCTTTGTCCAGTCCGAAACTCTTAATCCCTTACCCTGAGACCATCACTCCTGGCTTGGGACTCTCCGAAATAACCCTCAACATCTAAACATTCGTAGGTACTTAACTGACTCATTTGCGATCTAATAATACTCCTTAGAGGCATCTTTGGCTCTTCCACATTAACTATCAATGGTGACAATTGTCAACCATTCATAAATGTCTTCCCAGTAACAGCTCCAGTTTTTTTTTATAAGTTTAGCGTAACTTCCTAGCTGTTGTACTTAATATCTCTATTTAAAAAGATCTGACTCCTTTTAGCTCTAGTAACTGCTCTGCCAATCTTCCTTGCCAACTTCAAAGTGTCTTCAAGTACACTCAGATCTCTCTTGTACCCCCTTTAAAACCGCAGCTTTTAGCTCGTGCTGGCTCTCATTCCTTCTATAAAAATATATCACCTCAGACTTTCCTATGTTGAATTTATTTTGTATCCATCTATCCTGCCAAGTTGTTGGTCAGGTATGATTTCTCCGAGGTAAATCAGTACTGTCCATGTCCTCTTGAAATATCTTCCTCATTGTTCAATTAACCTTTAAGTTTTGTTGCCATCTGAAAATACTAAAATTGTGCTCTCCATCTCCAAATCAAATTACTATGTCTCAAAAATGGGAATTCTAGTTGTGACCTTCAGAAACGCCATCATATTTCTTCCTCTGGTCCCCAAACAGCGACACAGCACACTGCTTTTAGCTAGTCCTGCGTGCATGGCGATGACTGCCTCTACTACAACTGTAGGGTTCAGTTTTGCAAATAAACTTATCAAGCACCTTCCATATACTACAACATCAATTAGAGTCCTACAGATGTATAGCACGGAAACAGACTCTTCAGTCTGTTCCAACCAGATATCCTAACCTAATCTAGTCCCATTTGCCAGCACTTGGTCCATATTCCTCTAAACTCTTCCAATTTATATACTCATCCAGATGCCTTTTCAACGCTGTAATTGTACCAGCCTCCACCACTTCCTCTGGCAGCTCATTCCACACACGCAACACCCTCTGCGTGGAAAAGATGCACTTAACGTCCCTTTTAAATCTTTCCCCCCCCCCTCACCCTAAACCTAAACCCTCTAGTCCTGGAGTCCCCCACCCTAGTGAAAAGACTTTCTTTATTTATCCTATCCCTGCCCCTCAGGATTCTATAAATCTTGATAAGTTCACAATTGTATTGTCCTTATTCATTCTTCTGTTAACTCAAAAAATGTAGTCAAACCAGACTTGCCCGAGATAATTCTTGATGATCTTTTTGAATAGGGATGTCCTTGTCTGAGTGATTATTAATATTCTTCCAGCTTTTAAAATTTAAATGTAATTTTTAAAAAAAAGTTTTGCAAAGTTTCCCCACATCACTGTTAAAATGACTGGTCCATGAAATAAATGAAATTTTGTTATTGCCTCCACTATAGAGGGTCCATAAATCACTCCATTAATAGCTGTAAATCAGTAGGTGTAAGGGAAGAATGATAGTAGTGAAATTACAATCACTAAGGAATTGATACTGAGCTAAATGATGGAACTTGGGCTGACCCTCATCCTGGCGTTTTAAAGAGGTGACAAGATAACCAGTAGATGGGTTGGTGCTCATTTTCCACACTTTACTCAGTCTCTGAAAGTAGCAAATATAACCCCTTTAGTCAAGAGGGAAGGGAGGCAGTAAACAGGAAATTATAAGCCAGTTATGTGAGGAAGAATTGATCATTGAAGAAATTATAGTTGCGCACTGAGAAAATCTCACAGTAATTGGGAAGAGTCCTTGTATTTTTGTCAAAGAGAAATCATGTCTAGCCAATTTATTGGACTGTATTGGAGGCAGTAACACGTATTGTGGATAAAGGGGCGTCTGCAAACATTTTGCACTTGGATTTCTAGAAGGCGTTTGATGAGGTGCTACATCAAAAGGTTAACGTGGAAAGTAAAACTCATGGTGCAGGGGATAACATATTATCATGGATAGAAGATTCTCTAACTGCCACAAAACAGAAAGTATATATGAATGGACTTTGTCTGATTTGCAGGATGTGTTGAGTGGGAATTTATGGCTGTGTGCTGGGTCTCAACTTCTGACGATTTCCATCAATGACCTGAATGAGAGGAGCAAAGACATAATACCTAAGTTCACAGATGACACCAAAATGAGAAGGAAAGTATGTGGTGAAGAAGGCATAAAAAAGGCTGTAGATGGATATAGATAGGTTGAGTGGGAAAAAATCTGACAGATGGAGTATCATGTGAAGTTGTTCACTTTGACAGGAAGATTGAAAAAAAACAAAGAATTAACTTAATGGAGAACAACTGTGGAATTCCAAGGTGTGGAGGGAGGGGGGGGTGGGATCTAGGAGAAAGTGAGGACTGCAGATGTTGGAGCTCAGAATTGAGAGTGTAGTGCTGGAAAAGCACAGCAGGTCAGGCAGCAACCGAGGAGCAGGAGAATCGATGTTTCGGGCACAAGCCTTCATCAGGATCTATGTATTCTCCTGCATAGGCCATTAAAAAGTTAATGTACTGGTATAGTGCATAAGCAAAAAGGCTAACGGGATGCTATCCCATATTCGGGAGGGAACTGAACACAAAAGTAAATAACTTAAGGTTCAGTTACGCAGGACATTGGTGAGAACATATCTCAAATACTGTGTGCACTTGTTTCCTTATTTAAGGAAAATATTTATGCATTGGAGATATTTCAAAGGAGATTTACAAGATTGATGCTTGGAATGAGTGGTTTGTTTAATGCAGATAAATCAGACAAACTGGGTTTATTTCCACTAGCAACATTTTACATGTGGGTGTCACCATTTCAAGGCAGAAATGAGGGATTTCTTTTCTCTCAGTGAGTTTTTAGGGCTGGCATGAATAAAGTTAACAAAAAATGTGGCGTATAGTTGACATGTGAATGGTTGAAGAAGATTTTTGGTTTAATCGGTAATTTACACAGATAGAATCATGGTCTTCATAGTCATAACAGCCATGTCAGTAAAAAGAGTCTTGTAAAAATCACACAATGGGATCTTATTAAGAGCAAGAAGCAAGAACGTAGTCATTACTTACACAGAGATAGTTTTGATAAGGAACATCTTTGAGAAGTTTCATTTTCTAATGGTTCAATGTCCACTCTTGCCTCTCTCCTACTTTTTAGATATCTAAAAATACTCTTGCAATCTTCTTTTGTGTTATGAGCTAGCTAACTCTCATATCTCACCTTCTTCCTTCTTATTGCTTTTTTAGTTGTCCTTTACTAGTTTTTAAAGGCTTCCCAATCTTCTGGTTCTGACTAATATTCACCATACCACATACTTTTGCTTTTGCTTTCATGCTGTCCCTGACTTCTCTTGTTAGCCTTAGGGTCTCATCCTCCCTCCAGTATATTTCTTCTTTTTTGGGATAAACTTATGCTGTGCCTCATGAATTGCCCCCAGAAAATCCTGCCTTTGCTGCTCTACTATCTTCCCTGCTAGGCTCCCCTTCCAATCAACTCTGGTCAGCTCCTCCCTGGTGTCTTTGTAACATCTGATTCAAGTGTCTCCCTCTCAAACTGCAGGGTGCATTCAACCTTTTTATTGTCATCGCCCCCTAGGGGTTCCTTCATGTTAAGGTCCCTAATCAAGTCTGCCTTTTTATACATTACCAAATGCAGAAAATGCTTGTTCTCTAGTGGGCTCTACCACAAGCTGCTTCAAAACAAAGCATCACATAGACATTCCATGAATTCCTTTTCTTGAGATCCGCTACCAATCTCATCTTCCCAGTCCACTTGCATATTGAAGTTCCCCATGATTATTGTAAAAGTGCCTTTCTTACATGCCTTTTCTATCTCCTGAGTTATTTTCTTCCCCACATCCTGACATCATTGTGAGGAGGCCTGCACACAACTCCTATGAGGGTCTTTTTCTTACTGTGATACCTCAACTCGACCCACATAGATTCGATGCTTTCTGACGCCATATCACTTCTTCCTACCATTTTAATTTCATTTCTTACTACAAATCAACCCCATCACCTCTGCCCATCCTTGGATATGTAGTTCCCAGCCCTTATGCCCTTGCAACTACAATATGAGGATGTGAGGGCAGTCTTAGAGTGAAGGGATGACCCTTTTGAACTGCAGCCCTCACTCACCCTTTCTTGTCAGACCCGATATGAAACACAACGTTTTGCTCATCCCCTTCCTTCTGCAGAATATTGTGTCATTTAATGATAGAATCAGAGGCTTTGGGGGAGATGTAGCTTTTCAAATTCTTTCATGGGATGTGAGAATCGTTGGCAAGGCTAACCATCCCTAACCACTTTCCAACTGAATGAGTCACTAGGTAATTTCAGACATCAGTTAAGAATCAAGCACATTGTTGTGCATCTGGAAGTCTGTATTGACCAGACCAGATAGGAACAGCAGAATATCAGAGCTGAAGGAAATGAGCCTGCACATAGGTCTGTTCAACAATTGACAATAAATCTATGGTCATCAATAGACCAACTTTTTAATTCCAGATTATTTTATTGAATTCAAATGTAATCCTCTGCCAAGTGACATTCAACTCATGCCCTCAGATTGTTTGTCTGGGTCTCTGGATTACTGGTTGATGGACATCACCTCAATGCAACTAGAAAAGTTGTTCCTTTACTGCACCCAGCTGGTCAGGAGGATGCAAGCTCTCCACCTACACTGAGTATAGATTAACCCTCAGTCCCAAAGCTCCATTGTACCTCAATAACAGAAAAGGTGCAACAGTGATTACCTCGGAAACTACAAGTGACAGGGGAACAACTGTCCTTGTGAAAGGAACATCATCCATACGACAGACAATATTAATGTGCACCATCAAAAGAGCAGCACAATTTAAAGATAATGTGCGGAATGCATGTGCAGGGACTGATGAGAATAGTGAACAGCTGACATACAGGAACTGTTGTGTGGGCATCTTGTGTCACTCAGTGTAATTGGTAATGCATACAATGTTTTTGGTTGCATTTGTAATGAAAAAGAAAGAAAAGTTTGGGATAGAATTTCAATACTGTATCGATATGCCACTTGGCCTAGTCATGTGGCCTCCAGCTTGCGTTATACACAATGCCAGTTCAGTAAAGACACAGTACAAACCGGACTGTTACCCCATCAGTGCTTGCAACAATGAAATTGTCAGCAAGTTTAAACAAAAAGCATGGGAACATTTAGATGAATGGTAACATTACAGTTGTCGATAATCCTTCCTGTGCATGTCAGTGTTTAAAGATCACATTTGAACTGTGGCTGTATGCTGATCAGATTTAACAATTCGGCACGTTTTAACCACATTCCAAATATTGTGGGTTAAACATACAATTAAATTGTAACATTCAATGAGAGTGCAAGCCATGATCTTTTCTCCATCTCTTCCATCAGTTCTCCTTAGACAGCATTAGGCTGGACTGCGGGTACCACTTGTGAGCAATGCCCTCGGTCTCCAGTCTAAGATTCTCTTAAAGCAACTACCAGGAAATGGATCACTCTGTGTGGCTGTACTCTGCTTCCAGTGGCTTTCTACAGAAAAATAACTGAGATTGGAAATTGACTGAGTGTTAAGCTGTGATTTCAATCTCCTGTTTACAACTTTGAGCTTTATCTTACCATTACAGTAAGAAGGAAGCTTCATGTTTTGATAGGTTAGCACATTTGAGGTTTACAGTGTAACTGGAAAATCTTCTTTGGGTGCAACTTGGGTTTACCTAATAATGCCGACAAAGACGGATGAATAATGAATGTCATACAGTATACTTATCCAGAGATGTGAAGTTACAACTCATTTCCTCATATTGCAAAGGCTAGTGTTCATACTTGAAATGAGAAACAATTTTTGAAAATGGAAAGATTTCTTCCTGGTGCTTTAACATGTGAATCATAGGTTCTATATATCAAGTGTATGAAGAAATGCATGTTTCATGAAATATAAACAGAAACTGTTGGAAATAATCCGCTGGGTTAAAGCCCTTGAACTCCCTTTCTATCAGTAGGCATATGAGGGCTGAAGGACAATTTGGACAAATAAAAGTCAAAAGAAAAGGTCACACTGCATCTGCAGAAAGAAGCAGCATTAATGCTTCAGGTTATTGACCTAACATCCGAAGAGAATAATGGGGAAACTCTTCAAAGCATGAGTGATTATCCGGCACAAAAAGAAAAAGGTTGATGGTAATTAAATAAATAACAAAAGACAGGTCTGGAAAAAAAAACAGGTCTCATGGACTTGTGGTAGTGTCCCTATCTCTGAGTCAAGGAGACTTAAGTTCAAGTCCCACCTGCTCCAGAACATCTCCATTACATCTCCAAACTGGTTAATTTGGATATAATATAGATAGATAGATAGATAGATAGAAAGACAGACAGAAATAAAGGCCTGGAGGTAAATAGCACCATCAGAACCATTGCATTGTAGCACGTGTGGATCAAAAGGAATGGGACAGTGGTCATAAATTGAAATGATTGAACTTAGCATTGAGAAGGTTAAAAAGTACCAGTTCTAAAGATGACATGCTGTCCTTCAGTCTAGGGTTGGTAAATTTGACTGATTATCTTCCTGGAGGTTTTAGCGCAAGACCTGCCCTGATGTTCCTGCATCCTTGTGATGCATTGTCTTCCTACACCAACTGAAAGGTATAAAACCTTAGCGCTGCATCTTACTTTTGTTTGGCTAAATGCAAGTTGTGTCGAGGTTTTTGACGAGTTTTTCACTTTGAGGACAACTGAGCTTTCTCATCATTTCTTACCAAACTCAACGCATTCATTATCTAACAGTCGCAATAGCACCCCCACATCCTGTTTTACCCCACACGCCATTTCCTGAATAACATGCCACTGCTGGAAATCCCACAAGGATCCCATATCCCATGCCATCTTTAAAAGCCCATTGTGCACCCGTCAAGTATGCCACCCATCTGGAGCTGTCCTGCATGCTTCATGATATTTGCCTCAAATAGGGGGAAATTGGTGCCACGCTTTGTGGGCAGAGAGCTGGAGCACTGCTGGATGGGGTGGTACCGAGTGGGGGGGCGAATCAAAGAGGACATTTTGAATGTATTAGAAGAGAAAGGGCTGGGAGTCGAAATTTTGAAAATGAGGTGGGTATCGGTTGACACTGTCAAACAGGGTAGAGAGAGGGATTCTGATTGGGGGATGAGGACAGCGTGTTGGAAAAGCTGGTGCAGGAGATGACAACATCAGAACAAATGTAGCAGAAGTGGATAAGTGTGAAGTTATTAATTTTGGTCAGAGAAATGAAAAGGCAACTTATAATCTAAATGGAGGGAAACTTCAAAATGCTTCATTACAGAGAGATCTGGGTGTCCTTGGGCATGAATCGCAGAAAACTGGTGTAGAGTGACAGCAGGTAATAAGGAAGGCAAAAGGAATTTTGACATTTATTGTTAAGGGAATGGAGTATAAAAGTAGGGAAGTAAGGAATATTGTATTGGAGGCAATTCAGACAAGGTACACTAGATTGATTCTAAAGATGAGGGGTTTGTCTTATGAAAAGAGATTTAGCAGTTTAAGCTTATACTCTCTGGAATTCAAAAGAATGAGGGAGATCAGACTGAGGTATACAAGACACTCAAGGGGATTGAAAACGTAAATAAAGAAATATGGCTTCGTCTGGTGGAGGACAATCTTGCACTAGAGATCGTAGCTTTTAGATAAAGGGTTGCAGAGGTAAAACAGAGATGAGGAGAGGTAAATTCTCTCAAAAGGTCACAATACTGTGGAATTCACTACTCTGGTGGATGCTGGGACACTGAGTTAATTCAAGGAGGAGATAGACAGATAATTAATGAGTGATGGGTTAAAGGTTTATGGTGAGCAGATAGGAAAGTGGAGTGGAGGCTGAGATGAAGTCAGCTGTGTTTGTATTAAATGATGGAACAGGCATGAGGGGGCGAATGGCCTATTCCCACTCCTAGTTCTGATATCTTTATGCTGCCTTCTGGATTAATATTGAGTTTAACAGTTTCAGATTGTAAACTCCTTTCCCAGTTTTGTTTCTGTTGTGTTTTGGATATGTCAGTATTTACTTTGGTTCTCATGTGTTTGCTCTCAGACGCTGCTGTTCATTATTCTGTCATTCGCATCCACTCTGGGTGATTCTTTGTTTCTTATTTACAATCTTACTAATCTTTGTGCCTTTTGGATCACGTCCGTGCTGTCATTTACACGTTCCCACCTTCCAACCTTTTGCTGATCACACTAAATTTAAGTTCCTCTCCAAGCCACTCATCATACTGACTTGGAAACATATCACTGTCCCTTCACTGTCTCTGGGTCAAATTCCTGGAATTCCCTCCCTAATGGCAATGTGGGTCAACCCACAGCAGGTGGACTGCAGTGGTTCAAGAAGGTAGCTCACCTCCACCTTCTCAAGGGCAACTAGGGACCAGCAATAAATGCTGGCCCAGCCGCCACTCCTGCATCCCACAAATGAATAGAAATAAATTGCTTTTCCTCCCTTTCACTTGCATAAAATCTATCCAGACTTAAGAAAGTCTGAATTTCTCTCTCTTCACAGATGCTTCCAGAGTTGCTGAATATTTCTGGCCTTTCTTCTTGTTAATTCCCATTCTGACATTCCCTGACCTTGGTCTCTTACACTCTCCCAATGAAGTTTGAGGGACGTTGAGAAACCGCATCTCACTTCTCAATCAGGCAAATCCAGACTTTCAGACTCAACATTGAATTGAACGTATCAAATTTTCTGCTCCCATTTTTCCATGAAGCAGGGGCTGATCAGGATTCTGCTGCCAGTTTCACATCTTCAGCCCATCTCCCTTTTTGTTTCTCAGCATGTCCCATTATTAGCAGTCATTGACTTGAATCATCTTTACTCTGGGTCCTTTAATTCATGCCCTTCTGTTGCTCTTTCCTTCCCTAATCCTTGCCTCAGTACCTGCTTAAAACGGAAACATTCCCAACTTTCTCTTGCTCATGCAAGAGGTCACAAGTGGACACCATCCCCCCCAGAAGCTCCCGTCTAAGTGTTGCAGGGAGTGAATGTTTATGATGGTGGTTGGGATACCAATCAAATGGGCTTTTTTGACCTGGATGACGTTGAGCATTCTGAGTGTTGTCAGAGCTGCATTAAATTGCTGCCTTGATTTGATGGCAAGAAGTTGGGTCGGGGTAACTCTGTCGAACAATTAAGTTGCACATTGGCTAATGATAATAGGGGCAGCGAATCGGCTGATGTTGTCGAGGACGTTCATGCCAGTTTGCAAGTCACCCATTGGTGATGCTATCCTTGTGATGCAGAGTGCCTGCAGGTGTCCTCACTTGTGCCAATTATTATTGATGGCTGCAGGCATTCTGGTGCCACAGTCAGCAAATCTCCTTGGCATGCCTACTTTGACCTGTTCAAACATCAAAAACTGGTCAGGTTGCTTGATGAATAAACCCCTTATTTAACATACTACCATTGCTTTAAAAGGAAAATCTGTTTTCATATCTTTAATTCCTCCTAAGGGTTAGCATGCATTCTGCGATCGCAACATTCTTCCCAAAGTGTCCGATTGAAATAATAGCGAACCCCAAACATAGACTTCCTGAAGTAAATTCACAATCTCTTCTCATCTTTCACACTAGAATTTGTCATGAAATCTAGGTTTCCCTGTTATTTGTTGAATGTCTGGTTCATATGAGATTCTTTTGATATCCAGCAAATCAAAATCAAATTTTTTTCCTATTTTTTCCACATCTGGCAGAGTGTTTTCCTTCCTAAGAGACGAAAAAAAAACTGCAGATGCTGGAATCCAAGGTAGACAGGCAGGAGGCTGGAAGAGCACAGCAAGCCAGGCAGCATCGGGGGGGGGGAGAAGTCAATGTTTCAGGTGTAACCCTTCTTTTGGGCCCTTTCTCTACCTCCAACCTGGCTCGCTGTACTCTTCCAGCTTCCTACTTATCTGCCAGGGTATTCTCCTTCGATGTACAGCTCTTACTATTATTTTCTAAATATAAAGCACATTGAATTGTGCAGAGGCGATGGACAAAGGGGAGAGCGGCATAGTTGTCTTCATTGGTCAGCGCATAGAATATAAAAGTGGCAAGTCATGTTAAAAGCTGTATAGAACATCTGTTGATGCCACATTTGGAATATTGTGTACGGTTCTGGTCACTTCATCAGAAAGATGTGTAGACTTTGGAGAGGGTAGGGAGACAGGTTTACCGGGACGTTGCTGGGTTTAGAGAGTATTAGTCATGAGGAGAGACTGGACAAATGTAGAGTCCTAGAGCCGGTAAGATATACAGCATGGAAGTTGACCCTTCAGTCCAACTCGTCTACGCCAACCTGATATCCTAAATAAATCTAGTCCCATTTGCCAGCACTTGGCCCCATCCTTCTAAACCCTTCTTATTCATACGCCCATCCAGGTGCCTTTTAAATGCTGTAATTGTACCAGCCTCCTCCACTTCCTCTGGCAGCTCATTCCATACATGCACCACTCTCTGCGTGAAAACGTTGCCCCTTTGGTCTCTTTCAAATCTTGCCCCTCTCACCTTAAAATTCTCTCCCCCTCACCTTTAATTACCTTGTAGGCAATGATGGGCCAAAGGGACTCTTGCCGTGCTAAGAACCTCCGTGCCTCTATATTTGAAGTACTTCGGAAGGCTATCTTTATCAGTTTGAATGAAGTAGAACCAAAACTTGCTTTGTTTTCACTGGAATGTTGGAGGCTGAGGGGCATTTTGTCATTTATATAAATTATTTAAATGTAAACATAGAGGTTTATAGTTAGTAAATTTGCAGATGACACCAAAATTGGAGACGTGGTGGACAGTGAGGAAGGTTATCTCGGATTCAATGGGATCTTGATCAGATGGGCTAAAGGGCTGAGGAGTGGCAGATGGAGTTTAATTTAGATAAATGCGAGGTGCTGCATTTTTGACAGCAAAATCACAGCAGGACTTATATGCTTTATGTTAAGGTCCTGGGGAGTGTTATTGAACAAGGAGGCCTTAGAGTTCAGGTTTACAGTTCTTTGAAAGTGGAATCGCAGGTAGTTGGATAATGAAGAAGTCATTTGTTGTGCTTTCCTTTATAGGTAAGAGTATTGAGGATAGGAGAGGTCATGTTGCCGCCGAACAGATTATTGGTTAGGCCACCTTTTGACTACTGTTCGCAATATGTTGTGAAATTTGAAAGGGTTCAGAAAAGATTTACAAAGGATGTTGCCAGGGTTGGAGCTATAGGGAGAGGCTGAACAGGCTGGGGCTGTTTTCCCTGGTGTGTCAGTGACTGAGGGGTGACTTAGAGTCATAGAGATGTACAGCATGGAAACAGACCCTTCAGTCCAACCCACCCATGCTGACCAGATATCCCAACCCAGTCTAGTCCCACCTGCCAGCACCCGGCCCATATCACTCCATACCCTTCCTATTCATATACCCATCCAAATGCCTCTTAAATGTTGCAATTGTACCAGCCTCCACCTCTGGCAGCTCATTCCATACACGTACCACCCTCTGCGTGTAAAAGTTGCCCCTTAGATCTCTTTTATATCTTTCCCCTCTCACCCTAACCCTATGCCTTCTAGTTCTGGACTCCCCGATCCCAGGGAAAAGACTTTGTCTACTTATCCTATCCATGCCCCTCATAATTTTGTAAACCTCTGTATGGTCACTCCTCACCTCCGACACTCCAGGGAAAACAGCCCCAGCCTGTTCAGCCTCTCCCTGTAGCTCAGATCCTCCAACTCTGGCAATATCCTTGTAAATCTTTTCTGAACCCTTTCAAGTTTCACAACATCTTTCCGATAGGAAGGAGACCAGACAATATTCCAACAATGGCCTAACCAACGTCCTGTACAGCTGCAACTCCCAACTCCTGTACTCAATAGTCTGACCAGTAAAGGAAATCATACCAAACGCCTTCTTCACTATCCTATCTACCTGCGACTTCATTTTCAAGGAGCTATGAACCTGCACTCCAAGATCTCTTTATTCAGCAACAGTCCCTAGGACCTTACCATTAAGTGCATAAGTCCTGCTAAGATTTGCTTTCCCAAAATGCAGCACCTCACATTTATCTGAATTAAACTCCATCTGCCACTTCTCAGCCTATTGGCCCCTCTGGTCCAGATCCTGTTGTAATCTGAGGTATCCCTCTTCACTGTCCACTACACCTCTAATTTTGGTGTCATCTGCAAACTTACTAACTGTACCTCTTATGCTCGCATTCAAATCATTTACGTAAATGACAAAAAGTAGAGAGCCTTTTGGCTCTTGTGGCATTCCACTGGTCACAGGCCTCCAATCTGAAAAACAACCCTCCACCACCACCCTCTGTCAGTTCTGTATCCAAATGGCTAGTTCTCTCTGTATTCCATGAGATCTAACCTTGCTAATCAGTCTCCCATGGGGAACCCTGTCGAACGCCTTACTGAAGTCCATATAGATCACATCAACTGCTCTGCCCTCATCAATCTTCTTTGTTACTTATTCAAAAAAACTCAATCAAGTTTGTGAGACATGATTTCCCATGCACAAAGCCATGTTGACTATCCCGAATCAGTCCTTGCCTTTCCAAATTCATGTACATCCTGTCCCTCAGGATTCCCTCCAACAACTTTCCCACCGCCGAGGTCAGGCTCACTGGTCTATAGTTCCCTGGCTTGTCTTTACCGCCCTTCTTAAACAGTGGCATCATGTTTGCCAACCTTCAGTCTTCCGGCACCTCACCTGTGACTATCAATGATACAAATATCTCAGCAAGCGGCCCAACAATCACTTCTCTAGCTTCCCACTTGAGTTCTCGGGTATACCTGATCAGGTCCTGGGGATTTATTCACCTTTAGCCGTTTCAAGACATCCAGTCCTTCCTCCTTGTAATCTGGACACTTCATAAGGTTTATAAAATTATGAGGGGCGTGGGTAGGATAAATTGACAAGGTCTTTTCTTTGGGATGGGGGAATCCAGAACAAGACGGCATAGGTTTAGGGTGAGAGGGGTAACATTCAAAAGGGACCTAAGGGATAACCTTTTCACACTGAGGCTGGTGCGTGTATGGAATGAGCTGCCAGAGGAAGTAGTGGAGGCTGGTATAATTACAACATTAAAAAGGCATTTGGAGGGGTATATCAATAGGAAGGGTTTAGATGGATATGAGCCAAGTGTTGGCAAATGAGAATGGATTAAGTTAGGATATCTGGTTGGCATGGATGAGTTGGACTGAAGGGTCTGTTTCCGTGCTGAATATCTCTATGACTCTCTGACTCTAAGTTTACAAAATTATGAGAGGCCTGGATAGGATGGATAGTTGGAGTCTTTCTCCATGGACAGAGCTGTCAATAACTAAGGGACATAGGTTTAAGGTAGAAGGGGGAAAGTTTCAAAGAGATGTGTGAGGCAGTGTTTTTACACAGAGGGTGGTAAGTGTCTAAAAGTGCTGTCAGAGCAGCTGGCAGAAGCAAAGGCAATAGCAATATTTAAGAGATATAAATCATAGAATCCCTACAGTGTGGAAACATGCCTTTAGTCCAAACAAGTCTACACCCACCCTCCAAAAGAGTAACTCACCCAGACTCATTCCCCTATGCTACTACATTACATGAGCCCTGACTAATGTATTTAACCCACACATCTCTGAACACTATGGGTAATTTAGAACATAGAATATAGAAAAGTAAAGCACAGAACAGACCCTTCGGTCCATGATGTTGTGCTGAATATAAAATAAAATAACCTAACTATGCACCCCTCAATTCACTGCTGTCCATGTGCATGTCCAGCAGTCGCTTAAATGTCCCTAATGACTCTGCTTCCACCACCACCGCTGGCAATGCATGCCATGCATTCACAACTCTCTGTGGAAAGAACCTACCTCTGACATCTCCTCTATACTTTCTTCCTAACACCTTAAAATATTGACTCCTCGTGGCAGTCAATCCTGCCCTGGGGAAAAAGTCTCGGGCTATTGACTCTGTTCATGCCTCTCATTACCTTGTATATCTCGATCAAGTTACCTCTCTTCCTCCTCCTCCCCAGAGCGAAAAGTCAGAACTTAGTCAACCTCTCTTCGTAAGACAAGCCCTCCAGTCCAGGCAGCATCCTGGTAAACCTTCTTTGCACTCTCTCCAAGATCACTGTAGGGCAACCAGAACTGGACACAATAATCCAAGTGTGGTCTCACCAGGGACTTGTCGAGCTGCAGCAAAACCTTAAACTCGATCCCCCTGTTAATGAAAGCCAAAACACCATATGCTTTCTTAACAAGCCTATCCACTTGGGTAGCAATTTTGAGGGATCTATCCACTTGAAAACCAAGATCCCGCTGTTCCTCCACACTGCATCACTTCACATTTATCCAGATTGAACTACATCTGCCATTTCTCAGCCCAGCTCTGCATCCTGTCTATGTCGAGCTGCAGCCTGCAATAGCCCTTGATACTATCAATGGCACCTCCAAACTTTGTGTCATCAGCAAATTTACTAACCCACCCCTTAACCTCATCACGAAAGTCATTTATTAAAACTACAAAGAGCAGAGGCCTAAGAACAGATTCCTGTGGGACACCACTCACCACTGACCTCCAGGCAGAATACTTTCCATCTACAACCACTCTCTGCCTTCAGTCAGCCAACCAATTCGGAATCCAGATAGCCAAATCTCCCTATATCCCATACCTCCTGAGTTTATGAATGAGCCTACCGTGGGGACCCTTATCAAATGCCTTGCTGAAGTCCATATACACCACATCCACTGCTCGACCTTCATCGACCTGTCTCATCATCTTGTCAAAGAACTAATAAGATTTGTGAGACATGACCTGCCCCTAACAACATTCACCTCCCTCGAATCTTCCGGTATGACTTCCATGGAGAGTGAAGAAGCAAAGATCTTCGCTAGCAGCTTAGCAATCTCCTTTCTCACTCCTGGGGCAGCCTAGTATAAATCTAGTCTGTCACTGGGCACTTGTCAATGTTGATGCTTGTCAAAATTTCCAGCACATTAAGTTCATCAATCTTGATCAAGTTCAAGCCTATTTCCCAGCTCCTCAAAGTTCTCATTCACAAAAAGGTCCACTTACTTAGTGGAAACCGAAGCAAAAAACTCAATTAGGGCTTCCCCTATCTGCCCAGACTCCATGCACAAGTTCTCTACACTATCCCTGACCAGCCCTACCTTCTCCTTGATCATTCGCTTCTTCCTCACGTATGAGTAAAATGCCTTTAGGTTCTCCCTAATCCTTCCCACCATTTTCATGCCTCCTCCTGGCTCTCCTCAGTCCTTTTCTGAGCTCCTTTCTAGCAAGCCTGTAATCCTCTAAAGCTGTGCTAGATCCTTGCTTCCTCCACCTTACGTATGCTGCCTTCATCCTTTTGATGAGAAGCTCCTCTGTTCTCATCATCCAAGGCTCCTTAATATTACCCCTTCTTGCCTGTCTCAGAGAAACAAATTTACGCATCACTCGCAACAACTGCTCCTTAAACAGTCTCCACATGTCTGCTGTGCCCTTTTTGCTCCTAATCTGTACTTCCCAACTCCTGTCTGATAACGTCATAATTTCCTTTCCCCCAATTAAATATCTTCCCATGGTAAGTGCTGCTTTCCCTCTCCAAGGCTATGGTAAATGTGAGGTAGTTATGGCCACTGTCACCAAAGTGTTCTCCAACTGTGAGGTATGACACCTTTCTTGGCTCATTGCCAAGCATCAAATCCAAAATGGCCTCTCCTCTTGTTAGCCTGTCTACATACTGAGTAAGGAAGCTCTCCTAAACACATCTGACAAAAACAGCTCCATCCAAACCATCTGCATTAAGGAGCTTCCAGTTGATATTGGGAAAGTTGAAGTCACTCATAACAACCCTGCTACATTTGCACTTTTCCAAAATCTGCCGGCCTATGAGTTCTTCGATATCCCTACCGCTATTAGGGGGTCTGTAGAAAATCCCCAATGCGGTGGCTGTTCCTAACTTCCACCCGTACTGACTCAGCAGACAAACCTTCCTTAATAACCTTCATTTCTGTAGCTGCGATGCACTCTCTTGATTAGTAATGCTACACCCCCCTCTTCTTTGTCCACTATCCCTGTTCTTTTTAAATGTTCTAAACCCTGGAACATTTAGCAACCGTTCCTGCCCTGTGAAACCCATGTCTCTGTTATGGCCGCAACATCATAGTCCCAGGTACTAAGCCATGCTCTAGGTTCATCCCTCTTATTTCTGACACTCCTTGCTTAAAAGCAGACACACTTTAACCAATCCCTTTATTTCATCACATGAAACACCACACTGATGGATTCACTACATCCTGTCACTTCCCCATCTACAACTACCCTGCCTCAGATATGTAGCTCTGGTTCCCACCCCACTGCCTGGAGAGTTTAAACCCTCCTGAACCACACGAGCAAATCTCCCACCCAGGACATTTGTGCCCCTCCAGTTCAGGTGCAACATGTCCGTCATGTACAGGTGCCACCTTCCCTAGAAGGCATCCCAATGGTCTAAATATCTGAAGCCCTCCCTCCTGCACCAACCTCGCAGCCACGTGTTAAGCTGCACTCGCTGACTGTTCCTCACCTCACTGTCTCATGACACTGATAGCAAACCTGAGAACACTAATCTACTCATCCTGCTTTTCAGCTTCCAAACTAGCCCTCTGTCGTCATTTTTCAGATCCTCAATCCCTTTCCTGGCTAGATCACTGGTGCCAATTTGTACCACGATTTCTGGCTGCTCACCCACCCCCTTCAGAATCCTGTAAACCCGATCGGCAACATCCCGGACCCTGGCACCTAGGAGGCAACATACCTTCCGGGAGTCCTGTTCCTGATCACAAAATCTCCTGTCAATCCGTATAACTACTGAGTCCCCAACCTCTAACGCTTTTCTATTGCACCCCTTCCCTTCTGAGCCACAGTGCCAGGCCCACTGCCAGAGACCTGACAACTATGGCTTTCCCCATCCCTACCAGCAATATCAAAATGGGATACTTATTGCTATGGGGAACAGCCATAGTGGATCCCTGCTCTGTCCGGCAGCCAATTCACATTATCTGCACATCTTTGGATTGTGGGAGGAAACCCACGCGGACAGCATGCAAACTCCGCACAGGCAGTCACCCGAGGCTGGAATCAAACCCAGGTCCCTGGCACTGTGAGGCAGCAGTACTGACCACTGAGCCACTGTGCCACCATGCCACCTACATCCTGGCAAATAAATGAATAGGCAGGGAATAGAGGGATATGAACTGTGGAGAGGCAAAAAAGCTTTTAGTTTAAAAAGGCATTATGTGTTGTGGTAATTTTGTTAGGCCAAAGGGCCTATTCCCGTGTAGTAATGTTGTTTTGTCATTTGTCCTTTGTTCTGACAGGAAGCTGTCAGAGGTTTGGTGCAGGCACCACCAACAACAGGATGTTCGCACCTCAGAAAGATTCCCCTTGAATTGCAGCAAACTTGACCTTAGTGTCAGGAAGGAGCTCACAACCAATCTTTCAGAATGGTGACAATTTGACCGTCAAACTGCATTATGTTTTGAAGGCCAAGATCATGAGGATGAGGGAGAGCAGCAGCAGAGGAGGAAGAATAAGGTAACAAATTCTGCAGTCTGCATCCCACCTCCTCCTGGGACACCTCATCACATTTGCTCAAAGACCAGGCAGCTACTTCAATTACATGGAGACCCAATGGATGGAACTCGTGACCCAGAGGGGTCATTTTGAATTGAGGGTCAGCCGACGGTGCATTGGACAAGCGTTGACAATCCATTCTAAAATCATGAAAGATAACATTTGGACTTTCATCAGCTTAATGTACAGAAATGGTCTCACTATCCTTTTCTATGACAGCGACCACACAATCAGACCTTAATCCACGTGAGCTGGTTCTTCCCCAAGTGGAATCAACAGGAGTCAAGAATCCAGGTGTACTCTGGAGGTAATCTTCTTCTGTCCATTCTCCCACCAATTGCGGTGTCATCTCCAAACTTACTCACTGTTCCTCCTACATTCACATCCAAACTATTTATATAAAGGACAAAAAACAGTGGATCCTTACTGCATACCACTGATCATGGCACTCCCGTGCAAACACCAGCCCTCTACTACCACCCTTTGTCACCTTCCTTCAAGGCAATTGTGTATCCAATTGGCTAGCTCCCCCACATACCATATGATCTAACCTTACTTATCAGTTTACCATGCAGAACCTTGACAAACACCTTGATGAAGCAAGTAAATTGATTTGGGAAACTGACATTGAATTGGGTTTCGGTAGATTTCCCATTTTATTCCTGATGAAGGGCTTTTGCCGCTTTTTTGTCGATTTTGCTGCTCCTCGGATGCTGCCTGAACTGCTGTGCTCTTCCAGTACCACTAATCCAAAATTCCCGCTTTTCATGTCAATAGCAACATCCATCTACCACTCTGCCTTCATCAATCATCTTTGTCACCTCTTCAAAAAACCCAATCAAGTTAGTGAGACACAAGCTCCCATGCACAAAGCCATGTTGTCTATTACTAATCAGTCCTTATCTTTCCAAATACATGTAATTCCTGTCCCTCAGCTCCCCTCCAACAGCCTACCCACCACTGACAACCAGTCTATAGTTGCCCAGATTTTCCTTATCAACTTTCTGAAATAATGGCATCACACTAGCCACCCTCCAGTGTTCCGGCACCTCACCTGTGGCTATTGATGACGCAAACATCTCAGCAAGGGCACAGAAATGAGTCGAGGAATGGCAGATAGAGTTTAATTTTGATAAATGTGAGGTGTTGCATTTTGATAAGGCAAATCAAGAACATATACAGTTAATTGCTGGGATCGGGGGTCTGTCGCTGAACAAAGAGATCTAGGGATGTAGGTGTATCATCCCTTGAAAGTGCAGTCCCAGTTAGATAGGGTAGTGAAGAAGGCATTTGGTATGCTTTCTTTCATTGGTTAGAACATTGAGTATAGGAGTTGGGAAGACATGTTGCAGCTGTACAGGACATTAGTTAGGCCACTTTTAGAATGCTGCATTCATTTTTGGTCTCCCTGCTATAGGGAGTTAAACTTGAATGGGTTCAGAAAAGATCAACAAGAATATTGCTGGAATTGAACGGTTAGAGGGAGAGACTAAATAGGCTGGGGCTATTTTCCCCGGAGTGCTTGAGTCTGAGGGTGACATTACAGACATTTACAAAATCCTGAGGAGCGTGAATAGGGTGAAGAGCCAAGGTATTTTTTCCCAGGTAAGGGAGGGCAATAGGTTTAAGGTGAGAGAGAGAAATGTGAAAAGGATCTGGGGGCTAACTTTTTCACGCAGAGGGTGTATAGAATGAGCTGCCAGAGGAAGTGGTGGAGGCTGGTTGCAATTACAACATTTAAAAGGCATGTGGATAGGTATATGAATAGGAAGGGTTTTGAGGGATATGGGCCAAATGATGGCAAATGGGACTAGATTAGGTTAGAATATCTGGGTCAGTGCGGATGAGTTGGACAGGAGTGTCCGTTTCTGTGTTGTACAACTCTATGATTCTAATGCCAGTCAGGTCTAAAATCTCGACTGTCTAATTTTAAACTTTCTGAGCAGGGAAACAGTGCATTTCATATATGAGCTTAAAATAGCTTCAACTTTCCACAAAAGGGGCAGGTAATGGAAAATGTCCAGGCTTAGCTTTTTTGCCGATGGCCTCAGATTATTGCAATTGACATGAAAAGTGGGAAATCTACAGAAACCCAATTCTGACGTCATCTCCCAAATCAAAAAGGCATCACTGGCACGATGAAGCTACAAGTTCCGTCCCAACAAATACCACATGCAGTCTGAGTAAAGAGGTCATCAGATAATTATCATTGTTTCTGAGCTCTTGGACAGTTGACCACAAAAATGCTGTGAACATAAAGAAATAAAATGAAAAATATGGGGGTGTTTCCAAGAAGGGGAGGCTGGGGGCCATTGTGAGTGACATGACGTGCAAAAGTCCTACTCTTATTATGCATAATAGCATAGGTCAGCCAGATCAACCTGAGATTACTTAGTTCTCATTCTGGCTGCTTATCCCCAAACGTTTCTTGTGTGGACTTTAACAGGAAAGTGTGGTTACTGTATATTTAACATATGGCCCTTTTACAATCACAGATCAGGGCAGTTGTTGCTGCACCTTTGCTGGTGAGGACAGTGTGTTAAAATGCTAGATTGCAGTTACTCACTGACTAACCTGCAAATATTTAACCTCTTAAGTTGCACTTAACAATAGTAGGATGGTTATGGTAGGGGATATGAACTTTCCAAACAGACTGGGACTACCACAGTGAGTACAAGCAAATTTTCTGATTCAGGATGTGAATGGACCTACTCAAGAGTGTGCCAAACCTGACCTACTCTTGGAAAATAAGGCAGGGCAGGAGACAGTAGAGGAACACTTGGGGGCCAGTGACCATAATTCTATTAGTTTTAAAATAGTGGTGGAAGAGGATAGATCAGATCCAAAAGTTAAAGTTCTAAATTGGAGGAAGATCAATTTTGATGGTATTAAGCTACAACTTTCAAAGGTTGATTGGAGCGGATGTTCACAGGTAAAGGGATGGCTGGAAAATGGGAAGCCTTCAAAAATGAGATAATGAGAGTCTAGAGACAGTATATTCCTGTTATGGTGAAAGGCAAGGCTGGTAGGTGTATGGAATGCTGGATGACTCGAGAAATTGAGGTTTTGGTCAAGAAAAAGAAGGAAGCACCTGTCAGGTATAGACAGCAGAGATTGAGTGAATACTTAGAAGAGTGTAAGGCAGTGGGATTATACTTAAGAGAGAAATCAGGGAGGCAAAAAGAGGACATGAGATAGTATTGGCAAATAGGGTTAAGGAGAATCCAAACAGATTTTATAAATGCATTAAGGACAAAAGGGTAACGAGGGAGAGAGTAAGGCCCCTCAAAGATCAGCAAGGCGGCCTACGTGTGGAACTGCAGGAGATAAGGAGATATTAAACAAGTATTTTGCATCAGTGTTTACTGTGGAGAACGATATAGAAGGTCTAGAATGTGGGGAAATAAATAGCAATATACTGAAAAATGTCCGTATTACCAAGGAGGGGGTGCTGTGTGGCTTAAAACACGTAAAGGTGGATAAATACCCAGGACCTGATCAAGTGTACTTGAAAATTCTATGGGAAGCCAGGGAAGTGATTGCTGGGTCCCTAGCTGAGATGTTTGTATCATCGATAGTCACAGGTGAAGTGCCAGAAGACTGGAGGTTGGCAAATGTGGTGCCACTATTTAAAAAGAGTGACTTTATAAAAGTTTATAAAATCATAAGGGTCATGGATAGGGTAAATCAATAATGTCTTTTCCCCAGGTGGGAGAGTCCAAAACGTAGGTTTAAGGAAAGAGGGGAAAGATTTAAAAGGGACCTAATGGGCAATCTTTTCATGCAAAGGGTTGTGCATGTATGGAATGAGCTGCCAGAGGAAGTGGTCGAGGCTGGTACAATTCTGGATGGGTATATGAATAGGAAGATTTTAGAGGGATGTGGGCCAAATGAGGCACTAGATTTATTTAGGATATCTGGTTGGCAGAGATGAGTTGGATCGAAGGATCTGTTTCCATGCTGTACATCTCTACAACTCAGGTTTCTTAAATAGTGGGTTAAGCAAAGGAGATGCTATATCTCTTCTGGGGTTGGGAGATCTGCCAAGTAACACTATATCTACAATAACTTATGGAGGCAGTGAAAAACTTTATTTTAGACTCAGCCTACATGGGGCCCAATCTAGAGACATTCTTTAAGTTGCTGAACCAGACACGTAAAAGTTGGTGCGAAGGTAACTTGAAATTGCAAGATTTAGCATGACAGTCACATGATACATCTCAATAAAATGACTCATTCTTAATAATTGAAGTATAATTAGTTTAACCACACTTCCTACAACTCATTGATGCCAAACTCATGAATCCATTGCACTACGGAAAATCTGATGTCCCCATGATGTCAAAGTGACCAATTAACAACATTGTGATGGACTGAGGAAACTGGAGGGGGTCAAAATTAGGTTTCTGTCCACAGACTGAGTAAACGACAACTTGTTTATATGAGACCTCATTTTCTTTTCCTGTTGAAAGTAGGCGTTAAAATACGTGGGTGCCGGAGAGGATTGGGTATAGCATTTTCCAATGGCACGCCAGGTTCATACATAGCCAAAATGAGCCTCATAAAATCAGGAATTTAAAGGTTAAAGGTAGATTAATCTGAGACAAAAGGTAAAGAACTCATTTAGCAGAGTCAAAATTAAAAGCAACATTTATACAGCAGTGCCTATAAGAAAGGGTATGCATGAGAGATTTTTAATAACATATTTGGAAAAAGAGGAAGCAGAGGAAACTGCGCTTGCAATGATGGTTATGCCATTTTTATGCCTCAATAACATTTTTATGCAAATACTTAGAAAGAATCTGAGGACTTCTTTCATTACTGGGTAAGAATATAAATAAATAAAGGAAGAGAACATACGTATTACAAATGGAAATAGTTCACCATCACAGAAATGAACCAAGTTTTCCTTTTTGGCAGAATTCACAATCAAATACTCAAAACGGTGCAAATTTTAATTGGTTCGATTCTGACAACTTTGTTGAAGGAAATGTCAAACTCAGGAGTGACACAAATGGATTGGGAACTGTAAAGTTCTCCTCACCTCAAGATACCTCCTTAGTTGGAATTCTGAGTAATGCACACAACTTGCAAGACCCAACTGTTTTCATCCCTGCAGCCTGATCTCCTTTGCCTCTTGTGTTCACACTGGTTTGAAAGTCTGAGACCTCTGATGTATCCTCAAAGGCAACCCTTCTAAGACTGGCCAGGTTACGTTCTGGCCTCTCAAGACGAAGATGGTGAATGTGATCAGTACCTTTCCTCTTCCATGTTTCTTTTCACTATTTTGCGTATCTCAGAACCTTCAGTTAGTACTAATTCAATTCAATTTACATTTTAATTGCCAGACGACACTGCTGACATTGAGTGCATTGCTTCGTCTAATGATAGATAACATTCTTGTCTATTTATCAATGCAGGTATGAGATCAAGCCCAATGGAGGATTTAACTGCTTAATCTTGGCACACATTCTATAATGCAGAGGGAGCTAAAGATTTGACTGTTTTCAGATATCCTTCCTGATAGAGGGGAACCCATAACTGGCTCAGGACCTCTATAACTAGTTTCCCACTATACCTACACTGTTTTTCACCCTCAGCCCCCACAGTGAGTGGTTTTCCACCCATGTTATCTCTATCTAAACTGCCTAACTTACCATCATGTCAGTGTTCCACAGCCAAACCACCTCATTCCAAGTCCATGTGTCAGAAACATCATTGTTCAATTCAGCTCTTTTTGCAAAGTTCCATTTGCTTGGCTTTTGGCACTCCATTTGCCTCAACATTTCTGTGGCTACTGATTAGTTGAAGCACATACTCGCTTACTTTGTTGATGTCAGTAGACAGATTGCTGTCTCATTCTGCCCTTTGCCCCGGTACACTTCCTTTCCCTTAAGTGCTAGCGATGGAAACTTGGATGGATATGGCATACAATTGGCTTTAGCCCTTCATCATCAGTCACAGTCATAGAGATGTACAGCACGGAAACAGATCCTTTGATCCAACTCGTCCATGCAGCCAGATATTCTACATTAATCTAATCTCATTAATCTGGCCCATTTGCCAGCACTTAGCCCATATCCCTCCAAACCCTTCCTATTCATGTACTCATCCAGATGCCTTTAAAATGTTGTAATTGTACCAGCCTCCACTACTTCTTCTGGCAGCTCATTCCATACACGCACCACTCTCTGCATGAAAACATTGCCCCTTAGGTCCCTTTTAAATTTTCTCCTCTGGTCCTAAACCTATTCCCTTTAGATCTGGACTTGCCCACCCCAGGGAAAGGTCCTTGTCTATTCATCCTATCCAAGCCCCTCAAGATTTTATAAACCTCTGTAAGATCACCCCTCAACCTCCAACGCTCCAGAGAAAACAGCCTCAGTCTATTCAACCTCTCCCTGTAGCTCAAACCATCTAATCCTGGCAACATTCTTGGTTGGACAAGATAAAGTGTTATTTAGTCTCTCTCTCGAAACTGCTCATGATTCCTGGATCATCCTGGAATGTAAAGATAACCCTTAGCACAGCTTTGATTTCTCTAAGTTTCAGATGGACATAATGCATTTCTCATGAAGTACAATCATTCACAAAGGCTTGGATGAGACAAAGATAGGCGAAATAGTCCTATGGTCCTTACCAGCTTGAAATTTTCAGAGTCGGATTGTGTGTAATTCCTTCCCTAGTGTTGTCCATATTTTCCCCAGCAATGTTTCACTGATACATTGTGCAATATCTTCATTGTTGCTCACTCAAAACCCTCTAACTCCTGACCTAAAACTATTGGGGATAACTTCACCCAATGGACTGCAGTGATTTAAGGGGAGAAAAGGCACCAGGAACCTTCTCAAAGCAAGATGGACAATAAATACCGAACTGTCAGCTACATTCACAGTGACGTAAAAGAAAGCTTTGCATTAGCTGGTTGAAGACATGGATCGTCGAGATTTCTGAACGCATTTGCCTCCAGGTAAATTGATGTACGTTTAACTCTGCAGTCTGGCTAATACAATTGTCATGCAAGCTTCTCTTCGAAGCAAGCCGTTTCGAATTTCTTTCCCCTTCATTCGTTGCATCATCACCTTGCTGTATATCGAGCAAAATGACTTTTATTTAAATACTTGTCTATTTCTCGTCATGGTCCATTAGGGTATCTTCAAAGGTTTGGTGGTCAGACAACTTGCGTCAGTTAATCGTCTTGTAAACAGGGGATCTGGATTTCGTGTTTCCTGCTGTCTGATTGTATGAAAAGCTTCATTGTCACTCACTCAGACGCTTGGCTCCAACATGCGCTTTCTTCAAAGAGCTTCATCTCAATGTCTTAACTCCTTAATTGTCTCAATTCAGCTTCTGACAGCAACTGCAATTCTTTGCAAATTGGTAGTTCCCTCCATTTGCCAAAATATGACATACTAACAAGATGAAGAACTCATGTCAGTAATTATCAATTTCCCATTATTGGAGATTCTCGGATTTGAGTGTATTTCTCTTGAATAACCTGATGGGCACTGTCAAGTTCCTGTTGATGAAGGGTTTATACCTCCTCCTGCTCCTCGGATGCTGCCTGACCCGCTGTGCTTTTCCAGTATCACACTCTGAACACTGTCACGTCTGTATCACTAAATTTTCTGATGCACGTTGACTCTGTAAACACCTCTGTACACTTCCTGAAGAAGGGCTTATGCCCGAAACGTGGATTCCCCTGCTTCTTGGACGCTGCCTGACCTGCTGCGCTTTTCCAGCAACACATTTTTCAGCAAACACCTCTATACACTGTATTCTATCGAAAGAGGTTGTAGTTATCAATGGCTTCATCATTGGTCACAGTGAAGAGTGCCACAAATCACAGCATTCTCTTGCTAGCTCAGCATTTGGCTTAGATTTCTATCAGCCTGAAGCTTGATGGTGCCAGTCCAGTGATCTTGGCTCTGTCTGGAGCACCTGCTCAACCACCCTTCTTTGGCTGGCATCTTCCTTGGCTGCCTAATGGATGGTCAGCTGACATTACTCAGTTTGGTCCTGATGACAGGAAGATCACAGAAGTGGCAAGATTCCGCTGTATATCATTATTAGATTAGATTACTTACAGTGTGGAAACAGGCCCTTCGGCCCAACAAGTCCACACCGACCCGCCGAAGCACAACCCACCCATACCCCTACATTTACCCCTTACCTAACACTACGGGCAATTTAGCATGGCCAATTCACCTGACCTGCACATCTTTGGACTGTGGGAGGAAACCGGAGCACCCGGTTGAAAACCACGCAGACACGGGGAGAACGTGCAAACTCCACACAGTCGGTCGCCTGAGACGGGAATTGAACCCGGGTCTCTGGCGCTGTGAGGCAGCAGTGCTAACCACTGTGCCACCGTGCATCCCTTGGTTACTGATCGCTTTACCTAACAAAATGGTTCCTCCCTGATCGAGAAGCTTTAGCTTGATATATATTGTATCAAGAAGTAAATACAGAATAGGTACAGAGTACAAAACCAAAGAATTGATACCAGACGTTTGCAAGTGACTGACTGGACCTCAACCTGAAATTATGATGTCCAATTCTGGGCAGTAGACTTGAGAGGATCAAGAACCTGGAGGTGGTTCAGGGGCTTTACTAGAATGATACGCAAGAAAGATTTCAATTAGCTGGAGGGACTGGAGAAACTAGGAGGTTTCCCTTCCAGACAGATGGCCAAGGGGTGATTTGATCAAAGTATTAAAACATTAATCAGAATTAGGAATAATGTTCATAGAACAAAGAGACACAGCTCTTCAGAGCAGGTGAATAAGTAGGAGAGACCTTAAGATATAGGGTCAGAAGAAGGCCTTTCAGCCCTTTGAATCTGCTCTGCCATCCAATGAGATCATGGCTGCTCTGGTAATCCTCAACTTCAACTTCTTCCTTTTCCCCCTAACCTTTGAGTCTTTTACTGACGAAAAATCTACCTGTCAAAATCAGAATGGTGCTGAAAATGCACAGCAGGCCAGGCAGCATTCGAGGAGCAGGAAAATCAACGTTTCAGGCAGGAGCCCTTCATCAGGAATCTTAGATGAAGGGTTCCTGATGAAGAGCTCCTGCCTGAAACATCAATTTTCCTACTCCTCGGATGCTGCCTGACCTGTTGTGCTTTTCCAGCACCGTCCTGATCTAGACCCTAATCTCAAGCACCTGCAGTCCTCACTTTTGCCTAAAACTCTGCCTGTGTCAGCTGTGAATATACTCAACCAGAGCAATGTGCCAAGGGAAAATTCCCCGAGTATAATGGAGAAATATGACCATGCTTCCAACAGCACTTATTTAGTCATACCTGCTCCTCACAAACCAGTCTTGACAACCCTCTGCCACAAAGAATTCCACAGATTCACTGTCTCTGACAGGAGAAATTCCTCCTCATCTCTGTCTTAAGTGTGTGACTTCTTATTCTGAGATTATGCCATCCAGTTCTAGATACTTCCACAAGGAAAATGTCCACTGTACCTTTCTGCATCTACACTGTTAAGTCCTCTAAGATATTTGTATAGTTCAATAAGGTCACCCCTTATTCTTCCAAATTCCTCTGAACATAAGCCCAAACTACTCAACCTGTCCTCATAAGAAAATCCTTCCATTCCCAGCCGCAGCCTAGAGAACCTTCTCTGGACTGCTTCCAATGCCAACAGATCTTTCCTTAGAGAAGGGGACCAAAACTGCTTGCAGTAGTGACCTTGCGTTGGTGTGGTGGCTCAGGGACCTGGGTTCAATTCCAGCCTTGGGTTTGTTTGGAGTCTATTTGGAGTTTGCACATTTGCCCTGTCTGGGCATGAATTTCCTCTGGGTGCTCCAGTCTCCTCCCACAATCTAAAGATGTGCAGGTTTGATGAATTGGCCATGCTAGATTGCCCAAGCATTCAGGGATGTGTAGGTTAGGCGCATTAGTCAGGAATGGGTTTGGGTGGGATACTCTTTAGAGGGTCAGTGTGGACTTGTTGGGCTGAAACGTCTGTTTCCACACTGTATGGATTCTATGATTCTATTAAAACTGCTCACAGTATAGATCTCTCAAATGTTACTGCTGGTCTCTCTCTCGCTCTCTCTCCCTCTCTAACTTTTCTGTAGACGTAACACTGCATTCTGTTCTGCTACCATGATGTATTTTGAATGATACGGCCTGCAAATGTGTTGCTGGTCAAAGCACAGCAGGTTAGGCAGCATCTCAGGAATAGAGAATTCGACGTTTCGAGCATAAGCCCTTCATCAGGAAGGGCTTATGCTCGAAACGTCGAATTCTCTATTCCTGAGATGCTGCCTAACCTGCTGTGCTTTGACCAGCAACACATTTGCAGCTGTGATCTCCAGCATCTGCAGACCTCATTTTTTACTCGAATGATACGGCCTGCCAGTAGAGCATGCAAAACAACACTTTTCACTGCATCTTAGAGATGTACAGCATGGAAACAGACCCTTCAGTCCAACCCATCCATGCTGACCAGATATCCTAATCCAATCTAGTCCCATTTGCTAGCACTTTGCCCATATCCCTTTAAACCCTTCCTATTCATATACCCATCCAGGTGCCTTTTAAATTCTGTAATTGTACCAGCCTCCACTACTTCCTCTGGCAGCTCATTCCATACATGCACCACTTCTGTGCGAAAAAGTTACGCCTTAGGTCCATTTTATATCTTTCCCCTCTCACCCCAAACCTACATCCTCCAATTCTGGACTCCCTCACCCCAAGGAAAAGACTTTGTCTATTTATCCTATCCATGCCCCTCATGATTTTAGAAACATCTTATTAAGTGACAGCGAAAAAAAAGTCAAATCAAATTAGATCAAAACTAATGCCTTGTATAGGTTTAGGAAGAGTTCCACTTTTATACTCCATTCCCTTTGACATAAAGGTCAACATTGTATTTGCCTTCCCCGTTAGCTACTGAGGAGGAAGTGAGGACTGCAGATGCTGGAGAGTCAGAGTCGTAAAATGTGGCATTGGAAAAGCACAGCAGGTCAGGAATGTGATGAAGGGCCTATGCCTGAAACGTTGACTCTCCTGCTCCTCAGATGTTGCCTGACACGTTGTGCTTTTCCAGTGCCACACTTTTTGACTCTGTTACCGGCTGAACATGGATGCTAAATTTTTGTGCTTCATGGATGATGACTCCTAAGTCCCACTCTTCTGTAATTTACAGAATTCGTTTTCCATTTAAACAACATTCAGCTCTTCCCTTCTTCGTGGCAAAATGCATATCTTGACATTTACGTATATTATATTCCACCTGCTGTGTTTTTGTCCACTCACTTAACCTGTCTATATCCGTCTGTAGACTCTTTATGAAATCTTCACTACTTGCTCTCCACCTACTTTGGAGCCATTCACATACTTGGCTACAGTACATTCACTTTCCTCACCCAAGTCATCAACTTATATTGTAAATAATTGAATCTTCAATATTGATACCTGTAGCACTTCACTTGTAACAGGTTGCCATCCTGAAAATGATATCCACCCCCACTGATTGTTCCCTAATTATGTCTTCTATTAGTTAGCCAGTCCCCTATCCATTCTAATATGCTACATCCAACACCATAGCTCCTTATCAACTTTGCATCGCAAGTAGACAGGGCATTTGACACATTTGCTTTCATTGCTCATACTTGGAGTACAGGAGTTGGAACATCATGTTGAGGTTGTACAGGACGTTGGTGAGGCCTCTTCTGGGGTACTGTGTCCAGTTCTGGTCACCCTGTTATGGGAAGGATGTTATTAAACTGAAGAGGGGTCAGATAATACCAGGATGTTACCGGGAATGGAGGGTTTGAGCTTTCGGGAGAAGCTGGATAGGCTGGGACTTTTTTCACTGGAGCCTTGGAGGTTGAGGGCTGACTTTATTGAGGTTTATAAAATCATGTGGGGCACAGATAAAGTGAATGCCAAGGGTCTTTTCCCTAGGGTTGGGCGAGTTCAAAACTAGGGGGCATGTTTTTAAGGTGAGTGAGGGGCAGCTTCTTTTACACAGGGAGTGGTTTGTGTGCCAAATGAACTGCCAGAAGAAACGGTGAATGCAGGTACAGTTACAATGTTTAAAATACATTTGGGTAAGTTCAAGAATAGGAAAGGTTTGGAGGAATATGGGCCAAATGCAGGCAGGCGGGACTCATTTAGTTTGGGAATATGATCACCGTGGACTGGCTAGATCAAATGGTCTGTTTCCCTGCTGTATGTCTCTGTGACACTTCTGAAAATTGATATGTATGGCATTCATTGTTTTCTCTTTATCTATATTTCTTGTTTTCTCCTCTGATTCAACTATAACTGTGTAGTCATACTTCCAATGAAAATTCAATGCCTGCCATGAATATCCACTGAAATATTAGCTCAAGGCCAGAGCAATCTATCTAGAGAAAATCCTCCCAGTAAAGTTGAGAAATTTCACCACGCTTCCAACAGCAGTTAATTGGTTATACCAGCTCCGATAGCAGAGAAAGCTAGAATTGTGGCTGCAACGAGTTCATATCAACTGCTGCGAATAATCCATGTTGTGCTTTTTCACTAACTCTGTCGAAATGTAACTGCATTGTCAACTCAGTCAGTCTTGAGGTATATCGATCCATCACAGGTACCACCAGCTTCCTGAAGCAATCCAACTACTCAATAACGACAATAAATGTCCTATTTAATAAAAGTGCTCTTTACAAAATACTTTACAGTCAAAACCACTTGAAAAAACCCATGCTGACCTTGATGAGCTACTTGGATACATTGCAAACTCAATTCGAACTCAATCTTTTAACAGCCCGATGAACAGCGTTAAACTAGATTTTTACCAAACTCTCTTGAATGAATGATTTGGAGATGCCGGTGTTGGACTGGGGTGTACAAAGTTAACAATCACACAACACCAGGTTATAGTCCAACAGGTTTAATTGGAAGCACACTAGCTTTCGGAGCGACTCTCCTTCATCAGGTGATAGTGGAGGGCTCGATCATAACACAGAATTTATAGCCAAAATTTGCAGTGTGATGTAACTGAAATTATACATTGAAACTATCACTGTATTCTAACAGATGAAAGGCTTAACAGACAACCAAGGTATTTTTCAATGTATAATTTCAGTTACGTCACACTGCAAATTTTTGCTATAAATTCTGTGTTATGATCGAGCCCTCCACTATCACCTGATGAAGGAGCATCGCTCCAAAAGCTAGTGTGCTTCCAATTAAACCTGTTGGACAATAACCTGGTGTTGCGTGATTTTTAACTCTTGAATGAACACAGTATATTAAAAAAGACGAATGTTTATCGGCGGACAGCAGGTGTCAATGTCCCTGACCGGCCCTAGTACACACAATGCTGGGTTTTGTGAAAACTTGTGATTGATGTTTATTTTACAGCATGATATTTTCTTCACCATGAGGACAGAGAGTTAAGGCAAAACCATCAATGCAGCATTACTGATCCTCTCCCCACAGAGTTGCACCATCCCACCCAACCACAGCATGAGGCCAGAAGTGGTGTGCTCACTGATAATTGAGCTACGTACAGTGCCACTCACCACTCCTTATTGAAGCAGTCCATTTTCAAGTGCAGCAAAATATGGACAACATTCAGGCTTTGGCGAACAAATGCTAAGTAACATTTGTGCCACAAAGTGCTAGGCAATGTGGGATTCTGGGCAATGAGCATCTCTAACGAAAGAAAATTTAACCATCTCTTCTTATGTTCAGACATTACCCTCACTGACTCCCCTAGGCTTCCAGTAAGATGGCGGATAAAATGGGGCGTCTGAGGCTGGGGCCCGTGCGCTCTGCCCACCTTTCTTGTCATTTCTTTTCTTATTTTCCTTTGTCTTCTCTCTTCTATTTTATCATGCTTATCCCTTGGTGAAGAGGTCAGTCACGGTGATGGTGTTGGTGGCAATGGTAGGCCCAGTGGCGTGGACTCGTGGTGGTGCTGTCAGAAGTGAGTTTGGTTTCCAGCACTGTTCACAGAGACGATGGTGGCTGAGAGTTTGGACCTGACAGGGAACATGGCAGTGGCAGAGTTAGATTTGGGCCTGTGTGGTGCCTGGCAGCGCCGGTGGCATCTACATTGATGAAGTCCAGCGAGGACTCGCAGTGGCGAAGGTGCTGGTGGAGACGAAGGTACTGGTGGGGGCAAAGGTGACACCAAAGAGTGAGCGACTTTTGTTCCAGTGGCAGCAATGTGATGAAGGGAACTTGTGCTTGACCACCAAGTCCATGGCCCATGGTGGGAGCACTTACAAAGCAGGACTATACAGTTGGACACGCTCCCTTTATTTCTTCATTTTTCTGCCTTTATATTCTCCAGTTTGAGTTATTTTTCTGATGGTGCATGATGATACTATGCAACAATTTTCACTGTATTTTGTAACAAGATACATGTCACAATAAATATATCAAATTAACATCCTGGGAGATGATCTTTGACAGGAAACTGAACAAATTAGTCATATAAATGTCATTGCTACAACAGCAAGCCAGAAACTGGGAATCTAAATAAAGTGACTCACTTCCTGGTTCCTGAAAGCACCAGCTACAAGGCACAAGGCAGGAGTGTGATGAAATACTCTCCACTTGCCTGGACGAGTGCAGCTCCAACAACATCTAAGAAGACACTAAAATACCTGTATTGTTCGCTTATTTGGCACCCATTCAACAAACCTGAACATTCACTCCCACCATACTAACAAACGATGTATGTGCTGTATGCAAAATGCACTACAGACATTTACAAAGACAGCTTCCAAATCTGTGACCTCTGCCACTAAGGAGGGTAAAGGCAGTAGACCCAAGAGAACATTGCAACTTGCAAATTCCTATCCAAGCCATGCACTGGCTTGACTTGAAATTCTGTTCTTATTCTGATACCGTTACTGGCTCCAAATCCTGGAACTTCCTTCCCAGTAGGACTGAGATGGGCCTGTTCCAAATGAACTGCAGTGATTCAAGAAGACAGCTGGTTGTCACCTTCTCTAGGAGAGTTCGATATGGACAATGGCCTTCCCAGTGACGGTCAGCTCTAGTGAAGGAATAACACAATTGCAAGGTCCATACACAAATTCAAAATCATTCCCAGAAAGATATAATTGCTCTACATTGTCATGAGGTAAATGTCAAAGATTTAATTGTTTGAGTTATTCAGTTCTGATGAAAAAAATGGCACAGTCAATCATGTGAACTATTTACCAATGTAATTGTTAACATTGAACGTTTTTGAAGAGAGAGTACTGTGTTGGGTTCAGTCTTGATAAAAGGCTGAAATATTCAAACATTCACAAAATTCAAGTTTGGGACGCAAAATTCATTAACCAACAGGGAACGTGGAGGAATTCCTTAAATTGTCACAAATGTTATCTTTCAACTGTGGAGGATGTTTGTGCTTTGATGCTCTGCTCAAACATGAGACTACTTTTGCCATGTGTCCAGAAGTCAAGAAAAACACTTCACCCTCAAACAAAAATAGCAAATGGTGTTGTGATTTGGTTCTATGCCACATCCCATTGAAAACTTCTTGGCTGACTGTTCACATTGGGCTGTCTCTCACCACCACCACCCCCCTCCACACTGTTACTTGTCCTATTAGAGTATCCATTTTCTTTCACATGCTTGTCTAGTTATCTCTCAATTGCACCTACACTATTTTCTTCTGCCATCCTGTGGTTGTTAATTATTCTCTGGCTTAATAAATTTCATCCTTGAATGCCTTTATATTGTCTATATACCAACACCCCATCCCCACACCCTCAGTAATAAGCAAAGTAACAATAATAACTTGAATTTTTAAGGTACCCGTGAGATAATAAAATGTGCTGAGCTGTTCCCAGGAGCATGACTACCCAAAATTTGACACAAATCCAACTATGTAGATGTTAAGACAGGTACAGCAAAACTTAGATAACCTTGAAGACGCGCTTTGTAGGATAAGAAATAATTTGGTGAGAAGGACATAATGGGTTGAAAAAATGTCATATGGAGTTCAATTTGGGTAAATGCGAGGTATTGCATTTTGGAACAACAAACAAGGATATGGCTAATACAATTAATAGTGAGGCGTCTGGTAGTGTTGTGGGATTAGGGATCCAGGGTCATAATTCTTTGAGGTTTACGTCGCATATAGACAAGGTGGTTACAAAGGCATTTGGCTTTCATTGCTCAGTCCTTTGAGTATGGGAGTTGGGACTTTATGTTGAGATTGAACAGGACATGGTGAGGCCTTTTCTGGAATATTGTGTCCAGTTCTGGTCAAACTGTTACTGGAAGGGTATTATTAAATTGGAGAGTGTGCAGAATAAATTTACCACAATGTTGCCGGGTATGGAAGGGTTGAGTTACATACAAAGTCTGGATAGGCTGGGAATTTTATCACTTGAAAGTAAGAGGTTGAGAAGCAACTTGGTAGAAGTTTAAAAAATCATGAGGGGTACAGATAGGGTTAATGATAGTGGTCTTTTGCCCACGATAGAGAATTTCAAGACTGTGAGGCACATTTTTAAGCTGAGAGGAGAGAGATTCATAAAAGACATGAGGGATTTGTTTTTACACTCAGGGAGGTTCACATGTGAAATGAACTTCCTGAGGCAGTGGTAGATGCGAATGCATCTACAACATATATAAGACATTTGGATAAGTATGTGAACAGGAAAGGTTTGGACGGATATGGGCCAGGAGCAGGCAGGTGGGACTAGTTTACTTTGGGATTATGGTCGACATGGATTAGTTGGACTGAAGGGTTTGTTTCCATGCTCTATGACTCTATGACTAGGGGACCAAAGGCACAGGCATAGCCTGTATTCATGGAGGTACAGATTATGAGAGCTATGCAGGACACAACAATGGATGTCGTAAAGCTTTTAAACTCAACCGTAACAATAAATTTGCAAGGCTTCTTTAACATTTCTGATCAATCAATAGTTTTTATTGTGCAGCTGAGCCCTGCACACTTACATTATGTCATATCTGATTCAATGTACCGTAAGTGGATGTGAGTTCCTGAGTCTGTGCAGAGAAATGCTGTGCAGTGTGTGGGCAGTTTGAGGCTACATTACTCATCTGTCTTGGACGTCATGGCCAAAATGTTTTTTTAAATGATATGTGGATATGGAAGTCTTGGTATGAATGGCCAAACAGAAAAAAAAATTAAGGTACTTTGTTAGTGGCCCACTCTTCCATTCAGCGACAGGTCTAGGTTGAACAGGAGTGCACTCTGCTGTTGATGGCAAGAAACTAGACTGCAGCAGATTGGGGACAACTCACTCACCATGGCCATCGCCTTCTCGCTCTCTGTCCACCCCCACCCATTATCCTGCTTCTTGGCTGCACAGTTAGCTCTTTCTCCAACTGTATACAATGCAGAGAATTGGTTCAGATTAATACCCTGCAGCTCACCTGGTAAGAGTAAATGACAGGGGAGGGTTTCAAAGTCAGAGTAGTGACAGTGAGATTTCTCTGAGCAACACTAAACCACCACCACATAAACCACCTCTCATCACCCCAGCCCCATCCATGTTAGCAACAACTCCCAACCCATCCTAAAGCTGCAACCACTTGTTTTGGTCACATGAAAGCCGAGATCCACCCCGCCCACAATATTTTTCTCTGACTCTCCTTTTGCCTATGTTGTTTGAGTTATTTTCATTATGCAGTGACTCCCAACTTTTCGTTAAGCAGTGGCACATATTGTTTATCTTTCTGTATCAAACGCTCCCATCCCACCCTGGGAGTTCCCATTATCAGCCCACAGGACGTGCTTGCTTATTGAGAATGTTTGCCTGGACTGACAGTTGGCATTATTATTACCGCACAGAGTTTGCTGGGGTTACCCTTTCGTGGTCACGTATACTGGCAGTGGGTTATTTGAAGTACAGCCACCTGGGTCGTAGCAGCCCGGTCTTGCATGAGGAATCAGCACTAACTGCTTATTTGGTCTTCACTTCGGGCACATGCTCTGATTTTAATGATTTTAGCTGGGTTCTGTCCTGTACCAGCCCTCTGCAGGACAAAGTTGAAAGTGTTGGGATAAGGAGCAGTTGCCTGTTTAAATAGACGGCTGGCTCACCTCCATACTATGGTGACAGACAATTCTGTGGGGCAGAGGAACTTTACTTCCAAATTGGATTTTAAATGTGCCAACTAAAGGTGGGAAAAGAGATGATAAGGTGCCAGAGTTGCAGATGGTCTCACTCCCATTGGCAATCAGTCACCAATACATGACAAGATCAGTAGCATTTATGTCCCTGAGTCACTTAGCTACACCGTCCAAACCTCAGTCTGAGAAATCTCTCTGAAGAGCATCTAGAGCTCTGACTGAAAACTTGTTGATGATATAGGCAGCATGTTGGCTCAGTAGTTATCATTGCTGCCTCACACAGCCAGGGACCTGGGTTTGTCGGACAGTTGTTGCAGACTTAATGGGCCAAATGGCCTCTTTCCACACTGTAGGGCCTTGATTCTATGATAACCAGTGGGATAATCCTCACCAGACAAGATGGTTGATCATGCAACATGTGCCCTTTTTATTGATGGGCATGAGACCACATGCTATCCTCCCACCCAGTTGTCCCAGGAGCATGTTTGGTATAGAAATACAACACCTTACCAATGAGCCTCCTGGATAGCTATCATCACATGACCTCCACCATGCATCACACTCACCATAGGCATCAATCTTACAGCCAGCTCAATAAGTATAGAGTGCAGGCTACATTATATTCATTGCAGAGTTAGGCTTGTGATTATAGTTTGGGTCAAGGTTATTTAGCATGGTGTCAGAGTTGAGCTGAGATTGAGTATTGAACAGCTGAATAGAAGTTGTGCTACTAAAATGGGAACACAGGGATGTGCAGAGCTGCTGAAATCTGCTAAAATTCACAGGGACCCACAGAAAAAGAGCAAATAAGTCACAGATGAAAGTGTCGGGTGGGCCACACAACGTTTATCACTTTTCTTTCTCCAGGTTGAAATTATAAGTGATATGGAAGTGAACTGGCAGGTTTTTACACTGGCAATGGCAAAGTTATGAAATTGCAACAGATTTAATGAACAAAGTTGGAGTAGCTATGAGTAGTTACATTCTTATCACAGTTAAGGAGAGGTTGTTACAAAGTATATTCTACCATAAATCTCTTGAAAGAATCAAAGAATGACTGCTGAAATTTTAAAAGAAGTTTTTAAAATCTAAGCAAAATGCAACTTATGAACAGTTGATTTAACATCAGCGATTAAGGCAAAAACAGAGCCTATTAATTAAAATGTGACTGCATTAGCACAGCATACAGATTTCTGTGAAAGTGGGCACTTGAAAGGGGACCTCATCAAAGGCAGAGCTGTCTTTTGCTTAAAAGGTCCTGCAACTACTTAGAGAATAGATTCTGACTCTCAAGAAAATTAGAAATGAAGCTCTAAGTTTGCAAATCAACAGCTGCAGCACAAATGGGGCAACGGATGAGCATGCTTACAATGTAGAAAAGTGAATCAGACCTGTGCATTATTTAACTAAACAGCTCAAATCCATCTACTGTGTTGGCAATCAGCCTTGACTGTACAAGTGTACCAAGTTAGAGCAGTCTAACAAATATCCAGTGAGAGGCCAGGAGAAAGATTGAGACCAAAAGGCAAATTGTTTACGTTGCTGGCGACATCACATAACACACAAAAAAGAATCTGGAATGGGGAAGAATGTTTGACCTGTAAAATGCTGAACCACTTAGGAAGCATCAAGCCTATAAACACTGTAGAGGCAACTATTACAGAAACATCAGCCAATAATTTTGACAAATTCAACAGGGGCACCAGAGTAATGTCGGCTGAGAGAAGATTCAGGTGATTCAATTGGCAACATCAAGTTTAAAGAAGAACATGGTTGTAACTACTGCAATGAAGCAAAAAAAAATGTGTTGCTGGAAAAGCGCAGCAGGTCAGGCAGCATCCAAGGAGCAGGAGAATCGACGTTTCGGACATCAGCCCTTCTTCAGGAATCCCGAAGAAGGACTTATGCCCGAAATGTCGATTCTCCCGCTCCTTGGACGCTGCCTGACCTGTTACGCTTTTCCAGCAACACATTTTTCAGTTCTGATCTCCAGCAGCTGCAGTCCACACTTTCCTCTATTGCAAGGAAGACAGCATAGAGTCATAGAGTCATGGAAATGTACAGTACAGAAACAGACTCATTCATGTCAACCAGATATCCTAAATTAATCGAGTCCTGTTGGCTAGCATTTGGCCCATACCCATCCAGATGCCTTTTAAATGTAGTAATTATTCCAGCCACCACCACTTCCTCTGACAGCTCATTCCATACAAGCACCACCCTCTGCATGAAAAAGTTGTTCCTTAGCTCCCTTTTAAATGTTTCATCTGTCACTTTAAACCAATTCTCTGTAGTTTTGGACTCTCCTACCCCAGGGAAAGGCATAATCTCAGAGAAAAAGGTTGCCCATTTAAGCTGGAGATAAGGAGAAACTTCTTCTCTCATAAGGTAATGAATCTGTGGAATTATTTACTGCAGGGGACAGTCAAGGCTAGGGCATTCAGTACACTAAGCTAGTTACAAATCAATTCTTACAGAAACAAGAATTGAAAAATGTAAGAGTTTCAGAGTATAAGAGTCTGTATAACGAATAAATGGTCTGACTATCCTTCTGGATTTTGCAGTGATATTACCTTATGTTTAGGTGCTCTCAACTTGCATGAATGTTGAAATTTCATTTGCTGTTCACTTGTTATTGTACTAATGATCTTTCATGCCATCATTATCCAGGCTTATTGTTTGGATGCCTTTTGTGTGCATTTGGAATGCTGCTTGTTTCCCTGAATTGGCTTCAGTTCTACCTCAATGATGCTCCATTTATGTCTTTGTAGGACCTCGGCTGACAGCACACTTTGGACACCTCCATGACTAACTAGGTTCTTTGGCTGAGATGGAGGAGAAAGTGAGGACAGCAGATGCTGGAGGTCAGAGCTGAAAATGTGTTGCTGGAAAAGTGCAGCAGGTCAGGCAGCATCCAAGGAACAGGAGATTCGACGTTTCGGGCATAAGCCGTTTCCTGAAGAAGGGCTTATACCCGAAACGTCGAATTTCCTGTTCCTTGGATGCTGCCTGACCTGCTGCGCTTTTCCAGCAACACATTTTCAGCTTTGGCTGAGATGTATACCTCTGACTTTCTGTCCTACCAGTTAACAATTTCTGCACTTGCATGCTAGTCATGTAACATCTTCAATCCCCTCTTATTTTTTCCTGTATCTCTGAGAATCTACACAGCTAATGGATTGTCAAATATGATGATGGCTGCTGGTGATGTCCAGAGGTGCTAGCTCTTAGGTGCAACATAGCAATATGAAAACCCTGTTTTATCAAGCTCTGCTTTATGAGGTGTGCTTTGATCATGTAAACCATTCATTTGGTGAAGCCATTGGATCTGGGATAATGTAGTGAGATAGTCCCATAGCACACATGTCCTTGAAATATCTGTTTGCATATTGTGCACTGAGCAGGCAGAGTATTGCACTCACTGAGTCTACCACCATATCTGCCTGAATGCCCTTTAACAGCCTGGCAATCAAAAATTTAGAAAAGCAGTTGGGAAGTAGGAGAAAATCATCACCATGTATTGTAAATAAATCTGGAACAATTTTCAATCAAGGGACTGACAAAATCTTATGAGTGTGTGTAGGTTCGTGGTGTTGCTTGGTGATTCTGGCATGCCTCACACATCGCCATTGCCTTCCCTGTCACTATTAATCCTGGTCAATACACACTACCCAGTGCCAAGCATATTGTTCATTCTATCTCTATGTGTTGCTGATGTAGCTGTAACAATAGACTCTGGTGAAGATCTTTTGGGACAGGCAATTGTTTCTCATGACACTTTCAGTGATACTAAGTCAACACTGTGGCCAACAGTATTTGAGGGGGAGAGAAAGTGAGGACTATAGATGCTGGAGATTAGAATTGAAAAGTGTGGCACTGGAAGACCATAGCAGGTCAGGCAGCATCCAAGAAGCAGGAGAATCGACGTTTCAGGCATAAGCCCTTCATCACGAAGGGTCTGGCAACTCTTTTCTTGTCTCAGATAATGCTGTTAAGATAACTTTCCATAGCACTGGAAGTCATGGATTGTTACCTGGTTCTTTCTGAACATGATCACATTTCTACTGAGTAAATTCCATCAGATTGACCTGAAGCACATCTTCCACCTTGACATCCATACCCTCTACTTTGACTCCAGCATATGGTTTGTGCCAAATCATTTGTGATGGTTTGTGACTGGTTTCTATCATCAACTGTTTACTTAATGGGTATGTAAGGAATTTTGTGATACCAAATACCAGAGTAAGTGTTTTACACAACTCTGTATTGGAAGAGTTGAATAGTAATTGCAGTAGACTACCTGACTGAAATGCAACTGATTTGGCATCGTGCTTGATGCACAGCCCGTGCCCTTTCCAAGATGCATCATTTTCAGAGATTATCTTCCTCCTTTAGTCATGGTGCTGAAGGATACATGTTTCTGCTGACAGTACTTGAGTAATTTGAAGATTGGCATTGGTCCTCCTGTCACTTATATGGGCATCTTTCCTCAAGAGAATTCTCAACAACAATGCTTTATCAGAAAATTGATTTTTGTATGGTGCTAGGACTTTAAAATTCTGGTACATTTCTGCAGATCTTCCTTGTCTGGGGGAGCAGGTACCTGTTGTGCATCTTTCACTTTCTCTGTGTCGAAAAGGATCCCACGCTCTGGATAGATAGAGCCCAAAAAGCTGAACCAATCTTATTCACCCAGCACTTGGTGCTATTGAAAGATGAGACCTTCACAATGAGCTGTTGGCCAACAGGAAAACAACATCATCAGCAGCATCTAATGTATATCAAGGAATTCCTTCTATAACTCTGTAACTCTGTTCATGCGCTGCTTGAGCAGACTGACAGATAGATGCATAGGTCATCTCTGGAGGTGAGAACTTCCAAACGTTGTTACGAAAGTAGTGATTTCTGGAGATATTTGAGATGGCATTTATGCAGGTATCAAGCATAATCCTTGCCTTTGCTGCCAGTATGATGATCATTGTTGCTGTTTTATTTGATTCTATCCAACTGTAATCTCAGGCGATATATTTGGAACCAAAATTTCTTGTGTTGGCGAGTGTGTGTTCTTTTGCAAGACATGATTTTCATAGATGCTGAAACTTGGAACAGCTTCTGGATGGGTTGCATTCTGCTTTCTGGCTATTGCTCAACATTAACTGGGATAGTCATTGTAAGAAACGTTTGGAGGAAGTGGGATTCTTAAACTGCATCCAGGATGTGGAGGCCCTACAAGAGTGGGGTGATCCTGGACTTAAGTTTAGGTAACAAAACTTGGCAAGTGGTTGAAGTATCAGTGGAGGAGCATTTACGGCCAGCATTCATAACTCCATCAGATTCAAGATTGCTATTGAAAAGGACAAGAATGGGCCTGAAATCAAATCTTTAACTGGAGGAAAGCTGATTTTAATAAGATGTGACATGATTTGGTCAGAGAGGACAGGGAGCAAATATTTTAGGTGACTCTGTGTCAGAACAGTGGGATGTAATCAGGAAAATAATATGAAGAGCACAGAGCGAACGTGTTCCAATAAAGAAAAATGGTGGGAACCGTTAAATCCTGTGAACCTTGAATATCAAGAGATATTACAGCACTGGATTAAGAGAAAAAGAGAGGCATATGGTAGATACAGAGGCTTAAAATAGCATAGGCCCCACGTGAGCTTAAAATGTGCAAGAGGGGACTTTAAAAGGTTAGGAGAGATAGAAGGGGATTTGTAAAGAAACTGGTAGGTAAAATAAAGGAAAATCCTAAATTATTTTCAAGTGGATTAAGCATAAGCATAAAAGATGGTGCTTTGGAAAGTGCCAAAAGGTAACAAAATAATAACCAGCTCTATTTTTCAGTCAGATGGCTCAGCCTCTGAAAATTCATAGTTATTGCCCCTTTCATAGCACCTATTGACAAACTGATCAATTGACTTTTTTCTGTAAGGCATCAACTTTAGATGGTGAAGCTGATTTTCCAGCATTTCCCATAGCTTAGCAGGATCTCTCTGGTCCCATGAGATATATCTGAAATATTGACTCTCCACAATCTCTTATTTCCCATTGCAATCTTTATTTTCACTGCTTGCTTAACTGGTTCTGCAACATGTAAATCTAAAAACCATAGCTCCAGCCTTAAAAGCTGAAATTCAAATAGGACATCTGTGGACTTGTGAATCATACAACCTTCTGATGTCCCCTGTATTTTGCAAATGCCATCAATGTCTAGGGGATTTATAGTAGCCTTATAAGGCAGGTTGCTCTGAATGGAAATCTAGCAATGTTGCTGCTGATTTAAAAACAAGTTCTGTTTCTGGCTGAGGCTTGACTATTTTTTTAAACAATTCAAGTACTCACTGTGTACGTAGCAACTTCTTTTCTAGAATCCCATTGTAAATACATGTCTACATAGCTTTGTTTCTACCTGAGGCCTTTTCCTCAGATGCTTGTATCTCTGTCTTGCTTTTGAAGAAAAATCACCAGTGTTGATCACAATGTCGTATTTTCAAATGTTTTTGGTACCACAGATTAAGTCGCATGAACTGAACTTATTTGAAAATTTTGGACAGATTTATTTACCAGCTCTGAAGATAACTTTCAGTTACTATGTATGTAAACTCCTGTTAGCTTTCTTTTGTTGCATTGGTCATATGGATGTATCCTGGTCCATGGCTGTTTGGAATACTTAGCTCTGAAAGCAACAACACAGCCTGCCTCGTTTGCTTGAGAGTCTAATCTCCAAAAGCATCCTCATTTCCCTTCGATGACATGTAAAATGTATATGTTCTCTTGTCATTTCCTTGGAGACAAAACACATTGGTGAAATGGAATGGCAGACTCCGATAATGACTTGTTTTTGGGCCCTGTCTTGGATGGAGCAGCAGCGAAGACCAAAGAAGTATTCATTTAAAGGAGGAGACTCCCAGACTTGAACAATTACAGAATCACAGAATTGCAGATGGAGGCTATTCAGTCTGCACTGGCTTTCTGAGCATTTTAACTTAGTGCTCATCTCCTACCTTTTCCGCACAACCCTGCACACGGTTTGCATTTAACTAATCATTCAGTGCTCTTTTGAATGTCTCAATTGAACCTGCCTCCAATGTTTCCAGGCAGTATGTTCAATACCTTAACTACTCATTGTGTCAGTGGGCTGAATAGTAGCAGATAGAGTTTAACTTGCATAAATGCGAAATATTGCATTTTGGTAAAACAAACAAAGGCAAGACTTATACAATTGAAAGCAGGGCCTTGGGTAGTGTTGTAGAACAGAGAGACCTGGCAGTTCAGGTAATTATTCTTTCACATTTATATCACATACAGATTGGGCAGTTAAGAAGGTGTTTAGCACACTTTCCTTCATCACTCAGACCTTTGAGTATAGGCGTTGGGATTTTATATTGAGGTTGTACAGGACATTGGGGAGCACAATGTCCAGTTCCAGTGTCCCTGTTATAGGAAGGACATTATTAAGCTGGAGAGGGTTCAAAAGCGAGTTACAAGGCTGTTGGCACAACGTTTAAAAGACATTTAGGTAAGTACATGAATGAGAAATGTGTGGAGGGATATAAGCCAAGCTCAGGCAGGTGGGACCAGTGTAGTTTAGGACTATGGTCAGCTGAACCAAAGTGTTTGTTTCTGTGCTGTATGACTCTGTGAGTCCATGAAAAAGTGTTTTCTCACCTCCCATTAGCTCTTTTACAAAACACTTTCAAACTGTGCCCCTTGGTTCTCAATCTGTTTATGAGTGGAGTTTTGAAAAGTTTAGTAAATCTCCTCTTATCCCTCTTATCTCCAAGGACATATGTCCCAACTTGTCCAGTCTATCCTCATTACTGACATGTCTCTGGAATCATTCTTACTTCCAATGGGTTCATTCACATCCTTCTTATAGTGCGGTGCCCTGAAAGGGAGGACGAGGAAAGAAAATTCTCACTCTGCTTTCTGTCTGATTTTCTCTGACCTGGGGGCAAAGGTGATAGATGAGAAGAACCAAGCGCAGTTTGAACATTTTGCTGGAGGTGAAGAAACAAAGACCTCTCCATTCATTCCAGGACAGGAGTTTCTCTTTCTATAGGTCGTGGCATCACCTCAGTGCTTGCTGTGATGCGAAGCGTGCCATAAATGGTAGTACTTGGAGGTGTTGTAGAACAGAGGGACTTAGGGTGCAGATACACAATTCTTTGAAGTTTGCTTCACATATAAACAGGGTGGTTAAAAGGTATTTGGTGAGCTTACTTTCATTGGTCAGTCCTTTGAGTATGAGAGTTGGGAAGTCATGTTGATGTCATAACGCACATTGATGAGGTCTTTTCTGGAATACTGTGTCTCGTTCTGGTCACCCAGTTATAGGAAGGATGTTATTCAGCTGGAAAGGGTTCAGAAGAGATTTACCAGGGTGTTGCTGGGTGTGGAAGGTTTGAGTGATAAAGAAAGGCTGGAACTTTTTTCACTGAAGCATAGACGGTTGAGAGGTGACCTGAAAGAAGTTTACAGAATAATGAGAGATATTGATAGAGTTTTCCCCAGGATGGGGGATTTCAAGGCTAGGGGGCATACTTTTAAGGTGAGAGGAGAGAGATTTGAAAAAATCATGAGAGGCAAATTTTTTTACACAGAGGGTGGTTTAAATGTGGCATGAACTTCCTGAGGAAGTGGTGGTTGTGGGTATAATTGCAACATTCAAAAGGCATTTGGATAGGTAAATGAATAGGAATGGTTTGGAGGGATATGGGCCAAGAGTAGGTAGGTGGGACTAGTTTAATTTGGAATTATGTTTGGCATGGACTGATTGGACCGAAGGGTCTGTTTCTGTGCTGTATGACTCTATGAATCTATTTGGACTCCATCAGAAAGCAGGTACACAACCAGATAACAGAATAAACAGTCAAGGCAAGACTCAGAACACTCAATAAACACTCTGATTTACAGGCCTAAATGAAAGGACACTCTCCTTTCACAGACGATCTCTGCCATTAAGAGGCAATTGAAAATTCTTGATCTCTCTCTCTCTCTCTCTCTCTTTCCAGTAATTTATTTTGAAAGACTAGATCATTACTTACTAACTGTAGCAGAAAGTTTTCTTCAGCTGATTATTCATTGTAACCCTGCAGTTTTGAAACTTTGAACATGAAACAAAGACATTTCGCCATCCAACAAAATAATGCTCTGGTGTGAGGGCTGAATGTGAGACCACTGCAACTTTTCTAGCTTCTCATTTACAATCTACACAAATAATCATGCTGTTTGACTGTGGAAGAAAACGGAATTTTAATTCATTCACCTCACTGTGGTTGTTTAACCATGCTAATTCTTATTGAGTTCTGAACTATTCGAGGCTATTTCTCTATTCAACTTTAAACATTCTCAAAGCATTCCCAAGGCTTCATGAACTCAGCGATCTGTGGTCTTGTCAGTTTTTGTTGAATAAACACTTATGATTCCATGGCTTCCTGATGGATTTCACTTGCAACCTCTAGCTGTCACCCTTACAGTTATATAGTTTTCCACATTGAGTATTAACGTGGTCCACTTTGGATTTCAGATTGCTTTCTCTATGGATAATTTCTTGTTTGCTACTCAAGATGGTTACGTAGCATTTTGATGGGCCTTTGCTGAGGGGTGATGTGTTTCTTCTCTAAACCGGTCTCGCTCACATTGATGTTCTCCGTGCATGTTTGTGGGGTTTGTTGTGTGTTACGTCTGTCTGTGCAGGTCTGGCATCACCCACCTCTGAGTTAGGCTTCAATAGTCTGGAATTTGTTTTCAAGTTCTGAGACCTGAAGATCTTCTTCAGAATCTATAATTCTTCACATCTCAGATTCTGCATCCACTTCATGGACTGGAGAAGTATCTGAAGCTTCACTTGCTTTCGTTGTTGATTGAACGAGCACGTGGTAACTTCTTCCTTACTTTCTCTCGATGATCTGGCCATGTCATTACAACAGTAATTTCTGTGGCTGCATCTCCCAAGTGAGTTCTGTGCAATAAGTAGGCAATTTTACTTCTTTCTTTTCTTTTTAATGAAAGAACTGATTGTCTTCAAAATAAACAACTGGGTCATCAGGAACAGAATCTACTGAATGCAAAAGTACAATGAGGCTGAAGTTTTAAATTTTAGTAAGTGAACAGCTTGAGTATTGGCTTCCTTCTCTGTAAATATCTCCTCAAAGGGTAAATCATTGCCTGGATTGCTGACTTATGGCTGAACGCTGTCTTGTTTTATGACTTGCTTTCCCATTGTTTCCAGTTTCTGTTTTGAGAGAAATACTGGGTTTGTCCAGCAAAAGTATTACTTTCGCTTCTGTAATACTTTACCTGGTGTAGCCTATTGCTAACCACGTACTCTGCCATGGGACTTCTATTTCACTGTCTCGTTGAGCTTTCCCATTCTATAGGTTAGTACCTGAACGTGCCTTGAAGAACATTGCTAGGGGCTTTGATCACTTGTGAGGCTCACTTCAGCTAGTTTCCCCACCTTTGGGCTTGGATCACTGGCCTGGCCTGAGAGTATACATGGATTATAGGCCTTACCATCCACGTTTGCTTCTGTGTTTCTGGTCACCATTGTGAGTGACTAGCAGCTAGCTTGATTGGACTAACTATAGACAGAGGATGATAAAAAAGGACATTTCATTAGTTGGCCCACAGATCCAGGCTCCAGTTTCATGCAATCTTTTGCCACATTGATGTAGCTCCTTTTGCACATGCAAGGAAGAGAGTGTATTTGTTGTCTACTAATTAAAGCATGTTTAAAGTTACACACAACCACCTGTGGTCTCTCTATTTAACTTACATTGTAGTCAAGTGTACCACATGTCAGATCTCTTGGCTTCATTCTTTATTTCCAAAATTTATATCGTTTACAGGATGCACTGCAGAAGTTTGCCAAAGATCCATAGATAGCACCTTTCAAATCTACAACCACTTTCACCTAGAAGGTCAAGGGCAGCAGATATATGGTAACACCATCAGCTGCAAGTTCTTCTCCAAGACATTAGCTTTTCTGACTTGAAAATGTATTACCCTTCCTTCAGTGCTGCTGGATCGAGATCCTGGAATTCCCTCCCTAACAGTGTTATGCATTTACATAGACCAAACGGACTGCAACAGTTCAAAAAGGGAGATCACCATCACCTTCACAATGGCAACTCGGAATGGCCAATAAATGTTGGCGCAGCCAGCAATGCATATGTCCCAAAAGTGAATTATAAAAAGGTTAATGGAGGTTAGCCTCTGGATTCCTGGCCTGAACTATGTCATAGCATCTAAACGGATTGATACCTCTGTTTATATAAATCATTTCTCTGCCATTTACTTTAATCTCTGTATCCTGGGTGTGTACTGTAAAGAAAGTCATTTTTTTGTAGTGGGTTTCTCATATCCACTAGGAAGAATTCATCCTGGTCCTCTGTGTCTGTACAGCTGTGCCCTTTGATTATCTTTCTGTGTTGCTGCGGCTCCAGCCTAACCCTAGTTTCTGTCTTTGCCCGCACAACTCTCTGAAATGGATTGGCTTGGGTTCCTGCCAGTGACTTGGACCAAGCCCTGGATCTTCACATGCTTGCAGTTGTTGTGCTTCTTTTTCCCTTGATCTCTGTAAATACTTTCGCTTCTGTAATACTTTACCTGGTGTGGCCTATTGATTTCTTCCTGTTGCTAACCACGTACTCTGCCATGGGATTTCTATTTCACTGTCTTGTTGAGCTTTCCCATTCTGTAGGTTAGTACCTGAACGTGCCTTGAAGAACATTGCTAGGGGCTTTGATCACTGGTGAGGCTCACTTCAGCTAGTTTCCCCACCTTTGGGCTTGGATCACTGGCCTGGCCTGAGAGTATACATGGATTATAGGCCTTACCATCCACGTTTGCTTCTGTGTTTCTGGTCACCATTGTGAGTGACTAGCAGCTAGCTTGATTGGACTAACTATAGATAGAGGATGATAAAAAAAAGGACATTTCATTAGTTGGCCCACAGATCCAGGCTCCAGTTTCATGTAATCTTACGCCACATTGACGTAGCTCCTTTTGCACATGCTTAGTGACTGTGCCCTAGGTAACATCACAAGTCTCTTTCCTCTATTCCTGCCTACTCCAATAGGATCAGTGCAATCAAGCCAACATTTAGATTTGAAGAAGCACCACAAAATAGATTTTTTCTGATTGATATTTGTGGAACATTACTGGACACAAATTAGATACCGCATTTACAAATTGCAAAAATTTGCCCTTAAATCTCCCAGAGTAATTCTGAGACTGCCATAAGTCAAGACATATTGGTGGAATGGCTACATTGATCTGCAATTTCTGTATCATTAATTTAGCAGGAGGAGTTCATACAAAATGTCATACAGCATGGAAACAGACCATGTGAACATAATCCCAACCAAACTAGTCCCATCTGCCTGCTCCTGGTCAATAACCCTCCAAACCTTTCCTATGCATGTACATATCACGTTTAAAAGACACTTAGATAACTGTGACCCACATCTACCACTTTCTCCGCACACCACCTTCTGTGTAAAAATTTTGCCCCTCATGTCTTTTTGAAAATCTCTCTCATCTCACCTTATGTGCCCCTTATACTCAATTAATGCACAAAGGAATGTTAGACTATCGATGCCTTTGCTTGTGAAGATCTATATAAGAATGTGGTTCTATGAATATTCTGATAACAGACATTATATTCGGCAGTTTTAATCCCGTACTCATTATGCTAGTTCCACACAATAGCTTGATTTGGGATTCCCATATGGACACTGTATGCGCACTGTTTATTGCAACTGAAGCTTTCATTAGATTCCATTCACACCAGCCAACTGCAGTGGGTTAAGCTTCAGTAGAGCTGCAGCTAAACTTTGTAAAATACGTTTTAGGAAACAAGTAGGTGCTGCCTCCAGAGAAAGCCCATCTTCAGAACAGGAGCCATTGCAGGATTCTGAGAATTCCAGCTATTAAAGTATTTAGAGCTGCAAAAGGAAACCTGTACTCATTTTGTGCATTCGACTCAATGACTAATGCAAGCCAGGATTCAGCACATTACAAAGTGAGGACTGCAGATGCTGGAGCTCAGAGTGGAGAGTATGGCGCTGGAAAAGCACAGCAGGTCAGGCAGCATCCAAGATGCAGGAGAATCAACGTTTCGGGCATAGGCCTTCATCGGGAATGAGGCTTGTGGACTGGGAGGGCTGAGAGGTAAATGGGATGGGGGTGGGGCTGGGAGGAAGGTAGCTGAGAATGCAATAGGCAGATGAAGGTGAGGGAGAAGGTGATAGGTCGGAGAAGTGGGTGGAGCGGATGGACGGGAAAGGTGATGGACAGGTGCCGAGCTGGAAGCCTGGGATTGGGACTGGGATAAGGGGGGAGGGGATATGAGCAAACTGGTGAAATCCTGGACCGTGTGGTTGCATTCTTCCCCCAGGCATCGGGTGGTAACAGTTTGCTGATAGAGGAGACCCAGGACTTACATGTCCTTGATGGAGTGGGAGGGGGAGTTGAAGTGTTCAGTCACAGGGCAGTGGGGTTGGTTGGTGCCGGTATCCCAGAGATATTCTTTGAAATGATCCGCTAGGAGGCATCCAGTCTCCCCAATGTAGAGGAGACCACATCGGGTGGAACAGATACAGTGGATTACATTGGTGGAGGTACAGGTAAATTTCTGTCACATGTGGAAGGATCATTTGGGGCCTTGGATGGACGTGAGGGGAGCGGTGTTGGCGCAGGTTTTGCTCTTCCTGCGTTGGCAAGGGAAGGTGCTGGGAATGAGGTGTGGGCTGGTCGGGGTCAAGGACCTGACGAGGGAGTCGCGGAGGGAATGGTCTGTTCAGAATGCTGATGGGGTGAGGAGGGAAATATACTTCTGATGGTGGGGTCCATTTGGAGGTGGTGGAAGGTGAGGAGGTTCCTGTCCTTCTGGCATTGGAAGGGGTGGGTTCAAGGGCAATGTGGGAAGTGGAGGAGGGCATCGTTGACCATGTGGGGAGGGCAATTGCGATCTTGGAAGAAGGAAGCCATCTGGGATTTTCTAAGATGGAGTTGGTCATCCTGGGAACAGATGTGGCAGAGACGGAGGAATTGGGAATAAGTGATAGCATTTTTACAGGAGGTAGGGTGGGAGGAGGTGTAGTCTAGGTGGCTGTGGGAGTTGGTGGGCTTGTAGTAGATGTCCATAGTTAGTCGGTCATTGGAGATGGAGATGGAGAGGTCCAGGAAGGGGAGGGAGGTGTCAGAGATGGTCCAGGTGAATTTGAGGTCAGGGTGAAAGGTGTTGGCGAAATTGATGAACTGTTCAACGTCCTTGCGGGAACACAAGGTGGCGCCGATACAGTCATCGAGGTGGCCGAGGAACAGGTGAGGGGTGGTGCTAGTGTGACTGCGGAAGATGGACTGTTCCACATACCTGATAAAGAGGCAGGCATAGCTGGTGTCCATGCGGGTGCCCATAGCTACCCCTTTGGTTTGGTGGAAGTGTGAGGATTGGAAGGACCAGTTCAGCCAGGTGGATGAGGGTATTGGTGGAAAGATACTGGTTGGGACACCTTGAGAGGAAGAAATGGAAGGCTTGGATGCCTCCGTCATGACAATTGGAGGTTTGGAGGGACTGGATGTCTAAGGTGAAGGTGAAGGTGAAGTGTTAGGGGCCAGGGAAATGAAAGTCTTGGAGGAGGTGAAGGGTGTGGGAGTTCCTGGACTAGGGGGGATAGAGCAATGTCAAGGTATGCAGAGATCAGTTCGGTGGGACAGGAGTGGGCTGAGGCAATGGGTCAATCGGGAAGTCAGTTTTGTGAATCTTTGGTAGGAGGTAGAAATGGGTGGTGAGGGCTTCACAGACAATGAGGTTGGAGGCTGTGGAAGGAAGATCCCCTGGGGTGATGAGGTTGTGGATGGTTTGGGAGATGATGACTTGGTGATGGGAGGTGAGGTCTTGGTCAAGGGGGCAGTAGGAGGAGGTGTCTGTGAGTTGGCATCCGGCTTCAGCGGTGTAGAGGTCAGGTGCGCCAAGCTACTACAGCACTCCCCTTGTCTCTGGGTTTGATGGTGAGGTTAGGATTGGAACAGAGGGAGTGGAGGGCTATGCAGCCCTGTTTAGTACAAATAGTCATTTTATTTCAAGCTTTCCCCCCTACTGTCCTGACCTGCAGGCACTGACCCTTGCCAAGATACAGTTTTTTTTGTTTAACCAGCGCTGGATGCCTTCAACTATCTCAGCTAAATTATGAATGTTTTGTGTATGAGTGTCAACTAAGTATATGGAGCAATACAAGCACAGCCCAATCTCACTACTATCCACCATCCACCCATACAGCTGAATTTTACCAACCCAATGGAGGCTAGAGTGAATACTGAGTGCTCATCATCTTCCTCCAGCAAGGCCACTTTGTCAGCAATGAGGAGGTGACAGGTGGCTCTCTAGCCCAGGGGCCAAGTGAATCACTTAGTTGGCCAATTTGGATCTCTTAATGGAACCACGTGGAGTGGATATCTCAGAATGAGAGAAGGTTTCATGGAGGCAGCCAGAATTTGGACGCCTTTCTGTATCACACCCACTGAGTAGAGGAATGCACTATGTATTGGAGGCAGGAAGAGCTCAATAGGTGAGTAAATATGATGTTGCTTCCTTGACAGTTCATCGTAAAATGCTCTAGCTTGAGGTTGATTTGTATTTGCTACCGTTAGTGATGGAAGTGCTGCAGTTGGAATATGTAAATGACCAATATTCCTTAATTGTTACTTGTGACAAGTTGCAAGCTGCAAAGTGAAGGAACAGCATTGTAAATGCGGCAAAGTCTTTAGATACATTAGCTCAGAGGTTAGCACTGCTGCCTCACAGCACCAGGGACCCAAACTCGATTCCAACCCTCGGGCGACTGTCCGTGCGGAGTCTGCACACCTCCCAATGCCTGCATGTTTCTCTTCCGGTGCTCAGGGTCTGTCCCACAGTCGAAAGATGTGCAGGTGAGGAAGGTTGGCCATGCTAAATTGCTCATAGTGTCCAGGGATGTGCAGGCTAGGTGCATTAGCCATGGGAAATGCAGGGTTACAGGGTAGATCTGGGTGGATGCTCTTCGGAGGGCTAGTGTGGACTCGATGGGCTGAATGGCCTGCTTCCACACTGTAGGGATTCTATGATTCCTATAGATTATCTACTAAATAAGTCCAATTCACATTGAGCTAGCCTGTCAATATTGTACAATGTGACATTCAGAGACAAAAGATTTAAACTTTCCATATGGCTTTCATTCGTTTTTTTTTACAGATAACTGAACTATCGATTTGGCTGTTTGAAGAGTTTGATAGCTATGACTGCTGTCAAAAGCTCAAATGGATTCTGAAGTTTAAAGTTTGTTTGTTCAGCTGTGTAGAGTTTGAGCTTGATGGTGCATGACTTGTAGGGAAATTGACATTTCATGATAATTTCAGTTAGTCTAATACTACATTATTCTGCTTAATTGCAATATAGATTTTCATACTTAGCCTCACTGGTCCAGGACATGCATCATGGTTCTGAACAGAACAAAGATAACACAAAAGTATGCTTCAAAATTACAGGATAATGTCAGAGGCCGCTGTTGAGAACATTCCCATTTCACTGAGCCAGATTGCAAGAACTGCTAAACTTCAAGACTGAATGAAGCAAATTAACATCTTTTCAGTTTATTAAGTCCTTACCAGGAAGAAAGGAGGCAGTGAGGGTGTTACTGGGGGAATGTGGGGAAGAAAAACATAATAACAGCCATGCTCTGCAGTGGCTTTGATTTAATTTGTAATGTCTTAGAAGAGTAGCAATTAGTCTTAACTAAACCTAATCTCTGTATTTGTGTTAGCTTTGTAACAATGGGTGTTTAAAACTGTAATGGTATAATCTTCAGAGCTGCATTATTTGAAGCCATTTATTGACTGAATGTATAAGGATGTCTCACTACTTCACCCTTTGGGCATAGTCTGCATTACAATTTGCTTATCCAAATACTTTGTGATCCTATGTGTTACTCTTGCATATTTTTGAAGTTATAAACATACTTTTCAAATATATCCTGTCTTCAAAAATAAGAAACTCACTCCAGACACCCGCAAACTGACAGATAAAATAAATCATCTAACAAGAGACTGGAAAATGAGGCACCATGGAACCATTGAGAGTGTTCGGATTAGCTTGTACAGGCTCGTTGGGCAGGAAGAATGCAGACAAGACAAATCACAATGTTTCTTAGTGTCAGAACTTGATTTGGGGTCTGATCTGCTGGTAGCTAACCTCATCAAGTCACTCACTCCCTCATGCTGTCAGATGATAATTGCTAATTATTCTCTTGCATTCTAAACCTTTGCATGCATTAAGTTCTCTTGTGGGTGATGCTATTAATTAGATTCTCAAAAACTTTGGATTGCATGTCAATGGGACCAAACACACAAACGCAGACTTTCATTGAATCTTCAGTGGAGTATTATCTTACGGCCAGCCATCATTTACAGTATTTACGTCTAAATCCAACATGATCAATCATGTATGTGTTTGAAATTTTTGCAAGATCCTCAGCGAAATGGGTTGGATAGTCATGATGTTTAGATTAGATTAGATTAGACTTACAGTGTGGAAACAGGCCCTTCGGCCCAACAAGTCCACACCGACCCGCCGAAGCGCAACCCACCCATACCCCTACATTTATCCCTTACCTAACACTACGGGCAATTTAGCATGGCCAATTCACCTGACCCGCACATCTTTGTGACTGTGGGAGGAAACCGGAGCACCCGGAGGAAACCCACGCAGACACGGGGAGAACGTGCAAACTCCACACAGTCAGTCGCCTGAGTCGGGAATTGAACCCGGGTCTACAGACGCTGTGAGGCAGCAGTGCTAACCACTGTGCCACCGTGCCGCCCAATGTGGAGGTGCCAGTGTTGGATAGGGTTGTACAAAGTTAAAAATCACAACGCCAGGTTAGATCCAACAGGTTTATTTGGAAGCCCTGGCTTTCAGAGCGCTGCTCCTTCATCAGGTGATCACTGCCCGATGAAGGAGCAGCCCGCCGAAAGCTAGTGCTTCCAATTAAACCTGTTGGAAAATAAGCTGGTGCTGTGTGATTTTTAACTGGGTTGAATAACACTAACTCAACTTAAGTGAAGTATTTTAAGATATATAGCAATGCAAGCACTACCTTTCTTTAGTAGGGATTGACCACTCACCTAGTCTTCTTTATATCTAAATAAATAGGGAATATTGCTCCCCTAAAAGCTGATTTGATAGTAACAGGTGAATGTTTGGTGAACATTTACAACTTTCTTTACTTTCAGTTGTGCTGCACCCTAGTGATCAAAAAGAACTCTGCAACCTTTTGTCTGCTGGCTTTTGTTGCATGCACTCATTTATCTCTGCCTCGAGATTAGTTGACAGTTTACTATTTAAAAGAGATAATACCGGTGTATTGAGTTAGCAAACATTGTTTAATAAAGGCTTTAGAATCAGTACAAATTGGAGTATTCAGAATGCTAATATCTGGGGAGCCCTAGGTGACTGTGTGGATTTTGCATATTCTCCCTGTGTCTGTGTGGGTTTCCTCTGTGTGCTCTGGTTTCCTCCCACAGTCCAAAGATGTGCAGGTTAGGTGAATTGGCCATGCTAAATTACCCATAGTGTTAGGTGCATTAGTCAGAGGGAGATGGGTTTGGGTGTGTTACCCTTTGGAGGGTCAGGTGTGGACTGTTTGGGCTGAAGGGCCTGTTTCCACACTGTAGGGAATCTTTAAAAAAAATCTTGTGCAAGTACCGAACTTAAACATATTGAATTGACAATACAAATATTGCAAATGATACTTGTAGATGACATGATATTCTCTGAAAATGTTTAATGAAAGCATGTGTATACGTATTAGCTTGCCCCTGAGAATGCAAGCAGGCTAGGGATCTAGTTAATAGCACTATTTTCGAGACATTTTCAGGCTGCTGGCACATATGTAACGGTTCAGAAAAGTAAAGGAAACGTTTGAAGCTAATTTGTTCTCAATAAATAAAGCAGTGTGAGGAAGTGTCATTTGTTCATTATGTTGTATCATTATATAAAAGAGAGGGAGCTTTCCATTTTTATTGTGGCATTCATATCGTCAGAATGTCCTAAGCCTTTTCCAGTCAATAAAATACTTTTAAAGCGTAGCCACTTCTTTAATGTCGGAAGAATGGAATCCAAATTGTGCACAAAATTCAACAAACAGCAATGTGATAGTGACCAGCTAAGCTGCTTTAGTTGTGGGATAAGTATTTGCCAGGACACCTCTGCTCTTTTTTGAGATAGCACCCTGGGTTCTTCACTGTCCATTAGAGAAATATATGAGACTCCGGCTGAACATCTTATTAGAAGTGTGACACCTCTGATAATGTAGCACTTTTGTAGTACTGCCTTGGAGTAACAGCATAGATTTTGTACAAAACGCTAAGATACACCAATTGCATCATGAGATGTTGTTCAGTATGATACTTTTCTGTCAAATAACTGGATGTGGCATTTACTTTTCTGAAGTTTTCTTGATCCACTTCCAAAAATATTAGAGGAGCTATTATAAAAGGCTCGAATTTCTGACTCATATTACTATGACTGCAGATCCAAACTACTTTTATTGTGCAGTTAGACATTGGATAGTATAGCCCTGAAAATGCCTGAAAACTCCAGTTCCTGAATTCCTAATGGGAGTGACCAGCACTATTCTTTGCAAGAAAATATCTAACACGTGATGTATACTGCGTAATTCCAAATATTTCATATCGTGTATTGTAATTTTAGGTTTTTAGGCTTTGAATTAGTAACCTGTGGATTTTGTGTGTGTGTGAATTTAATAATTAACTTCTAAGCATTTCTGTAGCCATGGTGATTTCTTTTAAAATGGTTTTAAAGCCTGGCTTTAGAGCAAAGGATTTTTTGTGCACTGCTTTAAGTCCTTGAAAGAGAATGGTTGTATACATGAGTGTTTCTGAGAAGGGAAGGAAAGATATTGAACAAGGTTATCTTAGAGTGAATAGTTGGTGGTACCCTCAGACCATAACTGTTGGGATCAAACCTTGAAGAGAATACTTAAAGCTGAATAAATTGAAGCTCAGCTGGACAATAGCTCTAGGAAGAAATTATCTGGAGATCCAGACTATGAATCGAAGACACAAGTACCAATGTATTAGATACAAGGACATGCATGATTTTTTCAGGGTTTTGGGGACTATATAAGAGGTATGTGTCAGATATAATATAAAAACTGCTGCTCTTTGCAAAAGTTTTGGAAATAATGGAATCATGCTTTAACTGTGTGTTTGAAGATCTTTGAATTTGTAATATAAGTGGATAGTTTGGTTTATTATACTTTATCTCAATTCATTTTGTCAATGAACTTCTGTTTTTTTTGTTAAAAAAAATCTGCAGTATTGTGTGTTTGTGTTTCAGTGAGGGACCACTTTGTTAAAAGCAAAGCAAATCAAAATATGGTCTATCATGTCAGGTCTCAGTCTGGGATCCAACTTATCCAGTACAAACATCAGCTGGAATCGTAACGGAAGAGACAACGAGAGTAACCTTTATAAATGACACTTCTTCACCATAATATCCAGATTATCTGATAACTACATATAAGCTTCATATCACTAACAAGCTAGAAAAGGCCACCAAGTAATAAGTTAAATCCTATCAGTTCAGTGATATCAGGCAGAACTGTGAGCATTATCACTTGACACAAGCCATACATTCCTATCAAAATGAGACAGTTGTAGAAGTGGATTTTATTGAGGCAGCCTGGGCTGAATTTCTTATTTTTAGTTGTTAACTAGATCACAGAGAGCAAATAACTAATTTATGTCAGACATGACTAACCCTGTGACAAAAGAAAAGAAAAACGAAATGTAAATGAAAGAAGTGTCAAGATTAAAATAATCATAAGGAAATTTCTCAAACTTCCCCACTCTGCCTGATGTTACTTTGTCAGAAATACACTTGTAAACTGGATTTTCACTGGACACACGGCGAAGTAGCAGTGGAATGGATGGAATAGCCTTTGTGTCTTAGGAACACTTCCAATTATGTTGAAGTATATATCATTGAGCAGTTAGGACAAGGGCAGTCATGTTTTGAATGACCAGAATCTTGTTTAAGTTGTTCTAATTTAAAAATGAAAAAATGAAGTAAATGCATCTTGTAGATAGTACACAGCGCTGCTACTGAGCATTGGTGGTTGAGGTAATGGATGTTTGTGGATGTGGTGCCAATATAGTGGGCTGCTTTGGCCTGGATAGTTTCTTGGGTTTTACTGGAACTGCACTTATCACTCATTTCAACATTACAAAGTTAAAAATCACACAACACCAGGTTATAGTCCAACAGGTTTAATTGGAAGCACACTAGCTTTTGGAGCAACGCTCCTTCATCAGGTGGTTGTGGAGGACACAATTGTAAGGCACAGAATTTATAGCAAAAGTTTACAGTGTGATGTAACTGAAATTATACATTGAAAAATACCTTGATTGTCTGTTGAGTCTTTCATCTGTTCAAATACCATGATAGTTTCTCTTCTTTCATGTGTAAATCACAAAACTTTTTTTTAAAAGGTGCATTCTCAGGTTAACCGTAACAATTGATGTTAATTAGACAATATGCCCAAATCATTCAAAATTACAAATAGTGGTCCACTTCTAAATTAGTCAATGGTTATTAGGTGCTTTGGAATATCCTGAGATTATAAAGATCAGTTTTATCTTTCCTTTATGTGGTCTCATTTTCTCTTCAGAACCCCAATCATGGAAACACTTTTTTCCTCAATGAATTGCATATTTTGGTTTCAATCAGCTTATTTAGTCATCAATTCAAGAATAAATTCATATCCTGCTGATTTTTATTTTCAGAAAGTGGATACATTTTTAATTTAAGTCAATTGAACTTGTTTTGCTGTAACAGATGAAACCAAATTAAAATCTGTCAGAAAATACAAACTGTTGGATACATTGGAGTCTCCTCTACACTGGAGCTCAGTGGTTAGCACTGCTGCCTCACAACACCAGGGATTCGGGTTTAATTCCAGCCTCAGGCGACTGTCTGTGTGGAGTTTGTATATTGTCTGCATGTCTGCATAAGTTTTCTCCATGTGCTACAGTTCCCTCCCACAGTCCAAAGACGTGCAGGTTAGGTGATTGACCATGCTAAATTGCTCAGAGTGTCCAGGGATGTGTAGCTAAGTCGCCCCTCGTGTCCTTTTAAAAACTTTCTCCTCTCACTTTAAAAACATGCCCATTGGTTTTAAACTCCCCCACCCTGGGAAAAAGACCCTTGGCTATTCACCTTGTCTCTGCACCTCATGATACATAAACTTCTATAAGGTCACCTCAACCTTCTAACCTCCAGTGAAAAAAATCCCAGCCTTTCTTTAGAACTCAAGCCCTCCATTCCCGCCAACACCTTGATAAAACATGTATGTTTATGGCCTTTGCATTTGAGGCTGGCAACTTCTCAATCAATTTCACTTAGAATCCTTATATGTCGAGAAATCCAACCTGATCTGGTTAGGCAGGGCCAATTTCAATCAAATCCAAAATGAGAAGATGTGCTGTCAAGGAAAGGCCACCAGCATTCTTAAAGATCCACCCCACCTTGGCAATGTTTTTCTACAACCTCTACCATCGGGGCGAAGGTACAGAAGTCTGAACACACGCACCAGCCAGTTTCACAACAGTTTCTACCCAACTGTTGTTAGAATACTGAATGGACTCACAAACTCTAAGCCTTTACCTGTGTTTTTGTTTTGCCGCTGTTTACTTATTATTTACTCTACCTATGCAACTTAACTATGTGATCTGCCTGTATTGTTCGCAAGACATAGCTTTTCACTGAGCCTCGGTACACATGACAATAAATCCAATTCAATTCAGTTCAATTCAATAACCATGGAGCCAACTAGTTTCCTAACCCTCCGCAAACCAAAACACTATTAGTTAAATATTTCAATAGTACATAGATCAACAGCTTATATGGAAAATAGAGAGCATGAAAGCATGGAAAGGGTTAAAGCATGAAGACCACTGGCAATCTGTGGTCTGTGGAAGGCAAGATGGGATAAGAATAGTGGAATGTTGTTACACCAATTAGCAGTGTACGGTTGAGGCTGAAAGGTCATTATGGTGAGATGAGATTACAGTTAGTAAAGGTAGTCTCCCTGTTAAGTGTCATTATGACAAGATTGGGACCATAAATATTTGGGACATGACATTAAATATCTAATTAATAGTTAGTAGAGTCAGCTTGAGACAGGAGACTATTGTAATCGATGGAATAGCTAAATATCTATCATGACAGGTTAGTCTGGAATGGAAGATCGTTGCAGCAGAGGTGATAATAAATATCTAACCACGACATTAGAATAACATTAAATAGAATGTACAACTAAAGGGATAATGGGAACTAACATGACTTGTTTATTGTGTGGATAGAGTGAGGTACTTTGATTACTTTAGTTGGACATGTTGATAAGCTAACAGAAACTTGGTAAAAAACATATAAAAAACCACGGACCCTGAGGTTTGGGGGCATTCGGGAATCTGCCTTCTCAATGTCATGGTTTTTTTGTTTGCAAATAAAAGACCTACTTCTTGAAGAACTCCCGGCATCTCCTGGTGATTCTCTACATTTTCTCCATGACACTTTCCACCACCTTCTCAAAGGCAAATAATGATGAGCAATTATTGTTGGCCTTTCCAGTGACACTCACTTTCCAAAAAGGGCAGAAAAACAAACAAACTGTTCGGAGAATTTTGGACTTTGCACATCTTCCTACTCAGCAGCAACATTAATACAGGCTTCCTCTTTAATGAAAACATGAGCTAAACAGAAATATCAAATTGAGGAAGAAAAATATATTAAACAGACTGCTGCAAATTAAGTTAACTTGCTTAAAAAAAAGATGAGCCGAATGGCCGCTTTCTGCACCTTTGATTCCGTGGGGCCAAAGGTAAGTGCTTTGTGGAAATACACCTACCTATCTACTGACAAGGTCCTGAGCCCCTTGACCAACATTCCCTCTGAGTGTGTGACCATCCATGTGCAGCCACTTCAATGTCCCACACATAACAATGGTGCTGGCATGCCAATTGCAGCATTGCCTCCTGGATCTGGGAGTCATTGTGGCTTGTTATGCCCGTAAGAAATTCAGAGACAATGCTGGTCTTGGCTGTGTCATTTGATTTCACTCCCAATCAGACCCCTCTGTCCTGGGTCTGCTTCAATTAGCCTCGACACAAAGCTCATGGAACAGGACACCATCTTTCCCTTAGGCACCAAATAACCATTCAGACTCAACACTATCGAGTTCAACCATTTCAGTTCCCATAACTTCTTTCCCCTATTATGACCAGCTCAGAAGGAATGAATTGGCTTTCTTCTTTTCAACACCGTGCTCGCAATTTGGTCTTCACCACACTGGGGAGACAAAACACAGTCTGGGCGATCGCTTTGCAGGAGACCTATGTTCTGTCCACAAGCCTCCAGTTGTCTGCCACTTCCACGTACTACCATGTTCCCTAGCCAACATTCCCACCTCAGGCCTGCTCAATGCAACAAGGACAGTACCTCACTTTCCACTTGGCAGCCTTCAGGGCTCAATATTGAGTTCAATAATTTTAGGGCCTGAACACCTTCCCCAACTCTCACACACTAGGCCTTGTCACTCACATGGATTGCCACCACAACCAATGCATGGTCAGCTCCTAATTTCCCCCATTACCGAGTTCAGAAATGTACTTCACATTCTCAAAACCCATTTTCCTCATTCAAATGCTCACCTCTTCTCAGAGATACATTCTACTCCAGCCTTCCCAGTTTACACTTCTCCCCCTCTTTCTCAGCACTGTCCCCAGCCTCTCACTTCATCCTTCACAAAGTGGCATACTCAGTTTCACCTCTCTTACTCTAACCTTAATCGTGAACAACACACTTCCCCATTCTCTGCCACTGATTTTCCTTTTCCATTTTCACTCCTTTGAATTGCCACTCCCCTTGTAACTGACAATGCCCTCACCTTCCCCTCCAACAAAGTCTCAGGGCCTGAGTTTGAATCCCACCGTGGCAGATGGTGGCATTTGAATTCAGTAAAATACAACCTGAGCTTGAAAATCTACTGATGACCGTGCGACCAATACCGATTGTCAGAAAAAAAATCCTTCAGGAAAGGAAATCTGCCATCCTCAAATGGTCTGGCCTCCATGTGACTCCATTTTATTGATTTCATTTATTATTGTCACAAGTACCTCAGTACAGTGAACAGTACTGTGCAATACAGGTAGGTTATGCCATATAAAGATCATAGGATGATTGAACAGAGCAAGGAATGCAAAGTTATAGCTGTAGAAAAGGTGTACAAAAAGCAAGATCAATATTAGATTTGAAACTTGAGATGCCCATTCTGAATTCTAATAACAGTGAGGAAGACGCTGTTCTTGAATGTGTTGGGTCATGTGTTTAAGCTTTTGTACCTTCTGCATGCAGTTGGGAGAGATTATAACCTGGGTGGGAGGGGTCTTTGATCATGTTGGCTGCCTTTCTAAGGCAGCAGGAAGTATAGATTGAGTCAATGGATTGAGTCAGACCCAAAGCAATGTGGTTGACTCTCAACTGCCCTCTGAAATGGCCGAGCAAGCCACACAGCTGTATCAATCACTGCAATGTCTCAATGAAGACATCACATGGACTGCAGCGATCTCAAGGGCAATGAGGGATGGGCAAGTGACACTCATGCCCCATGAGTGCATAAAGAAAATTCCTTTCATTGGCATCCATTCATGCCTCCTTGCCATATCCATTTCCACCCTGGTTTATGTGTTCTCTCCCTTCACCTTGTCATCCCTTTCTTTCTTCTTGTTGCTATGTACCCAGGCTCTGGAGCAATTTCTCCCTTACCTTTGCTAGTCATCCCTCCCCTACTCCTCCCATCCACCATTTGTGTCTTCCTGAAACCAGGGAAAGAGAATGAAGGGACTTGAAATCATGAAGGGTTCAGACCATTTTAGAAAATCTCTTGTTTGGGGCTGAGAGGTTGATAATCAGGGGGCACACATGTAAGTTGATTGACAAATGGAAAGAGGAGAAATGAAAGAAAATTTGTCTGTGTGATGAATGGTTAGGTTTTGAAATTCCTATTGGGAGCATCAGTCACCGCTTTCAAAATAGAATTGGAAAACATCTTGAAGGCGAAGACATTGCAGGCATCTTGGGGAGAAAAGTGGGTGAAATGGAATCATTTTGGATAATTCTTCCAAAGAGCCAACATAGTCTGTTATGAACCAGGCCAGACCCCCTCAAAACATTTCAAGAAGATAGCCCAGACCCTAACTTTGCGAGTTGTTTTAAGCAAGTGTACAGTGGATATTCTAGAGAATCAGCTGGTCAGATAACTTCGCTTTAAACAAAGCAGAATTTATTCACAAAATTACAGAATGAAACACAAAGAACAGAAAACAGAATACCGAATAACTTATCCCATCCAAAAACCCAACAGACTATCCCAACTTAATGATGCTGTTCCAAAATGCTTGCAACAATCCCCATAAACGCCCCTTGACACAAAAGGTAAAATGAAACACAAGTTCTTACAGGAATGAAGTCTGAAATAGAGAAAGAGAGAGAAAGGGAGAGGTTCAGCAGCCTTTCTGCATTCGTACCAAACCAGAGAATAGCTGTGCTGAGAGAACTGGCCACTCCCCTTTCATTATACAAGTGTTTTTTTAAAACTTGGAAGCCTTCTGCCTGTGGCAGTATCTGTAATTTGTAAACAAATTGGCCCTAAAATCCATCCAAACTCAGACTTTTTGGAATCTGTGTTATTTACATGCTCTCTGAACAAACCCGAGGATAATCTAACCTTCTTAAAGGAACAGCTTCGTCACAAGACTTGCTGAGAAAATGGTTTCCTTCTGTCCCGTACTGTTCTGTAACTATGTGATTCCCTGTACTTTCCAATTAGCTCCCCCTCTATCTGCCCCTCTCAGAGTCTAGCAACACCAAAGATGATTGGTAGCTATACTCTTTTTGGATTTCATATCTTATAGAAGTTTATAAAATAACAAGGGGTATGAATAGAGTTAATTGTAGGAGAAAGTGAAGACTGCAGATGCTGGAGATCAGAGCTGAAAATGTGCTGCTGGAAAAGCGCAGCAGGTCATGTAGCATCCAAGGACCAGGAGAATCGATGTTTCGGGCATGAGACCTTCTTCAGAGTTAATTGTAGTTGTCTTTTCCCTAGGATGGGGGCTTTCAAGACTAGGGGGCACCTTTTAACGTGACAGGAGAGATTTAAATAAGACATGAGGGGCAAATGTTTTTGTACAGAGGATGGTTCACATGTGGAATGAACTTCCTGGGGAAGTGATGGATGTGGGTGCAATTACAATATTTAAAAGACATTTGGATAGATATACAAATAGGAAATGTTTGAAGGGATATGGGCCAGGAGTAGGCAGGTGAGACTAGTTTAGTTTGGGATTATGTTCGGCATGGATTGGTTGGACCGAAGGGTCTATTTCTGTGCTGTACGACTCTATGACTCTATAAAAGTTAATTGCTGTTTTGTGTCCCATGTGAAAAGTTGAAGAATTATGAAGCCCTTCGGTTTTATTTATTGCATTCAGTTAATAGCAAAATAAAGTATTTTAGCATTGAGTGTCAGCACAGTGTTGGTACAGCCTATAAAAGTAGCCATATTTGGTAAATGAGACTTATTTACATATAATTCATCATTGTGTATTAGTCAATGAGGCAAATGGCTAGATATAATGTCCATCGGTTCATTACAGCTCCCATAATACTTGGTTACACTTTAAGCAAATTTCTGATTGAAGGCATACAAAGTCTGATCAGAGGATGTTCCTTAAGGTATTCTGGAGAACCTCAAGTGGGAGGTAGATTTTTTTTGGTGCAGATAGCAGAAGGTGATGTTGTGTGAGTGGGCAGGCAAGATAACTTCCATTAAGGATTTTAGAATCTCATAGGCAAGTGTGAGATGTTATCTTCCACTGTGATGATTTACTTGAACAAATTAGTCAACAGGAAGAGATGTAGAGTTCAAAAACACTGCAACATCTCTTCTCTGTACCTAGAGGCAGCACAAGGATGAAAATGACCTAAATGGGATTATCAAGATCTCTCTTCCAGTATACATATCTTACTTTAACCCCAATAATATAATCCTTCTATACTTTGCTTTCCATTGCCATTTGTCAATTCATCAAAGATCTCACCTGAGACCAACCACACTTCTACCTTCAAAATCTGTTACAACCTCACTTATATCCACTGCTAATTCTTGGCCACAATTGTATACACACACACACACACACACACACACACACACACACACACACACACACACACACACACACACACACACACACACACACCTTGAACACCCATCAACTGGGCATAATAATAGCCCACCAGCATTTTTTTTTGTGTGTGGGGGAATGGGAGAGCTAGCACACAATGAGGCAAATAGGGGACATGTCACATTTAAATGGGCAGAGTGGCAGCTGGAAGAAATCACAGTCAATGTTCCTGACAGAGGCTGGGCATACAGTCCCTGAGATGTCTAGACTGGAGGCAAAACAGAGTATTTGAACTATTCTCTTCTCTGCCTATATGTAATTCTCACAATCAGCAAAAGAACACGGTGGTGCATTGTTCTTCTAACCTTTTGTTGTGGACCGACTGCTCCTGCTTCTCTTGGCACTGCCACCTTTGAGGGGTCAAGTGTGCTAGTTGCAGGATTTCAGCACATCCTTGAGTAACAGTTTGTAACAGAACATGCCAGGGAGTCCACCTCTCAGATACAAGATGTTACCGCAGTATCATCTCAGCAACAAAAACAAAAGCCCTGCACCCTTAACAAAATATCTTACCAACTCTCTTGAGTTTTACCTGAAAAGATCTGAATGTTCTGCTAAAACAAGTAGATTGTCTGTTTTTTTTAACTTGTGATGGGAGAAGAAATTAGTGACAGCCACATGGACAGGGACGGAAATCCCATCAATGTTGATCATTTGGTGTCTGACCTTGATTTATATTTTCTAGCATCATCCCTGCTTTCTTAACTAAAATGCTGTTGTGGCCAGTTATGCTAGGCTCTGCTGTAAACCTGGAGTATATAATCAAGCAACACACGCATGATTTTGGACGCTGCTAACCTAAGAAAGCACATAATTCAAGTAAGTCCACAATATAGTTTTAGTGACGTTTGCAAATGAAGAGTTAAATTGAAAGAGTCCAGGTAAAGGAGTCTGTAACAACTTGGACTATCATGGTTCAAGCCAAGTTCAACTATTTTATAACAGGCATCATACATAAAACTGTACGAAATAGCAGCAGGACTTTGAGTCTGTTCTGCCATTCAATAAGATCATGGCTGACCTGATTGCAATCTCAAATATGCATATCCACCTAACCCGATAACCTTTCACCTCTTGCTTAACAGGGAAGAGAGTTCCAAAGTCTGTCATCCTCTGAGAAAAAAAATGCCATTTCTGTTTTAAATTGACAACCTCTGTACAGTAAAAGATGACTCCTTGTTCTAGATTATTCCAGAAGGGAAAACATCTCTGCATCTACCCTGTTAAGACCCCTCAGCATCTATGTGTTTCAATACACAGAAATCTATTAATGTCAGTCTTGAATATATTCAATGACTGAGCCTCCACATCCCTGTCAGCATTCCATAAAATTACCACTCCTTAAGTAAACAAGTTCCTCCTTACCTCATTCCAAATCAGCTGGCCCGTAATTCTGAGAATGTGCTCCCTCTTTGTTAGAATCCACAGCCGAGAGAAACATCTCTCCTACATCCACCTCATCAGAATTTTGTAAAAGTATTAAAACATACAAAAATGCAAGAAGCGGTGTTAGATTTATGTGTGGATGTGTGAATGAGAACAAAAATCATGAGACTTATTTTCTGAGGTAGATTTCTTATTCCAAGTAATCTTAGAACAGATGTTATAATTGGGTGTTCCTGAGTTTCGTGCAATGGTGAATTGATTTGAACGTGTCCTGCAAAGATTTGGATGCTAGATTCACAAACCAGCTGACTGCTTCTCTCTTTGCAAAACTGGGTGAGTATCAAATCCAGATTTGAACATCTGGGATATAGCATTCTGACTCCATATCATTGTGGGCGGCACGGTGGCACAGTGGTTAGCACTGCTGCCTCACAGCGCCTGAAGACCCGGGTTCAATTCCCGACTCAGGCGACTGACTGTGTGGAGTTTGCACGTTCTCCCCGTGTCTGCGTGGGTTTCCTCCGGGTGCTCCGGTTTCCTCCCACAGTCCAAAGATGTGCGGGTCAGGTGAATTGGCCATGCTAAATTGCCCATAGTGTTAGGTAAGGGGTAATGTAGGGGTATGGGTGGGTTTCGCTTCGGCGGGTCGGTGTGGACTTGTTGGGCCGAAGGGCCTGTTTCCACACTGTAAGTCTAATCTAAAAAAAAGACCATAAGTCATTGTAGCAGACATTAGGCCATTCAGCCCATCGAGCCTACTCCGCCTTTCAATTATGCCAGATATGTTTCTCAACCTCATTTTCCCACTTTCTCCCTATAACTCTTGAACCCCTTGACAATCAAGAGCCTATCTATCTCAGTCTTAAATATACTCAATGACCTGGCCTCCACAGCATTCTGTGGCAATAACTTCCATAGATTCACCACTCTCTGGCTGGAGACATTTCTCCTTATCTCCGTGTTAAAAGGTCGGCCCTTTACTCTGAAGCTGTCACCTCAGATCCTAGTCTCTCCTACCAATGGAAACATCTTCCCAACATCCACTCTGTACAGACCATTCAGTATTCTGTAAGTTTCAATTAGATCCCCCCCTTTACAATCTTATAAACTCCATGGAGTATAGTCCCAGGGCCCACAAATGTTCCTCCTATGTTAAGCTTTTCATTCCTGGGACTATTCTCATGAATCTCCTCTGAACATGGTCCAGGGCTAGTATATCCTTCCTGAGATATGGGGCCCAAAACTGTGTACAATATCCAAATGTGGTCTTACCAGAGCCTTATAGAACCTCTGAGATATATCCCTGCTTTTATATTCAACTCCTCTCAAAATAAATGCCATCTCAATTCCTAACTACTGACTCAACCTGCAAGTTTACCTTGCAAGTATCCTGGACTAGAACTCACAAGACTCTTTGTACTTCAGACTTGCTGAATTTTCTCCCCATTTAGAAAATCGTCTAAGTTTCTATTCTTCCTACCAAAGTGTATGACTTCACACTTTCCCACATTGTACTCCATCTTTGCCCACTCTCCTAACCTGTCCAAATACTTCTGCAGCCTCCCTGCCTCCTCAATGCTACCTATTTTTGTATCACCTGCAAACTTAGGCAGATTGTCCTCAGTTCCTTCATCTAGATTGTTAATGTATAAAGTGAAAAGTTGTGTCCCAGTACTGAGCCTTGTGGAACACCACTTGTCACCAGCTGCCACCCTCACTCTCTGCCAGACAGCCAAGCTTCTATCCATGCTGGCACCTTACCTCTGACACCATGGGCCCTTATCTTATTCAGCAGCCTCCCCTGCTGCACCTTGTCAAAGGTCTTCTTGAATTCAAGGTTTGTGCGAAGATTTGTAGCTCGGGTGCTCGTTGTTGTGGTTCTGTTCGCCGAGCTGGAAGTTTTTGTTGCAAACGTTTTGTCCCCTGGCTAGGCGACATCATCAGTGCTCTGGAGCCTTCTGCGAAGCGCTTCTTTGATGTTTCTTCCGGTATTTATAGTGGTCTGTCCATGCCGCTTCCTGGTGTCAGTTTCAGCTGTCCGCTGTAGTGGTTGGTATATTGGGTCCAGGTCGATGTGTTTGTTGATGGAGTTTGTGGATGAATGCCATGCCTCTAGGAATTCCCTGGCTGTTCTCTGTCTGGCTTGCCCTATGATAGTAGTGTTTTCCCAGTCAAATTCATGTTGCTTGTTCTCTGAGTGTGTGGCTACTAGGGATAGCTGGTCGTGTCGTTTCGTGGCTAGTTGATGTTCATGTATGCGGATTGTTAGCTGTCTTCCTGTTTGTCCTATATAGTGTTTTGTGCAGTCCTCGCATGGTATTTTGTAAACTACATTAGTTTTGCTCATGTTGGGTATCGGGTCCTTTGTTCTAGTGAGTTGTTGCCTGAGCGTAGCTGTTGGTTTGTGTGCCGTTATGAGTCCTAAGGGTCGCAGTAGTCTGGCTGTCAGTTCTGAAACGCTCCTGATGTATGGTAGTGTGGCTAGTCCTTTTGGTTGTGGCATGTCCTCGTTCCGTGGTCTGTCTCTTAGGCATCTGTTGATAAAGTTGCGCGGGTATCCGTTTTTGGCGAATACCTTGTATAGGTGTTCCTCTTCCTCTTTTTGCAGTTCTGGTGTACTGCAGTGTGTTGTGGCTCTTTTGAATAGTGTCCTGATGCAGCTTCATTTGTGTGTGTTGGGGTGGTTACTTTCATAGTTTAGGACTTGGTCTGTGTGTGTTGTTTTCCTGTGTACCCTTGTGGTGAATTCTCCGTTCGGTGTTCTCTGTACGATCATGTCTAGGAATGGGAGTTGGCTATCCTTTTCTTCTTCTCTCGTGAATCGGATTCCTGTGAGTGTGGCGTTGATGATCCAGTGTGTTTTTTCTATTTCCGTGTTTTTGATGATTACAAACGTGTCATCAACATATCTGACCCGGAGTTTGGGTTGAATTTGTGGTAGGGCTGTTTGTTCTAACCTTTGCATAACTGCCTCTGCTATGAGTCCCGAGATTGGTGATCCCATGGGTGTTCCGTTGATTTGTTCGTATATCTGATTGTTGAATGTAAAGTGTGTAGTGAGGCACAAGTCCAGTAGTTTAAGTATGCCGTCTTTGTTGATACGTTCCGCCTCCTGTTTTCTGTTCTGTATGTCCAGTAGGTTGGCTATTGTTTCTCTGGCTAGGGTTTTGTCAATCGAAGTGAACAGTGCTGTCACGTCGAATGAGATCATGGTTTCTTCTTTGTCTATGTGTGTATTCCTGATGACGTCCAAGAATTCCTGTGTTGATTGTATGGAGTGTTTGGATCCGCTGACCAGGTGTTTCAGTTTCTGTTGTAGTTCTTTGGCCTTCTTGAATTCCAGGCAGATAATATCCAATGGCTCTCCTTGGTCTAATCTGTTTGTTACATCCTCAAAAAATTCTAGCAGATTTGTCAGGCATGCCCTCCCCTTGATGAAACCGTGCTGACATTGCCTGATTTTACCAGACACTTCCAAGTATTCAGGAATCTTATCCTTCACAATGGACTCCAAAATCCAGGGCAGAGGTTAGGCCAATCAGTCTGAAGTTTTCTATCTTTTGTCTTACTCCCTTTTTAAACAGGAGTGTTGCGTTAGCGATTTTCCAGTCCTCTGGGACACTCTCTGATTCTAGTGATTCCTGAAAGATCACCACTAACACCTCCACCATCTTTTCAGCTATCTCCCTTTGAACTCTGGGGTGTAGTCCATCTGGTCCAGGTGATTCATCCACCTTCATGCCATTCAGTTTTTTCTGGCACCTTCTCCTTGGTGATGGCTACCATCCTCAGTTCTGCTCCTGACTCTCTCGCAGTTTTGGGATATTACTCATGTGTTACACTGTGGACAAAGTGAGGACTGCAGATGTTGCAGAGTCAGAGTCAAAAAAGGTGGCGCTGGAAAAGCACTCTGCATCAGGGCGACAGGAATACAACTCACAGAGTGTTTCAGGGAACATCTCTGGGACACATGCACCTAACAATCTCACCATCCTGTGGCTAACTATTTCAACTCTCTCTCCCACTCCCCCAAGGACATGTAAGTCCTGGGCCTCCTTCACTATCAAAACCAAGCTACCAGATGCCTGGAGCAAGATGCTTCATGTTCTGCCTTGGGACCGTTCGACGACATGGCTTCAACATTGATTTCACCTGTTTCCTCATCTCCCCACCATCCACCTCATCCCAGATCCAACCCTCCAACTTAGCACCGTCATCTTGACCCGTCCTGCCTGTACATCTTCCTTCCCATCTATCTGCTCCACCTTCCCCACTGAAGTCTCACTATTACCCCCAGCTTGCATCTACCTATCGCCTTTCCAGCTACCTTCCCCCCAACCGTACCCCTACCCACTTATTTATCTCTCAGCCCCCTTCCCCCTCCACATTCCAGATGAAGGGTCCTGCCCAAAACGTTGACTGTCCTGCTCCTCAGATGCTGCCTGACCTGCTGTGCTTTTCCAGTGCCACACTTTTCAATTGTCTTCCACCTTGAAGACTGACATGAAGCAATCATTCAGTTCCTCAGACATTTCCTTGTTCCCATTGCTATCTCCCCAGCAACATGTTCCGGCAGTTCAAAGTCCAAACTTTTACTCCTTATATATCTAAAGAAACTCTTACAGTCTCCTTTTATATTACTGGCTAACGTACCCTCATTTTTAACCTTGTCCCTCCTTATTTCTTTTTTTGTTGATCTCTGTTGGTCTTTGTAAGCTTATCAAACCTCTGGCTTCCCACTGCCCTTTGCCACATGTTATGCTTTCTCATTTGCATTTATGCTTCCCCTGACTTCCCTAGTCAGCAACGTTTGTCTCAGCCTCCTGTACCATGCGTTCTTTCTCCTCGGGATGAATTTTTGCTATGTCTCCTAAATTACTCCCAGAAAGTCCTGCCATTGCTGTTCCACTGTCTTTTCTGCTAGACCCCTTTCCCAATCAATTCTACCCAGCTCCTCCCTCATGCCTCTGTTGTTGCCTTTATTGAGCTGTAATACCGTTACCTCCGGTTCTCTCTTCTCCCTCTCAAATTGCAGAATAAATTCAATTATATTATGAATACTGCCTCCTGGGGGTTCCTTCACCTTAACTCCTTTATCAAGGCTGCCTCATTGTGCAGCACAAATCCAGTATTGCCTGTTCCCCAGGGGCTCCACCACAGGCTCATTGACATTCCCCAAATTCCTTTTCTTGCAATCCACTACCAACCTGATTTCCCAGTCCCCAGTCCACCTGCATACTGAAATCCCCCGTGATCACTGTAACTTTGCCTTTAGTACACTTCCTTTCTATCTCCTGGTGTATCTTGATTACTATTTGGCGGTTTGTTTTACTTTTCCAGTTCCTCAATTCTCCCCACACAGATTCCACACAATCTGACCCTACTTAATTTCTTACTATTGATACCAATAAGGCAACGCCACCCCCTCTGCCCACCTGCCTATCTTTTCGTTAGGGATGTATATCCTTGAATATTCAGCTCCCAATCCTGATCTGCTTGCAGCCCATCTCTCTCTGTGATGCCCACCACATCCTACCTGCTAATTTTGAGCTGCTCATTTACAAGCTCATTTACCTTATTCCTTATAGTGCCTGCATTCAGATTTAATGTCTTTAGTCCTGTATTAACTGTCCCTTTCCCATTGTTATCCGTTTGCGCTTGAAGTTTGATTGATAACCCTTTCTAAATACTCTGTCCTATTTGTATCTGCGCTGGAGACTCTAATAATCTCTGCTGAGTTCTCCTTCTCTGTCATTTCCTTCATATTTTTTCATGCAGTTGAATTCATCCCTGCATATGTTAACCTGCTGCTATGTTTCCCCTGGGGGATGTTATACCCTTCCCTTCCCATTCCCTCCCACTTTCTAGTTTAGAGTCCTGTTGGCCTCCCTATTTATTCTTTTCACTAGAACATTGGCCCCAGCTTGGTTCAGGGGGAGACTGTCCCAGTGGTACAGATCCCTCCTATTCCAATACTGGTGCCAGTGTCTCATGAAAAGGAACCCCTCTTTCCACACCACTCTTTTAGCCATGTGTTTACTTCCCTTATTCTCATGTCAATTTGCACGTGGCTCGGGCAGTAATCCGGAGATTATAACCCTTGAGGACCTGTTCTTTAATTTCGTTCCTAGCTCCTGATAATCCCAAACAAGTCCTCCATCCTAGCCTTGCCTCTGTTGTTAGTCCCAATGTGGACAGTAACAGCTGGATCCTCCCCCTCCCACTCCAATATCCTTTCAAGCCAGTCAGAGATATCCCTTACCTTGGCACTGGGCAGGAAACATACCATGCAGGGCTCACAATCCTCCTTACAAAATATACTATCTAACCCCCTAATTATAGAATCCCTTACAACTATCACTTGTCTTTATGCTACCCCCTTCTTCTAGAATAGCCTCCTGTACCACGGTGCAGTGGTCAGCTGACTCATCCTCCCTGCAGCCCTTTTCCTCATCCACACAGGGATCAAGTACCTCATTCCTGCTGGACAAGCTGAGGCTCCTCTGTTCCTGACTGCAGGATCCCTCTACCTGCCTTGCTTGCAGTCACACCCTGGAGCTGCGTCTTAGCACAAAACCATAAATTCCATTCCATTTGGTTTTTTTTGCCTGTTGGTACTTTTTTTTATAAGCATGCCAGACACTAGTGTCCCGTTGCTTTTATGTGGCTGATGTTTTGCCTGGAAAGACACCCAAACTACAAGATTAATAGTAATCGTAGGAGAGTTCGGCTCAATCTAATTCTTTCATCGGAAATCAAAAGCTTTTGGTTACATTGTGAACTCTAGCTGTTGCAAAACATAGGCCAACTGGAAATGCTTTCCATAATAACAAGAAAAGCTGACTCACTGTTGGATCTGTCCCTTCCAAAATCCATGGTAGCAAGGGGGTGAGCAGGGACTTTCTGGGAACACATTTACTTTGATTTTATTTCGGCAGTTGTCACTTCTAATACCTTGTTGAAGAGCTTTGAGTGAGTCAATGCTCACAAAACAGACATAACTCAACTGATAGCATGAGCTTGGACAGACTCAGGCGACTGACTGTGTGGAGTTTGCACGTTCTCCCCGTGTCTGCGTGGGTTTCCTCCGGGTGCTCCGGTTTCCTCCCACTGTCCAAAGATGTGCGGGTCAGGTGAATTGGCCGTGCTAAATTGCCCGTAGTGTTAGGTAAGGGGTAAATGTATGGGTGGGTTGCGCTTCGGCGGGTCGGTGTGGACTTGTTGGGCCGAAGGGCCTGTTTCCACACTGTAAGTCTAATCTAATCTAATCATCTTTTCCATGTGACTCTACGTATCCTGACATGACTTACCATAAAATGTTGGTACAGGACTAATTTCCAATAAATATCATGCCCAAAGCAAATGCCAGATATACTTAAAACAAACATTACTCTTTCACTTGTTGTAAGCATTGCAATTGTTTCCATCCCCAGTGGCACCTGAGAAGGTGTTGTGAGCCACTTTCTTGAAACACTGCAAAGGATTTCCTGCACTGATCTGAAATTTTGACACTATAGAAGACATCATTTTATTATCAGGAGCAAGAGTGATGGACCTGAGTAAAGGCCGCTACCAGACACTGGCTGAACTTCACCGGGGGTGTCCAAAATGAAGATGCTAAAAAGTTGGGGCAGCACGGTGACTCAGTGGTTAGCACTGCTGCCTCACAATGCCAGCCTGTCTGTGTTGTGTTTGCACACTTTCCCTGTGTCTGTGTGGGTTTCCTCCAGGTGCTCTGGTTTCCTCCCATTGTCCAAAGATGTGCAGGTTAGGTGGATTAGCTACGCTAAATTGCCCATAGTATTCAGGAATGTGTCGGTTAGGTGCCATGGGAAATACAGGGATAGGGTAAGGGGATGGGTCTGGGTGGGATACTCCTCAGAGGGTCAGTGTAGACTTGTTGGGCAGAGGGGCATCAATATCCTGGGGGGAAGGCGTGATATTTGCTCATGCTATTTGGGAGGGTTTAAACTTCTTCAGCACGGGGATGGGAACCTAAATTGTAGTTCCAGTGTCCAGGAGGTAGAGAGTAGTGAGGTCAAAAATAAGGTTTCAAGGTTGCAAGAGTTTACCGGCAAGCAGGAAGGTGGTTTGAAGTGTGTCTATTCAACGCCAGAAGCATCTGGAATAAGGTGGGTGAACTTGGAGCATGGATTGGTACCTAGGACTTCAATGTTGTGACCATTTCGGAGACATGGCCAGAGCAGGGACAGGAATGGTTGTTGCAGGTTCCGTGGTTTAGATGTTTCAGTAAGAACAGGGAAAATGGTAGAAAAAGGGGGAGGTGTGGCATTGTTCATCAAGGACAGTATTCCAGTGGCAGAAAGGATGTTTGGAGGCTCATCTACTGAGTAGTATGGACTGAGGCTAGAAACTGGAAAGGAGAGGTCACCCTGTTGGGAGTTTTCTATGGGCCTCTGAATAATTCCAGAGATGTAGAGCAAAGGATAACAAAGATAGTTCTGGTTAGGAGTGAGAGTGACAGGGTAATTGTTATGGGGGGTCTTTCACTTTCCAAGTATTGATTGGATTACTTTAGATGGGATAATTTTGTCCAATGTGTGCAGGAGGGTTTCCTGACACAGTATTTAGACAAGTCAACAAGAGGCGAGACCACATTGGATTTGGTACTGGGTAATGAACCTGGCCATGTGTTAGATTTGGAGTTAGGTGAGCACTTTGGTTATGTAAGGATAATTCTGTTATGTTTACTTTAGCGTTTAGGTATATAATACCGGGCAAGAGTTATTGCTGGGAGAAAGGCAATTATGATGCCATTTGGACGTATTACTGAGATTCATACTACTACACAAAACAATTGAAATGTGGAGCCCATTCAAGGGACAGCTACTGCGTATCCTTATAAGTATGTACCTGTCAGGCAGGGAGGAAGTGGTCGAGCGAGGGAGCCGTGGTTTACTAAAGAAGTTGAATCTCTTGTCAAGAGAAAGAAGAAGGCTTATGTTAGGATGAGATGTGAAGCCTCAATTAGGGCGCTTGTGGATTACAAGTTAGTCAGGAAAGATTTAAAGAGAGAGCTAAGAAGAGCCAGAAGGGGACATGAGATGTCTTTGGCAGGTAGGATCAAGGAAAACCCTAAAGCTTTCTATAGGTGTATCAGGAATAAAAGAATGACTAGAGAAGGATTAGTGTGAATTAAACATAATAGTGGGAAGTTGTGCGTGGAGTCCAGGGAGATAGGGGAAACATTAAATAAGTATTTCTCATCAGCATTCACATTGGAAAAAGACAACGTTGTCGAGGAGAATACTGAGATACAGACTACTGGCTAGATGCGACTGACGTTTGAAAGGAGGAGGTGATAGCAATTCTGAAAAGTGTGAAAATAGGTAACTCCACTGGGCTGGATAGGATTTATCCTAGGATTCTCCAGGAAGCCAAGAAGGAGATCGCAGAGCCTTTGGCCTTGATCTTTATGTCATCACTGTCTACAGGAATAATGTCAGAAGACTGGAGGATAGCAAATGTTCCCTTGCTCAAGAAGGAGGGTAGAGACCACCCTGGTAATTATAGACCAGTGAGCCTTACTTTGTTTGGGGGTAAAGTGTTGGAAAAAGTTATAAGAGATAGGATTTATAATCATCTAGACAGGAATGAATTGATTAGGGATAGTCAGCACAGCTTTGTGAAGAGTAGGTCGTGCCTCACAAACCTTATTGAGTTCTTTGAGAAGGTGACCAAACAGGTGAATGAGGGTAAAATAGTTGTTGTGGTGTATATGGATTTCAGTAAGGTGCTTGATAAGGTTCCCTATGCTAGGCTATTGCACTAAATACGGAGGCATGGGATTGAGGATGATTTAGTGGTTTGAATCAGAAATTGGCTAGCTGAAAGAAGACATCCTAGAGTTCAGTTACTGGTGGTGTACCGCAAGGATCTGTTTTGGGGCCACTGCTGTTTGTCATTTTTATAAATGATCTGGATGAGGGCGTAGAAGGATGAGTTCGTAAATTTGCAGATGACACTAAGTCAGTGCAGTTGTGGATAGTGCTGAAGTATGTTGCAGGTTACAGAGGGACATAGATAAGCTGCAGAGCTGAGCTGAGAGGTAGCAAAAGGAGTTTAATGTGGAAAAGTGTGAGGTGATTCACTTTGGAAGGAACATCAGAAATAAAAAGCACTGGGCAAATGATAAAATTCTTGGTAGTGTGGATGAGCAGAGAGATTTTAGTGTCCATGTACATAGATCACTGAAAGTTGCCACCCAGGTTGACAGGGATTTTATTGGTAGAGAAATTGACGTTCGGAGCAATGAGGTCATGCTGCGGCTGTACAAAACTCTGGTGTGACTGCACTTGGGAGTATTGTGTACAGTTCTGGTCACTGCATTATAGGAAGAATGTGGAAGTTTTAGAAAGGGTTCAGTGGAGATTTACTAGGATGTTGCCTGATATGGAGGGAAGGTCTTATGAGGAAGGCTGAGGGATTTGAGGTTATTTTCATTCAAGAGAAGGCTGAGAGGTAGTCTGATTGAGACATATAAGATAATCAGAGGATTAGATAAGGTGGACAGTGAGACCCTTTTTCCTTGAATGGTGATGGCTAGCATGAGGTGACAAAGCTTTAAATTGAGGGGTGATAGATATAGGACAGATGTCAAAGGTAATTTCTTTACTCAGTGTTGTAGGGGGTGTGAATGCATTGTCTGCAACAGCAGTAGACTCACCAACTTTAAGGGTATTTAAATGGTCATTGGATAAACATATGGATGAAAATGGAAAAGTGTAAGATAGATGGGCTTCAGATTGGTTCCACAGGTCGGCGCAACATCAGGGGCTGAAGGGTCTGTGCTGTGCTTTAAAGTTCTATGGCCTATTTCCATACTATGTGGATTCTGTGATAACCTCTTTGATGGCGATGTAATGTTGGATGGCCAAGATTGGATGCTGATTTGTCTGTGTGGGTGGGGCAGTGTCCAGATTGCCAACAAGGACATAAATTACTACCAGCTGCATTTGTGAGAATGGCCAGGTAGACCCTGGGCTCATCTACACGTCAACTATGTTGGCTCTTTCATGGGCTAAATGCTCTTAGTCATTGTGGACACCCACTCAAAGTGGTTGGACATGCATAGAGTTGTTTCACTAAATACAAGATGGCAATAAGAAAGCTGCAAGCATCTTTTCCAATCCACAGACTCCCAGAAGTATTGGTCACAGATAACAGGCCATTGTTTACCAGCAGGGAATTCAAGTATTTCTTAATTGAATGACATTTGGCATATTAAGACAAGCCATACCACCCATCGTCCAATGGTCTATTGGAAAGAGCAGTCTAAACTTTGAAGCGAGGCTTAAAGTAACAGCCTATAGATTCACTCAATACCAAACTGACCTGCTTCCTGTTTGATTATAGGACCACCCTTCATGCAACTACAGGAATAGCACCAGGAAAGTTGCTAAAGGGGAGAAGACTTCGCACCCGGTTAAACCTGATCTTCCTAAACCTGTGGGGGGTGGGGGAGTAAAATGTCATCAGGAACCCCAACATTGGAAGAAGACTCCTCCAAGGGAGAGACACAGTTTAATTCAAGGGATGAAGTTTGGTGCTGAAACCACGGAAATTGCGCTGCACGGGTAAAAGACATGGTCGACACAAGATCAGGTCCCATGACGTACAACGTTTGGGCATGTGAGGTGGTCTGGAACAAACCGGTTGGCCACATGAAAGCTGCAAAATCTCAAATGGAACAGGAACGAAACATACCCAGCCCCTCAGATCAGCCAGAAAGTAACCCATAGAACTCTCCCTTTGTTTAGCGTTGAAGAAACCTCAGAGTCAAAAACAGACACAGTGGATGACGTAGCCTCAACTCCTTCATTTCCTGAAGAAGAGGATGAATTTCTTCTGAGATGCTCCGGGCGTCAAGGGCAGGCTATGGTCTGGTACATGCTGCCGTAACTGAGGCTGAGTCGGAGGAAATGGATCCTGTGCTAAAATGCCCCAGGAGAGGCTGCAGAAGGAAAAAAAAAGACCTCTATCCCTGGATGTAAAAGGGAAGGGATGTAGTGATTAGAAAGAGGTCAGCTAGGTAGACCTCATAGAATACGAGTTCCCTGATTGGGTCTGTTAATCTGATCCAATCAGGGAGCCCTGGCTGACAGCCATTAAGTGTCAGGAGTTCTGACAGCTTGCTCTATGGAAACTGGACAAGTGTCAAGTATTATGCACATGTAAATAAATAGTGATTGGCAATGGGATACCGGCCTCTGTGGAGTTATTTCAATTAGCAATGTAAAATATTGCTCACCATCAATACAATGCAAAATAAGTGGCGGTGTGTACTCATTTCTGCCTCAGTGAGAATAACCAATAAGTGAATGTTTTTGCTCGGTGATTCGAAATGAAAAGCCACAGCCATTTTCATTCTCGATCAGCACCGTTGGTTCTTGTTAATAGAATATTTGCAGCTGAGAATTCCTGTTAAGTGAGTCGGTTATCTCCTGTACCTGGTTTCCCGCACTAATACTCAGTTGTAGTCTGTACCATGACCTACAAAGCAAGTGTGGATTTTTTTTCTCGATTTCTCCACTAAAAATGCAGCATGTTGATAAATAACCGAAATCTTTGTTGATTGACTCTGGTGATAAGATAGCTATCCAAAATGGCACAATGTCACACATCTGGTGCTCCCTCACTGACTCATCAGTTCTGCAGGTTGAGTTTATTCAAGAGCCTATTGAAACCCTTCTGATCAAATTCTACTCAAAACTTTCAAATGATTCCCATGCAATGACCGTTTATTAGGCAATGCATTTTGCTAAAAGCCCTAGTATTGCAGTATAATTCCTGCTTTGTGCCATATTCTCAGGCTCATTAATTGTGATATACTATTATGATACTGGCTGCTTCCCACCTACAAAATAATACCATTTTATGATAGAGAAAGCAGTCACATTATTGCACTTCTGAGGAAGTGTCACTCAACCTGAAACCTTAACTCTGCTTTCTCTCCACAGATGCTGCCAGACTTGCTGAACTTTTCCAGCCATCTCTACTTTTTGTTTCTGATTTACAGCATCCACAATTCTCTGGGTTTTATACATTATTTCACTTAATGGTCACACATTGAAACAATCATCCAATTATTGTCATTCCCTCATGCTTTCTTATTTTTTTAAAAAAATTGGTGTCCTTTTCAAATATTTACACATTTGTTTTAATTGTTGCCTTCAAACTCAGAAACAAAACTGTTACCATTGAGCCAAGGTGGACACGCTTAAGAGCAAAGTCACTACAATCAATGTATCAATAGCAATATCCACTATGTTGACTTTTGAGAAGAACTTATTGTTTTAAAGCCATGTAAGACAGTACTCTCAAACAAGGTGTAGGATAATTACAAAAACAACATGATAGAGAAAATCAACAGCGCTGGCATCCTCTGCACAAGGATAAATAAGTAAAGACATTCCAATATTCTGAAGAAGAGTCAAAGTGAATTTTGTTTGCTTCTCCACAGACTTTGCCAGACATGCTGAGTTTTTCCAGACTGCTGTTTGTTAATTCGGATGTCCACAGCATATATGATAACTACTTCAACATGATATAAGGAGGCAATAACCCATGACTGGAAATTGTGCTGCAAAGCTACTTTGACATATGGTCCGGTGAAAGGTAATCTATCCATTGAAGGAGCTTATTGAGGGACTGAGGACTTGGATGTACATCTGATGTGGCAGAATACTTCAAACACACAAAAAGCAGGTCACACAACCATCTCACCGCATGTGTAGCCTGTGAATATTGTCTTTTTTTTAAAAAAGTAACAAGTTCACCTGGAGCAATCCAGGAACAGCTGAGTCATTTTGCTGTTCTTTAAGTAACACAAACCACTGCTTTATTGGAAATGGTGTAAAGAAAGGAAAAAATGCAAGTGAATTTTACCATGAATTGCAGAAGCGTCAGCAAACTGCAAAGAGTTCTGAACGGTTTTTAACAAGCGAACAAAAATGTTGGAAAATTGGCTGGCCGACTTGTGCAGGGCAGTGGAATGATAATGAACTTTTATGAATTTGAACTGGAAAGCACTTAAAACAGTTGAGACATGAAATTTTTTCCACATCATGCAATTGGGAATGCATTAATTATGTCTTTGCAAGTCTATTCAGGCACTCAATAAATTCCTACCGATCACAATGTTACACTACTTTGTAGTCCTTTTGTTTTTGGAGTTATTGATTAAGGGATAAATATTGCCCATGGAGAAAAGTCTCCAGCTCTCGCAGTAGTTTCAATGTCTCCAAAAATCATACCGTCAACACTGCACCAGTGTCAACATTTTCACTCGTGGCTGGGAATGCATAGACAGTGCAGAATCTTTGAATTCAAGGACAAAAGTATAATCAACTTAGTTACAGGTGCCATCTTCTATCTTGCAAAGTATTTGATACAGTCACGATGATGGATCAGAACTCAGCAGTATTTTGGATTTGGCTAACTTTTAACTCTAAACTCTGTTTTTATTTAAATCAGTTCACTCCAGCCAAAAAATATGAGTGCAAATATAAATTCAGTACTTGTCTGGCAAAACCCTGCTTGGGAGCCATGGAATGTCACACCTACAGAGTGTCATGACAACTTCAAACAGAGAGAGAAAAATGTAACTGGAAGCATAATGAGGAGGTTGACGGTCTCACCTTAGCTGGATTAGTGGTGCTGGAAGAGCACAGCAGTTCAGGCAGCATCCAACGAGCAACCAAATCGATGTTTCGGGCAAAAGCCCTTCATCAGGAATAAAGGCAGTGAGCCTGAAGCGTGGAGAGATAAGCTAGGGGAGGGTGGGGGTGGGGAGAGAGTAGCATAGAGTACAATGGGTGAGTGGGGGAGGGGATGAAGGTGATAGGTCAGGGAGGAGAGGGTGGAGTGGATAGGTGGAAAAGGAGACAGACAGGTAGGGAATGTCCGAACAAGTCATGGGGACAGTGCTGAGCTGAAAGTTTGGAACTCGGGTGAGGTGGGGGAAGGGGAAATGTGGAAGCTGTTGAAGTCCACATTGATGCCCTAGGGTTGAAGTGTTCCGAGGGGGAAGATGAGGCGTTCTTCCTCCAGGCGTCTGGTGGTGAGGGAGCAGTGGTGAAGGAGGCCCAGGACCTCCATGTCCTCGGCAGAGTGGGAGGGGGAGTTGAAATGTTGGATCACGGGGCGGTGTGGTTGATTGGTGCGGGTGTCCCGGAGATGTTCCCTGAAGCGCTCTGCTAGGAGACACCCAGTCTCCCCAATGTAGAGGAGACCACATCGGGAGCAACGGATACAATAAATGATATTGGTGGATGTGCAGGTAAAACTTTGATGGATGTGGAAGGCTCCTTTAGGACCTTGGATAGAGGTGAGGGAGGAGGTGTGGGCATAAGTTTTATAGTTCCTGCGGTGGCAGGGGAAAGTGCCAGGATGGGAGGGTGGGTTGTAGGGGGGTGTGGACCTGATCAGGTAGTCACGGAGGGAAAGGTCTTTGTGGAAGGCGGAAAGCGGTGGGGAGGGAAATATATCCCTGGTGGTGGGGACTTTTTGGAGGTGGTGGAAATGTCGGCGGATGATTTGGTTTATGCGAAGGTTGGTAGGGTGGAAGGTGAGCACCAGGGGCGTTCTGTCCTTGTTACAGTTGGAGGGGTTGGGTCTGAGGGTGGAGTGCGGGATGTGGACGAGATGAATTGGAGGGCATCTTTAACCACATGGGAAGGGAAATTGCGGTCTCTAAAGAAGGAGGCCATCTGGTGTGTTCTATGGTGAAACTGGTCCTCCTGGGAGCAGATACGGCAGAGGCGGAGGAATAGGGAATACGGGATGGCATTTTTGCAAGAGGTAGGGTGGGAAGAGGTGTAATCCAGGTAGCTGTGGGAATCGGTGGGTTTGTAAAAAATGTCAGTGTCAAGTCAGTCGTCATTAATGGAGATGGAGAGGTCCAGGAAGGGGAGGGAGGTGTCAGAGATGGTCCAGGTAAATTTAAGGTCAGGGTGAAATGTGTTGGTGAAGTTGATGAATTGCTCAACCTCCTCGCGGGAGCACGAGGTGGCGCCAATGCAGTCATCAATGTAGCGGAGGAAGAGGTGGGGAGTGGTGCCGGTGTAATTATGGAAGATCAACTGTTCTACGTCGCCAACAAAGAGACAGGCATAGCTGGGGCCTATACGTGTGCCCATGGCTACCCCTTTGGTCTGGAGGAAGTGGGAGGATTCAAAGGAGAAATTGTTAAGGGTGAGGACCAGTTCGGCCAAACGAATAAGAGTGTCGGGTGAAGGGCACTGTTGGGGACGTCTGGAGAGGAAACAATGGAGGGCTTGGAGGCCCTGGTCATGGAGGATGGAGGTGTAGAGGGATTGGATATCCATGGTGAAGCTGAGGCGTTGGGGGCTGGGGAAATGGAAGTTTTGGAGGAGGGGGAGGGTGTGGGTGGTGTCTCGAACGTATGTGGGGAGCTCCTGGACTAGGGCGCATAGGACAGTGTTGTGGTAGGTACAGATAAGTTCAGTGGGGCAGGAGCATGCTGAGACTGTAAAACCTGTGTCCACATCTCCTCCCTCACCTCTATCCAAGGTCCTAAAGGAGCCTTCCACATCCATCAAAGGTTTACCTGCACATCCACTAATTTCATTTATTGTATCCGTTGCTCCCGATACGGTCTCCTCTACATTGGAGAGACTGGGCACCTCCTAGCAGAGCGCTTTAGGGAACATCTCCGAGACACCTGCACCAATCAACCACACCGCCCCGTGATCCAACATTTCAACTCCCCCTCCCACTCTACCGAGGACATGGAGGTCCTGGGCCTCCTTCACCGCCACTCCCTCACCACCAGACGCCTGGAGGAAGAACGCCTCATCTTCCGCCTTGGAACACTTCAACCCTAGGGCATCAATGTGGACTTCAACAGCTTCCTCATTTCCCCTTCCTCCACCTCACCTGAGTTCCAAACTTCCAGCTCAGCACTGTCCCCATGACTTGTCCGACCTGCCTAGTTCCTTTTCCACCTATCCACTCCACCCTCTCCTCCCTGATCTATCACCTTCATCCCTTCCCCCACTCACTCATTGTACTCTATGCTACACTCTCCCCACCCCCACCGTCCCCTAGCTTATCTCTCCATGCTTCAGGCTCACTGCCTTTATTCCTGATGAAGGGCTTTTGCCCGAAACATCGATTTCGCTGCTCATTGGATGCTGCCTGAACTGCTGTGCTCTTCCAGCTCCACTGATCCAGAATCTGGTTTCCAGCATCTGCAGACATTGTTTTTACCTCGTTGATTTTAACCCGACTGCGAATCCTCTTACAAGGATGCCTGGTCTCACCTTAGTCCCAACCCCAGCAGAAAACCACCCCTTGCCAAATTTTTGTGAATTGATCTTTAGGAATAGTATGTTGTGGCCTAATGTCCTTGTGGACAAATATGCTGTGAGGATCACTGCCCTGTTAGCAGCCATTAAAGACTCGTACAATGAAGAGGAAAGAAAAGAGAAAAGACTTGGGCTTTCACTAAGTGCTGCCATGTCTCAAAAGAAATCAGGACAAAATGTATTTCAGTCAAACTACCAAAGCCAGGATTCACCCAAATGGCTGGTGAACTACCAACATCAATGCTATTGATAAGATCCACTGTAATGTCCTTAATTTTTCACTGTCTGAACTTTGCAAATAATTCAGAGATATTTGGTTACATTTATTTGTTCGGACTCACTTCTTATATATAATCTGTGCACACATATGTTGTGTTGTTAATTATTCTCACATTTAGTAATTAATAATGGTATTACCATCACTGACTCCCCCACTGTCAACATCTTTGGGGTTACCATTGACTAGAAGCTCAACTGGACTCACCACATAAACACAATGGCTACAAGAGCAGGTCAGAGACTAGGGATACTGTGGCGAGTAACTCACCTCCTTACACCACAAAGTCTATCCATCAGCTACAAGGCACAAGTCAGGAGTGTGATGGAATACTCGCCATTTGCCTGGATGTGTGCCGGTCCAACTAGACTCAAGAAATTTGACACCATCCAAGACATAATAACCCACTTGGTTGGCAACACATCTACAAACATTCAATCCCTCCACCACCAACGCTCAGTAGCAGAGGTGTGTACTATCTACAAGGTGCACTTCAGAAATTCACCAAAGATCTTTAGAAAACACCTTCCAAACCCACAACCACTTCCATCTGGAATGACAAGTGCAGCAGGTACATGGGAACACCACCAACTGCCAATTCCCCTCCAAACCACTCACCACCCTAACTTGAAAATATACCGCCGTTCCTTCACAGTCGTTGGGTCAAAATCCTGGAATTCCCTCCCTACCGGCATTGTGGGTTGACCCACAGCAAGTGGACCACAGCAGTTCAAGAAGGCAGCTCACCACCACCTTCTCAAGGGCAACTAGGGATGGGCTATCAATGCTGGCAATACCCAAGTTTCACAAATGAATTAAAAAATACCTCATTCCTTTTGTTAACTCAAGAAAACCTGCTTACGTTGACTCATTTTAAAGCATAAATTGACCTGAGTCTGGTATAAAGATATCCACAGAAGAAGTGATCCTTTTCAATTTGCCTTGCTAAGAGGTGACACGTGAATAACCAAGAGCAGTTGAATTACTGCTCGGAACAAATTATGGGTTCTTATCCACGATTTGAACCTACAGACAACATGAAAGAATTAGAGTGGGTAAGTTGCCATTTTGAAAGCAATTTATAAGTGAAAAACTGCATCGCTACAGTATAAAACTGCCAGCATTTGATGCCAGCATTGTTCCTAGCAGAAGTAGGCAAAGCTACCTCCGTGGAATTAAAAGTTTTGTCTATCGAGCAGTTTGAGTCAGGCATTTGGGATTAAAATTTCATCTGAAGGCCAGGAAACCAGAAATTCTAAAATGGGTGGCTTGGCTATTGACTGACAGGTTAAAATTGAGGCTGATGAAATAAATTGATTAGTGATAGAAAGGTTAAAATCAGAGCAGCTAGAATTTCAAGAAAAATAGAATGGATGAGAAAGGGAGAGAGAAGCATGACTGAGAAACGAGAAAGAAAGGAAAGAACAAGGAGGGACTAAAAAATTTGATGAAAATGAAAGGAGAGCGAGTTTGAAAGAATACAGCTGAAGCTGAGGAACAGGAATCCTATTGTTTCTCAGGAAGACACCACCGGCTAAGACTTAAGGGTGGAGGCAACTCAACTTGACATTTAGTTCCTAATTTTAACAAAGCAGAAGCAGATGACTTCTTTATCTCTTTCAAAGGGGTAGCACAGCAGTTAAAGAGGTCTATTCAACATTGATCCATGTTACTGCAGAGTAAGCTTTCAGGGAAAGCACATGAAGTATTCTCTCTCTGGCCTAAGAAAGACAATGAGGCAGGTATAAGATAAATTTATATCAAATGTGCAAAAGCTCGTATCATAGGCATACCATCAGAAATTACATACCCAAAGACAGTGGTTTACATTGTTGGTATCACGACCAGGTGAGAAATGTGTTAAGGTTTCGAGAGGCCAGGCTGCTTTTCTTTGCTGATACCGGGTATGTCTATTATGGGGGTGGGGGATACATTTTGTAGGGGGAGGTGGGGTGTGGAATCATCTCCCAGTGCCTGATTGGTGAATGGCACTGTCACTCACTGCTGGTGAGGCTGTCATTGTTAGGCCTGCCCATGTCTGAAGCAGGATAACATGGCTGAAAGCAGTTCCCCACTGACACAAAATGGCTGAGGAAGGTTTTTAGCTGAAACAGCAGCTTCCATCATCTGCTGCTTGACGTTAACTGCATGCCTGTGAACGCTCAATCTCAGGTGGACCATGCTTCCTCTCTGTGACTGGGCCGTACGGCAACCTCTGCAAGATGGCCACATGAGAATGAAGTGGGAGGGGAATAAGGAGGGAGTCTCACTGATCAATCAGTGTCTCCATTCTTGTCATGGCATAGTAAAGGCATATCAATGTAATGTTTGTGAGCAATCAAATGAGCTGAAACAAGTGACTGTGCTGTGGAATCATTTGTTTCATTGACGTGTGCCTTGATATTGAAAAAGGTTGAAAAACTACTGCCCTAAGGCTCGATCATGTGTAAATTGATTTTGCAAGGCTGATTCAACCTTTGACCTGTCAACACAGTTTGCGGTTATGATCCCCACTTATGTTACGATCCCAGACTGAAATCTAGCTTGAAAAAGAATCAAAAGGAGAAACCTCGTGACTTCCAAATGGAGAGTGCATGTTGACATGGGCAATGTAGGATGTACTTGGGGTGGCTCCTCAGGAATGTAGTAAATTTATATGTTTTGGTTTCTTAAATTTGATCAATACACGTCCTCTATAGTCCATTTGGCTTTTTATCTAAACATAACCCATGTTTACCTGTATCCTTTCAAATGGTGACTTCTCGAACAAAAATAGAGTCAGCCAAGTCCAGTCATGCTAGGCCATGTCATTCGCCTAAGCCCAAGTCTCTGGAGAAGCCAGTTACTAATGAAGCCATGCCTCATAGCATTAAGATCATCATGGATGATTTGTGACCGAAATCATGACCAAGTTTGAATCTATAATTTCACAGATGGTCAAAAAGGAGGTAACAACTGCTCTGAAGCCATTGGAAGAAAATGTTTCTTTGCAATATGGGACTAATTTGGACCTGGACCGTTCAGCTAATGAGCATGATAACCAAATAGCTACCTTCCAAGCTAATGTTAGTCTGTTATCTTAGAGTCATAAAGTCATAGAAATGTACATCATGGAAACAGACCCTTTGGTCCAACCCGTCTATGCCGACCAAATATCCCAACCTAATCTAGTCCCACCTGCCAGCACTCGGCCCATAGCCCTCCAAACCTCTTTCATATCTTTCCCCTCTCACCCTAAACCTATGTCCTCTATTTCTGGACTCCTCTATCCCAGGGAAAAGACTTTGCCTATTTACCCTATCCATGCCCCTCATAATTTTGTAAACCTCTATAAGGTCACCACTCAGCCTCTAATGCTCCAGGGAAAACAGCCCCTGCTACAATTGAGTCTCTAACAAAGAAATGTGAAGACTTGGAGGCCCCCTCCAGGTGGAATAATATTCGACTTTTGATTTTACCCGAGTGTCCTCGCTGCACAGAATTTATGGCCCAACATTTGCAGGACTTGCTCAGACTTGAGGCTAAACCCATGTTGGATAGGGCCCATCGCACATTGCATGCTAAACCAAATGAAGGCGAGTTATCTCGCCTGATGGTTGTCTGGGTGAACCATTTCAAGGGAGAAATCACATTCTACGCAGTGCTGGAGATGCTTCTCCCCTTGTATATAATGGAAAGAGAGTATGCATTTTTCCAGATTTCACCCCAACTGTCGCTGAGCAGCATGTGGCTTTTGCCAAGGTAAGGAAGGAACTACATTCATGTCATAATGTTAAATTTGGCCTTTATTATCCAGCAATATTACATATTATCTTGATGAGCGGCCTAACACATTGGTTTATTTACGCCATCTTAATTTATTTACAAGAAACCCATTTGAAAAATATAGACCGTCCTAAGTTGAAACGAGGTTGATTGGATAAGTGTATTTTTCCTCCTTTTCTAGCAGATCTGAAGGACACGTTATTCTTTTACATAAATCTGTTCCTTTCATCCATATTAAAACTGTCCCTGACTCTACTGGCAGATCTATGATTATTACTGGACAGATTTTTGACATTGATGTAACTTTGGCTAATGTATATGCTCCTAACTGGGATGATGAGGCCTTTTTCAGATTGTTCCTTTCAATGTTACCGGATTTATCTTCACACCAGATAATCTTCGGAGGAGATTTTAATGTTGGATGAATCCTCACTGAAATGTACTTCCTCTGTTCCAAGTGCCCAGTACATATCTGCTCAAATAATGATAACTTTTACAGAGGAGTTTAATGTTATTGATCCCTCGTGGTTCTTTAATCCTTCGAAATAGGAATATTCTTTTTTTTTCGCATTGATTTACTCGTATTGATTTCTTTATGGAGGATGACAGACTGCCCACATCCATTTCTGGTTGTAAATATGATTCAATTGTTTTATCAGACCATGCATTTGTCTCTATGAATGTTCGCTTTCTGAAGTTCCTTAATATACACCCACCTCAATGCGTGCTTACTCTTAGAGGAAGATTTTGTTAGTTTTGTCTCTCAGTGGATAGATTTTTTTTAAAAAATAACAACGCCCCAGACATTACAACTTCCTTGCTGTGGGAAACCCTGGAGGCAATAATCAGGGGTGAAATAATTTCTTACACAGCAGGTAAAAATAGACTGAGAGAAGAGAAATTGACATGGTTAGCACAATATCTGTCTCAATTAGACTCTCTTTATGTAATCTCTAAGTCTTCTGAAGTATGTAAAGAATGCATATCCCTCCAGGCCAAGTATGATGTTGTAATGTCACAATACACCACCGAGCTTTTACTTCACTCGAGATCTAAATTTCATGAACCAACAGATAGAATTGTAGGCACAGCAGTTCTGCCAAATGCCCTCATTTCAATTAATCCCCCAAATTAAGGCTAATTCAGGTGTCACATCAGACCCATTAGAAATCAACAAAACCTTTAAGGAATTTACGTTTCACGTTATTCATCTGAATGTTCTTCTGCTAAGGCAGATGTTGATACCTTTTTCGATAAGATTAACATTCCGATTATTAATCAAAATGTGGCAAAGGAATTGGAACAACCAATCACAGCAACGGAACTTGAGGCTGCGACTAGGTCATTACAAAGTGGGAAAAACCCTGGAGCCGATGGGTTTCTGGCCAAGTTTTAGAAAACATTTTAGAAAAAGCTGGTTCTGCTTTTGGTAGATGTGTTTGTTAAAGTGTTTAATTCTGGCTCTCTTCCTCAAACTTTCTCAGGCATCAATTTCTTTGCTTTTAAAGAAAGTGGTTCATATCATCCTATAAGTCTGCTAAATGTTGACTTTAAATTATTGTCAAAGCTATTGGCCTGATGTTTGGAAACCATTCTTCCATCTATCACATCATTGGATCAAACTGGAGTTATTCACAACAGGCACTCATTTTTTAATCTTAGGCGGATATTTAACGTTGTTTACAAGATTACTCATCCACACTCCCTGAGGCTTTGATATCTTTAGATGCTGAAAAAGCCTTTGGTAGAGCGGAATAGAATTATCTTGTTTTCACTTTGGAGAAATTTGCCTTTAGGGAAGAATTTACTTCTTGGATCAAACTACTTTATGCATCACTGCAGCCTCTGTTAGGACCAATACCATGAATTCTGATTACTTCTACCCTTATTGTTCCACGAGACATGGTTGTCCTTTGAGTGCACTGTTGTTTGCCATTGCAATTGAACTTCTGTCTATTGCTCTACATGCTCAGCCTGATTTCTCTGGCATTATTAGAAATGGTATGGAGTTGAAGGCTACCCTCTATGCAGATGACCTTTTGCTATTTGTCTTGAACTTATCCCTCTCCATTCCCACTACACTTTCAGTTTCAGAATCTTTCAGGAGGATTTCTGGGTATAAATTGAATTTTAGCAAAAGTGAGACATTTGCTTTAATAAGCCTGCCAGGAAATACTCACTAGATAATTTACCATTTAAAATTGCCAATTTTGGTTTTGTTTATCATGGCATATACATGGCAGATACACAAGTCAAGTTGTACAGGAAAAATGTTGAACCATTATTAGTACAAATTAAACAAGACTTTGAACGATGGTCTCTCCTTAATTTGTCTGTTGCTGCTACAATTAATTCCATTTCAATGAATATTTTTCCACTACTTTCTAATTTGTTTCAATGCATACCAGTTTTTCCTCCCTCTTTCCTTTTTCCATAACATAGATAGTTTCATTCCTGAATTTATTTGAAATAAAAAAAACTCGTGGGTTATGAAAACAGCTATTACAGAGGCCTAAACTACGAGGTGGAATGGCACTGCCGAATATTTTGCTTTAGTATTGGGCAGTAAACATTAGGAATTTGAACTATTGACTCCAATATGAAAATCTTGATGCTCTCCCAATTTGGTTGACTACTGAGGTAAATTCCACTCAAGCGGCATCCATTGCATTCACCTGTTCTTTGTTCAACCTCTATTTGCATGGACAATGTTATTGTTTTATCCTGTATTAAAATTTGGTTTCAATTTAGATGTCATATTTTCTATTAAGGCACCATTGGTGGCAAATCATATTTATCCTCCATCTTTAGTGGACAGTGCTTTTTCTGGTTGGTCTCATTTAGGATTAAAAACTGTGAAAGATTTATGTGTTGATGGCTTTTTTTTTACATCTTTTCAACAATTAGTTGATAAGTTCTTGCTTCCTAAAAGTCACTGCTTTATATCCCTCTAAGTTCACAGTTTTGTCTGTAGTTCATTTCAGGTTTTCCCACCCTTCCTAATGATTCTGATTTCAACATCTTTCTGGAACCACTTTCTTCATTAAAGGGGGTTATTTCAGTTATTTATTCAAACATTCAAAGTATGCTCAGATTCTCTTGATTCTATTAAAGCTATCTGGGAGGCAGATCTGGGAGAGGTAATTCCAGGTGTTGTGTGAGATGAGATTTTACAAAAGGTGCACAGATAGAAGATCTGTGTAAACTGTTGTTTTATTCAATGCAAGCTTCTACACTGCGCCCACTACACCAAAGCTCAACTTATAAAACTATTTGAGGAGGTCTCTCTGTCCTGTGATCAGTGCCAACAAACCCCAGCTAATTTTATGCACATGTTCTGGCTTTGCCCTTCTTTAAGTAGATATCTTTGACACCCTGATACCTTTGACACCTTATCTAGGGCATCCGGTGGAAATCTTACTCCTAATGCTATTACTGCTTTGTTTGGGGTGTCACCCTCTTTCCCTAATCTTTCTTCCTCTGAAAAAGACATGATGGCATTCACTACCCTAATGGCCAGAGGATTGATATTGTTAAAATGGAAATCCTTAATTCTGCCTACTCTCACACTAGGTTAGAGATGTGTTGTACTTTCTTAAATTAGTAAAGACTAGATTATCCTTAGCTGACTCCTCTCACAAATTTACAAATATCTAGAACCCTTTTCTTTCATACATTAAGGGTGTTGTCTTTTTAACTGTTCCAGTCTGTGGTATCTTATGGTGTGGCGATTTTTTTTTCTTTTTTTCTTTTGCTAATGCAGTTATCTTACTGCTGGTCAAACTAATTACGGTTTTGTGCTTTGTGTATTCTTTGGGGTTGTTTGTCATTTTTTTTCTTTGTATTTTAGGGGTGGTATATGCCGTGGGGAGGGTGGTCGGGGTTTCGGTTACTGTCGTTTATTGCTTGTGATTGTACCTTGTTCTGCTGTCATTGTTTTGGAGAAAAAAAAATCAATAAAATAAGAAAAAAAAAACGTTGCTTTATCACTATATAAGGGATTATGAACAGCTAGGGGCTAAATTTAATTAAAATAAAGCAGAACTAATTAGCTCGTAATCACTGGATTTAGTACCTGAGCCACAAACAAATTGGCACAGGGTCAACAAGACCGGAGAGGTAAAAGCCTGACTCACAGATTAGTGTGGGAGAGACCGGTTTGAATTCATAGGATGTTGGCATTAGTACTGGGGAAGGAGAGAGCTGTTCTCATGGAAATGGGCTCTACCTGAATCATGCTGGGACCACATTCCTGGTGAATCATGGATACCAAGGATTTAGTGTAAACAAGATGACAGAGCAAATCGAAATTGACAGGGACGTTGCCATGGGTATGTTGTAGCTAGGAATTAAATATCTAAGGATACATGTTCTATTAAAAGCACAGGCAGATGGGTAAAGGCAGTCAAGTTGTCCTGTTAGTAAGAAATGATATTAAATCGATTGCAAGAAGTGATTAGATTACTTACAATGTGGAAACAGGCCCTTCGGCCCAACAAGCCCACACTGACCCGCCGAAGCGCAACCCACCCATACCCCCACATCTACCCCTTACCTAACACTATGGGCAATTTAGCATGGCCAATTCACCTGACCCACACTCCTTTGGACTGTGGGAGGAAACCGGAGCACCCGGAGGAAACCCACGCAGACACGGGGAGAACGTGCAAACTCCAACACAGTCAGTCGCCTGAGTTGGGAATTGAACCCGGGTCTCAGGCGCTGTGAGGCAGCAGTGCTAACCACTGTGCCACCGTGCCGCCCACAATGATATGGAGTCAGAAGGTGTAGATTCCGTGTGGGTAGAGTTGAGGAGCCACAAAGGATAAAAGATCATCATGGGAGTTGTGTGCAAACCTCCTAGCAGCAGTTAGCGTATGAAGATGGAAGAAAGTAATTCAGGAGATAGAAAAAGGTATGTAAGAAAGGCACTATAACAATATTCATGGGGGGAGCTTCAATATACAGGTGGACTGGGAAAATCAGGTTGGTAGCAAATCTCAAGAAAAGGAATTCATGGAATGTCTACGAGGTAGTTGTTATGGAGCAGCTTGTGGTAGAGCTTATTAGAGTGCAAGAATTCTGAATGACCTTCCCTGCTAAAAGCCATGCCGTCCAACGCAAATGAATCCATATTTTTCCAAATATGAATACATTATAACCCTAAAAACCCACACCAATAATTTCCCAAACCACTGACATAAGGCTCACAAACCTTAAATTTCCCAGATTATTCCTGCTGTCCTTTTTAAACAATGGAACAATGTTGGCTATTCTCTAGTCCTCTGGCATCTTTCCTGTATACAAGGCCCAAGAATTTCCTCACCTGTCTCCCTCAGCACTCTGGCACAGATCCCATCAGGTCCAGGGGACATGTCTCCATTAACACTTTTCAAAATATCCAACATCTCCTTTTTCATATTGACATATCCTAGAATATCAACTTACCCCACTGAGACTGGCTATCTAACATGTCCTCCTGTGTGAATACCAATACAAAATATCCATTAAGGAACTCACCCACACTCTCTTGTCCCCTGCATGAATTTCCTCCTTTGTCCTTGAGTGAACCTACACTTTCCCTAGCTCCCTTCCTGTTCTGTATACAGAGGAACTTCAATTGTCCAGCATTCGATTATCCGAATTTTGGATTATCTGGCAAATTATGTTATCCAGAATTCGATTAACTGAAATAAATACTCCCTGCCCATGTCCTTCGGATAATCGAGGTTCCTCTGTATATGTATAAACACCCCCACATTTTCCTTAATCCTGTATGATAAAGACTTTGGACAGCCCCTTTTAACCCTCCTAATTCCTTGTTTGAGTTCTTTCCTTTTATCATTGTACTCTTCAAAGGATCTGTCAGTCTTCACTTTCCTAAACCTTGCTTACGCCTCCTTTTTCTTTATGACTAAGATCTCAATTTCTCTCATTATCCAAGGTTCCTGAATCTTGGCATTCTTACCCTTCATTGTCACCGGTAACATGCAGGTCCTACACTCTAGTTAACTGGCCTTTAAAAGATTCCCATGTGCAGGATGTGGATTTACCCTCAAACAGCCATCCCCAATCTATCTGTCCCAGTTCTTGCCTAACGTTGTAGCAGTCAGCCTTCTGCCAGTTTAATACTTTCACCTGCAGACTACTCTTGTCCTTATCCAGAAGAAGGACATGAAAACTTACAGAGTTTTGGTCACTGTTCCTGAAAACTCACCCCTGAAACTTCAATTGCCTGGCTGGGCTCATTCCCCGTTACGAGGTCTAGTGTGGCCTGTTGCCTGTTTAGACTATTTACACATATGGACTTGTTGGGTCAAAATGGCCTGTTTCCACACTGTAGGGATTCTATGATTCAATATTGTTTCAAAGAACTGTCTGGACACATCTAACAAACTCCCCACTCCTGCCCCATCTAAGCCTTTGGCACTGAGTCCCATTCAATACAGGAGGAGTTAAAATCCTCATCACAGCAACTGTGTTGTTTTCATATTTGGAATGGTTCAACTACATGGTGTGTTCTGTGGCAGTCCCATCCTTCACAACATCAGGAATAGATAGGACCTCCAACAACAGTGACACTTGGTGTTTGCGTATTGATGGTCTTCGCACAGCTTGATACAGTCACACGCAAAGGTGGCCATCAGGATAAGGCTGGCGTTGCGTACATTTTCTAGCCCCCGTCCAGAGTTTTGTACACAGTGTCCCCGCAGACATTGCCCATTTTAGACCACCAGGTGAAGTAGAAGATGGCTCAGGCAACTGCAACAGCGCAGGTTCAGGTAATGGGCCAGAACTGTACCACATACAACATCAGAGAGAATACCTTATATGTGATGACCAGATCATTACCCACTGAGGGAGAGGTGCTCCCATAAGCCTAGTTTCTGCCTCACCTCGGCAATACACTCCTCCCAAGGTTTTCTTGACTCCTCCGAACCATATTTCTAGCAGCTTCAGGTAATCTGCCCCAAGGGTGAAGGGGTAAAGGATCGGTTGGTCGATCAGTTCTCTCTCCAGGCATTGTTCACTCAGTCTGCAAACCTGGTTCCTGAGCAGCCAAGTCTATGTCTGTGATGTCTTTGTCTGTCATGGTAACTAAGCCAACTTCTCCTAGAATCCTCCTCCTGTTGACTTTCAGGTCCTCTGCGATGACTTTCTCAATCATGGTAGCTGTACTGACTTCTCCTAGAACTCTAGGGTAGCTAATGTCACTCCAATATTCAAAAAGGGAGGGAGAGAGAACACAGGGAATTATAGACCAGCAAACCTAACATCAGTAGTGGGGAAAATTCTCCAATCCATTATCGAGGACTTTAAAGCGGAGAATTTAGAAAGCAGTGGTAGGATCAGACAGAGTCAACACAGATTTATGAAAGGGTAATCATGCTTGAAAAATCTGTTGAAATTCTATGAAGATGTAACTGGTAGAGTTGACAAGGGGGAGCCAGTCAATGTGGTATATTTGGACTTTCAGAAAGCGTTTGACAAAGTCTCATGTAAAAGGTTATTATGCAAGATTAAAGTGCATGGGATTGGGACAAGTGTATTGAGATGTTTAGAAAACTGGTTGGCAGAGAGGAAACAAACAGCAGGAATTAATGGGTCCTTTTCAAATTGGCAGGCAGTGAGGTGCCAAAGGGATTGGTGCTGAGACCCCAGCTATTCACTAATATATATTAATGATTTGGACGAAGGAACAAAATGTAGCATCTCAAAGTTTACAGATGATACCAAGTTGGGTGGGACGGTGAACTGTGATGAGGACACAGAGATCCTTCAGCATGAAGGATGGGTGAGTAGGCAAAATCAATGGCAGATGCAGTATAACTTGGATAAATGTGAGGTTATTCAATTTGGGAACAAAAACAAGACAGATTACTTCCTGAATGGCGGTAAATTGGGAAAGGGGAGTGTGCAGTGGGACCTGGGTGTCTTTGTGCACGCGATGAAAAGTATCCTGTCCTTAAATTTTCTTATGAAGTATGCAGGTGCAGCAGGTGGTAAAGAAGGCAAATGGTATGTCGGCCTTCATTGTGAGAGGTTTTGAGTACAGGAGCAGGGATGTGTTGTTGCAATAAGATAGAGCCTTGGTGAGGCCACACCTAGAATACTGTGTGCAGTTTCAGTTTCCTTTTCTGAGGAAGGATGCTCCTACTCTCTAGGGAGTACAGCCAAGGTTTACCAGGCTGAATCTGGGGATGACGGGACTGACATATGAGGAGAGATTGACGAGGTTAGGATTGTTTTCACTAGAGTTCAGACGAGTAAGGGGGTAACTCATAGAGACTTATAACATTCTAAGAGAACTAGATAGGGTAGATGCAGGGAGGATGTTCCCGATGGTGGGTATGTTCAGAACCAGAGGTCACAGTCTGAGGATACTGGGTGGACCATGTAGGACAGAAATGGGGAGACATTTCTTCACCCAGAGAGTGCTGATCCTGTGGAATTCATTCCCACAGGAAGTAGGTGATTCCAAAACATTAAATGTCTTCAAGAGGCGGCTGGATATAGCACTTGGGGTGGATGGGATCAAAGGTTATGGGGAGAAAGCAGGATTAGGCTATTGAGTTGGATAATCAGCCATCATCATCAAGCCATCATCAATGGCTTGAAGGGCTGAATGGCCTCCTCCTGCTCCAATCTTCTCTGTTTCTAAGTTTCTCAGTCATTTCTCACCAGTGGCCTCTGTTTTGAGAGGGCAGGAAACATCATGGTAACCTCAGCCAGTACAGGTATTGAACACACATGGTTGTCTCACTCTATCAGTTACCCAGATCCAGGAATTAGCTTTTAATATTTTGAACCTCATCAGCTTCACCTTCCCATTAACCAGACTTATGTGGCAAGTGTGTCTCTAAGATATCTGAAAACAAATTAAACAAGTAAAAACACAACGAGATGACAAGTATCTAGTCCTTCAATCTTCTTATGTGGCTCAATAATATATGCTGTTTCACAATCCCACTTGGGGACATTTGATGATATTTAAGACACTATATAAGTAGAAGTTGAGGCAGGAATCATAACAACGTGGAAGAAGTATTTCGATGCACACCTCAACTGTCTTAACATATGAGGTAGGGGGCCAAGTGCTGGAAAGTGGGACTAGAATAGATAGGTGTTTCATAACTAGCTTGGGCATGATTTGCCGAAGGGCTTCTTTCCACGTTGTAAGACTCTTTGGCTAAATCGTAATTTGAGGGCAGAAATAAACAATCAACAATTCTGTAAGTGCTGCTATGGCAAAGAGAGCCATGGCAACTTGATAAAACCATGTGAATCCACAATGTTCTGTGTTGTCATGACATCTTTATGGAGTTATGACTTTCCTTGGAAAGCTGATGCATAATAATTACTAATATCCTAAGTGTTTTGAAGCTGCCCTTCATTGTTTCCCTACTTTCTCTGTTTTTGGGATAAAGAGTGATTTCCTTTCCCTGTTCTACTTGAGGCACTTTCCTCAAGATTTATCACCTTTGTGATCATAATCACAGGGGAACAGTAGTTTGGATCAAAGCTAAAACACAGTCAGGAGGGGCCCATACAACCTTTCAGGAAGGTGTTGCACAAGTAGAATGTGTTTCATAAACAGTTGTTTATAGGTGATCAGTGGCAAGCCATTTTTTTTAATCTAAAAGACCAGGAAACAGTGCTTTGTCTTTTTTTTTGGATATATAGTGCGAAAGGTTTAGGAAACTTGTTTGAAAGTTTGGTTTAGCAGTAATTTTGCAGAGTGACTCAAACTGCACCATTTATCAGTCTATCAAGGTTGGGTAGAACATACTTGTCAGGTAGAGATTTATGGGAAAATGACCTGAAAGTGTTTAATCATGTTATCAGTGGAGTATTATTTTTGCTGCAGCCTAATAACTAAATCATGCTATGATACATGCAACTGATCTCTGGTATAAAAATGTAACCAAAGGAAATGGGAAAAATAAACAGGAAAAATGACTTTTTTACTCATTTCCTTTGGCTACATTTTTATACCAGAGATCAGTTCCGAGTATCATAGCATAATTTAGTTATTAGGCTGCAGCAAAAATAATACTCCACTGATAACATGATTAAACCCCTGTCCTTCTAGATGGAAGTGGTCATGCAATTGGAAGGTGCTGTCTGAGGACCCTTGGTGAGTTTCTGCAGTGTTTCTTAAAGATAGTATGCACTGCTGCTACTGAGCACTAGTGATGGAGGGAGTGTCTGCTTGTGGATGTGGTGTCAATCAAGTGTCCTGGGTGATGTCAAGCTTCTTGAGTGTTGTTGGGGCTGCACTCATCCACGCAAGTGGGGAGTTTTCCATCTCACTCTTGGTTTGTGCCTTGTAGATGGTGGACAGGCTTTGGGGAGTCAGAACGTGTGTTACTCACTACAGTATACATGGCCTCTGACCTGCTGTTGTAGCCACTATGTTTATGTGGTTGACCCACTTTAGCTTCTGATCAGGGGTAATCTCTATGTCATTGATTCAGTGATGAATATCTAGGGGTGATAGTTAGCATCTTTTTTATTCAAGATGATCATTATCTGGCACTTACATGGCATAACTGCTGCTTGCCAATTATCAGAACTGCATTGGAACACAGATTTCTTCAGTATCTGAGGAATTGTGAATGGTGCTGAACATTGTGCAATCATCAGCGAACATCCCCACCTCTGACCTAATGATGGAGGGAAGGTCGATGATCAAGCGACTGAAGATGGTTGAGCCAAGGACACTACCCTGAGGAACTCCTGCAGAGATGTTCTGGAGCTGAGAGGACTGACCTCTAACAACTACATCCATATCTGCGCCAGGTACGACTCCAACCGCCAGAGAACTTTCCCCCAGTTTCCACTGATTCCAGTTTTGCTAGGACTCCCTGATGCCAAACTTGGTTGAATGTGGCCCTTGATGTCCAGGGATATCACTCTGACTTCACTCCTGGAATTCAGATTGTTTGTCCATGTTTGGATGAAGACCTTAATGAGGTCAGGAGCTCAGCGGTAAAGGCAGAACCCAAACTGAGCCTCGGTGAGGCAGGCTGTTACTAAGCAAGTGCTACCTGAAAACCCTTTCCTGCTGATTGTGAATAGAGTGGAAGAGACCTGAGAAACTTCGATAGGCGGTGAAAGAAAACAGCACCGGCATTTTTATTACAAATCCACTTGCTTTCCAAACTTCCCATGCTGAACATGCTGCATTTTTGAGGAAATGGGTACTATTTACAGGGCAAACACTGGCGGTCGCAGTTAGAAAGAGGAATGGGGTATGCTGAGATTTGTGGCAGAATTGGAGAAATGTCCGCTAATGCTGAGCTTCCAGTCAGGAATACTTTGTTCCATTTTTTATGCCTTTGAGAAGTGGTGAGGTGAGTTGCCAGTTAACGGGGAATTATTTGTTTCTTAAACACCATGTTGGTGGTACAACTCTCCCCCATTAACACTCAGCTTTGTATCCTGGTGAAGGGCTTATGACCGAAACATTGATTCTCCTGCTTCTCAGATACTGCCTGGCTTGCTGTTCCTTTTCAGCACTACACTCTCAACTCTGATTTCCAGTATCTGCAATGCTCACTTTCTCCTCTGAATCTCACCAAACATGCCAAACAATGTAGGAATCCAGAAAACCAGCATGGAAACCTGGCAGATTCAGCTCACCACTTGCCACAAGACCCTCAGTGCGGCATACGATGAAAATGCATCGCAATGCGTGATCCATGAATGAAATAACTCCACAGAACACAGTATTCCATCATTAAGTCATCCTTTATTTCCAAGTGGAGAGTCCTTGACACTGACCCACATCCCTCAGAGCCAGCCCTCAGAGTAAACAGAACCTCCTGTTTGTACCTGTCAGCCAGGGCTCCCTGATCGGATCAGGTTAACAGCCTCAATCAGGGAGCTCACATTCTAAGATGACCATCTGGTTACAATCACTACCATGGGCACCAGCTGCCAGCAGCCCTCATCGACAGACATTGGCAAAGTGACATTTTCGAATGCTAATCCTGGAGCGTTTCTGATACACTTGGAAGAAGGCTATGGAAGTACAGCCTTGCATTGCAGGGCACTCTGCTAAGTGCATTGAGAAGGCTGCGCAAGAACACTTTGCATTCACATCCATGCAGCAGCTGAAGGACAGGACCAGGGTGCAAAGGGAAATCTCTCCTTTTGATTAAGTGCCTTGATCCTATTTTCCTTTCCTCTGCAAATCCTGCCATGGGATATTTCAGATCTACCTAAGAAGGTAGATGGCACCATTTGTTAATATCCCACACTCAGAATCCCCTCAGTACTGTCCTGAAGTGTTGCTCATCTCCAAGGCAGGACCATGTTCCCGAGGCTGAATGCCTTGAGGGACCAACTGGGCCTGTTCTGCTCCTATTTCTTCCCCATTTAAGTCAATACCTGACCTATTTGTTTGAGCACATGTAAAGGATCCTGTCGAAAAGCTGCATTTACTGGCAACTCGACCATGAAGCAAAAACACCCGTGTCTGCATTATTCTCTAAACTGGAAACAAGTAACCAGACTGCAACTGTTTCCTTCCATTAAATTTTAAACCTATTATAAGAACTGGGAAAGCACAGTAATAATCATAGTCAAAATGTCTTTCCAAAACGATCTTTCTGGTGACTGATAAGTCGCAATTTTAATGTGACTGAGCACCGATAGACAGCATGCTATCAATAATAGTCAGCAGAAGTGTTGATTTGCAAAGAAATTGATGGACTGATTACAATTATTGCTGTGTTTTACCAGAAAGTAGTTTAAAATTCGAGACATCACGGGAGGAAGGGCACATACGTGGATGGATCAGAGCGTTGGGAATACACACTCTGGCTTCAAAAAGAGCTGGGAGTTTCTCAACGAGCTAATATTTCTCCCCCAGAGTCACAAAAAAACAGGATATCTTGTCGCTATCATGGACTTGGGAGTTTGTGTCTTGACTCACACCGGCTCCTGAAGACAACAGCATGTGACTGAAGTCCCGCACTCTTGTATTACGAGTTGTTATTAACATTACTAATGAAAGCCTTCCACCTTGAAACAATGACACACTTCAAAAGCACCTTATTTTCCGAAAGGCAATTTGAGCTGTCTGATGGAAATGGGAAGCAGATGAACAGCATGAGTTTGCTTATTAAGAATCTCTATCTGTCCCTTAAAATATTTAAATATTCCGCCTCCACTGCATGAGTGCCCAGACTTTATTCTTTTTTGTTTTAGGGATTGATTCAGATCTTTTTCCAACGTGCAAGTGAATTCCATTGCCCCCCGCAACGCACCCTCCCTCCTTCACCGCCAAATGAAAGACTAAGGGCTGGCAACTGACAAGGAATTGGCAGGAGTTAAGGATTATCTTCCAGTGCTTTATGTCATTCCTCGAAAGAAAAGGCTCAGTTAGTAGTTCTATTTTGATGTGAGGATGAAAAGAAGCTCCTCAGCCAACATTTATCTTTCACTTCAGGCAGAAGTTTGCTTTTTTGGAATTAAATATGGAGACAGTCCAAACAGTAATTGTTCTCACACAAGTGTGTTGTTCACAGTTCATTGCATGTGCATTTGTGGTTAAGATGGCAAAACCCATGACTGGGTGGGGCGTGTGGGACAGGCAGGACCCACCAAAACCTTCCAGGCTCCAACATCTGGACGCCATGTTTAGAAGGCACTTGGACAACAACACTTCACTTATTGTGACCCAGGACTATCACTCAATCTCTGCCTATCATCTCCTCACACCCCTGGAGATCTCAGAGATCAGGCGTAAAACAGGATCATATTTTAGTGACGTCTTCCTCGAGGTTCCACTGACCACTGTCTGGGAGAGATGGGATAGCAACAGGAGGCCAAACGTCTGACCATGGCAGCGTAGGTGGAGATGGTAGTCAGAATATGGCACCAATGCCAAAGAACATGAATGATCTGCTGTCCAGTGCCAGGGTACTGAACACTCTCTACTCAATGCCTCATGCCGTTGTAAGTGTGTTAGCACTGCAGAGCACTGTCACAGAGGAGCTTGCATGTACTGTCTCATGATAAAAACAATCTCTGCAGATGCTGGAAACCAGATTTTGGATTAATGGTGCTGGAAGAGCACAGCAGTTCAGGCAGCATCGGAGGAGCAGGAAAATCAACGTTTCGGGCAAAAGGCCTTCATCAGGAATAAAGGCAGAGAGCCTGAAGCATGGAGAGATAAGCTAGAGGAGGGTGGGGGTGGGGAGAAAGTAGCATAGAGTACAATAGGTGAGAGGGGGAGGGGATGACGGTGATAGGTCAGGGAGGGGGGCGGAGTGGATAGGTGGAAAAGAAATTAGGCAGGTAGGACAAGTCATGGGACAGTGCTGAGCTGGAAGTTTGGAACTAGGGTGAGGTGAGGAAAGGGGAAATGAGGAAACTGTTGAAGTCCACATTGATGCCCTGGGGTTGAAGTGTTCCGAGGCAGAAGATGAGGTGTTCTTCCTCCAGGCGCCTGGTGGTGAGGGAGCGGCGGTGAAGGAGACCCAGGACCTCCATGTCCTTGGCAGAGTGGGAGGGGGAGTTGAAATGTTGGGCCACAGGGCGGTGTGGTTGATTGGTGCGGGTGTCCCGGAGATGTTCCCTAAAGCACTCTGCTAGGAGGCGTCCAGTCTCCCCAATGTAGAGGAGACTGCATCGGGAGCAACGGATGCAATGAATGATATTAGTGGATGTGCAGGTAAAACTTTGATGGATGCGGAAGGCTCCTTTAGGGCCTTGGATAGAGGTGAGGGAGGAAGTGTGGGCGCAGGTTTTACAGTTCCTGCGGTGGCAGGGGAAGGAGCCAGGATGGGAGGGTGGGTTGTAGGGGGGCGTGGACCTGACCAGGTAGTCACGGAGGGAACGGTCTTTGCGGAAGGCAGAAAGGGGTGGGGAGGGAAATATATCCCTGGTGGTGGAGTCTTTTTGGAGGTGGCGGAAATGTCGGCAGATGATTTTGTTTATGTGAAGGTTGGTAGGGTGGAAGGTGAGCACCGGGGCGTTCTGTCCTTGTTACGGTTGGAGGGTTGGGTCTGAGGGCAGAGGTGTGGGATGTGGACGAGCTGCGTTGGAGGGCATCTTTAACCACGTGGGAAGGGAAATTCTCTAAAGAAAGAGGCCATCTGGTGTGTTCTGTGGTGGAACTGGGTCCTCCTGGGAGCAGATACGGTGGAGGCGGAGGAATTGGAAATACGGGATGGCATTTTTGCAAGAGGTAGGGTGGGAAGAGGTGTAATCCAGGTAGCTGTGGGAGTTGGTGGGTTTGTAAAAAATGTCAGTGTCAAGTTGGTCGTCATTAATGGAGATAGGTCCAGGAAGGAGAGGGAGGTGTCAGAGATGGTCCAGGTAAATTTAAGGTCAAGGTGGAATGTGTTGTTGAAGTTGATGAATTGTTCAACTTCCTCTTGGGAGCATGAGGTGGCGCCAATGCAGTCATCAATGTAGCGGAGGAAGAGATGGGGAGTGGTGCCGGTGTAATTACAGAAGATCGACTGTTCTACGTAGCCAACAAAGAGACAGGCATAGCTAGGCCCCATTGCATGCCCATGGCTACCTCTTTGGTCTGGAGGAAGTGAGAGGATTCGAAGGAGGAACTGTTAAGGGTGAGGACCAGTTTGGCCAAACGAATGAGAGTGTCAGTGGAAGGGTACTGTTGGGGATGTTGGGAGAGGAAAAAACGGAGGCTTGGAGGCCCTGATCATGGCAGATCGAGGTGTTGAGGGATTGGATATCCATGGTGAAGATGAGGTGTTGGGGGCCGGGGAAGCGGAGGAGGTGGAGGGCGTGGGTGGTGTCTCAAACGTATGTGGGAAGTTCCTGGACTAATGTCTCATGTACAATCAACGCCTGTCACTTCATTGCAGCTACTAATGCAGCATGACTGGCAACAGAGTGCTACCACATCTCACATATCATCCAGAGTTCACACTTCAGACATCAAAACAGCTCAGCCATGATTAGCTTCCTGATCTTTTAGCAGAGTCTACAGTCGGTTCTGATATAACGCGTTAGTTCCGTTCTCTCGCATTCCCCCATTATAAGAAAATCGCATGTGAGCAGTGCCATTTAAACTAGAGGCCAGAATCACGTTATAGGCAATGTAGGTAAAGAAATGTTGCATTGTACAAGTAACGGTCTAAATTTTTCAATCACACTAAAGCCAATTCACATTGATGAAATGCACATTAAGCAGAACAGACTGTACGTAGAGTTAGACAGCATGGAAGCAGACCCTTCGGTTAAACAAGTCCATGCCAATCAAGTTCCCAAACCACTTGCCTGCATTTGGCCCCTATCTTTCTAAACCTTGTAACAATTCCTGGGTACCTGACTTCTCTATATGTGTACTTTGTCTTTTAAATGTTGTGACTACGTCAGTAGCCATCTCTTCCTCTGGCAGTTCATTCCACACGCGAACCACCCTCTGTGTAAAAAATACATACGTGATAGTTTTTCCCACATACTCCATTATTTTTACGAGTAATGCACGTGGACAATCACAGATCTGGGAAGACATTTTTGTCGGTCTCTGTCAATGCTCACAAACGATACATATGCCCACGTTAATGTCTCTTATTGCTTCTCTCCTTCTGCAGGGGGTGGATGTGCAGAAGTGACACGAATGGGAGGATTGTTTGAGAAAGGTTTAGAGGAATAGGCAGCTGAGCTGGCAGGAATGCAAGGGGGGGTTGGGTGGTGCATGTTCGTGCTGAAAGGAAGATCGCTTATCTCTAGCCATCGAGTGAGACCTTGGGTAAGAGGGGGCAGCTTGTGACCCAAACAGCTTCCATCCTGATCCTGCTCCCAAGCCAGGGCAATGACAAATGTAGAGCCAAGTCCGTCTCTTTCAGCTCCTTGCACAAAACCTCAAAAGAATGACTAGCCATGAGTGTTAGAGGATGCAGCATTAAGGCCCACCCTTCACCAGAGCAGAGACACTGCCCTCTGTGGGTAAGCTATTTAGAATGGACTTCAGATATCACAGCGAGAGGCAGGAGAAATGACTGAAGTCTCTGATATTAGGAGGGTTGCCGGGCCTACTAGCGGCGATGAGCCTCTGGACTGGCCATTAATGAGCTGATGGATGTCCAAAGGGGGCCATCTTGTGCAGCTGTCAGAGCTCAAGAGCAGACTGCAGCAAAGGGCTGAGGATTCTGTCTGATGCTGTGGCTCTGGCATTGGGCTACCTCTATGGTGCAGGGGCCTGCTCCCAAAGGGAGCCAGGTCTATAAGAACCACAAGTATCCGTCAAATGTGGATGCATTCCTTCATTCCATTGCTTGGGCCAATCGTTCATTGGTTCATCAACAAGACCTGGGTGGGTGCAGAATTCCCTCTAGGGTTGAGGAAATGTGCATGAGGACTGACAGTCAGGCACCCAGGAATTGTTACACGACGACATTCCAGAGGTGACCTGCTGTACCATCTTCCCACTGCCAGGGAACCGAATGCCTCCATCAGATTGGGCCTGGAGGTACACAGGCCTGGGGATGGGGTGAGGGGAGGGGGGGGGGGGTGGAGGGTGGTAGATGGGTGGTGATGTGGTGGTGGTCTAGCTCCCAGACCAGGTAGGCCCGCTGGCCAAACAGTGAGGCCAGATAGCAGACAGCAGGCTCCACAAGCAGCTGAGAGGAACATAACCTCCAGAAAATGGGCACCTCAGCCAGATGATTGGTTTTGGGAGACAATTAGCAGGAATACCTCTTACTCTCTGAGGTTTGTGTCATTTAATTACTGCCCCATGAAACCTGCAACCCCATACCAATGCACTGGTCAGGATATTGAGGAGGAGGTAACCCACCCACGGAATTACAGCTGAGGAAAATCAGGAAAATCCAAGTGGGCATCAAGAGAATCCCTCATTTGGTTACACATCGGAATCCTCTGCTTAAGCCGAGTGCCATAGTCCGGATTGATCTGGGGAATGGCAGGTCAAGACTTCATCGAGTTATGTTGAGGTTGTACAGGACATTGGTGAGGCCCCTTCTGGAGTACTGTGTCCAGTTCTGGTCGCCCTGTCACAGTAAGGATATTATTAAACTGGACAGGGTTCAGAAGACATTATGTTGCTGGGAATGGAGCTTATATATGCGTTATAAGGAGAGGTTGGATTGGCTGGGACCTTTTTCACTGCAGTGTAGGAGGTTGAGGAGTGACCTTACAGAGGTTTATAAAATCATGAGGGATACAGATAAGGTGATTGGCACCTTAACCTTTTCCCTAGGATGGGGAATTTCAAGTCTAGGGGGCATGTTCTTAAGATGAGAGGAGAAAGATTTAAAAACAATACACGAGAGACATTTCTTTTACACAGAGAATGGTTTGCATGTGGAATGAACTTCCAGAGGAAGTGGTGGATATAGGTACATTTACAATATTTGAAAAATCATTTGGACAAGTACATGAATAAGAAATGTTTGGTGGGATTTAGGCCAAGCACAGGAGGGTGGGACTAGTTTAGTTTGGATACATAGTTGGCATTGATTGAATTGACAGGTCTGTTTCTGTGCTGTATGACTCTATGACTAAGTTTGTCACAGGTAACTTGTGCACAGTAATAGGAGGTATGTACTTAGGTAATAGGTAAACTAATCACCATCATGAAAGGCACCCTGGCCCTTTTGATTGCTGTTCATGTAAAGAATGCCAACGGTAATAGCATCACTATCAGGCTTTCCAACAATGTTGCTATTGGAAGGGGTAATAAGCCTAGAGTTTCTTCTATGTGGAAAGGGTTTGTCTCACCAATGCCCAAGAGAGAGACAAAGCAGAGTAGCTACTAAATGTCTGAGAACTCTACGGTGGTTGTACCACCCCCAAAAAGTTTTTAAAAAGTTTTCTTTATGTAAGATAGCAACTTGCATTTAAGAGCATCTTAACATTTGACAAGCTATAAAACAACAAAATACAACAAAGGACTGTGGATGCTGGAGATCTAATGTGTTCCGATAAGGAGTCACCGGACTCAAAACAGTGACTGTGCTTTCTTCCCACATATTCTGCCAGTTGGAATATTGCGTGCAATTCTGGTCTCCTTACTATCGGAAGGATGTTGTGAAATGTGAAAGAGTTCAGAAAAATTTACAAGGATGTTGCCAGGGTTGGAGGGTTTGAGCTGTAGGGAGATGTTGAATAGGCTGGGGCTGTTTTCCCTGGAGCGTCGGAGGCTGAGGGGTGACCTTATAGAGGTTTACAAAATCATGAGGGGCATGGATCGGGTAAATAGGCAAAGTCTTTTCCCTGAGGTGGGGGAGTCCAGAATGAGGGCACAGGTTTTGGGTGAGAGAGGAAAGATATAAGAGAGACCTAAGGGGCAACTTTTTCACGCAGAGGTAGTACATGTATGGAAATTTGCTGCCAGAGGAAGTGATGGAGGCTGGTACAATTGCAACATTTATAAGGCATTTGGATGGGTATATGAATAGGAAGGGTTTGGAGGGATATGGGCCAGGTGCTGGTAGGTGGGACTAGATTGGGTTGGGATATCTGGTCGGCATGGACAAATTGGACCGAAGGGTTTGTTTCCGTGCTGTACATCTCTATGACTCTATGATCTGCTGTGTTTCTCCAGCAAGTTCTGTTTTCATTTTGGGTGTGAGAAAACCTTCCCTGAAGGGTAGGACGAGCCCTGTGCCATAATTAGCTCACCGTTCTGAGTGCCCAGTTACCCTCAGGCTAAGAAAATGCTCTCCAATTTAGACGCCAAAACGTTCTCCCAGATGTCTATCGGTTTCATGACACCAATGCCTTGGCTTCTTCACTGCCCTCATCATCAATGCTTGCTTCCTCAGTATTTCCATTAGACTCACCTTCTTCCTGCTCTGAAGAGACCAGTAGCTCATCCATCCACAACCCGACACTTTATATATTCTCAACCCATCACTCAACTATCTGTTCAATAATGAAGGAGCAAATTAATGGACACTGCCTGACCTGCTGTGATCTCTAGCATCGTTTATGTTCAGTGATGACCCTGGAGGATGTGCAGGCAGCATCGCTGTGGTCTTTGGCATCAGTCTGAGGGGGGCATTAACCACCACCTCTAAGGGTACCCCATGTCACCCTCAAGGCATCCCCAGAGTGCGAGCATTGGAGAAACCTGGCATTGTGCAGAACATAAACAGTGTGCCAGCTTCCTGGATATTGGACACACATTGGCAGGAAGAGTTGCCTGTGGTCACAAATGAGCTAGACACCAGATTCTAGAATACCAGAGAATCCCTGCAGTGTGTAAACAGGCCATTTGGGCCAACAATTCCGCAACGACCCTCCAAAGAGTGTCAGTTTTCAGTTCCATTCCTTTCTACTTGACACACTTTTATTTAAACCTGTTGAGGTGAACCCCTTTCTGAGCTCAGTCTCGCTTGACATCCCTGGTCAGGTTTGCCACCAGTGTGGCTGCCTCACTTAGATGGGCTTGTCGACCTGGTGAGGCTTCACCCCTTACAAACAAAGGAACAGTCTGTCTTTTAAGGTGTCAGGTTACTGAGTGAGGTTTGCACTCACTCGAGTATGGGGCAAGAAATCTGATCCACCGATACCCATTCCGCACGCATGTGGGGCTTTTGAATGTATGTGTTCCCTGATTTTGGCTTAAACTTTGGCTTAATAAGACTTCATCTGTGAATGTAATTCAGTGGCCTGGAGTTCTCATGAGTATTTATAGCATGCTGATGGAAACTGAGGAAGCTCGCAACCATCAAAAGTTAGGAAAGCTGATTTCCTGAAACTCTCTGAGAACTTGGCAATACAACTTTTAACCTTTCGTCAGGAAGCTGAATTTCTGCCAATAATAAAAACAAGTGTAATGGAGACTGCCAATCTCTGCTGCATTCCCAGGTCAACCCCCTGACCAATCAGAGCCTACCTTCCTGGTCTGAGAACTAAGATTAACAGTTTACTGCTGTATCTCTATGCCAAAAATGGCCTAAACAATTAGCAACCCTCTCCTCACGCTGTATAAATCCCTTTGGTTTTAAAGGCTGTTTCTTGTGACCTAGTTCTGATGAGTGAAAGGTTTTAACATCTCGTTTCCTTTCTATAAAACTTTTGCCTGTTACCCAACTCAGCTCCTCCACCCACCTTTCTTCCACTCTTTGTCAATAGTGGTTGGCATCATGTCAATATATGTTTGTATAAAATCTCTCATGACTCCTCTGCTGCCTCCCTTGGGAGGTACACCCTACAGTGCAGTGCTAGTACCTAGAAGGACCCAGGTCAAATATCTAAGATCCACTGGAGGAGAAACATTGAAGAAGCCACCTGTCTTTTGAATTGGCATTGCACTAGATCACAATTGGAGAAAGCTTCATGGACTATCACTGTATGGGACACATTCAGGGTACTGAAGGAGGTGGCTCGGGAAATTGTGGATGCGTTGGTGATTATTTTCCAGAGTTCGATACATTCGGGGTCGGTTCCTGAGGATTGGAGGGTGGCTAATGTTATACCACTTTTTAAGAAAGGTGGGAGAGAGAAAGCAGGAAAGTATAGACCAGTTAGTCTGACCTGAATGGTGGGAAAAATGCTGGAGTCTATTATAAAGGATGAAATTACGGCACATCTGGATGGTAGTAACAGGATAGGGCAGAGTCAGCATGGATTTATGAAGGGGAAATCATGCTTGACTAATCTTCTTGAATTTTTTGAGGATGCAACTCTGAAGATGGACGAGGGAGATCCAGTAGCTGTAGTGTACCTGGACTTTCAGAAAGCTTTTGATAAAGTCCCACACAGGAGGTTAGTGAGTAAACTTAGGGCGCATGGTATCGGGGGCAAAGTACTAGATTAGATCGAAAATTGGTTGGCTGACAAGAAGCAAAGAGTAGTGATAAACGGCTCCATTTCGGAACGGCAGGCAGTGACCAGTGGGGTACCGCAGGGATCTGTGCTGGGACCGCAGCTTTTTACAATATATGTTAATGATATAGAAGATGGTATCAGCAATAACATTAGCAAATTTGCTGATGATACAAAACTGGGTGGCAGGGTGAAATGTGATGAGGATGTTAGGAGATTACAGGGTGACCTGGACAAGTTAGGTGAGTGGGCAGATGCATGGCAGATGCAGTTTAATGTGGATAAATGTATGGTTATCCACTTTGGTGGCAAGAACAGGAAGGCAGATTACTACCTCAATGGAATTAATTTAGGTAAAGGGGCAGTACAGAGAGATCTGGGTGTTCTTGTACACCAGTCAATGAAGGCAAGCATGCAGGTACAGCAGGTAGTGAAGAAGGCTAATAGCATGCTGGCCTTCATAATAAGAGGAATTGAGTATAGAAGCAAAGAGGTGCTTCTGCAGCTGTACAGGGCCCTGGTGAGACCGCACCTGGAGTACTGTGTGCAGTTCTGGTCTCCAAATTTGAGGAAAGACATTCTGGCTATTGAGGGAGTGCAGCGTAGGTTCACGAGGTCAATTCCTGGAATGGCGGGATTACCTTTCACTGAAAGACTGAAGCAACTGGGCTTGTATACCCTTGTGTTTAGAAGACTGAGAGGGGATCTGATTGAGACATATAAGATTATGAAAGGATTGGACACTCTGGCAGCAGGAAACATGTTTCCGCTGATGGGTGAGTGCCGAACCAGAGGACACAGCTTAAAAATACGGGGTAGACCATTTAGGACAGAGATGAGGAGAAACTTCTTCACTCAGAGAGTGGTGGCTGTGTGGAATGCTCTGCCCCAGAGGGCAGTGGAGGCCCAGTCTCTGGATTCATTTAAGAAAGTTGGATAGAGCTCTCAAAGATAGTGGAATCAAGGGTTATGGAGATAAGGCAGGAACAGGATACTGATTAGGAATGATCAGCCATGATCATATTGAATGGCGGTGCAGGCTCGAAGGGCTGAATGGCCTACTCCTGCATCTATTGTCTATTGTCTATTGTCTATTTGAGAAAGGAGCTGATAATGTTCTGGGAATCGTGGGAGAAAAGACAATGTAATTTTCTTTGAGTATAGGAGATAGGAAGGAGTTTGCTTAGCTGAATGGGACAGTTAGAAATAGCTGGTCATGTGGTTGAATCAGCTGGAATGCATCCAACAACAATTGGCAACCTCACTGTAGACTGGAGTGTGATCTTTTGCGTTCTGCTTTTGCAAATGTGTAGGAATGAGCATTCTAACTGAGAGATTTAGCCTGTAAACTGTGGACCGTAAGCAACAGTTAAAAAATTTGTGTCTTACAGCTGACAGGTACAAATATAACAATAGACTGAGAAAAACTAGACCAGAACTAGTAAGATAACATGTGAAAACACTCCTTCTGGTGAACTACAGAGGACTGATGAACAGGATCTGGATTATATTCTTTACCCACTGGAATTATCATCTTCGGATCAACATGTTATCAAGTAGATTTGGAAACATCACAGCCACACTCTTGACCTGCTTGTAATCAAACCAAGGTGATAAGCTTCAGGTAAGATTAATGCCATCATGGCTTTACAATTAAAAGGTAGTAGCATATTGAGGAGAGTTAGCACTATGGCAGCAATATCTTACATTATGGCAGTAATAGTTTCATTTTTCTGCTGTTCACATTTAAAGTAATGATTTATATCTCATAATAAAGTATATGTAAACAACCTATTGATTTAAATTGTAACTTTGATTGATTTACTTAAGCTGTCCATGGCCCCATGAGTTACATTTTTTGGATTTACTCAGATTTGTTTTTGACGTCTACTTACAACATTCTTAATGTTGTACAACACCTCAAGGTGCTCCATCTTATGAAACAAAATGTGACACGGAGATTTATGAAAAGGTGACCAAAACTGTAAACCGGGACAGAAGTTTTAGTGGGGAAGAGAAAGAGAGGGCTAGGAAGACAAATCAGAAATACATGAAATGAAAAATAGACTTTTACACAATTTCTCCCTCTCTTAATCAATCCTCTCCCTTTCACATTGGTGAAAGCAAGACTCCTTATTGAGATACCGACCACAATTAATTCTTGTAATTAGGTGCTTCTTGCATAAGTACTTACACAACAAATCTTCTTTCTTTGCAATTGACAGATTAAATAAATTACAAGTAGCAGAGTTCACAAGGTGAGAAGATGAGATTTGAGTACATCATTTTCAGTTAGATATATAGATTGAATACTCTTCCAGTAATTATGGAATTAGAAAAGACTGCAGTTTTGTGCAGATTAACTAATCCAGAAAGTAGATAATGCTAGTTATGTTTCCTGTATGAATTAATAACTGTAACAGCATTGAATTTCTCAATCTCGGTTCAACCTGACGCCCAACTGAAAGGAACAGAGCATATCATATTTGAGGAGACTATCCTCCATTAACTTTTAGCTATAATGTTTAACTCACTATTTACATATTGGTGACCAAATTCCTTCCAATGCATTGCCAAACATAAGTAAACTTGCAGAACTGAGGACAATAGGTTCTGATGATGTGACTTGTTATGACAGACAGCTTTGTGCTGTTATTTGTCTTAGCGACAAAACACAAAAGCACATTGTGCAATTTTTGGTCATCTTCTGTAAATAGTTAACTTATATTTATGTTTTATTTTCTACTGTGAATGCTGTTGACATGTTAACACACCTAACTTACAAATTTAATCAGATTCATTGTTCAGGTCCATCAATGGGTGACAGTGTCAAATACGGAATAAACATGGTACTAAAATTCATATTAAGCAAGAATTGTGGCATACCCTGCCTTAGTCATCCTTAGTTTTACATCTCTATCTATTTTTGTTTGTTTATCATTCCAGTTAATTAATTTGTTCTTTGTGAATTCAAAATTGACACCACTGGTAAAACAGATGGAGTCGGTGCACAATTACTCAAATCACCTGGCCTTTTATTTGCTATTTTTTCATAGAGTTGGAATAACCCTTCTGCCCCGACAGATAAACTGCTAGGTAATGCTCATGGCACATTAAAATATTTCTCATCCTCCCTATGAGAGTGCCTCAGAGTACTTTCTCCCTGCAGCCTTAGCACTGACCACCTCCATAAGTGGCGCTGTTGAGGCTGCTGAACAGCCGGGCCTCTGATCAGGATGCAACCTCACAGAGTATCACACTGTCATCCTTACTTGGATGGCAGTCCTAGCAACAGCCTCTTAATTGTCTGCTGCTACTAAAATTCCTTTCAGGATCCTGCTGTTCATCAGCACAGGCTCAGAATTTGGTGGCTGGGCCCATAGCTTGCCAGACATGTTTCAGCCAATATTTCAAGTCTCTAGCCTTGCGTCAGATCTGACCTGCAGAGTATTCCCAACATTTTCTATTCCTATTTTGCATTTCCAGCATCAGCAGGACATGTTTTGCTTTTATTTTGTAGTCGTAGATTTGTTCGCCTAGCCAGTGTGTTTTTCTGCAAACATTTTGTTGCTTTGCTAGGTATCATCATCAATGCATCTTTGATAAGCTGTTGGTGATCTGTCCTGCCTGGTATTTATGTGTTTCTGTTAGCAGGTATTTCCAGTTCTTATTCTGAGTTGTTTGTATACGGGGTCCAGTTCAATATGTCTATTGATTGAGTTCTAGTTGGAGACACAGGCTTCAAGGAATCCTGATGAAGAGCTTATGCCCGAAACATCGAATTTCCTGTTCCTTGGATGCTGCCTGACCTGCTGCGCTTTTCCAGCAACACATTTTCAGCTCTGATCTCCAGCATCTGCAGACTTCACTTTTTCCTCCTTCAAGGAATTCTCCCTAGCATGTCTCTGTGTTGCCTGTGCTCGGATGGTTATATTGTCCCAGTTGAATTTGTGTCCTTCATTGAGTGTGTGATTGGAAATGAGAGAGTGCTGGTTGCATCTGGCAGTGGTGAGCTGTATGATCACTGTTTGTGCACTGTATGGTCAATTTTCTTCCTGTTTGACCTGTGTTTTTCACAGTCTTTGTAGGGTACCTTGCAGATAACGTTCTCTACTGTTAGAACATACTTTGATTTCCAAAACCAACATGTTAACTAAGTACATTGTTTCTAATGGTATGGTTTTGTCAGTTGACATAGGGTTAGAAAATATTGTAGCACTTTTATTTTCTGTTTTCTTCTGGACCTTTGCCACTTGCATAGTGGTAAAGAACCTCACCCCACATGCATCTATACTCACCCTCAGTCACCATTTTTACTTGAGAATTTTGTGAGCCCATACTATCTGTTCTTATAGTTGTACTTTTCCTGGTTTCCTAGGTTGTTTATCTTGGATATCATGGGGTCTCTGTCCTTCATCGTTGGCATTTTTGCCTTTTCTTGTGAAAATTTGGTGGTTCCTTTTCTCAGACTTCCAGATATAATGACTTCCATTCTCTGAGTCTGATGCAGTCTTGGAAAATTCAACCAAAATCAGCGATGAGTCTTGGTTTATTATCATTTCCAGTTATGTCGGCTATATTAGATTACTTACAGTGTGGAAGCAGGCCCTTCAGCCCAACAAGTCCACACCGACCCGTCGAAGCGCAACCCACCCATACCCCTACATTTACACCTTACTTAACACTGCGGGCAATTTAGCATGGCCAATTCACCTGACCCACACATCTTTGGACTGTGGGAGGAAACCGGAGCACCCGGAGGAAACCCACGCAGACACGGGGAGAACGTGCAAACTCCACACAGTCAGTCGCCTGAGTCGGGAATTGAACCCAGGTCTCAGGCGCTGTGAGACAGCAGTGCTAACCACTGTGCCACCGAGCCGCCCAGCATCTGGCTGTGTAGTTACTATTCATAGAATGGATTGAAATCTGATGTGTTACAGCATTTGAGAAATCTAACCTGTCTTTGTTTTGGCAATTGTACATTGCACTTGTGTTGACATGGCCCTTCAGTGAGCATGGCGAAAGTGAGGGTTGCAGATGCTGGAGATTAGAGTCAAGGTTAGAGTGGTGCTGGAAAGGCATAGCAGGTCAGGCAGCATCCTAGGAGCATGAAAATCAATGTTTCAGGCAAAAGCCCTTCATCAGGAAAAGCCATGTTGAAGGGCTTTTGCCCGAAACGTCGATTTTCCTGCTCCTTGGATGCTGTCTGACCTTCAGTGAGCATGTCGTAGAGTAATAGAGATGTACAGCACAGAAACAGACCCTTCGGTCCAACTCGTCCAGATATCCTAACCCAATCTAGTCCCACCAGCCAGCACTTGGCCCCTATCCCTCTAAACTCTTCCTATTCATATACCCATCCAGATGCTTTTTAAATGGTGAAATTGTACCAGCCTCCACTACTTCCTCTGGCAGCTCATTCCATACACGTACCACCCTCTGTGTGAACAAGTTGTCCCTTAGATCACTTTTGAATCTTTTCCCTCTCAACCCCAAACCTATGCCTTTTAGTTCTGGACTCTCCCATGCCAGAGAAAAGACCTTGCCTATTTATCCTATCCATGCTCCTCATGATTTAATAAACCTCCATTAGGTCACCCCTCAGCCTCTGATGCTCCAGGGAAAACAGCCCCAGCTTGTTCAGCCTCTCCCTATAGCTCAAATCCTCCGACTCTGGCAACATCTTTGTAAATCTTTTTTGAACCCTTTCAAGTTTCACAGCTGGGAGGGAGACCAGAATTGTACACAATGTTCTAAAAGTGGTTGAACAATATGTACTACCTCCATAGTACAGCAAGTTCAATTTGAAGTTTGCACTATTGATGGTGTAACTCATTTGTCAGCCACATCCCTATTTTTAGTTTTAGTGTGACGAAGCATGTTTGTACTGAGGGACTGTTAAGCAGCAGTGCGGGTTATTGCTGGTTAAGAGATGATGGAGTAGTGGTAATGCCACTAGATTAGTACAGAGGAACCTTGATTATCCAGCATTCGATTATCCGAATTTCAGGTTATCCAGCAAGATCGCAAGGTCCCAATGCTTGGCTAAACTGTGTTATCCGGTATTCAATTATCTGAACATTTGAATATCCATACACTTGATTACTCCTTGCCCGTGTCGTTTGGATAATCGAGAATCCTCTGTAGTCCAGAGCTTCAAGACTCGGCAATCAAATCTCACCATGGCATCTCCATGGAATTTGAATTCCATTAATAAAAACAAATGGTCTTTGTGATAATAATCATGACATCCATCTTAATCCTTTAACCATTCTTAGCTGATCTAGCTTATTTGTGACTGACCTACTGTAATGTGGTGGCCAAATGTTGCCTTAATTGCCTTCTGAAATGACACTGCAAGCACATGAGAACACAAGAACTAGGAGCAGGATTAGACCATCTGGCCCATGAGCCTGCTCCTCCTTTCAATAAGATCATGGCTGATCTTTTTGTAGCCTCAGCTCCACTTACCCACTCACTCACCGTAACCCCTAATTCCTTTACTGTTTGAAAATCTATCTATCTATGCCTTAAAAACATTCAACGAGGTAGCCTCAACTACTTCACTGGGCAAGGAATTCTACAACCATTTGGGTGAAGAAGGTCTTCCTCAACTCAGTCCTAAATCTACTCTCCCTTATTTTGAGGCTATGACCCCAGTTCTAGGTTCACCCACCCTTGGAATCAACCTCCCTGCTTCTATCTTGACTATTCCCTTCACAATATTGTATGTTTCTGTCAGACTCCCACCCCAATTCTTCAAACTTCCAATGAAGTCATTCAAGGTCAAGAGCAATTAGGGTCTTGGCAAAGTTGCTGATCTCCCATGAAAGGATAAAGGGCAGAGACAAGGGGTTGACATTTGGCCAGACATTTATAATATCCATCTCAAGCTATTAAATCTGATCTCCACAATAACAGGCTTTTCACATTGATTCTGTACATCAGCTTACCAGGAAAGTGGTGGTAAATTTAGCAACTGACACATCATGGGCAAGAATATGAGAACACAAGAACAAAATTTTCCAGACACTTGCACTGAGTTAAAAATTAGGCTGTAGGGAAATTCAACTTTATGTCCCAGTAAATGAAGAAAGACAGACTTGATATATTTAGCAGCTTTTGTAAACTCATCATACCCCAAAGCACTTTACAGCTTTTTATGCACAGTTGAAGTTGACTCACTTTTATAATGTTGGAGATAAGACAGCTAGTTTGCACACTGCGAATCTCCCACCAAAAACAATTTGATTGTGACAAGAATATATATGTTTGTGATGTTGGATGAGAGACAGTTGTTAATCAAAGTATCAGGAAGAAATTTTGAACACATTTCCAAAATAGGACTACGGGATGTTTCACAATCACTGCTTTTTGAAAATGCTGACCACTTAAGAAGACACAATGGGGCTTCAATTTAATATTTTACCTGAAATACAGCACTTCTGGCAGTATAGTACTTCTTAAGTGCTGCACTTAAGCATCAGCCTAGGGTTATGTTCAGATTTTTGGTGGACCCTCTGACTTACAGTAGAAGACAGCTACCACTGACAAATGGTGGCCAATTGCAAATTTAAAACTGTGTCAGTTAATCAAGGATCACTAAGATGCATTTATTAAGGTAATTTGTATTTTTCAGTCAAAGAGCTTTCTGGACAAGTGCCAGATTAGACAAACAATGAGGAAGCAGAAGCTAATGAAATTTTCAGAAATATTCAAGAAAGCTTCCATACGAGGTAAAAACAATGACTGTAGATGCTGGAAACCATATTCTGGATTAGTGGTGCTGGAAGAGCACAACAGTTCAGGCAGCATCCAAAGTGCAGCAAAATCGACGTTTCAGGCAAAAGCCCTTCATCAGGAATAAAGGCAGAGATCCTGAAGCATGGAGAGATAAGATAGAGGAGGGTGGGGGTGGGGAGAAAGTAGCATAGAGTACAATGGGTGAGTGGGGGAGGGGATGAAAGTGATAGGTCAGGGAGGAGAGGGTGGAGTGGATAGGTGGAAAAGAAGACAGACAGGTAGGGAAAATCCGGACAAGTCATGGGGACAGTGCTGAGCTGAAAGTTAGGAACTAGGATGAGGTGGGGGAAGGAGAAATGAGGAAACTGTTGAAGTCCACATTGATGCCCTGGGGTTGAAATGTTCCGAGGCGGAAGATGAGGCGTTCTTCCTCCAGGCGTCAGGTGGTGGGGGAGTGGCAGTGAAGGAGGCCCAGGACCCCCATGTCCTCGGCAGAGTGGGAGGGGGAGTTGAAATGTTGGGCCACGGGGCGGTGTGGTTAATTGGTGCGGGTGTCCCGGAGATGTTCCCCAAGGCGCTCTGCTAGGAGGTGCCCAGTCTCCCCAATGTAGAGGAGACCGCATCGGGAGCAACGGATACAATAAATGATATTGGTGGATGTGCAGGTAAAACTTTGATGGATATGGAAGGCTCCTTTAGGGCCTTGGATAGAGGTGAGGGAAAAGGTGTGGGCACAGGTTTTACAGTTCATGCGGTGGCAGGGGAAAGTGCCAGGATGGGAGGGTGGGTTGTAGGGGGGTGTGGACCTGACCAGGTAGTCACGAAAGGAACGGTCTTTGCGGAAGGCGGAAAGAGGTGGGAGGGAAATATATCCCTGGTGGTGGGGTATTTTTGGAGGTGGCGGAAATGTTGGTGGATGATTTGGTTTATGTGAAGGTTTGTAGGGTGGAAGGTGAGCACCAGGGGTGTTCTGTCCTTGTTACGGTTGGAGGGGTGGGGTCTCTGAGGGCGGAGGTGCAGGATGTGGACGAGATGTGTTGGAGGGCAGCTTTAACCACGTGGAAAGGGAAATTGCGGTCTCTAAAGAAGGAGGCCATCTGGTGTGTTCTGTGGTGGAACTGGTCCTCCTGGGAGCAGATACGGCGGAGGCGGAGGAATTGGGAATATGGGATGGCATTTTTGCAAGAGGTAGGGTGGGAAGAGGTGTAATCCAGGTAGCTGTGGGAATCGGTGGGTTTGTAAAAAAGTGTCAGTGTCAAGTCGGTCGTCATTAATGGAGATGGAATGGTCCAGGAAGGGGAGGGAGGTGTCAGAGATGGTCCAGGTAAATTTAAGGTCAGGGTGGAATGTGTTGGTGAAGTTGATGAATTGCTCAACCTCATTGCGGGAACACGAAGTGGCGCCAATGCAGTCATCAATGTAGCGGAGGAAGAGGTGGGGAGTGGTGCTGGTGTAATTACAGAAGATCAACTTGTTCTACATAGTCAACAAAGAGACAGGCATAGCTGGGGCCCATATCTGTGCCCATGGCTACCCCTTTGGTCTGGAGGAAGTGGGAGGATTCGAAGGAAAAATTGTTAAGGGTGAGTACCAGTTCGGCCAAACGAATGAGAGTGTCGGTGGAAGGGTACTGTTGGGGATGTCTGGAGAGGAAAAAAATGGAGGGCTTGAAGACCCTGGACATGGCGGATGGAGGTGTAAAGGGATTGGATATCCATGGTGAAGATGAGGCGTTGGGGGCTGGGGAAACGGAGGTCTTGGAGGAGGTGGAGGGCGTGGGTGGTGTCTCGAACATATGTGGGGAGTTCCTGGACTAGGGAGGATAGGACAGTGTCAAGGTAGGTAGAGATGAGTTCAGTGGGGCAGGAGGATGCTGAGACAATGGGTCTGCCAGGGTGGTCAACTCCCCCACTCCAACCTCTCACCCTCACAACACGCAGCCCTCCAATCCCTCTGCTCCAATCCCAACCTCACCATCAAGCCAGCGGATAAAGGAGGCGCAGTGGTAGTCTGGCGCACTGACCTCTCCACCACTGAAGCCAAACACCAACTCGAGAACACCTCTTCCTACTGCCCCCTCGACCATGACCCCACCCCCCATTACCAAACCATCATCTCCCAGACCATACAGAACCTCATCACCTCAGGAGATCTCCCACCCACAGCTTCCAACCTCATAGTCCGGGAACCCCGCACTGCCCGGTTCTACCTCCTTCCCAAGATCCACAAGCCTGACCACCTTTCATCAGGAATGTTACAGAAGTATTCCAGATAAAGAAATTAGGCCAAGGTGAGGAGGCATTCCTTGATCTGGAATAGAACTGAGGTGGTATACTGTAGGGTCCATTCTCTGTATTTATTTTTATGAGGGATTGGAACATGGTAATGGGGGACAACATTGGAAAACTTATTGCTGCCGAAATACATCTTGAGAAGTGCTTACTTAGGAAAATTATTGAACTAAGTAGAGAGTGAGAAGGAAGACTTCAGGAAGACCCAGTTGGCATTATGGAATGGGCACTTGTAGCAGAGACAGTTGAATGGGGATTATTGTGTGGTAATACAGTCGTGCAGAAGAAACAAGGAATAGATAAGCGAAAAGTGTAGATGAAAAAGAATACATGCAAGTAGTTAAAGCCAACAAAGGCAGAAGCATAACCATTTGAAGCTTTAATTATATAAAAAGGGGCAAAGGGTATAAAATGTAATGATGAATTCATAGAAAATATGTCTAAATGTTTAGACATTCTACTATACAAAACAATGAAAAATGTACATTTTGGGGCCAGTAAGGTGCCAGAATTGGGAAATTCCCTTAGTACTGCATTGAAGTGTCAGTCAATAACTTGTGTTCAGTTCTCAAGAGGCAGTTTAAACACACACAAAATTCTGACTCATAAATAAGCGAGCTATCAATTGAACCACTGCTAGTATTCAAATGAATTGCAAGTTGCCACAATGCATCAGTATGTAACAATTGTCAGATGACCACAGGCCTTGGATTGATCTTGTCCGAATGGCCTGGTTCTACCATTGACCAATGGACGGCAACATCATTGTTAAAAACTGTATCTGAAATTAATATCACTAATTACATGTCTTTATTATGTCCACTTCCACCGTGGGGTCATAGAGTGATACAGTTTGGAAACAGACCCATTGGTCCAAGTTGTCCATTCCTACTAGACATTGAAACCTGACCTAAGTCCACTTACCAGAATTTGGCCCATATAACTCTAAACCCTTACTATTCTTATGTCCAATGAAGAATGCTATTTAACTAATAATTTTAATAACATCATTGAGAGGTGCTGACTCAGAAAAGTTATCATCCTCAATAATCCACAGTTAACCGTTAACTTTTAGTTTAACTGTGGATTATTGAGAATGATAACTTTTCTGAGTCAGCACCTCTCAATGATGTTATTAAAATTATTAGTAAACTTTTAGTTTACGTTTAGTTTCCCTAATGTAGAGAAGACCACACTAGGATCACTCGATGCAGTAAACTAGGTTGGAAGAGAGGCAGGTGAACCTATGCAATACCTGGAAGGACTGTTCAGGGCTATGGAGGGAGGTGAGGGGCTGGTGTACTGGCAGGTTTTGCATCTTTTCTGGTTGCAGAAGAAGGTATCGGGGGGTTCGAGGTGGGTTGGTGGGGAGAGTGGCGCAAACCAAGGACTGTTGAAGGGAACGGTCCTTGTGGAAGACAGAGAGGGGTGGGAAGGGGAAGATGTTCTTGCTGGTGGGTCTAGTTGGAGTTGGTGGAAGTGTTTAAGGATGATGAATTGGATGTGGAGACTGGTGGGGTGGTGAGGACAAGGGGGTTTCTGTCCTTATTGCATTTGGGAAGGGTTTAGAGGAGTGGAATGGGGAATGGAGGTGTTGCGTTGGAGGGTTGTCTGGTTGACAGAGGGAGAAAAAACACAATGTTTGAAATAGGTGGACATCTAGGATGCTTGGGAGTGGAATGTCTCCTCGTCTGAGCAGATGTGGCAGAGGCAGAGGAATTGGGAGAACGGGCTGGAGTTCTTGCAGGATACTGGGTGGGAGGAGGTATAGTACAGGTACTTATGGGAGTCTGTAGGTTTGTAGTCAAAGTCCGTCTGGAGACTGTCACCAGTTCAGCCTGGGTGCAGGACACTGCACTGATACAGTCATCGATGTAACGGCAGAAGAGTTGTGGAACAATGCCTGTGCAGATACTGAAGATGGACTGTTCAACATAGCCAACAAAGAGACAGGCTTAGCTAGGGCCTATCTGGGTGCCCATGGCCACCCCCTTGATTTGGAGGAAATAGGAGGAGTTAAAGGAAAAGTTATTAAGGGTAAGGACCAATTCGGTGAGGTGGAGGAGTGTATTGGTGAAGGGGGACTGGATGGGTCTTTTGGAGAGGAAGAAGAAGAAGGCTTGGAGAGGTATGGATGTGTATACGGACTACATGTCCATAGGGCATAGTTGGTGTCACAGGTGTAGGTGGGAAGTGCCTGGACCAAGGGGGAGAGGATGGAGTCGAAGTAGAACAAGATGTATTTGACCAGGCAGGAGCCAAGACGATGCGTCGGCCAGGGTAGTTGGGCTTCTGCATCTTGGTGAGCAGGTATAACCGGGCAGTATGGGGCTGGGGAACTATGAGATTGGAGGCAGAGGGGAGATCACCGAAGGCAACAAGGGCACAGAGAGTGCGAGTAATATTGGCCCGATGGGTCATGGTGGTGAATTGTTCCTGTTATACTAGAGTGCTGGAGTATAAAGAATATTTGATAACATTCACAAGAATCAATTTACTATGCTCAAGGTGTCATCTAAGTTATTGTTGAAAGAAAGGATGGATCAGCCTTTCATGACCTCAAGTCACCTGAAAGCAGTTTCCAGCCAATTAAGTATGTTTGAAATGAAGTCAAATTTAAAATTCACTTTGCCATATTTGTAATGGGCCTCTAAAATCTATGTAATTCCATTGCAGTTCACTGCCACAATTTAGCATCAAATTGGGTTTGTATGTGACCTCTGGTGTCACACTGATACTCTTATCTGCTGGCAAGTTAATACTTTCTCCACCTTATAATCAAATGTTACAATATGTTTGGATTGAAGCAGACACATGCCTTCAGGTAAGACCATTAGCTTTACTTGGCTGCAATACTGGGAGCATTTTGGGTGACTGAACTGTTGGCTAACATGTTCTTGTACAATATGTTGTGGCATTCATTGCCAAGATATTTGTTTTAAGCTGCTGGTGTGAGCTGCACTCCTAAAATTCAATGTAAGACGTAGTGTCTGGATTGTGCAGCCAGGAACAACTACACCGGGCTACACAATGGCACATTCAGGTTCAGTCACAGTCATATAGGTGGACAGCACGGAAACAGACCCTTCAGCCCAACTCATCCATGCTGACCACTTATCCTAAGTAAATCTAGTCCCATTTGCCAGCACTTGGCCCATATCCCTCCAAACTCTTCCTATTCATATACCCACCCAGATGCCTTTTAAATGCTGTAATTCTACCAGACTCCACCACTTCCTCTGGCAGCTCATTCCATACACTCACCACCCTCTGCGTGAAAAAGTTGCCCCTTAGGTCTCTTTTAAATCTTTCCCGTCTCACTCTAAACCTGTGCCCTCTAGTTCTGGACTCCCCCACTCCAGGGAAAAGACCTTGTCTATCCATGACACTCCTGATTTTATAAACTTCTATACGGTCACCCCTCAGACTCCGACGCTCCAGGGAAAACAGCCCCAGCCTATTCAGCCTCTCCCTACAGCTCAAACCCTCCAACCCTGGCAACATCCTTGTAAATCTTTTCTGAACCCTTTCAAGTTTCACAACATCCTTCTGATAGGAGGATACACTGCCTAGCATTGTAACCCTGCTGAACAACTATGGTAAGATGGGCCATTGTTCCATGATTAGTGCAGATCATGTTCAAGTGGCTAAATGGTCTCCTTCAGCTGCTATTTTGTACATTTGTAAGTTTGTGTGTAAATTTCATCATCTGCTAGTTGATCCTTTGAGACAGCTCATCAGCAAGTGGGTACGTGAGATTTTGTCATTGGGTTTTAAAAGAAGGATGGGGCTTAGTCTGGAAGATAGAGAAGCCTTGTGCAGGCAATTGGCGTGCACAATCAATCTAATGGATTAAAATCAACTCCTGTCAATTTTTTCCTAACCTGTCTAGCGAGGAGCATTTTCCCCTCTCTTGACACTTATCTACTGTTCATTTCTGGGCTGGTGTAGCTACCATCTCATATCTTTCCACAGGGTTTTATTGTTCAAATATTCTGCTAATGAAAACCAGTGTATGTCCTGTACTATCCCCTGTGACATCACTGGGGTGGGGACAGGGGTGCAGTAGTATTGATCAGGAGGAAATACGTTAAAGTTGAATTGTTGTCATATTCCTTTCATCGCCTCAAAGGACAGTCATGAGGGGCTTGGCCTTCATATTCCTGACGTGACAATGGGCAGCACCATTTTTTTCAATACCCTTCCCCTATTTCCATAACTCAGAATTGCTGTCATGCTCAAAGAAGCAAAAGCTGGTTTTACAGACTGTGATTTCCTTTCATAGCTTTACCACTAAACGTCAATGAGAGAAGGAGCTGAAAGCAGCTCGGGGTGAATCACCTTCTGGAGTTCAACACCATGTTGGGGGAATGGAAACCTTCAAGAAACACGCGCTCAGTGGTTCAAACTCATGGGGATTGGGGCACTAGGACCACCTCATTGACTCCCAAGGTTCATCTGATGTCAGTTTTCCAGCAAGCAAACGGCCCATCCACATAAATAGGTGAATCAGCATCCTTGAAACCTGGGCCTTGCGTGCATCGAATTGAGTTGCTTTTGAGTGAAGCCAGCACCTTCCAGCTTCCCATTACAACAGGGCAAGAGATTGGTCAGCACCTACATTCAATAGGCTTCAGCAGATGGCTGAAACCCAAGATAGAGGACGAGTGGGTTTTGGAGAGATGGCGGATTCTCTCATCTCCTGGTAGCACACTGGTATTGTCTTGTGGACCCAACCAATCGATTGCTATCTTAACATTTTTGTCTTTAATTTTTCCTGGTTTTTATGCTGGCAAGGCCAGCATGTTTTGCCTTTCCTAATTATCCTTGATGTGGTGGCTGTAGTGAACTGTTACTGTCCATATGGTAAAAACCAAGGAATTGCAGATGCTGGAAATCAGAAACAAAAACAGGAATTGCCGGAAAAGCTCAGCAAGTCTGGCAGCATTGTGACTGGAGAGAAAGGACACTGCATATTTCGGCTTCCTTTTTCAGCACTGTCCAAACGGTGTTGGGAAGAGTTTGGGGGAGAGTTCCTGAATTCTGAGCCAATAATACTGAAGGTAGACAACTGGCCTCCGAGTCGGGGTGTTGAGTGACGTGGAGCGGGGGTGATAATCTCAGGTTTGGATGGTGCTGAACCTTGTTGAGTTTAGATTAGATTATCTACAGTATGGAAACAGGCCGTTTGGCTCAACAAGTCCACACCGACCCTCCAAGGAATAACCCACCCAGACCCATTCCCCTGCCTTATATTCAACCCCCTAACACTACAGGCAATTTAGCATGGCCAATTCACTTGACCTGCACATCGTTGGACTGTGGGAGGAAACTGAAGCATCCGGAGGAAACCCAAGCAGACATGGGAAAAATGAGCAATATCTACACAGGCAGTTACCCGAGGCTGGAATTGAACCCAGGTCCCTTCTGCTGTGAAGCACCAGTGCTAGCCACTGAGCCACTGTGCCACCCCATTGAATGGTGGATTGTAACCATTGCTGCCATTGTGGGCTGCTTTTTGATAGGGTGAATGTGGAAGGAGGTGAATGGGGTGCAATCAAACAGGATACTGTGTCCTGGGTTGGGTCAAATTCCCAATTGTAGTTGTTTTTTGGAGCTGCAATCATGCAGGCCATTCCAGAATGTTCCATCCCAGCCCTGGATTGCACAAGGTGGACTCAGAAGTGAATTATTTGCTGCAAAATGTATAGTTTCTGACCTGTTCTTGGAGCTACATATGTGACTGGTCCAGTTAGCACTGTGATCAATGGCACTTTTAAGTCATTGGCAGTGACTCTCACACGCCCTTTAAGTTCAGCTCTTGTGTACATATTTGGATCAAGGTTGGAATGACTTCTATAACTGAGTGGCCCCTGAGGGAACCCAAAGTGAATGGCAGTCAATGGGTTTTGCTGAGCAAGTGCCACTTGCCAACACTGTTGATGGCTCCTTCCATCACTGATGATCAATAGTAAGTGGAATGGGTGATCCTTGGCCAGATTAAATGGGTCCTGCTTTTTATAGATGCAGCCTATCCAAACACATCTCCAAATTGACTGTGGATGCAATCAGGATGTTGTTCCCTCATCCAATGCCTTCAGCATTCTCTGGACTTGAAGTGGAGGAAGACTGATTAGGATGAGGAAATATCCATTTCTGGTTGAACATGACTGCTAACGTTTCAGCCTATGTCTTCTGAGCTGAAATGATGGGATGTTGCAGCTTTGCGAATGGAAATGTATGTGAAGTCTCCTCCACTGATTAGTTGTTCAATTGCCTATCACCGCTCACAAGTAGGTCAATTCTGAGTCAATTTCATTTGGCATCATTCGCTCAGGTGTCTGTGAGAAAATCGAACTTTGTCCTCACAAGGATAGCTGAATGGCCTAACTTCTGCTCCTATGTGTTATGGTCTTGTAGATTGTGCAGTGATCACTCCTATCAATAATATCGTGGATGGTACATCAGCATTGGTGGTTTGGTGAGGGTGAAGTAAGTCCCTCACTCCAGACCAACTCTGTCAGATATGTTTTTTATTCATTTGTGCATTTATTGATCACCATTTATTGCCCAAAGGACAGTTAAGAGTCAATCAAATTGCTGTTGGTTTGAAATCACGTGTAGGCCAGACCAGGTAAAATTGGAAGTTTTCTTCTCGAAAGGACATTAATGAACCGGATGTGCTTTTCCCAGTAATCAGCAAAGGTTTCATGGTCATCATTAGGCTCTCAATCCCAGATTCTTCTATTGAGTTCAAATTCTACTGTCTGCTATGGCAAAACTCAAACCCAGGTTCCCAAATCATCACCTGGGTCTCTGGATTAATAGTCCAGTGATAATGCCACTAGGGCTTCCCCTCCTCTTTGGGAAGGAATTAAATAAATATTGGGAATTAAATAAATATTATTATTTTTTCATTAAAAGATGCAATGATCTCAACTTAGGCCATCCATGTTTAAGCAGTGCTGGTTAGTGAAAGGTCTTCTGACTTTGTTGTCCTTTTCTTCACATTGATCTTTTTAAATTGAGGAGTTCTAAGTGGAAGAACTATTGGCTACTGGTATAGTGGTCAGTGCTGCTGACATCAACTACACAATTTATACATACACCGTGATTGTCAGGGTGGAAATTTTGGTTCCCTTGAAGGAGGATTCACTATGGGCTACAGCAAATCCCAGCAGCACCCAGTGGTGTGGGAAAAACAGCCATCAGCTTCAGGCATGACTTCCAATCACTGCACAGCAAAAACCTCTAAAAGCTGGCAGCTTCAATGAAATGCCATTGAAAATGTAAATTTTAAAGATAGGATTAATATTATAGGTTAGAAAAAAAAGCAAACATGTGCTGGCAAAATGAGCGATGCATACATATTTTCAAAATGTAAAGTGTGTACGCTTTTTAAAAACTATAATCACTTGGATTGGAGACAGAGTTTTCTGAAGTGATGTTTAAAAAGTGCTAAAAGGTCTTAGATTTTTACTTTATAATAAGATTTATCTGACGTTTTAAAGATTACAAGTTGAAAAAAAAATCCATTTTAATTCGGAAAGTAGTTTGAGCCTCCTCATTATGCATTTGTAAATTGATAGGATTAGCTTGGAATAGCTGATCTAAAACTTTAAAGTGTAATTGGTTCCTAATCTAGTGGGAAATTAGACCAAATATAGTTTGATTCAATATTGAATTGAATTCAATTGAATTTATTGTCATGTGTACTGGGGCACAGGGAAAAGCTTTGTCACTGAATACTTGCCATTTGAAGTAGCACACCCTCTGGAGAAACATTTGTTGGCTCATGACAATAATTTTCAACTGGAGCATTACACTCTGTGCACAGTCTGGAGATTGCAGATAAGTTGAGCACAATATGCTTATTTTTAAGGTCCAAGTGTTCATCATTTTCTTCCGGCATTAGTTACCAGCATCAACATTGTCAGGCTAATATATTTTTGAATTCCTAGGTCTTTCCGGACATACACGATCGTTAATGTTTTTCCATTAAGGGTACACTTGCATTTTCTCAACATGTCAGGCGGGGTGAGAAATACTGGCCATGACGTCGAGGCCGCATTTAACCGAGTGTGGCATCAAGGAGACCTAACAAAACTGGAGTCATGGAAATCAGGAGCAAACTCTCTGCTGGTTGGAGTCATACCTGGCATATAGGAAGATCGTTGTGGTTGTTGGAGGTCAGTCATCTCAGTTCCAGGTCATCTTAGCAGGAGTTTCTCAGGGTAGTGTCCTAGGCCCAACCATTTTCAGCTGCTTCATGAATGACATTGCACAGTGGCTAAGTGGTTAGCACTGCTGCCTCACAGCACCAGGGACCCGGGTTCGATTCCAGCCTCAGACGACTGTCTGTGCAGAGTTTGCATATTCTCTCCATGTCTGCTTGGGTTCCCTCTGGGTGCTCTGGTTTCCTCCCACAATCCAAAGATGTGCAGGTTAGGTGAATTGGCCATGCCAAATTGCCCATAGTGTTCAGGAATGTATAGGTTAGGTGCATCATTCAGGGGTAAATGCAGAGTAATTGGGTGAGGGAATGGGTCTGGGTGGGTTACTGTTAGGAGGATCAGTGTGGACTTGTTGGGCCAAATGGCCTGTTTCCACACTGTAGGGATTCTATGATTCGGTGATTCTCTCTATCATAAGTTGAGAAGTGGGGACGATCACCAATGATTGCACAATATTCAGCACCATTTGTGACTCCTCAGATACTGAAGCAAATGCAGCATGATCTGCACAATATTCAGGCTTGGGCTCACAAGTGGCACAATTTATATCACACGCATACCCGGCACTGAGCAAATGCAATAACAGACAATCCAATCACTTCCCTTTCACATACAATAGTGTTACCATCACAATCTCCCACTATCAATATTCTGGAGGTTGCCATTGACCAGAAACTGAATGAGATTACTCATACAATAGAGGCTCAAAATTCTGCGGTGAGTAACTCACTTCCTAACTCCCCAAAGCCTGTCCACCATCTGCAAGACACAAGTCAGGAGTGTGATGTAATAGTTCCCATTTGCCTGAATGAATGCAGCCCCAACAACACTCATGTAACTTGACACCATTCACGACAAAGCAGCCCGCTTGCTTGGTTCCATATTCACCACATTCAGTTTCTCCAGCGCTAGTGCTCATTATTAGCAGGATGTAATGCCTACGAGTCAAATTGAACTGAATTGATTGTCACGTGTACCGAGGCACAGTGAAAAGCTTTGTCTTGTGAGCAATACAGGCAGATCACAGAGTTAAGCAGCATTTATAAGTAAATAATAGGTAAACAGCAGCAAAAGCAAAACACTGGTACAGGTGAATGTTAAGAGTTTGTGAGTTCTGACAACAGGAGGGTAGAAACTGTTGTGAAACCGTCTGTAATCTGTTTCATCGTGATCTGAGATTTGACTGACTGTGGTGGTGTCATCAGCGAACTTATAAATGGCATTCATCTGGTATTTGGTGACGCAGTCATGGCTATACAGTGAGTACAGTAGGAGGCTGAATGTGCACCCCTAGGGGCTCCAGTGTTGAATGTTAGTGACGATGAAATATTGTCCCCAATCTTCACTGATTGTGACCTCTGGGTCAGGAAACTGAGTATCCAGTTGCAGAGAGTGGGGCTGAGTCTGAGATCACTGAGTGTAGTAATCAGTCTCGAGGGGATAATAGAGTTGAAGGCTGAACTGTAGTCAATGAGTAGGATTCTTACGTAGCTGTTCTTGGTGTCAAGATGCTCTACAGAGGAGTGAATGGCAAGTGATATGGCATCTGACGTGTATCTGTTGGTCCGATAGGCAAATTGGAGTGGGTCAAGAGTAATGGGGAGGCTGGAGTTGATTAATGCTATGACCAACTTTTCAAAGCACTTCATGACCACCGAAGTTAGGGCCACTGGGCGGTAGTCACTGAGACATGCTGCATGAGCCCTCTTAGGCACAGGGATGATGTTGGCCCTCTTGAAACAGACAGGGACAGTGGCCTGCTGCAGGGAGAGGTTGAAGATGTCCGAGAAGACCTCTGTCAGTTGATCTGCGCACGCTCTGAGTGCACGGCCAGGTACTCCATCTGGTCCCATCGCTTTCCTTGAATTCACACGAAGGAAAACTGATCTGACCTCTGATGTAGTGGCTGTTGGGATAGATTTGTTAGGACTTGTCAGAATAGAAGTTACCTCTCCACCGAAATTCTGCTCAAAGTGAGCATAGAAGACATTGAGACAATCTAGGAGGGTTATGTCATTGTCTGCTATCTTGCACTATTTCTTTTTAGAACCTGTGATGTCATTCAGTCCTTGCCATAGTTGCCGGGTGTGTGTCTGGGTCTCTAGTTTGGATCGGTATTGGTCCTTGGCTGTCTTAATGGCTCTGCGAAGGTGCATTGCAGAAATTCATCAAAGATTCTTAGACAGCACCTTCCAAACCCATGACCAATTCCATCTAGAAGGACAAGGGCACCAGATGCATAGGAACACCACCACCTGCATGTTATTCCTCCAAACCACTCCCTAACCTGACTTAGAAATATAGTTGCTGTGCTTTCAGTGTCACCAGGTCTCAATCCTGGAATTCCCTCCCTAATGGCAATGTGGACGTGCAGCCGTTCAAGAAGGCAGCTCACCACCACCTTCTCATGATTAACTGGGGGCAGGCAATAAATACTGGCCAGCTAACGATACCCACCTCCCCTGAGTGAATTTTAAAAATGCATGCGTACAATAGTAGATTATCTATTTCCCAATTCCCAATTGCCCAAGTCCTTGGGTTGAAGGGTTACGGAGAGAGGGAAGGAAAATGGTATTGAGGCTGAGATGAGATCAGCCATGATCATATCAAATGGCAGAGCACGCCTAAGGTTCTGAATTACCTACTCCTGCTCCCAATTCAAATACTATTATGTTCTTATTACATTCATCCAGCATTGTCCTGAAATTATCAGCACTCCAGCTGTGCCCTCAGACAAATGTGGAGATTATTCTCCTTCTCCTGCCTCAAGCCAAGTGCAAAAACTTTACATATGCCAGCCCTACATTTGTACCTTCTCAAATCAAGCAATACCTATTTATAATTCTTTATTTCCTGACAATCAGCCAAAATTCCATATCCATCACTATATTTCATGTTATAGTTCAGCCCCCGAACCTTCATAAAAGTATTTTTGAAACACCTATTTGGAGGCCGGTGGGAAATCTACATGCAATTGTCATTCTTGGGTTCTCTGTTTCAGCTCACTTAGCCATTTCTTCAAAATAATATTTTTAAAACATTTGACACAGGAGGTGCTTTCCACAAGCTTCTCGCTAGTGATTTCAAAGCATTTCTAACTGCCCATGGGTTTTAGCTTGAATCATGGAATTTAACAGCCTGTCCATCATGATGTTAGGCCGATTGGTTTATAATCAATTAGTCTTACCTCCTTGAACCAAAAAGTTACAATTATTATTTTTCAGCTCTTCAGCACATTTTGTGTACTTGACGGAGATTGAAAAATTTTGTCAGTGCCTCTGCTATCTCATCGCAAATGTTTGTATTCCCCCGGATAACCTAGGGTAAAATAAAGTCACCATGGTCACTCTCTCATTGAAGAGACAGACAACTGGTGATGTTTAACCTGTCTCAGCTGAGGGGAGAGATTAAGAAGGAACGATGTGGCCAGTGCAGAAACTGAACCCATGCTGTTGGCCTCTCTCCATATTGCAAGCTGGCCGTGTGGAGCCAACCGACCCCCTTAACCTAGGGTGACTGCCAGTAAAACTTAACCTAATTTCCATAGCTCTGCAAAGCTTTTCAGAACAGCCTCTTTTACTTCCCACAACTAACTTGAGATGTTAACTTCAGATGAACAGTGGTACTCAGCTGCAGAGTTTAAGCCATAGACCACAGACTATACTGTAGAAAGGATATTATTAAACTAGAAAGAGTGCAGAAAAGATTTACTAGGGTGTGACCTGGACTAGAAGGCGAGTTATAAGGAGAGGCTGGATAGACTGGGAATTTTTTCTCTGGAACATAGGAGACTGAGGGGTAACCTTATAGAGGTTTGTACAATCATGAGAGACGTAGATACGGTAGGTGGCCAACCACTCTTCCTCATGACAGGGAAATCTAAAACCAGAGGTTTAACATAACAGGGGAGAGATATACAAGGGTCCAGAGGGGCAGTTTCTTTGACACCGAGGGTGGTGAGTGCCTGGAATGGGCTGCGAGCAGTAGTGGTGCAAGTGAGTACAATTTCATCATTTCAGTAACATTTAGACGGCTACATGATGGAATAGGTAATGATGGGACACGGGCCCCATGCAGGCAAATGAGACCACTTTAATTGTGAAAACTGGGCGAGTTGGGCCAAAGGGTCTGCTTCCATGCTGTCAACCTTTATGAATCTAAGACTTGAATGCAAAGCCAAGACTAACACTGAGGGAACAGTGCACTCAACACCTTCTTTGCATGAGACTAAATTAACCTTGAGTGGACAACATTTTCCATTGAAGTTTCCAGAAAACTATGTAAAACATTTCTCTGTGAAATACAGTTTCCTGATGACAACATAAAATAAACTAATTGAAAAGACGTAGCACTGTTATTAGTTCTGAGAAATCATAATGCATCCTTTCCCAAGCTGTATCAATTAATGACTCATGCAACTTTCCAAAGAGCATTGGAGATTGTTTGCAGACAGTTGCTTGAATACTCTCAGCCTGTAATATTCTCCATTGTACACCTTTGATAGATCCTGCGTCTTGCAAATGTATGACCAAGTGTGCACACAGACTGGATAGAAGCCGTGTCAAACCACAAAGGGAGATCATGTTTCATAGCTCATCCTTGACCTTTAAAAGAAAGACTTGAATTTATATAGCACTCTTTATGGCCACCAGGCTTCAAAAGCGCTTTATAGTCATTGGAGTTCTTGTTGCATTAGGATTCTTGTCAACACCAATTACTTTTAAAAGCAAATTTGAACTACAATGACTGACTCAAAATAACTTTACTATCACTCCTTGTTGTTCAATGACATTAAAGTCACTGAACCAATCCACTATAAACATCCTTGCCATTACCAGAGATGAGAAATTGAACTGGACTAGCCACATAAATACCAAGCCTACAAGAGTAGGTCAGAAGCTAGAAATTCTGCAAGGAGTAATTCACCTCCTGTCTCTCCTATGCCTGAATGCCATTTCTACAAGGCACAGGTCAGGGGTGGGATGGTATGCTGCACTTGCCTGGATGAGTACAGCTTGCACAAAACTCAAGAAGCCATCTTGGACAAATAACCCACTTGCCTGGCACTACACTGGCCACCTTCAGCATTGACTTGCTTCACCGACAATGCACTGTGGCAGGAGTGTGTGCTACCTGCAAGATGTACTGCAGTAACTCACTGAAGCTTCTCCAACAGCACCTTCCAGACCTGGGACCTCTGCCAACTTGGAGTACAAGAACAGCAGATGTTCGGGAATACCGTTACCTGCAAGTTCCACTTCAAGTAACTCCGTATCCTGAATTGGAACTACATCGTCGTTTCCTACTGTCACTGGGTCAGGAAGCTGAAACTCCCTTCCTAACACTGTCCCTAAGTACCAAGGACTGCAGCAGTTTCAAGAAGCCAGTGCCTGAACGGCAATTAGTGATACACTATAAATCTTGGTCTAGTCAGTGGTACCACATCTCAGGAAAGAATTTGAAAAAAAAACACGGGATAAATTTTCACTTTCAGGATTTGAGCAATAACAGATATGCCAAAAACAACATCAACTAAATATCATTACATACATGATGTAAACTTCAAAAAAGACATCTCGCTTAACTGGCTAACATAATCAAAATGTCAATGTGGCACAACACTCTCTACAGAAATTGAGTCTTTACATTATCCAGCCTTCAGGTTATGTATGGCTTCCAATGGCCTCATTTCATCCCATTTTGCTGAGTTGTTGAATTCGTAACCATCAAAAGTAATTCCCTTAGTCATCTGAGAATCTCTAAATTGACTTTCAGCAGCAGGTGACTACTCCAGCTCTTTCTTGTCCTAGCCACATTCAGGGTGAACCATCGAGTGACCTGAAATTGCTGCATGTTCTCATCAACTGGACAATGTGCTCCCAATGGCATTCTGCCTGGCATTCAACAGAGAACTTTCTTTCTCCCTGCTGTCTACTACAGCTGCTGTTTTATGGCCTATCTCTCTCCCTCTTTCTTCCTGTCAAAAGTCTCTGGCAAGTTCTGCACAAAATGAGGGCCACTGCTTCTGCCTTTATGTTCAGGGAGAAAGCAGACCAATCAGTCTTACACAGACCCAACAGTAGATCACATGTCCCACTCCACTATTCCATTTTAATTAAAGGAGACAGCTTAAAATGTCTTCACCTTCGAAAATCTTACCCTTTTAACGGTGGTCACGGCTGAAACACAGCAAGCTCCCACCAATAGCAATGTGGGAATGGCCAGGTAATCTGCTTTTGTTCATTAGGAGATAGATATTGGCCAGGCTGTTGGGAATATATCTGATACTCCTCTTCAAAATTTTGCCGTGGTAGTTTTTAAGTCTATTTGGGAGGTCAATTCGAAAAACAGGTTAAATATTTTTAGAAACCCAGACTCCGCTGAGGGGGGCTCTTCTGTCACCGTGCTAGTGTCCCTACTCCTGGACCGGGAGACCTGGGTTCAACTCTCACCTGTTCCAGAGGAATGCAGTACCCTCTCTGAAGAGGTTGATTAGGAAATAGGTTAAAAGGAACTGGACCTAGGAATGCCTATCCCAGCTGGGACTAGCCTGTATTTTGATGTTCAACAATAAATGATGATCCTTTCCATTTGGGCTTCCTGAGTTATTTCAGATGTAAACAATTCAGACTGAGTGTTGTTAATGGATGGGAGTTGTTAATTCCAATTGAGATCCCATGCAATTAAGAAGCACATGAATGTTACTGAGTGATAACTACAACACTTCTGCTTCATTGTTTTTCCCGTCAAATATTAGACTGCAATGCTTTCCCATCAACCCTACCTCATTGCATGTTGCTCATTGCACAGTGTTAAAAGAGATCTGCAAAGGTCAAACTCAATGTCTCTGTTAGCACAACATGAATTCTGAAAGTTATGTAAAAAGGTCATCGCATCTCGCGATACTCTCATCTATTCTTCCCTAATCAAAATGTTCACAGCACAACAATGCACAATGATCTGATTGGAACAAATGTATCTTATGAGGTGAGATGTGAGAGAAGGCTTTTCGGAGGATGTGGTTTGACTTGCATTTTTGTTGGGGGGATGATTTTGGCAGGGGTGTCACCTAAAGCAACATTACAAAGTCCTCATAACAGGGATGCTGAGTAACAACAGGAGCCTGTAACATTTAAATTGATTAGTTTCATTTTAAAGTTGTGTTTAATCATTAACTCTTCAAAACGTGGTTGTGGTTTGTGAAGCCACGCAGAACAGCCTGACCTTTAAAGTGCCACTCTCTCTTCCGTTACAAGCAAAACAGTTTAAAAAAAAATCTCGCATAGTGTTTTCCCATTCCTAATTATTGCGTGCAAAACTCTAAGTGATTAAAGACAAAAGTGGTGGAAATTGCAGAGAGGAAGCATGCAGCCTAATTACACATAATAAGTTGGATAAAGCTACGTTAGGTGCTGTCATTAATTTAACATGTTTAGCACAGATGCTGTTTTGACTGCATTTCCCACATTACAGAGTTCAACAACTCTGAATTATTATTAGCCTGGGCAATGGCATCAGCATTTCCTTTGTAAACTGTGACAAAAGATTCAAGATTAGTTGAACGGGAGAAAAGAGCAACAGATGAGAGAGAATTCTTTGAACAAAAAATATGCAGACCTGTAAAAGATTACAAAACCATTATTGATTTCACACCAAATAATATTTATTCAATATTAATGGGCTGGTGTGGATGCCATGTTTTCTTCAATAACAAAAATCCAAAAGTAATTAGTTGTGTGGAGCTCCATTCAGTAGTTTGGATGCAATCTGTCCACTTTTCTCCCATCATCATTTCCGACATGGACCTCTATTGGATTGCTCCATGCTTCTGGGCAGTGGTTTACCATCGTCTTCTGCAGGATGGCTGACCAGGAAGCTCTCCTGCTCTTGCCACCATCCATCAGGTCTGTTAAAAGGACTTAGAGATTGACTGTTAACCTGTCTGGCCACATCATGCATAGATCCATTGTCATCTGGAAGTTCTGATGTGGAACTCTATTGGAAATTCTGATCCAGAGACAGGGGCATTACCAGTGTATCGGAAGACCTCCTCCATGGATAAACCAGCTTTTTTAAAAATGTTAATAACAACATCAGTTGATAGAATCAGTTAGTGGTTACAGAACAGAAGGAGGCCAGTTGGCCCATTTGTGTCAGTGCTGTCTCTCTGCAGGAACAATTCACCTGGGGCCACTTTCTCCTCTGCAATTGTTTTCTTTCTTATATGACTATCCAGTTCTTAGTGACTGAATCTGCCTTTGCAACACTCTTAGGCAGCGTATTCTAGAATCACAGTCAGCCTGAAAATATTTTTCCCATGCCTCAACTGCTTCTTTTGCTGATCATCTGTGCACTTGTCAGAAACCTCCATTTTATACAAAAGTGTTTTTGTTCCCTGAACTTCCATAGGTTAGGTACAGGAGAATCAGGAGATAAAAATTTGTTCAGGCACAAAAGCAAGCAAATGGATTGTGCTGCCTGACTAACCCATTGCCATTACTTCTAAAACAGATAGCATGTCGACTTTACGCCTCCTGGTAAATAACCTGCTTTCAGTATGCAGCTAGCACAAACTGCATCACTGAATGCCTGCAGACCTCAGTAGGGGCACAAAATCATACAAGGCTCCCACCATCTGAAAGCTAGCCTGCAGTGGTTCAACCAGCCTACATCACTTGAAGCAAAAGACACATTGTGGTTGGTGCAGATGCTGGAACTCATTCTGCAACTGACTCTGAGCTGGGCAGCACGCAATTACAGCTTCCCTGCCCAAATGTGTAGGTCCTCAATGATCACTCTCTGAACCACGGAGATGTGGATGAGTACCCTGGCTGAGGAGGCAAATCCCTGAGTGTACCTCAGCTGGAACTGGAATCAAAACCACGTGGCGTTTATTTTGTGTTAGCTGTTTAGCCAGCTGAACTAAAAAATGATAAGGTGGCAGGAGCAGGGCCTAAGGCACTGGAAGCCAAAGTCAACAAAGGGCAGGGGGACTGAGGGGTGTTCTAGCCCAACAGGACAGTACAAGACAAACTCTTAGAAGAAACTGGAGCCAGATCATTCTGGAAGCAAATGAACAGAAGTTAAGTCCAGAAGAGTTGAATATAGAACTGTTGAAAGTGTAATGATCTGCTATGAGTAGTTACAATCGGTGAACATGTTTCCAGATCATCAATTGCACCATGAGGCTCAACTATTGCTCAATTCACCACAACATGGGGTATGTCCTGGGAGGCCCAGTGAGAAGTAATGTTAGGGATCATGAAAACCCACTAAGCCCAGGGGTCCATGAAGAGCTCAAAGTACTCCCTTTCCACCTGGAAAGTGTGTTCACCTCCATTCACGTAGTTATGGACCCCATCATGACGCAGGGTCCCAGGGCTGATATCTCTGTTTCCAATGTTGGAAGAGGGCTCTAGCTCAGCATGAAGCCAAGCCAGGTGAGCCCGCTATCCTGGAGGCTCTGTCATACCTGGCTCTAGATACTGGTGCTCAGTGGGACTCACACTCAGCATGCTGTGCTTCAGCAGCTTACCAGGATATCTGAGAGGCTGCTGTAGGGAAGCGACAGTGTCTCCACTGAGTGCCATCCTGCTGTCCTCTCTCAAGGTGGCACAGCTGCCACTCCACCAAGACCCTTGCCATGGCCTTATAGCCAGCCTGCACAGGGGCCTTCCTAGTGCCAGGTGCAGTTCCCCCTCATGGAAAGGCACCAGCCACTGCTAGAGCATCTCACCGGAGCAGCAGGCCGAGAAAGGTATACAAAGATAGAAGCCAAGTGAATGCAACAGGCCGATAGGTTGAGGTTTATGTTCGAAGTAATGTCATTTTAATCAAGACATTTACTGTTGGAATATTTAATTTTGGGAGACTTTAAATTTTGCTTTGTCGCCAAGGTGACCAGGTTGTTGTTGGGTCAGTGAATGGGGATTGGCAGTTGATGTTTACTGGTCTCGTGGATGACTCAGCTGGAAAGGGCCTATTTTGTTTACCTAACAGATTTCCCCTCAGCTGGTTAGCAGTAGGCACCTAGAAAACTGGAACGCATCTCATGATGGTGATTGATGCTGGGCAGGGTGAGGCTGCCAAGACCCATGTGCTGGAGACTAGTACAGGCTTCCTCCAGAGTGACTCAGGCAATGCTTAGCGTTGTTGCAGTAGACTGGAGGCCTGTTCCCAGTGGCACTATCACTGCTGAGAGGGAGTTGTCATTCAAACATGACCATGCAGCCAGCAGAGTTTTCTGGTCAGGTTGGTAACTGTTCTTTGCTTTGCTACAGGAGCTGGAATGTAGATGGCACAGGGAACTGAATGAAGACCATGACCAGGAAATTGGGGATTGACCATCATATTTCATTACGGCATACTAGCCAGATCCCACCCTTTCCCATTTCAGGGCATCTCAGAGGCGTTAACTGGCTTTGTCAAAGCGATCTGGTCAATGATACCCTACACTGAGAAGAGACTTGAAAATCTCACGAAGCCACATCTTTCTCCCGGCTTCTCCTTCTCTCTGCCAGTCGATTCTCTATGGCTGGAATTTTCCTGGCTTCCTGGAGGCACAACTGGGAGCAAAAGAGCTAAAGTTGAAGGTGACTTGTTTCTAACACATTCCAACCTGGAAAGGATCTTGGTCTTGGAAGGCGTAAGTATTAGTCTTCATCGCCTTGGCAACAACAGGTAAGCCAATCAGGGTGCATTGAAGACAAGTCCACAGCAGACTGGCAGATGGCTTGGGGTGCTTTCTAGCACTGTTTGATGTTGTTAAGGACTGCAGAGAGTAGCTTAACTGAAGAACTTACCATTCCCACTTCAAGACTTCTGCACAAAGCGATTGCTCCCGGATGTGGGTGCATCAACCTCCACTCGCCTCGCAATGCATCATGGTGAAAAATGAGCAGCGATCTGACAGAACAAGGAAAACTACTGGAAAAGAGAGGAGGAAGAGCTCTCAGCAGGAGGCCACACACATCTGAAGTGCTCGGGAATGCTGCAACTACAGAGAAGGAACATTGTCAGCAGTAACTGTGAATATAACTAGTGGCAATGAATTTTTAAATTTTTTTTTCAAGGGCTATCTCCAGACTACAGCTGGAACATATCATAGCTTTCTGTTCAGGAGGGGAGGTCACTGAGGCTTCACATTCAAAGGATGGAGTCCACTTCACCTTGAAACATCTCTGGCATCAGGTTCACTTGCAGGACGCAATCCCACATGGGTCAGGACCGCACAGAAGAACAATCTTCTCAGAGATGGCCATTCTAGAAGCATCCAATTGTGATGCGTAAAGGAGACATACACTGGGGAGTGTGCTGACGGAAGACCATAGCTCAACGTGCCATCAGGATGGAAGAGAAAACCCTACGAGGGAACAGTCATGGCTCAGGCTCCAACCTTCACACTCCCACAGTTAAATAATGGATCTGGTAAGATGAGGGATCACACTCTCTCTGACCTGTCCTGGGGAAGCCCCAGAATAAGCTGACACCTTGACAACTTGACAAGCAGGGATACAATGATAGGCCAGCCAGTAGAAACCAAACAACAGCTAACGTATAAGTTACTGATCCCTTTACGTAGTGTTGTTGGACAAGTGTCACAAGAGGGTTATTGCTAAAGTTTACTCCTTCCAGATCCCTCTTCCCCAGGAAGGTCTCCCCAGGAGCTTTAAATGATACTGGAGTCTTCTTTGCTCTCTCCTGTGATATGAGCCAAGAGTGTGGTGCAGGAGAAGTACAGCTAGTCAGGCAGCATCCAAGGAGCAGGAAAATCGATGTTTCAGGCAAACGCACTTCATATTCCCAATGAAGGACTTTAGTCCAAAACGTTGATTTTCCTGCTCCTCAGATGCTGCCTGACCAGCTGCGTCATACTCTGGGCTCTGATCTCCAACATCTGCAGCACTCACTTTTGCTGCTCCTGTGATATGTCTTCTACTCCAAGATAGATGATGATATATTATCGAAGATTCCAAGCTGCCTCCATCCTGTCAAGGGACAGAATGAAAAGTCAAATTTAAAGTCCAGGCTTCTGCAGGTACTGACCATAAAGAAAAGCAAGTGTTGAAAAACGTCATTCCCAGATCCCGAAATTCTTTCTGAAACTCTCGATGTTCTTCAGCTTCACACACATTTCGCTTCAGTTGATCCCAACAATGACTGTCCCTGGTTAGAAAAATACCTAGCCCTGCTCCACCCTGAACATGAGAACAGTGCTGACTCTCAACGCAGTCGATCCAAATAAGATCACTTGGGAATCCAGAGGACAGTCTGTTAGAAAATGTCAATTGTCGCAGTTTTAGGCTGGGGGGTACACTCAACATTTCAGAGGAGATTGTCTGTTTACGCTTTTAAAGACCTGGATCACTTATTGACTCTGACTGAATTAAATCCTTCTTACAAAACATTAAAAAATTTGAATTCCTGATGCACAATTCAATGGATGAATGACTTAATCTGTCACCTCCAGGAAACAATGAATGTCTTAAAGTGATTTTTCTTCTGGATAACAATTGGGCTCCCATCTCTGTTTTATGACACCGATTTCCAATCCAATGCTCCCAATGGGTTGGAAGTCTCACTCAACTCAATGAGGTGGTGTAAAAGACCATATATTCAATCTTTTTCAAAATCCTCAACTGCAGGTCATCTTCATCCATCCAAAATTAGATGTTGGATTCTTCCCAGACCTAGGCCATGGTTGCACCCAGATGTTGCAATGCAATAAAAAAGGAACAAATAAAAACTTTGCAGAAAACACAGGACTTTTAAACACTTAAATTGTTTTCTGGCAACCATTTACTTTTTTAAAAAAGTGATATATTCACCAATGACCACTGCTGACATCCTGACGGCTACTGCTGGTATTTGTCACTTCTACCAGTCTGGGTAAGTGTTGTTTGAGATCATTCGTCATCAAGAATCCTCCTTTCTCTTGGGCCTATCTAGTGGTTATTGGTAGTGGATATATTACCGTCGGGAATTTGTGGAAAAGGCACTGTTTAGAGACAAGGTATATAAGGCAATAGCAATAAGGACAACTACATTTGTGCAGGTGTATTTAATAGGACTTTAAGGAGCTGGGATAGATCTATCTTATCTCCACCCACAGACTGTGTGTGGCATCTGTAGAATGGGTGAAGCCAATGTACTGTAACATGAGCATTAACACTTTCAGAACGAACGCCTTGCACAACACAAACCAACGAAAGTAAACCTCGCTTCCTTCATTCTAAAATTCATTCTTTGGCCTTTCAACCTAAGCAATCCCCCTCGGTAACTGATTTAAAAGATGGTATTCTCTCGTATTCTGTCATTTCCATTTACACCATATTCAAAGGACAATGCGACTTGAACTATCAACCGTGTGTGTGGGCTGAAAGGTCACAAAACATTACAGTAAATGCTTTTCTTTTTCCTTCAGGTGAGTAATGCTGGTAACATGCATCTGTCTGAACCTCACATTTCTTAAAAGTAGCGTTATTAGGGATTGCTGCTTGGAAACAGCACAAAAAGACGTGTAGCGCTTGTTGCTCAGCACCAACCCGCACTGTCCCAGCAATGACAATGTGGTAAACGCTGCCGAATTTCCGTTTAGATCTGCAGCCCATGCTCAGTGGTCTGATGTAAGCTGCAGTCCAATGAGTTAATTATGCAAAGGTTGACAAACAGCGGTCACAGATTTCAGATAACCAGTGTGAGAACAAGAGGGGTGAGGAGATTCTTTTCCTGACGCAGTTACAGTGTGCTGTTTTGTAGATATATACCTCATCATGCACAAATGAGCTGAAAGCTTTTGAGAGGCTTGGACACTGGGAAGCCACTAATGCCCAAACTGCTCCACGGGCAACCAGCCACTGAAACTGGCATTGTCTGATAAGGCTATCTGTCCACATGCTTTACAAGTTGCCATCTTCTGCCCTGACTGTTCCACAGCCTACTGATGTTGACCCTGGCTGGCAGGCATTGTGAAGTGCTTGCCTTTCCTTTATCAATTGCATTTGCAGTATTCGTTTTACCATTTGATCAAAGAATAAGTACAGTCCAATATTGTTTTCTTTTCACATCTTCCCACGCCCCACTGATTCATTTTGGTGCTTTTAGAAGAGAGAAGCAACTTGTGTCTCTCCGTGCAGTCTTAAATGTGCGCACATTTTAAAATTAGGAACTGCTGGCCAGATCCCATTTTGTTAGCCCCTGACCAAAGTCAAAGCCACAAAAGGTACTGAGAAGTAATAGCTGAGCTGCCCGTGAATCAATGGGTGAATCAGCTCCTTGCATTAGCCTGAAAGCCTAAATTGCACTAGAACAGTAAAATCTCCCTTTTTACCACCTAAAGTCACAATATCAGTAAGAGGAAGTGTAGGCTTTCTCGCTGTTGAGCTGTGAGGTATCAGGGGTATTTGATGTCAGGGAAATGGATAGAGAACTTTGTCTCCACAAAGATCTGCTGGTCTTCTCCAAATGTTGTGTCAATGCTCATCGTGTTGTGAGCAATGCCAAGGGAGTGACCCACCTGGCTATGTCAGTACTGGGAAGACAGCTCAAGATATTTTAAGTCGTGACTGCTGGAGTAATGGAATGCGAGACAATTGTACGCTTTAGTTATATTTGTTTCAGAATAAAAATAAATCTTGTAATCAGATTTTCTTTGCACAATAAATCAGTAAGCAATCAGTTGGGGTGGCATAGTGGCTTACGGCACCAGGGACCTGATTCCACCCTCGGGCGACTGTCTGTGTGGAGTTTGCACATTCTCCCCATGTCTGCGTGGGTTTCCTTCAAGTGCTCCAGTTTCCTCCCACAGTCCAAAGATATGCAGGTTAGGTGGATTGGCCATGCTATATTGCCCACGGTGTGCAAGGATTAGCCATGGGAATTGCAAGGTATGGGGAAGGGGTGGGTCTGGGTGAGATGCTCTTCAGAGGGTCAGTGTGGATTCAATGGTGCAGAATGGTCTGCTTCCACACTGTAGGGATTCTATTAATAATTTTGTTTATGAAATGACACTTACTCAAAGTTGCAAAACAGATTAAAAATATGAATATAAGCATTAATCTTTTTAATTAATCAAATACTCATGCATACATACAGAAACATAGACCAGTTTAAGAAAATATCCTGAAGAAACCAATTTTTAAAAAATACTTAGGCCAAATAACTGTTAATTCTTAAAGAAAAAAGACAATGTATAAATTATTCCAGATGGTTTTCAGCCTGATATACATTGATGGGTGTCACCAGACACATGCAGTTGTCACGAGGATACTTTCAGAAGTTGTTCATTCAGAAGGACTGAAGAGAAAGTCTCCCACAGCCTTTTGAGAGAATTAATTGCTGTATCAGATTGTCAGCTATCACACAGCACTTTTGAAAGAACTTTCTCAAAAAGGTGAGAAAGGAGGAGTTAAGTGACTTCTCTCTCAACAAGTTATGCCCGAAATATCTTTTCCAAACAACATTGACAAATGACAAAATCCCAGATAGCTACGACGCAGATATATGACTTTTCTACAAGCAAATCCAAACAGCTACATAGTCTACAAAACTCCAACTGTTTATTTACTTCAATTATTCCTTCCTGTATCTTTTTGAAGTCCAGAGTGATTTTGTGATATCCTTTTCTTTAAAAAGTCAATGCATCTCTCAGTCTTTACAAACGAGTCAATTTTCACCATCTTTTGCGCACAATTCCTCAAAACAAAAATAATGGCAGCACCTTCATAATAAACAACCAAATTGTCATAAAGATCATTAGCTTAGATAAGGACATTGATGAGAAGTCTTAAGATAAAAGCAGTATTTACTCATTTCATTTCTACATAAACCAGGGACAGCACTACAATTGTGACTACACTTTGAAAATACCTCACTGGCTTTGAATGCCCCACAGTTGTGAAAAACAATATAAGTGCAAATGGAAAAATGCAAACTTTTGTAAGGTAACACACACTTGAGTTTTGCAAATAATCCATTGCAAGGAATTGGTCGAGAATCGTGGTCTCGAATTTACAAGTTACCTCAGTTTTTCAATTCCCAGACAATTCAGACTGAGGACAGGCGAAAGAAAAGAACGAAGAAAGGGAATTTCGCATAACCTCTGATCAACTGAAACATTTTACTGTAATGACATCCATTTAAATGTAATCAGAGTTGCAATATGGGGAGCATAGCAGTCAAGTTACACACAGCAAGGTCCTGCAGTGAGAAATTAAGTCGATTTAAGAAGTGGTTTCCAAACTACTGAACCAGCATATCTTTGAACTATGGGAGGAAATCCACACAGATGCAGGGAGAATATGCAAACTCCACACAGCCACCTGAGGTTTGCATTGAACTTGGGTCTCTGGAGCTGTGGGGCGTTAGTGCTAACCATTGAGCCACCACGCCATTCCACCTTTTAATTCCATCTCAGAGGACAGTGTGGGCTTCAGTTTAACTGTCTATTGCAAAAGATTACAATAGGGTAGAATTTCCTCAACGTTGTGCTGGAGTGTCAGCCGAGGTGATGTGGTTACATTTCAGGTGTGAAACTTGTTCCTGCCATTCAGAGAAGGGAATGCGATGACTGAACCAAGTCTGACAGGAAAGAAAATGCTTAGAAGTCTGTCGCCACTGAGAGAGTACTAGATTGCAAGCCAGACGAATCAATGTTACAAAAGGACTTTGATGCTCAACAATGATCCTATACCTTTTCAATAAAATCCACTCCTTTAATAACATAGGAAAGAATAAATTTCACAGAGCATACAGACAATTTTGTCCTCAAAGCGTTAGTAATTTGAGAATTTCAGAATCCCATCCATGATACTAGGCTGTGAGATAGCAGTAACCCATTTCCAGCCAGTAAATACCAGATAACTACTTACCTATCCACAGTATCATACCCAGATAGAGTAGTTCTTAAGGCTAAAGGGTTCAAAGGATATAGGGAGAAAGTGGGAACAGGGTGTTGAGTTAGCTGATCAGGTATGGTCATATTGAATGGCAGAACAGGCTCGAAGGGCCAAATGGCCGACTCCTGTCCCTATTTTCCATGAACATAGAACTGGACAGCACAGGAACAGGCCCTTTGGCCCATGATGTTGTGCTGAACGTGACACCACTAATCCTTCCTGCCTGCCCTTGGTCCATAATCTTCTATTCCTTGTATACTCATGTGCTCATCTAAAAGTCCCTTAAGTGCTCCTATCATATCTGCCTCCACCACCACCCCTGGCAGCATGTTCCTATGTTCTCATGTTGTGTAATATCTTCATAATTTCAGATACAAGTAGTTAGGCAGCCAGTGTTAATTATATAATTATAATTTCTTGGGCATTCTTGGGATTAATTCACTGGTTATTGTTGTTCTGAAGCTGTCTTCTGTTGCATTAACTCCTAATGAGAGGGTTAAAGGAAATGGCTAATGACCAGACTTGGGACCTTGTAGGTAGGGTGCATTTGCTAATAAGGAGTTTAGAGACATGCATAAAAAAAAACAAACTCCATGATCATGAATATCAATCTGAAAATCATTTCAGTAAAGAATGCTGTGAAAGGAATCACAAAATGCTAAGTAAACGTTTCGAGGGTCAACCAGACATTAGTTAGAAAGTGCCCTGGCCTTGATGCTTCCTGCAAACGTTCCCTCGAGATGGTTGCAGGATGTAGCCTTGAGTGTGGATGAGATGCCAAATTGTCACCATTCTATTTGACAGTCTTCCTACTGTTAAATTTGCTACAACAAATACTTTCCTTTTCTATATATTCCAATGCATTACATACATGGAAATGAGCTTTCATCTACTATGAGATCTTGAAGAATATTTACAAAATACTAAGGAGTGTATAAGACTAGTGACAGCATTCATAGAATCATAGAGATGCACAGTACAGAAACAGATCATTACTCCATCTCAGTCATGCCGACCAGATATCCCAACCCAATCTAGTCCCACCTGCCAGCACCTGTGCCATATCCCTCCAAACCCTTCCTATTCACAAACCCATCCAGATGCCTTTTAAATGTTGCAATTGTACCAGACTCCTCCACTTCCTCTGGCAGCCCATTCCACACACGCACCACCCTCTATGTGAAAAGGTTGCCCCTGAGGTCTCTTTTATATCTTTCCCCTCTCACCCTAAACCTATGCCCTCTCATTTCAGACTCCCCCACCACATTGAAAAGACCTTGTCTATTTATCCTATCCATGCCCCTCATGATTTTATAAACCTCTATATGGTCACCCTTCAGCTTTTGACGCTCCAGGGAAAACAGCCCCAGCCTATTTAGTCTCTCCCTATAGCTTAAATCCTCCAACCCTGGCAACATCCTTGATTCACTCCAGAAGATTTGGATTATTATGAAAGAGACTGTTCAGAGGATTAGAAGGACCTGATAAAATAACAGGCCATAATGGTGAGACAGTACTTTTCATGAATAGTAGTCAAACTATAAATGTTTATTCCTTACGATTAATCATAATTACACAATCTTTGACAAAACAGCTGAGAAATAAATGAGACACCTCCTACCTTAAATGCTGAAGAGCTTGTGTTGCGCTGTGATAGTTTTCACTGCCTTTGATCTGGGAGATTTGGATAAAATCCCACCTTCTCCAGAACATCTCTGAATGGGTTCATTAGAAAATTAAAAAAATATCAAAGAACTATGGATGTTGGAAATCAGAAACAAGAACAGGAATTGCTGGAAAAGCTCAGCAGGTCTGGCAGCATCTGTGGAAAGAAATCAGAGTTAACATTTCGTGTCCAGTGACCCTTCTTTAGACTCTGGGACTGACATATATTTCAGAGGAATCCTGTGAATGGAAGTAAGTGGCAATTATGGTGTGTCAAAAGAAAAGCTATCGGTGAGCTCAGATATTGATTAAATTGTCTGGATAATGTCCATGAAAGTAAGATCCGTGCACTGACAGAATGGCATGAACTCATGGAATTATATAGCATAGAAATGACCTTTTGACCTATCCAGTCTGTGCTGACCTTTCTGCATTAATCCCATTTAACAGCGATGGCGCATAGTTTTGAATATAATGACAGTTCAACTGCTTATCCATGTTCTTTTTCAAGGTTGTGAGGTTTCCTGCGTCACTTTCCCTCCCTGGCAGTGCATTCCAGATTCCCAACACCCTCTGGGTTAAAGCAACTTTTCCCACATCCCCCTGAAACCTCCTGTCCTTACCTTATAATTATATCCCATTGTCATTAATCCCTCAACTAAGGTGTACAGCTATTTTCTATCTATCTTGTACACGTCTATAGTATTTTACACCTCAATCACGTCCCTCCTCAACCTTTTCTGCTCAAAAGAAAACAACCCAAGCTTATCCAGGCTCTCGACATAGTTAAAATGCTCCATCCAAGGCAACATCCTGGTTGTGGAGAAAGTGAGGTCTGCAGATGCTGGAGTTCAGAGCTGAAAATGTGTTGCTGGAAAAGCTCCGCAGGTCAGGCAGCATCCAAGGAACAGGAGATTCGACGTTTCGGGCATAAGCCTGAAGAAGGGTTTATGCCTGAAACGTCGAATCTCCTGTTCCTTGGATGCTGCCTGACCTGCTGCGCTTTTCCAGCAACACATTTTCAGCAACATCCTGGTTGCACCTGCTCCTATGCAATTGCATCCTTTCTAAATTGTCATGTCCAAAACTCCATGCAGTACTCTAGCTGAGGCTTAACCAATGTTTTGTACAACATTAACCTCTCTGCTCTTATAATCTGTATCAGGACTGACAAAAGCAAGTGTCCAAATTCTTTCTTAAGTACCCTATAAACCTGTCCTGCTGCCTTCATGGATCTGTGGACAAGCACCTCAAGATGCCTTTGAGCATCCTAGTGTCCCCCCATTCATTAACTACTTTTTATTTAGATTCTCTACAGTATGGAAACAGGCCCTTCAGCTCAACAAGTCCACACCAACCCTCTAAAGAGTAAGCCACCCAGACCCATTCCCTTATCCTATGTTCACCCCTGACTAATTCACCTAACACTATAGGACAATTTAGCATGGCCAATTCACCTGATCTGCACATTTTTGAATTGTGGGAGGAAACCAGAGCACCCGGAGGAAACCCACGCAGACACAGGGAGAATGTGCAAAGTTCACACAGACAGTCGCCTGAGCTGGAATCGAACCCAGGTCCCTGGCACTGTGAGGCAGCAATGCTAACCATTGAGCCACCGTGCCATTCTGTTACTTTTTCTAAAGTGCATCACCTTGCACTTATCAGGGTTAAATTGCATCTGCCACTGATCTGTCTATCTGACCAACTCATCAATCTTTTCCTGTAATCCAATGCTTCCTTCCTCACTATTAGCCATCTGGCCAATCGTTGTGTCATCTGCAAACTTACTTTCTGTCCCTCCCACATTCTCATCTAGAATATTGACATAAACCAGGAACAATAGGGATGCAGCACTGGCTTCTGGATGCCACTAGACATTGGTCTTCAGTTATACAAAATGTCTTCTCCCACCAGCCCCTGTCTCCTATCACTCAGCCAATTTTAGATTAGATTAGATTAGATTACTTACAGCGTGGAAACAGGCCCTTCGGCCCAACAAGTCCACACCGACCCGCCGAAGTGCAACCCACCCATACCCCTGCATATACCCCTTACCTAACACTACGGGCAATTTAGCATGGCCAATTCACCTGACCCGCACATCTTTGTGACTGTGGGAGGAAACCGGAGCACCCGGAGGAAACCCACGCAGACACGGGGAGAACGTGCAAACTCCACTCAGTCAGTTGCCTGAGGCGGGAATTGAACCCAGGTCCCTGGCGCTGTGAGGCATTAGTGCTAACCACTGTGCCACCGTGCCGCCTATCATACCAAGTTCCCCTGCATCCCATGTGCTTTTACCTTCTTTGTCAGTCTGCCATGTGGGACCTTATCAAAGGTTTTGCTGAAATCCGTACAGGCTACATCACAGGATTCCTGATGAAGGGCTTATGCCTGAAATGTTGATTCTCCTGCTTCTCAGATGCTGCCTGACCTGCTGTGCTTTTCCAGCACCACACTCTCGACTCTGATCTCCAGCATTTGCAGTCCTCACTTTCTCCCAGGCTACATCAACTGCACTACCCTCACCAACATACCCCATCACCTCCTCGAAAAACTCAAATTTGTTCGGTGACCTCCCGTGATCGATTAAAATGTGGAGAGCATATGGGAATGAATTTTGTGTCAGAAGACAATCGTGAACTGAATAAAGTGTCTCGGATGTTGCAAGAAGGAGATTGTGAAATCGCAGTCTGGACAGTCACAAAAGAGGAAATAGCATTTGTGGCTTGAATTGATTGGAAAATAAATCTTGGAACAGAATTAATTGCAGCTGTCCTCATGATCTTGTAGTCTTGGTTACTTCCGATATACTTAGAGTAATAGAGTCATACAGCTATACAGCATGAAAACAGACCCTTTCATCCTACTAGTCCATGGCGACTAGATGTCCTAAATAAATCCAGTTCCATTTGCCAGCATTTGGCCCATATCCCTCTAATTCCTTCCTATTCATATACCCCTCCAGATACTTTTTAAATGTTGAAATTGTACAAGCCTCATGAGAAAAGAAAGAGATGAGGCAAAGCAAAGTGAATGAAACAGTGACAGGGAGCCTGAAGATTGTACTGAGGTATCATATTATTCTAAGGCACCCGATAAAACAAGCCTGGTCATGAGTTCTGAAGAAGGATCACTTGATCTGAAACGTTAACTCTGATTTCTCTCCACAGATGCTGCCAGACCTGGTGAGCTTTTCCAGCGACTTCTGTGATTGCTTGGCCATTAGAGTTGATTTTTCTAAAACTCGTCTCAATGCATACAGTTCCTGAAGTTAAAGCTAGTCTGGTGGCTAGATGTTTTAAAGAGTAAACGAGTGATCCACACTTCAGATTTGACTGTCCATATCTCAAAAAGTTAATGCGAAATGTTCTTTTGGTCACATGATTATGGGAGTGCAGATAATTGTCTAAAAGCTGCATTTCTGCAGGAGAAGTTTCCGAAATTGTTGGAAGAGGCAACGATGATTCTCGGAAGAAGTACTTTCTTGTGAGATCTGCCCTGCATTAAGCCAGTTATGGTCAAGGAAAGGCCAAACTTGCAAGAGTTTATTAAAAACAAATTCGGATACCTTCATGATCAATGCTGATGATTCCTTATGTAGTGTTCCTCTTACAAAATTTGCAAGATGTACTATTAATAAGATTACAGTTAGAATTTAGATTGGGAATTGAGCTCATGATATGGTTAAATTTATTGGTTTAGATAATAAGTATGCTAGATCTGGAATAATTTAAATCAACGATCCTAGTGAGAGAATTACTCCCATTCTAGTTCATTATATAAGGGTTCTGCAAGGAGATATTATATTTAAAGAAGAAACAGAATTGTATTGAAGATTGATTTGCTCAGTTGAACTAGTTGTGCCCTTAGAGTAAACCAGATGCTAGTTTTGATTTGTTAGAGTTAAGTACCAAGGTGATGCATCCAAAGTCGAATATCTTACAGCTAATACACAACATGCACTTGTGACTAAAAGAACACAAAACTAATCAGTTTGAATAATATTTTTCATATCTTAATCTTCCTGAGAAGTATTCCTGTGCAACTAGCTTCATAATAAACTATAGGTGAAAATGGGAGCTAATCCACAGAAGCCAAGGAATTAAAAGTACTTCAGCTGCTGGAACACTGGCTTTTGTCTAAGCAGTGAATATGGGACCATATATTTTGGTGAGATTCTGTGCAATGTAACATTTGTGGTTCACGATCCATAATTAATTGTTCCTGTGTGATAATGTACCCTCGATCAAAAATCTGAGCGAGAAAAGGTTGTAGATTGATCTTACTTGTATGTAAACAATTCACAAGGAAGGGTGTTTCTAAAATGAAATAGGTGTATGCTTGTCATCAGCTTACAATTGTCTCACATTGAGATGCTTTGCACAGAATTGGGAAGTGTTAGATTTTAAGATGTTTTGAAATTTCGGTTGTCTATATAAACTTTGATTTCTATTTTGAGAGAGGAGAGAGTCTGTTTAATTATGTATTCATTTCTTCAGCTGGTGGGCATTAAAAAAATGTTGGGATACACTTGTGTCCTATAAATTGAGCTGGACTACAACTGTGGAGGTGTTAGTTTGTAAATCTATAACTGTGGGCTGAGTTTTCCCAGAAATTGGCGAAGTGTCAATTGCGGGGGGTTTCGCACTGTAAGTTCCAGTGAGTTATCTCACAGGACCTTAAACTAACAGCTCTTTAAGCACATATCAGATCACTTCAGAGCTCCTCCTATGCTAAACAGCAGAGGAAGTGCTCTGCACTACCATGTTTCTGGCTTTCTGCTGCCAGTGTAATGTGTAATGCCCACTTGTGTACCAGGTCAAACAGTGCCAGCCAAGAACAGCCCTTTACAGAAGCCACAGGGAGAGGGAAATGAAAGCATAAGGTTTCCAAGGGCAGACAATTCACTTCATTTTGAATACAAGATCACATTCATAAATATATTAGCACTCAAATCATCCCACGTCTAATGGACTGTCATTGTTACGAGTCAAGACTAGAGTGGTGCTGTCATTGTTACTAGACCTACAAGAACGAAGCTACAGAGGGTACCCATCCTTAGTGTCGCTATTCTTTCCCTCATGCCCATCAGAGGATAACATTGTGCCATTGTTCAATGTGGAAGCATCCCATGATGCAAAGCCTTCAAACAGTTTTCAATGCTAAATTTTATAAAACAACAGGAAAAGTGAAGAAAGAAAAAAAGAAATAAAAAATAAATGTTGTATTTGCTTCTGCTCCTGCCAGCTTCTTGCTTTTTGAGCAGCAACACATTTACAGTTATTGAATGTTGGGCTGACCCAACTCATATCTATTGGGACTGGGTGTCAGTTCAGACCTGTCAGGCTTGTCACACCTAATGCGGTACCATTCTATCCTGTCGAAAGGGATGTTCCTCCCACCCAACGTCCTCATTTTCCTTCTCAGAAGACTGCTGCCACACTCGCAGCTCCTCAGCAACCATCATATCCCCTCTTTGCTTGCTCCAACTGTGCTGGGTGCAGCTTGCAAGGATTATGTGGTATACTCTGTCTGTAGCATGCTGCGATTACCAACTACCAACCCCTCAACACTGCGCATCACCCAGCAGAGAAATCCAAGCATCAGAAGCCCATCTTCAGGAGACCTATTATCTGTTCCATGATGACCCAATAGAGAATGGGTTGCATTGTCTCCAGATTGTCCTCAGTCAAAAGGTTGTGTGACCCAGTCACCAGCCATGCTTATAGAGGGTAACCCTTGTCACCCAGTAACCATCCCTGCATGGCTTCTGGCCCTTAAAATGAACTAGGAAAGTAAGAGTTCTCAAGGGTATAGGCAACATAGCAACTTCCAGGCTACTGATGCAGATCACTAGGATGTCATACCAACAATCATAGATGACTTGTGCATTGACTGAATGAAACTCTTTCCCGCTGATGAAGTCAGCCACAATATAGTCTGGCACTCTCAATGCAACATGTGAACAGGGTACAGTGCCCAGCACTCAGGAGAAGCAAGCTATATTGGTAAAGCCTACTGCCTGGACTGTAACACTGACTTTGCCACAGGGAAAGGAGATGAAACATTGCAACACTGCACTAATTGCATCGGTAACAACCTCAGTACATTTGAAGATTGAGAGATCCCGCACAGGTCCCCAATGGAAGCAGCCAGTTGCATAGACATTTAGTGTCGTGGTCACCATGACAATCCAATGTGATAGGATGGCCATACACCACTGCAGGTCACAAATCACCCGCCAACATTTGACAAAATTTTGTGATGGTGACATTGTGGATTACTTGTTACTTTGGTTAGACCCTCGGCATGTGACTCTTATACCTATCATGTTACTCCAGCCATTTGGTTTGTCTCCAGCACCACCTTACTTTTAACTTTTTGTAATTATCCTTCTGCCTCAGTTTAGTGGATTATAGGTCATCTGTTTCACTTGCTATTCAGCTGTTGACACTTTGCTTACACCATCTGACACTTTTGATCAGCTGCAGAACTTCTTATTCAACATGACTCACACCAACATGGGATGCTTCCACATTGAACCTTTTGATCTCTCTGCTAGAAAGTCTGTGTCTATGTGCCTCTCTGCACTTTTACTGTTGAAGGAGCAACAGTCATGACATTCCAAGGCATCTTAACATAATGGTGGCACCATATCTCTCTCATTGGGAGGAAATAGCATCTTGGACAATCATCTCTGTGTCTCCTGTACCTTTTCCACATCTTGCGGGAAATTTCAATTATGAATCTGTTCGTGTGGAGATTGTTCAGTGGATGCTGGAGGTTGCTGCTGGCTCTGGAATTGCTGGAAAGTTTGTTCCTTAAAATGTCTTTCAATCCTAGATGGACATGGACCCAGCAACAATGACCCCGATGTGACATTCAAGGGAAGATGCCTGTCTTCACTGCTATCATCAGCATCTCTCGAAGGTACAGCATAGAACATTACGCAGCGAACATCATCTTAATAGACTGGAAACATATACTTGTGCTAAAATGCAACTTTTCGGTACAAAAGCAATACTGCATTCTCAAAGGATAAAAGCCAACTTTCCATTGAAAAGAATTATTTGTCGCAATATTAATTTCTTGCAGCTCAATTATAAACTTGTCAGTTCGATCCTGCCATAATAATATGTGCAGATTGATCCTTCACTCTGTCTTTGTTTTCCTGGTATTTTCACTTCCGTGAAGAGGTTCTGACTGATATTATTCATATTTTATTCCAGTTCACTCATTCAATTCAAATCAGACCTTTCAGTTTCATTTTAAAATTTTGTAATGATGCTTCAGCAATTTTGTTCGCACAGATTGTTTCATTTTCAATTTTCGCTTAACATGTCAGTTTGTTATAATTGTTTCGTTTTCTGTTTTGGAATCAAAGTCACTTTTCTTCTCATCATGCTGCCTGTTATTTTCCACTTTGGAAATGTCATGGATCACAGTAATCTTCTCCAATAATGCATCCTTTCTGATGGGAGTATGTGAATAAATCAGTCAAAATTTCCAGGTTATTTCAATCTTAAGACTGGAGTCTTTATAGCCCAAAGTCAAAGAAAAAATCCCTTTAATACCAAAAGAAGTTCCAAAGCAATTTAACAGCACAATAAAACATATTTCCAATTTCTTTGTTCATTTTAGGATTTTGTGGAGTCATTTTCGCAAACAGGCAATTCAAATTACCTCCTCCTTATTTGCATTTGTATTCCATTCCTTTATCTATTCTCTTCTTCCTCATATTCTACCTACCATTCACTTGAAACATTTAAAATATTCACCTCAACCATTCCCCAGATTCCACATTCTTCCCACTGTCTGGCTAAAGATGTTTCTTCTGAATTCCCTTTTAGATTTTCGACATCTTTAAGATTTTTGTGGTTTCCAGGTTTGCTCTTTCGAGACAAGTGATTCGACAAACATTGGCTGTGTCTCTTCTTTTGAAAACTTCCATAAATTTAATGGCATCGATTAGGTTAATCTTTAGCCCCCACTTTGAAAGAAAGAAATAAACCCAGCTTGTCCATCCTTCCATTGTAGCTATAAATCCACTGGTCGGATGTCATTCTTGTAAATCCATTTTTCACCCAGTCCTGCATCCACCTAATATTATAACCAGAACTGAACACAACGCGTGATTGGCACCAATCCATCAATTAAAACATTCACCTCTTCCATAAGGCAGCACAATAGCTTAGTCGTTAGCACTGCTGCCTCACAGCGCCTGGGACCTGGGTTCAATTTCTCTCTTGGGTGACTGTGCAGAGTTTGCACATTCTCCCTGTGTCTATTTGGCTTTCCTTCCACAGTCCAAAGATGTGTAGGTTAGGTGGATTGGCCATGCCAAATTGCCCTCTAGTGACCAGGGATGTGCAGGTTAGGTGGGTTAGCCATGGGTAACATGGGTATGAGGGATAGGGTGGGAGGCTGGATGTGGATGGGATGTTCTTTGGGGCGTTGGTGTGGACTCCGTGGGCCAAATGGCTTCTTTCCGCACTGTCCTTCCATGAGTCCACCATCAATGCACAGTTGCAACAGCATATGCCATCTATTGCAACTCATCAAAGCTCCTTTGAGGGCACCTTCCAAATCTTCAACCCCTAACACCAGAATAACAAGGACAGCAGATTCATGGGAACTTTGTGCACCATCCTGACTTAGAACTACATCATTGTTCCTTCATTATCATTGGTCAAAATCTAGGATTTCCTCTCTAAAAGCATTGTGGGTGTAGCTCCATCACATGGACTACAATGAGTTATGAAGGCAACTCACTATGACCTCTCATGAGCAATTACGATGAGTGATGTTAGCCTTGCTGGTGCTTAACTTTGGTTAGGTCACCGTTGTGCTACTGTGTGTAGTTCAGTTCACCACACAAAAGGGAAGGATGTCACGGCAAAGGAGCAGGTGTGGAGGAGACTTACCAGGATATTGCCTGGGATGGAACATTTTAGTTATGAAGAAAAGTGAGATAAACTCAGGCTGTTTTCCTTTGAGCATTGAAAGCTGAGAGGAGACCTGATGACATACAAGGTTCCGAAGGGCATTGGCAGGGTGGATAGAAAATAGCAGTTGTTCCCCTAGTTGAATGATCAATAATAAGGGAGCATAATTTTAAGCTGAAAAGCAAGGGATATAGAGAGGATTTGAGGAAAGAAGAAAGTTTGCGCAGAGAGTGATGGCTGGCTGGACTGTCTTAAAAGGTGCTTGGATGAGCATTTGAAATGTCATTGGCACTGGGGTAACAAATCGTATAAGTTAGCACTTGGCTAATAAAGCTGGTTTGGGAAAGAGGGATTCTTCTTCATTGGACAATAGCATCTGAACTGGGATGGGAAGGCAAAACAAATAAAACTTACAAAAAATAATAAACAAGGTGATGGCAAAGGCTTGAAACTTATGAAGCTAAGAGGAATCTTTAAGAAAAGAGAGGTAAAGTAGGGAAAAAAGGAAAGTGAAGATTACAAGTTGCCAGGGAACGACTAGAATTATACAACAGAAGTCTAAAGATATTCTAAAGTAATTAATTTAGAGGGCTACAGCGATAGGGCTTTTTCAGGAGCCGGTACACAAAATGGGTCAAATGGCCTACTTCCATACTGTAAAATTCTAAAAAGACCAATTCTTCTAAAAGACCAATGCATACAGTATCTGTAACAAAGCCGTGGCTGATTGGTGGAGCTGACTGGATTGGCTGAATGGCCCAACTTCTGCTCCTATATTTTATGGTCTCATGGTCTTAAAGCAGAGGAACTGGATGAGATAATGTGAACCAGACATAATCAGGATCACTGAGACATAGCTACAGAAATATCAGGCCTTGACAGTAAACATTGAAGAGAATAACTTCTTGAGAAACGATAGAGAGGGACAAAAAGAGGTGATCGACTAGTTGTACTATTTTAAGTTAACAATATATGAAAATAGTGATGCAGCCATCAATCAATTAGAAATGAAATCCAAGTGAATAGGGATGAGCTGAGACAGGATCAGACACATAATAGGGTTTTCTACAGACCATCTAACCTTGGAAAGGACGTGGAGAAAGAAGCACACAAACACACTCGAGAAATGAATTTTTAAAAAAAATTGAATTACGTAGTACGAAAGAGGCCAATTAGTCCATTAAGTCTGCAATGACAAAATTACTGTAAATCTACACCAGTCCCACACTCCCACACTTGGCCAATTGTCTTGAATCAATTTCTTCCTTCCTGTTTTCTTCATATTTAACCTTGTCCCTTTCTTATGGATTCCTTTCCCCACCCCTCATCCCACAAGGTTTCAAGTCTTAATTATCTTTTTTTTTGGTGAGTTATTGGTTTTGCCCTGGTTCAAGTGAGCTTATCCTAACAGTATAGCTCGGTCCCATCTCAGTTCAAGTGCTATTGCCCCATGAACAAGAATCGCTTTTTCCCAACTTAGCTTTTTTTAGCCAGTAAAAGATGCGCAGGTTAGGTGGATTGGCTATGCTAAATTGCCCATAGTCTCCAGAGATGTGTAAAATAGATGGATTAGCCAGTGGATGCACTGGTTACAAAGGCCCAACACCATCTCTTCTTCCTCAGGCAGCTGAGGAAATATGGCGTAATGGCAAATACCCTTGCCAACTTTTATAGGGGTGCCATCAAGAGCATTCTATGTGGATGTATCACTACCTGGTACGGCAACTGTACCATTCAAGATCGGAGACGGTTACAGAAAGTGTTGAACTCAGCCCGGACAATCACAAATTCCAACCTCCCATCGATAGAATCTACCTACCAGGCCCGCTGTCAAGGAAAGGCCGCCAGCATTCTCAAAGATCCATCCCATCCTGGCAATGTTTTTCTACTATCGGGGTGAAGGTACAGAAGCCTAAACACACACACCAGCCGGTTTCACAACAGTTTCTACCCTACTGTTGTTAGAATACTGAATGGACTCACAAACTCTTAACATTCACCTGTACCTGTGCTTTTGATTTTGCCGCTGTTGATCTATTATTTACTATCTATGCTACTTAACTATGTGATCTGCCTGTACTGCTCGCAAGACAAAGCTTTTCACTGTGCCTCGGTACACGTGACAATAAATTCAATTCAATTCAATTCAATTAGCCATGTGAGATGCAGAGCTTTGGGTAGTGTTTGGGGGGAGGGAGGAAGGATTTGGTATGGACTCAACAGGCTGAATGGCCTGCTTCCGCATTGTAGGGATTCTACGATTCTAAATGTTAACTGTTTTCTCAATGTCAATTTTGCATGTGACTTGAGCAATAATTCAGAAATTATTACCTTTGCAATCCTATGCTCTAATTTACTTGGTAAGTCCTGAAGCTTTCTTTGAGGGGTCTCTTCCCTATTCCCACCTGTGTTCCAAAATAGGGCACAAAACCTTTTTCCATCTCTTCCTTTCCAAACTGCTCTTCAACGACATTCAGAGTTGACACTGGGTCATCAACAAACCTGTAAAACTCCTCTTCATGGCTGCAAAGTGTGCTGTCACTCTGCATAGTAGAACCCTTTAGCACTGCTACTTTTCTGCTCATCCCCTCTCTACCATCTTCTTAGTCATAAAGTCATAAGATATAGGCTCAGAATTAGGTTATTTGCCCCATCAAGTCAACTCCCCCTTTTAATTATGGCTAAACTGTTTCTTAACCTCATTCTCCTGCCTTCTCCCTGTAACCTTTCATCCCCTTACCAATCAAGAATCTACCGACCTCTGCCTTAGATATACTCAATGACGTGGACTTCACAGGCTTCTGTGGCAAGGAGTTCCACAGATTAAACACCATCTGACTGAAGAAATTCCTCCCCATCACTGTTCTAAAGGGTCATCTGAGGCTGTGCCTTCGGGCGCTAGTCTCTCCTACAAGTGACAAACATTTTCTCCACATCCCATCTACACAGGTCTCGCAGTGTTCTGTAAGTTTCGACAAGACCCAAACCCCACCCCCACCCCATCCTTCTAAACTCCATCAAGTAAAGACCCAAAAGCCTCAAGCTCTCCTCATAAATCTAGCCCTTTGTTCCTGGGTTCTTGTGAACGTCCTCTGCAAGGCCTGCTCATCTTTCCTTAGAAACAGGGCACAAAAGTGCTCATAATATTCCAAGGCTGGTCTGAATTTACCCTTTATTCTGCACTCTAGCTGCCCTCTCTGCAGCCCTTCTCCTTGTTGTCGCAGGTAGTGAGTACAATATATCAGTTGAACAACCCCGAAGTCTGAATGTTCACGTCTTCATCACTTCCTCTGCCCAACAGTCACACAACACCCAAAATCCCTGAACCGACATCTTCTTCTGGGATGCGACTGCTTTCTGAAAAGAAAAACGCCAAGAAATTTTACCCCCCGCCCAAACCCCCCAACCAGCCCTTAACACCCACACAAACTCCGTGAGGGTTCAGTCTGGCTGGTAATGATATTTACTGAAAGTGTGACCATCCAACTGGTCACAAGCTCACAAATTTCACACTCCTAATTCAAACAGGACTCACACTAAATATGCATTTTAAAAAAAGCTCATGATTTAGGAGTTCTGTTTGCAAGCTGGGTCACCGTGGCAATGGAACGGCAGAGTTCCCTGCCGAGCACCCATCACAGAGAACAGCAATATTTTGACATGAAGGCCCACTACGATCTTCTCAGGACTATTAGAAATGTCTTGAAATGCTGGCTGGTAACTCCCACATCCAATCGGCGATGAAAGAAAATGTTTCCCTTCCGCGCATAAGGGGACATTACTAATTTGCATTTATACTGATTGAGGAAATGATGCTGGTGCTGGGGGAAGTGGGGGCGAATGGGAAATGGAGAGATGTGGGTCAAAAAAGATAAAGGAAACTGCAGGGGTTTATGTTGAGGTGCACATAAGTGGAAATGCCTTGCTTGAAAATTGACTCTCCACCATTCTGACTCTGTAAGTGCACTGAAAGTGGTGAGAATGTTTACCCAGTATAAATCAGGACATTATTCTGCTCCTGCAGTGTGATTAAGGCATCATCTAACAACAATATAAAACCTAAATTAAATAAATAACTGTGCCTGTACATTTATGAGGCGCTGTCTTTCTTAACAACAGAAACAGATAGTTCCACACCAGCCAGTAACAGATAGCAAAGTCAAAGGGCTGATTTTGCCTCTGACATTCCCAGGAAAGAATAGCAATCATAAGGAATAGAGGATCACAATGCACCGGAAGCCAAAATCCAGAATGTTACCTCACAATTAATATATAGCAATATGATGAAGGAATATGTGCTTAAACAAAGATAAGTGATTAAAAAGAAAGACCTACATTTGTATAGCGCTGTTCATGACCACCAGACACCTCAAAGCATTTTAGTTCTAATGAAGTCACATGTTCAGTTGAAAGAACATCCAAACCCTGTGAAGCTGAATAGTTTTCGACTTCCTCAGCTAGAGGTGCAGATTGTGGGTGATGCTGCATCTGGCCAATAGCTGATTCCTGGCCTGCTTACATCTGCACTTGCCTGGATACTCAGCAGTCTCCAACAGTCAGACATTTAAGTGCGTTTGTGGAATGTGGTAAGAGTTTCTGCACTGCAAGTCATTAAATAATGGTCAGTGGGGGTTGCAAAGACTGAAGGAGATTTTCTGCACAGTTGCAAATTTAATGCTGAACTAGATTTACACTTCATACAGTGGTCAACTAAAGTAGTGCATGGAAATATGTCTCTGAGGAAGTCTCACTTTGCTTTGCTTAAGAATCTGGCAAGACCTTGTTTAGCATTGCTTCAAAGCCAAAACCATTCCGTATTGTTCTAATATTGCAGTATGTTTTACTTATCGTTGTTGTTTATTGACAAAATGATTTCATCTTCAAACTTAAGGCATTAGCCATTCAGTATCAGTAGTTATGAGACAATACAAATTAAATACACATCTTAAAAACACGATTGAGTTTTTTGAAGAAGTAACAAAGAGGATTGATGAGGGCAGAATGGCGGACGTGATCTATATGGACTTCAGTAAGGCATTTGACAAGGTTTCCCGTGGGAGACTGGTTAGCAAGGTTAGATCTCATGGAATATAGGGAGAACTAGCCATTTGGATACAGAACTGGCTCAAAGTTAGAAGACAGAAAGTGGTGGTGGAGGGTTGTTTTTCAGAATGGAGGCCTGTGACCAGTGGAGTGCCACAAGGATCAGTGCTTTTCGTCATTTATATAAATTATTTGGATATGAGCATAAGAGACATAGTTAATAAGTTTGCAGATTTCACCAAAATTGGAGGTGTAGTGACAGTGAAGAAGGTTACCTCAGATTACAATGGGATCTTGATGAGATGGGCTAATATGCTAAGAAGTGACAGATGTAGTTTAATTTATGTGAGGTGCTGCATTTTGGGAAAGCAAATCTTAGCAGGACTCATATACTTAAAGGTAAGGTCTTGGGAGTGTTGCTGAACAAAGAAACTTTGGAGTGCAGGTTCATAGCTCCTTGAAATTGGAGTCGCGGGTAGATAGGATAGTGAAGAAGACATTTGGTATGCTTTCCTTTATTGGTCAGAGTATTGAGTACAGAAGTTGGGAGGTCATGTTGCGGCTGTACAATACATTGGTTCGGCCACTTTTGGAGTATAGTGTGCAATTCTGGTCTCCTTCCTATCGGAAAGATGTTGTGAAACTTGAAAGGTTTCAGAAAAGATTTACAAGGATGTTGACAGGTTTGGAGGCTTTGAGCTATAGGGAGAGGTTGAATAAGCTGTAGCGGTTTTCCCTGTGTGTCAGAGGCTGAGGGATTACCTTATAGAGGCTTATAAAATCATGAGGGACATGGATAGAATAAATAGACAAAGTCTCTTCCTTGGGGTGGCGGAGTCCAGAACTAGAGGGAAAAGGTTTAGGGTGAGAGGGGAAAGATATAAAATAGACCTAAGGGGCAACTTTTTCATACAGAGGGTGATACATGTATGGAATGAGCTGCCAGAGGAAGTGGTGGAGGCTGGTACAATTGCAACATTTAAAAGGCATCTGGATGGGTATATGAAAAGGAAGGGTTTGGAGGGATATGGGCCGGGTGCTGGCAGGTGCAACTAGATTGGGTTGGGATATCTAGTCGGCATGGATGGGTTGGACCGAAGGGTCTGTTTCTGTGCTGTACATCTCTATGACTTTATGACGACTGCACATGCTACTCAGAATGAAATATAGCTTCATTTTTGCTTATTTTGCACTTAATCAATTACAAATCGACCAGTTATTAACAAATATTAATCATTAATTGTAAATTTTAAAAGACCTGCTCATCAGCATTGTAATGCCTGAATATTTTTACAATGTAAATGGCCTCCTGAATCATTCAAACAGGTATTTTCTGAGGTTTGGATTACAGAACTTTAACTTCCTCATCAATAAAGGCAGATGGGTGCCTGTTGCAATCCTCACTGCTGATTGGTGGGAACAAATAAATAAATGATTAGCATCATGGGAATCAGCATGGAAGATGTCTATTTGACCTTTCAAGCCAGTGTGAGCCAATAAGTAACTATCCAGCCTAATACCACTTTCTGAGCTGAAAATGTGTTGCTGGTTAAAGCACAGCAGGTCAGGCAGCATCCAAGGAACAGGAAATTCGATGTTTCGGGCAAAAGCCCTTCATCAGGAATGAGGAAAGTGTGTCCAGCAGGCTAAGATAAAAGGTAGGGAGGAGGGACTTGGAGGAGGGGCGATGAAGATGTGATAGATGGAAGGAGGTCTGTGCAGAGGGGATGATCTGGGGGGTGCAGTGAGAGAGAGACTCACTGAAATCCTTGTAGAGGGAGGAAGAGAGCTTCTTGAAGGAAGGCATCCTTGCAAGAGGATTCGCAGTAGGTTAAAATCTTCGAGTAAAAAGTGAGGTCTGCAGATGCTGGAGATCAGAGCTGAAAATGTGTTGCTGGTTAAAGCGCAGCAGGTCAGGCAGCATCCAAGGAACAGGAAATTCGCTATTTCGGGCAAAAGCCCTTCATCAGGAACGCTTTCCTCATTCCTGATGAAGGGCTTTTGCCTGAAACGTCGAATTTCCTGTTCCTTGGATGCTGCCTGACCTGCTGAGCTTTAACCAGCAACACATTTTCAGCTCTGATCTCCAGCATCTGCAGACCTCACTTTTTACTCGAAGATCAATACCACTTTTGGCTCTTGGTTTGTAACCCTGTCGGTTTTAGCATGTTAAATACATATCTAAGTAATTTTTAAATGTTATGAGTGTTGCTGCATCTCCCACACATTTAGGCAGTGAGCCACTGTTTTCTTGGGAGAGGGTGAATTTTTCCATAGCTTTCCTCCAAACTAAATCTATTTCCCTTAGCAATAGTCTCCTTAATGAAAGAACATTCTAATTAGTCTGTCTAGACCCTTGCATAATTTGTACACTTCAGTCTCAACTCTCTTTCTTCCAAAGTAAACAATCTCAGTCTGTTTAATCTTTCATCATGAATAGAATTTTCCAGCCTAACCCAACATTTCTGTACTACGCTTCTGTATTCTGTCTAATACAATCATATCTTTCCTATTGTGATGAGGAGGTACCAGTGTTGGACTGATGAAGGAGTGGCACTCCGAAAGCTAATGCTTCCATATAAACCTGTTGGAATATAATCTGATGTTGTGTGACCTTTAACTTTTTCCTATTGTATGCTGACCAGAAATAAGTGGCAATTCAGGATGTGGCCTAATTCCTGTGGAAGACAGTTTCAGCTTAATCTTCCTATTCTTATATTCAATACTTCAGCTAATGAAGGAGATGACCCCATATACCTTATTGACATTCCATCTGCCTGACCTGATTCATTCACAGATCTGCAGCTTGCACCCCAAGATGCCTCTATTCCTACTCATTCATCCCACTATTTATTCTACAAAACGATGCCTTGTTAGTCTGACAGAAAGATGCCACTTGGAGCACTGTGAACAGACCTGGGCACCACACCTTAGGAAGGCTATATTGGCCTTGGAGAGAGTACAATACACGATTGATAGCTGGACTTTAGGGGTCACGTTATGAGGAGAGATCACACAAAATAGGCTGTTTTTTTTTCAAATTCAGAAGGTTAAAAGATAATCTAATCAAAGGCCTCAAGATTGGAATTTAGAAGAATGGGGTGGGGGGAGGATGTTATAAAATCAGATAAAAGTTATGTGGGGAATAGCTAAGATAGAAGTAGGGATGTTATTTCTACTGGTGGGTGATACTAGAACCAGGGTTATGGCCTTAAAATAAGAGGGGGCAGATTGGAGTTGAACACTGAACTCAGGAGGAACTTCTTGTGAATCTGTGGAATTGGATGCTGGTTATGAAAGTAAAGACTTGTGTGATCCAAGGCAAGTGGTAAGTTGAATGCAAAGCAATTCAAAGGCAGGACGTAAAGGGTAATTGTTGGTGATATTTTTTGTTGCCGTGGATCTATTTACTGCGACGTTCTGCAGGGGTCTGTACTCAGCTCACTCACAGTATACGTCAATGATTTTGACTTGTTTGTGTTCTGATCCCTGCTGATTGTATTACTGGCCAACTGAGATCGCAAACTGAACTCTGGCTTGGTAACTTTCTTTGGTTTGAATGAAATGGTCTCTCATTAAAACATAAGCATGCAATGTTGCAAATTTAGCTTTTTAACAATGAAGTTAAGTCTGCAGTGAAAGACAAGATATAATGAACAAAACTATTTATGACTTCTTGTGAACCTGTGGAATTCTCTGCCCATGAAGCAGTCGAGGCTACTTCATTGAATGTTTTGGGTGGGTGAGGAGAGCTAAGACCACAAAAAGATCAGCCATGATCTTGTTGAATGGCAGAGCAAACTCCAGAGGCTGCTTGGCTTATTCCTGCTCCTAATGCTTATATTAACAAAAAAAAACAGGATTGATAAAGATAAACTATTTCCATTTGTTGGAGATTCTATAGCCAGGAGGCTATAAATAAGGGCCAGACAGTTCAGAAGAGATGTGAGAAAGCATTTCTACACACAAAAGGCGGTGGGAAGTTTGGAACTCTCTTCCATTGAAGGCAGATTAATTGTTAATTTTAAACGTAAAATAGATATTTTTTAAGTGGAGGTATTAAGGGATATGGGCCAAAGGCAGGTAAATGGAGTCAGACCACAGGTTAGCCATGATCACATGGAATTGTCAAGGGGCTGGGTGGCCTACTCCTATTCCTATGTTGCTATTACTTCATTTTTCTCTGCACTGAAACTGTTCCACTTACCTGACAAGTCCATTAACATCTTCCTGCAGTCTGTACTTTTCTTTCTCATCAAATACAAAGCCAATGTTTGTATCATCTGCAAACCTCTCGTTCATATCCATTGTGATACAAGAAACAGGATTTTTGCACATATATCAATGGATATCATTCATTTTTGGATTTCTAAATTTTGAACAAGTGGCAGACAGTTTTTGTGCATGTATTACGGGGTTTAATAATTTTTAAGTCTTATTGCAGCCAGTCATTTCTTTGAAAACACAGTATGAAAGAAAGACTTCCTGGAGAGAAATGGGCTTTTGTTTACATTGAGAGAGTTTACTAGTGAACAAAGTAAACAGTGTAATGCATTAAACATTCAGGTAGAAGATTATGGAATTGTTGTTTTGTGCTTGGGGAAAACATACAGTAAATGTACAGTTCTATTAATCTCAAAAGTATCCAGAGGAGAATTATACTATCGCAACACAGGTCTTGACATGGTTTGGAAAATGATTTATTAGATGTGTAAAGCAGGTTGCTTCTGAGAAAGGGAATTTTTCATTTAGAATTGTTAATTAGGCTACCTCAGGGTAATGAGTTTAGTTTAAATGTTCCAGACCAAAAATGTTTTGTTAAAACACTGAAGGGATTATTTGAATCTGGGAAAGTTTATGCTCAAATATATGATAAATGAAGGAAGAGGCTATCAAGTTTCCATTATACAGAATTGAAGCCACAGCCAAGTCTAAACCTATGTGGTGATAAAACAATTCTCACTGATATTTGAACACTGTCATGGATGTTTTTTGTAATAATACATTTACGATATGTTTTGAAGTCCTTAAGGATGTTTTATATGTGAATAGTTTTGTTCATTATATTTTAACTTTATTGCAGACTTCTGTTTTATTATTTAAAAAGCTAAATTTGCAGCATTGCATGCTTATCTTTTAATGAGAGACCACCTCATTAAAAACCAAAAAAATGTTATCAAGCTAGATTTTCGTCTGGGATCTCAATAATACAATCAGTAGGGATCAGAACACCAAACAAGTCCAAATCATTGACGTATACTGTGTGTGACCTGATTACTGAGCCCTGCAGAACCTCACAGTAAATAGACACACCGCAACAAAAATATCCATCAGCCATTACCTTTACGAATTGCTTTGTATCCAACTTGCCAATTGCCTTGGATCACACGAGCTTTTACTTTTATAACCAACATGCCATGTGCGACATTAAAGCCTTCCTATAGAATGCAGCAAATATATTACCTTTCTTGCGATGCTGCCCCTTTCACAATGTTACGTTGTCCTTGTGTTTTTTCTCAAGAGGGGCTGTAAAGGCAGAGGTTCCAATATGTCTGGAAATGGCTACTTGAAAACAATAGCAGGGGAGTGTCCAGTTCTCCCAGCTCAGGTTTTGTTTTTATCTAATTTGGTTTAGGTTTTTAGCAGGCAGTCAGAAAACTGATGAGGACCTAAATTAGCAGCATTTTACAGTGAAAAATGTTTCTGTGCTTCAACAGAGGTCATTCCTGCACTTTCTCTCTGAAATCTCTCCTGCCTGTAAGAACAAGTGTTTGAAGTTAACTTTTGCCAAGGGGTGTGTTTGTGGAATGTTGCATGGATTCAAACAACTCCTTTGTTGAGTTGCGATAGATTTGGTGAGGTTATCAAACAAGTAAGTTATTCTAAATTCTATTTTCTTTTATTTGTGTTTCATCCGCAGTGATTAAATAAATTCAGTTTTGTTTGAAGTTGAGTAGTTTGTCCCGCTGCATCAGTCCTGGAATATCTGTCTACATCTGCCTTTAAAATAAGAAAGGCTAGAGTTTGGGCTACTTTCTTCAAATGGTTGAGGGGGCCTGACCTGGCCCATGACACCTTAAGTGACCTTTCTTGATATCCCATCACCAAATTCACATTAGTCACACAGCAGCATGCCATACCTAGAAACACACAGGGTCAAAACATGATGGTCAGAGCCTATGCTATTGTTTTGCTTGCTTCACTTAATAGCCAAGTACATTTCATTGGTATTTGGGGCTTTATCTATTTTCAAAGCTTTACACTCCTTAATAATTTCCTCTCTGACTATGATATGTTTGCCTATTGTTTCATAGCCTAATTACAATCTTGATACTGTTACTCTTCTTTGTGAAAACAGATTTAAAAAATGCTTGTTCAGAGCCATTAAAAAGTCTTCCACCTCTGGGCAGAGGTTACTCTTACCATATGGCCTGTCACGGATGATTCTTTAGTTATTCTCTTGCTTATTCAGTACTTATAATTAATTTGGAGTTTTCCTTGATTTTACTTGCACATCATCTCCTCGTTTACCTCAGCAATTTCACCACAACATCTTTGTAATCTCCTAGGTTTTCTATAGTATTGAGCTCAAAGATCTGTCATAAATTTTATGTTAAAAAAATTACTTTAGGTGTGATGAGGAAAGGAGTCATTTCAAGGGTCTTGATAATCATCTTGCTGAGGTTGCACACAAGATTTGAGTGGAAAAGATGAGCAGGGGTCAAAAATTCAACATTCAAATATTCAGCAAATTACAAGCTATGATAACATTCTCTGGTATGAATGCATAAAGGTCATTTGGGATGGAAGTAAGTTGTCAATAGGATAAAGCAAGAATATGAAGCAAAGAAGTCAATGCTGACTGACATGACTGTGTGTGATAATGTTAACATTCCCTCTGATCTTATCTTTGGAGAACGCGTGTGATGTATTTAAGTTCATAGCCCATAGATTCTTTCATAAACCAATGCCATTGTGACAACTTAAACAGCCAAACATTCACGGGGCTTGACTGGTGACTTTCGGGTAGTTACACAGTTTACAGGGACCACTAAATTGAGCTACGTTAAACAACGAGATATAAAATCTATCACAGGATATTGCATTGTCGTATCTCAATTGTAACTATACCCTACTCAAAGCACTTGGGGTATTCCTGTTCATGGAGAAAGTGAGGACTGCAGATGCTGGAGATCAGAGCTAAAAATGTGATGCTGGAAAAGCGCAGCAGGTCAGGCAGCATCCAAAGAGCAGGAGAATCAACGTTTCAGGCATGAGCCTTTCTCGTATTCCTGCTCATAGTCACCAACTTTAACTTCTGAGACCGTAACTGCCATGTGCTATCCTTTTTGAGCTCTGCACAGTATTTGATCAGATCAACCATTCCATCTTCTTTCCCTCTCCCTTCTCTGTAGCCTGCCTCCGTGGCATTGTTGTATTCCCAGCCTAACCCATCTGGCTTGGCCTATATATATCCTCAGTCTCCATATTCACTCCTCTTCCTTGACTACTTGCTGTTTCTTGTGAAATCATTCGTAGGTTTAGTGCCAATTTACATATCAATGCACACGACACCAAACACCACTACCTTGGCATCACCTTTTGTCAGTACTCCAGCACTTGGAATTAAGTCTTGAATGAACAATAACTGCTTTCAAGTCAGCATTGTCAAGATTGTTCTTGCCTCACCAGTAAAGCTCTGCACTTTGACCTTAAGCTACCCCATTACTTAATATAGAGTCATAGAGTCATAGAGACGTACAGCATGGAAATGTTTTGACTAACCCCATAATTTTGCATAGATAGGGTATCCTATTTAATCCCAGGTTGAGCTACAAGTTCATATCTGCACATTTCAAATCCTTGCCAAGAGCAACACAAATCTCTATTGTTGCTGGTAACCCAGGCTTTCCTCAAGATGGACACACATTTACATATGTACACATACACAAAAGTCTCCCCACACATCTGAAGATACATTTACATACATTCATATATTACCTAATTAATAATAATGCATGCTGTTCAGCAATATATTAAAAGTTGTTTTGAAACCCATTTATATCCCAAAGGAGTTCAACAATATTTTTGGACAGATTCCTAGTCACACATGAGATATTGATATTTGAATACAGTAAACATGACACAATCTTTGCAAATAAACTATTTCAAATTAAATGTTAGAGATTGCTCTAAGTTGAACCCCTGTGGTAGAGGAATGATTCAGATGATACCACAAAGTGAAAACATATTGACGAACTAGCTCTAAACTCAAATGCCATTCCTGAAATGTATTTATAGCAGACTGTCTCTAACTGCAGAGCACACTCATTTAAACATTTATGTGGCTCAACAGTACTCTTAAAATTACTTGTTCCCAGAGATCAACTTTACCAGTTAATAATAGACAGGATTGTTCAGACTAATCAGATTGATGAACCTTTATTTGACAAACCATTCAAAATGTTGAACCTGAACACAAATGCATTCTGTTGATCTTAAGAATTCTCCCTGTCCCAGGCTTGCAAAAGCAGACAGTGGAAGAATTGAGTTTAAACATAGAAAATTTCCATTACCTTGCAAGGCAACAATAGATGCATCCAGCAGTGCTTGCTATTAACTGACCTCTTCACTGGCATTCTGAGAACAATTTTCAGCAAGAAATAGCAAAGGAGTCTGTTATCAAAAGGATGAAGTAGCCTGATCACGGTAGAGATATACAACCAACTGGCAGGATGCATTTCTAATTGTTAGAAGGAAATCATGGTTTAAGTGGTCAGACTTAATATAAAAATGTGTAGATAAATTTCTCATCACACCTTCCAATACATGTCACGGCACACTTTGTACATCAGGATGTTTTTGCCTGTATTAATACCTTTCATTTGAAAATGAAGTTCAAAACATTAGCAGAACAGTAAATCATCATTTTTCGCTCATCGAATGGACATAGATCCTACTTCTAGATTGACACCTCAAATATTCTGCATTTTAAATTTCACAAACTAGATTTATGATAAATGTGGGAATGTATGACTTGTACTGGTGCATTCTTCTTTTTCAAAATCAACCATGCTTGTTGTCAACCATGCATGACGGTCCTAACACTATTCTGCGTAAAATAAAGAATGGAATTTTGTACAATTCTCTACAACTGCATTAAATCAGTACCCAATATTACAACTCTATTATCTCCAGGCTCCTCGCAGTCCTAACAGCATTGCCCTTTGGAAGATTATTGATGCTCAATTTTAGATGTGTATCAAGGTTAGATGTGCTTAATTGATTTTGTTAATGTTTCAAGTATAGAGTGATGTAAGAGCAGGTAGGAGAGCATAAGAGACAGCATAGACCAGGCTAGCTCAATAGTGTGTTTCAATAGACTCTGTGATAGATGAAATTACATTGTTGCTTTCACCTCACTATGGAGAAGGTCTATGGATTAACACTTCAGTAGTTGGTTTTGATTTGACTGGACATATGAAGGGGATCACAGTTTTGAGTTGTAGCCCACTATGCCATCCAGGTATACCTGATACTGTGAAGCATCAGAAAATGAGCATCAGAAAGCGATTGCTGGATTGAATGTGAATTGTACTAGGATATGGAGCCCAATCTAGGTCAGATATTAAATTGCCTCGGAAGTTTTGAAGAATTGTCAAATGGCACAACATGCGTATGTGTTCTATTGTTTAGATGACACAGATAAACATTAGATGCAATTGGCTTTTCCTGTCTGTCTGAACACCCACCTTGGGTATGGACAGATCAAAGATAAGGACAGCAGCATTATTGTAGAACATCATGTGATTTACAGAAATGCTTAGAGTCAGACTGACGTGGCCACTTTATGTTACTTTAAAAAAAACAGCAGCTAAATCCTATCAATGTTACACTTGTACATTAAAGACCTGTTACAGGAAGTTAGAGGTTTTTCTTCCCCCACCAGATTCTGACCACTGTGTAATGTGTCATGGTTCACTTGAAGATGCTATTATTGTGGACCACTAATATTAAAATGATGCAAGGAATAAGCACAAAAATAGTCTTTCCATTTCTCTGTGCAATGGAATGGAAGATGTTGGAATTTATATTTAAAATTATTAAGAATTTGATGAATCTTTTCTTCCAGTGTATTGAAGATATGTGTTCCATACCTCCAACTTGAGGTTAACCACAGCTGAGGAAAATGGGAACCAGCATAGAATATCCAACTCATCTCTTGTGGATATTCTGGACATTGGAAACCTCATTCATTTTTTACAGCATCAACCATGACACAGCCTCCAATAATATTCAAGGAACTCAACCAACTTGTTGAAACCCTATCCACCAACATCAAGCATTCACGCCCTCTACCGATGACACACTCACAGCAGTGTGAACCATCTACAGCTCATGGACTGGACCAACGCATATCTCTGGACTCTTTGCACACTTTCATGACATTCACTCACTTTGATCCTATTTGATTACTCACAGCATCCTGCCTTGCCTTGCCCTTTTGCACTTTGCCCCATCATTCAGATGTACCAGGCTCATAGTACTGCCATATTACTACGCCATTTGACAAAGACTCAGAGGAGGGGTTCATTTGTCAGCAGTCCTCAGTCAAGTTATCAGTCAGGAGTCCCAGCACAGCAAGTCAAGAGCAGCCTCCAATACCAGTCTATTGGCTTGGAAATGGCCAGTCAGAGTGGTCAGAGTCAGGATGCTGTCCACGTGAGGGCTGAGGAGTCAAAGGTCGGGCAGCCCACCACCTGTCTTGTGTCTTCTGCCCCATCGGATGCTGCTTTTCCCTGGAATTAGAGAGAGACAAGTGTTATTTGAGATGGATGTGGGTGGCAGAGTTGTTTTGGTGTAGGTGAGGAGTGAGTAGGCAAGGCAGAGGGCATGCAGGGTTAGTGGTGCCAGGGGTTGGGATTGGTGAGAGTTGTTGAGGGAAGATGTTGCGTTCAATGGTGAGAATGGTAGAGCATGAGCCTCAGCGAGAGCTGGATCCAATAACAGATCAGAGAGGGACTGGAGAGAAGATTTTGGCATTGCCCTGGCACAGAGGAGAAAATCATTGACCTTCTTACAGTGCTGTGCATCCCACCAGATGGCTGACTCAATCTTCCTCTCCTCCAGTACCTGATTTCCCAAACTCCCTCCCTACTAGGGCCTGACAAATCCCTCCCATCCAGGTTTTGAATCCTCCATTGCCTGTTGAGCCTGAATCACTCAGCCTTCTGCCTGGGACTCTCCAGGATCCAACATCTCTCCTCTCCCCAAGCCAGGACCTGAAACTACCTAGGACCTGACAACACCTTTACCAACAAAGGTCTGTCAAACCCCTCTACTACTTGCAACCTAACCCCACCCCCCCCCAAAAAAAACCCTTTCTGGACATGGTACCCATGTCCATCTTGACCTACCCTGAGTACTCATTCACCCCAACCGGCACCCTTCCCATTTATGCACTGGCACCGTGTCTAATAGTCAATACTGAAGCAGAGAAATTGTTGTCAATGGCCATTATGTAGACACAGGGACTACAGCCCCTGTTTTTTTGGACAACATTAGCTGTCTGAGGGACATTACGAAGCAAACCTCATTCATACACTGAATCAGCCCAGGAAGATCAAGCTTCACAGTATAATGCCAGCCTCAGGCAATGTTCTTTCATGAAGACAGGCAAATTGTAAAAACAAAGGTGTTATCTATGACAAGCCATATTCCTACTCATGTTCAACTTTCAACCTCATACTTCATGTCAATTGTCAAGCAGACACCCACAGTGTGTTTTGAACTGATTCCCTTTCAAGATAAACCCATCTGTTTGTTCACAGTAGAAAGGCTCTACATCAATTTAGAATTAAGGTAAAACAAGCAATTGAGTTGTTTTTCTGGAAGGGTATGAATTAAAAAGTCATATAGCAACTACATGGTGCTTGTCAAAGATGCCAGTCCCAAAATCAATCCATTGGAATTTGTGTTGACTTAACACATTTGAGCAAAATAGTGCAAACCAGATTTACCCAATGGCATGTTTAGAGATGAGGCTGCCTCAGCTCACAAACAACACATTCTTCATTAAATTAAAGACTAAGTGGCATCTAGCAACTTGGACACGCACTCCAAAGTTTTACCATGTTCATAACATTTTATGTGTGTTATTGCTTTAACTGCCTGCCTTGGATATCATATCCAGACCTTTTCCGCTGACAACATCCAATATACTAAAATACATAGAAGATTCTGTATACCCACATGGCCAATGTTGTCCTCAACAGGTCACTAAAGCCCAACATGACAATAGAGTTTAGAGTGGAACTTGTGGGCATTACAATATTCTGGGTTGAGACTTAATGTGAACTCAACAAGTCCATGTTCAGATTCTTGGGCCATGATACAAGAAATTACAGCAAACCATGGATAGGGGAAATAGACAAGGTCTTTTTTCTGTGGGGTGGGGGAGTCCAGATCTAGAGGGCATAGTTTTAGGTTGAGAGGAGAAAGATTTAAAAGAGACTTAAAAGGCAACTTTTTCACAGAGAGAGTGGTGGGTGTGTGTGGAATTAGCTGCCAGAGGAAGTGGTAGAATTACAAATACAACATTTATATTGTCATAGAGATGTACAGCATGGAAACAGACCCTTTGATCCAACTCGTCCATGCCGACCAGCTATCCTAAGTTAATCTAGTCCCATTTTCCAGCACTTGGCCCATATCCTTCTCAACCCTTCCTATTCAAATACCCAGCCAGATGCCTTTTAAATGCTATAATTGTACCAGCCTCCACCACTTCCTCTGGCAGTTCATTCCACAAAGGGCCCATAGGTCCCTTTTAACTCTTGCCCCCTCACCCTAAACCTATGCCACCTAGTACTAGACTCCCCCACACCACAGAAAAACCACCTTGCCTATCCATGGTTTGCACTACCCATGAATATCATGGAAATTCAGTGGTTCCTCAGAATGGTAAAACTCTCAGGAATGTCCTGCCTCACATATGCCGAGCTAATAACCTCTCAGACAATGCTTGAAGCAACATCGTATTATGTAAGAATAAATATCCATATTGCTTATTCAACAGAAATAAAAGCATTGCTCATTATGCTCTAGATCTTCCAGATTTGCATCACCCAAAGATACAGGATCAGTCTTAACTCAAATCCAATTTGACGGGATTAGTTGGAGTTGATCAAACCTGCAGACGTTTGGAGTCACGGAACAAAGATATGCTGTTTTTAAGAAAGAAGAAGACATGACAAGTTGGTCACATGAGAAGTTCTCTGACTATGCCTTAGGCCCACTGATCATGATTGAGACTGACCACTAGCTGTTGATAACATTGTCAAACATGACAAGGCCCACAAGAATACGTCCCTGGATCTAGAGATTCGATCTATGGGCTGTCTCTTAGTATGTGACAATTCCCTTTGTGTAAACCTAATGACTATCAGATGACATCAGGCTGATGCTCTATCAAGGATCCCAATCAAGCAAGAAGGATCAGACATTCTTTCACCCAACTGAAGCCACCATGATCTTAACCATTCACTATTCTCCAGCCACAGTGAAGATGGTGCAGGGATTTCATGGCTCAGTTATATGACAAAGAATGTTGTAGAAACGAATTGTTCCACATAGAATATTGGTTGCAGTACGTTCCCAACATATTGTACAATGCAGTCATAACAGACCTGAAATTCCCCATGCTATGTAAAAGGCACCTTCCATTCATGTTATCCATACCCTTCTTGATTTTGAATGTCTGTAAGGTCACCCTTAAACCTCCTATGCTCCAGTGAGAAAATCCCAACCTATCCAACCTCCCCTTATAACTCAAACCATCCTTTCCCAGCTACATCCTGTAAATCTTTTCTGAACCCTCTCTAACTTAATAATATCCTTCCTATAATATGGCAGTTCTGGACATTGTAATCCTGAAGACGCCTCACCAACAGCCTCATCATAATATCCCAACTCCTATTCTCAAAGGTCTCAGCAATGAAGACAAGTGTACCAAACACCTGCTTAACAATCCTTTCTAAATGAAACATAAACCTCAACAAATTATGTACCTGAACCCCTCGGTCTCTCAGTTCCACAACACAACCCAATGCCCAATTTTAATCTGAAGGTCAAAATCTGGTAAAAGTGATGATCATATCAAATTCTCACAAAAACAACAACTGATTGATGAATGACCTTTAGAGTCATAGAGTCATAGAGATGTACAGCATGGAAACAGACCCTTCGGTCCAACCTGTCCTTGCCGACCAGATATCCCAACCCAATCTAGTCTAACTTGCCAGCACCCAGCCCATATCCCTCCAAAACCTTCCTATTCATATACCCATTCAAATACCTCTTGAGAACTGCCATTCAAGCCAGGTTTGGCCTATGCTGGCTGCCATGCCAACAGCAATGTGGTTGACTCTTAACTGTTCTCTGTTTTTCAAGAAGAAAGGTCATGATCTTCCCAGGGCACTAATGGATGAGCAACAAGATTTTTATCTTGCCAGTGATACTTGCATCCCACGGCTTAACATTATGAACATTTCATTTTAGCATTTAATCTGTCAAGTGGGACGCGAGAAGGGTTCAAGAAGAAGTTCTGCCGCTACCACCTTTAGGGGCATTGAGTTCCAGATTCCCACTATCCTTTGAGTGAAAACGTATTTCCTCACATACCCTCCAAACCTTCTGCCCTTCCCTTAAATTGATGTCACTGGTCCTTGAGCCCTCCGCCAAGCAAAATGGTTTCTTCCTTTCTGCCCTATCTAAGCCCTTCATAGTCTTATTCATCTCAATCATGTCCCCTCTAAATGTCCTCTGATCTAAATAAAATGAGAGAAACCAAAAGAAAGTAGTTGGCCTGTAATCACTATGATTTTAGTGCGTTAGTCAAGATATTGTGAGGTAAAGGCTTGATATTATGTATGCCTAATGAGATGATTAGTTCACAGAATGTAGAAACCTGGGCAACATCAGGAAGGGAGGAACAATAACTGGCCCCGAATTGAGATGAATGTGTGGGGTGTTGGGAAAGGGTTATATCGGGAAGCAGAGCATTTGGGGGGTTGGGGGGCTCGCAATTTGGGTGGGAGATTGAAGAAAGTAGCCAAGAACAGAACAACATGATACGATCATCCAGTGCCAAGAGGGCGAGAGAAAGAGAGGGGCTGGAAGTTCGGGGATTGGAGGTGAAACTGCTGAGACAAGAGAGAAGAGGAAAAGGCTGAAGAACAGATGGGAAGTGTGATAGTGAGAGACTTAACCATAGATTGGAAAAGAGTTGGAGTGATGTCCTGCAGCAGATAGATAAGGGAGACCGATCAACATCATGCCAAGCTCAGATCCAGTCATAGAGCCATGGAGATCTGCAGCACAGATAATGGCTGTTCAGCCTATCATATCCGTGCCAATCAAAAACAACTCATTAAATATTCTAAGCGCACTTCCCAGCTCTCTTAGTTTATTTCTTTATCTTTCTGCTTTTATATTCTATGTTTTGGCTTATTTTTCTCTTTCTCTTTTTTAAGATGGCAACAGAGAGTGGTGACACAATGGAACACTTTCACTGTATTTTGTAACAAAATACATGTGACAATCAGTCAATCAAATCAAATGAAGAAATCAAATCCAATCACTTGGTCAATAGCCTTGCATGCCTTGGTATGCAAGTGTACATCTAAATAATTCGTAAATTCCACAAGGGGTTCTGCCTCTACCATCTTGTGGGGCATTGAGTTCCAGATTCCCACCATCCTTTGGGTGAAAACATAATTCCTCACGTACCCTCCAAACTTTCCGCACCTTCCCTTAAATTGATGTCGCTGGTTCCTTGCTCCTGCTGCCAAGCGGAATGGTTTCTTCCTGTCTGCCCTATCCATGCCCTTCATAATCTTATTCATCTCAATCACGTCCCCTCTAAATGTCCTTTGGTTTTAAGTAAAATGAGAGAATCCAAAAGAAAGTAGTTGGCCTGTAATCACTATGATTTTTAAGACATTAGTCAAGATTTTGTTAGGAAAAGGCTTGATATTCTGCATGCCTAATGAGGCGATTAGAAGTGTAGTCTTTTAGTTTTAGAAATTTGAATTTTAAAAGCAATTTTTAGGTGGAAACAAAATATTCCAGTAAGCTTGTAGAGGTCAGCAAAGCAATGGATACATTCAACTGATAATGGTGTTTACAGAATCAAGTCAGAGTTGGAGGATGAGAATCACCTAATAGCATGCAAATTTACTTAGTTGAAGAAGTTGAGATGTAACATCTGCAGTTATTCCAAGGAAAAAAAATGTAAATAATACATCTGAACTAAGAAAAGCTTTTGAATTCAAAGGCAGTAACTTCTAATTGAGAACAAGCCAAGTGTGTGTTGCGTTCCTGTGGAGGTGAACAGATCTCAGTGACACCATTTGTTCCAAGTTATTGCTGTGAATTCTGTTAGCCCAAAGCCAACAGGCGAAACTGGCTAATGGTTGGAAAATTAGATCAGAGGCTAAGTTCTGATGGAGAGTCATTCCGGACTCAACTGTTAACTCCGTTTCTCTTTTCACAGATGCTGCCACTTCTGCTGAGTTTTCCCAGCATTCTCTTTGTTGGTTTGAGCTAAGAGTTAGGTCTTCTATAGCTCATTGCTCCTTAGAAGTTGAGAGATAATGCCAGACCCACATGCGAAGTGGAGTGATTGTCCATGCAGATTCCTAATGAAAGGCTTATGCTCGAAACATCAATTCTCCTGCTCCTTGGATGCAGCCTGACCTGCTGTGCTTTTCTAGCACCGCACTCTCGACTATTGTCCATGTGGTCAGGAGCCGGAAGCAACTCGGAGAAAGTGTTTCATAGTGGAGGGGGGGAAGAACTGGAAGATTTGTGTAGCTGAAAATTAAAAGGAAGAAATCCATTGTAATCCTCTCAATAAAAAACCCTAAACATTGTAGTGGCTGAAGGTCTGGAAGTCATCAGATTGTTTGCAGTTTTTAACCACAGCAGCAGGCTATTGGAAACCAGGGGGGTTCTCTGATGCTTGAAGCCACGGGAAGTCCTTGTTTTGAGCTGTGAATCCAAGGTCATGGGGGGGTTTAAAAAAACTGGATAGTTGCCTAATCAAAAGCTAACTAAAGAACCTGAATGACATTTTGTACCTGGGCGGATAACGCTCAGGATTAGAATTTCATCTGAAAGCCAGAAGACCCAATATGTTGAAATGTGTGGCCAACGGTTCATAGGTAGAAGCTAAGGATGTTAAAATAGATAGAGTAGCAGTAGGAAGATTAAAATTGAAGTGATGGAAATTTGAATTTTAAGAACAAGAAAAGTCTTAGAAAAGAAAGGGAAAGAGAGAGAAAAACGGGAAAGAGGGGAAAGGGAGAGGGAAGGGAGAGAGAGGAAGAGAGAGGGGGAAAGAGAGGGAAAGAGGGAGAGTCAGTGCACTGTGTGTGGCCCCTGCTCAAAGCAAAAGGGTGCTATTGATATATCTTTACTGTCATGAACGAGGCTACCTGCTTCCTGGAGGTTGTTCCCCTGAAAACCAGATATTTCAAAACACCGGTGAGGGAATTGACCCAATTCTTCACTGGGTCAGGTCTGTCCATCAAGATCCAGTCAGGTAAGGACTCAAATTTCACATCTAAGTATTCCAGGAAGTTATGGGTCACCCAATGGAAGCCTTCTCCATATCAGCCGCAGTCACAAGGAGTGCTGAAACGGTACCACCAAACCCTGAATACAATGATCAAGAACACACTGCCATGATATCCCCAGGAGTGGGATAAAGGACTTGATTTAATTCTGTTCACCCCCATGGATTCACATATCAGGTTTATTTAGCCACAGGATCCAACTATGAGGGCCTCTGAAGGTTCATTAAGGAGTGGTTTCTCGAACAGAAGGTGGAAGTCTCCATGTTAGGCCACAGAGCAGAGCTCCAAGCGTGAATCTCACGAGCTTGTGAAGTGTCTGGAGAACCTTTGAAAATCTCCCAAACAGTCATGAAACAAAAGGAAGACAAATGTTCCAGGGTCTGAACCTTTCAACCAGGAGTTATGTTACCCACAAAGTTACCCTTAAAGTTTGGTTCAGAGGCCCATACAGAGGAGCCAAGAAACCTGGAGGTGGAGGTGCCAGTATTGGACTGGGATGGACAAATTTAAAAATTACACAACACCAGGTTATAGTCCAACAGGTTTATGTGTCCTATGATCCTGCTCCACTAGTTACCTGAAGAAGGAGCAATGCTCCGTAAGCTTACACTTCCAAAATAACCCTGTTGGACTATAACCTGGTTTTGTGTGATTTTTAACTTTATCTGATCGAGACATTAGAGCAGCTCAAAAAAGCAAAAGCCATGTCATACTGTCATACAGCTCAAAAAGAGGCCCTTCTTAATTGAGGATATCTGTTCAACATGGACGAATTAGACTGAACGTTCTATTTCTGTGCTGTACATCTGAATGACTCTATGACTGTAGTCCGTGCCAACCAGATTTCCTAAACTGAACTAGTCCAATTTGCCAGTGTTTGGTCCATATCCCACTAAACCTGCCCTATCCGTGTATCTGTCCAGATGTCTTTTAAATGTTGTAATTGTATCAGCCTCCTCCACTTCCTGTGGCAGCTCATTCCATACATGCACCACCCTCTGCATGAAAAAGCTGCCCCTCAGGTCTCCTTCAAATCTTTCCCCTCTTATCTTAAACCTATGGCCTCTATTTTTCGACTCCCCTGCCTGTCCTAGGGAAAGGGTCCTGCCTATTCATCCTATCCATGCCCCTTGTTGATTTTATAAATCTCTATAAGATCATCCTTCAGCCTCCAGTGATCCAGGGGAAAAAAGATCCCAGCCTTACCAGCCTTTCCTTATAACTCAAACCTTCCAGTCTTGGGAACATCCTTGTAAATCTTTTTTGCATCCTTTCCAGTTTAATAACATCCTTCCTAAAGCTTTGTAGCCAGAATTGTACACAATTGTGACCTTACCAATGTCTTGTATAGCTGTAACATGACATCCCAACTTCTCAAAGCTCTGACCAATGAAGATAAGCATGCAAAATGCCTTCTTAACCATCCTGTCCACCTATGGCCCCACTTTCAAGAACTATGTACCTGTACCCCTAGGTTTCTTTGTACAACAACATTCACTGTGGATCTGCCATTAACAAGCCCTGCCCTGGTTTGTCTCACTAAAATGCAACACCTTCCATTTATCTGAATTAAGCTCCATCTGCCAGTCCTCAGCCCATTGAACAAATTGATCAAGATACAATTGTGTATTTGGATAATCTTCTTCACTGTCTACTATACCACCAATTTTGGTTCGTTTTCTGACTAAATATTATGTCACAGGTGGAGTGAAAAAGTCAAAATGCATATGCTTGTTACTAAAGTATGTGCTAACCTCCTTTCTTGTCTGACTGCCAGCAAGTACCCACTTCCTGCAGTCGGCATGATACATCAGGTAATCCACTTGTTAAGGTCACTTTAAGGTTTGAAGTGCTCCTTGAATTGAACTTTGGGAGATGCACATAATCAAGAGATTTGAAGACTTGATGTAATGTAAATAAATGGCTTTGAAGAAGATCATGTTCCCTGATGTGCAATTGAGTCACTGTCATCCCAAAGTATCTAACCATGCCTCCTGCATGCTCATGCTCACTGGTATTTGTCATTTACATAAGTGGTTTGGATGAGAACTTAGAGGCAAGGTTAATAGGTTTGCAGAGAGCACCAAGACTGGTGGCACAGTAAATCGTGAAGGAGGTTAACTAAGATTGCCAAGAAATCTTGATCAATAGGACCAATGGACTGAGGAGTGGCAGTTGGTGTTTAATTTAAATAAATGAGAGTTATTGCATTTTGGCAAAATAAACAAGGGCAGGACTTATACAGTTAATGGTAAGGCCCTGGATAATGTTGTCGAATAGAGAGACTTAGGAATTCAGGTACATCGTTCTTTGTAAGTTGCGTCACAGGTGAACAGGATGGTTAAGAAGGCATTTGACATGCTTGCCTTCATTGCTCAGATCTTTGAGTATAGGAGTTGGGACATTATGTCGTGGTTGTACAGGATGTAGGTGAGGCCAATTTTGGAGTACAGTGTACAGTTCTGGTTGCCCTGTTATAGGTCACCCTGATATTATTAAATTGGAGAGGCTTTGGAAAATATTTACCACGATATTACCAGGACTGAAGGACTTGAGTGTCAGAGGTTGAGGGATGACTTTATACAGGTTTATAAATTCATGAGGGGCATAGATAAGGCGAATAGCAAGTCTTTTCCTTAGGGTGGGGGAAGTTCAAAACAAGGGAGCATAATTTTAAGGAGGGGGGAAAGATCTAAAAGGGACTTGAGTGGCCACTTTTTTACAGAGAGGTTGGTTCAGTTGTGGAATGAACTGCCAGAGGAAGTGATAGATGCAGGTTGAGTTACATTTAAAAGACATTTGGATAGGTACATAAATAGAAAATGTTTAGAGAGATGTGGGCCAAACCCAGACAAGTGGGATGAGTTTAGTTTGGGAAACTTGGCCAGTATGGACAAGTGGGACCGAAGGGTCTGTTTCCGTGCTGTATGACTCCACAATTCTAAATAATTCGTATAAATGACAAACAACAGTGGACCAACAATATGGGTTGAGGTGACTGACTCAATTAACTGCTGATCTTTTCAACTGTCAAAGGTTAAATTGTCCATAGTGTGCTGTTCAAAATACACAGTATCACTAACATCAGTTTCCATTTTCCTTCCTAGTTCTTTTTCTGACTAAATATTATGTCACAGGTGGAGTGAAAAGATCAAAATGCATATGCTTGTTACTAAAGTATGTGCTAATCCCCTTTCTTGTCAGACTGCCAGCAAGTACCCACTTCCTGCAGCCGGTATGATACATCAGGTAATCCACTTGTTAAGGTCACTTTAAGGTTTGAAGTGCTCCTTGAATGGAACTTTGGGAGATGCACATAATCAAGAGATTTGAAGACTTGATGTAATGTAAATAAATGGCTTTGAAGAAGATCATGTTCCCTGATGTGCAATTGAGCCACTGATATCAAACGAACAGTTTCTACTTTGAATCCTGGAGGTTGGTGTTTGGTATGCTTTCCTTTATTGGTCAGAGTATTGAGTAGAGGAGTTGGGAGGTCAAGTTGCACATGTTGTGTCTGTACAGGACATTGGTTAGGCCACTGTTGGGATATTGCATGCAATTCTGGTCTCCTTCCTATCAGAAAGATGTTGTGAAATTTGAAAGGGTTCAGAAAAGATTTACAAGGATGTTGCCAGGGTTGGAGGGTTTGAGCTATAGGGAGAGGTTGAACAGATGGGGCTGTTTACCCTGGAACATTGGAGTCTGAGAGGTGACCTTGAGGGACATGGATAGGATAAATAGATAAAGTTTTTCCTGGAGTGGGGGAGTGCAGAACTAGAGCGCATAGTTTTAGGGTGAGAGGGGAAAGATATAAAAGAGACCAAAAGGATAATGTTTTCATGCAGAGGGTGGCACGTGTGTGGAATGAGCTGCCAGAGGATGTGGTGGAGGCTGATACAATTGCAACATTTTAAAGGCATCTGGATGGGTATATGAATAGGAAGGGTTTGGAGGGATATGGGCCGGGTGCTGGCTGGTGGGACTAGATTGGGTTGGAATATCTGGTCGACATGGACAGGTTGGACCGAAGGGTCTGTTTCCATGCTGTACATCTCTATGACCCTATGACTACTGATCATAGCACCTTTTGAATAGCAAGAGGGAAGGAAGTCTACCTCATCCAAATAGATTCTTTTTACGTACTAATTCCACAACAGCTTCTGCTAGGCAATTTTGCCACATGGGCGTGAAAGACAAATCAAATTCCTTCCACACTGATATTCATAGATCTACTTTGCGGGCAGTGTTGATGAATGGTGACAAAAAGTGGGAAGCTGTTCAGTTTTGCCTTTCACTGAGGCTAAAGTTAAAGCCATTACTATCACCACAATTAAACCTGGACCAGTGTTTACACATCTCCCTGGTTTAAAGGGGATAATTATCTCCCTGATTTATAGGGAGATAACCACCTCCTTGGTTTATAGGAGGACTTTACAGGATATTTATAGGCTACTCCCAGGATAAATGTTTGGAATGTCATATCAATGAACTCTCAAATGTCTGTAACATGCACATAATGGGGCACATTCACTCAAAATAGATTCTGTTGGGTCAGAGGTTGACATTCAGCTTAATCAAAGGTTCATACACAACAGATCTCACTGACATTTAAGCTATATTGATGCCACAGTCCATTACAGATCACATTTCTTTGACACAGTTGATTTAAATGGAACGTAGTTCTTTAGTGTCATGGCCATTACTAAATTACCCAGCTAACTCAGGTATTGAGATTTTTCTTTTTATTAAAAGAGAGAAGAATTAACCCTACTTGCAAGATATCATTATAAGAGGTAACTATAAAAGATAATTTTCTGAAATAAGATAGCCAAACTAAATTCAGGAAACACTTTAAATTACAATACCAATGAGTCCATTGTGTTTTTATTTAAATTCTATTGCTGCTGTTGTCTGGCTCCATATTTATTTATGGTGACCTCTCAGCTGATTGAAGAGTAGTCCCCTCAGATGCCAAGCTTACCACCAGAACTAGAGCAAAAGGAGCCAAAACATGTTTTTACCACTTATTATGAGGAGCTGCCTTCAAATGAGTCAGTGTGTTGCAGGCCTTCAGTAGCGAGCAGGTGAATAAGGAGTTTGGATTTTTTTTGCCAAAGTGCAAGGGTCAACTGCATACTTATGGAAGATGAAGTCATACTGCAGTACTTTCAACATGTCTACATATCCCTACTTGCCCATCAGTCCCCACTGCTGCTCTTTCTTTGGGACTTCAATTAGGTTCCCATGTTATTATTCATCCATGTATCATAAAAGAACCTACCTATTTTCCATGTTATTGTGTCAACATGATAAAGCAATTCCATTGCTGAGGAGGGGACAGCAGGTAATGGTCAGTCCCATTGTCGTCGATTTAAAGGTTAAGGGTCACAGTGAGGATGAATTGGAGTAAGGCATGGGTGAGGCCCACGTTTAGCCTCCCCCACTACCCAGCTAACTAATACAGAAACATTGGCAAACTGAAACTCCTGACTCACCTGACTGTGTACAGAAAGGTGAGCAGATTTATTAAGTTAAAAATCACACAACACCAACTTATAGTCCCACAGGTTTAATTGGAAGCACCTGTTGGACTATAACCTGGTGTGGTGTGATTTTTAACTTTGTACACCTCAGTCCAAAACCGTCATCCCCAAATCAGATTTATTAAGGTGGTTCCCTGAGGAGGCCAGCTAGGCTACTATACGGTATGGACGTGGGAGTGGTCCCTCCCATACAGCAGGTCCAAAATAGTTGACCCAGATTCAGGAGGAGATTAATTCCATGTTGGAGCACCAACTGAGAGAACCTAGCAGAAGAAGATAAAACTCGACAGTTCTCTTGAAGGCTCTGCATTTATTACCGCAGAGACCAATGCTGACTCGTGGATAATCGCAGACGTAGTAGGTAAAGCCACTGATGTGACCAAGGTAGATTTACTCAACCAAGTGTACTACTCGTGAAAATCTCAATCTTTGCAACTCTGGATGGTGTATACCAGAGTCAGGTCATGCCATTCAGATTTCAAAATGCCTCAGCCAGCTTTAAGGTTTATCTAATTGTGTGAGGTACCTAGAAGATCTCCTGGAAATCAATGTCACACTTAGAGTGATGGGAAAACCCTCTTCTGGAATACACAGTGGTCAAGCTCACAAAGAATGAGATCACTAAGGTCAAGGCTGTCTACTGTACAGATAGAAACAGCTTCCCATTCCCACAACAAAATGAAAAATCATGAGGTTCTTAGAATTGTGTCCGTTCCAACCAACATTCATCCCTAACTTCAGAATGCCAAGTTATTCCATTGCAACCTGATCCTTCAAGCATACTACTGAATGAAATTCACCCACAAAGCAGGGAAATCAAATGCATTTGTAGTTGCACTGTTCCAAACTTAAAGAGACCTAGTTAGAATTGAAATGAAATTGGAATAGAATTGATTGAGCCTCAGAGAATGAATGTGTGCGGAAGGGTCTTTGTTGCTTTATGCACAGTATTCAACTCTTTTTCATCCTTTGTGATTAAAAGGAATGGATTTCATTTCATTCACCCAAAAGTAGTAAGTGTTGTGATTATACATTGGAACACTAAAAAAAGTGAATATTAGAACACAGAACATAGAGCACCCCTCAACCTCCAGGGAAAACAGCCGCAGCCTATTCAGCCTCTCCCTATAGCTCAAATCCTCCAACCCTGGCAACATCCTTGTAAATCTTTTTTGAACTCTTTCATGTTTCACTACATCCTTCCAATACGAAGGAGACCAGAATTGCATGCAACATTCCAAAAATGGCCTATCCAATATCCTGTACAGTGGCAATAGGACCTTGTATGGATTAAATTCCATCTGCCATTTTTCTGCCCAACTTTCCAATTGATCTATATCGTACTACATCCTTTGACAAGCTCCTTACTATTCGCAACTTCACGAATTTTATGTAGATTGTAAACTTACTAATCAGACCAATTACATTTTCATGAAAATTGTTTATAAAAATACAAACCAAAGAGTTGCCTACCACTGGTCACAGACTTCCAGTCAGAAAAAGTACCCCTCCACAACTATGTTCTAAGTCTTCTACCATGTTCAATAGCCAAGCCATTTTTGTATCCAACTCACCAACTCACTGTGGATCCCATGTGACTTAATCTTCCAGCCTACCATGAAGGACCTTGTCAAATGCTTTAGTAAAGTCCATGTGGACAACATCCACTGGCCTACCCTCACCAATCATCCAACCCAAAAACTCAAATTTGTGATAAGACCTCCCCTACACGAAGCCTATCTCTAGGAAATCCATTCTTCTCCAAATGCAAGTAAATCATAGGATCAAAGAGTTGTCCTGAAGAATCTTCTCCAATCATTTCACTACCAGTGATGTAAGGCTCATTGGCCTATAATTTCCTGGATTATCCCTGTTGCCCTTCTAAAATAAAGGAACAACATTGGCTCTTCTCCAGTCTTCTTGCTTGTGGCTAAAGAAGATAGAAAGATACTCAGTACCTCTTCCTCCTTTATTTTGACATGTCCCAGAATAGCAGTGTACCCCTCCCTAACCTTAGCATCATATATGTCTGTCTTCTTGGTGAATACTGATGCAAATTACCTAAAGAGTTCACCCACTTCCTCTGGCTCCACGCAAAAATTCCCTGCTTCGTCCTTGTATGGACTAATTCTTTCCCTAGATACCTTCTGCCTAATCTATGTATAAAATGCCTTTGGTATTCTCATTAATCCTACTCACCAAGAACATTTCATGGCCACTTCTCACCCTAATAAGTTGAAGTTCTTTTGTTTTCTTAATATTCCTCAAAGGCCTTGTTGAATTCGGGTTCCTAACCAATACCAATGCTTCCTTCTTCTCTTTCACTAACCTTTCAATATCTGTTGTCATCCAAGGTTCCTGAATCCTGCCATCCTTATCTTTCATCCTCACAGGAATATGCCAGTCCTGAACTCTGATCAACTGGCCTTTAAAAAACTCCCACTTGTCAGATGGGGATTTAACCTTAAACATCCGCTCCCAATCGAATTTCTCTAGTTCCTACCTAATACTGAGGGCTTCCCCAGTTTAATACTTTCACCCAAGGACCAGTCTTATCCTTATCCAGAACAATCTTAGAGCTTATAGAATTGTGGTCACTCTTTCCAAAATGCTCCCTCACTGAAACTTCAATCGCCTGGCCAGGCTCATTCCCCAATACAAGGTCTAGTTCGGCCTCTTCTCTAGTTGGACTATCTACATGTTGTTTCAAGAAACCCTCTTGGACGCGCGTAACAAATTCTATCTAAGACACCATCTAAGACCACGGCACTAAGGGAGTCCCAGTCAATATGGGAGAAGTTCAAATCACCCATCAGAACAACCCTGTTGTTTTTACATCTTTCCATCACCTGCCTATATATCTGTTCCTCTATCTCCTGCCGGCTATTGGGAGGCTGTTAGTATAACTCTGTCATTGTAATTGTATCTTTTGTTCTTCCTGAGTCCTCCTCATATGGCCTCATTGGATGAACCCTCTAAGTTTTCTCCTTTATACAGCTGTGACATTCTCTTTAATCAGTAATGCAACTCCCCCCAGCCCTTTTTCATCTCTCTCTATCAAGCCCAAAACATTGAAACCCTGGAATATTGAGATGCCATTCCTGGCCCTTCTCTCCACCAAGTTTCTATAATGACCATTAGATCATAGTTCTCGTGTACTAATCTAGACTCTAAGGTTATCTGCCTTACCTGTTATATTCCTTGTGTTAAAATAAGCACATTTCAGACTGGCAGTCTCGCTGTGATCATTATCTTGGCCCTGCCTGTTTTAGTTATTAGACTTACTTGATTTAACCTCTCTTTTCTTCTTCATCACTCCACATGCTGACCTACTGCTTTGGTTCCTGTCTCCCTGCCACACCAGTTTAAACTCTCTCAAGTGGCACTAGCAAAGCTCCCTGCCAGGATATTGCTGCCCGTCCAGTTTAGGAGCAACCCCATCCTTTTTGTACAGGTCCCTGAGGGGACAGCCTAAACTTTTACACTCCAGGGTTAGGAGGGATGAACTGACTCCTCTACTTTATTCTCACCCTCTTGGTAGGTTGCACCAAAAGATTACTTTAAAAAGGATTCCTTCCCTTGTGGATATCTTTCTCCTAGTTCCTAATGCACCTATGCTTTAACAGGCAGCCTGTTTACCAGTCTTTCATGAATTAACAAAGCAGTCAGTTTATTAATTACCACATTGACTGATATCTGGTATTTCATTGATTGAGTGAGTGAGGTTAAACAATGTATTTTTCTGTCATGAGTATTCTGTCAATGTTTGCTTTTTGTTCCTCATTTTCATTGACCATCAGCAATGGGTGATTAAAATCGATAAATTGCCTCGAAGTGTTCTTTTGATTGTATATTGTTGTGATTGAAGTTCCCCAATTTATATGATGAGTCCAGTTCAGTTTCAGGTCAAGAGCAACTCCATGATGTTGATAGTGGCAGTTTCAATTATATTAACACTATTCAAGGTCGAAAGGTGATGAATAGAGTCTTTCTTTTGTACATGGTCTTTGCCTGGCACTTGTATCGTGCAAATGTTACTTGCAACTTGTCAGCCCAATCTTGGATATTACCCAGGTCTTGCTGCATTTGGGCACATACCGCTTCATAATCTGAAGAGTCGCAAATAATGCTGAACATTGTGCAAATATCCCCACTTCTAATCTTATGATGGATGGATGATCCATCAGAATAAAGCAGCTGAAGGTGTTTGGGCCAAAACATTCCCCTGAGGAACTCTTGTACAGATATTCTGAAGCTGAGATGACTGACCAATTCTTCCTAGCTCCCAAATATAAAACCAACTTGTGGAGAAGTTTCCATCTATTTCCTCTTAACTTCAGTTTGGCTCGAGCTTCTTAATGCCACACTCGATCGAATGCAGCGTTGATGTTAAGGGCTGTCACTCTCATCTCACCTCTGGTATTTAGCTCTTTTGTCCATGTTTAAACCAAGGCTGTAATGAGGTCAGGAGCTGAGTGGTTCTGGCAGAACCCAAACTGAGCGTCACTCTTTCCAAAATGCTCCCTCACTGAAACTTCAATCACCTGGCCAGGCTCATTCCCCAATACATTCCCTCGTCTCTAGTTGGACTATCTACATGTTGTTTCAAGAAACCCTCTTAGATTCACGTAACAAATTGTATCTAAGACCCATCCAAGACCATAGCACTAAGGGAGTCCCAGTCAATATTGAGCAATCTGAGTAGATGTTGCTCGATAGCACTGTTGATGATACCTTCCATCACTTTATTGACGATCGAGAGTATACTGATGTGGTAGTAATTTGTCAGATTGGATTTGTCCTGCTTTTTAATGTATCAGACATACTGGGGAAATGTTCCACATTGTCAGGTAAATGCCAGTGTTGTAACTGTAGTGAAACAGTTGGCTTAAGACTTAGCAAATTCTGGAGCACAAATCTTCAGTACTATTGCTGGACTGTTGTCAGGGTCCATAGCCTTTGCAGTATCTAGTGCCTCCATCTGTTCTTGGCATTATGTGGAACGAATGGTATTGGATGAGGACTGGTATCTGTGATGCTGGGGACCACTGGAGGAGGTAGAGATGGATCATCCACTCAGCACTCTGGCTAAAGGTTAATGAGAAAGCTTCAGCCTTATCTATTGCGCTGATGTGCTGGGCTCTTCCATCATTGAGGATGGGGATATGGGGATATTTGTGGAGCCTCCTCCTCCAGTGAATTGATGAATTGTCCACCACTATTCACGACTAGATGTGGCAGGACTGTAGAGCTTATATCTGGTCCTTTGGCTGTGAGATTGCTTGGTTCTGTAGGTCACTTGCTGCTTATGTTTGACATGCAAATAGTCCTATTTGATAGCTTCATCAGGTTGACACCTCATTTTTAGACAGAACTTTTGCTACTCCCGGCATGCTTTCCTGTATTTCTCATTGATCTCTTGTCTTGATGTAATGGTAGACTGGGAGATATGTTGGACCATGAGGATGCAGACTGTGCTGGAGTATTAATCTGCTGCTGTTAATGGCCTCATTACCTCATGATGTTCAGTCTTGAGTTGCTGTATCTGTTCAAGATCGGTCCCATTTAACACGATGTTAGGTGGGGCTTTGTCTCTACAAGGACTGTGTGATGGTCACTCTTCCCGATACCGTCATGGACAGTTCCAACTGCAGCAGGAAGGTGAGGATGATGAGGTCAAGTATGCTTTCCCCTCTTATTGGTTCTCCTACAGCCTGCTGCATATTCAGCCTAGCAGCTATGTCTTTAGGACATGACCAGCTTGTTCAGTACCACTGCTGCTGAGCCACACTTGGTGGTGGACTCTGAAAACTCCGCCGAGAATACATCTGCACCCTTGACACCCTCAGCATTTCCTCCAAGTGTTGTTCGACGTGGAGGAGTATCGATTCATCAGTTGAGGGAGGATGCTGGGTGGTAATCAGCAGGAGGTTTCGTTGCCCATGTTTGATGTGGTGCCATGCAACTTTGTGGTGTTCAACAGTCAATGCTGAGGACTCCCAGAGCAACTCCCTCTCAACTGTATACCATTCTGCTGCCATCTCTTCTGGGTCTGTCCTGCCAGTGGGGGAGGACATAACAGTGGACATTGTAATGGCGGTGCCTGGGACATTGTCTGTGAGATATGACTCTGTGAGTATGACAGTTGCTTGATGAATTTGAGACAGCTCTCCCAATTTGCGATTGACCCCCAGATGTTAGTAAGGAGGAACCAGCAGGGTCAACAGGGTTGTCATTTCTGTGCCTTAGTCAATTCCAGATGGTTTGTCTGGTTTCATTCTCTTTTCGCTCTTGATGCAACTGAATGCTTGCTCGGCCATTTCAGAGAGCAGCTAAGAGTCAACCCACAAGTATCATGTAGGCCAAACGAGGTGAGGATGTCGGTTTCCTGAAAGGACATTAGTAAATCCGACGAGTTTTTTCATGACAACCAACTATGGTTTCATGGTCATGGTAAGGCTCTTAATTCCAGATTGGTATTGGATTCAAATTCCACCATCTGCCGTGGTGAGCTTTGAAGCCGGGTCCCTGGAACATTACCTGGGTCGCTGGATTAACAGTCAAGTCAAGATAATATCACGCGGTGTCATTCCCCTGTAGCTATTGTTAGTTCTTTCCATCAAAATAGCGAGAGGGTAGTCAATCTGCACAGGGCAGCCATTTTCAAGGTAAGTAACTTTGGAGAGATGTATTTAGACGGATCTATTTCCAACTGTTTGCAAATCTCTAAAAGTCACCTGACTTTCTGGAGTCCATTTTCTGAATGCACAGTGTCTATATCCCATCTTGCTCTTTATGAGTAGAGTATTTATCTCCCCAGAAAAGTTTTAATGGCATATGAGGGGACAATGATCAACTAAAATCTAAATTTATACCTGAGTGCACACCTCAAATAGTAATAGGAATATATTTGGGCCTGTTAATGATATTTGCACCTTCCACTTCCGTACCAGAGCAAAGATGCATTTTCAACCCTGAATAATCATTCTCCTGTGATGGAACGGAAGTAGTGCAAAATATGTTCACTACTTAAGTGATAAACTTTGCTCCAGCAATGAGCAACTAAATTCTGTACTGAGCTGTTAGGGGAATTTTTGACCCAACAATTATGAGGACACATTTCAATCTCTGAGGCAATTTCAGAAACATGACTCTTGAGGGATGATTCTAAACCTACCTGCCAGGTAGGGTATGCAGTTAAAGTGCTCTCAATGACATTCTTTAACAGATCTGCAGCCTTCTTGAACAGACTGGTGAGATCTCCTTCGAAAAGGTAGCAGGATGCTTCTAAAAATATGTAAATCTCCCTCAATCTGACTACCGGAGGCAGTCAACCTGCTGACTACAATTTAGCTCTGGATTTTTTTCTTTATTTATTTCTCATCTATGGCTGTTTTGAGATAAAACACTACAATTACATAAGTACCGCTTGTGGCAATTGTTGACTCATTAGATCAGTACTGTAGGAGGGTTTACACAGGGGAAATGACCATAAACAAAATCTTCCAGTAATTTGACCAAGGATAAAAATCCCCAGACTGATCTAAAATTAATGTAAACATGGCCTGCAAATGCATGCTTTTACAAAAGTAGTGATGATTGCAGCAGGACCAAACTCTTCCATTGTTGCATTCTTTGCTGTCTTTTACTTAATTAATACTTTCAATGTGCTGCAATACCTGGTTAGATATTCTTGAAGTCATCATGTTTTTTGCATAGCCTAATTCAGCTACAGCATTATAGCATCTTTTACATCTTTATCCTTACTTTAAAATGTTCTTTCTGGATAAATATTTGACAAGTCATTGGTAATGTGCATCTGAAGCTATCATGACTATACACTGTATTTTACACTTTGTACATTTACTACGTCTGCAGTTAGCTCTGTTGTCCTGGCAATGGAATTAACCACAGGGATAACCTGATTCCACTCAGGTCACATTGGAGAGGATGGTCAAGTTCTCCTTGTTTCAAGTTGAGAACGACGCTGAGAAGGGCAATAGCAAAACATTTGCCTTTCTATAGAACCATTCATTTTCAAACCTTTTGAGCCCAATGGCATGGCAGCCAATGATGGAGTGAACACGTTAGGGAGCATTATTTCAGGAGACTGTAGCTAAGCATGGGAGCAGTGCCAGATCTGTACCATCTACTACAACCCTCTTATCACTCTATTAGTAGTGATGCCAATTTACATGACACTGAATTTCAATGTGAAATTATTAGTTGGTGTTGATCACCAAAAGCAACTATCAGGTTTAATTGCACAATTGACCAGCTCTGCAATAGCCAGAGGCAGGGTAGGGTTGGACAATTTGAATTGCATAACTGACTTTTCCAAGAACGTAAGCAAACATTAATTTACTCGGGTTAATGATCATAGCCCTATGCCCTGTACAGAAATAGGAAAGGATTTCACTCCCTTGTCAACTGGACACCATTGCAATACTAGGACAGAATGGTATGACACATTATCAATTTTCTAAGGACAGCTGCCAAAAGTGCAAACAAAAGATGTTGTGAAACCTGAAAGGGTTCAGAAAAGATTTACAGGGGATGTTGCCAGGGTTGGAGGGTCTGAGCTATAGGGAGAGGCTGAATAGGCTGGGGCTGTTTTCACTGGGAGCTGAGGGGTGACCTTATAGAGGTTTATAAGGTCATGAGGGGCATGCATAGGGTAAATAGACACAGTCTTTTCCCTGGGGTGGGGAGTCCAAAACTAAAGGGTATTACTTTAAAGTGCAAGGGGAAATATTTAAAAGGGCAATTTTTTAAAATGCAGATGGTGGTGCATGTATGGGAGGAGGTGCCAGGGGAAGTAGGAGAGGCTGGTACGATTACAGCATTTAAAAGTGTCAATGGTTGTCATAATGAGGAGGTGCCAGTGTTGGACTGGAGTGGACAAAGTTAAAAATCAGACAACACCAGGTTATAGTCCAATAGGTTTATGTGGAAACACTAGCTTTCTGAACGCTGCTCCTTCGGCAGGTAGGTAGTGATTTTTAACATTTAAAAGGCATCTGGATGGGTATATGATTAGAAAGGGTTTAGAGGGGTATGGGCCAATATGCTGGTAAGTGGGAATAGATTAATTTAGAATATCTGGTCAGTATGCACAGTTTATTCCTGATGAAGGGCATTTGCCCGAAACATTGATTTTACTGCTCCTCTGATGCTGCCTGAACTGCTGTGCTCTTCCAGCACCACTAATCTTCAGAATCTGGTTTCCAGCATCTGCTGTCATTGTTTTTACCTTGTTGAACCTATGGGTCTATTTCCGTGCTGTATATCTCTATGACAGTATCATTACACATTGTGGCTGTTTACAAATTCCAGTTGGAAACTACAGATGGATATTTGTGCCAGAAAGAGTTTTCAATCATTGTTGCTATCTGAATCAGACAAAAAAAAATCAAGTTCAAGTTCAGCAGATCTGCCAGTTTCTGCAGAGAGAAAGCAGTTAACATTCAGTCCAGTGACCTTTCGTCATGGCTGATAATTTTTACTTTTGTTGGTTTCAGATCTTCAGCATTCACAGTTCCTTATTTTATGTAACTATCTGACATCACTTCAGACCAAGATTAGAGGTAACTCATTTCTTCAAATTGAAGTGAAAATGATTTCAGTATCGTATATCCAGGTTCGCTCTCATTAAACGGTTCCAGATTAACAGCATTGTAGTGTGCAAGTTGTTGAGCCAATTAATGGCATATGCATGGGAAATTTAATCAGTCAATGATATTCTTTATATTCCAGTAGATACATTGATTTAAATAATAATCTTTTGGATGTTCAGGAGTGTGACTGGCCTACCAAGCTAACAGAAGAGGAACAATCATGTGTACCTGTATATGTCACCTCAGTTATGCTGTGGAACTAGAAATTCAAAGCCCTGCACCAATAGCTCAGAAAATGCAAGTTCAAATCTTACAATGACTATTAGAGAATTTGACCTCAATTTTAATTTTAAAAAACTGTCAGATTCAGAGAAGAATTCTATTTATAATCCTTTTGAGAAAGAACCCTGTAATTCTTATACAGTTCAAGCTGAATGTGACAACAATTCCATATCGATGGTTTGAAGGGACCCATTCGAAATAGCCTTATCAGCCACTCAATTTGTCTTCAGTTCTGTCAAAGCTGCAAAGCTTTATGAAGAAGCCCTCCCAGAGAAAATTGGGGTCAGAAGTAAGTACTGATCTAATCAGTGATGCCCACTTACTGATAATGAATACGAAGAAATATTAGTTAAAGCAAAGACATAAGAGGTTTAGTGCAACATGCAATTTTTACATTGATTTATTGCAGTGCCATCATCCCAACAATGGAGAGGAGTTTGCCACATTGTTAGTTTGTTTCTATCCTGTCAGAAGAATAGCAAGTCATACAATAGGTTCCAGGCACATGGTATCTGGTTGAGTTGGAGCATGTGGGCAACACTTAAAAGGGGTAAGTACATTAGCTAATTCAATAACTACATCCTTGAGTCAAAGGAAGTGGGTGAACAGATGGATTATAAATAAAAACATCTCAGACCGCAGTTATTGGCTGTTCATCCATTCTATAGCAATTTATGAATCAAAAGAGCATGAATTAAGTCATGAGCATGAAGTCTCTAAATGAGAGTTCTAGCCACATTGGTCACCTTTCCTTGTAAGGACAAATACTTACTTCCCTCTTGTGGTTCAGGCAGTGAAGGGGGCTGAGCACTGAATCAGAAATAAACTGGACTTGATAATGGTTCATCGCTGCAGTGGCTGAGTGACCTCAGACAGTTTTGCTCTTGAGTTTCATGTTTCTTTGAGCTCATCATCACAAGTTACAGTAGTTCATAAAAGGCCTACATCACACCTTAGTTGATTTAGAGAAAGAACGACTCGGGTCAGTGACATGGATTTGTGTCTGGCTTGACTCATTTTTTTATAAACTAGTGACTTGTACTGGGTGGAAATGACTTTGTGTCATTCCTCAGTTTACAAACAAAATTATACTATTTTAAATCTCAAGCCAATATAGTCAATTGAAATTTCAGCGTGAAGGACGTATGTAATGTAGCACTGGTTTTGTTCCCCTTCTGCCTAATCCTACCCACTGCCGCTGCTGATTGACTGCTGGGGAGACAGAATTGAGTTGGAAAGTCATGTTGAGGTTGTACAGGATGTTGGTGCGGCCTGTTCTGGAATACCATGTTCAGTTCTGGTTCCCCTGTTATCCAAAGGGTATTATAAAGCTGGAGAGGCTTCAGTTAAGATTTACCTGGATGTTGCTGGGAATGGGGGGTTTGTGTTATAAGGAGAGGCTGGATAAGCTGGGACTTTTTTCCTTGGAGCTTAACGGGTCGAGAGGTGACCTTATAGGAGTTTATAAAATCATGAGGGGTATAAATAAGGTGAATGGTAGGTGTCATTTCCGTAGGATGGGGGATTTCAAGACGAGAGGGCATATTTTTAAGATGAGAGGAGAAAGATTCAAAAAAAGAAATGAGAGGGGCAATTTTTCTTTTACACATAGACTGGTGTGTGTGTGGAATAAACTTCCCGGGAAAGTGGTGGATTGGGGGTACAGTTGCAACATTTAGAAGAGATTTAAATAAGTCACGTGAATAAGAAATGTTTGGAGGGATTTGGGTCAAGTGCAGGCAGGTGGGACTAGTTTGGCTTGGGAACATGGTTGGCATGGACTGGTTGGACTGAGGTGTCTGTTTCCGTGCTGTATGTCTCTATGAGTTGTAAAACCTGCAGCAGTACTCATCGAGCACCATCTCAGTGCCAGTCTCCAGCCCCTCTGTCCTCAGTGATCTCATATTGGCATCAGTAGAAAGCACCTAGAGTTAGCAAATGCAAATCCCGAGTTAAATAAAGGATTTTGCCCCTGCACCCGATGACAGGTGGTGTCCTCACTGAAGCTTAATCATAACGGCCTTGACAAGCCCAGTTTGAGCCTTCTTGTCACCGTTAGAAGTACAGGTCCCTTTAAGGATAATCCAGAATAGATTCAGACTTGACTGGGAGAAGAGGATGCTCATTGTACTTTGGATTTAAGAGCAGGGTTCTTCCCTTGGAGAAGGAGCATGTAGCGTCCATCAAGAGAGAGGCGAGCGCCACAAGGAATACAGTGTTTTATTACCCCTTCCGTTTCCATTTTGATTTAGTCCCTTCCCTCTCTCCCTAACCCACATCACCCTTGACCGTCTGTATTGCCCATATGGGCGTTGCTTGTCAATACTCAATCGCCTGCATGGGTGATTTCACTGGTGGTAATTATTAGCAAAAAGAAAAAGCATCAAAAAGAAAAGTCACGGTGATTTTGGTGGGGGAAGGTCACTTGATTGTGTGTGAAAATGAAAAAAGGAGCTGAATTCTTGTGATTGACTGGTGGTGGTCAATAGATGAAAAAATACCACAGATGATTAAGCGATGGGAGAGGAAAGTGCTCGGGTGTGTAAAAAAAAAAGAATGGATTCTAACTCATGAAGCTTTTTGGATAGATGGGAACAGTGCAGGCAAGAGTGCATTATTTCCCCTCTTTGTGATATTTTGACTTCACTACACCCCTCTAGTTTCTCCCTTTCAAGTTTCGATTACAGTTATAGTTTCCCGTTAGGCAGCTTTTGTTAATAAAAATAACAATAACAGGTGGGTTCTTTCCCCTTCCCCCCACTCAGGGGTTTTGGCTTCTGGACAGGGGAAGGATCCAGAAGGGAAAGGTGAAAGGAGGCATATGTAAGGTTTAGGAACAGATAGAGCCCTCAAAGGATATGAACAAGGCAGAAAAGAACTCAAACAAGGACTGAAGAGGGCTAAAAGGGACTGTGAAATGTTCTGGGCAAACAGGATTAAGGAAAATCCCAAGGTGTTTTATACATACTTAAGGAGCAAGAGGGTAACCAGGGAACAAATAGGTCCATTCAAGGACAAAGGAGGGAATTGATGCGGGTAGCCAGAGGAAGTGAGCGAAGTCTTTAATGAAAACTTTGCATCAGTATTCACAAAGGATGGTGGATAATGAGTCCAGAGAGGGTTTAAGTTGATATTCCATGTATTGGGCATTTTGAAAAGCATGAAGATAGACACATCCTCAGGACATGATGGGATCTATCTCAGAGTGCTGAGGGAGACAGGTGAGGAAGTTGCTGGGGCCTTGTACAAATCTTTAGTCACAGGAGAAGTGCCAGAGGACTGGAGAATAGCCAATGCTGTTCCTTTGGTTAAGAAGAACAGCAGGATTAATCCGGGAAATTACAAGCCTTACATCAGTGGGAGGGAATTATTGGAGAAGATTTTTAGGGACAGGATTTGCTCACATTTAAACAAAATATGGATTTCTAAGTGATAGGCAGCATGGCTTTGTGAGGGGGAAATCATGTCACACAAACTTGATTGAATGTTTTTTGAGGAAGTGATAAGGGTAGTTGACAGCAAGTGAATGTTGTCTACATGAACTTTAATGAAACCTTCGTCAAGGCACCTCATGGTATGTTGATACAAAGGATAAGGTCAAACAGGATCCACAGTGAGTAGGGAATTGGGTTATAGAACTGGCTTAATCAAAGAAGACAGAGAGTGGAAGGGTGTTGTCTTGACTGGAGATCTGTCACCAGTGGTGTTCCACAGGGATCAGTGCTGGGACCCTTTCCTTTTAAATATATATAAGTGACTTGGAAAAGAATGTAAGTGGTCTGATTAGTAGAGGTGCAGATGACAGAACTATTGGGGGAAGCTGCATATAGTGAGGAAGATTGCCAGAGGATACAGCAGGATATAAGTAGACTTGGGCAGGGAAATGGCAGATGGAGTGTAATCTGGCCAAATGTGAGGTTACGTATTTTGGAAGATTTGGTGCAGAAGGCAAGTATACAGTAAATGGCAGAACTCTTAGAAGCATCAACATACTGAACAACCTTGGTGTACAGTTCCACAGTCCCCTGAAGGAGGCAACACAAGTGGATGAGGTGGTCACTACAGCATGTGGGATGTTTGCCTTCATCAATCATAGCAAGTCATGTTGCAGCTGTTGAGCACTTTATTTAGGCCACATTTGGAACATCAAATGCAGTTCCAGTCACTACACTACCATAAGGATGTGGAGGCTTTGGAGATGGTACAGAAATGGTTTATCAGGATGTTGCCTGATTTGGAGGGTATCAGTTATGAGGAGAGATGAGGCTAACTTGGTTAGTTTTCGCTTGAACGTCGAAGGAAGAGCTGTGACCTGATGGATGTTAAAAAGAATTATGAAAGGTATGGATAGGGTGGATAGTCAGAGTCTTAGTTTCCAGGGTAGAAATGTCAATAACTCAGGGGCATAAGTTTAAGGTAAAAGGAGGAACATTTAAAAGGAGCTGAGAGAGGTTTTTTTTCATAGAGGGTGGTAAGTGCCTGAGAGGGTGGCAGAAGAAGATACACTAGCAACATTTAAGAGGCATCTTAACAGATAGATGAATAGGTAGCGCATAGAGGGATACAGACAAGATAGATGCAAAGAGTTAGTTTAGACAGGCATCATGTGCAGTGAAGGCTTGGTAGGCCAAAGAGCCCATTCCCGCCCTATAATGTTCTTTACTCTTTGGTGCTTGTGCTAAACTATAAATTTACAATCTAACCCTTGTAAATCTCTGAAAGTCTGTTGTTGCTCAGTTCAAAATATTTCTGTGTCCCTCACCTTGCTAGCCCTCCCACCCAAGTTGACTCTTCCATGCCTGCCCTTAGCCCCACTATTCTGGGATATCCTGACACCACCATCCCTGCCTCCAATGCTCGCATGGTCAATCCTGAACCCAAACATTCCATGGACTGGGAAGAGGGATCTGATGACAGAAGGTCATCAGCACACAACTGAAAGCTCAAGTGTGTTGACCTGAATGTTTGGGAATTGACTCACGATGAACGGAGTAATTGTCCTTGCAAGTTACACAATCATTCAATCATCAAAAATGGCCAAAACTTTCTTCAGTGTGAGCAGAATTTTCTCTCCCCTCTGGGTTTAATTACTGAGGTCGTGCAAAGAGAGTTATCTTGATGTCAGAGGATTCAGAACTGAAACTTGAGCCCGTGCAGCTCGTAATAACGTCGTCATGCTGCGATTCTGAAGTGTAGTCATTTTCCTGATGTAGGAAATACAGCAGCCAATTTGTGCAGAACGCACTACAGAAGTGAAAGGAACTCATACAGAACAGGTCATGACTAGGCCGTCTGACTTCAACAAACTCAGTGTGAATTCCATGAAGCTTCCTACAAGAGTAGGAGGAGGAGAATTGGGCAATGGGGTTGAAATGACTTCAGTTTTAGCTGTGGCCCAGAGCAGGAGATTGAGCATTCAAGTCTTGGATATCGAACCTCAGCTGAGACTCCTTAGAATCACAGAATTGTTATGGTTCAGAGGAAGAGCTTTTGAGCCTTTTGACTTGATGACATTCACTTAACCTTTCCTTATAACTCTACACATTACTTAAATAGCAACAATCATCTAAAGGCCTCATGAATACCTGCATTAAACCTGTCTCTACCAGACTTCCAGATGGTGCATTCCAAACCTGAGCTGATCACTGTGGAAACAGTTTCTCTCGCATCATGTTTGCTTCCTTTCACAAAACTCTTGAAAACTGCTTCTTGATCTCTTTAATAGTTTCTCCGCAACTACTCCCTCTAGTTCCTTCATGATTTTGAAAACTTCTAACAAATTTCCCATCCCATCTCTGAGGAAATTAGCCTCAACTTCTCCAATCTATCATCATAACTGGAACCATTCTCATAAAACCTGTCTGCACTCTCCAATGCATTCACATCCTTCCTAAACTGTAGTGCCCAGAACTGTACACAATATTCCAGCTGAAATCTAAACAATGTCATATCCAAGTTGATTTGATCTGATTATTGTCACATACTGAGATGTAGTGAAAAGTATTGCCTTGCGTGCTATCCAGACAAATCATACCTGACATTAGTACATCAGGGCAATAGAACAGAATGCGGATGATAGTGTTATGGCTACAGAGAAGGTGCAGAGAAAGATCAACTCTTATATATGAGAGGGCCGTTCATAAATCTGATAACAGCGGGGAAGAAGCTGTTATGGAATCTATTGGTATGTATTTTCAAACTTTTATGTCCTTAACCCAATTGAAGAGGATGGAAGAGGAGGAATCTTTGATTATGTTGGCTGCTTTCCCCGAGGCTGTAGGAAGTGTAGACTGAGTCAATAGGTGGAAGGCTGGTTTGCCTGATGAACTGGGCTGTGTTCACAGCTCCCTCTAATTTCTTGTGGCTTTGGACAGACCAGTTGTCACACCAAACTGTGATGCAACTATGGCACAACAATAAAAATTAATCATTGATGTGGACATGCCGAGGTTCCTGCATGTTCTGAGGAATTAGAACCATTGTTGAGCTTCCTTAACCACGGCATTGACGTGGGAGGACCAGGACAGATTGTTGGTGATCTTTATTCCTAGGAATGTGAAAATCTCATCCATCTCCACCTCAGCTCCATTGATACAGATAGGGGTGTGTCCTCCACTCTGATTCCTGAAGTGGATGACTAGCTCCTTCATTTTGCTGGCATTGAGGGAGAGCTGGTTGTCTTTATGCCATGTCACTAGGCTGTCTATCACTTACTGTACTCTGCCTTGTCGTGGCTTAAGGTCTGATCCACTATAATGGCATATTTTGCAAATTTGTAAATGGGGTTAGGGCTGAATATGGCCACAGATTTATGAGTGTATAAGGAATATAGCACAGGGATGTGCTCGCAGTCTTGCTGGGCAGCAGTGTTGAGGATTATTGTGGAGGAGGTGATGTTGCCTATTCTTACTGAATACAGTCTACGGATCAGCAAGTCAAGGTTTCAGTTGCAGAGTGGTTAGAAATGAGTTTGTTTGGAATTATGGTGTTGAAGGTGGAGCTAAAGTCAATAGATAGGAGTCTGACATAGGTGTCCTGAGAACACAGAACGTCATAGCACAGTACAGGCCCTTCGGCCCTCGATGTTGTGCCAGCTTTTTATCCTACGCTAAGATCGGACTAACCTCCATACCCCTCATTGTACAATCTTCCATGTGCCTGTTCAAGAGTCACTTAAGTATCTCTAATTTATCTGACTCGACTATCACTGCTGGCAGTGCATTCAACATGCCTGCCACTCTCTAAGTAAAAAACCTACCTCTGACATCAACCCTACATCTTCCTCTAATTACCTTAAAATTATGCTCCCTCGTGATAGACAAGTCTCAGAACATCCATTTTATCTATGCCTCTCAACATCCTGTCATCCTCCTTCGCTCCAATGACAAAATCCCTAGCTCCCTCAACCTTTCTTCATAAGACAAGCCTTCCAGTCCAGGCTGCATCATGGTAAATCTCCTCTGCACCCTTTCTAAAGCTTCCACAGCTTTCCTATAATGAGATGACAGAACTGAACACAATATTTCAAGTGTGGTCTAACCAGGGCACTATAGAGCTGCACCATAACCTCATGGCTCTGAAATTCAATCCCCCTGCTAATGAAAGTCAATACACCATACACCTTGAAGGATCTATGGACTTGGACCCCAAGATCCCTCTCTTCCTCCAATTGCCAAGAATCCAGCCTTTAATCCTGTATTCTGCATTGAAATTTGACCTTCCATATTGAATGACTTCACACTTTTTCAGGTTGAACTCCATCTGCCACCATCAGCCCGATTCTGCAATCTATCAATGTCTCGTTGCAATCCACAGCAGCCCTTCTCACTATCCACAACTCCACCAACCTTTGTGTCATCAGCAAACCCACCCTTCCACTTTCTCATCCAACTCATTTATAAAAATCACAAAGAGCAAAGGTCCCAGAGCCGATCCCTGCGGAACACCACTGGTCACCGAGCTCGAGGCTGAATACTTTCTACTACCACCTGCTGTCTTCTCTGGGCCAGCCAATTCTGATTTCAGGCATCCAGATTTCCCTGTATCCCATGTCTCCTTACTTTCTGAATGAGCTGACCATGGGGAACCTTATCAAACTCCTTGCTAAGATCCTTGTACGCAACAGCCACTACTCTACCTTTTCCAAATTATTTTGTCACATCCTCAAAGAACTGAATAAGGTTGGTGAGGCATGACCTGCTCCTCACAAAGCCATGCTGACTATTTCTAATCAAACTGTGGTTTTCCAAGTAATTATAAATCCTTTGCCTCAGAATCCTCTCCAATACTTTGCTCACCACTGACACAAAACTGTCTGGTCTGTAATTCCCAGCATTATCCTTATTCCCTTTCTTGAACAAGAGAATAACATTTGCCACCCTCCAATAATCTGGTACTCCTTCAGTGGACAGCGAGGACACAAAGATCATTGCCAAAGGCACAGCAATCTCTTCTCTCACTTTCTGAGGTAACCTTGGATATATCCTGCCTGGCCTCGGGGATTCATTTATCCTTATGTTTTTCAAAGTTTTCAGCACACTCTCCTTCCTAACATCAACCTGTTTGAGCATATCAGCCTGTTTCACACTGTCCTCAGAAACATCAAGGTTCCTATCAATAGTGAATTCATTAAGGACCTCCCCTACTTCCTCCAAATCCAGGTGCAAGTTCCCTGCACTATCCCTGATTGGTCCTAACTTCACTCTGGCCATCCTCTTGTTCTTCACGTTAGTGTAGAATGCCTTAGAGTTTTCCTTAATCCTACCCGCTAAAGCTTTTTCATGCCCTCTTCTAGCTCTCCTAAGTTCATTCTTCAGTTACTTCCTGGCTACCTTGTAACCCTCTAAAGTCCTGTCTGATCCTTGCCTCCTCAATCTTAAGGAGAAAGTGAGGACTGCAGATGCTGGAGATCAGAGCTGAAAATGTGTTGCTGGAAAAGCGCAGCAGGTCAGGCAGCATCCAAGGAGCAGGAGAGTCGACGTTTCGGGCATGAGCCCTTCTTCCTGCTCCTTGGATGCTGCTGTGCTTTTCCAGCAACACATTTTCAGCTCCTCAATCTTAAGTAAGCTTCCTTCTTCCTCTTGATAAGATGTTCCACATCCCTTGTCACCCAAAGTTCCTTCAACCTACCATCCCTTCCTTGTCTCAGTGGGACAATTCTGTCCAGCGCTATTAGTAAGTGCTTCCTAAACAGCCTCCACATTTCTGTCACGCATTTCCCTGAGAACATCTGTTCCCAATCTAGGCATCCGAGTTCCTGCCTAAAAGCATTGTGATTCCTCTTCCTCCAATTAAATACTTGCCCATATTGTCAGCTTCTATCCAGGCAATCTGTCCACTCCAACAGCTTGTTAATGTATTTTTATATAATTGGAGGGCTAGAATTGATGAGCCTCTCTGTGAAACCTTTTTTGAACAAAGGTGTAGCGTTTGCAATTCTCCAACCCTCTGGTACCATCCCCCATGGCAACAGAAGGTTAAGAGATGTTTGTCAGTGCCTCTGTAAGTTCCACCCTCACTTCCTTCGATATCCTTGCATGCATCGCAACCAGCTCCAGTTAATCAACATTAAATACAGTCAGGCAAAAGTGAGGACTGCAGATGCTGGAAACCAGAGCTAAGATCAGAGTGGTGCTGGAGAAGCACAGCAGGTCAGGCTGCATCCGAGGAGCAAGTCAACTTACCTAGTACCTTCTCTTAGTCAATTTTAAAGCCTTCAGAGACTGAGTTTCTTCCTTTGTCACCATGGCTGGGCTAGCATCTACATTGCAAGCAATACAAATGCAAAATATTTACACCTCAGCCATGTTTCTTGCTCCCAGGTAAACCCCTTTTCAGTCCCTAATTGTCTGCCCTCCTCCACCATTTTACTATCAATGTGCTCATAGAAGTCTTTGGGATTTCCCTTTATGTCAGCTGCTAGCCATCTTTTACAAACCCTTTTTGTTTCTTATACTTGCTTTCTCTTCTCCCTCCTGAGCTCAGCTCTGAGCTATGTTCAGCTGGCACCTGTCACAAGCTCACTTTTCGTATATTCCTTAATATCTATCTCCTCTGTCATTCACAGAGCCCTGGATTTGTCTGTCTCACCGCTCCCCTCTGAGGGGATTTCACGTGGCTGGGCCTGAACCATTGCCTTTATGTAGGTAAAAACAATGACTGCAGATGCTGGAAACCAGATTCTGGATTAGTGGGGCTGGAAGAGCACAGCAGTTCAGGCAGCATCCAAGGAGCAGCGAAATCGACGTTCGGGCAGAAGGCCTTCATCAGGAATATTCCTGATGCAGGGCTTTTGCCCGAAACGTCGATTACGCTGCTCCTCGGATGCTGCCTGAACCATTGCCTTTATGTAGGCAGCCCACTGTGCAGTTGTTGTCTTGCCTGCAAGCCTTTGGTTACATTCTATTTGGCCCAGCTTGGTTCATGGCCAATTGAAGTCTGCTCTCTGTCAGTTGATTATTTTCACTCCATTTCACCAACAGCATTCCCACCATAATTCTAAACCTTCTGATACAATGGTCTTTGGTTTGAACAGTACTGAAGGATGGCAGCACTGTTAGAGAAGGTGTCTTAATAATGACATAATAGATCCTATTTGACAACTTTAAAGTCTTGTGGAGGAGATACCCTGGTATCTCAGTGAATATTAACCTTGCAACGAGCATCAGTTAAGTAAATTGGCTGCATCGCGATTGCATTGGCATTGGTGGGAGCATTGTGTGCACAATCTGGTTTTACATTTTATAGTTCACAATTTCAAAGGACTTCATTGGTATTGGAGAATTTTGGGAAATCCTGATGTTGTTGAAGAATGTGGCCCTCTTATAGAGTGATAGAGTCATATAGCATGAAAAGAGACCCTTTGGTCCAATAAGTCCATGCTGAACATAATCCCAAGCTAAACAATTCCCACCTGCCTGCTCTTGGCCCACATCCCTCCAACCCTTTCCTATTCATGTACATATCCAAACGTCTTTTAAATATTGTAATTGTAACCACACCCACCACTTCCTCGGGAAGTTCATTCCACATGCGAACCACCCCGTATGCAAAGAATTTGCCCCTCATCTCTTTTTTAAATCTCTCTCCTCTCACCTTAACAATGTACCCCCTAGTCTTGAAATTCCCCATTCTAGTGAAAAAACAGTGACCATACTATATCCCTAGCACTGTTCTACAATTGTTGAAGATTGTTGTCTGACTTCAGCAAGATGTCAAATGGCAGTGAAATTAGATAGTCCTGCAGACTGCAACCTCTTACATGAGAAGTGTACAACATGTCAATACACTCATAGAGATGTACAGTACAGAAATAGACCCTTCAGTCCAACCCGTCCATGCCAACCAGATATCCCAATCCAATCTAGTCCCACTTGTGAGCACCCGGCCTATATCCCTCCAAACCCTTCCTATTCATATACTCATCCAGATGTCTTTTAAATATTGTAATTGTATTAGCCTCCACCACTTCCTCTGGCGACTCATTCTGTACACGCACCACCTCTATACGTAAACATTTCCCCTTATATCCCTTTTATATCTTTCCCCTCTCACCCTAAACCTGTGCCCTCTAGTTCTGGACACCCCCACCACAGGGAAAAGACCTTGTTCATTCACCCTATCCATATCCCTCATGATTTTATAAACTTCTGCAAGGTCACCCCTTAGCCTCCGATGCTCCAGGGAAAACAGCCCCAGCCTATTCAGCCTCTCCCTGTAGCTGAAATCCTCCAACCCAGGCAACATCCTTTTTTGTACCCTTTCAAGTTTCACAACATCCTTCATATAGGACGGAGATCAGTACTGCACACAATATTCCAAAAGTGCCCTAACCAATGACTATCTGCCTGATATTGTTTCCAAAGCAACATGAAATCTTTAATACACCACCATTTTGCATTTATAATGTAATGACCTTCATCTCATTGTGAACTCTTAGTACAGTCCAGACAAATTTAACTTTGTGTGTTGTACATGATAATAAAGAGCTGTAATACATGAGCTATAGGGAGAGGCTGTACGGGTTGGGGGCTGTTTTCCCTGGAGTGTCGGAGGTTGAGGGGTGACCTTACAGAGGTTTATAAAATCATGAGTGGCATGGATAGGGTGAATAGCCAAGATCTTTTTGCCCAGAGTAGTGGAGTGCAAAAAAAGGGCATATGTTTAAGATGAGAGGGGAAAGATTTAAAATGGATATAAAGGGCACTCTCTTCTCGCAGAGGGTGGTGTGTGTATGGAATGAGCTGCCAGAGGAAGTGGTGGAGGCTGGTACAATTACAACATTTAAAAGGCATCTGGATGGGTATATGAATAGGAAGGGTTTAGAGGGATATGGGCCAAGTGCTGGCAAATGGGACGAGATTAGGTTAGGATATCTGACCAGCATGGACGGGTTGGACCGCAGGGTCTGTTTCTGTGCTTTACAATTCTATGACTTAGAGTCATAGAGTCATGGGGGTACAGCATGGAAACAGACACTTCAGACCAACCTGTCCATGCTGACCAGATATCCCAACCCAATCTAGTCCCACCTGCCAGCACCCGGCCCATATTCATCCAAGCCCTTCCTATTCATATACCAATCTAAATGCCTCTTAAATGTTGCAATTGGACCAGCCTCCACTACATCCTCTGACAGCTCATTCCATGCATGTACCACCCTCTGCATGAACACGTTGCCCCTTAGGTCTCTTTTATATCTTTCCCCTCTCACCCTAAACCTATACCCTCTAGTTCTGGCCTCCCCAACCCCAGGAAAAAGAGTTTGTCTATTTATCCTATTCATGCCCCTCATAATTTTGTAAACCTCTATAAGGTCTCCCCTCAGTCTCTGACGCTCCAGGGAAAACAGCCCCAGCCTGTTCAGCCTCTCCCTGTAGCTCAGATCCTGCAACCCTGGCAACATCCTTGTAAATCTTTTTTGAACCCTTTCAAGTTTCACAACATCTTTCCGATAGGAAGGAGACCAGAATTGCATGCAATATTCCAACAGTGGCCAAACCAATGTCCTGTACAGCCGCAACATGACCTCCCAGCTCCTGTACTCAATACTCTGACCAATAAAGGAAAGCATACCAAAAGCCTTCTTCACTATCCTATCTACCTGCAACTCCTCTTTCAAGGAGCTATGAACCTGCACTCCAAGGTCTCTTTGTTCAGCAACACTCCCTAGGACCTTACCGTTAAGTGTATAAGTCTTGCTAAAATTTGCTTTCCCAAAATGCAGCACCTTACGTTTATCCGAATTAAACTCCACTTCTGCCACTTCTTAGCCCATTGGCCCATCTGGTCCAGATCCTGTTGTAATCTGAGGTAATTCTCTTCACTGTCCAATACGCCTCCAATTTTGGTGTCATCTGCAAACTTACTAACTGTACCTCTTAAGCTCGCATCCAAATCATTTATGTAAATGACAAAAAATAGAGGGCCCAGCACCGCTCCTTGTGGCACTCCAGTCTGAAAAATAACCCTCCACCATCACCCTCTGTCTTTGAGCCAGTTCTGTATCCAAATGGCTAGTTCTCCCTGTATTCCATGAGACCTAATCTTGCTAATCAGTCTTCCCTGGGGAACCTGATCGAACGCCTTACTGAAGTCCATATAGATCACATCTACCGCTCTGCCCTCATCAACCTTCTTTGTTACTTCTTCAAAAAACTCAATCAAGTTTGTGAGACTATCCCGAATCAGTCCTTGCCTTTCCTAATACATGTACATCCTGTCCCTCAGGATTCCCTCCAACAACTTGCCCACCACTGATGTCAGGTTCATTGGTCTATAGTTCCCTGCCTTGCCTTTACTGGCCTTTTTGAACAGTGGCACCACGTAGGAGTATAGTTAAGAGGGAAATCAGGAGGGCAAAACAGGGACATGAGATAGCTTTGTCAAATAGAATTAAGGAAAATCCAAAGGATTTTTACAAATATATTAAGGCCAAAAGGATAACTATGGAGAGAATAGGGCCCCTCAAAGATCAGCAAGGTGGCCTTTGTGTGGAGCCACAGAAAATGGGGGAGATACGAAATGAATATTTTGCATTAGTATTTACTGTGGAAAAGGATATGGATATGCCTTTGGTGGCACGGTGGCACAGTGGTTAGCACTGCTGCCTCACAGCGCCAGGGACCTGGGTTCAATTCCCGCCTCAGGCAACTGACTGTGTGGAGTTTGCATGTTCTCCCCGTGTCTGCGTGGGTTTCCTCCGGGTGCTCCGGTTTCCTCCCACAGTCCAAAGATGTGCGGGTCAGGTGAATTGGCCATGCTTAATTGCCCGTAGTGTTAGGTAAGGGGTATATGTAGGGGTATGGGTGGGTTGCGCTTCGGCGGGTCGGTGTGGACTGGTTGGGCCGAAGGGCCTGTTTCCACACTGTAAGTAATCTAATCTAATATAGATCGTAGGGAAATAGATGGTGACATCTTGCAAAATGTGCAGATTACAGAGGAGGAAGTGCTGGATGTCTTGAAATGGTTAAAGGTGGATAAATCCCCAGGACCTGATCAGGTGTACCCGAGAACTCTGTGGGAAGCTAGAGAAGTGATTGCTGGGCCTCTCGCTGAGATATTTGTATCATCGATAGTCACAGGTGAGGTGCCGCAAATATATTGAGTGAATGCCACAAATATATAGCAGCTGTGCTGATCACTGAGCCACCATGAAACATTGAGTCTTTAACAAGGCCAACAATCAGAATACAAATCCAAGTCAGTGGCTTTGCATTAAAGAGCCATTATCTCCATTGCTGGGAAGAATCATTTGTTTAATGCTGGCATTATGTCATGCAAGCGACAAAGCTTCATTCTGTTTAATCGTTCTTGTATTAATTTCTAACTTGCAAAATAAAGTTGTGAGGCAATTTGATTTATGAAGGCAACGGGATTTGAGCTTCCATCACGTGCTCCTTCTGTCTCAATCAAATGCTAGTATGTATTTGGTACCTGCAGACTGTAACACATAACCTATACTCATGTGAGCAGACTGCATTTTGCTCAAAGCAGGAACCACAGGAATTACCCCCACCCACAATTAAAGTGACCAGTGAATGATAGTGGGCCTTGCCTGTGGTCTTCAGCGATACTCCTGGGTTACCCACACCGAGAAACTGTTAACACTGTACATGAGTCAACAGTTTGTAAATTCACAAACAGAGAAAGTTTTTCTTTCACCATGTGAGTCAAATGGCCAGTAATAATAGGGAAATCCCACAGCAACAATGCACAACTGCACAGAGTCCAGTGACTTGTACACTTCAAAGTGTGAAGTCAGGTGGACAGTTCCCTTTTTTAGAAAAAGGGATTCCTTTGCTATTAGGAGAAATTAAGGACTGCAGATGCTGGAGATCAGATTTAAAAAGTATGGTGCTGGAAAAGCACAGCAGGTCAGGCAGCATCTGAGGAGCAGGGAAGTTGACCTTCCCAATGAAGACCTTATGCTCATACACCAACTCTCCTGCTCCTCAGATGCTGCCTGACTGGCTGTGTTTTTCCAGCACCACACTTTTATACCTTTGCTATCACCAAATGCAGTAAAGGAATGATCCAAAATAATGCAACACAGCAATAACATTGAAGAGAGTGCTGGAAATCTGAAGTCAAAATGCTGGGATTGACAAACAGCTCTTTCAGGGAAGGCAGCAGTCAATTATGTTAGCTTCAGCTCGAGATGGTTTCGCAACCCCAATGGCATTTCACTGTCAGTGGAGCTTCCCTTGCTGTGGGCAAGGGGGAGTCTGACTCAGTGGATGCAGCCTCCCTGCACCAGGCCCAGAATGGAGTGTTGTAGGGGGCCACTATTGTTGGACACTCCACATGCCATTGATGGCGCTATGAGCATGGATGACCGCAAGACATGGCTGGTCGTGGATCCATAGAACAGGAGTTTCTCTTCCATCTTGGTGGAATCATCCATCTAGATGTTGTGCCTTTCTGTGCACCCAGTTATTAGGTTTATTTACTTATCTATTTAATGTCACATTCATCTTGTTACAAAACAAAGCGACATGTCGACACATGTCATCTTATAGCACAGAAAAACGAATGGGTGTGTAAAGGCAGACAAATGAAGGAATAAAGGAAGTGTTCAATTCTCCAGTCCCTCTTCTGAAGTACTCCATCATGGGCGGTGGGCCTAGTGCCAGGCATGGGTACCCTTTGTTGCACCGCTGCTACCACTACACTGCAAGCTGCCCACTTTCTGGCACCATCTTGACTCCAATGATGCCCACGCTGGACCTCACCCATGCAGATGCCACTGATGTTGCTGAATACTAGACCAGCTCAAACCCGACTCCGCCACCGCCACCATGAGTCTGGTTCGGGCCCACCCCGCTGATGCAGCCCGGGGCTCTTGCGGTGAGCCCAAACCAGCCCTTGCTGGGCCCACTCGCTGCCCTTGCCATCGTCACGACAGAGCTCCAACTACACGAGGTTGATATAAATTGGAAGCGGCTCCTCCATCAGTGTAGCTAATGTCATTAGTGCGGCTAGGCTGCCATTAAAGTTAAAAATCACACAACACCAAGTTATTGCACCAGGTTACAACCTGGTGTTGTGTGATTTTTTAGCTTGGTCCACCCTAGTCCAACACCGGCCCCTCCGCACTGTAGACTGCCATTAGTGTGACCATGTGCTGAAGGTCCCTCCCTTTCCCCCCACCTGCCTATACAATTGCCTGCATCCCTCGCAACATTGAGAGCTCAACCGCCATCACTTGCAGGATGGTGAAAGCGGATTAGGAACCTGCCTCCTGGAGGATTGCTGGTGAAACTGCAAGAGGGGTGTGGAATCGGGATTCACGCTGGTCCCAATGCTGAGGGTTTGTATCCTCTGGCAAAATCCACTCCAATGTCACAAGTCAATGGTCTTTCATAGAAATGAAAGAAGCCACAGATTTAGCATTTTATTTTTTAAAAAAAGAACAACAAGCTAAGGGTGGAAACAAGGAGAAAGTGAGGACTGCTGATGCTAGAGATCACAATTGAGAGTGTGGTGCTGAAAAAGCACAGCAGGTCAGAAAGCATTGGAGGAGCAGAGGCCCTTCAGCAGAATGGCCTCATTCCTGATGAAGGCCTTACGCCTGAAATGTCGATTCTCCTGCTCCTTGGATGCTGCCTGACCGGCTGCACTTTTCCAGCAACACACTCTCAAAGGGTGGAAACAAGCAGATTGTGGACAGACCAAAAATGGAAGGTTTGTGACAGGGTGGAGGTTGTGAGTAATGACATGAAAGAAAGGATCAAGGTGCAATCCAAACAAACAAGCACCAGAAGATAAAGCCAAAGAAATGTAAATGTTTGGAGCAATTACTAGTGTCTGCAGTAGGAGAAATGGGGAGGGGACTAACTAGGAACTGAAGATGTGATACTCAGTGGTAAAACTGGTAGATAAGGTTCTGCTCTTCAAGCTTACACTTTGACTTTTTGCCCATTCAAAATGGTGAATAGTGGACTGTACAACTCTAAGGATACTTCATTGCTCTTCACAATGAGATGGTATTCCACAACACGACAGCTCGAAGTTAGATGATGACAGAAGCACCAGTTAAACCACCAGAGATTATGACCCCATTTCCATTGCTGGGTTGGATGCACAAGATCCAGAAAAATTCTGGCTCCTCAAACTTGATGTTTAAAAACAGCACCCCCCCCCCTCACTTTCAGCACTTTAGGAGGAGTCAGCCTGGATTGGAAGCCCGGTTATGTGACCTGGGAATGGAGAAGTTTCCATTCATTGAGAGTACAACGTTAAACATCTCTCCTTCTCTCATCTCCTCATGCTCTCCACTCTCCATGACAATACATCTCAACCTCTGCATCTTATAGCCACCTTCACAGACCCTCACACACCCTGCACAAACTGATTCCATCCTACCCATTCCCCCTTGGCCTCTTATACCACTGTGCCAATCTATCCATCTTCCATCTCCCTTCAAGCCCCATATGACCTTGTTATCCCCATGGTCCTTTATAACTCCTATGCCAATTCATTTACCCCCACCCATGCCCTCCCGTGCCAACTCACCTATACATTTAGGAGGCATGCTGACCGAAACTAAAGATCTTGGCATATTTACGATGCCATTATTGAAAACAATTCAAATCTTAAACAAAGGGAAACTTCTTCCATGTACAATGTCCAAACAAATCTCACCACCTCAAAAGGAGAGATACGATTCAAAAGAAAACTGAACTGTGGTCTCCTGAGGGTTGTCACCCAGAGTGTGGACATGATGGGCGTTAATAGAGAGGCAGTTTTGAGCAAAAGATATGATTCTCTTTCAACCTTCTAGAAATAGACAATAGCTAGTCTCTGTGTGCAGTTCACGTTCCACTGTGCTACAGTGTGAAAGGGCTCAGTTCAGAACTTCACACCACACGTGCAGGTAAAAAGAAGTACAGTCTCTCTCTGATTGCTGAATACTGGTTGTCAGCAAAACCACTGCTGGAGAAAACCGAACAAACTCATCTCAGCACATTACAGAACCGAGAGTAACCGATTGTGAAACTTGAAAGGGTTCAGAAAAGGTTTACAAGGATGTTGCCCAAGTCGGAGGGTTTGAGCTGTAGGGAGAGGCTGAATAGGCTGGGGCTGTTTTCCCTGAAGTGTCGGAGGCTGAGAGGTGACCTGACAGAGGTTTATAAAATCATGAGGGACGTGGATAGGGTGAAGAGCAAAGGACATTTTCCCCAGTGTAAGGGAAGTCCAAAACTCAAGGGCATAGGTTTAAGGTAAGAGAGGAACAATTTAAAAGAGACTTGAGGGTTAAATTTTTCACACAGTGGGTGGTGTGTGTATGGAATGAGCTGTCAGAGGAAATGGTGAAGGTTGGTACAATTACCACATTTAAAAGGCATCTGGATGGATATATGAAGAGGAGGAGTTTATGGGATATGGGCCAAGTGCTGGCAAATGGGACTGGATCAGTTTATGATTTAGCTTATTGTTGGAGATGTGAGGAAACAGAGGAGAGGGGTTTATATAGAGAAAAGAGGCTAGGCAATTTACTTGCTAATTTTTTAATTGGTTTACTGGATGAGGGCATTGTTAGCTAGGCCAGCATTTATTGGCTGTCCCTCATTAAGAGCCGGGTATATTGCTGTGGGTCTGGAGTCACATGTGGGCCAGACTAGGTGGGAGTGGCAGATTTCCATCCCTAGGGGGACATTGGTGAACCAGATGGGTTTTTCTGACAATCAAGAATGGTTTTGTGGTCATCGTTGAACTCTTGGTTCTGGATTTTTGTTGAATTCACATTTCACCATCTGCTGTGTGGGATTAAAACCTTGGTCTCTGCATTAAAAGTTCAGCGATGATACCACGAGGCCATTGCATCCCCTCGTTGTGGATCAGTTTAAACTAATGAGAGCAGGACCCCATTTGTCATTTAACCAGATAAGGTAGTGAAGGCTAAACCAGTTCTAGTATGTTAGACATAAGCAGGCAAAGGTGTATGTATTACTGTGGGATCACTGAGGTTGACAGGGAGTAACTGTTTCATTGGGGACGAGGGCATGAACGATGCAGTTAAGGGTAATGTAACAGATGCATTGGTGAGTGATATGCTTTGGTGTTATCAATAAGTTTATAAAATTGAGTTCAAACTAGGTTGATTAATATAAACTTCACAGGCCCCTGAAGAGTTAAATTGTGATGTCTATTTGTGTATGTGTGTGTACGTGTTTGTGAATGTGTGTGCGTGTGTGTGTGAGTGTGTGAGTGTGAATGTGTGTGCGTGTGTGTGTGAGTGTGAATGTGTGTGCGTGTGTGTGTGTGTGTGAGTGTGAATGTGTGTGCGTGTGTATGAGTGTGTGTGAGTGTGAATGTGTGTATGAATGTGTGGGAGTGTGTGAGTGTGTGTGTGTGAGTGAATGTGTGGGAGTGAGTGTATGAGTGAATATAAGTGTTGCGTGTGTGAATGAATGTGAGTGTGTGTGAGTGAATATGAGCATTGTGTGTGTGAGTGAAAGTGAGTGTGTGTGTGAGTGAATGTGAGTGTGAGTGAATGTGTGTGAGTGAATGTGTTTGTGTGATTGAGTGAGTGAGTGTGTGTGTGCGTGAGTGTGTGTTTGTGTGTGTATGTGAATGTGTGTGCATGTGAGTGAGTGTTTGTGTGAGAGAGAGTGTGTGAGTGAGTGTGACAGTGTGTGTGTGTGTGTGTGTGTGTGTGTGAGAGAGAGAGAGAGAAGACAGGGTGGTGGAGGTGGGGAGAGGGTGGTGGAGGTGGGGAGAGGGTGGTGGAGGTGGGGAGAGGGTGGTGGAGGTGGGGAGGGGGTGGTGGAGGTGGGGAGGGGGTGGTGGTGGAGGGGGAAGGGTGGTGGGAGTGAGGATTGCTCAGAGGAGGTATTCCACGGAACTCATTGGTTACTCTGAGCGTTTTGTGTTGCTGGCGTTGATGCAAGTGCTTTCTCGTTCTGGCAATCTGGAAGGCAGATAAAGCAGGGGGATTCTGACTTTGTGTCTTCACTGTCAAACACCTCAGTACAATGCAAGCAGAGGAATCTTCTTTTTGATCATTGGTCATTAACCAGAGGAAAATCTCCATTGTTGATTTCACAAATTAATAATTTGATAATTTACTTATTCACTGTTCTTCTCTAAGTGTTGTCACATCTGTAATTAGTCTCGTAATCTGAAGGCCTCAGCTAATGATCCAGAGACACGAGTTCACATCTCACCACAGCAACGGGGGAATCTAAATTGCATGCATTAAATCAATCTGGAATAAATAACAAGTCAGCATCAACCGTGGTGACCATGAAATCGCTAGTTTGTCATAAAGATTTGTCTAGCTGTTTTACTGTCTGTTAAGGAAATTGATATTTATACAGTCTGGACTGAGAGACTTCAGTCACTTACCAATGTGTTTGGCTCCTAACTGCTTCTGAAATGGTCTAGGAAACCATTCAACAGCTTGTTTTCGTATATCACTTTAATATAATAAAATGGCCTAAGGCATTTCACAGGTGTGTAACCAAGCAATATGTGACACTGCTCAATGTAAACTGTTATGTCAGATAGCGTAAGATATAATTAACTAAGTTAGTTTGAAGGAGCATCCTAAACTGGGAAGGAACGAACGAGATTGGAGAGGTTTAGGGAAGAAATTCTAAAACCGAAGGACTGATCATCAACCAGAGTGACTGAAATCATGGATAGTCATGAGGATAGAAGCACAGGATAGTGGAGTAAGAGATCGCAGAGAGGCCATTGAGGGATTTAAAAACTGTATATGCAAGTGAAACATGCTTTGGACAAAGTTTAGGCATGTCCCTGCCACACTAAATCATGTGATCAAAGTTAAAAATCTCCTTACACCAGGTTATAGCCCAACAGGTTTATTTGGAAGCACTAGCTTTCGGAGCGCTGCTCCTTCATCAGGTGGTCAGCACAATCACCAAATGTGTTGATGTGACAACTACCTGATGAAGGAGCAGCGCTCCGAAAGCTAGTGCTTCCAAATAAACCTGTTGGGCTATAACCTGGTGTTGTGTCATTTTTAACTTTGTATACCCCAGTCCAACACCGGCGTCTCCAAATCATTTGATCAAACTAAAGATCTGCAGCCCTGTCACATCCAGCTGTGAATGCTAGTGGATAATCAGGCAAGTAACTGAAGGAGGAGGTTTGACATATGTCTCATCCTCAATGATGCCTTGACTCACCTTGAGAGCAAAAGAATGCAGCCAGTGTACTGAGTGGATGATCAAACTCAGCTGCCTTCTGACATCGAGTAAAAAGTGAGGTCTGCAGATGCTGGAGATCAGAGCTGAAAATGTGTTGCTGGTTAAAGCGCAGCAGGTCAGGCAGCATCCAAGGAACAGGAAATTCGGGCATAAGCCCTTCATCCTGCCTCAGTTCTCTGCCACAGACAGTCACAGGCTGTGGCCAAAGCATTGTATGTTTCCAAGAAAGAGTTAAATATAGAATCGTGGAATCCCTACAGTGTGGAGACAGGGCATTTGGCTCATTGCTTTTATGCCAACTCTCCAAATAGTAAGGTTATATCCCATTTTTCATGGTTAGACCAACTGGCCTGTGTATCTTTTGGCTGTAGGGGGAGACTGGAGCGTCCTTACTGACACAGGGTTGGGGGGGGCAGAGTATGTGGGCTCCGTGTGGGGGGTTACCGAGGGGTGGGGTTGAACATGAGTCCCTTGCACTGTTCTAACCACTGAGCCACTGTGGAATTAATAGCTATGATGAGAAAGCAGGAATTGGATATTGAGATATATGATCAGCCATGATCAGATTGGATGGTGGAGCCGCTGAATGGGCCTAATGGCTAATTCCTGTTCCTATTTTCGATATTTTGTCCACCACATCTCCAGACAGTGCATTCCATTCTTTAACTATTAACCTGAAAGAAAAGGATTTTTTCTCCCATCATCAGGGGGAGGGTGAACAGCCAGAAGTCTTTGTGCACATCGGTACAAATGACATAGGCAGACCACGAAATAGGGCCCTACAAAACATGTATTGGGATTTAGGTAAGTGTTAAAAAGCTGGACCTCAAGTGAGCTCCGGATTATTCCCAGTGCTGTGCGCCAGTGAGGATAGAAATAGAAAGCTAGGCCAGATGAATACATGGCTGAGGAGCTAGTATAGGGGGAAGGGTCTTCAGTTCTTAGTTCATTGTTTTCTCTTCTAGGGTAGGGGTGACCTGTACAAGAGGGAAGGGGATATAATATCCTGGTGGAGAGATGTGCTAGTGTTATCCGGGATGGTTCAAACTAGTTTGGCGGGGTTTGGGGGGGTCTCTGAATAAGAAAGGGGCCTTAGAGAAGTCAGGGGAAAATACATTAGCCATTGAGAGCAAGTTTACTATTCAGGTTATCCAGGGGCACAGTCAAAGGAGGAAAAAGGTTTAAAGTGCTTTTACTTCAACGCACAAGTAAGGCAGATGAGTTCAGAGCATGGATTGGCTCTGGGGACTGGGATGTTATCACCATAACAGAAACATGGCTGAGAGAAGGGAGGGACCTGTGTTCCAGGGTACAAAAGCTACAGGCATGACAGAACTACAAGTAAGCGAGGAGGGGGAGTTGCCCTTTTGATAAAGGAGGTCATAACAGTGCTTAGAGAGTATACAGTAGTCCCCTCTGTTAGCAAGGGGGATACGTTCCAGTACCTACCATGGAAGTCCGTAACAATGTATATGAGCGAACTCATTCATTTCAATGGGAAACTTACCTTCCCGGCAGTCTCCTGGTCCCTGGTTCCCTATAATACGCTCAGGGTGCAGTAATCTGTGGGTAACTGAAATGGCTGAAAATTATTCCACAAATGTGGGGTCACTCTGTATCCTCAAGGAGTCATCAAATGAGGCAATACGGTTAGAACTTAGAAACAAGATGGGGATAGTCACTTTGTTGGGCTGTGTTAAAGACCCTCAAATAGCCAGCTGGTACTACAGGAGCAGATGTGGAGAGATGTTCCAAATATCTAGGATTATTAGAGTAGTACTAGTTGAGATTTTAATTTCCCCTGCATTGTCTGGACCACACAGAGTGTACAAAGGCCCAGACAGGATGGAATTTGTCAAATGTGTCCAAGAAAGTTTCTGAAATCAATATGTAGAGAGCCCTACTGGGAAGGTGCAATATTGGGACCCCTTTTCAGAGCACAAGGCTAGGAAAGTGACTGCAGTATTAGTTGGAGAGCACTTTGGGTCCAGTGACCATTATTCCTCTCTTAGGTTTAAAATAGTTATGAATAAAGATAGGACCAAGGTGCTAAGCTGGAGGAGGGCAAACTTTGGGGCCAGTAGGCAGCACCTAGCTTGGTTACTCACTGTTTTTGTGATTTAAACTCAAGGACTCCGAAAATCCTTTGATCTATAGATTTTTTGGAATCTTTCCCCATAAAATCCCGACTCAGGCGACTGACTGTGTGGAGTTTGCACGTTCTCCCCGTGTCTGCGTGGGTTTCCTCCGGGTGCTCCGGTTTCCTCCCACAGTCCAAAGATGTGCGGGTCAGGTGAATTGGCCATGCTAAATTGCCCGTAGTGTAAGGTTAGGGGTATGGGTGGGTTGCGCTTCGGCGGGTCGGTGTGGACTTGTTGGGCCGAAGGGCCTGTTTCCACACTGTAAGTAATCTAATCTAAAATAATATTTAGTTCGTCTGTTCTTCCGACCACACTGCATAGTGTCTCAGTTTTCCCAGGAGCTGACGAGCATATCATCATGCAAGATAGTTTTCCCAAAAATAAAACATTGTCACCATCATTCTTTCACATCAAATGGTAAATTTCCACTCAATTCTTCAGTCTTGGAGTGCTGCCAAGCATTTACAACAAGACCATTTCGCAACTATTGCTGCAGAAGCTGCATATGTTATTGTTTCAAAATTAAAGGTACTTCCGTTGGAAATGATTTTTTAAGTTCATAAATATTTCAAAGAATTGCTGGTGGGTTGTTATACTATTTATTGCTTCATTACCCTGTAGATACTAGAAGAGTATCAAAGGCTCAGCCGAACATGAAATCAATGTGAAGGTAAAAACCACTGCAACATAACTACAGTTAAATGCTCACAAACCGATACATAATAACATTGAAATCAGAAGTTTAACCATAATTATGAAAATGTTCCCAGCTGCACAGCAGGATTCCTGCGCGATTCAGAATTGTCTCACCTGGCATTCCTTACAGGAATGAAGGGCTCTGGCCCGAAACATCAATTCTCCTCCTCCTTGGATGCTACCTGACCTGCTGTGCTTTTCCAACAACACACTCTCGACTATAATTCCCAAATGTCTACACGTTTCATTAGGCTGAATGAATGTGAGCAGCTAACTGAGTGACTTAAAGAAGGATGTGAAAGTATTGGAGAGAGTGCAGAACGGTTTACCTGAATCATTCCAGGGATGACAAACTTCAGTTCTCAGAATGTAATGAAGAAATAGAGATCATTTTCCATGGACAGAAGAACGCTCAGAGGAGATAGAATCCCGACAGTGTGGAAACAGGCCCTTTGGCCCAACAAGTGCACACCTACCCTATTATCCGACATTTACCCCGACTAATGCACCTAGCCTACATGTCACTGAACACTATGGGCAATTTAGCCTGGTCAATCCTCCCATCCTGCACATCTTTGGACCTTGGGAGCAAACCAGAGGAAACACGCGGAGACACGGGGAGAATGTGTAAACTCTACACAGCTGAGGCTGGAATCGAACCTAGGTCCCTGGTGCTGTGAGGCAGCAGTGCTAACCACTGAGCAACCATGCCGCCCAAGATCAGACTGGGGGTTTTCAAAATCATGAGCAGTCTGGATACAGCAGATACGGAGAAATTATTTCCCGATTGTAAAATGAATAAAAGTAAGAGGCCATAGATTTAAAGTGATCTGCAAATGAAACAAGGGTGCACTGAGGAAAAACATTGTTCACTCGGCAAATATAGATCATTTTATTATAACGTTAACATGAACTTGCTGTAACACAATTGATGCACCGGGGATGCTGCTTCTAAAGCACAAACTTTGAAAATGTGTGTTGGCTGTAAAGTAATTACATCGCCAGTGATTTAAGTGCTGTTTCTAAAGCATGATTTTTCTTTAATGTGGAGTTGCACCAGAATACAGCCATTGTGTTATAGAAGAATTACATGTACTAAAGATCTGGAATGTACTGCCTGGAAATGTGTTGGAATTGAGACATTCAAGAGGACATTAGATGATTATCTGGCAAAAACAATATGCAATGGGGATTTGAGAAAAAGGTGATGATGATGATTGTTTCACAAACTGGTGCATTAACCAATGATTGAAATGGCTTCTTTCTGCATCGTAACAATTGTTCGATTGTGTGACATTGAATACAATATTTGTTTCACAATTAAAGATTCTTCCAGTAGAAATGATTCTTTAAGCTCGTAAACATTTCAAAGAATTGCTCGGGTTGTTATACTACTAATTGCTTCAATACCCTGTGAAAAGTATCAAACGCTCAGCAGAACATGAAATCAATGTTAAGATAAATCCATTGCAATGCAATTGAAGTTACATCCTCACAAACCAATACATTATGACACTGAAATTGCCAAGAGGTTTTAAACATAGTTGGGATCTCTAAAGCCCACCCAGGTAAATTACACGATTACGTGGCTGTGATTTCTGGGACCATCTTCCAATGGAGGATCCTGAGCAGCCCATCAACTCACAGGGATTGTCACAGGGAAGAGCACAGGAAACTTTTGTAGATGCCATGCCCTCTTTTATGTAGTATTAGCAACAATTTCCTGTTAAGTAGACTGAGGTTTAACATTCAAAGCCTCGAAAGGTAGTTACGGTGAGGGCTAAGGGTCTAAGATAAAGTCAGAAGTCACACAATACCAGGTTATAGTCCAACAGGTTTATTTGAAACGACAAGCTTTGGGAGCACTGCTCTTTAATCAGCTGAATTTTTTACCTTCAACACTTCAAGCTGATTGGGGACATGTGTTCACAGGTAAAGGGACAGCTGGGAAATGGGAAGCCTTCAAAAATGGGAGAACGAGAGTCCAGAGACAGCATATTCCTGTTGGGGTGAAAGGAAAAGCTGGTAGGTGGAAGGAAAGCTGGATGACTCAAGAATTTGAGGTTTTGGTTGAGAGAAAGACAGAGGAACATATGTCAGGTATAGGCAGCAGAGATAAAGTGAATCCTTAAAAAGAGTTTAAAGGTAGTAGGAGCATACTTATGAGGGAAACTAGGAGACCAAAAGGGGGAGCATGAGATAACTTTGGCAAATAGGGTTAAGGAGAATCCAAAGAGATTCTATAAATACATTAACAACAGAAAAGTAACTTGGGAGAGAGTAGGGACCCTCAAAAATCAGCTCACCAACTTTAAGGGCATTAAAATGGTCATTATTAAGCATATGGACAAGAATGGAATAATATAGGTTAGATGTGTTTCAAATTGGTTCCACATGTCAGCACATCATCGAGGGCTGAAGGGCCTGTACTGTGCTGTAATGTTCTATGTTCTATGTCCCATTTGTATCATTGATAGTCACAGGTGAGGTGCCGGAAGACTGGAGGTTGGCTAATGTGGTCCCACTGTTTAAGAAAGGTGGTAAAGACAAGCCAGGGAACTATAGACCAGTGAGCCTGACATTGATAGTGGGCAAACTGTTGGAGGGAATCCTCAGGGGCAGGATTTACATGTATTTGGAAAGGAAAGGACTAATTAGGGATAGTCAACATGGTTTTGTACATGGGAAATCATGTCTCACAAAATTGATTGAGATTTTTAAACAAGTAACAAAGAGGATGGATGAGGGCAGAGTGGTGGACATGATCTATATGGACTTAAATAATGTGGTTGAAAAGGTAACTAGGGAGAATGTAGCCATTTGGATACAGAATTGGCTCAAAGGTAGAAGACAGAGGGTGGTGGCAGAGAGTTACCTTTCAGACTGGAAGTCTGTGATCAGTGGTGTACCACAAGGATTGGTGCTGGGTCCACTGTTTTTGTCATTTATATAAATGATTTAGATGTGAACATAGGGGGCATAGTAAGTAGGTTTGCAGATGACACCAAAATTGGAGGTGTAGTAGATAGTGAAGAAGGTTACTTCAGAGTACAATAGGATCTTGATCAGATGGGCCAATGGACTGAGGAGTGGCAGATGGAATTTACTTTAGATTATTGTGAAGTGCTTCAATTTGGAAAGGCAAATCAGAGCAGGACTTATACATTGAATGGTAAGGTCCTTGGAGTGCAAGTACATAGTTCCTTGAAAGTGGAGTTGCAGGTATATAGGATAGTGAAGAAGGCGTTTGGTATGCTTTCCTTTATTGGTCAGAGCATTGAGTATAGGAGTTGAGATGGCATGTTGCAGCTGTAAAAGACATTGGTTAGGCCACTTTTGGAATATTGTGTCCAATTCTGGTCTCCCTGCTATGGGAAGGATGTTGTGAAATTTGAAAGGATTCAAAAATGATTTACAAGGATATTGCCAGGGTTGGAGGATTTGATTTATAGTGAGAGACTGAATAGGCTGGGACTGTTATCACTGGAACATCAGAGGCTGGGAGTGTGACCTTATAGAGGTTTATAAAATCATGAGGGGCATGGATAGGACAAATAGACAAAGTCTTTTCCCTGGGGTGGGGCAAAGGGAATAAGTTTAAGGTGAGAGAGGAAAGTTATAGAAGGGATGTGAGGTGCAACAGTTTTCACGCAGAGGGTGGTGTGTATATGGAATGAGCTGTCAGAGGAAGTGGTAGAGGCTGATATAATTGCAACATTTAAAAGGCATCTGGATGGGTATATGAATAGGAAGGGTTTAGAGCGATATAAGCCAGGTGCTGGCAAATGGGACTAGATTAGGTAAGGATATCTGGTCGGCATGGACAAGTTGGATCGAAGGGTCTGTTTCCGAGCTATGACTCTATAACATCGCCTGATGAAGGAGCAATGCTCTGAAAGCTTACGGTTACCAATAAACCTGTTGGATTATAACCTGGTGTCGTGTGACTTCTGACTTTTTCCTCCCCACTTCAACCTCTCATTTCCACATCATGTCTAAGACAAGAGGGACAGTGGCTCTTGTAGGTGAGTCAGTGAGAGCATAGGGAAGCAGGCGGGCGAGAGTTTGTAGCAAGTGAGGAGGTAGGATGGCTAGTGGCTAGGTGAGGAGGTAGGTAGGGTTGGAAGTGATTGGTTAATCAGAAGGTGAGGCAGCTGTTAGAAGGGGGCAAGGAGGGTTGTCAGCTCATGGAGGGGGAGGAAGTAAGTAATTTTGGCTGGGGTAAAAGTGTGATCAATTGGGAAATTTGTTGGGGATGGGTGAACGGAACAGTGAGGGGGTGGTTGGGTGGTAGTTGGTGTTGGTGGGGGAAATTGTATGGTCTGAGCATAGGCTGGGAATGGGGAATATTTTGGGGGATTATGGGCAGTCCATCTTGCTGTTTTGGGAGGCTAGTCAGGAGTGAGGTCAGTTGTGAAATGAGTTTAATCCATCTGACATTTGCTGGGCCACGATCCAGGGAAGTAAGCCCAGACTTGCTTTCGGGTAGATGAGGACTTGGTGGTATTATCATTGCAAAACTATTGATCCAGATACTCAGGCAATGTTCCGGAGACCCAGGTTCAAATGGCAGATAGTGGGATTTGAATTCATTAATAAACTGGAAACTAATGTGATGATGACCATGAAACCATTGATTGTCAATAAAACACCTATCTGGTTTACTACTGTCCTTTAGGGAAGGAAATTTGCCATAATTACCCAGTTTGACCCACATGTGACTCCAGACTCATACAATGTGGTTGACCCTTGACAGCCTTCTGTGCAATTAGAGATAGGCAATAATGCTGATTAAGCCAGTGATGCTGTCATCCCATGAACAAATAATAAAAAGGAAACTCTTAAGTCTATGACTCTACTTCAGAGTTGAAGACTTTTTTAGGAGGAATCTGGATAGAGAGTAATTATCTGTCAGACGTCTAACCTTCCTGGACATGTCCCACATCTTCAGTGTCAGGATATTGGAGGGGCTGCAATGCATATAGAGTCATAGAGATGTACAGCACAGAAACAGACCCCTCAATCCAACTCGTCCATGTTGACCAGATATCCCAGCCTAATCTAGTCCCACCTGCCAGCATCCAGCCCATATTCCTCCAAACCCTTCCTATTCATATAGGAGAAAGAGACGACTGCAGATGCTGGAAATCAGAGTCGAGAGTGTGGTGCTGGGAAAGCACAGCAAGTCAGGCAGCATCCGAGGAGCGGGAGAATCGATGTTTCGGGTATAAGCCTGCTGAAGGGCTTATGCCCGAAACATGGATTCTCCTCCTCCTTGGATGCTGCCTGACCAGCTGTGCTTTCCCAGTACCACACTCTTGACTCCGACCTCCTATTCATATACCCATCCAGGTGCCTTTGCCATATGCAAGTTCTCTGACTATCCAGAGTTTTGAAGACCCGGGCCATCGTTTCAAGCTGGCGAACATTGGTCAGAACTTGCTGAGATGCTTGGAAAGTAGAAGGCTTGCCTTAAACAAGCTAGAATCACTCATTTTGCAAAAGCAGCCTCGAGACAAGCAATGAAGGAAAAGTGCAAAATTAAATGGGGGTCAATAGCTTCAATGAAACTCTTCGGACTGTACAGGTCTGTAAACTATTTCATCGGGAACAATTCAAAACATTTGGAGTGTGGGAAAGAGAAGAGGGTAAGGAAAAGGAGAATGGAAGGTTAGGATCAACTCGGAGTCAGAAGAGATTAGCTGACAAAAAATAAACTGGTGCTGGCAGAAATGACAGAGGATGATCTCTCAGGATGGAAGCCCATATGTTGTGGATGGGAGATAAGTGGTGACAACAATAAGAAATGCAGACTTGCCTCAAGCAATGGCTGCACTGAGAGCTCTGGGAAAGGAACAATGAAGCCTCACAATGAGGTGTCTTCTGAGTAAGGGCGTGCTCACTGATATGTTGAAGATGTACACATTGAGGTTAGTCTTCAGCTCAGGTGTGGGAGGAAGCTTTACAAAGACTTTCAACAATTCAGAGATCCTATACACACTTCTCATAATCTTTAAAGGTTGTGACTCAGTCAACCTGTAAAATGTTTGAGCACTTTTGAAATAAATGTGAAAGCGTGTTGGAAGTCCACAATGAGATGAGCTAAGTAGATTTAAAGTTATTTGCTGAATGGCATTGAAAATAATTCAAATTTTTCAGAAAACTCATTTTTTTAAAGACTTTCAAAATGGACTCTGAGGTTCACCTCACCTTTTAGAACATAGACCATAGAACAATACAGCGCAGAACAGGCCCTTTGGCCCTCGATGTTGAGCCGACCTGTGAACTATTCTCAGCTCGTCCCCCTGCACTATCCCAAAATCATCCATGTGTTTAAATCTCCCTAATGTGGCTGAGTTGACTACATTAGCAGGTAGGGCATTCCACGCCCTTACCACTCTCTGCATAAAGATAGATTTAAGACGTCTGTCTTAAATCTATTACCCTTCAATTTGTAATTATGCCCCCCTCATACAAGCTGACATCATCATCCTAGGAAAAAGACTTTCACTGTCTACCCTGTCTAATCCTCTGACCATCTTGTATGTCTCTATCCAATCCCCTCAAAACAAAATATGTTTTGTCAAAAGCTTCTGGAAAGTTCCAACTGGATTATAAATGAACATGTTTGAACGTCGCTCCTGACAAAGTTGGCCCCAGCTGTTGTCAAGGCCAAGCCCTAGATCACGAGGATAATGAGGTAGAATTAAAGGGCACTTGGCCTGCAGATTGAAACACTGTAAACATCATTTGGCAGCTTGTCCAGCCCACACAACATAGTTACTGTCTCTGTCTGCCTGCCAAAGACATAGAAAAGCCAAAGCCGGCTGCCAAACTACAAAAACAACACTGGAAAACATTTCAAAACAACTTCCAAGAAAGGCAATAGCTTCAACTCCTGACAGACAGAAGCAACTCATAATTTAGAAGACAGAACTGTACAGCACAGGCACTAATTCATTAGCTCATTATGTCTGCAATAACCATGATGCCATTCTAAAAAAATCCTATCTGCCCACACATGATCTGTATCCCTCTATTCCCTGCTTGTTCATGTGCCTGTCTTAATGCCACTTTCACTTTGCTCCTGATCTGCTTCTACCACCTCCCCGGCAGCACATTTCAGGCACATACCTGGAGGAGGAGGCTCCACAAATATCCCCATCCTCAATGATGGAAGAGCCCAGCACTCCAGTGCAAAAGATAAGGCTGAAGGATGTGCAGCAATCTTCAGCCAGAAGTGCCGAGTAGATAATCCATCACAACCTCCTCCAGAGGTCTCCAGAATCACAGATCCCAGTCCTCAGTCAATTTGATTCACTCCTCATGGGATCAAGAGGTTGGCGACACTTGATACTGTAAAGGCTATGGGCCTTGACAACATTCCGGCAATAGTTCTGAAGACTTGTGCTCCAGAACCTGCCACTCCCCTAGCCAAGTTGTTCCAGTATTGTTACAACACTGGCATCTACCCAACAATGTGGAAAATTGCCCAGGTATGTCCTGGACATAAAAAGCTGGACAAATCCAATCTGGCTAATTACTGCCCCATCAGTCTACTCTTGATCGTCAGTAAAGTGATGGAAGGTGTCATCAACAATGCTACCAAGCAGCACCTGCTCAATAATAACCTGCTTAGTGACGCCCACTGCTAGGGTTCTGCTAGAGCCACTTAGCTCCTGACTCCATCATAACCTTGGTTCAAGCATGAACAAAAGAGATGAATTCCAGAGGGAAGGTGAGAGTGACAGCCCTTTACATCAAGGCTTCATTCGACCGATGTGGCGTCAAGGAGTCCTCGCAAAACTGGAATCAATGTGTATCAGGGGCAAATTCTTCAGTGGTTTGAGTCATACATGACACATAGGAAGATGGTCATGATGATTGGAGGTCAATCTTCTCAGCTCCAGGACATCTCTGGGGTAGTGTCCTCGGCCCAACCACGTTCAGCTGCTTCATCAACAACCTTCTCTCCATCATAAGGTCAGAGGTGGGGATGTTCGCTGATGATTACACAATGTTCAGCACCTCCATTCGCAACTCCTCAGATACTGAAGTAGTCCATGTTTAAATGTAACAAGGTCTGGACAATATCCAAGCTTGGGCTGACAAGTGGCAATAACATTCATGCCACGCAAATGCCAGGCAATGACCATCTCCAAAAAGTAACAATCTAAGCGTTGCCTCTTGATACTCTACATTGTTACAATCACTGAATGCCCTAATATTAAGATCCCCCTTTCAGTTCCCATTGATCAGAAACTTAACTGGATTCACCACATAAATACAGTGGCTAGAATTATGGTCTAGAAGCAAGGAAAACTGCAGTGAGTAACTCACCTCCTGACTCCCCAAAGCATGCCCACTATCTACAAGGCACAAGTCAGGAGTGGGATGGAATACTCCCCACTTTAATGGATGGGTGCAGCTCCAATAACACTCAAGAAGCTTGACACCATCCAGGACAAAGCAGCCACTTGACAAAGCATCTATTCCCCCCACCAGTGACACTCAGTAACAGTGGTGTGTACTTTGTACAAGATGCATTGCAGAAATTCACCAAAAATCTTCAGACAGCACCTTCTAAACACACAACCACTTATAACAAGAAGGACAAGGGCAGCAGCTTCATTGGAATGCCACCACCTGCAAGCTCCCCTCCAAGTTACTCACCATCCTGACTTGGAAATATATCATCATTCCTTCATTGTCATTGGGTCAAAATTCTGGAATTCTCCCCTTAAGGCATTGTCAGTCAATCTACAGCACGGGAGCGGATCAAGAAGGCAGCACACCACCACTTCCTCAAGGGGCAAATAGGGACGGGCAGGAAATGCTGGCCCAGTCAGTGATGCCTATGTCCAACAAGCAAGTAAAAAAAAGTCCTTGGTGTAAAAAGACTTCCTTTCATATCCCCTTTAATGTTTCCCCTTCTCACGTTAAAATTATGTCCCCTAGTATTTGCGACTTCCATCTTCAGTAAAAGACTTTCACTATCCAACCTATCCATGCCTCTCATCATTTTATATACTTCTTTTGGGTCGCCCTTCAGCCTCTGATGCTCTAGCAAAAACAATCCAAGTTTGTCCAACCTATCCTTATCGCTAATACACTTCAATCCAGACAACATCCTAAGAAACCTCTTTTGCACCCTTTCCAAAGCCTCCTTGCTATAATGTGCTGACCAGAACCGAACACAATATTCCAAATGTAGCCTAACTATAGTTTTATACAGTTGCAACATGACGTGCCAACGTTTACACTCAATGGCCTGACTGACGAGAGTAAGCATGCCATATGTCTTCTTTGTCATCTTATCCACTTGTGTTGTCCATTTCAGGGAGCTATGGACTTGTACCCCAAGATCCCTCTTTATATCAATGCTTCTAAGTGTCCTGCCATTTACTGTATACTTTCCTATTGCGTTTGACCTTCCAAAATGCATCACCTTGCATTTGTCTAGATTAAAATTCATCTGCCATTCCTCCATCCAACTTTCCAACTGATCTGTGTCCTGCTGAATACTTTGACACCCCTATTCCACCAGTTACAGTTTACCAAGGAGCCATACCCCAACTCTGTTTTTTAGATTGGATTAGATTACTTACAGTGTGGAAACAGGACCTTCGGCCCAACAAGTCCACACTGACCCGTCGAAGCGCAACCCACCCAGACCCATTCCCCTATACCTTACACTAGGGGCAATTTAGCACAGCCAATTTACCTAACCTACACATTTTTGGACTGCGGGAGGAAACTGGAACACACGGAGGAAACCCATGCAGACACGGGAAGAATGTGCAAACTCCACACAGTCAATCGCCTGAGGTGGGAATTGAACTCGGGTTGCTGGTGCTGTGAGGCAGCAGTGCTAATCACTGTGCCACCGTGCCGCCCACTTTTTGTTAGATAATCCTCTGTCCACAATTAACATATTCATCTCATCTGCTTTGTGTGCTCCTTTGCTTCAGCGAGCAAGTAAGTGTTTTTCTAATCTTCGTCCAATTTTCATGTCGTCTGCAAACTCCAGTCAGAAAAACACCTCTCACAACTACTCTCTGTCGTCTATGGCAAAGCCAACTTTGTATATAACTTAGTGACTCACCATGAATCCCATGTGACCTAATCTTCTGTATCAGCCTACCTTGGGGAAGCCTTGCTATGTAGACAGTATCCACTGCCCTATCCTCATCAATCAACTTCATCACTTCCTCAAAAAACTCAAACAAATGTGTGATACAAGACCTTCCCTTTACAAAGCCATGCTGACTACCCCTAGTAAGGCCATTATTCTACAAATCCAAGCAAAACCTGTCCCTCAGAGACTTCTTGAATAATTTCCCTATCACTGACGTAAGGCTCAATGCCCTATAATTTCCTGGATTATCCCTGTTGTTCTTCTTAAACAAAGGAACAACACTGGCTCTTCTCCTGTCTTCTGGGACCTTGGCTAGCAGTAATAAGAATACAAAGATCTCTGTCAAGGCCCCATCAATCTCCTCCCTTGCCTCCTTTAGTATCCTACAATGGATGCCTTAAGATCTGGGGACTTATCTACCTTAATATTTCTCAAAGCACCCAACACCTCTCCTTTTTAATATCGACGAGACCCAGAATACCTTTCCCTAATCTTCCCATCATCCACATCCTTTTTGTTATTGATGTGACGTACTGATTAAGGACCTCACCCACTTCCTCGGGCTCCTTGCATAAATTCCCTCCATTGTTCTTGAGTGAACATACCCCTTTCCTCGCTACCTTCTTGCTGCTTACAGCTATATAATGTGCCTTGAGATTCTCTTTGACCCCACTTGCTACTCTGCTGCAATAACTTTGGAGGCCAAACCTCCCTCGCCTGCACAACCAGAGAAGTAACACCTCTCCCTTCTCCTTTTCCTTGTTCCAACTACTTAGCTCACTAATGAAAGCAATCTCAGGCAATTAGCAGTGGAGGCATCACAGTTGCTGAGTCAATCCCTCAATTTCAGGTCTCCTCTTCAGAAAAGGCAACATCTCGACTTTGCAATAGTAGGCCTGCATTAGGCAGTAGACGCTGAACTTGATTCGATTTTGTAAATATTATTTTTACGTTCATTTGTTTTCACGTTTGTGTGTGTGAGTGATTAACTTAGGTTATTTAATAACCTCCAAAGTAAGGGTATTGAATAAGCTAACCTTCCTTTTTGGATTATTTAAAATTAATGCATTCACTCCCGGGGATACAACGAATCCAAGTACAATGATCATTGTAGAAACAAATCCGTCTGTGGTGTTAGGAAAACATTTACTTGCTCACTGAAGCAAGAGAGCACACAAAGCAGATGAGGTGAATATGTTAGTTGTGAACAGAGGATTGTCTCACAAAAAGAAAACAGAGTTGGGGTATGGCTCCTTTTCAGAGTGGTAAACTATAACTAGTGGAGTGCAACAGGGACCAGTGCTGGACCTTCAACTATTTACAGGACATTATCAATGGGTTGGATGAAGAGAAAGGCTGCATTGAAAAATAGGTTGGAAAATAAGTTGTGAGGCAGATACAAAGACTCTGGAAAAGGATACAAATTGACTGAGTGAATAAACAAAAATTTGACAGATACAGTATAATGTGAAAAAACATGAGTTGTCCACTTTGGCACAAAGAAGAGAAAAGCAGAATATGATCTACTTCAGGTTTCTACTGCAGAGAAGAATCTGAGAGGCCTCATTCATGAATTGCAAAAGTTTAGTGTAGACATATGGAATGTTGCAAGGTGGATGGAGACTAAAACTTGACAAGTCTTGCTACAATCATACATGGCATTGGTGAGACCACTCCAATTTGATATCATGTGCAAATTTAGTTCCTTAAGGAAGTATATACTTGGATTGGAAGTTATTCAGAGAAGGTTCATGAGGTTGATTCATAGAATGAAATGTTTGCTTATGAAGGCGGGCATAAACCGCCCTGTGTTTACCATGGAGCAAGGCCCACATCGGGAAAACCAGCCATATCCATTTTAAGCCAGCAGTATCCATTTTAAGACAGCAGCTGCCATCCCGACCACGTGATCGGGAGAAGGGGACCCAAAGACAGATCCAAATACACACCAGACCAGACATTAGTCATGACTCTAGACAATGGTCATGACTCACAGATCGAAACCCACCTTATAATCTCGTCAAGACTCCAACTGACACACACCCATAACCTGATCATGCAAAACAGTCCTACACAAAAGGATGAACCTAACACTTTGGAATTAACAAAGGGGGGTGCTAGCCTCCAGCCCTCACGGAGAGACAAGCAGATAGCACCCGGACCCATTCACATAAAGATAAACAACACACCTGTTGTGTATGCTGCCGACTCTCCGAGGACAGCAGGAAGCCTGACATTCACACATACTCCAGCCATGAGTACCACCATTCACACTCATTCATACCCAATCTCCTACATCCTGACTCATGAAGTATATAACTTGTAACATCGTACGGAAAACGTTAGAGCAATCGAGATTCAAACCTCGGTTGGTCTCCGCCGGCGTTACATACTTTAATAAAGTTACTGATTGTCGAACCACACTCTGGACTCGGACTGAGGTCATTTCATCCGCGCTAACAATTGGGGGCTTCGTCCTGGTTAACGATGGCTGCTGGACCCCTGCAACGGCACTGGGTGAGTATCTTTACTCTTTTACTTGCCGTGTAAAAGTGTCCCAGTGCCCCGCAGGGGACTTCAGTCCCGGCCGTTATCTGAACCTGTGAACAGAGTGGGGTCCGGCTGTCAGGTAACGACAGAGTACTCTTTAAAAGTGTGTGTGTGTGCCTGGGTGAGTGATCCTTCGCGGGTGGGCGATTGGGGTTGCGACACACTGGTAAAGATGTGCACGAGACTGTTTTGATTTTCGTTTACTGTCATTTATTGTTGACGTGTTCCAGTGACTGAGGGACTGAATTTCCCTGGACCGACGACTTTAAGTACGAGACCCGAACAGATTGACCCCCTGTGTAAAACACCGACAAACAAAGCCTTCCTGGATAACCTCTGCGGTGGGAATTCAGGGATCCCATTGTACGTTGAGCCCGGTTTTTATTTTTGCGCCATTCCTTGAGTCCGAGGTAGGGTCTGGAAAGCCTACGCGCGTGACAAGACGGGAAGTCCTCCAAACCAGCCCGACGAGCGGAGCCTCTGGGCCAAGTGTTCGCCCATTGCCTCCGCAGTCCCGGGTGGTGGCCTCTGTGGGATTAGCCCGGAGAGGTCTGAGTTCACGCCCACCCCCGCACGCGGGCCCCTGGTTCACGCCTGGTGCCGGCGGGTACACACGGCCGCTGAACTTCAGACGGTGAGAGAAAGACTCACTTTTTTTTAGGTCGCACGCCCTGGTACAGGCCCGCGCCTCGCCCTTTTAATTTCATTTTTGTTTTTTTAGTGGTCTGCGCTCACGCTGTTTCCCCCCTTGCACGCGGGCCCCTGGTTCATGCCCGGTTTTCGCGTTAGGCGTTGGGCATTAGGCGGTGAGAGTGAGACTCACAGTAACCCGGGGTCGCGCGATCGGGTATAGACACGCGCCCCGTTTGTACCTAACCCACACCTGCCTTCGTCGACCCGGAGGGCTGGGGTTGGATTTCAGGGAGTGGGCTCCCCGACTGGGAGGTGAATAAGTTAGCGCCAATTACATCTCTTGCGCTCCTACGCTGGTAGCTCTGTTATTTTCAAGTCCTCTTCCAATTACGCCCGCTGCGCCACCTCCCCCCTCCACTCCATGGGCGATTTAGAATGGCGGCCAGAAGGCTCCCTTACTCATTTCATAGCCGACAAGAATAAAAAGGTCATCAAGGCTATGCTCCGATCGGGCTGGCGGCCCGCCGATCCGCTGGATGTCCAGCGGGAGTGGTGGGCCCGCCAGAAAAGGGATAAATACGAGAAAGCCTGCGTCCTTGTGCTTCAGGCACATGTTGGGTTCGCTAGCAGATAAGCAGAAACAGGCCTCAGAACACCTCGAAGCCCAGGCGCTTGCCAACCGTACAATCCTATCGACATTATCTGAGCCTCCAAGCGCCTTGCCGTCCCCCACCTGGGACTGGGAGGGGCTAGTGGACAACACAGGCCCCCGGGAATCACATGCGAGCCACGCCGGTTAAAGTAGAATATACCCCCGGAGGTGGGGAGAGGGGGAGCCAATGTCCCAAACCCACAACCCCCGCCTTAAAATAACATTCGTCTCCTTAACCCCAGGTGATACCATGAAACTCCTGGACAGGCTCCCCATCCTTAAGCCCCGCCTCAACAATACTGAATTTTGGCAGCGGCTTAGGGAGATGCAAATCTGGCACAACCTCCACAACAGGGACGTGGCCGGTCTGGTCCGGACCAAACTCCCGGAGAACCCGTGGTCCAGGCTCCAACCCGCGGACCCGACTGGGTCCTGGTGCGCCGACCTCAGCGACAGCCGTCGCGAGCAGGAGGCCGCCCTTGCGGACTTTAAGGCCGACGTCAGCGAGGCTCTCGGCCACACGCCGGCCGACTGGAACGCCATTGTGGCCGTCACCCAGAAACCCGGCGAGGGTGCTCAGCAATATGGGGTCCGTAAGTTCGAGGCCTTCCAGGCGCGTAGAGGGATCCCCGATGCTGACAGGCAGAACCCCGCATTTATCCAGCTATATAAGGACGGGTTAGGTCCCACACACCAGGCTGTCCTCCGGACAGGCCTGGTACCCTACGTCTCTTTCACGGAGCTCGAGAATTGGGCCACGTCCCTCGATAACCAAGCCCCGGCCACCGTTGCGGCACTTTCGACTCCCAAGCCGATCGTTTGCTACCGCTGCAGACAGACGGGTCACTACAAGGTTAACTGCCCGCTCTCCTTCCGACACCCCGGAGACCCCAACTTGGGAGGGGGCGGCCCCGGCCAGTGCAGGGACAACCCGGGTCAGCACCGGGGCCGTTCCCCACCGCGGCATGCCCACCGTCGGCGCCCCTCGCGCCGCAGTAAACAGGGAACCCCCGAGCAGGGAACCAACGGCGACCCATGGCCACAAAAACCCCACAAACCCCGCAGCCCTAGCCCGAAGCCTTCTGCCCCCCCGACAGGGATCAGCTCAGTCGCGGGCAGCTGCTCGAGCTCTTACAGCTACTCGCCCGGCGTAAGGACTGAGCAGCGTTGGCCCCCGCCGAGGGAGCCGATCCCCGTATCTGGGTTTCTGCATCGCTTGGGGGCTGCCGATGCAACATTTTGATAGATATGGGGACGTCAATCTCCCTCACCGATCCCGACCTCCCCTCCACCCATCACTCCATTTCCATCACGGGGTGTGGGGGGAAGCTCGGTTGTGGCCCGCCGTAGCGAGGCCACCCTCCTGGAGATCGATGACATTCTACTCCCCGTCCACTTCTGGGTTTGCCCGAACTGGGAAGGGACGATCCTGGGCATTGACCTGCTGGGCGAACTGGGAGCGGTGGTGGACGTGTTCCACCGGCGCCTCCTATGGACATCCCGCAAATCCCATAAGAGCGCCCTTGAAGGTAGATGGGTCCCCACTAGATCCGTCACTGCACTCGCGCCCTGCGTCCCTATCGCCCGGGACTGGACCGGAGACGGCGCCTTCGGAACAGTCTGCCAGTTGGTCCTGGAGGTCTGGGCCACGAGCAAACAGGACTGCGGCCTTGTCCGTGCCCCTCCCGAGCGGATACTCGGCCCTGTACATCCCCTGCACCGACAGTACCCGATCAAACCCGAGGCGCTGCGCGCCACAGAGACCATTGTGGCCGAACTCATCAGCCGCGGTGTCTTGCGACCCGCGGTGTCCACCACCAACTCCCCCATATGGCCAGTCCATAAGCCGGATGGGAGCTATCGGCTCATCATCGATTATACGGCACTTAACTGAGTCACACCCAAAGAGCACCCCATTGTTGCCAGCCCGTCCACCATCTTTAACGGCCTAGAGCCTTCCCACCGGATCTTGACGGTCCTGGACGTGGCAAACGGCTTCTGGTCCATCCCGCTGCACCCTGACTCTCAGGACAAGTTTGCCTTCACACTGTGAGACAGGCAATACACATGGGCCCGGCTGCCACAAGGCTTTCACAACAGCCCCAACATTTTCCACAGGGTCATGAGTCGGACTCTCCAGGAATGCGACTTATCCCCATTCTCTAGCACCCTCTTACAGTACGTGGACGACCTCCTGATCGCGTCCACGGACGCGCGCTCCCACCTGGGAGCCCTGACCACCGTCCTGCGCACCCTCACCCGGGCAGGTTTTAAAATCAGCCCCACAACGGCCCAGATTGGCCTGGCCACAGTCCGATACCTGGGCCACGACATCAGCCAGGGCAGCAAGACCCTGCCTCCCGATCGTAAGTCGGCCATCACCGACATGCCACGGCCAGACACGGTCAGGGGAATCCGCCAAGTTATGGGCCTTTTCAACTACTGCCGCGCCTTCATAGCGCATTTCGCCACCATCGCTGAGCCCATCCAGGGCCAGGTAAAGGGGGGTAGGCCCGGGGCAGAGAGGGTGGAATGGGGCCCCGAGCAAGACGATGCCTACTCCAAGCTAAAAACCCACCTCCTCAGTGCCCCGGCCCTGCGCCTTCCCGACCTCTCTAAGCCCTTTCACTTCTTCTATAGCCTGGAAGGGGGGTTCTATAGCGCCGTGGTCACCCAACTCTCGGGGGACCGCATGAAGCCCGTAGGGTACTACTCTACTAAGGAGTCCCCGGTCGTGAGGGGGATGCACCGCTGCGTGGCCGCACTTGACTGCGCCGCGTGGGCGGTCCGTGTTGGCGAGCCGGTCGCCATGTCCGGTCAGATTATCCTGCACACCGGACACACTATAGTGGAGCTCCTGAATACAGGACGCCTCTGAACCATCTCTGACGCCCGTAGGGCAACCTGGGAGGCAGTCCTCCTCCCCCGGGACCAATCCATTAGAATAGTCAGGGACACGGGAACGAACCCCGCGGAAGGGATTATAGCTGTTGGGGAACCCCACCACTGCCAGGCCGTCATGGATTCGGCTGAGGAGGACTACGTTGCCGATAGTCCTATCTCGGACCCCGAACTGGTCCTATATGTTGACGGCTCACGCCAGTTGGTTGAGGGGTCCTACCGGACGGGTTGGGCAGTGGTCAACGACACCGGGGCCACCCGAGAACAGGGGACATTAGACGGCGATACCTCAGCCCAAGTCGCGGAGCTGGTCGCCCTCACAGCAGCGCTCCGCATGGGGGCGGGCAAGCGGGTGAATATTTTCACCGACAGCCAGTACGCTTTTGGGGTAGTCCATGACTACATGACAGCGTGGAGCCGCCGGGGTTTCGTCACGGCCGGGGGCGGCCAGATAAAACACGAGAACACAGTCCGTAACTTGGTGGTGGCAGCGCGCCTTCCCCTGCTCGCGGCCGTTGTAAAAATCAAGGCGCACCAGCGGGTCACCACCGCTGAACAGTTAGGGAACCATTGGGCTGACCAGGCCACCAAAGCCACCGCAGGTGCCCCTCTACCCCCCGTACGCGCTGCGCCTGTGAATGAAGTCCAGGACGTTAACGTCCTGGATGTCCAGAATGGCGCTCAACCTGAGGAAAGGGAGGACTGGAGGGCAAGGGGCACGCTCCCCGGCCCCGATGGGGTATGGTGCCACGACGGCAAGGTAGTGGCCCCCGCAGCCATCAGAACAACCCTGGTACAACTACATCACGAGCCCGACCACGCAGGCCGGGAGGGGACCCTCGCGAGGCTGCAGACCGACTGGTGGTGGCCCGGACTTGGCCGCGACGTGGCCAAGCATTGCCGCCGGTGCATTGTCTGCGCCCAACACAACCCAGGGAGGCCCTTGCGCATTCCTATGGCCCACCAACCACGGCCCAAGGGGCCCTGGGAGAACCTCCAGGTCGACTTCACGGGACCCTTGCCCCCCAGCCGCTGCAAGAAGTACTGCCTGGTCATAGTCGACCACTTCACGTGCTGTATAGAGGCTTTCCCGACACAGGACTGCACATCAGCCACTGTGGCCAGATTCCTGGCATTCGACATCTTTCTGCGACGGGGGGTCCCCCTCCAGATTGACTCCGACCAGGGAACACATTTCACGGGACGCACGATGAAACTGGCCTGCCGCCTCCTGGGTATCAGGCAGGGCTTCCATGTCCCCTTCCACCCCCAGAGTTCGGGCATGGTCGAACGCATGAACCGGACCCTCAAACTGGCGATCGCAAAGGCGATCGCCGAGACTGGTCAGGGCTGGGTGGACGTCCTGCCCTGCATTCTGATGCACCTCAGAGCCACCCCGGGCCGTTCCACTGGCCTCACTCCCTTCAAACTCATGACTGGCAGGGCCATGCGACTACCCAAGATCGTCATCGAAGGGGGTGAGAACATGGCCCCACTTAGGGATAGGATGGCCTATTACATTAGACAACTAGACGCGCAGCTGCGGGCCCTCAGACAGACTGCCCGCGATCAACAGGACATCAGGGACCAAACGAAACAGCAGCAACAACCGCCTCCCCAACCCCTCCCGGGCGTTGGGGACAAAGTCCTGGTCCGGGCCGCCCCCGACCGGCCCGGCTTCGCCCCTCGGTGGCTGGGGCCACACGAGATCATCCTCACCAGCGACACCTGCGCCTGCATCGATATGAAGGGGAAGGGCAGGTGGAAACATTGGTCCCAACTTAAACCTTTCCCCCAGGGCCCGACTGGACGGACGACAAAGACTTAGACAGTGGTCCCCGTCCCTAACCACACGGGGCCAATGTGTGGAGTGGCCGGAACATCGGCCCAGCCACCTGACTGGCCACCACCACCGACTTATCCCCCCACTCACCCGCACTCCCCCGTCATGCCTGACGGGATTTTAACACTTTCTCCCCTTACAACAACAGTGGTAGACCGGTCCGGGAGTGGGGGAGGGGGGTGGCCGCAGAATACATGTACGTTTACTAATCATACACCCTGAAGAGGGTGTCTCTCTCTCTCTCTCCCTTCCTCTTTTCTTTCACAGATCATGTCCCACTGGTGCACCGTCCTCCACATCCTCCTCTTTGCCATAGGACTTATACCCTCTTCCTCCAGAGCTCCAGACAACTTCTCCGCCATGGCGTTGCCTTCAACTCATCCACTGCCATCTGCATCCCTGCGAGGGATAAGCCTGACGAGGTCAACACATTTTTCAACGCCTGGCTGGAGGTCCTCCTGGATATACAGACAATCTGCCTACTCTGCACATCAGAGCGCGACCCACGACCCACCTGCCTACGACGTGCAGACGCTATGGACCTGGGGGGGGTGCATGTTTGGAACGATGTGCGTTATGCCAGACGACCTCGCCTCAGCCCCGGCCTTCGACGCGTTCACGATACGGGGATCTGTCCGTTTGCGGTTACTATGAGCCGACCAACGCCACCCCACAACCACACCACCAACAACCACGACTCCCGAGATACTGCCGTGCCCCTCTCTGAGGCCAGGGCCCGCGGGGGGACTGGTACTATGGGAGGAGGGGGAAGTCCTTTATGATAACGTCCGACACGAGGTCGTGCCCGTGCTGGTCAATATATCGGGCATCCGGGTACCGGAATATTGCACAGCACAGGTACGCAGCCTATACACCATGATGGGGAAAGAGGTGATAGAGAGGGCGATAGCTGCCATGAACCCACTACCGAACCGACATACACAACACATAACGACGCAGACGGGACATTATCAGTGACGCCCTCACAGGACTCAACACAGGAGCATCCGTGGTAAACTCCCTAGATATCCAGGGCCTTAACGAGAATGTCGAACAGCTAAAAGGGGTGATGAGAGACCTGTTAGCAAGATCCCTCACACACCAGGCAGAACAGGCATTTCTGGGGGAAGAGGGAGCACACATTCAGCTCGACGGCATTGCAGTCCTGGAGACACACGCCCACACCATCAACCGCCTTATTGATCGGGAAAGGGAGAACACGGCTCACATTCAGGAGGGGCAGCTGTGCCATGCGTATGGCCTGTGGATGGTAGCCCAGATCCGACACAACCTGGATCAAATACAAAGGGGGGAGGTGCCCGACTGGATCGATAGCACCAAACTGGCCTCGACTCGCAGGATGCTCCGGGCCGCTTGATAGCCGGACCTTGAAGGGAATGACCCGGGTGTACCCGGTGATTCCTGACTGTGAGGTCAGTGAGGCAACGGGAGTCGGGATGGTCCTCCTGATCCCAGTGGTCACCCCGGGGTCGGGGCCATTTCCTCTGTTCTACATCGAAAACATTGGAGTAATACGGGAAAACGCCTCCCTCAAATATATTTTGGCACACGACACAGCCATCTCCCGAAACGGCGCTGTGTACGGGGTGCTGCTTGCAGGCTGCAAACAGCGAGGGGCAATCACAATCTGCCCCCACCCCTTACAGCGAAGTGAAACAGCGGAGTGCGGGTTCAACCGTACACAGGGCTGCACCCTCGAGATCGAACCCCCGTCCCCCCACTTCACTAGGGCGGGGTATGGTGGAAGGGGACAATATTTTGTCTCTACCCTTGAAACGTCCTTTTGGTTCAACGGACTGCAATGCCCGATTCCCCAGCACGAGTTCTGCTTTACCCCTAGGCGCCCAGTGACGATTGGACAAGCCCATATCTCGGAGGTACGACGTCAAGACCCTGAGTCGCCGACAGATTCAGGAACACCCTTAGGGAGTACCAGGAGCCCGAACAAGCCCCCATCCCGCATTTGGCCGAGGTCTTGCGAGAACTTAGGACCCGGGTGGGACACTCAGTAAAATTATACCATCAATTACAAGCCCATATCAAAGACCTAGAGGAAGGTGCAGAGACAGCTCTGCAGACCCAGGGCTGGGCTCAGAGAGTTTGGAACTGAGGCCTAAACATCAACATATACCCCTGGGTCAGAATCATCTCCCATGCCATCGTGGGGGTACAGCTACTGCTAGCTCTGGCCTGGCTCCTGGTGGCATGTCACTCATGCCGCCAACATAAAAACGAAAGGCCAGAAAGGCCATGCTCCACGCCATAGACTTCTGGTGAGTAATCAGACACCACGAGCTCACAGGGCTCGAACTAATGTAACCATCTCCCGGGACTATCCAAAGGCCCCATGACTGCAGCATGACGGCCGGTGGAATGTACTAGGCGGAGTAGCAGCTTCTAAGATGTCGGCTTTGGGGATGTGGACGTGGCCAACCCCTTGCTGAAAGGGGGGACTGAAGGCGGGCATAAACCGCCCTGTGTTTACCATGGAGCAAGGCCCACATCGGGAAAACCAGCCATATCCATTTTAAGCCAGCAGCTGCCAGCCCAACCACGTGATTGGGAGAAGGGAACCCAGAGACAGATCCAAATACACACCAGACCAGACATTAGTCATGACTCCAGACAATGGTCATGACTCACAGATCGAAACCCACCTTATCATCTTGTCAAGACTCCAACTGACACACACCCATAACCTGATCATGCAAAACAGTCCTACACAAAAGGATGAACCTAACACTTTGGAATTAACAAAGGGGGGTGCTAGCCTCCAGCCCTCACGGAGAGACAAGCAGATAGCACCCGGACCCATTCACATAAAAATGAACAACACACCTGTTGTGTGTGCTGCCGACTCTCCGAGGACGGCAGGAAGCTTGACATTCACACATACTCCAGCCATGAGTACCACCATTCACACTCATTCATACCCAATCTCCTACATCCTGACTCATGAAGTATATAACTTGTAACATCGCACGGGAAACGTTAGAGCAATCGAGATTCAAACCTCGGTTGGTCTCCGCCGGCGTTACATACTTTAATAAAGTTACTGATTGTCGAACCACACTCTGGGCTCAGACTGAAGATCATTTCATCCACGCTATTAAGACTTTATAAAGACTTACTAAGACTTTATAAAGCTCTGGTTAGCACCATTTGGAGTACTGTGTCCAGTTTTGGTCCCCACACCTCAGGAAGGACATACTGGTGGAACGTGTCCAGTGGAGATTCACACGGATGATCCCTGGAATGGTTGGTCTAACATATGAGGAACGGCTGAGGATCCTAGGATTGTATTCATTGGAGTTTAGAAGATTAAGGGGAGACTTAATAGAAACTTATAAGATAATACATGGCTTGGAAAGGGTGGATGCTAGGAAATTTTTTCAATTAGGCGAGGAGACTAGGACCCGTGGACACAGCCTTAAAATTAGAGGGGGTCAATTCAGAACAGAAATGCGGAGACATTTCTTCAGGCGGGCCTGTGGAAATCATTGCCACAGAGTGCAGTGGAGGTCGGGACGCTAACTGTCTTCAGGGCAGAGATTGTTAGATTCTTGATGTCACAAGGAATTAAGGGCTATGGGGAGAATGCGGGTAAGTGGAGTTGATATGCCCATCAGCCATGATTGAATGGCAGAGGGGACTCGATGGGCCGAATGGCCTTCCTTCCACTCCTTTCTTATGGTCTTAAGAAAGGTTTGGCCTGGACTTGTTTCAGTTTGGAAGGATGGAAAGTGACCTTATGAAAGTATATAAGGTTCTGAGGAGGTAATGCTGGTATTTAGAACTTGAAGACCCCAGTTCAAAAACTAGGAGTTTCTTATTGAAGACTAAGATGTGGAGACATCTTTGTTTTATGAGGGGAATCACTAGTTTTTGGACTTTTCCCCACAGAGACAGCGGAGGCAGAGTTGTTGAATGTAGAAATGAGTGAGATAGATTTGAGATCAACAATGGACGTAAAGGGCTATGGACAGCAGACAGCCATGATCTTATTGAAGGATGTGGGTCAGGCCTAAAATGTCAAATGACCAACTCTTACTCCTAATTCTTTGGTTCTTACAAAAAGCTGATACAAGTTTAGTGAAGAAGACTTCATCACACATCTCAATCAGACGGAGGCAAGGGAAACACCATTAAATCATTAACGATAATTGCCGGGTTCCAGGATATGGTGATATTTTGACGCAGAAGGAGCTCATAGATGCTGTGCCTGCTAGCAGTAGTATTGCACAGACCAATGAAAAAGCTAAATGATGTAGCAGAATCTCCTAGGGTTTGACAATTCTTTGAACTCTTTCATTTGGCAGTCTGTACGGCATGGTGGTTCAGTGGTTAGCACTGCTGCCTCACAGCACCAGGGTCCCTGGTTTAATTCCCATCTTGGGTGACTGTCTGTGTGGAGTTTGCACATTCTCCCCATGCCTGTGTGGGTTTCTTTCCATACTCCAAAGAAGTGCAAGTCAGGTGAATGGGCCATGCTAAATTGCACATAGTGTTAGGTGCATTAGTTAGAAGGAATGGGTCGAGGTATGTTACTCTATGGATGGCACGGTGGCACAGTGGTTAGCACTGCTGCCTCACAGCGCCAGAGACCCGGGTTCAATTCCCACCTCAGGTGACTCTCTGTGTGGAGTTTGCACATTCTCCCCATGTCTGTGTGGGTTTCCTCCAGGTGTTCCGGTTTCCTCCCACAAACCAAAAATGTACAGGGTAGGTGAATTGGCCAGGCTAAATTGCCCGTAGTGTTAGGTGAAGGGGTAAATATAGGGAATGGGTGTGGGTGGGTTGTGCTTTAGAGGGTCGGTGTGGACTTGTTGGGCCAAAGGGCCTGTTTCCACACTGTAAGTAATCTAATCTAATTTCCATATTTAAAAGGGTGAGAAGTAAGAATCTTATTTGTGGGTGGGTTGTTCAGTGCTAAAACTCACTGTCTTTGGGGATAGGGCTTCATAGTGGCTTATAAATGCTGTCTTCCCTCTATTGGACGGAATGTCAGCAATTGATTTGTTATTCATGAAGGACTTTGTTCACACAAGCCAACAAAGAAGAACGAGGTGGTTGTAGGCCAGTTTAAAGTAAGGAGGCTCAGAAAGGAATCGGGGCAGTGTGGCCTCACTGAATAATCTCAATATGAAGAAAGGACCTATCAGCTGCTTGGAATCAGCCATGTTTCAGAGATCAAGCAAGCACTACTTCTTTCATTCATTAACAGGTTAAGGACGTCCAGTATTTATTACCCTACTCCTAATTGCCCAGAGGGTTAATTAAGACTAAGCTGGGGATCTGGAGTCACATGTAATACAGACCAGATAGAGATGGCAAATTCCTTCCTGAAAGGACATTGTTGAATCAGATGGATTTGAGCTGCAGGGAGAGGTTGAACATGCTAGGGCTGTTTTCCCTGGAGGTTGAGGGGTGACCTTCTAGAGGTTTATAAAATCTTGAGGGGCATGGATAAGATAAATAGACAAAGTCTTTTCCCTGGGGTGGGGGAGTCCATAACTAGTGGGCATAGGTTTTGGGTGAGAGGGGAAAGATATAAAAGGGACCTAAGGGGCAACTTTTTCATGCAGAGGGTGGTGCATATATGGAATGAGCTGCCAGAGGAAATGGTGGAGGCTAGTACAATTGCAACATTTAAAAGGCATTTGGATGGGTATATGAATAGGAAGGGTTTGGAGGGATATGGCCTGGATGCTGACAGGTTTTACTAGATTGGGTTGGAATATCTGGTCGGCGTGGATGAGTTGGACAGAAGGGTCTGTTTCCGTGCTGTACATCTCTATGACTCTATAGTGACAATCAGGTATGCATTCACCGTTGGGTTAATTCCAGAGTTTCATTGAATTCAAATTCCACCATCCGCTGTGGCAGGATTTGAACTTGGGTCCCCCAGAACATTATTTGGGTCTCTGGTTTAACGATCCAGCGATAATACCATTGGGCCATCTCTTTCCCTGTAGTGAAAAAAAAGTGAATGTAGTCAGCTGGATGCCTGAGCCAGGAATTAGCAAATGAATATTCCTGATGTGGCAAATGATTGTGCACCATCGTTGCAAATGTCTTCTTCTGACCGTCTTTGCGCACACTCTCTGGACATGTCAGTGGCAGCTGAGGATGATGGAAGGAGGCTTGATGAACACACTGAGCTATGGGACGCCAAGAAGACTAGACAGTAACTGAGCAAGGAGGAAGGGAAGCTGGGTAGAGGTGAGCAACCTGGGCAGGAGGCCAAACAAGGTGGAATCTCATGGCGTACCTACATCTGCTTCCCGCTGTTACATACTCCGAATGCTGACAGTGTGAGAGGTGCTGTAATCTGGGACAGCTCATTCCATACACATACCACCCTCTGTATGAAAAAGTTGACCCTTAGGTCCCTTTTATACCTTTCCCCTATCTGTCTCCTGGTGCAGCCCTTTGTTCAGAGTTAGGCAAAGATTGATGCCCATGAGCATCCCCCACAACTGTTGTACTGGGAGAAGATGTGGCACCAGACTGAACTGCCGAGTGATGAGGGACTTCAAAAATTATCATCGACAGTCTTTATAACCCCACAACATCTCATCTTTGACATTTCAAACTCTTCATTCCAGGCCTGAGGGAATGTTGTGACGATGTACGAGAACCCTATTGTATTTGACGCCATGTTTTACTTTTAATTCCAGAAGGGGTTGCTTTGAAAAGGAGGAGAGCAAGAGAAAAACTGCAGATTTAAATTCAGTGAGCATCTGGGAAAGTTCTATATAAGGACCATGGAATGTCATATGTGTTAACTGTCAGGGAAACATCCAGCAGGGGAAGACTTGACAGGAAGAGATGACAAGGGAGCTGATTATACATTCCCTCTTGGATGAAAGCCTCCTCTTACAGACATGTCTGTTGTACAGGCATGTGCAGAACAAGGGAGTAAGAAGTCATTTCCAACCTCACTGAAGTGGACAAGTGGGACTGAATGCACTTATGTGTGTATCAGCCTGTGTTTGGTGTGTCAGTGTGCTGTGAAGGTTACAGTCAGAGAAATGACCCACTTTACTTTACTTTGTTGCAACTGAAGACCTTTTCTCTCGCTTCCCTCATTAAATTCCAAAGTCAATAGTCAATGCAAATCATTTCAACACACCTCCAGAAATATTTACTTATTTCTCACAGACTGATATTCTTTTCTCAGAACATTCAACAGTTCAAAAACTAATTTAAAAAAAGGAATTAGGACAAAGGAACTTCTATCAGACTAGAAAGCAAGAATATTAAAAATTATCTGTTCATATGCCATTATCAGCACAGCCCATAACCCCCAGTGCACCAACCACAATGGTCAACTATCCACTCTGTACAATTCTGCTACTAATTGTGCAACCTCTCAACATTATCTTTATCTTTCAGGGCTCACATTGTGTTTATAATCTGTATCTGTGTGAGTTACATTACAAATACACGGTGATCAGTAAATTCAAGAAAGACTGGTTAAATTGGCTTCTTTTAAAACATAAAGTTAACTTTTGTTCTGGGGGAAAAGTACCAACAAGGGAAGGGATCCTGCTACCACACATGGATAGAAAGTCAAACCAAATTAGTCTTGCTATCACTGGATTCACAACACAGTGAAATAAAAAAATTAAATGACCCTCAAAATTGCTCAGTTGTTCCCAACCAGACTTCACAGGTTACAGGTCTTGGACAATACATTTATAACTTAAACAAAAATTAACAAGTTCTTATTAAAAATATAATTTTGGTATATCACAAACACATAACAAGTTAATCTAATTATTAACTATAATCTAAAGCTGAATCATTTTCTTCATAACTCCCACTCTCATGCACACAGAAAAAAACAGTTAAAGGAGAAATTCAAAAGAAAATAAAAGATTGAAATTCATCCATTCAGTAAAGTGTTTCAGATGATGAACACTAAGTTTTTATGAAATTCTTGCACAATGTGTTGTTCACAGGCAGTGAGAACGGTATATCTTGCTTAATTTTCAAAGTCACCAGTCAATGTAAACCATTTCAGCACACCTCCAGAAATATTTACTATTTTTCACAGGCTGTGGTTCTTTTCTCTGAATATTCAACAATGTGATAGCTGCAAAGAAACCAGAGAAAGGGGAACATAAAAACAAGAGAGTCTCTGGAAACTTCCAACATCACACTGGCTCCTTCCAAACCTGGTAGGAATAAGTTGTTTCTTTTTTCCTCTTTACCATTAAAATCCTTGGCGGTTGGCTGGTTAATACCAGTCCTCTCTTGATTGACAAATTCAACATCCAACCAATTGCCAACCCCGACCATGGCAACCCCTCAGTACTGGTTTATCCACAGTGTCCTTCGATCAGAAAGCATATGTCCTTCTTCACTTTTAAATTAAGCCGCAGCTCAAAGTTCAGTTGGTAACTTCAACTCACTGTTCCAAATGTAAAAAAAAAATGAGATATGTGAACGAAAAGTAGCAGTGGTCTCAAAAATCCCTTTTGGATTAACCTTGTTTTAACTAAGAAAGGGAGCCACTTTATAACTTCTCACTTAGGAGCTTAACACTTTGGAGTACCCCTCAGGAACTGTAGTGAATGGGGGAACCTTGTCTGAGGTCTAGCTGCAACGGAGCATAACATTTCTTCTATTGGACAAGCCTCTGGCACAGCAGGTGTCAGGCTGCAAGTCACTGGGATGATTCAAGATGCATTAGGGTGTCAGTTCTTGCACAGTAGACATCCGTTTCTCACTTATGTGTGCACGTGGGTCTTTGTCTGTGAATCTGTGAGTATGTGTGTCTGTCTGGGTTGGGGGTTGTGAGTGTGAGAGAGAGAGGACTTCAGGACAAGTAGCAGCGAAAAGTGGCCAAGCAGAGGCTGATAGCTAAGTTCGGTACCCATAGGGAGGGCCTCATCCAGGGCCTTGGGTTCATGTCACATTACAGGTGACCACCATTGCACTATACACTCACACAGACACTCCTACACACACAAGCACTCCTATACACAGACATACACACAGACATCCACACACACCCTTACAGATACACACACCCAGGAAGAAAGTGAGGTCTGCAGATGCTGGAGTATCAGAGCTGAAAATATGTTGCTGGAAAAACGCAGCAGGTCAGGCAGCATCCAAGGAACAGGAAATTCGACGCTTCGGGCATAAGCCCTTCATCAGGAATGAGGAGAGTGTGCCAGGCAGGCTAAGATAAAAGGTAGGGAGGAGGGACTTGGGGGAGGGGCAATGGAGATGTGATAGGTGGAAGGAGATCAAGGTGAGGGTGATAGGCCGGAGTGGGGTGGGGGCGGAGAGGTCAGGAAGAAGATTGCAAATTAGGAAGGCGGTGCTGAGTTCGAGGGATTCGACTGAGACAAGGTGGGGGGGAGGGGAAATGAGGAAACTGGAGAAATCTGAGTTCATCCCTTGTAGTTGGAGGGTTCCCAGGCGGAAGATGAGGTGCTCTTCCTCCAACCATCATGTTGTTATGGTCTGGCGATGGAGGAGTCCAAGGACCTGCATGTCCTTGGTGGAATGGGAGGGGGAGTTAAAGTGTTGAGCCACGGTGTGGTTGGGTTGGTTGGTCAGGATGTCCCAGAGGTGTTCTCTGAAACGGTCCGCAAGTAGGCGGCTTGTCTCCCCAATATAGAGGAGGCCACATCGGGTGCAACGGATGCGGAAATGATGGCGGATGATACGCTGTATATGGAGGTTAGTGAGGTGGTAGGTGAGAACCAGTGGGGTTCTGTCCTGGTGGCGGTTGGAGGGGCGGGGCTCAAGGGCGGAGGAGGCGGGAAGTGGAGGAAATGCGGTGGAGGGCATCGTCGATCACGTCTAGGGGGAATCTGCCGTTACGGTATTGGAACTGGTCCTCCTGGGAGCAGATGCGGCGGAGACGAAGGAATTGGGAATATGGGATGGCGTTTTTACAGGGGGCAGGGTGGGTGGAGGTGTAGTCTAGGTAGCTGTGGGAGTCAGTCAGTTTATAGTAGATGTCCATGTTGATTCGGTCACTCGAGATAGAAATGGAAAGGTCTAGGAAGGGGAGGGAGGAGTCTGAGACGGTCCAGGTGAATTTGAGGTCGGGGTGGAAGGTGTTGGTAAAGTGGATGAGATGAAGGAATTGGGAATATGGGATGGCGTTTTTACAGGGGGCAGGGTGGGAGGAGGTGTAGTCTAGGTAGCTATGGGAGTCAGTCGGTTTATAGTAGATGTCCGTGTTGATTCGGTTGCCCAGATGGCCTCCTTCTTCAAGGACCGCAGATTCCCCCCCCAGACGTGATCGACGGTGCCCTCCACCTCATCTCCTCCACTTCCCGCTCCTCCGATCTTGAGCCCCGTCCCTCCAACCGCCACTAGTTCTCACCTACCACCCCACCAACCTCCATATACAGCGTATCATCCGCTGTCATTTCCGCCACCTCCAAATGGACCCCACCACCAGGGATATATTTCCCTCCCCTCCCCTATCAGCGTTCCGAAAAGACCACTCCCTCCGTGACTCCCTCGTCAGGTCCATACTCCCCCACCAACCCAACATCCACTGCCAACACCTTCCCCTGCAACCGCAAGAAATGCAAAACTTGCGCCCACACCTCCTCCCTTACTTCTCTCCAAGGCCCCAAGGGATCCTTCCATATCCGCCATAAATTCACCTGCACCTCCACACACATCATCTATTGCATCCGCTGCACCCGATGTGGCCTCCTCTATATTGGGGAGACAGGCCGCCTACTTGCGGAACGTTTCAGAGAACACCTCTGGGACACCCGGACCAACCAACCCAACCACACCGTGGCCCAACACTTTAACTCCCCCTCCCACTCCACCAAGGACATGCAGGTCCTTGGACTCCTCCATTGCCAGACCATAACAACACAACGATTGAAGGAAGAGCGCCTCATCTTCCGCCTGGGAACCCTCCAACTACAAGGGATGAACTCAGATTTCTCCAGTTTCCTCATTTCCCCTCCCCCCACCTTGTCTGAGTCGAATCCCTCGAACTCAGCACTGCCTTCCTAACCTGCAATCTTCTTCCTGACCTCTCCGCCCCCACCCCACTCCGGCCTATCACTCTCACCTTGACCTCCTTCCACCTATCACATCTCCATCGCCCCTCCCCCAAGTCCCTCCTCCCTACCTTTTATCTTAGCCTGCCTGGCACCCTCTCCTCATTCCTGATGAAGGGCTTATGCCCGAAACGTCGAATCTCCTGTTCCTTGGATGCTGCCTGACCTGCTGCGCTTTTCCAGCAACATATTTTCAGATACACACACCCACACAGGCATCCTCTCAGAGACTTAGACCACTCTACACTCATGCACACATATATACATTCTCTCTCACAGACACTCACAACCACCCACCCCAGACACGCACACACACTCCCACACTCCCACATGCACTCCCTCACAGGCTTAAGGAACTCTACACTCACTACATACAGACACACATACACTCTTTCTCACACTCACAACCCCCAACCCAGACAGACACACACACACAAAGACCCACATGCACACATACATTTTGTGGGGTGAATTTGTACTTGCAGAGTTACATTGTACTTTGCTCAATAACTGCATGAATTTATGTAAAACTCTGTTATCTCACTTTTTAGGTTAGAATCAGTCTAAACATCATGGCATAGACAGAGAACACAGGGGGCTAACACCTTCAACTTATTGTCTAGCTATCGCCATTGTTAACCGCTAACCTGAGAATGCAACTTTTTAAAAGAAGGTTTTGTGATTTACACATGAAAGAAGTGAAACTATCATAGTATTCAAACAGATGAAAGACTTAACAGACAATCAAGGTATTTTTCAATGTATAATTTCAGTTACATCACACTAAATCTTTACTATAAATTCTGATGTCTTAGGATTGAGTCCTCCACTACCACCTGATGAAGGAGCGACGCTCCGAAAGCTAGTGTGCTTCCAATTAAACCTGTTGGACTATAACCTGGTGTTGTGTGATTTTTAGCTTTGTTATCATTGCTGCCGGTCATTTCCTTGGTTACTATTGCTAGAGTTGGCAGAAGCCAAGGCTGTTTGTAAGCATTATCCTTTACTCAACATTATCTTTAGACTGTACACAGGACAAGGCTTAGCACAAGCAGAAGCACCTCTGAGCAGAGATTGTTCTCATGTGAGCGTCCATCACTCCTGATATAGAGAAGTTATTTACTCATTTAAAATGAGCCCTATGTCATAGTACACTCTTTATTCAGCACCATTTTCCTTAGGAAGTCCTTCTAATGGACTGTGAAGAGAAATTAACTCATTGAAGATGTACAGCATTTATCTACAGTGATACAGAACAGTACAGGAGATAGCGCTAGAAGTTGACCACACCAACTCTCCATTTAATATGTTCGTGGCTATCCTTTTAACTGACTCTATTTTCCATGCAACCTACTCCCATGATTTCCTGAAAGATCTAAACCTCCCTAATCCAGCCTGCAATATTTTCAACCATGAAACATCCGGGATGGACAATTCTAAAAGGCCTCTTTGTGAAGAAACTTATCCTCATCTCAGTTTTAAATGATCAATCTGTTATTCCGACAATGCTCCCCCATGTTCTTTATCCAGTTGGGAGAAAGAATTTCTCAGTGTCCAACCTGTTAATCTCTTTCAGATCCTTACATAGTTCAATTAGATTCTTTCTCATTTCTCCAAAATCCAGAGAACGCAAGTCTAATTTACTCAGCATCTCATCAGAGGACAATCTTCTCATTCCTGAGCTAAGCTAATGATGTTTTGTTGCATTGTCTCCAAAGCACATATATCTTTCCTTAAATAGAGAGGTCAAATCAAAGCATGGTACTTCATGCATGGTGTCAATAAAGCCCTATACAATTATAGAAATACTTCTTTCTTCATCCCCTGTGGCAACTCCTTGCAAAAAAGGTCACTTGCTTCCTGCACTTGCATGCTCCATCCTTGTTTTCCTTGTATAGCTTGTTATGGATGAGGCCAGACCACTCAAAATATCCTTAATCAGGCAGCCCAGAGCATAACTTTGCAACTTGTTTGGTAAGTGTACAGTGAAAATTACCTGGAGTAAGTTAGCTAGGTTGACAAAATTACACAATGAAACATTAAGAACAGAATAAAGAATCCCTACAGAACTCAGTCTTAGTTATGCTGTTCCGAATATACACAACAGTCCCAATAAGCAAACCCCATTAAAAAACAACAAAATGGAACAGATGCTTACAGGTTGAAGTTCGAAGGGCAGAAGGAGAGAGAGTGTTTTGCAGACTGTTTCTACACAGCTGAACTCCTAACTAGTTCTGGACTGAATGGCTCAGCTAGGGAGCTGACCACTCCTTTTCCATTATACATGTCACTTCTGAACCATGACCACTTTGGCCTGAAGTCTCATCTGTTTGCATGTAAACAAAAGCCTCTCAACATCCTTTTTTCATCTCTGTACCAAACCAGTCACCTTGGAGCCGAGAAGGTTTTCTGACCCCTCTAAAAGAAAGACAAGGACATAGTATCCTTGAGAAAAGCTACAGTTTTTAGAGGAAAGGGTCCAGCTTTGTGACACCTCCCCCCTTAAAAAAATGAACCATCAATATCAAAAGATAGCTTCATTTTTAAAACCCTTCAAAAACCTGGTTAGTAGACTAAACACACAAATTCACTATACTAACTATAAACATGCAAACATGCACAACCACATGCAAAGTCAGGCCATGGTACACCCATCATTGAACGCCTCTGTTTCTCATGTTTTCATGACTGGCCACATGCACAATTGTCAAGTTGCAATAACAAGCTCCATCTGAACAGGCTGGCATCTCTGTCCTTAAATGTTTCCACAAATGTCAATGGATTACGATCAGTGTATACAATTGTCTCAGATGCATTACTGGAAATATAAACACTGAAATGTTGTAATGCCAACATCAAGCTTAAAGTGTCTTTCTCCACCGTTGGATATTTCTGTTGATGAATGTTCAACTTCCTGGAAAAATACCCAGTGGTTCTTTCTATTCCCTTGTCAGCCTCCTGCAGGAGCACCGCACCAACACCCACATCACTGGCACCAATAGCTATCCTGAAAGGCTTTGTGTAATCAGGTGTGACTAATGCTGGGGCAATGGTTAACACAGTGTTTTGGCTGTCAAATGCCTTTTTGACAATCCGCTGTCCACTGAAATGTCTTGCCCTTTTTCAACAATTCGGTGAGTGGAGCAGCCACACTTCGGAAGTTCAGTACAAACTTTCAGTAAAATCCACTCAATCTCAGGAACTGTAGTTCTGGTATTTTCATCGACGGTGTGGGAAACTCCCCAATTACTCTTGTTTTCCCATCCCATGGAGCCATTTGTCCATGTCCAATAACATGGCCCAGGAAGGTGACTTGAGCTTTGGCAAATTCACTTTTAGCTTGGTTTAGCACCAAGCCTGCCTTATGAAATTGATCAAACAAGTCCACTAAATGCTGTAAATGTTCCTTCCATGAATGACTAAAAATCACCAGGTCATCAATGTAAATAACACAATTGGGTAATCTGGCAATGACCTTATTAGTCCGTCTCTGAAATGTGGCTGGAGCATTTTGCATACCAAATGGCATGACTTTGAACTGATATAGTCCATTTGGCATTATGAAAGCTGATATTACCTTTACTCTGTCTGACAGAGGTACTTGCCAGTAGCCTCTGAGCAAGTCCAACCTAGAAATGTACGTTGCTTGTCCCAATTTTTCAACCCAGTCCTCCAACCGTGGAATTGCATATACATCAGTCTTTGTAATGGCATTGACTTTGCGATAGTCCATGTATAACCATTGGGAACTGTCTGACTTTGGCACCAGGACTGTGGGTGAGCTCCATTCACTTTGATTATGCCATCTTGGAGGATACGTTCTATCTCCTTCTGACCCTGTACCAACTTTAGAGGGTTAGCTGTGATGTTGCATAATGGGATTGCCTCTGGAAATCTCATCAACACATCCATTATTGTCAATAAATACTTATACCTACGCAATCAATAAAAACTCTTGTGAAAGATCCCTCAAATGCTGGAATAGGTATTAAAGGTACAGGTTTTATTACTGCCTGTGGTTTTCCAATGAGCTGACATGGATGACACATCTGGCAAAATTCAACTACATTCTTGTAGTTCATGCCAGTAAAAATGTCTTTGTATTTTAGTCTGTGTTTTCCTTGCACTTAAATGACCTCCAACTGGTGGCTTATGTGCCACTCGCAGTACCCCCTTTCTATACTCTACTGGCAAAACAATTTGATGAATCTCTGCCCATTTTTCATCTGCTAGAATATGTGATGTTCTCCATTTCCTCATTAAGACATCGCTTGTTAAGTAATAACACACAGGGGTGTATTCACTTTCCTTCTCTTTATATGCCTTTTGATATAACTGTTTTAACTTCTCACCTTTCTGCTGTAACTCAATAAGCGTAGCAGAGCTCAAGATACTTGCATGTTTACCTATTCGCTCCTTCTCTGTTCCACTTATCTGATCAAAAGAAGTCCTTGATAAAGCTATGTCAATTTCCATATCTGTGCCTTTTGATTCCTCTTGCTTCAATTCGTGCCTGTGTGATCGTGTTATCATATACTCTGAGAAAATTCCTGCATAAACATCCTTCATTTCTTCGGTTGCCTACGTCTCCACTGTCTTTTCAACTAGCAGCAGATCTGGCACTTCCTCCTTAATCAACCTCTGACCATCTTGTACACTCTGAGGCAGTTCCAGTGAATCATTATATCACTTGGAAGGACAAATTGTATTCCTGGAGCTGAGAGTATGTCCAATACTCACATCACAAATTCTCCACTCTTCTCTGGACTCTCTAGCCTCACTTTACATAATTGAGCACTTTTTGTTTCACCATGAATTCCTGTTACCAGTACCTTTTCTGGCAATAGTCCCTGGGGAGTACATAACCCCTCATCCTTCAACATCACCAACTGAGAGAATCATGTGCCTCTTTAACTATGGCTCCTGCCCTATGTGAATAAACTTTACCCTTGCATGTATATTTTTTAAGCAGATCTGACACTCTCTCCTTAACCAACTTCTGACCATCTTGTACACTCTGAGGCAGTTGTCAAACTTCCCTTGTGTTTTTTGTTACTGGTCCAATAAAACTCCCAGGCTTGTCCGGTTTTCCTACATCTGGCTTTCTCCTAGCTCACCAACACTATGATGTTGTGTGGCCCACTTTATTACGATGAAAACACCAGAGCTTTTTAACCTCATTGTCCCCATCAAGGTTTTCTTTTTTACAGTGTGGTAAGTTATCTTTATCATCTTCACTGAGATCTACCTTTCCCTTTCCACATGAGGATTTCTCTTTGCTCCAGTTTCTATCCCTCATGGACTGAAATTGATTCTGGCAGCCAGACTGTGTTTCATGGACCAGCTCATAATCATCAGCCCCTTCAGCTGCGAACCTTGCTGTTTTAACTCTCTGCTCTTCCACATGAGTTTGCACTACTTCCTCACTTAGGTTATCCTCAGCCTTTATCTCCACCCTTTTTAAGCTGACTTTCCTTTTTAAGTGTCAGTTTTTGAAGTTCAAAAGCTCTCTCTTCTTCTCTCTGTTCTTCTGCTCTTTTTCTTTCTCTCCTGTTGCTTTCTCATTCTCCTTCTCTTCCTCTTTTAATTGTAACTCAGACTGTTTCATTTCTCTCGTCCTTTCCTTATCTTTCGCCTCTAACTCAAGCTGCTTCATTTGCAATTGAATTCTTGCCACCTCGATAGATTCTGATGGTTACTCCAGCAAGTTTAATTGCTGAGCTACTGCTGTAATCATCTCTCCTTTCCTCACAGAAACAGGCTGTTCCAATTCCAGCTTCTCTGCTAATCCCTGCAGCTTGGTCTTATTCACCTTTTGCAAAACTTACAAAGTCATTGCATCCGCATCCAGAAAACTGTTGGTGACTGAAAGAGCCATTATTATCCCAAATTTTGTCTACCCAGCCAAACTGACACCTGAAATAAAGACACTAGCACCTACCACTCGCTGTTTAAAATCCCGCAAAGAGCCCCCAATCTGTGATGGACTAGGCCGGACCACTCAAAACATTTTTAAATAGGCAGCCCAGACCATAACTTTGCAATTTGTTTCGGAAAGTGTACAGTGAAAATTACCCGGAGTAAGTTAATGAGGTTGACTACCAGGTTTTAAAACAGACAAAAATTTATTCACAAAATTATACAATGAAAGACAAAGAACAGAATAAAGAACCCTCACAGAACTCAGTCTATCCAAACTAGACTTAATTCTGCTGTTCCGCATATACACAACACTCCCAATAAGCAAACCCTCTTAAAATGGAACAAATGCTTACGAGAGAGAGAGTTTCACAGCCTGTTTCCACACAGCTGAACTTCTAACTAGTTCTGTACTGAACTGCACAGCTAGGGAGCTGACCACTCCTCTTTCATTCTTCAGGTCTCTTCTAAAACATGAAGTCCTATCTGTTTACATATAGACAAAAGGCCTCTGAACATCCTTTTCTCATCTCTGTACCAAGCAAGTCACCTCGGAGCCGGGAGGGTTTTACGATCCCTCTGAAAAAAAAACCAAGGACACTGTATCCTTGAGAAAAGAAACAGGTTTTAGAAAGAAGGGACCAGCTTTGTGACAAAGTACACCCAAATCTCTCAGAACATCAGCACTTAAGAGGTCCAAACTCTTTTAACAATATTCTGCCTTTCTTATACCAAAATGAATCACTTCACATTTTTCCGTATTAAAATTCCAGTTGTCAGGTTGCCCATTCACTTAACCTTTCCAAATCTCACTGCAGCCTCTTCATAGCTTACATTCCCACCCAGCCTGATATCACCAGCAAATCTGGATACTTTTCTCTCAATCTCTAAGTTGTCTAAATTGCTAACGGAGATTGGAAGTAGCTGAAACACCAGCACTGATCCTTGTGCACCCTCACTCAACACAACCTGTCAACTTCAAATAAATTCCCTATTTGTCTCCACAATCTGTTCCTGCCTATTAACTAATCCTCTGTCTACACAAATATATTGCCCTCAACTTCACAAACTCCTTCTCTTCCATATTGATATTTTGTATTGCACCCACAAATATCTTTTGTAAATTTTCCCCAGTTTTTGGTGAACAAGATAAATTGGCAATTTGCTATATGGGCAGGAATCTGTAGATACCTACTGGATGAGGTGGTACACAGATGGGTTGTTCACTTCCCTCAAGATCAGAAGAGGACGCCATGACACCGAACTGTTCCAGCCTGGTCTGAGTCTACCACTTGGATCAATGCAGTCTCAGCCGTCTGGTGGAATGTCCAACAATGTAGGAAAAAGGTCAATGACCTTCTCCACTCCACCAGCACTAGTGCCATTATCTTCCTTCCAATATCACACTCACTCTATCTCCGCTACTGTACTCAGCTCCCACTGAGGCTCATACTCTGCCACTCTCACTACTGCCTGCAACAGCTTCCCTCATCTGCTCTCACACCCCAATTCCTAACACCACTAACCCTCTACTCACTCACTGTCGACACCTCCCCATCTGCACCAAAAGTAACAGCATTTCCACCCACTTTCAACTCCGTCATTACTCGCTTCTCTCTCATACCAGAAGAAAAATGGCCAAGATAACAACGGAAAGAGTTATGCCATCTGTTATGTCAAGTCCTGGAGCATCTTCCAAAAGTGGCACTGCATAAACAGTACTAAAGTCACCCGTGACAGTCATTAACTGTCCATCAACATATCAAAAGGGGAACGGATGCATGGTTTTCTCTAGCTGTCTTTTTCTGAATGGGGGTGTAGTGAGATAACGCAAGAGCTCTCAGCTTCACATTGCAAGATGTATACCTTTCCAAAGTGGTTTCAACTGACTCCATGTTCACTGCATTGTTGATAAAAGACACACACTATTGAGGTTTTCTTTCAAAAAGTCTGACATTCATTAAGGCAGAATTGCAAAAATACCAATTCTTCCTAAAACAAAATTAAACAAATGTTTTATGGCCATTGCAGTCTGCATGGCATTGGCTCAAAAAATATCAGAGTCCATCAAACAGCTAATCAGAATCCAACAATGCAGTATACGTTGTTGTTCCATTTGAGGTGTGGTATTCTTGTGACTGTCTCCTGATCTGTACGAAAAGCCTCAATGGGTTGGCCTTTATTTTCAGCAACTTTTATTTTCTGTACCACCATGTGCCTGTTTTCACTGTATGAATAAACATCTGGCATTCAACTCTAAACTGCTTGATGATGCAACTCATTGGTCCCTGTCCAGAGAGTTGCCTCGGTTAATTTAACTCTAAGAAATGCAAGCTGCCTCCAGGCTTTTCAGGCAGAAATGCAATCTTCTGGGAGGGTAAAGCTATACCTCAAAGCAATGACTGATAACCACAGTTCAATTCTCCATGACTGTGGTTAATTGAATAGAAAGAAACCAAACAGAAACAGACCTTGTAGATTTATGAGGCCTTGAAAAACCTTAACGAAGCTCTCCAACAGTCTGTCTCAAACCAGTGAGATTCCTTGCATTGTAAGGTATTCACAGTATGTTCCTGAAGCAGTTCAAACCAAGAGTGTGATGTCGATGGGTGACTAGCAACCAAGCTCTTGGAGGGAGTGATTAGATTAGCTATAGTATGGAAACAGGCCCTTCAGCCCAACAAGTCCACAATGACCCTCTGAAGAGTAACCCACCCAGACCCATTCCCCTACCCTATATTTACCCTTGACTAATGCATCTAACACTACAGAGCAATTTAGCATGGCCAGTACACCTAACCTGCACATCTTTGGATTATGGGAAGAAACCGGGAGGAAACCCACGCAAACACGGGGAGAATGTGCAAACTCCACACAGTCACCCGAGGCTGGAATCAAACCTGGTTCCCTGGCGCTGTGAGGCAGCAGTGCTAACCACTGAGCCACCGTGCCGAAAGCTCACGAAGTTGTTGCACAGGGAACATTTTCCCCAACCACGACTCACCTACTGTTCTGCCTAATGAAAGCAGGTACAAGTAAGTTGACAACATACAACTTTGAGTGAAGAAATCAGAGCAGGCCTGAAAAATGGTCTACAGTATCATGATTTATAGGACCACGGAGTTGTTACCATGCAGAAGGGGGCCATTTGGCCCGCCCATGTCCACTCTGACCCCCTGAGCACTTCACTTAGTGCTAAACTCCTGATTTCTCCCCATAAACGTGCACAATGTTTCCATTTAAATATTCACCCAATTCTCTCTTGACTGCTTTGACTGAACCTGCATTCACCACATTTCCAGACAGTCCATTCCAAACTCCCAAACAGCAAGCATGACAGACCCTGGGGACACCTGCACTCCCTGCCTGTTCTCTTGGACTGCCTGAGATCACCCATTCTCTATTTACCTGCTTACCATTAACTTGCAACATGGCATCCTCTCCAAATGCATTATGCACACAGTTCTCTGCCTCACAGATTTTATCATCGCTTGTGTGATGTGGGTGTCACAGGCTGGCCAGCATTTGTCCCTAGTTGCCCTTGAGAAGGTGGAGATGAGCTTCCTTCTTGCACCGCTGCAGTTCACCTGCTGTGGGTTGACCCACAATGTCATTAGGGAGGGAATTCCAGGATTTTGAGCCCCGTGACAGTGAAGGTACGGTGAAATATTTGTAGTGGTTCTGTTCGCCGAGCTGGAAGTTTTAGTTGCAAACGTTTCGTCCCCGTGAAATATTTCCAAGGCAGTATGATGAGTGGCTTGGAGGGGAACTTGCTGATGGTGGTGTTCCTATGTAGCTGCTGCCCTTATCCTTCTAGATGGAAGTGGTCGTGGGTTTGGGAAGTGCTGTCTGAGGATCTTTGGTGAATTTCTGTAGATAGTAAACACTGCTATTACTGAGCATTGTTGGTGGAGGGAGGGGATGCTTGTGGATGTGGTACCAATCAAGTGGACTGTGGGAGCTGCACCCATCCAGGCAAGTGGGATGTATTCCATCCTGACTTGTGGCCATGTAGATGGTGGATAGGCTTTAGGGAGTCAGGAGGAGAGTTACTCGCTACAATATTCCTAGCCTCTGACCTGCTCTTGTAGCCGCTTTATTTATATGATTAGATTAGATTCCCTACAGAATGGAAACAGGCCCTTCGGCCAAGCAAGTCCACACCTACCCTCCAAACAATAACCCACCCAGACCCATTTCCCTCTGACTAATACATCTAACACTATGGACAATTTAGCATGACCAATTCACCTGACCTGCACATGTTTGGATTGTGGAAGGAAACTGGAGCAGCCGGAGGAAATCCACGCAAGCTTTGGGAGAATGTGCACAGAGAGTCGCCCGAGGCAGGGATCGAACCTAGGTTCCTGGTTCTGTGAGGCAGCAGTGCTAACCACGGAGCCACTGTGCCACCCAAATATGGCAAATCCAGTTGAGTTTCGAATCAATGGCAATCCCAAAGATATTCTTAGTGGGGAATTCAGTTATAGTAACAGCATTGAATTTCAAGGGGTGGTGGTTAGATTGTTCCTTACTGGAGATGGTCATTGCCTAGCATTTGTGTGTCATGAACTTTACTTACCACTTGTCAGCCCAAGCCTGAATATTGTCCAGATCTTGTTGCATTTGAACATACACCTCAGTGAGACCAGCCACTGCTCAAGCTCTGAAACCAGGAGCTCTAGCTTGGTTAGCCAGCAACACCTGCTCTGCTCATTCTTTCTTAGGCAAGAAACATACAAACTTCACGCTGCCTGCCCATTTACAACATTGCACTGTCCAACCTAGGCTAAGCAAATTGTTGGGTCACTCCACCCCTCAGTAAGGACTGCAAAGTATTGAGAGTTCAAGCTATTTGATCTATTTAGAAGCAAGTCTGGGAGGGAGCAGCTGTAGTGCAGTTGCAGTGTCCATGCCTCTAAGCCAGGAGGCAGGGGTTCAAGTCCCACCTGCTCCTGCAGTGTGTCATAACATCCCTGAACAGGTTAATTAGAAACTATCGAGAGCCAATTGGTCTGCCCAAAACTTGCTGGTCTTCCAGGACAAGGAGTTGACCTTGGCAGAGTGTTGCGGATTGGCACATCCAAGGTCCAGGACCACTTGCTGAGGGATGCACTAATGCTTGGATGTGCCGCCAAGACACTCTGGGGAAAGTCTGAGGTCTTCCTCCTGAAGTTAAATAGAGGATTTATCAGTTATCAGACCCTCAGGGTGCCTCCAATGCATGAAAGTGCAGACTAGTTCAAGTAAGAGATGCTTTTGGTTCATTTGGATAGAATCTAAGTCCAATGTTTGTTTGTTTGTTTCCTTGATATGTCACTCTACAGAACCAAACTGTATTTGTGACTATATACATAAATAAAAGATGCTTTTTATGAATAAAGTATATTTCCGAAATTTAAATAAAAAACTAGTTATAATGCAATTAGGCAAGACTTAGGATGCATAGCCTGGTGCAGCAAAATGCAGGGGATGGGGACAATCGAAATGTGGGGCTGGTTTAAGGAATAGATATTGCGTGTCCTTGATAGGTATGTCCCTGTCAGGCAGGGAGGCAGTGATAAGGTAAGGGAACCGTGGTTGACTACAGGAATTGCATCTGTTGTTAAGCAGAAGAAGGAGGCTTGTGTGACGATGAGATGAGATGGTTCAGATGAGGCGATGGAGAGTTATAGATTAGCTAAGAAGGATTTGAAGGGAGAGTTAAGAGCAAAGAGAGGACATGAGCAGTCTTTAGCATGTAGAATAAAGGAGAACCGTAATGCTTTCTATAGGAATGAGAAGAATAAAACAAATATTTCTCAAAAGTTTTCACCTAGGAAAAGGAGAATATTGTAGAGGAGAGTTATGAGGTATGAGACCAGAAAGGACTGAGGTTAGTAAGGAAGAGGTTAGTAATTCTAGAAGGAGTGAAAGTAGACAAGTCCCCTAGGCTGGATGGGGTTTATCCAAGGGTTCTCTGGGAAGCTAGAGAGGAGGTGGCGGAGACTTTGGCTTTGATCTTTAAGTCGTCATTGTCTACAGGTTTAGTACCAGAGGACTGGAGGATTGCAAATGTTGTGCCCTTGTTCAAAAAGAGCAGAAGAGATGATCTAGGTAATTATCAACCAAAGAGCCTTACATCTGTTGTAGGAAAAGTTTTGGAATGGATTATAAGCAATAGGATTTATAATCACCTAGCAAGCAACAATTTGATTTCAGACAGTCAACATGGTCTGTCAAGGGCAGATCATGTCTCACAAACTTCATTGTGTTTTTTGAGAAGGTGACCAAGCATGTAGATGAGGATAGGGTACTAGACGTGGTGTACATTGACTTCAGTAAAACCTTTAATAAGGTTCCACATGATAAGCTGTTGGAGAAAATGCAGAGGCATGTGATTGAGGGTGATTTAGCAGTTTGGATTAAAAACTGGCTTTCTGAAAAGATGGCAGCGAGTCGTGGTTGATGGAAAATATTCAGCCTAGAGTCCGGTTCCTAATGGTATGCCACAGAGATCTGTTTTGGGACCACTGCCGTTTGTCATTTTTAGAAAAGATTTAGACGCATGCATGGGTGGATAGGTTAGTAAGTTTGCAGATGACATTAAAGTAGATGGAGGAGTGGACAGTGTGGAAGAATGTTACAGATTGCAGGGGACTAGGATAAACTGTACATTTGGGCTGAGAGGTGGCAAATGGAGTTCAATGCAGCTAAATGTGAGGTGATTCACTTTGGGAAGAATAACAGGAAGGCAGAATACTGGGTCAATGGAAAGATTCTTGGTAATGTGGACATGTATCGGGATCTTGGAGTCCATGTACATAGATCCCTGAAAGTTGCCACCCAGGTTGATAGTGCTATTCAGAAGGCAAATGGTATGTTAGGTTTCATTGGTAGAGGGATTGAATTCTGGAGCAATAACATCATGCTGCAGCTATACAAACTGCTAGTGCGCCACACTTGGAAGATTGTATACAGTTCTGGTTGCCTCGTTACAGGAAGGATGTGGGAGCATTGGAAAAGGTGCAGAGGAGATTTACCAGGATGTTGCCTGGTCTGGAGGGAAGGTCTTATGAAGAAAGGCTGAAAGACCTGGGTCTGTTCACATTGGAAAGAAGAAGGTTAAGAGGAGATTTGATAGAGACATAAAAAATGATCAGAGGATGAAATAGGGTTGCCAGTGAAAGTCTTTTTCCTAAGATGATGACATCAGCTTATCTGAGGGGGCTTAACTACAAATTAAGGGGTGATAGATTTAAGACAGATGTCAGAGGCAGGTTCTTTACTCAGAGAGTGTAAGGGTGTGGAATGCCCTGCCTGCCAATGTAGTTAACTCAGCCACATTAGAGAGATTTAAACAATCCTTGGATAAGCATGTGGATGATGATACGATAGCGTAGGGGGAGATTAGTTCACAGGTTGGCACAATATTGAGGACCGAAGGGCCTGTTCTGCGCTGTATTGCTCTATGTTCTATGTCCATTGCAGACATGATGGGCCAAATGACCTCCTTTTACAGACACAGGGTCATAGAGATGTACAGCACGGAACCTTCGATCCAACCTGTCCATGCCGACGAGATATCCCAACCCAATCCAGCTCCAACTACCAGCACCCGGTCCATATTCCTCCAAACCCTTCCTAATCATGTACCCATCTAGATGCCATTTAAATGTTGCAATTGTACCAGCCTCCTCCACTTCCTCTGGCAGCTCATTCCATACCCGTACCACCCTCTGCGTGAAAAGGTTGACTCTGTAGGTCTCTTTTATATCTTTCCCCTCTCACCCTAAACCTATGCCGTCTAGTTCTGGACTCCCTGACCCCAGGGAAAAGACTTTGTCTATTTATCCTATCCATGCCCCTCATGATTTTATAAACCTCTATAAGGTCACCCCTCAGCCTCCGACGCTCCAGGGAAAACAGCCCCAGCCTGTTCAACCTCTTCCGATAGCTCAAATTCTCTAACCCTGGCAACATCCTTGTAAATCTTTTCTGAACTCTTTCAAGTTTCACAACATCCTTCTGATAGGAAAGAGACCAGAATGACACGCAATATTCTAAAAGTGGCCTAACCAATGTACTGTACAGCTGCAACATGACCTCCCCAACTCCTGTACTCAGTGCTCTGACCAATAAAGGAAAGCATACCAAATGCCTTCTTTACTATCCTTTCTACCTGTGACTCCAATTTCAAGGAGTTATGAACCTGTACTCCAAGGTCTCTTTGTTCAACAACTCTCCCTAGTACCTTACCATTAAGTGTATAAGTCCTGCTAAGGTTTGCTTTCCCAAAATGCAACACCTCGCCTTTATCTAAATTAAACTCCAGATGCCATTTCACAGCCCATTGGCCCATCTGATCAAGATCCCATTGTAATCCAAGGTAACCTTCTCCACTGTCCCCTACACCGCCAATTTTGGTGCCATCTGCAAACTTACTAAATATACCTCTTATGCTCACATCCAAATCATTTTTTTAAATTATGAAAAGGAATGGACCTAGCACCAATCCTTGTGACACAACACTGGTCACAGGCCTCCAGTTTGAAAAACAACCATCCACCACCAACCTCCGTCTTCTACCTTTGGGCCAGTTCTGCATCCAAATGGCTAGTTCTCCCTGTATTCCATGAGATCTAACCTCGCTAAGGAGGAGAAAGTGAGGTCTGCAGATGCTGGAGATCAGAGCTGAAAATGTGTTGCTGGAAAAGCGCAGCAGGTCAGGCAGCATCCAAGGAACAGGATTCCTGAAGAAGGGCTCATGCCCGAAACGTAGAATTTCCTGTTCCTTGGATGCTGTCTGACCTGCTGCGCTTTTCCAGCAACACATCTTCAGATCTAACCTCGCTAACCAGTGTCCCATCGGGAACCTTGTCGAATGCCGTACTGAAGTCCACATAGAAACATCTACTGCTCTGCCCTCATGGATCCTCTTGTTACTTCTTCAAAAAACTCAATCAAGTTTGTGAGACATGATTTCCCACGCACAAAGCCATGTTGACTATCCGTAATCAGTCCTTGCCTTTCCAAATACGTGTACATCCTGTCCCTCAGGATTCCCTCCAACACCTTGCTCACCACTGACATCAGGCTCACTAGTCTATCGTTCCCTGGCTTGTTCTTACCACCCTTCTTAAACAGTGGCACCACAGTAGCCAACCTCCAGTCTTCTGGCACCTCACCTGTGACTATCGATGATACAAATATCTCAGCAAGAGACCCAGAAATCACTTCTTTAGTTCTATCCACTTTTATGCATTTTAAGACATCCAGCACTTCCTCCTCTGTAATATGGACATTTTTCAAGATATCACCATCTATTTCCCTACATTCTATGTCTTCCATGTCCTTTTCCACAGTAAACACTGAAGTAAAATACTGAGTGCCTCATACTAATTCTGTTGGGGGCTCTTGTGGTCCAATGGGAGCATCTGCCTTTGAACAGGGAGGCCTAGTTTCAAATCCGACCTATTCTTGAGATGATTCCCAGCATCTCTGGAGAACTTGATTTGACAGGGAAATAAAAGCACCTCTTACGGACAATTTGTATTCTGGTTGGTGTGGCACTCATTGCAGACGTGATTTTAATCGTATGTGAATGACACAACCTGACAAGAGAGGGCTGCAAGGTTCCCCTACTTGTTGCCCTCCCATCCCTCATCGCATTCCTAATCCGGTATCTTTCTCCTTTGCGATCTCCCAGGCACAACTGCCTGGCCCAGCCAGCGGTGCTGGAGAATGAAGTGCCAGAGTATGCCAAGACCGATGAAGAAAAAATGCCAGAGTTCACACACTCGCAGCCTCAAGCTCAGTTGTCATCACTGTGTCAGCTCAGAGGCTAGCATGGAGGTATCATCTGGGTGTGGAGAGTCTGTGACCTGCAGACGGGTATCAGGAGAAAAGGTTACGCACATGCCAGCTCTCCTGACCAACTGAGAAGGGCTGAATTTACACCGCTCTTTTTAATCCCACCATTGGCCACAAAAAAAGTTTTTAAATTCTTCTTGGCCCACTTCACTTGGCCAAAACACATAAAAGGAGCCAACTTCAAGGCTTTGAGTGATGAGTAAAAGAGGAGGGTTTTTTTGCCAAAGGCCCAAGGGAAGTAGTGAAGTACAACATCAAACATAGAGACAACCATTGGCTACAACAGTTAGAAAGGGAAGAGCTTGTAGTATGTAAATGGGAGATTGAAAATATTGGATTTTAAACTTCTTCGAGTCCTTGGGTTGGATTGTCTAACCTCAGACGACGGTGATTTGAATGATGACTTGTGTAAACAAGGAGAAAGTGGAAAATATCGTAAAATCCAATAAAGGGTGACTATTTGCATGATGGAAATATTTGTGAAAGGCTTAAAAGGGAGAGATGAACACTGACCATGTAAAGTTTAGACAGCACCTTTAAGGCATTAACATGGTCCAAAGTATGTCAGATTGTTTTTAGACAATATTTGGCAGTGAGGTGTATAAAGAGATAAGGCAGACACAGAGTCAGTTATAAACCATGACACCTACATCTCCATAATGTATGACGTCATACTCAATGATGCACTTCCTTCTCCCTCAATGGTGATACACAACCGGAGACTGTAGGTGCTAACCAAGGGGTGAGGGGCATTTCCTGTCTGGAGGACACTATTCTGGTTATTATTGGATAGATCATGGTTGAGAACTAGGGTCAGTGTTGGGCTGTGTCTATCGGTGATGATGTTCTAGTCATTACTTATTCATTACTCACATCCCACTTCCCTTCCGCACTCTCTGGGACAAGGCATTTCAAATTCTCATCACTCACAATGTGAAAAGACTTCATCTTAGAAACGTAGAAAATAGAAGCAGGAGTAGGCCATTCGGCCCTTTGAGGCTGCGCCACCATTCAATATGGTCCTGGCTGATCATGTAATCTCAGTATCTCACTTCTGCTTTCTCCCCATACTCCTTGATCCCTTTAGCCACAAGGCCACATCCAGCTCCCTCTTGAATATAGCTAATGAATGGGCCCAAATAGCTTCCTGTGGGAGAGAATCCCACCGGTTCACAATTCTAGGTGAAGGAATTCTTCCTCATCTCAATCCTGAATGGTGTACCCTTTATTCTTACAGTGTGACCCCTTAGTTCAGGACTTCCCCAACATCAGGAACATTCTTCCTGCATCTATCCTGTCCAGTCCCATCAGGATTCCATATGTTCCTAGGAAATTCCCCCTCATTCTTCTAAATTCCAGTGAGTACAAACCTATCACTTTTGTTTCTCCTGCCAATTGCTTGAAACCTTTGAGTCATCTGTTCCTGATCCTTTCACGAGTGGAAACAATTCCTCCTTCTTTGCTCTCCTTGGGTGGCACGGTGACTCGTTGGTTAGCACTGCTGCCTCACAGTGCCAGGGACCTGCGTTCGATTCCAGCCTTGGGTGACTGTCTGTATCGAATTTGCACATTCTCCCTGTGTCTGCTTTGGTTTCCTTCAACAGTCCAAAGATGTTCAGGTTAGGTGAATTGGCCATGCTAAATTGCCCGTAGTGTTCAGGGATGTGTACGTTAGGTGCATTAGTCAGGGGAAATGTAGAGTAATAGGAGGGTAGGAGAAATGGGTCTGGGTGGAACATCAGGGTGGACTTGGGCCAAGTGGCTCGTTTCCACACTGTAGGGATTCTATGATCCTATAAAACTCACCCTTGTGCCTTCTTCCTTTCACATGCCCAAGGGAAAACAAGAGAATAGTCATGATCCAGGCACATCTTCATTTGATGCCAATCTTACAGGGCAGCATGGAGATGGGGTTTGGCATGTGGTCAGATATCAGGTCTGAGAGACTATCAGGGCAAAAGCTTGAGACAGCGCATGGTACTTGAAGTAACTGAAGGTAACGGCATCGAAAATCCAGGTGGTACATGTGAAAACAATAAGAAGCAGTCCCATCAAAGCTTCAGTAACTGTTGTTGAAAAGTTAAGTCTGTGACTTCAAGTGCATCTTTCCATCCTGAGATGTGACAGTGCGCTCCAGCCTGGAAAGGAATGCAAGGAAAAATCACACACCAGCTGCCAAATGGTGAGGTTGAAGAAATTAAGGCAAAGAACCAGAATGCTTACAGTGCATTGGGATGACCATCAGAAAACCCCCTCTCCAATATCAATAAGCATGGAGGAGCCCAGCACCAATTTGGCACAAGGCTTGCACCTTCGTGGTCAAGGAGGTTTCCAGGGTACTGCCAACGGATTGCCAGGGACTTTTAAGGTGCCGAACTGTAGGAACACAAAAATGTCTGTGGGACACGAGCCAGCCACCATCTCTCAGCAGGGCAGCATTGGTGCTCCTATCCTTGCTATCCTGCCAATGCCCTTGGCATTTCCTCAGAGCCAAGCAGCCCAGCCTGCTGCAGGCTCGGAAAGGTGGTACAGTGTGAAAATGGACTGACTGCCCGAGGTTATTCTGCCAACCCATTTGCACCATCCGCCAATGGAAGGCATCGGCCTCCCAGCAGCCATTGGGTGGGCATCGCTGTGTATACAGGCACTGGAGGCAGTATTGTCTGGTTCTGGTTCCTCTTCAAGCAAGTTACAGACAACTTTGACCAGAAAGTTATGAATGAATTTGCCCCAGGTATCCCACAGTACCGATGCGGGCAAATCAATACGAACACAAGCTGGTATCAATGCAAAACAGCCCCAACTTTATTAGGAATAACAATAACCTTATTAGGAATTACAATAACCTTCAATACTTAACATAGTGTCTCTAATCCTATTTGTCCTCTTAAGGTTACAATACTTCCTGAGTTATTGTAGATTTATGCAGTCACTCTCTCTCTATGGTTTTGTCTGTGGGACTGCAAAGCTGCTTTCTCCCTCTCTCTCTCTCTCGTTCGTCTCTGCCTCTAGCCCATGTTGGTGTCCTCCGAAGCCCTCAGAAGATTCCAAGAGATGTCTGCAGGTAAACCCTATTTGTGAAGCTTTTAAATGGTTTTCTGGAACTTTCTTTAGTTCTGGCTGATCAGAGAGATATACTTAATATTTTAAAACCGAGTCAATGTGGAGGTGATGGTTTGGACTGGGGCGTACACAGTTAAAAAAAATCACATAACACCAGGTTATAGTCCAACAGGTTTATTTCGAAGCAGTAGCTTTCAAAGCGCTGTTCCTGATGAAGGAGCTCTGAAAGCTAATGCTTCCAACTAAACCTGTTGGACTATAACCTGGTACTGTGTGATTTTTAACTTTCTTTGTGTAGCAAGACCCAATGCCTTTCTGTCTTGGTGTGCTTTTGTCTAGTGGATAAGTTGTTGGGGATACGTCCATCCAGGCCAACTGTTGTCTTTTACATTATGTTGATGTCATTAGCACCTAGCTGCTGTGTTTGCATTGTGAATTTTATGATTTCAGAGCTTTACTTGACCAATGTACCCAGCATTCCTTGCTGTTTGGCCCAGTTAGTAATCTGTGTTTTGGCAGCCAGGAGGCTGTAAGGGAATGTGTACAGATGTTTAATCACTATGACTCAGTATGTTTCCTTGGCGTTATCTCTTATTTTTGTTTTGTGGCCAAGATGATGATGAAATGGCCAGTAGCAGAAGGGCAGTTGGGGTTGAGTTTGCTCCAATCGCTCTTTAATTAATTCTTCAAGGACCATCATGAGGAAAGAGACTGTCTACAACTTCATGTTCTCTTCCCTGTATTCCTCTTCCTCATTTTTCTGTGTTCCTTCAGCTTCTTCTCCTGAGAGATGATCATAGGTAAGGTTATGCCTTGTGATGCCAAGGTTCTATAGCATAGCGCTGAGATCGTGAGGGCTCGCTCAGCTCTTTACTGCAAGCTTCCTCCAAAGCAGTCCAGGCAGTGAATTAATTGCTTTCAAACCCCAGTGGTCTGTCTCATCTCATTTTGTGTAGTAGTTTTGTTTCTGCACGTTTCTGCAGTAAGTTCTGAACCGGAATTATCAAGTCATGTCATCATCGGAGCAGATTTAGTCAACCAGTCCTTTTGTTCGCTGTGGTGGCTGGAACACAACTTGCAGAGCAGAGTAAGTGCACGATGAGTGCTGCCAGGATGCTGGGCATTGCTCTGCAGAATGTGCTGCCAGAGGTCATCAACCAGCTGCAATTTGAAGAAACTGAGTTCTTTCCAGTTCAGGTCCACGGCAGATTGATGTGAGTCACATCCAACGCTTTGCACGTGCAGTCAATAGCTCCCAGAAACTTACAATTCTGCAAACTCTTTCGCTCATACCTCCTGCTTCTTCCTGACAAGGGGCAGTGAGCTGAATTTGCTGCTCTTTGAGTAGAGAGCCGAAGTGATATTCTTCCTGCAACAGTGCAGTGCAAACTGAGATGTTACAGATATCAAGTCAGTGCATAGTATTGTCATGCAACCTTGAACATCAATTCAGAATGCAAAGGCAGCCAGGCTAAATGGAAGCAAAAAAAATGACTGTTCTCTAAAGAAGGGTCACTTGACTCAAAACATTAAACTGTTCTTTTTTTCCCTGCCGGACCTGCTGAGTTTCTCCAGCAACTTCTTTTTTTTTGTTTCTGATTTCCAGTGTCTGCATTTCTTGATTTTATTTTAGTACTTCCATGCGATGGAGTCCACATATCCAAAACAAATCGTATCAGTGAACTGGGCAGAGAGTAATGGGTTAAGAGGGAAGGTAAAGTCTCCCAAAACAATAACACCAATTCATTCACTTACATATCAAATACAAAACATTCTGTACATGCAAAATTATACAGTCTGCCAAAAAGCTAAAATATTTTGTACAGAAATACAAGAAAACATGAGCCTTTTTTTTCAGTGCATCAGAGAGTTTGCACTTTTAATGGCCAGGAGAAATAGGAAATTCCTGAGAGATAAAACAAAAGGTGAACATTACTTCCTTTACTTTATCTCATCAAGGTACCTTTGCTATAACCTCTGAAAGGTTAACACAGACTACATTAGCACAGCTGACCTTACATGAGCTATTCTTAACGGTTGAATGTTTGTTAATGGTGAATTCTGGCAATTTAGCAATATGAGTCGAGGTTCCCCTACAATTTCAGGTTTGTTTTACATCGGACTCTTACATGTAAAGAGAGACATGTAGCACAGAAATAAAGACATGCCAAAATACCGTAAACTATAAACAAATCAGAAATACTGAGAAACAGATCATCTGAAATTCTGACCTCAAACCAAAAAGGATTTTTGATGAGGGTTTATAGTACTCTGTAACTCCTCCAGGAGTTATAAACACTTTTTGAAAAGACAGGGTTTCATTGGAGGGCAATGCTATGTGTGTGTAAACATGGAAGGTACAGTATTTGGATAAGTAAAACAAATGTTATTACTGCTTTGTAATGTTGCATTAATGTTTTATGTTTCAGGTGAAAGTTCATATTACTGGTGGTTTCCACTTCACAAAATTGTGGTTAGGCCTTCTAACATCATTCTATAATCCAGAAAATTCCAAAATCCAAAGATAGCTTGGACTGGAGAGGTTACATGTAATGATTCTGCCTATAGCAAGAAGTCAGCATGGTGTAATGGCAACAGAGAAATCACCAGCTGGAAAAACCCATTTCACTTTGATATGCTATTGCAGTAATTATATTGCGTGTCTAAAGAGGAAAATGAACTAGCAAATATTGTATATCAAATAATTGATCTTTTTGGAGTTTTACTTTACTCATACGCTTTGATGAACTCGATAATGACCGTAGTCAGATCTTGATACATTAATTAGCGTGGTGTGAATAATGTGATTTAAATCAATGTGTAGTTTTATCAACTTGTCACCTTGTTCCCTCAATGGATGGGAATAAAATGTTATCTTTAAAAAAGAGAAATCCTACCTCTTCACATGCCATTAGTCTCATTTTAATAATGGTCACTCTTGAAGATAGCTATCATTACAGAGATTAACCTTATCAGATCTTTACAATCTTTCATATTATTGCCCATTGTGGTTTTGTAAGAGTTTGAGTGCTCCATGTATTAGTCCAAATGCCTTCTAAATGTTGTTAATGTACCCACCTCAACCAGTTCTGCTGGCAGCTCATTCCATATGCGTACCACCCTCTGTGTAAAAATGTTGCCCCTCAGGTTCCCTTTTATTCTTTCCCCTCTAGCCTTAAACTGATGCCCTCCAGTCCTCAATTCCCCAACCCAATGAAAAAGACTGAGTACACTCACCCTATCCATGCCTCTCATGCTCTTATACACTTCTATAAGATCCTCCTTCAGTCTCCTATGCTCTAAAGAAAAAGTCCTAACGTGTCCAATCTCTCCCTATAACTCAGACTGTTGAGTCCTGTCAACATCCTTGGAAATTTCTTCTCCACTCTTTCCAGTTTAATAACATCCTTCCTATAACAAGGTGACCAAAATGGAACACAATACTCCAAGTGCGGCCTCACCAACGTCCTGTACAACTGTAACATAACTTCCCAATTTCTATTCTCAATGCCCTGACTGATGAAGGCCAGTGTACCAAAAGCCTTCCTCACTGCCCTTGTCACCTGTGACTCCACTTTCAGAGAAGCATGCACCCGAACTTCAAGGTCCTTCTGTTACACTACTCCTTCAGGCACTAACATTCACCATGGAAGTCCTACCTTGATGTTACTATTCAAAATGCAAGACCTTATGCTTACCTGCATTAAACTCCATTTGCTATTTTTTCAGCCCATTTCCCCAACTGACCAAGGTCCTGCTGCAATAACCTTCCTCACTGTCCACGATACCTCCTATTTTAGTTTCATCAGTAAACATACTAATCATGCCTTGTACATTCTCACCCATATCATTGATGTAGATAACAAACAGCAATGAGCCCAGCACTGAACCCTGAGGCACTCCACTAGTCTCAAGCCTCCAGTCCATTATCACCCTCTGCTTTCTACCATCCAGCCAATGTGTAGCCAATTCGCCAGTGCACCCCCTGATTCCATGTGATCTAACCTTCCGGAGCAGCTTACCATGTGGAATCTGATCAAGCATATAGGCTATGCTGGCCACCCTTCCCTCATCAACCTTCCTGGCCAGTTCATCAAAGAACTCTAACAAGTTTCGGAGCCATGTTAACTATTCCTAATCAACCTCTGTCTTTCCAAATGCATGTATATTCCCTCAGAATCTTCTCAAGTAACTTGCCCACCACAGAGGTTAAGCTGACCGGTCTATAAATCCCAGGTTTTTCTTTGCAGCCCTTCTTGAATAAGGGCACAACAATCGCTTCCCTCCAGTCTTCTGGGACCTCACCTGTGGCTAACTATGGTGCAAAAATATCAGCCAGAGCCATGCAATTTCTTCTCTAACCTCTTGCAGAGCTCTTGGATATACAGTGGAACCTCGAATATCCGGCATTCCATTATCCGAATTTCGGATTATCCAAAGAAGATCGAAAGGTCCCAATGTTTGACTAAACTGTGTTATCTGGCATTCGATTATCCAAGCATTCGATTATCTGACAAAATACCCCTGCCCATGTCATCCAGATAATTGAGGTTCCTCTGTATCTGGTCAGGACCAGGAGATTTATCCACCTTCACACATTCTAATACATCCAACACCTCCTCTGCTGTGATATGGACTGTCGCCAAGATATCACCACTAACTTTGCCAAGTTCCCAAGTTTTCATGTCTTTCTCCATTGTAAACATGGAGGAAAATGAACTAGCAAATATTCATTGAGCAACTCGCTCATCTGTTGTGGTTCCACACATTGATTTCCTATTGTGAGGAATAGAAATTTCTGTATCTAGTGCCTTTACTCTTCTGTATTCAAAGCCTACATATATTTTCCTCTTCCCTTCCATTTAGAGGAATCTCTTTACTGAGCTGTTTACAAGCTTTGTCCAGAATTAGTGTTGTAATATAAGCAAACCAAACTTCCAGTCATACAGTCATAGAGGTATATATAACACGGAAACAAGCCTTTTGGTCCAACTCATCCACGCTGACCAGTTTTCCTAAACTGAAGTAGTCCCATTCATTTGTACTTGATCAATATCCCTCTAAATTTTTCCTATCCATGTACCTGTCCAAGTGTTTTTTAACTGTCGGAATTGTACTCACCTCTACCACTTCCTCTGGCAGCTCATTCCATATGTGCACCACCCTCTGTGTGAAGAATTTGCCCCTCAAATCCCTTTTAAATCTTTCACCCCTCACCTAAACCTGTGTGTTAAAAAGTCTGTGAAAATCTGTAGCTCAGGAGCAAATGTCTGCCAACAAATCCCCCAGTTTGGCGAACAGACCAACAACAAATTAAACCTGTGCCTGCTAGGTTTAGATTCCCTTGCTCTGGTGGAAAAGACCTTGGTTAGTCACTCTATCCATGCCCCTCTTGATTTTATAAACCTCTACAAGGTTACCTCTCAGCCTCCTGTGCTCCAGCGGAAACAAGTCTCAGCCTATTGAGCCTCTGCTTATAACTCAAACTCTTCAGTCTCAGTAATATCCTTATAGGTCTTTTTTACACCCTTTCCAGTTAATAGCATCCTTCCATAGACAGGGCAACCAGAATTACATGCAGTACACCAAATGTGTCTTGTACAGTTCTAACATTACATCCCATATCCTATACTCAATGCTCTAACCAAAGATGGCAAACGTGCCAAATACTTTCTTCACCACCCTGTCTACCTGTGATGCCACTTTCAAGGAAGTGGCATCACATATACTTGCTCCCCAAGGTTTTCTTGTTTTACAAAACTCCCCAGGGCTATACCAATAATGGTGTAAGTCCTGCCTTGGGTTGATTTACCAAAATTAGATTAGATTACTTACAGTGTGGAAACAGGCCCATCAGCCCAACAAGTCCACACCGACCCACAATCCACCCATACCCCTACACCTAACACTACGGGCAATTTAGCATGGCCAATTCACCTGACCCGCACATCTTTGGACTGTGGGAGGAAACCGGAGCACCCAGAGGAAGCCCACGCAGACACGGGGAGAACGTGCAAACTCCACACAGTCCGTCACCTGAGTCGGGAATTGAACCCAGGTCTCTGGCGCTGTGAGGCAGCAGTGCTAACCACTGTGCCACCGTGCCGCCCAAAAATGCAACATCTCACATTTATCTTCATGAAACTCCATCTGCTATTCCTCAGCCCTCTGGCCCAGCTGATCAAGATCTTGTTGTACACTTAGGTAACCTTCTTCATTGTCCACTATATAAGCAATTTTGGTGTCACCTACAAACTTATTAACCATGCCTTCTATATTACCATTCAAATTGTTGATATAAATGACCAACAACTGTGGATCAGTGGAAAACACCAAACCTTATGGCTCCAGTCTGTAATAATACCTCTTTCTCCTATCATCAAGCCAATTTTATATCCAATTTGCAAGCTCACTCTGAATCCCACGTGATCCAACCTTACTAACCAGATTACCATGCAGAATCTTATCGAACGCCTTGCTAAAGCCCATGAAGACAACATCTACTGCTCTGCCTTCATTTAATATCTTGGTCACTTCTTCAAAAAACTCGATCAAGTTTGTGAGACATTTTCCCACATACTGATTATCCCTAATCAGTCCTTGCCTTTCCAAATGCATATATACCCTGTCTCTCAGAATTCTTTCCAACAACTTACTCCTCACTGATGTAGGAGTCAGCAGTCTATAGTGCCCTGGCTTTTCTTTGCAGCATTTCTTAAATAATGGCACAACATTGCCCACGCTCCAGTTTTCTGGTCACCTCACCCATGGCTATCAATGATAGTTTACAGAAAAATATGAACATTCTAATCATTTATATGTGTTAAGGAAGAACCAGTATTTATAGGGTGCTTCTTGTGATCTTAAGGGCTATCCTTCATTGTCAGTAAAGCACTTCTGAGATGCAACATTGCAGTCACTGGCATAATATGGGAAACACAGAAGTCAATGTGGATAAAGCAAGCTCCCACAAAAACAATGTGAAAATGATCACGGCAATTAGGCGGCATTTCAGATTTTTTTTTCAAAAGGCAATCTTATGTTTATATATTTAGATTAGATTACTTACAGTTTGGAAACAGGCCCTTCAGCCCAACAAGTCCACACTGACCCGCCGAAGCACAACCCACCCTAACCTAACACTACAGGCAATTTAGCATGGCCAATTCACCTGACCTGCACATCTTTGGACTGTGGGAGGAAATCGGAGCAAGCCCACACAGACACGGGGAGAATGTGCAAACTTCACACAGAGAGTCACCTGAGGCGGGATTGAACCAGGTCTCTGGCACTGTGAGGGAACAGTGCTAACCACTGTGCCACCGTGCCACCTGCTAAAGAGAGGTTTAAGAGAGGTAACTTGGTGCAGTTTGATTAATATGGCTGATAATTGGTTTGAACACAACGCTGGGCATCTAATCCTCCACCTGTTTAAAATTCTCGTAACATCTTTAAAAAAAAGACACTTGCAGAGGTACGTGGGTCATATTGAGGTGCAATAGTCAATTTGTGAATAAAATTAACAATTCAGGTCTTCAAATATATGTCTTACATCTAAAATAACCAACTTTTTTTTATAAACAGGCTGTATGTTAGGACAATTAGAGAAAATATACACTACTGATTAACCTGATAAGAGAAGTGGCCACTTTGTGGGCTAGGAGGGAGTCGAACAACTTTTTGAACGTGACATGAAATATTGTGGAAACTGTAGGTGTGTGCTGAATGGAATATGTGTTCAAAATTGCACAAACTGCTGGCTGGTTTAACTGATTGAATTGCATTGTATTAACCACATGGAAACTTCAGTATGTTTTAATGATATTCGTTGAGTGATAAATATCAGATCGAACATCATCTTCTTCAAAGTACTATTTTGGGACTTTATGTCTGCCTGAGGAAGCAGGCAAGTGCCTCATTTAATATCACTTCCACAAAGAAGGCAGTGTTAACCTGAATTCCCATTTGTCACATATTCAAACTTGACCCTATCTACTTTGAATTCAAAGAGAGCTTCACCAAAGCCCAACTTGATGTACATGTGTAAGGAGGAGGGGAAAATGAGAATCGAGTCTCCATGTCCTGACCAAACAGTATAACTCGATTTCTCAAAAATGTTTTTGTCTAATGTATCACACTGCATTAATTGACCATCCCTTCATGAAAACTTCAAGCTCGTTGTGTAGAAAGGCCACTGACCCTGCCCCCGCTGAATCCCGAAGACGAGTTTCATTTTCAGGATTCAGGGTGGTCTAACCGCAGCTGGGAAAGTGTAACAATGGAGGTCCAACCAAAAGTGTTGTGACAAAAAGACCGACCAGTCCAAGGGAATAAGCAGGTCTTTGTTGGAGTTATACCCCATCAAGGACTGAATGGTGGAGAATGACAATGGAGAGGATACAGTCTCAAAGATCTCTCTAAAGATGATCAATTGCTGTAATTTCTTCATTGACCTCCAGGGGGGTTGTAGGACTCTCAGAAGAGGGACCCATTACCCTGTAAGGTCCGGACATTGTACTAGAGGTAAGAAGGACATAAGAAATGGGAGCGGGAGTCAGCATCAAGTCTGCTCCATCATTCAATAAGATTATGGCTGATCTTTTTGAAGACTCAGCTCCACTTACTCGTCCTTAAAAATGTTCAATGATGCAGCCTTAACTGCTTCACTGGGTAGGAAATTCCACAGATTCACTGGGTAGGAAATTCCACAGATGACACTAAACAATCTTTCATGGGAAAATGCTTTATTAACCCACTCTGCGTTCATATATACTTCCAACACCAGTTGCTTAGTGAGACCTACGTACTGGGACACAATACCAAGTGGCCCATACACTGAATGGCATGGGCTCATCGTGCTTCCCTGGCTGCAGTCACAAATTTCTTGTGCACTGGGGCTTTTCTTTATCCCTTTCTGACTCTGCTCCCATTTCAATGCCACATCAATCCTCTCCTGGTCATGCTGCAGTCGGCAGGGGCTGCCCCCAAGCCAGCAATGGATGTGTAGATTGTGCACCTCAGTAAGGCAAGATGGAAGGTTAAGCATAGCCACAAATGCCAAATCCATGAGAACTGTTTGTTGCAATTGATGCAGAGTCTTTTGGTGAGCCTTCGACTTGTCTGAACTTGTCTCTTTCTGTTCAGTTAAAACAGTACTTCTGTAAAAAAAAACATAGTTCAACCAGCCCCAGACATTCTTTCCCTCCCTCTTGATGTTCTCACATACTTCTAGCATGATGTTGAGCTATACATGTTGGTGCACACTGCAACTGGCTACACTTTATTTACGAACAGGAATGCAAGAAATTTTATAAATGCCTACCTGTTCTCAATAAAGTTGCAGTCAGGAGCTAGTTCCAACATAGCGAAGTTAGCTATGCTTGATTAAATATCATAGTGACTGTAAGGACAGAGTTCTCTTGCACATTCATCAACGTTCATCCATTGGACATTTGCAAAGTGAGTTTGTCACTTGCCTTCAATCGCAGCTTAGGTCGAAGGTTAGAGAGCGTGGGATCCACTTCCTGACCCACTCTCGGTGGCAATCTTGCTACTTTCCCTCAACTCCCCAAAGTGGCTCAATTTATGACGAGCTCACTTCACACTCCATGGAAAAATGTCGCTTCCTGTGCTCAGTTGCTTGTGGTAAAAACAACATGATTCAGTTCTTCTTTAGGCACTTACGATTTAATCAGCAATGCTACAAATAGTGCACGGTGTCCTTCCTGTGCCCCACAGCCATTTACATGTCCCTGCACTCAGATGCTGATTTGAGATTTTTGTTTTTAAGGTTTTATCAAGTATTTTCCCTCCTCTGTGTCCCTTTCATACTCACTTGCCTATAGCTCTCTGACGAGTATGTGTAGTAGTCCCTAGGAATGAAGATGATAAGTACCTGTTGTGGAGTCTTTTGACATGGGAAAGATGTGGCGCTGCAGTTACTCCCCCCCCCTTAATTCTGGCAGACTAGGAAGCCCCCCCCCCAACCACCACCACCACCATCTCCCACTCGTGTTTCTTTCCATAGTTGTATCAGATCTGGTTGACTATGTTGTTATAACATATCTTCCATGGTCATTGAGTTGTGATGTGTGGCTTGAACCTGGAGGTTCAGATCCAGATCCAGAGCTACCTAAAACACATAAAGACCACCAAAAGTACAGCCGTCTAAACTATACATTAGTGTTACAAGAAAGTGTGAAAGTCCCTTTCTTAAGTAAGTTTTTGGATAGAAGGTGACTTACACTTCTGGATTGATATGGCCAAACAAATTAGACAGGCAGGACCCAAGGAAAGATTGGGAGTGTTTTCCCAGGAACAAGTGGACACTGCACTGTTCACCATGACCAATTTGTGGACTCACCAGATTCATGATTCGAAAAGCAAAAGCAGAAATCAGGTCTAATATTTTTGTGACTGCGTGCACCACAGCAAACGGAGAATATGACCTTGTGCCCTCACATAGTGGAATGGGATAGAGTCACACACTTAATGGAGACCTTATACTTCTCTCCAACTGAAGTCAAGGCATGAATCAATTCTAGGATCCTACTTCCTATCTTGAAATGAGAACTGTGCATCTGCTGTGAATATTTGAGAAGTTCATTTGCCCTTTTGAGCCTATCCCACCATTCAATAAGTTTATGGCTGATCTGGTTGCGATTTCAGTTCCACTTTCCTGCCTGCAGGATTTCCCTCCAAAATGGACTGGTTCTAACATTAAGTATCACGTTCATTTGTGTTTGATTATTCAATTCTTGATATCTTTCCTAATTTAAATCTTTAGAGATGTAATTACATATCTCCAGAGCAAGTGGGACTTGAAGCCAGGCCCTCTCAGCCCAGAGGTAAGGACACTACCTCCACACCACTCTTTTTTTCAATGCAAGTTATTTTAACCAACCTGTTCAGATTTGTTATGGCACAACTCCAGGATAGGTGGAACTTGAACCTTCTTGGCCCAGTCACAGGAACACTACCACAGTGCCACAAGCACCATAGATATTATATACATATATATTAGATATAAATTATATACATATCTTTCAAATCAAACTGAATGGAGATATTATTGTCTACAAGAATAGTGCCTGAGGACTGGAGGATAGCAAATGTGATTCCCTTGTTCAAAAAGGGTAGTAGAGAGAACCCTGGTAATTACAGACCAGTGAGTCTCACTTCAGTTGTTGGTAAAGTGTTGGAAAAGGTTATAGGAGATAAGATTTATAACCATCAAGAAAAGAATAACCTGATCAGGGACAGTCAGCATGGTTTTGTGAAGGGTAGGTCGTGCCTAATGAATCTTATTGAGTTTTTTGACAAAGTGACCAAACAGGTAGATGAGAGTAAACCAGTTGATGTGATGTATATGGATTTCAGCAAGGTGTTCAATCAGGTTCCCCACAGTAGGCTATTATACAAAATGTGGTGGAATGGGACTGTGGGAGACAGAGCAGTTTGGATCTGTAATTGGCTTGCTGAAAGAAAACAGAGGGTTGTAGTTGACGGAACATGTTCATCTTGGTGTCCAATTACTAGCGGCATACCGCAAGGGTCGGTGTTGGGTCACTGCTGTTCGTCATTTTTATAAATGACCTGGATGAGGGCTTAGAAGGGTGGGTTAGTAAATTTGCGGATGACACTAAGATCAGTGGAATTGTGGATAGTGACGAAGGATGTAGTAGGTTGCCGAGAGACATATATAGAATGCAGAGCGGGCTGAGAGGTGGCAAATGGAGTTTAATGTGGACAAGTGTGAGGTGATACACTTTGGCCAGAGTAATCGGAATGCAAAGTACTGGGCTAATGGTAGGATTCTTGGGAGTGCAGATGAGCAGAGAGGTCTCGGTGTTCATTTACACAGATCCGTGAAAGTTGCCACCCAGATTGACAGGGTTGTTAAGAAGGCATACAGTGTTTTGGCCTTTATTAATAGAGGGATTGAGTTCCGGAACCAGGAGGTTATGCTGCAGCTGTACAAAGCTCTGGTATGGCCACACTTGGAGTATTATGTACAGTTCTGGTCACTGCATTATAAGAAGGATGTGGAAGCTTTGGAAAGGGTACAGAGGAGATTTACTAGGATGTTGCCTGGTATGGAAGGAATGTCTTACGAGCAAAGGCTGAGGGCCTTGAGGCTGTTTTCGTTAGAGAGAAGAAGGTTGAGAGGTGACTTAATAGAGACATGTAAGATAATCAGAGGGTTAGATAGGGTGGACAGGTAGAACCTTTTCCAAGTATGGGGACGGCAAACACGAGGGGACACAACTTTAAAGTGTTGGGAGATAGATATAAGACAGATGTCAGAGGTAGTTTCTTGACTCAGAGAGTAGTAAGGGTATGGAATGCTTTGCCTGCATCGGTAGTAGATTCGCCAAGTTTAAGTGCATTTAAGTCGTCATTGGACAGGCAAATGGACGTACATGGAATAGTGTAGGTGGGATGGGCTTCAGATTAGTATGATAGGGCGGTGCAACATCGAGGGCCGAAGGGCCTGTACTGCGCTGTAATGTTCTATGTTCTATGTTCTATGTTCTATTATTATGCCTTGTCTCGAGGTGGGAGTTGAATCCAGGCCTTCTGATTCAGAGATAGGAAGACTACCACTGCCCCATAAGAGCCCCTCTTTCATCAATGCTATCAATCCTCTAATATTTCAATCACCTAGATCAGACTACTCCTCAATCGGAACATAAATAGGAGCATGAGTGGGCCACATTCAATATGATCATGTGTCATCTACCTCAATTCCACTTGCCCACTCATTCTCCACATGCCTTGCTTCCCTCACTGATGAGTAAATCTGTCGAGCCCAGCCACAAGCTATTAAACGTGTAAAGGGAGCACTCACAACTTGGCCCACTGGTTTGGAGAATTCCAGAGATGTGCGACTCTTTGAGTTTCTTTTCCATATTAGTTCATGGGATGAGGCCAACATTCACGGCCCATCACTACTTGACTTCATGAAGGTCTTGTTGAACTGCTGCAGAACATGGGCTGTGGATACACCCTAAATATGGCCCTTCAAAAAATAATGAGAATAAATACATTTTCTGCCTGCTCACTCTGGCAATTTATCTGATGGAGATTTATTTCTTTGATGTATAGCATATGGAGTAGGGAAAGAGATGATTGATGGGCTGAAGGGTCTCCATGCCAAGGTTTTCTTGTGTCTAACCACTAGGAATTACTGAGGTATTGTGTATATTTAGTAGTGTAGCCTTCAGTATTATTCTCATTACAAACATTACATACCCGAACAAAAAAAAGCTATTTTCACTCTGAGGAAACAGTGAAGTGGTTTTATTTGTTGATACCATTTGGGAAAATATTTGTTCCCCTTTCCATTACAACTATAGTACAACCTATTGGTTGTTATTTCACACAGTAAAACTAGTGTGCAGGAGCAAACTTAGAAAGAACTTGGAATATATATTAAATGATAAGTTAATGTACTTTTATTTGAAGGTGGCAGAACAAGTTATTCAAAAGCATAGAAATAATAAAATGATGGTTAAAAAGGTTAGGAATCAAAAAAGAGATTTATGCCTGGAGACAGGAGCATGGCTGAGGTTTGAAATCAATTCTTTGTATCTGTCTTTACCAAGGAAGAAAATGATGTAAAAGTGACAGTGAAAGAGCGCCAGGGACGCGGGTTCAATCCTACCCTCGGGTGACTGTCTGTGTGGAATTTGCATGTTCTCCCCGTGTCTGGTTGGATTTCCTTCAGGTGCTCTGGTTTCCTCCCACAATCCAAAAATGCGCAGGTTCGGTAAATTGACCATGCGAAATTGCCCAGAATGTTCAGGAATGTGTAAGTTAGGTGCATTAGTCCAGGTAAATGTAGAGTAATAAGGTAGAGGAACGGGTCTGAGTGGGTTAATCTTTGGAGGGTCAGTGTGGACCTGGTCGAAGGGCCTGTTTCTACACTGTAGGGAATCTACTTAGAATGTCATTCTAATACTTGAAGTGCTTAAAATTGATAAGAATGTAAGAACATGAGAAATGGGAGCAGGATTGGCAATTCAGCCCTTCATGCCTGCTCACTACAATCATTCAAACCATTACTTTTTAAATATTTGCTGATCTCCTCCTTAAACTTCTTCAGTGTCCCAGCATCCACCACACTCTGGGGTCATGAACACTGAATTATTACTCAGACTCATATAAAGGTTAAAAAAAAATCACACAACACCAGGTTATAGTCCAGCAGGACCATAACCTGGTGTTGTGTGATTTTCTACATTGTACACCCCAGTCCAACACTGGCATCTCCAAATCTTGTATAAATGTGCAAGGATGGGGACATTAGCTGAAGTCGCGTTCAACGAACTTGCTTGAGTTTTTTGATGAGGCAACAGAAAGTTTATGAAGGTATTATTTTTGATATGGTGTACTTAGACTTCCAAAAGCGTTTGATCAGTGCCAAGTAACAAATCGGTAAGCAAAGTTAGAATTCATGGGGAGGCAATAGCCCAGTGGTATTATTACTGGACTGTTAATCTACAGACCAAATAACCCAGAGACCCGGGTTAAGATCCTGCCATGGCAGATGTTGGAATTTGAAATCAATAAAAAAAATTTAATGATGATCATGAATCCATCATTGATTGTCAGGAAAAACCCATCTAGTTCAGTACTGCCCTTTAGGGAAGGAAACTGCCATCTTACCTGGTCTGGCCTACATGTGACTCCAGAGTGACAGCAATGCAGTTGATACTTAACTGCCCTCCAGGCAACAAGGGATGGGCAATAAATGCTGGCCTAGCAGCGGACCCCTCATCCCATGAATGAATAAAGAAAAAGAAAGGTACAAACAGTAACATGGAAACAAGATTGAATGAGGGACAGGAAATAAAATGTAGTGAATTCTTTCCCAGACTGGAGACCAGGCATTGGAGTTTGAACCCCTGTTCTTTCTGATATCTATTCATTATCTGGATGCTGTTCACAGACACAAAGTTTCAGACTTTGCAGATCATAAAGAACTTGGAGGCAATTGTGAAGAAAGTGTAGAACTTTTAATGAATGTTGACAAGCTAATAGAGTGGGCAATCACGTGCCAGATGAAATTTAAAGCAGAAAATGATAAAGGGAGACATTTTGATCGGAAGAACACAGAGACTTAATAGAATGCAATTCTAAAGGGAGTCCTTGGACAATGGGACCAGGGGCTACATAATTCATTGACAGTGGCAAGATAGGTGGGTATGGTTGTTCAAACTCATGCAGAATTGTTATTTTCTAAAAGGAAGCACACACAAGGAAACAAGCTATTGCAAACCTTTACACATAAAATGGTTAGGCATCAACTTTATGTGGCATTTGGAGTATTCAACTTTAAGGAGGTTAACGTTTCAGAAAAGGTGTAGATGTAATATATTATAATAACTTTGTGAATGATCTGAAATACCTGCCTCCACAATTTCTGCTCTCACTTCCTCCTTGAATGAACCTCATCTGGTCCAGATGTCTTACCAAATTTAAACCTAACTCCTCTTCCTGATTCACTATTCGCTAACTCCAAGTACAGTAGATGTTGGGACATTGAGTAAATTGAAGGAGGGGATTGATAGATTTTTAATTTGTAGAGAACTGTATGCAAACTGGGTGGCACAGTGGATCAGTGGTTAGCACTGCTGCCTCACAGCACCAGGGTTGCGAGTTCAATTCCAGCCTCGGGCGACTGTCTGTGTGGAGTTTGCACATTCTCCCTGTGCCTGCGTGGGCTTACCCCAGGTGCTCTGGTTTCCTCCCACAGTCCAAAGATGTGCAGGTTTAGTGAACTGGCCATGCTACATTGCCCGTAGTGTCCAGGGATGTGTAGGTGAGGTGCATTAGTCAGGGGAAATGCAGTGTGGTAGGGTAGGGAAATGGATCTGGGTGGATAACTCTTCAGAGGGTCAATGTGGACTTGTTGAGCTGAATGGCCTGTTTCTGCACTTTCATTCTATGCAAGTAAGTTGAAATAAAGTAGTAAGAAATGTACAAATGGACGTGGATAGGTTAGGTGAAAGGACCAAAATTTGACAGATGAAGGTTAACATGAATAAGTTTTAGGTTATCCATTTTGGTCAGAGGAATAGAAAGATAATTTATTGTCTAAACAAATAGAGATAACAGAAGGATGCTGAGGGATCTGGGTATCCTCGTGTGTGAATTGCAGAAAGCTAATAGGCTGGTGATAAAGCAGGTTGAATGCAACTTATTGCTGAAGAAACAGCAACTTATCAGCATTTATTGCTGAAGAAACCAAGTATAAAAGTAGGGAAGTTGTCACTGTTACTGTACAGCTGAAGAAATGCTGACAATTTTGATCCTCATACTTGAGGAGGGATACTGTTGCATTGGAGGCAGCTCAGAGGAGATTCACTAGATTGATTCCAGAGTGAGGGGCTTGTCTTAGGAAATGAAAATGAGCAGTACAGGATGATGCTTAAGTTTAAAAGAATAGTGAGGCATAAAGTACTGAAGGGAATTAACCAAGTCAAGGTAGAAGAGATGTTTCCTCATATTCGGCAATTTAGGGTGAGAATTTATAATTTAGGATAAACTGTAGTAGATTTAAAACAGATGAGGACGTATTAATTCTCTCACAGCATTATGCATCTGTGGATTTCACCATCCCAGAGTCTGGAATATTTGATGACATTTAAGAATTAGAATTCCTACAGTGGGGAAACAGGCCATTTGGCCCAACAAGTTCACACCGACCCTCCAAACAGCATCCCACCCAGACCTATTCCCCTGAATTATGCACCTAGCCTACATATCCTGAACACTATCGGCAATTTAGCATGGCCAATTCACCTAACCTGCACATCCTTGGATTGTGAGAGGAAACCAGAGGACCGGAGGAAACCCACACAGACACGGGGAGAACGTGCAAACTCCACACAGACAATCACTCAAGGCTGGAATTGAACCTGGGTGCCTGATGCTGTGAGGCAGCAGTGCCAACCACTGAGCCATCGTGCCACCTGGAGGAGAAGGCCAGATATCTAAATAGTAATGGCTTGAAAGCTTATGGGATGCAGGAAAGTGGAATTGAAGCTGAGATGGGATCGAACATGATCATATTAAATGGAAGTCAAGGGACTGGATTCTGCTTCTTCTGCTGCTACAACTTTTGTTCTTATATCCTGTGAAATTCAATGTGACAGCAATTAGGGAATGGGCAACTAACATTGGCCTTGCCAGCAATATCCATATCCCATGAGACAATGAATTAACAGGTCCAGGCAGTCATGAAACACAAGCAAACACAACACTAAATTTGGATCTACAACAGTATTCAGGAAATTCCTTTTGTTTGAGGATGTAGCATCAACACAATGGGTCCTATCAATATTTCATTGCATGGCAATGGCTAGTCATCTAAACACAAAGTCCTTGTCTATCTCAACCTCTCAAAGCATGAGAAGCCATAATATAGGCTGCTTACCATCCTAACATGCCATCTTATTTGGGAAAGGACTTTGACTTGTAACAGGATCACACAAGTAGATGGCCAAGCTTTTTACTTGTTTTTAAAAATAATAGCACAAGCTATTCTAAGTCAGAGATACCACCTCAATCTGTAGCCAGGGTAACAAACAGTTATACCTTGAAAACTATTTCCCAATCTACTCAAACTTCAGGTTCATCTGAGAAACAACCTCCTGACAACTCCAGGAATCTACCCTGAAAATCCTCTCCCTTTCAATAACTTCACAACTGCAACAGTGACTCACCTGAGAAAGTGCACACCTGCTATCAAAGCAAGACTGAGTCAATTATGCCTTATAATTATATTGCCCGTTTCTTCATCTGTTTCCAACGTGTGTCTGTAAATGTGTGAGTCATGTGAGTGAGGTGTTGTCTTGTTAAATATTTGAGACAAATGAGAGATAATAATATTACAACACAGTGTTAACCTCTCTGCTAAATTAAACCCAATACACAGAAGCTCACCTTGCGGTGTAATCTGTTTCTCTGACAGACCTAAGTGTCTGAGTAATTCCCTTACAATTTCAGCTTTACTTTTGTCCTTGGTGAAACCCAATTCTAACCTTTTTGCTAATTCTAAGAATGTGGTCTTTTCTTTCCTTGCTAAGCTTTTTTGGCAAATTTGGGAATCATCTTCAAACCCCATAAACTCTTTTGCAATTTTAAGAGCCATTTCTCTCACTTTTAATTTAACCCACCACGAGTAACCAAAATGAAACAAATTATCTAACCTATGTTTTATTTTAAGACCTAAGACACCAACCAGCAGGTGTTTAAACTTACTGGGCTTTTTTTTACCCCAAATCTCAGACTGGATCTGTCTAAACCTGTCCAAATCACAATGCAAGACCCAAACTGTTCAAATCCTGGCAATCAGCACCCAATCTGTAAATCCCTCTGCTAATTTAGATTAGATTATTTACAGTGTGGAAACAGGCCCCTCGGTCCAACAAGTCCACACCGACCCTCTGAAGAGCAACTCACCCAGACCCATTGCCCTACATTTATCCCTTCACCTAACACTACAGGCAATTTAGCCTGGCCAATTCACCTAACCTGCACGTTTTTGGACTGTGGGAGGAAACCCACACAGACACGGGGAGAATGTGCAAATTCCACACAGCCAGTTGGCTGATGCGGGAATTAGACTCAGGTCTCTGGCACTGTGAGGCAGCAGTGCTAACCACTGTGCCACCGTGCTGACACAGAGACGCTCACCTCACACCTTAACTGTTAAATTTCAACAGGCAAAGAACTACCCCAGATCTCACTATTTAAAACAAAATAAATTAACAATTTTATTCTGTAAGTCCAAAAGAGAACATTAAACAACTATTTACAACTCCTTTCTCTTTTACCTCCAACTCTTATAATACTGGTCCAATTTAAAAAACCCAGATTAGGATTTACAAAAAAATAGTCGCATTTCAAAAACCAGCCAGTCATTGATTTTCTTTTGTGGATTTTCCTTTGTATTTCCCTGGGTCAACTTTTCTTCAGCCTTCTGCTGATACCCTTCAGAGAGGTATTTAGCTAGCAGTCTGTAATTGCTGGTGCCTTTTGCTGTTCTTTCCCCCCTAACTGTTCAAAATGTCCAATTTGATATCTGCAAAACCTCAGATCATTCCATTGGTTTGACGTCGTCCCAAACTTCAAATTCAATTGGATTTTGTATCTGGGGCATAATTTAAACCGCTGAGCTGAACTTGAATGTGGTTTTGTCCATAGCGGTGCAGCTCTAGTTAGTTGTTTCAACTAAATGGCGCATTTTTAAATTGTTCAACACACCCTGTCCTTTCATCAGTCCTTGCCAGCTTCCCCTCTCTCTTACAGTACACACCTATCCCTTCATAACAATAACCTTTCCTTTCAAAATCACACAAGCTTGCTTCTGGACAAATCACACATGTACCACATTGAATAATAATAAAAGATAAACATTCAGCCTGTGCCAGTGCTCTGAATGACCTTCTCTACTTCTTTCCCTCCCCCTTTGAGATCATAGAATCCCTACAGTGTGGAAGCAGGCCATTCAGCCCACACTTACTCTCCAAAGAACATCCCTCACAGACTCACCCCTATTGCCCTGCATTTCCCAAGGCTGATCTACCCAGACTGCCCATCCCTGGGCACTGTAGCATGGCCAATCCACCTAACTTGCACATTGTTGGACTGTGGAAGGTAAACCCATACAGACAGAGGGACAATGTGCAAACTCTACGTAGACAATTGCCTGAGGCTGGAATCAAACCCAGGTCCCTGAGGAGTTGAGGCAGCAGTGCTAACCACTGAACCACCATGCCACTCCAATTCCAGCACTCCCCCCCCCCCCCCCCACCCCCCACCAAGATTTTTGAAACCTACTTCAAGTCTCTGGCCACCCCTCAGGATGCCAAAGTTTTGACTCATATCATGTGTGTGTAAAATCCAGGGATATTTTGCTGTGTTAAAGGTGCTGCATAAATTCAGATTTGTATTGATGTTGCATGGAGTTATGCATTCTGTCCGGGCCAATATGTCCTAAATCATCTCTGGCAAAGCAGAGGGTCTTGTTCAAATATTTGATGGAGGTTTCTGGGATCTGCTCTGTGAAAAAGGCTTTGGTGGGTCAATGTGGACTTGTTAGGATGAGGAGCCAGTTTCCACACTGTAAGTAATCTAACTAACTAATCTAACAAGTAGCCAGGACACAAATTACACATTACCAGCTGTAGAAGCTCTTTGGGAGTTTTAAGGAAGTGAAAAGCATTATATAATGTTTATTCTGGAAATTCAATCCTTTTAAACAGGAAACCCTTCAGTGACTGATTACTTACTTAAAGTCCATTTGGTGACAAGCCATACATTTAGATACTATTTCTCCATTGAAACACATTGCTATCACCTAATTTCTGTACTGTCTCTTGCCAATAATTGAGTTTAATTTAATTTCCTGATTTTTTTTCTGGTTCATTTATAGATCAAAAGTTATTTAAGAACTTAACAACATTATGACAATGAATTTTATGCAAATGTATACCATTGCGGCCAGAGAAAATGGAATGAAGGATTGGTATCCTGTTGACAGTAAAACATGTAGGAACAGCCCATTTGTAGGCAAATGACTGGCCAGCTACTGGGGCTTTCCAAAAACACAGCATTACCTTGATGGTGGTCTTTTCCAAAGATTGCTAGGTTAAGAGGGTGGGCAGTTGTGAGGCTGGCAAATTAGTAAAGGAGATGAAAGAACAAATAGAGCATCTCATGGAGATCACTCAGCTAGAAGTTCTGTAACTGCAGCGGGCTTACTCTCACTTTGTACACATATGGTAGCAGGGTCCTGACCAATCGCTATAAAAAAGTTAGAGATGATCCTGCCCTTACTCCACAGCCATTTGATTGTCGTTAGTTCTTCAAGTGACCTGTGGTGGGCCTTTCAAGCCTGAGCTCAGTGAATGGTCATGGTCAGTCAAAAAGTCAGGTATTCTCTGGCCTCAGCAGCACCACTTGGAGCAATGGCTGCTTCTAGAACTGCCGCCAGTCCCTGAGGGAAGCAGGCTCCAATGAAATCAGTGTCATGTCAGGGCTAGGTCTGTCGGACTTGCTGAGGGGTTAAGGTGGGGAATGGGGGTGGGCAGAGCAGGTAGGGAGGGGAAACACGGTGTTGGCTGTAGGGGGATGGGATGTGCAGAGCTCCAACTGGTCCTTGGATTGGCTGTGATTCCCTGAGCTGAACATTTGGTGATGAGTGGCCATGTTACACCATCAGGTTACACCTGGTGAGAGATGGACCCAAATGACAATGAATTGAACATTTAAGGACCTCAATGGGCATCTTCCCTAGCAATGGTAAAATTGCAGTAGAATCATAGAGATGTACAGCACTGAAACAGCCCCTTCAGCCCAACTTGTCCATGCCAACCAGTATCCCAACCTACTTTAATCCCACTTGTCAGCACCAGGCCCAGATCCCTCCAAACCCTTCCTATTCATATACCCACCCAGATACCTTTTAAATGTTGCAATTGTACCAGCCTCCACCACTTCCTCTGGCAGCTCATTCCATACATGTATCATTCTCTGAGTGAAAATGTTGTCCCTTAGGTGTCTTTTATAACTTTCCCCGCTCACCCCAAACCTATGCCCTCTAGTTCTGGGATGTCCCGATCCCAGGGGAAAGACCTTGTCTTTTTACCCTATCCATGTCCCTCATGATTTTATAAACCTCTCCAAGGTCACCCCTCAGCTTCCAACGCTCCAGAGAAAACAGCTCCAGCCTGTTCAGTCTCTCCCTATAGTTCAAGTCCTGCAATCCTGGCAACATCCTTGTAACCAGAGGATTTTGTGACTCAGACCTAGAGTTATGTTCACATCATACCTGCTCTCGAGGAGGAAACTGATTGAAAAATAATTAAAGGATCAGTGGGGTGGCAGGCAGTGGCACAGACACCTCTGATTTGAAGGCCCTCAGCCGCCAGTCTACTCCCGGGAGGCACATGGGAGATTGTAAAATTTGACTTATAGTTCCAGAGACCACGATGTATGATGGAGTTGGTGATGTCCCAAAGATGCCGAGAACAAACTCAGGTGGTGAAAGGTCACATCTTGAACGAGGAGCAATGTCATATCCTCTTCCTTAATAACAAATATTTTACAGTGTTTTGAGTAAAATGGAGAATAGTTTAGCAGTTCAAGTGTCCATGGCAGTATAGCACCAGCCGAAGGGCATGCCAATAGCAGTGATAGAGGGGTGCACATGGACAATTGATCCTGTCACCTGACTGATCAGCATCAACTTTCGCAGCACAACGTTTGGAACTTACACTTTCGAGGGGAGCTGGGGATACATTTGAGTTTGCATTCACTGTTACAAGATGGAGTATGAAGCAAGAGATGGCAAAGGTCATGGGTGCAGAGCAGAGGTAGAGGAGGAAGACAGGAGAGAGGCAGTGAGAGACAAACACAGCTTTCATCCTGTCGGCTCTGCCAGGACAAGGGAGTTCCTTCCCTTTGTGATTTGCCGGTAGTTCTTGGAGAGTGGAATGCCGTCCCCAATTTGGATAGGGGGCAGAAGAGTTGCCTCAAGCCAGTTAATAAGCAGACAGCTGGTAAGTAGCTAAAAGATGAGCCAGCCAATAGTGGAAAGGCTAATCAATCACTTAAATCTATTCTTGCACATTCCTAATCTTCACCATTCTACCATTGTTGACTGGCCTCTAGTTGCTTCCTCAAATCTTTCCCCTCCTTTTAGAAGCTTCTTAAATCATATCCATTTTATTTGTCCCAATCTCTCCTTGGTGGCAGTTAGCTAGCTGGCTAGGGTATGGTTCAGAATAACACCTACAATATGGATTTGATTCCCGTTACAGTGTGGGTTGACTTGAATCCTTCTTCCTTGCACTGCCTCGGGAGCAGGAAGTTGCTAATACAGCCCAGGAGGTAGCATCAGTTGACAATGAGTCTAAGGCCTGCTCTCAGGCAAAACAAAAAGAAATGAAAATAACTCCCATGTAGCTCACTCTCACTCTTTGCTTCATGAATCACTTTGACGTAGTTCACTACATTCATGGTACAGTCATTCCACGTGACTTTTTCTTTCATTATCGCAGGACCTGAATACGAGAGAGGGCCACGCTAGAACAGACAGTAAGTGAAGGAGTGAGAGAGATTGTTGAGTTGAAAATGTGTGCTTCATTGATTTTGGAAAATAACCATTGTTGATAACTAATGCATTATGTGGCAACGTGGAATTATGCTTTTGCTTACTGTCAAACAACTGTGTGGCAAATAAGATTTGGAGTTGCAGATTCAGAGAGCCACAGGGAAATACACCATTGTGGTAAAACATCTTGAAAGAAGGGGAGAACTGAGGAATAAATATTTTTGTATTCAAGGTGTTTGGGAAAGGTAAAGGAGACGAGTGTGAGGGATGGTGGTATTGATTGAGAAGAACATTGCAACACTAGAGGGGGAGGGTTCCCAAATAGACCGAGGACAGAAGCTATTAGCTAGAGCTGAGGAATAAAACAAAAGTTTAATTACATCAGTCGATGTTGTCTGAGAAACTCCAACCAGTGGGAAAGACGTGGAGGAATAAATTTGCAAGGAAACTTCAGAGGGGTGCAATGTTTACAGCGAAGTTACAATGCAAGATTTTAATGATTTGAATATAAACTGGGATAGTGCAAAGAGCAGGGAGTAACAAGATTACCTTCAAGTAAATGTTCTTCAGCCGTACGTCTCCAGTACAAAAATAAAGGTGCCACTTGCAGACCTGGTTCTTGGGAATGAGGTGCATCAAGGGGATGAACTGTCAGTGGGAAAACAATAAGGGGAAAGTAATCAATGTGTGATCAGGTTTAGTTTGGCAGTGATAAAGGAAGAAGCAGTCCAGAGTAGAATAATTAACTGGGGGAAAGCCAAGTTCATTTTGGTGTGAAAGGATCAAGGCCAATCAATTGGAGTTAAAGCTTATGAGACGAAACAATAGCTGAACTGAATAGGCTGCTTTTAAAGAAAAAAATAATTCAAGTGTAGGCTAGCTAAATTGCCCCATATAAGGAAAACATGGCAAAGAAATCCGGAGCTCTCTACATACCAGAGACATCAACATTAAGATGGAGCAGAGAATGCATGTTAATGGCAGATATTAGACTGAAAATACAATTGTGTTCAGGCTGAAGTTTGAAGGCACTAAAGGAAATTGATAGATTAAATAAGGATACCAAGAAAGACTATGAGAAGAGAATTGTAGCTAACATAAAAAGGATTCAAAACATCTTCCATTGGCACATAAATAATAAAAAAATCCTACTTTCCAAAGGATGGGTTGAGAATAGAGAGGCTCCAGCAGAGATTCACAAGAATGGTTCCAGTGATGAGAAAGTTCAGTAACGTAGCCAGTTTGGAAAATGTGAGACACTTCTGGATGAGAGGAGCTTTGATATGGTTATCCCAACCCATGGAGCGTCTGGAAAGATTTGGTAGGGAAAAACAGTTCCCACTGATCGACGACTAAGGTACAAGGATTTAATTGTCAGAAAAAGCAGTGAAGACATGAAGAGAAACCTTTTACTTAAGAGCCAGGAGCAGGAGGAGGCTATCTGGCCCTTCGAGCCTGCTCCACCATTCAATATGATCATGGCTGATCTTTTCATGGACTCAGCTCCACTTACGTGTCTACTCACCGTAAGCCTTAATCCATTTACTGTTCAAAGAATGATCTATTTTAACTTTAAAAACATTTATGGAGGAAGCCTCAACCACTTCACTGGGCAAGGAAGTCCATAGATTCCCAACCCTCTGGGTGAAGATGTTCCTTCTCAATTCAGTCCTAAATCTGTTCCCTCTAATCTTGAGGCTATGCCCTCTTGTCCTAGTTTCACCTGCCAGTGGAAACACCCTCTCTACTTCTATCTTATCTATTCCCTTCATAGTTTTATTTGTTTCTATAAGATGCCCTCACTTTTCTAAATTCCAATGAATATAATCCCAGTCTACACAGTTTCTCCTCATAAGCTAAACCCCTCAACTCTGAATCAACCCAATGAACCTCCTCTGCACCCCCACTAATGTAAGAACATCCCTTCTCAAGTAAGGAGACTAAAACTGCACGCAGTACTCCAGGTGTGCCCTCACCAGCTCCCTGTACAGCTGCAACATAACCTCCCTGCTTTTAAACCCAATCCCTTTAGCAATGAAGAACAAAATTCCATTTGCCTTCTTAATTACTTGTTGTACCTGCAGACCAACCCTCTGTGATTCGTGCACAAGGACACCCAGGTCCCTCTGCAAATCAGCATGCTGCAACTTTTAACCATTCAAGTAAAAATCCTTTTTACGGTTACTCCTACCAAAATGGATGGCTTCACATTTATTAACATTGTACTCCATCTGCCAGACCTTTGCCCACTCACTTAAACTATCTATGTTCCTTTGCAAAGTTTCACAGTCCTCTGCACAGTTTGCTCTACCACTCATCTTAGTGTCATCCATAATTTTCATACAGTACACATGGTAACCAACTTCAAATCCTCTCTGTACATTGTGGGCCAACACTGATCCCGGAGTCACACCACTAGTCACAGATTGCCAACCAGAATAGCACTCATTTATCCCCACTCTTTGCTTCCTGTTGGTTAATTAACTCTCTATCCATGCTAATTCTTTGCCCATAATGCTACACATCTTTATCTTATGCAGCAGCCTCTTGTACGGCATCTTGTCGAATGCCTTTTGGAAATCTAGGTGCACTACATCTACTGGTGTTCATAATGTCTTTGTAGAATTCCAAAAGATTAGTTAAGCATGACCTGTCCTTCATGAATTCATGCTGCGTCTGCTCAACTGGACAATTCAGATCTGGAATGGAATGCTTGACAGAGGAAGGGAGGCAAGGTCGATTGAGGCTTTCAAAGGGGTCTTTATCTGTCATGGCAATATCTGCAGAGCTACAGGAAAATAGCAGGAGATGGCACCAAGTGAATTGCTCTTTCAGTGAGCTGGTGCAGACACAATGGGCAAAATGGTGGTCTTCCATGTTGGTGGGCGGTAAGAATGCTCAATCTGAAAAGAACAGGAGGCAAGTTTAACCGGTAATAAAGTGAGATGTGTACAATATGACATTGGCATGAGACAATCTAGGAATATTCCAAGGGAAAAACAAGCTTCCAGATAAATATTAAGGATGAACAGTTAGATAAGATGGAAAATAAAAACTTAAGATGAGATTTAGATTTGCAGCAGAATGGAGAAGGAGGGGAAAATGTCACTGACAAAGAGAAGGATTACATCAACACAAATGAGTAAAAATGCTGAGGATTTTATAAACACAAGATTGCTAATGTTCACGAGGTATGCTCCAAGCAAAGATGTTATGCAGATACAATGATTGGTCAGAATTGGAGGAGTTTATTGTAGGATCCCAAGGCCTTTGTAGCATCATGGTGGGGATTCTGGAGTCAGAGAGACAATCCTCAGGATCTCAGGCAAAATGGCTTGGGATCAGAGAGGATTGATGAGAGAGGTCTGATGAAACAGGACTATTGTGGGACGTTTAGAATATCAAGTGATGCTAATACTGTGAGAAAAAGCTGGAAACATGATATAGGCTGGAAATGGTTTTGCCAGCACTGGTTGACACTGAATTTGAATCTGTTTTGGGAGGAGCTGGGAGAATGGGGGCCAAACATTTGTGGTCCTCTCATCAAGCACAGAATCCCCTTCTACAGTCGAACCATCAGCTTGCTTCCAAATCCCCAGTCTACAGATTCCCACCTGCAGCCAGGCACCTTACACATACTCAGCACTTCGTCAGCCATCGGTTCCTGTCATTACATGCCGTAAGGTTTCCATCTACATTCTTCCAAACAAAACAAAATTGCAACAAAAAATTCAAATTATCTTTTTCCCAGTCTGAACAATATGGATTTGTATCTTGTACAAATAAATGATATCATTCTATCATTAAAAGTATATTTTCATTGATTTTTTTAAGAGAATTGTAAAATGACACAGATGCTGTATGGGTTCTACACACCGCTTATAATATCACCACATACATATCCTTACTGGATAATGGCTATGGGTGAAAAATGTACCGTTATCAAGTTTCTCACACTAACTGCTTCATGCCTCAGGTAAAGGGGAAAGGCTAGGCTCATTTGTTTACTCTGGATTGTGAATTTAGTTCATGGGAAGTCACATGAAAGTCGGTACCTTTATGCTTCGGATAGTTCATACTGAGTTGGTTTCCAGGAATGTTTCATATATTTCCATTGATGACATTTATCTGTGTTTTTCTTTCTCCATCGTCAGAATGATAAGAGCATAAGAAAATAGGAATGGCAGGCCTCTCGAGCTGATTCGATCTTTCAAAAGGATCATGGCTGATCTGATATTTTTTGCATCGATTTTCCTACTTTTCTCCTATAATCCTTGATTCCCCTACAGGTCAACAATCTATTTATCTCAGCCTTAAATATACACAAGGACTCTGTCCCCACAGGTCTCTGTGGTAAGGCATTCTAAAGACTCACAACCCTCTGAGAGAAAAAAATTCCTCCTCATGGCCGTCTTGAATTGGCCCCTCTTTATTCTAACACTGATGCCCTCTGTTCCTAGACCATCCCCGGAGGGGAAACATCCTCTCAGCATTTACTCTGTCAAGCCCCTTAAGAATCCGGTATGTCTCATGACCAGGTGATTATGTTCAAAGTTTTCCGCGGTTGCTTCAGAATTCCAACATGTGCAGGACTTTTGTTTCCGCCTTCAATCAACACAAGCCAGAGGTCCCAAGTCAATGCTGTTTTGAAAGGACAAAGTCAATTTGAAGTCAAGAAGCTCAGCAGTGTAACACTGGTTTGACCCTTCAAATTGTTCATGTGGGTACAATAGTATAATTTAAGATGTACCTCAATAGACACATGAATGGGCAGGGAGCAGAGGGATACAGATCCGTAGAAAATAGACAACAGGTTTAGATAGAGGATCTGGATCGGCACATGCTTGGAGGACCGAAGGGCCTGTTCCTGTGCTGTGACTTTCTTTGTTCTTTGTTCTACTCACCTTCGTGATAATTTGAGCAGTGAATTAAAACCATCAGATGAGTTTGTGTGGATCAATGTATTTGCCCTTTCAACATTTGAATATTTTGTTCTGTTTGATATGCTTACTAATCATCAGCAAACTTTGGCATAATCTTATTGTCAGATTTTTTGCAATACTCTTGTGGGTTGAAATAGGAAATGATATCATGGACTCAGTTGACTTCAACTCAGTAACAAGACACATAAAACTATGTGACCTTGAATCACTTGAAGGAAGAAGTGTTTCAAAATTATTTTGTCTTGCTTCAGTGGGAGATTAATTGGTATAATGAAAGTTTGGATCGGATACAATTTGTTTTCAGGTTAACAAATGAGCTAACCTCTTATATTGGGTCATTTATTCTGAATAACGTCCCGTTAATCAGTAGCTTGAGCAAATAAACATCATACTAATCTACAACTGAAAAATGTGTTGCTGGAAAAGAGCAGCAGGTCAGACAGCATCAAAGGAGCAGGAGAATCGACGTTTCAGGCATAAGCCCTTCTTCAGGAAGAACAGCTTATGCCCGAAACGTTGATACTCCTGGATTCCTGAAGAAGGGCTTATGCCCGAAACGTCGACTCTCCTGCTCATTTGATGCTGCCTGACCTGCTGCGCTTTTCCAGCAACACATTTTTCAGCTCTGATCTCCAGCATCTGCAGTCCTCACTTTCTCCATGCTAATCTCCAAGACTTGCACTACTTTCAGAACGCTGACAACTTTTGAAAAAAACTGACAATACAAAAAACAGCTTTAGGTAGCACAGAAGCACAAGGACTTTGACTGAAAGTGCAGTGGGATTTGAACATGTCATAAATAAAACTGCAGCCATACGCAATAATAAATCAATAAGGTGAAAGGAAAGTACATAAAGATCCAGTTTCCACCTGTGGTACATTTAGAATAAGGTAAGAGAGTTATGGGTTTTGAAGGCAGAATTTCTGCAGAAAACTTACATTAATTCTAGTCATCAACAGCAACCTGCAGTAACGTTGCACTTTTTAATGTAAATCTGATTAGTCATCAATGAATACCAGCCACATAAGAAAACTTTAAGACAGGCTTGGTCATAGAAATAGGTTTTCAAAAATATCTTAAAGGAACAGAGATCTATCAAGACAAGGAGAGAACATGAGAAAGATCCTGGAAACAACACTTATTACAGAAGGGCTAGTGTTGAGTAAGCTCATGGAGCTAAGGTTAGATAGGTCTCCTGGCCCTGATGGAATGCATCACAAGGCAGTAAAAGAGATGGCGGGAGAAATAGCAGGTGGACTGGCAGTAATTTTCCAAAATTCGCTGGACTCTAGGGCAGTCCCAGTAGATTAGAAAATAGCAAATCTTCCGCCACTGTTTAAAAAGGGAAGTAGACAAAAGATGGGGAATTATAGATCAGTGAGCTTAATCTCTGTAGTGGGGATGATGCTTGAGTCTATTAGCAAGGAAGAAATAGGAACGCATCTCAAAAGAAATTATCCCATTGTACAGAGGCAGCATGGATTCATGAAGGGCAGGTCATGCTTCACAAATCTTTTGGAATTCAATGAAGATATTTCAAGCAAGGTGGATAACGGGGACCGAGTGGATGTGGTATACCTAGATTTCTAAAAGGCCTTTGACAAGATGCTGCACATGAGCTGCTGCATAAGATAAGGATGCATGGTCTTAGGGGTAGAGTATTACCGTGGATAGAGGATTAGTTGACTGACAGGAAGCAAAGAGTGGAGATAAATGTGTGCTATTCTGGCTGGCAATCAGTGACTAGTGGTGTGTCTCAGGGATCAGTGTTGGGACCACAATTATTTACAATTTATACAGATGATTTGGGGTTGGGATCACATGTATGGTGTCAAAGTTTGCCGATGACACTAAAATGAGTGGCTGAGCAAAGTGTGCAGAGGACTGGGAAATTTTGCAGAGGAACATAGATACATTGAGTGAGTGGGCAAATGTCTGGCAGATGGAATACAATGTTAGTAAATGTGAAGTCATACATTTTTGGAGGAGTAACAGTAAAATAGATTTTCACTTGAATGGTTAAAAAGTTGCAGCATGCTGATTTGCAGAGGGTCCTGGGTGTCCTTATGCATGAATCACTGAAGGTTGATCTACAGGTACAACAAGTAATTAGGAAGGCAAATGGAATTTTATCCTTCATTGTTAAAGTTTAAAAGCAGAGAGGTAATGTTACAGCTGTACAAGGTGCTGGTGAGGCCACACCTGGAGTACTGTGTGCAGATTTCGTCTCCTTACTTAAGAAAAGAATATATTGACACTATGCAGAGGAAGTTCACTGGGTTGATTCCAGAGTTGAGGGGGTTGGCTTATGAGGAGAGACTGAGTAGATTGGAATTATATTCATTGGAATTCAGAAGAATGAGGGGGTGTATCTTACAGAAACAGATAAAATTATTAAGGGAATCGATAAAATAGTAGGTGAGACTAGGACATGAGGGCATGACCTCAAGGTTAGGGGAAGCAGGCTTGGAACTGAACTGAGAAGGAACTTCTTCACCCAGAGGGTTGTTAATCCATGGAATTTCTTGCCCAGGGAAGTATTTGACACTACTTCAGTAATTACTTTTAAAGCTATGGTTGATACTTTTTTGAAAAATAAACAAACTAAGGGATACGGTGAAAATGTGGGTAGGTGGAACTGAGTCCATGAAAAGATTAGCCATAATCTTACTGAGTGGCGGAGCAGGCTCCAGATGGCCCATTCCTGCTCCTAGTTCTTATGTTCTTCAATCAGGCCTTGGTGTTCTTCTATCAGGCCACGGTGTTCTTCTATCAGGCCTCGGTGTTCTTCTTTCAGACCTCTGTGTTCTTCTATCAGGCCTTGGTGTTCTTCTATCAGACCTCGGTGTTCTTCTATCAGGCCTCTGTGTTCTTCTATCAGGCCTAGGTGTTCTTCTATCAGGCCTCGGTGTTCTTCTGTCAGGCCTTGGTGTTCTTCTATCAGGCCTAGGTGTTCTTCTGTCAGGCCTCGGTGTTCTTCTATCAGGCCTAGGTGTTCTTCTATCAGGCCTAGGTGTTCTTCTATCAGGCCTCGGTGTTCTTCTATCAGGCCTAGGTGTTCTTCTATCAGGCCTTGGTGTTCTTCTATCAGACCTCGGTGTTCTTCTATCAGACCTCGGTGTTCTTCTATCAGGCCTAGGTGTTCTTCTATCAGGCCTAGGTGTTCTTCTATCAGGCCTCGGTGTTCTTCTGTCAGGCCTTGGTGTTCTTCTATCAGGCCTAGGTGTTCTTCTATCAGGCCTTGGTGTTCTTCTATCAGACCTCGGTGTTCTTCTATCAGGCCTCGGTGTTCTTCTGTCAGGCCTCGGTGTTCTTCTATCAGGCCTAGGTGTTCTTCTATCAGGCCTAGGTGTTCTTCTATCAGGCCTCGGTGTTCTTCTATCAGGCCTAGGTGTTCTTCTATCAGACCTCGGTGTTCTTCTATCAGGCCTAGGTGTTCTTCTATCAGGCCTAGGTGTTCTTCTATCAGGCCTCGGTGTTCTTCTGTCAGGCCTTGGTGTTCTTCTATCAGGCCTAGGTGTTCTTCTATCAGGCCTCGGTGTTCTTCTATCAGACCTCGGTGTTCTTCTATCAGGCCTCGGTGTTCTTCTGTCAGGCCTCGGTGTTCTTCTATCAGGCCTAGGCGTTCTTCTATCAGGCCTAGGTGTTCTTCTATCAGGCCTAGGTGTTCTTCTATCGGGCCTCGGTGTTCTTCTATCAGGCCTAGGTGTTCTTCTATCAGGCCTCGGTGTTCTTCTGTCAGGCCTCGGTGTTCTTCTATCAGGCCTAGGTGTTCTTCTATCAGGCCTAGGTGTTCTTCTATCAGGCCTCGGTGTTCTTCTGTCAGGCCTCGGTGTTCTTCTGTCAGGCCTCAGTGTTCTTCTATCAGGCCTAGGTGTTCTTCTATCAGGCCTCGGTGTTCTTCTATCAGGCCTCGGTGTTCTTCTGTCAGGCCTAGGTGTTCTTCTATCAGGCCTCGGTGTTTAGGGCTCATGGGCCTGCTCTGCCTTTCAATGAAATTCCGCGTTATCTAGAAACTAACTTTATTTGCTACTTTTGTCCCAAATTCCTTTGGCTATAACTGGTTTAAAACAATTGTACTTTTAATTGACAATTGCTCAGCTATCAATTGCCACTTGGGGAGCATTCCAAATTTCTCCCATCATTTGAATGGAGCAGTGTTATTCCTATTTGACTCCTGATAGGCCTGGCTCACTTTCTTGACCATGTTTTGGTCCATAGTCCTGGAGTCCATGACCAGCAGAAATAGTTTCCTTCTATCTCTGTCTCTCCTGAAAACTTTGATCAAATCACTCATTTTTTTTTAACCTATCCATCCAATTTAAAATTTGGAGACCAAGTGCTATTTGAGTGAACTTATACTGCACTCCCCCGAAGGTCAATTTGAGAGTTTTGAGTCTGGATGCCTAAAGGCACAGCCATAAGTGGTGACATGAAGGAACTCAGGGATTGGTAATAGAGCAGAGTTTGAAAAGTGCAAGCCAGATTTTAAGTCAAAACTGCCTCACTATCATATTTGTTTCTATTCTAGGTACCAGGGAAGACTAGTTAACTGGACTAGGAAGAGACTGACTCCAGTTATTGTTTTACATTTTATTTATTTTCAAGCCAGGGTAAGGTTGATTCAATGGAATCGAAAGAAAATCCAAGAACTAAAATCTGATTAGTGTCAGGACTCAAATATTGATCTGACATTTTCCTCTAACAAATCCTCATCATCCCATTGTGTGTTCCAAACATTCCAAGACTCTGTAGCCCCTGAGGTTGAGTTTAAATAGTGACTATTGACACAGTTGACAGGCACCTCACGTTCCTTCAAGGGTTTTTTTTAAACATATCTATTAACTCTTTTAAAATGAAGTGAATTAACAAAACTCGCCCCTTTAAATAGCAGACAACTGGAATGTCAAAAAAATGTGATTTCCTTTAATCAGATATTTAAAACCAGACATGAGAAAGATAAATTCAAATACATATGTGGTTTGCAGAAATGGCAGTGCCTAGTCTTTGTGGGCTGTCTGACTACTGTCTGTGATCTATTTTTATCATATTTCCATGTAAATGATGGTTACTCTGTTGAAGGAAGTATGTCTATTTCGCTGGGTCCTAACAACAGAATCAAAAGGTGTGGTGCTGGAAAAGCACAGCCAGTCAGGCAGCATCCAAGGAGCAGGAGAGTCATTGTTTCAAGCATAAGCTCTTCATCATTCCTGATGAAGAGCTTATGCTCGAAACATCAACTCTCCTGCTCCTCGGACGCTGCCTGACCAGCTATGTTTTTCCAGCACCACCCTGTTCGACTCTGATCTCCAGCATCTGCAGTCCTCTCTCTCTCCTAACAACAGAATCTCAACTTTGTGCATTTAAAAATAAGACCATAAGGCACAGGAGCACACATTAGGCCATTCAGCCCATTGAGTCTGCTCCGCCATTCAATCATGGCTGATAGGTTTTTCAACCCCATTCTCCCCCTTTCTCCCTATAACCTTTGATCCCCTTGACAATCAAGAACCTATCTGTCTCAATCTTAAACATACTCAATGACCTGGCTTCCTCAGCCCTCTGTGGCAATGCATTCCGTGGATTCACTGCTCTCTGGCTAAATAAGCTCCTCCTTACCTCTGTTCTAAAGGGTCTTCCCTTTACTCTAAGGCTATGCCGTCAAGTCCTTATCTCTCCCACCAATGGAAACATCTTCCCAACATCCACTCTGTCCAGGCTGTTCAGTATTCTGTAAGTTTCCCTGTCAGATCCCCTTTCATCCTTATAAACATCATCAAATCTAGTCCAAGATGCCTCAGACGTTTCTTATATGCTAGGACATTCATTCCTGGAATCATTCTCATGAACCTCGTCTGGACCTGCTCCAGGGCCAGTACACCCTTCCTGAGGTATGAGGCCCAAAATTGCTCAATACTTGAAAAGTGGTCTCACCAGAGCCTTATAAAGACTCAGAAGTACATCCCTGCTGTTATATTCTAGTCCTCTCAAGATGAATGACAAAATTATATTTGCCTTCCAAACTAGTGACTCAACCTGCAAGTTTACCATAAGGGAATCCTGGACCCGAACTCCCAAGACCCTTTGTACTTGAGATTGGTATGATGTGAAAGGTATAGAACATAAACTGGTTTTCTAAGCCATGCAAACTGCACAAATTGATTAATTGATTGATTGACTGATTGGATTATCAATGCCATATGTACCCTGATGCAGTGAAAAGTGTTGTTTTGCACGCTACACAGGCAGAACTTGTATCTTAAAAATGGTCAACTCCAACTCAAATGACCCTCTCTTGCCTCTCCTGGGAGTTCAGTGACTAGAATGCGCCAGAAATCAATCCTTCCAGTCACTCCAGCAGAAGTTATCCTTACCTCTAGATGCAACAACTGGTCCCTTAACTGAAGCCAAAAGCATCCCAAAAGGTACATGTGAGGCAAACGAAAGCATTTGCAAATTAGCAGCTTCATTTATGCATTAACACAGAGAAACATTCAAGAAGCTTTAAAGAGGCATGAGAAGGAAATGGTTAGGAAGGTTTAAGGAGGATTTAAGGAGAGAATTCTTTGTGTTTCAAGCAGCAGAAAAGAAGCAGTGGAGCCTGAGGAGTCTAGAAAGACAATTCCGAAAGTGCGGGGCTGAGAACTCCAAAGGTGAGATTTAAAAAGGATGATGCACTATAGGTTTGGATGGCATGAAAGCCTGAGAAGGTTGCTATGTGATGATGAATGTGTCAGTTATGAATCATGCTAGCACCTTATAGTGAGTGTGCACAATGAGTATTTTTAGACATGAAAGCCACTCGGGTCATGCGAAAGTTTGCTTATCTGGGGAGGTTGCAATGTACCAGTACCTTTCAATAACCTGTAGACTGTGATGTGGTTTGAAGAGAGAAAAAAGAAATTGGTGTCTCTTTTTTTTTTCAGACAGCAAAATGTTTGCACACAAGTGTTGAATATTTCTTGAAAACGTGCTTGCGATCCTCCTCGACCGACAGACACCGGATTTGTGATTGGGTGACAAACGGGCCGCAGCTCTGCACAGCAGCTTTTTTGTGGGCATTTTCTTCTTCATCACTGCAAATGATCATGTGCTCCCTTTGCAGATTCCACCTGCTGCATCTGGCTCATTACATAAAGGTTTGCTTGTGAAATGACTCGTCTCTGTCTGACTCAGCTTTATTTCACGCTGGATTCGACCTGGCCTACAAAAAGAGCAAACATCGCCTCAGTCCTAGCTTACTGGAGACCTCCCCCAACTCTGCAACGCCCCCGCTGGGTGCTGTACTGCTCAATTGCCAGCAATGTAACACCGAGACCGAGCAGCGGGGAACGTCCCATGTTTGCCCTTTCAAAGAGATAAATGAGAGGGGGCAGAGATGGTGCAACAACATCTCACCTGATAGACCCTGGGTTCAAGGGTGCACAACGCTCCTGCTCCAAGTGACTGCCTCCTCAATAGGTTTTCATACAAAGACGTGCAGGTTGGGCGGATTAGGCCATGCTAAAGTGTCCATTGTTCTCAGGGAAGTGGATTAGCCATGGGGAAATGCAGGATTACACAGTCAGGGGAGGCTGGGTGGGTCAGGGTGGAATAGTCCTCTCTTGCTCCCACACTGTTCAGATTCTATGATTGTAAGAGTCATAGATTTCCAGAATTCTCCTTTCTGCAAGATCACAGATGAGTTGAAGATTGAAATTTCTGCTAAGTAAGGGTAGCAGGGTATAAGAATTTAAAACAAATAAATAGAGTTAGGGGACAGATCTCATTGAATCATGGCTGGCTAGAGAAACCAAATGACCGACTTACATTAGATTCCCAACAGTGTGGAAACAGGCCCTTCGGCCTAACAATTCCACACGGACCCTCTGAAGAGTAACCCTCCCAAACCTATTTCCCTCTAACTAATGCACCTAACACTATGGGCAATTCAGCATGGCCAAATCACCTGACCTGCACCTCTTTGGACTGTAGGAGGAAACCCATGCCAACACGGGGAAAATTTGCAAACTCCACACAGACAGTCGCCCAAGGCTGGAATCGAATCTGGGCCCCTGGTGCTGTAAGGCAGCAGTGCAAACCACTGAGCCACCATGTCACCCAACATGTAATGCCCCGAAGTCCATGTATTTCAAGAGCAGGATGCACAAAATAAGATTGATTATGTTTTCGGTTCAATTCTGGTCTCCTTGCTACAATAAAGATGCTGTGAAACTTGAAAGGGTTCAGAAAAACTTTAGAAGGATATTGCCAGGGTTGGATGGTTTGAACTATAGGGAGAGGTTGAATAGGCTGAGGCTGTTTTCCCTGGAACTTCAGAGGCTGAGAGATGACCTGAAATAGAGGTTTTTAACTCATGAGCGACATGGATAAGATGAGCAGTCAAAGTCTTTTTCTTAGTGTGGGGGTGCCCAAATTGAGACGGCATAGATTTAAGGTGAAAGGGGAAAGATTTAAAAGGGTCCTAAGGGGCAACTTTTTCACACAGAGGGTGGTGAGTGTATGGAATGAGCTGCCAGAGGGAGTGGTGGAGGCTGGTACAATTGCTGCATTTAAAAGGTATCAGAGTCCTAGAGCTGTACAGAGTGGAAACAGACTCTTCAGTCCAACTTGTCCATGCCAACCAGATATCCCAAAGTGATCTAGTACTATTTATCATCATTTAGCACATAGCTCTTGAAACCCTTCTTACTCATGTACAAATCCATTGCCTTTTAAATGATGTAATTGCACCAGCCTCCACAAGCTCCTCTGGTAGCTCATTCCAGACATGCACTACCCTCTGTGTCAAAACATTGCCAGTCAGGACCCTTTTAAATCTTTCCCATCTCACCTTAAACCTAGTTTTGGACTCCCTTGGAAAAAGACTTTGGCTCTTCACCCTATCCATGCTTCTCCTGATTTTATAAACCTCTATAGGTCACCCCTCAGCCTCTGATGTCTCAGGCAAAAAGCCCCAGCCTACTTAACCTCTTTCAAAAGTTCAAAACTTCCAATCCTGGACACATCCTTGTAAATATTTTCTGAATCCTTCCAAGTTTCACAGCACCCTTCCTATAGCAGGGAGACCAGAACTGAACACAGTATTCTAAAAGTGACCTCACCGATGTGCTGTGCAGCGGCATCATGACATCCCAACCCTGATACCCAATGCACTGACCAATGAAAGCAAGCATGCCAAATGCCTACTTTACCACCCTGTATAACCGCGATTCCATTTTCAAGGAACTATCCACCTGCACATCTCTCTGTTTGGCAACATTGCCCAGGGCCCTACCAGTAACTGTATAAGTCCGGCCCTAGTTTGCCGGTCCTGTCCGTCCTTGAATCATGTCTCAGTGACTGCAACAATATTATCTTCTCATTTGCTGATTAATCCTCAAATCCACTTTACCAGTCAGGCTCCTTGCATTAAAATAGATCTGGATGGGTATATGAATAGGAAGGGTTTAGAGGGGTATGGGCCAAGTTCTGGCAAACGAGACCACATTAATTTAAGATATCTGGTTGACCTGGATTAATTGGACCGAAGGGTCTGCTTCCGTCCTGTACATCCGTATGGCATATTTTATGAAGATGTGTCATCTAAAATATTCATTAACCACATATATCTTTATCCTTTTTAGAATAACATTTTTCAAAGGAAAGGACATTGGCTACAGCAGGAAAAGTGTTCCATTTGCGAAGTAGACAAACTGTTTGATTGGAGCCATCGAGGCTTCAACACCATCAGAGTGAGGTCCCAGTTTTTCCATGTAAAAAGTATCTGCTTGAGCCCAGACGGTAAGAGAGAACTTACCGCAATGAAAAACTCGTGTCAACGTTTGGGAGCGGAAAATTCACTGGAAGATCACATCACAGCACGTGGCGGATCCTTAAAGGAAAGCTTTGAATCCATGTCACTATCTCCAGGAAAAGAGAATCAAAAGAATTGGGGAAGACACACCAGTGTTAATAATTTGCGCAGAAAGTGACTTTGGCTGAACTTGAACAACCTGCCAAACAAGTATTTGTTTCATAATTTGCCTATTACTTGGTCAAAGTACTTTAAAGATAAAATTGCAGACTTTTATATTATTTCCAGATTTGAATACCTTAGTATTCAGGAAGGGGAGTGGGATTTATTTGCACTTTTGAAAGCTTTTCTTAATAACCTTGACCTGTTAAAACAGTTTAAAATAACTAGCTCTTTATTTGTCAACTGAATGAAGCTGACTAACTTGTTTCTGATACTGAACTATAAACAGTCTAAATAATTAGTGATTTCACCTTTCCTTTAACTACAAACTCTATTTGTCGTCAGCGAAGGAGTGGAACAAGGATGAGCATCAATCAGCTCCTTTGATCCTGATAGGAACTACTCTGATGGTTGAATATGTTTCAATAAGGTGCAGTCTATAACAAACCAGACAGTGGTCCACTTCCACCGCAGTATGTCAAACCGTACTCAGCATCCATGAGTGACCTCAAGAAAATTCCAGGTGAGGGAGAAAAGTCTGCAGCAAACCACAAGAATGCAAATCGGGTTAGGATGGCAGTTCCTTTTCCTAAAGGACATTAGTGGATTAGATGATTTTTTTTCCCAACAATCCGATTGATTGGTACTATCTCTCATCATTCCTTGCAAACTTCTCATTGTTAGTATCTTCTTAGTTCCCATGCTTAATTCCTATCTGATTGATTATTCACTCATCTCATTTAACTCAACCTACTCTTGGGATATAAAGCAGGGAAGGTGACAAAGGTGTGAGTGGGGGAGCACTTTGGGGCCAGTGACCATAAATCTATTAGTTTTCAAACAGTGATGGAATAGGATAATCCGGATCTAAAAGTTGAAGTTCTAAATTGGAGGAAGGCCAATTTTGACGGGATTAGGCAAGAACTTTCAAAGGTTGATTGGAGGCAGATATTCGCAGGTAAAAGGACGGCTGGAAAATGGGAAGCCTTCAAAAATGAGATAACGAGAGTTCAGAGACAGTATATTCCTGTTGGGGTGAAAGGAAAGCCTGGTAGGTGTTGGGAATGCTGGATGATGAGAGAAATTGAGGTTTTGGTTAAAAAAGAGAAGGGAGCATATGTCAGGTATAGACAGGAGAGATCAGGTGAATCCTTAGAAAAGTATAAATGTAATAGGAGTATACCTAAGAGGGAAATCAGGAGGGCAAAAGGGGGAAATGAGATAGCTTTGGCAAATATGGTTATGGAGAATCCAAAGGGTTTTTACAAATACATTAAGGACAAAAAGGTAACTAGGGAGAAAATAGAGCCTCTCAAAGATCAGCAAGGCAGCCCATATGTGGAACACAGGAGATGGGGAAGGTACTAAATGAGTATTTTGCATCAGTGTTTACTATGGACAAGGACATGGAAGATATATAATGTGGGGAAATAGAGTGACATCTTGAAAAATGTCCATATTACAGAGGAGGAAGTGCTGGATGTCTTGAAATGCATAAAGGTGAATAAGTCCCCAGGACCTGATCAGGTGTACCCACGAACTCTGTGAGAAGCTAGGGAAGTGATTGCAGGGCCTCTTGCTGAGATATTTGTATCATCGATAGTCGCAGGTGAGGTGCTGGAAGACTGGAGATTGGCTAACGTGGTGCCACTGTAAAAGAAGGGTGGTAAGAACAAGCCAGGGAACGATAGACTAGTGAGCCTGATGTCGGTGGTGGGCAAGGTGTTGGAAGGAATCCTGAGGGAGAGGATGTACATGAATTTGAAACAGTAAGGATCGATTAGGAATAGTCAACATGGCTTTGTGCATGGGAAATCAAGTCTCACGAACTTGATTGAGTTTTTTGAAGAAGTAACAAAGAAAATTGATGAGAGCAGAGCAGTGGATGTTCTCAATATGCACTTCAGTAAGGCATTCAACAAGGTTCCTCAGGAGAGACTGGTTACCGTGGGTGGCACGGTGGTTAGCACTGCTGCCTCACAGCGCCTGAGACCCGGGTTCATTTCCCGACTCAGGTGACTGACTGTGTGGAGTTTGCACGTTCTCCCCGTGTCTGCGTGGGTTTCCTCCAGGTGCTCCGGTTTCCTCCCACAGTCCAAAGATGTGCGGGTCAGGTGAATTGGCCATGCTAAAAATTGCCCGTAGTGTTAGGTAAGGGGTAAATGTAAGGATATGTGTGGGTTGCGCTTCGGCGGGTCGGTGTGGACTTGTTGGGCCGAAGGGCCTGTTTGCACACTGTAAGTAATCTAATCTAATCTAGATCTCATGGACAACAGGGAGAACTAGCCATTTGGATAAAGGTAAAAGACAGAGGGTGTTGGTGAAGGGTTGAATTTCAGACTGGAGGCCTGTGACCAGTGGAGTGCCACAAGGATCATTGCTGGGTCCACTACTTTTTGTCATTTATATAAATGATTTGGATATTAACATAGGAGATATAGTTAGTAAGTTTGCAGATGACACCAAAATTGGAGGTGTAGTGGACAGCAAAGTAGCTTATCTCAGATTACAATGGGATCGTAATCAGATGGGCCAATGGGCTGAGAAGTGGCAGATGGAGTTTAATCTAGATGATTGTGAGGGAAAGCAAATCTCAGCAGGACTTATATACTTAATGTTAAGGTCCTGGGAACGGTTGCTGAACAAAGAGACCTTGGAGTGCAGGTTCATAGCTTCTTGAAAGTGGAGTTACAGGTAGAGAGAATAGTGAAGAAGGTGTTTGGTATAGAGTCATGGAGTCATAGAGATGTACAGCATGGAAACAGACCCTTCGGTCCAAACCATCCATACCGACCAGTTATCCCAACCCAATCTAGTCCCACCTGCCAGCACCTGGCCCACATCCCTCCAAACACTTCCTATTCACATACCCATCTAAATGCCTTTTAAATGATGCAATTGTACCAGCCTCCACCACTTCCTCTGGCAACTCATTCCATACACGTATCATCCTCTGTGTGAAAAGGTTACCCCTTAGGTCTCTTTTATATCTTTCCCCACTCACCCTAAACCAATGCCCTCTAGTTCTGAACTCCAGAAAAGATTTTGCCTATTTATCCTATCCATGCCTCTCATAATTTTGTAAATCTTTATAAGGTCACCCCTCAGCTTTTGACGCTCCAGAGAAAACAGCACCAGCCTGTTCAGCCTCTCCCTATAGCTCAAATCCTCCAACCCTGGCAACATTCTTGTAAATCTGTTCTGAGCCCTTTCAAGTTTCACAACATCTTTCCGATAGGAAGAAGATCAGAATTGCATGAATATTCCAACAGTGGCCAAAACAATGTCCTGTACAGCCGCAATATGACCTCCTAATTCCTGTAGTCAATACTCTGGCCAATAAAGGAAAGCATACCAAACGCCTTCTTCACAATCCTATCTACCTGCGACTGCACTTTCAAGGAGCTACGAACCTGCACTCCAAGATCTCTTTTTCCCATTTTCCAGCAGTCCCTTTACCTGCAAACATCTGCCCCTAATCTGCTTTCGAAAGTTCTTGCCTAATACCGTTAAAATTGGCCTTTCTTCAATTTAGAACTTCAACTTTTAGATTTGCTGTATCCTTTTCCATTGTTATTTTAAATCTAATAGAATTATGGTCGCTGGTCCAAAGTGCTCCCTCACTGACACCTCAGTCACCTGCCCTGCCTTATTTCCCAAGAGTAGGTCAAGTTTTGCACCTTCTCCAGTCATTACATCCACATACTGAATCAGAAAATTGTCTTGTACACACTTCTTCTCCATCTAAACCCTTAACACTATGGCAGTCCCAGTTTGTTTGGAAAGTTAAAATCCCCTATCATTACCACCCTATTATTCTTAGAGATAACTGAGGTCTCCTTACAAATGTATTTCTCAATTTCTGACTATTAAGGGGTCTATAATAGAATCCCAACCCTTTCTTATTTCTCAGTTCAACCCAAATAACTTCCCTGAATGTATTTACGGGACTATCCTCCCTCAGTACAGCTGTAATGCTATCCCTTACCAAAAACACCACTCACCCTCCTCTCTTGCCTCCCTTTTATTCTTCCTGTAGCATTTGTATCCTGGAACATTAAGCTGCCAGTCCTGTCCATCCCTGAGCCATGTTTCTGTAATTGTTATGGTATCCCAGTCCCATGTTCCTAACCATGCCCTGAGTTCATCTTCCTTCCCTGTTAAGCCGCTTGCATTGACATAAATACAGTTTAATTTATTAGTCCTACCTTGTCCCTGTCTGCCCTGACTGTTCCCAACTGTACCAGTCTCAGATTGATCTCTTTCCTCGCTATCTCCCCGGAGCATTGAGTATAGGAGTTGGGAGGTTATGTTGCAGCTGTACAGGACATTGGTTAGGGCACTTTTGGAATATTGCATGCAATTCTAGTCTCCTTTCTATCGGAAGGATGTTGTGAAACTTGCAAGTGTTCAGGAAAGATTTACAAGGATGTTGCAGGGTTGGAAGATTTGAGCTATATTCTGGATTAGTGGTGCTGGAAAAGCACAGCATTTCAGGAAAATCGATGTTTTGGGCAAAAGTCCTTCATCAGGAATAGAGGCAGAGTGCCTGAAAGGTGGAGAGATAAATGAGAGGAGGGTGGGGGTGGGGAGAAAGAAGCATAGAGCACAATAGGTGAATGGGAGTGGGGATGGAGGTGATAGGTCAGGGAGGAGGGTGGGGGAAGATAGCAAAGAGTACAATGGGTGAATGGGGGTGGGGATGAAGATGATAGATCAGAGAGGAGAATGGAGTGGATAGGTGGAAAAGAAGATAGGCAGGCAGGACAGGTCATGGGGACAGTGCTGAGCTGGAAGGTTGGAACTGGGGTGAGGTGGGGGAAGGGAAAATGAGGAAACTGTTGATGCCCTGGGTTGAACTTTCCGAGGCCGAAGATGAAGCGTTCTTCCTCCAGGTGTTGGGTGGTGAGGGAGCGAGGAAGCAAATGTGGCTGCGGTAGCAAGTCTGTTTCAGGCTATTGTTGAAGAGCTTCAAGGCAGAGGAAATGACCTGTGAGTCGCAGTGGGAGAGGGACTACCCCAGATTCTTGTAGAGAGAGGAGGAAAACTTTTTTAAGTCAGGCATCCTTGCAAGAGGATTCGCAGTAGACTTGAGCTATAGGGTGAGGCTGAATAGGCTGGGGCTGTTTTCCCTGGAGCATCGGTGGCTAAAGGGTAACCTTATAGAGGTTTATAAAATCGTGAGGGACATAGATAGGGTAAATAGACAAAGTATTTTCCCCGGTGTGAGATACTTCAGAAGTAGAGGGCATAGATTTAGGGTGAGAGAGGAAAGATAAAAGGGACGTAAGGGGACATTTTTCACACAGGGTGGTGCGTGTATGGCATGAGCTGCCAGAGAAAGTGGTGAAGGCTAGTACAATTACAACATTTAAAAGGCATCTGGATGAGTATATGAATAGGAAGGATTTAGAGGGATATGAGCCAAGTGCTGGCAAATGGGACTAGATTAGGTTAGGATATCTGGTCGACATGGAGAGTTGGACCAAAGCATCTGTTTCCCTGCTGTATATCTCTATGAATCTATAATTCTGTGACATCCTTAATTATGGAATCTTTCCTTAGTTTTCGGATGGCTCATTGTTGTGCACAATAGAATGGACTCATCCATTTGGCACCCTCATACGCACCCAGCAGCAAGAGCAGATTCTCAAAGAGTTCAGCTATTACCATATTGAATGGCAGAGCAGGTTCGATGGGCTGAATGGCCTACTTATGCTCCTACGTAATACATTTGTGCATTTTTATGAACTATCATGATTAAACATTTCCTTCCTAAAGTATGGGATAAGCACTAGCTCAGACAATGGAAAAATCTCCCCATTCCCTTCAAAATATTGCCATGGACTCTTGTACATCCACCAAGAAGGCAGACTGTGTGTCAGTTTAATATTGTCCGAATGCTGGCCCTCTGACAGTGTAGCATTCACTCAGTATTGAACCAGACTGTCAGCCTAGATCTTGGGTTCAAGTCCAGTGTGAGACCTGAATCGGCACTCTTTGGACTTTGAGGTGACAGTGCTATCCACTGGCTCATGGCTGACATAAAGAGGTGGGACCCTCTAATGAGCTTCATTAGAATCCTTTGGTTGTATCACTTGCTGCTTTAGAAGCAAATAGAGTCATAGAGATGTACAACACGGAACAGACCCTTCGCTCCAACTCATCCATGCCGACCAAATCTTAACCTAATCTAGTCCCATTTGCCAGCACTTGGCCCATATCCACCTAAACCCTTCCTAATCATATACCCATCCAAATGAATTTTAAATGTTGCAATTGTACCAGCCTCCACCACTTCCTCTGGCAACTCATTCCATACACACACCAGCCTCTGCATGAAAAAGTTGCCTCTTAGGTCCCTTTTATATCTTTCCCCTCTCACTCTAAACCTATGCCCTCTAGTTCTGGACTCCATGACCCCAGGGAAAAGACTTTGCCTATTTACCCTATCCATGCCCCTCCTGATTTATAAACCTCTCTAAGGTCACCCCTCAGCCTCCGACGTTCCGGGGAAAACAGCCCCTGCCTGCTCAGCCTCATCCTATAGTTCAAACCCTCCAACCCTGGCGACATCCTTGTAAATCTATTCTGAGCCTTTTCAAGTTTCACAACATCTTTCTGATGGGAAGGAGACCAAAATTGCATGCAATATTCCAAAAGTGGCCTAACCAATGACCTGTACAATCGCAACATAACCTCCCAACTCCTGTACTCAATGCTCTGACCAATAAAGGCAAGCATACCACGTGCCTTCTTCACCATCCCATTACCTGTGACTCCAGTTTAAAGGAACTGCGACCTTGCACTCCAAGGTCTCTTTGTTCGGCAACACTCCCCAGGACCTTACCCTTAAGTGTATACGTCCTGCCCTGCCTTGCCTTCCAATGTTGGCCGATGAGCCTCATTATTTTAGAATTCTGCGACCGGGGGTTCCCTCTACTGAGTAAAAGATACAGTCGGAGTAAACACAAAGATTCCAGATTGGAGGGCACAGCTGTGTTGCTTACAGCTGGTCTCAGTTTGAGTGCTTGTGCAGATGTGCTGCCTCTTGCATCTGTGCCTAGTCTAAGCCAGGGAGAGTTACCCAGGACTGCACTCTGCACTCAGGCACGCAACACTGTGGCATTTGCTAAAAGTGTGCCTGTGGGGTGAACCTGCGGTTGCTTAGCTGTGAGGCTTGTGTAGCTTAATGAATCAATCAGTCTTATTAAACAAATCAATCAGTACTGTTAAACCAGTAACAGCCAGTGCAAAGACTCTAGGCTTTTAGGGAAAAAGAGGACCATGGTCTTGGATACAATTGAAAGAGGAGGGGAATTTCTGGCACACCTTCGATCCCAGATTGACATTAAAGGGCACATTTATCGGGTGTCTCAGCACCACTTATCCAACCAAATGTACTTTCAAGTGTGGATATGTATTAATTAGGTTCAGTACAATGAATTATTGAATTAAAAGTTATTGAAAGAAAACTTATTTTCAAAACTGTTGGAGAAATTTGCCTAATAGGTTACAAAACATAGCCCAAAGTGAAATTGACAAATGGTTTATTGCAAGCGATATTGCTGGAGGAGAAAACAGACCAGCTGACACAGAACTGACGGTCTGTACAGGTAGAACAGATTTCTCCCCCCAGAGCTGAGGATGAGACCAGTTTTATAGCAATGGTGCACAATGACACTGATTATGAAATGGGAAACTACAATGTTTCTGGAAATGGAGTAAATTAGTTGCAAGGATGTTAATTGGAAAACAGCTTATCGGATGAATGTCCCATTCCTTCACACAATGCAACATCCTGACAGTATCATGGTTCCATTCATCTTCACAGGTAGGTGATAAAGTCTTCTCTGAAGTGGTGAGGTGCTTCCATTGTCCTGTGGTGTCTCTCTGTCTGTCCTGCTCTTTGTGTGGTTTAGGTATTGCTGGGTTGTGAAACTGCCCTTAGGACTTTGAGATTTCTGTGGTGCTCTGTCATGTCCATGGGAGCTTAAAGCATATTCCATTGTCTGCGTGCTGTTTGACCCAGCTTGTGGGCTGCTCGGGAATTCTGGGTGTTCTGGTACAGTTTGGCCAATTTTGTTTTTGTGGGTCTATCATGGGTTAGCAAATCTTTTCCCACAAATATGATGGAATCAGAGGATCGGGTAGATTTTTATTGTGCTGGAAATGTTAATTGGCCAACTGGTTTTTGCTCAATATAAGTCTCCACTTCTCTTTGCTCCCATAGCATATCATTCCGTTCCTTTCATCCTCATGCTAAGCTACCTTCCCTTAAATGCATCCATGCGATTCATCTCAACTACTCCTCGTGGTAGTGAGTACCACATTCCAACCACTCTCCAGGTAAAGAGGTTTTCCTTGAATTCCCAACTGGATTCATTGGCGAACATCGTAAATTGATGATCTCCCTGCAAGAGTGGAAACAACTCACTGTTTATCTTATTAAAAACCTTACATCAATAAAGACCCCAATCAGGTCACCCCTCAGCCTTGTCTTTCTGAGAGGAAAGGGCCTTAGTGTGTTTAACCATTCTAATAATCCCTTACTATTCCTGCTTCAGTATCTCAATATCTACATACTGCTGAGACCATGGTTTAACAAGGTTTAATGCAAGTTTATTGTAACTTCTCTGCTTCTTGATGCTACCACTCGTGTAAAGAATCCGAGTTTTTTGTTGGCTTTTTTTATTAGCCCTTTCATTTGCTCGGTTGGCTTCTGGAACTCATACATGTTGGTAAAGGTACGTCTTTCTGACACTTGTAGCATGTTGTAAAGTAACTTACTGGATGAGTAAACGGAGGGCGAGCACAATGACGCACATTGATGATGCATTGGCATCTCTACATTACCGGCTGCATCTGCCGCTGAAACCACAGCATGATTAAAACGGTAAATGTCAAAAATCTAAAACGAAAGCACAATGTGCTGGAAATAAGCCTAAGGTCCAGCAGCATCTGGAAAGTGAAAATGTAAGCTCACATTTCAGGTGCAACCCTACTGCATTGGAACAGGAAGCTGAGCAATAAGTGAGCTCATTTGTGGGCAGTGGAAGGAAATGGCCAGTAAATACTTGAAGGAAGTAAATACCCGGAAAGAAAAACCAATGAAATTGGCAAATGGGACACACTGGTCTGATTCTTCTTGAGTATTTTCCAACCCAAGGTCAAGTATGGCCGATACGTTCATTTCCAAGTATTGCCACAACTTTTAATTGTTATACAAGCTTTTTGCACTGAGACATTGTGGGAAAAAAGCAACCACGGGGTGAATTATAGAACCCACACTGTCATGATGGGCTGAATAGCCTCCTTGTGTGTTGCATTTGATATTACTAAAGAATGTGTCAGGTATGCAGACTTCTGCCTTGCAATTGGAGTCAGCTGGTGCATTAACCTCTGAGCACATTGCTCCACAGGTTGGTCACAGATGAGAAAGTGTTGGTTGACTGATAAAACAACCCTCACAGCAAAACCATGAGAAGACATTTGGAAGATAATTCAGTCAGTGGAAGTATACAGAAGAAAACACAGTCTCCCTGGCAGCACCATTCATATTGAGGGCTGAGTGAGAGTTGAGCTTTCATTATTTAATTCTCTGAAATTAGTCTAATGCCAAATCCCAGATTTTCCTGGCAGTGCAATTCCTGATGAAGAGCTTCTGCCCGAAACGTCAACTCTCCTTCTCCTCGGATGCTGCCTAACCGGCTGTGTTTTCCCAGCACCACACTCTCGACTCTGATCTCCAGCATCTGCAGTCCTCACTTTCTCCCAATGCACAGAATCCGACCTCCCATGTCATTCCATTGGGATCTGAACGTTTTCATGTGTGAGGGATCACAAGCCTCGGTTGGCGATGGAGAGTTGTGAGACTCCTGCTTCTGGCCAGCTCTCTTGTCATGTTGGTGGCAGTCTGCGTCTCTTCAAATGGTTGGAAGGCCATTCAGAAAGGAGATGAGAGACCGCACTGAGATACTGAAAACATAACGTCATAGAAGAGAGGGAGTGTCATCTGATATTATTGCTTCTCAGAAGCTGTGGGTATTGGGAGTACTGACAATGGTAGCATTAACAGCTCAGAGTCAGACCAGCGACTGGAGTACAAAACCCCATCTGACAAATCAGCAATCCTGAGGGAGTGCTGTACTGTCACCAGGCCTGTCCTCGGGAGCGGTTCTTCATGTCCAGACTGATCACTAAACACAGTCTATTCACAGAATTATAGAATACCTATAGTGTGGAAGCAGACCATTTGGCCCATCGAGTCTGCACCTACCCTCCAAAGTGTATCCAACCCAGACCGCACATGCTATCTCTGCATTTCCCCATGGCTAACACACCTAGCCTACACATCCTTGGACACTATAGGGCAACTTAGCACAGCCAATCCACTTAACCTGCACACCTTTGGACTGTGGGAGGAAATCAGCACACCCGGAGGAAACCCGGGAGGTCATGCAAGCTCCACATAGACAGTCACCTGAGGCTGGGATCGAACCCGGGTCCCTGGTATTGTGAAGCAGCAGTGCTAACCATGAAGCAACCGTGCTGCTCAATTCTAGTAACAAATTTTAGCTCTTGATCCATGGCTTGGGTGAGGTCTGAACTGAAGCCAAGTCTGTCATCTAAGCTAGAGAGGAAAATATGTTCTCAACAGGAATATAAATATTCCAAATAATTAAATCCAAGGGGATTAAATGAAAATTAATGAAATAGAACATGCCAATATTAAAGGAATTCAAAATAAAAATCTTGTGTACATTAAGGATTACATGATAAAGAGATGTTACACTTCATTTCTTGGCCTTCAGTTCCTGTGCCTGATGGGAACTACAGGGGGTGAACAGGCATCCTTGATAGTCACATCTCCACAAAGTGGTGCTTATTGGCAGAACTTGAGTTCAGTATTTCCGAGCTTGAGCAGTGACTGGAGTCACTCCAGGATGCTCCAGACGGGCTGGAAATTTCCTCAAGAACATGCTCCAGGAAGTTCTTAACCTGCACAGAGTTGAGGAGCGGAGTAAGCAGCGTGTGGGAATCCAGCAAGCCAGGAAGGTGCAAACAGTGCAGGAATTCACCACGAGCATGGGCCTCACCAAACGGTTTTGAGGCTGACAGTTGGCTGAGGGGGGATGATACATGATCATCAAATGGAGATTTTTTTCACTCCTGCCTGACCTAATGTACCCCTGTCTGGCCTGATGTTCCCCTGTCTGACCTGATGCTCCCCTACAAAAAAAAACGCAATTGCAGAGGCTTTGATATTAAGAGACTATTAAATGGAAAATAATGTAATGATTGCAGACAATCCAGGGACAGTAATTGTCAATACAACGAAGCCTGTTGCAAAAGATTTACAAGCATGTTGCCAGGGTTGGAGGATTTGAGCTATAGAGAGAGGTTGAATCGACTGGAGTTGTTTTCCCTGAAGCGTCAGAGGCTGAGGGGTGGCCTTATAAAGGTTTATAAAATCATGGGGGATAGGATAAATAGACAAGATCTTTTCCCTGGAGTGGGGGAGTCCAGAACTAGAGGCATAGGTTTAGGGTGAGAAGGGGAAAGATATAAAAGAGACCTAAGGGGCAACTTTTTCACGCAGAGGTAGTACATGTGTAGAATGAGCTGCCAGAGAAGTGCTGGAGTACAATTGCAACATTGAAAAGGCATCTGGATGGGTATATGAATAGGAAGGGTTTGGAGGGATATGGGGCGGGTGCTGGCAGGTGGGACTAGATTAGGTTGGAATATCTGGTTGGCATGGACGGGTTGGACTGAAGGGTCTGTTTCCGTGCTGTACACCTCTGTGACTATGACTCTATGTTAAGAATGGACTTAGAAATCTTGTGACACTCTTGAGGAATGCACTTTTCTGAGGTGAAAAGGCAGACGCAAACTGGAAGGCATTTCATTTCATTCCTGAGAATTCCACTTGATCTGAGAATCTGTGAAATACTTTGGGGCTGTTGCCAATAGCTGGATCCTCCCCTATTTGTTTGACTCCAGGGCAATCTCTGCATGTTTACGCAGGGTTGGACTTAAGATGAAGGCAGGCCAGTACCTGACTGTGGTATTTGACTGCTCGGTGATCTGCAATGAGGAATACAACAATGGGTACTTGTCTGAGAGGTCGAAATCACAGGAGCTCATAGCAAATGGTCTCTGCATCTTTATGCCAGCATGCAGTGAAAAGATTAGAATAAAGAGAGATTATTAGGAGAAAATAGTACTGGGTGTATACTTAGGCAGTAATAAGAATTTGTGAGATTACTTATCAAGATTCTATTTGGATTTATTGATTGATTGATTTGTCTCAGCACAATAGCTAGAAGAGGAGATGTTTGTTGATGATTGTAGCTCCTCAGATAATGAAGCAATCACATCTATATGTTGTAACATTGGGCCACACAAATGTCAAGCAATAAGTATCACCGATAAAACAGAATCTTCGAAGAATCAATGGCGTCACCATCAGCATCAACACCTGCAGGTTGCCACTGAGCAAAAACTGAACTGGACCAAGGTCTTTTGGCAGAATGCCTCATTGCCAGAATTTGCCAGCAAGTACCGAGACATTGTATAGCTGGTGGTGAGAAGGGCACTACCTGGGAGATCCTTCTTGCATGCCTGGTCAATCTGCAGCACTGCAGTCTGCCCTCAGAGTGGGTACGGGGGATAGAGACTGTCACATTCTCCTTATGGAATGTGCCTGTGCAGAAGGAAGTCTGGAGAGAGATGCAGTGGTTTTTGTCGAGGTTCACCCTGAGCAGCTCCGTGATGTGGGACTCTGTGATTTATGGGCTGTTCCCCAGGAGGCACATCGAGACAAACATCGACTCAGGGAAAGGCGCTCTTTGGTCTGCCCGAAACCTGTTGGTCTTCCAGAACAAGGAGTTGACCTCAACTGAGTGTTGCAGTCTGGCACATTCCAAGGCCCAGGACTACCTGTTTTTCTGATGAAGTTAAATGGGGATCTGTTCAGTTATCAGACCCTCCTGGTGCCTCAAAGTGCCATTGAGTATATTTACAACTGAGATAGATAGGTTCTTGATTATCAAAGGGATCAAGGGTTATAGGGAGAAAGCAGGAGAATGGCGTTAAGAAAGTTATCAGCCATGATTGAATGGCAGAGCAGACTAGATAGACTGAATGGCCTAATTTCTGTTCCTATGTCTCATGGTCTTAAATATATCTAATTATAGTCCAGTAGAGGTAAAATATGCCTTGGTTTGTTTGGATAGGGTCAAGGTCCACTGTTTGTTTGTTTCCTTGATATTCCACTGTACAGAACCCGAACTGCATTTGTGACTATGGATATATATAAAGATATCTTTTATGAATGAAGTATATTTTTGAAACAGAACTGAACTTGACCAGCAGCATCAATATTCTGCACATCTGTTGCTCCGACCGAAGTGGATAGCCTCACATTTTTCCATATCGTACTCCATCTGCCATGATCTTGCTCATCCATTAAGCTAGTCCAAATGAACCTGCTTATTGTCCCCATAACATCATTCCTGGTTAGCTTTGTATCATCTGCAAGAAATAGGGACACTACTCCCGCACCAGAAGAGTCACTGGTGCCCACATCCAAAACATTGGCATATGTTGTGAGAAGTGGGACTCATTTGATTCTTGCAGTGGTCATAGCCTGCCAATGTGGGAATTACCTGTTTATTTCTATTTGGTTTTCTTCTGTGAGGCAATCCTTAAACCTATAATCCACTGCCCCTCATACTTTCTTTTGCTAACCAACATCCTGTGGGAGACCTAATCTAAAATCTGAGCATGTTTTATCCATCAAATCCCCTTTTTTTTCATTTTGTTACTGACATTCTCAACAAACTCCAAGTTTATCTAGCATGATTTCCCATTTATAAATCCACGTTGATGATGCCCAACCAAATCATTAATATCCAAGGGTGATGATATTTATGATTATATTGGATTAGATTACTTACAGTGTGGAAACAGGCCCTTCGGCCCAACAAGTCCACACCGACCCGCCGAAGCGCAACCCACCCAAACCCATTCCCCTACATTTACTCCTTCATCTAACACTACAGGCAATTTTAGCATGGCCAATTCATTTATGCGCTTTCAATCTGCAGAAAATATTCTATTCCTGAATGTATAGAATTTCAGAAAATTATCACCAATCCATGGATATCTCCAGAGCTACTTCCTTCAACAATCCGAGAGGTAGAAAATCAGATCCTAGTGACTTATGCCTTACAGTCACAATAATGTCTCCAGTGCAACTTCCTTACTCATACTAATTTCCTTGACCTCCTCATCCTCTGTGGTAATTTGGACACTTTGAATGTCATCACCCGCAAAACATTCCCCAGTCACAGCCCACCCTGACCGAAAACAATGAGCTTCATCTTTATGGAGTTGAGGGAGAACTCCAGACACCTTTAAACCTTGTGGATAGGAAATGGATCCGGTAGGTGCACTCCCACTTCCAAGAATTCCCATTTTGGCAGGGTTGGGTCCCGAAGCACACATTAGCACACATGACCATGGGTGTTTAGCTCGATGTTCTGTATAACTACATCCGATTCTGGTTCCAGGAAAGACCTCAAACAGCAATGTGTGTTCTGTGGAATTTAAATAGAACTGGAAGTGCTCATGGAGCTGGATGAGAACATCAAACTGTCAAAGTGTTGAAAACCATTGACATTTTGAAATTTGAAAACTTGCTCAAGTATTTTTAATAAGTAGCAGTGTTTCCAATTTCACAAACTCAGTACTGCTGGCCCCCAAGCTTTCTTATTGCACAATTAGTATACTTCTTTCCTTCTGCAGCCAGTCATTATCAAGTTTGGGGAGGGTTGGGGGGAATTGTAAGGTCACAATTTTTTTGGCAGCTCTGAGACAATTGACTGCCTTTATGAATATGTTGTTTAGAAAAAGCATTATGTAGTTGAGAGGATTTCAAACTCAAATCCTCTCAGTGAGCAGTATCAGTTGAGAGACCACACTGATGTGGGTCTGGAATCATATATAGGCCAGACCAGGCAGGGGTAGCAGATTTCCTACCCAGAAATGGCATGTGTGAGCCAGATGTGTTCTTACAACAATAGTTACACAGGTGAGCTTTACTTCCAGATTTTTATTACACTCAAATTTCACCTTCTGCCAGAGTGGAATTCAAATCCATGTTCCCAGAATTTGAATCTGGGGCTGTGGATTACTAATCCATTGACATTACCACTACACCACTTCCTTGCCTTCTTTCATTACAATTAGAAATGAATTTCCACAGCAGCGAAGTGAGCCTTTTTAACAGCCTACCTCAGCACCCCATAGCTGCCTCTATGCCCTTTGCAGAGGCAGCTGGTCTGACTTCAGATTTTACATCATGCCCATAAATGTAAATCACATGCCCAGAGCTAAGCCCTGAGTTGAAATCTTTCCAACTGCTGCGACTCATCTCAAAGGTGAAAATCCAACCCCATCTCACTGTACCTTCACTGTTGCTCAGCCAATAACATGGAACTCTTAAAAGCATGGTCCTGTGTCTGCGCCTACATAATGTGCACTGCAGTGTTTCAAAAGGGCAATTCACCACCACTGTCTTTCAATGGTAATTAAGTAGAGACAATGACAGTAATTAGTGGTCTTGCTAGCGATGCCCGGCAGCAGGAGGTTGGTGATTTATTCTGGAATAATTCCATTTTGCAGTTGGGAAACTAAGTCAGCAAACTAAGCCTCGTGCACATGATGCAAGATCAACATATTCTATCTGCTTAGATCGATTTCTGTTATGCGGGTGCTTTATATCAATAGGGATGGCATTTTCATATTAGTGGCTTATGGTCTGAAACCTATTAGCACCAAAGGCCTAGTGAGTCGTCAATCTTATATAATCATAAGACATAGGAGCAGAAATTAGGCCATCGAGTCTGCTCCGCCAATCAATCATGACTGATAGATTTTTCAACTCCATTTTCCTGCTTTCTCCCTGTAACCTTTGATCATCTTGGCAATCAAGAACCTATCTATCTCAGTCTTAAATATACTCAATGACTTGGCCTTCACTGCCTTCTGTGGCAACGAATTCCACAGATTCACCATTCTCTGGGCTAAAGAGGTTCCTCCATATCTTTGTTCTAACAGGTCTTTCCTTTACTCCAAGGCTGTGCCCTCGGGTACTCGTCTCTACCGCCAATGGAAACATCTTCCCAATATCCACTCTATCTAGGTCGTTCAGTACCCTGTAAGTTTCAATCAAATTCCCACCTCATCCTTCTAAACTCTGTCGATATAGTCCCAGAGTCCTCAATGCTTTTGGCTGCTCTCGTGACAACTGTAACATGCCTTTCTGTGTTTACAGTATAAAATCTTTTAACAGCGTCAATGAAATGGAATCCTGAGCCCATGTACAAGTCCGTTTGCAGAATGCAAGAAGAGAGATTTGCTGATTTAACCTCATGAATCGGTGCACACAAAAATCACGTTCGGATGACCAAAGTTGCAGAACTAATTAATACAAAAGCATTAAAGTCAATCCATTTTACTTTCTTGTGGGATTATTAATCTTATAATTGCTGACTTTGGACTGGAAGTGAAAAGTGAGAAGGCTAGATGGAATTTATGGATCTTTTACAGTACTACACACTGTGTCCGCTTTTATAGCCACAAGTAAACTGCAGGACAAAGCCTAGCTTCATGTGACCTGTTACAGACTTTTAAATAAGCCACTACTGTGGTTTATAAACCAACAGTGATCAACAGTTGGTTTACATCTAGAAATAAAAAACAAGTCATGAGTCTTTTTTTACACCAAATCTCTTGAACTTTCAGAGTTTGCGTCCTGATCTGAGAGACGGGGCAGCTGGCAATTATTGGAAACGAGTAACACTTTCTCAGTGTTTTTGAGTTCACATCCAAGTACAAATCTATATTTTGAGGAAGGGTCATTGGACCCGAAACATTAACACTAATTTCTCTGCACAGATGCTGAGCTTTACCAGCAATTTCTGATTTACAACATCCAGAGTTATTTTGGTTTTTAATTCTTTTTAAACTGCTTTTGGTACACTATACATGACAAGTGTCTCAATCTCTCTGAAATATTCCCCAATAACATCACAGTGAAAGCATTCTTGTCAGAAACTATCCCAAATCATGCAAACTCATGGTGCTATTTTTAGCTCCAAACTTACACATTCATTCATTTGCTGAGTCTGGTTACCAAACAGTGACCTCTACTGGATCCATTTAACTGCAAGAATGTAAGGCTGTGAATTATTTGGGCTGTCAAAAATGCAACTAGAATCATCTAGAGTGAGATGAAGGGAATTGCAATTAAATATGACAGGTATGGTTTATCAAGAATGTGAAATGCATTTCAAAGGGTATTCACAATTTACTTCTTGTCTTACTTAGCTCTTGATCCAGCCCTGCCAATCTTTAAGGTTTCTAATGTACAATAAGGTTAATGAGTGATTTTCTTCTTGTAAAATGTAATAAGTCTGTGTAAACATCACTGTACGATCTTTTAAATTGTCCTCCAATTAACATATAAAGGTATCTCTATGTATTCAATTTTTTGCTCAACTACCATAGACTTTGATGCGCCTACAATGCAATAGTCCAGGCCTCAAAACCAGAAGCTGCAGATATAAGTCCCAGGACCACACGGCCAATGAAGATCTGGATGTACCACAGCCAGATAGGTTAAATATCACCTTGCTTATCCTGCCAATAGCAGGTGGTAAGAGGAGATTCCTTGTCAGCGAAGAGATTGGACACCCTATCATCAGCATCCATAGATCCAGACCAAAGCATGCATCAAAAGTGTATTCTGCTACAGCGAGTCAGTCCCTATTGGTTTAGGGGAGGACAGAGCTCCAGGAGGCTCAGATACCTTGGGGGTCAGTTTGGCTCAGATTGTCGCCAACAGCATGGTTTACGGTTCCCGATTCGGTTGAGGTGGATTTGGGACCAGACTTCTTGCCCTATTTGTAATGTTGTCTGCCTTTGGACAGAGAACTCAAGAAGAAGACCATTGACCCCCACTTCCAAAGCTGTCACTTCTCCCACATCCAGAATTTCTGTCTGCGGCCTGTATATCAGAATGAAGTCCCGCTAACCCTCATTAGAAATAGAGCGGCAACTTACCTGGGTTGAAGAGGAAATGTTTGATTGGAGTCCTGTAATTGGGAAGTACTTTTGCCCTGGTGGGGGGTGCGATTTTCCAATTGACTCAATGGTGGGAATGTTTGCAAACAGGACCAAGGCTACAGCAGGGGGTGGGGAAGGCTTTATGACATAAAACAAAGCTTTAAAAGATGAACTTGCCAACATTTGTTACATATGGCTCATGAGAATTCAGAAGTATCTATTTACATTTTTGATCAGTAAATCAAAATGAGTAATGGATACCATCGCTGGACACGGTCTAATGGAGTTTATTTGTGAATTTTAACTTCTGTTTTGTATTTGTTGGTAAAATAGTAAGATAACTTCTTGAAATCATTTTGAGTACTTTAGATCCTTGGTCATTGAGTGGAAATGAATATTTGTTCACTAAATATACTTCAGTTGCTAGTACTGAGTGCATCAGGCGTTTTCAACTAAATTCAATACATTCAGGTAACTTCATCTGTGATGAGTCAACAATTTCTACCTCATAACACTGGTCTACATGAAAAAGACTTTTATTTTATACACTGTCTTCAATGTAGCAAATTGACCTAACGCACTTGCAGGAACATTTTATTTGCTGCGCTATTGTTGGGCCATGCTTGGTCCCTAAGGAAGTCTGACCTTTCAAGCTATCTGCCCGTCTCCACTTTTTAGATGTTACTTTAAAGCCTCTCTCAGAATTATAACAGAAACCATTGGCTGTGCAACAAGCAATAAAAGACCAGAATAGAATTACGTGTTTTCAGACATCAGGCAACATCAAAATAGCGGCGAAAAGGGCAAATCTGGAATCCTTGCCAGAAAAATCAAGCAGCGATGTGTAAAAATGCGAATAGCCTTGTGGGCCATTCCAGCCCACACCTTAACAACTCAGCTTGCAATGAATTTTTCCTCAGAGCCCATGGAAAGGACCAGCTGGGGAATTTGCATTGGAAATATTAAAAGATACAGTAAAATGTGAAAAAATGTGATATTTCTGTTGATAAACTGAATAAATTAACTAAAAATACACAAAACCAGTAGACTATTTTTGGGACATTTTAGAGGGTGCAACTTAATAAGAGCTCTCACTAGATCTCTCAGTTGTCCCCTGCACCAGAGGCATATAAGTAGCTTCCCTTTGTTTAAGAGAGAGCAGCAACATTCTGTAAAGCATAAAACCTAAGGTTTAAGAGAGTGATTTAGAATTAGAAATTCTCACAGCACAGAAGGATAGTATTCAGCACATTGTATTTGTTCTGGTTTGTTAAAAGAATTGTCAAACTTACTCCCACACACCACCAGCCCTGCAAGTTGGTCACCTTTAAATACATGTCCAATGGTTTTTTGGACATTCAATGAAAGGCAGTGGTTTTCAGACTTTAACAACCTCCTGTTGTAAAGAAATTTATTCTCAATTCCCCACGGTTCTTTTACCAGTAATTTTAAATCTATGAGCTCTAGTTTCTGACCCACTTAACATAGGAAACATGCATCTCCTGCATGCTGTGCATACAGATCAAATTTATTCCAAAACTTCCTTTGTGTTCTGAAAGACTTTCGTCAATATTCAAAGAAATACAGCTTCTGATAAATTTACAGAAATAAAAACCACTCTATATTTTGAATGCCAAATGTCATACATCAGAACCACAAAGTTAGATACTGTAGCAACAACCAGTTTAACTGTAAGGTGTTATTTTCAGTCCTGGATAATGGTCAGTAGGCGTTCCAAATTCCTATCCGTTTCAAGTGACTGACCATATATAGTATGGGAATGGGGATAGGGCTGATGTGGTGCAGTGGTAATGTCTCTATGCTTAAGCCAGTAAACAGTGTGGGTTCAAGATCCAACTAAGGTACGTTGTAATATTGGTTAAAGTTATTTAAAACTGGAAAATGAGGGACTGTTGTGATGCAATGGTAGAGTCCCTACCTCTGGGCCAGGAAAACTTGGTTTCAGTTCCACCCATTTTCAGAGGTATGTAGTAACATCTCTAAACAGGTTAATTAATAAAATAATAAAATAGCAGAGATCTAATACTGCTAATTGGATTTTGATTGCAGGTTTGTCCCCAATGGACCAGATATACATCACAAGTAAGTGGGAACTTATTTTTGAGAAGTGCTGATTTTCAGACCAGGATTTAACAGAAATGCCCACACAGATGCTCACACTCAGCTGCTAGAGTGAAATGAATCTGGGGCCTCTGTGGAGAAGGAAGTTGAACATGGTGGAGATTTCTTCTAGAGCAGTCGACTTGTGCCGCCCAGTCATCCAAAAGAGGATGAAAACAGAAACAGGGCTCCAGAACGGAAGGCCGGGCTGCATATGGGACAACCCCAATGCAGGGCAGGAGAGAAAGATAAGGTGTGAAATAGTTCTGACTTTGCTTTCTCTCCGCAGATGCTGCTGAACCCTGCTGAGATTCTCCAACCATTTCCTGTGGGATTTTACACGCTTTTTTAAATAAAGATTTTTTTTAAAAAATCTGTTAAAGTTGAGTCGTTTTAAAACCTATTTGAAAATCAGCTTTATATTGTGGATGCGAATGTGCATGAAAATTTATAAATAATCAGAAGTGAGCATGCACATTCTGAATTTGTCATCAGATTGTTGGTGTCAGTATCCATTCTCAAAATGCCAAGCCCTCCCACCAAACCACCTCTCCTCTGATTCCATTACCTTGGTAAAATGATCTCTTCTAATTAAATGTCACAACATCATTAAATTAAAACTGGTATTTGTTTAGTTTAATGATAAGCTAGACTCCGGTTTAAATGAGTGACTCACTGTTTACATATACCGAAACTGACCACATTTGGAGAATGGGACAGATGTCCTATCTTATACAGGATATTAAAATCAGCGCACGCCCCCTTTCAACTCTACTTTGGTTTAGCCCTCTCCCTCACTCCATTACTTCTGACTGTTTCTACAGTCCCAAAACAAGCTTGGAATGCAAATTAATCAATTCAAAAGCACCAGTGATTTACTGGTGACAATTAATACCAATGATCATATGGCGCTGAGAAAAATAACTGTGAGAACACTTCAGAATATAAAACTAACCCAGAACACAGACTGAATTTAAATGTTGCCAGTCTGTGGAATGAGTGATCAACTGTTGCAGATGATGGATGCTCTTAGGATCAACTCATTCAGACACAAATGCAGTAGATTTCTTGAAGGCATGAATGTTTTGGGGATACGGTGTCAGAGTGATTGGAGACGAGACATGTTCCAAGTGTAGAAGAGTGTGGTGGTGCAAAAGCACAGCCGGTCAGGCAGCATCGGAGGAGCAGGAAAGTTGAAGTTTTGAGCATAAGCTCTTCATCAGGAATAAACCTCATTCCTGATTAAGAGCTTATCCCTGAAACGTTGATTCGGCTGCTCCTCAGATGCTGCCTGACTGGCCGTGTTTTTCCACCATCACACTGTTCGTCTCTAAACTGCAGCATCTGGAGTGTTCACTTTCTCCAAGTTCTAAGTGTCATTTGCTTGGGTGCAACCTTTGGCAAGTGCTCCCACATCTCTCCACCACTGGAGCTTTTCTTGAACAATTTCTGGGTCTGTTGTCAACTATCCGATTGCCATGATTTGTCATCATTTCAGTTGCCATTAGAGATATTTTCTAATCAACTTGTTGAGAAATGCCATTATACTGGAGAAGGTGAGACTTGAACCTTCTGGTTTAGAAACAGACACAGAGAATGCTGGAGAAACTCAGTAGGTCTGGCTGTAGAGAGAGAAACAGAGTATCTATAACTTCATTTTTTGTGGGATGTGCATGCTGCTGGCTGGCCAGCATTTATTGCCTAGTTGCCCTTGAGAAGGTACCTTTTGGAACGACTGCAGTCAATGTGCTGTGGGTTGACCACAATGCCCTTAAGGAGGGAGCTTGTTTACATTTCAACTCTGCTATAACTCTTCTTCCCACTGCAGGATAGGGACAACTGGCTGGACAGAAGTTTTAATGCAACGTTCATTGAATTAGCATGGTTAGGGACACACAGGTACAGGAGATTATTCAGTTAGGTACCTTGACCATATAGAAACACTGATTGATTTATCTAACGTAATCAGAAGTATTTTCATTTTGTCACAGGGTCCATTTAGGAGCCAGATTACGAGTCACGGGGGTCCCTGATTTACGAACTTGCGAACTCTAAATTCTCATACCTATAAACATGACCTCCTACAGGGGTGTCATTTTAAAGACTCGACATACAACACTTCCTGTTCTTCTGAATGGTTCCTTTAAATTATTCTGCGTTGTGCTCTGACTTGCATATAAGCCGACTGTTGCGGCTGTAGAGGACATTGGTTAAGCCACTTTTGGTCAGCATTCAATTCTGGTCTCCCTGCTCGGGGAAAGATGTTATTAAACTTGAAAGGGTTCAGAAACGATTTACAAGGATATTGCCAGGGTTGGAGGGTTTGAGCTATAGAGAGAGGCTGAACAGGCTGGGGCTGTTTTCCCTGGAGTTTCAGAGGCCTACGGGTGACCTTTTAGAGATTTATAAAATCATGACGGGCATGAATAAGGTGAATAGACAAGGTCTTTTCCCCAGGGTGGGGGACTCCAAAACTAGAGGGCATAGGTTTATGGTGAGAGGGCAAAGATTTAAAAGGGACCTGAGGGGCAACTTGTTCATGCAGAGGGTGGTGCGTGTATGGAATGTGCTGCAAGAGGAAGTGGTTCAGTCTAGTGCAATTACAACATTTAAAAAGCATCTGAATTGGTATATGAACAGGAAGGGTTTAGAGGGATAAGGGCCAAATGCTGTCAGGTGGGACTAAGTTAGGTTAGGATATCTGGTCAGCATGGATGAGTTGGACTAAAGGGTGTGTTTCCATGCTGTTCAACTCAATGACTCTATCATCGGCAAACAACCTTCAGAAGGAACTGGTTCACAACTGGAGGACGGACAGTAATTGGTTTTAGTCCTCATTAGCTATTCAAAAGTATATAAAGAAAGACTTAGAGGTCACAGATCTGGTAAACTGTGAAACTTGTGGAAAATCCAACCACTTTACTGTTAAGCAATAGACATGAGCAATATTGAAAAAGACTTCTGGGCCACTAGGTGTTAGTAGGTAGGAGCCAATCAGATGAAAGACCACATTCTGTAAATAAAACAGCAGTCAAGATAAGGATTTGAATTTTATTTCACATTTCACCATCTGGCTTGGGATCCACCTGAAAGATATGGGGAAAATTGGATAGATTTCGGTATTTTTTTCAGCCTGCAGTTTCTATGATCCTAAGCAGAGAAAAATATTCAAGTATTTTATGATTTAATTGTATCATTAGTTTGCAATTATCAATGACAGCGTGTCTTAGACTAGTTGGACTTTTGTCCATACCTATCATTAAGTATCTCCTAATTTTAACCAGGCCATTCACAATGGAGAGAGAAAAAGCGGGTGAAATGGTATCATGATAAAAGTCTTATGTCTTTCCTAATGATTAGTTTCAACTATCAGAGGTTTAGAAAGACTGAGTTTAATGGGTGTGGTTTCACCCATAACAAAATGAGGTCTGATGGGGTGAAAATAACTTCACAACTGATAACCATGTCAATTCTTATGATCATGTAAGAGACCGTTAATATTTAAAGAAGAAATCTGAACATGCAGTAATTAACCAAGGCAACTATGCACAATATTCTGTGTTTTTAAACAGAAAAGAACTTTACTGCTAAGAAAGAGAAATTACACAAAGCAAGCACCACCAACACTGCTTTGTGCTTTAAACTCAGTTCTATGCTTTAGTTACTCCAAAGAGTTTACCTTTAAAAGTTTAATTTTATTTTATTTGATTTGATTTGATTTTCATGTATATTCACCTACAGAAGTGCAGGAGTAAGTGGAAAGTGTATCATGTCACCACACAATGTGCCAACTTAGGTAAAAGTATCTAGGTACAAATTCATAAGAACAAAGTAGAAATAGAGAACAAAGTTAAAAGTTAAACATTGCAGTATTTATGGTAAAGCAATAAGTGTACAAAATAGTTACACATTGCAGACTTTCATAGTAGAGAATAAAGAAATAAAGCTGGTAGTTCAAACATTACAATCTTTCCAAAGTGCTTAAGCACAGTGGGATTCCACTTTGAGGGATCACTGAGACTGGAAGTCCACGCTGAGGTTACGTTGGCCTGAGAGATTGCCATGTACCGCCACAGGGTACAATGTACGCATAGGCTAAGCCAAGACACCACCACGCCAAGCCACTGAGAGACTGCCATGCCAGGCCAGAGTCCACCATGCCAGGTCAAAGGCCCACCATGCCAGGTCAAAGGCCCACCATGCCAGGCCAGAGTCCACCATGCCAGGTCAAAGGCCCACCATGCCAGGTCAAAGGCCCACCATGCCAGGCCAGAGTCCACCATGCCAGGTCAAAGGCCCACCATGCCAGGTCAAAGGCCCACCATGCCAGGTCAAAGGCCCACCATGCTGGGCTGAGAGTCTGCCTCTCTGGGCCAAAGATTCACTAATGTTTCCTGGGGCTAGCCTTAAGGTAAGGATTCACTTTAATTCTCCTCAGTATTTCAGATGCCAACTACCTTCCCATAGCTTCCTGGCGTAATTGTGCTGACCATGTGCGCTACCTCAAGGCTCTGTGAGGACCACTGTAGATTTCCTGAACCAGTTTCATTCTGGAGAAAATCTTCTAACTGTTTTTCCTTCATCGATTCCAAACCCACCCTCATTCCCTGCAATAAATGACTAAATTATCATTCTATTTATCTCCTCGAGCTGTTATAATCTCCTGGTATCTCTCTCAATCTGATGGGCCGCCGTCTATAGCAATACAAAACTACACCTGTCTCTATGCCTAAAACTGAACTGTTGCTTTCAGCAACATACACTTGCCTGACAATTTCTTAACTTTCATCCACAGTTAAACCTTTAGTTTACAAAAGTTATATTCTAAAATGAGTAGATTATTAATTAGATATTTGCAGCTGATGGGCCAATGGGCTGAGGAGTGGCAGATGGAATTTAATTTAGATAAATGCGAGGTGTTGAATTGTGGGAAAGCAAATCTTAGCAGGACTTATGCACTTAATGGTAAGGTCCTAGGGAGTGTTGTTAAACAAAGAGACCTTGAGTGCAGGTTCATAGCTCCTTGAAAGTAGAGTCGCAGGTAGATAGGATAGTGAAGAAGGCGTTTGGCATGCTTTCCTTTATTGGTCAGAGTATTGAGAATAGAAGTTGGGAGGTCATGTTGCGGCTGTACAGGACATTGGTGAGGCCACTTTTAGAATATTGCGTGCAATTCTGGTCTCCTTCGTATCGGAAAGATGTTGTGAAACTTGAAAGGGTTCAGAAAAGATTTACAAGGATGTTACTTGGGTTGGAGGATTTGATCTACAGGGAGAGGCTGAATAGGCTGGGGCTGATTTCCCTGGAGCGTCGGAGGCTGATGGGTTTACGAAATCATAAAGGGAATGGATACGGTAAATAGGTAAGGTCTTTTCCCTGGGGTGGGAGTGTGCAGAACTAGAGAACATAGGTTTAGGGTGAGAGGGGAAAGATATACAAGAGACCTAAGGGGCAACATTTTCATGCAGAGGGTGGATCATGTATGGAATGGGCTGCCAAAGGAAGTGGTGGAGGCTGGTACAATTGCAACATTTAAAAGGCATCTGGATGGGTATTTGAACAGGAAGGGTTTGGAGAGATATGGACCAGGTGCTGGCAAGTGGGACTAGATTAGATTGGGATATCTGGTCAGCATGGATGAGTTGGACCGAAGGGTCTGTTTCCTTGCTGTAGCTTTGCCTTATTTTGCCCGTTACATAAATCTCAGTCAAAGTTACTTTAATTGGTTCCAAGCTCTCCCATGCGTCTCTTCCAGAATAGACATATGTGAGTGGGATTGGGAAAACTAGGATCGCTGAAGATGTTGTTAGGATGGGCAATGTGCCATCTGTAAGAATGGTGGGTAGAGCTTTTAAAAGGGAATTACATAAATACTTGCAGGAGATAAGAATTGCAGGACTACGAGCGAGAAAAAAAGGCAAAGAGATTACTCATCTTGCTTTTTGAAAGAAATGATGATGATTTGTTGGAGTAAACCATAATACTTTTCAGAAAGCAAGTAGAAAGCCAGGGACACATGTTGACTCCAGTATCATTCTGTTATTCCGACAGTCAGTGAAAACACAACAAAAATCAGAGGATGTCATAAACCAACAAGGCCTGCCCACTATAGAAGCCTTGGTTCATTCTGCCAACCTGATTTATCTGATGAACTGCTTCATTGTACACTGTAAAATGTTATCTTCTCTTCAAAAAGTCTGGTTGACAACAGTAGATGCTGCCAGTCACTGAGAAGATTATGGGTTCAAGTCCCACTTTAGACATCAGCTAGACGGGCCTGAAGTGGACTCATGGTGGCAGCAGAGTTAAGTTTGGGTTGGTGAGGTACCCAGTGATGTCTACATGATGAGGTCCAGCAAGGACTCATTGCGGTGAAAGTGTCAGTGGAGACAAGATGGCACCACAAGATGGCAGCACAGTGAAGGGGTCTCATGCCTGGCCACAAGGCCCATGGCCCATGGCAGAGCACCTAACAACAAGGACTGTAAAGTTGAACACTTTTTCTTTATGTCTTTATTTTTCTGCCTTTATATACAATGTTGAGGTTTATTCTTCTGTGTTTTAACATGGCGCCAGAGATTAGCAACACTGTCCCACACTTCTCACTGTATTTTCTAACAAGACACACATGACAATAAATAAATAAATAAAATCCAATATAGGCACTTCATTTGGGTTGTTACTTCTCTTCAGTTCATGAGAGAGGGCAGCAGTGTTCGAGGTGTCACTCTTTGAATGGAACACTAAATTAGTCTTCCATCTGTCATCTTAGGCAGATGCATGAGATTTCTTGGCACTATTCAAAGGGTCATCGCTAATATTTGCCCTGAAACCAATAGGTGGCACAGTGGTTAGCACTGCTGCCTCACAGCACCAGAGACCCGGGTTCAATTCCTGGCTCGGGCAACTGTCTGTGTGGAGTTTGCACATTCTCCCCGTGTCTGCATGGGTTTGCTCTGGTTTCCTCCCACAGTCCAAAAATGTGCAGGTTAGGTGAATTGGCCACAAGGGGTAAATGTAGGGGAATGGGTCTGGGTGGGTTGTTCTTCAGCAGGTCGGTGTGGACTTGTTGGGCCGCAGGACCTGTTTCCACACTGTAAGTAATCTAATCTAATTATCACTTGGGTAACAATCTGGATGGAGGAACTGAGGACACTGTTGCTAAGTTTACAATTGACACAAATATAGGAGGAGGGACAGGTGGTGTTGAGGAAGAAGAAGGACTTGGACATTCCTGGAATTTTCTGGGACATTTCCAGGGTGGGAGCTAGGTATGTGCCCCTGCACCTACAGTAGGTACTGACCCCTTATATTCATTGCAATCAATAGATAGTGGATATCTCCAATCTGATTCCCCACATTTTTTTGACTGGTCAGGGTTGGAGTGATGAAAGAAAGATGAGGCAAAGGTTTGTTCCCAGGCTGTGGGTTCGGAATCCGCAGGACTTTGAATCCATTTGTTCTGAGGATACTCCTCCACTCACTTCAGTCTCACAAGATGAAAAAAAAACTCTTCCTGGTTCCTCCTGCCTCCTACTGGGTAACACAAGCGAAATTTCAGAACTCTCACCCAACTTAATACCACATGTTACTGACACCCACCTGCGGTTTCTGATAGTTCCACCAGTAATCACCTTCATAATCTCCGTGCTGAATTCTTAATCACAAAATATTTTCAAGAAAATAACTTGGAAATGCCAGTGTTGGACTGGGGTGTACAAAGTTAAAAATCACACAACACCAGGTTATAGTCCAACAGGTTTAATTGGAAGCACAAGCTTTCGGAGCACAGCTCCACCTGATGAAGGAGTGTCACTCTGAAAGCTAGTGTGCTTCCAATTAAACCTGTTGGACTATAACCTGGTGTTGTGTGATTTTTAATTTCAAGAAAATGGGTTTAGATTTTGAAAAAGGATGTTGATTGCTTGTATGCAGCAAGTCTCTATTTGTGACTGGACAATGTTTTGTTGATGACTTTGAAAAACACAATAATAAAATGTGTGTCTATATTTATCTACATGACATGCAGTTCAGAATGGTCCACTGGTTGTGCTTGCAGAAAGACTAGACCCTGGATCACTTTTGATGCAGCACGGTGGCTCAGTGGTTAGCACTGCTACCTTATAGCACCTGGGACCTGGGTTCAATTCCAGCCTCGGATGACTGTCTTGTGGAGTTTGCACGTTTTCCCCTTGGCTGCGTGGGTTTCCTCCGGGTGCTCTGTTTTCCTCCCACAGTCCAAAGACCAGCAGGTCAGGTGAATTGACCATGCTAAATTGCCCGTAGTGTTAGGTGCATTAGTCAGGGGTGAACGTAATGGAATGGGTCTGGGTGGGTTGCTCTTCAGAGGGTAGGTGTGGACTTGTTGGGCCGAAAGGCCTGTTTCTGCGCTGTAGGGAATCTAATCTAATCTAATTCATCAAAGACTAGAACTGTGTCCAAAATTTAAAACAGCATAATAAGGACATAAACCACTACAAACGCAATTCAACTCATTCAATTTTTCCACATTCTGGAAATAATGAACGTTTAGACTTGATAACTTTTAGTCCTTAGTGAACTGGTATTTGTACCAAGTTACTGAAGCAAAACTATCGTATACCTTGAGGCCATGTGTATAAATGAGATTTGAACAGCAATAAACTGACTCCGTTATCCACTGCAAACACCAACTTCCTACTTGAAAATAAGCCTTATTGCACAATGAGGTGATCTTGAGATGATTTAATTTGCGAGTTGTGTTAGTGCTGGGTGGAGTGAGTGACACTTGTAACTTTGAAGGCATAGAGTCAGACAGCATGGGAACAGACCCTTCGGTCCAACCAGTCCATGTCAATCATGTTCCCAAACTAAACTAGTCCCACCTGCCTGTGTGTGGCCCATATCCCTCCAAACATTCCTTATTCATGTACTTTTCAAATGTCTTTTAAAGCTTGTAACTGTACCAACATTCACCACTTCCTTTGGATGTTCATTCCAGACATGAACCACTCTCGTGTAAATTAATTTTCCCTCGTGTCTTGTTCAAATCTTTCTCCTCTCACTTTAAAAATATATCCCCGAGTTTTGAAATCCTCCATCCCAGGAAAATGCCACCTGCCATTCATCTTATCCACACTCCTCATGATTTTATAAACCTCAATAAGGTCACCCCGCAACCTCCTATACTCCAATGAAAAAAAGTCTCAGCTTCTCCCTATAAATCAAACCTTCCATTTTTGGCAGCATCCAGGTAAACCTCTTCGGACCCCTCTCCAGCTAACTAATATCCTTCCTACAATAGAGTGGTAAGAACTGGACACAGAGTTCCAGAAGAGGCCTCACCAATGTTGTAGAGTCATAGAGTCATAGAGATGCACAGCATGGAAACACACCCTTCAGTCCAACTCATCCATGTCAACCAGATATCCCAACCAATCTAGTCCCACTTGCCAGCACCCGGTCCATATCCCTTTAAACCCTTCCTATGCATATACCCATCCAGATGCATTTTAAATGTTGCAATTGTACTTGCCTCCAGCACTTCCTCTGGTAGCTCATTCCATACACATACCACCGTCTGCGTGAAATTATACCCCTTAGGTCTCTTGTATATCTTTCCCCTCACCCTAAACTTATGCTGTCTAGGTCTGGACTCCCCCATCCCAAGGAAGAGAGTTTGTCTATTTATCCTATCCATGCCCCTCATGATTTTATAAACCTCTATAAGGTCACCCCTCACCTCTGATGGTCCAGGGAAAACAGCCCCAGCCTATTCAGCTTCTCCATGTAGCTCAGATCCTCCAACCCTGGCAACATCCTTGTAAATCTTTTTCTGAACCCTTTCAAGTCTCACAACATCCTTCCAATAGGAAGGAGACCAGAATTGCATGCACTATTCCAAAAGTGGTCTAACCGATGTCTTGTGCAGCCGCAACATGACCTCCCAACTCCTGTACTCAATACTCTGACCAGTAAAGGAAAGCATACCAAACGCCTTCTTCACTATCCTATCTACCTGCAACTCCACTCCAAAGGAGCTATGAACCTGCACTCCAAGGTCTCTTTGTTCAGCAACACTCTCCACGACCTTACCATTAAGTGTATAAGTCCTGCTAAGATTTGCTTTTCCAAATGCAGCACTTCACATTTATCTAAATTAAACTCCATCTGCCACTTCTCAGCCCATTGGCCCATTTGATTAAGATCCCATTTTAATCTGAGGTAAACTTCTTTGCTGTCCACTACACCTTCAATTTTGGTGTCATCTGCAAACTTACTAACTTTACCTCTTATGCTCACATCCAAAACTTTTGTATAAATGACAAAACGTAGTGGACCCAGCACTGATCCTTGTGGCACTCCACTGGTCACAGGCCTCCAGTCTGAAAAACAACCCTCCATCACCATCCTCTGTCTTCTACCTTTGGCTAGTTCTCCCAGTATTCCATGAGATCTAACCTTGCTACCTAGTCTCCCATGGGTAACCTTGTCAAACGCATTATTGAAGTCTGTATAGATCAGGTCCAAAACTCTGCCCTCATCAATCCTCTTTGTTACTTCTTCAAAAAGCTCAATCAATTTTGTGAGACATGATTTCCTACGCACAAAGCCATGCTGATTATCCCTAATCAGTCCTTGCCTTTCCAAATACATGTACATCCTGTCCCTCAGGATTCCCTCCACCACCGACGTCAGGCTCACTGGTCTATCGTTCCCTGGCTTATCCTTACCACTTTTCTTAAAACAGTTGCACCACAGTAGCCAACCTCCAGTCTTCCTGCACCTCACCTGTGACTATCGATGATACAAATATCTCAGCAAGAGGCCCAGCAATCACTTCACTAGCTTCCCACAAAATTCTAGGGTACACCTGATCAGGTCCTGGGGATTTATCCTCTTTTATGTGGTTCAAGACATCCAGCACTTCCTCCTCTGAAACATGAACATTTTTCAAGATGTCACCATCTATTTCCCTACATTCAATATCTTCCATGTTCTTTTCCACAGTAACAATGTGCAGCTGGACAACTTCAACATAGCGTCTCAACTCCTATACTCAGTGGTCTGAGCAATGAAGGCAAGGGTGCTAGACATCTTCTTCATCACCCTATCTACCAATGATGTAAACTTCAAAACAATTATGTACGGAAATCCCTAGGCCTCTCTGTTCTACAACACTGACAAAGGAATACTGGCCTTGAACTGCTCCTCAGGGAAGCTCACCTGTATGAAGAGAAGAATAATATATGCTGATGGTAAGATCCAGTCTGCAATAGATATTACATCACAAGATGTTACTGTATTCTGCTGCTGCTGCTGCTGCTGCTGCGTGTGCATGTGTGTGCATGTGTGTGTGTGTGTGTGTGTGAGTGTGTGTTGTTTGAATGCATATGTGTGTGTGCGCATATGTGTGCACGTGTACCTGTGTGTGTGTTAGGTGCTGAAGGAATGAATAGGTAAGCAGGGGCAAAATGAGCTACAAGCAACATAGATTTCACCTGAGCTTGGTGAAGGCTTGTGATTTCTTATGCCCTTTCCCCTCCTTGTTTTTCCAATCCCAGACCATGACCATTAGTTGCTGCTTGCCGGATCATTTGGTAACAGTCCATTCTGAGGCCTCTTGCAAAAGAAGCAATAAAATGTCCATGTGATGAGATGTAGATGGACTTGAATGAGACATTCGCGTGCCCAGCCCCATGTCCCACCCTTTGTGAATCCTTCAAAAGACAGCGTGCAATTCGGCAACCCGCTTTCATGTTTGTCTGAAATTGCTGGATTTGTGTGTAACTCTAAGCTGATGACTATGTGAGATACAGAGTTGGCCGGCAGGAAAACTGTTTTGCATTTTGCACCAGTGAAGCATCACAGAAATGAGACTGTGAACTCTTGCTATTCATCAACCTGAAGCCGGATATGAAAAAAAAAGTCCACATTGTAGACAGTTCTAGCTGACAATTTTTTTTGAGTCTAGTAAAATTCTCTCATTTGTTCCTGTAACTGCTGATGTGCAAGAGTAAATTTATTCTTGCTTCTTGCTCTGGACTGGGCACGAGGAACGGACGTACCTCATGTCGAAAGAGGGTAATCCTTTGCCAAAACAAAATTTCAAAAGCAACTATTTTTCTCCTGTTCCTCTTCTGTTCCAGGCTCAATGGATAGCAATTAACCCCTAAGAGCTGCAAATTCACTAATCTCCCATCCACTCATTGCGTACAGACTAACTTGGACCAAGTGTAATTAAGCATTCTGAAACTGAGCCGCTGACTCTTTCAGTTTCATAGATAGAGCTAGTTTCAAATAACCTGCTCAGGGATGTTATGACACAACTTCTGGAGCAGGTGGGACTTGAAATCAGACCTTCTATTCCAGAGGAAGGGACATCATCATTACACCATAAGACCCAAATGACTACCTCTCAGTAAAGTTGGACAATTGTATACTCATCTCCTTAGTGCCATAATGTGGCTGGATCATCAATTGTACGGTGCATTCATTTGTAAGTAGCCAACAGTTATCAACCGCAAACCAATCAATACACGGAGTCATATTGACAAATTGAGAAACTATCTGATGCAATCAAAATATGTGAAAATGTTTGAAAATATGTTTACTGCTTTTAGAAGTTTCAGTCTGCGCAGATTCACTTGCCAGAGAGTCCCTCTAGAATCATAGAATCTCTACATTGAAGAAGCAGGCCATTCGGCCCATCAAGTCCACACTGACCCTCCAAAGACCCACCCCCTACCCTCTCCCTGTAACCCTGCATTCCCCATGGATAATCCACCTAACCTACACGTCCCTGAATACTATGGGCAATTTAGCCTGGCCAATCCACCTAACCTGCACCTGTTTGGATTGTTGGATGAAACCAGAGCACCTGAAGGTAACCCACGCAGACACGGGCAGAACGTGCAAACTCCACACAGCACAGATCCAGGTCCGTGGCACTGTGAGACAGCAATGCTGACCTGTTTGAAAAAAAATTAGCACTTTGAAAATATTTTCCATTTTTGTTTAACACTTTCCCAGCATTGACTGTTCACCATCTCGATATTGAGCATCAAAAGGCAAAATGGGGCCAGATGAAAAATCACATAGAACTTATCACAACCCCATGATTAAGTTCTAGGTTGCACTATTGATCACCAGAACCACTGGTGCATATGGTGTGAAAGATCAGAATTGGAAAAAAGACCATTCTCCCTCCCACATGTACACACACCACTCCCTCCCCCCCCCCTCCCCAGTGCTATTTGATCAGATAACCATCCAACTTTCAGCTGGGAGATTACTATGACTCTACCTCCTTGGTTAGAGTGAGTGGAAGTATTAGATTTTATTACTAGAGCAGTTTGAGCAAGCATTTAAGCTTTTCAAGTGGTGTTAGATCTTGCTGAAAAGCTGAAGGCATTAGAAGGCCTAGCAAAAGAACAGTTGCTCAGTATAGTTTCAATCCCTTGTGGGTTGTAGCTTGATTTGGCAGTAGGCAGGGAAAGCTGTATGCAGAGGAAAGAGCTTCACCGAAGGCAGCATTTGCTACTGGTCTTCCCTTAGCTCCAGTCCAGCTGGGAATACTATGTGACTCCCCAACACTTCATCAAAGAGATTTTCTTATCATTCACTCATGGGATGTGGGCGTCACTAAACATGCCAGCATTTATTACACGCCTCTAATCATCACCTCTAAAGAAGGTGGTGGTGAGCTTCCTTCTTGAACCACTGCAGTCTATGTTCAGTAGATTGAGCCACACTGCCAGTAGGGAGGGTATTGCAGGATTTTATCCCAGCGACAGCGAGGGAACGGTGAAATATTTTCAAGTCAGGATGGTGAGTGGCTTGAAGGGAACTTGCAGAGGTGTTGCTCCCATATGTCTGCTGCCCTTATCCTTCTTATTGGAGGTGGGTCCGGGCGGGTTACTCTTCGGAGGGTCGGTGTGGACTTGCTGGGCCAAAGGGCCTGTTTCCACACTGCAGGGACTCTATGATCTATGATCTATGACCGATGATCTGGGATGGCAGTACATATGTGTGAGGAGGGATTGAATCAGTTAGGTATGAAATGTGCTGTCTGAGGAGCTTCGGTAAAGTTCTGCAGATGCTGCAAACTGCTGCTACTGAGAGTGGTGGAGGGAATGGATGCTTGGGGATGTGATGATAATCAAATGGAACAGGAGTAGACCATTCGCATCTTGAAGACTTGTCCACCATTAAAGCTGATCAGCCAACTCATTGCTTTATTCTTGTTCACTCCTCTTACCTTTTGATCCCTTTAGCCCCAGTCATTATATATAACCTCTTCTTGAAAACATCCATTGTCTTCAACTCAAATACTTGCTGTGGCAAAGAATTCCACAGGCTCACCCCTCTCTGGATGAGGAAATTTCTCCTCAGCTCAGTCCGAAATGTCCCACCCTCTGTATCCTTAGATTGTGGTCCCTGCTCCTGGACTTCCTAGTCATTATGAACGTCCTTCTGCATTTGTCCAGTCTAGTCCTTTCAGAATATTATTGGTTTCTAAGAGATTTCATTCTCATTCTTCAAAATTTCAGTGAATACTCTCCTGACTGATTCAATCTCCCCTCACACATCAGTACTGCCATCTCAGATTGTAGATCATAGTATAGAATCCCTACAGTGTGGAAACAGGCCCTTCAGCTCAACAAGTCCACATCGCCCCTCCAAAGAATAACCCACCCAGACACATGTCCCAATATTTAACCCTGACTATTGCATCCAACCTACACATCCCTGAACACTGTGAGCAATTTAACGAGGCCAATCCACCTAACCTGCACATCTTTAGATTGTGGGAGGAAACTGGAGCACCCGAAAGAAACTCACGCAGACACGGGGAGAATGTGCAAACTCCACAAAGACAGTTGCCCAAGGCTAGAATCAGACCCAGGGTCCTTGATGCTGTGAGGCAGCAGTGCTACCCACTGAGCTACCATCAATCTTACATCTTGATTTCACTCCATCCAACACAGGAACCAAAACTGCAACCTCACAACAAAGGCAGCACTGCCCATGGTCATCACAGCATTCATTCTCTCTCGATCTCCATGTGTGTGGTTCTTTGCAGGCAGGAGCTGGCAATACTGGCAGCATCTTGCAGTTTGCTCTCGTGTTGCTCCAGGGAGGTAGCAGAAAGGCCTTGGGCAGGAGGAGACAGCATTTCATCACCCACTCACTGACTAGACAGAAGCACCAGGTGTGTGGCTCTGTCAAGTCCCCAGTGGTGCAGGGTGCCAATATTGACTGCATGCTTCCCTACCAACCGTCCAAGTTAATGAGATGCCCCCCATCATGAGGGCTACTGTTTGAGAAGTGTGCAGTCGGTGTGTGCCACTGTGCCCAGAATACTCTCTCAGTGAAATCCCATCACAGTATGGGCCCGGATCTCTGGTGCTCTGCTGCACCTTCCATTAGTTCGACATTGGCTACTCAATGTTCAGAAAGCTCCTTGGGAAGAGGAAGAGAAACAATGTAAGCGCATGGAATACTCGCCCCTAGTCTGGATGGATGCAGATCAAGAAACTTAACACCACCCAAGACAAAACTCTTGCGTGATTGACACCACAGCACTCCACCATCCACTCCCTTCATTTGCAAGATACACAGCAGCAACTCTCCAACACTTTTCCATTGGAATCTTGTAAATCCCCAAAGCCCACTTTCTAGAAGGTTAGGACAGCAGATAGCACCACAAAAGCACCCACCAGCTGCAAAATCCTCTCCAAGCCACTGATCATCCCAACATGGAAATATATCACTGTTCCTTCACCATTCCTTCACCACTGCTGCTTGGGATCCCTTCCTAACAGCACTCTAGGGGTAGCTACACCACATGGCCAGCACAGTGGCTCAGTGGTTAGCCTCAGTGCACCAGGGACCTGGGTTCGATTCAAGCCTCGGACCACTGTCTGTGTGGAGTTTGCACATTCTCCCCGTGTCTGCGCGGGCTTTCTCTGGGTGCTCCAGTTTCCTCCCACAATCCAAAGATGTGCAGGTTAGGTGAATTGGCAATGCTAAATTGTTTACAGTGTTCAAGGATGTGTAGGTTGGGTGCATTAGTCAGGGTTAAACGTAGAGTAGTAGGGGAGAGGAATAGGCCTGGGTGGGTTACTCTTCAGAAGGTCAGTGTGGACTTGTTGGGCCAAATGGCCTGTTTCTATACTGTAAGGATTCTATGGACTGCAGTGGGTCAAGATGCTGAAGCCTCTGTCACAGAGTACCACCTTCTCTCGAGAGTTTGGGTATGATTTTCAGCTCACGATTCTCCTCTGCTCCCTCTGGCATGGGGCATCAGAGAGAGAAGAATGATAGTGGGTGTATTGCAATGTGGTTGGGTCTCAAGCCTCCCACAGATGAATAGCAAAAGATATGTAGAAGCAGTGAGAGGTGGGTGAGAGGCTGACAATCTTGGAAAGTGTGAGTGTGCCTAAGATGGTGTGTGAGATGGAATGTCTGATCAGTAGAGACTGGTCAATGAATGAGAAAGGTGGGATGCATTGAATTTCGGAACTGTGTCGAGATGGAAGGGGGATCAGTGTTTCTAGAATGCCCAGGAATCACTGCCAGTTTTACCAATGGCATTGGCATATGTCAGGAGACTTTGGCAGAATGAAATCAAACTGTTTTCATGTGCTATGAACACTCCTTCTCTGGCCACTTGGCCTGGAGTGGGATTCAAACCTGGAACTCTGGCTCAGAGTCAGAACCCCAGGGAGACTAAAGAGCTTCTGTGAGGGACTCCTGATGGTATTCTGGTCCAATTTTCTAGGTAGCTACCAACTTGGAACCCCTCACTGTATTCATCGCTCAATTAGCAATGATGGGCAGGACATTGAATCAGAAGTTCATCCAAGCATGCAAAATTTAAAGTGGTTGCACTAAGGTGATATTTAGCAGAGGGCCTATGTAAAGTGTGGATAAGCTATAGTGGCAAGATGCACCCCCAACCCCCGATAGCCCTAACCCTCAAAGTTTGTGAGAAGATTTGTAGCTCGGGTGCTCGTTGTTGTGGTTCTGTTCGCTGGGCTGGGAGGTTTTGTTGCAAACGTTTCGCCCCGTTTCTAGGTGACATCCTCAGTGCTGGAAGCGCTTCACAGGAGGCTCCCAAGCACTGAGGATGTCACCTAGAAAAGGGACGAAATGTTTGCAACAAAAACTCCCAGCTCGGCGAACAGAACCACAACTACCCTAAACCTCCCCAACTAACGTATCATATACACCCCTTAGGAAGTGATGTTCCTGTAAGTAAGGTCAAAGAGGCAAGTGCAGACATGGGGGAAGTGAGGACATCGAGATAGCCAAGTAGCTGAGGCTGGAGGGCAGCTGAGATGTCATCAGCAGGACATTGGCATGTGGCAGGAAACTTGTCAAAAACCCTCTCAAAAGCTGGCAACCTCATAACTCTCAGCTGGCAATCATGAGTCTTGGAACCCCTCAGCAGGCCTCTGTAGCCAATTGGAAAGACAGACAGCAGCACTGAGGAACATCTAGCAGAGTGACTGAGACAACCTTCCCCTGCACAAACACTGCTTACGTTCCACCCCGAAGGGAATGATTTCTATAAACCATTCCACAGTGAAACCAAGCAAACATCACTGTGCCTTCCATTCCACACATTGCACCCTTCGCAATGCCCTTCATGTCACAAGAGGATGATGAAGAAGGTGAGTCAAACTGGGGGAGGGGTTGGAGTGTTCATACTGGCAAATCCAATGCCAATGTAGGCCTCAGCCTTGGAGACTGGCAGCTGCCTGATCATCATTACAGGAGAAATGGCATCATGCCACAGATTGGGTGGAAGTATTAGTCAGAACTGAGAGTTTCTTCAGAAGTGATATAAACGATTATTTCAAGCTCAGCAACATATTGAGTGCATGAAAGCAATTGTGTATAGTTTCTTCACTAACTGAGGGCTTCTCTCTCCCACAGGGGCACAGGGGACCTAATCTGAGGAGGCTTCAGAGAGAGGAGCGACAGGCTGAGGTAGCAGCATTGCCTTTTGTGCAAGGACTCGCCCTCAGTCATGGAGAGACTGAGTGGTGCAAGGGGAGGAGCACATCACATCTGAGGTGGAAACCCTCTGTCAGAGAACTGAGGACAGCTCCAGTCATGCTCAGCTTTTGGCAAATGCTAGGGGTCGAGATATACACAAGGTATAAGTGAGGGATGCACGCTCATCTATCAGAGCTCTGGGGCAGTATGCAACAAAAGATAGAATCCCCCCCCCCATCCTGTGAGTGCCATGATACCTCCGGAATGAGTATACATCATATGAATGCACAAACAACCCCATTGAGAAAATGGCTAAGTATATGGAAAGATGTATGCAACAGACGATCAGTGGATTCAGGACCATGGCGGAGGCAATCACTGTATCAGGAAGCTGACATAGAAATTAACTTTGTTGCACTATTCACTTGGTTGCACAATTGCAAAACACTGTATGTGAGGCTTCATTGAAGTGAAACTGCTTGCTTTGGCTCATTGATAATTGCTATGGAGTTCTTGGTACTCTCTTGTTCATTGTCTTAACCCCAGATCACCAAAGTATGCATAGGTCTTTTAAATTCCAACTTGATTTTTAAATGAGGGCTAACGCTGTCAAAATTACTGTCTATGTAAATCCAGTGGCTGCCTGGAGAGGAACTCTGTCTGTCATGTCTGCAGGTATCAAAGAATCATCAAAAGGAGAAGTGCACTAGAAACTGAGTTGTAATCACTCATGAGCATCTTAGTCTATGAACATTATAGTTAAATAAAATGTAGTCTGGACAGGATCCATTATTGTGATTTCCCCTTTCAATCATACACCTGGGCAAAGAGTAAAAGTAAGTATCTAACCTGGTGTGTGTAAATGGCCTGACATTCTGATGAGTGAATATCACTGGTGTATTGAGAAAGCCACAGCTTTGAGACCAGACATTGAACACTCTTGCAACGCAGGTAAAGAAAAGGAAAATGACACTCTCTCACTATGAATGCTACCAGCCAGCTACTTTCAAAAGGAACCAGAGCAAAATAATATTAATCAATTTGAAAAGCCAAGAATCCCAAAATCAACTGTTTAACAACCAATAATAACTATTGTAATGGCTGTAACAATCTAATCTTCCATCTACTCTTCACAAATATCTCAGACACTGATCCACCCAGCCTTTTTAGCTTCTATCCTATTGGTTTGGGACTCAATTCTTATTCATAATCTGTGCACAGTCCTTGTGTTTAATTTCTTCTTGCCTTTAGTAATTAATAAACTCACATATAGTTAACTCAAGAAAGTTACATTAAATGGTCTCCATTAATACTTCAAATGGTCTGGAGAAGAGGTATCAACAAGGGAGGGATATAGAAGAGAATTCAGCAATGTTCCCTCTAAGCTGCACTACCGTGCAGCATGGGAATGCATTGACCTCTGGTTTGGAAGCTGCTTCCATACAGAGACCTCAGAGGTCCACGCTTTAAGCAGGAGAAATGAGAGGAAACGTAGGGAGGCAGATCGTCACTCCTCACCCAGGAGAATGTGGGTTCCCCTGCCTGGAACTGCCTGGATTTGTCTCAGGGTCTGGTTATAATACCACTCACATCAAGGAATGTCCTGGATGTGTGAGCAATAAACCTTCAACAGAGTTAAACTGGAAGGGGCATTGATACAGGATATCTGAAACCAAGAAAGTCCATTTGTTGTGACAGTGTTAGAACTGTGGGCACAACTGATGGCACAGGGACCTGATGCCAAGAATGCCATGTAAAGTGCCCCATATGATTGATTACAAGCTTCATGTGCTACACCAGGCATCTAGATCAATGGGTATCAGCAGGAACTCTGTATGGGCAGGCTTCACTAATTGACCACCTTCCCTTCACCCTACTGAGGATGCTGAGCAATCAGTACCATCTCCTGGCACTAGTCCAACTCAGGTTGTGAGGAGGATGGACAAAAAAACCACAAAGGGATATAGACAGGCTAAATAAGTGGACAATAAGAATGGAATTTGGGTGTAACATGAGAAAATATGAGGTCGTCCACTTTGACTGGAAGAGTTGAAAAGCAGGCCATAATTCAAACAGAAAGGGTTTGAAGAATATCTCAGTATGGAGGGATGTGTGCATCCTTGTACATGAATCACAAAATGTTGGAATGCAGAAAGCAACTAGGAAGGCAAATGGAGGCTTGACGTGTCTTGCAATCTGGATGGAGTGTGGAAGTAAGGATGCTTTGTTATCACTGTACTGAGTGTTGGTGAGACCTCAAGGGGAGAACTGTGTAGTTTTCTGATATACTTCCATTGAAAACAGTTAAGAGAAGATTCAGAAGTTGGATTACTGGGTTAGAAGAGCTGTTGTGTGCGGGAATATGCATCAGGTTGAGCCTATACTCACTGGAGGTTAGAAAAATAATGGGTGACCTTATTGAAACACACAACATTCTGAGTGGGCTTGACAACATAGGTGCTCATGGGAGAATCTAGAACAAGGGGCCACAGTTTCAAAATAAGAGACCTCCCATTTAAAACAAAGGTGAAGAGGAATTTTTTCTCTCATAAGGTTATTAGACTTTGCCATTCTCTGTGTCTGAGAGCAGTGGAGGCTCTAACATTGACTATTATCAAAGCCACAACAAACAAATTTTCGATTGGCAATAAAAATCAAGGATTATGGGAACAGGCAGGAATGAAGAGTTAAGCTCATGGTCAGGTCAGACCCAGTTTATTGAAAGGCAGAGCATGTTCAATGGGCCTTCTCCTGCTTTCAATCAATGGAACCTTATTATGACCTTCTGAACTCCTTGTGATGTCAAGTTCTGCAGAGCATTGCACAATATATGGGCTTGAAGGGTGGCTTTGGAGAGCAATCTCAAACAGAGTAGAGCACCAAACTGTGTCTTGCACACACCAATGATCTGTACAATAGTTTCTCTTGTTGTCAAACAGCAACAGTGTCTTTCCGTGTTTTCATGGTGGTGTTCTACCCTGGCATCATCAGCCATGTCTGCAAGAGGTTCCCAGTGTCACCCAGTAGCTGGACATGATACTTTTAAAGATAATCATTGTACTGTTGTCCTCATTATTCATTCACGGGATGTGGCCGTCACTGGCTAGGCTAACATTTATTGTCCAGAGGGCTGTTAAGAGTCAACTGCATTGATATGGGTTTGGAGTCACGTGTAGGCCAGACCAGTTAAGGATGACAGTTTGCCTTCTTAAAGGGCAATAATGAACCAGATAGGCTTTTCTGTCAAAAGTTGGGATCCTTAGGCTTTTAATACCAGATTTTTATTGAATTTAAATTCCACCTTCTGCCATGGTGGGATTTGAACCTGGGTCCTCAGAACATTACCTGGGTTAATCTCTGGTTTAAAAGTCCATCACCTTCCCTTGCTTTAAGACTTCACTTTCTGAGGTGAAGGAGTTGAAAACAAGATGTCAGAATTCAGCAAATGTGACAGCTTCTGTGGTGACATAATTGGGGGTGGAGCTTCGTCCAATAATGAACTGATCATGATCATGGTGGCTCAGTGGTGGCTACCTCACAGTGCCAGGGACCCAGGTTCAATTCCACCCTCAGGCAACTGCCTAAGTTTTGCACAGTCTCCCTGTGTCTGCATGGGTTTCCTCCCACAGTCCAAAGATGTACAGGTGAGGTGGATTGGGTGGGATGCTCTTCAGTGGGTTGGTGTGAACTTGATGGGCTGAATGGCCTGCGTCCACACTGTAGGGATTCTATGATAGGTCCTCGGAGGCTGTGAAAGCACATTTATTGCACTTCCAGACATTGCAGGTTATAGCCCTGGGAAAGCTGGTTTGGGACAACAGTCTTTTAGCAGGTTTGTCTTCTGCTGCCTCCCTGTTGAATTCCCATTATCGTTGATTATCTCTCTCAGACTTTTGTCTTGGTTGCTCAGTTCAAAATCCTAACCTGCTTTACGCAACAAAGCTTTGTTGAATCATTGGTCCTCTTCCCCTCCTCACCCCTCTATACCTTCAGCAAGGACTGTTTCCTTTGACAGACCTCGATTTGCGCCACGCTCCCAACCGACACCCGCAACCCCCCTCCCCCATCCCCAACCCCAAGCCCCCAGGTACCTTCCCCTGCAACCGGAAAGGATCCAAAACCACCCCGCTCACCTCCCTCCAGGGCCCCAAACAGCCCTTCCAGGTGAGACAGACATTCACCTGCCTCTCTTCCAACCAAGCTTACTGCATTGGGTGCTCCCAATGTGGTCTTCTCTACATTGGGGAGACCAAATGTAAATTTAGGGAATGTTTCACTGAGCATCGCAGCCGGGCTTGCAGGGGCCGACCAGACCTCCCAGTCACCACCCATTTTAATTCCCCTTCCCACTCCCTTTCCGACATGACCAACCTTGGCCTCCTCCATTGTCACAACGAGCCACACCGCAAATTGGAGGAACAACACGTCATCTTCCGCCTGAGCAGCCTACAACCAGAGGACTCAACATTGAGTTCTCCAATTTCAAATAACTTTCCTCCCCATCCCCCTTCCCAGCCCCTCCCCATCCCTTCCACTCCTACCTGCCACCAACTGGACTCATTACTCCCACTGAGTCATACCCTTCACCTGTCTTCGCCTATCCCCACTTCACCACCCTGCCACCGCTTCCCCCTTTATCTGCACTAGGTTTCAGAACACTGCTTCTTCATCACCTGATGTGCACCTGATGAAGAAGCAGCGCTTTGAAAACTAGTGCCTCCAAACAAGCTAATTAGGATAGAGAGACCACAAGTTATCACCGTGATGGTATTAAAACAGGACAGCAAGGAAGATTTTACAGATACGGAACAATGTGGTGGGGCCACATGTAGCGCAACATGAAGCCAAGATCACAGCTGAGGCTGTCTTCATGGGTATGGAACTTGGCTATCATTCCCTGCTCAGTGGTTCTGCGTTGTTATGTACCTTGAAGGCCGCCTTGGAGGATGCTCTGAAAGCTTGTGACTTCAAATAACCCTGTTGGACCATAACCTGGCATTGTGTGACTTCCGACCTTGTCCATCCCAGTCTAACACCGGCACCTCCACATCATGTCTACTTTTTGGCAGCAATAAATCAGCAAGAATAATCATATGTCTTCCAAGAGTATCTTTTGATTCTATGTCCATTTTAAAAAGACAGTTTAGCCCTCTTTACAAACTTTATAATGCCACGTGCTGGTATGTGCTTTATTTCAAAGTTTGCTTGGTTTCCTCTCCCAACGTTGGGTGGGTTGCTAATGACATGCATATGGCTTCCTGAATAAAGTGGGAACACATCCAGAAACCAACCCAACACTTCTTATTTAATTTTCCTGCACACCCTGTATCTATTTCCCACCCCCGGGACTCAATAGAAATCTTCCCCTTTGGGACCTTTGCTCAGATTGACAATTATTGACCTTCTTTAACGTAATTGATTCAGATTGTCAAATGCAAGTTATTGACGAACTTTACCGATGGGGAATATTTCTGGGGGAATTCCCTGAGTTTTTAGATTCATGCTTCAAATAGGATGGAAATTCAATAAATTAAGACTTACACAAAACTCATTGGATTCCAATAGTGACTCTCAAGACTCCTACACCATGAAAGATTACAAATGCCCTTTCAATATTATTCCCTTCGGAATCCAAGGAGTAATTTGTTATGAAGGAGTGCCGACCGGGAAGTAAAGTGAGATAAATAAGGACTCTCAACATTCTTAGGTCAATGTGACAATGCAAAGATGATAACTGAACTAAACTGAGGACTCTGGACCGCAAGAAAGTAAAGTTCATTGAGATATGGGATGTCTAACCCAAATTAATTAAGCAAAACAGTAGTTAGAAAAGCACACACAATTGCAATACAGGTTGTATAAATAGATCATTGCTAAGAGCACAGTGCAAGGCTTTGGAAACCTTATTTTATCAAAAGGCATGAAGGTCAGTGAAAGGCAGTTCAGTAAACTAGTGACATTGATGGGAGACTGTTTTTGTTTGCAATGCTTGAGGCTGTTCCCACTGTTGATACTGTTTTACAAATGTGAAATTTATGAAGAAAAACACCTTTGACCACAAGTCCATCAGGAAGTGGTCAGCACGTAGTACTCTTGAGATCCTTCAGGAAAAGGAGAGGGCTGATTCTGTCGAGCGGTTCCCTGAGCAGACTGTCAAAGTCATTTGGCAGAATGCCTCATCGCCAGAACTTTCCAACAAGCGCCAAGACATGGCTTGGCTGGTGGTGAGAAGGGCTCTGCCTGTGAGATCCTTTATGCAGGCCCGGACTCTCTCCTGCACCGCACGGCTGCCCTCGAAGCGGCTGCGGGGGGGTCGAGACTGTCACACACCTCCTTCTGGAAAATGCCTATGCAAAGAAAGTCTGAAGAGGAATGCAGTAGTGTTTGTTGAGGTTCATCCCGAGCAGCTCCGTGACACGGGATTCCATGCTCTATGGTCTGTTTCCCGGGACACACACCGAGACGAACATCAACTGTGCCTGGAGGATCATCACCTCGGTGAAAGACGTTCTTTGGTCTATCCGAAACCTGTTGATCTTCCAGCTGAAGGAGTTGAACCCGACTGAGTTGGCGGACTGGCACATTCCAAGGTCCAGGACTACGTGCTGAGGGACGCACTGAAGCTTGGGGCAGCTGCCGCCAAGGCGCGGTGGGGAAAGACTACCGTGTAATGTCTGCCTGCCTAAGAACAGGGGGCCCATGCAGTAAGGGGGCTCTGCTGATGCCTCAGCTAAATATATGGATGGTAAATGTACAGACCTGTATATACGAATGATTACTTGATCTCTGTATGCAAAGAAATGGAATGTTTACATATATATAGCATGACCAATTGTACAGATCATCAAAATATTTTATGAATCAAGTATATTTTTGAAATTAAAAAAAATTTACAAATGTTGTGTAGCTGTGCTCACCTGAATGATCTGAGAACCAACTTGGGTTGGTTCACGACCACCAATCCTTCTTATTGGTATCAATCTTGGCTATTGATAGCACATGGGGAAGGATGCCCACAGTCTTCAACAGAACTTAGGATCAAACATGATGAGCAGTAAATAGGTTTAATACATCGTGCTTAGTAGCTAGTTACAGTACATCTGGGATACATGATGGGGTCTTCTGAGACATCAGGCTCAATTTAAGAGTAAATACACAATATCGTCATAGAGTCATGGAAATAGACCCTTCAGATCAACCAGTTCATGTCAACCATAATCCCAAACTAAACTATCCCACCTGCCTGTCCTTGGCCCATATCCCTCCAAACCTCTCCTCATCATGTTCTAATATAAATGTCTTTAAAACATTGTAACTGTATCCACATCCACCACTCCCTCTGCAAGTTCATTCCACATACGAACCACTCTCTATGTAAAACAGTTGCCCCTCATCTCCTTTCTAAATCTTGTTCTCTCGCCTCAAAAATAAGCTCTATTGTCTTGAAATGTCCCACCCTAGGGAAAAGACATCTGCCATTCATCTAAACTATGCCCTTCATGGTTTTATAAACCTCTATGAGGTCACCCCTCAACCTCCTAAGTCCTGGTGAGAAAAGTGTAGGCCTATTCAGCCTTTCCCTTCAACTCAAATCTTCCATTCATGGCAACATCCTGGGAAATCTTTTCTGAAATCTCTCCAGCTTCCAATGTCAGGGTGAACTGGACACAATACTCGAGGAGAGGCCTCACTAATGTTCTGTACAACCTCATCACTTCCTGATTCTTATATTCAAAGATCTGAGCAGTCAAAACAAATGTGCTAAACACCTTCTTCACTACCCCTGTCTACATGTGATGCAAACATTATGTTCCTGAATGACTAGGTGTCTCTGTTCTCCAACATCACCCAAGGCACTACTTGTTTGTTTTATCCAAACACAGCACCTTGCCTTTATCGAAATTAAACTCCATCTGCCATGCCTCAGCCCATTGACGCAGTGGGGTGACACAGTGGCTCAGTTGTTAGCACTGCTGCCGCACATACCAGGGACCCAGCTTTGATTCTATCCTCAGCATGGAGTTTGCATGTTCCCCCTGTGTCTGCGTGGATTTCCTCCAGGTGCTCTGGTTTCTTCCCAAAGATGTGAAAGTCAGGCAATTGGCCATGCTAACTTGCTCATAGTGTCCAGGGATGTGCAGGCTAGGGGGATCAACCATAGGGTGGGTCTGGGTGGAATGCCATTTAGAGCGTCAGTGAAATCAATGAACTGATTCCAAAATGTATGGAATCTATTGTGCGAATCAATCTAGATCTCTTTGTAATCTTAGATAACCTTCTTGACTGTCCACTACACCACCAATGTTGGTGTGCCCCACAAACTTATAACCACACCTTCTATATTCTCATCTAAATCATCTATATAAACGGCAAACAAAAGCAGACCCAGCACTGACCCAGCACATTACTGCTATTGACACTTTCACATTGATTTAGTTACAAACATAGAAGTAGCCTTGCAAACTACAATTGACACGACAAAACCATAACTATGAGGAGAAAGCTGACATGATCATTTTAATTGGAATAGAAGAAGCTAAAGGGAAGTGTGATTAAAAAAAGGTTTTTAAGATAAGGAATAGTTCCAACTGTATGAATAAGGAAGGATTGTTTCCTCTGTTTGGCCATTTGATAAGGAGGAATAGTTAATTTGTTAAAGGAGTTCCCTTTTAAAGCACAAAATTCAATGCTTAACCACAATGCTTTTGAGGCGGAGATCATTTCAGTTGTTAAAAGAAAAGCATGCAGGTATCTGAGGCATACAAAGATTATCGGGAGAGAGAGCGAGAAAAGGATTAATGTTGGGTCGCTCAAATACACAGCCAGCACTGACGGGATGGGCCAAACAGTTTCGCTCTATCCTATCCTTCTCGGTAGACAATGGCGAGATGCTAATTGATGGCGATTAGTGCTTGGTAACATCACAAGTGGCGTCATTAATATTCCACCTCATGACTTACCAAACTTCCCAAACAAGCTCAACATTGGGAAAGCTTGACAAAGAAACCTAACGGATTCAGCTCACCGCACACTCCAAATAATCTCCATGATAGGCACAAGGCAATACCATCTCCGGGCATAGGCCTTGGGCACCAATCGCACATACCCTTTGTCTATGGTTATTGGCAGCCAGTACCTGCCAACCTGGCACAATGTATCATCTGAAAAGAGTGGGCAGCATCATCCTGGCGTGCTGTGCTGTGTGCTCTGCATTATTGGAGCAGGAAATGAGGTGATGTGCTGAATAGGGGGAATGGGGAGGAGGAGCAGGACAAGGACTCTGAGGAGGAGGAAGCTTTTCCTATCCAAGACAGAGCTCAGCTGCCTCATGTGCTTCAGGAGCTGAGAGTACTCGGTTCCAGTAGATGGCAGCTGGAAGCAGGAATCGTTGGCCATAATGTTTCTTTTGGTTATGATGCCCAAATGTGGATGGCATTGTGGGAACAATTTCCAGCATCTGTCGACATCATTTCTGTTCCCTTCTTCTTTCGGTATATAAAAGCTCGTGGTCTGTCTTTGCATCTGTCCAATTGCTTTCCAAAATGTTATGGTGCCCTATTCAACAGTGACAAGATGAGGGTCTACAGCTAGCGCAGGGACTTAGAGAGTGTTCGGATGGATTTGGCTAGGGACAGGTAAAGCATGTGGCTTGGTGGTTAAATAGACTGGGGTAGGTGGTGGGAAATGGTGTTGTATGGGTAAGGGAGTGTCAGCCATGCCAGCCATGTGTTGTGAGCAGTGTGGCTTGATATTGCCAATATGGGACAACAATGGATTGTCAATGCAAGTCCACATGCAGAATGGCTTTTAAAATTGGTATGGACTCAAGGGATGCTGGTCAATTAGTGAATATCCGCTGAACGGTGAGTTTTTGTGGGAATGGCACATGGTGAGGTGGGACAGAAATCAGGCACGCAAGACACAGTCGGAGTGGGTAATTAATTTGGTTTGGTAAGATTGGATAAGAGTTTGCTAAGATAGGGTGAGGAAACCCACTGAACTTTGATGAAAAACCGTCAAATAAAGTCGACTTAGCCAAAAAAACGTAAGATTCAATCCAAGACTCTCCATATAATTACCCGGAGTTAGAGCTTCATGGAACCTGGTGCTTTGGAAAGGTCTCTAATTTAGAATTAAAAATTTGTTAAAACACACTTTTACCAAGTATTAAGCTACAGAAAATGCAACTTTGTCTATAAATTCACCAAGTCTTCCGAACCTCCAGTATCAACACTAAATTGACACTTTGATCACTTAGTTATGGTATCTAATAAAGCTACTTCTCTGAATTTGAAGCCACAGTTCTGATTACTCAACTGTGGAATGTTGAGTTCTTATTTTGATATAATTTGGCATCATTTGATTCAAATTATCGAATAATTCAATTCTTTGGCATTGTATTCTTGAATAACATCCTAAAAAATTACTTCATACAGTAGTGCATAATTTTGGAATATTTAAATAACAACAGGGAATTTCCCTCCAAAGTGTATGACATTTCCAAACTTCAGGAAGTTTACAAGTAATGCCCAATGACACCATCATAATAACACTTATCAGAGTGAGGTAATCAGCAAAGATTTATCTGAGTAACAAGCATACACAATTTTCTTTCAGTAGATAAAATTTTACAGTCAAAAACATTGTGACAAATACTAGCTTTGTGCCAAATATTATTTCAGTTTTGACACTAATTCTCAAATCCCTTGACTATTTCACATACTTTCCTTTGAGTCACCACTTTTATTTGCAATCTGGCAAAATCTTCAGCTTTTCCAAACAGAGCGTGCAGCTCAGCGGCGCCACTTTGAGCAGTGGTCACATGTGTCACTGCAGCTTCAGGAAGAGGGCACCCTTAAAGGCTGGGCACTCTCAAGGAGGATTGGTGGTGTTGGGTGGTACCCAGGTCAGAAACGCAGCACTCAGTGGCTAGAGGGGTGGTTGTTAAAAACCAGGAGTGGTGTTGTAGTCAGGGTGAAGCCAAAATTTGAGAACACACTACATCTCAGAACCCAGTGGAAGTCTAGCCTGCGAACCCATATCGTAGAATGTCCCCCTGTCACAGTCATAGATAGAGTCGTAGAGATGTACAGCACAGAAACAGACCCTTCAGTCCAACCCGTCCATGCTGACCAGATATCCCAACCCAATCTAGTCCCACCTGCCAGCACCCGGCCCATATCCCTCCAAACCCTTCCTATTCATACACCCTTTCAAATGCCTCTTAAATGTAGCAATTGTACCAGCCTCCACCACATCCTCTGGCAGCTCATTCCATACACGTACCACTCTCTGTGTGAAAAAGTTGTCCCTTATGTCTCTTTTATATCTTTCCGCTCTCACCCTAAATCTACGCCCTCTAGTTCTGGGCTCCCCTACCCAGGGAAAAGACACTGTCTATTTACCCTATCCATGCCCCTCATAATTTTGTAAACCTCTATAAGGTCACCCCTCAGCTTCCAACACTCCAGGAAAAACAGCCCCAGCCTGTTCATCCTCTCCCTGTAGCTCAAATCCTCCAACCCTGGCAACCTCCTTGTAAATCTTTTCTGAACCATTTCAAGTTTCACAACATCTTAAGCATTCCTTAATTGGCAAGATAACCCAGTTAATTGGTCTCACATCAGTCAGTCAACTTTCAAATTGCTGGCAAAATGGCAGGACGAATAACAGGCAACTCTTAACTTACATTTTGCCAGCCTTCTTGCTTCCCAATCCATCCTTAAAAGGCCCAGAAAATTCTGGCCTGTTTCCTTTACCAGTGGAACAGAAAAGCTCGAAGTCTTACACAGAGTCATACTGCATGGAAACAGACCTTGCGGTCCAACTCGCTCATGCTGATCAGGTTTCTCAACTAAACTAGTCCCATTTGCCCACGTTTGGCCTATTTACCTCTAAATCTTTCCAATCCATGTTCCTGTCCAAATGTCTTTAAAATGTCCCAATTGTTCTCATCCCTACCACTTCCTCTGGAAGCCTGTTCCATATTGCATAGAATTTACTGCACAGAATCAGAGCAGTCAACTTAACGGATTCCACATCAGATGATGAAATTTGAATCCAACTAATAAAGCTGAAGTTAAAAGCAAGTCGAATGGTGACCGTGAAATCATAGATTTTCACAACAATACCAATCTGGCTCAATTAAGTCTTAAAAGAAAGGTTATCCACACTCCTTACTGGCCTTTGTGTGACTCTAAACAAGTGCCTTTCATTCTTAACTGCTCCGAAATAGTTGAGCAAGCCACTACGTTCTATCAAATTGCTATAAAGTCAAAAAAAAGGATTCAAATTGCTTGGATCACCCAGGCACTAGAAGAGGGGGTTAAAAACTGGGAGAACTGTCCCCCTGACTAGTGAAACAATATCATGACATAACCATGCGTAAAGAATCATACATCACAAACCATATCCCAGACACTACCATAATCCCTGAGGATGTCCTGCCCCATTGGCAAGACATACCCACCAGATGCCACTGTATTGATATAAACAGTTGAGATAGAGTTGCCCTGGGAGTCTTCAACTTTGACTCTGGTCCCCATAATGCCTTATGACATTAGGTCAAACATGGGCAAAGAGACTGTCTGCATGCAACCCCTCAGATGAATCAATTCTCCTCCATGTTGAACACCAATTTGCAGGAACACAGTATAGCAATAGCACAGAAGGAAGCCTTCCACGCACAATATAATCTCCTTCACAAACAGTGGCTCAGTAACACCACGGCTAAACCAGCTGGCCAAGTGCAAAATGACATACGTGTTAGAATGGATGGATGGCAGATAATACCAGAACCACTGAGAGCGAAAAACCTGCTTGACTTCATTGTCACCAATCTACCTGTTGCAAATATTGGCAGGAATGAGCTAGTAATAGGTGAGGAAATCTGCAGCAAGTAACTCATCTTCTGCTGTCCCAATGTTTGTCAACCATAAGACACAAGGCAGGAGTGTGATGGAAAACTCTATCTGCTTGGATGGATGCAACTCCTACAGCATTCAAGAACCTCGACAATCCAGGACAAAGCAGCCCACTTGACTAGCATCCAATTCACACTTTCACAATTCACTCCCCTCACTGTCAACTCACAGGGGCAGCAGTGTAGACCATCAACTAGATTCACTACCAACTCACCAAGACCCCTTGAATGATGAGTAAATGAATGATTTCATTGTCTCATGTGCTTTACAGTGAGAAAAACAGTAAAATAGAGTGTAAAGCTTTTCCATGATCCAGTGTCATTTTGAATAAAAAGAAAAAATAGAAAGATTTAGCTGAAAGAGAATCTAACAGCCTGAGCCAGCTCATCATCACTGGTGCCTGTGTTGGGTTTACTCGGCGTCACCACCTGGTTTGCACTGGACCCACTCCAATCCATGGTGGGCCCACTCCAGTCAGCACTGGACCCACCCCAGTCCATACTGGATCCAATCCAGTCTACGCTGGGCCCACTCCAATCCACCTGGACCCATGCCAGTCCATGCATGGCCAACTCCAGTCTATGCTGGGCCCACTCCAGTCTGTGCTGGGCCCATTCCAGTCGATGCTGGGTCCACACCAGTCCACACTGGGTCCACTCCAGTCCGCACTGGGCCCACTCCAGTCTACAGTGGGCCCACTCCAGTCCACACCGGACGTCGGTCCAATCCGTACTGGAGCCACTCCTGTCCGCACTGGGCCCACTCAAGTCCAAGATTGGGCCCAATCCAGTCTACACTGGGCCCACTCCAATCCGTGCAGGGCCCACTCCAGTCCGCACTGGGCCCACTCCAGTCCGTGCTGGGCCCACTCCAGTCCGTGCTGGGCCCACTCCACCCCACGCTGAGCCCACTCCAGTCTCCACTGGGCCCACTCCAGTCCATGCTGAGCCAAGTCCTGTCCACACCGGGCCCCACTCCAATCCATACTGGAGCCACTCCTGTCCACACTGGGCCCACTCAAGTCCAAGATTGGGCCCACTTCAATCTACACTGGGCCCACTCCAGTCCAGGCTGGGCCCACTCCAGTCCGTGCTGGGCCCACTCCAGTCCGTGCTGGGCCCACTTCAATCTACACTGGGCCCACTCCAGTCCGTGCAGGGCCCACTCCAGTCCGTGCTGGGCCCACTCCAGTCCAGGCTGGGCCCACTCCAGTCCGTGCTGGGCCCACTCCAGTCCGTGCAGGGCCCACTCCAGTCCACGCTGGGCCCACTCCAGTCCAGGCTGGGCCCACTCCAGTCCGTGCTGGGCCCACTCCAGACTCCGCTGGGCCTACTCCAGTCCATGCTGGGCCCACTCCAGTCTGTGCTGGGGCCACTCTAGTCCGCGTTGGGCCCACTCCAGTCCACACTGGGCTCACACCAATCCAGACTTGGCCCCTTCCAGTCCGTATAAAAGCAAATTACTGCGGATGCTGGAATCTAAACAAAAGAGAAAACGCTGGAAAATCTCAACAGGTCTGGCAGCACCTGTAAGGAGAGAAAAGAGCTGATGTTTCGAGTCTAACTAACACTTTGTCAAAGCAGACTGGAGTGGGCCCAGCTTTGACAAAGGTCAGTTAGACTCGAAACGTCAGTTCTTCTCTTTCTTTACAAATGCTGCCAGACCTGCTGAGATTTTCCAGCATTTTCTCCCTTCCAGTCCGTGCTGGCCTAGTCAGTCCATACTAGGCCCTCTCCAGTCCGCACTGGGCCCACTCCAGTCCATGCTGGGCCCATTCCAGTCCGCACTGGGCCCACTCCAGTCTGCACTGGGCCCACTCCAGTCCATGCTGGGCCCACTCCAGTCTGCACTGGGCCCACTCCAGTCCATGCTGGGCTCACTCCAGTCTGCACTGGGCCCACTCCAGTCCACGTTGGGCCCACTCCAGTCCATGCTGGGCCCACTCCAGTCCATGCTGGGCCCACTCCAGTCTGCACTGGGCCCACTCCAGTCCACGCTGGGCTCACTCCAGTCCATGCTGGGCCCACTCCAGTCTGCACTGGGCCCACTCCAGTCCACGCTGGGCTCACTCCAGTCCATGCTGGGCCCACTCCAGTCCATGCTGGGCCCACTCCAGTCCGCACTGGGCCCACTCCAGTCCACGTTGGGCCCACTCCAGTCCACGTTGGGCCCACTCCAGTCCGCACTGGGCCCACTCCAGTCTGCACTGGGCCCTCTCCAGTCCACACTGGGCCCACTCCAGTCCATGCTGGGCCCACTCCAGTCCGCACTAGGCCCACTCCAGTCCGGACTGTGCCCACTCCAGTCCATGCTGGGTCCACTCCAGTCCGCATTGGAGATCCTCGCCACTGTCAGTGCCATCCAAACCCTTCCACAGCACCTTCCAAATCTGTGCCCTCCATCACTGAGAAGGACAGGGGCAGCGGGTATATGGAACAGCAGCAGTCTTCTAAGCTGCACACCATTCTGTCTTGGATCTGTGTTAGTTTTCCTTCACTGCTGCTGCATCAAAGCCCCAGAACTCCCTTGTTAAAAGCAACAGGGGTGTCCCTTCATCACCATGTGGACTTTATAATTTAAGAAGACAGCTCACTACACCTGCTTGAAGCAAGAACTGCTAGCCTAGCCAACAATGCCCACATACCCCATGAAGACCTATTTTAAAATCTGAGTTACATTTGAGACCTAGAAAATGTGAGAGCATGTCAGGAGGGAGAAAAAAAAATTCTAGACAGTTGCATGCACTGCAGGCAAAACAACAGGCTGAATGGCCACCTTCTACAGTGGTGAGGTTGTATGACGGACAGAAAGGGGTACAGTCCGATGATGGCTGTAAGAAGCAATCCAGGAAAAAAGCTATGCAGAGAGTGAGGATAGAGCTGAAAAATGTGTTGCTGGAAATGTGCAGCAGGTCAGGCAGCATCCAAGGAGCAGGAGATTCGACGTTTCGGGCATAAGCCCTTCTTCAGGAATATTCCTGAAGAAGGGCTTATGCCCGAAACGTCGATTCTCCTGCTCCTTGGATTCTGCCTGACCTGCTGTGCTTTTCCAGCAACACATTTTTCAGCTCTGATCTCCAGCATCTGCAGTCCTCGCTTTCTCCTAGAGAGTGAGGATAGTCAAAAGCAAAAATGAGGCAGTGAAAAAAATTCTCAAAATGCTGAGTGCAAGATAATACAACTGAGAAACGGAGTTGGGGAGAGAGAGTGAGAGACTGTCTTACTTAAGAAAGAGAGATAGTGTGAGAAAGAATGGAGTCTGAGACAGATAAAGGGAAAGAAAGGGGGAGTTGAAAGAACAATGCGAGGAATTAAGATAGAGTGTAAGTACAGAAACTTGGACACATGGACTAAGACAAATGGGACTAAAAACACAGTGAGAAAGGGTTTGAGAAAATGTAAGGTCATACAACAAATCCAGAGAAATCAGCTTCCTTAGCAAACGTAACCAGACACTCTCAATTCACTGATTTGTTCCAATTCTACACAATCAGCAAGGGCGGCATAAATGCCTTAGGAAGATGGTGCAACAAATGAGTTGCAAAAGAACAGAAAAAGGAGTGTTTCCAGCAGACGGAATGCTTGGCAGATATGGAAAAATGGGACAGTGGGGAAATATTGGGGACATAGGGTCAAGCAGTGTGTTCAGTGAATTGAGTGAAGCTCCTGCACAAGAGATGATATTCACAGAGAGAGGGGTCCAGTCAGAAGGACTAAGAATTTGTGAACTAGCATTAAGCATCAGATAATCAGCAAACAAATAAGCCTGAGGTTTATATGAAATAAAAAGAAACATAATATTATATATTGAGAAATAACAAAGCAGAGAGGCATGAAGGGTCACTAGAAAAATGCCAACATGTACAAAGGTTTTCAATGCATTATGGACAAGAAACAATTAGTCTGTGGTTCACATTCAAAATGTAAATTAACTAATTTTCCACTCTTGAGTGGAATCCACATTCAGATGGAACTCAGATGTCCCACTGCTTCCCAGCACGCCTGGGAACATTGCCATTCATCACTATTGGGAGCATAAACAGATCCTTATCATTTAATATTTGGAAGATTAACACATTTAATTTTAATGGATTGCCCCACACATTAACTTGGCTTATTGAAAAGGCCTGCTCTTCTTCAAATTTATTTTCAATTTTTTGGCTTTCCAGATAGATTTCCCTTATTTCTATTAGTTTTCAGTGGTACGTTGACAGTCTTTAACTTAATGCTGTAATTTGAAGCATTCGGGTTCTGTGTGTCTGTTTCAGCTCAACCTCGTGATGTCCCTTTCACAACGCAATACCAAAATATCTGACATCTGATCTGGAATAAAAATACTTTTCCTTAATTTTTTTTATCTCTGAAGGACCTACGTGTCAACTGCATTCATTTTACCTCTTTACCAGAACCCTACAATTTCCAGCATTCAACATCACAAATTACTACTGGCCTCCCTTTACATTCTAACAGGTCTAGACAGGGTAACATAGCAAGGATGTTCCTGATGGCCAGGGATTCCAGACCTAGGAGTCACAGTCTGAGGATATGTGGTAGGTTATTTAGGACTGAGATCGGGAAATATTTCTTCCCCCAGAGAGGCATGATCCTGTGGAATTGTCTATCACAGGATGTGGCTGAGGCCAAAGCATTGCATGTTTTCAAATAGGGGTTTGATACAGTTCTTAGAACTAAAGGGATCAAAGGCCAAAGGGAAAACGTGAGAATAGAGGACAGAGTTAGATGTTCAGCTGTTGAATGGTAGAGCAGGCTCAAAGGCTGAATGCCTAATCCTGCTGCTATGTTCTACGTTTCAGTGTGAAAGCATACAAGTCTGCCACCTCAGTATAAAGTATTGGTCCTTGTGATCAAGTACCCCTTGTATCTGAGTGAGCAATGTTTGTATCACCCCTATACTCTCAAATCAAGTCAGCACTTCTATTGTTACACATGCTAACTTACTACAATCCTCTTTCACAGCCCCCAAGCAACTCTATCCCTAAACCGAAATATAACCCCTGTGCAATAGGGGTTTTTGACTCAAGCTCCGTTGGAAGCTATAATATTCTTGGTAAAATCTGAAAGAGCTGTGGGTGCTGTAAATCAGAAACACCAGTAGAAATTGCTGGCAAAGTTCAGCAGGTTTTTGGAAAGAAATCAGAATCAACATTTCGGGTCGAGTGACCCTTCTTCATAATCTTGCTCTCATTGTGCTGTTGAAGAATATTGACAGACATGCTGAAGTCACATCATCCTTATTTAAGAAGCATCTTACTGCATTTCGCCATGAGGCCTGCAAACCACTGGAATTGCATCACTTCCTGTGATAATGTCTCATTAGCATATCTCATCCTCACACTGGTCCACCCTTTGAGTGCATCCCTCCAAAGAGATTGTTTTCCTGTCGTATTATTCTGAGTCAGTGGATCTTCCAGTCAATTTGGTTACCTAAAATGTGAAGAGCAGAAACTTTCCAAAGCTCCCATCCCTAACTGCTCCAGAATATTCTCTATTCTTTCCTCTCTCAGGTGGATAGCAAGTGTTGCTATTGTAATACACAACACAGCGCTACTACATGAGACAGGCTGGATAGACCAATTTTGTCTCTTCTCCTTCGTGAACCAGGTGAAGAATCAGCTAAAGAACAAATATAAATCAATCTGAGGTATATGTAGAGAGAGGAACATTATATGTAAGACTACGTAGTTGTTGTTGTTGTGTTGCCATGGTCTTACCAGACCATATGGGCTGCTCTCTCAGTAGAGAGAGGAGCGACTGGTGGTGATTTAACCTGAGGGCCACCAGACCTGAGGGAAGAGGGTGAGATGGAGAGTCCTTCATAGGAACCTCAAAATGGTGATGGGAATTGAACCCACACTGTAGTAAGGTGCAACCAAAAGAGAGGGGTTTTTTTTTAACAAAGGATGAGCTGATTGGTCTGCAGCAATTCACCAGAAATCCGAAGAGGCATTCTCTGTAACCCAATCAATGGTCAAACAGTTGAACAGCCCAAATGCTAATCAGTGGAATGTCAGGGTAATTCCTGAAGCATTGGGATTTCCTCGAGATTGCTGTCAACAGATTGAAGTGAACAGAGATCAATTTGGACTCTATTTCATAACGAATGGACACAAAGCAGCCAAGCACCATACAAACTAGTGACAAAATATTGCACTTTGAATGAGTAAATGCATGCAATTACACAGTGGAATAATTAGAGAAAGGCTCCACACCCCAGTGTGTGGATCTGCAGAACGAGGAATTCACAACCAATGAACTCCCAATTACATGTCGAAGGAACAATTTTAACACTTTGTAAGATTTGTGTTTGCGCTGATACTACTCACTACTTCAAATTATAAATAATTTTCAACCGAGAGAAACGCGATCACTCAGACAAACTCGTCTTTGCTTCATGTAGAGCCTCTGCTTTCTCTATAATCCATCCAACCCGATAATGTGAGTGTATGTTAAATTTAACAACATGGATTGTGTGCATTGTTTTGCAGTGCAACAATTAATGTGTGGAGTACCTGGATGAACAGCACTGGATTGTCTCAGAAATGCTCACCAAAGATAATGCTAAATTGTCACGTGGCTCAAACTGCTGATATTTTGACACAACTGGAGTTCGATTATTAGCAACACTGCATTTTATTTATCTGCCTGAATTTGCTTCAATATAAGAACACAGCCCCTTCCATGGCACCCATCCTGCTTCTAATCGATCCCTCAAATACAAGCAGGGCAAACCAGGGCATTCCGAAGAATCCGGGAAATGAATGTGCAGGATGTTACGTCACTCCTTCACCATCAGCTGGAAATCTTGAAACCTCCTTCCTGATAACACAATGGGTGCCCCTACACACCAAGGACTGCAGCTGTTCAAGTCAGCAGCTCATTATGATCTTCTCCAGCAGAAGTAGGTTCAGGCATGGTGGCTCAGTGGTTAGCACTGCTGTCTCACTGCACCAGGGACATGGGTTCATTTCCATCTTCATCGACCGTCTGTGTGGAATTTGCCTGGTCCCCCTGACCCCACTGTGTCTGCGTGGGTTTGCTCCGGTTTCCTCCCACTGTCCATAGAAGTGCAGGTTAGGTGGATTGGCCATGCTGAATAGCCCATGTGTCGGGGATGTGCAGGCTCAAGAGGGTGCTGCAGGAAAAGTACAGCAGGTTAAGTAGCATCTGAGGAGCAGGAGAATCGACATTTCAGGCATAAGCCCCTCCTCAATTACAGATGAAGGGCTTATGCCCAGAATGTCAATTCTCTTGCTCCTCAGATGCTGCCTGACCTGCTGTGCCTTTCCAGCACCACACTATCATCTCTGATCTGCAGTCCTCACTTTCTCCTTGGAATGTGCAGACTGGATGGATTAGTCATGGGAAATGCAGGGAGAGGATGGGGGGGTGACTCTGGGGTGGGATGCTCTTCAGAGGGTCAGTATGGTCTTAAAGAGTCTGCTCCCGCATTGTAGGAATGCTATGAAGTAGGAAAGGGCAATAAATGCCCAGCACTGATATCTGATAAACAAGAAAAACAACAAGGCATACCTAAAGAAGGTGTGGAGACAATTGGCAATACCCATGGGTAAGCTGGGCACAATTACCTGTGCATATAGAGAGACTTATCACCATTGATGTTCCCTCAGCAGGAGAAGGCTCACTCGCTAACCAATCCTATCGACTGGAATATGATGCGCTGAACAAATGCCCAGTTATTGTGGTTAAGAAGGTCCACTGCATCAAACTCTTACTCTACCATTCATTTCAAAATTAATTTTTTATTTAACAAATGGAAAGTCTACAAAGCGATGCAAAAACTTCCTTGTTTACGAAGATGTTTGTGATTTGTCCAACACTTGAATGGTGAAGGGGACACTGCTCTGTAATGTGCAGCAATGCTGTTGTCTCTCGACAAGTGGATAAGGGCTGTGGACTGAAGCCCCAATGGTGGGGTTTGGCTGTGGAGAGCTCTGGCCCCTCCTTCACCTCTTTAGCAAGGCCAACTCTTGCCATGGAAACATGAAGCCTTCCTTTCGATAGATGGCATTTGTCACAATGAACTGGTTTGTGGCCTCCTGGATTTCCAATTGCTTGCTCCAAGTCTGAAGGTCACTGTATGTGGGGCGCCAAGATGGATGGTAGGCAGTAGGTGAATTCAATAGATCAACATGGAGTGGATAATTAAGGTGGATGGTTTTAATCAGCGTAGGGAATATCATCAGATGTCAAATGGAGGGTGATGCTTAGAAGGACAAGAAACCAGGGCGGTGTGTTGAGTGGAGACTTCCAGTTACAATGCACATTGCTGCAACAAGAGGTGCGAGAGATGACCAATGCCAGACAACTGCATCATACCCTCCTGTGGAGTATGAGTGATCAAGTGCTGAACTCTGGGCTCTTGAGGCTGCAGCATCCCACATCAATCCAGCAGCTTTGAGTAATAGGTTGGATCTGGATTTGACTTTTGCTACCGCTTTCTCCAGACTGACCCATGAAGGTTAAACTCCCACCCATCACACTCCCAGCTACCTTTCCCCAGCCCCAGCCCCAACCCTTATTGATCTCTCAGCCTTCTTCCCCACCGCCATATTCCTGATGAAGGGCTTATGCCTGAAATGTCGTTTTTCCTGCACTTTGGATGCTGCCTGACCTGCTACATTTTTCCAGCACTGCATTTTTTGACTGTGATCATGTTGTCATGCTTTTTTGGAACTGGCATAGTGGAGTGCAACGGGGAGCATGAACACAGATGACCTTGCGAGGAGTGCTTATTGGTTGCTAGGCTGTTTGTACTCATGTTGATCACATTGGATCTAGCACTGAGTTCTATGGGCAACCAATGGCCAGTCTTCCTACTTACCTCTCCCTTGTACAAGGTGGACTCCAAACCTTCTCTTGCAAAATAGTGTTTCAAGAACTATCCCACCACAGATTGGATGGCTATCGGAGCATTGTAGTCATTGAGTTACACAGCATTGAAACAGACTCTTTAGTCCAACTAGTCCAAACTTGTTCCCAAACTAAACTAGTCCCATTTCCCTCTGTTGCTCATATCCCTCTAAACCTTTCCTATTCTTGTACTTATCTAAATGTCTTTTAAATGTTGTGACTGTACCTGCATCCACCATTTCCTCATTCCACACATGAACCACTCTCTGTTTACAAATGTTGCCCATCGTGTCCTTTTTAAAACTTTCTTCCCTCATATTAAAATTATGCCCCCTAATTTTGAAACTCCCCTCCCTAGGGAAAATACCCTTGCTATTCACCTTTTCTATGGCCGTTATGATATTATGAACCTTGATAAGGTTGTCCCTCAACCTCCTCTGCTCCAGTGAAAAAGGTCCCAATCTATCCAGCCTCTCCCTATAACTCAAACCTTCCATTCCCAGCAAAATCCTGGTACATGCTTTCTGAACCCTCTCCAGCTTAACATTCTGCTTCCTTTAACAGGGCGACCAGAACTGGACATAGCACTCCAGAACAGGTCTCACCTATGAGCTGTAACGAACTTAACAGTGACGTCCCAACTCAACGGACTGAGCATTGAAGGAAAATCTTCATTCAACCATTGTTTTCTACTCTTACCAGTCTTACCACTAACTCTAACTGGAATAGAATTGACAGCTCTGAGCTCCACGTAGTTCTACGCCTGCTTTCAGATTCTCTTTCAAGCCATTTTGATATGGTTTGATGTCAAAATTCATATGACACCCCCATAATGGAAAGCAGATTGGTCAAAGTTAAGGATGGTCTCCACTTCCAGAGAATCGTGTTGCTCAAAGACCTTAAAGCAAACAGAAAGCAGTGAAGTTGGTCAGAGCTGAGCACCAGTTTAGAATTGTGATGGTGTTTGCCGTGCACCACACTTAAACCATTCCCTCTTGGCACTTGGAGGGTTGAAATGTGGAAACTGTTAAGCTGAATTATATCACAGAGTCTGTTTGAGGCCAGGGCAGCTGCAACACTAATGTTTTATCAGACATTGGGACCCTGCTGTCGTTAGGAAGAGGAGAGTAGTACAGGCTTCAGATCTAATAGTAACCTGCTTCTTTAGTTCCAATATCCATCTCTTGTAAGAAAATGATCTCAATGAAGTGTTGGGTAGAAAGACATCCAATATCCTGGAGGTTGAAATTAACATGGATCCGGTATTCCTTCTTTTGGGATTGCCAAATTTGCCCTCTCTGGGGGAACACAGGAAGAGATTATGTAACGTACTTACCCACTGTGCGAGGAAGAACATTCTAGTGAATTGGATGTCAGAAAAACCACCAGGTCTTATGGGGTAGCGTAGGCTGGTGATGGAGCATCTCCCTCAAGACTACCTCACAAATATAGTGCACCACAAAACGGAACAGTTTTACAAGACGTGGCAGCCCTTTCTCAATTATATTGACGCTGATTTATCAGCAATGTTAGTCAGGGCCATGGTATAGCCATGGGAATCAGTACAGGTGTCTGTGGGAACCCGGGAGGAGGAGGCTGGGTAAAAAGAATATGGGTACTGTGGATGGTGCTCCCCAGGGATGGGAGCCCCAGTGGAGGTGTAATGAGTGAGATAGAATAAAGTAGTGAGATATTATTTCATTTAAGTTATTTAAATTTAGTATAAGTTAATATTTATTTAATATGTTTGCAGTTTAGTTTACGTTTACTAGATATGCTTGTTCTGGTAGAATAGTAGGTCGTTTATTAACAATGGTATTGTGTTATGGCCTTTTTTTGTACTGCCTTTTTTCTGTTTTGATGGTGCTATTCTTTTTCTTTGTAAATAAATGTTTTGTAAAAGATTTAAAAAGGTTGTCAATAAAGATATTTATATGAGAAAGACATCCAATAAGGTTTCATTCAGCAGTCGATAGGCCTTCAACATTAACGTTCTAGGATTTGTAAAGTCTTTTGTCTTAAAACTAGAAGTTTGTTCAGTGTTGAATGCAGTGGTTTGGGATCGGAGTGGGTATGGGGAAGCTGAAATTTTTATAAGAAGCCTCATTTGGTGTTGTTTAATTTTTCTTGGAATTCAATCTGCAGGTTGGATCATTTGCTTCCTCAGAAATACTTGGGTTCTGATGGGATGGGAGTGGAGGGTGCTGGCTCTGTGCGAACACTCATCCTGATTTCAAACCATTCCAACTTATTTCATCTTCCAACTGGAACAGGCCACTGCCATCTCATTTTCCAGAGGCACCAACAGCAATCACTTTCCCAACTGGAAAAGAAACGCCTGTGACTCTCTAAGGCTCCGAAGAGTAAAGGACATGACCAGTGGAAGCCATGCTGCTGTCAGGGAGCCGATTTGTCAAGTTCCCCACGGGAAAAGGCGTAATTTCATCAGCTTGCCCAGGAGGTCTCACATTCACCCAGATACCTGAGGACCACATCCTCAGACTGCTGGAGCAAGGTTTCCACCAAGACCTCATGAACTACTTACACCGGCACCACCCCCAAGGGGATCTGTACGCAGCCAGAAATACTAGGCCAGGGACTCTGCATTGCTGCCTGCAGAGAAGGTGGAGGAAGTGAAAGAGCAGAAAAAGGAAGTGGTTCCCTGCTGATGCACAACCAGATATTCCAGTGAATTATGGTGAACTCAACATCTCTTCAGTTAAAATTAGAAGATGAGCTCCAGCATTACTCAAAGCTGAACCTTCCTCTATCCTCACTCATTCCCATGTGAGGGGCCAATCACAGCTGCCTTCACTTCTATCTGACACCATAATCCTCAGGACATATTCTAATATTCCAGGGAAGATGTAATCAGTTAGATCTCTAACCCAAGGGTATATCTCTGCATCAGCCTTCATTCTCCCAGGGCATGCCTTTGATAAAGAGTGAGGTGTGTAGCACAGGAACAGGCCAATCAGCCCAACAGGTCCAGGCTAGAGCTTAAAATCCAATATGAACTGTATCCAACCTACATCTCAGCCCAATCAACAAATCACTCATGATCATTAGGGCGGTACGGTGGCACAGTGGTTAGCACTACTGCCTCACAGCACTAGGAACCTGGCTTCAATTCCCGCCTTGGGCAACTGTCTGTGTGGAGTATGCACATTCTCCCCGTGTCTGCGTGGCTTTCCTCTGGGTGCTCCGGTTTCCTCCCACAGTCCAAAGATGTGCAGATCAGGTGAATTGTCCATGCTGAATTGCCCATAGTGTTACGTGTAGGGGAGTAGGTCCGGAGGGGTTGCTCTTTAGATGGTCGGTGTGGACTTGTTGGGCTGAAGGCACTACTTCCACACTGTAGGGAATCCAATTTAATCTAATCATTGGGGATCACATATTGACAAACTCAATCTTCTTCTGAAAATTATGTGTTCAAGCAGCACAAGTCGTCCGTCCAGAGTCAGAAACACCTTCACAGGCCTGATTTTCATTCTGTGCAAGTGGGGCATGTTTGGAATGGGTTAGGATTGGACCCATTGACTCGGTTGGGGGGGTTGGTAACGATGCCAGGGTTTGATGTGATCACTCCTCTGTAGCTGGCAGCAGCCTCAGGAGTCCAAGCTTATGCGGCTCATCACATAGATCCAGAAGGTGATGTCCGTAAGTTGATGTTTCTCCAAAGGCTGTGCTCTTGATGTACCCCAGTCTGCAAGAAATCACTGAACAGAGGCATTCTACTTTTAAGCAATAAATGTTTTTTTTAATGTAAGATTTGCAATAATACAGAGCTTCGAATGGCCACCGTTGGTCTCAAAGCACAATACAACCAGTAAAGTACTTTCATGGATGTCACTGTGGAAACTTAGGAAACACAACCAAACTGGGCATCCAGGAGGAATTGTGGGGCATCCGCTGCAGCAGAAATTGTGTTCAACCTCAGAGCCCAGCATACCCCCCACTCTACCATTAACACCAAGCCAGGGATCGACCGAGGTTCAATGTAGTGCACTGGAGGGCATACTTAAAAATAAGGTATAGTCAAGCTGAAATTACAACACATGACTCCTTGCATGCCGAACAGTAGAAGCAGCATGTAATAGTCAGAACTCAGCATTGGCTCAGCTCTAAGGTCTTCAATCCTGCTATATTCAGTCGCGAATGCAGATGGATAACTGAGCAACTACAAGTAGTTGGAGGCTCCACAAGTATCACAATCCTCAGTGATGGGGGAGCCCACTGTGGTGGTGCAAAAGGCAAGGCTGAAGCGCTTAAAACAGTCTTCAGCCAGCAGTGTCCAGAAGACAAGCCTTCTTGTCCCCTTCTTGAGGTCCCCAGCATTGATCTACAGCCAGCTCATTTCACTCCATGTGGTGTCAAGAAATGTCTAAAGGCACTGGATATTACTCTGACAAAGTTATGGCACCAGTACTGAAGACTTGTGCCCCAAAACTTGCTGCATTCCCACCAAATTGTCCCCGTACAGTTAAAACACAGGTATTTCCTCAATGATGTGTAAAATTGTCCAGGTCTGTCCTCTACACAATAAAGCAGGACAAATCTAACCTGGCCAATTACTCTCCCATCAGTCTCCTTTTGATCATCATTAATGTCATGGAAGGTGTCATCAACAGTGCTATCAAATTGCTATTGCTCAGTAATAACCTGCTCAGTGATGCCCAGTTTGGGTTCCACCAGGACCACTCAACGCCTGACAGCCTTGGCTCAAACATGGACAAAAGAGCTGAATTCCAGAGGGGAGGTGAGAGTTACAGCCCTTAACATCAAGGCTGCATTGAACTGCGTGTGGCATCGAGGTGCCCGAGTAAAACTGGAATCAATGGGTATTGGGGGGAAAACACCCTGGTGATTAGAGTCATACCTGCCACATAGGAAGATGGTCATGGTTATTGGAGGTCAGTTATCTCATCTCTAGGACATCTCTGCAGGACTTCCCCGGGTTAGTGTCCTCAGCCCAACCATCTTCAGCTGCTTCATCAGTGGATTTAAGGTGAGAGGGAAAAGATTTAAAAGGAACCTAAGAGCAACATTTTCACACAGTTGCTGATGTGTGCATGGAATGAGTTACCAGAGGAAGTGGTGGAGGTTGGGACAATTACAATATTTAGCAAGCATCTAGATGGGTATATGAATAGGAAAGGTTTAAAAGAATATGGGCCAAATGCAGGCAAATGGGACTAGATTAATTTAGGATATCTGGTTAGCATGGTTGAGTTGGACTGAAGGTCTGTTTCCATGCTGTATATTTTGATGACGCTCTGACCTTCCCTTCATCATATGGTCAGAAGTGGGGAATGCATGTCAATGATTGTATAATGTTCAGCACCATTGTGACTCCTCAGGTAATGAAGCAATCTGTGCTTTATCCTCCAAGGGAATTAGGGGTGGTCTAACCATCAAAGCCGATAGCCCTTAAACAATTTTTTTAAAAAGCCAATTTTTTTTTGCACAGCGATCACTCACAAACAGAAATTTGATAATGACTAGATAATTCTGCTTTAAAGGTAGTGATGAGGGAAAAATTGGCCAGAACTCAGAGGTATCTTCTTTGTCTTCAAAATCGTGCCATGAGCTCTTTTACATCAAGTAGGCAGCGAGATGGTCCTTAATTTAATACTTCATGCAAAAGGTGACAAATCTGACAGTGCGCATACCATACCCTCATATACTCCTGTAGGCTATGAGCATCCATTAATGGACTCAAGTCACAGACTGAGACTCAGAACCCTATGACTGAGAACTGAAAGTGTTACAATCTGGCACAGTTACAATAAAAACCTTTGCAACAACGGCGTACAAAGTTCATAATTTACTTCTGAACAGCCATCTTGGCCCTGATTAATTAATGCTACGTTTGAGGAATATCATATTTCTCGATTATGATTAAAGTAAAATGCATATCTTTGAAGTACTAGTTCATATCTTTTTAGAATTAGTTGATGAAATTTTAGCTTCTGTTTCAATCCAGTTGCATGAACCAAACATTTAAATCACTTTTTTGCAAATTTACATTTTCCTTCCCATGCTTCATTGTCTGTAAGAATGCATGAAAGTGATTGGCTGTTTGGTCGACTTAATGTTATCACTGCTGCTATTGCCTAGAGCTTCTCTTGACTTGGTGCCAGATTCAAACTGACACTGGGAAAGGGGAACTCCACACTACAAAGGTCACTAGAACTTCATAGGTATAGCCATAAAGTCAGTGGCAAAACCACGAGCATTAAAATCCAGGCCATTCCAACTCAGTAAACATAGATATGCAATAAGCATGTTGTACATTCATCTATACCAGTCAGTATAATCGACATCCTAATTTTGTTTCCAAACTAATTTTCAGTTCTACTTTAGTGGGAAGAGCAAAAGTCATGCCAAACTGCTTCTCAGAATAGTTAAAAATGCAAATGCCTTTTATCTGTAATGATTACCTCTTCCTATCTGCTGCCTGTCTAGCCTGCATCCCTGAAAGACCCAGCAAGATATCAAGAGTGGGCCATTATCTTAAAAGTCTCCATCATTTCTCCTCATAACATCTCCCAGCTGCTGACAAAAACATAGAGAAAAAGAACAGTCCATCAAGTCTACTCCAACATTCAATATGATCATCCCTGAGCTGCAGTCTCAACACACCACACCCCTACCCTCTTCTTATACCCTGTTGCCTTTAGTGTCTTTCAATCTATTTTTTTTCTTCATTATACTGAGTAATTGCCCTCCACAGTCTTATGTGGTAAAGTAGTCCACCGTACCTTCAGACAGAAGAAAATTCTCATCTCAGTCTGAAATAGCTGACTTCATATCCTGAGATTATGACTCATCGTCTTGCACTGCCACCTCCAACCACAACCACGACCCTCACACTTGCCAAGGGAAACATTATTTTTGCAGCCTATCCGGCCAGCTCTGTTGGAATTTTATACGTTTCAATGAATACAGGCCCACTCAACCCAATCTTTCTTCAAATGAAAGGCTTGCTAATCCAGGAAACGATCTGGTAAACCTTCACTGCAGAATACACGTGTATGCCACATGTATTCAGAGACCAAAACTGCGCACAATACTCCAGGTGTGATCTCACAGAGACTTTGGAAACCTGTAGTAAAACATCCCTACTCCTGTACTGAAACCCTTTTGCAATGAAGGACAACATATCATTTGCCTTCCTAATTGCTGCAAGTTTGCTTTCAATGACTGGAACACAAGGACACCCAGGTCCCTTTGTACAACAATCCTTCCCAACATATCACCACTTAAAAATTGCTCTACATTCTGTCTTTCCTAACCATGTAGATGACCTTATACCTATCCATGTTATACTGCATCTGCCATGTATTTCCCCACTCATTTAACTTCACTTATTGCTTGAAGCCACTTTACATTATCCTCACCACTTATCATCCCGCCTACGTTTTGTGATATCAGCAAACCTGTAAATATTCCTTTTGGTTCCCTTATCCACATGTGATTGACTCTTAACTGCTTTCTGGGTGATTAGGAATGGGCAATAAATGATGACCTAGCCAGAGTTGCCACATCCCATGAATGAATTTTAAAAATCATCGGTATATGTTCTGAATTGCTGTCAAAACTCGGTCGATGTGGTACCCTAATAGTCACTGGCTTCCATTCCAAACAAAGAAAATATTCCTGCTGTCTACTTCCTGTCTGCTACCCAATTCTCAATCCATGCCAGTATATTTCTCCTAATCCTGTGTTGTAATTTTGCACACCGATATCTTTGGTTGGGGCGGGTGTGGTTATCCAAGCTTTCTAAAAATTAGCTTCTAGAGATGGCCAGGTATTTCTGTTAACACAACCTGTCACTAATGTGAAGCCTATTATCATGTACCTTTCAAGATAGTCTTAGAGGTTTGATTAGATTAGATTACTTACAGTGTGGAAACAGGCCCTTCGGCCCAACAAGTCCACACCGACCCGCCGAAGCGCAACCCACCCATACCCCTACATTTACCCCTTACCTAACACTACGGGCAATTTAGCATGGCCAATTCACCTGACCCGTACATCTTTGGACTGTGGGAGGAAACCGGAGCACCCGGAGGAAACCCACGCAGACACGGGGAGAACGTACAAACTCCACACAGTCAGTCGCCTGAGTCAGGAATTGAGGGTCGATTACAAATAAGTAAATTGAAGCCCATAACAGGCAGACAAACAGGCTATGAACAACATGACTGCCTACAGATTCCCCATACCCTATAACAAACTCATGATGTGCCACAGAAACACTGTCTTGTGCCTTTAGGAAATTCAGAAGACCTGGCAGTGCTGCATGAAGAGATTCTGCTAATTGATGATTGCTGTAACGTGAAGACAAAACTGAAACAGAGCCTTACCTGGCTGTGTTGGCCTGAAACCACATGTTTATTCCCTCAACAGCAGTAAGAGGACCTATTTCTCAATGTAATGGAGACGCTACAAATTAATCTCCCTGTCTTTTCAAAAAACAAGCTAAACAGAAACTTTCAACATCAGGAAGTAAGATAAGTGTTATCTGGGTTAGCAGCCTACATTACATAAGGTGCAATAGAATGGGGGTGGGGGAAATGGAGGTCTGAGAGTACAGAGAAACCTGCATTAATGGACACTTCCAAAATTCCAAGAGTCATACAAAGCAGGCACTTCTTGAGAAACCCAAATGTTACATGGTAAAACAGAAAAGGGGCATTCTGAAATCAGAGGTGCGTGCAATTTATTAACTTCCAACAGCCTTTAGTGCACTGAAACATAACAAGCTGTCAATGCTGGAGAGTTGGAGCATAAACAGCAATTGGTGGCAAAACTCAGCAGGTCTGACAGCATCTTTGGGGAGAAAGCTGAGTTAATGTTCCGAGTCCAGTGACTCTTTGTCATAATCGATAGCAGAGAGGAAGAAGTGGCGTTTACACTGAAGACAAGACGTGGGTTGCGGTGGGACGGTGTGGGGGAGGAGTGAAATGAGCAGGTAGGTGGTGATGGAGCCCAGAGAGAGAGAGATACAAAAGGAATAGGCAAATAAGGGAACTACTGACATTAGGCCAGGGCAGAAGAAGAGTTGAATCAACAATAATGAGAGTTGAAAGTAGGTGGGAATGGGTGATGGTGCAAAAAGCAACCTGTCATAACAGGACTCATTGTAGGGTGGGTAAAATGAAACATAGAATAATGGAATCAAGCTCCAAAGGTGTTGAACTTGATGCTGAGTTCTGAAGGCTGTGGGGTCCCCCCGCAATTGGAAAATGAGGCTTGGATTCAGCCTCACTAGACCACTGCAGTAGGCAGATTTGTTGGCCAGGAAACACCATGGACATGTTAAACTGGAAGCTCTGATTGATTTTTACAGACAGAACATAGGCATTCCGTAGAGCAGTCACCTAATCTGCATTTCATCTCCCCAGTGTAGATGAGAGCACATTGTGAGCAGCAAATGTGGAGACTAGACTGAGTGAAGTGCAGGTAAAGCGCTGCTTCACTTGAATGGTGTGTTTGGGCCCTTGGATACTGAGGAAGGAGGAGGTAAATGGGCAGGTGTTATACCTTCTGTGGTTTCATGGGAAGGTGCTGTGGGGCTGGGGGTGGGGGGCAGGGGGTGAGCGGTATTGGGAGTGAAAGAAGAGTGTCCCAGAGGGAACAGACAAAGGAGGGAAGGAGAATGTGTGTCTGTGAAGCAGTGACTTTTCTGTGCTTCACACAATCTAGTCTGGTGTCTTTGCTGTTCACAGTATGGTCTCCTCTACATTGGGGAAACGAAGTGCAGACTAGGTGACCACTTTTTTCAAAATGCCCACATTCTGTCCACAAAACAGACCCTGAGCTTCCAGTTGCCTGACACTTCAACACAGCACCATGTTCCCACACCAAGGTGTCTATCACAGGCCTGACCTGTGATGACATGGGTTGCTTTATCACAGCCAATCTATTATCACCCCCCCTCTCAAGCTCTCATTACCACCTATCCAGCTTCTCTTCTGGCCTAGCTTACTATCAATAATCCCATTGTTTCCCAATCAATTTCATATCACTTTCTCTTTCTCTCTGGGTTCCGTCTCCACCTACCCACTCACCCCTGAGTTATCACTGAGTGAGCATCCCTGCTGCTTCCATTCTGCCCTCCAGCATCTCTTCAGTTCACCACTTTCGGGGGGGGGCAGTGCATGCTGGTAAGCAGCAGGTGGATACAGGTTTGGTGGGAAAAAGAACATTCTTTCTGAGGGTTTTTAGATGGAGATCTTGCTCTATCTCTGGTATTGAATGTTCACATGGCTCTAACATGAGGGTAAAGCATTTTCTCTGTCCTTGTGGATGCTAGGTCGTAAGTTCCCTTTCCACAAAAACAGATTATTGCACAAAACAAGGACTGCCTCTCTACTCAGACTGACCTCTCTGACCCTTAAGCAAAGTACCTGGGAACAGTGTCTTGCCCTTCCTCAGATCGGTGCCCATAGATTCTTCTATTCTCAATGAAATGAGAAGAAAATGTTCACCTGGTTTGACATGTTCTATCACCTTTTCTGCAAACCGACTTGAAACAAAGAGGGTTTTGCTCCAACAGTTGATGTTCATAGGCCAAGTACTGGAAAAAGGGATTAGAATAGATCAGAGCTTGGTGTTGGCTGGTGAATGGTTGACTCGATGGGCCAAAGAGCCTTTTTTCTAATCAGCATCAGCAGGTCAGCTGCTTTGCCGAGAGGTTCAGTTTTAGATGCTTTCCAGCTATCCTACTCAACAAGTCAACCTCCAAAGACAATTCTACATCCCTTTAAGAATGAAGTGATTACTTACATTGTGGCAATTAGCCCTTGTCCATATGAATCAGTTTACCCCTGAGCCAGCCTGGCTACATCTGGGAGCACAGGCCATTTTTCAACCCACCCATCGAATCTATCACATAGCTCTAGCGTCATAGGTCTGGGGCCACTTGTCAGCATGATGGTGTATCCATTTAAACTAGGCCAATGGTACGACATGTCAGAACATGAAATGGGTTAATTATTGTTTGTTATGTGATTTGATTAACTTAACAAATTGAGTCAAACACTTTAGCACAGAGTAATTTATTAAAAAGGTAATACTGAAAGGGATGATTCAGTAGTCAGCACCTATTACTAAACATTTTTCCTATAATATTTATGATCGACTGCAGTCCTGAAACTAATATCTTTTCAATACTGGAGACTAAAGTTCCATTAAACACCACAAACTGAAATGTTTCGAGATGGTTTGACAGCTCATAGGTTAAGCGTTTCGAAGTCTCATTACTCAGGTTTGCGGTTTCAGATGATGCACATTTTAAAAAATAAGATCCATTTCACTATTATTCTGTTCTATAATTTCACTAAACATTAGGTACTTAATCCCTCGGTGTGTATTTTGGCAAAGGCTGCGTTGGAATTCATAGACATTTATGTTTGAAAACACATTTTACTATCAGACAACTAGTGACGTCAGGGACATGCTCGCAGCTGAAGAATTAAACCATATTGCAGATACGAAATATTTCAAGAACAAATACAACTGAATGTAAAATTATTCTAATTCTACCTCTAACCTTCTCAACGCACCTTTTATCTTTTTCATATCCTCTTCCCCATTACAATTTTTGAATTTTATCTTTGATTTATTCTATCTTTCTACTGGATATTCCCAACAAATCCCAGCTTTTTACCACTTAACATGCCTTCCTCCTCCTCCTTGCCTTCAAATGTTTTGAAAGTTAGAGCATTATGAAATAAGTGAGTATTGCCTGGCTTGAAAAATAAGATGCTCAATGGCCAAACTGACAATCAATGACTAAATTAGTATCACCATTTTTTTTCCCTCTAACATGTCAAAACAGGAATTGGTAAATGACAGAGAGTACACTCAATTGCTGCCCACAAAACAATGATGAAGGGCTTTTGCCCGATTCTTCTGCTCCTCGCATGATGCCTGAACTGCTGTGCTTTTCCAACACCACTCTAACCAAAACAATATAACAGCCAAATGAGTGACTGCGTTTCCTGTGTGCTGTTATGTAAATAATACCAACTTATTGATGGCATTGCAACATGGTCCTTGGTCTTTTTGGAGGGGGAGTGCGATCCAAAGCAGGATTTTCCACCCATCCCTTGTCCCAATTCGGACAGGCCCCGACTGGACTTCTTGTTGCCAAGAGGAAGAGTACAATTGCACCTCCACACAATCCCGTCAGGGGAGTTGGACAAGAAGTCAAAAGTACAGAAGTGGCCAATAGGTCTGGCGAATGTCATCAAAGTAAGCCGACACAAAAAGACCGAGTGAAGGACCTCAGCACAGGCTGTTATCACAATGTCCCAGCACCGACAGCAATCATCAGTTGGGAGGGAAACTTTCAGGGGACTTTGCCACAATTTAGTCCAAGAGTAGGGAAGCAGCATCCACTGTTGGTGCTGGGGGCAGGAAGGAGGGATGATGAGACAGAAGGAGGCCTTCATTTTCCTTCATTTGTTGTTTGAACCCATCTAACTTGGGACTGTATAAGGGTCAGGTTCTAAGAGATGGTACGATGCAATGGGGTAACATCTCTGCCTCACTCCAGAACCTGATCGTTCAAAATGCAGCCAAGCAAGTTGTATCGACTAGTAAACCCTTCCATTATGTGCCAATAGCAGGTAGGTAGTCCATGGATTCCTGTCAGTCATGTGATGGAAAGGAAATTGGAACTGTTCCCTGCCCACCAAGCACGATCTGTATCTCCAGGCTCTAACATGTACAAAATAGTGTACATTGCCACAGCAACCAAGACCTTAGAGGAGCTATTGACTGGATGGCTTGTGCGGCTCAGATTGGTGCTGATACAATCAATGTTCGATTCCTGTCTCGGCTGAAGTGAATCTGGGACCTGCCTCCTTGCCACGCCCAAGGTGAGATAGTGGCATTGAGTAGGGCCTGCCATTGGAGAGAAAACTCAAGAAGCAGCTGCCAGAGAGGAGAACTTCCTCTATGTGCATGCTTGCTCCTTCTTTGTAAATGTTCGTGTGAATAAATCTTCCTGACATGAATCTTAAATTTGTTATTAATATGAGGCAAAGTTGGTTGCAGCTTAAGTCAAAGCACCTTCCCACATTCCCCTGTCTGCTATGATTACTTAGCTATAACTCAATAAACCCTTCTGTTAGGTATTTCCTTTTAAGGCTGTAAAGTATAAGGGTGTGCACTGGGGGGCTCTTCAAGAGGACCACCGTCAGCCCTGTTACCTAAACAACGTGCCTTAATGACTACCACCCAGTGGATGTGACTTCCATAGTTATGAAGTGCTTTGAGAGGCAGATCATGGCCCACATCAGCTCCAGTCTCCCAGCCAGCCTCAGTCCCCTGCAATTTGCCTACCAATGTAACAGGCCCACAGTGGGCACCATATTCCTAGTCCTGCACTCGTCCCTGAAACATGTGGGCAAGAAGGACACTCACATCAAACTCCTGCTCATTGACTACAACTCCACCTTCAAACCCATTACCCTCTCCAGACTGACCTCAAAACGCTGTGACCTTGGTCTCAGCTCTGCCCTCTGCAACTGGATCCTCAGCTTTCTGACCCATAGACTACAATTAGTGAAGATAGACAACTGCACCTCCTCGACACCAACCCCCAACAATGTACCCCCTAACCTACCAACCCTCCAAAAAATGCATTCTCAGGGCTCCCTGTACACCCACAACTGCGTGGCCAAAATCCGAAAGAACGTCATCTATAGGTTTGCTGATGTGGCATGATGGATATCTAACAACGGTGAGTCAGAATACAGAAAGGAGATGGAGGGCTGGGTGACGTGGTGCAATGAGAACAACCTCTCTCTCAATGTTGGCAAAACTAAAGAACTGATCATTGACTTCAGAAAGAAAGGAAGAGAATATGCCCCCATTGACATCAGTGGTGCTGAGGTTAAGGGGGTGGACAGCATCAAGTTCCTCAGAGTGACGATAGCTGACAATCTATCCTAGACTTCCCACGTAGATATGACAGTTAAGAAGGCAAAACGACACCTCTTCTTCCTTAAGCAGCTCAGGAAATTCAGCATTCCATAAGGACCTTCACCAACACCTACAGATGCACCACTGAGTGCATACTGTCCAGGTGCCTAATGGCCTGGCTCAGCAATGGTTCTACCCAGGACTGTGAGAAACTACAGAAAGTTGTGTGTGCTCAACCCAGACCACCATGGAAGCCAACCTCCCATCCATGGATTCCATTTACATGTCTCGTTACTGCAGAAAGGCTGCCCACATCATCAAAGACCCCTCCCACCCTTGTAGTTCTCTCTCACAACCTCCTTCATCAAGCCAAAGATACAGAAGGTTGAACACATGCACTAGCAGGTTCAAGAACAGCTTCTTCCTGGCTGTTATTAGACTGATGAACTTCAAATAATGTTGATCGAGTTAATGTTGATCTTCTTAATCTTGTTAATGTCTTGCCTCTAGTATGTCTTGTACGTTATAACCTGTATGCCTCTGGCCAAGTGTCTTTTTTTTCACCCTATGACCTGTACGGCCTTGATTATTATGATCTGCCTGTACTGCTCTTAAACAAAGTGTTTTTGCTGTCCTTAGTAGCAATGAACTCAACAACCTTGGGCAGAGTGGTTGCGTCCCTACCCATGGCCCATGACACCTGGGTTCAATTCCCACCTGTTCTAGAAGTGTATAATTATATCTCTGTGCAGGTTGTTTAAAAAATAGGCTAGTAACAAAAATTAAAGTCCAATGGGGGAACTCTTGTAGCACAGTGGTATGTCCTTACCTCAGAGCCAGGAGCTAAAAATGTGTTGCCGGAAAAGCGCAACAGGTCAGGCAGCATTCAAGGAGCAGGAGAATTGACGTTTTGGGCATGAGCCCTTCTTCAGGAATTTTTCAACGTTTCGGGCATGAGCTCTTCATCAGGAAGGACAAGGATGCCTTCCTTGAAGTTAACCTACTGCGAATCCTCTTACAAGGATGCCTTCCTTGAAGAAGCTCTCTTCCTCCCTTTACAATTAACCCACTCAGAGCCAGGAGGCCTAGGTTCAAGTCCCACCTGCTTTAGAGGTGTGTAATAACATTGTTGAAAGGTTGATTAGGAAAACATATTGTAACATCATCTAACCTTGCCTTAAAGTCTAATTCTCTGTCACCAGGATCAGTCTCGCAATCTTTCCATGAACAGTTCCCCCAGGAGTACATTACATAGAAATGAGAAAAGAAGAAAAGTCATTCAGACCAAAATGTCCATGTTGGTACACAGCGAATATATTGCAGATTCCGAAAATGCTGTAAGATCTGCTGAAAACTCCCAGCATTTTCAGCTTCCTATCCAAATTGGTTCTGTTCCCCACAAAGTTAACAGTGGTCTTAAAATCATGGATCTGTTCTGCTCGCGTTTCCATTTATTCTTTCTTCTTTTTATCACCTACATCTGAAGGAGCATTGGCATAGTGGTACTGTCACAAAGTTCATGATTGACAGGGTGAGAGCAATGCTTTGAGAATGAATCCCACAGTTGTTGAGTTTAAATTCAATGAATAAAGAAATTTGGAATTCAAAGTAAATCATAGTAATGGCAACCCCAACAGCTATCATTGACTGTGGTCCTTTTGGGAAGAAAATTTGTCATCTTTAAATGTTGGCCAGACCAGATGACTCCAATAATGTGGCTGAATTTAACTATCCTCTGAAAAGGGCACAGCAAGCAATTCAGTTCAAATGCAATTAATGATGGGTAATAAATGCCAGGCATGCCCATACTCTGTATTGACTGTAGTTTCACAATGGTTTGCCCAACTTGGCACTAATGACTAACCAGTGTCTGCCATTCCTGGTCAACACAGCGTTAACACTTCACACATCTATCACAGATCTCACACCAAATAAAACAACAAAATCCTCCAGAATTTCAGCGGCAAAGATATATAATGGTGATTTTGGGGAATTTTCCATCAGAGTCATCCCTAGAACAGTCAGCTCCCAACACAAAGATGCAGAGCGACTAAAGTTGGGCGACTCGGGAAAGTCCACACTGCTGCTCTATCCAACTGAAGTCTTTCAATAGTACCCTCCCTACTCAAAACACAGCACGGTACCATCACTGGATGAAATGCTGCTTTCTTTGCTGTGCACAGCAGAATCCCACAAACAACAATGAGGAGAAGATCCACGGCAATGCTTGTGATAGTGTTGCACTGGATACATAGAGACCAGGAGCAAGGACACGCCATTTCAGTCTCCAATATGATCATTGCTGATCCTCTACCTCGATGACATATTCCCACATTCTCCCTTGATTCTTTTAAAATATATACATTTACCTATCTCTTTCTTAAATATATTCAGTGACAGCAGCCCTCTGTGGTGGAGAATTCCACAGGTTCACAATAAGTAAAGAAGTGGAGTACTGTGTGCAGTTCTGGTTGCCCTACTATAGAAAGGATATTATTAAAGTAGAAAGAGAGCAGAAAGCATTTAGTCGGATGCTACCTGGACTGGAAGGTTTGAGTTATAAGGAGAGGTTGGATAGGCTGGGACTTTCTCCCTGGAGCATAGAAGACTGAGAGGTGACCTGATAGAGGTCAATAAAATCATGAGAGGCATAGAAAAGGTAGATAGCCAACAGCTCTTCTCTGGGGTAGGGGAGTCTAAAACTAGAAGGCATAGGTCTATGAGAAGGGAGAGATACGAAAGGGTGCAAAGGGGCAAGTGTTTCGCATAGAGGATAGCAAGTGCCCGGAACAGGCTGCCAGAAATGGAGGCCAGTACAATTTTGTCATTTAGGAAGCACTGAGACAGGTACATGGATGGAATAGATATGGAAAAAAATGGACCAAACACAGGCAAATGGGACGGGCTTAATTGTGAAAACAGGGCAGCATGGACACGTTGGGCTGAAGGGTCTATTTCCATGCTGTTGTCCTCTGATTCGAAGCGTTTCCTGAATCAGTTCTAAATGGCCCGCCCCTATATCCTGAGTCTGTGACGCCCCTTCGACACTCCCCAGCTAGGGCAAACATCCTCCCTGTATCAAGGCTGTGTTAGAATTTTCAACTCCAATCAGACTCCCTCTCATCTTTCTAGACTCTAGCAAATAGAGGCCAGGTTGAACAAAATCTCTACTCATACAACAGTCCTGCCACCTTTGGTATTAGCCTAGTGACCTTCTGCTGGAGTTCTTCCACAGTAAACATTTCCTTTCTTCAGCAGGGAGACCAAAACTGACGAAGTGGGATTGTTAACCAGGCACCGGAATAATTACTTGCTTTTCTTTTAAATTGGACCTTTCACATTCACTTGGACAAGCTCAGAGGCCTTTGGAAACTGGTACATTTAACAATACAGTATTTTGTGCATCCTGGACTGCAGTGCTAGCTCAGATTATACACTCAAACAGGATTTGAACCCATGATATTATAACTTGATGAACCATGCAAGACAATTGACGATGCCTTCAACAACAGTTTGTAACGGGCAAGATTAGATTTTCTCTGAGCGCAAAGCGGGCTGTTTTCCATGCCAATGCTGTCTTTGGCATTTTATATTTTATCAAAATGCACATATGTGTGTGCACTCACACAAAAGGATTATATGGAGCATGCTCGTGTGATTACTCACTAACATGACCTTCCCTTTCCAGGTATTCTTCATCAACTTCCCTTAGAAATATTTAATAATGAGTCAGCGTAACATCACACCCTGACAATGCAAAATGGAATATATAAACATCCCTCAGTACAACAACATCTCGAATGTTCCTGAAGATTCTTGGTTCCAATTTACGTCAACAAGGCAGGGCTGTTTTGCCCTCATAAAAACCCCATGTTTAATAGCTCAGACAGAATTCAATGCTGCAATAACACCACATACCTGTACAGGCTCTCAATATGGATGGCATAAACTCACTCCCCACACGGACAATGTGTCTCCTCCTCAGAGTTTAGGAGCAGTTGGGTAGAGTGAAACGTGGAAACTACTAACTGTGTAGAGGAGTGCTGCTGGCATTTAATCACACCGGACTATTTAGTTCACCAGTACTAACACAGCTTGATCTGCTGGACCCTGCCTGATCTGGAGCTAAACACAGAGAATGATAAACCACAGGAACAAATACATCATTAGATTTGATTAGATTCCCTGCAGTGTAGAAACAGGCCTTTCAGCCCACCAAGTCCACACCCACCCTCCGAAGAGCAACCCACCCAGACCCATTCCCCGACATTAACCCCTGCACCTAACACTACGGGCAATTTAGCATGGGCAATTCACCTAACCTGCACATCTTTGGACTGTGGGAGCACTCGGAGGAAACCCACGCAGACACGTGGAGAATGTGCAAACTCCACACAGACAGTTGCCCGAGGCAGGAATTGAACCCAGGTGCCTGGTGCGATGAGGCAGCAGTGCTAACCACTGAGCCTCCGTGCAAAGAGTCTGATTGCTGTATAGTGTTATGACAGGTTGATCTTTATCCCTATCCTTTGCCCATTTTACTGACAATACATCCATTTCAATGTTTCAGATGGGCAAAAGGCACCCATAAGGTAAATGATACATGTTAGGACATGTTTTCAGCCTCTGTTGCTTTTTTTTTAAGCAATTTATTCAAATCCCCCTTCTTGACCTATGCAATTTAATGCCACCTATTATCACATCTTACTCGGTAGCCAACTGTTTACCTTGATAGTGGACTGCTCCAGAATTCTAGATAATCTGTCAATTACCAACACGGCTGCAAGTTAATAGTCTCAGGGATGGAATGGATAACCATGCCTTGATTTTCCTTTCAATAGAACCAGTCTAGCAATATAAGCAACCAATCTCATCTACCTTCCTCTTAAGACTGAGGTCCTGCCTATTCCCACTTTGGAAAATCATTCCAGTGGCCATAAGAGAGTCAACAGACAATAAAATCTCCAACACCAAAACTTGAAACAAGAACATTGACTTTGGATCGCACCATATGTTTAGAGAAAGTCTGCCACCTACTGGCTGACTCAGAGAGTATCAGCTTCACTTGGGTATTGCAGTCTGAATGTGTTTGTCTTATGTACTTTCATGCCACTGAAGCAAGGCATTGTGCCTTGTGAAGCTATGACCTGTTGCTAAAGGGCCTTTCTTCAAATACCGAAGTCCACTCTTGATCACTTGTTCGAAGAATTAAATCTAAACTACCCAATTCTATCAACCAACATACTCCCACAATTAAAGGGAAGGTGGGCAGGAAATTCTCAATTTTATTGTCAAGGATACAGACTTTGACAAAAATAGGTAAACTTTAGGGCATGGAGGGTACTAAGAGTTATCAGTTAAAGCTTCATATTTCTTGAACAAAGAATATCAATAAAATGGATAACTAAATCTTTGTAAAAGTATGATCATGAATACAGGCTCCATGACCATCAGTTAGAGTTCTCTCATCAACTCCAAAGACTATCAAAATTCTTCATAACACTATCCATCCCTACTAAATTCCCAGCTTAGCCAATCTCCACGCAATGCAACTACTCTATATCACAGATCATCGAGTGAACATTCTGAACAAAAAGCAATCATTGGGCACATCATTTATTGTCTCTGGAAACAATGATATAGAGTCATATAGATGTACAGTATGGAAACAGACCCTTCGGTCCAACCCGTCCATGCTGACTAGATACCCAATCTAGACTCACCTGCCAGCACCTGGCCCATATCCCTCCAAACCCTTCCTATTCATATACCCATCCAAATGTCTCTTAAATGTTGCAATTGTACCAGCCTCCACCACATCCTCTGGCAGCTCATTCCATATATGTACCACCCTCTGCGTGAAAAAGTTGTCCCTAAGGTCTCTTTTATATCTTTCCCTTCTCACCCTAAACCAATGCCCTATAGTTCTGGACTCCCCGACCCCAGCCAGTTCAGCCTCTCCCTGTAGCTCAGATCCTCCAACCCTGGCAACATCCTTGTAAATCTTTTCTGAACCCTTTCAAGTTTTACAACATCTTTCCGATGGGAAGGAGACCAGAATTGCACGCAATATTCCAACAGTGGCCTAAACAATGTCCTATACAGCCGCAACATGACCTCCTAACTCCTGTACTCAATACTCTGACCAATAAATGAAAGCATACCGCCTTCACTATCCTATCTACCTGTGACACCACTTTCAGGGAGCTACGAACCTGCACTCCAAGGTCTCTTTGTTCAGCAATATTGATCAATAGTGATCAAAGAAAAAGTTGCTGAAATATTTGCAAAGTCAACTTGCAGGACTGTGAGCATAGTTCCAGTAGGGAAATCTTACTGGAACTGTACAACGGTGCTGTTGAGACCACATCTGGAGTAATGTGAACAATTTTATAGCGTCATAATTTTGGTTGCCTTAATTAAGGAAAGATATCATTTTATTATTTGCAGTTAAGAGAAGGTTTACTAGATGATTCCTGATCTGGAGGGATTATCTTATGAGCACAGAGTAAACAGGTTGGGACTGTACTCATTGAAATTTGGAAGAAATAGAGGTGATCTTGTTGAAATGTGTAAGATTCTTAAGGGGCCTGATGGGTAAGTGCTGAGAGGATATTTCCCCTCATGGGAGAGTCTAGGACCAGACAGCATTGTCTAAGAATAAAGGGACACCAATTTAAGACTTAGATGAGGAAGAATTTCCACTTTGAGAGGGTTGTGAGTTTTTGGAACTCCTTGCTATAGAGAGGTGTGGGGGCAGAGTCCTTGTGTATATTTAAGGTTGAGATAGAAAGACTCTTGATCAGTAGGCGTCTCAAGGGTTATGGGGAAAAAGGCAAGAAACTGGGTGTGAGGAATGTCGGATCAGCCATGACCCGATTGAATGGCCGAGCAGGCTTAAGGGGCCAAATGGCCTCCTGTTCCTGCTTCTTATGGTCTTAATGCTCATGAGAAATTTAACATCCATTAACCTGAATCCAACCACTCAAGAACTACTATAATGCTATGCAATTTAATTCACAATGAAATCCAGGCATATTTATTTTAGGTAATTACCAAACAGAAGAAACTATCTCTTTGTTGCAGTTTGACATTTATTGACCATTTTTCGAAAAAAAACATGGGATCAGTGACTTTATTAATAAGCAATAGGGAGAAAAGTTAAAGAAGCAAGCCACATATTGACACATCTCAATCGGAATATTGCAGCCACTCCTGGACCCAACAACTTAGGAAAGATGTTAATGAGGATTTACTAGAATGAAACAGTGACCATGGATAGTGTAACATACCATACAACAGTAAACACACTTCAAAGGTATGTCATAGGTGGTGCAACATTTGCAGCACAGCGTGTGTATCAATTCAAACTGTTAATTTTAATCTTAAAAAGCCACTTCAAGTTAGCAATTTACTTCAAACAGCGTTGGTGCTAAGTAATACTTTCTCTGTGAGCACCTTCCACCTTCTACATTGAGGATATTTTTTAGTCACCCTAGTCCAGTGCTATAAACAGGATACTTCTGTATCAACAGTTAGCTCCTAGCTAATTGTACTAGATAGGGTACATGTAGCAACATGGATGCTTGCAATGTCACACGGGTTCCATACTTTATAATTTATGGACATGAGTTTTGAAGGATTGTGGGAAAATTGATTTGCTTCATACTCTGTGGATTGAGTTTGGTTTTCCTCAAAGAAATCAATGAAAGAACAGTGGGGTGTTATTTTCAACAACACAGTTCTTGAAAGTCACATGTTTTGGGCTTTACCCCAGTTAAAATTGTGGTTAACAGTTGTGGGAGGTGGTAATCAGGCTTCTTTGCCCATGTTTGAACTGATAGCGTGAACTTTCATGTGGTCCTGAGTCACATTTGAAGACACCCAGCATACCTCACTTCCTTCAGAATAGCACTGTGCTTCCACCTCCAGTGCGCCTGCCCCACCCACTGGGAGATGGACGACGGTTTCTGAGATATTGTCTGTCAGTAATGATTCCCTATTTTTGACTGTATTTGGTTGTCACTTGGCTACTCTGTGAGACAGCTCTCCCAGTTTTTGATACCAGCTGTGTGATGTTGTCATTTTCGCTGCCTTGATAAATTCCAGATGATTCAGCCAGTTTCTTTCCTTTCATCAGAGTTCGTAGTCACTTGTTATAAGTGAGTGACTCGCTGGGCCGTTTCAGAGAGCTGATCAGAGTCAATCACTTTTGCAATGGGCCTGGAGTCATATGTAGGCCAGACAGAGTGAAAATAGAAGCTTTCCCTTGCCAAAAGGACTTGAAGAACTAATTTTATTTTTTAAAAATTATCCAAAATGCTTTTGTGGCCACAGTGAGGGCGACATTTAATTTCACAATTTTAATACTTCACCATCTGCCATGATAGGAGTCAAACCCACAGCCCCACAGCTTTAGTTGGGTCTCTGAATTCGTCATCCAGTGGCAATTCTATTACTTCATGCCTATCTTCATAAATACTTATCTAAGCGGAAATAAAGAGAGGTCCTGGTTTTAGTCAAGGCTCTGTTTTTGGAGGATAATGTGACGCTCAGTTGAAAGGTTAACTGCTCTGAACCAAGTGTTAAAAACAATAGGCCTGGATAATACTGAGGTATTTAGTGCCCTGGGATATTTTACCTCCTGATGCATTTTACGTGCTGTGGCATTTTATCTTTCTGAGATGCTTTGTCTTCCAAATGATTTCATCTCATGATCCAGGCAAGATTTCCCAAGGTTATCCCACAGAGGAAATAATGACCTAGTGGCACTGTTGCTGGACTGTTAATCCAGAGATCCAGCTAGTGCTGTGGGGTAAAAGACTGAAAGATGCTGTAAATCTGAAACACAACCAGAAATTGATGGAAAAACTCAGCAGGTCTGGCAGCATCTGTGGAGAGACATGAGAGTTAATGCTTTGAGTCCAGTGACCCTACCACAGAACTGATCATCATGTGTGTGCATATTGCCCTGGGTTTGAATCCTCACATGGCAAATGGTGGACTTTGAATTCAGTAATAAAAATCTGAAGGTAAAAGTCTAATGATGACCATGAATCCATTGTTGATTGCTGGGGGAGATCCCCGTCTGGTTTACTAATTCCTTTTAGGGAAGGAAATTATCATTCTTACCTGGTCTGGCCTATATGTTACTCCAGACCCACAGCAATGTGGTTGATGTTTAACAGCCTTCCAGGATAGGCAGTATCTGAGGAGTAGGAGAGTGTCAATATATCGGGCATAAGCTCTTCATAGGAAGGTGCCTGACCAGCCTCACTCCTGATAAAGGGCTTGTGCCTGAAATGTCGATCCTCCTGCTCATCGGATGCAGCCTGACCTGCTGTGCTTTTCCAGCACCACACTCCCGACTCTGATCTCCAGCATCTTCAATTCCCACTTTCTCCTGCCTTCTTGTCTAGGCAATAAAAGCTGGCCTGGCCAGTGACAGCCTCATGGCTGAAAATGTGTTGCTGGAAAAGCGCAGCAGGTCAGACAGCATCCAAGGAGGTGGAGAATCGATGTTTCAGGCATGAGCCCTTCTTCAGGCTCATGCCCAAAATGTCGATTCTCCTGCTCCTTGGATGCTGCCTGACCTGCTGCGCTTTTCCAGCAACACATTTTCAGCTCTGATCTCCAGCATCTGCAGTCCTCACTTTCTCCCAGTGACAGCCTCGTTACAGCTCCAGGCACGAGACACCAAATCATTCAGCTCCTGGTTGAGAAGAGGTGCCCTGGCTCTCCTTTGTTCACCTACCCTCGTATTTGGTATAAGATTAATTTATTTTGAAAAATATCCTCCCTCTTGTAGGTACCTTTCTTCCAGATGAAATGCATTTATGATACAGAACTCAAAGGCAGAAGCCATTTGGATACAGAACTCAAAGGCAGAAGACAGAGGGTGGTGGTGGAGGATTGTTTTTCAGACTGGAGGCCTGTGACCACTGGAGTGCCACAAGGATCGGTGCTGGGCCCTCTACTTTTTGTCATTTATATAAATGATTTGGATGTGAGCATAAGAGGTACAGTTAGTTAGTTTGCAGATGACACCAAAATTGGAGTGTAGTGGACAGCAAAGAGGGTTACCTCAGATTACAACAGGATCTTGATCAGATGGGCCAATGTGCTGAGAAGTGGCAGATGGAGTTTAATTCAAATAAATACGAGGTGCTGCATTTTGGGAAAGCAAATCTTAGCAGGACTTATGGTAAGGTCCTAGGGAGTGTTGCTGAACAAAGAGACCTTGGAGTGCAGGTTCATAGCTCCCTGAAAGTGGAGTCGCAGGTAGATAGGATAGTGAAGAAGGCGTTTGGTATGCTTTCCTTTATTGGTCAGAGTATTGAGTACAGGAGTTGGGAGGTTATATTGCGGCTGTACAGAACATTGGTTAGGCCACTGTTGGAATATTGTGTGCAATTCTGGTCTCCTTCCTATCGGAAAGATGTTGTGAAACTTGAAAGGGTTCAGAAAAGATTTACAAGGATGTTTTCAGAGTTGGAGGATCTGAGCTACAGGGAGAGGCTGAACAGGCTGGGGCTGTTTTCCTGGAGGGTTGGAGGATGAGGGGTGACCTTACAGAGGTTTACAAAATTGAGGGGCATGGATAGGATAAATAGACAAAGTCTTTTCTCTGAGGTGGGGGAGTTCAGAAGATGGCATAGGTTTAGGGTGAAAGGGGAAAGATATAAAAGAGACCTAAAGGGCAACTTTTTCACACAGAGAGTGGTATGTGTATGGAATGAGCTGCCAGAGGATGTGGTGGAGGCTGGTACAATTGCAACATTTAAGAGGCATTTGGATGGGTATAGGAAGGGTTTGGAGGGATATGGGCCAGGTGCTGGCAGGTGGGACTAGATTGGGTATCTAGTCGACATGGATGGGTTGGACCGAAGGGTCTGTTTTCATGCTGTACATCTCTATGAGTCTATGACTCTATGACTCAGATTCTTGCTTCGAGAGTTTACAGTAGAATATTATGGGCATTACGTTGGATGGTATCAGTTATACTGAGTTTGATGGCATAGCGGTTGGTTAAGATTCTTGAATTTGCAGGTTAATTGAAATTCTTTATGACTTGGTTCTTTCAATCATGATTGGTTGGCACAATTCAGAGTGAGAGAGTTGCTTTCCCTTTATTTGCATTGTAGGAGTGTTTAATGGCTATTCCCAATCTGGGAACTTCATCACATTAATTTGTACATGGCACAACAGATCACTAACAGGCACAGGGCAGGGGTAATGTTTGGTTTTAATCCTGCATTTTTTCATATACACTGTCTCATAAGATGGTTACCTAGTAAGAGGGGAGTGGGTAGTTAGTCTCTGTGACTGTACCATGGGTTTAAGAAGTGTATTTTGCTTTTTTTTTTCTGTGAAGACAGGTTGAGATAGCAGTACCGAGCAGTCTGCTCAAAGCCAATAGAGTAAGCAGCTTGTGAGGTCTTGGAGCTATTTTTTAAAAGTTAGAACATTAGAAGCAGCCTGAATGGGTGGGGGTGTGCTCCCACAGAGCCAGCTTTCTGCAGTTGCTGGTGTCTTGAAGCTGGATATGGAGGTTCTTATTCCTTTCTCTGTTACAGCTAAAAGCTGAGGTTCTCTTCCTGCTGCAAGAATTGCACAGGAGACAGTCTATTTTATTGAACTTCCCTCTGCCAAGAGTGTGTTTACAGAATGATACCATACTGGACCAGTTCATTAGTAGCAGCTATCATATAAGTTTGTGGATGAGTGCCAAAAATTCTATCAACAGACACATCGAACTAGACCCTATATACCTGCCACTGCAGCGGACAGCAACTGACAACCGGAAGGGGCAGATTCAAACCAGTATAAATGCCAGAGGAATCAGCACAGAAGCGCTTCACAGGAGGCTCCCAAGCATTGAAGATGTCACCTAGAAAGGGGATGAAACGTTTGCAACAAAAACTCCCAGCTCGGCGAACAGAACCACAACAACGAGCACCCGAGCTACAAATCTTCTCACAAACTTTGAGCTATCATATAAATTAAACATTTCAATAGCTACAGTTAAGCCAATTCTTTTCTTTTCTTTTTATTATGTCTTTATTTTAACTGTAGTGTAAAAGTAAATTGTTCTTTTGCTTGAAGGGTGAGTAGTTTGACCAATCAAATTGCATCTGGAATGCCACACCTTAAACTTACCTTTAAACTAAGAAAAGGTGAGTGTCCAGGCTATCTTCTGAATATGTTTTGAGGGGGTTTGGTCTGGTCCATCACATCTCCCATTATCATTTGGAGTCTCTATTCAAAGTCTCCCCACGCTGCACAGGTACAACATTCTATAGGCCCACGCAGATTCTTCCGGACAGTCATTGAATTTACATCCACAATCACGTTTGACCAGAGAAGTCCTCATTTGGAAAAAAAACACATTTGAATGAACAATCCGAGTCATTTGCATATTTTTAAAGTTCTATTGTTTTTGGAATCGTACCCAGTTTCGGAACAAGAAGCATAAATTACATTATTATTATTCTCTCATTTAGTAACTCATAAAGTCACTGCTTTCTTAACTCACAAAAGCTTGGTTAAAATTGACCCCATCTTTAAAAACATGAATGCATTTCATCTGGAAAAAAAGGTACCTACAAAGGGGAGGGTTTTTTTAGAGTCATAGAGATGTACAGCATGGACACAGACCCTTCGGTCCAACCTATCCATGCTGACCAGATATCCCAACCCAATCTAGTCCCAGCTGCCAACTCCCAGCCCATATCCCTCTAAACCCTTCCTATTCATATACCCATCCAAATGCCTCTTAAATGTTGCAATTGTACCAGCCTCCGCCACATCCTCTGGCAGCTCATTCCATACTCATACCATCCTCTATATGAAAAAGTTGCCCCTTAGGTCTCTTTTATATCTTTCTCCTCTCATCGTAAACCTATGCCTTCTAATTCTGGACTCCCTGACCCCAGGGAAAAGACTTTGCCTATTTACCCTATCCATGCTCCTCATAATTTTGTAAACCTCTTTAAAGTCACCCCTCAGCCTCTGACGCTCCAGGGAAAACAGCCCCAGCCTGTTCAGCCTCTCCCTGTAGCTTAAATCCTCTAACCCTGGCAACATCCTTGTAAATCTTTTCTGAGCCCTTTCAAGTTTCATAACATCTTTCCAGGAAGGAGACCAGAATTGCATGCAATATTCCAACAGCGGCCGAACCAATGTTTTCAAAATAAATTAATCTTATACCAAATACGAGGGTGGATGAACAAAGGAGAGCCAGGGCACCTCTTCTCAACCGGGAGCTGAATGATTTGGAATATCGTGCCTGGAGCTGTAATGAGGCTGTCACTGGCCAGGCCAGCTTTTATTGCCTATCCGAGAAGGCAGGAGAAAGTGGGAACTGAAGATGCTGGAGATCAGAGTCGGGAGTGTGGTGCTGGAAAAGCACAGCGGGTCAGGCAGCATTTGACTTTGGGGTTCTGATCCATCATCATGATACTAGAGGTGTCTTATCTTTGTGGGCATATTATCTCCTGAGATAATTTACCTCCTCCGGTATTTTCCATCCTGGAATATCCTGTCTTTCTGATGATCTTATCACTGGATGCTTTAGATCTTGAGATAGTTTAACTTCCAGACTTTATTTCACTGCTACTAGCCAAATTCCCAGCAAATGTCTTCTGCAATGGATGCAAGTTTGGGTGCGATAATGGGATTGAATACTTGCTGCTGCTGCCAATGTATTTACTTTGTACGTCTGGTTCTATGTGAAGCCCCTGATTCTGAAAGCTTGAAGCAGCTTTTTCCTCAGATCGTTATAGATGCAGATAACATTTCCATCTCGGATTCTCCAGTTCAGTTCACTTGATTGATCAGGAGATTCTTGATTCTCAAAGAACAGTAAAGCAATTAATTTTATTGTATTGGAGGGAAGACTGAAATAAGGGGAAGCTGCGGTGCAACAGAATTCCTGTTGAGAGACATCGTCATTTTCTAAATGTCAACCTAATACAGAGGTTGACCTCTGGTTGACATTCAACCCTTTCCCCACAATTTGCATGTCAGATCAGAATGCAATGAATGTTTGGGGATAGAAATAGGAGCTGAAAATGCGCCTTGGATGCTGCCTGACCTGCTGCGCTTTTCCAGCAACACATTTTCAGCTCTGATCTCCAGCATCTGCAGTCTTCACTTTCTCTCCGGAAAGAAATAGGAACTGATATTACACAGGAGGTTGTTTACATTGTCCTCAATGAAGCACTGTGCAACCAAGAAAAGAGTTCTCACAAGTGGCATTGTCAGCAGAATTGGATGCCAAGGTCAAAACACTGCATTTTGGAAGAGTGATGGGGCATTTTAACTTACATCAATTACTTATGTCAGCAGAACTCAATCAATTTATTGGATGGAAAGAACTTGCATTGAAGCGCACAACCTCCCAAAGTGCTTTGCAGCAGGTGATGCCCTTTTAAGAAGAAAGTCACTGTTGTGAGGTAAGTAGCCAAATTGTCTACAGCAAACTTATCGCGCAGAGCAATGACGTTAACAATCCAATAATAAACACCAAGTGATGTTGGCTGACAGATATTGGTCAAAGGTGACCTCTGTTCTTATTGGAAATAGAATCATTTAATAGTTATTTTTGGACTGGCTGACAGCAGGCAGAATTCCAGTGAAACATCTGACTTGAAAGTCAGCACCACCATTAATACAGCACTTCCTCATAACTAGGCTCTTATCTCAGCCTCTGTTCAAGACTCTAGAGTGCAGGTCAAACCCAAAATCATTTGACTCAGAAGTGAGTGTGAAACCACTGAACAATTAGCTTAAGAGGGGTGTGTGGGCTGATTTAAGTTTGTATTCTGGTTATTTTTTGTCGTGGTTATTCCCCTAATTTTTCCCCTTTCTTTTTCATCCTCCTCCCAGAACAAGGATGAAGCAGGTTGTATGCAGGGGAGATATGATCCACTTGGTCGGATCACTACCTCGGAAGCAGTGTCAGGTGACTGGCCCTGAAATGTCAGCATTCAGAACGTACTGATGTAACTGATTCTTCCAGATACATCCAAAGGCACTTCATGTACAGTTACGTAGAAGGTATTGAACATAGGCAGCCTGTTGGATCCAAATGTTCTGTGCCCATCACTGTGGTGCTCACTGATTACTGAAGGCACAGATAATCTCTTTTCTTTTCTCCAATTAACATCCCTTTAAATGCATCCATGCTAATTGCTCTGCCACTCCATATAATAATAAGTGTCACCTTCTCACCTCTGTCAAGGTTTCTCCTGAACTTCTTATTGGATTTATTAATGGGAGCTGTTGCGGGTTTCCAGTCTTTAGTTTTAGGTTCCATACAAGTGGAACGATTTTCTCTAAGCCTATCATTTCAAACCCCTTTATAAGCTCATTATTTGGTCATGTGTTGGCATTCGTTTTTCTGGAGAAAATAGCTATTCAGTCTGTCCTATGAGCTACATATTATCTCCCAGTTTGTTGTCCTTGCACTATCTCCAGAGTTTCTATATTTTTGCTGAGATGGAGGCCAAAACTATGCACTCTCTCTGGCTGTCTTATCAAGTTGCTCTCTTTGTTTAATATTTTCCTGCTATTTCCTTCAGAAATCAATTCCCACTGTTATGAACGTGCCCCTCTACCACTCCCCAACAGATCCTTGCCCATTTTCCACTACAGCAGAATCTGAAGAATATCCAGGATAATGAAACAGAGTTCTCCTCTTATTCACGGTATTGGTTGATATAAGGGCGTTAACAGGAGACTGGAAGAAATTAGAGTGATGGATAGTTCAGCATTTAGCCACAGAGACAGAGAGATTTTGGACTTCATCTACAGGGCACCAGTTCCAAAAGGTGCCACTCCTCCAATGCTGCAAGAAAAATTATGTTTCATTATGGGCATCGGCAAAAATGCCACATTTATTGCCCATCACCAATTGCACTTCAGAAGATGGTGGTCATTTTGGTTCACTTTGGAGCAAGTGCATCATGGGACAGAAAAGAAAGGGAGTGTTTTGAATCACATGGTTTAATGCCACAGTGTGGATCTGGACTTAAGATAGACTAGTCAAGGGAAAAATAACGTCAAGAACTGTCATCAGGCTTGGACTTAAAGTATCGTCATTGATTATAAAACTCTGGTTTACAGTCATAAATAAATTTATCTTCTTCCTAGTGCTCGTGTATAGACGCTCATGCAAGCCTTCCAGTCTGGATTGGAAGAACACCAGACATCAACAAAGAGAGTTCTAAGTCCCATAATGTTTTACTGGGCAATGTGCAACTCACACATCATAAAGTTGCTCCAGAGCCCCACAAATGAAAGGGGTCACCCCACTGCCCGCCAACCTCCCACCCGCCCCCCCCCCCCCCACCCCACCCCCATCCCATTACAGACAATGATTAAGGTGTGAGCCAACAGTCAAATGAGTTCCGAGATGACTTGGACTGCCAGAGCATTCAGGGATTAGGTGGAATGCAATTTGTTAAGAGCATTCAGGAAAGCTTCTTCAAGCAGTATATAAAGGGTCATACTCGGGAAAGGCCAAAGGCAGGACAGGTCATGGAGTTGACAGTGGGGGAGCACTTTGGGACCAGTGACCATAGTTCTATTAATTTTTAAATAGTTATGGAGAGGAATAAAATTGGTCCGCAGGCTCAAGTTCTAAATTGGGACAACGCAAATTTTGGGACAAGAGCTTACAGGGGTTGATTGGAGTAGTTTGTTTGCAGGCAAAGAGACCTCCTTCAAGTGGGAGACTTTTAAATGTGAGATAGCTAGAGTTCAAGGTTTGTATGTTCTTGTGAGGGTGAAGGGCAAGGTTTGCAGGAATAGGGAACCGTATTGAGGCTTTGACCAGAAAAAAAGAGGAGGCGTGGCTCAGGTACAGGAAACTGGGATTAAGGGAATCCCTGGAGATATGCAGGGGATACAGTTTCTAGATGTAGGTTTGCTCACTGAGCTGAAGGTTTGTTTTCAGACATTTCATCACCATATTAGGTGACATCACCAGTGAGCCTCTGGTGAAGCACTGATGTTATGACCCGCTTTCTGTTTATGTGCTTAGGTTTCCTTGGGTGGTTGATGTCATTTCCTGTTCTTTTTCTCAGAAGGTGGTAAATGGGGTCCAAGTTGATGTGTTTGTTGATAGAGTTCCAGTTAGAATGTCATTTTTCCAGGAATTCCTGTGCATGTATCTGTTTGACTTGGCCAAGTATGGATGTGTTGTCTCAGTCGAAGTGGTGTCCTTCCTCATCCATATGTAAGGATATTAGTGAGAGTAGGTCATGTCTTTTAGTGGCCAGTTGATGTTCATGCATCCTGGTGATTAGTTTTCTGCCTGTTTGTCCAATGAAGTATTTGTTAACGTTCTTTCAAGGTATTTGGCAAATGACGTTTGTTTTGCTTGTTGTCTGTATAGGTTTGTACCTGTAGATCTATACGAGAATTCTTAGAAGCATGGCATTCCAACCGGAACTCTATCAATAAACACATTGACTTGGATCCCATTTACCACCCTTGGAGAAAAAGAACAGGAAATGACATCCCCACAGAAAGTGGCGGCACGGTGGTTAGCACTGCTGCCTCACAGCACCAGGGACCCAGGTTCAATTCTCACCTCGGGCAACTGTCTGTGTGGAGTTTGCACATTCTCCCCGAGTGTGCGTGGGTTTCCTTCAGGTGCTCCGGTTTCCTCCCACAATCCAAAGATGTGCAGGTTAGGTGGATTGACCATACTAAGTTGCCCTTACTGTTAGGTGCATTAATCAGGGATGAATGTAAGGGAATGGGTCTGGATGGCTTGCTCTTCGGAGGGTCAGTGTGGAATTGTTGGGCCGAAGGGCCTGTTTCCACACTGTAGAGAATCTGAGAATCTGTAAAGTAATGTCACCACAGAAAATTACATCACAAAATCCAAAGAAACCTAAATAAATAAATAAAAAGTGGGCCATACCACCACTGCTTCATCCGGAGGCTTACTGGTAATGTTTCCTTGTATGGTGATAAAATGTCTGAAAACAAATCTTCCAGCTGACCAAGCAAACTTACATCTAGAAACACAACTTGAGCTACAAATCTTCTCCAAACTCACTACGGAATACAGGTGTTTACTGAAGAAGGAAATCGGGAAGGCGAAAAGGGGGCATGACATAGCCTTGGCTGAGAAGATTAGGGTGAATCCAAAGAGGTACTTTAAACATATTAAAGGAAAAGGAATAGCTAGAGAGAGAATTTGGCCCCTCAAGGACCAAAGTGGACATGTGTCCGTAGAACCACAGGAGATGGGCAAGGTTCTCAATGACTATTGCTCCTCTGTCTTTACCATGGAGAAAGACATGAAAATTTGGGAACTTGGGGAAGTTAATGATAGGGATAGTCTGTATCAGGTAGCTGTGCAGCAGGATCATAAGACACAGCTATAAATTCTGTGTCTTATGATCCTGCTCCACAGCTACCTGATGAAGGAGCAGTGCTCTGAAAGCTAAAGCTAGTGCTTCCAACTAAACCTGTTAGACTATAACCTGGTGTTGTGTGATTTTTAACTTTGTCCACCCCAGTCCAACACCAGCACCTCCACGTCATGCATGGCACATGGATAAGGAGCAAATGTTAGATGTATTAGAATGTATGAAGATGGATGAATCTCCTGCTCCTGACCAGATATATCCAAGAACCCTGCAAGAGGTTAAAGAAGAAATTTCAGGACCCTGGCTGATATTTTTGCATCATTGCTAGCCATGAGTGAGGTCCTGGAAGACTGGAAGGTAGCAAATGTTGTGCCCTTATTCAAGAAAGGTTGCAAAGATAAGCCTGGGAACTATACACCAATAAGCTGAACATCTGTGGTGGGCAAGTTACTTGAGAAGATTCTGAGGGATAAGATATACATGTATTTGGAAAGACAGTGTTTGATTAGGAGTACTCGGCACGGTTTTGTGAGTAGGAAATCATGTCTCACAAATTTGTTAGAGCTCTTTGATGAAGTGACCAGAAAGGTTGACGAGGGCAAGGTGGTAGATGTAGTCTACATGCATTTCAGTAAGGCCTTTGATAAGGTTCCACATGATAGGCTGCTCTGGAAGGTTAGATTGCATGGAATCCAGGGCGAGCTGGTAAATTGGATGCACAATTGGCTTGATGGTAGGAAGCAGAGGGTAATAGTGGAAGGAGGCTTGTCAGACTGGAGGCCTGTGATTAGTGGAGTGCGTTGGGGTTCAGTGCTGGGCACATTACTGTTTGTTATATGTATCAATGATTTGGATGAGAACATACAAGGCTTCATTAGTACGTTTGCAGATGACACTAAAATAGGTGGCATCGTGGACAGTGAGGAAGGTTGTCAGAAATTGCAGCAGGACCATGACCAGCTGGGGAAGTAGGCCGAGCAATGGCAAATGGAGTTTGTATAAAAAAGTGTGCGATCTTACATTTTGGAAAGTCAAATTAAGGTAGGAGTTTCAGGGTGAATGGTAGAGCCTTAAGGAGTGTAGTGGAACAGAGGGACCTTAGAGTTCAGGTTCACAGTTCTCTGAAAGTGGAGTTACAGGTAGACAGGTCAGCGAAGAAGGCTTTTGGCACACGGGCCTTCATCAGTCAGGGCATTGAGAATAGAAGTGGGGAAGTTATACAGGACCTTGGTAAGGCTGCACTGGAGTATTGTGTTCAGTTTTGGTCACCTTGTAATAGGAAGAGTGCAGAAGAAATTTACAAGGATGTTGCCTGGACTCAATGGTCTGAGTTATAGGGAGATGTTGGACAAGCTAGGTTTTTTACTTTAGAGCTTGGAAGACTGAGAGGGATACTTATAGAAGTGCATCAGATCATGAGAGGCATGAATAGAGTGAATGCACTCAGTCTTTTCCCCAGGGTTGGGGAATTGAGGACTAGGGGGCATCAGTTTAAGGTTAGAGGGGAAAAAATAAAAGGGAACCTGACAGGCAACTTCTTTTACACAGATGGTGGGATGCATACGGAATGAGCTGCCTCTGGAAGTGGCTGAGACAGGTACATTAACTAAATTTAAAAGGCGTCTGGACAAATACATGGATAGGAGAGGTTAGAAAAATATGGGCCAAGTGCAGGGAAATGGGGTTAGCGTGGATAGATATTTTCGTTGACATGGACCAGTTTGAGCTATAGGGCCTGTCTCTGTGTTTTGGGACTCCATGATTCTATAACTTTTTAAACATTCACTGGATATTTACTCCTTACCTTGTACTCCCTCCAAGTCAAGTCACAAAATCATAGAGTCTTAGAGATGTACAGCATGGAAACAGACCCTTCAGTCCAACCTGTCCATGCTGACCAGATATCCCAACCCAATCTAGTCCCACCTGCCAGCGCCTGGCCCATATCCCTCCAAACCCTTCCTATTCATATACCCATCCAAATGGCTTTACAATGTTGCAATTGTACCAGCCTCCACCACTTCCTCTGGCAGCTCATTCCATACATGTATCACCCTTTCCGTGAAAAAGTTGCCCCTTAGGTCTCTTTTATATCTTTCCCCACTCACCCTAAACCTATGCCTTCTAGTTCTGGACTCTCCTACCCCAGGGAAAAGACTTCGTCTTTTTATCCTATTCATGCCCCTCGTGATTTTGTAAACCTCTATAAAGTCACCCCTCAGCCTCCAACTCTCCAGGGAAAACAGCCCCAACCTGTTCAGCGTCTCCCTATAGCTCAAATCCTCCAACCCTGGCAACACCCTTGTAAATCTTTTCTGAAGTTTCACAACATCTTTCCGATAGAAAGGAGACCAGAATTGTACGCAATATTCCAACAGTGGCCTAACCAATGTCCTGTACAGCTGCAACATGACCTCCCAACTCCTGTACTCAATACTCTGACCAATAAAGGAAAGCATACCAAACGCCTTCTTCACTATCCTATCTACCTGCAACTCCACTTTCAAGGAGCTATGAATCTGCACTCCAAGGTCTCTTTGTTCAGAAACACTCCCCAGGACTTTACCATTAAGTGTATAAGTCCTGCTCTGATTTGCCTTCCTAATATGCAGCACCTCACATTTATCTAAATTAAACTCCATCTCACTTCCCAACCCATTGGCCCATCTGGTCAAGATCCCGTTGTAATCTGAGGTAACCCTCTTCACTGTCCACTACACCTCCAATTTTGATGTCATCTACAAACTTACTAACTATACTTTTTATGCTCACATCCAGATCATTTATATAAATGATCAAAAGTAGTGGACCCACTACCGCTCCTTGTGGCATTCCACTGGTCACAGGCCCCCAGTCTGAAAAACAACCCTCCACTACCACCCTCTGTCTTCTACCTTTGAGCCAGTTCTGTATCCAAATGGCTAGTTCTCCCTGTACTCTGTGAGATCTAACCTTGCTAACCAATCTCCCATGGGGAACCTTGTTGAACGCCTTACTGAAGTCCATATAGATCACATCCACCATTCTGCCCTCATCAATCCTCTTTGTTACATCTTCAAAAAACTCAATCAAGTTTGTGAAACATGATTTCCCAAGCACAAAGCCATGTTGACTATCCCTAATCAGTCCTTGCCTTTCCAAATACATGTACCTCAGGATTCCCTCCAACAACTTGCCCACCACTGACATCAGGCTAGCTGGTCAATAGTTCCCTGGCTTGTCCTTACCACTCTTCTTAAACAGTGGCACCACTTTAGCCAACCTCCAGTCTTCCGGCACCTGACCTGTGACTATCAATGATACAAATATTACCGCAAGAGGCCCAGCAATCACTTCTCTAGCTTCCCACAAGTTCTCGGGTACACCTGATCAGGTCCTGGGGATTTATCCACTTTTATGCGTTTCAATACATCCAGCACTTCCTCCTCTGTTATATGTACATTTTTCAAGATGTCACTATCTATGTCCCTACATTCTACATCTTTCATGTCCTTTTCCACAGTAAATACTGATGCAAAATACTCCTTTAGTATCTCCCCCATCTACTGTGGTTCCATAAGGCCGCCTTGCTGATCTTTGAGGGGCCCTATTCTCTCCCTAGTTACCCTTTTGTCCTTAATGTATTTGTAAAATCCCTTTGGATTCTCCTTAACTCTATTTACCAAAGCTATCTCATGTCCCTCCTGATTTCCCACTTAAGTATACTCCTACTGCCTTTATACTCTTCTAAGGATTCAATCGATCTATCCTGTCTATACCTGACATATGTTTCCTTCTTTTTCTTAACCAAACCCTCAAATTCTTTAGTCATCCAGCATTCCCTATACCTACCAGCCTTCTCTTTCACCCTAGCGTGAGATCTCCTGTTACCTCATTTCTGAAGGCTTCCCATTTTCCAGCCATCCTTTTACCTGCAAACATCTGCGCCCAATTAACTGAAAAGGTGGGGAATGGTGCCGGTGTAACTACAGAAGATGGACTGTTCTATATAGCCAACAAAGAGACAGGCACAGCTGGGGCTCATGCGGGTGCCCATGGTTACCCCTATCGTCTGGAGGAAGTGGGAGGACTCGAAGGAGAATTGTTGAGGATGAGGACCAGTTCAGCCAAATGAATGAGAGTGCAGTGGAAGGGTACTGGTGGGGATGTCGGGAGAGGAAGAAACGGAGGGCTTGGAGGCCCTACTCATGGCAGATGGAGGTGTAGAGGGACTGGATGTCCATGGTGAAGATGAGGGGTTTGGGGCTGGGGAAACAAATGTCTTGGAGGAGGTGGAGGGTGTGGGTGGTATCTCAAATGTATGTTGGGAGTTCCTGGACCGGGGGGATAGGACAATGTCAAGGTAGGTGGAGATGAATTCAGTGGGACAGGAGCAGGCTGAGACAATGGGTCAGCCGGGGTGGTCATGCTTGTGAATCTTGGGTAGGAGGTAGAATCAAGCGGTGCAGAGTTCCCGAACTATGAGGTTGGAAGCTGTGGGTGGGAAATCTCCAGAGGTGATGAAGTTGTGTATGGTCTGGGAGATGATGGTTTGGTGATGGGGCGGTGGGGTCATGGTTAAGGGGGCGGTAGGAGGAGGTGTCTTCGAGTTGTCACCTGGCTTCAGCGGTGTAGAGGTCAGTGTGCCAAACTACCACTGCACCCCCATTGTCTGCTGGTTTGATGATCTCCCAGACCATACACAACAAACCATCATCTCCCAGACCATACATCCTCCTCTCCGACCTATCACCTTTACCCCTTCCTCCATCCACCTATTGCACTCCTAGCTACCTTCCCCCCAGTCCCACTCTCTCCCATTCATCTTCCAGTCCCAAGGCTCCCTGCCTCATTCCTGATGAAGGACTCTTGACCAAAATGTCAATTTTCCTACTTTTCGGATGCTGCCTGACCTGCTGTGCATTTCCAGCTCCACTCTAATCTTAACTGTCAGTCCTGCATTGACTCCAGGGTGAGCTTGCCAATTGCATGCAAAATTGGCTTGATTTCAGGAGATAGACAGTGATGATGAAGATTGCTTTTTGGGCTGGAGGCCTGTAACCAGCGGTGTCCCACAGGGATCAGTACGGGGCCAACTTTTGTTAGACATGTTTATCAATGATTCAGGAGAAAATGAGGACTGCAGATGGTGGAGATGAGAGTCGAGGGTATGGTGCTGGAAACGCACAGCAGGTCAGGCAGCATCCGAGGAGCAGGAGAATCAACATTTCAAGCATAAACATTTTTGGCGGCACAGTGACTAAGTGGTTGGTACTGTTGCCTCACAGCGCCAGGGACCTGGGTTCAATTCCAGCCTTGGGCAACTGTCTGTATGGAGTTTACACATTCTCCTCATGTCTGCGTGGGTTTCCTCCGGGTGCTCCAGTTTCCTCCCACAGTCCAAAGATGTGCAGGTCAGGTGAATTGGCCATGCTAAATTGCCCGCAGTGTTAGGTGCAGGGGTAAATGTAGGGGGATGGGTCTGGATGGATTGCTCTTCGGAGGGTCGGTGTGGACTTGTTGGGGCAAAGGGATGGTTTCCATACTGTAGGTAATCTAATCTAATCTAATCTCATAAATTGATTCTCCTGCTCCTCAGATGCTGTCTGACCTGCTGTGCTTTTCCAGCACCAATCTCTTCATATAAATGATTTTGATGAGAATATAGAAGGCATGGTTAGTAGGCTAATGGACGACACCAAAGTTAGTGGGAAAGGGGATAGTAAAGAAGATCATCTAGGATTACAAAGACATCTTCATCAAATAGGTCAATGGACCGAAGACTGGCAGATGGAGTTTAATTTGGATAAATGTGAGATATTGCATTTTGATAAAACAAGCAAGGGCAGGGCTTATGCAGTTAAAAGTGTGGATAGTGTGGTAGTTGAGAGAGATATAGGGGGTTCAAGTTCATAGTTCTTTGAAGGTTGCATCACATATAGAAGGTGGTTAAGAAGTTGTGAGCACACTTTCCTTCATTGCTCAGATCTTTGAGTATTGGAGTTAGGACTTCGTGTTGAGGTTGTACAGGATGTAGGTGAGACTTCTTCTGGAGTACGGTTGCCCTCTTACAGGAAGGAGATTATTAAGCCAGAGATTCCGAAGGCATTAGCAGGATCTTGCCAGGAATGGAGGGTTTGAATTATAAGGAGAGGCTGGATAGACTGAGATTTTTTTCACTGTAGCGTAGGAGTTTTATGGATGACCATATAGAGTTTTATAAAGTAAAGAGAGGTAAGGATAAGGTGAATGATAGGTGTCTTTTCTCTTGAGTGGGGAGTTTCAAGACTAGGGGGTATATTTTTAAGGGGAGAGGCGAGAGATTTAAAAAAGACATGAGGGGCAATTTCTTTTACACACATGGAGTAATTCGTGTGTGGAATGAACTTCCAGTGAAGTTAGTGGATGTGGGTACAGTTACAATGATTGAAAAACATTTGGATGAATACATGAATAAGAAATGTTTAGAGGGATATGGACCAAGCGCAGTCTGGTTTGCTACAATACAGTGATGCTGTTTGCGCTCAAGTAAGTCAAACACGCTTTGTAAAATGCTTTATATGTTGTGAATGATGGGTACCGACTTGTGATCTGGGCAGCAATGTGGCTCAGTCATCATTCACAGCACCAGGAACTCAGGTTCAATTCCAGCCGTGGAGTTTACACGTTCTCCCTGCGTCTGTGTGAGTTTCCAGACAAAGTGTACAAGAATGGACAGGTTATGTGGATTGTCTGTGCTAAATTGGCCCCAAAGTATCCATGAATGTGCAGGTTAGGTGGATTGTCCGTGCTAAATATAGATGTAGGGTGGGTTTGAATGGGATGATCTTTGGAGGGACTCAATGGGCTAAATGGTCCATTTCACACTGTAGGGATTCAATGATTTATTTAAAAGACCAAGAAACATGTTTAACACAAGTTAGCCCTTGTAAGTCTCTATAATGTACCATTCAGGCAATATATAATGCAGCTAGCCTCTGCTGTTGAAGCATATGTTATCAGTGTCTTATTTATGCTCAAAAGCTGTGATGAGGCAGTAAAATGCAATTTGTCTTTCATTGATCCATTGTCTGTTTTACTACATGAAGGGATGTTGTTCTCACCTGATAAAGAAGTTACCAACCTTCCACTGATTTAGTTTTCAATGCCGTAGCTGTCTAAAATCTTAACTATGCTTAACATGTTTGCTATATTGATGAGGGCAGAGCAGTAGATGTGATCTACATGGACTTCAGTAAGGTGTTCAAGGTTCCCCATGGGAGACTGATTAACAAGGTTAGATCGCATGGAATACAGGGAGAACTAGCCATTTGGATACAGAACTGGCTCAAAGGTAGAACACAGAGGGTGGTGGTGGAGGGTTGTTTTTCAGACTGGAGGACTGTGACCACTGGAGTGCCACACGGATCGGTGCTGGGTTCCCTACTTTTTGTCATTTACATAAATGATTTGGACGTGAGCATAAGAGGTATACTTAGTAAGCTTGCAGATGACACCAAAATTGGAGGTGTAGTGGACAGTGAAGAGGGTTACCTCAGATTACAACAGGATCTTGACCAGATGGGCCAATGGGCTAAGAAGTGGCAGATGGAGTTTAATTCAGATAAATGCGAGGTGCCACATTTTGGGAAAGCAAATCTTAGCAGGACTTATACACTTAATGGTGAGGTCCTAGGGAGGATTGCTGAACAAAGAGACCTTGGAGTGCAGGTTCATAGCTCCTTGAAAGTGGAGTCACAGGTAGATAGGATATTGAAGAAGGAGTTTGGTATGCTTTCCATTATTGGTCAGAGTATTGAGTACAGGAGTTGGGAGGTCATGTTGCAGCTGTACAGGGCATTAGTTAGACCACTGTTGGAATACTGTGTGCAATTCTGGTCTCCTTCCTTTCAGAAAGATGTTGTGAAACTTGAAAGGGTTCAGAAAAGATTTACAAGTATGTTACCAGGGTTGGAGGATTTGAGCTATAGGGAGAGGCTGAACAGCCTGGGGCTGTTTTCCCTGGAGTGTCAGAGGCTGAGGGATGGCCTTATAGGAGTTGACAAAATTATGAGGGGCATGGATAGGTTAAATAGACAAAGTCTCTTCCCTGGGATCAGGGAGTCCAGAAGTAGAGGGCATAGGTTTAGGATGAGTGGGGAAAGATATAAAAGAGACCTAAGGGGCAACTTTTTCACGCATATGGTGGTACGTGTATGGAATGAGCTGCCAGAGGATGTGGTGGAGACTGGTACAATTGCAACATTTAAGAGGCTTTTGGATGGGTATCTGAATAGGAAGGGTTAGGAGGGATATGGGCCGGGTGCTGGCATGTGGGACTAGATTGGGTTGGGATATCTGGTCAGCATGGACAGGTTGGACCGAAGGGTCTGTTTCCATCCTGTACATCTCTATGACTCTAGATACCTTTTTTCTACAGGGGAAATACTATAAGCAGTGAATGTTGTTGCAAGGGCTGATTGTTCATAGGCACTTGCTGATTGTTAGCAACATGAATACAAAACTGGCTGAGGTACAGGCAACTTACCATCTTCTGAGCTGGACAAAGTTCACTTAGAGAAGTTCCCAGAGGTTGGGATCGGCATCCTTATTCATCCTGGTTTATATCAATGAGCTAGACCTTGACACGCATGGAAGAATTTCAAAGTTTGGGGATGACATCAAATTTGGAAGTGGTGTAATATGAGAAAGACAGGGCAGAATTGCAAAACAATATTGGCATATTGATGGAGTGGGTGGATATGTGAGAGATGAAGTTCATGCAGAGAAGTGTCGTGTGGTGTACTTTGTTACAAGGAACATGGAGATGCAGCATAAAATAAGGCTACTTTTTAAAAAGGCGTACAGAGTGACCTGGGTGAATGTGCGAACATGTTATTAAAGATGGAAGGATCGAGAGAGCTGTGAGTAAAGAAGAGAGCATGCTCGGCCTTACTAATAGGGGCAGAGTATAAGAGATGGTTCAACCTCACCAGGAGTGAAATGGATGGGGGAGAGACAGAGTGACAGAGAGAGACAGAGATACACAGAGAGACAGAGATACACAGAGAGACATAGAGCGGGAAAGAGAGATACAGAGAGACAAACAGTGAAGGAGAGACACATACACAGACAGAGTCGCAGAGAAAGAAAGAGAGTGTAAGAGAGAGAGAGACAGAAAGAGAGAGAGAGACAGAAAGAGAGAGAAACACAGAGAGAGAGAAAAACAGAGAGAGAGAGAGAGACAGAGAGACAGACAGAGAGAAAAACACAGAGAGAGACAGAGAGATAGAGAGAGAGAAACACACAGAGAGAAAAACACAGAGAGAGAAACAGAGAGAGAGAGATGGAGAGTGACGGAGAGAGACAGAGAGAGAGAAACACAGAGAAAGACAGAGAGAGAGAGAGAAACACAGAGAAAGACAGACAGAGAGAGAGAGACACACACACACACAATACAGGGACAGAGAAAGAGAAACGCAAAGAGATATAGAGAGAGAGACAGAGAGACAGCCAGAGAGAAAAACACAGAGAGAGACAGAGAGATAGAGAGAGAAACACACAGAGAGAAACAGAGAGAGAGAGATGGAGAGTGACGGAGAGAGACAGAGAGAGAGAAACACAGAGAAAGACAGACAGAGAGAGAGACACACACACACACACACAACACAGGGACAGAGAAAGAGAAACGCAAAGAGATATAGAGAGAGACAGAGAGACAGACAGAGAGAAAAATACAGAGAGAGACAGTGAGAGACAGAGAGAGAGAGACAGAGAGAGATAGAGAGAGAAAAACACAGAGAGAGAAAAACACAGAGAGAGAGAGTTGGAGAGTGACGGAGAGACAGATAGAGAGAGAGAAACACAGAGAGAGACACACACACAGGGATAGAGAAAGAGAAACACAAAGAAAGACAGAGAGAGACACACACAGAGACAGCGAAAGAGAAACACAGAGAGAGATAGAGAGACAGACAGAGAGAAAAACGCAAAGAGATACAGAGAGAGAGAAAGAGAGAGACAGAGGGAGAGAGAGACAGAGGGAGAGAGAGAGACAGAGAGAGAGATAGAGAGAGAGAGACACACAGAGTGACAGAGAGACAGAGATAAAAAACACAGAGACAGAGAGAGAGATAACCACAAAGAGATGGAGAGAGAGAAAAACAGAGAGAGAGACACACAGAGAGAGAGAGAGAACCACCGAGAGATGGAGAGAGAGAAAAACACAGAGAGAGAGAGAAAAACACAGAGAGAGACACAGAGAGAGAGAAACACAGAGACAGAGAGAGAAACACAGAGGAAATTAAAACGGAGACTGAGAGAGAGAGAGACATACACATACAGAGACAGAGAGAGAGAGAGACAGAGAGAATAGAGAGAGAGAGAGAGACAGGGAGAGACACACAAAGAGACAGAGAGAAAGACAGAGAGAGAACCACTGAGAGAGACAGTGAAAGACACAGAGATGGAGAGAGAGAGAAACACAGAATGAAAGAGAGAAACAGAGAAACACAAATACAGAGAGACCGAGACAGAGACACAGAGAGAGAGAAAAGCACAGAGAGAGCCAGAGATACACAAAGGCAGAGAGAGAGAGAGACAGACAGGGAGAGAAATAACAGAGAGAGACAGAGGGAGAGACAGAGAGAGAGAGAGAGAGAGAGAGACAAATGGCAATATGGCATCGCTATAGAATATCTGCATGCATCTCATTTTCCAAGATAGCTGAAGGAATTCCAAAGATTTGTGGATTGAAACTTGCAAAATGACTTTAAACAATAAGAGCAAAAGTGAGGACTGCAAATGTTGGAGATCAGAGTCGAAAGTGCGGTGCTGGAAAAGCACAGCAAGTCAGCTCTGATGAATGGCTTATGCCCAAAACATCGATTCTCCTGCTCCTCAGATGCAGCCTGACTTGCTGTGCTTTTTCCACGGTCTTGACTTTAAATAATGAGATACGATTATTTTTTAAGGAAGGACATTGGGCTGATTTTTCTGCATCTGAGGTATTAGATGGATACTGTGTGATTACATTAGTGCTCATTTTCTTTATCCAATTGCATTTTAATTAAGAAAACTTATTCCTTCAAAAAAGGTTGGCAAATGAAACATTGAACCTGTCATTTAAACCAAAGTAAAGGTTTCAGTAACTTCACTATTAGGGCACTTATACTTCAAATTGCAGTAATGGTTTCTATTAAGAAGGGCTTATGCTCGAAACGTCGAATTCTCTATTCCTGAGATGCTGCCTGGCCTGCTGTGCTTTGACCAGCAACACATTTGCAGCAGTAATGGTTTCTATTCCCAACTTTTCATTTTACAAAATATTTTCTTTAAGAGTGTACCTGAAAAGTTATTTTAATTTGCTGTTGTTAATTTTGTCAGTGTAAACAGTTCAGAATTTGTTATTTCACTGGTGGATGCCATAACCTTGCTCCTTAGCCTAGTGGTTGGGTGAACATGAGAACTTGTCTCTTTCCTTAAGGGATCTGGGTGGCCACTAATTGACCTCTATTTTGCGTGCTTGATTCAGATTTCTCCCCTTAGCTTCCTTTGGGTTTCTACTGTTCTTACTGCATCTTTAAAGACTCATTTCTTCTGTTGCTGACCTTTTGAGATTTGGTGCTCCAGGGGCTCCTTTGGAGGATCTTACTGTTCAGATGTTTTCTTCTCTACAGCCAATCAGCCCTGGGGCTGTTCTGACTGCCGAATGACCTTAAAGCTCTGCCGACAACTCTTGAGAAAAAAATGATTTCTAAAAATTCGTTTCTCCTAGTTTCTTGATTTACATTGCTGCCCTGATCTGTTTGACAGTAAATTCTGTAGCTGCCACCATCATTTATCATGTGGTTTGATGCCACATTAGGAGCTTGGAGTTAAGACAGCTTGATCAAAGGCAAAGCCAAAAGTGTCTTCAGTCTTTTAACTCAAAGTAACACCACTTATTATACATTCATACTGAATACTGCTGTACAAGGTGAAATCGATATGTCAGACTCTAGTATACAGTTGGTTATAGTTACATTAGGAAAGAACTAATCTATCTTCTTCATATGTTCACGTCCATGTGCTCTTCAGATACTGTCTCATTCTAGAGAGAGTGTTGCAGTCTGGTAGCCTTTATCCACAGGCTCCAGTATACTCTGCCTCTGTGCATTTACACTCTGCCATGTAGCTCTGGGACACCATTGATCCAGGGTCATGAAGCCCTTACATAGAAGGGAGCGCTACAGTTTAAACTTGTGACAATGAAGGAACAATGATATAATTCACCCAGATCTTCAGGTAGTTGTCCACCAAGATGGACTTGGGGATACACAACAATGCAGAGTGGCCAAGCAGAAGCTGATAGCCAAGTTCAGTATCCATGAGGACAGCCTCAACCGAGTCCTTGGGTTCATCTCACACTACAAGTGATCCCACTGCACTATACACTCTCAGACACAGACTCACACACAAACACACATACACACACACTCTTACATGCTCACACACTCTTACACACTCATGTTGATCCTCTCTGAGGCATACACACATACATCCCCCACACTCACACCTATGCACACACCCTCTCACAGGCATATACTCCATCGCATTCATGCACACACTCTACCAAGCACGTGCCCACACTCTCACACTCTCTTCCTCTCTCCCAAACACATACACACACACTCTAACTCTCTCTCTCCCTCACATGTATGCATATACTCATATAATTCTATGGGGTGAATTTGCATTTGCAGAATTGTATTTAAAGATACATTCTATTTTGTTCAGAAAGCACACAATCTGTAGGCAGTCAATATTCTTTATAAAATATGATATTTTATAACTTCCTGCTTTGGAAATAGAACCAATTTGAATCAAGGTTGGGATACAGACAGACTCTAACCTCACACCTTTAATGCATTGTATGAGCTGAGATGTCACCTTGTTTTATAAAACCTTAAGTTATCTCAGGAATGTGACTTGAAAGAAGTTCTGAGATTTACATATTAATGAAACAAAACCTCTAACACATTCTAAAAGGTGAAAGACTTAAACAGCAATCTAAGTTTGTTCAATATATCATATCAGCCTCATGCATGACACTGATCTTTTGCTCTAAATTCTGTGCCTTATGATCCTGCCCCATTAGCTACCTGATGAAAGAGCAGCACTCTGAAATCTAATGCTTCCAAATAAACCTGTCGGACTGTAACCTGGTGTTGTGTGATTTTTAACTTTGTCCACCCCAGTCCAACTCCGACATCTCCACATCTTGTCCTTCCAGGTGGTACAGGTCACCAGCATGGAGCGTGCTGTTGCAGGAGGGTTTTGCAGTTTGGTAAAACAAACAAAGGCAAGATTCACGCAATTAAAAGTAGGGCCTTGGGTCGAACATAGAAACCTAAGGGTTCAGGTGAAGTCATACAGTCATAGAGAAGTACAGAACGGAAACAGACTCTCCGGTCCAACTGTGCCGACCAGATATGCCAACCTAATCTAGTCCGATTTGCCAGCACTTGGCCCATATCCCTCCAAACCCTTCCTATCCATATACCCATCCAGATGCCTTTGAAATGTTGCAATTGTACCAGCCTCTACGACTTCCCGTGGCAGCTCATTGCATACACGCACCACCCTCTGCGTGAAAAAGTTACCCCTTACATTTTTTTTATATCTTTCCCCTCTCACCCTAAAACTAAATGCTCCAGTCCTGGAGAAGACTTTGTCTATTTACCCTATCCATATCCCTTATGATTTTATAAACCTCTATAAGGTCATCCCTCAGCCTCTGACGCTCCAGGGAAAACAGCCCCAGCCTATTCAGCCTCTCCGTATAGCTCAAGTAGGTACATAATACTTTGAAATTTGCATCACATATAGATAGGTTGGTTAAAAAGGTGTTTAGCATGCTTACCTTCATTACCCAGACCACAGGTGTAGGAATCGGGATGTCATGTTGAAGTTATACAGGGCTTTGCTGAGGCCTCTTCTGGAGTACGGTGTACAGTTCTGGTCACCCTGTTATAGGAAGGATATTATGAAGCTGGAATGGGTTCAGAAGAGATTTGCCGGAATGTTGCATGAATAATGGAGGGTTTGAATTATAAGGAGAACTGGAGAGGCTAGGAAGTTTTCACTGGAGCGTAGGAGGTTGAGGGGTGATTTTATAGAAGTATATAATATCGTGAGGGGCATAGATGAGGCGAATGTCAGCTGTCTTTTCCCTGGGGTGGGGGATTTCAAGATTAGGGGAGCATACTTTTAAGGTGAGAGGAGAAAGATTTGTAAAAGACATGAGGCAATTTTTTTTTAAAACACTGAGTGGCTTGTACGTAGAAAGAAGTGCCAGACATAGCAATGGATGCAGGTATAGTTACAACATTTAAGAGGCATTTGGTCAAGTACATGAATAAGAAATGTTTGGAGGGATATGTGCCAAATGCAGGCAGATGGAACTGGTTTAGCTTGGGAACACGGTTGGCATGGACCGGTTGGACCGGAGGAATGCTTTCCATGCTGTATAATGCACGGAGACCTGGTGAGTTGCTGCAGTGCGACTTGTGGATTGTGCACATTTCTGCCACTGTGAGGTGGTGGAGGGACCCAGTGGTTAAGGTGGAGGGTGTGAAGAGATATCAGTTAGGCAGGCTTTAATTCTTCAAAGTATGTCAACCTCCTTGGTGTTGTTGAAGCCGCAGTCATCTAGAAAGTGAAGTCTATTGCTTTAATGTAACACATATATTGTAATTACTGGAAAGGCTTCGGGGAGTCAAGTGTTGAGTCACATGCTGCAGAATTCCCAGCCTCTAATCTGTTATTATAATCACAACATTGCTGTGGCCTGCCCGAGAGAAGTGTCTGGCTTGATAGTGGATGATTCAGCAATGGTATGTCAATAGGGAGATGGTTAGATTCTCTCTTGTTTGGCATGGTCATTGACTGACATTTGTGCTCCTTATGTTACACACTCCTGGTTAGTCCATGCCTGAATGTTTTTTCCTGGTCTGTCTTTAACAGTGAATGGGCTGCTTCAATATTGAGGAGATGCAAATGGAAGTGAATATTCTGCAATCATTAACAAACATACCCGCTGTAGACTCACATGAAGGGAAGGTCATTGACAAAATTGCTGAAGGTGTTTGGGCCTGGGAGACAAGACTGAGGACCTTTAACAGTAATGATCTCAGCCTGAAAATCAAATCCATCTTCCTTTGACCTTGCTCTCCAGTGGAGAGACTCCCATTGACCTGAACTTTATTGAGGGCTTCTTAACATCACATTTATTCAAATTACTCCAGATTAATATTACGTTAAATACAGAATTTTGAAGCTAAACTCAGTCTTATCAATTTTAAATGTGAAAATCTCCTCAGTTCCTCCACTGTCAGATATTTCCCCAATCTGGCATCAGTCGCATGGATGCCTCTCTGCTGGGATCCATGCTGGACAATATCCCTTCTCCTTCCAGCCCCACTTAAAGGAAACCCCCATCACTGCACTGTGCATCAGCCTGCAACCTCTCACATTAAACAGGCTCCAAGCACACACATCCACTCTTACATGCACATACATACACATACTGACACACACACACACATACTGACACACACACACACATACTGACACACACACAAATGCACACACACACATGCTCACACATGCGTGCGCGCACACACACACACAAACAAACATGCACTCACACACACATTCTCTCACACACGCAGACACATAAATTCTCACACACAAGCACATATTCTCACACACACAAACTCACACACACACACACACTCACACATACAAACTGACATATATACTCACTCGCACATACTCACACACACTCACACACTCTCACACACTTCCACACACACACATGCACATACATGCACACTCACTCACACACACGTGCACACACACACTCATACACGCACTTGCTCACACACTCACACATACACACATATGCATACTCACACACACACACACGCACACACTCACTCACACGCACACACTCACACATACGCACTCACACACTCTCTCACACACACAAATTCACACACACACATACACATTCACACATGTGTGCACATACACACAAACACACACAGACACACAAACACACATACGCACACACGTATGCATTCACATACACACACTCTCACACTCACACTCCTACACACACAATCACTCACTCTCTCACACACACACACACTCACATTCACACACTCTCACACTCCCACACACATACAAATTCACACACACACAAACTCACATGCACGCACACGCACTCACACATTCTTACACACACACAAAGTCACACACTCACACGTACTTATACACACACACACACGCACACACTCACACACACTTCCACACACATGCACATAAACGTGCATACACACGCACACACATGCACACTCACTCACACACTCTCACACACACACTCATACACACACACATGCTCACACATTCACTCACACACTCACACATACACATACTCACACACACGTGCACACACTCACACATACTCTCACACACACACACACATACATACACGTTCACACACATGTGTGTGCAAATGGGTAGCAAGGTTAAAACAGAGTTAAGGAGAAACTGATTCTCCCAAAGGGTTTTGAATCTCTGGAATTCGCTACCCTAACTTGCGGTGGATGCTGGGACAGTGAGTATATTTAAGGAGGAGTTAGACAGATTTTTAATTGGTAATGGGTTGAAGGGATATGGGGGGGAGGCAGGAAAATCCTCCCCATATCAGCCATGATTGAATGGCAGAGCAGACCCCATGGGCTGATTGGCCTAATTGTGCTCCTATATCTCATGAACTAATGAACTTATGGACCTCAACTGCTTGCAATGACAGAGAAATCTATGGGCTCACCACTTTCTGGGTGAAGAAATTTCTCCTCAGCTCAGTCCGAAATGGCCTACCCCATATCCTTAAACTGTGACCCCTAGTTCTGGACTCCCCGATAACTAGGAATATGTTTCTTGTGGTTGCCTTGTTTAGTCCTGTTAGAATATTATGGGCTGGGATGAGCGTCCTCCCTCATTCTTCAAAATTCCAGTGACTAGAGTCCTAACCAAGTCAGCTTCCCTTCAAACATCAGTCCTGACATCCCAAGAATCAGTCTGGTAAGCTTTTGTCGTACTCCCTTACACAGCCAGAACACCCTTCCTCAGTGAGGTCTGAGGAGAGACATGATTGAGTTTATAAGATTGAGGGGGATGAACAGGGGGAATCGAAAGCAACTGTTTCCCTTGGTTTGGGGTTCAATCACAATAGGGCACAGTTTTAGGATAAGGGGGTTCAAAAGGAATTTGGGAATCCAGAAGGCATTGCCTGGGAAGATTGTGGAGGCTAGAAACATTACAACCTTTAAAGTAATATTTAAATGGGTACTTCAAATAGCATAACATTCAATGATATGGGACAAGGGCAGGAAAGTGGGATTAGCGCTTTTAGTGATGGTAATGTCAATGCAGATTTGTCAGACCAAAGGGCCTTTTTTGTGGTGTATGAATCTAGTAATCTATGGAAGGCCACCAAAACTGTACATAGTATGAAGGTGTGGTCTTACCAAGGCCCTGTACATTTGTAGCAAGACATCCCAGCTCCTGTAATTGAATCCTATCACTATGAAAGCCAATGTACAATTTGCTTTCTTAAGCAGCTTGAAGGACCCAGCCAACGATAATTACATTGGATCAAACACTTAGAGATCGGTCATGGATTGATTTCTGCTGGCTGTTCCATAACAATTATGGAAAGCACCAAACACTTGCGAAGTTGCGAAAGTCTAAAGGGAGTGGGATTGCAGAAGCTGCTGGATGTTACCTCACTTCATGCTTCTGCACATACTGTTTGCTTCCAGACATTGCAATTAAATCCTTTTGAATAGGGAAAGGGAATAGGGAATAATAGGGAATAGGGAAAGTGTACACAGAGGTTAAATAGACACGATAGAGGAAGGAGTGGAAAAGGAACTGAAAAGTAAAAAGGAAATACAGAACTGGCTTGAAGGTAAGGAGACAGAGGGTGATGGTGGAGGGTTGGTTTTCAGACTGGAGGTCTGTGACCAACGGTGTACCACAAGAGTAAGTGCTGGGTCCACTGCTTTTAGTAATTTATATAAATGATTTGGGTGTGAATATAGGTTAGTAAGTTTGCAGATGACACCAAAATTTGAGGCATAGTGGAGAGCGAAAAGGTTACAATGGGATCTTGATCAGATGGGCCGCTGGACCAAGGAGTGGCAGATGGAGTTTAATTTCGATAAATATGAGGTGCTGCATTGTGGAAAGACAAATCAGAGCAGGATTTATACACTTAATGGTAAGCTCCTGGGGAGTGTTTCTGAACACAAAGATCTTTGACTGCAGGTTCGTAGCTCCTTGAAAATGGAGTCGCAGTTAGAAGTGGTGATGAAGAAGGCATTTGGGCCTTTATTGATCAGTGCATTGAGTATCTGAGTTGGGAGGTCATATTGTGGCTGTTCAGGACATTGGTTAAGCTACTTTCGCAATACTGTGTTCAGTTCTGGTCTCCCTGGTATAGGAAAGATGTTGTGAAACTTGAAAGGATTCAAAAATGATTTACAAGGATGTTAGCAGATTGGAGGGTTTGAGCTACAGGGAGAGGTTGAACAGGCTGGGGCTGTTTCCCTGGAGCGTTGCAGGCTGAGGGGTGACCTTATAGAGGTTTACAAAATCATGAGGGGCATGGATAGGATAAATAGACAAAGTCTTTCCCAGGGAAGTAAGTCCAAAATTAGAGAGAATAGGTTTAAAGTGAGAGGGGAAACATTTAAAAGGGACCTAAGAAGCAACTTTTTTCACACACAGGGTGGTGCACGTATCGAATGAGCTGTCAGAGGAAGTGGTGGAGGCTAATACAATTACAGCATTTAAAAGGCATCTGGATGGGTATATGAATAGGAAAGGTTTGGCAAATGGGATATGTTTAAATTAGGCTGTCTAGGCTGGACTGAAGGGTTTGTTTCTTCGCTGTACAGCTCTATGACTCTATGAAAAGGGAAAGGGAGAAAGGAGGAGAAGATGGTGGGGTGTAGGATTCTCAGCAGATACTGTATCTACCCAGAAAGCAAAGCTCCTGCTTAAACCTCACGGAGCAACAACATCTGCGAGCAAAAAGAAAAGACAGAAATTGCTGGCAAAACATAGCAGTTCTGGCAGCTTCTGTGGGAAGAAAACAGCGCTAATGCTTTGAGTCTGGTGATTCTTCATCAGAACTGATAACCACTTGGAAAAAGTGGTGTTTACAGTGAAGGCAAAGTTGGGGGGGATATGTGGGGAAGGGGAGCCATAAGCAGAGAGGAGGAAATGGGGAGAGGGGCACACACAGACAGGCAAAGGGCTATGGACAGAAGGCTATGGCTAAGAGTAGGGCAGAGTGGGTGAGCTGGACTGAAAGCAACCCATATAATGTAATCATATGCCGGGAATACATGACGGTACTAAAAGCATGTCTCAACATGACTAGGTGTAGGGTTGGTAAGAAACATAGAAGGGTGCAATCAGGCTGTAGAGTTATTGGCTTTTATGTTGAGTTCGAGAGACTGTACGGTCCCCAAGCAGAAAATGAGATGTTGTTTCTCAAGTTTGTTCTGAGACTCACTGGAACACTGCAGCAGGCCTGAGACAGAAATGTTGACCAGGGAATATGCTGGTGCGTTAAAGCATCGGGCAACTGGGAGAGCATTTTGCCTTTGTGTAAGGACTTGCTCACTAAAATCTGGCAGCTTCCACCTCAGAGCGAGGTTATGAATATCTCTGATGGCTGTGAAAGTAACTTGCAGGATTAGATTATATTACCTACCGTATGGAAACAGGCCCTTCAGCCCAACAAGTCCACACCAACCCTCCAAAGAGCAACCCACCCAGACCTTTTCCCTTACATTTACCCCAATGGGCAATCTAGCATGGTCAATTCACCTGATCAGCACATCTTTGGATAGTAGGAGGAAACCCATGCAGGTATGGGAAGAACATGCAAACTCCACACAGTCGCCCGAGGTGGGAATTGAACCCAGGTCCCTGCCGCTGTGAGGCAGCAGTGCTAACCACTGAGCCACTGTGCTAATATGGATTTGGTTCTTTCCAGGCTGGAGTGAGCTATCTGCAACACCTCAGTTTGCATCCACTGTTAGTGAATGGAGATCAGTAACACATACGATTTGAGGAGAGCTGGCTTCACTATTGCCGGTGACCGGACACTGGGGAGTGTGTGCTGCTTTACTTCCCCAGTGCCATTCTTTTTCCAACTCTATTGGAAAGCAATTGCACTTCCCTCAACATCCAACTGGCGAGATCATAGGTCAAGATTCCTCCAGGCCGATGTAGGACAGGCATCTTCACACAGAGTCATGCCTTTGTTATGTAGCAGGTTACTGTGCTAACTTCATTTGAGATACCATTTGACAAAAAGAGTGGCATGTTTCCATTGATTCCAGTTCATGACATTCACAAACATGAGCAGCAGGCATATACAGAGACAGCTATGCTGCCAAACAATATGGGAGAGCAGACCATTGGCACATTGAACTAACACTCGAGTGCCTGAAGCACTGTGTACTTGACACAGCGGCCACTCAGATTCATGGTGGTTTCTTCAACTCTTGCATGTCCTCACCCATCGTGATGGGACAGCCCCTGCCACCAGCCAGATGAAGAACTGAGGTAAGATAAAGGAACTTACACATCCCCTTTCTGGCCAGGTTGCCCAGAAAGAACTAATCCATAAGTAATACCATTCACCACAAATACCATTCCTCATTGAATCACTCCTCCATTTCCTACTAGTAATTTTTTTTTCCCTTTTGTGTGTGTGCGGTTTTAGACACAGTGAGAGGCACGAGGTGTACGAATCTTTATTCAATTTCCACCACCAGGAAGATAGGAAAACACCCGAGTGGCCTGTGACAAGCAGTGGCCTTCACATGAAAGGGCAATGCTGTGTGATCAAACAGTGAAGGGAAGGGCAGGGACTAAATCAAAATAGAGTTGGAGGGGGGAAATAATGCACTCCACTCTCTGCGGCACCCAACTCTCCCTGAACAACTCCAGGGTGTTGGTGGCCACCGCGTGCTCCTTCTTCAAGGACATCTGGGCTCTAACGTAACCACGGAAGAGGGATAGGCAGTCGGCCCTAACAACCCCCTCCACGGCCCACTGCCTAGACCTGTTTATGGGTAGTTTGGCCAGGCCCAGGAGCAGACCCACGAGGAGGTCTTCAGACCTGCCCTCCATCCTCCTTACCGGGTGCCCGAAGATCAGGAGCGTGGGACTGAAGTGCAACCCAAAGCAGAGGAGGAGGTTTTTAAGAAAATCAAAAAGGGAGTGCAAATGCCCACACCTAATATACACATGGTCCACGGACTCCACAGCACCACAGAACAAGCAGTTGGGCTGGGAGTCCATGAACCACCGCAATCTGCGGTTGTAGGGAACCGCTGCGTGCAGCACCCTCCACCCCAGATCCCCGAGAGAAAGGGGGAGGACTCCTGCGTAGAGAGCCCTCCACTGGGGAAGTAATGTTTCTATTTAATGGCGAGGAATTCAATGCTAATTCCATGGAATGTCACAAGGGTGTGATTAGACTCTCTCATTGGCTGTAGTCATTGTGCTGCATCATTGAGCCAGAGATGGGTAGGTTCCCTGTTTAATTATACACCGTTTACTGCCAATTGAAATTGCTCAAACACAGAGACAGCCCATGTCCGTACATAGCAAGTCCTACACAAACATCCAGGCTTGGACTGATAAATGACAAGCAACATTCATATCGCACAAGTTCCAAACAACACATATCCCCGACAAGAGAGAATCTAATCAAATTCTATGTGACATTCCACAACACTACCAGTGCTGATGCCCTCAACATATAATTTCACTGACCAGAAACTAAACAGGCCCAGCCATGAATAGACTGTGATTACAAGAACAGGATCAGAAGCTGAGAATTCTACTGCTGAAGTAAAGAAAGTTGAGTGGAATACTCTCCACTTGTCTGGGTAGATACATCACCAGAAGCATGACACCATCATGGACAAAGAAGCCTTTTTGATTGGCACCCCATTCATCACCTTCGGTATTCACTTCTTCCACCACTGGCACAGAGTTGCAGCGGTGTGTACTAACTACAGGAGGTACTGCAGTAGATGAGCTGAATCTCCTTTGATGGCATCTTTCAAAGTCATAGAGTCCACCACTTAAAAATGTAAACGACAACAGGCACAGGGAACAGCATGACCTGTAAGTTACCAACCGAGCCACACCATCCTGACCTTGAGCAATATCACTGTCCCTTGGTCAAAACCCTGGAACTCCCTCACAGCACCCCTATCAGATGGGTTGCAATGGTTAAGGAAGTGCCTCACCATCGCCTCCTCCAGGACAGTTAATGATGAATAATAAATGCTGACCTTGCTAACAAAGTCACATTCCATGCAAGATAAGTAAAACCTTCCCTCAGTCCCTGCCCAATGTAGAATCAACTTGGCCACAACAAAGTCACTATAAGATAATCATCGCAAACCAAAATTGTAAGTGATATCATACTACAATGGATACAAGTATGTATGAATCACGCATTGGTATCCTCTTACTGCTTGGCTTTCAAATACCTTTGCCAGTCCTCATGACCCTGGATGTTGCCCGGGTTGAAGGATTTGAGCTATAGGAAGAGGTTGAATAGGCTGGGGCTGTTTTCCCTGAAGCGTCGGAGGCTGAAGGGTGACCTTATAGAGATTTATAAAATCATGAGGGGTATGGATTGGATAAATAGACAAAGTCTTTTCCCTGGGGTGGAGGAGTCCAGAACTAGAGAGCATAGGTTTAGGGTGAGAGGGGAAAGATATAAAAGAGACCTAAGGGGTAACGTTTTCACTCAGAGGATGGTATGTATATGGAATGAGCTGCCAGAGGAAGTGGTGGAGGCTGGTACAATTGCAATATTTAAAAGGCATCTGGATGGTATATGAATAGGAAGGGTTTGGAGGGATATAGGCCAGGTGCTGGCAGGTGGGACTAGATTGGGTTGGGATGGACAAGTTGGATCGAAGGATCAGTTTCTGTGCTGTACAACTCATGACTTTATAACTCTATGACTATTCCAGTGTGGACATTTGGACAAAATTACAACCAGGAGACTTATCTGACATCAGGCCTCACCATCTATGCATGGATGGCATCAACCTGGGCTGGCTAAAGTGGAATAAAGTGATAGCAGACTGTATGGCTGTCATCCTGAGATTGAGCTATGACACAAGTCGTGTCTTCCACAGGAGATAGTCACACTCTACCTCATGGTTGGATGGACAATGGCACCTGGGCACTAACACAGCTCTCACCTGCATCTCCACACAACTTCAACAGGGCAGGCACCACAGCCTGGTCACTGTGCCAGTTCGCAGACCGGACCAGGTGAGGGGAGCATCTGGGCTGGCGCCTACTGAAAGGAAAATGCCTGCTGTGAACCAAGCTCTCATCAAAATAAAATGAACCACTTTGACAGATGTAGCAGAGGAAATGGTAATCCCCAGTAGGAACGAGAGGCAGTGCAATACAGCTGTAAGGTTCATCAGTACAGATTCTGAAGGTGCTGCAGACCAGTTACCCACAACTCCTATTGGTGTCTGGCTTGACAAACTATTGCGAATACGCATGTGGGGAATAGGGAGAAATGAGAATTACACTCTTCCTAGTTTGGCAGCAATAGTAGGTAAAGTCTATTAACTGACTGCTGGGAGTGCCTGCAAGTCCCAACAAATAACTGTATCTTTGACCACAATCAGAGCCCTGTGAGGTGCCCCAGTAAAACCCTGACAGTGCATGGGTTGCTACCTTGGCTGCAGTAAAAGTAGCGGCAGCACCTCTCATCAGTTCTCCATCACAGTCAGGTCCACGCACTTGTGCATGGAGTCTATTGACATTGTCCAAGCTGGAGAGGAGGGGCTTCAAGCTCTGAAGAAAAGAAAGTCCTGTGCCAAGTCAGTCTAGCGTCTTGACATTATTTCTAATGGGCATTTCAAAGCTACCGAGAATTTCATTGCACATGATAGTAATCCTTGATTCCCCCTTTAAAGCACTCATTGGGATCCTCTGCAGCAGAATCCACATGGAGCCTCACTCGAGCAAGCTAGCTGCTGCCTGCAACCCACTCAGCTCACCAGGTGCATACCCTGTCTCTCACCTATTCTCGAAAATACAGTCAGGAGCTGAGCTGTTAGTCACAAGTGTGAAATCGATGGACATTGAAGTGTCTTTGTTATCCCTCGTGTCTCCTCTGCTGTTCCTGTACAGTCAGGTCAGACTGTACAGATTATTTGAAAAATAAAAAGGCACAATGCTAATGTTATTGCGGGAAGCAAAGAGGTCCGAACTTACACTGCCCCTGCAGCTCACAATTCAGAAGTGATTGCAGGAGGCAGGGGAAGACGGGGTGTGAGAAGGAAGATTCAGTGGGAGGATACCATCATCCTCAATAAGTGTCAGCCGCACCAATAAATTTTAATCTCAGCGATATTCCTTCCAGTAACACACCAAACAGCCACTACTGGCCCCTCAATGAGTAGTAGTGTACATGTACTCCTCCCTGAGGTATATGAGCAATGATCTTACAGTGTTATCACATAATTAAGGCTTTACAAGTTTAACCAGGTGCATTAGTTTAAATTAGGAGAGTAAGACTAACTCAAACTTTCAAAAAGGAAATTGTATTAATGACAAACATTTCTTCTGTAATAGTCATCATTGCAATACCAGCTTCTAGATGGAACATGGTGAACTTGCAATTCATCAAAAGCCCAGCGGATGCTCTTGGAGGGAGTGATTAGATTAGCTACAGTATGGAAACAGGCCCTTCAGCCCAACAAGTCCACACCAACCCTCTGAAGAGTAACCCACCCAGGCCCATTCCCCTACCCTATATTTACTGTTGACTAATGCACCTAACACTACAGAGCAATTTAGCACGGCCAATACACCTAACCTGCACATCTTTGGATTATGGGAGGAAACCGGAGGAAACCCACACAGACACGGGGAGAATGTACAAACTCCACACAGACAGTCACCTGAGGCTGGAATCAAACCTGGGTCCCTGGCGCTGTGAGGCAGCAGTGCTAACTACTGAACCACTGTGCCGAAAGTGGTGAAAGGAGGATTCAGAAGCCTCTGGGTGAGTAAATTCAGATGGATCAATTTGAAGATCTGGAAGAGTATTGACCTTGTTTTAAAAGCTCAGCATTCATCTAATTCTTGGATATTACAGATGCAGGATGGCTGCCACATCTGCTTGTTTAACAGCATATTCATCGCCAACGTCATTCAGCATGACATTTGATATAAATGCAAGAACTATTATTAGATGGATAAAGAAATTGAACATTGCATGGATCTCAGGTCAGATGCACTGCTAAGTGCAACGCCTACACAGAGGAAAACATGATCACTGAGGGAAGTAAGCAATTTCACAGATAATATACAGAGCCTAGGCTCAAAATGCTCTCTACATAGATTGTGCAAAAGGAACCACTATACGAAGGACAGCAACTATTGTGGTTTCTGTACAGCCTTTGTCAAAATATTTGCATATTTGAAGATGTGTCTCAATTTTGCATAAAGCATCTCACTGTGAGAATTCTTTGCCTCAATTACATTCTTGCTTGTCGTACTTAATTAGAAACTTTGGGTAGAATCTCACATCGAGACGCTGCTGACACAGCTGGCCGCCTGGCAAGTTTCCCGCGAGGCAATGGCAAGTTTCCAGTTACAAAGGGTTACTGCTCGTTGAACATCTTATCAATACCCAGATTGCCTCTGACAGTTGGCTTCTCATGTTACCAAATACGCCAAACAAGCTAGTCAGTCATTGAGAAAAACTCAGCAAGGAACTCCCAGCCCATTGCTACAGCTCACTACTTGCTCTGAACAATCTCCATTTTGCATCAGGACCAAAAGGCGACTCAGGGCACAATTGAAAGCACCAGCCGCGCGCACTCTCCCACTGATGGGTATTGGCTTCTGGCATTTGCCAGCCTCTCGCCACGGTCATGGCACCTCTCCAGTATATTTGCAAGCTGCTCAGGAAGCACAGACATGCATCACAGGGAACAGCAGCAGCTGCAAAAGGGACACTTTTGCACCTGAGCAGGGGCCCAGGTCATGGGTGGGACCAGGCTGCACCGCACATCAGCCCTCTCACTCAGTGCCTACCCACATGCTCACACCATCCAGGCCTTGCCATGATAAAGAGTGCAAGAGTAAAAAATGAGGTCTGCAGATGCTGGAGATCACAGCTGAAAATGTGTTGCTGGTTAAAGCACAGCAAGTTAGGCAGCATCTCAGGAATGTGCAAGAGTCAAAAAGGGTGGCATAGGCAAAGCACTGCCAGTCAGGCAGCATCAGAAGAAGGGGGGTGTTGGGGCTGCCGAGGAAGGGGGCAGAGGCACCAGCCTTTCCAGCATCACCATTTTTGACTCTGACTCTCCATCGTCTGCGGTCCTCACTTTCTCCTCGTTCATGAGTGCAGTCATATACCCAGGCAGCTTGCCTTGCCAGTCCTCAGACAGTCCAGCAGATGAACCCCCCGCACTGTCCCACTGAAGGGCTCAGCAGGTTGGGAACTCCCGCACTGTCCCAGTGAGGGGTTCAGCAGGTTGGGAACCCTGCACTGTCCCAGTGAGGGGCTCAGCAGACTGGGATCCCTGCATTGTCCCAGTGAGGTGGTCATCAGATTGGGAACCCTGCACTGTCCCAGTGAGGGGTTCAGCAGATTGGGAACCTCGCACTGTCCCAGTGAGGGGCTCAGCAGATTGGGAACCCCTGCACTGTCCCAGCGAGGGGCTCAGCAGGTTGTGAACCCCCGCACTGTCCCAGTGAGGTGGTCAGCAGATTGGGAACTCCCGCACTGTCCCAGTGAGGGGCTCAGCAGGTTGGGAACCCCCGCACTGTCCCAGTGAGGTGGTCAGCAGATTGGGAACTCCCGCACTGTCCCAGTGAGGGGCTCAGCAGGTTGGGAACCCCGCACTGTCCCAGTGAGGTGGTCAGCAGATTGGGAACTCCCGCACTGTCCCAGTGAGGGGCTCAGCAGACTGGGATCCCTGCACTGTCCCAGTGAGGTGGTCAACAGATTGGGAACCCCTGAACTGTCCCAGTGAGGGGTTCAGCAGATTGGGAACCCCTGCACTGTCCCAGTGAGGGGTTCAGCAAATTGGGAATCCCTGCACTGTCCCAGTGAGGGGTTCAGCAGATTGGGATCCCTGCACTGTCCCAGTGAGGGGTTCAGCAGATTGGGAATCCCTGCACTGTCCCAGTGAGGGACTCAGCGGATTGGGAACCCTGCACTGTCCTAGTGAGGGGCTCAGCAGATTGGGAACCCCGCACTGTCCCAGTGAGGGGCTCAGCAGATTGGGAACCCCACATTGTCCCAGTGAGGGGGTCAGCAGATTGGGAACCCCGCACTGTCCCAGTGAGGGGTTCAGCAGACTGGGAACCCCGCACTGTCCCAGTGAGGGGATCAGCAGATTGGGAACGCCGCAGTGACTTACACCAATATTCCAAGAGAGGGGACAGTGCCTGGGATGGTTGGTGCTACAGGAGGCAGTCTCATTGTTGCTTCCTCAAAGGGTGAAGTGGTGTTTTCTCAGGGAGCCAGACATTCCACCACGAAGGTGGAGGAGATGCTGGTGGTACCTGCAAGAGAAAAGAGAGACAGAGAGAGAGAAAACGTCAAAGCCAGTGGTTAGATGTAGTGCATAGAGAATGATGGCAGGGTTACTGAGAGAGAGTTGCAGTGGAATAAAGACCAGCATTTATCCAGTTAATGTGGCATGGATGTCTCGGCATTCCCACAGGTCCAATCCTGTTCTTCTCTTGCCAAGGGCCAGCTCTCTTTCCTCCTATGGGTGGTGAGAAGTAAAATGCCATGCACCTTTCCACCCATACAGGCTCTCCTTGAGCAGTCTGAGGACTTCATCTCTTGTACTAAGCGAAAATGGAGGAATTGAGTGAGATGAAAGTGGGTGGCAGTGCTGTTAGTACTAGTGGAGGTAAGCAAAAGGTGGTGAAGTGTCCCAGGCAGCTGAGTAGGCAGTACAGAGGAGTCAGGGTGAGGGTAAATGCTGCGGGCTATGGTGAGAGTAGCAGAGCATAAGCTTGGTAGGAGGACAGTAGCAGAGATAGAGAGCGAGTGTGAGATAACAGAGAGGAAAGATGTGGCTCTTTATGTGGCACAACATAGGTGATCATTCCTCCCCATCTCAGAAACAGCACTGACCCTTGTCCAGACTGCTAGCGTCTGGCTTTTTAAAAGTAACATGGATGCAAGGATACTGATCTATTAGTGGGTGTTGCTGAATGGCAAGTCATTCCAGGGACATCGCGTGGCATTTGAGAATGGAATCTGAGAAAGGATACCATCGGGGTGGGATATATAGTTAAACAAGGTAAGTTGAGGTAATATACATCAGGAAAGTTCCCTAGGCCTTACAACAATATACATCCAAAACCATCCTTAATACAACTTGCATTTAGCCAAAACTAAATTCAGGTTTCAGCCCATTGTGATCCACAGTGAAAATTGTCTGCACATCCATGTTGTAAGTCCTTGCACACTATGAACTGGTTTGTAGCTAGTTGTAATGGCTTCTGGTCATTTTTGGATTCCCAGAGATTTGAATTAATTACCTTTGAAAAGATCAGAACGATGAGAGCTCTGTTAAATTCAAATTTGCCTTTATGTCTTTGTCAGGAGACTGCTTAGGTAAGTGTCTCATTATATCATAGCCAATTCTGCAGTGCAGCCACGTTTGGTACTCACTAGAGTTCTTACACATACAGTTGGGTCCTAACTGATTAGCACCTAGCTCTTTCCAGATAAAACCAACCAAAAGATAACGTTAACTTCACATACAACTCTTTGAACAAAGGGAGAGATTACATTTGTAGAATGTGTTCAAACTCATACCCACGGTGTTTAATAATAGTGCTTGCAGCAGATGGCCCAACCAGCATAAGTCAAAATGTTTCAAAAGGTTTCAATATAAATGTAAAATGTTTATGAAACGTATCATAGAACATAGAACATAGAAAAGTACAGCACAGAATAGGCCCTTTGGCCTACGATGGTGTGCCAAGAGTTAATCCTCATGTAAAATAAAATAACTTAACCTCCGCACCCCTCAGCTCACTGCTATCCATGTGCATGTCCAGCAGTTGCTTAAATGTCCCCAAAGACCCTGCTTCCACCACCACAGCTGGCAACGCATTCCATGCGTTCACAACTCTCTGTATAAAGAACCTTCCTCTGACATCCCCTCTATACCTTTCTCCCAATATCTTAAAACTATGACCCCCTCGTACCAGTCATTCCTGCCCTGGGGAAACGTCTCTGGTTATTGACTCCATCAATTCCTCTCATTACCTTGTATACCTCGATCAGGTCACCTCTCTTCCTCCTTCTCTCCAGAAAGAAAAGTCCCAGCTTATTCAACCTTTCTTCATAAGGCAAGCCCTCCAGTCCAGGCAGCATTCTAGTAAACTTTCTTTGCACCCTCTCCAAAGCCTCTGTATCTTGCCTATAGTAGGGCAACCCGAACTGGACACAATATTCCAAGTGTGGTCTCACCAGGGCCTTGTAGGGCTGTTGCAAAACCTCACAGCTCTTAAACTCAATCTCCCTGTTAATGAAAGCCCTGATGCACTTTCTATGGGATAATCGGCCTGAACTGCACGCAAAACACAACTTTTCACGAGGTACATGAGACAATAATAAATCAAATCAAGTCACTTGTGAGGATCGTAAAATTAGGGATTGTGAGAGGAACAAAACCATCAATAAATCTAAGAGGAAACAGCAGAGGAATTTCTTTACAAATTGCGCTGAATATGGAAGTCACATCTACCACAGGCTGGTCGACATCAACATAACATGCATCCTCGGGTAACATATGAAACAGAGGCAGAAATATGCCATTCGGTCCCTCAAACCCATTCTGTCATTCAATAAGATCATAGCTGTTTGTGTTTGAATTCTATCCTGATAACTTTTGATTCCCTTGCTGGATAGAATCTAATTCTAATTCTGCTTTCAGAAAAAAGTGTTGAATGACCCCATCTCTGTTTTCTGAGGCAGAGATTCCCAAAGTCACACATTTGAGAGACAAAACAAAAAGCCTGCCCATCACTTTCTTAAAAGAACAACTCTTAAATTTTAAAACAGAGCCTTCCTGGACCTGGACACACCCTTTCCACTTTCATCTTGTCAAAATCTTATCAATCTTCCTTTTATTTAAATATACATGAACTGGAACGAGGAAGGAAGAGAAAGAAATATTGAGGGTAGTAGATGTCGTCAGATAAAAGATTCATGCGAAGCCTAAACACCAGAATAGAGCAGGGTGAAAGTGAGGACTGAAGATGCTGGAGATTAGAGTCAAGATTCGGAATCCTGATGAAGGGCTCCTGCCTGAAACATCGATTTTCCTGCTCCTCGGATGCTGTTTGACCTGCTGAGCTTTTCCAGTACCACTCTAATCTTGACTAGAATAGAGCAATTGTGCTGAATTCTGAAATTGGAAGAATCTTTGAAAACTACTATCACATTTTCTCCAAAGTCCAGTGCACTGCCCACATTACTGAGGAATATTATTTTTTAATGATCAGAGTTTGTACAGTATTAATGTGAAATATTTTGATGGAATACTTATTGGCAACTTTGAAAATGAAATGGTAAAGTTTTTGTAAACATGAATTCGAGGGAAATTATAGAGATTTAAAAACATCAAGTTAATTTTTTTGTGGTAGTTAAATAATTCCGGAAGTGTATGAATCATAAAAAGAAAGTGAACAAAAGATTAGTGCCAAAAATTATAATATATAATTATAGCAATATCGTACATGTAATCCTTATCGTACCATAAGATTTCAATGCATTTTACAAGCAATGATTTTGAAATGCAAGTGAAGTCACTGTTGAGTTAGAAGGAAATTTGGCAACATACTTGCACACAGCAAATCGAACAAATAAGTAACAAAGTGATGTGTAGTTAAAGTAAAATAAAGGCCAGTAGCAGCTCACATGTTTCATAACCTTATCCATGATCATCTTTCTGCTTATTACAGTGGATATGCTAAACCTAGTACTCATTTATTTAAAACATTACATTTAATATTCTGTTTATGTCCCATACTTCACTTCATTATCTCCCAGGTGAATGGGACACCTATAAATTAGAAGTCACTATTGTGCCCAGTTGTTTGAATGCATATGATGCTTTGGTGGAATTTATTCAACATGGGATAGCTATCCTTTGTGCTCATCCTTCAGCAACAGGTTTAGTTTATGTGATGATAGATTGGTAACTCGTCCATGTAACTTCCAGTTAAACCTTTTGTGAGCCAAATGTCCACAAAACATCTTGGCAAGACACATTTGGATTTCTTACCAGAACACCATTATATGTCCGAATCCCATGAATTGTAAATATATGGGTTTGCCAAAGACAAATGAACTGTCATTCTGCATGTCCAAAGTCAATTTTACCTTTTGCCCTTCAAGGACTTAGTATGTAACTCATAACCACATCAGTGATAAAGAAGTTATGCATCTTACTATTTCCCACAACTGGTTCAATATATTGTCATCTCTAACTCTAAACCAGGTAGTGCTTTTAAATAATTTAGCTTTACATTAGCTGCCTTGTCAATGATCTCCAAGTAACCATTTAGCCTATCAATCCTCACCTCCATTCACACACCTAATACAGCGCCATCAAATAAATCAACAATCAAGATATTCATGGCCCACTTAATCTTTCAGCTACTGAGTGCTGTGCACACCCATGAAAACTAGCCACATCATGAATTTACCATCTGCCATGGCAGGGTTCAAGTTCTCAGTTTTAGGCTTTGGACAATTCCTTGTCTAGCACTGTTATTGACTCACATCAAGAACACTTGTTACTCATTTCCCATTGAGATTATAGGGTTTATCTACTTCTGACTGCTCTCTCATTCTGGAGTTTTGTCTTGATCCACAAGACTACGAAAAGCAAGGCCACCCTCAGAGTTCAGATTTCAGCAACTCATAGGAGCACCTATGACTAAGCCCAGCCATTTTGACAGTTAGCAATCACAGAGTCCTCCATTCTCTCTATTACTGCAGAGTTTCCAATTTGTGACAAAAGGTAACTGGAAACAATTGTTTTATTTTTCCCAAAAATAACCTAGAGCAGCAGTTATTAGTTCTAAAGTTAAGTCTTTACCACAATATTAAACCTTTGTCAAAGCCAAAGGCCTCTCCATTTTAACATATTCTAATAAATTGAATGCATGCAGAGCCTTAGGAATTTCTACACATACTTTGTCTTTTATATAACCCATTTACATTCGTGGACTGGCCTTCTATCTTAAATTTATCAAATGTTAGCCATTCCTTTGTAGACTTTCAAGAAGCCATTTATTTTTCAAATCTTGTCCAGAAACTGTAATGGAATCAGAAACTCCTCTACTTCAATACAGTTATGAAAATGTTTTTAATTTTACCTTTCTCTGCTGAAGGCAAATCCAAGGCCATGCTTTGCTTCCTCTTGGTTAGGGGAGTCACCAGAGGTGATATTCTCCCTCTTTCTTCCATTGCTCATGAGTTTCAAGTTCTGAAAACAAAAATGGTGGGTCAAAGCACTCAGAGAGCCTGCAGTGTGACTCAGCCATTCTGCATTGGGGTTATCAACAACAGTTATTTTGCCAGAAGAAAAATTCTGATTTATCTTCCAACCTGAGGATGTGCTACCAAGTTGAATTGCTAATCATCCATTCATGAAAGCAGGAGTCAGTATGCTTTCTACAACTGTTTATTCACATTTCATAGTCCAATACAAACTCCAGTCTGCTTCTTCCCCTTCCTAAACATCATCTTTTATTGAGGAAAATAGGCCCTTTTGTTTTGATTTGAAAATCCTTCTACCAAATCACCCAACTGAGTAATTGTCCCGTCAGGACAATGTCTCAAAATAGGAAAAACTGGTCCTTTTTCTTAAAAATCAGCCCACTTGATAATTACATTACAGTGTGGAAACAGGCCCTTCGGCCCAACAAGTCCACACCCCTACATTTACACCTTACCTAACACCACGGGCAATTTAGCATGGTCAATTCACCTGACCTGCACATCTTTGGACTGTAGGAGGAAACCAGAGCACACCCACGCGGACATGGGGAGAACGTGCAAACTCCACACAGTCAGTCGCCTGAGGTGGGAATTGAACCCAGATCTCTAGTACTGTGAGGCAGCAGTGCTAACCACTGTGCCACCGTGACACCCAATCTTATTGTACACCTCTCAAGGAGGTGAGGCTTGAACCCTAGCCTCTTGGCTCAGATGTTATCACTACACTACCATAGCCCCTACTGTTTTTTCATTCTTTGTATTCTGAAATGCTATTACATGCAACTGATGGACTTTTTCACCACCAAAATCACTTGGCATTTTATTTTTAACTATAAACCACAACCAACAGTAATCGCCCATGTAACCAATCCAATATTTACAAACAAAGTCCATTATGGGCCCCTTTCTTTTTGATGAGTGGGTGCAACAGTGAGCACCAGTTGTTCTCCATTAACTCCTGAGCAGACTTGCAGGGAACATGAGAGAGTAGGCCGTGGCCAGTTGGTGTTATTGCTAGACCATTAATCCACAGTCCCAGGTACTTTTCTGGGAACATAGGTTGAAATCCTGCCATTGGTGGAAGGTGGAATTTAAATGCAACAATAATCTGGAAATAGGAGTTTAATGATGGCCATGAAACTATTGCTGATTGTCAAGAAAAATCTTAAAGGGAGTATGGTCCCAGTGACCAAAAGGATAAGGTACTGACCTCGTAAGCTGAAGACTTTAGGTTCAAGTCCCACTAGGGGTGCACTGAGTTGTGTTCTGAAATGCTAGCTGAGACAGGGTATTAAAGTTCTTATGACACTGCTGAAATGTCCTTACCCATAGACCAGGCAACTCAGGTTCTAGGTCCCTTGTTCCTGAGGCATGTAATAACATCTCTGAACTGGTTGGTCCCAAACTATCTATTCAAATGTTTTCACATGCAAATTCTTTCCACATATTAGCATTTAAGCTCTTTTAAGTCCATGGTCGAAATGATCTGGCTTCAAATCTCATCTGACTTGAAGGTGTGGTCTTTAAGGAAGTGTTTAATGTCTTGCATTGTAGTGACTAATGTCCCTACCACTGAGCTAAGAGGCCCGGGTTCAAGTTTCATCTGCTTTTGAGATGTGTTTGAATGTCTGTGAAGAGGTTAGAGGCAGAGAATTATACAGCACAGGAACAGACCCTTCGGTCCAACCGATCCATGCCAAACTAAACTAGTCCCACCTGCCTGCACCTGACCCATCCCCCTCCAAACCTTTCCTATGTATGCATCCATCCATGAGTCTTTTAAGTGCTTTAATTGAACCCCTAACCACCACTTCCTCAGGAAGTTCATTCCACACGCAATCCAGCCTCTGTACAAAAAGCTTGCTCCCATGTCTTTTTAAAATCTCTCTCTTCTCTTCTTAAAAACATACTCCCTAGACTTGAAATCCCCCATCCTAGGGAAAAGACAACTGCCATTAACTCTTATCTACACCCCTCATGATTTTATGAACTTCTATCAGGTCACCTCTCAACTTCCTACTCTCCAGTGAAAAAAGTTCCAGCCTATTTAGCCCTTCTATATAACTCAAACTTTCCAAACCTGACAACATTCTGGTAAATCTCTTCTGAGCCCTCTCCAGCTTAATAGTACATTTCCTATAACTGGTCAACTAGAACTGACTTCCAAAAGAGGTCTCACTGATGTCCTGTACAACCTCAACATGACTTTCCAACTTCTAGACTCAAAGGACTGAGCAATGAAGGCAAGCGTGCTAAATGCGATTTTAACCACTATGTTGATATCTGATGTCAGCTTGAAAAAATTATGTACCTGAACCCTTAGGTCCCTCTGTTTTGCAACACTACCCAAGGCCCTACCATTAATTGTGTAAGCCCTACACTTGTTGTTGTATTAAAATACAGTACCTCACATTTATCCAGATTGAACTCCATCTGTTATTTTTCAGCCCATTGACTCATTTGATCAAGATCCCTTTGTAATCTTAGGAAACCCTCTCCACTATCTATTATGCCACCAATTTTGGTGTAATTTGCAAACTTATTAACCATGCCTCCTATATTCTCATCCAAATCATTTATATAAATGGCAAACAAAAGAGGACTGAGGACCAACCCCTGTGGAACACCGCTGGTCACTGGCCTTCAACCCAAAAAGTAACCCCCCACCATTACTCTCTTCTCCTCCTCTATATTGGGGAGACAGGCCGCCTACTTGCAGAACGTTTCAGAGAACACCTCTGGGGACTCCTCTATATTGGGGAGACAGGCCGCCTACTTGTGGAACGTTTCAGAGAACACCTCTGGGACTCCTCTATATTGGGGAGACAAGCCACCTACTTGCGGAAAGTTTCAGAGAACACCTCTGGGACACCCAGACCAACCAATCCAACCACCCCATGCCTCAACTCCCCCTCCCACTCCACCAAGGACATGCAGGTCCTTGGACTCCTCCATCGCCAGACCATAACAACACGACGGTTGGAGGAAGAGCGCTTCATCTTCCACCTAGGAACCCTCCAACCACAAGGGATAAACTCAGATTTCTCCAGTTTCCTAATTTCCCCTCCCCCTACCTTGTCTCAGTCAAATCCCTCAAACTCAGCACCGCCTTCCTAACCTGCAATCTTCTTCCTGACCTCTCCGCCCCCACCCCACTCCGGCCTATCACCCTCACCTTGGCCTCCTTCCACCTATCGCATCTCCAACGCCCCTCCCCCAAGTCCCTCCTCTCTACCTTTTATCTTAGCCTGCTGGACACACTTTCCTCATTCCTGAAGAAGGGCTTATGCCCGAAACGTCGAATCTCCTGTTCCTTGGATGCTGCCTGACCTGCTGCGCTTTTCCAGCAACACATTTTCAGCTCTGATCTCCAGCATCTGCAGCCCTCACTTTCTCCTCCCATTAAAGCCAATTACATATCAAAGTAGCAAGCTCATCCTGTTGAACAATCTTGTTGAAGGCTTGACTAAAGTCCAAGTAAACAGCGTGCACTGCTCTGCCCTCATCAACCTTTTTGGTAACTTCCTCCAAAACCCAATCAGTTTTATGAGACATGATCTTCCTTGCACAAAACCATGGTGACTATCACTAATCAATTTTTCCCTCTCTAAATATCCATAAATCCTATCTTTTAAAATCACCCCGAACAACCTGCCCACAACCGAAGTCAGACTCACAGGTCTGTAATTCCCAGGTTTCTCTTTACAACCTTTGTTAAGCAAAGGTACAACATTCACCAATCTCCAGTCACCAAGCATCTCATTCATTGTTATAGATGATGGAAATATTTCTGCAAGGGATCTTGCAATTTCTTTCCTTACTTCTCACAATGTTCTGAGATGTGTCCACCTTTATATTCTCTAAGACCTCCAGAACTTGCTGTTCTGTAATGTGAACTGTTTTTAAAACATTAGAATTTATTTCTCTGCATTCTCCAGCTTCCATTTCTTCCTCCACTATAAAAACTGGCATGAAATATTCATTTAGTATCTCTCCCATCTCCTGGGGTTCAACACAAAGACGGCTTTCTTGATCTTTAAGAGTCCAAACCCTCCGACTAGTTACCTGCTTATTCTTAATCTGCCTCTTGAGTGCTACTGCACAATGCTTCAAACCGTCAGTGACAAATGATCCACTGGTTTCGCAGGAATGAAAACAAATCTTAAAAGAAGTGATAGGGCTGTTGAGCTGCAGTGGTAGTGTCCCTACCTCTAAGCCAGGAGATTCAAGTCTAAGTCCCACCTGCTCCAAAGGTGTGTAATAGCATTGATTAAAAGATGTCTTTTTAAAGGGGCTATCATTTACAACTTTGGTGTCTGTATCTATCCAAAAATCCCTTTTAATGTTTTAAACACTTTGATCAGATCAGTTCTTATTCTTGACGACTCAGTGGAACATCAGCCAGATTTACGTGAACTTTTCTCAGAAGTTATTTTTCTAGGCCTTGGTATTATTTAAATCACCATCAAATACGGAGCAGGTTCTCATGGAAAGGTGAGATGCTGTCGGGAGCAGAGCAGGCTGGGGTGGGGTACACGGTCAGACTGAATGATTTAGGGGATTTTAGTTTATTTAAATAACTAACTAGGAAAAGTACCAAGCAGTTGGTCAATCAGCCGTTTACAGTAATATTCACACTTTATCAGGTCTGTGTATGGCTTCACCTTTAGATCTAACCACAGCAGCAAGCAATGTCTATGTATCTTGGAACTTAACTTTCGGGCATGTCTATTAACAGACCAGTCACAAATGATAGGATGATAAAAGTTAATGTAATGTGAGTCATCTGATTTGGAAAGGGAAATTTGCAGGAACTTCAGTTAAACCAAACCACAAAACCACCAGGCAACAGAACACAACACATCTGCGTATAAGAGGGGAAAGAAGTTCGGAGTGAGAGATTTTATTTTTGTCAATAGGAGCTAAACTCACTGTTTTATTGATGTTTCTGTAAGGTTTCAACTGCTTTTAAATTCCAGAGATGAACAAGAAATCATACTATTCTTGGAAACTTCACGTTTCGGATCAAAAACCTGGTTTGCTTTTTTTTTTGCATGAGTCTCAAAATGTGACATCTGGTGTATAACATATGCATACTGGGTGAAAGTCTTTTAACATATGCAATGGTAAATCAGATGATCCACTGTTTTATAAAGTCAGGGGCATTATGTCATGCAGCAACAAACTATGCGAATCCCCTGTTGAAGTGAACACATGTTCCTTAAAGACCACAACATCCTGTTAAGTTAACACTGACTGGGTGAGTCCATTCAGGGACCAATTGATCCTCAGGCTGCAGGTCGGAACTTAGGCTCTGTCAGTTTCATTTGTCAATTTCACCTAGAGGTGTCATGAAAGACATAAGAGGTATTCGGTCTCTAATGTGCCACACTGGGCGGCATGGTGGCACAGTTGTTAGTATGCTGCCTTACAGCGCCAGAGACCCTCGTTCAATTCCTACCTCAGGCAACTGACTGTGTGGAGTTATGCATATTGTCTGTGTGTGTTTCCTCCCACAGTCCAAAAATGTTAGGTGAATTGGCCATGCTAAATTGCCCATAGTGTGAGGTGAAGCAGTAAATGTAGGGGAATGGGTTGTGGGTCAGTGTGGACTTGTTGGGCTGAAGGGCCTGTTTCCACACTGTAAGTAATCTAATATTCCTGAAAATTGTGTCAAATTTCCTGACTTTGAGTGCTTTCTCTTTTAAGTGTGACATAAAAAGCTGGGATCTGACACTTGGAGCAGAATTTTTCAGGCACACAGGGTGCTTAGAAGGGCAGGCAGGGAAACTTAATTCGTCAGGAGGCAAAATTTCTGTATCACGACAGCAGCTCAAGGCTTTGCTGTTAAGTTCTCAGAGGCTTTCGGGGCTTAGCTTTCCTAACAGAAATGTACAGGTGGAAGCACTGACATCTTCCTCCAAGTTCGAGTGAGTCCAAACCTCTTCAGTAACTTGTCTCCTTCAGAAAGGTTCATTCTTCGGCCTAAATGCCCTCAGTAATCTGGTTGAAGCCTCTCCATCGTGAGCGGCTCATGAGAACTCCCAGTCATGTACAGTGGTGAAACCTGGTGGAGTCAATGAGCCTTCTCAATTGAGGTAGCCATGCTACATGACACCAGCCAACCTGACCAGGGCAAGCAAACCAGTCTCAGTTCAAATGGGTCTCAACTCAAAATGCCATCTTTGGTGTTTGTGACCTTTGCCCTATGCAAGGCTTTTGTGAAAAGCCAGATATGTATGTCCTTCTCGTGGCTAATAATGTGTGGGATGCCACATGTTGCACTACCTTTATGTTTTAAAGATAGCTCTTGGCACATCGCTGGCACTCTGCCCCACTCTGGTACCAGTACTGCTATACCTATAGTTGCAATGAAGTGACAGATATTGATACACGTGAGGTATCTCATGGAGATACCTGGCATCCAACCTCCAGACTGTGCCAGTCCTCTGCAGTGCCATCTTACAACGTGAACTCACACGCACTGAGCTTCCATTGGGGCATAAACCTGGCCAGTGGATCATTCCTGCTCTTGAGGCGCTGGAGCCAGGATTACTCGAATCTTCCACAAACACTGACCTCCAGAGCCACTTCTGTCCATGCCCCTTTTAAACATGGAACACCAAAGGGTCCTGGTGGTAAATAGCACTCATTTCCCAACCACTGGTACATTTGAGCATTTTAATCACTTGTGAATGTTTACTGAGCTGAAAACAGTGACATCGAGCATGAGAACTTGTGGCAGGTAAAAGTCCTCATTTTATTCCACCACCTCCACACCTCTCCTCAGAATTGAAGATTCTACCCTTACAGGCTGGATTGGCAATCCCAAAATGATGAAAACTCATCAGCTGATATATTATTAATGGGCATTTATCAGAAACAGGTTTGTTTCCATGTTTATGGGTGGCATGGTGGCTCAGTGGTTAACACTGCTACCTCACAGCACCAAGAACCCAGGTTCAATTCCCATTTTGCGTGACTATCTGTGTGGAGTTTGCACATTCTCCCCATGTCTGTGTGAGTTTGCTCTGGTTTCTTCCCAAAGATGTGCAGGTCAGGTGAATTGGCCATGCTATTCTGCCCATAGTGTTAGGTGCAATAGTCAGAGGGAAATGGATCTGGGTGAGTTGCTAAAGGGCCTGTTTCCACACTGTAGGGAATCTAACCTAATCATGTTATTTCTAGCATTGACATCCCTGATCTTGACCTGTGTCTTTTCCTCAATCTCTCTCCCTACCTCCAAGGAATAGAGTTGTCTTCCATTTTGAATAAACAATAAGCCCTCACAATGCAATAATTAAACTCACGAGGGTAAAATCGTTGCAAAGGGGTTTTATTTATTACAGGAAACATATTAGTACATCAGTTCAGTTTTGTTTCGGCTCTGTCTCGTGATGCTGGATAGTTTCCTAACTGGTGTTTTTGAAGAGCTGTCAATAAACAAGCTTGAGATTTATTTCATCTGCAAGAAGGAAAATATGTGCTGTGGCATGAGCTAATGGTTCATGCTCAGAAACACTGCTGAAATAAGAAAATTGTCTGAACCACCACAACCTCAACCACCCTAACTTCTTGCCCTTTCAAGAGTGATATTTTCCACCCCGATTGTGGTTCACATTTGCAATTTTAAATTACACTCTCAAACTAATATCCCTGACTGTAACCACATATGAGAAATCACACTTCAAATGCACTGTTAGCTGCTGAGTACATTTGGGACACAGTAGATTTACCGTACTGGGTGACTGTCGGACAGAATGGATGAGGAACGTTCAACCGCTGTCAAACTACAGAGGCAGTGAGAATGAGACACTTCTCAAGACAGTAAAGGAGAACAGATTTTCCAATTTTCCTGGTGTTTCATTGAATTTGTATCTCAGCTGCATGTCAGTTGGTGTGAAGGCTAACAGGGATCCCCAGCGACCATATTCACTGTGTTTACACTCCAACTGAGAATATTATATCCATCAAAAACGTCAATTAGCAAAGTGCAAAATTCATTAGTAATTTGTCCAGAAGGAATCAAGTGCCAACAATTCATCATTGAGTTAGCTGCCCTCACAAACCTTAACTCAATGATATGATGGTACCCTCACTGGTATCAGGGTTAAGGGTGTCCACTTTAACTCTGCTACAGTCTGGCATGCATTGCACTCTCTGAGGACGTGTGAGAGAAAGTAGCCCCTGTGCTTGTGTCACTGTTTTAGACGGGCAGTAAAGACAAGCTAGGGAACTACAGACCAGTGAGCCTGATGTTGGTGGTGGGCAAGTTGTTGGAGGGAATGCTGAGGTACAGGATGTACATGTATTTGGAATGGCAAGGACTGATTAGGGATAGTCAACATGGCTTTGTGCGTGGGAAATCATGTCTCACAAACTTGATTGAGTTTTTTGAAGAAGTAACAAAGAGGATTGATGAGGGCAGAGCAGTAGATGTGATCTATATGGACTTCAGTAAGGCGTTCAACAAGGCTCCCCATGGGAGAATGGCTAGACCTCATGTGTTGCTGAACAAAGAGACCTTGGAGTGCAAGGTTAGATCTCATGGAATACAGGGAGAACTAGCCATTTGGATACAAAACTGGCTCAAAGGTTGAAGACAGAGGGTGATGGTAGAGGATTGTTTTTCAGACTGGAGGTCTGTGACCACTGGAGTGCCACAAGGATTGGTGTTGGGTCCTCTACTTTTTGTCATTTATATAAATGATTTGGATGCATGCATAAGAGGTACAGTTAGTAAGTTTGCAGATGACACCAAAATTGGAGGTGTAATGGGCAGCGAAGAGGGTTACCTCAGATTACAACAGGATCTGGACCAAATGGGCCAATGGGCTGAGAAGTGGCAGATGGAGTTTAATTCAGATAAATGCGAGGTGCTGCTTTTTGGGAAAGCAAATCTTAGCAGGATGTATACACTTAATGGTAAGGTCCTAGGGAGTGTTGCTGAACAAAGAGACCTTGGAGTGCAGGTTCATAGCTCCTTTGAAGTGGAGTCGCAGGTAGATAGGATAGTGAAGAAGGCATTTGGTATGATTTCCTTTATTGGTCACAGTATTGAGTACAGGAGTTGGGAGGTCATGTTGCAGCTGAACAGGACATTGGTTAGACCACTATTGGAATATTGCGTGCAATTCTGATCTCATTCCTATCGGAAAGATGTTGTGAAACTTGAAAGGGTTCAAAAAAGATTTACAAGGATGTTGCCAGGGTTGGAGGATTTGAGCTACAGGGAGAGGCTGAACAGGCAGGGGCTCTTTTCCCTGGAGCGTCGGAGACTGAGGGGTGACCTTATAGAGGTTTACAAAATCAGGAGGGGCATGGATAGGATAAATAGGCAAAGTCTTTTCCCTAGGGTTGGGGAGTCCAGTACTAGAGGACATATGTTTAGGGTGAGAGGAGAAAGATATAAAAGAGACCTAAGAGGCAACCTTTTCACATAGAGGCTTGTGTGTATGGAATGAGTTGCCAGAGAAAGTAGTGGAGGCTGGTACAATTGCAACATTTAAGAGGCATTTGGACAGGCATATGAATAGGAAGGGTTTGAAGGGATATGGGCCGGGTGCTGGCAGGTGGGACTAGATTGGGTTGGGATATCTGGTCGGCATGGACGGGTTGGACCAAAGGGTCTATTTCCATGCTGTACATCTCTATGACTCTATGACTCTATACGTGCATCACGGAAACAGGTCCTTTGATTCAACTTGTCCATGCCGACCCTAACTTAATCTCATCCCATTTACCAGCACTTGGCCCATATCCCTCTATACATTTCCTATTCATATTGTACTAGCTTCCACCACTTCCTCTGGCAGCTCATTCCATACACACACCACCCTCTGTGTGAAAACGTTGCCCCTTAGGTCCCTTTTAAATCTTTCTCCTCTCACTCTAAACCTATGCCCTCTAGTTCTGGACTCCCCCAACCCCAGAGAAAAGACTTCATCTATTTACCCTATCCAGGCCACTTATGATTTTATAAACCTGTATAAGGTCACCCCTCAGCCTCCGACGCTCCAGGGAAAACAGCCCCAGTCTATTCAGCCTCTCCTTGTAGCTCAAATCCTAGTGACCTGATCGAGATGTACAAGATTGTGAGGGTATAAACAGAGTGAATGCAAAGCAGCTGCTCCCCTTAGTTGAAGGGACAATAAGAAGGGGGCATGATTTTAAGCTTAATTTTAGGAGATTTAGAGGGAATTTGTGGAAAACCTTTATCAAGGAGTGTGCTCTGGAGCACTAGCTTGGAGGGTAGTTGGGGCAGACAAGATTGCAACCATTAAAAATGACTTGGATGAACACTTAAGTGCAATAACATTCAAGGCTATGAGCCTGAGTGTGGGAAATTGGGACGAGTTTCAGTAGTAGTGCCTTTATGGTGTACAGACTCAATGGGCTGGAGGGCCTCTCTGTGCTGCCTGATTCTATAACAACAATACTGTACCCATTGCCTCCCAACCTCTGTCCACTGAAGGATCTCCTCCTGCTGCCGCTCAGATTTTGCCCATAATCTGAGAGGTCTGCACCATGTCTGTACCAAGATAAAAACCCTGACAGCCTTATGGTCAGCTACCCCTCCTCCTCCTGCTCCCCCCGCCAAACACCCCATAAGGGTGAACTCTGCTTATCACTACAAAACTATTACCATCTTCCTCATCACCCTGTGAATCCTAGGCCTGTCTCCTCAACAGGGAATGTTTCTGTAGCCCTGGTGAAATCTCAGAACTACCTGCAAGTCCAGACTCCATTGACATCTCTTCTTTGGGAGTGCTTGTATTCCCAGCAGTGGCTACCATCCCCCAGTGGTGCTGAAGGGGCAAGGTCTGCATTTGGCTGGCTTCTCCTATTAATGATATTAAAGCGGGCCATCTGAAATGGTGTTAGCCAATCAAAAAGCTGGCAGCTTTCATGCCCCTTCAGCATCACTGGGAGTGGTAGTTACATACAAAGTTATGACTGATCTTGATGACTGTGATTAATGGGGTGGTGAAGAGATATTGGTCACCTTCCACTTAATACAAATCTTGAAATGGTTTGCCAATGAACTGCAGTCCATTGTCAGACACCGCCCATTCTGGGAGATTGAGCAAACTGCAAACAGCATTCACGATGGCAATGATGTTTGCACATGTTGTGATGCAAAGTCATTCAAATCATAGGAAATTCAGAGAAGTAATCCATCTCAAAGGTGCAACCTGCCCCTGCAATCAGGCACTATGAATAGATCTGTTGCTATTTCTGAGTAAGGAGTGGATGGAATATTATATAAATGTTGAGGCTCCCTCCATAGTTGGGATTGTCATGTTCACAAGATTTGACAAGGTATTGAGTGTTCTGATTCATCGCTGGCCAGTTTGCAGTACTAACTGTGTCTTGAGTTCAATGCCCATGCATTCCTGATGTAACCTGAACAGGATATCTTGGCGTAATGCTTTTGGTATTAGGACTTGTTTACCCTTGAAAATGTAGGCGAATTCCATCCCTTTAAGGCCAAAATAAGAAAATGTGCTCAGATGCTTCTTCAACACTGACAAACATCCCTTGGTAATGGTCTTTTGTAATTCCTGCTCATCTTCAGCAGTTGCTGACTTCAATTGTACACACTGGCTTCGAACAAAGTCTACCAACTCAACATTGAGGAATGTCTTCAATTTTGTAGCCTCGAGCATCAACGTTGTGATCAAGAAGAATATTTTCCTCTTTGTGGTATGGGTAATCTCCTCAATATTTCAGATGTATTTAAGCATCCAGCTGATATATAATGTTCTTCAATGTCAATACCCTTGAACTTTGAGAAACAGATTCTGCAAAAATGACAGGGCACTCCTTAGCCGTTTGTGACTAACAGATTTAACGGCTTATGATTAGTTTTGATAGTGGAATTCTTGCCAAATAGGTATGTGTGATTCTGTAAATGCACAGAATTGATGATCTGCTGTGAGACAACCATAGGCTGTGCCTTAGACCACCACCTGCTGAGGGACATGTCTTTCAGGATAGGTACTAGCTCCCCTATGTCAATTTCAGCCTCAGTGTGTATTGTCCTGCCTTTTCCAACTGTATGACATTACTGGTTGTATAAGATATAGACAAGCTCGTCAATTGGGGTAATCAGTGGAAGTTAAGCCTAGACAGGTGCAAGGTGGTACATTTTGGGAGGACTAACATGGCAAAGGAGGACTTGTTAATTGGTCGGACCCTAGGAAATACATAGGATCAGAGGTATCTTGGTGCCTACGTCCAGAGATCCTTGAAGGCAATAGGACAAGTAGATAAAGTGGTTAGGATTCATATGGAATATTAGTCAAGGCATTGAATACAGGAGCAAGGGGGTTATGATGGATCTGTTCATACCATTAGTTAGGCCACAGTGACAAACTATTACATTCAAGGCAACATTGGATGACCTATCTCCAATCGAGCAAATTGTATATTAAGTCATGAAACTTTATTGCATTCATTTCTGGACATTATGCTTTGGGAATATTTTGAAGGGTTCAGAAAGGAGTTGCTGGAATCATTCTGTGGATGAGTGTGTTAATGGTAGTTCAGAGAAAATGAAGACTGCAGATGCTGGAGATCAGAGTTGAAGAGTGTGGTGCTGGCAAAGCACAGCAGGTCAGGCAGCATCCGAGGAGCAGGAAAATCGACATTTCAAGCATAAGCTCTTCATCAGGAATTCTGGTTCCTCGAAACATTGACTCTCCTGCTCCTCGGATGCTCCCGGACTGGCTGTGCTTTTCCTGCACTACAGTCTTTGACTGTTAATGGTTGTTGCATGGACAGAGTCCAGATGTTGGGGTTGTTCTTCTTAGAGCACAGAAGATGAGGAATAGATCTGAGAGAAATCTTAAAAATTGTGTGAAACTGAACGAATAAAGAGAAACTGCATCCAGTGACTGACAGGTCAGTGAACAGGGGGTGCAGAATTTAAGAAAATTGTCAAAAGAACCAGTAACAACATGAGGAAAGTATGCTTTTACATAACGAGTGGTTAGGATTCAGGAATATATTGGCAGATAAGGTGATGGATACAGATTCAGCAACAAATTTCAAGAAAAAAGTAACAACTTAAGGAGAAATATGCATCAGGACAGAGTTGGGGAGTGGCAATAACTGGGTTATTTTTCAAAAGAGTCAACGCAGACTTGATGGACCAAGTAGCCTCTCTCTGTGCTGTGCTGTTTCATGATTGTACGATTCTATTGTTTGTTGCCAACTCTGAGTAAACAAGATGGAAAGGGAATGGGGGGAATATCCCGCCTGGTTTCATGTGAGATGTGTTAATTTTGGACTTTCTAATTATTGTTCTAAACATTTGCAATAAATAGCATCCTGGCATCAGAATTCTCAGCACGCAAAGACAGAAATCAACTCTCTACTCTATCTTCTTTGAAAATCATTTTATTTATACTCATTTCATTTTTCCCCATCCTTTTCCCTCTCCTCATTTACAAAATCACCGAGAAGATGTCAAAGGCTAAGAGCAAAAGTAGGCCATTCAGCCCATCAAGTCTTATGGCTGATCATTTGTTCAATGGTTTTATCCTATTACCATTCCAATATCGCTTCACAGCACTGCTCTTTAGATATCTGTCACTTTCTACTTTATAGATACTAAATGTTTGTGCTTCCGAGATAGAAAATTTCAAAGGTTCACAACTAAAAAGGGTTCTCCACATTTCAGTCCTCAATGGCTTTCCTCTCATTTTTAAATTGTGTCTCTGGTTGTCGACTCACCAACCATGGGAAAAATCCTACCCTGTCTATCACTTAAAGTATGTTGTATGTTGCAATGAGGTGACCTCGCATTCTTCATCATTCTGGTGAATACAGGCCCATTTTGCTCAGTGGAAGAAATCTGGTGAACCATTTCCTCTGCAGTAATAGTATCCTTCCTGAGGTAAGGAGATCAAAACTATACAAAGTACTTCAGGAGCAGTCTAACCAAGATTCTGTAACATTGAAGCAAGACCTCATTATTTCTGTTCTCAAATCCTCCAGTAATAGAGGCCAATGCACAATGAGGAAGGGTGCATCTCAATGCTAACATTCAATTACTTATCAATGAGGACACCCAATACGTTTGTACATCGAAACTTTCTAACTTTTTACCATTTAAGAAGTACTCTGCACATCCATTCATCTAACCAAAGCCTCACACTTTTCCCCATTATATCCAACTTGTTCACTCATTAAATCGCTCCAAAAACTCTTGAAGCTATCTTCCTCACAGCAGTCTCACTTAACTTTGTGTCAGTCATAAACTTGAAAGCATTACATTTGGTCCCAACCTTCAAATCATTGATATTGTGAAAGGCTGTGTCCTATGTCCTGATCATTGAGGTATCAAACTATTCACAACATGCAAATGTAAGAATGATGCCTTTATGCCCGCACTCTGGATTGAAACTTACCGCATGTTAGCAAAGTGTTGGTTCCATCGAGTTTAATGGAGGGTGTCTCTCCACAAGGTCTCGTGGGTCTTTGCATGCAATTGTCCCAAACTCACCTCAATAACTATTTACCCTGCCCAATGATACCCCTCTTGACCGATTCTATCACTCGCCATTACCACTGCTGGGATATTCTGGCATATACCGTCACTCATTGCAAGGTGCCTTAGTTAAAAGGCCATTGAGCAATCAGAAGAGCATTGCCAGTCTGGAGCTACCCTGTTTGTCTGCCCACAGTCTCTGAGACAGGATGGCACACCAGGGGAAAATGGCACCCTGCTGTGGTAGTGCAGAGGAAGGCCATCCTCTACCCTAAAGTCCACCAGAGGAGGCCATGCCAGCCTGCTTCAAGATTGCCTCCCAAATTAGTAAAGTCTCCACAGGGCGAAGGAATACCCAGCAATCCTAAAAGAAGGTCAATGACCTTCTCTAACCCACCAGGGTAAGTGTCACCATCTTCTCTCTGTTACCTCACACTCACTATATCTCTGTCACTGCACCCATTTCCCACCAAGGCTCATGATCTACCGGTCTCAATATCACCTGTTACATCTCCCCTCACCAATTTCCATTAACCCAAACCAAAAGGTTGGTAACCATGCCATGCCCTCAGTCCTGCCTACTCACTCATTCAGGGCACTTTCTCCCACCTGCATCAACACCAACCACTGTGCCAGTCAATGTTATCCTACTTAAGCCCTCCGTTTCTGGTTTTTGAGGTGAAAATGGCCCATAGTATGGTGGAACCAGTTGGTGGGGTGTTCCTCACCCCATGTGCGAACAGGAGTTTGGTTCCCACTGATGAAGACCGAGACTGCTTGGGGAAATGCTGAAACGTCCATCTCCTGGCAACCAAGTAGGAAGCACTGTCCATAGGTTGAGTTGCTTTCCCATTGCACCCATGTATTGTTATGACAACACAACCTTGACTCTTTAGTCACGACACATTTTCTCTCTGGGTCTTGCAGGTACAAGTAATGGGACCACATTGAAAAGGGTAATCCCACAATACAGCCCATGCTCCATCTCTGAGGAAGAGAGTATCAATCCCGCAGAGGATGAATCCACAAGGCTGCTCCCCGCACCACCCACTGGATACCGACACCTCGGTGGCATTAAGCGAGATTGAAATCAGGCGCATAGCCTGGCGAGCAATTCACTGCCCCGATTCCACAGCTGGCAGAGGGAGCAATGCCCCAGACTGCTGGCATTCAGAGGACTGCCAGATAACAAGCAGGAGAAGACCCTGTGGGAAGGACAGTTCGGGAACAGAAGCAGTCTTATCAGGGACATTGGATAACATGACAAAGGATGCAGGACTGCAGCAACATGTTAGCACCCACCCAGTTTTGCAAGCATCCCCAATCCTCAGCTTTGGTATTCTTTCTATGAAGAAAAAACATCAGTTCACCCAGGTTTTTGTCGGGGTCACTTGTTTCTCCTTTCCTGGCACCTCATCCATCTCAATACTTTCATGTTTTCTGGCATTTTTTTAACATGAAAGATATGATATAAGATGTGAGCACCACATTGGCACTGAGGTGAATGCATTGATTCCTTGCTAAGTGCAAGGCCCAACAGTATCAAGTGGTGGGTGAGCTTATTCGGTGAGCTCTTCAACTACGCGAGCCTCGCCAAGGTGCTCATTCTAAAAGTGGATTGTTGGATATTAATCATGAGGGGAAACCCCTGTCAGATTTTCCCTTGTTACTGTCATCACTGCTCCCGCTTAGCTCAGATCGAAGGCTACTCATCAATGGATGGGGGGTGGGGAGGGAGCTGAGCAGCAAAATGGTGAACCTGCCTCTAGCTCTACCATTCTGAGATGCCAACCTTACTTAAATCCATCAGGTGAAACATGAGACGGCTAGCAGTTGTCCTGTTGCCTCTCGACCTGGCTGTGATAGCATCTTCACAGACGTCCCACAGCTCATGTAAACTCCTGGACTGGCCTCAATGGCCTGAAAGGGAGTCAGAATTTGGAGGAGACCAAAGTTTGGTGAGTCCGAGGTGGTGGGGGGACATATTCCAGAGCATGGCTTATTGTGTTCACAGGTAAAGGAAATAATTGATACTCCTTAAAATATAAGTTCCGTAATGAAAGATACATTTTGACATCATCTCAAATCAAACAAAAGCGACACATTCATGTCTTGAATAGCTCATCAAATATTTGACCGTTTAAAGGTTGGATTGATTTATGTCTGGGGTCAGAGTGACCTCTGCTGGAACAAAGTGTAACATCTGAATTTTACAAGCTGTGTTGTTAACACTCACAGCAGGTTACTTACAAAGCACCAACTGAGATTATTTCTTTCACGTTTTGTACAATTAGCTCTTTTTCCTCAACCTAAGTGTGAGTTCAATGTAGCTAAGTGTGAGTTCAATGTAGCTAAGTGTGAGGTTCAATGTAGCTAAGTGTGAAGTCATTCACTTTGATAGGAGTAACAAGAAGATGGATTACTGGGCTAATGGTAGGCTACTTGCTAGTGTGGATGAGCAGAGGGATCTTGGTGTCCATGTACACAGATCTCTGAAAGTTGCCACCCAGGTAAATAGTGCTGTGAGGAAGCCATATGGTGTACTGGGCTTTATTGGCAGAGGAATTGAGTTCCGGAGTCCTGAGGTCATGTTGCAGTTGTATAAGACTCTGGTGAGGCCTCATCTGGAGTATTGTGTGCAGTTTTGGTCGCCATACTATAGGAAGGATGTGGAGGCACTGGAACGGGTGCAGAGGAGGTTTACCAGAATGTTGCCTGGCATGGTAGGAAGATCGTATGAGGAAAGGCTGAGGCACTTGGGGCTGTTCTCATTGGAGAAAAGAAGGTTTAGGGAAGATTTGATAGAGGTGTACAAGATGATTAGGGGTTTAGATAGGGTTGACAGTGAGAACCTTTTTCCGCTAATGGAGTCAGCTGTTACTAGGGGACACAGCTTTAAATTAAGGGGTGGTAGGTATAGGACAGATGTTAGGGGTAGATTCTTTACTCAGCGGGTTGTGAGTTCATGGAATGCCCTGCCAGTAGCTGTGGTGAACTCTCCCTCTTTATGGTCATTTAAGTGGGCATTGGATAAGCATATGGAGGTTATTGGGCTAGTGTAGGTTAGGTAGACTTTGGTTGGTGCAACATCGAGGGCCGAAGGGCCTGTACTGCGCTGTATTTTTCTATGTTCTATGTTCTATGTAACCTCATACAGTGAAGCCAAGTTGAAGGGTCAAAGTCCAAAATTCATATGTCATTACGTTAATGATGGTCAAAAGCTTCAGCTTCAAGGATGCACTGGCAGGCTAATAGCTTGGGTGACTTAGTGGTTAGCACTACTACCTCACAGCGCCAGGGACCCAAGTTTGATTCCTGCCTCTGATGACTGTCTATGTGGAGTTGCGACGTTGTCTGTATGGGTTTCCTCCAGGTGCTCCAGTTTCCTTATGCAGACCAGGTGAATTGGCTATGCTAAATTGCCCATTGTGTCAGGTGCATTAGTCAGGGGTAAATATAGGGTAAAGCGAATGGGTCTGGGTTGGTTACTCTTCAGAGAGTTGTTGTGGACTTGTAGGGCATCTAATCTAGCCTCAAGGGAAAATGAATTAGACCAGGAGACAGTTGATATGGTCTCCATATGGTAAAGCATCATTGTTGCTCTGATGTGGCCTGAGTGCTTTTCAATATGTGAGCTCAAGTAACACGTCCCTCAAAGACTGGGTTCTTGTATTGAAGTTTATTAATAATATTAATTATGTACCCTGATATGATATCTGAGACTTGCATGCATGTAGTTTTACTGTTAAATTATATTCAACAGTGATATAACATAATATACACAGTTAAAAAAACTGACCAATTGCTTAACTGAGCATAAGATTAGAACTTTCCAATTAGTGTGCCACAAGTCATGACATCATCTTGCTGTCCTACAGGCACTGTGCTATTCTGAGATCTGTGGAGTAATATGACAGTCACATTGCAACTTAGTGGAGTGCCCAATACTGAGTTATTTTAAATGGCCATTCAATACCTCACACAGGACTGTGCTGAAGTCACATGGAGCAACACTTGGGAAATTTGACAAATAAAACCATTACGATTTGTGGAAGTCATGAGAAACAAATTGAAACTATCCAAATAGTCAATATGAACTCTACTATAAGTGCTGTGGCCACATTTAATAAGGTTCTTCTGCATCTACCCGAAAGGCAGTGATAAATCTGAAACTATTTAAAAATATAATAATGTTTAGAATTGCATCTGGTTTAATCATAATCCTTCAATGCAGAATAGTGAATTGCATAAACGAAATGCTTAAATAAAGATAAACATCTGCTATCTGGCGTTTCAGAGCTCAGTCGCAGTCAGTTCATCCACAATGTGAAGGTGTCACAGAATCAATCTTTCTAACAACTGAAAGTACAATATGACCAAACCAACAGAGGCCCTTGTAACAGGGGATTGGTCAATCACACCACAACGTGCTTCTCGAAAAATGTTGTCTCTGAGTTGCAAGATTTATTTTTTTCCAATATAATGTAATTCAAAATATTTAAGTAAAATTTCACTGAACTGTATGTGGCAAATGTTCTATCAATTCACCAAAGAGTCGGAGCTAATATTGAGCTAATAGGCTATAAGAGTTTTTAAAAAAAATCACACAACACCAGGTTATAGTCCAACAGGGTTATTCGGAAGCATTAGCTTTCGAGGCGCTGCCTCTGCATCGGGTGGTTGTGGAACTTGACCATACCACACAGAATTTATAGCAAAAGCGTTACACTGTGTCATGGAGTTATAATGATATATTGAACAGTTGCAGTTAGACTCACTCAGTGTACAGAATGAACATAGAGAAACTATCACTAGTGTTCGTGTTCCCCAGGAGCCTTGACCCATTTGCATTATCTCTTCCACCATCTCACTCTATCACCATCTGCCCCCAATGTGCACAAGCCTTCTCTTGACTAAAGTTGTCAGCTTTATCTGTTCCATGTGACAGGAAATTTCACTCTCACTGCTTCCAAGTTCTTCCTTTCATCTGTTGGTTGGGATCAAGGATCTTTATTCTGGACTGACTCACTAGCTGGGAGAGTTTCTCACTGTTTTCTAACTCACGGAGCAGCGTACAAGCAATTCATTAGAAGTGGCAACAGGCAGGGTCAGATCAGTGAGACAGTTACAGATATGTAACATAATGCACAGTCACCCTTGACATGTTCCATAACCTGTCAACACACCAGGGGCTGGAGTACCTCATCTAACCCCCACAAGCATGATTTTATTTAAAAGTTAAGTTTATATTGATATGATTTTTGTTTGCTCTGTCCCTTTAAGGGGATGTTACTTGTTTACTTAGTTTAACTTTATTTAATTTGGCATAATTGGCTTCAAAACAGTTGACAGATGCACACAGAGCTGTTGTGTGCATGACACAGGGACCCTAAATTCAAATCCCTTACAATAGCAGTATGCTGTGCTTTTCCAGCACCACTCTAATCTCCAGCATCTGCAGTACCCACCTCCACCTAGTACATAATAACATGACATAAAGCTGTATATCTAAAGATGCAGGCATTGACAATGTTGCGCAGTTAACTTATGATCTACATATCTGCAATGTTTCAATCTGAATAAAACTGTCATTTTTTTTTAAGAAGTGCAAGGGTATAACTTGGCAGGAACAGGTGAAGGATAAAGGAGTTGTAAAAATGCCAACAGGAAGATAATGTCCGAAAGTTGAAATGGAGGAGCAGGTCGGCCTCAGGAAAAGAAGACTGATCAACATCTCAGGTTTTCTTTTAATCATTCCCTGGAGAAGGAATACAAGCATGAATCAATGTGCCTTACTAATACATGCAGCGAGAGGTGATCTTCTACAGCAGTGGTGTACAACTGACACTCAACCTTCACCTCTAAGTGCAAGGAGATTATTCTCAGGCAGAAATTGTTCTTTTCAGTGAGGTTTTCTGTACAATAGCTACTGAAGAACATTGCAGGTTCAGAATTCCTGAACCTTGAGGCAGACCCTCTTGAGAATAATGTTGACGTTATGTGATAATATATGGAGTGCAGTGATAATGGCATGGAGACAGAAAAAACCTGGTGAAGCTCAACTGGTCTGGTAGCATCTGCGTAAAGAGAAACAGGGTTAATACTCGTTTGCATGATCTCTCCAGTGTAAAGAGACAGCAGTAGTGTCTACAGTCTACAAAATTGAAAGAAACATCACTAAACCACGGTTTCACCTGGAAAGCATGTTTGGAGGTCTTCATTGGTGAGAAGGAGGGAGATAAAAAAAAAAGCAATTATTGTAGCTCTTTGCTAGAGAGAGAGATTGGAAGTGGTTGAGGAGTAGACCTTGGGGGAATTGGTCCCTTCAGAAAATTTAACATGGAGGGCATGGAAAGATATGTTGTATCTGCTGGAGATGGTGGCAATGACAGAAGATGTGTTGGTGAATGGAGGTTGGTGGAGTGGGAAATGCGAGTGAGGGAAATGAGACCATTATCCCGGGTAGGAGGGGAAGCAGAGGTGCTGGAATCAGGACCATGTTGAGGGCCCTGCGGAGAAGGAATTCCTGAGCTGAGAAAATAACAAGGCATATGGGATATACTGGGAGAGGATAGTTAAGAGGGGAGCCCATCTTGCAACCCATACTTACTTTCTTGAGGAAATGTGTTATTACATTTACAACACTGCTTTCAACTTCCACATTTGAGGTTGTGCCCTCTCTTAACCTTGCGCAGCTGAACAGGTGCTCAGCAGCAGGAAGGACACCCACACCCACACTATTTCAAGAGCACAGCATCTTTTCAGAGGTTAGTTGCTGATTGATCTCGGCTGGTTCTGCCTGAGTTTGTGGAAGTGCTCTGAGCTTACTGCTACTATTTAAAGTTGCTGAGGTCTATAGGGAATGGGTGCGACATATGGTGTCTTATGAAATAACTCCACAGAGGCTGGTATCTCATCACCAAGTCACCCTTTATGTGCAGATGCAGAGTCCTTAACATTGACTAAAAGTTCCCTCAGAGCCAGCAAATGCCATTTCACCCTCTGTTCCAACCCCCACCACCACCTCCACCCCCACCCCCTCCAGGTCCAGGAAGATCAGGTTTAACCTGGTGTGGAGTCTTCTCCCCATTAGCAATGTTGCTGGAGCTACCCCTGTAGTTGCATGAGAAGCAGCCCAATAATTGAACAGGAGCTGGGACAATTTGATATAGAGTGAAGCTTTAGACTGTTTTTTAAAGCCTGTTATCAAAGTTTGGACCACTCTTTTTGCCAGACCAGTGAATGATGGGTGGCATGGAGCTTTCACTGTGCCTCGGTACACATGGCAGTAAATTCAATTCAATTCAATTCAATTCAATTCCTTATCTGTCAAATACCATTCAACTTTAGGAAATACTCACATTCATTGCGAGTAAACAATGGCCCATTATCCATGATCAACACTTCCAGGACTCTGTGGATTGCAAAAGATGTGTGCAGTTTTTCTATCATTGGCCCCATGATTGATGAACAAACTCTGTGAATGTCTAACAATTTTGAGTGGGATTGCATAAGGACGAAGAATGTTGACCTCATGAAAGGACCAACCAAGCAACATGTAACCGAGTCCAGGATTTAAACAAATGTGAGGGAGCTGCTGGCAGTAATGTTTGTCCTTGCTGGCCCACCAATACAGCCATGTCTGCATCCAATCCTGGCCATCACCCAAAACTTCTCGCCAACACCTTCATTTTGGACACGCCTGGATGTCCCAGGTGGAGTTTAGCCAGTAGCCAGTGGTGACCTTTACTCAGGTCCCTCAAGCCCACACCACATCCTTTCTCCTGTCTTCCTCCTCACAAAGACCCAAGATTGAGATACACATCGAGTGCATCATGATTAGATTACTTACTTACAGTATGGAAAAAGACCCTTCAACCCAACAAGTCCACACCGACCCTCTGATGAGCAACCCACCCAGACCCATTCCCTTACAACTAACACTACGGGCAATTTAGCCTGACCAGCACATCTTTTAGACTGTGGGTGAAAATCGGAGCACCCGGAGGAAACCCACGCAGACACAAGGAGAATGTGCAAACTCCACACAGACAGTCATCCAAGGTGTGAACTGAACCCAGGTCTCTGGCACTGTGAGGCAGCAGTGCTAACCACGCCACCATAATGATGGCAAATGATCAGGTTTTTATTTACTTAGCAAAGGAGTTGATGTTAATATGTTTTCGTGGGTATTGTAAGATTGTCAGAAGCATGATTTTAAGGCACAAATAATGTTCAGGATTAACACCAGCAGGTTAAATTATAGCCCACGTGGAACATGAGGGAAGCAAAAAAACAATCTGGAATTAAGGGTTTAACGATGACCGTGAATCCCTTGCCGGAAAATCCCATCTGGTTCACTAATGTCCTTTAGGGAAGAAAATAGCCATCCTTACTGGGTCTGGCCCTACATGTGACTCCAGACCCACAGTAATGTGGTTGATCCTTAATTGCCCTCTGGACAATTAGAGACAGGTAACAAATTTTGGTCTAGCCAGCAGGGTTAGAGGTGCAGTTACAGCAGCTGTAAAGGACCGTAGCTCAGAACTTCCAACTATCAAAGGTATTTTCAGCCCTCAATTCCAAAGTGTGAATTTTCTTTTATGAGATAGAGGACTAATCCTCAGTCCTCAATCCTGAACATCTATGCAAGAAGAAGAATGTTTTGTGTGTGATTGAAGGGTCAGGGGTGGGATGGTTGATTGAGCAGCGTGTGAGATTAGTGTTTCTAACAGAAGCAGGTGGCATCTGAGAATGAATTCCCTGACCTTGATCGCTTGGCCAAGGTCATCGAACTCATCTTCCGCTTGGGGAGCCTGCAGCCTTCAGGGGCCAAGATCGAGTTCAACAAGTTTAGGCCCTGATCACCTTCACCCACATTTGGAGCCCGAAGTCCACATGCCATCACATGGGCTGCTGCAACAAACAACCCATTGTCATTGTCATCCATTAATGGTCCCCATTAGCAGTGATTGTTTCTCCCAGGCTGACCTTTACCCACTCCTTTGCGTAATCACTGCTCTCTCTCTCCCTGTCCCTGTGGGCTCCATCTCTACCTCATCCAACCATCCTATCTCCAGCATAAGTACCAACCTTTTCTTTGCTACAATCAGATCTGGAGAAGAGTTATTGGACCCAAAACGCTGACTCTGCTTTCACTCCACAGATGCTGCCAGACCTGCTGAGCGTTTCCAGCAACTTATGTTTATGTTACTCATTTCTAGCATCCGCAGCCCTGTTTGTCTTTTTTTAATCATTAATCTTTTGCCAGCTCTTCAGGGCTGTGTTGTTTCATTGACTCTGACAATTATCTGCTTCTGCTGCCTTTGCATCATCTGCCTCGATCTGTTTTGGGGAGCAGCATTCTCTCCTTCTATTTCCTTCTGCAAAGCCTCCAGGTATGCATCCAAGAACCTTAGAACATAATCTCTGTCGTTTGGCACAATGTTCACTACTCTGACAGGTCAGGTACTCTTCCTTAGCTACCCATCAGCACTTGTTGCTACCAAAACGGATTTCCTGTCAAAGTTAGTGCAGGCTAGCTTCAAGTGGCTAGCTTCATCTGAACCAGAACCCTCTATGGAGGCACATAGCCATCCAACATCATCCTCTCAATGGACTGCTCACCGCTATCATGTTATCTAACGGGCAATAAAAGCTGCAGGCTAGTCACAGTGGCAGAAATGGGTGTAAATTAATCGCAGGACAAGGGATATCTGTTCATTTTTGAGTATTATTAAACTCTTCCTCGCATGTCTAGTATATGCCAATTTTCTGTGGACTCAACACAGCACAGACCTGGTTTCACTGAGCAAGAGACTTTGGGGGAGAAATTCATCGCTGTGACGGAAATAAAGCCTTCTGAGAAGAAGAATTAACAATTTAACAACTTCCGCCTGATCAGGAAGTCTTTGACCCAATAAGTCAAATAAAATCAATCTAGATAGCTTATTACTTTTGATTTCTGTTTAAGTAACAAGGAGGCGGTACTTTCAACATATAAACACTAACAGTCATCAGTCACTCTCTGAGTAACCATGACCTTGCCAGTTCAGCAGGGGGAGGTCAAGTATCAGAGATGATAATAAATTGGACATCAGACAAAAAGCTGCTCAATTTGAAAAGTAGCAAAGCTTCCTATATTTAAAAAACAGCTTTCTAGAATTCTAAGCAGTGGCCAATTTCATGAGACATGGTTTAGATGTAAAAAAACACAGAGGCTGCTTAAATCTACAGCGAGCATTAGATATTGACTCTTGATGTGATTGAAGTTCTTAAAATATTGAAAATATTCAAGCAGCGTCCTTGTTGGGGAAAGAAAAACGATTGAAGTTAAAAATAAAGTTTGGTCACTCAGGATAGAAAGTGCATAAAAATAGTAGAAACTTGAAACTTTCTTCCAACATAAATACACAAACAATTGGAGCTTCCAAGGCTGAGATTAAGTCTGCTGGAACTGCTGTTGGATTAGAGCAGGGATAGAGAATGAACTGAGGTAGGTAAACATGTCTGGGATCGTGTTCAAACAATGACCAGAATCGGTGAGTGAGTGATGAAAACAGCCTCTTTATCCAGCTACCACAGTAGCACAAGTTCGAGGCGGTGATGGAATCCAGTAATACAGTTCTTACAAGAGCCCCTTTATACACAGTTCTTACATATATTATAAATTCCATTACTGTGGTGTTACACTGTTTTATCTACAGTACACAAAGATTTGAGGGGCTTCAGTCATGGGAGACAGGAAGTGGATTAAAACATGCTAAATGCTGGCTGCTACTCCTGATGGGATTAAGGGGATTTGTCCAGTCTGTTTGCATAATTAGGAGGTGTTAGTCCTTTTGCCTTTTAAGTTAGCAATTGTTAGTAAAAGATACTAGGCCTATCTGCTCTAAATAAGTTAGAAATTGTACCTGTACTTAATAAAAGAACAAAAAATATTAAACTGATTACTGCAGCTGGGTTGTGAGATTTATTTACTATTGCTGGTGTGAGTTTCATTCATTCACACAATTTCATGGAAGCGCTGTTTTGTCAGTTAGTTTCTTAAAGGGATAATGGCCCAGATAAAAGGTATTTAACAGGTACTTACTAACTGGGGAATCTATTCAGGTCCAGGAGATGACTGGTCAGGGCTGATTAATATAATAATGTTTCATAGAGACTTGAGGGGGATGGTATTGGTCTGTCTACTACACTTATTCAGAGGTAAACATTGCTTGTGGCAAGGGTTGATAAGGTGTGAAAATGCAGTAGAACATAGCAAGCTGGTGAGTAAGTTAATAAAGATAACCTATAACACAATATCCCAAACAGTAAACCCCCTCCCGCCCCCGTTTGATTCTATTGAGATCTTTCGAAGAGAATCACACAATTCTTATCCTAGCTTACATATACTTTGGCAACTACACTTTGCAAAAAGAAAACATGCACAATTAGAATAACAATAACAAACATCATAGTAGAAGTCTTCTAGGAGAAAGTGAGGACTGCAGATGCTGGAGATCAGAGCTGAAAATGTGTTGTTGGAAAAGCGCAGCAGGTCAGGCAGCATCCAAGGAGCAGGAGAATCGACGTTTCAGGCATGAGCCCTTCTTCAGGAATGAGGAAAGTGTGCCAAGCAGGCTAAGATAAAAGGTAGGGAGGAGGGACTTGGAAGACGGGCGTTGGAAATGTGATAGGTGGAAGGAGGTTAAGGTGAGGGTGGATAGGCCGGAGGGGGGGTGGGGGCGGAGAGGTCAGGAAGAAGATTGCAGGTTAGGAAGGTGGTGCTGAGTTCGAGGGTTGGGACTGAGACAAGGAGGGGGGAGGGGAAATGAGGAAACTGGAAACATCCTGGTGGTCAGTCAGTCTTTGGTCCTGCTGTATTGTGAGATACCCGTTTGATGTGGGAGGTATGAATCCTGCTGCAAATGTGTTGCTGGTCAAAGCACAGCAGGCCAGGCAGCATCTCAGGAATAGAGAATTCGACGTTTCGAGCATAAGCCCTTCATCAGGAATAAGAGAGAGTAGCCAAGCAGGCTAAGATAAAAGGTAGGGAGGAGGGACTAGGGGGAGGGGCGATGGAGGTGGGATAGGTGGAAGGAGGTCAAGGTGAGGGTGATAGGCCGGAGTGGGGTGGGGGCGGAGAGGTCAGGAAGAGGATTGCAGGTTAGGAGGGCGGTGCTGAGTTGAGGGAACCGACTGAGACAAGGTGGGGGGAGGGGAAATGAAGAAACTGGAGAAATCTGAATTCAATGAATCCTGGCCTCCTTTCCTCAGGCCTTGACACCACTGATAAGGTCCTTCCCAATTCACGTGTAAAAAGTGAGGTCTGCAGATACTGGAGATCAGAGCTGAAAATGTGTTGCTGATTAAAGCACAGCAGGTCAGGCAGCATCCTGTTCCTTGGATGCTGCCTGACCTGCTGTGCTTTAACCAGCAACACACCTTCCCAATTCACACCTAATGGTTCCTTCTGGGTCGTTTTCACAAGAACCCACTCACCTGGTCCGGTGTCGTGATCTCCCTCCAGTGGGTCTTCCTTACAGCTGATACCTGTGAGGAAGCAGAACTGATGGCATCGGTTAATACCTGACAGGAAGACAATAAGATGACAGTCTGCAGCATAACGGGAGTCTGCGTAAAAGTTGGCAGACTGATCCTCTGCTGCTCTGCAGTCAGAGCCTGTAATTCTGTTGGCTGTGTGGATGCTCTGGGTGATAGGCTTCCCAATACCATGACAGTGCAAAAGGTCATGACAGGGAGAAAGTGAGGACTGCAGATGCTGGAGATCAAAGTCAAAGAGCATGGTGCTGGAAAAGCACTGCAGGTCAGACAAGATCCGAGCAACAGGAGAATTGACATTTCAGGCAAGAGCCCTTCATCAGGAATGAGGCGAGTGAGCCAAGGGAATGGAGACCTCGGTGGTGGAGACCTAGGCTCACCAGCCTCATTCCTGATGAAGGGCTCTTGCCCGAAATGTCAATTCTTCTGTTCCTCGGATCTTTTCCGGCCTGCTGTGCTTTTCCAGCACCACGCTTTTTGACTCTGATCTCCAGAATCTGCAGTCCTCACTTTCTCCTGAGATTGGATATTGCCCTTTTGAGCAACCCATCTATCACCTATTAGCCTTAGATAAACGGCCTCGCTGTTCTTCCGATAGAATCTCCACTCACAGTTTAGAGTTTCCAGGAAAGGGGTTTTCCAGAATCGGACTCACAGGTTGAAACAGGAAGAGAGCTGAAAGACCAAAAAGACTTTGGGATTTCTGTCTAGAATGGAGACATCATTGGTTTATGATGCACAGCACTGATAGTAGTCACTGCAGTCTTTCTCAGTCTCTCCTCTGTTAGCAATGCTGGATGCCTGCCGAATCCTGGAAATCCTTATCAGGTGATAATGATGGAATGCTGTCAGACCTCCAGCCCATGCAGACAACAGATAATAATTGATTCACTTTTGACCACTGCCCATTCCAGTAGCTTGTGATAAAGGAGAGAGATGTTATTTCATTGCAATACATTAACTAATGAGTCTGTATCAAACCTCTGTATATGTTAATTCAAGAAAATTGCTCCATTATTTATCCTTCTTGGTGATATTTATTTTCCATACTGAATGGAAACACATGAGTATTAAAAAGCTCTTATTTAGCGTTAATGATAATGTTACCAATTACCAGGCCAGAATACTAGTGCAATAAAGTTGTGTTGACAGATTGGAATGTTTATAATGTCAGGACCACAGTGACAGAAATTGGCTGCATTTTTCCCAGTTTTCATTCTATTTAAATGATCACCTTTATGGGTGTTCATATTGAAAACATTTTTTTCCCTTTATATCTTCTTCAGATGCGAGTGATTTGAGTGATGTCCCTTTATCTTTGCAGAGTTATCATGATGTTGTGACATTACTGACCAAGTGACAATGAGCAACCAGGTGACATGTGAACCTGAATGACATGTGACATAGAGGGAACCTGGAGGAGAATTTGTTCCAGTTACAGCTGTACACAGCTCTGATTAGATCCCATGTGGAATACTACTGTCAGTCCTGCACACAATGATGAGCATGACTTACTTCAACCCTGCATGTTATAGCATGGATGTGGGTATTCACCTTTTGCATATAACTAGAAGAGCAGGTCAGATACTAGGAATACTGTGGCAAATAACTCACCTCCTGACTGCCCAAAGCCTGTCCACCATCTACAAGGCACAAGTCAGGAATGTGAAGGAATACTCCCCACTTGCCTGGATAAGTCAGCTCCAACAACACTCAAAAAGCTTGACATCATCCAGGACAAAGCAGCCCCACTTGATTGGCACCACATTCACAAGCATCCAGTCTTTCACCACTGATGTTCAGTAGCAGCAGTGTGTCCCATCTATAAGAGGCACTGCAGAAATTTACCAAAGATCCTCAGGCAGCATCTAAACCCATAACCACTTCCATCTAGAAGGACAAGGGCAGCAGGTACCCTGGGGATACCACCACCTGCAAGTACCCCTGCAAGCCACTCACCATCCTGACTTGGAACTATACCGCTGTTCAGTCACTGTCACTGGGTCTAAATCCTGGAGTTCCCTCCTTAACAGCACTGTGGGTCAACCCACAGCAGGTGGACTACAGCAGAACAAGATGGCAGCTCACTACCACTTTTTCAAGGGAAACTAGGGACAGGCAATAAATACTAGCCAGCCATAGATGCCCACATTCCACAAAATAAATAAAATATAGAAATGATTTGTTAAAAAAAAGTTGGAAATGTAACACATTTCTGCAACCATTGAAGGATTACATGAATATGATCCATGTATTCAGGTGAGGACAACATCATCCTCGGGTCTGTCTCCTACAAGCTCCTTCTTTACACTCCCCAAATCCCCCTGATACCATTACCAACACTACACTTAATCAAGTATTCGTCCTTTCAGACCCAAATGCAACACTATCTTCTTTCAAATGTCTAAAATCACACAACACCAGGTTATAGTCCAACAGGTTTAATTGGAAGCACTAGCTTTCAGAGCGCCGCTCCTTCATCAGGTGGTTGTCAAATTCTTTCAATTGGTGTCACAAGTTCAGCTGCTGTCTCTTTGCTTGCACTTTTTCTCCAACTTTGGTGCTACTTTGCATCTGAATGCTCTTCAGTTTTGATAGCAGCAGAAAACATTTCAGCCAAACCAATATCGTCGCAGATTTGCAACTCATTTGGAGCATGAAATAAAGTTGATATTCCAAAGTTACTAAACCTCAGCAGGTTCGGCATTTTGTTGAGGCTGTGCCAAGGACTTTCAGAGCCTTTGGGAAAAAAAACTCTTCCATAGTCTTCTCCTTGACCTTTAATCATTTAATCTCACCCAGTTTTTGAATTGGATTAAAGTAACTACACTAAGGGAAGAAAGCTCTTGGTTGTAAAGTGCATAACGTTTGGGTTTTCTAATATTTTCTTACCTTTATGTTACAGAGGTGCTTTCAGTGTACATTTAACACTGAGTGCAATGTCTCCTGGACCATGTATTGAACTTCAGTCAGCAGGGAGCACATTGTGTCAACTAAGGTTTGCTATCTGATAATGCTGAAAATGTGTTGCTGGAAAAGCGCAGCAGGACAGGCAGCATCCAAGGAACAGGAAATTCGATGTTTTGGGCATAAGCCCTTCTTCAGGATTCCTGAAGAAGGGCTTATGCCCGAAACATCGAATTTCCTGTTCCTAGGATGCTGCCTGACCTGCTGCGCTTTTCCAGCAACACATTTTCAGCTCTGATCTCCAGCATCTGCAGACCTCACTTTCTCCTCCAATCTGATAATGTAGCATGTTTCGTCTTGAAATTTGTGAGATAGCCTTGACATAAATGTTTGCATGACAAAATATTTAGTTTGTATTATGGATTCCCTCTAGGAAATCTTTGGGTTTATCTTCTATTGTAGGCTGTTCTGTCTTATTTATGTCCTTGTCTGGGTAGTTACATTGAACATAGAACATACTACAGCACAGGCTCTTCAGCCCTCGATATTGTGCTGACCTTTTATCCTACTCTGAGGTCAGACTAACCTACATACCCTTTATTGTACTATCATCCATGTGCGTATCTAAGTGTCGCTTACATGTCCCTAATGTCTCTGACCCTACTACCACTGCTGGCAGTGCATTCCACACACTCACCACTCTCTGTGTAAAGAACCTACCTCTGACATCTCCCCTAAACCTTCCTCCAATTACCTTAGCTCTTTAGTTTATTGATTTCCTGTAGCAGTGTCCTGCTTTGACACATTTTCTGAAAATGATTTACCTTCTTACAATAAAAGCATTCAGTATTATAACTTAGGCACTGTTTGCACCTTTGAGGTCTCATTTCTCCATAGGATTCAGTGACTAGTATCTGTTCTACTTACTGCAAAGGCTTATTTAGTTTTTCTCTCTTGTTAGGTCCCTCACGTCCAGCTGCAGATCCAGCTTACTAGTTATGTCCTTTAGAACTCGGCCTGTTCAGTCAGATTTGTCAGTGTGATTGTGCCCCTGTTCACGATGGGCATTGACGTCCTCCACACAGTGTACATTCTGTGCCCATACCACCCTCAGTGATTCTCCCAATTGGTGTCCAACATTGAGCAGTACTGTTTCACCCAGCCAGGGAAAGTCAGCAGCATGTTCTCTTTGCTATGCTTCACTTGATGCCAAAGCACTTTATGGACCTGGAGTTAATGTTGAGGACTCCCGGGGCAACTCCTTCCCAACTGCACTGTGCTGCCACACCTTACAAGACTGTCCTGTCAGTGGGACATTGTCTGCAAGGTACGATTCCATAAGTATGAGCATGTCAGGCTGTTATTTGATTTGTCCTATGAGACTCCTGGCTCAATTTTGGCACCAGACCCCAAATATTTATAAGGAGGACAGGGTAGATTGTCATTTCTGACGCTTTTGTCAGCATTTGGTGGTCCATCCAATGAACAACATAGTTGTGAATCTGGAGTCACATATAGGTCAGACGAGGACAGCAGATTACCTTTCCTAAAGAATATTACTGAACTAGATGGGTTTTTATGACAATCAGCAATGGTTACGTGACCCCATTTGACTAGGTTTTATTCCAGATTTAAAACTGAACTCAAAATTCACCATCTGTCATGACGGGGTTGTAACCCATATTTGCAAAGCATTGCAACAAGCACCACACTCAGCAAGGAAGATTTCAATTCTCAGACCTTTAGAAGAATTCATTGTGTTGTCCTCTCTTTGTGACTGAGGCTGAGACAAAACAGTTCAATCGATTTCAACCCCAATGTAACAGACAGTTGGTTGCTTTGACTTTCATCTTAAAAGAACTATTAAGCTAAACCATGCAGTCTCTTTTTTAATCCCCCATAATAAAGACTTTAAAGCAGAAATGTGCTTTTCACAGTATTTTTTTTCTCAGTTAAAAGCCTGCAATGTCAGGCTTTGATGCCTGATTGTGCTGAAATGTTCCATGTTCTATAAGTACATGGACATGACACCTGGCTAGGTGAAAGGATGGACAGTGAACTGGCTGGCACAGTGGCTCAGGGGTTAGCACTGCTGCCTCACAGAGCCAGGAACTTAGATTCGATTCCAGCCCCAGACAACTGTCTGTTTGGGGTTTGCACATTCTCCCCGTGTCTGCATGTGTTTCCTCTGAGTGTTCCAGTTTCCACCCACAGTCTAAAGATGTGCAGGGGTTAGGTGGATTGGCCAGGCTAAATTGCCCATAGTGTCCAGGGATGCCTAGGTTAGGCGGATTAACTATGGGAAATGGAGGGTTATAGGGTAGGAGTCTGGGTGGGATGCTCTTCGGAGGATCAGTGTGGACTCACTGAGCCGAATGGCCTGCTTTCACACCGTGGGGATTCTATGATAACTGTGAGATGTTTACAATGCCATCTGGAATGTGAAGAAATCCAGATCCATTGGCACCTTGCCAGTCATGACCAGATCCAAGGCTGCAGATTGGGAACTGCACAGCTGATACAGCACTTTGTCCACTTCTTTAGTGATACTCAGCTACTGAATGGCTCCTGCCAGGCTGAACATAGGTGTCATGGAAATATAGAATTGTATGGGCCAAATGGAGGTCATTCAGCCCATTATGCGTGCACCCAGCTTGTAAAACATGCATCATTACCTCGTGCCAATATCCTGCTTGGTTCCCCAAACCCTTGTGCACTCTTTAAATCGAATCAATCAGCCAGTGTCCTGTGCAAACCGGTGTACTCAGAGAGCTTTCAGAAGCTTATCACTCTGTCCAAACAGTCAGCACTACTCCCTGCTCATTGAACCAACCTTTCACCAATCCTCCATAACCTCAGTACTTGCACTAGCCAATAAATAATAAAAAGCAGGACTGTTTTCCCTTGACCGTGAGAGGCTGAGGGCTGACCTTATGAAGGTTTATAAAATCATGAGGGGCTTGGATAGGATAAATAGACAAAGTCTTTTCCCTGGAGTGGGGAAGTCTAAGACTGGAGGGCATAGGTTTAGGGTGAGAGGGGAAAAATATAAGAGAGACCTAAGGGGCAACTTTTTCATGCAGAGGGTCATACCTATATGGAATGAGCTGCCAGAGGAAGTTGTAGTGGCTGGTACATTTGCAGCATTTAAAAGGCATCTGGATGGGTATATGTATAGGAAGGGTTTGGAGGGATATGGGCCAGGTTCTGGCAATTGGGACTAGGTTAGATTGGGATATCTGCTCAGCATGGGTTAGAGTGGTGCTAGAAAAACACAGCAGGTCAGGCAGCATTCAAGGAGCAGGAAAATCAATGTTTCGGGCAAATGCCCTTCATCAGGTTAAATATAGCCCTGATAAAGGGCTTTTGCCCGAAACGTTGATTTTCTTGCTCCTTGGATGCTGCCTGACCTGCTGTGCTTTTCCAGCACCACTCTGATCTAGACTCTGATCTCCAGCATCTGTAGTGCTCACTTTTGCCTATCTGCTCAGCATGAAAGAGTTGGACTGAAGGGTCTGTTTCCATCTCTATGACTCTTTTACCAGCGAGTGGGATGGTAAATGATGCTGGTAGTAAGCCCCTTGAGCATCTGTACATGTGTTGAGCTGTATCAAACTAAGATAAGGTGTTATCTGGAGCAAAGAGGTCTAAATTGGCACAGGTCATCCATAGGATCAGAAAGTTCACCTACTGGCATCAAGGTCTGCCCACACCGCAGAGCTTCAGTCGGTATCTGACATACACACTGACGCTCTCATTTTGGGGTCAGTTCAGGTCATGTTGGAGGTCATCACAAGTGGAGTTAACACCATATTCTACAAGTACCCACTGTGCCAAGATCACTGACCTGGGCATCGCTGACTGGACCACCGCTTTATTGCCCACCCCTAGCTGGCTTTGGTGGTAATGGTGAGCTACCTTCTTGAACTGTTGCTGTCCATTTGGTGTAGGTAGACCCGTAACATTGTTAGGGAGGGAGTTCCAGGAATTTGACCTCGTGAAAGTGAAGAAACGACGATATATGTCCAAGTCAGAAAGGTGAGAGGCTTGGAGGGGAGCTTAAATGGAAATGTTTAGCTCAAAGGTTGATTTGTGTTAAAACCTGCTCAAAATGATCACAGCATTTCACTTCCTGGTCTGTACACAATCGTGCATTGTATTATCACACATAGTCAGCAGGCCCACACCAACTCCCTACATGGATTTTAACACTACCCACATGTTCTCTGACCACCCCTTACCCCCGCAGAAGGGACAATCAGAAATTCCACTTGATAGCATTTCAGTTTCATTTATGTTCACATTTAACAAAAATAATAAACCTCCAATTCAAACACTGCTTCCCATTGCAGCAGTTCCCAATATGTTGTTAATGTGGATTGTGGCAGGAAGCCTTAAGTATAGGATGATAAACAGCAGGAGGCTCCTTCTACACTGTATGATTCTATACTTGCTCAAAGTTACTTGCCAAAGCTGCCTGCTAGATATCAGACTGATACTCATTATTGAACTAATGCTACTATTTTCAGCTCTTGCTACTTTTTTTACTTCCACTTTCACAAATGCTTTGATGGTGAAACCATTGCACTTTCAGTTCTACAGGACATCATTCTATCCATTGCCTGTGTCTATGCTGACAGTGGCTCCAGCCCTCTCCTACCCTACTCCAATTACCCTGCTCTTTCTCAAACCCTACGCTATCAGGATATAGCAGTGAGGATCATTATGGTTCATGAACAAAAAAGCCCGTTATGGCGAGTTACAAATTAAATCCAATAACAGAGGAATGGGCACAAGCGCATAAAATGTGTGTCAAAGCCATCAGATCATCATGAGAGTCAACTGATTTGCTAATAACGTGGAGCCATAAAGTTGTACAGCATGGAAACAGACCCCTTAGGTTCAACTTGTCAATACTGACTAGATATCCTACATTAATCTAGTCCATTTGCCAGCACTTAGCCCATATCCTTCCTATTCATCCACACATCCAGATGCCTTTTAAAGGTTTTGTTGGGAATGTGTGTGTGTGTGTGTGTGTGTGTGTGTGTGTGTGTGTGTGTGTGTGTGACTATCTTAACCTTACTTAAAACTCTCTAAAAGTTGCTACACAGAACCGTTCATGGCAAAAAATGCCCATTTGATGTGCCTGAAAGAAGGTGAGGACCAAAGCAGAGAGGCCCAGCACTCAGCCTACAATTACTGAGAATCAGCCATCTACAGTTCCAGAGAGAGGCCTAGCATTCCAGCCTACAATTACTGAGGATCATCATTTACAGTTCCACAGAGAGCTGAGCATACCTCACTCCTCAGTGAAGAGGAAGTGAGGACTGCAGATGCTGGAGGTCAGAGTCGAGAGTGGGGTGCTGGAAAAGCACAGCAGGTCAGGCAGCACCTGATGATCAGGAGAATCAACCTTTCTAGCATAGGTCCTACATCAGGAATGAGACTTGTGGGCTGGTAGGGTCTGAGAGATAAATGCAAAGGGATCTCTCAGCCCCCACCCCACCCCCTCCCCCCACCCTCCCCCTCCTCCCCCCCACCAACCCACAAGCCTCATTCCTGATGAAGGGCTCACTCTTCAGCTAACTCCTGCTCAGACAAAGCTCTCTTGGGAAACTGGGACAGCAAATGGGGTAACACCACCAAGACATGAGAACAACAGCACAAGTGAGGGGAAGTTAGTGAGTAGAGAAACAGGAGGAAAGACCAGATGAATATACAGCTGTAGCAAAGGAGCAGAAGAGAGGGTTTTAGAATCCTAGAACATTTGGATCAATTCTGGGAGTATTTGAAAACTGTACAGGTCAAATAGGTTGCTCCTAGACAGAGTTGAGACCACCATTTCCACAGGACAGTTTGCTATCTTTGTGAGGGGTGGCTTAATCTAATTTGCCAAAGGGATGGGGATCAGGATACAGCACTAGTAAGGATAAGCAAGAAGCACAAAGGACTGAAAAATATAGACAGCTCTAGGATGAGAAATAACAAAGTATTAGATGAGTTCAGACTGACAAGATGTCCAGTAAAATCCAATCCAAGTTGACAGTGCACGTATACAAGTGGGGTGTGGGAAACAGGGTTATTGAGCTGCAGATGTAAATAGCCAAATGGGAATACAATGTCATGCATAAAAGAGGTCCAACTGTGTTGGCAGACAGGATATCCAAGAGGTGAGCGTTCAGGAGCAATAGAGGTGCCATTGTGCAACTAGGTTTATTCTCTAAGCCACCTATGAGTGGGAAAGATGGGGAATTGGAATTTGGAGGGAAGTTACAGTGAGATAAAAGAGCTACAGAGTAGTGATAATAGGGGGGCTTTAAGCTACAGACTGCAATACTAATGACTGTAAAGGGGAAAGGTCTTCCAAAGTGTGTTCAGGGAAGTTTCCTTGGTCAGTGTTGCAAGTTCAATAAGGAAGGAAGTGTTATACTGAATGTGATTCTGGAGAATGAAATAGTTCAAGTAAAATCAATGATCAAGTGGGGGACATTTAGGGAATAGCGATCGTTGTAGCATAAAGTTTAGGTTGCTAAAAAAGTGAAGAGTAATCTAGAGTGATAAATACATAACTGGGGAAGGGTTATTGTCAGAGATTGCAAAGGGATCTCGTTCCAGGTAAACTGGAATGAAAGATTCACAGGCAAAACTTTAATCAATCGATGGGCTAGTTTGGAAGATGAAATGGTTCAGGTGCAGTTGAAATACCGTTGCCCTGAGAAAGAAAGGTAGGACAAACCAAACTCAGAGCTTCCTAAATGATGAAGGGGATATGGAATAAGATGAAATGTAAAAATGGTACGTGTGGATGTATCCTTGATAATACAAGTGGGAATCAAGGTAAACATAGCAAGTTCTGAAGTAAGATGGAGTTAATTGATGATCTGTAATGAGATGGGAATAATTAATTATTTTGTCACAAAGGATCCTTGAGCAAAAGGTGATCATAACATGCTGGTATTTCAAATTCAGTTTGAGGAAGAGAAGCTTAGAGTCATAGAGATGTACAGCAAATAAACAGACTCTTCAGTCCAACTCGTCCATGCCGACCAGATATCCCAACCTAACCTAGCCCCATTTGCCAGTGCTTAGCCCATATCCCTCCAAACCCTTCTTATTCATATACCCCTCCAGATGCTTTTGAAATGTTGCAAACGTACCAGCCTCGATGACTTCCTCTGGCAGCTCATTCCATACACGCATCACCCTCTGCATGAAAATGTTGCCCTTAGGTCCCTAGTTCTGGACTCCCCCAACCCAGGGAAAATACCTTGTCTATTTACGCTATCCGTGTCCCTCATGATTTATAAACCTCTATAAGGTCACCTCTTAGCCATCGATGCTCCAGAGAAAACAACCCCAGTCTATTCCGCCATTCCCTGGAGCTCACATGCTCCAACCCAGGCAACATCCTTGTAAATCTTTTCTGAACCCTTTCAGGCTTCACAATATCTTTCCGATAGGAAAGAGACCAGAATTGCACGCAATATTCCAAAAGTGGCCTAACCAATGCCCTGTATAGCCACAACATGACCTCTCAACTCCTGTACTCAGTACTCTGACCAGTAAAGGAAAGCATACCAACGCCTTCTCCACTATCCTATCTACCTGTGACTCCACTTTCAAGGAGCTATGAACCTGCACTCCAAAGTCTCTTTGTTCAGCAACACTCCCTAGGACCTTACCATTAAGTGTATAAGTCCTGCTAAGATTTGCTTTCCCAAAATGCAGCTCCTCGCATTTATCTCAATTTAACTCCACCTGCCACTCCTCAGCTCATTGGCCCATCTGGTCCAGATCCTGTTGTAATCTGAGGTAACCCTCTTCGCTGTCCACTACACCTCCAATTTTAGTATCATCTGCAAACTTACTAACTGTACCTCTTACGCACGCATCCAAATCATTTATGAAAATGATGAAAGATAGTGGACCCAACATTGATCCTTGTGGCACACCATTGGTCACACGCCTCCAGTATAAAAAACAACCCTTCACCACCAACCTCTGTCTTCTACCTTCGAGCCAGTTCTGTATCTAAATAGCTAGTCCTCCCTGTATTCCAAGAGATCTAACCTTGCTAATCAGTCTCCCATGGGGAACCTTGTCAAATGCCTTACTGAATTCCATATAGATCACATCCACCACTCTGTCCTCATCAATCCTCTTTGTTACTTCTTCAAAAAATTCAATCGATGTTCCAGCAATCTGGAATGCAATGCCGGGATTCAAAGATACTACAGATTTACAAGAATGTTGCCAGGATTGGAGGGTCTGAGCAATAGGGAGAGGCTGAAAAGCCTGGTGGTATTTCCCCTGGAGTGTTGGAGGCTGAGGTGTGATCTTATCGAAGTTTATAAAATCACGAGGGGCATGGATAGAGTGAATAGACAAGATCTTCTTCCCAGGAGATGGGATTTCAGAACTAGAAAGCATTAATTTTAAAAGGAGAGGGGAAAGATTTAAAAAGGACCTAAGGGGCAACGATTTCATGCAGAGGGTGGTGCGTGTATGGAATGAGCTGCCAGAGGAAGTGGTGGAGGCTAGCAAAATTACAACATTTAAAAGGTATCTGGTTGGATATCTGACTCAAAAGGGTTTCAAGGGATATGGACCAAGTGCTGGCAAATGGGACTATATTCATTTAGGATATCTGGTCGGCATGGACAAGTTGGAGGGTCCGTTTCCATACTATGACCTGAGAGTGTGGTGGAGGCAGATGCAATAGGGAATTGAATAAGCACTGAGAGAGAAAGAAATGTACAGCTACAAGGAAAGTATGTTAGAGTGGGACTGTCTATCTTGCTCAACAAGAGTCAACACAGCATCAATTGCCTGAAAAGCCTCGTTTAGTGCTGCGAGTTTTCTGTGATACCATGATTCCATGCTTCATCAGAGAAGAGACTGTCACAAGATGGCAGGCTTATGTAACCACTATATGATAGCAGGCATCCCACGATAATCAGTTCTTTGACTGTCCACCAAGGAAGACCCTAGTTCTAAAGGCATTGGCCTACTATTGGCAAAAACATGTGACTGTCAGCTCTACTTGAGGTCAGGTGTGACACCATGACTACAAACATCCTCAGACAGTTGCCAAGGTGAAGGATAGAGTGAGTGGCTGGGAACAGAGTTTGTGACATGGTCTGAGGAAAATGGTGTTGCTCTTCCTAATATTCAGTTGGAAGAAATTTGTGCTCATCCTCCACTAGATACCAGATAGGCAGCCTGACAATATAGTCACAGAGGGTGAGTCAACAGGGGGCAGCAGTGAGATGGACATGGGTATGGTCACGTTACATATAAAAACTGATTATGTGCTTTTGGATTTGATCATTGAGAGGCTACATGAAGATGAGAAGTATGAGGGAGGGCTGTGGATAACTCCTTGGGGAGCACCAGAAAAAAATGGTGCTCAAGCAGCAAGAGAAACCATTGCAGGTCATACATGAGTTATGACTGGATAGATAAGATAGGAAGCAAGTGAGAGCACTCCCCCACAGCTATAGAACAGCACAAAAGTACCGGAGGGATTGGTGGGGCCAATCATAGCAAAGGTTACAGATAGGTGGAGAAGAATGGGATGGGGACTTTTGCCATATTTACAAGCACAAATTGCTTGTGACTTTGATAATAGAAGAATGACTGAACTGAAAATCTGATTGTAAGGATTTAAACATTTTAAAAAATGGAGGAAATATGGTGTTGATTCAGGGATTGTTATGAACCAGAACAGACCCCCTCAAAATGTATTAAGATGGTAACCTAGATCCTAAATTCTCTTATTTTAATGGCAAGTGTAAGGTGTTGTGTTCCAGGTGCAATTCGATTGGTCAAATTCCCAGTCTTGAAGCAAAGCACACTTTATTCATGCATTATGGTTAAAATACAGACAAAATAAAAATAAAAGAATAGGCTTACCTGTAACGCTATTGAAATGCTTCACAAAAATAACATTTATATTAATTACTGATAAATAACTGTTCCAATGTAATCACATTCCATAAACACAGCCTTGACAAAGGCAAATTCAGTTAAAGTAGATTGTCTAATATGCAATTCTAGTAGCAGGAAGAGAACTACAGCTTTCGGATGGAACAGAGAAAGGAACAAAAGCTTCCACATCCAGCTTCAAGACTCCAGCAACTACTACCTAAGGTTAAAACTAAAAAAAGTCCTGGTTGTGTGGGAGCTTGACCCCACCCATTCAGGCTGCTTCTATTGTTCCAACTTGTAAAAAAAACCCAAGGCCTCTCAAGCTGTTTACTTTCTTGGGTTTGGAGAAGACTGCTCGGCGCCTCTGTCTCCACCTATCCTAATAAAAATAAGGACAAATTACACCTTTTAAAGCCACAATATCGTCATGAGAGGCAACAACATATTTAAGGATTTTTGGAGACTTAGATTAGATTAGCTTACTTACAGTGTGGAAACAGGTCCTTCAGCCCAACAAGTCCACACTGACCCTCCGAAGAGCAACCCACCCCGACCCATTCCCCTACATTTACCCCTTCACCTAACACTACGGGCAATTTAGCATGGCCAATTCACCTAACCTGCACATTTTTGGACTGTGGGAGGAAACCGGAGCACCCGGAGAAAACCCACACAGACACAGGGAGAATGTGCAAACTCCACACAGACAGTTTCCTGAGGCTGGAATTGAACCCAAGTCTCTGGCACTGTGAGGCAGTAGTGCTAACCACTGTGCCACAGTGCCACCCGTAAAACAAAGGGAGCTTCGAGATTAGACAATAGTCTATAAGGCTAGAGGTGTCAAGTGTGGGTTTTCTAACAATGATATCCTAGATTAGCCTCTGGAGTTTAAGGCTATCATTGCTTTGATTAAACAACAAACTGAAATGACTCCCCACTGCTTCCACAGACAATGGCTGGAAAGAATGTTCCACTTTCCATTGCTATCATTCTAAAAATAAAGTAGGTTTAAAGTAGGGAATATCTCTTTCAACTCAAGTCTATTTTTTAAAAAATTGCAAATAATGACATCTAGGTATCTCACTAGGCTGCTAAATGTAGTGTCTATAATAAGATCTGTGCTAATATTAGGTGAGTGATGACAAGTGATCAGTTTCTAGATTGTTCCTAGCCACAGCATGGAGATTCTGATGTGGAACAAACTGATAATTGTAACCTGGAACATATTATAGTTTTATACATTCTCGATCAAACAAACTCTATTTTTATAAAACCAAAGGAAAATCTGAAAATAAAAGCCAGCAGAACAAGGGAAAAGGTTTTATTACTTCAGATTGTTCAAGAATAAAGTTACATTTGCCTCACTCCATGCCCCATTCCCTCCCCAGAAGGGACTGCTAAATCATCTGCTCACAAGCTCATTTTAAGCTGTAATTGACCACAGGAAACCTGCAAAAAAAAATTGCAGAGAGCAAGCGAAGAGTGAGTCTACCACAATAATGCGTTATCATCCATGACAGTCACCTCTCTTGACTTCTGCCCAATGAAGGTAGATGCTATTGATATGCTTCTAACTAATACCGTGATGTTTCTGCAAAAGTGGCAGCTTTCAACAAGTGGTTAGCTTTCAGGAGCTCCGGTGAGTTAATGTTGAAGGCTACAGCTGAAGATACGAGTGTGCATGTGTGCAAGCAGCATATATATTTCCAGTGCACAGAAGAGGCTGTCATTTGAATTCCTTGCAATCTATGAAATAAAAGTAGGGGATTTCTCCACAGTGCTCAGTAAAGATTCATTCCTCAATATACAACACTTTTTGAAAAAGGGAAACAAATGGTTTGGTCATTATTTTGATGTCTGTGGGATTGCAAATTGGTTGCTGTGCTTTCCTACCTTACAATTAAAGTACTTCATTTTCTGTAAAGTGTAGTGAGGAATGAAATGTGTTATAGAACCAGTAATTTGTTAAATTCTTTCTTTTTCCCTCAGTTATTCCATAAAGGCCAGAACACCATTTCCATTGGAATATCATGCTAAGCTAAGACTGGATGGATTTCACTGGAAACCGAGGCTCTATATTTAACCATTACGGAATAACAGGCTGAAGTGCCTTCCTTGTCAAAGGATGGAGAGGAACCTTGTGCTGATTTTCCATGTACGGAATGCCAAAGTAACCAAATGGACTATTCAGACATAGTGGTCGAGAGTGTGGTGCTGGAAAAGCACAGTGGGTCAGGCAGCATCCAAGAAGCAGGAGAATTGGCATTTCAGGCAAAAGACCTTTGTCAGGCTTTTGCCTGATTCTCCTGCTCCTCAGATGCAGTTTTGACTCTAATCTCCAGCATCTGGTTTAGATTAGATTACTTACAGTGTGGAAACAGGCCCTTCGGCCCAACAAGTCCACACCGACCCACCGAAGCGCAACCCACCCATACCCCTACATTTACCCCTTACCTAACACTACGGGCAATTTAGCATGGCCAATTCACCTGACCCGCACATCTTTGGACTGTGGGAGGAAACCGGAGCACCCAGAGGAAACCCACGCAGACACGGGGAGAACGTGCAAACTCCACACAGTCTGTCGCCTGAGTTGGGAATTGAACCTGGGTCTCAGGCGCTGTGAGGCAGCAGTGCTAACCACTGTGCCACCGTGCCGCCCAGCATCTGCAGTCCTCACTTTTGCCTATTCAGCCATAGTGTTGGCGGTCTCACATGAACAAAGAGTGGAACCTGATGGACCCTCTAACCATTATTTATCCCACTGCATGCTTGGAAATCCAAGGAAAGGATATTCTACTATGTTCTAAATCCACCATTCGCAAAGATACAAGAACACATGGCAGCAGATTAATTTGATCTGATTGGGAGAATGAGGGGAAATCAGATCAGTGGAGGGGGTTTATCCCAAACAAATCCTATCGGGAATCTGGCAGAACTGGGTGCAACACTGCCTCCACAGCTTGCCCAACTTTCTTCTACCTTGAAGGAGTCAAACCAACACACTTGGAGGAGTTTAATACTCGGCCAATCAAGTTATAATTACCCCTAAACTTTAAACATTCCCATTTGAAAAGACTCAAAGGTTCCAGCAGTAAAGGTGGGAGTCTGAAAGCAAATGGAAAAGTCCAGCATCAAAATAAACTCTCAAAAAGGGGAAGGTGGAGAATGAGGTACATTTCTGTCAATGTAGAAGTGGGGGAGCTAAATGCCACTGGTTGTAAGTGGAAAACAATTTAATCAACCAGGGTGGGTGTGGGTGGGAGTTGGTGGGGGTGGGGGAGGAGTGGGCAGGGGGGAGATGGGCTGGGGTAGTTGTTGTAATAATTCTGGGGAAAGTGGGTGTAACACTGTACAAGCCAATGGTGAAGGACCACAATGTAAATATTTCAATGACACTGCTATGTCGTTTAGGTGAGGAAGTTGTTGGTCACCCATTTTGAGGCCCTTGCAAATCAAGCAGGTGGGCCCCGTGGGTTGAGTGGGGGATATAGGTTTCAGTGTCCATTCTTTTGTTTATGTAAATGTAATGTCTCCAAGTCTGCAGACTACACAGAGTTGAGTGGGAGGGTGAACTGTGAGGAGGATGCAGAGATGCTTCAATGCGATTTGGACAAGTTGAGTGAGTGAACAAATGAAGTAAAATGTGATTAAGTGTGAGGTTGCCACTTTGGTGGCAAAAACAGGAAGGCAGATTATTATCTGAGCAGTAATAGGAAAGGAAAGGGGGAGGTGCACTGAGGCTTGGGTGTCCTTGTACATGGAGGTGCAGAAGGCAGTGAAGAAGGCAAAGGATATGTTGGCCTTGGTAGCGAGGGGATTCAAGTACAGGAGCAGGAACATCTTGCTGCCATTATGTAGGGCCTTAGTGAGGCCAAATTGGGCAGATTTGGTCTCCTTCTCTGGCAATGGAGACAGTGCAACAAAGCTTTACCAGACTGATTCCTTGGATGACAGGACTGACATATGAGGACAGGTTATGTCGGTTAGGACTACGTTCATTGGACTTCAGAGAACTAGAGAAGATCTCATAGAAACCTACAAGCAGGACGAGCAGAATGAATACAGGAAGGATGTTCCCAATGTCTCGGGTGCCCACAGCCAGGAGTCATAGTCTAAGAGTATGGGTAGGATGTTTAGGATTGAGATGAGGAGAAATTTATTCACCCAGAGAGTGGTGAGCCTTTGGAATTCATTGGCACAGAAAATGGTTGAGGCCAAATCATTGAATGTTTTCAAAAAGGAGTTAAATACAGTTCTTAGGTCTAAACAGATCAAAGGGTATGAGGAGAAAGTTAGGGGAGGCTTTAAGGGCCAGATGGCCTGCTCCTGTTCCTTTTTATTTTCTTTGTTTCTATTTTCCTTTGACCCTTTTTTTTTCAGCATGATTCAAATGGTAGGCAGAGAAAAAGAAAGCCTATCTCCTCAAATACATTCTTTCACCTCTACCCTGCACAGCACAAACCACAATGAGAAAATGAGACAAATGTAACATGGAACTTTGAGCCTTGTCACAAATCTTGAGGATGATTTACCTGCTCGTTAAGCAAGCAGGAAAATGAATGAACTTTTCTTGTGAGATCATTTTGGAGTGCAGAATTATTCAGCTGCATCAGAACTGCACAAAGGGGAGTAATCGCAAAAAACTAGACACAGATATTCACCAACATGCATACAACATCAGCAGGGGTGTCACAGTTGAACATGTGTTGCTGGTTAAAGCACAGCAGGTCAGGCAGCATCCAAGGAATAGGAAATTCGACGTTTCGGGCATAAGCCCTTCATCAGGGGTGTCACAGACTAGATGCAACATTAGTTTCCTGGGTTAGCTTATCTCAGATATGTTATACAACTGTCACAATGTGATGTGCAACATTTCAATACAATTAACCCATTGCATAACTTGCAAAACACCACTTTCGGGAGGTAACCAATCAGAGAAACGTTACTCCATTCCCACCCCCAGAAATATAATGGGGTGAGAAGCCACTCCTCCAATCACAGGCTGGTTCTAACCTGTGTCTGCTGCTGATAGGTTCTTTGTGAGCTTATCAGCAGCAAACCCAGGAGAGAAGCAGTCTGTGATTGGAGGAACAAAAGCCAAAGTCCCAGGGGTGAGAGCTGGAGTCAGGACTAGGAGTGAGATCCTGGCCATGAGCTGGAAGGCAAGAGCTGGGCCTGGTGCTGAGGGGAGAGGGGGACACCGACAGCTACGACTGGTCAGGATCTGGGGCCTTTTTTTGTGACAGGATGATCTTTTGCTGAGACCAGAAGAGCTTTATGTTGGATCTGGGAATCCTAGGTGCTGGGTCCCAGGGTGCGGCATCAGCTAAAGCAGAGATGAAAAGGCAGTTGCTGAAAAGGTCTGGGAAGGAGTTAAGAAGTGGTGGGGAAAAGAAAGTTGCGAGAGGTGCAAGGAGAGAGAAGGGGGCTGCAAGGGCACTGTAGCTTGTGAGGGAGTCTGAAAGGTCAAGGGTGCAGTTCTCAGCTCATTGGGTATAAGAATACCTGAAGTCACTGAGGCAATTAATTCCTTGCATGTGAATGTGGAGTGACGGGTTTAAGGCTGTTTAAATTCAAAAGCTAGCTGTAGTTGAAAAGAAATGCAGTTGATCCTATTGTAATGAATGTTGTTGGTTGTAAAATGTAACTGAGATGTCAAATGCAGTCAATAGTTAGGTCATTGCCTGAATAAAAAGTTCCAGCTTTGTGCACTTACATTAATTGTGACCTCACAAGTCTGCAGGAAGTGGCTTTAGGACGTTGACCACTCATGTGTAGAAGTGTGTCAGTTGTTTTGGAAAAGCTTTCAAAGCCACCATGTGCTTGTTGTCTTGTGCAAATGTGATTAAAATGTTCCTTGTTCGTTGTGTCTTTAAGTTTAATTGACAGATGATAATTAGGAAAGGGATTGATTGATTATTCCAATTCTGCTTGGACAGGAGTTCAAACACCCATGTGTCAACATAAATACGGAAGGTATTGTTGCTGTGTAGCTACACTACCTGATAAATAAGTCAGTGAAAATAACCCAGCCAATCAAAAAGTACCCTCGAAAAACTCTCAAGAGGAGCCCTCAAAAAGGAATAGATATGGGAGAGATGGTGGATGATCATGTTGTTGAGATACACATTTACCATTTTATTTTTGAGTACCAAGTGAATGAGCGTTTGCATAAATTAAATCCACATATGTGTGTACGCGTGCATGTGTGCGTGTGCATGTGTGTGTACATGTGTCTCTGGCAACACAGCTTGGCCATCAAAATGGTGGTGTGCAGCAGCTAGACGCAACAAAATGTCTGCTCCTGGACTGTAAGTACAATGACGTGATCAAACCTGCTGGCGTAGTAATGAACTATAATTGCAACTGAGGCGCAGTATAAAGGCAGCTATTCACCCTCCCAGCCAGATCATTATCGAATCCTTTGTCTGTCCAACTGTCCTTCTCTCAATTTGTGTTCTATCCCTATCTATCTTTTACCCCCTCCACTACCTTATCTTCTGCATATAGACCGACATTTTCCTAGCTACCATCCGTTCTGAGGAAGGGTCACTGGACCTGAAGATTTAGCTCTGATATCTCTTCACAGATGTAACGCTGTTGGTTTTGACATTGACAATGAGCCACCTCTCATTGTCTGCGTCTCATGCAAACATTACGTGGCCAGTTGATATTTAAGTCTAGGAAGGCTTTTCTAAGAAGAAGGGTTTGCAATGAAGCAGTCCGCCTACGACTCCACTGCCACTGTCTGTGATTGCGAAAGTTATGTCTCTCATTTCACATCTCTTGATAACGAAGAGGTGCTGAGCCCACAGTGAGTGATCTTGCACTGTTAAGAATCTAAGCGGTGGTAACTATTTAGGGATCTGGGTTGTGTATAATCTGCCCCAGAGACTTGAAAACACAAGAGTTTGAAGTACAGGGAAAGGTACAGATTACCGGACAGAGTAAACATTGAGGAGGTATAGGATGGTCAGTATCACAGGGCCATAGGTGTCATAGTGGCTCTGTGGTTCCTACCTTGGGCGACTGGCTGTATGGAGATTGCACATTCTCCTTATGTCTGCATGGGTGTGCTCCCATTTGCTCCCACAATCCAAAGATTTTCAGGTTAGGTGAATTGGCTATGCTAAATTGCCTATAGTGCTCAGGGATGTGTAGGTCAGGTGCATTAGTCTGCAATAAACATAAGAGAATGGATCTTGGTGGGTTACTCTTCAGAGGGTCAGTGTGTATTTGTTGGATCGAAGGGCCTGTTTCCACACTGTAGGGATTCTATAAAAAATGGCTAAGGAAGGCCAACCTTAGAGAAAGGATTTTTTTTAACATGCAATCAATTCAGGTGGGGCCCCAATACTTAACCTCAACACTCATTGTGACCAGTTTATGTATTGATTAATGAACTCCCTCCCAACCACCAAAACGCAGAGCTATGAACCTCATTCCAGGTGGGTTACAGTTTGGGAATGCAAGCCGATACCAAAATGTTCCTGGATCAAGTTGCAGCTGAAGCGAGGGAACCGTGTGAATGAGGTGTAGAGGAGGATCGAGGTGAGGACAGCAGGGAGATGGTCACAAGCAGACTGTTTCTGCTTTGCTGCTGTGATGATGAGTCAGTGCATACTGGAACACAGGATACAGTCAGGTACAGCAGGTACCAAGGAGACAGCTACTGCTACCATCACTAGGAAACAGTAGCCAATAGATGTCTTGCAGTTGTACAAGCAAGAAATACACTGTGACATGCCTGGGGTACTGGATAAGAGGTGCTAAGAGACCCAAGGTGTTTGTTAACTTACTAAATCTTGTTTTACCTTGGGGAATTCACTGCAGACCTCATGTATTTCTTTCTGCATTACCAGGCAATGACTTAAGTTGTGCCTCTCCTCGCCAGCTACTGGAGATTTTTCATTGTGTCTCCCTAAAATGTTGCGCTCTGTAAGAGTGCCTGCTTTCCATTAAAATCCACTGGGTTTTGTCAGAAGAGCCCTGAGGTCAATAGATAAAAGGAACTAGTTGAAAGCCTCCAAATGGGCCATGAGTTAGCTGGTTTATAGTTTGTCACGTGTATGTGGGATTCTCACACTGCGGACCTTGCCCAGCTTTCTCCTGTCCTGTTGCAAAGCCCGGTTGAGATGGTTATATGTGTTACCATTGATGCTGACAGTTGTTGCAAGACACAAGTTCAATCTGATGTGTGCACTTATTGATGCATCTTCCCAAAAGTCTGGAGCAGTGGGGGCCTCCTGTACTTCCACTCTGAGGCCTAAGAAGCAGAAGCTGAAATGGGCTTTGAGCATTATTCCCTGAGTAGTAAATACGTTCCTGCCAATGTAGAATCTGCCATTCTTAATGGGTGAGTTTGAAGCTCAGCATGAATTGAAAAATGCAATTCCATGATGTTAAGCCTAAAGAAGGGAGCTGACAAACCCCATGAGATCCTCAGAGAGGTAGACCCTTTAGGCATAAATGTTAAATCCCCCAGGAAGTCGAAGCTTTATAAAGCTGACATAAAGAGCAATATTAAAAAACTGGTTGGAAGCACTGGATACTGCAAAGACTGTGAATACTTTGTGTTCCAGAACTTTCCATTCCCCTAGCCAAGCTGTCCCAGGTGTTACAACACTGGCATCTACCTGACAACATAGAAAATTGCCCAGGTATGTCCTGTATACAAAAAGCAGGACAAATCCAACCTGGCCAATTATTGCCCCAGCAGTTGACTCCTGATCATGTGTAAATTGATGGAAGGTGTCATCAACAGTGCTATTGAGCAGCACCAACTCAGCAGTAACCTGCTCAGTGACACCCAGTTTGGTTTATGAAAGGACCACTTAGCTCCTGACCTCATTACAGCCTTAGTTCAAACATGGACAAAAGAGCTCAATACCAGAGGTGAGGTCAGAGTGACAGCCCTTAACATCAAGACTGTATTTGAATGAGTGTAGCATCGAGGAATCCTAGCAAAACTGGAATTAATGGATATCAGGGGCAAACTCTCTGCTGGTTGGAGTCATACTTGGCACATAGGAAGATGATTGTAGTTGTTGGAGATCAGTCATCTCAGCTCCAGAACATCTCTACAAGAGTTCCTCAGGATAGCGTCCTCGACCCTACCATCATCAGCTGCTTCATCAATGACCTTCTCTCCATCATAAGGTCAGAGGTGGGGACGTTCGCTGATGATTGCACAATGTTTAGCACCATTCGCAACTCCTCAGATACTGAAGCAGTCCATATTCAAATCTGGTTAAAGCACAGCAGGTTAGGCAGCATCCAAGGAACAGGAAATTCGACGGTTCGGGCCAGAGCCCTTCATCATTTCAGCTCTGATCTCCAGCATCTGCAGACCTCACTTTTTACTTGACATATTCAAATCTGGACAATACCCAGGCTTGGTTTGAAAAGTGGCAAAAACTTTCATGCCACACAAATGCCAGGAAATTACCATCTCCAAAAACAGGCAACCTAACCTCTGCCCCTTGACAGTTGATGGTGTTTCCATCACTGATTCCCCGGTGTTAACATCCTGGGGGTCATCATTGACTACAAACTCAACTGGACTTGCCACGTTAACACAGTGGCTACAAGAGTAGGTCAGAGGTTGGGAATACTGCTGCGAGTAACTCACCTCTTGACCCCTGAAGCTCATCCATCACTTACAAGACACAGGTCAGGAGTGTGAAGGAATACTCCCCACATGCCTAGATGAAAGCAGCTCCAACAACATGCAAGATGCTTGACGCCATTCAGGACAAACACCACGCTTGATTGACACCACACCTACATGCATCCACTCCCTCCACCATCGACACTTAGTAACAGCAGTGTATACTGCCTACAAGATGTACTGCAGAAATTCACCAAAGATCCTTAGACAGCATCTTCCAAATTCTTCCATCACGAAGGACAAGGGCAGCAGCTACATGGGAACACCAACACCTGCAAGTTCCCTCCAAGCCACTCGATTTACAAATCTATCGCCATTCCTTCACTATCGCTAGGTCAAAATCTTAGAACTCCCTTCCTAATGGCATTCTGGGTCTATCTACAGCACTGCAGTGGTTCAAGAAGGCAGCTCACCACCACTTCTCAAAGGCAACTAAGGATGGGCAATAAATGCTGGTCAGCCCATCACACCACATCTCATGAGTGAATTAAAAAATAATCCACATCACAGAAAATCCCTTATGGGTACCGAGACATGCGCAGCGAGCATTTCTGCTTTTATTGTCATGGACAGATTTGTCTGCAGCTGGCCGATTGGTAAGGATGAAGCCAAATATGTTTCTCACTTTGCTGGTTCCCTCACCTCTACTGCACACCCAGTCCAGGAGCTATGTCCTTTCAGATCCAACCAGCTCTATCAGAACTGCTCCTACCAAGCCAGTCTTGGTGATGGCCATTGAAATCTCCCAACCCAGAGTACACCTTTTTCACCCTCCAATTGGTGTTCAATATGAGTATACTGGCCCCCAAGTATATTTTGCACCCTTACCAACCTCAGTACTTCCTCCAGCTGTTGGCCAACATGAAGGAGTATTGATTCACCAGCTAAGAGAGTCTGGGTGCTAATGGTACCAAGTAATCAGCATGATGGTTCCTTGCCCACATTTAACCTGATGCTGTGAGATTTCATGGGGCCTGGAGTCAATGTTGAGGATTCCCAGGACTGTGCCACCACTTCTGCTCGCTCTGTCCTGCTGATGGGACAGGGCATATCCAGAGATGGTGATGGTGGTGTCTAGGATATTGTCTGCAGGTATGATTCCATGAGTATGACTCTGTCAGGTTGTTGCTTGAACAGTCTATGAGACAGCTCTCCCAATTTTGGCACTAGGCCCCCAGATGTTTCTAAGGAGGACCTTTCAGAGATTGAGTCTGCCGTTTTTGTTCCCAGTCCCCATGTTGATATGAGGTAGTCCATCCTGTTGTCTTCTTGTATTGGGATTTCTTACTAGCTTTGAAACAATTTAATGCTTTCCTAAGCCATTTCCTCGGGCAACTACGAGTTACAATGGGTGTGATGTCACATATAGGCCAGACCAGGTAAGGATGACAGATTGTTTTTCCTATGGGGCTTAGTAAATCAGTTGTTTATTTTTACAACAATTGACAGTGGTTATCATCAGACTTTTAATTCCAGATTTTTGATTTTTCTTTAAATTCATCTGCCATGGTGGAATTCAAACCAATTTTCAGAAAGTTAGTGAACCTCTAAACCGTATATAGTAGACAGGCAGGAGGCTGGAAGAACACAGCAAGCCAGGCAACATCAGAAGGTGGAGAAGTCAATGTTTCGGGTGTAACCCTTCTTCAGGAAACATTCCTGAGGATGTGGAGTGATTCCTGAAGAAGACTTACACCCAGAACATTGACTTCTCCATCTCCTGATGCTGCCTGGCTTGCTGTGTTCTTCCAGCCTCCCGCCTGTCTACTTTGGATTCCAGCATCTGCAGTTCTTTTTTGTCTCTAACCACATATGCCTGTGTAAATGTCAGTCCTACCTTTTGACTAAAACATCATGTTAGATCTTGACTCTCATGCAGATATATAAATTGAGAGCTTTCATAACTTTTTGTTGTGTTTCAAAGACTAAATTTCTGGTCAACTTTTACATTTGTTACATATCGGAGTGTTTGAAATTCACACTCACCCATAGCTTCGTTACGGTGTGCTCTGAGATAGGGCTACCTTCAAGGTTGAGGTTGGTGGGAACAAAATAGTTAGAAAGTAGGTGTAGAGGAGCTGAACAGCCACCTTCAATGGGATGCGATTACAAGATTCCATCAGACTGTTTTGCTCAAGGATGATGCAAAACCAGAACACGTTGGAGAACCTCAGCAAACCTAGCAGCATCCGTAGCAAGAGAAACAGAGTTAACCTCTCGCATCCAGTGCATCAGGGTGAGGCTGGTGTCAGTGGTGTGCAAGCAGCAAGTACAAAGGTTTTGGATTTTTCCGCTAATTGTTTGGCTTCAACCTATACATGAAGGATACGAAAAATGCATGGTTTTGGCCAAAGGTAAATCGTCAACTTTCCCACGCGAGTGACTCTAACTCAGGTATATGTGGTATTTGTTGCAACAATGCCCAAGAAACTGGATGCCGTGCGGAACAAAGCAGTCAAACTCATCATCTTCCCCATCCTCCAGCACAACAACTCTCTCCCTCCGTGTACTGTCTGTGTTGTATTCTGTCTGCAGGAAGCATGGCAGGAACTCAATGAGGTTCCTTTGAGAGCATCATTTAAAGCACGTGACTGTGAATTCACATAGTCGCTCCAAGATTCCATGCTGTTGGACTGGCCACACGACCACCTTTGTATAATGGTCAGCCAGCTGGACCTCAGAATTTGAGTTCACTGGTTGGGGCTGTTAATTGGTTCAACCAGGGAGCCCTGGCTGACAGATTTAAACAGAGTGTTAGCAGGGCCACTGTTGGAATATTGCGTGCAATTCTGGTCTCCTTCCTGTTGGAAAGGTGTTGTGAAACTTGAAAGGGTTCAGAAAAGATAAACAAGGATGTTGCCAGGTTTGGAGGATTTGAGCTATACGGAGAGGCTGAACAGATTGGGGCTGTTTTCCCTGGAGCGTCAGAGGCTGAGGAGTGACCTTTTAGAGGTTTACAAATTATGAGGGACATGGGTGGGGTAAATAGACCAAGTCTTTTCCCTGGGGTGGGGGAGTCCAGAATTAAAGGACATAGGTTTAGGGTGACAGGGTAAAGATTTTTTTTGCAAGGTTTGTGAAGCTTTGTAGCTCAGGTTGAGGTTTAGGGTATAGGTTTGCTCGATGAGCTGTAGGTTTGATATCCAGAAGTTTAATTACCTGGCTAGGTAACATCATCAGTGGTGACCTCCAAGGGTAAAGATATAAAAGGGATGTAAAGGGCAACTTCTTCACACAGAGGGTGGTGTGTATATTGAATGAGCTGCCAGAGGACGTGGTGGAGGTTGGTACAATTACAACATTTAAATGGCATCTGGATGGGATATGAAAAGGAAGTGGTTAGAAGGATATGGGCCAAGTGCTGGCAAATGGGACTAGAATAGGTTGGGATATTTGGTCAGCATGGACGAGTTGGACCGAAGGGTCGGTTTCCTTGCGGTACATCTCTAATACTGTGCACGTTTAATAAAGGGTGACTTAGTGACCAGATCCCGGCCTCTGCACAGTTATTTCACTCACAGCGTTGACCTCATGTTCCACTGAAGCCTGTACAGCTGGTTAGGAAATGAGAAACAATGGTACTCATTACTGCCACTTTCTCCAATGTGATCAGCGATGCTCCTTATGTGCTGATCTGAATTGCAGGTATTGCCCCCATTTCTGAAAATGTATGAAATAAAATCGTTAAGCTAATCCTGAACATTGAATTAAACTTCAAAGCCCATTCAATCAACTTCGAGAGAGAAAGCAGGCTTTGAGTGATATAAAGTTAAAAATCACAACACCAGGTTATAGTCCAACTGGTTTAATTGGAAGCACATTAGCTTTTGGAGCGACGCTCCTTCATCAGGTAATAGTGGAGGGCTCAAACCTAACAGAATTTATCGCAAAAATCTACAGTGTGATGTAACTGAAATTATACATTGAAAAATACCTTGATTGTGATACAGTGATAATTTCAATGTATTCTAACAGATGAAAGACTTAACAGACAAATCAATTCTTCAATGTATAATTTCAGTTACATCACACTGTAGGTTTTTGCGATAAATTCTGTTAGGTTTGTGCCCTCCACTATCACCTGATGAAGGAGCGTTGCTCCGAAAGCTAGTGTGCTTCCAATTAAACCTGTTGGACTATAACCTGGTGTCATGTGATTTTTAACTTTGTACACCCCAGTCCAACACCAGCATCACCAAATCTTGAGTGATACAAGTTTTCTCGGAATCAGGGCTGTTAGATTCAACAGCGTCACAGATGTAGAGTGCAACATTCTTTGCTAGAAATTATGTGAGATGCCAAAGGCCAAATAAACCACTGGGACAAAAATCAAAATCATTGCTTGAAAGGAAAAAATAACACTTGATAGGAACAAAAGACCTCGCCAGACCATTTGTCTCATCCTGTATCATATTTTCCTAACCATCTAAACAAATAGCAACCACCATCATTATCTTCCAATCACATCACCACCCACACATGCACACACACACACACACACACAATGCAATCTTCAATACGGCCTCCAATATAAAGTTTAGCCCCAATCTTTTCCTAACTCTAAAGTGAATAAAATTTTGCAAGTTAAATTAAAAGAGCAAACTACACAAGTATTGTGATGCAAATGATACTTTCCAGAAACATTGGGAAAGTATGATGCTCACACTTTGAAATACAAACCAGCTGAACATGCCAGCTTTATTTTTTTTTTAAAAAGAATCCCTGTCACTCCTGCTTATCTTTTCCTTCTTCGTTTTGTTCCCCCTTCTCTCCTCTTTTTTTTAAACCCTCACACAAATGCCTAACTGCAGTAGGGCTTATTTTTCCACCCAGCACCCTGTTGTGTGTGTGCAGGTGAGACACAGTGAGAGACACAAAGTGCACAAACCTTTCTTCCTGGTGGTGGAAATTGAATAAAGGAAACACCCGAGTGGCCAGTGACAAGCAGTGCCCCTCACAAAGGGCAATGTTGTGTGATCAAACAGTGAAGGGGAGGGCAGAGATTAAATCAAAATAGAGTTGGAGGGGGAAATAATGCACTCCAATCCCTGCGACGCTCACCTCTCCCTGAACAACTCCAGGGTGTTGGTGGACACCGCGTGCTTCTTCTCCAAGGACACCCGGGCTCTAATGTAACCGCGGAAGAGGGGCAGGCAGTTGGCCCTACCGACCCCCTCCACGGCCCGCTGCCTGGACCTGTTTATGGCCAGTTTGGCCAGGCCCAGGAGCATACCCACGAGGAGGTCTTCAGACCTGCCCTCCTTCCTCCGCACCGGGTGCCCAAAGATCAGGAGCGTGGGACTGAAGTGCAACCAAAAACAGAGGAGGAGGTTTTTAAGAAAATCAAAGGGAGTGCAAATGCCCACACCCAATATAAATGTGGTCCACTGACTCCACAGCACCACAGAACAAGCAGTTGGGCTGGGAGTCCGTGGACCACCGTAATCGGCGGTTGCAGGGGACTGCTGCGTGCAGCACCCTCCAACCCAGATCCCCGAGGGAAAGGAGGAGGACTCCCGCGTAGAGGGCCTTCCACTGGGGGTCCCCACCGCCCGGTGGCAAATGGGCACGCCAAGGCATGTCCAGGCAGTGGATGAGGGAGAAGAGATGGGCTGTGTGCAGCAGCAGCAGTTGATACAGGGCCCGCCTTTTTAACGTCCTTGAAGGGGACAAAATTAAAATTCTGGAGGCGGCTCAGGTTGTGGGGCACAGGCTCCCGGAGGAAGTTTGGGACCTTGGGGCCAATGTGAAATTCCGTCCGGGCTGGGGTGAGCGTGCACAGGACCCTACCGCACACCTGAGCGTCCTCCAACTGGTGCACGTCAGGTCTGAGCACTGCCGTTTTAAGGCGCCGGATGGCGGTGGCCACGTACCGGACGTCTACCGCTGCCCAGTGCTCAATGTTCTGCAGCAGCATCCAGCCCAGGCCCCTGGCACCCAGCACGTCCCTGACCCTGGTCACCCTCGCCACCACAGCTCTCCCCTCCAACAGCCACTCGAGCCCACGAGCACAGAGGTGCGGATTCCTGAGCAACGGCTCCCTGACGACAGCCGCTACTCCTGCCGGAGGGTAGGCGCGACGCGATTCGACCATGTTCCAGACAGTGATCAGGTCCTGGTAAAAGACAGGCAGCACCTTGAGGGTGACCTCCAAACCGTCACGATCGACGAACAGGAGCTGCGTGTCGTAGTTGAGCTTACACACCTGGCGGAAATAATACGTCGCCAGGGTGCACCACCTAGGAGGAGGCTCGACGTAAAGGTATCGCTGCAAGGTCTGAAGGCGGAAGGTCGCGACCTGGGTGCGGACGCACACCAGCGACTGACTGCCCTCCTCAATAGGGAGACTCAGAACCTGCGCAGTGACCCAGTGCATCTTTTTGTCCCAGAAGAAGTCAACCAACGTTCTCTGGATGTCAGCGACAAAGCCAGGAGGAGGGACCAAAGTGACCAGCTGGTACCACAGCATGGCAGCCACCAGCTGGTTTATGACCAGCACTCGGCTCCTGTAAGATAGCACTCGGAGCAGTCCTGTCCAGCGGCCTAGGCGAGCCGAGACTTTGACCTCCAGCTCCTGCCAGTTGGCCGGCCAGGATTCCTCGGTCGGGCTGAGGTAGACCCCCAGGTAGAGGAGATGGTGGTACTCCAGCTGAACCCCCATAACTCCTCCGGCAGAGAGTCCACCCACCACGGACCCACCAGTAGGCCGGAACATTTGGCCCAGTTGATCCTGGCGGAAGACACGGCCTGGCACTCGCGCATCCTCCCCAGGTCAGCCGGGTCGGTGAAAGTGAGGAGCACGTCATCGGCGTAGGCCGAAAGGACCACCCCCGTGCCTGCGCTGCGCAGAACCAGCCCCGACAACCACCTCCGCAAGAGGCGCAGGAAAGGCTCCACGCACAGGGAATACAGCTGGCCGGACAGGGGGCAGCCCTGACGCACTCCTCTCCCAAAGCGAAGGGGCGCCGTCAGGGACCCGTTAACTTTAACCAGACACTCTGCGGCAGCGTACAAAAGTCGGATCTGGGCGACAAATTGCGTCCCGAACCCGAATGCCCGCAGAGTCCTGAGCAGGTCCTCGTGATCGACCCTGTCGAACGCCTTCTCCTGGTCGAGAGACAGGAAGGCGCTCGGCAGACCAGCCCGTCGACAGAAATGGATCAGGTCCCGGACCAGATGGACGTTGTCATGTATCCTCCGGCCCGGGACTGTGTAGGACTGGTCCAGGTGAATCATGTGGGCCAGCACGGAAGCCAGGCAAGAAGACAACACCCTGGCGAAGATTTTGTAGTCCGTGCTGAGGAGGGAGACCGGACGCCAGTTCTTCAAAGAACGAAGGTCCCCCTTCTTTGGCAGCAGGACGATGACCGCCCTGCGCCAAGAAAGGGGCAGCTCTCCAGCATTTAGACACTCCCCCAGGATCTGTGCATAGTCGCTCCCCAGGACATCCCAGAACGCCCTGAAGAACTCCACAGTCAGCCCGTCCAGCCCCGGGGATTTGCCCCTCAAGGGCGCCGGTCAGCTCCCCTAAAGTGACGGGAGCGTCGAGCCTTCCGGCGTCCTCCGGGCTGAGCTGCGGCAGGTCCTCCCACAGAACTCTACGAGCATCCTCGCTGGACGGATCCGGAGAGAACAGGGCCGTGTAATAGGATCGGACGTGGGCCCTGATACCCTCCGGATCCGAGACGAGGGACCCGTCGTCGGCCAGCAGCACAAGGAGCTGCTGACAGGTGCCACGCCTTTTTTCCAGCGAGTAGAAGGGGGAGCCACGGTCCAGGTCCTGGAGGAGCTGGATCCGAGACCTCATGTACGCGCCCAGAGCCCCGACGAGCTGCAGGTCCCGGAGCGCGGCCTTCTTCTCTTCGTACACCCCGCGCAGGGCCGGGTCCGCGTCGGGCTGACCGAGGCGTGACTCCAGGTCAAGCATCTCCCTCTCCAACTCCCCGATCCTGGATTTCCGCCTCTTTATCAACCCCCTCACATACTCCTGACAGAAGAAGTGGACGTGAGCCTTGCCCACGTCCCACCATAGCCTCAAGGAGGGGAAGCTTGCTCGCTTCCTTCTCCAGCCGGCCCAGAAATGATGAAATGAGTCCCGGAACCGCTCGTCCTCCGGCAGCAGGTTGCTAAAGTGCCAGTACGCGGAGCCCAACCTGGCGCCGAACGGAAGGAGTTCCACCCACACCAGGTGATGGTCTGTGCACGACACCTGCCACGTGGAGGCCTTCGGAAAACAGGAGGCGTATGCCCGCGAAATGTACAGGCGGTCGATTCTGGACGCTCCGACCCCAGGCCTCACGAAGGTGAAGGCGATGGAGTCAGGATGGAGATTCCGCCAGACGTCCACCAGGTTGAAGGACTTGAACAAGTCCCCCAACCTCCTCCCCGACGCTGAACTCGTGCGGGCACCGCCGTGGTCCCTGTCCTCGAGGATGCAGTTAAAAAATCCCCCGAGGACGACGCACTGGTTCTCGTCGATGGAAGCGAGATGAGCGGACACTTCTTCGAAGAAGCTCGCTTGCCTCGGCCCGGCCAGGGGAGCGTAGACGTTCACCAAGTGAAGCACCGTGCCCCCCAGCCGAACTGTCAGGTGAAGCAAACGGCCTGGCACTGGCTCCCTGACCCCCAAGATCTCCGGCTGAAAATGTGGGGCCAACAAGATAGCCACCTTGCCAGATCTGCGGGTGAGGTGATTCATGTAGACCCCGCCCCCCTCGCCATTCCAGGAGCCAGGTGGCTTCGTCTCCCGGGGTAGTGTGGGTTTCTTGCAGGAAGCACACCGCATACCTCCCGTCCCGAAGGACCGAGAGGGTCTGGAATCTGCGCTGTGACTCCCTGCTGCCGTTGACGTTGAGGCTGGCTGTAGTTGTCTCCATGTCGGAAGTATAGTGCAACCACCACCAGTACACACAGTTAAACTATATACATATTTACTGGGAGGACGAGAGAGGGGCACAGAAGTCCCTCGCCCTCACCAGGAGTGCTCCCAGGAAGTTCCTGACTTGCTTTCGCTCATTCACGTCAAGCCCAGGCGCCTGGTGCGCAGCGTGGGCCGACCAGTACACTCTTTCGAAGGAGCTCCAGTGGTCGAGCGCCAGTTGGTCTCTATCCCGGCGACTCCGAGTTTCCTCGACAAATTCCCGGAGTTCCTCGAGTGGGATGAGGGGGAGATCGGTGGGGGGCACCTGGGACTCGAAAATCTCACCGGAGACGGACTCCGCGTCATCCCCGGTATCCGCCACCGATCCAGAACCCTCCTCCGGGAGGTCGCCCTCGGTCACCGACCCCTCCCCCACCGAGAGGATGGGGGCTGGTCCGGCACCGCCAACTGGCCTCAAACCTCCAGTGACCCCACCCCCAGGGCCACCTTCAGTACCTTCTTCGGCGCACCCCTTCCCGGAACACCCCGAGTTCGGGTCGCCGGGCGGCAGAGGCTCAGGGCCCCACTCCGCTCCCGACACCAGGATGCCCAGCTCCTCAAGGAAAAGGTCCTCCCCCAGGGCCAAGGCCCCCAGAAAAACAGTCTGGGAGGGAGGAGCAAGGATAACACCTTCCTCGCCTCCACCACTCGGTGAAAAAAAGGCAGTTGTCTGCACCATGGCCCGTGTTGTTATTAAAATCCTCCCCAGGGGCTGGAGGAGTTATGGCAGTGGAAGGCCCGGCTGTCGCCCCTGGGGGGATTGGGCAGGTCGGGCCATGGTGCAGGACAGTGGGGAGGCACCGTCAGCTCATCCCCTGGAGAGGGGCAGCGCACCAATGGGATATCTCCCTCCTCCAAAGGCCAGGGCCTCTTCCCCAGAAAGACAGGGGAGAATTTATGGGCCTTCCCCTCCCCGCCCACCTTGGTGGTCATGGGGCCCGAGGTCCCACCCCCCCCCCCCCCCCCCCCCCCGCCTTTCCCGGAATACGATTGGCTGGGGGAAGGCAGGGGGCGTGGCCAGGGTGGGAGGGTCAGTCGTGTCACTTCCTGCCCCGCCCCTGGTTTATCAGGTGATGGTGGGCAGGGCAGGGGCCCAGTTCCCTCTCTGGGGCCCAGAGACACGGTTGCTGCAGGTGGTGGAACAGCGGTGGTTGCCCCCTGGTTAGTGCCAGGGGGTGGCTGGGTAGGGCTCGGTCTCTGGGGCAGGTGCTGAAGCCCCAGGGGTTTCCATAATGGGGTGGGGCCGGGGTCAGTGGGGCCAGGATCAGGTACGAGTTCGGGGGTCAGGGTTCCCGCGCCGGGGCATTGTCGTGCCAGGGCGGGGCACGTTGTGGGCTACGTGGAGGGGAAGGGGATGGGGATGGGGATAGGGTAGTCTCCCCGTGGGCGGGCTTGACACGTTGCGTCTTCCTGGGTGCCTTCCGTCCGGTCGGACACTCATCCCCCTCCTTGCCAGAGTCTGAGGCATTGGGAGCCTCCAGCTTAGCCCCCGGTGCCGGGGCTTGTGCTGTTGACTTTGGGGGAGGGGGAGTGGGTGCGGCGGCGCCACCCCCGGCCATTGGTGTGGGCTGGGGAGCCTTCTGGGTGGGGCAGTTTTTTCTAAGATGCCCCACCTCGCAGCACAGGTGGCACCGCACGCCATCCGCCGTCCAGAAGGCGCGATAGGCCGCGCCCTCGTGGAGGATAGTGAACGAGCCCTCCGTGACCTCCTCCCGGGCCAGGCAAATAAACACCTGGCGTCGGAAGGAGTATACGTGACGGAGGGCGGGGTCCTTAAGACCGAGCAGGAGCGGTTGGACACCCAAACGGATCTCGCCCAAGGTGGTGAGGTGGGGAAGAAGGAGCTCACTGGCAATAAAGGGCGGGACGTTGGAGATCACAATCCTCTGCCCAGTGACCTCCAAAAGGATCAACGGGCAAATGTGTCCCGCCCACAGTGAGCCCCCTCTCCACGGCCAGGTGGACCGCCTGCTCGGTCTTAAGGAAGAACACGGCCTTCCCGTACATGCGGGCCGCAGCGACGATGGCCAGTGGGCCGGCCACACCAGCCATGGCCTTACTGCAGGCCTCGATGGTCATGTTGGGATGGGGATAGGCCTTTACCACCAGGCGTTTGGTCAGGTGCCTGAAGGGGGTTGCGGTTGTGGCCGGGGTTGGGACAGCCGAGCCTAAGGCAGCGGCTACCCCGGCGTAGGTCCGGCTGGGCCCTGCGACCTTCGGGCTCGCCATACTCCGTCGGCCCCCGGCAGCAGTGGTGGAGGTGGGCCTCTGGCAGTAGCAGCAATGGAGTTCTTGGGGAGGTGCTCGAGGCCAGTCACCCAAAGCGAGTCCAGACAGCGGTGGTGGAGGCAGGCCTCAGGCAAGTCCTCGGCAGGCCCTCGATTGCAGTGTTGGGGGCAGGCCTGTTGGGGGGGGTCCCCAAGACAAGTCCCAGGCAGCCCCAAAATTGAGTCCTGGGTAGCAGCGGTGGAGGTGGGCCTCGGGTCGCAGCAGTGGTGGAGGTTGTGGGGAGTGGCCTCAGGCGAGTCCCAGGCTGCGGTGGTGGAGGCAGGCCTCGGGCGACAGCGGTTGAGGCAGGCCCTCGGTTGGGGAGGGACTCCCAGGCAAGTCCCAGGCAGCGGTGGTGGAGGCAGGCCCAGGCAGGGTCCCAGAGATCAGCAGTGGGTGTGGGCCTCAGGTCAGCTGCAACACTGACTTGACCTGGGCAAGGCCCAGGCTGCAGCTCCAAAACTAGGCCTGGGATTCCAAGCTCTCACCTCCTTCCACCTCCTCCTTCTTTCTTCTCCTTCCTTTCTTTCTCTCTCTTTCTCTCTCTCTCTCTCTTAGCACTCAAGTCGAGGGAAAACACCTGAGTGGTCCAGTGACGAGCAGTGCCCTTCACATCAAAGGGCAATGCTGTGTGACCAAACAGTGAAGGGGAGGGCAGGGAAACATGCCTGATTTATTTTATTAAACAAATTACCAAAACAGTTACATTTACAGCTGCATACAAGAGAGAGGAGCAGCAAAGCCAGGCCCCAAACCCTACCGTTCAAACAGTTTACAGGGACATGAGGACAAACCTCAAATCCCAGTTTCACATATAAAAATATAAAGAGAATCAAAAATGACATTTGCACATTAGACAAAACATGCCTGCTTTATTTTTTTTTCCTTCTGTTTATTTTTTTTCTTTTTTTTCCACCACCAGGTCCCCTGTTTTTTTTATCTTTTTTTTTCTTTTCTTAAGCACTACCACAGTTAGGCGGTAGTGTGGGGGTTATTATTTTTATCCCCAGCACCCATGGTGTGTGTGTGCAGGTGTGAGGCACAGTGAGAGACAAGGTGTACAAATCTTTATTCAATTTCCACCACCAGGAAAACACATGCCTGCTTTATTTTGCCAATTGGCAATTAATTTAATTGTTAACCACAATAAATCAAAGTGTGGCTTTCCACACTATAGGACTGCTCTGGCAAAGTAGCAGTGCCCTACCTCCAGACCTGACCATTCCAATTCAAACCCCATCTGTCCTGAGCTGTTTGAAAATGCTGATTAAAATAATACATTTCTAATGTGGTTATTCTAATGTGACAGGTCCACTCACTGAGCACCAGTGACAGTCAGCCACTAACCTCTGCATTTCCTTTCAGAACATCCTTTCTCACACAAGATGTCCATTTGATGTCTATAATAGTGTTGCGGAAGATGATATAGAGTTGATTCTTTCACTTTCCAGAATTGTTTTCACTTAGTCTTCTGTGGCTGCGCCAATAATAATCCTAAAATGTGGAGATTATTGAAAAAGTCAACAATACTCAACTATTTGGGATACGACATTATTTTACTTTTCGGTGTATGTAGGTGTGAGTGTGTCTGTCTATGTTTATGTGCATGTCTCTGTTTGCGTGCATGCATGTCTCTTTGTTTCTGTCTACATATGTGTGCATGCCTCTGTGTGCCTGTGCATGTCTCTACATGTCTGTGAGCTTGTGTGTTTGTGCATACATGCATGTCTCTGCATGTCTGTCTATGTATGTGTGCATGCTCCTGTGTGCCTGTGCATGTCTGAGTATCGGGTGTGTCTACGTGTGTTTGTGTGTGCCTGTGTGCACCTCTTGTGTGTCCATGTGCATGTCTGTGTGTGCTTGTCTCTGAGTACATGTGCATGTCACTGAGTGTTCATGTGTTTATGCATCTGTTTTAGTGTGGGATTGGAGTGTTCTCTTTTAGCTCATCTCATGACAAAGGATTTTTGAAGGAGAAACTGCCCTCTGTCCTGACCAGATCACTGTATTGCATTGCACCAAAAATTGGTGCTATTTCCAATTTTGAAAAGATCAAGTTCACCTATTCAGATAAAATCCAAATCATATTTAAAATGCTTTTGTTTCAGATGGTCCTCAACCTGCCTCCTGGAAGACCAAATGAAGTCAATGTAAAGTTGGAGTTACAGTGACACCACCAGCTAAAAAATAATAAATAGTTCCCATGTTTAGGAATGATTTATGAACTGCCCCTACCCAGTCCCTTTGATGCCGAAAGGACACAAACTTTGTCTTGAAAAGGTGTATGAGCTGAGCCGTTGTCTGAGGGGGCATTCAGCAGGCAGTCAAGCTGTCTAACTCATGTCTACCTTGTGTTCCATTTGTCCTTTGACTCTTAAAGGGCGCACCGTTGAGTGAAATGGGGCTGCAACTGGCAAATCCACAGGAGGTAGCTGTGGGTGGAGATGGAGAGGCCTTACCTGCAGCACAGCACAGGGCAGAGGGGCACCAGAGGGCCAAGTTCATCATGCGCATAGGGTTAACTGGGAAGAGAATGTTTACGTCTGGGATTCCCCAAGGAGGAGAAGAGGATGAACTTGAAACTCTCTGCATGACACTTCCATTGTACTGTAAACGATAATGGAGCTGAAAATGGCTGGTACCCACACTCAGAGTGGGTGGGGTCGTTCTGTCAAGGTTTCACTTTGGAATTTTGGAAAGCTCTTCAAAAGGCAACAAAACCAGATAGACACCCAATGCCAACCCCCCCATTCCCCCATTCCTCCCTCACCAGCAACCCCCACCCACCCAAACAGTACTGGGGAAACAGAACAGTGCGCATTACATGCTGTATGTGAACCTCAGACATTGGCCTACTGTGAAGGAAACACTCTTGACCCCATCTTACAACATGAAGGGACAATACCACGAATGGCTGTTACGTAAGCAACATACTGCCACCTGGAAATATTCACCCTGCTTTCCAAAGTAGCAAGTGACTTGCAAATCCTCACAGTTCACACAATGGAGCTGGTTACCTCACATCTTGGACTACAAACCCATGGGCAGTGCCAAAGGGTGGGTGGGCTTCAGTCTTGCAGGTTGCTGCTCATCCAACATTCTATTAACAGACTGATGATGAAAAATGAACGTACGTGTCAGAACATACCAATGCATTTACAATGGAATTGCCCTGGAGCTGCCAATGCACCCTCAGAGGGTCAAGGCACTTTCCCCTCTGTTCCATCTCAGTGCTGGGGTGGAGGGAGCCTGCACTAACATGGGAGCTTGTTGGCCTTGTGGTTTCAGTCAGGGTGGCTTGGATGGGAGGCCCAGAGATGCTGAGAATGTCCTGCCCAGAGGCAGACGTACCTCCTCAGTTTGAAATCCAAGCCCCGCCCTGCCCCCTCCCCCAACCAAAGAAATGAGGGTGCACTGCCACCTCTGAAGTGTCCTGAATGGAGAATTCTGGGACATCCGCAAAAGATTCCTCCTGCAGCCAGCCACTTCCTGCAGCACTGACCTGTCTCCACGTGAGGAAGGGGCATGTTGAGTGCAGTTGAGGTCCTTCGTCCCCACATCATCTTACCCAGACAGAAGGTCATCGACCTCCTTCATACACTGCTGGGCATCTTTCCAGAAGGTGGGCACAGCAATGACTTGGGTGGCAAGCTCAGAGCAGGTTGGCAGGGTCTGGTGCTGTGGCCTCCTGCACCACCCCATCCTGGTCCCTGGACAGAAAGCGGGGTACCAGTTTTCTCTTGTCTGTCATGTCCAGGGCAGTTCACAGCTCCAGGCTGACAGAACTTGACCAGCTCTGCAAGCACCTTCTAGGTATAGCTCCCATGCCAGGAATCCTGGATGTGCCCAGCAGTGGCAAATATTTCTGCCTGATTTAGCAGGGATCCATAGGAGAAATCTTGCTAGCCAATCGTGGAGGGAAACCCACCATTGCACGTTGCCAGAAACTAGCCAATTTCCAGTAAGATTCAGCCTGTGGTGTTTGTAGATGCACATAGGTAGGTTTCAATCAGTGGACAGAATTGTGGCCGATCAAGGATAATGGAGGACATCATGAAATTGTTCACTTTGGTAGGAAGAATAAAAGAGCCGAGTATCATTTAACAGGAAAATGGCTGTGAAATTCCAAGGTGCAGAGGAATCTGCATGTTTTAGTGCATGAGTCACAGAAAGTTAGCGTTCAGGTACAATGAGTAATTAAAAAGTGAAAGAGTTGCTCTCCTTAATCCAAGAGGAATTGCACATAAAAGGTAGGACGTTAAGCTTCACTTAGGGTATTGATGATACCATGTCTCAAGGATTGAGTGCAGTTTTGGCTTCCTTCCTTAAGGGAGGAGATAAGTACAATGGTGTTGGTGGTGGCAGTTCAGAGGAGAGAAAGGGAGGATTGCAGACGCTGGAGAGTCAGAGTCGAAAAGTGTGGTGCTGGAAAAGCACAGCAGGTCAGGCAGCATCCGAGGAGCGGAAGAGTGGACCTTTCAGGTATAAGCCCTTCATCAGTTCAGAGGAGGTTTACTAGATTGATACCTGGAATGAGTAGTTTGTCTTATGAGGAAAGATTAGACAGACTGCGCTTATTTCCTCTGAAGTTGAGCAGAATGAGGGATGACCTGATTGAGGTGTATAAGATCCTGAATGGTCTTGACAAGGTGAAGGTGGAAAGGATATTTCCTCTGGTGGGAGGTCAGTCCAAATCCTATGTGACACTGTCTTAAAGTTTAGCAGCCACCCTTATTAGGACAGAGATGAGAGGAATTCCTGTCTTTAGAGCGTTATGCGACTTTTGAACACTCTACCTCAGAATGTGGAGGAAATTAAAGGCAAAAACACATCAGCCATGATCTTATTGAGAGGCAGAATGTGCTCAAGGGGCCAAATGGCCTACTAACATAGAAACATAGAAAATAACTGCAGGAGGAGGCCATTCGGCCCTTCAACGCTACACCACCATTCAATATGGTGCTAGCTGATCATGCAATCTCAGTATCCCATTCCCACCCTCTCCCCATACCCCTTGATCCCTTTAGCTGGAAGTGCCATATCCATATCCCTCTGGACCCAACAGCTTCCTGTGGGAGAGAATTCCACAGGTTCACAACTCTCTGAGGGAAGAGTTTCTTCATCATTTCAGTCCCGAATGGTTTACCCCTTATTCTTAGACTGGGACTCCTAGTTTTGGACCTCCCCAGCATCAGGCATACTTTTCCCGCATCTAGCGTGCCCAGTCCCATCAGGATTTTATACGTTTCTAGGGGATTCCCTCGTTCTTTTAAATTCCAGTGAGTACAAGCCCAGTCGATCCAGTCTTTCCTCATATGTCAGTCCTGCCATCCTGGGGATCAGCCTGGTGAACCTTTGCTGGACTCCCTCAATAACAAGAATGTCCTTCCTCAGACTAAGAGACCAAAACTGCATATAATTCTCAAGATGTGGCCTCACCAAGGCCCTCTATAACTGCAGAGAGACATCCTTACTCTGATACTCAAATGCTATTGCTATGAAGGCCATTAGTTTTCCTCACCAGCCGCTGCAACTGCCTGCCAACGTTCAGCAACTGTTCCACCATGGCACCAAGGTCTCGTTGCACCTCACTTTTTCCTAAACTTCCTCCATTACCGCTCCTATTTTATTTGCGTAATGTAATAGATTGATAGCCATATTCTTCCTTTGATGTATATTGAACCCAGACCTCTTTAAAGTTGCCGAGTCAACTGAAGAAAAGGAAAGGCACACCTGATCTGTTCACATTCAAGATCAAACAACGGGCTGATGGGATCTTACAAGCACTTTACCCACATACTACTTTCAGAATGGATGGGCTTGTTCAGAGTCTGACTCAACTCGCTACAGAAAGATGAGGGAGAACTGGGGAGAACAGGAACCATTGACAGATGTCGCTGCTTTGCTAAGGCTCTTGCAGAGTTACATGGGGCTGCGATGAACAATAAGGCTTGTCACTGGGCCAGATGACGATATCTAAAGGAGAAGACACTGGTTGCTTTGATGGTAGATGTGTTTCCTCATGTTCGTTTAAAGTTTAACACATCGCCAGATTATGCGAGGTGAGAAGAGAAAGGCTCACGAAGGTTTGCTTACGATTTAGAATTGTTTCTTTCAGTTGCCAATTCTACTTCAGTTTCATTTGACTGTAAGTTAAACTACAAAGCACCAATTTCCAGAAACATTAAACACATTAAAAACTAAAAGCATTGATAGGAAAACAAAAGAGCCTCCATATGTTGTAATACAAAATAAGATCTCAAAACATTTTCACTCCTGGCTATTATTATGTATAGGGCCCCTGGCCTAGCAGTCTTCAGCTGCTTTGTCAACAGCTCTCCCTCCGTCATTAGGACAGGGCAATGGTGAGCTTCTTTCTGGAACCACTGCAGTCTGTAGTGGGTAGGAGCATGCAGTTAGGAAGGCAGTTCAAAGATTTTGACCCAGTGACAGTGAAGGAATGGTGATACAGATCCCAATGGGAATAATGTGTGCTTTGAATGGGATGTCGGAGGTGGGTGCTGCTTCTATGCCATGGGATGTTTCATGTGGTATAACTCTCAGTTTTGAGCAGCACAGTGACTCAATGGTTAGCATTGCTGCCTCACAGCATCAGGGGGCCCGGGTTCGATTCCACCCTCGGGTGACTGTCTGTGTGGAGTTAGCTCTTTCTCCCTGTGTCTGCGTGGGTTTCCTCTGGATGCTCCGGTTTCCTCCCACAATCCAAAGATGTACAGGTCAGGTGGATTGGCCAAACTAAATTGCCCGTAGTGTGCAGACTAGGTGGGTTAGCCATGGGAAATGCAGGTTAGAGGGATGGAGATAGGATGCTCTTCGGAAGGTCGGTGTGGACCTGATGGGCTGACCGGCCTGCTTTCATGCTGTAGGGATTCTATGAAAGCTGCATTTGAGAGATACATTGTATCTTGTAGATGGTACCCCCTGCTCCTGCTTTCTGTTATTGGTGGAGGGAGTCAGTGTTGAAAATGATGGATGCGATGCTGATAACTAGATTATTTTGCCTTGAATGGTGTCAAGCTTCTTGAGTGTTGTTGGAGCTGCACTCATCCAGGCAAGTGGGGAGTATTCCATTACACTCCTGAATTGTACCCTGTCAATGGTGGACAGGCTTTGGGAAATAAGGAGGCAAGCTATTCCAAGCGCCAGACCTGAGCTTGTCATTGTATTTACACAGCTAAACCAGTTCAGTTTCTGGACAATGGTCACCCCAGGATGTTGATAATCGGTGATTCAGTAAAGGTAACACTATTGAATGCCAAGGGGCAATGGTTAGATTGTGTTTTGTTGGACATGGTCATTTTCTGGCACTTGCATGGTGCCAGAACGTAACTCACCAGCTGTCCCTCCGAACCTGGATGTTGTCCTGGTCCTGCTGCATTTTGGACATAGACTGCTTCAGGATCTGAGGTGTAGTAGCTGAATGTTGTGCCACCAACAGTGAAGATCTTCACTTCCTCCTTATGATGGAGGAAATCCATTGCCAAAGCAGCCAAAGACTGCTAGGCCAGGGGCCCTATACATAAGACTGTTATTGAGGTCAAGGGTTGATTTTGTTAGTTAATGATGGTACGATCAAAATAGAGAGGGACGACCAAAGTTCAGGAAACCAAGATATTGAAAAAGTTTGGACAGAAACAAGAAATGATGAAGGCAAGGAGTCACATGTGGGAGTGGTTAACAGGCCCACTGATATTAATATCATGGCAGGGTGAAGCAGAGCAGAAAAGGTAATGAGAGCTTTTCAGAAAGGCAAGACGATAATCATGTGAGATTTTAATCTACACATAGACTAGAAAAGTCTGATGGAAATAGATGGATGAGAAGTTCATAAAATGTTTTCCAGGTAGCCACTTAAGACAGCATTTTGTAGAGCAAAATAAAGAGCAGGCTTTACTAGGCCTGATATAGTGCAATGGGGTAGAAATAGGTCATGGTCTCCTAGTAAAGGTGCCCCTAGACAGAGTTAGCACAATATCATTGAATTCTGCATTCAGCTTGAGGGAGAGAGCAGTATGACTGAGACTATTATTTTAAATTTAAATAAGATGAATTACGAGGGCATGAAAGTATAACTGGCTAAAGTGAAATGGCAAATTAGGTTCAAATATAGGGCCAAGAGAGATTCAGTAGCAGACATTGAAGTGGAGATTTCAGAATATACCGAATAGATACATTCCAACATTAAGAAAAATTCCACAGGAACATTAATGATAGCTTCTAATTAAATGAACAAGCATATAACTGCAAATAAAGAGGACAGGTCAGAATATTGGACAGGCTACATTAAAAAATGAACGAAGAATTGATAAAGATGGAAAAAATAGAGTATGTGGGAAAACTAGCCAGAAATATAGAGATTATTGGAATTATATAGGAAGAAGAGATTATATTTCTATAAATATTTAAAGAAGGAAAGAGTTAACAAGGTGAACATTGGCCCTACAGAAAGTGAGATTGGATAATTAGTAATAAAAAATAAGGAAATGGCAGATGAATTGAACAGATATTTTGTATTTGCCTTTGTTGTAGAGGATACAAGTAACATCCCAGAGGTAGCAATAAATCAGGAAATGAAAGGAAGGGAGGGATTGTAACCACCAGAGAAGTGGAAGTGTAAATTGTTGGAGCTGTGAGCTGATAGGGACTTGGATCTTGACGGACTGCACCCTTGGATTTTAAAAGAAATGTCATGTGAGATAATTAATGCATCAATTTTAATTTTCCGGACCCCTATAGATTCAAGGATAGTTCCGTTAAATTGGCAGATGGTGAATGTAGCTCCATTATTAAAAAAGGGAGGAAGACAAAAAGCAAGAAAGTACAGGCCAGTTAGTTTAACATTTGTCACAGGGAAAATGTTAATATCCATTAATAAAGAAGTTACAAAAGGGTATTTAGATCATTGAAAGCAGAGGGCAGAATCAATATTGTTTTGTAAAATTGAAATAGCTCCACAGAAGCTAGTATCCCATCACCTATGTGTCCTTTATTTATAGATGGAGAATCCTTGATACTGATCCAGTCTGGAGCACACATCTTTCCCTTCTAAGGGATACATCCACCTGGGAGAAAGTTCTAAGGACTATGTTCAAGTTTTCTAAGTGCTCTTTATTGGTCTTCACTGTTATTAGTTGTGAAAAGTGGCTTACTATTTATGTGAAGTCCCCACAAAGGCAAATTGACCAATTGGGCTTCACAATAGGGCAGCACAGTGGCACAGTGGTTAGCACTGCTGCCTCACAGCGCCAGAGACACAGGTTCAATTCCCGCCTCAGGCAACTGTCTGTGTGGAGTTTGCACATTCTCCCCGTGTCCGCGTGGGTTTCCTCTGAGTGCTCTGGTTTCCTCCCAATGTCCAAAAATGTGCAGGTTAGGTGAATTGGCCATGCTAAATTGCCTGTAGTGTTAGGTGAAGGGGTAAATGTAGGGGAATGGGTCTGGGTGGGTTGCTCTTTGGAGGGTCAGTGTGGACTTGTAGGGCCAAAGGGCCTGGTTCCACATTGAAAGTAATCTAATCTAATAAAGTTGGTATGACTGATGCTGCCTATTCCACAATGATGATTCCTTTACTTTCCAGCCTCTTGATTTCTGCCTCTAATTTTGCCTCTACAGGCAAATGGAACTGGGCAGGCCTTGCAGAATCATGGAATTGCTTCCTGGTCAACATGCAAGCTGGCCTTTGTGTCTCTCGCTCCTAAACGTTCCTGAAAAATATTCAGGCATTTAATTAGGACGTCACTCAGGCAGCCATTTTCTAATCGAAAAATGTTGAACCAGTCTTCCTGAATCTTTCGCAACTAACTTCACCCCATCAGGATTAGGCCCAAGCCTTTTACTACAGTTAGTGGTAAATGAACTAGATGGATCTCATAAGAGACCCAAATCAAAGTTGTCCCGTTAATCTGTAATCTGTTCTCCGGTACAGATTCTCAGTCTAGTTGAGGTCTTGCACAAACTTAAGGGTTGGTGTCCAGAATTTTATCAAAGACTGCTTTGGTAATCACTGAAACAGTCACGTCAGTAATGACCTCCATTAAAACCAGGTGACCATTTAGCCAGGCATTTATTTTATTTGGTTCTGATTTGGATGTTGCTGAAATATTTTTCTGTTCCAAACAAGATGCAAGTGGATTTTCTAGGGTGTGCATGCTCCTGAATAGTGGCCTAGAGTTCTTTTGCTCAATTTAGATCCAATCGGACTCTTTGTCTGCCTTGAGTCCACGTACTGACAACAACTACAATGGCTTACTAGCCCAGATCCTGAAGAAACTTCCAACCTTTTCGCTGAGACGTGGCTTTGTTTTGAGATTTTGCTGTGGGCTGACCTAGAGTCTCTCTGTTCAGGATATGTCCTGAGGGAGGCCATGCAATTGCTTTTACTCAAGTGATGTTCCCCAAGCTCGGTCAGACTGGTGAGGGTGTCCACTTCCCTCAGCATACCCTGCAACTTTCTAATGACAAAGTCAATTGCAGTGCCTTTTGAAGTCCAATTGGGTTTCAGCCAGTAGGTGCTGTTGCATGGCTACATCACTAATCTCACAGTCTCTCACCATCTCATTTAGGGATAAAGCAAAACCACATGCCTCTGCCAGTCATCTTAACACAGTCAAAAATTCCAATGCAGGGATACCCTTGGTTCTTGAATTGCCAAAAAAACCAATAACATCTCAGAATTACAAAAGGCATGAGGTCATAATTTTCCTTAACTAAATTCGTCAACTTTTGAAAGGTTTTAGTATTTGGTGCCTCATGGGAAGTTAGGCTCCTAATAGCTGGAAAAGCTGTCGGGAGGATTACTTGTTACTTTTCATCTGCCGCAATGTCACTTGCCCGGAAAACAATATCACATTCTTCCCACATACTGGGCCCAATCTTTGACGGCAGAATCAAACACATCAAGCTTCCTAAATAACGGCATGATGCCAGAAATGCTTATCCCAACTCAAAGATGTGTAAACAAATTTTTTCAGGTGCATACTTTCTATTGCCAGCAGTGAAATGCCTCTAATGATATTCTGTTAGCAACTCACTCTTTATTTCCACATGGAGAGTCCTTGACACTGATCCATTTCCCTCAGAGCCAGTTCAGAGTGACAGGATATCTGACACTCCTGTTCTGTTTTTTTATGCTGTGTGATCAAAACAGTGAAGGGGAAATCTCCTGGTTATGTTTTTTTCTTTTTATTCTTTTTTCTTCTTTTTTTTTTTCTCTCTTTTTTATTTCCCCCACACTACCGCCTAACTGTGGTAGTGCTTATTCTTTCTTCCCCAGCACCCATAGTGTGTGTGTGCAAGTGTGAGACACAGTGATAGACACAAAGTGTACAAATCTTTATTCAATTTCCACCACCAGGAAAAATAGGAAAACACCCGAGTGGCCAGTGACAAGCAGTGGCCTTCACATTAAAGAGGGCAATGCTCTGGAATCAAACAGTGAAGGGGAGGGCAGGGACTAAATGAAAATAGCGTTGGAGGGGGAAATGATGCACTCCACTCCCTGCGGCGCCCACCTCTCCCTGAACAACTCCAGGGTGTTGGTGGACACCGCGTACTCCGTCTCCAAGGACACCTGGGCCCTAACGTAACCGCGGAAGAGGGGCAGGCAGTCGCCCTAACAACCCCCTCCACAGCCCGCTGCCTGGACCTGTTTATGGCCAGTTTGGCCAGGCCCAGGAGCAGACCCACGAGGAGGTCTTCAGACCTGCCCTCCTTCCTCCGCACCGGGTGCCCGAAGATCAGGAGCGTGGGACTGAAGTGCAACCAAAAGCAGAGGAGAAGGTTTTTAAGAAAATCAAAAAGGGAGTGCAAACGCCCACACCCAATATACACATGGTCCACGGACTCCACAGCACCACAGAACAAGCAGTTGGGCTGGGAGTCTGTGAACCACCGCAATCTGCGGTTGCAGGGGACTGCTGCGTGCAACACCCTCCACTCCAGATCCCCGAGAGAAAAGGGGGAGGACTCCTGCGTAGAGGGCCCTCCACTGGGGACCCCCACCGCCCGGTGGCAAATGGGCACGCCAGGGCATGTCCGGGCGGTGGATGAGGGAGAAGAAGTGGACGGTGTGCAGCAGCAGTCTGTACAGGACCCGCCTTTTAACGTCCTTGAACGGGACAAAACTAGAATTACGGAGGCGGCACAGGTTGTGGGGCACAGGCTCCCGCGGGAAGTACGGGACCTTGGGGCCGATGTGAAATTCCGTCCGGGCAGGGGTGAGCGCGGACGGGATCCCACCGCACACCTGAGCGTCCTCCAACTGGTGCACTACGTCGGGTCCGAGCACCGCCGTTTTAAGGCGTCGGATGCCGGTGGCCATGTACCGGACATCTACCGCTGCCCTGCTCGCTATGTCTTGCGGCAACGTCCAGCCCAGCCCCCCGGCACCCAGCACGTCCCCGACCCTGGTCACCCTCGCCGCCACGGCCCTCCCCTCCGACAGCCACTCGAACCCGCGAGCACGGAGGTGCGGATTCCTGAGCAACGGCTCCCTGACGACAGCCGCTACTCCTGCCGGAGGGTAGGCGCGACACGATTCGACCATGTTCCAGACAGTGATCAGGTCCTGGTAAAAGACAGGCAGCACCTTGAGGGCGACCTCCAAACCGTCACGGTCGACGAACAAGAGCTGCGTGTCGTAGTTGAGGTTACGCACCTGGCGGAAAAAATACGTCGCCAGGGCGCACCACCTAGGAGGAGGCTCGACGTAAAGGTATCGCTGCAAGGTCTGAAGGCGGAAGGTCGCGACCTGGGTGCGGACGCACACCAGCGACTGACCGCCCTCCTCAATGGGGAGACACAGAACCTGCGCAGCGACCCAGTGCATCTTTTTGTCCCAGAAGAAGTCGACCAACGTTCTCTGGATGTCAGCGACAAAGCCAGGAGGAGGGACCAAAGTGACCAGCCGGTACCACAGCATGGCGGCCACCAGCTGGTTTATGACCAGCACTCGGCTCCTGTAAGATAGCACTCGGAGCAGTCCTGTCCAGCGGCCTAGGCGAGCCGAGACTTTGGCCTCCAGCTCCTGCCAGTTGGCCGGCCAGGATTCCTCGGTCGGGCTGAGGTAGACCCCCAGGTAGAGGAGATGGGTGGTACTCTAGCTGAACCCCCGAAACTCCTCCGGCAGGGAGTCCACCCGCCACGGACCCACCAGTAGCCCGGAACATTTGGCCCAGTTGATCCTGGCGGAAGACGCCGCCGAGTACACGGCCTGGCACTCGCGCATCCTCCCCAGGTCAGCCGGGTCGGTGAAAGTGAGGAGCACGTCGTCGGCGTAGGCCGAGAGGACCACCCCCGCGCCCGCGCCACGCAGAACCAGCCCCGACAACCTCCTCCGCAAGAGGCGCAGGAAAGGCTCCACGCACAGGGAATACAGCTGGCCGGACAGGGGGCAGCCTTGACGCACTCCTCTCCCGAAGCGAAGGGGCGCCGTCAGGGACCCGTTAACTTTAACCAGACACTCTGCGGCGGCGTACAAAAGTCGGATCCGGGCGACGAACTGCGTCCCGAACCCGAACGCCCGCAGAGTCCCGAGCAGGTACTCGTGATCGACCCTGTCGAACGCCTTCTCCTGGTCGAGAGACAGGAAGGCGCTCGGCAGACCAGCCCGTCGACAGAAATGGATCAGGTCCCGGACCAGATGGACGTTGTCTTGTATCCTCCGGCCCGGGACCGTGTAGGACTGGTCCGGGTGAATCATGTGGGCCAGCACGGAAGCCAGGCGAGAAGACAACACCCTGGCAAAAATTTTGTAGTCCGTGCTGAGGAGGGAGACCGGACGCCAGTTCTTCAAGGAACGAAGGTCCCCCTTCTTTGGCAGCAGGACGACGACCGCCCTGCGCCAAGAAAGGGGCAGCTCTCCGGCATTTAGACACTCCCCCAGGACCTGTGCGTAGTCGCTCCCCAGGACGTCCCAGAACGCCCTGAAGAACTCCACAGTCAGCCCGTCCAGCCCCGGGGATTTGCCCCTCGAGAGCCGGTCAGCTCCTCTAAGGTGACGGGAGCGTCGAGCCTTCCGGCGTCCTCCGGGCTGAGCTGCGGCAGGTCCTCCCACAGAACTCTGCGAGCGTCCTCGCTGGACGGATCCGGAGAGAACAGGGCCGTGTAATAGGATTGGACGTGGGCCCTGATACCCTCCGGATCCGAGACGAGGGACCCGTCGTCGGCCAGCAGCACAAGGAGCTGCTGACGGGTGCCACGCCTTTTTTCCAGCGAGTAGAAGAAGGGGGAGCCGCGGTCCAGGTCCTGGAGGAGCTGGAGCCGCGACCTCACGTACGCGCCCCGAGCCCCGACGAGCTGCAGGTCCCGGAGCGCGGCCTTCTTCTCTTCGTACACCCCGCGCAGGGCCGGGTCCGCGTCGGGCTGACCGAGGCGTGACTCCAGGTCGAGCATCTCCCTCTCCAACTCCCCGATCCTGGATTTCCGCCTCTTCGTCGACCCCCTCGCATACTCCTGACAGAAGACGCGGGCGTGAGCCTTGCCCACGTCCCACCATAGCCTCAGGGAGGGGAAGCTTCCCCGCTCCCTTCTCCAGCCGGCCCAGAAACGACGAAACGAGTCCCGGAACCGCTCGTCCTCCAGCAGCAGGTTGTTAAAGTGCCAGTACGCGGAGCCCAACCTGGCGCCGAACGGAAGGAGTTCCACCCACACCAGGTGATGGTCCGTGCACGACACCTGCCGCGTGGAGGCCTTCGGAAAGCAGGAGGCGTACGCCCGCGAAACGTACAGGCGGTCGATTCTGGACGCTCCGACCCCAGGCCTCACGAAGGTGAAGGCGATGGAGTCAGGATGGAGATTCCGCCAGACGTCCACCAGGTCCAGGGACTTGACCAAGTCCCCCAACCTCCTCCCCGACGTCAAACTCGTGCGGGCACCGCCGTGGTCCCTGTCCTCGAGGACGCAGTTAAAATCTCCCCCGAGGACGACGCACTGGTTCTCGTCGATGGAAGCGAGATGAGCGGACACTTCTTCAAAGAAGCTCGCTTGCCTCGGCCCGGCCAGGGGAGCGTAGACGTTCACCAAGTGAAGCACCGCGCCCCCCAGCCGAACCGTCAGGTGAAGCAAACGGCCTGGCACTGGCTCCCTGACCCCCAAGATCTCCGGCTGAAAATGCGGGGCCAACAAGATAGCCACCCCGCCAGATCTGCGGGTGAGGTGACTCATGTAGACCCCTCCTCGCCACTCCAGGAGCCAGGTGGCTTCGTCTCCCGGGGTAGTGTGGGTTTCTTGCAGGAAGCACACCGCATACCTCCCGTCCCGAAGGACCGAGGGGGTCTGGAATCTGCGCTGTGACTCCCTGCTGCCGTTGATGTTGAGGCTGGCTATAGTTGTCTCCATGTCGAAAGTATAGTGCAACCACCACCAGTAAACAGTTAACAAAAACTATGTACATATTTACTGGGAGGACAAGAGAGGGGCACAGAAGTCCCTCGCCCTCACCAGGAGTGCTCCCAGGAAGTTCCTGACTCGCTTTCGCTCATTGACGTCAAGCCCGGGCGCCTGGCGCGCAGCGTGGGCCGACCAGTAGACTCTTTCGAAGGAGCTCCAGCGGTCGAGCGCCAGTTGGGCTCTATCCCGGCGACTCCGAGTTTCCTCGACAAATTCCCGGAGTTCCTCGAGGGGGATGAGGGGGAGATCGGTGGGGGGCACCTGGGACTCGAAAATGTCGCTGGAGACGGACTCCGCGTCGTCCCCGGTGTCCGCCACCGATCCAGAACCCTCCTCCGGGAGGTCGCCTTCGGTCACCGACCCCTCCCCCACCGAGAGGATGGGGGCTGGTCCGGCACCGCCAACTGGCCTCAAACCTCCAGTGACCCCACCCCCAGGGTCACCTTCAGTCCCTTCCTCGGCGCACCCCTTCCCGGAACGCCCCGAGTTCGGGTCGCCGGGCGGCAGAGGCTCGGGGCCCCGCTCCTCTCCCGACACCGGGAAGCCCGGCTCCTCGGGGAAAAGGTCCTCCCCCAGGGCCAAGGCCCCCGGAAAAACAGTCTGGGAGGGAGGAGCGAGGATAACACCTTCCTCGCCTCCACCGCTCGACGACCCAGCAGTGAATAAAAATCTGTCGCCTGCACCATGGCCCATGTTGTTATTAAAATCCTCCCCAGGGGCTGGAGGAGTTATGGCGGTGGAAGGCCCGGCTGTCGCCCCTGGGGGTTTGGGCAGGTCAGGCCATGGTGCAGGACAGTGGGGAGACACCGTCAGCTCATCCCCTGGAGAGGGGCAGCGCCGCCGGCGCGCTGATGGGATTTCTCCCCCCTCCAAGGGCCAGTGCCTCTTCCCCAGAGAGACAGGGGGGAATTTATGAGCCTTCTCCTCCCCGCCCGCCTTGGTGGTCATGGGGCCCGAGGTCCCTCCCCCCCACCTTTCCCGGAATACGATTGGCTGGGGGAAGGCAGGGGGCGTGGCCAGGGTGGGGAGGGTCAGCCGTGTCACTTCCTGCCCCGCCCCTGGTATATCAGGTGATGGCGGGCGGGGCAGGGGCCCAGTTCCCTCTCCGGGGCCCAGAGACACGGTCGCTGCAGGAAGTGGAGCAGCGATGGTTCCCCCCAGGTTAGTGCCAGGGGGTGGCTGGGTGGGGCGGGGCTCAGCTTCTGGAGGGGGGGTTGAAGCCCCAGGAGTTTCCTTAACGAGGTGGGGGTCGGTGTTGGGGTCGGGGTCAGTGGGACCGGGATCAGGTACGGGTCTGGGGGTTCGGGGGTCAGGGTTCCCGCGCCGGGGCGACGCTGGCACGGCCGCAGGGGCATTGTCGTGCCGGGGCGGGGCAGGTCGTGGGCTACGTGGAGGGGAAGGGGATGGGGATAGGGTGGTCTCCCCGTGGGCGGGCTTGACGCGTTGCGTCTTCCTGAGCGCCTTCCGTTCGGTCGGACGCTCACCCCCCTCCCTGCCAGAGGCTGAGGCATTGGGAGCCTCTGGCTTAGCCCCCGGTGCCGGGGCTTGTGGTGTTGACTTTGGGGGAGGGGGAGTGGGTGCGGCGGCACCACCCGCAGCCGTTGGTGTGGGCTGGGCAGCCTTCTGGGTGGGGCAGTTTTTTCTAATATGCCCCACCTCGCGGCACAGGTGGCACCGCACGCCGTCCGCCGTCCAGAAGGCGCGGTAGGCCGCGCCCTCGTGGAGGATGGTGAAGGATCCCTCCGTGACCTCCTCCCGGGCCAGGCAAATAAACACCTGGCGTCGGAAGGAGTATACATGGCAGAGGGTGGGGTCCTTAAGACCGAGCAGGAGCGGTTGAACACCTGACCGGATCTCCCCCAAGGTGCTGAGGTGGGGAAGAAGGAGCTCGCTGGCAATGAAGGGCGGGACGTTGGAGATCACGACTCTCTGGGCCGTGACCTCCAAGGGGTCGACTGGCAAATATGTCCCGCCCACAGTGAGCCCCCTCTCCACGGCCAGGTGGACCGCCTGCTCGGTCTTAAGGAAGAAGACGGCCTTCCCGTACATGCGGGCCGCAGCGACGATGGCCAGTGGGCCGACCACACCAGCCATGGCCTTACTGCAGGCCTCGATGGTCATGTTGGGATGGGGATAGGCCTTGACCCCCAGGCGTTTGGTCAGGTGCCTGAAGGGGGATGCGGTTGCGGCCGGGGTTGGGCCAGCCGAGCCCAAGGCAGCGGCTACCCCGGCGTAGGTCCGGCTGGGCCCTGCGACCTTCGGGCTCGCCATACTCCGTCGGCCCCCGGCAGCAGCGGTGGAGGTGGGCCTCTGGCAGTATTAGCGATGAAGTCCTTGGGGAGGTGCCCGAGGCCAGTCACCCGAGGCGAGTCCTAGGCAGCGGTGGTGGAGGCAGGCCTCAGGCAAGTCCTCGGCAGGCCCTCAATTGCAGTGTTGGGGGCAGGCCTGTTGGGGGGGCCCCAAGACAAGTCCCAGGCAGCCCCAAAATTGAGTCCTGGGCAGCAGCGGTGGAGGTGGGCCTCGGGTCGCAGCAGTGGTGGAGGTTGTGGGGAGTGGCCTCAGGCGAGTCCCAGGCTGCAGTGGTGGAGGCAGGCCTCAGGCGACAGCAGTTGAGGCAGGCCTCTGTCGAGTCCCAGGCAGGCCCTTGGTTGGGGAGTGGCCTCAGGCAGTGGTGGTGGAGGCAGGCCTCAGGCGACAGCAGCAGTTGAGGCAGGCTCTGGCAAGTCCCAGGCTGGCCCTCGGTCCCAGCAGTGGAGGCAGACCTGTTGGGGAGGGATTCCCAGGCAAGTCCCAGGCAGCAGCGGTGGAGGTGGGCCTCAGGTCGTACCAGTGGTGGAGGTTGTGGGAAGGGGCCTCAGGCGAGTCCCAGGCAGCGGTGGTGGGGGCAGGCCCGTGTGGAGTCTCAGAGACCAGCAGTGGGTGTGGGCCCCAGGTCAGCTGCAACACTGACTTGACCTGGGCAAGGCCCAGGCTGCAGCTCCAAAACTAGGCCCAGGACTCCAAGCTCTCGCCTCCTTCTTCTCTCTTCTTTTCTCTGTCTTCCTCTTCTTGCACAGCTACACACTGCCACTGGTCCAGCCCAAGTGATAGATAAACACCTGAGTGGTCAGTGACAAGCAGTGCCCTTCACATCAAAGGACAATGCTGTGTGAGACACTTCTGTTTATTTTTTTTTATGGTGTGTGTGTGTGTGTGTGCAGCTGTGAGACACAGTGAGAGACATAAAGTGCACAAATCTTTATTTAATTTCCACCACCAGGAAAAGTAGAAAAACACCCGAGTGGCCTGTGACAAGCAGTGCCCTTCTCAACAAAGGACAATGCTGTGTGAGACACTTCTGTTTATTTTTTTTTATGGTGTGTGTGTGTGTGTGTGCAGCTGTGAGACACAGTGAGAGACATAAAGTGCACAAATCTTTATTTAATTTCCACCACCAGGAAAAGTAGAAAAACACCCGAGTGGCCTGTGACGAGCAGTGCCCTTCACATCAAAGGGCAATGCTGTGTGATCAAAACAGTGAAGGGGAGGGCAGGGACTAAATCAAAATAGAGTTGGAGGGGGAAATGATGCACTCCACTCCCTGCGGCGCCCACCTCTCCCTGAACAACTCCAGGGTGTTGGTGGACACCGCGTGCTCCGTCTCCAAGGACACCTGGGCCCTAACTTAACCGCGGAAGAGGGGCAGGCAGTCGCCCTAACAACCCCCTCCACAGCCCGCTGCCTGGACCTGTTTATGGCCAGTTTGGCCAGGCCCAGGAGCAGACCCACGAGGAGGTCTTCAGACCTGCCCTCCTTCCTCCGCACCGGGTGCCCGAAGATCAGGAGCGTGGGATTGAAGTGCAACCAAAAGCAGAGGAGAAGGTTTTTAAGAAAATCAAAAAGGGAGTGCAAACGCCCACACCCAATATACACATGGTCCACGGACTCCACAGCACCACAGAACAAGCAGTTGGGCTGGGAGTCTGTGAACCACCGCAATCTGCGGTTGCAGGGGACTGCTGCGTGCAACACCCTCCACTCCAGATCCCCGAGAGAAAGGGGGAGGACTCCTGCGTAGAGGGCCCTCCACTGGGGATCCCCACCGCCCGGTGGCACACTCCTGTTCTTTTTTTTTTTTTTTTTTTTTTGTTTTTTTTTTTTTTTTTTTTTTTTTTTCTTTTTTTTTCCAGCACCCATGGTGTGTGTGTGCAGGTGTGAGACACAGTGAGAGACAAGGTGTACAAATCTTTATTCAATTTCCACCACCAGGAAAAGTAGGAAAACACCCGAGTGGCCAGTGATGAGCAGTGCCCTTCACATCAAAGGGCAATGCTGTGTGATCAAAACAGTGAAGGGGAGGGCAGGGACTAAATCAAAATAGAGTTGGAGGGGGAAATGATGCACTCCACTCCCTGCGGCGCCCACCTCTCCCTGAACAACTCCAGGGTGTTGGTGGACACCGCGTGCTCCTTCTCCAAGGACACCCGGGCCCTAACGTAACCGCGGAAGAGGGGCAGGCAGTCGGCCCTAACGACCCCCTCCACGGCCCGCTGCCTGGACCTGTTTATGGCCAGTTTGGCCAGGCCCAGGAGCAGACCCACGAGGAGGTCTTCAGACCTGCCCTCCTTCCTCCGCACCGGGTGCCCGAAGATCAGGAGCGTGGGATTGAAGTGCAACCAAAAGCAGAGGAGAAGGTTTTTAAGAAAATCAAAAAGGGAGTGCAAACGCCCACACCCAATATACACATGGTCCACGGACTCCACAGCACCACAGAACAAGCAGTTGGGCTGGGAGTCTGTGAACCACCGCAATCTGCGGTTGCAGGGGACTGCTGCGTGCAACACCCTCCACTCCAGATCCCCGAGAGAAAGGGGGAGGACTCCTGCGTAGAGGGCCCTCCACTGGGGATCCCCACCGCCCGGTGGCACACTCCTGTTCTTATCTGTCAGAGAGGGCTCCCTGATTGGACCAGACCAACAGCCCCAATCAGGGAACTCATAGTCTATGAAGTCCACCTGGCTGACCTTGTTACAGTTACTAGAGTAATGTTTGTCCAACCATTTTGGAGTTGCTGAGGAAAAACCTCATGCTGTGCATAAAATGGAATAGCTGAATGTATTATACATAAGTTGCCAGATTCCAGAAAGTATTTGATAATGTGCCTCAGCAAAAGTTGTTTTGGAGAATAAAAGCTCATGGCACAAAGGATTGCACATTGGCATAGAGAGGTGATCGGTTGGCTAACAGACCAGGAGCAGGTGTAAATGCGTCTTTGACAGGTTAGCAAGCTGAAATAAATGGTGTGCCACAGGGATTGATGCTGGCACCTCAACAGGTTACAATTTTAATAAATGAATTGAATGACAAGATGAAGGATATAGTTGTTAAATTTGCTGCTGACACCAAAGATAGATAGAGAAGTAAGTTGTGAATAGAATATAAGAAGGATATAAAAGATTCTAGAGACATTATTTGAATGGGCAAAATGAAGTGTGAAAATGTGGCATTGCCTGTTTTGGTAGAAAATATAGAAAGAACGCATAATATCTATATTATTCTTTCCCTTCTTTTAGCTTTGCTTGTTACATTCTCTGTCACCCTCATTTCTCCCATTTCCTCACCCCATCTGCTCTTCCCAACCCCCACCCTATCTGCTCTTCCCAATCTGGCAATTAGACACACCAGTGTTCTGGTATTCTTACATTTTGATCACTTAATCTGAATCATTAACATCCTTTCTCCCCAGCACTCCAACACCGCCCCTTCCCCCCAACCCCCCACATTAAACCATGAATTCTTCCCCCTCTATACTTCATGTCACGTCTGACAAAGAGGCATCTAGACTCAAAATGTTAGCTTGCTCTCTCCCCATGCATACTGCCTGACCCACTGTGATCTCCAGCATTTGTTGTTTTCAGTACAGATTCCAGCATCAGCAGTAATTTGCTCCTAGATGTGCAGAGGATGTTTCATCTTATGGGAGAATCTAGATGAGGGTTACCTTTTAGGGATCGGGAGTCTCCCATTTAGACTAGATTACTTACAGTGTGGAAACAAGTCCTTCAGCCCAACAAGTCCACACCAAACCCTCCGAAGAGCAACCCACCCAGACCCATTCCCCTACATTTACCCCTTCATCTAACACTCCAGGCAATTTAGCCTGACCAATTCACCTAACCTGCACATCTTTGGACTGTGGGAGGAAACCGGAGCACCCGGAGGAAACCCATGGAGACTCGGGGAGAATGTCCAAACTCCACACAGTTTTTTTTATTTCAAAAATATACTTTATTCATAAAATAATTTGATGGTCTGTACAGTTGGTCTTGCCATACATACGTAAGCATTTGCGTACACGTATCAGAATTTATCATTTGTATCTACAGGTCTGTACGTTTATCAATCTATGTCCATATATTTAGCTGAGGCGTCAGCAGAGCCCAAAAGACTGCATGGGCCTCCTGTTCTTCTTAGGCAGGCAGATGTTATATGGTGGTCTTTCCCAACTGTGCCTTGGCGGCATCTGCCCCAAGCGTCAGCACATCCCTCAACACATAGTCCTGGATCTTGGAATGTGCCAGTCTGCAACACTCAGTCGGGGTCAGCTCCTTCAGCTGGAAGATCAACAGGTTTCGGACCGTCCAGAGAGCGTCCTTCACCGAGTTGGTGATCCTCCAGGCACAGTTGATGTTCGTCTTGGTGTGCGTCCCAGGGAACAGACCGTAGATCATGGAGTCCTGCGTCACGGCGCTGCTAGTGACGAACCTCAACGAACACCACTGCATTCCTCTCCAGACTTCTTCTGCGTAGGCACATTCCAGAAGGAGGTGTGTGACAGTCTCGACCACACCCCTCCCCCCCCCACCCCCGGAGCCACTTCGAGGGCAGCGTGCGGTGCGGCTGAGAGTCCGGGCCTGCATAAAGGATCTCACAGGCAGAGCCCTTCTCACCACCAGCCAAGCCATGTCTTGGTGCTTGTTGGAAAGTTCTGACGATGAGGCATTCTGCCAAATGATTTTGACAGTCTGCTCAGGGAACCGCTCGATAGGATCCGCTCTCTCCTTTTCCCGAAGGGTCTTAAGCACACTATGTGCTGACCACTTCCTGATGGGCTTATGGTCAAAGGTGATTTTCTTCATAAATTTCTCCACGAAGGACAGGTGATATGGAACAGTCCAACTACTTGGACCATTCCGCAGCAGCGAGGCCAGGCCCATCCTTCACAACACCGGGAACCTCAGTACGTAGTGACACTTGGTGTTTGCGAACCAGGGCTCCACACCCAGCTTGATGCAGCCACACACAAAGGTTGCCATCAGGGTGAGGGTGGCATGGGGTGTATTTTTTCCCGCGTTGCCCAGATCTTTATACATCGAGTCCCTTCGGACCCGGTCCATCTTTGATCTCCATATAAATTGGAAGATGGCCTGGGTGACTGCAGCGGCACAGGTTCTGGGAATAGGCCAGACCTGTGCCACATGTAACAGCAAAGACAGTGCCTCACACCTAATGACCAGGTTTTTTCCCGCGATGTAGAATGACTGTAGCTTCCATCTGCCTAGTTCCTACCTCATATTGCTAATACGCTCCTCCCAAGACTTGGCGCATGCCCCAGCACCCCCCAACCAAATACCCAGCACCTTCAGGTAGTCGGTCCTCACGAGGATTGGTCGGCCCAGTTCCCGAAGAGCATGGCCTCGCTCTTGTCTCGGTTTACCTTGGCCCCTGAGGCCCGTTCGAACTGGTCACATATGCACATGAGTCTGCGCACGGACAGCAGATCCGAGCAGAAAACGGCGACGTCAGCCATGTACAGGGAGGCCTTAACCTGCAGGCCCCGCTGCCAGGAATAGTCACCCCTCTCAGGCTCGCATCCTTCCTGATGGACTAGGCAAATGGCTCTATGCAGCACACAAACAAGGCAGGAGAGAGAGGGCAGCCCTGCCTGACTCCAGATCTGACTGGGAAGCTATCTGATTCCCACCCATTGATTGAGACTGCACTGACAATGTTGGTGTAGAGCAGTCTGATCCAATTACAGATTCCCTCCCCAAAGCCTATTTTGGAGAGAACATCTCTCATATACATGTGTGATATGCTGTCAAAAGACTTTCTCCTGGTCCAGGGTGATCAGGCAGGTGTCCAACCCTCTGTCCTGCACGTAGGTGATCGTATCCCTGAGGAGTGTGAAACTCTCAGCGATCTTCCTGCCCGGTACAGCACAGGTTTGGTCAGAGTGGATCACCGATCCCAGAGCAGACCTGACCCGGTTGGCGATTACCTTTGACAGGATTTTGTAACCCGCATTCAACAGTGAGATTGGTCTCCAATTTTTGAGTTCCTCCCCCTCCCCCTTCCGCTTGTAGATGAGGGTGATGATGCCTTTCCTCATGGATTCACTCATGCAAACTCCACACAGACAGTTGCCTGAGGTGGGAATTGAACCTATGTCTCTGGCACTGTGAGGCAGCAGTGCTAACCACTGTGCCACCATGCTGCCCTTGACAATGAAGGTTAGATGACTTTTCTATATCTCAAAGGGTACTGGAAGGAGAGTCCCTGAATATGTTTAAGGCGAGGTTAGATAAGTAAGGGGGATGAAATATTGCCAGAGGTGGCGAGGAATGTGGATCTGGCATAACAATCAGATCAGCCTACTGTTGTTGCATGGCAAATATCTGAATGGCCTGCCCCGTTCCTAATTTAAATGCTTAGGTATATACGGTCAGTATTGCACAGTGTTGCAATGGTCAAGGTGATCATTTGTTCAGATCACTGTGAAGATTTCAAAACTAAACTCCCAACCCGGGTCTTCTATAGAAAGGGAAATCTGACAACAGCAGAGTTATGTTGTGTTAAGCTGAGTAAGAAAGCAAGGTTTTTATGTTTGTATTTAATCAATATCTTGCAAGTTTCTGCGGGCCCCCATGAAACATTTCAAAGTTGATGTTTCAGTAGAGGAAATGGAGGAAGTTGTCCGCCATTGGCAATGTGATAATGACCAGAGAAGTTTGGGGCTTCGTGGGGGAGTTGAAGCGATAAGTATTGGCCAGGATGCAATATCTGTGAAAACAGAACAGATTTGAAGTGAAAGTGGGAGCCAAGATAAAGTTGAAAACACAAAAGCGATATGAAAAGGCGATGCTAATCGTAATCCCAGTGAGGCAATTTGAATATATTTCAGTGTTGCCGGGTACACAATATTTAATGTAATCAGCAGGGGAGCACGGGGCCGAAAGGGAAATGGGGATCAGGCACCGACCTTTGTTTGGCCCACATTCAAGCTAACTGCACCTTTTCAGTAGTCATAGCTTCACCCAGAAACCGAGACAATAATAATTATGAATGGGAACTTTCATTTACACGTCACAGTGAAAACAAAGCCTACAATAGGAAAGGCATCAGCATTTTCAGATAGTTGTGCTGTATGCACAATCGTGCCTCTGGATGATCTCAGATAGTAATTTGCTGCGTAATGGAAGTACTTCTTTTAATTCGCTTTCTGTGCATATCTTGCAATGGATGAGCGAGAGAAGCAAGCGAAACTGCGTGCCGTCAAATACTACTCCACTATGTTCATTGCAATGCAATAACATTGCGGGTGTGTTCATGTGCACAAGTCATGCCTCCAGTCATTATTTCAGTCCATTGAGTGAGGGAAATCCCTGTGACGTATCTTTGCAATGCTGTCTCTGATTGGTTAAACATGGGGATTCCGCTCATCTGGTTCACAAACCTTTGATTTCACATGTGACTGCCCCAGAAAGATCTGCTCACTGATAACCTACTCATGAGAATGTTTGTGAGGTAACCTGCTCACAGGACTTCTGTTCAATCTCCCAGTGGTTTACCATACAATTGAACGCGGGAAAGTGTACCTTCTTTCTAGGTCACGCGTAATGCCACGCTGTTGTAGAACCTGTTGTTCTACACAGTACTGGATATAATATCACCTGTATTTGTTCTCCCCTGGGTGAAAGGACACCCCTTTATATCTTGTCTCATGACAGCCATGGACAGTTTTCCAGCTACATCACCCACTCCTCTATTCAAAATATCCTTTAAAAATTCAAATGTTAATACATGGAATGATGGAAATCAGTGGGAAATTGAAAATACGAACATTTTTAGCATTGCACATTTTTTTACAACAGTACTTAAGGATACAGGAATGAATATATTACAATTAGCATTGATTAAAATTGCACATCATCAGTATTTACTGTGGAAAATGACATGGAAGATATAGAATGTAGGGAAATAAGTGATGACATCTTGAAAAACGTCCACATTACAGAGGAGGAAGTGCTGGATGTATTGAAACGCATGAAGGTGGCTAAATCCCCAGGAACTAATCAGGTGTACCCTAGAACTCTGTGGGAAGCTAGGGAAGTGATTGTTGGGCCTCTTGCTGAGATATTTGTATCATCGATAGTCACAGGTGAGGTGCGAGAAGACTGGAGGTTGGCTAATGTGGTGTCACTGTTTAAGAAGGACAGTAAAGACAAGCCAGGGAACTATAGACCAGTGAGCCTGACCTCGGTGGTGGAAAAGTTGTTGGAGGGAATCCTGAGGGACTGGATGTACATGTATTTGGAAAGGCAAGGACTGATTAGGGATAGTCACAACGGCTTTGTGCTTGGGAACTCATGTCTCACAAACTTGCTTGAATTTTTTGAAGTAACAAAGAGGGCAGAGCTGTAGATGTGATCTATATGGACTTCAATAAGACATTCGACAAGGTTTCCCATGGGAGACTGGTGAGCAAGGATAGATCTCACGGAATACAGGAATACTAGCCATTTGGATACAGAACTGGCTCAAAGGCAGAAGACAGAGGATGGTGGTGGAGGGTTGTTTTTCAGAGTGGAGGCCTGTGACCAATGGAGTGCCACAAGGATTGGTGCTGGGCCCTCTACTTTTCATCATGTATATAAATGATTTGGATGTGCGCATAAGAGGTATAGTTAGTAAGTTTGCAGATGACGCCAAAATTGGAGGTGTAATGGACAGCCAAGGTTACCTTAGATTACAACAGGATCTTGATCAGAGGGACCAATGGGCTGAGAAGTGGCAGATGAAGTTTAATTCAGATAAATGCGAGGTGCTGCATTTTGGGAAAGCAAATCTTAGCAGGACTTATACACTTAATGGTAAGGTCCCAGAGAATGTTGCTGAACAAAGAGACCTTGAAGTGCAAGTTCATAGCTCCTTGAAAGTGGAGATGCAGGTAGATAGGATAGTGAAGAAGGTGTTTGGTATGCTTTCCTTTACTCCAGAACTTGAGGACATAGGTTTAGGGTAAGAGGGGAAATATACAAAAGAGACCTAAGGGGCAACGTTTTCACGCAGAGGGTGGTACGTGTATGGAATGAGCTGCCAGAGGAAGTGGTGGAGGCTGGTACAATAGCAACATTTAAAATGCAGCTCGATGGGTATGTGAATAGGAAGGTTTGGAGGGAGATGGGCCAAGTGCTTGAAAAAGAGACTACAGTAGATTAGGATGTCTGGTTGGCATGGATGGGTTGGACCAAAGGGTCTGTTTCCGTGCTGTACATCTCTATGACTCTATAACTGCAGAACATTGTCCACCATACACGAAGTAAGGATAACACTTCTACAAGGCAATAGCAATAAAGGTGGATGTTCCATCTCAATTAGATTGTTTGTGATTATTTGTGTTAAAATAGCAGATAAACATATGCAAAGCAATATTCCTACAGAGTAATAGCCTCACTGAAATCGTTCAGAGCGCACCAGATCTTCTTGAGATCATCAAATTGAAGGAAGTCAGCTTTTGGCACTGAAACACTCAGGAAGTCAATCTCCACATCTAGCACTTGGAGGTCAGATACAGCATGATCAGACATGAGAAAGTGTTCCTTCCAGTCTGCCCTCACTCTTCCTTCATCCATTATCTGCTTCTTCTCTCACTTTCAGCAGATCATCCCATTGGTGAATGCATAGTACAGCTCACAGCAAAGCAACCTTAGAATGGGATTAAAATAGTTAGATAGCGGTTGTTGACCAGAGTGTACAGGATGAGTTGAAGGAGCGTTTTTCTGTGCGGTAAAGCTCTACGGCTCTACGAACCTCATTGACTGACACCTACATTTGGTGAGGGATGTTTGTGTGCATTGGCAGTATCCCTACCTCCCAGTACCATAGAGGCCTGAGTTCAAATCCCACCTTCTCCAGATGTGTATCTAATATCTCTAAACAGGTTGATTAGGAGAATATCTTTGATTGTTTCCTACAAGGCTGGTATACCAATGAGAATTAAAGTTTATTCTACCCTTTGGGACTGATCTGAATTTAATCATTGGGTCTCACAGATAAAGGGATGAGGACACATCCTGAAATTATATATTTTGAACATTTCCCCTGCATTTAAAGTAACATTGAAATTCATCATTAGGTGATCCTCAGTTGCTTAAAAGAAAGCATTTAAATTAACCATTTGAATTAATGAATCCCATGAAAACAGGCAATCTTTCAAGACAGTTTTAGTTGAAATTATCATTAATACAATGATGGCTCATTAGATTAAAGTTTTAATTGTGAAAGAATCTGAATGAAATGCAAAAATGGGTAGACGTTTGTGATTAAAACTTCTCTTCAATACTGTTAGAAAGCAATTTGAGGAAAGAAAATGTGCAGAGAGATGTATTAAAGTTGGATTAACCTTTGAGGTTAATGCTATTTCTTCAGCATTGGAAAATCATAAGTTTGTCATTGCCAATATCTTCAGGTTTTGATGCAAGGACATTGACCTGAAATGTTAACTCTATACCTTTCCCTAGAAATGCTGCCTACCTGGCGTAATGTCAGTCTTCATTTCAGCTTTTCAGAGTTGCAATATTCAACTCTTTGCATTCAGTCTTGAGAAGCTTCAGTAAGCCTGGTTCAGGTTTTTGACCTCTGAAAGAAGAAGATCATTAACTGCCAGCTGATTGTTTCCATTTCCTTTCAAGCATGATATTGCTTTGTTCTGGTAAATGATGCATTTTCACTTAAATGCCAAGCTCATTGATAGTGTGGCTACACAGGATGTAATTTAACCACTGTGTACTAAGCTGACATACATTTAATGTAGAAATGGCAACTTGGGATTGTGGTTTGTGGTGCTTTTTTTGCAAAGTAATAGAACATTCCCAAAAGCAGGTCCTGAACATTGCATTGCAAACGTATTCAGGTCATAATTCCGAAACCTTTAGGTCATTTAGCAAATGTTAATATTAGGTAAAGCTTCTCAAATACAACCACATTCGTTGCTCTGAATGATGCATTTTCAGGACACATCTGTAGAGCAACCAGGTAGTAAAAGTTCACTAATTCTATATCAACTCATGAAGCTTCTTGGAACCTGAACTTCATTAGCTTCTAGTAAAATATGTGTCAGAACAAGTTAGCAAAGTGCGGGTGGTGTAAGAAGTAGAGTGGACTTAAAAGTGGTGCAGATTTCATCACTGCAAGAACAAGTGCCTAGAAAGTCAGAACGTGTGAAGACTGCAATTTCTTTAGAAAATAACTGTGTAGTGGAAGGTTTCGCTTTGACAAAAGGTTCCATTTAGTGGGTGATCAAGCTAGACTCACTGGGCAAAATCCCAACTGTTAAAGAAAGAATGTAAAATGTGCGTTCACGTAGCACCTTGCTTGGCTTCAGGACATCCTGAAGTGCTTCACCACGAATAAAACATCTTGATTTTCATCACTATATCATGTGGGAACTGAAATTGTACAACCTACGCAAAGTTAAGGTGCACAAAATTGGAGCGTAATAAGGGCCAAATCCAATCTATGCATCTTTTTGATTGAAACGTAAGTATTGAATCAGGATACTGCTTAGTTCTCCTCTGCTCCCCTTTGAAACATAACACTGTGGCAATGTTTATCACCATCTGAGCAGGCAGCTGGAGTCTCAGCTTGGGATTTTATTCATATAAAGCAGCACATCAGCACTGCATTATACCTGTAAGCTTGGACATTAGACTCAAATATCTGGAGATAATGTTAGAAATCTAGGTTCTCTTTAAAAAAAACCACCAAAATCTACAGTAGGTTGATTCATATTCGCAGGAAAAAGTAAGGTTATCCTTCATTTCCATAAAAAGATACATCCAAAACAAGCCTGCATTATCTTTTTGATGTTGACACACAGCTATAAATTTTCACTACTGAATTTGTTAATGGACTTTACTCAGCACTGATTTAATTTTTTTTTCCTCCTGACATGTCAAACTAATGGAAATAACCAAAACAAAGCCATTCATTTATTTTTCAATCAAAAATGTATTTACTTTAGAATTTCGGTATATTATTTGCAAGTTTCTCAAAGTGAAATACTATGTTTTTAAACCTTCACCAGTGCTGATGTTAGTTTTGCAAGTATCAAATGAAATTGTTGCCAAATGAGGTTGGAAATACTCAACAGTAACTCTGCATTCAGGTATATGCCGCACACAATGACAAGGCAAGCCATCTAGGTGAGAAATTCAAAATGTCTTCTGTCACTTTCAAAGACACATACCACATGACCATCTCTTCCTATGTTTTGCAAGACCAACCCACCCCCAAGTTATTATTTACAATTGCCTCAAGTTATGGAAATATAATAGAATGAACTTACTTCTGCCATAGTGATGTGAACTGGTTATCAATTCCTCATTACTCAAGTTGATCAATCAGCTTCACTTGTGAAAATAGTCATCATTTCATATCATTGGTTATGGCATCCACTTTATGTGCAACTGTTAAAAATCAACACTTGAACAACAAATTGGTGTAAATACATTATTTTCTGAAATATAGGCTTCCATGTTCAGTGTCCTGAGCTGAGATAGTCTCTAGGAACATTAGAACCAGTTACTTTCATGAGAATTCTGATTTTCTTTTCTCTATAGGTACACCCAGCATCTACCTGAGTGACTGAGCAGCCAAACTCTATAACAAATTCCCATTTGAGTTGATCCATGTTTTCAAACAATTAATCTGCTGCTGTAATACTTCCTGAGGGTAGACTGAGAAAGTACTTCCAGAGGTTAGGCCAGATATGAATTGTCAAGATATTTTACATCGCAATGAATGTACGCACAGAGCAACAGGTAAAATCCGACACAATTTACTCGGTGCAGCTTCTGTTTGGGCAATGATAAAAGGGCACGAATGCTCTCTGCTTCCACCCAACAATGCTGTCACCTCTTCTGACTCAAGCGAAAGATCTACTAACTCCCTCCTGAATTTGAGTCTGTCCATTTAAAAACTCCATTGTGCGTGTATCCTCAGGGTGGTGTGGTGGCTCAGTGGTTAGCACTGCTGTCTCAGAGCAATAGGGACCTGAGTTCAATTCCAGCGACAGGGTACTGTCTGCGTGGAGTTTATACATTCTCCACGTGGAGTTTATACATTCTCCACATGTCTGTGCGAGATTCCTCCCACAGTCCAAAGATGTGCGGGTTAGGTGGATTGGCCATGCTAAATTTTCCGGGGATGTGCAGACGAGGTGGATTAGCCATGGGAGGTGCCGGGTTACAGGGATAGGGTAGGTGGGGTGAGCCGAGGTGGGATACTCTTCAGAAGGTTGGTGTGGACTCAGTGGGGTGAATGGCCCACAACCACATTGTAGGGATTCTATGCTTCCTTCACAACCAGAAAACGAGGCATTTTGAAAACACTTGCCAAATACACAGAGCTGGGAATTTCTAACACACTGTTTGGGAGCAGTATACTAATTACTGTGAGGAGGTATCAAATTGCTTATCCCAGATTGTCTCCAGGAAAACTTATTGTATTATTAGCCTTTTATCTCTATCCTGTGAGGAGCTATCAAATATCCAGCAAACACACCTCCCAGTGGCTAACCTCTGATCAACTCCATTCTCCACATGTCTGTGCGAGATTCCTCCCACAGTCCAAAGATGTGTGGGTTAGGTGGATTGGCCATGCTAAATTGTCTAGCAACCACATCTCCCAGTGGCTAAGCTGTGATCAACTTGGAGCACGTAGAGATGGGATTTCTGTCCAACTGGGGACTTCATTCTTTGGGAGCATAAACACTGCTCCAATTAAATGCTTAATTAATATAAACAAAATTATGTGCTCCTAGTTTCATATGTTTGCCACCTATTTTGAAGCTTAGATTATTAGTTCTTTTATCACTCAAAGGAAAATTGGAACTGTGTGGTGTTCTTTTGTTGAAGCTGGGTTTGATACTTTTGTGAGGCATGCTTCCTCCAGTTGTCTCTGGGAAAAAGGAATATCTGCCCAGCAACAGATGGTGGTTAGATTTCAGTAGTGTAACACTGAGCTGAGAAACAGCTGGCACACAGATCTTGAAACCTTACCAGCAAGCAAAATCCTCCCTCTATGAATCAGAAAGGAATAACATTCAAGGGGTTTGCAAAAAGAAAAAAAAACCTGTTAGCACAAGCCAAGACCTAGGTCCAACTGACAGGATACTGAATTGAGGATCACTATGATTGACAACAATGTGAGATCTCTTCAAAAATCAAAACTTCCCGTGAGAAAGTTACCTCATTCCATTTTTTTTTGCTTAGAACTGCAATCCACAAAATTTATGTCTTTTTTTACCTAACTTTTGCAAGTTCCTTAAAAACTGTCTTGCTTGGTGGATGTGTGAATTGTAATAAGAGTAAATATAGTTTAAGTTTGCATGCTAGTAATTAATATTCTGTATTTGCCACATGTGAGATGCTCAGCTTGTTCTAATAAAGAATTCTTTTTGTTCATTATCGTAATCTGTTGTGAATTATAGTCACAGTCAGGAATTAACCATCCTAGAGATTTAAATGATTACATTTAACATTTGTCATGATTTATGGTGCAGTGGGACTCAATTTGCAGCACACACCCTGCCCATTAGGATCATGACAGGAGAATTATAAGCACCAACCATTGTATTAATGGCATGTGAACATCCTTGGGGTCCTTGGTAGGATCTTGAAGGACTAAGATCTGATGTTTAATTTAAACTAGTTGCTGTCATGCAATAGAGTGCTTCTTGTACAACACAAGAGCCTCTTCTAGTTAGATCTCTCCACCCCCCCTTCACCAACCAGGTTCTATAGCTATCTCCACCAAACCTCATGGTCATATTGAATGGTGGTGTAGGCTCGAAGGGCTGAATGGCCTACTTCTGCTCCTGGTTTCCATGTCAATCTTTCTGTCTTTAAATAGGACGTTGGCAGCAAAGCTATTCTGTGGTGAGGCCGAGGCTCTGTGTGACCACACAGACAACAGGAGCCCACTGCTGGATACATCAAACTTTAACCACCTTCCCCAATTCTCCCTCCTCAAAGGGTGGGTCTTTCCAGCATTGCCTGCTTTATTTCAGACTGCCAGAAGCCGCAGCGGCTTGCTTCACTGTGGTTGTTTGTGATCTCGGGTGAGGGTCAAGGATTCGGCCATTTTGTGATTGCTTCCCCTTTCGTCAGTGTTGTGTTCTGCAACCAAATGAAGATGACAACTAAAAGAAAAATTCCTTTAAGAGAAAGGCCCATCTCTGACTATTGCTGCTGCCCAAACCTTAAGCTAGCAGAAAGGGTCACCCACCAACAATAACACCCACTAGAATTTTGTTCCATTTCTATTAATGGAAGGAAAGTCAGCCAGGTCGCACTCTGGGTTGTGGGTATACTCTACTAGCTTACTCTCCAGTATCATCAATACATGGTCTATTTATAGCTCAAACGATCACGGGACAAATGCAGGCTCATTTTTCAGCAAGCCAGCCACAAGGAACCAAACAGAAACTTGACACTATCCATCACACACACACACACACACACACACACACACACACACACACACACACACACACACACACACACACACACTTCCCCCCACCAACCACCAAACTTGACATAGCAACGAATGTGCACACTGCATGTTATTAAAACGGTGACAAGGATGTTTCTAAGCCACCACATCAGACAAACATACTTGATGGCAATCTCGAGCTCAGCAGGTGTCACTCCATGTGAAGACTGTGAGGTTTGGGCTCCCTCTCAGCTGCTGCACATTGTTCGGAATGTAACAGAGTCAGTACTTTTGCAAGGAGTCTAGCTACACACCGACGCAAACTTGAACTGTGGTGACACGTTGCTGGTTTCAGAAGTAGAGTTAGTTCCATTGACCTTCATTTGAGCAGCTGAGAAAATTCCATTTCAGGTCTGAAGTGTGTTGCGTAGTTGGGGAGTTCACAGTAGAGTGAAGGAGAGTCTGACACCTTTACAAATGCAGTTTGAACTCTTCCCTACAAGCACACACTGTCGCTCACACACAGACAGACACACACACAAACATAAAGTTTCACTCACTCACACACACACACTCTCACACACGTACAGACTCGCGCGCAAACACAAAGTTTCATACACACATGCGCACACTCTCACTCACACACAAATGAACACATTCTCACACAAATGCAGACACACATACACAGACTCTCATACATGCACATTCACACACACACACACTCTTGCGCACACAGAATCTCTCTCACACATGTTCACACTCACGTATGCACTCTTACACAAACTTTCTTACATATGCATGCACACACACACACATCCATGCACTCTCTCACACATAGACACACAAACACATACACTTCATCTGTCACACACATGTGCACGCACACACACACGCACAAACACACACACACACACACATATTTATAGTAAATATTGGATGGTTTGTTGGATACTTTGGTTTGGAGTAGTGTCTTGATATGGCTTTAAATTTAATGTTGTGCCCAGGAGTATCCTGTGATGGCTGTGACTTGTTGGTGATAGGGTGAGATGTTTGTTAGACAGTGGGGAGTTGGGATTCAGTGCAGTGGGATTACAGTCACATGGGGTGGTCAGTGTAGTGATTGCAACAGGTCAGCCACCTCGACGTCCCTGATTGGGGCTGTTAACCTGATCCAATCAGGGAGCCTGGCTGACAAATATACACAGGAGTATATCCGTGCCCAGGTGTCCTTAGAGAAGGAGCACATGGTGTCTACCAACACCCTCGAGGTTTTCAGAGAGAGGTGGGCGCTGTAGGGAGTGGAGTGCATTATTTCCCCCTCCAACTCTATTTTGATTTAATCCCTGCCCTCCCCTTCAGTGTTTGATCACACAGCATTGCCCTTTGATGTGAAGGGCACTGCTTGTCACTGGCCACTCGGGTGTTTTCTTTCTTCCTGATGGTGGAATGCGAATAAAGATTTACACATTTGTTCTTCACTGTGTCCGACATCTGCACACACACGACATGGTGCTGGGGAAAATTAAGCACTAACGCTGTTAGGTGCTACTGTGTGGAAAAAAGGAAAAAAAAGAAAACAAAAAAAAAGAAAAACAAAAAAATATAAAAGGAGTATACGTCTGTGGCTGAGGTGTCCTGGAGAAAGAGCGCGTGGTGTCTACCAACACCCTTGAGGTTTTCAGGGAGAGGTGGGCACTACAGAGAGTGGGATGTTTCTTTTCTCCCTCCAATTCTATTTTGATTTAATCCTTGCCCTCCCCTTTCACTTTTTGATCACACAGCATTGCCCTTTGATGAGAAGGGCACTTCTTGTCATTGGCCGTACAAGTGCTTCCTTTGGTGGAAAATGAATAAAGATTTATATACTTGATGTTTAAGAAAAAATTAAAAATATAAGTAGGAGTTTCAGAGGTCACCCTAAGAGCTGGGTCTGAGGAAGCCAGGCCACTTCAAGGACTGTCCGCATGTGAATAATGGCTGACTTGGTGATGGGATACCAGCCTCTGTGGAGTTATTTCAATTGCTGAGTGAGAAAGTGAATCACTTTACTCCTCCCTCTGCTTCTTTTCCTCCTTCCCATCCTTCTCCTATTCCTGATCTGCTCCTCCTCCCCGGTAGCTGGATCTGTTGGCCATGTTTTGGAAGATAAGGCAAGATGGGAGATATATTCTTACAAGGCCTAGGGGATTGCTCCCAGATGGTCCAGGCAGCAGAGCCATTGCTTCTGCATCTCCATGGCGCACTGTCTCCTGTGGGAGTTTGACTGTCATTGCACTCCTGAGGGATTTGACTGGCTGTAGGGAAGAGTCCTGAGCCAGTGAGTTGCCCTTATCCTGCAGCAGCCTCTCTCTTTCTCTCTCTCTCTCTCTCTCTCTCTCTCTCTCTCTCTGCTTTGAGGCGGCATTTGAAAGGTGAAGGGAACTCAATTTTCAGAATGCACAATGGATTCTTCTTGCCTGCTGATGGGATAGCAGGCAGTCCCCAGCACAATGAATTGGTGCTGGGTATATCCCAACCACATAACCAGGAGGCGCTAACTTTATGGTTGCATCCTAGTGCTACCAATCCACATGTTTTGATTTTGATTTGATTTCTTGTAGTCTCAGGTACCTAAGTACAATGAAAGGTGTTGTTTTGCAAGCAGTACAGGCAGATCAAAGGACATACAGATCAAAGGATTCTTAGACAGAGCAAGACATACAAGGGCACAGGAGGTGCCCAAAGCAAAATCAATGCTATTTGAAGTTAGAGAGGCGTCTCACAGTGCCATCAACATGTCACAGTCATTAATCTCATGCACATTAAATTTAAACCTACAACAAAACACGACTCCAAATGAATTTAATCAACTAATCATCCCATATTTACTATAAATGTGTGCATGAGTTCATGTGTGTGCACGTGCGTGTGGCAAATCAAGTGTACATATTTGTGTGTATGCCTGTGCATGAGAGAGTGAGTGTGTATGCGTACGTGTGTGAGTGCACGTGCATGTAACAGAGAGGGTGTGCGCGTGAGAGTATGTGTGTGTGCACGCATGTGTGTGAGCGACAGTCTGTGTGTGTCTGTATTTGTGTGCGTATGTGTGCGTCTGTGTGTGAGAGTGTGTGTATCGGTATTTGTGTTAGTGTGTGTGTCTGTGTGAGTGAGAGCATGTGTATGTCTGTGTGAGTGAGAGTGTGTGTGTGCGAGTCAGAGTGCATGCAAGAGTGTGTGTGTATTTGTGTGCGTGTGTGAGAGTGTGTGCAAGAGTGAGTGTGTGTGTGTGAGTGTGCAAGAGTGTGTGTGTGAGAGAGAGAGAGAGTGTGTCTGCACACACACATACATGTGCACTTGATGACATCCTGCAATTTTGTGTGAGCCTCTACCTTAGTAAATTCTTCATACACGCTTCATCTGCATCTCTCTGTGGCCCAAGAGAACACAATAAACCCACTTATCTCAGTATGAAAAGTGGCTCTCATCCCGCCACGCTCCCCCCCCCAACCAAACCCACCCCCCCAAAGCAGTATTGGATAGATGAGCAATGTTACAGACAATGCCTACTTCAGCCTGAAAGGATTTCAACATGAAGAGACTCAGGGCCCAGATCCACTTTGCAACCATTCCTTGACCCAGGATAGGGCAGATTTCAGTGAGACACTCCTTTGTAAAATGGAGACAAGCTGAACACACAGTATTGTTTGTTGAGGATGAGATCAAAGACATGCTCCCTGAGCAGATAAGGCCTCTGACTGTGGGCCCTCTGGTCCTCAACAATTTCACTTCCCTGCTGAAGGCCAGTAGGGGCTGGGCACACTGGCACCCAAGGAGGTCCTGGTCCTGATCATCCCTAACAAACACAACCATAACATTCTCCACGTACTTCATCGTTTCCTGTTGACCTCACTGACTTTAAACAACTCTTCAAATGATCGAGGAGTTCCACAAACTCAAGAGTGAATCTTTGTGAAGATGGCATTTGATAAAAGTCATGCTCAAACAATGTGTGCTAATGGGCACCATTTTGGTACCAAGCTAACAACATTCTCCCCTATTGGGGGGGTTGGCCAGAAGTGATGGGGGTACAATTCTGTGGGCGCCTTTCTCACTGCTGGCACATCGCCCTGACCCCTGAACTATCCATGATTTGATAGATAATGGCTTCTGCCCAGGATGGCCCACCGTCACCCAACCATTTATGATCCTTTCACACCTAGTTAATAGTTTTTTTTACTGGAAGTGACAATTCAGAAGCCCAGACTAAGCCTTGGGTGGAAAAAGGACATGCTTCTTTCACTGGCACCCTTTCATGATCTGAGATCCTTCAGAGCTGTAGCCAACTCTCAGCATGTCCCTGACATCCTGGCCTGTCCCCTCTGGCCCTTAAACCCCTTACCAGCCGCCCCACTCAGCTGAAGGTTTCCTCTGCTGGAGTCCCCCAAAGATCCCGTCCGCCCGCAATTAACCCATAACGTGGTTCCTGATTCGCTTTTGCCAGAGACCGGGTGCAGTACCAGCAGTACCGCTGCAGCAGATGTGGACGCATGGCAGTTCTCAAAGAGACGATACTTCTGCCCAGGAAAGAAGTCCCACCCCTTTCAAATAGAATGCGGCAGACCATAAAACGACTGCCGAGCAACCTGCAGGGGGCAGGCTTCACACACTCCAATGTTTTAAGTTTTGGGCCTTTGAGTTAGGCCCAAAGCTCAAACGTAAAAGTTGAACCAATGAACCAAATACTGATGTGTAACCTGCAACCCTCTCACCACCACCACCTCCCCACCCCCCCCCCACCTCCCCACCATCCTGAAGGTAAAGTGATGGCCTAGTGGTATTATCACTGGACTGGTAATCCAGAGATTCAGATAACATTCTGGGGAGCTGGGTTTGATTCCTACCATGGCAGATGGTGGGATTTGAATCCAATAAAAATTCAGAATTAAGAGTCAATGATGACCATAAAACCATGTCGGGAAAACCCATCTGGTTCACAAAGGTCCTTTCGGGAAGGAAACTGCCATCCTTACTTGGTCTGGCCTACATGTGACTCCAAACCCACAGCAATGTGGTTAACTCCTAAATGCCTTCTGGCCAGTAAATGCTGTCTGGCCAGTGATGCCCATGCTGAAGATAGTTGGGTCTAGGACACTACACTGAGGAGCTCCCACAGCGATGTCCTGGAGGTGAGATGACTGAACAGAGCTGCCTTCATTAGTGATAGCTATTGAGGTCCTGATGGAGACATGTCATTTGTGATAGTTGCACCGAATGTTCTTTGTACCCATTGCTATCATGCAATAAACTATATATTGTTACGCAGAACAAACACCTCCTCATGTTCAGATTCTTAAGTGGTTTATCTTCGATCACTGATAGTCACAACCATAGACTCTCATAGACAGGCAGCAACTAAAACCAACCATAAGCCATCAGGAGTTCGTAGCCAGAGTTCAGTTTGATGCTGGGAGGTGGAGGGGGCTATTGGATTGGGGAAGGGTTGGGAAGACCTCAGCAGGTTGGGAGGGGGTGGGGGTGAGGTTTGGTCTTCTGATAGGTGCAGGAGGATGGTAAAAGGCATTACCATCCTTAACTGGCTACAGCCTGAGTAGTGGACATTGCCAGGCTGCCAACTTGGTGAGGCCCTCTCTTGCTGTGAATTGAATCATAACCGTGTTGGAAGGACATCCTTGGATGGCCAGGAATTAGAGACTTAAGGGTTTGCATTGTCTAATTGTAGTAGAGTCTCCCAACATTGCCCCTGGCACTGGTAAGAACACGAGGCTGTGCAGATAGATACAAGGAACAGTGCCTACTGCATGGCAACCATTTTTAAGGATATCCTCTCCCTACCATTCCATTTCACCTCCAGTCTCAGTCAGTCCCAGAGTCCATCAAATCCAGGCTGATCTACCAGGGGCTGCTGCATTTTCTAGTTAAATGTCTATTTATGCTGGAAAATTTGAATACGGCTGCATTCAAAAATTAAATCTTTCCTATTCTACACTAAGCTTCCCAGTGACTGCTGCCTCTGTCCATTTAGACTGCTGTTTAAAAAGCAGGAGGCATGTGTGCAAACATCATGGAAATTCACAATGCAAGGAAACCTGAAGCACCTCAGCAAACATTTGGGTTTGGTTCCAGTTTCACGCAGCACCTAAAAGCTGTAGGAGTTCAGAAATCCTGTCCATTTCTTGAGAATGGAGAAGCAGTGATGGAGAGTCAGGTCCAAAATGCAGGCCATCACGGGGCAGAAAAAAGAAAAGCAGCATGGATCAGTGGTTAGACAGTGACATGGTCAGATTGCAAATCCTACTGATTGCAGGGAAGGGTTCAAACATTTGAAAAGGTGTCAGACTTGTGTGAGCATGTGTGTGTGTGTACATGTGTGTGTGTGTGAGAGAGTGTCAGTGTGTTTGGGTGTGTAAGTGCATGTGTGTATGTGATTGTATGTATGTGTCTATGTGAGTGTGTGTGTGTCTATGTGTGAGGCTGACTGTGTGTATTGGTGTGCGTGTGTGTGTATACATGTGTGTGTGTGTGGGTGTGTGAGAGAGTGTGCGTATAGGTGTGAGCGTGTCTGTGTCTGTGTGAGTGTGTGCATGTGTGTGCGAGTTGTTTTGTATGTGTGTATATGTTTTTTTGAGTGTGTTTGTATGTGTGTTTTTTGTGTGTGTATGTGCGTATCTGTGTATGTATTTGTGTGTGTGTACGTGTGTGGGTGTGTGGGAGTGTGTGTATAAGTGTGTGCATGTGTGTGTGACTGTGTCTGTGTGTATGAGTTTGTGTGTGTGTGAGTGTGTGTGTGTGTGAGTGTGTGTGTGTGTGTATGTGTCATGATTTTTTTTGGAGCCCTAATGGAGTTTTTTGATGTGAAGTCTGGTACACCAAAGTGATTGTTATGATCTCCTGAGCTGACCAGGAAAATTCGAAATTCAGCTTCCAGAATGGTCTGTGTGAAGGGATAGCATAAAACATTGTGGAACAGGAGTATGGGTCTCTGCTGGAGCTTTCCAAAGGGTTCTGGTCTCTTTCCTATCAGAAGGATGTTGTGAAACTTGAAAGGGTTCAGAAAAGATTTACAAGGATATTGCCAGGGTTGGGGGGTTTAAGCTATAAGGAGAGGTTGAATAGGCTAAGGCTGTTCTCCCTGCAGTGCCAGAGGCTGAGGAGTGACTTATAGAGGTTTATAAAATCATGAGGGGCATGGATCGGGTAAATTGACCAAGTTTTTTCCCTGGATGGGGGAGTACAGAACTAGAGGGCATAGGTTTAGGGTGAGAGGGGAAAGATATAAAAGAGACCTAAGCGGCAACTTTTTCACAGAGAGGGTGATGCGTGTATGGAACAAGCTGCCAAAGGAAATGGTGGAGGCTGATACGATTGCAACATTTAAAAGGCATCTGGATGGGTATATGAATAGGAAGGGTTTGGATGGATATGGGTTGGGATATCTGGTCAGCATGGACGAGTTGGACCTAAGGGTCTGTTCCGTGCTGTACATCTCTATGACTCAGTGACTGGGATGCACCAAACAAATCACCATGAGTTCTTACATTGATAAGACCGTTGAAAAGTTTGTTATGACAATCCCCTCCGATTAAAAAGAATTTTCTTTGTATCAATTTTTTAGCACTGTGTGAGCGATTACTGCACTGCATTGGAACAGTGCCAGCAATGCAGGAATGATCCTTTCTGATCAATCAGGCTAGTAGCTCTCATTCAGTGTCAAAACCAACAGTGCCAATAGGTCAACTCATTCCATCAAAAATCAGCTAATTATCCTGGTGCATTCTCCTAGCGCCCATCCTGTGGATTCTTTTTCCTGTAAAAAATGAGGTCTGCAGATGCTGGAGATCACAGCTGAAAATGTGTTGCTGGTTAAAGCACAGCAGGTTAGGCAGCATCCAAGGAACAGGAAATTTGACGTTTCGGGCATAAGCCCTTCATCAGGAAGGCTTTCCTGATGAAGGGCTTATGCCCGAAACGTCGAATTTCCGATTCTTTTTCCTGGTCTGGTTCTATATGTTGCCCACTGAACACTGCAAGGTGTTTTAGCGTTAGCTAATTAGCTAATTAGCCTTAGAGCTGAAAAAGGCAAGGTTGTAATAATCATTGGCTTGTGTGCTAGCAGCTACCAGTCTATATCTGGAAACTTCCAAACACTTCAAACCTCTTGTAAAACCACATAGATTTATGAAGTACCATCAACCACTGAGGGTCAAGCTTAGAGTTTTTCAGAGGTGGTTAATGCCATTGCCATCACAAGAGTGGAGAATTTCTTGGGAAGCATTTTTCAACAGGGTGCAGCAGCAGAGGGGAGAAACAAGGTACACAGAAAGCTATGAGCGACAAAGAGCAGGCAATAAACAGAGAAGCAAAGGAAAGCTTACAAGGCAAGGTGTTAACAAACACATGGGTTAATGCAGAAAGTGTCACAAAGAGGTGGACAAGCTGTAAGCTGAAGTTATCACTTGCGGTTATGATGCGATAATTGTAACAATGAGCGGTTACACCAGATATCTGCCTTTAAAATGGACAGGAATGAAAACTAAACTTTTCTGGCTATGGCACAGAGACGGGAGTGAAAATGAAAGAGGGGCTGACAGCATTGATGAGAGATGATAATACAGTTCTTCAGATGTGTAATAGATGGTGCAAAAATGAATCTATGTGGACGGTGTTAAGTGACAATGAAAGAGTTGTGAGTGATTCCCAAATGTGATGAGATAGAAGAGCCAACCTGTAAGCAGACTTTAATGGAATGCAGAAATCATAGAAGCGCAGAAGATTTCAACCATTTAAAATCAACTGGGGAGGAAACAGAGTAAGAACCAAAGACAATGAAGTCTTCTTAAAGCAGTAACAAGAGAACTTCATCATCATGTTTCCATCTCAAGCAGGAAACTGGATCTGGGAATGAAATAAAGCAGCGTAGTGTTCTCGTTGGAATCACAGCTGATGATAATATGATTAGAGTTATAGAGCCATACAGAACAGAAACAGACCATTCATTGCAACCTAACCACACTGACCATAATCCCAGATTAAACTAGACACATCTGCCTGCGCATGGCCCATATCCCTCTAAACATTTCTTATTCATGTATTAATCTAATGTCTTTCAATCATTGTAACTTATACCCGCATTCACCGCATCCTCTGGAAATTCATTCTACACATGAGCCACTTTCTGGGTAAAAAAATGATGCCCCTCGTGTCTTTTTTAAATCTTTCTCTTCTCAACTTAAAAATAGTCTTGAAATCCCCCATCCTAGGGAAAAGACACCTACTATTCACCTTATCTGTACCCTTTATGATTTTATAAACCTCTATTAGGCCATCCCTCAGCCTCTGATGTTCCGGTGAAAAAAGTCTCAGCCTATCCACCTTCTCCTTATAATGCAAGCTCTCCATTTCCAATGACATCTTGGTAAGTCTTTTGTGAACCTTCTCCAGCTTAATAATGCCCCTTCCTATCATAGGGCGACCAGAACTGGGCACAGTACTCCTAGAAGAGGTCTCACCAATGTCCTGTACAAACCGAACACGTCGTCCCAACTCTGACACTGAAAGGTCTGAGATTTGAAGGCAAGTGTGCTAAATGCTTTTTTAACCACCCTGTCTACCTGTGACGCAAACTCCACAGAATTATGTGCCTGAACCCCTAGGTCTGTCTTCTACAACATCTTCCAATGTAGATTTCAATTAGTTATGGAAAGGGACAAAGAAAAGTCAATGGTAAAAATATCAACTGAAAAGGACCTGATTTCAATGATTTGAGAAAGAATTGAGTTCAGCTGATGTGGGAAAAGAAGCCAGTCAAGAAAATAAGCAAAGGCAGATTGTTGAGGGACAAACACTTCTAATATAAAACCAGCAGAATCCCGTAAGAAGGAACATGAGAGTGTTCAAATCTAGAGCTCCCTGGATTATAAAGAAAATAGAGTTAAAAATAAACAGAAATAAAACAGGTTAGTGGTAAATATTAGGCACAGACTGAAGTTAAAAGCAGAATTCAAGACGCAGACAAAGTGGAGGATATTTGAAAAGCAAAACAAGAGTTTTCAGGCAATAGAAATAGGAACTCTAAATCTTTCATAATATGATAAATAAAAGGATAACTAAAGGAATAATGGGTTTGGTTAGGGCCAAAAAATAAAATGTTCTAAAAGGCCTAATTGAATTCCCTGATATAGTAAGAGAGGGTGATGAAGGTATGCAGTTACGGTTTAGATATAACCTGTCAAAAGATGTTTCATAAAGTAATTCATAGCAATTACTCACAAAATAGATAAAGTCAGCTCAACCCCCACCACCTCATTGGAGAGAGTTGACTGATGGGAAGTTTAACCAGAAGGTCACACCTTAGCTGAGAAGGCAGGACTCTCTGCTTAACCTCAGCCAGTGCAAAAATTGAATTGAGACTATTAGCACCACTCTGCATTGCAAACCAGCTACTCAGTCAACCCAGCTGATGGAACCCCAATTGAAAAACCAAAGCACTCAATATTCTGTAGGTGATAAAAACATGGATGCATAATTGGCTAATGGTTGTCGACAATGTTAAATGAATGTTTTTCTAACTGATGTCCTCCAGAGGGCATTGTCTTTCTTATATTTAAGTTTCCTGGACTTGTAGTTCAGACTGAACCCAACAATATAGTAAACAATGAGCAGGTCAGTAGTAGATGTTAGGAAGACATAGTCAAACTAATAAAACGGAGAAACGTATGGGAGGTACAACTTAATGTAGTTATGCTTGAAGTGATGCATTTTGGGAGTAAAAGCACAAAGAGGCAGATAACCGGAATGGCCCCATTTTTAGTGTTGGTCAAAGAGGATAGGGACTTGGGGTATTTATTCACAAATCTTTGGAAGCAATAGGGCAGCTTAAAAAGGCAGCTAAGAAGCACATGTGATATGTGGCTTAAAAACTTGAGAAATTGAATAAAAAATAAAGTTAGGTTAAACTACTCATTACAGCCTGAGCTGGAGTATTGTGTACAATTCCAGTCACCACAATTTTAAAAAGTTTTGGCTGCGGTGCAGAGCAGGCATCAGGGCAAATATCAATGCTGAGGAGTTCAGTTAAGTGGAGAATTTGGAGGGCCTGGGATTATTCTACTTACAGAAGAAAAGATTAAAGGAAGACCTGATAAAAGTTTTAAAAGATGAAAGTTTTTGAGAGAGCAAGTGAAGAGAACTTATTTCCTTTGGAAGTGAGATGCAACCAGGGACATAACTGGCAATAGAACAAGAGGATAAATTGTTACCACCAGACCTTAGTTAATAATTCAACAAGTTAATGCAGTTCCAGAAGGACACGCTAAATTGTTTAGGTCCTGGGCAAGAGGAGATGAATTGACTCCTCCTTTTTGTTATCTGTCCCTTTTTTCGAAGCAAGATTACTTTCTGAAGGATTCCTCCCTCATGGATGCCATTTTTCAAAACAAAATAAATCATGCTTTAAAAGGAGTCAATTTAGCAGGTTTTCTTGAATTAGCAACAGTGTGGGTTTATTAGTAACTAAACATGATAAAAATTGGAACACAACTTACATGTACACAAATTATAAACAATAAGTGATTACAAAAAAGATATTTGCAGCATCTATAACTACAGGTGAGGTGCCTGATGACTAGAAGGTGGCTAATGTTGTACCTCTGTTTAAGAAAGGTTGTAAAGAGAAACCGAGGAACTATAGACCTGTGGGTCTGACTTTGGTTGTCGGTAAATTAGAGTCATGGAGTCATAGAGATGTACAGCATGGAACCAGACCCTTTGTCCAATTCGTCCATGCCGACCAAATATCCAAAATTAATCTAATCTCATTTGCCAGAACTTGGCCCATGACCCTCTAAACTCTTCCTATTCATATACCCATCCAGATGCCTTTTAAATGCTGTCATTGTACTAGCCTCCACCACTTCCTCTGGCAGCTCATTCCATACTTGAACGACTATCTGTGTGAAAAAGTTGCCCCATATGTCTCTTTTACAACATTCCCCTCTCACCCTAAATCTACGCCCTCTAGTTCTGGACTCCCTGAGCCCAGGGAAAAGACTTTGCCTATTTACCCTATCCATGCCTTTCATAATTTTGTAAATCTCTATAAGGTCACCCCTCAGCTTCCAATGCTCCAGAGAAAACAGCCCCAGCCTGTTCAAGTCTCTCCCTGTAGCTCAAATCCTCCAACCTTGGCAACATCCTTGTAAATCTTTTCTGAACCCTTTCAAGTTTCACAAATTCTTCCTGATAAGAAGGAAACCAGAATTGCACACAATATTCCAAAATTGCAGATTTGTTATTTATCTTTATGAATTGGATTCATAGGGTGAGCCATTACAAATCTACCCTTGCTAACCAGTCTATCATGAGGACTCTTATTTAATGGCTTATTGAAGTCCATATAGATCACATCCACCACTCTGCCCTCATCAATCCTTTTGGTTATTTCTTCAAAAAACTGAATCAAGTTAGTGGGACATGTTTTTCCATGCACAAAGCCATGTTGACTATCCTTAATCAGTTCTGGTCTTTCCAAAGACATGTATACCCTATCTCTCAGAATCCGCTCCAACAACCTACTCACCACTGAGGTCAGACTAACTGGTCTATAGTTCCCTGGCTTTTCCTTACCACCTTTCTTAAGAAGTGGCACCTCACTGTGGCTAACGATGATACAAATATCTCAGTAAGAGGCCCAGTAATCACTTCCCTAGCTTCCCACAGAGTTCTAGGGTATACCTGATCCTGGGGATATATTCACCTGAATGTGTTTTAAGCCATCCAGCACTTCCTCCTCTGTAATATGGACATTTTTCAAGATGTCACCATCTATATCCCCATATTCAATATCTTCCATGTCCTTCTCCACAGTAAACACTGCAAAATATTATTATGAAGATGTGGGTGTACTTTTAAGAGAATTAAAAGCTAGCAGTGACAGCACCAAGTGTTCTCAATAGGACAGAATGTAACTTGTGATCCAGCTACTGGGTTAGCTGTTTGCCTGGGAAAAACAAAACAGATTCAAATTAGGCCAATTAGTTTAAATTATGCCACAAAAAATACCAAATTCCAATCCAGTTTGAATTGAGTATATTGACAACCTTAAAAGCTAGTAACACAATCCGATGCTTTGGGGTATAAGGCCGGGGAAAATTGAACAGTTGAGAGGAGAACCGCCATATGACCATCAGCTGTACAGTGCTAGTCAGGACTCTCTGAGAGGTACCTGCCTGGAGAAGTAGTTTGCATAGAGAAGAACCTCAACACTGACCTGGGGAGCAAATCTACCGACCAAGATAAAGAGAAGATTCAACTGGCTGGCTGGTTTAAAAAGTGGATTTTTGCTTAAATCTGATTGGGAGTTTTAAGGGAGTAGTATTATAGAAGGGAAGGTAAAAGGTAGGTTAGAGGGAGGAATTGTAAATAGTTGTTAGTTAATTATTCTCTGTTATACTTTAAGAAATAAAGTTATTAATTTTTACTTTAGAACACAGAACATTACAGCGCAGTACAGGCCCTTTGGCCCTCGATGTTGCGCCGCCCTATCATACTAATCTGAAGCCCATCCCACCTACACTATTCCATGTACGTCCATTTGCCTGTCCAATGACGACTTAAATGTACTTAAACTTGGCGAATCTAACACCAATGCAGGCAAAGCATTCCATCCCCTTACTACTCTCTGAGTAAAGAAACTACCTCTGGCATCTGTCTTATACCTATCTCCCATCACTTTAAAGTTGTGTCCTCTCGTGTTTGCCATCCCCATACTTGCAAAAAGGCTCTCCCTGTCCACCCTATCTAACCCTCTGATTATCCTACATGTCTCTATTAAGTCACCTCTCAACCTTCTTCTCTCTTACGAGAACAGCCTCAAGGCCCTCAGCCTTTCCTCATAAGACATTCCTTCCATACCAGGCAACATCCTAGTAAATCTCCTCTGCACTCTTTCCAAAGCTTCCACATCCTTCTTATAATGCGGTGACCAGAACTGTACACAATACTCCAAGTGTGGCCGTACCAGAGGTTTGTACAGCTGCAGCATAACCTCCTGGTTCCAGAACTCAATCCCTCTATTAATAAAGGCCAAAACACTGTATGCCTTCTTAACAACCCAGTCAATCTGGATGGCAACTTTCAGGGATCTGTGTAAATGGACACCGAGATCTCTCTGCTCATCTGCACTCCCAAGAATCCTACCATTAGCCCAGTACTTTGCATTCCAAATACTCCAGCCAAAGTGTATCACCTCACACTTGTCCATATTAAATTCCATTTGCCAACCTCTCAGCCCAGCTCTACATCCAATCTATGTCTCTCTGCAACATACTGCATCATTCGTCACTATCCACAACTCCACCGACCTTAGTGTCGTCCGCAAATTTACTAACCCACCCTTCTAAACCCTCATCCAGGTCATTTATAAAAATGATGAACAGCAGTGGACCCAACACCGACCCTTGCGGTACGCCGATAGTAACTGGACACCAAGATGAACATATTCCATCAACTCCAACCTTCTATTTTCTTTCAGCAAGCCAATTACTGATCCAAACTGCTATGTCTCCCACAATCCCAATCCTCCACATTTTGTATAATAGCCTACTGTGGAGGACCTTATCGAACGCCTTGCTGAAATTCATATAACTGCATCAACCGGTTTACTCTCATCTACCTGTTTGGTCACTTTGTCAAAAAACTCAATAAGATTCGTTAGGCACGACCTACCCTTCACAAAACCATGCTGACTGTCCCTGACCAGATTATTCTTTTCTAGATGGTTATAAATCCTATCTCTTATAACTTTTTCCAACACTTTACCAACAACTGAAGTGAGACTCACTGGTCTGTAATTACCAGGGTTGTCTCTACTACCCTTTTTGAACAAGGGAACCACATTTGCTATCCTCCAGTCCTCAGGCACTATTCCTGTAGACAATGATGATTTGAAGATCAATGCCAAAGGCTCGGTGATCTCTTCCCTTGCTTCCCAGAGGATCCTAGAATAGATCCCATCCGGCCCAGGGGACTTGTCTATTTTCACACTCTGCAGTATTTCTAATATGTCTTCCTTGTGAACCTCAATCTCTTCTAGTCTAGATGCAAGTATCTCTGTATCTTCCTCGCCAACATTTTCATTTCCTATAGTGAACACTGTCGAAAAATATTTAACTAGTTCTTAACCTATCGAATTTTCACAGATTACTGCACGGGATAATCTGTATTGCTGGTTTTAAATTAAGCAGGAGAGTTTACCCCGTGTCGTAACAGTTGGGGACTCAGGTCCGTGATCAGAACTGGTTGAGACAGATTTGAATAGATTTGGGGGTATGAAAAATTCCAGTAGATTTAAACACTTGCAGGTTAGTGTCATAGATCTTTAAATAAAACTTAGGTGAAACAATCTGTTTAATTTTGGTGACTTGTGCTTGATTAAATTAAAAGTGAGAAAAATTGTTCTGAAAATTGCTAAAGAGGTTTTAGGATTTGAAAATGATCCTCAAATTTGCCAAGAATGTTTAGGAGAAAAGAAAAAGTCCATGCTTGTAGAATTAGCAAAAAAACAATTAGATTAGGGTTTAATCAAGGACAAAAGTAAAGCTGAAATTGTAAAGGTGTTACTCAAACGCTTAGGTGTGTCAGAGAAACAGACAAGTGCACTAGAAGTAGAAAAACTTAAATTACAATTGAGGAAAATGGAGTTAGAAAATAAACAAAGGGAGAGAGAAAGGGAAAAAGAGAAGAAAGGGAAAGGGAGAGAGAAGAGAAGGAGAGAGGAAGAGAGAGAGAGAGAGAGAGGAAAAAGAGAGAGAGAAGGTTCTTAGCTGAGCAAAGACAGAGAGAGAGAGAGAGATGAAAAGGAGAGACAAAAACTGTGAGAATTTGAACTCTATCAACAATGTTGATTTAATAGGATGGAAGTTGAAAGAGAAGGTAGTGATATATATAAATTTGTCAAAACTCCGCCACATTTTGATGGGAAAGGTGTTGATGTCTTCTTTTTTTTAAAATATTGTTTAGGCAGATGGAGTGGTCCAAGGATTTATGGGTAATGCTAGTTCGGACTAAACTAGTAGGCAGAGCAAGTGAGATATTTGCCTCACTGTCAGATGAGGGGCCAAGAGATTATGAAGAGGTTAAACAAACTACTTTAAGTGCATATGAATTGCTACCAGAAACATATAGATAGCAGTTCAGAAACACAAAGAAGAAACCAGGTCAGACTTATGTTAAATTCGAACAATTTAAACATAGTCATTTTGATCAATCAGTGCATGTGTTGAAAATAGATAGGACATTTGAGACTCTCAGAGAGATTATTCAGCTGGAGGAGTTTAAAAACTCACTTCCAGAGATGGTAAGAATTCACGTGGAGGAACAGAAAGTTCAGGAAGTGAGAAGGGCAGCAGAATTAGCAGATGAGTACATGCTGGTGCATATGACAAGATTCCGACCAGAATTCTGTCCTGTGAGGGATAAAAGTTGGGAGAAAGGGAGATCCTTAGTTACGAAACCACGAGTCGAGCGCACGGGTAAGAATTTACCACAGGTTAAAGAAACCCGGGGGGGTGGACAGGAGATGAAAGGCCTCAGGTGTTTTCACTGTAATGGAATGGAACACAGAAAATTACAGTGCTAGTGGTTCCAGAAGGGCAGTGGGAAAAGGTGTTTTTACTGTCAGAAAGTGGGATACGTAAAGACACAGTGCTGGTCTTTAAAGAAAGGCATTGTGGGAAAAGATGTGGTAAAAGAAGCTAAGCAAGTGACATGAGTGAAGGTGATAAAGGAGACCCCAAGAAGAGGCGAGGAGCTGAAGGAGAGTGCACAGTCTAGGCAGGGGCTGGGTATGGAGTTAGCACCTTACCTCTACAAAGAATTTGCCTCTCTGGGTAAAGTTTACTCAGAAAGAACAGGGGGAGAAGGACAAGAAATTATAAATTTGAGAGATACAAGATCTAACCAGTCACTGATGGTAAGGGATGAGAGAATATGCACTCTTTCTGATCTGTTATCCAAGAGTTTGGTAATTTTTGGGATAGATGGATAGAAATTTAACGTTCCCCTGTGTCAGATCAAGTTGGAGTACCAACTTAAGACTGGGGAAGTTACAGTGGAAATGATTGATAGGCTGTCAGTTCCAGGAATTCAGTTTGTTCATGGAAATGATTAGGCAGGATCCAAGGTGGGAGTGACACCCCTTGTTCTGGAGAAGCCCAAGGATAACCACAAAACCGAGGAGTTAAAACAGAAATATCCTGGTATTTTCACAGACTGTGTAGTAACCGGATCTCACTATCAAAATTCACAGTATGAAGCGAAAAATAAAGAGAAAAATGGAGGAGCTGAGGCTCATTTAGGGGGCACCCTGTTTGACGTAATGGTGCAGGAGAAACCTGAACAGGCAGAGGGTCAGACAGAAGTGTTTCGTCGTGAAAGGCTAAGAGACTTGCAACAGCAAGACAAAGACAATAAAAGATGCGCACTCCAAAAAGAAGGCAGAGAATATTCTGGAGGGTTATTATCTGAAAGATAGAATCCTAAGGTGGAAATGGAGACCATGGCAGGTTAGTGGAGAAATGGACCGAAGTGCACCAGATTGTATTGCTGGTAGCATACGGACAGGAAGTGTTATGGTTAGCACATGAATTACCTGTAGGAGGTCACCTAGGGTTATGAAAGACCCAGTCTAAGGTACAAAAATATTTTTATTGGGCTGGAATGTACAAGGATGTGGTTAACTTTTGCCAAACATTTCATACATGCCAATTAGCAGGTAAGCCACAGGCGATAATAAAATCAGTGTCTTTGTTGCCAATTCCTGCACTTGAAGAACCTTTCATGTGGAATATAATTGATTGTGTAGGTCCATTCCCGAGAACTAAAACTGGGAACCAATACTTGTTAACCAGATTTCCAGAGGCAATTCCAGAGGCTGTTTAAGGAGGTTATGGATAATTAGGTATACAGCACTTTAACCCAGTGCGTATCAGGGAGCTTTCGAAAGGTGGCATCAGACCTTGAAGACCATATTAAGAGCATACTGTCAGGATTACCTGAATAATTGGGATAAAGGTATCCCATTCGTATTGTTTGACATTAGAGATGCCCCAAATGAATCTACTCACTTCACTCCCTTTGAGTTAATATTTGGTCATGAAGTGAGAGGTCCTTTGAAATTAAGTAAAGAAAAATTGATGGGACCAAACTTGAAGATCTCACACTTAAATTATATATCAGAGGCGAGGGAGAGATTAAATCGAGTAGGTGAGTTAATTAAACAGCACCTAAAGAGGACACAGTATAGAATGAAGCAGGTAGCAGATGAAAGCTCTGAGACTCGGATGTTTTCCCAATTACTGTTACCAGCGATAGGAGATCCCTTCAAAGCCAGCCAGGTTTAGGAGTCCTGATCAAATTGAGAAAAAGTTGAGTCAGGTGAACTATCTAGTAAAGATACCAGATAGAAAAAAAATGGCATTGAGTTGTCATGTGAACATATTGAAACCCTCTTACACTAGAGAGAAAGAACTGGCGAAACAGGTTAACACCTGTTACTGCCCCACAGAGTGAGGAATCAAATCCAGATGATGTGGATCTTGATGTGCCTCAAAATAGATTAAAAATTGAAGAAGTCCTTGAGGAGTGGGATAGGTTAGTAAGCTATCTGTCTCAGGAACATAGAATGCAGTTGAAATACTTATTACTGCAGTATAAGACATATGTAAGAATCAGATGGGGAGGACTAATGCCATTGTATATGAAGCAGATGTAGGGTCTACTGCTCCGATAAGAAAACACGCCTTTCACCTTAATCCTTTCAAAGCCAGACAGGTCCAAATGGAGGTGGAGGCCATACTTGACATCATCAAACCAAGACAGTGCGAGTGGAATTCACCGATTATCTTTGTTCTCAAACCAGATAGGACTCAACGATTCTGCATGGATTATCGGAAGGGCAACACCATTACAAAATTGGACTCATATGCAATTCCTAGATTGTAGGACTGTATTAAGAAAGTCAGACAAGCCAGTTACTTCACCAAGTTCGACTTAATGCGTGGTTACTGGCAGGTATCTTTATCACAGTCAACAAAAGAAATTTCTGCATTTGTAACCCCAAATAGCCAAATCAGTTTAAAGTGATGCCCTTTGGAATGAAGAATGTACCCGCCACATGCCAAAGACTCATGAACAGAGTTGTGGCTGAGTTAACAGACTGTGCAGTCTATTTGGATGATGTAATGATCTTTAATAAGTCCTGGAAAGATCACATGGTACAGTTGGCAGAGCTCTTTGAATGACTATGAGAAGCAAAACTGGTGATAAACTTAAATAAAATGGGATTCGCAAAAGCAGAGGTGATGTTCTTGGGTCATAACATTGGTCATGGAAGGTTGACTCCATGAAATGCAAACACGAAGACCATCGAGGAACTTCCATGACCAACCTCGAATAAAGAGGTGCTTCGATTGTTTGGACTCAGAGGATTCTGTTGGAAGTTTGTTCCAAACTTCAGCAGTGTAGTGGCACCATTAACCAATTTGCTGAAGAAGAATACAAAGTTTCAGTGGACCCAACCATGTCAGGGAGCATTCGACCAGTTTGAAATTGATGTTAACTGCCAAACCAGTTTTAGCCACACCAAACCTTTCAAAATCTTTTAAAGTCACCATCAATGCTAGTGACATTGGAGTTGGAGCTGTACTCCTACAGGAAGATGAGGATGGGATTGGACTGCCAGTTGGTTACTTTTCCAAGAAGATCAACATCCACCAAAGGAAGTACTCCATTATCGAAAAAGAACTATTGAGTTTGGTACTGGCCTTACAGCATTTTAATGTGTTTGTCACGTACCATGTGTCGGAGAGGGTTGTATACATGGATCACAATCCACTTACATTCTTAAAACGTTTTAAAGACAAGAATATGAGACTATTTCGGTGATTATTACGGACATTTAATTTAAAAAAGATACAAGTTGCAGATCGGAAGAATGTAATCACAAATGTGTTATTGCGGATTTAACTGATAGCGTTCAGATGAGGTTTGTTTTTATTTAATGTTTTATATATAGGTATATGGGAAGAAGTTAACCTGAACTTATAATGGAATCATCTGTATGTTAGGGTAATGTGTTTAAAACAGTAGAAAAGAAATGAAGCCATCTTTTCATTATGATGGCTCATTTTTTCTTAAGGAAAAGGTGTTATGAAGATGTGGGTGTACTATATCTTTAAGAGAGTTAAAGCTAGCAGTGACAGCACCAAGTGTTCTCAATAAGACACAATGTAACATGTGATCCAGCCACTGAAGTAGCTGGTTGCCTGGAAACAACAAAACAGATTTGAATTAGACCAATCAGTTTAAATTACACCTCAAAAAATACCAAATTCCAATCCAGTTTGAGTTGAGTATATTGACAACCTTAAAAGCCAATGACACAATCCGATGCTTTGGGATAAAAGACCAGGGAAAATTGAACAATTGGGAGGAGAACTGCCACATAACCAACAGCTGTAGACTGCTTCTCAGAACTCTCTGAGAGGTACCTGTCTAGAGAAGAAGTTTGCACAGAGAAGAACCTCAACACTGACCTGGGGAGGTAATCTACTGATGAAGGTAAAGAGAAGATTTGACCACTGGCTGGTTTTCAAATTTGGATTTTTCTGTAAATCTGAATCGGGAATTTTATCAGACTAGTATCATAGAAGGGATGGTAAAAGGAAGGTTAGAGGGAGGAATTGTAAATAGTTGTTAGTTAATTATTCTCCAGGATAAAAATATATTCTCCAGGGTAAAAACAATGACTGCAGATGCTGGAAACCAGATTCTGGATTAGTGGTGCTGGAAAAGCACAGCAGTTCAGGCAGCATCCGAGGGGCAGTAAAATTGACATTTTGGGCAAAAGCCCTTCATCAGGAATGCAGGCAGAGTGCCTGAAGGATGGAGAGATAAATGAGAGGAGGGTGGGGGTGGGGAGAAAGTAGCATTGAGTACAATAGGTGAGTGGGGGAGGGGATGAAGGTGATAAGTAAAAACAATGAAGGTGGTAGGTCAGGGAGGAGGGTGGAGTGAATAGGTGGAAAGGAAGATAGGCAGGTAGGACAAGTCATGGGGACCGTGCTGAGCTGACAGTTTGGAACTGGGGTGAGGTGGGGGAAGGAGAAATGAGGGAACTGTTGAAGTCCACATTGATGCCCTGGGATTGAAGTGTTCCGAGGTGGAAGATGAGGCGTTCTTCTTCCAGGAGACCCAGGACCACCATGTCCTCGGCAGAGTGGGAGGGAGAGTTGAAATGTTGGGCCACAAGGCGGTGTGGTTGATTGGTGGTTAATTATTCTGTTATGCTTTAAGAAATTAAGCAGGAGAGTTTACCCCATGTCTTCAAAATACTTGCTTAATATCTCCCCCATCTCCTGCAATATCACACATACACTGATCTTTGCTGATCTTTGAGGGATCCTATTCTTTCCCTAGTTACCATTTTGTCCTTAATGTATTTATAAAATCCCTTTGTATTCTCTTTAACCCAATTTTCCAAAGCTATCTCAGGTCCCCTTATTGCCCTCCTGATTTCCCCCTTATGTATGCTCCTACTGCCTTTATACTCTAAGAATTCACACAATCTCTGCTTACTACACCTGACCAAAACCTCAATTTCTCTAGTCACCCAGCATTCCCTACACCTATCAGCATTGCCTTCACCCTAACAGGAATTCTTTTTATCTCATTTCTGAAGGATTCCCATTTTCCAACTGTCCCTTTATCTGTGAACATCTGCCCCCCAATCAACTGTTGAAAGTTCCTGCCTAATAATATCAAAATTGGCCTTCCTCCAATTTAAAACTTCAACTTTTAGATCTGGTTTATCCTTTTCCATCACTATGTTAAAACTAATAGAATTATGGTCGCTGGCCCCAAAGTGCTCCCTCACAGACACCTCAGTCACCTGCCCTGCTTTATTTCCCAAGAGTAGATCAAGTTTTGCACCTTCTCTAGTAGGTGCATCCAAATACTGAATCAGAAAAGTTTCTTGTACACACTTAACAATTTCTGCTCCACCTAAAGCATTAACACTATGGTAGTCCTAGTCTATGTTTGGAAAGTTAAAATCGTCTACCATTACCACCCCATTATTTTTACAGATAACTGAAATCTCCTTACAAATTTGTTTCTCAATTTCCTGCTGACTATTGGGTGTCCGTAATACAATTCCAATAAGGTGTTCATCCCTTTCTTTCTTCCTAGTTCCATCCAAATAACTTGCCTGAATGTATTGCCAGGAATATCCTCCCTAAGTACAGGCATAATATTATCCCTTATCAAAAACACCATTCCCCCTCCTGTCTCTCCTCCTCCATTCCCCCTCCCCCCCCCATTGCTTTCTAGTCTTCCTGTAGCATTTGTATCCTGGAACATTAAGCTGCCAGTCCTGTCCATTGCTGAGCCACGTCTCTGTAATTGCTATGATATTACAGTCCCACGTTACTAACCCTGAGTTCATTGGCCTTCCCTGTTAGACCCCTTGCATTGAAATAAATGTAGTTTAACTTACCTCGTTCTCTGCTTTGTTCCTGCCTGCCTTGATTGTTTGACTTGCTCCTTTTCTCAACTGTACCAGTCTCAGCCTGATCTTTCCTCACTATCTCCCTGGGTCCTAACCATGGTCTCCCCCACTCCACACTATCCCCCCACTGCCCCCCCCCCCCCATCCTCCTCCCCTCTTCCCCACTTCCCTCTCCCTCACCCAACATCACCCCAACCCCACCTTACTAGTTTATATTCTCCCGAGCAGCTCGAGAAAATCTCCCTGCCAGTATGTTAGTCTTCTTCCAATTCAGGTGCAGTCCATCCTTCTTACACAGGTCACTTTTACCCCAGAAGAGATTCCACTGATCCGAAAATGTGAATCCTTCTCCCCTGCACCAATCCTCAGCCACGCATTCATCTGCTCTATCCTCCTATTCCTACCCTCACTAGCTCATAGCACCAGGAATAATCCAGATATGACTATCCTGGAGGACCTCCTTTTTAAACTCCTGTCTAACATTCTATATTCTCCCTTCAGAATCTCATCCTTTTTCTTTCTTATGTCATTAGTTCCAATGTGAACAACAACCTCCTGCTGATCCCTCTACCCTTTGAGAACATTCTGCATCCTCTCTGAGATATCCTTGATCCTGGCACCAGGGAGGCAACACACCATTCTGACTTCTCACTGTCCGCTGAGAAATGTCAGGTAGGTGATTCTGACATCTGAATCCCCAATCACAGTCGATCGCTTGGAGCCTGATGTACCCCTCATAACATTTTGTTCAGGGTGATTATAAAATATAAGATTTATAGACATTTTGGGGAGTAAAAATTTGATCAGGGATAGTCAGCATGGTTTTGTGAGGAAAATGTGTCTCACCAACCTGATTGAAGAAGTTACCAAAACGTTTGAGGATGGGAGTGCAATGGACATTGTTTGTTTGGATTTTAGTCAAGCCTTTGACAAGGTTTCACATGGTAGCCTAATTCTTAAAGTTAGGTCTCCCAGGATTCAGGGTGAGATGGCCAACTGGATACAAACTTGGCTTAACAGCAGGAGGGTTTCTTTTTGGACTGGTGGGATCAGTTCTGGGTCCTCTATTGTTTGTCATTTATATAAATGGTTTGGATGAGAATATAGAAGGTATGGTTAGTAAGTTTTGGATGGCACCAAAATTGATGGAATAGTAGGCAGTGAAGAAGGTTTTCTAAGATTACAAAAGGTTCTTGATCAAATGAGTCAATGAGCTGAAAAATAGCAGATGGATTTCAATCTGGATAAACGTGAGGTATTGGTACAACAAACAAGCGTAAGGCTTATACAATTAATGATAGGGCCTTGGATAGTGTTGTAGAACACCGGGACCTGGGGGTGCAGGTACATCATTCTTTGAAGTTTGTGTCACATATAGACAGGATAGTTAAAAAAGTATTTGGCATGCTTACCTTCATTGCTCAGTCCTTTGAGTATAGGAGTTCTGCCCTTATTCCTGATGAAGGGCTTTTGCCCGAAACGTCGATTTTACTGCTCCTCGGATGCTCCCTGAACTGCTGTGCTCTTCCAGCACCACTAATCCAGAATCTGGTTTCCAGCATCTGCAGTCATTGTTTTTACCTATAGGAGCTGGAAGTCATGTTGAGGTTGCATGAGGATATTGATGAGGCCAGTTCGGGAGTCCTGTGTCCAGTTCTGCTCATCCAGTAATAAGAAGGATATTATTAATCTGGAGTAGGTTCAGAAGAGATTTACCAGAATGCTATTGGATATGGGGGATTCGAGTTTTAAAGAAAGGTTGGATAGGCTGGGATTTTTTTCACTGGAGTGAAGGAGGCTGAGGGGTGATCTGATACAAGTTTATAAAATAATGAGGGCTATAGATAGAGTTAATGGTAGTTGTCTTTTCCCTAGGATGGGGATTTCAAGACTAGGAGGCAGCCTTTTACGGTGAGAGGAGAGAGATTTTTAAAAAGACATGAGTGGTAATTTTTTTACACAGAGGGTGGTTCACATGTGAAATGAACTTCCTGAGGAAGTGGTGGATGCAGATACAATTACAATGTTCAAAAGATGATTGGATAGATGCATGATTAGGAAAGGTTTGAAGGGATATGGGCCAGGAGCAGGCAGGTGGGACTAGTTAAGTTTGGGATTATGTTCGACATGGACTGGTTGGACCAAAGGGTCTGTTTCCATGCTGTATGACTCCATGACTCTATCAAAGATATCTAAATCAGTCCTTCTGGGAGGTTGATAAAGAGTAATGGTAGAATGATGATAGTTGAGCAGGGAATTTAGAGACTCATGCCTTTTGCAGATTAGTTGATCCTTACATCACGTGTCCTCTAGACAGTGGTTAGTTGGCGGCATACAGGGTGAGAGAATCTTTCTTAGCCTGTCAACTTCCGACTAGCTTGCTGGCGAGATGGCTTCGAACACTCTGAGAAAGAGAAGTATTTTACCTGCATTACGACGGTGTCAAGTAGATTCATCTTTGATGATGATCATCACAACACACAGGCAATCAAGCCTCAAGGTTCTTTCACCATTACGAACGTAAGCAGAGGCAGAAATCAGAAGGTTGGAAATCAAAGGAATCATCAAACCAATTCAGTTTGCACAATGGGCAGCACCAGTCATAGTGATTGTGAAGCCTGACAGATCAGTTCGCTCTTGTGGGGATTTTATACGAATGGTAAGCCACTTTTCACATCTGGTTAAATACCCAATCGCTCACATAGAGGATTTCTACACAAAGCTAGCAGAGGGGCTGTCCTTCATGAAGCTAGACATGAGCCACACCTGCCTGCCTGCCTTTGCAGTTAGATGAGGATTCCCAGAACTCTGTTCCAATTAATACCCTTAAGGGTTCCTACCAACATATGCAACTGCCTTTTGGGGTATCAATCCGTGCCACTTTTCAGCAGATCGTGGAAAACTTTTGACAAGATCTACCCTAGGTTACCGTTTATCTAGATGATGTATTAATAACAGGGAAGACCAATAAGGTGAACTTAGAGAACTTGGAAATGGGCCTTAGACATTATCCCAGGGGGGTGTACACATTAGAATGGAAAACCATCTGTTCTAGGCACCCAATTGACCTACTTGGGCTACAGAGTTGACAAGATGGGGTTACACACATTGGAAGATAAAGTGATAGCGATCAAAGTTCCCTGGTTCCTATATCTGTATTGGAGCTTGGGTTTTTCCTTGAGTTGGTGAATTATTATGGAAGGTTCTTACATAACCCGGCATCTATCCTGGCCCCCTTACATCTGCTATTGAAAAAGGGTCAGCCTTGTAAATGGTCTCGTAGCCAAGAAGTAGCCTTTAGGGAAGTGGAGAAGCAGCTATCGTTGTGTAAGGGTTGGCACACCATGATATCCGCCATGCCACCCTGTGCTGTATTGGGGTAATGTCAGCTAACAGATGACCTAGTGGAGAAGAACGCCCAATAGCACATGCCTCCCAGACTTTGGCTGATGCGGAGTGCAATTATGCCAGTCTAGAGAAGGAAGATTTGGTGGTGATCTTTGGTGTGAAAATGTTCCAACAATACCTTTACGGATATAAATTTTTAATAGTATCAGACCTCAAACCCCTGCTAGGCAAAATCACAGAGGACAAGGCTGTAGCTTCAGCAGTGGGCTCTCATTCCAAGTGCAGACAATTACAAGTTGGAATACCACTTGGGGGACCAAGTAGTAAATATGGAATCGTTGAGGTACCTCCCATTAGCAGATACATCCACTGGTGGTACCTCCCCTGGAAGAGTTCACTCTGGTTTTAAATCTGAGCCCTAGTTGACAGATAGGGATAGGAGTGTCAGTCATCTCGTTCATTCTGAAGTTGGCTCAGAGGGGGCTGGATCAGTGTCAAGAATTCCCCATATGTAAATAAATTTGGTAACAGGACACTGATCTCTGTGGAGGGTCAACTCCATTTGAGAAGTAAAAAGCAAGCCCCTGTTTTACACCTGGACTCCGTACTGGAGTAATTCACATCACAATATCTGTGGTAGTGGAACTCTGGAGACATCTAGCCCCTTATAGATTGGAAAATAAACGCAATGTGGCATGAGAGATGCCTTTTAATTGGAGTTTAGATCAGAGTGGTACTGGAAAAGCACAGCAGGTCAGGCAGCATCCGAAGAACAAGAAAATCAACGTTTCGGGCAAAAGCCCTTCATCACAAATGAAGATTTAATTGGAGCCAACCACATTGAATTATTGATTAAAGATGTTATTGAGTAACAAAACTAAATAGAAACGGGGAGATTCTTTTTCAGTAACTCCTCACAGTCATGAATAGCACTACAAGGTATCAGCCCCCGGAACTTTTAACTTATCTTACTTAGTCTTAAATGTCTTACTCACTTATGGTCTGATTATAACGGTATAGTCATAATATGGCAGTACAATTCCTGTTTTAGTTAAATCAAACGGGGGCGTTGCTATACTGCGAGATGGTGCATATGTATATTTGTATGAATTGGTGGTGGGAGGTTACTACAAAGTGCATTGCCTGTGTCTTCCCCCTCGCTGTAATTCCCTCCACACCCCCATCATAAAAAACCAAACCTCTCGGTGACTAATCTGAAACCAGAGAGAGAATAATGTCTGACATGCGAATCTTGAGCACGTTGTGCTGACTTTCCCTCGATTCAAGGGCTGCTGGTTTTTACCTTTGGTCTTCAAGTGACTGATCAAAATCTCCAAGGGGTCCTGAGGACAAATCAGATCAGTTAATTATAAGACCTGAAATATAGAGATATCCAGAAGACAGTTTCGGTCCCCTCATATGGTGGGAAATAGTGAGGCTGTGGTGCAGTTGGACAGGAGCTTCAGAACGAGACCTGACACCAGAGCTTTCAGCACAGGCTGGGGCTTAACTCAAAGGAGAAGAGGAGATTGTGAGAAGTCATGATTGCCTCTTTAGGATTCTTTTCAGAACATTTGGCACTAATGGGAAACTTTAGTGTAAAACATGAAAACGTAATTAGTTAGGTAGTCCAGAGTACGTTTGACAGAAAGTGAACAGCCTGGAACAGGACGCTCAAATGTGCAGCAAATATAGATCATCAGTGCAAGCCTTCAGCTGGTGTGGGTTCCTGCAAACGGAAGGTGTCTCTGTGAAAGAAGGTAGGCGAGCGAGCAATGACTAGTGATGTCAGCTACCACAGAATTTCAGGGAGTTTTTTTATAATGAATTGGCCTCAATAATTTTTTTTTGTCTTTTTTGGCTCATCCACCGGTGGCAATTGGTGGGGGAGGGTACATTTTTGAGACAATGGTGGCCCTAACAAACTTATTGAGACATATAAGATTATGAAAGGATTGGACACACTGGCAGCAGGAAACATGTTTCCGTTGATGGGTGAGTGCCGAACCAGAGGACACAGCTTAAAAATACGGGGTAGACCATTTAGGACAGAGATGAGGAGAAACTTCTTCACCCACAGAGTGGTGGGTGTGTGGAATGCTCTGCCCCAGAGGGCAATGGAGGCCCAGTCTCTGGATTCATTTAAGAAAGAGTTGGATAGAGCTCTCAAAGATAGTGGAATCAAGGGTTATGGAGATAAGGCAGGAAGCGGATACTGATTAGGAATGATCAACCATGATCATATTGAATGGCAGTGCAGGCTCGAAGGGCTGAATGGCCTACTCCTGCACCTATTGCCTATTGTCTATTGTATTACTGTACGCCATAGATAAGACAGGCTGGTCCAGGGTGAGTTCTGATTCTCTGTAGAGGATGCTTGCCTCTACAGAACTCTTGTTGATGGACAGGATATGGGGTTTGAAGCTCAGCTCAGTGGTCAACTAGAGCACAGGGGCTAAGTCTTGCCAGGTTTCAGCTAAGAGAACAATCAGTGACAGGAAGTGACTAGAATAGTGAGTTGTGTTGGAGATTAGCCAGTGGGCTCATGGTGAATGTCTGTCCTGACTTCTGAGGTGATTTCAAATTAGATAGGCAATTAACCCATGGTAGTGCTGTAGTGACAGTTAGGTACATGCCAAGTACAAACGTGACCATACAGAGTAGCCTCTGATTTTGACATTGACTGAGTCACATGAGGCATAGGAGCCAAAGCATTGAAGATTCTGGTCCATGTCTCATCCATTCCTCCAGCATTCCCCCAATCCAAAATAGACAGACAGGAGGCTGGAAGAAGACAACAAGCTAGGCAGCATCAGGAGGTGAAGATCTGCAATTTTTATGTTTTGTCTCGTCCCCCAGGAAATTCCATCCCCTGGGCTTCGTGAGCATTTTCCAATAAAGATCCATTGCCTGAGACCACAGAGTACAAGTTAATCCTGTGAGGATGAATGTCAGAATTAACGGTGGGACATGGGGATGAAGGAGAGTGGAGGGTAACAACTCTTCTTGAGACATGTAGAAAGGTAACAAAAGAGGGCATTTTGTTGGGCAAACTTTCAATCTGAGAGGTGATTAAGTCCAGAACTAGAGAGCTCAGAGGAATCTACAAGGAATATTGACAAGTTTAAATAAAATGGAACTTATCTGGCAGAAGCCAGGAATCAATATAGCTATTAGCTCGGCCTACTGTTATAATGGCATGTCAGTCTAAATGATCAAATTTACAATAATAATTTGTGTTTATATTTTATATATAACATAATAAACAAACAAACTTCACAGGTTCAAAATAAAGCAAATTTAGACAGCAAGTCATTTATCAACAAGTTTTTAGCACAGATTCTTTGAAAAAATAGCAACAATATATCTTTCCCAGTCACATGATAGGGCCTCAATCGAACATCAAATTGACAGAGCAGTACTCATTATTGCATTGAAATGTCAACCAAGCAAGGTCAAGTCTCTGAATGGGGCTTGGGTGGTGTGTTACAAACATTCCATTTGAACCAAACTCTCCTATATTTGTCATGACAATGGATCAGAACTGAGTTAATGTGGATATTTTTAAACATTTAATTCCAAAAAGGTGTTTCTTTACCAATAAAAGCAAATATGTGGATGTAACTTCAGTGACCATCTGGCAAAGGCCTCTGTGGGTTCCATGGAGTGTCATGCCTAAAGAGTGTCAAGGAACCTTCAAACAGATTGAGAGCTGGAACAGGAAGAGATAATGAGGGAGCTGGCCATTTACCACCTCTCAGCAGAAAGCCACATCTGGCAGATATTATCTATGCTTTTCCTTTATTGGATTATACAAGCAAATGGTTAAAATCTAACTGGTGAGTGTGTGCCAGTGGGAAAGGAGGTGTTAGTGGAAGGAAGTGCACAAAAGAGTAGTCGATCAATGATGGTAGAATGGCCTTGTCTCCTTTGATAGTCCCTCGACCTTCCTGATAAACTTCCAGGTACTTATTTGGAACTTCACCCAGGCAGCAATTTTCTAATGAAAAGATCTTGAGATCAGGGTGAATCTTTCTCAACTAATTTTGCCAATCAGTGGTAACTGAACCTGCTGCTTCTTATAAGAGACCGGAATCAAAGTTGTGCCGTTAATCTGTAAAGGCTCCCCGGTATAGTTTCCCATCATGGCCGAGGTCCAATGCAAACTTAAGTGTTGGAGTCCAGAGCGATTTTTTTTTAAGATTACCTACAGTGTGGAAACAGGCCCTTCGGCCCAACAAGTCCACACTGACCCACCGAAGCGCAACCCACCCATACCCCTACACTTACCCCTTCATCTAACACTATGGGCAATTTAGCATGGCCATTTCACCTAACCTGCACATCTTTGGACTGTGGGAGGAAACCGGAGCACCCGGAGGAAACCCACGCAGACACGGGGAGAATGTGCAAACTCCACACAGTCAGTCGCCTGAGGCGGGAATTGAACCCAGGTCTCTGGCGCTGTGAGGCAGCAGTGCTCACCACAGCAGTGGTGAGCAATTGCTGCCCACAGCAATTTTATTAAAGACTGGTTCTGCAATCACTAAAACAGCCACACTGGTATTGACCTCCATTAGAATTGAGTGACCATTTAGCCAGACATTTATTTTGATTGCTTCTGATTTGAATGTTGCTAAACAATTTAACTGTTCCAAGCTGATGTAGGTAGGTTTTCCAGGGTGTGCACTCTCATGGAGAACAGCCTATGAGCTCTTTTACCTAATTCAGGCCTTGAGAGACTCTTTTGCTGTCTTGAGTCTGTATACCGGCAGCATCTACAGTGGCGTGCCAGCCCAGATCCTAAAGAAAATTGTAACTGTTTGGCCAAGGCTTGGCTTTGCTTAAGGATTTTGCTGTGGGCTGACACAAATCCCCTCTGTTCAGGGTATGTCCTGAGTGAAGGTGTGCACTTGCCTTCGCTCAAGTGATATTCTCCAAGCTCACTTGACCTGGTGACGGTGTCCACTCCTATCGAAATACCCTCTAACTCATATTCTCCACTTGCCGTACTTGCTAATGACAAAGCCAGTTGTAGTGCCTGTTTGAAGTCCAGTTGGACTTCAGCCGTTAGGCGCTTTTGCACAGTTACGTCATTAATCCCATAAACCAAATGTTCACGCGGCATCTCAATGAGGGTTAAACCAAAGACACAATCCTTTGTCAGTCATCTTAACCTCACCAAATATCCCAACACGGATCCCTTTGGCCCTGGAACTTCCAAGTTAGTGTCTCAGAATTAGAGGAGGCTTGGGGTCATAATGTTTCTTAACTAAATCTGTCCACTCTTGAAAGACTTTCATATCTGGTGCCCCAGGGAATGTTAGGCTCCTGATAACTGAAAAAGCTGCAGGTCCACTAGCTGTCTGGAGAATTACACGTTGATTTTCATCTGCCCCAAAGTCGTTTGACTGGAAAACATAACATATTCTTTCCACATTCTGGGCCCAATCTTTGACGGCAGGATCAAATGAGTCAAGCTTTCCAAATAAGAGCATGATGCCAGAAATGCTTACCCCAACTCAGGAGCATATTTTGTCTCTCGTCGCCACTGAAATAACTCCAGAGAGGCTGGTATCCTATCAGCCAGTCACCCTTCATTTACAGGTGGAAAATCCTTGTCACTGATCCAACTCTCTCAAAGCCAGCTCTCATATTCTGCGAAGTCCACCTGGCTGACTTCATTTCAATCACTACAGACCCAAGCTAACTAAACGTGTACCTCACCAAGTCATCCCCAGAACACTTATGCCAGATTCAGATCTGGAAAAATGATGGCTGCCAAATAGGGTGGAGATCAGCAACAAATTAGTTAGTGAGTAGGACAGGACACAGGAGAAGGTTACACATTAGTGATAGGTAACAGGAGGTTGAACCATGAGTGCAGGGAGCAGGAGGGTAGAGGTAGCTCAATAAGGACCAGGTACAGACTGAAGCACAATTGATACATAATGTCAGGCCAGTTTAAAGGAATGCAGTTAACATTCTGAAGAACAGAAAACAATGATTTGTCACTCACTCTCAGCAAAGCTGATATACATTACATATCTAACTACACAGCATATACAATACCGTCAATGCAGAATGCAGATTAGTGCCAGCGCATAGATATCACTAGAAAAACTTCTAAATGTTTGAATTATACAAAAGTTCCCCAGAACAATCACTCATTCGAGAGATCATCATGAAGCAGTGCACTTTGACCCAGAGCTGATATCATGGAGCTTACTTCATCTGTATGGTTATGGAACCACTTACTCTCTATTGCTGTGGTTTGATCACTACTGTACATTCCACCACAAAATTAATACATTTACATTCTACTTCTGAAAACCAAAAAGGGTCGAGCAAAGTGCAAAGTTACATTTCACAAAAGAAAGGCAAATCATAGAATGAAGTCTGGGCAAGTGGCATTTACTCTCTTTATATCATGGATTTTCTCATTTGTTCCTCTTGTGGACAGTGCATGTATCCAAGCTAGCAAGGAGGGTAATATTCTGCCAGATTAACATTTGGGACAGCATGGTCGCTCAGTGAGTTAGCACTGCTGCCTCACAACACTAGGGCCCCGGGTTTGATCCTAGCCTCGGGTGCCTGTCTGTGTGGAGTTTGCACTTCTCCCTGTGTCTATGTCGGTTTTCTCCCACAGTCCAAACATGTGCAGGTCAGATGAATTGGCCATGCTAAATTGCCCATAGTATTAGGTGCATTAGTCAGAGGGAAATGGGTCTGGATGGGTCACGCTTCAGAGAGTTTGTGTGGACTTGTTGGGCCGGACGGTCTGTTTCCACATGTAGGGGAATCTAATCTAATGTAAAACACCCTGAGAAAGTTTGGGACTGGTACAGATTGCATTGTTGGAATGTGGGGTCTAACTATGTGAGCAGGGGTTAAAACAGCCCACAGGGAATACATTGAAGAGGAGCAGGGAAGTCCTGACCAAAGTCGATCCCTGAACCAGCATTACTAAAAGCAGACCATGCTGCCAGACCTGTTGAGTTTTCCCAGCAGTTTCTGTTTTTGTTTTTGTTTTTGTTAATAAAACCATAGCTATTATCACTTTTCTCACATAGTTAGAAGTACATGCTTCAGAGATGTTGCAGTGCACATGTTTGTTTTAGATTAGATTTTCTACAGTATGGAAACAAGCCATTTGGCCCTACAAGTCCACACCAGCCTTCCAATGAGTAATCCACCCAGACCCATTCTCCTACCCTATATTTACCCCTGACTAATGCACCTAACACCATGAGCAACCTCCCATGGCCAATTCACCTAACCTGCACATCTTTGGACTGCAGGAGGAAACTGGAGCACCTGCAGGAAACCCACACAGACAAGCGGAGAATGTGCAAACTCCACACAGACAGTCACCCAAGATTGGAATTGAACTGGGGCCCCTGGCACCATGAGGTAGCAGTGCTAACCGCTGAGCCACCGTGCCACCCCCAAGCATTAGCTTGCTGTGTTTCCAGTGTCATTTGACTGGCTAAAATTCATGGCCTGTAAAGCGTTTCGGGACGTGCAGAGGCGCTACAGAAATGCAAGGCCTTCCCCTCCTTTCTTGCCGTGCTCGCTGGTAGCTGCTCCTCCAGTAGGAGCAGTCGAGAGGATCAATTCCGCCCAGTCCCATGAGTGGAGCTGGCTCCCTGAGCAGGCAATGGGGTTTCCTGCGTGAGATGAAACAGCTCACAACTCCACCCAGACAAGATCAATGGCTTCTTTTTCATCTGGCGGAGGACTGAACTCTCCAGCTGGGCTGACAAAGCAGCCTTCATTGACACTGTCCCTTCGGTGTAAGTGGTGAGAAACAGGAAGCTCATCTACAAGTATTCTTCATTTCCTTTACCTGAACGTGAGCAGAGCTGCAACCACGTTGCTAATTCAGGCAGCAGCTAGTCAGTGGGTTACAGGCTCCACTCACTTAAAAGAGCAACAGAGGAGCAGTCAGTTATTTCCGCCAGTGAAATACTATGATTTTAAAGATAAATAGTTGACCAAAATAATTTTAAAATGTCATCGTTCTGTTCAGTTCAAAATATTATGCTGCATTTTTGGAAAAGGTGCTGCTGATTTAACTGGCCTGCTAATACAGAGGTCAGACAAATGTTGTAGGGAACATGAAGCTTAAATCCCACTGTAGTCAGTCAGCCAGGTGGACCTCATAGAATATGAGTTCCCTGACTGGGGCTATTAACTTGGTCCCATGAGGGAGCCCTGGCTGACAGATATAAACAGGAGGGTCAGACATACTGATGAAGGGCTTATGCCCGAAACGTCGAATTTCCTGTTCCTTGGATGCTGCCTGACCTGCTGCACGTTTCCAGCTACACATTTTCAGCTCTGATCTCCAGCATCTGCAGACCTCACTTTCTCCCCGGTCAGACATACTGTTCATTCTGAGAGCTGGATCGAAGGGAGCTAGATCAGTGTCAACAGCTCTACGCATGGAAATAAATGATGACTTGGTGAGGGGATACCAGCCTCTATGGAGTTATTTTAGTGGCAATACGAAGAAAAAAACACTCTCCTGAAGAAATGTCTTTGAGTTGAAGGTAAGCATTTCTGGCATCATGCCCCTATTTTAGAAGCTTGACCAGTTTGATCTTGCCATCGACGACTGGATCCAGTATGTGGAAAGAATGTACTACTTTTTCCAGGTAAATGACATTGGGCAGATGAAAAGCAGCAAGTAATTCTTCTGACAGCGTGTGGACCCATAGCCTTTTCAGTTATTAGGAGCCTAACCTTCCCTGAGGCACCAGATATGAGAACCTTTGAAGAGTTGATGGTTTTAGTTCAGGAATATTATGATCCTAAGCCTCCTCTAATTCTGAGGTGCTATTTGTTTTACTTGACAGTTTGAGAACCAGGAGAATCCATATCAGGGGTTTTGGCAAGGTTAAAGCGACTGGCAGAGGCAGGTAACTTTGCTTTAACCCTTCTAAGATGCTGAGAGACCATTTGGTATGTGGGGTTAATGATGTAACCATACAAAAGCACCTATTGCCTGAAGCCCAATTGGACTTCAAACAGGCACTACACCCAGCTTTCTCATTGGAAAATGCAGCAGGTGGAGCAGATGAGTTGTAAAGTATTCTGATGGAAGTGGACACTCGCCAATCCAACTGAGCTTGGGAAACATCACTTGAGTGAAGACAATTGCATAGTCTCATTCAGACCATATCCTGAACAGAAGGAGTTTCAGCCCACTCACAGGAGAAATTTACATGGTAACGTGGACCCTCTAACCCTATGGCATAAATGTGGATTTCATCAGTTTCCTCATTCCCTCTCCCCTCACCATATCCCAGATCCAAACTTCCAAGTTGGCATCGCCCCCATGATCTGCCCCATCTGTGCATCTTCCTTCCCCACCTACTCGCTCCACCCTCCCCTCCGACCTATCACCCTCACCCCCACCTCCAGCCACTTATCGCACTCTCAACTACCTTCCCCCCAGCCCTACCCCATCCTATTTATCTCTCCACCCTGGAGGCTCCCTGCCTTCATACCTGATGAGGGGCTTTTGCTCGAAACGTCGATTCTCCTGCTCCCCAGATGCTGCCTGACCTGCTGTGCTTTTCCAGCACCACACTCTCGACTCTGGATAGTGTTGTAGAACAGAGAAAGTTAGGGGCTCAGGTAAATAATTCTTTGGAATTTGCGTCACCACAGTTGGACAGGGCGGTAAAGAAGGTGTTTAGCACGCTTGCCTTCATTGCTCAGACCTTTGAGTATAGGAGTTGGGGCATCATGTTGAAGTTGTGCGGGATATTGGTGAAACGTCTTCTCAAGTGCTGTGTCCATTCTGGTAGCTCTGCCATCAGAAGAATATTATTAAATTGGAGAGCATTCAGAAAAGATTAACCAGGATGCTGCCAAGCATGGATGGTTTGACTTACAAAGACAGGGTGGCTTGGTCGGGCCTTTCTTCACTGGAGATTGAGGGGTGACCTTATGGAGGCTTATAAAATCATGTGGGGCATGGATATATTGAATAGCAAGAGTCTTTTTCCCTCAGTTCAAAACTAGGGGCATATTTTTAAAGTGAGGGGAGGAAATCTTGAAAAGGACAAGAGGGAGAGCTTTTTTACACAGAGTTGTTTGTGTGTGGAATGAACTGGCAGAGAAAGCAGTGGATGTAGGTGCAGTTACAACATTTAAAATACATTTAGATAAGTATATGAATAGGAAAGGTTGGGAGGATATGGGCCAAGTGCAGGCAGATGGGACTAGTTTAGTTTGGGAACATGGATACATTGCACTGAAGGGTCTGTTTCCACGCTGCATGACTCTATGACTATCTAAACAACAAACATTTGTACATTGCACAGTAGGGCTTATGCCTGAAACATTCAACTCTCCTTCTCCTTTGATGCTGACTGACTTGCAGTGTTTTCCCAGTACCACACTTTTTCACTCACACTACAGCCTGCCTGTTTTTCTAAACACAGAAATAATACTTGAGATACTTGATGACTGGTGCAGAGAGTAAACTTTTTATCTTGAAGTTTAATTTGCCAATGTTCACAAACATAGATAGTGGTGGGTGCTTCCTGCTTTCCGGTATAGTATTTGTGATCCTTTGTTCAAGCCTAGCCTAAATCTCGATCTGGTGCCATGTTCCGGTAACATGCTTGTTTCATTCCATGCACGTAAGTGTGCCACTGAACTACCATTATGCCTAGTAAAAGCAGCAGGTGGCCACATCATGCTATCACCTATGGTATCCCTCCAGTCCTGCTTTAGCAGAAGCCTTGACTTCCTTTTCTATTGAAAGTCTCACTTCTTTAGAATCATAAAATCCCCACAGTGCAGAAAGAGACCATTCATCCATTCGAGTCTGTACTGACCTTCCAAAACAGCATCCCACCCAAACCAATGCCACATTTCTCATGACTAATCCACCCAATCTACACATCCCTGGTCACTATGGGGCAATTTAGCACAGCCAGTCCACCTAACCTGAACATCTTTAGACTATGGGAGAAAACCGGAGCATCAGGAGGAAACCCACACCGACACAGAGAGTACGTGCAAACTCCATACAGACAGTGACCCAAAACTTTGAGGTGTCAATGCTAACCACTGTGGCACCCTTAATGTTATAAAGTTATCATAAGTGAACTTTTTCTTAACTGAAGGCACTGTATTTTGCTTTGCTGTGTTCTATGGCCTCGGTGCATTGACTGGCATCTTGCCCAAACATTATAGAGTCAAAGAATCATAGAGATATACAGCACGGAGACAGACCCTTCGATCCAACTTGTCCATACCGACCAGATATCCCAACCTAATCTAGTCCCATTTGCCAGCACTTGGCCCATATCCCTCTAAACTCTTCCTATTCATATACCCATCCAGATGCCTTTTAAATGTTATCATTGTACCAGCCTCCAACACTTCCTCTGGCAGCTTATTCCATACATGCGCCACCTTCTACATGAAAAAGTTGCCTCTTAGGTCCCTTTTAAATTTTTCCCCTCTCACCCTAAACCTATGCCCTCTAGTTCTGGACTCCCTCATTCTAGAGAAAAGACCTTGTCTACTTATCCTAAACCTGCCCCTCATGATTTTGCAAACCTCCATAAGGTCACTCCTTAGCCTCTGATGCTCCAGGGAAAACAGCCCCAGTCTATTCAAACTCTCCCTGTAGATCAAACCTTCCAACCCTGGCAACATCCTTGTAAATCGTTGCAGTCGTAGCTTGTGAGAGCTAGTCAAACATCAGTGTGATCCACAGGATCTACACCTGCAGTGAAAGTTTTCAACTTGTGGAATTACAATTCAGCCGATGTGCTGGATTCAGCTTTAGCTGCTGCAATGCATTAGGGAGGGAGAAAATTACCAGGAGTCTTAGCTCCAACAGGGAGTCACACCCATCAGGTGAAAATATTCTGATTTGGGTCTTTGATCAGGAGCAGAAGGGTTTGTCTTCAAGTGGGGTGGATTTAGGGATCCAGAAAGTAGCACTGGAGGAGCATCAGCCTTTGTCTGACAGGCACAAGGGTACAAACAAGGAATGAGTTGACCACTCAGTCCTTTGCGCTTACTGTGCCATTCAACAGTGGTATCTGAATATAACTCCAACCCATGTTAAACTTTGTGAAGTCTACCAAGTCATCCTGAAAGTTCTTGGATTGTGGGGACTGGATACTTCTCTGGAATGATCATTTTGTTGACTATCTTAAGATTGTCCATAGTCAATGTTCCCTATTTGTGGATTGTGCATTGACTAGATTTGATATCCATGGTGATCAGAGCTGAAAATGTGTTGCTGGTTAAAGCGCAGCAGGTCAGGCAGCATCCAAGGAACAGGAAATTCAACGTTTCGGGCCAGAGCCATTCATCAGGAATGAGGAGAGGGTGCCAGGCAGGCTAAGATAAAAGGTAGGGAGGAGGGACTTGGGGGAGGGGCGATGGATATGTGATAGGTGGAAGGAGGTCAAGGTGAGGTGATAGGCCGGAGTGGGGTGGGGGCGGAGAGCTCAGGAAGAAGATTGCAGGTTAGGAGGGCGGTGCTGAGTTGAAGGGAATCGACTGAGACAAGGTGGGGGGAGGGGAAATGAGGAAACTGGAGAAATCTGAGTTCATCCCTTGTGGTTGGAGGGTTCCCAGGCGGAAGATGAGGTGCTCTTCCTCCAGCTGTCGTGTTGTTATGTTCTGGCTATGGAGGAGTCCAAGGACCTGCATGTCTTCGGTGGAGTGGGAGGGAGAGTTAAAGTGTTGAGCCACGGGGTGGTTGGGTTGGTTGGTCCGAGCATCCCAGAGGTGTTCCCTGAAGCGTTCCGCAACTAGGCGGCCCGTCTCCCCAATATAGAGGAGGCCACATCGGGTGCAGCGGATGCAATAGATGATGTGTGTGGAGGTGCAGGTGAATTTGTGGTGGATATGGAAGGATCCCTTGGGGCCTTGGAGAGAAGTAAGGGAGGAGGTGTGGGCGCAAGTTTTGCATTTCCTGCGGTTGCAGGGGAAGGTGCCGGGAGTGGAGATTAGGTTGGTGGAGGGTGTGGACCTGACGAGGGAGTCACGAAGGGAGTGGTCTTTGCGGAACGCTGATAGGGGAGGGGAGGGAAATATATCCCTGGTGGTGGGGTCCGTTTGGAGTTGGCGGAAATGACAGCGGATGATACGCTGTATACGGAGGTTGGTGGAATGGTAGGTGAGAACCAGTGGGGTTCTGTCTTGGTGGCGGTTGGAGGGGCGGGGCTCAAGGGCGGAGGAGCGGGAAGTGGAGGAGATGCGGTGGAGGGCATCATCAATCACGTCTGGGGGGAATCTACGGTCCTTGAAGAAGGAGGCCATCTGGGCTGTACGGTGTTGGAAATGGTCCTCCTGGGAGCAGATGCGGCGGAGACGAAGAAATTGGGATTATGGGATGGAGTTTTTACAGGGGGCAGGGTGGGAGGAGGTGTAGTCCAGGTAGCTGTGGGAGTCAGTCGGTTTATAGTAGATGTCTGTGTTGAGTTGGTCGCCCGAGATAGAAATGGAAAGGTCTAGGAAGGGGAGGGAGGAGTCTGAGACAGTCCAGGTGAATTTGAGGTCGGGATGGAAGGTGTTAGTAAAGTTGATGAACTGTTCAACCTCCTCGTGGGAACACGAGGCAGCAGCGATACAGTCATCGATGTAGCGGAGGAAAAGGTGGGGGGTGGTGCCAGTGTAGTTGCGGAAGATGGACTATTCCACATATCCTACAAAGAGACAGGCATAGCTGGGGCCCATGCGGGTGCCCATGGCAACTCCTTTAGTTTGGAGGAAGTGGGAGGATTGGAAGGAGAAGTTATTCAGGGTGATGACCAGTTCAGTCAGTCGAAGGAGGGTGTCAGTGGAAGGGTACTGGTTGGTGCGACGGGAAAGGAAGAAGCGGAGGGCTTTGAGTCCTCAGAAAAATGCGTCGCTACTATCCATGGTGATCAGTCAATGTGCTTGGCTATAGTATCAAGCTCTAGTGGTTTCAGCTCTTGTGACAGTTGGTATAGAATGTAAATGGTAGATTCCTCAAATCTGATGGAAATGGTGTGTTGATGCAAAATGCATGATAGTACCCCCTTAATTTACAAAAGTCCAGTGAATAAGGAAAGAGTAGTCCTCACAATAGTCTGTGTCTGTGATTACATCAGTGTCCTTCAATGTGGTCTTCAAAAGTTATATATGTGGCACCTTATGTTGTATTGGAGCTTATCAAAATAGGTTACTCCTTAAATATTCTGCCGTTCTCAGAAGATGAAGCTGCCCAGAATGATATGTCTTTAACAGATTGGAAATGGTCAAGTAGTCAAGGCACAATAAGCGTGAAGAGAATGTTGTGGGAAAGAGTGGAAAGCTTGGGAAAATAGTGTTTCTCACTTAAAATAGGCACTTTTTCACCAGTCTTGATAAGGAGTAACACTGAGTTGTCCACAGTCAAGACTGCACAATCCTGAAACTAACTTGATCCTTTCCTGCTCATGATGGTAAACACGCACTGTACTTCACTCGCACCAAGAGATCCCTCCCTTATGTGGAACAGATGCCTTACTCCTCTTTGAGCTACACACCTTTGCAACAAGGCTTCACATAATCTTAAGTTACACTTTTACGCATGAGTTGGACATGATGTTGGGAATCAATGAATGCCTATGCAACTAAGGCACAGTTTGGAAAGGTTCTGAGTATGATGGGGTACATGGCGTTGAGGTCTCTCTGTCCATGCTTTTGCTCTTGAGCACTACCAGCAGGCTGTATCTGCAATGCTAAGTGTTCATTTCGGTGTGGCCTCTTCAAAATTAGACATGGCAGATTTAATTGAGACCACCAACGCCTCTCAGGAACTGAAGAGAATGGAGAAAAAAGTGGAGTTTGAAGCTCAAGATCGGCTGAAGGCAATGGTCCCTTCACAGTGAACATCAGTTCTAAATAGATTCAAATCAAACATTGGTTCAACACCACATAGCCCATACTCATGTGTGCACTTCATGAAACTACACCCTGGCTTGTTGTTAACTCCTTCTCCAAAGCAGATGAAAAAATGGGGCTTTCATTAAAACAGCCAGAAAACCAAGGTCCAACATCACAACTTTGGTGAGTAAGATCAATAGTTGTGAGATCCTGAAAGACGTGAACCATTTTCCTTTACCTCATCTCGATGACGATGAAATTCATCATTGCTGACTCAGCTCTTTTTTGACTGAATATAAGAGCATTTGAGGACCAAGACCTCAAACCTGAGACCAAGGTAATGGTCTGCTACCGTACAGTGATCCTCATTCAATTAACTGGAAACTTGGATAACCCATGGCAGGCACCTCAGAGCACCAGCGGTTTCTTTTCAAAGTCTTCCAAATCCTGTTGGTAAGAACAGTGAAGGCCACAGTACCACCTTTCCTAAAGCAACCATCCCAGCAACCAGGACATGAATCACTCCAAACCCGTTTCATTGTCACTTGTTTACCGAGACACCAGATTCCCAAGGCAACTGCTCTACTGGGTGTGTAGTCACGGAAGAACACAAGAACACTTGTGATGTGTGCAGACCTCCATGTACCTCATTTACCCAGGCCTGCAAGCACCAACTGTTCTGCATGTGGCAGAGGCTGCAAATGGTGCATTGAACTCAGAACCTATTGAATCAGAGCAAAAATGAGTCACCTTCAATCCTGAGGGACTGCCTAGGAAGAAGGTGACAATTAACCAGTTTCCATAGCTCTATCTAAAGCCGTGCAAATCACTCTGAAGTTGCCCATGAGCTGCGTTTCATTGCTGCTTCACAGTTATCTCTGAGGAGCACAGCAATTTCATGCCTCAAATGATCTTGCCGATAAGCAAGCGCTGTGATACTTGACCAGCTCTGCTGTGTGGGTGTGCATGGCACACTAACTTAAAGACAAAACCCAAAAGGGACATTCACAGAAGCAAGATCCAGCAACATGCCGAAAAATGTGAAACTTGCTTAATTGCCACTGCTAATGCTGCTATGCAATAAATGCTCTTCGCAACTAATTTTGATAAGTTTTGTCCCTTTGTATGACTACTCTTGTGTGGTTGTTGTAGAGCATCAGTTAACATAACAGGAAGGCAGAAAGTTCCTGTGAAAATGAACATCATTGCTTCTCCAACTCAGACTTCTCGAAAATCACTGATTTTAATCACTCCATCTCCCATCCACCCAACACTCTGAAATTTCCTCTCCAATCATCTCCAACTCTCTCTCTCTCTCTGCTTCTTTTCATCTATTTCTTCTGCTAAACTTTCGATCAGCTGACCTAATGTGTGGCTCAGGGTTATATTTTGCTTCATTCCAAAAACTGTACCATTTAAATACGGCATTGTTGTTGACTATGGATGTTGTCAATACAAACAGCCTGACTTTATGTGATAAAATCCACACAAATGAGCATCAAAAATGAAAATGGAACTCCAGATAACCCGATGGCATGGGTTGGTCATTGATTAGGAAGTAAGAGATGCAGAATACATCAATGGGGACTCAGTAACACCCATTGTTTCAATGTTAGAGATACCATTTAGGGACCACCATGATTACACATTGACATAGAGATACACACTGACACACACACACACACACACACACACACACACACACACACACACACACACACACACACACAAATACACACTGACACACACACACCATCACAGATATACTCAGAGACGTGTGCAGATACACATGAATACACTGATATCCGCACACACACACATCCTGCCACAGACACACACAGATCAATCCAGAAACATACACACACACACACACACACACACATAAACACATACACACAAATACTGACACAGAAACAAACTCACACAAAGATAAATGCAGAAATTCATTCCCAGACACAAGCACACACATAAACACACAGCTCTGCAGGGGATCTGAGCAGACTTCATATTGATAAAAGTGTTTTTCTAAGGTCTGCTGGCAGTATGCTGAATAGGTTGATTAATTAATAATCAAGGCTAGACTGAGACCACCATGTCATTATGGAACTCTACCGTGTGTCATACACTCTCCGTGAACCTGTCACAGCTGAACACAGGGTAAGCAGCATGAAGGAACCACCCACCAGCAGAATGTATGGTGGATGCTGAAAGAATCCTTGGTAACCTCAAGGCTTCTGAACAAACCAGTTGTTTCCTGACATGAATAGTGCTCTAGGAGGGTGACAATCCTTGTCTTGTGGCCTTGTTCTAATTCACAGCTGCCCAGACTAGCAGTATATTCAGATCCAACCTCTGTAGTACCATCTACAACATGCTCGGTCTAAATAAAGAGACAGCACTGGAAAAATTGGCTACAGTTTCCCTGCTGTTTCACCATGATCTTGTTGCAATGCTGAAGCAACGTCAAAGCAGTAAATGACGCATTTAAACTTCTATTCTTTTGTTCATTCAGTTGATTTCTTTGAGTGTGAAATCAAGTGATAGCCTATTTTTTAGCACCACCATTTCTTGGTGTTCTTCCACTGTCCATGTAGAGTGTGCCTTTCGAATGCTTGGAAGGTAAAAGACATAAGGGTAAGCTGGCTAGAGTTAAAAGTTACTCGTTTTCCGAGTCCGGACGGGATGCATCCAGAGATGACGAGGGAAGTGGTGGCGAAAACCATGAAGGCAGTGATCATAACTTTCCAAACCTCTACACACCCATTGATGAAGCCGGAGCACTGGATGAGTGTAATTGTCACAGCCTTGAATAAAAAGGCTTGGAAACTCAGAAACAGCCAGACAAATCCAAACAATAATTAACCTGTGGATGGTGCTCTGTTTTAAATGGTGTTGAAGGGCTATCCTTCCAACACGTGCCCAGCAACAGTCAAGAGAGGGCACTTACTGGAGCATCCAGGTTGAAAATATCAGCTGGCATCAAATCAGCATGGTACTTTAAGTTAGCTACCATGATCTGCCTACTCTGGCCACCTCCAGTGCACACTACCTGCATGCGCTGGTGCCCCTGCAAGATGGCACCTGACACAAGGATGTGTGCCCAAGACGCTACATTGGGCAGTGTAGCACCCATTGCATTTTCCAGTGACATGGTTCATGAAATGGGAGGTCAGAAACATTCAGAATCAGAGAGATGTACAGCACAGAAACAGACCCTTCGGTCCAACCTGTCCTTGCAGACCCGATATCCGAGTAAAGTAATCTCCTCATTTGGCACATAAGTCTCTAAACCCTTCCTAATCATATTTGCATCCAGATGCCTTTTAAATGTAGTCATTGTACTAGCCTCCACAACTTCGTCTGGCAGCTCATTCCACACACGCACCATACAATGCGTGAAAAAGTTGCCACTGAGGTCCTTTTTAAATCTTTCCCCTCTCACGCCAAACTTAAGTCCTCTAGTTCTGGTCTCCCCTACACTGGGAAAAAAAAAATCACCTTGTCTATTCACCTTATCCAAGCCCCTCATGATTTTATAAACCTCTATAAGGTCACCTCTCAGCCTCTGACACTCCAGGGAAAATAGCCCCAACCTGTTCAGCCTCTCCGTATAGTTCAAAGCCTCCAGTCTCAGTCACATCCATGTAAATCTTTTCTGAACCCTTTCAGGTTTCATGACTTCTTTCCTGTAGCAGGGAGGCCAGAACTGAATACAGTATTCAAAAACCGGCCTAACCAGTGACGAATTGTGATTTGAATAATGCCTGAATTTTAACATTTTAAAAACGTTTCAAATATTAGTTGAAGCAGTACTTTGCAATGTTTCATTTGCAAAATATTCAGCCCATTTTGCAGCATCAGACACAGAGATCACATATTAACACCAAAATATCGTTATTCCAGACCATTGACCCAGAAACACTGTTACACAATGTGCATTTGAAAACCATCTGCAGGAAATGTTGGTCACTAACAGTCTCACAGCGAAGGGCAAGAGGTACCTGTTGACTATTATTATTAAAGAGTTCTAAGAATCAAGCCATGCTCTGTATGGTCTCTGATGATGTGAAAGGATGTACAAATGCCAGTACAATGCAACCACTGACCTTTTGTGGCATTTAAAAATATACAGTGATGCTTGATCAAATAGATGACCACTATGGTTGGATTAAATGATAAAAGACTGTTACTATCAAAAGAGTTCAAAAATTATTAAAGGGTATCGATTTGTTTTATTCGTTCACCAAGTGTAGATGTCACTGGCTAGGCTATTCCTAGTAGACCGGGAGAAGGCAGTACTGCTGCATTCTTATACTGCGGGAGTTCTTGAGGTGTAGTGGAAGAAGGGAATCCCAGGACATCGATCCAGTCCAACATAGACGTATGGAGCACAAAGGAAACTAAAACAATCACTAACCAGAAAGTTAACCATGGGAGATCTAATCTACATTTTAAAGATTAATGTGAGGGTAGTAGGTTTCGCTGGCTGAACCAGCATTTATTATCCATCCCCAGTTTCCCTTGGGAAGGTTGTGCCTTCTTGAACCACTGTGGTCCAAATACCCCTGTTAACGGTGCTCAGGATGCAATTCCAGGATCTTGACTCAGCGATACTGAAGCAACAGGCACAATATTTCCAAGTCAGGATAGTGAGTGGCTCAGAAGGGAACTTGCAGGCGGTGGCGTTCCCAAGTGTTTGCCACCCTTGACCTTCTAGATGGGAGTGGTCGTGGGTTTGGAAGGTGTTGCCTCAGGAGACTTGGTGAATTTCTACAGTGCATCTTGTAGATAGGACTCACTGCTGCGACTGAGCTTCAATGGGGGAGGGAGGGGATAATTGTGGTATTGGCGCCAGTCAGGCTAGGTGACCTATCCTGGATAGTGTCAAGTTTCTTGAGTACAAGTGGGAATACTCCATCACACTCTTCACTTGTGCCTTGTGGACAGTGGACAGATTTTAAGGATTCAGTAGGTGAGTTATTAGCTGCAATCTCCTTAACATCTGACCTGGTCTTGTAGCCACAGTATTTAGATGGTTAGAATAATTCAGTTTCTGGTCAATGGCATCTCCAGGATGTTGATAGAAGGTGATTCAGTTTAATGTCAAGGAACAATAGACAGGTTTTCTCTTGTTGGAAATGATCATTGCTTGGCATTTAGTTCATGCAAATGTTACCCCAACTTATCAACCCAATCCTTGATGTGGTTCAGATCCTGCTGCATATCGATGTTCACTCTACAGTATCTGAGGAGTTGTGAATGGTGCTGAACATTGTGCAATCATCAGCGAACATCTCCACCTCTGACCTTAAGATGAGGGAAGGTCAATGATGTAGTAGCTGAAGGTAGTCGTGCCATGACTATGTCCCTGAGTAACTCCTGCTGAGATGTCCTGTGACTGAAATGGCTGACCTCCAACAACCACAGCCATCTTCCTTAGCCTTAACTATCCGTCCAAGCATCAACGAATTCAATACGCATTGTGACGTCAAACACTTCTTCCACTGCCTCTGCCTCTGAGTTTACTTTTTCAATCAAGACTCCCCACCCACCTTCTGAGGACCCCTTCACCCACCTCCAACACATCCCATCCACTTGGACACCCCATGCCAGTCTGTTACCCGCCCTTGATTACTTCATTTCCAACTGCTGCCAAGACATTGACCCCCTCAACCTGTCTATACCCCTCCCCTACTCCAACCTCTCGCCCTCACAATGCACAGCCCTCCACTCTCTCTGCTCCAATCCCAACCTCACTATCAAACCAGCGGATAAAGGGGGTGCAGTGGTAGTTTGGCGCACTGACCTCTACACTGTTGAAGCCAGGCACCAACTTGAAGACACCTCCTCCTAATTCCCCCTCGACCATGACCTCAGCCCCCCCCCCCCCCCATCACCAAACCATCATCTCCTAGACCTAACACAATCTCATCACCTCAGGAGATCTCCCACCCACAGCATGCAACCACATAGTTTGGGAACCCTGCACCGCCCAATTCTACCTCCTACCCAAGATCCACAAGCCTGACTATCTCAGCCAATCCATCATCTCAGTCTGCTCCTGCCCCAATGAATTCATCTCCACCTACCTGAATACTGTCCTATCCCCCCTAGTCCAGGAACTCCCCACTTACATTCGCGACACCACCCACACCCTCCACCTCCTCCGTTTCCCCAGCCCCCCAATGCCTCATCTTCACCATGGACATCCAGTCCCTATACATCTCCATCCACAATGATCAGGGCCTCTAAACACTCTGTTTCTTCATCTCCAGGCATCCCCACCAGTGCTCTTCCACTGCACTCTCATTCATTTAGCTGAACTAGTCCTACCCCTCAATAATTTCCCTTTCAAATCCTCCCACTTCCTCCAGACGAAAGGGGTAGCCATGGGCACCCGCATGGGCCCCAGCTATGCCTGTCTCTTTGGCGGCTACATAGAACAGCCCATCTTCCGTAGTTACACCGGCACCACTCCCCATCTTTTCTTCCGCTACATTGATGACTGCATCGGTGCCACCTCGTGCTCTCGCAAGGAGGTTGAACAGTTCGTCAACTTCACCAACACATTCCACTCCGAACTTAAATTCACCTTGACCAAATCTGACACCTCCCTCCCATTCCTGGACCTCTCCATCTCCAGCAATGATGACCGACTCAACACTGACATTGTCTACAAACCCACCGACTCTCATAGCTACCTGGATTACACCTTTTCCCATCCTCCTTCCTGTAAAAATGCTATCCCATAATCTCAATCCCTCCATCTCCCCCACATCTGCTCCCAGAAGGACCAGTTCCACCACCCTCCAAATGCATTACATTATCCACCGACACCCGCCAGGGATATATTTCCCACCCCACCCCTATCGCTTTCAGTAAAGACCATTCCCTCTATGACTACCATGCCCCCCCTAACAACCACTCTCCCCCCGGAACCCTCTCCTACCAAAACCTGAGTCCATACCTCCCCGCCTCACCTCCATCCAAGGCCCCAAAGGAGCCTTCCACGACCATCAAAGCTTCACCTGCACTTCCACACATGCCATTTATTGTATCCATGCTCCCAATGTGGTCTCCTCTACATTGGGGAGACTGGCCACCTACATGCAGAGCGTTTCAGAGAACATCTCCAGGACACCCGCACCAATCAACCCCACTGCCCCGTGGCTGAATATTTCAACTCCCCCTCCCACTCTGCTGAGGACATGCAGGTCCTGGGCCACCTCCCTTACCAGCCAACGCCTGGAGGAAGAGCGCCTCATCTTCTGCCTCAGAACCCTTCAACCCCAGGGCACCAATGTGGATTTCACCAGTTTCCTCATTTCCCTTCCCCCACCTGACTCCAGTTCCAAACTTCCAGCTCAGCACTGTTCTCATGACCTATCCCACCTCTCAATCTTCCTTCTCGCCTATTCTCTCCACCCTCCTCTCTGACCTATCACCATTACCCTCTGCCCCAAAGCCCCAGCCCCCTCCCATTTATCTCTCCAGCCCAGAGACTCCCATCCTCATTCCTGATGAAGGGCTTTTACCCGAAAAGTTGATTTTCCTGCTCCTTGGTTGCTGTCTGACCTGCTGTGCTTTTCCAGCACCACTCTAATCCTAACTATGATTCCAACCACTGGAGAGCTTTCCATTAACACTGAGTTCCTTAATGCCACACTTGATCGAATGCAGCCTTGATGTTAAGAGCTGTCACTCTCATCTCACCTCTGCAATTCAGCTCTTTTGTCCATTTTGGACCAAGGCTGCAGTGAGGTTAGGAGCTGAGCAGTCCTGGTGGAACCCAAACTGAGTGTCATTGAGCAGCTTGCCCCTTTGCAAATGCAACTTGATAGCACTATTGATGGCCACTTCCATTATGTAACCGATGATCAAAAGTAGACTCAATTGGGATTTGCCCAGCTTGTTGTGTACAGGACATACTTGGGCAAGTTTCCATTTTGCTGGGTAGAAGCTTCATGTTGTAGCTGTGCTTAAATGGCTTGGTGAAGGGCACAGCACGTTCTAAGGCACACATCTTCAGCACTATTGCCATAATGTTGGCAGGGCCCACAGTCTTTGAAGCTTCCAACCCTTTTTTTGACATTGCATTGAATGAACTGAACTGGCTGAAGGCTGGTATCTGTGATCTTCCTTTGGAGGAGGTACTGACTGAAAAGATCAGATGGGGATAGATAGCCTGGATGATAAGTTCAACAGCCACATTCAGGATAGTTTGAGCTTTAGAACTGCACAATCTTGAGCCGACCAGAGAGCAAGCTATACTGGACCTGGTATTGTGCGACATGATGGGATTAATTAATATCCTAGAGTGAAGGCATCCTAAGGTAGCAGCAAACATTACGTGATTGAATTTTATAGTCAGTTTGAGGGAGAAATGAGTGAATCTAAGCACCATTATTCTAAATTTAAGTAAGAGCAACTATGAGGGAATGAGGGCAAATTAGATTAGAGTGTAGGCCAATAGACATGCAGTAATAGACATTCAAGGGGACATTTCAGAATACAAACAATAGATACATTCTAATGAGTAAGAAAAATTCCTACCATCTTGTTGAACTAAATATATTAATGACAGTATCATACTTAAAGAAAATGCAGAGAGTTGCATAAAGTTGGTGGCATGTTAGAAATTTGGACAGAATATGAAAACAGCAAAGAGTGAACAAAAAAAAATTAATGAAGAGGAAAAATAGATTATGAGGAAAAGTAACGCAGAAATACAAATTTCTCACTAAGCAGTGCCTTGTTGGCTAGTAAGGGGAATTATAGCATATTATTAATGGCACAATCTGCCTCATCAGTATTCAATATTTTATCTTATCAAATACACTGAACAAACTAGATATCAAGAATTTTCAACATGGAAGTCAGAGCAGATAGCTGATAACTTTAGTTGACCATACCAATATTGGAGATGTAGCAAGCAATTAGAACGATTCTGATCTTCTTTAACAAGACATAGATAGACTCACAGTATGGGCAACTAAGTAGCAGATGGAATACTAATGCAGAGAATTCCATTTCATCTGAAGGTCCAGGGAGAGACAATATAGAGTTACTTTCTAGGGAAAGTGCAGGGTCATAGAGGCCTGGGGAATTCATGCACATAAGTCTTTGTGACCAGTAGGATGTTTTGAGAGAATAATTGGCAAAACATAAGTGATCTTGGGTTTCAGAAATAAATGTTTTGAGTACACAAAGAAGGGAACTTATATATTCTTTTAAAATTAATTCACGAGATGAGGGCATTGCCAGCTGGATCATCATTTATTGCCCATCCCTAGTTGCCCAAAGGGCAATTAAGAGTTAACCACATTACAATGGGTGTGGAGTCATATGTAGGCCAGACCAGGTAAGGATGGCAGTTTCCTTCCCTAAAGGACACTATTGAACCAGAAGGGTTTTTCCAATAATCAACAATAGTTTTATGGTCATCATTAGACTCTTAATTTTGGATTTTTTTAAAATTCAGATTCTACCACCTCTCAGGACAGGTTTTTAAACCCAAGTCCCCAGAGCATTACATGAGTCTCTGGATTAACAGTCCAGACAATGTCACCAGGTCATCACCTCCCCACTTTGAGAAAGCTCTGGTGAGGCCCCATCTAGAAGATTATGTCCATTTTTAGTCAGAATCACAGAAGAATTACAGCATAGAAAGAGGCATTCAGCCCGACGTGTCTGTACTGCTGTCCAAATGAGCATCCTGACTTCGCCATTCACCCACCTTTCCCTATACTCTTACGCATTGTTTTTATTTACGTCATTATTTAATACCCTCTTGAATGTTTCAATTGAACCAACCTCCACCATTGCTCCAGTAAGGGCATTTCAGACCAGAACCACTCATCACCACACTTTGAGGGGGAACTTGAAGGTCCTTAAGAAGGTGTAAAGAAGATTTCCAGGAATGAGGAAATTTTAGCCACAAGGTTAGATTGGAGAAGCTGAAGGTGTTTTCCTTGGAATATTGGAGGGTTGGGGATTCTTGACAGGTTTGAATACAGTAGACAAATCAAAATTGCTTGCATTGCCTGATCATACAAGAAATAGGAGACACTGACTTTTAGCAAGAGGTGCAGAGGGGAAGTGAGGAAGAACTTCCTTACACAGTGACCTGGAACTCACTCATATATGGGTGTTGCAAGTAGAGACAGCTGCTTCAAATGTTCATTGGATGTGTCCAGTAAGGGAGACAAACATAAAGGCAAACAGGGATCGAGCAGGGGAATAGGGTTGATTCAATTAACAGAGAGCTAGTATGGGCTTGATGGGTTGAATAGTTTGCTCTGCAATCCAATTGTTGAATGATTGCTGCACATTTCTGGCATTTTCCATTTCCATTTCAAATCTATACCTTCTGCACTCTCTTCTTTTCATCTCTAAAAAGAGGCAAGATCACAGGAAGTGTTGCAAATGCTGGTTTGCTGTATCAATAACGTAGCCTGTGCTGCTGACTGAGACCCATGTGAGCAGCAGAGTGGAGAAAGACTTTCCATTTCACCTTGTGGTAGTTGCTCAAACCAGAATGGGTAGAATGAATATGTACATTTTTGTTATTAATACCTAGCCCCAAACCCAGAGATTTTGGCCCGAGGTGAAGCATTATGGAGAGGTTGTGGGGACGGTCCCTTGAAACATGGCTGAAACAACCCTGAGGTGGTGTTAAGGTTTATCTCAAAAATACTGTGAGAGAAACCTCAATCACACTTCTTTCTATATGACTGATATTGTCTCTTACTTGGAAATTACTTCAAAAAGTGAAAGCTCAAACTCTGAGTTGGCAATACATACCATGAACTATGTTCCTGCCCAGAAACAGATAGCCTGCACCTCACCTTTCATGGTTGCAAGCAAGATTTTAAAAACTAGATGTAATTTATACAAAAATAACTTACTGGCATGTCTCAAAGTCAGCAATTATAGACATCTCAGTTTTGGGTGTATACACATGAGACCACAACATTGAGCTCAAAATTCTTCAAACCAAGCCAACTGATCAAATCTACTTTACTATTTGAAGTAAACATTCTCACTCAAAATTTACTTAAACTCAGTGAATTTTGATGACCAAAGTTTTCAAAGCATTAGCAGAAGAGTTGGCAATTTAACTCACCATTTGTTTTTATTTTTTATAGGCTGTAAGCATCGCCAACATGGAAGTGGCCATCATTTTGCCAACATGGACAGAGCTGCCATTTGCCAATATGGACATACAGCCACCATTTCACCTACATGGATATGGTCATCATTTGTCTGATTATCGTTTCCCTTGAACTGAGAAGCTTATGAGGCCATTTCAGAGGGTACTTAAGAGTCAACCACATATTGTTGTGGATCTGGGGTCACATGTCAGACAGAATGGCCAATTTTCTCCCCTGAGTGATTTAAATTGGTTCCTACAATAGAGCATCAAACTGTATAGCACAGGGACATGTCCATAAGCCCACAATGTTGTGCCAAACATGACAACAAAGTAAACTAATCCCTTTTGCCTAACCTCGGACCATATTCTTCCTTGCATATTAATGTGCTTATCTCAAAGTCCCTTAAACACCCTATTGTATTTACCTCCACCTCTACCCCGGCAGCACATTCCAGACTCCTACCACTCTCTGTGTAAAAAAACTTGTCCCTCACATCTCCTATGAAGTTTCCCCCTCTCACCTTAAATGCATGACTCCTCACAGTCACCATTACTGAGAGCTTCTAGATTTATGGAGTGAATTTAATTGGACCAGCTGCCAGGATGGGATTTGAACCTTTGTCCTCTTAGCAATAACCTGAGTCCTGAAATTAGGAGCCCAGTGACACTATCATGTGACCCCACATTACCCTCATACAGTACTGGGGTTTATGCTTCATGTAAATCTCCTCTCACCCTTTTCATTTAACCCTATTAATGTGCCATTTTATTACAACTTATCTCTCTTTGAATGCGTCAATGACTCCTGTGGCAGAGATGTCTGCATTCTCAACACTCCCTGATTAATAACGTTCTTCCCACATTCCCAATTGGATATTTCAGTGACCATTTTAGTTTATGGCCTAGAGTCCAGGTTCTGGTCTATAAGTGGAAACATTCCCATATGTCAATTCCATTGAAAGCTTTTCAGAATCTTAAAGATCTCTACTCGGTTACCATTATTAGTTTGGAAAGTATCTGAGCTTCAATTTCAAACCCAAGGGAAATTGGTTCAACAGTGAGAGTTCACAGCCCTGAACTTTGGTAAGCATTCCTTTGGCTATCCTATCAGGACCAGACCAGCACCCGGGCCATTGACTTGTACAGATATCTCAATATGAAAGGAAGCAACTTCACCTCATGTTGACAGTAACCCTCCAGGTCCCAATGATGAACATCTTGACCCATAATAATGGAGTATGCTAGACCTGACTGGCTCAGACCTGGGCTGTCTAACTCTGCCAACATGGTTGTTGATTCATTGTTAGGCATGCACCATCAGAATAACATCTGAGTACACTACCATTGGCTAAAGAAGACTCATTTATGCCATGTCCCACCCAACTACCTATGAAAGGTGCAGCAACTGTGTAAATCTCTGTGACCCATCAGGAAAGGAACTACCCTGAAAATATCTGAAAATAATACCTTCTCTCAAGCTAACACATTCCAGTAAAGTGTCATGCCAAGGCTTTTATTTTCTCTTTCTGAAGCAGAGGTCTGCCTTTAGCATGGTGAACGGATCTGCCAAGGACAACTTATGAGGTGCTGGCCGTCTTAGTGGTCCAGGCATCCAGTCAAATGCCAGCCCCAAAGCTTATTGATCACTGACCGTTTCATCCTGTTCCTACTGTCAGGCGTTTCAAGGAGTCTCTGAATCTGAGTCAATCAGTGTGGTTTGGTCTAAGCTGAGCCCCTCCAGTTCCTGTTTTTGCTGCAGATCCATATCAGGGTTTGGATTTGTGCTCAGTTACCCACATTAACGTTCACACTTATTGCTATCATGCCAACTCCCAAAAGCAGACTGTGCAGAGTGCTGTAGCTTCATGTTACATTCTGCACATGTGCCTTCTTATATCACCCATTTCCTGTACCTTTTGCAGAGGGTAGTGTTGAGGTGGGAACTGCAAGCGGTAAGTCATTAGAGATTGGAGCCAATGTGAAGGGAAAGGTAAGTATGTGTACAAGGTCACCAGAGGGCAAGGTTACACAAGAGTTGAAAAAGCTGAGGACTCCAAAGAGGATGACAATCAGACGGAATACAGGAAAATGCTGACAGGTACATACACTGAAATGCCTGATGCGTTGACAGGCCTGCCAGAGATCCTATGGTTACTCTCAAGGAACACAGAAAAGTCAGGCACAGTCTAGGCATGTGCAGAGCATTGGATGCACTCATTCCAGGATGGAAGAAGTGACCAATGCTATGAGCTTCAAACCTAACCAAGACACCATCAGCTTCCATTACACCCCACAAAGGAGGCACTCAGTGTCCCAGTGTTGCAGTTGAAGCTCAGACTCCCTCCTGTTCCTCCTGATCCTTTATTTTCCTCCTCAGCCACCTGCTACTCAGTGGAAAGGGACAAAGAATGAGAAGGAAGCATATGTCAGGTATAGACAGCAGAGATCGAGTGAATCCTTAGAAGTGTATAAAGGTAGTAGGTGTATACTTAAGACAGAAATCAGGAAATCATGATGGCAAAATGGGGTAACAATATCATGAAACATGAGACTACAAGATGAAAGTGCAGAAGTAGGCCATTTGGCCCTTTGAGATCTGCTTCACCTTTCAGCAAGATCATGACGGATCTGATAATCCTCAACTACACTTCCCTCTCTTACTTCCATAATCCTTGATTGACTTACTGCCAATCTCGGCCTTGAACTTGTTTAACAACTCAGCCTCAAAGGCCCGCTGCGGTAAAGAATTCCACAGATGTGCACCCTCTAAGAGAAGAAATTCCTCCTAATCTCTGTGCTCACTGGGTGACCCCTTACTCTATACCCCTACTCCTAGACTCCCACAAAGAAAAACAACCTGTCTGTAGCTACTCTGTCAAGTCCTAAGAATCTTAAATATTCAAAGATCACCCTTCATTCTTTTAAGCTCTAACGAGTCCATACACAACCTATTCAATGTCTCTTCACAAGATAACCTTCCATACCTGGGATTAGGAGAAAATGAGGACTGCAGATGCAGGAGATCAGAGCTGAAAATGTGTTCCTGGAAAAGCGCAGCAGGTCAGGCAGCATCCAAGGAGCAGGAGAGTCGATGTTTCGGGCATGAGCCCTTCTTCAGGAATCATCTTGAATTCCTGAAGAAGGGCTCATGCCCGAAATGTCGACTCTCCTGTTCCTTGGATGCTGCCTGACCTGCTGCGCTTTTCCAGCAACACATTTTCATACCTGGGATTAGCCTTGTGAAATCTTCCCTGCACTATCTCCAATGCCAGTATGTCTTTCCTTACAAAAAGCAACCAAAACTCTTCGTGGTATTCCAGCTGTGGTCTGACTAGTTCAGTTTTACTGAGACTTTTCTAATCTTATATCTATTCCTTTTGAAATAAAGGTTAACAGTACCTTCTCTATTATGCATTGAATATGGTTTTGTGATTTATGCACAAGAGATTGCAAGCCCTTCTCTGCTGCAGCGTTTATCATAGAATCCCTACAGTGTGGAAGTAGCCCATTCAACCCACCCACTGACCCATCCCTGTAACCCTGCATTTCCCATGGCCAATCCACCTAACCTACCCATCCTTGGACTTTGAGAGGAGCTCAGAGGAAACCATGCAGACATGGGGAGAATGTACAAATTCTACACCGACAGTCACCCGAGAGTGGAATTGAACCTGGGTCCCTGGCACTGTGAAGCAGCAGTGCTAACCACTGAGCTACTGTGCTGTCTAATCCCTGGTTATGTATCAATTTAAATAGTATTCAGCTCCTCTATTTTTCCTGCAAAAGTAGACAACCTTGCATTTTCCTATATCATATTCCATCTGGCAAGCTTTTTCCCATTCAATTAACCTGCAGACTCTTTGCATAATCCTTCCCACCCATAATTGAGTCGTCTGCAGACTTGGTGCTAACACACTCACTTCCCTCATCCAAGTCATGACTATGTATTATAAATAATTATGGCCCCAGCATTGATCCTTGTGACATTCCACCAGTTATAAGTTGCCATCCTGAAACTGTTTCCCTCATTCTAAATCTCTGCAAATATACTATTCCCTAATATCATAGGCTCTAATCTTGTTATATAGCCCAATGTGTGACACTTTACCAAATATCTTTGGAAACGTTAAATCTTGTATTTGCTGGTTTCTCATTATCTACCCTCTTGTTACTTTCTAAAAGAATTGTCATAAATTTTGCCAGGTATGATGTCCATTCCATGAAGACATGCTGACCCTGCTTAATTCTTTTGTCTGTTTCAAAATGGCCTATTATTGCAAGATTTAGAATAGAATGTTTCATTTTCCCAATGACAGCCATTAAGCTAACTGATGTACACTTAACTGTCTGATTGTTAACTTCCCTTTTTTGAATAAGGGCGTTCCATTGGCAGTTTTCCAATCCCCTGGGACATTTCCTGAAACAAATTATTCTTCTTTCTTTCTAATGTTCTTGAAAGATAACTATCAGTGCTTCCACTATTTCTGTGGCGACCTTGTTAAAAAGAATGGAACCATGCATTGATGACTATTGTGTAACTCTGCCAGTGCATCGCAGGCAACAGGAGCCTTGCTTCAGCACCCCAATGGTTTCTTCAATGATGTCTCACATGGATATCTGGCTCTTGTTCACTTTGCCCATATGTCCTTGAGTGAGGAACCAAGTGGTCAGTGGAAAGCTCTATCTCCCAATCTCTGTTTTGACATGTTGACTCAAATACTGAACTGGCTGCAGAATAAAAACATCATAACTGCTTCAGGGATATCAGACTTAAAAGAAAAAAATTGCATTAATAGATGATCAGGGTAGACCACTGTTAGCTCATTTAGAGTGAGAAACTCTTTGTGGTATATAACTGTATATAAATGCGACATCCATAAAGAGACATATGTGCAGTCAATAACCCCCTGTAACATAGGAACACCTATTGGCAAAGAGAAGCCCAATTCTCTTTCTGGGAGGAGAGAGTGTGATATATTTCCCTATCCTGACATAAAAAGCATTACTCACCTTCCTTACACAACAACAGGTGGTGGACTGTAAAGTGTTTGATAGGTTGGCCATTCTAACCAGGAAGGTTTCTAACATGAGGTACTCCATTGCTATGACCACCTTAAAATGATGAGTAATGCATTTCTTGCATTGCCCGTTATACATCTGGCAGATTTTAGTGAATATTCCTTTGTAAATTAGCAACGTTTCCTGCACAGTTCCTCACTGAAACTGAGGTGAGAGAATGGATCCCTAAAGAAACTGAATGAATACAACTTTGTGCTGACAGAACTGTTTCCTCCGTCTTCAAGGAACTTGTCCTACTCTGTGTTGCCTTGACTGAGTCTCCCTGCCGTGATGCAGGTCAAAGGGACTGAAAACTCCCCACAACAGGAAGTGAGAAGAACCATTGAAGTAAGCGCTACAAGTCACACTTATGCCCTGTAAATTCCACCAATATCTGATATCGGTACATGCTACCAAACACTTCCAACTGACTCAGCAGAAGCCAGCAAAAATTAAACTTGAAAGTAGGTGATGAACATTTTAACTAAAGTAGGTGGGTAGATTGAAGGGATGTGGGGGTTTCCTATCTTAATATGTGTCCAGCTGGTCAAGATTAGGAAAGGGCATTGGGCCGAGCAGCCAGGTCTAAAATGGCACCATTGAAATCAAATGATCTACTGACCATTGTCAAGATCTGTTACACTGCATTGATACACCCTCTTAACACGTACACTTACACCCTCACTGCACTCACAATAGCACCCCTAGCACTGAAAAAAAACAGACGCTACAGAATCAACATGTGTAACCTCTGCTCTATCCATTCATTAGATAAGATAATCTGTCCATTAGGTTCAACTTTTATTCTCACAGGTTGCTTTTATTCACAAATTAAAAATCACCAAATGAAAGCTTTCAGAAACTTCATTTAATCCATATACAGTGATGAGTGAAAAACTCCAATACTTTATGCAGACAAATCCAGTCATAGCCAAACTCAATGTAAGCACACTCTGGATATGACTAAATCTTCAGAAAATTCTAATTAGTTTATTACACATTAATCCCATTGGAGGACTGCAAATCTTCTTTGTTAGAATTGTTCTTGCCCTCTATCCCATCCAGTTCAATCTATATTCAGACAATTCCACTATTGGCTTGACTATAGCATGTTATTAAATTACTCTTTCTCAAGGACTTCTCTAATGTAGAGAATATGTTATGCGCATACTTAGATGCTTAGGTCTAAGAGCCACAGTAAAAGAAAACATGCATTTCAAAATGTAAATTAAAGCTTATGTAATCCAAAATATGTGTTAAGTTGATCAAAGTTAACAAATGTAGGATCGGAGACATTCACATATATGCGATCATTCTTTTTTAAGTTAAAAATTCCTGATTGAAAGCTGTTGCTTGACCACCCTGCACTACTCCTGGGACAACTGTTGCCATTATTGGTAACCATGAGTTTAATATCTTTAGGATAGAGGTTAGTTCGTTTAAACACAATATGTTCCAGATAAACGTCCGGTTTGCACACTTGCCCTCGGAAGAACACTTTGGAGTAAATTAAGTAGTTTCCAGATTCATTGATGATCAATGCTCCTGCATTGTAGCTTACTCCTTTGACCAGGGCAAGACCCAACTTAGCATCCCACCCGAGTGTCTTGGAATTCTTAATGACGTTCAATCCTGTAAAACAATTATTGCAAACAAGTCCTTACAAATGAGTGGGCTTGCTGAATATGTCACCTATGGATTGTCAAATAAATTTTAAAAATAACTATATAATTCTAGTTATACACATTTGAAAAGAAGAATCCCAGTGTAGACTTGTTTAACATCTTCCTTCAGCGTTAATTTTTTTTGTTTTGTCAATATTAACCATTATCTCTATATATCTTTAATCCCACAATGTCCCAGGCACTCAGCACAAAAAACAAGTTCATCCCTTTGAAGTGTTGTATCTGTGACTGTAGAGGCCCAACATGGCAGCGGTTTGTACGACCAAAGATCCACAAGCAACTGTTTCTTCTAGGTGTCATTGACCGATGGAGGGATGCTAGCCCATACACCTATGTAATCCAAAATATGTGTTAAACTGATCAAAGTTAACAAATGGGGGACATATGGTCAAATAGGGGTTATAGCCACACCAGATGGAATCTTGTGGCCTCCACCTTGGCAATTTTGGTGGACACCACCATATTCCCACCTTTGTTCCAATTAAGTCTGTGGTGGGAAGGTCCATGGGCAGCTGGTTTTTACCTGGCAGCGGGTAGGAGTCTTGTCATGTTGCAAACACTGGTGTGCCTGATTGTGGGTTTCTTGAGTTTGGTGGGAATTCCTCATTGAAGGGCAGGCACTGCGCTCCTGTTCCTAACCACAGGAGCTGTTGTTGGTCTTGGGAGGAAGCTTGGCCCTAACCTGTTCAGTTGCTGGATGGCACGAGGGCCAAAGAGAAGGAGACACGGGAATCCCGATAATTGTCCGGTCAGCTGCCAAGACTACCACTGGGTCCCTCCATAATTTTTCCCCCTATTTAGAATCATTCATCAGGCCTTGATGTTCCATAAATTGGTAAATTAATTGTCAGAGAGTGTGCTCGCTATTCAATTTAGCATGGGAGGTCCGAAGTCGTCCTGATCAGAAGAAACTGCAGTGTGCACTTGTAGGCAAGGGAGAGAGCATTTCCATCTTGAGGTGACCTCCCGCAAAATGTTTCTTTCAAACAAAAAGACCCCTGCAGCTGTGGCCAGGTAGCTGATTAAGGTCTCAAGGCCTACTTGGGGGCATTAGACTTCCACTCTGCGACTGACAAGTTACAATGGATGGTTGATCTTAATAGGCCATTTCCACACCTTAATTGACTATTTGCTGCTTGTCAGGTAGCTTCTCCAGCACCAATCCCACCTCCAGGTTCGGAAATGGGATAGGACTGGGAAACCAGCATGTTGACTGGCATTGGAAATTTCTGGGCCCTCCTGAATCAGCAATCATTCCTACTTTTGGGTGAAAATCCTGCATCCTGTTTACCCGAGTGATATTTCTTTAACACGCATTCTTTCATTTCGACATCCTGCTTTTATTTACCATCCATTTTCTTTTTTTGTTGCACGATTGGCTTATTGTATTTCCCTCTTTGCCCCCACGCCCACCCGCACCAAACCTGCCTCGGAACCTCAGGATAGTCACTAACCTGTAACGTGCGCAACAATCTCAGACGATTTACTGATCTCTGGAGGCCCTGCTGGAAAAAGGCAAGAACTCAACATCAATAAACAGCAGCACAGTTGCAAACGTTAAAGCTTGGTTCTAATCAGATATCTTTTGCTTAGTCACTTTATCTGATTGAATCACAAGATCGTAGACTGATATAATACCAAGAGCAGCCATCTGACCCAATTCAATGGCTGACTTTAAAATGACTCTTGCTCAAACAATTGATACAAAAGATTTGAATTTAAATTTGTTGCTTATCAGACTACAGTTCACCCTGAAATGTTACAAAGTTCACATTTTACTGCTTGGCTGTCCCATACCTTTAGATTATCTCTAGTTGGCATCACCCAGTAGAATCATTGCTGGTTGTTGATTCTTTAAGAATTCTGGTTCACTCTCAACAACATTGTATAAAGTTGAGTGGAACCCTTCCATGTGTAATTGGTCTCAAGTAACATGACATGTTCGATATCATCACACACAGAATCAAAGTATTTTGTTTTCAAATTAATCCTTTTCTATACTCACCAATAATCTTTTGTTGTTGACCTTCACTGGCCTGACCCTGATCAAAGTAAGAAAAAGAAACAATATTTGGTTTTCAGAACTTTCTGACTTCAAGTAATTGAAGACTTTTAGCCAGCAACATGAAGAATCGCATACCTCTTTTATTTTGTCGAGTTTTTGATGGAGTTGAAACAAATAGAAGCCCCCAAATGCCATTCCAGCTAATATTAAGAGTGCCAGGAATAGAATTACAACAGTGCATGCTTTCTGCCACTCCGTCTTCCTTTCCTTCTGTGTTGGCAGCATTACTGGGTGCGCTGGAACTGTCGGATAATGATCAAGGTTTGGATCACTGCCCACGGTGTAAACCTGGGGGTATCTGAAATCAGGCTCCATGATTAGTCCAAAATCCAGTCTCCAAAGTGCTGCTTGTCACCTGCTATATCTGGGTCTTCCTCCTTTTGCAGTTCAGCATCAAAAAAATTCACCGGTGTTCTGTCCCTCGCACATGCAATTGCTGTCTCACTCTGAGTGGGAGTTTCCTCTGCTTATATAAGAAGGCCCAGTCAGCTATGCCCACACATGGTCTCCTTCCTCCTGAACCATGGAAAGCTGCCACAAACTGTTTCCAGTCAGCTTAGTGGAGAAAGTGTAAATATTCCACCTTGTGCTTTATTATTTCACCTGCTTTAATTTTTGTCTAACAATCTAATTGTAAATGCAATGAATATTGCAAAGGTATTGAGGACAGTTTATATTCGACTCCAAAACACTTTCACTTCACCTTTAGAAGAAAATTAGCTTTGCTGTACTTGTTGCAAGATCACCCCTCCAAAGTTGTTTCCGCTGCTTCGCGTTTCCTGTCACAAACAAAAATGTTTAATTAGGTAAGTGATTAGCAACACTTCCTCTCTCACGAATACAAATGTTCGGAGGACATGGTACATGACTCAACAGAGGCTGATTAAGGGAAAGAAAGTGTCCAGGTTTATTCAAATGTGGATCAACAATTCAAATTGAAAGACAAAAAGATATCAATGAGTACATCAAAACTAACAGTTGTTACATCCTTTTTAACACTATGATAAAGTGAAACTCTCTACCTTCAAATGGAGGGATGTTTCCCCTCATTTTTCTTCATATCCTGGCAGGGCAGATTGAAAGGTAGCTCAACAACTCCATGATCATTCTATCATGCAACTATAGAAGATTGAATAATCTTGTCTTTTCATGCTACAATTCCTATGTTCCTAAGTAAAGGCTCTGTAAATTCCTCCCAATGTGTGGAACAAGTTCATTTCTGGGCCCCAAAAAATAAGAAAGGAAGTATATTGTAAGGAGGGGTGAGAGTTCATTGAGCCAACAGCCACCTGGGAAATTCTGAAGCATAGCTGTTCAATTCCATGGCAACGTTTTCCAAATGTGATAACATTTCCTAATGTGTTGCTTTTCAGCCCATGTGTTGACACCATGCAGATTGAAAGACATAAAAGAGGGAAAATTATTACATTTCAAATGATTCTTGCAGCAAGGCATTTTCTCAGAGTAGTACAACAGATGCTTAACATCTGCTTGGTCTTTCTATCTCACTATATGGCAATAATAACTGACCACTGATAGATCTTTGATGGTATCACTCACCAAAAGCCTGGGGGGAGGTGGCGGAGAAGATTTATTAGAATGCTATTAAGGACTAGATACCCACAGGGATCAGAGAGGTTGGTTTTGCATTCCATCAGAACAAAGGAATGTAAGAGAAGCTTCAGAAGTGCATAAGCTTATCTGCAAATTTCACAGAGTAACTAAGAAGAAACTGTTTCCTTGGGTTGAAGTAAAAGAAGATACAGGCTTACAATAATTGACGAAACAACAAGAGGTGGAAGGAAGAGGACTTGTTATGTGAGCCGGAATGAACCATTGGAATGGACAGTGGACATTGGAATATACTTTTGACCATAACTTTGAAAACAGGACTGGGTTACTAATTGAGATGGAGGTGCTATTGATCAGCAAAAGTACCATGACCATGAACTAAATTGCCTGCTCCTGTAACCCAAGGTAAATCCAGTTACAGCAGTTAGGAAGATGGTCACTAAAGCAATGAAGAGACTACCCACATTAATGTGGATTGCCCTGTTTCGCTTAACCTGTGCTAATATTATATTTTCCTTCATTAGACTCATGAGGTGAAACTGTATAGTGCAGGCAAGACAGAACACGTTTGTCTGAAGCTTACTTTGAGAATGAAATTATGATGTGAAACTTACAGTTGTTACAGTGAGTTTCAGTTCTGCACTCCGAGTACACTTGGAGTTGAATGATTATTCTGACTCCAGTTTTGCAGAATGATATCCAGAATTGCTAGTGGAACTTACAACACTCTTTGTGAACATTTTCCTAATACTATCAACCTGAATAATGCACCAACTGTATTCTGTAAACACTCCTGATTCAGATCCACTTTTTAAAGGGCGGTCTTTAATCGATTGACCACGTTTTGATTGGTTATGTTTGCAAGTTGTCTATCTTTAGCATTCTGATCCTGAAACACTCACCCCCAACCCTCCCTGTAAACATTCTCGACTTTCATAATATCTGTTTCAAAGTCAATTCACTGCAAAGGTTCTTTGTCCTTCAGTGAAATGGCGAACAACCAAATTTGATGTTGATATCTCTCTCTCTCTCTCTCTCTCTCTCTGTGCACCTTCTCTGCAGTTGTAACATTGTATTCTTCACTCTATTCTATTACCCTGATGGACTTTGTATGGTATGATCTACCTGTAACTCACACAAAACAAAACTTTTCACTGTACTTAGATACATGTCACAATAATCAATCAAATCAAACTGAATTCATTGTGTACATACAACCCAAGGAACAGGACTAGGGTTTTCAACAGCTTCAGTCTGCTTCACAACTCAATTACGTTCTCACAGATTTGTACCTCGGCTCCCAGAACCTCCTCAACTCCAAAGCACTTGTCACCCTTAACCAAACAAAAATCTTTCCCTCAGTCTTGAAGTCTTGATTTGCATCAGCAATAATTTCCTTTCAGGGGAATGAATTCCAGATTTCTACAGCACTGTGTGTGAGAAGAATGCTTCTCCCAAACTAACCTAGACCTGATTTGGAGATGCCAGTGTTGGACTGGGGTGCCCAAAGTTAAAAATCACACAATGCTAGGTTATAGTCCAACAGGTTTAGTGCTCCAAAAGCCAGTGCTTCCAATTAAACCTGTTGGACTATAACCTGGCATTGTGTGAATTTTAACCTAGACATGGATTTCACATTATATCCCATTGTTTTTGATGTCCCCTACCAGAGGAAATAATTTGTTCACCTGATTAACAATTATTATTATTAAAATGCCTTGATCGTACCATGCTTCAGATCGAATGGAACGAGAGTAACAATTGTAGTCATGTACTGAAGTTCAGGCATGGCTAGGAGGACGAAAATTTCCTGACAAGGTCTCTCCACCACTGTCTTCTGTTCAGGTGCTCCATGAAAACAGCTGCTTTGACCAACATGTGCTCACGAAATGCAAAGTCCAATCCCACAGCACTGCGGGAGCTGAGGTTAAGGAAATCAGAGTCCATCAAAATGGCAACCACAGCACCTCTGTCTGTGTCTAGTGTGCCCCACACAGTACGAGGTGCTGGGAAGGCTACTGGTACAGGCATACCATGGACATTTGCCAGAAGAAGAATGTGCAATAGGAGACACCAGACAGTTCCACGGGCTGCAGAGATCTGATGTACATTTTGCGAACTCGGACCATGCAGGTCAGTCTTCCTTGACCTTGCACTGAGCTGCTGGAAGGTTGCGACTGTTGTATGTGCAACTGAACCAATTCAGCATTTTACCATGGGGTAGGTTTTCTGTTAGCCCTTGTAGCTAACAAGATACAGTATATGGCACTTCTGGCAATGAGTCATACTGGATTCGAAACATCAACTCTGTTTCTGTTTCCACAGATGCTGCCAGACCCGCCTGACTTTCTCCAGAATTTGCTGCTTTTGTTTCAGATTTTCAGTATTTATCAGAGTTCATTTCATGTTGGGCAACTGGTTACAGGTTACATGAACATAATCAATATTTTTTTCAAAGGCAGGACATCAATGTCAGGTCTTAGTCCTGGGTTCTGCCAGCAAGTCCATCACAGAGTGTGATGCTTACATTTCTCATTATTAACCCTTTCAGACCCTTAGACAACACTCACTACCACCATAGACTTGCTAATTAAAGAGAAGCAAAATACTACAAATGCTGGAAGTCTGAAATAAAACCAGAAAGTGCTGCAGAGACTCTGCAGACTTGGCTGTACCAGTGGAGAGAGGAACAGCGTAAACATTATGGGTCCAATATGACTCTCCTTCATAACTGCAGAAGAAAGAAGATTCAAAACAGACTCGAAACCTCAACACTATCCACAGATGCTCCCTTCAGTGTCTTTCTCCTTGTAGACACTTACACTTCAGCATTGAGCATGACACTTCGTCACAAAGAGTGGAGCTACCCATTGTGCAAGCTGCCCTGAAGAGCTGCGGCTTGACTGCAGTTTGTATTCACTGTCTACACCATTGGGTCTTCTACCGAGCAGTCAGTCAACAGTCAGGGTCATGCTCAACTGAGCACCGTGACCACCGAACTGGGGAGGCAGCACCAAGTCTGCTCCCTGGCTGTCTCAGTGAGACTGGGGCTCGGATTAATCACAAATCACACAGTGGAAACAAGCCTGTTCCTAACCCAACCTCTCCTTATGTGACCGAGTGTCAAGTTTTGCTGATGATGCTCGGAAACGATGCCTGACTACATTAAAGGAACCACATAAACCCAAGCTGTTCTCAATTTTAAATCTGCAAGTTTCTTTTAATAGAAGTGGTGAACAAATGTAACTGTTCATCAGATGCAGTAATGCAGACAGGTCACAGCTCAGAAACCATTCTGTATAGATTAGATTCCCTACAGTGTGGAAACAGGTCCTTCGGTCCAACAAGTCCACACCAACCCTCCGAAGAGTAACCCACCCAGACCCATTTCCCTCTAACTAATGTACCTGACACTATGGGCAATTTAGCATAGCCAATCCACCTGACCTGCACATCTTTGGACTGTGGGAGGAAACTGGAGCACCCAGAGGAAACCTACGCAGACACAGGGAGAATGTGCAAACTCCACACAGACAGTAGCCCAAGGCTGGAATCGAACCTGGGTCCCTGGTGCTGTGAGGCAGCAGTGCTCCATGGTAACATGGTGGTATACATGTCAAGAATGTCTAAAAATAGACAAGAAAGCACACCAAGACATAGGTTGAAAATTTGGTTGGACATAAATCAATATTGTTTCAGAACTATTGTGAATCTCTCCAGTGTGGAAACAGGCCATTCGGCCCAACAAGTCCACACCAACCGTCTGAAGAGTAACTCACCCAGACCCATTCCCTTACCCTATTACTCTACATTTGCCCTTGACTAATGCACCTAACCTGCATATCCCTGAACACTATGGGCAATTTAGCATGGCCAGTCCACCTAACCTGAACACCTTTGGACTGTGGGAGGAAACCCACGTAGACACGGGAGAATGTGCAAACTCCACACAGACACCCGAGGCTGGAATTGAACCTTGGTCCCTGGTGCTGTGAGGCAGCAGTGCGAGCCGCTGAATCACTATGCATATGAAGATACTTGTGGGTTATATACACTAAAATAGAAACCTACAGTTTTGATGCTCAGACATTGTTTTAGGTGCCATTTCTGTGCAACTATGTGCTAGTTCCACCCAGTTGACCGAAGGTGTACGTGTACTTGTTGAGTGACACATAACAGCAGTGGTCAGGCTGTGTCAGGGCTGTGTAGGAGCATGCGCAGGGTCTCAGAAGCAGCACACCAGGTCCTGATGGAGGAGTTGTAGAGAAGGAGGGATGTCCTGTCCTCACAGGAGAGGGAGAAATCCCACGTGCCCTTCCTGACAACCCCGTCCTCCTTCAAAAGATTTCTCCCTGCTGCTCCAACTGGCCTCATCTCCCCCCTCCCTTTCCTCATCCTGGCCCAGGGGGACTCTGAGCATGATGCTCATAACCCAGCACCCTTGCTCAAGGAGGCCTTACTGAGAGAAGGACAGCAGCCTCCCTGCTTTAGATGAAGCACCCAAGGATTTCTTTCCAGAGTAGATGTCGATAGAAGGCTGGTGAATTCTTGACACACTACTCCAGAAGATCTCCTGATGCTGCTTCAAAGTTCCTTTAAGACATCCATCAGCATTTGCAAACAAGGAGGGCATTCAGCCTGTTGAGGCTCCTCTGCCATTCAGTAAGATCACAGTAAATCCAAAGCTGATGGAAGCGAACAGCAAAAGCTGGGCATTGCATTGAACTAACACTTGAAATAGAACATAGAACATTACAGCGTGGCATAGGCCCTTCAGACCTCAATGTTGCACTGACCTGTGAAACCCATCTGAAGCCCATCTAACCTACACTATTCCATTATCATCCATATGTTTATCCAACCCTCAACAACAATCCCTTTCTTTCTAACAAGAAAGGTCATCAGTTCCAGTACGAGCCACTACCATAGCGCAAAGCTTCTCCAATGAGCGCTGGCTGCCAATAGAATTGCCAATAGAATAGTATGGCTGTTGCCATTGAGATTTCCATTCTTCAAGCAGCATGGTGCCTTGAGTTGATCATGGATTAAGTCTGTGTTGCAGCACCAAGCTAAGGTTGGACACCTGGCAAACTCTTTGATGCTTCGAGAGCCCATAGGTAAAATCACCGCCTTCAGAGTTTAACTTTTTTCCCAATTGTCAACCAATTGGTATTTGAGTAATCACACAGCGTAATATCCTCCTGGATGCCAAACACCAAACCATTCCATTTCTTCCACCTAATACTGAGTAACAGCTGCAGGCATTAGAGACAGCAAGGTCGATGGGCCCCAACAATATCCTGGCTGTAGTACTGAAGAGTTGCACTCCATGGCCTGGTTAAAGTTGTTCCTGTAATATGAGTGCTTCCAGTTAGGCCAGCATTTATTGCCTATTAATAATTGCCCCTTGACCTACCTTCTCTCCACCCCCTGCTCCTATTTATCTCTCAGCCCCCTTCCTCCACCCTTCTATATTCCTGATGAAGGCCTTATGCCCGAAACATTGACTTTCCTGCTCCACAGATGCTGCCTGATCTGCTGTGCTTTTCCAGCACAGCCTTTTTTGACTCTGACCTGCAGTATCTGCAGTCCTCACTTTCTCCCTTGATCTACTTGGCTTGCTCAAGCCATTTCATAGGGCAGTTAAGAGTCAATCACACTGCAGTGGGCCTGGAGTCACTTGTAGGCCAGACCAGGTAAGAGTAAAAAGTGAGGTCTGCAGATGCTGGAGATCAGAGCTGAAAATGTGTTGCTGGTTAAAGCGCAGCAGGTCAGGCAGCATCCAAGGAACAGGAAATTCAACGTTTCGGGATTCCTGATGAAGGGCTGCCCTTTAACCAGACCAGGTAAGAGCACACTTCCTTTCTTGGAGGGGAATAGTGATTCAGACAGGTTTTTATGGCAATCATCAATGATTACATGATTGCCATTAGGCTGGCTTTTAATGCCAGATCTTTATTGAATTCAATTACCCGCAAAAGGCCATTCAGGCATTCGAATCAATATTGAGTCATAGATTCACAGACATGTACAACACAGGAACAGACCCTTCAGTCCAACTCATCCATGCCGACCAGATATCCTAACCTAATCTAGTCCCATTTGCTAGCACTTGGCCCATATCCCTTCAAACCCTTCCTATTCGTATACCCATCCAGATGCCCCTTAAATGTTGTAATTGACCCAGTCTCCACCACTTCCTCTGGCAGCTCATTCTATAAACACACCATCCTCTGCCTGAAAAAGTTGCCCCTTAAGTCCTTTTTATATCTTTCCCCTCTCATCCTAAACCTAAGCCCTCTAGTTCTGGTCTCCTTCACCCCAGGGAAAGGATTCTGGGTAATCCAAGATAGAGGACAGGAAAAATTTGTGGCTGTAAGAGCTGCTCCTTTTTTGAGGTATTTTAGGTGTTGGAGGTGATTTCCTCTATTTCCTGAAGCAACTATTACTGTTTTGTATGTTGCATTGATTTGGAACTTTCGGGGAAAAAAATCAAACCAACAGCACTTTTAAAAGGAGAACGACAGACAAAAGGCAGTGACCACATGGACAAGTGAGGGAGAGAGAGAAAGAAACCTATGCAGCTAACTGACACAACAGTGAATCTGCACAGTTGCTGCCTTTGCTCTAGATATCTCCCAGAGTATTCTGTATCGCTGGCTCATTGACATTGCCACCACCCACTGCCTCCTCTCTAATAGAGACAGAGCCAGTGATCATGACAGAGGGTTCATCAGACCTGAAAGCAGGGGGCGAGCCCAGTGCGGTGGTCTGTGGGTCGCATGCCTCATCTTGTTCAGTGGTAACCAAGAGCCACTGCCAATCAGAGGGCTGGAGGCTTGACAACACCAGCAAGGAGTGGTGGTCACTGATGGGATTGTAGCCAGCGTGGGGGGCCACAGTGGATGAGCCCGGTATCTGGGCCTGGGGTCACAGGGATCTGTAACTAAAGCCCCCACCTGGTGGGGAGAGCTTGCAGTGGTGAGTGGAAAACAGATGATGTTACAGCCATAGAAGCAGCCATTGTGGCTGAGGGTGCCCTGCATGAGCCAAAGAATGCCCGAACAGGAGTACCACCCACTCCAAGGCTGCTGAGGTTTTGCCCAGGTTTATATGGCAGTATGTCTGTGTGAAAATGAGTGCCCTACACTCAGATAAAATGTCAAAGCTGGTGGGAAGAGGCCTTGAAGTGATCCAATTGATCTTGGGTGGCTATCTATCACTTTCCTTCCCAGTGGCTAAGTGCTGCGATGACAGGAAGACAACAAGGACTCTGTGCCCCCTGTCCTATATTCATGCCCCACCTCTGGCTCTCAGCTCATCCACACAGGCCTGGTAACATCCAACCCATCAAATCTTCATTATGGTACAGAGGGAAGCCACAGACTCCAGACCAGCTGTCTGAGACACAATTCAGTAAATCCCACTCCCCTTATATCTCCATAGCCGCTGCAGATTTATTTCCCTCAAATGCCTATCCAATTGCTTTTTGCAATCATCTCCACTTCTATCACCCTTGTCAGTACCAGGTCAGTACCACTCACTGTGTTCAAAACTGATTCCTCTCATTCTTCCTGCAATGATAAATCTTCCTTCTGTGTGCTCTAGCCCATGCTCTGTCAGCTGTAGGGAACCTTTCTACTTTTGTGCTCCTTATCCATAATTGTCATAATTTGTACACCTTTGTCAGGTTGTCTCGGAATCTCCTTTGTTACAAAGAGAGCAACCTCAGCAACATGACCAAGAGCTTTTTTTCCCTGGAGCATAGAAGACTGAGGGGTGACCTCATAGAGGTCAATAAAATCATGAGAGGCATAGATACGGTAGGTAGCCAACAGCTTTTCCCCAGGTTGGGGTCTAAAACTAGAGGACATAGGTCTAAAGTGAGAGGGGAGAGATACAAAAGGGTCAAGAGGAACAATTTTTTTCACACAGAGGGTGGTGAGTGTCTGGAACAAGCTGCCAAAGGTAGTGATAGAAGTGAGTACAATTTCATCATTTAAAAAACATTGAGACAGGTACAATGATGGGATAGGTATGGAGTGATATGGACCAAATGCAGGCAACTGGGACAAGATTAATTGTGAAAACTGGAAGGCATGGACAAGTTGGGCTGAAGGGCCTGTTTTCATGCTGGGGACCTCTACGACTCTATGCCAACCCTTTGACTAAACTCCTGAATCCCTGGATCCATTCTGATAAATCTCCTCTGGGCCCTCCCAAACATTCGCACGTCTTCCTTGAAGTGTTTGTGACCAGAACTGCTCACAGTATTGTGGTCTGACAATCCTTCTATTGAAGCCTCAGCACAATCTTGTGGCTTTTGTACTTAACATTTCTATTTATGGAGCCCAAACTTCAACAAGGCATCACCCTCTAAGATATATTCACACAGACCTGCAGGATGTCAGACGCAGAACTATGCCTTGAATTAACTGTCCCCTCTGTGATATGCAACTTCCACATATCAATTCCATTTAGCACTTGTATGCCCATTCTTCTCATTTATCCCCATCGTGTTGTAATTAATTGCTGTCATCTACACTGTTCGCTTTGCGTCCCTGTATTGTAATCATAGAACTTTACAGTACAAAAAGATGCCACTAATATCCAATTCACGCATGTACGTCAAGAATGCTGTGTTGTTGGTATGGAGAACATCATTGTCCACATCCTGTAGTCTGAAAAATAACCATTTACTCCCAGAGCTCACTTTTTGGTGTCCTTTTTTGATCCATTTTGACATTACCCCTAAAATAGAACAAAAAAACATAGATGCTGGAGAACTGAAATAAAAGATGTGGAGGAGCCAGTTTTAGACTGAGGTGGACAAATCTTATGATCCTGCCCCACTAGCTTCCTGATGAAGGAGCAGCGCTCCGAAAGCTGGTACTTCCAAATAAACCTGTTGGACTACAGCCTGGTATTGTGTGATTCTTAGCCTTGAAACAAAAGAGACGTTGCTGGATAAACTCAGCAGATCAGGCACCATCTGTGGGAAGTTAACTTTTCGACTCTGGTGACAGGCCAACCTATTTCATGAGCCAGAATTTTGGCACAAATTTTATATATTTTACTTTATCACATTTGTGCTTAAAATCTATACAGGTAACATCTACCACACGCCTGCTATCAACCTTTTTTGTAATTTCATCAAAAATTTCAGTTGGATTAGGCAAATGTTTTACAAATTGCACTGGCTATCTTTGATTATCTCAAGTCTTTCCAAGTGCTTTTAAGTTTTTCACTTCATTATTGATTCTGAAGTTTTACCATTCATTGATGTTAAACTAACTGATCTATAGTAATAAAGGTCGTCCCTACATCCTTCCTTGAACAAGAGCATCACGTTTTGTCATTTTCCGAACCACTGGAAACTCTGCCATATCTATGGAATGATGATGCTGTTCCTTTAACAAGGCTATGTTGTCCTTAGTTTTTTTGTTCAGAGCAATTGTAAAGGCACATGTTCCAGGGTGTCTAGGTTTGAAAGGATTTCGGGCCGACTTGATGATAACTAATAAATACCACCTCAGGCAAAAGACTTTCAAGTTTTAAAAAGAAAATACTGTACAATGAAAGGGGTGTGGCCAGTTCTCCCAGCTCAGCCTTTCTCTGGTTTGGTTTGGTTTTAGCAGACAGTCAGTTGTGAAACTGCTGGACCCAAAGAAGGAGGTCCATGCTGATCCTTCCTCTCTGACATCTCTCCAGTAAGAAATTGTGTTGGATTTTCCTTTTTTTGCAAAGGGGTGTTTATGGGGATTGTTGCAAGTATTTGGAACAGCATCATTAAATTGGGATAATCTGTTAGGTTTTTAGATAAGTTAAGTTATTCTATGTTCTGCGGTCTTTTGTTTATGTTTCATTCAGTAATCTTGCAAATAAGTTCTGTTTTGTTTAAAACTAAGTGGTTGGGCCAGCTGCATCCCTCCTGGAATATCCACTCTACACCTGCTTAAAACATCTGGCAAAGTTAGGGTCTGGGCTACTTTCCTGAAATGTTTTGGGGGGGATCTGGCCTGGTCCATAACGGTTTGGGGGCTCGTCCAGGATATATTCCATAGTTCCAAATTGGGATTAGGGTTGCTGGACTCAAAGGCAGTGCTCGGGATAGCAACGACTGTTTCAGTCACTAAGAGTTTTTTGGGGGTGGAAGAAGTGACCTTGGGGGTTTTACAAAAGATGATTAATGACAAGCTGCTGGAATCAACAGACAAGCTGGGATTGGAGCTACCTCCTTACGTGAGGAAAGGAGAGATAATTACAGCAATAGCTCAGCTTTTAAATTTGCTGGAAATGCCATCAGAATCTTTAGAGAAAGCGAAAGTTCAATTGAAAATGAAGCAGGTTGAGTCAGAGGCAAAAGACAAGGAAAGGGGAATAAAAAGGAAACTGTTGGAATTACAATTAAAAGTAGAGGCAAGAGAAAAAGAACAAATTGCTTGAGCAGAACAAAAAGAGAAAGAGAGGAAGAAAGAGAAAAAGAGAGAGTGGAAAGGAAGAAAGTGGGAGTTTGAGCTTCAGAAAATGGCAGTTAGACAAGAAAGTAAGCTTAAAAGGATGGAGATGAGGGCCAAAGGTAAGCTTCGTGAGGATGAGCAAACCCATGATAGCCATGAGGATCTGTTTAAATGTATTCAAGCATTGCCTACATTTGAAGAGAAGGAAGCCTTTTTCATCTCATTTGAAAAGGTGGCTAAACAAATGCAGAGGCCAGTGGCCATGTGGGTTTTGTTAATCCAAACAAAACTTGTAGGTAGAGCTAGTGAGGTATCTGCATCACTATCAGAGGAGGCATCTGGGAAGTAAGAGGAGGCTAAGAAAGCCATTTTAAGTACATGTAAACTTGTGCCAGAGGCCTACAGACAACGTTTTAGGAATCTGAGGAGGGACCCTGGTCAAACCCACATTGCGTTTGAAAGAATCAAACAAAGTAATATTGATAGGTGGATGCGGGCATTAAAAATAGACCAAACCTATGATTCTCTTAGGCAATTATTCTGGAGGAATTCGAAAATTCACTGCCTGAAGTAGTGCAAACTCATGTGGATGAGCAGAGAGTTAAAACAGCAAGGTTAGCAGCTGAAGGGGCTGATGATTATGAGCTGGTCCATAAATCAAAGTTTGGCTTCAAAATCAATTTTAATCTGTGAGGGATAGAAATTGGAAAAAAGAGAAATCCTCACGTGGAAAGGGAAAGGTCGATCTCGGTGAAGATCATAAGGATAACTTACCACAGGGTAAAAAAGAAACTCTTGAAGGGGAAAGAGAAGTTAAAAAGCTCTGGTGTTTTCACTGAAATAAAGTAAGCCACATGAAATCACAGTGTTGGTGGGTTGGGAATAGCACTATGTACGAGGCCAGATGTACAAAAAAAGGACAAGCCAGTGAATTTTATTGGAATGGTAATGTCAAACACAGCGGAGGATATAACCTGCACCAGAGTCTCAACCTGGTTGGAGGCTGGTTAAGGAGGATGTGCCAGATCTATTTAAACCATATACCTGCAAAGGTAAAGTTTATTTGCACGGGCCAGGAGCAGCAAGGTCAAGAGGTTACAATATCAAGAGACACAGGATCCTCTCATACAGAAAGAAACCTCACGGAGTATGTCAAGTAAATATGCTCTAAAGGTATTTTGCCAGGCAAGGACAGCCAAAGGGGACTGTATCATCGGTTACAGAGTGAAGAACCAAGTTTAGAGGACTCTGAATTGGACATTCCTCAAATGAAATTGGATAATGAGGAAGTTGTCATAAATTGGGATAAATTTACTGAGTTACCTTCCAGAGGAAAATCAAAATGACCTGAAAGAGTCTTTACAATCGCACAGGGAGATGTGTGGAAATAAGCTAGGAGCTATTAACCTAATTATGCATGATATAGGAGATGCTGTTCTGATTAAGCAACATCCTTATAAGTATAACCATCAAACGCCGGCATAGGTTCAAACATGTTCAATGGCAACATAATCAAAGTGAGTTACAGTGACTAGAGCTCACCCATAGTAATAGTGCCAAAACCAGATGGTACCTGATGGTATCCAATGGACTATTGCAAAGCCAATGCCATTACAAAGACTGATGCATATCTGATTCCATGTTTGGAAGACTGTATTGAAAAGCTGGGACAAGCAAATTACATTTCTAAGTTGGATTTGCTCAGAGGATGCCGCAGGTACCTTTGTCCGACACAGCGAAGACAATTTTGGCTTTCGTAATGCCGAATGGACTGCATTAGTTTAAAGCCATGCCATTTGATATGAAAAATCTGCCAGCCACATTTCAGGGACTAACCAATAAGGCCATTTCCGGATTACTCAATTGTGTAATTTATATAGCTGGCCTAGTGATTTTTATCACACATGGAAGGAACATTTATCAGAACTGTTCAATCAACTTCGGGAGGTAGGCTTGGTGATAAATCTGGCTAAAAGTGAATTTGCCGAAGTCCTCATCACCTTCCTGGGCCATATTGTTGGACATGGACAAATCGCCCCATGGAATGCAAAAATAAAGGTAATTGGGAAGTTTTACAAACCATCTACAAAAAGAGCAGTACTATGATTGCTGGGATTGAATGGAATTTATCAAAAATTCGTACCAAAATTTAGCAATACTGCTGCTCCACTCACTGAATTACTAAAGAAAGGCAAGAGGTTTCATGGACAGTGGACTGTCAGAAGGTACTTGACAGCCTGAAAGCTGTGTTAGCCACTGCTCCAGTGTTAGCCACACCTAATTACACAAAGCCATTTAAGGTGGCTATCGGTGCAAGTGATGTGGGTGTCGGTGCTGTGCTATTGCAAGAAGACAACGAGAAGATAGAAAGGCCTGTTGTGCATTTCTGCAAGAAATTGAACATTCATCAGCAAAAATATTTGACAGTTGAGAAGGAGACTTTGAGCTTGGTGTTGGCATTACCAGTAATGTATCTGAGACAATCATATACACGGATCATAACCTATTGTAGGTTTTGGAGAAATTTAAGGACAAAAATGCCAGACTGGTTAGATGGAGCTAGTTATTACAGCCATCCAATTTGAAAATTGTGCAGATGATAGGATGAGAAAATGTGATTGCTGATGTATTGTCAAGACTTGAATGAGAAACAGAGGCATTTAGTGGCAGGAGTAAGACAGACTGAAACAAAATGTAGTAGTGCGTACTTGCATGATTATTGACAATGTAACGTATATGGGTGTTGTGGTGTACTAACAATTTAGGATTAAGGGGTTTTACAATGAAGCCATTTTTGCATATTGATGATTCATTTTTTTAAGGGGGAATTGTGATGATGCTGCTCCTTTAGCAAGGTTACATTGTCCCCATTTCTTTTTTCACAGCGGTTGTAAAGGCATACGTTCCAGGGTGTCTAGGTTTGAAGGGGTTTGGAGCCAATTTGATTATAGCTAACAGATGCCACCCCAGGCAAAATGTTTTCCAGTTTTGAAAAGCAATTATTTGTACAATGAAAGACAAGTGGCCAGTTCTCCCAGCTCAGTTTTCTCTGGTCTGATTTGGTTTGGCTTTAGCAAGCAGGTTGTGAAGCTGCTGGACTCAAAGAACCAGGTCCATGCTGATCTACCCCCTCTCTGACATCTCTCCTGTAAGCATCTGTGTTGGGTTTTGCCTTTTTTGGCAAAAGGGTGTTTAGGGAGATTGTTGTAAGTCGTTGGAACAGCATCATTAAGTTGGGATAGTCCGTTGGGTTTTCTGATAGGTTATTCCACATTCTGTTCTCTTTTATAGAGTCATTGAGACATAGAGATGTATAGCACGGAAACAGACCCTTCAGTCCAACTCGTCCGTGCCGAACAGATATCTTAACCTAATCTAGTTCAATTTGCCAGCACCCGACCCATATCCTTCTAAACCCTTCCTATTCATATACCCATCCAGATGCTTTTGAAATGTTGATATTGCACCAGCCTTCACCACTTCCTCTGGCAGCTCATTCCAGACACACATCACCCTCTGCGTGAAAATGTTGCCCCTTAGGTCCCTTTTAAATCTTTCTCCTCTCAACCTAAACCTATGCGTTCTAGTTCTGGACTCCCTCACCCCAGGGGAAAGTCTTTGTCTATTTATCCTATCTATGCCCCTCATGATTTTAGAAGCCTCTATAATGTCACCCCTCAGCCTCCGACGCTCCAGGGATAACAGCCCCAGCCTATTCAGCCTCTCCCTGTACCTCAAATCCTCCAACCCTGGTAACATCCTTGTAAATATTTTCTGATTCCTTTCAAGTTTCACAACATCTTTCTGATGGGAAGGAGACCAGAATTGCACACAATATTCCAACAGTGGCCTAGCCAATATTCTGTACAGCCACAACATGACCTCCCAACTCCTGTAATCAATACTCTGACCAATAAAGGAAAGCATACAAAATGCCTTCTTCACTATCCTATCTGCCTGTGACTCCACTTTCAAGGAACACACTCCAAGGTCTTTTTGTTCAGCAACACTCCCTCGGATCTTACCATTAAGTGTCTAAGTCCTGTTCTGATTTGTTTTTTTCCAAAATGCAGCAGCTTGCATTTATCTAAATTAAATTCTATCTGCCACGTCTCAGCCCATTGGCCCATCTGATCAAGATCTCATTGTAGCCTGAGGTAACCTTCTTTGGTGTCCACTACACCTCCAATTTTGGAGTCATCTGCAAACTTACTAACTATACCTCCTATGTTCATATCCAAATCATTTATATAAATGACAAAAAGCAATGGATCCAGCACCAATCCTCGTGGCACTCCACTGGTCACAGGCCTCCAGTCTGAAAAACAACCCTCCACCAACACCCTCTGTCTTCTACCTTCGAGCCAGTTCTGTATCCAAATGGCTATTCCATGAGAAGTAAACTTGCTAACCAGTCTCCCATGGGGAACCTTGTTGAACACCTTACTGAAGTCCATATCAAGCACATTTACCACTCTGCCCTCATCAATCCGCTTTGTTACTTCTTCAAAAAACTCAATCAAGTTTGTGAGACATGATTTCCCACGCACAAAGCCATGCTGACAATCCCTAACCAGTCCTTGCCTTTCTAAATACATATACGTCCTGCCCCTCAGGCTTCCCTCCAACAACATGCCCACCATCAATGTCAGGCTCACCTTGCTTTTCCTTCCCCCCTTCCTTGAACATTGGCACAAGGCTAGCCAACCTCCAGTCTTCTGGCACGTCACCTGTGATTATCGATGATACAAATATCTCAGCAAGGGCCTTAGTGTTTCTTTCGGTTATCTTGCAAATAAATTCTGTTTTGTTTAAAACTAAGTGATTGGGCCAGCTGCATCGCTCCTGGAATATCTGCTCTACACCAGCTTAAAACAACTAGCAAAGTTAGGGCCTGGGTTACTTTCTTGAAATGTTTTGAGGGGGTCTGGTCTGAACCATAACCAGGGGAGATTGGAAATTTAGTGTATACCATTCCAGTTTCTCCACAACATCTTCCCACAAAAAATCTGGGATCCAATCCATCTGAACCTAGAAAGCTATCCACTCTAAACTGAACATGACTTTCCGATATATTCTGACTATCAATTTTCACTCCAGCCATTCCCCTTACTATCTTCATTTCTGCAGATATTTTGTTCATAGCCTCTTCCTTAGTAAATACTTAGTAAAGTACTCATTGCGTATTCCAACTTGAGCTTCTGCCTCTCAATATATCACCTTCATTGTACCCAATAGGAACCATCCATCCTTTTACAAATTGCTTACTTCTCATTCATATAACTTTAAAAGATTTTTGGGTATATTTTATGTTACCTGCCATTCTACTCTATTCTCATATTTTCTCTGGCAGTTTTGTTTTCCTGTTGACTCTCCCTCTCAACATTTGTATTTGACCTGGTTTTCATTTGAAGACATGCATTATTTCACCCATGTCTTTTTTTTAATTTTTCTTCATCATATTCTCTATCTCCCTTGTCATCCCAGGAAAGTATGTTTTGGTTCATTACAGCTTTTCCTGTCTTCAAACATTGACCCCAACTTACCCTGTTTTGGCCACATCTCATCTCATTCATATTCATTGGCTTTAATTTAGAAATTCAACATTACACTGTTTTTGCCTCTTCTCCATCAGTAATCTAAACCTAGTGGTTCAATGATCACTTTGATCCAAGAATTCTCCCATAGGCACTACTGCCCATGTCATTTCCCTGCATCAGATCCAATGGTGCCTCATTGTTTGTTGGACTGAGATAGTTTTTAATTTTCTCATGGAACTTGAACATCACTGGCTGGACAGCATTTATCATACGTCCCTTGTTGCTCTTGAGAAGGCGAGTGAACTGCCTTCTGGAACCACTGCAGACCATGTGTTGACCCACAATACCATTAAGGAGGGAACTTCAGAATTGTGACCCAGCAGCTGTAAAGGAAAATGATATACTCCACTTCAGGACGTTGAGTGGCTTGGAGGGGAACTTGCAGATTTTGGTGTTTCCATCTGCTGCCCTTATCCTTCTGGATGGAAGTGGTCATGGATTTGGAAGATGCTGTCTTCAGGTCTTTGGCAAATTTCTGCAATGAATTTTGTAGATAAAATACACTGCTGCTACTAAGGCTTGGTGGTGGAGGGAGTGGATGCTAGTGGATGCAGTGCCAATCAAATAAGCTGTTTTGTCCTGGATGATGTCACTCTTCTTGAGCGATGTTGGAGCTGCACCCATCCAGGCAAGTGAGGAGCATGCCATCATGCAACTGACTTATACCTTAAGTGTAATGGAGAGTCAGAAGGTAATTTACTCACTGCAGTATCCCTGGTCTCTGACCTGTTCTTGTAGCCAACTGTTTATATGGTCAGTCCAGTTGAGTTTCTGGTTAATGGTAACCCTCAAGATATTGGTAGTACAAGATTCGCAGATGGTAATACCTGTAAATGTCAAGGGGTGGTGAAGATAGACATTGTGTGGCATTTATGTGGCATGAATGTTATTTGCCAGCTTTCAGCCCAAGCCTGGATTTGTCCAGATCTTGTTACATTTGAACATGGATTGTTTCAGTATCTGAGGAGCTGTGAATGGTAGTGAACATTGTGCAATCATCAGCAAACATCCCCAGTTCTGAACTTGTGCTGGAGGGAAGGTCATTGATGAAGCAGCTGAAGATGGGTGGGCCTCGGACACTTCCCTGAGGAACTCCTGCAGAGATGTTCTGGAGCTGAGATGACTGACTTCCAACAACCACTGCCATTTTCCTATGTGCCAGGTATGACTTCATTTGTAAAGAACATTGACCTGAAAGCATTTCAGAAATTCATCCTTCTCCCTTCACTTTACTCAAATAGGTGATGCTTGGGCAATCATCAGCTGGTAAAGTCCCAGCATGCTTCTGTGATTTCCCATGCGGCCTTGCTCCTCAATCTGTCTCCCACTACTTGGAGGCCTGTATCAGTGGTTTTCTAGGTTTCCTCATTTCCCACCCACCATCCATCCAACCCGTCTCTCACAGCATGTGTGTCTGTCTTGTGGAGGTTGCTGTGTCTCCTAGTCATGAAGAGGAAGCCTGGCCTCTGGCAGCTGCAATGGCAAACTCTAAGCCCCAGCTCCCAAACCATACGGGGTCCTGATGTGACAGTGAGACAAAGAGCCCTTTATCAACAGGAGCCAGCTCTGTGATCTGCGGCTCCCATATTCACCACATTCCCGGCTCCACTCCAGCACCACCCTGATGACCACAGTGGCACTTAATCAGACTGGTTCAGCCCAGCTAAGGGGCAAAGGTCAAAGATGGCAGACTCATTCACCTCACCCATCATAGGGATTGTACAGTGTTCTATTCTGACACTGGGAGCTGTTCCCCTCACCCCCACCCTTCCTCCCCCACAATCCTCCAGTAGAGGTGTCTGGTGTCAGCAGATAACATGGTGCCATTTCCCAAAATATTTGCAGTCTATTTCTCACCGCATTGCAGCGCACCACTGGGCAGTAGCATGATCGTGCCAATTTGAATTTCAACTCTAACTCAATGGAATCTTGCCTTTCCCCTTTCAAGGATATCCCCTGTGATGTCTTCATTAATCAATACTCTGGCTTTATGATTTTCATTTCTTCTCTTTACTGAACGCTGTAAACATATCCCCAGCGCTCCCAAGTACCAACCACTGGATCAGATCCGATGCCACACATCACAAGAATAGAAACAAAAAGATAGAGTGGATGAAAGCCTGGTTTGAGGCATCATGTAAGAGGAAGGGCTATGGAGCTGGCCCTGGCAGTGGAAACACCTATTTAAAAAGGATTTATAAGGACTGGGATGAATGTCATTGTGAGGTATGGTTGGCATGGGTCTAACCTAAATTGGTAGAATGATATGAACCAGCACTAAATCAAAATAATAGAAGCAGGAGTGGACCATTTGGCCCATTGAACCTGCTCCACCATTCATGGCTGATCTATCCATCGTCTCAGCATTTCAGGGAAAAGGGAATAAGGAGTGTGAGTTTTAGACAAAAAGAGAGAATGAAGTCACACTTTATTGGATGGGGCAGACTAAGAAGGTGTACAAAGACAGATTTAGAATTCATGTGTGTAGACACTCAAAGTGTGGTCAATAATGTTGGTGAGCTAAAAATGCAATACTCACGGAAGAACATTCTGTGGTAATAGCAGCAGTGGTCAGGCCTGGGTAAAACGTGAGGGAAGTTCTGATTATTAAATTCTGAGGAGTAGCAGTTTTCGAAGTTACCTGTGTTTTCACACGCAGGCGGTTACATGTGGAGAGATGGTCATATGGGAGTCAGTGAGGAAATTTGAGGAATAATTAAACATTTTTAATTTTTACGCAGTAAATAGAAGAATGTCTAAGCAATGAAAGAAGAACCTTGAGCCCAAGAGTGATATAAAAATGTTTACATTGTTGTAAAACTGGACAAACAGTAGCCAATTACTGGGGATGAAATGGGAGACCTATTGCTGTTGTAGGATTGCCTCAGGAATCATTAGAAAAGGGTGATTTATGAATGGAAATGGGTATTAACACCACAACAGTGACACAGGTGGAGTATGTTCTCTCAGGAGGGAGCGATGACTCAGGACAGTCAAGCAATCTCCACCCTGCTTATTGATGAAGAAATTAGGCATTCTAAATTTTTATTTCAAAGTGACAGATATTTCATTATTCTTCTAGCAAGGTGATAAAGTTATGCAGAGATGCCGGATCCAGTCATTCACCAATTCTGGTAGATGATTGAATTTGTCCTCAAGAGTGGCTAATAAGAGGATAATACTGAAAGCAGCTATATCAGGAACTGTTCCCATAACAGAGAGTCGGGCCAAGAAGTGACTTAGGAGAACTCTTGTTGCACATTGGTGGTGTCCATTCTCCTGGAGTCGGAGGCCGGGCTTTTGCCCGAAACGTCGATTTTCCAGCTCATCAGATGCTGCCTGACCTGCTGCGCTTTTCCAGCACCACTCCAATCTTGACTTTGAATCCCAACTGCTCCAGAGGTGTGTAATAATATCTTGGTTAGAAAAATAGGTTTAATAAAAAAGAATTTTTAAAATTGACTTAGTAAATGAAGAAGTTAGAGCCGGAGTAGTGCAACAAATTTCTGTCGAAGGAAGTGATTTTTTAAAAAATCTAGGATAATGGAGGCTCCAAAATATTGGTGGCATCAAAAATAGTGGGATAACCAGGAGAAATAAAGGAATGTGAGATGCTACAGGAGGAACAACCTGGATTGTTGTCAGACTGTGATGTGATGAGATCTTGGCTAATGGACAAATGAAAGACAAAATAAACACAATTGACAACCAGTGGGAATACCAGGGGTTTAGTTGGCGGGTAGGTGATTAAACAGATAAGAGAAGCAAAGACGAATTAGGTGAAAAGACTAGCAAGCTAAAGAGAAACTTCAACATATTCTGTAGGCATATAAGTTGAGTGTGGAAAAAATGATTTTTCTTGGGAGAATATAGAACCAGGAGTTTCTGTTTAAGAAAAAAGAGGTCTCCCAATAATGACAGAGCTAAGGACACGATCAAAGATCACGAGTCTTTGGAACTCTCTTCCTCACAAAATGGTGCAAGCAGAGTCTTTGTGCCTTTATAAAGCAGAGGTGGATGGATTCCTGATAAGCAGTATTCAGATCAGCCATGATCTTACTAAATGGCAGAGTAGGTTCAAGGAAACAAAAGCTCTCTGCTGCTCCTCGTGTTTCTATGCTTGTAAAAGACAGAAACCAGTATATGCACAGCAAGATTCCACAACCAGCAATGATTTAATGCCTAGAGAGGTGTTGTTCTGGACATAAGCATTGGCTCGCCTCACTGGGAGGAAGCCATTTTCCCAACTCTGAAAGACTGGCCAACGGGTCTTTTACATTTAAGGGAGAGGGCAGACCACCTCACCTCGACAGACAGTGTATCAGACCCTCGACACTGCACTGGACACAAGGTGGATGAACAGTCGTGTGCTCTAGCCTCCAACAGCCTATCACCAACAGCATATCCCACCCTTAACAAACTTCAGTTTCTCCTCTTCCAAAATTGCTGGTCCCACCTTCTCCCAATCCCATTGCTCCCAATTAAGCGTCCCACTAAACAGCCATTGCACACTTCTCCTTTCATCTTCCAATCCTCTCTTCCCAAAATCCTGCCATTACATATGAGTCACTGCCTGTTTATCCATGACCCTCCCAAGCACATCTCCCAGCTTTTCTCTTTTTTTCCTGGCCAGTACCTCTCCACCTTCTTTCTCCCAATCCCCAGTTCCATCTTCTAGTGTTCATTCTCTATTTTGTCCTGGAAATTCTCATTCTCCTCCTCCCCTCCTCCACACCCAAACCACTCCTCCCTATTATTCCCCTTTTGTGGCTATTTATTGGCTGTACACCTATTGCTGAAAGATTTAGAACATAGAACATAGAACAATACAGCACAGAACAGGCCCTTCGGCCCACGATGTTGTGCCGAACATCTATCCTAGATTAAGCACCCATCCATGTACCTATCCAATTGCCGCTTAAAGGTCGCCAATGATTCTGACTCTACCACTCCCACGGGCAGCGCATTCCATGCCCCCACCACTCTCTGGGTAAAGAACCCACCCCTGACATCTCCCCTATACCTTCCACCCTTCACCTTAAATTTATGTCCCCTTGTAACACTCTGTTGTACCCGGGAAAAAAGTTTCTGACTGTCTACTCTATCTATTCCTCTGATCATCTTACAAACCTCTATCAAGTCACCCCTCATCCTTCGCCGTTCCAACGAGAAAAGGCCGAGAACTCTCAACCTATCCTCGTATGACCTATTCTCCATTCCAGGCAACATCCTGGTAAATCTTCTCTGCACCCTCTCCAAAGCTTCCACATCTTTCCTAAAGTGAGGCAACCAGAACTGCACACAGTACTCCAAATGTGGCCTAACCAAAGTCCTGTACAGCTGCAACATCACTTCACGACTCTTGAATTCAATCCCTCTGCTAATGAACGCTAATACACCATAGGCCTTCTTACAAGCTCTATCCACCTGAGTGGCAACTTTCAAAGATCTATGTACATAGACCCCAAGATCCCTCTGTTCCTCCACCTGACTAAGAACCCTACCGTTAACCCTGTATTCCGCATTCTTATTTGTTCTTCCAAAATGGACAACCTCACACTTGGCAGGGTTGAACTCCAACTGCCACTCCTCAGCCCAGCTCTGCATCATATCTAAGTCCCTTTGCAAACGACAACAGCCCTCCTCACTGTCCACAACTCCACCAATCTTCGTATCATCTGCAAATTTACTGACCCATCCTTCGACTCCCTCATCCAAGTCATTAATAAAAATTACAAACAGCAGAGGACCCAGAACTGATCCCTGCGGAACTCCACTTGTAACTGGGCTCCAGGCTGAATATTTACCATCTACCACTCTCTGACTTCGACTGGTTAGACAGTTTTCTATCCAATTGGCCAAATTTCCCTCTATCCCATGCCTCCTGACTTTCCGCATAAGCCTACCATGGGGAACCTTATCAAATGCCTTACTAAAATCCATGTACACTACATCCACTGCTCTACCCTCATCCACATGCTTGGTCACCTCCTCAAAGAATTCAATAAGACTTGTAAGGCAAGACCTACCCTTCACAAATCCATGCTGGCAAATCCTAATCAAGCAGTGTCTTTCCAGATACTCATAAATCCTATCCCTCAGTACCCTTTCCATTACTTTGCCTACCACAGAAGTAAGACTAACTGGCCTGTAATTCCCGGGGTTATCCCTATTTCCTTTTTTGAACAGGGGCACAACATTCGCTACTCTCCAATCCCCTGGTACCACCCCTGTTGACAGTGAAGACGAAAAGATCATTGCCAACAGTACTGCAATTTCCTCTCTTGCTTCCCACATAATCCTAGGATATATCCCGTCAGGCCTGGGGGACTTGTCTATTCTCAAGTTGTTCAAAATGTCCAACACATCTTCCTTCCTAACAAGTATCTCTTCTAGCTTACCAGTCCATTTCACACTCTCCTCTTCAACAATACGGTCCCTCTCGTTCGTAAATACTGGAGAAAAGTACTCATTCAAGACCTCTCCTATCTCTTCCAACTCAATACACAATCTCCCACTACTGTCCTTGATTGGACCTACCCTCGTTCTCGTCATTCTCATGTTTCTCACATATGCATAAAATGCCTTGGGGTTATCCTTGATCCTATCCGCCAAGGATTTTTCATGCCCTCTCTTAGCTCTCCTAATCCCTTTCTTCAGGTACCTTCTGGCTATCCTGTATCCCTCCACTGCCCTGTCTGAACCCTGTTTCCTCAACCTTATGTAAGCCTCCTTCTTCCTCTTTACTAGACATTCAACCTCCCTCGTCAACCAAGGCTCCCTCACACAACCATTTCTTTCCTGCCTGATAGGTACATACACATCAAGGACACGTCGTATCTGCTCCTTGAAAAAGTTCCACATTTCCACCACATCCTTCCCTGACAGCCTATGCTCCCAACTTATGCTCCTCAAATCCTGTCTTACAGCATCGTAATTTCCCTTCCCCCAATTGTAAAATCTACCCTGTTGTGCGCACCTATCTCTCTCCATAACCAAGGTGAAAGTCACAGAATTGTGGTCTCCATCACCAAAATGTTCACCCACTAACAAGCCCATCACTTGTCCCGGTTCATTACCGAGTACCAAATCCAATATGGCCTCCCCTCTGGTTGGACAATCTACATACTGAGTTAGAAAAGCTTCCTGGACACACTGCACAAACACCGCCCCATCCAATCTACTTGATCTAAAGAGCTTCCAATCAATATTTGGGAAGTTGAAGTCGCCCATGACTACGACCCTGTGGCTTCTGCACCTTTCCAAAATGTGTTTCCCAATTTGTTTCTCCACATCTCTGCTGCTATTGGGTGGCCTATAGTAAACACCCAACAAGGTGACTGCACCTTTCCTATTTCTGACTCCAGCCCATACTACCTCCAAAGGCAGATCCCCCTCAAACTTCCTTTCTGCAGCCGTTATACCATTCCTAATTAGCAATGCCACCCCCCTCCTTTTTTACCACCCTCCCTAATCTTACTGAAACATCTGTAACCAGGAACCTCCAACAACCATTCCTGTCCCTCATCTATCCACGTTTCCGTGATAGCCACAACATCGTCCCAGGTACTGATCCACGCCTTAAGTTCACCCACCTTATTTCTGATACTCCTTGCGTTGAAGTATACGCACTTGAGCCTATCTCTGTGTCCGCAAGTAATCCCTGTCAGTGCTACCTTCTCCACAGCCTCCCTACATTCTTGGACATCCTGACAAACAGCTAGCTTACTTGCTGGACTACAAGTCCGGATCCCATCCCCCTGCCAAATTAGTTTAAACCCCCCCGAAGAGTGCTAGCAAACCTACCCCCCAGGATATTGGTGCCCTTCTGGTTCAGGTGCAACCCGTCCTGCTTGTACAGGTCCCACCTTCCCCAGAATGCAGTCCAATTGTCCAAATACCTGAAGCCCTCCCTCCTTCACCATCCTTGCAGCCACATGTTCAACTGCACTCTCTCCCTATTTCTTGCCTCACTGTCACGTGGCACTGGCAACAACCCAGAGATGACGACTCTGTCTGTCCTAGCTTTTAGCTTCCAGCCTAACTCCCTGAGCTCTTGAATGACCTCCCCACCCCTCTTCCTATGTATGTCGTTGATACCAATGTGTACCACGACTTCTGGCTGCACACCGTCCCCCTTAAGGATTCTGAAGACACGGTCTGAGACGTCTCGGACCCTGGCACCCGGGAGGCAACAAACCATCCGAGAGTCTCACCCATGTCCACAGAACCACCTGTCCGTCCCTCTAACTAGAGAGTCTCCTATAACTAGCACTCTCCTCCTCTCCCCCTTTCCCTTATGAGTCTCAGAGCCAGACCTCACGCCACAGACCCCGTCACTGCAGCTTACACCTGCAAGGCAGGCCCCCCCAACAGTTTCCAAAGCTGTATACTTATTGTTTAGGGGAACGACCACAGGGGAACCCTGCACTGCCTGCTTCTTCCCCTTCCCACCTCTAACTGTTACCCAGCTACCTCTGTTCTCTGGCGTAACTATGTCCCTGTAGCTTCTATCAATCACCCTCTCAGCCTCTCGAATAATCCTCAGTTCATCCAACTCCAGTTCCAGTTCCCTAACTTGTTCGGTGAGGAGCAGGATCTGACTGCATTTCCTGCAGACGAAGTCGGCAGGAGTATCGGTGGTCACCCCTACCTCAAACATCCTGCAGGAGGAACATTCCACTGCCTGCGCTGCCATGACTGTACACTTTGTCTCCGAAGCAAGAACACTGAGTCAATAACACTGAGTCGCTTACCTGTGGACTTTAAAGTTAGGTTAGAGGAGGAGGATGGGAGGGAGGCCCTACGAAGTAGGGCCTGGGGTCTAGAACGCACCCACTCAAATACCAATCACTTATCTTCCCGACCAGCTCTGCGCTCTAACCTCACTTCCGCCCAGCTCGCGCCGCTCTCTGTGGTGAAAAGCTTCAGATAGCCTGTATTTTTTTAAGCGGCTGGTGATATTTATTAGTTTGACAGTTGCGAATAGTAAGATTGAAGCCGGCTATTACTGAGGCCCCACGAACACAAGTCTTGACAGATGCTTGCTTTCATCTGACACTGAAATATGTCAAAATAGTAACGGCGACTAGACCTGCAATATTGTGGTCTCCTTACATTGAGGAGGTTGTTATGGAAAGAGTGCAGTGAAAGTTTACCAGATTGATACCTGAGGTGACAAGGCTGACTTACGTGGAAAGATGAATGGTTAGGGTTGTGTTCACTGGAGTTTAGAGCAATGACATGGGGAATCTCATAGAAACCTATAAAGTTCTAACAAGACTAGACATTGTTAAAAATCACACAACACCAAGTTATCGTCCAACAGGTTTATTTGGAAGCACTAGCTTTTGGAGTGCTGCTTCTTCATCAGGTAGCTGTGGAGACACAGAATTTATAGCAAAAGATTATAGTGTCATGCAACTGAAATGATACATTGGACAAACCTAGATTGCTGTTAAGTCTTTCATCTTTTGAAATGAGTTGCAGGTTTCAGTTCATTAGTATGCAAATCCCAGAACTTCTCTAAAGTTACATTCCCAAGATAACTTAAGGTTTTATTTTAAAAAAGGTGACTTCTCAGCTCAGACAATGCATTAAAGGTGTGAGGTTAGAGTCTGTCTATATCCCAAACTTGAGTCAGACTAGGCAGGTTAGATGCAGGATGGATGTTCCTAATTGTGGAGGAGTCTAGAACCAGTAGTTTAAGGGTAAAGGGTAAACATTTTAAGACTGAGATGAGGAGAAATTTCTTCACCCAGAGAGCAGTGAGCCTGTGGAATACACCACCACAGAAAATGGCCAAAACATTGTGTGCTTTCAAGAAAGAGGTAGGTACAGCTCTTGTGGCTGAATGGATCGAACAACATGGAGGAGGGAAGGTTGAGAGTATTGACCTTGATACTCAGCCATGGTCATGGAGTGGGCTCAAGGGGTCAAATGGCCCAGTTTTGCTCATTTCTTCTACATTTCTTTGTAAAATAATTGATATTTAATGTATTATATTTAATGTGAACTTGCAGCGTGGGTTGGTACCTAAGATTTCGATGTTGTGGCTATTACGGAGACATGGGTAGAACAGGGACAGGATTGGCTGTTGCAGGTTCCAAGGTTTAAATGTTTTAGTAGGGTCAGAGGTGGGGGTAAAAGAGGGGGAGGTGTGGCATTGCTTGTCAAAGATAGTATTACAGCGGTGGAAAGGATGATGGATGAAGACTCGCCTTCTGAGGAAGTTTGGACTGAGCTTAAAAATAGGAAAGGTGAGGTCACCCTTTTAGGAGTTTGCTACAGGCCTGCTAATAATCCTAGAGACATAGAAGAAAGGATTGCGAGGATGATTCAGGAGAAGAGTGAAAGTAATAGGGTGGTTGTTATGGGGGACTTTAACTTTCCAGATATTGACTGGGAAAGCTATAGCTCGAGTACGTTGTATGGGTCTGTGTTTGTCCAATGTGTGCAGGAGGGTTTCCTGACACAATATGTAGACAGGCCAACAAGAGGTGAGGCCATACTGGTATGGTTCTGAGTAACGAACCAGGCCAGGTGTTAGAATTGGAGGTAGGTGAGCACTTTGGGGACAGTGACCACAATTAGGTGACTTTTACACTAGTGATGGAGAGGGATAAGTGTGCACTACAGGGCAAGAGTTACAGCTGAGGGCAGGGAAATTATGACGTGGTGAGGCATGACTTAGGATGCGTGGCTTGGAAAAGTAGGCTTCAAGGGAAGGGTGCAATCGATATGTGGAGCTTGTTCAAGGAGCAACTATTGAGTGTCCTTGATAATATGTACCAGTCAGGCAGGGAGGAAAGGGTCTTGTGAGGGAGCTGTGGTTTAATAAGGAATTGGAATCCCTTGTTAAAGGGAAGAGGGCGGCCTATGTAAAGATGAGGCGTGAAGGTTCAATTGGGGCGATTGAGAGTTATAAGATAGCCAGGAAGGATCGAAAGAGAGAGCTAAGAGCAGCAAAGAGGGGACATGAAAAGTCCTTGGTTGGTAGGATTAGGGAAAACCCAAAGGCTACCCTGCCAGCAGCAGTTGTGGACTCTCCCTCTGTATGGGCATTTAAACAGGCATTGGATAGACATATGGAGGATAGTGGGCTAGTGTAGGTTAGGTGGGCTTGGATTGGCGCAACATCGAGGGCCAAAGGGCCTGTACTGCGCTGTATTTTTCTATGTTCTATGTTCTATATTACTTGACAGTGCAGAGGCTGCTGTTTGGGAGGTCTTAGCCACATGGACAATTGTTCTTTTCCCACGAGGGAAGCACTCTTCCTCCTCCATGCTAACTCACTTCCCCTGGAGGGCTTACATAGGAAGTGGCAGAGGACTGAAATTAACCAACAGGTGGGGGCACTGACTGGAGGGGAGGTGGGCAAAACTCAAGGCATGCCAAATCTCTAAGCAGTAACATAGAGTCATAGAGATACACAGCATGGAAACATTCCCTTTGGTTCAACTTGCCTATACTGACCAGATATCCTAACCTAATCTAGTTCCATTTGCCAGCACTTTGCCCATCTAAACCCTTTCTATTCATATACCCATTCAGATGCTTTTTAAATGCTGTAATTGTACCAGCCTCCACCACTTCCTCTGGCAGCTCACTCCATACACGCACCACGCTCTGTGTCAAAACGTTGCCCCTTAGGTCCCCTTCAAATCTTTCCCCTCTCTCCTTAAACCTATGTTCTGGACTCCCCCACCCCGAGAAAAAACCTTGTCTATTTACCCTATCCATGCCCCCTATTATTTTATAAACCTCTATAAGATCACCCCTCAGCCTCCAACGCTCGAGGGAAAACAGCCCCAGCCTGTTCAGCCTCTCCCTGTAGCTCAAATCCTCCAAAACTGGCAACATCCTTGTAAATCTTTTCTGAACCCTTTCAAGTTTCACAACATTCTTCCGATAGACAAGAATTGCACACGATATTCCAAAAGTGGCCGAACCAATGTCCTGTACAGCCGCAACATGACCTCCCAACTCAATGCTCTGACCAATAAAGGAAAGCATACCAAATGCCGCCTTCACTATCCTATCCACCTAAGACTCTACTTTCAAGGAACTATGAACCTGCACTCCAAGGTCTGTTGAAACATGGGCATAGGACTAGTGCAGTAGCTAACTTGGCATGCTCAGTCTGTTTTACATGTAAGCTCAGAGGGTAATTTGGGGGGTTTTGAAGTAATGAACTGCATCTGGTTAAGAATTAGTCACATCTCTGCCGGAGTATGAGCCACAGATCGACCATAAATATAATTATCCTGACTACTTCAGACTTGTGGTTTTCTTGAATTCAGCACACAAGTTCACACACCATGCAAAACTAAATTGTCAATAAAAGCAACAGAAACATGCTTTTTATTGTTTCTCCACCTTCATTTATATGACCCAATCGCTGGAGAAAATATGAATGACCCAGAATTGCAAAAGCATGACCTCTATTTGAAATGTCTTTCGCATTGAATACTTTACTAGTAAACCGTGCGATCGGATGGCTATTTATGTCAAACAGTTCTGAGAATCCATCCACACTTGGTGTGGTTTGCAATAACACAAAGATGCACACTGAGGCCAATGCAAAAGAAATACCCATAGGGACTTTTATTTGACCCTTGCTGATTCAGCACATACAAGAATTGCCTTAATATTCTGCTTGTTAAAGAGAGTGCGGGCAATTTGTACGCCCCGGGTGTTGTGAATCTAGGATTGCAGCCCCCAGGCTGCCAATTTGAGCCACATTTGTTTCTGGGGAGGCAGGCCTTGCCTGTCAAGTGTGGGCCAAGCAACTCGCTGCTTTCCCATGCCCCTTGCATGACATAAATGCCTCTGAAGAAGGATGGAGGCCACCGCATAGCGTGGGCTCTCACTGGAGGGCTGTCAGTGAACACCTATCCTGCAATGGCATAGCCTAACCAACCTGGGCCGTGGAGGGGGGAATGGCTGTGTATGGCTAATCCATCAAGAGAGCAGTGCAAGTGCAGGAAGGTGAAGAGGTCTCTGAAATCGGGTTAATTAAAGGGCAACTCGACGAAATGAAGGCGAGGGGGTTTTTGTTTTCAGTTACGTGTGCCGGAAGCAGAGTGGAATGCACTTAAAACTTAACCGAAATTTCACACAAAGCTGCAGCAAGTAATTAAGAAGGTAAGTGGTATTTTTTTGTTGGCCTTTAAGACCATGAGACATAGAAGCAGAAGTAGGCCAATCAACCCATCGAGTTTGCTCCACCACTCAATTCGTTCATTGCTGACCTTATTTAATACAAGAGGGAATTGAGTGCATGAGCAAAGGTGCATCATTGCACTTACATAGAGTCATGACCAGCTCGCACTTTGAATATTATGAATAATTTTGAACTCCTTACCTGCAGAAAGATATATTTGCCACAGAGGGCAGGGCAACAAGATTCACCAACCCAATTCCTCAAATGGAGGGATGGTCCATTGTGGAAAGATTGAATAGACTGGAGTCACGCTCTCTGGAGTTGAGAAGAAAAAGTGGTGATCTTATCCAAGGTTATTTCAGGGGTCAGCAAGGTGGGTGCTGGAAGGATGTTTCCCCCGGTTGGTGTCTAGCACAGTCTCGGAATGAAATGTTTAGGACTGACGTGAGGAGGAAATTCTTCGCTCAGAACACAGTGAACTTTAGAAATTCTCTACCTGGAGGGCCATGGATCCTCAGTCATTGGGTGTGTATTCAAGAAAGAGATTAATAGATCTGTTCGTATTAAGAGCAGTGGGAGACATGGTGATAGTGGGGGAAACTGGTTAGAAGTGGGTGACCAGCCATGATCTCAATGCATCTTGGGAAGATTCAATGGACTGCATGGCCTACTTCTGATATTATGTCTTACATCCTTATGCTATTAAAAGAACTTGTTTGGTGAGGGGCTTTTTTTCCCACCTATGTGTGCTGATACAGAGTTGTCAGGCATTTCATGTGATCCAGGAGCAAGGTCAGAGAATTCCTCAATTTTCAAAAGACATGGCCATAGAGCCATGGTAGCAGGGGGAAGCCTCAGAGGAGAGCGAGGACAGCTCTCCAGGTGGCCATGAAGATCATCAGCATCAACCCTAAGCTTTACTCTACTGGATTCTTCTAAGTGTAGCATAAGACATCGCAAATAATTTGCAACATAGAATTCATTGCAGCTTCCCAAAGTTTGAATTGAATTGAATTTATTCTCACATGTACCAAGGCACAGTGAAAAGCTTTGTCTTGCGAGCAATACAGACAGGTGCATAGTTAAGTAGCATGGATAGTAAATAATAGGTAAACAACGACAAAGACCAAAACACAGGTACAGGCCAATGTTAAGAGTTTGTGAGTATTGGAGGAGCTTCAAATCTTTGAGTTTAGATAATGCGTAATTATTAGTAATTTTTATAAGTATGCTATTACGTTTAAAGAGTGTAGAATGATTGTGAGAAATAGGAAACTTAGATCTGCATGCAGGAGCTCGCAAGGAGTCGACCATATCCAGCACCATCTTGCACTCAGATGACAGGTATTGTAAAAAATAACGGGCAAGAAATCATCCTCTTTCCTTTAGGGAGGTAAATCAGGGTACATGGCACTGTCACTGGGATTATTAACAGTTCAGGCACCCCATCACTTACAAAAACATGGCTTTATCTGATGCCTCGCAATAAGGACAGCAATAGAAATTGGTTGGGCTCTAAGGAGGACAGCAGCCTGGAATTCTGCACAGACTGACTCACCTCCTGACTCCCCAGAACTTGTCCTCCATCTGCAAGGTGCAAGTCAGCAGTGTGATGGGAATACCCTCCAATTGTATGGATGGAGCAACTCCACCAACTCTCAAAACGCTTGACACACAATTCACAACAAAGCAGCCTGATATGATTGGCATCCTGGCAAAAGTGAGGACTGCAGATGCTGGAAATCAGAGTCAAGATTAGAGTGGTGTTGGAAAAGCTCAGAAGGTCAGGCAGCATCCGAGGAGCAGGAAAATCGACATTTCGGGCAAAAGCCCTTCATCAGGAATGAGGATGGGAGCCTCTGGGGTGGAGAGATAAATGGGAGGGAGGCAGGGCTGTGGGAAAGGTAGCTGAGAGTGTAATAGCTGGAGGTGGGAATGAAGGTGATAGGTCAGAGAGGAGGGTGGAGTGGATAGGTGGGAAGGAAGATGGACAGATAGGACAGGACATGAGGACAGTGCTGATTTAGAAGGTTGGAACTGGGGTAAGGTGGGGAGAGGGGCAATGAGGAAACTGGTGAAGTCCACATTGATGCCCTTAAGGTTGAAGCGTCCCGAGGCGGAAGATGAGGCATTCTTCCACCAGACATCGGGTGGTGAGGCAATGGCGATGGAGGAGGCCCAGGATCTGCATGTCCTCAGCATAGTGGGAGGGGGAATTGAAGTGTTCAACCATGGGTCAGTTGGGTTCATTTGTGCGGGTGTCCCGGAGATGTTCTCTGAAGCGCTCTGCGAGTAGGCATCCAATCTCCCCAGTGTGGAGGAGACCGCATCGGGAGCAACGGATACAGTAAATGTCATGTGTGGAAAATGTAGGTGAAGCTTTGATGGATGTGGAAGACTCCTTTGGGGTATTGGATGGAGGTGAGGGGGGAGATATGGGTGCAAATTTTGCAATTCCTGCGGTGGCAGGGGAAGGTGCTGGAAGGGGAGGGTGGGTTGTCAGGGGGCGTGGACCTGACCAGGTAGTTGAAGGGGAACTGTTCTGTGGTGGAGAGCACACCACATGGCCTCCTTCTTTAAAGACCACAATTTCCCCAACCACATGGTTGAAGATGCCCTCCAGCTACATCCCCCAACTCTATCCAATACCCCAAAGGAGCCTTCTACATCCATCAGAGTTTCACTTGCACTTCTACACATGTCATTTGTAGTATCTGTTGCTCCCGATACAGTCTCCTCTACATTGGGATGACCAGTCGCCTACTTGCAGAGCGCTTTAGGGAACATCTCCAGGACACCCGCACCAATCAACCCCACCGCCCTGTGCCCCAACATTTCAACTCCCCCTCCCATTCCGCCGAGGACATGCAGGTCCTGGGCCTCCCTCTCCACCTGATGCCTGGAGGAAGAACACCTCATCTTCTGCCTTGGGACCCTTCACCCCATGGCATCAAAGTGGACTTCACCAGTTTCCTCATTTTCCCTTCCCCCTACCATACCCCAATTCCAACCTTCCAGCTCAGCACCATCCTCATGACCTGTCCCACCTGCCCATCTTCTTTCCCACCTATCCACTCCACCCTCCCCTCTGACCTATCACCTTTATTCCTATCTCCATCCACCTACTACACTCTTAGCATCCTTCCCCCACCCCACCCCTCCCATTTATCTCTCCACCCCCGAGGCTCCCAGCCTCAATCCTGATGAAGGGCTTTTGCCCAAAACATTGATTTTCCTGCTCCTCGGATGCTGGCTGACCTGCTGTGCTTTTCCAGCACCACTCTAATAATGATTGGCATCCCTTACATCACATTCAGCATTGAATCAGCACACCACCAATGCATTAGGTGGCCTGCAATAAGTGACCAAGATTCCTTCGATAGCTCCTCCCACATGATTTTGACAATCCAGAAGGGCAAAGGCGGAAGATGTACGGGAACACCTCAAACTCTCACCCAAGCCACACTCCTCCCTGCATCACAAAGATTGGAGCGGTTCAAGGAGGCAGCTCATCACCATCTCCCCCAAGGGCAATGATAGACAGGAAAGAAATGATGGCCTTCCCGGCAACGTCCAAAACCATGAATGAATAAAATAATCTCCATGAATGTTCCAGGGTTGTGCAGACAGACCAAGGAGTTCACCTGTCCTGGCAACAGCATTCCGAAACAACCCACTGCCCTCAGACGCCTGGGGAGACCCAGAAGCTGCTGCTCACGAACGGGGCTCTGCACATTGCTGATGGCCTCTCTCTTGGCCTCCTGTCACACTAACAACACAGGCATTCAACCATCGAGCAGACAAATTGCCTTCCCAAACAACGTCTCCATTTGTCTGAAATAACGCCCTTCACCCCACTCCCCAACCCACCCCCAATCCCCCACCCCCCCACCACACCCCTCCCCCCCCCCCCCCCCCCCCCACTCCCACAGGAGGAGAGGTGGATTTATTTGCACAACATTGCCAGGCAGAACAGCCCAGTTTGTGGCAGAGTGCTGTGCCTTCCACGCCCTGATCAGTTGTAAGGGTTCAGCCTTCAAGAGGGCCATCACAGGAAGAGGAAGCGGAAAAATAGGAGGTGGAGGAAGGGGAGACGAGGAAGACAAGGAGTGGAAGAAATGATGGGAGATGGTGGTGGAGGAGGAGGAGGAGGTTGGGTGAGATGTGAAAAAGCAGAGTAACTGAAAAGGAGGAGGTGTAGAGAAATAGAAGCAGGGAGTATTGTTTAGTTCAAATAAATCAATTGCAACTTTAGAATTGCCCCTTATAATTTACAGCACAGAAACTGTCTTTATGCTGCTCATGAGTTTCTGTCATGGAAACTAAATTGACTCGACTCAATTATTAACAAGAGCAACCAAAAAGAGATTTATTAATTTCTTTTAACCTCTGCATTGCAGAGGGACAACCTGCACCTGACAACAATGCCTTGTGCAAGGCCCTGAGCATAATTCAGATACTCGTCTTATACTGTTTCTTATCAAGCTCTCAAGGACAAAGGCTGTGAAGATTTGAGTTGTTATTCTTTTTATTCCCGTGTTGTGGACATACTGGTCTTATATTTTTCTCTTGTTGAATGTTTACAAAGTTGCGCAGAGACAAGCTGCCCCTCAACTGCAGACCGCAGCAAAGTTGCAAAGTGTCAGAAAGTTTTAACTTTATTAAAGCATTGTCTTTCAGATTTCAGAGTAAATGGATTTCAGTGTAAATGGATTTCAGAGTAAATGTTAACTTTGTTAATTTTCCACTACATTTTCCCCTTTTTTGTCATTTTATGACAACCAGGACAACAAAAAATACAGCAAGATTTTTAAAAATCTACCGAGCCAGAAAGCTAAAAACCAGCGATCGTAACAGCTGTCTGTGTTGTAAGGAGCATTTTAAATGGTCGCAGCCAACTCTTCGCTTTCCACTTTTTCCTCCTGAACTCTTTCACCACTATCCAGTCTCCAGGTTCTAGATCGTGCAGCTTCCCTTCTGCTGGTTGGGCTAGAGCTGCTTTCCCTTGATTCTGTATTTCAGACAAAAGTGCAGAGAGTAACACAACATCTCATCCTCACATTGGCCTGTTATCTGTCTTACCTTAGATCTTGGGTCAATTCCTGTGTTGGGCACCCTACCAAACAAAATCTCAAACGGGCTGAGATTAGCTCTTCCTCTCCTCCTGGATCTCATATACATCAGCACAATCGTCCATGTCACCACTAGCTCCTCACAACATTTTGTCAATTTATTTTTTATGGTGGCATTTTCTCCTTCCACTGCCCCACCCCTCGCTGGGTGGTAGGTACAGTGTTGTCTCATGTTTATTTCCAAATAATCACTGATCGTGCTGTAAGGCATTATTTACAAATGGTGTCCCATTGTCACTATTAAGCCTTTCAGGGATGCCCCTGTATCTACCAAAAAAGGTAACAGGAGTACCTTCCACATATGACATAGAGGTAGGCATTGACTTATACGCATCGTCATTGTACGGAACATATGGTCCACGCTCTGCAATCTCAGCGATCAATATGGAGGTGGGACTTGTTTCAGTGCCCGTAAGGTTAGTAGAAGAGATTAGCATAAGAGAGTCTTCATTACCAAACATAAGGGAAAGAAGCTTACCTGTACCTTGTGGGCTGCCCATCTCCACCTCATCTTTCCCCTATCAGTCACCCTGCTGTCCAGCCTCCAGGGCCAATTGAGGCTGTTTGTGTGGGCACTGTCTCATCCAGTGGTCCATTGCTCTGCAAACAAAGTACCCGCCAGATCTACCTCTGCCAGCGCCTCTCCCGCTCACTTTTTCCGCAGCACCTCCCTCTAACAGCTGAGCAACCATCTTTTTTGCTATTTCATCCTTCATTCCATTGATGAAGCTGTTCCTCAAGTGTGCTTCATATGGCGTGATTTCTGCTGCCGTTATGTCTTCAGGTGGTCTCTGTCCACTATGGGCGTTATGGACCTCAGTGAGGCGCGTAAGGTACTGGGACACTGTCTCACCTTCTCGTTGTTTACACATTGCTATTTGGGTCATGTCCATTCACACTGGGAATGCCTCCCTTCAGGCGGTTGCCAGCGCTGCAACAAAAGCATTAAAGTCTCTATTCGCTTCCGCGTGTGGGTTAGCTACTCTGGCATGGACATTTACGGCTGGCCATTTATACTTCTCTTGGGCTTCTTGCTTCAATCTGTTGCAGGTACGAGATGCTAGCAGTGATTCAGCAGACCCTGAGGCGGCAGCTTCTGATGTGGAACCTTCGCCAGGCGGATCTTGTAGGGGTGCTGTAGGTCTCGGAGGGCAGTCATCAAGGTCAGGATCTGAAACAGACTTAAAACACAGTACAACTTCGTTCAGTTGTTTTCCGCGCATGTTTGCATGTGCACTGGTGTTTGCACGTGTATTTGATCTATCCTTTATCTTTCCTTTGATCTTTCCTTTCTCTGATATCAGCCTCAGCCTTCCACATGTTACAAGCACTTCAATTCACAGGTTCTATTTTTCCCTTCCATTTCTCCTTCTATCTCTCCTCCAACCTCGACCTCAATGCTTCCAACTGCCTTTTACTATTTCTTCCTCCCTCTGGAAAACCACATTCCTTGATCCACAATTCTAACTGCTTTACAGACCCTGGGCCAAAATTATTTAGCATGTACTGTATTTTTGGTTGACCATTCCAACTCCTCTGTGGACCCTCTTTTTGTTTGTTCTTGCCAGAGCCCATTTTCAGTGTTACTGGAAAAGTGCTCAGCTTTCTCTCTTTCTCGCGGTATCGGTATCTTTTTCCCTTTGACTTGCTTTTTACCTCCGGAGGTCCCCACTCGCATTGGGCGCATCCACCTCAATGTCTTGCTTTTCGTAAACCAAGAAACCACGTACCCAGTACATCTTTGGCAAGTCCAACACAGCCAGGGGTGGTTCCAAGTCTAAAACCACCCTCAAACACTCTAGAGATGGCAATCCTTTCCCTTGAGTTTTGCTCAAATACTGCGCTAGAATCTACTGATCCCTTTGCCTGATTCATTAATTCTCTTAGAATGAGTCTCTATATAGGATTACTTAAGCCACAACTCTTAGCCCGACCTTATTCAGTTCGGACCCCGGTGCCGGAGCAATCCACAGATTCCCAATCCTCTCACAGAAAGGGGCCAATTCAGCACTCCAGATGAAGTGAAAGACCTTCAAGGCACTAGCACCTGCACCTCCTGGGAATCTTCAGAATCTCACCCAGTCGGAGGATCCTGGACGAGCCCCCAAGTTTACTGTCATGGAAACTAAATTGACTCGACTCAATTATTAGCAAGAGCAACCAAAAAGATTTTTATTAATTTCTTTTAACCTCTGCATTGCAGAGGGGCAACCTGCACCTTACAACAATGCCTTGTGCAAGGGCCCTGAGCATAATTCAGATGCTTGTCTTATACTGTTTCTTATCATGCTCTCAAGGACAAAGACTGTGAAGATTTAAGTTGTTATTCTTTTCATTCCCTTGTTGTGGACATACTGGTCTTATATTTTTCACTTGTTGAATGTCTACAAAGTTCCGCAGAGACAAGCTGTCCCTCAACTGCAGACCGCAGCAAAGTGTCAGAAAGTTTTAAATTTAGTAAAGCATTGTCTTTCAGATTTCAGAGTAAATATTAATTTTGTCAATTTTTCATTACAGTTTCCACTCTCCTTTTTCAACAAACACCATTGTCATCACCTTCCCTTCCTTTCTCCCTTATGTCCTGAGCTAACTTTCCATCAAGTTATCCATTTTACTCACATCAATAGCTTAATGAGCTAGTAAGAATCAAATTCTAATCAATCTCTCAGTGAAGACATTTCTCCTGAATTTCTTATTGAATTGTTGGTGATTGTCTTATATTTATGAATCCTAGTTCAATGGACTCCCCACCTTATGAATGTCTGCCCTGTCAAATCACCTTATAATCTTGAAGACCTCTATCAGGTCCCCTCTCAGGATTCTCTTTTCTGTCGAAAGAAGACCCAATGTGTTCAGTTTTTTCCTGATACTCAGTATGTACATCTTTTTCTTTTTGACCAGTGAACATTGTAATGAGTGGTGTCAATATTATAACAGCTGCAATAAAACTTTAAGAAATGCTACCACACTTCCCAGTCTCAGTCTAAATACGTGTGGCACTCACATTCTGGAATATTCCATCCACTAATTTTGCAAGATGTATATATTTTGCATGTGATTGCCACCAGGAGGTTAGAACAGTCCAAGACTGGATACCTTTTCAAGGACTCATTTGTGTTTTACATGAGATTTGGAAAGGCTGTACAGGACAGGGCATTTGACCAACTCTAAAGGATAGCCCTGATTTCTCGTTACCTACCATTGAAACATATGAACTTCCAGCACACCCACTGTTGAGAAGGAAAAAATGGTTAAACTCATTTTTCTTTCAAAGTACACTCCAGAGCTGCTGTCAATCTGGCCATGACAATTGTGGACCATCACGAGGTTCCTCAGTTAAGTTGCAATCATTTTGTCTTTTTTATTTCATGCGATGTGAGCGTTGCTGGTAAGCGCAGTGTTTATCGTTAACATGGATGTGTTGGACAGCCAGCTGTCTACGACTCACATGCTGACCACATGGTGAAGTGATGGCCTAGTGGCTTTATCCTGTGTTAATCCAGGGACCCAGATAATGTTCTGGGGACCTGGGTTCCAAATCCTGCCATGACAGGTGGTGGAGTTTTAAGTTTTTCGATAAAAGTCTGGATTGAAGAATTTAATTACCCATTATCGATTGTCGGGAAAAACCCAACTGGTTCACTAAAGCCCTTTGGAGACCGAAACATGCCTGCACGTGACTCCAGACCATAGCAATGTGGTTGGCTCTTAACTGGCCTCTGGGCAATCAGGGATGGGCAGTAAATGCTGGCCCAGCAAGCGAGAGCCTCATCCTATGAATGTCCCAATGACACTGAACGAATGGCGACATAGTTCCAGGTCAGAATGACGTGTCCCTTCGAGGGGAACTTGCAAGTCATGGTGTGTCTATGTATCTTCTGCCCTTGTACTTCTAGATGGTAGTAGTGTGGCTGTGAAAGGTGCTGTTAGAGGAGGCTTGAAGGATTAGAACATAGAACATAGAACAATACAGCACAGAACAGGCCCTTCGGCCCACGATGTTGTGCCGAACATCTATCCTAGATTAAGCACCCATCCATGTACCTATCCAATTGCCGCTTAAAGGTCGCCAATGATTCTGACTCTACCACTCCCACGGGCAGCGCATTCCATGCCCCCACCACTCTCTGGGTAAAGAACCCACCCCTGACATCTCCCCTATACCTTCCACCCTTCACCTTAAATTTATGTCCCCTTGTAACACTCTCTTGTACCCGGGAAAAAAGTTTCTGACTGTCTACTCTATCTATTCCTCTGATCATCTTATAAACCTCTATCAAGTCACCCCTCATCCTTCACCGTTCCAACGAGAAAAGGCCGAGAACTCTCAACCTATCCTCGTACGACCTATTCTCCATTCCAGGCAACATCCTGGTAAATCTTCTCTGCACCCTCTCCAAAGCTTCCACATCTTTCCTAAAGTGAGGCGACCAGAACTGCACACAGTACTCCAAATGTGACCTAACCAAAGTCCTGTACAGCTGCAACATCACTTCACGACTCTTGAATTCAATCCCTCTGCTAATGAACGCTAATACACCATAGGCCTTCTTACAAGCTCTATCCACCTGAGTGGCAACTTTCAAAGATCTATGTACATAGACCCCAAGATCCCTCTGTTCCTCCACCTGACTAAGAACCCTACCGTTAACCCTGTATTCCGTATTCTTATTTGTTCTTCCAAAATGGACAACCTCACACTTGGCAGGGTTGAACTCCAACTGCCACTCCTCAGCCCAGCTCTGCATCATATCTAAGTCCCTTTGCAAACGACAACAGCCCTCCTCACTGTCCACAACTCCACCAATCCTCATATCATCTGCAAGTTTACTGACCCACCCTTCGACTCCCTCATCCAAGTCATTAATAAAAATTACAAACAGCAGAGGACCCAGAACTGATCCCTGCGGAACTCCACTTGTAACTGGGCTCCAGGCTGAATATTTACCATCTACCACCACTCTCTGACTTCGACTGGTTAGACAGTTTTCTATCCAATTGGCCAAATTTCCCTCTATCCCATGCCTCCTGACTTTCCGCATAAGCCTACCATGGGGAACCTTATCAAATGCCTTACTAAAATCCATGTACACTACATCCACTGTTCTACCCTCATCCACATGTTTGGTCACCTCCTCAAAGAATTCAATAAGACTTGTAAGGCAAGACCTACCCTTCACAAATCCGTTCTGGCAAATCCTAATCAAGCAGTGTCTTTCCAGATACTCATAAATCCTATCCCTCAGTACCCTTTCCATTACTTTGCCTACCACAGAAGTAAGACTAACTGGCCTGTAATTCCCGGGGTTATCCCTATTCCCTTTTTTGAACAGGGGCACAACATTCGCTACTCTCCAATCCCCTGGTACCACCCCCGTTGACAGTGAAGACGAAAAGATCATTGCCAATGGTACTGCAATTTCCTCTCTTGCTTCCCACATAATCTTAGGATATATCCCGTCAGGCCCGGGGGACTTGTCTATCCTCAAGTTGTTCAAAATGTCCAACGCATCTTCCTTCCTAACAAGTATCTCTTCTAGCTTACCAGTCCGTTTCACACTCTCCTCTTCAACAATACGGTCCCTCTCGTTCGTAAATACTGAAGAAAAGTACTCATTCAAGACCTCTCCTATCTCTTCCGACTCAATACACAATCTCCCACTACTGTCCTTGATCGGACCTACCCTCGTTCTCGTCATTCTCATGTTTCTCACATACGCATAAAATGCCTTGGGGTTATCCTTGATCCTATCCGCCAAGGATTTTTCATGCCCTCTCTTAGCTCTCCTAATCCCTTTCTTCAGGTCCCTTCTGGCTATCCTGTATCCCTCCACTGCCCTGTCTGAACCCTGTTTCCTCAACCTTATGTAAGCCTCCTTCTTCCTCTTTACTAGACATTCAACCTCCCTCGTCAACCAAGGCTCCCTCACACGACCATTTCTTTCCTGCCTGATAGGTACATACATATCAAGGACACGTCGTATCTGCTCCTTGAAAAAGTTCCACATTTCCACCACATCCTTCCCTGACAGCCTATGCTCCCAACTTATGCTCCTCAAATCCTGTCTTACAGCATCGTAATTTCCCTTCCCCCAATTGTAAAATCTACCCTGTTGTGCGCACCTATCTCTCTCTATAACCAAGGTGAAAGTCACAGAATTGTGGTCACCATCACCAAAATGTTCACCCACTAACAAGCCCATCACTTGTCCCGGTTCATTACCGAGTACCAAATCCAATATGGCCTCCCCTCTGGTTGGACAATCTACATACTGAGTTAGAAAAGCTTCCTGGACACACTGCACAAACACCGCCCCATCCAATCTACTTGATCTAAAGAGTTTCCAATCAATATTTGGGAAGTTGAAGTCTCCCATGACTACGACCCTGTGGCTTCTGCACCTTTCCAAAATCTGTTTCCCAATCTGTTTCTCCACATCTCTGCTGCTATTGGGTGGCCTATAGTAAACACCCAACAAGGTGACTGCACCTTTCCTATTTCTGACTCCAGCCCATACTACCTCCAAAGGCAGATCCCCCTCATACTTCCTTTCTGCAGCCATTATACCATTCCTAATTAGCAATGCCACCCCGCCTCCTTTTTTACCACCCTCCCTAATCTTACTGAAACATCTGTAACCAGGAACCTCCAACAACCATTCCTGTCCCTCATCTATCCATGTTTCCGTGATAGCCACAACATCGTAGTCCCAGGTACCGATCCACGCCTTAAATTGCAGCGGGGCATCTTGCAGATGGTGCACACCCCTACTACTGAGGAATGATGGTGGCTGGGGGTGCAAATAATGTGGGATACTTTATCTTGTATGCTGCCGGTCATTCTGACATCTTTATCAATTTTCACTCCATTTAGTGTCTCAACCATGTACTTATTCATTATCACTTTGGCAGCATCACCTTCCTCGAACCAGGATGTGCAAACGTATTGATTTCATATGTCAGCCATATCCTCTTTTCATAGATCCCTTTTCGATCCTGAACCAACCTAATCCTTCTCTCAGTACAACTGTATGTCTATAGAACTGGTTTGGGTAATCTTTACTATTTACTGCCAATCTCTTCTCATACTCATTATCTCATTTCTCTCTACTCTTTGAAACTGGATGAGTCTCTCTCTCTCTCTCTCTCTCTCTTTCTCTCTCTTTCTCTCTCTCTCACACACACACTTCCCTCTCCCTCTCCCTCTCTCTCACACACTCTCCCACTCCCACAGACACACATACCCTCTCTCTTTCTCCGAGTAATGTTCCAGGGACCAGGGTTTGAATTCTGCCAGAGTAGATAGTGGAACTTGAATTCAAAAATATCTGGAATTAAGAGTTTGATGATGACCATAATTCCATTGTCAATTTCTGGAAAAACCGATCTGGTTCACTGATGTCCTTTAGGGAGCGAAACTGCCATCCTTACCTGTTCTGGCCTACAATGTGACTCCAGACCCACAGCAATGTGGTTGGCTCTTAACTGCCCTCTGGGCAATTAGGAATGGCAATAAATGTTGGTCTAGCCAGCGACGCTCTCATCCCATGAATGAATTTTTAAGAAGTACTGGTGACAAAACAAATCAGAGCAAGTCCATTCATTGAGACCTCAAGGATTCTACAAAATTCAATGCTGCTGGGAAAACAAAACATCAACTAAACAGCCTCATGTTCCACGATAAAAACTTAAGAACTCTAAAAACTCGCTAAACTGCATATTTCTATGGTTCTATTATATTGGGGGCCTCCCCTTTGTTTAAACACACTATTGTTATGTTTGAGTATGAATTGGGTATGGTACTTTACTTTATTTTCTCTGTGCTGATAGGTAATATAATTCCTATCTCTTACATTCAAAGAAACCTTAGGTTAGATCCCTTAATTCTGATCTTGTGACAACATTTTAATTGAAATGTGATAGCTGTGTGCTAAAAGGAATTTCACTTCAGTGCTGCTGATCAAGTAGGTTAAAAAGAGGGGAGCTGATTCACCCCCTCCTCCGCCTCCCCATCGCTTGGCTGTAACAGAGCTGGCTTACTGAAGTGAAGGCAACAAACGAAAGGGTCTTGTATGTGTCAAACTGTAGGTCAGACAGATGCCCTGTTAAGACCCAAGATGGTATGTCCTGCCTCTCTGATTATAGGTCTTGGTTTCTTAAAGTGGGTGATGTCATTTCCGGTTCTTTTTTTACAAGGGAAGGTAAATAGGGTCTAAACTGATGTGTTTATTGATGGAGTTCTGGTTAGAATGTTATGCCTCTAAGAATTCTCGTGTGTGTCTTTGTTTCGCCTGTCCGAGGATGTGTGTCTTGTCCCAGTCAATGTGGTGTCTTTCTTTATCTGTATGTATAGAAACTAGTGATAGTGGATCATTTCTGTTGGTGGGTAATTGATGTTTATGTATCCTGGTGGCAAGTTTCCTGCTAGACTGTCCGATGTCGTGTTCTTTACAGTTCCTGCAAATGAGGCTTTTTGAGTCTTTTTGCCCCTAACTTTTGTCAATCACATGACCTGTTGTTTCTCATCTCAGTTGGGAGCATTCACAGCATTTAACTACCCTTCCACGCCCCTTTGTAATGAGTAAGATGACACACCGTCACAAGGAAAAAGAGACTAAATATTCGGATGGCACAGTGGCTCAGGGGTTAGCACTGTTGCCTCACAGCGCCAGGTACCCGGGTTTGATTCCATCCTTGGGTGACAGTCTGTGTGGAGTGTGCATGTTCTCCTCATGTCTGCATGTGTTTCCTCCCACAGTCCAAAGATGTTTACGTTAAGTGGATTGGCCATGGTAAATTACCCAAAGTTTCCAGGGATATGCAGGCTAAGTGGATTCACGATGGTAAATACAGGGTTAGAGGGATAGGGGGTGTGTGGCGAGGGGGTGGCCTGGACGGAATGCTCTTCAGAGGGTTGGTGAAGACCCCATTGGCTGAATGACCTGCTTTCATATTGTAGGGATTCTATTCAATAACAAGAATTATCCAACAAAACATAATATGTTTGAAAAGAAATACAGCAAAGGGAACAATGTGGTGTCTTTCTTTATCTGTATGTATGGAAACTAGTGATAGTGGGTCATTTCGGTTGGTGGATAATTGATGTTTATGTATCCTGGTGGCAAGTTCCCTGCTAGTTTGTCCAATGTAGTTTTTAACAGTTGGTATCTTGTAAATGATGTTAGTTTTGCTGGTAGTATTTAATGCATCCTTTAGGTTCATTAGTTGCTGTTTAATGTGTTGGTAGGTTTGTGGGCTACATTACTTTCTCTATTTCCTTCCAAAGGTTTTTTTTTGTTGTAAAAGTATGGGAAGTGAAGAACTAAGGCTTTCTTTGACAATGCAAGGCCGGAAAGAGTGGGAGGATGTGTGTTGGAATCTCCAGGAATAATTACAACGAAAGTGGGCACCAGTGATGTGGTCAGTTTTCTGGTCAAAACACTGACAATCCATTACGTCTTGATAAAGTGTACCTTGTGAAACCAAACCCTTTGTGAATCTATTACGGAAAGGACAGGGATAAGAAGAGATTTAGCAAGATATTGCTGAGATTGGAGGGTCTGAGTTATAAGGAGAGGCTGGATAGTCTGGGACCTTATTCACTGGAGCGTAGGAGGTTGGGAGGTGACCTTATAGAGGTTCATAAAATCGTGAGGAGTATAGATAAGATGAATGGCAAGTGTCGTTTCCCCCTTAGGTGCAAGATTTCAACACAAGAGGGCATATTGTTAAGGTGAGAGGAGAAAGAATTAAAAAGACATGAGGAGCAATGTTTTTTATTTTATTTATTTTTGTTTTAACCACAGAGGAGTGGCTCATGTGTGGAATGAACTTCCAGAGGAAGTGATGGATGTGGGTCCAGTTACAACATTTAAAGGCATTTAGATGAAGTGCATGAATAAGAAATGTTTGGAGGGATATGTGCCAACTACAGGCAGGTGGGACTATTTTAATCTGGGATTATAATCATCATGGATTGGTTGGGCCGAAGAGTCTGTTTCCATGCTATATGATTCAATGGTTCTATGTGACGAGTGGACCTTCCATTATACCTGAGGATCTCATAGCATTGCTGGAATGGAGAATGAATACTGGCCCCTTGAGTTGATTAATAAGGCTAGATTGAAATACGATTTGAGACTGATAAAGTATTTTAGAAGAGGGATGTAAATATGAGCACAGAGGTATAGAACGCAACTATAAGTCTTTTTAATTCCTTTGTGCATTTGGAAGTTGCTTTATTTCTTTTTAATCCAATCTAGATGCTGAAGATACTTCAACACTTTCAGCAGCTCAGCTAATTAGAGAAGGGTTTCCCCATGTGCAATATGAATACTTGCACTTAGCTGATGGGTAGCCATTCAAAGTGAACAGGACATGTGTCATGGAATGCAGCACATGTCTCGTCTTGTAACGTGGGTGGGGCAGTTTCTCTCCAGTTATTACCTGGGTCAAACCGACCAGGAAGTTCTCCTCTCCTTAGCACCTGCAACGGATGCCATTTGCAGGTTGATTTTCAAACCTACCTGTCAGAGCCAAAATATGAGGATGGCCTTCAAAGCCTGGAGCTTCTAACTCAGAAGGAGAGCTCTACCTGCTGCACTACAACACCTCCGCAGCTGCATTTACATAGCACCTTCCCCCGTAACCCAAAACGCTCCACAGCCCATGAGGTTACTGCTGAAGTGTAGACATTGTTGGATATAGGAAACGTGCAGAGCCAGTTCCCGTTAAAGTAACAACAGCAAATGAGATGTCGATTGGGAAATAAAAGTTGGCAAGGGACAACCCAGGTGCTCTTCCCCACAATATGGTAGTGTTACGGGATCTTTCACATCCCCCTGGCAGGGTGTACAAGGCCTCAGTTTAATATCCTGTCTGAAAGATGGCCCCTCTGGCAGGGCAACATTTCCTCAGTAGTGTAATGGGGTGTCAGCCTTCTGCACTAAAGTCCTGGAGTGGGACTTGAACACACAGACTTCCCTCAAATGCAAGATCGCTGCCAACTGAGCCACAATTGTGGCAGCACGGTGGCTCAGTGGTTAGCACTGCTACCTCACAGCACTAGGGACCCGGGTCAATTCCTGCCTCGGGCAACTGTCTGTGTGGAGTTTACATGTTCTCCCGGTGTCTGTGTGGGTTTCCTCTGGGTGCTCTGGTTTCCTCCCACATTCCAAAGATGTGCAGGTTAGGTGAATTGGCTGTGCTAAATTATCCGTAGTATTAGGGATAAATGTAGGGTCAAGGGAATGGGTCTTGGTGGGTTACTGTTCAGAGGGCCAGTGTGAACTTGTTGGGCCGAAGGTCCTGCTTCCGTACTGTAGGGAATCTAATCTAAACTGACAATGCGGAAAGTAATGAAAGGTGTCCATTTGGTGGAGACACTGGAGGATTGCCCCTGTGCCCTCACACGCCCTCTGCTTATTCCACTCTAAGAATGGAAGGAAATAAATAAGATCTGGCATCCTTATTTAAAAAGAAGGAAAATTTAAAATGTGTTACTAACTAACCACAAACGTTCACTAGCTTCTAAATTTATTTCCAAAATTGAGTTTTATTCATAAATAATTTGCCTTTTATAAAAATAAACACATCTAAAATTTACATTCTACAATTGTCATTGTGAAATTATTATTGCACAAATGTTTGCTTTCATAAATTGACTACCATAGTGTGCTGTATTTTAAAGTGACATAATATCAAAGAGTCTGTCCACTAGGACATGCTTTGCTGCCACAGGCACTTTTTTCACATAGAACAATCCGTAATGGAACAAGCCTACATAATAAAATCCATGCACAATGGTACATTTCTCAGGCAAAGCCTTTCTACATTTCACTGGGATAAATTTGCACTGCATAATACAGACAATTCATTTTGCACTCAAACCTAATTTAAGCAGGTTTTGGACATGGTTGAGTCATTAATAGGGCCTAGAGGTTTATCATGAATTTCTGTTACAGTTCATCGAGTGGTCCCCTCTGGTGTTCGCACAGTTTCATTTGCTGCATGCAAATTTTCATTGTATTTTTGAATAATGTGCAAGGATGTCATTTAAAACATATCCAGTTCGTTCTTATTGATGCTTATCGCAATCTATTCACTGAAGTTGAAATGTGCGCAGGCAATAATTGACTGGAAGTGGTTTGGCATCGCAGTGCATCACTTTACAAGTGCCACCCCTTTTTCACTCTGTATCCCTTCCTCTTGCTTTTGCCCCACAGGGCAATTACTCTTTCTCACAGGCTGGGCCACTGGGGCAATGCCAAGGGGGGAAAGAGTTTCATCCTCTGGAGAAAGTAACCAGCTGTTTCAAATCTGTTGGGAAATGATATCTTAGGACTTGGAAAGAAAATCAAAGCCTAAAGATTTTAATTGGTGGTGCTTGGGACATGAGTGAATTTGGTGTATTTTTGATATTCTTTTTTTGTTGAATAGAGTTCTTTCAGCTTTTCAGGAATATATAACTTAGCAACGTGAACTAAAGTTTATACAATCCAAAAAAAGTTTTTGTCTCGTCAAAGTTAACCAGTCTGGAATCTGAAACATTGACGTAAATGGATTCACCTTTCGATAGGCGTATTATTCCTGCTTGGTAACTGTTTGTAGCCCATTCCCTTCCCGTCTCTGAACAATAATTTGTTTTTCTGGTTTCCATTAGAATCATGTCTTTATGATAGCGGTCTGTCCGTTTGAATACAATGTGCTCTAAGTCCTTCTTAGATTCGCATGCGTGCGATCGGAAGTAGACCTTTGAATAAACAAAGAAAATCCCAGTTTCGTTGACAACCAGGCCTCTGTCTTTGTAGAGTACGCCTCTGGTGAAGGCGTGACCTCTTCTATCATCCCATATAAGTGGGTTGGAACCTGCGGTAATTGAATCTCCTGAAATAAAGTAATTGCAAATAATGATGAAAAAACAAATCATATAGACTCAGCATTCATTTTTTTCATCCATACACTATTTATTTTACCCGAGTCACCAGGATAGCAGAGACTGAACATATAACATATTTAATTGACACCTCAGTGGTAAGGATTGTACTGTGTTGGCACTATAGCAGTATGTTCTGGAGAATGGAATTTTAAGTATGCAACAATTCTAATTTTTATTGTAAGAACAGAGGACACTATATTCTTCTCAACAAGCATTGCAGCTAGTTACTTTTATCCCTGGCATTAATAACCTGTTTTCGTAAACACACCAAAATATTCAATTTCACTAAATCACAGGCCTGGAATTGATTGCTAGCAGAATTCATCCCATTCCTTTTACAATGAATGGGAAAGAGCAATCATTATATGTGAGTGAGCACATAAATTCTGTTCACAATCTGAAGAAAATTTATCCTTAAAATGTGAACTGATGCAAAACAAGCCTGGTCACATTTAAATTTATCATTTCCATCAGTCTAATGCCAGATTTAAGAAATTAAGCTTGAGAAGAGTTGGAGAGCTTTTATGCAATACAGCAGTTAATAACTGTTTTGGTGACAGCTAGTGGCAAGGTTGCAGTACTACAACAATGTTTGAGTTGTCAGTAGGCAGAAAGGCTTCTGGTTTAGACTTTCAGACATGGGAAGATTGGGCACACACAAGTTCTACAAAGTTAATGCATTGTTTGTTGACAATAATCCAATTTCCTAATCATTGTTATTACACTATTTCTTTACACGCTATCCAATAACAAACTTACTTGTCCCATCTATCAATGGGCTTCTTTAGCAATTTAGACCTGTCCCACTTCTGTGAAAATTTAATTTTCAAATTCTTAATTGATGCTGCCCCCTAGTGACTGACACCTTTGTCTGCAGAATGGTTACATTTTGTCAAGTTTCCTTTATGCTGTTGCAAAATTCCATTTGATCCCCTGAAGCCTCTTCTTTCCAGGCTAGAACAAATCCAAAGTCTTTATTCTTTCATCAGACGATTCCTGAAACCAGGAAACAACTTTGTTGCCCCATCCTCAATGGCAAATTCAATGACAATAAGACCATTTGTTTGCTGTCTAATCAAAATGCACTGAACACTTGGACATGCAGCTGAAACTGAGGCTCATTCAAATCATTCAAGACAAAATTAACTTTAAAATTAGTTATCTATATTTTCCAATTTATTTTCGCAGGTTTATTTGGGTCAAATCTTCTCCAGTGTCCTCTATATCTTCACTGGCTACCTTCCTAATTTGATTCACTGTTCATTCTGACATCATTTTACATCTGTCGCTATTTTCTATTCCACTTACTGTCCCTTTTCCTGTTCATTCTATTCTTTCAGCATAGAAATAAATAGTTACTGACCTGTGAGGTGTGCAGCTACACTGAAATCCTTGGCTGGCTTTGAGATATTCTTGGCTCCTATTAAAAACAACACAAGCGATAAATACATTGAAAACAGAGACAGAGCATTTGATTCTCAAACAATACAGGATTCATTTTGATTAACTTTCCTTTTGCAAGTTGGCTAGACTGATCAAATCAACAAGTTGATTTCAAACATACACCACCGGTGAATCTCAGTCAGGCTACAAGAAGCATTTTCCCCATTCCGATCCATCCAGAAATACATCAAAGTAAGTCTATTTGTTGATGACCATAATGCTATTTTTCCACTGTTACTTTCCATTCAGTTTGATGCTGATTCTACATTATCATTCTCTTTGGAACTTTGAGGTTGTCCTGTGTGTCTGGTGTATACTGGGGGTCCCAAGAGGCAACAAAAATCTACATGCTAAATTTTCACTGCCCACTTATGAGATGTTGAATTTTTGCATTGAGTACTCACCAATAATCTTCTCTGTGGTTGGACCCTGCTCTCTGTTACCCTGAGAAAAAGGGAAACAAAGATCAAATTCCAGATTTGGATCTCAATTGCCTACTTCTCCAACCTCCCGCTTCCCGTTATTTTCCATAGGAATGTACCTGTCTTATTTCGTGGATCTCCTTCCTCAGCTCGAGTACATAGACTGTGCCCAGAGCCAACCCAGCCAGGATTAAAAGGACCAGGTTCAGCAGCACTATGATGCCCATCGATTTCCAGTCCAGCTTCCTTCTTTTCTTCATTGTGGGCAGTGTCCAGGTTGGTGCAGGCACATAAGGGTTGAGGTTTGGATTGCCATCCACCATATAAACTTGTGGATATAGGTAGTTCTGTTGCATGGTTCACTTCCACAAAAGACAAGCCTGTGGTCTTGTGTTCTCAATGGTATACGATGAACCCCCTCCTTCAGCAGCCTCTCCAAGAGCAGAGTAATCCCCAGACACACGTATTGCAGGTCAGGCTTTGAAGTTCTGTTAATCCAACGTCCTAGGGTTGGTTTTTATAGTGAGAATCTGTTCTGCGTATTGGCCCACGCACACACCTACTTACGATTGAAGTGTGGCAACAATCGACCAAACATTTTCCACGAGTTACTTCAGAAAAATGCACTTTAGAATAGCTGTAGACATTTGTGGTTTGTGCCTTAGCTGTTTTTGCAGTCGTTGTTTTATGCGAGTGTGGCTTTGGGCGCATCAGTACGACATGTTTATACACACAAAATAGCACCTCAGATTTATGAATCCAACATGTCCTTTGCAGCTCCAACCACACAGCTCACCTACAGCATTATTGTCAGGACCTGCAAGGGGAAATCAGTGGGGAATTTGTCAACCTCACGATGAAACACTTCTAATTGAGTAGTTAATATTAATTCCTTGATATATCTGGCATTGCAAAATTACAACCCAGATTAGTTGCACTTTAGAAGTTGCATGGTATGCAGTGATCTCTGCTCCATTGTGGATGCAATTAGGTGTTGAATTGTCTTCCTTGAATTGGCCTATTCAACATCAAGGGACAGTCTTCTTATAAAAAAACTTAATCTACATTATCGTAACTTAAAAAATAAAGAAAGAGCTTGCATTTATTTAATGCCTTTCAGGAGATCAAGATATCATAAAATGCCTCACAGCCAACCACAACTATCTTCCTTTGTGGTAAGTATTAATTCAGTGACTGCAATTTTGTTAGGGATCTCCAGTGTCACACTCAATCAAATGCACCCTCAATGTCAAGGGGTATCACTTTTACCTCATCTCTGGAATTCAGCTCTTTCGATCAAAGCTGTTATGAGGTCAGGAGCTGAGTGGCCCTGGTGAATCCCAGAGTCAGTGAGTAAGTTATTGTTAAGTAACTGCCTCTCAATATCACTGATGATGACCTCCCTCCACCACTATGCTGATGGTTAGAGTAGAATGATGTTGTGGTGCTTGGTCAGATTGGATTTACCCTGCTTTTTTGGGTGCAAGACATACTGGGCAACTTTCCACAATGCCAGGTAGATGGTATCTCGGGTGCTGGGGGGCTGTGTAAGAGGTCAAGATGGATCATCCACTCAGCACTTCTAGCCTCTTCCAGCTTATCTTTTGCACTGTGTTAGACTCCCCCCATTAATGAGGGTGAGGATATTTATGGAACCTCCACCTCCAGTGAGTTATTTAATTGTCCACCGCCATTCACAGCTGGACGTAGCAGGATTGCAGAGCTTAGATCTGATCCATTGATTGTTGGATTTCTTAGCTCTGTCTGTCACTTGCTGCTCATGCTGTTTGGCATGCAATTAGTCCTGATTTGTGGCTTCACCAGGTTGGCATCTCATGTTTATGAATGCCTAATGCTGTTCCTGGCATGCCCTCCTGCATTCGCCTTTGAGTCAAGAGTTGATTCCCTGGCTTGATGGTAATGGTTGAGTGGGTGAATATTGAGTTGAAAAATGTGGTGCTGGAAAAACACAGCAGGCCAGGCAGCATCCGAGGAGCAGGATAATCGACATTTCAGGCATAAGCCCTTCTTCAGGAAGAAGGGCTTATGCCCGAAACACCGATTCTCCTGCTCCTCGAATGCTGCCTGGCCTGCTGTGTTTTTCCAGCACCACATTTTTCAACTCTGGTACTCCAGCATCTGCAGTCCTCACTTTCTCCTGGGTGAATATTGAGCCATGAGATTGTTAATTATGTTGAAGTACATTTCTGCTGCTGACAGCCCACTACTCCTCATGGATGCCCAGAATTGGGGGGCATTGAGCTGTTAGATCTGTTTGAAGTCTATCCCATTTAGCACAATCATAGTGCCACACAATCTGATAGCAGATATACTCAATGTGATGATGGGTCTTTGTTCTCAATACAGACTATTCAATAATCACTCCTGCCAATACAGTCATGGCTAAATACATATGCAGCAGGCAAATTGGTGAGGCTGAGGTAAAGTAAGTGTGGGGTGGCACGGTCGCTTAGTGGTTAACACTGATGCCTCACAGCTCCAGGCATCCAGGTTCAATCCCTGCCTCGGGTGACTGCCTGTCTGGAATTTGCACATTCTCCCCGTGTCTGTGTGGGCTTCCTCTGGGCGCTCTGGTTTTGTCCCACAATCCAAAGATGTGCAGGTCAGGTGAATTGACCATGCTAAATCGCCCATAGTGTTAGGTGCATTAGTCAGGGGTAAATATAGGTTAGGGGAATGGGTCGAGGTGGGTTACTCTTCAGATGGTCGCTGTGGATTTGTTGGGCCAAAGAGTCTGTTTCCATATTGTAGGGATTCTAATCTAAGTTTTCCCCATTGTTGATCCCCTCACTGCAGGCCCAGTCTAACAGCAACTCAACTAGCCCAACTAGTGCTACTGCTGGGCCACTCTTGGTGATAGACATTGAGGTCCAACATCTAGAGTACATTTTGTGCCATTATCACCTTCATTGCTTCTTCCAATTTGTGTTCAATATGGAGTAGCACTGAGTTATCAGCTGAGGGGTGAGCGGTACATGGAAACCAGCAACACACGTCTTTGCCTATGTTTGACCTGGTGCCATCAGACTTGAACACTCTTGGCTGTATGTCTCATGTGACCATCTCTGTTGGGTCTGTCCTGCCAGTGGGACAGGATATAACCAGGAATGAAGACAGGACATTCAAGTCTTGGTCATTGTCTTTAAGAGATGATTCAATGAGGATGACTGTTTCAGGCTATTTTGTTTAACCAGTCCACGGGTCAGCTTTCTCAATTTTGGCACAAGCTCCCATTTGTTAGTGAGGAGGACATTATACGGTCGACAGGGCTGTATTTGCAGTTGGCAGTTTGTTGTTTTGAGCAATGTCAATCAATCCATGCAGTTTGATTCAGTTTGTAAGTCTCTGAAGCAATTGGAAACAACTGAGTAGCTTCTTCTGCCACTTTAGAGTCAACCACATTGAAGTGGACATGGACGTGTAAGCCAGACCTTGTAACGATGGCAGATTTTCCTTCCTTAGAGGACATTAGAATTTTACAGTTGACAATAGTTTCATGATCACCATGAGATCAGCTTTTAATTCCAAATTTATTAATTGGATTCAATTTCACAATCTGCCTTGGTGAAATCCCCAACCCATCTCCCCACAACATTAGCTTTTGCATTGTACTCGCTGTTGTAGATCATTGTTATGATTTGTTTGTACCTTAAAGTGACAGTGAATGCTGTTTTGCACTAAGAGCTTGCAGTCACCTGTCATGTGACTAGCAATCTCAGAGTGTATTGGAAAACTGAAAATAGGTAACATTTGGCTGTGAAACAAATACCTGACACTTGATTGCTATGTTTTCACAACAGTTTGAATTTAACCAATCAGTTTAAATATGCCCCAAGATGCTAAAATCCAATCAAATATGAATTTTACTGTTTTGACAACATTGTACCAATTAGATAATCCAATGTTTTTGGAATAAACGAAGCTGGCATTTTGAGAGTTAGCCAGAGAGAGCAACCAACTGCTTTCGTCAGAGTAACTGCTAGCAAAACACTCTGTATCAAAGGTACCTTTTCATATGATACACCTTCGCAGCAAAAGACCGAAGACAACCCAGGGAGATCTACAGCCAGAGGAAGACAGATACCAGAGATGACAGCCACTCTAGGGTTTTGAAAATTAAGTTGATGTAACTTTAATAGGATGGGAACAGTATATTGTTATAGAGTTGGAGGCAGATAACAAGCAGTTAGGAGAAGGGAGGCTTAGAGTTGTAAATAGTTCACTCTTAGAGTTAAAGAAATAATGCATGGTTTTTTTCTTTAAATCATGGAATTTGAGAGTTCTCTGTAAGTCATATTTTAGCAGATTATGAGGCAGGGTGAGCTTTACTGGGTGTTTGGTTTAATTAGCAGAGGAGCTCATGTCATAACATAACACAGGTGCTAATTTGCACAGTATAAGTTTCTGCAAACTGCATTGACGTAAATAACCTGATGATCTTTTTCACTGATGTCGTTCATGTGATAAATATTGATCAAAATGGGTTTTCTTTTCCTTCTGGCACTAGGGAATTGTTGGCAACCCAGCATTTCATTGCCATTTTGTGAAAGTGGTGATGAGTCCCCTGCTTGAACTTCTACTGATCTGGGAAAGGATTTTCAAAGATTTTGTCCCTGCACTGGTGAAGGAATCGCGATATCGTTCCAAGTCAGGGTGAAGCACAAATAGCTGTGTTTCCATGCAATTTTACTGGCCTTTGAGGTGATAAAAGTTGCAGCTTTATCTTATCAGCTGCACGAGTTGTGAAGAGAAACCGAGGACAGAATCATGTGACTCTAAAATGTACCACCACCATCAACAAACACTTACGTTCAGAGTTAAAGGATCACCTCAAAACAAAAATAAAAGCAAGATGCAGCTGATGCTGTAAATCTGAAATAAGCATAGAAAGTGCTGGAGAAACTCAACAGGTTTTTTTTCTCAGAACTGAAAGGAGTTGGAAAATGGTCATGTTTTTAATGCCATTGGCAGAGGGAAAGGAGGAGCAAGTGGAACAGATGGTGAGCATGCCCAGTGCAAATGACAATGGTAATAGCTGTAAAGGAGAGATTGTGAATTAAAATGGGTATAAATAAAGTTCTGAAAAGGAGAAAAAGGATCCACTCTACTGAAAGCAAAGCTAACAAGGTACAAACAACACACCAGGGAAAAGGTGGGGTATGTAGGAACAACGGAGGACAGAGGCCATGCTCTGGAGTTGTGGAACTCAACCTTGAGTTCTGAGGCTGTCAAGTGCCTGAGCAGAAGATGTTGTTCTTCCAGGTTGCGTTGAACTTCACTGGTACACTAGTGAAGGGTCCAGGATTGAAATGTTCACAAGGGAGCAAGGTGGTTTAGTCACATGGAAAGCATCTGGAAGGTTGGGGGCATTCCTACAGAGAGCGCAGAGATGTTCCACAAAGTGGTCACTCAGTCTGGTCTCAACAGGACTTGAAGGATTAACTTTGTTTCTCTCTCCACAGCTGCTACCAGAGCTGCTGAGTTTCTCCAGCCCTTCTATTATTAGCTCAAAAGCTATAGACTGCCGCATCATCTTCCCATTTTCCTGAAACCTTTGAATTATTAAATCTTGGTGTCGTCTCAACCTTGCTGACTATTGTACCACTGTCCAATCATCATGTCCTCCTGCAGAAAGAGTCTTGTCACCTCACTCAGGCTTCTCAAACTTCAGCAAGAAAGCCCTGCTATACTGTTGGACCATTCTCGGTTTTCGAACTGAGTTTGAACCAGTTATATTAGCGGTGCTATCTACGGAGAGGGGCAATTGTTCCTGGCCTCAACAGCAATGGCTTCATTTTATGAATAAGTAAAAATGACATGATGAGTCTTAACTTGATCACCCAGTGAATACAGGGAAGTAGAACAGTATAAAACATGATATATGTAGAGAGGGGATGGAGAGTTAAGTAATCAGGGTCCACGATGTAGGTCAAAATTGCAATACTCAGAAATGTGCATTATCAGGATGCTGTGGGTTAACCATTATTGTTGCTGACTCAATTAACTCACCAGGAGTTCATTGTAATCTCTTCGAATGGAAAATGCAAATCATTTTGCGGAATGATCACAAATGTGACTGAAATTTTAAAATTCTGAAGTTCAGAATTGCACCTGAGGATAACCCCATGCTGGTTAAGTGGGTTCCAGTCATGTGGAAAATGACGAAAGCAATGAGGAAGGCATTGCGGAGCAAGAGGAGCTCGCTTTACTGTAAATCTGCACAAATTCTTGCTTCTTTGAGCTGGAATTTAAGTAATTGAACAAATCAATCTTAGACAATGCCTTTGGCGTTCCTCCTTGGATAATATTTCCTGAATTCTGGTGCCATAGAGGATCATTGATTGCTGGTAACCTGAGGTGTTCAGCAATAATATTAAACCTAGCTTGTGTGATCGAGCCCAAGTTTGGTCCTGAGTCAAAATCTAACTTAAAGATCTACGATCGAGTAAAGAAATGCACAACAATTCCTCACACATTCACTTCTACCAAGATATTCATGATGTGGAGGAGCCGGTGTTGGACTGTGGTATACAAGTTAAAAATCACGCAACTTCAGGGAATATAACCTGGTGTTGTGGGATTCTTTACAGGATATTCATGTAACTACGGAATTCCGACACCTGAAATCCAATGTTTCTTTCTTCAAAATTTGACATGTTTTTCTGACAAATTACGTGGAAGGATATATCACGAAATCAGGACATTCTACCTGACCAAGAGGGAGAGAAAATGAGGACTGCAAATGCTGGGGGTCAGAGTCGAAGTGTGTGGTGCATCATCACATTCCTGATGAACAGCTTATGCCCACAGCGTCGACTCTCGTGCTCCTCAGATGCTGCCTGACCTGCTGTGCTTTTCCAATGCCACACTCTTCAACTCCTTCCACCTGACCAGCTTATTCTAAGAGTCTAGATTAGAGTGGTGCTGGAAAAGCACAGCAGGTCAGGCAGCATCCGAGGACCAGGAAAATCGACTTTTCAGGCAAAAGCCCTTCATCAGGAATCCTATTTTTTACCCAGCCTATTCTAAGTCGATGCTCCAATCCAGCACCCTCCCATCTTTCTTCACCCAGCTCTATCCGTTCCCTCACCCTCCTCACCTATTCAACTTTCCTCTATTGCCTTTGAAGGCACCTCAGCTCAGCTACTGGCTGCACTAGTGAGCACCACATTCCTGTCGCTCTTGAGGTAAAAGCTAAAGTATCTTCTGAATCCCCTGTTTGGTTCCTTGGTGACTACCTCCTATCGATGGCACCTAATTTTACTGTTTCTCTGAAGTTGAACCACAGTCTGTGTTCATTCTATCCAATCCTTTCATAATTTTAAAGGTCACTATTAGGTCAGCCCTCAATTCTTTCCTCTCAAGAGAAAAGACGTTTTATCTATTCAACCTTTCCTGCTCACCCGAACCTCACAAACTTGGGCTCAGCTTTTCAAATTTTATTTTCTAACCACACCTCTCTATCCTTTAGAATATGGCAACTCAAATCAGTGCTAGCATAACCTAGACATGGTTTATTACAAGTTCAACATAGTTTCTCTACTTTTTCTATGGAATGCCTCCAGAATGCAACTTTTAGTGACCTGTTGATTTATATTCACCGGTCCCTTTGTTTATCAATCCCATTTAGATTATTACTATTTTCCAAATAATATGTATCTTCAGACGAGATCGATGAGGCACGTGTGGTTAAAGATGTATATATCAACTTGTATCACAGAACTGTAAGGAAAATAAAACTCTATGCAATGAATGGGGCTGCCTGACTAAGGAACAGAAAGCACTACTGATAAACAGTTGTCTTAATGATCAGCAGAAATGGTGGTGTTCCCCGAGGGTCAGTTTTGGGGCCATTGCATTTTTAGATAGATCACAAGATCATAGTAGGCTATTCAGCCCATTGAGTTTACTCCATCGTTCAGTAAGATTATAGCTGACTTGAGATTCCTCAACTCCACATTCCTGCCTTTTCTCCATAAGTCTTGGCTCCTTTACTGATTAAAAATCTGTCTATCTCAGTCTTGACTACATGTAATGACCCAACGTCATTGTTGTCAAGAATTCCACAGAGTCATTACCCACAGAGAGAAGAAATTCTTGCTCGTCTATGTCTTAAATGGGTCGCCCCTTATTCTGAGATTGTGTCATGTGGTTCTCGACTCTCCCACAAGGGAAAACCACCTTTTCTAATCTGCCCCATCAAGTCCCCAGAAGAATCTTAAATAAAAACTGAAAGAACTGTGGATGCTGTAAATCAGAAACAAAAACAGAAGTTGCTGGAAAAGCTCAGCAGGTCTGGCAGCAGCTGTGCAGAGAAATCAGACGTAGCATTTCGGATCCAGTGACCCTTGCTCAGAACAGTTCTGAACGGTTTACTGAAGAAACTATACCCTTACAATTGGCAGAGCTTTTGCTAGGGAAGGTGAGGAGAAATTGGTCTCCTTCCTATTGGAAGGATGTTGTGAAACTTGAAAGGGTTCAGAAAAGATTGACAAGGATGTTGCCAGGGTTGGAGGGTTTGAGCTACACAGAGAGGCTAAATAGGCCAGGGCTGTTTTCCCTGAAGCGTTGGAGGCTAAGGGGTGACCTTACAGAGGTCTATAAAATCATGAGGGGCATGGATAGGATAAATAGACAAAGTCTCTTCCCTGGGGTGGGGAAGTCCAGAACGAGAGGGCATAGGTTTAAGGTGAGAGGGGAAAGATATAAAAGGGACCTAAGGGGCAACTTCTTCACACACAAGGTAGTGTGTGCATGGAATGAGCTGCCAGAGGAAGTGGTGGAGCTGGAAAAGCACAGCAGGTCAGGCAGCATCAAAGGAACAGGAGAATTGACATTTCGGGCATGAGCCCTTCTTCAGGATTCCTGAAGAAGGGCTTCTGCCCGAAACGCCAATTCTCCTGTTCCTTTGATGCTGCCTGACCTGCTGCACTTTTCCAGCAACACATTTTTAAGCTCTGATCTCCAGCATCTGCAGTCCGCACTTTCTCCTAGAGGAAGTGGTGGAGGCTGGTATAATTGTAACACTTAAAAGGCATCTGGGTGAGCATATGAATAGGAAGGGTTTAGAGGGATATGGGCCAAGTGCTGGCAAATGGGGCTGGATTAGATTAGGATATTTGGTCGGCATGGACGGGTTGGACCCAAAGACTCTGTTTCCATGCTGAACATCATCCAAGACTCTTTGTAAAGTGGCAGAATTTTAAAGAGAATATGGATGCAAAGGCATCGGGACATGTATGCAAAAGTCTTTGAAGGTGGCTGGGTAAATGGGGAAGGTTGGTCAAACATCATTCAGAATTTAAAGGCAGGGTGGGCTTGTAACTACCCTGATGCTCAGGACTGTGGGGCAAACCTGATGGAGATTAGACTGAGGGAAATCTCCGCAGGTCAGGCAGCATCCAAGAATCAGGAAAATCAATGTTTCGGGCTGGAGCCCTTCATCAGGAGTGAGCTCATTCGAATGCTGCCTGACCTGCTGTGGTTTTCCAGAAACACACGCTCAACTTTGATCTCCAGCATCTGCAGTTCTCGCCGTCTCTTGGGGGAACTCTCCATCAGTTTGCAACCCCCCCCCCAGCCTTGATTGACAGACTCAGCTTCCAATCAGAGAAGGTTGCTGGCTTGTAGGCACGCCAACCAGTGATGGAGGGAGTCTGATCTGATTTTAAGATTTGACTCTATTGCCACATGTACTCATGTACAGGAGTACAGTGAACAGTTTCAATGTCAACATACATGGCGCAAAGTACCGAGGTACAACAACTTAAGAGCAAAATAGAAAGAAGTAAGGAACAAAGTTAAACGTTAAACAATGCAGTCCTTCTTATTAATGGGTCGTTCTGCAGTCTTTAGTCATGCTGGGACTGCAGTTCCTACAGGAGCTTGACCTCCTACGCTTTGGCACGCTTTCCCAGCACTGTCTCGATCTTCCCTCCTCTCGACATGCCAAACAGGGGACTAGGCATTGAGGTACTCGCTGAGGGGCCCAGGTCAGACCCCTCTGCTATTGCCTTGTGTTGTACATCCAGCCGACTGACAAATCCAGTGAGCCTAGTACCACCGCTGCCTCTCTCCGGACTGTAAGGTAGTAGAGAGAAAGTCTTAGTTATTCTAAATCTGAGTAACTAATAAATAAATGAGAAAGGAAGAGAAAAAGAAAAGCGGGCACAGTGGGCGAGCCTACTCCACCGCCAACTTGCAGAGATACTGACCAACTTGGGTCCACGCTAGGCCTAGTCGCCAACTGTCTCAGGTCAGCCCTCTGGGGAGGTCACTGGTTATGTTTGAGGAACCGGGGACAGGAGCCAAGCTATCCTGGGTCTCAGCTAAAAGCCCAGAGTGCAGGATGCTGAATCCTGGAGGTAATGAGGAATCAGTGACTGGAGGTCTGATGGATAGATGGCCAGAGGCCAGGTTGGGAGACGCTGGATAAGGAGGTACAGGGGAAGGGTATAAGACACTTATTAGACCTCACCTGGAATATTGGGTACCACACATTATGGGGAGGATGTGAATGCACTGGACAGATTGCTTACAAGAATGGTTCCAGGGATGAGAAACTTCAGTTATGATGACCTTGGGAAAAAGTTGAAGTATTCTCCTTGGAGGGAAGAAGGCAACGAGGAGACCTGATGAAGGTTTTCAAAATCAGGCTGGATGGAATAATTAGGGAGAAACTGTTCCAGCTCATAAAAGGAACAAGTCATGGATTTAAAGTGATCTGCAAAAGAAGGGACAGTGAAGGGAGGACAACCTTTCTCATGAAGTGATTGGTCAGTGCCTGATGTCAGGTAGAGATAGGTTCAACTGAGGTATTCAAGAGGGCAGTTAATGAGGATTTGGGCAAAAGATACGTATAATGGCATGGGGGCAAGGCAGGGAGTGGGCACTTGGTCATGATGCCCATCCATTCATTCAACCAGCTGGGACAAGCACAGTGGGCCAAGTGACATCCACAAATCAAAGTGAAGAGGAAAATAAAGAGGAGTGGAAAGAATGAGGGGAGGGTAAAAGTAAGGAAGAATGATAAAAGGAGAAGAAGCAAAGAAAGAAATTGCATTTGCATAGTGCCTTTTATAACATTAGGTTGTGCCAAAGTGTTTTACAACAAGTCCTTTTGAAGTGCAATGGGCTGAGCCATGTCCGACAAATAGCATTGTGATGCCAAACAAACGATCCGGTTTACTGATTGTTGTCTGAGGGAACACATACCTAACCAGAGGAAAGGGGAGCTCTCCACTGCACCTCTCTGGAAGTAGGAAGGGAATTTAAATGTCCACGTCAGACAGCAGGAGATGGGGAAGGGTGGGGGACGATAGTGGGTTTCGATATTTTTGTCTCGATGAAACGGTGGGTGAACTACTTGAACTCCTTTGAAGCGCTCACTGCACTTTCGCCTGGACGGACGCAACATAAAACTCTAAAACCATCAAAGTACTTTCAAACTGCTTTTCAGCACTGGATGAGCAAGTTCTGAAAGTTCTGAAAGGCAGTGACTCTGCTGTGTTGAGGAGGAACTGCTGCTACCATCGCTTCAAAGGAACTAAAGGAATGGTCGATAGGAATAAACTGCACACAGAAAGAAGGGAGATTAGGGTTTCTAGTGAATCATTGCAGGGAGAAAATTCAGTAGGTTTGAGAACACTGCCAATTGGTCTAGCTTTTTGGCTTTTGAGATGTAAATGGCCTCACTGCTAAGGTCAGGACCTTTCAGTTCAGGAGTATGTAAAAAATAGCTGGCAACAATTCTAGGGTTTCTGGCATACGTATTTGAGTCAGACTGCCTATATAACATATGAATTTCTTATCATGTCATGCGTCAAATGATGATTTTTGGATTGTTTTAATTATATAATCATTGATATGGACGTAGTAACCACCAGGGCCAGGAATCTTCCTTGAAATAGAGACATATTAAACAGATCAAGTTGGGCAAACCCCTACCAGGCCCACTTGCAGCCATTCATTTCTAAATAGTTAATGTCCGCCTAACTTAGTTTGAATAGGCATCATCGTCAAAGATTCCAAGACTTCACACACAAACGTAACCATAAACATAACTGTAATTATTAAAGCTTTATTTTGAAACAACATATTATATGCACTTTTTTACAATTATAAAATGATTTGAAAGCATTAAATGAATTGGATTCTGAACCTTGTTTGCAACAGTGAAATGAAGAGCAAAGTAAAAATAAACCAAAATCTTTCCTTTAATGCTGTAGTTGAACCAACACGTACAAAATGGTAAAATTCATCACACTTAAAAAACAGAAAGAAAACAACCCCACCCCCTCCCCCCACCCCAGCGATCCATCTTTACATTCACTTGTGTGGAGTGACGATTGATGTTGAAAGATGTCATTACTTGGTTCACACAGGACAGGTCTGATGTGTGATACCTTGTGGTACCCTAAATGGTGATACACGCAATGGTGCAGTGTACTGATTCGAAAAGTGTGGTGTTGGATAAGTACAGCCAGTCAGGCAGCATCCGAGGAGCAGGAAAGTGATGTTTTGAGCATTCCGATGAAGAGTTTATTCTTGAAGCGTTGACTCTCCTGATCCTCAGATGCTGCCTGACCAGCTGTCCATTTCCAGCACCACACTCTCAGCTCTGATCTCCAGTATCTGCCGTGCTCACTTTCTCCCTGCAGTGTACTGATGCATTGAGCAATGCCACTGTATGAGAGAAGTATACATGGGAGACTGAGTGAATGTCAACTGCTGAGGGCAGGGTTAGAGAAGAAAGCTCTGTGGCCATGGCCCCACATCTTTCTGCAGAGTAGAAAAACTGGAACAGCTTAAAAATAGCCCTTTATTGAAGAAAAAAAGGCGAAGGCAGTCGGATTTCATAATCCTATTTCAAAATGAATCTTGAAGAAGGTGTGGGACATTATAAAGTGATGTATTCTAGCTTCAACTGCCTTTGTGAGAAATTCAAAACTGATCTTGAACCTCTGACATTTCCCACATTCAAATCACAGAAAGGCATCAATATTTACAGCAAAGAAGGAGGCCATTTGGCCCACTGTGTCTACTCTGGCCATCCTGCCTAGACCCAGCACTAAATCAAGGCCCTCCAAGTCAACAGTATAGGCTTCGCTCCCCAGCATTGTTAAAAGAATTGAACAGAAATCAGAAAACTACACTCGCCACAACACAATTGATTTTGTGGCAGGAGCACTACTCTGAGGCAATCCCATCATGGACTAACCTTTTAAATGTCATAGGAGTTCAGCACTCTTCATCTGCACTTGATACAATGAGCGCCCATCTCTACATTACCCAGTCCATTTAATCTTTTATGAAGCACTTTGTGAAAAGTTGGGAACTGTGAAAGAACTGATAGATTTAAGGGCCCACATATCAAAAGCTGGCAGGCCAATACAAAATGTCATTATAAATCATTACAGAATGATCTAAAGTGAGTTAGATTAGGTTCTGATTAAATGCCACATCAGTTCTGGGCACAACACCTCAGGAAGAATATACTGGCATTGGATGGCATGTACTGAAGAATCTCCAAAGTGATACTCAGGTAAAGGAGTTAAATTAAATGGGCAGCTGTGTAGTGCTAGAGCATGTGGTGATTTACCTGTAATTTTTAAGGAAGCTAGATGGTTCAACAGGGTCAAGAGTAGCTGTTCCCTCTGGTAGGACAGACCAGAACCTTAGAGTTGGTCATTCAGGGATGAAATCAGAAAATACAAAAGGTAATCTCTCCCCCAATAAACTGACAATTTAACACTGCAATTGATAGATTTTTGTTGGGCGAAAGCTTTAAGGGTTAATGAGTCGAGGTCGTAGATGAATATCAGGTGAAGGGTCTAAAGAATGGTGCTCACCAACCCTGAAGCAAAATAGTTTGATAGTACATACAATTTGCCTCACATGAAAAATAATCACACATAAGACGCTCAAAGGCTATTCACATTCATTGAACTGTACTTCAGCTTAAGTTGGAAGGAATGAAAATTGGAAATAAACATTACAATTGCATGCAGTATACATTTTAATTGCTAGGTAACTTTTTTAATGATACATAGATTTCTTAAATTTCAAATACTATCCTGTTTTAGAAATTTCTCAAAGGTATGCAAGAAAAACAAATGGTCAAAGTTTCATCAAACGTTTAACTTCCCTGTGTCAGATGACTTGAAGTTCAAACGTTGTTGGTGTGTTCAGAGGTCATTTGGATATTACAAGTATGACTTAAAGCTTATATAGTCCAAAGAAAGTCATTAACTCATTAGTACTAACCATTCTTGGATGGGACACACTGACAAACAGCTGTACCCCTTGACTCAGATGAAATATTCCAGCCTGAAAGGTATTTTTCGCCCACGGTCCAGTGCCACTGCAATAGTTTAGCATGGTGTTTTCCATCAAGCTCATATCATTCTGATAATTAACATTACGCTGGATTACAGATTGAGTCAGTGTGGCGGTCTCACATTGCATTCCACGGAAATAGATTTTTGTGTAAATAAAGTATTTTCCAGTTTCGTTGATGATGAGCGCTCCATCCTTGTATAGAATCCCATCTGTGAATGCATGGCCCAGAGACGACTCCCACATCAATCTTTTGGAATGATTAGATGATGCTTTTCCTGCAATTCAAAGTGAGTAAAATATATTATCTAACAAGCCCACCAATCTGGTTTAGACTTATATACCTCTATATTATGGTCAACAAGCTGAAACAACTGTTCAGAATTTCAAGACATTAGCACGTTAATGTTGCATGCATAACAAAATCGCCATTTCCTTTCTCTTTCTCTTTTTTTCTACCTTGTTGTTACGTCTTTACTTCACCATATTCTGTGATTTTGCATATCTATCTATATTTTATTTATTTTTCCTTCAATACATTTATTTCCTCTTTATTACTTCCCAATAACTGGTTTCCTTTTTCACTTGTACATCAGCATGAAAGACACAAGATTATTCACAGACCTGTTAGGTGAGCAGCCATTTTAACCCCTTGCTTTGGCTTGGTCATGTTCTCAGCTCCTAAAACATAATGAAATTCAGATCATGACAATCGGTCTCACAGACTGTCTCAGAAATCCCCAAAAAGAAATAAAGGCATGATTTGCACACTTACCATAACACTTCATTCACAGAAAAAAAAACTCTGTACTTACCAATTTGCTTCTGAGCTGTAGTTTGTGGATTTACATCGATCATCTGTAAATATTACAAGTGTTTAGCACAATTGGTTCTTTTTCTTTCTTTGATATCTATGTTTTAATTTTCTCTCGATAGTCCATAAACTGGTAACTTACCTGTTTCACTTGCTCGACCTCTTGTTGAAGTTGGTGTAAGTAACATATACCAAACAGTAGGCCAGCCAGAATGAGAAAAAACATGATGACAGTCACAATGTGGCAGACTTTCAGCCAGCCCAGTTTCTTATCGAGTCTGTATTCTGGAAGGGTCGCAGGCCATGCAGCTGATGGCTGGCATGGAGGACGGTTCTCTCTATCAGTTATTTGCATGGAATAAATGTTCCTTCGCTCCATAATCTAAAGGAAATGATCTTGACAGCAGATACAAGGTGTTCTGCTTGCTATAGACGCTGGCTCTTGCTCTGCTGGTGAGAAAACTGCTAACCTGTGTATTGTTTAACAGTGGTCTGATTGTTTCCTTATTTTCTTTCTATAGATAGATGACCTTTTGTAAAACAGAGACCACGTGGGCCAAGTTTGTTTGAAGTGTACTTAGACTCAAGCCCGCATCCCCTTCCTTCAATGCAAACAGTTGCACAAGACAAAAATGATAACCACATATTGCACATTACAGTAATGCTGCTACCCACTGCAAATTAATACAACATCTTCTGTTCATTCACTTGCTTAATGTGTTTTGTATACATCTGTCTGGCTTTTTTAATTCAATGCCCATTTTTAATTTGTTTGTAGTTATAAGAAAAAGATTTCATGGAGCGCTTCATTTTTATTTGAATTTCCTTTAACAGGATTTAGTTCTACGGTGCTTTTTGTTTTTATTCTATATCGTACGTGGGGTAAAAAGGAAATGAAAGAGAAGACCAGACTCTTATTTTAAACTCTGAAATGCCCTATGTTGTTTACTAACCAATTCCAATTCAGGAAGGTGACCAAAATGACCAAATAATGATGTAAGGTATAATGCAGAGATTGAAAAATTAATTAATTTAATTTCAGTGAGTAAAGTGGAATAACTACCCAAAGAGAATGGGAGAACAAGTTGAAAATAATGATGACAATAAAGGTAGCTTTAATGTCAAAAATGTCAATGATAAGGCCCCAAGTTGGAAAGTGCCAGGTTACCGCATTAATGTTTCTAGTTAAGAAGAACCTTTCAGTTTCAAATTTAGCTTTAACTTGGTGATGATTGCTGGAAGGAGAAAACCTCAAGTTCTACCACCCTTTCTGTGCGGAATGGTTTGCTACCTTCTCCCCTGAATATTTTTAGGCCATGACCCCCCTCATCCGATGTTGTCCAACCAGTGGAAGTAGTTTCTCTAATTATCATCAGCTTGTATAAATATCTTGAAAGTGGTCAATAAAATCATCCATTAACTTGATAAATTCGCATGGAATTTGTGGATGACAAATCTCCACGGAACTCCTGTCAATTAAGACCAATACATCTTTCACATGATGTGGTGCCCAAGTCAGTTTGCAGTACGTTGTACTTACAGTACAGTGGCTGAGGTCACTATACAGGTCCTGCCCTCTTGACCTCACCCCTCACCTGAGCCATAGTGACCCTCAGGTTAAACCACAGCTGCAAATGTGTTGCTGGTCAAAGCACAGCAGGCCAGGCAGCATCTCAGGAATAGAGAATTCGACGTTTCGAGCATAAGCCCTTCATCAGGAATAAGGATTTTTACTCAGGTTAAACCACCACCAGTCATCTCACTCCCTCTCTCTGCCTCATGAGAAAGTAGCGCTGTGGTCCTCTATGGATAGAGCAACTTTACATTTCTTTAGTTTTGTAGCATAAATTCTACTTTTTTGTCTCTGAATCTTCCAGACATAAGGACCAGAATGTTAATAGCCATTTTGACTCCTTCTGAACCTGTCCCATGACTTTTCAATCATCTATGTATATGGATTTTCCACATCGCTTTGAACTTTAAGTTTTTCTAAGTTATTCACAACTTAAAAAATACTCTGCTCTTACACCCAAACTGCAGAGTCTCACACTCACTTCAATTAATGCTCACTTGCCACAATTTCGCACCTATACTTAATCTATTCAAGCCTCTTTTTTTTTATGCTTTCACCTAATCAGAGTCATAGAGATGTACAGCACGGAAATAGACCCTTTGATCCAACTCGTCCATGCTGACAAGATAGCCTAAATTAATCTAGTCCCATTTGCCAGCACTTGGTCCATAACCCTCTAAACCCTTCCTATTCATGTACTCATCCAGATACTTTTAAGTACTGTAATTGTACCAGCTTCCACCACTTCCTCTGGCAGCTCATTCCATACACGCACCACCATCTGCATGGAAACGTTGCCCCTTAGGTCCCTTTTAAATCTTTCCCCTCTCAACCTAAACCTATGCCCTCTAGTTCTGGACTCCCCCACCCCAGGGAAAAGACTTTGTCTATTTATCCTATCCATGCCCCTCATGATTTTATAAACCTCTATAAAGTCACCCCTCAGCCTCTGACACTCCAGGGAAAACAGCCTTAGCCTACTCAACCTTTCTCTATAGCTTAAATCCTCCAACCCTGGCAACATCCTTGTAAATCTTTTCTGAACCCTTTCAAGCTTCACGACATCCTTCCTAAGGCAAGGAGACCCGAAGTGCACACAGTATTCTAATAGTGGCCTAACCAATGTCCTGCACAGCCACAACATGACTTTCCAACTCCTATACTCAATGCACTGACAATAAAGGAAAGCATACTAACCACCTTCTTCACTATCCTATCAAACTATGGCTCCACTTTCAAGGAGCTATGAACCTGCACTCCAAGGTTTCTTTGTTCAGCAGCTTCTACCATTGAGTGTAGAAGTTCAGCTCTGATTTACCTTTCCAAAATGCAGCACCTCACATTTATTTATCTTAAACTCCATCTGCCACTCCTCGGCCCATTGGCCCTTCTGATCAAGATCCTATTGTACTCTGAGGTAACCTTTTTTGCTGTCCACTACACTTCCAATTTTGGTGTCAAAAGTACAACTGTACTTAATGCCTCTTTATGGTTTTTAATGTTTTCACCTATTTAGAGTCATAGAGACGTACAGTCTTTTGGTCCTTTCGGTCCAACTCGTCCATGCTCACCAGATATCCTAAATTAATCCAGTTCCATTTGCCAGCACTTGACTCATATCCTTCCCTATTCATATGCCCATCCAGATGTTTTTTAAATTGTTTAACTTACCTGCGACTCTACTTTCAAGAGCTATGAACCTGCACTCCAAGGTCTCTTAGTTCAGCAACACTCCCTAGGACCTTACCATTAAGTGTATAAGTCCTGCAAAGATTTGTTTTCCTAAAATGCAGTGCCTCACATTTATCTAAATTAAACCCCATCTACCACCCATTGGCCCCTCTGATCAAGATCCCATTGTAATCTGAGGTAACCTTCTTCGCTGTCCGCTACACCTCCAATTTTGGTGTCATCTGTAAACTTACTAACTGTACTTCCTATCCAATGCTGGGATAAAGCACAGAATGGAAGCTGAGAGAGTGGGAGCTGGGAACATATAGTGAGAGTGGAATTTGGGATGAAGTGAAAGCAGGATCAGGCATAAAGCATTGAGAGTGGGAGACAGGATCTATGTGTGAGACTGGGAGCAAGAATAAATTAGAAGACAGTGGAAATTGGGATAAACTGTGATTGGGTAGGAGTAGGACTGGGAACTGGGATAAAGCAGAAGTCGTGAAACTACTACAAGGCAGTATCTAAAAACAGGAAGGTCACATGAAGGTGCTCCGGGGGGCTGAGGTACAGAAACTTCAATCGGAGCTGCTAGGGTGATGAAAGGCAGGCGACATTTGCTGCAGATACGGGAATCTGGGACCCTCTCACTGTTGATAAACCTACATGTAGCATCATCTCAGCATGTGGCCTGTCCTGCACCTCTAGTCTCTCAAACTAACTTAATCGTTTACAGCTTGCATTAATTGGATACAATGATTATGTTCAACAAACACATTACTGACTGGTTACTGCCATGAACCTGAGCTTTCATATGGGATATGACTGTGTTCTGAATCGAACCAACTAGAGATTCCACCCCTTCAACAGGCACAGAGAGTCGCTAACTAGAACTTGCCATTGTCTTGAAATCCAGGTGAGTGGGTGCTGTCTGTAATGTGACTGCCTGATATTTAATTCTCTCGTCAGGTAGTTGAACGATGCTTAACACCATTCCCCGAGGGTCAGACACATCAAGACCCCATTCACATCCAGCATGCTCTCCTTTGCAGCTTACACGTGTGAGATGACAAGACTCCTACTTACAAGTCTCTCCCTCTCCCTTATGTTCTGTGCTCCTCTCCCCTTCAAGGAGGGAATATTGAGACATATGAGTGAAAATAATTGGATGGGTGGAATGGATTGCTGGAGGTTGTTTATTGAAAGAGACTTTGACGGAGAGGGGTGACATTATCTAAAATATGAAGGCAAGTATCGGTGGTGGCACAGCAACTAGGATGGCCCAGTGGTTAGCACTGCTGCCTCACAGCACCAGGGACCCAGGTTCGATTCCACTCTCTGCTGACTGTCTGTGTGGAGTTTGCACATTCTTTCTGTGTTGCCTGGGTTTCCTCTGGATGCTCTGGTTTCCTCCCACGGTCCAAAGATGTGCTGGTCAGGGTGGATTAGCCATGATTAATGGTCCCATAGTGTCCAGGAATGTACAGGTTAGGTGGATTAGTCATGGGAAATGCAAGATTAGAGTTAGGTTAGGGAGGCAGGATGCTCTTCAGAGGGTTGGTGTGGACTCGATTGACTGAATGGCCTGCTTCCACACTGCAGGGATTCTAGAATGGTTAGATGGGAATGTAAGGAAATGCATAAACAGAGAGGGGCGCTAGTACCTCTAAGGTGTATGACCTTGAGGAGTAGGTTTCAAAAGCAGTAAGAGGGGAAGTGTTGTGACACAAACAAAGATGGTGTGGTTTCCCTGGCTATGGGGTAACAAGGGTTCACTGTCTCAGGATATGGGGTGAACCACTTGGTGCTCAGAGGAGGAGAAACATTTTTCACTCAGAGGCTGGTGAACCTGTGGGATTCTGTACCACTGTGAAGGCCAAATCACTGACTATGCTACTGAAAGAAACAGATCATTTCAATTATTAGATAATAATAGTATGACATCCTAGAGGCTGGGGAGTGTAGGGGAGAGAGTGGGAGAATGGTAATGAGAGAGAGAATCAGCCATGATCATGTTGAAGAGCAAAGAGGACCCATTGGGGTAAGTGACTGCCTCCTGCTTCTACTTTGTATGCCACTGCATTAAATGTCAGGATATAGTTGAAATTATCAACCTGCTCACCTGTTCTGTCCAACACAGATGCTCAAACCACTTTAGGCACCAAATCCATGGCCTGACTTCCTTTGTTTCTCCAAGACATTCCTTTCTTCCAGTATAAGGGAGAGTTTGTCCCTACAAGACCCTGAGAGGTCATTACAGCAAGGGGCCATATTTGAATAACTGAGCTCCAATCCACTAATTCTATCCATTCTCTCCAATTCCAAAATCCATCGAATGTCATGGTGAGGATGGTTTGATCAATTCAATCATCATCACATCACCTCACGTCAATTGCGAAGGACCTCTGGAAATAAGATGTTAATACAATGGCTATGACAAAGAGACAGTTAAATTACACTTATTCCAGGCTTCCTGTGCAGTCTCAGACCATAACTGTACGGCTCCCTAAGGCAACAAGAGCCTAAAATCCAAATCAAACAGCCAAAACAGAGACCATTAATATAATAGAGTCATGAAGCATTCTGACAGGGAATTCAGGAGAAAGCTGTTTACCCAGAGGGCAGTAGGAATGTGGGATTCACTACAGTGTGGAGCGTCCCATTCTTTGCCACCCTATGCTGCATCATAAGACACTGTTGAAACTGTAGTCCCTTTACAATTGAATATTGCTCGCATTTACTGTGTAGCACAGGATCTCATTTAACTGTTGTTACACCAGGATCTAGCTTTCCACATTTTAAGCATGTGACGACAGAAGGAAAGGTCTCAAGAATCATCAGGATCACCGAGGTCATTGTACTCTATTGAACTGATTCCAATAATTCATTCAGCTACATCGATAGCCTCAGGCGAGATGCCGGAAGAGTGGATGTTAGCTAATGTGGTGCCACTATTTGAGAAAAGCCAGGGCACTATAGATCGGTGAGCCTGACATCAGGGTGGACAAATTGCTGAAGGGAATCCTGAGGCACATGATTTACATATGTATTTGGATAGGATAGGCAAGTACTGATTAGGGACAGTCAGCGTGACTTTGTGCATAGGAAATCTTGTCTTATGAACTTGATTGAGTTTTTTGAAGAAGTAACAAAGAGGATTGATGGGGGCAGAGCAGTAGACATGATCTATACAGACTTCAGTAAGGCATTCGAACTGGTTCCACATGGTAGAACTCTTAGCAAGGTTAGATCACATGGAATACAGGGAGAACTAACCATTGGGATACAGAACTGGCTCAGAGGTAGAAGACAAAAGGTGGTGGTAAGGGCTGCTTTTCAGATTGGAGGCCTGTGACCAATGGTGGGTCATCAGGATCAATGCTGAATTCAGTGCTTTTTGTCATTTATATAAATGATTTGGATGTGAACATAGGAGGTATAGTTAGTAAGTTTGCAGATGACACCAAAATTGGAGATGTAGTGGACAGAGAAGAAGGTTACATCAGATTACAACGGGATCTTGATCAGATGTGCCAATGGACCGAAGAGTGGCAGATGGAATTTAATTTAGATAAATGTGAGGTGCTGCATTTTGGAAAGGCAAATCAGGGCAGGACTTATACACTTAGTGGTAAGGTCCTGGGGATTGTTGCTGAACAAAGAGACCTTGGAGTGCAGGTTCATAGTTCCTTGAAAGTGGAGCCGTAGATTGATAGAACAGTGAAGAAGGTGTTTAGTATGTTTGCCTTTATTGGTCAGTATGTTGAGTATAGGAATTGTGACGTCATATTGCGCTGTACAGGATTTTGGTCAGGCCCACTATTCGAAAACTGTATGCAATTCTGGTCTCCCTACTATGGGATGGCTGTTGTGAAACTTGAAAGGATTCAGAAAAGATTTACAAGGATGTTGCCAGGGTTGAAGGGTTTAAGTTATAGGGAGAAGATGAATAGGGGCTGGTGCTGTTTTCCCTGGAGTGTCAGTGACTGAGGGCTGACCTCAGAGAGGTTTATAAAATCATGAGGCACATGGATTGGATAAATTATGGTGGCTCAGTTGTTAGCACTGCTGCCTCACAATACCAGGGTCTCAGGTTCAATTCCAGCCTTGGGTAACTGTCTGTGTGGAGTTTGCACATTCTCCCCGTGTCTGCGTGGGTTTCCTCCCACAGTCCAAAGATGTGCAGGTCTGCTGATTTGGCCATGCTAAGCTGTTAGGTGCATTAGTCAGAGGGGGCTTGGTTACTCTTCGGAGGGTCTGTGTGGACTTGTTGTGCCAAAGGGCCTGTTTCCACACTGTAGGGAATCTAATCAAGGTTTTTTTCCCCCAGTGTGGGCAAGTCCAGGACTAGAGGGCATAGGTTTAGGGTGAGAGGGGAAAGATATAAAAGGGACCTGAGAGGCAACTTTTTCACACAGAGGGTGGTGTGTGTATGGAATGAGCTGCCAGAGGAAGTTGTAGAGGCTGGTATATGAATAAGAAGGGGACAAGGGTGTGGTGCTGGAAAAGCACATTCAGGTCAGGCAGCATCTGAAGAGGAGGAGAATCGATGTTCCAGGCATAAGCCCTTCATCAGGAATGAGGCCTGTGGACCGGGGGCCTGAGAGATAAATGGGAGGGGGGATGGGGCTAGGGGTAAAGTAGATGAGAATGCGATAGGTAGATGAGGGTGGGGAAGAAGGTGATAGGTCGGAGAGAAGAGTGGAGCAGATGAATGGGAAAGGTGATGGACAGGTCAAGAGGGCGGTGCCGAGTTGTAGGCTTGGGACTGGGATAAGGGGAAATGAGGAAACTGGTAAAATCCATATTAATCCCGTGTGGTTGCAGGGTCCAAGGTGGACGATGAGGCGATCTCCAAACCCTAACCACCTACACCTGGAGGAGGAACACCTCACCTTCCACCTTGGGATCCTGCAACAACATGGGATTAATGTGGATTTCACCAGTTTCCTCATTTCCCCTCCCCCTACTTTATCCCAGTCCCAAACCTGCAACTTGGCACTGTCCTCTTGACCTGTCCATCATCTTTCCCATCTATCCGCTCCATCCTCCTCTCCAATCTATCACCTCTCACTCACCTTCCTCTATCTACTGAATTCTCAGCGAACTTCCCCCCAGCCCCACACCCCTCCCATTTATCTTTCAGCCCCTCGGCTCACAAGCCTCATTCCTGAAGAAGGGTTTATGCTTCTCCTGCTCCTTGGATGCTGCCTGACCTGCTGCGCTTTTCCAGCACCACACTCTCGACTCTGATCTCCATCATCTGCAGTCTTCACTTTCTCTTAGCATGAATAGGAAGGGTTTAGAAGGATATGGGCCAAGTGCTGGCAAATGGGACTAGGTTAATTTAGGATTTCTGGTTGGCGGGAATGAGCTAGACTGAAGGGGGTCTGTTTCTGTGCTGTACATCTCTATGACACTATGAGTCTTACAACAAATGTACCCTATCATCAATGTTTGGTTAAATAAGACGGTTTTGTTCTTCAAAAGAACAGTATACTAACCATTGGATGAAGGCGAGCAAGACGGCAATGGTCATCCTGATACTTTGAGCACTCACCCATGACACTAACCAAAAGGTTTCAGAAAGGGGATTGACACAGTTGAGATTGCCAACACTGGAAGTAAGGAATATTAACACAGGTAAGGAGGGAAGTGAGTTAGAAAGGGGGCAGACTAGCTATCACTTACTTGGGAGAAGACCAGAGGTTTGAAGGGAAAACAAATACTGCCACCATCAAGGAGGATGAAACATCAGGGAATAATTCCAGATCACTCTAAACCATCAGGGCCCTACTGCCTCTGCCTCTCCATTCCACAGAATACCCTCAGAATTGGTAAAGACTTCTCAACTGTCACAGGTTTTATATTTCCTTTCTTTGCCTAGTTAACTATTGTACTATATCTAAACTGTCATGTTTTACCAAACTCAATGAGCTGTCTGAAAATTGCTCGCAAATGACTGATTGCCTATGTTAGCTAACTGTGATGACAAACTCCCAAAACCCCAGATCATTCACACCCCAGTCTCTCTTCCCCTCACCTTCAATTCTGAAGGAAAATTTATGAACCAAACGATGTGCCATTCCCCATTTGTCTTTGCCTTAAATCAAAGTGATAACTGGTGCAAAATACCAGGGTGTATTAACTCAGCCCTGCTGACTGTTGTGTAAGGTGCTGAAGGGGTTAATGTTAATATTACATTTACTGCACCCACTTCACTGATGACACAGTTTGTACATGGACACTTGGAGTTCTACTCCAGTTCTTGGAGGGAACAAATGTATTAGCACCAACTCCCCAAGGTCCTAGTCATTATGCCTGACCAAATGTAACTGTACACGTTACTGTCCTGTTATCTAAGAACAGTGCCTCTTTTGTAGATGCATTACCGTGGTGTATGCTCTATCATTAATCACTAGACAATCCCAAGACAAAGCAAAGTCAATGAGGATAGGTGGCAGTGGACCACCTCAAACAATCCATACCTTATATTAATGGTGGTACGGTGGCTCAGTGGTTAGCACTGCAACCTCACAGCGCCAGGAACGCAGGTTCAATACCAGCCTTGGGTAACTGTCTGTGTGGAATTTGCACATTCTCCCCGTGTCAGCGTGGGTTTCCACCGGGTGCTCTGGTTTCATCCCACAGTCCAAAGATGTGCAGGTTGGGTGGATTGGCCATGTTAAATTACCCATAGCGTGAGGTGCATGAGTTAGAGAGAAGTGGGTTACCCTTCAGAGGGTTGGTGTGGACTTGTTGGGCTGAAGGGCCTGTTTCCACACTGTAGGGAATCTAATCTATACACTGTGTGACCAGACCTTGGAAAATGTACTGATTCTCAAACCCCACTACACCCAGGGTCATCACAGAAGTTAAAGATTTGATCAAATTACTCAAAGTTTCCTTATTTATCTGTCTGATAATTTCTGATTAACAGAAAGCAATGACCAGGATACTGTACTTAGCAAGATTATTGACGACAAAGAAATCAATTTTAATTACAGGAAAACAGTGTAGGAATTATTGTTAATTACCTTAATGTGCTGGTGATTTCACTCTGTCAGAGCCCTGATGCTGCTACTCAGTCTCAAAACACAGCTTCATAACAGCTCTGTCGCCTATGGGCTGAAGACAGACCAGTTACACAAAATATCCCAGAGTTTGAAAGGTTCTATGAAAATGCAAGTTCTTCTGGTTATTTTTCCCTCTCTTAATTCATATTTAAATTTAAGATTTCAAGGTTCAAGTCTTCTGAATTCTCCAGAAAAATTTACAAACAATTGATAATAACGGGAGAGACATGATTATTGCAGGAAAGGGTCCTTGTTATTCCCAAATCAGGTTTTACTGTTCGGGTTAAACTCACAGTTGTGTTTCTGAGTAAACTTACTTTAAAGAGAAGGAAAGGATTGTCAGCAGAAAGGTTATGGAAGGGTCCCACACCAAGTGAATTTGAGTAATTACATTTCCGGAGAATCGGAAACAACTAATTTTAGGGCAGATTTGCAGCAGATTGGCACGGTTCTGAAAGGCAGCAAAAGGGGACATGTGGGTGAAATGGGTAAGTACCCATGGAGTTGTGCTTTCCTGGGCTAGCACTTTAAGGCACATTGGGTTGGATTTCTGCATTCGGGTCAAAAGCCCCATATGGGCTGCATTTCCTCAAATCGTAGAATCCCTACAGTTTGGAAGTAGGCCATTCAGCCCGTCAAGTCCACACTGACCCTCCAAAGAGCATTCCACCCAGACTCAACCCCCTAATCTTGTCCCTGCATTTCCCCATGGCGAACCCACCAAGCCTGTACATCTCTGTGCACTATGGGTAATTTTAGTATGGCCAATCCGCCTAACCTGCATATTGTTGGACTGTGGTAGGAGACCAGACGACCCAAGAGAAACCCACGCAGACACGGAGAGAATGTGCAAACTCTACTCAGGCAGTCGCCCGAGGCTGGAATCGAACCCAGGTCCCTGATTCTGTGAAGCAGTGTTAACCACTGAATAAACCCATGGGTTACTGGATCCAATTCTCAATCAATTCCCCATGCAGATAGTAACCATATTATCGCTTGTGAGGGGCGGGGGGGGGATGCCAACATAGGTAAAAGGAACAGAGGACGCTCCAAAATGGAGGTGCTCCCTGAAGAGATTTTCAGAACGTTCACCATGAAAAAAATTAACAGCTATATTTTTGCAAAGCAAATCTTAGCAGGACTTTTACACCTTTAATGGTAAGGTCCTAGAGCGTGTTGCTGAACAAAGAGACCTTTGAATACAGGTTCATAGCTCCTTGAAAGTGGAGTTGCAGGAAGATAAGATAGTGAAGAATGCGTTTGATATGCTTTCCTTAATTGGTTAGAGCACTGAGTCCAGGTGTTGGGAGGTCATGTTGTGTCTGTACAGGACATTGGTTAGGCCACTGTTGGAACACTGCGTGCTATTCTGGTCTCCTTCCTATCAGAAAGATGTTGTGAAACTTGAAAGGGTTCAGAAAAGATTTACAAGGATGTTGCCAGGGTGGGAGGATTTGAGCCAAAGGGAGAGATTGAACAGGCTGGGGCTGTTTTCCCTGGAGCGTCAGAGGCTGAGGACCTGACCTTATAGAGGTTTATAAAATCATGAGGGGCATGGATAGGATAAATAGACAAAGTCTTTTCCATGGGTGAGGGAGTCCAGAACTAGAGGCCATAGGTTTAGGGTGAGAGGGGAAAGATATAAAATAGACCTAAGGGGCAACTTTTTCACAAAGAGGGTGGTACGTGTATGGAATGAGCTGCCAGAGGAAGTGGAGGAGGCTAGTACAATTACAACATTTGAAAGACATCTGGATGGGTATATGAATAGGAAGGGATTGTAGGGATATGGGGTGGGTGCTCGCAGCTGGGAATAGATTGGGTTTGGATATCTGTTCGACGTGGACGGGTTGGACAGAAAGGTCTGTTTTGTGCTGTACTTCTCTATGACTCTCTGACTCTACGACTCTACTCCTCATCATGAAGGATCTGCCCCTTGAGGTGGCCACATTATCAATTGTCTCCCTGTGGTGCACACACCAAGGAGTGGCAATGGCAAGAGTTTGCCACGGACTGGAGATCTGGCACCTCTCCACCTCCTCCCCCTCCACTTTCCCCCAACAGCCAATTCTGAGAATCCTGGGAATGAAGGGCTTATCATATGAGGAGCAGTTGAGGATTCTGGGTCTGTACTTGATGGAGTTTAGAAGGGTGGGGGAGGTGAGGGGGGAATCTCATTGAAACTGACAGAATACTGTGAGGCCTGGATAGAGTGGACAAGATGTTTCCATGAGTAGGAGAGACTAGAACCCAGGGCACAGCCTCAGAGTAAAGGGATTAGATCACTTACAGTGTGGAAACAGGCCCTTCGGCCCAACAAGTCCACACCAACCCACCGAAGCGCAACCCACCCATACCCCTACATTTACCCCTTACCTAACACTACGGGCAATTTAGCATGGCCAATTCACCTGACCCGCAGATCTTTGGACTGTGGGAGGAAACCGGAGCACCCGGAGGAAACCCACGCAGACACGGGGAGAACGTGCAAACTCCACACAGTCAGTCGCCTAAAGATGACTCTTTAGAACTGAGATAAGGAGGAAATGTTTCTTCCAGAGGGCAGTTAATCTGAGGAACTCATTGCTGCAGAAGGCTACAGAAGCTGAGTCATTGAGTACATTTAAGACAGAGATAGATTGTTGAATAGTGCAGGGATCAAGGGTTATAGGGGGAAGGCAGGAGAATGGGGTTGAGAAACATATCAGTCAGGATCGAATGGCAGAGCAGACTCAATGGGCTGAATGGCCTAATTCTGTTGCTAGATCTTAAAATCTTATGGTGTGATGGTTAATCAGGGAGCTGCCTGAAACTACCCAACCATGTTTCAGCCTCTGAGGGGCGTGCTGCCTGCTGGTTGGTAAAATCCAGTCAGTCCACGCACAACATGATTGAGGTGATTGAGGCGACCTGTCATTTGTGCGTGGTCATTCCAAACCACCGTTCCCCTTCCATCACCCCCATTCCACATCCTCCTCCCCCACCATGCCCCACCCTGAGAAAATGACAGCTCGGAGACAGGACCAAGAGCAGAAGACTGGCTGAACCGAGAGAAGCAGGGAACGAGCACACCTCTGCTTCGAACCTTGCCTCCACCGCCATTTGAAAGTTTGCCTTGTGGTTCCGGAAAATTAACTCTTTGAGGGATGCCCCAGAGACACCAAGGATTACACCCAGGGGGGCCATCAAACAAAATAGGAGGAGGGAAAAGAGTGAGAGAGAAAGAGGTTTCAGTCATGGTTTTTAGGAATTTTTGTTTTTGTAAGCAGGGAATAAGGTGGAAAGGTCAAGAGAGTGGACAAGCAGTGAAGACCATTGCTGGAGCAGAGCCAGGAATGGTGGAACTGGATGTGAGGCTAGTGGACATTGTTGGCCCACAGGCCCCAGCATTGTTATGACAGGGCTTCTTTAGGCCACGGACTGAGATTAAGGGAGAACAAGAATGGCCACCATTTCTATTTATTGTTTTCATTGCCTCAAGCCAAGGATAATGTTGTCATTTTTGCGTCCTTAGCCGAGTCACAGAATGATAGAATCTCTACAGAGTGGAAGCAGGCCACTCACACCTATCCAATTCACACCGACCCTCCAAAGAGCATCCCAACCAGACATACCCCGCCCCCATCCCTGTAACCTTGCATTTTCCGTGGCTAATAAACCTAGCCTGTATATCCTGAGGCACTGTGAGCAATTTAGCATGGCCAATTCACCTAACCTGCACACCTTTGGATTGTGGGAGGAAACTGCAGCACCTGGAGGAAACCCACGCAGACACGAGGAGAATGTGCAAACTCCACACAGTCACCCGAGGCTGGAATCGAAGCCAAGTCCCTGGTGCTGTGAGGCAGCAGTGCTAACCACTTAACCACTGAGCCATCATGCCACTACCTCCAGTAGGCTAATGCCAGACACATGGGCATTTGAGGAAAGAAGACTAACATTAACCTGAGGGAAGAGACTTTCTCGAACCAGGACCCAGCTCTGTCTCCTACTGTTCCATCACTTCTCCACAGAAGAGGTTGTACAGTCAGCTTTCAGTTCAGATCTGTTGGATGAAACACTGGCAGGTGGCACAGTTAACAGCTAGTTCCTTCTATGTACCTAACTTCAATTTGTTCCCTTTTCAACAAGTGTCCTTAAAACATTTTTTCTGTCCTCTGGAGATCGGGTGGTACACCTCATGTTGTGAAAAGAGGTTCTGCATCAAAGAGCAAAGATCAAATTATACAATAAATGGCAGATACCTAAAGAGGGTTGGCATAGAGAGGGACCTGGGCACACAGGTCCACAGATCCCTGGAAGTGGCAAAACAGATGGATAAGGTGGTCAAGAAAGTATACGGCACACTTGCTTTCATCAGCCAGGGCACTGAATATAAATGGAGAAAGTGAGATCTGCAGATGCTGGAGATCAGAGCTGAAAATGTGTTGCTGGAAAAGCGCAGCAGGTCAGGCAGCATCCAAGGAACAGGAAATTCGACATTTCGGGCATAAGCCCTTCATCAGGAAGGCTTGATGAAGCCTGATGAAGGGCTTATGCCCGAAACGTCGAATTTCCTGTTCCTTGGATGCTGCCTGACCTGCTGCACTTTTCCAGCAACACATTTTCAGCACTGAATATAAATGTTGACAAGTTATGTAACAGCTGTATAAAACTTTAGTTAGGCCATTTGGAATATTATGTGCAGTTCTGGGTGCCATGCTACCAGGAGAACATAGATGCTTCGGAGAGGGTGCAGAGAAGGTTTACCAGGATGTTGCCTGGTCTGGAAGGAATGAAAACCAACAATGCTGGAGATCACAGCAGGCCAGGGCAGTATCAGTAGAGAGAGAGAGAGAGAGAGCAAGTGAATGTTTCAAGTCTAGATGACTCTTCATCAGACTGGCTTGAATCATGAGGAGAGGTTGAACAAACACGAATTGTTTTCACTGAAAAGACAGAGGCTGAGGGCTAACCTGATAGAGGTCTACAAAATTCTGAGAGGCAGAGATAGGGTGGCTAGTCAGAGGGTTTTTTTCCCCCAGGGTGGAAAGGTCAACTCCAAGAGGGCACAGGTTCAAGGTGAGAGGGGAGGGGGAAATTTAGGGGAGAAATGCCAGGAAAATGTTTCACACAGAGGGTGGGTGCCATGAATACACTGCCAGTGGAGGTGGTGGAAGCTAAAATGTTAACAATGCTTAAGGTATGTCTTGATAAACACATGAATGAGTGATGAACAAAGGGATAGAAACCACAAATAGGCAATAAGTAGCATGTCTAAATAAGAATAAGGAATTGGCACAGGCCTGGTGGGCCGAAGGACCTGCTCCTGTGCTGTATTGTCTTGTTTTGCATTCAGTACCTGATTGTCATTTGACCTGTGGGTGAAGTGGAACTGATTTTACTGAATCAATTGGTTGTGACGCTGGACGAACTGCTTTCAGTGAAGACGTAGAGTTTGTTCACTTGACATCTGAATTGACTAACTACTGTGCAGTGACACAATGCTCTTTTTTTTGGTAAGTAGCCCAAGCCTCACTGCCAAACGTAGAATCCTGGTGTCACCAGTTGTGGTGTAAACCAATGCCTTTGTCCTCTAATGTCAAAGACCCCGACTGTATCACTTCTGGGAGTTTGCACTGGCACCGATGGTCCTGTGCTGGACCTCTAGCTTGATGCTGGCCTTTTGAGAAAGGTAACTGCTGGAGTATGAGAAATGATCAGAGATTTCTGAAATCTCCCCATCAATAAAACTTAGCTTGAGATGTAGCTGTTTGTCCAAGGGACTCTGGTGGAATATTTCAGACTCGCTAATGTTGAGTTGCTTACAGAGCTGAAGGGATTGAAGATGGTCTGAATGTTGTCTGCAGTCATCAGTAATGCCAAAGGGTCACCTTAGACTTGGTTATCAGCACCCTGGAGGTTGAGAACGTCCCATTGAGTCTCAACTCAGTCATGTTGCAGTTGGTCATGAAGATTTCTGTGACCAGGCTGAGATAGGTGGTGAAGAGGATTGGCACAACCTCACAGCTAGCTGATACCCACCTAGATGCGAAAAGGTTCAGTCTCCTTTTTGTCTCTAATGTCAAACCGTGATGTAACATGTTTCAGGAGAAAACAATCTCTGCAGTACATCCCAAAGAGCTTCACAGTTGTTGGAGTCAAAGGCATTTGACAGATCGTGAAAGGCTAAGTAGAGCTCTTTGCTTCTAGGATTTTACACACATCAAAAACATGTTGCTGGATCCACTGGTTGGCCAACAGACAGGTTGGGTTTCTGGTATACGGACCTCATTGGCTAATGGATGGTGGTTCAGGAGGATTCCTGTGACAATCCTCCCCACAGTGGTCAGAAGGAACCTGCTTCTATAGATCCCACAAATTGATGCATTATCCTTCGACGTGAGGGAAATTATGATGGCCTTGCAGAAATCAGCAGGTACCATCTCACTTGACTGAATCCCTGGGATGGGAGGAGTATCTTACAAATGACCGGGCTTGGACTATGTCCACTGGAGTTTAAAACCTATAACATCCTGAAGGAATTTGACCGGGTAGAAACTGAAAGGGTGACACAAAGGGATAATGTTTAAAAGTAAGGAGGCTCCCATTTAAGAGGAAGAAAAGAAGGATTTTTTTTCTCTTTCAGAAAGTCGTAAGTCTTTGAAACTCTTCCTCAGTGAGTGATGGAGGCAGAGTCATTCCATACTTTAAATTAGAGATGGACAGGTTCTCACCAACAAGGGAGACATAGAGTCATCCAGCACGGAAACAGACCCTTTGGTCCAACCAGTCCATGCTGACCCTAATCCCAAATTAAAGCAAGTTTCACTTGCCAGATCTTGGTCCAAATCCCTCCAAACATTTCTTGTTCATGTACTTATCCAAGTAGATTTTAAACATTGCAACTGTACCCGCATCCATCACTTTGTCTGGAAGTTCATTCCACACACGAACCACTCTCTGTATGAAAACATTACTCCTCATGTCTTTTTTCAAATCTTTCTCCTGTCACCGTGAAAATATGCCCCCTAGTCTTGAAATCCCTCATCCTAGAGAAAGGACATCCACTATTCACCTTATCCATGCCCCTCCTGATTCCATGAACGTCTATAAGGTCATCCAACGACCTCCTACATTCCAGTGAAAAGAACCTATCCAGCCTCTCTTTGTAATTCAGACATTCCATTCCCGGCAACCCCATCCAGGTAACTCTTTTCTGGACCTTGCCAGCTTAATAATGTCCTTCCGATAACAAGGTGACCAGAACTGGACACAATACTCAAGAAAAGGCCTCACCAATATCCTGTACAACCTCAACATGACCAGTCTTGAAGAGGAGTGGAAACGTGTGGTGCTGGAAAAGCACAGCAGGACAGGCAGCATCCAAGGAGCAGGAGAATCGATGTTTTAGGCATGGCCTTTCATCTGTAATGTGGAAGGGGAAGGGGACTGAGAGATAAATAGGAGGGTGGGGGGGGTCGGACTTGGGGGAAGGTAAGTGGGAAGGCAATAGGTAGATACAGATGGGGGTACTTGTGATAGGTCAATGGGGAGGGTGGAGCAGGTAGGTAGGAAGGAAGATGGCCAGGTGGGACAGGTCAAAAGGGCTGTGCCAAGTTGGAGGGATGGAGCTGGGATGAGGTGGGGGGAGGGGAGACTTTGGAAACTGGTAAGTTGGCATTGATGCCATGTGGTTGTAAGGTCCCAAGGTGGAAAATGAGACGTTCTTCCTCCAGGCATTGGGTGGCTTGGATTTGGCTGTGGAGGAGGCCCAGGACTTGCATGTCCTTGACGGAGTGGGAGGGGGAGTTGAAGCGATCGGCCACAGGGCGATAGGGTTGTTTGGTGCATTTGTCACAGAGATGTTCTCTGAAACATTCTGCGAGTAGGCGTCCTGTCTCCGTAGGATCATTTCAAATCCAGTGGAGATTTTCCTGCATATCCTCCCACCTCATCTACTGTGACCGTTGCTCTCAATGTGGTCTCCTCTCCATTGGGGAAACAGGACACCAACTCACAGAACATTTCAGGGAACATCTCTGAAGACACACACATCAAACAACCTGACCAGCCTGTGGCTGAACAGTTCGACTCCTCCTTCCTCTCTGCCAAGGACGTGCCAGTCTTGGGCCTCCTCCACCGCCAATTCCTAGCCACTCAATGACTGCTGGAAGAACGCCTGATCTTCCGCCTTGGGACCCTCCAACCACACAGCATCCAACTTTGATTTCACCAGTTTCCTCATCTCCCCTCCCCCCACCTTATCCCAGGTTCAACCGTCCAACTTGACAACACCCTCTTGACCTGTCCTACCTGTCCATCTTCCTTCCCACCTATCCACTCCACCCTATCCACCAACCTATCATTATCACCCCCTTCACCTGCATCCACCTATTGCCTTCCCAGCTACCTTACCCCCAACCGCATTCCCACACTCCTATTTATCTATTAGCCCACCCTCTCCACCCTGCCCCTGGCATCGCTCCACATTCTTGATGAAGAGCTTAAGCCCGAAACATCGACTCTCCTGCTCCTCAGATGATGCCAGACCTGCTGAGTTTCTCCAGCATTCTCTGTGTTTGTTTCAGATTTCCAAAATCCGCACGACGACACTAAACAGGCAGTGGCAAGTGAGATAATAAATCTGAAGCAGTCCATTCAACCCCTGGAGCCTACTCTGTTATTCAATGACTGATTTGATACATCCTGCCCAGTTCCATGAGGTAGACCTATTTACTGTCACTGTTTAAAATTAGAATGACCACTAACATTTTACTTTTTGGCGATGTGCATCTAAATGATACCAGAGTAGTGAATATTTTAAACAGCTTTTCTGTACACACTGGATGCACAATGAATTCCCCCCCGGTCAATAGCTTGCCGCTACTGAGGAGTCCCAAATCCTGGAAGGGGGTCCCAAAACAGAAACCGGAGACTTAATTGTGCAACTAGAATTTTAATCACAGGCTGAATTTTGAATTTAAATTCTGTATTCAGAAGCGCCAAAACTATTGCACAGACATGCAATCAAACTTCAAGAAGAAAAATCACCAGCCTTCCAAATTTTATATTTGTAGACATACTTCACAAGTCATTCTATGTACCTCACCCAGAACCACGATCTCACACCCAAACGTCAGGTCATTGTTCTGAGGAAAGGTCACCGGACCCGAAACATTAACGTTGATTTCTCATCACAAGTGCTGCCAGACCTGCTGAGGTTTTCCAGCAACTTCCGCTTTTGTTTCAAGCCATTGTTGCATGGACTGTCACTGACCTCATTACCTCTGGAGATCATCCCCCCCACTGCCTCCAAACTTAGAGTCTCCCAATATTGGACAGCTCACTTTTACCTCCTTCCCAAAATCCACAAACCAGATTGTCCCGGTAGGCCCATCGTTTCAGCCTGTTCCTGCCCCACAGAGCTCATTTCCTGCTGCCTTGTCCAGAGCCTGCCCACCTACATCTGCGATTCCTCCGATGTCCAGTTCCCTGACTCTTAACTGCCTCCTGTTCACTATGGATGTCCAATCCCTCTATCCCTCCATTCCCTACCAGGATGGTCTGAGAGTTCTTGGCTTCTTCCACAACTGGAGGCCTGAGCAATCCCATCCCCCACTATTCTCCTCTGCCTGGCCGAACCCGTTCTCTTACTGAACAATTTCGCCTTTAATTCATCTCACTTCTGCCAAGTCAAAGGAGTGACAATGGGAACCTGTTATGCCTGCCTCTCTATGAGGTAAGTGGAACAATCCTTATTCCAGTTCTACCCTGTCACAACTCTTTTTCTCTATATATCGACGATTGCTTCATTGTCCCACTATGACCTTGAAAAATTTGTTAATTTTGCCTTCAATTTCCACCCCTCTATTATTTTCACATGGTCCAACTCTGACTCTTCCCTTCTATTCCTTGACCTCTCTGTCTCCATTTCGAGGAATAAACTGTCCACTGTCATTCAGTACAAACCCACTGACACCCACAGCTACCGTCACTACAACTCATACGCCCCACATCCTGCAAGTATTCCACCCCATTCTCCCAGTTCCTTCACCTACGTCACATCTGTTCAGATGATGCCACCTTCCAAAACAGTGCTGCTGACATGGCTTGCTTCGTCCATGACTACAGTTCCACTGTGGTAAACAGGGCCCTCTACCACATCCAACCTATCATCCGTGCGTCCACCCTTGCCCCTTCCCATCACTCACAGCACCGTGATCAGGCTCCCCTTGTCGTCATTTTTCATCCAGCCAGCCTTCGTATTCAGAAGATCATTCTTCACCATTTCAGACAACTCTAGCAGAATGCCACTACTAAACACATCTTCCCCTCACTCCCTAGTCTGCATTTCATAAGGATCATTCCCATCCAAGACACCTTAGCCGATTCCAGACCCACTAACACCATTCCCCACTCCACGTCACCTTCCCATGTAACAGCAGTACCTGCCCGTCCATCTCCTCCCTGCTCACCATTCAAGGGCCCAGACAGTCTTTCCAGGTGAAGCAACATTTCACCTGCACCTCCCCCAATCTTGTGTATTGTATTCACTGCACCCAATGTGGCCTACTCTACATTGGAGAAACCAAACGGAGACTAGATGACCACTTTGCAGAACACTTCCAGTCTGTGTGCAAGCAGGACTCCAATTTCCCATAGCCGGTCATTTTAACATAGTGTCTTGCTCGCATGCCATACGTATGTCCTTGGCAAACTGCAGTGTGCCAGTGAATCACAGTGCAAATTGGAGGAACAGCATCTCATCTTCAGACCAGACACTTTACAGTCTCCTGGACTCAATATTGAATTCAACACCTTCAGATTGTGCACCAATTCCCATTCCTTCCTTTTCTTTAGCTTTGCTTGTTCCATTCTCTGTCACCATGTCCTTTGTCCCCTACCCCCACTCCAGTGAGACTATCTGTTCTTTTTAATCTGGCAATTAGACACACCATTGTTCTGCCATTTTCACATGCTGGTCACTTAATCTACTCTATCAATCGCCTTTCTCCCCCAAGATTGTCCCCCTCCACCATTGCATAAATGCTTGTCCCTCACATCAGCTCTGATGAAGAATCATCTCGGCTCGAAATGTTAGCTTGCTCTCTCCCCATGGATACTGCCTGACCCACAGTGCTATGTAGGTTGTGTACAGCGTGTGAGGGCAAATTTTTGCTCATGCCACAGTCTTCTCGGATCCTGTTCATTTCTTTTTTAAAGGTGTCCTCTCTGGAAATATTTCCCTGCAAGTACAACATTTGCTTGGAGACGTGCAGCATTTAATGATTTTTAAGAAATTTTAAGTGGCAATGTAAAAGTAACAACCCTGCGTTTGTGAGGCATGATGCCAGGACTGATCGACATATTGAATCAGACTCAAAAGCAGGCTGGAGATTGTAATTTTACATCATACAGCACTGTGTTACAATAAACTGAAACTGCTTATTTTACGGTAAGCCCATCATCTACAGTCCTTTTGTGGTGCTCTTCGTTCTCGGGTTCACACATGCCTCACCCACACTCCAAGAAGAACGCAGAGTGCCATTTGAAATGTTGAACCTTTCTAACGGTTTCTGAATTGTGGTCAGTAAGACTACAGTTTGGAGCTTAACCTGGTCTTAGTTCTGAGGTCCAACACTTTGAGCAACACAGCAGTATAGGAAGAGCTGGCTGCAAATTAGTCAGGAACAAAATCTCATGATGCCATTCATTAACCATAAAAGTACACTTCAATCAGCACAGATAAGTAATAGAGTCACAGAGATATACAGCACGGAAACAGACCCTACAGTTCAACTCGTCCATGCCAACCAGATATCCTAAATTAATCTGGTTTCATTTGCTAGCATTTGGTCCACATCCCTCTACACCCTTCCCCTTCATGTACCCATTCAGATGCCTTTTAAATGCTGTAATTGTACCGGCCTCCATCACTTCCTCTGGCAACTCATTCCATACACGCACCACCCTCTGTGTGAAAATGTTGCCCCTTAGGTCCCTTGTACATCTTTCCCCTCTCACCTTAAATCTAGGCCCTCTAGCTTTGGACTCCCTTACTCTGAGAAAAATACCTTATCTATTTACCCTATCCATGCCCCTCATGATTTTGTAAACCTCTAAAAGGTCACCCCTCAGCCTCCGACGCTCCGGGGAAAGTAGTTCCAGCCTATTCAGCCTCTCCCTATAGTTCAAGCCCTCCGATCCTGGCAACATCCTTGTAAATATTTTCTGAATCATTTCAAGTTTCACAACATCTTTTCTATAGCAGGGAGACCAGAATTGAATGCAATAATCCACTGGCCTAACCAATAGCTAAAGAAGTCGTTTTCTCTTCCCTTAATTGGTTCTCCCCTCCCTTCCCCTTACTACAACTCCCAGGAATCATCTCCCAGCTTAAAGAGAAAGTAAACGATTTAAAGTCTAGATTAATGCAATTTGAGGTGGCCACCAAAAATTGCTGCTTTCATTTCCCTTCGAAGGGCCTTGCCTGGTGTGCCATTTGTTCAGCATCTTGAAGTAATGAGAATTCTCAAGGTGTTTCACAGACTCGCAAGTAAAATGATGATTGCCAAATTGGCTGAGATCTCATCCTCTACCGTTCATGAACTTAAAGTCTTCCAAAACCCTACTACTTAACTTGCAGCAAGTCTACGTTGGCTCTCACAAGCAACAACTTGATTGGAGAGGTCACATCTTAGTGCTCTAACCCTTCCATGATGTCACCCTGCCATCCCTGTAATCCCTCAAATCCCCAGGATATCTGCTCTCCTCTCATTCTGATCTTCTCTACATTCACTATGTGAATTACTCCATCACTGATAGCCATGTCTTCCACTGCCTTACCCCCAAGCCCTGGCGTTCCCTTCTTCCATTTCTCTGTCTCGCCTTCCTCATTTAAGACAGGCCAAAAAACCTAAGTCTTTGAGCCACCACTAAAATCACTTCATATCGAAAAATGCTGTCGGGCTGATTTTGTTTCATAATACTCCTGTGAATCATCTTGGGAATCTTCATCTTGTAAAAGATATAAGATATGTTAGCCCACCTAACCTATACTATTCCATTTTCGGGTGTAATTGTAGAAGAAGCCAGGGTCACAGAGTTATCAGCTTAAAGAAGGAGTGAGGGGGAATTCATTAGGAATGGTGGAGGATGTAACTACATGAATGAGAATTTATCATTTATAGTGTTGGGGAACTAAGAACCAGTGTTGGTCAATGAAGATAATCAGATGGTGTATAAATGGAAAAATCTTACTTCAAGACCATTCGGATGAAGCATAGAGGGTGGAAAATTGGTGGCTGGATGGCGAGTGATAGAATATCTATGCCTAGAGGGAACAAAGGCAAGATCATTGTTTGAATAGCTGATGGACTGAGCAAAGGGGAGAAGTGGGTAGTGTTACAGAAGTGGAAGAAGGCCAGCTTTGTGATGGACAGAATATGTAGTTAGTTGTAAATAGCCAGAGGCTGTGGTGGGGCTGGGGCTTAAAGCCAAGGTTTTAATCTTCCCAATACTTAGCTGAATGAAAGCAAAGACTACCTAAGCTGTAATTATGGATATAGATTCCGATAGCTCAAAGACACGGAGCTGTTGAGAAAAAGGGTGGTTCAATTCCCGCCTCAGGCGACTGTCTGTGTGGAGTTTGCACGTTCTCCCCGTGTCTGTGTAGGTTTCCTCCGGGTGCTCCAGTTTCCTCCCACAGTCCAAAGATGTGCGGGTCAGGTGAATTAGCCATGTTAAATTGCCCGTAGTGTTAGGTAAGGTGTAAATGTAGGGGTATGGGTGGGTTGCGCTTCGGCGGGTCGGTGTGGACTTGTTGGGCCGAAGGGCCTGTTTCCACACTGTAAGTAATCTAATCTAATTTGTTGCTGCACATGTGGAAGCTAACCCCATGTATGTGAATGACGGTGCAAATAGATGGTGGATTAATAAATGAGAATATGCAGAGGCATTGTAATGATAAAGGGTGATAAAAGGATTAGTTGCTGGAGCAACTCTGGTTTCGATCAGTAAAATATGAGTGGAACAAAGGGGAAAAGTCCTACTAAACTGGGCCACAGAGAATAGGCATTGCAGGAGGACGATGTAGCCAACAGGACACCGTTCAACTTTGACATTAATTTAGATAAACAGGAGGTGTTACATCTGGGTAAGACAAATCAAGGCAGGATTTATACACTTAATGGTGAGATCCTGAGTGAGATCTTGGAGTTCAGGTTCATTGTTCCATGAACGTGGAGTCGCAGGTAGAAAGGATAGTGAAGAAGGCAATTTAGCCTTTATTGATCAGTGCATTTGGTTTGGGAGTTGAGAGGCCATACTGCAGTTGTACAGGACACTAGTTAGGCCACCTTTGGAACACAGCACTCAATTCTGGTCTCCCTGCTAAAGGAAAGATGTTGTAAAACTTGAAAGGATTTCAGAATAGATTTATAAGGATGTTGCCAAAGTTGGAGAGTTTGAGCTATAGGGAGCGGCTGAATAGGCTGAAGCTATTGTCCCTGGAGCATTAGAGGCTGAGGGGTGACCTTATAGAGGTTTATAAAATCATGAGGGACATGGAGAGGGTGAATAGCCAATGTCTTTTTCCCAGGGTATGGGAATCCAAAACTAGTGGGCATCAGTTTAAGTTGAGAGGGGTAAGATTTAAGAGGGACCTATGGGGCAACTTTTTCATGCAGAGGGTGGCGTGTGCATGGAACGAGCTGCCAGAGGAAGTGGTGGAGGCTGGTACAATTACAACATTTAAAAGGCATTTGGGTGGGTATATGAATAGGAAGGGTTTGGAGGGATATGGGCCAAATACTAGCAAATGAGACTGGGTGAGTTTAGGATATCTGGTCAGCATGGACAAGCTGAACCGCAGGGGTCTGTTTCCATGCTGTATGACCCTGTGACTCTATGAAAGCATAATGTACTGGTTGCTTTGCTCTGTTTTTAAGCAAATCCAGTAAGAAGCAGTACTCCCAAAGGGGATGAATGAATTCTTTTACTCTTTAGCTGTTGGGAACAGTCCCTGGAGTTCATGTTGCACTATTGGAAAAGGGACAAGAACATATTGGGCACTTGTGCCTGTATCAACAAGAAAGGAGCTACACAGCTAGGGAACTCAGAAAACCACAGTTCCAAAGGGCCTACTGCTGTGATAAGAAACCTTCTTCAGGGTCCGTGGGTCATGGACAAGTCTGGACACTCACCAGGGTTTTCAGGCCGTGTTATGGCCTTGTTAAGATGCAAACAATATTCCAAGACCAGTGTCCGTCAGGAATGGCACTAGCAAAGGGAAACCTGGTGCAGTTCAGACTCAAACTAGTTCCATGCCCATTTTTACAAGAACAATCTGCATCTTAGCCCAATGGCATCCACACAAATGCCCACTGACAATACCAGTGCTTCAAAATTTGTTGTAGGGGAAGGGAAATAGTGATTTTCAGCTATTAGAGGCATGATCAGTTTTGATTAGTACTTAGTTTACAAGTAACCATTCCTCCCTGAGTAGACCTTGGATCATCTGTGTCATTTCCAACATGATGTAGACAGTACAAACAAACAGATACAATTTTCTGTTTTGTTCTGTAGATTCGAGTACCAGTGGCTGAGCCAGAACTCATTGCCTAAAAGAACAAGCTAAGTATGAAATATTCCTTTCCTAAAGGACATTAGTAAACTAGATGGGTCTTTACAATCATCGATAGTAGCTTTATGTTCATTGTTAGACGAGCCTTTTATTCCAGGTCCTTCTCAAATTCAAATTTCACCATCTGCCGTGGAGGGATTTGAAACAGACCTTTCATTCCAACCAGTCCATGCCTACCATGATTGTAAATTAAACTAGTCCCATCTGTCTGCGCTTGGCCCATATCCCTCCAGAAATTTCTCAATCATGTAAATATCCAAATGTCTTTTAAACGTTCCAGCTGTACCCATAACCTCCACTTCCTCTGGAAGTTCATTCCACACATAAACCACTCTCTGTGTAAAACAATTTCCCCTCATTTATTTTTAAAATCCTTATTTCCTCACAACTTAACGTTTGCCCCCTACTCTTGAAATCCTCCACCCTAGGGTAATGACACTTGTCATTCATCTTATCTATACCTCTCATGATCTTTGAAACCTTGATAAGATCATCAAGGTGGCACGGTGGCACAGTGGTTAGCACTGCTGCCTCACAGCGCCAGAGATCCAGGTTCAATTCCTGCCTCAGGCGACTGAGTGTGTGGAGTTTGCACATTCTCCCCGTGTCTGCGTGGGTTTCCTCTGGGTGCTCCGGTTTCCTCCCACAGTCCAAAAATGTGCAGGTTAGGTGAATTGGCCATGCTAAATTGCCCGTAGTGTTAGGTGCAAGGGTCAATGTAGGAGAAAGGGGTCTGGGTGGGTGCGCTTCGGCGGGTCAGTGTGGACTTGTTGGGCCGAAGGGCTTGTTTCCACACTGTAAATCATCTAATCTAATCTCTCAACACTGTACACTCCAGTGAGAAAGCCCCCAGCCTCTCCTTATAACGCAACCCTCAAATCCTGGTAAACCTTTTCTGAACTCTCTCCAGCTTGATAATGTCCTTCCTATAACAGGGAGATCAGAACTGGACACAGTACTCCAGACAAGACCTCACCAACATCTTGTACCATCTCAACATGACATCCTAACTCTGACACTCAAAGCTCTGAGCAATGAAGGCAAATGTGCTGAATGCCTTCTTAACCCGTACGTCCCCAGAATGCTTGCCTGGTGTTCGGCATTACTAATCCGGTGACAATTATCTCTGGCTCCCCAAGATCAACCTACCTCAGCAGCAGAGTTGAACTCTGTTTCTAAAAGTCTTCTCAAAACCTCATCTATAATTTTTGATTCCCTGCAGCAGGTTTGATAAGAGTGCACTGTTCACATATGTTTCCTAATCTTATGCATAGAGCTGGGGCAAAAAAAAGGACTCTGTTTATTTGCAGCACAGTTGCTATGACTCACTAATTGAAAAAATATATTCAAATTTCAGTGTGTTTTTCTCAGATGGAGAAGTGTTAAGTATTCAAACTAGCCGTGGGACACACTGATGAAACATATAGCTCTTGCTGCTTTTTTTTATAGCTAACCAAAATGTTGTACTGCCAGAAACTGCATGGAAACTTGCCCTGAAGTAATTAAAATAACTGCAGAGAATGCTGGAGGAACTTTGCCGGTCTGTGGTGAGAAAGGGAGTTAATGTTTCGAGTCCAGCAACCCTTCTTCAGAACTGAGAAGAGGTGGAAAATGGCATTGTTTCCTGCTGTTGCCGGAGCGTCTGGGGTGGAGCAAGTTGAACAGATTAGATTACTTACAGTGTGGAAACAGGCCCTTCAGCCCAACAAGTCCACACCGACCCGCCGAAGCGCAACCCACCCATACCCCTACATATACCCCTTACCTAACACTAGGGGCAATTTAGCATGGCCAATTCACCTGACCCGCACATCTTTTGGACTGTGGGAGGAAACCGGAGCACCCGGAGGAAACCTACACAGACACGGGGAGAACGTGCAAACTCCACACAGTCAGTCGCCTGAGGCGGGAATTGAACCCAGGTCCCTGGCACTGTGAGGCAGCAGTGCTAACCACTGTGCCACCGTGCCGCCCAGATGGGGAGGTTGGCCAAAGCAAAAGACAAAGGGAGTGCTGACAGTGGAAAGGCAAGATAGAGATGTCAAATAGGTGGAAGTGAAGTAACTCTGCCAAGAACAAAGCCAACAAGATACATAAGAGACAGGGTCGGGGGGTAAAGTGTAAGCAAACTGGAGGACAAAGGTCATGATCTGAAATTCAGCGGTGAATAGCCTGAAGGTGCAAGAAGCATGGAAACTGAAAGCAAAACTGATGAATTTTTTTCAAGTCCAGACTAGAACAACTTGCTCCACATTAGAGATTACACATTTTTTAAAAAGCTTTTCATCTAAAAATAAATTGGGGCAGCATGGTGGCTCAGTCGTTAGCACTGTTGCCGGGGACTCGGGTTCGATTCTACCCTGGGGCAACTGTCAGTGGGGAGTTTGCACGTTCTCCCCGTGAATGCGTGGGCTTCCTCTGGGTGCTACAGTTTCCTCCCACAGTCCACAGATGTGCGGGTTAGGTGGATTGGCCATGCTAAGTCACACCGTAGTGTTCAGGGATGTGTGAGTTCATCATGGGAATTGCAGGGTTATGGGGATAGGTCTGGGTGGGACGCTCATTGGAGGATCGGTGTGGACTCAATGGTCCAAATGGCCTGCTCCCACACTGTGGGGAATCTATGGAGATGATATTCTGATTGCATTGTAGGGGGAGTTGTGGATGTAAGTAGGACTGGAGCAAGGTCTTCATAAAGAAGCAGGCATAACTGGAATCCAACAGGTACACATAGCCACATCTTCGGCCAAGAGAAAGTGAGGCTTACTAAAGGAAAGTTTCTCAAAGTGAGAATGAGCTCAGCCTGATGATGGATGGAAACTGTGAAGGCGCTTTTACAAGTAAGGAGCCGGGAACATCCCAATGGAGGGTGGACAGGTAGAGGGAATAAATGACTAAAAGTGAGAGCTGGGCCTATTCCACCACAGGCAGTTGGAATATGAAGAGAAAATACTTCACTCAGTTGTTGAGGATTTGATGGAAGCCTCTTCCTGTTGTGCCTGCTCCATTTGTGAACATACGTAAGGCTGGGACTCAGAGATGTTTGGAGATGAGGGCTGTGAGTGGGAAAGTGGGGTTGAAACTAAAAGTCAGCATGACCATAGTGAATGGCAGAACAGGCTTGACCTGCTACCTCTGTTCTTATTCCCTGTGATAGCCACTTCTGAAGCACAACATTCAAACTTTTATTTTATTTTTGTTCATGGGAGAGGAATCACTTCTCACTTAAATGGTTGCTATCAACTTCAGACTACTCAAGAATGAACATTGACCTAGAAGAGAATTTTCTTTTAATTTAAGCCCTTCAGTCATTCCTTTAATGTATGAAAACATCTCAAGGCCTTTCAGACAAAAGCTAGCAAGTAGTCTTTGGGAATTTTCCTTAATTGTGTAAGTACTCTTGGCATTTCTGGGAAAATTGCTTCCAAAACATAAGGGGAGCATTACAATTCTTAATGAGGCACCATATCCCCGCAATGTTATGAGATAACTCTTGTGAGACTATTCTGAACAAACCAATGTCAAATTCATATGATTTATATCACAACCCACAGTTCTATAATGGCAGCCGCGAAGATGTGGTGAATGAAGGTTAAGTTGGCATCACAGGAGATGGTGCATAAGGGATAAGCATGGACCCAATTCAAACAAATCTTCCAGGAGGGATGATTTGGAGGTGCCAGTGTTGGACTGGGGTGTACAGAGTTAAAAATCATACAACACCAGGTGATAGTCCAACAGGTTTAGTTGGAAACACTAGCTTTTGGAGCACTGCTCGTTCCTTCTGTTTCCTACTCCACAACCAATCATGTGGTTGTGGAGTAGGACACAGAATTTATAGCAAAAGCTTACAGTGTGATATAATTGAAATTATATATTGAAAGAGACCTGGATTGTTTGTTACGGCTCTCATCTTTTAGAATGACCATGTTGGTTTCAGTTCTTTCATGTGCATGCCTAGGGCTTGTCTGTAGGGGATGGCTGTTTTAATATGTTTCAGGTGGAAGCTGGAGAAGTGTAGCATTGTGAGGTAAACCGTGGCTTTGTGGCAGAGTGAGGTGCTGAGGTGCCCAGCCTTGATGGAGATTCATGTGTCCAAGAATGAGACAGATACTAAACAGTAGTTCATGGTGAGTTTGATGGTGGGATGAAACTTGTGGATATCCCTGTATAGTTGTTTCAGTGACTCCTCGCCATGGATGCAGAGGAAGAAAATGTTGTCAACATACCTGTGTAGGGCACAGACACTCATACATTTCCACTCCCCCACACACAGACATACCCACATGCACACACACACACACACACACACACACGCATATAAGTTTGTGGGGTGAATTTGTACTTACAGAATTATATTTCTTTTGCTAAAAAAAACTGCATGAATCCATGTAAGATTCTGTAAATCCCTTTTTTAGATTAGGATCACTCTGAATATTGTGGCATAGACAGTCTCACACAGGACATCTCACCCCTTCTATGCACTATCTGGGCCAACATGGCACCTATCGTTAAAGTTCACTTGAGAATGTAACTTTAAAAAAGTTCTGGAACTTACCTATGAAAGAACTGAAACCAACATGGTCATTCTAAAAGATGACAGACGTAACAGACAATCCAGGTCTTTTTCAATATATAATTTCAGTTACATCACACTGTAAACTTTTGCTATAAATTCTGTGTCCTGGATTACACCGCGCTCTCTTGCACCAATATAAAGTGTAAAACATCTGAGGCCTCAGCTTCATGTGGCTCTGCGTTAGTTACAGCCAGATAACTAGAAAATGCCCTTCTTATCCCCATTGTCTGATACCTGTCCGCTAATCAACCCTCCATCTCTGATGGTACATTACCTGATTTCCCAAGGCTTTATGCTGTTTTGTGGCACCTTATCAAAATCATTAACTGGCTGTATCTATCTTACTAGTTACATCCCTCAAAAGGAAACCCTCTAATAGGTTGGCCAAACATGATTTAAATCATTTTCTGTCTGATCACAGAATATCTTCTACAGTGCATTGTTATGACTTAATAGTGTCCAGTATTCTTCTCATGACTCAACTTTTTAATTTCCCTCTCCCTCTTCAGATACCAGCGTGGCATTTATTGGAAACATCAGAGGAGCAAGGAGGAAGAAGCTTGCCTTTTGCCTCACTTTGAACTCAGGAGCACAACTGTTTACTTCGACATAAACTGACAAGTGTGAAATGAAAATCCATTGGTGAAAATGGTCAATGCCAAAAGTGTGGGCCAGTTTTGGGACTGGGAGAGGCAGTCACTACAGGAGTAATAATTGTCTAGCAGTATTTATGGACGGGACACATTGTCATTTTGCAAAGGAAATAACTGCAGCCAGCACACAGATTTGAAATGTTATCACTGATTATGGTACCCCCTTGTTAAAAAAAGAGTAAAAAGTAACCTGAAATTTACACAACATGGTGTTCAAAGGGAACAATGGTGAAATACCCCCTTTGAGGTGTGGATCTTACTGTTTTATTTAATCAGACACTTGCATTTTTTCAGCCCTTGGATTTCCATTCTGATTAAATGGAATATACCTGACAGAACATAGTCAGAAATTGCTCCAGTTAAGAGATTAGTGAGTTACCTAAAGAAATATAGAGACAGACTATAGTCACATCATCAGTATGTGTTCCTCCAGTTCAGTCCCCTTTATGCACATCCCTAACCATCTTCGTTCCACCATTAGCGCTCCTGTCATCATTGCCCTGGGCCTAAGATCTGGAGTTGCCCTGCACAACACCCTCCACCAATCCCTCCTCCTGAAAACCCTCCACCACAAACAAGCTTTGGGCAATCTGTTCTCAATCTGCCTTAAGAGGCCCGGTGTCAATGTGTCAGCAACTGAGCTGTGGCTTAGTGTGGGACATTCACTATGTTAAAGGTGCTGTGGAAATGCAAATTGTTGTTGACCACTGGAGCTTGTTGAGCTGTGTGCCTGATTGTGAGAGATCATATCAGAAAGGAAAGCATTACTTTAGTTTCATTTTTCAAACTATAAGGAGATAAAAGATCACTGATAACCAAATTTGGCAATATTTCAGCTTCTGCAACTCCATAATGGCAAGTCTGAATACAGTCAGTGATAGCCACTGTCTCTATACTGCAACAGTACTCCTGCCAAACTCCCAAATATAATCAAAAAGCTTTCTCACTGTTCAGCTGGAATCTCTACCCCACCTAACAATAAATAGCTATCCAAACTAGCAGAGGGAATACTTTCAAGCTGCTGTTTATTAATCAACCCTTTCATTTGTAAAATGTTTACATAATTGACACTACCAGGGCAATGGTGCATTTCATGCTTTAGAATTAAAAGGGTCATTCCATTAATTGAAATATAACTACATGTCCGTCATTGCTTCTTACAGGCCACTAATATATTGCTTGTTGCGTGTTGTTGCTTCAAACAAATTTGAACTCCAAAGCCTTGACTATAGCCTGCAGTAAATCAGCTTCTGATGTTCGATCATCCCACAGGAAGGCCAAGAGGAAATGGCAAGCTCAGCAGCCAACCACATTGAGTGCTGCTCAGTCCAGCACAACCACCAAATGAAATAACTCACTCAGAGTGTGATGGCTGTGCTTGCAAGCATGTAACAAAAGGCGTCTGATAAATGAAAGTACCTTAAAGATCTTTAGTAAATGCAAGGCTAAACAAATGCAATGAAGCAGAACTGCATGCCACAGACCTCCAAGCCCTACACCCAGTCATGTTAAGTGCCTTCATTAGCTACATATCAACGTTAGCAATTTTCCAAAATAACTACTGATGAGATACTCCTACACAATTTCCTGATCTTAGTCATACACAGCAAGTCAGGGTGGGAAAGAATAGCAATGAGCAGGCTGGCTACCTGAGACAAATCTTCTCTCACTTCTATCACAGGTTATTGGAAACCAAAGGTTTACTCCCTTCTTGGATGAAGTGAAATTAAGAAGGTATCAATTACAAAGGTGTTCATTTGATGACCTTTTCCATAAGTCATTTGCCAAGCTGAGTTTTACAGTTCATAAGAAGATGACCCAACAATCTAATTCTAAACCTGGTTTTCAATCAGAACTGCAAGTAACTAACTCTATTGTTTGCAGAAACGTTGCTCTGTCAATCACATTCTTAAACCAACACCTGCATCAGTGACTGTAAACAGCATGGAGGCAAGATTTTAAGTTTCCAAATTATTGTTGACAAGGATGCTGCGTGTGGAGGTGGAGAGGTGAGGTGGGAGTTCTTGTGGTGGAAAAAGCCAGCGATAAATCAGTGTAAGTCTCCAAAGAGGAACCAAAAACAATCTACAATGGAAACTGGATAGAATGACTTTCTCAGTCTAGACTGAAACTGCAACTTAAGGAGGTTTTGATTCTGTCTGATAGAACCCCAATATCACCCAATCTCAGAGACATTATAATTCTAATGCTGGTCTTGCACGTGGAACAGGCTTATTTGAAACAATATTCTACTGTTCAATTCGAATCACTGGACTGTCCAGAGGCTCAGGCTAATGGCCTGGGGACATGAGTAGAGAGCAAAATTTTAATTCAATACAATCTGCAATTAAAAGCAAGCCTGATGGCGACTAATTGCAACTCAAATGTCACAAACATCCATCTGTTTCACCAGTGTCTTTAGGGCAAGAAAATTTGTCATACTCAGCCGGGCTGATTGGGGGTGACTCCAGACATCACAGCAATGGGGTTGACTCCGAACAGCTCTCTGAAACAGCCCAGTGAGTCTCCCCACTGTACAACTACAAAAGGTCTAATAAAAGGAGCAAAACCAGCTCGGCCCTTTGGCATTCACACAAACACTGGAAATGACAAGAGCACAGGCACACACACATTTGTCAAGCCGTAAACTCCTCCTGGCTAACACATGGGGGCACGAGTGCTGGTTTTGAGAGAGCTGTCTCACAGACTGATCTCCAGCATCTGCAGTTCTCACTTTCTCCCTGTCTCACAGACTGGTCAAGCAATAGTCATACTCACGAAATTGTGTCTTACATTCAATGACCCAGGTACTGCCATTGCCATCCCTGAAGATGTCCTGCCCCACTGGCAGGACCAATCCAGCAGAGTTTGCCCGGGCAATTGTCCTACAACGTCCCCAGGCCCACTGAAATGGGATGGCATGGTGGCTCAGTGATTAGTGCTGTTGTCTCCGGGTCAAGGATCCTGGTTCGATTCCAGTTTTGGGTATCTGCCTGTGTGGAATTTGTTCATTCTCTCCGTGTCTGCGTGGGTTTCCTCCAAGGTGCTCTGGTTTCCTCCCACAGTCCGAAGATGTGCAGGTCAGATGAATTGCCATACTAAAATTGCCTGTAGTGATCAGGGATGTGTAAATAAGGTGGATTAACCATGGAAAATGCAGAGTTACGGAAATAGGGTAGGGAGGAGGGATGCTTGTTGGGCTGAATTGCCTGTTTCCACACTGTGGGGATTCAATGATTCATGGTATAACATCAAACAGGGGCAAGGAAAACCACTGCCTGTGCTACAGCCCTCTTCCCCAACTCTTTTATTGATGAATCAGTATTCCTCTCGTTTGGATGCCCTGAAGCTAGCTAAGAAGGTATTGTGGATGTGGAACTTCCAATGTCCTTAGTAGCACCACTATGAACTGAGCTGGCCAAGTCCTAGAGAACACAACTGCTAAACTAGGCCTCTGACAGGTTACTGACTGCAGATGCCTCTGTCTATGACAACATCATTAACAGTGACCACTGCACAGTCCTTGTGGAGACAAAGTCCCGTCTTCACTTTGAGGATAGCCCTCATCCTATTGTACCGCACCACCTCTGTACCGAATGCAATAGATTTTGAATTAGATTTAGCAACTCAAGGTTAGACATTCACATGGTGCTTTGGGCTATTAGCAGCAGAAGAATTAAATTCAATGGGGAACAATCTGTAACCTAAGGCTTGGCATATCCCCCATTCTACCATCACCATCAACCCAGGAATTAGCTCTGAAGAGTGTGGGAAGGTACACCAGAAGCTGCATCTAAAAGTAAGGTGTTAACCCATTGAAGATACAATACAGGACCATTCCAAGAGCCGCTTGCCATCGACAAAGTTAAATGATCCCACAACTCATGAGTGATTTCATAATCAGATCTATGCCCCGCCACATCCAACCCTGGAGGGCAGGTAGACAGTTAAATAGCTCACAGAAGCAGGACGAGTAAATATCCCCATCCTCAATGATGGGGAAGCCCTGTATGTCAGTACAAAAAGGCAAGGCTGAAGCATTTGCAATCATCTTCAGCCAGGAATGCCAAGACCTCCTTCAGAGGTCCCCAGCATCACAGGTGCCAGCTTCAAACAATTCAATTCCTTCCAATTGATCAGGAAACTGCCGAATGTACTGGATTCAACAAAGGCTTTCGGTCTCGAAAAACTTCTGACAATTGTACTGAAGACTTGAGCTCCACAACTAGCCATGCCCATGAGCTAATTTCATCCAGAGCAGTATCAAAACTGGACTTTTACTTAACTACATGGAAAATTGCCCAGGTAGGACCTGTCTCCAAAAATCTAACCCAGCTAATGACTGCTTCATTAGGATTTTGAAGCTGGAAAGATCTTTATGCCTACAGGTTTAATATATTTGCATCATGCAAGGTAAGTCTTCGGAATTCACCCTGAAGAGTCATTGCTCTCAGATTAACAGGGCTCGTGCGACGTATTCATGCTTCACTCAGTTCAAAAAGGTGAAAACCCTGTTGATCAGCAATAATGCAAGAATAAAACAGTAAACACTCTAAATAATTTCTCATCATAACTTGTGTGGGTGTTAAGAGATTTCCTGGTGTTCACTTTCCGTTGCTTTGAACTTCAATAACAAGGGATATACCAACACAGTGATGTATTTGTGCAACAGATTCACAAAACAAGACGAAGACAAGAATTGCCATCACTGCACAAAAACCACTACAACTGTGAAAACTTAACAACAAATTCCACAGAAAATTAAGTGCAAAATGCCAAATCAAAATACAGCATGAATAAATGCAACATTTTGCTGAATAAATTATCTGAAAATACCTTCGCTAGAGCTGCAGACTTTCAACTACCTCAATTCACATGGTGTTATAATGGTGACTACACTTCACAAGTATTTCAGTTCTGATGAAGAGTCACAGCATTCGAAACATTAACTCTGCTTTCTTCCCACAGACGCTGCCAGACCTGTTGAGCTTCACCAGCAATTTTGTTTTTTTTTTGTTATTCTGTTACCTGCAACAAAAAAATTGGAAAATCCAGAGGTTTGAAATGTCTGATACAAATACAAGCCTTTTTTTCCTTTTGATCATTCATAAACAGGGTGTGACTGGACTTATAGATTATGCGAGGATCTAGCTTGCAAGACATTGTAAATAGCAGAAGTATTATTTCAGTTTTATGGATTTTATATGTGTGTATTTTATATATATATATATATATATATATATATAAATCATTTCAGACAAAGAGAGTTATGCACTGAATAGCATTTATAGCATTGTGTTCGATTAATATTTGCTGGTGTATTGTGTCCAATCTGGCAAGAAAAGGAATTAAAGATGCAAAGAATCATAGAAATGCACATCACACAAAGAGGTAATTTACTCCACCAAGTCCCCAATGGCTCTTTCCAACAGCAATCCAGTTTGTTCCTGCTCTTTCTAAACAGCCCAAGAATTTTTAACATATAATATATGCAGAAGAATCATATTATAGTTGAAACGTTAACTCTGTTACTCTCCCCACAGACCTGCTGAGTTTCTTCAGCAATTTCTGTTTTGGTTTCAGATTTTGCAACATCTGCAATTATATTTTTGATTTTATTACAGCCTGGAATTTGTCTTCTGCGAGTGGCTGCCCAGGAATCGTTTGTATCCTTATTGCCTGCTATTGGTTTGTGTTGGACAGATTTGCAGATCGATAATCAACAGCTTGTCTGCATTATGAATGCTGAAAATGTATTGCTGGTTAAAGCGCAGCAGGTCAGGCAGCATCCAAGGAACAGGAAATTCGACGTTTCGGGCAAAAGCCCCTGAAGGGCTTTTGCCCGAAACGTCAAATTTCCTGCTCCTTGGATGCTGCCTGACCTGCTGCGCTTTAACCAGCAACACATTTTCAGCTCTGATCTCCAGCATCTGCAGACCTCACTTTTTACTGCATTATGAATGCACCTTCTTTAGCCAACAAGCCATGGGGCGGGACTTAAACACAAAGCTTTTGAATCGGAGGCAGGGACACTACCTACTGCACCACCTACTGCTCATCTCCAAGAATTACTGTTATATCCAAACCCACTACTGTCAAGTTATCACTGTTTCTTGGCTCCTTACATTCCTTGGGTGATTTAAGTAACTCCACAGAGGCTGACATCCTGTGACCATGTCACCCTTTATCTACACACGAACAGTCCTTGACTTTAGTACTGCATCATACAGAGTCAGGCACCAAAGCATCACTTAAATCTGACACTCATCCATTTTAATCTGTCAGCCAGGGCTCCCTGATTGAACCAGATTCAACAGCCCCAATCATATTCTATGAGATCCAGCTGACTGACCTCATTACAATCACTGCAGTGGTGTCCCCTGTGATGGAATTCAATCTTGATATCCCACTTTGTAAAAAATTGAAAATTTATTACATATCCTATCTGAGACTGGATTGATCAAATTCAATTTTGTTGCTATTTCAAAATGCATGTGTTTCAGTACCAACATTGCAAAACATTTCAGAGAGCGGCAAAAATAATGCAAGGGAGGGTTTCTGCCTTTAGTATGTCATCTGACAATGAATTTCAGATCTGCATCATCCTTTCATCCTCTGGGTTAAAAACGTTCCCTCAGCTCCTCTCTAATCCCTCTCCCAGTATTCCTCGGCTTTGTCCCTTGGTTACTGATCACCCTGAGGGGTGAAATTGCATCTTCCTATTTGTTGAGAGTGACTCTGAGGCGTGTGTGTGTATCTGAGGAGGAATGAGTGGAGCTGCAAGGTGTACTGAGCGGAGGAGTATCCTGCAGGAGAATACAGGAAAGGTCAGAGTTGGAAGTTGAAAGTATTAAGCCCCTCACCTGTCTCACCCTCCTGAGGTCTTAGATATTCCCAGTGCACAGCCTCCAGTTTGGAGGGAGCCCAGAAACATGTCTGCTTGATTAGAGAGATTGTCCTCATCCTCCCAGCCTTGGGAGAATTCAATTTGCTGCAGCTCCCTCAGGCCAGGGAACTCGGGGCCCCATCTTGAATAAGAGGACCTTTACAGGTCTCTTCTCTCAACCTGGAGGTTGCTACACCCTCAAAGCTCCATGGCCTAGTTCTTTTGGGAAGAAATCCTTTAACAGATTTGATGCAGTACCCCATCTACCCTCACTGATATGTCGGGGGATCCTGGAGGTGCTCAGATAAAATGTCACAGCAGACCACGCTGACACAGTCAATAGGTTCCTGACCAGCAAGTACAGGCGGCATGGTGGCACAGTGGTTAGCACTGCTGCCTCACAGCGCCTGAGACCCGGGTTCAATTCCCGACTCAGGCGACTGACTGTGTGCAGTTTTCACGTTCTCCCCGTGTCTGCGTGGGTTTCCTCCGGGTGCTCCGGTTTCCTCCCACAGTCCAAAGATGTGCGGGTCAGGTGAATTGGCCGTGCTAAATTGCCCGTAGTGTTAGGTAAGGGGTAAATGTAGGGGTATGGGTGGGTTGAGCTTCGGCGGGTGGGTGTGGACTTGTTGAGCCGAAGGGCCTGTTTCCACACTGTAAGTAATCTAATCTACAGATGAGGAAGCTTTGCCTGTTACTTCAGCTCAATGATCTTTCATTGGAAATGTTAAGCTGTCAAGGGCAAATCAGGAATAACTAAATATTGTGTTTCACTGAAGAAAATCAGAAGTTGGTGTCAATTGTGAACAGTCTGTCCCTTGTTGCCATAAAAAGGCCAAAGGCTCTTGTGATGCAGGGGTAGCAAACCTGCTCTGAGCCTGGGTTCAAGTCCCGCCATTGCCTGAGCTGTGTAATGACATCTCTGGAGAGAATAACTAGAGAGTAAAAAAAGGTCACAAATAGTTAAAGTCAATAATCTTTCATGACACATCACAGGGCACTACTGCAGATCTTAAAAAAACCAAAGGTCAATATTTCAGATAACAACAATTCACTGCTTGTTGCTAAACAAAAGACTCCAATTTCTGACTCTTCATCCCACCTCTCCAGCCCTCACATTTAAATGATCGCCTTCGCACTCAAGAAAGCAAAAAGAAAGTTTGCCCTTTTTTTTTGCCGAAGGTTCTCTGCGACAGAAAAATGCAGAAGATCAAAATAGGCTTAAATACCTCCTGATTTTTATCATTCTGCTCACTGTGAGCACCTCTCCGTGACATGGGCTACAGCAGTTTGACAGCTCTAAGACCTCAGTGATTCATCACAGGAGGTGGAATTACGGGGGTGGCACATGTCTCAATACTGCATAAGCCGCTTGAATATTTCGATATGAAAAGCAACCTATGTATAATGAAACCCTATCGATAGCACAGAACAGCTCAGAAAACAAGCAGCCTTAAGAATGAAACCCATAATTGACATTAATAAGGTTATCACTCTCAGGTCTCTGTCACATTGTTCCATTCACATTCAGTTGCGTAACTCCAGTGTGGCAATAGTCTGCAGATGAACTGCAAAGGATTAAATATATTGATAAATGGCAGGCACTGTGTGTCATTGATTTAACTAGGAAAAAAGCTGAAATGTACCTCTTCTCAAAAGTTGACCCTTGATACTTCTGTCCTTCAGAACCACCTCCGAAAATTCAGCTCTTTGTCTTTCCAAAGGCCTTGAATATTACGACACAAATCTGTACCCACCTTTCTCCAAATGCCACATTTGAATCCTTCTGTTGAGGTTTCTGTCCTTTCCTCAGCTCCAGGCGAACTCACAGATTACATTCTGTGTGACCACGAGGAAGCAAAGATTCCCCCCAGGGTCCTCCTTGACCATTCTGCCCCCTTTGACCCCTCCTCCAATAACCCTCCAATATTGTCCACTCGGCAAGACTGCACTCCTCCAGTTTGTATCTCTCCAACCCCTGACAGACACTGACTTCTCTGCCTGTTTCCAGGTGAAAGAGTCACACTCTGGAGACGTGTTCTGAACAAGAGGGTTCTCACATCGGTTACAGTGAGGCTGGAATCCCAAAGAGGTAGCTGTGAGGAAAGAACTGGTTAAAAAAAGTCATACTTGAAAACAAACATGCTGGTCCTACACACAGTACCTCCATTCTGAAATATACAAGATTAGTTGGACCAGTTATGCGTCATTCACCAGTTTTACTGGATTTTCTTTCCCTCTGAAACCCTGTGGATAGTATATCCGAAGTGTGGCATCTTCAGGTCAGTATTTATCAATCAGAAGGGATTTGACTCCATTGATGTCCAGCTTTAACGTGACAATCAGAAGGTTGTCAGGCATGTCAGTACCACGATCCCTTCATTCAGAGACTGTCATAACTTTCTATAGGTGTACACATCTCAATGCAGCGTGAGAGGGAGGCGGTGGCTGCTGGAAACAGGGACTACCTTATGAGGACGGGCTATCAGGAGATGAAACATTGTTGTAGTGGTGAGGTGCAATGGTAGCACGGTGTCTCAGTGGTTAACACTGCTGCCCTGCAGCACCAGGGACCCGGGTTTGATTCCAGCCTCAGGCCACTGTCTGTGTGGAGTTTGCACATTCTCCCCGTGTCTGTTTAGGTTTCCTTCAGGTGCTCCAGTCTCCTCCCACAATCCAAAGATGTGCGATTTTGGGGATTGGCCATGCTAAATTGCCCATAGTGTTCAGGGATGTGTAGGTTAGGTGGTGCATTTGACAGGGGTAAGTGTAGAGTAATAGGGTAGGGGAATGAGTCTGGGTGGGTTACTCTTCGGATGGTCGGTGGGGACTTGTTGGGCCGAGGGGCCTGTTTCCACACTGTAGGGATTCAATGATGACTATTATTATGGGTAAATTTTGACATGGGCAGTCACGGAGTACGGACTGCCTGCAGACATGATTCTGTGGGATAGATCAGGAGGCCTTCAGTGTGCACTAACAAGAATTCACCACGAAGGTATACAGAAAAGCCACACACACAGACCAAGTCCTGAACTATGAAAGCAACCACCCCAACACACACAAACAAAGTTGCATCAGGACATTATTCAAAAGGGCCACAACACACTGCAGCACACCTGAACTACAAAAAGAGGAAGAAGAACACCTATACAAGGTATTCACCAAAAACGGATACCCGTGCAATTTCATCAACAGATGCCTCAGGGAAGACAACGAAATGAGGACATGCCACAACCCAAAGGACTGGCCACACTACCATACATCAGGAGCATTTCTGAACGGACAGCCAGACTGCTGCGACCACTAGGACTCATAACAGTACACAAACCAACAGCCACTCTCAGACAACAACTCACCAGGACAAAGGACCCGATACCCAGCATGAGCAAAACCAATGTAGTTTACAAAATCCCATGCAAGGACTGCGCAAAACACTACATAGGACAAACAGGAAGATAGCTAACAACCCGCATCCATGAACACCAACTAGCCACGAAACGACACGACCAGCTATCCTTAGTAGCCATACACTCAGATGACAAACAACATGAATTCGATTGGGACAACACTACTATAATAGGGCAAGCCAAACAGAGAACAGTCAGGGAATTCCTAGAGGCATGGCACTCATCCACAAATTCTATCAACAGACACATCGACCTAGACCCTATATACCAGCCACTGCAGCGGACAGCAACTGACAACCGGAAGCGGCAGATTCAAACCAGTATAAATGCCGGAGGAATCAGCACAGAAGCGCTTCACAGGAGGCTCCCAAGCACTGAGGATGTCACCTAGAAAAGGGGACGAAACGTTTGCAACAAAAACTCCCAGCTCAGCGAACAGAACCACAACAACAGAGTGGATTTATAAAAGGCGGATAGTGCTTGACTAATCCATAAGACCATAAAATATAGGAACAGAATTAGGCCATTTGGCTCATCAAGTCTGCTCCATCATTCGATCATGGCTAAAATGTTTCTAAACCTCATGCTGCAAATTTAATTTTACAAAGTAACAAAGAAGATTGTTGAAGGAAATGTGATGGATGTTGTCGATATCAATTTTGAGAAAATATTGGACAAAGTGCCACTTAAAAGGCTGATTAACAAAATGGAGGCTAATGGAACAGGATGGTCAGCATTGGCTGTCATCTCCTTGAAGTCCATAGGAGCCACATTTCTCCATAACTCCTCACACAGCTTCTCTCTCTGAGAGAGAGAGAAAGTGTGTATGTGTGTGTGAGAGAGAGAGTGAGTGAGAGGGGATAGGAGTGGTGTTGGGAAGCATATCCCGTCTCACTTTCTTCAAAAACCACAAATCCAAATCAGAATATCGGGATTGCTGGGATTTTTTTGAAGTCATCTGCTTCATATTGGCATCCATTCTAAAGGTCACTAATTTATGTTCACAGACTCTCTTGTAATCAGACTAAATTACCAGACATTTATCGATGGACGGTATTTATAATGAGTATAAAGTGCAGCCTGCTCGTGATATCAGTCTTAATAATAGTTTCCAATGCAACCTTATCATGACACCCTTTAATACTTTGCCTCTACCTTCGAAAACTGCACTTTGTTCACTGCTATAGCCACGAAAATAATCTATGACCTCAAAGTAACCAGGTTGGAATCGGTCTACCATCAAAACACACAGCTAAAAGATTAACTTTCAGCGTCTGCACATAAAACAAGAGAGACAGAGATCAAAGGCATGAATGAACTTACCTCAATTAGAGTCGAAGAGTCTGGTGCTAGAAAACCACAGCCCCTCAGGCAGTATCTGAGGAGCAGGAGAATCGACGTTTCATCAGGAATGACGCCTTATGCTCAAAACGTTGACTTCCTGCTCCTCAGAAGGTGCCTGACTGGCTGTGCGTTTCCAGCACCACACTCTTTGACTCTGATCTCCAGCATCTGCCGTCCTCATTTTCTCCTTAGCTAAATTAGAGTCATAGAATCATAGCGATGTACAATACAATTCGTCCATACTGACCAGATATCCTAACCTAATCTACTCCCATTTGCCAGCACTTGGTCCATATCCCTCTAAACCATAACTATTCATCTCCCCATCCAGATGCCTTTTAAATGCTATAATTATATCAGCCTCCATCACTTCCTCTGGCAGTTCATTCCATACACGCACCACCCTCTGTGTGAAAATGTTGCTCCTTAGGTCCCTTCTATATCTTCCCCTTCTCACCCTAAACCTATGCCCTCTAATTTTGGACTCCCCTACCCTGGGAAAAAGACCTTGTCTATTTATCCTATCCATACTCATCATGATTTTATAAACCTTATGAAGTTTCCCCTCAGCCACTGATAGGGAAAACAGCCCCAGCCTGTTCAACTTCTCCCTATAGCTCAAACCCTCCAACCCTGGCAACATCCTTGTAAATCTTTTCTGAACACTTTCAAGTTTCACAACATCCTTCCTATAGCAAGTAGACTAGAGTTGTACACAATATTCTAAAAGTGGCCTAATTAATGTCCTGTACAGCCGCAACATGACCTCCCAACTCCTATACTCAATACTCTGACCAGTAAGGGAAAGCATACCTAAGGCCTTCTTCACTATCCTATCGTCCTGAATCTCCACTTTCAATTAACCCTGATTCCGTCCTTTTCCTGAAGTGACTAGGTCGACCAGGGTACCTCAATCTCCATCTGCTTCTAGTGGAACAATGTCGTCCCTCGTCTCTCCTATCCTAGCCCTCAATCTGAGCTCACGGTTAGCTAGCCGTCTCGATATGCATCTGAAGTGATAGAATTTTTCTTGTAAAAAGATCCATTCTCAAATAAGATTCAGAATGGCTCTCGCCTCAAGAATATATAACAATCCGACAGAGCACTGAAACATTATCCTCTTTCCTCAATGCCCAATGTACGTACACACACACGCTTTCTTCATTTCCATACATTTCGTGTCCAACACTGGAGACTGCAGGATAGGTCCAATGCGTGCACCTTTTGGCCAAGCTAAACACTCAACCAAGACATAGCTGCTTACTTTGACATACTCCCCACTTAACTATACCATTGATTACCCAAGCTAGACCTCAATGTGTGGAACCTGTCAAAATATGGAGAAGTGTCTGAAAATATCAACCTGTACCATAGTACCTGAACAAAAATATGTCAACTCCTAAGTAGGTAAAAATAATGGTGATTCATTTTAACATAATTCTGTTTTTCTCTTTATATAAAAATGTTTCCACAGTGAGTCCTCAGTAAGTCATCTTGGAAACTTGCTCAGGGCTGGGGGACGGGTGACTGACTATAACTTCTTAAGATAATTGAATTAATACATGTTTGGAATTATGAGATCACTGCAGCACCCTGGCTTAGAGACTGCATCTGCTGATTTAAATTGACTTGCAGCCAGCTCCCTCCATACCAATATTCAATACAAGTCAAAAACAATTCTTTAAAAATATTTACATTGATGTGACTTATCTTTGAAGGGGTTCTGAGGTAACAGTGGAAAGTTTTAAGGCAATAATTGGAAATGTACAGATGGAAGAACAGGGGAGTTAAAAATCAGGTCACAAGATATTAGCAACTTAAAGACTTTCATAGTAAGTCAAATTTTTTCTATTATTGGTAAATAGAGCACAGTAACCAGAATTTGATCTCTTTATAGATAAAAATGCAAAACATAGCACCATCATTGTTTTCCAATCATAATTTGCTCTGTGATTAAATAAAGGAATTATCTTGGATCTCTGAGGATGGGATGTGAAAACATAGAATATACATCAGCATCTTAACATTCCTATCCGCGTTAGTTAAACAGCAAGGAAACAGTCCAACTCGTCTATGACGATCAAGTTTCCCAAACTTAACTAGCCAAACTTGCCTGCCTTTGGTCCATATCTCTCTAAACCTTTCCGATTCATGTCTTTTAAATATTGTAACTGTACCCGCATCTACCATTTGCTCTGGCAGCACATTCCACATATGAACCACCCTCTATGTGAAAAAGATTGCCCCTCAGGTCCTTTTTAAATCTTTCTCCTCTTACCTTGAAATTTTAATCTCTAGTTTTGAACTCTCCCACACTAGGGATACGGCCTTTGCTGTTCACCATGTATGCCCCTCGTGATTTTATAAAACTCTATAAGCTCCTACACTCCAGTGAAAGAAGTCCCAGCCTATCCAGTGTCTCCTTATCACTAAAACCCTCCAATTTTGGTAACATCCCTGTGCATCTTTTCTACATGTTCTCCGCATTAATAATATCCTTCCTGACAGGGTGACCAGAAATGTACACGACACTCCAAAAGTGGCCTCACCAATGTCCTGTACAACCACAACATGACATCCCGACTCCTATACTCAACAGTCTGACCAATGAAGACAAGTGTGCCAAAAGCTTTCTTTACAACTTTCAGTGATGTATGTACCTGAGCCCCAAGGTCTCTCTGTTGTACAACACTCACCAGGGCCCTATCTTTAACTGTGTAAGGTCTGCTCTTGTTTGTTTTACCAAAATGCAACACCTCGCATTTATCTAAATGAAACTTCATCTGCCACTCCTCAGTCCATTGACCCAATTGATCAAATCTCACTTTAATCTTAGATAACCTTATTCACTATCTACTATACTACCGCTTTTGGGCTCATCCCCAAAGTTACTAACCATGCTTCTTGTATTCTCATCCAAATCATTTATAAAAGTGAGAAACAACAGGAGACCCAGCACTGATCCCTGTGGAACACCACTAGTCATAGGCCTCCAGTCCAAAAAGAATCCCTCCACCTCCACCCTCTGTCTCCTGCCATCAAGCAAATTTTGTATCCATTTGACAAGTTCTCTCTAAATCTCATGTAATCTAATATTACTAACCAATTGACCAGGCAGGACTTTGTTAAAGGCCTTAATAAAGTCCATGTAGACAATGTCTGCCCTCATCTATCTTAGATTGGATTAGATTAATTACAGTATGGAAACAGGCCCTTCGGCCTAACAAGTCCACACTGACCCGCCGAAGCGCAATCAAGCCAGACCCATTCCCCTACACCTAACACTACGGGCAATTTAGCATGGCCAATTCACCTAACCTGCACATTTTTGGACTGTGGGAGGAAACCGGAGCACCCGGAGGAAACCCACGCAGACACGGGGAGAATATGCAAACTCCACACAGACAGTTGCCTGAGGCAGGAATTGAACCGGGGTCTCTGGCGCCGTGAGGCAGCAGTGCTAACCACTGTGCCACCGTGCCGCCCTCATCTTCTTGGTCCCGTCCTAAAAAAACTCAATCAAGTTTGAGAGACATGCACAAAACCATGCTGACTATCCCGAATCAGTTCATGTTCCTCGAAATGCATGCAAATCAGAATCACCACCGATAACTTACCCACCACTGAAGCCAGACTCACTGGTCTGTGGTTCCCAGGCTATTCCTTGCAGTTTTTCTTAAATAAAGGCACAATATTATGCACTCTCCAGTCTTCTGGCACCCCATCCTTGGCTATCGATGATACAAATATCACTGCTAGGGGTCCTGCAATTTCTTCCCTAGCTTCCCACAGTGTCCTAGGGTACACCCGATAAGGTCCCTGAGATTTGTCTACCTTTATGCTTTCTAAGACCTCAAGCACCTCTTCTTTTACAATGTGGGCTGTTTTCAAGACATCACACTCTTGTCTGTTGCAAACTCAAGGCCATGTCATTTTAACTTGAACTAAAGCAATGTTCTACAATATTTGGGCTTCCTCTCTTTAAATATATTTTGCCCATAATTTAATTGCTGTAAAACATAGATTTTACTGTCACGGCATTTGAAGCATTTGTCACTGCAATTGTGTGTCTCCAGAAATGCAGTATGACTTAATTTGACTTCAACTCACAATCTAGATCCAGACGTTGGTTGGATAACATTTCATCTGTCTATTAATGACCAACTGGACGTACACACTTGGGCTGAGCTGTAGGCATTGTTAAATTAGCTGTTTACATTGGAAAACATTGTGAACATCTAAGGCTCTTAATCCTATCTCTGGTAAAGTCCCTTTAATTCGTCACCCCTGTGCTTGCTGACCTACATACAGCAAAATTTCTTCATCTGGTTTTCAAAGTGCTTCAGTCCAAGAATCTCCCAAGGTCTCTACAATTATTATCCAATTCTAAGAATCTTGGGGATTCCCAGTTTGAACAGAGAATGATTGACAGCAAAACCTCCAATCATTTTGCGACCCTAGGTTCTGGAATTCCTCCCCTTGACCTCTCTCAGCTTTCAGACTTCTCTGTTCCTCTTACAAAGAGCTCTTCCAAAGCTTTAGGTCACCTGTCCCACTACCTCTTAATGTGACTTGCTGTCAAAACATGTCTGATTACACACTGTAAGGGATAACTTACATTCAAGCTGTTGTTTTAACTGTTACTGAAGGCCTATTCAATTTACCAGGAAGGTGTACATTCTCCTAAGGCAAATCCATATTCTAGTTACACTGTAAACCACTTGAAAATAGAATAGCCTATTTGATGTGGATCGTTCAAAGGCTTCAAATGTGTTCAGTATCAGCTTGTAATATCGGGCAGTCCCCACAATGGATTACTTGCACATACAAACAGTATTGCATGCAGTATAAAACTCCCAGAGATAATCACTGTTTACTGGAGATAACAGTGGACTGCAGTGACTTTAAGCTATTTCAACAAGCCGCAGTGGTTCCACATGACGAGATGACCCTTGACCGCATTATACTTCTCTTTAAATTGGAGCAGTGTGACACACATGAAAAGGAAGCAGCCGACATTTATCTGAGCCAACAAACACGTAGAGCTATCACACCTTTTCATTCTGAGAAGGAGCAGTCCGGACTTCAGTCAGCTTTTCTTACTTATTCTCCCCTTAATTGTCATCTCCAGAAAAGGTCCTAAATATTCAGCTAATGTGGTTTAAGAGAAACCAGGGAAACAAAAATAAATTACATATAAAAACAGAGGCTGGGAGAGTCAAATAACCGTGCATAGTAAGCATGGTTCAGAATTTGAAGTAAAAGTATTTGTGTTTTGTTCATGGGGCATGTATGCCTCTATCTGGGCCAGTATTTATTGCCCATCCCTAAGTGCCCTTGAGAGGTTGGTAGTCAACCGTCTTCTTGAATTGCTGCAGTCCATTTGGTGTAAGTAGACCTGTAATGCTGTCAGGAAAGGAGTTCCAGTATTTTGACCAAGACGGTGAAAGAACGGTGGTATATTTACAAGTCAGGATGGCGAGCGGCTTGAAGGGCAATTTGCAACTGGTGGCGTTCCATGGATCTGATGCCCTTGTTCTTCCAGATGGCAGTGATTGTGAGCTTGACAGGTGCTCTCTAAGGATCTTTGGTGAATTTCTGCATATATCTTGTAGATTGTACATACTTCTGCTACTAAGCACCAGTGGTGGAGGGAGCAGATGTTTCTGGATGCGGTAACAATCAAGTGGAATGATTTGCCATGGATGGTATCAAACCTCTTGAGTTTTGGTGGAGCTGCACTTATTCCATCGCACTCCTGACTTGTACCTTGTAGATCATGGATGGGCTTTGGGGGGGTCAGGAGGTGAGTTACTCACTGCACGATTCGTAGCCTTTATCTGCTACTGTAGCAACTGTGTTTATTGGTCTAGTCCAGTTCCATTTCTCATCTAATCACCTCAGCATTCCATGCAGCAGCAAGTAAACCTAGAGGGAACGTTACCTGGTGTTGTTCCTGGCAGATCCTCCTGAAGTCTTTGCTGAAGCAGGGTTGACCGCCTGGCTTGCTGGTAATGGTGGAGTGGTAGCAGATCATGTTAGAGAATGGTTCTGCTGCAGCTGCTTGTCCACAGTTCCTCACGGATACCCAGTTTTGAAATACTGGATCTGTATGAAATCTGTTCCATTTAGCACAGTGATAATGTTACACAACATGATGGAGAGAATTTGTAAGTGAAGATGGGACTTTGTCTCCGCAAAGACTGTGCGGTTGTTACTTTGACTGATACTGTCACAGACAGATACATCTACAGCAGACAGATTTGTGAGGACGAGGTCAAATATGTTTTTAACTGACTGTACCAGCTATACCAGAGGAAGTGATGGGTGCAGGTACATTACAACATTTAAAAGACATCTGGATATGTACATGTATAGGAAAGGTTTGGAGCGATTTGGACCAAACTCTGAAAGGTGGGACTAGTTTAGTTTGGGAACATGAACTAGTTGGACCAAAGGGTCTGTTTCCATGCCATATGTCTCTATACCTATATGGTTTGACCAACTGCAAATCCAGCCAGCAGTTATATCCTTTAGGACTGAACACTGCCAAGCCACTGTTGATAATGGACATTGACATCCCCCACACAGAATACATTCTGCACATTTGTCAACTTCAGTGCTTCATTCAAATGATATGCAATATTGATCATTAACCTAGGAGGTGGGGAGAGATGGTGAGGAATGGGATAGGGATTTGGACAGCTGATAAACAGCAGGAGGGTTTCCGCTCCATGTTTGACTTGATGTCATGGGACTTCATGGGGCCTGGAATCAATGTGATGACACCTCTCTCAATTTTGTGACTAATCTCCAGATATTACTAAGTAGGGCTCTCTAGGGTCGATGTGGTTCAATTTGCCATTGTGAGATACGCTGCCTTCATCAACATCAGGTGGTCTGTCAGTTTCAAAACTTTTTAATGGTTTGGTACAACAGAGTGGTTTGTTGAGCGATTTCAGAGTCGTTCACATGGTCTAGAGTCTCGTGCAGGTTAGCTGATTTCTTCTCAGAGAGGAAGTGGATTTACACGACAATAGTTTCACGATCATTTTTAAGAGTCTATCATTTCAGATCTTTTAATTGCAAGTTTCACTTGCGAGGTGATTCAAATGTAGGTCACCACAGCACATCATTCGGGTCTCTGGTTGACCAGTCCGGCAACAATACCACTACACCGTCACCTTTATTACTATCACTGAGCCCTATTATTAAAGTGCAAATCAGACATTACAGACGCTGTTGAATGTAGAAATCAGCAAGTTGCTGTCTGAGTTCCTTCCCTAGTATCTTGCCAAAAGATTCTGCTTAGATACGAAATGGTGTAGGGTTGCTATACTTCAGTGATTTGTGCCCAATAAATTCACTTTGAAATTTTAGCTCTTAACCTTGCAGTGTACCTAATTTCTTTTAAGGTTTGGTAACTTATAAGGTGGTGCTACTGAGCCACTTGCTGCAATGTAACTGAATAGTTTGCAAAGCCAGTTCAGATGGCAGTGAAGTGTCAACCTCTTTGTTGAGGGTCCGGTGACACAGGTAGGCCCCAGAGGAAAAGGACAACAGATTGCCTTCCTTAAAATAAAACAAATAACCACTGGTGCTGGAAATCGGAAATAAAAGCATAAATTGCTGGAGAAATTCAGCAGGTCTGGCAGCACCTGTGGAGAGTCACAGTCAAAAACTGTGGCGCTGGGAAAAGCACAGCAGGTCAGGCAGAATCCCCGGAGCAAGAGAGTCAACGTTTCAAGCATAAGCCCTTCATCAGGATTGTGGAGGGGGCTGACAGATAAATGGGGAGTTGGGGCTGGGGGAAAGGTAGCTGGGAAGGCAATGGGAGGGTGCGGGTGAAAGCAGGTAGGAGATAAAAATGATAGAGGAAGAAAGATAGGTGAGAAGGAAGAAGGAGATGCAGGATAGGTCAAGAGGTTGGAGGGTTGGAGGATTGGATCTGGTATGGGTTGGGGGAGGGGAGATTTGGAAACTGGTGAAGTCAATGTTGATGCCGTGTGGGTGTAGGATCCCGAGGCAGAAGATGAGGCATTGTTCCTCCAGTGGGGGATGGCTTTGACTTGGAGGTGGAGGAGGCCCAGGACTTGCATGTCCTTGGCTGAGTGGAAGGGGGAGTTAAAGTGATCTGTCACAGGGTATTGGGGTTGTTTGGTACGTGTGTCCCAGAGATGTCCCCTGAAAATTCTGTGAGTTGATATCCTGTCTCTCCAATGTAGAGGAGACCACATCGAGAGCAACAGAAGCAGTAACTGAGGTGGGAGGACGTGCAGGAAAATCTCTGTGGGATTTGAAATGATCCTTGCTTTTTCCAGTGCCACACTTTTCGACTCTGACTCTCCAGCATCTGCAGTCCTCACTTTCTCCTAGCCCCTGTGGAGAGAGAAACAGAGTCAACATTTCGAGTCCAGTGACCTTTCTTCAGATCAGTTCTTAACAAGGGTCACTGGGCTTGAAACGTTAACTCTGCTTTCTCTCCACAGATGCTGACAGACCCGCTGAGTTTCTCCAGCAATTTTTTTGTTTTTGTTTCAGGTTGCCTTCCTTTACGGGAGATTAATGAAGCAGAGAGACTTTCTAGCAGAATGACTTAATGAATTGGGTTTACATTGTCTAGTTTCACTGGGGTCTTTCGAATGTTAACCTCCAAATCAGGAATAAGAAACCATCTTCACCCTACCGACCAGATGTACATTTAGCATACCGTACTCACTTAGTTTTCGTGTTTCAGACTGTACAATGTTCATTGAGAATTCATCAGTCTGATTAATTCAGAATGTACACAGTTCCTTGCCATGCAGAAATGAATTTCAAATCAATAAAATGCCTAAGTGATAAAGCCGTGAGCAAGTGTAAGTGATATCACATGCTGATATCATTCATTCACTGCTGACTGCAAAATCCTGCCCGTTAACTCTTAAATGTTTATGAAAAAGGGGATTTCTGAAAAAAAAAGTTGGCTTCTCAATTTGTGGGATTTCCACTCTAATTAGCAATGAGTGATAACTCTCAAGACTTCTCTCATCATTGTGCTTTCCTCTACCAGCTTTCTCCTCCATGTTTTCTCTGCAAAGTCTCTTGGCCATTATTTGTTCCTTTTCATCTTTGTAAGTCTAGATATCCTTCTGCAGAACGACCGGCAAGTTGACTATGGTGATGGAAATAAGCTTGTATCTCTGATTCCCACTGCATTCTTGGTGCTCCAGGATGTGGTGAGCAGGCAGTGGTCAGACAGAGGAGTGAACAGAAAGGTTTAACCTATTTGGCAATTGAAGTATCAGAAAGTATGAATCATTTCTTTTTTTAAAGCTTAAAGAAGATTTGGAAGAATGTGCATTTATGTAGCATCTATTGTGATCACAAGACCTTCCACAGCACAGAGCCAATTAAGAACTTTGGGAGTATGCCCACTGTACTCGTAACTAATCTCTGCAGAGCAAGACTCAAATGCTGCAAGAAAATAAATATCCATTATCTTCTTTTAGCAATGCAAGTCAGAACACGAGATCTCTCTTGTTCTTTTAAGGACACGCCACAGGACCTAACTTTTTTTTAAAAAAACAGACTAGATTTTGAGCAAAACGAGAAGCTTGGAAATGCCAGTCTGAAACGCCAAAGAAGACTAAAACAGGTTTTCAGGAGAGCACACTGTTCATGAGGTGCAGCAACTGCAATGCGATGAAATCAGCACACCGAGGAATGAATTCGGCTCTCCCTTTAGAAATCTCACAGTGAATCTGTCCAGAGTAAACAAGCCGACCATTTATTCTGATCGTCTCCATGATGAAAAGCACCCGCTATCTGAACTGTCTCCCAGAAAAGGGACAAGAAGGCTGACTGCCCATCGGAATTGAGGGACTGACTGAGTTGGTGGAGTGGCTCCACTGGATGCCTTTCTGAACTTGGGGCTGGCTGACCCAAATGTAAGTGCATGCTCTCTAGAAAAGTATCCAAACACCTGGAAGCAGCTCTGCAGTGTAATGGAAAATGATGAAGGGCTATTTTCCTGCTCCTCGGATGCTGCCTGACCTGCTGTGCTTCCAGCACCACACTCTTGGCTCTAATCTCCAGTATCTGCAGTCCTCACTTTCACCTAGTGTTATGGAAAAGGCTAGCCTTTCTACTGGCTCAGAGCAAAACACTGTCCATACCTACAAGCGAGAGCTAAGGGTCAGATACAGTTAGGCAAGATACATATCAAGATCACATTACACATAATAGATAACATAAAATAAAACAATAAGAAAAGGGCTGCTGATGCCAACTGTAACCAATAATGCAATATAAATGAATTCTCAATTGTTTGATTATGCATTTTCAGGATGTAGCAATCATTAGTAAGAATGTTATTTATTGCCCATTCCTAGTTATCCGAGAGAAAGTTGTGGGGACAGCCACTTTTTTGAAGCACTCTAGCCACATCCACACTGCTGCTGGGCTTGAGGCAGCTACAGCACCTCAGGAAGAACTTCCAGAACTTTAACTCCGTGATAGTGAAGCAATGTGATATATATTTCCAAACCAAGATGATGTGCAGCTTGGCAAGGACCTTGAAGGTGGTGAGGCTCTTACGCTGTCCTTGTTGCCTAGGTGATAGAGTCTGTGGGTTTGAAAGGTGATGCAGTTCATCTGTAAATGATTCATGGTGCGGCTAAGAACGTGCCTGGTGGAGGAGTGAAATATGCGGTGGTGGACGGGTGCCATTCAACCAGGCTGCTTTGTTCTGGATGTCATTGTGTTCCTTAAACATCTTTGGAGTTTCATACATACAGGCAAGTGGTGAGAATTCAATCGCACTCCTGATATGTACCTTTGAGGAGTCAGCCACTGAATTACTCACTGCAGAATCCTCAGCTTCCAACCTGCTCTTATAGCTGGTGTGGTTAGGTTTCTGATTAATGGTTACTTCAAAGAATTGATGGTTGTGTAGATTCAGCAGCAGTAATTCTACTGAATGCCATTGGAAACGGATTAGAATCTCTTGTGTTGGGTAAAGCCATTTCTTAGCAATTGTGCGATGCAATCTTACTTGTTCACTTAGAAATAAAAGCTGAGATATCCCTGCCAAGGTGAAAATGTCTCCTCCTGAGTTCACAAGTATCAGAAGAACTATGTGGTATGTACATTGCGGCACCAGTCCACTGAATAACTGTCTAACAACTAAAAGATTCAACATTTAAGTGAAGTGAGGTAAAATCAGAGTAATTAATTTGAGAAATAAGCAAGCATATAAACACTTCATAGCATTCTGAGAATTTCAATGAAAGAGAGTTCAGTCACACAAAGGGATTTCCCCACTCAAGAAAAATGTTACAAGATGACAGAGCAAGATGCACCGGATTGACTTTGTGAGAGACGATAAACCAAAACAGATAAATCGTGAAAGCGTTTTAACATTTCATTTGAACGGTAAAACTTTTAGAGATTGAGTAGATGTGACATACTCTAGTATCTCTATTAAAGGGAATCTTTTTGATCATTCAATACATCTTGAAAGTGCCGGATCTAATAATTTCTGGTTTGGATGTGGGGCATCATTGAGGAAGGCAGCATTTATTTCCGATGAGCCTTGTGAAGGGTGGTAGCGAGCTGCCTTCTTGAACCACTGCAGTCTGTGAAGATTAACAAACCCAATTCACTGAACAGCAGCAATTGCTGAAAGCTGCAAAGTTTGAAATAACAAGCTTTGAGTGACAGAACCTCTATGAATTTTTCATATGGGGGTCTGAAAGGGTGAGTAATCGATAGTGGTGTGGTCAGCATTACCCACTGTGATGATATGGCAGGGACCTAAGCAGGATAAAGAAGGAGCAGACAGGAGGTAGACTTGAGGCGCACTGCTCTGAACAGGACCTACAGTATTGCAGGTAAAATTCATGTCATCTGTAAATAATTCCACTGAAACAATAAACTTCATATTGTCTAATTAACAGAGTTTTTCTAACGAGACCAGAAAGGTAGCTATCCTCACCCAAAGTATGCCACTTCAGGTGTGAAGGTACTACAAGATGCCCTAGATTAGATTAGATTACTGATGAGATTACTTAGTGTGGAAACAGGTGCTTCGGCCCAACAAGTCCACACCGACCCTCTGAAGAGTAACCCACCCAGACCCATTCCCCTACATTTACCCCTTCACTTAACACTACGGGCAATTTAACATGGCCAATTCACCTAGCCTGCACATGTTTGGACTGTGGGAGGAAACCAGAGCACCCAAAGGAAACCCACATAGACACGGGGAGAATGTGCAAACTCCACACAGTCGCCTGAGGCGGGAATTGAACCCGGATCCCTGGCTCTGTGAAGTAGCAGTGCTAACCACTGTGCCACCGTGCCACCCTACTTTGACAAAATGTGGCCCTTACTACCTTAAATGTATCTGAGGGTTTCCTTTTCATAATAAATCTGGATGTTACATGATTCCTTCACGATGGTTAAACACACACACACATGCGCGCGCACGCACACACACATTTGCAAAAAGGGAGGTCTTGCAGCTATTTATATCTTTATGCAGTCAATGGCAGTCTGACTAGAATCTCTTGTGCAGGCTGAAGCCCTTTCTTAGAAACTGCGTGATGCAATCTTAATTGTCACTTAGGAATACAAACACAGATATCCCTGCCAGGATAGAAAAGTCTTCTCGTAAATTCAAAAGTATCAGAAAAGGTGTGTGGCAGTCTTCATTCTCAGTGCATTATCAAAGTTAAAGAATGAGGAGAAATTTGTTTAACCATCATGAAGGAATTATGTAACATGGTAACATAAAGGAAACACCAGATATATTTAAAATGGAAAAGGCCACATCTTGCCAAATGAGGACATCTTGCAGTATATGTTCTTAGTTAAACTATTCCTTACACCCATCAGTTCAAAACATTTGCACACAATAACGGACTGGAAATGAACTGAACAGAACTGAATAACTTGGCTGTTAGTTAATAGCAGGATCAATAGTGTAACTGCTTAACCAATGGGATTTAAGGATTGAGAAAGAAAAGGTGATGGAATTAAAGAGGGAAATGGACTCAAATCAGGTACAGAAAGAAAAGAAAGGAAAGTAAGAAAAACAAAGATTGGACTCAGAATGGCAAATGGGAGTCAAATATAGAAAGAAAGAATGAAGATTTGAAGTGTTTCAATAATATAATACATGTGGCTGAATTTTACAACCATACACTGTTTATGTATTTGGCAGTGCCCTCATTATGAAGACGGGCAAATTGGCAACCTACATGTCATTTTAGAATGAATAACTTATAGAGAATGAACTCGTTGAACAAACCAATTGACCTGAATTTTATGTTGCCCATACCATATCATGATTGGCATAAGCAGGTGGGAAGATGTGGCTAGGCCATTTTATGAACCTCATTGGCTAAAAGGCAGGAAAGAAGTGGGGAAACCACCTTTGCAGGTGCCTCCCACACAGTGGGCAGGGAGCGGTGGGGGGGGCATCCCTCAAGATGTTAACATCTTTTGTCACTTCCTGTTGAGCAAGATGTTAACACCTTGTGTCACTTCCTGGTTGGCCACCAGAACCTGCCTGCCCAAGGCCGCTAATCCCTCCCCCATCCAACCTCTCTATGGTCGCCATGTTTATAGTATTTGTGCTGGCATGAATGTTGCCTCCAACCTTTTATTCTTTGACTGGGTCTCAGATTCTGCACTAGTGGAAGGTCAGTGAGTCATAACAAGAAGAGGCTCTTACCCAAACAAGATGCATTTTATTGCATGATATCAACAAGGGACAAATTACATCACTTTCTTCAACACAGCCTCAATAACAAGGAGGAGACCCATGGATATATGGGTCTGCTCCCTAGGTCATCGTTAGATGTTTTGCCTACCCTCACCCAGACCAGCATGACACAAGATTGTGCAACACTTAATGCAATCACCAACATTAACTCTTCCAGAGAAAAACAAATTAGGACAGCTGGAAGCTCTTGAAGATGGGATTTCTTCAATGGAGGGGCAGAATTCCCAATCTATGTAAGATCACCTGGATTGCATCATTCCTGTTGAACAGTCTTGTTGGTCAGCATGGTACCGACTTCCCTTCACAGGGCACAACCCCCACCACCAAACCTCCCCAGCCCACAATTCTAACAATAGTGCAAATTTGTCACTTTCTGAGCGGGGCTGTTTAACTGGCATAAGGTTAGCAATGACCGATGGTATTTAAAATGACTAGTCCTAACGGTGACATATTTAATAGGAAGGGAATGTGGAAATCCAGCATGTTCTTAAAAACAAACAAAGATTAAAGATGAGCTCCCATTTGCAAGATGGAATACTTTAAACCAATCAGCAAATCCTGGGGAGTCAGATCTCATCCTGCACCACCTCGTCACCTGAGCAATGTATACTTTAGCAACAGGATTTGGTCCAGTTAATGCAAATAGAATCCCGACAGTGTGGAAGTGTACCACCATTCAGCCCAAAAAGTCCACACCGACCCTCCAAAGAACACCACATCCAGACCCAACCCAATTCCTGTAGCCCCACATTTCCCATGGTCAATCTACCTTAACCTGCACATTTTTGGATTGTGGGAGAAAACCACAGCCCCCAGAGGAAGCCCATGTAGATACAGGGAGCATGTACAAACTCCACACAGACAGTCACCAGAGGATGGAATCGAACCGTGGTCCCTGGAACTGTGAGGCAGCACCGCTACCCTTTTGGAGTCTCAGATGAAGGACTATCACTTCTCAATAGCTGAACCAGTTGCTGGATGAATGGTGGTCCTAGTAAGTAGCAAGGTTTGTAATCTTGTAAATAAAATGTGGAGGAAAAGGGAAGAGGTTGAACGACCATCAGAAGGAAGCACCTGATGGGTTTTTAGCCCATGACCAGACTGCAGTGACAGAGAATGGTAAAATGAAGAAACGTACAGCAAAAGGTTAAAGGAGGCAGAAAAAAAGAATGACCAATTTTGGTTTTAGTGCTTCTAAGAGCACAAAACAGCTTGCCATGATGAAAAATTTGTAGAATTCCTGTGGTAGTGCAGTCAAGTCAAATTAGGTGAAAGGAATAAACCAAAAATGAAATTCCTGATCGTATGTGTGGTTTCAGGAATAACTAACTTTCATTTAAAGTTGTGAAACTATGAAATCCAGTGAATCCTGAAAGAAATGGGGAGGACTATCATTTCTTAATAAATGGGATCAATTGTTGGATGAGTGGTGATTGGAGTCACCATCGTCCCAGAGGACCATAGACCACTCTCTCATTAGGTAGAGGTGACTGGTGATGAGTTTGACCTGAGGATCAGAAACCATAGCTCAGAAAAGATTGACAACATGAGAACTTCAGCTGGTACAAGAATTAAACCCACATTGTTAGCATCATTCCACATCACAAATACATTATACAACTAATTGAATAAACCAATCCTCAACAGATTCCTAAATCACTCTCCTGAAGGGTATAACTTGGGGAAGACCAATGTGATGGTTGTGTAGGCCCAAAGCCCTGGCCATAATGACAGGAGCTACAATGGCCCAATGACCACTCCTTGGTCTTAATTAGTATTTCAAATAAATTGTAAAACATTTGTTGGCAGCCAAAGCTCCACTAGGTACCAACAATGCTCCTGAAGTGCAATTTGTTTTTTTTTAAAAGAGGCGTGGGCTTGCTTCAAGGTTAGAATTAGGGTGACACTTGATAATTGGAGTTTCCCTAAACTCCAACCACAATTTTTCATATGCATACAGCATTGGCCCAACATGTTCGAAGGTATCTCTCACAATCTGATTCTATGTGGAGGAGATGGAAACACTTTGCTCCAACCATTTACAGGGTTTGCTATTGGAGGAGGTGGCTGAATGGGAAGAACAGTAATACTCTCCATGTTCCGGGAATATTTAAATTGAGCAAACAGTCTCCCACACATAAGCAAAATCCATTATCAACTGGATCTTAAAATAGGACAGTCAAACATTCATATAACATAAATGCTCAGTCTTTCAGCCCAGCATGTCTATGCTGACCCACAAACCCCAAATTATACTAATCCCATTTACCTGCACTTGGTCCATAGCCTATAGTTCATAGAGGCCTCAAGTCATAGAGTCAAAGGAGAAGGAGGAGAGTGTGGAGAGATAGAGGAGGGAGTGGAGGGAGGTGGGAGGGAGAGAGGAGAGAGATGGATGACTGGTGGTGAGTTTACTCTGAGGGTCACCATACCACAAGTGAAAGACAAGGTTAAGAAGGTGAGACCTTAATGGCAACCTCAGCCAGTGCAAGAATTGAACCCATGCTGTTCACATCACTAACCAGCCATCCAGCCAACTGAGCGAAACAAAAATACAACAACTTGGAGACATAATAGGCAAAATAATGCCAGTGGCTAATGTTTAGGAAAAGGTAATGATCTTCAGTTCTGTGTTTCCAATACTTTATATGTTTTCGTGTGCCACATTAAACTGAATCTTCATCCCAACTACTCCATGGATATAGAAGAATCCAAGGAATTAATCTGAAGAGTTTTGGGGGTGGGTGGTTATCCACATTGCCCTGGACAATATGAATTCCTCAATCAACATCACAAAACAATAGATGATCTGGTCGTTATCATGTTGTGATTTGTAGGAGCCTGCTATTTGGAAATCTTTTGCCATATTACCAACATTACAACAGCGGCCACAGTAAATTAGATACTTTTTGGAAGGCTAAAGAGCTTTGAGACATCTAGTGATCATAAGAAATGCCTGATCAACGTAAGGCATGATTTGGAGGAGCCGGTGTTGGACTGGGATGTACAAAGTTAAAAATCACACAACACCGGGTTATAGTCCAACAGGTTTATTTAGAAGTACTAGCTTTCAGAGCACTGCTCCTCCCTCAGGTGGTTGTGGAGAATAAGATTGTAAGACAGAGAACTTATAGCAAATGTTTAGGCCAAATATCAGATTTGCAGTTTAATTTAGATAAATGTGAGGTGCTGCATTTTGGAAAGGCAAGTCAGAGCAGGACTTATACACATAACAGGAAGGTCTTGGGGAGCGTTGCTGAACAAAGAGACCTTGGAGTGCAAGTCATAGTTCCTTAAAAGAGGAGTCACAGGTCAATTGGATAATGAAGGCGGCATTTAGTATGCTTTCCTTTATTAGTCAATGCATTGAGTAGAGGAGTTGGGAAGTCATGTTGTGCCTGCACAGGACATGTCAGGCAACTTTTGAAATAATACGTGCAATTCTGGTCTCTCTCCTATAAGAAGGATGTTACAAGATTTACAAGGATGTTGCCAGGGTTGGAGGGTTTGAGCTATAGGGAGAGGCTGGAGAATCAGAGGCTGAGGGGTGACCTTTTAGAGGTTTATATCATCATGAGGGCCATGGAGAGACAAGGCCCTTTCCCCAGGTTGGGGGGAGTCCAAAACTAGAGGGCATAGGTTTAGAGTGAGAGGGCAAAACATTTAAAAAGGGACCTAAGGGGTATCTTTTTCATGCAGAGGGTGGTGTGCATATGGAACGAGCTGCCAGAGAAAGTGGTAGAGGCTGGTACAATTACAGCATTTAAAAGGCATCTGGATGGGTATATGAATATGAAGGGTTTAGAGGAATATGGGCCAAGTGCTAGCAACTGGGACTAGATTATCTGGTCGGTATAGACGAGTTGGATTAAAGGGTCTATTTCTGTGCTGTACATCTCTATATGGTTAGGCTAGGTGAAGGAGCCACAATTTGATAGGAGGAGTTTAATATGGAAAACAATGAGGTGATCCATGTTGGTCAGAAAAATAAAAAGACAGCTCATTATCTAAGTGGAGAGAAACTTCAAAAAGCTTCAGCGCAGAGGGATCTGAGTGTCCTTTTACATAAATTGTAGAAAGTTAATTTGTAGGTACAGTAGGTAATAAGGAAAACAAATGGAATGTTGACAATTATTCTAAAGGAATGCAGTATAAAAGTAGGGATGTGTTGATGCAACTGTACAAGGCATTAGTGAGACCACATCTAGAGTTTGCGTACAATTTTGGTCCCCTTACTTAAGGCAGATTGTAAATGCATTTGAGGCAGTTCAGAGAACGTCCATTAGATCAACACCCAAGGTGGAAATCTTGTTTTCTGAAGAGAGGTTGAGCAGTTTAGCTCTATACTTGCTAGAGTTTAGAAGGATGAGAGGAGATCAAATGGAGATATACAAGATGATAAAGGGGGATTGACAAAGTAAACTTAGAGCAAGAGTTTCCCCTTATGTAGCAATTTAGGAAGAGAAGTCAAGGTTTTCGGCTGAGGTGTGGCAGGTTTAATAGAGAGATAAGGAGGAATTACTACTTTCAAAGGCGGAGTGTCTGTGGAAGTCACTGTCCAGAGAGGGGTGGACTCCAAGACATTGAAAAAAATTGAAGATGACAGAATTTTAATTAGTAACATATTAGGTAGTTTAGTGGAGTAGACATAAAAGTGGATTTGAGTGCAAGGTGGGGGTCAACCATGATCCTATTAAAGGGATCTGCAGGTTTGAGGGACTGCATTGTCTCTAACTCTTTATTTTTAATGTTCTTATGTTAAAAGATGCCATGTGCAGGTTTTCGCCTGTGTCAAAGCATAATTCTTAGCCTGCTAGATTGCTGCCCCCCAAACACCCACCCACACACACACAATACATGAACATGAACATGGTGACTGTAGTGTCCTTTTCTCAAATGATATAATGCTAATATTTTTCTTCTTGAAACATGCTTTCCCCTTTCCTGCATTTAATCAGCAGGGCTCAAAGAATGGACTAAACTGATCCGGCAACCTTAAAAAAAACAAATCACATGGGATATACCTTAGTATCGAGCTGCATGGAAACTCAGTCACAATGCGCTTTTTTTTCATTTAACCAGCTTTTGAAGTGGTTTCATTCCTCTATGATTTTCCAACTTCAGCACCAGCATACTCAGAGGTTTGCAGAACCATATCAGAGATAGCCTATGCCAAATGCTCAAACCTGACAAACGAGATTGTTGTTTTTTTGTTCAGAGAGTGTTTGTTAAACAATGATGCATTCGAATGAGGTGCAGTTCCAGTTTGCAGATAAGCCATCAGGAGGAGGTAGCAACTGCCAACTGGGGAATATCAGCTGGAAGTTCACATCACGTCTCACTGTAACCCTTCATCAGGGGTTACAGCAGAGTAGAACTGCGGCAGGTTCCAAATCCCATCCTCTATTTACCCATTCCAGCCTGCCTGCCCCATTTCAGATTTCATTGATAAAATGTGCTCGAGAGTTAAAGACACAAGTCAAAGCTGTGAAAAATAGTATACGGTCAACTTTATCTGGGTTGATCAAAAGTGAATAACAGGCATTGTAAAGAGAAGTTTTGATTTAGACCGTATTGGTTTAAATGGCATTGGCTACAAGGATAGAGGCATACAGCATGGAAACAGACCCTTCGGTCCAACTCGTCCCTTGAATTGAACTTGTCCCATTTGCTGGCACTTGGCCCTTCTCCCTTTAAAACCTTCCCTATTCATGCATCTGTCCAAATGTACTTGAAGTGTTATAACTGTATCTGCCCCAACCGCTTCCTTGGACAGTTTATTCCACACACGAACCACCCTGTGAGAGAAAAAGTTGCCCCTCACGTCCCTTTTAAATCTTCCACCTCTCACCTTAAACCTACGCCATCTAGTTTTGGGGAAAAGACATTGGCTATTCACCCTAGCCACGGCCCTCGTGATTTCATAAACCTCTATAAATCACTCTTCAGTAAATAGGTTTAAAGAGTAGAACCTCCACACCTCAGAGTAGGCCTCGCTCTAACCCATTTGGCCAAGGGTTTCAATTTGGTTTTTATCCTCTCTAAGCAGATTTCATGGCTTCAGGGTTTGTTAAGGAGGATGATTTGTACTGTGATGTACAAACTTCTGTTGCTGGTTGAGACAGAATGGACGGTTGAGGTTTCCTACCCATTGTGGGCCTGTGTTCATAAAATGGCTGACACCAGTGGCACCACTGGCAGAATGTGCAGTTGGTCTTACCAGTTTTCCTCCCTAGCCTGAAAATAATATGATGTTGCTATAAACTTGAGAAAATGCTCCCAAATAAAATGTTCTGCAATGCTACGACCTGCACAGCTTGACCATGAAGCTACATCAACTCCAGCTCCTGGTTAGACAGTCTGTGAAAGGTCATGTTTTAGAATAGTAGGCCAGATTCCAGGTGAACAGGTTTTGACTGTACTAGCCCAACAAAATGTGGTGGTTTCAGAAGGTAAAGAAGAAAAGGAATGAGTTTGAAAAATTGGAAAAAATTCCCAAGAATATTACCTACGCTTCATTCCTGTACATTAGTGTAGATGCTAATTTCTAACTAAAACATTATGTAAATAATTGCTATTTCTCTCAACGTTTTTCCATCACAAGTATAATAGCATGCTGCACAGGTTAAGCTGTGACCTGTTAAAAAATAATAATATGGCAAAGTGTCAAACTACAACTAGATGTTTCCAGCCACTCGTGCAAAGAGCAATATTTGCATATTACAAAAGAAACTTTGCATCCAGCTTGACTTTTGCAAACCTTACAAATTATACCGACGTTATCCTTGTCAACTGTTGCATGTGTCAGGTTCACACCTTTCTCTGCCAGAGAGATATGGCTGCTTATAATTCTCAAAACCCATCAGCTGGTAGATAGGTTGTTTGCAACAGACACCAATCAGCAAACAGATCTTTACGTCATTTGGTCTTTCCTACTTTTTCATATACCATCTTCACAAACCACAAAACAAAGATAACATTTCTATCAACCTGACATCTAGACGCATTTTGAGAGGGGTGGATGGGTGTCACCACTGACAGTGCTAATATCAGAAGCTGCCAAGGTATTACATATCTTTCAAATTACATATGTAATTCTGTAACATACAAGGGACATATGGGCTATGTGTGTATTCAACCCAACCAGTCCATGTTCATAGGCCTCCTGAGCATCTTATTTTCCCCTTCATCCACACTTATCAACACCTATGTTTTCTCCTTTTGTGCTTGTCTGCTTCTGCTATACCTGACTATCACAGGGAGTGCTTGAGGTAAACAGTGTAGGAGGATGTAAGTTCCATATTCTTACCAGTCTTTGGGTGAAGTTTCCATCCGAACTCTGTATTGGATTTCTTTAGTGACTATCTTATTTTGATGGCCTCTAGTTATGTTTCATCCCACACGAGGAACCATTCCCCCGGTTCCTCTTCTATCCAAACCTTGCATTATTTTAAAGATTGCAATTTGGTCAATCCTTAGCCTTTTTATCCTCCCTAGAATGAAGAAACCCAGCCCATTAGTCCTCCCCTCATACACATCCCCCCACATTTCGGATTTCATTCTTATCAATCTTCTCTTCACCTTTTCTTGTTCCTCTGTATCCTTTTAACAATGTGTCAACCAGGACTGCCCATTGTACTCCAAGTGTGGTGAAACCATGGTTCCAGAAACAGGTTTAGCATAACTTCCCACTTTTCAATTCAATGTGTTTCTAAAAAAAAAGATTGTAGCTAAATAGCCTTACTAGCCCCTGGTGAAAAGCTATTAATAGTTGATACATTTATCAGCACTGTTCTTCAACTCCTCCAAGAGACTTGGATCAAATAATATCCCCTATTTCCACTTCCCAAAAAGTTTTACCAACTCACATTTATCCATGTTGAACTTAATTTGCCAAATATTTGCCTGTTCTGTAAGTTTAACGTCCACCCATAATTCATTGCAATCCTTGCCTAATCTAACACTATCTGCAATCAAAACCACTCTAATTTTGCACGGTCCAAGTTTTTTTTCTAGCTAATGAACAGCAGTAGTGTTAGCTCTGACCCTAGTATAACAGCACTTCCCATCTTTCACTATTCTGAATAACTATTTTTTACACCCACTCACTGCTGCCGGTCTTGCAGCCCATTAGCAATCCATTCTACTATTTGTTCCTGACTCCACACCCTGACCTTAGTTATTAGTCTATCACAGACCACCTTTATTGATAAATGGAGAGCCAATGTAGCTGTCAGAACTTTTTATTCACTAGGCCAACTAATCGAAGACAAAATCTGTATGCGCAGGCCTGGGGTTTGTTAGGCTACATCAGTCTTAGTGCTAGTTTGACTGATTTTAGCAGTAACTTCAGGGCAAAACATAGATTTTCCATCAACATTTTGCCTGAGTTCAGACCGTTATTATAGACGTGTTCCTCACCCACAAAATTTGCCTACAATCTCCATATGAAGTAATCATACGGAGATTCCCCGCATCAGGGGTGTATAAACTGGCTCCAAGGAGGTTCCGAACATCAAGTTGTGCTCTTTGGCACATGGTCCCAAACAGGTGCCATACTTCCGGTTGAAACGTTTAATTTATTAGTTGATTTGATGTATTCTTGTCACAAGTACCGAGATAGCATGATGTGTTACTTTGCGTGCGGAGCATACCATACACAATGCATGATAGTGAGGGGAGGTGAGAGAGAGAGAGAGAGAGAGAGAGAGAGAGAGAGAGAGAGAGAGAGAGAGAGAGAGAGGTGGGGTAGGGAGAGAAGAGAGGAAGTTGCAGGGGAGAGAAAAAGGGGAGAGAAAGGGAGGAGAGGAAGAGGACAAGAAATGAGAGAGGGGGAGAAGGGAGCAGTCAGAGGGGAGCGAGACATCAGAGGGGAGAGAGAGGAAAGAACAACATTAACATTTCAGATTTGTTCAAAAGTCTGATAAAACCGCCGCTGCTACACACTAGTGCAACATGACTGGCAGGGAGCCGAACACCAACACCTTCGTTTTCATACCCCTGCTCCATCCATCGTGAAGCCTTGCTCCCCTTGTTCTTACCCCCTGCCTCCAGACTTTACATCCTCTACCACCTCCATCAGGATGCCACCTTCAAATACAGCTTCCCCTCCCAATTCAATGCTTTCTATTCCCTCTGTAGCACCATGCTTACCGCTTCAATCATTACCAACTCACCTCTGCCCCTGCCAACACTCCTACCTCTTACCACAAGAGATGGAATAGCAGTTCCTTCACCTCCTTTCTTCCAAACATCCAATTCCCCAAAATGCACCTTCCATATGAAATCACAATTTACTTGTACGTGCTCCATGATATGTCTACTGCTGACAATATAGTCTCTGCTACACCAGGAAGATCAAACTCATGCAGGAGGCTACATTACTGAAAATCTCCTTTCATTCAGTCTTTAAGCATGACCCCAAAGATTCAGACTGCTTGTCATTTTAATTCTCCAGTGTGCTCCTCCTCTGATGCAGCTATCATGAGTCACCTACATCATTTCAATGAAACTCAAAATAAGCTCAGGGAACAGACCCATCCTCCCCCCAATCTTTCAATTTGGCACTTAAACAGCCTTCTGGAGTCAACATGTGAATTTAACAGTTTCAGGTCATAACCTCCATTACTACAGTTTCTCCCAGACAGCAATGAGCTTGCTAATGCTCCACCTCCCCCACCACCAGCCTCCTCTTTGTTGAATATCAGCTCAAAATGAACAAAAGAAATGTGAGCAATCATCTACAGGGATCTTAAGAGGGCTGGATTTTGTAGAGCAATATATTCCTAGCAACAAAAACACATCCACCCCCAACCTACAACCAACTATAAAGTCAATAGGAGAACCCATCCACCAACAAGCCAGTTGCATCTCAACCATACACAATACCTGAAGCATCATTCATTGTTTGAGGTAGAGACCTGTGACCCCAGAGGACAAAGAGGTACCAATGACCAACAGCTGTGTTTTCCCAGCAGCACCAGGTTTGTACACCAGCCTCTGCTGGGATTCCAGAGTACAGTTTACTGAGCTATACTTGAAGTAGCTCCATGGTATTTTAAAACCTACAAGTCTACAGTTCTGGCAAAAGGTTCTTTTTTCCCCCCCTGTCTGGTTTCCTGAGCAAGTGCTTCCAGTATTTTCTATTATTGAAGGTAGAGGTGCTCACAGATAGTGGACCAGATATGGATTAAAATATGCTGAGAGATAAAGCTGTTTCAGCTGCTTTAAAAAACCACCTTGTGAGATACAGTTGGGAACATTTAAATAAAAACAAAAAACTTTCACTTTAAAAGTAATTACTCTATTCAAATGGCCCAGCTTATTCCAGATTTCAAGTACATGGATGGATACAGTTGAGACAGAACTTCTGGATGAAGCATGCCTCAGAACACAAAGTAGGATTGCTGATGGTATCCAAAGTAGAATATCTATTTATCTAACTTAAAGGACACACAAGATCCAAGCTGAGGGAGAAAGGGTGGGAGAGCTGAAGATCAGGTCAAGGAGGCAACTGGACTCAACAATCATGTGCAAAGGGAAAGGACCCCTCCAACTTCAGACAGTTGATCTTCTCTCCTGAGAGGACAATGTCAAGAACCATCAGGATTGGCAATTAAACTGCCCAAGTTCCATCGAGCAGGCAGATGTTGTTACGTTTCTCAATTAACAGTGATAATGTTTCTTAACAATACATCATCACATGACATGCAGTAGAAGAACCTCAGATTCCATCTTGACTGAGGCCACTTGAAGCATGACGCACAGATGGAAACATGGGAACAGTTCTGAAGAGGAGCCTCTGGCCTTGAAGTATCAACTGTTTTTGTCCACAGATGTTGCCAAACCTGACAAATGGTTAATTTTGCATCCAAGGACTTTCTAAAAAGTATTTGAAGTTGAATGCTACAGCTGTCTTAGCAGAACTAAGGCTTACAGGAGTAAGAGAGAAGGGGCAAGAGAAATAAAGTGCAGTTAGTGGCAGGAGTTTGAGAAATTATTTTTAAAAATGAAGGAAAGTGGATGGCAGTGTCCCCCATGGTGATGCACTTAATGATGTGGACTTTAAAATATCATGCTCTTTTCCAAATTAAATGCCTTTATTGGTCAGAGTATTGAGTACAGGAGTTGGGAGGTCATATTGTGGCTGTACAGGACATTGGTTAGACCGCTGTTGCAACATTGCGTGCAATTCTGGTCTCCTTCCTATCGGAAAGATGTTGTGTAACTTGAAAGGGTTCAGAAAAGATTTGCAAGGGCGTTGCCAGGGTTAGAGGATTTGAGCTATAGGGAGAGGCTCAGCAGGCTGGGGCTGGAGCGGAGGCCGAGGGGTGACCTTAGAGGTTTACAAAATCATGAGGGGCATGTATAGGGTAAATAGGCAAAGTCTTTTCCCTGGGGTCAGGGAGTCCAGAACTAGAGGGCATTGGTTTAGGATGAGAGAGGAAAGATATAAAAGAGACCTAAGGGGCAACTTTTTCACAGAGGATGGTACGTGTACAGAATGAGCTGCCAGAGGATATGGTGGAGGCTGGTACAATTGCGACATTTAAGAGGCATTTGGATGGGTAGATGAATAGGAAGGGTTTGTAGGGATATGGGGTAGGTGCTGGCAGGTGGGACTAGATTGGGTTGGGATATCTGGTTGGTATGGATGGGTTGGACCGAAGGGTCTGTTTCCATGCTGTACATCTCTATGGATTATGAAATCTCAAACAACATAGACTAGGGAAATTTAATGTCAGGGTGTGTCATGGGCTTTGGAAGGAAGATTGAAGAGAGAGAAATAAGCTGAACACAATTTTAAATAGCATTGGAACAGAGACATCAGTTTTCATAAATATTACTAATGGAGCAGAACACATTGAGAAATACTTTAAGCAGCACATGGATACTGAGCTTTATTAAATAGAAGCATCACATACAAAAGCAGGGATGCTGTATTAAATTAATAGTTAGGTGTCAGTCCTGTGTCTATTTTTGGGTATCAACACTTTGGGAAAGAGGTCAAGACCTTAGAAAAAAAAGTGTACAGGGTACTTATTAGAATGTTACATCAGAAGAGGGACTTCCATAACGTGGAAGAACTATATAAACTAGATTGCTCTCCACAGAGTTTAGAAAGTTAAGAGATTGAAGAGGAATTCGAACCGTTGAAGGGTTTTGACAGATTAAGGAAGAAGTGTTAGTTTTAACTGACAAGAGGACTAGCAACCACAGGGCACAGATTTAAGGCGACTGGCAAGACATTTCTCTTACCTGGAGGTTGTTGCAATCTGGAATATCTTGCTTGAAAAAAAAAAGAGGGCAGTGGAAGAAAATATAATGGCAGCTTTCAAAAGCAGAATTCAACATATTTTTAGGGGGTTAGAGAAATGGGAGAAAGGGAGCAATTGCATTGTTCTTTCAGAGACAGTGAAGCCAGAGTGGGCCAAATGGCTTCTTTCTGTGTTGTATCATTCTACGATAGCTTTGGTTTCACTTCAGTTTAACATCGCCATTAAGGCTGCAGTTTCAAAAAAAAAGGCAACTTTCAGTACTTAGTGGGTTACTATGTGAACCAAGATTATAAAAAAACGCCTGTGATGTGGCTGGCTGGCTGAGGAGAAAAACTATCACCTAGCAAGACATCCTGTTCCAGTGGTGAGCTCAGCTATTAGCTTGAACGCAATATTAGAGGTATTTCTGCCCTTTTTCTATACAGTCAACTGCAGCAATGTCTTTTGGTTTAAGATGGATTAGCCGAATGTTTCTGAATGCAGGTCGGGTGCCCATCCTTTTAGCAATTACAATTGTTAAGCATGAATGCTTCAAGTTAACATGCAAAGATGAGAATCTCTGGTTCAATAGAAAGCACAGGAGTTCAAATCTCCTGACTCCCTAAAAAGTGGGAGAGTAATTTTGTTTTAAAATTCAGGATGAGGGCATCACTGGCCATTCCTAATTACCCAGATGGCAGTTAAGAGTCAACCATATCGCTGTGGGTTTGGAGTCACATGTAGGCCAGATAAGGATGGCAGTTTCCTTCCCTAAAGGATATTAGTGAACTAGATGGGTTTTTCTGACAATGAATTTTCATGGTCATCATTAGACTCTGAATTCTGGTTTTGTTTTTGAATTAAAATCCCACCATCTGCCATGGCAGGATTCAAACCCAGGTCCGTGGAAAATGATCTGTCTCTGGATTAACAGTCCTACGATAATACCACTAGGCCATTGCCTCCCCATTGTGTAGCAAAGATAGATTCAATAAACCTCACTGCAAAGTAGTGCAGCTCAGCAGATTTAATCACAACAGTTATCATGCAGCACCAATATTGAACACAGATCTAGTGATCAAAACAAATTCCTATCGAGTATGTTCTCATTAGGTTTCAGTGACTGATGACCATGCTGTTCCGTGGCAACTGAGCAAACTATTCTCATCTTAGCATTTTCTTTTAGATTACTTAGTGTGGAATCCAGCCCTTCAGCCCAAACAAGTCCACACCGACTCGCCAAAGTGCAACCCACCCAGACCCATTCCCCTACATTTACCCCTTCACCTAACACTACAGGCAATTTAGCAGGGCCAATTCACCTAACCTGCACATTATTGGACTGTGGGAGGAAACCGGAGCACCTGGAGGAAACACACGCAGACACGGGGAGAATGTGCAAACTCCACAGAGTCAGTCGCCTGTGGGAGGAATTGAACCCAGGTCTCTGGCGGTGAGGCAGCAGTGCTAACCAGTGCTGCCCACCATTTTTTTGAATGTAAGTTTTGATAATGAGCACAAATGGGTTAAAATCAAATCATAAAACAAAAAATTGGGGCCTATTTTATTCATCCATCCAGAGATTCTGTTGCCATCCCTTTCCAAAACATTGTAGCACACTGAGTCACTTAATAAATGCTGCCATTGTCTAGGCGGAGTAATCACAGGATGTTTCCTAACAACCAGGGAGTCCAGAATCAGAGGTCACAGTGTTAAGGGTACAGGGTACGCTATTCAGCCCTGAGAAGGGGAGATATTCCTTCACCCAGACAGTGATCAGTCTGTGGAATTCTCTGCCATAGCGAGAGATTGAGGCCAACATATTGAGTGCTTTCAAAAAAGGAGTTAGATATAATTCTTAGAGCTAATAGGATCAAAGGGTACAGGAAGAAAGCAGAAAGAGGGTGCAGAGTTAGATCAAAAACAAATTGCTGAAGAAATTCAACAGGTCAGGCAGCATCCATGGAGAAAAGGGTCATTGTTTAGAGTGAAGTGACTACTTTAGATTTGTAGGATCATCCAGGAGCACACTGAATAGGCTCAAAAAGGACCAAATGGCCTGCCCCTGCTTCTATCCTCTATGCTTCCACAAGTTCAGGATGGTTACTCTTAGTCCAGTTGGAAATGATCCCATGTTAGTATTCAAACGCTTCAGGGAGTAATAAAGTCAAAAGTAACATTTGCTGTATGCGCTGGTGTTATTTTTGCAGTTTAATGTCAAGTGGTATCTTTGCTCCCCCCCCCAGCCTGAATCACATCTTCTGGATCACTACAGATGCTTCCAATCCAGATCAAAATGCTGGCACTGGCTATTCACTTTGTGACTGTTCTCTGCTCTGTTTACAACAGCTAGTGTCTCAAAATGATCCACATTAGCTTTCAGTTCGGGTATTCAGAATAGATCACGATGTACCGTTTGATCGTAGCCACAGCGGTACAGCGTTGGTCATGTCATGCAACATCTTATTAACTTTGTTCCGAAAGGTTGGAAGTTTTGTCAACCATTTTGGATATTACCAAAATGGATAGGCCAGTTCTCAGAAGAGGGGCAGAGGCCCAATGATCAATGACTCACTGAATTATTTTACAATGTTGCACAACTTTTGCTGCTTTTTGCAAAGGAAGCGGATTAGATTAGATTACTTAGTGTGGAAACAGGCCCTTCGGCCCAACAAGTCCACACCGACCCGCCGAAGCGCAACCCACCCGTTCCCCTACATTTACCCCCTACCTAACACTACGGGCAATTTAGCATGGCCAATTCACCTGACCCGCACATCTTTGGACTGTGGGAGGAAACCGGAGCACCCAGAGGAAACCCACGCAGACACGGGGAGAACGTGCAAACTCCACACAGTAGGTCACCTGAGGAGGAAATTGAACCCGGGGCTCTGGCACTGTGAGGCAGCAGTGCTAACCACTGTGCCACCGTGCTGTGATCAGGAGTACCAAGTCTTAACCATGACATAAAAATGTTGAGAAATTAAATTGAAGCACTGCAGCCAATCCAAGTTCTTAGCTGCTTTGAATTTTTCTTTAGAAAAATGAAATCTGTTTACTATTTATACTGAAAATGCTGGAAAAACTTATTCAGACCACAGTAATACCACCATAATACTCCTACTAGTGCAGCAACATATATCAGTGGCAATGATAAGGCAGGAGCTCCATTTCCACTGCCCACACCAGCCCCCCCACCTCAAAATAGGTGGCCAAACTAAAAAAGGATATCAAAATTGTGATATGAACCTCATACAATTATAGAGATCTATTATTTAAAAGGAACTCCATCACAAGAATTCATTATCAAATTGTAACAAAGTGAAACAATGGCTGAGATTAGTGAGAAATATTTTCTTTAAATATAGGCCATACTCACTTTCACAAACACTTAAACCAAGTTCATAAAACCTCTCATCCCAGCACACAGCTCTTGTACATTTTTTTTTAATATATGAACCTTTAAATATATTTAACTTAAGAACTTTGCTCCACTACTTGCCTCAGATGTAAACAGAAAGTGATACGGTGGCTGAAGTTCCGTGACCAACAGGGTCTCAAAAGATTGAAACAAGTCCAGAGGGTACTTATTTCTCTAGCCACAAGGTAACACAAATCTAAAATTGGCCCCAAACATTTGGGGAGAGTGAACAACTGAACACTGACATTAAAGAGAACCCCTCTTCTGTATGCTTCCATGCAATGTTCTTATCTCTGGAATCTCCCACACAATGCTTTGTTTGATTGCTAGATATTAATATGGGGATGCTGTCTCAGTCATCTTGCTAAATATTTCCATAACTTGAACAAGATAATAATGATGATAAAAAGCCAAAAATAAACTAGTGTGGGGTTGGAGGGAAAGTATGTTTTTTAAAAAAAGTTTTTTTCATGGGGTGTGGGTGTCACTGGCAAGGCTGTATTTGTTATCCATCTTTTGATAGCAGTCAAGAGTCAATCACATTGTTGTGAATCTGCAAGCCAGGAGGACAGATTCCCTATCCTAAATAGGTTTTCGTGATCATTGGTGAGCATCATTGTCAGCATTATTTAGAGTTTCAATTCTAGATTTAAATCAATGAATTGAAACCATCAAATCGGAAGATCATTCATGTCAACTTCTAAATTAAGTGGCACTCCCACCATCTCCCTAAATATACAGAAACCGGCTACAACTTTGGTCTGAAACAAGGATTTTTTTTGGAAATTTTTTAAGAAAACGCCTCCTTCTCAGTATTTAGAAGTTTTGAGAGATAGAAAGAACACAGGCTTGGAAGCTCAAGTGTTTGCAACTGGAGATAATGCTGGGCTCCAATAAATCAATGTACAAAGTCCAGGAAGGTTTCTCAGCCCTACAGTAGTTTCACGGGGACAGTGGTTAACAACATCTTCAGGAATCGAGGACAAAGTATCTCTGCTCCAGGCGACAAGCTTGCAGCTATAGACTCTGATGAAGAGCAGATTACTGATTAAATCAACAGCTCTGCAGATTTGGCTGGTCCAAGTATAGAGGTACGCAGTTAGCCAAAGCATTGCAATCAGAGGTATGCTGATTAAACCATGGCAAGCTCCTTTAAACCCTCACCAAGGAGGATGGCACAAAGATACAGCAAGCCCCATTGCAAGGCCCAAGAATGATGTATTTTTTAAAAAATAAACCTGTCAGCCTGGTGAGCACTTCTCACCACAAGGTGCTGGAACCTGAACACTATCCCTCACAGCACGAGTTCACATTTTACCCTATGGAATCATAGTTCCACCAACTGAAGGTGGTACAGCAAGTGTTTGCCACCCAAGTTATGATGAGCATCGAGTCCTGAATATGCAAAGAAGAAGATTGTGAAATTAAAACAAAGGTAGCAGACTAGCAACTCAGATAAGGCTGCTCTCCACAATCAGCCTTTTACAATATACTGTGAATGTGTGATGCAACAAGCACAAATTAAATCCAGTTACTCCAACAAGTAGGATGCTGTGTAAAAACATCATCTTTAATATTAAACCATTCCAATGCATTTTTTTGGAAAGGTAACAAGGCATAAGAGACACCTATCTGAAGTGCCATCAGAAGACTAGCCAAAAGAGGACTTTGTGGTGGAGTCTTAAAAAGGAGTGAGTGATTGAGAAATAATGAAAATTCTAGGCATTGGGTCTATAAAGCAGACAAGGGGGAAAGAAAAACTCAAAAGAAGAAGTTCAAGTTGGAAGGTGGTGAGTGAATGAAAAAAGGACAGACCAGGAAGTGATTAAAGTTAAACCTTTCATCTTTTAAGACAGAGTCCTGGGGACGAGCTAACATCAGCCAGATTGAATGAAACTATTTGCAACTATCAATTTCCTTCAAATCAATTTCCTCACTAATAGCATTTCCTCACTACCTGTCTGTTTCAACCTGTAACCATCTCTACCCTGTTCAATGGTTAAATTCCTCATTTCAGACTGGACTATTCCAAACCTGTTCTGGTCAGTCTGACATCTTCTGCCTACCATAACAGTCAGCACATACAAAACCCCAATGACCATTTCATAATGCTTCACAAACCATATAATGTCCAGTTATTTAATTAATTGTTAACTTGGGCCCTAGGTGTTAAAAAAATTGTACACTGACACAGAAGTGAAATAACTTGTGTCCACCACAGCTATTAAAACTTTCCTTTAATTGCTCCAACTTGGTATCAAGGTGCATCAGATCTGTTGATATCAGTCACTTTTGACTAGGATTTGCACAATTACTTACATATGATCTCAGTGCAAATATTACTATAGAAGCTTTTCTACTCTCTGCAAGCAACACATTGGACCAATAAACATTCCAGTATTAGTAGAGTTTCTACTGTTTCCAGTTTCTGTCTGAAGACTGACAGAGACCTGTAACCACCATGTATATGGACAATAGGAGGCAGAGGCTACCCTCCCTTCTACAAAGATTTAACGGAACTTCTGAAATTGCAGTGACTTGCATTTGGATGAAAGCAGCTAACATCATTACATCATAGACACAGTACTTGGACACACTGTAAACTTCTTAACTGTTGAAATTCATTCTTGGAACAAATGATAATCTAGAGTATGGTCAGTATTGATGGGCCCTCTTTCTAGTGTTGCATGACTTTGATATTGTTTCAGACAATTGGTTTGAATTTGATAGGCACCATAACGTGGCTAATAATGTTTCAAAACAGTGCTTTTAAAAAATTCAACTTGCAGAGAAACAATACATTTGAATGTCATGGGGAAAAAAAAAGGTGTACAATAATTACATTCTTCAAAAAGCACAAATTTGTAAATCTCCACAAAATCTAGAAGTCAAAAGCTAGGGACTTTTGAGTTCCACACAAAGAGGAAATGAGCCAATATTTGTCTAATAGATTAAGTACAAATGATCCATTGCTCTTCAATTACAGGAAAATTAGTTTTTGCAAAATTGTTAGGGATATGGCTCAACTCACTTGGAGGACCAAAGTATTGCAAGTATTTCTTTGTAAATTCACATCTTTAGTTCTACAACCATTCCTTGGATATTAACCATTTGCCAAATAGTTTGCGCTAATAAAAGCATTATTTAAAAGTAATAGAATACTTGTTCGGCAGTACAGAACTGGAATACTGAAAAGATATTTTAAAGCATGTAATCATGCAATCATTGGGGTCTCTGCAAATCATCCTAGTAAGAGTATTTTTAAGAGGAATTTAAAGATTGGTTGGCAAGTGGGTTCTGGTTGATGTTCCCATGAAGAATGCAACAGTTAATGATGATCAACATTTACTGCGAGGTTTTGTTGGAGGACATTGTCTAAAGAAAGTGAGCTGGCAGATGGTTGTAGCTTAATTTTGAGTTGAAGTAGGCACAGGTGCTGGTTTCATTTCCAATACACACAGGCGTATTACAAAGGAAATGGGCAAGCCTAAGTTTGTTGTCAGCATAATCCCGTGCCTTCACAGCATTATCCAGCAAATACTATCCAACCACGTAATCACATTATTGTTGGACACCTTTGTGAGTTGCAAGCCATTTTGCAAAATAAGGCTTTGCCAGTCAGGTCATTTCTCGTCAAGCATTGTGCAAAACTTGTGATAAGTCCCAAAACAGCCACACTCAAGCTTGAAAAGTGCACACCATCTGCCTCACCTTATCTTAGAAGGGTAATCTCAAAAGATAGAGCAACTAGTGAAGACGTTTCATAATGCAACACCACCACAAGTGATGCTGACGTCAAGTCAAAAAGATGTTCAACTGGTTTCAAAAACAGTAGAGATTAATATGGTATATAAATTTCAATATTGTGATGCGAAGTATGTAGGCTTATTACCCAAAGATTGGATTGTAACAAATAGCATACGTTTGTGGCTGATAAGTCCCAATCAACTAGCACTTGCTAAATTAGTGTTCAACATTAGTTATAATTTTGCAATTAGAAACCATTTCATGGATAATTCTGTTTGTGAAGAATTACCATGGCAACCATTTAAGATGGTCAGTCAGGCTTCAGCACCAGGGTCCCAGGTTAGATTCCAGCCTTGAGCGACTGCCTGCGTGGACTTTGCACATATTCTCCCATGTCTGCGTGGGTTTCCTCTGGGTGCTCCGGTTTCCTCCCACAGTCTAGAGATGTGCAGGTCAGATCAAGTGGCCACGCTAAATTGCCTGCAGTGTTAGGTGCATTAATCAGAGGGAAATGGATCTGGGTGGGTTACTCTTCAGAGGGTCGGTGTGGATTGGTTGGGAATCTAATCTAAACACAGGGCCCTCTTCTTTTCCTGATCAAAGACACTGCCTTTTTCAACTGAGCAGAACTGGTGACACCCCTTTTTTTTGGCTCATATCTCAGGACAATACCCTGACATGTCAACCAACCATCCTTATTTAAAATCTAAAACAAGGCCTGGCAGTTAATTGAATTTTGCTTAACTGTTGCTTTGTAATTTTAATCATGAGTCATTGGAAATTTTTAATTCAAGGTGATAAATGATCAAAGTATCGGGTTTGAGTTTTCTCCCTGAGCTGGTAGCAGAAACAGTTATGCAGATGTTAGAATGAACAGCCATTCCCACGATCCAGCCCAAGCTTTGGGTCAGCTGTGTGGATGACACTTTTGTCATCACAAAATGCAACAAATGAGAAGAAACCCACAAACAACATCCTTACCGGTATAAAGTTCACCAAAGAGAATAACATCTTCCTAGACGTCACAGAAGATGTCACGGTAGAACCCAAAGCCAATGGGAGAGCTACAGACCAGCATTTACAGGAAAGACACACACACACACACACACACAAACTACAGGCGCAATCATCCCAACACCCACAAAATGGAGGTGCATCAGGACATTTAAAAAAGAGCCACAACACACTGCAGCACCCAGAAACTAAAGAGAAGCCAAGGAAAAACACCTGTACAACCTATTCAGGAACTATGGGTACCTGATAAGCGCAGTCCGCCAATTCCTGCACAACAGACCTATGCAAGGCGACAACACGACCACAGACTCTAGCCACCCTGCCATATGTTGAAGACATCGGAGATGACCAGACTACTCCAGGCCATAAGCATCATTGTAGCCCACAAACCTACCACTATTCAAACAGCTCCTGACGAATTCAAAAGGACCCTGTACCAACATCAGATACAGAATGCCCTGCGAAGACTGCAGCAAGCACTACATTGGACAGACAGGCAGGAAACTAGCCACCAGGATACATGAGCACCAAGTAGCCACCAAAAGACATGACCCACCATCACTAGTATCCGTACACACAGACCAAGGACATCAGTTCAACTAGGACAATACATCTATCCTGGGACAGGATAAACAAAGACATGCACAGGAGTTCCTAGAGGCCTGGCATTCAAACCAGAACTCCATTAACAAACATACCCCATCTACCATTTGGACCCCATTTACCAATCCTTCAAAAAAAAAACTGAAAGTGATATCACCCACCACAACAAATCAAGACAGATAAATAGCAAGCAGGACAGAACACCAACGCTTCACCACAGGCGTACCCAAGTTACCTAGCATGATGAAATGTCTAAGAACAAATCTACCAGCTCAGCGAGCAAACTTACATCCTGAACCTTAACTACAAATCTTCGCTAAAATTGCATAATCAAAGTATTTCAGTAATTTCTAATAATAGGACAATATTAATTCTGGTCATTAACCTAACATTTCTTTTCACAGATGCTGAAAACTAGCAGGATGTTTGCAATGTTTTTTGTTTTTACTTGCAATAAATTTGGGTATGGGGTGTCGAGTTGTCACAACTCAAAGTCTATTCTCAATTGTTCTTTATCCTCCTATGCCTTCTTGTATGCGATAATTTCACATTACAGATTAGGTCATGCATGCGTTACTCACTTCCAACGCAGGCAGCATGCAAACCACACACAGTCCGTCCCACTCAATTGCACACAATCAGCCCTAAGCATACGCATGATTGTACATTTGTGCTATCTTCAAGTTTTTGTGAATTCAAGTGAGCCTGTACCTCTTGAAAAGGGCACTGTCTTGAGCCTGGAACAGGCAGAGGTTAGTCTTTCAATTTGGTTAAATCAGTGAAAGACAGTGGCACAAAATGAGAAGACAGCAAAATACCAAGTTTTTTTTTGGAAACCTAGGTGCATTAAAAAAAAAGGTAGAGTGAATAAAGTCATCTATTCATAAGATACTTCTCCAGGTTAGATTGGTCCCATCACCGACAGAAATACCCACAATGGCTAACAGCAGCACTCCAGCTCCAAAGACCTGGATGCAGATGAGTGTTCAAATGAGCATCTTCAAATGCAGTATCCCACTAATTGCACTATATCCACATCATTCACCTCCAACCTCCACTAAATCAAAACTCACCAAATTTTCACATGCCTCACCTCATTCTCAGGCCTTGACAGATTTCGAACATGTTCTACAGTTTGCACACAAGCCAATTCAAATGCAGCAGCCGTGTTGCATCACACTGACACACTTTCCTCCCGCTGTACAAAGTGGTGGATAACTAAGCCAGAATGGGTCAGGCCCAATTCCACATCCTTGCCTCCCCACACAGAGCAGTGCTTGACATCAGTAGACAGCCACAATTTACATTGGTAGCAAAAGGCAAGAATCACTGATGACAATGCTCGTAACCTATTCTATTATGGAAGATCTCACTTTACAAGCAGTAGGTGGCAGCGCACACAATTGCTTTTCCTCTCAATCTACTATCCTTGTGAATTTCTCGTTTTAAACACGTAAGGTCTGCAATGTGACCAGGTAGCAGTGTACAAGCAAAAGGAAGAGGATAGAGACATGATGGTATCTGAGAATTACTATCTCATTAATACTGCATAAAATGTAAGATAGATAAAGGCAGGATGGTTCACACTGAACCAATTGGGAGAGAAGTCACATACCTCCCACAGAGAAGTAAAAAGGTGGTGACAGTACGACGCTCCAGCTGGAGCACCTTTGCTTCATCAGTTCTTTCTCATTCCCTGCCACCACCCAATTTTTACCTTCTCCCCAGGTAAGTTTTTAAGAATGGAGGCGGCGAGTCAGAGTCCAGGCCAAGACTAGCCCCAGAGCTTGGTGTAGGAGGCTGTCTGAGTCCAGGTCAGCCTGGCAGAAAAGTCCCAGAGATGCTGGCTGGAGGCCAACACAAGCAGGCAGTGAGGACGGAGTTCTTAAGTCTGGCAAACACCGATTATAATTTGAGTAATTTTTAAAAGATATTTTATTCTTATTCTGGACTTTGGGTAATTAGAATACTTTTTAAAACTTTTGTATTCTTATGCTGAACAGTAAAAACTCTTTCAATTCTCTAACAAGGAAGTATTCTGTACCTAGGCACCCCTGCATGCAAGATGTTGCCAAAATGGCAACATTACAAACTTTTCACTGCATGTGGCAAATGGCTACTCTACTCTGAAATGAGAACTTTGATGGGGCATGTTACAAAAGGTAATGGTGATAAGCTTTTGCATCAAAAGGTCTACGTCCACAGCATGCTGAGAATGTCAAAGCAGCATGGAGGAGCCCAGAGCCAGCTTGGCACAGGACAGGGCTTCAGTCCCTCCCAGTAGTGGAGCCAATGCCTCAAGGACACTCGCAAACTCAATTACAATGCAGTATTTCAGGATTATATCTCAGTTTCCAATGCAACAAGAAAAAGCTATTCAATATCTCAAGTAGTGCAGCTAAAGCTCAGACTGAGGTCATGCAAAAATAGCTTGCCAGCATATGGGCTCACCAAATACATATTCTTATTAGGATTGCAGCAGTCTGAGACTGAGTACACAAAGGGTTTACAGAGTGCCATAGCAGCTCAGCAATGGCTGAGCCCAACACTTGGTAGAATTGCTAAGGCATCGTATGTCCAAGTGGCACCAGGCACCATTGAGCACAAACCCTTTCTCTCAGGACGAGTGGTCCTCCCATTGCTACTACCCTTGCAGAGGCTAGTCTGGCACGGCTGAATATTTGAATGCACATTAAGCTGTGCAAAGTTAGCACTTGTTTGTTCAAATTATTATACATTGAATGACAGCACAAAAACTACTTGGAGTCTCCACGTGCATGGACTAACATCCTCACTAAAATAGCAACTGTTGGAGGAATACTAAATGCACATGGGAACTGACACCATTACAGAAAAAGTACACTCACAGTGAATTGCTGCCCAGAACTTTGGCAGTTAACACTTCTCTACATAAGTCTTCCACCTCATTTAAAAGAGCTAAAGTTTTGCTATACCACAGGAAGATGAGCAACTGAAATTTACTCCAATTTATTCACTGTTGAACTGGCACCATCTACTGACGCATGCGAGACATTACTCCGCATAATAATCCTGTCTTTGCAGCTTTGTAACTAACGCATCTCTGCTCAGAAAGGTCCCAGATACGGCCGGAACATGACTAAGTCAAGGGGGGAGAAAAAAGCTCAAAATGCAAACTTTTTGGTAAGTTAAAAAAAGTTCTAATCTTTCTAAATCTTGTCAACACTTAATTGTCCTAAATATTTGTTGTTCCATATTAAACCACATTGGAACCAAGCAGCATTACCACACAACATATAATTTCCAGTTTCCAGATTAAAACAGAGGCATCTAGCACCTCCATAGCTATTTTTCCCCAGCAAAAAAAAAACTGGTCATACTCCACTAACTAAACTTCTTGATGGGAAAACTGATTTGGCTTGGCAAATAACTGCAGAAAAATGTGTCCAAATTAAAATCAAGTTACATTCTGATATGGTAGTGTCAAGCATGATAACTGCTCAATATCAGTGTGCCTTGTCATTCCTGAATGATTACTTAAACATCGCGAGTAGTGTAGTGTAGTGTACAGAATAAAAGAGCAAGCATTATTGACTGAATCTTTGAGCTTGCAGATTGTGCACTGCATTTTCAGGGATTGGATTGCAAAGTTTTGCTTTTCAACAATGAAACCAAAGAAACCATTCTACCAAGCTAGAAGAGATAAAATTTTACTCATTATCGGTGAGCTTTGTTACTGTAGATAATTAACAATATTTTAACATCCCATAAGATATTCCTTTTCCAAAATGCTCTAACAAAATGAGTAAGAAAGAGTTCAACAGTTTAGAACTGAATTTTATACTTGTTTGATATACAAGTCAGATCCAAGTCAACTTAGTGGGCATAGTTATTTAAAACCAAAGCACTCAAAGCATTAAAGTCCAAACAGTTTCAAAGCCTTAACTAAACATACAGTAGCATACTTTGTAATTAATAAACATTATGTTAAAATAAATTAGATTAAGATTAGGTCAAAGTAATGCATGAAGATGGGTAGCAACATTTGGGAAATGGTCACTATTAAACTAGATAAATGGTGAAGTTAGACAAAATGCAAACGTCAAACAAAATATCTACTTGGAGTAGAAACCATAAATTGTCCTTTGTTCTCTTGACAATCTTGAATACGTTCAAGTCTTAAACTACTACCCACTGATCTTCAACTGATGAAGGTCAATACGTAAGATGGGCGAGAGTACAAACATCAGACGCAACTGGTCCTGGTGAAACTGGTCAAAACTCGATGCTTGCCAAGTGCATATCTTTTTAGAAAGTGAACATTACTGATAAGTCTCTATAAACTTGCTACAGGGAAAAGGAGTAGTTTGCCAGGGCTCTACAGTATCAAATGCTTTAGGAAAATTTCTGTCGGGTTATCAAAGTGCAAAATTCTAAACTACTGAAGTTATGACAACAAGATAGGTGGAATGACTAAACAGAAACAGAAATTTGCATGGCTGGGCAGAGGCAGAGAGAAGGTGCAGGAAAAAGTAGACAGACACAGACACAGACACGATGAGAGAGAAAAGAAAGCAGTATGTTGAACAGAAACAGCAAGCATGAAAAGATATTTAATTTTTTGGGGTTAGTGCCAAAAAAAGGGAAGAGTATATTAGATTATTTACAGTGTGGAAACAAACTCTTCGGCCCAACAAGTCCACACCGAACCTTTGAAGAGCACCCCATCCAGACCCAGTCCTCTGGATTTACCCCTTCACCTAACACCATGGACAATTTAGCATGGCCAATTCACCTAACCTGCACATTTTTGGATTGTGGGAGGAAACCGGAGCAAACCCGCGCAGACAGTTGCCCAAGGTGGGAATTGAACTCGGGTCTCTGGCACTGAGACAGCAGCGCAGTTTAAAAGAAAAACTGTCTTATTGTTGTAGGTCAATCGGCAAGAGGGGTAAAATGGTGACAACTTCAGATCAGGAAACGATGCAAAGTTTAATATCAAACAGATTGTAGAGGCTTCTATTACCAGGCAAGCTTAGGGGAACATCTTTCAGTCCATAGAAGTAACCACTTGGAGTCAAATCTTCAAGCAATATCATGGTTAAATGTGCCAGTACAATTTCCCAAGTTACAAGATCGGATTAAAAACAACTGTAGCTTATGACAAATGTGACTATTAATAATGGCAAGAAAAATGTATAGTTATCCATGAAATAGCCCAAATTTAGTCTGACTGTATATTTTCTTTTAAGATTTATTAAAAAGGGAGGAGAAGGAAATTCAACATACTTTACAAGAACAAAAGACAATGAAGTGTTCAGTTTTATTTAGAAATTCACAGTTTTCTAATGGCACTACAGCTCTGCAGTCACATTATGCTCATGTTCCACAGTGGTGTGCATAGCACTCAAAACATGACAAATTTTAAAAACATATAAATAACGTTTCTCAACTTTGGACCCTCTCAAGCCCATAAACAGTCCTCAAGTGCTGTAACTGGCTAATATGCAGATCAGCTGGGTACGATTACACCACTGGAGTAAAACCCAATGGGGGTAGAGGTGGGCAGGACACAGAACACTTGAAATCAGTATTAAATTAGTTACACAAGCTGTGACAAACTCCAATTCAGCAAGAGGCATCGGAATAAAAAAAAAGTGAAAGTGCACATTGAACTATAAGTTAACGATTTTTAACATCTCAAATGTCCCACCATTGAAGAATGCTCTCTTCAAATACTCATTCACTCACAAATATATACATTCAAAAAAGAACTCATTTTCACACATCACCTTTCTAATATATATATATCTCAAATAAAAACACTGTACCAGGATGTGAAAGTACCAGGGTAAATGCACACAAATCTGTAGCCAATTTAGATGTAATCAGTTCACCTACAAAGGATTTAAAGTCAATTTGCTGGGCAAAGAAATTCAAATGAAACCTTTTCCCATTCTGTCCTATTACTTTTTCATTTTACTTTTGGAATTTAAGGTCAATTGACTATTGCGCAGGCCAATTCTGCAGCACTATAGTGTTACGCTGTCAAATTCGGTAGACTTAAAAAGGAAAGCTGAACACCAAGGTAAATTGGAGATGGAATATCCCATCTTTCAGCTACATTATAAATATACAAAGGCACAAATATGGAAAGGTGCAAGAAATAAGAATACAGTTCGACGCAGAAGTTATGCTTAATCCCTGTTCCATCTGTAACCAGTTAATTATGCTGATTCTCAATCCAGTTAATTCCATGCACGGTCTTGCAAAGTTTAGAGATTCATCTCCCATTTCACAAGCCCTTCAAAACAGACTTGCTGCTCCCCGAGACACGGTGGAAGAAGTGCAACTCTCTCTACCCTGAAGACACTCGCATTAGTAGATTAATAGTTTGAAGTTCAGACATTGCAAGGCTAAAAAATACCTTGCAAATCATAAATGCAGAGCAGGAAGAGACGGCTCTAATCCCAAGTCAGCAAATCTCAATCACACATGGCCTGAAACTGTTGGGACACCAAGTGTCCCCACTGTAATATCTTTGTTTCCTTTTATTATGTCATGCAAACTTGGCATTGATCCCGATTTAGTCTGTATCAAGTTGCTAATGAACTTCCCTTGATCAGTGACCTTTGACTTCTTTCTTTTTAAAGACCGTTTTTCAGTTTTAGTCTTTTGTGGCTGTCCATTGCAGAGGCTTGTGCATGCTGAAATTCCACAGAAGTAGGATTCTTCCGATTGCGATGAGGTCTCTGAACCCCCTTCAGATGGAGGACCTTTGTGAGAAGAACTGTAGACAACACCCGTGGTAGAAAAATCACTTGGATTTGAAAGAGGTTTGCAAGGTTTTATCCCTCCATTAACTATTGGCATTACAGACTCTGTAGGTTTTATGGTTTGAACCTTCTCTATTTTCGTTCTGCAGCGTTTTTTCTAGTAAAAGAAAAAAAAATGAAAACTTAAAACTTTTGCAAGCTGAGAGAGAAACCTGGTACATTTCTCTTGTTAGTCAGACTAAAGCATTGTTGGCAAATGTTAAGCTACGGTTATTAGTACTACGCTACAGATAAAATTCAAATTAAACAATATTCTGTGGCATATATGATTGTACCTTTTTGTTGTCCTGTAAAAACTTTAGCGGTTCTACAATGTATAAGTCATCTGGACCCACTTCAAAAAAAAAAAGAGAAATGCATATAGTTATTATTCATTGATGAAATGGTTCAGAAAAGGATTCTTATTTGCTAAATCAAATCACAAATTAGGTAGGAAGACTCCAGGACAAACAGCACAAATTTTTAAATTCATTGTGGGAGGTCTGAGTCACTGGCTGAACCAACAATTATTGCCAGTCCCTAGTTGCCCTTGAGAAGGTAATTACATACACTTACAATGCCCTTTGCCATCAAGAGTGAGCCATTTACTTTAACAGGCAAATTGTAACAAGTTTAACTGCTCTAAGTAAACTCAATTTCTTGAGAATCTCAAGTGAGAAAAAGCATTTCAGATGCTGTTTGAAGTTTGTGCGTACAGTGATCATATTTCAGCCCTAGTTTGAAGAACATCAATTCTTGTACACAGCTTCTAGAGATAAAACTTATCACTTGGATTTGAAAGAGGTTTAGGTAGGTTTTATCTCCATTAATTATTGGGATTACAGACTCTGTAGGTTTTACATCAACAAACCATAGAGTCTGTAACCCCAATACAGGTAGTTTTAATGGAGGCAATAAGCTGACATAACTCTCTCAAATCCAAGAAATAATCCTGTTTTTCAATAAATCAGCAGTAACAATATCAGATAAGGTGAAACACTTACAAAAAAATTCAAATTTCATTTAAATAAGCCCATTCATAGTGTCCTTATTTCAGTAATGATGAATGGAGGGTTGGGGTACGATTCAAGCAAACAAGGTCACCTACACCTGCCTTTTAGCTCATTTTAAACACTTTCTTGAAATTGCTCGAGATGGAAAATGCTCCAGTGCGTGCAACCAAATGACTAGAAGACAAGACCAATTTAAGATAGCAGCAGTAAAAACAAAATGCTAAAGAGGAAGTCTTGCCCTCATTTGCGAATCTTTAGAATCTAAATTGGATAGAATTTTTTCAACAAACTTGTCTGTGATTGAAGTTTTTTTTTCTACAGTCGACAAGTGAGAGAGTTACAGGAATGGCTGACATTTTGAAGTGATCAGGAGCTAATTCATGATCTGCTGCTGGTCAGATCTTTGCAGAAATTTGATACAACTGAGTGGATTACTCAGCCAACTCAAGAGGCAGTTAACATTCAACCAAATTGGAGTTACAGGTTACATTAGGCAAGAAGAATTTTCCTTCCCCGAAAATACCTTAACCCCTAGTTGCTGTACTACTTACAGCCAGCCATTTTCATCATAATTTAAATCTGGTCATTTTAGGATTTTGAATTATTTCTCTGGATTTTGAGTCTGATTACTGTTGCAGTAATCAGCACCATACTGTCCTGCAACTCGCTTGCTTGCAATCCCAAGTGAGACTATTTGTATATTCACCTGATTGCAAAGTGAGTGCTGAATTCTAAATTACTTCATTAAAAACTTAGGAAGATGTAACATAAGCAAGAATATCTTAAACTGCCTTCAAACCTGGAACAGGAAAACAGCTCACATATGTTTATGATGGTTCTTAGTATTAAAAATTCTTCCACACATTGCTGTTGTCAAATCACGGTTTTACAACTTTTATTCAGCAATACAGTTAAAGAAAAGATCCTGCTCGCACTGAGTTGCCTTGAACTGAGCTGCCTTCCGATGGTACAACTTCACTGACTGACTTATTGTGCTGGCCCCTGAACCTTTCCTCTGGTGATGATAAACTGTTGTCTCGTTGATAACCATGCACTAACAAATAACGAGGGGAAAAAAAATTAAAATAAGTCAAAGATGCAAATATTTCAAAAGACTTAAGACAGGTATGCTAAATTTTCCAATTTTGGTACAGACTTAAAATTAAAACTGATCTTTAAAAAACTGTCCAGCTCCCTACCTTCTGTTGTAGGTAAGTGAAAAGATTTTGAACGAACAAGAGGGAACGACGTTCGCCTGCGAATATTCATGTCATCATAGGAAGAAAAACATCTAGATAATATAAAAAAGGAGCTACTAAGTAATGATTACCATCATTAAATTTAATTAGAAACAAAAGCTTAATTCAAGTTGCAAGAAGCCACCACATACTTACCAAGACAAATGAAACTAGATAACATGAATAATTTTATTCCAGTAATATACTCTAAAATCTCTGCCACATTTGATTTTTTAAAAATTCAAATGTAACTATTGTAAATTCAGTTGATGGCTATGTTGTAGCCAACAGTCCATGACAATGTAAAGGATGATCTAAAGTATAAACTCAAAAGACAAGTGAAGGTGGGAACAGTTTAGTAGCCAAGTTTTGTTTTTATTTGAAAAATATAAAAAATATTGCAGATGAGCGAGAGCAAGAGCGCATTTGTGGGAAGGAGAAATATTGCAACGTTTCAATTCCAATGTCTTTGGAAGAGGGATCATATTGGACTTGAAACATTAACTCTCTCTCCAAAACTACTTCTCTAGCACTTGGTTTATAGTTCATACACTGAAAGGCTGAGAGAGAAAGACTGGGGCAAGAATTTTTCAAAAAGGTTAATAAGAAATTGGCTGTGTACTAATACTTGAGCAAGATAATTCATTTCATTCACAGTTCAAAGTTGGTAATCAAAACCATTCTGCAGATGTGCCAAATATGGTCCAGATGCTTCCATAACAAACCAGGAAGTAAATGAGAATTTATCAAAAAAAAGTGTATTCCCTCCCATATTCTAAACTTCAACTCAGAACACAGTCTCTCAAAAAGCATATGACAGGGTAATGACCCTCAGCCAAAACTGACATGGGGACAAGAAAAATTAACTGAAGATTTGCTATTTGCTTCAAGTATTCATGTAAATAGAGTCATCGAGTCAGAGGTGTACAACACGGAAACAGACCCTTCGGTCCAATCCATCCATGTCAACCAGATATCCCAACCCAATCTAGTCCCACCTGCCAGCACCCATCCCATATCCCTCCAAACCCTTCCTATTCGTATACCCATCCTGATGCCTCTTAAATGTTGCAATAGCACTGGCTTCACCACCTCCTATGGCAGCACATTCCATACACGTACCACACTCTGCATGACAACGTTGCCCCGTAAGTCTCTTTTATATCTTTCCTCTCTCACCCCAAACCTATGCCCTCTAGTTCTGGACTCCCAGACCCCAGGATAAAGACTTTGCCTATTTACCCTATCCATGCCCCTCAATTTTGTAAACCTCTATAAAAGGTCACCCCTCAGCCTCAGACGCTCCAGGAAAAACAGCAACAGTCTGTTCAGCCTCTCCCTACAGCTCAAATCCTTCAACACTGGCAACATCCTTGTAAATCTTTTCTGAACACTTTCAAGATTTCACTTCTGGTCTCCTTATCAGAAAGATTTGCACACAATATCCCAACAGTGGCCTAACCAATATCCTTTCCAGCCACAGCACGACCTCCCAACTCCCGTACTCAGTACTCTGACATTTAAAAGAAAAGCATACCAATCACCTATCCACCTGCGACTCCACTTTCAAGGAGCTATGAACCTGCACTCCAAGGCTCTTTGTTCAGCAACATTCCCTAGGACCTTACCATTAAGTGTATAAGTCCTGCTAAGATTTGCTTTCCCAAAATGCAGCACCTCACATTTATCTAAATTAAACTCCATCTGCCACTTCTCAGCCCATTGGCCCCTCTGGTCCGGATCCTGTTGTAATCGGAGGTAACCTTCTTCACTGTCCACTATACCTCCAATTTGTGTCATATGCAAACTTACAACTGTACCTCTTATGCTCACATCCAAATCATTTATGTAAATGACAAAAAGTAGAGGGTCCAGCACTGATCCTTGTGGCACTCCACAGGTCACAGGCCTCCAGTCTGAAAAACAACCCTCCACCACCGCCATCCTGTGTCTTCTACCTTTGGACCAGTTCTGTATCCAAATGGCTAGTTCTCCCTGTATTCCACGTGACCTAACCTTACTGATCAGTCTCCCATGGGGAACTTTGTCAAACACCTTATTGAAGTCCATACAGATCCCTCTACTGCTCAGCCCTCATCAATACTCTTTGTTACTTCCTCAAAAAACTCAATCAAGTTTGAGAGACATGATTTCCATTGCACAAAGCTATGCTGACTATCCCTAATCAGTCCTCGTCTTTCCAAATACATGTACATCCTGTCCCTCGGGATTCCCTCAACAACCTGCCCACCACAGACGTCAGGCTCACTGGTCTGTAGTTCCCTGACTTGTCCTTACCACCCTTCTTAAAACAGTGGCACTATGTTAGCCAACTTCCAGTCTTCCGGCACCTCACCGGTGACCATTGACAATACAAATATCTCAGCAATAGGCCCAGCCATCACTTCTCTAGCTTCCCAAAGTTCTAGGGTACACTTGATCAGGTCCTAAGGATTTATCCACCTTTATGCATTTCAAGGCATCCAGCACTTCCGCTTCTGTAATATGGACATCTTCCAACGTGTCACCATCTATTTCCTTACATTCTATATCTTCCATATCCTTTTCCACAGTAAATACTGATGCAAAATACTAGTTTAATATCTCCTCCATTTTCTGCAGCTCCACACAAAAGGCTGACTTGTTGATCTTTGAAGGGTCCTATTCTCGCCTTAGTTACTCTTTTGCCCTTAACGTATTTGTAAAAACCCTTTAGATTATCCTTTAATTCTATTTGCCAAAGCTACGTCCCCTTTTTGCCCTCCTGATTTCCCTCTTACGTATACTCCTACTTCCTTTATACTCTAAGGATTCACTCGATCTATCCTGTCTATACCTGACATATGCTCCCTCCTTCTTAACCAAATCCTCAAATTCTTTAGTCATCCAGCATTCCCTATATCTACCAGCCTTTTTCACCCTAACAGGAATATACTTCCACTGGATTCTCATTATTTCTGAAGGCTTCCTGTTTTCCAGCCGACCCTTTACCTGCGAACATCTGCCCCCAGTTTTTGAAAGTTCTTTACCTCATACCGTCAAAATTGGCCTTTCTCCAACTTAGAACTTCAACTTTTAGATCTGGTCTATCTTTTTCCATCACTATTTTAAAATGAAAAGAATTATGGTCGCTAGCCCCAAAGTGCTCCCCCACTGACACCTGAGTCACCTACCCTGCCTTATTTCCCAAGTGTAGGTCAAGTATTGCACCTTCCCCTCTAGTAGGTACATCCACAATCAGAAAATTGTCTTGTACAGCCTATGTTTGGAAATTAAAATCCCCAACCATAACCACCATATTATTTTTACAGATAGTTGAGATCTTCTTACAAATTTGTTTCTCAATTTCCCTCTGACTATTGGGGGGGGGGGGGGGGGGGGGGGGGGGGGGGGGAATGTCTATAATACAATCCCAATATGGTTATCGTTCCTTTCTTATTTCTCAGTTCCACCCAAATAACTTCCCTGGATGTATTTCAGAGAATATCCTCCCCAAGTACAGCTGTAATGCGATCCCTTATCCAAAACACCAATCCCCCTCCTTTGTCCTTTTGAAAGTCGATTGGGGGCAGACATTCGTGGATAAAAAAGGGACAGCTGGAAAATGGGAAGACTTCAGAAATGAGAAAACAAGAATCCAAAGTATATTCCTGTTAGGGTGAAAAGGAAAGGCTGGTAGGTATAGGGAATGCCGGATGACTAAAGAAATTGAGGGTTTGGTTAAGAAAAAGGAAGCATGTGTCAGGTATAGACAGGATAGATCGAGTGAATTCTTAGAAGAGGATGGAGGAAGTAAGAATATACTAAAGAGGTAAAATCAGGAGGGGCCATGAGATTGCTTTGGCAAATAGAATTAAAAAGGAGAATCCAAAGAGTTTTCTCAAATACGTTAAGGACAGAAAAGGATAACTAGGGAGAGAATAGGGCCCCTCAAAGATCAGCAAGATGGCCTTTGCGTGGAGCAGCAGAAATTGGGAGAGATACTAAATGAGGAGTATTTTGCATCAGTATTTACTGTGGAAAGGATATTTAAGATTATAGACTTTAGGGAAATAGATAGTGACAGCTTGCAAAATGTCCATATTACAGAGGAGGAAGTGCTGGATGTCTTGTAAACACGAAATGGATAAACCCCCCAGGACCTGGATCAGGTGTACCCGAGAACTCTGTGGGAAGCCAGAGAAGTGTTTGTAGGGTCTCTTACTGAAATATTTGTACCATCGATAGTCACAGGTGAGGTGCTGGAAGACTGGAGGTTGGCTAACGTGGTGCCACTGTTTAAGAAGGTGGTAAGGACAAGCCAGGGAACTAGCAGGACTTATACACTTAACAGGAAGGTCCTAGGGAGTGTTGCTGAACAAAGAGACCTGGGAGTGCAGGTTCATAGCTCCTTGAAAGTGTAGTCGCAGGTAGATAGGATCGTGAAGGCAGCTTTTGGAATGCTTTCCTTTATTGGTCAGAGTATTGAGTGTAGGAGTTGAGAGGTCATGTTGCGGCTGTACAGGACATTGGTTAGGCCACTGTTGGAATATTGCGTGCAATTCTGGTCTCCTTCCTATTGGAAAGACGTTGAACCCTTTCAAGTTTCACAGCAAAGATTTACAAGGATGTTGCCAGGGTTGGAGGATTTGAGCTATGGCATCCGATTCACGAGAGAAGTAGAAAAGGATAGCCAACTCCCATTCCTAGACGTGATAGTACAGAGAACACCGAACGGAGAATTCACCACAAGGGTACACAGGAAAACAACACACACAGACCAAGTCCTAAACTATGAAAGTAACCACCCCAACACACACAAATGAAGCTGCATCAGGACACTATTCAAAAGAGCTACAACACACTGCAGTACACCAGAACTGCGAAAAGAGGAAGAGGAACACCTATACAAGGTATTCGCCAAAAACGGATACCCGCGCAACTTTATCAACAGATGCCTAAGAGAGAGACCACGGAACGAGGACATGCCACAACCAAAAGGACTAGCCACACTACCATACATCAGGAGCGTTTCAGAACTGACAGCCAGACTACTGCGACCCCTAGGACTCATAACGGCACACAAACCAACAGCCACGCTCAGGCAACAGCTTACTAGAACAAAGGAGCCAATACCCAACATGAGCAAAACTAATGTAGTTTATAAAATACCATGCAAGGACTGCACAAAACACTATATAGGACAAACAGGAAGACAGCTAACAATCTGCATACATGAACACCAACTAGCCACGAAACGACACGACCAGCTATCCCTAGTAGCCACACACTCAGACAACAAGCAACATGAATTCGACTGGGAAAACACTACTATCATAGGGCAAACCAGACAGAGAACAGCCGGGGAATTCCTAGAGGCATGGCATTCATCCACAAATTCCGTCAACAGGCACATCGACCTGGACCCAATACACCAACCACTACAGCGGACAGCTGAAACTGACACCCGGAAGCGGCAAGGACAGACCACTATAAATGCCAGAAGAAACATCAAAGAAGCGCTTCGCAGGAGGCTCCGCAGCACTGATGATGTCTCCTAGCCAGGGGACGAAACGTTTGCAACAAAAACTTCCAGCTCGGCGAACAGAACCACTACAACTAGACTGATTGGTTAGGACGTTGCCACGAGAATGCAGCTTATTTTGGGAAAAGAACGATGTCACAGAAACTGCTAAAAAAAGTGCAATGCATGTACAAATTCCTTTTGACAACAAAGTAGGGTCCTGTTTGTTAATTATTATATAAATTCACATTCCTAACAAAGAATCAGTTACCTTTTTGGGCTTGGGTAGTGATTGCTTTTGGGAACTGTCAGTGAATGATCATGAGAGATAGGGCTGTTCCAACATCGTTGCACACAGAGCAGTACTGCAAGAATTATACAGAGAGCTAAAGAAACCACAAGGTAGCTCTGGCGGTCTGCAACCTAAGGAGGGAATGCACTGAATTATTAAATTGCCCAAATTAAATGGTATATGAACATTCACATTTGGGTTGATATTTAAAATCTGGGTCAAACAATTGCAGCAATTGCAACACTTGCTATCTCAAATAGCATTATGGTTGAAGAAAAAGGAAGATTTTTTACATAGAGTAGCCATTTCTAGTTCACTGACACCACATGGGGCAGTTTGTTCCAGCATAACACAGCAAATTACGATTCCAACTTAACACAAGAACACCATGCACAAACATCATTCTAACCCTTAGCTGAGAAGCAATGAGAGAATACAGTTAAGTAATGCAATTTTAATACTTATTCAAATTACCAGACTTTCTTCATAACACTAAGTGCTTAAAAATTAGTGCTTAAAAATTATTTACCTCATGTTCCAGTTTTTTCACTGTTTCAGTGAGATTTCTAATTAGTTCTGACATGTTTGCAAGCTGTCCTTGAAGTACACCAATTGCTTCAGTTTGGCGTTGATCCTGCATTTAAAAAAAATGGAAGTCAGCAAATAAGTTGGACCCCACCAAAATGTTTCTGATAATGGAAACATAAAAATTCTGATCAGATGGTACACACAATATTTTAAAAACATTTCTTGCATTCATTTTAAAACTACAATACTACGTTTTAAACAGTGTATTAGCTTTGAACAGTTTTAGCCAGAGGGAAATGGAGGGGAGATTGGCTTGCTTTCAATCTACAGTTTCTTTCAAAGTGCAAATGACCTTCAAAAACCAAAAACACAATCACTCCCTCTATTGCACATTTATGGATATAGATTCTAGTCTACTGGACAATGGACAAGACTTCATTTTGAATCTAACATTATTCTGAAAAGTTGCTGTCAGTCAATGTTTGATAAAAAGCCTCTTGCAAGGAATCAAACTCAGAACTGATGACTTCAATTTGACTAACTGGTCAACTGCTTGTACTGCATGTATTCTTGCTGTACACCAAGCGATACCTCAACTTTACATCAGAGTTAAACTGCTGTTGGAGAAAGGATGTGTGGGGTAGGCAGGATATCAACAGCAAACAGAATTGCTTACCCATTATATCCATGCAATTTGATAAGTTTGCACTTAATTCAGTGCTCTGTATTGGTTATCTAGTTTTGTCCTTTGCAGAAGGTAACAAATAGCAAACAATTCTATATATGTTGACTGAAATGTAACAGATTAATTGCTATACAGCTTCCAGCCTCAAGTAAAATTTGAGTTGATTGTATTCCCGACTCTCTTCCTCAAGAGTAGAAAAGCAGAACAGCAAACTAGCTCTTAAAGAAGTTCCATAATTTTGGACAGTTCTAGTGACAGTGAAGGAATGGGAATGCAGTCCCATGTCAAGATGGTGTGCAGTTTGGAGAACTTGCAGGCAGTGGTATTGCCAGGCAACTGACCACCGTGTTCTTCCAGGTGGTAGAGATCACAGGATTAGAAAATGCTCTCAAATGATCCTGGACAAGTTACTGCAGTGCATTTTGTAAATGGTACACTATTACCACGATGTGATGAAGAGATTGAACAATGAAAGTGTTGGGTGGGATGCCAGTCAAGTGGGCTTCAAGATTATATCAAACCTAGAGTCTTGTTGGAGCTGCATTCAAAAGGCAAGTGATAAATATTCCATCATACTGCTGAATATGCCCTGTAAATGAGAACAGACAGCAAGTTACTTGTGCACAGATCCTAGTCTCACATCTCCTTGTCACCAGTACTTAAAATGGTTGATCCAGTTCATTCCAGTGAACAGTAGTCTCCAGTATGTTAAGATCAGAGACGTAGGAGCACACGTAGACCATTCAGCTCATCAAGTCTGCTCTGCCATTCAATGGGATCATGGTTTCTGATAATCCTCAACTCCAAATTCCCATCCTTTCCCCACAACCCTCAATTCCCTTACGGATTAAAAACGTGCATCTCAGTCTTGAATATACTTAGCAACAGACAACCTCAGCAGCCCGCTAAACAATTCCACAGACTCAATATCCTAAGAAATTAAATCTGTTTTAAACATGCAACCAATTATTCTGAGATTGTCATCTGGTTCTAACTTTTCCTGCTAAGAATCTTTTGTATCCACCCTCCCAAATCCCCAAAGAACATTATGCACTTCAATGAAGTTGCTGCTCATTCTCCTAAACTCCAACTTACTCAAATCTTTCCTCATAAGGCAGAGGATCTATATATGGTATCAGACTCCTGAACGATCTCTGGACTACCTCAAACGCCAGCATCTTTATTTTGATAAAGGGGCCTAAACTCTACAGTGCCCAGCTGTGGTCTGACTAGTAGCTGGCATAGTTTTATTAAAACTTCCCTACTTATATATTCCAAACCGTTTGCAATATAGGTCAACATTCCATTTTCCTGCCATATTATCAACTAGGATATTTAGTTTTTGGTAATTCATGGATGATGATTCCCAAATCCCTGTTTTATAGTTTTCTAGAGTCTATTTTAATAGTATTCAGTGTGAGTTTCCTCCCACAATCCAAAGTTGTGCAGGTCGGGTGAATTGGCTATGCTAAATTGCCTATCGTGTTAGATGCATTAGTCAGGGGTAGAGGGTTGGGTTACCAAGGGTCAGTGTGGACTTGTTGGGCCAAAGGGCCCATATCCATACTGTAGAGAATCTATTCTCTATTCTTCCTGCCAAAGTGCATAATCTCATTTTCCCCCCCCCCCCATTATATTCACCTGCTAAGTTTTTGTCTCTAGCCTTCTGCAACTTTATCATCACCATTTGCATGTCATCCACAAGTGGGTCAGAGATGAGGAGCTGAGAGATAACTTACCGTCTGTCAATCTACAATGCAGATTCAGGTGTATGATGGAATATCTTCCACTTGTCTTTAGAATGCAGCTTCAATAATACCCAGACTGTAGTACATGCACTTTCCTCAGCATGTCATTAAATTAATAAGGTCAGATACAGCAGAGTTGGTCTGCTTAGGTCAGGCACATTATTTTACTGTGGTATAGCACATTCCTTATTTTTGTTGTAAGCACTGGCACAGTGGTTGCCTGCTGCTGCCTCATCACCAGGGACCTGGGTTTGATTCCAGCCTCAGGCGGCTGTCCGTGTAGAGTTTGCAGAGTTCTGACTGCATGGGTTCCCTTCAGGTGCTCCAGTTTCCTCCCACAGTCCAATGATATGCAGTTTAGGTGCAATAGCCATGGGAAATGCAGGGTTCCAGGAATAGTCTCTGTGTGGACTTGATGGGCTGCTCCCACATTGCAGAGATACTATAATTTATAAACTGTTGTGGCCCAGTACAGATTCCTGTGGCACATCACTAATTACAGATTGCTATCTCATATTCCAATTCTTATTCAGAATAAGAATTAGTGAACCAACCCTGTTGGTTCACTAATCCTCTAACATGCTAATATAATATCTGCAACACCAGGCTACTTAATAAAAGCCCATAAACGTACGATACTTGGATTTTCTGAAGGTACTTGACCAGGTATGTTACTTCCACAGCTTCCTGCTTACCTGTTCAAACAATTCTAGTAAATTAGTCAGGTACAATTTCCCCTTTGGGTGTCATGTCAACTCTGCTTGATCATACTATGCATTTCTAAATACACTGCTATTACATCTTTTAGAGGACACTTCCATTTGTCAAATAAATAGATAAGCTAAATGGCATGTAGTGCCGTCTTTTGTCTCCTTCCATTTTCAAAATAGGGGTTATTTTGGCAGATTTCCAATCTTCAACAGCTTATCTAGAATCTAAGGATTCCTTGAGGATTACAATAACACATTACTATCACTAAATTTAAATGAAGTAGCTACAGAGATAGTGAATATCACTGAATGTTAAGAGAAAAATGGTAGAGTTCTCTCACAAATATTCAGTAATCTTAGTAGCAACATTTACTCTACACGTCAGCCCAAGCCTGGATATTGCCCTGGTCTAGCTGCACATGAACACTGGCTTAATTCAGTACCTGAGGACTGAGTGTTCAGCATCACACAGTGACCCCTCACTTGTGATATTTTGGAGGAAAAGTAATTGAGGAGGCAGCTGAAGATGGTGGACTTTGGATTCTACACTGAAGAACACCTGCAGTCACATCCTTGACCTAATATGACAGAGCTCCAACAATCACAACCATCTTCATTCATGCCTCATTATTCCAATTCGTTTTTTTTTGGGGGGGGGGGGGGGGGGGGGGGGGGGGGTGCCATGATTCACATTCTAGGACTTGCTACAACCGAAGTCAAGCTATTTCAGTACATCCACAACAACACTAGTACCTAACCAAATGTGGAACAAAAACCCCACCGTATCCTCTTCCATTTTATTCAGTTTTTCAGCATGGAGGATGACTGATTCATCCAAGGACAAGCAGTAGGCAGGATTCAACATGTTCCCCTGCACATGTCTGACCTGATGGCATGAGATCTGCAGTCAGTCAATATTAAGGCCTCCCAAGGCAGTTCCCAAACATGCCACTGCCTGGTATGTCCTGTCAATTGGATAGGATGTATTATGGATAATAGTAAGGCTGGTGTGTGGGACACTGTCTGTAGGTTACAATTCTGAGAAGATGGCAGTCAGGCTTGACAAAGTCTGACAGTTCTCCCAATTTTAATATAAGCCTCTAGACATTAGTGACTAATTTGCAGGATTGACAAGGGTATGTTCACCCGCGGTTTCCAGACCTAGGTTGATGCTCAGTCGATAAGCCAGTCTGATTCTCTCCTTGAGCTCCATTTTAGACAGATACAACTGTCAGAGGACAGTTAAGAATAAGCCACATTGCTGTGTCTGGAGTCACATATAGGCCAGAGCAGGCAAAGACGATGACCTTCTCTAAAAAAAAACCTCAAGTTTTTGTAAAACACAATAGTAGTAGTTTCTTGGTTGCCATTGTACTAACTTTCTTTAATTCCAGATTTAGCAAGTGAATTAAAATTTCATCATCTGCTATTGTCATCTTTGAACTTATGATCTAGAGAGCCAGACTCTTGCTCTGCAGATATAAGTCTAGATTTCCAGTGTGTCAACACCTACCAATTCCAGGTGTGAAAACATTCATAAGCAGCACACGTATGGACAAAACCAGAGAACACAAAATAAAACTAAATAATCACATTGCAGCTATCAGTCAACTCAATTTCCTTGGTCTGGAAGACTCAGGACATAAAGTACATTATTTACTAAATCAATTTTCTCTCTTAGAAACATTGCTTAACAAAATACCTTCTCCTCAGCAATCCTTGAAGTGTTCTGCAGTTTTATAATGGTCTTATTAAATGCTTTCTGCATTTCTTCCATTTGTTTGCGATACCTGGAAAGCAAAACATCTGTCGCTCAACAATACAATGGCACAATACAACAGCCTGAATCAGTGAAGCTTGCTGTATTATATCTACCTTAGCAAGGCAATGGCCTTTAATGACTAGTCTATAACCATACACAAATCAGCGTAGTTGTTAAAATTAACAAAGCTTATACAATCAAAGCTAGTCAAGCAAATATCCAAACCATTTAAATGCACTTACTAAAAGATGTTAAAAGTTGGATAGATAACCGTTAGAGTTCACAAATAACTAATAATTGATCAAGTTTCAGTAGTGGTTGGATAATGCAACAAATTAGCCTTAAAAAAAGTAGCTGCTGAAGCTTTAAAACATGAAATTTCAAGACTAATGCAAAAATTAAATGCTGCCACCAGAAAATTTTCTGCAAGAGATTGAGAAACAGAATCAGACATTGTAAAGGCAGAAACAAAAACATACGTATACAATGGGGTTGGATTAACAATCTCCATCTTATCCCGTGAAATTTAATAAGCGTAATCCATTGGAAAAAACATGTCTATTACGCATTAAAAACAACTTTTGATTTCAACAGTCCAAAGATACTGTCCTCAAAAGTGACTGCAATCTAACAGTCTGGTGATTAACTGATCAAAATAGTGCCACCTGGTTACAAGGCAGCTGCTCCAATGAACCCTTATTGCAAGAGTATTCTTTCATGAATAAAATACAGTAAACATTTCAAGCAAGCAAAAGCAATTAAATGTTACAGCATGAAGTTCAGCTTCATAAACACCGAATACAAATATCAATTCATGTTGAATGATTGTGAAAAAAAAGTTGATAATTAATACCTTTAACTGATCCCCAGCAAGATCCTAATCTCTCAAAAAGAGATATTTTAAAGCAGCCTCAAAACCCAAATACCATTAATTCAAGATTCTCCTGTACCTTCAACTTACCAAATTCATGTGAATAATCAAGTGCTCCAAAACAGATTTTTGATTTATGTGGGAGCCAAGATTTGAGTGAAATGGCAACACAAACCACAATAGATCAGCCATGATCTAAACAAATGAGTTCAGGGACCAATTGCCTAATTCTGTTTCTTGTTCTTATATTGTACACAGATTTGTGAATATAAAAATTGTTGATTTCTTGCATGAAAAAACAAAAGTACACAATAGTTAAATCGTGCAGATTACTGCTGACAGTCAAAGTTCCAAAATCACTTATCCATCAACCTTGCAAAATCAGATGTGATCCTAAATAGCAGGCACAAAATTCAATCTGCTTTCACCTACATGCTGTGCTGTTCAGCTGAAAAAAAAGTCACAAACAGACTGCTTTGCTCATTAGAGGCCACTTTGTGAATCAATCTACACAGTCACTACATGCACAAAACAAAGAACAAATTTGGGAAACTAAACAATTTTGGAAACTTTGACCATGCATAAAATGATCAGGAGACTTTAATATGAGGCTGCCCCTACCCAATTTAGGAGAGATTAATAAATTGGGAGAACCTAGAAATCTAAACTTGTAATTTGATAGCCAATTGACCAAGGTAAATGATATCAGCCCTACTCCTCCACCACTCATCTTCCAACTCATGTTTCCTCCATTAAAAAAAAACTACAAATTATTCAAATATTCTTCTTTATCAAATGAAGTTGCAATGAAGGCTTGACGACCATTATAAGCCACTTCAACCCTGGGTGAACAGATTACAAATGTTTTTCCAAGCAAACACTCAACATTAGTAGTTAAAAATCACAACACCAGGTTATAGTCCAACAGGTTTAATTGGAAGCACACTGGCTTTCGGAGCGCTGCTCCTTCATCAGGTGATATCACCCGATGGGAGATTGATGGGAGTTGTGGATAGTGAGGAGTGCTGTTGTCGGCTGCAAAAGGGACTTAGATATGATGCAGAGCTGGGCTGAGAAGTGGCAGACGGAGTTCAACCTTATCAAGTGTGAGGTTGTCCATTTTGGAAGGACAAATAAGAATGCTGAATACAGGGTTAACGGTAGGGTTCTTAGTAAGGTGGAGGAGCAGAGGGATTTTGGGGTCTATGTTCATAGCTCTTTGAAAGTTGCCACTCAGGTGGATAGAGCTTGTATTAGTGTTCATTAGCAGCGAGATTGAATTCAAGAGTCGTGAGGTGATGTTGCAGTTGTACAGGACCATGGTAAGGCCACATTTGGAGTACTGTGTGCAGTTCTGGTCGCCTCATTTTAGGAAAGATGTGGAAGCTTTGGAGAGGATGTAGAGGAGATTTACCAGGATGTTGCCTGGAATGGAGAATAGGCCGTACGAGTTTAGGTTGCGTGTGCTAGACCTTTTCTCATTAGAACGGCGAAGGATGAGGGGTGACTTGATAGAGGTTTAAAAGATGATCAGGGGAATAGATAGAGACTTTGTCCCCGGGTACAACAGAGTGTTACAAGGGGGCATAAATTTAAGGTGAAGGGTGGAAGTTTTGGGGTTTAAGCGGCAATTGGATAGGTACATGGATAGGTGCTTAAGCTAGGACAAATGTTTGGCAAAGGGCATGTTCTGTGCTGTACTGTTCTAAGTGGGGTGGAAAAAAGGGCAGGGGGGCTGGTAAGAGCAGGAGGGGGGTGGGGGGGGATAAGGGAAGGGGAGGGAGAGAGCGGAAGGCGGGGTGGGGAGAGCGGAACGGAAGGCGGGGTGGGGGGGGGGTGGAGGAGAAAGAGAGCGAAAGGGAAAGGCAATCAAATCAAAAAGCGATGATTTATCAAAATACTGGAAATTACAAATGATGTTCAACATCACAAAAAAAAACTAATCCTGTTACAAATCACTACAACTGAACTTGTAAAGGCCATTGAGGCTGATAAAACCGAACCATAACAGTGCAGCACAGACTTGTCAAAGTTAATCACTCATTGAACAAAAAACACAGTAGCAACATAGACATAAAAAGTCAGTGATTGAATAATAACAGTTGATGTGTGCTTTTCAGACTGGAAGGTGACGAGTTATTCAATTCCAAAGGGTCATATTGGGATACTAGCTTTTCTTAAAGTATTGAAAAGAGCCTTTACCTCGAGAAATAGCACAGAATTTCAAATTTTGAGGGCAACACAAAACCTGGAAACTTTGTGACCCATTTGTGGGAGGAGCAGTTGTTGGGATGGGAGGACAGTGGCTGGTGAAGTTCAATGCTGAGAAATGTGAAGTGACTTGCTTTGGGAAAAAAAGCAGCAAAACAGATTCAAAGTCCAGGGTTAGAGAGAAGAAGAAACAAAGTGGTGCAGGAGCAAAGGGACCTAACTTTATTCTGAGAGGAAGTGACTGAGGACTGTGATGCAAGTAGAAGTCTTCTGCCCTCCCAAGGATGTTGGGAGGTGGTAGTGTATAATAAAGCATATATTATGCTAATCGTAATTAACAGGGAAATTGAGAATAAAAGCAAGCGGGTTATCTTGAACTAGTATACCCAGTTAGGTCTCAGCTGGACTATTGCTTTCTTCTGGGTGCTGCACTTAAGAATGTGAAGCATTGGAGAAAGTAAAGATTCTCATCCCTGGAGCCAGTCATGTGAAACTTCAGATTTGAAGATGTATTAGAGAGGTTGAGATTATTTTCTTTAGAAAACCTGGACAAATCTGGATAATGAAATTATTGCATTTTGGTACAACAGACAAGGGTGGGGCTTAAACAATTAATGGTAGGCCCCTAAGCATTGTAGAACAGAGAGACCTAGGGTTTCAAGTAAATAATTCTCTGAAGCTTGTGTCACATATAGACAGGGATTAAAAAGTCATTTGGTATGCTTAGTCCTTTCAGTGTAGGTGGTGGGTCGTTGTATTGAGGTTGTACAGGACATTGGTGAGGCCTCTTCTGGAAATTAGTGTCCAGAGCTGGTTGTTCAGTTAATTTTCGGAAGGATATTATTAAACTGAAGGGGGGTCAGGAGAGATTTGAGGTTTACCAGGATGTTGCTGGGGATGGGAGGTTTGTTATAAAGAAACGCTGGATAGGCTGGGATTTTTTCTCCCCCCCCCCACTGGAGCACAACAGCTTGAGAGATGACCTGATCAAAGTCCATAAAACAACAAGGGGTACATATAGAGTTAATAATGGTAGTTGTATTTTCCTTAGGATGGGGGATTTCCAAAGTGGACCGCACATTTAGAGGGGGAGAGGGAGGAGGGAGGAGGGGTTTAAGAAATGACCTGAGGCAACTTTTGTTTTTGAAAACTGAGGGTGGTTCACATGGGGAATAAACTTCCTGAGGAAGTGGTGGATGTGGGTACAATTACAATGTTTAAAAGAAATTTAGATAGGTACATTAATAGGAAAAGATTTGGAGGGATATGGGCCAGGAGCAGGCAGTGGGACCAATTTAGTTTGGGATTATGTTCAGCATGGACTGGTTGGACCAAAAAAAAAGTGTCTGATTCTGTGCTGTGGGACTCTACAGAATAGATAGAGAGAAAACTGTTCCCAGTCATTAAAGGATTAAGAAGCAAAAACATATGCTTATAAAAAGTAATTTGAGTAAATAGATACAAGACAAAAAGATTTTCATTCAGCAAGTGGTTAAGGTCTGGAATACATTGTCTGACCAATTAGAAGATTGCTTTCACTGAAAGCATTCAAAAGTACTTCAAAAATCTTATCTGAAAAAGGATGGCCAGGAAAGGGAGCCAGTGCTTACAGAAGAGGTCAAGCAACCCCTTCAACACAGCAATTCTTTGCTTCAGTGAATCTGCCTCACACCATTAAGCAGATGATAGACTTCTTCAGGAGAAATATTTTATAATACTGTTTTAATTTACTGTTGACTGACCAGCAGCATTACCAGAGCAAAATTTCAAATTAATTTTTCGCTATGCAAAAAAATTACATGGATGAAACAAACAAATTCCATATTTAATTGGTTTAAAAAAAAACTGTTTACTTCAAAATGTTTTAAAAGTGAAAAGACCACCGCAAAGGTGTTGTACACACCGTTGACTCAGCTCTTCGAGATAGCGGCTACTCAGCGACATGTTCATTTCTAATGCTTTAATACGGTTGTTGAGACGCATAAATACAGATTCCTTTTGGTTGGAACCGTGTACTTGATTCCCATTAGTGTATCCCAAATCAGTAACATTGTGCAATTCTGCATAGAAATCAGTAACTGTTCTATTAAGCCCATTTGAGGATGGAACAGACAGGAGGATTTCTTCCGCAGCTTGTTCTTCATCTTTTATCTCTGTTGCTGATGACATATCTGAACCTGAAGGCAAAGGTACCTCCGATTCTACCAAGGTACTTTTACCGCTAACCGTCTCATTCTGAATCTCAGTTGTTGGATGATCGACCACACTATCAGCTGTCGATATGGGTACTGTGGGGGTTATTGGTACTTGAGCAGTTTCTTGGTTTGCATTCACAGAGCCATTTAATAAAACCCCCAAACTAGTCTCATTAGCAGTTTCAGTTTCTAATATGAGCAGAGTTTCTTCTGCACCTTTAGTTGCTTCCTTTTGTGTCTCCAGTTTAGATTCTGTACCTTGATCCAGAATAGGTACAGTAAGCTCTGGTTGAAGATGGACCTGGTCAGCCAGACTGTCAGTGATGCCATGGTGAGAACTTTGAAGAATGGCAGTACATTTCACATCATATTTTATATCAGATGTACTGACTTCAGGAGAATGAGAAGCAGGAGGAGGATGGCTGGGTTCCAGTTCAATAGAGTCAGTGTGATTAAATAAGTTATCAGACAAATTAGTACTGGACTGACTTTCATTGCTAATAGTAGATACCTTTTCAGGCGATAAGCTGTCCAATTCACTCTCTATTGTTTCTTTTGTTTCACTTACTAAAAAAGTCTCCTCTTGCCCAGTTAGAAGCTGGTGAATGTCTGAAACTGGTTCAATGATTTCATGACCAACAAACGTCACACTGCGTTGCCGTTGTAGGGCCGCAACAAGAAAGCAGCATTTGTAAATATATTCAGGAAAACTAGAAATACAAGAAATAGTGGGCAGTTCACTGCAGTACATTTGTGTTTCAGTTTCATACCAACAACCTTTATTATAATCATAGTCATCATCTTCGGGTTTTAGAAGTGTGACAGTTGACTGCCGATTCATCAATTCTTCATCTTCATCGTGTACCAACTGCACAATTAAGCTCTCCTGGAGTGTACTTGAATCAGAAGGTGCTCTCTCTGGTTCACCATCTTCCTCAATTACAGAATGATCACCCAAGTCTGGCCTAAAGATGCAGACAAAAGTATCAATTAAAATTTCACACAACACATTTGTTACTACAGTAATTTTTTTTTCCTGGCACCTAGCAACAATTAATGTATCAGGAAAACCACATGCAGAATGAAACCATGTGGTCTCTTGTTAGAAATATGGCTTAACCCCCAATTTCAGCATGATGCACCATAGTGTAAAATTTACTTTTGCTGTTTCAACCATCCCTAGGGGATAAGACGATCAAACACATGCATTTAACAGGCAGCTTTTGTGGTCAATACTGTGACTTGTCTCTCACTGGCCTAAAGTTAGGAAAATATTCCAATCCAACAGGCTAATAAAACCTACTAAACTGAACCAGAATTCTAGTTTAAGTTAAAGCAAGAGAGTCTTACATTCAGCGATTTACAGCACAAAAAAGGAAATTCAGCCCATCAAATCTGCTGTTGAAACAACCATCTAACTCTTCTAATCTTGCTTTCTAGCACTTGGCCCTAGCCTGGTAGATTAATGGCGCTTTGATATGTGAAAACCTGCATTGAATGTAAAGAAGTGGATCTAAATTAGACTGCAGATGTGTCATCCTCAGCGAAAGCCTTAATTTATTCTGCACATTTCACAGCATGTAAATAAAATTAAAGTTTTCATTGCAAAGGTCAGTATTAAAAAAAAAAGTACAGAATTAAGCAAGTTAGCAAAAGAATCAGCAATAGCATGAAGAGAAATAACTAGATTATATTGTTCTTGAATAGACAGCCTGAAACAAAGTGGTGTAAACAGAATATCTTTAAAAATTGTGTGGATAAACACTTGGGAGAGAAATGAGAGCACGAGGGATTAATTGCCTTGCTGTTTCCAATAGCCATCATAGGAGCAACGGACTCAGTGGCTTTCTGTACTTTATTCTATAATTTTACAACAAACTTTGATCTAATCCAGTTCAGAACATTTTGGAGCATACAAATATAGCTATAAAGTGCTAATTTCATTCTTTGCACTCTTCTTTTTGATAATTCATGTAAGACTGCACTATACTTCACAAAACTTGAGATCAAATTTGGAAAGTGTTTGCAATATTCATTGTTTAAGCCCGTCTTGGTTCTTATTCTACTTTAAACTGGAAATTACACCACAAATTACTCAAAGACTTGATGCTATCAAAATCCTCAATATTACTAGTCTGAGGAATCCCATGCAAATTAGGTCTTGGATGAATTAGCTGACAACGTTGTTCAAACATGAACAGAGATCAAAATTCTTCAAAAATTGTCAAATCCAGTTTTGTAAAGTTAAAATTAATGCTGATGTTTGCATCATTTCAATCCTCAGAAAACGTTAGTTCCAAGCTTAAGGCAACTTTCTTGACTATATCTGATTTCTAGATGACCATGCATACCATTGACTAAAGACACCCAAGAAACCATGAGAATGAAATTAAACAGTTAAGTTGGAACATTATTTTAGCATTCATAAATCATAACTACTCACTCTGGCATTGAAGAGATGAGGCTAGGGTCAGGCACAGGTACTTCCAATTTTCGAGTTTCATTCTCAGATCTAATACTTCCATTGACTGAAAAACATTAAACATTCCAATACTGTTGTAACAGTGCAAGAAATTTTGCAAAACAAAAATCTAACAGCAACATTTGTTTTCAAAGTTTGTGCTACTCAGGGCAGATGGACAAAACAGAAGGTCTGTTATGATGGTAGGAGGTGCCAAAGGCACTGCCTGCCCATTCAAGTGGACTTGCATCAAAAAGTACAATGCAAGTTGTTCATTTGATAACTATTTATTGTGCATTTTACATCATGATTGAAAGCCCTAGATATTTTTGTGTGACAACTTGCAGGTTTTAAAAAAAAGGTACTAATGTCTGATGGTCTCAAAAGCTTGTACCTGTTATTAAACTGAAGAGAATGTGAAAATAGGCATGAATACTTTGTATGTCAATTTTAATGCTAGAAATATTGGAAGCTTCATCCATGACATTTTCTACTAAATGTACACCAATAGTGAAGGACCACCTTTAAAATCAAATCAACAGGTATAGTTTTACAGTCTGAAAAGGACAAGTTCTAGTTGGTCAAAATTTACCAACAAGCTATTCTGTAATAACTGACTTGTAATGGGAAACCTGCCACACCTTAAAAATGGCTGGAACTAATGTGATCAAAAAAAGGTATTATTTTTGACATCTCCCAATTGGTTTTTTCCGAATCTCCAATTTTACGAAATCCTGGGGCAATGGCCACCAGTCATGTGAAGAGGTGACATTCAAATTCTTAAAAAAAAACAGGATGTTATGGGAATGAATTACGTTTAAATTGAAAAATTCTTGAAGATGCACATAATTAAAATCCAGTTACCTTCTGTTTGAGACATTTGCTCTGCTTCCTTCTTAGCCCCAAGCATATTGGCAGCTATATTCACCATATTCAGAATAGCATCTGCAAGGAAGAAGTAATATTGCAAAGGAGGTCTGCCTGAGAAAAGATTCACTGACAGGATGCTAACAGTCTTTAGGTTTAAATTGCAGAAAAGGAATAAAAAAATACAAATATCATCCAGTTGTACATTCCAAGTGCATAAAAAGGTAATCGCCAACATTACTTGAAAGCAATATACTTTTGACATGTTTATAATAACAAAACATCTGAGGTGCACAATTTAAAATTTTTTAAGCAAAGTGAACTGGATTTGCACAATTCAAAAAGCTTGCATGTTTAGATTAAAATACACCTTGCAGTACCAAAAGTATTTCATAGCTCACTAAAGCAAAATGACAATTTCAATACAAAGATATTTTGAACCATTACTTGCAGAATGCTAAAAAAAAGTATCCAACTCAAAGAAATGAACAAGCAATGATTACAAATCAAAAAAGATGACAAAAATCAAGACCAATCTCAGGAATAAATACCTTCACAGTGGGTCTTCTCAAAAAGCATCTGTATGATGTTCACAGGAGGAGAACTCAATGCCAATTGAATATGTAGACTTCAACTATGGCTTTACTCAATTGAGAAGTTATTAAAAAGGCAAAAAATGCTCTTCATTCATTTCATATTTTTCAATTAAATTTCTTTGAAAATCTAATTGAATGCAACATGCCTTTTAGCATGCAATAATCTAAATTAAAAATGCTATTTTATAAAATGCCCACTTTCGCAAACATTCTTAGATGAACTATTCACAGCAAGTTGCCTAAGTCAAGGAGCAATCATTTAATTGTCACAGCATATTTAAAAGCAATTTTAAAAAGTGCAAATTCAACACACACACACGGCTTTAAATAGTACTTTCCAGGATTTTGTTAAAATGTGTCAACACTCCTCAGTAGCATTTGCAGGCATTTTTGACACGTGTCTTTGGCCAAACATTTAGAAGATAAATTTGCAACTACACGCAGAATTCAAGGATTGACAGATAGCTTCAGAAAGAAATTTAGATATCAAAGTAAAGCTTAGCTACTTCGGTTTAATTAGCACCTGCAAAATGTTGATGCTGTAGTTTGATTGAGTGGATTCACAACTAAATTCCTTCTTTCATTAAAACCCATGGAAAAACTGTAAAGTGCACCAGCTTGCCAAATACACAAATTCAATACACAATACAAAAGCTTTATTTCTCTCGGATGACAGAAATTTTGATGTGTCATGGCTATTGCATATGCCCTGATTTCCATTCCAAAGGGCACTGACATTGTGCAGCACTTCAACTGATTAACTCCATCAGGTCTCATCACTGTCACATCAATGCTACTGTCATTATTCATTACATTTCATGACTGTTCAAGTAAAATAAATGTTTAGCTGTGAATCATGCACACTAGCAAATCTCAAAAATGCAGAGACATATGTATTTCATATTAGACCATTAAGCTTAGGTGTGATATCAGCAATGCAGTTAAAGCAGCAGGAAACAAATTCCAAATGCGTTCTTCAGAACCAGTGGGATTGGTATCTTCCAAAGAAGAGTTGACTGCCCTAAACCTATTCACCTTGCCACATCCAGTTCTCTTACTAATTTGCTGCTCTGCACTGCCAAGGTGTTAACTATTTGTCAAGTTCCTGCTACTACATAGTCCTAAGTTTGAAATCAAAAAGCACAAAAAGCTGTTGTTACCACAGGGAAGATCACAGGCAAGAGAGGTTTGTCCTCATTTGAGCTAGACTTTTGATCAGGGTATTGATCTACTGTGGGGAAAATAACTTTCATGTCTACTTTGGGATGATATTGCCAATTCCAACTACCTTAGCACAGTACCAGCTAGCATCAGTTAAATTTAGATTTTTGGATCTGTTGTTATTTAACCATTTGGCTGATCTAGTTTAGCCAAAGCTTAATACCAATAATAGCGCAAATGTGATATTTTGATTTTTAAAAATCAATATAAATGCACAATAACCAAACACACTTGCACATTTTGGAACCACAAACATTTAAAGTCATATCGATCTTTTAAAGAAACCAAATGTCTGATAAAATTGCCCTGAGCAGGTTTGACACAACTGAAGTACAAAAACAAGTAGGGACTAATTCTACTGTTATGCAACTTTTTAAAAAAAACTCCAGTTTCCTTAATTAAAATTTTTAGAAAATGAATAAACCTTTGAGTCATTTTTGATGAATGCCATAGTAACATTCATGAACCTCAATTTTTGCTCTAGTTTCATAAATTGAGTAAAGTTAAATCTAAATCCAGGCTTTTCTACACAAAGTATTGGCGTGTACAGAATTCAAATTTTTTTTTGTGGTTAAGTAAAAATTCCTTAGTTAGGGGTAGGTTAACTAGTCGATATTTTTTCCTCCTCATCTTTCTTTCCGAAAAAGGAGGAAATTTTTGCACACTCTAACCTTTACGAATACCAAGTTTTGAAATAAGAAATGGGGACAATGATATATTGCACTGGTCAAGCATTGATACTCTGCACTCAGTTTCACATGAATGCATAACTCAGCAAGCATACAAGCTGGAAGACTGAACAAAATATATGATAACCTAGGAACAAGGTGAGGGGCAAAAATGACAAACAAACTTTTAACTTCAGGGCTCTGGGTGGAGACAAAAGGGAAGAGGAGATTTCTTAAGATCCAAATACAAGGCTATGGTCTGCAGTCAAAATTTTTGACATTCACCTTTTACTGTACGACAGATCAAAATGGGGAATAACAAAATTGATTAAAAACTCACTTGTGGCTGAACCAAGAAGGTTTTTTGAGGATTTCTCTTCTCTGGTACCATAATCCAGTGGGTAATCTGTTTGACAGCAACGATAATACATTTTCACAACAGCTACATGCATATATTAGATAGCATCAAGCGCATAAGCTGCTAGTTGAAGAACACAGCTTTCAAAATTCCTTCAGTACTTAAAATCTCCCTCCACACAGTAGGTATAAACACAGTACATAAAGCCATTCTCCATTTTTTGAAACAAATGCATATGGTAATTTTGCTTTCCATTCACCCAGACTCAATTTCAAGACTCTGGAAAACAAATGCAATCACATGCTGCCAAAGTCCAAGCACAAACAAGAAACAAAAGAAAGCTGACACTTTTCCTGAATCAAGAACAAGCTGTTTAAGGTCATTTTCATTTCTTATCAAGGCCCTGTCACGAAGTAGACTTTCAAAGTTCATCACTTAACCAACTGCTTTCTACAATATCCAAGACAGTGGAATCATTAACCCATCAAACCTTATGGGCATTGAATGAGTAGTTGGTAGGTTCATGTAGTCTAAATGAAAAAAAGCAGCCAATGACTGCCAGATAAAAAGTATACAGAGGATGCTGGAAAATAAGAATGAACAGAAAACACTGGAAACTCAGTTTTGGGTACACCCATGGAGAGGAAAACAGTTTACATTTCAGACTGAACTTCCTGAACTGTCACATTTGCATTAAGTGACTCTTAAGTTCCAATGTTTTTTTTAAAACATCACCCCCTCTATTATCAATATATTGAAGATTAGGGGATGGTCATTATACCCTCCAAGTGAAGCTCAAATGAGACTAGATCCACTTTTTAATAGTTTACATATTTGTTTCCCTTATCGATATAATTTAAGCTTAAGCCATCATTCTACTTTCTGTATTGGTATAAAAGGTCCAGCTCTAAAGGGCCTCTGAACTTGAAACGTTACCCCTTCTTGCTCTCCACACAGATGCTGCCACATCGAAAGTTTCTCCAGTAACTAGCTTTTTCCCCACAATTCAAAATAGCAGGTCTAATTGGTGACCAAGAACTCAAAACAAGTAATTGTTATGCACAGATACATTGCATCTCATCTTATTTTCAGAAGACTATTTGGGTGAGCTACCATCTTTATTCAAGAGAAAGTGCTTACTCCACCACAAAAGCCCTTCTCCCATTCTCCAGCTGCCCACTAGGATATTTACCCAACTTAAGCACATTTGAAAAGGTCATAAGCCAAAACAAGTAATTAACTGTACTTTATATTAAAAGTGGTGTTTAGAAAACATTAGGTGAGTGGATGCAAGGAGGGGGAAAGAAAAGCTATAGTTCTAAATGAGTGCTTTGCCTTCAAGTTATATAAGAAACTTGGGTACAGCATACTTCACAGTATTAGAAATAATTTCAAGTCATAGTTCAGATTAAAATCACTTTTTGAAGAAAGTTTTGTATTGCCTCACTTTCTATACATATGTTTATTCAAAAGATCTCTCAAGTGCAAAAGAAGTTTGAAGAATCTCACTTCCCTTAACCATTTTCCTGCTTTTCAGTAAGCTCATTACCTTTAACTGGCTTATAGAAATCGATGTGTACTCTAATGAGTGACAATACTCCCCTTAGGCGTGAGATACAAAAGAACCATTTAATTCTGCTCCAATTACAGAAAAACAGAAGGTGGTCAACTTAGAGTTGATTTCAAAATTTAAGTATTGGAACTTCTGACCCAAAAGCAATTCATTAGGCGAAAAAATTTTAAAATACAATGTTACATGACTTTATTTAAGACTATTGACTAGCTAAAATGAACTACATCATTCTTGACTCAATTATAGGATCCACTTCTCAAATCAAGCCAGAGACCAGAAAAATGTTGACCTACAGGGCAGTACGGTGGCACAGTGGTTAGCACTGCTGCCTCACAGCGCCAGGGACCTGGGTTCAATTCCCGCCTCAGGCGACTGACTGTGGAGTTTGCACGTTCTCCCCGTGTCTGCGTGGGTTTCCTCCGGGTGCTCCGGTTTCCTCCCACAGTCCAAAGATGTGCGGGTCAGGTGAATTGGCCATGCTAAATTGCCCGTAGTGTTAGGTAAGGAGTATATGTAGGGGTATGGGTGGGGTTCGCTTCGGCGGGTCGGTGTGGACTTGTTGGGCCGAAGGGCCTGTTTCCACACTAAGTAATCTAATCTAATCTAATGTAAGTAATCTAATCTACACTTGGACATACACTCCATGAGTACTGCGCTGTTCAAGATGCAACCTTTTAAGCAAGACTTTAAACTACTATCCGTTGCTATCAGGTTCAATGGCTCAATATGACCGAAGAAAAGAGGGAGACACCTTTATGTTCTAGTTAAGATTAATCCCTGAACCAACAGCTCATTATCTCATTACTGCTTCTGAATCCTATTTTGCATGTCAACCTGTTGTCATGCTTTACTACATAACAGCAGTTCAAGTACTGGTGAGAAAACACTGTGTCGAGGCTTTTCATCTTCCATTCATCAGGATAATTCACCAAGATAACAAAAAAGGAAAAAACAAAAACATTTCATACTGTATGACAGAAGTGTTTTTGGTTTGACAAGTAAACCATCGATATAGAAAATGTAGTTAACAGCAATTAACAGTTGACTTCATAGCAAGAGTATCTAACATTAGATGAGGTTCTGCAAGTTAACATTTGCTGGACAATCTAGACTACATAAAAAAATACACTTTTAAAACCAACCTTTAAGCACTTTGCATGTATAACTGCTCTGCAAAAACAGGATTTTAAGAGAAAACAAAAAAAAAGTTAAAACATTAAGTCACCATATTACCACCAGAACATGGGACTGCTCTCTCAAAGAGGTGATTAATGATTTAACTTAAAGGTTCATCATGCCTCAAGTGAGGGGAAAAGAAGGAGAATCCTTCATGGCAAACAGCCAATGCAGGAATAGTCCCATACAACACTGGCATCACGGAGTTAAAAACCAGCCATTTGGCCAACTGAACTTATCAACATTCTCTTTAAATGAAGTTTTTTTTTTAAACTCAAGGTTTTAAAATAAAAGTGTTCGACACTTATTTCAATTTGTCTGCCATAGCTAATGTTTTACAGGTCATTAAAACCAGGCCAGTAGCTAAAAACACCTTTTTAAGCAATGGGATCATTTCAAGTTACAAAGACAAAAGTTAAAAACCATATTTGCAGTTTTAACTTACTAAAGCTAGGTGATCATACAGTGAAAAATTAAAGTGAAATTAACATTCAAGCAGAAGGTTTAATTAACTTCCTTTAACATCTCAGTCGACAAACAGTAAACCTCCATGAAGATAGGAGGTAACATTAAAATGACATACCATAATCTTCATCCAGATATTCAAGGCGTTCTGTGTTGTACTGTGATTCTGCAATTTCTTCATATTCCTCCACCATGCTGGTACCAAACACCCTGCACAAAGTTGACTGGCATTAGTGCAAAACATCAGCCAATAAGCCACCATACCCTCAGTCACATGGTGTTCTACAGTCAGCCCTCTTACTTACAAAAGGGAAGGAAGCAAGAAAATAAGTTGCAGGAAAGCAGAGTTAACTCAACTTTCATAAAGCAAGCAAATGATTGAAACTTTTAGATTCAATTTGTGCATTGCTTAAATTCTTTGGGTTTTTCCCCTCCAATTCTTCGGGTTTTTCCCCTCCAATTCTTCGGTCTTTGTATCTTAATGATTTTCAAATCAAACTGAGTTATCAAGTAACCAGAAGTTCAATAAGACTTGTTTCAAAAGAATTATACATTAAAAAACATTACAACCTTGTCAGCAAAAAGCAGCATGTAACCGCCAAAGTCTCAATTAAACAACAAAGCTGCATTTTGGTCAACGTTAGTCTTCACTGCAGTTACATTCCACTGGGCGCTTGGTTCTTATTGGGCAACTGCCACAATGAAATCAGATGCTCAACCCTTTTCCCAACACAGCAATCTTAAGGAAAGACACTGCTTTAAAAAAAATCACTTTTTTTTGAACAAAAGCAAAACAGGTTCAGACAGTCAATAAAGCTCAAGTATTGTCTTACCTTATGAGGCTAAGGGGACAGAAGTGTTCTGACCCAAAGTGTGACACTAATTCCACCTAGAAAACAGACAAATACTGAATTAGCATTAGCAACAAATCAAACAAGCATTTAAAAGAAAAATGGTGAAAGTTCTTGTGAATGAATTCCAAAATTAAACAAAATCACCAGAACAATATTTGTATAAACAGAAAACATGCTAGCATGTTACTTCAAGTGAAACTTGTGAAAACAAACAAAAAAGGAAACAATTGCAAGGTGGTAAACATTTGTATTGAGTCAGTCTTACAACTTGCAATGTCAGTATGTTTGTATGAAGAGGTTCTCCAGTTTAATAGATGTGAAAACTTCTCACAAAAATAGTAATTTTATTACTTTGAGAACATGGAGATGAAAAGTGAAATTAAGGTCATAGCGATGTACAGCATGGAAACAAACCCTTTGGTCCAACACGTCCATGCCAACCAGATATCCTAACCTAATCTAGTCCCATTTGCCAGCACTTGCCCATATCCCTCTAAACCCTCTATTCATATGCCCACCCAGATATCTTTTAAATGCTGTAATTGTACCAGACCCCATCATTTCCTCTGGTCACTCATTCTATACACATGCCATGTGTGAAAACATTGCCCCTCAGGTCTCTTTTATATCTTTCCCCTCACCCTAAACCTATGCTCTCTAGTTCTGAACTCCCACATCCCAGGGAAAAGACTTTGTCTATTTATCCTATCCATGTTCCTTATGACTTGATAAACCTCTAAGTCACCCCTCATCCTTCGACGCTCCAGGGAAAACAGCCGCAGCCTATTTAGGCTCTCCCTGCAGCTCAAATCCCCCAATTCTAGAAACATTCTTGTAAATCTTTTTTGAACCCTTTCAAGTTTCACAACATCCTTTCAACAGGAAGGAGACCAGAACTGCACACAGTATTCCAACAGTGGCCTAACCGTTGTCCTGTACAGCCGCAACATGACCTCCCAAATCCTATACTCAATGCTCTGACCAATAAAGGAAAGCATACCAAACACCACCTTCACTACCCTATCTACCTACGACGCTACTTTCAAGGAGCTATGAACCTGCACTCCAAGGTCTCTGCGTTCACCAACACTCACTAGGATCTTACCATTAAGTGTATAAGTCCTGCTAAGATTAGCTTTCCCAAACTGCAGTACCTTGCATTTATCTGAATTAAACTCCATCTGCCACTCCTCAGCCCACTGGCACATTTGGTCCAGATCCCATTGTAATGGGAGGTATCCTTCTTCACTGTCCACTACACCTCCAATTTTGGTGTCATCTGCAAACTTACTAACTTTTTCTCCTATGTTCATATCCAAATCATTTATGTAAATGACAAAAAGTAGAGGATCCAGCACCGGTCCTTGTGGCACTCCACTGGTCCAGTCTGAAAAACAACCCTTTACCACCGCCTGCTGTCTTCGACCTTTGAGCCAGTTTTGTATCCAAATATTCTCCTTGTATTCCATGAGATTTAACCTTGCTATTCAGTCTCCCACAGGGAACCTTGTCGAATGCTTTACTGACGTCCACTGCTCTGCCCTCAATCATCTTCGTTACTTCTTCAAAAAAATTCAATTAAGTTCATGAGACATTATTTCCCATGCACAAAGCCATGTTGACAAGCCCTACTCCATCCTTGCCTTTCTAAATACATGTAAATCCTATCCCTCAGGATTCCCTCCAACAGCTTGCCCATCACTGACATCAGGCTCACTCGTGTATAGTTCCCTGGCTTGTCCTTTCCTCCTTTCTTAAACAGTGGCACCACATTAGCCAACCTCCAGTTTTCCAGCACCTCACCTGTGACTATCAATGATACAAATATCTCAGCAAGGGGCTCAGCAATCACTTCTCTAGCTTCTGTCAGTTTTGGGTACACCTGATCAGGTCCTGGGGATTCATCCACTTATGTCTTTCAAGACATCCAGCACTTCCTCCTCCGTAATATGCAACATTTTGCAAGCCGTCACCATTTATTTCCCTACATACTATACCTTCCATGTCCTTCTCCACAATAAAGACTGATGAGAAATACTCATTTAGTATCTCCCCCATCTCCTGCGACCACACACAGGCTGCCTTGCTGATCTTTGAGGAGGAGAAAGTGAGGACTGCAGATGCTGAGCTCAGACTCGAGACAGTAGTGCTGGAAAAGCACAGCAGGTCAAGCAGCCTCTAAAAGGAAGAGAGCTGACGTTTTGGGCATAAGCCTGATGAACAGCTTATGCCCAAAATGTTGATTCTCCTAACCTTTGAGGGGCCCAATTTGCTCCCTAGTTACCCTTTTGCCCTTAACGCATTTGTAAAAACCCTGTGGATTCTCCTTGACCCTAATTGCCTCCTGATTTCCCTCTTAAGTATACACCTACTGCCTTTATACTCTTAAGGATTCACTTGATCTCTCCCCTCCATACCTGACATATGCTTCCTTTAGTTTCTTAACCAAACCCTCAATTTCTCTCTTCATCCAGCATTCCCTATACCTACCAGCCTTTCCTTTCACCCTAAGAATATACTACCTTTGGATTCTTGATACCTCATTCCTGAAGGCTTCCCATTTTCCAGTCGTCCCTTTATCGGCAAAAATCTGCAACCAATCAGGATTTTTAATAGTTCTTGCCTAATACCATCAAAATTAGGCTTCCTTCAATTCAGAACCTCAGCTGTTAGATCTGGTCTATCCTTTTCCATCATTATTTTAACACTAATAGAATTATGGTCGCTGGCCTGAAAGTGCTCCCGCACTGACACCTCAGTCACGTTGCCCTGCCTTATTTCCCAAGAGTAGATTAAGTTTTGCACCTTCTCTAGTACGTACATCCACATACTCAACCAGAAAATTGTCTTGTACACTGAAAAATTCCTCTCCATCTAAACCCTTAATCCTGAAGGCAGTCCCAGTCTATATTTACAAAGTTAAAATCCCCTACCATAACCACCCTATTATTATTCTTACAGATAACAGATCTCCTTGCAAATTTGATTCTCAGTTTCCCCCCCCCACCCCAATTGTTAGGGGTATATAATAAAGTTCTACCCAAATTGCATCTCTGGATGTATTTCCGGGCATATCCTCCTTCAGTACAGCTGTAATGCTATCCCTTATCAAAAACACCACTCCACCTCCTCTCTTGCCACCCCTCTTTATCTTTGCTGTAGCAATTATGTCCTGGAACATTAAGCTGCCAGCCCTGCTCACCCTGAGCCATGGTTTCGGTAATTGCAATGATATTCCAGTCCCACGTTCCTAACCATGCTGAGTTCAACTGCCTTCCCAGTTAGGCCCCTTACATTGAAATTAAACTAAACTGCATTTATCAGCCCTGCTTTGTTCTCTTTATTTCTGCCTGCCCTCTGTTTGACTTGCTTCTTTTCTCAATTGTATCTGTCTCAGATTGATCTCTCTTTCTAGGATTCCCCTCCCCCCCTACACCTTACTAGTTTAAATCCTTCCAAGTAGCTCTAGCAAATCTCCCTGCCAGTATATTAGTCCCCTTCCAATAGTCCCCTGCAGTCCTTTTTGTACAGGTCATTTCTACCCCAGAGGGGATTCCAATGATCCAAAAATGTGAATCCTTCTCCCATACACCAGCTCAGCCATGTATTCATCTGCTCTATTCTCCTATTCCTACCTTCACGAGATCAGAGCACCAGGAATGATCCAGATATTACTACCCTCAGGGACTTCCTTTTTAAAAATTCCTGCCTAACTTTCTATATTCTCTGTTTAGAATTTCATCCTTTTCCCTTCCTATGTCATTGGTACCAATGTGTACAATGACCTCCTGCTAGTCCCTCTCCCCTTTGAGAACATTCTACACCCTGAGACATTCTTGATCCTGGCACCCAGGAGGCAACACATCATTCTGATTTTTTTGCTGCTGGCCACAGAAACATCTGTTGGTGCCCCTGGGAGTCCCCTAACACAAAACCAAATCACTTGGAACCCAAATGTACCCTTCATTACATTACAGCCAGTCTTGATACCACAAACTTTTCTGCTCATGCTACGTTCCCCTGAAAGTCCATCGCCCCCTACGTTTTTGAAAACAGCATACCTGTTTGAAATGGGAATAGCCACAGAAGACTCCTGTACTACTTACCTACCTCTCACCTTTCTTGGAGTTAACCTATCTACCTAAACTGTTTCTGCAGCTTTTCTCCCTTCCTATAACTGCCATTCATCACATCAACTAGCTCTTGTAAACTCCTCATTGCCTGTCACTTCAACGGATCTATTTGATCTGACAGAATTCGCAACCAATGACATTTATTGTAGATATAATCCTCAGTAACCCATAAACTCTCCAGAAACTCCCACATCTGACAAGAGCAGCATATCACACTAAAGGACATTTTGCTCCTTCCAGTCTACAGACCCATAAAATAGCACCTCGTATTGCTCTATAAAACACTGCTTCCAGGCTAACTTAATACTTATGGCTTATATTTTAAAATTTAATCAAGAGATAGATCCCAATAAAAAACAAAAGAACCCACTCTATTCACTATTATAGATTTAGAGCAAGGCTATACTTCAAACTATTTACTTATCTGTTTTTCAGCTGTGACCTCTCCCAAACAGGTTTCTCCAAGATCAGTTGAGAATTTCAGTTTAAGTTTTCCTAGACATTCCGATGTCCAGTGATACATGAATTCAAATAGCAAAGGCAGTTACTGCGCAGATTCACTGCTGTGTCAGTTAGCAGTGTGGGTTTCTTTCTCTCTCTCCCTTACAGACCATGTACTTTTTTTAAAGATTAGTGTGGAAACAGGCCCTTCGGCCCATCAATTCCACACCGACCCTCCGATGAGCAATCCACCCAAACCCATTCCCCTACATTTACCCCTTTACCTATCACTAGAGGCAATTTAGCATGGCCAATTCACTTAACTTGCACATTCTTGGACTGTGGGAGGAAACCAGAGCACCCGGAGGAAACCCACGCAGATACGGGGAAAATGTGCAAACTCCACACAGTTGCCACCATGCTGCCCATTTGCTGCCTTTGTCTGTCTTTCTCCCTTTTAAAAGGGCTGTTTTGACTTTTTCCCCCATAAGTTCTAAAACAATTGCAACAGCATATAAAACAGTAATTGCTTCACCTGGAATTCAAGGAAATCACCATCACCACCTAACATACCTCAAAAGGAGCAGCTTATTACAGCCAGAAATTTTTCCCATCCTCCATCTTTGATTATCCAGATCTTCAGACATTTACTTAGTAAGTCAAACCATGAGATTCACAACTGCTTAGATGTAGAATAAAGCTTAAAAACATAGCCTTCTACAAGCGAGAACAGTCTTTGCTACTCATCTCAAACACTCACCAAAAAAAAGTATGAGACTTAAATCATAGCAAGCTCATTGGAAGCTGCAAGACTTGGGTTTAAATAAGCTATGGTGAGTTACTTATTGAACAGAGCGTTTTGGAACATATTTATCTACAGCACTAAAATTAATTTCAACTGATGAATCAAAGTTTGGATAAATTAAAAATCAGATCACAGTTCAAAACAATTCATTGAAATATTATGCAAAGTAAAATCTGAATCATGTGGAGTTTCGAAGAATGGCAAGATTTCACATGCGCGTTTTTAAAATGAGCACCCTGATGAGTCAGTTTATAAAGTGGCTCGTGTAAGTACATTCTGTGAAAGATGATCATATTTGGTTCCTTCCAAAAAACTTGAAAAGAGGAGCACAGATATTCTTGAATGTTACATACTTGCAAACTTTTTTTAAAAAAAACTAATTTATAAGATGTGAACATTGACAGCTGTGTCAACATTTATTGCTATATAGGCATTTTTAGGGAGGTCCAGTTATCAGACAGTGTGCTGTGGGTGTGAAGTTACATGCTGGCTAAAGCAGTGAAGGACAGCAGTTTCTACATTGGAGTTTTCCCAGTAATTAATTTCATCTGATAATCTAATAATGATCACTATGTGATCAGATTCTTAATTCCAAATTCTCGTGAATTTAAACTCTATCATCGACCATGGTGAGATTCAAACCGGGTGACCAGGATATTTCACATTTCTAGTCTAGCAATATCATTACACTGCCCCACAAACTCTGCCCCCAATAGTATAAACAGCTACAGAACAGGTTCAGAAAATGGCTCTCTTTTTAAGAAAAGAGAAACAAAAGCTGATGACTATGAGGGGAGTCCATTTTGATGAAAAGCAGGTAGGTACTGAAGCAGTGCTTTAGTATGCAGATGTACCAGACACTTGGTTCATTTTAGAATTCACAACAGGTTAACAAAATGGATAAAAATAAAAATTTAAAAACTTTAAAATTAAGCTAGCCAAGACAAATTGGCTTTTGATAGATGCAGTGATAAAATTAGAAGGCTATAGTACTAGCTTTTGAAATGCAAAAATAAAGTCAAATACTCAGAGCTGCCTGACAACACTACTGACTGTTCATACTTGGAAGTTTTCAGCATACATTCAAAAATTTTAAAAAAAGGACATTATAAATCAAACTTTTAAAATGCGAAAATTGGTTTTAATAGAGCCATGTTTATACACAATACGGTAACTGTTTCCAATACTGTCACAATGTGACAAAGTTCCACTGAAATGCATTAGCATTTTTCAAAACACCATTCAGTATTTTACAAGCACACAATGCTGCGCAAAAGCTTCCATCATTTCATGGGAACATGAGTGGTAAGTGACCCAATTCATCAGAAGTACTAGCCTTATTAATTTTCAAAACTTTAAGAAGTGCTCTTCAAGTTGGCAACTTAATATTCAGTGACTGAAAGTGCAGTAATATAAATTCCCACTTATTCAAGCATGTTTATTTTAGCAATGCATATTGTTAATTAAAAGCATGCAATAGTGGATTTCATGCATGTTTGGAGTGCCTTGAAAAAGAACATTTCCCATGTTTAACTTCTAATAATGCTAACCTTTATGTATTTGATGAACATCTGAAGCAAGAGAAAAGGGAGGAAAAAAAAGGTGTCAGTAAGAGTAGTAACAGTCAAGATAGATCACTACATGCTACAAGCTCACAGTACAATCAATTCCAATTTTCAAAGATTTTCTCCAAATACTATGTTCTCAAAAGTGACCTGAAAGAATGATAAAAATAAACAGCAAAATCTCTATCCAGATGTTCAAATCTGAAGAAAAAAATACACAAACAGGAGCAAAATTTAAAAACTTTGAACTAGTTCTGGGAAATAATTTATGCAACCATAATTTTGTTCACTTTTGAAGGCTTTATAAAAATATCTCCAGCCTTTCATACTTTAATTAGCCAACTGTCCAATAGATCAAAAAGTAGCCTTCTGTCGAAGGATAATTCTTTAGTGAATACATCTTCTATAGATGATCGCACATCCTGAATCAACCAACCCAAACTTACATCCTCTCAAGGAGTCTTGTTGAGTTGATAAGGAAATCATTGTCTTGTACTTGAGTGCCTCATTTTACAGGAGCGGGGTATAGAAAGCAAGAAAAATTCTAGTCTACGCTTAATTAGATCTTTTGGTTAAGATCAGGTAATTAAACACTGAGAAAAGTCTGCATTTCGGGGAAAGCAAAATTTTTCCAAATTTTAAAATGAAACAAATAAAGCCAATCACTATACAAGAATCAAAATGCATTATAGCCTATTGGCCTCCACATGCAATCTTTAGATTGTTTTACAGCCTAACCCACCAAAAAAAAGGGGGAAATTTTTCATCTTGGGAAAAGCTACCATTTTAACTGATCTGCAAACACACTGGAAGAATTAATGCCTTTAATGACTTGTGCTACATTAGAGCTCCCTCCAGTGGTTTGTCTTGTGTAAAATATTATTTAGTTTCCATTAAAAAAATGTAAAATTGCCAGGCATTGAGACTTAAACAAACAATTGGTAGATTTCAGTGGTGTCATGGACCTTGTGTCTACAAACTATATTTGAGATATTTACACTGAAAATTGTGGTTTGAACTTATTTTAAACTGTAAGCTTTTAAAACAGAAGGACAAAATGGCCTGAGCAGTTCAGCAAAATAGAACAAACTGCTCTTCAAGAGGGATGCTCATACTGCAAGGTCTCAACAGAGGTTTCAACAGCAAAACCAATGTGCTGGATTTACCAAGACTAGCAAAGCATCATCTTATAAAAGAAAGCAATTTTCCTTTTATGTTGAAACAGGTCCAATATTTTTATATTGGGGCTATTTCTGGGTGCACAGGTTTGTTTGCAAGGAATGGTAACAAGCTATCCTTAGAAAGGTGTTTTGATTCTTTTGGGTGGGGGGGGGGGGGGGGGGAAAGAGAGAATCTGTTCAAAAATGCTGAAGTGCATTAAAAAAGTGCTTCATTGGAGCTGTTAGAGGAAAAATTACTTCTGAAAAATTGGAAAAAAATCTCAAGATGAACATTCTTTAATAATGGTTTTGATACTGTTTCAGTCCAGCAAAAGCAAATTTCACAGAAGAATATCACTTTCTATAATTCTCATTCCATTGCGAAATAAAAGTCACTCAAACAAAAGGTAACTTGCATGGTAAAACCAGATGGGTTATAGGAGACCATCATGACATGACCTTTAACTAACATAGTATTTAGCACAGAAGGCTGGCCACTAAACAACTAAAACAATGCTCATAAGCATTTGTAAAATAAAAAGTCTGTGGAGGTAGCTATAAAGAAGCCGGAGGGGAAAATAAGTAATGAACAGGTAAACAAACACTCAAAAAAAGATAGATCTTTATATAGTGAACTCAACTATTTAAGTCAAATGCATATACACGACATTCAGGGTTATATACAATATCCTGATAAAGCTGAATGACATGGGCACTATTTGCACATCTGGCTGATAATACAGGTTCAATGCCATCAAACACTAGTAAGCAAAGCTTGTCATCAAATAAAAGATTACAATTATTTGTTCAAGTTACAGTAGACTTTCAAATATTTGGTCAATTGTTATTTACATTTTCTCCTCCCAACTTTTACCTTGACATACTTGGCATACATTTGCTCATCTAAAGGAAAGCTTTGCACAGTTCTTTCATCCAGAGCATGGAATGTTCCTAGTTTAACCCATTTATTAGTAGGATATCTGTGCATAAACATGAAGGCGAAAGAAATATAATTAGGAAACAATTTAAAAGTACTTGATACATCTGAAAAAAAAACTTGCATGGAGAAAATTCAACTTCCACTGGGTTGTTTATGATGCAGTGGTAGTATCCCAAATGGAGCCAAAATGTCCAGAGTTCCAAGTCCCACATGCGCCTCAGGTGGCAAAACACATCAAGATGTTGATTAAAAAAAAACAAACAAACATACTTCCAACTTTCACAGAGGGAGTGAAGTAGAAAATCCAGTTGTTCAATACACCCAGGTACATAATGGATGAAGGCTAAATTTTATTCACTTAGGAGTTAAATCAAAAAAGTGTATTATTATTGGAAGTCAACAGCTAAGATTATTGATTTTATATCCGCTGCACTTTTGTACAACCTTACTGACTTTAAACATACCTGTCGCTGATAGAAACCAGAAAGTCCTTTGGTGTAGAGGAAAATAACTCAAAGTTTGCAATGTCAAGCTGTCTGACTTGGATTGGCTCACATAACTCTATTACAAACCTGTGGAAAGAATGACAATCTGTAATAAAGCATAACCCATACCAATGTTAGAACTAATATTAAACATTCAAGTTGTGTGCACTTGCTAGTGAAAATTTTTGGCAAAAAACTTCCATCCGATTGGTTTCCTTTCAGGTGCTAAAAATTACAACGTACCAAATTTTGGCGCTGCATGGGTTTAGCATGTACAGATCCATATTTTCCATTAGAATTGCTGAATTGCTCTGCAAGACAAAATTGCAATATAAAGTATTAACATTTTATACTGGCGTATGGCCAAGTGCACCAGCTCCCTGTTGACATATTACAAAATTAACACTTTTTTGACAAACACCAGGGGAATGCAGAGTTTGAAGTTTTGCTCTTCATCCATCCTTTATAAGGAAAGAATGTTCAAAATCGGAAGGAATCAGGGAACTGAAAAATAATTTAGGTGCTCAGCACCAGTACGCATTTTCACAATAGCGAGAACACAACCATCTACATTTAATACAATATGGTAAAACAATGTGCTTGCTACATTGTACAGCAAATCACACAAAGCTCACTTACATCTTAACCTTCAACCAGAAAAAGAAATTCTTTTTCTGCAGTATGAATTTGCATTTTGCTGCTTACATCTACATCCTTATTGGCCGAGGTGAACGTACTGAGATTCAACATTAGTTAATAAGTAAAAGTGGTGATCTATAACCCAAACCATTCACCCAGCATTTCCAACTGGACTAAAATTAGAACTCAAGCCTCAAAGTACAAGGCAGTGCACTAATTCAGACATCCAACAGTATTTAGACGCAAAACCAGAATATCACCACTCGACATGCAAGACAGCAAAAACCGTAAAACAGTCATTTGAAAATTAAGTTTAACACTAGGCTTTTTTGAAAAAACACTAGGTACGCTGCATCAAATGCATGATTAATCATCCTTAAATCGTGTTAAATTCATAATTCAATTGAGTTAGCTACTTATAATGGATACAAGTGGAATTGGAAACAAAGGGATTGAATTTTATTTCCTTAAGGGATAGCTGAAAAAACGAGAAAGGCAGGAAGCGAGTGCCAGAAGCAGGTATATTTTTGTAATGCCAAATATTCAAAAAAAAAAATCACAAGTGAAAAGAGTCAGTAAAATTAAAATTCCACAGATTGATGGCAGAATTCAACAAATCATTAAAAAAGTGTACTTAAATCACAAATCACTGGTTGGAAATATCTGATGAATTCTGTTCATATTTGAATGAATACAAAAATTCCATGGCGTTCCAATTTCAACAGTGAAATGGCAGATAAGAAATGCTGTTTTACCGAAGTTACCTACAGAATGGAACAATCCAGACAGCAACTTCTAGGTTCATTTAACCTGGCATATATGTCCATTACTGACTGTACCATTTATCCAGAAATGATTAAGTGCCATTTGCCTCACCCTTATGAGGGCAGGAGGCTCTAGATCAATGGGGAAGTGTAGACCTAATGGTACTATTGCTGGACTTCTAATCCAGAGACCCAGGTAACGATCGGAGGACAATTCAATAAAAATCCAAAATTGAGAGTCTAATGATCATAAATCCATTGCCAGACTGTTAGTGAACAAGATGGGTTTTTCCTAATATTCTTAGGGAAGGAAACTGCCATCCTTATCTGCTCTAGACTATATGCGACTCCAGACCCACAGATGTAGTTGACTCTTAACTGCCCTCTGGACAAATAGGGATGGGTAATAAATGCCTTCATCCCATGAAAGAAAGGAAATTCTAATAATTATTGCCCTCCCTCCGACAAACCACAACTCAACCAAAGCTCTGTGGAGCCTTACTTGCCCACCAGTCCTCACTGATCTCCATTTGCATTTAGGAAACAAAGTCAGTTAAATACCATTAGGTTGTATTTCCGCAATCTTTCATACGCATCTTACCCAGCCAAAATTCTATTCCCACACCAGTCTCACATCACAACCAACAGCAGAACCCCCTCTATTGTCAACGTCTAACCTAATGTCCACCTCTTCATTTTTCTCCTGAGATATCAAACCACAGATTCAACCATATTTCGGTCATCCCTCCATTTCTGATTCCGCATAACATATATTTGACTAGGAAGTACTAGATTTCTTTTTCGAAGAAGATTTTAAAAATGGTCACACAAATTCAAGCTATTAAGTCACCCTCAAAACCAGTGTTACAAAGAGAGTTCTCCACTTAAGTCTTAGAATCCGAACTATGTAGCAGCACAACTGAAGCCTCCGTGTAACAGGATACAATATACATCTTGAAGCAAAGATGTTCATCTTGTGAATACTAAATCAACTGCTCTAAGGAAAAATGTACTGCTGCTGAAAATAAAGACTTGTCAAAAGGTATTGATCTTGCACTCATCAGGATATTCAACATTCGATGACATAACCTCAATAATCTGAAGGTGAAAAGCTTTGATAAAGTATTGTTTTTCAGCAATACTCGAGTCCAGCATTACCAAACAAATCAAAGAATAATACCTTTGCTTCTGGATTTGCAGCCAGAATTTTGGCTCCACATTCTACAGAGGCATAGTTATTGAAGTTTTTCTGTAGCTTTTTTGCAGAATGTAGGACACCACTAGAGGTATGCAATGACTGGCCTGAAAGAAAAAAAGTCATTTATATCATAAAGCTGTTCTTACATTCATCCCAACCACAAGTTATCAATTTTCACATTTTCCCCCAATTACACTTTAATTTCTATATTTGACAAAAAAATTGTTGACTCAATTTAAATTCACTAAAATGCCACACAGTAGCGCTAGATTTTATTTGGCTCCCCATCTTTAAATGTCCAAAGTAATTCCCATTCTCTACATTATGGGAATAAACCATAAGGCATAAACAATGAGGGAAATTACATTCATCAAACAAGGGAAACACATTCAAAAAGTGCAGACATCATTTAGATTTAGTTATTTTTTTTAACATTTATCATTCTCTAAGTCTAGAATCAGCTGCATTGAAATAGACTGTGTGGAAATAGTAAAATTAGATGTCCAAGTAGCACAATAATAGAAACTTACAAGATAACACATGGCTTGGAAAGGGTGGACGCTAAGAAATTGTTTCCACTAGGCGAGGAGACTAGGACCAGTGAGCACAGCCTTAGAATTAGAGGGGGTCAATTCAGAACAGAAACGCGGAGACATTTCTTCAGCCAGAGAGAGGTGGGCCTGTGGAATTCATTGCCGCAGAGTGCAGTGGAGGCCGGGACGCTAAATGTCTTCAAGGCAGAGATTGATAAATTCTTGATGTCACAAGGAATTAAAGGGCTATGGGGACAATGCTGGTAAGTGGAGTTGAAATGCCCATCAGCCATGATTAAATGGTGAAGTGGACTCGATGGGCCGAATGGCCTTACTTCCACTCCTGTGTCTTATGGTCTAATTTTGGAACCAGAGTGATAGCACTGCATTACATCTGAGCAAGGGATTTCACATGAACATTTTCAATGCTTACTTTTCTCTTTTTCTTCTTCCATCACTTTCTTTTTCCATTCATCAAACGAGGGAATGTCTCCTGAATCCTTGGGTGGAATCACGGAAGAAGAATCTCCAGAATCCACTGCTCTTGAAATTTCAGTACCCTATGTATCCCAAAGAAAAGTAATTTACATTCACATGGGCTTGGATTGTAAAATGTTATGAAACTTGGTGCTGATATGCTTCACTGTTGCAAAAGACAAGAATGACAAAGGCAGGTAGCCATGTAAATGTAAAACAACATTTAGTACAGACATATTACACTGGATTGTTAATTCTTTACTTTAGCTTCAACATCTTGATTTATACATTAGAATGAAAACATTGATGGGCACATTCTTTTGGTTGAAAAAATCTGCCATACCTCTAGGGCAAATTAATCACTAGTTTGTTTGCAGTTATTCAAAAAAAAACTGCAAACTTTTAGGTGCAAAAAAAAACAAACAACAGATAGGTTCAAATTATTTTAGAAAGTTTTTTTGAGTTGACTTACTACGGTATCTCAACCGGACTGTTGGGCCAGCTCATGGCCACAGGTCGCACGAAATGATTGCCCATGGAGTTAGCATCGAGTTAGCAAAGACAACTTTTAGCAGTAGCGATAGAAATAGCTGGTTTAGTTCAGCATTTAGGGTAAGATCACAAGATAGGCCAATGGTAGGTTTGAGAATAAAATTAATCCAAGATTAAGTTCTACGCAGAATGAAGAATCTTTCAGATTGAAATAAGAGAAGTTTTCTACAAACAACAGTCGCAGATGTTTATAATAGACAGTCTGATATGATGTCTGGGAACAGGCAGCTGGAATTTGTAGTTGAGCAAGAATTAAAAAGAAAAAAGTATGATCCCACAATACTCTTTGGGTAATTGCATTTCTTTAGGTATAGATTGAATATTGTGAAACTAACGTTAAAGACACTTGGCTGAATTCCTTTAAACAATGAGCTATATAGATTGTGAAAAGGAGTCTCCAACCAGTCAGCAAGGGAGGACTGAATGACAAAAACAAAAAACAACCTCTGAAAGAGCACCAGTTTGACTTCGAAGAAAGTGAACAATGGCAGTTTCACAAATAAGTAGCCTAGTTAATAATAATGAAGGCAATTCAATGAATTTGTACACCCAAGGATCAAAAGAGGACAGAGTCAAAATGGGGAATGAGAATAGACTTTATAATACCTTCAGAGTTCAGACAAGCTGTGAAAGTGATTGAATGTCAATCTCAGCAATGGAAATTTGAATAGATGTTGTAATAAGTAAATTATGCAGAAATAATTTAGAGTAGGGCAGTAAATTTAATCTTAGAAGCAATTTCCTGTTTAAAACACACTTGCAAACAGCAGTTGCAGCTGCAAAATTGAGAGGCAGTGTTTATCTAACCTTCTGAAGTCAGGTGGGACAGAAGCTGCTTATAACTCGTTGGCTAAATTCTAACATTAGGTGTAACCACATAACTAGTCTTTGAGAACTGATATGAATTTAATAGAGATTAGCAGGAATTCACATCTTTTTGTATCTCCTGCAATCTGGATTGCAGGAAATACAAGATGAGCAACAGAATTGGATAAGGATAGCAATGAATACGATGAAAAACAATTCAGTCCTTAAAGAAAAGCAAGTCTGGTAAATGTCCGAGAAACAAAAATGAACAAATATTAACTTTGGAATGTAAATTAATGGAGTCCATTTTAAGATCCCCAAGCCAGATATAAATGATATCTGATAAATATAACAAGCTCATAGGGAACCTAGGGCTATCCAGAGAAATACCAGTCATTGATCATATGTTTGTAAGATTGCACTTATAGATTGGGGAATATGGCTAACAAAGACATCAATGTTGCGTGTTATTGTGATGTGAAAATGTATAAAAAAAAAAGGTCCGTGCCAGAAGACACTGTTCCAGGAACCTCTCCCACCCTGCATGGTAAAAGAGCTCGGAATAAGGATCGATAGCACTACTAAACATTGAACTCAAGAGTGCTCTTTGATATTTCTCCCCAACACAAACAAACACTTATTTTCAAGTCTTTTCAGTGATTTAAAAGGCAGCAATTTGCAGGTATCAAACAGAGATAGGTGTAAAAAAAGAAGTGTTGAGATAAATTATATTGTTGATAAAGGATTTAACTTGACCAAGTTACCACTGAAAAGTATCACAGCATTCATTTTAAATTAAGTGTTTCTTTTAAACAAAAAAAAATTGTCAAATTCTATTAAACTGTATTAGCACCTGGCAGATATTGCATCTGATGACATGCAAACTAGTGAGTAGAGCCCATTTCTCAAATAATGAATGTTGAGATCTTGGATTGCATTTGCACTGGTTCACAATTGCAACCAAAACAGCAACTTGAAGGAAATGAAGATTTGAATATACAGTTGAAAACTTGAGTCATTTTCCCCCTGATAATACTTGCTCAGATTGCTTAAATTTGAGCTTATTATACACTGAACAAAGTGCGTAAAGTTTATTTTAATTTATAAATAAAACATGGGTGAAATTTGGTTATGTAACATTTATTGCTTGTATCACGTTTCCACTGCAACATTAGAGGTATAAACTCAAATTCAGGTGGAGCAGTGGGTGCGTCGATTGCTTTTCTGAAAGCAATCATTAAATGTCTGGAATACTTCACAGATTAATGTTATAAAAATCAGAGGAGACAAGCAAAAGGTACAGAATACATATCAAAAATTCAATTGGAATTGTAAGGAATGCTAATGAAGAAACCCAGGGCCCCTAAAATGAACAAAAAGAAAATCTACCGCATGATCAGACAATATTAGCACTTACTTCTGGCAACTCTTCATTCAACAAATCCTCTGATATGTTAGAAGTCTTTTCGATTTCTGGCTTCTGGTCTTCAGGTTCAGGCAATATTGTCTTTGGAATTTCAGAAAGCTCACTTTCAGGTAGGTTTCCTTGACCACTTGAAGATATTTTGCTGCCATCACTAGGTTTCTCTGCAGGTCTAGATGTAAAATATAGCCTTATAAATGTGACTTTCTGCAGCTAAAACATATTCTAGCCAAATAATTATGTTGTTATCTTACAACACAACTTGCACTTATAAGAATGAGAAGCTTACAGAACATTAAAGCAATCATACTGCAGATATTACCTTCTGTAAAGAATTGAGCCTTATTCAATACTCACCCTTCAGATAGGCTAACATAGGAGGTGGGCTTGCTTTGAGGAACAGCCTCACTTTTCCCTCCAGCATCACAGTCTGCTTTAGACTGCTCATAGCTTAATACAGGAATATCATCACTGGATTTTTCTATTGCACTAAAAGAAATAATAATAGTTTTAAGATATTGCTTCACTCAAATGGTTCTCTCCTCCAAACTGCCTGAATTGTCTACAAGAAAACCTAAAAAATGAAACATGTATGTATATATAGAGGGTTAAATTAAACAAGTTAGAAGTAATGATGTAAACTTTATTCAAATTTGAATGTGATTTAAGTTACATATTTGCACTCTGCTTCTCATATCATTAAGTCACACTCATGTTTCCATATTTTGCATGTCTACAATTTTAGGTCTGAGCACATGACAAACCTTAAAAGCACTATAACATGAAGTTGCATCAGTTATCCAGCATTTGTTTTTAAAGAAGTGATCAAAATGGAACATCAAGCAAGATCAGTGATTAAAACTAGAGGTAGTGTGAAACAGTTGTAGTTTTACCAAGAATTTTTTTTTCCATCTTACAATTTAAACTTCCAAGCCTCTGGTCATTTCAATGAACAAACCACTTGGGGAATTGTGATCTACATCACTTTGTTTTTAAAAAATTACAATGTTAAATCTATTTTAGCATTTCATGTTTCATTTAGGTCTAGCAGTTGCAAGCAAGACGGCTCTGGTGAGCTCATTTTACATTTAGCAATTACAAGGGCAAGAGTAGGGTACTTGCCTGTGCTGCAAAAATGAGGAATTCTCAGAGGTAGTTGAACTGGAAATGTTATCAGTACTAGCAGCTATAGTGGGAGGTCCCTCCAATCCTTCAGAAGGCTCCAGTCCAGGCTCAGGGAAGACCGACTGTTCAGAATTCACATGCTTTAGAAAGAAAAAGTCCATGTAAGAGGCTGAATATGTTTTCATTTGGGTGAAGATTCTATCAATTGATGGGTTTATTTTTTAAAGGACTTTGCTGACAGAAACAGAAGAAGTGTTCCTTAGCAAAGATGGGCAGATTAGAAGAAATTTACACACAGGTCCATGAAAACTACTTGAGCAACTTCAGCAAGGTGACTGGCAACTCCCATTTCCTTGCAGCTGGCAGCAAATGTGATTATGAACTTCTGCCTTGGAAATGAACTTCATTGCGATGATGACAAAGGTTTGCAAAACAAGGTAATTCAGAATTATTTTTTAAAATTTGTTCATGGGAATTACTGGCTGGGTTAGTATGTGCTGCCCATCCCCAGATGCCCTTGAGAAGTCACAGTGAGCTGCCATTTTGAACCACTGCAGTCCATGTGCTGTAGGTAGTTAGAGATAATATTTCAACAGATAGACAATTATTTGAAGACTTAGAAGCCAAGAAAACTTGGCATTTTGATAGTCTCCACTTTTTTATCAAATAACAAAATGTACTTAAAACCCCATTTGTCCACAACAGCTTGCAGTTATGTACTATTTTCACCAAAAAATATCCAAAGAGGTTTTATAGGAGCATAATCAAAAAAGGGGACATCATGGAAATATTTAAAAACAAGGATGGGTATTTTAAAGAGTTTGGCTTAATCAGGAGCCAACATGGATCACTAAGCACAAAGCTTATACAGGTGAATGGGATGGTGCAGGTTTGACTATTTGCAGCAGAGCCTCAAATGCACTCACCCTTCTCAATTATCAAAACAAAAGAACTACACTTTAGTACAACGCAATTGATTTTATCTCAAGTTTCACACTACTGAAATGTGAAACATTGAAACCCACTCAGCTGCCTGGTGCATATCTCAAACCAGTAACTGTTAAGACTACTAGCTCTTATCCACCTTGCTGGCTCTCTAAAATTCCATTATTTTGATCTAATTTAGATCAACTCCCTGCAGCAAGATATTCTTTAGACCACCTTGTTCGACTTGCCTCTAAGACGAATTGGTCTTTAGACTCCAGATCATTCCCCATTACCCACTCCTTTCCCCTCAACTCTGCAGCTTAACACCGATAGTGAAGCCCATTACCCTCTCAGCATTAAACGTGGTGATCATTCTATTTTTAAAAATCTTGAAGCTTACATTTGAAGATTACCCCACACAACTCCTTCCCATTGCTACATCCAATGTTCAAGTGTTTCCTTTGCTCCCCCCCCCCCCCCACCTCATATCATACTTGTGAACGTTTTGGAACAATAAAAAGGTGACATCAAATGAGAGTTGCGCTTTGGGGATGAAATCCTATAGAAGGAAACCATTTACACACAATCTTATCCTAATTGGTTAGCAGCTAGCCATTCAACATAACACCACTTTCTGCTCTTGTTCCATTCCCTTATTAGATCATGGAACCTCAAACACATGCAAGTTTTTTTTTAAAACAAATGTACAAATGTTGGAAAAAACATTGTAGAGAACCCTCAAAGCAAATTCCAGATTATCACCACCTTCAGGTTCAAACAATTTCTCCTCAAATTCCAGTAAACATTCTACCTCTAAATTAGCATGCCAGTAACCTTCAGTTCCTTCAAAATACCTATAGTTATAAAATTATGTCCTGTATTATTCAACATTAGCAAGCTTTTTATATTGGATTCCCCCCACACATCATGACACAGAATCCTCACTTTTCACATGAGCTGTTGCTGAATAATAACCAGGTTGCTACCAACTGAGATACCCTATTGCAGCATTAGCTGCAGAGGTTCAGGTAAAAAATGAGGTCTGCAGATGCTGGAGATCACAACTGAAAATGTGTTGCTGGTTAAAGCACAGGAGGTCAGGCAGCATCCAAGGAATAGGAAATTCGACGTTTCGGGCATAAGCCCTTCATCAGGAATGAGGAGAGTGTGTCCAGCAGGCTAAGATAAAAGGTAGGGAGGAGGGACTTGGGGGAGGGGCGATAGAGATGTGATAGGTGGAAGGAGGTCAAGGTGAGGGTGATAGGCCGGAGTGGGGTGGGGGCGGAGAGGTCAGGAAGAAGATTGCAGGTTAGGAGGGCGGTGCTGAGTTGAGGGAACCGACTGAGACAAGGTGGGGGGAGGGGAAATGAGGAAACTGGAGAAATCTGAGTTCATCCCTTGTGGTTGGAGGGTTCCCAGGCGGAAGATGAGGCGCTCCTCCTCCAGCCGTCGTGTTGTTATGTTCTGCCGGTGGAGGAGTCCGTGGACCTGCATGTCCTCGGTGGAGTGGGAGGGGGAGTTAAAGTGTTGAGCCACGGGGTGGTTGGTTTGGTTGGTCCGGGCGTCCCCGAGGTGTTCTCTGAAGCGTTCCGCAAGTAAGCGGCCCGTCTCCCCAATATAGAGGGGGCCACATCGGGTGCAGCGGATGCAATAGATGATGTGTGTGGAGGTACAGGTGAACTTGTGGCAGATATGGAAGGATCCCTTGGGGCCTTGGAAGGAAGTGAGGGAGGGGGTGTGGGCGCAAGTTTTACATTTCCTGCGGTTGCAGGGGAAGGTGCCGGGAGTGGATGTTGGGTTGGTGGGGGGTGTGGACCTGACGAGGGAGTCACGAAGGGAGTGGTCTTTGCGGAACGCTGATAGGGGAGGGGAGGGAAATATATCCCTGGTGGTGGGGTCCGTTTGGAGTTGGCGGAAATGACGGCAGATGATACGTTGTATACGGAGGTTGGTGGGGTGGTAGGTGAGAACCAGTGGGGTTCTGTCTTGGTGGCGGTTGGAGGAGCGGGGCAAGGGCGGAGGAGCGGGAAGTGGAGGAGATGCGGAGGAGGGCATCGTCGATCACGTTTGGGGGGAATCTGCAGTCCTTGAAGAAGGAGGCCATCTGGGCTGTGCGGTGTTGGAATTGGTCCTCCTGGGAGCAGACGTGGCGGAGACGAAGGAATTGGGAATATGGGATGGAGTTTTTACAGGGGGCAGGGTGGGAGGAGGTGTAGTCCAGGTAGCTGTGGGAGTCAGTCGGTTTATAATAGATGTCTGTGTTGAGTCGGTCGCCCGAGATAGAAATGGAAAGGTCTAGGAAGGGGAGGGAGGAGTCTGAGACAGTCCAGGTGAATTTGAGGTCGGGATGGAAGGTGTTAGTAAAGTTGATGAACTGTTCAACCTCCTCGTGGGAGCACGAGGCAGCGCCGATACAGTCATCGATGTAGCGGAGGAAAAGGTGGGGGGTGGTGCCAGTGTAGTTGCGGAAGATGGACTGTTCCACATATCCTACGAAGAGACAGGCATAGCTGGGGCCCATGCGGGTGCCCATGGCAACTCCTTTAGTTTGGAGGAAGTGGAAGGATTGAAAAGAGAAGTTATTCAGGGTGAGGACCAGTTCAGTCAGTCGAAGGAGGGTGTCAGTGGAAGGGTACTGGTTGGTGCGGCGGGAAAGGAAGAAGCGGAGGGCTTTGAGTCCTTCGTGATGGGGGATGGAGGTGTACAGGGACTGGATGTCCATCGTGAAAATAAGGCGTTGGGGACCGGGGAAGCGAAAATCCTGGAGGAGGTGGAGGGCGTGGGTGGTGTCCCGAACGTAGGTGGGGAGTTCTTGGACTAAGGGGGACAGAACCGTGTCGAGGTATGCGGAGATGAGTTCGGTGGGGCAGGAGCAAGCTGAGACAATGGGTCGGCCGGGGCATTCAGGTTTGTGGATTTTGGGCAGGAGGTAGAAACGGGCGGTGCGGGGTTGTGGGACTATGAGGTTGGAGGCGGTGGATGGGAGATCCCCTGAGGTGATGAGGTTATGGATGGTCTGGGAGATGATGGTTTGGTGGTGGGAGGTGGGGTCATGGTCGAGGGGGCGATAAGAGGAGGTGTCCGCGAGCTGGCGTTTGGCCTCAGCGGTATAAAGGTCGGTGCGCCAAACTACCACCGCGCCTCCCTTGTCTGCCGGTTTGATGGGGAGGTTGGGATTGGAGCGGAGGGAGTGGAGGGCTGCACATTCTGAGGGTGAGAGGTTGGAGTGGGTGAGAGGGGTGGACAGGTTGAGTCGGTTAATGTTGCGGCGGCAGTTGGCTATAAATAGATAGATCGAGGGCGGGTAAGAGGCCAGCACGGGGTGTCCAGGTGGATGGGGTGTGTTGGAGGCGGGAGAAGGGGTCGTCAGAGGGTGGGCAGGAGTCTTGGTTGTGAAAATAGGCACGGAGGCGAAGGCGGAAGAATTGTTCAATATCTCGCCGTGTGTTGAACTCATTGATTTGAGGGCGTTGGGGAATAAAGGTGAGGCCTCTGCTGAGGACTGATCTTTCATCCTCAGAGAGGGGGAGGTCTGGAGGGATGGTGAAGATCCGGCAAGGCTGGGAGATAGGACATGGTGTGGGACTGGAGCTGGGGGTGGGGGCGGGGTTAGGGGCAGGGACAGAGGTTCAGGTGTTAATCTTTAGTGCAAAATAAAGAATAATCAAGAATAGTAATAGAATACAAAAAAACTGAGGTGAATGAAACTTACTGCAGTATGAAAATATTTAATAAAATGGTTAATTAAAACGGTAGGATAAAACTGTTTTTTAAATCCAAGAGAGACTGTTCGAAAACGAACACTGGCTGAAAGTCTGCTTAACTCACCTGTTTGATCTGATCTGAAGAAGAGAAAAAAAAAGAGAAGGTTGCTCACTACCAAACCAAATATGGTGAATGAGCATATTTGTTTCCAACCTAATAGTGGTATGCATGCTTAGCATTTAATCTCTCAAAATATTCTTAAACATGAAAGTAGTATATACTTGCTCCCTCTAAAAGTTGTGTGAAGATGCTGATGTTAGACCAGGGTGGACAAAGTCAAAAGTCACATGATACTTCATTATAGTCCAACAGGGTTTACTTGCAAGTGCTACTCTTTTGTCACATGAGACAAAGTAGCAGTGCTCCGAAAGCTTGCATGACATTAGAATAGAAATTTAATAAGATATCATTTGTTTCTCCTCTGCTCGGAATGTTCAGCATACTTCGCATCTGCTTATTACAAGATGTTTCACTCTCAAACTGTGTCAACATAACTAGCAATTTTCACTCCCTCACTGATTTCTCTCAAATCTCCTGCTGCTTGAAGGATGTGTGCAGACATTTGAAATGCTGCCGACCACGACTACATCTGTTACACCCAAGGGAATTAGCAGGTGTTTTCATCAGCAGCTGGGTGGGATTTGAAACTTCCAAAAATGTTGGGCTTAAGTCAATTCTTCTCCTTTTGAGGTGCAGAAATTTCAAGCTTGAAAAGTAGTACTTCACTGTTCACAAATAGGGATAACAATTCTACATTATGTTTAGGATAGAAAAAGGAGTTTAGTAAATCTTACCTGGCTTGCTTTTGTGCAGACTTCTAGTAAGTGATCTATGTGACTGACGTCTGAAGGCTTCACATCTGAAGACTCAGTCACATCCTGTTTGGGCTAGATAGCACATAATAAATATATACACATCTGACAGAGGTAAGAAAGCCGTTAGATAAATCATGTTAAGATAACTTCATATGCACAAGTGGTCTTGTGTGGTATGGTGGCAAATTGTGATGCTAGCCATTATTTTTCTTTTTTTATATAAAAGTCAGTCAAAATGATAGATATGTTGGATCTCTTTAAAAAAAAAGAAAAAATATTTATTGGAAAGAACATGGTTCCAGATAATTGCTTGAACTCGCTTTAGGGAAAGCATCTGACCATTTTACAACTGGGTTCTATGTTCTGCTTGAATAGTATTTGCAGGCTTGGAGGAGTGAATAAGCTGCTCAACTTCATGCTGTTTCTGAAACATTTACTGAGACACCAGGTTCCAGAAATAGCAGTGACTGAAAGAACCTCAGTATTTCCTCAACAAACAAGACCTCTGAGACAACCAGGCTAAGTTCGTGACTGACCATGTAAGCAAGAACTAGATCAAAAAGGACTTGGGATGATTCCAAGACTTCAAAATAAACACTTCCTGGTCAATAATGTTCTTTTAAAAAGTAGCAAATCTTTGCAGAGAGTAATCCATTTCTAACCAGTGAAAGCATACAACTGACCATATTGGGACCTGTGTAAAAAGTTTATTATATTTATGTCGTAACCCATGTAGTGGTGGAATAAGAGCAACAATGGACTCTTTCAACCTCTCCTGCCACCACAAGAATTGAAAAACCTGCATCCACACCTCCCCCCTTACCTCCGTCCAAGGCCCAAAAGAAGCCTTCCACATCCGAGATTTATCTGCACTTTCACACACGTCATTTACTGTATCAGTTGCTCCTTATGTGGTCTCCTCTACATTGGGAAGGCAGGACACTGATGTGTGGAATGCTTCAGAGAACATCTCCAGGACAGGCACGAAAACAATCCCACTGCCCTATAGCCAAATACCAACTTTCACTCCCACTCCAAGGTTATGCAGGGTCTGGAGCCTCCATCGCAAAAATCTTACCACCCGACACCTGGAGGAAGAACGTCTCATTTTCCGCCTTGGGACCCTTTGATCCCTTGAGGTCAATGTGGATTTCACCAGGTTCCTCATTTACCCACCGCACACCATATCCCAGATCCAGACTTCCAACTCAGCACCAGCCTCCTTTGCCTGTCCATCTTCCTTCCCACTTATCCACTCCACACCCCTCTCTGACCGATCACCTTCGTCCCTACCTCCATCTAGTTATCCCATTCTCAGCTACCTTCTCCCCGAGCCCCATGCCCCTCCCATTTATCTCAGCCCCTTCGGCCCACAAGCCTCATTCCTGATAAAGAGCTTATGCTCGAAACATCCAAGGAGCAGTCGAGTTGATGCTGCCTGACTGGCTGTCCTTTTCCAGCACCCCACACTCTACTCCTTCAACTTCAGTCATAATATTATAGAAATTAGTTCAGATTATAACTTCACGTACACTATTTACACATGAAAACCAGCAGTCTGCAAAGTTTTACTGTATTTAGCAGTACAAAGCTTGAAAATAGAAAGTACAGGTGTGGGCTTCTTTTCATTAAGGAAGCAAATATTTGCATTTGGCAGCGTGCTAATGTAATTACAACTCAACACAGTCATAAATCTGGTTTGAGTCCAAGTTTAAATACAATTACTAACCTTTTCTTCAAAGTGCTTAACTTGTGCAAAATTTGTTAGTGTTGGGGAACTTTCCTGTTGCCCGGTACAACCTATGTGCCGACGGGGGCACCTGTAATAGAAAGAGAAACATTTACACACATGGGCAAGGGCTACAAAATAAACGATTCAAGATAAACCTTCACATTCAGTTGTGCTAGTTAATTAAGGAAACAGACTGCCTGTCGTCACTATGTTTAGATCTTAAAAACTAACTATTCCTGGATACACACAAAGACACGTTTTAACAAAGGCAAGTAGAACTCGACTACTGGCTGGTTATACTGTCGCATGTTGACAGCAGCAACATTGGCGTGCTGCATGGTAACAAAGCGCGGGTTTGAGTTCTTGCTGTACTTCAAAATAGGGGAGTGCATGGAAAAAATTGTTGAAGCAGTCAAAGTATGCCTACAAATCGGCTGTAAACAACTTACATCTTAACGGCTAAGCTAATCCACGCTTTTAGAAGCAAGAATCATGCTCTTTGGTTTAAGTAGAACTAGAAGTAAACTATACAGTCCATCAAATCAGTCTGACCGATTTTTTAAAAAATTCAATATACTTCATAATGTGAAATTTAAAACCTATTGGGTTCAAACAGCATAACATCTAAAATTCTGGCCATCAATTTCACCTTCTCAAACAACCTTTGTTTGTTCAAAATACATCAATTTCAGTTAATAGAGCTTTCTAGTCTTCCTCAAATTAGGCAGCCAAAACTATGCACAGTATGCTTCAGTGTGCTTTCAGCAAAGTCTGCTACAAGTGCAGCTGCACTTTATTTCTCTTCCAGTCTCCATACAACCAAGGCCATATGGACTTCCAAATTGCTTGCAGAGTCTGTATGCTAACGTTTCATGTGCAAGGACCCTTCAATTTCACTGACCTAGAGTTAAGCAAGGCTTCCTGGTATGTGACCATTTCTTTGCTCTGCTAGTCTATCAAGAAGTGAAGTATTATGATTTCAAAACAGATGACTTGATTCATTTCTGTTTTATCAAGACTTCATTGAGCGAAGGCGACAAAGTACAACATAGCAAAACCATATTTTTTCAAAATATGGTTTTGCTATGCCATTGGCTTGATGCCATTTGCAGATGAAGGTGTGCTTGTGTAACAATTTCTTGAAAAGCTAGCATATCTTCAAATATTCAACATATTGTCCATGAGTGCGAGCATGCATCCCAAACAATACTTGGGTTTTCAGAAAAGTAAATTGCAGAATAAACTACCCTGCAATTCTGAATAATACCTTAATTATCTAGTAACAATGGGATGAAAGTTACCAGACTGTCAGCAGAGACACAGTAGTTTAAATAAGGATTAACCGAAAAGCTTACGGCAGTTTTAAAGCCGACTGTAATGTTTTCTAAATTCCTAAATATTACAAAGTTTATTTTAGGACAACGGTTAAAATCAGCAGATCCAAATACAAATGGGTTGCTTTCCAGACAGATGACAGAATGTGTTTACACCATCTTGTTCAAATGCAGTTCTGACATAACAGACATAGAAAGCAGGTCACTGAAATAAACAGAGATAAGCACAAACATTTAAAGCAGAATTGGCCCTACAAATGCTTAAACTACTTTAAAATACAAAGAAGTAGTGTTTACACAATTGCCCACAGGCTAAGGAAGAACTGAAGATGGAATGTGTTCTATAATAATTAGATAAATAATTGCCAGAATTAATGGTGCACATGCATGATTTGAAGCTGATTCAACACGACAACCTCAAATCAAGCTTCAATTGTTTCAGACGATCTCAAATCTCACTACTGAAATAATGCAGTTTAAGCTCTTAAAATTCTGATTCAACTTTTTATGAATCTCCAAGGACCGCTATTTAGTTCAAATGCACTTTACAGATACAATCCTTTACTCGGTTGATAGAAGTTGAAACAAGATACAAGCACAACTACAACTCCATCAGTTATAGCACGAGCCCATAGTCTGCAAAAACGGTGTCTCGAATAGAGGAATTTTTTTTAAAAATTAAAGAAAAATGCAAGCCACCCAAGACAATTTTTGTATACTATTGCATAGTGAACATTAAATACAGTGGCTTCAAGCAGCACAACACCTCAGAAAGGCACTTAAATTACTGAATTCATAGCTAACAAATAAAATCACTTCTCACATCTTAAATAATTTGCCTTTTAGTATTGGAGAAATCATTTTATACGAATCAAATCCTGAACACAATAGTCGAATTTTGAACCAAAACCAGTCAAGTAGCGGCCTTTAATCTAAGCTTTGCTCGAGTTTCTTGGGTGCAATGCATGTTCTTTTGTGAAATGAAGCTTGAAACTATTTAATGAAAGCATTTGTGCTCTCTGTTCTTTTGAAGTTTTTCTTCATTTGAAGAGTGTACTAATACTTGGATCTTACTTTAAGGCTAAATGTTTTGTCGTCTTATTTTGTTTTAGCACTGAGACTAATACTTTGAATGTGTAGCTAGGGGTAGGTCCAACTTCCAAAAATTGGAATGTATTTACAGCAGTACCTTTTGTATAGTACAATCACAGATTGAAAATGGGCTTTAGAAAGGGAAAGATCTGCTGTTTTAATCTGAAAGTTTAAGTCTCTTCTACCAAATTATATCCTTCATTTGAAATTACTAGTTATAGTTGTCAGAATTCTTAAGTGAGCTTGATGTGTGCTGTTTACACATCCTACTTTTCAAAATCCGTGACTGTAGGGTTGTGTAAAATTGTGACTAAGTCAGCCTGGCAATCACAATATAAGCTGACACTCAACCAAGTTGAATTGAATGGGTGCAGAAATTGCTGTTCTGACCTGCAGTCTTGTTAAATATGTACTTATAGCTCATCGCAATTTAAGTATTGTTCATTGAATTTTAAACATTGTACATCTGTCTGCTGTTAATAAACAAAACTTTCAAAATCTGTGTGGATCTAACTCTCCACTAATAGATATCTAAAGAGAATATCGTAAAACTATTGCTAAGATGCTTAAACACTTGACTCTTACAAAAAAATATCTAATTGGGAAACCCTATAAAATAAAATCTTAACGTACTCTTCTTTAAATCTTCCATTTGCAGCAAATTGTTTTTGGCTAGTTTATGTAATCTATCTTGGTTGTACCAACAAAACCTTTCCAAAGGGGAAAGCAATGGAGTCAGTTCAACTTTGTATGCAGGAGTTGTCATAATTTAAAACCAGTTCAGTTGGTATAAAATGCCCCCAACCCAGGCAGAGGGAAACAAACTTTTCCCAGCAAGATTTCACCAATATAAAAAGGCAAATTATTTCAAATGGGAGAGAGAATGAACTGGTTGAGAAGGAACACAAATTCTTGGTTTGATGCAGCATATATGTTGTATTCTGACCTAGATGGTGTTAGAAAATTGCAAATTCTATTAACACGCTCAATTAGAGTGGAGGAATGAAGAGTTCCAACAATTGAGCAAAATATACCACTACAAGCTGGGGGTAATATCAGATCAAAGAGGAATCGATTTTTATGTTTCAACCTTAGGAGTGTTAGTTGACACCTTGCTACCTAAATTATTATTAGGTAAGAAACTTACAACTGTAACAGGTTTTAAATTTTTAATCACCTACTAGACAATAATTTTCAAAAATCACAATGTAGTACTGCTGGATTTTAAAATGTAGAGGCATCTGTAGAAACAGTGAACCATTTATTTCCCTCAAGCTTGTTCTATCTTGAAATCAATTTAAGGATGACTTGGATGTACTAACTTCATTGAACCATCTGCAGTTACTAAAAAAATGCTTATACAGTTGCAAACAAATACAATGAAAACTGCACCAAAGCACAAAATACGAACAGTTATAAAACGAACTAAAAAAAAATCACAACTCTCTCTCCTCCTCCCCTCCCGAGCAACATAAAGTTATCCAGTGTAGTACACGTTTAGTAAAATTAAAAAAGTGAAGCATAACCCATTCAGAAAACTGATCAGAAATGCTAAATGCAATTGTTGGTGCTTGTGATGAGACACTTCAAACAGAAAGAAAATTGAAACGGTGTTTAAAAAGTGGACTAGATAGATTAATATCCTTATGTATTGAAACTCATACAAAGTAGTTTCCGTTGTGACCAAATGCACTTTATTACATCACAGCTCTGCATCTTATACACGTCTGGTCGCTGCACATTTCAGTTGGCAATTCTGAAACTCCAATTTGTTGGATCACACGTTTGTCCAAATTAAACATTTAACTGCCATCTTCTCAACTAGTAAAGGGCCAAAAGTTGGTTAAAATAGACAGTGTAAGTTTCTTCCCACTTTTACAGAGCACAAATAAAATCCACTTTGCAGTTTCTCAACCTTCCACAGGAAAGCTAGCCTAAGTCAGAGACTAAGGAGGGGTGTTCCTCCTGTTCACACAAAGCATAAGTTCAAACATTATACTACAGATTGCTTCTGCTTTTAGCCAAATAGCATAGGCACTTTTTTTCTTGTCAGTGAACAGCATTATTCAGGTCCTATGTAATCTCAGTGGCACCAACTTAGAGAGAAACCCTCGACACTGTCCAAATCATAGAGTGTTCTATGCATCCAAAAAGACATCAAGGAAGCAAATTATCAAACAGACAAAGGAGCCCTAGAGAAACAGATCAATAGGGGGGGGGTCATGGCCATCATAACATTTTGTTGGAGAATGGCATTATCATTTGACTGTTACGCAATGCAATCTCAGAAGAGTTAAATATTTTTACTTTTACTTCTAGTTAAACTCCAAAGGACTTAGTGAGGCATATAAGGTGGCATGTTGTTGCTTGTTCTGATTGCATAATTCCCAGATGTCTCACTGACTTACTGTACACTCAAAGTCCTAGTTTGCCATGCAAGCAGCCGTGGGCAGCTTTAAGCAGCATGAACAGAGTACTGTTCTTTTGCTGCTGCATGGAAAATCCAAGCCAATGAATTTCAAAAAAAGGCGAACACAATGTTGTGCTTCTGCCATATCGAATTTTTAAAAAATGGAATTTTAATAAATGGCTTCCAACTAAAGCATTTTAATTTGGCACTTGTCTTTGCAGGAATAAATGGAATGCAAAAACAGGATTTTAAAAAAGGTACAAAAATCAGATCACTATCACCCTACTAGATCATAGAGCTGCTCTCTCATTAGAGTTGACTGGCAGTTGTTTAACACCAGGGTCACTACACCTCACGTGAAAGAAGAGGTGGAGAAGGAGAATCCTTCAGGGTAAATACAGTGTGTGTAGGAATTTAACTCTTGCCATTAGTTATACAGCCAATTTAACTATCTGATCCCTAAATTCATCAGCAAATATTTTCAGGAGTTATAGTAACAGATTTTCTGTACTAACTTGCAAACAAGTTCATAAATCACATGCTCCTTAAAAGCATAAGAGAGGATCCATTATTGATCACTGCTAAATACCCAGAACATGTATAAGGTTTGCCATTATATATCTATACATTAATATTCTGAATATACTTAATATTCCTCTAGTAAGCCTTTCAAGTTTAATTACACTAGAAAAGCTTGCTAAAAATTTCTAATTCTGTCGTACTTTGCTTAATACAGAAACTAGGATCAGGAATAAACTAGTGGTCATTCAAGTTTGCTCTGTCATTTTAACAGGATCATGACCAATCATATCTTAGTCCTGAAATACTATTTTCTCTCCATACCACTTGGTGCCTTTAATATCTAAAAATCTCAAAATATACTCAGTCACCCAGTCTCCTGTGATAACTAATTCTGGTGACTAGTCTCTGAAGAAAAATGTTTCTTCATTTCAATTTTAAATTACTTGCCCCATAATTCTGGAGCTCCCTTCCTAAACACTGTCGTACCTACTTCCACGAACTAGGAGGTATGTCGCCTGGTTGCGGACTCCCTGACCACCTCTATGCATCCATCTGGTCCCCATTGGTAACCCAATAATAAAACTCACAGAAAACTAAGCACAAAAGTGTATGGGAAAGCAATATTGAAATAAATTCAGAGTTAACATGCACGAGATGTTTTTTTTAAATTTACTCGATCACAGGATGAGCACGACAGCCTCTTCAAGCAATTAATGCCTATCCCAAAACTGCCCTCGAGAATGGGAAGAACTATTAGTTCATGGAAGTTGGTACGCCAGTGTTATTAGGAAGGGAACTCCAGAATCTAGACCCAATAACATTGAAGGATCACAAACATTGCTCCAATATAGTTGTGTGGCTTTGAAGAGAATTTGCAGGTGCATTTACTGCTCATCTTTGTCAGTGATGGATACAAGTTCTGAAGCCGAAGTTTAAGAGACCACAGTGAATTGCTGATATAGAATATCATTACATCTGTCATTGTGCAATGAATGTTGAAGAGGAAGGATGGGGATGAAGCAGACTGCTTTGCCCTGGATGGTAGAGTTAGAGACCTGTTGGAGCCGTAGCCTCAAGAAGAAGAGAGGAGAACATTCCATTGTATACCAGACTTGCGCATCGTAAACAGACAGACTGGAGAGTCAGGACAAGTTACTGTCAGCAGTGATCCTGGCTTCAGATCCCTCATGTAGTCATGCAATTTATATGGCTCATCTCATGTGGCTTCTGGTCAATGGTAACTAAGATGTTGACATGACCCAAACATCTGTGTAAAACAAAATGCTTTTGAAAGAAATTTCAAGAAGCATGTATCAGTTCTGGGACAGATTTCAATCAGGGTGTCATCCCCTTTCCCTAACCCTGTATCAGTAGAAGCAAAACGCTCAAGACACACTATGGTTTTACCTCCTCCATCTTTATTCGGGACCCTGGAGGGAGACAATGATCGCACAGGTGCGTGGGGACACTAGTTCTCTGCCTTCTTTCAAACAGCAGTTTCTTAATTATATAGTCATTTTACAGGGAGGAGCAGCCAGATAAGGCAACACTGTTTGGGTGACAGTTATAAATTAGCGAGTGTCACAAGTAGAGATTAAGCCATCTGCTATTATACAATGAATAACTGTCTTCACATAATAAATACTTTTCACCTTGTTAATTGGACTTTACATATGTAATGCTTCCAATATTGTTAAATGACTCTACATAATAAATGCTTTTTGCACCTTGTTAACCCATTACCCTTGCCTCCAGCACTCCACTGTTAACTGCAAGTTCTTATCTAATCTGAGTCATGCTCAGCTGATCCTCTTGTTTCACAAAACTTAACTCCTTCCCTACCTGCTTGTTCCTGAAACACTTTCTCAAGGGGACACAGTCTCCTACTGTACCCAGAGAATAAATTATGCAGACATTTCACAGAATTGATACAAGGTTTGGGTTTACAATTAGGAAAGTCCGTGCAGAAAGTTCAGACTTCATTCCCAATGAAAGCTGACCATATCAAAAGATAAATTCTAGCAAAACACAAGAGGGCTAATATTCCACATGCTGATAAGTGATCTGACTTGTGAATTTTGAGCCACCTTAGTTTTAAAAGGACTGCATTTAATTATACCAGTTTGCATAACATGCAGAAATCTTTAAAAATTCACAGTATGGCAATATCAGGAGCTGAAATGGATCTGATTTATTCAAATCATATTGAATACAGTTAGAGTTTCTCACAAATTGCTTTCAAATGTATTTTGTTTACAGGGAAGGTGCTAAGCAGATAGCCAACAAGTTAGCAAGTCAGTGCATCTGACAGGATTGGGCACAAAAATGGGACATCTATATTAGTATGAATCGCATTTTAAATGCTTTCCTTGTTCTCTATAAAAAAAAGAGACAGGCATCGCATTTGTTTGCCAGTTTTGACAATTAACTAGCTCTCCAAATACTAAAATCCAGCCCAGACTGATTGCATTTACAGGAATGCCATAAAGCAAACTTTGCTCATTCATTTACCAGACTGAAATAACTAGTTAACAATCAGCTAACTGCATCTTAAAATCTGATTGAAGATTTGTAGCTCGGGTATCCGTTGTTGTGGGAATACCGGAAGAAACATCAAAGCAGCGCTTCACACGAGGCTCCAACAGCACTGATGATGTTCCCTAGCCAGGGAACGAAACGTTTGCAGCAAAAACTTCCAGCTCGGCGAGCAGAACCACAATAACTGCATCTTATTTAGGAAGTAGCACAAAATCAGAAACCAAGGATTCTGTGCCAATGTTTTTGTTCAAAAGAAAACCAACAAGACTGGAGAAAGTAAATCTACTTTTGGTCTCTTCAAAATGCTGTCAAACTATACTGCATTAGTGCATTGAAGTTTTAACAGTATCACAAGTGACAATTGTCAAACGTGATTTCCTGCACATCACGTTAGATCTCTTGTGGAATGAAAGAAGAAATAAGTTATTTTGCCGTTTGGACTTCAGACTTACCAGTTAACAAAAACCATTCAAAAAGATATATCTTTTGTTTCACCATTAGTGAACCATGACTCTTTACACCATAGAGATCAAGGACTGTGTACAAAACTTAAAACATTGCGTGCCCCATACTAGGGAAACCATTGGACAAATAAGACCTATTTGTGTATCTATTTCCATCTAGCATGAACAAACTAAAACAATACATTGGCAACTGATCCAAGAATGCGATAAGCTGCAAAACCCAAAGTAAACTCAACTTCAAAAAGTTACTGACATTTGCATTGAACATCAAGTGTTCGGTCAGCTGCTCAATGCCCCACCTTCATTTTGTATGCCAGTCCTTACTGTTACATACTCTGCACTCAGTTTTTGTGGGAGAAACCTATGAGCATTCAGAATTTCACAAATTATACAGCAGACAAGAAAATTGGATTCTTCTCCTTCATAACAAAACGTTGTCACCACTGGCCTTTAATAAAAGCAGCATTAGCTATAGAAATATTTTAAAAAGTGTATTATGGCTGGAAACCTTTTAAAAACATGAACTTGCCAACTGACTGATGACTAATCTCTCTTGCATTGCCAGAGGAAAGCAAGGTTGAAGCCAGGTAGCGAAATTATTTCCAACACTTTGCTTGTGTTATAGCTAGTACACTTCAGCCACATCTTTTGGTAGCCAGCTCAAAAGGAGGTGTCACTAAGAGATCAAGAAGTGGCTGCAAACATGCAACATTAAAAAATATTCAAAACACACTTTTTACCAAAACATGCTAGCACTTTGAGTAGACACCAATCTGCAGATTTCTTCTCAGACACACAGTCATAAACTTCAGGAGATCCGAAGTAGAGCTTCAGGACATTGCCAGTAACACTGTCAAAACCTCCTGTTATAAACATCACAGTAAATCCACTAATGCACAAAACAAAATTATGCACCAGATGCAAAGCACTGATGCGTTGTTACAGCTCTGGTACCTTTTCAGGGATTTTTTAATATAGACAAATTATCACCGACAGAGAAAGTCAGGTCGCCCAATGAATAAATTTGATCAGTTCAAGACTTTTCTCAACAGGGAAAGTAAACTATATATGATCAGCTGGTCTCTTGTGCTTTTGCAGTTTAAATTATAAAACTATTGCCTAGCAACGAGGTAGTCAACATTTGTCATCAAAGGCAGCGTGTATCCATAAAGCCAGAGTTATTCCTGATGAAGGGCATATGCCTAAGAATTCAATTCCTGTTCCTTGGATGCTGCCTGACCTGCTGTGCTTTTCCAGCACCACATTCTTGACTCTGATCTCCAGCATCTGCAGTCCGTACCTTCTCCTATGTAATGAGATTCAGTAGCAGCTTAAAACTACTCAACATTTTTCAAGAAAACTACTAACATTTTGATTGATGCTCATTATCAAACCTTGCGCTGACCATTTCAGACAAGTTCGTGGAAGGAATTAGTTTTGTTAACACAGAATAAAGGAAAGACAAAGTGAACCAAAGTTGAAGACAAATGGGCTGACACTTGTTCAGAATAGCATCAACCTCCATCACCATGCTCCATGGACAAAATTGTCCACAAATGCTCAGCTACCCTCATCCTGAACAACCTATTGTTGATTTAACGAGTTAGACATGCTAGTTCTAAGTAAGTAGCAAAGTCCAAACAATCAATCAATGGGAGGGAGAGAGAGAATCATCATGTGGTATATTTCCTTTCTGCATCTTCCCTTTCTACTTACCAGACCAAATTTTAAAAAGAAAAATTCGCAAGTGTAAGCCATCAATAAAAGAAAAATCTCAAGAGCGAAGTTTGCATCGTTTATAGATGGTGTACAGCAACTCTCAGCAACACAGGGTTGGCTCAGTACATAGTGGATTGATAGCTGCAATTATCTTTTTTCATTGTAAAAATAGTATAACTCGTGACAACCCAACACACAGCCAATCGCCATTTCTCTGGGATTATGTACTTCAAACGTAAAGAAAATTGTATAAGCAAAAATGAGATGATTGCAATAAGCCATTTTTAGGTGCCACACCTATAAAAAGATAGCAAAAATGTCACTTATACTTGTATAGTTTATATTGTTTTTCACATCCACCTAGAGCCCCTAAGAATATTGGAGCACAAGAAATTTTTTGAAGCTCTACTTTGATTTAGCACCGAGAGATCTTTAATATCAATAAAAGGGAGAAGATAGATCCAAGTTTAAACATCCTCAGCACTGCACCGGAGGGTCACCATTTGACTTTTATGGAGAGCAACTTCAGCCACAGATGCTTGAAACTTAAACAAGAATGTTACCATCCATGGAATGACAGGCAGCAATTGTGCATGGAGGATGTGAAAGCACTCACTCTCATTTTTCTATTATAGACAGACCTGAGAATGAAGGTTTCTTCCTGAAATCAATCAAGGAGTGGCACACATTGCTGGAAAACTATAGAGAAATTAAAACTATACACAGGCTGAACAGTGATTGAAAAAGAATGTTAGCACAAAGTTTGTATAATTAATCAAGTATAAACAATCATACAGTTCTTACATTCCAATTACCACCTACCACCACAGAAGTATGCAAACTATGATTTCAAGCCATCCAGTTTAAACAGAGAACCTCAAGCTGTACAAGGCCTTCTTTCTATACAAAGCTCCATGGACCACAGTTCAATGATGTGTACAGATCATGTGTAGATATTAAAAATCATATTGTTTTAACAATATGTTGAGGAGATATACTGTTCAAATTATCAGACATATTGAGAACCATTTTCAGTTAATATAACTAGCATGGAAAAGTGTTGCTAGTAACTCATTAGCTGGCAGTTAATTATCTAAATATTCACTGCTTTTTTTCTTTGAAACCCACTGAGCAAACACAAACAACACACCTGAAAGTGGAACAACCAATGACTTACTTCCATAACACTAAATAACTAGAATAAAAGTCTACTTTTAATTTACACATACCTGACTTATGCAAATCTGACTTTGAATATAAGGTGGTCCTGTGCACGACTGAAGCAAGGAACTTCCAAGCCAGCAATATACTCTTATATAGCTCAAGGAGTGTGTGATTGAAGAAAATTTTGTCTTCAAAAGATTACAGAGCACATTTCCCATCATGCACATCAAGAAAGATGCACAATGTGCAAGCTACTTTGCTATGTTTTTTTTTCAGGAGGCTTGAGAATAGACATCTTCGGAGAAAGATTATTCACCTATGAAAGCTAACAGAGCAATAAGACCACTTTTACCGAATCACTTTGCGCTCAAGTTCAGCTTCTGCAAGGAAACCTTGATGGATGGTTAATTTACATGGCATGGGATAATGTTTATCAAGTATAGGGGCATAGTGAGAGGGTTTGTATTGTTTAAACTTACCAATAGCCTTTAATGAAGAGAGAAAAATATGACATTGGGCTCCTTTAAATTTATTGTTCCAAAGTGACAATATTAATTTGATTTCACTCTGTTCTAATACCAGAGTATATGAGAACTAATACAACATTGATAAAAAGGTGGTCTTTCAGGAAATCTAAAAAATACAAGAGAGGAATACCCTAATAGGGTTAGATGTAATTAAAAAAAGGGTTAGGAGGCAGCTTGCATGGAGCATAAATATACTCCTAGACCAGTTGAAGCAAAAAACCCATTTCTCAGTAACAAATCCAAATGAAAAAAGAGCAGTCTTTGGAAAGTCTGTATTAACATTTACATTTGCGTCTTCTTCATGCAACGATTTTAAAAATATTGTGCTTGTAACATTTTTAAGTAGTCACTAGGGAAGTAAAGACAATTCTAAGTTATGTGCCATTATCTACTGTAATTTAGAGATAAATCAATGTAATTCACTGGCTATAAAGTGCTTGGAGACATTCAGTCATGAAGTGTTATATTAAGGCAAAATCTTAAAATCTGTGGCAAGAAACATGTGCCATTTATCATAAATCACGAATACTGAGAGAGAATAAGGACTGTTTCATCATTATGCATCCTTGTGTGTTTCAAGAAATTGTTAAATAGACACCTTGGATATTAATTAAATTCAGCTTGAATGGTTAGGGCTGGTTTTGAAAAAGATTTTTAAAATGTCAAAACTTATGTTACTGTAATATCACTCTCTCCTGAAGCAGCTTTAAAAAGGGACCAATTGAGACTGTGGAGTGTGACAATATTGTCACTTACAAAAAGTCATTTTGTCCTTTTTCTAACAAGCAGAGGTTGCAAAGGCTGGAGTAACCAAGAGTCTGGGGACTTTTTTTTAAAAAAGAAAGCAGTTTAACGACAGAAGGGAAGTGGCCACTTCTCCCAGTTTGGTTTTTCTAGCTTTTTTAAAAAAGCTGTCACAATCACAAGATGTGCAAGTACCAGAAGGGTTGCCTGCTTCAGTCAATGATTCCTAACTGACGTTTTCTGAAATCTCTGGATGTTGTTCCCTCCTGCTTGTAAGAATGTGTTTGAATTTACCTTTTTGCCAAGGGATGCGTTTATAAGACATTATTATATTGGAACATTTGTGTGTGTATCAGGTCAGCTAGGTTTTCTAACAGTTAAGTTGTTCTAAACTCTAATTTTGTTTGTTCATGTTTCAACTAGTGTTTAAATAAATTATTGTTTAAAGCAGAGTGGTTTGCATCACACCTGGAACACCTACTTTACATCTACCCTTAAAATAAAGGAAAAAAAATGTTTGGTCTACTCTATAACAGGAGACTCACATTTCCAAGTGATAATTTGTTCAGAGGGATTTTAAATTTGATTTTCTTCACTCCCTCAGATTTAGTCTAAAATGTTTGCCTCTCTTTAACTAATACGTTGACATTAATTCATTTTAATTTCTTCTCCACTTTTAGCCTTGCTGATCCCATTTTTAAACCAGGAACACAGAACCCCATTAACAACTCAGACTTCTATTCTTTAGCACAAGTTTTGCAGGCTAATGACAGGAGGATATCCTACTCCGCAAAATTGGGTCTCAAAATGAATTTGAAAGATTTTGGAAAACAGGAGGAGCAACAGTGGAGTGCCTATTTTGAAGAAATTCAACAAGCATACTCCATTCAAACTAATGAAAATAAATCCCTCTGTAAAAACGCATTATTGATCAAAGGGTTCAGAATAGAACTAAAGCAATTGAAACAGTTAATTAAATAAAATGCTGTTTCGAACATTTAATTTTAATAGAATATTTTGTGCAAACTGTAAAAGTGTGCCTTCATTGCACAAGTGTGATCTCGAAGTGATATTTCTCTTTACATCATTCAAATACCCACATCATAAATTGATTCCGAATTTGTTTGATGCTTAGAACTCCGGGTTTGAAGCCTTCACGTCTGGGGTCATAAATACAAAAACAACATTTTGGCCTTAAATGATATTTTAAAGGTCACACTAAAAACTGTTTGAGAAAAAGGATTAACAAATGAACTATGCCATGTCATCCAATGCAATGACATCAAAAGAATGACCTTAATGGGCTGATAAGTGTGTTTATAAGGCCAAACTTAGGTGGAAGTGTAAAAAACCAAATACCCCTGGATAACTTTGATAGCCAGTTCAGTCACAGGCATGCTTTTATTGCATCATTAAGTACAACTAAAGAGATAAACTGGGCTCAAAGGAAATTTAACCAGACTAAAGGCAAAAGTAACTTCTGAAAAACTGAAAACAGAATGCTAGAACACTTAACCAGTCAAACAGCAAAACATGGAGACAAGTGTATTTATGCTTTACCTAAATAGTGTAGTCTTCCTCGGTCATCCATTAATGTAATCTGACCTGTACTTTCAGTTCATTACAAACATCTGGCTAGCTATAGTATGAAGACAACAAAATAAAAGGACAGCTTTTGCCTAGAGGCATGTTAGAGGATGAATTTGTATCAGTGAGGATGCACTGAACCAAAATGCAAATATTTCTTGGCTTCCTGTTCTTACAATCTGTCTGAAAAGCCAAGTTGAACAATATTTAAATCAAGAATTGAGAAACACAGTTTAAAGTCTCAATCTAAAGTCAGTCATGATGGGATCACTGGACGTCATTCAAATAATGGAAGAGAATTAAACATTATCCTAACAGCATAATTATTTATGATGGATGTACAATTTCACAAGTTAAATAGTTAATAATTAGCATAACCCACATAAAAACAGCTTGCCTCAATAGATTATGTCCTCGCTGCCTGACCAGAGCATTGATCATGCTTTCACAAAATTCTTTGCATTTGCCCTTGACATACCTTTCCCTTGTTTTAAACTTTGTTCATGTCTTAACATTGACATCTTGAAGAAACAAATTTACCAAATACCTTCCGCACCTTTACATCAATCATTACATTCATAACTGAAGAGCTGGGATGTCACTTGCTAGAAAATGTCAAGGTGGCTCAAAATTTGTTAAATAATTAATGACAATGATAGATCACAAATTTCATTTCCATGTTGTTCACCCCATTCCAGCCTATCAAAGGGACATGTCACATTTCTTTAGTATAAATATGTCCTTGAAATATTCTCAATATTAAAAAGCACTTGGATTTAACACTTCACCTGCAAAGTGACAGGAAAGCGGCAGCTTTTCTCAATTTATGACTCTCCTCCTTTAGTCAGACTAAAACTGTAAAAACGAGACTCTGATGTTCTGAAAACACCTGCAATGGTCATTCTCCATTGCCATTTGAAAGAGTTAAATAAAGTTTACTTTTTATTTCATTTGCTTCCTTTTATTTGCCCAGAAATTAAATCCTTTTCAAACTGCTTTGCTTGCTCCTCGGATGCTGCCTGAACTGCTGTGCTTTTCCAGCACCACTAATCCAGAATCTGGTTTCCAGAATCTGCAGTCATTGTTTACCTTGTTGGTATCGAATCCCAGGTCATATCAAGTTTAATACTGGCCTTCATATCTTGCAAATATTCAGTGTTAGACACACCAAATAAGCTATTTTGTCCTTGAAGCATGTCCAACCAGTAAGATCATGACAGTTATCTCCACATTCCATGATACTCTTATCTCATGGAAGAACTTTGGGAAATTTCAATTGACACCTAGTTCCTTATATGTCAAAAAAAAGATACAGTTTACCACTTCAGTCCTTCTTAATTTCATTTGTAAATGACAACTAATTTTATGTCCTGTTATTCTGGACTTCCCCTAGAAGAAACAGTTTCTGTGTAAATACCCTGATGAAATCCTTCAAATTTCAGATTGAAGTCATCCCTCAACCACAAACGCAAGGGAATACAAGTTAGTTTTATCAACATGTCCACACATTACCCCTTGAGGCCCTTTTATCATTCTGATTAATCTACACTGAAGTAGAATTCTCGGTCGAGTCAAAGTCATGATCAAACTCAGTCCCGAGGTTGAGTCGCACAACGCAGGTCATTCTTCTGTAGTGAGGGAAAAGTGAACAGTCAAAAAGGTACAGTCTTTCAAACTGTAAGACAGCCCCTACCTGCCCTCAAATGGATAAAAGTGCCAATTGAGGACAAGCAGGGAGAAATGCCCTTGCTTACTATTACATAACCACTGGTTATTAAAATTTATCTTAGTGACCAGATAGGTCTTAATGGGATGCTTGGATTGTTGCAGCCTTGATATTGGACAAAGCAAAGACTTCAGAAATACTTATTGGCTGTAAAATAATTTACAAAGTCTTGACATCATATGATTCGGCCCCCAGAACCAATTGTTATTCTCTAGATGCTCGAGATAAAGTTTTTATACAAATGAACTGCTCCCTTAATGCAGGAAGAAAATTACATTAATCAAAAATTGTTTGAAACTGTGCATCAGCAAGTAACATGCATGCAAGTAACCTATGCGCATAGACAAATTTCACCCTCGATTATCCTATTCTTAATTCAAGTTGGACGTCTGTACATGTCTTAGCTCAGTTTTGAAAACCTGATTATTTTGCTAGGTAACTTCATCGTACTTGCATCCAGTGCCAACACAAACATTTCTCACTTGCTTATTTACACTATCCATCTGGAATTGTCATAGATGGAATCAACTGCATTGTAGTCTTAAGTGCTACAACAGTCTACAGTTAAGAGTACTTCCAGCACTCCTCTTCCTTGTACCATCAGTGCTTAGCACTTGCCAGACCTGAGGAAGAAAACCTGTAAACAGTATTGCCTTTCAGCAACTCTGACTCCCATAGCACACTGAGGCAACAATTTACCTTTAACATGCATTCACTATTGTATGGTAGCTATTTCATGCACAGCAAGATCTCAGACATAGCAATGAGATAATCAGATTTTAGGCCAATACACAGAGTAGAAGGAATCTGATGTTGTTATTTGCCCCAAGATAAATTTCCCTTCATCTCGTTAAAATGTTTGCTTGAAAACAAGGTGGAAGCATGGATGGCAATGGCATATATCTGGGACCAGTGTAAACTAGGCAAGTAAGGGTCTCCTCAACCAAACAGGATTGCAAAATTATGCTCAAACAATGGATCAATTCAATGTCAAAGTAGGTACAGAATCAAGGACAGGGGCAAAGGTCTACAACTTTTAAAACCTCTCCAACAATTGAAACTGATGGGTATGAGCTCCACATTTAACTTTGTGGCAGAGAAGTTGCTTACAGCAACAAAACACAATAGATTATCAGTTTTATATACTGTACAAATTAGGAAGGGAGCCAGGCAGAGAGACAACTTTTGGGAAGTGAGCAATGCATTGACAAATGATAGCTATCCCCAGTTAATTGTGCACCTGTCCTCTGCTTTGCAATTATTTTGACAGCAAATTCTATAACAACGCATTTTAAACTATGTTGGTTTGAGGAATCAAAGCTTGTCCAAGCCAGTAATCACAATATTTCACAGTTAAATTAAGTTTCTTTAGCAAACATTCCAACTGTACATAACACTTCCAAGTGATATTTTGTATTATTGAACACTTATAAATCTATTCTATGTTGCTCGCCCCTTCATGGAGAAGTTACAAAAAGAGAATTACCTCTTTTTGCGCAAAGTAAAAAAATGGCTTCACAGGAGAGATTAAGTCATTAAGGAAACATCCATAAAAATACGACAGATTCCTCAACTGCGCCTCATGAGCAGCCCTTCATCTCCAGGATCATTCTTGTAAAATTCCTCCAGACCACCTTCAATGCCAGCATAAGGAAAGATATGAAGCCCAAAACTACTCAATATTTGAAATGTGGTCTCAAGAGCTTTACACGGTCTCTGTAGTACATCCTTACTCTTGGATTCTAGCACTCTTCAAATTAATGCCAACATTGTATCCGCCTGCCTAAATGCCAACTAAACTGGTCATTTTCCAGTTCTCTAGTACTCTCCCCAACCCCAATCATTCCTGAAAGATCACCATCGTAATCTCATAATCCCCTTCAGAACCTTGGCATAGTCCAGCCAAAATGATTTAGACTTTTTGGCTTCCCAGCACCTTCTGCTTAGTAACACACTCACACCTGCCCCCTGATCTGGTACATTATTGGGTGTCTTCAATTGTGGTAACTGATACAACACACCAGTTCAGTTCCTCCACCATTTGTTCCCTATTACGACATCCCCAGTCTCATTTTCCAGCATCCAATGCCCACTCTGGCCTCTCTCATTTTTTATATATCCGAAAAAGACTCTCGCAGTATGTTGTATTACTAACTAACTTGCTCTCATTTCACCTTCTCTTCCACATACCCCATCCCCAAACACTCATGTTACTTTTATATAGTTATCTTCTACACGTTTTTAAAGGCTTCCCATTAACCTTCATCACAGTATTAAAAACAAAAAGTATACAGTCTGACTTTCCTTGTCAGTCATGGTTGCTTTAATGCCGCTTCTTCATTGAGATGAATTTGTGCTGTGCCTCACAAATTACCCCAAAAACTGGTGCTCTTGCTGCGCCACTACACTCCCTGCCATGCTCCCCTTCGAATCGACTCTGGTCAGCTCCTCCCTCACATTATGTAGTTACTCAATTGCAGTACTGTCATATCTAATTCAAGCTTCTCCCTCTCAAACTGTTAGAATGCATTCATCAGCTTATGGTCACTGTCCCCTTGGGGTTTCTTTACCTTCAGCTCCCTCATCTCATAAATCATCAAATTCAGAATTATTTGGTCCCTAGTGGAGTCTATCATAGTTTGTCTTTTTGGAGCAGCCTATCTCATAGGCATTCCACAAATCCTATCTGCTACCAATCTGGTTTTCCCAATCCACCTGCATAGCAAAGTCCCTCACTATTACTGCAAAAACATTATTTCACCTATTTTGTGAATCAACCTGTTCAGAGATGTTGTTACACACATCGGGAGTAGGTGAGACTTGGAACCAAGGCCCCCAGTCTAAGGGTAGGGCCTAGTGTAATTAGGGCCACAAGATGGCCGTAATGTAATAGTGCTTCTGTCACATACCTTTCTCCCTCCTGGTTTATTTTCTTCATCCAGATGACTGCGAGGAGGCCTGTGCGCAACTCTTATCAGGGTCCTTTTTTCCTTTACTGTTCCTCAATTCTACCCCTTCCAACTCTAATCGCATTTTGCGAACAATTTCATTTCATTTAGTTTGTTTTTAAACTAACAAGACAGGCCCTACTCCTGCCTGTACTTTCAGTTGGAGGAGTTTCCTTGGATATTTTGTTCCCAGCACAGGCCCCCATGCAGACACATCTGTATGACATCCACAACATCCTACTCACCAATCGGTGCTACAAACTCATTTATCTGGTTTTGTATATAGCATACAAGTACGACATCCTCAGTCCTATACTGACTGTCCCTTTTTTCTTCGTTTCCCTCTTATCTCCAGTGTCTGAAATTAGATTCTGGAAACTTCAATATCTGCTAACCTCCCTCCACCAGTCTTTCCATAATTATACATGCAACTGAATTCACCTTCCACAATTTACATTAAAGTCCTATCCAAAGCCTTAGGCATAAAATGCACTCCCTGTATGATTCAGTGGAGTGCACCCGATCAGAACAGCTCCCTTCTTCGCCAGTTCTGGTGCCAATGAATCAGTTTTGCCCACACCAATCTCTGAACCACACGTGTTGACCCCATGTTAACTTGCACATAGATCACATTGTAACAACGTTTTTGAGTCTGCTTTTTAAAATTTAGCCCCTAGCTGCTCATATTCACTCAGAAGCTCTTCCCACCCATATCATTAGCACCTACTTGTACCATGACAACTGGATTTTTCCCATCCCACTCCAAGTTCCTCTGCAGCCCAGAGATGATATCCCGAACTTGGCATCAAGCAAACAACCACCTTTGGGACTCTCGATCCTAGCCACAGATCAGTGTCTAGTCACCTGACTATACAATCCCCAGTTATAACTATACTCAACACTGTAGCTTTTAGTCTGAAGAGCACTCTGTTGAAAGGGCTTGGCACTGTGCTTGGAGAATTGACAGTAATTTAAATTAAGCAATTATTTTGACAAATAAAGATACAAAAGCCCTGGCCTTGCTAAACAACTAGTCACTGGTTTAATATGGACAAATTGGCTGACACTGCAGATGATCTCTCTGCCAGCCCACAAGGTAGAAAGAGAGGAGAGAGGTGACCTTAACTGTCATTGGGCACATTGGCCTTGGAACAGAAATTGTTAGCAGGTGTCAAACCATTCTCAAGTCACATTCAGTATCGCAAGTAGAGACAGCATTGTAGCAGGTATAGGTAGGCAGGACAGCTCTGCTGCCATTCCTCCAAGAAATACCTTTTGTGATACTACTGGCTTGCAAATCCCACAAACACCAATCGAAATTCTGAAAGCAACTTCTGTAATTCACAACAGAATAGAGAAAAAAAGTTTTTCGTTTGGGAATCCCTTTGTGGCAAGTGATGAGCTCAGTCACTGGCTGGAGGAGGACAACTGACACGACCATACTCATTAGCGCTGGCAGAAAATTGCGAAAAGATGTTAAAATTAACACAGCAGCGAAACAAACACAAACAAACAAAGTACAGCCGAGCATTGAAAATACCACACAACTTTGGTCGATTCGACAACGACCAGAACAAGCATTAAACCTTCCAAAGACTGAACCACGGGAGTGGAAGCAACTGCAACTTGGCCAAGGCATCAACAAGAGAGTGACCCAAATTCAAGAATCTGAGCCGACTTCCACGCAGAACAATCGGAGCCAAGACATGATCTTTGATATTTTTCCCCCTCTCTCTCTCTCTCTCTGGTTTTAAAGAGCTCCCAAGCCCATGAATTACATTACCTCCCTGGCTCTGAAACTTCGATCTGCCACCCACACGGAAAAAAAACAAACCCAGTTTTCGGAGGAAATACATTCAGAAAAAAAGGAGGGAGGGAGGGAGGGGGGAATACCAAGCCGGGCCTACCTCAGATGGAACTCAAGAGTCAAGCTTTGGCGGTTGCTACTTGATGGGGGGAAATAAGAAAGGGGGGGGGGGGGGGGGTAGGGAGACAGGACACTCACCAATATAACACCGAGAGAATCAAACATACAAGCAAAACGTGCCGCTGGTTCATCTTCTCACAGCCGTTAACATCCTCGTGGTTCTCCCCCACCCTCCCCCTTCTTCCAAACCGGCTGCTGGATGGCTTCACTCCGGCCTCAGGCCGCTCCCCGCGGGGAGTCCGGAAGGTTTCTCTTCCCCCGCCACACTCTCGCGCTCCCACACGGCAGGCCCGGCCCGTTCATCCCACGGGTTTCTCTAATTCAACTTCCCTTGCTTGCTTTCTTTCTTTCTTCCACCCCGCAGCCGCAGCAGCAATAACAGCGGCCGCTTGCTTTGCCTCCACCTCCCGGAACGGCCCCACTAGTCTCAGCCTGTACTGTCGAGTTGGAGCCTCTTTAAACCACGCCCCCTCCGCACCGATACCACACGCCCCGCCCACGCCGGTGACGTGCGGTCGTCGAGCGCCTCCAGCAAGACGGAGCGAGATCCGCCTCCCAAAACCAAGCCCCACCTCCCCCCGCATGCGTGCGCGACCACGTGACGCCACAAACAGAAACGCCCGTTTCATCCGCTCACCCAGCTCTCACTGTTAAGTCACGTACATCCTTTTTCCTCCTCCCGCCCCCTCCTCCGCAACGTCCAATGACGGCTGCCGGAATGCACTGTGGGAGCTGTAGTTTTCTCATCGACGGTCCGCCCGGTGAGCGGCCGCTCGGGACTACAGGTACCAGAAAAACTTGCGGAAGAAGGGCAGGGGATGTGAAAATCTCGACTGGCTAAGTCAACAAACTGAAAACACGGTCTTCGTCTACGATCCACATTTAATAACGAATGGAAGTTTTTTTTGTTTCTTAAATAAACGATGGAAGTTGAGCGAAGCGAAGTGACGAGAACTTTTATTGCCTCAACCGAACGGCGCGGCCGGGCAGGCAGTTGGTGTGATGCAGCTCGCGCGGCTGGGGTTGCGCGACCTGATTGGGCCGCGGGCGCTCGCGCAGCCTTCGGCGGGGGTCAAAGGTCTGGTCGCGAGCTCCGGGGGCCGGTGGCCGCCTCTGATCCGTTCCGCTCCCTTCGCCCTCCTTCCAAACGGCCATGGGCCTCCTCCTCCTGTTGCTGCTGCCCCTTCTCTCCGTCTTGGCGCAGGTTTCATTCAGTTTCCCCCAGTCCTTTGACAGCGATTTCACTTTCACTCTGCCGGCGGGGCGGAAGGAATGTTTCTACCAAACCATGAAGAAAGATGCCACCCTGGAAATTGAGTATCAGGTCGGCCACGGGCGCACTCCATAGAGACGTGTTCTGTCGGAGTTTTGCCTTTACTGTATATATATTCTCTCACTTGGATGCGGATGGAAAGAAACGGCCGGGTTTTGATTGGCCTGGCGCGAGTTTCCCTCCCCGACAGCACGATCCCAGTCCCAGTCGGCCTCCTAGTGCCTCAAGCAGGTTGTAAGCTCGGAGAAGGGAAAGATATGGTTGCACGAGTAGCGGAGGCAGTGCTGCCGAGACGTGGGCACGCTGGCAGGATCTTTTTTAGGAGGGAGACAGGATGCACGATGGGGGTATGCTGGCGGGGTGTGATGGTGGCATGCTGGTGAGATGAGACTGTGGCTTTGTGATGTGGCGTTTGTGTTTGGGTTGGGGTAGGGTGGATCATAGAGACATATAGCACGGAAACTGACCCTCTGGACAAAACAATCCACACCGATCATGTTCCCAAACTAAATTATCCCCACCTGCCTGCGTTTGGTCCATATCCCTCCAAATCTTTCCTATTCATGTACTTACATTTAAAACACATTTGGATAACTGTACCTGTATCCACCATTTCCTCGGGCAGTTGTTCCACACACTAACCACTCTATCTGTAATCTGTGCCTTACATAGAGACTGGGCCTCTAGGATCTTGATACTGGGGTAAATACTGAATGTGTTTTCCCTAGCCTAGGGGAACAGAGTCTTATTAGAATTGAAATGTAGATTAGATTAGATTACTTACAATGTGGAAACAGGCCCTTGGCCCAACAAGTCCACACCGACCTGCCGAAGCGAAACCCACCCATACCCATACCCCTACCCCTACCCCTACATTTGCCCTTTAACTAACACTACGGGCAATTTAGCATAGCCAATTCACCTAACCTGCACATCTTTGGACTGTGGGAGGAAACTGGAGCACCCAGAGGAAACCCACGCAGACACCGGGAGAACATGCAAACTCCACACAGTCAGTCACCTGAGGCGGGAGTTGAACCCGGGTCTCTGGCGCTGTGAGGTGTAGAGGAATTTCTTCACCTAAGCATTGTTGAATTTTTTGAATTCTCCACCCCAGAAGGATGTGGAAGTCCAAACCAGAAATGAATACATTTCTGGATACTACAATAATGCCAGAAAGGGAATATGGGGATGCTGTGAGAAAATGATATTGAGGTGAATGACCAATCAAGATCTAGTTTGAATGGTGGACTAGGCTTGAGAGGCTGAATGGCCTACTCCTGTTCGTGTCTTTATATTAAGTTCCAGTCAGGGGGAAATTAGAAATTACCCAACTACAAAACCCTCACATCATTCTACATAAACTGTGGTTTGCTTCCTTGACACAATGCACATTGCTGTCCAGATGCTGCTTGGAGCTCCTGTAGCACACAAAGCATGAGGATATGGGAGCTGAATAAATATTTCACAAAAGAACTGAATAACTATCTTACATCATTCTTCATGCTAGAGAACAGTGGCAGATGGAGTTCAACCTGGAAAAGTGTGAAATGATTCATTTTGGAAGGTTGAGTTTGAATGCAAATTACAGGATTTTTGGCAGTGTGGAGAAACAGAGAGAACTTGGGGTCCACATCTTATAAATCCCTTGAAGTTGCCATCCAAGTCATGACTATCACCTGATGAAGGTGCGTCGCTCCGAAAGCTAGTGTGCTTCCAATTAAACCTGTTGGACTATAACCTGGTGTTGTGTGATTTTTAACTTTGGCCATCCAAGTTGTTAGGGATGTTGAGAAGGTGCATGGTGTGTTGGCTTTCATTATCAGAGAGATTGAGTTTGAGAGCTGTGTTTGAGTTTGAGAGATTATGCTGCAGCTCTATAAAGCCCTGGTTAGACCACACTTGGAATATTGTGTTCAGTTCTGGTCGCCTCATTATAGGAAGGATGTGGAAGCTTTAGAAAGAGTGCAGAGGAGATTTACCAGGATGCTGCCTGGATTGGAGGGCATGTCTTATGAAGAAAGCTTGCGGAAGCTAGGGCTTTTCTCATTGGAGCGAAGGAGGATGAGAAATGACTTGGTGTAGGTGTACAAGATGATGAGAGGCATAGGTAGAGTTGATATCTAGAGACGACTTCTCAGGGTGGATATGGCTGTCACGAGGGGGCATAATTTTAAGGTGATTGGAGGAAGGTTGAGGGGAGATGTCAGAGGTCAGTTCTTTACACAGAGTGTGGTGGATGCGTGGAATGCACTGCTAGCAGTGGTAGTAAAATCAGATACATTAGGGACATTTAAGTGACTCTTGGATAGGCACATGAATGATGGTAAAATATAGGGTATGTAGGTTAGTTTGATCTTAGAGTAGGATGAAAGGTTCACACAACATCAAGAGCTGATGTGCTGTACTGTTCTGTGTTCTAACACTGATAGCATTCCAGAAAATGTAAATGGTAAGAGAACTGAAGAGAGGGGGAGAGACAGAGAAAATGAGCACAATAACTATCCTTAGTAAAAAGCTACTAAAGGCCAGTAAATCTCCTGGACTTGATGGATTGCATTGTAAGGTTTTAAAGGAAGTAGCTGCAAAGATAATGGATGAACTAGTAGTAATCTTTGAAGAATCCTTTGATTCAGGAGAATTCTCAGAAGTTTGGAAAATTGCCAATACAATACCCTTATTCAAAAAGTGAGGAAGGCAAATACAGGTACCTGTTTGATTAAAGTCTGCCCTCGAGAAAGTGTTAGTCTATTATTAAACATGTAATATAAGGTATGCACAAAAAGATAGTATGATCAAGCAGGTTCACTTGATTAATTTTAGATTTGGAAGAATTTTCTATTGGGGAGAGGTAATGTAGATTATCCTTGTAAATGTAGGCATTTAGAAGAATGAGAGGAGACTTTATTAAAACACAAGCCTCTTAGGATGGATGCAGAGAGGTTGCTTCCCCTTGTGAAAGTCTACCATCAGGTGTCACCAATTTAAGACAGATAAAGAATTTTTTTTCTTTCACAGATGATAGTGAATCTGTGGAATTCTTTATCACAGTAGCTGTTGAGGCCAGGTTGCTCGGTGTATTCAGCGCTGAGAAAGATTTTTAATCTGTATGAGAATGCAGAGTCTTGGGGATATGCCATCAAAGTGGAGTTGAGGTTATCACATCAGCAATGATTTCACTGAATGGCAGAGCAGACTCAGTGGCTTGCTTCTGCATCTTGTCTTAATATTGCCATGTACTTTGTTTTGTAAGCCTCTATTCCCACCCCCAACCCCTCCCCACCACTTTAATTAGTTTAAAGCCATCTCTATGGCCCCAGTTATTTCAGTTTGCTAGTTCACTGCACCCAGCACTCTTTCAACTAAAACCCATCTAATCAGAACAGCTCTCTTCTACAGAGTACTGATGCTACTACCTATCAGGTAAAATTCATTTCGCCCACAACAATCTTTGACCAATAATCCTGAGAGATTTTTAGTTTAACTATTAATTGTTCAAATTCTTTCAATTTTACGTCATTTCCTTTCCTATCCTATGTTAATATCAATGTGGATGACGACAACTGGATCCCTCTCCTCTCACTCCAAGTTCCTCTCAGCCATAAGGAATATTCTTGACCCTGGCACAAGGTAGGCAACCTAGCCTTGAGGACTTACATTCACAGCCCCAGAGAACAGTATTTGTCTCCCTAATTATATTGTTTCCTATCACCACCATATTCTGATTTCCTCCCCCAAACTTGAATGTGCCATTTTCAGTTTATTCATCCTCCCTGTCTTCCCCACTCTCATTCTCAAAATTTGCAAGAACCTCTTCACTGTTAAACAGTTGTAGAGGTTGAAGCTTCTTGACAGCTTCCCGTTAGGTTCCCATATCAGCTTTGCCTGCAGTCACATTTTACTGCTCCTGATCACAAGCCAAATTTGAATTATCTAGCCTGAGGGATATGATCAGTTCATGGAGCAAGGTATCTAGGTAACTTCCTGCAGCAAACCCTACGTAAGGCTATTCTTTCCCTCAACATTGAATTCCCAGTTTGAACGAAGTTCCTACATAGCCTCACTGAAACTTTGTCTCCCTCCCACTTTGAAATCAATTCTCAGAAGTACTCACTCAGCCTTTATCTCACCCAGGAGGAAATTTCTTGGTCATCCATTCAGTACTGAATGTCAAATAAGCTCTCTGAAGTAGCAACATTGGATGAGTTGAGCCAGGTGGTGGTGAGGTAGAGCTGAGTGTTATCAGTGTGCATGTGTAAGTGTAGTATCCTGTTTTTGGATCATGTCACCAAGGATAGGTTAGATATTAGAAGATTCGGTGAGGGGAAACAATGTTAGACTCCTGGAGAAACCAGAAGTAGCGGTGCGCAAGCAGCAAGAAAAGACACGACAGTAGATTCTCTATCTCCAGTTACAAAGAACAGAATCATGAGATCATGTGAAGGCCATGTCCAATTAACTGCCAGCAACATGGAAGTATCTTTTTGTACGTTTGAACAACAACTCATGAATAGCCTCTAGCCAAATGTAGTTAACCACAGTTGTTATACATAGGATAGCCTCAGTAATGATTATCACAAAATCTCTTGTGCAATTAAACATTATCTGAGGTATGATGTTCAATTTTATGACTTGTGAAATCTTTTCTGTTGTGGTCTTATTGGATACGTGGCACTGCAAAATGAAGTATGAGTACAATAAATCTGAGAACCCTAGAGTCTGTAAAATTCATTTGTAGATGTAAAAAATGCTTTTACAGAAACTGCAAAACAATATTCTTATTAGTCTCATCCCAGTGTCTAACTCAGCAAAATCCAATCAAATGCCCTCTTTGAAAAGGCACTATTAAAAATACATGCAAATCTCTCTCAACAAAAAGAAACATCAAATTTAAAGAATAAAGCTGTTGTTGGCATCAATTGCATATTCTGGTTGCTGTGGTCCCCATTGATTGTGGGAGATCTCCAGCATACCTGAAAGCAATGAAAGCCAGACATCCCCTCCCTGGCCTGTGCCCCAGAATTAACCTGTGACCAATTTGTTGGCAGGACGTTCTTACTTCAGATGTTGTAATTATAATTGATTGGTTCACTGTGACCTAGCACCATGAATCCAGAGTAAACCTGCATGGCCCAGTACTTCAAAGGTTTTCCAGTACTGAACTTTGAGACTTAGCATATTGTGACTCACAGTCCACAACATTTTGTAAACCTGCATATGTGGCAGGTGGATTTTAAAAGTGCCCTGCCCAGTGACACATGCATCAAAGTTTAATTTAGATATATTACAATATGATACCTCCGAGCCTTTCAAAGATGAATTTATTAAATGTAACTTCAGTTTGAATTAACGCCCTAGATGATCCTTTCTACTTTTTCAAATGCAATTGAGATAATTTCAACACAGCTAATACGCACTAGCTGGTTTTTCTTGCCAGCATTTCCCCAGGGCAAAGGCTACTTCTATTTCTGATGTATGCCAGCCACTTTGCATTATTCTAGAATGTCAATGTCAGGAGCTTCAAACCTGAAAACGTAGCAAAATTACTTGTCAATCAAGTACTTGTTTTGTATACTTCAATTCAACTGCAAGTTTCCATGTCCATTTACTTGACAAATATAATCTGCCTTATTGTCAGTGTTCCTTTCTTTGTGGCCAAGTTTATCGAAGTTTGAAGTTAACCCTTTGAAAATAATGATGATCATTTCTCCTACCAGAATTTGAGAGGAGGGTAAAGTCAGCTTTGCCCTTGGAATTTAATCTGAATATAATCACTCAGCTACAATTGCTAAATGTTACTTTTTCTTCTGTTTATTTTTAAATCCCTTTTTAATTTTTTTTGTAATTTAGGGTATGTTTTAATTGGGATAAGAGGTTGGAAGGGGACAGTTTGAATTGTTTTAAACCAATGCATATACAATTGTTGGACAAACTGATCAGTGGCATTAATTTAACTTCAACTCTGATCCTATTTCAGGATATTGTCAGTTGTATCTGCCCATATGTCTGTCCTTTCTTAATACAAAGTTCTTTTCACTCGTTTCTCTGCACTCTCCAAGACTTAGTTTTTGATTATGCATATTTGGCATCAAAATTATTGTTAAAATTTAATTGTGTATAGATCTCATAGGGAGGTCTTGTACTGCAGTGGGTAGTGTCCCTGTTTCTGAGCCAGATGTTCCAAATGAAACTTCCACTCTTTGACTTGACCAAGGAACGTGCATTCCTAATGTAGCCGAAGACCAAATATCCTCAAGAAAATCATCCAATATATGCCACTGGCAGGTGGTAACATCAAGAGAGATTCCCTATTAATCGTGATGAGAAAAAAAAGGACCTTTTGCTATCACTGACCATAGCTGCAGGCTTAAAATGCATTGTTCACTAATCTATTAAATTTGAACCAAAAAATTTTTGCAACCATTGCTGTTGATCAATGTGATTTTAATTATTTGTCTACAGATTTGCATTAATTAAATGGTAGATTGGTGAACATCATGGCAAATAATGTTTTTTGCATTTAATATGATCCCTGGACTGAGGAGGAATTTTGTGACTGAAAGGCTGAACAAAGATAAACATTATTTAGGAATGTATGAATCAGACACATACACATATGAGCAAGCATAGGAGCACCCTGAGGAAAAGTCCATTGATTTTTGTCATCTGCGTTCTAGGTGATTGACGGGGCAGGATTAGATGTGGATTTCTACATCACATCACCAAATGGAAATATTCTGTATTTTGATCAGAGGAAATCTGATGGAGTACACAGGTAAGTGAGAATGGCCAATGTTCTACGTGGAGTTTTTTTTTCAGGTGAGTCTAGGTCCAGATGTGTTTCGTTATTCACTTCAAGTTAAACTTTAATCTGATTAGCTCATTAACTTTACCTGTGACATGTCACAGAACCTTTGTCCATTATGGCATAATAGAGGTGCACAATCAGGGATAAATATTTAAAATGCAGTATTAACAGAATCTTATTGCAGATCTGTGTTCTTTTCATGTTTTTATTTTCTATTGAAGCAATGTTAGCACACAAATAAATATTTGCTAATAATAAACTGTGGTATTACAATTTGCCCTCTTCAGAAAATTGCAGAGGTATCACCAGTAAGTGAGCCAAGGTCATTCAGATGAAATGGATAACATAGTGGACCACATGTCACTGATAACAGTTACACAATTCAGTTTCCAATGCACTAAGTCATGAGCAATTCTCATGTTCTGCAATCTGATTTATGTGTATTGTATTTCCCTCCCCCTGTTTTTGCCACTGGTTGCTCCTATAATGCAGTCTTCAGCTGACGACTTGTCAGCATGAAGAAGACCTTCGTGTGTTTCTATGGACTGTTCAAAGCACATTCAAGTCTATTAATATATCACTGCCATTGACACCAGATGTCACAGTATGTTAGTTCTCAGTCTCTATTAGTTCATATATGAATTGCTTTTTATAAAACTAGGTCACTTCTGTAATGTAGTCTTCAGCTAATACCATGGCAGCAGAAGGCAGGACCTTTAAATGTTTGAATTTAGACAGTCTAGAACATTTAGATCTATTAATATATGACTGATGCTGTCACCAAATGGTCATACTAGCTTGTTTCCAACAGTCAGGTTATATTCAAGCAGTTAGTTGGATATAAAATTAAAACATTTGAAGTCTTTTTAAAGGAAAATGTTGCACACTTGAAGGAACTAATTGTTCTGAACAAGTACAAATCAATATTTGGTTCTAATAAAAAAGCAAAATACTGGAAATCTGAAACAAAAGCAATGAATCCTAGAAAAACTCTGCAAAATTGGCAACATCTCTGGGGAGATGAACAAAGTTGACATTTTAGGTATGGCTAACCTACTGAGTATATCCAGTACTTAGTGTTTATTTGATTACTTGGCTGACTGGCGATGGTGAAGAAATTAACCCTCTGTCTTTGTAGCTGAAGTAGCTGAAAACTCTGCTCTTGAAGTGGGGTGTGGGTAGGAAGGAGGAAACCCAAACGCCAGAATTTTGAGCTGAGGTTTGAGGCTGGAGAAGATTACAATGATGTGCTTGAGTGGAGCCATAGAGAATGCAAGATAAGATTGTTAAATCAAATCCCATCAACTTTCAACATAGTGTATTTTTCTTTCTATTCATTCAAGGAATGAGGGCGTCACTGTTTAGGCAGCATTTATTGTCCATCCCTTATTGCCCAGAGGGCTGTTAAGTGTCAGTCACATATAAACCAGACCAGGTAAGGATAGCAGTTTTTTTCCCTAAAGGACATTAGTGGACCAGATGGGTTTTTTCAACAATCAACAGATTAGATCTTTAATTCCAAATTTACTTTAATTGAATTCAAATTCCACCATCTGCCATGGCGGGATTCAAACCTGGGTTCCCAGAATATTACCTTGGTCTCTGGATTAACAGTCTTGTGATAAAACCCCTAGACTATCACCTTCCTAGAATGGGGCACATTAGAAATGTTGGGATTATCATCAAAACCTAACATTTGATTACAAAGCTAGTCCACCCTTGAATGTAGTGCAATGAACTTTCTCAGGTTTGACTTTAAATTTTAATAGCATGCATTACAGGCAATTATGGCTGGCAACCCTGCACATTGACTGCTGCCATTTATTTTACTAAACATTAAAGGCAAATAACTTCAAGTCATTCAGAAGTATCTTAAACAATGAGATCTGCATATTGTATTTATAGAACTATAGTGAGAGGGGAAATATTTAAAAGGGGTCTGAGGGGCAACATTTTCACAGGTGGGGCACATATGGAATGAGCTGCCAGAGGAAATGGTAGTGGAGGGTACAATTACAACATTGAAAAGACATTTAGACAGGTACGTAGATTGGAAATGTTTAAAGGGATATGGGCCAAATACAGGCAAATAGGGCTAGTTCAGTTTAGGAAACCTGGTTGGCATGAACGAGTAAGGCCAGAGACCTATTTCTATGCTGTACTGTTCTGTACTGGTAAAGTTAATTGATGAGAATTGATCAAGCTTTAAATAGTCAAATTCTGATTAAAATTCACTGTTCATTCCAAAGTGGGCCCTCTCCCATATTGGTCATAGGATTAAAATAGGGTCCAAATGCATTGATGCAGCTACAGTGAAATATTGGATATGACAGAAACTTCTACCTTGTTTGTCATCTACATTGAATTCATTTTTGATGAACTCATTAAGAATTTGAATATTGAAAATAAAATTTTTTCTTTCACTTCTAGCATTGAAACTGAGAATGGAGACTACATGTTTTGCTTTGACAATTCATTTAGTTCTATATCAGAGAAGATAGTCTTCTTTGAGCTTATTCTGGACAATATGGAACCTGAGGGTGATCCAAACAGCTGGAAGGATTTACTACAAGGAGGGGAATTGCTCGATATGAAACTGGAAGATATTCTAGTAGGTGACTGGTTAGCCTCTGATTTTATGCTGTTATGACTCTTGTATGAAGTATAAAGAATATTGCATAAATCGAATATAAGTAGAAATAAATTATAATTGTAACTGCCCATAAGCTCCACATTTATCTATTGTTGGTCCACATCTAAGAAGTTATGAACATTTGTTGGAATGCTGACTTTTGAATCATGGAATTATATCTTTTTAATGTTTATTCGACTTCCCTTGGTTCAGGAGAATTGTTGTTCAGCCTTTCTCCCTCTTTAATCTGCTGCCTATCTGATTGACATTGTATGATTAGGCGATTCAAGCATTCCTATCCCATAGGAAGGTGACTTGTTCACACCATCCTTTATCTAGTAATGATTTAGAGATGCCAGTGTTGGACTGAGATGTACAAAGTTAAAAATCTCACAACACCAGGTTATAGTCCAACAGGTTTCTTTGGCAACACTAGTTTTGGGAGCACTGCTCCTTCATCAGGTAGTTGTTCTGTGTCTTACGATCTTATACTCCATATCCACCTGATGAAGGAGCAGTGCTCCAAAAGCTAGTGCTTTCAAATAAAGCTGTTGGACTATAAACTGGTGTTGTGATTTTTTTTAACTTTATCTAGTAACATCTGCTCCCATGTGCAGCTTATAGAGCACTTCCTGCACTCAGCCATCTTCTTACTGTCAGCTCCACTGACAGTAATTGGCACAGATAGCTGGATCTTTTCACACAGTGTAAGGCTCAGTTACCAATGGAGCCAGTCAAGCCCAACCTCTACTTCAGGCTCTGGCCCCAAGGCAGGAGTGGGGGGCAGAAAAGTTCCAGTTGGACATTGTCTCAGTGACTTCCCACTCTTGGCAGCATATGCCTCTTGCTGCCACGTTGGGTTCAGGCTATTCTAAACCCTGATGCTATCCAAATGTCCGGTAATGGAAAGGACAATGTTCCTTCGTTCTTCTGGGTCAGGGCCCCTGGGACCCAAGCTTATATCCACTGGGGAGATGTTCACTGGAGTGTGCATCAAAGTGGTGTCAGACACAGTGCAGCCATAGCTTCCATGCTGACATAAACAGCAAGAGCAACAACAGAAAACTGGGAACATGAAGAAGCTACTTGAGGAGGTGGAAGGGTGGAGTAGTAGGAAGGGATGAATGGTAGGGAGTGCAATGGGGATGTGGAAGGATTGAAAGGATAGTGAAGGTGTGAGTGAGACTGCTGAGTTGGAAGGGTGGTGAAAGAGGTGGTTTGGGAATAGAGTCAAGTGAGCAAGTTTAGGAAGGAAGATGGAAAGTGGGCCCAGTGAGTGAGTGCATAGGGAAATGGTGTTTGGGAAGAAGTGAGTGTGGGGTGGGGGGGGAGTGACTAGTGAGTGAGGAGGGATGTATGTATGTTGTGGGAAAAGAGGAGCTATTCCTCTTTGAGTGGAAGAGATTGAAAGCTCAGCTGAAACTATGACTATGTAAAATAATACTTTTAAAGAACTTAATAAAAACATGAAAATCTGTATTTTCAGTATGTATTACTTATTGCATGTTCATACTCAAACTTTTTTGCCATGCTATAGGATTCTTTATTGCTGTTTTGTTTTTGCTAGTGACAAGTGTTTCTAAAATATATTTCCTCAAGGAATGTGGACATTGCTGTTGAGGCCGACATTTGTTTCCTATCTCTAATTACCCTTGAGAAGTCGGTGCTAAGATAAAATGGAGTTATGTTGGAAAATTGTTTGTGAAGCACTACTGCATTCCTTGCATGTATATAATTCAGCAAGGCCATGTTCTGTTGTTAATATGGACTTCATCCTGTATTGCATGCATTAACTGCATCGAACACTATGGTCACTTTGGTTATTTTTGTACAGATATATTAGTAACAAAGGTAAATTTAAAGTCTAATCATTCCAGTATTTGAAGTGGCCTGGAAAAATTTGCATTTTATTACAGATCATAAGAATTGCTGTAAATACACACTTCTTTATGCTATAAAGAAATTCAGGCTATTTGTCTTCAGTTGTCCTCAACACAGTGTTGTTGATTTGGGTTAAAAGGCCATCTGCATAATATTTAACATCCCTGTGACAGAAGCAATTAGAATTGCTTGAATCCAATAGGAAGACCTCAGTCTCAAATCACAGAACTGACTGCTGGGTATTTATTTTACAGACGAATGCAATATGAAGAATAAGGGAGTAAATTTTAAGGTTATTGCTACAGTGGGATATCTTTCCTGCCTTTTGCATGGATTCAGAAATTGTAAGGTGTAGGCTTAAGCTCAGCTAAATCCAATTTCAGTCTAATTTGGTAAATTTGTAAGATGCTGTCTGATCTCGGAAGGAATTGTTACAAGTCATGGAAAAAAATTGTAATGATATTCTTGTGCTCATTTCCCTTGCTGCCGTATTTGGTCTGCAGCCGCTGACTTTAGCTCCTATGAGGAGGTGCAGCAAAACAAACAGGAAGGATTGTGACTAGGGAGCGGTAACAGTTTAGAATGTGCATTTAACATAAATTAATTTAAATGTTTTATGGTTGTTTTGAAGATAATGGTATAGTCAAAGTGAAGTATATAATAAAAGTAAATATTCAAAGTTACTTGGATGTCCATTTTGCCCCTTTCTTGTCCATTTAAACAGGGCATAGTGTGAATTTGATAAAGGATAAAGTGATAAATGCAGTCTTTGCTTGCATTTTGATTGCTGTCCTAAACTTACCACATTTTCTAGTGGATTTCTATCCTTAACTCTTAAGGTGTGTCGAAATGTTTGTGTTTCATTGCCCAACGCTCCCTTCTCCACTCTGCAAACAATCCTGCTTAATGTTCCAGTCATGCTAAATAGTTAATTTGCTGAAAACAATCATTTTTTTGAGCATTAGTTTGAGATTGTATAATTATAAGGACTAAGTCGTATAAAATATGTAGGATCAATTATGTCCCAGTAACTTGCTTATATTTAAGTCAGAAAGCACTGTACAGCATACAACTCCAGAAACTCTACATTTGAGTATGGCTTCAGTAACTTCTTGAAATTACTTCTTTAGTTGATAGGCTGACATTGGATACCGCTCCACAGAACGTATCTGATGGTTCCATTTTCAAGTCCTGGTTTGGGAATAGAGTATGGGTGGACAATACCACCAAGGGAGGCATGGAAAGCTAATGTGTGTTCTTACTTAAATCACCTGTCATTATAGCTAAGCAAATTCCCCCCCAGACTTGTCCGCTCTAGTCTGTTGGCCATTCAGATGCATGTTATTTGCTTGTTGTTGATCCTGTCCCTGGTATTATGTGACTGAGATCAATAATATAGTAATAGAGTCATAGAGATATAGAGCATGAAAACAGAACCTTCGGTCTATGCCGACCAGCTATCCTAAATAAATCTAGTCCCATTTGCCAGCACTTGGTCCATATCCCCTCTAAACCCTTCCTATTCGTACTTCATCCAGATGCCTTTTAAATGTTGTAATTATACCAGTCTCCACCACTTCCTCTTACAGTTCATTCCATATATCACCACCCTCTGCGTGAATAAGTTGTCCTTTAGGTCCCTTTTGTATCTTTCCCCTCTCACTTTAAACCTATACCCTCTAGTTGTGCACTCCCCTACCTCAGGGAAAAGGCCTTGTCTATTTACCCTCTCCACGCCACTGATGATTTTATAAACCTCTAAAAGGTCATCCCTGGCAACATCTTTGTCAATGTTTTCTGAACTCTTTCAAGTTTCTATGGCAGGGAGATCAGAATTGCACGCATTATTCCAAAAGTGGCCTAATCAGTGATCTGCACTGCCGCAACATGATCTCCCAACACCTATACTCAATGCATTGACCAATAAAGGCATGCATACCGAATGCCTTCTTCACTACCTAATAGATTAAATTCTGCTTCCCATTGCAATGGTGATAGGAACCTGAAGAAAACCCCAGTTGAAAATACACATGAGGCAAATATTGTATCAGTATGTGTTTTTACTTAAGTTAATAATCAAAATGATGTTTATAAAATTGAGGAAGTAGAATTTGTGTGAACCTTGCTTGCGTTTCTAACTTTATTCCAGGCAGTAATGAAATTGATAATATTCAAAGTCTCTTGATTTATTTCATGCACTTCTGAAGCTTAAAACAGAGGTTGCTGCTGTCGTCTTCAATATTGAGGGCAATAATCATCCACGTGGAAGTATTAACTGGAGAATTAGGTCATCCTGCTTTTTGGGAGCAAAGATCTGTGATTCAGTGGAATTAAATAAAATCTTAACGTTGTGAAAAATTAAAGATAATTTAATTTTTCACCTAGAGTTTTATTTTCAGAATTAAATTGTCTTTCTCAGGAGGAGAATTTGCTGTTTCTCACTTATAATACCATTTAATTCATTTTGTAGCCTTTCTGTTCAAACTCGATATCTTGTGTTTTGAAATGTGTGATGTTTTTGTGCTTTTATTCAGGAATCTATAAACAGCGTGAAAGGCAGACTTAGTAAAAGCAACCAGATTCAGGGGCTGCTTCGAGCTTTTGAGGCACGGGATCGAAACCTCCAAGAAGGAAATTATGATCGGGTAAATTTCTGGTCAGTGGTGAACCTGGCTGTGATGCTCATTGTGTCATGTCTCCAAGTATACATGTTAAAAAATTTATTCAATGACAAGAGAAGAAGTCGTACGTAGCACCTAGGAATTTATTGTTACACCACAGTACAAGACCATACCTGGAAGGTCACAACATTTATTTTCATTGGTGTATGCAGGAATTTCCTTTTCTTTTTAAATACAGTATAGTTCAACAGGGAACTAAGTAACAGTGTGGTCAAAATAGAGAAGCATAATTGTAATAATTTGGGAGAATGAATGGACATGTCTGATCTTTCAATACTGAGTGGTCCAAACTAGGAACTTTAAAATATTTGCCAAATAAACTGGTAATCTGTGGTGACAGACAAATGAGAGGAGTAAAACTGGGATCCTCAGCGTTGATAATTTGCTGTATTCTGAAACTGCATTGGTTGGAGGTACTTTATGAAACTAATTTTCCAAGTTTTGTTATCACTTCTGAAATTAGTACATGCTGGGAAACATACTTTGGATGTCTGAATTTCTCTATTCGAGTGTAATGGTGATTTTTAAAGTGTGAAGTCCTGTTATATAAATGCAACTGTGAATTGTACCTGAGTGTTTCACATTACACAGAGCAATACCACTGTCAAAGTAATAAGTAATTGGTTAGGCTAAAGTATAACACATTCAGACCAATAAGTCTGCCTTTCGTTTTTAAAAATTGACTTGACTGATACTAGAGATGTTTACAGACGATAAATTATGTGAAATGTTATAGTGAATGTTACGCATTACGAAAAGGACAAAATGTTCTTAGCAGAAACTGAGACTCTAGTCTGTAACCATTATAATTTTAAACATGACCCAGTCTTCTATCAGTCAATGGAACAGTTAAATAGAAACCTTAAAGCCAAAATAAAAGGAGCCAAGCAGCTTATGAACTTTAATACTTTTAAAGACTCAGTAACACTGTAAATATTTTCTGATCCAAAGTACTTCACTGAGTTCTCTGTAGTGATTTTACCATATTAGATGTAAGAGGATAACTTAAGAGGATAACCTCTTGCGAGACTGAGAGAATAGTTGATATTACAGCCTTAACGTATCTGAAACATCTTAAATTAACTGTGGCTTTGACTTCGGGAACAATATGGCTGAGACAGAATCACTGTAATTGCATACATCTAGTGTGTATACTTAAAGTGGAAGCGTTATTTGTAAAGCCTTCATTGTTGTTTCTTTGAAAACATTATTCAGGAAATAACCTATTTGAATTCTTCAAAACGCACTAGAATTAATGACTCCCTGTGGAAAACCAAGATCCACCACCAAATTTAGTGGAGGCATTGAAGTTTGGCTTTTTCCCCGCACTATTACTTTTGTGAATCATATTTTCATAATGCATCATAATCGTAGACACAAAATGACTGTAGATTTGTAATGTTGTCAGTGTTATAAGCATGGGAAATTCTCATGCTGTGGAATGCAGATGATGGAAGACCCAATCTTTAATTTTCAGACATCATGAATTTGCAGGGTATTTCTGATGATTACCCATTTAAATTGACGAGTAACTGTTGAAAACCTTAGAAAAGCTGTTGAGCTATCATCTCTCATTGAAGTATTCTCCTTTAGAGCTGCTACTGGATGCCCTGAAAGCCAATAGCAATTGAGAGCCAGAAAGAAATATGGTTTGAATCAGACCATCTGGTGACTATGTTTAGAAAAGTAATTAAAGAAAGGAACATAATGTTTTTGCCGGTTCTAAGCATGAGGAAAAATATTTTTTATCAGTGTCTTTGATAGCTGCCTCTCCTTGTGCTGAGAAAAGGGTTGGGTTAGACAAAGCTACAGTAATAGTTCCAAAGACACATATAATCTTGATTTTAGTCTTAACTTTTATATCATGCTACAACTTTATCCTGACTGAACTCTGACTGTCCATGTGTCTGCTTTAGACACAAAAGATCAGTTAACCCCATTAGCCATCAGTGAAAGTTGGTCAGCTGGGCAGTAAATGTCAAGGGGTCACCTTTTCAAAAAGTTACCCTTTTTAAAACTAGGTAGGGTTCTCTGGGTACAGGATTGACTTGTCACTAATTGTACTAAAACAAAAAGGGCTTTACATATAACCAAATCTATTAGACTGTTGGATTTATTCCAGAGACTCAAACTTTTAGGAAGTGCCTCCATTTTTTTTACAACCCGTACCTAATGTGAACAGCAATCGGAGAAAGGGTTAATACTCAACACAGCTCACAATTTGATATAATTATAATGGAATCCTATTATATAATAGATTAAGGAGAGGAAAACTTACATATAATCAAGCTAACAAAAATAGGAATTGCTCGATAAAATCTGCATAATCACATGCAGTAAATTCGTTAAAATGTGGAAGTGGTACATCTGATAATGATTTTCCTTATCTGAAATGTGATTGCCAAGCACTGTGACTTGTAATTTGTAAATTTGCTGCTAAATCCGTTAGTATTGTAGATTTTGATCAGTTCACTCTTCGAATTATTAACTGAACACGTGATTCTTGAAATTTTCTTGCCTTTCAAGCACATTTTACACCAGTAAAATTTTGAAAACTAAAACTTAAGTGGATGAATATTGTGCAGTTTTTGTCCCACAATTAATATTTGTAGTTATGTAATTTCATAGGCTCAGGTATGATTATGGATTATTCTTCTGTCTTTCTACATAATGCAAAATGTTTGTTCTTCCAATGTAAACATGCATTCAGATGAGTTTCAAATACTCTAGTTGGCAGAAACATTACAAGCTAGACTGAGCCAACAAAATGGACTGCATTGTACCATTGTCTTGAACAAATTTTAGAAATAGTAAATCTTCCGTAGAACAAAACGTACCATTCAAAGTACTTGATTCAAACAATGGAAATAAAGCAATCTTAATCATGTTCTATTTTGCTCTCTTGATTTGTCTGTTATTTAAAGAATAAACTTTGATTTGGAAATAATTTTTTTCCAATTTTGGATAGAATCAGATTAATTCTAAAATAATTCCAAACCTGGGAATAAATCCATTTGAATATAGAGGCCTTCCAATTGGTTCAGTCATTTGCTGCCACACCTTACTGGTGTGGTCCACTAAAAGGACTGTGAGGTACTTGCTTTCTTCCTTGTCACTAAGATTCAGACTAACCAACCAGTTGCCTGTTTTACTTTCTTTCCTTTCCTTGGATTACTACATCAATCTTATTATAGCATTTCCCCTTTGATATTGCTGTAAAGTTGCATCTTCCTTTCATTCCTATCTTCTCTCATGCCATCTCAGCCTATTTTCTACCAGAGACAAATACAATACAACCTCGATTATCCGAACATCAATTATACGAGCAGGATCTCATTGTCCCGGTACTTGGGTAAACTGTGTTATCCGAACATTAGACTATCTGATCAAAATACTCCCCATCTGTGTCGTTCGGATAATTGAGATTGCCCTATCCTGTTCCCTTAATTCTATTCCCACAAAACCCCTGACCAACCACCTTTCTTACTTCCCATTTTTGCTGCGATTAATTGTTCACATTCTCCTTTTTTTCAAAACCACCCTAATTCTCTTTCTCAAAGAAAACATGTCTTGACCACCCACCCCAACTCACTCCTTAAAAACCACTGTGTCATCTTCAACCTCCCTTTTCTCTCCAAAGTCTGTGAATGTGTTGTCAATGTCCAACTCTCCTCACCTTCTCACAGAGCTCCACGTTTGGGTTCTTGCAATCACGTTTATCCTGACTGGATTGTGACTGTTCATGTGTGTGCTTTAGATACAAAAAGCCAGGTAACCCCATTAGCCATCAGTGAGCAGTAAATTTCAAGGGGTCACCTTTTCAAATAGCTATCTTTTTTCAAATTAGGTAGCGTTCTCTGATCCTTGAGTACAGAATTGACCCGTCATTGATCGTACAGAAACAAAAAGGGCTTTACATATAACTAAATCTATTTGACTGTTGGATTTATTCCAGACTGAAATTTTCAGGAAACGCCTCCATGTTTTTTGAGAATTGCAGTTAATGTGAACAGTAATCAGAAAGAGTTGACAGCACAATTTGCAACAAAGTCCTGTTATACAGTAGATCAAGGAGGGCAAAGACTTAAATATAATCCAACCCTATTGAAGTCCCAAAATGGCTCTTATCAAAGTAACAAATGACATCCTTTGTGACTGACTATCGCTCTTTGACCTTCTGAACTGGTCAGCAGCCTTTGAAAATTCATCATGCTATTCTCTTCAAACATTTGCCCACCATTGCACAGCTCAGTGGACCTGCATTTGCCTCTTTCCATTCCCTAGTTGCTTCTAGTGTCTGCCATGACTTCCATAAAACACAGCATTGGTTTATACACAAAGTGAAAACAGCAAACTCTACCTCATCACTATCTTCTTTTTAACTCCTCCACTGTCTATAAATGATCAGACTGCTTACACTGGATAAGCAACAATTAAGAATTTGGGGAAGACTGAGTTGTTAGCTTCATTCTGTCCTCCCTGGCCACCCATTCCAACCCTGTCAATGACACTGGTGCAGTGGTCCTGAGCAAGCTTTTCTGAGACAGCACCAGACAGTTTGCAAACTTGGTGTCACTGACACGGAAACGAATTTCCAACCACTTATCTTCACTACTATTAGCACCTATTTCAACCTGACTTCTAGTTAAAGTTTCATCCTTATTTTGACATACTAACTTGGTCTTATTCTTACCTGTCTCTGTAATCTCCTCAAGCCCTCGAGAACATCAACACTCAGTTAATGCTGAATTCCTGAAGGCCACCAAAGTTAGTTGTTGCACCATTATTAGCTATAATTTATGCTCTAGAAGTCACACTTTTTTTAACCTATTTTGTAATCAATCTGCTCAGCAATGTTATTACATGCCTCTGGAATAGGTGGGACTTGAGCCTAGGTGACCTGGCTCTAAGATAGGGGTACTACCACTGCACAACAAGACCCCCTTAGAAATCCCTCTCTAAACCCAGTTTCTTCGTTTAAGCAGCTCCTTAAAATTTATTTTTGCAATCAAGTTTGTACAATCCACCTTAATATCTCTGATTTGCTTTGTGATGAGCCTGTAAAGGAATTTGAATGTTTAATACATTAAAAGGTGTTATATAAATAAAACTTGTTGATAGAGTGGTTTGTCCCTGTCTGCCCTTCATTATTTCCTTCATCTTTATGTGAAGGATCAATCTAAGAATGCAACTTCAGTCATCTGTGACATATACAAATGGTTGAATAGAGTTCTGTAGGGAAGGAGGCACACATAATTCAGCTAACGATCCTTGTCTGTTCTTTTTAGCTTGGTACCTTGCTAAAATCAAACAACAATTTTAACCTCCCTACCTGGTACATTTTGCTTCATGGTAATAGAAATACTGTACAACTTGGAATTGGATCCAGTCTTGCTCCTCTGAGGCAAGGATGACTGTGTTTGTCACCTAGATTGTTCAGTCGAAGTTCTGATGAGTGTGGATGTCCTGTTCCTTGGATGCTGCCTAACCTGCTGTGCTTTAACCAGCAACACATTTTCAGCTCTGATCTCCAGCATCTGCAGACCTCACTTTTTACTGTCACTACTATAGCCAATTTGCAACTGGAAGCTTCTGCTGCAACTAGATCACGACAACGCAGATGATTGAACACTGAATGAGTTACTGGTCAGGATTTCCTCTGCGTGCATTTTCCCCTCTATCGCTGATGTCAGCTTGCTATCAAAGGAGGGTCACTTTCTTATGTTGATAGTGTGCACTGATCCTGGACGCATTTTTCGAAGTCAATATAAGAATAGCTAACTAAAACTTTGAGTGGCCTTTGACCATTAGGAGAGTACACAAGCTGAAACTCTCTGTGGAAGATTTGCTTCAGTAAGGGAATGTGAGGCATTGTGGCTGCTTGACCAGCCCAATTCCATCGGATGGAAACTACAGCAGGGAACAAATTGACAGAAACCACAGTGGGAGTAAAGATCCTGCACTGCTGGGGTTTTTAGGCACCTGTTCTTTTGGAGAGTTTGTAAATTTAGTCAGGGTTTGTTTAAATCGACAGAAGTCAAGCACTCCTACCTCTACACATATAATTTGAGGCAGAATCCAACATGTCATTAAGCATGTATGTGTAGCTGTCTCATGGATCTGAAAGTCCAAATCATTGCAACCTCCAGCAGGTTTAATCTCTCCAAACATCCTTGTGTTGAACCGCTGGATACTTGTCCCTTTGAAACTGAAGTTTCACCACTTTGTTTGTTTTGCACCCAATAAAAAGCATCAATTTCCTGCCAGTTAGTATCATCATAAAAAGAAACCCTTGAAAAGCAGATAGTTGATGTGTGGTCAGCCTGTAGGAGAGGCTCAATTTGATTCTGGTGTGGCTGAAGTAGAACAGGGACCTGCCTTCTCACTCGACCTACAAGAGTGGAAGGTGAAAGCAAATCACAATTAACAAAACCTGTCAAGACGTTGCAAGGAGTGTCTTTGGGTAGAGCACTTCTAGCTGGGTGAACTTTCCAACATCGAGTAAAATGAACACCCTAGTAGTAGTTAACGATATCGCGATAGGTTTGGATTCCAGGTAGTGGCTTGAGTCACATTTGATGCCAGTTGCATCCACATGATTTTAGCAGTGCCAATCAGGTCACCCAGTGGAGTCCAGGGTTTCTGGCAGACCTGTTGCCCATTTAAAAATCAGTTCATCCTATTCTAATGCCTCTGTATAGTTGCAAAGGGCCTTGAGCAACAGCATCTAACATTGTCACAAGCAAAGGAACTAATGTTCCTTTCTGGTGGAATAAAGGAGCCCAAACAATTGTTAGCACAGTTTTAGAGAGAGCTGGTAAGCATTGTAAATGTCCATTCTATCACTGCCATTCAAAATAGGGCCATTTGGCCCTTTGAGCCTGCTCAGTCTTTCAATATGATCGTGGCTGATCATCCAATTCAATACCCTGTTCTCTCTCACTCCCTATACCTTTTGATCCCTTTAGCCCTACAAGCTGTATCCAATTTCTTAAAAACGTTCATTGTTTTGGCCTCAACTAATTTCTGTAGCAGAGAATTCCACAGGCTCACTGCTTCGTAGAATCCCTACAGTGTGGAAACAGGCCCTTAGGCTAAACAAGTCCACACAACCCTATAAACAGTAACCCACACAGACCCCAATTCCCCTAACTAATGCAACTAACCTACACATCCTGAACACTATGGGCAATTTAGCACTGCCATTTCACCTATCCTGCACATCTTTAGACAGAGGGAGGAAAAACATGCAGACATGGGGAGAATGTGCAAACACCACACAGACAATCACTCGAGGCTGGAATCAAACCCAGGTCTATGGTGCTGTGAGGCAGCAGTGTTGACTACTGTGCCATTTCTCCTTACCTCACTCCTAAATAATCTACCATGTATCCTTGGATCATGATCCCTGGTCCTGGAGTCTCTGGTCATTAGGAACATCCTCCTGTGTGTTTACCCTGGCTGGTACTGTTCCCCCTTTTGCAGGTTCTAATAATCTGACCAGGCAGTAAAGATATGTCTGGTGTCAGTCCTCTTCCATATTTTGACATGTAACAGTCAGTTCACCTCAAAACCTCTTTCTCTGATTTCCACCCCCACGCCCAGATTCACTTACATTCTAAACATTCCTCTCATCTCACGCCTCATCTCACCATCAAATGCAGTGGGCAGATCCCTGCTCAGTGAAATTGCATTGGCTTCCCCTGCCCTCGCAACAGGCACAAACATCATTCTGTGAAAGTTCAGGCCCGTGTGCTGACTGCCTCATCGTTTTGGAGTGCGGCCATTTCCTTGCTAATAACCACTTCATTCAGAACTTGCTGCTTTCCCAGCTCAGAACGAACACTATATGCTCTCTGCATCTCTGTACAACCCTTTCAAACATGTTTGGCAAAGGAGTGAACTGTCAAACAATCAGCCACTAAGCAAGATGAAAGTTGCAAAGGACAGAAATAACCAGAGCAAGGAGTATCGGCGAAAATAAAAACCATCCTTAGTGTTTTTCTCCTAAATATCTTACCCCATTTCAAACTTGTTGCTGGACGTGAGATTATGTTCCCGAGTCTGTGATCCTGGCTCCTTTTTGTCATCAACATCACCACTGCTCAACATGAAACCTCACCTCTGGGTTCCAACAAGCACAGACATGACCTTAGCATAATTAGACGTCACGTATGCCTCCTGCTTAGTGAGGGCAGCCCTCCTGAACCTGTAGGGGTTGGAAATTACTCAGAAACATGTCATGATTTTGCACCACCACGGACGCCTACACAAATGCCACACACCGTCTTTGTTCTCTTCAGGAAGTATGGCAAATTGTTTGACAGGGCACAGAGGAGATTTCTAGAATGGGTGCCAGAGATAAGGAATTTTGGCTACAAAGTTAGGTTGAGGTGCACACAATTAGGACAGGTCTAGCAAACGCAGACAATTGAAAGCTCACCCTATTAGGTGGTAGCAAAAGGAACACAGACACTACATATTAGGCAAAAGTTTGGGGAAAAATTCTGGACAGCAGGTGATTTGACATGAAACTCACAGCCAGATGAGGGGCTGGTGTAAGAGGGGGTGATGGTTGCATTCAACAGGAATAAATATGCGGGATTACAGGGATAGACTGGAGAAATGTAACTGGCAGCCAGAATAGATTCAGGCAAAATGGCTGTCTTGTGTGCTGTTTTTAGTGTAACCCTAAATCATTGGGCTGGAAATTGTGGGGTGTGTAGTGGGCACTGTCAGGACTCCAGGAAGAAGGATGCATGAATTCCAGAGGAAGGTAATTCTGAAAACTTGAGGCCAGGGTACGCTATGCTACGCTACCTTTCGGAGAAGGATAGTGCGGTGGGTTTTACACGATGGAGTGATTACTGTGTTCTCAGGCAGTCCCACCCCCCACTCGCTCCATGACTATACCCCCTCATTCCATTCCTTAAACAGTTCAAAAGAAAGGATTACCCACACCTGTCCCAGTTGGCCCTGCCAACAATATTACAATGTGGGCAGTGTAATAGTGGTTCTTTTAATCCACTTGATTGACCCTTACTTATTTTACACACGGTAGTTGGGCTGTTGATATCAGAGTCTGCAAAGTGGGTGGCACTGTGGCTCATGGTTAGCACTGCTACCTCACAGTGGCAGGGACCTAGGTCTGATTTCTGCCTTGGGTGGAGGAGTTTGAGTTTTTTGGGTGTGGAGTTTGCATGTTCTCCCTATGTCTGTGTGGGTTTCTTCCTACAGTTCAAAGATATGCAGATTAGCCATGCTAAATGCAGGGTTATGGGAGATGGGTCTAGGTAGGGTGCCCTTCAGCAGGTCAGTGCAGACTCAATGGGCCGAGTGGCCTCTTTCTGTACAGTTAGGGTTCCATGATTCCCCATTGTGGGGGTGAGCTTGGTGGTGGGTTGCTGGGAAGGTGAGAGTTTAGCTACCTACCTTCTCTTGCATGCCTCCTCTACCCAAACAGACAAAATGGGGATGTAATATCCAGGCCAGAAACTTGTTCATATTCTCTGCAGCTTCGCACAGTAGTTGTGAGAATGACAAAATGTTGTAAAGTCTATTTCAACTGAAGTATGGCCCAGCATCTGAACCAACCACTTTTAATAATTTTCCAATACCGAAAGTGGGAGAAAGTGAGGACTGCAGATGCTGGAGATCAGAGCTGAAAATGTGTTGCTGAAAAAGCGCAGCAGGTCAGGCAGCATTCAAGGAACAGGAAATTCGACGTTTCAGGAAGCAATACCGAAAGCAACCTCACTCCACACAAATCTTTTTAAAATGTTGTGATTTAATTTCTCTGGCACTAGGTGGCAGTCAAATTCAAGACTTCCCAAATCGAATCGAAAAGCAGAATATGCAGGTGCTGGAAATCTAACATAAAAGCAGGGTACGCTGGAAACAACCAACAGATCAAGCTTGCCCCATCACCATTCCCTTTGATCCTGTTTTACTATTCATCCATCATTCAATCTCTTGTCAGCAATTCCCCCCTCCACCCCCTTTTTCTATTGCCCCTAAATAGTATGGCCCCTGGTGAAGGGGAAAGTGAAGCACATCAGTAACAAATATCTGGGACAAAGAAACAAGTGTCTGAAGAAGGAGGTTGTGGAGTGACATAGATCAGACTGAATCTGAATTCCTCTGGTCCCATTAACTTTTAAGGACACGCATGTTTGTTTGCAGTAACCAAAGTTTAGATGATCTTTAATTCCTAAGATCCAGCTATCTTGATTCCAAATTTGTGGCATGATTAATGTGATGTAACTGTGCTGTTTTTAAGTGAACTGAACAGCCAAAAATCTGCAAGATGATACTCTAGAATCAGAGTCATATAGCATGGAAACAGACCCTTTGGTCCAAACAGTCCATATCAACCATAATCCCAAATTAAGCTAGTCCCATCTGCCTGCACTTGGCCCATATCCCTCCAAATATTTCTTATTCATGCACATATCTAAATGTCTTTTAAACATTGTAACTGTACCTGTATTCATCATTTCCTCTAAAAGTTCATTCCGTGAACAACCCTGTGTCAAAAGAAATTGTCCTTCATGTCTTTTTAACATCTTTCTCCTCTAGTTTTGAAATCCACCCACTGTGGGGAAAAGGTATTTGCCTTTCACCTTATCTATACCCCTCATGAGTTTATAAACTTCTACAAAGTCACTCCTCAACTTCCAACGCTTTAGTGAAAAATGTCCCAGCCTATCCAACTTCTCATCATTCAAACCGTCCATTCCTGGCAATATCCTGATACATCAGGTTGTAAGTTTGCTCGCTGAGCTGGTGGGTTTATTTTCAGACGTTTTGTCACCATGCTAGGTAACATCATCAGTGAGCCTCCAGTGAAGCTTCATCAAAGGCTCAGTGATGATGTTCCTTGGCTTGGTGACAAAATGTCTGAAAACAAACCTGCCAGCTCACTGAGCAAACTTACAACCTGGACCTCAACCTGAGCTACAAATCTTCTCGAAAATCGCAGCCTGATAAATGTCTTGTGAACCCACACCAACCTAATAATATCCTTCCTATAACAGATAAGAATAAATATTAATTTGACACAGTTATTTTTTAAACATCACAAACATGCCACATGGACTGGTTACTTGGAAGCCCAAGATGTTGGCAGGGAAGAGATTGGTGCCTTTTCAGTCAGATTAGGACTAGAGAATACAGAGCTAGCTGTATAGGATGTTGAAAAGCTGCCAAGAAACAATTGGCCAATCATCAAGGCTCATGAAGGCAGCTTCAGCCAATCCAGAGCTGACTATGTAGGTAACAAGCATTGTTCATAGCGATTCAGTTATTGAAGGGTTTTAACCCTCTAACCAGCATACAGAATAACAGCAAAATTTAGCTTAATAGAGATATTGCTGCAGCAGTTTGTTATAAACAGTACAGTTCAAAAGCAGAGCAGGCTTCTTCAGGTCTTAATCAAAGAGTCAGACAATTGTTACTGTGCAGAAGGCCATTCAGCCCATTTGTGCCTGCCCTGGTTCTGTTACCTGGTGCGAATCTCCTGCATTTCCCCTGTATCCTTGCACATCATTTTTATCCAAATGATCATCCAATGACTTGAATGCCACACCTGAACCTGCCTCTACCAGATTTCCAGACAGTGCATTCCATACTCAAAAGTGTTTTTTTCCTCACATCTTCCTTGTGATGTTTACACATCATTTCAAATCTACACCCTCTTATTCTTGTTCCTTCTATGAGGGGGAACAGCTTCTCCCTTCCCACTCTATCCAACCCGCTCACTATCTTGATACCTCTATCAGATCTCCCCTCTACCACCTTCACTCCAAAGGGAACAGTTCCAACTCCTTAAATCTATATTCCTGGCCTCCTGACTCTCTATCTTTGTAACCTCCCTCAGACCTATACATGACCAATGTCTCTGCACTTCTCCAGTTTTGGGTCCTTGTGTATCCTTGGAGATCCTTGTGTACCTCCAGTTTTATGCACTCAAACATGATGGCAGCAAGCCCCACAACTGCCAAGGTGTTATTCTCTGGAATTTCACCTCCTAAATCTCTCTGCTTCACCCTCATCCCATAATGCATTGCTACAAGAGGAGAGGAGTGCGTTGTCTTTTTCTAGCTCTGCAGGTTGCAATACACATGTAATCATTTTATATGATTCCCAAAGTGGTCGATTCAAATGCTTTCTCTGTATTAGATTTAGAATAAAAAGAACCATTAATCAGGTTTCGTCAATAATCAGAAAATTGATTTCCTATAAAACAAAACTAATTCCATGAAGATTGACAAGATTGGTTGACACACAGTTTATAATGTCAGAATGTCAAGTTTTATCCCTCTAAATAAAGCACACAAATCAGACAAGGCAAAGGAAACTAAAACCGGATTTCTGTCCGCAGAGTTTCAACTTCAGAAAGTATTTGGCCGATAAATCTTCGCTCTTGAAAGAAAACAAAGGCTATTGGCTGTCATTCTGATACACCAAATGTCACTGAACACCACCAGTTGTTGCTGGTGACCTTTGGAGGGGCCGTCATTCAGGAAATAGTGACAAATTCTTTCAGTGACTTCTCACACACAAACAGCTGGGCCGGGGCTTTTGGACCTATAACTGGAGCACTTTTCAGAAACAGGAGAGTTGAGGTGGGAAGCTTCTGTCTTTTAGCAGCCTTCTCCCTAGCTGAAATCCAAATAATCTCTGAGCAGGGTTAAGAATCTCCCATTTCTGGATTAGTGGTGCTGGAAGACCACAGCAGTTCAGGCAGCCTCCGAGGAGCAGTAATATCAGAAATATAGGCAGAGAGCCTGAAGGATGGAGAGATAAGTGAGAGGAGGGTGGGGGTAGGGAGAAAGTAACATAGAGTACAATAGGTGAGTAGGGGAGGGGATGAAGGTGATAGGTCAGGGAGGAGGGTGGCGTGGATAGGTGGAAAAGAAGGTAGGCAGGTAGGACAAGTCATGGGGACAGTGCTGGAAGTTTGGAACTGGGGTGAGGTGGGGGAAGGGGAAATGAGGAAACTGTTGAAGTCCACATTGATGCCTTGGAGCTGAAGTGTTCTAAGGCGGAAGATTGTGGGCGGCACGGTGGCGTAGTGGTTAGCTGTGCTGCCTCACAGCGCCAGAGACCCGGGTTCAATTCCCACCTCAGGCAATTGACTGTGTGGAGTTTGCACCTTCTCCCCATGTCTGCGTGGGTTTGCTCCAGTTACCTCCCACAGTCCAAAAATGTGCGGGCCAGGTGAATTGGCCATGCTAAATTGCCAGTAGTGTCAGCTAAGGGGTAAATGTAGGGGTATGGGTGGGTTGCGCTTCGGCGGGTCGGTGTGGACTTGTTGGGCCGAAGGGCCTGTTTCCACATTGTAAGTAATCTAATCTAAGATGAGGCATTCTTCCTCAAGGCATCTGGTGGTGAGGGAGCGGCGGTGAAGAAGGCCCAGGACCTCCATGTCCTCGGTAGCGTGGGAGGGGGAGTTGAAATGTTGGGCCACGGGGCGGTGTGGTTGATTGGTGCAGGTGTCACGGAGATGTTCCCTAAAGCGCTCTGCTAGGAGGCATCCAGTCTCCCCAATGTAGAGGAGACTGCATCAGGAGCAACGGATACAATAAATAATATTGGTGGATGTGCAGGTAAAACTTTGATGGATGTGGAAGGCTCCTTTAGCGCCTTGAATGGAGGTGAGGGAGGAGGTGTGGGCACAGGTTTTGCAATTCCTGCGGTGGCAGGGGAAGGTGCCAGGATGGGAGGGTGGGTTGAAGGGGGGGGGGGGGGGGGGGCGTGGACCTGATCAAGTAGTCACGAAGGGAATGGTCTTTGCGGAAGGCAGAAAGGGGTGGGGAGGGAAATATATCCCTGGTGGTGGGATCTGTTTGGAGGTGGGTTTTTTTGCCTGCCCTTAAGAATCTCCCAGTCAATGGGAAGTGAGATCAGGGAAACAATAGCAGCAATTAATTGGAGTCATGTGGTTTTCAAGATCTGCAAATGCCCTTGACAAAAAAAACTATCTAGGTATTCACAATTCTTCAAACTCAAATCTGCAAATTATTAAATATGAAACCTTCATAACAACGCCCTATAAAATCACACAACACCAGGTTATAGTCCAACAGCTTTATTTGGAAGCACTAGCTTTCGGAGCGCTGCTCCTTCATCAGGTGGTTGTGGAGTATAAAATTGTAAGACACAGAATTTACAGCAAAAGGTTACACATGTGATACAACTGAAATTATATGTTGAAAAAGACCTGGATTGTTTGTTAAATCTTTTAGAATGACCACGTTGGTTTCAGCTCTTTCATATGTTAAATCGCAAACATTTTTAAAAGTTACAGCAAAGGATGAATGGACACCACACAACAATCAACAGACAGGAGTGCTCCCCTGCAGTTGGAGAACCCTTCAGCGGTCTGGGACATTCAACTTCAGACTTTCGGGTGACCGTCCTCCAAGATGGACTTCGGGACAGGCAACAATGCAAAGTGGCCAAGCAGAGGCTGATAGCCAAGTTCAGTATCCATGGGCATGACATCAACCAGGACCTTGGGTTCATGTCACACTACAGGTGACCCCATTGCATTACACACACACACACACACACACACACACACACCATCCCACTGCCCCTCCATTTGAGAATGTAACATTTTGCCATTTACATATGAAAGAATTGAAACCAACATGGTCATTCTAAAAGATAACAGACTTAACAAACAATCCAGGTCTTTTTCAATATATAACTTCAGTTACATCACACTGCAAACTTTTGCTATAAATTCTTACAACCTTATACTCCACAATCCCCTGAAGGAGCAGCACTCCGAAAGCTAGTGCTTCCAAACAAACCTGTTGGACTATACCCTGGTGTTGTGTGATTTTTAACTTTGTCCACCCAGTCCAACACCAGCACCTTCAAATCATGACTCCTCAAAATCTACCTCTTTGACCAAGCTATTGGTGATTTATCTTAATGTATTTCTTTGTGGTTTTGCGACACATTTTGTTTCATCGTGGCTCTGTGAAGAACATTGCAAATCCTAACAAAGTGCGAGATGCTATAAAGATATACATTGTTATTTTGCAGCCTAACCTCGCTGTTGACAGTAATCGAGTATGGAATGAAATAAATGGATAGTGCAGGCCTTGACAAATACTTACTTCCCTCACATGCCAACCACGATGAAGAAATTACCCTTCGTGTTTATTCCTAAATTAGCCTTGCAACATAATCCAAAGTGACTTCCGAACTAAAGTTCGTCACTCTAAGTTTTTTGGTTATGTCTGATGATTTAAATTGATAATGCGAACAAATGGATGGGATCAGATCATTCTCAAAGGAAATGTTTAATCCTCTCACTGGCAAAGCCAGGTGCCAAAATTCCCCGGTTCCGGCATCAAATTCAATGCACTGAGCAAATTGTAAAAGGGCCGCAGCTCAAAGTGCAGTAACATTCTGGAAAGGGACGACAGTGGAAAGGGAAGACAGAGTATAATGAAACTCCATATTAATGACAAAAGGATACATGCAGAGAGCATTTATTGTCAGCCCAACAATTATATGTCAATTCAAAGGGAATTTATCAACTGAAGCATGTTCATCTGCACTTACCGTTCCAAGTGTGTAGTCCTGTGTAAAACCTGATCTAACTGGTGGCAGTATATTACAGCACTGCTGGTATGTCAGCACACATTTTAAATCAATCAGATGCTCGTGGAGATTTTAAATCCCAATTAGGATGAAGGAATTAGTGGGGCATTTCATGAGAGCTTTATGACTCCTAGAGAGTGATTCAAACACATTTCACAATCAGCTGATGTGAGTGGATGGAAATAGTCATTTAGCCTGAGAGAGGGAATAAATAGACTGTGATTGAATGTGTTCCTGTTCCTGTTCCTATCTTTGGTGCACGTCCGGTCTGTGTCACTCTACGCAGTGCCACTGGCCTCAGCTTGCTTCCAGTTGCTGGACTGACAGAATTTGCACAGCCGGGCGTGTTACTGAAACAGGTGCACTCTTCCAAATAGCTGCATTTCACCCCTAGTTAAGTCATCTTAATCCATTTTTGGAACACAGGTTGATTCCACAATAAAGAAAGCGTTAGGCTGGATTTTGTGGGATTAAATTCCATGCTCACGAAATAGGGTTTTCCTGTTTGTGAAAACACAGCTGGGTTTTGAAGACAGGAATGTTCCTTTCTAAGCACAACCCCCGACTCCATTAACTCAAGGATATGTGGTCATCGCTTAATTAAATGCCAGACATATCTGCACAGCAAAATATATCAATATAGTCAACTATTCAGCTAAAAGGTTGAGAAGATGAGATGGATGCAATTTTGGAAATCATCAGGTTGATTATTGATGGTTTGTGCTTGGCCTAAGCTCAATATGTTTTGCTGTTAATGAGGGCCTTTTATGGTCAGCCAGGGACTTCAGATTATGTAACGTGGAATGAACAGCCATGAGAAGCCATTCCAACCAGCATTGTGTTAATAAACGTAAAATGACTGGAGTCTTGGTCCAAAGGGAATAGGATTTTAGCTGTGTCAAGTAATGATAATTTTTCAAAACCGAAAGAACAGTGGATGCTGTAAATCAGAAACAACAGGATTTGCTGGAAAAACTCAACAGCTCTGGCAGCAACTGTAGAGAGAAATCAAAGTTAACATTTCAGGTCGAGTGACCCTTCCTCAGAACTGGAATGATAATTTTTCCATCCTTTGTTTCGGTTTGAAGATTTTAACCTATATTTTGCCATTGGTTGCTGTTCCTTCACCGGAATTGTGCCAGTAATATTCTGAAAAGAAGGCTTGACTATCCCATTGGCATGAATTGGAATGGATATCTTGGTTCATTGAGTGGGAGATAGATCATCAACAATGGACTTTGATCCTGGTTATATACATGCTCCTAGTGATAAATCCGCCTAATCTTCCATGAAGATTGGTGACAGTTACTAGTATCTCAGATTATACCGGGAATTAGATGGAATCTTATAATGTACCTTGCAGTTTGATTTGTAAAGTTCAGGTTTCCAGCAATAATTATCCATACAATCAATGTTTGATCTCTTTTTGTCTTTTGTAAAGGTATCAAGGTAAAGGAAGCTATTTCTTTGACGAAATATCAGTTCAGCAAAATATCTCTCTCATAAATCTCATGGTAATTAATTCAAGAGTGACACTTTGAAAGCTGCTGTATTATTTCCATGATAATGGAGAATGATATGGCCAGAGGGAGAAAAACAACACTCTCAATCCCTAACCAGGATTGGGAAATGGCTTTTTTTCATGAATACAAGCTCTGCCTTTATTAGTTTGAATTTACAATGTTATCTAAATTCTTTACATCATGAATCAAATAAATCAGCTCTCCTAACAACTCAGCAAGTTTATCCGGTTACTAACAGAACTGGACAGGCCAGAAAGATACTGGATTCAACCACTTTTTGTGCTGAGCTAGCTGATTGAAGTCAATAATTTGTAAGCATTTCATTAGTGGGTTGAGTGCCTCTTGGTTAGAAAGGGAAATCACAAGATTCTCATTCCTTAAATCATGAACAGCATCTGAAGTGTGTATCTGTGTGGGCCACTGGATGATGAAATACAGATCAAGCTCAAACGACAATGCCTTTTCTGAGTTAATAGTCTGTAAAGACTGACTGCCAAATCTTGTGAATGAACAACTGTCTCTTGGGAAACAAGCGGATAAAAGGGGTCAGTAAACTTATATGGCAGGTTTGCAATGCAGAGTGATGACAATGGTGTGTGTATCGACGGAGATCACCACGAAAGCCCATCTCATGAAACCCTTAACCCTTGCCTAAGACATGGTAACCCTCAGCCTGAAAGGGCCACCAATCGTCTCCTTCCAGCAAGATGGCAACTTGCACTTACTTGTCTCAGAAGCTGGACTTGGAACCATTTCCCCGTAAGGAAACGACGCTTTGAAGGGAGGGAAGAAAATTAGCAGAGGATTATTGGATTGTAAAATAAGATTAAGTAAACTGAATGTATCCCAGAATATGTATCTTAATGATCTCCTGAAGAGCTTTCAAATATCCAAATCCTCTCGACTGTCAGGCCAAATTATATCGCCAATTTCTGGGGGTCTAATACCAACAGTCAACCATTGCAAAGTCAAAAGTCTCACAATACATTGGCATCACTTTGTCCTGCGTGACCCTAGTTCATGAAGTGTTGGCCTTGTCTTCATACCCAAGGGTGACTCACTGTTCCCGATGGTAACACTGCTGTAGGAAAGTCCACCTGGGTGAGGAAAGCAATCCATGAAGATTCCCCATTGTCACAGATTTCAAGAGTCTCCACCTTTTAGAGAGGAGATGGAGTGTGTTAAAGGGCTCTCTCTCACAAGCATCAAAAGGCAATCTGTTGAATAGCCGCTCATGGATGCTCATTCCTCAGTTTGGCTTGCACCTGCAGTTTAAGATTTCTATAAAATTAAAATGCAAAACCTTTAACAAAAATTAAACTGTCCTATTAGTCCGAAATTCCTATTCCGTGTGTCTAATAGTCACTTAAATTAATATATATTTAAATGCTGTCTCCTTCCACCATGGCTATTGAATTGAACACATTTTTAAATAGGAGCAGAAATTATAAGCATAAAATAATACACAAGAGATAAGAATGGAGATGCAGGAGTAGGTAATTTAACCTTTGAAATTTGTTTCACCATTCTAGTTGATCTGTACCTTAACATCCATATGACTAAAACATACAATTTATTTTGTTTCGGGGATATTTTGACATTTTAATCACTGTATTAATCCCAGTAACTATAGGCCATTCAGTTTATCCTGGGTGGTGAGAAAGCTTTTACAGGTTATAAACTGGGGAAAAAAAATTAACAGTCACTTGGAAAAGCTAACACATAGAAAAGGAAGATGGTGTTTAAATAAATTACCTGAGTTTTCTGATGAGATGAAAGAGGGGGTTGATGAGGGTAAAGCAGTGATCTGGTATATATGGACTTCAAAAAGGTGTAGTGACATGTAATCATAGAATTACAATAGTGTGGAAACAGGCTGTTTGGTCCAACAAGTCTCCACCGGCCCTCCGAAGAGTAACCCACCCAAACCCATTCCCCTACCCTATCACTCTACATTTACCGCTGACTCATGCATCTAACCTATATAACCCTGAACACTATGGGCAATTTAACATGGCCAATTCACCTAACCTGCATATCTTTGGATCGTGGGAAGAAACTGGAGCACCCAGAGGAAACCCACACAGATACGGGGAGAATGTGCAAATTCCACACAGACAGTTGGTCGAGGCAGGAATTGAACACATCCCTACCCTCATGAGGCAACAGTGCTAACCACTGAGCCACTGCGCCACCAATAGATTTATCAGGAAAGACAAAACCCATTAATAAGAGCCAGTAGCAGCACAGGTCCTTGTGAAATGGCAAGAAGCAGGGATTAATGGTGAACAACTGCATTTTAGGATAGAGGAAGGTACACATTGGGGTTCCACAGTGGTCAGTATCAGGACCACTGCTTTCTTTACCTACATTGAAGACTTAGATTTGGGTAGGAATGGCCCAAGTTCAAAATTCCTAGATGACACAAAACTTGAAAGTATTGAAAATTGTAAGAAAGACCGTGATCAGTGTCAAACGAGTGTGACAAAATGGACAAAGAAGTGGCAGATGAAATATAATGCAGAGAAGTGCAAAGTGACCCACTTTGCTGAGAAAAATGAAGACAGGCAAAATAAATTAAAGGGTGCAATTGTAAAAGGGAGTCAGGAGCAGAGAGACCTGAATGGCCTACTTCTGCACCTACATCTTATGGTTTATATGAGCACAAACAGTTGAAGATGTAGTTCAGGTTCAGAAAGAGCAAACAAGGTATACAGGAATTAATAACAGTGGCATAAGATAAGCAAGGAAGTTATGGTGAACCTTTATAAAACACTACAAAGGCTTCAACTACAGTATTGAGTCCAATTCTGGGGATTACACTTTGGTAACAATCTGAAGACATTATTGGGGTTGTAGAAAAGATTTAAGCAACTCCAGTAATGTGAATAGATTGGAGAAACAGGGCTTTTCTCTCTGAAGAAGAGAAGATTTAGAGGAGCTTCAAGAGAATTGTTCAAAATCATGATGGGTCTGGACAGAATAGTTCAGGACAAAATACTTCCATTAGTGGCAGGTTCAAAAATTAGACAACACTGATTGACAAAGAAACCAATGGAAACTGAGGAAGCTAGCTGTATTCAGGAAGTGTGTTCGATCTGTCTAAGAGGGTCTCGGCGCTGTGAGGCAGCAGTGCTAACCACTGTGCCACCGTGGAATTGTCTAATGGGAACTGAAAACATGAAGAGAAAAGAAAATATTGTAGGGGAAGGAATAAAAATGACAGCCAGCACTGACAATAGAGTCTCCATCTGTGTCCTACCTCTTCTGTGATTCTCTGGTAGGAATGCAAGCTACCAAGAAGCACAATAATGAGGGTGGGATAATAGTTCCTTTCATTTTCTCTCCTTCCTACCTTAAAGGTTCTTCCTCAGTTCTGATTTGAGCAGAATGGGATTCAAACTCGCACCAACCCAATTCCAGCATGCAACCTATTTACAGACAGTTATCATATTCAGCAGAAGTTGTGGATGGGCTGCTACTGAATTGGTTACTGACAACACAGAAGGAATGGACATTTGCATTTTGTAACAAAAGGGGTGCATTTAAAATACAGAACATTAAGATCAAAGTTGCTGATTGCCAGTGATAAACTGCAACTTTACTAGTTGCTATTCTGTGATTGAGATAGTGAACTCTGATCATATCCAAAGCTTTGAATCAACTATTTGTTCTTTTGTCTATGTTGACAATTCTTTTACTTCTGGCTTTTTCACATAGGTAGTAAAAGGTGAGATGCACCTAGATGGAATCATGCATTTAGTAGACTAAGCAAAGTTTTGAGGGGGCTTGGGCTTTGCTAGCATTTGCAATAGAAAATTGTCATCAAAATTGTGACAAACGTTTTAAGTGCTGGAACTACGCCCATTCGGTCAAGTATTCTATCACACTCTTAACCTGTGCCTTGTAGATGTGCACAGGCACTAGGGAGGCAGAAGGTGAGTTACTTACCAGATAATTCCTGGCCTCTAACCTGTTCTTGTAACCACATTGTTTATATATCAGTCCCATTCACTTTTTGATCAATGGTAACTCCCAAGATGTTGATCATGGAGCATTCAGCAACAATGATGCCACTAAACAGTAAAGGGAGAGTCTCTCTTGTTGGAGATGGTCATTGGCAGGCACTGGTAGGGAGCTTATCAGTTCAGTCTTAGCAATGGGCTGCTTCAGGATCTGAGGAGTTGGGAATGGTGCTGAATATTGTGCAAACAAAAATATCCTCACTTCTGAACTTATGATGGAGGGAAGGTTATTGCTGAAGCACGTGAAGATGGTTGGATCTATCACACTCTTGTGTAATGTTTCATGGTCAGTATGCAGCCCACCTTTAAGAGATAGACAATCATAGAATCTCTACAGTGTGAAACAGGCCATTTGGCCCAACAAGTCTACGCTGACCCTCCGAAGAGTAACTGAGCCGACAGATAGTGAACAGAAAGATGCTGCTGGAGAGAAATATTTCTGCACCACCAGCCACTGGACAGGAAAACTATCCCTTGACCTCTGCCCTCATCCAGCTGCCAATTAGCAAAAGGACCCTGTCAAACATTCCAGCAGAGGGCAGCATCATCAGGACAGGGATTATGGCAGATCAAAGAGAGAACCAACCACTCCCTCTTTGAAGAAACTCAGTGGATGCAACTTTTCCAGCCAGACCCACAACCCAAGAACAATTTTTTAAAAATCCCCTTAGACATGCCTATAGCAGCCAGCATCTCAGCCTCAGGTACATTTATATCAACAATAGACCTTCAACCAGCTGCAAAAAGTGTGGGCTCACCAACTGTTTAGATTATTATTCCTCCCCTACATGTAGTGTTACTTAACTAACCTGGCAAAATTCCTCTACATTGAGCAATGCTCGGTCCGTCAACCACCACAGGATAGAGGGGCTTCAGTCTGGTGGCCAAGAAAATTGAGGAGGTTAGGCATAAACTCTGATAAATCTCTGCAGCGCATGTATCTGTTGTAAGTGAATTACTTTTATACTGAACTTCATTATTTCATTCTGTAAACACCTTTTCTGGGGGGTGTGCAGGGTCAGTATGTTGCTTACCTGCCTCAGAGCCAGCAGCTCCAGCTTCATGTTCTACCCCAGAACCTCGCAAAAAGAATGTTTGTGATGTGGTTCAATAGGTCAAAAATAACAAGCCCACTACTCCTTCCCACACCTTCTCTCTGTGCTCCCAGTGAGACATCCATTGCCTATATCTGAAGCTTGGTCTCTAGGTAACATGAGCCAGTGCTCATTGGCAGCAGGAAATCCATTCTAAGCACCGCAGGACTAAAAAGGGAAACACTGACTATGATCACTGTCACTCTCAATCTCGAGACCTCTGCTCTCCAACACCCCATCCAATCTCTCAAAGGCTCCAGCCTTAACCTTTGACCCATCCCCATCCGACAGCAACACTCACACTCCAACACGAGATCTCCCAAGGCCCACAAGCTTCCAACCTAACCCCAGTAGTTTCCCTGAGATCTGTGATCTTCTTACTCGAAACCTACTGAACCCTGGTCACAGAGTCTGAAATCCCCCCCATCCCTCCTCCAGATCCCCAGGATCAAACCTAAATATGACCTGGAGGCTGGAGCACTAACCTGCACAGGCTTCTATCCCTCAACTGACGAAACATCAATTTCCCTGCTCCTCAGATGCTGCCTGACCTGCTGTGCTTTTCCAGCACCACTCTAATCTAAACTCCAATCCACACCATCTAAATTCTGATGCTGTCCCAGGCCCAGGCTGCTAAAGCTCTGTTTTTGAGTTCAGGTTGTTAGCCTCGGGGAGTGAGCAACCCACACATCCCAACGTATCCTATTTTAGATTCTCAGGAATTATCACAACCCTACAGCACTTGTCATTTTGCAACCGTGTCGAATTTCAAAATGCAGGAAACATGGGAGGAAACAGCTGGGGAAGGAAGAGTGGATCTCTGAACCAGTGTCTGCCTGAACAAGCCGTGATCTGCTGAACCAACAGAGGTTGATGGAAAAATCTCAGTTCACTTACATACAAATAAGTGTCCTTAGGAATGCCGTGTATCAGGAATCGGCTGTAGTATATTTCGCATCCTACCTCAAGAAAGACATGTATTTATACTGTACACTGTTGAACCTCAGGATGTCACAATGCACAGCCAATGAAAAAGTTTCAGATGTACGTGATGTTGGAAATATGGCAAACAATTCACACAGAGCAAGATCAAATAAACAAAGATTCAGGAGGTGAGGAGGGAACTGGTTTGCTGTACCTGGCTTTCAGCAGCTGACCTGTCTCCAAATGGCGATAATGAAGGGGCTTCAGTTCACTCTGCAGTTTCTTAATGTGCTCTATTTCGCTCAGGATTTCAAACTTCCAATCTTCTCCAGGGGAAAAGCAATGCTTCCACATACACACACAAAAAAGGACAGAATTGGACACTTAGTAAATAGAATGGGAAAAAAGAAGTTACTCATCATCCAGGTATACAGTTACAGCAATAGCATAGCCTCCCAACTGCAATGATGACAAATTTGAATTCCTGACTCCTGAGGTATATCTGCCACATTGTAGAAGAGAGGGGGAAGAGACCATTGCCCATCTCCTTGAGGAAAGTGCTCCTTCTCAAAGCAAGTCTGGAAAGTGATGGTCACCAAAATAAACAGCAACTGTTGCTGGAGATCCATCAACTCAATCAAAGGATGCTCTTGATTTAATTTGATTTATTTATTGTCATGTGTACCTAAGGACGGTGAAAAGCTTTGTTTACCAGCAGCACAAGCAGATCATCGTAAGCAAGGACATACAGATCATAGGATGAGAAAAACTTAGACAGAAGCATACAGGTTACATCGCACAGTAGCAAGATCAGCATTATTTGAAGTTAGAGAGTCCATTTATCAGTCTAGTAATTTTTTTTATTCTTTCACAGGGATGAGAGCATCACTAGCTTGGCAGCATTTATTGCCCATCCCTTATTGCCCAGAGGGCAGTTGAGAGTCAACCACTTTGTTGTGGGTCTGGAGTCATATGTAGACCAGGTAACGATGACAGACTTCCTTCCCAAAAGGTCATTAGTGAACCAGATGGGATTTTCTGACAATTGGCTGAAGAGGGAGATGATACAGGGCAGGGTGACAACTAGGCACACAGACACACAAGATGGCCCCGAGTCATCAGGTGGCCAACTTCACACATAAGTTGGCCACCAGATTACAGCATGGAAAGAAGCAGCAGAGCAGATACAGACACTGTCTGAGGCCACCAGAATGCCAGCACAATGCACCTCATTAGTTTAAGGCGGGTGGGAGAGAGAATACATGAGTAATGAGCACTGCCCGAAGTGTCCGGTTCCAGCCAGCACCTCTTATAGAAATGCTAACAACTTGATATACACTCAATACGAAGTGTCAATGGCCAGGGCTGTAGTAATCATTCTTCTTAGGAAGAACAATTAGCGCCCATTACTACAGCAACGGATTTCTGTGCAGACATTGAAACTGGCATTGTCTACCCTGAAACTGACAATTACTGTATTGAAACTATCAATGATTCTGTAACAATTAGTATAAACAAACCATGTACAAAGACAACAATCTCATCACTGACCTGTTGTATCACAAGACATGTAAAAATTTCTCAACATGTGCTCCAGCCCAAGAGAAGACTCGCACCTGACATCTGTGCTGTTGGTGTCTTTCTCTCCCTAGAATTCCGGTATTTCCTTGGCAGTAAACTCTTATCATTGAATGCCAAGACTGGTGATTTTCCCCACAACATGGCAATGGATTTATGGTCGTCATTAGATTCTTAATTGCAGATATTTATTGAATTCAATTTGGATTCGAACCCATGTCCCCAGAACATTATGTGGGTCTCTGAATTAACAGTCCAGTGATAAAACCATTAGGCCATCACCACTCCAGTAGAATGGGCCAGGAAGAAGCTGTTCCTGAACCTAACAGTGCGTGTGTTCAAGCTTCGGTATCATCTGTTGACAGAAGAGGTTGTAGGAGAGCAGTACAGGGGTGGGAAGGGTCTTTGATGATGTTGGTAGCCTTTCTGCAGCAGTGAGCCGTGTTAATGGAGTCTATGGTTGGGCGGTTGCCTTCTGTGATGGTCTGGGCTGTGCACACCACCTTTTGCAGTTTTCTATGGTCCTGGGCAGAGCAGTTATGCACCCGGACAGTATGCTTTCAATGGTGCATCTGTAAAAGTTGGTAAGGGTCCTAATGGACATGCGAAATTTCCTGAGCAGCCTGAGGATAAAGAGGTGTCGTTGTGCCACCTTGACCATCGCATCTACATGAGAGATCCAGGACAGGTGGTCAGTTATCGTCACTCCGAGGAACTTGACACTCTTCACCCTCTCAACCTCTGCTCCATTGATATAGATGGGGGTGTGTCCTCTTCTTTCTGAAGTCAATGTTCAGTTCTTTAGTTCTGCCAACATTGAGAGAGATTGTTCTCATTGCACTATGTCACCAAGCTCTCTTTCTCTTTTCTGTATTCTGACTTATTGTTGTTAGATTTCCACAGTGGTGTCATCAGCAAACTTGTAGGTGGCATGGTCACACAGTTGTGGGTGTACAAGAAGTGCAGTAGGGGACTGAGAACGCATCCTTGGTTGGGGAGGGGGGTTCCTTTGTTGGGGGTTGTTGTCGAGGAGATGCAGTTGTCTATCTTCACTGATTGCGGTCTGTGGGTCAGAAAGCTGAGGATCCAGTTGTAGAGGGCAGAGCTGAGACCAAGGTCATGGAGTTTTGAGATCAGTCTGGAGGGGGTAATGGTGTTGAAGGTGGAGTTGTAGTCAGTGAGCAGGAGTCTGACATAGGTGTCCTTGTTCTCCACCTGCTCCAGGGAAACGGTGTCCCTCGGTTAGGGAAATGGCATTAGTAGGTGAACTGCAGGGGATTGAGGCCAACTGGGAGACTAAAGTTGCGGGCCATGACCAGCCTCTTGAGTTTACTTGAAGCTCTCTGGTCTACCAATGCAAAGAGCTGCACTGGGCAGCACGGTGGCTCAGTGGTTAGCACTGCTGCCTTATAGCGTCAGGGAGCTGGGTTCGATTCCAGCCCCAGATGACTGGCTGCGTCGAGTTTGCACATTCTTCCCCATGTGGGTCTTTGGGGTTTCCTCTGGGTGCTCTAGTTTCCTCCCACAGATAGGCAGGTTAACTATGGTAAATGTGGGGTTACGGGGATAGGATGGGATGCTCTTCAGAGGGTCATTGTAGACTTGATTGACTTGTAGACTAGGAAGTCACCTGCATTGTAAGGATTCAATGAGGAGCTGTTCATGACCATTCGCACTGTAGCACATTCCAGAGTTGAGGACTATATGCTGAGGGATGCCCAAAGGCTTAGTACAGCAATCTCATGGGTAAGGACCACTGGCTTCTGGCTGTAGAACACCATAAAATCCATTGGTCTGTATACTTAACATGAAATTCATATATTGTAAATATAACTGCGTGGCAAGTTATTGTCTGTGCAGTGAAGCATCTCAGTGTGCCACACACTGTATTAAAACAAACCGAACTGTTAAACATCTTGTGCAACACCAACTTAGAGTTGGTAACCTACGTATTTTTCTACATTCCATGAATAAGTTAAACTTTTGCAAAAAAATTGTTTTCATCCTGTCCGCCAGGTGGCAAACCTCACTACAGCAAAGAAAGAGATCTTTAAAAAATGTAATTTCTTGTACCATGTTACAAAAACCTGGTTGACTGATCCACACATGTTAATGATCAGTGCTTTATGCCGGAAGTCAAAATCTTCAGAACACCGTTATCATGCAAGTTATTTGCTGTCGAAAATCAAAATGAACCCATTCCCTCTTATTTCGAAGCTTCCTACAGGAAACGGGCAGCTAATGAAATCCAGGAATTCTGACAAGCAGAGGCCCTGGAGTGTTTTCCACATTTGTGCCCAGATACTCCAGGGTGTAAACTAGTTAACAGGCAGAGTTGTTTTGAGCACAAGTGAGTTATTTGTGCAGCTACCATCCATCAGAGTGGTTTTATTTTCTAAATCATAACCTCACTGGCACCCACCCTTACTATCTGGATGGGAGGGTGAGGGGTTGGAGACTGGTCACAGAGGGCCATCATCCCAGTGAGTCTATTGGTTAAGAACATGAGATGGACACTCTTCTCACCAATCAGAAACCTCTCTCTCTCTCTCAAAGCCCCACCTACTTTTATGACCAACCACTGGGCAGCTCTGACTCATGTGGTTCCTGCATTGACCCGTGTGGCTATTAATAGCTGGAGTGTTCATTCAGGAAAGGACTCTGTGAACTGGGAATTCTTCTAGGAACTGTCCTTAGAATATGTATCAACCATTCACATTAAGAAGCCAGCTATTTGGCCCTCGAGACAACTTCCCCATTCTATAGGATCATGGCTGATGTGATTTTCGGATCAACTCTGCTTCACTGCTGACCTCCGATAACCTTTGACTCATTTTTTTAGTCAAAAGAATAACATCAACAAATTGCCCAAAACTCTACCTTTTTACTTGCATCGATCAAACCCTCTCCCTAAATGGATCCCTGCCCATAAAACACACCCTGAGACTTGAGTCCAGAGTGTGGTGCTGGAAAAGCACAGCAGTTCAGGCAGCATCAAAGGAGCACGAAAATCAACGTTTCAGGCAAAAGCCCTTCATCAGGAAAGCCTGAGACTTGACTGGGTGTGTCTCCAAACTACTGCTCCATGGGTCTCACCAATCTGCAATTCGCAGGAAACAAAAGCAATAAAACTTTCCACTGCAATTTTCATGCATTAACTTAAACATCATTCTCACAGACTCGCTCTGTATTTTCTATTTCTTGAGAACTATTTCTGTGGTATCACAATTAGTTACCTTAAGGAAGAAAAGATTTCTGCTTGCAGATTCTCAAACCCAATGTGAAAGAGTGATAATTCAATAGATTATTGCAATTGGAGACTCTAAAAACTTAGAAACGGAGAAAATAGGAGCAGCAGTAGAACATTTGGCTGTTCAAAATTTCCCGACCAGCAGAAACAACCTCTTTACACCTGTCCTGTCAAGACCCATCAGACTCCTCTATGTCTCAATGAGCTTGCCTCTCATTCTTCTAAATTCCAGAGAATGTAGGTCCAGGGTAACCAGCCTCTCATTCCTGATGAAGGGCTTTTGCCCGAAACGTCAATTTTTCTGCTCCTCGGATGATGACCTGCTGTGCTTTTCCAGCACCACTCTAATCCAATCTCCCTCATGCCAAGCATTAGTTTAGTGAAGACTCACTGTACCGGCCTCCCAGGTAAGTGTATCCTTCCTTAAGTATGAAAAGCAAAACTGCACACGGTCTTCCAGGTATGTTCTCAGCAACAACCTGCACAATTGAATCAAGGCTTCTTTAATCACCTTGTGATTAGAAACCAAATTGGCCATTTGGCTTCCTCGTACTGTGGTAAAACACTAAAACTAAGGAAAACAAACCATATAAGAACATCTAAGATTACAGAAGGGCAGCAAAGCTGACAAGCTCAACAATAGCCTGAGCTGCAGCTAACAACAGAGTGTTAATGTTAAAAATCACACAACACCAGGTTATAGTCCAACAGGTTTACTTGGAAGCACACTAGCTTTTGGAGCAATGCTCCTTCATCAGGTGATTGTGGAGGATCTGATGAAGGAGCATCGCTCCGAAAGCTGGTGTGCTTCCAAGTAAACTTGTTGGACTATAACCTGGTGTTGTGTGATTTTTAACTTTGCACACCCCAGTCCAACATCAGCATCTCCAAATCAAGAGTGTTAATGTAATAGCCTTCAAATATCAGTCAACAACAACATCCAATCAAGCTCTCAATGTGTATTTGAGAATGAATATAATGCAGAGTTTGACTGTTGAGCTAGCCAGTCATAACAAAACCTGAATGATTCACTCTTTCCAAAGAGAAATGTAATGACTCACCATGTGATGGAGATGAGATACAGTGCTGTGCTTGAAAGGAGAATTAACCAAATGGTTTATTTTCAATTGCATAGCCTTAGGTAAGTTGGAGCCAATCCTGGCAGAGTTGCTCTGAGAATTCATTCCCCCTGATGATGGGTTAGAAGGCAAACTGTGGGCCCAAACGACAAAGGAAACGTTAATGAGAAAAGGAGCTATGCAGAACTGAAGGCAAATTACAAATTCAACAGAAATATAAGGAGTGTGCAAGATGGCCTGGCAGGACAACACACAGAACTGCTCCACGCCACACAGAGTTCCCCAGACATTTTTTTTCAATCTCAGCCATGCAATTGGGCAAAGTGCCAAGTGGGTGCAAGGTAACTCCTGCAAACACAGAAGGGAGGGAAGGTTAACTTATGCCAGCTTGAGGCATGGGGGATAGGACATTTTTCTGCACTTTCAGTAGAGGAAATGTGTAATGGAAGGGTTCTAAAAATGGAAAGAAAGAAATTTATAAAATGAGAAGGCAAAGAAAAAGCCACTCATTTCCATCTGTATCGCTGTTACAGAAAGTGCCCCCTCAGAGCTGCAGACCAAATGCAAGATGTAAATATGCATGAGGTGCACATTAATAAATCATGACTTGTCTTGTAGTTGCCAAAGATCGGTAAAGATCAAATTTACCGTAATTTAACAAGTATGTTTTTCTTTAAAAAGTCATTTTCAAACGTTATTACTAAGTTGTAGAGGTAAGTTTTTTTTAGCAAAGCAGTATTTGTTTCAGTCCAAAAAGGAAACCAACAAAATCTTAAAGGCATTGCTTCAACTCAGTTCGAAGAAAAACACTAAAAAGCATCCAACTTAAACTTTCATATTCTTAAAAGTGTCCTTGGATTTCAGGAGAATTATTGCTTAATAAACAAACTCTGGAGGTAGAATTTTCTGTAATGGGGAACTGGAGTTTGTTCAGATCTGCCCAAGAGATTCTCTTGGAATATCGGTCTCTCTGAGACCCCAGAATCCAGTGAGTATCTGTCCGATCTAATTTCTGGTCCTATCTTGGTGTGACCCTGGGGCTGTGACACTGGTTCAGTGGTCTCAGTGTCTCACATTTACATGTCTTACATGCTGGAAAACATCTGATCAGGGCAGCCTGTGCTGACGTTCATTGAAAATACTATCAAAACTGACAAGCGCACACTGAATGCCCTTGGAACTTGTCACAATGCAACTTTACATGGAGTCCCTTTACATGACTTTACATATGTTACTGAAACAATGATGTGGAGGACCTGGACTGTGGTGGACAAAGTTAGAAATCACACAACACCAGGTTATAGTCCAACAGGTTTATTTGGAAGCACTAGCTTTCGGAGCGCTACTCAATCACAGCTAAGAAAGGAGCTGCGCTCCAAAAGCTAGTGCTTCCAAATAAACCTGTTGGACTATAACCTGGTGTTGTGTGATTTTTAACTTACTAAAACAAGACGAAGGAACTGGCTGGAAAGGAATGTTTAAACCCTAGCCTTTCACCACCAGAACTTAGGTACAGACCTGAATGGGATCAATATATACTCTGTCTGCTGGTCACAATTGATTTAGCGGGAATGGGCCAAAATCAGACAGCAGAGAATGGCTGGTGGAAGAAATAGGAAAAGTACCACTTTGCTGCAGCATGGGGTTAGGAGAGAGTCAGAAGCTTCTTATTGTGTGAAGAAATGACTACAAGAATGGTTTGACTTGTGTTGACTGCAGGGTGGCACCTATGAACAACTTCTGCTTTAGGATACTCAGCACACAGCAAATCAGTACAACCATTTGCAGAAGTACTTTTATGGATTTTACCGTTTCAATTTCTTGCATCAGAGATGACTGGGTTTGCCCTTCTACAAGATGCATGGACAATGGCACTGCATCTGTGCAAAAGACTCATTGTCATAATGTCCGGCTGCCTTGACAGAGTACAGTGAGCTTTGAAATAAAAGCAGAAAGTGCTGGAGAAACTCAGCAGGTTTGACAGCAACCATAGAAAGGGAAAAATGTCAAATCCATGCAAGGTTTTGCATTTTGGAAAAGCGAACAAGGGCAGGACTTATACAATTAATGGTAGGGCCCTGAGTCGTGTTGTTGAACAGAGAGACCAAGGGATGCAGGTACGTAGTTTATTGAAAATTGCATCACAGGTAGACAGGGCGGTTAAGATGACGCTTGCCTCATTGCTAAGACCTTTGAATATAGGAGGTGGCATGTCAAGTTCCGGTTGAACAGGACATTACTGTTTACAGTTCTGGTCACTCAGCTATAGGAAGGATATTATTAAATTAGAGAGGGTGTAGAATACATTTGTAAGGATGTTACTGGGACTGGAGGGTTTGAGCTATAAGGAGAGGCTGTATAAGCAGGAATTTCTCTCACTGGAGCATAGGAGATTGAGAGGGGACTTTATAGAGGTTTATGAAATCATGAGGGGCATAGATAAAGTGAATAGTAAAGGACTTTTCCCTGGGGTAGTGGAGTTCAAAACTAGAGGACATAATGTTAGGAGGAGGATTTAAAAAGGACCCAAGGGGCACCTTTTTCACACAGAGGGTGGTTTGTATTTGGAATGATCTACCAGAGGAAGTGGTAGATACAGGTGCAGTTACACCCATTTGGACAGGTACCTGAATAGGAAAGGTTTAGAGGGAGTATGAGCAAAAGGCAGGAAGTGGGATGAGATTAGTTTGGGAAACTTAATCGGCATGGATGAGTTGACCGAAAGGTCTGTTTCCGTGCTGTATGACTCTATGACTCTATTCTTTTTTGGAACCCAAAGTTCCGTACCAGTCAGGCATGGGGCACGGATGGAAAGCAAAGGCAAGGGTGCAGGGCATGAGATGATTGGCAGTCCTATGGGTGGGTCAGAGACTGAGAGTGACTGGAGTTCACAGAGTCATAACAAAATGGAAACAGGCCCTTCAGTCCAACAAGTCTACACTGACCCTCCAAAAAGTAACCCACCTGGACCCATTCCCCGACTCTATATTTACTCCGACTAATCACCTAACCTACACATCCCCAAACTACATATCTTTGGATTGTGGGGGGAAACCAGAGCACGCCACATACACACAGGGAGAATATGCAAACTCCACACAGACAGTCACCCGAGGCTGGAATAGAACCTGGGTCCCTGGTGCTGGGAGGCAGCAGTGCTAACCACTGAGCCACTATGCCACCTGGAGTTGAGGGGGCAGGGGACCAGTGCACACTGGACCAGGAATGCAGGCGGTGGCAAGCAGACAGAGTGGCACAAGGAGAGGTGCTTGAACAGACCATGGGAGTGTGGGTGTGATCAAGGCTGAGTGTTTGGTAGGTGTGGGAGTTAGTGGGCTGTGCCAGGTAATGGGTGAGAGGGAGTATGCAGCGTCTAGCGTGTAAGAGAGAGGTGGGCTTGCAACAGGATGTGTTGGCGAGAGGGGGAATGGTGTTTGCGTAGGGCAGCAATAGAGGGGATGGATGAATATTGTCTGTCAAGGCCTGTAGGGAGAAGAGGGTGTGTAGTGTCATGGATGGATGGGATGTCTGAATAGTTACAGGGATATGTGGAGGAGGAATATGGGCATTGGTGGGTACTGCCAATGGGGAGGAGAAGGTGAGCAATACAGGCAGTAAGTAGATAATGGGACAGTGTTATGTACTGACATGCAGACACATTCCTTCCTATAGTGTAAAACTCAAAGTGTTTATCATAGTTCCCAACCATATCCACAGCTCAGTATTACTTCAGCATTGAGTGTTTTTGAATGTGAGAGACATAGAGTTGTACATCATGGAAACAGACCCTTCAGTCCAACTCATCTATGCTGACCAGATATCCTAAATAAATCTAGTTCCATTTGCCAGCATTTGGCCCATATCCTTCTAAACCCTTCCTATTCATATACCCATCTAGATACCTTTTAAATGTTGTAATTGTATCAGTCTCCACCACTTCCTCTGACACTTCATTCTCTACATGCATCACCCTCTGTGAAAAGGCTGCCCTCAGGTCTCTTTTATACCATTCCCCTCTCACCTTAAAACTACGCCCTCTAGTTTTGGACTCCCCTACCCTGGGTCAAAAGACCTTGGCTATTCACCCAATTCATTTGTGAAGATTTCCTTTCAATTTTTGTAGGTTGTAGGTTCCAGAAAAATCATCAGAACTGTCTACATCCCAAGTGAGTTTACACTTACCTTCCAGATGGAGGAAGTCTCTGTTCCTTGGTAAAGCCATTATGCCTGTTAGTAGTGTCTAACATACAATGGTTTGGTGTTTTACTGACAGAATATGCAGTTGGAGCTGGGATCCTATCGATATTTATCACCGCGACCTGTAGAGGCTGTTGGATACAGGCAGATATTCAGTTGCAAACAAAGGTAGTTGAAACTGGCTTTACAATTGCAGAGGGATAACATTGACAGGTATTGCATTCACAGGTCTGTTCAACCATCTAGCGCACAATCAAAACAACTCTCTTTCAGACTCACCAACTTCACATTGGTTCCAAACAGTGAGTGTTTTCACCATTTCTGCTGGAATTGTTTAAACTCAGGAAGCCAAGTTTATGATTGCAGCTTTCATAATGAAAGTGTAGGGAGAATCCCTACAGTGTGGAAGCAGGTCATTTAGCCCACTGAGTCCACACTGACAGTCTGAAGAGCATCCCCACCCAGACTCATCCAATCCCTGTAACCCTGCACTTCCCATGGCTAACCCACCTAGCCTACACATCCCTGAACACTTATGGGTAATTTAGCATGGCCAATCTGCCTAACCTGCACATCTTTGGACTGTGTGAGGGCTTATGCCCGAAATGTCGATTCTCCTGCTCCTTTGATGCTGCCTGACCTGCTGCACTTTTCCAGCAACACATTTTTCAACTGTGTGAGGAAATCAAAGCAGCTAGAGGAAACCCATGCAGACACGGGGAGAATGTGCAAACTCCACACAGACAGACACCCGAGGGTGGAATTGAGCCTGTTTGTGAGACAGCAGTGCTAACCCCTGAGCCACCATGCCTTCATGGTTTCTTTGCTTCATATTTGTTGTAGCTTAATTATCCACTTCCCCCCAATCATGGTTGCACTGTGCACCGTCTACAGAATGTACTGCAATAGGTCGCTGAGATCCACCAGCATTTCCTAAATCCATGTCTTCCACCACCAATCTAGGGCATGGGCACCATTATCCCCTGCAAGTCCCCCCTCCAATGTGCAATTATATCATTGTTCCTTCAATGTCACTGCATCCAAATCCTGGAACACCCTGCCCAACAGCACCATGAGTATCAAGAAGGTAGCCCACAACATTCTCAAGGGCAACCAGAGACAGGCAATAAATGCATGTCCAGCCAACGACGCCCACGTCCCATGAGTGAATGTAAAAAAAAAGACCTGACTGGGCGGAATTAGCTTTTTACCTCCTAGCAAGAAAATGGCCAGGCTGAACAAAACGCTGCAGATGTTAGAGATCTGAAATCAAAAGAGAAAATACTGGGCAAACTCAGCAGGGCAGGCTGGATCTGGGAACCAAGTTAACAGTTCAGGTTGGTAGGCTTTCAGGAGAGGCGGCAGTGAGCACTTGGAAGATACCTTGATCAACTCAAGAAGGGTCGTGGAAAGCAGTGAAAATCAAAGGACAACCAGAAATCCTGAAGGAGATCTGGCAGTGGAAGGTGGGGCCTGAATCGTTGACTATTTTCCTCCACAGAGATAGCCTGAACTCTGAGGGAAATAGTGTGATGGCTTTATCCAGCCTGTTTCAATATTCCCTTGAAACTCAATCTGCATCATTCACTGAAAGGTAAGTGTGGGGCATTTCCTACCATCCACTGACACTTTCTAAAGCACTGAATGTATCCGAAAGGGAAGGAGCTGCATTGTTTGCTGTCTCAAATGAAGGAAAATTGCACCTCCAATCCCTCGGCTCACCTTGCTGCTTCGGCCTTACCTTTGGGACTAATTAAATACAACATTCTGAGAATCTGGACCATTTAGTTATTCCTGGATACTGAATCGTCAAAGGTCTGGGTGAATAAAATATTTCGATTAAAAAGGGAAGAGTCAGCATTCCTGAAAGTGAGCACAAATTGTTTCTAACAACCTGTTTCCAATGGTGTTGTCGTAGTTCTCTCTCTCTGTAGCCCTGCCTTTTTATAGAGTCATAGAGACGTACAGCACGGAAACAGACCCTTCAGTCCAACCCGTCCATGCCGACCAGATATCCCAACCCAATCTAGTCCCACCTGCCAGCACCCGGCCCATATCCCTCCAAACCCTTCCAATTCATATACCCATCCAAATGCCTCTTAAATGTTGCAATTGTACCAGCCTCCACCACTTCCTCTGGCAGCTCATTCCATACACGTACCACCCTCTGTGTGAAAAAGTTGCCCTGTAGGTCTCTTTTATATCTTTCCCCTCTCACCCTAAACCTATACCCTCTAGTATCACCCTCTCCCTTTGCGCCCTTGTAGGACTCAATCTGTTACTCAGGGAGGTCTGTCCTTTATTTAGTTTTTAAACTCCTTCTGGGGGAGGACGGGGGAAGAGACACAGTTAATGAAGAGCCCACCTCTGCCACATGACGGCAATTTTTAGCTTACTGCCTCCATACTAATTGAGAACAGGGGATTGATTGATTGATTGATTGATTGATTGATAGGGACGCTGAAAGGTAGCGAAGGGGCAGGATCTCGCTGGAAATCATTTGAGTATTTTTTTCCCCCAACTTGATCTCGCCTCCCCTGTCCCACCCACTCGTACCTTGCTTGACCTCTTGAATCTGCAGCTCCCTGTTGCTCTACTTGACCGGCGCTCCAGCAGCGGGAGAATCCAGTTCTGTGGCTGTAATCTATTTTGATCCATCTCTCTCACAGAGACACACGCGGGGGGAGCTGTTCAAGTGTGTTCCAGATCCCCAGACACTCCCCACCCCCAATCCACCAGTCGAATGAGTTACAAAGAGACAGAAGAGCACACACAAGCAAAACACATATCAGGGGCGAGCTGAGGAGAAATGTGTACAGTAAACCCTTCCCAACTTGTTATGCCAAACCCGTTCCCATGTCACCCAATCCCTTTGCCTCACATCAACACTTCTGGTGAAAGGTCACCGAAGGGATCACCTATTGTTTCCCCTCCCTCTCTCTCTCTCCCTCCAGTAGATGCTGCCAAACCTGCTGAGAATTTTCTCAATTCACCTTTTGTTTTTCACTGTAATTGCACAGCAACGTGTCGAACACCGCCCCTACATTTCACTTCGATCAACATTGTACAAAGAAAGAGCAGCTCGCCGTCGGAAAAAGGACATGTTAGGGCAGAGGAGAATCTGTTTCTCAGGCAGAATTTCAAACGGAATAATTTGTTGCAGGTCTAGCTTCTGGTTAAAAAGAATGACAAATTCTGACCAAGATTGAAAACAAATAACTTTGGTTATAAACCAAAGTTTATTAGAGAGATGTTCTGAAGTAGCTATCTAATATGATTTAATAAATCCATGTCTCTTTGGAACACCCAAGAAGTAACACAGTCTTGCGGCCAAAGCAAGATTATTTAGACATGAAAACAGGAAGATGTATATTTCAAAGTGTCAAGTGCCTGTGAGTACTGGGTCAATTTAAATCTCAACACTTAGAATGCTACCTTGCTGAATCACAGAGCCATAATCACCAGCACAGAGTCACACAGCGTAGAAACAGGCCCTTCTGTATTGACCACAAATACCAAACTACACTAATCCCATTTACCCGCACATGGTCCACAACTCATCCAACTGATTCTTAAATGTTGCGAGAGTACCCTCTCAGGCATCCTCTCAGGTTGTGAGATTCCTATTTCTGTAACCCTCTCGGTGAATTCTCTTTTCCTGGTATCTCCTTTAAAACACTTTTTCCTCACCTTCAACTTGTGCCCTCTGGTCTTAGACACACCTGCCACAGGGAAAAGATTCTCATGATCTACTCTATCTATGCCTCTCATAACTGGGCTTACCTCAATCAGGTCGTCCCTCTGCCTCCTCTGCTCCAAGGAAAACAAACCCGGTGCGTCCAGTCTCTCCTCACAGCTGAGGCTTTACATCCCAGACAACATCCTGGTCAATCTCCTCTGCAGCCTCTCTAGTGCAAACACATCCTACCGATGGTGTGGTGACCGACCTGCCCACAGTATTTCATCCATGGCCTAACCAATGTATTATAAAGTTGTAACATGTCTTCCTTTACTCCTGTATTTCTATGCCCAGGCTAGCACCCCATATATCTTCTTCACCACACTGTCTACCTGTGCTGACACCTTAAGGGATCTATGGACGTGTAGAGTCATACAGCACGGAAACAAACCCTTCAGCCCAACTCATCCATGCTGACCCAGTTTCCTAAACTGAATCAGTCCCATTTGTCTGCATGTGTCCCCTATCACTCTATACCTTTCCTATCCACTACGTGTCCAAATGGCTTTTAAATGTTATAATTGTACTCACCTCTACCCTTTCCTCTGGCAGCTTGTTCCATATACACACCATTCATTGTGTCAAAATATTGCCCCTCAGATTCCCTTTTAAAAGTTTCCCCCTCTCATTTAAACCCTCTAGTTTTGGACTCCCTTACCCTAGGGAAAAGACCTTGGTTATTTACCCTGTCTATACAATAATGCAGATGTCAGCAGCAAAGATGTCAACAAATTGTACACCAAGGTCCTTTTGTTCCTCAGTACTCCCTAGGGGGCTACCATTCATTGTGTAACTCCCAGGTGATGGTTCAGGTTTCTACATTGAGTCTTTCCCTTTGAACTGAATCTCTGAAATTCCTCAATACCCTTCTAAGATGTGAACTTCCAAGTTGCCTGTCAATGCTGGGTGTAATCCACACAGGAATTTTCCAGACATTTTGCAAATTGCATACTTAGCCACCTGTCTTTATTCAAAAAATAAATCAGATTTTATTACATTTTCAACATTTCTAAGTAAGTTGGGGCTATAATCCATATTGTCATGACACTTGTTTGGCCTTGATATGAAGCCACACACTCACAAGGATGTGGTTGAGTTTTAGCTGGCATCCAAAAGGCCTAGTAAGTACAAAGCACTATGAAGTCAGAAAGGACTGAAACTAGATGTACCACTTGGCTTAACCTAGAGCATGGAAATGACATTGGTATACTCAGCTGTGTCAATCCCACAAAGCCCTCCTCATTAACATTTGAGGGCTTGTGCTTGAATTGGGAGAGCTGTCCCACAAACTGGTCAAGTGTACCTCAAAGACAATATCCCAGACATCACTGTACCTATGATTTGGAGATGCCGGTGTTGGACTGGGGTGTACAAAGTTAAAAATCACACAACACCAGGTGAGAGTCCAACAGGTTTAATTGGAAGCTAGTATGCTTCCAATTAAACCTGTTGGACTATAACCTGGTGTTGTGTGATTTTTAACTTTATCACTGTACCGAGTTACATTCTGTGCCAACAGCTGAAGTGCTGGCACACTGGGGAGAGAGTTGCCCTGAGAGTCCTCAACATCAATGAAACTACAATGAAACAAGGGCAAGGAAAACTCCTGCTGCCTATCGCCCTGTTCTCACCCTACCCTTTGACTGATGAATCAATCTGTATTATGTCTAACAGCAGTTGCAGGAAGTATTGAGGATGGTAAGTCAACATAGTGTCCACTGGATGGAGGACTTCAATGTCCATCAGTAAAAGTGACTCAATACTGATTACTGACCACACTGACGAGAGGTTTTAATAACATAACTTCTAAACTGGGTCTGTGGGAGGTGCTGATAGAACCAACAAGAGTGGAAAGACTACTTGACCATATCATCACTGATCTACTCAGAAATACTTCCACAGAGGCTGGTATCCCATTGCCAAGTCATTCTTTATTTCCACGTGGAAAGTCCTGATCCAGCTCCCTCAGAGCCAGCTCTCAGAGTGAACAGTATATCTGACCCTCCTGTTTATATCCGTCAGACAGGGTTCCCTGATTGAACCCAGGTTAACAGCCCCAATCAGAGAACTCGTATTCTATGATGTCTACTTGGCTGACCTTGTTACAATCACTAACCACCTGGCATAGGTGCTTCAGTCTATGACAGTGTAGATGAGAGTGACTACCGCATAATCCTTGTGGAGACTCAATCCTTTCTTCAAATTGAGGCTGTTAGCACCATGATAAATGGGAGTGTTTTCAAACAGATCTACCAACTCCAAATTGGATATCCTTGAGATGCTGTGGGCCCTTAGCAGGAGCAGTATTCAACCACAATCTGTAGCCTCATGACCCACCATATCTCCCCCATTCCACCATTACTATCAAGCCAGGGGATCAGCCTTGGTTCAATGAGGGGCAGCACCAAGCACACCTAAAAACAAAGTGTCAACTTGGTGAAGCTACATCACAAGACTACTTGAATGCCCAACATGCAATTGGACAGAGCTAAGTAATCCCGCAAACAATAACCTCTCAATCCCCAACAATACTGGAGTCCAGCGCATCAGATAATCTTGAGGCATTTGCAGCAATCTTCAGCCAGAAGATGGTCAATCCACCTTATCATCCTCCAATTGTTGTTGTATAACCATAGTCTTACCAGACCATAGGGTCTGCTCTTTCATTAGAGAAAGAAGCGGCTGATGGTGTGCTAACATCTGGGCCACCAGACCTCAGATGAAGGAAGAGGTTGAGAAGGAGGGTCCTTCATGGTAACCTCAAACCGGTGATGGGAATTGAACCCATACCATTGGCATCACAGTGCTCTGTAAACCAATAATCCAGCCAACTGAGCTTAACCGATCTCCGGTCGCCAATTACCAGTCACCAACTTCTCTCTCCATGTGACATCAAGAAATGGCTGAAGGGACTGGATGTGGCAAAGGTTATGAGTCCTGACTCCATTCCAGAAATAGTACTTCAGAACTATTCTTCAATACCTGGAGCACCCCTGGCCAAGCAGTTCCAGTACAACTAAAGCACTGGGATCTCTCTGACACTATGGAAAATTGCTCTGGTATGTCCAGTCCACAAATAGCAGGAGAAAGCCAAGCTGGTTAACTACTGTCCAATCAGTTTACTCTCAATAATTCACAAAATGATGGAAGGGGTCATCAGCAGAGTTATTAAGTGTTACTAGCTCATCAATAACTTGTTCACTGACACAGAAACTAAGCTCCTGAATTCTGACTGACTTGGTCCAAACACGGACAAAAAAACATGAACACCAGAAGCGAAGTGAGTGTGACTTTGCTAGACATTAGGGGCAAACCTCTCTACTAATTGAAGTGCCAACTGGATTCATGCCTGACACATAGGAAGATGGTCATGGTTGTTGGAGGTCAGTCATCTCAGCTCCAGGACATCTCTGCAAGAGTTCCTCAGGGTAGTGTCCTCGCCCAACCATCTTCAGCTGATAACCTACCACGATTAAAAACTCACTAATGATCATATAATGTTTGGCAACACTCAACTCCTCAGATACTGAAGCAATCCATGTATTATGTGCAGGAAGATCTGGATAACAATCAGGCATGTGTTGGTAAATGGCAAGTAGCATTTGTGCTATATAAGTGTCAGACAACTAGGTAGAATCTAACCATCTCTCCTTGATGTACAATGACAGTATCATTGCTAAACACTCAATCTAAACTTTCTGTCAATTACCTTTGACTAAAACTGAAGTGAATGGATTGATGATGGAATATTAAACACTTGCTGGTTGAATGCAACTCTAACAACAGTTAAGAAGCTCAGCACCATCCATGACAAAGTAGCCTGTCTGACTGATACCCCATGTATACCCTACACCATCAGTACATATGGCAGCAGCATCAGTCATCTACAAGTACAGCACCTACTGAACCAACTAGCTCTAGAACATAGAACATTACAGCACAGTACAGGCCCTTTGGCCCTCAATGTTGCACCAACCTATGGAACCAATCTGAAGCCTCATCTAACCTACATTATTCCATTTTTATCCATATGTTTGTCCAATGACCATTTAAATGTCCTTAAAGTGGATGAGTCGATATTGTTGCAGGCAGTGTGCTCCATGCCCCTATTACTCTCTGAGTAAAGAAATTACCTCTGACCTATATCTATCATCCCTCAATTTAATGCTATGCTCCCTCATTCTAGCCATCACCATCTGAGGAAAAAGGATCTCACCATCCACCCTATCTAACTCTCTGATTATCTTATATGTCTCAATTAAGTCATCGCTGAACCTTCTTCTCTCTAAATAAAACAGCCTCAAGTCCCTCAGCCTTTCCCTATAAGACCTTGCCTCCATACCAGGCAACATCCTAGTTGCCAGCCATACAGCAGATACAGTGAAACACTATCACCTGAAAAGAGACCTCATTGACAAAAAAAAGTGCCCAGCCATTGAAAATGAATATTATATCTATGAGGCAGTAGGTCACTTTCAGAAGATGTGCAGAAATAGGAGACAGTTATGAGCAGCACGATATTAATTAACTACTCATTCAAAGATGTCAATGAGGTGGAGAAATATACAAAAGAAGAGACTTTGTAGGTAAAATGGATATCTAATCATTTATTTTGGCTAAAAACAATTTATGTTAAAGGGCATCTCACTATATTATCAGTTTATATCCCATAAATGAAGAAACAGAAATTACAGCCTACAATACTATAACCACATGGTCAAGGAGGTATCGATCTCAACTTTAAAGAAATGCACACGCTACTCTGCAAGTCAAGAATAGAAAAATTACTGCAATCAAGAATTTTCACTCAAACATTAATGTGCTCCTTGACCTTATCCTCATTCAAATGGTAGAGATGTTCAAGTAGTCACCTTCAACAGCAAACAGGTCAAAAGACAGTCAGTTATGGGACCACAGTTAAAGTTATTGCACAACTGGTGTTCAACAGTCTGTCATGGGACAACTGTTTGAAGGTTTAATTGGGTTTCCTAAATCCGTGGTTGAACTAGAAAAGAAGAATGAATTTATCAAGATTAGCCATGTAGGTATTAAAAATTAGCTTCATTTGATTTAGATAAAAATCAAGATAAAACAAGCTCAAGCAAATTGTGCTAGGAACAGAAGAGAGATCTACAGTGACATTATCCACATTGGCAGCAAATACAGGAAGACAGAATATTATCTGAATGACGATAGAGTGGGAAAGGGAGAAGTGACCCCATACACCTGTTCCTGAAAGTAAGCTGCACTTGTACAAGTGAGAACACACTTGGAATATTTTGTGCAATTTGGATTTCCTTTTCTGAGAAAGGATGTTCTAACTAAGGAGGGAGTGCAACAAAATCCTGGGAAGTAGGAAAAGGGACTGGATTGGTTAGGACTACATTCACCGAAGAAGAATGTAGGGCGGCACGGTGGGACAGTGGTTAGCACTGCTGCCTCACAGCGCCTGAGACCCGGGTTCATTTCCCGACTCAGGCGACAGACTGTGTGGAGTTTGCACGTTCTCCCCGTGTCTGCGTGGGTTTCCTCCGGGTGCTCCGGTTTCCTCCCACAGTCCAAAGATGTGCAGGTCAGGTGAATTGGCCATGCTAAATTGCCCGTAGTGTTAGGTAAGGGGTAAATGTAGGGGTATGGGTGGGTTGCGCTTCGGCGGGTCGGTGTGGACTTGTTGGGCCAAAGGGCCTGTTTCCACACTGTAAGTAATCTAAAAAAAAAGAAAGGGTGGGGGGATCTCAAATTGACTTATATAGTTCTGATACGATTACCCAGGGTAATGCTGGAAGAATGTCCCTGATGAGTGGGGAGCCTAGAACCAGGGACCGCAGTTTATGGACATGGTGTTGGCCATTCCAGACTGAGGTGAGGAAAAATTTCTTCACCCAGGAAGTGCTGAACCTGTGGAATCCTCTGCCACTGAAAGCAGTGGAGGCCAAAGCACTGATTTCTTTCAAGAAAGGGTTAGCTGTATTTCTTAGGGCTAAAAGGATCAGAGGGTATGGGGAGAAAGTGGGAACAGGGTGCTGAGCTGGATGGTCAGCCATGATCATTACTGAATAGCAGACCAGGCTCGAAGTGCGAAAGAAGGTGTTGGAACCTGTACCTGCTCCTGTTTTCTATGTTTCCAAGGGTGCACGACCATTCCCCATTATTCAACAGGCTGGCCAATCCAAAGATCATTAATGTTTGAGTGAAAATTCTTGATTGCAGTGTGTAGTTTTTCTATTCTTGTACACCCGTTGACTTGCAGAGTAGCATGTGCATTTCTTTAAAGTTGAGATCTATACCTCCTTGACCATCTGTTTATAGTATTGTAGGCTGTAATTTCTGTTTCTTCATTTATGGGATATAAACTGATAATATAGTGAGATGCCCTTTAACATAAATTGTTTTTAGCCAAAATAAATGATTAGATATCCATTTTACCTACAAAGTCTCTTCTTTTGTATATTTCTCCACCTCATTGACATCTTTGAATGAGTAGTTAATTAACATCGTGCTGCTCATAACTGTCTCCTATTTCTGCACATCTTCTGAAAGTGAACTACTGTCTCATAGATATAATATTCATTTTCAATGGCTGGGCACTTTTTTTGTCAATGAGGTCTCTTTTCAGGTGATAGTGTTGGTTAGAAAAGTTACCTTTGTGCAGAGATGGCATTTTGCAATCATAGATGACTTTCAAGTGTATGATGGTTGTTGGGTTATTCCAGATTCCTTTAGGAAGATGTCCTGGAAAAGGTACACTGAGGACACTTTGGCCCGGCATCTGGTGATCTTTAAGCCCAGTTCGCAGTGTGGTGGCCTGGAGTGCCCAAAGGTATTCAATATCTCAAAACGCATTGTGAGATCCATGACTGAAATTCTGATGAAGAGCTTATGCTCGAAACATCGACTCTCCTGCTCCTCAGATGCTGCCTGACCGGCTGTGCTTTTCCAGCACTACATGTTTTGACTCTGATCTGAAGCAACTGCAGCCCTCACTTTCTCCCATGACTGAGGAAATGAACATGGGAAATGCAGGTTTCATGGGATAGGGTAAGGTGTGGGTCTGGGTGGGATGGTCTTTGAAGAGTCGGTATGGATTCGATGGGTCGAATGGCCTGCTCCCACTCTGTACGGATTCCAAGTTCATACAGATTGAAGAGACATGCTGTGTATGACTCCATGGACACTAACACTGAATTGGAATAGTAAGCATCCACAGAACCATAAGACAATTAAGAAGAAACTACCTGACACAAAAATCCAGGATATTGTGAAACCCTACAGGTCTTCCATGAGGAAAATTCAGGAGATTAAATATTCAGATGTTAATACAGGACAATTGACCATTTCAGCAGGAAGGAATTCCTCTGCAAAGGAAATTGAGGAGATTAGTGATCCTCCAGATGAAGAAATAGGCCAACTGCCTCATTCATCAAGGACATCCAGGTGATAATTGGACCTTTTGTGGACACACAATTTACAGACTTCATAGTATCTGGAACAGAATGAAGAATCACTTGTTCTCAAGCCAAAGAGATACCAATCGATTACAAAAAAACTTTGACAAATTACAAATCAAACACATTTTTATATAAGGATGAACAAACCTTCCAAATAAAATACCAACTTCATCAGCTTATGTTTTGCATGAAATTAACTCACCATAACTGTAACTTCTTTATCTATAGTAAAAAAAACCTCAAATATACACCTGCGAACATACATGCATGTGTATATGACGTCCACACAGATGTATTTAATTGTATATTTACTGACCAAACATACATCTGTGTTCGGTAAGCAAGGTAGTAGTCACAACGATCACAAAATCCTTGCACCTTTTTCATTTTACCAACAAATGAAAATGTAAATGTTAGCACACCCACAAACTACACGGAACAGAAAGTCAGTTGACAAGACTTGATTTTGTGATGAGCCACATATAGCTAGTATAGGAGGTAGCACTGGCCTGGATTCTAAATTATTTAATAATTTTGTACTGTGACCTGATGAAATAAGAGTTTCTCAGTTTAATTTGTGGGCATCATATTCCCCTTTTTCCAAACTGGGGTAACTACAGCAACCAGAGTCCAATGACAGCTCAGCTCAATGATGACCAAGTCACCAAGGAGCATATATACCTCAGTTGAGACCTGAGGCAGTGGGGAGATTAAAATGCTCAATGAAGATTCAATTAATTTTAAAAATATGCCATTCCCATTCCTGTTACATTAAATGTTGGTTCTATGTTTGGTACTTAGAAATGATACGAGTTTTTTTTTCTGCACACGCAAGGCAATTGTTGGTCTTGAAGGAATGTTATGAGAGAACTGAAATCCTGATGAAGAGCATATGCTCGAAACCTTGACTCTCCTGCTCCTCGGCTGTGCTTTTCCAGTGCCACACTTTTTGACTCTGATCGCCAGAATCTGCAGTCCTCGCTTTCTCCCATGACTGAGGAAATGAACATGGGAAATGCAGGGTTAAGGGGATAGAGTAGGGACAGTGCATCTGGGTTGGATGCTCTTCGGAGAGTCGGTATGGATTCGATGGGTTGAATGGCTTGCTTCGATTCTGTAGGGATTTTATGTTAGGCTCAGCAATAAACTAACCACATAAAGATTATGTCGAGTCTAGCTAAACAGTGCCTGAAGGGATTGGCTATTTTTTACACTCCATGCAATAGAATAAACATAGGAATAAAAGTAGACCATTCAGTTTGTCAAACGTGCTCCCCCATTTAATAAGATTGTGGTTTATCAAACACTTCAATACCTTTACCATCATTGATTATAAAGGATTTATTGACTCCTGCTTTAAAATGCTCAGAGCTTCCACAGCTCTCTAAGCTAGTGAATTCCAAAGATTCTTCACCGTCTGTATAAAACAAATTCTCCTCATTTTGGTCCCAAATGGTATCACCTTAATTTTAAATTGTGCCCACCGCCCCCAGTTCTAAACTTCCCAACCAGGGGAAACATCTTACCTGCTTCCACTCTGTCTATCCCTTTCTGTATTTTATAGGTATCAATAAGATGGCTGCTCATTCTTTGAAACTGCAGAGAATGCAGGCCCAGTTTGTCTAATCTCTCTTCGTAGGTCAGTCCAACATCCAGGAACAAGTCTAGTGAACCACTCTCTCCGTGGCAGAAATATCTTACCTGGGATAAGGAAATCAAAACTGCACGCAATACTCCAGGTGCAGTCTGACCAAGCTCCTATACAACTGTAGTCAAGATTTTGCTATGCCTGTACTCAAATCCTCTTAGGACAAAGAATAATAAGCCATTAGCCTTTCTAAATGCTTGTTGAAGGACTCTCTTGTGGCACAGAGGTAAAGAATTAGGAAGCCTGGGTTCAAGTTCCACTTGCTTCAGAGGTATGTAATAACATCCCTAAAGCAATTCAGACTATCTCGCTGAATGTTAAGGCAAAGATAGATAGATTTCTGAACAGTAAAGGAATTAAGGGTTATGGCGAGGAGGCAGATAAGTGGAGCTGAGTCCATGAAAAGATCAGCCATGATCTTATTGAATGGTGGAGCAGGTTCGATGGGCCGGATGGCCTACTCCTGGTCCTATTCCTTATGTCCTTATGTTAATAGGTTGATTACAAAAATAGGTTAAATTGAAAAAAAAGCTTATTGCACCTGCACGTTAGCCTTCAGCAACATATAGACAAGGACACTCAGGTCTCTTTGTACATCTATTCATTTCCAAAGTCTTGCATTTTAAGAAATAAATCATCTGTTCTTCCTGGCAAAGTGGATAACCTCACATTTTTCCACATCATATTCCACATATATATCTTTGCATTTCCACTTGGATGTTCAGCAAAGTTTGTCCATTTGTTGGCTATTGCTACTTGGTTAGAAATGAAAAGCATGATGAGAGATTGGGACGGTCACCTCTCAAAGTACTTGCCATTCATCCTCTGAGTCAATGTTTAGCTAGCCACATCTTTTTTTCTTACCACAGAGTTCCAAAACGACTGGAGTGAGGAGGATTGCAGAAGAAACACAAAGGTGAAATGTAACCTCCACAAACGTTCGGTGCAAAAACGTTGGATTTGCACTTGGAATAGTGTAAAATTTGACTTTCGGAAAAGTAGGTCAAAGAGGTGAGGGAGGAGAGGAGACAAGGCAAGAGAGACACCAGAGTAAGCATCATTAGTGATGATTTTTTCAAAAAAGAATGTTTATTTTAGTTGTATAGAGTCATATTACAGTAATGGAGCCAATGTGATGTCTGAACAGCTGTATTACTGTTATTTCAATGTCACTGCATAAGTTAAAATCTTACCAAGCTTGACAGCCCAGGAGACTATCTATTTTGCCTTCCAAAGGTACTATTATTTATGGTACTTGGACTCACTTAAATTTTATTGGAAGCAAACTGCTCATATTTATATTTTATTTCTGTAATTTTCATTTCATTTTCACACATATTTTATCAAAGCCTTAAGAAGCGTCTGTGATTTCAATTAATTCAAAATCTCTAAAAAGTCAGAGCTAAAGCTCATCAGTTCATCCGGCTGGTCGGTTAGTGTAAAGTACTATATAACATCAGGGTTAAATACCCCCAATTATCAAACTCCTTCTACTGCCTGAAAACACCACAGGAATCCATTGCATTTGATCCCCATAAGTAGATCTTGTGAAGGTGTGCTGTGCTTGGTCAAAATCCTGGGATTCCCTGCAAAACAATTCCTCATAGTACGGGAACCCCGCACTGCCCGGTTCTACCTCCTTCCCAAGATCCACAAGCCTGACCACCCTGGCCGACCCATTGTCTCAACATGCTCCTGCCCCACTGAACTCATCTCTACCTACCTCGACACTGTCCTATCCCCACTAGTCCAGGAACTCCCCACATACGTTCGAGACACCACCCACGCCCTCCACCTCCTCCAAGACTTCCGTTTCCCCGGCCCCCAATGCCTCATCTTCACCATGGATATCCAATTCCTCTACACCTCCATTCTCCATGACCAGGGCCTCCAAGCCCTCTGTTTTTTCCTCTCCAGACGTCACCAACAGTATCCTTCCACCGACACTCTCATTCGTCTGGCCGAACTGGTCCTCACCCTTAACAATTTCTCCTTTGAATCCTCCCACTTCCTCCAGACCAAAGGGGTAGCCATGGGCACACGTATGGGCCCCAGCTATGTCTGTCTCTTTGTTGGCTACGTAGAACAGTTGGTCTTCCGTAATTACACCGGCACCACTCCCCACCTCTTCCTCCGCTACATTGATGACTGCATTGGCGCCACCTCGTGCTCCGGCAAGGAGTTTGAGCAATTCATCAACTTCACCAACACATTCTACTCTGACCTTAAATTTACCTGGACCATCTCTGACACCTCCCTCCCCTTCCTGGACCTCTCCATCTCCATTAATGACAACGGACTTGACACTGACAATTTTTACAAACCCACCGGCTTCCACAGCTGCCTGGATTACACCTCTTCTCACCCTATCTCTTGCAAAAATGCCATCCCGTATTCCCAATTCCTCCGCCTCTGCCGTATCTGCTCCCAGGAGGACTAGTTCCACCATAGAACACACCAGATGGCCTCCTTCTTTAGAGACCTCAATTTCCCTTCCCACGTGGTTAAAGATGCCCTCCAACGCATCTCGTCCACATCCCGCAACTCCGCCCTCAGACCCACTCCTCCAACCATAACAAGGACAGAACGCCCCTGGTGCTCACCTTCCACCCTACAAACCTTCGCATAAACCAAATCATCCGCCGACATTTCCGCCACCTCCAAAAAGACCCCACCACCAGGGATATATTTCCTTCCCCACCCCTTTCCGCCTTCCGCAAAGACCATTCCCTCTGTGACTACCTGGTCAGGTCCACGCCCCCCCCTACAACCCACCCTCCCATCCTGGCACTTTCCCCTGCCACCGCAGGAACTGTAAAACCTGTGCCCACACCTCCTCCCTCACCTCTATCCAAGGCCCTAAAGGAGCCTTCCACATCCATCAAAGTTTTACCTGCACACTCCCGATGCGGTCTCCTCTACATTGGGGAGATTGGGTGCCTCCTAGCAGAGTGCTTTAGGGAACATCTCCGAGACACCCGCACCAACCAACCACACCGCCCCGTGGCCCAAAATTTCAACTCCCCCTCCCACTCTGCTGAGGACATGGAGCTTCTGCGCCTCCTTCACCGCCGCTACCTCACTACCAGACGCCTGGAGGAAGAACGCCTCATCTTCCACCTCGGAACACTTCAACCCCAGGGCATCAATGTAGACTTCAACAGTTTCCTCATTTCCCCTTCCCCCACCTCATCCTAGTTTCAAACTTCCAGCTCAGCACTGTCCCCATGACTTGTCCGACCTGCCTAGCTCCTTTTCCACCTATCCACTCCACCCTCTCCTCCCTGACCTATCACCTTCATCTCCTTCCCCACTCACCCATTGTACTCTATGCTACTCTCTCCCCACCCCCACCCTCCCCTAGCTTATCCCTCCATGCTTCTGGCTCACTGCCTTTATTCCTGATGAAGGGCTTTTGCCCGATTTCGCTGCTCGTTGGATGCTGCCTGAACTGCTGTGCTCTTCCAGCACCACTGATCCAGAATTTGGTTTCCAGCATCTGCAGTCATTGTTTTTACCTCTAAGAATAGGACCCACCTATTAGGAACTACATGTTGCTGTTGGTAGTGACATAACAAAATCTGAGACTGATATTTATTCAACAATGTCATGAACACCTATGGGCTTCCAAAGTAGGTACTTCCTTGAACATAGTTGAGAGTTAAAATAATGTATTTTGATCATCTGTATTGAATTTGCAGAATAATATCCAGAACTAAACATTTTTTAAAAACTAGATGCCCAACTGCATTTACTTATGAAAAATACACTATTCTGTCGCCTGCCTATAGTTAAGAAGACACTTACTTTTGGACTATGAGAAACTGGAATATGGAACTCCTTGGGCATTTCTGGGTTGATGGAAGCATTTTACCATGTGTTTTCTTGTAATTAAAAAGTCAAAACATCAAAGAAAATGATGTATTTAATGGAAAAGCAAACAATTTTGAGGGCAGTCCAATTGAGCTTTTAAGAAAGATAAGAAGATTCTAAGGCCCTTAACTGCTGGACAAACCAACCAAAAAAACCCTAAGATCTGTGCTGGCAACAGTCTCTGGCCTCAAGTTGCTGAGTGTTTTCCCAGGCCTTAATGTAATTTGTTGGAGGAGCTTGCAGGTACTTTCTCTTTCTCTCTCTCTGTGAGAAAGAGCCAGCTAAAATACTTCTCAGCAGGGTTAGGGACCAAAATTAGGTGCCCCGCTGCTGCTCCTGGCATGGATTCTGGGCCCTGTGCCTTGCCTGAACTCAGTGGGATCTCAGGGCCCTAGCAATTGGACTCTGTTGTACACCTCTGTCCCTGGCCCTGTCTTAGTGACATATTGTGAAGCCTAATATCATGTAAATATCAGAGCTCCTAACTTTTCCAACTTGAATTTGAAAAACTCATCTAAAGACCTTTCATCATTCAGCAACTCTTAGTAATCTGATCTCACCAACAGGAAATCAAAGGAACTGTGACACTTCAATTCATTCTTTCTTCTGAATTTACACTCTTGACCCACAGGGGTGCTGCTCCTTTTATGCCTTTTTTTTCAAATCTCTACAGAACCGTGTTTTTGTGCTTATTTTTATATGAATTCTGAGATTGGATTATGAGGATATAATTTAATTTGGAGTAGTATCTTATTGGTAACCAGTTTTGCTATTTATCATAAGTTTGTTTAAAATAAATTAGTTATTTTTCAATTTATTGAAGAAACAGTAATAAAAGTGAACAGACTTGACCATTTGAGTAGCACTTTATTCTTTTAAAACCTACTTCTTTGAGCAAACGTATGGTTCTATGAACTAATATCACCTTCCGTGGTTCATTGTCATATTTTGTTTCATAGTGATCCGGTGAAGCATGTTGGGAGATTTCATTGTTCAAGGCACTGTATCAATATGAGTTATCGTTATATACTTAATGGCACCTAGAAGAAAGAGAAATTCTGGAATTAAGAAAGATGGAGAGTGTGAAGTTTTTTTTTCTGACACGGAACGCAGGGTACATTTTGAGAATAAGGGTGCCACCATTTCGGATTGGGAGGAGGAGAAATTTCTTCACTCAAAGGGCTATGAATGTTTGTAACTGTGTACCACAGAGGTTTGTGCACATTTCATTGCTAGCGGTGTTCAAGGCTGAGCTAAACAGAATTTTAGTCTTTCAATTAATCAAAGGATTTGGGCAGCAGACATGAAAGTAAAGTTGAGGTAGAAGAACAACCATGATCAACTGAATACTGGAGCAGCACAGTGGTTCGATTCCAGTCCCGTGCCACTGTCTCTGTGGAGTTTGCACATTCTCTCTGCGTCGTATGGGTTTCCTCTCTCAGTCCAAAGATGTGCAGGTTAGGTAGAGTGGCTGTGTTAAATTGCCTAGTGTCCAATGATGTACAGGTTAAATGGATTAACCATGGGAAATGCAGGGCTACCGGGATAAGTTAGGGTTGGTGGGCTGCTGTTCAGAGGGTTGGTGTGGACTCGATGGACTGAATGGCCTGCTTCCATACTGTAGGGATTCTATGAATGGCAGAACAGGTTTAAAGGGTTGTAAGGTCTCTTCATGCTCTTATTAGCCTGCCTGACTAATGTTGCTTCTTGCAATGTAAATACTAAAGTTATACTCCTAAAATAAATGTATGCTTGCGTTTTATACTAATGGAAGAATTTTTTTCAATTTCACAAAGGTTGTGGGGAAAAGGCAGGAGAATGGGATTGAGAAACACATCAGCCATGATCAAATTTGAAGCGAAATTAATAGGCTGAATGTCCTAATTATGGTCTCAAATAAAAGAGGACGGTGGCAAGAAGAAGAGGTAAAAGTGCATCGTCTCCTGCATGGAACAAAAGGGGTGGATGACTGCTTATACCTGTGTATTCCAGGAGATGAGGTGGACCTTTATAAAATTGCATTTGATGGTATTGACGGACACAACACTAAATGTCAGAATGCTGCAGATAAGTCAAAACCCATATTGTGAAATGCCAATATCAGCAAGACCACCATTTTTAAAACACAAGTTATTCTTTTGAGGCTAATTCTGAAATAGAGGTATGTCTCTGTAGTATAACTGCAGGAACAATTTGAAGGTGGGAAGTAAACCTTAGAAAGTAAAAGTAGTTATTGTTTTCAATTCAAAAAACTTGCACAATTCACAGTTTTATTTCAATCTTTCAATTGTTCATATCTATATGTGATGAATGATGATATAATATGAATATTTTCAACTTCCACCTTTTGATTTTAATACCTGGGACTTTCATGGATAAAAATGATTTCAAAATGGAAAAACAATGACTTAAAAATGACTGGAATAAATCACCTGATCACAAGTTGAACTAAGCTTAATGAAACCATCAACAAACAAGAATCAATGTTAACTGAAATTAACATTTTTGTCAAAGAAACTGAAAGCAGTTGACCAAACCTGTAGCTCTTGTTTTTTTTATATGTAATTTTATTGAGAAAAAATAGATTTTTAAATATTACAAGTACAAAACAATGTAATTCAAAACAGTACAAAATTATAAAAAAAACCAACCCACCCCCATGTACAAATGTGTAAACATACATAGAAAAATATAAAATTTTTAAAAAGTCTAAACTAGCTATTTAACTAAATAATTAAATAACCAACAACAAACAAATAAATAGTCAAAACTCAGCCCAGCCAAACAAACACTCGTACATTCACAGTTCCTCCTCCCTGGATACTAGACTTGTGAAACACAATCGTTCTGGCTACATAAAAGCCCTTGTTAGTGTGGCAGGTAAACCTGTGTCCAGGTATTCCAAAAAGGGCTGCCATATCTTGTAAAAATTTTCAGTTTTGTGGTGTGCCATATTTGTGAGAAAATCCAGGGGAATATGCTCCATAACAATCTTCTGCCAACCCGACAGGCCTGGGGGTTTTTCGGATATTCAACCTAGCAAGATATTCTTTCTTGCAGAGAACGTGAGAATATTGAAAAGCTTTTTCTTATGTGCGTCTGTAGGAAATACAGTGGGCAGGCCCAAAAGGAGAGAGATAGGGTCCTTCTCCACCCCTACACCCAAAGTCCTCTCCATTGCGCCCGCCACAGCGCTCCAACATGTTTGAAGCCTATAGCAAGACCAGAGACAATGGGTATGAGTGCCCGTACAGTCCTTGCACTTGGCACATGCTGAAGATACCCCTGGTTTAAATTTTGACAAACAGTCTGGAGCCAAGTGGACCCTGTGAAGCATCTTCAACTGTAAAGCATGGGTCCGATTGCAAACTGATATCTTCCTTGCATTCTCCCAAATATCCTCCCATGCATCTGAGGAAACTGCAACACCCAGCTGTCTCTCCCACGTCCTGCAGAGTCACTCAAACACATCTGAGGGGCAACCCCCCCCCCCCAATTGATGATCTAAAGTACTGACAGAAAGTGTACTCTTAGTCCTTAGCACCCCCTCTCTATGTCAGATTTGTAGGGATCAGTCAAAAGTGTGGTCTTCTTTTGAATAAAATCCCTAACCTGAAAAAATCGAAAGAGGTCTCTATTAGATAACTCATACTTCCATACTAACTAATCAAAGGACATCATTATGTCTCCCTCAGATAAATTGCCCATTCAAGACATACCTCTAGCTGCCCAACGTTTAAATCCTGAATCTATCATACCCGATTGAAAACCCAGCATACCCATAAAAGTTGTAAACAAAGATGTTTTGCCAATGTTGCCTTCCCTCTGCTGTACAAAGTTAAAAATCACACAACACCAGGTTATAGTCCAACAGGTTTAATTGGAAGCACACTAGTTTTCGGAGCAACGCTCCTTCATCAGGTGATTGTGTTGCCCTCCATGCTTTAACAGTATTGATGACTATTGGTTTATGGCAATATTCCCTAACTATCCTCATCTAGTCCAAAAACAGCAAACTGGTAAGAGGCCACCTTGCCTGGGAAGCTTCAATATCTAGCCATATTGAAAGAGGATCCCTACAAACCCAACCACTCACGTAGGACAAAAGCGAGCTTAATTGATAATTTTTAATGTCTGGAAGGTCCACTCCCCTCAGTCTGTGAGGCAACTGCAGTTTGGCTAATTTAATGAGGGGCTGCTTATGATGCCAAATAAAGGAGTTGAACCAGCCGTTCAGTCTCCTGAGTGTTTGCTTATTGAAAATCAGGGGGTGCATCCGTATAGGGTATAGCAAATGAGGGAGAATACTCATCTTAATAAGCGCTATCTGACCCAACCACAAGATTGGAAGTGTCTCCCATCTTTGAAGATCTTGCTTAATTTTCCAAATAATTGAGTAAAATTGGCTTTAAACAGCCAATCCAGAACAGGAGTAATGAATATGCCCATATACACAAACCCCCCGTGACCACCTAAATGGGAATCTATATTCACCCTCAAGACCTAGCTCCCTCGTAAGACCACCCATAAGAATAGCCTCTGATTTAGCAAGATTAATCTTCTACCCTGAAAAAGTGCGAAACATGCAGATGCATTGTATCAGGCGAGGCACTGAAACTGGATTTGTCAAAAAAAACTGGGACATCGTCTGCATACAATGAGATCTTATGTAATTTTGACCCCACTTCTGGAGCTGATATATTGGGATCCCCACGAATGGCCTCCGCCAATGGTTCAATCACCACCATAAAAAAAGCAATGGTGAAAGGGGACAGTCATGTTGGCTGCCCCTAAAAATATTAAAATTGCTTGATCGTACTCCATTAGTAATGACTGCTGCAAGAGGGCCACTCTAAAAGAACCTTACCCATCTTATGAAGACTTCGCCCATACCAAATCACTCGAGAGTATAGAAAAAGTACAGCCACTCAATCCGGTCAAATGCCTTCTCTGCATTTAAAGAAATCATCAATCCCTGTATTGACTGCTGTTGGCTTGCTTGAATTATGTTAAGCAGCCTCCTAACATTATTGGAGGATCTATGACCCTTTACAAAGCCTGTCTGATCCTCTTTAATAATAGAAGATAGCACAGTTTCCAGCCTTAATGTGACAGCCTTAGAGAGGATCGTAAAGTCCACATTTAAGAGTGAGATGGGCCTGTATGAGGCACATTCTGGATCAGTGGTGCTGGAAGAGCACAGCAGTTCAGGCAACATCCAAAGTGCAGCGAAATCGATGTTTCGGGCAAAAGCCCTTCATCAGGAATAAAGGCAGTGAGCTGGAAGCATGGAGAGATAAGCTAGATTCCCTGACCTATCACCTTTATCTCCTCCCCCACTCACCCATTGTACTCTATGCTACTTTCTCCCCACCCCACCCTCCTCTAGCTTATCTCTCCATGCTTCCAGCTCACTGTCTTTATTCCTGATGAAGGGCTTTTGCCTGAAATGTCGATTTCGCTGCTCGTTGGATGCTGCCTGAACTGCTGTGCTCTTCCAGCACCACTGATCCAGAATCTGGTTTCCAGCATCTGCAGTTATTGTTTTTACCTCGTTGATTTTAACCCTACTGCGAATCCTCTTGCAAGGATGCCTGCCTTGAAGAAGTTTTCCTCCTTTCTTTACAAGAATCTCGGAGTCCCTCCCCCACTGCAACTCCCAGGTCATTTCCTCTGCCCTGAAGCTCTTCAACCATGTCGTGAAACAAACTCGCAAACTTCCAGTTCAGCACTCTCCCCATGACTTGTCCGGACTTGTCTGACCTGCCTATCTTCTTTTCCACCTATCCACTCCACCCTCTCCTCCCTGACCTATCACCTTCATCCCCTCCCCCACTCACCCATTGTACTCTATGCTACTCTCTCCCCACCCCACCCTCCCCTAGCTTATCTCTCCATGCTTCCAGCTCACTGCCTTTATTCCTGATGAAGGGCTTTTGCCCGAAACGTCGATTTCGCTGCTCGTTGGATGCTGCCTGAACTGCTGTGCTCTTCCAGCACCACTAATCCAGAATCTGGTTTCCAGATTCTACAGTTATTGTTTTTACCTGTATGAGGCACAGTCTTCCGGGTCCTTTTTTAAGGATAAGTGAAATATTGGCCTCTCTCAGAGATGGTGGGGGACAATCATGACTGTATGAATCGTTAAATATATTCAGCATCGGGCCTGACAGTATACTTATAAATTCCTTGTAGAATTCACTGGGAAGTCCGTCAGGACCGGGTTGTCTCTGATCCATTCTGAAGCTGCCTCACAGCTTCCTGCACTTCTTGCTCTGATAAGGGGGCATTGAGAAAGGACTCTTGTTCGGGATTCATACCCGGGAGCTTAAAAATAGAATTCCATTTTGGCCTGCCCCTCCTCACAATCCTCAGATTGGTATAATTTAGGAGTAAAATCTCTGGAACGACACATTAATCTTTTTAGAATCACGTTAGGTTCCCAGATCCTTCCCCAATCGCTGTAATGGCTTGTGGGGCCCTCCTTTTCCTGGTGAGATGTGCTAAGTATTTGCATTGATTGTCACCATGCTCATATAGCCTTTGCTTTGCAAAAGCCAGCTCCTTCTTTGCCGTCTGTGTGAGCATGGAATTTAGTGCCATAATTCTCTGTAGTTTGACCGAGGGTCTGTCAAAGTAGGCCTTCTCAGCTGCCTTCAACCGTGCTTCAAGGAGACATTGCTGCTCACCCTTCTGTCGCTTCCTACTTGTGGAATATGAAATAACTAAATCCCAGCAAAGGCTTTGGCAGTTTCCCAGAGAACGGATGGGCTATCAACCGAGCCTAAGTTGATGTCTAGGAATGCCCGAAATTCCCGGGAGAAATACACCACAAACTTACTATCCATAAGAATAAAAGGATCCATTCACCAGTATCTTGAAACCACTGTAACGTCCTTAGTCTTAACCACTGGAGCATGATCAGAGATGGCAATATTACCAATCATACAAGATGCCACCAGATCCAGGGTTACCGCAGGGGTCAGAAAAAAAAATCAATCCTCGTGTGTGACATCTGTGTGGATTGGAGACAAATGTAAAATCCCTACCTGTAGGGTGAAGATGCCTCCAGATGCCCACCGTACCTAACACCCCACACAGACCCACTAACTAATTAGTTTGTACAGAGGGTATCGAGGGACTTTTGGGCAACCTGTCTACTGCGGGATCCATGAGACAGTTAAAATCTCCCCCTAGAATGATGTGCCAGAACTCGAGACTTATCAATTTAGAAAAAGCATCTACCAAAAATTTAAGGGAATGAGCTGGGGGACAATAAACATTTATAACACCGTATTCTTCGCCATTTGTCAAGGTTTTAAGAATTACAAACCTCCCGGACATGTCTTTAACACATTACAACAATTTAAATGGAGATTTTTCCAAGCCAATATAGCCACTCCCCCCTTCTAGTATTAAATAATGAAAAATAAACTCAGTCAAAGCCATTCTGCTGTAATTTCAGATGTTCTTTATCATCAAAATGTGTCTCCTGCAACAAAGCAATATCCACTTTCTCCTTTCTAAGACTCAAGGATACCTTCTTCCACTAATTAGTGAGTGACTTCCCTTGATATTCCAGGTACACCATTTAATCAAATCATTAGACATAATCTTCTGCAATTACATTTAAATTCCAGAGAGGAGGAACCCGAACACAAACTGCTGAGCCTTAGTGTCACATAATCCACCAAATATAAAAACTACATAAACTAAAACCACTACATTTAACAAACCTATAAAATTATTAAAAATAAAAAACAACAAAAACCAGAAAACAAACCAACATATAAAGCGCCAACAGCGCTGAGTAGGGGAACTCACCCCCTGCCCAGAAGGGGCAACTACCCATCCCAAAGTGCCCATAAATAGGCATCTAACCATCTTAACCACCTTCACTTCTCCCAGTTAGAGCCACACCGCAAACACAAGCTGAAAATAATAAACACCCCATAGAATATCGTTATGAATAAAAAAAAATTCTCTTATAAAATAAAAAGGGAAAATAAATACCCCACCCATCCTTTGGTAAATCCTAACTTAGAAATTGAAAATGTCCACCTTAACCACCGCCAGACATAGTTTAAACCAAATTATTATCAATAGAGGGAAAAAAAAGAAAAATAAAGCTTCAACCAGATTTCCTATGTTTCTTTTACAAAACCATAAACACATATCCAAATAACACTATTTATACATATTACAATTGTTCAAATTAGGTTAATTTGTCCACAAAGTCTCTTGCCTTCTCCGACGTGTCAAAGAGATATATGGATCCATCTAAGGTGATCCGGAAGATACCTCAGGGAGTACTGAATCCCAAGCTCCCTCGGTCTTCTCATGACGTAAGATTTTCATTTCTGGATCACTGCTGCTGAGAAGTCCTGAAAGAACATGGTCTTAGAGCCCTCGTAAATTAGGGCCTTTGGATCCTTCCCCTGGACTCTGGAAGCCTCCATGACACTCTCCTTATCCCAGTAATGATGGAACCACACCAGGACAGGAAGAAGACATTGACCCAGACCCGATCTCCGTGCTGCAACCTGGTGATCCCTCTCTATCTTCAATCCTCCCATGCCAGCCTCCAAGTCATGGAATTTCGGCAGCCAATTCTCAACAAATTCCGCAGGCCGCTCAGCTTCCTTACCCTCAGGCAGACCAATGATCCAAATATTTTTTCTCCTGCCCCTGTTTTCAAGATCATCCAATTGGTCACGCAAATTATGGAGTAAAAAGTGAGGTCTGCAGATGCTGGAGATCAGAGCTGAAAATGTGTTGCTGGTTAAAGCACAGCAGGTTAGGCAGCATCCAAGGAACAGGAAATTCGACGTTTCGGGCCAGAGCCTGATGAAGGGCTCTGGCCCGAAACGTCGAATTTCCTGTTCCTTGGATGCTGCCTAACCTGCTGTGCTTTAACCAGTAACACATTTTCAGCTCACACAAATTATGGACCTGCATATCCAAGGCTTGGATCTCAACCTTGGATGAACTGGCATCAACTGCCACCATTGTGACCTTGTGTACCACCTCATCCGTCCTCTCCAGGTCTCCCAGCTGCTGTTCATGCTTCTGCAGCATGAGAACGATTGGAGCCAGTTTCTCTTCAATTTGCTTCCCCAGCATCTCACGAGTCTTTGAGAGCTGGTACACCAAGTCCTGGAGAGTAATCGGCTCCGAGGCTGCTGCAGGCCCAGCCTCAGATGCTCCTCCTCCCTTTTTCAGCATTTCTAGACAGCTGAAAATACAGGTAAGTTAATTTTTAGACATTTCTTGGGACTCCACAATCTTTCCGGAGTCCCAAGAAATCTCAATGAGCTGGGTTGGGCGGGTTAAAGGACCGTCCTGCTCCTGCTGCAATGAGAAGCTCTGCAGTGCGATCTTCTCAGATCGCCGCCATCTTAGGTCCCCCATCATAACTCTTGGCTGAATACACAAGTTTATGAGAAATTAATGTTGGAGATGTAAAGCAATATGTACAATTATTTACTTTGAAGACAATGAATTCAGACAAAGGAATACATGAATGAACTGTATTTCAAGAAGTTGCATTGGCAGAGCGGGGGAGATGGATGTGATCAGAACTGGAGAAGTTTTTTTTAAATCTCTCTTTGCTCCCTCAGAAAGGAGAAAGCCTGGTTACTAAATGAACTATAGACAAATCAGAAGGAAATAAAATGTAAAAGTTTCTTCAATATTGACAGCTGTTGTTCACCCTAATCAACCGTGGTCACAGGTTAACACTTAACACCTCAAGAATACCCAAGAACTTTAAACAGTGTATTCTTTTATTTTCCTTTTGTAATCACACTTTGCTCTTTGTAGCTGTGGTTATGTAAGCACATTTGATGTCCCGTCTTTATTATTTTACTTTGGGATCAGCAAGTATTAAAATTGCACTTTCATTCAATCAAGGAAACTAGTTAACTGCATTTTAATTGGAGTGTCAAATAGCTGTGTGCTACAAAGAAAATAAAATCTTTGTTAGAATCAACCAAGCAAGTTGACAAGAGAAGAAGTGATTCATCCATCCTCACCTGGTCATAACATAGATAATAAACTCCTAAAATCAACCAAACCAAAGAATAGTTGCATTCTTGCCATTTTCTCTTTATAATTAATCTTCTTAGGCATCTACACAACAATGTTTTGGTATTTACACACTTCACAAAGAAGACAATCTCACATGTATGGTTTCCAAGGAAACATTACCATGGGATCAATAAGTGTACTTTTCCTCTGTTTCTCAATTTTAAATAGTAACAAATGATCCTCAATTATGCCTCACCAGCAAATAACTATTGATGAAATGATGTGTTTTCACATAATGTGCCCCACTCTAGCTAGCATGATAAGGTCGCAGGAATATCTCTACTGCGCGCCTCCCTGAGACTACTGCAAATAAAGGTTTTTATCAATAATGCTGGGTTAGCCTGAAACATAGTCAATAAACACTTTTTTGTGTTTAATTATGTTTACAGATCATTCTGGTACAACGTGACAGGTGCATTCCTCTTGTTCTGTAGAAAATCGCACTATGGCAAACTGCTACAGAAAATCACATTGCCGGTCGCTGTACCCATTCAGCAGAAAGTTTGTGTTATCCAAACAGCGTCCACGATTCGTCAATCGTGTTATAGCCAATTCGTGTTGACAAAATGCATGTTATACCAGAACGACCTGTACAAGTATTAGTGGAACCAATAAAGCAAGTTCTTCACAATTACCCCCCCCGTAACTTCCCATTTCCCCTGCCATGCAACTTTCCAAAATTAACATACTGACATAATATTCATCTTGAATTAAAAGAAAGCATAGACTAATTGCTTAGTTTCAGGCTCCTAGGCATAAATCACACCTGCAGCGTGATTTTCTGTAGCAGTTTGCCATAGGGCCAATTTCTACAGAACAAGAGGAATGCAACTGTGACATTATACCAGAATGACCGGTAAACATAATTAAATGTTAAAAAGTTGTTTATTGACTATGTTTCAGGTTAACCCAGCATTGGTAAAAAAATTATTTGCAGTAGTTTCAGGGAGGTGCGTTATGGGGATATTCCTGTTATCCTGTTAGAGTGGGGCACATTATGTATAAATGACCACAAGTTAAAATTGCACAAGCTCTGATACAAAAGTTTCCATTGTACTTCGAGAATGCAGATTATGCTATTATATCGTCATTTTATGTTATACATCTGATGTGATCCTGTTTTGACAATGTGGAATTGGTTGGTAATGAAAAGCAATAGGCAGACAGCAAACCTGGTGGAACAGTTGCAAGGTTCGAGGTGCTATCCTTCAGATAGGACATTCGGATTTCTGTCTGGATTTGAGATGAAGAAGACTGAAAGGGTGGTTTCTCAAACATCGACAAAACTCATTGTTATTTGTAAAAATGGAATGGTACAAAATTAATACCATACTTGCCCATATAAAAGTCACCCCACTTCAAAAGGCATTTCATTAGATTGAGGACTTTGGCATTTTATCTATGCACACTTAATTTTAAACATATATTCTGATGTATCAATACACACTATGAAGATCTGATTTTCATAAAATCCAAGATGAAAATGCGATTACTTATTCATCTTGATCTATAAACGTCTGACTATCTTATTTTTTTTAAAATGGCATTAAGAGACTATCTGCTTCATATGAACTCTTCACACTATGATAACTGTATTAAATTTAACAGATTCCCTCTTACAAATTAATATCTGAAGTTTCTGTGCATGATGCTTCAGTTTATGGAAGGAATGTTTCAGGTATAATCTAGTGGTGAGGAACAGTTTCCATTGTCAGTGTTAGAAACTTCACTGGACAGTACAGAACCAGGTCATTCATTTTCACGAGCCTATGCTGATTGTACTGCAAACCTCCTCCTATTCTATTTATTATTCCCCAGCTTTTCAGGAAACATTACACTATCCTGAAGTGCACTGAAAGATGGTGAGGTCCCCAGTTGTCACAGTGTACTTGTAAAATTGATGTGTGCGTTCATATAAATGTTAATGTTTGGCTACTGACACCATACACTATCCCAACTTGCAACTACATCACTGTACCTTCACTGTTGTTGGGTCAAGATCCCAGAACTTACTCCCTAACACCTCTGTCGGCATTCCTATGCCCCAGGCCTACAGCAGCTCCAGAAGGTAGCTCATCACCGCCATCCTCAAGGGCAATTATGGATGGGCAGCAATACCCAAATCCCATTAACGACTTTTCTAAACAAGTAAATAATAACCATGTCAGGTGTAGCTCAGTTGCTTCTGAGACACAAGACTGTAGTCTCACTCTCAATCTAGAATTAAATTCAAAACCTTATTTTGAAACCTCACTGTGGGACTGCTGTATTGTTGGAGGAGCAATCTATTGGCTGAGTTGTGAAATCAAGTCTGCCCTCTCTGTGGACAGAAATGATCTCATGGCTCTCCCTCAAAATAGATTGGGGGAAATTATATCTAGTGTCCTAACCTATAATTATCCCTCAATCAACATCATAAATAACAAATTAGCAGTCCTTTTAACTTGGCTGTCTGTAGAAGCACCCTGTGAATAAATTCACTACAATATTGCCCACATTAGAAAATGCTGGAATTGGTTGTAAAGCATTTTATGATGTTATGAGAGATATGATAGATATGCTAATTTCATAGAATAACTAAAAAGTTAAAACCAAATATGCATCCCAATTTAGAATAGATTTAGGTTTATTGTCAGCATAAAATGAACAGGTATATACATGGAAAATAGTGCAATTGCATGACATAAGAGAAATAAAATATACAAATACCACTATAAACATTGAAAGAAAGTTAAATTAGTGTCTTTATGAAGTAGGTCTTCCAGGAACTGCCGGAGGGGGACGCCTAAACAGAAAATAGGAGAAAAAAAGATGGTGGTGAGTTGCAAATGATACAAACAGACTAAACAAACAGTAAAAAGACTGGAGTGATAGGATTAGCTAGTACTAGCATAACAGGACAGCTATAAATGAAATGTGTGTGTCCCCATTTACAGACACTAATCAAGGAAAGACCACAGGTTTAAGAAAGGACATCGCATCCCTGGTTTATAAAACATCTGATGCTTCATTTGTTCTTTCATAAAATTTAAATGATAACTATTCCAACAAAAAAAAATGCATGAGAAACTACAATTAATGGAGTCCAATAATTACTAGCTTCCAGAGTTGGTGAGACTAAAACTTGGTATGGTTTGACAAATATTCAGAGAGAAACATAGTTACAGTTTCAACTTGCCGACCTTTTGTTAGATCCAGAAAAAACCCCAAGGTTCCTCACTTTACAGGATAAGCAAAGGCAGAGTCAGGAAAAATGAGAACTCCAGTTCTGGGAGTGGGCGGGGCAGAGGTGAAAAGGCCCAAGAGAAGGAGGGCTTGTAATAGGACGGAATGCAGGAGTGATTTAAGGGAATAACATGTGGGCAAAATGGATCAAATGAGGTAATAAAAGATGGACTCAGAAACAAAGAGGTCACACACAAGCAACATTCCCTTTATGATGTAGGCCAAGAATGAAGGCAGCAAAGGGTGGATCAAGCTGGTCATGCACAACAAACAGGTTCGAGGGAACACTGGTCCACTTGAGAGATAAATGGTTACAATAACAGAACAAAAGAGGAGGGAATGGAAGAAAGTAACAAAGAGGTGAATCTCTCTGGGATTATGATGGAATACTGTGTTCCATTAGGGGATCCATTCCCTCAACCTCCACGACGCCCAACAGTTTCAGTGCAGCCATCTGCCATGAGCAACCATCTGAGAAATCAGTTGTGGTGATCTCAGGTACATGAACTCAATCATTGAACGCAATGTTCCCAAGCAAAAGATGAGGTTTGTTCCATTAGTTTGTGTTGAATATCACTGGTACAGTGCAGGAGGCAGAGGAAGACAAAGATCAAAATTGGAAGTGTGATAGAGAATTTAGGTGGCCAGTGACCGGAAGCTCAGGGTCTGTAGACTCCAAGGTATCACAAGCAACAACACGGTATAGAAAAAGAAGTATGAGGGAACTGCTGTTTTAACTGGAAGGAGTTCTCGGACACTGGCTGCCAGAAAGGAGGGTGTTAAAAAGGCTGGTACTGCAACCCCTATGATTTCATAAGAAGGTATTGGAGAAAGGGGAGTAATTGTTGGATTGGACAAGAATGGACCAGAATTTCCAAGAGGGAACAATCTCTTTTACAATGCCAAAAGAGACAGATGTTCAGTAGTGGTCACACATTGAAAGTCAGAGAGACTTTAGAGGATGCGTGTGGAGCTAGTTGTGGTTGGGGAGAGGGAGTGACAGGGTATGATGGGAATTGGGAAGAGGGAGTGACAGGGCTTGGTGGGGATTAGGAAGAGGGAGTGACAGGCTGTGATGGGAATTGGGAAGAGGGAGTGACAGGGTGTGGTGGGGGTTGGGAAGAGAGAGTGACAGGGTGTGATGGGGTTGGGAAGAGGGAGTAACAGGGTGTGATGGGAATTGGGAAAAGGGAGTGACAGGGCTTGGTGGGGATTGGGAAGAGGGAGTGACGGGGTGCAGTAGGGATTGGGAAGAGGGAGTGAGAAGGTTTGATGGAAATTGGTAAGAGGGAGTGACAGAGTGTGGTGGGGGTTAGGAAGGTGTGACAGGGTGTGGTGGGGGGTAGGAAGAGGGAGTTCCGGGGTGTGGTGGGGATTGGGAAGAGAGAGTGCCGGGGTGTGGTAGGAATTGGGAAGAGGAGTGACAGGGTGTGGTGGAGGTTGGGAAGAGGGAGTGACAGGGTGTGGTCAGGGTTGGGAGTAGAGCAATAAGGAGAAATCTATAAGGGATATAAATCTATAAGTGTGCAAACAGGCTTAAAGAATCCTAATGACAAGGAATCTTTAATTAAGGAAAGAAGACCGAGTGGAAGTTCAGAGGTTGGATCACCAGAATAAATGCTACAAAGAAGGAAACATTGTGAGAATGAAATAGAATCCTCACAGGAAGCAGGTGGGAGATATACAGTTAAAGATAGCTGCATTGAAGAGCTTAGCGGCCAATATCCCAAGAAACAGAGATAGAAAATTTGTCGGATGAATGCATTAGAGATTGATCATGTAAAAATGATTAGAGGTAGAAAATGAATGCAACAATGAAATTTTCCAATTTAGGGCAAGAGCAGGATCTGGCACAGAGTCAACGTACTCTCTTCCCTTGGCTACATGTGTGTGAACAATGAATTAAGAGCAGGAATAGGCCATTCAGCTTCTCAAGCCTGCTCTGGCATTCTATAAGATCATAAATGTCCTGATTGTAACCTCAAATCTGCATTCCTGCCTACACCTGATAACCATTTACCCCCTTGCTCAATATGAATCCATCCACCATATTTACAAGAAAAGAATTCCAAAGATTTGCGACCCTCTGAGACAAAACATTTGTTCTGAATGCTGGTTTAAATGGATGACCTCTGACTTTTAAATAGGACCCACTATTCTAAGATGTCCCCCATGTACCCTGTTAAAATCCCTCAGGATGTTATATATTTTAATTAAATTTTCTAAATTTTCTATCATTTTCTAAATGATATACTAAACACCAGTGATAAACCCTTAGCCTGTCCAATCTTTCCTCAGAAGACAGGCCCCTTCCATTCCAGGTATGAGTCTAGTAAACCTCTGAACTGCTTTCAACACCTTTACGTCCTTTCTTAAATAAAGTGGCCTCTGTATTCAAATATACACCATTATGTTTCTAACTTCTTCTGGTTTCTGAAGAGCGACAATCAATCTGAAACATTAATGGCTTGTCTGTCCATGGATTTTGTCAGACCTAGTTCATATTTTCAATATTTTCTGCTGTGTATTTTTCCTAAAATACAATACAATACATTAGATTAGTAGATTATAAAATGGCTAATTGATATTTGTATAAACAATCTAGCAGAGAGATTACAGTAGCCTACTAGCATCAATGTTTTGCTATTCATTGGAGAAATACACCTAAATAAAAGCCTAAAAGTTTAGCATGCTTGTACAAAAGAACAAGCAATGTAGTTTAATACATGTTATAACAACTTACTCGTTTCAAACAAATATCAATGATCAATGCTTACTGTCAAAGTGAATTCTTAATAGCAACATCAACATCTGTGCTAATATTTTGCAAACAAAATGCTAGAAGGCAGTTACATCATGCTGTTACCATGAAAATGCAATCCAAATATACACATAACAAGGAAACATATAAACAATTGCCGATGATGTATACACTTTAATTGAGTGCAAGGTATTTGATCCCATGACACAACCACCATTCTTACTATTAGAGTCTTGTGAATGTTGTGCTAGACTTAAGAGCAGCTGACATCTTCATTTAAATCTACAAAAACGCTGATATTGCAAGCATTTTTTTTTCGATTCAGGGTATTCCGATGATCTTAGTGTCAGGGAAGTATTCACGATTGCTACGCTGCATGGGGGTCAGGACTTCAGACAAACCACGGAGCTAAATGACCCAGGGGTTTAGGCTAACAGATATAGCGGTAACTGTAGCTCAAACTTCCTAACTAAAATCTCAAAGCCCCATAATTGAGGAGAAAATGTCAACTTAGAAATTGTAGTCGTGAATAATAAAAGGGTTAGATCCCAGCTTCATATTAGACTGAGTGAAGGCTGCAATTTATCTGATCATAAAATATTTTGGTATCGATCAATAGTCACAAGTAAGGCTTGGCTGCATTATCTATCAATTAAACACTAATGGTGGAAGGCACAATTGTTCCAAATAAGCCAGTCCTTTCAATTAAATGGAAATGAGCAAATATACGGAGTAGAAATAAAAGATAAAGCTAGTGAAGAAAAAGAAATAGCTCTGCACTGAAAATTAATAAAATGTTTTTTAAAAGATTCTCTTCATTTGAATGTCAATACTCTGCAGATGTTACAGAGATTAGAATTCCTCCTAACTGCAGACATGGACATCTGAGGATGGGCAATAGCTATCCACATACCCTTCCCATTCTGAACAAATTAAAAAATAATCAAACTGACAAGGTAAATCAAGCAAATTTGGAACCCAAAATAACCAACACAGGTTTTCAGATTTTGTGGATTTTGTTGTGCATATTCTTTATTGAATTAAGATTCTCCGCAAACTTATTGCGCAAAATAAACAACTGGCATGTGACAAGCTATGTTAAAAGAATACTAAAAACAACTGTGGCAAATTAAATTTGAGTAGAGGAAATGATTTTAAGACAAGCCATTTAGGCACTTTTTTTGCTTTTTGTTACTTTAATGTAACAAGCTTTTCACTTCTAGGAGCTTTTCATTTTATCAAAAGACAGAAAAAAAACAAGTTGCAAATCAAAGCTTTGTCTTATTAACGGAGTCAGGGTTGCCAAATAATCATAGTAGGCTGGGTGAGTGAAGAGGGAGGCCTTCAGCCACAAGAGCAAAAGGAGAATGGGAAATGATATTAAATGTCTGAGTTTACACCCCTCTCTCTCTCCCTTCCCCCTCTCGCAAGCTTGAATGGAATGTAAGGGGCCTCCTGCCACAGCATCTGCATGATTTCTAAACCAAGCAAAGTAATGTACTTTTATGTTTTATGCTTAAGCAGTTTCTGCTGTTTTACAGCCCAAAAAAAACTATACAAAAATCCCCACTTTCCAAATTTAAGCAACTTAAGATGTCAACAGAACACCTTTTGATTTATTTATTCTAAATGTGTTTCTGTACAAGTCATTTTTGTCAATTTCAGCAGACGTTAAGTCAGGCATGTTTGACCAAGCAGAATGTCAAATAGATGAATACAAACATAATTGGCCTGACAGGTCCCACAGTGATCCTTGGTGTCTGGATTATACTTGACTGCATGAGCTGCAGATGTTCTTCTCTTGATGGACTTTAACGCACCAAGGGTCATTTCTTCCTCACTTTAATGGGGCACATCATTCTTCGGATTAACTTCAAAGTGCAATAATGGCTCTTCCAGGAATTCAATTTTGGAGGAAATGGACATGCATTGCCTATGTTGTCAATTATTTTTAATACAACTTCATACATTTGAGCTAACTGCCCTCTCTGGCCTATATCTTTTCTTTATATTAGTTTTGTTCCAGAACCTAGAAATTCTTGACGGCAGGAATACAAGACAGTCTTTTAAGGACAAAGGCTGCTTAAAACCACACACACAGTATCAAAATGAACGTGAACTGCACTACCGAAATATCTTGGCAGCCTAAGATTACATGCCTGCCACAAGCTTACTCCAGATACGGTCAGGCAGACGGAATAACTGAAACGTTACTCAGCGTTTGAACTGTGCAAGTGGGATGTATAGGGAAAACTACAGGGGGAGCCCTTTCTATAATGACAATTCGCAAACATGAGGTATCAGTGAAATGACTTTCTGCTGCTGCTGCTAAATCTATTACTTTCAATACTTGCTTTAACACATTCTCAAACTGCAAGGAGTAGTAGCCGTATTCTATGAAACGGCATATCTAACAGGTCGATCTTGACATGTGCATGAATACAGTGCTAGGCAACTTCTGACTTTAATAATTCATTCATATATGCACGCAATAATTTGACCGCAACATTGTGTTTATCCAAGAATTCTGGTTGTTATTTCAACCTTTTTTATTAAAGTTGATTCATGTCTAATATTCATAAAAAATATTTTCATATCTGTTCTGATGAATAGACTTTGTACTTAGAATAACAAACAACATTTGAAATTCAAGGCATAATAAAATAAAACCAATACATATTTCACCTTTACCACACACCATTCCCCAAGAAGGTGAATGTGTAATTTACTCCAGGCCTTTTACAATCGTACAAGTGGAACTGAAAGGGAAAATTATCTATGATTCCCCAGCTTTGTTTTCATGACAGTTAAGAACCATCTATTTCCTGCTGAGCACATTTCTTGATAATCTGCTGAACCTGAAAAACTAGACAACTAGGGAACTGGAAGTCAGGCTCATGGTCATTCAGGAAGCAATTATGAGACAACACATCTGACACACTAGAATCTACAATATCCCAGGATCAGTCTCTAACTATACTTCAAACAGTTCCAGGATTTACCTCTATTGTTCCACCTAAAAATGAGTTCCACATATTAACTACTCTTTGTGTAATATTAATTTTGCATTTCACCATATGACTGTCTGTAACTTTTAATTCATGGTCGAGTGTAAATAGTACTTTAGGTTCACCATATCTGTAGTATCTTAAATGCCTCTAAGACATTTTAAAAACTTTTTGTTTGAGTGTATAAGGCTCAAGTTTATCCAGTCTTTGATTATAATCTAGATCTCTATAGCTAATGGCTCCTCTTCAAGCTCTCGGAGGGCTGGAATATATCATTTCTGAATCAGTAACCAGCATTGATTAAGTACTCGACTCATCTTCTAACCAAGCCATTAAATGATACTGTTTAAGAAAGATTCAGTCTTTGTATGTTCTATTCTTTTGTCTACATAGTTCAAGGTTCTATTCGCTTATCAACTGCTGCCCTGAAATGATTGGGCACATCAGGAGTAATAATGAATGAAGTTTCACACAACTAAGTGTCAGGGAGTTGATATTGACATAGGAAATTTCAATACTGTTTTTGTACATATTTACATCTTCTGTCTAACTCATTCAGTCATTTCTATTATGCCTTCTGGGAATCGGGCTTTCTGCCTCGTTTGGTATTTTGTGATCACTAGTTCCACAGTAACACTGACTCTTTTCAACTCTTCTGATCTCATGCACGCAGAAAGGTCATCACAGCATCAAAATATTCTGAAATAGCTTTTGCCACTACTGTGTTTATGATCAGACTTATTCAATTCAGAGCATAAAGGGTATTTGTATGATGGAAAAGGTCATGGACGGAACGCCTCCCCACATTGATGAGGTTTCAGGCCTTACATAAACAAAGCGACATCTACTATCTTGTATGGCAATTTTATGAATGTGCTGAAAACTTGTTCCTGCAACTCTCAGTTTTAAAACCTGATATTGTTTTAATCTTCTTGGCTTCACAACGCAATGAAGGTGGCCAATACCGGACTAATGGGCTAGGATCAGCACAGTGTTCATCAGCTCCCAAAGCCAGTTTATCCAGAGGATAGTGTGAGGCATCCTGTCTGCCAACTGTGTGAAGCTTGCAAGGCCACAAACTGATCGGTATGTGTTGCTTTATAGACTTTATAACTGATGAAACCGCCATGTTGTTAAATTATTTGTAAGTATTTCCAGATATCTGTCACTTGGTATTAAATGCAAAGACCAGTTAAGTCTGTTAGGCTTTGATCTTCCAGCCACATCTTTTGCCTTTGAATGGGATAACCGCTTCTCTAAAAGCATCAAGTCATCATTTCTTTGTTTCTCATAGTTTTGCCCAACGTGTCATAAACTCAGAGAATCGAACAAGATGTACAAGTCTTTCTGATACCATAAACAAGCTCGCCAAGATATACTCCTCCAAGAGCCTTTCCACTGTGAGGAAGCTGGTCATTCACTTTTGCCTCGTAATGACCAGTGGACAATTTAAGAGCTCGGATAAAATAGGTAATATTGTTTCACTCTTTAAAATTTGGAATAAGATTTGACCGAATAAAGTGGTGGTCCCCAAATTTCCTATCTATCCCCAAGTTTGCATTTAGCAGGCTCACTGCACATCCATCTCTCTGTTAGCTTGAGGGTACAGTGATGCCCCTCTTCGGGGCCTCAAATTCTCATTGTTTCCTCCCTAGCTTCATGCTGTCTGCATTCCTCTTTATATAATGTTTCCTGTTTGCATTTCTCAAGCTCTGATTGAGACTCCCTCTCCTTGGCTCTCTTTTTAACTGAGAATCTTACTAATTCAACCTATTACTTCTTTTAATTTAGAACTTGCAAAAATGTCATGGTTTTAAAAATTTAGTCCCCTTCAGAAACTTCCGAATCACATTCAATACTGGTGCAGCTCAGGATCACAGGTAAATGCCATCAATTGTGACTAATTTGTGTCTGTTATGAAGTTTGATTTCAGTGGTCTCATAAATAAGATTTCATTTCTGTTAGATGCTGGAGCTGACTTACATGTTTACTTAAACAATATCCACTTACACAATAGTAATGGAGTTTAACAACAGAGTCCCCTTCTGATCTGAATGGAATATCATGCGCCCCACCAACTTTTCAATGGAAAACAGAGAAAATACCTGGTAAGGCAAGGCAAGATATGAATCACTGAATAGCTTTATTTTACAGCAAGTGAGTAGAAAGGAAATAGGTGTGATTGGACCTACTTAATACAATCAGTACACTTGTCTTCACAAAATAATAAAAAAAATGATTTTTCCACATCAGTGGATCATTCAGCTTCGCAGAGTGATTTCTAACTGCTATCCTGTTTCCTCACCTTTTGAGCATAATGAACGCTTGTCGTCATGGCATTAAAACCTGAATGTTGATGTCTTTTATGTTTCCCTGTATTTGCGATCCAAGAGGAGAGCATACTCCAAACTGCTTAATTAGAACACCCAAGACCGAGGAACATCACAACATGATGGGAGTGTGAGGTATCGATTGCAACAACGTGGGAACAAATTACTTATTATTTACAATCTCTGGGGAAATAACTTCAGGATCTTATTTGCATTTATCATTTTCCACCTTAGCCCGTCTTTTAAAAATAAAAACATTTAAGAATGCAATTTGCATAAAAATAATAGCAACAAAATCCAAACATCTGACTGGAAGATTGCTCCAAAACAAAACATAAAATGTTATAAGCTCTGGCAGTCTCCTTTATGTGCATCGTATTATGCTTGTGCAAAGGTCTAATTTTTTACATTTTTTTTGGCAAAACAAAAGGGATTGGCTTATAGTTGAGATCAATTATTCCTCAAACATATATGGCCTAATAAAAATGCAATAGGCATTCAAATTGTTGCTCTTGTCTCAGTGATCGGAACTGGACATTGCAGACAAGGAAGTTTATCCAGAATACTGCACATTCTTAGCTTGACTATCTTCAACCTTTACTCTTCCATTCTGATTGTACAATTAAACATTCTATTTGCCTTGTTGATTACTGGTCTTTAGTGACTTATTAAGCATTATTAAATCTGCAAATATCAAACATTATCACTCTTGATTATTTGATGAAATTAATTTTGTCAACCAGCTTTTCTCCTATACTTGGCGATATTTAATCTCATCCACCACTGACCTGACCACATTTTTTTTTTGAAGCACTGTGAGATTCTCACTTTGCTTGTAGAGATTCAACTGCCCCTCCTTGTTTGGAACTACCTGAAAACTTAGAAAGATATTTTTAAATTTGCACAAAATTATGTGTGGTGACATCTGTGGGAGGTAAAAGAGAAGACAGCATGACGTTGAAAACTTGTACTGTCTAATGCTGGTCTAGTTACAAGTAACAGAATGACTATATTTGTACCAGATTATAAACATTTTTTTGAAAAAAGTCACATTTTTAACATAAAGGATTTATGTCTTTCATTTCTTTCACAGGCTGTGCTTTATAACCTGCAAAGATATCGATATTTCTAAGCCCTTTAATTGCTAAGATGGAACTCCTCTATTACGTTATGCAGTTTTGCTCATTATATAAGCGTCTTGCTGCCACTAAATAAAAAGGGATCGGGGCATCAATCACTAAAAAGACAGATAATCAGCAAAGACAGTCCAGACTGGAATGTCTATGAAAAACATATGGATAGCACAATGACAGAAGTACATAAAGTACTTCTTTCCACACTGAATGTGCCATTAAAACCTGTATAGACTTAAAATGGCTTGGATTTAAATCCTTATATTTTGTGCAAATTAAAACTGCACTTCCAGGATACAACTGATTGTGAAACTTGAATGTTTAACTTACCCGGCTGATTTATACCCAACGAAAGCACTACTGAATAAGTCTAGTGTTCTATTTCCTTGTTTATATGAAGAGACAAGCAAATTTGAGTTAATAACTTGGCAAGAGCAAAATCTCTAAAATGGCACAAATCTCAACTGAAGCCTGGTTGGGAAGGATACACCCACACAAAGCAAAAGCAGGAGGAAAGGCATAAATCATGAAAGCTAATCAAAAACAAAATTCAAATCAAACCAAGGCTCTGCTCACCATTGTCTGTTCAGAAATTCTGAAATCTGCAATAGTAAATGAGCCACAAACAGAGGGTTACTGGAGTAAACCCTGGGTTGAAATCCATAATGAAGTAAATATTGGTTTATATGAAAATCCAACTGCTTATTTGAAATTGTGTGTTATCTTTTTGTCACAGTTAATTGCAAACATACAACAATGATATGCAAATTGAAAGTATTGGTGATACAATCTTAAAACATTTACTCGAGTTGGTCTTGTGAGCATGTGTAGTGTATGCACTGACTTTCATGGTCTGATCTCTAATTGAGCAAGTGGCTCACTTTAATACAGTTGCCCAAATATTTAATTTACTTGCTTGGAAAGTATAAATCATGGAAACATAGTTATATGGTTTCATAAAGCTTTTACTTTGAAGGTTAACACACTTCTTCACTAGTTTAATTTACATTAATAAGATGACAAGATAGATAGAATACAAATAGAAAGCTATTTCTTCATTCATTTCAGATTGCCACTACCCAAGTTGAGAACATTGCTACTTAGATTAGATTAGATTAGACTTACAGTGTGGAAACAGGCCCTTCGGCCCAACAAGTCCACACCGACCCGCCGAAGCGCAACCCACCCATACCCCTACATTTACCCCTTACCTAACACTACGGGCAATTTAGCTTAGCCAATTCACCTGACCCGCACATCTTGTGACTGTGGGAGGAAACCGGAGCACCTGGAGGAAACCCACGCAGACACGGGGAGAACGTGCAAACTCCACACAGTCAGTCGCCTGAGGCGGGAATTGAACCCGGGTCTACAGGCGCTGTGAGGCAGCAGTGCTAACCATTGTGCCACCGTGCCGCCCACAAAAGTGTTGAGAAAATGGTGATGTACCATCCCCTTGAATCTCCGCAGACAACATGTTGATGTTCCCACAATGCTTTCGCCTGAGGAGCAAAATATTTCCATCTCAGGTTGGTGAATGAGGTGGAGCAGCATTTTAGGTGGTGGTGTCCCTATGCACCTTCTCCCTCTGGCATTCTAGGCAATGAAGGTTGTAGGTTTGAGCAGTGCTCCCACGGAACCTTTGTGACTTTCCCTGATGCACTCTGTAGATGGCTCATACTGTACCAACTGTAGCTAATAGTGGGGGAAGTGGATATGTAGACTAGTAGAGAATTATCAATTGAATAGACAGCTTTATCCTAAATTGCCTCTTCAGTGTTGGTGTAGAAGGCTCTTATAAACAGGCAAGGTGGAGTAGAAATTCTACAGGCTGAGAAAAATATAAAGAACAAGAAAGGGATATAAACTTTAGGTGCTAAGTTAATGGCCAGGAAATGACAACAAAGCTGCTGCCTATATGCTTGGAATCCTATTATGTCCCTGGGTTAGTTCTTGTGGGTGGAGGCATTAAATTCTCAAGTCACTAGGTAGGTGGTGGCTACAGCTCCCAAAAAGTGAAAGAAATAGAGCTGGTTTGCTGTTTCTGGACCTTCATCGCAATGAAGATAGGCATCTAAGGACATAATCAGTTACTGGGCAGTGCTGCCAAAGTAAAATTTTGAAGGCTTCTGTGATGCTCTTAAAAGTGAAATTCCAACATTGACTCAATCACCAAGTTCTCAAATGAGCTGTAGACCAATCACCTCTAAATGTGATTTCCTTTAGTTTTAAAATATTGTCAAGTCAAATGACCATAGTTCCATGATTCATACTTTCCAACCATGTGAATTAAATATTTGGGCAACTGAATTGAAGTTAAGTACTTGCTCTGTAAATGATTAATTTAAGAAAATCAGAGTGGAACCATACACACATTACACAGAGAGGAACCTGAGCAACATTTTCAGTGTGTAAATGTGCCAGTGTTAGTTGTGTGACTGCAACTGGCTATGACAAAAACGATCACAGACATTGAAATAAGCATTCTGAATTTAAATTTAAAGCAATTTTTATCCTTGCAAATACAAACACCAAATTTAATTAAACAAAATAAATCCTATAGCGTGTACTGCAGGATGGTATATCACAACCTGCAAGAGTGATAGAATGAACCTTGTGCTTCACTACATCAGATAGAGATGAATGAACCTGATTCTTTACATAGCTGATAATTCAACTAATGATGGGCAGCACAATCTTTTGCCATGATAATTTTTGAAGATACTTGTAAGCATTTATCAATTATTATTCATTCTGGGATATTGTTGGCAAAGCCAAAATTACTGTACATCCCTATTATTTGAAGAATTTTTCTTGCCCTTCCAAAGCAGTTTGAATTTAAGATTATAGATAAAAATATAAGAACTAAGGGCAGGAGTAGGCTATACTGCACCTCGTTCAGGTTCCACCCTTCAAATAAGATCATGGCTGATCTGATTGTGACCCAGCTTCACTTGCCTGGTCTGCCCCTATTGCCCTACACCAACTCCCAGGTCAAAAATCGGCCTTAATTCAGTCTGAATATATTCAATGGCTCAGTGTCCACTGCTCTCTGGGCTACAAAATACCAAAGATGAACGATCCTATGAGAGAAGGAATGCTCATCTCTATCTTGTATGTGAGATCACTTACGCTGAAACTGTGCCCCCCTACCCCCGTAGTTCTGCATTCCCCCACAAGAGGAAACAGCCTCCCAGCATCTATCCTGTCAAGTCCTGTCAGGATCTTATATATTTCAGTGAGATCACAACTCAGTCCTTTAAACTTCAAGGAGTTTGGCTTGACCTGCTCAACCTTTATCATAAAACAAATCCTATGGCTAAAACACAACATTCTGGAAACAAATGCTTTGGAAGAATTTTCCCTCAGCTGATTTTACCCAATTTCTTTTACCTAGCTTCAAGAAAGGAAAATCAGAGCACCTATAAACAGATAAAGTTTCATCCAATATTTTTAAGTATTTTGTTGTAGAATTATCATAAAGAATGATTTTGTGGATTATTTTAAGTTTATAAAATTAAGAACCAAAGAGTCTAAACTTCACTGTTTTTTACTTCTTATACAATCACTTAATGACCAAGTATGAAGTCCAAGACATACACGTACATTTCAAATTGGAAGTACAAAGGTTGAGTGCTTAATAATTGGATTTGCACACATGTGCCTAACCACTGCCAGAACACAGCACAGTGAGCTGATGATCATAGAAACCTAGAGTGTAGAAGCAGGCCATTCAAGACCAACCCTTCAAAGAGCATCCCATCCAGATCTAACCTATCCCCGTAGCCCTGCATTTCCCATGGTTAATGCACCTAACTTGCACATCCCTGGACACTATGGGCAGTGTGGCATGGCCAACCTGAACGACTTTGGCTTGTGGGAGGAAACCAGAGCAACCAGAGGAAACCCACTAACGGAGAACATGCAAACTCTACACAGAGAGTTGCCCAAGGGTGGAATCGAACCCAGGTCCCTGGTGCTGTGAGGCAGCAGTGCTATCCACTGAGCCACCGTGCCGTCCCATTAATTATGATGTTAATCAATCTGAAATGCTGATCTGAAGTTGGTACTGCCACTTCTAAACATTAAACTCCAAGAAATGTTGTGCCTTAACCAGAATAGACACACAATGTTAAAAGGATTTTTCTTCTTCATTCGTGGGACATGAGAATTTATTGACTAGCCCTACTTTCCCTTGAGAAGGTGGTGATGAACAATGCACTTGAACCATTGCAGTCCTTGTATTGCAGATACACCCACAGTGCTGTCTGGGGAAGAAACTTTCAATACTTTTACCCAGTGACAATGCAAAAATGGCAATGATCTTCCAAACCAGCAGGATGTGTCACTTGGAGCTGAACTTGCAGGTATTAGTGCTCCCACATACCTGCTGTCCATGTTCTCCTAGACAGTAGACTGTCACATGTCAAGAAGGTACTGTGTAAGCAACTTTGGCAAGATGCTGCAGAGCAGCTTAAGAATGGTACACACTGCTCACACTGAGTGCCAGTGGAGTTTATCAAACTGCCTGCTTTGTATGTGACTGAGTACGTTGCAATCATCAGCAAACATCCCCACTTCTGACCTTATGATGGTCATTTGGAAAGTAGCAGAAAACTGTAGGCCTAGTACACTATCCTAAACAACTCTTTAACAATGTCTGATAAAATTGGCCACCAGTGAGGTTGAACATCTTCCTTTGCGCGAAATATGATGCAAGCTAACCAAAAGTTTTCCCTATGATTTCCATTTGTTTCAGTTTTCTGATGACCCTTTGAAGATACACTTGCTCAAATACAGCTTTGACGTTAAGAGAGTTCACTCTTATTTCACCTTTGGAAGCCAACTCTTTGGTCCATGTTTGTACCAAGGCTATAATGAGGAACTCCCAGTTCAGAGGAAGGGTTGCTGGATACAAAACATTAATTCTGATTTCTCTGCACAGATGCTGCCAAACCTGCTGAACTTTTCCAGAAATTTCTGGTTTTATTTCTAATTTTCAGTAGTTTCTGGTTTTTATTTCATCTTTAGCTTACTACCCCATCTCTTCAAGGCATGCCCACTTTGAAGAAGTTGTGCTCCTCTCTCTGACAGGATTTCTGTTCCAATTATTTTGTCTTGGACCACAGTCATTAATTTTCACTGATGCTTCTGGTGTTTAACAAGCTATTTGCTAAAACTCATTTCCACAGCCACATCGTATTCCTCAGTAACTGTCTCCAGCTCAAACTCACCCCACATGGATTTCAACTCACGTTTCATCCTTCATGTTTTGAATTCACCCAGGATCATAGGCATCTCTGTGATGTTCAACGTTCCACAGACAGCTGTTCTCCCAGCATCTTGAGATCCACAATGAGTGCCATAAGTTGTTATATGCACACTCTTCATGTCTCTCTGCAACAGCACCTCTTCATGCCAGCTCAGAGTTGCACTGGTCCCCAATTCCATTTCAACCTTCAGCTCATTCGACCAATTCTGAGGAAGGGTCACTGGACCCAAAATGTTAACTCTGATTTCTCTCCACAGATACTGCTAGACTTGAGTCTTTCCAGCAATTTCTGGTTTTGGTGGAATTAGATTTGTTTTGCTTTTTGCGAACAGGATATAGCTCACATCATCAGTCCTATTTAAAGGGATTAAAGCTTTCAGTTCAATTACTAGATGATTCCTTCTGGCTACTGGAGCAACCATATATCACTGGAAATTTCTGAGATGTGGCTAAACTTCTGCATTGTTTGCAACGAGTGGTCTGGTTGGGGCTGAAATAGATCTTTGGTCATTTGAAATCTTGTGTTGAAATGAATTGTGGGGCTTCCTCTAGGAAGTAAACAACCAGAGAGAATAACGAGATGGCCATGTGAGACAGGACAAATAGTTGAGATGCTCAAAGGGGCAATGGTCCAAACTGTTGACTTTTGCACTGTAAAAATTTTGGTGATTCTGTGATACTGAGCGTACTCAAGAATCAATTAATTGTGAGGGCTAATGCTTGATTTGTTTTCACTTCGCTGAAAGATGTCACGGCTGAAATTTTTCAATTGCTGTGATCAGAATTACAATGTTAAACCTGGGAAAGTACAGCCTGTGACTCAAGTAAACAAATCTGGAGCAGCATTAGGCCATTCAGCCCCTCGAGCCTGCTTTGCCAATCCACAGAGAAAGATTTATTGATCTCCGCCTAAAATTATTCAATGACCCTCCCTCCAGTGCTTTCTGGGGAAGACAGCCTCACAAACTCTTGACTCTCTGGGAGAAAGAAAATCCTCATTTGCATCTTAAAAGGCAGGCCCCTTTATTTGTAACCTGTTAGCCCTCGTTCTAGTCTCTACCACAAGCAGAAACATTCCTCAGGTTCTTGTATGTCATAGTAAAATGATGTTTCATTTGTATAAACCCCATTAAACATAGGCCCTGTGGCTTGCACTACACTGCTGAATAACAGCAGTTACCAAAGCTTGCTACGCCCACAGAAGCATTTTTATCTCATTCCCTCTCTCCTGAGTAAAGCAGAAGGCCCAATGGCTAGATTTTGCTTGGATTGAAAGCGTCCTCCCAGTACAAGGTGCCTTTGATTATGCATGCATCATGTATGCACAGGAGAAAGTGAGGACTGCAGATGCTGGAGATCAGAGCTGAACATGTGTTGCTGGAAAAGCACAGCAGGTCAGGCAGCATTCAAAGAGCAGGAGAATCGCCGTTTTGGGCATGAGCCCTTCTTCAGGAAAGAAGGGCTCATGCCCAAAATGTCGATTCTCCTGCTCTTTGGATGCTGCCTGACCTGCTGCGCTTTTCCAGCAACACATTTTCAGCTCATGTATGCACACCCAGTTTCATAAACTGAAGGGGAGTTCACTCCCTCACTGTCCAGCTGGCGTGTGACAATAGTCAGCGTACCATGCTGGCCAAAGTCTGTTAACCCAGTCACAATTCCTTCAATCTCCAGTAGTTCTTTGTGCCTCCATATTAGCCAAAGGTCGTATACTGATCAACAAGCATTATCAACTCATCGTCTAGCTCATGTCTGTGGTTCAAAGCCCAGAAAGCTGTGCACAACAGGAATGTGACAAATCATGAGATCAATATCCTCAACCAATGCTTCCTTTTTTTTCCACTCTGGAGGAATTCTGCAGTCTTCAGCTGTGTAATGGTATGTTCCATGCTGCATAATCTGGCTTCACGAGGAGGCAGTCCATGCTGTTACAAATTGGTAATAAGGTGAGAAGCAGGAGAGGAGGAAGAAGTGCAATATGAAGACCACGAACAGAAGCAATAAAGTATATAGGTCTTTTCTGCTTGGTTGTTACACGATAAAATTATTCATCAACGGTACTCGTAACCATTCACCAATAGTCCTACATTCCTTACCTTTCCTCTATCAATGACCATCTCATTGTGCTCTTTTCTGACATAAAACAAGTAAAAACAAACACCAGAAATATATATTCCCAACAAGTATTATCAGTTCGCTCATTGCATAAACTGTACAAAATTTCCCTTGTGTACTCCCTTCATACTTTTACATACTCTCAAATCCAAAACAGTGGCTCCCATTGGCTGTAATACGGACGCTGGAAGGCTGCTGACCTTCAGGTGAGACCACAGACTGTCTTTGAGGTCAACATTGAACAGCTTTAGACATGGTGCACTAGGTTTCAGACTGTATTCTCTCTGAAATCTGGGACAACTGGCTGACTCAAGCTCAAGGGTATGGGAAGAATGGGAATGCTGTCATCTTGAAAGAGAACAGCAGGCCTGTGTTTTTTTTTGGAGCTCTCCTGAGGTAGCTCTTCTGCAATCCTACTCCTACACAAAGAATTTCAATCCTTTTTGAAAATTGATAAACACCCCGAATGATGGTATCAAGGGCTATGATGGGAGCAATCTGATCTTTCACTGCAGCACACAAACTTTTGGTGAAAACGTTTTTGTGTTGTAGTGGGAACTCTGCTATCGGTCTTCAGGTATGGTATCATCCACAGATGTTCTATGTCGAAAAGGAAGGGTCAGGCCTGACAGTGCCTCATGCCACAGAGGAGCTGGGCTTCTCCATGGTCCAGTCCTCATCTGACTGCTCTTCAGCACATCTGCTATATGACCTAACCCTCCAGTGAACCAGCCCTTGCTTTATTCATTCCCCACATTTTGGTTCCTCCGTATTGGAATTTGGTTACTCACTACAAGCTAAGTGCTAGCTGCTAAACCACATGCAGCGACACTCTCTTAAGCAAGTGACTGAGAGTGCAAGATTAACTGGTGCTTCTTTTTCCTTTTTCTTCACAGCCTTCCTTATATTCCTCCTTCCACCGGAACAGTTCCAGTGCTTGGGTTTCTGAAATTATAACAGAATAAGGGATAGGCTGTGGTGAAAGGAGAGGAGAAAGAGAGAAGAGTTTGCATACACCATCTGCAAGTCACATGAGATTGCAGGAAGAACAAGATGTTGGAAAAGAGATGGACTATTTAATAAACAGGCATCTTCATCACCAATCTTTTAGGCCCCTCCACTGGCCATGGCCTCAGTAATAGCCTTTTTCATGACAACAAGCACAGGGGTATTTGGGAATACCTCCCAAACCTGTGATTTTTACCATCTAAAAGAACAAAGACTACACTACCACCTACAAGTTTAGCTTTCAAGACACACAATATTCGAACTTTAAAACAGAACATCTAACCTTCATCATCCTTTGTCACCATTCTGAACACCCTACATAACACCATGGGAGTACTATCATCCTTTGGACTGCAGCATTTCAAAAAGGCAAATCATCATTATCTCTCAAAGACATTTAGAGATGCTCAATTAATATAGGTCTCTCAGTATCAGCCACACTCCCTGAATATGTTAAAAAATAAACACATGCGCTTGTCTTCCTCCAGTTCTTCTCTGCTGCTTCCTGTTATGGGCCACTTTCTCCTACAAGGAAGAAGGAAGTGTGTCACGGAGTGTCTCGTGATATATTTGGGTGACACAGCAGTCTTGCTTGGATAGCAGCCAGTGGTTGCAAGCTGTACTATGTGGGTGAGGGCTTGCACAAAATTATGATGTCCGAAGCCATTGTAAAGCGCATTAACTGAAATGTTGATTGAGATTGTTGATGGTCAATAGGGTGTAGCACAGCAAGCTGAGAATGAGGCTAATGGTGCAGTTGGAAGGATATGTCATTTGAAGACTGAAGTCATCCATTCTGACAACTCATGTCCAATCATTAAACTTTTACCACTACAGTACCACACCAATGTTATTAGAGATACATTCTGCAGTTGAACCCCATTGCTACGTCTTCCCACCGTGTTTGGAGGATTTCTTGGCTCTCTCTCTTTTCAGGCTAACACTCCTCTCCATGTTGTGCACTAAGACAGTCAGTCCACTGACAGAAACCCTTGATTATGCTGTCCCAATTCACATTTTAAAGATCCCTCACCATTCTTCACAGCCAAAATGCACTTTCCTTTCGGAGGTGAAGGCTTTCTTTAAGCCAAAACGCCACACATCATGATGTGCATAGCCAAGAAACAGTCATGCACATAATTTCCAACAACAATAACAATTTTCAACAACAGTAAGGAATATAAATCACACACATTGCCAACATCGCAAGGAGGAAGTGCATGTTAGTCCCCGCACCCTCCCCCCAACTACCAACCAAATTTCAGGAATAAATGAAACAATGTTTGTATTTTTCCAACCAGAACACTTACATCAAACAACTGCAAGGGTACAGGAGCATACCACTTTACTTCTGACTTGATTTTCTGGCTCTCCTGCCATTAATTAAACAAGCTGAAACAATGTTTCATTATGGACCAAGTGTTGAATCAGGGCACTGCACTCGACTGCAGAGTTGATTTAAGGCAAAGAAAAACAAGAACATGTTAATCAAAATTTTGGAGATCAAAGTTACTACTCACCTTGGGACGTTGGTAACACGTGTGGACCTTGAAGGGATCTGTGGGGTACATCTATCTAAGTCAGCGTTGCTGGAAATACAGAGGTTGTGGAGGGCCCCTGGTCGGGACGGAATGGGAGGTGCTCCTATAGGTGGAGTGGATGAGGTAGGGCCTTGTCCAAAAGGTCTGCCTGGTGGATGACTAGCTATGGGCTGCCAGTGTTGAGGTGCAGGACAGGAAGATGGTGCTCTGCAATATATTAAGTTCATTTGGAGTTATTCCTTAATCACGTCAAATGTAAATGCTTTATAAATACAAATTACTTTTGTTTCTTTACATACAATTGTATTACATTTGAAAATGATAACAAATCAGGACAGATTAGAAAGGCAGGCAGGTAAGCATTCATCTCTGGGATTCCACATATGAGTCCAAATTGATACAAGAAATGCCTTTACTCTGAAGGTTGCAACACTACTAAATGAAGAACTAGTCTTTATACCCATTATGTAAAAGTAAATCAGCAGTCTCATTCAAAATAAATCATAAAGTTGAAAAATGGAAAACTGATGCAAGTGAAATTCAGAATTCTCTTCTTGAGCATAAAGACTGGTGCTGAAGTATAAGGACAACAGACTTTATCCCTCTGATGGTCTAGTTTTTAGGTCATTATGAAATGATTGATAATGGACACTGTACTGGAAAAAGATTGGACAAATAAATTGAAGATAACGAAACATCAGTACTATTTTAAATACTATTGCTTCAAAAATATTTTATAGCCTCCAAATATGATACCAAATACATACATCAACAGAATATTGCCTTTTTAAAACTGATTTAAATGATCTCAATTTTGTCATAAAACACTTCCTTTATTCAGTCTTTCTTTACACTTTGTTGACGTTTTATTTAATTTCTTTTTGAAAAAAACTGCACAAAGTGCTTGCAGAGAAAAACAGATGGTTGCTAAAATATTTAGAGATTATTTAAGGTCAAAAAAGGAGTTTGGATAGTGTAACAGTTGCAAAATTCCACTTAAGGAGGGAAGTATCATGGTATTGAGCCAGGATTTCCATAAAGAGAGAATGAATATGAATGATTTAGGTTCAGAATATTTATATTTGAATAATCCCTGCTAAACAGCCAGAAGAAACAAAACATTTCTTCCGATAAAAGTTTTAGGGTATCTTCCAAAAGAACATTGATATGTTTAACAGGACGAAGAAAAGAGTAACAAGCTGGATTCTAAACCTAGGATTTCGAAGTTGAAAAGAATGATTTATGGAACCAAAATTATTTTAACAAAAAAATGTCAATTTAACTCAGATTGACACACGTAGTTTGAGGGGTGATGTTATCCGTGTTTTTTAAGATTGTGGTTACTTGACTTGTAATGTGAGCAGAAAAGCGGAATGTGAATGTACAAATTAAGCCATAGGGAACATAGGTGATTTGAAGGCCCCCCTTCACAAAAAGCTGTGAGCACTTCGATTTGATCTCCATGAAAACAATTGTATTAATTGACAAATTTTTAAAAGCATGACATGTGTGTATACAGTGAGGACAGGATCAAGGGTTATAAAAATAATATCTTCTTTTTCTTTAGTTCCTAAAGTTGACTATCTGCTGAATCATGAACTTGAATCTACCTCAACCAAGGATTCAACTCCATGTTGTTGGCACTTGGTGAAATGTAGCTGGCTTGTCACAAGCATGTGACCTCTACCTCTGCTGTAAGTGCCTGTGTGTGCAATCATTGGGAACCATTGCACACACCACTTGTAACACAACGTCAGAATTGAGTAACAGAAAGTGTGTTGCTTTTCAGAGCTGTCAGACAGCCAGTTAGTGAACGAAGTGGCAAATAATATGTTAAGAAAAGAAGTCTGCAATCTTTAAATCACAGGGCATTTCAAAATGGCAGTGCATTTTCCACTCCCTGCTACTGTGAAACCAAGTAAAAGACAGGATTGTTTTCTCGATTCAAAGTCAAAACTACGAAACAGTTACAGAATTAATTTTTAAAAACTGAACAATTATAAGGAGCAACACTGCTATCAGTGCTGGGGGAGAAAAGTGCTAAAAGATGTATTGCTGCCGAGATCTCTCTGGAGAGTAGAAAGGCTAGGCTGAAGAGATTTAGAAGGCTTTGAAATCCCACTTTGAACCACATATTAATGTCACTTATGAATGGCAAGTGCTCAATATCAGAGCTTATGGTGGGAGACTGAAGCATTTAATTGAATTATGAGAGTTAGAACAATTAAAAGGTGATCTCAACAGAAGTAGACATAAATGATCCTGTTATAAAAGCACACCTTTTGAGAGGACAAACATGTTCCTGAGAAAGCTATCAACATGTGCAGAAACTTTAAGGTAATTAATTGTCCATCACAGCATTTTAATGGGAGGACAGGTGAGGCTTTGCATGATACCACAAGACACTCCAGGCTAAATAAGAACAACATTGTAAAAAGAAATATATACAGAAAAGCCAGCAGAAAGATCAAGAGCAGAATGTAAATATTGTGGAGCACGTCACATAGAAATAAGGAAAGCATGTCCTAATAGGACAAACAGTGCTTTAGCTACAAGAAGCTAAATCATTCTGCATGCAACAATGACCAGTGAGATAGTAAAATGCCTGATGTTACAACATTCCAGACATTGTGATGTATGGCAATGGCCCTCAGTTCATGAGTGAAGAATTCAACTGCTTCATAAAGCATTGGGAAAGCCAATATCATGAACTACACTATCCTCAGTGAAATGGAAAAGCTGAGGCAGCAGTGAAAGTTGTCAAAGGGATGATAAACAAGTCGAACAAGTTCAGCACAGACTAGTACAAGGCAATCCTTGAATGGAGAAACATGGAAGCATATTGAAAACATGGAAAGCACCCCAGTTTAAAGACTATTGTCAGGTTGTAACCAACCTCCTCTTCCAGATTCCCTTTCATAAAGGACAGTTACAAACCAGTTATATTTTTACAACAGCTGATAATGATTTCATGGTCACCGTTACTGAGACAAGCTTTTCAATTCAGATTTTATACACTGAATTTAAATTCCAACAACCCATCTCTCCAAAGCACTAATCTGGGTCTCTGGATTACTGATCCAGTAACATCACCACAATATCACAATATAGCCATCCAATCTAACTGGAACACCATCCTGTAATCATGTGTAGAAAACAATAATTACTGAATTTCTCGGCTCAAAGAAATGTCATTGCAAGAAGGGCAACTGATCGTGGATAAGCACGTAAAATTAGGAAGTATACAGGAGACTTGATTAACTTATCTTAAGTTGGAAGAACAATTTTTTGTGAATTATTTCTGAAATAATTCAGTAGAGTTTGGATTAATGTACTGGCATGAATCAGATATCTGTCTTTTATTAAAATGGAAGGTCTTATCATTGCAATACTTCTTTTTAGAAATTTATATTTATGCTCATATCAAATTGCTAATGCCTGAGAGCACAGGCTGCACAGTTGGAGTATACATAACTGTGAGCCATAGTTTATTAATAGGATGCCTCTGATTTCCTTCCTGACAAGGAAAGAAACACTGATTGTCAATTCAAGGCTAGAAGAATGGTGGTTTCTGATTCCTGGGAAACTGGGAATATTCTCAGGTCCATGAGAAGCTCTACAAACTGGATGACCTCCACCTACACCAAAACCTGAAAGGTAGCCACTTTGTCATAGAAAAGGGCAAATAGTGCATTTAAACAAGTTCTGTGCAGGAGGACAAGAAGCTGAACAAGATAACAGAAAGTAATATTAAAAGACCGGCAGGTTGTAAGGGGACGGTGGAGATTATTACCCAAGTAACGATCCTGCAGCATAAGAAATAAAACATGAGTTTAACACCCAAATTCAGGTTCAGGACACAAATCTAAAGACAGTGGGACTTCAGAGGTTGAGGCTGAGACACAATGATAGGGGAAAGTAAAGCCATTTTAGGTCTATGCATGGGAATGTGGAATTGTGAACACAACCATTCTAGATCTGTGAAACAAATATTGTTATTTTAAAATAAATATATTAATATAACTTAGTGAATGAAAGTTAACAATAATTAATGTGAAGCTGGCATTTAAACTATCATTTCTGGATTCATACCTGCACCCTGAATGTAGCCAGGAGTTATCAACAGGAGGGGGTAAAGGAACCGATATTGTGTTAGTGTTGATGTCGCCGATAATATTCAGTGCTTCACAGATGGCATTGTATGTGCGTAGAGTTTCATCCCGCTGTTGAGCCTGTTCAGGTGATTCCTCCATCAAGGTGTTCTGATCCTCTGAGGAATACAGTTTTGCTAACAGCTCTGCATTGATAAAGTCCTTCGTCTATGGAACAGATTTAAAACCGTGACATGGACATCTTGCTAATTTTATGTTAAACTCTATCTGCATTGTGTAAAAGTTCCCCACAAGTTCAAAAAAGTTCAATTAAACTATCTGAAATGGTATTTAACATGACTATTTTGCTATTTCATTAAGACTGCTGTTGGAAATGAATCAGTGTAGACATTCAATAGATTACAACATTAAACTATTTGTTAGACAAGTAATACTGCCAGTTATGGAGTTTGGTTTAATACTTCCATTAATATTTAAAAAAGAAAAATTACTTTCAACTCAGCCACTTTCTATAAGCAACTTCTGCCAATTCTCAGTCAGTCGATTCGATTAAGGTGACAAATATGTTTGCTGAGTAAGCTCATCAGCTGTTGCTCAATATGAGGTGAAATCGACACAAACATTAAGATGGACCATTGCTCAGGTATCCCAACCTACCCTGAACAACAGTGTGAAATAGCCTGAGGCAGTTAACAATGTACAGACCAGCTTTTAATTTTCATGCCGGTTTTAAGATGTCACGCTATGATGATTAGGAAGGCCCTGTTGATTATATTGACCTTGAACCTCTGATACGGATAGAGGATCGGCTGACTGGTAGAAGGCAGAGAATTGGATTAAAGGGGTCTTTTTAAAGTTGGCAGCCCATGGCTAAAGGAGTTCTGCAGGGGGTCAGTGACAGGACCACAACTATTCATGCTACACATTAACAATCTGAATGAAGGAACTGAGGACATTGTTGCTAAGTTTGCAGGTAGAGGAACTGGTAGTGTTGTAAAAGTAGGGAGGCTGCAAAAGGACTTAGACAGGTTAGGAGAGTGGACAAAGAAGTGGAAGATGAAATGCAATGTGTGAAGTTTTGTAGGAAAAACAGGGGCATAGACTATTTTCTAAATGGGAAAAGACTTCGGAAATCTGAAGCAGAAAGGGACTTAAGAGACCCAGTTCAAGATACTCTTAAAGTTAACATCCAGGTTCAATTGGCAGTTCGGAAGGCAAATATAACATTAGCATTCATTTCAAAAGGACTAGAATATAAGAGCAGAGATATACTGCTGAGGCTGTACAAGGCTCTGGTCAGACCACATTTGGAATATTGTGAGCAGTTTTGGGCCCCGTATCTGAGAAATGATGTGTTAATATTGGAGGGTGTTTACTGAGAGGCCTGGATTGAGTAGACATGGAACAGATATTCCTACCAGTAGGAAAGACTAGGACCTGAGGACACAGTCTCCAAATGAAGGAGACAGTATTTTTGAACTGAGATGAGGAGGTGGTTTATCTGTGGAACATATTGCCGCAGAAGACTGTGGAGATCAAGTCTTTGAGTATATTTAGGACAGAGATAGCTTCTTGATTAGTAAGGGGACCAAGAGTCACTGGAAGAAGGCAGGAGAATGGAGTTGAGAAATCTATCAGCCATGATTGAATGTTGGCAGAACACAGCAAGCCAGGCAGCATCAGGTGGTGTAGAAGTCACCATTCAGGGTGTAATTCTTTGAAATGTTGACTTCTGCACCTCCTGGTGCTACTGGCTTCCTGTGTTTGTCTAGCCTCCTCCTGTCTACTTTTGATTCCAGCATCTGCAGTTTTCTTGTCTCTAATCATGATTGAATGGTGGATTAGTCTTAATGCATCAAACAGCCTAAATCTGTTCCCATATCTTCTGGCCTTGTGGTGAGTATTGTTGTAATGAACGATTCAGAACAAACTTGCAACATATAACACTGGCATTTTTAAGTATAATCCGGTGTTAAATCTTTTTTTGACATTTAGACATTTTTAAATCTTATTCATGAATTGAAGCATACTTTAAAGTACTGTCAATAATACTAATTTTTCTTTGGAATATTACTAATATTTGAATTAAAAAACCACAACACCAGATTCTAGTCCAACAGGTTTCTTTGGAAGTACAAGCTTTCAAAGAGCTGCTCCTTTGTCATGTAGCTAGCTATCTAATGAAGGAGCAGTGCTCCGAAAGCATGAACTTCCAAATAAACCTGTTGGACTATAACCTGGTGTTGTGAGATTTTTAACTTTCTCCACCCCGGTCCAACATTGGCACCTCCATATCACAAATATTTGATACATTATGGAAAACAAATGATATTTTATTAATTATCTGTTCATGGCATGTGGGCAATGCAGACAATGGCTTCATTTAATGCTCATCCTGAATTGCTTGAGAAGTACAGCTGAGCTATTTACTTGGGTCATTGCAGTCTCCATGTTTACTCCCACGATGGTGTTAGGGTGATAGTTCCAGAATTTTGACCCAAAGACAATGGAGTGTATTTCATGCTCCCTTATAGGTGGCTTTGAAGACCAGCCTGAAGATTGGATAGGCTTAGAGCTGTTTTCTTTGAAACAGCCAAGTCTTCGGAGAGATTAAATTAAGGCATATAAAGTTATGAGTGAATGGGAAAGCATTATTTCCATTAGTGATCTATAATGAGAAGACACAGATTGAAAGTAATTAGTAAAAAGGATTTAAGGGCAGTTAAGGAGTAATGATTTGACCCAGAGTGTGTTTGGAGTCCAAAACTCATTGTCTGAAAAAGTCGGAATAGTCAACAGGAAGATCTGTGGTGCAGCGATCAAAGAAAAAAGAGTTGACTTGGACCCTTCCAGAAGGCTGCTACCTTAGGCTCAATATGTATGGTCAAGCCGTCAAGAGATGCGTTAACACCAGATTCACCAGCCACGTTCACAAGGTAGTGCAGAACATCACCCAGCCACGACGCAACACCATCCATGCTCTCAAGACCAATCGTAACATTGTCATCACACCAGCAGACAAAGAAGGAGCATTATCATACAAACAGAACGGACTACTGCAAAGACGCATATCGACAACTGAACAATCAGGAATACTACAGACAACTACCTGCTTATCCAACCAAAAAATACAACTGTTGACTCAAAAGATTGATCAAGGCCCTTGATCCAGACCTTCAGAGTATCCTATGCCCTCTCATCCCTCATAGTTCTCCCAGAAGAGATTTCTTCTACCTTCCGAAGATACACAAAGCCAACACACCTGCACGTCCCATCATATCAGACAATGGGACCTCGTATGAGAGCCTCTCTGGCTATGTCGAGGGCAACTTGAATCCCATTATACAAGGAGCTCTCAGTTTATGTCACGACACTATAGATTTTTTTTTACAGAAACCTAACACCCAAGGACCAATTGAACCTGGAACATTCCTCATCACAATGGATGTTTCGGCACTCTTACACCAGCATCCCCCACGACGAAGGCATCACTGCAACAGCCTCAGTACTCAATACCAACATCTGCCAATTTCCTGGCACCATCCTACAACTCATCCACTTCATCCTTGACCACAATATTGTGGTCAGTAAGTTTTTATCCAGACATATGGAACAGCCATGGAGGCCAAATTTGCATCCCAAATGCTAACGTTTTCATTCACAAGTTTGGGCAAAACTTCTTCAATGTGCAGTACCTCTGACCAACACTATACACCAGATACATCAACAACATTTTCTTCCTTTGGACTTATGGAAAGGAATCACTGAAATGACTACGTAATGATATCAACAAGTTTTATCCACCATCAGACTTACCACGGACTACTCTTCAGAATCAGTCTCATTCTTGGATATACGCAACATCATCAAGGAATGACAGCTCAGCATCTTACTCTACCACAAGCCCACGGATAACCTCATGATGCTGCACTTCTCTAGCATCTACCCTAAACATATTGAAGAAGCTATCCCCTACCCGCAAACCCTGCGCATACACAGAATCTGCTCAGATGAGGAAGAACATAATGGAGACCTAAAGAATTTGAGGGGTGCCCTTATAAAAAACAGGATATGGTGTTCAACTCATCGATTGCCAGTTCTGATGAACCATAGCAAAACACCACAATGACCTCCTCAGAAGACAGACATAGGATATGACTGATAGAATACCCTTCTTCGTCAAGTACTTCTCAAGAGCAGAGAGACTATGCCATGCTGTTTTCAGCCTTCAACACAGTATTGATGTCAACGAGCACCTCACCAAAATCATCCCTACGCCTCTACTTCTCACCTTCAAACAACCTTCAAACCTTAAAGACATTGTTCACAGCAAATCAACACTGATCACAACACCACACAACCCTGCCATGGCAACTTCTGCAAGACATGTCAGATCAAACAACATGGACACTACCATCATATGTGGGAACACACCCACCATGTATACAGCAGATACTCATGTGGCTCGGCCAATGTGGTCTATCTCATACATTGCAGGCAAGGATGCCCCAAGGCATGATATATTCGCAAGACCATGCAGATGCTACGAGAACAGATGAATGGACACCGCACAACAATCACCAGGCAGGAGTGTTCCCTCCTAGTCGGGGAACACTTCAAAAGTCAAGGACATTCAACCTCCAATCTTCAGGTAAACATCCTCCAAGGTGGCCTTCGAGATACACAACAACACCGAATCACCGAGCAGAAACTGATAGCAAGATCCGTACCCATGAAGACAGCCTCAACTGTGACCTTGAGTTTATGTCGTGCTACATATGACCCCACTATACTATCCTGTATCTGTAAAATTTTCCTTACAGTCTTGTTTTGACACCATCATCTTTATAAATTGTTATGATCTCTCTACTTTAATTAGTTTGTACAGTTTTGGATTACTTATTACTTTGGTTAGACCCCGCAGCATGAGACTCTTATACCTATTATGTTATTCCAGTCAAATAAAAAGCAAAAGAACTGCAAAAGCTGGATATCAGGAGCAAGGTTAGGGGTTGCTGGGGATGCTCAGTGGGTCTGGCAGCTTCTGTCTCGGGTCCGGTGACACTTCCTCTGGTTTTTCTTCATAGATGCTGCTGGACCTGCTGAGCTTTTCCAGTGGCTTTTGTTCTTGTCCCATGTCATTCTAGTCATTTGGTTTGTCTCCAGCACCACCTCATTTTTAATTTCTTGTAATTTTCTCTCAGCCTCATTTAATTGAAGGTGCTAGTGTTGGACTGGGGAAGACAAAATTAAAATCACATTACACCAGGTTATAATCCAACAGGTTTATTTTGAAGTACAAGCTTTCGGAGCGCTGCTCCTTCATCAGGTAACTAGTGGAGCAGGATCATAGGACACAGTACTATAGTAAAAGATCAAAGTGTCATACAACTGATATGATATATACAGGCCAACAGTAGAATGTCAGGTAGGCTGGATCACTTTTTCACAATTGGTGTCCTCTGTGCCGTTTGTGTTTGTTTTTGATATTAGAAAAAGGTTGAACTACACACTTGTGCAGTTAGGGCAATTTCTTTCATAGCTAAAGGATGAAAATCAACCCTGCACACAAACACAAGCCTTTCGACAGTCATTACCATGCTATTGTGCTTTAAGAACTTCAGAGTGCCTTTTAAGTGCTTTCTTCATCCGCCCCTGGAGTGCAGACCATTTGAGAATCAAGAAAACAGGACCTGGCTGGGAAGATGCTTTTAAGCTATCGACAGAGTTTCCAATTTACTCTCACTGATTTTGCAGGAGCTTTATCTGATTGTGATGAGCTGGCTTCAAGACTGTCAAAAGCATTTGTTTGACAGTCTTTCCTTTGAATCTGGAAAATGCAGTGGAGGCATATCTGATGGAATTTCTCAAACATTCTTATGTGTCTTTGTTATAGAGTCCAAGACTCACTGCAGTTCAGCAACATGGCAATGACACCTGCTCCATCCACTAGGACTGGTGTTGACTTGCAGAGCTGTATACTGTCAAGAACTCACTGCCGTGGTTTGAGCTGATGCAATTCACGCTTTGTTGGATCTCCTTGTCAAGGGTGCCATTTTGAAAGATGTGGTTGCCAAGGAATAGGACCTGCTGCAAATGTGTTGCTGGTCAAAGCACAGCAGGTTAGGCAGCATCTCAGGAATAGAGAATTCGACGTTTCGAGCATAAGCCCTTCATCAGACCTGCTCAACATCTCCCAGAGTGCATATTCCTTTGACATATGTGGGAGGTATAATCATTCATTGACAAGATATGGGTCAATATGAGATTTGCTTTGCCAACATACAAGGACAGGTCAAGTCTCTTCTATGCAGAATTGCAGAGGTTAAGATTCTCTTGCAAATCTGCTGAAGATGACACTGCAGTCACCCACACACTGTTCAGCATTTACTTCTATAGTGGTCAGTTTTGTTTTGACACACAGACACAAGAGGTAAATGAATTTTCCACCTAGACAATATTTAATATTCAAAACAGAGGGCAATTGGTCTTTGTTGAGAGAATATCCACCGTCAGATAGATTGTAAATAGTATTGGTGCTATTGTACAGCCTTGCTTAACACCAATCCTCTAGCATTCACAATACTCTGCTTTTGCTTTAGATTTTGAAGCATCGATTTCAGATATCCATTTGAGATGGTTGCAGTCATGTCATCCTGAAACAGTTGCAGGATTGTGATGAACTACCTTGAACATGTAAATTCTGGAGAACAATCCACTAAGGCTTGCAATTTAGTGCATCAAATGGTCAAGCTAGTGAATGCAATGAAGAGATCCTTGTGTTAATCACAACATTTTTCTTGGATTCGCTTGGCAACAAAGACCATGTTAGAAATCCCCCAGGAAAGTCTAAAGCTACGTTATGGTTCTAATGGGATTTCAACAGTTCCAGGAAGTAAGTGATACAAGAGCGTGTGTCTCAGGATCTCCCTTGTTATGGACAAGAGGTAATTGCTGTGATAACTTCTGATTTATTTTTTGAAGACAGTGTGAATTGTCACATTCCTGAAGTTGGATGGGAATTATTTTCTTCCCAAATCTGCAGGGTACAGACATGGAGTCTTGAAGTGATTTGAGCAGGTCGCCTGTTCCCCTTCCACTTATTACCGGGTTATCATACTGGATCCGTAGTCTCTTCAGTGAGTAACTGAGCTCTGCAGAACAATATGATCCTAACAGTTGTCTCATTTATCCTGAGTAGCAGCAGGAGTAATTGGCCTGAATGCTTTAGTGTTAGGAAGGAGCGGAATGTGGCCAGATTTTCCTTTTGGGGTGGGAAACAGGTCAAGATTACTTCCTGAACACGTATCACACAGAAAAGCAAACAGTCAGCTCAGACCTTACTTGGGGCAGCCAACTAATGAACTTGAATACAATTGTGCCAGAGTGCATGGATAGTCATTGGGCAAAGCAAAATTCTGCATTGTTTGAGATGGTCATTACCTGGCACTCATCTAGTGTGAATATTACTTGCCACGTATCCAAACCTCGATATTATCCAGATCTTGCTGTATTTGGACACAGATTGCTCCAGTATCTAAGGAGTCACAAGTTGGGCTGCACATTGTGCAAATGCAAGATATAATAAGACAAGGACAGCACAGTGGCTCAGTGGTTAGCACTGCTGCCTCACAGTGCCAGGGACCTGGGTTCGATTTCCTACTTCGGGTGACTGACTGTGTGGAGTTTGCACATTCTTCCCGTGTCTGCGTGGGTTTCCTCCGGGTGCTCTGGTTTCCTCCCACAGTCCAAAAAGATGTGCAGGTCAGGTGAACTGGCCATGCTAAATTGCCCGTAGTGTTAGGTACATTAGTCAGGGGTAAATGTAGGGAAATGAGTCTGGGTAGGTTACTCTTCAGAGGGTCGGTGTGGACATGTTGGGCCGAAACGCCTGTTTCCACACTGTAGGAAATCTAACCAAATCATGGCTAAGATCACTTCAAATCTCATTAGCCATTAAAAAAAACAGTTCTATTTCAAGCCAGAGTCATTGACAAACAAATTTCTTGGTTTGCTTCCTATATTGTAATAATGTTAATATAAACCAGAGTGTGAATACAGTGTTTAGTGCCAGAAACCAAATCTATGAAACTTCTATTCTGAAGTTAAGAGACACAAACAAAATAACCATTGTTTAATTCATTACTTAGGTGCCAATTTAAACATTTAATATCCTTTCATCAGCTTTTTTTTCTATAGTGATTTAATGTTTTAAAATTGAATTCTTTCATATAAGAATCTGATACCTGACTCTGCTCACATTAATAGTTAAATTGTTAGTACCATTGGAAAATAAGAATCTGCAATATAAAGGAATTAACCTCGATATCTCATTTCTGATCTGTTACAACGAAATGGATTGAACTGAAGTTAACCTCAGGCTTTCTATTTTCCTCAAAATCCCAGCGCTATCTATGATGAATCTAGGAATTAAACTGATAATCCTTTCTGTCAATACGTTGGTGAAATTTAGTCAGTTCTTCCCAGAATAATTTGCCCTTCAGTGGCAGGCATTTTAGGCAGAAACCCAGCTAAGACTGGGTTTTGCTGCAGCCAGACCAGTTACCCCAGAGATATGTGGGCAGTGAGCAACTTGGAGGGTGGGCGGAGGGAGTCTTATTTGGGTGTCCTCCACTGGGCATAGGAATTGCCATGTCAAGAGGAATCCCATGCCCAAGGAAGTCACAATTGCCCACCACTAAAGTATCAGTAACGGCATGGGGATCTCCCTATGATGTTGTTAATAGGTAATGTGCATGGCACCATTGCCAACACATCCAAGTTTATAGCCTCAGGGAGGGAGGCTTAAAATTACAGACATGTCATAATGGAAGGTTACCTTCTGATAAGATTGCGGTGGAGTAGGGCTTCTGAGTCTGTGGTTCACTCACTTAATCCGTTTCTCTTTTCATTTATTTTCTTTTTTTCTCTCTTTTCTTGTGTTATTTTCTCTTTTATTTTACTTACCTCTTGCTGAAGAGCTTGATCACAATGATGGCATCTGCAACGAGTGGGCCCAGTGCACAGATTCAAGAGGGCACAGCACACGGACTCCAGTGGGCCCAGCGCGTAGTCTCGAGAGGCTGCAGCGCACAGACTCGAATGGGCCCAGTGCAAGGAATCGAGCAGGCCCAGCCTGCGGACTCCAATGCACCCAGCACTCAGACTCAAACAAGCCCAGCACACAGACTCCAGTGAGCCCAGTGCCGGCCCAGCATATATTAGAGTAGGCCCAGTGTATGGAATTGAGCAAGCCCAGCATGGACTCAAGTGGGCCCAGTGCACAGATGAAAGCGTGCCCAGCACAGAATTGAGTGGGCCCAGCACGGACTCAATTGGGCTCAGTCTGCGGATTCCAGTGTGCCCAGCGCATGGACTTCACTGGGCTGAGCACACAGACTCCAGTGGGCCCAGTCCACAAACTGAAATGGGTCCAGCACAGACCGAGTGGGCCCAGCGCACTGAATTGAGCAAGCCCGGCACAGACTCAATTGGGCCCAGCCTGCGGACTGCAGTGGGCTCAGCGTGCGGACCCTTATTTATCCGTGTTTTAAGATGGCGCTGGAGAGTAGGCCCAGTACATGGACTTGAGTAGGCCCAGCCCACGCACTCCAATGAGCTCAGCGCCTCAGACCTTTATTCTTCTGTGTTTTAAGATGGCGCCGGAGAGTGGGCCCAGCACATGGACTCGAGCAGGTCCAGCGCGCAGACTCCAGTGGGCCCAGCGTGGACTGCAGTGGGCCCAACCCGTGGACTCAAGCGGGCCCAGTGCACAGACTTGAGCGGATCCAATGCATGGACTCCAGTGTGCTCAGAACACTGACACCAATCAGCCCAGCACAGACTCGAGCAGGACCAGCATGCAGACTCGAGTGGGCCCGGCACACGGATTCAAGTGGGCCCGGTACAGACTTGACCAGGCCTAGCACGCAGACCCAGCACAGACTCGAGCAGGCCCAGCGCGCGGACTCGAATGGGCCCAGCAATGCTGGCTCGTGGCGGCTGTGCCAGAAGCAAGTTTGGGTTCCCAGTGACCGCAACAAGGCAGTCCTAGCACCAGCTCATGGTTGCTGCGGCAGAGGTAAGTTTGGGTTCCCAGTGACTTCCAGCCCAGATTCATGGAGATAGCGTGGAGGCACGATTGTGCCCAGCGCGAGATCTGACTGCATCAGCAGTGGCTTCACGGGTGAGATGGGCCCTAAGCAGACCCATGGCAGCAGTAGAGTTGAATTTGGACTGCTGTCATCATCAGTGGCATCTGCGTTGGGGAGGTCCAGTGAGGACTTACAGTGGCGAGGGCATTGGTGGAGGTGAGATGGCGCCAAAGAGCGGGCAACATTTGTTCCAGCGGCAGTGGGGCGGCGAAGGGGACTCGTGCCTGGTCGACTACAGAGCACTCAACAAGAAGGACTGTAAAGTTGGGCAATTTTTCTTTATTTCTTCATTTTTTTGCCTTTGCATTCCATGTTTTGGATTATTCATGTGTTTTAAAATGGCAACGGAGAGTGTCAGCACTTCTCATTGTATTTTGTAACAAAATACACATGACAATAAATAAATAAATCAAAAAATCAAATTATATCTCAAATCAATTCATCAATAATAATTCAAAATACACAGTTCCCCATCTTACCTGATTCAGTCCAGAAAGTCTTACTATCCTGCACCACAACTAATACTTTAAAAACTTGACTCTATCATTCAAATTAAAGGTGCACAGAAAATCTATAGCACTGGAGGTCATTCAAACCTTCTTTCCAGTGATAACCATAAAAGAGTAATCCAGCCTAATCACACTTTCTATTTGCAGTGGTCTTGTGGGTTTAGAAGCTGATTTTTTTGTCAGGTCTGTGGTCTCAGCACTGTAATGTGTGGTTACACCCTATAATGTGTAACATATGGAGTCATAGAGATGTACAGCATGGAAACAGACCCTTCGGTCCAACAGGTCCATGCCAACCAGATATCCCAACTCAATCTAGTCCCACCTGCCAGCACATGGCCCATATCCCTCCAAACCCTTCCTATTCATATACACCTCTTAAATGCCTCTAAAATGTTGCAATTGCACCAGCCTCCATCACATCCTCTGGCAGCTCATTCCATACATGTGCCACCATCTGCATGAAAAAGTTGCCCCTTAGGTCTCTTTTACATCTTCCCCCTCTCACCCTAAACCTATGCCCTCTAGTTCTGGACTCCCCGACCCCAGGGAAATGCCAATTTATCCTATCCATGCCCCTCATAATTTTGTAAACCTCTATAAGGTCACCCCCTCAGCCTCCGTTACTCCAGGGAAAACAGCCCCAGCCTGTTTAGCCTCTCCCTGTAGCTCAGATCCTCCAACCCTGGCAACATCCTTGTAAACCTTTTCTGAACCCTTTCAAGTTTCACAACATCTTTCCGATGGGATAGGAAGGAGACCAGAATTGCACGCAATATTCCAACAGTGGTCTAACCAATGTTCTGTACAGACGCAACATGACCTCCCAACTCCTGTACTCAATACTCTGACCAATGAAGGAAAGCATACCAAACACCTCCTTCACAACCCTATCTACGTGCAACTCTACTTTCAAGGAGCTATGAACCTCCACTCCAAGGTCTCTCTGTTCAGCAACGCTCCCTCGGACCTTATCATTAAGTGTATAAGTCCTGCTAAGATTTGCTTTCCCAAAATGCAGCACCTCGCATTTAGCTGAATTAAACTCCACCTGCCACTTCTCAGCCCACTGGCCCATCTGTTGTAATCCTGTTGTAATCTGAGGTAACCCTCTTCGCTGTCCTGAACACCTCCAATTTTGGTGACATCTGCAAACTTACTAACTGTACCTCTTATGCTCGCATCCAAATCATTTATGTAAATGACAAAAAGTAGAGGGCCCAGCACCGATCCTTGTGGCACTCCACTGGTCACAGGCCTCCAGTCTGAAAAACAACCCTCCACCACCACCCTCTGTCTTCTACCTTTGAGCCAGTTCTGTATCCAAATAGCTAGTTCTCCCTGTATTCCATGAGATCTAACCTTGCTAATCAGTCTCCCATGGGGAACCTTGTCGAACGCCTTACTGAAGTCCATATAGATCACATCTACTGCTCTGCCCTCATCAATCTTCTTTCTTATTTCATCAAAAAACTCAATCAATTTTGTGAGACATGATATCCCATGCACAAAGCCATGTTGACTATCCCAAATCAGTCCTTGCCTTTCCAAATACATGTACATTCTGTCGCTCAGGATTCCCTCAAACAACTTGCCCACCACAGAGGTCAGGCTCACTGGTCTATAGTTCCCTGGCTTGTCCTTACCACCCTTCTTAAACAGTGGCACCACGTTTGCCAACCTCCAGTCTTCCGGCACTTCACCTGTGACTATCGATGATACAAATATCTCAGCAAGAGGCCCAGCAATCACTCTTCTAGCTTCCTACAGAGTTCTCGGGTACACCTGATCAGGTCCTGGGGATTTATCCACCTTTAACCGTTTCAAGACATCCAGCACTTCCTCCTTTGTAATCTGGACATTTTGCAAGATGTCACCATCTATTTCCTACAGTCTATATCTTCCATATCCTTTTCCATAGCAAATGCTGATGCAAAATATTCATTTAGTATCTCCCCCATTTTCTGTGGCTCCACACAAAGGCCGCCTTGCTGATCTTTGAGGGGCCCTATTCTCTCCCTAGTTACCCTTTTGTCCTTAATATATTTGTAAAAATCCTTCGGATTCTCCTTAATTCTATTTGCCAAAGCTATCTCATGTCCCCTTTTAGCCCTCTTGATTTCCGTCTTAAGTATAATCCTACTTTCTTTATACTCTTCTAAAGATTCACTCGATCTATCCTGTCTGTATCTGACATATGCTTCCTTCTTTTTCTTAACTAAACCCTCAATTTCTTTAGTCATCCAGCATTTCCTATACCTACCAGCCTTCCCTTTCACCCTGACAGGAATATATTTTCTCTGGATTCTTGTTATCTCATTTCTGAAGGCTTCCCATTTTCTAGCCATCCCTTTACCTGCGAACATCTGCCTCCAATCAGCTTTTAAAATTTCTTGCCTAATACCATCAAAATTGGCCTTTCTCCAATTTAGAACTTCAACTTTTAGATCTGGTCTATCCTCTTCCATCATTATTTTAAAACGAATAGAATTATGGTCGTTGGCCCCAAAGTGTTCCCCCACTGACACCTCAGTCACCTGCCCTGCCTTATTTCCCAAGAATAGGTCAAGTTTTGCACCTTCTTTAGTAGGTACATCCACATACTGAATCAGAAAATTGTCTTGTACACACTTAAGAAATTCCTCTCCATCTAAACCTTTAACACTATGGCAGTCCCAGTCAATGTTTGGAAATTTAAAATCCCCTACCATAACCACCATATTATTCTTAGCTGAGATCTCCTTACAAGTTTGTTTCTCAATTTTACTCTGACTATTGGGGGGTCTATAATACAATCCCAATAAGGTGATCATCCCTTTCTTATTTCTCAGTTCCACCCAAATAACTTCCCTCGATGTACTTCAAGGAATATCCTCCCTTAGCACAGCTGTAATGCTATCCCTTATCAAAAATGCCACTCCCCCTCCTCTTTTGCCTCCCTTTCTATCCTTCCTGTAGCATTTGTATCCTGGAACATTCAGCTGCCAGTCCTGCTCATCCCTGAGTAAAAAATGAGGTCTGCAGATGCTGGAGATCACAGCTGCAAATGTGTTGCTGGTCAAAGCACAGCAGGCCAGGCAGCATCTCAGGAATAGAGAATTCGACGTTTCGAGCATAAGCCCTTCATCAGGAATAAGAGAGAGAGAGCCAAGCAGGCTAAGATAAAAGGTAGGGAGGAGGGACTAGGGGGAGGGGCGATGGAGGTGGGATAGGTGGAAGGAGGTCAAGGTGAGGGTGATGTTTCCGTAATTGCTATGATATCCCAGTCCCATGTTCCTAACCATACCCTGAGTTCATCTGCCTTCCCTGTTAAGCCCCTTGCATTGAAATAAATGCAGTTTAATTTATTAGTCCTACCTTGTCCCTGCCTGCCCTGATTGTTTGACTCACGTCTGTTCTCAGCTGTACCCGTCTCAGATCGATCTCTTTGCTCACTATTTCCTTGGGTCCCACCCCCCCATCTTACTAGTTTAAATCCTCCCAAGCAGTTCTAGCACATTTCCCTGCCAGTATATTAGACCCCTTCCAATTTAGGTGCAATCCATCCTTCTCGTACAGGTCACTTCTAACCCAAAAGAGATTCCAATTATCCAAAAATGTGAATCCTTCTCCCATACACCAGCTCCTCAGCCATGCGTTCATCTGCTCTATCCCCCTATTCCTGCCCTCACTAGCTCGTAGCACTGGGAGTAATCCAGATATTACTACCCTTGAGGACCTCCTTTTTAAATTTCTACCTAACTCTCTGTAATCTCCCTTCAGAATCTCAACTTTTTCCCTTCCAATGTTGTTGGTTCCAAAGTGGACAATGACCTCCTGCTGGCCCCTCTCCCCCATGAGAACATTCTGCACCCTCTCTGAGACATCCTTGATCCTGGCATCAGGAAAACAACACACCATTCTGCTTTTTCTCTGTTGGCCACAGAAACGTCTGTCTGTACCTCTGACTGCAGAATCCCCTAATACAATTGATCTCTTGGAAGCCAACGTACCCCTCGTTGCATTAGAGCCAGTCTCAATACCAGAAATTTGGCTGTTTGTGCAACGTTCCCCTGAGAATCCATTACCTCCTACATTTTCCAAAACAGCATACCTGTTTGAAATGGGTACGTCCACAAAAGACTCCTGCTCTAGTTGCCTACCTCTCTTACCCTTCCTGGAGTTAACCCATCTATGTGACTGTATCTGAGACTTTCCCCCCTTTCTATAACTGCCATCCATCACATACTGTTGCTGTTGCAAATTCCTCATCGCTTCTATTTGTCTCTCCAACCGATCCACTTGAACTGATAAGATTCGCATCCATCAGCATTTATGGCAGATATAATCCGCAGTAACCCTTAAACTCTCTTTAAACTCCCACATCTGACAAGAAGTACATATCACTGTAAAGGCCATTTTTGTTCCTTCACAATCTACAGACCCAGAAAATAACACCGTCTTATTCCTCTGCAAACAGTGCCACTGGTTAAATTAATAGCTATGGTTTATATAGCTGATCAAGGGTCCTTCAAGAGCACTGTCCAAACTCGCAAGTTCTATCAACTAGAAGGACAAGGGCAGCAGATGCATGGGAACAACACCATCAGAAAGTTCACCTCCAAGCCACACACAATGCTCACTGTTGCTGCATCAAAATCTTGGAAGTCCCTCCCTATTCGTACTGTGAGAATAACTAACTTCACCATAGAGTTCAAGGAGGCAGATCACCACCACATTCTCAAGAACAATTTGTCATGAGCAATAAATGTTAACCTTGTCAGTGATGCCCACATCCCGTGAATAGATGAAAGAATAAATATATACTTTTTATTGACCTTTATTGGAAATCAAACTCCAAGGTTTATCGAATGTACTTGGATTTGAATCTTTCATTGATAGACCAGATGCAACAATGATTAAGAATATTGCAACTCCAGCTTGTATTCATTGAGGATTCTTTTTTAAAGTAGAAAATCATCTCAAAATCACTGAAGTGAAGAAAATGTAAAAAAAAAGTTGACATTAAGCTGAAGGTATTAGGGGAGGTAATGAAGAGTTTAGTCAAAGAGGAAAGTTTTGAGCTTCTGAAAAGGGAATAGGAAGATGCAGAAGTAGAACAGTTTACTTCCAGGTTTCAGCAGCTGAAAACAAGACTGTCAATTTTAAAGCTGCCAGAACTTAGAAACAGGCAGTTTGATCCAATAGGTCACACAGTGCTTACATTCCACATGAACTTTCTCCTGCCATTCTTCAACTAATCCCAACAAAAATATCCTTCTCTTCCTTTCACTTTCAGGTGCTCATTTATCTTCCTCTGAAAATTCTCCCACATAATTAATCTCAGAAATCCTTTGCGTTAATAAGATTCACATTGTAACCATCCTTTGGGTAAGAGGTTTCTCCTGCTTTGTATGGAGAATGAATGTGTAAGAGGCTGAAATCATACTAAGGTCGAGTTTAAGAAGTGTGTAAGAGTTTAAAGGTTTGAGGGATGAACTCAAAAATGAGGACAACAACTTCAATTTGAGGCATTAGGTGAACTTGAGCTGTTAAAAATCAGTGAGATTGGATCACAGGGAGCACTATTTTGGATAATATGGAACTTGTGGAGGCTGGTCAATGAGAAACTACCCAGTAGATATTGATATGGAGGTGTCAAAGGCATTAATGAGGGTTTCAGTGCCAAATCGTAGACGAAGACTGATACTATAGAGCCAGAGGCAGGTGGACTTTGTAATTGAGTGGACAAAAGCCCAGCTGCTCAAATCAGAGTCAGATTGGAAGGCATGGTTGAAAATAGACTAGTTAAAGAAAATCAAATTGTCACCTTAGCATTAAGATCACAACAAACTTTAAATAAGAGGCATTATGGTTTTCATGCATTTGCAATCACTGTTTTTCATTGACAAATCTTCCTGGAATTGTAAGAACATGCAGGTCTGGATATCCCATCAGTTGATGATAGCCATAGTCAAATAAGGAACATTAATGGGCTAATTTAGAATTTTGACTATTATCAGAATGTTTGCATTTGTATGAGCCAGCATTGGTGAAGACCTTTTTCTGCAGTGAACAGTACATCAAGTATACTGGACATACATCAAGTACAAGAAAACACGAAGACACACTAGACAGTTTTAAATTTCTAAACATTTGAATATGTGGTAGGAACACATTGGTCAAAGTTTAACTCTAAGTTGTAATATGTTTGGTATTAAATAGGGAGCTGGCTCTTAAAGCCAATGTCCAAAAATATAGCAAGCTATAGATCATTCCATTCAGTGCAATTTCAATTTAATGATATTTGAATCTATGAAATTATTCAAATATTTTCTGCTCAGTGTGTGCAAAACCATCACTCAGCTTCTATTGATATTCTCATGTACCATTTGTAGCATCTATGGTATGAACTGTAGACAAGATCAAGCTGAATCAATGAGTTACACCACATGTTTTAAAACTGGATACAGGATTATTTAATTTCAGAAATGAGCCAAATAAATGAAAGTATTTTTCTTATTGTTAAATAAACAAAGTTATAAAACTTTGCTGGATGGTCTCTCAGGATATATGTCCAATTTTGATCCCTGCACATAGGGAAGGATTTTAAAGCTGAGAAGATGTAGATAACCCAGTCTAAATTTCTTGGTGAAGAGTAAAGACTCCTAGAGTTAGAAACAAAAACCAAAAAGTTCAGGAAACCCTCAGGAGATCAGCCACGAATTACCGCTGACACTCCAAATCTTTTCTCAAAAGTTCCTGTTGAAGCTTTCTCTACAAATAATAGTGTTTTACCCAATCCATTGCATATAAAGATTTCAGTGAATATTGCATTGAAGGAAGTAAATATTTTTAAAGAGTTAGAATATACTAAGATGGCACCGAACTGTAAATCTCTGACTCATTTTTTTTGTTTGGGATTGCTAGTTGGATTGCAGAGTATATTCTGGTCCTGTAATTTCCTACAAATCAAATCATCACAAACTGTTAGGTGATTTAATGTTTTTTCCAATTAATCAACTGGCTGATGCATGTCAATATATAGAAACTACCAGCCATCTATCTTTATCCTCAATGATTGAGAGACAACTCATTTCATTGACTGGGCTAATAAAAACAACAGACCTCATGGAAACCTGACGAGAAGCATGTTTTAGATATTGTTAATGATTTGGCATTCACCCAAGCTAAATAACTCAGCAAGGTATAATACATGTGTTAGCCATTTCTGTAGCAATTTAGGAGGAGAACTTTTTTTATGGTTACAAAGCAAAAGCAACAATTACTACGTATAAGTAAACTTTAAAAAAAAATTAACTTCATTTATAGAATACATTATAAAGCAGCGTTCATGTTCATTTTTGCTTGAATTGTACAACTAGAGAAAAAAACTCACATTATTTATCATAAGGTGCATAATTATCTTTGGCATTAGATCCCGTATGGTCTTGTTAATGATGCACATGTACGACTCCACTAAGCTGCGAATGGTCTCTACTTGTCTTTCCAGTTGAGGGTCGATGGAAAAGTTATCTGCTCCCGTCTCCTCATTCTCAGGCTGTGCAGAAAACAGAAATGTAGACAGACTGAGGCCAGGTACTATAGTAACATTGATTTTTTTTTCTCATAAAACCGTTGTGTCAAAAATATTTCTCAATCAAAACCAATGGCCAACATGACTTTTAACTGAGGTTCTGGATATCTGAGGTACAACGACACCTGGTATAGATTGTGAGAAAGTCAGAATTTGAAAAATTTCATTGTTCAGTGCTACTAAAGTCCACAGTTTCAAATCACCAAAGCTATTTAGCAGTAAGGTAAGTGGATCAAATTGACATGGCATGTATTCCTAAAATAACATTGTTTAAATGTATTTGTGTTTGTTCAGATTAAGAAATAAGGTCATGGCTGGTCTATTCTATATCAGAGACCAACACAAGAACTTTCAGAAAAAGAAAATGTTCAAAAGACTCAACATTTGTGTTAAGTTATAAATCACGCAACACCAGGTTATAGTCCTACAGGTTTAATTGGAAGCACTACCTTTCGCAGCACTGCTCCTTCATCAGGTGGTTGTGTTTCTATATATTTGTAGACAATAGACAACAGGTGCAGGAGTAGGCCATTCAGCCCTTCGAGCCTGCACCGCCATTCAATATGATCATGGCTGATCATTCCTAATTAGTATCCTCTTCCTGCCTTATCTCCATAACCCTTGATTCCACTATCTTTGAGAGCTCTATCCAACTCTTTCTTAAATGAATCCAGAGACTGGGCCTCCACTGCCTTCTGGGGCAGAGCATTCCACACAGCTACCACTCTCTGGGTGAAGAAGTTTCTCCTCATCTCTGTCTTAAATGGTGTATTTTTAAGCTGTGTCCTCTGGTTCGGCATTCACCCATCAGCGGAAACATGTTTCCTGCTGCCAGAGTGTCCAATCCTTTCATAATCTTATATGTCTCAATCAGATCCCCACTCAGTCTTCTAAACTCGCTTCAGTCTTTCGGTGTAAGGTAATCCCGCCATTCCAGTAATTGACCTCCTGAACCTACGCTGCACTCCCTCAATAGCCAGAATGTCTTCCCTCAAATTTGGAGACCAGAACTGCACACAGTACTCCAGGTGTGGTCTCACCAGGGCCCATACAGCTGCAGCAGCACCTCTGTAATTGTTAACAAAGCTATACTATCTGCAATATAAATTCGATGAATTTTAATTATTTCCTGGCATCAAATATTTTAAAAAAAACAGAAAATGTTAAGAGTCTTAGCAAGTCAGAAAGCATTGACAGAGGGAGAAATAGAGTTAATGCTAGTGACATCTTATCAGAACTCAGAGATGCTGGAAATTCACAGCTGTACTCAGGTCTATAGCCATGGTAAAGGTTATTGTGGGGGAAAAACGTGAATATTAGTTGGAGTCACAAAAAGACAAAGGTCTATGATAAGGTGGAGGAGGGGTAGGATTTATGAAATGACAGAAAACATGAGAATGTCAAGCAAAAGTGGGTGCCAAATAGAAAATACATCCAGAGAAATGGAAATGGTGCCAGTAGAATAGCAGAGGGGAGAGAAGTATGAAAGATTTGGCAAAGACGAGAAAGGCTTTTGTGATCTATGAATGTGGCACAAGAAAGGAAGGTAAACAAGGACCACCCATCAGCAAAACGCCACCTGATATATCCTTCATTCTCAATGATTCTCAGGCAGCCAGTTATCAGCACCTGTTATCCAAGGGATCAGTAGTTAAAGTCCTAAGTTGTTAATGTCAAAGATTCGGCTAGTGACATGTTTAGCAGAAAAATTAGATGCTCTTACTCAAGTTTGCATTGAGCTTCAAAGGAATTGTGTGAGAGGCCAGGAATATTGATGCCAGAGTGGTAGTGGAATGGAGACTTCCACTGGCAAACAAATGGTATGCTTGCCATCTAAATCAAGCTGTATTCAAAATTACTTATCGATTTGTCTTTGGTTTGCCCGGAGTAGAAGAGACTGCACCTTCAGCAGTGTATAAACTCTAAGTTGGAAGAAGTACTCATTTTAAATAGTGAATTTTAATGTTAGGATTTTTTTGATAGCAAAATTACAAGTCTTACATGAGAAGTGCTACATACCATAGTTGCAAATAGTGAAATTATACCAAACTTGCTCAGCATTTGGTATTTAAACATGTGCAGAAAAAAGATAAAAGATGAAACATTAATTTGAAGCGAGATCATATGCACGCGAACTGTCATCGAGTTCAAGGGAAATAAAAGTGGGATGGAACATGACTTACAAATAAATTTTGACTTCAAATCAGAATGGTGGAACAGAACTTGGCTACGATATGCATTTGAGAAGATATACAAATGAACTTATAAGTGAAGCAAAAATGTGTTAAGTATGCTTGAAATAGGAGTAGGCCATTCGACTGTTTGAACTATACTTTGCTATTTGATGAGATCTTGGCTGATCTGGTTGTAGTCTCTATTTTCCTGTCTACCTCCTGTACAATTTACTTCCTCGGCAGTCTAGAACCTTTCTAACTGATCCTTAAAAATATTCAATAACCCTTCCTCCACTGCTCTCTAGGGGAGAGAATGCCATCAGACTTACAATCTTCGGATAATAAATGCTTTCCTGATCTCCATATTAAATGGAAGACCTATTATTATTAAAGTGCCCCTTAGTTCTAGTTACTCCCAAATGGAGTCATTTCAGCAGATACCCTAAACCACCTCTCATTCTTCTAAACTCCAATGGATACAGGCCCAAACTATCCGACCATTTTGGACAGCTTTTAATACAATTACAGTTCATTCTGCTATAACACACATTTCATGAATGCGAATTCATTGTAACGTGACTGACGAATTGGGGACATTGCTTCAAAAGCGTGAACTTTTAAAATGTGTGTTGGCTGTAACGCAATTACATTAAGTGCTGTTTCTAAATTGCAATTTTTCTATAATGCAGGGTTGCACATGAACACAACCATCATGTTATTGGACCATACAAACCCTGCACTTCCTTGCTTTCATGTGCCATTCCACTTGCAATAAGTGACATTATTCCACTTGTATTCTTAATCACTTGCTATACCTGCATGCCTACTGTTCCCTGATCCTTCTGTGCTGCAAATATCCCCCCTTTTCAAGAAAATGTGGACACGTTCATATTTAGCAACATTACAATCCATCTGCCAAATCTCTGCCGACTCACTTCACTTATCAATCACTCTTTGCAGGCTCATACATCTCCACAACAACCTAAAAAATACGGATGATTTCCCTAGAAGTACTGTCCAGAGGAAACCTTGCGTGGTGATGTCACACAGCAAACAGAGGCATTCTTACCTCACTATAACAAATTCCAAACACTTTTATTTCACCTTATTTATTGACAATAAACAATTACTTTCAGCCATGTAACCTTTCTCTTTGTGAAACAGTACCAATAACAGTTTAGAGAAATTATGAAACAACTTATACGTTATAATTGAAAATAGCATAAACAAGGTATAAGAAGCTGAACAGCAGAGTATTCTTATAAAACGTAACAGCATGTTGAGAAAATGAGCTGCACCTAAACTTTTGAAAACATTACATCATTTTTATTTAACAGAAATATATTTTAATGCTTCGTGTGAAACATAATGAGAAAAGTGCTATAATTGCCCAATTTTAACAACAATGTTGGCAACATTTTATTTTACATTACATCACGACCTTACACAAGCCATTACTAAGCAAGACAAATTAGCTCATGTAAAATGTGAAAACTAGGCCTTAGTTATTAAGAGCTAAAAGGGCCTTTAAGAATATAAGAGTACTGTAAAATATAAAAAGTTAAGAACAAACACCAAGGGAACACAACTCAAGGTGAAATTCCAGAAACTACATCAAAATTATTCCAATAGAAATATTTAAATTAAACCCACAAAGGTTAAAATCATCAATATAAGTGGTCAATTATACATTATTTACATTTGAGTATGGATGTCAAACATTTTTTTAAACTGTGCATTAAGATTGAAATTCAAACCAGAAGATGAATTATGACTGAACAATTACTTCATAGATTTATCCTTTTCTTAAAAAAACACACACAAACTAGTAAATTATCTCTATGGTAGCTTCTGACAATTGCAAATTTCAACTTTGTGAATAAAAACTGAATGTTGATCTGAATGATTCTTGTCAAATTTTCATAGGCTGCATTTGTTTTGACTATCACTGTTTTCAACTTGGAATACTGAAGGAACACAACATCATATAATTATTTCCCTGCTTTTATTTACTTATACAAACTAATATCAGACCTTGCTTCCATTCCATCACCACCACCCACTTTCTTTTTATCTGCCAATTGAGAAAACACTAATTTACAATGACTAAAAATAACTAGAAAAACATATTATTTGAAAGAAATAAAATCAATGCATATGACTACAAACCATCATAATTTTACAATACCTAAACACCTGGGATAGGATAAGAACATAAGAAATAGGAAGGATAAGCCATTCATGCCAGCTCATCATAGCCTTCAATTTCCTGATATTTCAAAAGTCTATCTATCTCCTCTATAAACATTTTCAGTGATCTAGCCTCCACAACTCTCTGGTATAAAGAATTCCAGTTATTCACTACTCTCTAAAGAAGAAATTCCTTCACCTCTCATTTTTAAACGATTCTCCTCTTATTCTGTAACTTTGTCACCTAGTTCAAGTCTTCCCCATTAGTTAGAATGTTCTCAACATCTATAGGGATAGGACTATAATGCTAAATTGTTAAATGTCATCATTAATTAGTTTATTTCAAATGCATTTACTGTGACAGAACATATCATTCTTTAAAGATTCCTGTTAAAACAAAAACTAATGGATGACTATAAACAGCTGTAAAACACAGGTGGTGTGCTTTCTAGCATTGAAAAGAGGCTTTAGGTAAGAAAATATTAATGAATAACAATGTTAGTAAATGAGAGAAATTCAGACACTCCTGATGAAAGCTAAATTAATTCTCTAAAAATGCAAAGAGAACATTTTTGGCCATAGTTCTTTCTACTTCTGGGTGACAATTAACAAGTTAAAGTAAATGGTGATGACATCAACTAAAATAACTCACTTATTTGGTATTCTCATTTTGTATTGTGTAGATGCACATTCATACAATGACACAATATATACATATTGGCCAAATTTGTAGACCTTCACTATTCCCTTCTATTTCCATCACTTTGGAACTAAATTCTAAACCAAACTGTATTCATCCTTTGAAAAAAGCAACTCACTATGGATTTCTCTGGATAAACACCTGCACGAAGAAATGATGCCTTCCAACTCTCTACTTCCTCTTGAGAATCACAAGCAAGCTCCAAAACACGATAATCCTTGTAAACATTCCTGGTGAAAGCAAGAACAATGAGAAAATACCATTGAAACTGTATACTACATTTCACTTGAAATAATATAATGCAGGTATATATTCACTTTTTGTGTGTGTTACACAACTAAAGGTCCACATTTTACTACATTACGCAGAATGTACAGCATTCAAACAGGCCATATCAAATAGTTTTTAGATTAGATTAGATTAGACTTACAGTGTGGAAACAGGCCCTTCGGCCCAACAAGTCCACACCGACCCGCCGAAGCGAAACCCACCCATACCCCTACATTTACCCCTTACCTAACACTACGGGCAATTTAGCATGGCCAATTCACCTGACCCGCACATCTTTGGACTGTGGGAGGAAACCGGAGCACCCGGAGGAAACCCACGCTAACACGGGGAGAACGTGCAAACTCCACACAGTCAGCCGCCTGAGTCGGGAATTGAACCCGGGTCTCAGGCACTGTGAGGCAGCAGTGCTAACCACTGTGCCACCGTGCCGCCCACGGTGTTCTTGTATTTACACTCTACGCAAGTCTCCTCCTATTCTATCTATCATACTCAGCCTTTCAGCATATGCTACTATCCCCTTTTTCTCTGACAATCATCTAGTTTCCTTTTCAAAGCATCTGAGCCTCAACTATCTACTGTGGTAGCAGGTTCCATATTCTAGCTATTTCAATTAACGAAGAAATGTCTTTATCTGGTATTAATAGCATAAATTTTGGTTCCTTCCATAGTGGAAAATTTTTCCCACATCTAGCCTGTCCAACTCATTCACACATTGAAAATTTCTGATCAGGTCACCTCCCAGTCTTCTCTCATCTTATAGTTACAGTGCTCCAAACTGTTCAGTTTTTCCCAACTAAATACTCATCACACTGGTCTAGGAATAATTGGTCATTTTGGAGTTGAACAGTTTGATTGCAAAACTGAAGTAGAGAAAGTGAAGTTTCAGAAGTTTTGCATTTGACAAAATGAAGGGTATAATAAGCAATTTAGAGCAATCTACTGCAATGAAACATTATACAAACATTAACTGCCATAATCAACTGTAATTTTGATTGAGATTATATTAAAACAATGCTGAACTTGATGATTTCATGAAATAATTTATTTTCCAAGATAAGGGTAATTAAAACAAAGGCCCATTTTGAAATAAGTCCATATAATGCTTAAGAGGTTATAAAAATAAATTGTGTGAAGGCAAAGCTGGTTAGTGAAGCAATTCTTCATGATACACAACTGAAGACAAGGAATAAAGTTTGTTTAATAGACAATTCATGAATTAGTTAGAACAGTCTTACTCAGATGAGTTAATTGCAGTCAAGTGGAGAGGACACAAAGTAGAGCGAACATCTCTGTTACACAAAGTTAACCTAATGCAATGATATTTGCACAACTCTTCCTTTCAGCTTTTGCAGCCTACTCAATGTTTTTTTTTATTCAGAATTCTTCCATCTCAATGAGGAACTTCAGACGAATCCACAGCCACCAACTTGCTCTGAAAACTCTGCTCACAGTTTCATAGCTGCAAGAAATTCTACCACAGCCAAAACCAATTCAGTATTCAACAATACCTGAAGTCAAATAACCTGTAGTACTAGACTGGGTAAAAACAATGACTGCAGATGCTGGAAACCAGATTCTAGATTAGTGGTGCTAGAAGAGCACAACATTTCAGGCAGCATCCAAAGTGCAGCAAAATCGACACCAGCACCACTCTTCCAGCACCATAATCCATGTAGTACTAGACTGCCAATTCTTTGATAACCATGTCTTTTTGAGAAAATACATTATTTTGTAAAAGGTGGTGTAATTAGGAACATTGACAGAATTGTAAATATTCAGAACATCTTTAAAAAGGGCTTCATACTTTAAGTTTAGCATTAGCATCTCAGTGGTCTCTGCTGTATATTTTCTTTCTGCCGTGAGGTGCAGAGTTGCACAGAGTTTATCATAATTGTGCAAAGATAGTTAAGCAATAAAGGTGATATGTATTTAGCATATCCCACAACAGTTTACATCCAAAAATGACTCCATCATAAAATGTTATTTCTGGAAATAATTTTCATATTTCATGATTTGATCTCCCCAGACTTAAGTGAAAAGGAGGTTTTAACAACATCCTTTTTCATTGTTTTGAGAGCGCACTGTGGCCAACATTTCACCCAATAAGCAGACCATCAGTAAATTTCAGTGTTCAGCTACAAGTTAATATAAGTGCATTTCCCATTACCAAAAGTAATATTTTATAGCTTATAAAGTACATGACTTTTATCGATTAACAATAATCTTTCAATTATAAATTATTCAGGTTTTTACAGACTTAGGTTTGTTTGACTGCTGAAGGAATAATCCATGCTTTGATCACCTTGAAATTTGGCTATTTCAATGCTTTCCTGTTTGGTTGCCCATGATCTTCAATCCAGAAACATCAGCTCGTCCAAAACTCTCCAGTCCATACCCTAAGTTGTACCATGTATCCTTCGTAGAACATTACTGCACTTACTGACCCAACAATGCTGTGGATTTCCAAATGCTATCTTTGACTACCGATCTCTCCATTGTATTACCTCTAATTTTGACTGCCTCTCATCTTCTCTAGCCCTACAACCCTCCAAGAATTTAGTTCTGGTTCTTGCTTATTCCTAATTCTAAATGCTCCACATTTGGCAACTGTGAATTCAGCTGCCTAAACCCTAAGCACTAGAATTCCCTCCTGAAACCACTTCATCTATCTCTTCAGCTTGAAGATCCTCCTCAAAAGTTTATTCTTTGGCTTATGGTAATACTTCCTTTCCTGTGTTTCTGTGAAATGCAATGGGATACTGTAATATGTCAAAGACATGATATAAATGGCTGGACATATAGCGATTCCCTGATCCAACTGATTAGTTTAAAAAAAAGTAAGTGTTTTACATTGGAGTACATTAAAAAATTACAAGCATTGTGGCTATCCCCTATTGAAAGCCCATTCTAATGCTATGCTTGTAAATAAGAAAAGGTCCCTGGGTAGCATATGCTCAGTCTTTTTATTAAACAGTTCTCCAGCTCCCTTCCTCAGCTGTCGCACTCACTGCGTCCCACTCTCAACTCTTTTGCTGTTACCGCCCACCTTATTCTCCCACTTGCTGATTCCCACTTCTGATTATCCAACGGAAGGTGTAAGCAGGAGAGTTAGGGGAAGGCCGAGGAAAGTTGAGTGGGGGCGGGGGGATCAAGGGAACGAAGTGGCGAATAGCAAAATCTGCAGAGTCGGTGAATGGGAAGGTTGGCAGAAGTACACAGTGAGTGGGAAATGGCAAACAGGAGCTAAGTAGAAAGAACAAAGAATATTACAGCACAGGAACAGGCCCTTCGGTCCACCAAGACTGCACCGACATGTGATGCCATTCTAAACTAAAAACCTATCCCTCTATTCCCTGCCTATTCATGTATCTGTCAAGATTCCTCTTAAGTGTGCCTCTCACATCTCCTTTTATCTTATACCTATGTTCCCTGGTATCTGACATTTCTGCAAAAGAAAACCCAAAAGAACTGCTGATGATGAAAATCACAGGAAAATAACAACAGAAATTGCTGGGAAAACATAACAGGTCTGGTAGCACCTGTGATTTTGAGTTCAGTGACTCTTCTTCAGAACTGATGAGAGCTAGAAAAGGATAGGTATGTATCCAGAATTTTTGGTGGTGGTGGAGGGGTTGTAAATGATAGATGGATATAGTGCCCAATGGGAGATAAAAATAGCTGGACAGACAAAGGAGTTGGTAAAGGTCAGCCTGAGGGAATGGATAGCTGCTAATGTACATTTCTACCCTGGGGAAAAGAGTCTAACTATCACTTTTACCCATGCCTCTCATAATTCTGTAAACTTCTGTCATCCTTTAAAGTTCAAGTGAAAGCAAATCAAATTTACCCAATCTCTCCTCATGGATAATACTCTCCAAACCAGCAACATCCTGGTACACCTTTTCTTAACTCTCTTCAAGGCCTGCACATCCTTCTTATAGAATTGTACACAATATTCCAAATGTGGCCTAATTAAAGTTCTATATAGCTGCAACATGACTTGCCAATTTTTATACACTATGCCACAACCAAAGAAGACAAACATGCCACATGCTTTCTTAACCAACTGTGAATCTGTACACTTCTATCCTTCCGTATATTGATGCTAACTAAGGGTTCTGCCACTTACTGTATCCTTCTCTCCTACATTAGATCTTTCAAAATGCATCACCTTGCATTTGTTCAGATTAAACTCCATCTGCCATTTCTCTACCCAAGTCTCCAGCCTACCAATATCTTGTTGTATCCTCTGGCAATCCTCCCCACTATATGCAGCAATCCCAATCTTTGTGTCATCCACAAACGTATTAATCAGGCCACCTATATTCTCCTCCAAATCATTGATATACATTATTAATAACAGGTGTCCCAGCACTGATCCCTGTGGAACACCACTGCTCACAGATCTCCTGTCAGAAAAACACCTATTCACCACTTTTATGACTAAGCTAGTTCTTACCAGCTCACCATGGATCCTATGTGAGTTCATCCTTCGCATCAGTCTGCCATGAGGGACCTTGTCAAAGACCTTACCAAAGTCAATATAGATAACATCTACTGCTTTGTCCTCAATCAGCCTTGTCATTTACTCAAAATATTCAATGAACTTTGTGAAACATGACCATCTCCATATAAAGCCATTCTGCCTATTAAGTCCATTATTTCTCTAAATGTGAGTAAATCCTATCCCGGAGTAATTTTTCCATTAATTTCCTGACCACTGACATAAGGCTCAACAATCTGTAATTTCCCAGATTATCCCTGCTGCTTTTCTTAAACAAAGGAACAATGTTGACAATTCTCCAGTCCTCTGGCACCTCTCCTGTGGCTAAAGACAATACAATGATTTCGTGCAAGGCTCCAGCAATTTCATCAGGTGCCTCCTGTAACATTCTGAGATTGCTCCCATCAGATTCTGGGGATTTGTCTACCTTAATGCTTATCTAAACACCCAACACCACCTCCGTTTTTATACTGACATGCCCTAGAATATCAATATATTCGTCCCGGGACTCACATCATGTCCTCCTCCTTTGTGAATACGATGCAAAATATGTGTTAAGAGCCTCACCCACTTACTGCAACTCCATGCATAAATTCTCCCCTTAGTCCTGGAATGGACCTACTCTTTCTGTCTTGCTCCTTATATATATATATGCATAAAACATCTTGGGATTTTCCTCAATCCTTTTTGCCAAAAACATTTCATAGCTTCTTCTAGCCCTCCGAGTTCCGTGCATGCATTTTCTTACTACTTTCTTTGAAATCTTTGAAGTTTATCTATCATCAGCTTCCACATCTTACATGTGCTTCCTGAATCTTTTTGACGAAGCTCTCAACTTCTCTTGCTATCCAAGGTTCCCAAATCTTGCCACATTTATCCTTTTTTTTAAGAATTAGGATACTTACAGTGTGGAAACAGGCCCTTCGGCCCAACAAGCCCACACCGACCCGCCAAAGCGCAACCCACCCATACCCCTACATTTACCCCTTACCTAACACTACGGGCAATTTAGCATGGCCAATTCACCTGACCTGCACATCTTTGGACTGTGGGAGGAAACCGGAGCACCCGGAGGAAACCCACGCAGACACGGGGAGAACGTGCAAACTCCACACAGTCAGGACGTGGTGGTCCTGAACTCTAATCAATGGGCCTTTAAAAGGTTTCCACATGCCTGACGTGGATTTACCCTCAAACAGCTGCGCCCAACTTACATTCTCCAGTTCCTACCTAATATTGTGGCAGTTGGTCTTCCCCCAACTTCGTATTTTCACCCAAGGACTATTATCCTTATCCATAAGCAATTGAAAACTTACAGAATCATGGTCACTGTTCTCAAAATACTTTCCCAAGAGTTACTCCAGTCCTCTGGCACCTCTTCTGATTTAGTAAGAGATTTCAAGTCAGTCACTTATTTTTTGATGGAAAAATTGCATCAGGAATGCAATCTTATGATATGTTTTCATATGGAAGAGTGCATTTCATTTGGCATGTTTTTGATCAGCGAGACATTTGTAGGACTACGTTTAGAATGCAAAACAAGGGATAGTTATACTAAGTATTTTCAGACCAGAATAGTCCACATACACACACACTCTCCAACATTGATGATTATCCTTCATAAAAATCAAACACCATGATACTCCGACAATTTTAAGTGACTTACGCATTTAATTAATATGTTTCATCAATAATATTCCAAGGCTATTGCAAAGTCCTCATGCAACAAACTGTACATTTAAGGCTTATATTCTGAGGGCCAAAAGAAGCTCTGATCAAACTGATGCAAGACCTTCTGTGAGAACATATGAATCTCTGCTGTAACCGTAGCATCTCTGTATGTTGCAAGGAGGACAGAAATCTGTCAATAATTAGACTGGTTGAAGAGGAAACTCAAAAATTAAAACCATTTGAATTCTGGGATGTGCCAAGAATTTTCTCTTTTTCTGGGGGAGAGAAAAATTTTGTAAAATCTGATTATAGTTACAAAAATGCAAAAGAACATAATAACATGTACAAATTGCCATGCCCTTATTTTGAAAAAGTTATTTTTCAAGTATTTTCCGAGTCATAAAATGCTGAATCCACCAATAAACAGTAATCAACAGTAAGGACATGCAAAAGGTTTTCATTTGCTATGCTATGCTAGCCACCTTAATTTAAAGCCAAGTGCCCAGCTTAGCATTGCTTTTTTTTTAACAATCAACTTGATTTTAGTGAAACCAGATTAGCAGAACTAAAGAAGAAAATCTGGTGAGTTTTTAAAATAAACATTGGTATAAGCAAAATTTACTCAAAAAAATCAGACTGAGAATGGAAATGAATTTAAAAAATTCCAATTCCAAGTCTTCCAACAATGAATTATCTAGGTTAACACTTAGGACATTAAAAAAAACTCTCAGCACAAGAATGTGAAAGAAAAATTAACCAAATGAAAACCATTTAAGAAATGGAAACAAGGCATTTTGCATATTTGGAAAGAGAACAAAGATATCTTTAAAACCAAAAGAGTGTACATCTTGTTTTCATTAGTTTCAGTGTTAAGATTAAATGCACTGGGATGAGAGTTCCCAACTCTAATTCTAAAAGAGTCGCTGGAATCTCCTTTTGTGCAGCAAATTTGAACTCCTGTAACATTGCTCATGGGTTGTCTGGGATCTAGAGCACAGTTAAGATATTTAGATGTTACCCTGGTCTATACTTTTGAAGCTACTTTTCAGGTATTCCCTGTGGGTAACTAGTGTAAATGAGCACATCCTGAAGTCAATTAAAGTATAAGTATTGTTGCATCTGAAAGTCTGTGCAGCTGCTTAGCTCCCCTTCTTGGGAAAAGGCCAGGTTATCAAAAGGTCAGAAAAATCAGCAAGACGTGGATAGCACTATTTGTTTGGTCAGTTCTTCAAAAACTCCAGTTGTTAAATTGTGATGTGTTGGCGATTTGTACAAACATGATATCCAAAGTGCCATAAAAATACATTGGATGTAAGATATGGATTAATTGTTAGCAATTCCTTCTGTTCTATCGGCCTTAGTTAGAGCTAGTACTGTTATAAGAAGGTGCTGAATTACCTTTCAAGAGAGGAATTTACATCTCCAGTTAATACATTTGGAAAGAAGCTTGCAAGGGTTCTGTCCAGAGACAAGGGGTAAAATTCTCTAAACTGATGTCTAGAAAACAATGTTTTTTTATTCCCTACTTGATAAATTAGTTGTAGAAATATTTCATTTGTATGAGACAGTCTGAATTTTCAATTCAGAGGACTTCAGAAAAGTTCAATACTTCATTCTGTTCTGTGAAAAAGGCGAGACGTGTTTTTGAAACTATTTGTCTTGTATTCATTACGAGACTTGTAAGAATGGCAAATTTCAAAGTGAACAATTTATACTGCTGAGAAAAAAAACTGTGAAACTCAGCAGGTCTGGCAGCATCAGTGAAGAGAGAAACAGAGTTAATGTTTCCAGTTCAGTGACTCTTCTTCAGATCCTGGTCATATTCCGTTTGCAGAGCTCAGGATCCTGTGTATGAATATATGTAGATCCCAACAAGTATCAGTAAGCCACATTGCAAGTTTAGCCCCAGCTTCTTTGCAAATAATTTAGAAAAAGTGGAATTATTGTTTTATGTTAAGTCAAAAAGACTCCAACCTTGAGCATATTTGGTTCACATCTGGCTCAATCATGTCAAGTTTTTCCCAGCCCCTCTCTTTAGCAAAGCCAATCCCCACTCTCAGATCACCTTGTAATAAAACCCCAAGTTTTTTTTCACCATTGTAAGAGATCATTAATGTGTTTTCATTTTTGATCATTGACTGAAATGGAGGTTGGAGATTGCTATAACTGGAATGCCAGGAAAGTTTTGAAAGTCAAGTAATGAGCTATTCAATGCAGTTACTTGGAGTCATAGACCTATACAGCATGAAATCAGATCCTTGCTGACCAGATAATAAATCTCATCTTATTTGCCAGCATTGGGCCCATACCCCTCTAAACCTTCCTATTCATGTACCAATTTAAATGCCTTTTAAATGTTAAAATTGTACCAGCCTCCACCACTTCCTCTGGCAGCTCATTCCACATGTGCAGCCAAATGTACAAATTTTACCAAATTATGCAGAATGTACAGCACTCAGAAACAGGCCATTTCAAATAGTTCTTTCTATTTATACTCTACACAAGATTCATCCCATTCTATTGGTCATACTCAGCCATACAGCATATGCTATTATCCCCCTTTTCTCGGACAAACTCATCTGGTTTCCTTTTGATTCTTTCCCCTCTCAACTTAATCCTATGCCCTCTGGTTTTAAACGTCCCCACCCTAGGGAAAAGACCTTGTCTATCCACCCTATCCAGGCCCTTCATAATTTTATAAACCACAATAAGTTCACCCCTCAACCTCTGACATGCCAAATGGAAGCAGCAAGAGGGAGAATTCAAGAATGAATTGTTCAAAGAATCCTCTGAATTAGAAAATTCTGCCTGACAACATTCATATGATTGGTTGAGCTGCAGAATGTTAAAAGGATGTAAATACCAAAAGCTGCAAAGTGAAAGAAAAAACATTGACATCCGATAGATGGAAAGCATCTGTTGCACCCTCTGGGAAAATACAAAAAAAACAAGAATTTTTAGGATAAGAAATTCATACAAGAAAAGACCTAAGTGCACCTGATCAATTGTAGAATCAATGAATGGCTATCACCTTGCAGATCATAGCAGATCACCATTGCAAAATCAAAAGGACTTGGACAAAATAATTTTCCATCTTCTGGTCTGCATTTTTGATCTTTGGAAATTTGTTCACTCTGTCTATATTCTTTCTCCTTCCATAGCATTAGTGTTGAACTGTTCATTTGACTTAAACTCCTTGAAAGTAGATCGCAGGTTGACAGCATAGTGAAGGTTTTGGTCTGCTTTCCTTTATTGGACAGACCACTGAGTATATGAGTTGGGAGGTCATGTTGTGGCTGTGCAGGACATCGATTTGGCCACTTTTGGAGTGTTATGAGCAAATTCTGGTCTCCTTCCTATTGGAAGGATGTTGTCTAACTTAAAAAGGTTCAAAAAAGATTTACTATGATGTTGCCAGGGTTGGAGGGTTTGAGCTATAGGGAGTGGCTGAATAGGCTGGGGCTGTTTTCCCTGGAGCGTCGGAGGCTGAGGGGTGACCTTATAGAGGTTTATAAAATCATGAGGGGCCTGGACAGGTTAAACAGACAAGGCATTTTCCCTGAAGTGAGGGAGTCAGAACTAGCGAACTTAGGTTTAGGGTGAGAGGGGAAAAATTTAAAAGGGACCCAAGGGGGAACTTTTTCACGCAAAGGGTGGTGCACGTATGGAAGGAGCTGCCTGAGGAAGAGGTGGAGGCTGGTACAATTACAACATTTAAAAGGCTGAAAATGTGTTGCTGGTTAAAGCGCAGCAGGTCAGGCAGCATCCAAGGAACAGGAAATTCGACGTTTCAGGCACAAGCCCTTCATCAGGAATGACTCATTCCTGACGAAGGGCTTGTGCCCGAAACGTCTAATTTCCTGTTCCTTGGATGCTGCCTGACCTGCTGCGCTTTAACCAGCAACACATTTTCAGCTCTGATCTCCAGCATCTGCAGACCTCATTTTTTACTCGAACGTTTAAAAGGCATCTGGGATAGGTATATGAATAGGAAAAGTTTAGAGGGATACGGACTAAGTGCTGGCAAATGGGACTAGAATAATTTAAGATACCTGGTCGGCATGGACGAGTTGGATCGAAGGGTCTGTTTCCGTGCTGTAAATCTTTATGACTCTAGGTTGCATGAATTAAAAATCCTTTTCCTGTTCTTGTTAAAATAATTAGTTAATCTCCACTATTCTGAAGAAACCTGGCGTGAATTGCTTTCATCCTAAGTTCCAGTCAGACAGGCAAATTGGTCATTTTGGTGATCTCATTGGAATCTTATACAATTTGTGGATTAGTGGTGCATTTTATTGTAATAACTATTCCCAGTGAACTTGTTATACTCCTACCAAACACCTTTTTCAATCTGTCTTCCCTCTCCCATTCCCACAGTTCTAACACGTATACTAAAGCCACGGTCTTCTTCATCACCACAGCAGAACACATTCAGCTAGTTTTTATTTATCTTATTATTTAATATTGTGTTAAAACTACACCCTCTTCTCCCATCACCCCACCATTCCAATTGTGAGTCCTAATTCTATTTCTTTTCCTCCATCTCTCCCATGCTGTCAGACCTAAAAAGCAGTATTAAACTGCTTCAAGGACAAAGAAGAGTTAATTGGGTAAGAAATTAGAGTTAAATTGGAAGTGATACTTCATTGGGAGAGAGTAACTGTAAAACATATTGCTAGGAAAAGGGTTGAACCTACTGTTTATTTTAAGATATTTCTAAACTGCCATGTGTGTGAAATAAACTTTTTTTTTGTTAAAGGAACGTTTGCAAACTCACACACGAGTATGTACAGTGACTGCCTATCATGGTAATGAAACTGCAAAACTAAAATCTATCAAGCCATGTTTAAATCTATGATCTGACTTGTCCAGTAATACCATCAGCTCAGATCATAACACAGGCTAATACTCTGGAAGTATGACTTCAAAAGCCCACATGGTACTGAATTTAAGTGAATCTAAACTTGAATGTCAGCCTCAGTAATGGTGATCATCGGTTGTTATAAAAAATTCATCTGGATCATTAATATCCTCTAAGGAAGCAAATCTGCCATCCTTATCTGGCTTGGCCTTTATATAACTTCAGACATACAGCAATGTGGTTGATTCTTAACTACCCTCTAATAATTAATTAGTTCAAAGGCAGTTAGGAATAGGCAACAATGCTGACCTTGCCAAAGACACATTAAGAATAAAGGACAAAAAGTGAGATGGGTTGTTTCTATGCTATAAATACTTCGCAAATTTGTCAGATTCTATGTTCTTTCACTGTGTTGCATGATCCCTCCAATCTTCTGCACTCAGTACTGTTCAGCAGCTGACCACAACCCTTCTCCTAAGGCTTTCTGGTCTTGCTGAGAGCTGGGTGGGGCAGGGAGTTGGGAGAATTGCCCTTGTTTACTTCCAATTATGTCACAACCACAGAGTTATCCTCAGAAGTGGCTGATGAGCTTGAAATTTGTACAGTTCACTTATAGCCCTGTTTTAGTTTGAGTGTTACAATTTTAAAATAACTAGCAGCACAGTTTAATGCTTTAACAGATACATAAGACCATAAGACATAGCAGCAGAAATTAGGACATTTGGCCCAAATTTGATCTGCCATTCGATGATGGCTGACAGGATTTTCAACCCCATTCTCCTGCTTTCTCCCCGTAACCTTTGATCCCCTTGGCAATCAAGAATTTATCTATCACTGTTTTAATATACTCAATGACCCGGCTTCCACAGCATTCTGTGGCAATGAATTCCACAGATTCACCATTCTCTGGCTAAAGACATTTCTCCTATTTTCATTCTAAAGAATTTTCCTTTTACTCTAAGGCTGTGCCCTCGAGTCCTAGTCTCTTCTAGCAATGGAAACATCTTTCCAGTGTCCACTTTGTCCAAGCCGTTCAGTATTCCATAAGTTTCAATCAAATCCCCCCTCAACCTTCTGAACTTCATTGAATATAGTCCCAAAATCCTCAAATATTCTTCAATGTTAGGCCTTTCATTCTTGGGATTATTTGCATGATCCTCCTCTGGACCCACTCCAGGACCAGACATACTTCCTGAGGTATGGGGCCCAAAATTGCTCACAATAGGCTAAATGTGATCTGACCAGAGCCTTATAAAGCCTCAGATGTACATCCCTGCTTTTATATTTTCTCGAGATGAATGACAACATTATACTTGCCTTCCTAACTACCAACTCAATCTGCAAGTTTACCTTAAGAGAAACCAAGACTAGAAATCCCAAGTCCCTTTGCACTACAGATTTCTGAATTTTCTCCCCATTTAGAAAATATTCCATACCTCACACTTTCACACATTATATTTCATCTGTCACTTCTTTGCCCACTCTCCTAACCTGTCTAAATCTTTCTGCAGCCTCCTCAATACTACCTGCCCCTCCACCAATCATTGTATCATCTGCAAACTTAGCCTGAATGCCCTCAGTTCCTTCATTTAGATTATTAATGTACAAAGTGAAAAGCTGTGGTCCTAACACTGACCCTTGTGGAGCACCGCTAGTTACTGGCTTTCATCCTGAGAAGGGCCCTTTTATCCGCACTCTCTGCCTTCTGCCAAACAGCCGATCCTCTATCCGTGATAGTATCTTGCCTCTAGCAACATTTTTCTCAGCAGCCTCCTGTGCGGTTCCTTAAAAAGGCCTTCTGGAAGTCAAGATAGATAACAAGCATTGGCTGTCCTTGGTCTAACTGCTTGTTACCTCCTCTAAAAATCCTAACAGATTTGTCAGGCATATGACCTCCCTTTTGAAGAAGACATGTTGAATTTGCCCTATTTTACCATGCACTTCCAACTATTCAGAAATATGAATGTTAGTTTATTGCACAGCCCTCACTTAAAGTTATTTAAAGTAAATAATTATAAAGTTATTAGCTGAAATATTGAAACAAAGGTTAAAAGTAGGCCAAAATCAATGGTACTTAAAGACATAAGTAAGGTCAGTCTCTAAAATTGTTTCAGGCCTGGCTTGCTTGAAGAGGTCTCTTTCCTAAGTGAAGGGGTTCACATCTAACCTGTCTATGTGTCCGTACCAGCTAACCTCTCCTCCCCAGATCCTAGCCTCTGAGTTGACCATGGCAGGTGTGGTCTTGCACTCTCTCTCCCTGGAAGTCAGAATGTTGCTGACCAGGAACAACATCACCTCCACCACTTTCACTTGACCCCTTTCCCATCTATTCTTTACTGTAACTGCCCCCTTACATATAAATTTACCCTCTTTACAATCATTATTTCCTCAAACACCTCCCAGCCTGTAGCCCCAATCCTTACACATAGGTTCTCCAGTGTCCTTGCTGCAGTTTATCCCCACAATCCACTCACCTTGTATTTCGTGGTCAGAGACTATGGACTGACTGTGGTCCATCCCCATGAGCAACCTAACCAAGCAGCCAATAGCCTTGGGTGATGCCTGCAAATCGCCATGACAGTATTAGCCAACTGAGTGTTAGCCGACCAGACTGACCACTGTGGAGCCAAATACGTTGATCAAGGGCACCCTGACTGAACATGTGACCATGCCCAAGACCCTGCACAGAAATCAAAGGCTACCAGGGAACTTGTTCAGACCTCTGGTGTTTCTCTTTTGTTAGATGTTTAATAGCCCTAACAGAGACTTAACTCTGATTTTTATAGCAAAACTCTAGAAACACAAATGAATGCTTCGATTGGTTGACTAATCTACTATTGTTGTTTCTGCAATTGATGATTCGCTACTTTTTCATAAGATCAAACTGAAGACAGCCTAATGCAAGAAATTGGAGTTGACATAGCTTGATTCTTGAGCACAATGTCCAATATCTGACACAGGAAATAGAAAAGGAAATGCCACACTAACTTACCATTTCTTTAACATTAATGCAATCTCTATCACTCTCAGTTTCCATTATCATCATTAGCGGTCCCTCAAAAATGAGGATTACTCTCTTCCACTCTCATTGTGAGTCTGTAGACAGCTGTATAGACAAATGTGGCTTCTGCAGGATCTGTTACACTTGGGGCAGGTGGTGATCATGGGAAGGGGAGAGTGGAGCATTGGTGCGGCAGCATGTTCCTTAAGCTGTTTTTGCTTGGCTTCCACTTTTTCTTGACAGCAAGTCTTGAGGTGCTTGATGCCTTCGCCGGATGGTACTCTTCACTTTGGATGGTCTTGGGCTAGTGATTTCCAGGTGTCTGTGGGAATACTGCACTTCACCAGTGAGGCCTTGAGGGTATTACTGAGTTTCCTCTGTCCACCTGGGGCTCACCTGCCATTTTAGAGCAGGGAGTAGAACACCTGCTTGGGGAGTCTCGTATCGGTCATGCAGACGACATGCTCAGCCCAGTGTAGCCAATCAAGGGTGGACCGTGATGCTGGGGATTTGGCCTGGTCTCAGTATCTACACTTACCACATGCAGTCACCTTTATCAGCTAAATAGCCAAATACCATAGAAGTCAATTATATCAGAACCTACCAAACATATTTAGCAGCATACCAACTCTTTCAGGAAACATCAGGTTTTCAAGCAACTACAATCAGCAACTCAACTCTACCATCCCCATGGTATCTATTGATATTATAGGAGACAGTTGTTAAGTGAAAACTTCAGGCATTTTGTATCAAGCCTTTTTTAAAAATATGTTGGTTACATTAAATTTCTGGTTTTACTGCCCAATGTGTAGCAGCCAAATCGTGTTAACACCAACACATAAGCCTGCACTAATTAAGGTCCTGTTGTGCTACTCCATGGTGGTCAAGTAATATGTTATTTTATAAGGTCACATCAGCACAATATATCACTCTAATACTGTAAGACAGAGATGTTGCTTTAAAACAAGAAATGAATATAAAGTTAAGACTACAACAACTTGTGTGAAAATTGACTTTATTATTGAGGAGAATCGGGCACACAGCTTTACACACTGCTGGATCAATTAGGAGCTGGCAAACAATAAGCCTTTTCTTACATAAGAATGCTTATGCTTCCTGAGACTTACCTGCTTTTTTTTCAAAATGAGTATCCCACTATATTGGAATTTTCTACTGTTGTCAGTTATGCAGAAAGCAGCGATGTTGCAAAGAGTCTGGCTATAACTTCACAGTACCACAGAGCAGCTTTGGAGCTACCCAACTGCGGAAGACTAAACAATGTGCTGGACTGTAAATATTCCTTAAGTTATTACACCAGGTTAGTCTAGGTGGGTGAGGGGGCCATTTCATAGGTTTCCATTACACAATGAAAACTGACTTTTTTGAAAGGAAATGGCACATAAATAACAATATGTCTATAGTTTCCTTCGGTTAGATTTATTTAATGAATTAAAAAGGATTTTTTTTCTCCCAGCTCGACATTATTTTAGATGATTTCTCCAAGCAAACACATTTTGTGCAATAAAGAGACAAAATAGCTTTCGTAAAATAAGCGCTTGCACTTCAGCAGTGTAATCTACTCCTGAAAATATAAAGGCCTGGGGCAGAAGATTTCAGGGGGCCTAGAAGGGAATTCAGTGGTGAGTCCACGGACTGGAAATAAGCGTAATGCATGGAGGGCATCTCCCCCAACCCCCACTGAGAAAGGAGACCCCTTTCTTCTTGTCTTTGTTCATACAGCAACAACCGCCTCCCCCCACACCACCCCAACCCCCACCCTCTGCCACAGCTAAAACATAACAGTTGTGGCATGTAATATCCAGTCCCTGATTCTAACCACAAAATATGTAAACTCCATTTCCTAGCATTCTTACCTCTGCTCTGTATTATAAAGTGCAAAGACATATTTGCTGGACATGAAAGTTTTCTCCACATCTCGAATTTTCAGATTGTCCAATGGTAGCATATACTTCTTCTCTTTCTCCTGTAGATAAAATAAGAAATAAGCTGTTTAATTTAAAATAAGGGCTGATTGTTTAAAAAGAAATGCATCTACAAAGACACATAGTTTAACAGTCACTATTTCCCATTGATTTCTCTGGAAACTTATGAATGAGGATAACCTTTTATTCAAGAATAGTTTTGCAACCTTGATTGCTTTTCTATTATTGATCACACCTTATGCCATGCTTTATTGCAATGCATCTAATGCTCAGACAGTGTTTTTACTAAATTTGTGGAGTTTGCTTTCATTTTGTAAGAAAGAAACTGATCTTAGCCTCCTCATTCATTATCCACCATGTAGCATTGCAGCTAAAGTACACTGCTAACTTGCCTATTCTCACCATTTTTGTGCTGAGTTAATGCTTTCTGTTTGCTCTTAAGGTCATTGTTCATTATAGATACTGTGCAGCCTGTTCTACCTTTATTTAAAAGCAATCTGAAATTACAGAAAGCATGTGGCCAATACTCATAATAAAACAGTATATATTTCAGCAGCCCATTTATTTAATTTTTTGTTTGAGCAGCGTATTCATCACTGCCAGTGTTAACCAACTCAAGCCTTTAAATTGCACTAAGCAGACTGGAAATTTAAAATGTAATGCACAATTTAAAAACATAAATTTGCACTTCATTACTTCATAATTAGTATTATATCCCAAATTAGTATATTTTAAAAGTTGTGGAGAATTCAGCATTATATATTTAGGAACAATTCAGTGCCGCAATATATGATTTTATGTCTGTCATTATTGTTATTTGTGAGTATGCAACTGTTAATATCTTTCTCAATTTAAACTGAGTCTGCATCCATAGACAACATGCCTCCATGAGGCTGAACCTTTCTGTTAATGTCAATAGTTGTCGTGATCACGAGACCACGTGTCATATCAATGCCAGGAAAAAGAGCAGGAAAGCAGAACAGAACTTCACCACATTAAAGGCAACTTTTTAATTCAACACTTCCAGGTAATATTTTAACAGAGTACAATTGTTAGGATTTTGACTTTAAGCTGAAAGTTTAAAAGAAAGACTTGAAATGTAGGCATTTTCGAAAGTAGTGACTCATGAATGGAAAGGATGCACTGTGGCATTTCAGCAATGCTGCCTTGACAGACAATCTCTACCACACAGAAAAAACAAAGGCAGCAGGCACATGGAAACATCACCCTCTGCAAGATTCTCTCCAATTCACACACCCTTCAGACTTGGAAATACAATGTTCCTTCAAGTTTCCAAACTCCTAGAACTCCTTTATTAACAGTTACTTCACATATAAATCTTTCTAATTTGTATTTATGCACTGGCTTATTATAACCTTAAGATATATCAAAGAAATTTACAGCAAGAAGTTAGGCTTTGAAGAGAGGAACAAAGAGAGGAGGAGGAAGATTTGATGTACCACCAAGAAATTTAAAAGATCTTTACATAGGAGAAAGGAAAAGCAGTCTGAGTAAGGAAATAATAGGTGTAGGGTTGGTTTTAAGATGTAGCCATAAAGAGGACAGGGTAATGGGTAGCAGATCACAGGGGGATTTTGAATTGTACAGTCTAGACTATGAATTGGCTTGATTAGACATTACTTAGGGGGTAGAAAATAGAAAGTTGGAATAATGCTATGCATCCAAATTGGCAAGATCTGACGGGTCATGCTCTAGTCATTTATATTGGAGCCTCAGCCTTTCAATATATTCATAAATAATTTGTATTCTTCATAACAAATATCACAAAGATCATGGGAGTGAAGATGGGTCACAGATTGGCCATCATCTGACCGAATGGTAGAACATACTAAAGGACTAAACAAGGTACTCCTAGTACTACCTTCCTAAACACACGCAATGTAGGAGGCCCTCAGCTTCACAGATCAGGTATGACAGCCAAAACTATGTTTACAGAAAGAAAGCAGCTACAGATTAGTTACTTTTGTGATTGAAGGACTACATATGTTCAATGACATGCCACCTCAGTGGAAGTCCAGAATCAACTACATTGCTGTGTGTGTGGAGTGGCATGTAGGCCAGACCAGACAAAGATGGCCTATTTCCTTTCCTAAAGAACATTAGTGACCCAGATGGATTTTTAATGACAATTACCAGTGGTCACATGATCGCCATTAGGCTAGGCTTCTATTCTGTATACTTATTAAATTCAAATTTTACCCTCTGCCATAGTGGGATTCGAACCCATGTCCTCATTAGTATGGGGCTCTGGATTACTAGTCCACTGACATTACTATTATACCTGAGTCTCTTCTTTACATTGTAGCATCCTGTCAATCAGGAATTGGAAGGAAGGGAGAAATGCAGGAATATTACAATTACCAGCAAAATAGTACTGAGTATATTGCTGGAACTGCGAGTTGACAAGTCTACAAAGTGTGGATGGATTTTTTAAAAAGCTAGTGAGAAAACTGATGCAATGATTTTAGTTTCCCAGAACCTTTAGATTGGAAAATAGTGAATGTAACTCTTTTATTCAAAAAGGGAGGCAGAAAGCACAAAACTACAGGTGATTTAGCTTAACATCTGTCAATGTTAGAAGCTATTGTTAAAGATGTAATAACAAGGTACTTGGTATGTTCAAGGTAATCAGACAGAACAGCTCTGAGCAAAGGAGGGTAACCGGACCAAAAACATTAACTCTGATTTCTCTTCACAGATGCTGTTGAACCTTTCCAGCAACTTCTGTTTTGTTTCAGAGCCAACATGGTTTTGTCAAAGGCAAATCATGTTTAATGAATTTATTGGAGTTCTTTGAAATGCTTGTGCTGTAGATAAAGGGGAGCCAGTGGACGTGATGTACATAAACTTCCAGAAGGCATTTGATAAGGTGCCACAAGTAAGGTTTCTGCAGAAAATAAAAACTCATGGTGTAGGGAGTAACATATCAGCATGGACAGGAGATTCGCTGACTAACAGAAACCACACAGTAGGAGTAAATTTTTTTTTCACGTTTGCAAGATGTCACAAGTGATGTGCCTTAAGAGTTGATGCTAAAGCCTCAACTTTTTACAATTTATATAAATAAATGGATAAAGGGACCAAAGGTATAGTAACTAAATTTGCAGATGACAGAAAAATATGTTGTAACATGGGTTGTGAAGAAGACAGAAGGGGGATATAGATAGGTTAGGTGAGTGGGCAAAGATCTGGCAAACAGAATAAAATGTGGGAAAGTGAAACTGTCCATTTTGGCAGAAAAAAAAGTATGGATGAGAGTTTTTCCTCTCATGGATCTCCAGGACTCGTTTTCCCTCGCATTGCTGTGGCATACACTTTTCCTTGTATCTCTGAGACATGCTTCTCCTTGTTCCACTCTGGGGGAGCACTTCCCTGAAAGCTGCTCCAGGACTGCTAAAATGAGAGAAATAAAAGAAAAGAAAGGAAAAGAACAGATGAAGCTCTCTACTCTGCCACTATTGTGCCAAAACTGCATCTGGTGGTAAGCGTGGTTTAGTTGGACCAAAGGGTCTGTTTCCATGCCGAATGACTCTACTGTTGTCAGTACTGGTCATCATACTTACAAAAGAATATTAATGCATTGGAAGCAGTTCAGAGAAGGTTTACTAGATTAATCGTTAGAACAAGTGGATTGGCCTATGAGGAAAGGTTAGACAAACTAGGCCTGTGTCCTTTCGCGGGTCGAACAGTCAAAGATGACTAAATAGAAACCCAAGATCCTGAATGGACTTGACTGGGTGGATGTTGAAAGGATGTTTTCTCTTTTGGGAAAATCTATAGAACCAGGGGTCATAGCTTAAAAATAAGACAGAGACCAGGTTTTTTTTCCTTTAATTGGGTTGAAAGTCTTTGAAATTCCCTTCCACAAAATGCAATGGATGCAGGATCTTAAAATATTTTTAAGGCAGAGGTAGATAGATTTTTAATTACCAAGTGGATGAAAGATTATCAGATGTATGCAGGAATGCAGAGTTGAGGTTTAAATCAGATCGTCTAGGATCTTATTGAATGACAGAGTAGGCTCAAAGACCTATTTTTGACCTTTGTTTATAAGTTTAAGAACTTCAGGTCATTCCAATCACTTTACAACCAATTAAGAACATTTTGAGGTATGGTCATTGCTGTATTGTAGGAAATACAGCAATCAATTTCGGCACTACAAGGTTCCACAAACAGATGAAATAATGACCAGATAAATATGTTACAATGGTCTAGATTAATGGATAATTGCTGGCCAGCACACTGCTCTTCCTTGCTCTGCTTCAATTTACGTCCACGTGTAAGGAGATGTGTCTTGCTTTAAACCTCATTAGAAAGATGCAGCACTCCCTTAAAAGCAATGAGGCATCAGGCAAAAAACTGTTTTCAGGTCTGGAGCTGGACTTGAATTTACAGTCTGCAATGAAATTTCAAGTGTGACTTTTGACTGAATGAGAGACATCCTCCTGTTCAAGGTTGCAAAGAATCAAAAATGAATTTGGCTTTGACAAGAAACAATGTTTACACAATGGCTTGGACACATTTCAACAAAAAAGGCCAAACATCTTTCACAGTCCTGGGTTTATATGTATACAAAACAGGATCAGGGTACATGGACATGGACTGCAGAGGCATGGGAATATCATGATCTCATCAGCTCTCTTCTAAGTCATGTGCCATCCTGACTTAGACACCGATTACCAATGTTTCATTATCACTGGGTCAAAACAGTGGAACTACTTCACTAAAAGCACTTAGAGTATAATTACCATAGGAACTGGTGCAATTTGAGAAAGCAGCCCACCAATAGCGACTCAGTCCCATCAAGGGACATGCGCAAAATGACAGCCTTGCAAGGCCATATTCCATGAATAAATAACAAAACTATCCAAAGAGAACAGAAGATGAATGCGCCAAGAGTGACTTTGTTGCAGAAAGGGTATGGATAACTGAGGCACCCAGGCTAATTCAAAGGCAATAACAATGAAGGAATTCATTCGATCTCATCATCCCTGCCAAACTGACAGACAGAAAACCAGCATTTATAGTAGTGACAGTATTTACTTGTGTTCTTCATGATGAGTAGGCGTTGACTGGATTAAATCATATGGGATTCAAAGAAAGCTGTTCTGGAGAATCATGCAAAGTCTTAATTCCACAACTGGTGAAAGTTCAAATCAATTCTATTGTGGTCAGTTGGGAATTCTATGACTATAAACAGTTTATGGTCAAACTATGGCATTATAACTTCTGTTTATTGCATCCTTCCTCTTAAAAGATTTTCAATATAAATGATGGTATCAGATTGCATGTTCCAAACTGCAACAGTGACTTAAAGAGATGCGCCATGTTTAGGCTGGTGATCCTGTCATTCAGCAAGTGGCAGAAAAATGAATAAATAATTCATTGTGCATTACTCCTGCATAATTTATCACAATGGCACAAGAGCTGTTTCCACTTTCTCAGACAGGAAGTGCAACGTGATATGCCAGAAGGGTAAAACAAGGAACCAGAATAATTTCAACAATATTATGATAACCATTGAAGAGATCCTTCCAAAAAAATCCTTGTACTTACAGAAGAAGTTCTGCTCATATTCCTAGAATTGTAGCATCAGTTTGTAGGCTGCACCAAGCTCTGTTGGCAGTTCTATTACCGCCTCCCCACCGCCCCGTCCCGGACGAGTCAGAAACAAGGCAATGTTGAAGCAAACTATATAAATATCTGACTATCAAATCAGGGTGCAACACATTGTTTATTTAATAATCAAGTTTAATTAAATTAGCTTGTCTCTTGCATTATAGCATGAAACGATTAATTCACACACCATAGTCAACAAGCTGACTACACCATATATTTATGTGGTTAAGTAAATGGATATATACATAGTGGGTCTCTCCTGGTGAGGCTGGCAGGATATCAAAAGCTTTTCTCGGTAGGTTTTCCAAGACGTTCGCCAGTTACAGAACAGGGTGGCCTGGTTTAAGAAAGGTCTGTTATTGAATTCATTTCATTTTGTAATTGTATCCTTTAGTTAATAGAAAGTTTCAATGAAGTGAGAATGTATGCAGGCCAGCACGCCCTCACTTAACTATCAGGTGGTGATGCCCTTGCATCATCAGTTCCACCCAAATTAATTTTCGAGGTGACTTGATGCCACAGGAATGATGACTAGCTTTCTCACAAGCAGGAAAACATTTGTCTTCATTGTCAATTATTTGCATCAGAACACTGTGGCTAGCCTTAAAATCTGTGTATTGTTTTGATGTTGATTGCATTAACATTACGGGGAACCTCATCCGACAACTTGATAAACAGATGTCAATTTTAAACCCACAGGTTATGTAGAGGAGGTTTAAACATCTTAAAAGAGTCAACCTGATTCTCAACCACCTAATTCCAGCCTTAAGGGAGACCCTTGTGCCTGCTCCACCATTTGAGAAGTTCAGAGCTAATCTAGTTATTTCACATTCCTGCTTATCCCCGATGAACTTTCAAAACTTTGTTTATCAAGAATCCATTGACCTCTGCTATATTATGAATTCACCAACCTGTGGTTGTGGAAGAAGCTATCGTCAGCAAGTAGTTTAGTCACTCAAATATTTTAAGGGGACTTTGTGCCCTCCACTTTAATTTTTAGCTTTAATGCCTGCAGGGAATGTTCCTGGATCTTGGGAAAGTTGCAGCTGAAGAGGGGCATGAAGGACTGGCCTTAACAGTATTGCTTGTGGACTGACGTTATCAAGTTTAATTCCACACGTATCGGAGGCTATGATCTCAATTGACAAGCCAGCTCCAAACCTGAATGCCTGACTCCCTTTCTCTTGTTGGATTTTTTCTTTACTCCATTTTCCAGCTGCCTTTGTGCCCAAGAGTGTCAATGTTTCTGACTGGAGCAAGTAACTTGCGAGAAAAATATAAATGTTGTTACATTTCTTGGACCTACGGGAAAGGAATTTACTTCTCGTTTTTTCAGTCACAACTCCTCCCTGCATAAACCATACCCTGCAGTTAATTTCAGGCCCACAGAACGAATGGGAGATGAAACGAGAAATATGCTGAACTCCTTCATGTGGTGTCATGCAGCAAATCCATACTCCAGAGAAATTAGTTAAAAGCACTTTTCCATCAGAAGCTGCAAGAAAAGCCAAAAAAAACCAGCACTGACACTGTTGGGCACCATTGGTGGTGAAAACATGCCACTACCTCAGGTCAACATCAATAACTTCAGTGTGGCCTGTGAAATGAAGATGTCTATCTAAAAAAAGCCTTTTTGACATTTGTTAGTGCAGACACTTTTCTGAAGGATGAACAAACAATGATAGTCTACTTCAAGCTAATGACGACGAGGCATGAAAATATAAGGTTTTCCAGTCCGAGCATACATGTGCCAAAATTCAGAAACCCAAGTATTCTTAATTACTCCTCACTGACATGAAGCTGACTGTCTATAATACCATGGCAAATCTATCAAATTCATCTAATATCCTCCTGCATTCCCAACTGCAAAGATTCATCATGGACTAGAGCTTCTAATAAGGCTATACATATACATATACATACAGTCAGAGTCATAGAGATGTACAGCATGGAAACAGACCCTTCGGTCCAACCCGTCCATGCCGACCAGATATCCCAACCCAATCAAGTCCATATCCCTCCAAACCCTTCCTATTCATATACCCATCCAAATGCCTCTTAAGTGTTGTAATCATACCAGCCTCCACCACTTCCTCTGGCAGCTCATTCCACACATGTACCACCTTCTGTGTGAAAAAGTTGCCCCTTAGGTCTCTTTTATATCTTTCCCCTCTCACCCTAAACCTATGCCCTCTAGTTCTGGACTCCCCGACCCCAGGGAAAAGACTTTGCCAATTTACCCTATCCATCCCCCTCATAATTTTGTAAACCTCTAGAAAGTCACCCCTCAGCCTCCGACGCTCCAGGGAAAACAGCCCCAGCCTGTTCAGCCTCTCCCTATAGCTCAAATCCTCCAACCCTGGCAACATTCTTATAAATCCTTTCAAGTTCCACAACAGCCTTCCGATAGGAAGGTGACCAGAATTGCATACAATATTCCAAAAGTGACTTAACTAATGTCCTGTACAGCTGGAACATGACCTCCCAATTCCTATTCTCAATACTTTGACCAATAAAGGAAAGCATGCCAAACGCCTTCTTCACTATTCTATCTACCTGCGACTCCACTTTCAAGGAGCTATGAACCTGCACTCCAAGGTCTCTTTGTTCAGCAACACTCCCTAGAACCTTACCATTAAGTGTATAAGTCCTGCTAAGGTTTGCTTTCCGAAAATGCAGCATTTAGCTGAATTAAACTCCATCTGCCACTTCTCAGCCCATTGGCCCATCTGGTCAAGATCCTGTTGTAATCTGAGGTAACCATCTTCGCTGCCCATTACGCCTCCAATTTTGGTGTCATCTGCAAACTTACTAACTGCACCTCTTATACTCGCATCAAAATCATTTATGTAAATGACAAAAAGTAGAGGACCCAGCATCGATCCTTGTGGCACTCCACTGGTCACAGGCCTCCAGTTTGAAAAACAACCCTCCACCACCACCCTCTGTCTTCTACCTTTGAGCCAGTTCTGTATCCAAATGGCTAGCTCTCCCTGTATTCCATGAGATCTAACCTTGCTAATCAGACTCCCATGGGGAACCTTGTCGAACGCTTTAATGAAGTCCATAAAGATCACACCTACCGTTCTGCCCTCATTAATCCTCTCAAACCTGCTCAGGTGAAATAACTTACAAGTTTTGCAGCAACAAATTATCAATGCCATAGAATGACCCTTCATTGTAACCTCAACCATTGCAGCGAAATATCGACCAGTTCACATGAAGATTGCAATACAAATTATGCAGTTTAAAATCTCAAGTATGCCTCGAGTCAGGAGATATTTTGTTTTTTTCATAAATCTCCAGACAAATTAAATGGACAACAGAGCAAACAGTGCTTTCTGAAAAATAAGCATTAACCACATGAAAAACATCTTAAAGAAAACTCCACTGAATTACAAAATTGTTATGTCGCAGAAGAAAGCCATTCAGCCCATTGTGCCCACACCAGCTCTTCAAATGAGCATCATTACCAAGTGCCAATCTCCTGCTTTATTTTTCCCTTAGCCCCTGTACTCTAATCTATTCAAACAATCATCCAATGCCCTCTTGAACGTCTGAATTGAACTTGCTTCCATGCTGTGCACTCCAAACCCTAACTAATTGCTGTGTGAAGAGAGTTTTCTCCCCTCACATCACCCTTGCTTGTTTTGCACATCAGTTTAAATCTATGCCCTCTTGTTCTTGCTTGTTTTACAATCAGGAACATCTTCTCCATATCTACTTGGTGCAGCCCACTCATGATTTTGAAAGGCTCTATCAAATCTCCTCTCAGCCTTCTTCTCTCCAAGGAGAACAGTCATAGAGATGTACAGCATGGAAACAAACCCTTCAGTCCAACTCGTCCATGCTGACCAGATGTCCAAAATTAATCTAGTCCCGTTTGCCAGCACTTGGCCCATATCCCTTCCTATTCAGATACCCATCCAGATGCCTTTCAAATGTTGTAATTGTACCAGCCTCCATCCCTAACATGGAAACAGGTGGTTTAATTTACCTTTGATATACTTAAAATACAAGTGTAAAATGTGGTATTATTTTATTGATCCATGTGTTTCTGGCCACTTTTATTTAAAAATCTTGAAAGGCATACTGAACAATCTACCCATGGGAATAGCACTGACATATTGTATTGATGACATGTGGAACTTCTTACAGGTTCGTAAGGTTTGTGCAAAACTAACAGATGTAATCATGCAGAATTCCAAACCGGGCAATTTTGAACAAGTAGCTTAAACAGGTACCGAGGAACAAAAAAGTACATTATTCCACAGAAATAAACATGCCTGTGGATGTTCACTGATCTTGATTATGGCAAAACAAGCTAGTTTATAATGTTGACATCAGAATTTGAATCATATTGCATTAAAAAGTGCACTTCCGTGCTCCGACCAAAAGAGACTGGATTGTTTCTGTACTCTGAGTTGATGTTGATTAGCTTGGTATCCCTTCAAGGGAGTTTACAAGGCTCCTTACTTATGATGTAATGATGACTGGCAGTCAAAATGTGCTGTACTCCTAGAAAATTAGAAGCACCAGTTTGTAAAACAACAAAGGAATTACAGAAGCATAGCTTTTCTTCAATTTGACAGAGACCAATGAATGGAAGAGTCTCACTCTCATGCAGTGTTCATATATAATGGCTGCAAATTTGACAATATGTGCTACTGATGCTCATGGTATAGAAGCCCTGAAGGCAAAATAGCATCAACTACGCAGGTGCCACCCACATTGTGTCTCAAGCCAAGAAGGACACAAATGTAAGCAACCTGTGCATGCATGCATGAACATTTCAAAATGTGGACCCCACAATTGTGGCGAACTCCCATGTTAATCACTCATGTGCCTACTCAGTACTATGGGGAACCTCACATTAGTGGTATTGAAAGGGTCAGGCATCCAACTCATAGGTGAAGTGCTCTGGGCTCACTTCTGCTGTGATAAAATTAGTTGAAAGACACTGACTCCTTTTTAGCAATATGTTGGTGAGCTTATAAATCCATTTAAGGAGACAGTTGGAATTGGTAACCCAAATCTGCAGACATGGGGGTTGCAGTTGACACACGTCGGGATCTGCAATGTGACCAACAAATGCAGGAGAAGCAGAGAAGGTAAGCTCTGCCAAGATGAACAGGGCTTTCCGCAGAAGGCTCTACTCACTAAGAAACTCAAGAGCACTTCTTATACCTGTGTCTCTTTGTGGTTCAGTGCTATAGGCACCATCAAGACAATGGTCACAGAATTATATCACCCCCTGCAACACCATCTGGAGCCTCACATCAAGGCGATAATACCAGTCGTCATAACGTTTGGGTGTCCAGATCATTCTAATACATCAGGAGGCAAAGTCAATAAATCTTAAAATGCATCTGGAAGATAATGGCTGTCACCCCCAGAAATAAATAAAAGCATAGTGTTATAATGTCAGATCAGAACCCTAAAATACAATGGGCATTTTTAGCACTTAATTCCAAAATAATTTTTTTTAAAAATAAGTCTGTTACAGAGACAAAATGACTGTGGATATACATTTACTGCCTGGCTGGCAAACTTTCGATGTGGGACCTATGGAATGCAACACCTAAAGTCATCAACTACATTTCAGACAGACGAGGCTGTGATCTCTTGTGACTACAAAGATAACAAGGGGTCGACGACAAGTCACCCAACATGCATTATGTCCCAAACTGTAGATAGTCTAAAAAGTCAAGTTAACATGGGTTTCAACTCCACTGAAGTGGGCTAGTTGGATTGAACGTTCATGTGTACAGCCTAGGTTTGAACATTAACATTCCATAAAATGCACAGTCAAAGAATTACCCCCTAGTAACCCCTGCCTTGCAGTTATAGACCCTCCATCGTTCTGAGTGCTACAAAGCTAGTTAGCATGAGCCAAAAACAAGGGAAACAGGACAACAAAAGGGCCTTCTCTCACCCTGAATGCTGGATTCTAGTCACAGTTAAAAGAAATCTGAGCTACAGAATTTCAAATAATCTAAAAAACTAAGGAACATGAAAGCTGAAAATGTGTTGCTGGTTAAAGCACAGCAGGTTAGGCAGCATCCAAGGAACAGGAAATTCGACGTTTCGGGAAGGGCTCTGGCCCGAAACGTCGAATTTCCTGTTCCTTGAATGCTGCCTAACCTGCTGTGCTTTAACCAGCAACACATTTTCAGCTCTGATCTCCAGCATCTGCAGACCTCACTTTTTACTTAAGGAACATGAAACCCAATGTTCAATTACCAATGTCATTACTACCGGTAACTTCTACTACAATGACTGCAAAGGTTCAACTATGCATTCTTCCTCAACAATTAAGAGACTGATCTAAATATCTTTTTTAAAAAACATTTATTCTGTGGAGACTCACCTGTTATTTCTAATCTGTATACATGTGTGTTGCAACTCTAAATTTTCACTTATATAATAATGTTTTAAAATCTCACCTTTTGTATTTGAAAAAAGTCTGGTTAACTTAGTTCTTCTTGAAGCTTAAGCTCATTGGGTCTTGAATAAAGGTAGCCACAAAGGAAAGGAGAAGTTTTTAAATTAACTTTCCTTTTTGCTCGCAACAGAGAGGGTGAGTGAATAAAAATGGGTGCTAAGTCATCTTTCTTCATCCAGAAGTTTAACAATTTTGGGTATCCTGTCTCCAACCATATAAATTGGGAACTTTGTCTGAGGTCTGGTTGTAATAATACAATTTTATTGGATTAGTCAGATTCGCAATGGTGTAGGGTGCACATGGTTCTGTGGACTCCTATGTCAATGAGGAGTAATATGGGAACTCCGAGGACTATCAATCTTTCAGTGTCTGTTTATTTGAACGCCTCCTTATAGAATCATGTTAGGTGCAACGAGGTGTAGGAAGCCACTCAAATGGAGGAATGTAAAAAGGAACGTGGCACTGAAAGTATACAATAAAATCATTAAATAGATACTATTTTTGCAGCCTCAACTGGGATATCCAAAGGTTGTGTTGCCTGCCCAGTGTCAGAGTTACAAACATCTCCTTGGGGTAGAGACAAATTGAGCCAGGACTTTCTAACTTTGTTCTGTGCCAGGGCACGCCCCATCACCATAAACAGGAAAGCCACCAAATTCTTATATCTGTCAGGTACATAAATGGTTAGTCAATAATGCCCCCTCCTTCTCCTTCAGATGCCAAGGCGGTGGGGGCACAGCGACACCAAAGTCCAGCACAGCAAGTGATTTTTCTCATGGGGGAGGGTTTGAATTGCAGGGTGGGGGTGATGGGGATTTACAAGCAAGTACAAAGAAATAGTTTTCAGAGGCCACATTCCTATCTCCTATCTGTGCCACCAATTACCACCAGACTGGGACAGATAAGCCCCTACCACAAGTTTGCAGACAGCCCATTCCATTCTTGCAATCAGAAAGGTGAAGCTTAAGCCTTCCCATTTAGAACTTAGTTCCTGTCGTGTTGGATATCTCCCCAATGCCCTCACACCACTTTCTCTCCCTCTACTCAAAAGGGGAAGATTCTGCCCATTCTTCCATGGAAATGATCTACTTTTTTTTGTCATCCAAGTAGGAACTTATTATACTGGTGCAACTGGGATTTTGAGGAGTTTGGGTCCAAATTAAAAGAAAGAACCTCAAAGATACTAAGCGCTGAATTGTTATTTGAGCCACACAGCAATTGCTGTAGGGCCAAGCAGATTAGATAACTGAACACACAACCTGACAAGTGGAGCGGAAAGATGAATTTTCAATTCACGGCATTTTGGTCCCTGTACTGGGAAAAGGAGGAGATGTCCTATTAGGATGGTCACCATTTTAAAATAGGCTAAGATCAATATCTAATCGACTCATATAACTATGGGGCTAAGAATTGAAGAGTAGTAATTTGTTAGTGAATGAGATTCATGCAAAGAACAGCAATAGAAATAAAACCTGCAAAGTTCTTTATCTGAACATGCAATGCATTTATAAGATCAACTTAAAAAGATAAATTGTTGAGATCCAATGGTCATTAGAGGACTTGCAACATGGTGACTGAAATTGGAAAATAAATGTACTAGGGCACCTAATGTTTCCAAAACAGACAGAATGGGAAATAAGGAATAGTGGCCCTGACAATCAAAGATAATATAACATCAGTAGTAAGAAAGGATCTTGTCTCAGAAGATGAAGAGAAAAAGAATCAATATGGGTGGAGATCAGGAATAATGAAGATTCCAAATAAAAACCCTGGCGGGAGTAGTTTATTGACCTTCTACTAGTAGCTGTACCACTGGACAAACAATAAAGCAAGAAATATTTGGGGATTATTGAATAATATTAATTAATAATAATGGTGATCTTAATCATCAGAGACATTGGGCAAATGAAATTGGCAAAATGGTCTGGAAGGGGTGTTCACAGAATGCTTTCATAAATGTTTCCCACAACCATAGGTTAGGTCTTGAATTGAACAATAAAGTGATTTAATTACTAATCACATAGACCCAAACCATCATAGCAAAATTGAGCAGATTGTTACTGTCCTCAAAAGGTTTCCTGACGTAGCGTGGCTATACATTTCTTCATGGATCCTCCAATCCTACCTTTCAGGGCAGGACATAGAGCAACATCCCTCAAGTGTCCAGAACGTCGACTCTCCTGCTCCTTGGATGCTGCCTGACTGGCTGTGCTTTTCTAGCAACACACTCTTCGACTCTGCTCTCCAGCATCTGCAGTCATCATTTTCTCCTAGCACCAATCAAGGAACTCCATTGGAGTTCTCCTCTCTCTCCTTAGCAGAAAATCAATTATTTTAGACATGTTTGTTCTTGCCCAATGAGGAATATACAGGAAACACCAGTTTCAACTTTATTGAAGTTGACAAGTGGCAAAGAACAATCTCATATCTGCCAGCCTGCATCTGAATGTTAGCATGCTGTGAAAGTCACGGTCGAAGAACTACCCTCTTTTCACCTCGTGTTACAGGTAAAGACGTTTTCTAATTCCAAATGCTGCAAACCAGTTAAAAAGTAAAGACAAGCAAAGACTCTCTCTCTCTCTCACCCTGAATGTTGGAATTCAATCATGGTCGAAAGAGATCAGAACTACAGAATTTCAACCAATGCGCAAGCCAAAGTTCATGAAACTGACTGTTCACCAACCATCACCAGTAACATCCACTACAAAAGCTGCAATGTTCAACTAGTCACAATTCAGAGAATGATCACATATCTGTCTCTTTTTAACTTTTACCTTTTTGAGACTAACTTCTTATTGCTAATCTTTATTGTTAATCTATACATATACATGTTGAGTTATTATTTTGTCTCATACTTAATAACTACTAAACTAATTATTTTGTTAATTCAAGTCTATCTGGTTAAATTGACTCTTCTTAAGTTCATAAGTTCATTTGACCCTGAGCAAAAGGTGTCTATAACGTAAGGGCTCCTTTCTAAATTAACCTTGAGAATTTTCAGGCCAACAAGATGGTGTTCAGGCATTGTTACAATCCCAAAAACAAACAGCTCTGCAGAAATCTGCATAGATTAATTCAGTAAAACAAAACCATGGAATGCTAGGCCTAATATCCAATACTACTTCACCAGTTTGAACAGCACAAGTCATCAATGACTTAATCAACTTCAATGCAAGATTAATCACACCTAGAGCATTTCATCTTAATATTTTTCAAACATTCTTCTTTATATTCATTAAGGGCATTTGGGGATTACAAATTACAATGGCACATTAATCTATCCAGTGGTCAGCGATCACTCACTCTATTAAGAAATTATTGCTAATAGTATCCTGCATTCTGTAAAAAAACCAAGATCAGAACAAACCTTTAATAACTTATTTTATAACAAGGCTGTGATTTATTTGAGTTCAAGGAAAAACAACTTCCTAATTGTTATTTTGATATTGTCATTCAAATTAGATGAAAGTTAAATATTTGCATAGCATCATAGCAAATACAGTAAGTGAATTCCTCAAAAGATTTTATTCCATAGATAGGATCTCAAACATTGTAGTATCATGCAACGGATCACAACTTCCAAATATAGTTTCAAAATGTTGCATGACAAACCACCGGAAATAAAACAAAAACAGGAAGAGCAAAGGGACAACCAGGCTTGACACCTCAATGACAGATAGAGAGTACAAGAATTACCAGAGTTGAAACCTGGGAGAGAATATGGGGAAGAGAACAGCAGAGATAAGATATAACTATTAAAGATACACCAACCATATTGTTAAGACAGACTACAATTTAAACAGAAACCGTAATATCATTAAATAGAAAGCCAATAAAAAACTTGGACTTACTACTCAGAAAAAACAAGTTCTACTGCCACCCAAGAGAGGGAGACATACTAACAGGTTGGAGAGTACAGGACATCCTCCTCAAAAGGAGATCAGAATCAAGTAAGGAAGAAAGGTCAAAGCACCTCAAACACTAACCCTGTGCGATGTGAGATTTTGAATGTAAATATGATAGGAACAAATATTTGGCAGGAGATGTGCAGTGATGGAAATAACATCAAAAGAATCCCTGATGCTAATGTCAGAATCACATGAGAAAGTAGAGAGCACTGTCAAGGAGCAGAAGCTCCACCCTTGCATGCAAAGAATGTAAATAAAGATCTAGCAGTAAATAAAGAGGTCTTGTATCAAAATACCATGGACATGAGCATACTTTTGGGAATCTAAACAGTGCCAAACACAGGATACACAATAAAACAGGAAATGTCACAGAACAAGGGCATTCAACTCATCAGGTCTATACTTACCTTTCATACAGAATCCTTCCCCATCTTATTGTAGTTATCCCTGCTTCAAATACTTATCCAAATTTCTTTTGAAAGCTACTATTGAAGCTTTCTCCACCACACATTCTAAATTCTAACTACTTACTGTATGATAAGTTTTTATCTACTGGAAGAAGAGATAAAAGAGATATCATCATTCACACATAAGGACAAATAAAAATGCCAACTCTCAAACAATCTCAACTATTTATAGTACAGGATGGGAATGTTGTTGGGTTAGCAAGATGACTCTGACTGACTGGAACTATAAGCTTATTATGCTCCTAGTCAATGAAAATGAAATTCTCAAGGTTTGAACATATTTCTTTTGTTTGAAAATATATGGTCCCTGAAAATGTCACTTCCAGTGCACAGCAATGAGCCATGCTTTGAGCTCAAATAGTTATCCTAATCAGGTCATTACTGTAACTATTAGCACACTTGGCACTGTTCGGCAAATGATACCTAATTGCAGAATCATACCTTACAATATATGTTTTGGTTTTATTATCTCAATCTAGTTGAGTGTGATCTGTACCCTGCCTATCATGAATCACCAGAGGAACATTTTGTCTGATTTGATCAGTTCATCATTAGGATGCAAGATAATGCAATGTATCTGGCATCCATGTACAACTTTCCTCAATTGTGCACTGGCAGAATTTTTTTTGAACTGACGACAACATCCCATTAGTAAAAACCACCAGTTGTACTTTCTCTTATGTTACCTGTAGCTCTTTTGCTAATCACTTTAAATCTCTGCTCTTTATCAACCTCTCAGCTCATGGAAACAGATTCTCTATTTAATCAGAGATTTTGTGAGATAACTTTAGATTTTCAGTGAAATAACTGATTTAGTTTCATGAGATAAGATTTTAGAAGTTTTTTACATCAATGTAAATTATTCTTGAGTTAATTTTATTAAATACAACCCAGTTATTTTGTCACTAATGTTGATTTTTTAAAATCTATTTGAATCAAATTTGAAGTGAATTTGGTATGATTCATACTTCCATTTGGCTTCACAATTCATGTTTATTAGAATCCCCACAGTGTGGAAACAGGCCCTTCAGCCCAACAAGTCCACACTGACCTTCCGAAGAGTAAACCACCCAAACCCATTCCCCCACCTTATTAATCTATATTTATTTGACAAGGAAATAAAATCAAGAGCTAATTTTGAACATTAAACACTCAATAAATTGTCTATGGGATGCAATCAGAAAAAGTGGGCTAAATGTTAAATTTGTTAATAACTTAAACAAGCCTCAAAACAATGGGTTGCAGCCATTACCAGCAAAAAAAAAGTGCTTAAAAATAACCTACTGCATTAGTAACAGCCATAAAATCCTAAAATGGATTTTAGGCAATCAACCAAAATAAACAAAAGATGGACTAGCATGTTACAGAGAATGATTGTGCTTGATATTTTAAGTTCAAATCATTCCAGCTCCTAGTCAAATCATTTTGTATCACAAAAATAAAAAAAACTGATGAAAAGCAAGACATTATTAGACACTTAAATATATGAGATGAATTAAATGCATCATACATTATCTACTAAGAAAAATGTGGCTTCATTTATATGGTTATTATTCCATCATTGACTTCATGACTTAAATGATTAATAGTATGTGCTCATTTAGGATAAAGAAGGGGAATTTCTGTTGGAAGAACAATTCACACAAAATCAGCAAAATCTTTTGCACTGGTTCAAAACAAAATAAAATTGAAAAACAGACTTATCCATAAATCTGGTGAAGCCTCAAAATCAAAGTAATTACAATATGAGCTTTCATTTAATTCCACCAAGTTTTGAGCCTTTGAGACCTTTTTCCACAAGTGTAAGGACACGAATAAGGTCCTTCTAAAAACAAATTCAGTCAGCTATATTAATAAAACTGTACTAGGTACCACTCAAGTATATCCAGAAATATGCTGATTCGTTACATGAGTTGAAGGGAAAACTTGAGCAAACCCAAACTATTCTGAAAACAATCACAAATTGAAGTGCTTTGTACCTGATTTGCTGATTGTGCCTGAAGCAAATATTCTATCCAAAAGTAAATTCTGTACAAGAGATCTCATTTTTCAGTTAGAATCCATCCTTTATCTCCATCAGGGCTCTACCGCTAACAACATTCACATGATGAATGGAGGTTAAAATGATGCAGATAAATAAATGCGAACAACTTCGAAAGTTAAAAAGTTGATTGGAAAGTGAAAGTAACATCCCTTTCTAATGAATAATGAACTCCTCAATAGTAAATCTAGCTCCTTAATGAATCATGCAAGCCTGAAAGATCTTGGACTCAACTTCTGAGCGCTCTCAAAGCCAACCTTTCAAATCCATTACATTTTTGCATATTATCTTGACACATTGTTAAGTGTGTCACAATACAATCAAACCCTATGGAAAGCAGTGTTTGGAAATCAAACCCAGGGCTGAAACCAGAAGATGACTATGGTCAATACCACGATTGATTTCCCAACAAACATTTAAAGAATGCAGAATGTCATATACCTTAGACTAAGATATATACAACTTCACAATCATTTCCCTTGGTTGGGAAAATGAAATGTTACAGGAAGTCAACATCAAATCATTTTGTCTTCTAGACATCTGAGTTTAAGAGTCAGAATTTTGTCAAAATGTAAATTATCATTAAGTTTAAAACACTCTATCCCTGCTGGCTTTAACAATGACATTTTGCTTGGGCGTGTAAACAAATTACGGTTGAATAAGTGCACATAAAATATATAAATTCATCAAAGATCATATTGGGCATCTGTGAACTACAGTTTGTAGTCTTAGGTTTGTCAACATATTCAGAAATGGTAGATCTTTCACATTGCCAAAACTGCTTTGCTGCAATGCAAACTGTATGTTGCAACTAATGTTTCAGAGAACTCACATAGATGATGGGGAAGGAAATGGAGGGAGTACGCTTCCTAATTTGAAAAGGAGGGATGTTATTTGGCTTTTTTTGCTTTTTCTTTTTTCTGGCCAGATGATGCAGAATCTATAAATATTAATATGTAATATCAGCACTGAATGCTTACCAAATCTGCCATTTGCAAAAATATAAAATTCAATTAAATTTTCTGCAAAGAAAAATTAATATACTTATGATAGTTCCATGGGTGGCACTGATTATCATATGTGAATTTCACCTTGCGCCCTATGTCTGAATCAAATTCAAGCTGAAAGGTGAAAGTTTCTTTCCAGCTGTCGTTAGGGTACTCAGAGGGGATGAGGCACTGTCTAGCACTGGGTGAGCTGCATAAGTACCCATAATACAAAACTACACGTGTTCATCTTCACCACGTCTGAAGAATTGATATAATTGAAAATCAAAACATTCTATCTTTTTGCAGGTGAAGCAAACAAATTATGGTCAAATTAAATCAGTCTATATTGTTCTCATTATATTTGGATCATGAGTGTATATATGGAAAAAAATTGCATAGACATGTAATGCGGAATCTACATAACATCAACCAGCACCTATGAATGGTTTCTTGTAACTATTAGATTCTAATCGGGGAGAATCAGTACAATGTTAAAGTAGGATTTCTGTGCTAAAATGTAAAGGATTCAACAATTTACATTTCTAGGTTACTCCTCTGAAAGAAGAGATGATGTATTAAATTGAAAACTAAAGCTCAGCAAGAATGTGTAATGTGTGACTTCATTTCACTTCAACATCTGTTGCATGTAACTCATTTCTAGCTCTATGCACAAGAGCTGGTGAGTTGTTGAAAGCATTTTACTGCTGAACAAAATTTCAAACTGAACAAATTCACATCTACTATTGTAAGATACATTTCTATGAATGCATTAGCTTTTGATTTAAAGCAGTGTTTTCACTCTTTCTTCACAATAGTGTATTTTGTTACTGAAGCATATCAATAAAAGTCCAGTGCTGACTTTGGCAGACAAAACGTACAGAGCAAGAATGTCTTACTTGAAGCAGCAAGGAAATATACACAGGCTGATTCTATAATTCCATATTCAACCTAGTCTAAACAGTGTTCAATTGCATTGTAACTTTAAGATGTTTCAAAGCTGCGCTGTCTAAATGAATACAACACAGCTTACTATCATGTTTTTGTACTAGATGCATTTAAGCATACAAATTATTCAAATAATTTTTCAGAAGACAGTTGTAGTTGAAAGAACTAGGTTCTTTAGAGATCAGCTAACAATTCAGCAAGCTTGCCAGCCAAAATAGCTTACAGGAAATAGGAAGGCCACATGTGGAACTAATTACTCATGTGTAGGCCATGACAAAGAACATTTCTCCAGACTTTTCATGAGCTTCACTTTCAGGAAGTAGCTATAATTACTGTTCAAGTCTAGGGCATGATTCTTAATACTGACAGTTCTAGTATTCGAGAGGAGCCTCTACCCTTTTCTGTACTGAACAGGAACTGGGATAAAACTGTTGCAAATTAGAAACAAATGCTCCCTTCGCAATAAGCCTCAAGTATTTACTAACGTAAACACAGATCAGTTTTCCTGCCAGTTCTATATATTTTAGTGAACTGTTCAAAACTACTGCACTGAAATGGTTCATCTTGATTTTTACAGCTTTTCCATACAAGGGGCCCACTTCCTGCCTAGCTAAGAAAGCTGGCCGAAAGATGAAATGACTGTTTAGCATTACACTAAAACATCTGGTACCATTTTATATACAGACCCATGTCTGAGAGCAGGCAATTCTAGCGGTTTCTCCAGCGGCACAGTGCATACCCAATCTCCCTGGGGTGACATCATCCCATATATGGGATGCTAAGCCCAACCCACCCATTTTTTTCCTTGTCCTAAATTCATTGCCAGATCTCTGTCTCCTGCAAATGTGCCACGTCAAGGCTGGAAATCACAGTCCTTTTAGAGACTTCAGTGTGTGCAGACAACTGTGGATGGTGAACTTGGTGTGCAGGTATAATTTCTTTGATGGCAGAAGACAAGAAAAAGTCAAAAGGTCCTGCTCCGTCGCCCCAGTGTTCAGACTACCTGTTCAGGACAATATTGTTGTACAGTAGTCTGCACATTGGTTAGACTGGGTATGGAAAAGCAGCAGCAGTAAATTTCCACACTTTTCATGGAAGACAGATGAACAGTGCTACAGTAAGAGCAAGTATTTTTCTTTCCTTCACCTTTTCTTTCTGGGGAAAAAAACATCCAGCAAAGATGAAGAACTTTTCCAACAGGACGCTTTCACCACAAAGATTAGCAGCGGGAGACATGCCTAGGCCTAATGTTGGACAACACCTGGTCCATGACCTGCCGAACTTCACTGACCTGATCTTACCACCACAAGTGGAGATATGCACCATATCAAAAGAAGAGAATCAATGCTAGGTACTCTACTGTAAATAACACAAAGGTCCTCTGTGAAATGAAAGCAGCTTACATTACTTTCTGTAAGCATTTATCTCAAAAATACAACTTTGTCAGTACAAAGATATAAATTAATGCTTATTTTATGAGGCTATGAGTATAAAAAGAGATATTGCTTTAAAGCATTCAACAGCTAGATTTTGTGCTTACAAACTTACTGCAACTTTTTCAAATACTGATTTAGCAGTTTGAGAAACAGCCTTCAAAGACTTAATGACTTGTTTTTCGATGGGGTTCCACAGGTTACAGATTATTCTGAGGTGAGTACTAAAATCTTAGGAAACCGAGCAATAGCTCAGAAAACCTTTGTGACATTTTAAGCTGTGCATGTAAACTTCTAGATTTAAACTCAATGTTAATTTTTTTCAAGTTTGCATATTTCTCAAGAAATTACGTTTGGTAAACTTCCAGCTGCACATACAAAACAAAATAATAAATCAAATTTAGCAAGTCACTGGGGGGAGGGAGCCTCATGTTTGATTTAAAATAAAACCCTTTCATATAATGACTAAAGTTAATAGTGATAAAAGTCATTTCCACTTTTCGTTGTTAATTATAAATGATTATGGCAAATAGTGGTTCAGTACTGAGCCGAGACCTGATAATTTTCAAGGATGAAATACAGAAGTTTTCAAAATCAAATATCAGATTTGAAATTTGAGACAAAGTATGTAAGTCCCTGTTATCTTTATCATTTTAAAAGAAAATGCTTATGGTTAGGCAATGATGTGATACACGATTAAACAATTTAATCTTTTCCTAAATAGTAACATTTCTGTTTTTAGCAGCTTCAGTTCAGATCACATCCTATTTCACTGCAGAGATAAAACTTCTACAGCTGCTTGGCACACGTTTTGGAAAAAGGAGTGCTTAAGGAATTCAAAATGCAAGTAAGGGCATCCTCGTAGGAATTACTGTACTCTGAAATTTTATTTATTCTGAGGCTGCATCAACTTATTTCACATGTCTGTTCACAGATATCCTGCATCATATTACTGGCCAACTTGGGTTCTATTTGATGGAAAAAATTCATTTCCACAACCTTAGTGTGAAAGTTGTTTAATATACTCATTGGGAAAAGTTATACTTCATAAGCTTATTTACTAAATTATAAAATTACCCTCTCTTATTCATTCTATTACTGAACACTAATTTCAGGCAGCACCCTGTAAAAGCCAATCAACACACTAAGCAGTGGGTAATATACGGCACCTGACTTGATGCAATATCTTATACATGACATGACCTTTACGATTCTTAGTTAAGGACAAACACTTTGCTTGAAATAACAGTCAAATACATATAACAGCATTCACCAAAGAAAATGGTTATTTCAATCAAGTGCTTATTTTTAAAAAAAATTTGTTAGTATATTTTTCTTTCTGATTTGAAACATATTCTTGCTAATTAAAAACAGACAGATTAATAAAGCAACCTATGCTGGACTACTGGATTTTCACTCATATTCTCATCAAAGTTTCAACAAATTACCAAAACTGCAAAACATATTGTACTAACTGGTTGCAGAATAACAATGGCAATCACCATAGGTAATTATGCAGCTCCGATTCCATTGACTTCATCTGTACGAAGTGGATGAATTTACAGTATAGGAATAACATAACATTTGAGAAAATAAGATCTTTAGAGCAATAGCTGCAAATTTAGCATAATATGTAAGTCTCTATAATTTAGTGGTTATTATTAATCTTGTTGTTCTTGCTGGCCCTACGAAAATGTTTATATTAACCAGGCACTAGCAATGGACCACCCAAGCCTCAAATCTCCATGGAAAGTGACAAGAGGCAGAAAATTGTTCACTGGTGATTTTTCAACTCCTTCACATCAAAGAAAAACGTTAGTAGGAGGCATTTCTGAAACAGGGCCAACTTTCCAATAATAGTCTTTATTCAACTTTCCTTTTTTAAAGTATTTCTTATAAACTTCGAAGTACTAACATTGGAGAGGGCTTGAATTACCTCGCAGTTACACTTTTGTAATGAAATTAATTTGCATTTTCAGTTCAGTTATATGCTTGAGAAAGATGGGTCCCCTCAAGGAAAAGCATACCTACCATTTATTTTTAAATTAATTATTCCTTTGATAAAACCTTTCAACAATGCAACAAAATGGAAATGCGCTCAAAACACAAAGTGGTCTTTTTTTTAGATGAAGCTTAAGAGGAAACATAACTGTTTGAAAATAAACATGCAATTTCCACAAATCAACAACTGAACAGTACGTCAAAACTTTGTATAAAAACCAGGATATTGGCCAGTAGGGGAAGGCTGCATTACTATATGGCATTTAGTTCAAAGTAAACATTTAAAAATATCCATTTCCTGCTTGTCTGCCAGTATATACAGTGTATAATACTTACCATTTTTGTAGTTTTAAATCCTGTGGGCTTGAAACACTAATAATACATTTATTTCCCTATTGTATGATCTTATCTATCTTGTGAAGCAGTAAAGTTGCCTGAAGTAAGTCCAACTTGTCAGAATAAACAAATCAACTTGCTTACATGATTCAGTACAATCTGTTCATCCTAAAAAGGAAAGTCCTCCACACGTGCAATTACTAGCCATTGTAAAGCAAAAATACCTTCATCAAATTAAAAATTTCAATCACTGCAAATAATTGGTAATAAATTACATGTTTCTATTCGTACATAGCCTTATCTGTGATAACTCTACAGCAGTAATAGCATCTCACCAAAATAACATTTCTCAATGTCAATTAATAGATCCACTCTTGACCTAAAGTTCAAGTTTATGCTGATCTCATGGTATTTAAATCGCTTTTCACATTGTATGGTAACAATATTTAATGTTGGTTTCATCAAAATATCATCAATTCAACAGTCAGCCTGTCTTGCAATCAGTGTATTTCAAACTGTTGGATGTACTTTGCTTTGAGCTGTTCCTGACTGTAACACTGCAAAATGCAAGTTTTTCTTCTTATCAGTTTGTACATATTTCATAACAGAATACACATGATATCCGGTCAGCATTAAAGAACAGTATAATTTGTCTAGTATAAACAGACTGTCACATTGTAGCAGAATCAATCAATAGTAATAAATACAATCATATACAATATAGTATTACTCATCACTCAAACATTCACAGATTGCTTTCAACAGTTACAAAGCAACTTTTGTTGCTGTACAATGCAGAGTAATTATATCTAGGATTTAATTAAAGGAATAAGTATATGTACTTGGTATTCTCTTGCCATGCACAGGAATTGTCCTTTATTAATTATCACAATTCATAACATATTCTCCTTTTCAGATATTTAAAACCATAATTCATACCACCCTCAGAATTCTGAGCTATTTTGCAAGTGAAATACACTTTATTTAATCATGTTTCCAACTAGCTGCTTAGATGGTGTGTATGTGTATGTGAGTCTGCCTGTTTAGTTGTGTTTGTATATACTAGTGTTTGAGTATTAGTTTGTGTGCATTAGTGTGTGTGAATATATGTGAGAGAAAGTACATGTTAATGTATATATGTGTATATGAGACACTGAAACATACATTTAAGAAACAAAACTATACAATGATCTTTACACTAATATCTAGCAAATCAAAGAAAAGGAATAGACATGTGTTCCATTGTGTATTCGTGATTGTTGCAACAAAAAATACTTATTTCAACCTGTACTGCTACAAAAGTGAAAAAGTACTATTTTCTTGTCAATTGTTTTGGAAGCTCCTTGCCATTGTTACACTTACTATACAGGGGAACATAAGTAACAAAGAAACCTAGCAGTGGCTGGTAGGAGTTGTCATGTGTCTGCCTGTCTACACTTGCTGTGCAGAAAATCCTCTCACCTGTACAGCAGGCACAGACAGGCAGTCACATGACAACCCAGCCTGACTAACAGCCATTCAACGGGAAATCAGAAGAACCATTATCAGTACAAAAGACTTCTCGATTTTTATTAAAATGCCATTGTCAGCAATGCAGTACAGCTGCTTTGTAAGTTCATTTTTCTTCATCAACTGTAATGGCTACGTGTTTTAATTTATGTACATTTAGTTTTTTCACTAATTTTTGAAAAATAAAGAGTCTGTGGGTAATCTAAATGCTAACTGGATTGGCTTGATTGAGACAAAATACCGCCTAAGTCTTTAACAGAAGTTGACAGGTTTAAACAATCGGAATGAATGACATATTGACACTTTCCCAGCAGTTACGCAGGAACATGCAGTATTCACTGTTAAAAATTTCAGTCATAAAAATCTACTTCTAAATTTCCTGGCATTTATATATTTCATCAGCTGATTGAATTCAGTTTCATTTCAAACAATGACAATGTTGTTTGTCAATTCACAAGTATCAATGTGCAAAGTCTGTCTTGTAATTCCACACAATATATTGTGCATTTTAAAATGCTTTATCATCAATCAGCTTTCATTGTAAAAAGAATCACATTTCTGAGATGGAAATAATTTATACACAACAAATATACTGGAGCGACGTAGCAGTGTAACCACTCAGTTCCACTTCACATTTCTGAACTGTGAAACCCTGAAGAGGCATGAGCTTCAAATTATAGTTAATGTTACTTCCTCACAAATAATGCACATTATCACAAAATGGTTACAGAACTGAATGAGGCTATTTGGCCTATCATGCTTCTGCTGACTTTCTGAAGGGACAAAGAAGCTAACACATGTTCAATATAAAAACAATTTCTCGAGTTAATTTTTTTTAGAAAAAATACTCAATACAGTTCATCAGTACCTATCTTATTGCAACAGAACTGGTATTCCTTGTTACTGTGACTATATGACGAAGGTGTACACAGTGAAGAGATGAGAGTTTGCTCTCCAAAATGTCTTACTCAGCAACATCATAGCCTCATTAAACTTTGAGTCAATGCTGCCTCCTGGTTATACAAGCAGGCTGGCACTAAAATGAGCCACATCTACCTATGGAGACTTGGTACTCAGTACAAGTGTAAAAGGGGGACAGTGGTACGTGCATGCCATTTTCCTAAAATCCAAATTGGAATTCATGGTATTGTAATAACCTAATTACAGGGAGCGAGTGCTATAATTTCGTAATGAATCAATACTGCTATTGACAACTCTTTTACGTCTATACTCTGTATTACACAGTGCCACAAACACTTCTTCCTTATTGACAGTATCATTTTAATGTAGTTTTTTCAGCATTGACATTTTGCCAATGCAATATGAAAATTATCCCAAATATTTACCAATCAAAGTCCAAAATTTGCCAGATAGGAGCATTTCACAGCACACGCTGTTAGTTAGCTGGTCATCATTACCTCTCTACTGAAGAATTTTGTTCTGCAAATTGTTGAAAATGCGAACTGCTAACAGCATGGCAAAGGTGATGAGACACTAGGAGTATTGGTAAACAATGTGATCAACAGCCCACCGCCTTTAACAATGAGATTTCAGGATAAACACAATTTTTAAAAATGGCAGTCTGAGAAATTGCATGAATTAGAAACAAATTAGGTACAGTTAAATAGTTGGCAGACTTGTGTTATATATGTGTGATGTGTTAAGTTATTATGGCTCTCCATAAGTTTATTTTTGGACATCACATGCCTCTTAATAACACTTTAGATATGGAGAATTTCCAATAGACTTTCTCAAAAGTGAAGTACTGCAACACACCATCAATCATTTGACCGTTATATTTGTTCAAAAGATAGAGGGAAGACGGCACTAGCCAATTTTAAATACAATTTAGAACCTGTTGCCTGGAAGGAATTAACTCAACTTTATCGTTCAAACTCTCAAAGCAGTTAATTATCACATTCCTGGGCTGTGAAACTCACCCCAACAGAGTGAACAAAAACCTATTTATATCTCAAATTTGAACTGCAGTTAACTGTTTCAATGAGAGAATCTTTTTATCCAAATTTGCATCTACATTTTAATTGGCAGATGCCAGTAACTTCACTGTTGATCGTTACTTGAAAAAGTGCTTTGATATCAGTTCCATTAACCTCATTGAAATACATCTGTCGTATTTTTTTTCCTTTTTTTAAAGTTTTTGATTCTAGGCCATGTTTTTCACACCAACTTGCTTTGTATTCTCCCAGTCACGCGCTCACCATCCATTTTCATTTGGCCACTTCTCTGGGAGACACCTTCAGGCAATTTTCTACATTGTAGACATAATATGGCCTTTGTTGCTATTGTAATGGCATCAAACACTCCTTCAGCAGGGTTACTGGAAAACTAAATGCAGAGTTTAGAAACTTAGTCCATTGCCTTTGAAGCTCAGCTCAGAAGTGAAACCACTGCTGCACCAAGAACACCTTTCTATTTTCTAAACCCAACCACAACTTGCGGCCTTGAATGAGATTACAAATTTACCACCTATGTTGAATTCCTGAATTGTTTTTACGTTGAGGAGTTGTGCCCATTCGGAGCCAAGTTTTTTTTTATATAAAAGTCCGTCTTTAACAGTATTTCACACAAGATCCTTAAAAATAACAGAAATGAAACATGTCAGCCCAAACATGCCAACTGCCAGACCAGATTTAAAGGTATTTTAAAATTTATTACACTGTTTTGCCTTGTGCTTAAAAAATTACTTTTTTACCCTGGCCACATGTTATTTCCCCAACTGTTGAAAGAGGTATTCTGCAGTGCCCCAAGTTGGTGAAGGAGGTTGAAACAGAGAGGCTCACACTGAGATTCTCTCTTCCTTCCACTGAGGTGGTATATTGTACTTTTCTTAATTTACCCTTGTGGTTCAGCCAAGATACTGAAAATGATTTCAGGGAATTGTTCTAGATGCTAAGCTTCACAAATAGAACTCTGGTGAATCAACAAACTGTACTACTCAGTGATTTTAAGCAAAATGTAGCAACATCCTCTGGATACAATAATTGCAGTATTACATGATTGCAAGGAAGCATGCATGCCTTCTTACCTCTTCATCCCTGAACCAACAGAGACTTTCTGCAGTCAGTACGAACCAGTATTCCTTGGAACCTCCTTTTATAATGCTAATGTTGCTGATGGTGAGCCAACCTTTTCTTACCACCTACAGGAATTACAAATAGGCAAACAGACATATCACCTTGGTTAAAATATAAGTTATTTTTACTAGCCTATCTTAATAAGTGGTTACTGTCTTTACTCTGCAAAGGTAACACCCATACCTTAGTTCTTCTTTCAGTATTGGCAGCACATGCTATTGGGTGTACACTGTCTGTACCTTCTGGCTTTCACCTAAAACTATCCTGAAAATAGTAACACTGTAGATCCTTGCAGTAAGTCCAAGGCAAATGGTATGAATTAGATTGCTGCTCTCTCATTTCACAATACACACTATGTTGCTAATGTAATAATGAGCCTGTGTGCTGCTGTGCCAACACAAGATATATGCAGTCCAGCATACATAGAAAAAGCACAAGAACACTTACTAAAAAGCAAGTGAACAGCATGTTTCAGAACTACAACGAATAAATACACTATCAGTAACACTACAGTATGCTAGAATACTGAGCAGCCAAAAGTCAATAAAACACCATTTATAGACTTAACACTTTTCGCGCCATATTAGCAATATTCAGCACTCTTGTAGAATAAATAGGTCACTTCCTTTGAACTCTTTGAAATAAACATAATGACTACATTTGACTGTTAATGTGTTCTTCCTAATTCCAAAATTGAAGTAGAATAACTTTATTTCTTAAACTGAGTTTTTTAAATGATTTATATTCTTACCTCTATCCAAAGTTTCTATTTTAACAAATTCTGTTTGCCCTAAATGAGTAGCATGTGTGCTCTTGACACTTGGCAATGACACTGATAGCAGAAAAATATAAACAACTGATGACACCACCAGGTTTGAGGCAGTAACTAAAATCTTAGTCACATTTTCTATTTGTAGGCAGTAATAAAGTCATATCAGTAAGAACATGTACAACAGAACAAGGAAGGGAAAAATTGATTCTGTAAACTGACACTCCATCAAGTATTCTTATTTGATAGAATCTTATATTGGATAATCCAGGCTATCACCCTATCACCTTTCTCAGTTCCCTCCAAGTGTGGGTCCCAGAGTAAGATTATGCTACTATTCCTAAAATGGCATTTGTGCTAACATCTTCAGAATGTATGTTTCTGAAAATTGCTTGAATAGGAAAATAATTAGTTGAATTTTATATTTGACAACAGCTCCAATTTCAGAGGGATTGGCTTTCTTGTAGCTTTACTATCCCCAGCTCTGATTGGGATCATGGACCTGTTTAACGTTTTGCAGAAAAAGAGGGTAATTCCATTGCCTCTCTCACTGTATTAACCCCAAAAATAAGATTTCCATTTAAGTGAAAAATATCATTTTAGCTGTTTGACCTCATTTCCCTTGTTTTCCACAAAGTAGGTAGCAGCAGTGAAGACTGATGGATGTCCTGAACCTAACCAAGAAAACCACAACCCTGGCATTGGGCACATACTACACTGACCTTTGAAAATGCCCGAGTCGTTAAAATTTAATTTACAGTGGCACATAACGATATCAACCAAGCACAACACACTTACAGCATACATCTAACTCACGGAAAGCTTGTTGGTGAAGGATGACACTAGAGCTAATATTTACTCAGTTTTGTACTTATTTAGACTGAAACATTACAAACTTCAAAACTACCCAGCTTCAAACTTCCAGCAAGTATCTCTTTATGTGTGCTCAACCGAAAGCCCAATTAATGCTCTCCCCCGCATATATTTAAATAACTGCAGTCAAAATATTTATCTCTACTTTTTGCAACAAAGACAAAATTGCCAATCATTTGGATTAATAAGAACTCTCAGTTTGTGTAGCAAGGGATTTAGGTCGGTGGCCTTTAATCCAGTTATAATTTCTGAATTGGCATACATTAAGTGCAAAAAAAAAATGTAACATCTGAAAGAGGATATATGCCATAGAGATCTTTGGCTTATGTCACTGGAGCACATCCATTGTCCTAGAATTGACATATCACATATACTACCAAGTGACTTCTATGGAGCCAGACTGGACTTTCATAAAGATTTTTTTTTAAAACGCATCATTAAAAAATTGAATACCTGAGAAGTGCATAATTAAGTACTTCCAATTTGAAAGTATGTGAAAGTTTTTCCCCATCAGAAACAATAAAAGCATAACCACTAATGCATTGCCTGCACAGAAATTGGTGGAACCAGACTAACATTCTACCTTGGCACTGATTCATGTCCAGGAGGCTAAAAGGGCAATATTGCTTCACACATAACTAATCACATTAGAATGAGCATTCTGAGATTGTGTCTGCACCTTTTATCTTGCAGACATATGAGGTTTCAACCTGTAAAACTGCTAGCCCAATATGCTTTATAAATCATTCATGATATTAAATTTTTTAAAAAGCTGAAAGGGTTGCTTGTCTAGATATGAAGTGACTAACTAAAGCTATTCATAAAACAGCAAATAATTTCCACAATACTGATTGCAACCGCTCCTAATAGGTCTTCCTGAACGTAAACTGCCTTGTGTGCCTGCACTAAATCAAGTTTATCAAAGACAGAGAATTTCTGGAGTCTGAGGATGAAAAGTAACTTTTCTTTTATAACTTAACATTATAATTTAGCTTGTGAAATTCAAGACAACATATTCGTTTGATTTCGACAAATCCTACCTGAGAAGAAGGCATATATCTAAACAATTTCCTGACGTCTTTACAATTCTACCCTTCCTGTCTTAGAAATGTTGGTGTATAAAGCCTGGAGACAAAAGTTGTGTGTGGAACCTCTGCTCAGCAACATTGAGTGGCAAGAAGGGAGTGGGAGGTATGGCATTTTATTCAGATTTTACCAGACAGGAATTGTGACTTTGTGTTGAGGCAGGGGATGAAGATGAATTACTATTTTAAATGATCACACAGAATCACAAAGAAAAATAATGGGATTCAATGAACTCAAACCAAAATAAAAGCTTTGAACAAAAGCATGCCCTACCATATACATATAAATAATGGCTTAGTGTAACAGAGACTTTCCAAATGCCTTTTATGACAGAGAATTTGAGTTCCCCAATGGCTGTCAGGATATGGGGACCACCTGTTGCGTCCTGAACCACACAAATCGCAAAATCCCATCTGTTCCAAGTAAAGTGTGTAATGGCTGCCACAGATTGCATACAAAGACCCTTACATGAGAAGGAGAGTTCACAGGATTATGGCAATCCAGCCTGGACAATTACATTTCGCCCAATACCATTTGAGTTCTGATCATAGTTAATTTATTCTCATTCCATGGTTGAAGTTGCAATGTCAGCTTCAATAAATTTCAGCGAACTAGGAAAAAAGTCAAGGTTTCCTTTTCAAATTTTATCTGGTGACCCTTCTGGGAAACTGCTTATGGACCACATATGAGGATAGAAGCCAATTCATCCTTGGGAAGCTTCATGGTAAAACAGCTTGCCAACAGTGTGGGTGGAATATTTCCAAGTGTTTTTCTAAGTGTCAAGGCAAGTATGTTCAGTGGAACTGACACGCCAACCCCATCAGCATGATAAGTCATCCAACCCCCATCACCGTCAAGAACAAAGACAAGATTTTCACTTTATCACAGGCCTTAACACTGGCAATCCAGGTTGGCAGAAAATTCTGGGCCCAAGAGTTTGCCTGTTGACACCCACTTTTCAGGGGATCCAACAGCAAGAAGATAAGTTTATTTTCTCCTTCTTGTGAGGGGAGGTTATCAACAAGGTCACACACAATTGCTATGTGCCAAAAAGCAATACAAGACAAGAAGCTGTTAGCCTGTAAAGTAAAGGCAAAGTCACAATAGTCCTGGAGGATCACATGGCTGCTCTCTTACTGGAGAGAGAGAGACACGACCGATGAGGGTTTCACCTAAGGGTCACCATGACTCAGGCTAGGGGAGAGGGTGAGAAAGCAGGACCTTCATAGCGACCTCAGCCGGTATAGGAAACTTTCCTGTGCTGCTGCCATCATTCTGTATTGCAAACCAGTCATTCAGCTATCTGACCCCCTGTCAGCCTGCAGGTCAGTGCTGAAGACAATGAATATACACTGAGAAAGCAAAATGATGTTGACAGAGGCTGGCAGCATCCAGATAAATGCCAAGTGAGGATGCACAAGGAAAGCAAACTAAGAGCCACTAGAGGCATCCTGTGCAAATGCAAATGTGCCCTGCATGCAAAGCAACATGGCAGAACTGTGCAAGTTACCCTGTGCTCGAAAGTGAAGTGCTGAAGAGTTGGAGTGGTCTTTAAATAGGTCCTAGAACAGGCATGATGTGGTAATGTGCCAATGCCAACTTGTGTGGATGAGAGGTCAAGGATGGTAGTGATCATGGAACATTCAAGCACATTGTGCTGAAAACACAGTTGGAAAATGGCTGGGACAAGTAATCAGCAAGTTGGAGTAACTTATCAAACTTTTCACTGTATTTTTCATGTAAAAGTACACGTGACAATAAATTTCTATTCTATTACATTCTTGCAGTCTGGAGAATGAGCTATGGTCAGTTCTGCAGGTCACGTACAACTGGTCTGGTGATCACAGGTAGGTCAGTCAGGGTACTGTGGTCACATCAGTCTGGAGGCTAAGTTGTTGGATATTTTGGTGTTGCATCACCATCAGTCCAGGGAATCTGCTCAATGATAGTCGGTGACTTATCAAGGGGCAATCCATGGAATCTTTGGCAAAGAGGATAACTCAGAAGGGATTCATTGCATTGGGTTATTGAAAGATTGGTGAAAGAAGGGTGGGACCTCACAGAGGATAGGAGGGGATTGGGAGCAGGTTCTCACAGGTCAGTATGGTCGTCACATGGAGAAGATACAGGACCATCAAGGATATGTGAACCTCCAAAATCATGGGGTCCGAGTGTAAAGTGGGCATATTAATTGTAAATTGAAGGGGATTCACTGAAGAGGGATGGGGGAAACCAAAAGAGCCACAGGAGCAGCAACACCACAAAAGGAAACAAGAAAATGGGGGACGAGGAGGAACCTTGCATTACAAGCAAAGACTGCATCACTCCCTAGAATATAATGTTGAAAACTTGCCATGTTGGATAGAAAGTCAACTGTGCAATACCTGTTCAAACTGGCTGAAACCACATGCAAAGTAGAAAGAAGTTACTGTTTTCTTCTGAGGTGGGAGGTGGAGTAAAACTCTTGGAATCAGAGCACCTGCTGAGGTTAGTCAATAATCATGCTGTAAAACCAACAATCTGGATTCAATTTTCACTTCATCTGCAGGCCATGCATTGTCAAAGAGTACACATTCCACATTTTGGTCTCAATTTGAGAATCACACTGAGTGCATTAATTCCCGGCATTTCACGTGAGCGAAGCAATGCTAATCAGCCAATGATTCTTAACAGCAGAGTCTGAAGTTCCCATTTCCCAAACACATTTCATAGGTAGCACTGGAAGACAATGCTTCATAGCTATCAGACTCTCAAACTGAAATGCATGTATGAACAAACATCAGCTGTTTTTCCTTTGCTTCAGAGTGGGGTAAATGATTGCATATGGCAGAATTCTATTCTCAATGTATCATTGAAACTTTGATATTGCAAAGTGCGTCCGTTATTGAGAAAATGTAAGAGTCTATTATACAGAATGTAAAGCAGAACATTTAGAAACGCATTATATGATGAAGCAGATTCAATTGGGCTTCATGGAGGAGAAATCATGCCTGACAAATTTAGTAGAATTCTTTTGAGAAGATAACACATAGGATAAAGGGGAAGCAGCAGATGCAATATACTTGGATTTTCAGAAGGCACTTGATAAGGTACTACATGAGTGTACTCAAAACGATAAGTGTACAGAGGAACCTCAATTATCCGAAGAAAATTTCAAGGTTCCGCAAAAATCTTACATCAAAGAGGTAAGTGTATTCCATTTACCTGTCTGAAGGTGCTGCGAAAACGCTGGCAAAAACAAAGAAACACAAGCAACTCAAGCATCAGCAACTGGATATTTTAAAAGTCTGTGTTTTACTGTATTCTCGGCACTTTACCAGGCCGTTCATTTAAAAGAAAGGCCAAGACTGTAAACGCATGCATGAGGCGAGGCTTCCGTTTTTCTGTCGTGAGACTCAGTTCCCAGATACTGATTCTGTAAATAATCTTGTGATCGTAGAAGCTGTTCGAAACTTTGTTTAATGCTGGGATTTCATGGTAAGGGTTTAGTGCTTCTCATTTTAATCTGTGATTTGCAGACTACAAATATTGGTTTGTTTAAATGGCAGACTTATTAAAACTATAGATTTAAACAAATTCGCTGGTAGAGCACAGCGTTAGATCAGATTAGATTATTTACAGATTAGATTACTTAGATTACTTACAGTGCGGAAACAGGCCCTTCAGCCCAACAAGTCCACACCGACCCGCCAAAGCGCAACCCACCCATACCCCTACATATACCCCTTACCTAACACTACGGGCAATTTAGCATGGCCAATTCACCTGACCCGCACATCTTTGGATTGTGGAAGGAAACCGGAGCACCCGGAGGAAACCCACGCAGACACGGGGAGAACGTGCAAACTCCACACAGTCAGTCGCCTGAGGCGGGAATTGAACCCAGGTCCCTGGCGCTGTGAGGCAGCAGTGCTAACCACTGTGCCACCGTGCCGCCCTAAGTATAACTTCCCCTGTTAAAGCAAAAATCGATTATCCGAATAATCAATTATCCAAATGAAATAGTGCCCGCCTATCTCGTTCAGATAATCTTGTTCAGATAATGTATACGGTATTAGTAGATTAGCATGGAAAGAAGATTGGCCAACTAATAGAAGACCGAGAATTGGGATAAGGTAGGCATTTTCAGAATGGCAACTTTTAACTGGTAGTGTGCCGCAGGGATCAGTGTTGGGACCACAATTGTTTACAATGTATATTAATACTTAAATAATGAAAGTAGATGTTCTGTCACCAAGTTTGCAGATGATACAAAAATAGGTGGGAAGGCAAGTGGTGAAGATGCAGAGTCTGCAGAGGGTACAGACAGGTAACTGGGTGGACAAAAACTGAGTAGATAGAACATAATGCTGGATAATGTGAATTTATGCACACAGAGTGAATATTATTTAACTGCAAAAAGCTTTGGAATCAAGGGATTTGGGAATCATCATCCATGAATCACAAAAAGCTGACATGCAAGTTCAGTGGATAATATGAAAGACAAATGGAATGTTGGCTTTCTTCCAAAGGGAATGGAGTATGAAAGTTGAGAGGTTTTGCTAAAGCTATACAAGGCTCTGGTCAGCCAACAGCTGGAATACTGTGGACAGTTTTGATTCCCTTATCTAAGGAGAGATGTACAGGCATTGGAGGCCATCCAGAGAAATTTCAATAGGCTGATACCATGTATGGAGGGATTGTCTAATGAGGAGAGAATGGGTAGGTTGGTCCTGTTCTCGTTGGAATTTAGAAGAATAAGAGATAATCTTATTGAAACATAAAATAATGTTTCAGCTCCTTGACAGGGTAGATGCAGAGAGGTAGTTTCCCCTTATGAGAGAGGCTTAGATCAGAAGGCTTCACCACAGAATAATGGGTTGCACATTGAAGTCAGAACTGAGAAGGAATTTCTTCTGTCAGAGGGTAGAGAATCTGTGGATTCTTTACTGCAGTTGACCACTGAGACTGGGTTAGTAAATATTTTCAAAGATGAGATAGATGGAGTTTAATCAGCAAGGGAAGCAAAGGTTCTGGGGAAATGGCAGGAAAGTGGAGATGAAGATTATCAGATCAGCTGTGATCTCAATGAATAGCCGAGCAAATTCGATGGGCTGAATGGCCTACTTCTGCTCCTACATCTTATGGTCTTGCCCAAAGCTCCTTCAGTAGGGATCACAGTGAGGGCCGAGGATTTCCTTGAATAAACTTGTGTTATTTTTCTGATATCCATCACAGCTTACCTTCTCATATACCTCATATGGAGACTGCTGTTGCTGGAATCCTGAACGTTACAATTCAAGGATCCCTGATGTCTGAGCTTATTGGCAGGAAGGAGACCATTGCTTACAAGAGATTATCAATGCTTGGCTATTGCAATTTCTTTCAGCTTTGGAATGCCTGACAAGGATGCTCATTTCGCACATGGATATAAGTCCAACAGCAAAGGTTAAACAACAGCACACATTTTACCAGTGGAAATAAGCATATACTTACAAAAATGAAAGGTGAGTTACAATTTGTGCCCTGAATAAATTTTTCTTATCCTCAGTCTCCTACTACATTGGAGTGCAGTTCAGACCTCCAGAGCTGCTCTGCACTTAGTCTAGTGGCCTAGAACACTCAGGCAGTTGTCTTCAGGTGCCATGGGCTTACAGAGCACAGGCCTATAGGAAGTGTCCCTCCCAGATATAGGCTCACCCTTACAGCAAACTTCAGACCATAATGAGGTGGAGTGAATGATCCAGACATTTCAGGAGTGTTATGAGAAGAAACCTATGCAGGCACCTGCTCTTTAATGAAACCACCCTATCTCCCAGAAGGAAGGGGCATCTGGAGTGATGCATAGGTCCTTGATTCCTTTCTTGCCTTACCACTAATGCTCAGTACTCATGGGGAAAGCAGAGAACGATCAGTGCAGATTCACACACTTATTTGCCAGCTAGAGTGCACAGCACCTTGTCCTCTACTGTGGTTGTCAATCTGTCCATTAAGACCATCATGCCAGAGCCTGCACTGGGTCTGGTAATGTTTACGGGCTGCTACAATTTTGATCAAGCTTACTGAATGCCTCCGACAAACACGTCTGTACATTTGACAAAATCATTAATGGCCATGAACTTGGGACCATCTACTGCTTGGAGTTGAGCAGTTGCCTGGTTTCCAATAGTCCTTTGAGTGCCACAGATATGCAGCGTTTCTTCCACAGATATATAAGCAGTGATATACTCATCGGATTGTGCTCCTGAGAACCAAGGTGGGAATTTCTGAGCTTGTGGAGCTCAGTGGCTTTCTACTAAGTGGAGGAGCTGGAGCCACTAATGCCTAAGACAAGAGGAATTCTGCTGCCCACAGATACCATATTACACTTCAGGAGGCCATCCACAGGGAGGAGGAGCAAGGCTTAGAAGGTCCACATGCTTGTAACAGTTTTGTACATTAGCTCACACGGATCATCATTGAAATTTTGCTGTATTTTATAATCAACTGCAAATTAGTACTTATCATTACTTTCTGAATCAGTGAATTGGGTTTTCTGACTACATATTGGGCAGTCTGCACTTCATGCTTAAGTAAAATACATCATGATCAATCTGAGGTCACCTTGTCAGTCTACTCCAGCACAGAAGGCATGGGGTGCCAACATCAGACGCTGCCTGCTCTTTTGTAAAAAAGAATTGACAAGATACTAAGCTAGCTAAGGAAAAAGGACTGTAATATTTTGTTCTCCGTTCCACATAGTATAATCACCCATACAGTGACCTCAGATTGTGGAACATGCCTGCATGGATCTTCGTCTTTGGGACCTTTTCCCGATGAATGCAGAATGCCATTTTATAACATTATAGCTCCCCTGTGCCTTTGTGTGGCCTATGAGATCTTGTACTGTCTTTGTGAATTATGGTGCCAGTATAAGGTCATATGCAATTACTTCTGCTTCACAGAGATAATCATTTTTAATCTGTAATGACCAGGTTACAATGGTTAAGGTTGCATGTGTTCAAGTTTTGTATCCCATGGAGTTGACTACATTCATGTCACATGCACTGTACAATGATTAGAGATGACTTCACCTATAATGAGACAGCCTGATTAATGAAATTGTGCCTTGAAGAGTCTCACATTGCTCCCAGTGGAGCTCTTGAGCTCAGACAGACACAGACCTTACTCCATCCATTCCAGGTGTGGATGCAGCCACCTTCCATTCTCAATGCACACTTATGATTTCATATGTATGCAAGACTATGTAGCTCTCAATACAGTAGGTCACAGGCTCTGCTTGATAATCAAGTGCCCAGCCCTGAACCCCATGTTCCCGTCTTCTTTCCACTCTCTGCTGTACCCAATAATACTGAGCTTCTACACATTCTTGTACTTCTCTGAATTACAACTTCATCTCTCAATATTACCGCAAGCCCTACCTTACAGCTTAGCCATGCCAACTAGTGGTGAGGGCCACCATGTCTCAGGAAAGGGTGAGGTTGAGAAGGCAGCATCTTCAGAAAGCTTTAAAAGTACTAGTTAATATATGACCAAAAATTATAATGTGGGTGTGTGCAGTATCAACATTTACATTACCACAGAAATGAAAAACAGAGTCCTGAAGAAACTCAGCAGCAACCTCAACATTTGTGGAGACGCAGAGTTAATATTTTGAATCCTATGACACTTCTTCAGAACATGGAACTCAATGCTAATTCTGGTTTTCTCTCCAGTGATGCTGCCGAGTCTGAAGTTTTTCAGCACTTTCCATTTTTATTTCAGATCTCCAGCATCCACACTATTTTGCTCTGATTGTATTAATAGAAGGATATGCATTTAATACTTTTACAAACACAAAACAAACTTCACTACGTCTTGTGTACAAAACATAGCTTGAGCTCCATCTGGCACAATAATGCTGGAGATCAGAGTCAGCAGTGTGGTGCTAGAAAAGCAGAGCAGGTCAAGCGACATCCGTGAAGCAGAGGAATCGACGTTTCGAAGGGCATATGCCTGAAATGTCAATTGTCCTGCTTCTCAGATGCTGCTTGAACTGCTGTGCTTTTTCAGCACCACACTCTTGGCAATACTGTTGAGCCAAATATGTACAAAGTGCCCATTTCAATGACAATCAGGTAATAACTTGATCATTTGAAGTCTATTCCACTAGTTTAATACATACAAAGCCAAAGGAAGTAATAATGGAACACGTTAACTTCACACATGATCTATCTATGGCTAGAAAATTAATTGGCTCAGGTTCTGAGATAGCAATAATAATGAAACTACCTGCTCACCATCATTACTCCCCCAAAACTGACAGTAACATCTGGAAGTTATAGATTACAGTTGGAAATCCTTAAGCTGTTGTCAGCAATTCTACGTTTCCCATAAGATGGACTACTGAAGTCCCCACAGACTACAATCAAGTAAAGACCAATGAGCTAATGAAAACTTTTGCACTATTGGTCTCACTGCAAAAATCCTTAAAAGTTACTACTTGTTGAATGAGGTACACATGAACTTTTCTCTGCATGTAATTACTAACAAGGTTCACTGACACATATTATGATGTCATATTTATGGAATGTCAAATTTCTTTATTGTGATAAAAAGTTATTTTATTTTTTTTCAATTCTTTAAAATGATTGTTAATGTTACTTTGGTTGCTAACTTAATTCCATGTGTACACACAATCATTTATTTTTCTTTCTATTAAATTTTAACTGAAATGAAAAATATTCAGTGCATTCCATGCCTGGTTTGCTGTCTGTGAGAATACTTCAATATGATTGATTGTTGATTGAGCTCTGTTGCTATATACCTACAGACCCTTTGACTTGGTGGCAAATTCAACATGACGCTGAGAAAAGAGAAATCCACTGCAGATAAATTGCTAGATCACTGTTGATAGTTTTCTTTGAGGTCACCGGTAAACACCATCAATTTGAAGCTGACTGCAAAATTCCAGCCATAATAAATATAACTTTTAAATTTGATTTTTAATGTGAGTTTAGTCAAATAAAAATTAACAGCTGCACAAATCCATATTCTGATTCACAAAGATGTAAACGTGAAAACAAAACTGTTCACAATCAGGTTTATTCAACAATGCTTTAAACAAAATGTGGCTTGTTTTACACATGCTTGGAAACCTTAATTGGAATTATTTATTAGCTGAATTTAAAAATTCTAACTTTCCTAAAATTCTATTTGTCTTAAATAAATTGAATTTAGTTCAGTTTTTGTATCCAGCAAAGTTATTTGATAAGGCTACCAAAATGCCCTGCAACTGATTTCATTTTACAAATATCACACTACAGTCATGAAACTGTATGTCTGAAGTCATAAAATACATCTGTAGTTACAGGAAAAAAAAGTCAGATTTATTTGTCTAGCACATATTCTATACAGAATTTCTGGGTACCAACAATGCCATGGAGTTTATTGCAGAACAAACTTAAAACACTTAGGCTTGAAACACTTAACACAAGACAGATATTCACTTGAAGTTGTGAGACAAGATAGGTCAGAAGATGAAATACTTTGAGTGTCATTTTAAAAAAATGACTCTGGTCACCAGTTATAGTGATAGATTCAAATACAGAGTACACCAAAAGTGCTGCAAAGTGCTTACTTGTTTTTTGTAAAAGACTGAAATTGTTAGTAGTCTAATATATTAACATATATCTCACCAAACATGCACAAAATAGAGGAAGCAGGTTTCATTATCCATGTCTTATCTTGCTCATTTTGCAGCTTTTTAAAAAAAAAGTCATTAATTCAAAGGAAGGAAACAATCAATAGATTGAGGCATACTGTTATGGCATAAAAGCCTTGTAGAATTAGACAAAATATCAGATATGTTCAAAGGTAATGTGAAAGTCAAAGTTGTAGTTGTGACATGAGAATTATTTCAAATGATAAATAGAATATTTATATGCATAGAAACTTAACCATATTAACAGTCACACTGTTATAGATTTAAGGTTTGTACATGTTCATATATATGAGCTATAGAAAATGAATGAAAACCTCATGAGAAAGACTTGGATAATGAAGTTGCCAATTTGCAACGTGATACTATAAACACAGAGACAAGAATCCATGCACTGTTTTACATATTTGCATTGGTATCTATTTCAGCTCAATAGTATACTAGTTCATACATGTGCATCAATATAGTTAGTAATTCTAAGTAATAAATTGATAAACTATAAACTTTTCTACTGTGCATTAAAGGTGAAAAATATGTGCAATGTTAATAACAAACTGGAAATCAATGTATTATTTGGTTAGAGGCAAGCTGACAAAACGCTCCAATGCTCAGCAGTAAACCAGTAGTGCATCTTACAAACTCTTAGCTCGTACAATTTGTCTCAAGAGTGGAAGATGAGAGTCCTGAAATAGCAAAACAAAAAGAATGCAACAAAGAAACACGTTGGTAACAATATGGGATTTGATGTATGTAAATGTAATTAAGCATTAATATTAAAAATCTTTAAGTGTCTGTTGTACAGTTTCACCATAACTGGCTGCCATGATACAGACCAACAACAATGCTTTGGTAAATTCAATATACTTTGCTAAAACAAAATGAAACAGATTTTGGAGTTTTCAAACCACTTTAAATTGCTTAACTTTACACCATAAAAGTTTTGTAATTAACACCATTCAATTTTTTTTACAATAGATTCTACCAAGAATGACATGATTCACAAAGTAGAAGCAACCATTTGATATTATGTTAACATTTTAGTGAAACAGTCACTCTGATCATGCCAAGAATGGCCTTTTCCTTTGCACTCCATAAAAGTATGCACATGTCTGAACTAGTAAACTACACTATCTAAGAGAACACAATGATTACTTACCAATAATTCTCCTTCCAAGCATTATCAACAGAAAAATTGTAAACAAAGTGCAATTAGTTGTGAGGGAGGTTTAAAAGGAAAAATGGTTTAAAAAGATGAGCAAAGACAAAATCAATGGGATATAGATAGTTGTGGTGATTAAGAGAGAGGAAAAAAGCTAGCTCTTTCTGGAACACGTTACAATCAAACTGCACTCCAAAAGGAAAATTTCAAAAACAATTCTTTGACAAAATTCCATCTTTTGCTACAGTAAATGCTCATAACATCAGGAAAAACTGCATGCAGCAAAAGCTATTATAAAAAATGTAAATTAAATTAAAATTGCAGTAGTGCAATGCAGGCAGCTATTCAGATCTTTAGGGAAATTTCCAAGTAAAGGCATTCATACCTGATTCCCAACAGCCTGCTTCTTGCAAAACTGGCTAGTCCTTTGTTGGGCACTAAAGAAAAATACATGCAAGTTCCAGAGGATCAATATCTAGCAAGATACATAAATCCTTTAGAAAAGAAGTATTAACCAATTCATGATTCTGTTTGAATCTTTCAGTACGTCATGCATATAAAGTATAAAGAGATGAACAACTGTAAAAATGATCAAGGTTGAGTCACAAACAAAGAACAAATTGTCATGGCTTGCTAATAAAATAAATTGTGCTGAGGCATACATCTTTATAGGTATCAGTTGCAACCTTTGGGAGGAACAATACTAGCATGAAGTGCAGAAAATTCAGGTTTGATTCTCATTCAAAGGGAAAAGTGATTGGTTCTTGACTGAACAGATACCGGAAGAGAATAGAGAAGGCAATGGTCTAGTGGTATAATAGCTGGACTGTTAACTTAGAGACCAAGCTAATGATCTGAGGACCAGAGTTCAAGTCATGCCACGGCAGGTGGTGGAACTTGAATTCAATAAAGATTTGGCTAAGAGTCTAATGATGACAATGAGCTGATGGTCAGAAAAACCAATCTGGTTCACTAATGTCCTTTAGGGAAGGAAACTGCCATTCTTACCTGGTCTGGCCTACATGTGACCCACAGCAATGTGGTTGACTCTTAACTGCCCTCTGGGATAGGCAATTAAATGTTGGCCTAACTGGCAACGTGCTCATCTCATGAACAAATTTGAAAAACCAGACTTTGACTGGTGTAAAGCATAACAAAAGAGAACTGGTCTGAAACACAGACTCAAAATATAAACCAAAGAATTGAACAAAGCTAGAAAAGTTGATTGGCTCTTTATATAGAGCCTTTTCATTCATTCTTGGAAAAACACAGCATAACAAAACATACCTTTTACTATCACAAACACAAAGAATGCTGCAGAAACTCAGCAGGTCTGGCAGCATCTGTAGAGAGAGAAACAGAGTTAACATTTCAAGGATGTTATAACGTATGTTTATAACGTTAACTTATGACTCTTCTTCAGGGGTTGGAAAGGTATTGGGAAAAAGTTCCGTTTGCTGACATCAAGAAGCAACGACAGTATATTCTAGGGAGATGATTGCACATGTATCAGTGAATGAGTTTTATTGAAATATATCTATATGCACATCTTTGTCGCTTGCAGTGATGGGAAGAGAGAGACAGAGAGGGTGAGCAATCAGCCAGGGTGGGGGTAGAAAGAGATCAGGTGGGGAAGGGTAAGAGAGAGATCAGACAGGGCATGTTCTGATCTCTACCCCATGCAAACCCAATCATCACTGTCCATTCTCACTGTCTCTTTCTCTCCCTTTCGACCCCAAGTCCATTCTCTTGACTCCAGTCCCATTTGATTCCCATTTCAAGCCCGCACCCTTTCTGTGCACATGCACAGTGTGGGCTCTTGCTCATGACACAGTGACGTACAGTGTTGAGAGTGTGGCACTGGAAAAGCACAACAGATCAGGCAGCATCTGAGCAGCAAGAGAATCGACATTTCGGGCATAAGCCCTTCATCAGGATTTAGGCTTGTGGGCCAGGAGGTGCTGACAGATAAATGGGAGGAGGATGGGGCTGGGGGTAAAGTAACTGAGAATGCAATAGGCAGATGAAGGTGGGGAGAAGGTGAGAGGTTGGAGAGGAGGGTGGAGCGGATAGATGGGAAGGGCGATGCACAGGCCAAGAGGGCAGTGCAGAGTTGGAGGCTTGGGATTGGGATAATGTGGAGGGGAGGGGAAATGAGGAAACTGGTGAAATCCACATTAATACCATGTAGTTGCAGGGTCCTAAGGTAGAAGACGAAGCATTCTTCCTCCAGGCGTGGGTGATTAGGATTTGGCGATGGAGGAGGCCCAGGACCTGCATGTCCTTGGTGGAGTGAGAGGGGGAGTTGAGGTATTCAGCAACGGGCGGTGGGGTTGGTTGATAAGGGTGTCCCAGAGTTGTTGTCTGAAACGATCCGCAAGTTGGCGTCCTGTCTCCCCAATATAGAGGAGATCACGTTGGGTGCAACAAATACAATATGGGGAAGTACAGGTGAATTTCTGTTGGATGTGGAAGGATTCTTTGAGGTCTTGGACGAAACTGAGGGGGGAGCTGTGGTGGCAAGGGAAGATGCTGGTTGCAGGGTGTGGGGTGTGGGCTGGTGGGGGGACATGGATATGACAAGGACGTCTCTCTAGAAAAATGATAGGGATGGGGAGGGAAATATATCTGTAGTGATGGGGTCTGTTTGTAGGTGCCGGAAGTGGTGGAGGATGATGCAATGTATAGAGGTTGGTGGGGTGGAAGGTGAGGACCGGAGGGGGTTCTGTCCTTGTTGCTTCTGCCCGTAACATCAATTCTCCTATTCCTCTGATGTTGCTCAACCTGCGTTGCTTTTCTAGCATCACACTCTCGACTCTGATCTGCAGTCCTCACTTTCTCCGCAGTGACATATAGTGCCTGGATCTATGCATCTGTGTGTTGCTGTATGAGCACATTAGGTGCAGTCACCCCAAAGTGGCAGTGTTACCAAACAATGCTGTTGGTTTTATTTTGACTGAGGCACAGGAAGAGCAAAGGGGCAGATTGTATAGAGGCCCTATGCAACAAACAAAGGCTCATTGTGGAGAAAGACTAAATGAGATGCAAAAGGATATAAACTGTGGTGAGAAAGGGAGTTCTGAAGAAGAATCATATAAACTTAAAACATTAACTCTGTTTCTCAGTCTGCAGATACTGTCAGACTTGTTTAATTTATCCAGCATTCTATGTTTCCATTTGTTTCAGATTTCCAGCATCCACGATATTGTACTTTTATAACTTTACTTAGAACTAAAACTTTAATTGTTCTTGTACAGAATTTCTACATTTTGAGCACTTGAATTAATCAATTCAAAGTAATCTAAGCCATGTACATTCTGAGTTTTAATTAAATATCCTATCGCAGTGAACTTGAAGAGCTAGCTTCGTTATTTTATCATAATTGGTCTTATGTTCTAAAGAGATCTGAAAGTCCAATTTAAAACTTTCCTAACTTACAATGCAATGGATATTACTGAAAAGTAAAATACAATTTAGCTTATCCATTAAATTCATCAGTCAAATGTATGAACTACATTCACATCATCAGGAAGGGCAGCACTGTGGTTCAGTGCACAAGGGATGCAGGCTTGATTCCACACTCGAGCAACTGTCTGTGTACAGTTTGCACATTTTACCCATGTCTGTGTGGGTTTCTTCCTATAGTGCCAAGATGTGCAGGTTAGGTGGATTAGCCATAGGAAATGCAGGATTAAAGGGATAGGTTGGTGATGGTGGTGGTGGTGGGGGGAGCAAATGTGGGCGCGCTCTGGCTGGGATATTCTTCGGATATTGGTGTGGACTCGATGGGCTGAATGGCCCATTTATGATTCATCTACTGAGATATTTTCTCCACAAACCTATCAGCAAAACCTAATCGCTCCTAAAAGCAGCCACCCTCCTGAGAAAAATCTTCTTTCTGGCTATCCTTAGCTTTCTTTTAATCTAAAACCACAATTTTAGTCTTCTGGCGCTCCATGAAAAACAGCTCTACATTATCCTCATCTCTGTCACTTAGTAGCTTCTATATTTATCCAAGACCTTCTCTCACTTTTCCTCTGAAGGCAAAAGAACCAAAGTTTTTCAATTTTTTTTCTTGTAACTCAACTTTGTGGCTAATCTCTGCATTGCTTTACAAGCTTAAGTTGTTGCTCAATACCACAAGGATGAAATAAAACGGAAAGCTGACCAGAGATGAGATTTGTTTAAACTTTCAACTGGTCAGAAAATTAAATTGATGGTGTATGTTAAGGATTTGGATAAAATTATAAACGAATAAGGAAAGTGTGATTTGTGATTAATACATACCTTTCAAGATATGTGTGGAATCTACAATTATGGAGTCAAGGCTTGGTAGCAAACATGTGAGTAAGTGCCACTTTCACTCTGGGACAGATCAGCTTTTCTTGTGCAATCACTTGATTCTCAGCTCATTCCATATGTACGTATAAGCAGCTCAGCAGATCTTATAGTGAGAGCAAGCAGGAAAAATTTGGCCCATGAGTTGAAGATCCTGGTAGCATACTGAAAGGGCACTCAGAGAGGTACTTACTCCCTGCAAGCAAGGAGCATCACTCTGGCCCTCAGAATAAATGCGTGCAGCTAAATATTTGGGCCCAAGCACTCCTTCCCTTGTCTGGACGTCTCAGACAGACATTCACCTTTGGCCAGACAACCTTTCAGCTTTGGCCAAATTCCTTGGCCCATGCCCATTGCCCTCCAGACTCCCTTCTTTTGTTATCCTGCATTCAACTTCTATAACTGCCATCTGATGTCAATCATGACATGGCATAGATGAACTATCCCCAAAAAGGACAAAGCAGCAACTACTTATTCCAAAGTCCAGCAAGCACAGTACCGTACCTGCTCCATGCCTCTGATGTGCAGTTGTGAATTGGAAGGCAAATACCTCTTGCTTGCTGAGAACTCAGCTGAGAAGGGGAATTTAATTCTGCCAAGCTGGCCTTCCCATGGTATGAATGAAATGCAAATGAGCATCTTGACACTTACTGTCAGAAAGCTCAACCCTCTTTCATGCCGTTGATGGGAACCTGATTTTGGCTTCTCATGCGATAAATTCTGCCACTATTTCTGCTCCCAGACAAAATCCTGCTCTATGATATATCCCATACTGATATTTATATGGTGTGAGCATACAATAATTTAGTTATGAAAATTACAAACACCCTTACTTAATTTGTAAATTAAGTTCTTCATTAAAAGACTAATGGGATACCTACTTTGCAAACCCGATGAAATCTTCATGGTTAGTGTTGATATAAGACAACTGGATATCAATCAGTAAAACAACCTAAAAAAGGCAAGGACAAAACTTTCAAAGCTGTAATCTTCAATGATGCCATCTCCCTCAGTTCTCTAGCTATCTAAAAAGTGAAAACTCTGCCACTGCTTACGTCAAGTACGATTCACCTTTTAGCTAAGAATATTATTAAACATCAGTGTAATTGTTTGAGTTAAGACATCTGACTATGAATGTAGGATGAAACTGGTAGAGATTGCTGGGCATAATGATGAAAGGTTAATACTTTCATACTCACTGAATTGAAAATCTAAAATGTAGGAAGAGGTCAATCAGCTTGTCCTGTCTGTACTGTGTTATGATCTCTGATGATATTACTGGACAAGTCAGATCTCAGAAACCTGGTTTGATACATCATATGATTTTCTTTTGCTTACTTAGTTAACAGTAGTCAATGAAAAACGTTCACCCAAGGTTGCAGATTGAACTTAACAATAGAATATAAGCTTACTTTACATAAAATAAGTAAATCAAACAAACCAAGCTGTTAGATTGTTAGAATCATCTCAAATCACACCACAAAATAAAATTTCAACCTTTCCTGACACTATGCATTGAAGTGACTCGAGTCCTGAGAAATTACACACCTCTTAATACTTCAGGGTTGTATTTCACTGTCTCCTGATAGTTTCCCAGTCCTGAACCATGGAGACAATTTGATAAATCCTTTGCATATCTGACATGAATTTTTCGCAATTCTTATTTCTAATAACCTGCAGAGTTTGAACCTTAAATTTCACAAACTGAACATTCCTTGCTCAGGGGATTTGTTATTTAAATTGCCCTGAATCTTTTTTTCTAGGAGAGAAATGAAGCTTGTTTCCATACTCAGCACTGGTGCCTTCTGAACCAAATTGTTTTTAAAAATGCTCATCTTAGATTCTTTTGAATTTAAAATGAAACTAATGGCCTTCTTTGCTTACTTGCATTAAATTCAACAATAAAACTTAGCTCCATTAACACCATAGAGGTCAGCAGTCACTTGCCTCATGATGAATATTACATTAATCAATGTGCCAGAAGGACTTTCTAACCCTTTTTTATATATAAAGGAGAACCCCCATAGGAGTAAATAACACCCACCTGCCTTTATTTATAAATCCAAATTCCAAGAATGATATTAATATATACATAAGTTATATACAGAGTGTTATTAGAGTCTCGTCTGTTCCAAAGGAAACAACCCACCCTATCCAATCTGTCTTCATAGCGAAAAATATTAATTCTTAGCAATATCCTTTCAATTTCCTCTGCACAAATTTTGTATTATTGCATCCTCCTTGTTTTGTGGCAAATATAACTGCACAGAGTACGCTAACTCCTAAGTACCACGCCTTGTTCACAAAAGAAAAAGTATCCTAGATGCCTTCATTATTTTATCTACCCACCCTGACATTAGCAGGGTTACAAAAATGTACTTACCATGATCCCGATGTTCCCTAACACTTTACAGAATCCTATAATTGTGTATTTCCTTTGCTTGTAGCAGCTCCAAAAATGTGCTACCTCATATTTCTGGATCGAACTACCAGATTTCTGCCCAATGACCCATCCATTGATATCTCCATGCAGTCTACAGTGTTTTTCCTCATTCTTAACCATCAAGCAGATTTTTATTGCTTATTTAGACTACTTAATCATATTTCTTGCACTTCAACAATTGTACAACCCTACCAGGCATAAGAGTTAAACAGGAAAAGGGGTCCAACCATGGCTCGCAAGGGAAATCAGGGATAGTGTTAAAATCAAAGAGGAGGCACATAACTTGGACAGAAAAAGCAGTAAACCAGAGGACTGGGGGAAATTTTAAATTCAATAGAGGAGGACAACGGGTTTAATTTGGAAGGTGAAAACAGAATATGAAAGTAAGCTTGCGGCAAACCTTAAAACTGACTGCAAAGGCTTCTTGAGATATGCAAAGAGAAAAGACTGGTTAAAACAAATATAGGTCCCTTGCAGTTAGAGTCAGGTGAATTCAGAATGTATAACAATAGGGAGAGATTTTGACCCAGCAACACTGAAGGAACCTGACATAATTCTAAGATCTTGACTCAAATCCAGTTTTCTTCCTGCTCCCTGTAATCCATTGTTAATTTAAAGATAAAAAAAAAAGCCTACTTCAGTCTTGAATATATTCAATGACCCAGCCTTTATTGCTATTTGGGATAGAGAATTCCATGGATCACTGGCTTTCTGAGAGAAGGAACTCCTCCTTGTTTCTGTCTGAAATTAGAGATCTCCTAATTCTAGACTCCTTCAGGAGGGATAACATTAGCATCTACCCCATGAAGCCCCCCAACCAAATCTTTTGTTTCCATAAGATCATGAGTTATTCATCTCAACTTCAATGAGTCTAATGTTCTGAAGAAGTGCTACCTAATATATTCATTGATAATGTTATCATATGGATATATATATATATCAGCATGTATTACAGAGTTTTTGAAAATAAACTTTTTCGAGTGAAGGACACTTAATGACAGGAATTAAAATAGTGCATTTGTGAAGGATGTGAACTGCTTTTTGGGAAATGCAGTGGCTCCAAAGTGCTCAGAAAGATCACATGACCTAGCTCTTGGGTAAGCTGTCTTTCTGCAATGAATAGGTCAGGAATCCCATTTAAATGGCTATCTGCCTCCAATGAAGTTAGATTTTGGACTCCTTGGTATTTGCAATCCAAGGTGTAGAGGTTGGACAAAGAGTGCGCAAGTTTGTTCTCAAAGAATTAGTTTCAGAAAGTCAGAGTGCCCCTCTGGAGATCTGACGCATCCCTGTGGATTTTGTCCCAGTATAAAGTCAACATCAAGGTTCCATTGGTAGTTGGGCATTAGATTTCCTTTGGAGATGGGGATCCAGTGCCCTTTCAGACAGTTAACTATGGACAGCGCTGTGTTTTTAAAAAGTGCATTAGCCCTTGGAATGGTCTGATCGGTCAAGAAGTGTCAATAAGTGTCAACCTGTCAAGAAGTGCCAAAAAAAATCAGCTAATAACTACAAATGTCCACATGTATGCATATGAATGAGAGAGCTTTTCTCCATAAAGTGCACATTGTAATGTATAAATTTAGGTAATATAATTACATTATTTCTCACATTTGTGTAGGTATTCATGATAATCCAATGAGTTGGCCTGTTAGGTAAAAAGGAAAAGAGTGGCAGGTAGAAGTAGGCACTAATCTAGCATTGGGTGTTCATCTATAAGAACATCAAAACTGACCACAATTATTGCAGAACATTTCTTACACATCCTATCATTTCTTGAGTTATGCATGTCCAAACAGTATAGCCATAGCTACAGTGCTATAAACTATTTCCACAAGTGGTTTCTATCCAATATTATTTCTTATCGCCATCTAAACTGATTCTAAATCTTGATCTTCAGAACCATAGTAATTTTTTTCATTGACCTCAATCTATATTAAACACAGCCACCTATTCAGTTCCAGTCTTGGCCATTTCATAGTCACAACTTTGAACTGATTATTTTTATATCCACAGCAAAACAGCATTCCAGTCACAAAAACACTCATTAATCAATGTTTCTTCCCACTGAACCAATCTTGGATCCAAAATGCCATTTCCCTTGGATTTCATTTTCAATTTTGCTGACCTGTCAGAGTCAGCAAAAACTTCACTTGAACTCATGAAAATAATATCAAATGCAGTACTTCCCTAAAATTTAAAACTAGCCAAACATGACCTTTTCTCAATAAATCTCTGCCACCATCTTTGATAAATCTGTGTCTTCCTACATGATTATTCACACTGTTCCTTGGAATTTCTTTTTCAAAGTAATTTGCCCATATCAAAATTAGAGTGACTGCCCTATACTTACCAGGACTATTCCTTTTTTAAAAAAACATCACACCTTGTATCATTTTTTGACAATTTTGAAAAAAAAAAACTGATTGCTAACCTGGTTCTTTGTCCTCTCCTCTCTTTCTCGTATGTAGCTGGAAACAATTCTTTCCGTCTCCTCTCGCAGTTTCGGGTACCGACCCAGCTGTAAAAAAAGAAATTTTTTTTTGTGACAATTTCGGAAGTGCATTCTTACCCATCTCTTGCCATCAGACACCTTAAAGTTTTTAAAAATTGGTTCATCGTACTTATCAGATTCCATGTAAATCTGTACAGAAAGCCAATTACTCACAGTAGGCAAGTGAAACATGATTACGTTCTCGTGGATAAGCTATGTTGACATTACTAAAACAAAGCAAACCATAACATTCTTAGTAAAGGATGTTTCTCACAAACTCAGTCCAAAAAAAATTATACAGCCAGAAATGATTCAGCTCAGTTAAGAGCTAACTGATGGACAAAATCTCTTCTAAGCTTTCAAACAGTGAGAACATGTAGACTAAATATAAACTTCTACCTTCATGCACGACACAGAATCAGAAGTTTCTCCTTAAATACAGGTCTGCTGGTGTCTGAAGTTACCAGATATTTACGATGATCATTATATCACACGTTAAGCATACTGTTGATTTTATTTGTTGAGGACATTTGATAGCGAAGCAACAAATATTGTTAAAATTATACTAAGTTGTGAAATCTTGAGGTAACCAGATTTTTCAGCACATACCATGAGCTGACATTTAAAATAGAAGTGGTCATGTCGACACTTTATTTGTGCTTTCCCCTTATATCTTCCTGTGGTTATTACTTATTCCAGAACAGATGGCTAGAAATTGTGTAAATAATTTATATATGTGCCATAAGTATAATTAAGTTTTATTACAATAAATATTAATTGGATAAAATAATACTAATGAATTGAAAAGTAATATCTGGAACTAGAAAAAACAGAGAAATGATGTCTGACTTGAGACTCTTAGCTACTCAAGTTCTTCCCTTGGATATCCTGTAAAACAGGAGCTCAGGGACTGCTGTTTTCACTGTAAGGAGCTGATCACCGATGAAAGAATCACTTTAAGAGTTCAGAGGGTAGCACTGAGGAAGGATTGTGGTACATGAGCTCATTACTAATCAAGCAATTATAAATATCGTTAATGAAAGATATATACTGGTCAGTGGGAATTGGTGAATCATTAATCTTTATTATTTAAATTTGACATTATCCAAATTATCAAAATTGGCGGCACACAGCAAGACAGATAATATTGACTGCTTCCATGTTCAATGCTGGCACATACCTCTTGTACCATATGAGTGATGATGCAAACTGTATTTCAAAATACTACAGGAGATATTTGACAGATGTACAGACGGTCAGATATCTGAAGGACAATGATGACATTACAGCTTGAGTGAAGCCTTGGACTTAATGATGTTAGCTGAAACTGCAGGCAAGAAAACTCCAGTTTCAAAGAAGAATTATCACCAAACCGACAGTGCATTCCTATGGAAGTGAACCCAAGGACATAACACGTACTTTAATGAGAGGTGGGAAGGAAACATTAGCAGAGAAACCTCACAACACTCCAGCAACAAAGAATACAAATGCTATATAAAGCTGTTGGTGTCAAGGGATGAGGTTAATAAGAATGTGGAAGTGAAATTAAATGATCTTTTACGACCTAACTCAAGAATTGGATATATATACATCAATTAGATGTTGTACAGTGCATTCTGTCATTATATAGTATCTGATAAACTTTCATTCTTTTGACGGTGCTTAAGAGTTGTAGTGTAAGGGGCTTACTATACATTTGCTCTAAGAATATCTACTGAGTACATGCATCAGATCACGTACTGCAGATCTTGAACTGCTGTAGTCCTTGATGTGTAGGTACATCCACAATAATGTTAAGGAGGGAGTTCCAGGATTTTGATCCAGTGATACTGAAGGAACGGCAGTACAGTTCCAAGTTAGGATGGCATGGAGGGAAATCTGCAGTTGGCATTCCTCTCCAAGTGGCTGCCCTTCTCCTTCTAAATGATAGAGGTTGTGAATTTACAACCAAAGGATTCATGGAGAGTAACTGCAATGTATCTTGTAGATGGCACACACTGTACCACTGTGCATTGGTGGTGAGGGAGTAAATGTAGGAAATTGTGGATATGGTGCATCTAGGTTGCTTTGTCTGCATGGTGTCAGGCTTCTTCAGTATTGTTGGAGCTGCATCCATCCAGGCAAGTGGAGAATATTCAATCACACACCTACCTTGTGTCTTGCAGACAGTGGAGAGGCACTGGGGGTTAAGGAGGTGAGTTACTCACTGCAGAATTCCTGAGTGCAGGACCTACTTTAATAGCCACAACAATCATTTGGCCATTCCAATTCAGATTGTGCCAAATACTAACTCTCAAGAGGTTCTTATTGGGGATTTAACAATGATAATGACATTAAATGCCAAAGGTCAATAGTTAAATTATTGCTTGTTGAAGGTGGTCATTTTGCTTAGCATTTGTGTGGCATAAATGTTACTTGCCGTCCCACAGCCCATGCCTGGATGTTACCCAGTTTTGCTACACATGAGTATGAATTGGTTTAGAGACTGCTTTGAAATCTGAGGAGTCGTAAATGGTGCTGAATAGAGTCACAGGTAGTCAGCATGGAAACAGACCCTTTGGCCCAACCTATCCTTGCTGACCAAGTTTCATAAATTGAACTAGTCCCATTTGCCCTTGTTTGGCCATATCGCTCTAAACCTTTCCTTTCTATATTCAAATATTGTAATTGTACCAGCCTCTACCACTTCCTCTGGAAGCTCATTCCATGTACGCATCACCCTCTGCGTGAAACAATTGTCCATCACGTCCCTTTTAAATATTTCCTTTCTCACCTTAAACCTATGCCCTCCAGTTTTGGACTTCCTTACGCTGGGGAAACATCCCTGGCTATGCACCTTATCTATAGCCAAGTTCTTTTCCCCAGGGTAGGATATAGTGCCATCTATGAACATCCTAACTTCTGAATCCTATGATGGAGGGAAAATACATAGATGAAGTACTGAACATGGTTGGGCCAAAGGCACAACCCTGAGGAACATCTGCAGTGATACGTTACATCAATATACATTTATGTAGCCTTGTACAATTGCCTCACTCAGTGAGGCACTTTAAGGTATCTCAACTGCTTGGCAATGATTGGAGTGAGGAATGTACTAGGTTATAAGATCATCGACTGTGGTGGTATATAACCCATCAAAGTTGACAGCCTAAAATTCCTCATGAATGTCAAAATTTGAGGTGCACAACCTGTTCTTAATTTATGCTTATCAGCATAATGCTGGTAGTGCAATTTGACAGAGGTTTTAAGGACAATTTAAACCACTAATTACAAGATTTATTAAATTCACTTTCACATCTTGACTAAACCAAAGTAACAGTTTAAATAATTTCTTAGTTCTCATCATTGAGAATTTGGCATGCTACCACAAGATGGGGTAAACCAAGAACCCAGGCTTCTGCCTTGTCAGCATTTCATCGTTAAAAATTGAGTCACCACAGACAGCAAGCTTTTGAACAAGGCACTGCTTTCCAAGTGAGCAATAAAGAATATGCTGTACAGTTCCTCACCCACTATGCTTTTTATCAATCTTGGGTCTCCAAAATTACAGAATTCTTCTATGATGCTGGCACAGGAGAGTAGAAAAGGGGGTCATATTTTCTTATGGGTTCAGAAAAACGGAGCTGTGCACTTACTCACAATCTGAAATGCACACTGGATCTATATGTGACTTTTTCATGCAATTTTGGTTAAAACTCAGGCGTCAGGTGTACAGTGCATTTTGCAAGCCACTATGGAGTGAAGAGTGGATGGGAAGGCAGGCTGGTTAGATGACCTGCCTCAATTCTCCAACATAGCAGTCCAGCACCTATTTGCTTGAAGGCCCAGTAAACCACACCTAATACACCCCAATCATTCTTCATGCTCCAGCAAATCACCCCTGCTGCTCCATGCCTATCAGATCACCTTATGCTCACTATATGCCTACAATGTTATCTCCATAGTTACTCACTATGCAGGCTCCTCTGGCACCATGCGATAGCTTTGTGTATTAATTTTAGATCATTTGAAAAAGTTAAACCTCTGACAAGTAAATAAAAGCCTGAATTCAACCATATTATCATTGATAGCAGTAAAAAATATTCTCCTTGTTTAAGTCCTACTACATTTGGAAACAAACAAGTCACATATAACTTCTTACAAGTGTCAATACTTCATCTGCTGAGTTGAAGCCAATAGCAGTCACAATGGTTACAGCTGTCATAATAGAAGCTGAAACTGACAACAGAATAGTGCACCATTGGCATTTCAAAGCATAATGCCCATCAGTGAAGAGGAGCAGATGCTGACAATTTTTTCAACTTTCAAAGTAGAGTGTTAACAATCATAGCTGTCAATTGATTGAAACCTCAGCACAAAATATGGCAGAAACTGACAGAACTTTTTAACTAACAGTGTTAAGTCATTCCTGCTTCAATCAAAAAGATATGAAAATACATGACAAAACTTACATAATGGGGAAAAAATATAAGAATCAACTTACTTTTGCAGGACAGATTCCAATGATGAATCACTGCATTAAAACACACATCCACATTACATTGGAGCAATATTGATATTTGAAGATGTCAAAATCTTCAGCGGGCTTCTTCCTGGGATCAGAAACTCTCCAGGGAGGTGCATTTCTTTGGGGCTTTCAAAAGGTACACACGACACACAAAATAGTGTGTAGTGGAAAGACAATTGTCCTGCACTCCTCACAACCTCACGATCTCAGAAGAGATGCAGGTACATTTTGTGTCCAGGGTCTTAACAATCTACAAAACTTATGTGGGGATGAGAAGCCGCAGGACAAATATTTCTCACTGGAAGTAGTGGTTCAGTATTGGAGGATCCAATTTACACCTCCACTTGAAAGATAAAAACCCTTCCCATGACCTTCAATGCTCTTTTTCTTGGAGGATGAGTATGGCTTTAAAAAGAAGCAGTGTATTTTGTAAAGTTACTAGCATATTAAATCAAATTGCAATACATGGATAGAGGATGGCAGCTTCCTTGTCACATTTGCTTCACCATGCAGCCTCATGGACATTCTGCATGTTTTCACAGAAAAACCGTAGCTGTGCTCCCCGATTATAGAAGCAGAGGATTTTAATTGCAGACTACATTAAATTCTAAGTGGAGTAGCAGATAGTGAATGGACTAGCATAGATAATATAAGGTATTTTCAATGCCATGGAAACTACTTCAAAAAATATTATCTGCAACCAGGCATACAAATCTGCTATCACATTTACCTTAATGTTTGGAAATAAGAAATTTACGTAGATACAATGAAAATGTTACATCTGTATTTAAAATAATTCCACTTGACTATTAGTGTACTTGACAATCTTTGGAGTTGCTGTTAACATTCCCAGACAAGTATGGGAAAGATCAGTGCTATTAGCATAGTAATGGAGCTGATGGTATCTGAAAGACTAGAAGTGATCAGATAACTATAACAGAATACAAGACAAATATTAACAGTACAGAACAATAACATTAGAAAATCTCAAATAATACTTTGATTTTCATGTGTTAGTTGAGATGATTAATTGCATTTAATTACTTAATCATAATTGCCATGACTAATAAATATTTCAATCTACTGTCAAATGAGGTTATACCAAGCTATAACATTAATAATTAAATAGAAAACTTGAGAAAATTATTAGTTGAACGCTAACCATTCTGCCAGTAAGATGTTTCATAATTTGCCATGTGGTGACGTGAACAAATAGTATGGCATACAGTACAAAGATTCACAGTATCTTACAGAAAATCAACTCTCAGTTTAGAAAAAGGTAGTGTAATACAAACTGCTTCATTCAAAGTAACTTGGCATTAATCTCATTGTTTTCAAAAATAATTACATTAAGTTAGTCTAATTGTATTGCTGTTATTATACAATGGTTAGGTTGTGAGGTAAAACACAAAAAAAATTAACATCCGCATGTTGTGACACAGCACACAAACATAAAGTATTGAACTTCGGACATCAAATATTGATCCAAATTCACTGATTAGAATTTGGATACTTAGATATATAAGAAAACTGATATTCCATTCCCCAATAAGATATTAATGATTGGGAGCATCAAGCTCCCAATGACAGATATGACTCATACAATGTTACTGGACAGGAGGATAAGCCTTTTTTTGAATGTTAAAATATTTGTTTTAGCAAGATAAAACATGAAAAATCGAAGCTGTGTAATTTTAATTTTGTTACCTTACAACTACACTGTCTAACTGTATGTATTAATTCTTGGATAACCAAATCCACACACTTCAGGCAAGGCTCCTTGAGTTTCACAATCTGTTTCTTCACAATAGTTTCAAAGGCCATGTCAGGGGTAAACAAACCTGGTCTGTAAACATTAAAGACAAACATAAATATCAATCTTGACATAGATGTCACTAAAATGACATTGCACATTAATCCGTTAACAGAACTTCCAGGCTTCCAAAGCAATCATTGAAATTATTCAGAATATAACTCTTATAATCTCAGGAATAATGCTGCAAAATTTGGTCGTGCATTATCAATAGTTTGATTGCCTCTCTGGGTTTAAAAGAGCATCTGCACCACTGGTAAGGACCACACTGTGGGGTTGTTTAAGTAGGTCACCAGTAAAACACTGAAACAGTGTACTGGAAATATGCAAAACTGGAAATCATGACTCTGTGTATTGTACAGCATTCAGCAACTGGAAGTTTTTGTGATCTAATACGGTCTGAAGGAATGCCTGAGACACAAGTGAATGAAGGAGGATATGATATTAAGGGTTAAAGTCAAAATCCTGCAGACGCTAGAAATCTGAAACAAATACAGGGAATCATTGAGAGAGAAACACAGTTCACATTTCAAGGCCAGTATGACTCTTCTCCTGAATTGAAACATGTTGGAATTTTTTACAGCAATTTTTACAGAGACAAAGGGCCAGTGCAATAAACAAAGAGGTTGTTATTAGTAGAGAAAATAAAGAAAAATTAAAATAAGTGTAAATTAAGGTATGAAAGGGAGAGAAGTGATCCTCTATACTTAGAGCAAAGTACACAAGACAAGGCTGTAGAGTGTGTGGAGGGGCAGGAGGGGTGAAAAGGGAGAATAAAAGAAAAATAGAGAACACATGTTTTGTGGTCAGTTTCTGAAGTTACTGAATTCATTATTGAGACCTTGAGACTGTAAAGTGCCTAACTAGAAAATGAGGCCCTCTTCCTTGAGCTTGCATTGCGCTTGATTGGAACATTACAACAGATCCATGACAGAAATGTTAGCATGAGAGCAAGGTATTTATTGAAATTGCAAGCAACTGAGAGGTCAGAATCATTCCTGCAGACAGAGCAGAGGCATTTCGCAAAGCAGTCACACACTTTGCATTTACAAACTATTGTCATTTCTAGTAAACAATGGGTGTACCTTTTAGAGAGTGTGGTTGACGACAATAAAGCTTGTACTAAAAGTGTCACTCAGACTGCTTAAATGTATTATAACAAAGGGCATTCCTCCAATATTATTTAAAGGAATCAGCAACAATTTTCATGTTAATTGCAAATTAACTTGTGCTTATGGTTGCAGAATTAGAAAATTGGATGTTTGTACAGCTTTTTTACATCAATGCTATGGCACATAATGAAGCTTTGGTTCTCACTTCACTGGTGATGTACAAACTGCTTGCTACCAGTCATGGGCATTACTGTTCATCTTCACAGCTAGTCTCTGAGGTACTCATGAAAACTACTACCTGAAAGCAGAACAGGGATGTCACTGTCAGCACACATTAAGATGACTGGCTGTGAACACCTCACTGGTGATGTACAAACTGCTTGCTACCTGTCATGGGCATTACTGTTCACCTTCACAGCTAGTCTCTGAGGTATTCATGAAAACTACTATCTGAAAGCAGAACAGGGATGTCACTGTCAGCACACATTAAGGTGACTGGCTGTGAACACCTTCATATTGGGCTCCTTTTACATGGCAACAGGAGAATCTCCAATATTTGACAGTCTGCTGTTCACTGATATGTAACTTCAGTCTGCAAAGTGAAGGGAAATGCACCTTTTACAGACAAACAAGTAGAGCAATCATTTCGCTTTTCCAGGCTTTCCCATGACACAGGGTTTCACTGATTACACATATATAGCTATGCAAGTACTGAGCTAAGTTCACAAAAGGAAGTACAATCTCAAAAAGCTATATCTCCTCCATGTCCTGTTTGTCTGTCACCATATTCAGCATTCAATTCTGCTCTCCCTGCTAATAGAAAGGATGTTGTGAAATTTGAAAGGGTTCAGAAAAGATTCACAAGGATGTTGCCAGGTTGAAGGATTCAAGCTAAGGAGATATGCTGAATAGGCTTGGGCGTATTTTCCCTGGAGTGTCAGAGGCTGAAGGGTGAACTTATACAAATCTATAAAATCATAAGTTGCATGGATATGGTGAATAGCTAAGGTCTTTTCCCCAGGATAGGGAAGTCCAAAACTAGAGATCAGAGGTTTAAAGTGAGTGGGAAACAGCGGCAACTTTTATGCAGAGGATGGCGCGTGTATGGAATGAGCTGCCTGAGGAAGTGGTGGAGACTGGTACAATTATAACATTTAGAAGGCATATACCCATCCAGATGAATAGGAAGGCTTTAGAGGGAAATGGGCCAAATGCTGGAAAAAGGGACTACATTAGTTTAGCATATCTGATTGGCATGGACGAGTTAGACTAAAGGGTCTGTTTCCATGTGGTACAGCTCTATGACTTTATATCATGAAGATCAATGCCCAGTAACTTGGCAGCAGTCATGAGGTCTTTATTCTGCACTAGCTTGATGCTGCATCAGCACTTCAGATACCAAGAGAAACAAAAGAGAAGTTAGGTAACAGGAGCCATGCATTGACAACCTGGTCAATGGTCCCAGTTCACAATGCAGGCACATGAGGGCAGCATGCATACAACGAGAAACTGGCTACCACATAACATGCAATCAGCACACAATCACGCTGCTTTTTGGACCACTGCAGAGGATGCCTTCAGTTTTCCCCAGAGGAAGTGACATTTGTCATCATGGCATTGGACTCCTAGTCCACAGACCCAATATTTTTGAAGTCGTTCTCTAATATACACAGTCAACAGCAAAATTAGCACCACACTACAATCATGGTTAGATGCACAGACAGCATAAAGTTTAGGGGCTGTTTATTTCAGAAGGAATAGGTGCATCCCAATTCCTGTGCTGATTTACACACCTGACTGAATTTTGCAGCATTAGCATTTGGGGTGGAGAAATAGAGATCTGGGCTCCAGATCAGTGAAAGCAGAAACAGAGGTCAATTTCTGGAAGGATAAATTTGAGAAGTTCTATTAAGCTTATACAGGATCTGAATTAGGTCACACATGAAATACTGTGGAGAGTTCAGGTCTCTAGATACAAAAAGGACAGTGAGCCATGAAAGAAGGTGCAATAAAAAAGGTCACTAAACCCAAAACATTAACTCCGATTTCTCTCCACTGATGCTGCCAGATCTGCTGAGCCTTTCCGCCAATTTCTGTATTTCTTACAGAAAAAAAATACTGGATTTATACCAGGACTAAATGGTTTTAGCAGTCTGGAAAGATTGAATACATGGTATCTTTTCATGCGAAGATTGAAGGCTGGGGGATGGGCTCATCAAGGTTTTTAAAGTTATGAAACAATTTAATCGAATAAAAGTCAATTCACATGCAGGAGCAAACTGAACATTTGCCATAAACATAAGATATTCATTTATAAATCAGCAACAACCTCTTCACTCAGAGCAGTTAGAATGTGGAACTTATTACCACAGAGAGTAGCTGAGATGAATTGAATAGATATAAGTTGGATGAGCACAAGACGAACGAATGAAAGGACAGGATTACACAAAAAAGAAAAGGAGGCTGATGCGAAACGTAAACATCAGTAGAGAACTACTGGGCTAAATGCCCTGTTTCTGTCCTGCAACATACTATGTTATAACATGCAATCTGAGAGATTACTTCCAAAGAAATGCCTCTTTTATAATACTTATCTTGCCCATGTGTTCCAATCTTAATAGTAAAAGCTGTAAAGAATACAAGTGAAGATAGCATTGATTTCTTTCTTTTACCAGATGAATATTGCGACTATTGTTTATCCAGATTACTCCTGATTTAGAATATTGGATTTAAAATAACAGGCTGTGGTGCACGTATGTAATTTGATTTTCTTCTATTTAATCAGTTAAAATACATAACTTTCATGGAACTGTTCAACAATAGTCCACAGAATCAACTTGCCTGATACCATGGATGTTCTTAATAGCATAGCTAATTTCTCGCCGCAGCTCCTTTTCGTCAAATTCCATCTATAAAATTGAAAGAATATGGTCTTCCACATCAGAAAGTGAGAAACAGTGACATCAGCAGCCATCTTATGGAATGCAAATAAAATAAAGTTGCCATCTCTTCATTTTGAGCTTTCAAGTTTTAAAAATGCACATATTGTGGTCACTAATTCTAAGCTTTGAAACAATGAATCAAAAATATTGAAGTGAAAATTTTTTAAATGTTGAATTCTACAATGAATATAATGATTACACTTCGGTACATTTGTGACGTTATTCAACAAGACATAGCAATATTACAATCTAATTGAACTAAAACAAGAACAAGTGCATTTTTGAGAATTCCTAATATTGCAATTGTTTCTTTTTACATGTGGCAACTATTATATATTTTATTCAACTTATTGGGATGCATAATTTCTTAACTTTAGAATGAGCTTTACAATCGGTAGTGAGAAAGATGCTCTATTGTCTTCTATTTAACATTTTAATAAATAGGTTAAAATAACTACAGAAGCATGTAATACAACTGTCTTCATTGTCATTATCTAACATTGTTAATTATTTGATTCCATCTTACTATCTGTTTATTCATTCTTACTGATATAACTTTCAAATTAATGTTTCTGGAAACAGGAATACCTTTACGAGTTCAAAAGGAAATCGTTCATGGAAAACTTTGTTGATTCTTGCTCCACCGGATAATTCTAATGTATCCACCTGATCACCCGATCCTTCAATTCTTTTGTCAAAATCCACAGAAAACTGCTTTACCATCCTGATTAAGTGGAAAAGCGTGTTTAGTAATTATCTTTTTCACATGCAAAATAATTAAGCACAAACCAACAACTCAATTCCATTTATGTAACTCAACTGTCTTCCCCGCCTCCCAGATCACCTGCTGTTCCATGCATCAATAACAATTTTTATTTGGTCAACAAGAGCATAAAAATGAGGCTGACAGCCCAATTATCTTAAATAAGTCCACTGAGCCCTATTACTGAGTGCCCACTTGAAACATCATGAAGATCAGGCTTCTGATATTGATATTAAGGAGAGGTAATAAGCACATATCTGTCCATGGGTACTGGTATTCCAATTAAGAAACAGTCAAAAAATATTCAAGCCACTGCCTTAATATCACACTTCCAAAGCATCTTTTTGTGGACTTCTATCAGCATCCCAAGAATATAACATTCCCAAGACCAAAGAGTGATGGGCTGCACCTTGGCATCTGTATAACCCATAAAACTCACAAAGCAAATTTAAATGCAGGTTGTCAGTATCAAGGCCAAACTTCACTACTGAATCAGGTCAATATGCTCTGTCTTCATCAGCAATCCAACAGTCAACATTAAACTCATTGACTAATACAGATGTAATATTTTGTTGAGCACCATGTTTTGCTTAAACAGATCTTGTTAAATTATACCATTTTGTAAATTTAAATCTGGAAGCTTAGTCTTAACAAGAAATCAACCAACTTGAAAGATGGTTGACTGCCATATTTTGAAGTCAAGATTAAAATAGTGCTGCAAAAGCACAGCAGGTCAGGCAGCATCCGAGGAGCAGAAAAATCGACTTTTCGGGCAAAAGCCATTCATCACCATTCCTGATGAAGGGCTTTTGCCCAAAACATCGATTTTCCTGCTCCTCGGGTGCTGCATCACCTGCTGTGCTTTTCCACCACCACTCTAATCTTGACTCTAATCCCAGCATCTGCAGTCCCCACTTTTGCCATATTTTGAAGTTTCACTGAGCTGACAGGGAGAGAGAAAGAGAGAGACAGACATGCCATTCTTAAGACTGCATTTTAAAATCACATGAGACAATTAAAAAAACTGAAGGGAGAAAGGCAATCATTGACAAATAGCTGAAGCTATTGGCAAATATGTTTTTCATTTAAAATACAGTTGTGGTATTTTCCCACATGATACCAGCTGTATCTTGTTGTGTTGCCACCTCCACTAGAATGCAGCACTGCTTAAGAGTTGCTTGAGGTACTTAGCTGCCACAAATCTTCCCCTGTTTTGGGCCTGTCCAATGATCCACCACCATAGATAATCTACAGAAGTGACACTGTTCTGCGATAACAAGGAGAGCTTTTTGCATGATAGCAATTAGTCACACTACATTTAGTCAGGCAAAATTACTCAGACAGCACGGAGCTAGTACAGATATGTCGCTTCCCTCTGAAAGTTACAGCAGATCTCCTTGTCTCCAACTAATGACTGTGTGTGACATCTTAGAATGGGTAAAACCAACCAGACATGAGCATTAACCTCATTAAAGCATTACCTTCTAGAACACCAGTTATTCTGAGTTATTAAAAAATTGTTAGAAGGGTGGGTCTAGTATGAACTGTTGGTAACTGACAGCTTGTGAGGTTAGCCCTCTGTAAATTGCATTTATCCAATTACATGATAATGACTAGGATATCATTTAAGTGCATTGTTCCACTTAAATAAAATTAAGCCAACGTCTCAAATTTCAGTAACTCCTTTATTTTTCACGGTCAACAGCACAAGAATAATCCAGTGGGCTTTGGATACATGTTCTAAGAAGCTTTGACATAGCCACTAATGCTCAACAGTCTCATGTGTTACTTTTGCAAAATAACAAGTTCTGAAGTACAATATTTCAAAAAATATAATTCCATTTCATTTTCAAAACTATGCCAAGGTGATAAAATGTCGTCGCCATGACTGTATTTCATGGCTTCATAAAAATCTAAGTTGGCACTGTATGAGTGAACTTTTAACACAAACTGAACAATATCAGTGTAAAGCAGCAAAACTTGCACTGCTTGCAATTCTGACCTTACTGACCTTACCAGTTCCCTAAAACTGCATGTGTAAATCTCTACAAGACACAGAGATTCTAGATATTGCCATTAACCACAGGAACTCAGGGTATGTCCCTCATCTGGACAGAGAAACTTCTTGGTGTTTATGAACACACCTGATGAAAAGACAGATAAAAAATTTTACTCTATAGCTGGAAAGAAAAAGGAAATTTGTTCCACAATTACAGCTGCTTTAGCATGCAATACTGTGAGATGTATGAATGACTGATTTTCCTACAAAAAGTAATAATATAAGACTAATGGAATAAAACAGACATGGATATAAAAGCAGAAAGTATTAATGAATGGTTCTTAGACTGGATGTCGTCCCTCAACATTAAAAGGGAAAGGGAATTATGTTGATCAGAATATTATACTTCAGAAAAAACTTATTTGTAAAATTAAAATTGAGTGTTAAAACTTAGCGGTCAAGACAAAGTTACTTGAAATGGCCTGGACTCAAGTAAACAGTGCATAATTTTCCAGTACGGAGTTTAAACAAGACTTGCAAACATGGAAAAGGGTGAGAAGGATAGGATGTACGAATTGCAAAGCAATGGCATGAATTTTAAAATGAATGTATTGTGAACCAGTAAATCAGCAAAACTAGAGATAATGGATGAACACATTTGGTGCAAGTTAGGATGAGGGAAACAGAGATTTGAATGAGCTTAAACTTATGATTACACAAGCTGGGTGGCAGGTCATGAGATTTTAGGGACAATCAATTCTAGATGTAACAACAGTATGGATAACGTTTTCAGAAGCAGCTCTGTTGAGCCAAGGGCAGGAATGGGCAATAATACAGTTCTGTATCATAGTAGACTTGAATTTTGCATGGCTATGCAGTCAGAAACTTATCTTCTGTTCAATGAGACTGTCTGGTTCATGAATAGTTTGCATTTGGCTTCAGACAGTGGCCACAGAAATGGATGGATACAATGCTGTGGAACAAAATTGTGGAGGAGATCAAAAACTATATTCTATTGCACATAAGTTCCAATTATCCAGTACAGGATGTCAGATAACTATTGGAAGAAATCAGAGTGGAGGGGTTGATGGGTTAGCGGTGAGATAGAGATAGATGTCATCAGGGATATGTTTTCAGATGTTGTTCTTAAGATACACTATGTAAGTAAGAAACAGAATATGATCATGGATGGATTATTGGTACTCCACAAACAACATAGAGAAATTAAGAAGCACTCATGCTCAAACTTGATGTGGGTTATTTAGAGTTAACTGGGTGGCTCAAGAGAGTTTCAGACTGGCTTGAGGTTACAGCGTTATATCATTTGGACTAAATTCGGGATGCCTGAATCAACTTGAGAGTCCCCATACCATTAAGAAAATTCATAATTTTCAAAAGGCGTTTGCTGAATGCATTGTATTCTTTTTATGGATAATACATATCTTTAAAACTGTATTTTATCACTGGCCACCACAAATTAAAACTACAAAAAGTTTCATTTCATGATGATAATTATCATCAGGTTTATAGAAAAAATTAAAGCAATGACATGTCAACTTATAAAATTAAAGACCTAACATTAAGTGTCCAAACATTCTTTAACTTGAATTTTCCATTATAAATGGGGACAAAGGACTTTAGAGCAGAATTCTTACTGATATGCATGCGCAAAGTTATGGCAGACAGAATTCCCTGTATGGAAGTGGAAAACAAAAATGAGGAAGTGATTTTTAAGTTGCAAGTTATAGGGGTCCTTGATCAGACTCCATTTGGAATATTGCATCTGCCGTATTACACCCAGATGAAAGATTTATTGGTTTTACAGTGAGTAAAGTGCAAATCTACGATACTGTTGCAGTTTAAAGGATTAGCGCAATCATAACACACCATTATCAGTTTGCATAAATTTGATTTTTATTAACCTGAATGGAAGGTTGAGGAATGAGGCAACAGAAAGATCCAGTGAGGGTATGTTATTGATGTACGTAAACTTTCAAAATACATCTGATACTGCGCCACACAACAGACATGTGACAACAATTATACCTCACGAAATAAAAGGGACAGGAGCAACGAGGATACAAAACCAGTTGAGTAATAGAAACAGAGTTATGGTCAATAGATATCTTTCTGACTGGAGGAAGGTTTGTAGTCAAAGCCTTTAAGAGTCAATATTAGGACTTCTGCTTTTCCAGATACATATATCTAAGAAAATCATCTAGATATTGGTGTGCAGGGACAATTTTAAAGTTTTTGGGTGATATGATACTAGGAAGCAGAGTAAACTGTGTAGAAGATAGAGTAGGAACTCAAAAGGACAAGAGAGATTAATGGCGTGGGCAAACAGATTACAGGAAAAGTTAAGTACAGAGATGAGTGAGGTGACACATGTTGCCATAAAGATCATGGACTGAGAATATAAACTGGTACATATCTTAAAGTGGTTGCAGAAGCAGAGAGACTGGGGGGCATATCAGCAGATCATTGGAGGTGGCAGGACAGTTGGAGAGAAAAGTTAATAAAATCATGTCCTCGGCTTTATTAATAGGGGCCCAGAATGTAAGAGCACAAAGATCATGCTAACTTCAGAGACTTCAGTTAAGAGGCTGGACTGGCAAGGTTGTGTCTGTTCTCCTTGGAGAATAGAATGGTAAGAAGGGACCTGACAGAAGTCAGATAGAATTAAATTTTCTATTAGGGTGACACAGTGACTCAGTGGCTAGCATTGTTACCTCACAGCAGCAGGGACCTACTTGGGTGATTGTCTGGGCAGAGTTGTATATTCTCCCCTTGTCTGCATGGGTTTCGTCCGGGTTCCTCCCATAGTTCAAATATGTGCAAGTTAGGTGGAACAGCCATGCTAAATTGCTCCGTAGTGTCCAGGGATCATAGAATCCCTACAGGGTGGAAAGAGGCCATTCAGCCCAAAAAGTCCACACCGACCCTCCGAAGAGTAACCCACCCAGACCCATTCCCCTACATTTACCCTTAACTAATGCATGTAATTTACATGTCCCAGAACACTATGGACAATTTAGCGTAGCCAATTCACCTAACCTGCACATCCTTGGATTGTGGGAGGAAACCCATGCAGACACAGGGAGAATGTCTAGATTAGACATGTTAACCATGAAATATATAGGGCAGGGGGACAGGTCTGGGTGAGATGCTCTTCAGTGGGTCAGTTATGGACTTATTGGATCGAATGACCTGTTTCACACTGTAGGGGTTCTTAAAAAAAAGTTTTGAAAATCACGAGGGGTCTGGATAGAATAATCCACAAGAAACTGTTTCCACTTACTAAAGAGTCGAGAATCAAAGGGCACAGATGTAGCAAATATTACAAAAAATGTATTTACACAGGAGTGCTTAGATCTGGAAACATGGTAGAGCCACATTCCATTGATGCATTCAACAAAGCACTGAATGATTATTCAGATAGGAAAAAAAGGCACTTACAAAGAAGGCAGGAGCATAGCACCAGTACATGATACACATTTGGAAAGCCAGTGCAGACACAATAGGAGGAATAATCACCTTCTTTTAAATGATAAAGACACTGACAGTGTAGATAAACAAAACTATTTCTACCAATAGAGCAGGGTTATTTTAAAATTAAAGCTAAGTCACTTAGAACTGAGAACCACAAACAATTATCACACAAAGTTCAAGAAATCCACGTTGTAATCTTGCTTTAAAAGCAGCGCTGCTTTAAGAACTCAATTTGTAGATGGGTCATGGGCCAGGATCTTATCATGTGACCAGAGGCTAGGATCATTCTGCATTGCAGCACCCCAGGCCAAGGATCCATTTAGAAATCACTCTGTACTGTATGTAATAATTTTAGCTGTGGTTAAATCCACAAGGGATCTTCAAGTAAACAGAATCGCTACAGTCCACACAGTTAAACAAATAAGTTTCATAATCAATCAAGCATAATTAACATACAGCAAGAGAGCTTTGGTTGTTATGGCAGGGTCATCAGGTCGGCAGTCCTTATATTCCTCTACTTCTTTTTCTAAAGATAACAGCTGCCTCTGAAGCTTGTTGCGCAATACTGGAAGTGTTTCCCGTATGTGGTTAGTTAGTTGCTAAAGAAAAAGAAACAAAACTAATATTGAACTATACAAGCTACATTCAGGAAAATAAATGGATGTGTAAATCCATTCTGAATAGACAACTTAAATTAAGTTGTTCTGTGTTTTTCTCAGACCATTTTAAGTACTTTTTTATTCAGTCTTGGGATGTAGGCAACACTGCCTGGGCCAGGCATTTACTGCCCATCCTTAGTTACCCTTGAGAAGGTGGTTGCTTTCCTGAGTTGCTGCAGTCCACATGCTATAGGTGGACTCACAATGCCACTGGGGAGGGAATTCCAGATTTTGACCCAGCAACAATGAAGGAACAGCGATACCTTTCCAAGTCAGGGCGGTGACTGGCTTAGAGGAGAACTTGTAGGAGGAGGTATTCTGATGCATCTACTGTCCTTGTTCTTCGTGATCATGAGTTTGGAAGTCTCTGTCTCAGAAGTGTTGGTGAATTTTTGCAGTGCATCTTGTAGGTGGCACACACTGCTTCCACCAAGCATGGATAGTAGAGGGACAGAACGTTTGTGACTGAATCAAGTGCCAATTAAGCAGCCTGCTTTGACCTGGATGGTGTCAAGCATCTTAAATATTGTTGGAGCTCATTCAACTAGGTAAGTGAGGAGTATTTCATCACACTCCTGACCAATTTGCTTTATATTTGATAAGTAGCTGAAAGTGAAAATGCAATGAATCTACTGTAATTTTAGAACAGCATCCTTTTTATGAAATTCAGCTTGGATATGAATGGCAAACTCACCTTATCTCTGAAAGTATTATATTAGCAATGCACAGCAGAATGCCTCCAGACAATTAAACTAACAAATAAATAATCACAGTAAACACTATGCAGTGTTCCATTCTAACAACTCACCTCATTAAGCAGCTTCTGGAGGTATGGTGTTCCCGTACGTTCTGCCATGTGTCTATATGCTGGCTGAGAAAGAAAAAATTTTCTTTCTGCTGCAAGTGCCGTTTTAATGTCCTTTTTTCCTTCAATATCCTTTTGACTTCTGTTGACAACACCAATGTATCCTAACAGCAAAGAAAACAGAAATAGGAGCTTCAAGGTTTTATTTTTCATACTTTGGATATGAGCTTTGTTGGCAAGTCCAACACTGACCCCTAGTTGCCCCTGAGAAGATGGTGGTCTGAATGTCTTTTTAGGACATTTGAGAATGGAGTTAAGAGTCAAATAGATTGGCATGGGGCTGGAATTGCATATAGAGAAGTTTACTTCTTAGTAAACCACTTAGATTTTATAAACCAATTATAGTCATTTATACCAACTTTTTAAATAATTTCTTCAATAAAATAGAATCGCAGGTAGATAGGATAGTGAAGAAGGCGTTTGGTATGCTTTCCTTTATTGGTCAGAGTCTTGAGTACAGGAGTTGGGAGGTCATGTTGCGGCTATACAGGACATTGGTTAGGCCACTGTTGGAATATTGCATGCAATTCTGGTCTCCTTTCTATCGGAAAGATGTTGTGAAACTTGAAAGGGTTCAGAAATGATTTACAAGGATGTTGCCAGGGTTGGAGGCTGAACAGGCTGGGGCTGTTTTTCCTGAAGCGTCAGAGGCTGAGGGGTAACCTTATAGAGGTTTACAAAATTATGAGGGGCATGGATAGGATAAATAGACAAAGTCTTTTCCCTGGTGTCAGGGAGTCCAGAACTAGAGGGCATAGGTTTAGGGTGAGAGGGGAAGGATATAAAAGAGACCTAAGGGGCAACTTTTTCACACAGAGGATGGTACGTGTATGGAATGAGAGGATGTGTGGAGGCTGGTACAATTGCAATATTTAAGAGGCATTTGGATGGGTATATGAATAGGAAGGGTTTGGAGGGATATGTGCCGGCTGCTGGCAGGTGGGACTAGATTGGGTTGGGATATCTGGTCAGCATGGACAGGTTGGACCGAAGGGTCTGTTTCCATGCTGTACATCTCTATGACTCTAATTAGGTGAAGAACTGCAGATGCTGGAGATCTGAGTCAAGAGTGTGCTGCTGGAAAAGCACAGCAGGTCAGGCAGCATCTGAGGAGTAGGAAAATCGATGTTTCGCGCATAAGCCCTTCATCAAGAATGAGGCTTGTGGGCCAAGGAGGCTGAGAGATAAATGGGAGGGGGTGGGGCTGGGGGGTAGGTAGCTGGGAATGTGATAGGTAGATGAAGGTGTGGGGCAAAGGTGATAGGTCAGAGAGGTGGGTGGAGCGAATAGGTAGGAAGGAAGATGGACAGGTAGGACAGTTCAAGAGGGCGGTGCTGAGTTGGAGGCTTGGGACTGGGATAAGGCGGGAGAAGGGGAAAATGAGGAAACTGGTGAAATCCACATTGATCCCATGTGGTTGCACAGTCCCAAGGTGGAAGATGAGGCGTTCTTCCTCCAGGCGTTGGGTGGTTACGATTTGGCGATGGAGGAGGCCAGGACCTATATGTCTTTGGTGGAGTGGGAAGGAGCGTTAGAAAGTTCGGCCAGGGGATGGTGGTGTGGTTGGTGCGGGTGTCCCAGAGATGTTCTCTGAAATGATCGCAAGCTGGCTTCCCATCTCCCTGACACAGAGGAGACCAGGTCGGGTTCAACAGCTACAATAGATGATGTGTGTGGAAGTATAGGTAAGTTTCTGTCAGATGTGAAAGGATCCTTTGGGGTCTTGGATGGAGGGGGGGGGGGGGGGGAGGGGGAGTGTGGGCAAGGTTTTGCACTTCTTGTGCTGGCAAGGGAAGGTGTTAGGAGTGGGGTGTGGGTTGGTGGGAGGGCATGGATCTGAAAAGGGAGTCGCGGAAGGAATGATCTCTCCAAAATGCAGATAGGGGTGGGGAGGGAAATATATCCCAAGTGGTGGGGTCTGTTTGTAGGTGGCAGAAGTGGCAAAGGATAATGTGATGTATCCGGAAGTACGTAGGGTTGAAGGTGAGGACTGAGGGGGTTTCTGTTCTCTTTGAGATCGGAGGAGTGGGGCTCAAGGGTGGAGGTGCGGAAAGTGAAGGAGATGTGCTGGAGGGCATCAACCACCATGTTGGGGGGAATTGCGGAAGGAGGCGGCCATCTGGGATGTTCAATGGTGGACTTAGTCATCCCAGGAGCAAATGCGGTGGAGGCGGAGGAATTGGGACTAAGGGGTGGCAGTTTTACAGGAGACAGGTTGGGAAGAGGTGTAGTCCAGGTAGCTGTGAGAGTTGGTGGGTTTGGAGAAGATGTCCATGGTTAGTCGGTCACCGGAGATGGAGATGGAGATGGAGAGGTCCAGGGAAGAGAGGGAGTTGTCTGAAGTGGTCCAGATGAATTTGAGGTCGGGATAGAAGGCGTTGGTGAATTTCAAAAACTATCCAACCTTGTTGTGGGAGCACAAGGTGATGCCAGTACAGTCATCGATGTAGTGGAGGAAAAGGTGGGAATGGTACTGGTGTAGCTGTGGAAGATTGGTTGTTCCATGTACCTGACAAAGAGACAGGCATAGCTAGGGCCCATGCAGGAGCCCATGGCTACCCCTTTGATTTGGAGGAAGTGGGAGGATTGGAAGGAGACGTTGTTGAGGGTAAGTTGAATGAGAGTGTCAGTTGAAAGGTACTGGTTGGGTCGGCATGAGAGGAAGAAACAGAGGGGTCGGAGGCCTTTGTCGTGGTGGATAAATGTGTAACCCTGGACAAAACTCATCTTCCACCCCACTAACCTCGAGGTACATCGCATCATTCTTTGCCTCTTCCGCCACCTACAAATAGACCCTACCACTAGGGATATATTTCCTTCCCCATCCCTATCTGCATTTCGGAGAGACCATTCGCTCCGTGACTCCCTTTTCAGATCCACGCACCACCCGCCGAACCCCCCCCCATCCCCACCACACCCCACCCCAACCCACACCCAACTCCTGGCATCTTCCCCTGCCAACGCAGTAAATGCAAAATTTGCACTCACAGCTCCCGCCCTCACCTTCATCCAAGGCCCAAAATGATCCTTCCACATCCGACAGAAATTTACTTGTACTTCCCCACACATCATGTACTGTATCTGTTGCACCCAATATGGTTTCCTCTACATCGGGGAGACAGGACGCCAACTTGCGGATCGTTTCAGAGAACATCTCTGGGACACCCGCACCAACCACCCCACTGCCCAGTGGCTGAACACTTTAATTCTCCCTCCCACTCTACCAAGGACATGCAGGTCCTGGGCCTCCTCCATCGCCAAACCCCAATCACCTGACGCCTGGAGGAAGAATGCCTTATCTTCCACCTTGGGATTCTGCAACCACACAGAATCAATGTAAATTTCAACATTTTCCTCATTCCCCACCACCCCCCCCACCCTATCCCAGTCCCAAGCCTCCAATTCAGCACCGACTGCTTGACCTGTCCATATTCCTTCCCACCTATCCGCTCCACTCTCTTCTCCGACCTATCACCTTTCCCCTCACCTTCATCTACCTATCACATTCCCAGTTATCGTCCCCCCAGCCACCTCCCAGTTAGCTCGCAGCCCCCGGCCCACAAGTCTCACTCCTGGTGAAGGGCTTATACCCAAAACATCAATTTTCCTGCTCCTTGGATGCTACCTGACCTGCTGTGCTTTTCCAGTGCCACACTCTTGGAACAAATTAACAAGTGCCATGATGAGTTTTGAATTCATATATCCATATCACTTTATTTTTAGCAAGCAAAAAACAAAACATATTTCAGAAGAGCAGCTTACTAAGGTGAACATTGAGATACGTGTAATCTCAATTCCCAAGAATGTCCCTTTTGACTAATTTGGTAAGTCGATTATCAATTTTGCCACATCCCACTGAACAATTTCTACAGATTCTGCATCATTTTGCAGGGTAATCTTTGCGATTGCACTTGTTTCCAGAGCTCGTGTTCTTAGAACAGGGTTACAGCGATACCACTTCCTTGAAGGGGTTATCGAAACATAGATGATTGCCTTTTGTTACTTTGTAGCTTCACATCTACTGGTCAGTCAAGGCTGCTCTGCTAAATCATTACCTGAGAGATAGGAGCATGATTCCACGCCACACCAGTCTGCAATGCAGGATGGCTATTGTACATACATGATCAGGTTAAAAAAAAACATTTTTACTAAATGCCAGGCCGTTCTGGTTTTACATTTACAAATATTGGCAGGGACTGCAAAGCTCAACTTCAATTTTAAAAAGATACTTTTGAAAGCAAAGCATTCTGTGACAATTAGGGGGCTTGTTGCTGGCATAGTGGTAATCCAGACGGCCAAGCTAATGGTCTGGGAATTTAAATTCAAATTCCACCATGGCAACTAGTGGAATTTAAATTCCATTAATTCATCTGCAATATTGCATTGGTAATTGTAACCATTAGACTATCAGTAATTGTCCTATAAATACATCCAATTCACCCATATGTTTTCCAAAAGAGGACCTAACATCCTGACCTGGTCATCTGCTTTACATGTGACTTCATACACTAGAAATATGGTTGACTCTTAACAGTGCTCTGAAACGTCCTACCAAACCATTCATTTCAAGGGCAATTATGCATCATCAGCAAACATTGCACTTTACAGCAATAACCACATCCCACAAAAGAATAAAGAAGAAAAGTAATGAGTGATTTATTGTTACAGGCTTACAATGTTCTGAAAATTGATTTTCTAAAAGATTTTAATTTACAATGGACCAAATTTGTGTGATACCTCTGCGAAGAGGCAGTATCTTGTTCTCCAATATATCTCTGGCATCTGTACCATCATCCATTAGATCCAGCTTGGTTATCACACCAATTGTTCGCAAACCTAAACAAATGAGGAGATTTGATTTTTAAAGCAGGAATTTCACTAAGTATACTTTTCAGCCAGCAGATTACAGTTTTACTTTGTTTAAGACGGGTGACAGTGATATGTTACATCAACTAGTTACTTTAAATAATTCCCAGTGCACAGCTATGACCCATTATAAAACTGCAAAGGAGATGGATTTTTTACAAATAAAAATAAAGCTTTTTTAAAAAGCATGAGATAATATTAAACAAATATTTACTAATGCTTATTAAACTTGGAAAATGACCTAACACATGTACTCATAAAGGCAAAATACTTCAGCGTTTGGAAATCTAAAAGAAAAACCAGAAACTGTTGGAGAACCTCAGCAGGTCTGGCAGCATCTACGAAGAGAGAAAAACAAGGTTAACATTTTGAGTTTGGTTCAGCTCTTCCACAGAACGCTGAAGTTTTTTCAGTTCTGAAAAATATGTACTCTCATACTTTTGGCACACAAAGGTCCAGATCATCAAAGAGGTCATGATGACACAAGTGCACAATATGACAGAACACTGGACCATATTTTTGCTCTTGGCAACTATTTTAGTCCCAATTAGGACAGGTATTTCCCCTTTCCTAAAACAGGGAAAACTGGACCAAACGTTGCAACAACCCATTTCCCACATAACTGTTGCTGTTTGTTTTGAGATATTTGCCAGATGTCATGCAGCAAGCTGACTCTATGAACTATATGGACACAAGAATGAGAGAAAGATTTGAATTGCAAGCAGGAATCGTTTTCCTTCCAGATCCAAGAAAACTGTAGGTAATTAGCTTAGGTTATACAGTGAAGCACACACAATCTTGTCTTTTGCATTTCCAATATACCTGGCTTTACTATATGAAGATCTGGACTTTACTATATTGGATTAGAAGCATGGGGATTTCAGAGTTCATTTCAACAGCACTAAACTCATTTGATGTTCATTGTTATCAAAGGGATTCAATGAAAAGGTCATCCCCCCTCCCCAATTTAATGAATCTACAAATATTGGTAAACAAAACATACAAGTTGATTGGTTGCCTCAGAAAATGTAAAAGATATATAATTGTGACAAAAGATATGCTAACACTGATATTCGTAATCCTGCAGCAGTACTCATGTGTTCAGTATTTAGAAATACAGATTCCTTTGGTCAACACCTCAATATACAAGTTATGTACTTCTTTGGAAAGAAACCAAATACCCTTTCCAAAAGCCAAAGTTTCCCCGCAGCTGCGGGCATCTATATAAAGGAGCCTTACCTTGAGGATCAACATCTTTTGCCAACTTAAGTGCATCTGAATTAGCCAAGTCAGTATTAGCTGGGGTCACTGCCAAAATTAGGCAATTTTCTCGAATGATGAATTGCATTATTGTGTCCCTGATTTGGTATTCAATGTCTGGTGGTTGATCTCCTACGGGCACTTTAGTGATACCAGGCAAATCAATCAGGGTCAGGTTTAACACTGTAAAGTAAAAAGAAAACAGCAAGTAAATAACTATTACTGTTTTCATCTATGCAAAGTATGTACAAACATTCCTTTATTCCAATTCCGTGTAATCTTTGAAATTGAATATTTAAAAACACAAAAAATAAAATTGGGGCTAACATGGTAGTAATGGCCTCAAAATGGAGTTGGCAGACTTAAGCTGGCAAATGAAGTTAATCCTTCAGATATGAATTAGTGCTCTAACTTTGAAAAGGTTTAACCTAAGTGTTTCTTGTTTCAGTGAGCAAGCTCCTTAAGCAAGTCAAGTCCAATGATGCAGCTATGAATCAGCTTGCAAACTTAAGGGACATACTGGTAGAACATACTTTGCACAAACTCTACATTCTAGCACCAAATTGGGTAAGTAGCCACTAAGTAACTAAAAAGTACTTCTTTACAACATATTTTGTTCCCAGCCTTCAAAAGCTATTTTTCAATGTAAGTGACCAATGTAGTCTTCAGCGATTATCCAAATAAGGCATTTTCCACCAGGTGCTGAAATCCTATCAGACATTTTCTTCCCTTTAGACTAGAGTTGTTAACATTTATAGTAACTCATACCACCTTGTAAGGTTGTTTTTTAAAAAAACATAATCTGAGGGTATATATTAGGAACATATACTTATCTACTGAGATATTAGGACAGCTATTAATGCACTTTATCATTGAATCCTTATAATGTGGATTCAATGTTGATTAAAACAATGGAACTGTCATTATACATCAGCTCAAGCTGACATGATACAAGTTCAACAATGTAAAATACATTATTTCTAGGTACAGTAAAAAGTTAACATCCTGCTCATTTTGATCTCTTACTGGGCTTGCATCAACTTATCATGGACCCAAACCCAGCTCAGACTTATGGGACAACTAGTCCTGTATCTAGTCAATGCAAGAATTTTGTGAAATGTGACTTTAGAACGGACAAGTCCCATTTCACTAATGTGACATCAACTAACATTCTGCCCCAAAGGATGGCACATGGAAAAGTATCACACTTGTGCCATAGTGGAGACAGTTCTAAGTCTGAGATTTACTCACAGAAAAAGTACTGAAGTCTGCATACTTCTCTGTATTGTACCTAACTTGAGAATGCCTGATCCTGACTCAGGGTACTGAAGTAACAACATTTTCCAAGCAATAACATCCCCTACCTCAAATAATACATGATGTGGATTATATCAAAGTGTCATACAACTGATGCGAGGAATTGAACAACCTTAGATTGTTGTTAAGTCTTTAATCACTTAGAATGGATTGTAAGTTTCAATTCATTCATATGTAAATTCCAGAACTACTTTCAAGTCACATTCCTGAGGTAACTTAAGGTTTTATAATAAAAAGGTGACATCTCAGTTCAGACAATGCATTTAAAGGTGTTGAGGTTCGAGTCTGTCAGTATTCCAACTTTGAGTCAGACTGGTTCTATGTCCTATGATCCTGCCTCAGTAGCTATCTGACGAAGGAGCAGCGCTCTGAAAGCCTGTACTTTCAAATAAACCTGTTGGTCTATAACCTGGCGTTGTGAGATTTTTAACTTTGTCAAATAATACAGGTTTCACAAATCAGTTCTAGATGACAAGGTCACAATTTTAAAACTGCCTTAATTTTAGCAACCTTAGAGGGCATCAGATGAATGGTGGAAAAGTTACACTGTTGCACAGCACATACTATTCATTTTGTCACACCTCACTTTAATGACTAATTACCATTTGTCAGTGTTTGCAAATGCAAGGCTCACATCTTAACTAAACTCAATACAGTAGGATAGCAGGAATAACTTTTAATTTACATTTGGTTTTTAAACCGCATATACATTCTATAACACATATACTTTTGCATTGTAAAACAGACATGAAAATGAGGCAAAACATGGTACATAAAAGCTTATGCATAAAGTCTAAGATAATTGTTAGTTGAACTGCAATGCTGAAGTTACAAGTAACAACAAATTAAAATCTACCATTAATTTACTACTTGAAAAATCCAGATATTTTATTTCTCTCATATTTATCATTATTATAAATACTATAATGCTCAGCGTGTAAATTTTGTCAAATAAATTAAAAGCAATTAATGTCATAAATTGAGAAATAAGTCACATTTTATCTTGCTCATGATTTAGTGATCTGTGCTGCTTGCATCTTTGCAGAAAGCGACATTCAAGAAGTAAAGTTGATCAACAGCAAATTAGGGCCCTTGAAATTAGAGATATTTTTACATCACACCTCTCAGACTTCTATGATGCATACAAAATCTTTTGGAATTCTGATTTTGGGTTATGTAAGAATACAAATTTGAAACAAACTTTACATGTTTGTATCACTATTATGACAAACATCATGTGGCCTAACTGGTCTATGCTGGTGTACTTCGCATAAGCCTCCTTTGATCTAATTACTTCTTACTAATCTGATCCATATATATGTGTCCTCTTCCTTACATATGCATTGAACACTTTAAACATCTTAAATATGCACATTTCTGCCTCCACATTAGCTTCTGGTCTTTCTCAGTCCCTAAAGATGCAATCCATCTGAATGTGGGGTTTTGTCTTCCTTAAATTTGACTGACATTTCATATCCTGCTCTGTTCTGTATATCTACTGAAAAAAATCATCTTGACTTCATATGCAAATGAACTTTTCTATTCATTAATTCTTCAATAAACACTAAGGCAATGGGTGAGATTTCCCCTTTACATTGGGAATCACAGGTTGGGTCTTGACTATTCATTCCTGCTTTTTGAATAAACATATGTGAATATCACTTCAGAAATCGAGCATTGGTTGGAATTAGGCGCCTGTCTCCCAAAACAGGCATAGGATGCAAATAGAGATGACAAGGCAGTCAAGTTATAAGGCCTGCTTCTATTCACTGTGACATTAACCTAGTTCTGAAAATGGTTGCTATTCATCCTTACCTGCACACCGTCACCATTTATCTTACTCTCTCAATGCCCCTTCATATCTTCATTTCTCTCTCTATAATCCCTCATGTAATATCATTTATGGACATAACTCATGAGTCTCATAATAGCACTGAGAAATCTTTGAAATACACACAAAATGCCACTTAAGAAATGTGCCCCTCTTTGGTGCTCATAAAACTGTCAAATATAAAGCTGTTCAAATACTTTTTTAAAAAGGTACTCCAACTTAAGTGCTCTCAAATCTTTCAAGATAAACAAATAACCATTCAAAAACACTCCAAAGAAACACAAACTATATTAAATGCTCCTAAAACTATAAATCAAACAACGTTCACACTCCCTTTAAGTGTGCTGCACTGATAACCTCAGCCGATAAAAATCTATTGGTGAGTCTGAAATATAGCCAAGCATTCAGAATAAAGTTTCACTGCACAGCTGTGTCAACAAAACCTGCATAAGTGAAAACATTCAGTTTTTGAAGGTGACAGAAGAGATGGCTTCCAATGGTTTAGATGTCTGAACTTTAAATCAATGTAAAAGTCAAAGTACAAGATCCAGGTGGCACATTAATATCTGACTTCCTGTTGAATGCACAAGAATCCATTGTCCACTTAGAAAATACCCTAATTCACTGAATGCCAGTCAATGTAACTGTCACTTAAATTTGAAGACAGAATTCTTTTACTATCACTGAAAGAAAGACACAATGACTTAATTACACAGCATCTAGTTATGATATTTGAAGTTAGCAACACCTTTTAAAAGTACCTGTTAGAAGATTCCTGATTCCACAACAAGCTGCTCTCACAATTAACTGATTGTCCTTGAAAAGGTTCACACAGGTTTCAAGAACCCATCCAACTCACTGAAAATCTCAAAATTCAGAAAATTCAAAATTGAGGTAGACATTTAAATGCCACCTTAAGTAGGCTTTGAGAGCAATCTGTTCCACTACCTGGATGAAATAGCAACTGTCACGAATCAGCTGGGAGGTTTCCATTTATAGTCTCCCTGCCACCATTTTTGGTTGCTGAATGCATGTTTTCCCAGGGTGAGAATGGAAAAATCCAGCCCTCAAGGATACATATGAACATATGAAGCAGACGCATCATGAGGAAAATATGACACTTTAGTCTGCTCTGCTACTCAATAGTGCTTACGACATTCCTTCATAACTTAATAACCTTTCAACCCTTGCTCATCAAGAATCTATCTAAACTGAGTCTTAAAATGAATCTGATTCCATAATCTTTGGAAGAGAGTTTTAAAGGCTCATGGCCCTCAAAGAAAACAACTTATCCTGATCTCTTCCCCAGATAAGAAAACATTCTTTCTTTCCACACGAACCTTGTCAAGACTCTCAGGACTTTTGCATGTTACAAACAAGTCATTTCTTACTCTTAAACTCCAAGGAATTACAAGCCTAGCCTGTCCAACCTTTTCTCATGTGACAACCTGCTCATTCCAGATATTAAATCTTATAAATCCCTCTGAACTGCTTCCAATGCATTTGCATCAATTCTTAAATATAGTACACTAGATGTGGTAACTTCCATAACCTCTCTACTTTATATTCAGTTCCCTTTCCAACAAACAACAACATTCTGAGCTTGATATTGAAACAAGGTGTATCAAAGTCATTCTCCAGAAAAATGATGAACCTGAACAGATAATTTCTCGCTGTATATAAGGCAAACTCACAAACAGACTTAAGGCTATCACCTTTGGTCCTGAGAAGTGGCCAGTCTACCTCAGATTATCCTGCAAGGGCCCAAGGTATCTAAAACATTTGAACAACAGTGAATTTAGCAGCTTCACACCGCAACTATGCAATAGCAACATAAAGAAGTTCACCACAAAAGGTTTCACCATCAGGCGAAAAAGTCATTGTATTTAACACACGAGTAATGTGGTATATGAATCTCAGTGCCAATGTGAAACGGACTAAATACTGGCAGATCATATCAAACAGGATCTCCCTTTGGCAATTTGTAAATTACTGACTGTATTCAACCAGACCATTGCTGTAAAGCTCAAAACATTGTGTCCAACATTGGGTAGAATTACATAATTTTATAGGGAGAGGCTGAACAGGCTGGGGCTGTTTTCCCTGGAACATCAGAGGCTGAGGGGTGACCTTATAGAGTGGCATGGATAGGGTAAATTGGCAAAGTCTTTTCCCTGGGGTCAGAGAGTCCAGAACTAGAGGGCATAGGTTTAGGGTGAGAGGGGAAAGATATAAAAGAGACCTCAGGGGCAACTTTTTCACACAGAGGGTGGTACGAGTGTGGAATGAGCTGCCAGAGGAAATGGAGGAGGCTGGTACAATTGCAACATTTAAGAGGCATTTGGATGGGTATATGAATAGGAAGGGTTTGGAGGGATGTGGGTCGGGTGCTGGAAGGTGGAACTAGATTGGGTTGGGATGTCTGGTTGGCATGGACGGATTGGACCAAAGGGTCTGTTTCCTTGCTGTACACTCTATGACTCTAATTAGATAATATTTGCTAAACAATCCGGAGTGTGCTAAGGATTACACTGATAATGAACTGAAGATTGTCAGTTGGGCTCAGTGTTGCACAATTGTGTCAAATCGAACCTACATATATTCAGATTCATTTCTTCATGAAATATCCCGATTAGAGTCAACCTGCTGATTTTAACAAAATTTTTGGTCGCTGTCAGTTTTCAGATAAGTTGAGCATTCTCCAAGGCAGTGCCTCTAGCAATCTGAATCCAAACGAACAATCAGCACTCTATTTTCATACAGTATAAAATGCCCTTTTCCCTTGATTTTGGAAATAGAATTTCTTGGGAATTGTTCTGGTTAAACTTGTCTTTTCTCAGCAATACTCAAGTACTATCCATTAGCTTTCCTAATTACTTGCTGTCCTTGCACACTAATCTTCTAATGCAAGAGGGTGCCCAGAACTTGTTGCATGTTAAGAGTGGTAGATGAAGTTTAGTTTGGGTAAATGTGAAGGATTGCATTTTGATAAAACAAACAAGGGCAGTACATATACTATTATGGTTGGGTACTGGGTAGCGTTGTAGAACAGAAAGACCTAAGGGTTCAGGTATGTAATTCTTGCAAAGTTGCATCACAAGTAGACACGGTGGTTAAGGTGGCATTTAGCACGCTTGTCTTCTTTTCTCAGGCTTTTTAGTATCAGAGTTGGGATACCACGTTGAGGTTGTACAGGACATTGGTGAGGGGTCGTCTGGAAGACTGTGTTATAGGAAGGACATTATTGAACTGGAGTGAGTTCAGAAAAGATTTACCAGGATGTTGCTGGGAAAGGAGGGTTTGATTTATAAAAAATGTACCGAATAGGTTGGGACCTTTTTCAATGGAGTATAGGAGTTTGAGGGTGACCTTATAGAAGTTTATAAAATCATGAGGGGCTTAGATAAGGTATTTTCCCTTAGGTGGTAAGTTCAAACCTAGGAGGCATATTTTTAATGTGAGAGGAGAAAAGGAATGAGGGGAAACTTTTTTACACCAAGAGTGGTTCATGTGTAGAATGAATTTCCAGAGGAAGGAGTGGTTGCAGGTAGAGTTAAAATATTTTAAATACATTTGGATAAGTACATGAATAAGAAAGATTTGGAGGGATATGGGCCAAGCGCAGGCAGATGGGACTAGTTTAGTTAGAGAGCATGGTTGGCAAGCACTAGTTGGACCCAAGGGTATGTTTTCATGCTGTATGACTCCATATGCAATCTCTCACCATTTAGATATTTAAAAAAAAATTCCTGCCAAAATGAACAATTTCATATTTTCCCACATTATACTTCATTTTCCATATTTTTGCCTTTAACCTTATCCCTTAACATATTCATAACCATTGTGGCCTCTTTTTCTCTTTATGGTTTCCTTTCCTCTTCATCTTTGTGACTATTCAACATTCCTCCCATTTCAGAATAATATTCTGTTAATTCCATGTGTCTCTTAGAAGGCCTGTACTTTCCTTAGGTTTCCATGCATTATTTATGTGCCTATCACATATGTCCAAGTACTTCAGCCAAAATAATGTGAAGAGAGAAAGAATTAACATTTCAAACTGATGACCATTAGCTGGGACTGGCAAGAGAGGAGTAGAAATTGGAATCAATGTTGATTAAATTTTCTTTTCAGTGTAAGAACAAGAAATAATACTGATATAGACAATGCACTGGAAGAGAAGATGCATGAGGAGACTTGAATCCAACTGGAACAAGAATGTTCCACAATGGCCAAAACCAACGCAGAGATAGCTAAGGCCAATGTGGGTTTCCAAAGCAATGCCTTTTATATGGAAGAAGAGAATGGAGTTGAAGAAATAAATTGTCCACCAGGCAGAGAGGCTAGTGGTGTGGGACTGGTTGAGCCTTCATTTCAAGACAGGCATGGAGAGCCCCAAGACCATCCTGGTGGGAGATGGAGATGTAGATAGATTTGATGTCCACTTAAATTGAAACAGTTAGGGCCAAAGAACTGAAAACTATTCAAGAGATGGAAGGCATTAGATGAGCCAGAGTCAGAGTCACACAGCACAGAAACAGGCCTTTGGGTCCAACTCATCCATGCCAACCAGGTTTCCTAAACTGAACTAGTCACAATGTAATGTAATGTAATCCATTTGTCTGTGTTTGGCCCATATCCGTCTAAATGTTTCCTGTCCACGTACATGTCCAAATGTCTTTGAAATGTTGTAATTGTACCAGCCTCCTCCACTTCCTCTGGTAGCTCATTCCATATACGCACCACCCTCTGTGTGAAAAAGTTGCCCTTCAGGTCTCTTAAATTGTTCCTCTCTCATCTTAAACCTATGCCCTCTAGTTTTGGACTCTCCCTACCCTTGGAAGCAGACTGTGCCTATTCACCTTATCTACACCCTTCATGATTTTATAAACTTCCATAAGATCACCCCCCAGCCTCTGACGCTCCAAGGACAAAGGTCAAAGCCTCTCCCCTCCAGTCTTGGCAACATGCTTGTAAATTTTTTTTATACCCTTTCTAATTTAACAACACCCTTCCTGTAGTAGGGCAACCAGAACTGTATGGAGTATTCTAAACGTGGTCTCACCACTGTCTTGTACAGTTGCAACGTGATATCTCAACTTCTACACTTAATGCTTTGACCAATGAAGAAAAGTGTGCTAAACACCTTCATCGCGCTGTTTACCTGCAACACCACTTTCACGGAACCTGCACACCTAGTTCCCTCTGTCCAACAACATTCCCGAGGGCCTACCATTAATTGTGGGTCTTGTCCTAGTTTGCCTCACCAAAATGCAATACCTCACATCTATCTAAATTGAACTTCATCTGCTGTTTCTTGGCCCATTGGCCCATCTTATCAAGATTTCATTGTACTTTTAGATAAACTTCACAGTCTTCACTATACCACCAATATTGGTGTCATCTGCAAATTTACTAGCCATGCCTCCTATACTCTCAAATCATATATATAAATTATGAACAGTGGACCCAGCATCAATCCTTGTGGCACACTACTGGTCACAAGTCTCCAGTTCGAACAACAACCCTCTATCACCATACTCTGTCTTCTACCATCAAGCCAATTTTATATCCATTTGCTTGGCTCTCCCTCGATCTTCTTGGTCACCTCTTCAAAAAGCTCAATCAAATTTATGAGACATGATTTCCCACACACAAAGCCATGCTGACTATCCCTAATCAGACCTTGTCTTTCCAAATGCATGTAAATCCTATCTCTCAGAATCCCTACCGACAACCCACCAGTCATGTCTGACTCACCGATCCTCATAACCTTTCCTATCTTTCATATGTTACATTGGATATGAAACTACAGCATTAATGATCTCTGATTAATTGAAACAAGCTGAGCTTGGTTTGTAATGGACCCCATTAATGATAATGGGAGCACAGGTTTACCACCGATAATTGTATTTTTATATATAAACTTTTAGAAGGTGCTATAGGTAAAAATGGCCGTTGGCCAAGAAATAATTTAAAATTGGAGACAGTAAACAGATAACAGTAGACAAATATGGTTCCCTATCCCCACAATCCACCTGCTGCAATCCAAAAATTCATTATCACAACTACCTTAAGTATGTTATGGGTATTGTGCATATTAGTTTAGTCTATGTCTTTGCTGAGACCACAGCAATATTAGCAAGTTAAATGGCAGTAAAACCAACAGAAAATGAACAGCTTTTCATAATGAACTTAACCTATTTAACCTTTTGAACCAGCAGAGGTGGCATTGAGAACCCCATCATATCTGGACAGTTACACAACTACCAGCTGCTAGGAACACACTGTAAATAAAATAATCAAACTCAAGATCTAAGCATGCTGAAAGAAGAATAGTTAAAACTAAGTTTGTTACTGAACAGTTTCTTGATTTGCAGTCATGAATCACAGATGGAGTTTGGAAGAAACTGGACAAGGAGATAAAAAACAGATTCAAGTTAGGAAGAAATCAGTTCTGTGGAGCAGGAAAAGGTTAAAAGAATGGGTATAGGCAGAAGTGGGTACTGCAGATGCTAGAGATTAGAGTCAAGATTAGAGTGGTGCTAGAACAGCACAGCAGTTCTGGCAGCATCCGTGGAGCAGGAAAATCGGGCAAAAGCCCTTCATCATGAATGGGTATATCAGGGCAGTCTGACAGGTGGATCTTAGGAAGAAAGGAAAAATAGATTGTTCAGGGTTGGGTCTATAATGTTGGATATCATGGAGGGAAGATTTCCAGTGAAATGGAGATCAGAGAGACTGGGAAATGATTGTTTAATGCTTGCTAGTAGGATCATTGTTCAAGAAAAGTTTTCAGGAAGAATGAATGGGTTGGCTTTCATCATTTGCTAGTTAATGGTCAACATTCCAACAGCACCACTGGCCCTTGTGGAGGTTTGAGCTTTGTTGTAAGGTCATTAACCTGAAATATTAACTCAGTCGCATGCTCAGCTATTGGTGCCACATTCTGTTTTTATTTCCAATATCTAAGTAAACTTGTTTTCTGTTTAATTAACAAGGGAATCAAGAGTATGGGGAAAGAGGTGGAAATTGGAGTTGAGGATTTTCACATCAAGCTGATGCAGCAAAAGCTGGAATCATTAAAAATGCTGGCACATCAGAAACCCAACATAATCCTGTTTACTTCATTTTTAATCAGTTCACGCTCACAGATGTGTGGGAAACACATATGAAAGTGGCAACCTGTTTTTGAATATATTAATAAGCAATTAAGTTGAAATTTAACCCAGCATTCTGCCTTTAACAAGGTTTCCCGGGCTGTGTGAAAAACGTCAAGGTCAACTGGCAAGAACACAGTGGGTAACAGTGGATTTATGAAACTGACAGGTTGCAAATTCTTTTAAATTCTGAAATAACGCAGCTGCTTCATTGCCTATAGGAATCCTTCTAAATGTATGCTTTCATTACTTTTGGGGTAATTTGGGAGGGCACTTCAACAACCTGGGACTTTATTCTCCTTATTTGCAGTATCCTGTTGTCAAACTTCATGGCAACAGCTTATGCAATTCTACTTTCAATCTCTGATGTGGAACTAGAACATTGCTTCCCAAATTAATTTCTTACCTAATCTCATTTTAATACATGCAAATGATGTGACCAGTGATACCAATAAAAACAAAATAGCAGCACAGTGATATTCAGTATTTTTGCAAGTTTGTACTTTAAAGATAAACATACATCACACGTATATGAAAAATCATAATTTTTAAACAATTTTGTGAACACAGTGAGCCAATGAGACATATATAGGCATGCAACTCACAATATAATTTCACAAACTTTGGCAGTGTGGTTGATAGGATATCCAGGATTGATTAGTTTTGAGATTTTATTCATATTAACTGCTTCACACAGATACATGCTGGCAAAAGGAACCACTACTTCCCATGTGCATAGTGAGATTACCAGGATAGTTAGCCATCACATTGATCCAAATTTTAGAAGTTGTATTTTGTAAAAATCAATTGCGTGAAATTTCAATAACCCACTCAATTTCAGCTGCGGACAACTCCAAACCTTCAGACTGACACTTGAGAGAGTCTGGGCCCACTTGAACCTTTTCACATCCAAATCGGGAAGAAAAGGATACAAAGTTCATTTCCAAGCAGCTCACATGGTCAGTCATCATGCTGTTCAATTGCATTTTCAGATAAAAACATGGCAGTAAATAAAATTATTATTCAAATTCAGCATATTACTCTCCCAAAATGTAATTTTCTTCAAATATGCTATGTTTTGATCATCCATTTGAAGAACATTTGTGCTTTTGCCTTGCGTCTTTATATTCAATTCATTTAGTGTTTGGTTCACATACATCTAAGATAGGTAGAAGATATAAAATTTGAATATGCATATGAATAGATTCAAGAACAGCTTCTTCCCCACTGTTATCAGACTTTCAAACAGACCTCTCAAATGTTAATCTCTCTCTATTCATCTTCTCTGCAACTGTAACACTGTATTCTGCACTCTGTACTACTCCCTGATGCACTTTGTGTGGTATGATCTGCCTGTAGAGCATACAAAACACTTTTCACTGTATCCCAGTACTTGTGACAACAATAAATCAAGTCAAATCTGGTTTTCAAAGAAAATCAATGAGTTCTCTGCTAGTGGAAGGAGTAAAGTCCTCGATTCAAAGTACCCTTCCTCCTGATAACCAGCAGATCTCTGTGTGAAATACAACAACATCAGATCCCATGTTTCACACAGTTATGCAAATAGATGCGCACAAAATAGATGAGGTGTAATGTAATTCACAACTGGTGTGATCAGGGACACTATCTAGTCTGCGCTTGGTTCTTTAGTTGCCAGTGTTTTCCTGTGAATAAAGTAGTGAGTTTTAACAATGGATGGAGCAACTCTTTTCACCAAGGAATACAGGCCTCAATTAAAGGCTGGAACAGCTGAAGCACCTTCAGTACAAAATCCATCCACATAATCCCTGGGAATATTTCTGCCCTTCATGTATCCCTGTAACACTCTGAATATTCCCTTTGCTACTTAGTGGTCATGAAGCGGGGAGTAGAACAGAATGTTTCCAAGAATATTATTCTTCCAATGGTTGTGTGCACCAAAGTCAGCGTGTGCGCGCATCAGGACCCTCAGAGCTAACGGCAATTTGAAGAGGAAAGTCAGGTGCCCATTTCAGGGGCTTGATCTGCCTAGTTTCCTGATTAACAGTGATGAGCTCAATTCTGTTGTGTGAGGGGGTCATAACTGCAATTTTATTTGTCTTTGACTACCCAAACACCTTTTTAGCTATAAAAGACTGCAGCAGGCAAGACTAAATTATCTACTGCCACATGAGGCTCGAAACATGGCCGTTGAACCTTTCTGTGTGGTCCAGGGTGTCGTATACTAAAGTCGTTCCTGTGAAAACTTCTTTCTTTTCATGTTGGAAAGATGTTCATAGCTTTGCAATGCATTCTTTGTGAAAGGTCTCCAAGTATTAATTAGCTCCTTGCTTTCTCTGTACGGCATATGGAGATAAATGAAGAATTTCAGGCTTTCAAGATTGTTTTTGCCAAATTCATTCACTGACTCATTCTCTGGGAAAATCTTCTTAGATTTTCGAACATGTTGGTTTCCTTTCCGATTTCATTTGCTAAGAAGTTCAGAAAACTCACCACTGGAGGTAAAAGATAATGTAAAGTAATCGTCCATAGTTAAATATAAGTTTCTGGTAATTATCAAACTGACTCTCAGTTAGGCTGTTGAGCTGCAGAACAGATAAGCACCAGGCGAATCAGAGGTTCAGGAACCTTCTGCATAGTATCTTCTTTCTGGCCCTCGCACCTCACTCCAATCAGTGGTACTGTGGGATTCTTTAAATCATGGACAACAGCAGTTCAAGAAGACAATTTGCTAGCACTCAAGGATAGTGAGGGATGAACTATAAACACTGGCCTTGACAGCAACTCTCACATCCAAATAACAAAAATAAGAAAAAGGAACAGCAGTAGTAGCAGAATAAGAAGCCAGATGTGATGTGGTCACCTCTACAGGACTAGATTAATTTAGGATATCTGGTCGGCATGGACAAGTTGGACTGAAGTGTCTGATTCCTCGCTGTACAGTTCTATGACGTCTAGTCATTGTGAGTTGCCAGAGATGCCCACAGCAGGCACATTTCAGTTTAACTGAGTGCATGAAGCCATATGGCACAACAACACTAAACCCACTGTATGCCAAACCAAATCAACGCCTATCATTTCCATAGTCAAGAATCCATACATTACATTGCTTGGTTCATCTTTGACTTCAGTCATAAACATTATTCACACAGGTATTGGCCTTTTGGAGTGCAGACAGCAACAATGGACCCAGCCAGCCAATAGAGTCATGAAATAAAGTTTCTAATTTATTAGCATTTTCAAGTACATTAAGATAGTGATATTGTTATAAACACGTAAATGAATCTCCTGGTGGAATTCAAATGTCTTCCTCTGCCTATTCTTTGTGCACAGCGCTGCTTCAGGGGAGATATTCTGCTCTAACAGCTGACATGTTAGAGCTGACCTTTGGGTTTTGGGACCCATGAAAACCTATTACTGCAGCAAAGAAAAGCCTGCATTAGAGCAGGAGTCAGCATGTGAAGCCTGGACTGAGGGTGAATGGGAGCACTGAACAGACTCCTCACTTCCATTCACGCATCTCCATCTTCACACTTGTGTCCTGCATTTTACTTCATCGTACTCCAGTGAGGTTCTGAATTGCCTGGCAGAGACTTTCCTCCATCCTGTTCAAAGTAGCAAATCATTATTCAGGGCAAATATTAGTTGCCTGCTATGTCTGGTGCTCCATGCAGATGCCATTTTTACAAAGAAAATGGACATCAGCACAATGGCTCAAGACATTCTGGCACTCTTAGTGGAAATGGACTCTTCTAATCTTTTTTACAAAGGTACATAGAGCCTCTGGAAATATTGGCAGAATGGCACAAATTTTAAACGACTCCTCCAGAACCGTCCTTTCCATGCATAAATCCAGAGGTTCACTATCCGTATCCAGCTGAGCGGGGCCTAATGTGTCATAGACCATTGAAGAAAAACCTTCCATAACTGTCTCTGTCTCTTATGCCACTTATGCCATTGCACAGCATTTTTAAACAGGTTTCAAAATAACAGGTTTAAACAGGACCCATGCTGACCCTGACATACAACCTCTCACGGTCTTTCAAATTCTTCTCTTAGAAAAGGCCCAGGCCCAAGATTACCAGATTACATTGGTACAACCTGTACGATTTAGATACATTTTTTTTGGAAAATAACATTTCTGGGAATAGCAAATGAGCAATATGAAACATGACAAATCTAACATTCTTGTATGAAAAAGGCAAGCCTTTGATTCCAAAGTTCTCTACTGCTAGGGTTTACTATGTCAATTCTGGGTGTGTATGAGACTAATTTGATTTAGACCGATTGCTTTAGTTCATTAGCAGCATCATTAACATTTTATCATTCGGCTGCTAGGATGGTAAATGGTAACATAGATGAGCTGTTCTATCGTCGATCTTTTTTATTTTCTTTGCTGATTTAATTTAATATTTTTGCTTCATCTTCTAAATAGTTTTAGAAGTTAGATTTAAAACAATCATATTTTTCTGCACAGTACTCTCCCTTTTGTTCATTATCTCCTTGACTGTTTACATACTTTATACATTACTTTTACTTCAGATTCAGATCTATTTTTATCTATTTATTTATCCATGGTATCTGTAGACTGGAACTGTTGCTCTTCCATATTTAAACAAAATATTGCCAGTAATTCTGTTCATGAAAAGTGAAGGTTACTGGCAGCTTTCTTCAAGTTGGATCCCAGTTGAAGATTCCATACTGAATGCTGTACTTCATTTGGAAGTTTCATCAGCAAGAGAGGGACTACACTACATTTTCTCTGAATAATTTTCCGTGTACATGCGCTCCTTAGATATTTAGTTTGATTCATAGCTTTGAGAGTCTCATGTTGCACAATGATGTTGCCACAGGACAAAGTGTGGTATCTCGTGTCCCAGATTTTGAGTGAATGAAGCAAATTTTCCAAATCTTCTTGCGGCATTTATGTAACCTTAATGATAACTTTTTTTTGTAAAAGTAAGTTACTATCCATTATGGTTAAATATGGGATTAATTATGTTTAAAAGTTATTTTTAAGTTAAACTGGAAACATCCCTCCTACATTATATTTGATACAGGCGAAGATAGATTTTCTACAGGAAAATGACAAAAGCCTGTGATCAGGAATGAATTATGGTGTTACGGTATTATGAATTATTTTGATCATTGGAAAGGCTTTTGAAACGTTTACGGACATGACACTGATGACTGCATACTCTGATTAACTAGCCACTGTGAAAATCAATTTTTCTTCAGTAATGTGTAAAACCAAGTTTGGGAAGAAATATATTTAAGAAGCTACACATTCAAGCATTACAATCTTACGTCCCAAGTATAACACTTAGTATCTCAATTTGTCTAAACAGTCTTGCTTGCCAGAAAATGGGAAAATGTCTAGAACTGTATATTAACCCTTTGCAGATCAAATCTAGTCCTGCTGATTTTAAGCATGTTGCTTTTAAACATTACATAATTTAGCATTTTTTTGTTTTTTTTTTCTTCTTTGTATTATTTCTCCAGTTACTTTGGTCAAATGATTTCTATCTCTATACATGGCTATAGTGCAATATCATTTTCATTTTCAGTGAAGTGACAGGAGACCATGGTAGACATCCTACATATTTCCCACTAAACATTTCATTAGAAGTAATTGTTATATCTAGATACACAATCTCACATGAGTGTTCGTGAAGTTTCAGTTCATAAAAGAAACCTCGCTTTTTATGGAAATGGCTGTTTAACTATAAACTGAAACAAGTGCTGGGATTTAAGTCAAACCATTGAATCATTTCAATGGGGTGATAGCAAACACAGAGACAAGGCTCCATTTATGCTAGAATGAAACAAAAAATTTAAATCACCATAGGAACTTTCAATTATCTCCAATTACACACATGCTACATCAACTTATAAGCAAAGTGTTCTGTAGCCTAAAGAATCATCTGTTGCACCAAAAATAGGTCACTCTCTGAAAGATTTAATTCCCTTAATTCAAATTTACTTGTCCTCCCTAATAATCTTAACACTTGACTCTTCTAAAATATTTATCAAATTATAAATTAAACACTTGATAAGAGAACAGCTTAGCCTCTGTATATCTTATGAAAATCTTTCACAATTTTCAATACTTCCATTAAATCTCTCAAAGTTCCTTTGCTCTGATGAAAAAGAGCTGCAGCTTTGCTCATAAACAAAAGCTCTGATGCCTAGTACCACAACAAATCTAGTCTGTACCAGTCTTCAGCCTTCACATATTTATTAGAGTGGACAAAGCCAGATCAGTAACATTATCTCTGTATTTTTAGATTATTCCCCTAATTTATAAAAGCTTAGATTCTATTTAATTTTTCACAGCTCTAAAAGATTTATATGGCTGAGTTACCGAGCCACTCTGCTTTTGCATTTGTTTTAAAATTTTACCATTTAATGCATTTAATACTCAATACTTATCAATTTGAATACTTAAAATAAATTGCAGAGAAGTTTAAAGTGATACCTATTTGATCAATGTCTGCATCATTGAAGAGTTTTCTTCATTCACACTCCCAGTTATTGGGAGTGGCTTCAAATCTGAAATTTTCAACAAGCTCACAGCACTATAATTTTTTGCTCACAAATTTGTGTCATATTATTTCCCCCAAGGTAAACATTGAACATGCAGTTAGAAAGTATTGCGAATAAAGTGCATATCTATTGAATGTTATCGCCAATGTTTCTTCAGGGTTTGACAATTCACGACTTTTGGTTTTTTCTCCAGTTTTCAATATCCAATTGGATACAATACTCGACTGAGTGTTCTCTAAAGTTGACCAATTTTCATCAGTTAACAGTTCAACTGATTTTTGATCTTCACCCCTTTGGGTGATGCAAGAAATGCTAGCTTGCCTTAAACCATTTGAGGGACAATCCAGATGCAGATACAACATCTGCTTCCCATTGCCTGAAATTTTAACACAGCCTGGCTTTTTTTAAAACCAGGCCAAACTAATTATGCCACTTTAGCTGCTTTCATGAAATATTTCCACTGCAAATGGCAAAACCTCTGCCTCAACTGGCATTTTTTTTGACAGAAGAGTCATGCAGAGTCAGTATACATTGTTCAGAAAATACATAGAAACAAACTCCTCTGTCATCTTGCTTTTACACACCATTTGGCGAGTAAATTCTCAGGTTGATGGGTATTGATGAAATTCCTTTGTTCGTTCCTGTTACCCTGTTCGTTTCTAATTCAATTTCACGACGTGCTTCTTCAAAATCAGTAAACTTCCTTCCTTTACAATGTAGGAATTCAGCATATTCTGGAACAAAGTAAAATAAGAAAACTAGGTGAAACTAAAGACTATTTGGGAACACTTAAATTTTATAGCTATAAGTTACTATTTGAATTGCTTTTCAAATAAATAATGGAATGATCTCAACATTTTAAATGTAAAAACAAATTTAAAAAGGCTGAAAATGAACAATTCTTTAAGTGAGTGTTAATATAATTTTCCCTTATAAATTCTAAGTAAAATCAATTAATGTTATGTCAATTAACTCCTTAAATGAAAGAGAATTTGGGAACAGTACTGTCGAGCCATGTCTCAGGATATGATCAATACTTCCAGGGAACATGATGACTTTGCCACTGCTGCAGTGACTTGATTATGTTGAGTCAAATAGTCTGCTGACATGAACCATTTGTGAACTACTACACATGTGTGATACCAGTATTTAATGTTGCAACAGAATTGTAACAGAAAAGGAGTGACAGTGGTGTCGTGGTAATGCACTGGATTAGTGGGTGGTTATAGTTTTGGGGATAAGGGTTGAAATCCACAGTAGCTAGTGGAATTTAAATTCAATTAATAAAGCTGAAATATATATTTTAAAATAGCTAGTCTTTATAAAGTGACATAGAATGTCATAAAAACCCATCTGGTTCATTAATTTGGTGGTCTACATGTGACTCCATGCCCACAACATTGTGGCTGATTCTCAAATGCCCTCTGAAAAGGCCCAACACACCACTCAGTTCAAAGACTGCCTTCCTCAGGTTTGAAATGCCTTTCACTTGAGAGAACAATTCCCGCCCTTGCACAGATCTGATGGCTACTTCCAATCTCATTCACAGACTTTAGCTTTTCAACTCCTGGGATCCAATCACATCAGTTCTAGCAGTCAGAAGGTCTATGTCTTCAATAAATGGTTACTAGCCCACAGGCGAATCAGCTACTTGTTGCCAGCTGATATGCCATTTATACACATCCCTTGGCTGTAGCCTACCTCAAACCACTGGGTTCCACTACTACCTGAACAAGGAGCTGTACCAATGGCGCTTACGATGAGTATCAGGTCATTTACTTTTTAAAAAGTGCAGCAATCGTTCAACAATCCTTTGCTTTAAAACAGTTCTTTTCCCATTTCAGTCCGCAATCAAAAGTACAGAATAAAATGATCGTCCTTACAACAGAGAGAGAAAGTAACATGATTCCATCAAAAACATGTCAAAAACCATTCTAAAGATTTACACATTTAATTTTGCTACTTTATATATGAAGAATAATCCATGATTTGAACATCTCCATATTCCTCTTCCAGCTGCACCACAAAAATCTTAACATTCATCAAAGCACAAGGAAAAAACTGTGGTAATAGCAAAGCATATTTATCTAACCATAAATTTCAAGGTGATCTTTAACTCAGTCACAGGACATAAAATCAGATTCAGTTAAAATTAAGCCTTCCAACTTTAATCAATACAAATGAAAAGTCATCTGTCTCCAAGTTTGGACAATGATGAGCCAAACAACATACAAACACAGAAGTACTTTATAACTTGCTCTGCTATGTGTATTACTGTGGCTGGCAGTTATTCACTAGCAGGAAGCAACTGTGGTCAATGTCACTTGGCAACAGAAGCTATTCAAGAAAAGTGAAAAAGCAAACTGGTCAAAATCTTCTAAGATAAGGTCACCCAAGTCTTCTGAGATAAGGTCTCATTATTGAAAAGACAACAATAAATTAATATCACAAATGTTAAAGTTAACTGTACAGAAATTGCTCACTGATTATTACTAGTTCGTTTAATACCACTTGACATGTTCATCATTTTTAAATACATTCCCTTATTGATTAAACTGTAAAATTAGAACAAAAGCTGTGAGGTGCTTTAGCTTTTTGAAGATGGAAAGAATTTCTGATAGAAGGGTACAGCAGATTCAGTTATCCAACAAGGTTTTCTTAATATTCACTGGGCCCAATCCAGAAGTGTGCCTAGACATCAGTGAAGATCCTCACGACAAAGGAAGCTAAATCTATCCAGGAGAGTAACTTGTAAAATCAAAACATATCAAGCTAACTTTCCTAGCTGTGATGAATGGAACAGTAGTCAAGCACCTCTTTTTGAATGCAATTCACACAGATAAGGATTTATTTTGGGTGAATAATCATGAAATCCACACATAGACAAGTTACACTCAGTAAAATACAGTACCTGTGTTACAATTAACCAGCTGCAAAACCAGAGGTCGTCTAGTAACAATGCCTGGTCCCCGAGGAAGGAAATCTCTATTATCAGAGAAGGAAAAACAAGTTAAGGACATGTTTTTACTAAAGCATAGATCGCTTAGATAGGAAAGTTCTGTAACAACATTTATGACAGAACAAGATTGACTTTGCATTTTGGTACATTTTGAATTTTCAAAATTAGCACTGCTGCCTCACAGCACCAGAGACCCGGGTTCAATTCCCGACTCGGGTGACTGTGTGGAGTTTGCACATTCTCCCCGTGTCTGCGTGGGTTTCCTCCGGGTGCTCCGGTTTCCTCCCACAATCCAAAGATGTGCAGGTTAGGTGAATTGGCCATGCTAAATTGGGGAATGGGTGGGTTGCGCTTCGGCGGGCCGGTGTGGACTTGTTGGGCTGAAGGGCCTGTTTCCACACTGTAAGTAATCTAAATCTAATCTAAATTCAAAACTGTGAGGCAGAGACAACCGCTACGGAAGTTGCAATACAGGATCTTCTGAAATAAAATTTCAATTTCCATCATTTGAAGTACTGTTGTCATTCTTTGCTAAATTAGAAAGCTCAGACAAAGAAACATAACAATCTTTAGGCTGCAATGTAAAACAATCCTGGGATGGTGAATTACAGCATTAAAGTAACTGGAAAATTGATGCATTAGCAGCCTTAGTCAATAAGTTTACATGACAGATTTATCCAGATCTGAAGATCATAGTCTATTCTTCCTCTCTAACACAAAGTTTTCATTTTCCTGAGAATAAATAAATGCCAGTAAAGGCAGTCTGCAACTAGCAATTAGGTGTTTATTCCAACTTCAGGAGTCTAGACTTTTAATTTTAAAATTTGTCTAAAATTTCTTAAGTCTCGACACTCAAATTCACAAAAGGGACTGCTATACATGTGACAATAAAACCTCATTCTAATTCTAATACATGACCTTTCTGATGTTACATCCATTGGATCATGACAGAGTTGCATCAAGGGAGGCAGCTGCCTGACCCAATGACCTTGCACCAGTTACCGTCAAAACTACCTTAATCAGTCACAAATCCCCATTCTTTTCAATTATCTAAGTTTTTATTACTTCAAGGGCTCACTCAACTCTCTTTTGAGAACCACAACTGAACCAGCCTTTACTACAGTCTCAAGAAGTGCATTCCAACTTCGAACATATTTTCTCTTTGTGTTGCCTTTGTTTCTTTTGCCAATTACTTTAAATCTGCAACCTCTGTCATTAATTGGCATTGGAGAAACAAAGTCTAACAAAGTGTAATTCAGGCTAAATGTTGTCTAATATCGATGTGAATCTATTTAAGGCAAGACTCTGGTGCTGGAAAAGCACAGCAGGTCAGGCAGCATCCAAGGAGCAGGAGAATCAACGCTTCTGCCATAAGCCCTTCATCAGGAATGATTATCAGGAAACACACCATAAATGGACAGACACAGTACAACAAGCCATAGATATTAGACAGCAACAAACACAGAAAATGAAAAGAACCTGCAGAAAAAAACTAGGCAAACTTACACAAAATAATAACATTGACAACAGAGGCATTGATATAAAAAAAACCTATCTGACTGACCCTTAACAGACACTGAAAAAGCAGTCTTAGCAAGAGGTTTAAATTACAACTTCCAGGATGCAGACAAGAAAGATTACTTAGCAGCATTAGAAACAACATTGAAAGACAACCAACTCTCAGAAGAAATTCAGAAAACCATCAGACAGGCAATCGCACCAACATTAAGCAGGGAAAAGGAAGAGAAGACACTCGATACACAAAAAAGGAAAGCACTAGAAAGACTAAAAAAAAAGAATATTGTTATCCTACCTGCAGACAGAGGACTTTTGACAGTCATTTTAAATCAAAGAGACTACATTTAGAAAGCAAACGCACTACTTACAGATACCATTACTTACCAACAAGTGGCGATAGACCCGACCCCACAACTAGAGAATCAAATCATAGCCCTACTCAAAAAACTTCAGAAATCTGGGGAAATAAATCAGACCGATTTCCAAAAAATGAAACCAGATGGATCCAACACACCGCGCTTCACAGAGCAACTACGCAGAGCAGAGGAAAATCACCTCTCCAGTGTATTCAAAAAGAATGAATACCCAATGAACACAGTCCACCAATTTCTCAGCAACAAACCCAAACAAGCAGACAAAACGTGTCCAGAAACCCTAGCCACTCTCCCCTACATCAAAGACATCTCAGAAATGACTGCAAGACTACTCAGACTCAGTGGCATCATGGGATCCCACAAACCCACCATCATACTAAAACAGCAGCTAATGAACTTGAAAGACCCTATACAGACAACAAGCAAAAGTAATGTCATTTACAAAATACCTTGCAAGAACTATAACAAACACTACATTGGACAAACAGGCAAAAAACTAGCCACCAGTATACATGAACATCAACTAGCCACAAAAAGATATGATTCTGGATCAGTGGTGCTGGAAGAGCACAGCAGTTCAGGCAGCATCCAACGAGCAGCGAAATCGACGTTTCGGGCAAAAGCCCTTCATCAGGAATAAAGGTAGTGAGCCTGAAAGCGTGGAGAGATAAGCTAGGGGAGGGTGGGGGTGGGGAGAGTGTAGCATAGAGTACAATGGGTGAGTGGGCGAGGAGATGAAGGTGGTAGGTCAGGGAGGAGAGGGTGGAGTGGATAGGTGGAAAAGGAGCTAGGCAGATCGGACAAGTCATGGGGACAGGGCTGAGCTGGAAGTTTGAAACTAGGATGAGGTGGGGGAAGGGGAAATGAGGAAGCTGTTGAAGTCCACATTGATGCCTTGGGGTTGAAGTGTTCCGAGGCGGAAGATGAGGCGTTCTTCCTCCAGGCGTCTGGTGGCGAGGGAGCGGCGGTGAAGGAGGCCCAGAAGCTCCATGTCCTCGGCAGAGTGGGAGGGGGAGTTGAAATGTTGGGCCATGGGGCGGTGTGGTTGATTGGTGCGGGTGTCCCGAAGATGTTCCCTAAAGTGCTCTGCTCGGAGGCGCCCAGTCTCCCCAATGTAGAGGAGACCGCATCGGGAGCAATGGATACAATAAATGATATTAGTGGATTTGCAGGTAAAACTTTGATGGATGTGGAAGGCTCCTTTAGGGCCTTAGGATAGAGATGAGGGAGGAGGTGTGGGCACAGGTTTTACAGTTCCTGCGGTGGCAGGGGAAAGTGCCAGGATGGGAGGGTGGGTCATAGGGGGGTGTGGACCTGACCAGGTAGTCACGGAGGAACGGTCTTTGCGGAAGGCGGAAAGGGATGGGGAGGGAAATATATCCCTGGTGGTGGGATCTTTTTGGAGGTGGCAGAAATGTCGGCGGATGATTTGGTTTATGTGAAGGTTTGTAGGCTGGAAGGTGAGCACCAGGGGCGTTTTGTCCTTGTTACGGTTGGAGGGGTGGGGTCTGAGGGCGGAGGTGCGGGATGTGGACGAGATGAGTTGGAGGACATCTTTAACCACGTGGGAAGGGAAATTGCGGTCTCTAAAGAAGGAGGCCATCTGGTGTGTTCTATGGTGGAACTGGTCCTCCTGGGAGCAAATACAGCGGAGGGGGAGGAATTGGGAATACGGGATGGCATTTTTGCAAGAGATAGGGTGGGAAGAGGTGTAATCCAGGTAGCTGTGGGAATCGGTGGGTTTGTAAAAAATGTCAGTGTCAAGTCGTTCGTCATTAATGGAGATGGAGAGGTCCAGGAAGGGGAGGGAGGTGTCAGAGATGGTCCAGGTAAATTTAAGGTCAGGGTGGAATGTGTTGGTGAAGTTGATGAATTGCTCAACCTCCTCGCGGGAGCACGAGGTGGCGCCAATGCAATCATCAATGTAGCGGAGGAAGAGGTGGGGAGTGGTGCCGGTGTAATTACGGAAGATCAACTGTTCTACGTAGCCAACAAAGAGACAGACATAGCTGGGGCCCATACGTGTGCCCATGGCTACCCCTTTGGTCTGGAGGAAGTGGGAGGATTCAAAGGAGAAATTGTTAAGGGTGAGGACCAGTTCGGCCAAACGAATGAGTGTATCGGTGGAAGGGTACTGTTGGGGACGTCTGGAGAGGAAAAAACGGAGGGCTTGGAGGCCCTGGTCATGGCGGATGGAGGTGTAGAGGGATTGGATATCCATGGTGAAGATGAGGCGTTGGGGGCAGGGGAAACGGAAGTCTTGGAGAAGGTGGAGGGCGTGGGTGGTGTCTTGAACGTATGTGGGGAGTTCCTGGACTAGGGAGGATAGGACAGTGTCGAGGTAGGTATAAATGAGTTCAGTGGGGCAGGAGCATGTTGAGACAATGGGTCGGCCAGGGTGGTCAGGCTTGTGGATCTTGGGAAGGAGGTAGAACCGGGCAGTGCGGGGTTCCCGGACTATGAGGTTGGAAGTTGTGGGTGAGAGATCTCCTGAGGTGATGAGGTTCTGTATGGTCTCGGAGATGATGGTTTGGTGATGGGGGGTGGGGTCATGGTCGAGGGGGCAGTAGGAAGACGTGTCCTCGAGTTGGCGTTTGGCTTCAGCGGTGTAGAGGTCAGTGCGCCGGACTACCACTGCGCCCCTTTATCCGCTGGCTTAATGGTGAGGTTGGGATTGGAGCAGAGGGATTGGAGGGCTGCGCGTTGTGAGGGTGAGAGGTTAGAATGGGGGAGGGGGGTAGACAGTTTGAGGCGGTTATGTTCCGGCAGTAGTTGGAAATGAAGAGGTCGACGGCAGGTAATAGGCCAGCGCGGGGTGTCCAGGTGGATGCAGTGTGTTGGAGGTGGGCGAAGGGGTCCTCGGAAGGTGGGCAGGAGTCCTGATTGTGAAAGTAAGCTCGGAGGTGGAGGCGACAGAAGAATTGTTCGACGTCACGGCGTGTATTAAATTCATTGATACGTGGACGGAGGGGGATGAAGGTGAGTCCTTTGCTGAGGACTGATCGTTCGTCCTCAGTGAGGGGGAGGTCTGGAGGGATACTGAAAACTCTGCAGGGCTGGGAGTTGGGATCTGGTGTGGGTGTGGAGCTGGGAGTGGGGTCGGAGCCAGTACCTGGAGTGGGTGTGATGGTGGGGGGAATGGGGGTGGAGTCATGAGCAGGGGTAGTGTTCCCCTCAGGGTTCTGGGGGGTGGGGATAGTGACAGTGGGGTCTATGGGGGGGACGTGTCAGCAGAATGCAGGTGAGTGGCGCTGATAGGGGCGGAAGTGGTGGCAGACACGGCAGTAGGTGTGGCGGAAGTCACTGAGCGTGTGGCATCAGCGATGATGTGAGGGCCGGAAGTGGCTGTGGGAGTGGCCATGATGGGGGCGGAAGTGACGTCATCAATCAGCGTGGGGGTGGTAGCTGCATCAGCCGCATGGCTAATGGTGTTTCCGAGGCCAGGGGAATCTTCTGGAATGTTTGAGGAGTGCTGATTATGGAGGTGGGTGGATAAAAGTTTGTTGTACTTACAGTTTTTGATGTTTGAGATGGAATTGAAGTACTGTTTGTTGAGAGTATGAATTCTCCTGAGGATGTAGTAAAGAGTGGGTCCTTTGCAATTCTGAGAGAGTGTGGCCCTCAGCTGAGGCAGGGATGACTGTAGAGAGGTTAGGTGCCAGCGCATTGCTGCAAGCGTGGAGCGGAGGATCCTGAAAGAGAACTGGTGTTTTTGAATCTGTAGTCAGTACTGTTTGTCCTGTTCGGGTCCAAACTCTGCTGGTTTAAAGGTGGTTCGGAATCCGTGTGGGATGAGTTGGTTACAGAGGCAGGCACTGAGGAAGCAAATGTAGCTGTGGTACCAAGGACATGACCCATTCTCACTAGTATCCTTACATACGGATCAGGAAGGACACCACTTTGACTGGGACAATACATCCATCCTGGGACAAGTCAAACAGAGACACGCACGAGAATTCCTAGAGGCGTGGCATTCCAACTGGAACTCTATCAACATTAACACATTAACTTGGATCCCATTTACCACCCCTGAGAGAAAGAAAAGGAAATTACATCACCACAAGGAAACCCAAACCACATTACCAACCCAAGGAAACCCAAACACGTAAATAGAAAGTGGGCTACACTACCAGTGCTTCATCTGGAGGCTCACTAAAGATGTTACCTCGTATGGTGACAAAACGTCTGAAAACGAACCTTCCAGCTCAGCGAGCAACCCTATAACTAGAACCTCAACCTGAGCTACAAATCTTCTCAAACCTCACTAAGGCAAATCAATTTTGGCAAACTTAATTGAGCTTTGGAGAAAAATGTTACACAACAAAGGAAATGCAATAGGTGAAGACAGAAATACAAAAGGACTAATGAAAAGTAGACAAGGTAAAGGAAAAATAAACAGGACACGAATAAAAAAAAACACACTCAGGACATTCGAAACATTTATCAGACAATGGATTACCTTGAATAATACTCGCTGTAACTTGGTACACAAATGCAGCAGCCAATTTGTACACAGCAGAAATTTATGAAAACAAATAAAATCAATGCAAGGATAATCTGTATTTTGCTGGTAATGGCTATGGGATAAAGGTTAGTCATAGAATGGACGTGGATCAGAATAGTAGGAAAATTCTTCTGTTCCTCTTTGAATAATGCTTTGGGATCCATTACACTTTCTAATCTTCCTCTTTGTCGGATTGTAATATCTCAAACAAGGTCGGGCTGTTTTCCCTGAAGCATCTGGGGCTGAGGGTTAACTTTACAGAGGTATATAAAACTATGAGGGGAATGTATAGGATAAATAGACAAAGTTTTTCCCTGGGATGGGGGGAGTCCAGAACTAGAGGGCATAGGTTTAGGGTGAGAGGGAATAGACATAAAAGAGACCTAAGGGGCAACTTTTTCATGCAGAGGATGGTATGTGTATGGAATGAGCTGCCAGAGGAAGTGGTGGTGGCTAATACAATTGCAACATTAAAGAGGCATTTGGATGGGTATATGAATAGGAAGGGTTTGGACGGATATGGGCCATGTACTGGCAGGTGGGCCTAGACTGGGTTAGGATATCTGGTCAGCATGGACAAGTTGGACCAAAGGGTCTGTTTCCGTGCTGTACATCTCTATGACTCTATGGAGTGTAGGTCAAAGAGAGTCAAGTTTAACTTAGCAAAATTTAGGACAAATATCAGTTAGCATTTCTTCATAAAAGAAGGGGAGGCAGTAGCGTAATGATATGATTTCTGGACTATTAATCTAGAAACTCAACTAATGTTCTGGGTACTCAGGGCTGAATCTCACTATAGCAGATGATGGAGTTGCGTGAATTAAAACCCTACTGATGACCATGGGATCATTGTCAATTGTCCGAAAAGCTCATCTGACTCACAAAGTCCTTCAGGAAAGGTAATCTGCCATCTTCATCTGGTCTGTTGTGACTCCAGACCCACAACAATGTGGGTGACCCTCAATTATCTTCTGCAATGACCTAGTAAGCCAATCAGTTGTATCAGTGGCTACGAAGTTTCAACAAAGAAATGAAACTTGACTTATAACCTAGCATCGATCTAGGCATCAGAAATGACAATGACAAAAACAGCTCTGTCAACTCTGCAAAGTCTTCCTTACTAACATCTGGGGGTTACTGCCAAAATTGTGAGAGCTGTCTCTCACACACTGGTCAAGCAACAACCTGACATAGTCATACTCATGGAATCATACCTTATAGATAATGGCTTAGTTGCCACCATCACCATTCCTGGATATAAGCATTGAGGGTGGCAAGCGATGGCACTCCTATCCAGGCAAAATGCACTCTGAGTATACATGTCCACCACCAAGATCAGTTTAGGAGCAGTATTACAGATCAAGCTGGTAGGGTCCTGAAGGACATAGCTGCTAGACCAGGTCTGCCACAGGTGGTGAAGGTACCAACAAGAAGGAAAAACTTACTTTACCGTTTTCTCACCAATCTGCCTGCAGCGGATGCATCGTCCATGATAGTATTGATAAGAGTGAATACCGCACAGTCCTTGTGAAGCAAAGCCCCACTTTCACATTGAGAATAACCTCAGTCATGTTGTGTAGCATTATCACTGTGCTAAATGGGGCAGATTTTGAGCAGATCTAGCAACACAGGACTGGACATCCACGAGGAGCTGTGTGCCACCAACAGCAGCAAAATTGTACTCCAGCACAATCTGTAACCTCATGGCATACTTGAAAATGAGGTGTCAACCTGGGGAAGCTATCAACCAGGATAGTTGCATGCCATAAAGCATAAGCAAGAAATGATAGACAGAGCTAAGGATCCCACAATCAGATGTAACTCTGTAGTCCTATTACATCTTGTGGTAAATAGTGGTGGACAATTAAACAACTCACTGGTGGAGGAGGCTCCACCAGTATATCTCAATCCACAATGATGGGGAATCCAACATATCAGTGCAAAAGATAAGGTTGAGGCATTCTTTCACAGCAATCTTTAGCCAGAAGTGACAAGTAGATAATCCATCTCAATCTCCTCCAGTGGTCTCCAGCAACATAGATGCCAGCCTTCAGTCAATTCAGTTCACTCCACATGATATCAAGAAATGGCTGGAGACACTGGATACTGCAAAGGCCATGTGCCCTGACAACATTCCAGCAATAGTTCTGAAGACCTGTGCTCCAGAACTTGCCACACCCCTAGCTGAGCACTTCCAGTACACTTACAACACTTGCATTTACCCAACAATGTGGAAAATTGCCAGATATGTCCTGTACACAAAAAGTCGGTCAAATCTAACACAGCCAATTACCAACCATCCGTCTACTCTTGATCATAGAGTGATAGAGATGTACAGCATGGAAACAGACGCTTCGGTCCAACCCATCCATGCCAACCAGATATCCCAACCCAATCTAGTCCCACCTGCCAGCATCCGGCCCATGTCTCTCCAAACCCTTCCTATTCACATACCCATCCAAATGCCTCTTAAATGTTACAATTGTACTAGCCTCCACCACTTCCTCTGGCAGCTCATTCCACACTCGTATCACCCTCTGTGTGAAAAAGTTGTCCCTTAGGTCTCTTTTACATCTTTCCCCTCTCACCCTAAACCTATGCCCTCTAGCTCTGCACTCCCCGACCCCAGGGAAAAGACTTTGCCTATTTACCCTAACCATGCCCCTCATAATTTTGTAAACCTCTATAAGGTCACCCCTCAGCCTCCAACGCTCCAGGGAAAGCAGCCCCAGCCTGTTCGGTCTCTCCCTATAGCTCAAATCGTCCAACCCTGGCAACATCCTTGTAAATCTTTTCTGAATCCTTGATGGAAGAAGTCATGAACAGTGTTATCAAGCAGCAGCTGCTCAGGAACAATCTGCTCAGTGACAGCCAGTTCTGCCAGGGTCACTCAGCCCCTAACTGCATTACAGCCTTGGTTCAAACACGGATAAAAGAGGTGAATTCCAGAGGTGAGGTGAGAGTGACATCAAAGAGCCCTCGCAAAACTGGAATCAATAAGTATGAGGGGTATACTACATGCTGGTTAGAGCCATACCTGGCACATAGAAAGACGATTGCAGTTATTGGAGGTCAGTCATCTCAGCTCCAGGACATCTCTGCAGGAGTTCCACAAGATAGTGTCCTAGGCCCAACCATCTTCAACTGCTTCATTAAAGACCTTCCCTCCAACAAAGTCAGATGATTGCTGATGATTGTACAATGTTCAACACCACTCACAGCGCCTCAGATACTGAAGCAGTCCATGTTCAAACTTAGTAAGACTGGGACAATATCCTAGTTTGGGCTGACACATGGCAAGTAACATCTTTCCAATACAAATGCTAGGCAAATACCATCTACAATATGAGACAATCTAACAACCACTCCTTGACATTCAATGGTCTTACTAGCAACATCCTAAGGTAATCATTGGGCAAGAAACTCAAGTGGACTTGACATATAAATATGGTGGCTACAAAGGAAGGTTAGCATGAAGAATACTACTGCAAGTAACTCACCTCTGATTCTCCAGAACCTGCACACCAAGGCATAAGTCACAAGTGTGATGGAATACTCCCACTTGCCTGTATGGGTGCAGCTCCAAAAACATTCAAGAAGTTTGATACCATCCAGGACAAAGCAGCCTGCTTGATTAGGATCACATCCACAAGCGTGCACTCCCTCTACCATTATTGCTCAGTAACAGCAGTGTATACAATCCACAACATGCACTGCAGAAATTTGCTGATGACCCTCAGACAAACACATGATCACTTCCATCTACAAAAAAGCCAAAGATGCATAGGAACACCACCATCTGCAAGTTCCCCTCCAGCCACTCATCATCCTGACTTGGAAAGATATCACAGTTTCTTCACTGTTGCTTCAAAATCCTGAACTTGCTTCCTTAATGGCATGGTCAGTCTACCTACAGCATGTGGACTGCAGTGGTTCAAGAAGGAAGCTCACCATCACCTTCTCAAAGGCAACTAGGGTCATGTAATAAATGCTGGCCAACCAGAAAAGCCCACATCCCATCAGAAAACTATTAAAAAATAGAACATGATCAATGTATAGAATGGACTTTCAAATAGAGAAGCTGAGGCAACACCATTGAATTATTTCAGTAACAAATGGATAGCTTATATGGGGCAGTGTCTGTAGGGATTTTCTGAATGAGTTGAATTGCTGGCCTCTATTTATTTTGTGAGCTTGCCAACTTCCAAGCCAATTGATAAAACCACCATTGGGTATTTGAGTAATTCAGCACCTGAGATAATTTAGCTTATCCAACTCTCTGCAAAATTTTGATTGTTATCAAAACAGATGTTTTAAGAATACATCAGAACAACGAAAATATGCGATTACCACCATGTTGTAAAACTGACCTTTGACAGTTTGTACGCAATCAACTTATCTGAGCAGATAATTCAGAAAACATCAAAACTAGAACACAAATCAGTGCTTTAATAGGTTCAATATTTAGCACCAAGTATTCAACAATCAAAACAGGTTACTATGCTGGAAATCCCTGCATTCAACATATTAATGCAGCTTCTATGATAAGTCATGGGATGTATAACAAACAGGTCGAAATAATAAGACTTTCGTTATAAATAAGCATTGCAAATTCATGATAATTTTTTTCTCTCACTTCAATGGACTATTATTCAAACAAAGTTGGGCCTTAGAAACAAATAAGTAACTTCAGTGAATTTGAACATTAAAAAGCATTGTTCAATTGAAGAGATTTTTTTTGATCACAGTCCACTTACCTCGCGTGTGTGCTGCCCCCATGTGGAAATCATTATTTCTTTTAAAACAAAGTATGTAGCTTGGCACAAATTATCATTGAAAATACAAAAGGGATGTCTTTTTGTTAAAATTATTTACATATTCATTTTAAAACTGAGTACTGGACATGATCTTTACTCCCTTTTACAGGCTTCTATACAAGCTCAACAGTTACATTTCCAAAGCAGTAAAACTGGCAGGAGCATTACCAAACGAAAGCTGACAGAAGTATGTCACGAGGTATTAGGACAGATGACTGAATGTTTGGCAAAAAAGGTAGATTTTTGAGAAGCAGCAAAGAGCAGGGAGGTAGAGGGGTTGCTAGACTTTAGAAGAGTTCATGGCTTATGGTTGAAGCAGCAAAAAGCATGGCCACTCAATGGTGAGGTGATTAAAATGAGGTGCACAAAAGTCCGGAATGGATCCCACCTATTATCCGTTCCCTCACTACATGCATTTCAATCACCACGCTTCTGCATGACTTCCAGTTCTGGAAGCTGTGCAGTGAGAGAAAAGTGTTTGTTCTTAACAGGCTTTGCCAGCTTTTGCATCATGTTTCAGTTTGGTCCAGATACTTTATTCTGCGATGATAATCTAAGTTTTGTGGTGGCAATGCAAACAAATGAGAATATACAAGGAAGTGATGTGTTAAGCCAGTGTATCATAGTACTAGAAATATAACAGGCTATTCATTAAGTCTACGCGGACTCTCTGCAAGAGCTACTCAACTAGTCCCACTCCTTTGCCTGTTTGCTGTAGATCTGCCATTTTTGTTCTTTGGTTGTCTCTCTAATGGGCTCATGCAGGATGAAGAAAAATTATCAGAAATGTTGTTAACCCCATATCCAGTAACTGAGCAATACAGCTAACCAGGGGCTCCAGAAGCAAATCGTAACCACAAAATGACCTCCTGTACCTCCACACCAGAAAGCAGCCAACAACATTCTGGACGTTCCAAAGGCTCAGAGCCAGAGGTCAATCTTCAGCATAACCAGCAACAGAGTGATGTTGTAGATACAAGGTGAAGCAATAACAGTGAGTGATGACCCTGGACCGTTTAAAAAAAGACAAAAATGCACAACTTCTACATGGAATGGAAAAATTAATTTCTGTTCAAATGTATAAAAGGGGAGATCCAAGATGGCGGCGACTCAGCAAGTCTGAGTTTACAGTGCTCTTCCCAAAACCTGGGTAAAGTGAGTTACTCACCCCCACCACACTTACCAAACCACCCAAAAAAATTTTCTAACCTTAATTAGCTGCTTACTATTATATTTAAGCAGTTTAATATTAAGTGGATAATGAGTAAACCAAAGGGATCCCGCAGCTCTCAGAAAACAAAGACCCCTCCCCCACCCTCCTCTCCTCCTCCGGCTGCAGCTGATGTAAAAACAGGCCTTGAAGAGATGATTGCCAGGCTGGAAACGACACTCGTCAATTTCATTGTAGAATCCAGACAGAGATGGAACTCATTCGAAGAAAAGCTGCAGAAACACAGCCAGGCTCTCGAGGAATTACAGGGCCGAGTGGAGGGGGCGGAGCTAAAGGCCACGACCTCCGAGGCTGCAGCACAAACAGCTGCAGAACAGGTGCGAGCTCTGGAGCAGAGAGTCCGGGCCTTTGAAATCTACATGGATGACTTGGATAATAGAAATCGGAGAAAGAATATCCGTCTTCTGGGCCTCCCTGAACAAGAAGAGAAGGGACAGTTAGCAGTATTTCTGGAGCGATGGCTGCCCCAGCTTTTAAACCTGGGGGCTGAAACTGACCGGGTAAGGGTGGAGTGGGCCTACCGGGTCGCAGTACGCGGATCTGGCCCAAACCAGCGCCCACGCCCGGTCCTGTTCCGGCTGCAGAGTTATAGGGAGAGGCAGATACTCCTGGATGCCTCCAGAAAGCTTGGAAAGGATCCTAAAGCTATGATTCATGAAGGATCCAAGATTATGTTATTTCAGGACTTCTCCCCGGCTTTGGCACGAAGGAGGAAGGCGTTGGATGAGGTGAAGAAATGTCTAAGGAACTTAAATATTCAATACACCTTACGCTACCCAGCGACGTTATGCTTTACCCACCAAGGATCCGAGTATAATTTTAGATCACCAGAAGAGGCTAAGGAACTTTTAGACTCGTTTAAATAAATCGTAAGAGACAATTTATGTTGGCTTGCCTCTTCCACACTCCGTGGGGAGAAGTGGATACTTTACTCTACTTTACTTTTGTTTCTGGGAGCAGGGTTGTCTTCCCTTGCTATTTTATGTTATTATACTTAACTGTAATTTGTTGGAGTTGTAATTTTATAGTTATGTGTGTTTGTACGTGGCATTGATGCTATCAGATATACTCAGGTATGGGTGGGGAGGGGTGGGGGTGGGGCGCTCACTGTTAACTCTAGCTCGGTATTATATCTAAATCCTATTAAGGAGCGCCCGGGTCAAGGGTGGGACACTGTTTGGGAGAGGATATGGTGGACCTTTAGAAAGGAAGTAAGGCCCCCTGAGAACAAGGGGGAGGATCTCCATTCAAACATGTTTTTTTGTTCTTATTGTTTGGAAATAGTTTCCTTTTTATTATACTGTTATGAGTGTATTAGAGAACATTTTCTCTTGTTTGAAGGATGTAAGTGACTCAACTATACACTCTGGATAATTGTGGATTAGATTAGTAGTTAACTGAGTTTCATTGTTTTTCTTTCTTCTTTAGTATCATTCCTTTGAATTTTGATGATTATATATTTAAGATCTATTTTTATATTAATGTTTGTGCTTGAAAGTTCTGTTTATTTTTGTAAATCTGTCAAAATATTAAATTTCTCATAAAAATATCTTTAAAAAAAAGTATAAAAGACACAGGCAGTTGCCTTATAAATCACCAAACACTTCCAGTAAATAAAAAGGCAAATTTGAAACAATACCACACAATGATGCACAGTGAATTCAAGGATGGGTTTCCCTTCAACAGCATGCTTCGGTCCAACAAAGTTGTTGGGCTGAAGACCCCTTGAAAGCTCAGTAGTCATTTTTTTCTAACCAGCAACAAAATGTAAGGCTTGCACTGAAGCATCATTTTGTTATTGCCACCTACTGGCAAAACACAAGAGGTCATTTCCAGGAATTACACAAAGTGTCTGAGGAATGGTGAATGGTGTTGAACATTGTGCAATCAAAGAATATCCCATCTCCTCATCTTATAAAGAAGGTAAAGTAAATGAAAAAACAGCCGAGGATAGTTGGTCCTAGGACTCTACCCTGAGGAACTCCTACAAAGATGTCCTGCGACTAAGACGACTGACCTCCAACCAACATATCTTCCTCTATGCTAGCTAGGCATAACTCCAACTCTCAGTCAGTTTTCATTCCAGATTCCTCCTGGTTCCAGCTTTGCTCGATCTCCTTGATGCCATATACAGATGAATGCTACCTGATGTCAAGTCCAGTCACGCTCAATTTACCTCCAGAAGTCAGCTCTTTTGAACCAAGGCTGTAATGAAGTTAAGAGATGAGTGGCTTTCATGAAACCAACACTGAATGACAATGAACAACGTTTTGCTGATTAAGAGTCACTTGAAAGCACTACCAATTACCCTTTCCATCATTTTACTGACAATCAAGAACGAAACGATAGGATTTTAATTAGCCGGTTGTGTCTGTCATCCATCTTGCGGACAGAAGGTACCTGTGTAATCTCCCATATTACCAGGCAGATGCCAGTGTTGAATCCCTGAAGACAAAAGTAAACTTGAAAATTATAGGGTAGAATCGTAGAGGTGCAATGACAGACTTTAAAGAAATATTTCATCACTCTTAGCAAAACTATATTCCATAAAGAAAGACTCAGGAGATGTATGCTGACTAAAGCAGTTAAGGATAGAATGAAATTAAAAATAAAAACGTACAATTCTTCAAAGGCCTGTGATAGGTCAGGAGTTTATAAGCACTTTAGGAAGGATGACTTTCAGGAAAGTTAAAGTATGAGAGAAAACTAGTGAGAAATATAAAAAAAGGTTCAAAGTTTGGGAGAAGATTGTAGCTCGGATGCTCGTTGTTGTGGTTCTGTTCGCCGACCTGGGAGTTTTTGTTGCAAACGTTTCGTCCTCTGTCTAGGTGACATCCTCAGTGCTTGGGAGCCTCCTGTGAAGCGCTTCTGTCATGTTTCCTTCGGCATTTATAGTGGCTTGTCTCTGCCGCTTCCAGTTGTCAGTTGCTGTCCGCTGCAGTGGCCGGTATATTGGGTCCAGGTCGATGTGTTTGTTGATAGAATCTGTAGAGAACAGCCAGGGAATTCCTAGAGGCATGGCACTCATCCATTGATTCTATCAACAAACACATCGACCTGGACCCAATATACCGGCCACTGCAGCGGACAGCAACTGACAACCGGAAGCGGCAGAGACAAGCCACTATAAATGCCGAAGGAAACATGACAGAAGCGCTTCTCAGGAGGCTCCCAAGCACTGAGGATGTCACCTAGACAGGGGACGAAACGTTTGCAACAAAAACTCCCAGCTCGGCGAACAGAACCACAACAATAAAAAAGGGTAGTGAGAACTTCAATCTGTATTTAAAAAGAGAAAGGGTAATTAACGTGGACCTTGATCTTCTCGAGAGCAAGTCTGAGAAATTAGTCATGGAAAATAAGGAAGTGACAGAAACATTGAACAACTACAATGCTCTCTTCACTGTAAAAGTTCTAAATAACTAAAAATACTTGTAACCTACATGATGAAGGTGAGGGAGGAACTTAAAACAATAACAATCACCCAGGAAATATACTGAGAAAACTATTAGAACAAAAGGCTGACATATGCCCAGAACTTTAAACAATGTTGGATACAGTAGATACATTGGTTAAAATTTTCCAAAACTCTCTCAATTCTGGAAAGCAAATGTAATTGCATTATTCAAGGAAAGAGGGAGACAGAAAATAGGAACCTACAAGGCCAGTTAGCCTACCACCTATCATGGACAAAATACTAGAATCTATTACGAGAAACAATATTTGATTAATTCATTACAATTCTTTGAGGAAGTAACAAGCAAAGTGGATAATGGGGAACCCGCAGGTGCTGTACATATGCACTCCCAAAATGCTTTTGATACTGTGCTATATCAAGGATTACTTCATGGTATAGAATAGCATGGATAGAGAATTATCGTAACTAGTGGCAAGTTCAGTGCCGGACCAGAACTATTTATAACTTAGATCAAGTTATTGGACGAAGGGACCAAATATATGGTTCCTGACTAGTAGAGGACACAAAGATTAGGAGGAGAAAGTTTGAAGAAGACTTAAATGAATCTGCAAAATGGGCAGGCAAAAGCATTGTCAAATGTGAATATAACATGGGAAACTGTGAGCTTGCCCACAGTCGCAGGATCAGTAGTACAGATGTAAATGATTCAAATGTGAAGAGAATCAGAATTCAGCAGTACAGTGGGATCTGGGTGTCCTGGTACACAAATCACAAAATGCTGTCATACAAGTACAACAAGTGATTTAAAAGACAAATGAAATGTTTTACATTGTATTTACCTCGCAATAAACAAATCAAGACATTTTGCTTCGGTTGTACACGGTGTTTGAGAGATCACACTTGGAGTATTATGTTTTAATCTCCTTAGATATCATTGCATTAGAAGCAGTTTAAGGAACAACCACTTGATAACTCAGATAAACCAGTTGTCTTACAAGGTTAGACAGTTTGAGTCATTATCCTTAAATAACTCAGACTGATGTCCTCTTTCCCTCCCTTAATTATCAGGCTTGAATAGAATGTCCCTGAGTCTAACCCTTTCATTATTCCTTTAATGGCCTCACTTAACTCTTCTCAAAGTCTAGCTGAAAATGTGTTGCTGGTTAAAGCACAGCAGGTTAGGCAGCATCCAAGGAATAGGAAATTCGACGTTTCGGGCATAAGCCCTTCATCAGGAATGAGGAGAGTGTGCCAAGCAGGCACACTCTCCTCATTCCTGATGAAGGGCTTATGCCCGAAACGTCGAATTTCCTATTCCTTGGATGCTGCCTAACCTGCTGTGCTTTAACCAGCAACACATTTTCAGCTATGATCTCCAGCATCTGCAGACCTCATTTTTTACCCGAATCTTCTCAAAGTCTATACCTTTACAGAGTTAAAAGTCAGAGGTCAGAGTCTATGTAAATTTGCTATGTCTCTGGAGTACAGGTCCTTCCAAAAACATTCTACTTTTTCAGGTACAGTTAATATCTACCTCCCAATACCATTGTTCTACCTGATAGAGTCAAGTACAACTTTGCATTGAATGCTTTAATTCATGAAGCTTCAGCGGAACAATTAGAAAACAAGATCTAAAACAAAGCTATGTGGAAAGATATTAGGGCAGATAGCCAAACATTAAGTCAAAGAACGGAAACGAGATCAAAAGGCACAAAATCGATGTCAAAACGCTGCAAAGGTAAAAAAATAGTAAACTGGGTGTTTGTAAGAAACTTGAAGTGGAGGTGCACAGAAGATCATGGAGGGTTGTTGTCCAAGAGGAGATTACAGCAATAGGTAATGCCATGAATGGATTTGAAAACAAAGTACATCTGACTAACAACAATCTTACACTGCATCACTGAATCAGGAAATTACTCAGTATAGATACTGTAAACAGAAACTATCCTGGCTAATAACAATTAAGTGGAAAAAGTTTGAATTATGTTCGTCTTTTAGTATATTCCCATTCCATTGTTGCCATCAAACTAGGGGGTAGTTTCTCCACATTGCATTACTTCACCAATCTATGCACTTCCAAATGAGGTAATTTTATCCCAGAGATCATTTTATCACATCCTCTACCCATCCCTCTCTTATTTTTTATTTCATCTCTTTCTCTGCTACCTTTCTTTATGGTCATCCTTAACCCTCTTCACTCCTAATTAAGACAGCAACTGTTATTAACCACCCTTGTACAATACTGCAGCACCCACCTACAAGTGAGGTAATAAAATGATGGGCACTGACAGTAACAACTAAGAGACAGTGAGTGACAAAAGGGAAATCTGGAGACTGACTGGAAGGGTGCTGGAAGAGGTAAGAAGAAACAAAAAAGCTCAACTGAATGAAAAGATGAGCCAGCAAATCAGAGGCAAATAAACTGTGTACTTTCTCAGCCCACTTCCTCCCATCAACCAACTAGGTCTTACCCTCTACCTGTGTTCACCTATCCCAACCTCACCACCCCAACCTTCTCTCCATTAAAACCCTCCCCACCCCTCCTCCTTTATCTGCAGCTCCTAGTCCTGAAAGGGTTACTCCCAAAATGTTGACTTCCCCACCTCCTGATGGTGCCTGGCTTGCTGTGCTCTTCCAGCCTCCTGCTTGCTTATACTGTCTTCTTTGGTAGCAAATATACCAGAGGGCACCATGCAGAGGGGTTCCTGTACCATACCAGGCAATGTTTAGCACTGATTAGATCACTAGATTATAGACCATCATCTTGCAAAATGAAAGACTTTTACAACATGAAACTGCAAATGAAACAAGAAAGAAAATCATGATTATACCTATGATTATTATTTCTGGAAAAAGCTATTATTAAACTTGGTGCTATTTTCTTTACATGTGGTGTGCACTCTTATAAACAAGAAAAATAACTGCAACAGAGGTACAAAAGTAAACTCCAAATAAATATGTAAACATAAGGAATTGGCTGCAGATGATACTCGCTGTGTGTAGCATTTCAGTTTTATTTTGCTTTTCAAGAAGAATTGTTTGAAGACTCGAAACTGTTTTGATGGTATATCCATTTTGTTTTAATTCACTTCTCTTGAAATGAAACAAATTACAGCATATTCCACTGTTTTTTAGACTTTGATTTTATCCAGTCCATTTGAACAACTTACATTCCAAGTACAAATTTGCAGTTAGTAACTACCATCCACTGATCTGAATGAAGCAGTAATTAATAAGACATACATGGAACAGATTATGGCATGCAGAAACATTCTATAATTTGTTACACTCATTCACTGAGAGTTGAAAAATGCAGAAGAAATTTAAACTGCAAAGCTATGAAATAATCTAAAAAGTTTTAAAAGCAAAATCCTGCTAAAACTGCTGAAACAAAAGCAAAAAATGCTAGACTACTAAGTAGTTCTAGCAATGTCTATGCAGAGAGAGTTCATGTATCAATGTAACTATTCTTTGAAACTTAAGTTAAACTTGATCACTTAAAGAAGTAAGGATGAGAGGAGTCAAGATATAGACCTTTGAAAAGCAGGAAAGCACAATATAAACACCACCTAAAACTATTTACACAGTGGAGGATCGACATAAAAGAATTGTGATGACTCAAGTCAGACTAAGAGTAGAGAAAAATCTTTTGCTCTTCTCAGTTAATATGATAAACATACTTTCATCTATTGACTAGGTAGTATACAATTTTAAATTATAATGTTTACAGATATACCTGCAGTTTAGATAAATCTACCAAGGGTACCTGTACATAAAACGATTACCGTACAAATTTGGACCAACAAATATTGAAGCTCATTTGATGAGTACAGAAATAATTAAAACAGAATTATATATTTAAAACATGCTTTTGGTAAATGTTATAATACAAACAAAGAGTTCAAAGTATGGAAATACAGAGAGTTTTAAGGAAGAAAGACATACGTTAGTGCTAAAGACCTGTACACCAAAATTTAGCTATTTCTCTAACCTGGTATTAATTACCACTTACCTAATAATATAGAAAATTTTCCAAGCATATAAAGTATATTGAAAAGCCTGATCTGTCAAAAAAAATTAGCTTAACCTGTTTCCTCTTAATTCAGGAGCAAAATGATGGAAAGGGCATTCAATATTGCCATCAAGCATCAGGTACTGATCAAGGTGCTCAGTCAGGTTCAGTGAGAATCATTCACTTGCAGATGTCAATACAGTCTTGATCCAGATGTAGACTCTAGACCAGAATGCTGGAGAAGACATGAAAGAAGCTGCACTCAACATCAAGGCATCATTCATCAATGAAAAGCACCAATGAGTCTTAAAAATCTCTAGTCAACAGGGATTAAACATGGTGGATGTCATACCTGATGTAAGGCAAGATGGAAGTGGTTCTTGGCAATCAGCTATCACTGCTCAGGATATCAGTGCAGCAGTTCCTTAGGGAAGTTTCCTCAAAACTTTCAGCTGTTTCATTAATGACATTTCCTCCAGTGCAAGGTTAGGAGTGGCACTGCTTGCTGACAGCTTTACAACATCCAAATCTATTGACAACAATTCTGATAATACATCCCACTCTAGCCTATAGCAATTGAGATTTTGGGTGTGAAAGACAGGTAACATTTCCATACATATATTTTCCAAACATCTTACTCCAAATGTTATCATACAACTCTCAAGCAAAGATATCGCTGTGTGCAAGTTGCTTCTTTAGTGGGCAGTGAAAAATAAGGATTTTAAATAAGGTAGAGGATGGAAAAAGGCAAGAAACTCAAAGTAAGACATTGTGAAAGGGGATTGGGGGACTAACAAAGTAATGGCTGTTGTTAGGGGCTACACCATCAATGTATCTGTTTGGGGTGGGGTAGGTGTCATTAGCATTAAGCCATGTTTCTGTAAAGGCTGTGATGTTAATGTGATTAAACCAGATTAGGGTATAGATGTACATACTTTAAACTGTGCAAGAATAAGTGATAAACTTTGTTTCAATGAAGCAAATTAAATCCTTGCTTTATAACAAAAAGTTAAGACTACAAAAAGCAAAGAACTAATGCTAAACTATATAAACAATAACAGTATTAAGGCTTTGATGAGGGTGCAGAAGATATTTTCCAAATTGACACCATGCTCAGAGGAGTTAAATTTGTCTCTTTTCACGAGAACTGTGAAAGTTAAAAACATTGATAGCGTTACAGAAATGCTACAGATAAAGCATTTGGTCAATCAAGTCAATGTCAGTTCTCTGCCCATCTGGAAAGAATATCCCAGTTGAGGCTTACCCAGTGTTTTATGAAGGTTTTCATAATTTCCTCATAGGATCTCTCTATTTATAAAGCTGAGAATTCCATTTGCCTCCTTAGCCACTTTCTCAACCTGCTTCCTACCTTCAACAATTTACACTCTGGAGTACACTTTCCTCCAGTCAGAAAGAAACAACTAAATACCACTATTTTCTGCTTCAGATCACCAAGCAAATTTTGTATCTGAAAGAGGAATTCAAAGTCATGAATAGTTTTGGACATGCAAACATGACAAGCTACTATTCAGTCAATTGATAACTAGAAGCAAACGTTTAAGAGCCCGAATAAAAAATGGCAAGAGGTTACAATTAAAAAAAATGCAGAATACTGTTACAGCACAGTTCAGTAGGTAGCTTCCTTTACTAAATCACAAGTTTACCAGTTCAAGTCCCACTCCAGGACTTGGGCACAAAAAGCAAAGCTTTTGTGCACTCCAATATGCTAGTGAGGGAGTGTGCCACTATCAAAGATGCCACCTTGGGCCTTATTTTGCCCTCTCAGGTGGATACTATTTCAAAGAAGAGCAAAGAAGTTATCCCCAATGTCTGAGCCAATAGTTGCTACTGCTGTTGGCTGGACCTTGCCATACACAAATTGACTGCCACTTTTTCACCATACAACAAAGACTACAAAATATCTTATTCACTATAAAGCACTTTGGGATATTTGGTGTTCATGAAAGTTGCTAAGCTCTATTAGAGAGCTGGTGATTTAACGACTGGCCTTCAAACTCAATTTTTTGTTTCAATGTTTCATATGCAAGAGCACAAATCAGAAATGTTTATATTTCATTTTCAACAAAACGTCAAATACACCAGAGAGCTGAGTACACTATCTTGTTTTATTCAGGGACTCAATATTTAAAACAATCCCATGTAAGTGTTAAAGGCATCTAACATGTCGGCATTAGAAATGGAACTGTGCATTCCACAAACCAATGCTGTGAAATCTTCAAATAGTGGTGCGAGGAAATGTGATAATTAAACTAAAGAACAGGACTTCAAGTTTCAGAATCTCTGAACTATCATTCGAGCAATAAGCAAAATGGAGTTGGGTAAATGTAGTGTTAGATGAACACATTGCTGATGGAGCAGTGTGGGAAAAAGGAGTTCTATTTAATGCAACACTGGTGTCAGCACTGGGACAGGAAGGAACTGTTCCTGGGATGGGCCCAACATTGAGATGCAGCCCTTGAAGACAGGATAAATAAAGCAGTCACACTGTTGGTGGTGGGGGAGTGATAAGTTCAAGTCACAAGGAAACAAATAGAAGGGAAGAGAGTTTATGAAATATCAGAAATTCTGCTTCAGGTACTATAGGCAATAGAAAAACCAGGTGAAAAGATTAAGCAATGCACAGTAAAAATTTAGAACAGAGGAACATGATACTGTATATAGCCCAAACAAATGCTTCTTATTGAAAAGCAGGGAGTGTAAGGAACAAAGCAAATGAATTATAGGTGCACTTTAGGGTGATACATGGTAATAATTACTAGGAATTGGCTGCAAGACAGTCAGAACTGGGAATTAAATATAGGAGTCTATAAAGTTTGTGAAGAGATAGGATGCAGGAATAACTTTAGTTATTAAAACAGAAACATAGAAAACAGGAGAAGGAGTCAGCCATTTGGCCCTTCATCCTGATCTACCACGCAATCTGATCATCACTGATAGTCCAACTTATTACCCTGTTTCTGTTTTCTCCCCATAGGCTTTGATCCCTTTAGCCCTAATAACTATACCTAATGGATGGCACGGTGGCCCAGTGGTTAGCACTGCTGCCTCAAAGCGCCAGGGACACAGCTTTGATTCCCACCTTGGGCGACTGTGTGGAGTTTGTATATTCTCCCCGTGTCTGTGTGGGTTTTTTCCAGGTGCTTTGGTTTCCTCCCACAATCTAAAGATGTGCAGGTCAGGTGAATTAGCCATGCTAAATTGTATTAGGTGCATTAGTCAGGGGTAAATATAGGGTAGGGGAATGGGTCTGTGTGGGTTACTCTTCGGAGGGATGATGTGGACTTGTTGGCCCAAATAGCCTGTTTCCATACTTTACAGAATCTAATCTAATCTAATGCCCTCTTGAAAACATTCAATATTTTGACTTCAGCTGCTTTCTGTGGCAGAGAATTCCACAGGCTCATCGTTCTCTGGGTGATGAAATTTCTCCTCATCTCAGTCCTAACCGGTCTAACTTGTATCCTTAGACTGTGACCCTTGTGTTTGGCCTCCTTGATCATCGGGAACATCTTCCCTTTGTTTATCCTGTCCGGGATCCTGTCAGAATTATATAGGATTCTATTAGATCTCTACTCATTCTTTGACACTCCAATGAATATAGTCCAATCCGGTCCAGATTCTCTTTACATATTAGTCCTACCATTCCAGGAATCGGTCTTTGTTCCATTTTCTCCGTCGCTACAATGCCCCTCCTCAGGGAGGGAGATCAAAACTGCTCACAATGCTCAAGGTGTGACCTCACTAAGGCCCTGTTCAGTCGCAACAAAAACATTCCTACTTGTGTAGAAGAACCCTCTCACTACAAAGGCCAACCTTTTGCTCTCTTCACTACCTGCTTACTTTCAGCAACTGATGTTCAAGGACATCCAGAACTCATTGCAGAAGGGTTAGGAATGAAATAATGACAATAAAAGCAGAGGATAAGACAAAAGGTAAGCAAGCAGTGGAGATTTTCTAACAGAATTAAGAAATAGAAGGGATGTTACAACTGGAGAGGGAATTGTGAATAGCAGCCTTGCTCCTCCAGTAGCAGCTGAGAAGAGGTAGAAAGAATAAATGTAGAGATCAAACAAATATGTAGCAAAGCAAAATGGTTTTAATGGCATTAACATTCTGAAAAGTTACGAGCACATATCAGAAAGATAACAGATATCCGAGAACAAACAAGGGATCTGGGCCACAGCAGACTTAGGAATGAGTTATGAATAAAACGTAATTAACAGACTAATGGTATGATAACAAATGTAATATGTCTGAGCTCAACACAACATATAAAAGGGAGAAATACAAAACAACTACTGAGATTCTAGATTTAGACAAGGCAAACTTCAAAGCAATAACACAGAGACTGACAACTGCAAAGTAGACAAATCTATTGTTGGGTAAAATGACAAGATCAGTGGAAGGTGTTCACAATTAATTTTCCATGCTGGTTTATATCACTAAGAGGGCAAGAGGCCTATTTCTCAAAAAAAAGGGCAGCTATGGACAACGAAAGATGTGAGAGTCAAATAAAACAAAAAGGTATAGCACATAAAAATGCAAAGGGAAATGCACAGATCTGTCATCTAAAAAGAAAAAAGGGACAGCGAAAGGGAACAAAAACAGGTAAGTTTGCCATCAGCATAAAGGATAATGAGAAGGAACTTGCATGGGTATCAATATCACAGGTTTTTTTTAGGTTATATTAGGAAGAAGAGGATGATCAGGAACAATTTGGATCTGTCAAGGTTGACATTGTAACGGAGAATAAGGAAATAGCACACATGTTAAACATCAATACATTAGTATTTACTTTGAGGTAAATAGCTATCTTGCCAAACATTCCAGGGAAACCAATACTGAATTACATATGAGGACTCACCAAAATCAATAAAAGCAAAGTAACAGTGATGAAGAAAATAACAGTGAGAAGTTTCAAATGGATGCTTTCCAATTTGGATTTCAATCGAAAAAGGTGTGACATTGCAAATATCCTAACCTTAATCTTCCCGAATTCACTTGATAAGAATACTGTTTGCTTAGATTCAAAATTGAACATTACTTCATTTAAAAAGGTAAGACAGGATAAGAGGGATTTTTTTAACCAGTTAACTTACCATCTTTTGAGACAAAATTTCTCAAAGCTGTAATTAAGCAGGCTGTGAATCAAAAGCATCTTGAAAAGGTTTAAAATAAGAGAGTCAGCAATGATTTGACATTCCTGTCAAATTTGATTTTTTTTAAAGAGGCGACTAATGGAGTGGACAAGACAATGCCTATGGGCGATATTTGTAGACTTCCACAAGACATTTGACAAAGTCTCTCCTAACTGAGTTAGGCATTTTAAAGTTGAAAATCCTGGAATTTAAGGGAAATAATTGACCTGGTTAAGTAGCTAGCTGAGCAGCAGAAGACAGAGAATTGGGATAATAATGGCTAGGTACTCCAATGTGCAGGATGTGACTAGTGGAATCCTGCAAAACTCTGTGCTGAAGCCTCAACTATTCACCACATCTATTAAGCACTCATATGATGGGATAAAAATCCTACATTCATGTTTGTCAATGTGATAAAGACAGGTGCACTTGCAGGCAGTGTAGCTTCTCTTTATTTTTCTCACTGGCCATCAGGACTCTGAGAAGGCCAGCATTTCTCTTTCATCTCTTGAAATGGGCACACTATCCTCAAATATCATTTTGTAACTTTAAGTAAATTAGCAAAATGCAGTAAACAGATTTCATTGTATGCAAATATGACATCATCCTACCTATCCGTGCAATATTTAAACTAGACCTAAAAATCTAAGATAACAATTGTTTCCTCAACATCAGCAAAACTAAAGACCTAGTCATTGAATTCAGGGAGCAAGGGGGTGGGCGAACCCCTATTTCCATCAATGGAGCTGAGATGGAGATAGTTGAAAGCATCAAGTTCCTAGGTGTGATGAACACCAACAAACTGTCCTGGTCCGCCCACATTGATGCAACGGTCAAGGCACAAAACCCCTCCTACTTCCTCAGGAGGCTAAGGAAATTCGACATATCTATAAAGACTCATACCAATTTTTATAGATGCACCGTAGAAAGCATTCTATCCGGACACATCATCGTTTGGTATGGCAACTGCTCTGCTCAGGACCATAAGAAACTACAGAGAGTTGTGAACACAGCCCACTCCATCACGCAAGCCAACCTTCCATCTATTTGTGGGCGGCACGGTGGCACAGTGGTTAGCACTGCTGCCTCACAGCGTCAGAGACCCGAGTTCAATTCCGGCCTCAGGCAACTGACTGTGTGGAGTTTGCATGTTCTCCCTGTGTCTGCGTGGGTTTCCTCCGGGTGGTCCGGTTTCCTCCCACATTCCAAAGATGTGCGGGTCAGGTGAATTGGCCATGCTAAATTGCCCGTAGTGTTAGGTAAGGGGTATATGTAGGGGTATGGGTGGGTTGCGCTTTGGCGGGTCGGTGTGGACTTGTTGGGCCGAAGGGCCTGTTTCCACACTGTAAGTAATCTAATCTAATCTATTGACTCCATCTATACATCTCGCTAACTCAGAAAGGCAGCCAACGTAATCAAAGACTCCTCCCACTCCAGTTATAATCTCTCCCAACCTCTTCAGTCTGGCAGAAGATACAAAGCTTAAAAGACAGGCCATCAGATTCAAGAACAGCTTCTTTCCCGCTGTTATTAAACTTCTGAATGAACCTCTCAAGTTTAATGTTGACGCCGCTGGTTGTGCACTTTCTCTACAGCCATAACATTGTATTCCTTGCTCTGTTCTATTACTCTTATGCACTTTATGTGGTATTATCTGCCTGTACTGCATGCAAAACAAAATGTCTCACAGTACCTAGGTACATGTGACAATACTAAATTAAATCAAATCAAGAAAGAATAGAGTAATCTCCAAATGGTGAATTGACAGAAGCGATAGAGATACGAAGAGGTTTGGGAGTTCATTAAACAGATTAAAATCTCATGAATAGGTACAGAAAATCTTCAAAAAGGCAAAAAGCTTTATTGTAGACAAATAGTATGCAAGGGGTGAAGTGATGTTCCAGTGTATGGAAATCCCAGTCAGAGCACACTGGGAGTACTTACAGTAGATCTGGTCACCACACCACTGGAAGGATATACTGGCCTGCAGCTGGATTCTAAGAGTTACATTACAAGAAGATATTACACAAATAGAGTTGTATAATCCTTAATTCAGAAGATCAAGAAGTAATTTGATCAAAGTTTTCAAGATAATAATATGAATGAAAAAGAGATAGAAACAAAATCTGATGGCTGGACAATTTCAGAGCCAAACATCTGCATTAAATTAGCAATCACTTCACCAAACAGGATAGAGTTTACAACTCTCTACTGCAAAGAGCAATTTATGCTGGAACTTAATTGCAATCATCAGGAAAGGGGTACTAAGAAGATTTTTGAAACTGAAGACTAAAGTCTCAGGAAATCATGGATTTCATCGTTTGACCTGAAAAGAAGCAACTGCAGAGCTGATAGATTTCTACATTCCAGAAAAATTCAATTAGATTGGAAAACAGTGAATTGAACTCCACTGCTCAAGAGGGAATGGGGATAGAAAGCAGAAAGCTACAGGTCAATTAAACAATTCTTGTTCCTTTTCCTACGAAATTAAAGTTGCCACAGTCCCATAGAGCTAGAGGCTGCTCCCTCATGAGAGAGACAACTGGCGACAAGACTGACCTGAGGATCACCACACTTCAGGCTAGTGGCAAGGCTGAGAATTTGGGGTCTTCAGGGTGACCTCAGCCAATGTAGATATTGAACCTGTGCGGTCGACAACATTCTGTGTCACAAACCAGCTATGCAAGCAACAGAGCTAACCAGCCACCACATTGTTCTAGGGGCGAAGATGAAATCCTGTTGCTAAAAGGCACAATGCAAGTATCGCCATTCTAACAGGCCCCGGATTAGTTTCGGCTCATGCCCGAAACGTCGATTCTTCTGCTCCTTGGATGCTGCCTGACCTGCTGCGCTTTTCCAGCAACATATTTTCAGCTCTGATCTCCAGCATCTGCAGTCCTCACTTTCTCCTCTAAACAATGAGATAGCCTGTCTAATGGGGAGGCTATCAGCTTTTGGAAGTGCTAAGAGACAGCAGCCTGTTATGGTTGTTATAATCAAACAAAAATGTTAGATGGTATGTATCTTAATGTCTACTAATATCAGAACTGTTGTTACTGCTTCTGCAGAGATGTAGGCATCGACTGGTCCTTAGACATTTTTAAAATGGCCATCTGTTGCAGGTTGCTACACACTTCATTAAGGTCCTCTTGTGGTGCAGTGATAGTGCACCTATACTGAATTGGGAAGCCTGGGTTCAAGTCCCACTGCTGTAAAGGTATGAGATAACATCTCTGAACAGATTGGTTAGAAAAAATAAGTACACGCTCCATTAATGCTTCCAATGAAGAAAAAAGTTTTTGGCTGTCACAAATGAACAATTGCTTCTGTCAACTGCCACACATCCCTGGAGACTGACCTCAAATCAGTATGTAGCATTCTATCTGAAGAACCTTCTTTTCAGGTAACTGCTCATATTTTCTTGATCCCATGACTGTAAAGCAATAGAATGCCAAACCCTCAACTTCTCCTGGAAAGTAGTGATGGGTCACAGATTGGGACAGAGGGACATAGGGGACGATTATTCTCCAGGAACTCAGGTCTAAACTAATTCTCATCATAATCATCATAGTCAACAAAGAAGAAATATATGCCAACTGTTCATAAACCTTCTCTTTTCACTTCACTTTGTTGTGGCGAACATGCAACAAATAAAGTTATAAGCCAAGGATGAGAATGCTTGATGCCTTTACCTTTAAAATATGAGGAAATAGGCTTGCTGATGATCTTATAACTTAGGTGTTTAGATTATTGCAGTTAAGTAACTCTCAGTCATATAAAAGGCTTCTTCCATCTAACACTGAAATTAACTACAGAAGCTACTGTCAGTGATTCCTCCAAGTGTTGTTCAACATAAAGGAGTAGTGATTCATCAGCCGAGGGAGTACAGTGCATTGTAATTAGCAGGATGATTCTTTGCCTATGTTTCACCTGAAGCCATGAAACTTCATGGGGTCCAGAGTCAATGTTGAGGACTTATTCAGACCTTTGAATATTGGAGTTGGGAAGTCATGTTGAGGACAGGATGTTGGTGAGGCCTCTTCTGGAGTACAGTGTCCAGTTCTGGTTGCCCAGTTATAGGAAGAATATTATTAAACTGGAGAGGGTTCAGAAAAGATTTAGAAGAATTTTGCTGGGAATGGAGGATTTGAGTTATAAAAATAGGCTGGGTGGACAGGAACTTTGTACACTGAAGTGTAGCAGATTAAGTGGTAACCATATAGAAGCTTATAAAATCATGAGGGACATAGATAAAAGGAATAGCAAAGATCTGTTCCTTAACGAGCGGGAGTTCAAAATTAGGAGGCATTTTTTGAGGCGACAGAAGGAAGATTTAAAAAAGACATGAGAAGCAACCACTCTCTCCAGAGTGGTTAGTGTGTGGAATGAACTGCCAGAGGACGTAGCAGATGCAGTAGAGTTACAATGTTCAAAAGACATTTAGATAAGTACATGAATAGGAGAGATTTGGAAGGATATGGGCCAAACACAGGCAGGTGGAACTAGTTTGGGAACATGTTCAGCTTGGACTAATTGGACTGAAGGGTCTGCTTCTGTGCTGTATGACTCTATTCCTCTATGACTCTAAGTAGTGCACCTTTTGTACTTTGGAGTTTTTTTGTGAATCATTTGAATAACACCACAGCTGCATATCACAGGAGAAAGTCAGTGAATTGCTCCATAGCTGCTGTCAATTTTAAAACATGCTTCCTGATCTATTCTATACCATGTTTAATTCTGCCAGCTGTATAATGCAAGGAATGTCCTGACCAACTTTTAACATGGTGAATCAATTCTAAAAAGTCTATTCTCCCCACTTTTGTTATCCTCCCCTGGCAGGTCATTAGATGGGGTATTGAGTATAAGAGCTGGCAGGTCATGTTAAAATTGTACAAGACTTTGGTTCAGCTGCATTTAGAGTACTATGTACAGTTCTGGTTGCTAAATTACCAAAAGGATGTGGATGCTTTGGACAGTGTGCAGAGGTTTATGAGGATGTTGCCTGGTATGGAAGGTGCTAGCTATGAAGAGAGGTTGAGTAGGTCAGGATTGTTTTCATTAGAAAAAAGGAGATTGAGGGGGGACCTGATTGAAGTCTACAAAATCATGAAGGGTATAAACAGGGTGGATAGAGATAAGCTTTTTCCCAGGGTGAGGGATTCAATAAAGAGAGGTCACGTGTTTGAGGTGAGAGGTGAAACGTTTAAGGGGGATATACGTGGAAAGTACTTTACACAGAGGGTGGTAGGTGCCTGGAACGTGTTGCCAACAGAGGTAGTAGAAGCATGCATGGTAGATTTATTTAAGGTGCATCTCGACAAATGCATGAGTAGGTGGAGAGCAGAGGGAATTGGGCGTTAGATTTAGATAGTGGATTTGGATCAGCACAGGCTTGGAGGGCTGAAGGTCCTGTTCCTGGGCTGTAAATTTTTATTATTCTCTTTGTTCTCCTCCATCACATTACTACAATTGTTTCCCCTTCATTTCCCATTCTGTGTATTTTCTGCTGTTATTGTTGCTTTTCCTCTGACAAGCAGACCATACAGTTTCTGAGCATTTTGCATATACACGTGCAATGTTCCTCAATAACAAAATATCACATCACGGACAAGATTTATGGAACGGAAATTACTTTAAAAAGTATTCAGAACAGAGTTAATGAAAACTACTGAGATGAATAGTTTCAATTAATGTCAACTGTTACATTTTGTCTTGCTCTCTAATAATATATGGAGACTTCATTATAAATGTAGACTCTATTTGATTGCCACACAGAACTGTTATTTACATGTTCTTTGGTGTATTCCATTTGAAATAGGTCAGTTTATTTTGAAAATAAACCTTTTGATGTGACACAAAAGAGCTTCTATTTCTCAAGTTTAATTACATCTTACACACAGTATACATTACCACGTGACTTTTTAAAATAAATATCATTCATAATCTATGAGCTGAAAATTCAAATTATTATTGGTGAATATTATTTGTGTGTCTGCCTGCAGCTAGAAAGATTGTTTTAATTAGGTACAAAATTTCAGATGCATCCCATTTGGTCTGAATTCCAGAATACAGCCATAAACCCATTTTGGCTTCAGACTATACTCACAAGATTGTTGCCACATTCAAATAATAGAGGAAAAAGAGAAAGTGCTGGGTTCCTTATTGTTCATGACATATATGATATACAAGATGATAGGGAAAGTGTGATAATTAAATTTGCCATGACATGAAGATTGGCCAAGTAGTTGACAGTGAGGAAGGTCTTAGATTACAGGTAATTAGAGACAATTGGTCAAATGGGTGGATCAGTGGCAGATGGAATTTAACAATGTGATGCACTTTGGAAGTAACAACAAAAGGGATTACTCAGTGAATGGCAGGACACGAGGAAGCTCAGAGGAACAGAGGTATCTTGGGGTGCTTGTCCACAGATCCTGGAAGGCAGCATAACAATTTAATAGTGTGTAGAAAAACAGGTTAATAATATAGTTAAGGAGGCATATGGGACAGGTCTCTATCACATCTATATCACAGATTATAGCAGCAGATCAGTTATGTTGGAGCTGTACAGAATTTTGATTATGCCACAAATAAGAGTACTATGTGCAATTCTGATCACCACACTATAGGAAGGGTGTGTTTGCACCAGAGGGCGTGTGAAGGAGGTTCATCAGGGTGTTGCCTGGTATGCAGCATTTTAATTTTGAAGACAGCCTGGATAAGCTCTGGTTGTTTTCTTTAGAGCAGACATGGCTGAGAAAGGACCTGATAGATGTATAAGATCATGAGAAGCATAAACAGGGTGGATAGAAAGCAGCTGTTTGCTTTAGTCCTGAAAAGTAGGACTAGGTTAGTTTTAGAGTAGTTTTGTCGGTGAAGATTTGATGGGCCAAAGGGCCTGTTCTGTATTGTATGATTCTAAGCTTACAGAAAGTTGAATTTTAACGTCTCCCTCTTCACACTTTTAAGTTTCTACTTTCTCCATCACAGTGCTCTCAACTAAACTATCCAAGCATTCTGAACACTAGTTCCCTGGAAATAACACTCCAAGTCATGAAGTTAATTTCAACATAAATGTCAACACACAACTTCACCTCTCCTGGCATTACTTTTAAATGCATAGTTTGCACAATTCTACCTGGCTGTTCATCTAACAGGATTCGTGGAAAGGCCAACATCAGATCAAAGTAACTGGACAAATTATTGTTATTTCTCACAGCAGTATGTCAATACCAGAGACATGTTAAGACAATTCTTATTGTATCAAAATATGAAACCTGAAGAGCTAAAGATTCTCAGACTCGATCTTAATTTCACTTTAAGCTAATGGTAATATGCCACTCTTTGTAACTCTTTATCTAATGTTTGGCTAAACATTAATGTGCCTGTGAATATAATATTTGTGTATATCAGAAGTTGAAATAATACCACATTATCCATGCCTATTTCTTATGTTGCAAGGGATAACAGAAGAATTGCCATCAGGTAAATACACCCTGGTGAAGACAAGATGCAAACCACAAATCTCTTCTTCATAACAACTGGCTCAACTGGAAATTTCCTCCCTGACCTATCACCTTCATCTCCTCCCCCACTCACCCATTGTACTCTATGCTACTCTCTCCCCACCCCCAACTTCCCCTTATCTCTCCACACTTCAGTCTCTCTCCCTTTATTCCTGATGAAGGGCTTTTGCCCAAAACGTCGATTTCGCTGCTCGTTGGATGCTGTCTGAACTGCTGTGCTCTTCCAGCACCACTGATCCAGAATCAACCGGAAATTGACAAGTTTCTGCCATCTTCACCCTGAGCTCAACTAAAACCTCGGAAACAGTTGAACTGACTACCTGATCTTTACAACATTGTTCATTGCTGTCCTGTCTCCTCCTTGTCACCATTGTTACCTCCACACATATACTCACCAACTTCCAAATTCCTTCTTGAATATACAATAATCCTGAATTCTGCCAACTGTATCCTGTATCATGTTACTCGACAGGCTGACCTATCACTAGTCTCCATCCACTACTCACCCTCTCTAATGCTTCAATTTCAAAATCTTTATTTTTGGAACCTAAATATTTTCATTTCACCGTACTTCTGCAACTTTCTCTAGTCCATATTCAAGCACGCATTCAGAATGCATACACATGCATCCCCAATTTCCACAGTGGAGCAGACTTGAATTATCACATACTGTACTTTGAAATTCTGATCCTAAACTCTTCCGTCCTGCTTTCCCAGTTCTCAGCAATACTCTCCTGAAAATCTACTTTTGCTTTCAGCTTCTTCTGAGACTTGCAATAATATCCAGTGCTTCTTAATTTCCCTCCCTATTGTAGAGTATCATGGAGCATTGTGCTATATAATACAGGTTAAACATGTGAAAATTGCTCTCAACCTAATAAAAGTTGAAAATAAAAGATTTGCCTTTAGATGGTGCTATCTCCAAATGGTACTTTCCACACCATGTATAGAAATATGCCTTCTCCTTATCCAATCTTTTCATGTATATCCTGCTCCATCTTAGCCCACTGAATCTCAAAGGAGATAACCCATTGCAGATAAACATCCCAGATTTTAAAAGTCTATGACATTTTTCCAGGGCTCTCAAAAATACCCCATTATTTAATCTTAGAAGCTTCACTAAAAATTTGGTCAGTTTTTATCTATTTATTTTGTGAAATGTGAGCATCGCTGGCTGGCCAGCATTTATTGCCCATATCCACTTGCCCTTGAGAAGGTACTGTCGAGCTGCTTCTCGAACCGCTGCTGTCCACCTGCTGTGAGTTGACCCATAAGGCCATTAGGTCAGGAATTCAAGGATTTTGACCCAGGGACAGTCAAGAAACAGCAAGTCTGTATGGTAAGTGGCTTGTGAAAGAACTTGAAGATAGTGGTATTCCCACATATGTGCTGCCCTTTTAGGTGGAAGTGGTTGTGGGTTTGGAAGATGCTGTCTGAGGATCTTTGGTGAATTTCTGCAGTGCATCTTGTAGATAGTACACATTGCTGCTACTGAGCATTGGTGGTAGAGGTAGTGGATGCTTAAAGATACAGTTACCTACCATAAATGGCTTATTCACAACTCAATAGTACATTATGTTCCATAACTTAGCAAATCTATGCCATAGTTTTCTTAAAATCTGCAATTCAATTCTCAGATCAATATTGTGTTTCAATATACCTAGCTTTAAATATCATTTTGACGTCAATCAACTTACAGTGAGCCACAATACTGCCCTTTATGTACCCATACCAGAGTGATTGCAAAGATTTGTGGATCAGAAAATGGTAAATGCAGTGTTAAAAAGCTGGGGCCTCAGACAAATCAAACATCTCTTTCAAACACGATGGGCCAATGGTTTCCTACTGTGCTGCAAGATTGTGGTTTTCGCAGGTAGTTGTTGAAGATTATTCTAAATTAGTACAAGACCAAAAGTAACTGAAAGTTATAACGAAAGCAAGAAATGATGTTCAAAGAATGGGAAGAGACTAATATACCAGCAAATTAATCAGGCCAAATATGTAATGTACACTTCCATTATTATGAAGATAAACGATTCTTTACCCAAAACTCTAGTCAAATTTGAGATTTGCTTTTGTAGTCCGGATTTCTAATTAGAATTCAAGTTGAAATAGTCTGTTTCTCATATTAAAGTTTGTGATTCTAGCTTTGCAATCAGGAGTTAAGTAGGTTGTATTTAGTAGAGGCTACAATTTAACAAAAGGTGAGGTTGAAATTGTCGGTCCATTCCTACTTGGCCTAATTTCACTTTGCACAGCATTTTAGCCAAAAACCTATAAGCAGGTCACCTGTGATAATACAAGATCAGAGTAAAAGGAAATGAAAAAGAATGCACAAGAAAAAAAAATTTATTTCATAAAGGGTATGGGCCGGGTTCTGGCAGGTGGAAGTAGATTGTTTTGGAATATCTGGTCGGCATGGACAGGTTGGACCGAAGGGTCTGTTTCCAGGTTGTACATCTCTATGACTCTAAGTATAAATCATATCTAAATTATTAGTTATTGTGTGATGAATGATGACAACGTACTTTACAACTTAAATCATGACAGTTTTTTTTAGTGCAACTTATTGTCCTTTGGTTGGAACAGCTTCAATCAAATGTAAATTTATGAGGTAACTAATTTTCAGTCCCCATACTGCTTTGATTCCATAATTCTAACACATTTTCACTGTTGTTACATTAAAACGTTTAAAACATTTTTTTCAGCAAATTCAAAGGAAATTTAAAAGGCAATTTGCTTTGAATATAACTATTGAGATGAACTTGCTTCTGCATTAGTGGTACTAATTTTACTGACGATAAACTACTTTCATACTTGAAGCAATAAGAAACAGGGGACTTGAGAATGGGAGCAGATCATTGAACCCTTCAAGCTTGCTCTGCCATTCAATAACATTACAGCTGATTTGCTTTTGGTGGTCTCAATTCCACTTTCCTGTCTGCCCTTAATATCCTCGAGTCCCTTGTCTATCAAAAATCTAACTCATCAGCCTTCAATAGATTCACAGCCTTGACTGGTTTAGGCAAGAGAATTCCACAGATTAATACCATCTGAAGGGAAAAAAAAACTTCATCTCAATCATAACTAGTAAACCTCCAATCTTTAAGCTGTGTCCCCGAGTTCTGTACTCCCCATCAAGGGAAAACATTCGCTCGGTAGCCATCTTATCAAATCTGCATAACTTTTTTTCCAATTTTATGCAATTTTTACTCTCCATATTTAGCCACAGACGATATAACCTTCTTAATGATTCTTTTGCACAGAGATATTGATAAAAATTTGCTTAGAGATACTAAATATCTCCTTAAAAGTCTGGCACTCATCTCTCCTCAACTTTTAACTTAGTTTCGCTGTTTAGCCGGCTCTGCCTTCATACCTTTATAGTTGCCTTCAATCAGATTTAAAATACTCGTCTTAGATCTACACCTTTCCTTTTTAGAATTTCACATTCAGTTTATCATATTATCGTCACTGTCACCTAGAAGCACCTATTGTTTGATCCAGTTTCATTGCTCATCACCGGCTAAAAAGAAAAGTATTTAGGTTGGTTCTACAATGTAACACTTCAGGAAATTGCTTCAAATATTAAATAATTTTCCTGACTACTTTTGTCAGTTTGATTTACCCATATGGCTACGGTCACCTACAACTATTGCAGTATCATTCTTACACACCCTATTTGTTTCAATTCTACAGTGTTACTACCAGTTCAGTGGTCTATAAAGTACTTCCATGATTCAAATCACAGCTTCAATCACCTTGCAATTATTTATCTGTAATAGTTAACAGGTCAAATTTACTTATTTCTGCTTGTGCTAATAATTTATAATATTTTGTTACAAACTCATTCAGATACACAGTCTTAACTCTACTTCCTTGGAATCTCTCACTTTATCTGCTGGTGCACCCTTACATTTACTCTGTCTCTTCCTGTCACACTCTGGTCATCATTATCATTGTTAAATTACTACCTTGTCCATTACCTTATTGCTTTCCTTTGATTTACAGAGCTCCTCCCTCAAGATCCTCTTCCCCCCCATTCAGTATAAAGCTCTCTCTACTGCCTTACTTAAGCAACTTGCCAGAACTCTGATCCCAGCACAGTTCAGGTGAAGACCAGCCCAATGGTATGGGTCCTATTTACATCAGTACCTTCATCATTAGAAGGAGAAACCTGCTTCTCTCACACTTTTGAGCCACACATTAATCCCTCTAATCCTATGTCAATTTATTTAAGGCTCACGAGGTAACCTGCAGATTATTAGCTTTGTGGTTCTGCCTTTCAATTTAGCCTATTGCTACTCACATTCCACAAGCAAAACATCTTTCCTAGTTCTATGATGTGCATACTAACATCAACCATGACAACTAGATCTCGCCCTCTCACCATAAGTTCCTCTCTACCCCAAGCAGATGAATTGACCCAGGCAGGCAACAGAGTCTTCTGGATTAACACTCTTCTACAACCACTTGAACCCTATTGACTCCTCCCCTTTGAGTGGCTTCTTGTACAACTCTGTCATGGTCAGTCACATCATTCACATTTTAACCCAGCTCTCATTCACACAAGACGCAAGAATCTTGGATCTGTTCAAGGGCCGAGGCTCCTCCACTTGTACCTTTTCAGTCCCCTATTGCCTCAGTCATTCTCCCATCAAATTGGACACCATTATGACGATTTGCCAGTAAAAATAAAATTATAACTAGTGACAATTCTAATGCTTCAGAATTGTCGCATTGGCACTTTATTCAAACCCAACAAATAAAATCATAAAAAGGAGTCAGTAGTAAACAGCAACCTCACGTTAAGATCACCACAAACTTTTGTTAAAAACAACATTAAGAAAGAAATTTTAGTGGGAATTATTTGATGAGAGGGATTGGTTAAAATATTAATAATCTGTTTTCTGTGGGCAACTTGTTGGCTGAAATGGCACACAAAAGTAGAGGCGAAGTGTCATTTATTGTCTCAAAATTCATGCAAAACTTGTGCTTTCTATATGCACATATAATCCAAATACCTTTAGCCTTTTACATAACTTAGCACGTAGTTTCTTGTTTAGCATTCACTTCACTGACAGAAGACTTCATTATAGTCATAGAGATGTACAGCATAGAAACAGACCCTTTGGTCCAACTCATCCATGCCGACCAGATATCCGAAATTAACCTTGTCCCATTTGCCAGCACTTGACCCATATCCCTGTAAACACTTCCTATTCACATACCCATCCAGTTGCCTTTTAAATATTGTAATTGTACTGGCCTTCACCACTTCCTCTGGCAGCTCATTCCATGGATGCACCACCCTCTGTGTGAAAAAGTTGCCCCTTTAGTCCCTTGCATATCTTTCATCTCTCACCTGAAACCTATGTCCTCTAGTTCTGGATTCCCAAACCCCAGGGAAAAGACTATATCTATTTACCCTATCGATGCCCCTCATGATTTTATAAACCTCTATAAGGTCACCCCTCAGCCTCCTATGCTCCCGGGAAAAAGCCCCAGCCTATTCAACCTCTCCTTATAGTTCAAACTCTCCAAACCTGGCAACATCTTTATACATCTTTTCTGAACTCTTTCAAGTTTCACAACATCCTTACGATAGGAGGGTGACCAGAATTGATCTGTGGCCTATAAAGACAATAATATTTTAAAATTAAAAGACACCTCAAGGACAACTAGAGATGAGCAATAAATGCTGGCCCAGCCAATGATACTCAATGAATAAAAGAATGCATGCAATAAAAGGCAAAATATTTCATTACTCTTCCAGATGTTCAGCAACCACAATAGTGTTGAATGTTAAACTTTTAATTCATGACTCCACAGTTCTTCTTCTTGATACATACCATGTAAAAGTAATCAAAGAATTGATCAGTTTGATTATGAAAGTGTAGGTTAATGCCAAGTTGAGTAGCCATAAATTTCAGCTGTTGTAGTTTGCAAATCAAAAAGTAGAATGCTGCAAATGCTAGAAATCAGAAATAAAAACAGAAAATGCCTGGAAAAATAATCAGAACTCGGAGAAATTCCACAATAAGGAGTGGGCGGGGCAAGGACAAAAGGAATATCTGATATCGGTTGAAAGATAAGAGACTGAGTGACAGAAAATGGAGTCCCTTAGAGCCAAAGCAATAGAGATGGAGAAAGAAAATAAACAAAGAATAAAAAACATGATCCTAGAGCAGGTGTGTTGCTAACTGATAAAAAAGGAAACAAGTAAAAATGAAAAAAAACAGAATAGGGACAATAATTCACAAAAATCTGATGTTGCAGAACTCAATGTTGAGTCAGAAGACTAAAGTATCTAACTAAAAACTGACATGCTGTTCCTAAAGTTTACATTGCACCTCAGTGAAAGAAAGTGAGGACTGCAGATGCTGGAGACCAGTCAAAAAGCTCTTGATTTCTGATGCAGAGCTTATGCTTGAAACATTCGACTCTCCTGCTCCTTGGATGCTGCCTGACCAGCTGAGCTTTTCCAGCACCATTCGTTTGGACTCTTGAACCTCAGTGGAACAATGCAGCAGGTTGAGGACAGAGGTGTAAGCCCGACAACAAGGTAGAGGATTAAAGTAAAAGGCCAGGGGAATTTCAGGATCATGCTTAATATTAGAACAGAGGTGTTCCACAAAGTGGCCACCCAAGCTGCATTTGATTTCCCCACTGTAGAAGAGCATCTGGATACAGATGCTTCATGACCTGTTTTTCTTTTTCTCTTCAGTACCTTCTGTTACAATTTAAATCATTTATGCTCAAAAATATTGAACTCTAACCTTCGCCACATTGAACATTTATTCAATGCCTTGTTCCCTACTTTGCTCACCCTTGTAACAAGCTTTGCTCGGCGTAGTCTGAATTTTGGAAGTGGTTTTGTTCTAAAGTAATTAATAAAAAAGAGGGAATTTCAAGAATGGTAGGAGATACAGTATTTACACAAGTCACTTACACATACTCAGACTTGCAACAATGAGATTAACCAAATTCTTTTGGGTTAGTTTCAGCCCAAATCTTCCACTGAGGTTAGTTGCTCATTTCTCTTGCACCCAATCCCATACCTGAATAATTCCTTTTTCCCTTGATTATCACAAACTCAAGGTACTTGTGAAGGCATACTTTGAATGAACAGAGACACCAAATTACAACGTTTAATTTTGCATTTTATGAACATGCACCCAAATTGATAAATATACTTTTTGAATACTCTAATTTTCTATGCCTTGTCATATTTTTATTGTTCAATTTTCACATGCATTTTTAAAAAATCCATCTCAAGAGTTAATAACTGCCATGAAAATATCTCGATTTAAAACTTGCTTTGTTCTGTAGACAACCACCTAAGAACAGATTTTAGGACTCATTAAGATCAAAATGAGCCAAGTGAATATAGAGGCTTACTACTTTACAAAATGTGATTGTTGTCCTAAGCTAACACAGTAATGGCATTTAGCAAGACTCCAAAGGCCACAAGTCTTTTGGACCAAACAGGTCGCAACCGAGGTTTGTAAAAGGAAGCAGCTACCATGCACTGGCTTCCAAAAATCCTTAGATTCTGTAAAAGTCTCAGAAGATGGGAGATCTGCCAATGTAACACCCTTATACAAAAGGCAAAGAGAAAATGTACAGCCAACTAGAGATCTGTTCACTCAACATCAGTCATTAGAACAATGTTAGAGTCTATTGGAAAGGATGTAATTGCAGAACATTTAGAAATACATAATAGAATCAAGTAAAGTATGCATAGCTTCATGAAGGGAAAATCATGCTGAAAAATTTATTATAACTCTCCGAGAAAGAAACAAAAAGATAATAAAGGGGAACCAGTAGATTTTATATATTTGGATTTCCAAAAGGTGTTCAGTAACGTACAGCCCATAAGGCTACTTAATAAGCTAAGAGCGCATGTTGTTGAGGGTAGTATATTCGCATGGATAAAGAATTGACTAATAAATAGAGGTAGAGAATTAGGATGGGGGGGGGGGTGGAATTTTCAAAGGATTGCAATCTTTAACTGATCAGGGGCCATAATTTCTTCCAACATTTATACATTGTTAACTACAAGCTATTTCCAAATTTGTGGATGACACAAAAATAGTTGGGAAGCCAACTATAACAGTGAAACAAAAAGTCTATGGAAGGGTAGAGACAGATTGATTAAGTGGGCAACCTTTGGCAAATTGAATATAATGTGGGAAAATACGAGGTTTATGCACTTCGGCAGGAAAAGGAGCTGGATATTATTTAAATTGAGAAAGATAGAAAAGCTGTAGCACAAAGGGATTTATGGGCCCTCATGTATAAATCACAAAATGCCAGCATACATGAGCAGGTAATAAGGAAGACAACTGGAAATTTGGCCTTTATTTAACAGAGAATGCAGTATTAAAATAAGGAAGTCTTGCTAAAATAGTACAAGGCTCCAATTAGACCTGACCTAAAATAGAGTGAAGACTTTTGGTCCTTTTCTTGTGAGAAGAGGTTGAATAGGTTGGGCTTATATTCATTGTATTCATTAGAGTTTAGAAGAATTAGAGGTGATCTTATTGAAACCTATCAGACTATTAACGGGCTTGACAGGTTGGTACAGATACTCTCCCTGTGGAACAGTCCAGAACCGAAGGGCATAATCTCAGAGCCAGGGATCAACCATTTAGAACAGAGATGAGGAGGAATTTCTTTCAGACAGTAATGCAATCATGGAATTCTTTACCAGAGGAGGACTGAGAAAGCTATGCCATTAAATATATTCAAGGTTGAGATAGGTGGATTTTTAATCAGCAAGTTAAACAGTGGTTATGGGAAAAGCCAGAAAAGTGAAATTCAGCATTATCAGATCAGCCATGACTTCATTGAGAGGCAGAACAAACTTGACTGGCTGAAAAGCCTATGTGCTATTACTCCTTATGGTCTTAGGATCCAGGTACCACAGAACTATATGCCAGCATGAGTCAGCTCTTTCAAAGAAGCAAAGAAATACAAACCAGCTTATAAAATAATCAATTACATGAAATGCCTTAGAACACAGCAAAATTACTTATTCAATAATAGTTCAGAGCATCATTCCATTGAAGTAACTTCGAAAAAATAAGTACACTCAGTATTAAAACAGGGTTCGTAATATTGTAATTATTCTGTTATGACTTCCACTGACCACAAGATTTATCAGTAATTTTCAGAACAATTCATTTTAATATTTTCTACATTCTCCTTTATCAATGTTATGATATTAGAATTCTATCAATTGACGTGATGCGGTAAGAGAACACTTAAATCATAGAATCCCTACAGTGAGAGAGCAGGCTACTTGGCCTGAGTCCACAATGACCCTCCAAAGAGCATCCCACCCAGACTCACCCAGACTCACCCCCCCACCACCCCCTACTACCCTATCCCTGTAACCCTGCATTTCCCAGGGCTGATCCATCTAACCTGCACATCCCTGGTTACAATGGGCAATTTAGCCTGGCCCCAATCCGCCCAATCTATACATCTTTGGACTAAAGGGTGCATTTGAAGTATGAGAATTCCTAATTTTACTAACCAGATATTAGAAACTATACTTTTAAATTGTTTCATCTTTAAAATGCAATACCACATAAATGAATAAACTGAAATGATTCAAAACAAAAATCAATTTAATTGGTGTGTATTAAAATTTCCAAAGCACAATTGACATTTAAATTCCATATATTATTAAGAATTTTACTTGCTATACTGATAGCGACAATAGCTGTGGTTTATCCTACATAAAAATTATAACATAATGTTCTATTGCTATGCACTTTAAGGTTACTACCTTCTGTGGCTAGTTCCACAACACAGTAAATGCTACACTAGTCATTTCACTAGCCTGTGAACTCCAGCAGCGAAGTGACAGTGCTTGCCACTGGCACTGAAGAACAAGAGATCTAGATAACTCTGCAGCAAGGACTCTACCTCCCTTAGTGGGTAACTGAATGCAAATATTGTTAATGGAGATTCACAGCACTGAACTACAGCTAAGTTATCAAGCTGCCTAACCAGGCAATCACATTAAACAGTTCTTACAGACAAAAATCAGGAAATACAGCAGCCAATGACAGACCACAACTTCAGTGCTTCCACATTAATCTGCACTTGCACAAAATCCTAAGAATGTTCAATGACAGCAAACACAAATAGTACAAAGTAGATAATTTTGCTTCAGGACAAAGATGTGGTCAGATTTATTGAAACAGTGTAAGAGACACTAGTCTGCCCTATAACATCATGTGCAAAACTATGAATAAACATTTGGCACAAGATGTCTCTTTCAGAAGCAAAAGCTCAAAATGTTCATGAGTACATGCAACTATCTTTAAGCAACTATGCATGAAATTCCAGATGACCAAAAATGCTGGAACAAAAGAGGATTCCAGACAAAATAAGGACAGTTTTAAAACTGGAGCTTAAGAACATAGCTGAAAAATGTGTTGCTGGAAAAGCGTAGCAGGTCAGGCAGCATCCAAGGAGCAGGAGAATCAACGTTTCGGGCACAAGTCCTTCTTCAGGAATGAGAAAGGTGTGCCAAGCAGGCTAAGATAAAAGGTAGGGAGGAAGGACTTGGGGGAGGGGCGTTGGGAATGCGATAGGTGGAAGGAGGTGAGGGTGATAGGCCGGAGAGGGGGTGGGGGCAGAGAGGTCGGGAAGAAGATTGCAGGACAAGAAGGCAGTGCTGAATCCGAGGGTTGGGACGGAGATAAGGTGGGGGGAGGGGAAATGAGGAAGCTGGAGAAATCTGCATTCATCCCTTATGGTTGGAGGATTCCTAGGCGGAAGATGAGGCGCTCTTCTTCCAGGCGTCGTGTTGCCATGGTCTGGCAATGGAGGCGGCCAAGGACCTGCATGTCCTTGGAGGAGTGAGAGGGGGAGTTAAAGTGTTTAGCCACGGGCTGGTTGGGTTGGTTGGTGCGGGTGTCCCAGAGGTGTTCTCTGAAACGTTTCGCAAGTAGGCGGCCTGTCTCTCCAATGTAGAGGAGGTCACATCCAGTGCAGCGGATGCAGTAAATGATGTGTGTGGAGGTGCAGGTGAATTTGTGACGGATATGGAAGGATCCCTTGGGGCCTTGGAGGGAAGTGAGGGGGGAGGTGTGGGCGCAACGTTTGCATTTCTTGCGTTTGCAGGGGAAGGTGCCAGGAGTGGAGGTTGGGTTGGGTTGGTGGGGGGTGTGGCCCTGACGAGGGAGTCGCAGAAGGAGTGGTCTTTCCGAAACACTGATAGGGGAGGGGAGGGAAATATATCTTTGGTGGTGGCGGCTGTTTGGAGGTGGCGGAAATGACGAAGGATGATACTATGTATCTGGAGGTTGGTGGGGTGGTAGGTGAGCACCAGTGGGGCTCTCTCCTGGTGGCGATTGGAGGGGCGGGGATCAATGGCAGAGGAGTGGGAAGTGGAGGAAATGCAGTAGGAATCCTCCAACCATAAGGGATGAATGCAGATTTCTCCAGCTTCCTCATTTCCCCTCCCCCACCTTATCTCAGTCCCAACCCTCGGACTCAGCACCGCCTTCTTGACCTGCAATCTTCTTCCCAACCTCTCTGCGCCCCCCGGCCTATCACCCTCACCTTAACCTCCTTCCACCTATCGCATTCCCAACGCCCCTCCCCCAAGTCCCTCCTCTCTACCTTTTATCTTAGCCTGCTTGGCACACCTTCCTCATTCCTGAAGAAGGACTTATGCCCAAAATGTCGATTCTCCTGCTCCTTGGATGCTGCCTGACCTGCTGCACTTTTCCAGCAATACATTTTTCAGCTCTGATCTCCACCATCTGCAGTCCTCACTTTCTCCTAGCTTAAGAGCATAACCAGGAGTACTTTTTTCCCCATATAAAAGGTAACGGAAGTCTGGATTTCTCTCCATCCAAAGGCTGTTTATGAAAAGTAATCAGAACTTTTAAGACTGAGAAATTAAGTCTGTTCAGGATATGGAGCAATGGCAGGAAAATGGAATTAAGGTACAGACAAGGTAACATATACTTGAATGGTGGAACAGGGCTGAAAGCCTGAATGCTCTATTCCTTCTCCGAACCAACATTGCCTTGCGTGTGTCTGGTCAATGATATCAATAAATGTAAATATAAGAAATTTGTGCATCACTGAGCAGGTTATTGCGAGGCAAGAATTGCTTGATAACACTGTTGATGACACCTTAGAGCAGACGGATGAGGCAGTAATTAGCTGGGGTGTATTTGTCTTGCTTTTTGTGGACATGACATACTTGAGCAATTTTCCACATTGTCGGGTAGATGCCAATGTTGTAACTGTAAGGAAACAGCTTGGTTACAAATGTAGCAAGCTTGGAGCACATAGTACTCCAGTCTTCAGTATTATTGCCAGAATGTGGTCAAGGGCCATAGCCTTTTCAGTATCCAGTGCCTCCAACTGTTTCTTGATACTCCTGGAGTGAACTGAACTGGCTGAAGATGGACTTCTGTGATCATGGGGACCTCTGCAGGATTCTGAGATAGATCATCCACTTGAAACTTCTGGATAAAGGTTGGTACAAATGCTTCAGCCTTATCTTTTGCACTGATGTGTTGGGCTCACAATCATTGAGGTTGGGAAAAATTTGTTGAGCCTCCTCCTCCAGTGAGCTATTTGGTTGTCCAGCACCACTCTCAGATAGGTGTGGCAGGACTGCAGAGTTTAGGTCTCGCTCGTTGATTCTGGAACTGCTTTGCCCTGCCTATCATTTGCTGCTTATGCTGTTTGACATGCAAATTTGGTAGCTTTATCAGGTTCATACCACATTTTAAGGAATGCTTGTGACAGATCTGGCACACCCTCCTGTATTTTTCATTAATCCAGGATTCATCCATTGGACGATGATAATGGGAGGGTAGGGGTTTTGCCAGGCCTGAGGTTGCAAGTTGTGTCAGAGTACAATTCTATTATGGATCATAGTGCCTTACAAATGTCAAGTCTTGAATTGCTTCATGTGTTGGAAGATGATCTCATTTAGAACACTCTGTGTCACACAACACAATAAAGTATCCTCAATGGGAAGACAGGACTGCGGTTCCACAAGGATTGTTCATGTGGTCATGTCTATCAACTGTTAGCATGAGTTGTAAGTGCAGTTGGCAAGTTATGGAGGATGGAGTCAACTATAATGTTCTCCATTGCTGGTTCAGACCCTGCCATAGCAGCTCTATCCTTTGTGATTCATCGAGCTCGGTCAGTAGTGGTGCTGTCAAGCTAATATTGAAGGTCATCCTGTCCTTTTTTCACCCTCAATGCTTCCTCCAAGTGGTGTCCAACATGGAGGAGAACTGACTCATCATGGGGGGGGGGGGGGGGGGTGCTGAGGCTGCAGTATGTGATATTCACCAGGTGATTTCCTTGGCCACTGTTGACCGGATGCTGTGACACTTCAATGCTGTCATCAATGCTGAAGACACATAAGACCTTAAGATGAAGGAGGAGAACTAGGCTATACAGCCCACCAAGTCTGTTCCACCATTCAAAGAAGCCATGACTGATCTGATAACCTTCAACTCTACTTTTCTGTCTTTTCCACAAAACCTTCAATTTCTTTACTGATAAAAAAAACTGTACATCTCAGCTTTGAATACATTTAATAACCCAGCCTCTATGATAAAGAATTCCACAGAATCACCTCCCTCAAAAGAAACTCCTCCTCATCTTTGCCTTACATGGGCAACCCTTGACCCTGAGATAATTCTCTGTGGCCCTAGACTTGTCCACGAAGGGAATTACCTTTCCACATCTACCCTGTTAAGTCCTTTAAGAATCTTGTATGTTTCAATGAGGTCATCTTTTATTTTTCTAAACTCCAACAAGTAGAGGCCCAGCCTACTCGACGTCTCTTCATAAGAATCTCTCTTCTTGGCCAGGATCAACCTACTGAGCCTTCTATGTACTGGCATTAGGGTAATCATTTCTTAGATATGGGGACATAAACTATTCACAGTATTCTAGGTGTGGTCTGTCTCCTCTTTTTTTAATTTCAAAGGGAATTTTGTCTTTCCTATTACAAACTGATCTTGAAGCCAACTCCCACTTGACTGGATCCTACTAATCCATCATCTCTCCTTCATTATCTTGCTACTCGTTGTGTGTAAATTCATAACTATTTTCAGAAATGTGCATTACATCAAGATGTGATAGCCACAACAGCCAAATCACAAACAATGAAAACTAGAAGTAAATTGTTCCCAAATACGAAACTGGAATTGACAAAGGTAGCAAAAGGTAGACAGAACTTTTGAAAACAATTATGCTGATGCACAGCTTTACTAGAAGTGAAGCATTTTAAGCACCATGTAAAAATCTACTGATTAATCAAATCTATACAATGGTCAAGGGCAGGATGAGTTTACAACTCAGCTATTCTGTTGCAGCAAAGTGCACAAACAAGACTAGGATTTGTTCATACTCCTCACTCCCTCATAGAATGTACCTAAAAAGTACATATTCACCAAGTTACTTTATTAGTCGTCTACCTGAATGTAATTCAGTTTATATGTGGAAAGTTATCAGCAAATCCAAGTATTTGCTGTTGCTTTGTGGGCATCATGAGCTCAATTATAATCAATAACCACTCAATAGTGAAAAAGGCAGACAATAAGACATGCAAATAAGCATTATGTAAGATCTACACTAGCCCAGGCTACAGAGCTATAATCGTGCAGGGTATTAAAAACAAAAATCACAGAATATAATGTTCATTTGTCAGTTTTGAGTGATATTATTGTTGAAATGATTCCAAAGCTATTTAACTTTGCACAACAAAATCAAACCACTGACTGCAACAGGAAAAAAATTAATAATGCAATTTAAGAAGCAATAATTTCAAATTATTCATTTTCCATCTAGCAGTTTGATATCTCCTCACTATGCCACTAGTTCCTAGAAAGGTCAGAAAGCTCAGCAATGATATATTATAGTTCAAGTCCCAATCCAAGGATAAGGGTGAAAATTAAAACCATTTTTGCACCTTTTGCATATATTAGAAAGTTGAAAACATTTCAGTGGATTGAAATTCAATTTTAAATTGTTTAGTTTTACAGCACAACAGGATAACTTGGTTCATCCAACTCACACTGGCTTCCCAAGTGCTAACCATTTGCTTAAAACAATTTAAAGTTTTCCTGAAAGCAACATAACTTTTCTTCAAATATTTTTCATTTTCCCTTTCAAGAGGTATATTAGATTCTGTTCCCACCACTGTTTCTAGTTAAGCATTCTGTAATGACTTTCTGAATTGAAAACAATCCCATCTTGATTTTGATAAAAGTAGTAACGAGATGCTGCGGAGTTAACAGAGGAAACAGATTCTGTTTATTTCAAAAGAAAACCTTAATAATTGTGAACTCTTAAAGGTCGCAATAAGTTAATGAAAAGAATCACTCACTTCCTAACGAGAACCCCATTTCCCGGATCCTGTCATTAAAGAATCCCTCCTACACGCTCAATAAAGCCCAAACGCCAGGGATTACAATTTTAGCAATGTGATAACTGTTCTACCCTAAAGCTCCACACGACAAGCAGTTAATGCTCAAACCTTAACATCTGCAAACTGTTTTGCCAAACTGACTCACTATCTGGACGGCACAGAGATCAGCATAACCAGTAAATTTTGCAAGCTTTGATTTTTTAAAAAAAAAAGCAGTTGCACGCTGATTAAGAAAAATCGACAAAGTAAACATTCAAAGTAGCATCTCAGTTAACAACTGAGATGTTTGAAAGAGCAAAATCCTCAAATCAGGAAAGTCTGAAGTGTCATCAAGACATGCCTAGAGAGAGAGAGAGAGAGAGAAAACGGATTGGCCACATACTGGAGAACTGATTACACCTCTACAAAATAACAACAAACAAACACATTTCGAGGTAATTTGAAGTCAATTAAAAATATTGGTCAATCCAACAGCTGCCCCCTTGCCCCGGAGTGCACATATCTCTGGATGATTTCAGGAGTGTTACTTGAGCAGCACCCACTGCTGGCAGGTGTCAAACTGAGCAGGGGGTGGGGTGGGCAGTCCCACGGCGCACAGCAAGATCCCACGGGCACCTGCCCGGCTCCACATGCTGGCCATCACACCGCCGACCCCACACCTTTACCTGCCCACGAAGCTCTCCAGGACCGAGCTCTTGCCGGCGCTCTGGCCGCCCACCACCGCGATCTGGGGCAGGTCCAGGTTGCAGCTCTGGCCGATGGCGGAGAAGGCGTCCTGAAGGCGGTTCACCAGCGGGATCAGCTCCTCCATGCCGCGGTTCCCCATGGCGGACGGGGGGGGGGGGGGGGGCGTTCCAAGGCCGCCTGACACCGGCAGCAGAGAGGGTGCCCTGTCCCTTATCCCACTCCGTTCCCGCTCCCAATCCTCTTCCTCCCTGCTCCCAGTTTGTTTTCCCTCCGCTCTCGGGGCGACACCTAACGGTCCGAGTCCGCGCAGCCGCACTGCGTCCCATCGCTCAACAGGCAGCAGCAGCAGCAGCCGCCGCGCGGGGGTGGGAGGGAGAGGGCAAGTCGGGAGCTGGGCACAGAGTCCCGAGTGCAGAGCACGGAGCTGGGCACGAGCCTGAGCTGGGCACAGAGCCTAAGCTGGGCACGAGCCTGAGTTGGGCACGAGCCTGAGAGCTGGGCACGAGCCTGAGAGCTGGGCACAGAGCCCCGAGTGCAGAGCACTGAGTTGGGCACGTGCATGAGAGCTGGGCACAGAGTCCCGAGTGCAGAGCACGGAGCTGGGCACGAGCCTGAGAGCTGGGCGCGAGCCTGAGAGTTGGGCACAGAGCCCCGAGTGCAGAGCACGGAGCTGGGCGCGAGCCTGAGAGTTGGGCACAGAGCCCCGAGTGCAAAGCACGGAGCTGGGCACGAGCCTGAGAGCTGGGCGCGAGCCTGAGAGTTGGGCACAGAAACCCGAGTGCAAAGCACGGAGCTGGGCACGAGCCTGAGAGCTGGGCGCGAGCCTGAGAGTTGGGCACAGAGCCCCGAGTGCAGAGCACTGAGAGCTGGGCACGTGCATGAGAGCTGGGCATAGAGTCCCGAGTGCAGAGCACGGGAGCTGGGCGCGAGCCTGAGAGCTGGGCACGAGCCCCGAGTGCAGAGCACTGAGCTGGGCACGAGCCTGAGAGCTGGGCACAGAGCCCCGAGTGCAGAGCACGGAGCTGGGCACGAGCCTGAGAGCTGGGCGCGAGCCTGAGAGTTGGGCACAGAGCCCCGAGTGCAGAGCACGGAGCTGGGCGCGAGCCTGAGAGTTGGGCACAGAGCCCCGAGTGCAAAGCACGGAGCTGGGCACGAGCCTGAGAGCTGGGCGCGAGCCTGAGAGTTGGGCACAGAGCCCCGAGTGCAGAGCACTGAGAGCTGGGCACGTGCATGAGAGCTGGGCATAGAGTCCCGAGTGCAGAGCACGGGAGCTGGGCGCGAGCCTGAGAGCTGGGCACGAGCCCCGAGTGCAGAGCACTGAGCTGGGCACGAGCCTGAGAGCTGGGCACAGAGCCCCGAGTGCAGAGCACGGAGCTGGGCACGAGCCTGAGAGCTGGGCGCGAGCCTGAGAGTTGGGCACAGAGCCCCGAATGCAGAGCACTGAGCTGGGCACGAGCCTGAGCTGGGCACGAGCCTGAGTTGGGCACAGAGCCCCGAGTGCATAGCACTGAGTTGGGCACGAGCCTGAGAGTTGGGCACAGAGCCCCGAGTGCAGAGCACGGAGCTGGGCACGAGCCTGAGAGCTGGGCGCGAGCCTGAGAGTTGGGCACAGAGCCCCGAATGCAGAGCACTGAGTTGGGCACGAGCCTGAGAGTTGGGCACAGAGCCCGGAGCTGGACACGAGCCTGAGAGCTGGGCACGAGCCTGAGTTGGGCACAGAGCCCCGAGTGCAGAGCACGGAGCTGGGCACGTGCCTGAGAGCTGGGCACAGAGCCCCGAGTGCAGAGCACGGAGCTGGGCACGAGCCTGAGAGCTGGGCACAGAGCCCCGAGTGCAGAGCACGGAGCTGGGCACGTGCCTGAGAGCTGGGCACAGAGTCCCGAGTGCAGAGCACGGAGCTGGGCACGAGCCTGAGAGCTGGGCACGAGCCTGAGAGCTGGGCACAGAGTCCCGAGTGCAGAGCACGGAGCTGGGCACGAGCCTGAGAGCTGGGCACAGAACTCGTGTGTAGCGTCTGGGAGCGGGGCACACAGAGCGCGAATGCACAGCCCAGGAGCAGGGCACACAGGCCGGGAGCAGGGCACAAAAGCAGGGCGGCGATTGCACGCACTGAGATCTCCAAGAGTATCTGTGCACATGCAAAACACAGATAGTTTGCCCAATCTAATTTATTCCTCACACTGTGGTCGCAAAGTACTTTTCACAATCCAAATTATTCTACGCACTGAAACCCATGTTATTGACATCTATGAACAATACTATTTTGAACGATGGATAACCACAATACCCAACAACTGACCATTTTTAAAAAATAAAGCTGCAATAATTGTGTTTCCATCTATCGTGGAAGTCAACAATTTCGTGGGTTCTCAACATTTCGTTTGCATAATGCGTCAGTCAAGGTCATATTTGAATTATCCTTCACTTAATCCTCAATAAAGTTCCAGCATTTAAATGAGAGAGGCCAATCCATTACTGCTGGGATGGCCAAACCTGTTCCAAAGTAAATACGATCTCTTACCAACTTCATAAGACTGATTTTAAATTTTAAAAAGTCTAATTATAGACCAAGAAATTATAGACCAGTTAGTCTGACCTCCGTGATGGGAAAGATGCTGGAGTCAATTATAAGGGATGAAATTACGACACATCTGGATAGCAGTAACAGGATAGGTCAGAGTCAGCATGGATTTATGAAGGGGAAATCATGCTTGACTAATCTTCTGGAATTTTTTGAGGATGTAACTCTGAATATGGACAAGGGAGATCTAGTGGACGTAGTGTACCTGGACTTTCAGAAGGCCTTTGATAAAGTCCCACATAGGGGATTAGTGAGCAAAATTAGGGCACATGGTATTGGGGGCAAAGTACTGACTTGGATTGAAAATTGGTTGGCTGACAGGAAACAAAGACTAGTGATAAACGGCTCCCTTTCGGAATGGCAGGCGGTGACCAGTGGGGTACTGCAGGGATCAGTGCTGGGATCGCAGCTTTTTACAATATGTATATTAATGATATAGAAAATGGTATTAATAGTAACATTAGCAAATTTGCTGACGATACAAAGCTGGGTGAAATGTGAGGAGGATGTTAGGAGATTACAGGGTGACCTGGACAGGTTAGGTGAGTGGATAGATGCATGACAGATGCAGTTTAATGTGGATAAATGTATGGTTATCCACTTTGGTGGCAAGAACAGGAAGGCAGATTACTACCTCAATGGAATCAATTTAGGTAAAGGGGCAGTACAAAGAGATTTGGATGTTCTTGTACACCAGTCAATGAAGGCAAGCATGCAGGTACAGCAGGTAGTGAAGAAAGCTAATAGCATGCTGGCCTTCATAACAAGAGGGATTGAGTGTAGAAGCAAAGAGGTTCTTCTACAGCTGTACAGGGTCCTGGTGAGACTGCACCTGGAATATTGTGTGCAGTTCTGGTTTCCAAATTTGAGGAAAGACATTCTGGCTATTGAGGGAGTACAACGTAGGTTCACGAGGTCAATTCCTGGAATGGCAGGACTATCTTATGTTGAAAGATTGGAGTGACTGAGCTTGTATACCCTTGAGTTTAGAAGACTGAGAGGGGATCTGATTGAGACGTATAAGATTATTAAAGGATTGGACACTTATTGGAGCCAGGAAACATGTTTCCGCTGATGGGTGAGTGCCGAACCAGAGGACACAGCTTAAAAATAAGGGGTAGGCCATTTAGGACAGAGATGAGGAGAAACTTGTTCACCCAGAGAGTGGTGGCTGTGTGGAATGTTCTGCCCCAGAAGGCAGTGGAGGCCCTTTCTCTGGATTCATTTAAGAGAGTTGAATAGAGCTCTCAAGGATAGTGAAATCAAGGGTTATGGAAATAAGGCAGGAACAGGATACTGATTGAGGATGGTCAGCCATGATTGTAATGAATGGTGTTGCAGGCTTGAAGGGCAGAATGGCCTACTCCTGCACCTATTGTCTGCCTTCACCTCAATTGTAGTCTCAGCAGACGTTTCCCTCCCATTTTTTGTACATCTAGTGTGCGAAAATTTACATATAAAGAAAGGTAATCTTATTACAAGTGGTTAGGTTTTCACTTTTGTTTCATCTTGTCTCATTTGTAAGAAGTTCCATCTTATATAGTAATCCAGTCGCAGTCGGGTGTTTCACGTGTATGGTTACGTAATTTCATGTCATGATTACATTAAATGCATTGCTGGCTGCGATGTTAACTTCATAGACACTGGTGAGTTTCAGCTTTGACATTTACCATGCTTTCTATGAATGACAATAATATCCAATGCGTATTTTTAAACAAAGAATACTAAGAAAGTACATGTTTACAACCCCCTAAAAGGGCCTCCAATGTGGATGTGTCCAAATTGCAGTACTGAAAGTTATTGATATTCTCCCTAGCACAGGACAGAATGAATACAGCTTCGCCAATCATTAGTGGTAATATCACTTGAGAAATTACTTAGTACCCCAGACTAATGCCAATAGCAAGTGATACATTTCCAATTCAGTTAGTCAATCCAGAATTGAAAGTTAGCATCTGGAGTGGTGACAACCATTATATCAAAGACTCATCTGGTGAGAGGGGTTCTTGTGGCACAGTGGTAGTGTCGCTGCCCCTCAGCCAGGAGGCCTGCGTTCAAACCCCACTTCCTCCAGACGTGTGTCACAACACATCTGAACAAGTGAATTAAAAATATCTATAAGAGGACTAGTACACCTTCAGTTTATGGGTTCTCAGGAACACATCCGCCACACACCCCTCCAAGAGAAATGTCCTTCCCATTTCAGGGGACTGACGATTTCTTAATGACATTTGCAGCATTTGGCTCTTATTTAAAGCAAAAACAGATCCATCTGATTCACTAATGCCCTTCAGGGAAGGAAATCTACCACACTTACCTGGTTTGATCGAGTGTGGTCAAGTCTTGAAATGTTTAATCAAGCCATTTGGTTCAAGGGACAATTAGTGATGGGCAACTTCCCATGAAAGACAAAATAAATCCATTTCTCTTAAATAAAAAAAATCATCCGTAGGCTTGTAAACCCAAAATTAATGGGGTGGGCAATTCCCATGTGTGTTTTCACATAAGAATCAGGAACTTTGCCAGAGGTATTTCTGGCCTGGATGTGACCTACTGCACTGACCCTGAAGAGCCTTCACTTCTGACATGCACTAGCTAGCTCGTATTTCTTGGAAACATTCCTGTAGTTTGCACCAGAGCTGGCCTCCATTCACGCAAGTTGAATTTTGCATTCCCCACTCTGCTGCATCTGGATGCTGTGACAGAAGTGAATCCAGTTGCATTTCAAATGACATTTTTTAAAATTGTCTCAATTATGATCTTGTTTTGGAGAATTGGAAGGGTAAGCAGTTTTCAAATCAAACATGAAGCATTTTGAGACACATTATGTAAAACTAGTCATGAGATATTTAGCTGGCTAGGGCTAGAAGAGGCAGTTAGGAGAAATGAAGGTTACCGGGGCCATTGGAGGTGGGTGAGAACGGGTTGGCGTTTATGTTCATGTAGAGCAGGTGGGTGAATACGTGCAAGGGGGTTGTTAGAGAATCTAATGTTCAACAACAGAACTGGATCTGTTAACTATCACACCTTGGGACTTAGAAGCACACTGGCTTTCGGAGTGACGCTCCTTCATCAGGTGATTGCGTCAATCACCTGATGAAGGAGCGTTACTTCGAAAGCTAGTGTGCTTCCAATTAAACCTGTTGGACTATAACCTGGAGTTGTGTGAGTTTTAACTGTGTACACCCCAGTCCAACAACTCCAAATCATGACCTTGGGACTTGGCAGCATGCATCCTCCGGAATAAAGTCCCACCAACCCTTCTTCCTTGCACCCAACTGGAGAGTAAAAACCAGGATGTCTCAGACAGAGACATTTAGGGAAGACCACCAAAAACAACTGCTGTTATGCCAAGCAGACAAAAAGGATTTTTTTTTGCTTTAACCACTAAGCAGAATGCTTTTTGGAGGAGGGGAGAGGGGTGGCAGGGTATAGACATTTCCCTTTGAGGTTTTGTGCATGCGTGCATGCAAACACAGTATTTGACAAGATGAGGTTTGTGCATATTTAAGGCCCATTCTCACCAGAGAGTGCATACTCCTGGAAGTCAACACAATCATGCTCAAAACTGAGTAATTAAGAATTTTTTTTAAAAAAAGGGCTGCTGGAAGAGATGGTGTAGAAGTTGTGAGAAACCTGGGACTTCACATAGGAAGCTATCTTTCTACTGCAAGCAGTGATCCATTTGAATGGAGCATGGAATTTCTGTTGTGTTAAGAAGTCAATGAGGAGTAACGGAGTACATTGACTAAACATTAGTTAGTAGGCAACCAATGTTGAATTTAGTTTGTTTGCTGTTTGAAATACTCTGATGCACTTGTCATGAAGAAATTCACATCACTTTTAAAAACCATTACTCTCTACAGGGATTATTGCACGAGGCCTAAACAATTAATTAGATTTCAAGGAGCAGGCCAATCCCAATTACTATTTTCTTCCCTTAGTAAAAGGGAAATGGAAAACTTTGCAAAGAGGGATTGAAGCTAAGTTTGTATAAGATGTGATCTACAACAACCATCAATGTCTTTCATTTTAGTGATGTAGTGATTTGTCCCCAGCATTGATTAATCAACAGTTTAGTGAGACAATCGGTCTTTCATACAGTTGGCAAAATGAAAGATTATTATATTCAACTAACTTAACAAAAGGAATGCACCAGTAAGGTATATTATTGTGGAAATAAGATCTTATACAGGCATATTAGCACTGCTGCCTCACAACAGCAGGGTCCCAAGATTTGATTCCAGCCTCAAGCGACTGTCTGTGTGGAGTTTGCACATTCTCCCCGTGTCTGCGTGGGTTTCCTTTGGGTGTTCCAGCTTCCTCCCACAGTCCAAAGATGTGCAGGTCAGGTGAAATGGCCATGCTAAATTGCCCATTGTGTTAGGTGCATTAGGCAGAGGGAAAATGGGTCTGGGTGGGTTACTCTTCAGAGGGTCAGTGTGGACTGGTTGGGCCAAAGGGCCTGTTTCCACACTGTAGGGAATCTCATCTCATCTCATCTCATCTAAAAATATCACCCACAGCCAATTCCACACATTCCCGTGTATCTCAAAGATTCATTCAACATTTAGTCAACCTATTATATCACAGAAAAGATTTCATTATATGAACAAAAACTCAATTTTAAACAATCCTCTCATTAGCATTAGAATGCTTACATGAATGCTTATAAACTGTTACACGAGAAGGAAATAATAGACTTCTGCATAAATTGCATAATTTTCACAGTGACAAGTACAGGGAACAAAAACTAAAAATCAGTTCCTCCTAAAACAAACATTGGCACTTCTGGTGCAACTGGATAAATTTAAACATGTCCTATTTCAAAGGAGAATAAATTTAACTGAAAATCCTTGAGACTATTGAAATGAACTTACAATACTGAATTAAGACAAAAGCAAATTACATATTTAACAAGCTTTGTGAATTGTACAATGGATTGAGAAAATAACTACTGAACCTATTACCACACTGATGTGGTGTATCAGGGACACATTAATTTGTTACATAATACAATGACAGTAAATAAAAAGGTTGAAAAAAAGTTGATAAATTAGGCAATTGAGCTAATTTCATTTCGTATTTTAAACATACAAAAATATTTATAGACCATTCTTAAAATATGATTTATTTTGTGATAACCACTTGGAGTCAATTCTACTGCACTGTCAAGAGAACAGAGATCAGATCACTTTGGGCCAATGAGGCAAGAAGGGGCAGACGGGATTTACTTTAGATAAATGTGAGGTGCTGCATTTTGGAAAAGGGAAATCAGGACAGGACTTAGATGGTAAAGTCCTGGGGCATGTTGATGAACAATGAGACCTTGGGAGTGCAGGTTCATAGTTCCTTGAAATGGAGTCACAGGTAGACAGGATAGTGAAGGCGGCTTTGTTAAGCTTGCCTTTACTGGTCAGCGTACTGAGTATAGGAGTTGGGAGGTCATGTTGTGACTCTACAGGACATTGGTTAGGCCAATTTTGGAATACTGCATGCAATCCTGGTCTCCCTGCTACAGGAAGGATGTTGTGAAACTTAAAAGGGTTCAGAAAATAGTTACATGGATGTCGCCAGGATTGGAGGGTTTGAGTTATAGGGATAGGCTAGGGCTATTTTCCCAGGAGTGTCAGAGGCCGAGGGGTAACCTTACCGAGGTTTATAAAATCATGAGAGGCATGAAAAAATTTGAATAAACCAGGTCTTTTCCCTGGGTTGGGGGGGGAATCCAAAACTAGAGGGCATAGGTTGGAGGTGAGAGGTGAAAGATTTAAAAAAGGGACCTAAGGGGCAACTTTTTCATGCAGAGGGTGGTGCATGTCTGAAACAATAATGATATTTAAAAGGCATGTGGATGGGTATATGAATAGGAAGGGTTTAGAGGGTATGGACCACGTGCTGGCACATGGGACCACATTAATTTAGGATATCTATTCAGCAAGAGGGAGGGTCTGTTTCCGTGCTGTACATCTGTATGATTCGGCATTGAATATGGACCTCATGAGCTGAAAGGCTCAGTGGGTACATGGCACCACTTGAGAAAGCCCCTGTGATAGTTAGATATGTTTTTTTAAGTAATCATTTAATATATGACATGAAAGGAATTCTGCAAGAGAACCTTCCTTCTTAATTGGATTAGAGACTTTCACATATCTTCATATATACCTGAAATAATATGATAAGGCACACCATTTTGTTTGGACCAGAACTTAATGAACATTTAAGAGATACATCCGTATTCTTATTGAATGGCAACAAGTGTCACTGCAAGTCGTAAACCGAAATATCATACACACTCGTTCAGGAATCTTCACACAATTCTAACTGTCTTCAACATTTCCTCAAGACTATATGTTGGATCCCAATGTCTGCCAGGTTTCTTCAGAGTATTTTCCAGCATCTGACCTGCCTCAAGAAGGTCTTTTGATCCAACTTTATGTTCCATGGTCAACTGGCAGTACAAAATTTCATTTACCTCACCCTCAATTTTCTGGAGGTAAACAAGGGGAAATACTCCTTTGATTGCTGCCATAACCTTCTCTTTCAGACTATGGTCCCTGCACACCAGATTCAGAATGAAGAGGCCTGCAACATTGAGAATGAAAGCATATTAAACAATAAAGATATGCATTATATGCAAATTCACTGTTCTCAAATTAGTAACAAATTGAGGTTCATATTGAAAGGAGGACACTATTTCAAGTTTGATACAGCACATACTGTCAAGGAAATAATGTAAGTAGTAAAACATAGGCTAGATGCAAAATAAAAATTTCCCTCACTTCATGTGCGTTTCTTTTAAAGATCATTTTAATCTGTCATGTTTGTGGCACATAGGAGCTCATGGATAACAATGTGATCCAAGGCAAAAATGTCTGTATTAAACATGTGGCTTAAGGAGATTTGGCACAATTTTATTCACTTGCAGATGGAGCCACAGATTCTGCTACACATCAGGAAAGAGAAAGGTTATCTGGATATTTTGAACCAAGATGCGTTGAAAGATTGCTGACTTCTTAAATGCAAGTTATCTAATGGTCATTGTACACGCTATTTACACAATTGTTTGATCAAGTAGTCAGTGGAATGTCGAGTTAGACAAGCTGGAGACAGGGGCCTGTGTATGAATGAGATTTGGCCAGCAACAAGTAGCTGATTGGTCTGTGAAATGGTGACCAGCTTTCATTAATGAACATCTTCCATCTGTCAACAGCCAAGTGATTGGCTCTCAGGTAGCTGAATAGCTTGTGGATGCTAATGTTTGGGAGAAGCCAAAGGATCTGGATGTAAGTTTGCTCTTTCCTGAGCTGGACGTTTCACTTTCAGATGTTTTGTCACCATACTAGGTATCATCATCGGTGAGTCTCCAGTGAAGCACTGCTGTTTTATCCCGCTTTCTATTTATGTGCCTTGGTTTCTTAAAGTGGGTGATATCATTTTCTGGTTCTTTTTCTCAGAGGATGGTAGATGCAGTCTGAATCAGTGTGTTTATTGATCGAGTTCGAGTTAGAATGCCATGTTTCTAAGAATTCCCGTGCATGTCTTAGTTTAGCTTGTCCTAGGATGGATGTGTTGTCCCAGTCAAAGTGGTGTCCTTCTTTGTCGGAATATAAGGATACTAGTGATAGTGGGACATGTCTTTTTGTGGCTAGTTGACGTTCATGTATCCTGGTGGCTATACAGCATATTCAAGAAAAACTGATACCCAAAAAACACAGTCCGCCAATTTCCCAACAACAAACCCAAACAAGCCGGCATAATGTGCCCAGAACTCTAGGCACATGGCCTTACATCAAAGATATCTCTGAAATGATTTCCAGACTACTAAGACTTCTTGACATCATGATAGCCCCCAACCTACCAACACACATAAACAGGAGCCAATGAATCTAAAAGACCCTATACAAACAGCAAAACAAACATGTCATTTACAAACTACCAAATAACAAACACTATATCAGACAAACAAGTAGAAAACTAGCCACCAGAATACATGAATATCAACTACCAGCAAAAAGACATGACCCACTATCACTAGTATTCTTGCACACAAGAAGGAGGATACCACTTTGACTGGGACAACACATCCATCCTAGGACAAGCTAAACAGAGACAGGCATAGGAATTCCTAGAAGCATGGCATTCTAACCAAAACTCAATCAATAAACATGTTGTTTTGGACCCTATCTACCACCCTCTAAGAACCAGAAACAATATCATCCACCCTAAGAAACCAAGACCCATAAATAGAAAAGTGGGGACAGAACGCCAGCACTTTGTGAGCGGTATGGTGGCACAGTGGTTAGCACTGCTGCCTCATAGCGCCAGAGACCCAGGTTCAATTCTCGCCTCAGGCGACTGTGTGTGGAGTTTACACATTCTCCCTGTGTCTGCGTGGGTTTCCTCCGGGTGCTCCAGTTTCCTCCCACAATCCAAAAATGTGCAGGTTAGGTGGATAGGTCATGCTAAATTGCCAGTGTTAGGTGAAGGGGTAAATGTAGGAGAATGGGTCTGGGTGGGTTACGCTTCGGCGGGTCGGTGTGGATTTGTTGGCCGAAGGGCCTGTTTCCATACAGTAAGTAATCTAATCATTTATACCCATGTTTTGTGGGTTGGATTTTGTAGTCAGAGATGACAGACCCCTCAAAGCTGCACACAAGGACAGAACAATCTCTCAACTGTTTCTGAACAGCAGTTTAAATTGGTCTCGTTTTAAGAGGGCTTTGAACAGAATAATATCAATAAACAGATAAGCAGTAATATTCAAGCATTCCTGTCGACAACACACCAGGAAGTTAAAAGCACTGATTATACTTTAAGAAAATTTTGAAGTAAACACAATAAATGACTTTGATTGGATCGAGATAGAAATGAAATGGCACAAATATATTTACAGATTTTAAAACATTTTTGAACTCTTTTCATCTTAATAGGGGTAAATGAAGGTATAGTTGCAGCATTTAAAGGACTTCTGTATAAGTACGTGAATAGCAAAGGTTTAGAGGGATATGGGCCAAATGCAGACAAGTAGGACTAGTTTTATTTGAGGAACACGATCAGCATGGACAAGTTGGACCGAAGGGTTGTGTTTCCGTGCTATAGAAGTTATTTTTGGAAAATCTCCTAAAGATCCTTACAGTATGCTCCATATTCCGTAACTGACCAAACAAAATATAGTTTCTTCCGGTCTCTTCAAATTACCCTGTGGAAAGGTAATGACTTCCTTGCCTGCAGATAATGTTATTATGGGGTACCAAAAAAGGAGAAAGAGATTGGAAGGTTGGATTTGGAACAGACCAATGAAGACTGCTGAGGAAAAATGGCTTTGAAATATAGTCATTGCTGCTCTGTAGGCAAGATCTTAAACGTAGCAATTAAATAAACAGGCAGATAAAATTTAATTCATACTGTTTAGTGTGGCAGTTGTTAGCCAGACACACTTGCTTTTCTTTGTTTAATACCAAGGATTTTGTACATTTAGCTACAGCATTTAACTGTCTCAACCTCATGGAAAAAATCCACACTTCAGTCAGTGCAAACCTTCTTCAGTTGTACGCAAGTGTCAGTCACTTCCAGAAATGGGACTTGAACACACACAATCTGCTGATTCAGAGACAATTGCGCTCCTCCGAGACAAAATTGGTTCATGCAAACACAACATTTTTGACTTGCTGTGTAAAAACCTGAGATGTTCTGAGAGGACATAGAAACATAGAAAATAGGGGCAGGAGTAGGCCATTCGGCCCATCAAGACTGCACCACCATTCCACATGATTGTGGCTGATCATGCGATCTCAGTATCCTACTCCTGCTTTCTTCCCATATCCCTTGATCTGTTTAGCTGCAAGAGCCATATCCAGCTCCCTCTTGAACACCTCTAATGAGGTGACCCCAACTGCTTCTTGTGGGAGAGAATTCTACAGGTTCATAACTCTAGGTGAAGAAATTCTTCCTCATCTCAATCCTGAATGGCCTACCTCTTGTTCTTACAGTGTGACCCCCCCTTGTTCTGGATTTACCTAACATTGGAAACATTCTTCCTGTATCCAGTTAAAAATCACACAACACCAGGTTGTAGTCCGACAGGTTTAACTGGAAGCACCAGCTTTCGGAGTGCTGCTCCTTCATCAGGTGATTGTGGAGGACACAATTGTAAGACACAGAATTTATAGCAAAAATTTACAGTGCGATGTAACTGATATTACACATTGAAAAATACTTTGATTGACTCGACAGACAATATATAATTTCAGTTACATCACATTAAATTTTTGCTATAAATTCTGTGCCTTACAGTTGTGCCCTCCACAATCACCTGATGAAGGAGCGGCGCTCCGAAAGCTAGTGCTTCCAATTAAACCTGTTGGACTATAACCTGGTGTTGTGTGATTTTTAACTTTGTACACCCCAGTCCAACACCAGCATCTCCAAATCATTCCTGTATCCAACCTGTCTAGTCCCATCAGGATTCTCATATACGTTTCTATGAGATCTCCCCTCATCATTCTTAATTGCGTCCTAATAAGCAAAGCAAGGGAAACAGCAAAAGGTTGCCCTGCTCCTTTGAAACCAAACAACAAAATCTCACACTTGTACAGGAGGTTTGTGAATAAATTGTTATAGAAAGGCTACTGGGATTAAGTTTTGGTGTGCACTGCATTACTTGTTTTCTATAATTTTGTTTAAGTACTTTAATAGGAAGTGGACATCAGTGGCAAGGCCCATTCTTTTGGTTCATTCCCTAATTGTCCTTGAATTAGTGGTTTTCTTGGCCATTTCCTGGGAACTTTAAGGGTTAATAACATTGCTATGGCTCTGGCAACACACGTAGACGAGCAAAGGATGGCAGATTTCATGCCGTAAAGGACATTATCGAACTGGATATGTTTTTACAACAATGAATGATAGTTGCGCTGGTCACCATTACTTTCATATTCCAGATTTATGAACTGATTTTAAATTCCATCAGCTGGGATGGGAACTCATGTCCACAAATCATTAGCCTGTATTATCTTCGTAGCAATTGCCACGGTTATCCCCCACACAAATGTATGTGATGTACCAGCCAGACATTGCAAACCTGTGCGGTAAAAACAATGCTGGAAACCAGATTCTGGATTAGTGGTGCTGGAAGAGCACAGCCGGTCAGGTAGCATCCGAGGAGCAGTAAAATCGACGTTTCGGGCAAAAGCCCTTCATCAGGATTCCTGATGAAGGGCTTTTGCCCGAAACGTCGATTTTACTGCTCCTTGGATGCTGCCTGAACTGCTGTGCTCTTCCAGCACCACTAATCCAGAAAATTGCAAACCTGTGCATCAATCAATAAAGTTCTTTGAAAGTATAGATCAATCACCTTGGTGTGCTAGAAGGTTTCGTACTTTCTGTAGAAATGCATCCTCTACAAATCCTAGAGGAGGACAGCTCATTCCCAGAGTGTTGTCTTTGCTATCGACATCAAACATAATAACGTCATAGGAGACCTTCCCTGTGGCAACAAAATAAAAATGTTTTGATTTCCGTCACTTTTCTTTTGTATGGATTTGTTAGCAGTGGCTACAGGATTGGGATTAATAGAAAACAGTAAGTACACAAACATGTCAGAAAAATCACGACTTCTGGCTTTAATTCAAAGTTCCCAAAGTTTAAATAGACATCATAGTAATACCAGTAATAATTACATTAAAGAGATGAAATGCCAGTGCAAATTACTGTGAATGACAAGTTCGAAAGTTGAAGCGGCAGGTTGTGTTGAAGCGGCACGGTGGCTCAGTGGTTAGCACTGCTGCCTCACAGTGCCAGAGACCCGGGTTCAATTCCCGACCTCGGGCAACTGTCTGTGTGGAGTTTGCACATTCTCCTAGTGTCTGCGTGGGTTTCCTCCGGGTGCTCCGGTTTCCTCCCACAGTCACAAAGATGTGCAGGTCAATTGGCCATGCTAAATTGCCCGTACTGTTAGGTGAAGGGGTAAATGTAGAGCTGCTCTTTGGAGGTTTGGTGTGGACGTTTTGGGCTGAAGGGCCTGTTTCCACACTAAGTAATTTAACCTTGGGTGGCACGGTGGCACAGTGGTTAGCACTGCTGCCTCACAGTGCCAGAGACCCGGGTTCAATTCTCACCTCAGGCGACTGACTGTGTGGAATTTGCACATTCTCCTTGTGTCTGCGTGGTTTTTCTCTGGGTGCTCCGGTTTCCTCCCACAGTCCAAAAAAAATGTGCAGGTTAGGTGAATTGGCCATGCTAAATTGCCTGTAGTGTTAGGCTCAGGGGTAAATGTAGGGGAATGGGTCTGGGTGGGTGCGCTTCGGCAGATCGGTGTGGACTTGTTGGGCCGAAGGGTCAGTTTTCACACTCTAAATAATCTAATCTAATCTAACACAGGCAAAATCCAACAGACTAAAACATTAACACCCCAGTCAACTGATTTAACCATTTGTGGGTTATTTCTTGAGTATATTTTTGGTCCTGAAGCACAGGAAGGGAAAACTACTACAATTACTCACATTTTCTACGAGTGAAAACAAAAGATGGTACTAAGCTAGCCATGCCCTAGCTTCACTATTGCAGTAGACAGGAGAAAATTATGGTTGGTGCAGTAGGCTGTGGATTAAATCATAGGGAGAGCAATAGGATTCGGAGGTCAGAAACCGGCTATTGTTTCCATCCCATCATGTAGAAAAATATAACAAAACATAATATGAAAGGAATAGTTTGAACAGAGGACATTTAGTTAAATCAGTAGATTCTGTACACCGTGGTAAATGAGGCAACTTCAAAGGATAGTGCAACAGCTTTGCTTGACATTGAAATGTGGGTGAAGATATTGTGTGACACACCCTGCTCCTTGTAAATATCTTTCATCTGTGTTAAAATTGACCCAAGCGTGTGAAATAGGGGAAGTAGATCATTCAGCTTCTTGAACCTGCTCTACACCATTCCTTCAGATCATCGCTCCAAATTTCACATTACCATCTATCCCAGTAACCCTTAATTCCCCACCTAACTACAATCTATTCACCTCTGTCTTAAAAATATTTAGTGACCCTGCTTGCACTGCCTCCTGGGACAGGGAGTTACCCTGTCACACAAACCTCAGGTTTAAAAAAAATTCTCCTCACCCTATCCTGAATGGGTTCCAAATAATTTTTAAACAGTGCCCTGAATTTTGGGCTGACCCAGAAGATGAAATATACATTCCATGTCCAGCTTGTTAAAACCATTCAGAACTTGTACACTCTTCCAAAAAAGCCCAGCTTCTCCAACCTTCACTCAAAGACAACCAACTCAGTCTAGGTATCAATCCAGTCAACTCCCTCTGCACTGCTTCCAAACATTTAGATCCTTCCTTAAAGGCGACCAAAATTGCACACAGCATTTGAGCTGCGATTTCACCAAAGCCCTGCAAATTGAAGCATAACAACCTTAATTTCATTCGCCATCTTGATTACATGCTGTATCTGAATACTAACTTCTGTTTTGTTCAAGTAATACTTTGCATATCAATCTGCCTGCCATGTGAACAACTTCACATTATAATTTGCCTGCTAGATGTCTGCCCACTCAATCAGCCTTTGTCCATTGGCAACCTCCTTCTGTCTTCCTCACAATATACTTTCCTATTTATCTAGTTGTCTGCAAATTTAGCTACCATCCATTTGTTCCCTTCATCTAAGTAACTGATGTAATGTGCAAAATGAGGAGACCCAGCACAGATCCCTGTAGGACTTCAAGAATCACATTCTGCCAATCAGATGAAGACCCATTTATGCATCGTATTTTCTGACAGCCAGCCAATCTTCTATCCATACTATTATCCCTACATCATGAGCTTTTATTTTCTGAATAACTTTTGATGTTGCACTCTATCAAATGCCAGTGGAAATCCCAGTACAATATACCCAAAGGCTCCAGTTTATCCGCAGCACACGTTACTCCTTCAAAGAAATCCAATAAATCAGTTGGACATGATTTCCCTTTTCAGAAAACCATGCTCACTCTTCCCAAATACATTTCTCTAAGTACACAGCTATAATTTCACTAATGATGGATCTTAACCCCTTCGCTATGGCAGATGACCAGCTAACTGGCTTGCAGTTTCTTGTTTTCTGCCTCCCTCCATTCCTGAATAAAAAGGGTTATATTAGCTTAGTTATATTCCAGTTCGATGGAACCTTCTTAGATTCTAAAGGGATTGTTTCACCCTTCTGAGTGTGTGTAGGATCAATAATCTCATTGTAAGGGGTTAAGCGAGAAGGAGAACCGTGTTCTTTCAGAGGGTAATGAATCTGTTTGGAATTTGTTTACTGCAGAGGGCTGACGTATTTTCTAATCTTTATAGGTGTCAAGGGTTTATGAGGAAAAGGCAGGAAAGTGGAGTTGAGATTTAACAGATCAGCCAGAATCACACTGAATGGTAGGGTAGACTTGAGGGGCTGAATGGCCGACTGCTGCTCCTGCACCTTACAGGTTTTCCTAAACCTGGGAAATTTGTAAAGTTAACACCAATGCACTCACTACCTCTTGAGCAAACTCTTTTAAGATCCTAGGATGAAGTCCATTTAGACCCGGAGACTGCATTATCTGCCCAGCCATTCTCCAGAACAAAAAGAACTTCAAAATAAAAGAAAAATGACATGGACTTTTAAAAAAAAATGAATGAATCACACTACAAGTGGAATAACACTGAACAGAATAAAATGGATTCCGAGCAAGTAAAAAATTATTCTGTTCCTAGGAAGCTTTCCCTAGCCAGTTTATAAGGTTGACACATGGGCCCAGAGACAATGGTAAACACTGAGGCAAATGTCCCATGATGGTTTATGTCAAGCATTGGTGAAAATTAGGAAGCGCACAAGGAATTCAATAAATGCCTTCAGCAATTGATTCAACTCTAGGATCTCAGGGTTAATAAAAGAGGAGAAATTCCTTTATTCAGAGGGCGGAGAATCTTCAGAATTCTTTGAAGGGGGCTGTGGAGGCATTCAATTCTTAAGCAGGTTCAAGACAGAAATCGATAGGTTACAGGAGACAGCTGGCATGAGGGATATGGAGACAGTACAGGAAAATGGCATTGAGAAGATCAGCCATTATCTAGAAAGGCAGGGCAGACTCAAATGGTTGAATGCCCCACTTCATGTTTTGATGGTCCTATATAAAAAAAACTTGACGTGATTTGGATTAAGGATGCCATGTCAATTTCTAGCATAATTCAAATTCTTGCTAGTCATTAAAGTATATGAGTGTGCATGTGTGCTGTTTCTAAGAATGACTACTGAACAAGTTTGGACTATTGCCCACACATTAGTATGGAAGAGAGGGGGAGTAAGATTAATTGGAAAAGTACAATGCATTGTAGTACAAATGCTGACCTGCTGGTAGGATTTCTTACCGCTGTCTGCAGTATGAATATAGTTCAGGCCATCTGCCAGAATCACCTTCATTCGATCATCTTGAGAAAACTCAAACCACGTGGTTGCCACCTCCAACATCATGGGGTCAATTTCAACAGTGTCGACAGCCGATTGGGAGAAATAGTCATGGATAAATGATGGAAGGCTGCCACCACCAAGGCCAACCAGGAGCAGAGAAAAGGGAGTGTCTAAAGGGAATACAAAACAAAAATAAGCAAAGTTGGTCACCCGAACACCTGCCTCAACATCAATTCAAAAGATCAGGAGTGATAAACTCAGAATGCTGCTGAATCACTTCTTTGTGAAGATCTACAAAAAAAACTGCTAAAATGAATTTTAATTATAATATTTAATGCATCAGCAGTCATGTTCAGGGATAAAACACCCAGCTTATATCTCAGGATATTTCAATAATTGAATTATACATTAGCAACTACATGCAACAGTTGCTCAACCGTGCAGTTTGAGAAGGAGAAACTGTAATCAGATGTCTCACGGTGGAGTACAAGTTAACTATAAAAACACAAGAGAGGAGATGGCTGGAGCTTTTTGGAAGGTGAGCCTAGCAGGGGAGATGATGAAGCAAAATGGCAGGAGTGCCTGGGAGTAATTTGGGAGACATAGCTGAAGTTCATCCCAAGGAAGAAGAAACATAGCAAGGGGAGGACAAGGCAACCGCGGTTGATAAGAGAAGCCAGGAACAGCTTAAAAGCAAAAGAAAAAGCAGACAGACAGTCTCGTGAAGGTTAGTGGGAAGCAAGAGGATTGGAAAGCCTTTAAAAACTGGAAGGAGATTAAATATGAGGCTAAGTTAGCTCATAATATAAAAGAAGATTTCAAGAGTTTTCATTGCTATATCAAAAAGTAAGAAAGAGACAAGAGTGGGCATTTGTCAGATGGAAAATGAAGCCGGAGAACAAAAAAAAATGATGGAGGCACTTTGCCGCTGATGGCTTTGGAGGCCAAGTTATTGAGGGTAGTTAAGGCAGAGATAGGTAGGTTTTTGATTAGCAAGGGGATTAAAGGTTACAGGGAAAACAAGATTGAGAAACACGCCAGCCACTGTCAAATGGCAAAGCAGATTTGATGGGCCACATGGCCTAAGTCTGCTCCGATAACAGATGATCTTATAGTCTAAATTGCTACCACTCATTCAGCCTTCTGCAACCTGCCAACAAGACTTTTATCAAAATCTATGGAATGTCACCAAAATGGAAATTGTACTTTGTGCATTTTATTCTTCAATGTATGCATGCTGGGTATCGTTTAAGCGCGTGCATTCAGATGATCAAAATAGCTTCTCACAGAAATGAAATAGGGAAAATAATGAGTCAGAATTAGGATGGAATAGTCAAAATACTGGAAGCAATATAAGTAGGAATTTTTCTTTCCCCGTAGGAGAAGTAAGAGAGAGGGGGATGGGCCTACAAAAGAAATTTTGGGAAATTGAAAGCTTTGTTACAAAGTGATCAGACAAAGGGCACAAAATGGCAGAGAAATGGAACATGGCATACGTGAGATATGAAAATGCAACACAGAATGGACCCGCCATGACATGTGTGGATGTAAACACCATCTTATTATGGAATAGGTGCATGCAGTATAGATAAGGTGAATTTTATAGAGAATTAAGATTGAAGGTAAACAGCAGAATGCACATCAGGTCGTTCTGCTATTACACAACAGTTGTGTTCCTCTGCAACCTCGTGCCATAGAAAACCACGCAGTAGAAGATCACTAATAGAAAATCGCTGAAACCGTCCAGCAGAAAGTTTGCATTATTCAAACAACATCCACAATTCACCAATCGTGTTACAGCCAATTTGTGTGGATGAAATGTGCATTACGACCTGTATAACAAGTCTCAAGAATGTGAGCATTGTCCAAGTCATAGCAGTTTTCTTGATTGATGTCCAATGCTGCTGAACACCATACGCAAGCGCCTTTATCACCGGGGCATTGTAGCTGCACTACATACAGAATATATTATAATATCCCACATGGTCAGAGTCATAGAGATGTACAGCACAGAAACAGACCCTCAGTCCAACTCACCCATGCTGACCAGATAGCCTAAATTAATCAAGTCCCATTTGCCAGGCGGCACAGTGGTTCGCACTGCTGCCTCACAGCACCAGGGTTCCAGGTTCAATTCCAGCCTCGGGCGACTGTCTGTGTGGAGTTTGCACGTATTCCCCGTGTCTGCGTGGGTTTCCTCCGGGTGCTCCGGTTTCCTCCCACATCACAAAGATGTGCAGGTCAGGTGAATTGGCCATGCTAAACTGCCCATACATTAGGTGCATTAGTCAGAGGGAAATGGGTATGGATGGGTTGCTCTTCGGAGAGTTGGTATGGATTTGTTGGACCAAAGGGCCTGTTTCCACACTGTAGGTAATCTAATCTAAAAAATTGGACGTAAACCCTTCCTATTCATATACTCATCCAGATGCCTTTTAAATGTGGTAATTGTACCAGCCTCCACCACTTAAGAACATAAAACAATACAACGCAGAACAGGCCATTTGGCCCTCAATGTTGTACTAACCTAAGCCCTGCACCCTACACTATCCCATCAATCATCTATATGTTTATTCAAGGACTGTTTAAATGCCCCTGGCACTTCACCTCACTTCTCTGTGACTACGGTCACTGAGAAGATTTATAGCAGCAATATTTCAAGAACAATATCACTTCCAAGTTCCCCTTCAAGTTACGTATCATCTCAACCATTGACATGGTCAGAATTTGATAATTCCCTACTTAGCATTAACACAGAGAATAACTATTTGGAGGTTCTGGATCAGCGGTGCTGGAAGAGCACAGCAGTTCAGGCAGCATCGAACGAGCAGCAAAATTGACGTTTCGGGCAAAAGCCCTTCATCAGGAATAAAGGCAGTGAGCTGGAAGCATGGAGAGATAAGCTAGAGGAGAGTGGGGTGGGGAGAGAGTAGCATAGAATACAATGGGTGAGTGGGAGAGGAGATGAAGGTGATAGGTCAGGGAGGAGAGGGTGGAGTGGATAGGCAGAAAAGAAGATAGGCAGGTAGGACAAGTCCAGACAAGTCATGGGGACAGCGCTGAACTGGAAGTTTGAAACTAGGATGAGGTGGGGGAAGGGGAAATGAGGAAGCTGTTGAAGTCCACATTGATGCCCTGTTCCGAGGTGGAAGATGAGGCGTTCTTCCTCCAGGCGTCTGGTGGTGAGGGAGCGGCGGTGAAGGAGGCCCAGGACCTCCATGTCCTCGGCAGAGTGGGAGGGGGAGTTGAAATGTTGGGCCACGGGGCGGTGTGGTTGATTGGTGCGGGTGTCCCGGAGATGTTCCCTAAAGCGCTCTGCTAGGAGGCGCCCAGTCTCCCCAATGTAGAGCCCTAAAGCGCTTTTACCTAATTATTTGGAGGTGTCAGGTGCTGGACGGAGGTGTACAAAGTTATAAATCACACACCACCAGGTTTATTTGGCCTGTTGGACTATAAGCTGGTGTTGTGTGATTTTTAACATTGTACACAAGAATAACATTATTGAGACTATAAATGTTCAAGGTAGTTTTGCACCACTTCCACATCGCAGAACAATGAGGGATAAGTATTAATGGGCCTTAGCAACATCACCCACTTTCTGGGAACCTATTCCTTCCAATTAATATTATTTCAAACGTCTATGCAATGAAGGCATCCAGTCATTCTAGGCTATTAGACCTGGGTTCTGGGTCAATTATCCAGTCACATTGTTAACATGCCACTTAACTCGAGAAAAGCAGGAGTTTATTTTGGATAATGGTGAAGGGAGATTCAATCTTATTTACAACCCACATCACTACAACAATTCAATATCTAATAGCATTCAGCAATGTCACTTGAGTTTTGTCTTCTCTCTTTTGACATCATAGCAAAATACTCATGCATTCTCTTCACTTCTCTGTTTGAAGTACACTCTAAGTAAAGGCATTTCGGAACATTACCTCACCATGTGCATAACGGATAATTTTCCAAGAGAAAAGGCCATTTTGCGATTAACAACCTTGCAATGCAATCAACAGAACGTCGAAACATGATACAATTCCTCAGCAAAATGGAAAATCTTCATGTCAATTTCTTGAATTAATATTTGTCTTCCCACTTACCTTCCTTGGGGGGAATGTATTCTCAAGGAATCAGCTTTCAGATTTAAAATCTAGCTGTAAATGGGGAGGATAAAATGTCAATCACTTACTCACATGGCCTCTGAAACAAACTTCTTTTCCTTTTAAAAATCAACTTTCAGGGGAATTTGAATTGTTAAGATAAAAGTGTACAAGCAAACACTTCACATATTTATCTGAAAAACATTACTGCTGCCAAGTAAGATTACAGGTGGCCATCAGCCCTGTGCTCATTCACCTGCAGTGGTTTAATTTTAAAATTCTCAGTTTTGTGTTTGAAATCTCCCATGACCTGATTTATTCCCATCCCTAAACTCCCACAGCCCTACAACCATCAATTTGCATGTCTTTAGCTCTGGTCTCTTGCCCTGCCCTGGACCTCAGGTGTCACCTTCATCCCAACACCCTTCTCCCAACCATTAGAAGCAATTCCTTCAACAGATAGTCCAAGGCACTGGAATTCCCTTCCTTAAACTCTGCATCTGTCTGAACCCTCTTTTAAGAGCAGCTGTGCAAACCAAGTTGTCGACAAAGCACTTAATCATCTGAATTCATGCCTCCTCTTTGTCTCAGGGTCTATATTTGTCTATATGAAGCGCATTTCTTACATTTAAATAGTGTTATACAAATGCAAGTTGTTGTATATTCTACTATACCCTTTATGTTTGTTCCTCACCTGCAAGTAAACCACTTTTTTTACTGAGAAGAACCAAGCCAGCAATCATGGCTCGATGATGATTGCAGCACAGATAGCTCTTGTCAACAGCCTGGCCAGCTTTGGGATTTGAAGACCTCTCAGCATCTGAACACGGCTGTCCCCTCCTCCTGTCTTTCTTTTTCTTTTTCTGCGACGAAGCTGTTGTAGGATAAAAAGAAACAAAAGAAACGTTTTGGAAAATTGAACTGTACACAAACTTCGGTTTGTATGTCAATATTTACTGTTGTATAGTGAAAATTTGCATGCTCTGTCTGTCCAATGCATTGACACTTCCAACATGTTGGGCTGCGCAGAGAAATGACACTCACTCCCATTTCAACTTTTAATTAGATTAGATTAGATTACTTACAGTGTGGAAACAGACCCTTCGGCCTAACAAGTCCACACCGACCCGCAATCCACCCATACCCCTACATTTACCCCTTACCTAACACTACGGGCAATTTAGCATGGCCAATTCACCTGACCCGCACATCTTTGGACTGTGGGAGGAAACCGGAGCACCCGGAGGAAACCCACGCAGACACGGGGAGAACGTGCGAACTCCACACAGTCAGTCGCCTGAGTAGGGAATTGAACCCGGGTCTCAGGCGCTGTGAGACAGCAATGCTAACCACTGTGCCACCGTGCTGCCCATAACTCTATGACCACCCATCAGGGCAAGATTCCTCTTTTTAAGTTAGAGAAAAATTCACAAACTGGGAGGAGGGGAGAGTTCAGAAACACTTCTGAAACCCTCTCCACTCCACGAACCAACAGAACAAAAAGAATCCACTAAGAATGGTGAGGCCAAATAGTTACACAGAACACCATTAAGCTGTGGTATAATCGAGGTAATTTCACCAATAAATGTGCAAATGTATTATTTTTGGGGGTTAGGTAGGGGGAAAGAGGTTATTTTAGTGTGCCTATATTAAGCAGGCATTAATGAATCCTCTGTATGCTTTTTCCCATATTAAATGGGCATCACCACAATGCTGGTTGATCGCCTATATCAATACCAATTTCTGGGTTTGGCAGACAGCCATTCCTGACACTGTCCCTCCCCATTTCTCCACACTAAGGACTGACTCTGTACACTGGCTTCCCTGCACTAGCAATTAGATTCTTCTGTAGCCAACAAGTTCTGGAGCAGGTCACAAACTTTCTGGCTCAAAGGCAAGAGACTTCCCATTTAGTCATTCAGCGCTTAAGAAGCAGATATTGCTGTGCATTTTTCCTCCCTGCAAATCAACGTATTGAATAGGTTTTGATGAAAATTTACATAAACTTCATGTATTTCACTGCATCAGCACTGAAATTACACACAGATAGTAAAATAAAACAAAGAACTTTGAATGTTGGCCTTGTGAAACACAGAAATTGCTGGAGAAACTCAGCATGTCTGGCAGCATCTGTGGAGAGAAAGCAGAGTTAATGCTGAGTCCAATTCTAATGAACGGTCACTGAACTTGAAACATGAACTGTTTTCTGCTGCAGAAACTCAGCAGGTTTTTCAGTATCTGTGGAGAGGAAACCGTTTTTTGCAATCTTTTGCTTTTTGCAGTCTTTTCTCACTTAAATATTATATGAAATAAGTAATATTTCACTTCCTGAAAGTGTATAAACATCACAAAAAAAAGGAACATCTATACAAGGTATTCGCCAAAAACGGATACCCACGCAACTTTATCACCAGATGCCTAAGAGATAGACCAAGGAACGAGGACATGCCACAACCAAAAGGACTAGCCACTCTACCATACGTCAGGAGCGTCTCAGAACTGACAGCCAGACTACTGCGACCCTTAGGACTCATTACAGCACACAAGCCAACATCCACGCTCAGACAACAACTCACTAGAACAAAGGACCCAATACCCAGCATGAGCCAAACTAACGTAGTTTACAAAATACCATGCAAGGACTGCACAAAACACTATATAGGACAAACAGGAAGACAGCTAACAATCCGCATCCATGAACATCAGCTAGCCACAAAATGACACGACCAGCTATCTCTAGTAGCCATACACTCAGACAACCAGCAACATGAATTTGACTGGGAAAACACCACTATCATAGGACAAGCCAGACAGAGAACAGCCAGAGAATTCCTAGAAGCATGGCATTCATCCCCAAACTCCATCAACAGACACATTGACCTGGACACCATATACAAACCACTACAGCTGAAACTGACACCCGGAAACGGCAAGAACATCCATCAACAGACACATCGACCTGGACCCCACATACAAATCACTGCAGCTGAAACTGACACCCGGAAGCGGCAAGAACAAACCAATATAAATACCGGAAGAAACATCAAAGCAGCGCTTCACACGAGGCTCCAACAGCACTGATGATGTTCCCTAGCCAGGGAACGAAACGTTTGCAGCAAAAACTTCCAGCTCGGCGAGCAGAACCACAACATAAACATCACATTTTCCCACATTATATTCCAACTTCTCAGTTTTTGCCCAGTCTCTTAAATTGCTCAATCCCTATGGAGACTCCTTGTGTCATCATCACAATCTGCCTTTTTCGTTCACAAACTTAGCAATAGTACAGTACATTCACTTCTATCATCCAAGTCATTAATATAGATTTTAAATAATTAGGGCACCCCAAACAATGATCCCTGTATCACTCCATCCTAAAATGCTCCCTTTATTCCAACTCTCAGTCTTCTATTAGTTAGCAAATTCTCTATTCATGATTATTCACTACCCCAAACACCGTGTGCTCTCAGCTTATTAAGTGTGGTACTTGATCAAATGCCCTCTAAAAATCCATATACATTATATCTACCAAGTTCCCTTTTATCTCCTCTGCTCATTACTTACAGTCATAGAGATGTATAGCATGGAAACAAACCCTTTGGTCAAACTGGTCCATGCTGACCAGATATCCCAATCTAATCTAGTTCCAGTTGCCAGCACTTGGCCCATATCCCTCTAAAGCCTTCCTATTCACATACCCAGCCTTTTAAATAATGCAACTGTATCAGCCTCCACCATTTCCTCTGGCAGCTCATTCCATACACACACCAGCCTCTGCGTGAAACGTTGCCCCTTAGGTCCCTTTTATATTTTGCCCCTCTCACCCTAAACCTCTAGGCCTGGACTCCCCCACCCCAGGGAAAAAGACCCTGCCTATTTATCCTATCCATGCCCCTCATGATTTTATAAACTCTCGGAGGTCACCCCTCAGCCTTCGGCGCTCCAGGGAAAACAGCCCCAGCCTATTCAGCCTCTCACTATCGCTCAAATCCTCCAACCCTGTAAACTTTTTCTGAAGCCTTTCAAGTTTCACAACATCCTTGTGATAGGAAGGAGACCAGAATTGCACACGATATTCCACAAGTGGCCTAACCTAACCAATGCCCTGTACAGCTGCAACATGACCTCACAACTCCTGTACTCAATAGTCTGTCCAGTAAAGAAAAGCATACCAAACACCTCCTTCACTATCCTAACTACCTACGACTCCACTTTCAAGGAGCTTTGAACCTGCACTCCAAGGTCTCTTTGTTCAGCAACACTCTGTAGGACTTCAACATTATGTGTAGAAGTCCTGCTAAGATTTGTTTTCCCAAAATGCAGCACCTCACATTTATCTAAATGAATCTCCATCTGCCACTTCTCAGCCCATTGGCCCATCTGATCAAGATCCCGTTGTGATCTGAGGTAACCTTCTTTGCTGTCTATTACAACTCCAATTTTGGTGTCATCTGCAAACTAACTAACTGTACCTCTTATACTCACATCCAAATCATTTATGTAAATGACAAAAAGTAATTGACCTAGCACCAATCCTTGTGGCACTCCACTGGTCACAGGCCTCCAGTCTGAAAAACAACCTTCCACCACCACCCTCTGTCTTCTACCTTTGAGCCAGTTCTGTATCCAAATGGCTAGTTCTCCCTGTATTGCATGAGATCTAACCTTGCTAACCAGTTTCCCATGAGGAACCTTGTCAAATGCCTTACTGAACTCCATAAAGATCACGTCCACCACTCTGCCCTCATCATTCCTCTTTCTAACTTTTTCAAAAACCTCAGTCAAGTTCATGAGACATGATTTTCCATGCACAAAGCCATGTTGGTTATCCCGAATCAGTCCTTGCCTTTCCAAATACATGTAAACCCTGTCCCTCAGGATTCCCTCCAACAACTTGCCTACCACCAATGTCAGGTTCACTGGTCTATAGTTCCCTGGCTTGTCCTTACCACCCTTCTTAAATAGTGGCACATCAGCCAACCTCCAGTCTTTTGGCACCTTACCTGTGACCATTGATGATCCAAATATCTCAGCAAGTGGCCCAACAATCACTTCCCTGGCTTCCCACAGAGTTCCAGGGTACACCTGATCAGGTCCTGGGGATTTATGCATCTTTATGCATTTCAAGACATCCAACACTTCCACCTCCGTAATATGGATATCTTTCAAGATGTCACCATCTATTTCCCCATATTCTATATTTTCCATGTCCTTCTGCGCAGTAAACACTGCTGCAAAATACTCATTTCGTATCTCCCCCATCTCTTGTGGCTCCACACAAAGGCTACCTTGCTGATCTTTGAGGGATCCTATTTGCTCCCTAGTTAGTCTTTTGTCCTTAATGTATTTGTTAAAACCCTTTGTATTCTCTTTAACCCTATTTTCCAAAGCTATGTCCATTTTTTGCCCTCCTGATTTCCCTCTTAAGTATATACTCTTCCTGCCTTTATACTCTTAGGATTCACTCGATCTATCCTGTCTATACCTGACATATGCTTCCTTCTTTTTCTTAACAAAACCCTCAATTTCTCTGGTCATCCAGTATTCCCTACACCTACTGCATATCCTTTCACCCTAACAGGAATATACTTTTTCTGGATTCTTGCTATCTCATTTCTGAAGGCTTCCCATTTTCCAGCTGTCCCTTCACCTGCGAACATCTGCACCCAATCAACTTTCGAAAGTTCTTGCCTAATACCGTCAAAATTAGCCTTCCTCCAAATTAGAACTTCAACTTTTAGATCTGATCTACCCTTTTCCATCACTATTTTAAAACTAATAGAATTATGGTTGCTGGCCCCAAAGTGCTCCCCCACTGACACCTCAGTCACCTGCCCTTGCCTTATTTCCCAACAGTAGATCAAGTTTTGCACTTCTCTAGTAGGTACATCCACATACTGAATCAGAAAATTTTCTTGTACACGCTTAACAAATTCCTCTCTATCTAAACCTTTAATACTATGGAAGTCCCAGTCTACATTTGGAAAGTTAAAACCCCCTAACATAACCATCCCATTATTCTTACAGATAACTGAGATCTTCTTACAAATTTGTTCCTCAGTTTCCCTCTGACTATTAGGATGTCTATAATACAATCCCAATAAGGTGATCATCCCTTTCTTATTTCTCAGTTCCATCCAAATAATTTCCCTGAATGTATTTCCGGGAATATCCTCCCTAAGTACAGCGGTAACACTATCCCTGATAAAAAAAACAAATCGCTAATCACTCTCCTCTCTTGCCTCCCTTTCTGTCGATCCTGTAGCATTTGTATCCTGGAACATTAAGCTGTCAGTCCTGTCCATCACTGAACCACGTTCCTGTAATTGCTGTGATATCCCAGTCCCATGTTCCTAACCATGCCCTGAATTCATCTGCTTTCCCTGTTAGGCCTCTTGCATTACAATAAATGCAGTTTAATTTATCAGTCCTATCTTGTTCTCTGCTTTGTTCCTGCCTGCCCTGACTGTTTGACTCGCTTCTTTTCTCACCTGTACCAGTCTCAGATTGATTTCTTTCCTCGCTATCTCCCTGGGTCCCAGCTCCCCATCTTACTAGTTTAAATCCTGCCGAGCAGCTCTAGTAAATCTCTCTGCCAGTATATTAACCCCCTTCCAATTCAGGTGCAATCCATCCTTCTTGTACAGGTCACTTCTACCCCAGAAGAGATTCCAATGATTCAAAAATGTGAATCCTTCTCCCCTGCACCAGCTCTTCAGCTACGCATTCACCTGTTCTATCCTCCTATTCCATCTTCCTATTCCTACCCTCACTAGCTCATAGCACCAGGAGTGATCCAGATATTATTACCCTCGAGGACCTCTTTTATTAAATTCCTGCCTAACTTTCTATATTCTCCCTTCAGAATCTCATCCTCCTCAAACAGCTGTAATAGGTTTGTCAGGTATGAATTCCCCTGTGTGAAGTTAGGTTCATTCTGCTCAATAAATTGTGTTTCTAATGGCTCTGATGTGAAGAATTGGTACTGTGTCCGCTGTTGTTTGTCACTTATATAAATAGTTTGGAGAAGACTATGGGAGGTATGGGTAATATGTTTGCGGGTTACATCAAAATTAGTGGTACAGTCAACAGTGAAGGTGGTTATCTAAGATTAAACTTGATCATTGGGCCAATGGACTGAGGAGCAGAAGATGGGGTTTAATTTAGATAAATGTGAAGTATTGCATTTTGATCAAATGAACAAGGGCAGGAATTATACAGTTAACGGTAGGGCCCTGGGTAACGTTGTCAAACAGAGACACCTAGGGGTTCTGGTGCATAGTTCTTTGAAAGTTGCGGCACGGATAAACAGGGTGGTTAAGAAGGCATTTAACAGGTTTGCCTTCATTGCTCAGAGCACTGGGTATAGGAGGTGGGACATCAAGTTGAGGTTGTACAAGATGTTGGTGAGGACATTTTTGGAGTGCTGTTTACAGTTCTGGTTACCCAGTTATAGGAAGGATATTATCAAGCTGAAGAGGGTTCAGAAGAGATTTACCAGGAAGCTGCTGGGATGGAGAGTTTGAGTTCTGAGGAGAGGCTGGCTAAGCTCGGACTTTTTTCACTGGAGCATTGGAGGTTGAAGGGTGACCTTAAAGAGGTTTATAAAATCATGAGGGGCATAGAAAAGGTTAATAGCGATGGTCTTTTCCGAGGGTGAGAGAATTCTGTACTATATAACTCAATGACTTCTTGTATAATAGACTATAACATTTTTCCACCATCAGACATTAGGCTAACTGGATCATAGTTACATGTTGTAGTCTCCTTTTTGAAAAAGGGTGTTTCACTTGCAGTTTTGCAATCTTCTGGGATTTTTGCCAGTGCATTCCCAATATCTGCTGATATACCCTTTAATATCATAGGATGAAATCCAGCTGATCTAATAGACTTAGTGAATTTAGCTCCATTAGTTTCACTAATTCTTTTTCTCTCATGCTAGTTACTGTTTCCATTATCTCCTAACTTATTCTTTATCCTACAAAACAGCTATTGTTAGAGGGCTTACTGACTATGCCCACTGGTGTTTTCTTCCCCTTGTTATTTCTTAGCTCCACCCATTTGGATTGTACGTCATCTGATCAAAGATCACTTCTTGGCAACGTGTTAATTTCCATCTTCTTCTAACAAAGCTACCCCACCATCTTTTCCTTCCTGCCTATCCTTTTGAAAAGTCATATGCCTGAATATTTATTTCCTAGCTTTAATCCTCTTGTAACCATGTCACCATAATTGCTAGGAGATCATACACATTAACATCTATTTGTGCCATGAATTCATTTATCTTGTTCCATATAGTACGTGTTCAAGTAAACTTTCAAGCAATACCTGGCTTTGAGATGCCGTGCAATAGTTTAGCCTCCGACTGCACCACATTGACATTACTGAGGAAGATGAGATGCCGGAAGTAGTTGCCATCTTCTCCCTTGATGTCTTCAATGACATATTCCCCACTCATATCACTTGTACCACGATACTGGACAGTGCGAACCCCAATGTCACCCCCAACCGAAAGAAATGGAACCTGTAAAAAACAGAGTCACCGTTGTTTAAGGGAAATGGTGACTGTTCAAGCTGCTCATTCTCAAAAGGAGAAATGCAAACCTACTGTCACATTCAAGGAATATTCACAATGTCAAATCATTATGGACCAGGCCAGACCCCCTCAAAAATATTTTAAGAAGGTAGCTTACACTCTAACTTTTTCTTATTTTAAAGGCGGATGTGAGGTGGATGTTCCAGGTGTGATCCAGCTGGTCAACTCACTCGGCTATGAGCAAAACAGAATTTATTTAAACATTACCAGTGAAACATAAACAAAAGAAAACAGTACTTAGAATAACTTCACTATTGGAAAACTTAACAAATCCAACATAATGACTTAAGAATCTAGGAACACCCCATAAGCACAACCCTGACAAAAAGATAAATTGAAACACAGATTCTTAGGCAGGAAGGAACAATTTCCAAAGAGATCTCAGAGAGAAAGACATCTAGGAATCATCTGCCGAAGCTTGCAGCCCTCCAGCATCTTGTGACCATCACAGTTAAACCAAACTAGAAAAAAACTGAACTGGGAGAACTGGCCACTCCCCTGCCATTGTTAAAGACACTTCAGTACCTCTGCTTTTATGACCTCTCATCAAAAAAAAACTCAGGGACAAAATAATCTTTTTGAAGTGCCAGCATCATCACACAAACAGAAATGGTAAAGTGAAAGAAAGTGAGATACATCAGTTTGTTAAATAGCAATAAGTTTTTTTTTCAATTCTTAAAGGACAATTTGAGACAAGATGTTTGAAAATCTCTCAAACAAATCTTCTAAACAATATCACAATTACTATGCACAATAAGTCCCTAATACTTCTAACAATGACAACTTGTATTTTTAAGAGTGACCATAACATAATGAAACATCCAAAGTGTTTGAGGACCATTTTGCTGGGTGACTACAGAGTTATCATGATCAAAAGCTTGGTCTGAGGTATGTTTTAAGAAGGGAAGCAAGTGGTCAACCATGATTCTGTGAACAGCAAACCTACCTTTTGAGTCGCAACGTTGTGGGTTTGAGTCCACTGCAAGATTTCAATACTAAAATCAAGACTGCCACTTCAGTGCAAGACTGAGCAATGCACAGGCATCTTTCAGATGTGGCAATAAAGCAAGGCCCCTTCTGTTTCCTTGGATAGATGTTAAAGATTCCATGACACTATATCAAGGAAATATCCGTTGGTGTCCAACTCAAGGATTACCATATGTACTCTTGTAAAAGTCTGTTGTGTAAATATTGACCACAGTTTCTCAAAAATCAAACCATGTTGCAATTATCACTCACCAATACTTCCAATGTATGGGTCACTGAAGCAAAAGACAATGGTAGAACACATTTGTTGCCAGGGTTGGTGGGTTTGAGCTATATGGGGAGGCTGAATAGGCTGGGGCTACTTTCCCTGGAGTGTCCAAGGCTGAGGGGTGACCTTATAGAGGTTTATAAAATCATGAGGAGTATAGATAGGGTAAATAGACAATGCCTTTTCCATGGGGTGGGGGAGTCCAGAACTAGAGGGCATAGGTTTTGGATGAGAGAGGAAAGATATAAAAGGGACCTAAGGGCAACATTTTCATGCAAAGGGTGGTGTGTGTATAGAATGAGCTGCCAGAGGAAGTGGTAGAGGCTAGCATAATTACAACATCTATAAGGTATCTGGATGGGTATATGAATAGGAAAGGTTTAGAGGGATATGGGCCAAGTGCAGGCAAAGGATTAGGTTAGTATATCTGGTCGGCATGGATGAGTTGGATCGAAGAGTCTGTTCAGTGCTGTACTCTGGCAGACTATGGAAGCAGCTTCAAGACAAGAAACACAGAGGCTCAAGGCCACTGCTAACTAAGGATAAGTACCACATATCGGAGGAGCCAGTGACACCTTCACCCTGGGAACGGTGTCAGGGACTATGAAAGAAAAGTAAAAGATTGTAGGGGCATTGCAACTTGTAAAATTCTTACTGCCCCCAAGCTGCACAAGGGGAATAAGCGGGTAACGTTTGACCTTCAAAGACAGACATTTCATGTACTATAAGGAGTATTTTCATAACATTATGAATCAAACCAAGGCAAATCGGTAAAGATGAACACACAAGTCACTGACCATATTTGAAATGATACATATTTGTTCAACCTGCTCCTTCTCACCTGCAGCTAGAGACCAATGGCAGGATTTCACAATTAACAGGATCCATTTTTTGAAGATCAGTCATTGTTGCAGCCCACACACACATACACAAAAGAGCAAGCATTTACCTGTTGATTTGGAGGAAGTCCAGAAGGAGCTAAATCCATCACCTTCCCTGACAGCTCTGACTGAATGGCTTCCATACTCTCGTAGACTTGGTCACGGTGCAACACCACAACCAGCAAACGCCTGAATTCCGCACTTTTGCCCAACTGCCTCCGGCCCTCGTCAGTTCCAAACATCCATTCGGTCTCCCTGCCCTGTGGAACTACCATCAAACTGCATCAAGTCACTGTGAAAGGTGCTTGGTACTACTTTACCAATGCCTGTATTGACCTCTCTCTTTCTAGCGCATCCCTCCTCTAGCCAAGTGCAAGACCCAACCAGGCCACAAGTGAACAACTGCATGAAGATGTTCTTTAAGAAAGTAGTCAATATTTGCCCGGATCATCTGCCATTTCTGACCACGTCATTAACTTACAAAATTGACCATTGAAATTTGGGGTCACGTTTGCCAGTCCCACTTCCCCACTAGCGCATTTGGGCTTCCACTATTTCTTAAATTCTTAATTGTTTCCTTTTCGTGTTGAGGGACTAAATGGATTTGCAGGGAACATCAACTTGGTAATTTTAAAAAAAAAGAGAGCTCTTGAACTCTTGAAAGGCTACCCTTAACCTTCTCAGTGAGATTAATTCTCATTTGCAGTGCAAATACAGCAATTTCTTGATACTCCTGAGCAGCCAAAGGCAAGATTTCATTTTTGCTAATTGGAGTGACATAAATCCATCAGTAATTTGTGACAAATTGCAGCATACAGTGTTTTTCTCCCTCGCCAGAAATTGCTTTACTTCTTCTTTTAAATACACACGTACCAATGAGTGCCATGAACCTGCTGTTGCTTTCCCAGCAAATTCGGAGCCTGAATTTTAAAGTCAGCAGCAAGAGCAAGTAAAACGTTCACAAACATCCACGTTGTGGGATTTCTACTTACCCCGGTCGCTGTTTAAATCTGGCATCGGGTCAAGGGGATGCCCTGACACATTGCAATGTGATGCCAACAAGCAGGTAAGCAACAAATTGGGTCAACTTTTAGATTCTGACACAGCAAACCAGGAAGATGATAATACTGTGGCTTGGGGCGGCAGGGGGGGGCTCAGTGGTTAGCACTGCTGCCTCATAGCACCAGGGGCCAGGGTTCAATTCCAGCCTCGGGTGACTATCTGTGTGGAGTTTGCACATTCTCCCAGTGTCTGTGTGGATTTCCTCCCATAGTCCAAAGATGTGGAGGTGAGGTGGATTGGCCATGCTAAATTGCCCAGAGTGTCCAGGGATGTGAAGGCTAGGTGGATTAGCCATGGGGAACGCAGGATTACAGTGATAAGTCAGAGAGGTGGGTCAGGGTGAAGCTCTTCAGAGAGTCAACATGGACTCGATGTACCGAATGGCTTGCTTCCACGCTGTAGGAATTCTATGAATATTAGAGAATAAATGACTAGACCCACTATATTTAACTTAAATTTTCAGATAGCTAAATGTAACGAGTGGCATGCTATAAGGACCGGTGCTAGGTCCTCAACTTCTTAGGCTCAGTCGGTTGGACAGCTTGAACGGTTCGAAACAATTACACCACTGAGGGCTTCAATCCCCGTTCTGGCTCAGGTGGATTGAGGACCACAGCAAAATAGGTCAACCCTGACTGTAGGCAGAGAACAGAATGAGTGAAACAGCCACCTTATTTTGTGAATGTGCACGCTCTCAAAGCCATCAGTTTCAGTGAAGCAACGTTTGGTGGACATTGGCAGTTTTGCCGTCATTACCACGACGGTGTCCAGCAGGTACTTCATCATCAAACAACTTCCAAGCACAACCCTCGCGATTGTCCGCCCAGATAACGTTATAGACAGAGATACCCTGTCACATGGTTTTTCCAACACAACCAGGATCACACTCACCTATGAAAATTGCAAAGTGGTTGGTGCGAGGAGATTTCACAGAGGGCAGATCGACAACATGAAAGGAGTAGCGAGGTTTCCCAGATACGCTGTCACAAAGAGTGAGGGCCACGCTCTCTCTGCTGCTGGAGCGCTTGGCCAAGTGGTTTCGGAGTAGTGCATACTGCTGCCTTCCCTTCATCGCTTCCAACAGTCCATCCACACTGTCCATTCGCAGCGGCTTGTCCAGCTCCTCCGCACACATCTCCAGGATCTGGTGGCCAGCTCCAGGAATCTCCTTGAACTTGGTGAAGATGAAGACGAACACGGGCAATGTGAACTGTCTGCTGGCCGTGCCCTGTTCCTCCACGGCGTGTACTCTCACCAGCCAGCCCCGCTGCGCAAAGTGGCCAACAGCTTTCTTTGCGATGTGCTCCTGGGCCAGTGAGATGCACACAAAGCGCCCACCGACCTGCAAGACACGCCCAATCTCTGCAAACATCCTGTCAACATTGCGCAGAGTCTCTTTGCTCTCATCCGTCATGAGGGCGTCCAAGGTCCCCTTGTCGAGTACAACTTGAAACTGCGAGTCACCAAACTCCATCTGCAACATGTCCATCTTCACAAAGACCATCACCGGTCGGCGGGTGGCATTGCGTTCCTTCATCTGGGCTATGACCACTTCACTTATGTCAATGTTTGTGATCCCCTGGTAACCTACATCATACATCTGCTCACTTAGTTCAGAATTACCGCAGCCAACAACAAGCACCTAAAAGATCAAAAGATAGAGAGAGGAGAAATACGATTACTTGCTTGAAATAAATATCTTGTTAATTTTATGATTATTTGTGTGGAAGAAACATCAGCAGTAGGGAATGGAATACAACACTGTCCACCACCAAATTTGAACACGTTTCAGTCTCAAACAACATATCCACCTGAAACAAGGTCCTCTCAGCTAAGCACCTTCTACATCACAGGAATAAATTCATCCACTCCCATTCTCTCTCATTATCCAGATCCACCTCCCTTACCCCCACCAGCCACACACAGTTCAGTTTAGGATATCTGGTCAGCACAGACAGGTTGGACTGAAGGGTCTGTTTCTGTGCTGCATGACTCTAAAACCTCAAAGCCACCTCTCCAGTCAAAAACCTGCAGCATATTCAAATAAAATCAGAATAATCTAAGTGCTGGAAATCTGAAAAAGACAAAGTAATGGAGGAACTCAACATGTCTGGAGCGAGAAACAAAGTTAACGTAGAGTGCAGCATCACGTCTTTCAAACCATTTTGTTCTGAGGCAGATGAACAAAAGCAAACATTTGCCAGAGCAGTTGTTATGATCCAAAAACATTCCAAAGCATTTTACAGCAAGGGACATCCCTCCTGAAGAAGTGCAGTCCCTTTTGCAATGCAGAATGCAAGAGCCAGTTTGCACATGGCAATAGCCCACAAACTGCAATGAGATAGCTGATCGGGTCATTTGTCTTCATGATGTTGGTTAAGGGATAAATATTAGCCAGGACATCCTTTAAAACACCATGTCCATCCAAGACAAAGTCTTCGTCTTACCCAAAAGATGATATCTGATTAACTACTGCTCTAGACTTCACAATCATGATCTGAAGCGGAACTTATAACCTATAACTTTTATATGTTTCAGGTTGGTTGATCATTTTTTGTTGAACTGACAGAAAATGCCAAGGGAAAAAAATAACCATTCACAATGGCAGCATCCAACAGATGTTTTAATGGTATAACTTGAAACAGAATAGAAGACATAGACAATCAGTGCTCCATTATTGTATAGAGCAGTCACTCGAAAACTAACACATTCCTTTTTCAGATTTAAAAAAAAACAGGGTCCTTACTCAAGACTGAAATAGAAACTGACTGGCTTATTTCTAACAAGTGCAAAGTAAAGGCTTGCAGTTCTTTCAACAATTAGGAATTATTTTAACAACACCCACATTTCACGGTTAAAACAATTCAAAATTTATCTCATTATGGCAGTTAACTTACTCCGAAAGAAATCTGTTACAAAGACCATTCTGCTTTAAGGAAATGAAGAATTTTGTCCAAGCCCATTTTAAAAAGTTTCAATTACCTTATCTTTAGGCTTGATATACTTGTGCAGAACAGCACAGTGATCCACATAGGTCCCATACCACTCAAAGGCATTAGCACCCTGTTTCTTAAAGAAGGTCTCCCAGTATTCAGCAGAACTGAACTCTTTTGAGCTCTTCGGCAGCAAGTTCATTTTCAAATCTTGGTAAAGATGGAAAATGGCTTGTTAACTGTTATGTTACTGTATTCAGAACCTGAAAAGGGCACACAGTCATTCACATCTCAGCAAAACAACAATATAAGGCAAAACAAACTACATGTTCAAAGCTGCCAATATAGTGTTTATAAATGAAAGTGCACTGATGTTTTCAGTAAATTCAAAACATTTAAAAACATAGCGTAGAGACTGCAGATAAACATACGTTTTTTTCTAAGATGGGCATCTGGAGAAGGGAGATTTTGGTTATCCTGAGTGGGTTTGAAAATTAGCTTCCTCGTTGCACCAAGATCATCTAACACAACAAGATTTTGGTGCTTAATTTACTGGATCTCAGCTTCCAAACAAACATACCAGAAAGACTTTCAACTCTAAACGACAAATTCAGACCATCCTCACCTTAAAACGTCAGACAGAAGAGGCAATACCAACACAATTCTATAAGCTTTTGCAGTATTTCAAAAGGCATAAGAACAGGTTTTCCCTTACAACTGCAAATTATTGAGAGTTGATTCCCCAAGGTATGAAAAGTGCTTAATATTTATATCATCGATAGCCACGGATGAGGTGCTGGAAGATTGGAGATTGGCTAACGCGGTTAACCATTTAAGAAAGGTGGTAAGGACAAGCCAGGGAACAATAGACCGATAAGCCTGATATTACCGGTGGGCAAGTTGTTGGAGGGAATCCGGAGGGTCAGGATTTACATGTATTTTGAAAGGTAAGGACTGATCAGGGATAGTCAACATGACTTTGTGCATGGTAAAGACCGTTCCCTCCGTGACTGCTTCATCAAGTCCACCTCCCCCCAACAACCCACCCTCCCCTTGCGGCACCTTCCCCTGCCACCGCAAGAATTGAAAAACCTGCACACACCTCCCCCTTCACCTCAGTCCAAGGCCCCAAAGGAGCCTTCCGCATCCATCAGAGTTTCACCTGCACTTCCACACATCATTTACTGTATCCGTTGCTCCCAATGCGGTCTCCTCGAAATTGGGGAGACAGGATGCCTACTTGCACACCGCTTCAGAGAACATCTCTGGGACACCAACCAACCCTACTGCCCTGTGACTGAACACTTCAAACTTCCCCTCCCACTCTGACGGGAACTTGCAGGTCCTGGGCCTGCTCCATCGCCACTCCCTTATCACCCGACGCCTGGAGGAAGAACGCCTCATCTTCCGCCTTGGGACCCTCCAACCCCATGGCATCAATGTGGATTTCACCAATTTCCTCATTTCTCTTCCCTCCACCTTATCCCAGTTCCAACCTTCCAGCTCAGCATCACCCTCATGGCTTGTCCGACCTGCCCATTTTCCTTCCCACCTATCCACTCCACCCTCCCCTCCAACCTATCACCATTACCCCACTCCATCCACCTATCACATTCTCAGCTACCTTTCCCCCAACCCCACCCTCCCATTTATCCCTTCCAACCTCATTCCTAATGAAGGGCTTTTGCCTGAAATGTTGATTTTCCTGCTCCTGAGATGCTGTCTGACCTGCTGTGCTTTTCCAGCACAACACTCTCAACTCTGATCTCCAACATCTGCAGTCCTCACCTTCACACAGGAAACCATGTCTGACTAGCTTGATAGAGATTTTTTAAAGATCGTGACGAAGAGAATTGATGAAGTCAGAGCAGTGGACATTGTCAATATAGACTTCATAAGGCATTCAACAAAGTTCTTCATGGTAGACTGGTTAGCAAGGTTAGATCACATGGAATACAAGGAGAACTAACACTTGGATACAAAATTGGCTTGAAGATAGGAGACAGAGGGTGTTGTTGGAAGGTTGCTTTTTGGACTGGAGACCTGTGGCCAGTGGTGTGCTACAAGGATTGGTGCTGGGTCCACTGTTTTTTGTCATTTCCATATATGATTTGGATATGAACGTAGGAGTATAGTGAGTAGGTTTGCAGATTACCCCAAAATTGAAGATGCAGTGAACATTGAATAAGTTAACTCAGAGTACAATGGAATCTTGATCAGAAGGGCCAATGGGCTGAAATAATTTAATTTAGATAAATGTGAGGTGCTACATTTTGGTAAGGCAAATTAGGGCAGGACTTATACACTTAATGGTAAGTGTATAACTGCATACATTCATGTAGAACTCCGAGCTCAAAAACTGCATGAATTTGTGTAAAACTCTTATTTCACTGTTTAGATTAGAATCAATCTAAACATCAGGTCATAGACAGAGAACACAGGGGCTAACACCTTCAACATATTGTCTAGCTATCACCATTGTTAACAGCTAACCCGAGAATGCAACTTATTAAAAAAAGGGTTTTGTGATTTACACATGAAAGAAGTGAAACTATCACTGTATTCTAACAGATGAAAGGCTTAACAGACAATCAATTTTTCAATGTATAATTTCAGTTACATCACACTGCAAATTTTTGCTATAAATTCTGTGTTAGGATCGAGCCCTCCACTATCACCTGATGAAGGAGCGTCGCTCCGAAAGCTAGTGTGCTTCCAGTTAAACTTGTTGGACTATAACCTGGTGTTGTGTGATTTTTTTTTAACTTTGTACACCCCAGTCCAACACAGGCATCTCCAAATCAAGTTTCAGTTATATTGACTGACAAATTTGAGGCAAAACATGTCCTATATTCAGATGTTTCCCTTTTAAAAATAAGCAAACCTTGACGAGCTTTAATATCTAAGGTCATTGGATTTTTTTTGCACGTAAATCCCATTTGCTATGATCGACTACGGAAATATTACTTAGCCTACCTTGCTCATCGGTCACCTTCCTCGCACAAAGTGTACAACAGCTCTGCGTGTAAATTAAGTCCTAAAGACCAATAACACTGTTCTTACAGTTTGCACAATGTGACACTCATTTCCTTACAAATGAATAGAGCACGAACTGGACACGTTAGCTCCTTCTCCAAAGATATCGGTCGGCCTACGGTGAAGTCTTTTCGGTTGCTTCCCTGGTGTTATCGCTGAACTTTATTTTTGTTTTCTTTGTGTATTTCAACACGCGGGAAGGCAAATGCCTTTTCTTTTAAAAAAAAACAATGGATTAGACAAGAAAAGAAATAAGAAAAGCAGCCAAGAAATAGAAAACCTAAAAACTACTGGAGCAAATCCACTCTCCGGCTGGTGCACCATGTGTTATTATAATTCATCCCATCAGTTTCCGGGTGAACGAGCTGATTTGACCACCCGCTACTCTCCGCCTGCAACCATTGGCTGGTTCATGTCTCCCCGTTCCATTCGGAGCACGTGGGGAGGAGTGTTGCAAAGTCTGAGCCAATCAGAGGCATCTCCCGTCTCGTCCCCGGAAACGTTCGCTCCTCGCTGTCTGTCTCTCCCTCTCTGTCTGTGCTGGAAGTGGTCATGGCTGTAAATACAGGTCGTAGTGTGGTGTTTGTTACCGGTAACGCGAGGAAGCTGGAGGAGGTAGGCCACAGTATAGGATAAGGAAACGATATTGCCTCTTCTGTTTCCCTTCCCTCTCTCTCTCTGATGGATTTGTTTTTGTCACGGTATCATACTCCCTTCCAGGCTGTCAACTTGTAGCAAGCCTGAACCTTTTCACGGGCTGCAATCTCAGTATTTTGTACCAAAATAGGCTGCATTCTGAGCCCTTCCTTTCCTGTTACTTAGCAATATATAGCTGAGTACCCAGAGTGAGGTTTATTTAACATTCTGACTGTAATTAGATTCCCTACAGTGTGGAAACAGGCCCTTCGGCCCAACCAGTCCATACCGACCCTCCGAAGAGTAACCCACCCAGACCCATTTCCCTTTGACTAATGCACCTAACACTATGGGCAATTTAGAATGGTCAATTCACCTGACCTGCACATCTTTGGACTGTGGGATAAAACTGGAGCATCCCCACACAGAGTTGTAATCACCTTAACTCACTCCACACAGACAGTCGCCTGAGGCTGGAATCGAACCTGGGACTCTGGTGCTGTGAGGTAGCAGTGCTAACCACTGAGTCATGGTGCTGCCCAATATAATTAGGATGTAGTTTTCACGGTTTTTCATGTAATCACTTTAACTCAGTCCACCATTTATAGAACATAGAAAAATACAGCGCAGTACAGGCCCTTCGGCCCTCGATGTTGCGCTGATCCAAGCCCACCTAACCTACACTAGCCCACTTTCCTCCTTATGCCTATCCAATGCCTGTTTAAATGCCCATGAAGAGGGAGAGTGCACCACTGTTACTGGCAGGGCATTCCATGAACTCATGACTCGCTGAGTAAAGAATCTACCCCTAACATCTGTCCTATACCTACCACCCCTTAATTTAAAGCTATGCCCCCTTGTAATATCTGACTCCATACGTGGAAAAAGGTTCTCATGGTCAACCCTATCTAAACCCCTAACCATCTTGTACACCTCTATCAAGTCACCCCTAAACCTTCTTTTCTCCAATGAAAATAGCCCCAAGTGCCTCAGCCTTTCCTCATACGATCTTCCTACCATGCCAGGCAACATCCTGGTAAACCTCCTCTGCACCTGTTCCAGTGCCTCCACATCCTTCCTGTAGTATGGCGACCAAAACTGCACACAATACTCCAGATGCGGCCGCACCAGAGTCTTATACAACTGCAACATGACCTCAGGACTCCGGAACTCAATTCCTCTACCAATTAAAGCCAGTACACCATATGCCTTATTCACAGCACTATTTACCTGGGTGGCAACTTTCAGAGATCTGTGTACATGGACACCAAGATCCCTCTGCTCATCCACACTATCAAGTATCCGACCATTAGCCCAGTACTCCATCTTCTTGTTACTCTTACCAAAGTGAATCACTTCACACTTAGCGACATTGAACTCCATTTGCCACCTTTCTGATCCACTGCTCATGCAGTTTCTTTGAGAAATCTTATTAAAAACGAACTGACATTCAAAAAGTCCTGAAGCACAAAAAGCTGAAAAAAAGGACTGTGAATGCTGGAAATCAGAACCAACAAAAAAGCAGAAATTGGTGGGAAAACTCAGGAGGTCTGGCAGCATCTGTTTGTTGTTCTGAAGAAGGGTCACTGGACCTGAAAAGTTAACTCTGATTTCTTTCCATGGATTCTGCCAGACCTGCTGAGTTTCTCCATCAATTTCTGTTTTAAGTTCAGAAGCATCTTTTTTCCTTTGACTATGTTGCACTCAGAACTTTTTTTGGCGATTGTGCTTTAAGCTGAAGCGGGCACTGGAAAAGGCTTGATTGACTGGGTATGCACCGTGATGCCCTGCTGCAGCAAATTCTAGACTGTTTATGCAGTTATTACTCCTATTTAGTAAGATATGGGCGTATGGCAGGTGTCTCGAATCGTCTTTCCTAATGAGGTCAGGGAAAGGGAGCCAAAGTGAAATCCTACTGGGTTGATCTGGTGCCTTGCTTTCCTGTATACTGTATAGCTGCAAATGTGTTGCTGGTCAAAGCACAGCAGGTTAGCCCAACTTCATGACCTCACCTGTTTAAAGGCTGAGGACAGTAACATTGTGGGTGAACCATGAACATGCTTCTATACTGAAATTGCAAAACAATGTTTGGGAATTCCAAAAATTTGACCCTGTGACAATGAAGGAACAGTGATCTATGACCTAGCCAAAATCATGTGAGACATAGAGGAGGAACTTGGAGGTAACCCTGTGCTATTACTGTTCTCCTAAATGATAGTTGCTAACGGTCTGTGAGGTGCTGTTGAAATCTTGGCATGTGGCTGCAGTACATTACTGCATAACTGATAGACACACAATATCAGGTACAATTAAGTTGATCTCTTATTGTCTTGTCAAGCAAATTAATTAAAACTTTTTTTAAAAAAACCCTTTTGGCGGAAACAGGGATTAAATCTTGCTTTGTCTTTGCAAAACAGGTTGTTCAAATTCTGGGTGACAAGTTTCCTTTCACACTTGTTTCCAAAAAGATTGACTGTAAGTAGTTGACGTTCTAACTTTATTCTCATCTTAAGACTGATGAACTAGAAAATGAGATTCAAGTTAATTATTAATTCCTCTCCAGTGCCAGAGTATCAGGGTGATCCCGATGAAATCTCTATCAAGAAATGTCAGGAAGCAGCCAGGCAAGTAAGTGTCAGTTCCAAGCTTGTATTATCTGGCCTAGATATGTCAGTAAATGGTCATGTAATTGTCCAACTGTACTATAGCCTCTGCTCTATCAGTTTGTTACTTGAATATTACTAAATTGATGTTTTAAATACAAAATACGCCATTTATGTAGCAGTTTACACAACCTCACCATATCCCAGCATGTTTTCCAGCCAATTAGTACTTTTAGTTTATACAGCTAACTTGCCACTGATTATATGTAGTGAACGGCATATGCAAGTTCAGTAGTCTTTAGGACATTCAATAGCTTTCGTTTTCTGTGTCGTGCCATCTGTTAGTCAGATGGGTAAGATGCTTTGAGATCCACTTAGTGGAAGTGTTATGAAGTTGATAGCTTGTACTTTAAGAGTGAATGTTGTTCTGCAGTAACTGCTTATGAGCACTTGTCGTATGACTAGCTAGCAGTCTGAGTGTATTGGAAAATTGTAAATATGTAACATTTGGCTGTGAAATGGATACCCGTGTTGGTTGCTGTTTTGACAATGATTCGAATTTAACCAATCAGTTTAAATTATGCCTCAGGATACTAAAACCCAATCGAGTTTGAATTTATTGTTTTGCCAACCTTGAGCCAATGACACGATCCAATGTTGGGGGTATAAAAAAGGCAGGCATTTTGAAAGTCAGGCATCAGGAAAGACCCAAGACATTGAAACACACTCTATCAAAGGTATCTTTTCATATGAAATATGTTCGTAGTGAAAGAACAAAGATGACCCAGGGAGATCTTCAGCTGAAAGAAAAACACCAAAGATGATAGCCTCTGTGTGGTTTTGAAATTAAGTTGATGTAATTTTAGTAAGTGTTATATTGGATTAATATATTGTTATAGAGTTGTAGGCAGATAATAAATAATTAAGAGAAAGGAGAGGCTTTGAGTTGTGAATAGTTGTTGTTTAATGTTCACTTTTAGAGTTAAAGAATTAGTTGATATTGTTTTCTTTAAATAGTGGAATTTGGGAGTTCTCTGTCACTCATATTTTAACACATTACGAGGCGAGGTGACCTTTTCCGGGTGTTTGGTTTAATTAGCAGAAGGGTTCACTGCCGTATCTTAACAGAAGTAACCAGTGACTCTGCACCCATGTGAACATTTACTGGAGATTCACATTTGTGTTTGCTATTAGTCGAAACCTTCCAAGTGTTTTTATTCAAATTGGATGTCTTCCTTCAGATACCTAGCCTGGAAATTTGTTTATTGGAACAAATTGGCTGATTTTCTGAGAGAACCTAATCCTTTTTAACTGAAAAATGTGTTGCTGGAAAAGCGCAGCAGGGCAGGCAGCATCCAAGGAGCAGGAGAATCGACATTTCGGGCATAAGCCCTTCTTCAGGAATGGCTTATGCCCGAAATGTCGGTTCTCCTGCTCCTTGGATGCTGCCTGATCTGCTGTACTTTTCCAGCAACACATTTTTCAGCTCTGATCTGCAGCATCTGCAGTCCTCACTTTCTCCTAATTCTTTTTAACTCCATTATATACCATGGTGGGAAGAAATAAGCCAAAGGCTATAACACCGGCAAAAACGATTACAATTAGCTCATGTCGCAATCCATATTGTGATTGTGAGCTCATTGCGATTCCTCATGTTGTTTTGCAATTGACTAGTGATCCATTTGTGTGTAATTTGGGAATTCTTGTGAAATTGCATTTGCTTTCGATACATTTCACATCGATGACTATTAATGAAATGTTGTCCCTAAAATGGGTTTTGCCTTCTTTATCGATGTCAGTAACTGATTCTAGGATGCTGTTTCAGGGGTAAGAGCAGCCCTCCAGTGCCTCATTCTGGAAGGTGAAAATCTGTGGGCTATTCAACCATAGGCTGCATCACAGTCAATTCCCAAATCGTCCACATGCAATGATTTTCCAACAGGAGTAGCTTATACCAAGTTGAGAACTTGGCTGAAATCTTTTACCAAATGGATGTTCTGATCATGCCAACCTGAGCATTAGTGCCCATAATGGACGTTGCTCATGAGTACTCGATTGGCTACAGAAGTGAAAAAAAAGTCATGATGATTTTGGTAGTGGGCAGTTGCTCAGTTGTGCAAAATAACACTGCTGTGAACGAGAATAGAACATGAACGTTGGGTTTGTTCACTTGGCCTATGAGCACTGTCCATGATACATTATTTCTTGATATTTAACATGCAAGGTGTGGGGCAAGCTTCTATTGATCTCCAAATTGAACAGTCAACATTCTGCTGTGGATTGTAACAGTAAATTTGACGACAATAAATTTGGAATGTAGTGACAGTGAGCAACTTTATTTCTTTTAGATCCAGGGTCCGGTTATAGTAGAAGACACCTGTTTATGTTTCAATGCTCTTGGTGGCCTTCCAGGTCCATATATGTAAGTAGAATAATACTGTATTAGCAGTCACTGTTTTTCACTTATTTTCTTTCTGGAACAACATTTATCACTTTTTGCATTTGTTGTGTTATATTTATTAATAAGTCAAAATCACAGAGATCCCAGATTTGATTCCTGATTGTTGCTAAGACAATTAGTCTGAACTGGAGATTAAAACCAAGAGTGTGGTGCTGGAAAAGCACAGTCAATCAGGCAGCATCCGAGGAGCAGGGAAATCAACGAAGGGCTTTTGCCTGAAACATTGATTTCCCTACTCCTCAGATGCTGCCTGACCAGCTGTGCTTTTCCAGCATCACACTCTTGGTTCTAATCTCCAGCATCTGCAGTACTCACTTTTGCCTGAACCGGAGAAATGACAGAGTAGTTATTACAGTTAGTTTTAATATTCCTTGGCTAAGTTGCCCGTTGTTCCAGTTCAGTACATGTTGGTTTTTCCGGGGAGGAATGTAACCCAGAAAAAGTGGTTCTTGGTGAGCACAGCATTGACCTTGATATGACAACCTCCATAACTGATCAGTTTAGCAATAGTTGCATGTGAAGATGGAGCTGATGCAACTCTATTCTGGAATCAGTCATTGATTTTAGGGAGGAAAGGTCCCTGTACTAAGTTACATCATTAACCTCAATCTAGATAGTTTTGAATAGCATCTTCCATGATCTCTGGTTCCCTGAAGTATGATACAAACAAGGAAACTATTTTAAAAGTGTAGAGATTGTTGTGACATCAGCTAACAGTGTCCAAGTTTCGCACTGCAATGTAACCTAATACAGCAATATGGTGATGACCACATATTTCTTCAGCAATGTAGGTTGAAGGCTGAATGCTGTCCAAGACACCAAAGAACTTAGTTACTCTTTGAATGCTGTCATGAAGTCTTTTGAGTTAACCTGAGGTAACTTACAGGGCCCTGATTTCCTATCCTGTTTATAAGGCAATCTCTCCGACAGAGCACCCCTCCATCTATGGCTGTTGAGATTTTAAGCTCAGGTCCCTGGAGTGGGACTTGAACTGGCAAATGTGTGACTTTGGAGGATTTTTTTTCTTTATGCACATGCTGAGCCTTTCAAGCCTCTGTTCTAGTCCACATGTGTAACAGTGCCATGTGGTCTGAATAGGAAAGAGTGGGAAGCCTTGTACACGGGTGAATCACACAGACAGTGACTGAACCTCAGACCTGTGCCTGGAAACTGAGATTTGCTTGCACCAGAGGGGGCTAAGCCCACCCTTATTCATTTGGTGGCAGCAATCTGGAGACCAACTTGCCAGAAACATTTTACTCTCTGCAGTTTTTGTTTGTTCTCCTGGGCTTTCAATGAGTGTACAATAATAAATTTACAAGAATATTGCTTGGACTGGAAGGTTTGAGTTAGAAGGGGAGGCTGGAATTTTTTTCCCTAGAGTGTCAGAAGCTTAGGAGTCACCTTTTAAGAGGTTTATAAAATCGTGAGGGGCATGGATAGGGTGAGTAACTAGGTCTTTTCCCCAGGGTAGGGGAGTCCAGAACTAGAGGGGAAAGTTTTTCAGGAGACCGAGGGGTGGGGCAATTTTTCACACAGAGGGGTGCGTATCGGGAACGAGCTGCCAGAGGAAATGGTGGAGGCAGAATCAATTATGTCATTCAAAAGACATTTTGGACAGGTACATGAATAGGAAGAGTTTAGAGGTATATGAGTAAAAAGTGAGGTCTGCAGATGCTGGAGATCAGAGCTGAAAATGTGTTGCTGGTTAAAGCACAGCAGGTTTAGGCAGCATCCAAGGAACAGGAAATTTGACGTTTCGGGCCAGAGCCCTTCCAAATGTAGGTAAATGGGACCTAGTTTAGTTTAGGAAACCTGGTCAGCATGGACAAGTTGGACCATGCTGCATAACTTATGGCTCTATAAATATTAAGATTCATTTGGGGAGGGGTATGAAAAAATAAATTGCATTGTCTACCCCACCCTGTGCTTGCTTTATTAAACAGTCAATTGACTTCAACTTCAATCATCAGAATAGGTACAATGCAGTATCATTCATAACGCCGGAGTTGTCTCGGGATGGTTGAATACAAACAGGGCACCAAAAGCTATTGGTTGGTGATGCTACTTACTGAATGTGCACACCACTGTACTTCACCACCAGGTGGCAGAAAATGCACATTTCCCAACATGACCTTACCATAGCCTCATTTAACAGGAAATGATTAGATTCCCTACAGTGTGGAAACAGGCCCTTCGGCCCAAGAAGTCCAAACCGACCCTCCAAAGAGTAACCCACTCAGACCCATTTCCCTCCGACTAATGCACCTAACACTATGGACAATTTAACATGGCCAATTCACCTGACCTGCACATCTTTGTGACTGTGGGAGGAAACCGGAGCACCTGGAAGAAATCCACACAGACACAGGGAAAATGTGCAAATTTGAGAGAATTTACAGCCAACCATATCAAAAAGACAGATTATTTAGGGAGGGAAGGGGAATGCTCTGCTGCAGTGTATTTGGAAGTGTGTCATGAGTAGAATAAATTATTTTTCTTGCCCTGAACTGAACGTTCTCCTAACGTTAGATGGAAGGAGAAGAGAAAAGAGTTCTCAATAAAAGTCGAACATCTATCGTTCGTAAGACCTTTTAATGATAAGGACGCTAAAAATAGTTAACTGGTGTTCACAAGGTTCCGAAGAGACTGTTGTAACATAAATAGCAATAAAGACGACACTGTTGCATACCATGTTTGAGCTGCTTCAGTAACCGTGAAGAATGAGTTCACTCGAGAGGGTTGCAATAACATTGTTATGTATGAGGTTATCTCTATGTAAATGTGCCTTGGAAGTTTCTCAAAAAACCTAATTAATATTGAACATGCTTGGCAAGGAACTGGTCCATGCAAAGTCAGGCTCTGGACTGGATTTATCAATTTATTGGTCTTCAAGACAGCCTTGCCATCTCTGAACTTTGGAAGAATTGGAATCACATTCCAGTGTTGGCCAGCTCGCTTTGTGTGGATATTCGACCAGTGCAAGGTCAGGCTTGTCCATGGTATGTAGAAGACTGAGGATTGATTTGACTGAAGTGTTTAAGATGCTTATAACAAAAAAAGATTGGATAGCAATGAGGGAGAGAGATGTCCTCTGATAGGTGAACAGAGAGAACACATTTTAAAATTAGGATTGGGCCACTCAAGACAGAAACTATGAAGCACTCCTCATTGAGCGCAGAAGCATTTTATAGCTCTGTCCTCCAAAAGGCAGCAGATACTGAGTCAGCTGAAGCTATTAAGATTAAGTCTATAAATGTACATGGTGGTAAGATTGAGTAAATGAAATGAAGATACAAACAATTGTGAATGGAATTACATTCTGATTAAATGGAAAGCAATCTTGAGGGCTAGTTAGTCAATTCTTATTTGCATTTTTCTACTTATTCATTCGGGGGATCTGGACATTACTGTACAGTCAGCATTGATTGTCCATCACTAATTGCCCAGAAAGAATTGACGACATTACTATGGTTCTGATGTCCTAAAGGACTTTAGCGAAATGGATAGTTTTGCATTTGTTTTTATAAACAACAATCCCAGTGGTCACCAGTAGATTAGCTTTTTGTTCCAGTTTTTTTTTATTTCACTATCTGCCATAGTGAGATTTGAACCCATGTTCACAGAATGTTAGTCTGGAATTCTGGGGTACTAATGTCGAAAAGTGTGCGCTGGAAAAGCACAGCATGTCAGGCAGCATCCAAGGAGCAGGAGAATCGACGTTTCAGGTATAAACCCTTCATCAGCAGTCTGGGTGACGGGTCCAGTGCATTACGAGTATGCCACTGCCTCATGTGGATTAATAGTTGAAATGGGAGCACAGTTTCAACGTTCAAAAGACACTTGGATAAGTACATGAATGGGAAAGGTTTAGAGGGTTTATTGACCAGGAGCAGGCAGTTTAATTTGGGATTATGTTTGGCATGGACTGAAGAGTCTGTTTCTGAGCTGTAGACACAGTGAAAAATGGCTCCTAGGCAAAGTACTGAAGAATGGCTGATATTGTTGAAACTGAGAAAAATTGAGGTGAGATAATTGTAAAAAATGTCTCAACTTAATTGCCACAAAGTACAAATGAGCCAGTTGGTGCAGCTGCTAGGAGGTATGGTCCAGTGTCATCCTGCCTTGGAACTATCCAGTTATGCCATGTGGAACAGCTCCAGGTTCCTACTGGGCTTCCAGAGCAATGTTCTTGGAGCTTGCCTTGGCGTCAAGGCATTGGTGAAGATTTTCACAATGCCTCAGAAAGCAATGCAGCTCACAAGATCCAACATTCAAGGTTTCCAAGTTCCATACACATCCTTGCTGCTTTTACTGTCAATTTGCAATAAAAAAATATTCAAACAGTCCAAGCACAGTACCGCTAGGAGCCAGCACAGTGAGAAATGCTGCTGTACACTTGTTTCAGCACTGACTTTGAACCCCTCTCTTTGTACTGGTTTTAAAACGTCCCAGGCAATTGGTTTACAAAGATTAATGTTACTTGATCCTTTCGTTGTATGTGACTAAGACCTACCTTTTTGGGAGAGGTGAGCCCTTCAAAATTTGCAAAGTGGTTTCTGGGGATTGCATTCGTAGCCTTGTTGAGCTGTTGGCAACTGAGTTTTAGAGTCAGCTAGTGTGCGGGACCGATCGGGTGGTGGTAGAGCCAGTAAACTCCGTTTCACCCTCTTGTGGCCTTGTTGAATAACAAACTTTCATCTTTAGCTAGAGCTGATTGTCTTAGTGAAAAGAAAAGAGAACCCTGTTCAGATTAAAAGGAGTCCCTTCTCAACACTTGGTGATTTGAGGAGGAAGTTTACTAGTGACAGTGCTGCAGCTCCCTAGATAAGGTAGGCTTTGAGGTGAATTGCAGAGGCACATTTAAGAGGAAGCTAACTAAATAAAGGAAGGAAAAGGGAATAGATGAGTATATTTTGTGTGACATGAGGTAAGGAGGAGGAGGAGGAGGCATGTGTGATTCCTTTGTGGCAGTTGTATTGATTTAGCCTGCTGTAGAATTCTTTTGTGAAATCCTTTTAATAAAGTTATCCCTTTCTGGTTCTTAGGATGATAGTAATATTGGCAACGCTACACTTATTGGCAAACTTTAGTTGCCCTGAAGAGCTGGTCTCTGAGCTGCCTTGAAGCACTCGTGAGTTCTGTAATAGTCCTCCCATGATGGTGTTGAGCAGAGACTTCGAGGAGAAGGTTTACTGGAAAGAATTCTGCAGCTCACCAGAGTGTATAGGCATTAAGGTGAATTGCATCGATGCACTTAAGTAGGAGCTAGCTAAACAAAGGAAAGAGCAAGGAATCGATGGATAGTTTTATAGTGACATGCACTAAGGTGGAGGTCTAGTTCGACCTAATCCTTGTTGGTGGAGATCACAGATTGAGAAAAGTGTTGGTGCGGTGTATCCTGTACATTATATGTGTCGCGGTCACTGCTGCAAAGGAAGAGCAGTACAGGACAGGGACAGGCCTTTTGGCCCACCACATAGGATGCCGTGTCCAATGTCTGGCATGTGGCAAAGCAAGTGCTGTCTTGCATGGTGTCAGCTTTTCTTGAAGGCTGTTGGACTTGCACCAACCTTATGAGATACTTTAGCACACTCCTGGCTTCAGCCTTGTAGACAGATTGTAGAGATCTTGTACTCTATGTCACAACTGATGAGAGCAAGTGTTCCAAATGCCTCTTAACTATCCTATTCATGTGCTATGCTAACTACAGGGATTGGGAATAGTTACCCTAAGATCCCTGTGTTCCTCAAAGCTATCCAGTGTCTTGCCATTTGTTACATACTCTCTGATCTTGTTTCTTCTTCCAAAGTGCATTATCTCATGCTGATCAGGTTTAAATACCATCTTTCACTTGTCTGCTCATCTGACCAACACATCGATATCTTCCTTAACCTACAGCCATCTTCTTTGCGATTGAACACTCCACCAATCTTGGTGTCGTTTGCAAATTTGCTTAACACCCCTCACCACATAATTTTTCATCTATATCATTTTTATTTATAACAAGCAATAAGAGACCCAGTGCTGATCTTTGTGGTACACCACTGGATACCAGCCTCCAGTCACCTGGACAGCCTTCTGCCATTACCCATTGTGTCGTATTACTAAGCCAGTTTCTGATCCATCTCGCCAAGTTTCCCAGGATTCTACGTGCTATCACCTTCTCAATCAGTCTTCCATTGGGTGTGAAGGGGATCAACTGCCAGTGTGGGTTATTCCTTTTTAGGTGTGATTTTGTTCTGGAAGCTTCACCAATTTCAGCAAAGTCTAAAGGGACAGGAGTGTCATAGTCACAACAATCGATGGATAGTTTTATAGTGACATGCACTAAGGTGGAGGTCTAGTTCGACCTAATCCTTGTTGGTAGAGATCACAGATTGAGAAAAGTGTTGGTGCGGTGTATCCTGTATATTATATGTGGCGCAGTCACTGCTGCAAAGGAGGAGCAGTACAGGACAGGAACTAAGGTGGAGTTGGGCACAAGAATTTTCAAAGAACCTCCCTGTTTGCCAAAATGAGGGAGCCTCTTGCTGTAAAAAGTGTGCAACTCCAAATGGAAGGCATTTGTTCACCCAGTTTAACTATAACTCCCTGTAGCTCAGGCATTCTGTGGATAAGTCCATCCCTGAGCAACGCATGGGACAGCGGAGCTAATCTGTGTTCTTCTACTGGGCAACAGATGTGGTCCCACAACTTGGAACAATTTCTGATTCTTTTATCCAAAGCTACTTAAATTAGCTTAATTTTGATGCGTGCATGAAACATTTCAGATGCTGGGAGGTTTGAGTCTGATAACGATGAAGCTTTTGATGAGAATCAATATGGCAAAACAGAACATTCTTAAGAGGCGGTGACTGTCAATGGTGGTTCCTCTCCAAACCGTCTTATCTAAACTAATACAAATGCAGAGAGTGCTGGAGAAACTCAGCAGGTCTGACAGCATCTGTAGAGAGGAAAGCAGAGTTAATGGTTTGAGTCTCGTGACTCTGTCAAAACTGACTCAGTGTTTTACTCTTCAGACGATGGCAGATTTGCTCAGGTTCTCCAGCACTTTGTGGCCTTTGTTTCAGATAGCCAGCATTCACAACATTTTTTGTTTTTGTCTCATCTAAACTAAAACCTGGAATGAACAGCTTGCCTTGTGAGGAAAGCCTAGATGCTAGGCCTGTATCCTCTGGAGTTTAGAGTCAGAGGTGACTTAATTGAAACATATATGATCCTGAGTGGACTTGACTGGATGTTCAAAAGACATTTTCTCTGGTGGGAGAATGTAGAATTAGGAGATCATCGTTTAAAAATAAGGAGTAGCACATTTAAGACAGATGAGGAACCCTTTTTCTTCCCAGAGAGGGCGTGTCATTGGGATTCCCTTCCTCAAGAGGCAGTCGATGCAGAATCTTTAAAATTTTTATAGCAAAATTAGATTGATTCTTGATTACAAAGGGGCTGGAAGATTATAGGGGTTTTGCAGAGTAGTGGAGTTGAAGATAAAATGAGATCGTATTGAATGGTGGAGCAGTTTGAAGGGCTGATTGGCCTACTTCTGTTCCTTATTTGCTTTGTTCAGATTGATTCAGCTTGGATGTGGAAGTCAAACTTTACAGAAGTAAGGAAAGCCGTAGGCAGACTTGTTGTCTTGTAGCACATCTATTTCCAACCAGTGCCTGTAGTGTCAGCCTCTGAAATAAATATAATGCAGGGTGAATCTATACAGTCTCTCTCACTTCAAAAAGATGTCCTCTACACTGATTTATTTTTATTGACCGTTTTACGATGTGATTAGTATCTGGTGCAAAGTTACATTCTTAGACTGGGCGGTGGGGGTGGGATCTTGAAAGTGCTGTGGGTTCACATGTATATTCTAAATAAATGACACCCAGAGCCTTAAAGAAATGGTTTCATGCCCTGTACACTGGTGCCTCTAGCTTCTTCCTATGATGTTGAAAGTGTAAAGGCTGGTTTTATTCTAATTTTCCATAGTTCAAATTTATGGCTAGCAGCGAAGAACTATTCCAAACATCCTATGAAGTATCTGGATCACTGTATGAATTGAGCACCCGGGGAGTATGACTTGGGTTTATACTTTGTTTGTGTTCGTTTTCAAAAAAAAAGAGTCTATAAAGTGCCATCTGTAGTTCACGTTTTTAAAATCAGGATTTCATTTCTCTTGCTGTTTTCACTTGCAGCTGTGCACTGATGGAAATAAGTTGACCCAGCCCAGAATAAACTTCTCACCATGTTTCCAAAATAAACAGGGTGTTCGCACGTGGAAAGTGGGCCGGAGGCTCCGAGTTTATGACTGACAGCAGTAAAGTACTTTTCCACACCAAGCCACCACCCTAGTCAAACCTGTCAATCTGTCAACACTGACTGAGACTCTGAGCTTTGTTGGCTGGACCTCAGTGACACAGGCAGAAGTGGGTACTGCAGATGCTGGAGATTAGAGTCAAGCTTAGGGTGGTGCTGGAAAAACACAGCAGGTCAGGCAGCATCCGAGGAGCAGGAACATCTACGTTTCGGGCAAAACGGATCATCAAAATCACATGCCGCAAGACTTTTCATTGGGCGATCCTGTATTTGCTGTATCAGAAGTGAGAATTTTTTTTCCTATTTCAATGGAAATTCTTAAACCCTTTCAGTTTTTAAGTTGGGTTTCTCACACATGCTGTGAGATTTTTCATGGGTCAGTGTGTCAGCCATGGTTCAGCAGGTCCTGCCCCTTCGGTGTAACACTGTATTGCATTGTCACGTGTGATGTACTTCCCATGAAATGTTTAACCAAGTGATATAAAGGTCACTACCTGAAGGGGAGCCTTCTCCCAGTGTAGTGGCCACTGTTTCTCCCATTCTTGACATCTTTTAAAAAGCAGACCATCTAGTCATTGTCCTCTCGCTGTTTGAGGGATTTTATTCTCCCTGAACCCAGTCTAGTTTGCAGAATCTCTCAGCATTTGGTTCACTCTTAACTTTCCTCCAAAGTAGCCCAGCACGTCTCGTGATTGTACCAAACTGCTACAGAAATGTCAAAACGGAGTAAAACCAGGGAGATTGCCCAGCACCGATCTGGTCCACAATGAATTATTTTTTGCAGCTTGGGTTCTAAAGTGGAAGCCCAATGTACAGCTTTGAATTTCATTTGAATTTCCATGTTGTGTGTTAATACTGGGGGCATCTTAGTTTTAGTTCCAGTTTTTAAAAATAATGTGAGTGGTGGTGATGTGTTTGGAATTATTTTCTCCCTGCATTTTAATATGCTAAACCCTTGAGTTGAACAGTGCATTTGGGTTTGGGGGGTGGGGGGGATGGTGAGAAAAGGTGGATGAAGAAAATAACTAATTTTTTTTTCCAAAAATGTTGGAGAAACTTGGCAGGTCTGGCAGCATTTGTGGAGGGAGAAACAGAGTTAATGTTTCAAGTCCAATGACTCTTCTTTAGAATTCACTGAAACATAACTGATCTTTTGCCTGGGTTGTAGGGATCCATTATGACAGAAAAATAGAAACTTCCAGAAGAACCAGGCAATTGGAAAGTTTCACTCGGAGAAGTGGTCCTTGGCAGCAGAAGTATCATTAATAAGTAGCTCCCGAAGCTGTTAGGCATGGAAGGAAAAGTAGTGTCTGGATGAAAGCTGTGGAAACAGAAAGCTGTGGAGGAAGTGAGTTTAAGGAGCCCATGTTAAATGAGTGAGCTGTGTTAACAGTTTTGTGTCAGAGTCACTGAAAGAGACGAAAATGTGTTGCTGGTTAAAGCACAGCAGGTCAGGCAGCATCCAAGGAACAGGAAATTCGACGTTTCGGGCCAGAGCCCTTCATCAGGAATCTTCCTGTTCCTTGGATGCTGCCTGACCTGCTGTGCTTTAACCAGCAACACATTTTCAGCTCTGATCTCCAGCATCTGCAGACTTCACTTTTTATTCTCTGAAAGAGACACCTAACTAACTAGTGCCAAATGACTGCAGAAAATTGCCGAAATGAAACTAGTTCTTGTGCCAACTGGTCAAGGAGCTTGAAATTGGAAACCAGGTGACCCTTTACTGAAGTTTGAGTGTCTGGAAGGCTGTTGTTAAACGTAAGACTTCTCATCCTAAGCAGTTACCATTGACTAGAAACTGAACTGGACTCCCCATTTAAATATAGTGGCTACAAGAGCAGATCAGAGGCTAGGAATACTGAAGTGAGTAACTCACCATCTAATTCCCCAAAGCCTGCGCAACATCAACAAGGTACAAGTTTAGGGTATGTTGGAATGCTCCCCACTCACCTGGCTGGGTGCAGCTTCAACAACACTCTTAAGCTTGACATCATCCAGGAAAAAGCAGAACACTCGATTTGCACTGCATCCACAAACCTTAATTCCCTCTGTCATTGATGCTCAGCAGTGTGTACCATCTTCAAGGTGCACTTTGGAAATTCACCAAAGCTCGTTAGACAGCATGCTACAACCCAGAGATGCTCCTGCCTTGAAAGACAAGGAATGCTGATGCATGGGAATATCACTAACTGCAGGTTACCTTCAATCCACTCACCATCATTAAGTTGGAAATGTATTATTATTCCTTCATTCCAGTATTAATATCATCTGGGATCATTACGCACTGGAAATGAGAATTAAACTCCTCTATGCTGCAAGTCTTGGTCAAAATTTGGGCTTGGCTGATAATTAGTAAGTAACATTTGTGTCATACAAGTGCCAGGTGATGATCATCTGGAAATCCAGCATCTCCCTTGGCATCTAATGGCATTAAAATCAATCAACATATCAACATCATAAGGGTTACCATTGATCAGAAACTGAACTAAACTGGTACATAAACACAATGGCTACAAGAGCAGAGCAAAGGTTAGGAATCCTGTGGCAAGTAACTCACCTCTTCTCTTTTCAAAACCTGTCTACAATCTACAAGACACCAGTGAAGAGTGTTTAGGACAACTCCCCACTTGCCTGGATGAGTGCAGCGCCAACAGCACTCAAGGTTTGTCATCATCCAAGGCAAAGCAGCCCATTTGACCCATCCCAATTACCACCTTCAGTATTCACTCCCATCTCCACACAGCAGTGTACTGTCTATGAGATCCACTGCTACAACTCACCAATTCTCATTTGGCATTACTGTCCAAACCAATTATTTCTACCACCCGGAAGGACAACAGATGCTTGGGAGCACCGCCGCCTGCAAGTTCCCCTCCATTCTGACTTGGAAATACTTGAGTTCTTATATCCCATAGAATTGTTTAAAAGCACAGTGGGTGTACCGTCACCCCAAAGACTGCGGTGGTTCAAGAAGGTGGTTCACCATCCTCCTGCAGATTAATTTGTGATGGGCAATAAATGCTGGCCTTGCCATTAACACATGCATCGCGTGAGTAAAAATAAGCCCTTCATTTGAACTGTCAGCAGGGAATGCTCATCTGGCTTTGAGTTAGTGAAATAGCAGGAGTAGCATTGGCACTTTAATGCAGCAAAGTGAGTGGCAATAGAGTCTGGCAGGAGGAAAACAAGAAATGGAAGTATGCAATTTAGAAAGCTATCAGCTTGTGGAGAAATATAGAGAATCCTTCAAAGTAAGATTCAGGTAAATAAAACTGTCAAAGGAAGCAATTGCAGTACTGGTTTTACATTGGTGATAGGTAATAACGCCAGACTCATCTGTGATTCACATCATTTTGTGCATCCAAGCCAATGATGTCAACATTATGGATTGGTACGCTCTTTCAGCATCACTGGGCTGGATATTATTTATTGACTGAAGCTCCCTCTTGCCTTTTACCATCCATTTATCTGTCACCGGTGTTGTGATTCCATTATCCTCATTACTTGAGGTGTTTAATTTATACAAATGAAAGTGACCATTTAGCTCCATTAGTTCTCAACTTTTAATACAGTGTAATGGGATATGATATTACAGGAAGCCATGTGGAATGTACTAATTATTTAAAGAAGTCTAGATAAGTTAAATTGGAAAGAAATGGTCTAAGAATATGAGAAAGTGAGGACTGCGAATGCCGGGTCAGAGTTGAAGAGTGTGGTGCTGGAAAAGCACAGCCCGTTTGGCAGCAGCTGAGGAGCAGGAAAATCGACGTATCAGGCATTCATGATGAAGTGCTTATGCCTGAAACGTTGACTCTCTTGCTCCTCGGATGCTGCCTGACCTGCTGCACTTTTCCAGCACCACACTCTTTGAATAAGAACACGAGAAATAGGAATAGACGTGGGAGCTGTATTGATGGTAAACTTGCGTATGTTACTTTCTGTCACTTCATCTTAAGCTTTTATCAAAATAATTATGAAGGGTGAGAGTTATGATGAGAATATTAAGTAGTTGCATTGGTTTCAGGAATGGTTAAAATGAGTAGATGCAATATGAAGTGATATTGGATAATTGTTGGAGATGATTATAGAAAAGAAAGTGGCTCCATAACAGTTTCAAACTGTGATCACTCAGCCGTCGTCCCTGACCTAAGCTGAGAAAAGCAGTCAGATATAAGATAGTAGAGGCTTTGATCACAATGGTCAATGGACAATCTTCTATGGACAGATAAACAATGCTGTGGATCAGGAGAGCAGCCAATGCTCTGTTAAAGAAGGATACATTGTGCAATTGGTCAAATATCCATTGTGATCAAACTCAACAGAATTCATCATTTAAGCATTGAGGTGTGAGGGCTCATCAAGGACATCCAATCAGAACGTTAAGAGCAAGTTGTGTTTGAGAGCATTTCTAAATATCTTTTGAAATGATTGATTAGACAGTTGATGTAATGGATATGTTTCATATACATTTACAAAGTCTGTTCATTGAATTCTCAAGATGTTTGTTGCAAAAACTAAAGTGAAATACAATATGGTAACATGAATAGATATTGGATAATGGACCAGAAATAGTGTTATGGATGTTACTCGGATTTGAAAAGGGTACGAATGCTGGAACTACATTTCCATACTGTACAGAATTAGTATGCTTAAAACTGATCTGAAATGACAGAAGGAAAGACTATAGCTTCTTGTTTGACTTTAAGGATTAGTACTACAGACTCTAAAGTCACAAATACAATTTAATGCAGAAAATAAGAGTGAAAGTATTTTGGTAAGGAAAAAGGAATGGAATTATGGAGTAATTTAATTTATGAATCTTGTAGCTGAATATGAAGAATCTTTGGAAACTAGCAATGTAAGTGGATGAAACCATATAAACAGCAGATTAGGTTTATCATTCGGGATAATGGTAAAGTTGTACAGGGCAATTGTTCACTTACAATTTGTGTTTTAGTTGCCCTGCTATAGGAAGGCAGTTAAAGTCATAATGAGTGTACAGATTCATTAGGACAACACGAGAGATGTTTTGAGCAGAGACATGGGATACAGTGCCTACCGGGCATGGCACCTACATTAAAGAGATTTAAAATCATAAAAAGAATCTGGTCAGTGATGAGGAGTCACCAAATTTAAAATGATCCTTGGTGAGAGGACAAGTTAAAATTCATTCTGTTCCCCCGTCAAGAATTGCGAAGCATGGAATATTTTAATTTTTGAGGCTGAAGCTATTACATTTATAGAGTCATAGAGATATACAGCATGGCAACAGACAACTTTGGGTTGGGATATCTGGTCGGCATGGACCAATCTAGTCTCACCTGCCAGCACCCGGCCCATATCCCTCAACCCTTCCTATTCATCTACCCATCCAAATGCCTCTTAAATGTTGCAATTGTACCAGCCTCCACCACCTCCTCTAGCAGCTCATTCCATACCCGTACCACCCTCTGTGTGAAAACGTTGCCACTTGGGTCTCTTTTAAATTTTTCCCCTCTCACCCTAAACCTATGCCCTCTAGTTCTGGACTCCCCCACCACAGGGAAAAGACTTTGCCTATTTACCCTATCCAGCCCCTCATGATTTTGTAAACCTACTGAAGCAAACAATGATGATTTAAGGCCAAGGGGAGCAATCTGGGCAGTAAGGCTAGGTTTGGATTGTTCCAGCAATGATCCAGTGGGCAAGTGCCTACCTTCTGTTCTGGAAATTTCTTTGGTTCTAGCTTGAGTCTTAGAATCATCAAACATGTGTTACTTGACACTTGCTGTCAGACAAAAGGCAAGAATATTTCCTGCTGTCTAAATGATTGAATTTAAACTAGTATCCTGCTAGGAGTAGTCTCGTGGGAAACTGAGACAGACCAATAACATCTGTGGTCTTCAGCTCAGAATAGTAATAAACATCCATAAGTTATCATCTTCCTTTGCACGCTTTTAGATGTGCTAAGTATTTTCATTTTTCTGTTTGTAATTTGAGATTTGCTGATTTCCCTATGAAGTCAATAATTAACTCCATAACTTTGAATAGTCTGCTTAAAACAGTAACTCTTTTGAAAAAGTAATTCTGTCCGCATAGTTGTCTTTGTGTATTATAAAGCGTGACTTACAGTTGTTTTGAATTTTTTTTCCCCTTACTGTGACCCTGGATCAGACAGCCAGGTTTATATTAAACAGCTAACAAAAACAAAGTGTTGGAAAAGCTCAGCAGGTCTGGCAGCATCTGTAGAGAGAAATCAGAGTTAACGTTTCAGGTCCAGTTCAGACGAAGGGTCACGTGACCTGAAACATTAACTCTGATTTCTCTCTACAGATGCTGCCAGACCTGCTGAGCTTTTCCAGCATTTTTTGTTTGTTTCCGATTTACAACATCTGCAGTTCTTTTGGCTTTTAAATGATAGATCTGTTGAATTATGCACGCTAACAGCACTGGGTCAATTCCCACACTGACTGAGGTTGCCATGAAAATTCTGCCTTCTCACCTTGACTGTTCGCTCAGGTTAAATTCAGCGCCAGTCACCTCTCTCTAATAAGACAACAGCCCTGTGATCCTCTGGAACAATGACAGTGTTACCCTTTTACAGTAAAATACAGACAACTTGCAGGACATGGATATAGGTTAAGGTTCCATAGAGCCAATAATAGACTAGAAGGGAAGCCAAATCAGCAAGTTTATAACTTGCTTAAAAAAAAAGCTTGCATGTATGAAGTGCTATTAAAGATGCTTCAGGACATTCCAAGGTTCTGTTTAGACATCAAAGCTTCACCCGGAAGCCCACTAAAGATGTTTCCTAGTATGGTGACAAAACATCTGGAAATGAACCTTCCAGGTCAGCGAGCAAACCTACATCCAGCACCATCTCTATAATGTAGGAAAGCATAGTACCAACGAATGACTGACTGAACTGGTCAGGTCCTAAAGGACCTAACTGCTGGACTGGGTCTGTGGCAGGTGGTGAGGAAGCCAACAAGAGGGAAAAATGTACTTGACCTCGTTCTTACCAATATGCCAACTCCACGTGCATCTGTCCATGACTTATCAGCAAAAGTGACAAACACACGGTCATTGTGGAGATGAAGTTCTGCCTGCATGTTCAGAAAACCCTCCATTGTGTTGTGTGGCACTGTCACTGTGCTAAATGAGACAGACTTTGAAAAGATCTAGCAACTGTGGGCCATCAATAGCAGCAGCAGAATTTTATTCCAGCACAATCTAACCTCATTGCCCAGCATATTCCCCATTCAACCATTACCATTAAGCCAGAGGATTGACCCTGGTTCAATGCAGAGTGCAGGAGAACATATCAGGAGCAGCACCAAGCATTCCTGAAGATGAGGTGTCAATCTGGTGAAGCTACCAAACAGGGCAACCATCATGCCAAACACCATAAGCAGCAAGTGATAGGGTTAAGACATCTCACAACCAACAGATCAGAGCTAATCTCTGCAGATTTACAACATGTGAATGATAGTGGACAAATAAACAACTCACTGGAGGAGAAGGCTTCAGAAATATCCCCAACCATAATGATGGAAGAGCCCAACGCATCAATGCAAAAGGTAAGGCTGAAGCTTTCACAGCAATATTCTGCCAGAAATGTTAAGTGGATGATCCATCTCAGCCTCCACCAGTGGTCCCCAGCATCACAGATACCAATCTTCAGCCAATTCCATTCACTCCATGTGAAATCAAGAAATGCTTGGAAGCACTAGACACCGCAAAGACTATGGACCCTGATAACGTTTTGGTAATAGTACTGGAGACCTGTGCTTTAGAACATGCTGCACACCAGGCCAAGCTGTTCTACTACAGTTACAGCACTGGCATCTACCCGACAATGTGGAAAGTCACCTATGTATCTCCTGTACACACAAAGCAGGATAAATCCAAACCTCTGGCCAATTACTGCCCCATCGGTCTACTCAACCAAAGGAAAAGGGATGGGAGGTGACATTAATGGTACTATCAAGCAGCCCTGCTCAGTAATAACCTGCTCACTGTTGCCCAGTTTGGGTTCTGTCAGGGCCACGCAGCTCCTGACTTCATTATAGTCTTGCTTCAAACATGGGCAAGAGAGCTGAATTCCAGAGGTGAGGGGAGAGTGAAAGCCCTTGCATTCAACAGAGTGTGGCATCAATGAGCCCTAACAAAACTGGGTATTAGGGTGATTTTTCCACTGATTGGAGTTATACCTGACTCATAGGAAGATGGCTGTGGTTATTGGCAGTCAATCATCTCTCAGCTCCAGGACATCCTTGCAGAAGTTTCTCGGGTTTGTGTCCTAGGCCCAACTATCTCCAGCTGCTTCATCAATGACCTTCCCTCCATCATAAGGTCTGAAGTGGAGATGTTTGCCAATGATTGCACAATGTTTAGCACAATTCGTAACTCCTCAGATACTGATGCAGTTCATGTTCAAATACAACAAAATTTGGACAATATCCAGGCTTAGGCTGACAAGTGGCAAGTTATGCTTGTGCCACACAAATGCCAGGAAATGACCATTTCCATTGAGACAATCTGACCACTGACCCTTGACATTCAATTGTTTTACCATCAGTGAATCCCCCACTATCAACACCCTGGGGATTACCATTGATCAGAAACTGGACTCTCCACATAAACACAGTGGCTACAAGAGCAGGTCAGAGGCTAGGAATACTACAAGTAAGTCATCCCCTGGCTCTCCAAAGACTGTCCACCATTTACAAGGCGCAAGTCAGGAGTGTGATAGAATGCTCCCCACTTGCCTGGATGGGTGCAGCTCCAACAACAACACAATCAAGCAGCCCATTTGATTGGCACCACATCCACAAGCATCCACTCCCTCCTCCATCAATGCTCTGTATTAGCACTGTGTACTATTCTAAAGATGCACTGTAGAAGTTCACCAAAGACCCTCTGATAGCACCTTCCATCTAGAAGGACAAGGGCAGCAGATACATGGGAACACCTCCACCTTGCAAGTTCCCCTCCAAGCCACTCGCTATCCTGACTTGGAAAATATCGCTATTCCTTCACTCTCACTGGGTCAGAATCCTGGAATTCACTCCCTAATAGCATTGTGGATCTACTTCCAGTAGGTGAACTGCAAAGATTTAAGAAGGCAGCTCACCACCATCTTCTCGGGGGCAACAAGAGATGGGCAATAAATGCTGGCCGAACAGCCACATCTACATCCCACAAGTCAATTTTTTAAAAAATGTATGATCTGCTCTGATGGTGATTGAAATGCAATTATGGTCATTGCAATGGGAGAATTTCTCTATTCTGAATAATGTTGAAATCATTAGGTAATGGCCAAAACCTTGATAGTACAATACTCTGCACTGGAACATAGGCCTGAACTATGTGCTGAAGACCTGATGGAGTTTTGAACCCATAACCTTCCTCCCATAACGCCATTGAGCAAGTTGGTTTTGTGACATTCTGGCTGCTCCATTGTCAATTTTACTGATACAGAAGAACCACGTTATGACTACTGGAGGCTTAATCATGAAATGTTGTCAACACTCAAAGCTGTTGTATTCCTCATTTCTGATGAAAATAAGCATGTATCACAGATCACATATGCCATTTGTACTAACATCTGTCTAGAGATGTTGATTCTCCATAAGGTTCTATGGTTCTGATCGTCCTTCAGTGTCTCTTCCGAACAATCATAAATAAATTTTGGTGAACGTTGACAGATAATTTCTCTTGAGATGATATGATAAACCCGATCCTGGCTTGTCTGCTACCTACATGTGTATTCTTACAAGTAAAGGTCACCACACACAACTTAGGGGCTAGGATACTGACTTTATTTGTGAATGTTTCTTTGAGGTTCTCTCTCTAACCTTTTATCCCCTCAGGTTGATTGTACTCCCCATGAAAGATTTGTGAACTTGCACTAGGATGGAGCATAGGCAGATGAAACACTTGCTTCCTACAATGTCAGTGGAAGAATTGACTTGATGCATCGATAAAAGGCTTGTGCCCGAAATGTTGATTCTCCTGCTCCTCAGATGTTGCCTGACCTACTGTACTTTTCCAATGCCACCCTCTTGACTCTTGATGCATCAAAAGTCACCTGTCTCTAAAGAGCGAGAATTTGTTGGATTTCTTCAGATTTCTGCAAAGTGGTATTATTTTTGCTTTTGGAACAAAGAAATGTTGAATAAGCCATTTAGCCTGCCTTGTCTGCTTGATCATTCAATTCGACCATTTTCTTCACACAAACTTTAGAGTTTAATATGAGGAAAGCAGGTAACAGCTCTGAGTTTTGACAGCTTGGGGCCCTTAAATTCATGCAAGTTGTGTAAGTGCAGATACCTGTGTCTTTCTTATGAAAATTAAATAATAATTTTTTGTTTCTTTTTTTTGTTTTCCATCTCCCTTCTAGAAAATGGTTCCTGGAGAAGTTGTGTCCTGAAGGTTAGTGAATTTAGGGCTTTAAATGTCTTAATTTTATATCATTTATGAAAATGCTTATTGCCTGCCTGCATCCCACACATTGCTGTAAGCTGATGATATGTCGAAGTTATTGAACATGGGAATTAGGAAGGAATCAATAGTGTCTCACCTTAATGCAGAGGAAAGATTTGAAGAATCAGAAAAAAGGCTGAGTGAATTCATTGCCAAATCAACTATGCAAAGCAAATTAGGGAACGCAAAACTGGCCTGTGAGAAAAATGTGAAGGAATATTAAAAAATTTCTTATTTCTAAATTTTATATTGCTAAATTTATCTAAGAATTCATTTACTTGAAGGAATGAGGCTCCACACTTTTATCCCCAGGAAGTGAACAATTAAGAGGATGATTGGAAGGTGTTTATAATTATTCTCGTTGAAAGGTACTTGTGCCGTTAACTTAATAATTTTCAATGGATTGATTCTTGGGCAATTCTTGTTGAACAATGAACTGGAAGACAGAGGTTGAGGAAAAGGTGAGTTTTTGTTTCACAAAGCCTGTAGCAGAGCTGCCCAGACTTTCTCCAGGAATCTGTGGCAATCACAATCTGCATGGCATCTCTACTTCACCACACGTTACTGACGACAGGTTTTCACACTAATGGCATTGTTTGTTCATATCATTACATTTTTAGGAAAATTCCAACCCCTGGAATTCCCTGGCTAATTGGCCCTGAGCCCCAAGAACAAGCAAGTATTGAACGCTGAAAGCAGGCGCTATCCCAGGTATAGAAACAAAGCTAGGAGCAAGTGAGGGCTGCAGATGCTGGAGATCAGAGTTGAAAAGTGCAGTGCTGGAAAAGCACAGCAGGTCAGGCAGCATCCGAGGAGCAGAAGGGTTGACATTTTGGGCATCAGGAAAGGGTTTATGCCTGAAACATCGACTCTTGCTCCTCGGATGCTACCTGACCAGCTATGCTTTTCCAGTGCTGCACCTTTCAACACACAAACAAAGCTGGAGAACGTTTACAGGCACTATGATAAGACAGGAACGTAAGCAGGAAGATGAGTGGGGCCGAATGACCCTTTGTGCCTGCTCTGCCTTTAATAAGATTGTGATTGAACTTCTATAGCATTCCCTCTTTTGTGGCCCACTCCCATGTCTTTCAATTCATTTAGTGCCCAAAAGACTACTGATGTGCATCTTGAAATATATTTTACAACTAAGCATTCACAGTTCTCTGGAAGAATGAATTCCAATGATCCACAACCCATTGGTGAAGAACTTTCTCTCTGGTTAGTCCTAAATGACTGACCCCTTAGTCTATGACTCGTACTTTTAAGCTCTAGCCACAGTAACCCCTCAGTATCTACACTGTCAGATCCTCTCCATTTTTTTAACACATTTCAATGAGATTGTCAGCCATCCTTCTAAACCTGAGAATGTAAGTCTACTCTCCTCTCTCTTCTGAGGACAACACTAACATGCCTGGATTCAATCTCGTGAACCTCGTCACACCCTATCTAAGGCAAGTATATCCTTTCGTCGGTCTTGAGACCAACTCTGTTCGCAGTACTCCCAGATGTGGAGTTAGCAATTAATTGCAGTAAGATTTCTTTGCTCTTTAAACTCCAACACCTTTCTTATAAAGGCAAAAAAAAATCAATGTTTCCTTGCGGTAGCTGTATTACTGCACAAGCCCTCCAGTTTCTTTTTCTGAATGTCAATGCTCACTAGTCTCCTTTTTAGAAAAAACAACTTCTCCATTCTTGCTTCAAGTGGATAATTTCACACTTCTCCACATGACATTCCATTTGCCACATTCTTGCTCAATCGCCTTTAACTGTCCCGTGTACTTTTGGAGCCTGTTTATATCCTCCTCATAACTTACTTTATCATCAAACGTTGTATTGCACGTAAACATCAAGTGCACATGTCAGTCCCAGCCATCCAGCTGTTTCATTTGGATTGTAAATAGCTGAGGCCCAATACTGCTTAAGGCACTTCACCAATTACAACTGAGCAGTTCCAAAACAGACCATTTATTTTGACTGTTTTCTGTCTGTTGACCGGTCGTCAGTCCATGTTAATGTACAGCCTCAATTCTATTTGTTTGTAATCTAAATTTCATGGTCAGATTGGGAACTTTGACCCTGCATTCTGATTCAGCCCCTAGTTTCTCCCAAGTTAACCTTGTAATTTGCAAGACCTGCAGTTTTCCCTTTTTTTAACCATGTGATTGGAAGATGAACTTAACTTTTTGTGTGTTAAGTGTTAGAGAAGTTCTGTGGACTATGCCACAGCTCTCATTCTGAATGTGGCATAAGACACAAGCAGTTTATCAGCCCTAAAAATGGCAAGAACATATTGAGTAGAAAATGGAAAGTGATAAAACTTTGGCCACTTGCAAGGCAGATCACCGACATCTAAGAGTGACGACCAGGGAGTGATCTCATTGAGGGATTTACAATTGTTCAGGAAAGCTGCCTGCTGTGAGATTTGGAATTATAAGGGCCTGTATATATTCATGACCAGTGTATGGTATTCCTTAGTATATTTCAATAATAATAACTTGTTGTTCAGTTTCTCCGTTCGCTAGTACATTTTTCCAATCAAATTGCCAATACACTTCCTACTCCTACCAGGAGGGAGATGGCCTATTGCATAATGACCAGACCTGTCACTCCAGAACAGCTTGCAAGAGGTGTGATTCAAGTCGAGTATGCCAAATACTGCGAATAGTTCCTCAATGAATTGGCATAGTTCCCACAAACTGATGAAGGAGTAGTTGAAGTGTTTTTTTAATGACTGTGTTTGTATGACAAGCCGTGACCTTCTGGTCTCTTTTGAGCTTTCTATATATAAAACATATGTAAACACTTGCGCTGCATGGTGCTGTTTTGATACAGTTGATCATGAGCTTGACTGAGCTTAGAAGGAATCAATGCTCTGACCAATGAAAGCATGCATGTCAAAAGCCTTCTCCACACACTGTCTACCTGTGACTCTACTTCCAAAGAACCATGAACCTATACCCCTTGATTGAGGTTAGAAGGAAAAGTAAGACTGTTCCACCATTTCATTGAACTATCTTGAGTTCATTTGCTCATCCCTGTTCTAAATCTCTCAATACCCTCAACATTGATCAAACTTCATTTGACCTATTCAATAGATCAAGCCTCACGCCTCTAAAAGGTGTACACCCTACAGCACAATGGAATGACGTTCCTCTCCAGTGTATTGCATGGTGAGCAATACAGACTCAGAAAGCCACTGGATTCAATTCTAGCTAACTGTTTCACCTTCATACAACCAGTTCCTCTCCACAAACCTAGCAACCCTCGGCAACACCGAGCCACAGGAATCCAACAGCCTCTGGACTTCCCACAAGGCTGCAATTAAAAATGCTTGCAAAAACTCAGTCAGTCACTTAACTAGTAAGCATCAAGATTGGTTCAAGAGATCCAAGCACTCGTAAACCAGAAGCGCATGGCATTTCTGATCTTAAAGCAGCAATTGCACTCTGAAGAGTGGGGAGTGTTCTAGAACAAAGAGGTATAGGGTCATGGTTCCTTGGAAGTAGAGTCACCAGTAGACAGTGTGTGGAGAAGGCTTTTGGCATGCATGCTTTCATTGGTCAGAGCATTGATCTTAGGAGTTGGGATACCTTATCACAGCTGTACAAGACATTGCTAAGGCCACATTTGGAGTACTACGTGCAGTTCTGGTCATGGTGCCGTGGGCAAGTCAGGCAGCTGGGCCCAATTCCATGCTGTAGGCCTCAAAAAAAAAACTGAAAATGGCTCAGCCATCTTTGGCTTCCAGATTCCTGGGATAGAAGGGCGAAGAAAAATAAAATGAGCCTAGGTTCCTGCATGTAAAGTTCTGCTGTGTGCTCAGTAGGGAGCAGAATCAAACTTTCTAGCAATGGCTCTTAACTTCAACTCTGATGAAGAGTCATCTAGACTCAACGTTAACTAACTTGCTCTCCATGGATGTTGTCTAGCCCACTGTGATCTCCAGCATTTGTTGTTTCTAGTGTTGATTAAACTGCTGGTGTTCGTTGTCCAACGTTGTAAATGAAGGATGGCCAACACTCGTCTCCATCATTCGAGAGAAAACTAGAGCAAGATAAACAATGACATTGTGACTAAATGTCTTTTTGAAGTAGTTAAACCTGAAATGAGCTCAAAAATGCAATGAGCGTGCCAGTAGGCTTTAGTAATGGAACCCTACCGTTGTTTTTGTGAGGATATGTTTGATTGCCAATGTTGGATGTGAGCTTGTTTTTATTGAAATTTTCCCAACTATTCTTAAATGGAAGAATTCACCTTGCATTGGTGGGGTGGGGGGGGTGGTTGGAGGTTGCTTGATGCAGTGGAAAAATTGGGAGTTAAAGCCAGTTGTCTTGGAGCAGTGATCCCTCAGTGACTACTAATGGATCAGTACTGTGTCACCAATGTGCTACCTTATGGAATAGATAAGAGATTATTTTTAGGTGTGGTTGCAGGGAAATGCTGAACTGCTTTTCATATTATTGTTTGATTAGTTAGACTGGAATGTACGGTTCACAAAGTTTGCAGAGAATATAAAAATTGGCTATGAGATTGTTAATGAGGAAGAAAGTTGGAGACTACAGCAAGATATGTTGATTGATAATGTTAATAGAAGCATGACAAATGAAATTCAATCCATAGAAATGTGAAGTAATGAATTGGATACTTCAGACAAGGCAAGGGAATGCATGGTAAGTGATAAGAATCCTGAGCAGTGTAGAAAATACAATCATAGAATCATTATAGTGTGGAAACAGGCCATTCAACCCATCGAGTCCACACTGACTGTCCAAAGAAGCACTTCATGTCCACAGATTCCTAAAGGTAGCAGGACAGTTTGATAAGGTTATCAAAATGGCAAACATAATGTACTCTATGCTCCTCCTACACAGAAGTTAGAGCAGGAAAATAACAACAGTACAATATGAATAGGAAAGGTTTGAAGGGATATGGGCTGGGTGCTGGCAGGTGGGACTGGATTGGGTTTGGATAGCTGGTTGGCAAGGGCGAGTTGGACCAAAGGGTACATCTCTATGACTCTGTGACTATGAACTGTATAAAATGCATGTTAGGTGTGAAACTAGAGTATGGTGTGCATTGCATTTTGAGAAGGATGTGGTTGTTCTGGAGAAGAACAAGACATTGTGAGGAATGGGGAATTTAAGCCACAACAGTGAATAGGATAGAATCATAGAATTGCTACAGTGTGGAAGCAGGCCATTCAGCCCGTCAAGTCCACACAGACTCTACCCTTCAAAGAGCAGTCGATCCAGACCCGCCTCCCATCCCTGTGTTTCCCATGTCTAACCCACACATTCCTGGGTGCCATGGGCAATTTAGCGAGGCTGATCCACCTAACCTGCACATCTTTGGATGCCATGAGGCAGCAGTGCTAATCACTGAGCCACCGTGCCGGTGGGCTGGCTTTGTTACTTTTGAGAACAGAGGATGCTGAGTGGAGTTCTAATGGAAGTGTTTAAATCAAAGAACATGCCCTTAGTGGCCAGGTTAGTAACGAGAGGACCTTTTTAGATTCCAAGTGCAGCATTGTCAAAGAGCTACATGTTTATTCCACTCATGTACTTTATGTATACCTTTGCAAGTTTTATCCTTTTCTGAATGTGTACATTTAATTATGTGGGTGTGTTTACAACTAATGTAGGAACTTATTTGTTTCCCCTTTTGAAAGCAGATTAAATGGAGGCACAAAATTACTGGAGAAATTTTAAGTACAGGCAAAACGGATTTCATTGTAGACAAATGATGGGTCATGGATAAGGATTGTCTGTGCCTGACAAGTTGTTAATGGTTCTGCTTCTGTCACCCTTTTCCGACAGTACATTTCAGATCAATGTAACTGCACAAACAAAACTCCCTTACTCCCCTTGGAATTTTTGGCAACTTTCTTTAACCTTCTGGCTACACTATCTACTGGTTTCTGAAGAGGCAAACAGTTTTTTTTTTCTGTATCCCGTCTGTACAAACTCCGCATGTTTTCAAGCCAGTCTAAAAATAGCAAGAAGCCTCACAAAAAAGGTCAAGATTCATCATCAGTCAGACTGCGAAGTTAATCCAACTTGATTATAAATTAATAGCAGCGGATACCCGACCCTCCAGCAGTAGGAAAAAAACTGGCCATTAGTATTCATTCAACAGAACAAATTTACTGTAGCTATGTTACTGAGGTAGTCCCTCTTGTCAATTTGTAACATACTGGCATTTATCTTTTTCCAGGCTTGTTTAAGATGCTAGCAGGCTTTGAAGACAAATCAGCATATGCACTCTGCACTTTTGCATACAGCACAGGAAACCCGAACGACCAAGTAAAGCTCTTTCAAGGGAAAACACCGGTATGTATTTACAAAGGAGAGTGCGATGGTGAGAGTGACCCCATTTCTCTTCCCACACGACATGAGCCTGTTCAAAATCAGGGTGCTTATCAAGTGGACTAAAACCAAAACTGGAACTTCTGGAGCATATTCCGTGACCACAGGACTTACCACAGCCAGTGAGCTGTTATTACTGTGGTTGGAAGTGTGGCAATCAATTTGTGAACCATGAGCTCCCACCAAGAACAAGGTGATAACGAGCAGCCAATCTGGTTATGTGATGTTGATTGAAGGTTAAATGTTGGCCCAAACACCAGGGATCACTACCCCCCTCCTCTTTGGAACAGTGCTGTGGGATCTTCTACTCTCACCCATGAGGATAGCTGCGATCTCCAAAAGTGCAGCATTCCCTCTGTGCTGCAGTGGAGCATCCATTTTGATGATTGTGTTCAAGTCTCGGAGTGAGACTCAAACCTAGAACATTTTGACTGAAACAAAGGTGCTGCCAATTGAGCCGTGCCTGACAGCAGTTGTACATATGTCTCTAGATTTTTGTTCCTCCTCATACTTGACTGCAGTTGGAAGACATTGGGATAATTTAATTTTCTTCACTGTGCAGATTGACCACTGCGTTTTCTACAGTACAGCAGTAACTACATTATAGAAGTATTTTGTTAGCTTTCAAAGTATTTTAGGGCTTTTTTTTTGCAGTTGGGCACTAGAGGATCTTAGGATCAGGACATTGGGTATTCAGCCCCTTAGCCTTTCCCATCATTCAAGATCAAGGTTGATCTGTGCCTAACTCCACCTTGCCTCATGGCCCTTAACAAATCTTTGCATAAGAAAATTCCAACAAACTCCAATTTAAAACTAAGAATGCATCTTGTACTTATTGCTATTTGTGGAAGAGAGTTCCTAGCTTACTCTAGTTTTCATGCGTTCTTGTGGTGCAGTGCTAGTGTACTTACCTCTGAGCCAGGAGACCTGGGTTCAAGTCCCACCTGCTCTAGAGGTGTGTAATAACCTATCTGATTTAAAAATAAATACGCTAGTCTTAATGTAGAAGTCTTTCCTAATCTTACTCCTGAATAGTCTGGCTCAAAAATTTAGACCTTGCACCTTAATGATAGATTCCCCAACTAATGGAAATAATTTTTCCCCTTTTTTTTATTCTTGTCAGTTCCCCTTAATGTTTCAGTTGAATCATGCCTTACCTTCTCAATTCCAGACAAGACAATCCAGTCTCTCATCATGACTTAACCCTTGGAGTCCAGGCCTTTAATATCATTAAACCCATACAGCTGTCCCTCAAGGTCAATGTACCCTCATAATGTATTGTGCCTAAAATTGTTCTCGTCATTCCAAGTGTGGTTCACCCAGAGTTTTATGTAGCTGTTACATAATTTCTGTCTGTTTGAATTCAAACAAGTTAGGAATAAAGGCCAGCGCCACATTAGCCTTTTTGATTGGCTTACCTGTTCATGACATGTTCATCATCTTTGAAACTCCATTGTTTCTAGCTTTTCACCTTTTTATTGACTATCCTTGTTCTATCCTTGTCAGGCACAGACAATCCTTGTCCATGACCCACCATTTGTCTACAATGAAATCCGTTTTGCCTGTACTTAAAATTTCCCCAGTAATTTTGTGCCTCCATTTAATCTGCTTGCAATGTTAAATAATTTTGTGCCATTGGAAATCTTGGAAGTGTGACTTGCTACACCGTTGTCTAAGTTGAGGCCCTGACACAGGTCCTGGCAAGACACCACCATCCAGGTCATGCCATTTAGAGAGAACTTGCTCCTTTATTCCTATCTCATCCTGTTGCTCAGCCAATTTTCTAATCCAGCCAATTATTTACTTTTAAAGTCATGAGTTTCAACTATAATGAGCAGTCTGTTATAAAGAAAAAATGCTTTCTTGTCGGAGGGTCCTTTGAGAGTGTTGCCAGAGAGCACTTCTTCCCATAAGGGTTAGTGGAAATCCACAAGTACCAGGCAATGATCATAATGAAAAGAGAATCTAACCATTGCCCCTTGAAGTGGCATCATCATCACAGAATCCTGCCACCATCGGGGATTACTATTGACCATAAACTTAACTGGACTAGCTACATAAATACTTTGGCGACAAGGCTAGGAATCCTGCAGTGAGTAACTTGCCTCTTGGCCTTCAAATCCTGTCTGCCATCTGCAAGGCGCAAGTCAGGGGTGTGATGAAATACTCCACACTTGCCTGGATGAGTGCAGCTCCAACAACACTTGGGGCTTAACATCATCCAGGACAAAGCAATCCTCTGATTGGCACTGCATTCAACATTCACTCCCTTCACCACTGATGCTTACCATCCACAGGATTCACTATGTCAACTCACCAACATTCTTAAGGCTGCACCTTCTAAGCCTGCAATCTCTCACTGCTGAGAAGGGTGATTGAAATGCCTTCTGTCTTCAATCCTAAGACTGCAGATACTTGCAGCATTGCAACTTGAATGCTCCCCTGCAAGCCTTGTACCATCTTGACTGGGAATGAAATCACCATTCCTTCCCTGTTGCAGGGGCAAAATCCTGGATCTCCCTTCCTAACAGCACTGTGGGGTGTAACCAAACACTAAGAACTGCAGGATTTCAAGATGGCAGCTGACCACCCTCTCTCGGGATGTTATGAGTTGGTTTATCATGATGGATTTTTTATTTAAATGAGCTACAACCTTTCGTGGGGAGGCAAGAAATAAATTAATGTGATTGTGACAATGAGCTTGACAATTTATAACTTAAAAATGTGTTGCTGGAAAAGCACAGCAGGTCAGGCAGCATCAAAAAAGCAGGAGAATGTATGTTTCGGGCATAAGCCCTTCTTCAGGAAATGATAACTATGGGTAAACCATCCTTTCTGATTTTGACTCAAGGTGGTGGATGTCAATGAATTTTGGTAGAGAATTGTCAGTAGGAAGGGAACACACAATTTGAAAATGTGACATTTAAAAAATCCGAATGCCTCTATCTTTTTCATTAACCAGGGTAAAATAGTCGATCCCCGTGGACCCAGGAACTTTGGTTGGGATCCTTGTTTTCAGCCCGATGGATTTGATCAAACGTAAGTGCTGAAACCTTTTTCAAGTTGTTGGAGTACCAACCTTTTTAAACTTGTTGTGGGGTTGGGGGGGGGGGGGGGGCAGGTGCTGAAGATTGTACACAACTTGTTTTGCCGATTTCAATCACAGATATGTTTCTTTCTTTTGTTGTATCTCTCCAGCTATGCAGAAATGCCCAAAGCAGTAAAGAATTCAATATCCCACCGTTATAAAGCACTTCGTGAATTGGCCGATCATTTTATTGAAAATAACGATTCTTCCAAAAAGGCCAGGCTGGAAGGGAACAGCCATTAGTACCTGTTTGTACATCTTCTGTTTAACAAAAATACATGAATGTAATTTGTATCAAACTGGTGATAATAAATATCTAACTATATACTTTTTATGTAAGAGGTTAAATGGACTCGTGACTCAGCTCTATTTTTTTACACCACCCTCTATGTTAAACACCTCTTAGCTGTGTCTGAGAAATGATATTTTCTGAGGACAGACCTAATTGGACCCCCCAAGTGGGTCAGAGTTTTTGTTTCGATCTGGACAGCTAATTGATAGTCAACAGGCCTATGGAACAGCAGTACCTGGTAGAAATCCGTATTTTAAATTGTGAACACCTACCGTGGGGTCCCTTTAAAGACTGAGGTTAGGCTGCAGGTCATCCTTAATTCAGGGTAGCACTGACTCACAGAGGGCCTTGCATAATTGCCAGATAGAAGTCTGTTCCACGTGTCAACCCCTGGCCACATTACGGTTTGCTTTTATTGAGAAAGCAGATGGTGCAGTTCCAGCTTGTAAAGTTTTCAAGTCCTGTCATATTGAATATAGATGTCTGTTTTCATGTTCAATCAACCAAGGCACCATCAAATTCCTACCCAGTTTCTTTTTGTTACGGTAGGAGCTATGTTGCTGCAGTTAGCATTGAGCAATACAGCTAAGCACTTAAAAGCTTACCAAAGCCACAAAATTCCACTGTACCCTGCAACCAATTTTTTTTATCCACTTTATAAAAGTTTTTTTTTAAATCAATATATTTTATGGTTTGTTTTTCTTAAATTCTTACCTACCACATGGTGGTGAAATTCGGTATGCTGGCAAAACAGTTTTATAAGACAGGTGGGCCTTTTAAGTAGAATGACTCTTGAAGGGTATAATGTTGCACTTATTATGAAGGAATGCTCAATCCTGTTTGGAGTTGTGAACAATGTCTTGTTGTGACGTAAGCTGATACCTACACTGTAGTGCAACTATTACTGGAATCCCAACCATGGCATTTGCCTTTCAACATCCTCTCCCGCCACCCCAATAGTTATGCTTGTAAAATATTTTTAAGTTCTTAAAGGAAGGCTGAATTCAAAACATGTTTTGCAATCCTTCAAGCATTTGCCCTGGGGAAAAGAAAAAGAACTTTTGAACTGATTTCCACATTTTGTTTGCTTTGCTGAAGCATCCAGAGAGCAAGGTTGCCTTGGTAAGCCTTCCATTGCCTCACCTTGGTGTCTGTGCATTGTCTACAAGACAGTAGTGTGTCTTGAGTATCACGAATGCTGAGCCTTGTCGTGTCCATAGAGTATGGACAAGGACTTATTTGGCTGCCCTGGTCCCAGCTGAGACCCTTTAAATGAAACAAAAAACAGAAATTGCTAGAAAACCTAAGCAGAGCCCAGAAAAAGAAACAGGCAGGCAGACAAAGGGGTGTTTAATGATGAACCAGGGGGAAAGGAAAGTGACTAAAGGAGACCAGAAGGAGGTGAAAATAGGTAGGCTGAAAGAAGCCCTTTTCACAACACAGTCTTGGATGTGGGGTAGGTAAAAGACATGGAAGAAGATGCTCAGGCCCTATATTTACTGAACTCTGTATTGCATCCTGAAGACTGTAAAGTCCGCAGTGAAAAATCAGATGGTGTTCTTGCAGCTTGCACTGGGTCTCGTCAGAGCAAGCACGAGACATAGATGTTGGCCAGGGAACCCCATTGTTGTTTTGAAGTGGTAGGCAACAGGAAAATCATGGTCACTTTTGCAGGCCGATCTTGGGTGTTCCGCAAAGCGGTCGCCTAGTCTCTGTTTCACCTTTTCAGTGTAGAGGGGACTATACTCGACACTGTGAGAAGCCCTTAAGTGGCCATTTATTGGGGTCTCTTCCATCACTGGCTCCCTTTTGAAATCAGCTAATTTTCTTAATCTTAATCTTCCCTATCCCAGGTGCTCCCGGCTGACCTTGCCATCACAACACTCTAAGTTGGAGGCACCCCTCTGATACTGTGGACACTTGCACACGGTCTGGTAGAACTGCTGTCTCCTGAGTGAGGGATGTCCCACCTCTTGCCAGGCTATGAAACAGGTGGAATTCCCCCACCTACTGACAGAGCAGAAAATCCTTCCCCAGGAATCAAACCTTTCCACTTCTCTGTCCTCCCATGTAGTAATCTTCTCCTACAGCCACAGAATGAAAGAGCAGTGCTCATCTCACTGGGTGGTTCTATACTAATCATTTTCAGTTTTTGGTTAGATTTTACCAAAACTCACTCATTGCAGAACACAGAATATTAGTGCTACCAGAAGAATTCAAAACTTTCGTAAGAGCCTCGTGGAAAGCAGTGTCATTTACCTAAAACTTTGAAAGCTAACTACAGTAGCACCTCGACTTACGAACTTAATCCATTCCGGGACCTGGTTCGCAAACCAAAAAGTTCGCGAACTGAATCAATTTTCCCATTGTTTGGATATTTCCGGAGTCTTTTCTCTTTTTTTTGTCTCTTGGAGATTGGTGATGCCACAAGAAAACGATCCAGAGAAACTTGTTTTTTTCTTTGTTGCAGAATTTTCCGAAAATGGGACATCACATTGTCATTTAAAATGTTCACTGCTCTGTTGGTCACAGTTTTGTTAGGGTGATGCCTCTCAACAAAAGCCTGCACTTCACTCCATTTGCTACAGATGTCTTTGATTTGAACACTTGATACATCTTCCCTCTCTTCTTCCTCCTCTCCAGAATGCTCCTGCTGCATAACCTTCATCTGCTCCTGTTGCAATTCAACAAGATCTTCAGTGCTGAGTTCTTGTCTGTGGTCCTCCACCAGCTCTGCCACATCATCCTCGTCAACCTCCAAGCCCATATTTTGGCCCAGGATCACAATCTCGTTCACTACATTTACTGATGTCGCCTCCTCAAAACCCTCGAAGTCTCTCTCAGGTACACAATCTGGCCAAAGTTCCCTCCAGGCCGACTGCAACGTACGGAAAGAGACCTTGTTCCATGCCTTATCAATCAGGCTTATGCAGTGGAGGATATTGAAGTGGTCCTTCCAGTACTGACCAAGGGTCAAATCTGTGTTGTTGGTGACCTGGAAACACCTGGCAAACAGAGCCTTCGTATATAATTTTTTGAAATTTGCAATGACATTCTGGTCCATGGGTTGGATGAGAGGAGTGGTGTTGGGAGGAAGGAACTTTACTTTTATGAAGTTGTATTCAATGTCCAAGTCTTCTTCCAAATTTGAAGGATGGGTAGGAGCATTGTCCATTACTAGAAGACACTTAAGTGGCAAATTATCTTTGTTCAAGATATTCCTTGACAGCAAAGACTTCCGTCAACCATTCCATAAAAATCATTCGTGTGACCCAAGCCTTGCTATTCGCCCTCCACATTACCGGGAGTTTAGCCTTCAATACATTATTGCGTTTAAAAACACGAGGATTTTCAGAGTGGTAGATTAATAGAGGCTGAATCTTGCAATCCCCACTTGCGTTCACGCACAACAAAAGCATTAACCTGTCCTTCATTGGTTTGTGGCCCAGTAGTGCCTTCTCCTCCTGGGTTATGTAGGTCCTTTTGGGCATTTTTTTCCAGAAAGGTCCAGTTTCACCAGTTTAAAAACTTGATGTGAGACATAACCTTCATCTTTGACAAAGTTATTGAATTCCTTCACAAGCTATCTACAACAAGCTCTTTTTGATTTATCCAAACTAATAATAATTTTTCAACCTTGTCTATCAATTTAGGCCTTTGCTTCGTTAAAATAGTCACTCCTTTAGCCATGTCAGCTGCCTTTAGTGTCTCTTTGTGCTTTAGAATACTACAGATAGTCGATTTCACCATGTCATACTGCATAGCGAGATCAGATACGCGAGCACCATTCTCCTGTTTAGCTTCTTCATTTCCACAGTAATACGTTTAGGCTTCTTAACACCACTATCACTACCACTTTTCACTTTCTTGGGAGCCATAATGAGGGCTAATTTAATGCAAAAAAACAAAAAAAAGCGCATGAATGCTTGGACGTAGCAACGAACGATGTTCACAGCACGCGCACCAAAGGTGAACTGAATGAGATCACGCGGGACCCGAGAGCTTTTGCGTTCAAAGCGCGTGTAGCAAGGCAGAGCAATGACAATGAAACCATGGACTTTTTGCGTTCGTACCTTCATTTGTACCTTGAATTTTGTGCGTACATTGAAGCAAAGTTTTACGTACAATCCTGATTGTAAACCGATTTGTTCGTGAACGGGGTTGTTCGTATGTCGAGGCGCTACTGTATTTATATTTGGGGAAAGGAAGGCTGAGAAGGTGATGATGCAAAACTACTGGAGGTGATTGATTATGAGAAGGATTGAAGCACTTCAGCACTCTGATGCTTACATCTAGATGTTACAAGATTTTATTTTGAGAACAATTATGAGAAGTAAACAGGATGTTGATAATATGTATGTTTTGCTTTAATCAAACAGGAAAAGAAAGTTCATGTATGTCAGCCACATGTTTTCAAAATCTATTCCAATGGCATTTTGTGTGCAAGTTGTTTTTAGAAAGCTCCCTACAGATGAATTGAATAGTTTGTCAGCCATTTAGCAAAACTCTTGCGTTTTAAATTAATCCAGCATCCCAAATTTACAATAAGCACACCTATAATAACAGTAGGAATGTTTCATCTCGTTGTTGTTTTCTAATCAACCGGTTCAGGGATGTTATCTCACCTCTGGAGCAGGTGGGTCCCCTGGCTCAGAGGTGGGGACACTACTACTGCACGGCAAAAGCGTTGAGGGTTTCAGCTAGTTTAAGATGATAACCCTGTCTGACTACCTATTTCACTTGATGCCATTTATAAATAGATGCCTCTGTAAAGGATTTAGCAAAATCACAGGTGCCTTTGCTGCCTTATACCATAATATCCCATGTCTGTGTATTGCGTTGGTACACAAAAAGAGAATACCAGAAAACTCTCTTGGAATGCATTAGTGTACGCGAGAAATAGCTAAACATTCCGCTGCCTGATGTTTGAAAGTAGTCCATCTCTCTCTAACTGGCAACTATCTGCATTCCTGAATAAAACTGGCTTGGGAGAACGGTGTTTGAAAACATGTAAATTGAATAGAAGTTTTCTTTTATTCCAAATTGATAAAATGTGCCCTGTGAAAATTGCCAACATCTTTAATAGTGAATGGAAAATTTTAGCTTTGACTGGCCCTGCTTTCAGCCACCAGGCTGACCTTAAAAAAAATATTGCTAACGTTACAAACTTACTGGCTGGGAGATCAAGGTAAATTTAGTAATGTTACACTGTGTCTTTCAGACTGTTTTTAATTGTGTTATAGAGTTGTACAGCACAGAAACAGACTCTTTGGTCCAACTCGTCCATGCCACCTAGATATCCTAAATTAATTTAGTCCCATTTTCCAGCTTTTGCAGCATATTCCTCTAAACCCATCCTATTCATATACCCATGCAGATGCCTTTTAAATGTTTTGTTGTATAAGCCTCCACAACTTCCTCTGGCAGCTCGTTCCATACACACACCACCCTCTGCGTGGAAAAAGGTCTCTTTTACATTTTTTCCCTCTCACCCATACCCTCCAATATTGGACTCCCCTATCCTGGGAAAAAGACCTTGGCTTTTCAGCCTATCCATGCACTGAATCCAAACTGATTTGCTTGGATGTGGAACAAGTCAGCATTTAATGGTGCTTTTGCCATTTCGGCATATTGTCGCTTGAACCAAAAGTTTATCCAACTTTCTCTGAAGATGTTCTGTTGTTGTCTTGAATAACTAATTGTGCTAAAGCATTCCATGCCTCAACTATACTCTGTTAAAGCTATTTCTCCTTAATCATCCTAATGATTTGTTTTCTCATTACTACGAAGTGGAAGTTATTTTTCTCCATTCACTCCATCAAAACCTTTCACAGTTTTTGAAATCTCTCATAAATTCCCTTTAGCATTCACTGCTCCAATGGAACTTTTCCCAGTATTATACAGTGTTATAACTGTTGAATCTACACTCCAGTGCATTAATCTCTTTTATAAAATGGGAATATCATAGCTGTGCAAAGTACTGCTACAATTCTCTAGCCAGCAAACTAAATTTTGCAGAACTATGTCATCTCACAGTGAATCCTCTTGGTTAGAGGACATTTGTGGTGTTCCTACCTCTTGTGGTGTCCCACCTGCTCCAGAGGTATGTGGTAACATCCCTGAACAGGTTGGATGAGGGGGAAATATTTTCTCTGTTCGTTTGACATTTTTGTGTGCCCTAAATCTTTTAAAAAAAAAAAAAGTTTTTCCAGTAACTTGCTGGAAATGTGAGGTGATAATGAGGGAAATGGAACATCTGGAACTTCCATGAATAGTGGGACCAGCAATCTGGCTATTTATTCGGAGAGGTTTGAGGATTGAGAAAGGAACAAAAGAACAATGAAGAAAGGTGGTGAATCAGAATCAAATCAGGTGCAGAAAGAAAAATAAAGAGGGAGAGGTTGATTGTAGAAAAAAATACAGGACAGAAAAATAAGATTAAATAAAACAGAAAGGTTTTTTTCATAAAGCACGTATTGCTAAAAGCATTTGACTACAAGCAGGGATGAGACTCCACACTTTAAATTGTTTCATTTAGGATGGGTTGATTAGCACTCAATAATTACCATGTTATTAAATGGACACTTACACAATTATTGAGGCTAAGAGTGACATTCCTTCTGTACATAGCCAGGAGTAGTGGAGCATTGTAACTCAACCATCATGACTTGGAGTTCATTTCTTAATTTCTTGAATCTGCTGGCTGACCAATTTGTCCTGTTACTTTTCCAGCGATGTTTGATCAATGTATTTATTTTCAATGTAACCTTACCTTTAATTTTTTTTGATTCTGCGTTCTTCCTGCTGCCTGTTGTCTCTGTGTTGCGAGACACCTTGAAACATACTTTTGACTTCTGCCTGTGGTACTTCCCTCCTACTTAAGTTCGTGTAAAACTGTGAGAGATGTATAACAGACAACTGAATGGAGGATGGAGGAGCCTGTCTAATGAGAACAGTTTTCCAGTTGAAAGCCAGGAAGCTTATGTTAAAACTGTGTCAAATGGAAAGAGAAACCATTACTGGGAGTGCATTCATGTGATTGGGGTCAAGAAAGTGGTGCTGGAAAAGCACAGCAGGTCAGCCAGCATCCGAGGAGCAGGAGAATCAACATTTCGGGCAAAAGCCCTTCATCAGAAGAGCCTTCATTCTCTGCTCCAATGGAACTAGTCCCAGCGTTATACAGTATTATAACTGGGATTGGACAGATTGGAACAGAAACAACAGAGTGATGTAATTGACCTCAGTAAACAATGCAGAGAGATGATGAACCACACTCACAATGACAGAGATTGTCATCACCCTTAGTCAGGGCAGAAGCCAGGCAGAGATCCTTCACTGTGTGAAACATATTAAAACTAGGAAGCACAGTTGAGATTAATGTAACATTTTATCTTCAAGTGGTATAATAAAGAACCTCTTCCTTTCAGGTTTGAGGCATTTGTTTAATTACACATATTTCCTCCTTGTCCAGTTCACTGGTACAAAATGACCAAATTGAGTTTGCATCTATTGATGCTACATCACTTAGAATTAGCCTGGTTGTCCTTGGTATACCTTCACTAAATATTTATGATGGACTCAAGCACTATTCGTGTCCTCTCTAATGTATATGCCTCGGAGAGACAGCAAGACGGGGAGCTAAGGCTGTGTTAAACTAGTTGCAGCTGTCTGAAAGATGATGAAAGCCACTTCTGTCTTTAATAAATTTGGCGTCTGCTATGTTCGGAAGGTAATGAATCCTCAAGGCACTAAATACTGACACTTGAAGATTTTAAATTTGAAACGTGAGTGCCTGTAACCCAGTGATGGAGGAGCCACCTCTTTTACACCTCAAGGATTGGGAATCAGGCAAAAGGCCTGTGGCAGTCTGGGTAGAAAGACGTCACCTTCAGCAACTGCCAGTTCAACATGGAATTCAAAGACGTTTGCACAGAAGAAAACGTGACGAGAAGTGTGTGATAAATCCTTCAGCCATCCTTCATTCACTGCACGGTACCTCTGCACTCACGAGTTGCTCTACAAGATTCTCCACAATGCTCTTCTTAGCTCTTATACTTTTCAATCTGGATCGCATGATCAAAAGTTTAGCCCGATCCTCACCTCCTGTCTCTGAAGTGAACGTGTTACTAATTGCTTCCCCCCCCACCGTTGCAAAACAATCCAGAGCTGAGGATGAGAGCTCGGTGCCAAGAAAACCAATAGGACATCAGTGGATAGGCATCAGTGATAAAATGCCTACAGTGTTAAAAACAAACCCATAGCTCCATAGTGGCCACCACTCCTACCCATCTTCCTCCTTGCTTGAGGCTTAAGAGGTTTTACTTCCCTCTGGATATGAAATCTCACTTAAAGGGATTGAGTAGAAACATCTTCATGAAGGCTCAACTGGAGCTCAATTCAATCCTTTAGCCTTCAATCACTCTTCTCCTGTGCCTCAGCACAAACAAGCCCCAATTGTTGTTTAGCACTTTAGCCTTTACCACTGGGATATCTGAGGGGTTAGGAATGGCAAGTTAGTAACACCAAACCTGCCAAGTTAGTAATCATCATTTGTAAGTGGCAGTCCAGAGATGGATTAATATCAATAGCAGTTAATTGGGCAGAGGAATAAGGCACTTATCAGCGTTTTTGGGAAAAGAATTCAAAAGTAAATCCTGCTAGCAAGTTTCATTGTCCACCCTGGTAGAGTTTCCTATAATACAATGATGAGGCTTCAAAAGTGTTCAATGTTCTTTAAATGGCCTTATGGTGTTTTGAGATTGTGGTGATGGCTGTAGAAATGCAAATATTTAGTCTTCTTTCTCTTCCTCCCTTTCATCCAGGCATTAAGCATTTAAAGCAGTTATGAGTTACCTAAATCCACATTATTTGCACCACCATTCATATGATTTTTCTAAGTTCGCTGGGTCAAATATTTACTTAATACATAAAACAATAAAATTCAGTATGAGGCACATTGTTCACGTACCTGGCAATTGTTGGCAGGACTTTGAGGGAAGTGTGAGTCAGGCAGTCTGTAACCCTCTGCCATTCATTCTGCTGCTGGAGCCATAAAACTTTAAACAAAATCTTAAGCTGAGGTGCAGCTGCTTTGTTTTACACAATATTTCTTAGGAAGCTTGTGAGGAGTGTCCTCCTTTATCAAAATATCCTGAGTGCTCGTTCTCAATACTTCTACAAATGAAATGCCCAATCTTTTGTTTTCTCTATTTCTGTTTTCTTCTCTGCTGTCATTAACACTATCATGGATCCGATCCAAAGAAGTCCAATGTAAAGTTCCAGTGATTTATGCAATGTCCTCACACATTCTTTGGCATGATTTCCAATATCTGAGTGATTGACTGTAAATTCTCACTGCAGTATGCCAGACAATCCACTCTCCATTTGGTCTAAAGATGTCTCTAATAGTTTTTGTCTATATGCACCTTCTCCTACCCATACCCCAACTGCTTCTAACATCCCAGCCTGCTTCAAGACATATTGATCACAGTAATAACTTTGAACATTCACTTAGTGAATCAGTCAGGAATGAGGACAGTACAGGTTTCATGCTCCTAGGCAACCCAGAGGAAGAAGTCATAAGCTCATAGAGTCATAGAGCCATACTACAGATCCTTTGGTCTAACTTGACGATGCCACCCTGACAGCTCAATCTGACATAGTCCCATTTGCCAGCATTTGGCCCATATCCCTCTAAACCCTTCATATTCATGCACACATCCAGATGCCTTTTAAATGTTGTAATTGTAGCATCCTCCACCACTTCCTCTGGCAGCTCGTGCCACACATGCGCCATCCTCTGTACGAAAACGTATCCCTCAGATCCCTTTTAAATCTGTCCCCTTTCACTTTAAACCTATGCCCTCCAGTTTTGCACTCCACCAACCTGGGGAAAAGACTTCGGCTATTCACCATATCCATGCCCCTCATGATTTTGTAAACCCTATCAGGTCGCCCCTCAGATTCTGACACGCCAGTGACAAATGTCCCAACCAATTCAGCATCTTCCTACATCAAACCCTCCAGTAAGTCAATAAAACCAAAAAAAAAGGAATACTTGGAAATGGTCACACGAGACCTCCATTCTGTGGCATACAAGACAAGTCAGACCAATATTGTGAGTCACCAAGTTTACTGTCTGTCTGGGGAGGTATGAAACCAGCATAGCAACCAGTCCCATCCACTTCCGAATGGGATGGTCAGATTAAAAATACCCTCAAAACGTTTCATTGGATTGGTTGTAGAAAAATGATTTGATTTGAGTTCAGAGGGTGTTAGGCATCTGGAGCTAACTGTCTAAAAGAGTGATGGGGCAGAAGCCCTCAAACCATTTTAGTAGTATTTAAATATGCACTCAAACCACCATAGCATACAAGGCTATGGGTCAAGTGCTGGAAAACGAGATTAGACCAGATTAGAAGTTTCATGACTGACATAGACATGATGGGCCAAAGACCCCTTATTCATGTTGTCAAAGCTCTAGGACTCTATGAATTGTAAATGTATAAAGCAAATGGAATAATAGTTTAATGGTTATTTACTTGCACAGAGACATTTACTTTTTTGTGTTGTCATAATCTTACCAGCCCCTAGGGGCTGCTCTCTCATTAGGGCAAAGCAACTGGTGCTGATTTAAACCTAAGAGCCACCAGAGCTCAGGTGAGGGAAGAGGTTGAGAAGGAGAATCCTTTATGGTAACCTCAAACCTGTGATGGGAATGTGAACTCACTATTAGCATCATTGTGTTCTATAGAGCCAATGATCCAGCCAACTGAGCTAAACCAGTTCCCAGGGATTTACTAATGATATAAAGATACAAGTTCAAAGCCCACATTACCAAAGAATTTAAATTCTCTTCATGAAATAGTTCTGGAATTTATTTTTTGAAAAGCCATTATCAGGAAAGGTTGACATGAAACTGCTGAATTGTTGGAAAATATCAATCTGATACACAGAAGGAACAGGAATAAATGAGTCATTATCGTATTGGCACGTTACATGTATCAGGGTATTCTAAGGTTTTGAGCTTGGCTCACAGTATTTATCATCTATGTCAATGACTTAGATGAGGGCTCCAAGTGGACTGTGTCCAAACTTGCCAATGATACAAAGCGAGATGAAAAGGAAACCTTTGAGGAGAAGTGCAAAGGAACTGAAAAGAGATATAGAAAGATTATGAGAGATCGTGGCAGATGGTGAATAGTGCAAATAAGTGCAAAGTTATCCAATCTGGAACGAATTTTGATTTAAATACAGAAAGATTGGAAAATGTTTGTATTCAGAGGAATCCACAAATCCTTGTATATGAGTCGCATATCAACTCCAGCAAGCAATTCAAAACCAAATGACATGTTAACTTTTATTTCAAATGATTTGGAAAATGAGAGCCAAGATGTTCAAATGCAGTTGTATGGGGCTTTAATACATTGACACAATCACAGACTGGGTCTCCCTACCGAAGGACGATCCTAGATTTTGCATAAGTAAGCTGTCCTTTGAGCTTTACACTATGAGGAGTCTCTAAATCAGAAAAAAAAATCACGAGGTTTAAAGTTTTGCACAATTAGTCGAAGAAAAATGGAGAAAATGGGAAAAATAAAGTCGCTAGTATTATTATCATTCTGATATGACAAAAATATGTGGCTACACAATTGTAATATAAAACATTCCCACTTGGATATTAAATACGATCAGGAAGCTTAGATTTACTCCAGGCAAGAATGTAACATTCAGACTTCCCAGACTCCCTGTGTCTCTCACTGATGAACTGCAGCTCATGACGTAGGTCAAAGACACAACTGTGTTGCTGGCTGTTTCCCTTGACCTCTGACAATCACATGATTTATATGGCTACATTGATCACTGAATAAAAATGACCTACATAGCTTTATCAAGACAGTGGAAAGTTTAAATGTGTTTTAAATGTTTTAAATTTTATAACATTGTCCTTATCAAAAATACCTTTTCTTTCCATAAGCAAACAAAGCCTGTAGAACACCCCTTTTCTTTAGCTGATGCCAGGTGAATGCCAGGTTATTGAAGTGCATGTATTGCGTTTTTTAACGACTACTTGACTTGTCAACATAAAGGATTGAGTTTAAAAATTTGTTGAGGTTTTATTTCCCTCATTATTATAGACAAGATGGTTAAAAATGAATAGGACTTCCTAAGTAAGTGTCAGAAGACAAGAACGAACAAGCAGCAAGGGTGTCAAAAGTAATAACCGAAAGATGACGCCTACTTCATGTTGTAAAGGTGGGTCCTCATCCTGAAGACAGCCAGTCAGGCCCACAGCCACCACAAGCATCCACCTCCATCACAGCCAGAAGTGAAACAGATGTAAATGTGACTCTATCACACCAGACAATAGTCCAATTTTTTTGGCAATGTAATGGGGTCGCTTAAGTTTGACATAGCTTCAGATCTCATCATGTTAATCTGGTCCTGAATAATGAGGCATTATACTTGTAGGTGTATTAAAGGTTCTCAAGATTAATTCCTGGAATGTGAGGATTATCCCATGAGGAGGGAATGAATGGACTAAACCCATATTTCCTAAAATGTAGGCGTTCTAAGGAAGTGCTAGCTCTCTTTGAAACATACAATATATTTAAGGAATTTGATGGACGAGGTGTTGGGAAGATGGTAAAGACGTTGCCATGGCAAATGCACCAATTAATCATAACTGTCAATTTACTGTTCAGCTTTATTTAAATTGAATATAAAAAAATGTACTGTATGGTAAGTTTTGCAGTAGTAGGCTGGCTAGGTACAGTTATGACTTTGCATGACAAATGATTTGATCAGGGCAGTCATCCAGCTGAATAGCCTTAATGTGACCTCTCTCTGCACCAAGTTAGCACGGTGGATAAATGGCTGAGTCCATATTTATGAGTTTACATATATTACACATATGCTTGTGCAATCATATGTATTCCTGAGAACATCACTTCAGTTTTAATTTGTTAATGAATGTCAGCAATGCTGATTAGATCAGCATTTATTGTCCATCCCTAATTGCCTAGAGAAAAACTAAGATTCAACCGCATTGCCAGGGAGATCTCAGTCAGATGTCAGCCTGATAGGGACAGCAGATTTCCTTCCTAAAGGACAGTAGTGAACCAAATGGGTCTGTATAACAATGGTTTCATGGTCTTCAGTACACTTTAAATTTCAGATTTTTATTGAATTGAAATTCCACAATTTGCCATGGCAGAATTCAAACCCAGGTCCAAAGGACATTATGTGGGTCTCTGAATTACACATCCAGAAATGGTTGGTTCTGAAAAGTGGCCTGTCTACCTCAGATTATCCTCAAAGGTCAGGTATCTCAAAAGCCAGAGCAACTGGTCAAGTATATTCCAACAGCAGCCTAACTAATGTGCTGTGCAGCTGCAACATGACCTCCCAACTCCTGTACTCAATACTCTGACCAATAAAGGATAGTGTACCAAATGCCTTCTTCGCTATCCTATCTACCTGCGACTCCACTTTCAAGGAGCTATGAACCTACATTCCAAGGTCTCTTTGTTCAGCAACACTCCCTAGGACTTTACCATTAAGTGTATAAGTCCTGCTAAGATTTGCTTTCCCAAAATGTAGGACCTTGCATTTATCTGAATTAAACTCCATCTGCCACTTCTCAGCCCATTGGCCCTTCTGGTCAAGATCCTGTTGCAATTTGAGGTAACCCTCTTTGCTGTCCACTACACCTCCAATTTTGGTGTCATCTGCAAACTTACTAACTGTACCTCTTATGTTAGCATCCAAATCATTTATGTAAATGACAAAAAGTAGAGGACCCAATACCGATCCTTATGGCACTCCACTGGTCACAGGCCTCCAGTCTGAAAAACAGCCCTCCACCACCTTTGAGCCAATTCTGTATCCAAATGACTGGTTCTTCCTGTATTCTGTGAGATCTAACCTTGCTAATCAGTCTCCCATGGGGAACCTTGTCGAAGGCCTTACTGAAGTCCGTATAGATCACATTTACTGCTCTGCTCTCATCAATCCTCTTTGATACTTCCTCAAAAAACTCAATCAGGTTTGTGAGACATGATTTCCCACGATAGCTATGTTGACTATCCCTAATCAGTCCTTGCCTTTCCAAATATATGTACATCCTGTCCCTCAGGATTCCCTCCAACAACTTGCCGACCACCGACGTCAGGATCACTGGTCTATAGTTCCCTGGCTTGTCCTTACCACCCTTCTTAAACAGTGGCACCACTTTAGTCAACCTCCAGTCTTCCAGCATCTCACCTGTGATTATTGATGATACAAATATCTCAGCAAGAGACCCAGCAATCACTTCTCTAGCTTCCCACAGAGTTCTTGGGTACACCTGATCAGATCCTGGGGATTTATCCACCTTTATGCATTTCAAGACATCCAGCACTTCCTCCTCTGTAATATGGACATTTTGCAAGATGTCACCATCTATTGCCCTACCGTCTATATCTTCCATATCCTTTTTCACAGTAAACACTGATGTAAAATACTCATTTAGTATCTCTCCTATTTTCTGTGGCTCCACACAAAGGCTGTCTTGCTGATCTTTGAGGGGCCCTATTCTCGCCCTCGTTACTCTTTTGACTTAATGTATTTGTTAAAACTCTTTGGATTCTCCTTAATTCTATTTGCCAAAGCTATGTCCTCTTTTTGCCCTCCTGATTTCCCTCTTAAGTATACTCCTACTTCCTTTATACTCTTCTAAGAATTCACTCAATCTATCCTGTCTATACCTGACATATCTTCCTTCTTTTGCTTAACCAAACCCTCAATTTCTTTAGTCATCCAGCCTTTACCTACCAGCCTTTCCTTTCACTCTAATTCTCATTATCTCATTTATGAAGACTTCCCATTTTCCAGCAGTCCCTTTACCTGCAAACATCTGCCCATAATCAGCTTTCAAAAGTTCTTGCCTAATACTGTCAAAATTGGCCTTTCTCCAATGTAGAATTTCAACTTTTAGATCTGGTCTATCCTTTTCCATCATTATTTCAAATCTAATAGAAATATGGTCACTGGCCCCAAAGTGCTCCCCCACTGACACCTCAGTCACCTGCCCTGCCTTATTTCCCGAGAGTAGATCAAGTTTTGCACCTTCTCTAGTAGGTACATCCACATACTGAATCTGAAAATGTTCTTGTACACACTTAACAAATTCCTCTCCATCTAAACCCTTAACACTATGGCAGTCGCAGTCTATGTTTGGAAAGTTAAAATCCCCTATCATAACCACCCTATTATTCTTACAGATAGCTGAGATTTCCTTACAAGTTTGTTTCTCAATTTTCCTCTGATGATTAGGGGGTCTATAATACAATCCCAATAAGGTTATCATCCCTTTCTTATTTCTCAGTTCCACCCAAATAACTCCCCGTAGATGTATTTCCAGGAATATCCTCTCTCAGCACAGCTGTAATGCTATCCCTTATCAAAACTGCACCCCCCCCCCCCCCCCCCCCCCAATCACAACTCTCTTGCCTCCCCTTCTATCCTTCCTGCAGCATTTGTATCTTGGAACATTAAGCTGCCAGTCCTGCCCATCCCTGAACCATGTTTCTGTAATTGCTATGATATCCCAGTCCCATGTTCCTAACCATGCCCTGAATTCATCTGCCTTCCCTGTTAGGCCCCTTGCATTGAAATAAATGCAGTTTAATTTATTAGTTCTACCTTGTCTGCCCTGACTATTTGAGTTGCTTCTGTTCTCAACTTACCAGTCTCAGATTGATCGCTTTCCTCACTATCTCCATGGGTCCCACCTCCACTCCCCCCACCCCCTCCCCCCACACCTTACTAGTTTAAATCCTGCCAAGCAGCTCTAGCAAATTTCCCTGCTAGTATATTTGTCCCCTTCCAATTTCGGTGCAATCCGTCCTTCTTGTACACGTCACTTCTAACCCAAAAGAGATTCCAATGATCCAAAAATGTGAATCCTTCTCCCATACACCAGCTCCTCAGCCATGCATTCAACTGCTCTATCCTCCTATTCCTGCCCTCACTAGCTCGTAGCATCGGGAGTAATCCAGATATTACTACTCTTGAGGACCTCCTTTTTAAATTTCTGCCTAAATCTCTGTAATATCCCTTCAGAATCTCAACCTTTTCCCTTCCTATGTCATTGGTTCCAATGTGGACAATGACCTCTTGCTGGTCCCTCTCCCTAGTGAGAATATTCTGCACCCTCTCTGAGACATCCTTGATCCTGGCACCAGGGAAGCAACACAATGTTCTGCTTTATCACTGCTGGCCACAGAAACGTTGTTCTGTACCTCGGACTAGAGAATCCCCTAACACAATTGATCTCTTGGAACCCGACATACCCCTCGTTGCATTAGAGCCAGTCTCAATACCAGAAACTTGGCTGTTTGTGCTATGTTCCCCCGAGAATCCGTCACCCCCTACATTTTCCAAAACCGCATTCCTGTTTGAAATGGGTATATCCACAAAAGACTCCAGCACTAGCTGCCTACCTTTCTTACCCTTCCTGGAGTTAACCCATCTATGTGACTGTATTTGAGACTTTCCCCCTTTCCTATAAGTGCAGTCCATCGCATACTGTTGCTGTTGCAAATTCTTCATTGTTTCTAACTGTCTCTCCAACTGATCCATTCGATCTGTTAAGATTTGCAGCCAACAGCATTTATGGCAGATATAATCCGCAGTAACCCTTAAACTTTTTTTAAACTCCCACATCTGACAAGAAGGACATATCACTCTATATAAAGCCATTTTTGCTCCTTCATAATCTACAGACCCAGAAAATAACACCGTCTTATTCCTCTACAAACACTGCCCTGCGTTAAATTATTAGTTATGGCTTATATTTTAAGTTTAATCAAGAGACATATCTCCAAAAACATATAATCAAGAAAGAACCCACTCTACTTCCTACTGCAGATTCTCTGTAGTCCATACTTAAAACAACGATTAACTTATCTGATTCCGTGCTGTGAACTTCACCCATCAGTTCCTCCAAGACCAGTTGTGAATTTTACTATTTTTTAATTTTCCCAGGTGCACTCTGATGTCCAACAATACATGAATTCAAACAGCACAGGCAGTAACTGCGCAGGTTTTTTCTCTCTCTCTCCTACAATGACTTCACCATGTGCTTCCTTTGCCTGTTCTTCTCCCTTTTAAAACTGTGATGCTAGGTGTATAGGCTGCTTATCCCAAAGACATGTAATCAGGTCAAATAACATATCCCTTCATCTGTTAGCAACAAATAAGCTAGAGACCATACGTAGCCAGCACATATTTGCAAAACTCACAATACCATGTCCAACTTTAGATGTGATTTCACAATTAGACAATATTTGCTACATCATCCTGAGTGTGTGAAGAATTACACTGACAACCAATTTAGGATTGTCAGTTGGTTTGCAGTATGTGTATTGGAAGCTACATATTTTAATACGTAGGGCCTTATTCATTTTAGAAAGTAATAATGTGCTTTTCAAATCAACAAAATATATTCTCTTCTTCATTTCTCAGAGCAATGATTGATCAGCATCAATCTACCTTGTTTAACATTAAATCAAATCTCCACAGTTAACTGTAAGTTATTATGAAGTGTTGCAATCTCCACGTCAATTCCTCTACCATACAAAGCTAATTTACAAACCAATCAGGACTCTCCTCTCATACAGGATACATAATGTTTTCACTGAACTTTAAAATTTCTGCAAATTGTCCTAATGAATATAAAATGGAAATCTTTGACAAATACATCTTTTTTCTGGAATACTCATTTTCACTCTTACAAAACGATGACTTTAATAAATCGGCTAAACATGATTTCATGGTCCGACCACAAAATCATTTGCCTTGAAAATCAAACTAATATTTTCTGGGATCCTTGGTTCTGTGCACTATTGTTCATAAGTAATTCCAGTTACATCACCATTTGATTATGAGGATTGCAGTGATTGAAGGCTGATTTCAATTACCATCCTAATTTTCAATGTCTAGCACCATTAACATTTATACATCAACATATAAACAGGAGAGAAAGTTTCAAAATAATGAAGGTGATCAAGCTTGTAAAAAGTTTCTTTTTAGATACGTGGATATAACCCTGGATCAAGCTTTTCCTGAATTTCTATTGTTTTTAATCACTTTCCATCAGAAATTTAAAAAGTTGTTTGCAGAACTGGTTAAAATTCAAACATTGGATTGATGACTAACATCTCCAAGATAAAATTCCCAAAAGTGTTGAAATTCAATGGCTGCCAAATTCAGTTTAACTCTGATCAAAAAATAAAGGGTTTGCTTTGATATCAAGATAACCACAGGCTGAGAATAGAATTGGCCTCTTACGTTCCTCTTGTTTGTGCAATTGCCTATTTTCTTTTGTCATTCTTTCCTACTTATTTAATATTTGATTCACAATTTCCATTTGTATTGGAATAACAGAGAAACACTGCATTTTACATTAAAAGTTCCAATTCATCAAATAATATGGGTGAGATTTGTTAATGGGCTGTCCAATCAGAGGAAAATGTCTTTGTAGCACATCTTAAAGAAGTTACTAAAGGAATAAAATTAAATCAAGGAAGGGCTACCATACTCTGGAGTAATGGTCATGCTGCTGACAACAATTCAATATCTTCATGCTGTCAGGGTGACATTTTCTCCAAACCAATTTCGCTGCAGAATTCATCAGCTCACATTATCCAAACATCATCAAAGTACAGCAAACAGAAGCATACAAAATAGGTCTGGTGATTTTCTTTTAGCATGAATGAAATCTTGCATTTGCTAACCCCAGTTGGTGGTAATATAGCACAAGTCACATCTCAATGTGATACCTGTCTTCATATGTAAGATTAATCTTTGCAGTTGGTTACTGTAGTTGTTAATCACTAAATATAATCATACAAATTGCCAATGTTCTCCAAGAAAAGGACATAAGTTTATTGCCTCAAAGGAAAAGAAAACAAACAAGGCTACATACGTAATAGTTTAGAAATATCTAAACATCATCAGCAAAAAGAATTATTGAGCTCTGTTCTCAGCAAAATCCTTTCCAGATACTCAAACCCAGTGAAGTATCACGCCCATTGTAACTCTCTACTTTTGTACTAAACTGACTGTTTCCAGTTTAGATAGCCAAGGGACATTTTTCCAGCTCTGATGGCATCTTTTCAGATCTGACAGCTTGAAAACATCAACACCATATTTCATAGTTTGGAGACTTCACAAACTCTCGCTGTCTGGAGATTCTACAAACTAGACTCACAAAGACTGGAGGTTTCTGTACAACTAATAGATTATCAGACCATCTTTCTGTGAGAAAGAACCTAGTCCTCTGAACTGAACTCAAACCACTAATGCTTATTGTTCTATTTTCTCTGCATGTTCTAGAAGTCCCATTTTATAAATGCTTCATTAATTTACATACAGATATTCTGTTAGACACTTAACTGACATTACATGCCTTTTTGGGAATTATGCATTTAGTTCACATTCTGAGTGACTTTAGGATCTTTTAAAAACAAGTTAATTGCCTTCATAGAACTGAAGCCAAAATCTGTCTTAACTCTATTTTAAAAATCCAAATTGCCAAATATTAATACTAGATTATACATTTTTGTCACAATTTATCTAGTGTCTTTCCTGATGTACAAATTTCCCAAACTGCTTTAGACTTTGACTATATTTCAAAAATATTTAGTTACGTTGCAAAGTTGGAAACACAGCAACTAAGTAATGCACAAGATGTAAATGAGGACTGCAGATGCTGGAGATCAGAGTCTCCGTAATGTTATATTTAATTTTGTACTGTAAATGCAACATTAAAATAACATTACTCTGATTATTCCCACTCCACAGGCTTGTGTTCTAAGATGGTATATCACTTGATCTATGAGGGAATTAAGATTTAATGAGCAGGAAAGCAACAATCGGATCAGCCACTGTCTTGTTGAACGGTGTAGCAGGTTCAAAGGGCAGAATTCCCTACTCCTGCTGATATGTTCTTATCAAGCAATTTGCATCATAAGATCACAATTCTATTGTTAAGTTTCAGAATCTATGACTATTTTACTATTTTAGTATTTTGATGTGATTTCTATTAACAAGTTACTCTATATTAGAAGGAGTTCAGATAGATATTCTTTTTATCTTCTTAGAATGTTGAATGCAGGTCTGTTTTTTTTTGATCAATGAAGATTTAACTGATGAGCTTGTTAAGCCACTTCAGTATGCACTCAGTATAGGATGTTAGTGAACCAATAGCTTTAGATTCAATTGTTTTACTGATGATGTGGAGGTGCCGGTATTGGACTGGGATGGACAAAGTCAGAAGTCACATAACACCAGATTATAGTCCAACAGGTTTATTTGAAATCACAAGGTTTTAGAGCACTGCTCCATTGTCATGTGAGGTCCTACTAGAGGAGCAACACTCTGAAAGCTTGCGGTTTCAAATTAACCTGTTGGACCATAACTTGGTGTTGTGTGACTTCTCAATTTATTTGCTGATATTACCTGGTTTATTTCCAGATTTTTAAAATAACTACATTCAAATTCTCAAACTGCTATAGTGGGTTGTGAATTTGTGCCCTCTGGATTACTTGTTCAGGAACACAACTGCAAGACATCTTCCACAGTAGCCCATGTTTCCCTTCTTATCAGTGCCATGGGTGGGCTTACTACACTTAGACTACAAACAACCCCAGATGGCGACTCACCACCACTTTCTCAAGGGCAGTTGTAGATGGGCAACAGGTGTTGGCCTAATTAGTGACATCCACATCCTGTGGAAGAGGGAAAAACAAATGACTTCTGGGGAATAAAGTTAGACCATCCAGGTTGCTTGAGGTGTTGAAAGCTGAGAAACATTCATAGAAAGATTCACATCTTATTGATAGGAATAACTCATTAACGGCAGAAGATGATTTCTCTACCATGGCCTCAACAGTTGCTTTACCTAACTCACTGACATGGAGAGAGTTAAAGGTTCAGCTATTGGCTCCCTGCGTATTGACTAATTTAAACGAACAGTAATGCATCGCTAGAAGAGGCCATCCACTATAACCAGTAAGAAGGTGTATAATCTTAAAATCAAGCCAGCTTCTGGTACCCATCGTGTTTGAACATTCATGAATTTTGCCTTTCCCAAGGTCTACATAAATTTTAGTAACCAGTTTGATTTAATCCATCGTATCAATAGCTTTTGAGCAGTAAAGTGATGGGTTGAAGATATTTTTTAATTAACCCATTCAGAGATATTATTACACACTTCTGGAGCAGCTAGGACTTAAACCCAGGCTTCCTGGCTCAGAGATGGGGACACTACAACTGTGCCTTGAGAGAGCCTAATACTTGATTGTAAGAATAATTGATTGTGGAAGATCCCTATGACACAAAAATCAAAAAATGTCATATATAGACCCAGTATTTTTAACAGTCGTAATGAGCACTAACGCTGCCATTTAAACCCACATTAAGACTTTAGTCTTACTGGCTATATTTGATGCAGTGGTGGTGCCACTACCTCTGGACCAGGAGACCTTGGGTTTAAGTATATCCTATTCCAGTGATGTGTAATAACACCAAAGACATGAGGGGCAATGTTTTTACACAGACATTGGTTCTTGTGTGGAATGAACTTCCATGGGGGTGGTGGATGCCGATAAAGTTACAACATTTAAAAGTCATTTGGATAAGTACATGAACAAGAAACGTTTGGCAGGAATATGTGCCAAGCGAACGCAAGTGGGATTAGTTTGGGATTATGGTCAGCATGGACTAGTTGGACCAAAGGGTCTGTTTCTGTGCAGTATGTCTCTATGATTGTATGACTATCCCTGAACAGGTTTATTAGAAAATATCTTAGAGGCTATATCTCACAGCCCTGAAAATATACGTGGGGTTCACAATATATGATATGTGACATAGCCAGCACACCAACTTGATGCTGTTTGCTCATTACCTTGGATTCCAAAGAGAGCTAACCTTGTGGTTATGTTGAGTGCTGGTCTAAAATTTCCATTTCACCTGGATTGCTGTCATGACCCACTAGTCTTCCAGCAACTATTAATGCCTTTACCAATATAACATTCGTTGTGACTCACACCAGAAGTGCACGTGTGACCATGGACACTATTTTAAACCTCTAAGGATATTTGCAGTTCCTCAAAAGTGGGAACTATGGATCAGAATATTGTGTCATCAATCTTTCGACTAGCCAGGTATAATATTCTGACCAGGTTTTGTTAGTTGCACATATTAGCTATGAAATTCAGGCAACTATTGATTGGTTACAAGAGCAAATGGTGCAGCTATAAAGTTATAATGTAATATGAAAACAACGTCACACGATGAAGATCATATAACTACCAGACTTCAAATATTTCCAGATAAATAAGGTGCGTAGGTACTTGTGGGGTGATGGTGGTATAGTGATAATGTCATTCAAGCTACCAGGTTGAATGCTAATGATTCAAATGGTTCAAGTTCTATCAAGACCAATGGTGGAATTTTAATTCAACTAATAAAGATCTGGAATTGAACATCACTGTCATTAATGACAGCCATAACTGATTGCTCACTAATCTGGTTTCTCTAATATTCTTTGGGAAGGAAACCTGTTGTTTATACTCAGTCTGGCTTACATGTGACTCTAGGCTCCAGGGCAATATGGTTGCACATTGAGTGACTGAGAAGTGAGCCACTCAGGGTCAAAGGCATTCAGAGATGTCTTAGTTAAAAATCGCACAACATTAGGTGATTATCCACCTGATGAAGAAGCAGTACTTCGAAAGCTTGTGCTTTCAAATAAACCTGTTGGACTATAACCTGGTGTTGTGTGATTTTTAACTTTGTCTACCCCAGTCCAACACCGGCTCCTCCAAATCAATTCTAGCTTTGCTGGTGACACCCATGACACCATGAAAGAGTCATTAGATTAGATTACTAGATTAGATTAGATTAGATTACTTACAGTATGGAAACAGGCCCTTCGGCCCAACAAGTCCACACCAACCCGCCGAAGCGCAACCCACCCATACCCCTACATTTACCCCTTACCTAACACTACGGGCAATTTAGCATGGCCAATTCACCACACCTGCTGAGGGCGGCACGGTGGCACAGTGGTTAGCACTGCTGCCTCACAGCGCCTGTAGACCCGGGTTCAATTCCCGACTCAGGCGACTGACTGTGTGGAGTTTGCACGTTCTCCCCGTGTCTGCGTGGGTTTCCTCCGGGTGCTCCGGTTTCCTCCCACAGTCACAAAGATGTGCGGGTCAGGTGAATTGGCCAAGCTAAATTGCCCATAGTGTTAGGTAAGGGGTATAATGTAGGGGTATGGGTGGGTTGCGCTTCGGCGGGTCGGTGTGGACTTGTTGGGCCGAAGGGCCTGTTTCCACACTGTAAGTCTAATCTAAGTCTAATCTAATCTAATCTTTGTGACTGTGGGAGGAAACCGGAGCACCCGGAGGAAACCCACGCAGACACGGGGAGAATGTGCAAACTCCACACAGTCAGTCGCCTGAGGCAGGAATTGAACCCAGGTCCCTGGCGCTGTGAGGCAGCAGTGCTAACCACTGTGCCACCGTGCCACCAAAAAGAGTCAGGAAAGAAAATAGAGTAATAAGTATTTAGTGGTGACAGGTAGCTGATGCATATGCAGCTGCACTGGCATTTTGTTGGCAGTTTCTCTCTTTCTCCGCCTCCATAGAATTTTGCGTTATCCGCCCAATTCTTTCACTCTAGGGTGGAACAACAATTGCATCTTCTCGCTGCCCAATCCCTCAAGACCATTACAGCATGGGCAGTTGCTTTTCAGATTCAGGGCAAACTGGCCACCTAATTAAATGTGGTCGTCGCAAACTCAGGCACCCGATTTAACTTCGCCTCACTGGCAATTCACTGAGTTGAGACTTTCATTATCTTTATTTTTTGTTAAAACGTTCTTGAAGTCAGTTTTCACACACATATTTCACACTCATGCCTTTTCTTTTCATTAGGATACAATGTGAAACGCTGATGGGTGGATTGCACTGGCCATCAAGCTCAATTACTCTGTGGGCTGCACCAAAAGCATAAATGTCTTATTCAATCATTAGTCATGGTCCATTTGTTTTTCTTTATTATGATGAACTAGAACAAAAGAGACTTTCAGCAGGCTTTTCAATAAACTCAAAAGTAACACATTTAAATCATTTCTCCCTTAATTTCAAACACACACACATTCGTTGACATACACAACCCTGGATTGATATTATTATGGGTGGGAAGAGCAATTTGGCAAAAATTGAAAAGAAATACCCCTGTGAGTCAAGGAGAGAATTCAGATGACAAAATTGACCAAAATCTCATGGCTCCTATGAATTCCTCACATTGAGAATCGATTGCTGACAGTTGCAGAATATGGAACCACTTCAGCCTATATTTCAGGTTCAGTTGAGGATTGTTAGAAGTCCTGATATTTGAAACTGCCTGAAATAACTCCACAGAGGCTGGTATCCCATCACCAAGTCAGCCTTTATTTACACGTGCATAGTACTTGATGCTGATCCACCTTCCTCAGAGCCAGCTCTTTTAGTGAACAGATCCTCTGACACTCCTGTTTATATCTGTCAGTCAGGGCTCCCTGATTGGACCAGATTAACAGCCCCAATTAGGGAACTCATATTCTATAAGGTCCACCTGGTTGTCCTCATCACAATCAATTTTTTTTCAGTCTATATCACTAAATAATATAACTATATATATTATACAAAGTGTTGCTCTTAGCTCCAAGCTCTGTCTCTTATTGTATGGGAGACAGTACCATTTGACCTTGAAAGCTTCTCCGTTTCTATGTCTGTACTGAGAAATAAAAGCACCCACCATCACAGTGCAAAGGCTGTTGTTAGCTAATGGCATCATGGATTCATTAGCGTTTTTCAAGGTCTGCTTACTTAACAATTAAAGCAATAAAACTCCATCTTTCCTTCTCTCTAAAAGGTTTGTTGGATGTTCCCTTCCAAAGTCACTTCTATTTTTAGTAAACACCAAATAGACCATAACCTCCTTTAACCTTTTGACTTTCCACTTTCAAGTGATTGTGCAATAAATCCTTTCCAGAACAGAAATGGTCCAAATATTTATTTTCCAGTTCTCGTAATCTATAAAAGCATGTGTTCCAAACAGAGAAATATTCTAGGATGGAATATAGGGATTGTTGGATGAGAAATAAGGCAAAGCTCATCTACTTCATTTACCATATGAACATCACATGAGGAGTTAGATAGGTTCTTGTCTAACAAGGGAATCAGAGGCTATTGGGAGTAAGCAGTAAAGTGGAGTTCATGTCATGATCAGGCAACCATGATCATGTCGAATGGTTGAACAGAATACAGGGGCTGAATGGCCAACTCCTGGTCCTAACTCATTTGCTTGTGTTGAGATTGTAATGAGGTCAGCCAGGTGGACCTCATAGAATCTGAGTTCCCTGACTGAGACTGTTAACTTGCAAGCACAGCTGACAGATAAAAACAGGAGTGTCAGACATCCTGAACACTCTGAGAGATGGCTCAGAGGGAGCTGGATCAGTGTCAAGGTATTTCCACATGTAATTAAAGAGTGACTTGGTGACGGGATACTGGCCTCTGTAGAGTTTTTTTCAATTTGTACGTATGCTTTATGATAAACAATAATGGAGCTTGGATATTGCTGAAAGTGACAAATTCCTGTAAGTAATTTTCTTTGCTCCTGCCTTTCTGTTGATCTTGAGGGGTTTTTTTAGGATTTTCCTTTAGAACACAATTCATGGAAATAAACTGACAAGAAAATATTGCCCAGAATATAACAGCTCATCTAATATGCCCTGATTCTCCTATTAGATCATCCTAATATATTTTTAAATGCTCAAAATATCCTTTTTATACACAAATTTTTTTTCTATTTTACTTTTGTTACTTTGCAGAACCACATGTTCGGTGCTGTTCCAAGTAAAGAAACATCACAGAGATCTAGCAGAGTTGACTTCAGTGGTTACAGGGAAGAGCAATTTGAGAAAACACAATTAACACAAGTACAATTATAAACTGAGAAGTTAGCAATGATGGTATCAACAAATGATAATTTAGCACATGCCTTTGACGTTCTACATGGTATTTTAATTCAGGTGTGAGTTAATCTATTTTCACTGATTGAAACACTTTCCCCAATGCCACAGAAACTGAGCACTCAGCTGCTCACATTGATTGGCAAATGTAAGTTCTCGGCCATAGTCATTAAAATGACATTTCGAGACTCATTTCATTTCAACTATATGTAACAATTCACTTCTTTCACACTCTTGGCATGATGCAACTCTTCCAATTTCATCACCCTTCAGATAGCATCAACCTTTAAGGAGAAATTTATCTGGTGACATTTATTACAAAAATTAGTTCCAAAATACCTCTTACTTTCTATCCGGACGCATGTATAAATGTAGCCTGTTTATTTAAATGCTAGAATTTTCTTCCTCAGCAATGTCATGTTCTGACAGGAGGTATCTATAGCCTAAGAAAGTCCCATTATTCATTATGAAGACCATGGACAGGCTTGGAGCCAACCTAAGGGTAATGATTTGATTCATTTGTGCTCCATACTCTAATGCTTTCTAAAATAAATTAATTCTGCCACCTTTCAAGAATGTCAACAAAATTGAAGACAGACAGAAAGTCTTACTGCCTGCTAGAAATTGGTCATTAATAAGTCATTTATGGGAGGGATCCAGTAATTTTGTGTGCTCGGGAGAAAATGACATTGGTAATATTCATATGCATTGGGAGTCAAGGATTGGCAGATGCCACATAGGTCCCTTCTAACCAAACCTGCAGCATAAACTTTCACAGCACCTGTGATCCTGTCATAGGAAGGCTATTATTAAACAGGAGGTGCTTCTGAAAAGATTTACCAGGATGTTGCTGGGAATGGAAGGTTTGAGTTATAAAAATAGACTGGACAGGCTGGGACTTTTTTCACTGGCGCATAGGAGGCTGAGGAGTGACCTTATTTAGGTTTATAAAATCATGCGGGGCAAATATACGGTGCATGACAGGGATCTTTTCCCTAGGTTGTTGGAGGGGACATATTTTTAAATGACAGCAGAAAGATTTAAAGAGCATGAGGGGTAACTTTTTTACACAGAGAATCATTCGTGTGCAGAATGAACTGCCAAAGAAAGTGATGGATGCAGGTACAGTTACACCATTAAAACGATATTTGGATCAGTTCATGAATAGGAAAGGCGTGGAGGTATATGGGCCAGGAGCAGGTGGGTGGGATTCATTTAGTCTGGGATTATGGTAGGCATGGACTGGTTGGACCGAAAGGTCTGTTTCTGTGCTGTATGACACTGTAACATTATGACCTTGAGAGCCATAGGAATGGGATTGTCACAAGTTGTTCTGAGGCATTCAGGTCCTCCTCAAGCAGATTACACAGTTCAGCAAAGATGGGACAAAACATCCTTAAATTATGCCTGCACTGTCTTTCAAGCAGTTGAATAAAATGACAGAGATGCTTGTCGATCCAGCCTCTGGCACCTTGGTGAACTTTCACCTGCTGATCCTCACTCTAGATGCTGCAAGGCAGCCCCGCTGAGGTTTGCTGTTCTTGCTGACAATATTCCAATTGCGGTCTCTGGCGTAGTACCAAGACTTCAATAACTCCAGCGATGGCGTTCCCCACGTAAACTCCATGAGCAAATAACCTGTGGGGAATATCAGAAAGATGACACAATTTAATTGAAAGAATTTCTGAGCCCTCCACATCCACAACAATTAAACATCATGTTGCAGCTAACACAGTGTGAACAAGGGAGATAATTGTCATACCTCATTAAGGAGATCTAAGGAATGTGATCTTATCCCATTGTACATTACACAACCAACCTTTCCATATTACATTGGAATTAGAGTTCTGCCAGTAAGCTACCAGGAACATCTACCATTCGCTAACTGAGAGAAAAGCTTACCTTCCTGATCACAGCCATGTCTTTACAAAGTAACATTTCTTTGTAAAATTCTGGTGGCTGCAAAGTTTTGACTTCCAGAACATGGTTCCGCTTTTAAGTTCCTCATTCCCATGATTCTTGTTTAACTCACATGACAATAAAGCAATTAGTGTGCACAATATAATACTCCTGATTACTTGAGGCTGCAATTATTATCCTGCATTCTCTTTTGACTTTCACAGATTGGCATTTGTTTGAAACATACGCAGTGCATTTTCAGTGTAAATTACTGGTACATGTTGTAGCTGTGATGTTAACGTAGCATGGTGCTATACAAGTAATGTACAAGTCCATTCTCTAGCTGACCAATAGATTGACTGTTCAAAGCTTCCTACTGTCTCAAGTGCCCTCTGCACTAAGAAACGAGCAGAGGCTAATAGCTTGGAACTGAGCAATATAGAACTAGTGCACTAAGACAGTGATGCGATCTACACAGAAGCTGACAGCTTGTGACTCTGTGCAAAAGTTAGTATAAGACAAGAACACAATTTGAAGCTGCAAAGTAACACTAAAGTGAGTGAATGCTAAGAAATCTAACCATGAGCCAGAAGATGTGTGTGACCATGTCAGCACAACAGCATCCTATGAGATGTGTAGCTATTTCGACAAAGTAATATGCACTTGCTTTGCAACTGAAACATGCAAGTCATAGGTGTTTGTCAGCTCCAAAGTAAAGTGTCGAAGAGCTGAAGGGTGTCTAAGTTAGTCTGATATCAGACATGCTGATGTGGAGAGGCTTGTGTTTGTCAAAGTCAATTCACAGATGAATCGTTGAGGAGGATAATGACCAAAGACTATGCAGGAACGTTGTGTAGAAAAGCATAGACGTTCAGAGAACTACAGCAAGCAGGAGCATCTCTGATTTACCAGTCAGGAATTTGCGCTGACTAGTTTCTTGGTGAAAGACAGAGATGCAAATAGAGTGAGTTGTCCCACCGTAAATGTGATACAAATGCATGCAAATAAAGTAGTTGTTCCCGGGGGGTGAGATTCTGAAGTCATCATTCAGGCTTGAGGGGAAAATTGGGAGATTTTTAAAAATTCTTACCCTATATTCAACATTATTCTTGCTACACTGAGAGGGTGAAAATTCCCATAAGTTTATTTGGAAGTACAGATACGAGTTTTTGGAGCACTGCTCCTTCATCAGGAAGCTGTGGAGTAGGAGCATAACGCACAGAATTTATAGCAAGAGATCAGTAACATGCAACTGAAATGAGATTTAGATTAGAATAGATTCCCTACAGTGTGGAAACAAGCCATTCAGCCCAAATATTGAACAAACCTAGATTGCTGTTAAGTCTTTCATCTTTTAGAATGGCTTGCAATTTTAGGTTAATTAATATATAAATCTTTCAAGTCACATTCTTGAGATAACTTAAGGTTTTATAAAAAAAAGTAGCATCTCAGCTTAGGCAATGTATTAAAGGTGTGAGGTTAGAGTCTGTCTGTATCCCAACCTTGAGCCAGGCCAGTTCTATTCCCAAAGTAGGAATTTATAAAATGTCACATGGATTGACAGGCCACAGATTATGTGCTCTTTGAACGAAATAGTCTATCTGTAATTTCAATTCTGCAACTGCAAATTCGCCCCATAGACTTATGTGCGAGTGCATGCATGTGAGAGAGAGAGAGAGTGTATGTGTGTGTGTGTGAGAGAGTACATGTGAGAGCATGTGTTTGCATGTGTGTGTGCTCGGCAGAGTGTGCATACGTGTAATGGAGTATAAGCCTGTGGGAGGGTCCATTCCCTTGGGAAAGACAAGCGCAAGTTAATCATTTGACATCACAGGCATGTCCTTTGCCACCATGCATTGATCCTAAATTTGAACCGTAATCAGCTTCACTTCCTTTGACCACCTTTTACCACTAAAACTTGAACAGAGGCTTTTAAATTACCTTTTATGTTAGCGGTTAGCTATCTATCTCTTCTCATCCTCTCTCTGGATTTCTGTTACTTTCTTTTATTTATGAACTTTCTATATTCAGGCTCGTTTATATCTGTCATGCATTTTTTTTTGCTTTATATCACTGTCTATCACATCCATTGTTCAGGAAGCTCTGTATATATTTTATCTATCTTTTCTTTTCATGGTGTATGTTGAGATGCAGATGATTATACCCCAGGGCACTTGAAAGTAACTCAAAAAAGTAGCAACTAATGCTCAAAGTAGTAATTTCAAGCTGACAGAAGTAATCCTGCAACCAAACCTCCATCAATGAGGCTAAACACAAGCTTGACAATGAGTCTTTAAAGTCTTCCCAGTCCATCAGTTTCAATTAATAATCTCTGATGTGCTCATTCCTCATGGAGCAGTCATAATGGAGAGAGCATGTCGAACATTTTAATCAGTTTCCTGTAAAGGTGGGAAGCTGACCCTGCTCACCCCCAAACCCACCCACCCTGGTCAAACCTTGAAGTGGGCAGGATCCCACAGGTTTTCAATCCAACCTACTAGGAGAAAGTGGGGACTACAGATGCTGGAGATCAGAGTTGGGAGTGTAATGCTGGAAAGCACAGCAGATCAGGCAGCATCCGAGGAGCAGGAGAATAGACGTTTCAGCATAAGCCCTTCATCAGGAAAGGGCTCCAACCCTACTGTTTTATTTCCCTCCCCAGGCTCATTCTTCAAATCTGAATCCCTCCTCTAAGCTCCTAAGTATTTAAAACTCTGCCCAAGTGCATTTGTTCTTTCCAACAATCAGTTGGAAGAAATTTCAACTGGTCTCTTAGGTCCTGAGGGGTCTTAGCAAGCTGAATGTGGAAAGGATGCTGTCTTTTGCGGGGCAATCTAGACTGGGGTCACTGCTTCAAATACACAGTCGTCCAAGATAGTGGTGAGATGAATATCTTTCCCTTGGCCTTTGCAACTCTTGACCACAAAGGGCAGTGAAACTTTTTATTTTGAATATTTTAAAGTCAGCAGTGGATAGATTCCCAGAAGGAAACTAGCAGTAAGATTTACCAACGATGCAGACGGTTCCAACTTGTTTTGCAAACCTCAGAACAATGTTCCAGTACATTCAATATGCTCATTTCCAAGTAGTCCTTTTTGTTTACTGTTTTTCTTCTTTGCATTCTTCCTAAGCAAGGGGTGAAAGCTTATGAGGCGTAGACAGGAATGTGGATTTGAGGTTACAATAAGATGAGCCATCATCTTACTAAGTGGCAGAGCAGGCTTGAGGAGGAGTGGTGGTGAGGTAGAGTTGGGTTTCAGCAGCATATGTGTGGAACCATGTATGTTTGTATTCTGTTGTCCAAGGGCAGTGTGTTGTTAAGAAACAGGAGCTGACCATAACGATAGATCCTTGGAGGCCACCAGTGATAGTGGTGTGGGAGAGGAAGAGAATTATTGTACATTATTTGCTGGTTAAATTAGATAGATGAAACTTGAACTAGGCAACGTTTTCACCATTCAGTGCAGAAGGAAGGAAGGAGAGTATGGTGATTGGAACAAGGTCAGCAGATGGACATTATAGAATATGAGTTTCCTGGCTATGAATCTGGTCCATTTTAGGGACCCCTGGCTGACAGATATAACCATAAGGTGTCAGGAGTTCTGCTCAATCTAGGAGCCTGTTCTGAGCTAGCAGGGTCCGTGTCATGTAGTATGCATGTGTAAATAAGGTGTGGCTTGGTGACAGGATACCTGCCTCCAGGGAGTTATTTCTGAGAGAAAACTGTGAAGAAAGGAGAAAAATGAAAGAGAGAAAAGTTATCTTCCAATATATTAATTAAGGAAACTTCTCGAATTAAACTACAAAAACTGTTACATAAACTCCAGCAGCCGGAGCAGTAAAATGTTGAACAAGGAGGTTCAACAAAGGCTGCAGCATAATGATATTTTCCTGTTTTTCTGCCAAAATGAACTTCATCAAATGTCAGCAAGCTGACTGCCAAGCTGTCGGTTTTATACACTTACATTCTGTGTAAAACATCAGAAGTTCATTTGTTGTTGCTCTTTTAATCATTGGAGAACTTGTCTTAACAAACATAAACAACTAAAGTCGCTTCAACGTTTGGAAGGTAACTGGAGTGTGCAAAGCCTTTTGGATATTAGTCAGTATAAGGTTTCTTGGGCAATGTGCCGCAGGTCTTGCCGTGATTTATGGTGATAAGAAGCATTCTTGACATGTTTCCCATTTGCTTGTGTGTTTAGACATCCATATTGGAAACTGAAATATAATTAACTTGGGAACTGAATTCCAGTCTAACTGTGTGTCTTTTTGATGGCCTTGATTTTACTAAACTTTTCCAGAAACTTTGATTTGTGACCACAGATACATTAAATTTGAGGAACAAAAGAAAATGTTCTCACTTTCTTGGTTAGTTGCAGACTCGCCTTGCCACCATTTTGCCCACCACCTTCTTAGTCCTGAAATATACTGCAGTGTTTCTTGAACACATCTGATTTGAATGATTTACTCTGACTATGAATTCCATAGACCTCGTTGAGAGAGTCTCTGTTCGATAGGAATACATTGATACCCTGAAAGTTGGACCATAAGACCATTCAGCCCTTCACATCTGCTCCACCATTCAATCGTGGCTGATACGTTTCTCAAAGCCATTCACCCATTTTCTTCCCATAACCCTTGATATTCAAGAACCTATCTGTCTCAGTCTTAAATATACTCAATGACCTGGTCTCCACAGCCTTTTGTGGCACTGAATTCCATAGATTCACCACTCTCTGGGTGAAGACATTTCTCCTTATGTCCATTCTAAAGTAGAGGTATGGGTGGGTTGCGCTTCGGGGGGTCAGTGTGGACTTGTTGGGCCGAAGGGCCTGTTTCCACACTGTAAGTAATCTAATCTAATCTAAAATTGTGCCCTCAGGTTGAAGTGTCTCCTACCAATGGAAACACCTTCCCAACATCTAGTCTCTCAAGGCCATTCAGTATTCTGTATGTTTCAATTAGATCTTCCCCTCATCCTTCTAAACTCCATTGAGTATAGACCCAGAGTCCTTAAACGTTCCTCATAAGTTAAGCCTTTCATTCCTAGGACCATTCTCATGAACCTTCTCTGAACATGCTCCAAGGCCAGTCCATCCTTCCTGAAGTTATGATGGTTAACATAATATTATATTCTTGATCAACACACTCCTAATGTTTTGAGGGTTTTCACCATGATGGGACAAACACCTGCCTGTTACAGGCAGAAAAGTATTTATATGATGCTAATTAGAATCCTGCATAATAGTACAAATCCAGTACAAGCTTGAAATACCATTGGGAAGACTGAGAATGCTGCTTCCATTGATACCATGTGCTCAGTGGCCTAACCTTTTATCTCTAACAACACTGGCTGGGTGCGGAGAAATTGTGCCCAGTATGTGTGACCACTAACCTTGGTTGGGCTAAGAGGGGCATGAGGTTTACTGCTGAAATCCAAAAGAAATCTCACCATAAGCTGTCACCCTTTCACGCTGCTCACCCCACTTTTGCTTCCCACCCCTTTCACCTGTTCTTTCCGGCTCAGTTCTATGCAGGAACCATAGCATGTCCTTCCATCATCCAGCTGTCTGTGGGTACTTATTCATTGCCCAACACCAGGATTGCTACCAAGTGAAAATGAGGCTAGTTCCTCTAAATACCTCTGGGCTTCTCTTGTGAAACAACATTTGATAGCAACGAGATCACACCATCATTACTCAGTTAATACTGTCACTACCACAAGGCTTTAACCGATTTTACCACATCTAAAAACATTCATTTGCACGGAGATAAATTGGGCCCTTTGCATCTAGTACCCTTTGAGCACATTTTTATTTCAAATTTGATCACCTGATGTTTGAAACAAACATCTAATTGAATCGTTTTCACTAACAAACTTTAATTTGTTGAAAAGTTTAAATTTGGTCACCTTAAAGGCTTTACTAGTCCACCATCAACATGCTTTAGCTTTCCTTGGATTCTAGGGTCTGACATATGCTAGATTGCTCTAGATCATGCTTGTAAAGGGCAGTAATAAAATATATAAACCCCAAGGCAGGTGGATCACTTTTCACAATATGCCAATTGAGTAAGCACCGATCTATTTTCCATCTTGTAGCCACCTTGTCCATGATAAAACCCCTCTGACTCCACACTCAGATCTTAGTTGTAAGTGTGTCTCATACAGAACCTTAATGACGATCCTTGAAAATCTATACATATTACATCGATTGCAATAACGCACAAGAAGTTTGACATCATATAGAACAATGTGCCAGCTTGATTGGTACCCTATCTAACACCTTCAATATTCACTTGTACCACCATCTGGTGACAGCAGTATGTACTATCCTCAAGACACAATTCGCCAAGGATCCTAGAAAGGCAAGGGCAGCATATACATATGAACACTACAACCTGCAGGTTCCCCTCCAAGCACACACCATCCTGATTTGAAACTATACCATCGTTGCTTCACTGTCACTGTCAACATGCTGGAATGCTCTCTCAACAGTACTGGAATGCACCTACAGCACAAGCATTATGGCAGTCTCAGAACTCAGCTAATCAGGATGTTCTCAGTGATAATTAAGGATGAGCAATAGATACAGGCCTGGACAATGATACCCAATTTACATGAATGAATAAACTTGTCTCTGAGCACATTTGGAAAGAAAGAAGGATCAGGCAATAAGGAATAGGAATAAATGGGTCTTTTTCTGACTGTCCAACAATGATTAGTGGGGTACTGCAGGGATCAGGCTATTTGCAATATATGCCAATGATTTATAACATATCAAAATTTGCAGTTAATACAAAGTTTGATGGAGAGGTAGGTTGTCAAGAGGATGCAGAGATGTTGCAGTGTGATTTGGATCGGCTGAGTGAGTGGACAAATGTGTGGCAGATGCAAAATAACGTAAATGGATGTGAGGTTAATCACCTTGGTAACAAAAATAGGAAGGCAAATTAATATTTGAATTCCTGTAAATTGAGAGGAAGGAACATTCAATGAGACGTGGTTGTAACCAAACGTGCAAGTGCAACAGACAGTAAAGAAGGCAGACTCTGTGTAGGTCTTCATAAAGAGAGGATTCAGTACAAGAACAAGGATGACTTGGTGCAATTTATTGGTGTATTGGTGAGGCCACACCTGGAATATTGTGTGCAGTTTTAATCTCTTTATCCGAGGAAGGATATTCTTGCTAAAGAATGTGTAGCAAAGGTTTGCCAAACTAATTCCTGGGAAGTCAGGACTGAAGTATGAGGAGAGACTGAGTAGGTTAGGATTGTATTCACTAGAGTTTAGAGAGAGATCTCATAGAAACATCTTAAATTCTAACAGATTTGGACAGGTTAGATGCAAGAAGAATGGTTCCAATGATGGCGGAGAGCAGGATTAGAGGTCAGAGTTTAAGGATGAGAGATAAACCTTTTAGGACTAAGATGAGGAAACCTTTCTTCACCCAATGAGTAGTGAGCCTGTGGAATTCATTCCCACAGAAAGTGGTTGAGAACAAAACATTATGTATTCTCAAGAAGGAGTTAGACACAACTCTTGTGGCTAAAGGGATCAAGCTATATTAGTGGAGGGCGGGATTAGAGTATTGAGCTTAATGATCAACCATGAACATAATGAATGGCAGAGGGGACTTGAGGAGTACAAATGGCCTACTCCAGCTCCTATCTTGTATGTTTCAGACCCCAATATTCCACAAGCCTTCCCAAATAAGTAACAACCCAATTAAATCACCAAGATGATCAATTTGCCAAATAGGCTGCTATTGAAGACGAAAGTAGTTCATAACAGGTTTCATCATTAACAGGGGGGCTTCTCTTGCCAAAGGACATCCTCCACTAATATTTATCAATTGTCTGAGGATAATTATATTCTTGATAATATATCTGCTATTATATTTTCTTCTTGGGGGCTTATGCAAGAACATCATCAATAGCTAAGAGCTAACCTACTGCTTTGCTAGGTCAACCAAGTGGTTCTCCAGCATCCCATTTCCACCTGAGCTTGTTTTCTTCTGGGCTTAATCAATAATAAGACCATAAGGCAATAGGGATAGGAGTGGGCCATGATGATGCTTTTTCCTGGTAAAGATTTTCCTGTGCTGAAAATGTGTTGCTGGAAAAGCGCAGCAGGTTAGGCAGCATCCATACAGCAGGAGAATTGATGTTTCGGGCATGAGCCCTTCTTCAGGAATCAGATTCCTGAAGTAGGGCTCATGCCCGAAACGTCGATTCTCCTGCTCTTTGGATGCTGCCTGATCTGCTGCGCTTTTCCAGCAACACATTTTCAGCTCTGATCTCCAGCATCTGCAGTCCTCACTTTCTCCTCAAAGATTTTCCTGTGTCCATATTACGTCTAGTTAAAATTGTACACTTTGATGTATCTCTACAGATTTCCTTGAATTTCCTAAGTAACCTTATTAGATCTTCCCACTGATCTTCATCTAACTTCAAGACTAATTCAAAGGGAATCTCTGGCAACAAATAACAAATTAACTCCAATTCTGCGTCCTAATCTGTGGGTGTCAGTGACTGCATACCTTAATCATAGTTTTCTCAGTTTGGTGATATCTCTCCAAAGCTCTGAATGTTTGTGAATGAGAGGTAATGACATGTATAGCCAAATTGCGTACTATGTCCTGAAAATGTAGACGTAAAGTTGGAACTTTGGTCTGTTATATTTCAATTGATGGTCCATAGCAAGTGAAAGACTGAGTTAATTTTTCCACTGCTACCTTAGATGTAATTGTCTTTAAAGGAATAGATTCTAGAGTTAGGATTATTGTATCCATACCTGCAATGTCTCAGTTTATTTTCAGTGATGGTCATATACAATCTGTTTCCTTTCGACTGAGAAACCTGTGTGCGTATTAATTATGTGAGGTTTCCACACTAACTGACATGCACAGCATGTTTTACAAAATTGCACTGTGTTCCTAAGAAGTCTTGGCCAGTAAAGTGCCTGTTTATCAGTGTTTGTGTTTTCTGTGTTCCTGTATATTCTACCATAGAAATATCATGTGCTACTCGGAATATCTCCTTTCAATACCTGGATGGTGCCACTCTTTGATGTAAAGCTGTCCATTCTTAATTGGCAACTCTAGGAGGATGTCTCCACTTGCTCATCAGAAATTTGTTTTAACACTAGAACATTCGAGAACGCCTTCAGCCTCAGCAGACTGTGTTACCTTGCCACTTCTGGATTTGCTTTCTAAGCCTCAATTAATGAAGAGATGTAAATACTTCTTTAAGTCATTCCCATCACTATACTGACTATACAAACAGCTGGTATTACTGTGACCTTTGGTGATTGACTTTGTTTAGCCAATGCTCTGGTCACCATACATGATAGAAAAATACCTGAAAGTTGCTCCCGAAACTATTATTTCTTTAATCACACTTAGACTTTCTGTTTCTTAGACAAAACTATGACCTACACTCTGGTCAAAACATTATCAAGAAGTAAACCAAATTCACCATGGGTAATTTCTTCCCACTCCTATTATCATTGTTGTTTTCTTTATTCAATCATGGGACATAGGTATCATTGGCTGGGCCAGCATTTATTATCTGCCCCTCGTTGCTCTTGAGAAGATGATTGCAAGCTGCCTTCTTGAACCACCCAAGTCCATGTGCTGTAGGTAGACCCACAATGCCCTTTGGGAGGGAATTCCGGGACATTCAGCCAGTTACAGGTGAAGGAATGGTGATATATTTTCAATTCAGGATAGTGAGTGGCTTGGATGGGAACTTGCAGGCGGTGATAGGGATGATTTGATTTTTAACAAAATTTTACACATGATTTGATGTTGACAATGAGATTTTTTCTTAAATAAGGTTCCTAGTGTTAATCCCATATTAATACAAATACACAGCAACATAATGTAGAAATTTTATTCAGAATCTTGCTGTGTTCACAGTGTCAATTAGAGACAAAAAAAAAGCACATGTTTGAATCCAAGGTAGACAAGCAGGAGGCTGGAAGAACACAGTAAGCCAGGCAACATCAGGAGGTGAAGAAGTCAACCTTTTGGGTGTAATCCTTCTTCAGGACTTGGGGGTTGTAAGGGGAGCCGCAGATTGGAGGTTTTAGGGGGTGGCAGGGTGGTGAGGTGGGGATAGGTGTACACAGGTAGAGGGTACGACGTGGTTGGTCGATGGGAGGAATGAATCCAGTTGGTGGCTAGAAGGAAGGGTCAATGAGAGGAATGGAATGGAGGGGGAGGGGCTAGAAAGGATTCGGGGGATGGGAAGTGAGGCTATTTGAAATTGGAGAACTCAATGGTGAGTCCTCTGGGCTGTAGCTGCCCAGACGGAAGATTGTTGTTCCTCCAATTTGCGGTCAGATTCACTATGGCAATAGAGGAGGCCAAGGATGGTCATGTCAGAAAGGGAGTGGGCAGGGGAATTAAAATGGGCGGTGACTGGGAGGTACAGTCAGCCCCTGCGGGCCCAGCTGAGATACTCGGCGAAATATTCACTTCATTTACGTTTGGTCTCCCCAGTGCAGAGAAGACCACATCGGGAGCACCAGATACCTTAAACAACGATGGAGGTCTGTCTCACCTGGAAGGACTGTTTGGAGCCCTGGATGGAGGTGAGCAGGGTGGTGTGCTGGCAGGTTTTGCATCTTTTCCAGTTGCAGGGGGAGGTTTGAGGGATTTGCTGGGGAGAGTGGCGCAACCCAAGGATTGGCAAAGGGAGTGGTCCTTGCGGAAGGCAGAGAGGGGTGGGGAAAGGAAGATGTTCTTGGTGGTGGGATCCAGTTGGAGTTGGCAAAAGTGTTTAAGGGTGATACATTGGGTGCAGAGACAGGTGGGATGGTAGATGAGGACAAGGGGGACCCGGTCTTTATTACGTTTATAGGAGAGGGGTTTAGAGCAGTGGAACGGGGAATGGAGACAGTGCAGTGGAGTGCTCTCTGGATGACAGAGGGGGGAAAAGTACATTTTTCAAAATAGGTGGACATCTGGGATGCTTGGGAGTGGAATGTCTCCTCGTCCAAGCAGATGCAGTGGAGAAGGAGAATGGGATGGAGTTCTTGCAGGGTACTGGTTGGGAGGAGGTGTAGTTCAGGTAGTTGTGAGAGTCTATGGGTTTATAGTAAACAACCATCTGGAGACTGTCACTGGAGATGGAAATGGAGAGGTCAAGAAAGGGGAGGGAGGTGTCTGAGATGGACCGAGTGAATTCACAATCTCAACACCGAGTTGGAGAAGGCAGTGGAATTCATATACTACTGGAGGAAGGGAAATTGGTGGAACGGTTTTGCACAATTGTGGGTAATTTTGACTTTGGAAGGTACTGTAAATAGGTTACATTGAAATAATCACCAAGTCTGAAAATCTTCCCTACTGAAGTCAGTGAAATCAAGTGCATTGTATAATGGATGATCAAAGTTGTCTTGCTTCTACTATCCATGCATTCTTAAAATTAGCACCATGGGTAGTGGCTGGTTAAAGAAGCCAAAGGGCCACCTCAGCTTCAGAAGCTCTGTGGCACATGAAAATCAAGTATTATTAGAAAATAATTAGACTACATGAAGAATTATTTTATTAACAGAGGTAAAAATTAACTACTGAATGCTGGAAAATAAAAAAAGACAAGATAAAAATCAGAAAAAGTTGGAAATATTTGGCTAGTCAATCAACCTCTGGGAAAAAAATTAATGTTTTGCATGTGAACTGAATCTCAATCAACACTCACATGTTTCCACCATGCTAACTAATTTGTTATTCATTTCAAGTACTCTTCAGTTTTGCATAACCTTGTATTAACTGTTTAGGATTTAAGTGTACCATCTGCAGGTTGGAGACGAGATGATTACGGACAAATTATCCACATTATGGTCTATGTGCATTCAATTATTTTAGTATTATCTGTAATCAGTTAGCAAAATCATTGAACAGGGTTGAATTGTATTCTTGACCATGGATTTCAAATCCATATTAATTAACGAACCCAGAGACTTCTACTGGTTCAACATACTGTATAGCAATTTGTTAGGAACATTAGGAACATTCTCTATGTAGAAGACTAAATATAGAATTTCCCAGATGTCATATGAAATCTCCTAAGCGGGGAAATTACAAACAACCATCTGCTGATCATATATTTATACAAAGTTATTATCTTGTCATGTGATTTGGAACAGAGAGAAAATTACTTGCACAGAAGGATCAATGTACAGTATAAATAACAAACCCAAAAACTTATTTTGATTTAATTGAAATATAGTACATTCATAAAGACTTAATGTTGACAGTGATACAATCACAACTAAAAACATTCCTCTTGATAATGAGAAACATTTGGAAAACATTTTTTCCATGTGAAATTTAGACCATTACAAAAGCAAGTGGGAAAACAACAAATCGCTGTTCAGCTGTTCATTGTTCCCGTAACAAAGACAGAATGAAAAAGTCAATGTTGGCCTTTATAGTCAGAGGATTTAAATCATCGAACTTAAAAAGTCATGGAAACATAGAAAATAAGAGCAGGAATAGGTCACTCAGTCTTTTGAGCCTGCTCTGCCATGCCTGACCATCCAACATAATGTTGTTTCCGTGTTCTCACCTTAACTTTTGATCCATAGAATCTCTACAGTGTGGCAAGAGGCCATTCAGGCTATTGAGTCTGCATCAACCCTCTGAACAGAATGCTTCCCAGTCCCCCACACTACCCATAGAACCCTACATCTCCCATGGCTAATTCACCTAGACCACTGTTATGGACCAGGCCAGACCCCCCTCAAAACATTTCAAGAAGGTAGCCCAGATCCTAACTTTGAGAGTTGTTTTAAGCTAGTGTACAGTTGATATTCTAGGAGAGAATCAGCTGGTCAAACCACTTAGTTTTAAACAAAACAGAATTTATTTACAAAATTACTGAATGAAACACAAAAAACAGAATACTGAATAATTTAACCTCTCTGAAAACCCAACAGATCATGCCAACTTAATGATGCTGTTCCAAATACTTGCAACAACCTCCATAAACACCCTTTGGCTCAAAAAATAAAATTAAACACAGGTTCTTACAAGAAAAAAAGTCAGAGAGAGAGGACCAACTTGGACCTGCTTCAGTGGGTTCAGCAGTCTTTTCACACCCCTACTAAAAATACCAAACCAGAGGGAAGCTGAGCTGGGAGAACTGGCCACACAAGCATTTTTAAACTTGAAGGCCTTTCCCTGAGGCTATTATCTGTTAGCTATTATCAAACTGGCCCTAAAACCCTACACCCAAGACTTTTTGGAGTGTGCGTCATTTACGACGTCTCTGAAAAGAAAACCAAAGACTGCATAAAGGACTTGTTTAAGGAACAGCTTCATCACACCACACATCCCTGGACAGTATGGTCCTGAAGAAGGGCTCATGCCCGAAACGTCGATTCTCCTGCTCTTTGGATGCTGCCTGACCTGCTGCACTTTTCCAGCAACACATGTGAAGTCCTCGGTAGTATAGTGGTCAGTGAAGTCCTCGGTAGTATAGTGGTCAGTATCCCCGCCTGTCACGCGGGAGACCGGGGTTCAATTCCCCGCCGGGGAGGACTCAGTGTTTATTTTGGGCGGCACAGTGGTTAGCACTGCTGCCTCACAGCGCCAGGGACCTGGGTTCAATTCCCGCCTCAGGCAACTGACTGTGTGGAGTTTGCACGTTCTCCCCGTGTCTGCGTGGGTTTCCTCCGGGTGATCCGGTTTCCTCCCACAGTCCAAAGATGTGCGGGTTAGGTGAATTGGCCATGCTAAATTGCCCGTAGTGTTAGGTAAGGGGTATATGTAGGGGTATGGGTGGGTTGCGCTTCGGCGGGTCGGTGTGGACTTGTTGGGCCGAAGGGCCTGTTTCCACACTGTAAGTAATCTAATCTAAAAATTTTCAGCTCTGATCTCCAGCATCTGCAGTCCTCACTTTCTCCTGGACAGTATTGGCCAATTTAGCATGGCCAATTCACCTAACCTGCACATTTTTAGACCGTCGGAGCATCCAGTGGAAACCTGTGCAAACACAGGAGAACGAGTAAGCTCCACACAGATAGTCATCCAAGGCTGAAATTGAACCCAGTTCCCTGGTGCTTTGAGGCAGCGGTGCTAATCACTGTCCCCCTTAGCCCTAAGAACTACAACTAAGCCCTTCTTGAAACATTCAATGTTTTGGCCTCAACCACTCTCTGTGGTGTGGAATTCCACAGGCTCACCACCCTCTTGGTATAATAAGAATTTCTTCATCAATCCTAAATAGCCTACTTCATATCCTTAGACCGTGACCCCTAGTTCTAGACTCCCTTGTCATTGGGAACAACCTTCCTGAATTTACCCTGTCTAGTTCTGTTGAATTTTACAGGTTTCTAAGCAATCTCACCAGCCCCCCTCCTCATTTTTTCTAAACTCTAGGGAATTTGGTCCTGACCAATCCAATTCATACATCAATTATGTCATTCAAGAATCAGTCTGGTCAACTTCTGCTGCACTCATTCAGTAGGCAGAACAGCTTTCCTCAAATAAGGGGACCAAAATTGCCTACAGTACTCCAGGGGTGATCTCGCCAAGGCCCTCTATAACTGTGGCAATATGTCCCTGCTCCTTTTCTTGTATCCTCTTGCTACAAAGGCCAGCATTGTCTTTTTCATTATGTCTTTGTTATCAGCACGTTGAAGCTAGAGTACCAGACTTTGGAGTGGATGGGATTCTGGTCCACCCATCTCTCATTTCTGAGTGCAAAACTGTTCAAACAGAGAGGAACCGTTAAATGCAGATATCTACTTAGCGAAGAAGCAGAATAACTGGATAACTGGCCTCTCTGACGTATCTGTTGGCCAAGTACGAGCAGCTTCTCTGACAGAGGGTCCAAGTGGACTGGTACACCACGATCTTCCAGGTGCTGTGCAGGTTAGCTCAAAGTAGAAATCACTGATGTGCAAAACCACATGAGACCACAGGAAAATGACCAGCACTCTCATCCTCATCATGTGTCATGTAAGCAGCCTGGCTTCCATGAGTCATCTTAACATGAACAAAACTTATGTGCAAGATTTTACTGTTGAGTTTGTTCAATTAGTATTGATGTAAGTTTTAGCTTTTTAAAAAAATGCCAAGATTTTACATACTGTTTCAAACATACATGCTTGCTTGTTGAATTAATATGAAAATTTGGCATTAATAATTGACTTCTCATATTTAATAAACAAGCACACAAATGTGTTCCATGTAGTCGTAAAAAACAGTGAAATGTCCACAGTTTTTATAAGTTCTCATTAATTCTAATTTGCATTTGCAGTGGCAACTTGAAGTGGGGGAGGGGGGTGAGAATATTAGATGGTTGGTGGGGTGTTTTGCCCTGCCTAAATGGTCAGTGGCCTAAAATGTTTCCAGCAAGTTGCTATCCTTTTAAACTACTGTAGGGGCAAAAGCAGTAACCAAGTAGACAACCTCCAAGTGAAACACCACACTTTAGTGAAAAAAGATAACTAACCTTCATCTTTCCTTTCTCCTATCCACCCACCCTACCCTCATTCCAAGGTTACTGCTTTGCACCAAAGTCCCCCTTCCCATTCTCCTTGTCATTCCCAATTGCCCCACCTTCCTATTCCCCCTCCATATTCCCTCATCCATTTTTCCCTTCCCTCCCTATTCCCCCCATCCAATATCCCCCATTTCACACCATCCCAAATCATCACATCCCAATTCCCCTACAAGAGTCCCAACTCCTCCCTTCCTCCAATTCCCACCCTTACTGCCCACCAGAAGAGACTGTGGTAATGATACTGGTAAGCCAGACTAATGCTCAGGCGACTTGGTTTCAAATTCCACCATAACAGATGGTGAAATTTGTAGAGTCATAGTCATAGAAATGTACAGCATGGAAACAGACCCTACAGTCCAACTTGTCCATGCCGACCAGATATCCCAACTCAATCTAGTCCCACTTGCCAGTACCTGACCCATATCCCTCCAAATCCTTCCTATTCATATACCTATCCAGATGCCTTTTAAATGCTGCAATTGTACTAGCCACCACACTTCCTCTGGGAGCTTATTCCATACATGTACCACCCTCTGCATGAAAAATTTTCCCCTTAGATCCCTTTTATATCTTTCCTCTCTCACCCTAAACCTATGCCCTCCAGTTCTGGACTCCCCACTCCAAGGAAAAAACTTTGTCTATTTATAAACCCTTCATGGTTTTATAAACCTCTATAAGACAATAGACAATAGGTGCAGGAGTAGGCCATTCAGCCCTTCGAGCCTGCACCGCCATTCAATATGATCATGGCTGATCATTCTTAATTAGTATCCTCTTCCTGCCTTATCTCCATAACTCTTGATTCCACTATCTTTGAGAGCTCTATCCAACACTTTCTTAAATGAATCCAGAGACTGGGCCTCCACTGCCCTCAGGGGCAGAGCATTCCACACAGCCACCATTCTCTGGGTGAAGAAGTTTCTCCTCATCTCTGTCCTAAATGGTCTACCTGATATTTTTAAGCTGTGTCCTCTGGTTTGGCACTCACCCATCAGCGGAAACATGTTTCCTGCTGACAGAGTGTCCAATCCTTTCATAATCTTATATGTCTCAATCAGATCCCCTCTCAGTCTTCTAAACTCAAGGGTATACAAGCCCAGTCGCTTCAGTCTTTAAGGTAATCCCGCCATTCCAGGAATTGACCTCGTGAACCTACGCTGCACTCCCTCAATAGCCAGAATGTCTTTCCTCAAATTTGGATACCAGAACTGCACACAGTACTCTAGGTGCGGTCTCACCAGGGCCCTCTACAGCTGCAGAAGCACCTCTTTGCTTCTATCTTCAATTCCTCTTGTTATGAAGGCCAGCATGCTATTAGCTTTCTTCACTACCTGCTGTACCTACATGCTTGCCTTCATTGACTGGTGTACAAGAACATCCAGATCTCTCTGTACTGCCCCTTTACTTAAATTGATTCCATTCAAGTAGTAATCTGCCTTCCACCAAAGTGGATAACCATACGTTTATCCACATTAAACTGCATCTGCCATGCATCTGCCCACTCACCTAACTTGTCCAGGTCACCCTGTAATCTCCTAACATCCTCATCACATTTCACCCTGCCACCCAGCTTTGTATCATCAGCAAATTTGCTAATGTTATTGCTGATACCATCTTCTATATCATTAACATATATTGTAAAAAGCTGCAGTCCCAGCACTGATTCCTGCGGTACCCCACTGGTCACTGCCTGCCGTTCCGAAATGGAGCCATTTATTACTACCCTTTGTTTCCTATCAGCCAACCAATTTTCAATCCAATCTAGTACTTTGCCCCCAATACCATGAGCCCTAATTTTACTCACTAACCTCCTGTGTGGGACTTTATCAAAAGCTTTCTGAAAGTCCAGGTACACTACACCTACTAGATCTCCCTCATCCATCTTCCGAGTTACATCCTCAAAAATTTCAAGAAGATTAGTCAAGCATGATTTCCCCTTCATAAATCCATGCTGACTCTGTCCTATCCTGTTACTACTATCCAGATGTGCCGTAATTTCATCCTTTATAATAGACTCCAACATCTTTCCCACCACTGAGGTCAGACTAACTGGTCTATAATTTCCTGCTTTCTCTCTCCCACCTTTCTTAAAAAGTGGTATAACATTAGCCACTCTCCAATCCTCAGGAACTGACCCTGAGTCTATCGAACTCTGGAAAATAGCCACCAACGCATCCACGATTTCCCGAGCCACCTCCTTCGGTACCCCTCAGCCTCCGATGCTCCAGAGAAAACATACCCAGCCTATTCAAACTCTCCCTATAGCCCGATTCCTCAAAAACAGCCTTGTAAATCTTTTCTGAGCCCTTTCAAGTTTCATAACATCCTTCCGGTACTCAGTAAAAAAATGTAGAACTAAAAGCTGGTGTAATAATGTCTGCATTGGTCACGGCTGAGCACTTAAGAAGGGCTGTGCTGTTAAACCTTTAACTCCATTTCTTTATTTTTCTGCCATTATTCTCTATGTCTGGTTGATTTCGGGTATTCTCAAGAATTCTCCGGACAGGAGCGACATTATGCAGCACCCTTCACCTGTATTTGTGACATACATGTGTAACAAATGCACTTGACAATAAATAAATCAACAATAATAGTTGTGATCTCGACTGACACATGAACCCCCAGCCCATATGGTTCACTGATATCCTTTGTGACTCCAGACCCATAGCAATGGGGTTGACTTTCAAATGCTGTCTGGGCAATTAAGGTGTGGGGTGGAAGGGGGCAGATATTGATGCCCACATCCCAGCAACAAATGACAAGAAACCTCCTTGTCTCTCCTGCCCACCCCCCCAAACTCCACCCCACCTTCACCCACTCTCCCTCTAAATCACACACATTGACACCTTTCTGTGTTCACCTCACCCCCTCCGCCCAAGACAACACTCTGTCTCCATGGAGACGGCGGGGGGCGGGGCTTGTGTCCGTCCGAGGCCGCGCGCTCTCCTGCAGCTCCCGGGGCCCGGAGAGACCAGGCCCAGGCCCAGGGACAGAGCTCGAGGCCCAGGCCTAGGGACCAGACTAAGGCCAGGCCCCGAGAGACCAGACCAAGGCCCGGTGAGTGTGAGTGAGCAGGCCGTGCAGACACCGTCAGCCCGGGACTGGGCGAGAGACACCAGACCGGAGGAGGAGGCGGCGGGTGGAAGGTAAGGATGAGACCCAGGGCTGGAGGGAGGAAGGGAGCATCACCCCCTTGGACGCAAAGGGGAGTGCTCCCCGCCCCAAAACCACCAGGCCCCAGTGAGCTCCCCCACCCATTGCCCCGAGGTCAGAGAGACCCCCCCAGTCACGGAGTGCTCCCCCCACCCTGGCACAGAGAGGACCTCCCTCCTCCAAGTGCACACAGACACTCTCGCTCTCCCACCCCCAGATCAAATACACCCCCTACCCTCAGGTTTTTGAACCCACCCCACTCACCCCCCGTCACAGAGATTGTCCCCTCCCCATGTCACAGCATTTGCCCCCCACCCTCTTTTCCCCCTGGTCACCGAATCTCTCTCTCTCCCTCCCCCCCCCCCCCCCCGTCACCAAGTTCCCCCGTTCCCACCCAGCCACCGAGTTCGCCCCCTCTTCTCCAACCCCCCCCGAATTCTCCTCCCCCACTCCCCGAGTTCTCCTTCCCCCCCGAGTTCTCCTCCCCTCCCCGAGGTCTCCCCACCCCCCGAGGTCTCTCTCCCCCCCCCCCCCCGGTTCTCCCCCCCCCCCTGAGGTCCCCCCCCCCCTGAGGTCCCCCCCCCCTGAGGTCCCCCCCCCCCGAGGTCTCTCCCCCCCCCCCCCCGAGGTCTCCCCCCCTCCCCCCCCCCCCGAGGTCTCCCCCCCTCCCCCCCCCCCCCCCCCCCCCCCCCCCCCCCCCCCCCCCCCCCCCCCCCCCCCCCATCTCCCCCCCCCCCCCCCCCCCCCCGAGGTCTCCCCCCCCCCCCGGAGGTCTCCCCCCCCCCCGAGGTCTCCCCCCCCCCCCGAGGTCTCCCCCCCCCGAGTTCTCCCCCCCCCCCGAGTTCTCCCTCCCCCCCCCCCCCGAGTTCTCCTCCCCCCCCCGAGTTCTCCTCCCCCCCCCCGAGTTCTCCTCCCCCCCCCGAGTTCTCCTCCCCCCCCCCGAGTTCTCCTCCCCCCCCCGAGTTCTCCTCCCCCCCCCGAGGTCTCCTCCCCCCCCCGAGGTCTCTCCCCACCCCCCGAGGTCTCTCCCCCCCCCCCCCCGTGTTCGCGCCCCCCCGAGTTCGCCCCCCACGAGTTCGCCCCCCCCACGAGTTCGCCCCCCCCACGAGTTCGCCCCCCCCCACGAGTTCACCCCCCCCACGAGTTCGCCCCCCCCACGAGTTCTTCCCCCGCCGAGTTCTTTCTCCCCGCCCCCCCGCCGAGTTCTTTCTCCCCGCCCCCCCGCCAAGTTCTTTCTCATCACCACTGCCATGTTGTTTCCGCCGCCACTGCCACCCCCGCCGCCACCAAGATCCCCCCCACCAAGATCCCCCCCCAAATCGGTGAGTTCTCCTCTCCACCACCACCGGGTTTTCCCCCACCATCACCAAGTTTCCCCCTTTACAACATTTCTTCCCCCCTTCTCCTCCCCCTATATCTTTGACCTCCATTAGCCTAACACTCCTCCCAGATATCTCTCTTCCTTCAGTTCTGGTCTCTTATAAGCCCAGTTTTAATCACTTCAGTGTTATTAACTGTGCCTTCATTTGCTTCCATGCTGACGTCTGAAATTTGCCCCCAAAATATACCACTCACTCTCTTACTTGCCTCCTTTGAGGGGCCTCTTAAATCTACGTCTTCACTTACATTTTTGAATATTTCTCCTAATGTCTCATTATCTAGCTGGATTACACACTTTGCAAGAAAATATCTGAGATATACTTTAGAATGTTCTGCTAGATTCAAAGTGCTTCATAAAGTTTCTATATGAAGCAAGTTGTTGCTTATTGCATCAGGATGTTCTAGAGTTCTTTACCATCGAAGAAATATTATGAAGTTTAGCTACTGTTGTATTGTAGAAAATTCAGCAGTTTATAACAATAAGATTCCATAAACAGCAATTAGATAAAGACCAGATAATCTATTTTTGTGATGATACTGAGGGATGAAAGAGTACCGAGGGAGATTTTAATTTTGCCAATTCTTCTCCTGAGATGCTAACAATCATTGGAATATGTTTCCAGCCAGGTCAATGAAAGTTGACAAGTAATCTGTCTGTGGTAGACAACCTATCTGAGTATGACTCTATTTTGCCTGACCTCTATGTGTATACAATTAGTAACAGAACTAAACAAATACTAATCAATTGTAAGTCCTCTGGCAGGCTCTATCACCAACCTATCCCTACAAGTTCAAAGACCCAATTGTCAGAATGCTACTACAGTTTAGATTGTTTGGCCTAGGGTTTGAAGCTGGGTTTTCTACTCTGGGCAGTTTAAGGGCTGTTGATAGAAATGTACATAACATTGTACATGTTCAGGCCAATTGCACTGTTCATTTGTGTTATTTCAAAGCAGATTCTGCTTTGTAACAATGTTAAATGTGCAGAAAAACAAGCCACAGGTTTGGAAAGTATGAGTGATCGCCTGTAGGAGTTGTCTGGTACTGGTTTGACTTTAAACTGTCTGTAACATAATTGCAGTTGGTGCAAAAGAAACATTGTTGCTGTTTAAAGATGTATAAATTTAGCTGTCTCTTTGGTGCTTTTATATTTTAAAAAAGTTGACCATTATAATCCATTTCTTTGAAACTATCTCTTACACTAGTGTGATACATATATGTTTCATTAGCATGTGAGAGCTGAATAATGAAATTGAAACAAGTGTCTGAATCTTAAGGACAGGAAATATTATGGTGATGTAACGTGACAATTTGTTGATCGAGGTGCTGCTTTATTTCCTGGATCATCGTGAAGCAATGGCAGTAAACATTGGTAGGAACTTGTAGACTTGCAAATTATTTTCTACTCTGCTACTGATTGTATTTGAAGAACTATGAGTGCTAAGCTATTAATTTGAAGACTTTCAGAATGTTGTGTTTTCACAGCTGAGGTCAACTGAGTGGGTTGTTGTCATATAGTAAGTAGTATCCCTAACTCTGTGTCAGGAAGCCTGGGTTCATGTCCCACCTGCTCCAGTTATAGAAAAAAACAACCATGAATTGTGGGCATAAAACTCTTCGGGTCTGTTGTCAGTGATAGTTTCCCTACCTCTGGACCTAAAGGGCTTGGTTCAAGGGCCACCTGTTCCAGAAGTGTGTAATAACTTTTCTTAACCGGTTGATTTAAAAACATCTGGAGAGGAGCAATGATTTCAGTTGCCCCAAAATTACAGTGACTATTTCTTTTATTCTTGGTCTGAAACCCTTTTACTAATTGCACCAACCATTCCCATTTCCTGTTTTGGAAAATGGCAGGAGGGCTGCCAACAAAAGTTGACAGTTTGATATCAATAAAAGTGATGTCAAAAATAATGAGGGGATGGTGGAAACACATGATGTAATTATACCTTGTTAGTAGAAACATTTGTGACGATGCTGTCACTTTAACAAGTTTATTTTGTCTTTGTTTTTTGAAGAGAGGTCATAAAGGCAGAGGTGTTGGAAGTGTCTAGTTGAACAATAGAAGGGGAGTGGCCAGTTCTCCCAGTTCAGGGTTTTTCCAGTTTGTTTTAGCTATAACAGTCACAAGATTTGAGATCCTTGGGACTTGTCAGCTTCAGTAAAGAATTCCTCTAATTTTCTTCTGAAATTTCTATCTGGAAGTTGTTCACTTGTGCTTGTAAGAATCTGTGTTTGAACTTACCTTTTTGCCAAGGAGTGTGATTATGGGATGTTACGGTATTGGAACAGTTAATTTTATAATAGGTACTGTATTGGGTTGTTAAGTTTCCAATAGTTAAGTTATTCTGAATTCCACTTTCCTTTGTTCGTGTTTCAACTGTAGTGTTTAAATAAACTCTGTTATGCTTAAAATGAAGTGGTTTGACCAGTTGCATCACACTTGGAACACCCACTTCACATTTGCTTTTAAAATAAAAAACAGTTAGGGTCAAGGCTACCTTCTTAAAACATTTTGTGGGGGTTTGACCTGGTCCGTAATAGATTAGTAGCCAGAAAGTTGGTGTATTTGTTCTGGTAGGATTGTAAAATCTTACACCATAAAAGGAGCTCTCCCGGCCTACCATATTCTGCTGATACTTTGGAAGAATTATCCAATTCACCCAGCTCTTTCCTCATAGCTGTGCAAAATGATCTCAAGTATATGCTAGCTCCTGTTTAAGAAGTTATTGTTGAATCTGTTGCCAACATCCTTTCAGACAGAACCTTCCACATTGCTTGTTTCATATAATCAAAGCCAAAAATCTTTTTTTGCAGTATCAATCTAACCATCTGGGTCTGTTTAACTTTTTTTAAAAAGTGATGAATTACATTTTCAGATCACATTTTTCTGTATACTTTAATGGCATTGTTCAGGAGGGTTTAATGATCTTAAAAAATCTGTGTTGAATAGCACACTGGCTTAAGAAAATGGCCTTCAGCCTTTGGATCTAGTCCAGCCCAGATTGGCAGGATGAAAGTCATGTTTTTGGCTGATTGGATCAAGTTAATGATGAAAACCTCTGAATGCCAGCTCTCTAGGTTCTAATGTGAATTAGCAAGTGGAATTTCTCTTAATTTGCTGGTAATTGACAATCTGAGAGTGTTACAGGATGACCAAATTTAATATGGCAGCAATTGAGGATAATTAATTAACTGAATGGGTAAATATAAAGGGGGAGGCAGTTAATAATTGTTTTATTTGGTAACACTGGTGATTTGGTCGTCGTGTGTAAGACAGAGGTGTGTAATAGCATCTCCGAGAAAAGCATGTAAAGGGGGAGGCAGGTGGCACTGGTGGGTGGAAGGAACTTTAAGATTGAGTACCTAATAAGTGCTATTCACAAAGAAACATGACTTGGTTTCTGCCTCACTAACTGATATGAATCTAAATTGACATTGGTAGCAGGGGTGAGTTGCCTAAAGGTGGAAACTGGGAATTCATTTTAATGAAAGAAACTTTGAGTTAATTTTGAGAAGAGTTATTGAAACCTAATGTAACGTATTGGGCTGTGATTTTCTATTAATTTGCTGTGAAACCGAACCTTATGATCAATGGAAATATGGAGCGGATATGTGGAAATAGTTGCATTCTTCTCAGATAAGAATATGGCCTTGGCACAGCCACTTCCTACTAGAAGCAAGATCATTTGTAAAGTATTCTCAGAGGTAGAAAGTAAAAGGTTGGCCTGAGTAAGGTTTAAAATTTGTATTAAATATTATGGATAAAATCTATAACATTACCTAAATGAGGCATGGTGACACTTAAATTTAGAAAGGAAGATGCAGATAAAAGGATTTAACAGGATATGCAAGTTTTGAAAAAGTAATCAATGCTTACTTTTAGATTGTTGCCTTTAACTTTGCAATAGTGTTGAAGTGGATGGATGCCTAATATTATTTCAGGTTAGATTTTCAGATAGAAAACACACACTTTTAGAACTGCTGGAATAAATCTTTTAAACACAACTGGAAAAAACAATCATTCCCAGTGTCTCTTGTGACTGAAATAGAACGTGCAGCAACAACACAGAATGGAACACTCAGTGGAAGTAGCATCTCAAGGTCATTCAGGTAGAGGCCACGAGTGTGAATGTGAAAGAAGAATCATAGCTAAAAGGAATGAATTTGAGATATATCTGGCAGAAAGTCAAACAACGGGAATTGGAGAAAAATAACAAATGAACAAATTCCAGGAATGCCGGATGTATGGCAAAATGATGTTTTAAATGAGACTCAATAGTCTTAAATGGGATAATGGTGAGTTTGAAATCACCTATGATAGAGGGTTCAGAAGGAGAAAATGGGGGTGATATTGATCAGCGAGGAGGAATTATCCTGGCCATAGGAAGCATCGTGCAGAGCTAAATGTTTTTGGTTACAGTTACAAATTCAGTTACCATTCAATTACACAGTATTTGGTGTTGGATGCACATCTAGTACACATGGAATGGATTTATTAAAATTTCACCATAATTCTTCAAATCATCAGGATTGGAGTAAGGTTCAGGAATTGGAGGCATCTACCTTCTTCAAGTTTGGGGGTGTGGCAAGGAACACCATGCTGGAACCACTGAAGAAAGTGCTGTTGGCTGTAAAATAGCGATACTAAACCACTTTATCACCACAGGCATATGTCAGGTGAATTAATCTTACTCTTTTGCCGACTGTCAATGAGAAAGACTCAAATGAAATTAGATATGGAACACCACAAGGCAATGCAGTTATATGGCAAGTCAGTTTACATAATCCAGACACCATTGTATCCCTCGAATAAGTTCGAATTTCTCTAATCAAAATATTAAAGAGGTGTCATTCATATCATGGGATAGGTGTTTAACGAAAAAAAACCTATGAAAGTATGCAGGAGAAAGAAGCAAATGGGTACACTAAACATATAGACAAGATCAGCACTAAATACAATGTGTATAAAAAGGAAATAGGAGGACACTGTCACTGTCCAGACTTTAACGAAATCATAGCAATGAACTTGAATGTATGGGATAAGGAAAAAAAGAATCATCTCGGGCTTTGTTTAAATGGCAACTAGTTTTAACTATTTGAAAATATTATATAGTGAAGAGAAAGAACAGTTAGTTGTTAGTGGAGAATTGGATACAGACCAGGATAGAAGCACCAGCTAAATTCCTAACTGACAATGGGAGTGACCTTGCCAGTGGTGAATTTAGGGATGCATATGAAAATATGGAAATTGTTATAAATATGGCAGCATAAAGTCCCTTGAGTCATGGAATTGTGAAATAAATCATGGTACTAAGTGTAATGTTTTATAACATCTTAGCAAACCAACCAAGCTGTAAGTTAAGATCTGCCCCAGCACAGACAGTCCAGATCTCACTGCAAATTACTGGAGATTTCAATCCATATCAATTGTTTTTGGGTGAAATCCAAAGTTCCTTTTGGTAATGAGCATGATCACCATGGCTGGTAAGGAATTACAGTTGACATCTTGTTTTTCTGAGCACTTGAATCCCCTCAACAGTGAGAAGGTCATTGACTCATTCAGCCTGAAGTTTGAGAAAATTTGTTGAGCCTTCAGAAATAAATTTCAATCCCGGGAATGTGATTAAATGAGTGGAAAGGTCCAAGTGAGGTCATTTGTTGTGATGTGAAACAGTAGTCTTACAGTAGGGCATCCAAGTAATTCAAATGCATTCCTTGGGGCTATTCGACTATGGGCTGTTAGAATATTTTGGCAATACTACTGAAAACTTATTCCTTCAGAACTAGCTATGGCTCAAGCCTAGCTGTTTCAGTACAGCCATAACATTGACATCGATCAGACAATCTGGAAAATTGCCTAGCTGTTATTTTCACGAAAAGCAGGACAAATACAAACAACCAATTACTGTCTTATCAACCAATTCTCAGTCATCAGCAAAGTGCTGGGAGGCATCATAAATAGTGCTATTAAGTGATAGTTGGAAAGGATTAACCTTATTGCTAATGCTCAGTTCAGGTATGGCCAGACCTGACCTCATTAAGCCTTGGCCTAAGCATAGAAAACAAATTGAATTCTGGAGATGAATGATTGCCCTTGACATCAAGGCATCATTTAACCAAATGTGGGCATGAGGGAGTCCTAATAAAATTGGAGTTAAGAGGAAAAACCTCTGCTGATTAGAATCATACCCAGCACAAAGGAAGATGATTATCGTTGTTTGTCAATCATCTCAGCTCCAGGATATTTCAGGCTAGCATCTTAGGCCAAATCATCTTCTGCTAATTCATCAATGACCTTCCCTTTGTCTTAAGGTCAGATTGGGGATGTTCACTGATTCCAAAATTCACAACAATTTAGATACTGAAGCAAAACCTGTCCATATACAGCAAAAGCTGGACAGTATCAAAGCTTGAGTAGTACCTACGTCCAACAAGAGAGAATGTAATCATCAACACCTCTTGAGATTTGATGGCAGTACCAACACTGAATCCCTCAACAATCATCCTGAGGTTACCATTGACCAAGTTGAACTGGACCAGCCATACAAATACTGTGATCGCAACAGCAGGTCATTATCAAGTAGTAAGCTGGTGATTGGGGTTAATTGACTGGATAGTTATAAAAGAAGAGGAAGTGGAACTGGTTTGTAGAAGTTATAAGACTGAATATTTAATAAACTCTTTCTACAAAATTATCTTAGTTTCTGTCTTACTGTCCTGGATCTGATTTGACAACTGTCCATAAGCTAACCTCTTTGGTTCAAGTTTTCATTTTTGTGGAAGTTGTGAAGAGCGCAAGTGGAATTGTGGAAAATTTGTCGTAGTCTTACTCGTAAAAGATTGTTCCTATTTTGATGAGCTTTCATTGGTGCTAAATTAGAACCTTTTATTAATTGGATTAGATGCCCTACAGCGTGGAAACAGGCCCTTTGTTTAGAATTTGCACGCAATCAGTTTCAATGCTTAGTCTTAAGTTCAGTTTTATATATTTAAAAACTCTGCCATTAGCTGCCATTTTCATTCATCTGTTTTCCTGTGTGACAGAATTAAGCAGTAATGGACCTTTTTAATAAGGTTTTGACGGACAATTGCTCTAAGCAATTGGTCAAAATTGATCTGGAATGCTGTGCTCAAATCTGGACAATGCAGGTTGGGAATAATGTATTAGCTTTCAAGGCTATGTTACTAGGACAGATTGCATAAATTGTATTCAGGTGAGCACAACAGATTGAAGAGCAAACTGATCAAAATGTTATTTTCTCTGAAAGTTCAGGGAAATTTAGTCTTCAGTCAAATTAGAACTTTTTCACCCAGGAGCAAAATCAGGAAGCCAAGGTGTCGTAATGTTTTGAGACCTCTCACCAGAAGAGGCTGTGGCTGCTGAGTTAATGTGAACCAAGATCCATTAATTTTTTTTAAAATGTCATGATATCAAGGAATATGGACTAAATGCAAATAAATACAACAAAGTCCGTGTCAGTCTTCATGTAATTGGCAGAGCAGACTCTAATCTTGATTGCCTTACTCCTGTTCCTAATGCATAACATTAATAATTCCCTTCAATTATTTGTTTTAGATTGAAGATTTGTACTTCAATTTGAAGAGACCACATTCCATTGGGCAGTAATCATGCCACCTAAATTTAAACGACATCTAAATGATGACGATGTGACAGGTTCCATAAGAAGTGAAAGGGTAAGATTTCTTACTGTTTGATTTGTTATGTATAGCATTAACAATGTCGCAAATGAGCCATTTAGGAAGTCTGGAATGGGCTTTTATTTTCTCCAGAACTCGAAATGGAACCTTGCATTTGTACCATGAAAGAACCAACAGATGTTAGTGCTTTGCTACTCTGTTTCAGCCAGGAATTTCAATGTGGTTTAAATGAGCAGAATGGTAAATTTTAACCCTGAGTGAGGTGCAGATTTGTGTTTTCCCATTACTTCTGTCCCCTTTCTGCAATAATTTTTTAAGGCATGATTAATTCCTCTCTTGAGCCCATGTGATGTAGTCAATAATTTTTTAAAGTTACCCAGTCTTAACTAAGGCACTCATGATTTTGAAATTGTTGCCTTTTTTTAATAAATTTTCTGATAAGTGTGGATGTTGCGTGATTGGGATAAGCTCAAGTTAAGGCCCCTGTGTTTGAATAACTCCTGCATATATATGATGCATAAAGAGGTAACAACAGAACTTAGTGTAAAGAAATGCCTCAAAAAAGTTTGGTTGGTATCCTTCCATTGTGGGAGATGATGGGAATGTGATTTCAAAACTTTGGTAAGATAAGATGAGATCATCTGCACTCCTTTTGATGACTGAATAACTAATTTTAGAAAAGCAAAGACTCCCACGAGTGCCGCTAATAAGGTTGCCCCTTGCCAGTAATATGACATGACCCCTGCAATGATGATGGCAAGAATTCATGTCTGCTTTGGAGCTTCTGAAACTAATTGTCATCGTGGTGAACTTCTATCTACTGCTGATGTTGCAATTTGCATCAATTATCAGCTAGAAGCTTCCATTTTTCATGATTAATTTTTAGAGTTTTCATGCCCCTTTTGGCAGCATTGTTGAATCGCAGCTTTTGAAACCCTGCTACTCTCGTAGAATAGGCTGCCTACTTGCTTGACGTAAGAACAGTAATCTTGCATTCTGTGCATTCGCCTAAGCCAGTGATGTCACCTTTGCTTAGTAGTGCTAGCATGCTTGGCAGTTTTGTCCTCAAAAGGACTGTATTATTGGTGACACTATCTTTCCATGTAATGCCTGGAATGCAGGGCAGCCATTGTGGATGGAAGAAATGGAGCCTTTGTTCTTGGTAAGTTTAGGTTATCCATGCTTATTCCTGATGAAGGGCTTATGCTCGAAACGTCGAATTCTCTATTCCTGAGATGCTGCCTAACCTGCTGTGCTTTGACCAGCAACACATTTGCAGCTGTGATCTCCAGCATCTGCAGACCTCATTTTTTACTCGAAGATTTTAACCTACTGCGAATCCTCTTACAAGGATGCCTTCCTTGAAGCAGCCTTTGCTGCCCTATAGCTATGGTCCTGCAGGTCAGTTTATTAATCTTTGAAATGAAAGTGAAATGGAAGTTGGAAATTTCAAATGAGAGCAAAAGAAATTAGAAAAACAGAGCAGGTCAGGCAGCGTCTGCAGAGAGAGAAATAGAATTAATGTTTCATGTTGATCAAGGTAATGTTTCATGTTCTTCATCATGTTATTTCATATCTATTTTGTTAGTTGGCCAAAGGTGGTGACTTTTTTTCTCGTGTGCCCTACTCCTGAATGAACTTCTGGTTGATAAACTACCTATTTGGAAGGAAACAATAAGTTTTATTGCTCTGCAGCTGGTGCTTGGAGAAGTGAAGTGAGCACAAACCTATTGAATTGTTTTACAAACCTTACTTCATTCATAACAAGTGAAGGGAAAAATTGGTGATACATGGTGCATTAACTTTAAATGCATCAAACTCTTTGATCTTCAAATGCAGCACATGTTTTTCAATCTTTGAGACCAGTAGTCTATATGAACGGTGTCAACATTGGTGAATATGTGCATACATAGATTGTAAACAATGTGTGTTATTGTTTGAATGATTTCACATAAATAATTCAATTGACTCTTTGGCTTCTGATAATACAAAAATTGTTAATCTGATGGCTGTTTTATCTCTTCAGATTGTTTTTGAGTATTTGTCATGTTGAAGAATATGTTTTGAGTATCAGACTTAAAACTATTCTTTAGCTACTTTTACATAACAATGTAACAGCCCCTCCCTAAATTTAGGATTATAACATGCAGCAGAATATCCCACTCAGGATATCAACATCATGATGTCACAATGGGAACAAGAAAATCATTTGGTAGTGATTACAGCATAATGTGAGCTCATTGCTTCACCACTGTCATAAGCTAGTTTTATGGCATTTCCAGTGCAGAATGTTTGCCTTGTTTCCCACATGGCAGCAAACTCTTCGTCACTCAACATACTACTGGAGAATGATAGGCTGCAGCCACTCCTATCCCCAAATCAGATGGTAGGCATTGGTAAAAGTTTATTGGGCTGAACTGTTAACTCTATGTTTCTCTTCATAGCTGCTCTCTGACCTTCGAATCGTACAGACGTACAGCAAAGAAACAGACCCTTTGGTCCAACTCGTTCATGCCCAACCAGATATCTGATATAAATCTAGTCCCATTTATCAACATTTGGCCCAATTCCCTCTAAACCCTTCCTATTCATATATCTATCCAGATGCCTTTTAGTGTAGTTGTGTCAAACTCCACCACTTCCTCTGGCAGCTCGGAAATACTAAAGACTATAGATACTGAAAGTCGGAGCCAATAAAATATGACACTGGAAAGGCACAGCACATCAGGCAGCATCAGAGGAGCAGGAAAGTCAACGTTTCAGGTCAGGACCCTTCATCAGGAGTCAAGTGTTTTGGTGTACTTACGATCTTAGGGTGGAGAGGAAGTGTTTGTTGACGTTGTGAATCCAGCTAAGAATGCAGAATAGTAGAGGTCCTTTGTGGGTCTGGGGAAGAGAAACCATGAGCTTGGGCAGGACTGACTGTAGTGAGAGGAGATGTCACCGCGTAGCTGCAAGCATGGAACTGAGGATTTGAAGGGTGAACTGTTTCTGCAGGTACTGTAGATAACAGTTGTCACAGTTTGGTCCAAATTGAGATGGTCTGAAGGTTGTCTGGAGTTAGTGGGGGATAAGCCGACTAAGTAAACAGGAGCTGAGAAACAAGATGTGGCTATAGGAGCGGATTGTGGTCGAAGAACTCCAGGGTGGATGAGGTAACCTGGGGGTTGCAGTGGGAGAGAGACCCCACTGAGATCTTTATGGAGGGAGGAGGAAAACCTTTTCAAGGTGGGCATCCTTCGAAGAGGCTTTGCAGTATGGTTTTCAGTGACTTGGAGTTAGCAAGGACTGCAGATGCTGGAAGTCAGAGCGGATAAAGTGTGGAGCTGGAAAGGCACAACAGGTCAGGCAGCATTGGAGGAGCAGGAAAGTCAATGTTTTCGGTTGGGACCCTTCATCAGGACTCTGGCAGCTAATTCCATACACCCACCACCCTCTGCATGAAAAGGCTGCCCCTTAGGTCCGTTTTATATCTTTCCCACCCACCTCACCTTAAACCAATGCCCTCTAGTTCTGGACTCTGCCATTCCTTGGAAAATACCTTGTTTATTTACCCAATCCACGCCCCTCATGATTTTATAAACTTCTTTAAGGTCACCCCTCAGACACTCCAGGGAAAATAATCCCAACCTATTCAGCCTCTTCCTACAGCTTAAACCCTCCAAGCCTGGCAACGTCCTGTAAATCTTTACTGAACGCTTTCAAGTTTCACAACATCCTTCCTAAAGCAGGACCAGAATTGCATGCCATACTCCAAAAGAAGCCAAACCAATGTCCTAAGCAGCTGCGTCATGACCTGCCAACTCCTATACTCAATGCACTGACCAATAAAGGCAAGCTTACCAAACACCACCTTCACTATCCTATCTACCTGTGACTCCATTTTCAAGAATCTATGAACTTGCACTCCAAGGTCTCTTTTGTTCAGCCGTATTCCCCAGGACGTTACCATTGAGTGTGTAAGTCCTGCCCTGATTTGTCTTTCCAAAATACAATACCTCACATTTATCTAAATTATACTCCATTTGCCACTCCTTGGCCCATCTAATCAAGATCCCATTGTACACTCAAGATAGCCTTCACTGTCCACTACACCTCCAATTTTCATGTCATCTGCAAAATTACTAACCATACGTCCTATCCAAATCATTTATATAAATGACAAAAAACATTGGACCCAGCACTGACCCTTGTGGGTGCGCCGCTGGTCACAGACCTCCAGTCTGAAAAGCAACTTTCCACCACCACCTTCTACGTTCGAGCCAGTTCTATATCCAAGTAGTTCTCCCTGTATTCCATGTGATCTCACCTTGCTAACCAGTCTATCATGAGGATCCTTATTTAGCACCTTACTGAAGTCCACATAGGTCACATCCACCGCCCTGCCTTATCAATCCTCTTCATTATTTAAGAAAATCCAATGAAGTTAGTGATACATGATTTCCCACGCACAAAGTCATGTTGACTATTCCTAATCAGTCTTTGCCTTTCCAACTTTGCTGAATTTTTAACTTCTTGTTCATTTTTCACATTTCCAGCACTTGCTCCATTTAGATTTTGTGATAGATACTGAAATTAGTTGAAGCCAAACCAATGTCTAGCACAAAATGGGGGCTCAAAATGCTTTTGTCTGTTTACCGTTGCATGCATTTCATCTGCCCTTTGAACTACCAGTCTGCTACAGTAGAATTATCTCCTTACTGCTCACTGACAGATTTCTTTAAATTCTGGCATTGCCACATTATTTTGCAATTGCAGGTAATCCCAGGGTTTTGAGCAGGTTCTGGTCTTGAGTTCATTTACAAGTCGTTTTGTATGCAAGTCAGAACTCAATGCAGGCCGTTGTGAAATAGCCGTTCGTAAATATAAGGAAATGTTCATGTGATCTTTAAAATTAATATTAAAATACCCTTGCATGGGGTTACATTCATTAATCAGGAATCCTCTGTAAATGTACATTTTATATAAACTATAACACATTTTGCTTCCTCCAAATATCTAAAAATGTGAACCTTTTATTAAAATAATGTCACAATTGAAAACACTCCTCCTGCTGATCAATCAGTGAAACAGCTTACAGTCCCTTTTTTTTGTTATGTGCATTTTCCCCAGTCCTCTTGCCTAGAACAGCTGAATGCAAAACCTTAACTCAAGTGGACAATGTGTTTGCGAAAACAGACTGTTTCACATACCTTCCCACCCGAGACAGAGAATGAACAAGAGCAGAATCAAGCACTAGTATCGATTGGTATATTTCGGAAAATTTTATATTTTGCTGAACCTGTTAATTTGAGCAGATACTTGTTTTGGAAGTTAGTAACAACAACAAAACTCTGTGATTGAATTCATTTTCCATATGATTGTCAAATATTTGACCTACATTTACTTCCTTTTCTTAACAGTACAACTGAATAACAAGGCAGTGATATCGGAAGAAGTAAATTAGCATCTTTGTCCAATTAAGCTGAACTATGTGCTCATCATTAATTTTAATATGAGGATCAGGAACATGGTATATTCAGGGCTTATGATTTCGTTCCCCACCCTTTCACTCCCACTTTCTCTTCATTTCTCTGTCATTGTATCATAACATTTTGAGCTTAATAAAGCCCAAATAAAGAGTAATACATGTAAAAGTTGCAAATAATTTCAATCTTGTCATATTACTAAAGTATGCTCACCTTCTGAGTTTTGCTGTAATGGTCATAGATGTGCTTGTTTGAATTATTGCTTGTAACTATCTCCCAGGCAAGCATGTATTATCCTATGGAGCTTTATAGTAGGGCCATTTCATTTGACCTAAATGCATGTTTACTGTACTTTAGGTTATCGACAGAAATTCCAGTCATCTTTTGGCTGCTGTCACACTAATCAACCGTAGGCCGAGTTAATAATTTCTTGCATCACATTTGGAACAATATGTTAACGTTCTCTTTTTTTGGGTGTTGGAACCCTGTTGTTGGTTCTGCATGGAATTCTAAGTGCACCCTGTGATCAGTGGACCTACTAGTTAAACCATCTAGAGGCAGCCTTTTGTTTAATTAGTTGCCTTTGTACATGCCATCCTGTTGAGGGCAGTCTGTGCATTTCCAAGGCTGGTGGCCCAGTCAGAGGCCCCACCAGGAGAGGTGAGCACTATAGAGGCAGGCAGATGAGTGTGATGGAACCTAAAACATGGCAGTGCCCTTGGTTGCCTGCATTGACTTCATGAACTGAAGACCCGTGAAGCTGGCCTCCATCCATCTGTTGGGGGATAAAATCCACCACAGGAGTAGTTGTGGTGAGGTCTACTGTTCGCCAAAGGTGAGCCAACCTGCTGCCAGGATGTTGACTTGTTCCTGATGTGGTTGCCCTCCTGGTCCTCTAATCCCATATCTATGCATCCCATTATTCAGGGACCAGATAAATAAATCTGGAGAGGACGCCTCTGAGGAAGTTGGTGAAAATAGGAACATTGATTCACTCAAATACAAGTTGATGGATTTGTTTCAGAAAAATACATATTTGGGATGTCGTTCATGACTAATTTGAGACGTGACCTGGGTTAAGCATGTTGTGTTTCTATTATAATTTTTTTTTTGTCTAGTAATTTCTATGCAAAAGGGTGCAGGAAAGGTGTGCATAAAAATATTGCTGAAAAGATCTCAGCCTCTAAGATTGAATTGCAGTATGAGTTGCTGCTAAACTAGAAGTTGTCTTGTATGTCAGAGATAACTACTAAATAATTTTCACATTCTTGAACAGAACAACCTTTATGTTTTTATGCTACAGTGTAAGTCCCTTGGAATCCAGGTGATGAGGTCCAAAAGGTTGTATGTTGTAGCTGAACCGTGATATCTTGTATTTTTGACAAGTAAAATTGAGATTTAAATAACGAATTATCTGTTTGAGAAGCAATAGGATCCAATGCTGTAAGTGAATTTGCAGTATAGTGAAACATGTTCTAATGAACTTCCATGTACTTGAAAATCACCTTTTTTAAATCAATTTTGTGGAAATGACATGCTGTGATATCATTTGGTTTGCAATTATGCAAATAAAGATTCTATTAATCTTTTATAACATCACAAAGTGTCACTTGAAATTGAGTTTGGGTCGAGGTGGTTGAGTGTAGTGGGAGTCCCAAACAGTACCTGGAAGCAGGCACTTGGTAGTGATTTTCCCTGAAATGGTCAAGTAGTTACTGGAAAGCATGCTGTGAGAGTGGACATTCAATGCTGGAAGGCCAAGTGGGGGCAACGTTCCTTTTTAAAAAAAAATGAAATAAAAAATAACCAGCTTACAGGGTGGTCTGTACAGCCTGTTGCCATATTGGTGGGGATGGTCTCCAAAGTTATCTGAAGCACTAGGCCAGTCTGCTGTTGTGATTACTTGGTCTCGATCACTTGGCTGAGGGTGTAAGTACTTGCCCTGTTAATCAATCTTCATGAAGTACCAGGCCATTTATCTTTTGAAGTTAGTATGTAATCTGAACATTTTCATCAGTTATTGAAGTGAAGACAAAACAAAAATACCATGTCCTACAGTCAACATATGTTCTGCATGCTTTGCCCTTTATTATTAAACAACCACTTGGCAGCAAATACAAGTATAAGGGTTTATGCAAATTTGAAACTATAGGTAAATGAGCCCCTGACCAAACAGTTGTCTTCAAGCTGTTGTGAAGTTTAACCGATTTTATGAAAGTGATGGTGTAACTTCCAGAATTAACCACGTGACCTTTAATGACTGACATCTTTCACACTAACTTTAACCTCTTTTACAGCGGAACCTGTTAGAAGACGATTCTGATGAAGAGGAAGATTTTTTCCTGTGAGTACGTGCTCTCATTTCATCATGCAGTAAATTTCAATTCCATGACAGTAAGCTCTGGTTTTGGATCCTCACAAGGACTGGCAAAGCAGTTTATTCTGCTGAGATAATAAGGTTTCATGCCTATTTGGAGTCAGTATTGAAATTGACTGCCTGCTTTCCTATCATTTTCTGCAATTGTATTAGTATTTCGTTTAAAAATGATTTAACTACCTTTGCATCTCCTCTTGGTTTTTGCTGTCAGTAACTAGAGGACAGACTTGAATTTTATGACCCAGAAAAATTTTGTTTAACTTTCTGCAGTGCATTTATATGTTGTATTTCTGTTTGTGAAAAGCTGTTTTTGGGGAATTTTCCTTAAATAGGGCCAATTCCTATTGCAAACTGCTGTACTTAAGTTTCTGTGAGGGTAAAACATGGAACCTTAGGTTTAACTTCTGTGTATGATCCCATGTCCTTGTTTAGTTTGCTGTTATCACCAGTTCTATTTTCCCAACTTCATCCAACAAAAAGACAGCATTGATTGGAAACAGCCCTGTCTGAATTTTAGATATCCCAAACTTGCATGCAAACTGGATTGAGTTCTTTTTTTTAAAAGATTCAATGGAAATAAGAACATAAGAACTAGGAGCAGGAGTAGGCCATCTGGCCCTTCGAGCCTGCTCTGCCATTCAATAAGATCATGGCTGATCTGTTTGTGGCCTTAGCTCCACTTACCCACTCACTCACCGTAACCCTGAATTCCATTATTGATCAAAAAAAAGTCTATCTTAGCTGTAAGAACGTTTACTGAAATAGTGTCGACTACTTCACAGTGAATTCCATAGATTCCCAACCCTCTAGGTGAAGAAGTTCTTTCTTAATTCAGTCCTAAATCTGCTCCTCCTAGTTTTGAGGCTATGTCCTCTTGTCCTAGTTTCACCAGTCAGCGGAAACATCCTCTGTACGTCAATCTTATCTATTTCCTTCATAATTTTATGTTTGTATAAGCTCCCCCTTCATTCTTCTCAATTCCAATCAATATAATCCCAGTCTACTCAGTCGCTTCTCATAAGCCAACCCCCCCAACTCCAGAACCAACCTAGTGAACCTCCTTTATATCCTTTGCAGTGTCAGTACATCCTTCTCTTAAGTAAGGAGAACCAAAACTGCATGCAGTAATCCAGGTGAGGTCTTACCAGTACCCTATACAGCTGCAACATCACTTCCCTGCTTTCTAAACTCAACACCTTTAACAATGAAGGACAAAATTCCATTTACCTTCCTAATTACCTGTTGTACCTGCAGACCAACCTTCTATGATTCATGCACAAGGACACCCAGGACCCTCTGCAAAGCAATGTGCTGTGACTTTTTACCATTCAAGTAATAATCCTTTTATTATTACTCCTACCAAAATTCACATTTATTAACATTGTATTCCATCTGCTGGACCTTTGCCCACTCACTTAAAGTATCTATGTTCCTCTGCACACTTTGCTCTGGCACTCATCTTAGTGTAATCTGCAAATGTTGACAGACTATACATGGTTTCCAACTCCAAATCATCTATGGAAATTGTGAATAATTGCAGTCCCAACACTGGTCCTTGAGGCATACCACTAGTTACTGGTTGCCAACCAGAATAGCACGCATTTATTCCGTCTATTTGCTTCCTGTTAGTCAGCCAATCCTCTATCCATGCTAATACTTTACCCATACTCCATGTATCTATCTTGTGCGGCACCTTGTCGAAAGCCTTTTGGGAATCTCTGTACAGCACATCTACTGGGATCCCATTGTCAACCATGTTCATAACGTCTTCATAGAATTCCAAAAGATTAGTTAAGTATGACTGTCCTTCATGATGCCTTGCTATTTCTTCCTTGATAATAGTCTCAAGTATTTTCCTCACTACAGAGGTTAAGCTAACTGGTCTATAATTCCCCATATTTTGTTTACCTCCCTTTTTAAGCAATGGCATCGCATTTGCTGTTTTCCAATCTGCTGGAACTGCCCCAGCGTTCAGCGAGTTTTGAAAAAATTATCACAAATGCACTTGCTATCTCTCTTGCCATCTCTTTTAGTACACTGGGATGCATTCTATCAGGGCCAGGAGACTTGACTATCCTTAGCTCCATTAGCTAAGGATTACTTCCAGGCCCTCACCTACCTTTGTCTCTTTGTCAGTTACTGGCATGTTATTAGTGTCCTCCACTGTGAAGACCGACACAAAATACCTATTCAATGCCTCTGCCATTTCCTCATATCCCATAACTAAATGCCCCTTCTCATCCACTAAAGGGTCAATGTTTACTTTAGCCACTTTTTTTTTCATTTTATATATTTTATATTCTGTGCTAGTTTTTTCTCATGTTCTATCTTACTTTTTATTAGAGTAACATCTCTTGAGTTATCCTTCCTTTTCACTTCTTTCATAGACTGCCTTGTAGTTAAACCTTCCTGCACATATGCTAACCTGCTGCATTCCTTTTTACTTACTATCATACTTCCTATCATTTTCCCTTTCCCTGCTCCTCCGGCTCACTAGTTTAAAGTCCTTAGTGAACACCTTATCTATCCTTATCACTAGAATGCTGGTTCCAGATTGGTTCAGGTGGAGGCTGTCCCATTGGTCCAGATCTCTCCTGTTCCAAAACTGATGCTAATGTCCCAGAAATGGAACCCCTCTTTCCCACACCACTCCCATAACCACATGTTTGCTTCCCTAATTTTCTTATCCCTAAGCCAATATGCACATGGCTTAGGTAGTAATCCAGAGATTGTAACCCTTGAGGACCTATTCCTTAATTTTGTTCCTAATGCTTAATAATCCCTGAACAGGTCCTCTATCCTAGCCTTGCCTATGTTGTTTGTCCCACATGGACCACAACAACTGGCTCCTCCCACTCCCGCTCCAATATCCTTTCAAGCCGGTCAGAGGTCTCCTGCACCCTAGCACCAGACAGGCAACATACTATGTGGAACTCGCAATCTGGCTTGCAAAGGATACTATCTATTCCCTTAGTTATGGAAAATACCTGGTAGTGCTGAATAATACCCAAGTTTGACTGTCATTGTACTTATTTGTGAATTTGATTACTGTTTGATTTAGAAATTTTCCACCAATGCCAAAACTGTCAGGATTGAATATTATATTTTATAGATTGGCATTAAATCAATTCCAAAATAATATCACAGGACAAGAGCATAAATTTTATTCATTGTCTTTCTTCTCAGCAATGTTTCACAACTCACTTAAGAGAAGTATGTTTTGAGTTTTGGATGTATATAGTGTTAAACTGACTGTGAGCAAAAACAAGAAACTTGAAAACAAATTAATATTTTTTATTTGCACTACCATCATCATTGACAATAACCTCCGCAAGGGTGCAGTTTCTTTGCCCCTGTGTCTTACATAAATAATCGTTTAATAACTATGAACCTATGCTGTCGATAATTAATTTGACCCCAGGAGAAAAAGACAGTAAGGCTGAGTCCATTCTCATCCTTGCCCAGTAAGCAGATATCTATTTGCCAACTGGAACCATGGCACTGGTTTCCCACACTCTCCCCTCTTTCTAGCTCAGAGACATTGTCACATTTCTGGAGTCTTTGCACCAAACAGTCCTGATATGTATTTGAAACTACAATCTTTCTGATCTCTTATTGAGAGATGAGAAAGCTAGGCTTGTTCTGAATATATAGAGCAGTAAAATCGACATTTCGGGCAAAAGCCCTTCATCAGGAAGAAAAAAAAGTTGATTTTACTGCTCCTCAGATGCTGCCTGAACTGCTGTGCTCTTCCAACACCACTAATCCAGAATCTGCAGTCATTGTTTTACCTTGTTCTGAATATAGATAAATTTTAAATCGAGATTTAAGAGTTAAATTGAGGGATTTTAACTGCGTAGATAAAGCATAGGTTCCATTAGCCATCAATAACGAGGATTTTGACTTTTAGGTAATTGCCAAAAGAAACAATAGACGTTTTTTAAATGCAGCAAGTTATGTTAGTTGGGAATGCATTGTGTGAAAGGGTTATGCAAACAGAATCAATGGAACTTCATATATATTTAAAGGATAACTTGTTGTTAATGAGGCTTCCTGAGGTGAATGAATCCATGATTGAGTGCAGTTAGCATTAAAAAGGAGTCTGTACTCTTTCAATTGGGGGTCATTGTTGAATGAAAGGTGCTATGCATAACATGATCTGATGATTAAGAATTAAGTTTGATAACCTGTTCAATATGCAACATTTTCAGATTGTTTAATCATGATGTTTATACCTATCATTCTTCAGCATTTCTAACTCAATGTTTTCTCTACAGAAGAGGACCTACTGGACCAAAGTTTGGACCACAGAATGATAAGATCAAGCAGTATGTGTCCAATATGTTACATTTTTAAATCCTGTATGTCTTTTTTATATAATCCTGGACTAATCTTGCTGTTTTTGGCAAATACATTTGCCAAAAATGTATTTTGGTTCGTTATGGGTAATGCACAATATGTAATAGAGCAGACCAAGTGATCCAGGCTAGATGGCATCTGTGGCAATATCCATAATTGTTGGCCATGTCAAATAGAGTGATGTAGAATGTGGCAAGAATCCAATATGAAAATAGTTTACATAAAGTATAAATAATGTTTTCTTACTGTCAGATGTAAAAAGAAAAGCTTGCAGTATTTAATTGTCAAGACACAAATGTAATGAGAAGATTTGTCAAAACATTTCATTTATTTTAAAAATATTCATGTTTTGCACATAAATGATCATTGGCCCAACTTCAGTGAATGTAGAATTTAGGCATTTTGTAATGAAATAAATCCTGCTAAAGTAGATAACAGTCCAGTATCTGAGGTATTCAGTAGATTAAAAATACAAAGAATTAAATAAGTACTAAATTTGTAACCATTATTTTTCTTAATGATCCTTCTACAGTTATACTGAAACAATAATAGCTGTTATTGTCAGCCATTTGCTTATCTGATAGCTAACATGTCAAGCCAGTAACGTGGGTGGAAGAAAGCGACGTTTAGATTTTGATTAAGCCTTTTAAATACACTTTCTGCATTAACAATTTTTTGAAGTGACAATACGAGCATAAACACTCATGCTTATTTTTTTCCACATAAAGTTTATTTTAGGGTAGTCACCTTTTACTTCACATTACTATTTATATATCTGCATGATTTCCTTGTGGCAATCTGTTTGATATTGAATGATTGATGTGACTTATTCTTCAGCAGTCTGTCTCTACATATCCTGTCCTGTCCTGTAGTGATTCTTAAAATACTTCCATTAGAATATGTTATACAGTGAAAATCCCCATTTTTTTTTAAATGAGGTATAGTTTTTTGATTTTTTTGATGAGGTATAATTAATGAAATTGGATTGTATTCCCCCCCAAAGTATGATATGCTTTAGATTGTAGTGTCTAATACTGCATGTTGTATTTTATCTAAGTTTTTTTAAAGATGTTGTGATATTAAATATATTGATATATCATTGTTGATTTTCACGCTGCTGCTATTGTCTGGAATCTCACCAAGAATAACTTGCAAATGAGATGGAGAGATGGTGGTTGATGATACTTGCTTGATTTCATTTGGAATAATAAATTGTTCCGTGTTTTGCCTTCCCAAGTCACGTCGTTGGAAGTTTAAAATTCTTTCAAATTGATTTTGAAATGATTATTCTCTGCAAAATTCTTTGAGGCAATCTGAAAGCTTAAATAATGAAAGAACTTGCATTTATACTGTACTTGCCATGATCACGAGGTTCCAGCCAATAAAATGTTTGTGTATTCACTGTACTTATGGGAACATTCAGCTGGATTGATTGAATGTTTTAGATGGATTGATTAGATTCTAGATTAGATTAGATTCCCTACAGTGTGGAAACAGGCCCTTTGGCCCAACAAGTCCACACCGACTCTCTGAAGAGCAACCCATCTAGATCCATTTCCTTCTGACTCATGCACCTAACACTATGAGTAATTTAGAATGGCCAACTCACCTAACCTGCACATCTTTGGATTGTGGGAGGAAACTCGAACACCCGGAGGAAGCCCACGCAGAATGTGCAAACTCCACACAGACAGTCGCCTAAGACTGGAATCGAACCTGGGTCGCTGGCACTGTGAAGCAGCATTGCTAACCGTTGAGCCACCGTGCCACCCTTACAGAATAAACATCTGAAGAACATCCACAATCCAAACACTGACACTTGCTTAACTACACCATCTGTGGGCAAGGGACTGCAGTGATGTTTGTATCAGCTATGCCATGAGAGATGCAGGCAACTGCTGGACTGATCACCATCTGATCTACCGTATCCAGTCTAGACCCAAAAGAGAGAAATAATGCTGCAATGAAATAGCCTTTCTATTTTTTTTTCTGTAGGTAAATAGGAGCCTGTAAATGTGATATAATTGGACTTTCAAAGGTCTTTGATATGGTGCAGCCTCAAGGTTTACTAAATAAAAGCTTGGAGCATAAGGTTAACTTATTAGTACCAAGGATTGGTTAACTAACAGGAAACCAAGAGAAGGTATTGCTGGGTCGTGTTTGGATTGGTAAGCTGTAACTGGTGGGGTACCTCAGCAATCAATGCTGAGGTCTTGTCTATTTACAATCAATGTCAATGAATTTGATGAAAGAACCAAATGTATGGCTGCTAGATGTGATGATGGCTTAAAGGTAGTATAGTGAGTCATGAAGAGAAGTTTAAAACAAAAAGTAAAGTAAGTAAAAGTTCCATAGTCTGGGAGAACCATAGAGTTGCTTTCTTATCAGATGGAAACAGCTGCTGGTGTTATAACCTGAGAGTCACCACACTTCAGGTGAGGTTGAGAAGGTGAGACTTTCACAGTAACCTCTTCTCATGTGAGAATTGAACCCACAGTATTGGGGACTCTTCTGCATCATAAACCAGCCATCCAACCAACTGAGCTAACTGATTCCTGTAAAAATAAGGAGAATGCAAAGGGATATAATTTGACTATGTAAATGGGCAAACATTTTGCAAGTGGAGTATAGTGTGGAAAAGCATGAACTTGCCCATTTTGGCAGTAAGAATAGAAAAACAAGATGTTATTTAAATAGCAAGAGATTGTAGAATTCTGTAGTATGGGGATCCTGGGTGAACTACAAAATATTAGTATGCAATTGCAGTAAGTGTTTAAGAAGGTGATGTTGATGTTTATTGTGATGGGAATGGGTTATAAAGGTAAGGAAGTTATGCTAGTAATAGAAGGTGTTAATGATACCATATCTTGAGTACTGTATATAATTTGATCTCCTCATTTAAGAAAGATAATTGCACTAAATGCAGTTTAACAAGGTTCACTTGATAATTCCTGGATGAAGGAGTTATCTAATGAGGAGAGGTTGCATATATTGGGTCTGTTATCATTGGAGCTTAGATGCATGAGATGTGATTTTATAAAAATATAAGACCCTGAGGGTACATAACAGGGTGGAGTTGGAATGATACTTTCCACTCCAGGAGAAAATAAATAAGGTTTTAAAATAATCTCCCATTTCTGATGGAGACAAGGAGAAATTGCTTTTCTCGAGTGTCATTGTTCTGTGGATTTTGCTTCCCCAGAGAGCAGTGTTGGCAGAATTATTAAATATTTCTGAGAGAGAGATTCTTGATTAACAAGGGGGTCAAAGGTTGTAGAGGGTAACCAGGAAACTAGAGTTGAGGCCACATACAGATCAATGACGACATCAATTGACGGAACAGCTTGAGAGGCCATATGGCCTGGTTCTCCAAATTTGTTTGTTTGTATTTACATTTATCTCAAACTCCAGCAGAAACTGGAAATTTGGCAATTCAAGTTCAAGTGAAAGGACTTTTTTTTATTAAAACATTTTCTGTATGTGAACATCACTGCAAAGGTTGCAGCTGGTTGTGGACAGTTAAGATTAAACCACATCCCTAATGAAGGAGTGGAGTCACATACACAGGGGTTAAGAAAAATAGGCTCCTTTCCCTACAGGGCATGAGTGATCTATGGTTTCATGTCCACTTTTTAAAAGTAAACGAAATCCAGTTCTCACATTGCCATTGTGGGGCTTGCATTCTCTGGACTGACTGACTGGAGATTCAGGCAACCACTCTGTTGGACATGTTCTGATGCTTTTTAACTTGAACTGACATCAGCAAGATTTCATTTTTGAAAATCAAAATTTCACAGTAGTTCCAAATATGACTCAAACTGTAAGCTAAATGACTTTGGATAGCCTTAATCTTAGCAAGTTTGTTCATGTTAATATTTAAATCTTAAATTTCCCAAAATTCCATTACCAGTTGACTGTAGTCTCCCTGAAGCATCATGATGCTTCCTTCTGTAGATCAGTTGAAATGTGTTGCAAAGAGTGCCAAGATGTATAGATTAGGAACTATTTATTTGTGCTTTTGTTATTCTAAAGATTTCAATTTATATTTGTTTGGTAGTCCAGAAATTGAGTTTTACTGAATAAAATAAATTCTGAGGGAGGACAATATTGGTTGGTAGATGAACTTTGATAGAGACTTTACCATGGAGAATGCACCAGTTAATGATGACTTGAATTACCTGCCAAGCATTGTTTAAATTTTAAATCAGACAGGTTGTCTAAATGGTTAAAGTATGGTGCAGAGAAGTGAACCAGTGAATGACTGTCACCAATTTTCCTTAGTTGAAGTAGACGTAGTGCATGTACATGTTCTTTTCATCGACAAAGATCAGAGCCCTGTCTGTTCGTATGCAGCCTTCAGTATATGCAAGTGCACACATGCGAGTCCAACTGGCAGTCCTAAATTACACAGTGTAATTCTTCACAAATTGAGGAATATCAATTGCAGAATCACATCTTGTGTTATGACAGTGTTGTGAGATTTCCAAGTTCAGGCTGGTTGATACCTTGCTTGTTGCAAACAGTTGAACGGAATTGCTGTTTGCGGCTATCCACCAGTCTTCGGGGTGTACGCTGTATGTATCTGGCAACATGTTGACACTGAAAATTGCCTACTGTTTTACTCATTTGTGATGTAGGAAAAATGTTTATTTGGCTTGTTGGCAGCATCCTGTTAGAGGTTGCTTCTCCACAGTAGCAGTATGAAACAACTAGTTTCACCCTTCCTAAACCTCTTGTGTAAAATTTAAACACAGCTTTGCAGTGACTATTCGTAATCATTGCTTGGTGCATTCTCCAAACCTCTACAAACCAGGGTCTACTTGCCAATGAGCAATATTCTATTTAAATATAATTATAATTTCGACATCCTGTTCATGAAAAAGAGAAAAAAAAAATTCAAACCAGGATCTAATTTCCAGAGAAACATAAATATTCCAAACAAGTCTGCAATTTTCTAGTCATTAGATGTTACAAGTGCCACAGTATAAATCCTGATTATTTATGCTTAAATATTATGTTTCCTGTGTAATGATATCGGAATTAATTGCTTAAGCCATTGTTCCAGTGATAAAGTGAATCAACTTGATTAATGCTAGATTGAAGTTATGGCTTCAATTTTGTATTAAAATACACTGTGCTGGATGCACCACCATAAAGAGTATGGATTTGAATCTCTAATGGGAAGTCTGGACTCCCTCATTAATCTTCCTCACTTGCGCAAGCTGCAGAAAATAGTCATGTTCAAAGATAAATTATACTTGATTCTCATTTAAATGTTTTTACTGTCATTTCTAAAATACACTATATTTTGCCAAAACTTATGACTGATCATCACATCTTTAATTTCTGAAATAAATTCAGATATTTCAGTTCTAAAGTGGGGGATAGAACTAAAGAATTGAAATTCCTCAATGTGAACCATTGGTTATATCAAATAAAACTTCTAAACCCCAAATCATTTTATATAGCTAACCCCAAAATCACATGATTGAAAGCATTTTGTGAAATCTGGAGACACTGGGATGGTGGGATGAGCTATTTACTCACATTCAGTCATGTATGGTCAGTAAAGTCTCAACTCATCATCTCAGTCCTGCAGTTATCTATCTAATAGGTTGCAGATGTTAGCCGCCGTCTTATTTTTTTTTAAGTCACATCTCGATATCTTAAGACACGTTTTTAGCCACGGAATTATTCTCTCAAAAATAATTAATAACAGCTAGACTTAAGTTTGTTGGCTCGTCCATCCTATTTTTTTGGCTGTTCTATTTCTCTAATCTCTAAATCATAACTCTATTTATGTTGAGGTCATTTAATTTTAGACTTTAACCAGTGTTTGCAATGACTTGAACAAATAACGGTAGGATTTTGCTGCCAAACTAATAGACAGCCTGTTTGTGCTGTTATTTGTTTAAAATATATAGTACAGAAATGTTATGTACCTTTCACTGGACAAAGCACTGGGAAAGGGTGACACGGAAGACAAATTTATAGTGATCAGGGATTGCTTCTTACAGCAGTAAGTTGCAGAACCTGCCCAAAGACAAGCTAATTTAGATCTCATAATGTGCAATAAGGCAGGATCAATAAAAGGCCTCACAGTTAAGGATTCTGTAGGGGTAATGATCTCAACGTACTAAAATTTCAAATTCAGTTAGAGGGAGACTGACTCTGGTCTCAAGCGACTGTCCTTAAATAAGGACAATTAGAGGGGTATGAAAGAAAGAGTTGTCTAAACTGGGCTTGGAAAATAGGCCAAAGGGAAAGCCAGTGGATGTACAATGGCAGACATTTTAGCAGATATTTCCTAATGCTCAGCAGAGCGTTATTCCAGTCAAAAGGAAGGACTGATGAGAAGGATGAACCACAAAGATGAGTCCAGGAAAATATCCAATCAAAACTAAGGCATACAAAGCAGTGAAAACCTAGTAGGTCAGAGGATTGGGATTTTTTTGCAATCAGCAGTGGACAACTAAAAATATGGTACAAGAGGATGAAAATTGATTATAAAAGTAAATTAGTAAGAAAATGAAAACAAGCAACAAGAGCTTTTATGACTATGTAAATATTGGGGAAGAGGAGAATGACAGATAATTTAAACCAGTAATTTGTATTGGTCCTCAGGCTGAAGATCCCAGAGATAATAAAAAAAAGGTGTAGTGGGAGGAAAAATCTTGTAACAATACCTATTGTGAGGGAAATAGAATTTAATAAATTAATGGGACTAAAAGCGGACAAGTCATCAGAACTTGGTGGCTTGCATCCAAGGATTTTAAAGGAACTGGCAGCACAGATGGTGGAGGCATTGGTTGAAATATTCCAGAACTCACTGGGGTCCAGGAGTGTTCCAGTGACTTGGAAAACTGCTGATGTGATAGCCTGCCCAAGAAGGGAGAGACAGAAAACAGGAAATTATAGGCTAGTTAACCTAACATTGGGTTATGGGGAAAATGCTAAAGTCCATTATAAAGGAAGAAATCACTGAACATTTTGAAAAGCTTAAAACTGTCAAACAGAATCAGCATGATTTTATGAAAGGGAAATTTGACAAATTTGCTGGTGTTCATCAAGGATATAACGAGGAGAGTTGATGCAGAGGAACCGGTAAAAGTTGTGCATTTGGATTTTTGGAAGGCATTTGATAAGGTGTCACATAAAAGGTAATTGCACAGCATAGGAGCTAATAGTATTTAGATGATCTATTAGCATGGATTGAAAGTTGGTCAGTGCTGAGAAGACAGACTGGGCCTTTCAGGTTGCAAAGATGGAGTTAACTAGTGGAGTCCCATGGACCGGTCCTTGGGGCTAATTATTTACTATCTATCTTAACTTGAAGGACGTGGCAGAGTGTAATGTGTCTAATTTTGCTGATTATGCAAAATTAGATGGGAGGGAATGTTATGAGAAGACCATGAAGAACCTACAAGGTGATAAAGATTAAGTGAGTGGGCAAATGGAGTTTAATGTAAGAAAGTGCAAGGTCATGTACTTTGGAAGGAAGAATCAAAAGGTAGACGATTACTTAAATGGAGAGAGAGTCCAGAAAGTGCAGCACAGAGGGATCTTTGCATGAAACATGAAAAGTAGCTTACAGGTGCACTAAGTAATTAAGAAAAAAAATTGAATTTTGGCAATTATTGCTAGGGGTTTGGAGTTTAAAAACAAGAAGGTTTTGTTACAACTATACTGGGATTGGTGAAGCCATACCTGCAGCACTGTGTCCAGTTTTGGTCTCCATATTGAGAATAGGAAGTACTGGTATTTTAGGTTGTTCAAAAGGGATTTGTGAGGCTGATTCCTTAGGTGAAGTGGGTAATTTATACGAACAGCCAAGCTGGATAGGCCTTTATCCATTAGAGTTTAGAAGAATAAGAGGTACTTTCATTAAAATGTACAAGATTTTGAGGGAGCTTGGCAGGCAATGCTGATAAGATATTTCCACTAGCAGGGGAATCTTGAGCTAGGGGACATAGTAACAGAGTAAGGGGACAACTATTTTAAAACTGAGATGTACATGAAAATTTCTTCTCCCAGAGGGTAGTGAATGTCTAGAATTCTCCACCTCCGTTGTGGCAGCTAGATCGCGGAAAGTACATAAGGAATAGAGTCATAGAGATGTACAGCATGGAAACAGACCCTTCAGTCCAACCCGTCCATGCCAACCAGACAGATTTGGAGTTGATAGCTTTGTTTAGCTAGCAAGAAAGGGGCTTTGAGACCCAGATCGATCAGCCATGATTTGTTTAAATGGTGAGGCAATATTGAGGAGCCAAATTACTGTCTTTTGCTCCTATTTCTTATGTTCTTGTTGGGGCGGGTATGCAGATATCCAAAATGTGCGACTTGATTTACACCTCTGTGCCATTTTCATGTAAGTAAAACTAATTTTGCTGTACGCATCAGCATTGATGCTTATTGAGCGCTGTGAATTTGCACAATACATACAAGCTACATTTGCCACATAGATTTAAGACTTGCAATTATTTGCAGAAGCACATCTAAAGCAGCTATTGTTAATTTCTACCAAATAATTTCACTGCAATCAAAAACGGTCATTTAAAAATAAGGAGTCTTATTCCTTCAAAGGCTTTATGTTTTTTTCTGAAGATTCCTTTGTCTGTCTCAATTCAGACTTTTTTTTTCCTCAAGCATGATTTGACATTGAGATCACACCTTTTTAGCTCTCACTTCTCAGTCCTTCAATTTCCCAGACTTCAGTCACATTGGTGAAGGAAATAGACATCAGTGTATTCTGCCTGGTTCCCTCAGGTTTCAGATAGTCTGTTTTCCTTATAATGTTGTTATTGGCTTGCATTTTAAGAAACTATAATCAAAACTACTTTCAACTGAAGGGTACAAAGGAAAGTGCCATTAAATCCCCTTCTAATGAAAAATCTGACAGTCTGTAAAATGTTCTGTCACTATTGAGCAAATTGTTTTCTCCTGATATATCCTTCTTCTTAGCTTGATTTTTCTTCCCTCTGCTAAATACAGATGGGCCGTAAGTTAATACACAAAAGGAAGGGGATTTTTGCAAATTGTTGGCACAAATTTTGAGTTCCAGATAACTTTACTCCAAGCATTTTTGCATTGAACTGCACTTGGCTCGATCATTAACATCTTATATCTAAATATAGTAATAAAAATTGTCATCACTTTTGGTCTGCTTAAAAATTTTGGTGTCATAAATGTCCAGATCGTTGGTGGGAGCAACTGATTCCTGTCCTGTAACTTGTTGATTTGAAAAAATAATTTAAATCTGAGGATTGGTGCGATTATGTGTGAAGCAAACTGCTTTTGGGAGCTATTAAGTCAAACACTTTCTGTTGGCATGTAAAGCTGTGAATATTTCCTGTGGTTCATAACACAGTGAGACAAGTTTATACCACTACAGACTTGCCAGTGTTGAGGTTAATTATTCTGTCCCACAGTTTTGAAGAGCAGTCATTAAATCATGAACACTGAATTTTAAAGTTATGGTATTTGCAAAAAAGAAAATGTTATGGTTTAATACTTTTTACGGTGACTAATAACTAACAATTAATTAACATGAGCATCAACACAAGTAGGCGAGTTCAAATGGTTTCTCAGATGTAATGTGTTATACCAGTGTAATGATACTGTGCACTATATGATAGATTGCATAATTTTACACTTACAAATTCAGATTCCATTGAAAAAAGAATTGCAAGAGTAAATCCATGTGAATTATGGTTCTGATCCTACATTTTTTTAATAAGTCAGATAAATGATAAAACATGCAACCTATGTACGTAAAATCACTAATCTTGTGATTTAATGTTTTCTATGATAGTGTTTGGCAACCATTTTTCAATGTTATTTTGTATTTACAATTTCAAAATTAATTTCCCTTGTGTTAGTTCAAGTGGATAATTCCATTATCCCATATGCTACTAAGTCATGCAGACCAGAAGGAACATGAGCTTAATTTCTTATTATGATAAACTCTAACAGTGTGGCAATAAGATGATACAATGAACCTTGGTATTCCTCAGTTAATACAAAAACAGTCAGAGTTTCCAATGACAGGAGGATTGGTGACATTAATTTCAAAAGAATCAGTGGGAAACGAAAATGCTGGGAGGAACAGCGGAAAAGAATACCAAAATAGATTGATCTACAAAACAGCACATTGTCATCTAGTACTTTGCCATTGTCCATTCATGTTGCAATCCAAGAAAAATAACAGTACCATTATCTTCTACCAAGCCAATATGCATGACATCACAGCACTAATCACTCAACCAGTTCCATTGAACAGGACATGTTGGTTCTAGCCCTAAACCATACTCCTGAAGTGACTGATCCAGTTAGGAACTCGGTTTGGCAGAAGACTCCTACATTGTCAATAGAAAGACTCTAGGATGTTCTCAGTGTACCTAAAGAGGTCAAACATCCCTGCTGATTCACAGGAGCCCCTGGCTTGTCACCAACCATGGTTGAAGGTTTGTTTGAGAAGGCACTGAACACAGTGAGAGACTTCATTGGGAACATGATGAGGCAAAATTAAAAATTCAGAGCATACACAGATCACCCAACAACTCATCTACTCAGCCTTCCATACACTACCTGCTCCACAAGTACCATATCCTGCAGATTTGTACACTTTGTTCTGAGATGACTGATAAATCCATTGAATTAGAGTGGTAGCACATTATCCTTGATCCCATGGGAAGAAAATAGTCAACTTCTCAATTTTCAATCTTCTTAATCTTTGTGCACTTTAGTATTTGAGGAGTCAAAGAATAGAACCAAGGCCTTTATCTGAGGACTGTGCTGGAATTTGGATATGTAGGAAAAGATGATGAATTATATCAGCAATATTTTTAAAAACATTGTAGGTACAAGGAATCCGAAATGATTACAGAAAAACCTGAAAACAGTCAGGAGGTCAGACCACATCTGTGGGGAGGGAAACAATTAATGCATCAGGTCAATGACGTTCCATCAGAACTCAAGAATATGGATGACACTGAAATTTGGCATCATAATTTTTAAGGTTTCAAAGTTTTACCATGTGCAAACCACACTTGGCATTGTATCATCATACCTTCAATTGTCTAGGATTCATTCAGAAAGTGTCTGAGTAAAGGTCTGTTTTACTATCTGTTGAAATACAACTGCCTGCAAGCATTTTTTTTTAATATTGCTGTTAACTATTTATAACTTCAGTTCAGGATAATTTATAGCGTTGATTTGATCCTTTTGCTCCACAATGAAAGTTTTGACAAGTTTAATGTGTAGTGTGGAATAGATTCTATCTCTTTACTGTTAGCCTTGAGTTAATGACCGTTGCTCAACTCTGCAAATTTCAAGAAATTGCTTCATTTGTGCAGTATTCGACAATTAAGCAGGCTGCAAAGTGTTTGGGCCAGTGTTTAACTCCACACTCACCCTTTTAATGATGTGTTCCTGCACTACTACTCATCCTGACCAGCTCAAAAAAGAACAATTGAAACTGGAATCTCTTTTTCTGTTCAAGATAAATTGGTGATATTTTTGATTTTTTTTTGGTCATTCTATATTAATCCAAACATTTTCCCCTCTCTGTTTTTTCCCCTTTGAGTACTTATTCTGGATCTAATTCACCTTATTTATTGCATTGTTCCTCTTTCTCAATCCTGAAATTGTTTTAGGTGAGGAGTTAAGCTGTTGATTTCATAGCACCACATAAGGAAAATCATAATCTAATTAAGCAGAGTCAGAATGGCTTTACAACAGGGAATACGTGTCTGACTAATTTATTAGAGCTTTACGAGGAAATTTCAACCAGAGTTGATCAGAGAGAAGTCAGTAAATGTGTTGTATTTGGACTTCCAAAAAGTGTTCAACAGGTACCTGTCAAAAGGTTAAGTCATGAGAGCCCATGATGTTATGGGTAGTGTACTGGCATTGCTTACTGTCCAGCATTTATTACCTGCCCCTAATTGTTCTTGAGATGATGCTGCTGAACTAGTGTAGACCAAATGCTGTCGGTGATGACACTGCCCTTAGGACAGAACCAAGATCTTGGCCCAGCAAGAATAAAGGAACTGGGATATATTTCCAAGTAAGGATGCTCAGTGCTTGAAGGGAAACTTCTCAAAAATCTGTTGCCCTTGTCCTTCTAGATGGAAATGGTCGTGGGTTTGCAAGGTTGTCTAATGGATTTTTGGTGAATCTCTGAAGTGTATCTTGTCGATAATTCACATTGCTGCTACTGAGAGTCAGTAGTGGAGGGAATAGATGTTTGTGGATTTGGTGCCAATCAAGCAGGCTGTTTTGTCCTGGATGATGTCAAGCTTCTTGAATATTGGTTAGAACTGCACTCATCCAGGCAGGTGGGGAATGTTCAATCATACTCCTGACTTGTGTCTTGTGGACAGCCTTTGGGAGCCAAGAGTGAGTTACTTTCCTCTGTATTCCTAGTCTGTTACCTGGTCTTGTAGCCACCATGTTTATGATGAGTCCAGTTGAGTTTCTGGTCAGTGGTAATCCCCAGGATGTTGATGGTGGGAGATTCAGTGATGATGAATGGTTTGCAGGGGAACTTGCTGTTCCCATATATCTGCTGCCCGTGATCTTTGAGATAGAAATGGTCATGGGTTTGGAAGGTGCGATCTGAGGATCTTCGGTAAATTTCTGCAGTGAACCTTGTAGATAGTACACTGCTGCTACCTAGTGTTGGTGAAAGGAACAAGTGGATGTTTATTGATGTGGTGCCAATGAAGTGGGCTGCTTTGTCCTAGATGGTCTCCAGCTTCTTGAGTGTTGGTGGAGCTGCACCAGTAGGATTCCATCCTATTCCTGATTCTTGCCTTTTCTATGATGAACAGGCTTTGGGGAGTCAAGGTGTGAGATTTTTTTCCCCACAACCTTCCTAGTCTATGATCTGCTGTATAGTCACAGTATTTAAATGGTGAGTCCAATTGTGTTTCTAGTCAATGGTAGCCCTCAGGATGTTGTTAGTGGGGAATTCACTGATGGTAACATCTTTGAATGTCAAGGGTCAGTGGTTAGATTGTTTCTTACTGCAGATGGTGTGAATGCTACTAACCACTTGTCAGGCCAAACCTGGATATTGTCTCTATCTTGTTGGGTTTGAACATGTATCTGAGTTGTGAATGGTGCTCAACATTGTGGAATCATCATCGAGCATCCCACTTCTGACCGTATGATGGGGGTAGGTCATCGTTGAAGCAGCTGAAGCTGGTTGGGCTGAGGACACTACCCTGAGGGACTCCTGCAGAGATGTCCTGGAGCTGAAATGATTGACCTCCAATCAATCACAACTATCTTCTAATGGGCAGGAAACAACTATTAGGGTTATGGGGTACTTTTTCAGGTTGGTAAGTGGGATTTCACGGGGATCAGTGCTAGGACCCCAACTACTACTCATATTTAGTAATGACTTAGAGGAAGTAAGTGAATATACTCTCACCAAATTTGCAGAGAACCCAAAAATAACTGGAAAGGCAAGTAGTGAGAGGATACGACCAGTTTACAGAGATAATGATAGGTTAGGCATGTGGGCAAAAAGGTGGCAAATGGAGTATAATGTAGGAAATTTTAAGTTGTTTACTTTGGAAGGGAAAACAAAAAAAACAATGATTTAAATAGAGAAAAATGCAGGAAGCTGCAACACAAAGGGATTTTGGATTATTGCACGTGAAACATGGAAAGCTAGCATACAGGTACAGTAGGTAATCAGGAATGTTAATGGAATATTTGCCCATATTTCAAGTGGCTTGGAATCCAAAAGTAGGGAAATCTTGCAGAAACTGCAAAGAGTGTTGGTGAGACCACATCTGGAGTACTGTGTGCAGTTTTGGTTCCCTTATTTGAGGAAGGATATCATTTCATTGGAGGCAGTTCAGAGAAAATTCACTAGAACGATCCCTGATATGGAGGAATTGTCTTGATGAGCAAATGCTGAACAGGTTGGGACACCACACATCAAAATTTGGATGAATGAAATCTGGTCTCTTTAAACATTATAAGATTCCTCTGGGGCTTACTCACATGGATATAATTACATTTTCAGGTGGAGGAATTACTCGTCACTTCATTCACTTGGCCCCTAACACAACAATGTTTAAGGATCATCATATTTCTTTTTACATCTTATTTCATCAGAGTTGCAAATTATAAATGCTGCGGTATAAATAGTTAAATTTTCAAATAGGGATAAGATTGTGAAAATATGTGGTGGGGAGTGGCTTTAGCACATTGAGTGAACTTCAGTGTTTGTTTATTGGGAATTCTTACAAAGTATAGTCTCATGACCTGTTCAGAACTCTGTTGGGTCAATTTCGGCGGAGATTCTCTACTAAATTGCCAGCAGAAGAGCTGTCAGTGATATGGCTTTAATGACTTACATTTTATAGAGTACTTTGGTCAAAGGTTATCTCTTTATCCTTGTAAATTACCTTGTCATGTTAAAATATCTCAAGTTCCTTCCTTTTTAAGAGACCGTTTGCTTATCAAATTAAAATGGACACTCCAATAAACGAACAATGATTCAGTTTCCATGTTCCTTGTCAAACATTTGCTGTCAGAAATAGCATAGATGTACCCTTCCTTAAGAGACAATCCCAAAAAAGCACAGCAGTGTTCAAAGAGCATTGAATTATGTTCAGTTTTGCACTGTCCTCTGGGATTGTGTTTAAGGCCTTCAGTCATGAGAGAGAATGGGCAACTTCCAAACGTCAGTCTGGCTAGATGCAAATCCAGATGCCCAAGGTGAACAAACATCATTCTAGCTTGCTGCTAAATCATTTCTTTAAAAACTTAGAAATGGAGAATGAAAGAGGAATTAATAGAAGGACTTTGAGAACTGAAATTAATTTTGTAGAATAGTGGGTATTTTACTTAAAATCTCTTAAACCTGCTACCACAGGGAATCAAATTAAATTGACTGGAAGTCGGTAAGTCTTAATTGTCAGCAATTAAAGAATCATTTAGACTTTCACTATATAAGCTTCATTGATTCAAATGTAATGTTAGCAGACTTGCAAAAATAAGAATGTAGCAATAAGAAAAGACCATTGAACTAGCCCTGTTGATTTAAGCCCTTGTTGTTTCACCCACAGAGATCACTTTCAGTTCTCTTCTGCTCTGGCGTCAGGCCTCTACCCCCCATGCTGAATTTGAAATATTTCCATTTCCTTTCCTGAGTACTTCAACTGAGTCTACATTGATTACGCTATATGGCAGTCTGTTCCATAAACAACTTGACAAGTGAACAAGTTACTGCTGAAGTCAACTTTTACCATGATCCATTGTTTATTACTTGCAAGCATAATTCCTTTACAGCCGCTCTGTGCACTCTCATACTTTGTAGAATCATGTATACCCTTTTTTAAAATTCAATCTAAGAACTAATCTGAATCATCTTTCTAGGTAAGTGGCCTTAAACATCAAATCATCTTGTCCTCCTTTGACCTGTTTTGCACTGTTTTTATAACCCTGGTTACCAAAACAAAGTGCTCCATTTTCCATCTTATTAATTTCCCAATAACTATACATCTCAACTCTCTGAATTGCAATCCAAATATGTAATCAGCAATTATTAGTTTGAAATGCAAGGATGCTTTCAATGTCAAAAAATTACACTTGCAGTTTCATTAGTCTATCTAAAGAGCGAGTAAAAAAGATCTAATTCATGCTGTTTGATATCAAATGTGCCATTCCACTAACTTCTAGTCAAGTCAGAAGTATGGCCGTTGAGCAAGACACTGTCTGGTAATTTACGAATTAAACTGGAATCATCCAGCTAATTCAGTATTTATGATTTCCCTCCTTTATACAATGAGAATTGACTAGCCACTAGTGTTTTGAGATCAGCTTTATTATTGGAGATCATCGAAAAATCAACTGACGGTATTTTACATTTATTTGTGTTGTTTCTTTGTTTTCCTTCTCGAGAAACATTTGTTAGCTAGATTCATTTCAAACATGTTTTAACTAATTACTAAGTGCAGTGACTGACTTGTGATGTCATGAAGTGCCAGTGAGTAGTGAATGAGCTAATAATGGTGTAGCAAAATAATGGCTTACAATATACTGCTGTGCTTGCACCACCATGAAAGTTAATCTTGTTAAGTAATGTAATATATAAGGTAAATTTGAATGTTTGCCATTTGCAAATATCCAAGTAATTTTCTCTTCAAAAATGTTATTCTTAATTGGTATGTAGGTGGCTAATTCCATGACTAATCAGCAATCTAGGATTACATACTGGCAAGATGTTCAGTGGTCTTCTGGTCACAAATGAAGTGGGAGTCAGGGGATGGTGGAAATAAAAGGTGCATGGATATTTCTAACAGAAGGCCAGTTTTAAGAAACTTTGAAGTAATTGAGAATTAACGATTTTTCTTATTTTGTTAGTGTCCAGAATCAAGTGGATGAAGTTATTGATGTGATGCAGGAGAACATCACTAGAGTGATTGAACGTGGGGAACGACTTGATGAACTACAAGACAAATCTGGTAAAGCCAGTTGCTTGTTTTATTTACACTTCAATTTGGTGAGGAATTAACTTACTGCTGTATCTTAAACACATCATTTAAGTACCTGTTTCATATTGATAAAAGTGCCTTAGTTTTAATCTCTGATGTTATTCCCTCACTGCACTGATATAACACTGTTTAACTCTTAAACTAGTTACCTTCGTATCAAATTAGGAATAGGATGATGTGGAGGTCCGGGCCTTTCACAGCTAACTCGAAACTAAGCAGTATCTTGCATACTACATGGAAAATATCCTTTCATAACATATGTTTAAGCTGAAGTGGAGCGTAAATGACAGATATATATACAAGTAAATGCAGTGTTTGTAAGAATGTGAATAGGCTTTCAGTTTCTCAGGCCTGTTCTACCATGTAACTAAGTCATGACTGATCTGTACCTCAACTCCCAACTACATACTTTTGATCAATTTTCCTTAAGACCCTTAACTGAAAAAAAATCTGTTAAATTCAGTAACAGAAATTTCAATTTATCCTCAGAACCCATTGCCCTTTTGGGGCAAGAGTTGCAGATTTCCACTGCCTTTGATAGTTGCAGAACAAGTTGTGAAAGCAGTTGAAAAGATAAACAGGATCTTGAGTGTTCTAAAATGTACAAAAGCAAGGAAATTATGAGAAGCCTTTACAAAACCTTGATTCGGCCTCCTCTGAAAAATAGTATTCTCCAACTTTCACCCCCCCCCTCCCCCCAAAAAAAATCCCTGGATAGTGCACTGTAGGGGGAATTGAAGGCTCTGGGAAGGGTTCCACACTTATTTATGAGTGGTTTCAGAGATGAGGACCTTCAGTTCAGTGAATATATTGATGAAGCTGTGGTTCAAGAGAAAAGAAAGTTAAGTGAATTTTTAATAAAGCTTTTCAAAATCACAAAGTCAAGATAGTTGGAGAAAGAAATTATTCCTATTGGTGAAAGGCTTGACAGCCAGAGGACAGATTTAAAAGAATCGGCAAGAGAAATAAAGCAAAACCTTTTTTGCACAGCAAGTGGTTACAACGTGGAATTGACTACTTAAAAGGACAGTGGAGGGAGTATGAATCTTTGTTTCAAAAGAACATAGAGTAAACAGCTGAAAGTAAAACAATTCCATTCCATATGGAAAAGGCTGGTGAATAAACCAAGTAATTGGTTGTTACAGTGAGTTAGCATAGACTCAGTGGACTCAATGGTTTCCTTCTGTGCTGTAACCATTTATAATACTACTCTATGAACTGGCCATCATAAGTTAACCCTTTTTTGTCCTGGAATAATTTAGGTAAATCTCCGTATTTGAGCTTGTTTGCTGCTACTTCTGAATTCAACTAATTTGTCGAATTCCTGCATAGGAACAGTCCTAATATGAGCCCTTGCCCATTCATAGCTTCTCACCAATTCCACCATCCATATTACTTCTGTAACAAATGCCCATTGTTTTTATACCCTTCAGCCACTTTAATATTAATTCCCATAATATACAGTGAAGGTCTGCAGCTTTGGTGTTGCTTTGTAACCTTTTATGTGAACTTTTTCAGGTGTATTTAGCCCATCAAAAGGCAATGCATCACAGAGGCCATGTCTCCCGCCACCAAAAAGTCCAGTTAGGTTGTTATTTGATGGCGAGTTGTCAAGTTTTCTCCTCTTCAGATGTGATATTTGCAAAGTTATTGCTGTAATAACAAATGGAAAAGCATTTACAATCTAAATGGTTTAGCTGTTGCTTAACATTGTGTTCTTATGAAGAACAGAAACGAACAATAATTGAAATTATTTTTTATTTGAATGTTAAGCAACAGCTAAACCATTTAGATTGTAAATCTTAAGTGATGGGATTTAATCCCTATTTTGAGAATGAGAAAATATATGGATAAATGATTCTTCAATCTGGAAAAGGAAAGAAATGCACGTTTTTCACTTCACTTTACTGTAAACTATATTTAGTGTAGATTCTGAATAAGATATTGTTGATTTCTGTTGCCTGGGAAAGAGAACTATTGAAATTGTGATGAAGTTAAACTAATAAATGCTATTTTCCCTGAATGGAGGTTGGAAGGTAATGACCTGTTTGTTTCAGAACAGTCAAGCATACCTATTTTCGCATAGTTATGTTAGCCACATCAATTACTCATCACGCCATGGATGGGATAGTTTAGCATTGGCAATCCATTAGTTATCTTTCAAAGGTCTCCACATTAGTTGAATCTATCCAAAGTGTCTTTTCTTCTCTAAAGAAGTGTTCACTTTGGTTCAAATGGTTTTTATGTGTGCAATAGGATGCATAAAGTGTAAACTATGTAAAGAGCTTGTATTAATTAATCAGTTAATTAATACCAGAATTTATTTTGGATTGCTGTTGTAATTTAGAGATGTTCTGACAGCCCAAAGTGTAAGACCTGCTGTCATATTGCCAGTTACATGATTCAAAAGGCCATGTACATGTAAACTTGCCATTGAACCTCACAAACAAAGTACTGGAAATCTGAAATAAAAGCAGGAAGTACTGGAGAAACTCCTCAGGTCTGGCAGCAACAAGTATGGTTAGAGACTCGATGAATGTTTCAAGACCAATATAACTCTTCTTCTGAACTTTTTTGTTTCTCTCTTCACAGATGCTGCCAGACCTGTTGAATTTCTCCACTATTTTCTGTTTTATTGTCTTAGGAAATTGTTGGTTTGAGTCAAAATGAAATTGTTTGCCCGAAATAAGCAGGACTGATCTCAATTGTGAAGTGAACTGTCAAAATAACAAAACATAGGCCAATATTTTGCTAATCATAGATCAGATTATTCTATCCTCCCCAGCTGAGAAAATATGCAACATGGCAGCAAGCACTTAGGAAAAACTGAGGAAGAAATTTGTTCGAAAATCCGTAATCACCATGACTATTGTCTGTATCCTTTTGAAACTGTATGACGTGAGGTTTAGTAACATTTTAATGACCTATTCTTTATCTGTATCGTGTAGCACCCATGTCATCAAAACTGCTTCTACCTCCCATATTACTGCTCTGATTCTTGTCAACGTGTGGGCATTGTTCCACAGACTGTGCGTTCTACTAGTGCCCACTGTGGAAAATGAGCAGCATTTCCACACTTCTCTTCAATCCAACTGTAGCAAGTACTGAACCCAGATATATCAACTTGTATTTTGATATCTGGCCTCTAGATAATTTCAAGCACTTTACTTTAGCTAGCATTAGAAAACTGCTTGTGCTATTTCAATTTGAACTATTCATTGACAATTAGCTGAACTGTGGTAGAGGAGTTCTAAACCATCTACTGACCTCAATTTGTATAATAATGTATAGTGAGATTATAATGGCTTCAGATTATAGTGAGATAGTCTTCAGATATGATGGGTTTTTCTTTTGGGAGGTGTGTAAGTAAATATCAGCTTGCAAAAACAAGGGAACACACAGCAGAGTGCCTACTTCTGTTTTGCTGTGTTAACTTATTGTTATTACAATTACGTAGCTCTTCCTTGAGACATTTTCTTCCTCATTGTAACTTCAAAGCTGAGATTATTTTTACTTAGAATCATCATCTTGTTGAGGAAACTTCAGGTTCATCTATATTGAACAAATTGCTCTGCACGCTGTGCCCCTATTTTCCTTGCAGTGGTGAGATTTGTCATAGTTGATGAGGCAATCCACAATGTTCTAAGTAAAGCAGCTGTCACTCTGAGCCATTTCTGTTTTTCTGTCAATTTGATCTATCTCCCAATTTTAAGGGATCGTTAAGATTCTAGTATCTGAATCTGCATGTTCATTAAAAGCTAAGCGTTTTTTTTTGTGGGCTGTTCCCTATCTGCTTATCAGGTTTTGTCAAAATCCAGTCTTTGGATCTTGAGAGACAAAAAAAAACAAACAATTAGTGGCAAAAACATTACCTCCACCTGCCTTCAGGTTTTACTGGATATCCAGCTAATAATTACCTGTCCAACTTTGCAGTCTTTGAAAGTCACTGATCAACATTTGATTTTCTTTCTACCTATCTTTAGTAGACAAAGTCCCAGAATTCAACACACATTGCTTTGTAGATAGCTGCAACCATAGGATTCTCTGAGGACATTGAGGGGCTTTGACAAGTTTAACAATTTGGACATGAGGCTGTCCATAATTTGACTCTTTCAACCATTACACCAGATATGGGGTTTCCAATTCCATTAGAATTTTTAATCTTTCTGAATTGTTTTCATTAACAACATTGCAGTTCAAAATGAATTTTTAATAACACAGGAGGGGAATAAAAGCTAACTTTAAAGTGGTACATGATCTGCATTTATTATCTACTACCTAACCTCCAGGTTCACTGAAAGGACTTCCTTGAAGGGTGGGCATCATTGTGACGAACAATAGTTTAATTGTGGAATTTGGATTATTGATCAGATTTAAACTGACTCACAGGTTTTTAATATTTTCATTTGTGTTTAAACATTCTGCCTTGGGCCTGTTTAATTTCTTTTGCAGAAAGTTTGTCTGATAATGCCACGGTTTTCAGTAACAGAGCAAAGCAGTTACGGCGTCAGATGTGGTGGAGAGAATGTAAGGTGAGTGATGTTGAAAGTTTGCAGGTCTATGAAAGTGACAGGACTGGAGATAATTGTTGAGACAAATGTTGGGGAAGGCTAGGATAATGAGTCATGTGCTACAGGGCTTACTAAAAGGAGAACTTGGTCTCTCTAAAGAATTTAGAGTCCTTTGTCCCAGCCCATGCTAGTTGCATGGCCAGGTATGTTGATAAGTATTTGTATTAATATAGTTCTAAGTAAAACAGCTGAAAGAAGGTAAGTTCTAAAATTATGCTGCAGAATGTATTTTTAATTCGTCATGAAACCTCCTTAGTGTTATTTTGCTTTGTTTTTACTCTTTGAAAAAACAATACCGCTCCCATTTCCTTTGACCATTGAACCTGATCTGTTTTGGCATGTCTAATTATTAAATAATGGTTCGGGAACTTGGAAGGATCCATAGAAATAATTGAGTGCACTATTTGTATGAAGTAAATGGATAATTAAGTAACTAGTGTCATCATGTCAAGTTACCTTTCAATACACACACAAAAGGAAATGGAGTTTTCAGTAATGTAGAAATTTTTTGGCAACAAAGTATTTTCCATTCACGAAAGTCGAAGATGCAACATAAGTGCATTGTGGTGTGTGACAATCTGTGGTGCTGCTTTTCAGCTAAGGTATTAAACTCAGAGGCTGACTGCCCTCTCAAGTAAATGTTAAAGATACCATGGCACTTTTCAAAGAAAATAAAGGAAATTCTCCCAGATGTCCTGAATGTTTATCCCTTCACCAACTCAAAATATTAGAGAATCTGGCCAGTTATCGCCTTCCTTTTTCACCTTTTGTAAATTCAATTCCACATCATAATAATAACCACACTTCAAAAGTACTTCATTTGTAAAGTGTTTTGAAGCATCCTGAGCATATAGAAGTCTGCATAATTATTTATATCAAATAAAGCCACAGGTTAGACAAAGAATGTTCAGTTTTGAAACTTTCCCATTTCTGATCTTTATCAAGTAATCTTTTCTCATGTTACATTTCCGCCTGGCTAAGGTGGAATAAAATGCAGCCCTGATGTCCATTGAAATTGCATTGACTGTCCACATTCACAGTATGACCTTTTACATGAGGATTAGCCATTCGAGAGAGACACACTGCAGAAAGCTGAGTAACATTTCCTGGAATCAATTGGTTTTTTTTCATTATTTGGATGAAGGTGTCGCTGGCTAAGCAGGAGCATTTATTGCCCATCCTGATTGTCCAGAGGGCAGTTAAGAGTCAGGAACATTGCCATGGATCTGGAGTCACATGCCAGACCAGTCAAAGACAGCAGTTTCCTTCCCTAAAGGATGTTAGTGAAGCAGATGGGCTTTTCTGACTGTCAGCAATGGACTCATGATCGTTTTTAGACTCTTAATTCCAGATTTTTAAAAATATTGAATTCAAATTCTGCTATCTGCTGTGGCAGGATTTCAACCCAGGAACCCAAAAACATTACCTGGGTCGCTAGATTAGCAGTCCAGTGATAATACTAGGCCAACGCCTCCCTAAATCAGTCTGTAGCAGGATACTGTTTTATGTTGTATTTGAAAATAGAATTTAGTGTGAGATGAATTTCTTATTAGGTACCATTTGCATACACTTAGGCAAAATTATACAGTGAAGCAACAAATTAAAGACAAGTGTTTGTGGTTAAGTTAACTTCCTCAAATAATTCATATATGTCAAGTTTCATTTTATCATATAAAACCAGATAAATGTAATCTTATGAAATTATAAAGGAGCCCATAAGCCAAAAATGAACCAGTGTTTTAAACCTTTATTAGCCCAACATAAATAATCTTTAATTATAGGCTCTGGAACCAGGTATGGATGGTAGAGGGCAATGTCTACTTTCACAAAGTCTAATGAAAACAGATTTGGCTGTTCAGAATTAACTATTTGAGCAATGTAACTACAAGGCTGCACTCTTGTGTAGGTCACTGTGAGAACAACCTTTGATATTAACAATTTTGATATGTGAGATTCCATGTGAATAATAATATTTCTGGACATTTTAAAAAATCTGCATTTTAAAAAAAATATAGTTAACCTTCCTTGGAGGATATAAAGTTTTGATGGTTTTACCTTATCTATTCAGATGCATTAATCTAAAAAATATAATATATGTAATGGAAACCAATTTAATTGCAAGCAAGATGGCAAATAGAAAAAATTTTGTTAAGTTGTTGAAGTTTCCAGTATTCGGGTAAGTTATGCAAAGAATAACTTTCCAAGAATTTGATATTTCTTTTTAATTTACAGAAAGGAATGTAATACAGAACATAAAAATATTTTAAGTGCTTTTTGTTACTTAATAGGATTTAACTGTCTTGTGAATTAAATGTAAGACGATTTCTCTTTTTAATACATTTCAGTAATTTTGTAGAACTGTTGAAAGAACCACTGTTGTTGAAATTTTGTTTGAATTAGACACTAAAAATGATGCAACTCTGATTTTTGGAATGTTTAGCCTCTAAGTGCACTGCGGCTTTTAAATGTGAAACTGAGTTATTTTAATAATAAAAGCGGTGAAAGCCCTGTACGTTTAGAATGTGGATTGTCTCACCCTGTTTTCTAGAGGCTATGCTGTAAACAACTCCATGGGTCAAATTGTGGCGAATCATCAACATCACAGCCCAGCTGAACTACAGCAATGTTTATACTTGCCAGGTTTATGTGGTAGTTGAAGCATACTCACCTCTGAGTCAAATGGTTGTGCTGAAAACAACTGAAAACAACAAATGATGAAGATTATAGCAGGTCATGCAAGTTAATGTTTTGAGTCTAGATAACTCTTCATCAGAGCTTCAAGTCCAACTTGACTGATGGAGAATAAAATTCTAGGCTGACGATTCAATTCATTACTGAAAGAATGTTGCATTGTTGGTAGTGCCAACTTTGAGGAGACAAGAAACTGAAGTTTCATCTCTGCTTTCAAGTGAATATAAAAGATCTCCTCAAACTAATTTTGAAGAAGAGTAGAAAAATTATTCTTCATATTCGAGCCAATATTTTTCTTTCAGTCGAAATTCTGAAAAGAATTGACTCGATATTATCACGTTGCTGTGGGAGCTTGCTGTGTGTACATTTGCTGTCACATTTCCAACATTACAACTATACCAACAGAGATTTCCTTAAACAAGTGCAGAGAATGTTGGAGAAACTCAGCAGATATAACAGGTTCTGCATCTTTTTGAAGAAGTGTTTTACCAGACTGGATGTTAATTGTTTCTGCCTCCACAGATGCTGTCATACCTGTGCTGAGTTTCTCCAACATTCTCTATTAGTTTCAGATTTCTAGCATCTGCAGTATTTTATTCAAACGTTTCCTTATTCTGGAATCAGCCAAATTTAGGCTTGTCTCAATCCATCCTGTTCAGCCTTGTATGATTTTAAAGACTTATTTAAATTTTTCCTTTTCCAGAAAAATGGTCCCAACCTGTTCAATCTTTCTTTCTACCTGTCTACCTAATTCTTGTAAATCTTTTCTGTACTTTCTGCAGTGCTCCAGTACCCCTTTGTACCATGGAAACCAGAACTGTGCTTAGCACTCCAAATATAGTCTATCCATGGTTCTTTATAAATTTAACATGATATTCCCTCCTTTGGCAATGTAATTTATTCCTCTGGAAATAAACTCCAAAACTCTTAACTTTTTTTATGCTCTTACTTTCATACTTTACTGAATTGTGTTTCTGGATTCTCAGATTTATTACTTCTGTATTAAAGTTCTTTTGAAGTTACAATCTGGAGGTTACTGAGCAGCTGCTTACAAGATATTATCTTTAACATTTTGTGCATGTGTATCCACACAAAAACATTTAAAAGTACAAGACAACTAAGTGAACAGGCTGCAAACAAAGAGGGAATGCTATGCTTTACCAAAGTTAGTGTACAATTTTCTGATGAAAACATCATTGCCTTTTTTGTTCTTGAAAAATTTAGACCTACTTGTAGGAACCCACTTCAAGTTTCACTCTGCACCTATTTCAATCCTATATCCTAAGCTAAATCATGCTAGTCTATAACTACTTACCTCCCTGGTTTTCATTTATTCACATATTCAAATGTGTTAAATTTTCAGACTCCTCTGTGACTATACCCTACCTTCTCTCATTGGAATGTCTTCGTCATTAAAGAAGCTAAGTAAATACGAGTCATTTGCAATGGGTAAAGGGGAATAGTCCAAAGCTTTACAACTTGTTCTTGAAAACGTGTTTACTGCATTTATTTCTATATAAGCCTCTTGTGAACAGAAACGTTCATAAGGATACAGCCAATTTAGTTCAAATGCATTGTCACTCTAAATTTCCTATTTATAACTTAGTGTTATAGCAAGTAAACGTATGCTGCCAGTGGACAGTGGTGTACGAAACTTACGAGAGTTATTTATACTTGAATTTAGCGCATAATATTGTTGAACAAATACACAATACCTTTTACCTGTAGAATGATAAAATTCAATAGAAATTGCAATCTTCCTGAGTTAACTATTTTGAAAGACTCTACCTCACACACTTGAAACACATGCATTACTGTTACGGCAACAATAGGCAACCTGAATATTTGGAGCGTTTTTTTGCTGTCTTACCAGCTATGTATATATTTAATAAAATGAGACCAAAATGTTAACTCTTGGATTGACTTGCTACCTGTTCCTCCTTGTTGCATTTTCCCACAACAGCTGTTAATTTTATTTTATCTTCACTATTTCTGTTTCTATTTGATCCCATCAATGCATTTTACTTATTTAGCCCCCTTTTGTGGTATGCGCCTCTGTTTTCTAACTACCAAAGTGAGCATGGAATTGTTAACTTCTGTGATCTAACCAATGTCAGTCAAGATATATGAAATGAAATTTCTAATAATGTTGTTAGAGATAAATTCGTTAGTTCACTGTAAAATCAGCTTTTGAAAAATGAATGATTGGGAGAAATTTTTTGCCTTATTTGTAATTGTTGTACACGATTGGATTAGAGGTTTGTGAAATGTAGAAAATGATTTCCTGTTGCACTTGGTAGGCAGCTGACCTTTTCTTCACCGTTGGAGAGATGCCTTTCATTATTTTATGCATCATTCTGGCACCAAGATCAGTAAATCCTGAAGAACATGAAAAGGTTCATTTAACAGTCATTGAAACAAGCTGTCTAAAACTTAATCATCATGATTCTTTTTTGACACCCATATTTTTTCACAAAACAGTTCTAATTTATCACATCATTTTGCTTCTACAGGTTGTGTAATTTTAGAAAGCTTTTGTTAAAGCATTTTGAACCATTAGTTATTTGGGAGTTTTACATAGTAATGCAGTCACTGATGTATAAAAATAATTTAACTGATGTATCTTCGCAAGAGATCAAGCCACTAAAGATCCATGTAACTATAATTCTAATTGGCATAGAAACTAAAGGAAGTAGTTTTATGATTTATTACTTGCAGTGAGCTGCCTTCATGTGTTTCATTTCTAAATACTATATTTTGTTCAAATACCTAGTGATCTCATCCATTATCATTTAAAAACACAGGTCTATAATGTCATTGTAATTTGAAGCAATTCCCTAATTCATTACACGTTACTGTGTTTTAACGTATGGACCATCAAGCAGAAAAAAATAGATTTCACAGAGTACTTTATAATTTCAAATGGGTGTTTTGATTTAATTTACTTGTTTTAAGTGTTTGCTTTTTAAATTTACTTCTTAAATTGTAACAAGGCTTTATTAAAATTGCTGCACAACTGGAGCCAGTACTAAATTTCAGAAACTTGAGTACAAAATCTAGACTGATTTTGCAGTACTCTTTCAGATGAGATGTTAACCTGACCCACCATCACCCTTCATATTTTGACCTTTACGCTCCCTTACCTTATTTTCAATAAAGAGCAGCAGAGTTCTTTCCAGTGTTCTGGCCAACATTTAGCCCTTCTGTCGACATCAGTTAAAGTCTACATTGTGATCGCTACTATATTATTGATGTGGAAGCTTTTTGAGTGCGAAACATTGCCACATTTTCTACAAAAGCACTTTGACATATCCTGCAGTCGTGAAGGATACTACTTAAATGCAAGTTCTTTCTTTTGCTAGAAAGAGTAGTATAACAGGGATGCAGGAGGCTTAGTAAAATCATACACTTATGTTGCTGTTTTTGTTATAAATGCACTTCTCTTAATTTATAAGTTGATATATCTATTCAGAGGCATACAACAGTAATGCTTCCATTCTAGTTGATCTTTGGTCTACTTATACAAGTGTTTTCTAAACCCAAATCTAACTAAACACTACATTCCAGAACTAAAAATCTGATTCTCAAAAGATGTAACTGCAGAAGGTGAAGTTAAGATCATGACTCAATACACGTTACCTAAATCGGGCACAAATTATATTTGTGTTTACAGGTATTACTCTTAAACAGAGGTGCAGGAAAGATTGTGTTGTGCTTTTTTTTTACTTTGTTAACTTTTTTCTTTCAGATGAAGGTCATCATAGCGGTGGTCGTTGTAATTGTCTTGTTAGTCATTATCAGTAAGTATATTTATCAACTTAAAAATAAAAGCAGCCTCTCAAGTTCTGTACCATCAGGTTGCAGTTGGAATTCTTTTTCAGCTGTACTATGTATTTATGTACAGAAGTATATATATCAAGGGGCACCGTGTTAATTAACTCCCAATATTCTGGTAGAATCAAGAATGAGAATCCTGATTCCCATTGCTCTGTGCATCACACTCATAGCTATACGATACCATCTCCTTTATTGCATCCCATCTATTATCTAAAATACCTAATCATTTTAGTTGCATTCTAAGAATAATTTAAGTCTGCAATTCATATATCAGCTGATGGTGATTCTTGGAAAGATGTTAAATAAGCAAGATAAAATTAATTATCTGGCATTCCATCAGAGCGCAGTTTAATTTGGGGGAAATGAAATATATCAGAATACAAAATGGATTCTTTAAATTCTGTTTCTCTCATTGTTTTAAAGAGCCACTGTCCATATTTACTGGGAGTTAAGATTTCTATTAGGCAATGAGATTGTTGTCAGCAAGTGTTTCTAAGTTGGTGTTAATATTTTATTAACAAGCAATTTTCTATATTCTTGCAGTACCTGTAATTTTGAAGAATCGCTCCTGATGACGAGTCACGCACAGCATCCATCCACAGGAAAGTTACTGCCTCAATCTCTAGAAACTACTGGAGATATACGCAAAATATCCCAGTTATTGTAAACAGGAAGTATATTTCTATCTGTCTTTTACCGAAGAAAAATATTTATGGGCAGTCAGTGTGATGAGTGCCTGCCTGGAACAGGGGACCAATGCATTATAAAGCTGCTGTCTACAAGAAGGAAGTCTATTTTATTTCTGGTGTATTGATTTTTGTCCCTTCTCTGCTATTGGCTACCTAAATAGTGTGAACAATTTTCCCTCTTTACTGTGAGGGACACTGGTTCACATTTGGAGTATGGGTTCCACAGATATAGCAGCCCCCTCGCCAGCTTAAACAAAAGTTCAGTTGGTGAGTAAATATCGTTACATCGCAATACAGTAAAGCTAAATCCTATCCTCTCTCAACCTGAGCATTTATGTGGTTCTTGCAGTTGGATCATAAGGGGCGATCTTGACTACTTCTCTCCACCCCTCCCCATTCCAAAGGGTGCTAAGGCTAATTGTTCTGCCCAAGCTTCTTTCCTGCCTAACTTTGTATAATCCTGGATGAAACCTTGCACTTTCTGTGGTTCAATGCAGAACCAGGTGATAAAGTAGTCCAATAAACTATTAGAGAAGCATATGAAGTATATGGTTGGAGGTAAAGAAAGATTAAGTAGATTCTACATCTAAGGGTCACTGGTCTTTTTGCACAGTATCCTATCTCTATGCAGAATCTATTCAGTCATGCACAATATAAAGAGAATATATGGACTAGTTTATAATAAATTATGTGAAACCTTTTTCTGACTGTCAAACCCTTTTACTTTGAGTGCTGTTTTATTCTAGTATATTATTTGAAACACTTCTTTGTGCTCAAAACTTTCAAAATTGTTTTGGTTTTTCACAAAAAAGTTTGATAACAAAAAAGCCTGAAACGCCAGCCAGGTTGCAGTTCGCTAACTGGATTCACTTATCCCGTCTTGGAGAAGTGGGGAATTTCTTTGTTTTGCTTTTAACATCAGGAGGAAAATAAGCTTAAACTAATATTCTTTTAAAGGATCATGCCACTAATCACCTGCCATGTGACTACATCTGTGAAAAGTCACCTTTTTCAGATCTTAAAGCCTTATGTTATAGATGTGTTCTGGCATTAGCTGTGCTGTTTTCAAAGTTTAATGTTTGAAAATAGCTAGTTCAATTTTGATGTTGATGTTGGTGATCAAATATGTTTGCTGTTAAGCAGAGCTTTAGTGTCCCCTTGCTCTGGAAGGTATGGCTGGAAACATAATCATGACTGAGAAATAATCTAGCTAGACTTGCTGCTGGGTATAGTGCAATGGGACTTAAAGCTAAGGTGTGCAGCCAATTACATGCTCATTTTGTCAGCTGTTTTAAAAACATAAATTCCTTCAATTCTTCCTTGATTTGCTACAATTGTCTGTTCAAAGCACAGGTAGAATAGCAAATCAGTAATTCAGAACCTGAACCAGTGGTCTGATGATCGCTGATGTATCATCATCTTTACATGGTATTTTGATTTCAAAACAGTGGCTTTTAATAACTCAGACTTGATACAATGGGGTTTTCTTTATTTAATTACGATGCCTGTTGGTTAGTCTCTTAGTTTGGATGAATTGGCAGCACAGGCTACACTGCATTAATTTCTAAGCTGAACCAATTACCTTGAGGCATTGCAGGTTTTGAAATGTAAGTCAAAAGAAACATATGGATTTGGAGATCAAGAAAATCAAATACTCTGGAAAGTAGCCAAGTAAAATGCAAGTTGTGCATCAGTGGACTTCCTCATTGAATGCTCACAAATGTATCTTTTATTTGAGGGGTTGGTTTTAACAAATTCCAAAAAGGATACAATTCAGCATAGTTTGAGAAAATGATTCTATACTTTGTTTCCAATGCACTGTTAATAATTTTACCTGTTACAAGTGTTAAACAAAAGGTGATAGTCACTAATGACATTTCAGGACCGTTGAAAGGAAATCAGGGTTGCAGTTATTTAAACTTACTGCCATTAAGATGTGAGATTTTTGTATGACTACTGTATACAACAAAATGACGCAGTCCTTAGTGAGGAGCATAAAATGGAATCCATCCACAATCACTCAGGCACACAATCACTTAAACCACCCTGAGCAGCACAGCTTAAAGGAGGCATTCAAAATCAAGTTTCGTGACAGCATTGGAGCAGTCAGGAGTTGTGGAAGTGATGCTTCTTTTAAAAATAATATGCTATTTACTTTTGTATGCAGAAATTGGTAGCAAGCATTAGTGTTAACCTGCAAACAATCATTACATTTTGGCAATGCAGGTGAGACAACTCTCAATCAGTTTCACAGGATTTTATTTCAAGACTGTATTTTGAATGCTTCTTGCCAGGCAAGAGACTCCCAATATATAGCCATGGGGGCTGATAGCAGTACTGATGGCTCTGTTCCTGGGCCCAGTTTCAGTCTTTTTCCAGTCCACTTTTTGTGAAATATGCCTAACTTCTTTTAATTGCTTTCAAGGCAGCCTAAGAAGACACATAGCTCAGTGGCTACTGGTTCAATTCCAGCCCCCAGTAACAGTCTGGGTGGGCTTTGCACATTCTATAACATAAAGTTTCTGTGTAGGCTACCTCCGGATGTTCCAGTTTCCTCCCACAGTCCAAAGATGTGCACGTTAGGTGGATTGGCCATGCTAAATTGTCCAATAGTTTACAAGAATATGTTAGTTGGGTGAGTTAAATGTAGGAAATCAAGGGTTACGGAGATAGAGGTGAGTCTGGGTGGGATGCTGTTTGTATTTGATGGGTCAAATTGCCTACTTCCACGCTGTAGAGATTCTATGAACTGAATGGCTTAGTTAGTATTACTGTCTTGAGATAACTACACTGACTCATTAAAGGTCAGCACCAAAATATTCAGTACAGTCAGCCTAGACTGATCACAAGTGCTGGAAAATTGCGATCCTCAGTGTCAGTGGAGCTTTGGCATTTACCAACATCTGTATTGACTGTAGTAGCTTAGACATCCAGGTGAGTGGAAAATGTCATCCTGTTTTATTTGCCTGGGATGAACATTTGATCCACAACACCTATTCTGGAATATAAAAACTTATTCCCTTAAAATGTGGTTTAAGCAAATGTAAATCCAGCGCATGACCAGTACATTAAGTAGACTTAGAAGAAATAATAAGCTGATAATTCAGGCTTCCAAAATAATTAATATATGCATTTTCATAATTGTAAATTTCATAATTTGCTCTGCTAAAGTATGTAAAACAGTAGGTACTTCCTTTAAAATCGCATTGACCTTCTGTAATTTCATATTTACACAAGTACACAGTGAAAACACATTTCTGCTCAACGATGTTTTGTTAGCAGAAATGTATTGTTTTGGTCTGTGTATAATGGTGACATTTAATAAAGCAGGAGTAACAGCCCATTTGAGTAATTTATTCTTGTTTGGTCATATTCATTTGATCGAGCATCAGAAGATTATGTAGGAACATGTTATAAAACTTTAACATACACAGGAAATGGTGGAGAAACTCAGGTCTGGTAGCATCTGTAGAAAGCAAAACAGAGTTAATGTTTTGAGTCTAGCCTGACTCCTATGCTGAAGCAGTCAAACTAGATTTGAAACGTTAACTCTTTTTCTCTCAACAGATGCTACTAGACCTGCTGAATTTCCCCAGCCTTTATTTGTTTTTGTTTCAGATTTCCAACATGTGCAGCATTTTGCTTTTGTTGTAAAACTTTAGCGTTTATACAGTTTTTTTTTCTCTGTTCTTCCCCACAGTCATAGATTGTTGGTCTGCAGATCCGTTCAAGTCCTGTTGAGATCACCTAGAGAAAATCCAAATTGAAATGGGTTTTATTCATAGCCATAATCAAGGTTAACCTCTTTCTCACATTGCAGTTTAATGTGTACCCATTATTAACCCAATTAAAATTATCCACATGCTGTGGAAATCTAACCATGGTTACTTTTTACCCCTTTGTACAGTATTTGAACCTTCATTTTGTTTGCAATATGTCTGCAACTGTATATTTGTACAACCTTCTCTCTCCGTCCCATGCTGTCCTTGGGCCCCCCAACGACATGGATCTGATCAGTGTCATACTTGCAGGAATTTGGCTTGGATTTTGTTTTATATATTGTTTTTCCTCACCTTTGTTGTAAACTCCTAACCTGAGCCCATTGCCATGGGAAACTGGTTGCTTATAAAATCTGTAGTGCAGGCTTTTGATTTACCAGTATGACATTCAAGGTGAAAGGTTTATTTTTTATTTTTTCACGGTTCATCCAAGCGATGTGGGCTTCTTCCCCTATGTCTTCACTCACCACTTCAAGCAGGCTATGGTGATCTGAGAGATAGGAAGATAGGTATGGCACTGAAGAAGAATTCAAAGGCTACACAAAGCCTGGAGTCTGATGTGAATACTTCTGTGACCCTAGTGATGTGGTGTGAAAATACCACCAAGATCTTTTTAAAGATTGTAAAAATACTTGTATATTTAAGGAATTTGTTGATTTTTGTGTTGTAACTATGTTTTAGTGCAATTGTATTTGTTATTCATAATTGCATTGTGCAGACCACCTTTAACTTATTATGTATATGTATAGGTGAATGCAGGGGCAATTTGATAGTATTCCCTGAATTATGAGGGAAACTACTGAGAATAGACTTAATTTCCAGGTAAAATATTACATCTTTTCATTGCTGGATTTCTTTTAATTGTTGCAAGATAATATGATTTGAATTTTTTGATTCTTTTGAAAGTTGTATTAACTATAAATACTGCAAATAAAAAGTTAATAATCTCTAAATTCATTTATTTTGTTAAAAGTAAGCATATTTATTCTGTAAGAGTAGGAAACATCTCCCAATCTAAATGGTCTATCAGGTTGTTTCTTCTTCTTTATCAAGATAAAATTAATCAAAATAACAACTGATTCCCATTCAATATTGTCATCTCGTTGTTCTTATCCTCTGATGAATGGATAACAAATAGTTTCTTTTTTCTAAATTATGAAATAAAAATTCTTAAGTCCCAAAACCAGTATGCAATCTGCCCTATATATTGTGTACTATGTCTAATTAATTTAATTGACAGAGTTAAATAAAAACTGAGGTTAAAGCATTTGAAGATTTTACCCTAACCTTTTGCAACTGTAGAGAGAGGACTTAAAATTGTCAGTCCAGATTTATAATTTATATCCTTCCAACCTGAAAAGATTATTTTTTCCAAATTGACATTTCTATGCTCTCACCAACATTGAAGCTATTTTAGTCTAGAATTGTTTTGATTATTAATATGTAGTTTGAATTCCTTATTTATTATGCTTAGCTACTCATCAATTGGCATTTTTTAAAGTATTTAATCAATTCATAAAGCATTTGGTGATTTTGCTGGAGGTCCTCGATAGATTGTCCTTGTTTTGGTGGGGGCAACCAAACACTGCATGCAGTCATATAAATTATTGAATTTTTAAAGACCTTAAGCTTTTTCCCTCTTGGCTGTCTTTTGTCAAACAAAAGCGAGTGGAGCTGTAAATCTTCCTTCATAGGCTGGATTTGTTCTTCTTCAGCTCTTCCTCAGTGGAACTATGACTATTCAGAGATGGATTGTTCAAGATTGTACACCACTCCAAATGTAATCGTTGCCATAACTGTAGGTAAAATATCCTATTTCAATCAAAATGCAGAGTCATTGAGATCCTCTGTATTTAAAGAGCTTTGATTACTTCACATTGACTAAAGTAAGCTGTTTTATGGAAGGCAATTAATTAAAGGACTTCCTATTAGTAAACGAAAAAAAAACAAAAAAAAACTTACTGGAAATCAGAAAGAAAAGCAGAAATCACTGGAAAAACTCAATAATCTGGCAACATCTGTGGAGGCAAAGCAGAGTTAACATTTCTGACTGACCTTTATTATCCTTTTCTTTGTGTAATCATGGTCTTCTCTCTCTCTGGGCTCCATCTCTACCTATATTTTACTTTCTGCCCCCCCCCCCCCCCCCCCCATCTCCTAACACACACGCACCCACACCATCTTCAGCATATATACCAATCTTTGGCGGAGAGATAAATGGGAGGGGTGTAGAATTGGGTAAGGTAGCTGGGAAGGTGATAGATAGATGAAGGTGGGGGCTGATGGTGATCGGTCAGAGCGGAGGGTGGAGTGGATAAGTGGGAAGAAAGATGGATAGGTAGGACGGTTCAAGAGGGCAGTGCTGAGTTGGAGAATAGGATCTCGAATAAGATGGGGGGAGGGGAGATGAGGAAACTGGTGAAGTCAACATTATTGTCATGTGGTTGGAGGGTCCCAAGCGGAAGATGACGTGTTCTTCCTTCAGGCAACAGGTGGCTTGGATTTGGTGGTGGAGGGGGCTCAGGACTTGCATATCCTTGGCAGAGTGGGAGAGGGAGCAAAATGCCAGAAGTGGTTAAAAATATACCCATAATTCTTTACCTGTTTTGTTTTCATAAGTGTCTAGGATGTTCATTTTTAATTCCTGCAAATTTTGAGTATACTCCTGGAAGGGTAGCAATCCTATTCTCAGAGAATAGTTTCAAATGAATTATCTTTATTGATAATCAGATTAAATGTATTAATAAATTCAAATGTAGAATATATCTTACTTTCAAGAGTTATTACACACTGGTGAATTGGATAAAATGAGAGCTGTAATTGATCCAAAGAAGTATAGATAAGGTAGCTACATTCATTTTTTACGAAATTCCATCCTTTGTAATAGAACATAGAACATAGAAGGATACAGCGCAGTACAGGCCCTTCGGCCCTCGATGTTGCGCCGACCGAATCCTACCTAACCTATACTAGCCCAATAACTTCCAAATGCCTATCCAATGCCCGCTTAAATGACCATAAAGAAGGAGAGTTCACCACTGATACGGGCAGGGCATTCCATGAACTCTCAACCCGCTGTGTGAAGAATCTACCCCTAACATCTGTCCTATACCTACCACCCCTTAATTTAAAGCTGTGTCCCCTAGTAACACCTGACTCCATTAGCGGTAAAAGGTTCTTAGTATCTACCCTATCTAAACCCCTAATCATCTTATACACTTCTATCAGATCTCCCCTAAACCTTCTCTTCTCCAATGAGAACAGCCCCAAGTGCCTCAGCCTTTCCTCATAAGATTTTCCTACCATTCCAGGCAACATCCTGGTAAACCTCCTCTGCACTCGTTCTAAAGCTTCCACATCCTTCCTATAGTATGGCGACCAAAACTGCACACAATACTCCAGATGAGGCCTCACCAGAGTCTTATACAACTGCAACATGACCTCAGGACTCCGGAACTCAATTCCTCTGCCAATAAAGCCCAGTACACCATATGCCTTCCTCACAGCACTATTTACCTTGCACAGCACTAATATATTTGCAATTTTACACCAAATCCATGGATCATACTATTTTCGTATTGAAGTATTTGAATCACCTTCTGAGAAATAGAATAGACTTCTCCTAATATTTTTAAAACTAAATGTAAAAATTGAACTTGTCACAGCAGATTTTTTTATAACTTGATCTGAACAAATTGACTACTGCTTATGAATGCTAAAGTAACCAAACGCAATGAAGAGAAGTGCACAATTTTGCAAGGGAGTGCTTTCATAAAGAGACTGAGATACTGAATGTTTCTTACCTTTTTGAACTAGTTTGGCCATATATTGATTTATCTAGTCCCTAGGTTACTACACCTAAAACTACTAATTCCAGCATGGAGCTGAGAAAAAATTATCCTCATGTGAAGGCTACATGTATTGTATGAATCCATGTTGACTCTTCATGGCAGCACTACCTTGTAAAAAGGACCATCTTTCATACTAAGTCTCTGGTCTGTTTTTACAAGTGGACATAAATTCTCACATCACCATTTCACAAAGCAGATGAATACTGTGTTGTGTTCTGGTCAATGTTTGTCCCTGATGATCAGGTCATTAATCTCATTACTGCTAGTGCAATCTCTCAGTGTACCAATTATCTGCAGCCTGTTAAATATTTTCCAACTTTTTCCCGGTTTGAATTCTTCCATTCAGGTTTCCACTTCAGCCAATAACAAAACAGTTCTTAGGATGTCACTGGTGAGTAGGGAAGCCCCCACAATGGCATTTCCTGCTACTCCTGTGTTGCTATCTCTGGTACCCCCAAAGAATCCATCAATAGCCTTTCCCTAGTTCTCACTTGCATGCTGTCCTTGAGAATGAGAACTCTGCTGCTTTTTTCCAGCAATTTTGGTTTGTATTAGCTGGATATACTCTGCCTTGTATTTCTAACAGTCACAGCATTTGCCTCCTGCTTCTGAGTCTTCTGTGTCACAATAGTATGTAATATGGCCTATTAATGTTTGATTACCATAATCTGAATTTGATGCCAGGCACATTCATGTCCTGTTGTAGTTTTAAGAAGGGAAGGCACTGATTTAAAAATGACCTGACCACTGGTTGAGCTAAACTACAGGAATCTAATGTGAATAAAACTGATTTTGGTTGAAAATTTAGCACATTTCTCAAAAGATATTGAAACTAGAAACTTTCATTACCTATTTTAAGTTTACACCTGTATGATAGATTTCACATATTGGAGATAAAGGACTTGTGTATCACAGTGCAACTTAGAAACTAAGCCCCCGACACCAGAATATATGAATGAGCTGCATTTCAAGCAACTGTTTTGTCACACAATGTTGAATGATATATAACTGTATTGGGGTAAAATCTTGTGCTTCTCTGTCTCTCCCATGTCACTCAGAAAGGTCAAAGCACCCACTGTCAAAACATCACAGCACAATAGTCAAAGCCTGGTGCTAATTCATAAAAAATCCAAGTGATGTTTATCTCACAGCTTCTGTTTTTTTTTGCTTTGGATATGCTGCCCAAGCTTTGAACTTTAATCTACATAAATTGTTAGATGAATTACTGTGTTTTATTAGTACATTTCTTAGAATGGTTTATATCTACATCTCCCTGTTCTGCTTTCTAGCTCATTCAATCTATTATACTGCTACATGAGAGAGAACACATTCATTTTGATGCTGTTAATTACCTTCATTACGATGTTGGCAGTATTAACACAGTAAGACTGCCTCATATCTTGCCCAGTACTGACCTAATTTAAACACTATTCCTTTCTGCAGCAGTTACCACTACATGATTGAAATAACATATTGTTAACACGACATTTAAAGTACAATTGGGATTTAATCAGCTTGTTCTACAGAACAAGTGCCTGTATTTTGATAGTCTGATAGGTCTTTTAAAATAAAATTCCCAGGCTAAATGACTGCTTGATCCCTCTTTATCATGTGTGCAGTAGTTTCAGTTAATTATTTCTGGGAACTATTACATTATCATTTTGAAGTTGTGGTAGATATTTGCAAGCATAATTGTGAAATAGATTCTAGTGCATAATCCAATACAATAGTACTTCAGTACAGAATTGAGATAACGGTGTATTGCTGAAGGTGCATGGCCTCCCATGTCAGATTGATTAAATGCAGCCTTGATGTTGAGGGCTGTCCCCCTCCCTTCACCTGAAAGTGGGTCTGAATGATTTCACAGCACAATGCATAGAAGAAGAGAGGAACTCTCCTGATGTCCCAGGATATACTCATTGCTCTGCATCGATTTAAAAACATGTCAACAATTCATGTACATTATTGCTGCTGATGAGGTCTTGCTGTGTGCAAATTGGCTCCTGTGATTGCTGCTGCCGATACTTCAAATGTATTTAATTGGGTGTCCTGAGGTTGTGAAAGGCACAAATCCTTTCCTTGTTCTCTCCAACACAGAACCATCATAAAGCAACTCGTATTTACTATATCAACTAAATTCAACATATGTAACTTGAAAATATTTCACATCTATTTTCTGTTGGTCCACGGTAACAAATAGTACTTTCAATAATAAGGGCTTAACCTTAAAATTAGGGTCAGGCAATTCAGTAATAAAATCATGAGCCATATCTTCACACACAGGGTAGTTAAAATCTGGAATTCACTCTTCCAAAAGACTGGATGCTGTGATAATTGAAACTCTCAATGCACATCAATTGGTTTATAAAGTAGTTGTAAAGGGGAAACATAGGTCAGTGCCATTGAGGCAAAGGTAGGTCGTGAGTTAATTGATGGCAGAATAGTAAGGAGGAGGTCATTATGCCATGCCAGCTTATGCCAATATCATAAGTGATTCTGACATTAGAATCCCTACTGAACAAAAATGTTTCAGTGTTTTAAATGAAAGCTTATCTAGTGGATCATCTGGTTGAAGGAGTCAAGCTATGTAACACAAAGTCCTAAGCATAATCCCCACTCTAACATTGGTTGATTTAATTTGGTTGGGTTAAATCATGTTGTGGCTCTTTATAATATCTGTAGAGTAGAAGGAAATGTTGACTTGATGGGCTTCTTTTGCAAAATGCTTTTCAGAATCTGCATTGTAAGTGTTTGTGCACAACAGTTAGAGTGTTGTGTGTGGAGGGAAGAGATAGATAGTTACACTTGAATAAACCTGGCTGTGGTGCATCACAGGAGAGGAACTTGGTGAGCTGACACATGGTATTTGGAGGAACTTGCAACCGTGGAATCCCACAACAGTAAATACTCAATACCTTCAGGAAAAGGCACAAGACAACAAGATGATAAATGAGGAATACAAAAACAGGTTTAAATTAAATACAACTTGAATGTTAAAACATGGGTTTTGTGCTTTTGGGATTAATAAACTACGAATGGATTCCCAAATGTTGCCCATCCTTTAAGTTGATCATTTTAATCATCAATATCCAATGTGTTTTAAAGATAAAAAAAAATCCTGCAGCTGCTAGATTCCAAGGTAGACAAGAAGGAGGCTGGAAGAACGCAGTAAGCCAGGCAGCATCAAGAGATGGAGAAGTCAATGTTACAGGTGTAACCTTTCTTCAGGATGGGGAGCAACAGATAAGGAGGGGTGTAGGGAGAAGGGTGGAATAATGAGGTAGGGATAAGAGAAAGTAGGTAGAGGGTATGATCTGGTTGGTCAAGGGGAGGAATGTATCCAGTCTGCAGTTGGAAGGAAGGGTCAATGAAGAGTTTTTTGCCCGAAACGTTGATTTTCCTGCTCCTTGGATGCTGCCTGAGGTGCTGTGCTTTTTCAGCACCATTCTAATCTTGACTCAGATCTCAGCATCTTCAGTACCCACTTCTGCCTAGCTGGAAGGACAGGTCAGTCTGAGGAACGGAAGGGAGGGGGAGGGAGTTTATTTGAAATTGAAGAATTCAGTGTTGAGTTTTCTGAACTGTAGGGTGCACAGGCAGAAGATGAGGTGTTGTTCCTCCAATTTGCAGTCTGATTTGCTGTGGCAATAGAGGAGGCTGAGGATGGTCACGTCGAACAGGGAGTGGGCAGAGGAACTGAAATAGATGGTGACTGGGAGGTCAGCTGTGATGCCTGGCGTAACGTGCCCTGAGAAGCCCACATCAGGAGTCCCAGATACAGTAAACAAATATGGAGGAGAGGCAAGTGAACCTCTGTCTCACCTGGAAGGACTGTTTGGGGGTGAGGGAGATGGTGTGCTAGCAGGTTTTGCATCTTTTCTGATTGCAGGGATGGTACCTGGGGGTTGGTGGGGAGCATGGTCTAAACCAAGGATTGGCGAAGGGAAGGGTCCTTGCAGAAGGCAGAGAGGGGTGGGGAGGAGAAGGTGTTCTTGAAGTTGGCACAAGTGATTAAGGATGATACGGAGACTCGTGGGGTGGTATGTGAGGACAAAGGACCCTGTCTTTATTGCATTTGGAGGGGGATGCGGTTTAGACCATTGGAGCAGGGAATGGGAGAGGTGCAATGGAGGGCTGTCTGGATGTTTTTGAAAACTTTTTTTGCTTACCAAGTACTTTTTCAATTTATTCCTATTCTAGTAACTATTTCTTTCCATCTTCATTCAGCAAACGTCTTCATTTTCATTTAAACCAGTTAGCATTCATTTTTGAAATGGCTATTCAATGCAATGGTAACTGTCATTTAGGCTTAAGAAACCCTATCACAAATCTCACATGAAATTTGTTAACTTTATTTTTGCAGTCACATGAATTACGTCATTGAGCATGTTATTCCAAGATCCTCATATTTGTAGACCTGAATCTCAGTGCTTCTCAATCATCTTTTACCCAAAGAAAGAAATTAATAGCAGTAACTTGTTGCTTTGAGCTAATTGCTGTTGTTTTTTTGAATCAATATCCCTTTGAAGTTAAGATATCCAATTTACTATCCAATATTTTAAGAGAAATCTTACCATGATATGTACATACTGAACACATTTCAACTGCTAGTTAGAACATTTCCCAATACTTTCTCACATTCATAATAGACATTTGTGATATTGTGGGCTTTGTAATTTCTCATTCTTTTATAATATCACAATAAAAACCAAAAGCAGAATAAGGATGAAATGGTCAATATTCTTTACAATTGATCTTTTCTTGAAGTGTGTGAAATAGTTTTGGTGACTGTGGAACTGTAACATACTCCACTTGAGGTGTCTTTATTCATGAGTGAAACTAGTGAGTGCTATGAAGTATGTGACCGTGGAAAAGCTTCATTCTTCCCTGCCAACTTAATTGTTACATTAAGCTCTGTTTGCAAATATTTATAACTCAATTGTCGGGAAAAACACTACTTTTGGTGTGCATTAAATGATTTACTGCCTATAAGATTTATATTTTTCAATCATTTATGGTCCCTAGAATGAAGATCATTCACACCATTTTCAGTAACTTGGCCTGTTACAATATATGGCTAAATATGACAGACCAACAAACTCTTTTAGTTACGCTTTTTTGATGCATTGCCCTAGAAGCAGGTACCTGTTTTGCAATGTGTACATATCTGCCCCAAACAATAGCTCTCCCTTTAGGAAATCAGATTCCATCTCCAAGTTGGTAGCCTAGTTCAATGTTCTCTGTGTAGACAGAGTTGCCTAATATCTGACCTCATACTCACCTTGCAGAACTTGTTAAAGCTTGGTCTTCTACCTATCTCCTAGCTGAATATCTAAGGTGTCCTAATTGTATAATCTTGCTTGACTTCCTTTACACAGTCTCAATATTCCCAATTTACGAGGGAATCACATCTGGCCACAGTATCCTAATGAGATCTAACCACAGCCTTTTACAAGGACAAAGTATGTTCTTCGTAGTGAGGTCCACCAACAACCCCATTTTGCTGTAGTTGTAGCTAGTGATTATTTATATAATAATTTATTTAATATTTACATCATCTGAATGTATTTAGCATATTATTTGTGTAAGAGCCATAAAAATCATTTGCGCCTTTTGAATTACTCTGCTGCTTATCCATCAACGCTATACATAAAGAAGCTGGTGCTTTAATAACAAATAAGCCACTGTATACCAGTATTTTTAGCAGAAGGATGGATGAATGTTCTTTTAAAAACTGCTTGCATTCTTTCAGTAATATGTCACATTGCTGTTGGAATAAAGCCATTAAAATGAAATCACAACCATCAGCAACAACATGACATTGTGTTATAATTGCCTTAAAAGTCTGGGTCTTACCATGTTATTATCCCCATACCGTTTTGTGGTTCTGTTTTAAGGCAAGATCTTGCAGTTATCTGGCAGGATGTTTGTTTTCCAACAAGCTGATTAGGCATAGGGTACTGTGGTAGCTTGATTATGACCTTTTGTGGCTAGTTTCAAAAGAGGTCGGTACTGCAAACCTCATTTTCTACAACATCACTCACCCTAAGGTCAGTTCTCTATGAAAACAGATTCTCTTTAAACATTGAATGATTAGTGTTTTTTGTTTCTTTTTCTGCTTCTTTTGTATTGCTAGAGGCTATTTAGTGAAGCACTCAGGAGAACTGCAATTATGTTACAATAAAGTTTTTCTGATATGCTCCATCAAACCATTCAAAATTGTTAATATGTACTATATATTTATAGGAATTATCTGTATTAATACTTGTAAAGTCTTACAAACTCTTTACAAAGCATTTATAACTTTATGAATAAGGAAAAAATCTCATTAATTTAGTCATCTTTTTGTTCGACTTGCCAACATTTTTGAGTAAGTGAACGACTGGATAATGATTTCAGTTAATACTGTAACATTGCATGTGCCATAATTACAGTAGAATTATCCTCAAACATTTGCAAACACTTTAGACTGTATACACGGCATATACAATGTCTTGGAGAACAGAAAAAAAAATCCAATGTTTTACAGTTTCAGTTTCTACTTGCATTTTTGAGTCAACATAAATTCTTGTTGAGCATTGCATAGGACAATGAACATCGGAGCATCTTGAGACAGCTCATTAAAAGCAAGCTACCATTTTAAAGTTGTTGTAATCCTAATTCATTTCATTCCAGAATTCTATTTTGAATCACCCCATTCCTTTGACCAAGTTGAGTCATTAAATAATCGTTAACTACAGACAGATTTATGAAACAGGATGAGCCCTGTTTCTGAAAAATCTGAAGGGACTAGTCATGTTAAGACCAAAAGACATAGGAGTGCAAGTGAGGCCATTCGGCCCATCGAGTCCACTCCGCCATTCAATCATGGCTGATGGGCATTTCAACTCCACTTACCAGCATTCTCCCCGTAGTTCACTGGAATATCTGCAGGGATCTGTCTTCTTTGCTGAAGTCTTTTAATAATTGGAGCTCTTAATTTATTTGAGCTCCATTAAATCTTCCTTAATTTACCTTCTCATATTATACCAAAGTCAAAACTGGTTCATCATTTTACAGGGAATCACAAAATCTCAATTTCAATGCCATGAATTTGAAAATAAATTAGACTTACGTAAATGATTGGTCTTATTCTAACCAAACGTTTTCAATAATTAGTATAGAAAAGTTCAATAACTCCAATGTAGATCAGCTGAAGATGTTGAATTCTTTAGAAGACTGAAAGCTTCACAATCACTAAGGCAGGAATTTCAGCATTTATGACTGAATAATTGATAAATAACTGATGGGCAGTTATCCATCATGATCAGCTAAGATCTTATTGAGTGACAGGACAAGTATGAAGAGCTGAATGATCTACCTCTCCTCTTATTCCATATATTCTCAAAATATCAAATCCATTGATCAAATATACTCCTGACAAATCATAAGTCATCAAAGATCATTAGTTCAAATAATATGTGCTGCTTCACGGAAAGAAACATGGAGGGATCTACAGAATGATAATGATATGCACACCTACTGTGAGAGACCCAGATAGAGAGGAAGGGAGCATGTTACCTAACAGTGAAAAAGACAGATAAACATATAAATGCTGGCCCAGAATAGGTTTTGTACCACAGAGATAGATGTTAAATTCCTGACAGTTGGTGAAGAAGTACTCAGTTTTTGATTGATTAATGGAGTGAAATATTCTAAGTGAATATTTTCTAACTCTCACACCATTGTCACTAAGTATCTCTTCAATGTGCTCAAGTAACAGTCTAATCAACTGCATCTAACAACCCTCAAAATGAGGGAACTTACAGCTGTGTGTAATGTGGATAATATAGTAAAAATGGACAACTTCAAATTATGAATATACTGGGTAAACCTAATCAGCACTAATGCTGTAGCAGATGAATCCCTGGAGTATGGATGGGATGTGTTTTTGGAGCAGAACACTGAAGAACCAACTAGGGATAAGGCTACTTTAAATTTATTATCATGCAATAAGAAAGAGTATGTTAGTAACCTTGCTGTATAGGAGTCTTTAGGAAATAGTGACCATAATATCTTAGAATTTCACATTAAGGTTAAATGTGACATCATTTATTGTGAAACTAACATCTTAAAACCCTGAAGGCAAGTTGGTCAAGTGGATTTTGAAATTACATTTAAAAATTGGATGACAGATGGCAATGGCTAGTATTTAAAGAAATATTACATTATCTACAACAGATATGCATTCCTTAAAGCACAAATACCCAAAGGGGAAATGGAATCAAGTCTAGCTAATGAAATAAGTTAAATATTGAAATAGACCAAAGGAAGTGGCTTATCAAAATGCCAGAAAAAAAAAGTCTGAGAATTGAGAATAGTTTTGAATCTAGAAAATGAGCACCAAGACTGATAAAGTTAGGGAATCGCCTATGTAAATCAATGCAAGCTAACAAGAAGCATTAAGGCAAAGTGTCAAAGCTGTTTTAGGTATATGGAAAAAAAGAAATTAGTTAGTACTAATATAGCCTGTTACAGGATAATTTACAGTGGAGAACAGGGGAAAGAAAGCAGTTAGTTTGAATCAGTCTTCATGGAAGAAGAACACAGAAAATATCCCTGAAATACCAGGTGACAAAGAGACTTGTGAAACAGAGGAACTGAAGGAAATGAGCATTAATACTGAAGTCGTTATGAAAGGTTAACTGGATTGAATGCTGATAAATACCCTGGATCAGATGAACTACATCCCAAAGTTTTGAAGGAGGTGCCAAGAGAGATAATGGGTGCATTTGAGGGGGTCATCTTTTTAAATTCTAAAATTATCTTACAAAATTCTGTAGATTGTGGAAAGGTTCCTGGAGATTGGACAGTAGCAAATGTAACACTACTTTTTAGGAAGGGAAGGAGTGGGAAAATGGAGAAGTGCAGACCAGTTAGTTTGGCATGTGTAGTCGCGAACTTGTTAGAATCTATTACAGAGGATGTCATAAGTGGACACTTGGGAAAGAATGGGTAAATGGAACAGAGTCAACGTAGATTTGTGAAACGGAAATCATGTTTGACAAATTTGAGTTTTGTAAGGATCTTACTTATAGCATAGATTATGGAGTATCACTTGACATGCTACATTTGGATTTTCAGTTGAATTTTGATAAACATACAGAGGATTAGTGAACAAAATTAGAGCCTGTGAGAAGGATGTGTTGGGATGAGGGTGTATTATGTATTGAGATGGACTGAGAATTGATTAAAAGCAGAGAATGGTAATAAATAGATCATTCTCAGCTTGACAGGCTTGTGGAGCACTGTAGATTTTCTGGCCATAATGCAAGTATAGTAGTTTTATCAGACTAATCCTTATGAGGATTTCTTATGAGGTGACATTGAGGAAACTGAGTCTGTATTCCCTGGAGTCTCAATGAATGAGAATAAATCTCATTGGAACTTATGAAATTCTTACAGGCACAACACAGTGAATAGGATGTTTCCCAGCTGGTTAGGTAAGAACCAGAGGACATCATCTCAGGAAAAGGGCTGAACTATTTAAAGCTGACATGAGCAGTCAAAATGAATCCAGCAGAAAATGATCGCACAGAGATTGGAGTTTCAACTTGGGCCTTTCTTACTGTGTATTCCAATGAAAGATGATTTGCTAAATTCCCTCAACAAAAATGGCCAGTTCTGTAAAAAAGCAAGACTAATGCAAGTCACACTCTGCACGAGTCATTGTTTTCCTGAGAGCATGCCTAAATATTCAATGAATGACATCAGGCACTGGACTTGTCAGGGCAAAAGTGGGTACTGCAGATGCTGGAGATTACAGTCAAGATTAGAGTGGTGCTGGAAAAGCACAGCAGGTCAGGCAGCATCCCAGGACCAAGAAAACCGATGTTTCAGGCAAAAACCCTTCATCAAGCACTGGACTTGTCAGGTTATCAGCCTGTCATTATTATCTAAAGCCAAGTCCACTGCTAAAGGAAGTCAGTAGTCAGGGGGTGCTGCGTCGGTATCAAATCGCTCATCTAACACACTCCACTGAGACACCTGAAAATGGGCCAGAGAATTTGCATTTGCTTTAGACATTGGCAAAGGCTTCTGCTCTCAGGTTTAAAAGAAAATGTGATTGTTATCTGATCATTTGAACATTCGATGTCAGGTTAGAGTAATAACAAGCTCCGAAAGTGACATCACAGGCACAGAGGTGAAACGCGTCTACCAGCAATCTGATCACTTTGCTAGATACAGTCAGCAGCATTGAAGTACTAGCCAGCCATGCCTATGTTTTATAACCATGCATTTACGAGTTGATTTTGTTATTCAGAAAACAGCTGTGGAGTCATTTTATTGCACATTCCTTCCGATTCTTCCAGTTAGTTTTCTCCTCAGGGCCTGGTGTGGCCTGTGCCATCTCCTCAGTGAAATCCAGCCAACTTAGAGTCAGAGCCTGAACATGCACAGGTCCGGCAGTAAACATTCTAATCTTAGGACTGGTGCTGCAGATTTGATGCGCCCCCTTACCCTGCTTCTCTCTGGGGAAAGATTCTCATGGAGTTTTGTAAAAGTATTCTCCTAGGATCACAAGGGTAATCTTCAGAATGCACACTTGCCATGATAGGGGAGACATTTTAGACTCCTCCATTATTCTAGGAATGCTTCCTTTGATTTCACGTCTATTGCTGGCAGCACATGTTTGGAAAAGTGGCCTGGACTTGTTAACTTCAGCATGGATAAACAAAATATGTCTTAAAGATTAACTCACAGAACTGTAGAAACTAAAAGCAGGAGTAAGCCATCCAGTGCATTGAAGCTGCTGTGCCTTGCTACAAAATCATGACTGATCCTCTCTCTCTGTCATTGCCATATTCCTGCTTTCCCCTTTGATGCCTTTAAAGTCTAAAAATATATCCATGGATTCCTTGAATACATTCAGTGATTGGACTCCACAGCTTTCTAAAGTAGAGAATTCCACAGGTTCACTGCTCTCCACAAGAAATCCTCTAAATTTACTCCTGGTGTGTTAAATGGAAAAAAACATTCTGCCCTAATCTCAGATTAGTTTTTTTTCTGACCCTCCGCCCCCCCCCCCCCGCCCCCCCGCCCATTATTCACCTTTCTGATTTCCACACTGACTATCACGTGTGCACATTTATTTAGCCCTGATGTTGCACTGTCTTCACATTCTGCACACTGTGAAATTGCAGAAATCATTTCACAGAGTTTTCTCACAACATTGATGAGTATTCGCATGAACTCACATCCCAAAAGTGAAACATGGGAAACCTGACTTGTAACATATTGACTGTTTTTATGCCTAAAGAATTTTGTTCAAATTATCATAAAACTGTATTTAAGGTTAGTAAATATAGACTTACCTTTAAATTTTTCAAGGGAGTATAGGTATAATGGATGTAGATAAAATGTAGTGTTTTGTGAAGTCATGAAATGGGCTGCAGGACAGGGCTGTAATTTTGGTTGATTGTACATACACTTAGCATTACATTTGGCTTTGCTTTTGGTGGGGGTTTGGTTAGTTCAGGTGTTGAAGGGGCTCGCTAATCTATTTGAATTTGATATTACCCTTTCTGGCTCTAGAATGTGGTTGCTCATTTGTGATCAACTTTGATAGAGCTAGGTGTGTCAATCCATGTGTGCCTGTGTACAAGAGAAATGTCTGATATTTGTCTGTTTGGCTGTGTGTGTTTATGTACAAAAGAGGTGACTCTGTGTGTGTGTGTGTGTGTGTGTACATCAGAGGCACAGGATGGATGGTATATCTTTCAGATCAGCCACAGAATGATGCTCACAGAGAAAGCAAAGCTACCCACTGAACGAATGATGGTCTGTGCCATCAGTTGAAGCTGGTAGTGTCTGACTGCCGAGCGGACTGAACCTTTTCAGAATGTTGCGGCGGGCATCTTAATCCCTACAGTGCCACCAAGGAGGTGTCCTCTCATCTCAGGGCAGCAAGAGCTCATTTAGGTTCGTTATTCCGAATTGTCGACTGAAACTGGTAAAAAGCTGGAAAATAGTCTCGCTACCCACTGGTCGCCGGAACAGATGGTAAAGACATTTTCTGGATGCAGGAGGGTGGCCAAGGTAGAAATCTCTGGGATTTGCCAATTTTCTTTTACAATAGCGCCTAATGATGACTTAGCAGCAAGAGCTCACTCCTGATATGGTCCAGCTTCATGGAAAGAAGCTACAAAGCACTCAGGCTGGGATCTGTTTGAAGAAATGTGTTACTCTGCCAACATTCTAACCTCCACCCTCTGCTTGTACATACCTGTCAGGAACAGAATTCAGAAGGTCAACTCCACCTTGTTCCCAGCCCCCACTCCACATGTTTCCAATTGGACCAGCCAATCTGCAAACAATGGCCAAATGGTATTATTGTCAGACTATTAATCCAGAAACTCAACTAATGCTCCAGGAATCTGGGTTCAAATCCTGCCAAGGCAGATGGCAGGAATTGAATTCAATAATAATCTGAAGTTAAAAATGTACTGATGATCGTGAAACCATTGTCAATAGTTTGGATGTCCTTCAGGGAAGAAAATCTTCAGATTATTAGATTCCCTACAGTATGGAAACAGGCCCTTTGGCCCAACATGTCCACACCAACCCGCTGGAGACTAACCCACCCAGACCCATTCCCCCATCCTATATTTACCTCTAACTAACGCACATAACACCAACGGCAATTTAGCATGGCCAATTCACCTGACCTGCCATCTTTGGATTGTGGGAGGAAACCAGAGCACCCAGAGGAAAACCACACAGACGTGGGAAGAATGTGCTAACTCCACACAGACAGTCGTCCAAGGCTGGGATCAAACTCGGGGTGCTGTGAGGTTCCAGTGCTAACCACTGAGCCACCATGCTGCCCTCTGTCATCTTTATAAATATAAATTTATCATCTTTATATTGTCTGGGCTACATCTGACTCCAGATACACTGCAGTATGGTTGACCCTCAAGTGTTCCAGCAAGCCACTCAGTTGTATCAATGACTGTGAAGTCTCAACGAAGAAATAAAATTGAATGGACAACCACGCACTGGAATAAACAATGGCAGAAACAATGCAATCGATCCTGCAAACGCCTCCTGCCTAACATCTTAAGGCTAGTGCAAAATTGAGAGAGCTGTCTCACACATCAAGCAACAGCCTGACATAGTCATAGTTGAGTATCATATCTTACACATAATGTCCCAGATACTATCATTACCATTCCTACGTGTATCTTGTCCCACTGGCAGGACAGACCCATCAGAGGTGGCAGCACAGTGTATACACTCAGGAGGGAGTTCTCATCATTGACTCCGGATCCCATGAGGTCAAAATGAGCAAGGAAGCTTCCTGCTCATTACCACATGCTGTCTGCTTTCAGCTGATGAATCAGTATTCCTCCATGTTGAACATCACTTGAAGGAATCACTGACAGTGTTACGACCATAAATGTACTCTGGCTAGGGGATTCAACCAATCCAACCCAGTCAATTACTGCCCCATCAGTCTACACTCGATCACCAATAAAGCGATGGAAGGTGTCATCGACAGTGCTATCAAGCATCACCTACTCAGTAATAACCTGCTCAGTGACGCCCAATTTGGGTTCCACCAGATCCACTCAGCTCCTGACTTCATTACAGCATGCGTTCAAACATGGACAAAAGAGCAGAATTCGAGAGGTGAGGTAAGAGTGATCACTTTTAACATTAAGGCTGCATTCAACTGAGTATGGTATCAAGGAACCCTAGCAAAACTGGAATCAATGAGTATCAGGAGCAAACTCTCTGCTGGTTGAGTCATTCCTGATACTTGGGAAGATGGTTGTGGCTGTTGGAGGTCAGTCATCTCAGTTTCAGAACATCTTTGCAGGAGTTCCTGAGGGCAGTGTCTTAGGCCCAACCATCTTCAGGTACTTCATTAATGAGCTTCCCTCCATCATAAGGTCAGAAGTGGGGATGTTCCCTAATGATTGCACAATGTTCAGCACCATTCGCAACTCCTCAGATACTGAAGCAGTCCATGTACCAATGCAGCAAGATCTGGGCAGGCTTGGCTTGACAAGTGACAAGTAACATTCGTGTCACAGGCAATGACCATCTCCAACATGGGACAATCTAACCACTGCCTCTTGACAGTCAATGGTGTTACCATCTCTCAATCCCCCATTATTGACATCCTTGGTGTTACCATTGACCAGAAACTCTACTGGACTCTTCATATGAGTACAATGGCTACAAGAGCAGGCTAGAAATTCTGCAGCAAGTAACTCACCTCTAGATTCTCCAAAGCCTGTCCATCATCTACAAGTTACAAGCCAGGGGTGTGATGGTGCAGCTCCAAACACACTTAACAAGCTTGACACTATCCAGGTCAAAGTAGCCCACTTGACTGGCACCACATTCACAAGTATGCATTCACTCCACCACTGATGCTCAGGAGCAGCAGTGTGTATGATCAACAGGATGCACTGCTGAAGTTCGGTAAAGATCCTGAGAAAGCATTTTCCAAACCCATGACCACCTCTATCTGGAAGGAGAAGGCAGCAGTGAGTTGGAACACTGCCAATTGCAAGTTCTTTTCCAAGCTATTCACCATCCTGACTTGGAAATCACCGTTACTTCACTGTTGCTGGGTCAAAATTCTGGAATTCCTTCCCTAATGGCATTGTGGGTCCACCTACAGCAGGTGGACTGCAACGGTTCAAGAAGGCAGCTCACCCCCACCTTCTCAAGGGCAACTAGGGAAATAAATGCTGGCCCAGCCAGTAACACCCATACCCCACAAGTGAATTAAAAAAAAGTATCAGATTTCAGTGGTCAGGAATAACAACAATATCTGATGGACCAACACAGGGCGTACTGGAACATTTCCAAGTAGATATATCTGGACTAGCACTCAATAGCCAATGACCACACTCATTCTTCATTTGAAGGGAGCACTATGTTAGATTGCATAAATTAAAAAACCTTGCATTCATATATCATCACTCATGGCCACAGGTCCAAAAGCACTTTACAATCGGTGAAAGACCATTCAACGTTGCAATATTTGATAAGTCGGGCGACACAGTCAGGCGAATAGATTAGACACTGTAGTAGCTGAGACATAAGCAGGGAATGATGTTGCTACTCTTCATGTTCAAAGCAATGACCACCTTAACAGCACCAATACGTGCTGTCCTGGACTCTCTCTGGGTCTTGTTCAATGTGATGGGTGCCGCCCACAAACAGTGAAGGAAGCTATCTTCTGGCATGGTTAAGTAGCTGTAGATACTTGGTTCTCAGCAAAGAAATACTTAAGTACTAGAACCAGCCAGTCACTTATCTTCCTATCTGTAGAACTGCTGTTAAATACTAGTCTAGCTTGCATTTATACAGCACCCTTCACAATCTCAGAATGCACCAAAACACTTAACAGGAACAGCCAGGGTATTAACAGTTGTTTTTACAATTTAGTAAACACTCCAGTCAATCTGCAACAGCACAGTCCCAAAAATAGCAAAAGAAAAGACCAGAATCTGTTGTAATGGTGTTGGTTCAGGGATAAATATTGTCCAGAGCACTCTTTTGAGATCCTGCAAAATAGTGCCATGGGATCATTTACATTGACTTGAGCAGCCAGGTTTAACACCTCATTTAAAAACAACACATTCTCAGTATTTCACGGAATGAGCTATTGATGCTGGACTAGGACAGATGGGAGCTATATCCATCTTTCTCAGGGTGACTGTGGTAACTTAAATTAAAAATGCCAACAATTTACCAATGCCAACATCATTCCTCCACTCTCCCAAAAAAATTGCACAAGTGAAAACCCTAGGTCAATGGCACAAAGATAAAAGACAAATGGTGGTGGTGGAGGGTTGCTTTTCAGACTGGAGGCCTATGACCAGTGTGTGCCGTAAGGATCAGTGCTAGGTCCACTGCTTTTTGTCATTTATATGAATCATTTAGATGTGAACATTGGAGGCACAGTTAGTAAGTTTGTAGATGACACCAAAATTGGATGTGTAGTGGACAGCGATGAAGGTTAGCTCAGGTTACAATGGAATCTTGATCAGATGGGCCAATGAGCCAAGGAGTGCCAGATGGAGTTTAATTTAGATAAATGTGAGGTGCTGAATTTCAGGAAGGCAAATCAGGACAGAACTTATATACTCAATGGTAAGGTCCCAGGGAGTGTTGCTGAACAAAGAGACCTTGGAGTGCAGGTTCATAGTTCTTCAGAAGTGGAGTCACAGGTAGATAGGATAGAGAAGAAGGAGTTTGGTACGCTTTCCTTTATTGGTCAGAGCATTGAGTACTGGAGTTGGTAAGTCATGTTGCAGCTGTACAGGACATTGGTTAGGCCACTTTTAGAATATTACATGCAAATCTAATCTCCCTCCTATAGGAAGGACATTGTGAAACTTGAAAACATGCAGAAAACATTTACAAGGATGTTGCCAGGCTTGGAGGATTTGAGCTACAGGGAGAGGCTGAATAGGTTGGGGTTGTTTTCCCTGAGCATTGGATGCTGAGGGGTGACCTTCTAGAGGATTATAAAATCCTGAGGGGTATGGATAGGGTAAATAGACATGGTCTTTTCTCTGGTGTCAGGGAATCCAAAACTAGAAGGCATAAGTTTAGGGTGAGAGGGGAAAGATATAAAAGGGACCTAAGGGGCAATGTTTTCACACAGAGGGTGGTGCATGCATGGAATGAGCTGCCAGAGGAAGTGGTGGAGGCTGGTACAATTGCAACATTTAAAAGGCATCTGGATGGGTATATGAATAGAAAGGGTTTAAAGGGTTTAGAGGGATATAGGCCAAGTGCTAGCAACTGGGACTAGATTTATTTAGGATAACTGGTTGGCATGGATGAAGGATCTGTTTCCGTGCTGTATATCTCTGACTCTATGACTCTAAATCAGAAACCCTCACAGCCATGGTAAAAATTGGCACTTTTTGCATCCTGAGCAAGCAACAAGCTAAAGCTCTGTGTGACCAATTTTCCATCAGCCCCTTAACAGTCAATCGCTGGACTTCCTGGCACATTCAATTCTGCAATTGGATCTGACAGCTGTATTATGTCGTCTATTTTCTAGAAATTATAATTGCATACATTATAAAATTTGTCTCCTTTAACAGGGTAGCACTCCCTCAGTACTGCACTGGAATGCAGTGTTCAGGTCTTTGAAAAGGCTGAAATCTCAGCTGAGTCTTTCTGCAGAGTTTTGTGGTGCAGTGTTCCAACTCTGGTACCTCACAAAGCACTGCTTGTTTGAAATGAATGGCCTTTTGTACCTCAGAAGCACCACGGCCAGGGGTCTGTTCAATAAAACATTAAATAGTTTTCCAAACTATACAAGGCTCAGTCCTGTTAAAATACCATTTTCCAAACATTTATGATCCTCTTAAAATCTGCACAGAACTTGTATAAGTCTGAATAAAAACAATTAAGAATGCACTGAAAAGTATAAATGGAAATTGTTGGCAAGTATTGGAAAAGAATCAAAGAGGAGTGTTTTATTAACTCATTGAATAATTATAATCTGACAGTGAGAAAAGAAAGTCCCTCACATCTTAGCCCTAAATTGGAGCCCCTTTATCCTTGACAGGATAATGGAAGCAGATTCAACAGTAACTTTCAAAGAGAGTTTGGATAAATGCTTGAAGAGTTTTTTTTTTGCCATGCTCTGGTGCAAGAGCAGGTGACTGGGTCTGTTTGGTTAGTTTTCTCAAAGAGCTAGCATACGGACAACAGAGCGAATATACGTTTTCTGTATTCAATGATTTTATTCCATGTTCATGATCATGATCGGAGTTTGCACGGGCTGCCAGGTCAGCTTTAAGTTGCTAAACATAATTTCCCTTTTTTTGTCTCATTGTTATTATAAAGTCCTGTTGAAATCTTCTTGTGTTGTCAAATATTTGTATTGTCTTCTTTTATGTGTTAAAATCATGAGGACCTGTTCTAAGAAGTAGAAACAGGAGGAGGCAGTTTGGCCCCTCCAGCCTGTTCCGCCATTCAATACTATCTTGGCTAATCCGACATTCCACATGTCTACCTTCTTGCCCTTTCTCCATAACTGTTGATTCCCCATGACTATTGATTCCCCTACTGATCAAGAATCTATCTATTCCAGCTTTAAATATACACAAGGACTCTGCCCCCACAGTTCTGTGTGGCAAGGAGTTTCAAAGATTCACAGCCCAGTGAGAAAAGAAAGTCCCTCACATCTCAGCCCTAAATTGGAGCCCCTTTATTCTGAGACTATGCCCTCTGGTCCTAGACTCTCCCATAAGGGAAGTTGCCCTGTCAAGCCGCTTACGAATCCTATTTGTTTCAGTGAGATCACATCTCATTCTCCTAAACTCCAATGAGTAGGTTTTAACCTGTTCAACCTTTGCTCACAAGACAATCTCTCCATACCAAGGATCATCCTAGTGAACTTGTTCTAAACTGCCTCCAATGAAAAATATCCTTCCTTAAATAAAGGGGCCAAAACTGTTCACAGTACTCTGAATGTGGTCTCAGTAGCACCTGGTACAGTTACAGTAGGACTTCCCCACTCTTATACTCCAACTCCCTTGAAATAAAAGCCATCCTTCCATTAGCCTGCCTGATTACCTGCTACACCTATATGCTACCTTTCTGTGTTGCATGTACAAGTTCCCCCAAGTTCTTTTGTGTTGCAGCTTTCTGCAGCTTTTCTCCATTTAAATAATACTGTTCTTTTGCTCTCCTTTCCAAAATAAACTATTTCACATTTTCTAGTGCAAAACTGATAGATAGAAGTCACGTAGATTGATGTTAGTGAAATTAAAAGGGAAACCAGTGGACACTATTCAAGTGAACATCTAGAGGAACAAAGTAAAGTTACCCTAATCCTACTAGACCAAAGGGGTGCTGTCTCAGTAGAGCTGAGGTGGTTTTACCTGTGGGTCACCATGTCTCAGGTGAAAGGAGAGATTAACCCTACATGTTAATTGAAGCTGTTGCTAGATTTGAACTGACACAACTGGCAGCTTTGTGCTTGTTCTGGAAGATTGGAATGGTAATATCGGAGAAGGAAGAGACAACAAAGGCAAAGGACCAAGTGGTCTTGGAAAAAAACAAGCAAAGCCAAAACCTGGCCTCGGAAAATTGGAACACTGGCGGTGGCATGGTATGGGCTGGAAAACTCAGAGAGGGACCCTCTCAGCTGTGTGGTGTGGGCTGGGAAACCTGGAGTGTGACCCTGCTGTAACAGCGAAGAAGGAAAACTTGTACTCTCTTTAAGTTATTTTTAAAATTTCATTCTAAGTCAGTGTGAATGGTGCCTATGTACATTGTATTTTTATATTGAGTACATGTGATAATAAAGGAAATTCTCTTCTATTCTGTATGCTATTCTAAATTGGTAGAATTTTGCAGTAACACAGGACTCATAAAGACAACAGTTGTATGATATAAGATTACAATTGTGGTACATTCTGAATATTAAAGTTTGAATTTATCTGATTTGGAGATGCTGGGTGTTAGACTGGGATGCACAAAGTTAAAAAATCACACAACACCAGATTATAGTCCAACAGGTTTAACTGGAATCACTAGCTTTCGGAGCGCCGCTCCTTCATCAGGTGGTTGTGGACGACACATTGTAAGACACAGAATTTATAGCAAAGGTTTACAGTGTGATGTAACTGAAGTTATATATTGAAAAATACCTTGATTGTTTGTTGAGTCTTTCATCTGTTAGAATGTCACGATAGTTTCACTTCATTCATATGTAAATCACAGAACGTTTGGATGTGGTCTCCTCTACATCAGGGAGACGGCACGCCAACTTGTAGATGTTTCAGAGAACAATTCTGGAACACCTGCACTAATCAACCCCACCGTCCCGTGGCCGAACACTTTAACTCCCCTGCCCACTCACTAAGAACATGCAGGTCCTGGGCGTCCTCCATTGCCAAACCCTAACCACACGACGCCTGGAGGAAGAACACCTCATCTTCTGCCTTGGGACCCTCCAACCACATGGGATCAATGTGGATTTCACCAGATTCCTCATTTCCCCTCTTCCCCCCCGATCCCAATCCCAACCTTGCAACTTGGCACCATCCTCTTGAACAGTCCTACCTGTCCACCTTCCTTCTCACCCCGCTCCACCTTCCTCTCCGACCAATCACTTTCACCCCCACTTTTAACTGTCTATTACATTCCCCGCTACCTTCCCCCCAGTCCCATCCTCCTCCAATTTATCTCTCAGCTCTCTTGGCTCACAAGCCTTAATCCTGATAAAGGGCCTATCTCTGAAAGGTCGATTCTCCTGCTCCTCATATGCTGCCTGACCTACTATGCTTTTCCAGCACCACACTCTTTGCCTCTGATCTCCAGCATCTGCAGTCCTCACTTTCCCCTTATTTCCAGCCACACTGATTCCACATCTCAATTTATTACACCTAAGTCATTGCTCACCACTTCACTGATACCATCCCTTATTAACAAAACTAACCACCTCCTTTTTTTTGCCATTTCTTGTAGAACACCAAGATCCTTAAATGTTGAGTTCCCTGTGACCAAAGTTCCATAATAGCCATCAAGTCATATTTATTTCTATTTCTGCTGTCAAACTTGTTATAATTGCTGTGTGCATTCTGATACGTTTTGACTTATCATTATCATTTATTCTTGTTCTAATTTCTGATGAACTCTTCTGCATTTTTGCTATTTTTACCTGTTATGCTTTAATTATTGTTCACCAATTTGCTACTTTTGAGCACTGCTCTTTTGTCTCTTTTAAAACTTTCCTTCAATTGACCCACCCCACCTTTAAACATGGAGGGCCACCCAGGATATCATGTTATGGAACTGATTATACAATCCCTACAACTTTTTTTTTAAATGGATGCTAACAAAGTTGCAAAGATGGTTGCCAAGAGACCTGTGACTTTTGCAATTTTTGTACAGACTTAGAAGTATCTCAAGCCTTGAGAAAATTCCGAATTGATTATCCCTGGGAGGACCTTAAATGGGCATATCCAGATAGAAACATCTGTGCAAGTAACACTTGTTTTTTTTTTGTCACTTGCTCAAAACTCAATATCAATGAACTTCAAGGCTCCATGTTTCTCCAGGTTGGAAACTTGACAAGGAAAGTTGCAAATATCGATTTTCATAAGTGAGTGTGAATAGACACATCACCTCCCACCACCCGCAACCCCCATCCCCATCCCAACCCACAACACAGAAATTCATCATTGTTACAGCAGTGGTTTGCAGCTTTACACCATTTTGAGTGGGAAAAGGCAATTGAGAATGCAACTGAAACTCGTTTCAGATCATCCCAAAAGCCTGAGACAAGAACCAACCAGTCTACGTGAGGATGGTCTGGAAAGAAAATCAATTGCACAAGAAAGCAATAAAACCTGTGCTTTTTTGAACCTGGAGACTGCTGCATTTTAAAAGGCTGGTTTCTATTTCAAATTCACCTGCAAAGAAGTGTGTCCTCCTAGTCAGAAGAACAATGAATAATTAACTTTGGGACTTGCTGAGCAATCATCTGCTCAAGAAAATCTTGATAGAAAAAATCCCAACTATTTGGAACCACTCAAACGTCCCTCTGAGAGTGAAAACACTGTCTTCAGTTAATGTCTGTTCTCCTGTGACAAGTCAAACAGATGAAATATGAACTCTAAAGGGTCACTGGACCCGAAAGCGTATCTCTATTTCTCTCCACAGATGCTGCCAGACTGGCTGAGCTTTTCCAGCAATTTTTTTTTAGATTATATTCCCTACAGTATGGAAACAGGCTCTTCAGCCCAACAAGTCCACACCAACCCTCTGAAGAGTAACCCATCCAGACCCATTCCCTACCCTATATTTACCCCTGACTAATGCACCTAACACTATGGGTAATTTAGCATGGCCAATGCACCTAACCTGCACATCTTTAGATTGTGGGAGGAAACCCACACAAACACAGTGAGAATGTGTAAACTCCATACAGACAGTCACCCGAGGCAGGAATCAAATCCAGGTCCTTGACGCTGTGAACTGTGAACTCTCATGCTGAATGTACAACTTGTAAAAGTGCTGTATCCTCTTCAACTATAACTATAGGCGAGGAGACTAGGACCCGTGGACACAGCCTTAGAATTAGAGGGGGTCAATTCAGAACAGAAATGCGGAGACATTTCTTCAGCCAGAGAGTGGTAGGCCTGTGGAATTCATTGCAGCGGAGGCTGGGACGCTAAATGTCTTCAAGACAGAGATTGATAAATTCTTGATGTCACAAGGAATTAAGGGCTACGGGGAGAATGCTGGTAAGTGGAGTTGAAATGCCCATCAGCCATGATTGAATGGCAGAGTGGACTTGATGGCCCAATTGGCCTTACTTCCACTCCTATGTCCTATGGTCTTATGGTCTAACTGCACATGTGGATATAAGGCAATGTTTAAAATTTATGGGGTCAATGCATTTCCAAATAACCCTCTGTATTTAGCCCCATAACACTTTGCTGCTGTTGTTTACATTACTCACACATACAGCCTCCCATTAACAAAAACAGATTACAAACAGTAAGGGAAAATGTCCCAGGTTTCATTGCTCTGTCTATAACAATAGCCAATCGAGTATATCTGAGCAATAGCTGCTTCTCCTGCTACAAGACCATCACTTTGGGAGAACCCAACAGTTACTGATCAGCCTCTTTCTCAATGTACAAGCTGACTTCAGCGATAACATCTGGAAACACAAGACAACTGAGACCTGTACCCTGGTGACCCATAAACTGTCCGTTTGACAACATTGCACCATGCAATGACATTCACTGAGCATCACCAAGTGAAAGCCATGCGCACACAATGCTCTTTTTCCACTGCCTCCAGCCTTTTACCCTGGACACTGAGCAGAGATGCAGTGTATGTATCACTCCAGGGATCATTAAGAAACCAGGCCAAACTGGGATTCCGTGCATTCAGCTCCGATTACACCAAGCAGTCAGTGCTTTAATAACTGAGCAGAAAGTCATTAGCAGTATTTTGATTGTTAGCTCTGTGCCATTAGTACGTTCGGAGCAAACGTGGGTAGGGGTTGGGGGAGGTGGAGAGGAGACAAAGGGACATGATCATTTGTATTTATGTAGCACCTTACATGACCCTAAAATGTCAAAAAAATTCCTAGAGTTAATGAAATACCTTCCTGTGTAGACAATGTTGTAATATAGGAAATGTGGGAGCCAAATTGCATATAGCAAAGCTCCTGCTATAAACTGGGTGAACAATGTAATAATTGCATAAATACCACAGTCTGAGAGGTGAGGACTGGACACCATTCTAAAGTCCAGAACTAGAGGGCATAGGTTTAGGGTGAGAGGGGAAAGATAATAAAAGGGACCTATGGGGCAACCTTTTCACACAGGATAGTATGTGTATGGAATGAGCTGCCAGAGGAAGTGGTGAAGGCTGGTACAATTGCAACATTTAAGAGGCATTTGGATGGGTATATGAATAGGAAGGGTTTGGAGGGATATGGGCCGGGTGCTGGCAGGTGGGACTAGATTGGGTTGGGATATCTGGTTGGCATGGACGGGTTGGACCGAAGGGTCTGTTTTCATGCTGTACATCTCTATGACTCTAGTGAAGAGCATATTGTCAACATGTATGGAGACATGGCTGAGCAGGACCTTTCTAGAATCTTCTTCACCTAGGCTCCAGTTGTATTTGATCTGACATGTGAATGAATGTAGTGTGGCTATTGGGATCAATGACAATGAAATTGCTTTCGTGTTAACAGCTGAGGAAACCACAGGAGGGAGCAGCTGAGGCCAGGGTTGAAAGGATTTACCTGAAAGTGCTCAGACAGTGCCTCTTACACACCCAACTCCAGCAGAGACCCTCAAACACAAGTTCCTGGCTCAGAGTTAAGTGCAGACCACTCAGTCCCAGTCAAGAGAGAGAAAGCACTTGGGGCAGTCATTCGTTCCATTGTTCCAAATCTCTCTCTCTCACACACACACACAGACAGATGTAGGTTTGCTAGCTGAGCTGAAAAGTTCATTTTCATGCTTGCCTGTATGGGGTCTTTCAAGTTCATTAGCTGCTGTTTTAATGTGTTGGTGGGTTTGTGGGCTACCATGATGCCAAGTGGTCTGAGTAGTCTGGCAGTCATTTCTAAGATGTCTTTGATGCAGGGGAGAGTGGCTAGGGTTTCTGGACACGTTTGGTCTGCCTGTTTGGGTTTGTTGCTGAGAAATCGGCAGACTATGTTCATTGGGTACCCATTCTTTTTTAATACTGTATAGGTGATTTTCCTCTGCTCTGCGCAGTTCCTCTGTGTTGCAGTGTGTGGTAGCTCGTTAGAAATAATGTTCTAGCGGGCAAACCTACATCCAGAACTTCAACCTGAACTACAAAGCTTCTCAAAACTCGCTGACACGGACAGATCTCCAAGCGTCTGCCGCTTCCCTTCTGTTAGGTGAACCCTTTTGCTATAAATTCTGTGTCTTACGATCTTATGCTCTACAACCGCTTATGATCCGAAAACTAGTGCTTCCAGATAAACCTGTTGGACTATAACCTGGTGCTGTGTATTTTTTTTAATATAAATATTTTTATTGAGAAAAAGTTTTTTGAGTTTTTTTTACAAAATTAGGATAAAATAGTGTATTCCACTTTACAATATAATAACAGCACCAATATAGAATTAAGAAAACTAACTACTAATCTATTCTATAGACTACTAAAACACAAAGTAAGATTTCTTACATTACTAACAATAACCAGAAAAAAAAGGTTGTGTGATGTTTAAACTGAGGAGAACCCTGCAGACAGGGAGCAGGGACAGACTAAAGCCAGGGGAGGGTGTGGGAGGTACACAGAGTCGAGGGGTTGACAGTAACGCCCCTCCTTTTGGAAATGAAGCTGATATAAACCCGAGCCCCCGGGAAAAGCGAGCCGCCGGTGCGCTCTGCAAGCCAGACTAAACAGCTCGCAATGCTGGCTCCCTTTCTGCTGACCCTCGCCTCCTCCCTCCTCCTGCAGGTCCGGGGGCAACCCTCGCCCAGCTTCTCCCGCAGCCTGAGGAGGGACGGCCGCTGCATTTACTCGTTCAGCGTGGCCGGGCCGCCCGAGGACGCCTGCTCGGAGCCCGGGGAGGCGCTGGAGGCGGTGAGGGAGCTGCGGAGTGACCGGGAGAGCCAGCGGCGGGAGCTGACCGAGCTCGGCGACCGCCTGCGCCTCCTGGAGGGCTGGGTGGCCCGCTCCCTGGGCCAGCACCAGGAGCAGGAGCAAGACCGGGGGAACAGCCTGCACCTCCTGCGGAGGCTGCAGGAGCTGGAGCAGGAGAACAAGCAGCTCCGAGCCGCTCAGTGCCCGCACGCTGCCCGGGGCTCACAGCAAGGTCGGGGTGAGCACGCAGGGCCATGGTTTACACTGGGCTCAGGGATGTGCAAAAAGGGGGACTCCATCTCCTTCCTCCCTGCCCACCCACAGGCTGGCTCCTCAAAACAAAACCTACAGCCTCGGCACTGAGCCCCTACCAGGGCAGCCCTTAAACTGGGCACTGGAGGAGAGAGAGAGAGAGAGCATTCTCAGTACCTCTTCAACCCTGGGTACTGTGACTCCAGGATTAATATCACCCCTCCTTGATCCGGGATCAGAATCCAGGATCACCCTCTCCCCCCTCTCTGACCCAGGATCACCCTCTCCCCTCTCTCTGACCCGGGATCACCCTCTCCCCTCTCTCTGACCCGGGATCAGAATCCAGGATCACCCTCTCCCCCCTCTCTGACCCAGGATCACCCTCTCCCCTCTCTCTGACCCGGGATCAGACTTCAGGATCACCCTCTCCTCTCCCTGACCCAGGATCACTCTCTCCCCTCTGATTCGGGATCACCCTCTCCCCTCTCTCTGACCCGGGATCACCCTCTCCCCTCTCCCTGACCCGGGATCAGACCATTTCTTGTCCTGAATCCCCAGTAATCGCTCACACACCAGTAACTTCGCTCGGAACATCACCCGCTCCTTGATCTAACTGTTGCCACCTTCCATGGGTGTGATGGACAAAGTACTGCCCGAGGCTGGGGTGGGGTGGGGGTCTCGGGGTGGTTGGAGAGCTCTGCATTTCGAGGAGGATTTGTTTTTTAAAAACCTGCACGGATGAGTATTTGAAAGCTAAAAGCAGGCGTGTATTTCCTCCGATGTCCGTTTGATTTGTGCCCTTTTAGTTTGTAAGAATCACGTGGAGGTGCTGGGTGTTGGGACTGGGGTGGACAAAGGTAAAAATCGCGCAACACCAGGCTCTAGTCCAACAGGTTTATTTGGAAACACTAGCTTTCGGAGCGCTGCTTCTTCATCAGTCAAGAGCGCTCCAAAAACCAGTGCTTCCAAATAAACCTGTTGGACTATAGCCTGGTGCTGCGCGATTTTGAGTTTTAAGAATGACAGACAGGGTCTGGGAGCAGGGAGTCCGCCAGACCCTGGTTAAAACGCGGTGTGTGTTGTGTTACAGGCAGAGAGAATCTGTCCAGCTTACCCTCTCGCCAGGGAACGCAGCCTGATGTACGTGGTAAGTCCCCCATTCCAAGGACTTCCTTTGGGAAGGAACCTTTTACGTGCAGTTATTTTGAAAGGGAAGATATCATCTAAAGCTTGCAACGTGACATTTAAGTTGCCACAGCTTTCTTTTTGGCGACTTGCGTAGTCCGGAATAATAGTGTGTCTCTCGCCCCTCCCCAGCGTCCAACTGGAGCTTCGAAAATCGTGGGTTCCAAGAGCTGAAGTCGGAGATCACGGAGGTGCCAGCCTCCAGGTTGAGACAGGGGAGCGATCCCAGCGGCCGGGACCCAGCGCCGCACAGTCCAGGTACCTTCAGATAAAGTCCGAGCCACAGCCAGGCGCCCCCCTACAGCTGCTGGGAGAGAGGGATGGAGAGAGATAAAGAGTTAACAACTCGACTCTAAATGCGACTTCGTCAAGCGAGAGTCTCTCTCCAGCATTTCGCTGTGTCTTGTCTTTAATCAGATTCCCACCAGCTGCGGAATGTTTCTTTCGCCCGGCCAGAGGTGAGGGAGTTCTGGGGATCTCACATCAAACAGCAGAAGCAGAGATAAAAATGAGATGAGAAAACTGTTGATGCTGGAATCCAACGTAGCCAGACAGGGGACTGGAAGAACACAGCGAGCCAGGCAACATCAGGAGGTGGAGAAAGGACGATTATACCCGAAACATTGACTTTCCACCCCCTGATGCTGCCTGACTTGCTCTGTTCTTTCACACCAGTTGACAATAATGAGGCTAAAAATGCGCAATTTAGTCAAGTGTCCGGCAGGTGGCGAAAGAGTACTATTTACTGATAGCAGCTACAGCAATTTTAGATGTTTGTATTTTTAACGCGACAAAAAAAGTTCCAGAATGTGTTAACAAAACACGGACACTACCCCTCCTTTGGAGATTGCACCAGGTATATGTCAGCTTGGTGTTTAGGATGAGGTAGAGATGTGGAGAAGCAAATTACTGCAGATGCTGGAATCTGTGCTGAAGACAGCAAATTGCCGGAGAATCACAATGGGGCAGGCAGATTGGGGAGAGGTTTTACAGAGCTTTTATATTGAGAACAACAGCCTGTTCAATTCGGCCTGTCGGTGTATAGGTTTAACTGAACGGAAAAAAGGTGTCAATACTTTCAATATCAGCGCATTGCAAACGGACTCGTCTTGCAGCTTAGTGGGAAATGGCATGCAAAGTGAGACTGATTTTAATTGAGGTACCAAAATACGACCTGAAGGTGGGAAAGACACACTGACAAGCAACACGGACTGTGGGCGAGCTACATTCTGAGTTGATTTAGCTCCCCAGAACTCTTGTCTTATGTCAATTTGCTTAACTTATTCGAGCGACCGGCAGGTGGCGAAAGGTTACCATCGACTTTTTTTTAAACATTTACACAGCGTAATAAAAAGCAGAGATCTGGTCAACCTTTGCAATGTCTTGTGCACCATAAGGTGAAGTCACATGGTATGGGGGTGAGCTAGCAAGCCGGATACAGAACTGGCTTAGTCACAAGAGACAGGGTAGCAGTGGAAGGATGCTTTGTGGAATGGAGGGCTGTGACTAGTGGTATCCCACAGGAAATAGTATTTGGGACCTCTGCTGTTCCTGATCTACATAAATGATTTACAAGAAACCGTAGCTGATCTAATTAGTAAGTTTGCAAAGATTGAGTAAGAGTGGCAGATATTGAGGAGGGTTCAGAGGCTACAGCAGGATATATATCAGTTAGGCATGGTCAGAAAAATGGCAGATGGGGTTTAATCCAGACAAATGTGAGGTGGTACATTTTGGATGATCAAGTACAGTTGGAAACCAAACAGTGAATAGCAATACTCCTAAGGTTTCTGCTATGTAGAAGGTTTGGGTGTGCAGGTCCACAGCTCACTGAAGGTAGTAAAAAGGCTCAAGGCTTGCCATCATTGGAAGGGGTATGGAGTACAGTCAGTTCTGCTATAACGCCATAGTTCAGTTCATGTGCAATCCAGCGTTAAGAAAACTGGATAGTAGCAGCAACATCATTTAAACTAATGGGGCCAGAACTGCATTATAATCAACATACACTTCAAAATTTCATGCTTTAGAAGGTGTCTCCAAATTGTCAATCCAGTTAGTGAATTTGTGTTAACAGCACACATTATAGCAGAACAACTTATATAATGATAGGCATTATGCTGCAGCTTTACAGAACGGTGGCACGGTGGTTAGCACTGCTGCCTCACAGCGCCAGAGACCTGGGTTCAATTCCTGACTCAGGTGATTGACTGTATGAAGTTTGCGCATTGTTCCAGTGTCTGCGTGGGTTTCCTCTGGGTGCTCCGGTTTCCTCCCACAGTCCAAAAGATGTGCAGGTCAGGTGAATTGGCCATGCTAAATTGCCTGTAGTGTTGGGTAAATGTAGGGGAATGGGTGGGTCGGTGTTGACTTGTTGGGCCGAAGGGCCTGTTTCCACACTAAGTAATCTAATCGAACTTTAGTTAGGCCCACACTTAGAATCTTGTGTAGAGTTATGGTCATCACACTACCTCGAGGGTGTAGATACTTTGGAGAGAGTACAGAAAAGGTTTACCAGGATGTGGCCTGGTATGGGGGATTTTAGCTATGAAAAAAGATTGGCTAGACTGGATTTGTTTTCACTGGAACTCAGGAGGTTGAGAGGGGTGACCAAGAAGTTTAAGAGATTGTGAACAGCATGAATAGAGTGGAAAGTATGAGGCCTTTCCCCAGGATGGAGGGGTCAATTACTAGGGGACACAGGTACAAGGTGTGAGGTGGGGAGCGGGCTTGGAGTTTAAGAGGTGTGAGAGGCAATATTTTCCACAAAGAGTAGTGAGTGCCTGGAACATGCTGCCAGAGGTGATGGTGGAAGCAGACAAATTAGCAGCATTCAAGCAGCACCTGGACAAATGCATGAATAAGACAAGAATAGAGGAATACAGATCCTGTAAGTGAAGACAATTTTAATATGAAAGGGCAAACCGTGGAAGCACAGACTTGGAGGGCTGAAGGGCCTGTTCCTGTGCTGTATTGTTCTTTGTTTTGTATAGCAGACTCCTATCACTCACCTATAAATTATCACCTGTAAAAAGTTATTAGTTATTAGAAGGCCAAACAAAAACATAAAAATCCAGGTCAAATCAGGGGCAATTTTAAATTTCTGATTTCTTTAGGTGACTGAAACTTTCCAGCTCATTGAGACCCTGATTTGTACTGATTCATATCATACCAGTGCTACACTTTGTACAATACAAAGTGTTCCAACTTGTGATTCATTATTCCTAAGTGACTAATGATAAATTCCAGGAATTTCATTTTTGTTTGTGGTAACCTCTGCAGAAAGCCCTGGTTAAACGTTGGGACAACTTTGCCATGCCAAATTACAAACTTAGGGCAAGGAATTGGCCATTCCACTGTGGTTTGTCAGATATATACCTCAACTCTATTCACACACCTTTGATCCATATCCCTTGATACATCAACTCAAAAATCTGGTGATCTAACTTGGAAGCTTCAACTGAACCAAGACCCATAACTTTGAGAATTACATACTTCCATCATTTAGCTCAATGGTTCAACTGTAAATTAGATCCCCTTGTTTTCGATTACCCCACAATAGGGAAGGGCTTCTCCGCACACACTCACCTTACAATTAGATGAAATGCACTCCTCAAATCAGGAGGACAATGCTCATGCTGAATTAGGTGATTTAGGAAAGTCATCTCTAATGTACAGTGAAAAATGCAGAGCCTGAATGGACTTGTTTCTTCATCTTGCCCTAGCAGGTTGTGGAATGCTAGAATGGGTAGGAGATCCAGTTACATTCCAAAAGGCTGACACCATCTTGGGCAAGTATGGAGTTTGGATGAAAGATCCTGAGCCTGTCCCACTTCACACCAGGGACACTATCTGGAGAATGAACGCAGTTGGCACAGAAGTTCGGTTGCTATACGAATACCGTGACCTGGATCAATTCATGAAGGGCCACCCCAGCAAAGTTTACATGTTACCAGAACCAGTGGAAAGCACAGGAAGTGTGATTTACAGGGGCTGCCTGTACTACCAGCAACGCAAATCAAGGACCTTACTGAGATATGAAATGAAAACTGAGACCGTTTTAGTTCAAAGGGACTTACCAAATGCAGGTTTTCAAGGAATGTACCCATACTCCTGGGGTGGCTACACAGACATCGATTTTGCTGTAGATGAGATGGGGCTTTGGGTAACCTATAGTACCAACCAGGCTCAAGGAGCCATTGTAATTTCCAAATTGAATCCAAAAACCCTGCAAACCGAACAAACGTGGACAACAACTATACGCAGAAGATCAGTTGCTAATTCTTTCATGATCTGTGGAATTCTCTACACTCTAAACAGTTATTCCAATCGCCAGGCCATAATCAATTTTGCCTACAACACTAACACAAACAGCAGCAAGGTGATGAATATCCCATTTGAGAACCGCTATCGATACAACTGCATGACTGATTACAACCCAGCAGAAAAGAAAATCCTAGCATGGGACAATTTCAATATGGTCATGTATGACATTAGGCTTTCCAAATTATGAAGACCCTCAAGAATATCTTTGCAGAGGGAACTAATAACTTTTTAACAAGTGTATGTATAGATAATGGCTAGTTACAACACAAGCAATTTGAGCATTAACCTCGAGCACAGAAGACAAACTTGTGAACCATATATTAAACGATAAAAGTTTGAACAGCTGTGATCAGATTATGCTAGATTTGATTAATTCTTGGAAATCTATAAAGTGATTGTTCGATTATGCATAAATAAAACACTCATTCTTGACTAGAGTCTCACTGCAAACCAACCTGAGCATATAACAACTGAGAGCAGGATATTTGTTTAAAATGCAGCTCAATTGCATGACTGTTAAAACTTGAGTAGGGAAAGATCTGAAAGAATCAATATTTGCTGAGAAAACTCAGTCCAATCAAGTTGCTTAATTTCTTTGTGAGCGCATGTATGAAATTGAAGACTTGAATTCCCAAAATAAAAAAAATTATTTTTTTTTAAGTTAACATCTTTTATAATCTTGTTTTAGCCATCTCCAGAGCAAAAAAAATTAAACTTAATAAACCGTATTCCCAAAGCATTATAATAAACAATATTTTTCAAAAAATTAAAGTGTAGCATTTTGATAAGATACAAGGAAAACCAAGGTGGATTGAGACAGAAAATTAAGATGCATTTACATTACGGTGTTTCAAGCTGGACTGGGTATTCTTGGATTGAGCTAGGAATTAATTTAATTGCCAGAGGAAAGATACGTATAAAATTTAAAAAAGGCCGTATTTGTGTACCAAATGCATCATCATTTTCCAAGTACCAGCACTGGATTTTCTATTTACCTTTATAAAATTTAACAAATAAAGTTGGTATAAACTTTTACACATGTTCCTTTCCTTTTACATGTGACATTAATCAGCATTGTTTATGAATGCCACAAACTTTGAGCATTATGGATCAAAATGAATTGAGTTTCAATATGAACTGTCAGAATTAGAAAACCTATCTACATTAATCTCAAATGAATCTTGATTAGACTGCACTTAAGAATCTGAGCACCATATTATAGAAACGCTGAGGCAGAGAGATGATTACAAGGAAATCAAAAATGCATGGGCATACATAAATGGAAAAGAATGGACAGGTTCGGTTTCTCCTGAAAATGCTGGTGAGTAATAAAGGTTTTCAAATAAAAGGTTTTAATGGAGTGGATAGAGCGAGAGAATCTCTCTTGTAGAAAAGGACATAGTTAGAAGCCATCAATATTTATATATGGCCAAGTAGTACAAAAGGCAGTTCAGAGGTAACAGTGGGTGGGTGCGTGGAACTGATTGCTCTAGAGGGTCGAGGTGACTAGTTGATGTATTTTAAGGGGAAGCCAGATGAGTATCTGAGCCTCCAGTGAAGCATAAACACCAACATGGGCAGTAGGGCCAAATGACCTGTTATCATTGCTATGTATCCTTCGCTGGACAGCTGACTGGCAATGCAAAACACCACCAACAGCAGAGGTTTAATTCCCTTACTGGCTTAGGTTGTCAGGAAAGTCATGCCTATGCACCCTTGCCCCTCAATAAAGGAGTGGGGACTCGAGTCAAATTCAGCACCAGCTGTCTTTAATGAGAAAGTGAATGGTGACTTTACATTCCCCAAGTAATCTCACAATACAAGCAATGTGTCACTTTCACCCTCAGATTCCACATATCCATACTTCATTTGCTTCTAGGGAAAAGAAAATGCACTGAAAAAGGGTGTATGGAAAAGTGAACAAGGGAGAAATGAAGATGCAAGTCAGTGTTTTGCCATTCAAAGGAATGTTTTGATCATGTGAAATAAATTACACACAGCACATGGCAGCATTCTGAAAACACCACTAACTGAAAGCAGAGGAAAGGAAATACATTGCTATTAAAACATGATACACAAACAAAAAAATTTGAGCATTTTTTTTTATTAGTTATGTAACCAAACCAAATTAATCGTAAATAAGATCGTACATATTTAATAGTGCGTTAACCCTGTACAAATGAAAAAATTAAAGAATAATATTCCTATACCAATATGGCTGTTAACTTCTGTACAATGCCAAACGAATACACAGTACAGGTGGAATACAAATCTCAAAAAATCAGACATCACAGCTGAGTTTTCAAAGTAAGCAAATAAAACTGACTTGTCAAAACACATTACTGATGGTAAGCAGGTTTTGCAGCAGTGTAGCTTTCCCAGTGTCACCCCAGCCCTGTGACAAAAATATACATATCAATAAATCAATCTTTTAGCTCACGCTTTGTGCCAAGGTTTCAGAATACCAATAACAGCAATCGTCAATTGTTTTGTACCTTCATCAGAATCTTATTTGTATCAAACCTGGGCAAGATTTCTGTAATAAAAACAGCTGTGTTACTAGCACAGTCACTAAGTAATGATTGATCATAAGCAGATAGACAAGATATCTTACATTCACACAGTATAATACAGTACATCCTACAACTATAATACTAGCATAATCAAAAAAGGCAATATTAGACTTGTGATTAAAATGGTTTATGCATAAACACAATTGCAAATTAATAGGTTGAAAAAGGGAGCTTAACTCATTCACTGTAATCTTTACTGTAATTAAGCTCGTGAAAAAATTTAAATAACATTTTAATGAGAGGATTATTAAATTGCCTTAAAAAGTGTAAAACTGGTCAGCTTCCAGCTTGGCCATTTTTACATAATTTCAGTGATTATCTCAAGGAAAAGAAATGCCACACAAGTCAGACATTGCCTTTTCAAATTTTCAAGGTTCAAAAGTCAACATTAAATGTTCATCATAGGATTAGTTTACACATCTGGGCATTTCTGTTGCTCAAAATTATGATCCGTCTGATTCTGCATATTGCAAGATAGTTCAGCTTTCCCTTCACTACTTCACATCTCACTTCTTTGTTATAAAAGAAATTTCATGTTTTGAGCTATACCTTTCTGCTCTCATCTCACAGAGAAGAGCTCCCGTTGCACCTGAAGGATGCTTCGAACACCTACTCTGTTCTACCAGCTATTTAGGATTTTGTTTCTTCTGTTTTAACTGCCTGAGGTTTGATTGGTCCAGTTCGAACAGGTTTTGACAAGGCAGCCTGACTTGAATTGGGTTTTTCTTCCACCTTCTCGTCTCTTGTGCTTGAAATGCCTGACCCGCCGCTCTCAGTTGGTTTACCCCCAGTGCCGTCACTTTTGTGACCTTTGCTCACTGGCTGTTTGATTTGCTGCTGCTGCTGCTGCTGGTCAGAGAAGAACTTGTGTGTGGACTGAAGTACCTCAGCACGTTGCTTAGCCTTAGACATAGAAGGGGAAAACAAATGAGAGTTTTGATGCTTCTTTTGGACAGAAACTTGCAAGCACACGCTAACAAACAAGTCCAGACATGTGACAAAGAGCTGAAAAAAACACACAAAAATTGCCTCACTTTCGAGGTGCACTGTAAACCAAGGGTGTGGATAATGAATGGCCAGACAGGTACAATGGAGCAGGGTTTTGCTGCTACTCCTCCAGTGTACAGAAATAGTTGCATCAACTTCAGAATGATTAAACTTTTGTACTTGGGTAAAACTGGTCAGCATCCATTCACCAGCTAGGCCACTTTTACCTCAATTCAGCAATATTTCAAGGAAAAAGAAAAGCCACACAAATCGGACACTGGTGTGCTGGAATTCAAACTCCCTGCCCACCCCCACCACAAAACTCCGACGATAAGACTACCAGTAAAACAGTGCATTTCCAATGTGCCTACACTATAAAGCTACTAAGATACATGTGCTTATAAACTTATGTGCTTATGTTCTAATAACTGGTGGATTGATGGGTGTCAGATCTGTACTTAAAAGTGAACTCTGCAGCAAGGTGAATTTGTAATTAATTTATATTATATCCTGTTTACATTTTGAAGGTTGCACCACAATTATTGTTACATTAGAAAATTAACATAATGAAGACTTTCCAGATAAACAGTTCTCTTTCAACATCCCCAGTATGAAAGGCAATTCACATTCCCTGAACAGCTGGGAAGTCAGACCTTTAAGAATCTCTCGGTGGGTTACAAAACACCTGCTAGCATTGATGGTGAAATTTCTAAAATTAAAAAATACTGCTACTTTTAGTAAATGTTTCAGTTCAATTGGTTAACAAGAATTAACAGTAAAAAATATTGGAATATATTTCTATGCAGAATCTCAACTGTGCACAATTCAAGTTTTGGTTAAGACCACAGTTTCATTTGGTGTCAAGGTTTCTATTATAATTTATTTACTTTTTTTTCTACACAACTGCCAGTAAAGCTAACCTTCAAATCCTGTTCAGCCATCATTGCAGCTTGGACCTGGTTTCCACGGATCCCCTGTGCAGGTCCTGAAGGAACCCTTGGTGTATGCTGAGGACGAGTATGGCAGATAATACCTGTGGTCATTTGAGGTTGCATCTGATTTGCCAGGGGCATTGGAGGCCTCTGAACAGGAGCTGAAAAAGTATTTCCATGAGGTCTTACCAATGGAGGGACCAGGTTAGGTTGGGAAAGCATCTGGTGAAAACAATTAGAATGGAATTTAACTCCCCGCTTATATTTGCACTGTGTGGTGACTGCATTATAATCAGTAGTACCATTTTAACACTAAACTACATAAAATACAAAAGGTCATGGCAAAACAGGATTCTAATATCAGAATGGCTAGGATAGCACTGGGGATGCAGCAATTCTCAATGTTTCCTAGCTAATAAAAAGACAGGTGCACAGGCAGATCAATCTGAATCCTGTTCCTGATAATCACTCGGTGAGTCTTACTCTTAAGTTTTCTGTATATGGATATTTAATGATCATAGAACTGGGTTCAGAATTGGGATGGTTCCCCAAGTCATGCTTCGCCCGGCAACATTTACTGTTTGCACTCGCCATGTGAAGAATGTCCACGTGACTAAGATATCAGAGTTGCCTGCATAAGCACATACTTCAAGTCCAATAAGCTTATTCAAGAAAGGCGACACAAATACATGTTTCCAACTGGATAATCTAGAAACAAAACAGATGACTTGATTGCCTGAATATTAATTTAATTTACAAACCAGTTCCTTTCATGACAGGTATTAAAGGGATTTGATACCATTTTTGTTAATCTTAATGTGTCACAGTAAATAATTGATAATAAATACATATTCCTGGCAACAAAGATATAGCAGGTATATCAGTTGAATGATTACTGTAGTTTCTGTTAAAACTAATCAGTTTAAGCATTCTACTGGGGTGGCTGTAATGTTTCAAGACTGGAAGGAAGAGCGTTGGCTCTCAGCATGTTTCAAACAAGTTTATCCATTTGGCTATGCTCCTCTTTTGAGGGCTGCCTTCTGAAAAACTGATCATTCTTGTTTCAGATTTGTTTATGCAATTGTGCTTCCAGTGCTAGAATGACAATATCCAAAATTTCTATTCTTTGAAGTCAGTCATCAAAGCACAATTTGCTTGAAGAAAGAAAATTGCAGGTTTTAGTTTTTATGGGATAAAGCATTTTGGACATGGGGAGGAAATTCAAAAATTAAATGAAAGTCAGTCATGTTGGGGGTGGGAGGGTGGGGATGTGGAAGGGAGAGAGTAAGGAAGCAGAATGTTTCACCAATGGATGCGAGCTAAAACTGTTAAAACAACTATAGGCAAGCTGTCATCCTGTTGGCATACTGGGTGTTTTTAAAACTTTAAAAAAAAACTTCCCAATTTACAAATCTGACATTAGGATTCGCCTTTGTTGTAGGGGATAAAGGTTAAAAATGAGAAAAATACATTCTTCACAAAACATTTTGAGTCAGTCATAATGACATCCGAATCTTTGCATGTGCTTCACAGATGCTGAAGTGTTGCTATCATATGAAAACACATAACCCAAAAAGAAAAATATTACAAAGATATTAGTCAAAGGAGCTGTGGCTTGCGCTTGAAACACATACCTGTGGTGGGAATTGTGCTGGGAATGGCTGTGCAATCCGAACTCCTGCAGCAGAGGAAAACTGTTTCTGATAGACCATATTGTTTATCTTGCTGGATTGACTGTTTGGACTTGTGGAACTGGCTCTAAAAAAAAATGGCGGGGTGGTGGAATTATAAAATGCAGTGCACATTAACAAAAATACATTTGCATTTGTCTGTAGTGCTATGACAAAATGAGATATTATGTATGTCATATATGATAAAGAATATAGGTTTCCTTACACAGCATTGCTTCTTGCAAAAGTGAAGTAATAGATAAAATGCAACTTTCCAACCAGACCTTTAACAAGTTAAAATGAACTATCATAAACAGGTCTGCCACAGTGCATATTGCCAGCAATACAATTTGTCCTTGAGTGCACCTCAAATGCAAGAAAATGTCTCAAAGCACTTCACAGCAGTGGGATATGCCAAAAGGAATGTGCTCAGGTTAATTCAATAACAGCTTGGTTAAAAGATAGGAACATCAAAAAATGGAGGTGTACAGAGAGGCTGGGGCAGAGCAGCTCAGGCTGGGAACTCCAGATGTCAGCGATCAGCTGACTGAAGGCACAGGCCAACAAATGAGAAATGCAATATTTTTAAAGGACTGCAAGGATGAGGCTACAGAGGTAAGGAGGGGGGGCAAAGCCACAGTAGGTCTGAATAAGGATGATAATTATAAAAATAGAGTTGCTTGTGGGACCGGGAGTAATGCTAGATTGAACGTGGTGCAGGTTAGAGGACAGACTGAGTTCAAGTTTGTAGAGGCTAAAGGTCATCAAGGAGTACACTGGAATTTGGAGGAAATATAGCAGAGATGAGGGTTTCAGTAGCTGTTAGGCCAAAGCAGGAGCATTACGAGGTGGATGAAGGCAGTCATGGAAACAAAAGGGCTGTGGTGTCAAAAGCTTAACAGCATCAAGTAGGATGGCTACAATGAGCTGGCTAGCTGAATCTGAAACAGGCAACTCAAGATCAGGAATGGACTCCGGTGCAAGAAAATGGAGTTTGCCATGTGATCCAAATGGTGTTTGGGATGTGAATCAGTGGATTGACCAAAGAGGTCATGAAATGTGGTTGTGAAATAAAGTTGGGAGCTGTCCATGCACATGCAGAATTTTGTGGTTATTACAATTTTGTCAATGTTCCAAAATTTACCTGAATGGACTGGAGGTCGGTGTAATACTTCGTACGCTGATCGGTGGTGTACCTGGTTTTACATCTACACTACATCCATAAGGTTTTAGATCCATCTCAGCCATCTGAGAAAAACAAATATTTGACAGTTAATTAACACATCCTGTGACGGCTGCAAGCTTAATATTGACAAAAAAAAAAGCTTTATACAATTAACGTCAACTAAACTCTTGGACATTTATAAATTAAGCATACTAAGTTTGACAATTTGAATTAATTTGCTGATCAGCTCATTTCATATCTCTACCTTGCCTGCTGCAGGAATCATGCCAGCCTGTGCGCCTGTTGCAATCAAACCCCTAAAAGGTTGGTTGATCTGTGTTGGCCTACTCAAGTTGTGAGGCTGTGCCTGTGCCGGAGTGTGCTGTAGAGGTTGTAGGGATTGGGGTAAAGCAATCAAGGGTTGCCCTGCAGATCCAAAGTTCGGTAAGGAAAGCGGAGAGCCTGGAAGAGGTAAAGTCACCTTGGGGAGAAAATGAAAATGGTTAAGACTGGCAATAACAGGCTCTTTGTTGTAATGATATTTGGGGCTGTCAAAGAAATCAGTCTTCTGCTTAACTGGAATACTAACAATAAAAGTAGCAAACTCCCTTAACTCAGATACTTCTCAGCAGGAAAAATGGAAATTTAAAAAAAAGGACCAGCTCCATGGCTCCATTCAGACAGCCGACAATCGAGCATGGTGGATGGACAAAGACCTGGGACTGGCCTCCAACCAATCCTCATTACTGAGGGAAGTGCACAGGGCCCAAAATCAGAAGAAATAAATTACTAGAAAAATGACGGAAAAACCAGCCAAATCAGAGCATTTACCAAATGCGTAAGATATCAAAGAGCATGCACTTAATTTTAACATTACAAATATTGCCTCCTCTTAAGATATTCTGACATTTCAGACACAAAGACACCTGAAGCTTTTTACCTGTTGAAGAGCAGCATTGGGTGACTGTGCTGTGCTGTAGTAGTTACTTTGGCCAGGTTGTTGAACCTGTCCTGTGTAGAGGTTAGATGGCTGAGTAAGACCCGGCCTCGCCTACACAGAAACAGGTCGGTCAAGTTAACGTTAAGTACAATGGCACAAGGAATAACTACTTTAATTGGCACACGATTTTAAAATCGATTTGTTAAAAGGGAACTCTACTCTATTTAAAAACTGGAAAACTTCTGATAGGCTACTCACCACCACAATCCTGTGTCCCAGAGAAATTCAGCTTGTATTACTTTGCACATTAAAGCAACATTTGTGACTCAACAGTAGCCAGTTTACCAGTGAATGGAAGTATAAATACATTTTTGTCTGGAAATCTGACCATGTTGAGCTGTAAGAACCAAGGAAATATAGTAGTAAAAAGCACTGTTACAAGCTGAATAACTCCAATAAAGAAGCATGTACCAGGAGAAGCAGGATAAGTGCCTGGATTGGTGAATAACATATTGAAATGTGTAATTTTTGAGTAGAGTAGAGCCATAAGCGTGCACAGAAAAAAGGTGGCATTCATGCCCCCAAAAATTATATTCAGCCTAATTTACTTCATTATTCTGTACTTGTGTTAAAATAAAAAAAACATGAAAACAAAAATCACAAGTTTTTAAAAGTTCTGATTAAATTACCAGCAATGCAGAAAATGTACATGTTTTTTGCTTTTTAAAATATTTCTTGAGATGGGGTACTTACTTTCCTATGATAATGTTGAAAGGTATGGTAGCATATATTGTAGTTGCCTGCCTCGGCTTCTCCTGTTCTCAGACCCTGCACATGCCACTGATTAGAGTTCCCCTTTAAAAGCAGACCCATGCAACACTTTTGATCATAAATGCAGACTGAAAAGTTTCAATGCAAACAATATTGCCCTTATTAACCTAACTCATATGTAAATTGTACATACCTGTATCAAATGGGTATCGATAAGCTGAGAACCACCAAGGCCTGATGCCTGATTTAATGAATGCTCATAAAGGATGGGAATGGGTTGTGCGTTGGAAGTCTGTTGAAATGCTAGACCAGACTGAGCCTTAGCCAGGTCTTGGGCTTGAACAGCTGAAAAGTTATGCAAAGCTGTACCCGAGAGAACGACAGGGGAGGGCTGAGAAAGGTTGTTTTGCATGAAAGCCTGCTGAGTCCTGTAGAATGAAACAATGTAGAAAGAAATCAAAAAGATTGCTGCAGAAAGGTGAAGGAGGTTTTTAATAACACTTTCAAGTTACTTGCATATTCTCTGTTGATCAGAGGCTGCCATTAATGTTGTGAACACTTGCAACTGGACTAGTACTGGATCTCTGTCAAACCATACCCTCATCACTGAATCATTGTAGCATTGGAAGTCACTCTGCACTGGCTCTCCAAACATTTCAATGGTGCTAGCAGAAATAATTGCTTCTAGAAGTTTCCCACCACCATAATTGCTCAGCTGATATTTACATTCGCACTTTGTTGACAAAAAGGCAAATATTTGCAATTAGAGTCAGAGGCAGCACAGAAACAGACCCTTCCATCCAACTTGTCCATGCCGAACAGATATCCTAACGTAATCTAGTCCCATTTGCCAGCACTTCACCCATATCCCTCCAAACCTCTCCTATTCATATACCCATCCAGATGCCTTTTAAATGTTGTAATGTTATTAGCCTCCATCACTTCCTCTGGTAGCTCATTCCATATTTGCACCACTCTCTGCATGAAAATGTTACCCTTTAGGTCCCTTTTACATCTTTTTCCCCCCTCACTCTCAACCTATGTCCTCTGGTTCTGGACTCCAAGTGTAAATCCCTTTGATCTTCTAATCAGCCCTACTCCTCCTTTTACCACACTTTTACCACGGAGCTTAAAGACAATCCCAGGATTTCCTTTCATGTTAACTGCAAGTCCTTGCTTTTTCACCTCCTTTCTGAACCTTCACATTTCGCTTGATCTACTGCTCTTAATGACAAAACACCAGATGGTTCAAAGTCCTAATACAGCAACAGCTTTGGAAAAAAAAAAGCAAGGGAGTAGCTTTACCTAAAAGGTTGCAAGGATGTGTTGAACATTTCCTGGGCCTGAGAGACAGTTGGACCCCCTCCTAAGCTCAGCTGAGCCTGTGGTTGACCCGGAATCGGTGCATATATAGGTATTGAGATCTGTTGAACTGCAGTTGGCTGGTGCAAAAAAAAATGTAGAAAAGCACTAAGTTCAAGAAACATCACATCTTCAATAAAAATCTGCCACAGTAAAATCAAGGTTACGAAACAGTACACAATTCTAATAAATCCACAGCTTGCGTTATCCAGTCATGACAGTCTTTGGCATCTTTAGTAGTATGTGTTCTAAATAATAACCATCCTTTTGGAAAGAGGAATGGAAAGCAGCATCCCTGGCTCCAATATATGCAACAATGGAAGATTAATGCAACAGTCATCACTCTAGACTGTACCAAAATGCTGTAGTGACTTTCTTGCAGTCAAATAGACAGCTATAGGCTCTAATCTAAATATTAATAATAGATTTATGAACATATTCTTTTGCAATACTTCATTGTTTTCTTCCCTGGAAAGTCATACGAAGATGATGCAATTACTGTCCAAATTAACTGGAAGCAATCATAAACACTACTTCAGTAACTGGCCCAGGAAGATGGTGACCCACTTGTAATTTGAGAATAATAAAACAATATCTCCCAATCTTTACAACTGATTAACTTCAAACATTAAATACTTCAAACAAGGCACAAAGCTATCAAAGGGTTTAAAAAGGGGGGAAAAAAACTGGAAATTCCCTGTTTATTAAATATCAGTTTTCCTTTGATAGAAAAATCTAATCTTATGCAAGAGCATGACACCCAGCCCTCCAAAAAATTTAAAATTTTCAAGATTCTATAAATAAAATGATGTCTTACTTGTGAAGGCCCTGCCTGGAAGCCTTGCTGCTGTGCCAGAGATGGGGGAGCCAAGCGAGGATGCTGTGTACCAAACAGATGGCTGGTATCCATATAGAAGGTTGGGATCTGTGCCCCAGGTCCTATTAATCCAAACAAAAATGCTTTTCACACCTTTCATTTTTTCATAAAAAGGATTGCTGTGCACTTTCAAAATAAAACAAATTGAACTCACCCTAAAAAGGGCAGGTATGACCAAGATACACTAACTGAAGCAGTCAAGGCAAGATACCAATACTTAAATGGAAATGCTCTCAATTTTAAAAGGAGCTAAAAATGAACCTCTGCCTGCTGGCTGAAGAATGGCCACTATGTGGATGCACTAAGCTGCAACTGTCCTAGTAGAATCATTAGACTAATATTAACTGTACTAAACGATGTTTTCACTAAAGAGTCTTCACAAAATAAGCAAACATCGTAGTTTCATTTATATGTACAGCAAAAGGTTTTATTGCCTGTTAAATAGTTCTTCTTAAAGGAATACATTTTAGGTAGCAACAAAAGACAAGTTTTTGCTTGCATCAATACTGCCCATACTTGTGTACTCTTTAATAACTATCTAGGCTGTGACGATGCCAAGATAAATAATTGCTTTAAATGAGATAAGCCAAGGCTTGATGGATTCAGATTAGTTGATTAATTCCAAATTCAGATAGAACATGTACACACAACTAAAGGAACAAAACAGTGTGTAGTTAATAACCAAGAGACCATGCCAGTCATCCTTAACTGCTATTCCTATCAAAGCAAAGTAAATAATCATGGAGGAACATAGATTTTCAACAAACAAGGGCTGCTAATAGTTTGGGTAGAATTTTGAAATCAGGTTTACTCTATTAGGTCAACGCATGCTGCATTTTCTTGTGAAGTTCACAGATCATTAGTGCACTGGGTAGTATAAAGATGCGCTTTAACTGAAATTCAACAACTTGAATTGAAAAAAAAAACTTAATTGCACTAGCACCTTCAGAATAGGCTGACCAGAATTTTCATTGCATACCTGCTGCAGATTGGGAGACATACACCTGTGGACTTGGTTGTTGTGGAGGGATGAGTGATGTCACACAGCTAAGTTGTGAGAAATGGCTTGCTGGAGCCATGTTACCATTTTGCAGCTGCTGAGGTTTTACTTTACAGATGTTGGGAGGGTCAGAAGTGGTAGTTGCTTTTGTATTCAGCGAGGAGGTAGTATATGTCCCTGCTCCTAGTGACAGCAAAATAATCACATCACATATACATACAAATACATATAAATGTATATTTTAGCAGTTATCTAGATTTATTCAAGTTAAAGAAGATAGAATGCAGTTGTAAAGATAGTGTAAACTGCAAATATGATCACAACTTTGTTTCATTATAGATATCTATAACAATTGGATTCTAGGCATTTGAGACAAAAATGATTTGTGAAAATATTTCTAGGCTTAGTAAGCAAAAATTAATTATAAAAATGAATAATGCATAAAAATTCCCCATTTCAGGACAGGTAAATGACTTGACAATCTAATTACTGGGGAAACATCAACACAGTAAAACTGCTTTTTGTTTTTGGCGAATTGGATTGATAGCATGGTGAACGTCCAACAAATCAGTCTTGCAAAACCAGAGGAAACCTCAACTTTTGAATTTGCTAAGGCCGGATACGTCACATAACTTTGCACATAAACCATTTTTTAAATAAAACTAAATCAATATGAAAAGGAAAATGATCAGCATATCACAAAACGTAACATAAAGCAGTCATGAAGTACTATACAAAACAGAGCTGCTACTTATTTACCGGATAAGGATGTTGTGGGAGTGACTGAGGCCACTGGAATCAGAGGCATGGAAGCACTGGAGAAGGAACTGTAAGTGCTACTGCTACTTCCATTAGCACTGGTGATTGGTGATGCTGAAGATGTCACTGGAGAGTTTTTTTCTCCTATAGTTGGTGAATTCTCCCATGCCTTTCGCGCACATTCCATCTTTTAAAAAAAAAGAGATGTAGTGTTCATTTTTTTCTCATGTTCAAAATCATCTTTCCCCTTACTTAGGAAGCTTTAACATCACAATTTTGTATCCCAAACATTAACCCATAAATAATACAAATGAGGAGACAAAATGATTTCCATAGGCTAGAAATATAATGGTATATAGCTACTGAAATGCAAATCAACAAAATAGTGCATCTCATACCAGCTTGCAAAATAATCTGATGCTATATTCAAAAGTTCAAATGATAACCATCCTCAGTCAAAGGTCAGGAAAAAAAATTAACTACCATAGTGCTACACGGAACAGCGGCTAGTCGTCAGAAAACCCTGGGCACAAAGTTGATCTACATTGCCCTAGCCTACAAAGATAGATTCTCAAAGTATGTTAAAAATATCGTATACACTGGATTATTGCATTCCATTAAACAGTACTGTTAATGACATGCTCACAAAGTTCCAAACATAGTTTAGAATTACGAGCTTTTCAAACATTTTGCAGAGTAGAAGGATTAACGTGTCCAAATATTTTTTCCAAAATGCCCAAAATCAATCTGGGCAATTTCTAGAATGGAATATTTTAAGTCAGATTAGACAAAATGTTATTACTTATCTTTTGAATAAGATGTTTCCAATCCCTATCTCGATTTCCACAATTTAAAGGATCACCCCATTCACAATCCCTATGCTTAACCCACCTACATCATAGCTCACTGCTATTTATTTTTAGTGGAGTTGGTATTGTACAGAAGAAATGCAAAATTGTCTAAACGCAAGTTATTTGGCACATTTCCATTGTAGTTCCGACTTTACTTTGTATGTGGAGATAGAATTAGCAAGCAGGATTTACGAATCTTCTTCTAGGATTCTCTATTATTCCAGCTCTTTTAAGTTAGCACTCAAAGCCTAGCATTAGTTCCGCAAATAAGCTATGCTGTCCAAAACTGCAACCCAGTGACTGCTCATATGTACCACAGTTGGACAGGCATGGTGGCAGATTTTACAGCCATTAAATCTAGCTGGGTTTCACAATTTGATTAAAAGGATTTAAATACACAAATAAAAACAGGATAAAGCCTGAGTGCCAACACAACCAAAACCCAAACAATTCTGGCCAGCTCCTCTCTCCTGCCTGTGCAGTTACCTTTTACACAATTATAATACCATTACATCTGTGGATAAAAGAGTTCTCTTCAGGATAGCAGTCGGTGACTAGTGGAGTTCCGCAGGTGTCAGGGTCGGGACCCAACTATTCACATTACATAATAATGATATGGATGAAGGAACTGAGTACATTGTTGCTAAGTTTGCAGATAATATAAAGATAGGTGGACAAGTTGTGCTGAGGAGGTAGGGAGGCTGCAGAAGGCTACAATAGGAGAGTTAGCAAGTAGAACATAGAACATTACAGCGCAGTACAGGCCCTTCGGCCCTCTATGTTGCACCGACCTGTGAAACTAACCTGAAGCCCACCTAACCTACACTATTCCATTTTCATCTATATGTTTATCCAATTACCATTTAAATGCCCTTAATGATGGTGAGTCCACTACTGCTGCAGGCACGATGTTCCATGCCCTCACTACTCTGAGTAAAGAACCTACCTCTGACATCTGTTCTATATCTATCACCCTTCTTTTTAAAGCTATGTCCCCTTGTGCTAGCCATCACCATCCATGGAAAAAGGCTCTCACCGTCCACCCTATCTAACCCTCTGAACACCTTGTAAGTCTCTATTAAGTCACTTTTCAATTTTCTTCTCTAACAAAAACAGCCTCAAGTCCCACAGCCTTTCCTCATTAGACCTTCCCTCTATACCAGGCAACATCCTGGTAAATCTTATCTGCACCTTTTCCAATGCTTCCACATTCTTCGTATAATGCAGCGGCCAGAACTGTACACAATACTCCAAGTGTGGCCACACCAGTTTTGTACAGCTGCATCCTGACCTCATGGCTCCAAAACTCAATCCCTCGACCAATAAAAGCTAACACACTGTATGCCTCCTCTTCTTAAGAACGCTATTAACCTGGGTGGCAACTTTCGGGGATCTATGCACGTGGACAGAGATCTCTCTGCGCATCCACACTACCAAGAATCTTACCATCAGCCCAGTACTCTGTATTCATGTTACTCCTTCCAAAGTGAATCAACTCACACTTTTCTGCATTAATCTCCATTTGCCACCTCTTAGCCCAGCTCTGCAGCTTACCTATGTTCCTCTATAACCTGCAACATCCTTCCGCACTGTCCACAACTCTACCGACTTGTCATTCGCAAATTTGCTAACCCATCCTTCTACGTCCTCATCCAGGGTATTTATAAAAACAAATAGCAGTGGCTCCAAAACAGATCCTTGCAGTATACCACTAGTAAATGAACATTTCCCATCAACCACCATCCTGTCTTCTCACAACAAGCTAATTTCTGATTCAAACTGCTAATTCACCCTCTATCCCATGCCTCCATATTTTCTGCAATAGCCTACCATGGGGAACCTTATCAAACACTTTACTGAAATTCATATGCATCACATCTACCGCTTTACCCTCATCCACCTGTTTGGTCACCTTCTCAAAGAACTCAAGGTTTGTGAGGCATGACCTACCCTTCATAAAACAGCACGGACTACCCCTAATCAAATTATTCATTTCCAGATTACAAATTCTCTCTTATTATTCTTTCCAATCCTTAACTCACAACTGAAGTAAGGCTCACGAGTCTATAATTATGAGGGTTGTCTCTAATATCCTTCTTGAACAAAGGGACAACATTTGCTATCCTCCAGTCTTCAGGCACTATTCCGGTCGACAATGACAACAAAGATCAAAGCCTAAGGCTCTGCAATCTCCTCCCTAGCTTCCCGGAGAATCCTAGGATAAATCCCATTGGGCCCAGGGGACTTATCTATTTTCACACTTTCCAGCATTGCTAATCTTTTCCTTGAGAGCATCAATCCAGTCTAATCTAGTAGTCTGTACTCTTCTTGAAAACATTGTCTTTTTCTAGTGTGAATGCCGACAAAAAATTATTTAGCGCCTCTCCTCAGACTCCTCTCAACTTCACACTTAGTGGATGGTAGATGGAATACCTATAAAGGTCACCCCTCCCCTCCCCCCAAAGCCTCTGACACTCCAGGGAAAACAGCCCTAGGTAATTCAGCCTCTCCCTATAGCTCAAATCCTCCAACCCTGGCAACATACTTATAAATCTTTTCTGATCTCTTTCACGTTTCACAACATCCTTCTGAAAGGAAGGAGACCAGAATTGCACAAAATGTTCCAAAAGTGGCCTGACCAATGTCCTGTACAGCTGCAACATGACCTTCCAACTCCTATACTCAATGCTCTGACCAATAAAGGAAAGCATAACAAACGACTTCTTCATTACCCGATCTATTCTACTTTCACGTAACTATGAACCTGCACTCCAGGGTCTCTTTGTTCAGCAACACTCCCTAGGACCTTACCATTAAGTGCATAAGTCCTATTCTGATTTGCGTCTCCAAAATGCAGCACCTTGCATTTATCGAAATTAAACTCCACGTACCATTCCTTCAATTTTCAGCCCATTAGCCTATCTGATCTGTTACTCCCTCAAAAAAACTCAAGTTCATGAGATGCGATTTCCCACGCACAAAGCCTTGTTGACTATCCCTAATCAGTCCTTGCCTTTCCAAATACACGTACATCCTGTCCTTCAGGATTCCCTCAGACAATCTGCCCACCACAGACGTCAGGCCCACTCTTCTATAGTTCCCTGGCTTTTTCTTACCACTTTCTTAAATAGTGGCACCATGTTAGCCAACCTCCAGGTCTTCCGGCACCTCACCTGGGACTATCAATGATTCAAGTATCTCAGCAAGGGGCCCAGAATTCACTTATATAGCTTCCCACAGAGTTCTAGGGTACACCCAATTAGGTCCTGGGGAATATATCCACTTATATGCAATTCAAGACATCCAGCACCACCTCCTTTGTAATATGGACATTTTTCAAGATGTCACCATCTATTTCTGCATATTCTGTATCTTCCACGTTCTTCTACATAGTAAACACTGATGCAAAATACTCGTTTAGTATCTCCCCCATCTCCTGCAGCTCCACACATAGGCTGCCTTGCTGATCTTTGAGGGACACTATTTATTCTCTCCAGAGTTACCCTTTCGTCCTTAAATGTATTTATAAAATCCTTTTGGATTCTCCTTAATCTATTTGCCAAAGCTATCTTATGTCCCATTTTTGCCCTCCTGATTTCCCTCTTAAGTATTCCCCTAATTTATACTCTAAGGATTCCCTCGATCTCTCATCTGTACCTGACATATGCTTTCCTCTTTTTCTTAACCAAAACTTAATTTCTCTACTCATCCAGCTTTCCCTACACTTACCAACCATACCTTTGTCTTCATTCAGATGCAATTTCATCCAGCTAAACAAGATGATAGACATTTTCAGAAAAACTCCACACCCATCTATCTCAAGACAACTGACACTTGAAATGATGCCTGTTTCAAAGAAAGCTGAATTTCTGATGCCATATCCTCTACAAATTGCCAAAGCGAGTTTCTATAACACAATTCTACAATTCTCTTGGCTTGCCTCAGCCATAAATTTAAATCCAGGAATAGTGTAATCATTCCCTATCTCAGAACCCTCTGGAACCCCTAAACCCCATCATGAATTCTCTATTATCCTGTCACCTTGGTGTGGAATCAGTGAAAAACATATTGACAGATCCAGCAGAACCAATATTTCTGAAATATGATAGAATATTAGCATTAGGACCTTTGTTTTTCTTGTTTCATACAAATCAGATTGACTTGGGTTGAGGATGTACAATTTTTGCCCAAATTATGAGAATAGCAACTGGCTTCAGAAGGACATTCATTGAGATGGGCATACACAACAGATGCAAATTAGGGTAGGTTAAGTAAGAAGTGATGCATTCGGGAGGAAGGGTCAACATAATCTTAGTTTGAAAGATCCGAGGTACATACGTTCAAAGTAACAGTGCAAATTATTAAGGTCATTAAGAAAACATATGGGATGTTTTCTTTTGTAGGACAAAACATGGACACCAAATGAAGCAAGAAAGGAAGTCAAGATAAACCTTTACAGATTGATTAGGTGCCAGTTGGATAATTGTGTACTGTTCTGGACACCTTTAGAAGCATATAAAACCTCAGAACACACTGGAACAGTTGCCATTTCACAAATTTCGTTTGAGTCACATTTTAAAATTCATGCCTCTTGTTGTAATGACTGAAAAGGTTAGTACGTATGTATATCTTTTCTTTAAACACTTCATCTCCTTATACCTTGTTCTCATCAATCATTAAAACTTGGGACCGAAAATCATAATCCGATCTGAAATCAAGAGGATTAATTCTCACTATCTGCTGGGACACTGATAGAATGCTAATGTTATCTGGCTTTCAAAGAAAGTGATTCACAGAAGATAACAAATACAACTGCCTTCCAGAGGTGTTCCAACAAGTTGAACGCAGCTTATGAGACAAATTATTGACAACACAAATGCAACTTACAAGAGAACCTCAGTGTATAGTCATCTATCTGCATTTGCAGTTAATTTGAAAAAGAAAAACAGCTTGAGGTAATCCTAGCACTGTAGGTAAAGTACCTTTGTTTTGGATAAAGTACAATCGCCTCATATTTTTGCTCTTCAACCTTAAAGCATTTATCAGATTATTAGAAATATTAAGGATTAGCCACTATTACAAACTATGAAAGGTTTCATGGTCATGAGGTATTCAGGTAGATGGAAGGTAAAACACAGGGTAAAACAATGTATAAAATGCATTTCATCCAGCTCTCTCCCTGCACATCAAAATACCCCTGTAGGGATCAAGTACATAACTTGAGGGTGAAGTTGACAGTGCTGGGAGAGACTGGTGTCAGGCTGGAGCTCTGTTGCAGAGTCTCCCCCCTGGGGATGGGAAGGGTGTGGGACAGGGGCACCTGAAATGCAGGCAACACACACACACTCTCACTAGAACTACAAAAACTACAGTATCCGAAAATGTTTAGAAAAATCCCCAACTAATACTTACATTTAATACAATACTAAAAATATTATCCTTATTCTTGTTTACACAGGAGGATTGTGATGGTACAGAGAAATGTAGGTTTCTGATTAATTTATGACTCAAAAATTTTGGCCAATTTTATTTACACCATGTTTCAAAAATGTGCTTAGGGAGCAGGAACATTTAAGTTGTATTTAGGCTGTGTTTATTCAAATAAAAGTCTTTAATTTAAAATAAGTCTTATTCCAAAAGTAAAATAAGAGTAATTGTTACAAATGTGAATAAACATTTGGCATCATTTTGATTTAAATTTTATACACAGCCATCATATAATTAACCTGGTAAAGAGATTACTCAAATGATAGGTGCAGGTCTCAGCCTAAAATCCATTACTCCGCCAACACTCCTCAGATAGTAAGCATTTGAGAAGTGGAACTGTAATTCAAGATGCACAAGAAAATAAGAACATCCTCCGTATTGGCTCACTTACATTGCTGACCAGGGAATCCTCGATTTTGCCACTGTCATTTGAAGCAGAATCTGACAGTGAGGAAGAAGGTGCTGTGTAATCAGTCATGGATTCCTAAAATTTAAGTTTGCATGTTCAGAATTTACATTAAAATCATCATACAGTACATTTGATATCACATTAACATAAATATACAAAATACAAATGCATTTGCTCGAATCAATGTTTTACCTTATTTTATCAATTTTATGTAAATATCAAATATTCTCATTTTATTTCCCACTACATGGAAACGTGTGCCAACATATCCAAAACCAGCCACTTTAAAAACCATCTAGAATAGCAGTTCAAAATTTCCAGGGTGCAAGATGAATGGAAACTCCTCCACTATTCTGATTTGGAACTTTATTGATTTTCCTTCACGACTGCATGAATGGAAATATTGCAATTTGGGGGGATCCAGATTTCCCACATATGGTGGCCAGAGTGCAGGCATTCTTCCATCTATGTCTCTAATTCCTTTTTACTTTTGCTGCTTATTAGCGGTGAACTAGTTCCATGCACAATGGTTTGAAAAGAACTAAAATCTGTGCTTCCACAAGATGGTACAGTGCTAACAACTTAAAACGCATTTAAACTTGACATTTTTTTTCTTCTCCAGGAGTATTAGCCTCACTGGCTAACAGTGCTCTTGAAGTGGTGTTGGTGAGCTGCCTTCTCTGAGCTCTGCAGTCTATGCAGTTTGGGCACTTGAATCAAATACATCTGCAGTGCTTTCCAGAAGGCAGGGTTCATGTTATCAAAAGGAAGCTGAGCAAGTTACTGCAGTGCACCATACAAATTTATTTAAGGGTTTTCTTACTTGCTGTATTTGTAAGTCTGAACAGATCTCTTGGGACTTTAGACAAGTTTATTAAAATAAATAAGGCACAACACTAAAACCTGTATAGTGCAGTTTTGTTTGTAAAAGAATCTCATCTTAAACAAAAGGATGAATCTGTACATTTGCAGTAACTAGATCAAAGTCTGGACTACAGCTTGCCCTGGAATAACAGGTTCAAAATGACAAAGTTAGGGATTAGGATGTAGTTGTTCAATAATCGCTATCAAATGTCTTCTTGATATTTCTCTCCATTCACACATTGTTTTCCTTTCAGATATTTTCTGTGGGTTGCAGAAACTTTTGAATTAAAGTCTGCATGAAAATCAAATCTACTTTTTCATTTTAGTGGAACTAGCAAATGAAGATGCTTCAATATGAAGAGATAATGATTTATTCTGATTGGAGAAGACTCTTAAGATAAAGCAAGCCATCTAACAATGTTAACGCTCGTTATGTGCTTGAGAATTATTCCACTGTCTATCCAATTTGGGGCTGTTGTCTAGCATTTGACAATATGTGGGCTGCACGGTGGCACAGTGGTTAGCACTGCTGCCTCACAGCGCCCGAGACCCGGGTTCAATTCCCGACTCAGGCGACTGACTGTGTGAAGCTTGCACGTTCTCCCCGTGTCTGCGTGGGTTTCCTCCGGGTGCTCCGGTTTCCTCCCACAGTCCAAAGATGTGCAGGTCAGGTGAATTGGCCGTGCTAAATTGCCCGTAGTGTTAGGTAAGGGGTAAGTGTAGGGGTATGGGTGGGTTGCGCTTCGGCGGGTCGGTGTGGACTTGTTGGGTTGAAGGGCCTGTTTCCACACTGTAAGTAATCTAATCTAATCTAATGTTGGGTATCAACAACACATGTAACTGACAAGTTTTCAACAGCTCATGTGGCACAGAGGTAGTATCTCTGAACCAGGGATTCCAGGTTCAAGTCCCACCTGCTCCAGAGGTGTGTAATAACTCTGAACAGGTTGATTAGAAAAATAGGTTACATAAAGACTTAAAAATTTAAATGACAGGTTTTCAAAATACACCATTGCTTCTCACCAATTTTCTCTTCTTTACCCTTTAAGATGTTACATCTTCAGTGACGTGATATTATTTGTGAACTTTGACAGTGAATATTGCCACAAGGTAATATTACAGCACAACCTCATTGTGCCTTCAAGGAATCTACATAGTCATTTCTAATAGCTTAAAATCTGATTGAAGATTTGTAGCTCGGGTATCCGTTGTTGTGGTTCTGCTCGCCGAGCTGGAAGTTTTTGCTGCAAACGTTTCGTTCCCTGGCTAGGAACATTGATGATGTTCCCTAGCCAGGGAACGAAACGTTTGCAGCAAAAACTTCCAGCTCGGCGAGCAGAACCACAACAATTTCTAATAGCGCTCACTGTGTAGTGACAAGGTGCAGTAATCCTGTTAATAATTCCCCTTCTTAACTCAGAGTCTGGGAAGAGTCCTGTAGTCAGCATCACTGTTAAGCAGGGAATAGAGCACTGGTGGCTGGAGAGGATAAACCTAGTTGGGAACAGCTGAGCAGAGTGATCGAACAACTTTAAAAGGAGCAATATAATAAAGCTTTGTTGAAACCAGAGACTGAGCTCCTGAGGTAACATCTGGATTCAAACAACGACATGGGGCAAGAGGAAATAGGTGACTGCCTGATAAGGTCAGATGAATACTTATACTGTTTTTAATCGCTAATATAGTTTGTAAGGTCTTCATTTTGGGGCTTTTAATTTGTAAACGATAGTGCAGAAGTCTAGACAAGGCCTGACGTAATTAACATTATTCAATTTAAGAGCAAACTAAGCATTTTATTGAAAATTTTATGACATGGAAGGAGAGCTCCTCCCCCTCTATTGGGTGGTCAGAGATAGCTCCAGTACCCAGAATGTGTGCTGCACGTGTCTCCAGCCGCAGTTCCGACAAGGCTGAGTTTTTGAAATAGAGCTGCTGCTGAAGATTGTGAAGCATCCACGAGGTTGGAACTGTTCATGCTACCCATTATACAGAGGTAGTCACTCTGCAGGCTATAAATCCACCAGTAGGGAGGGAATGGATGATCAGAGTAAAAGGACTAGGCAGGCAGTGCATAAATTTCCTGAGGCCATTCCCTGCAGAACAGATGTGCTAATTTGAATACTGTTTAGGGTGGGTGGGGAGAATGGCTTCTCAGAGAAAGATAGCAACAACCAAACTTGTTGCACCAGAGAGAAAGAATAACTTTGGGAACATTGTAGTAATAGGATATCCAATCATAAAAGAATAGACAGACATTTGTGCGACTAAATGAAACTCCAGGATGCTGCCTCCCAGATACTAGGTTCAACGATGTCTTGGAGCAGCTGCAGGACATTCTGGAATGGGAGACTGAGCAATCAGTGGTTGTGGTACATTGGTACCAGTGACACATGTACAAAGAGGAATGAGGTTCTAAAAGCAGAATACAGGGAATATATAGAATGCATATTACAAAGTCAGACGTCAAAGGTAGTGATCTCGAATTGTTGCCAATGCCATGAGCTACTCAGAGGAGAAACACATATCAAATGAATACATGGCTACAGGGTTGGTGAGTGAGAGTCTTTCAGATTCCTGGTACATTGGGATCAGCACAACCGGAACACGCTTGATCAGGACCAGAAGTCATGACCTTGGAGAGCATTTGTTAGTGCAGTCAGGAAAAGGTATAAACTAAAATTGGGGGCGTGGGGGGTGGCGGGGGGAGAGGAACTTACACTGCGAGGCAGAAGACAGGGAAGCAAGGGAAAAAGAAAATGAAAGACAGCATGGAAAATAATAAAAAGGAGGGGCAGAGAATAAAGGTTAAATACCATACAGGTCCACATACAGGGCTAGATAATGTGCCAATCACCTGTTCAATCTATCTATCTATCTATCTATACAATGCTTCATGGGAGCAGTGACCAAAATATGATAAAACCCATTAAAATGGAGCGTGACTTAGTTAATTAGGAGACTAAGGTCCTGAATCTAAATAAATGAAGCTACAATGGTTTAACATGAGTTGGCTATGATAAACTGGTGAAAGCTATTTAAAGGATGATGGTGGTTACACACTGGCAAAAAGTTTCAAGTTTCCATGGATTAGGATCACCGCAACCACCTCATGGTCAACAAGGGACAGCCTACAAATGCTTGTCCAGCTACTGACAGCACATCTTATGGGAATTTAATTATTTGAATTGTTGTTCATTCCGGTCTAGCACAAAAAAAACAGGAAACATGATCTGACCATGGGAAACAGGGGTAATTAGAGATAGCATCAGATCCAAGCAGCAGGCATATAAAATGGCCAAAGATCAGAGGACTGCAAGCAGTTTAGGTTTCAAGGGAAAATGAAGGTGATTGAGAGGAGGGAAATATAGAATATAAATGCAAGCTTGCAGGAAGAGGCTTTTACACTCAGTTTGTACGTGAAAAGTAAAAGATTAGTGAAGACAAATATTGTTCCTTTACGGTCAGAAATGAGGCAGTTATAATGGGGAACAAAGATGGCAGACCAGCTAAATACATGCTTTGGTTCTGCCTTCACAAAACAGGACAGAGGGGAAAATAAAATCACAAATGTTGGGGAACTCAGGGTCTACTAAGAGGGAGGAACTGAAGGAAATCAGCGTGACAGGATTAAGTCTGAAAAATCCCCAAAGCCCAATAATCTACATCTTAAGAAACTGGCCCGAGAAATGCATTGTTGGTCATCTTTCAAGATTCTATAGACTCTGAAACAGCACCCACTAGATTGGAGAATAGCTATTGTAACCCCAATACTTAAAAGGAGGCAGAGAGAAAACTGAAAATTATGGATTGGTTAGCCTGACATTGGTAGCAAGGAACATGCTACAATCCATTACAAAAGATTTAACAGTAATACACTTGGGAAAAATTAACAGGATCAGGCAGAGTTAACCTAGATTTACAAAACAGATTTACAAATCCACTGGGATTTTGAGAAGATGTAACTAGCAGAGTTTATGAATACTATCAGCCATTATGAATACTATTTAATTGTACACTTGATAAGGTCCCACTTAAGAAACTAGCACAAACTTAATGTATGGGGGACGGGTGATAGTGTATTTAGATAGAAAACTGGTTGACAGACAGGGAACAGAGTGGGAATAAATGGAAATGAAATATCACCAAGTTTTCAGACAACACAGCTAGTTGGGAGGGTGAACTGTGAGGAAAATGAAGACATGCTTCGGTGTGATTTGGACAAATTGAATGAGTGGGAAAACGTATGCCAGATGAAGTATAATGTGGATAAATGAGGGAATACCCATATTGGTAAAACAGGAAGGCAGATAACCTGGAATGGTGATTGATTTGCAAAGGGAGAGATGCAACAAGACCTCAGTATCTTTTTACTCCAGATGCTGAAAGCGCGCAGGTGCAGGAGACAGCGAAAACAGCAAATGGATTGCTGGGCTTCATAGTGAGAGGCTTTGAGGACATGAGTGAGGATGGCTTGCTGCAATCATCCATAATCATGGAGATTATACTAAAGCACAACCACACATCATCAGAATGATTCCGGGGATGGCAGGACTGATGCTTTATAATGGATTGGTTCAGGTAAAACTGCGTTCATTAGAGTGTTTAGAAGAGCTGGAGGGGGATTTACATAGAAACCTATAAAAACTGCAATAGAATTAGACAAGGTAAATAGTAGAAAGATTATCCTGATGACCGAGGAACCCAGAATCAAGGATCATATCAAAGTATAAAGGAGTAGGCCATTTAGGACGGAGTTGAAGAGAAATTTCTTTACCAAGAGAGTGGAGAGCCTGTGGAATTCTCTGCCACAGAAAGCTGATGAGGTCACAACATTGAATGCTTTCAGGTGAGCTAGATATAGTTCTTGGGGCTAAAAACCTTCAAGTGTATGGAGTTGGATGATTAGACATGATCATATTGGATGTCAGAACAGGTTCGCAGGCCTCAGTTGCCTGCCTTAGCTCCCATTTTCTGCGATTCCTAAAGCAAATTACCTACGCCACTCCATAAGCATCTTGGGTCGAGATCGGTTAATTCAGCAGAGCCCAGACATCATACCTGTCATTTTACAGATGGCAACCATTAATCTGACACGTACCACGTCTATACATTTCTTTATATCTGAACTAGCTATGATTCTACATATTAGTGGATAATTATTAAAAGAAAATGGTCATTTAAAAATGTTAGCAACAGACAACCAGATGGCGTCTATAAAGCCAAATCCATTACTTAGGTTTGGCTGCCAAATGAAATGAAAAGGTATGCTTGGAGTTGGATAACATTAAGGCAGGTTATTAATGATCAAATTTAATTAGCCACTTTGCATAACTACCTTTGAATTTTCTTCAAATTCTGGTGGTGGAACAGAGATCATAGTCTTTGCCTCCGTGCTCAGATCAGTTACCACTTTTGGTTCCGGTGTTACTGCAGGCTCTGGGCTCCCAATATTACCAACCGGAGGCTCGTCTTTTCCTTCAACTTCTGTCTGCTGTACGTCCTTGACTTTCCTGTTTTTCATTGAGCGTTCCTTACCAATGGGGCCAGGTTTGTGTTCTTTGTTCTCCACTGGGTTCAAATCCGGAATCTAAAAATAAGTTTGAACCATAAGCGATGACATAAGAAGCTCCAAATATAATGTAACAAGTCACCCAGAAAATGACGTGCTGTAAATGCAGCTTCAGTGACCAACACGAATGACTTTCTGTCAAGTTTAACATCGGTTAACATTAAAGCCTGGATACTGTTTTTTGGCCATTGCCATCTACTGGATACGTTGATTTTTGTGCACAGTTTAATAAGTTGGGAAAAAGTAATTTTCAGCAGATTTATCTCAAGATTTGCATCACATTTTGGCTACAAACCAAACTGACTGTACAAACTTTAATTATTGGCCCAGAATTTGCTGAAATGGGTCACACTAATACACTTAATATTTTACGCCAATCTTCAACTCAAAAGTACCACTGCAAACAGTTGGTTGAAAGTGATCATAGGGCATTGGTCAACAATTGGATAAATCATGGACAAGAGTGAATTAATGTCAAATGAGGCACAGCAAAACAAATAAAAGTCTGATAAAGGACACAGTCGTAATATGAAAAACGTTTTTACGTATCTAAGAACCATTCACTATTTGTGAATGAAACACTAGTTTCAATTATTCCCTTTCTGTGCCAAAGCAGTTAGGTAACCTGGCAACAACAGGAGTGCCTGCATTAAAAAGGTGCTAGTGTTAAGTGGCAACCGTAACATTCTATGGTGTGTTAAGCAAACGATTAGTGCACAAACATATCCCTGAAACTTGTCAAAATGTTGATGGTGACCTCTTTTGAGAGGGATGGTGGAGTGATATAAATCATTCCACAAAATAGTGTACATCTTCCTGACAAATTGGACAATTTACACACCAATTACAGACAGACAGTCTGTAAATTACACACAGTCCGCCTCAAGTTCAGAAGGGAAAGGGGTAGAGGAGCAGAGCATTAGTCATTGGGGACTGCATAGATAGGAGGTTCTGTGAGAATGAGACATACTCACAGCTGACGTGTTGCCCCCAGGTGCCAGGGTTCATGATGTCTTGGATCGTGTTTTTGGGATCCTTGAGGGGAAGGGGAGCAGCCCCAAGTTGTGCTCCACGTGGGCACTAATGACATAGGTAGGAAAAGGGATGGGGATTTAAGGCAGAAATTCAGGGAACTAGGGTAGAAGCTTATAGCTAGAACAAACAGTTGTTATCTCTGGTTTGTTACCTGTGTCATGTGATAAAAAGACAAGGAATAGGGAAAAAGAGGACTTGAACACTTGGCTACAGGGATGGTGCAGGAAGGGAGGGTTTTGGATACCTGGATAATTGGGGCTTATTCTGGGATAGATGGGACCTCTACAAACAGGATGGTTTACACTTGAACCAGAGGGGTACCAAAATCCTGGATGGGGGGGAATTTGCTAATGCTCTTCGGGAGGGTTTAAACAAATTCAGCAGGGGGATGGGAACCTGATTGTAGTCTCAGTGTCCAGGAGGTTGAGAGTAGCGAGGTCAGAAATAAGGTTTCAAGGTTGCAAGAATGCACTGGCAAGCAGGAAAGTGGTTTGAAATAGGATTATGTCAACACCAAGAGCATCTGGAATGAGGTGGGTGAACTTGCATGATGGATTGGTACCTAGGACTTCGAGGTTGTGGCTATTTTGGAGACACGGGTAGAGTGGAGACAGGAATGGTTGTTGCAGGTTCTGACATTTAGATGTTTCAGTAAGAACAGAGAAGATGGTAAAAGAGGGGTGGGTGTGGCGTTATTAGTCAAAGACAGTATTACAGTGGCAAAAAGAAAGTTTGAAGTCTTGTCTCCTGAGGTAGTATGGGCTGAGGTTAGAAACAGGTACGGAGAGGTCACCCTGTTAGGAGTTTTCTATATAACTCCGAATAGTTCCAGAGATATAGAGGAAAGGATAGCAAAAATGATTCTGGGTAGGAGCGAGTGTAACAGGGTAGTTGTTATGGGGGACTTTAACATTCCAAATATTGACTGGAAATACTATAGTTCAAGTACTTTAGATAGGTCAGTTTTTGTCCAATATGTGCAGGAGGGCTTCCTGACAGTATGCAGACAGACCAATAAGGGGTTGGATTGGATTTAGTACTGGGTAATAAACCTGGCCAGATGTTAGATTTGGAGATAGGTGAGCACTTTGCTGATAGTGACCACAATTCGCTTATGTTTACTTTACCGATGGAAAGGGATAGGTATATACTGCACAGCAAGAATTATAGCTGGGAGAAAGGCAATTAATGCGAATAGGCAAGATTTATGATGTATAGGATGGGAAGGAAACTGTAGGGGATGGGCATAGTTGAAATGTGGAACTTATTCAAGGAATAGCTACTGCATGTCCTTGATAATTATATGCCTGTCAGACAGGGAGGAAGTGATTAAATGAGGGTGTAGCGGTTTACTAAACAAGTTGGATCTCTTGTCAAGAGGAAGAAAGCAGCTTACGTTAGGATGAGATGTGAAGGCTCAGTGTGCTTGAGAGTTAGAAGTTAGCCAGGAAAGACTAAAGAGAGCGCTAAGACGACCCAGGAGGGAACATGAGAAGTCTGTGGCACATAGGATCAAGGAAACCCTAAAGCTTTCTATAGTTATATCAGGAATAAAAGAATGACTAGAGCAAGATTAGGGCCAATCAAGGACAGTAGTGGGAAATGGTGTGTGGAGTCTGAGGAGATAGGAGAAGCGCTTAGTGAATATTTTCCGTCAGTATTCACACTGGGGAAAAAAAATGTTGTTGAGATCCAGGCGACAGGACGAGACAGAATTGAAGTTAATGAGGTGGTGGTGTTAGCAATTCTGGAAAGTGTGAAAATAGGTCCCCTGGGCCAGATGGGATTTCTCCCAAGATTCTCTGGGAAACCAGGGAGGAGATTGCTGAGCCTTTGGCTTTGATCTTTATGTTATCACTGTCTACAGGAATCGTGCCACAAAACTGGTGGATAGCAAATGCTGTCCCCCTTGTTCAGGAAAGGGAATAGAGACAATGCTGAGAATTACAGACCAGTGGGACGTACTTTGGTTGTGGGTAAAATGTTACAAAAGGTTCTGAGAGATAAAATTTATCATCTAGAAAGGAATAAGTTGGTTGGGGATAGTCAACAGAGTTTGGTGAAAGGTAGGTCGTGCCTCACAAATCTTATTGAGTTCTTTGAGAAGGTGACCAAACAGGTGGATGAGGGTAAAGTGGTTGATGATGTGTATATGGATTTCAGTAAGGCATTTGATAAGGATCCCCATGGTAGGCTATTCCACAAAACATGGAGACATGGGATTGAGAGTGAGTTAGGGTTTGGATCAGAAATTGGTTAGTTGAAAGAAGACAGAGAGGGTGGTCGTTGATGGGAAATGCTCATCCTGGATTTCAGTTTCTAGTGGTGTACTGCAAGAATCTGTTTTGGGGCCACTGCTGTTTGTCATTTTTTTTTAAGTGACCTGAATGAGGGAGTAGAAGAATGGGTTATTAAATTTGTGGATGACACTAAAGTTGGTGGGGTTGTAGATAGTGCCGATTGTTGCAAATTAGAAGGACAGAGATAAGCTGCAGAGCTGGGCTGAGATGTGGCAAACGGAGTTTAATGCAGAAAAGTGTAAGGTGATTCACTTTTGAAAGAGCAACAGGAATACAATGTACTGGGCTAATAGTAAGATTGTTGGTAGTGTAGATGATCAGAGAGATCTAGTTGTCCATGTACATAGATCCCTGAAAGTTGCCACCCAGATCGATAGGGTTGTTAAGAAGGCATATGGTGTGTTAGCTTTTATTGGTAGAGGGATTGGGTTTCGGAGCCATGAGGTCATGCTGCAGCTGTACAAAACTCTGGTGCGGCCACACTTGGGAGTATTGCGGATAGTTCTAGTCACCCATTATAGAAGGTGGTGGTTTGGAAAGGGTTCAGAGGAGATTTACCAGCATGTTGCCTGGTATGGACAGAAGGGCTTAAGAGAAAGGCTGAGGGACTTAAGGCGGTTTTCATTAGAGAGAAGGTTGAGAGGTGACTTAATTGAGGCACAAGAAAATCAGCGGGTTAGATATGATGGACAGTGAGAGCCTTTTTTCTCAGATGGTGATGGCTAACACGAGGGGACATAGCTTTAAATTGTGGGGGGATAGTTATAGGACAGATGTCAGAGGCAGTTTCTTTACTCAGTAGTAGGGTCATGAAGCGCTCTACCTGCAACAGTAGTAGACTTGCCAACTTTAAGGGCATTTAAATGGTCACTGGATAAACATTAGGATGAAAATGGAATTGTGTAGGTTAGACAGGTTTCAGATTGTTGCACCAACCTGTGAAACCATTGAGAGAAGGGTCTGTACCGCGCTGTATGTTCTACAGGATATATATATTAATTCACTACAATTTTCCCATCAAATTACAGCAAAGGTGGTTTACCTTTTGTGCTTTGATAGGACCTGCCCGAGGCTGTTTCTGTCTCTGTTCTTTTGGCTCTGGCAACTTATTTTCAGCAGCTTTTTCCTCTGAGGTCACTTCACACTCTGTTGCAGCTGTCGCAGTAGTGGTGATGGGAGTAGCTGTTATAGTGGTGCTGGTAGTAGTGCTACTTTTTGCTGCCAACTGATCAGAATCAATACCAAGCTCACTTCCACTCTCCTGACTGGAACCTGTTCCCTACAAGGAAGAGAATGGAGAATACAGTTGATGCAGTTATATTAAATGACTGTATTAATTAGTAATCCCAATTGACTTTCTAAGTCAGTGATGAATATGAACACTTGATTAAGCTGCAGTTATTCCAATGCTGCAAATTTAGATAAGGCAAGATCTTAAAAAGAATGAATATTAACTGAAATAAGAAATTAAAATAAGTCTAACAAAAGACAGGTAATTGGTTTATTTTCTCTCACCAAGAAAATCTGGGAAGAAATAATAGAGTAAAAATGAATCATGAAAACCCTTGGCTTTGCTAACTAACCACCTCTGGCTGACTGCAAACAAATACAACCGAGAAAACATATTTTGAAACATCTCTTTTGAAATACAAAATGTTTTGACAATGTTCCTAGGATGTTTGCACATGTTTAAGTAGAATCAAGAAAAGATAGTCATCTACGTAAGCAAGAATACTTACCTTTGAATTTGAAATTTTTCAAATCAGATGTAGAGAGTGGTATTCATGAAAATTAGTAATGATTTAATTTGGAAACTTTTCGCTCATCAAAGCAGCATTATGATTTCAATGCCAGAGAACAGAATATGCTTCAACTTTTTATGTAAAGTTCCAAGAGTAGAGTAGGGCTGCGTAATATGCCTTAAATAGTCTCAATGTGTTATTGCAGAGATAAGTGCATTTTGAAGTGAGGTATTCAGCATACAAATCAGCAAGATACCAGCACTGACCCTTGACTTCAACCAGGGTGGTATAATTGTTCTTTGGGCTTGTGGCTAAGGCAGATGAAATAGGAGAACATCCACTGGGTATCCCCCTTTCCTGCATTTTCCCTTCTGAAAAGAACACGCTCATATATGGGCACAAAGTCAGGCTTGTTAGCAATACACTGCTGACTCAAGCTCAAACAACCATAATTGGACGTTTGGTTCAAATTATTCTGCTCAGTGTACAGAATAAGTCACCATCAGAACATCTCAGTTCATTTGTTACAACTCATAGAAGCCCTGCAGTGTGGAAGCAGGCAACTTGGCCCAACAAGTCCACAGTGATCTTCTTAAGAGCAGCCCACCCAGACCTACACTCTCTACCCTATCCCTGTTATCCTAATTTTCCACATAACCTGCATATCCTTGGACACAAGGAGTAATGTAGCACTGCCAATCCACATTGCCTGCATATCTTTGGACTATGGGCAGAAATCGAAGCACTCAGAAAACAAACGCAAACTGGGGAAGAATGTGCAAACGCATGCACAGAGTCACCAGAGGGTGGAATCAAACCTGGGTCCCTAGTGCTGTGAGGCAGTGGTGCTGAGCACTGAGCCACCGGTGCTTATTACAAAGATAAAGAACATGCTATAACACTTCAGTGGAAGAATGTGCTTGACCTAAACAGACCAATCTACTGTATCCAACTTTCTTAACACATCTTTTCTGGGCCTTTCTGCCCCAGCACATTCTATGCTGCAAACATTCATATTGGATAGATGACATCCTGCTTAATTCTTGCCTATTCATTTGGAAATTAATCAAAAATCTGCCAATGAAATTGCTGAGGCGCAGCAATCACTGTAGCTGTAAGTTGCTGAATAGTTTATTCGTAGTTCATGAAAAGTATTGCACTTCAACTATGTTCATCCCATTATTTGCACATGCAAAAATATACAATGCGCTTAAAACCTATTTGAAGTAACTTTATTTATGTGGGAAGGCATTTGGAAATAAAATAGCAAAAGCTACCACAACAAAATCATCAGATTCTAGAGAATTCATTTCTTTGGCCTTCTGCACTGTGAAGCTCAAGGAATAGTATCTTTCAATTATGCATCTTACTACCCTCCACTCTCAATGGGTTTAACAATTAGTTATAACCAGATAATAACATTATACATCTGATTTACATCTCCTCTATCTCATCATTTAAACCCTATAACAGACCTTCTCTTTTGTCCTTTTTTCTACATAACTCTTAAAATCATTACATCGCTAACATTTTCCAGTTTTGACAAAATACCACTGACCAGAAACATTAATTAATATGCTCATTTCAGACATTGCCTGACCAGCATTGCCAGTATTATTGTGGCAAAAATGAGGTATACTCGTTCAGAAATAATGTACATCAACTTGTCAGAGTTAGGACTGCTGAAGCAGCACACGATAAATTTTTAAAATCCAACACATTACTATGCAAATAATTACACTTGCCTCAGGTGTTGGCGAAGATCCAAATGAGGCCAAGGGCTTATTCCATGCACTGACAGGTGGAGGCTGTGGAGGACTAATCGGTCCCACTAGAAGAAAAACAAAAAATGAGAAAAGGCATTTTCAGAACTTTTCTTCATTTGGAAATGCAAGACAGATTTGCAATTGGCTTTGCCTCAAGCTGCAGTACCCTTCCCAAGCAACCAGCTCCACCCAAGAATTTATTCCACTTGTAGCAGTCAAATAGTAGAAAATCCTTGGCACACAAACACTAACTCGAAGAAGTGCACCAGAGCCTTCGGAAATCAAGAAATTTTAGTATTTACAGAAACTAACTTTAACTTTTGAACTAATTTCCAGTATTAACCACAACTGAGAGAAACTTTTAACATTTTCATCCAAGTAATGGCTTTAAAAAAATTTGTACAAGATCTGATAACAGTTGAGCACAGAACAAAGTCTTGAAAGTGTATAGTGAACTTTTTTTTAAGCTAGCAATCATATGGGATAACAAAATGCAGCAAGTATACAGATGTTTAAAAAAACAATGATAAATTTGGCAATACAAAAACTGACACAGATAATGTGGCAGCAGCTGTGGCTCAGAGATCAGTTGACAACTTGGTGGGCAGATCCACACCTTAGAAACAGTGAGGATATAGAATGATATCAAGATAATCCCTTAGCAGAGTGGATATGAACTTACCCACTGTAAGCTCAAGTAAATTGGGATGAATTATATCCATTGCTTAGTAAGCCATTAATGAAAGGTATAACATTTAAGAGCAAACAAAGCAAAATGGGCAAGGTTAAGACAAATTATCTTAAAAATGCTTTGCCAGAGCACAGCATTTTCTAACAAAACCAAAGGTGGAAGCAAAACCCTCAAGTACATTTTAAAATGAAAAATGGACAAATATTACAAATTAAAAAGAATATGGAGAACAGGCAAGAGAATAAGATTATACCAACAGCTCTTTGAAATAACTAACACAAATGGTACATACAAAACATATACATAAAACAGGAAGGAAGCAAGATAACGAACAGTTTAAAGAAAACCTAATTCATACTAACATTTTGTGGTGACTTCCGCAATGACAGTGGATGAATTCATCTTGTTGTCCCACAGCTCTGCTTCCAATGTGTCATGCATTTGTGGAGGAGTCACTGCTTTATTCTCTGCATTATTTCCTGATGCACAGTTCCCACCCTGCACCTTGGACTGTTCTTGAACTGTAATGGCAGTCTCAGTTGGAGATGCTGTCGGAGCAGGAACTTCAATTACTGCTGGATCTGGAGCTGGAACTGCAGCTGAAGTCAGAGTACCAGCCTGTTGTTGAGATTGAACTTGTGATGGGACTGAAGTTGGTGTCTGCACTTGAGCCTGTTGGGCTGCCTGTTGCTGCTTCTTTGCAAATCGCGGAGGCAGTTTAGAATTCTGGCCTCTCCCCTTCTCATTCACATTCTTTTTGTTCCAATTCTGTATGAACAACCAAATGATTATAAAAATCTCTTCAACTGCACAGTGCACAAATTCTTAAAACATCAGAATGTAGCACAGAGAACTTCAATTCACAGATCTAAATCTCAAAACAAAATTTAAAAAAATAAATCATGGCAAAAGCCAATTCATCAGATCAATGTTTCAGAATTTATATTTGAGCATAGACAATTTTTGATTTAATATTCTATACATGACATGGTAGTACTTAAGTTCCTATTACATGCTAAATAATGCATTATGGAACACGTGGGGGGGGGGGAACTATGGCATTATATTACTTAATACTGAGCTTGGAACTGTAAATTAAGTGTATTACAACACTACAATGGTTATACCAATTTTAGTTTCCATTCGATTTCATTCTGATTCAGAAACATCACAACTATACCCTGCAAAATCCAGCAAACCAGTCTACAGAAATTTTAATATTATTGCATCAGGGCAAGGCATTAGTTACTTCTGAATACAATTTATAAAGACCTCTAAACATTGATACAAGGTTGAATATTTGTCAGTCACCTGTACAACTTGCTCTTCTTTCTTTCTACGTTCCTCATCTTGGAGACGTTTCTGTTGTTTCTTTGACACAACTTCAGTAAATCCGTCATCGGTTGTGCTGCACTGAGAATCTTCAACTGTTGTCACCTCTGGGTGATCATCGATGATCACCACACCTACAATGACACACTGAATTGTCAAACATAAACCACCTTGATTTCCAACATTATAGAACGTAAATGTGAAACAATGATAGCTCCACAAAACAAAAGGGCAAGAATTTGTCATGCAACAGGAGAACAAAATATTTTACATAGAAAAATCAGGGAGGTTCACTTGCACCGAAAACTGAAAGAAGAGAATCCAAATTGTGCTATAAAGCAGTTAAACTAAAGACAGGAAGAGTGAGTAACCTCACAGACATCTATACCATTCTAAACCAGTCATAGCATGGAATAGTTACTGTGGCAACTTACAGAACATAGAACAGCACAGCACACAACAGGCCCTTCAGCCCACGGTGTTGTGCCGACCATTGATCCTCCTGTAAGGTAAACCTAATGTACGAACCCTCAAATTTCTGTGACCATATGCATGTCCAGGAGTCTCTTAAATATCCCCAATCAGCTCGCTTCCACAACTGCTGCTGGCAATGCATTCCATGTTCTCAGATCTCTCTGCGTAAAAAGCCCGCCTCTGACATCCCCTCTATACTTTCCGCCAAACAGCTTAAAACTATGACCCCTCGTGTTAACAATTTCTGCCCTGGGAAAAAGTCTCTGGCTATCAACTCTATCTATGCCTCTCATTATCTTGTATACTTCAATTTGGTCCCCTCTCTTCCTTTTTTCTAATGAAAAAATCCGAGCTCAGTCAACTTCTCTTCGTAAGATAAGCCCTCCAGTCCAGGCAGCATCCTGGTAAAACACCTCTGAACCCTCTACAAAGCATCCACATCTTTCCTATAATAGGGCAACCGGAACTGGACACAGTATTCCAAGTGCGATCTAACCAAAGTTTTATAGAGCTGCAACAAGATTTCACGGTTCTTAAACTCAATCCCCCTGTTAATGAAAGCCAAAACACCACATGCTTTCTTAACAACCCTGTCCACTTGGGTGGCAATTTTAAGGAATCGATGTGCCTGCACACCAAGATCCCACTGTTCCTCCACACTGCCAAGAATCCTGTCTTTAATCCTGTACTGAAAATGTGTTGCTGGTTAAAGCACAGCAGGTTAGGCAGCATCCAAGGAACAGGAAATTCGACGTTTCGGGCCAGAGCCCTTCATCAGGAATTGTCCTGAGCTGGGGTAGGGCTGATTGCAGGGAATGTAGGTAGTGACGCATGGCTGCAAGGGTGGAGCGGAGGATCCGGAGGGAGGTCTGTTGCTGGAGGTTTCGGATTTGTTGTAGGTACAGGTTGTCCTGGTTGGGTCCAAATTTTGTTGGTTGGAATGTAGTCCGGAGTCCGTGTGGGATCAGTCGGTTCCGTAGGCAGGTGCTGAGGAAGGAGATGTGGCTGTGGTAACGAGTCTGTTTGAGAACGTGGCTGAAGAGCTTCTGTGCAGAGGAGATGACCTGGGGAGTGCAGTGAGAGAGAGACTCACTGAAATCCTTGTAGAGGGAGGAAGAGAGCTTCTTCAAGGAAGGCATCCTTTCAAGAGGATTCGCAGTAGGTTAATCCTGTACTCAACTTTCAAGTTCGACCTTCCAAAATGCATCACTTCGCATTTATCCAGGTTGAACTCCATCTGCCACCTCTCAGCCCATCTCTGCTTCCTGTCAATGTCACGCTGCAGCCCACAACAGTCCTCTATACTGTCAATGACATCTCCAACCTTTGTGTCGCCTGCAAACTTGCTAACCCATCCTTCAATCTCCTCATCCAAGTCATTAATAAAAATTGCAGAGTAGACGCCCAAGAACAGAGCCCTGTGGAACACCACTCACCACTGACTTCCAGGCAGAATGCTTTCCTTCCACTGCCACTCGCGGTCTTCTGTCAATCAGCCAATTCTGTATCCAGACAGCTCAATTTCCCTGTACCCCATTCCTCCTGACCTTCTGAATGAGCCTACCATGGGGAATCTTATCAAATGCATTTCTGAAGTCCATATACACCACATCCACTGCTCGACCCTCATCAACTTGTCTAGCAATATCCTCAAAGAACTCAATACGATTTGAGAGGCATGACCTGCCCCTCACAAAGCAGAGCTGACTGCATTTAATCAAGCCATGCTCTTCCAGATGGTCATAAATCCTATCCCTCAGAATCCTTTCCATCACCTTGCAGACGACAGACGTGAGACTGACTGGAATGTAATTGCCGGGGATTTCCCGATTTCCTTTCTTGAAGAGAGGAATTACGTTTGCTTCCCTCCAGTCCTCAGGTATGATTCCGGTAGAGAGCGAGGACGCAAAGATCTTTGCAAGCGGCGAAGCAATCACATTTCTTGCTTCCCAAAGCAGCCAAGGACAAATCTGGTCTGGCCCTGGCGACTTGTCAATCTTAATGTATGTCAAAATTTTCGGCACATCAGCTTCCTCAATCTCTGTCCGTTCCAGCATGCTTAGCTGCTCCCCAATGGTTTCGTTCACTACAAGGTCCTTTTCTTTAGTAAAGACAGAAGCAAAAAACTCATTTAGGGCTTCCCCTACCTCCTCAGACTCTATACACAAGTTCCCTATGCTATTCCCTACTCTTTCTTTGATCATTCTCTTATTCCTCACGTGTAAAATGCCTTTAGATTCTCCCTAATCCTCCCTGCCAAGCCTTTTTCGTGCCCCATCCTGGCTCTCCTCAGACTATTTTTGAGCTCCTTCCTCGCCTGCCTGTAATCCTTTAGAGCTGAGCAAGACCCTTGCTTCCTCCACCTTACGTAAGCTGCCTTCTTTCTTTTGATGAGATGCTCCTCCGCTCTCGTCATCCAAGGTTCCTTTATCTTACCCCTTCTTGCCTGTCTAAGAGGAACGCTTTATGCATCACTCGCAACAACTGTTCCTTAAACACAGTCTCCACATGTCTACAGTGTTTTTTCCATGGAGCAATTATGGATAGGTTACTCCCCAGTGGAAAAATCACTTGTCTTAAATTGATATTTTTCCCTCATGCTAAAAATTCAGCAATCTGATAAAGCATAAACCCACAGCCCGCTCACATGAACGGATCTCTAACATGCCTTCCCACTTTGGGTACTTCATAGCAATCATCTCGAAAGTAGGACACAAGATAACTCATTACATCTGGAAGCTGATAAGTTGATTAATAAGCCCACTGCGATGAAAATTAGATGAAATTTCAAAATTTAAGAGGTTAATCATAAATAAGTTTTTAATTCAAAACTGAATTACACTTCAATTGTTGAGGCATGATCTAGAGTAATGCCAATGTTAATACTCACTAGCATAGTTATTCAGATCAAACTGCGACAGAGCATCAGGCTTCTCTTTTGGTTTCTTTGTTGATTTGGATTCTTCTCGTTTCTTGCCAGTTGCGTCTTTTGTAGACCTTGGAGCTGAGCCAGTGTTACTACATTCCCCTGGATGATGAGCCATGTTACTGCTGGTGGGATCAATACCAATCATTGCTGTTCTCTCTTCAAAAGGCCTACATTGCACAAACCATAAACAAACAAGAAACTAACCACCATCCCCTAAAGACATACAGTGCATTACATGCCCAATCAGGTAATACAATGGGGAAATAGGTCATGCTGAAAAAAACACCAGGTATAAAAACAACTCTACATTGCAATTATCTGAAGGTGAAGATGCACCCATTAATTCTTAAGCTTTTGCAACTATCCCAGAAGTTCTAACTGTTCAAAGTTAAGCCCTTATGACATTGCTTTATAAATGTCCCATTTTTGATTTGACATAAACTACATTTGAACATAAATCCTTTTGCTCATCTTTTGTACGTCCTCCCTCTCCCTTCTTGACACCATCCATTATCTTGTTTTCAATTACCTAGACTTCATACCAAAATATCTACTAATACCCACTGCCTTCTCAAAATGCATCTCTTGTAGTTATCCTTTCCAACAGTTCTTTCTATGACTAACTTTCTAAAATAAAAAGTGTCTGTTGCGTTTCTTCAACCCAGCATACATAGAATAGTACAGCCCAGGATCAGGCCTTTTGGCCCAATATATCTATGCTGACCATAATACTAATCTAAACAAAATCCCATCTGCCTGCACTTGGTCCATAGCCCTCTATTCTTGGCCTGTTCATATATCAGTCTATATGCCTGTTAAACATTGCTATCATATCTGCTTTTACCACCTCCCCTTGCAGCATGTTCCAGGCATCAATAACCCTGTGTTTAAAAAAAAAACTGCTGCACACCTCCTTTACATTTTTCCCTCACCCTGGGAAAGAGACTAACTATCCACGCCCCTCATGATTTTGTATACTTCTATCACATTGCCCCTCAGCCTCTCACGCTCGAGTGAAAAAAATCCAAGCTTGTCCAACCTCTCAGTGTAAATAATACTCCAATCCAGGAAACACCTTGGTAAATTTTTTCTCCACCCTTTTCAAAGCCTCCAAATCATTCCTGTAGTGCAGCAACCAGAAACTGCACACAATACTTGAAATATCACCTGAAAGTCTTATACAGTTGAAGGATGACCTGTCAATCTTTAGATTCAATATCTTGAGATCAATTAGGGCAAACATGTCATATGCCTTCTTAACCACCTTATTCACGTGCATTGCCACGTCCAGTGAGCTATGGACTTACACACCCCAAGATCCCTCTGTATATCAATGGCCATAAGTGTCCTGCCATTTGCTTTTCTCCTGCATTTGACTTCCCAAAATGCATCACCTTACTTGTCCGGATTAAACTCCATTGGCCCATTTCTCCACCCAATTTACCCTGATCTATATCCTGCTGCATCCTTTGATATGCTTGCTCACTTCGACAACTCCACCAACATTTTGCATTGTATTATCTGCAAACTTACTAACTAGACCAATATTTACACCATATTACATAGACACAAGCATTTATATTACAAACAGGTCTCAGCACTGACCTTTGCAGGTTAGAGACCTCCAGTCAGAAAAACACTCCTCACAACTAGCCTCTGTCTTCCAAGCCAATTTCATATCCAACTTGCCAACTCACCATGGATTCCATCTGGTTTGATCTTCCAGACCAGCCATGGCAAATGTTTTAGTAAAATCCATGTAGACAGCATCCAATGCCTTACCTTCAAATTATCTTCGTTACTTCCCAAAAAATAAATCAAGTTTGAGACAAGACCTCCCCTGCATAAAGTGATGTGATTATTCCTAATAAGTGTATTCTCTTCAAAAATGTGAGTAAATCCGGTCTCTAAAAATCTTCTAATAATTTCCATACTGGTGATGTATGGCTCAGCGGCCTATAATTTCCTGTACTATCCTCAAAGGTAAACAGTGGCTATTCTCCAGTTTTCTGGGATCTTGCCTGTAGCAAAAAAGGCTACAAAGATCTGTGTCAAGGCCTCAGCAATCTCCTTACTTTTCTTCAGTCTTATTCTTTTTCATAGCTACCTTAAAAATTACAAAATTATGATCACCATTCCCAAAATGCTCCCCCACTGAAACCTCACTCTCCTGTACAAGGCCTAATGCAGCCATTCCCTAGGTGGACTATCTACATATTGTTTCAAGAATCCCTCCTGAATGCAACTAACAAATTCTGTCCCATCTCAGCCCCTCAACCTTTTTGTGAACTTGGGGTTAAGCAGAACACTCAGATGTCAGCACTAATCATCCCCACAAGTTAGATTCACAGCAATTTCAGTACTCTACCGAAACAGTGCACCCCAACATTTAATGCTCAGTTTTCATTTGGCACACGACCCAAGTTTTACAAGTGCAGTCGACTTCCATGTTGTTATCAGGGGAAAAACAAAGGCAAACATGGGCAAAGGCAAAAGATGGGCAAGAGTCACCTACAGGCAATAATCAAAACCCAATTAAGGTTCTTTCTAGGAAAATTGCTCCTAGTGGCCACCTCAATCGTGTATTTACAAACATGATATCCAAAATTGATTATCAAGTTTCCCACATCCAAAAAAGTGGGTAAAATTCTTCACAAAATGTAACAAATGCCACACAAAGAAAACATTAAAGTTGCAGTGGTCATAATATAAACTGGAAGTACAACTGTGACAATATTGCTCCTACATGAAGGGAAGCATTTACCGGATGAACATACTGAATGTTATTTAATGCGTACTTTTTATTAAAAGTGAAATTTTGAGCTCAAGGGTACATCTGTTGATGAAGAGGAACACTTTCTACATTTGGTCAAGATATCAGTAACAAAAGACTTTTATTTGATATACTAAGCAGAGAAAAGTTCTTTCTATCGCACTCTGACATGCCTTTAATACAAATTCACAAACATTCCACTTCAGCTCAACGAACACTACCTCAGGCAATCTCTCTATTGAAATACGCTTTGCAACCACACACTACTGGTTCCCCTGGCCATGCTCCCATTTTTGATGCCCATAAGCTTAAGCTCAATGAAATGTCTGTTTGCTTTATCCTGATACTGAGTCATGGACACCCATCAGATTTTTGCTTGGCCAGTTTTTTTTGATAATGCCTAAAACGTTACCGATGTTTCAGGGTCTGTGCAACACGGCAGCTTTCGATGCCAATACACTTTAACTGGGTAATAAATACATATATCTGCTTCACAGAGAGCTAACACAGTTTGCAATACTCTATTATTTGTGGAATTAAACCAGGGAAGAATAGCATTTGGACAGAGAATTTGGGTGATACACAAGTCAACTCATGTAGCATATGCAATTCTAGAAACCGAAAGAAATTAAAGGCACATGATAAAAATGAGCACCTCAGTAAGAATGGGGAGAAATGGTGGATAGTCTCTGTGTACCAATATTATGACAAAAAAAGTCGCACAATACTTACTGTTCTAACTTTGATAAGCTAAAAAGGAAGAAACAAAAATCAGCCTGTTACCAACTTTCACTAGTTGAAACATCAACAATATTTTTGTTAGACAGGAAGTTAATTTAGGCAGGTTACTGTTAATCAGTAAGTATCTTAAAATACACTGGTAGTTAGGTTTCAAGTGAAATGTTAATTGTGTCAAGTTTCAGAAGTCACTTAAAATCATGTTTTGATAAACAAATGGCTTGAATAAATTGTCCAAAAGTTAGAGTTTTTTTTACCTACCCCCTTCTACCAGGCTTTGACGACATTCCACTGCGCCTTTCATTTTTGCTCCCAGAGTAGTTTCTGTTCGGTTTGTTTGCTCCACTATTGCTTCTACGATTCTGCCGGTCGGTGCACGGACGTTGGCTGGAAAAACTTCTCTTTGCAGCATCCCGCTTGGGAAGGAGATTATTTTCTCCAGACTTGGTTGTAGCCTGCAAGTTGACATCCATCACTTTCTTTTCATCTCTTTCACGCCTCTCATTGAAGTCACTGCTTTCAGAAGCAGTCTCCCATTCTTCATTAGCCTGATCTGAAGAGTTCTGATTAGATAAATCTGGTGACTTGCTCCCAGCCACATCCAAGGAATGTGTGTGCTCCTGCACAGTACTGCTGGAGGTTGCATTTGTCACAACAGTTGTGGTGGTTTCATTTACTTTAGCTGCAGCTTCTCGCTCTTTCAAACGCCTGAATCTCGGTGGTTTGTCTTGTCTTGGTGGGCGTGTAGGTCTTTGCTTACGAAGACGTTCTCTGCTATGGTCAAATTTACGGTCCGGTTTAACATGTCTTCTCTCAAAAGGAGGAGTTTCAAAATGATCGACCTTTTTCACATCATCATCTCTTCTGGAATTCTCTAACTTTGGAGGCCATATTGAATTAGAAGGCCCTGGCTTCCTCAATGGTGCAGATCTTGAGCCACCACGGCCTCCAGCACCTCTATTGCCTCCTCTAAACATTCCTCCCCTTCCACGCCTTGAAGGTTCCCCTCTTGGAAGAAAACCAGGTTTTGGCTTTGAGTCATCCTCTCTTAAAGGGGGCTTTTCTGATGATCTATTGTCAACCTTAAAGTTACTTTCAGATTTAAAGGACTTTTGAATTGGTTTACTCTCTGGCCGACCTTCTTTCTTCAGACGTTTCCCTTTACTTGGATTTTCTTTGTCAGAAATTGTATCGCTTGCACTTTCATGAGCTTCAGTATCAGAATCTGTTTCAGAGCCATGTTGTCTGCGACGTTTAGGAACCTCTTCGAAGTCAGAGCTTTCACTGCGTGTTTCACTTTCTTCTCTTTGCCGAAATGAAGGAGCACTCGTCACGTGTTCTAACCTTGGCCTTGGCTCCCTGTAACGAGGATACTCTCTGCTGCGACCTCTTCCCCCACGACCACGGCCGTTATAAGATCCTCTAAAGCTGCGGCCTCGAGAATAAAATTCTCCACGGCCTCTTCCCCTGTAACCTTGGTCAGGAATCCAGTCACGTTGCTCCCTAACCTCTTTGCGATAATTACGTGGGGGCAAACCAGAATCTCGCCTGATAGGAAACCGGTTATCAATACGCTGCCTTTCGGAGAGATGATTCTTAACATGTGGCTTCTCGTGCTTCTCATCCTTTGGTACTGGAACCGAAGTAGCTTGATTGCTTACAGTTTTACTAACTGGCGGAACAGGAGGAAGTGTCTCACTTTTATCTATTAATGGTTTTATGTCCTGACATGCCTTTTTAACAACTGGCACAGAACTCTCTGGAAGAGACTTTTCAGGTTCCGCTTTGCTGCTGCTCTTATTAATTGCCTGAGAAGGTTCTCTCTTTTCAGTTTTTGGAGCTTTATTACCTTTGATTGGAATGGAATGACGATCTTCTTTTTCCTTTCTTTGTTCACGTTCTTCTTTCATGTCTCTTAGTACAGGCTTTTTAATTGGGCCACAACGTCGCACTGGTCTTATGTAACCTTCATCTCTCCTAGAAGCTGGTCTAGGACCCCAACGTGTGTCATGCCTGGATTCCCTTCTAAACTGCTTTTCATTCTTTACTCCATCAAATGCTTTACTTTCTTTTTTTGATTTTTCTTCTGGTTTGTCTTGCTGATCTTTTGATTCATTCGTTCGGTTTTGTATTTTGACTGCCACTGGGAGAGAATCACTCTTCTCGACTTCCAACTTCAATGAGTGATTTGACCCATGAGATAAACTTCTCTTTAAGACTGTTCGAGGTTCTGCTTGTGGTACAGGTTCTTCCTGTGCACCCCGGGCCACAGCCAAATCCACAGGTTCCAGCTTTACAGTATCAGCCACTTTGTCAGACTGAACAGGTTGAATATCTTCCAATGATTTGTTTGCAAACTTCCCCTTTTCTTCATCAGTCTTGTCCCTAAAGAGTTCTTGATTCAGTAAATTCAAGTGTGGAGACAGTTGTCTTTTCTCTGTGGAATAAGGTGTCTTTCTCTCTTGTTCCACCGTCATCTCAGGCCTAAAGATATAATAAAATGATTGAAGTTGCATGGGGTTTAGAAATGCCAAAATGTCTGAACTGCAGAACATATTCATGTAACCCACTGTTAAATCAACAATTATATTTGTGTCACTGAGAGGCATTACTGCTATTTCTTAATCAGCACCAGCTTGAGTTCCATACAAAGACTTCCTGCTACATCATACATGTTGGGCGTGTCATCCCCATCTCAGCACAAAAGCCTGAACAGCATTGGCAAGCTATCTCACTATGACAGGATGTAATGCCTGAATCCTTCTTACCTTCATCCAGAATCCAAAAATTATTTAACACATGATAGTGAATAATTACAAGCAGATAACCAGATGGATTTTTACCTCTCCCACCCCACATATCCTAGCCAAAGAGCACTAGATCAAATTATAACCAGATTGATGAAAAGGATGATAAGATTAGAAAATTCACTCAGACCAAAAATTAATTCATATTTGTAAAATCAGTGGTTTTTGAAACAAGTAAAACCTTTATGGCAAATCATAGCACGAAACTTACCTGGGATCTTTGGATTCTTCCATTACAATTGGAGGGGTAGTAGCTTGCTGTGGCTCTGTATGAGGATAAGATTCTGAGCTCCACACTAGTCGAGGTTCAGTGGACTGAATGGTATGATCTCTAGCTGGCCGTGACAGATGGTCAAATGATTCAGACCCTGAACCGGAACTGTCCATCTGGTCTCTTCTCATTAATTTTGGTGCCATCATACCTGCCAGACACAATATAGAAAGGAAGTGTTAAATGTGTATCGGCTGACTGTTAGAATCCTAAGAATTAGAATACAGATTTTATTCAACAAAAGATTCATATTAGAATCTGAAAAGCATCAAGATAATCATAGGAAAACTAACTAACGGAAAATGTGATGTTGAAGTGCTGATGCACAACTGTGCTGATGCTTAAAGCAATAGCGATCCTCAGCTCTGAAAAAAAACTATTCTCTTGAAAAAGTAAGTTTGTGAATGATTAATTCTCAGTTTTATGCAATTTTTTTCTGTTACTGGCCTTAATTAAAAAAGAAAAAAAAACCTGAAATGGCTAAAAGTTAGTTCCATTTCCCCTATCTAAGCTGCTTTTGCTGAGAGCTGGAACAATGGATAAACGACCTCTTTTTGTGCTGTAAACATCCCAATTCTCTTTGGTTAGTATTAAGCGATTAGAAGTGAACACCTAAAATAATAGCTGTGCATTTGTTAAGATTAACATTCAACTCCAAAGATACTCTTGCTGAGCTTCACCTCAGAGCACTTGGAGAAAACAAAAAAGTGACACAAAAAAAACTGCTACCTATAAATTACTAACCAGGGTGTATTTGTGTCATGTCCATTGATGGCCTTCCAGACATCATTCGTGGATCCATGTACGACTGCATCATAATCCAACGTGGATCAAATCCCATAGAAGCTAAATGTTGGTGATGAGGTGGGGCTAATGGAGTCTGGTACAAGGGCCTGTGCTGTGGAGGTGGCACAGGAGCTCCAGAAGGCTGAGGCTGAGCTTGAGATTGGAGTTGGGCTGGAGTTTGAGACTGTGTTTGTTGCTGATGAACACCTGATGGTTGCTGTTGCCATTGTTGTTGCTTCATCATCTGTTCCTAAAAAAGAAGCAAACTTAATTAAGACACTTTAATGCAACTACGGTTATAATATGTTAATAGTAATTTAGTTGCAACAGACACTTATAAAAATACATATTGACCTCATGTTGTGTAATACCAGCACTTCCACGTTATTTTCATTTTGGTGGTGCTATTAAAATTTAAGGGCAGGCGAGAATTTGCCATTTCATAAAATTAGGTATCCTTATTAGTCAACTTGAAATGCTTACTTCAAACTTGCCTATTTCAAGGTGTACAATTTTATGACTCAGACAGGCATAAAATAGTTACCGAAGCATAAACAAACATATAGAAAGGAGGGGCAAATTACTGCAGATGCTGGCATCTTTACTGAGAACGAAAAATGCTGGGGATTACAAAATGTCAGGCAGCATTCATAGAAAGGAAGCAAGCTAACGCTGAGTCCAGATGACTCTTTATCACAGCCAAAGTGAAGTGTGGAGGGGGCAGCATTTATGCTGGGTTGGGGTGGAGGTCAGGGCTATCTTCAGATTACAATCATCTGAATGTGAGAATTCTAAGAAGAATCTAAGATTGTTTGCTGTATCACAACTCCATAACACTGGACTCCTTTGGCTGTGGGCATGATCTTAACCTCCACAATGAGCTGATGAAGCAACGGCGCTATAAAAGCTAGTGCTTCCAAATAAACCTGTTGCATTATCACCTGGTGTTGATTTTTAACTTTATCCACCCCAGTCTAACACCAGCACCACCAAGTCATGAATGTGAGAATGGCAGAACAATGGTGTATCTAATTGTCAGGCTGGAGTAGGGGGAAAAGGAGACGACATGGTGACAGTGACAGAGAATGTAACAAACAAAGCTAAAAGGAATGAGTTACAACTGCAGGATTCAAAGTCAAACTGAGACTTACTTGTCAGACATCATTTCCACTTCTGGATCACAATGGCAACAGAGTAACTAATGCATGACACTAGTAAGCCCTTGATTTAACAACGTTAAAAAAAATTAAAACAATGTTGCCTGCTGTGTGATCCACCTTTTTACTACTTCAGCAATCTTTTAATCCATCAGACTTTATGATGATGATAAAGGCTCTTCATTCCATTACATCTGCGATACTATTCAATGAGATCACTGTTGATTTTGTGAACAACTCCACTTTCCTGCCTTTTCTCCAGAATCCTTACCTGATTAAAAAAGACCATCTCAGCCTTGCCTCTCCAGTAAAGAATTCCCCCGATTTAATACTCAGGTAGTTTTGCCTGCCTAGAGATTATGCCCTCTGGTCCTAAACTGTCCCACAAGCAGAAACAAATGTTCAGCATCTGCCCTGTCAAACCTCCAAAGACTATCACGTTTCATGTTCTTCTAAACACCAATAAGTACAGACTCAATCTACTCAATCTCTCCTCAAAGGAAAAATCCTTTAATACCAAAGGTCAATCAAGTGAAGCCACTCTGGACTGCCTCTAATGCCTTTCCCTAGGTAGAGGGACCAAAACTATTCACAGTGATCTAGGCATTGCCTCACTAGTTTTTGTATAGTTTCAAAAGACTTCTCGATTTCAAACTCCATTCCCTTAGAAATAAATTGTCAACATCCCATTTGCCTTCCCTATTACTTGCTGAACTTCTACTCTTATTTGTGATTCATGGATGAGTACCCCCAAATCCATCTGTCTCAGAGCATTCTTTCTTGATTGACTGAAATAATATTCCTTCCCTCTATTCTTTCTGCCAAAGTGCACATTGTCACCTTTCCCCAAATTATATTCCAGCTGCTAAGTTTCTATCCACTAACTTAACCTGTCTGTATCCCACTGTAAACTCTGTCATTCTCATCACTTGCTTCCATGAACTTTTGTATCATCCACAAACAGAGACAATACATTCACTTTCCTCTCCAGGTCGCTCATACATATTGGAACTAAATGTGGCCACAGCAATGACCTGATGGCATTGCACTCCACTGGTTATGGGTCATCTTGAAAGCGCCCCTCTTATTCTCATTTTGCCTTCTGTTAGCCAATCCTCTATACATGCTTACGCCATGGGCTCTAAGTAGCCTCATTTGGGGTACCTTAAACACCTGAAAATCCAAACATATTACACCTATGGGTTTCTTTTTCTCTCTCCAGGTTCTCACCTCCAGGAAAGGATTCCAACAAATTTGTCAGGCATGATTTCACTTTCATGCAGCCTGCTGACCTTACGTGTGCATTTCTAAATGCCCTGCCAATGCATCCTTTATATCATGGACACTAACATTTTCACAGACTTTAGCTAACTAGCATATTTCCTTGACTCCTTCAATTTTTGAATAAAGGTAATACTCTGTTATAGTTGCCTTATCCTACAGGACTTTTCTAGGACCTAAACTTTCTTGGAAGATTACAGTGCATCCCCTTTCATAGTGACTATATATTTTTACTGTTAGCTTGTCATTTGTTCCTTGACTTTTTCATAATTTTAGAATGGTATTAGTGTGCTCAGCTATGAAAAATGAAAATTTTATTCAACTTCATTGCCATTTCCTGGCTCCCCATTACTATTTCCTAAGCCTCAAGGTTCACTTTGCCCTCTCTTTTCATTTTTATATATTTAAGTAAGTTCTGTCTATTTATATCTTATTTGCTAGCTCATCCTGAAAGTTAACTTTTCACTAAAGTTTTGGTCATCTTTTATTGGTTTAAAACTCTCAAAACGGAATTGGTAAGCCAGAGAATTTTCTTTCAATTTGATACAATCCTCAATTTCACTATTATCCGTGGTTACTTCTTTCCATGCTTGTTCATCAACAGGCTGATCTGCTAAACTCTTTGTCAGTCCACTTCATCCGTTCTGCCTTTTAATCCTTTATAATTACCCTTAATTTAAGCTTAGCACAGATGCTAACAACTCTTGTTTCTCTCTCACTGAATTCTAAATTTTACCATGCCATAGTCACGGTTTCCCCTGGGATCTTCTACACTCAAATCATGAGTTAAATCAACATTTTACTAGATCTAGAAGAGCTTGACCCTAGTTGGATCAGAGTTGACCCACAACATATTTTTCTCCCAAAATGCCAATTCACTTCTTACCTGTTGACGTTGGAATCGAGGTGGTAATGACTTCTGAAACTGCTTTGAATAACCTGTGGGAACAGCAGGTCGTGTTTGGGACCCCAAATCACCATCAGTATCATTTGATGTTGGAATAATCTCCTTCTCATGTAAAGCACTGTCCAGTTGATCAATAGGTGGAGAAATATCATCTGCCAACATAGCAATGCAATGTTGATGTTTAGTTTGTGCAATGTAGGATCAATACTAGGCCTCAATATGAAAACTAACCATATTCACGTGGACAGACAAGTTCAGAATATTAACTTAGACTAGAAAAAAATAAAACTTGACCCAGTGGATGGCGATTAGAACACCACACTCTGTTCCGGGAGGCTGCAGAAAAGCAAGCAATTAGATGCCTTCCCAATTTCGAATACATAGTAATCTTATATAATAGAATGTCAAGAGAAGATAAAACCCTCCATAGAAAGTGAACAGAATTATTGTGGTGCTTAAATTAAATTCTGAAGTGCCTAATTACAAAAGGTGTTGGCACTACTAAATATTGTACCACGGAGTTAACTCAGCTCTGATCCAACAATCACTTGAACGTGTAATATTTTTAAGACTGAATCATGCAAAGCACCTCAGAAATATTATCAAACAAATAGTGACACCAAATCAGACAGATATTAGAACTTAAAAAAGGAGACCTCTACGTTTAAATTAGTTTTATCTCCCTCATTAGGGAAAACATCCATGCAGCATCCACCGCATCAAGTTTATACTTCAGTAAGATCATCTCTCATTCTTTCAAACTCTAACAGATAAAGGTTTAACCTACTCAAATCTTTGTTCATATGCTCAGGAAATGAGTCAAGCAAACCTTCTGTGAACTGCTCTAAAGCAATTATGCTTTGAAATAAGGAGGATAAAGCTGCAGTATTCAGTAGTGCCTTGTACAAGTATAAAAAAAACCTCTTCTGATTTATTTCCTTTGCAATAAATTCGCATCAATTTCTGCACCTGCATAAAGAGGCCTTTCTGTACTTCAGAGTTCTGTGATCTCTGAAAGAGTATAATGCTTTCTATTTTAAAAAAAGAATGAACCAAATGTCTAATTAAAAAGCTAGATTTTAACAAATGTCTTATAAAAAAAGATAGGTAAGGAGGCAGAGGTGTTTAGCAAGGGAATTAGGGATGAGGCAGCTGAAAGCATTGTGGAGCAACAATGCTGAGGATTTAAAATGAGGGTGAGCAAGAGGCCCAAAACTGGCAAGAAATGACAATGATTCATTATTATGCAAGTGAAGAATAGAAGTCCAGAAATTAACTCCAACAAACCTAGAAAATGAACAGAAGAGATAAAATAAAGCATCATGTAGCATGATTGCACAAAAACATACAATAAATAAGCTAAACTTTCCAGTTAGAGGATTTCTAGTCAGAAAGTATGTTAACAAGCATTGACTCATATATTGGGATAGAGTACAATCCAGACCTATACTCAATACGTTTTCAAGCAGGAGCGAAGCAAACCTGAAGCTTTTAATGCACCATGACCATCATTCTTGGATGGCCAATGCACATTTTCACACCATCCTACATATAAACAGATGACTAAATAAAGCCCAATGTAGATGGGTGCATGAGTAAGAAACAAAACATAGAGAAGATATGATGATTAAATTCCAGTTACATTTTTATGTAATAGTGATTTGATTAGATTAGATTAGATAACTTACAGTGTGGAAACAGGCCCTTCGGCCTAATAAGTCCACACCGACTCGCCGAAGCGTAACCCACCCAGACCGATTCTCCACATTTACCCCTTCACCTAATGCTACGGGCAATTTAGCATGGCCAATTCACCTAACCTGCACATTTTTGGATTGTGGGAGGAAACCGGTGCACCCGGAGGAAACCCATGCAGACACGGGGAGAATGTGTAAACTCCACACAGAGAGTCACCTGAGGCGGGAATTGAACCCGGGTCTCTGGCGATGCGAGGTAGCAGTGCTAACCACTGTGCCACCGTGATACTTAATGGCATCTCAAAAGAACCTAAAATATGCCAGATTATGAGATTTCTCTTCACAAATCCATAAACCGTCACAGTCTCTTCAATACACAATACAACAGGTATATCAACTATTGAGAATTAATTCCACATCAATAATATTTGACTGCACCAAATGCATAATCCAAACAAAAATGAAAACATTCAAGGCCAAAAAATGCATGAAACAAAACAAATCTTTGTACTCATCATTCTTGATCATATTTATACATGGATCCACAAACTGATGAGGTCCACCCCAGATTCATCCATTAACAGGTTCCAACAGATCGTGCAGTACTTCTGAGTCCATCAGGTTATATAGGGGATTCCCATCTGTTATCATCTGCAGTTTTATAGGTCTGGATTGCACTCGATCCCAATATTTGAGTCAATGCTTGTTAACATACTTTCTGACCAGAAATCCTCCAACTGGAAAGTTTAGCTTATTTATTGTATGTGCCCTGATTTCCCATGGGATGACAAGGATAAGATGCACATGCAGAAACAAATTAGTTCTCAGAATGCAAGACTATCTTATCTTTTGTCTTTTAAGTTTCAATTAATTTAAAACTTTTGAATTTGCATTACTGTTAAGCTTTAGGATGCACAGGAGTAGCAAGTTGATGATACATCAGCAGTGAACTAAAATTAAACACCGCATGAAGTTAGAATCTAAACACTGTGGATAATAATTTAGCTTTCCTTAAAATTACTTTCCATGAATTAAAGTATCTACATCAGGGGTTTAACATTGCTCTTACCTGTTTTTTTCAAATCCTCCTCCTGGTCTCTGAAGTCATCAGATTCACTCGGAGGTTCCTCCTGCCTCTGCTCAGTCTCCCTTTCCATTTGGTTCTCTTCTTCCTTTTCCCATTCCTCATCTTGCTCTTGTGCCTGCTCTAGTTCTTGTGCATTTTCCTTTTCTATTTTCTCCTCTTGTCCTTGTTGCTCCTCCTGCACTTTGTTTTCATGCTCTTTCTCACGGTCCTTCTCCTTTGGCTGTTCTGTCATTTTTTCCTGTTCTTGCTCTTTCTCCTGTTGTTTCTCAGTTTCTTTCCATTTCTGATTTTCATTTTCACTTTCTTTCTTTTTAACTTTATCATTCTCATTGTCCTTTGTATTTTCCTTCTCAATGTCCTTGGTACCTTCTCTTTCAATTCTTTTAATCTTATCCTTCTCCTTTGCATTTTCCTTTCGGTCTTTTGAAAGAGTTCCATATTTTTCATCAAGTTTCTTCAGTTTTGCTGCACAGGCTGCCAAACGTTGCTCCTCCATTCGTCGCTCCTCTTCCTCACGTCGCTTTCTAGCTCTTTCAACTGCTGCAGAAACTTCAGACATTGACGGTTTCCTCCTTTGTCTCCAAGCTTCATCACCATCGCTTGGTAATAAAGGTTTGGTCGGAGTATACTTTGCAGGTCCAATCTGACGAGCTGGAGGTGGCGGGTGCTGTGATTTAATTGAAGAGCATAATGAAGGGGTTTTTAGCCAAATTCCTAAAACTGACTTGATACTAAAAGATCTCATTATGCTAAATATAGATATGATACAACATTAACTTAATTTTAATACTAAACGCGTTACTTTTTTTGTTTTCAAAATACCTGGGGAGCTGGTTTCTGATTGACAGGCGTATTCCCTAGTCCACGCAATTCACGTACCACAGCTTGCACTGCTGTCCGTCCTGCTTCCTAAAGTGTAAACAAATATCAGCCTTTAATCTAAATTTTTACACCCAAAGATCATAACAATTTAACTTGTCAATGATCCAAATACGTAGACATAGGTGAACAGAACCATAAGTCAGGTGTTTTATCAGAACTGAGGTGACATTTAGGACCAAAATTAGAATACTTTTATTAGAAATTAAACAATTACAAACGAGACCATGCATGTCAGTTACATAGTTTTGCCCAAACTTTCCATTTATCTGAAAGGAAAAATTAGGAATATACACTCATTCACCAAAATCTTTTAGTCTTATCTTCAGTATTAGAGAGTAAATAATAGAATATTATTTACAATCTAAATTCAGGGCACCTTTGGGAGCCTGTATTCAAAACAGGCATATGAATTATTTTTGATTCAGAATAGCACACTTATTAAATTTTCATACTGAAAGATATATTTATGATAAAGAGTGATGTGAAATTTCAAACAGAAATGTACAGAATAACCCAAGTAACAAAGTCAAAACTTTGAGGTTAATTTTATAAGTACAGACACTATTAACTAACAGTACTGGAGTTTAACATTTAACATGATCTTCAAAAAAATGTTTTATGCCATTAAAAGAGTGGGAAGAGGAGGGAACACACCTAAAGAAAAAAGAATGCACAAGTCAAGGACACGTGGCTGCTACTTCAATAAATGTTATGAAGTGGAATGGTACAAAACTCTGAAAGGCACTGTGCAAATCCAAGTTTTTCTTTCCAATGTGGATATTATTATTTATATATCAAAGATGTCACATTGTCATGAGATCTAAATTGAAAATCTACCTGACGATCAGTCTGGAGGCTTCTGATGGAAGCGATCTTGGTTGGTGACAGTGAGGCTGCCTGCATCGTTGGACTCTCATTTGAAGAAATTTTATTTCCAGGACACTCATTGATTTCTTTCTGGTCATTAGAACTCTCTGGAGTTTTTGCTCCAAGCTGTTCAGCTCTGCTGACTTGTTCATCCCTGTCATCACTGAAAAGAAATTAAAACAGTGAACATCAGCACTCTCAAAAACATGAGATCACAACATACTAAATCACGGATTAGTTGTTATGCCCTTCCATTCCCCCCCAACTGTGCATCTGTTGTAATTTCAGAAATTGGTAACAGCATTTTGATTTTCAGCTAAGATAAATTTTGAACAAGTAACTCCAAAGCAGCTCAGCTACATCATTCTGCATGGAAAAATAGCAGGAGAAAACATTTCCAAATTAAAATGCTGAACTGAAAGTTAGCCAATTTCAGTGGATAAATGAAGTTGCCTTATATGCCACATCTACAGTATACCGTATCCCATTTGCAGGAGATATGACAGAGTAATGGAACGTCAAGAGCCCTCAGCATCAACTTCAGGCCCATGAAGACAGGTCAAACATGGGCAATAAAACCCAAATAGCACCCACCAATGTTCTAATTTTATTAATGATGTTTTGAGTGAGTGATACACCTTGTTAAGTACCAACTGCTCGAACTGAACTCTCAACTCTAACAATAAAAATGGTTTCATTTTATGAAACCTGCTCAGTCAGAGAGACAGGGAAGGAAGCAAACAAATAAGGAAACAAACAAGCAGATATGTATGTATACAAGTAGAATTGTCGCAAGAAATCTTGAACAATTAACTAACAGGCAGATCTACACCATATCCTGCAGTGGGACTGAATTCCTGCTCCTGTTGCCCAAGCTATTGCTTTTCAGATCAGAAGAACATCAGCAAACGTAGCCAAATTTGAACTTTAAACAAAGGTTAGAATTTTAGATTTTAATGGCTGCATTTTAGATATATTGGAAAGGTGGAATAACTTCTTTAAAATGTTGTAATTCTTATTACAAGGCAAGTCAATATCTAGCAAACAAATTTGCAGCTTTAGAAATTACACAACAATTAGAAATTAAACCATACCAGGTTTCATCATCTTTCTGCGTGGACGTTCCCTCATCCTCATCACTAAAATTTAGTTTCTCTGTATAGTCCACCTCAGACTGTGCTCCTGAAATGCAAGAAACATTGAACTGAATGATTTCATTCAAGCCTCAGCTGAAAATTGAATTGCAACATTTTTCCATGTTACCTGCCCAGCCATCATCATTTTCTGTGTCCAGATTATCAAGTTCCTTCAATTCACTTGCACTAATAATGGAGGGTCGCTCATGAAGGTCTTGACACCACTGAGATTGCTGTTGTCTTAAGGAACTACTTTGGTTCCTAATCAATTTTGGAAAAGATGGAGAAAAAAAATGTTAGAATATCCAGACTGAGGAACAACATCTGATGAGGAAGACTATGTTTAGGTATCCTACAATAACTTAAATCAATAAGATACAATGCAAATGAAAACTCATAATTGCAAAGGTTAGCTGGGTATGGAAGAGAGAAAAGCTGTAGAAATGTTTCAAATACTAAAAACAACAGTAAAATTAAAGATCTGTCAAGAATCCTACATAAAGGGTTGTATGGTTATTCAGCTGCATGCAACCTGGAAATTAAACAATTACCATTTCTAAGGGCTAGACCAACATAGGAGTCACACAAGGAGATCCTGTGAATCTCCCATCATAGTGCACTCTGAAGGAATTGCCCAGAAAATCAAACTTTCCATTGGGAGGTTATACTATGCTCAGATCCCTCTGAATGTTTCCATTTAAATCAGAAACTTTGGATAGTTCTGATGAAATTACGTAAAATAGGGAAAAGTAATCTATTAGATACATGGTGCACCTCCTTAGTAACTATTATATAGCTCCTTTACTTATATCTCCAAAGACACCTCCCCCAGAACACTTGTAGTACTCCAAACCCTGAACTGACACTTCACACCTGCAATCTTTAAAATTTTCAAAATATGGCAGGTGACTGATGGAAAAAAAAAGGACAGTCTAACTTTCTCTGAAAGCTCTTATGGTGCACAAAGCTGTCAGAATGAAAGGACAGCTCTGCATTTCTGAAGAAACCATGAGCAGAATCCTACCTCAAAATTGCAGAGCTCCCTTCTTTCAAATAAAGAGTCAGAATGGCACCTGCATGAGACCACCCTTGCTCATGAAAACCCAGACCAATGCTTCCTGCCCTCCGTTCTATTTGTTTTTAGCTCAGTTGTGCACAATAAGGCAATATAGATGGGTTTGCATTAAATTAACTGACTTCAAATTTTTTTTCCAAAAGCTGAAAACCTACATCAACCCATGAAAGTATCAAGTTATTTTGTAAACAATGTGAGAGACCTGAGCAAACAGCAGTATACATCACTTCAGCATAGCTAATCACATAGCTTACATACTTGATATTTGGTGCAGGATATGATAGACGATGTGGTATTTGCATTTTAGAGGAGTGAGACATCTAAAAGTAGAGAGAAAAAAAAATTAATCCACTATTTTAATTTATAAATTAGATTAGACAAATTATTTTCTTTACAAATTCCATTTCCCTTCCTTTCATAAATTCACTAGTTCAGATGCACTTCAGTAACACGCACAGGTTTAAGTGTAAACTTCAAAAATGAGTTGCATTTACCCAGTGCCTCGAAAATTTGGCAAAATATGCCACGGTATTTAACAGAAAGTTAATCAGACCTAACCCAACCTCAAAAAGTTCACATGAGGCTAAATGGGGAGTAGTGGTGGAGTTGTTTGCGTGCGCACACGGTATGCAGAATCCCAAGGCTGAGCTGACGTTTAAGGATATGGGGTACCGTTAGGTGTCATTCAAGGCAAATTATTAAGAGATTCCCCTTTTGTATTAGAGATTCAGCATCATCTCAAGGTAGATAATTGACTGAATAATACGCTAACTTGGTAGACATTTATTAACAGTAATTTGATCATAGCCACTCCGCAGAGGATGATTTCTTCAGATAACTGATCAAACCATTCTGCCTTATCAGCTGCCCATTAGTTATATTCATTTTCCAAATATCATTTTAAGAATAAGCCTACTTCAGCATCAATGCTCCCTTTGAGACAGAAATGCTAGCTTCTAGAGGAGCAATGCCACATATTCAGGTAGATGTCCAAAGTGATGTCATGTCCATTTTTGAAAAGGTTGTTAATCCTCATATCCTGAGTAAAATTCATCCTTGAAATATTAAAATAATGCTCATTTTTCTTACTGCTTTTTGTACACCACCAGAAAGGAGGCTGTGGGGATGGGGTACGCATGAAGAAGGTGGGGACAAGAGATGACAAGTTGATATAGGTCAACAGCTAACATATTGATAAAGAAGACTGCCACAGAGAAAGTGCTAGCTAGTTATGATGACTGACAGTTAATTGTAAAAGCAGGTAGGATCGATGCGACACAAGGTAGATAGGATGGACAGTTCAAATTACTGGCAGATTATGTCAAATAGCACATCCTTTTAGCCATTCACAACAAGGGACCAACTGTACCCAAATACAGAAAGTGCTGGAGAAATCGGTGGACAGAAAGACTCAATGTGGAGTCCAGTGACTGTTCTGGTTTTCAAGGGTCATCGGACTTGAAATCTCCACAAATGCTCCCAGACCTACTGAGTTTCTCCAGCAATTTGTTTTTGCTTTCTGGTTTCCAGCATCCTTTGTTTTACAGAACCTATACCCAACCAGCCCACACAAAATACAAAAGTATCTAATACTCGATGTTATTTCACAATTAAACAACATTTGTAACATAAACCCGATTGTGCAATAGCTTATAGTGACAGCCAAATTAGGATTATCAGTTGGGCTCATAGTATGGAGCACTTGATTGCACTAACAACTATATACATGGGTATTGTTCTCAACAGAAAGAACACCTTAGTTCTCCACCTATTTTAAAATAGGTTTCAGTCATCCTCAGGATCGTCTGTTAAGCTAATCAAACATTTACATGGTGTGAAATTTAACAATTTGGCAGTCATAACTTTTCAGCAATACTCAAGGTCTGTACTATCAAACAACTAAAAAAGACCAATACTTACATAAGGTGGCATTAGTCCTCTAAATTGTGGTGCAGGTGGAATAATCAGCTGCCCATTTATCTTAGTGAGTGGTAATGATGCCTTTTCCCGTCCATCCCGTTTGTCAAGAGCTTTGTCACCCAGTTCTGATGTACCAGTCCCTCCATCTTCTAAATTACAAGGCTTGCCATCCTGATCCAGACATCCAGGCATTATGGGAAGAGATTTCCCTCCATCTCGCCAACTATTAACATCTGTAGAGTGCAATAAAGATTAACACATTTATATATTAAAGAGTTTCCTGCTGGGTCACTCAGAAGCAGCATATGATCCCCACTGGATAGGCCATCCAAAACATAAACATTACCTGCCTACTGCTTTTCAGGTTCAAAATGTATATTGGCATATATCTGGATTCATTTGAAAAATCAATTTAGATTCTCTCTCTCCCTAATATTTAATTACCCTAACTGTTCTGATGGCTTCATCCAAATGATTAAATTCAAATATTTTTGTTACTCAGGTCTTTCCAAAGCCATCTCATTTAAGGTTATGCAGGCTGTTCAATGAGATGAAGATTAAATGTTACTGCCCCAGAGCAAAACCCCAATTCATGGCATGCCCGGGTTAGGGAGCATTAAGTTTTTGTTAAAGGTTGATAAGTCTGGAAATCCAAAATGGAATAAACCCACAACTCCACTGGTCTAAACATCTAAACAAAGCTTATTATACGCATTGACTCAGATGTTTACAGCACAGGTGGCAGTGATTTGGCACACCATGTCTGTCTGATCAAAGACCTGACAGTCATAATCCCATTTGGCAGCTTTTGGCCTACAACCCTGGAGTCTATGGTAATGTTTCAAGGTCAAAGGCCATTGCAGTATCTAATTTGAACTGGTCAACACTTTTTAACATCAATGTGTCACGGGAGCTAGATTAGCACCTCCCTTTTTAAAACAATGCTCTTGTATATTGGTTTTTAAATGTACATACTTTTAAATATCCTTCAGTTCTGCTCTTCAAGAGCAGATGAAACAGTCCTGCATGGTATACATTAGTGACCCCTGTTAAAATCCAAAAATCTGCACCTACATTATTGTTCAGTCATCTTACACGATGACACGTTTTGCTTTTATTGTCATCACAATTCTACATGTGCTGCCAAGGTGCTCTTTCACAAAACCAATCTCCTCTTCTTCAGTGAGAACATTCACAATTCAAGTGATAAGACCACTTCTTCCTCTTGCTATTCAATAGATTTCATAACTGGCGATAATGCTTTAGTGAAAGCCTGCATCACGAAAATTTTAACCAATTAAATTTTTCAATGTCGTTTGTCCTGAAGCACATCAATTCATGTATTCACACTAAATGGTCTGCTCCTTCCACCAGTCTGTCTCTGCCCAAAGAGAACATTATTTTACTCAATATAAATTATACGAGACATAAGAAATAGACGGAGATGATTATCATTTGGCCTCTCCAGTCTGGTCCACCACTCAATAAGATCATGACTGAATTTTACCTCCATTTTCTCACCTTAACCCATGTCTAGATTCTTTTCAAACCAAAAGACTAATTAGTCTTAATCATGACTACACTCATTGAAATTCACTACCATCAAGTACAAAGAGTTGCAATGATGTAAATATACCGTATCTCAGATCCAAATATCCAACCCATTAGGACAAGACCATGGCAGCTAGTTCAGGTGAAACAGTTTTGCAGCATCTAAACTGTGGAGTCCCATTTCTGAACTGTGTGTATTTCAATACAATGACACCTCTTTATCTCAAGCACCAGACAACATTCTACTCTAGTTGCCAGGCTTTGCGTCATTCATAAACTGCAAATTTATGCAGCTGCATTAAAGCTCATAAGGAAAGCATTTGGCCCAATATTGCTTCTTGTGAGACCTCACTCCAATCATCATTGAGTTTGAAAAATGCACTATTCGGGTGAGATAAAGTAATCTCGGAGGATCCCTGCATGGAGTACAAACATCAACATATACCAGTTTAGCAGAATGACTTGTTTTGTGGTATAATTTCCATGTAACTCTACACAAAATAATTGCTACTTCACATGTTAATGTGTGTTCAAGATTAGGCGACCTGGTGGCATTCTGACAAACTCCAATTCAAAAAAATCTTTATTGGGTACACGATATGGCCTTGCAAGTTACTATGAAAGTATGCTTACTCAGTCTCAAATCTCAACAAATTTTAATGCAAATGAACATTTCCTTGGTCTTTACCAGGTTAAGTCAAAGTTCTTGCAGGGTCTGGTGCAAAGCTCTTTTTCTTGACCCTTGGACAAATGCCCTGCTTCACTAACTTTTCTCATGCAACAATTCCTCTGCATTTAATTGCACATTAGTTACTCTCATGACATGTTACCCTACCCAGTTGTGACAAGCACTCATTTCCTAACTGATGCTCTTTCCCAACGATACAGCCCTCATCGTGTCTTAAGGTGTCTAAGCACCGGTCATAAAGATAAAACTTAAAATATGGTGCTGTTCGTATTAGTAAATGGAGCAAAGAGGTGAAGGGCAAATGGAGGTCAAAACCTTTCATTGAGCACCAGGCCTTAAATTTGCATTTTACCTCACATCTGATGTCACAAAGATGCCCTTATAAACAGAGGAAAAGGTCAGGAGCATAGCAACAGACTATTCATAAAGAAAATTACCTTTCAATGCACATAGCTTTAGGTACAAGCAGTTGTTTTGATTATTTTCTTCCATCACTATCAATAGTAGAAAGGTACTTTTCTCTCATTACCAAAATAATGGATTTCAGCCACATTATCAACGCTGAACAATGTCCACTGGCATCAAAACCCTTTCCCATGCTTTTCTTTTGAAACTTTAACCTAGGCCATTCAGGAGAAAATCTAGCAGGTGTTTTGCTACACAGAGCTGATGAAATTTAAAACTCTGCCATATTGCTGTGGACAACAAATTTTCCAGATACAAGTCAAAAACTTTCATTAGAATACAAGACAACGAAGAGTCTGTTTCCATGCTGTACATCTCTATGACTCTATGAATAGCCAATACAGTCTCTTCAGCCTACTCTACCATTCAGTATGATCATGATTGATGATCTAATTCACTCCAGTTTCTGAACAACTCCCTGTACCTTGACTCTCAAGATCAAAGATCAGTCACAACTTTGGTCATACTTAATGATGGAGCATCCACACCCATTTGGGTAAAGCATTCCAAAAATTCACAATCCTGAGTTAAGACATTTTTCACCTAAACGTAATTGATCAACGTGTTTTGAAAAGATTTGTAGCTCAGGTTGAGGTTCTGGATGTAGATTTTCTCACTGAACTGGAAGGTTCATTTTCAGATGTTTTGTCACCATACTAAGCAACCATCAGACCACAAGACATAGGAGTGGAAGGAAGGCAGGCCATTCAGCCCAGAGTCTGCTCCACCATTTAATCTTGGCTGATAGACATTTCAACTCCACTTACCCGCACTCTCCCCATAACCCTTAATTCCTTGCAAGATCAAGAATTCATCAATCTCTGCCTTGAAGACATTAAATATCCTAGCCTCTGCTGCCCACCACTCTGCAGTTGAAGGAATGTCTTTTCTGTTCTAATTTCACCCCCTCTAATTCTAAGGCTGTGCCCATGGGTCCTAGTCTCCCTGCCCAATAGAAACAACTTCCCAGTATCCACCCTTGCTAAGCCATGCATTATCTTCTAAGTTTCTATTAGATCTCTCCTCAAACTTCTAAACACAAATGAATACAATCCCAGAATCCTCAGCCTAACACTCCAGAAATCAGCCGTGTGAATCTGGACACACTCCAGCGCCAGTATGCCCTTCTTGAAATGTGGGGCCCAAAATTGGTCTTAGTATTCCGAGCTTTATAAAGTCTCAGAAGCGCATCACTGCTTTTATATTCCAACCCCCTTAAGATAAATGACAACATTACATTCTCTTTCTTAATCATGGACCCAACCTGCAAGTTAATCTTTACAGAATCCTGGGCTAGCACTCCCAGATCCCTTTGTGCTTTAGCTTTATGAATTTTCTCACCATTTTTGAAAAAATAATACAGGCACGGACTATTTTCTAAGTGCAAGACCTTGCATTTGCTCATGTTGAATTTCAGCCATTTCGTGGACCATTCTCCTACACTGTCTAAAACTTTCTGCCAACCTTTCTGCCATCAGTGAGCCTCTGGATGAGACACTGGTGGTATGGCCCCATTTCTATTTATGTGTTTGGATTCCTTGGGTTGATGATGTCATTTCCTGTGGTGATGCCATTTCCTGTTCTTCATCTCAGGGCATAGTTAGAATGCCTTGCTTCTAGAAATTCTCATGCGTGTCTGATTGGCTTCTGCTAGGATAGATGTGTCATCCCAGTCGAAGTGGTATCCCTCATTACCTGTATGTAAGGATACTAGTGAGAGTGGGTTTTTTTTTGTGGCTAGTTGATGTTTATGTATCTTGGTGGCTAGTTTTCTGCCTGTTTGTCCAATTTAATGTTTGTCACAGTTCTTGCAAAGTATTTTGGAAATAACATTAGTTTTGCTCGTTTTCTGTACAGGGTCTTTCAAGTTCATTAGCTGCTTTTCTTTGTGTTGGTGGGGTTGTACACTACCATGATGTCAAGGGGTCTGAGTAGCCTGGCAGTCATTTCTGAGATATCTTCGATTTTAGGGAGAGTGGCTAGGGTTTCTGATTGCATTTTGCCTGCTTGTTGGGGGTTTGTTGCTGAGAAATCAGCAGACTGTGTTCATTGGGTACCCATTCTCTTTGAATACACTGTATAGGTGATTTTCCTCTGCTCTTCGTTGCTCCTCCGTGCTGCAGTGTGTGGTGGCTCATTGAGATAATGTTATAATGCAGCTTCATTCGTGGGTGTTGGGAAAATTGCCTCTGTAGTTGAGTATTTGGTCAGTATGTATTGTTTCCTGTAGATGCTGGTTTGAAGTTTCCCATTGGCTGTTCGCTCTACTGCAACATCTGGAATGGCAGCTTGTTGTGGTTTTCCTCCCCTTTGGTGAATTTTATGCCAGTAAGGTCTTGAAGGTTTCCTCTAATTTGTTTTGTTTAGTAACGATAAAGGCGTCCTCCATGAAACGGACCCAAAGTTTGCGTTGGATGGTTGGCAGAGCTGTTTGTTCGAGGCTCTGCAACACTGTCTCTGCTAAGAACCCTGATATCGGAGATCCCATAGGTGTTCTGTTGGTTTGTCTGTAGGTCTTGTCGTTGACAATACATCCACCCAAGGACAAGCCAGAGACACGCACAAGAATTCCTAGAAGCACAGCATTCCAACCGGAACTCTATCAACAAACAGACTGACTTGGATCCCATGTATCACCCCCTGAGAAAAGAACAGAAAATGACTTCACCAGCCCAAGGAAACCTAAACGCAAATAGAAACCAGTGTTTCATCCAGAAGTTCACAGACGTTACCTAGTATGGCAATGAAACTCTGAAAATGAATCCCTAAACGATCAACCTCTTCTTCAGAGATTGTGGATGTGTTCTCCAGCCAGGAGAAATGACCTTTCAGTGCCTATCCTTTCAAACCTCTTACGAATCTCATATTAGAATAAGATTACATCGTTCTTCCAAGCTCAAAGGAATGAGCTCAATTTACACTTCCTCTCATCTTAGGAAACTGTCTTATCCTAGGAGCCAAATAATCCACTGTACTGCTTCTAAAGTTTCCTTTCTTAGTGTGGTCAGTGCTCCAAACATAATCTCATGAAATCCCTATATAGTTGTAGCCAGACCCCATGCAATAAATTATTTACATAAGAACTAGGAGCAGGAGTATGCCATCCAGCACTCGAGCCTGCTCTGCCATTCATAAGATCACGACTGATCTTTTCATGGACTCAGATCTACTCACCCTTGCTCTCACCGTATTCCTTAATTCCTCTATTGTTCAAAAACATGCCTACCTTAGCTTTAAAACGTTTACTGAAGTAGTGTCAACTACTTCACTATAGGCAAGGAATTCCATAGATTAACAACTCTCTGGGTGAAGTTCTTTCTCAATTCAGTCCTAAATCTGCTCCCTCTAATCTTGAGGCTATGCCCTGTTGTCCTAATTTCACCCACCACTGGAAACATCCTCTCTACTTCTACATTATCTATTCCCTTCATAATTTTATATGTTCCTACAAGATCCTGCTTCCCCCCCGACCAATTCTTCTGAATTCCAATGAATATAATCCCAATCTACTCAGTCTCTCCTCATAAGCCAATCCCCTCAACTCCAGAATCAACCTAGTGAACCTTGGGCAACATTACCTAGGAATATGGATCAAATACAAGTAAATATTGTTACACAAAGATTTGATGAGCTAGCTCAATGTGAAGGTAGATTGGTGAACCTCAATGGCATTTTTCTATTTGTTCTCACAATGACACTGTCCTTTAATTTTGGTCCAATACCAGTAATGAGAATTTAAGTTTCAACAGTTTAATATATTCAGCCACTAGCAATAGCTATCAAAAGTTATAACCGCTCCATATTAATATCTAGGACATGAGATAATGCTACTACAATTGTCTGAAAGGAACCAGGATGATGGAAAGTTGCAAATGAATGACTCAAGAAATGGTAATGTAGCCTAAAAAAATGTAAACGGAACACCTACTTGGTGGACGCAAGTTAGGTCCAGGTCCAAAAGCCTCTTCTGGCAATTCCTTTTGATCTCCGGCTGCCTGCAGGCTAGGGAACTCATGCTGGAAGTGACTGTTTAAACACTGGATTCCTGAATTGAAACAGATTAAAAGTAACTGAATAAATATCCCTGATCATATATTTCTACATTTATTTCCGCTGAATTTGAATCCAAATTCAGAAGGCAAGTACAATAGAAGTCATGCGCTGAGGTCAAAGGATTTGTAAATTAGTAAAATCTGTAAGATTTCCAGTCCAGAATGCTTGAGACCAAAGTATCCCTGCGTTATGGAATGAGAATGCCTAACTACGTGACAGAACCAGAACACACCACAGATACAGACATTGACAATGAAACAAACTGATTATGAACTGCTTGGATGAGTAAAAGTGGTCAAGGAGGGAAGTGGGTAAAACCAGGAGCAAAAAAAAATGTTCCACTAACATCAGGACCTGAAAAGATGTAATTTTAATTTCTTCCAATGACAAATATTGAAAGTCTGACATAAAAGAATCAACTATTAAATTGCTGACAATTCTGATCAGATTAAGTAAGCACTGTCAACACAGTATATGAAAAGTTCCATGCACCTGATAATACGTCATTGGCAGCATGCAAAATAATCAGACCTGCAAAGGATGGAAACTTAATTTCCAGAGAAGACAACATAATAGAAATGTAATTAGAGGTCTTTGCTGGAGATATTGCTTGCTGTGCAAGAGTATGAATGGAACTAAAAAAGAGCAGTCTCCTTTAGGTGTAATGGCAGTCACTGAGGATGTCATAAGGTGTTCTTCATGCTGTTAACAAGGCGGAATCTGGAGTCAAGATTTTAAAAAGAAACCTCGAGTTGGATAGCAACACACTTTTATTTGCACTAGTATACTGCTTATCATGATTGCTTTACAGTCAATGAAAGTACTTTTGAAATGTAGTCCCTGTTGTAAAGTAGTTAATCCTCCAGCCAATTTGCACGTAAGCTCCCATAAATAGCAACATGTTGACCGGCAATGTATTTTGCAATTGATCCAAGAGATAACTATTGGCGTAGATTCACCATGGAACTCCCTCAGTATTAGACCAGACCAAACTTCTGCACTCAAATCACAGTAGTGGTAGATTAGATTACTTACAGTGTGGAAACAGGCCCTTCGACCCAACAAGTCCACACCGACCCGCCGAAGCGCAACCCACCCATACGCCTACATTTACCCCTTACCTAACACTACAGGCAATTTAGCATGGCCAATTCACCTGACCCACACATCTTTGGACTGTGGGAGGAAACCGGAGCACCCCGAGGAAACCCACGCAGACACGGGGAGAACGTGCAAGCTCCACACAGTCAGTCGCCCGAGTCGGGAATTGAACCCGGGTCTCAGGCGCTGAGAGACAGCAGTGCTAACCACTGTGCCACCATGCCGCCCACCTTGAATTCAAAACCTTATCACTCAGAAGTGAGTGCACTGAGGCATGGTAAGTATCAGCTGAACTTAGAGTGAGACAAGCTGAAAAGGGCAGAGGGTCCAAAAGTAAGAGTAGAATTATAATAGTTATTAAAGAGTGAAACAAAGATTTATTGGTCAGTTTTGACTGCAAGACAGTTATAGCTTATATTACATGCATGTATATTTTATATGCATTCAATTACAGCTGAAAATGTGTTGCTGGTTAAAGCACAGCAGGTTATGCAGCATCCAAGGAACAGGAAATTCGACGTTTCGGGCATAAGCCCTTCATCAGGAATGAGGAGTGTGTGCCAGGCAGGCTAAGATAAAAGGTAGGGTGGAGGGACTTGGGGGAGGGGCGATGGAGATGTGATAGGTGGAAGGAGGTCAATTAGTTAAGACTGAATTTGAAGCAATCATCAGTTTAAAAACAAACCCAAAATTGCAGGTGGCATGAATTAGTTGACAAGATCTGTAGAAGAACAATGCCATCCTTTTCAGAAACAGGAGAATGATGTGGGACAGTAGATCACAAAGCCAAAACATTTGTGTCTTTGGCCTGTTGCAATGTTCCAATGAAGTATAGCACAAGCACAAGGAACAATATCTCATTTTCTACTTAGGCACTCGTACAGCCTTCAGGTATCAATACTGAATTGAACGATCTCAGAAACTATCCGAATATGCTTGTTCTCCATTTATTGTATATCCTTTTCTTCTCAGCCATGCCGAGCAACACATTTTCAGCTCTGATCTCCAGTCCTCACTTTCTCTTCCATGTTGTGTTTGTGTCTTATTTACTTTGTATTTAGTAGAAATGACCAATCTCTCCCTTTCACACCTTAATTTACACCATTTTTACATTTTTCCTTTCTCCATGATAAACAAAATCTTTACAGTGGGCCTCTACACTACCTGACCTCTTACTCATCTGCCTCTGTCAAAAACATAAAAGGGAATCTATTTTCCAACATCATTCAGTTGCAAAGTCATACCCAGACTTGAAACCTTCACTCTTTCTCTCTCCACAGATGTGCCAGACTTTAACTTCCTCAACATCCTGTGTTTGGGTAACAAAAAGGTATTAAGAGATTGGTACTTTACAAGGGTGGTTTCAAGGAAGTGAAAAGTTTGCATTTTTATTCTTGTGCAACAGGCCAATTAATGTTCTACTTCCGTCACCATTTCATACATTGAACCTGTTTCGCAACGACAAATAAAAGAAACTTAAGTAGCATAATCTGAAGGAGGGTTAATGTAGTGATCCAGGTAGGATGGCCTAATTGACAGTGAAGATCAGACACCCTCCACTGCAGTGTCAGGGATGCAAAAGGGAAAAAAAAATTAGAAAAGTTGATACCACTTGTTACTGTGCATGCCAGTGATTGTCTGAAGAATGATTCTGATAAAAAGTGGATCGATTAGTTGGATGGGACTGGAGAAAAAGATTGCCCCTCTGAAAGCTCAACACAAATACTCATTCATCAATCTCCTAATATTACTCAAAAAGCATATACATTACACCAACAAATATAACTTCCGAGAACCAAAGTCAGATCTTGGCTCGTTTGAGTTTGTAGATGCTTACCATCTCCTTGGCCAGTGTGTTTGTTATTAGTCTGGGCCCAGGATTTCACAACTGGAGTTGGTACCTCCTGGGTGCTTGGGGCCGGGGATTCTGAACTGGGTTGCTGGGATTCTTGTACTTGGGCTTCAGCAGTACTGTTACTGAAATCACAATTTCCATTATTAGTTCCTTTATAAGAACACACAGTTCCATTCTTTTCTACCAAAAGACATTTAGCAGCAAGTATACTAATTTGGGCCACTCCAATAATTATTTCTTTAACTGTCTTATTTAAAACCACCTTTTAGCGCAAGAAGTTTGAAAACTTCAATGCTATCCATCATAAATGAAAACCTGTCAATCACATAATTATCATAGAGTCATAGAGATATACAGCATGAAAACAGACCCTTCGGCCCAACCCGTCCATGCCGACCAGATATCCCAACCCAATCTAGTCTCACCTGTAGGCACCCGGCCCATATCCCCCCCAAACCTTTCTTATTCCTATACCCATCCAAATGCATCTTAAAAGTCGCAATTGTACCAGCCTCCACCACATCCTCTGGCAGTTCATTCCATACACGTACCACCTTCTGCGTGAAAAGGTTGCCCCTTAGGTCCCTTTTAGATCTTTCCCCTCTCACCCTAAACCTATGCCCTCTAGTTCTGAACTCCCCAACCTCAGGGAAAAGACCTTGTCTATTTATCCTATCCATGCCCTCAATTTTGTAAACCTTTATAATGTCACCTCTCAGCCTCCGATGCTCCAGGGAAAACAGCCCCAGTCTGTTGAGCCTCTCCCTGTAGCTCAGATCCTCCAACCCTGGCAACATCCTTGTAAATCTTTTCTGAACCCTTTCAAGTTTCACAACATTTTTCCACTAGGAAGGAGACCAGAAGTGCACCCAATATTCCAACAGTGGCCTAACCAATGTCCTATACAGCCACAACATGACCTCCCAACTCCTGTACTCAATACCCTGACCAATAAAGGAAAGCATACCAAATGCCTTCTTCACTATCCTATCTACGTGCGACTCCATTTTCAAGGAACTATTAACCTGCACTCCAAGGTCTCTTTGTTCAGCAACACTCCCTCGGACCTTACCATTAAGTGTATACGTCCTGCTAAGATTTGCTTTCCCAAAATGTAGAACCTCGCATTTATCTGAATCCATCTGCCACTTCTCAGCCCATTGGCCCATCTGATCCAGATCCTGTTGTAATCTAAGGTAACCCTCTTCGCTGTCCACTACACCTCCAATTTTGGTATTATCTGCAAACTTACTAACTGCACCTCTTGTGCTCACATCCAAATCATTTAGGTAAATGACAAAAAGTAGAGGGCCCAGCACCGATCCTTGTGGCACTCCACTGATCACAGGCCTCCTGTCTGAAAAACAACCCTCCACCATCACTCTTTATCTTCTACCTTTGAGCCAGTACTGTATCCAAGTGGCTAGTCCTCCCTGTATTCCATGAGATCTAACCTTGCTAATCAGTCTCCCATGGGGAACCCTGTCGAACGCCTTACTGAAGTCCATATAGATCACATCTACTGCTCTGCCCTCATCCATCTTCTTTGTTACTTCTTCAAAAAACTCAATCAAGTTTGTGAGACATGATTTCCCATGCACAAAGCCATGTTGACTATCCCTAATCAGTCCTTGCCTTTCCAAATACATGTACATCCTGTCCCTCAGGATTCCCTCCAACAACTTGCCCACCATCGAGGTCAGGCTCACCGGTCTATAGTTCCCTGGCGTGTCTTTACTGCCCTTCTTAAACAGTGGCACCACGTTTGCCAACCTCCAGTCTTCCGGCACCTCACCTGTGACTATCGATGATACAAATATCACAGCAAGAGGCCCAGCAATCACTTCTCTAGCTTCCCATAATGTTCTCAGAAATGAGATAACAAGATAACAATTCTTTAAATAAAATCGAGAGTTTCAAATTTCTCATATGACATGCTGTAATATCAGGAATTTGAAGAATACATAGCACTTTGTAAAATTCAACCTTTTTAAAAGAAAGACATTTTCCTCAGGGAAAGAAAATAATTGACCTCTGTAATATATCCTCTGGAGATGACAATGTCCTAGCCTCAAAAGGATGCTACACCAATTAGTGCTCTTGACAAAACTACCATATTCATAACATAAACAAAGTTAATGTTTTTATTAACTAAAAAGAGTGTACTTTGCAAGCTGCAATTAGATGTACACTCATTTTGACTAATTGCACTCAGTGTGCACAATGATTTATGAAGACATCTTTATTGCAGACCTACCTTTCCTCTTGTTGTTCAGACTTGGTGACCCATCCTGACCCATCCTTTGGTATAATATTCACATTAGGATCATTTCCCTTGTTCTCCGCTTTGAGGCTTGGAAGATTTGCAGGTGGTGGTATGCGCCGCGAGCTGGCCACTTTGCCCAGGCTCTGTAATCCATGTCGTGCTGCAACTGAGGACAATAACCAAATATTAAGAGCCAAAAGATGTAGGACTTGTATTTTGCAGGACAGATTTCCTTGACAATTGCGGCCATCTTTCTAATGTAACAGGACTTCCTTCTCAATTTCTCAGCATCACAAATAACTTAACATGGGTGCAGTCTTTTATCAAGAATTTGCCGTCACTGTCTGCATAAAAGGATAGACCAGATCTAAAAGTTAAAGTTCTAAATTAGAGGAAGGACAATTTTGATGGTATTAGGCAAGAACTTTCAAAAGTTGACTGTGGCTTATAAAATCGTGAGGGCATAGATCAAGTGAATAGCTACAGTCCTGTCCCCAGGGTTTGGGGGGGTGGGGGTCCAAAACTACTGGGCATGGATTTAAGGTGAGAGGGAGAGATATAAAAGGGATCTACGGGTAAACTTTTTCCACGCAGAGCATGGCACGTGTATGGAATGAAGTGCCAAAGGAAGTGGTGGTGCCTGGTACAAGTACAACATTTAAAAGGCATCTGGATGGGTATATGAAGAGAGTCATAGAGATGTACAGCATGGAAACAGACCCTTCGGTCCAACCTGTCCAGGAAGGCTTTAGAGAGATGTGGGCCAAATGCTGGCAAGAGGGACTAGATAGCTTAAAGAAATCTGGTCAGCATGAAGGAGTTGGACCAAGGGGTTTGTTTCCATGTCGTACAGTTCTAGGACTCAGTCTTAAAAATGTTGGTTGTTGCTTTTTTTTAAAATTGCTAATATGTGCACATTGTTCTTGCCTTGCAACAACTTAGTTATTTCTTATATTCATATCAGAATAGAAGTAACATATTAGTCCAGTGTTTTCAGGTACTTGGCCAATCCCCAAACGTATGTTACAACAACAAAATCATGCCACTGCTGCAATATACTAATTCCAGAAATGTGAAGAATTCCCATCACAATGCGTACACTCTCTAATTCTGGTGTGGCACCAAGAAAACAGCTATTCTGGAAGAGAAAAGTGACACGTGTACATGTGGTGTGCACGCAAGAGAGAAAAATAACAACGTAATCTAGATCTTCAGCACCAAGGAGGTAAGAAAGTAGTTCCGACTGTCCACTCAATATTCCAAGAAAATGCCAAGGTCAAGGGGTGCAACAATATTGATGGTCATAATGATGAAATAACTTACTCAAGCTAAAATACACTCACCTGAATTTTTCTGAGTCTCTATTGATTTCCCCTTGTACGTGTTAAACAGGTTAAGTGTTGCATACTTGGTTTTCCCATCCTTTACCTTTGTGCTCTGGCCTGACCTCTCTGACATTTCAATGGAAATTCATCTAGTCTGGCACAGCTCGGATCACCCTCAAAATCAGCCACCTCCTGCAAGGAAGCAATGCCAGAAATGATAAGCCAATTCCTTTCTCTCACTTAATAAGAAATTATACTTGGTAAAAACAAGGACTGCAGATGCTGGAAACCGTGGTCTAGATTACAGTTGTGCTGGAAAAGCACAGCAGGTCAGGCAGCAACCGAGGAGCAGGAAAATCGACGTTTCAGGCAAAAGCACTTCATCAGGAATAGAGGAGAAATTATACTTGCCAAGCCAACTACAAATTAGAAAGATTATTTCAGTCAACACGGGTTGCCTCAACTCTGGCATTGTGAAGTATACTAAATAAGGTAATCTAAGGAAAATGTTAATTATAGGACTGCGATTTGGAAATGACTGTATAAAATCAAATTGTAAATAAATTCTCTGCAAAATAAAAAGCAATTGATTTGTTGATGACAATGTTGAATTGAGTTAAAAAGTAATCTAGATGTAAAGGCATGGAGATACAAGAATCGTTTGGGGATGAAATGGGTGTGGGGGGGGGAAATCATTACCAAACTCAAAACTTTCACAAAATCTTGAATGTCAACAGAATAAATTAAGTAATATGGAACCAGCCAGATAATTCAAGGAACATTCCCTTCGCTCATCAAACAGTTTTGTATTTTTGAAAATCTTTTCTCTGCTTCATACTCATTTGTGGGCAGTGGTGGTTAAATGAGAAGGCTCTTCATCATTTGTTGGTACCCCATATACATTATGAACAAACTTAAAGTCTTCACTTCCATTGAAACTTTTTTCACTCTTATTTTAAACACCACAAAAATGCAGATATACTTACAAATACATGATACATGGAGAAAAACAGTCAATCCTGAAGTTTGACAGGTGATTCATACAGTTCAATAACAAGGCATTTCTAAGACTTAAAGTTGTACTTGTTTTGATACGTCAAGAACACGCAGCACATTTGACAATAATTGAGGGATACTGCAACAATGTTGGTTCGGTGGCATCAATTTAGTAGTTTAGTACTCATATCAGGTTGCTCAACACAGGATGAATCACAGCCACATCCAACTCTGTCCTCACTAAACAGTACCACTGTTTCACTGGGAGTAAATATGAGCTCAGCTGCAGCATCTCCAGTGCTGCAACTGTGATAACACAAGCATGTTCACACATGGCAGATTCTTGTTCCTAGACACTGCCAAATGCATGATTCATTGCCTAGAGGGAATGATTTCCTGGTGCTGATGGTGAGGTGGGGTTTGGGGTGGAAGGTGTTTCATTTGGAATGAAGGATGCCAGGAGAGCAATTAGGGGTGGAATGAGGGGAGTGAATAACTCATTACCAAAGCCAAAACAACTGTAAAAAACCTTGAATGTCAACAGAATAAATTAAGTCATATGGAACCAGCCAAGGAACACTCCCTTCTCCACTAATCAAGCAGTTTCATATTTCTGAAAATCTTTCCTGCTCTGCTTCATATTCATTTATGGGCATTGGTGGTTAAATGAGAAGGCTTTTCATTATCATTTGTTGGTACCCTTTCACATTATGAACAAAAATTAAGATCAGCTGTGGACAACAGGCATGCAACTCTCTCAATAAGTCAGAGTATTGAGTATGGGGTTGGGAATATTGTGCGCAATTCTGGTCTCCTTCTTATCGGAAGGATGTTGTGAAACTTGAAAGGGTGCAGAAAAGATTTACAAGGATGTTGCCAGGGTTGGAGGATTTGAGTTATAGGGAGAGGTTGAATAGGCTGGGACTGTTTTCCCTGGAGCGGAGGCTGAGGGGTGACCTTAGAGGTTTTAAAATCATGAGGGGCATGGATAGGGTCAATAGGTTTAGTGTGAGATGGGCGAGTTATAAAAGGGACCCAAGGACAACTTTTTCATGTGGAGTGTGGCACATGTATGGAATGAGCTGCCAAAGTGGAGGTGGCTAGCACAACTGCAGCATTTAAAAGGCATCTGGATGGGTATATGAATAGGAAGGGTTTAAGAGGGATATGGGCCAAATGCTAGCAAATGGGATTAGGTTAGGTTAGGATATCTGGGCGCCATGGACGAGTTGGACTGAAGGGTCTGTTTCCATACTGTATATCTCTATGACTCTAAATGATTTGTTAGAAGAAATACTTAATAATAGCTTCAAGCTACATACATGTGCTTAATCCAAAATAAGCATCGGGACCAGAAGAGACTGAAGCAAATTGGCCTATATTAAAATGTCATGTATATTAAATACATGCAGGCCAATTTGGTGTCATAAAAGACATCAGAAGTGGCTGTCCTTTGATTCCACCATAACATTTAGTCAGGATCTCATGCTCCTCTCTTCAAGTAAGTGACCAGGCAGTATGTCAAGCTGAAGAGTTTAGCTTCAAGTACACCACAATTCGGCTGCTGAATACTACAGTGGAAACTCGATTATCTGAACTTGATGGGTGGGCATTATTTTGTTCGGATAATCGACTATTCAGAAAGTCGATTAAATGCCTTTCCTCTGGGGCTCAGAGTTTTAAAAGTCTGCTCCTCGTTGAGGAGACTGCAGCAGCACAGTGCATGAGACCCCGACCCCAACCCCGGCCCCGACCCCCCCCACTCCGGTCCAACCCCACCCTCGCTCCCTAAACCCCTTCCCACCGCTGCTCCCGAGTGAGTGAGTGAGGTCAGTCATTTGGAGGATTGGCTGACTTACAGAAATCAGAGATAGGAATAAAAGACATTTTGTTTTAGGATGACATTACAAACTATAAATGGAATGCAATGCAATTCAAATCAGTAGTAAAAGTATACTACACAAAGTAACCAAGAGACGGAGTTGTGATTTCCCCAGCATCCACTGACAGGGTAGCAAGTTAACACAATTACGAAGAACCTGAAGAGAGTATGAGAATTTAACAGCTTCAAAAATTGTTGAAATTTGTTTAAATTGCAAATTTTTTAAGTGGTGAGAATGCAGAAAGCTGTAATAAAGAGAATCTAAGTGCTCTTGCACACGGGTCACTAAAGTTTAGCATGCTGACAGAATAATCAGGAAAGCAAATCAGAAATTGGCCTTTATTGCAAAACAGTTGGGAAAATTAAATATAATTGTAGAGAGCATTTTTAAAATTGTGTCTGGAGTACCTTGCACTTTTGATCTTAAGGAGGAATAAATTAACCAATAGAAGTTCAGAGAAGATTCACCAAGCTTGATTCTTGGAAGGAATGCACCATACAATGAGAAAAGGTTGAACAGGTGGGCTTACGCTCTTTTGAGTTTAGAAGAGTCAAAGATGAGCTTATTATGCATAAGATCCTGGGGGGGCTTGACTGTACTTTCTTTGGAAGAATCTAAAACTAACTGGAGGGGAGAACACTTTAAATTCAGAAGTATCCTATTCAAGATGGAGGTAAGATTATTAAGAATAGTAAGGCTGGGTAATTGAGCAAATTCGAGACTGAACAAGATTGTTTGTTGACCACCAAAGAGTTAAGGGTGAAATGGGGCAGGAAGGAAAGTGAAGCTCAGCCAGTCCACATAGCTATGATCTTACTGAATAGCAGAGCAAGTTTGGTGCAATGAATGGCCTCCCTTTGCTTCTCATTTCTAATGTAGCCTTTGAAGGCTGTAATCAATTTGAGGTCCTGAAAGAGGTACATCCTGTTAATGAGGTGTAACTGGGTTTTTATGATGTAAGTCATAAGTACAACTGAATAGCCTCTGTTGTCCGAGAACATTTTTGTAATGCCAATTTTAGGCTGAAAACAGAAAAGCTCAATATGTTATGAAAAACATGCACGGTAGCATCTTATAATCTTGTCTGAAAATCTTCTTGATCTGACAACGAATTCAATTTAACTTTAACTTTTAACTTCAGAAAAAATGAAATAGACAGCCCAGTATTTTTAGAGCATTTTGCAGACGATTTGGAAGTCAGTTACAAGCATCTTAGTTTTCCCAGTGTCCATAAAATCTGGCCAATTTTTTTTTACAGGATTTTGGCAATGGGTGTGATGCAGCTGCTTACGATCTAAATAAAAAAAAATCTAGGCTTATATGCAACTCTGCATAAAGGGGGAAAATCTATTTCTGCTCCTAATTTAGATGATCATAATCAATGGTAATATTTAACGTATCCAAACATTTTGGACATTTGCATGTTGAGAAAATATCTTGAGATATAGCTGAAATAAAATTTACGTGATATTTGATAATTACCTTTAACCTACGAGAAAAGTATTTCTTTTCTATCTCTCGCTGAAGGTCGCAAGTCTTAATCACAATCTGTAAATGACAATTAGAGTATTTTTTTTCCCATACCATATCTATATTCAGACCCACCAATACAAGCTATTCCAAAGCTTGGCTACTTGCATTCCTATGATCGTGTTATATTTGCTTTCTATGTGGCTAAAGTCCATAACCAGTCCAGTGAAGCGACATATGTACAGGTAACAATTTACCCAGTAAAAATAAGCCAGCCAGCAAGGAATTATCATTCAGAATATCGGAATCAAAACAGCTTGGTTTTGCTTGGAAAGGATTATATCTTTAGTAATGCACCCAGTTACTGCTGACAGTATTTTGCTTGTGACAAAATAATCTAACTCTGCTTCAGAATCTTTTAGTTACTAATGACAAAAGACATTAAAAGTCTGCTGAAAAAAAATTTCCAGTACCTGATGGAAAATATCACAGTCCACCACCTTACAAATTATTCATGTTCTCAAAACAAACTTGCATAGCAACATTCATGATTCAACAGTCCACTGAAAGACATGCATATTAATTTGGGTTCTATGGACAACTAACAACCTCTGTCATCTGTCAGTATTTCAAGGTTAATGTTGTGACAATTTAGTTTGTTTTTAAGTATGATTTATTTTCCTCCCTTGATGTACCTATTCATAACTGAAGAGAGCAGAACATTTAACCCCGCAGATTTGTTTTGCCCTCACATGAAGTTATGGCTGATGTATGACCTAACTTCATATACCCACTCTTGAACCATCTTCTTCACTCTTTGGGTAATACAAATTCATGAGCTTTTTAAAAAAAAATTAATAACTGATCAGCATCAATTGCCATTTACGGAACACTATTAAACTTTCAGCACCTGTTCATATAGAGGTGTTTGACCTCTTTCTGAAAAGGCTCTATTCTTAATTTTTTGGACTACGTGGAGTTAAGCACTGGGGGGCCACCACCGAAGTTACTTTCTACCCATCAGTTCCGCTGAAATATCAATCAAAACACTCGAGCTTCAGGGGTTTGGGAAGTACCACCCTAGTTCAAATATCACAAAAAGAGTTTAGCAAAAACAGTTGAAATATTTATCATGTTTCAATTTTAAATGTGGTAACGAAAATATATTGTAAAGTTTCTTGCAAAAAGGCTTTCCAGCATTGAAGTGCAACACCATATATTAAGCAAGGCTTATATTGAAAGAAATTTAATTCCATTTCAGAATGTCTTAGCATATCTACAATGAAGAGGGGTTAGAGCATCATTTAAATGATTAGGACATGGGTCTGTAACCTGGGACTCTTCAGCAAGTCATTTGCAGTTCAACTTTTTCTAGTTAAATCACTTAACACTTATTTAATTTGAAAATATGACACAAATAAGAATTGAGTTTTAATCATGCTGATAAAATGTGAATCCTGATGCTCTATGCTGTGGTCACAAATTATTTTAAAGAATTTTTTTTTTAAAAAATGAACTTGTTTCAGCACTTTTGCCAGAGCATGGTATTGATAATGCTTTTAGTTTGAGGACAGGTAACATAATGGTAACCATTGTATTTCAATGCTATGATCATAAATTATTCTGACTGAATGAGAGGCTTTTGTAAATACGAGAACTAATAATGAAAAAAATTATTCTTTTAAAAGATAACTTTACTGACAATTATATTAAAAGGACAAAACAGATTATTATTTTAACTTTTCTTGTGGTTCTGCTCGCCGAGCTGGAAGTTTTTGCTGCAAACGTTTCGTTCCCTGGCTAGGGAACATCATCAGTGCTGTTGGAGCCTCATGTGAAGCGCTGCTTTGATGTTTCTTCCGGTATTTATATTGGTTTGTTCTTGCCGCTTCCGGGTGTCAGTTTCAGCTGCAGTGATTTGTACGTGGGGTCCAGGTCAATGCGTCTGTTGATGGAGTTTGGGGATGAATGCCATGCTTCTAGGAATTCTCTGGCTGTTCTCTGTCTGGCTTGTCCTATGATAGTGGTGTTTTCCCAGTCAAATTCATGTTGCTGGTTGTCTGAGTGTATGGCTACTAGAGATAGCTGGTCGTGTCGTTTTGTGGCTAGCTGATGTTCATGGATGCGGATTGTTAGCTGTCTTCCTGTTTGTCCTATATAGTGTTTTGTGCAGTCCTTGCATGGTATTTTGTAAACTACGTTAGTTTGGCTCATGCTGGGTATTGGGTCCTTTGTTCTAGTGAGTTGTTGTCTGAGCGTGGATGTTGGCTTGTGTGCTGTTATGAGTCCTAAGGGTCGCAGTAGTCTGGCTTCAGTTCTGAGACGCTCCTGACGTATGGTAGAGTGGCTAGTCCTTTTGGTTGTGGCATGTCCTCGTTCCTCGGTCTATCTCTTAGGCATCTGGTGATAAAGTTGCGTGGGTATCCGTTTTTGGCGAATACCTTGTATAGATGTTCCTCTTCCTCTTTTTGCAGTTCTGGTGTACTGCAGTGTGTTGTGGCCCTTTTGAATAGTGTCCTGATGCAGCTTCGTTTGTGTGTGTTGGGGTGGTTACTTGTTAGTAGAGAGAACACCCAACGGAGAATTCACCACAAGGGTACACAGGAAACCAACACACACAGACCAAGTCAAAAAATATGAAAGTAACCACCCTAACACACACAAACGAAGCTGCATCAGGACACTATTCAAAAGGGCCACAACACACTGCAGTACACCAGAACTGCGAAAAGAGGAAGAGGAACATCTATACAAGGTATTCGCCAAAAACGGATACCCACGCAACTTTATCACCAGATGCCTAAGAGATAGACCGAGGAACGAGGACATGCCACAACCAAAAGGACTAGCCACTCTACCATACGTCAGGAGCGTCTCAGAACTGACAGCCAGACTACTGCGACCCTTAGGACTCATAACAGCACACAAGCCAACATCCACGCTCAGACAACAACTCACTAGAACAAAGGACCCAATACCCAGCATGAGCCAAACTAACGTAGTTTACAAAATACCATGCAAGGACTGCACAAAACACTACATAGGACAAACAGGAAGACAGCTAACAATCCGCATCCATGAACATCAGCTAGCCACAAAAACGACACGACCAGCTATCTCTAGTAGCCATACACTCAGACAACCAGCAACATGAATTTGACTGGGAAAACACCACTATCATAGGACAAGCCAGACAGAGAACAGCCAGAGAATTCCTAGAAGCATGGCATTCATCCCCAAACTCCATCAACAGACACATTGACCTGGACACCATATACAAACCACTACAGCTGAAACTGACACCCGGAAATGGCAAGAACATCCATCAACAGACACATCGATCTGGACCCCACATACAAATCACTGCAGCTGAAACTGACACCCGGAAGCGGCAAGAACAAACCAATATAAATACCGGAAGAAACATCAAAGCAGCGCTTCACACGAGGCTCCAACTGCACTGATGATGTTCCCTAGCCAGGGAACGAAACGTTTGCAGCAAAAACTTCCAGCTCGGCGAGCAGAACCACAACAACAGATACCCGAGCTACAAATCTTCAATCAGATTTTAACTTTTCTATTGATACATAAATTGAAGTGTGTAACTTGCCAATCATCCTGTACATGGTTTGGAAATGCCAAATTTTTGTATTAAAATGAAAACTTTGAGAGACATGCTGAGAAAAATTCTTCAGGCTACAAAAGGTCACTGATCCCCAGACTAGGATTTGAAACCAAAAGGTTAAGATTTCAATACACCTTTGAATCATTGCTAGCTGAATTAGATGGTAGTTAATTTTGCCCATTTCCACTTTAACAGAAAACCATCCTGAAAGTGGAATTCTGTTTAATTTTATGCCCGTGCGTTGATCTCAAGCACTTTGCAAGGTAGACTCTTGCAATTTTAATGTTTCATGTCATCAGCAACTGCAAAATGATGGACTGTTTTAGGTTGTTGAGCTTTCTGCTTATATAATTAAAGCTAAGGTAGTTGTTTAACAAAAAAATATTAAGGGATATGGTGGGAGCACGGGTAAGTGGATCTGAGCCCACTAGCCATGACCTTATTCAGTGGCAGAGCAGGCGCAAAGGACCAGATTGCCTACTCCTGCTCCTGGTTCTTATATTTCAAATAGTTCTAATTAATGGAAGTTCACAAAGTTGTTTAGATAAATGAAATGATTTTAACAACAATGTTTCATTGCGCACAACAAATACCTTTGAGACTTTTATTGCATTTAAAAACACAGCAGGAAAATATTTTATACTTAACTTATCTGAAGTGAACTTCAATAACTACATACGTGAACTTTCTAATTTGCCGAATAGAACTTTTTCTGGTCAAATCACTTAACATTGTCTAACCTTTTCAAATTAAGTAAGAGTTGTGTTTTTATCATGCTGATAAAATGAGAATTACTGTTGGGCTATGGGATTGGCAACAATCTAATTAGAAATACGCAGGCGATGTTTGTAAAAATATAATTTATGGAAAGAACTTCATACTGTATATAATTTTATAAAACCTGTTCTATAATTAATATAAGTCATTTTCTAGAATCACAGATCATCTAGTGACTTAGATGTCATGCTTGAATTAAGTAACAGCTGATGTGTAATATATAGCTGATGTGGAAATTCAAGTTTTGGGAATACAGCTAAAGGAAGGCATTTTTAATTGCTTTCAGTTTGTGAGAACTAACTACTTCTACAAAAAGGAAGAGACAAAATTATGATGATTGGAATGTTTATCCACAAATAAGTGATTTTAAAAAAAAGCACTAAGGATGGGTTTGAGTTCTATGCCTCATCACCTGGATTTTTACAAAGTAACTTAATTTTCATGTAGTTATTAACACATGCAGAGTCACAGCACGTACTGTGAGTTAGAAGGAAAAACACAGCTATTGGCTCAAGTTCTGGAGTCCCAATTGTTGAAAATTGTCACATGGTGCAGTGCATTGGGTACATGATGTGAAGAGATAGAGATAAATAATTTTGAGAGACATTCTTACCTCTCACCCTCATCACTTAGACTTATAGTACTTGGTACCTGGCCAGACATGGGTCAAATACACATATGAAACCAGATAGGGAGCATGGAGAAACAGCAAGGATTAAAAAAAGTAAGGGGCAAGAGGTGTCAGATTCCAAACTGATTCTTATTATTGAACAGTTGAGTTGAACAAAGTCAAATGTACAACAAAAAAGCAACAAACATATATAACTACTTTCAAATAGGTGCAAAAGATAATTAATGAGGCAGAACATTCAGGTGAGGGGGGGGGGAAAAGAGTGGGGCCAGAGGGGGAGTGGGCAGAGGAAGGTGGGCGGGGGGGTGGTGTGTGCAGAGGAAGGCGGGGTGGGGGGCAGGATCAGACAAGGGCAGAGGAAGGTGGGGAGTGCCAGACAATGGGTTGGGGTGCCAGAGGAGGAGGTGAGCGCTAGAGGAGGGCAGAGAATTGGAGGGGGGGGTGCCAGAGAAGGGCAGAGGATTGGGGTTGGGGGGGTGGGGCGGGGTTGTGTGTGGGTCCGCCAGAGGAAGGGCAGAGAAGTGGAGGTGGGGGGCACACAGCAAAAAAGACAGACACCTGGCATTTATATAGCACATTTGGGGCCATCCTGTGGCAGTTTAAATTCATCGTCCTCTCTCCTGAGTTCAATGCCCTTAATCTCAAGATCTCTCCCTCCATATAATTTCAGACATTTTTTTCATGCCACACTTTTCATGCTATAATTTCATGTCTGTTAATATCAAACTCAGACAGAATGATTTCTTTTTACCCTCTTCTCATTCTTCATCCCAACACCTCTCTGTTAAAATCCCTCAAATGGGTGACTTAAAATTCTTTTCTTTTCTTTTTCCAGCTGTATTGTTTTTACCTCCCTCACCACCTGCAGCACAGTATTCATTAGAACATTGCTGCAGCTACTGATCTACTCAATCAGGCTTCATACCCTCACCATAGTCATTTCCCACATATTCTCATTTCTAGTTCCCACAGGCCGAAGGAATATCAACTTCAAGTCCATAGTCACCAATGGCCGACTCTCACCGTCAGGTTTGGCTGGACAACACGGAACACCATTGGGCCCTGCTATTGTTTATTCTCATGAATAAGGTGGAATGCAAAGAGAACCTTTATTTGCATGATTTGGAGATGCCGGTGATGGACTGGGGTGCACAAAGTTAAAAATCACACAACACCAGATTATAGACCAACAGGTTTAATTGGAAGCACGCTAGCTTTCGGAGCACTGCTCCTTCATCAGGTGGTTGTGGCGCTCCAACAGCTAGTGTGCTTCCTATGAAACCTGTTGGACTATAACCTGGTCTGTGTGATTTTAAAACTTTATTTGCATGATCCCTAACTTCATGCATATCTCTAAATTCTGTTTTACCTGTCTGAGCTCTGAGCTCACATCATTATCTAGGTTCTTGCTGCTTTCAATCTATTCTCACTAAAGTGATCATGCAGCTTTCGCTCCTGCCCTTAATTAAATGTTTGTGTGTTCTCTCTTCTTAAATGCTGCCTCTCATCCCTGCAATTCCACTGAGACCTCTCCTAACAAAAAAAAAGCTTGATCCCTCTCTCACTGCAAACTAATCATCATTTCCACAACCTCCCTTTTAAGTTCTTTGAATGTTTTGTTACCCTGGGCCAATGGGCTGAGAAGTGGCAGATAGAGTTTTATTTAGATAAATGTGAGGTGCTGCATTTTAGGAAAGCAAATCTTAGCAGGACTTTTACACTTAATGGTAAGGTCCTCGAGAGTGTTGCTGAACAAAGAGACCTTGGAATGCAGGTCCAAAGCTCCTTGAAAGTGCAGTCGCAGGTAGATAGGATAGTGAAGAAGGTGTTTGGTATGCTTTCCTTTATTGGTCAGAGTATTGAGTACAGGAGTTGGGGGGGGGGGGGGGGGGGGGGGGGTCATATTGCAGCTGTACCGGACATTGGTTAGACCACTGTTGGAATATTGCATGCAATTCTGGTCTTCTTCCTATCGGAAAGATGTTGTGAAACTTGAAAGGGTTCAGATAAGATTTAAAGGATGTTGCCAGGGCTGTTTTCCCTGGAGCGTCAGAGGTTGAGGGATGACCTTATAGAGGTTTATAAAATCATGAGGGAAATGGATAGGATAATTAGATGAAGTCTTTTCCCTGGGGTGGGGGGAGTCCAGAACTAGAGGGCATAGGTTTAGGGTGAGAGGGGAAAGATATAAAAGAGACCTAAGAGGCATCTTTTTCACTCAGAGGGTGGAACATGTACAGAATGAGCTGCCAAAGGAAGTCGTGAAAGCTAATACAATTGCAACATTTAAAAAGGCTTCTGGATGGGTATATGAATAGGAAGGATTTGGACGGATATGTGCCAAGTGCTGGCAAGTAGGACTAGATTGGGTTAACTGGTTGGCATGGATGAGCTGGACCGAAGGGTCTGTTTCCGTGCTGTACATTTTTATGACTCTGAAAATGGGGTCCCCTTCCCCAAAAACGTTATTATATCATTCCACACATAGTTTTCTAAGGTCATAATCTGAAACCTACGACTTCTCAAATTTCTCACAATCTTGAACACAGATTGAACTGTATAGGCCTACTCACAATTTTACCTCTTCAATCCACAACTACAGAAACTCCTACAATTTTCACTGCTACTGAAGATCCCAAAAATCTATTTCTGGCTGTTGCAACTTCTGTGTTTATCACTTGCAATCCAAAACTAGCCCAAGTGTGGAATACGATGTCATCTCACCAGCACCTTACCTGACCACTAAACTGACTCTTACTTTTCATTTTGTTTGTCGGGGAGAATAGAGGTTCTGTCCAAAACCTTAGGAATTAACATCATTGTTTTAAATGCCATCACAAACCTCTCCCAGGCCAACTAATCATAACTGAGTTGCGCTTCTAGCTGCAGGAAGCATCTTTCACTTCAGTGAGACTACCAATTTCTGTTTCTGCTGCAGCTCTCCTGTTATGGAAACCTTCATTCGTAACTCGTTATCTATTCCAAAACTGTCTGAGATACCATTCACCTTCCAGCCTACATAAGCGAAACAGAGTATTGGATAAGCTGGGTTCATATTAACTTGTACCAAATTCTATTTCCCCAGTTCACAAATTAGTCATCAAAAAGTCTGATAAAATTCTCATTATTGCTTTTGAATCCGCTCATGGGCTCATTATCTCCATGTCTATGATCTACTCCAGTCCTACAAGACTTTAAAAATCTCTGTGCTCCACCAAATCTGGCATCTTGGGGATCCAAAATTTTAAACTGTGTTCACAAAGCACCTTTTGAAATCCTTTGAAGTGTTATAGGTGCTTTATGAACACAATTATTAAAGTTATTAAGCATAATATTCAAATATCTCAAAACTAGAACAGCACCATAAAAAGGGACATAGTGAACCAAATGCTTCCTTCTATGCTAGATCATTCTTTGGAAAAGATTGGTGGAATTCTGGAACATTCCCTTTAAAGTTATGGACCATGCATGAATTGCACTTTTAGACAATGAGAAATAAAATTTTGTAAGGCAAGAATATCATAGATGTGGAACAATGGAGTAACAGGTACAGATTATCAAGGTCAAATTAAATGGCTGAAAAGACTTAACGGACTGGATAGCTTACGCTTACTCCTACAGTCAAACTAAGTACAGTTGGTATGGTACATGATCATCCGAAAGGGCCACAGAAGAAAGTGACTGCTAAGAATCATGCCAGAGTATCAAAGGTGAAGCATTAGCATTGATGGAGAGTTAGCTTTCGGCCGAGGTTAAAGTAAATGGATATTTTTCTAATTCGGAAAATAAAGCCAGGACAACGTGAAGAGATATCTGGAAAATGCTAATTAATGGAAACAGTCTTGAAAATGAGTAAAAGAGATTATCAATAGGTATATGTAATCTTTAACAGAAATTTACGTATAGAAATTAAACAGATTTTGAATTTGTACATTCGACCTCAAATGTAAGAAAATGGCAATGAATACGTTGGCTCGGTTATGGTTTTTTGGGGATGTTGGGATTGACTGTAACCCAAGAACCTAAAGAAACTAAAAAACTGTTTACAGGAGGTATGGGCAAGAGATCTAACCTAAGTTACACTGCCTTTTCAAAGGGAATCAAATAAAGTCTCGAAAAGGAAAGTGTTTACAGAGCTGTAATTCTTGCAAAGAACCATCCAGGTACAATGGGCCAAAAGGTATCCTTCAGCATCATCTTATATTTGAAGTGTTTAAAATTATAATATTTCTTCAGCCAGCAAAAGGTGTTACTCAAAATTTGTTGAAGAAAGCAGCAGAGGTTATGAATTTCTTCAAGAGTAATTGTTAAGATACAGATACCAGAACAACGATATTAACATTAAAATTAAATTCTCAATAGTGAATATTAAACACTGCTTGACAAGGACCAGAAGAAATGGAATTACTGTTGATAAACGAGCCACTCAACCAGGAAAACATCATAATGGTGTGAGATTCTATACTCATCAGATGATTATTTACATAATTTTCAGCAATAGTGACCGAACAGCAATCAGAAGGAAATCCTGGGCTATTCCAGGATTTTTATTTAGACCAACCTTTTTTTTTAAAAGAATATATAGATACAGACGTTTGACTAGAGGTTGAACCTTTCTTTAAAAAGGGATAAGAAATCACATCCATTGTGGTGATAAAAATATATGAAGCAATGGAAACTAAAATTCTGAAGGTAAGATATTGTTTCAGTGCTGTCAAAGCACCGAAAGTTTAAAAATATTTTGTGTTGAAAACAAAAGCCCATAATCCAAAAGTATTTACACAAGCATGCTTTTGCACTTCGGATTCGGAGCATATTGCGAAGTACGGCACAATCATGCTACGGAATATTTTAAAACGGTGGTGACTGGAACAATTAATAGCAACCACTGGTGTAAAACTGGATGTAAATACTGGCTGTGCTTTGCCCCGGTTTTGTTGGGTTTTTTTTAAAAAAAAGGAAGTTGTATCCGCTTACTCATGCAGTTGGACAGCGCATCTTGCTCATCCAACGCTCACCGAACTTAACAACCATATTTGCACGCTGCACCCTTCTGAGAAGGCCCAAGATCACCGCGCTTCCTCTTCCGTAATTATACCTCCCCCCCCCCCCCCGGGGGAGGGGGAAACAAAGGCATCCTCAAAACGACGGGGAATGTTAGAAAAAAAAACTGAGCGGCTCGCGAAGTAGAAACCAAATTCCAGCTATGGATTATAAAAGTCACTGCTAAAAAAAAATCAATCCCAAACTCTGCTGCATTGCTGCAGTCTTGCGGATTTGGCGGGGGGGGGGGGGGGAATGAAGAGAGAAGGAACCAGATAGGAAAGAAAGGGAGGGAAGGAAGGAGGGGGGGAAGGGAGGAAGGAGGGAGGGAGGGGGAAGGAAGGAGGGAGGGAGGGGGAAGGAGGGAAGGAGGGAGGGGGGCGGAAGGAGGGAGGGAGGGGGGGGGAGGGAGGGAGGGAAGGGAGGGAGGGAAGGGAGGGGGGGGAGGGAGGGAGGGAGGGGGGGGGAGGGAGGGAGGGAGGGAGGGGGGGGAGGGAAGGGAGGGGGGGGAGGGAAGGGAAGGGAGGGGAAGGAAGGGAGGGGAGGGGAGGGGAGGGAAGGAAGGAGGAAATCCTTCTCCCTCCTTTCCTCGCTTCACCCCCCCCCCACCTCACATACAGATGATGTAACCTGAAATGCCCTTTCGGATTCACCAGCCAGATGGCTCCCTCCCCCCCCCCCCCTCCTTGTGGGAGGCTGAAAACGGACGCGCAACAGAGAGAAAAAAAACACACACACGGGCTGGGGAACAAAGGCACAAGGATCCCCGGCGGAAGGCGAAGCAAGGCCTCGGCGCGGAGTTGGGAGGGATCGGCTCGGATGGAGAGGCCGCACAGACAAGGCAGAGCTGCAGTGCGGCAGCCTCCGGGGCCTTCTGTTACACTCCCCGCCAGCCCCGGGCCCACAGAGTTACCCAGGGTAGACATTAGGGTAAAACAAGGAAGGGGGGGGGGAGGGGAGGCGGGGGGAAGAAGAATCGCCGTGAAAGAGCCGGCTCGTCAGGCCCGAGGCCCGGCCCGACTTGCCCCACTTACCACTCGGCGTGCCCCCTGGGTCGTCCCGCTTTGCTGGGTTTCTCTCCGTCGAACAAGCAGAGCGCTGCGTAAAGAAAATGTGTCGGCGAAGAAGCCGGATGTGGCTCGGGCCGGTGTTCAGGAGGGCCGGACTCCGCGATGAAGAAGCTGTCACTCAGTCGCCGGCTGCCTCCCCCTCTTCCTCCAGCCGCCCAATCAGACGCGACTGCGACTCGCCCCAGAGAGCCGTCCGCCAGGGGACAGCGCGTTTACGTCAGCTCGCTCTGCGTCCGTCCGCCCAGGCCTTGGGTGGGGGGTGGAGGGGAAATGCGTATGACGTCGATGCGCCGCGCCCCCATCCCAACCCACGCACGCCAGTCGGGACTAAACGTCAACGCGCTCTGACCTCATTGCGCAACCCTTTCCTCCCCACCCCCCCTCAAATCCAACCCACGCTAGCCGGAAGTACAAGTCAGCGCGCTCTGCAGTCCCAGCAAGGGAACGGTGTGTGACGTCAAAGCCCATCCCCCACCCCCACCGCTCCAACACTGGTCGGAAGTAGAACGTCAGCCCGCTGGGTCAACACCGCAGCATTCTAGTGACGTCAACGCGCACGGCTCTCGATGAGGTCATCGGGTTCCTGTTACTGCCCCTGCAGGTGAGAGGGAGGAAGTTTCAAAGTCAGCTCTGATGAGTGATACCATGCTCTCTCCCAATCAACGTTTGTTTCCGCAGAAAATTACAATAATTTGCTTCAATCACTTCCTTTCTTTAATAGTGCTTTGTTAACCACACTTTGTTAAAGCTTTTGGCCTTGTGCTCAACTGATCAATCACAAGAGTATGAAGGAGCAACAATTTTTTTTCTTTTTTTATAGATCTCCTTTTTTTTAATTAACCCCCACACTACCGCCTCACTGCGGTAGTGCTCATTTTTTCCCCAGCACCCATGGTGCGTGTGCAGGTGCGAGACGCAGTGAGAGACACAAAGTGCACAAATCTTTATTTAATTTCCACCACCAGGAAGAAAGGAAACACCCGAGTGAACTGTGACAAGCAGTGCCCTTCACATCAAAGGGCAATGCTGCGTGATCAAACAGTGAAGGGGAGGGCAGGGACTAAATCAAAATAGAGTTGGAGGGGGAAATAATGCACTCCACTCCCTGCGGCGCCCACCTCTCTCTGAACAACTCCAGGGTGTTAGGAGCAACAATATACACTGCTTGAAAGAGAGTGCTGATTGGTTTGCAAGTGGATTATCACTTGTTAATTGACCTTTATTGTTGGGACCCTTTTTTGAAGAGAGGACCTATTATCAAAAGAAAAAAAAACTACAGATGCCGAAAATCTGAAATAAAAAGAGAAAGTGGTAGACATGGTCAGCAGGTCGGTGCAGAATCTTTTCAAAGAGTTAAATTTTGGAAATATTTCATTAGAAAGTACTTTCTAAGAAGTGAACAAGGAACAACAGTAGACAACTCGGCCTTTTGAGACTGCTCTACCATTCAATAAGATCATGGCTGATCTGATTTTAATCTCAGCTCTACATTTCTGCATATCCTCAATAATCCTTCATCCCCTTGGTAATCAAGAATCTAACTACTCCTGCCTTAAAATATTTAAAGATTTTGCATCCATTGCCTTTTGAGGAAGGGAATTCCAAAGCCTCTCAATCTTCAGAGAAAAACTGTTTCCTCATCCCTGTTTGAAATGCTTGCCCCCTTATTTTTAACCTACTACCCCAATGCTAGATTCTCCCACAAGTGTAAACACTGTTTGAATATCCACCCTGTAAAGTCTATCTTATACGTTTCAGTTGTCACCTCTGACTCTTCCGAACACCAAAGAATACAAACCCAGCTTGTCCAGCCTTTCTTCACAAGGCAATCTGTTCATGCCAGATAATAGTTTAGATCAGAGTGGTGCTGGAAAAGCACAGCAGGTCAGCAGCATCCGATGAGCAGGAAAATCAACGGTTCGGGCAAAAGCCCTTCATCAGGAATAGAGATTTAAATTCAGATCTCCAGCATCTGCAGTCCTCAATTTAGCTAATTCCAGATAATAGTCTAGTAAACCTTCTTTGAATTTCTTTCAATGCGTTAATATCTTTCCATGAGTATAGTGACCAATACTGTACACAGTATTCCACATGTGGTCTCACCATTATCCTTTATAACTGAAGCATAACCTCTCTATTCTTGTATTCAATCACCTCACAATCAACCGTAACATGGCATTAGCTTTCCAAATCACTGTTTTTTCTTAAAAATGCTATCACTCCTTCCACTAACCAGAAAGGCAACACAACAGTTACACATTGTTTTCGGTCCCATACCGACTGCTGTTGCTGACATCTTTATGTTATACCACAGAGGTGGCTGCAGAACAACCATTCTCACTTGAGATGGAAATGAATAGTATCAGTGTGGACTCAGTGGGCTGAATGACTGACTGATTGCAGACTGTTGGGAGCCTATAATTCTATCAAGAATTTGCAGCCTTGAAATCTACATTGCTTTCTGTGCATGTGGCAATTAGTTCATGTACTCATTACATTTATACAGAATCAGGCAGGAATTGATCAACCAGTCTCAACAAACCTGTTCCATCTAAATACAAGTAAATTCTGGACATCACTACCACCAGCAATGTCAATTCAAGAAGGACAAAAAACTCTGGGAAATTCCCCTAGAACACCAAATATGAACTCCAGACGACTTTGGAAATTCAGTCCCCAGAACCACTCATAATTTAGATCCATTCTGATGACTTATACATGGCAGAGTGCTGTGAAATCACTAAAGTGACTGTTAGCAGGGGACGCCCTGACGCTGCCAAACTTAAATATCACTGAGAGCACTTTGGCCCTGCCAAACTTAGGTAGTGTCACCAAGGTATGCCCGAACTCTCCAAAACTAATTTAGTATTACCAGGCAGTACTGTGAGTTTACTAAACTGTAACCCTTAAAGATTAGCAACGCCACCTATGTATGGAACCAAAAATGATGAGGGAGATACAAAATGTGTATTTTGCATTAGTGTTTACTGTGGAGAAGGATATGGAAGATAGAGAACTTGGGGAAATAAATACCAAAGTCTTGAAAAATAGCCATATTACAGAGGAGGAGGTTCTGCTTAGTTCACTGTTGGAATACTGCATGCATCCCTGCTACAGGAAGGACGTTGTGAAACTTGAAAGGATTCAGAAAAATTTACAAGCATGTTGCCAGAGTTGGAGGGTTTGAGCTATAGGGGGAGTCTTAATGGACTGAGACTATTTTCCCTGGAGTGTTAAAGGCTGAGAGGTGACCTTATAGAGGTTTATAAAATCATGAGGGGCATGAATAGGGTAAATGGACAAGCTATTTTCCTCAGTATTGGGGAGTCCAAAACTGGAAGGTATAGGTTTAAGGTGAGAGGGGAAAGATTTAAAAGGGACCTAAGGGGCACCTTTTCATGCAAAGGGTGGTACATGTATGGAATGAGCTGCCAACATTTAAAAACATCTGGATGGGTATATGAATAGGAAGAGTTTAAAGTGATATGGGCCAAATGCTGACAAATGGGACTAGATTTATTTAGGATAACTGGTAGGCATGGAAAATTTGGACCAAAGGATCTGTTTCTGTGCTGTATATCTCTATGACTCTATAATCCAACAACTTCTTTTGAAGGTTTATTCTCCATGAAATACCATTTTCAGAGGCTAATCTAGTTCTATATATTTCTAGCTTATATGCCCACTACCCTTTGACCTATTTTGTTCAAATATCCTATGAACTGACTCTACTTTCATATTTTCTAGATTCCTCCAAGAGCCTTCTTTTCTAAAGTAAACACCACAGCTCTTTTCTTGTATTTCAAGGTGCATTTCAAAGGTGACATAGCAGGCTACATTTGAAATTTATCCAGAATCACTACATCATTAATTTGCCAAGTATTTGCTGACAATCTAAAAAGTACTTGACAACACCATTCCTTCTAATTTCCCTACACTGTGCATCATTTGTTGCACTTTGAACTTCCTTTATTCTGTTGTGCAGCCAGATGTACCGATTTTTGTGTGTGGTTGTTAGTCTCCTGCAGGTAAGTTTTGAATTGGTACCATCATGCACGCTAGAAGGAACATTACAGCCTTTCCCCACATAATTACTCCATCCACTTAGCCGTAGGTTCCAGCTTCAGTTCTTCTGTCTAGCTGGTCCAAACTGCAGTAGGACTGAGGTCTCTACATTGGGATTGGAAATGAGAGTTATTAAGAAAGCACATGAATGGGAGAATATGGTAGAAGATGGGTGGAGTATTTCAACAGTATAATCAAATACAAATGCTAAAACTCATTTGTTTAATTGTTTCTATTTGTAAGTTCATCCACTTTACTAACACCTTCCACACCGACATGAACAGTTCATCCACTTTACTCACACCTTCCACCCCGACCTCAAATTTACCTGGACCGTCTCAGACTCCTCCCTCCCCTTCCTAGACCTCTCCATTTCTATCTCGGGCAACCGACTCAACACGGACATTTACTATAAACCGACTGACTCCCACAGCTACCTAGATTACACCTCCTTCCACCCTGCCCCCTGTAAAAATGCCATCCCATATTCCCAATTCCTTCGCTTTCACCGCATCTGCTCCCAGGAGGACCAATTCCAATACCGAACAACCCAGATAGCCTCCTCCTTCAAAGACCGCAATTTCCCCTCAGATGTGGTTGACGATGCTCTCCACCGCATCTCCTCCACTTCCTGCTCCTCCATCCTTGAACCCCGCCCCTCCAATCACTACCAGGACAGAACCCCACTGGTCCTCACCTACCACCCCACCAACCTCCAGATACATCGTATCATCCTTCGTCATTTCTGCCACCTACAAACAGATCTCACCACCAGGGATATATTTCCCTCCCCTCCCCTATCAGCGTTCCGGAAAGACCATTCCCTCCGTGACTCCCTCGTCAGGTCCACACACCCCCATCAGCCCAACCTCCACTCCCGGGACCTTCCCCTGCAACCGCAAGAAATGCAAAACTTGCGCCCACACCTCCACCCATACTTCCCTCCAAGGCCCCAAGGGTCCTACCATGTCCATCACAAATTCACCTGCACCTCCACACACATCATTTACTGCATCCGCTGCACCTGATGTGACCTCCTCTACATTGGGGAGACAAGCCACCTACTTGCAGAACGTTTCAGAGAACACCTCTGGGACACCCGCACCAACCAATCCAACCGCCCCGTGGCTGAACACTTTAACTCCCCCTCCCACTCCGCCAAGGACATGCAGGTCCTTGGCCTCCTCCATCGCCAGACCATGGCAACATGACACCTGGAGGAAGAACACCTCATCTTCCGCCTAGGAACCCTCCAACCACAAGGGATGAATGCAGATTTCTCCAGCTTTCTCATTTCCCCTCCCCCACCTTATCTCAATCCCAACCCTCGGACTCAGCACCGCCTTCTTGACCTGCAATCTTCTTCCTGACCTCTCCGCCCCCACTCTCTCTCTGGCCTATCGCCCTCACCTTAACCTCCTTCCACCTATCGCATTCCCAACACCCCTCCTCCCTACCTTTTATCTTAGCCTGCTTGGCAAACCCTCCTCATTCCTGAAGAAGGGCTTATGCCCGAAACGTCGATTCTCTTGCTCCTTGGATGCTGCCTGACCTGCTGTGCTTTTCCAGCAATACACTTTTCAGCTCTGATCTCCAGCATCTGCAGTCCTCACTTTCTCCACATATAAAAATGTATCAATATGATTACACATAATTTATGGTATTGTCATTTATGATTCCACATTAATGTTAGTTGAGAAAACTTAAACGTTACTGGTATTCAAATACCAACAGTAAAATTAGCATTCGATCTATGTCAGCTTTCCAACTTGTCTTCCATATGTTGTGAGAGATTGTCACTCCTCAGGTACTGTCTGTCTCTCCTTCAAATCTGCTGTTGTGTCCTTCAAATCTTCCCTCAACAAAATGCTAACCCTTGTTCCTTGCAAACTTCTGCTTCATCTGCAGTCCTTTCTTTCCTCTTCAATGACTTTGAACATGCTGTCAGTTCTTAAATCAGTGCACATCTTTCTTGGAACTCTGCATTTGCGTCCTGCCAATCAGTTATGATCCTCTCACCTGGTTCTAATGAAAACTACAAATGCCAGCCCATGTTCTGTACCAGACAACTAATCCCTCCTCATCCTTCAATGTCTGTCTGACCACACCATTCTCTTCTGTCATTTCTCCAGTTTGTAGGAGTGTAGTCACCTGCTTTCACTCCATTCCTGATGAAGGGCTCTGGCCCAAAACGTCGAATTTCCTGTTCCTTGGATGCTGCCTGACCTGCTGTGCTTTAACCAGCAACACATTTTCAGCTCTGATCTCCAGCATCTGCAGACCTCACTTTTTACTTCACTCCATTGTAGACAGGATTTCTGTTCCCCACTTTCACACAGCTTTGATGCCCCCAAGACTCTATTGTTTTTCTATTCCTCAGGTATCCCCACTCCATTTAAAGTGTGTTTTAATACTGTGTTTTCATAGTGTTTGTCGATTAGGAACGTTGCTCATGTAGAGCAGTTTCAATTTTCATTCCATCACAGTGCCTGTGCACACTCTTTCCTTTTTATAAACAAACACTTGCTCTGCTCACCACCTCCCCACTCCCTCATTCTTCCTCCAACTCTCTCACTTTCCTTTGTTGGCTCCTCCACCTGTCACTTTTCTCCTTCTTGTTTACTGCAGGCCTCCCTGATGCTCCCACTTACTGCATCTCCTGACATACCGTCTCATCAAACCTGTCCCAAATACTCACTGCACCCCAGTCAGTGGTAAGAGGGAGGGAGTGTCCAAGGGTTCAAGTGGCACAGAGAGTGACAGGAAATGGGTACGAAAGAGAAGGATTATGGGAAATAGTGAGTAGGCTGGGAGGGAGAGGGAGGTAACAAGTGGAAGGGTCAGGGAAGGATATGGTGAACTGCAGGCAGTGAGCAAGAGGTAAGTAGAAAGAATTAGTAAGGAGATTTTTGGGTCAGTTCAGCTGATGGAAACAAATAGGTTTTAATGTAAAAATCAGGAATGTACAAGTCAGGAATGTAACCCACTTTATTATGGGTTTCCTTACAGGATTTCTAGTTTAGCACGACTCTTTTGAGAGCGCATTAGGAGAGCAAAGCAAGGAAGAGCTGTATGTGTTGCCGCTTGACAACATCATCCAAAAAAATACAGCATCAGGTTTAACATACTGTACACAATGAAGACAACCATCTCCAGTGCCACCTTTCTCAACTCCTCCACTCTCTTTGAAATTATCAGACTGTTTGTTCCACGTCCAGCTCTGTGTAAGCACAATGGCCTCTCAATTATTCAAAGGATTGAAGCTTTTCAATCATAGAATCCCTACAGTGCGGAAGGAGGCCATTTGGCCCATGAATCTGCACCAACACTCAGAAGAGCATCCCACCCAGACACAGGACCCCCATTATATCCCTTAACTCACATCTACCATGGCTAATCCACCTAGCTGACTCATCCCTGAACATGATAGACAACTTCGGCATGGCCAATCTACCTAACCTGCACTTCTTTGGACTATGGGACGAAACTGGAACATCTGGAGAAAACCCACACAGATACAAGAGAACATGCAAACTCCACGTAGACAGTTGCCTAAGGCTGGAATCAAACTTGAGTCCCTGGCGCTGTGAGGCAGCAGCTAACCACTGAGCCGCCATGCCATCCCCTTCAATGATTCTGATGACAACTTTCTGCAATTGGATGAGTATTTGGTTAAAATTTGGTCCATTATCTTCCCGCCCCACCACAAACTCAATTTCCTAACTTCCAGCTCCATCACTCTTCTGGTAATGGTGTGAAGCTGAACCAAATTATTTGCAGCCTTGGTGTTATATTTGAACGAAGATGAGCTATCAACCACATATCAAACTTCAGACTGCCACGGCATACTCTCCATCTTCACCCTGTCCTCCCTTCATCTGCTGCTAGAACCCTCAACCATGTCTTTCCTACCTCTACACTTGATCATTCCTACGCTTTTCGGAGTGGCTCCCATATTCTGCCCTCTGTGAACTTTTCCAAGGTTCTGCTGTCAGTATATTAACTCCTTAAAAATCCTGTTCATCCATCACACCTCACCATTCTGACATAACATGGCTCCCAGTTAATCAACATCTTGATTTTTAAATTCCTCAACGAGCATTGCCTCCGTAATTCTGTCAACTCCTCCAGCCCCCAATCCCATAAAAATACCTGCGCTCTATTTATATTGAATTCTAATCATAGAAGGCCTACAGTATGGAAGCAGGCCATTCATCCCATCAAATCCACATCAACCCTCCAAAAAGCATTGCAACCAGACCCACCCCTCTCCCCTACAACCCTGCATTTCCCTGGGTAATCCACTTTGCCTGCCCATCTCTAGACATTTTGGCATGGCTAGTCCACCTAACCTGCATACTGTTGGACTTTGAAAGGAAACTGGAGCACCCAGATGAAAACCTGTATAGACACAGGAAAACATCTAACCTCCACACAAACAGGTGTTCCATGGTAGGAGCAAACCCAGGTCCCTGGTGCTGTGAGACAGTACTGCTAGCTACTGTGCTGCCCTAGACTCTTGAACCCTCCCCAATCACTGCACCATTGGTGACCATGCTCTGGAATTCTCTGCCTCAATCTTTCTGCCTACTTCTTTTAAAATCCTGTTTGAGAATTACATTGTTGACCACAGCCCTAACATCCATCTGCTTGCGTGGCTCAATGTCAAATTTTCTTTGACTGCATTCTTGCCAAGTGCTCTGAAATGTTGAACTCATTAACGACACCATTGTACCTTGGAATTTTGTTGTACACGTGAACGATGTCAAAACACTCTGTACTTAGTATTTTGCAACAATCAGTATGAAGCAAGTAACCATAACTCCTTGCCAACCTTCATGCTTAAACCTGCTGTAATCCAGTTGGAAGGCAGGTAGATACTGCATTAGAACTGAAATGCTTTAAAAACAAAAGAGTAAACAGTAAAAACTGTGAACTATGAAATGTATGTGCCTGCAATATCTTGTCTATACAGTTGAAGGCCACTCTTTGTCTGTAATTTTTTTTCTCAATGGAGAGCAATAAGGAAGTCAGGATGCAAATGAAAAACTGGCATAATATTTATGTCATTGTAAAATCCTTTTCAAAATAACACCAGTTAGGTAAGACTACTTATCATAAAACCTAATCTGCTTGAAAAGATTATAGCATTGTAGCTGTCACATTACTATGCCGCTCAGAGAGCAAGTTCCAGAATTATATTCCAAATGTGTGTTATTTTCATTCAATGCTCCTCTTTTTAATATTAACACATCAAAACATTAATTTCTAAGCACTGAAAATTCCTACTTGAATGTCGACAATATGAGAAGCATGCTTCAAATAATTGATTCCAAATAAAAGTACTGTAAAAATGTACCTGTTTGTAAAATGGTAATAGCTTCTTTGCTGAGCACCTACACAGACAGATAATAGCATTGACCTGCTCTCAGAATGTCACATTTCAGGAAATAAAAGTATAAATTATAGTCTTATGATGCAGTTGGTCAAATCATCAATGGATTGTCTGGAAAGGAGGGATATGATGATTTGGGTATGTTTCTCCTTCATCAGAAGCATAGAAGCTAGGAACACAGAAAATAGGTGCCGGAGTTGGCAAACTCCTTCATCTGAAACTTTTGTACCAAGATAATATCCTAGTGGAGCTGCCAGCTCTCTACAATTATCCTGGCATCTCCAGAAGTCAAACATTAATCTCTTGAACTCTTCTGTTAGTACTGTCGGAGAGAAAACAATATTAAAAGTTTTTCTAAAGGTTTTTTCACTTTCTTCAAGCATTTTTATTTATTGTTAGTTGTAAGTACTGAAAAAATCATCGAGAAGAGAAGAAAAAAGGCTGTTTTAACTTGTGAGGCAGTTTGGGGTGGAAAGTTGGATGATACAACCTCCAGAACTGCATCCAACCAGAGTTGGTAACAAAACACTAATTTCATTTTTGCAAATACATTATTTCCTTTCTTTAAACAAAAATATATTACTTTCAAGTTCAAACTGTGTATAGTCTTGCAAAGCCTCAAGCAATTTACAATTGCACATCCTAAATTAGGCTGACGTATTTGTTTCAGTGATACAAGTACCCAAAGCAACTCTTTAAATTAGGCAAAACTGAGGACTGCAGATGCTGGAGATTAGAGTCGAGAGTGTTATGCTGGAAAAGCACAGCAGGTCAGGCAGCATCCGAGGAGCAGGAAAATCGACGTTTCGGGCAAAAGCTCTTCATCAGGAATGAGGTTGGGAGCAGCACCACATTCTCAACTCTTTCAATTAGGCAACAACTACTTAAGGGCCTTGTATTGTACACTGCTACTATTTTGAAGGAAATAGAGAACTGGGAATAAACTAAGTGCTGAAAACTGGTGAACAGCATATATTGGAAGGGCTAGCAATGCTTAAAGTGGATTATTCACATAACCTGGGTGATGTCTTCCAAGGAAGAAGTGTTATTTTGGACTCAAAACTTCACTTTGTTTTAAGCTACACATTTGCTGCCAGAACTGCTGAGTTTCCACAGCACATTTTTTTTATTGATTAAGCACTATTCAGTAGGCAACAGATATTCTAAACTACAGAAAAGTTTCTCATGTTTAATTTTTAAAACAACTGAAAAATATCTCCTGTCACAATTATATTTAACCCGTCCCTTAACTGGATACTTTATATCTCAGAAGTTGGGAAATAAGGCAAGGCAGGTGACTGAGGTGTCAGTGGGGGAGCATTTTGGGGCCAGTGACCATAATTCTATTGGTTTTAAAATAGTGATGGAAAAGGATAGACCAGATCTAAAGTTGAAGTTCTAAATTGGAGAAAGGCCAATTTTGACGGTATTAGGCAAGAACTTTCAAAAGCTGATCGAGCGCAGATGTTCGCAGGTGAAGGGACAGTTGGAAAATGGAAGCCTTCAGAAATGAGATATCGAGAGTCCAGAGAAAGTATATTCCTGTTAGGGTGAAAGGGAAGGCTGGTAGATATAGGGAATGCTAGATGACTAAAGAAATTGAGGGTTTTAAGAAAAAGAAGGAAGCATATGTCAGGTATTGACAGGATAGATCGAGCGAATCCTTAGAAGGGTATAAAGACAGTAGGAGTACACTGGAGAGTAATGAGGAGGGCAAAAAGGGGACATGAGTTAGCTTTGGCAAATCGAATTAAGGAGAATCCAAAGGGTTTTACAAATACATTAAGGACAAAAAGGGTAACTAGGGAGAGAATAGAGCCCCTCAAAAATCAGCAAGGTGGCCTTTGTGTGGAGCTGCAGGAGATGGGGCAGATACTAAACGAGTATTTTGCATCAGTGTTTACTGTGGAAAAGGACATGTAAGATATAAAATGTAGAGAAATAAATGGTGACATCTCGAAAAATGTCCTTATTACAGAGGAGGAAGTGTTGGATGTCTTTAAACGCATAAAAGTGGATAAACCCCCAGGACCTGATCAGGTGTACCTAGAACTCTGTGGGAAGATAGAGAAGTGATTACTGGGCCTCTTACTGAGATATTTGTATCATCGATAGTCACAGGTGAGGTACCGGAAGACTGGAGGTTGGCTAACATGGTGCCACTTTTTAAGAAAGGAGCTAAGGACAAGCCAAGGAAATATAGATCAGTGGGCCTGATATCAGTGTTGGGCAAGTTTTTGGAAGGAATCCTGAGGGACAGGATGTACATGTATTTGGGAAGGCAGGGACAGATTAGGGATAGTCAACATGGCTTTGTGTGTGGGAAATCATGTCTCACAAACTTAGGACGGCACGGTGGCACAGTGGTTAGCACTGCTGCCTCACAGCGCCAGGGACCTGGGTTCAATTCCCGCCTCAGGCGACTGACTGTGTGGAGTTTGCACATTCTCCCCGTGTCTGCGTGGGTTTCCTCCGGGTGCTCCGGTTTCCTCCCACAGTCACAAAGATGTGTGGGTCAGGTGAATTGGCCATGCTAAATTGCCCGTAGTGTTAGGTAAGGGGTAAATGTAGGGGTATGGGTGGGTTGCGCTTCGGCGGGTCGGTGTGGACTTGTTGGGCCGGAGGGCCTGTTTCCATACTGTAAGTAATCTAATCTAATCTAAACTTGATTGAGTTTTTTTGAAGAAGTAACAAACAGGATTGATGTGTGCAAAGTGGTAGATGTGATCTATATGGACTTCAGTAAGGCGTTCAACAAGGTTCCCAGTTGGAGACTGGTTAGCAAGGTTAGATCTCACAGAATACAGGGAGAACTAGCCATGTGGATTCAGAACTGGCTCAAAGGTAGAAGACAGAGGTGGTGGTGGAGGGTTGCTTTTCAGACTGGAAGCCAGAGACCAGTGGAGTGCCACAAGGATCGGTGCTGCGTCCACTACTTTTCATCATTTATATAAATGATTTGAATGTGAGCATAAGAGGTACAGTGAATAAGTTTGCAGATGACACTAAAATTGGAGGTGTAGTGGACAGCGAAGAGGGTTACCTCATATTATAACAGGATCTTGATCAGATGGGCCAATGGGCTGAGAAGTGGCACATGGAGTTTAATTTAGATAAATGTTAGGTGCTGCATTTTGGGAAAGCAAATCTTAGCAGGACTTATACACTTAATGGTAATGCTGAACGAAGACACCTTGGAGTGCAGGTTCATAGCTCCTTGAAAGTGGAGTCGCAATTAGATAGGATAGTGAAGAAGGCATTTGGTATGCTTTCCTTCATTGGTCAGAGTATTGAGTACAGGAGTTGGGAGGTCATGTTGCAGCTATACAGGACATTCGTTAGGCCACTGTTGGAATATTGCATGCAATTCTGGCCTCCTTTCTATCGGAAAGATGTTGTGAAACTTGAAAGGGTTCAGAATAGATTTGCAAGAATGTTGTCAGGGTTGGAGGATTTGAGCTACAAGGAGAGGTTTAATAGGTCGGGGCTGTTTTCCCTGGAGTGTCAGAGGCTGAGGGGTGACATTATAGAGGTTTATAAAATAACAAGGGGCATGGATAGGATAAATAGACAAAGTCTTTTCCCGGTTGGGGAGGTCCAGAACTAGAGGGCATAGGTTTAGGGTGAGGGGGGAAAGATATAAAACAGACCTAAGAGACAACTTTTTCACTCAGAGGTTGGTAAGTATATGGAATGAGCTGCCAGAGGAAGTGGTGCAGTCTGGTACAACTGCAACATTTAAAAGGCATGTGGATGGGTATATGAATAGGGTGGGTTTGGAGGGATACGGGTCAGATACTGGCAGGTGGGACTAGATTGGGTTGGGATATCTGGTCGGCATGGACGAGTTGGACCGAAGGGTCTGCTTCTGTGCTGTATATCTCTATGACTGTATAACTCAACGATATTCCCCATATCTACTGGCTTGCTTCATTTTCCCTTTCCAAGTCAGATAATGTCTCATCCCAGACTGATTTTCATGGTGAAGATTATTCTGGAGATTCCTCCCTTTCATAAAAGTTAGACAAATTTTCTGGCCTTGCTTAAATCTTCACAAATATGGTCTCTTCAACCTGAGTGCAAGCTCCTACTCCTATTATGCATGGTGAGTAACAAAGACAACATTTTGTCCACTTCAGGTGCGGGGCTGACTGCCTATTTCTCTCTGCTCTCTTGTTTTCTCTCTCTCTTTCTGTCTCTCCCCAGGTATGATAATAGACAATAGACAATAGGTACAGGAGTAGGCCATTCTGCCCTTCGAGCCTGCACCACTATTCAATATGATCATGGCTGATCATCCTTAATCAGTATCCTGTTCCTGCCTTATCTCCATAACCCTTGATTCCACTATCTTTGAGAGCTCTATCCAACTCTTTCTTAAATGAATCCAGAGACTGGGCCTCCACTGCCCTCTGGGGCAGAGCATTCCACACAGCCACCACTCTCTGGGTGAAGAAGTTTCTCATCATCTCTGTCCTAAATGGTCTACCCCGTATTGTTAAGCTGTGTCCTTTGGTTCGGTACTCACCCATCTGCAGAAACATGTTTCCTGCCTCCAGAGTGTCCAATCCTTTAATAATCTTATATCTCTCAATCAAATCCCCTCTCAGTCTTCTAAACTCAAGGGTATACAAGCCCAGTCGCTCCAGTCTTTCAGCGTTAGGTAGTCCCGCCATTCCAGGAATTGACCTTGTGAGCCTACGCTGCACACCCTCAATAGCCAGAATGTCTTTCCTCAAAGTTGGAGACCAGAACTGCACATAGTACTCCAGGTGTGGTCTTACCAGGGCTCTGTACAGCTGTAGAATAAGCTCTTTGCTTCTATACTCAATCCGTCTTGTTATGAAGGCCAGTGTGCTATTAGCCTTCTTCACTACCTGCTGTACCTGCATACTTGCTGTCATTGACTGGTGTACAAGTTCACCCAAATCTCTCTGTACTGCCCCTTTACCTAAATTGATTCCATTTAGGTAGTAATCTGCCTTCCTGTTCTTGCCACCAAAGGGGATAACCATACATTTATCAAAATTAAACTGCATCTGCCATGCATCTGACCACTCACCTAACCTGTCCAGGTCACCCTGTAATCTCCTAACATCCTCCTCACATTTCACCCTGCCACCCAGCTTAGTATCATCAGCAAATTTGCTAATGTTAATACTAATACCATCTTCAATATCATAAATATATATTGTAAAAAGCTGTGGTCCCAGCACTGATCCCTGCGGTACCCCACTGGTCACTGTCTGCCATTCCAAAATGCAGCATTTATCACTACTCTTTGTTTCCTGTCAGCCAACCAACTTTCAATCCAAGTTAGTACTTTGCCCCCAATACCATGCACTGTAATTTTGCTCACTAACCTCCTATGTGGGACTTTATCAAAAGCTTTCTGAAAGTGCAGGTACACTACATCTAGTGGATCTCCCTCGTCCATTCTCAAAAAGTTCTAGAAGATTAGTCAAGCATGATTTCCCCTTCATAAATCCATGTTGGCTCTGACCTATCCTGTTACTACTATCCAGATATGTCGTAATTTCATCCTTTACAATAGACTCCAGCATCTTTCCCACCACTGAGGTCAGACTAACTGGTCTAAAATTTCCTGCTTTCTCTCTCCCAGCTTTCTTAAAAAGTGATACAACATCAGCCACCCTCCAATCCGCAGGAACTGATCCCGAATCTATTGAACTCTGGAAAATAATCATCAACGCATCCACGATTTCTCAAACCATCTCCTTCAGTACCCTGGGATGTAGACCACCAGGCCCCAGGGACTTATCAACCTTCAGACCTAACAGTCTCTCCAACACCAATTCCTGGCAAATATAGATTCCCTTAAGTTCAGGTCCTTCAGCCACTGTTACCTCAGGGAGATTACTTGTATCTTCCCCAGTAAACACAGATCTGAAATACCAATTCAATTCTTCTGCCATTCCTTTGTTCCCTGTAATATATTCCCCTGTTTCTGTCTTCAAGGGCACAATTTTAATCTTAACCATTTTTTTGCCATTCACATACCTAAAAAAGCTTTTACTATCCTCCTTTTATATTTTTGGCCAGTTTACCTTCGTACCTCATTTTTCTCTGTGTATTTCCTTCTTAGTAATCCTCTGTTGTTCTTTAAAAGTTTCCCAGTCCTCTGTTTTCCCACTTATCTTTGCTATGTTATACTTTTTCTCTTTTAACTTTATATGTTTCTTAATTTCCCTCGTCAGCCACGGCTACCCATGCCTCCTCCTGGGATCTTTCTTCCCTTTTGGAATGAACTGATCCTGCAACTTCTGCATTATGCACAGAAATATCTGCCATTGTTCCTCCACTGTCATCCCTGCTAAGGTATTGCACCATTGAACTTTGGCCAGCTCCTCCCTTATAGCTCCATAGTTCCCTTTATTCAACAGAAATATTGTCACTTCTGATTGTACCCTCTCCCTCTCAAATTGCAGATTGAAGCTTATTGTATTATGGTCACTACTTCCCAATGGCTCCTTCACTTCGAAGTCCCTGATCAATTCTGGTTTGTTGCACAATACCAGATCCAGAATTGCCTTCTCTCTGGTCGGCTCCAGCCCCAGCTGCTCTAAGAATCCATCTCTGAGGCACTCCACAAAGTCTCTTTCTTGAGGTCCAATACCACCCTGATTCTCCCAGTCTACCTGCATGTTGAAATCCCCCATAACAACTGTAGTAACATCTTTGTGACAGGCCAATTTCAGCTCCTGATTCAACTTACATCCGACATCCCGAATACTGTTTGGGAGCCTGTAGATAACTCCAAAGGGGGTGTCTTCACCCTTAGAATTTCTCAGCTCTATCCACACTGACTCGACATCCCCTGATTCTAGGTCCCCCTGTGCAAGGGACTGAATATCATCCCTTACCAACAAGGCCACCCCACTCCCTCTGCCCATCAGTCTGTCCTTTCAATAGCATGTGTAGCTTGAATATTCATTTCCCAGGCCCTGTCCACTTGAAGCCACGTCTCAGTTATCCCCACAATATCATATCTGCCAATTTCCAAAAGAGCCTCAAGCTCATCCATCTTATTTCTAATGCTTCGTGCATTCATATATAGTATTTTTAATTTGTTACTGCCCTCACTCTTCCCATCAACTCCTATTTCACTCAACCTTACAGCATGATCCCTTTTTGAGTTTTCTGCCTCATTGATACCATTGTCTTTCTTAACTTCCCTTGTTCTAACTTTCCCTTCAATTTCCTTCTTAAACATCTAGTTTGTCCCCTCCCCCCTGCTACTTAGTTTAAATGTAGCTGTGTTGCAGTAGCAAACCTGCCTGCCAGAATGCTGGTCCCTAACCTATTAAGGTGCAAACTGTCTCTCTTGTATAATTTATGCTTACCACAAAACATACCCCAGTGATCTAAGAATTTAAACCCTTGCTTCCTGCACCAGTTCCCCAGCCACACATTCAAGTCCATTATCTCCCTATTTCTGGCCTCACCAGCCCGAGGAACTGGAAGCAAACCGGAGATAACCACCCTGGACGTCCTGCTTTTCAGCCTTCTTCCTAGTTCTCCGAAGTCCTGCTGTAGTATGTTCCTCCTCTTCTTCCCGACATCATTTGTGCCGACATGTACCACCACCTCTGGCTCTTCACCCTCGTCCTTGAGGATTTCCTGCACTCTGTCTGTGATGTCTTTAACCCTGGCACCAGGAAGGCAACACACCATCCTTAAGTCCCACCTGCTGCCACAAAAACCCTGTTCGGTTCCTCTCACTTTGGAGTCCCCTATCACCACAGCTCTGTGTGATGTCTGACTCCTCGGCTCTGCCTCCATGCCAACTTTTGATTGACAGACCTGGCCCCCTCGCGGACTGGCAGTGTCGCCTGTCTCTACTGTTTCCAAAAGATTCAACTTGTTCTTGCCAGGTACTTCCCCAGGGGTTTCTTGCACCTGTCTCCTCTCTGCCTTCCTCATCGTCTGCTCTCTTCTAGTATGGTCGGTGTAATAACCTCACTGAAGGTCTTGTCCAGAAAGATTTTGTTCTCTCGGATGAGCCTAAGGTCCTCAAGTTCTTTCATCAGTGCTGCAATATGCTCTGTCAGCAACTGAACGTGCACACACTTTCCACAGTTATATGAGCCAGAGACACCAGAGTCGTTGACCTCCCACATCAAGCACGTAGCACACTGAACCAGCTTGGTAGTCATGTCTTCACCCTCTTCAACTGTGGCGTAATCACTTCACTCAACCTCCTTGTCAAAGACTCCTGAGCTAAAGCCTCACTCTTCAATCCACAGGAACTTCCTTGGACCCTCTCTTTTGGGCAAGTCTGTGGACTTTTAATTTAGGCTAGAGGAGGAGGGTGGGAGGGAGGCCCTACTTAGTAGGACCTGGGGTCTAGAACACACCCACTCATATATCAATCATTCACCTTCCCGACTGGCTTTCAGCTAGTGGCATGTAGCTATTAGCTGAATAATGTTATGTTTACTTGACAGGATCAACAGAGTCTTGGTTTAATGACTCATTTGAAAGATGATACTTCAACCATGTGGTGGTTACTCATGCTGCATTGGACTATCAGTCCAGACCATATGTTTTGGATCGAGACTTGAACCCATAACGTTTTGACACAAAGACAAGAGTGTTTACACCTGAGCCATGGCTGACAGTTAAGAACGCACTACCTTTGAATTGAGGCTAAGACTTCTACTTTCTTATTCATATGATTTTGACTCAGACAGTGAAAATGAATGACTAAACTTGTGATGATACCAATAAGGAACACCATTACTTGTGACACCTGCTGGTGCCTTTCACGATCACTGGATATTTCAAAATACTTCACAGTCAATAAAATACTTTTGAACTGCAGTCACTGGTGCAATGTCGAAAACATTACAAAATCCACAAACACCCCAAGCGTACTTCAGCCAAGATGCAATAAATCACACGCAAAACCAGGTGGCGATAAAGATATCTGCCGTTAGTTGTAATCTTCATCCAACGTTCATTGACACAAACCTCCCAGCTGGATTTGCTGATATTGTACTGTCAACATGCCTGTCCAGGCTGAGACCAGCTAATACAGTACAGGCTATTACTGAGCTTGGGAGCCCCATGGTTCAGTTCCACATAATACATCCTGTCATTAAATAAAGTCATTATGGGCATTGGGAAATCTCAACAAACATTTGTCATTGATTATTGATTTGATCATTGATCTCTTGGACATTAAGTTCCATTAGAGTTTTCATAAATAACCCTCTGGAACAACTTTTAACTTCTTTGGTCAACATCTGTTTGGCAACTTGTCAAATTATGCCTTGGAAAGTAATTTGATTATTGGGACTGTTGGCATCACTGATGTACTTTTTAAATAAATCTGTCACAAAATATCATTGTCGGTTTTTTTCTGAATAATTTCATGTGAATTATTTCATACCGATTGCCCTAACGCTTCAGTTCAGCAGTGGAGGTGGAAGGCATGTCTCCAACCATGTTTAAAACATGTCCCCTTACCTTTTTATACTGAATCTCAGCTCCAGCGTGGATTCGGGGACAAGAAGACTCACAAACGATACATTCGGAAGTGTCCTAATGGAGAAACATCATTTCAACTGAACCACATATTAATTTTCGTCACAAATTGAAATAGAAAAGAGGACTAATTTTGTGAATCTTCGCTGTGTTACCTTCAACGCAAGCATATCCTACCTTAAATAAGATGACCATAAAAGCATAATATTTCGGTGTGGTCTCACCAAAGCCTTTTCAATTGCAGCAAAGATTTTTATTCCTGTACAGTTCCAACAGATTTGAAATAAACGCCAACATACCACTTGCTTTCATAATTGCTTGCTATATCTGAATATTAACCTTTTACATTTCTTGGACCAGTACAACCAAATCTTCATGAACATCAAAATAAGTTTCATATCATTTAACGAATATTCAGCTTTTCTATTCTTGCTACCAAAAATGAATAATTTCACAGTCATTAGTCAAGGTATTGAATACACCAGCAAGGAAGTTATGATGGAGCTGTGTGTAATATTAGTTAGATTATATCTGGAGTACTGTGTGCAGTTCTGGTGCCATATTAGGAAGGATGTGGTTGCACTCAAGAGGATGTAGAAGAGATTGACCAGAATGTTGCTTGGGCTGGAGCGATTCAGCTGTGAAGAGAACCAAAATGGATGGGATTGTCTTCCTTAGAGCAGAGAAGGCTGAGGAGGGAGCTGATTGATGTTCACAAAATTCTGAGGGGCAAGATGGATGAAATAACTCCACAAAGGCCAGTATCCCATCACCATATTTATATTATATAGTTACACATGGAGAGTTCTTGACACTGATACAACTAGCCCAGAGCCGACCGTGAGATTGAGCTAAACTCCTGTCACTCCTGTTCATATCTGTTAGCCAGGGCTCCCTGATGGGACCAGGTTTACAGCCCCAATCAAGGAACTCATATTCTACGAGGTTCACCCGGCTGACCTCAGTACAACCACTGCATGCCACCCCCTCTGAGTCCAAGGACATAGGCCAGTTCTTTTTTCATTGTCGATCCTCCTGGGGCGTTTTAGCACTGGGTCAGGTTCCACCAACTCTGCTTTGGATGCGGGCAGTGTGTAACATGTAGTGGCTCACCTCTTGCACCTGGAATGTCTCAAATGAAATTCATTCTCTTCTTCAGGTGGCAATGGTGTTAAGGCAGTAACATCCACCATGGCCATCTCAGATTCTGAGGTATCTTCATTACTTGGTGAGGCAGAGCTATGGGTTCTTGAACAATCAGAAAGACTATCAAGGAGCCAGGCACATTTTGCTCCCACACCTGTTTGCAGTTTCCATATAGTCATATACAAAACTCTGAATAATTGGGTGTGTGTGGAGGGGGAGGAGGGTGGGGTGGGGTGGTGGTGGTGGTGGTGGTGGAAATTACACCCTCCACAACCACCTGATGAAGGAGCAGCGCTCCGATGGGGGAGGGGAGGGAAATGTATCATCCGTCGTCATTTCTGCCACCTCCAAACGGACCCCACCACCAGGAATATATTTCCCTCCCCTCCCCTATAAGCGTTCCAAAAAGACCACTCCCTCCGTGACTCCCTCATCAGGTCCACACCCCCCACCAACCCAACCTCCACTCCCGGCACCTTCCCCTGCAACCTCAAGAAATGCAAAACTTGCGCCCACACCTTACTTCCCTCCAAGGCCCCAAGGGATCCTTCCATGTCCGTCACAAATTCACCTGCACCCCACGCACATCATTTACTGCATCTGCTGCACCCGATGTGGCCTCCTCTACATTGGAGAGACAGGCTGCCTACTTGCAGAACGTTTCAGAGAACACCTCTGGGACACCCGCACCAACCAACCCAACCGCCCCATGGCTGAACACTTTAACTCCCCCTCCCACTCCGGCAAGGACATGCAGGTCCTTGGCCTCCTCCATCGCCAGACCATGGCAACATGACACCTGGAGGAAGAACGCCTCATCTCCCACCTAGGAACCCTCCAAACACAAGGGATGAATGCAGATTTCTCCAGCTTTCTCATTTCCCCTCCCCCACCTTATCTCAGTCCCAACCCTTGGACTCAGCACCACCTTCTTGACCTGCAATCTTCTTCCCGACCTCTCCGCCCCCACTCTCTCTCTGGCCTATTGCCCTCACCTTAACCTCCTTCCACCTATCGCATTCCCAACACCCCTCCTCCCTACCTTTTATCTTAGCCTGCTTGGCACACCCTCCTCATTCCTGAAGAAGGGCTTATGCCCGAAACGTCGATTCTCCTGCTCCTTGGATGCTGCCTGACCTGCTGTGCTTTTCTAGCAACACATTTTCAGTGCACACCTCAGTCCAACACTAGCATCTCTAAATCAGGACATTTCAAAGCATTTTATAGCGAATGTAATCGAATAAAACACCACAAAATCCACAAACATCTTAGTGATCGAGCCAAATAGCAACATATCACACTTGAGACCAGTTAGTGAGACAGACATCTTCAGTTACTAATAATATTGTCTTCACCTATCACTCAGGCACAAATTATCAAGCTGGATTTGCTGGAAATTGGAGTGTTGCTATGTCTATTCAGATCAGTTAACATAGCACAACAGCACAGTCTAGGGACTGAGACTGGAAGTTTCTTTGATCAACCTCCACACAATACAGAAATCATCAAGTCAAATCACTGGGGGTGGGGAGAGAAGTCTCAACAAATCTTGGTGATTGATTAGTGACTTGGTCATTTATCTCATGGAGATCAAGCCCATCAGAGTGCTTCATAAATTGTCCTTTGGAATAATTTTAACTACACTATTAAGCCTCCACTTGAAAATTTCTTAATCATTATAATAGAAATCAGTTTGACTACTGGGCAAGCTAAACACTTTTTATCCACATCTGCCTCAAAATGTCATTGTCAAATCTTTCCCAAAATTTTAAATGAATTACTTCATAAAATTCAAATGTATAGCCTACAATGGCACTGTGCAGAATGGTCCCTGCTTGCAGTACTGCTTTCTTTCTCATGGTGGTGCACTGCATTACCTTACCAGGCAAGCCATTGCACGAATCCTCGGAATATAGAATCCATACAGTGGGGGAAGCGGCCCATTTGGCCCACTGAGTCCATACAGACCCTCCAAAGAGCACCCAAACCAAAACCCCCTACCCTATTATTTAATCCTGCATTTCCCATGGCGAACCCACCTATCCTGCACATCTCTAGACAAGAAGGGCAATTTGGCATGGCTAAACCACCTAATCTGCACGCTTTTGAACTGTGAAGGAAACCCACGCAGACGTGGGGAAAATGTGTGAACTCCACACAAACAGTCACCCGAGGCTGCTGCGAGGCAACACTGCTAACCTTTGGAATATAGCAACAAGAATGCACCAACTAACCTTTAAGCATGTTGCATCATTTAATTTAATCACTGTGGATTTGAACTTCAACCTCATTCACCTGCCTTTGCTCTGAATCTCTTGATATCCGAAAAGGTATGACTTACCCACTGTCAGTTATGTAACAGGAGAAGGCTATTTGCTCCTTTGAAAGTAAACCACTATTTAGCAAGATCATGGCTGGTCGACCTCAACTTCTAATTTCTGCCTTGAATATGCTTCCATAGATTGCTGCTGCAAAGAATCCTGAAAATTCGGAACCGATTTGAACTTAGAAATATCTCCTAAACTCAGTGCAAAGCGACTAACCTCTTTGTCGAAATTTGGGACCCAATGTTCCATATTCACCAGTTAAAGGGAAACATTTTGGTGGCTCAGTGGTTAGCACTGCTGCCTCACAGCACCAGAGTCCCAGGTTTGATTCCAACTTTGGGTGACTGTGTGGAGTTTGCACATTCTCCCCGTGTCTATGGGGGTTTTCTCTGGGTACTCTGGTTTTCTCCCACAGTCCAAAAAGATGTGCAGTTCAGGTAAATTGGCATGCTAAAATTGAAGAAGGGCTCATGCCCGAAACGTCGATTCTCCTGCTCTTTGGATGCTGCTTGACCTGCTGCGCTTTTCCAGCAACACATTTTCAGCTCATGCTAAAATTGCCCATAGTGTTAGGTGCATTAGTCAGAGGGAAATGGGACTGGTTGGGTTACTCTTCATAGGGTCAGTGTGGATGCGTTGGGCCACACAGTAAGTAATTTAATCTACTTTCCTCAGCATGACACCTATCAAGTCCCTTTCAGAGTATTAACATATCGATTAGATTACCTCAATAAACGTCAGGGAATATCGGCCTCAGAGGGCAATCCTTTCATTTCAGAAATCTGTCTAGTTAACCATTATGCACTTCCTAGACAGCACAAAACTACACACTATACTTCAGTGTGGCCTGTACAATTATGGTAAGATTTATTTATTCTTATACTCAAAATCCTTTTGTAACAAAAGCTAATGTAATATTTGCCTTCCTCATTGTATTTGATTCAGTAGTGGCTCACTGACCTCTGAGTTTGAATGTTATTGGTTTAAGGTAACCTCCAGAATTCTGACCACATAGAACTGAAGTACCAAACTAGGTTATGTTGAGGGAACGCTACATGGCCAGAAGCACCGTCTTTTGCATGCTAAGTGAAACAGAAACCTTATCTGCCCTGTCATGATTTTTATGTCTTTTACAGTCCCAAAGCAAAGTTAAAAATCACACATCAGGTTACAAGCCAGCAGGTTTATTTGGAAGCACTAGCTTTCAGAGTGCTGTTCCTTCATCAGGTGATTGTCAGGAAGGTTTAACTAGATACATGTCCCTCTTTTATGAACTGCTGGAGAAACTGGTTAAAAAAAAAGTGGCATTTAAGGGGACATTTCAGAAAAAAACAATAGGCCCATTTCAACAAGAAAGAAGAGGATCGGCAATCCATGGTTAACTATTAAGAGAAAGATAATATCAGACTCAAAGGTAAGGCACATGATTGTACCAAGATGGGTGGCAGCACAGAAGATTGAACAAAATCTAAAAAACAGCAAAGAATAATTAAAAGATTAAATGTTTTATTTATTAAGATTAAAAACGGGAAAGCTAACAGGAATGTGGGGGGGGGGGGGTGCAAGGGGCTAAGAGATAAATGGGTAGGGGGTTGGGCTGGAGGGATGGTAGCTAGGAATGCGATAGGTGGATAAAGTTTGGGAGTGATGATGATAGGGTCGGAGTGAAGGGTGGAGTGGATAGATGGGAAGGAAGATGGACAGATAGGACAGTTCAAGAGGGCAGAGGGTTTGATTTGGGATTAGATGGTGGGAAGATAAATGAGGAAATTGGAGAAATCGACAAGATTTCATGTGATTGAAGGGTCCCAAGTCGGAAGATGAGGTGTTCTTCCTCCAAGCATCGGGAGGTTAGGATTCGATGGTGGAGGAGGTCCAGGACTTGCACGTCCTTGGCGGAGTGGGAGAGGGAATTGAAGTGATTGGTGTGGTGAGGTTGTTTAGTGCTCGTGTCCCAGAGATGTTTTCTGAAATGTTCTGCAATTCCTGGGAGCAGATGTGGCAGAGGGGGAGGAATTGTGATTAAGGAAGGGGGTGTGGGAGGAGCTATAGTTTAGGTAGCTGTGAGAGTGGGTTTGAAGTAGATGCCTCTGTTGAGTCAGTTGCTGGAAATGGAGATGGAGAGGTACAGGAAGGGGAGGAAGGTGTCTGAGATGGTCCAGGTGAACTTTAGGTCCTCTCCATCTCCATTTCTGGCAACAGACTCAACACAGACATCTAAGTCAAACCCATCGACTCCCACAGCTACCCTGACCACACGCTATCCCTTACTCCCAATTCCTCCATCTCCGTCACATCTGTTCCCAGGACAACCAATTCCACTCCAGAACATTCCAGATGGCCTCTTACTTCAAGGGCCACAATTTCACCTCCCACATGGTCAACAATGGCCTCCAGTGCATCTCCTCCACTTCCTGCACCTCTGCCCTCGAACCCTCCTGGTCCTCACCTTCCACCTCACCAACCTCCAGATTCAATGAATCACCCTCTGCCAATTCCACCACTTACAGTCAGACCCCACCACCAGAGATATATTTCCCTCCCCAACCCTTTCAGCATTCTGCAAAGACCATTCCCTCTGCAACTCCCTTGTTAGGTCCACGCCACCCACCAATCCACCTTCCACTCCCGGCACCTTGCCTTGCTACCACAGGAGGTGTAAGTCCTGTGCCCACACCACCTCCCTCACCTCTATCCAAGGCCCCACATCTGGCAGAGATTTTCCTGCATCTCCAAACACCTCATCTACTGTGTCCATTGCTCTTGATGTGGTCTCCTCTACACTGGGGAGACAAGACACCAACTTGCAGAATGTTTCAGAGAATATCTCTGGGACACACGCACTAAACAACCCCAACGCCCTGTGGCCAATCACTGCTAATCACCAGCGAAGTGGTCCTGAGATTATTGTTGGAGCTGCAAGCTGATAAGTACCTGGGTTCTGATGGACCTCAAACAAGGGTCTTAACAGAAGTGGCTAGTGTGATAGTTGATATATTGGTCTGAATTTTCTGTAGTTTCTTAGATTCGGAGAAGGTCCCACTAAATTGGAAGCAGCATATTTCAATATCTTTTGAGGCAGAGATGGAGTAAACAGATCAGCCACAATCTTATTGAATGACCGAGAGGGTTCAAGGGGCTGAGTAACGCATTCCCCTTCTAATTTATACGTTCATATTGTGGCAATGATGTCAGTTAGTCTCGTAAACAGTGTCCCGACTTTGTTAGAAATATAAGTGATTCATATGGTTTCCCAGACTCTAGGGCAACGTTGAAATTACAAGCTAGTCAATTTACATTTCTGTATGGATACAGGCCATGCCACTCATCATACTGTAGAGACAGTGATTCAAGGTGGAAACTTGAAGAGAAGGTTCTTTTGTTTAATTTATCTGAAATTGGGTGACTGTGTTCATTGGGTACCCATTCTTTTTGAATACACTGTATAGGTGATTTTCCTCTGCTCTGCATAGTTCCGCTGTGCAGCAGGGTGTGGTGGCTCATTGAAATAATGTTCTGATGCAGCTTTGTTTGTGGATGTTGGGATGATTGCTCACAGTCTGCCGAATTCTCAGCAACAAACCCAAACAAGCAGACAAAACGCGTCCAGAAACCCTAGCCACTCTCACCTACATCAAAGACATCTCAGAAATGACTGCCAGACTACTCAGAACCCTTTGCATCGTGGTAGCCCACAAACCCACCAACACACTAAAACAGCAGTAATGAGCTTGAGAGACCCTATACAGACAACAAACAAAACTAGTGTCATTTACAAAATACTGTGCAAGAACTGTAACAAACACTACATTGGACAAACAGGCAGAAAACTAACTACCAGGATACATGAATATCAACTAGCCACAAAACGACATGACTGTCTCTCACTAGTATCCTGACATACAGATAAGGAAAGACACCACTTTGACTGGGAAAACACATCCATCCTAGGACAAGCCAAACAGAGACACGCATGAGAATTCCCAGAAGCATGGCATTCCAACCAGAACACCATCAACAAACACATTGACTTGGACCCCATTTACCACCCCTGAGAAAAAGAACAGGAAATTACATCACCATAGGAAATGACATCAGCACAGCCAAGGAAACCCAAACATATAAACAGAAATCAGGATACACCAGCAGTGCTTCGTCCAGAGGCTCGCTGAAGATGTTACCTCTTTTGGTGATGAAACGTCTAAAAATGTACCTTCCAGCTTAGCGAGCAATCCTACATCCAGAATCTCAACCTGAGCTACAAATCTTCTCAAAAGGTGTTTTGATTCTTTTTGATGTAGAATAAAATCTGGTTTTGTTTTAAAATGTGAAATCTTGTGCAGTTCTGCTGGTTAATTATTGGATGTTTGGATTTCTTCTTTAAACATTAAAGAATCGTAACTACACAGATTAATAAAATATTATTTTTGAGTAAAACTCACTTTAAATTGAATGAAACACCATAGTGAAGGCAATAGGAAATGGGGTTGGAACGTTATGACTTTCAATCACATCGAATTCAGCCCAATAAAATACCACAACCCTCTAACGTCATCACTGGTTTCAAAGTAGACAGGCTCCCGGTCTCCAGGTTAGGTCACTTACATCAATATAGAGGCAACACATTTTAGCATTTTCATACAATCCAGCAAACAGTTCAATTTATCTCAGAGTAATGATACATTCAGTCATTATTGTTTAATATAATCTGTAGAAAAATAATTATTATGATTAGAAAATCATACGTTAATTGCATCAGTGCCCACTGAGATCAGTGCAACAATTTCGTGGTAGTCTTAATATAGATTTCTTTTATCACAAAACTCTATGTTAATGATTAATTGATGCATTTCAAATATGGCTTCCATTTGACTATTTTTTCCATTGACTAATTTTATGAGGTGTGGAATAGCGAAGGACTGCACTTGGTCAGTCTGAGTGAGAAATATATGGTTAATTTCTATTATGGAATAAGATAACACAAGTGCAATTGTTTCCAGCAGTCGATAGCCATAGATTTTGATGCATACAGCACTAACTATTAATTGGCTGGATGCTTCAGCAAAGGACCAGAATGTTAGTGACTGGCACTGCTAGGAAACTAAATATGTTACTTATTATAAGTGGAATTCAATACAGAAGTACAAAATTGTTACATGCAGAAGACTGTTCAACCCATCCGGTCATGGAGTCATATAGTATAGAAACAAAGGCTTCAGTCCAACAGTTCATGCCAACTATAATCCTAAACTAAACTTGTCGCATCTGCCTGCACTTGGCCCATTTTCCCTCAAACACTTCTTATTTATGTACTTCCCTAAATGTCTTTTAAATGTTGTAACTGCACTCACATCCATCACTTCCTTTGGAAGTTCATTCCACAATCTCTGTGTAAAAGTGTTTCCCCGCATGTTTTTTTTTAAATCTTTCTCCTCTCGCCTTAAAAATATGTCCCCTAGTCTTGAAATCCCCTGCGTGGGGTAAAGACACCCCCTATTCACCTCATGATTTTATAAAACTTTGTAAGGTCACTCCCTCAACCTCGTACTCTCCAGTGAAAGAAGTCCTAGCATATCCAGCCTCTCCTTATAACTCAAACCCTCCATTCCCAGCAACATCCTGGTAAATCTTTTCCAAACCCTCTCCAGTTCAGTAATATCACAGGCGACACGATGGCACAGTGGTTAGCACTGCTGCCTCACAGCACCAGAGACCCGGGTTCAATTCACAGCAACTCTGTGTGGAGTTTGCACATTCTCCCAGTGTCTGTGTGGGTTTCCTCCGGGTGCTCTGGTTTCCTCCCACAATCCAAAGATGTGCAGGTTAGGTGAATTGGCCATGCTAAATTGCCCGTAGTGTTAGGTGAAAGGGTAAACGTAGGGGAATGGGTCTGGGTGGGTTACTCTTTGGCGGGTCGGTGTGGACTTGTTGGGCCGAAGGGTCTGTTTCCACACTGTAAATTATCTAATCTAATATTGTTCCTCTAACAGGATGACCAGAACTGGACATAGTATTCCAGAAGAGGCCTCACCAGCACCCTGCACAACCTGACGTCCAACTCCCATACTCAAAGTTCTGAGTAATAAAGGCAATCGTGCTGAACATCTTCTTACTCACCCTGTCTAGATATGATGCAAAATTCAAAGAATTATGTAACTGAACCCCTAGGTTTCTCAGTTCTACAGCACTACCCAAGGCCCGATTCTTAATTGTATACGTCCCACCTATCTTTGTTTGACCAAAATATAATACCTCGCATTTGTCCAGATTAAACTTCCCCTGCCACTCCTCAGCCCATTGACTCAAATGATCAAGATCTCACTGTAATCTTAGTTGACCTTCTTCAGTGTTCACTATGCCACCAATTTTGGTGTCATCTGCAAGCTTACCAACCATGCCTTCCACATAAATAAGTTATGTAAATGACAAACAAAAGTGGACCCAGCACCAAACCCTCTGGAATATTGCTGGTCACAGGCCTCCAGTCTGTGTGGTGGCTATCTGAATGAACAGCTCCCTTAATGCCATTCTATCACATTTTCCCTTAACCTTGCTTTTTAAAGCAACAGTTTAGCAATACAATAACAATAGCAAAAGAAGGTAATGATTCAGTTATACAGAGCACTGGCAAGACCACATCTGGAGTACTGCATACAGCATCAATCTTCTTCTTTAAGGATGTAAATGCTGTGGAGGCAGTTCAGAGAGTGTTTACTTAACTAATAGCTAGAATGGGAAGATTGCCTTTTGAGGACAGGCTATTGTTGTATTCGTCGGAGTTTAGAAGAGTAAGAGTTGACTTGATGCAGACGTACAAAGTCCCGAGGAGGTTTAACAGGATGGATGTGGAAAGGAGGCTTCCTGCAGTGAAAAATCTAGAGTTGGTGTTAATGTTTGAAAATAAGGGTTGGCCCAGAGATAAGGACGAATACCTTTCTGAGGATTATGAATCTTTATAACTATCTTCCTCAAAATGTGGCGGAGGCAGAGTCTTTGAATGCTTTTAAGGAAGAGGTAGATAGATTGGTGTTAAGCAAAGGAGTGAAAGATTATCAGGAATAGGCAGGAATGAGGTGTTGAGGTTAAATTCAGATCAGTCACAATCCTATTGGACAGCAGAGCAGGCCCCAAAGGACTCAATAGCCTACTCCTGCCCTTACTTTGTACATTTGTATAAAGGTTCATGCCGAGTCTCTGACAGCACAATGTTTTCATTTTGAGAGGGCCCACTGTGACCCTGTTGAGCCAGGCTAAATTGCCCATAGTCTCCAAGGATAGGTGGGTTAGCCATGGGAAATATGGGTAGAGAGGAAAAAAATAGTGCATCCCAAAGTAAGCTATATGCCTAACCACACTCAACTGAGAGGTGTGGGGGGCAAGCATGCAAAACCAGCAGAAAATTGAGGCACTACTGGAGAACGCTGATAGACAATTACAGTGAAAGCAAAATAAATGTTAACTCTTTTGTCCCTGGGATGCCAGTGAAACAGCTGACCACCTGTAAATAAGCAAAGGACTACAACACATTTAATATTAAACAAGTCCACAGTCAGTCCAACTTTCAGCTTATGTTACAAAATGTCAATGAACATGTTTGAAAAAAAACTATTGCTTAACAGGTGGTGTAACTGATTTAATTTCTCACTTTTGCTGGTGTTTTACAGACTGAAGCTGAGCTTCTGGGACACAGAATTTGTGATCAAACCAGAATTTAATTCACATAAGACGGCAGTTACAGTTTGCCTGAAAATCTGTTACTTCCATGCCTATGACTAATAATTTGCTGCATCATGTTCCAGGTAAACTGCACAGTCATCTCACAACGATAGATTTCAATGGATCGACCATCAGTCAAACCCGCAGTGAAATCAGAGAAGCTAATAACTATTATTTATAACAACCAAGGTGTATCATAACTACACAGAGGAAAATGTCAATTGCATTCCAAACACTTAGATTTACTTCAAAATAAAATCAAAAGAGCTGCAGGCATTAGGTAATTGCATAATGTAGCATCCACCAGCTAAAAGTCTTCCCAAATTGTCCCAGTATTTCACATAAAATGAGCAGCAAGCCAAACTGCACATAGCAAGATCCCACAAACAGGACCAAGGTGGATGATCAGAATTTAACAAAAATATAGGTTTTTGAGTGTTTAGTCGAGGGAAGAATGGTGGTCAGGAAAGCCGGAGAACTATTCTTCTTCAAATCCACCTAAATGATCAGAAATGGGAAGTGGATCTCCCTTGGCGTTTTACTGGGGCAACTCTTTCAGCAGGGTTGTGGGTGCGATCAATGGAACTAATTTGAGGTTCTGTGGGATACATGATTTAGTTCAGCTCCTGGAATTAAGTTTAATGACTCTGAAGAAATATGTTGTAAATACTTATCAAATTGTATGTGTTTTTTAAAAATTCATTCACAGGATGAGGGCATTGCTGCCTAGTCAGCATTTATTGCCTATCCCTAATTGCCCAGAGTCAACCACATTGCTCTGGGTCTGGGCTCACAAGTAGGCCAGACCAGGTAAGGATGGCGGATTTCCTTCCCTAAAGGACATTAGCGAACCAGACAGGTTTTTCTGACAATTGATTTATAGTAATCATTAGATTCTTAATTCCAGATATTTATTGAATTCAAGTTCCACCATCTGCCATGGCAGGATTTGAAGCTGGCTCTCCAGAACATTAGCTGAGCTCTCTGTATTAATAGTCCAGCGATAATACCATTAGGTCATCAACATCCCCATATAAAACAAAAAATGTGCTTTTCCTTCCTTTCCATGTCTGAAAATGCAAGTAAGGGATGGAATGCAAATTCACAAGCACCCCAGAATCAGCTAAGTGGTTATCCTCATCAGTCTGGACTGATAAACGTCACAACAGAAAAATCTAATTCTCACAGTGTGGCACATATTGTTCATTAAAGCACCCAACGTCAGCAGGCTGCTTTTTGGCAAAACGATCCTTAAGTCCAACATTTCAACTGAACCAGCTGTAGACAGGATTTGATTCGTTCAAGGTATTAAGTCTTGAGGAATAAATTCCATAGAAATCAAAAGTGGATGCTTGTCTACAAGGACTTCAGTAAGGCCTTTGAGGAGGTCATGCATGGGAGACTGGTCAAGAAGATAACAGCCCGTGGGATCCAGAGCAATTTGGCAAATTGGATCCAAAACTGACTTAATGACAGGAGGCTGGGGTGGGGGGAATAGAATCCTGTGCCCAGTGCTGTACCACAGGGTTCAAAGGGAGGTCCTTTGCTACTTATAGTGTACATTAATTATTTAGGCATAAACGTAGAAGGGTTGATCTGTAAGTTTGCAGGTGACATGGAAACTGATGGTGTGGTAAAGTATTTGACTGCAGGATAATATTGTAGAAAGTGAGGACTGCAGATGCTGGAGAGTCAGAGTTAAAAGGTGTGGCGCTGGAAAAGCACAGCAGGTCAGCAGCATCTGAGGAGCAGGACTTGATGTTTCGGGCATAAGCCCTTCATCAGGAATATGGAGGGTGAAGGGGGCTGAGAGATAAATAGGAGAGGGTGGGGAGGTGGGGTGAGGTGGGGGGGGGGGGGGGGAAGGTAACTGGGATGGTAATAGGTAGATACAGGTGGGAGGTGACTGTGATAGGTTAGTGGGGAGGGTGCAGCGGATAAGTGTGAAGGAAGATGGACAGGTAGCACACGTGAAGAGGGTGGTGCTGATTCAGAGAGTTGGATCTGAGATGATTTGGAAACTGGTGAAGTCAATGTTGATACCGTGTGGTTGTAGGGTCCCTGTGGTGGAAGATGAGGTGTTCTTCCTCCAGTTGGCAGATGGCATTGATTTGGCAGTGAAGGAGGCCCAGGATTTGCACATTGTTACAGGAGTGTAAGGGGGAGTTGAAGTGGTGAGCCACAGGGTGGTGGAGTTGTTTGGTGCATGCAGACCAGAGATATTCCCTGAAACGCTAAGTTGGTGCTCGGTCTCCCTGACATAAAGAGACCACATTGAGAGCAACGGAAGCAGTATATGAGGTGGGAGGATTTGCATATTTAAAGTAATCCTTTAGAGCCTTGGACGGAGGTGAGGGGGAGGTGTGTGCTGGTCAGATGGCAAAAGGAATTTAATCTTGCAATGTATGAGATACTACATTTTTGGGAGGACTAACAGGCAAAGGATAAGTTGGTTAAGAGGACATATGGGATATTTGCCTTTTAGTCACAACACTGAAATTCACAGAAAATTATGATGAAACTGTACAAGACATTACTTATGCCCGAAACATCAACTCTCCTGGAGTACTGCGTGTAATTGTGGTTGCCACACTATAGGAAGAATGTGATTGCACGCAAAAGGGTACAGAGGAGATTCACCAGGATGTTTCTTAGGCTGGAGCATTTCTGCTGTGATGGGCTGGAATAATTTTCCCTAGAGCAGACAAGGCAGAAGCGGGAGGACCTGTCTGAAGTGTGCTCACTTGAATGGTGTAGACAGTGAGGAGGAATCATTTCCCCTTCAAGAAAACAATAACCTGGGGGCACAGATTTAAAGTAAAGGGTATAACGGAGAGACTTAAGATTTCTTTTCATCCAGAATGTGATAGGTATTTGGACCTCACTGCCTGAAAGGGTGGCAGAGCTGGGAAACATCACAACATTTAAGAAGTAATTAAATGATCACTTTAAGTGCCACCGTGTTCAAGGCTAAGGGCCAAGTGCTGGAAATGGCATTAGAGTAGATAAGAGCACGAAGACTTGCACAGACAAGATAGGCGTGAGGGCCTATTTCCATGCTGTAAAATTTAATGAATCAATCATACATCATGTGAAAGAGAATCAAAATCCATCACTATATGGCAGGCAAAAAGGCTGGAAGAAGCTCCTCAGGAAAGCCTCCCCGCCAATTACAGAAGCAAACAGAGAGCACAAATGGCGACTAGCAGAGCCATGACTTTCAGCAGCATCGGTAGAGATGTTTCTTGCTGATTCATCGCAGGTGCACGTGTTTTAGTTGGTTTGATGGTGCGCTCCCACTGTGTGAGAATGGTTTCCCGAGCTTTCGCCCATTTTCCGGGCCCAGTCAGTCGAAACTGGTACGGTGAGCAGGGGCCAAAGAGGACCTTAAATGCCAGCTGTGGATCTGTGAAGAACAGCTCCTTCAGGTTGGGTTTCACACCAATCTGCATTGCCAATTCATCCATGTAGGGTATGTAATCAACTTGAATAGTGTGCCTTTGGGAGTTGACATACCTTATACAGAAGGAGAGGGAGAAACAGAGACACCAACTTTAGAAACAAAAAGCTGGACTTTACCTCAAAGCCCCACTTCCATGGAGGCCAGTCTCACGCTAGAGTACTATTCCAAAGTTGCTGCCAGCTTTCATGATTAGATTAGATTCCCTGCAGTGCGGAAACAGGCCCTTCATCCCAATTAGTCCACACAGATCCTCTGAACAGCAACCTAACCAGACCCATTTCCTTTCTGACTAATGCACCAGAGACTATGCGCAATTTAGCATGGCCAATTCACCTGCCTTGCAGATCTTTGGACAGTGGGAGGAAACCGGGGAGAATGTTCAAACTCCACACAGACAGTCACCCAAGGCTGGAATCAAACCTGGGACCCTGCTGCTGAGGCAGCCATGCTAACCACTGAGCCACCGTGCCACCCTTTCAATGCAGTGTGGATTCGTGCTATGTGATCTTTGACAGTGTACATCACCAAGATATCATAGCCAAGTCCAATCCTTAACCTTACTCAGATGTGCACATGGACACACATCTTCCCACCAAGTGTCAATGGGCAGTGAGCATTTTCCACTAGCTTTCATTTTCACTGCTCCATTGTTTATCATCAACAAGCAACCATTCTGTTTGATCTTTTATGATACAGACCTCAAAATGATCTTGGTCACAGCCCCTATTAAACTCTTATAGTTATAAGTGTTTTTAAAGATGATATAATTTTTCAAGACAGGAACAATCAAATATGAAAACTATTAGTTGAGATTCTGTAACGTTGGCCATGTAGCTGTGACTTAGTGAGCTTCAAATAAATCCACAACATTTAATATAATGCAATGTACTAAAACATGAAGCAAGGACAAAGCACAACAATAAATTAGACAATGGCACTCAATTATTAGCCATCATCATTTAAGTTCTTCATTCTCTCCTGTTTTTATATTATTACCAGGAGGACACATGATGGCTGTAATTTGGGTAAACCAGGTGGAAACTGAGATTGGCTTAAATCTCAGTCCATTTCTAGTTGAATCTACTGTGATTTTTCCTGATGCTACTGGGATCAATTGAAAACATAATGAAGTGTTCATTATGAAGACAATATCTTTATAGTTTATCATCTTCAATCTGAAAGAAGACAGTTACCTGAGATGTGCAAATTGGAGGTGAGCATTAGGATCCTACCAGTGAGTCAGCAGTGCTGAGGAATGACATTCATGGGGTCATAGATTTGTATAGCATAAAAACAGATCCTTACCGACCAGATATTCGAAGTTAATCTTGTCTCATTTGCCAGCATTTGGCCTTTTAAACCCTTCCTACTCATGTATTCATCCAGATGCCTTTTAAATGTTGCAACTGCACCAGCCCCCGCCACTTCCTCTGGCAGCTCATTCCATATACCCACCACACTCTGCATGAAAAACTTGTCCCTTATTCCTTTTAAATCTTTCCCCTCTCACCTTAAAACTATGCCCTCTAGTTTTGGACACCCCCACCCCAGGGAAAAAGATCGTGGCTATTTATAAACCTTTAGAAGGTCATCCCTCAGCCTCTGACACTCCAGCCTCTTCCTACAGCTCAAACCCTCCAACCCTGACAACATCCTTAATGCCACATTCAGTTGATACACTTTGTCTCGACATGAACATACAGGCAACTACCAGAAAATGTTGTTTTGCATAACACTGAGAGGGTGACACAATATTCCACTGAGAATAAAGCACTTGATAATTAACTGTTCAACAGTATATGCACAGACAAAGGTTAAAAATGAGCATTTTGGAAATTGCCTTTTCTTTATATTATGCTATTTAAATGGTTTATTATTGTGTTTAATCTCAACATTTGAGTTCTGACAGATCTTCTGCACCGTCCAGGAGTAGAATGTACTATTATTCAGGGGTGTAATTGGACCCAATGTGTTATTTTTCTCTCATGACTTTATTTCATTGTGTTCCATTATGTGGCATTAACAAAAAAAAAATGAAAGGGGAAATAAATATTTCAACAATGGGACGGCACAGTGGCTCAGTGATTAGCACTACTGCCTCACTGCACCAGGGACTCAAGGTCAATTCTAGACTTGGGCAACTGTCAGTGTGGAGTTTGAACATTCTTCCCATGTCTGCATGGGTTCCTGCTGGGTGCTCCAGTTTCCTCCCACAGTCCAAAGATGTGCAAGTTTGGTGGAATGGCCAAGGTAAATTGCCCACAGTGTCCAGGGATATGTAGATTAGGTGCATCATTCATGGGAAAATGCAGGGTTATAGGGTTAGACTATGGGTCTGGGTGGGAATCTCTTCAGCGGGTCGGTGTGGACTTGTTGGTCCAAATGGTCCATTTCCACGCTGTAGGGACTCTGTGATATTATATTTTATGGTAACAATATTTAGTAGAATAAAATGATAATAGTGAGTAAACATGTAAATCAAGTGGAATATCTTCAGTGCTGATGTACATGTACATAGAATTGAAAACCTTAGTTAGATCTCACTTGAGGGCTGTCAAAACCATAAGATACAGGAGCAAAAGTGGGCTATTCAGCCCATCAAATCTGCTCTGCCAATCAAATCTGCTCTGCCACTCAATGAGTTCAATGCTTTATGATCAAAGCCTCTACTTCTGTGCCTTTTCTCCATAACCCTTTTTTCCCTCACTTATTAAAAATCTGTTCATCTCAACCTTGAATATACTTAGTGACTCAGCCCTTTATAGCCCTCTGAGATAAAGAATTCCTCAGATTAATTACTGGCAGAGAAGATTTTCCTCTTCATCTTGGTCTTTATCATGAGATATGTCCTCAGGTCCCAGACTCTCCCACATGGGAAAACAGCCTCTCAGCATCCCTCCTGTCAAGGCCCCTATTAATCTTGTCAGTTTCAATAGGCTGTCCTCTCATCCATCTAAACACCAATGAATATAGGTCCAACCTGCTCAACCATTCCTCAGAAGAGAATCCCTCCAGACCCAGGATTAACATAGCGAACTTTCTCTGGACTGTTTCCAATGCCAGTATATCTTTCCTTAGACGAAGGGACCAAAACTGTTCACAGCATTCAAGTTGTGGTTTCATTAGTACATTGCGTAGCTTGGGCAAGATTTCTCTATTTTTATACTCATTCCCTTTGAAATAAAGACTATCATTCCATTCACCTTCCCTATTACCTGCTAAACGTAGACAGTAGATCTTTGTCATTTGAGGACAAGGATTCCCAAATCCTTGCACTGCAGCCTTCTACCACCTTTGTCTGTTGTCTTATGTTGCTTTATTCTTCCTGCCAAAGTGCACAACCTCTCATTCCCCACGTTATATTCCACCCGTCAAGCTATTGCCCACTTAATTAACCTGTCGAAATTCCTCTGCAGGCACTTTATGTCACCTTCACCAGTTGCCTTCCAACCTATTTTTGTGTCACCTGCAAACGTGGCTATAGTATATTCACTTTCCTCATCTGATACAGATTGTAAATAATAGCGGCCGCAGCACTAACATTCCCCCTAGAGCTGTTGTGTCAAACTCCAAGGTCCTTGTGCAGCAGTGGCTTCTGGAAGTAAAAGCCATTCAGTGGCACACCAACCAGCAGGCAGGGAGCTTCCCAGTAGCTGTGGAGCTTAGAGGGAACATTGTCCAGTACTGGTGCCACTGACCCTCCATTAGTTACAGATTGCAGCCCCTTATCTTCTGTCTTCTATACCCTCTACGCATGTTAATGTATCAGTCCTCAAACCATGGGCTCTTGTCTTATTAAGTAGCCTTATAGCTACCTTCTCAAATACTTTCTGGAAAACCAAATACATGATATCTACTGGCTCCCCATTATCTTGCTTGGTGTCTCCTCAAAGAATTCTAATAAATGTTTCAGCCATTACTTTCCCTTCATGAAATTATGCAGACTCTATTTGATGATATTACATGTTTCTAAATGCTCTGCTTTTATGTCATTTATCTTGGAATTTCCCATCAACAGATGTCAAGCTAATTGGCCTACAAACTTGACAATGTGGCCATACATCCTGCTACTTCTCACATGCTAAGCAAGCTGTTTCATATTTGACCTAGTTTTCCCACAGTATAGGCTCCACATTATGGATGCACTGACAGCGAAACAGAAAAGAAATAATACCAGAAGTGAGTGCATGTACTTAATAGAATAAGCTGAATGGCTATTTTCTCCAGAAAAAGGAAGGCTATGTGGTGACCTGATACAGATCTGTTAAGATTATGAAAGGGTTTGGAAAGGGTCATTGAGGTAATATGTTTCCATTTATGAAGGAATCTAAGACTTGAAGACTTAAATAGGGGCAGCAATGTGGTTAAGTGGATAGTACTGCGGCCTCACAGCACCAGGGATCAGAGTTTGACAGCATCTCAGGTGACTGACTGTGTGGAGTTTGTACATTCTCTCTATAATCAGCATGGGTTTCCTCTGAGAGCTCTGGTTTCCGAGGATTTGCAAGTTCGTGGATTGGCCATGGAACTGTCCAGTCGTGGCCAGGAAAGGGCAGGCTGGATGGGTTAGTCATGGAAGATGCAGGATTACAGGGATAGGATAGGGGTGTGGGTCTGGGTGGTATGCCCTTTGGAGTGCTGCGATAGATTTGATGGGCCAAATGCCCTGCTCCCACGTTATTGGGATTCTACAAATATAAGATAGTCAGTAACAAATTCTCTACGAAATTTAAGGGACAAGTTTTTCCCCAGACAGTGATTAGATTGTGGCAGGAACCACCACAAGGAGATGTTAAGACAAATACTAGAGTTTAAGGAGATGTTAGAGAAACAAATGTGAGAGAAGGGAATAGATGGTCATGTTATAGGGTTAGATGAAGAAGGAAAACAAGATGTCAGGGTGGAGCAAAACGCAGGCATAAGAATGTTGGGCCAAATGGTCTCTTTCCTGCTGCAAATACTTTGTACTATAATACCTTTCGGCCATTTTTTTTTTCTTCTCTGTTATATCTGCCATCATGATGTCGACCGAAGGCAGTTTAGCCAAACCTGAAACACAAAAGTAAAAAGTAAATTCCATATGGAATTTATGGATCAGGTTTACCTCATTAATATCATAAAAATAAATGCAGTTACAGCTTTCAGCAACACAGAGCCAGCTTTGGCAGAAATTAGTACATTTTACCTTGCTGTTTGACCAGCGACTGCATCACCTAGAACTGATACCATGATGGGGATCAATAAAGGAGGAAGTGAGAACTGCAGATACTGGAGATCACAGTCAAAACATGTAGCGCTGGAAAAGCACAGCAGGTCAGGTAGTATCCGAGGAGCAGGAGAGTCAACATTTTGGGCATAAACCCTTCATCAGGATTTTGAGAGGTGGGCCCAAGGGGGCTGAGAGATAAATAGCAGGGGGTGGGGCTGAGTGGAAGGGAGCTTGGAAGGCGATAGGTAGATGAAGGTGGGGGATGGTGGTGATAGGTCAGAGTAGAAGGTGGAGCAGATAGGTGAGAAGGAAGATGGACTGGTAGCACAGTTGAAGAGGGCGATGCCAAGTTGGAGTGATGGATCTGGGATAAGGTGGGGGGAAGGGAGATGAGGAAACTGGTGAAAAGCTTCAGGGTGGAGATGATGATTGGGGGGGGGGGATGCAGTGAGAGACAGATTCACAGATCCTTGTCGAGAGAGGAGGAGAACCCCTTCAAGATGGGCATTTTTGGAAGAGACTTCACAGTAACATTATGATGACTTAGAGATAATGAGATCAATAAAAGACATCTTTGAATTCATGAGCTTAACTGTTGAGCTTTCTCAAAAGAAACCAGCATGAAAGGCAAAAGTATATGGTGTTGGATAAATCACAGTTGAAAAATAAAAGCGAGAATGATATTAATTAGAATGTACTGATGAAGGGAAAGAGGGTAATTATTAAAAAGTCTACTAAGGTTTTGAAGAAGCCAAGCCTTTCTATAATTTGGATCAGCTCGGAAAAAGTACATGAAAGAATGACAAATGACATCTGACAAAGGCTACATCAATCATTTTATTTACCACGTAATTTCCCTCTTGAAGTGCTTGACTGTTGCTGGTCCACTAGAACTTCAAACAAGAGGGGCTTTCTTCAGGTATTATTTGAGACACGTGAACACCAGTGGATTACGTTGCAGACCAACATGGTTATCTCAATATTCTCAGGTCAGAGGTCACATGACACCAGGTTATAGACCAACAGATTTATTTGAAATCAAAAGTTTTTGGAATGTTGGAGTCCACCTGTCAAAGCAGCAGCACTCTGAAAGCTTGTGATTTAAAATAAACCTGTTGGACTATAACCTGGTGGAGTGTGACTTCTGACTTTGTCCACTCCGGTCCTACAGCGGCATCTCCAGATCATCAATATTCTTATTTAACATCCATGCAAAGACTTTTTCTGGGTAATCCAAGATGGAGGATGGGATAAATTTCTGGCTGTAATAGCTGCTCCTTTTTTGAGGTATTTTAGGGGTTGGAGGTGACTTCCTCAAATTCCAGGAGCAGCAATTACTGTTTTATATGCTGTTGCATTGTTTTGAAACTTTGAAGAAAAAAAAGTCAAAACAACACCGCTTTTAAAGTGAGAGGAACAGACAAAGACAACACATGGTGAGGTCAATGCAGGAGAGGGAGAGAGAGAGGGAGAGAGGGAGAGAGAGAGAGAAAAAGAGACAAAGAGAGAAAGAAACCCACGCTGCTAACTGACACAGCAGTGAACCTGCACAGTTACTGCTTTGCTGTTTGAATTCATGTATCACTGGACATCGGAGTGCAGCTGGGAAAATTAATAAGCAGTGAAATTCACAACTAATCTTGGAGGAACCTGCTTGGGAGAGGTCACAGGCATAGAAACAGATAAGTGAATATTTTTAAGTGCGGCCTTACAGAAAGTCTGCAGTGGTGAGTAGAGCGAGTTCTTTCTTGATTATATATTTTATTTAGATAGGTCTTTTGATTAAATGTAAAATATAAGCCATAAGTATTAAGTTAGCCTGGAGCAGTGTTTTGTAGAGGAATAAGACAGCGCTATTTTCTGGGGCTGTAGATTGGAAGAAGCAAAAATGGCCTTTAGTAGAGTGATATGCTCTTCTTGTCTGATGTGGGAGTTCAGGGAGCTACTGAGGATTATATCTGCAATAAATGCCATTGGTTGCAAATCCGATCAGATTGAATGGATCGGTTGGAGAGACAGATGGAAGCAATAAGGAATTCATAAGAGGAAGGGGATGTGATGGATGACAGTTATAGGAAGGGACAAAAAAGTTACAGATACAGTCTCATAGATGGGTTAACTCCAGGAAAGATAGGAAAGGCAGGCAGATAGTGCAGGAGTCTTCAGTGGCTATCCCCATTTCAAACAAGTATCTGTTTTGGAAAATGTAGTGGGTGATGGATTCTCAGGAGAATGTAGCAAAACAGCCAAGTTTCTGGTATTGAGACTGGCTCTAATGCAATGAGGGCTGCATTGGGTTCCAAGAGATCAATTGTGTTAGGGGACTCTAGTCCAAGGCGCTGACAAACGTTTCTGTGGCCAGCAGCGAAAAATCAGAATCATGTGTTGCCTCCCTGGTGCCAGGATCAAGGCTGTTTTCGAGAGGGTGAGAATGTTCTCAAAGGGGAGAGGAACCAGCAGTAGGTCATTGTACACATTGGAACCAATGACATAGGAAGGGAAAAGGATGAGATTCTGAAGGGAGAATATAGAGAGTTAGGCAGGAATTTAAAAAGGAGGCCCTTGAGCGTAGTAATATCTGGATTACTCCCGTACTATGAGCTAGTGAGGGCAGGAATAGGAGGCTAGAACAGATGAATGCATGGCTGAGGAGCTGGTGTATGGGAGAAGGAGTCACGTTTTTGGATCATTGGAACCTCTTCTGAGGTAGAAGTGACCTGTACAAGAAGGACGGATTGTACCTAATTTGGAAGGGGACTAATATACGAGAAGGGAGATTTGCTAGAGCTACTCGGGAGGATTTAAACTATTAAAGTGGGGAGTGCCAGCCAGGGAGACAGTGAGGAAAGAGATCATTCTGAGCCTGGTACAGTTGAGAAAAGAAGCAAACAGTCAGGGCAGGCAGGGACAAAGCAGAGAGCAAGGTAGGATTGATAAATTAAACTGCATTTATTTCAATGCAAGAGGCCTAACAGGGAAGGCAGATGAAATCAGGGCTTGGTTCGGAACATGTGACTGGGATATCATAGTAATTACAGAAACATGGCTCAGGGATGGGCAGGACTGGCAGCTTAATGTTCCAGGATACAAATGCTACAGAATCGACAGAAAAGGAGGCAAGAGAGGAGGGGGACTGGCATTTTTGATAAGGGATAGCATTACAGCTGTGCTGAGGAAGGATATTCCCAGAAATACATTGGGTTGAACTGAGAAATAAGAAAGGGATGATCACCTTGTTGGGATTATATTATAGACTCCTAATAGTCAGAGGGAAAGTGAGAAACAGATTTGTAAGGAGACCTCAGTTATCTATAAGAATAATAGGGTGGTTATGATAGGGAATTTTAACTTTCCAAACATAGGCTGAGACTGCCATAATGTTAAGGGTTTAGATGGAGAGGAATTTATTAAGTGTGTACAAGAAAATGTTCTGATTCAATATGTGGGCGTACCTCCTAGAGAAGGTGCAAAACTTGACCTACTCTTGGGAAGTAAGGCAGGGCAGGTGACTGAGGTATCAGTGGGAGAACACTTTGGAGCAAGCGACCATAATTCTGTTAGTTTTAAAATAGTGATGGAAAAGGATAGACCAGATCTAAAAGTTGAAGTTTTAAATTGGATGAAGGGTAATTTTGACAGTATTAGGCAAGAACTTTCAAAAGCTGACTGGGGGCCTGATGTTCGCAGCTAAAGGGATGGCTGGAAAATGGGAAGCCTTCAGAAATGAGATAACACGAGTTCAGAAACAGTATATTCCTTTTAGGGTAAAAGGAAAGGCTGGTAGGTATAGGGAATGCTGGACAACTAAAGAAATTGAGGGTTTTGTTGGGAAGAAGAAGGAAGCATATGTTAGGTATAGACAAGATAGATCAAATGAATCCTTAGAAGAATATAAAGGCAGTAGGAGTGTACTTGAGAGGGAAATCAGGAGGGCAAAAAGCGGTCATGAGATAGCTTTTGCAACTAGAGTTAAGGAGAATCCAAAGGATTTTTACAATTACATTCAGGACAAAAGGGTAACGAGGGAGAGAACAGGGCTCCTCAAAGATCAGCAAGGTGACCTTTGTGTGGAACTGCAGGAGATGGGGAAGATACTAAATGAGTATTTTTCATCAGTATTTATTGTGGAAAAGGACATGGAAAGTATAGAAAGTAGGGAAATGGATGGTGATATCTTGAAAAATGTCCATATTACAGAGGAGGAAGTGCTGGATGTCTTGAAATGCATAAAAGTGGATAAATCCCCAGAACCTGATCAGGTGTAACCGAGAACTCTACGGGAAGCTAGAGAAGTGATTGCTGGGTCTCTTGCTGAGATATTTGTATCATCGATAATCACAGGCGAGGTGCCAGAAGACTGAAGGTTGGCTAACGTGGTGCCACTCTTTAAGAAGGGCGGTAAGGACAAGCCAGGGAACTACAGACCAGTGAGCCTGACGACGGTGGTGGGTAAGTTGTTGGAGGGAATCCTGAGGGACAGGATGTACATGTATTTGGAAAAACAAGGACTGATTAGGGATAGTCAACATGGCTTTGTGCATGGAATATCATGTCTCACAAACTTGATTGAGTTTTTTGAAGAAGTAACAAAGAAGATTGATGAGGTCAAGCGATGGACGTGATCTATATGGACTTCAGTAAGGCGTTTGACAAGGTTCCCCATGGGAGACTTGTTAGCAAAGTTAGATCTCATGGAATACAGGGAGAACTAGCCATTTGGATACAGAACTGGCTTGAAGGTAGAAGGGTGGTGGTGGAGGGTTGTTTTTCAGACTGGAGGTCTGTGACCAGTGGAGTGCCACAAGGATCGGTGCTAGGTCCACTACTTTTCGTCATTTATATAAATGATTTGGATGTGAGCATAAGAGGTACAGTTAGTAAGTTTGCAGATGACACCAAAATTAGAGATGTAGTGGACAGCGAAGAAGGTTACCTCAGATTACAACAGGATTTTGGTCAGATGGGTCAATGGGCTGAGGAGTGGCAGATGGAGTTTAATTTAGATCAACATGAGGTGCTTCATTTTGGGAAAGCAAATCTTAGCAGGACTTATACACTTAATGGTAAGATCCTTTGGAGAGTTGCTGAACAAAGAGACTTTGGAGTGCAGGTTCATAGCTCCTTGAAAGTGGAGTTGCAGGTAGATAGGATAGTGAAGAAGGCGTTTGGTATGCTTTCCTTTATTGGTCAGAGTATTGAGTACAGGAGTTGGGAGGTCATGTTGTGGCTATACAAGACATTGGTTAGGCCACTGTTGGAATATTGTAAACAAATCTGGTCTCCTTCCTATCAGAAGGATGTTGTGAAACTTGAAAGGGTTCAGAAAAGATTGACAAGGATGTTGCCAGGGTTGGAGGGTTTGAGCTGTAGGGAGAGGTTGAATAGGCTGGGGCTGTTTTCCCTGGAGTGTCAGAGGCTGAGGAGTGACTTTATAGAGGTTTATAAAATCATGAGGGGCATGGATAGGATAAATAGACAAAGTATTTTGCCTGGGGTTGGGGAGTCCAGAACTACAGAGGGTTTAGGGTGAGAGGGGAAAGATATAAAAGAGACCTAAGAGGCAACGTTTTCATGCAGAGGGTGGTATGTGTGTGGAATGAGCTGCCAGAGGCAGTAGTGGAGGTTTGTACAATTACAACAGGCATCTGGCAAGAATTACCGCAGGCAACTAAAAGGCATCTGAATAGGAAGGGTTTGTAGGGATATTTAGTGGGTGCTGGCAGGTGGGACATCTGGGATGTACGATTTGGTCTGAAAGGTTTGTTTCCATGCTGTACATCTCTATGACTCAATCAGCAATCATACAGGAGGGACTCTTGGCTAATTATGTCCCTTCGTAGTCTGGGGCTAATTCCATTCTCCAATAGAGAAAGTAAAAAAAGAAATGCAACCAGAGACATTAAATTTAATGCAACCCATGTTGGGGATTGATCCTGCAAGCTTCTCAGTATCTGGCAGGGAATCGAATTTAAGGAGATGTGCATCTTCACATGGACAACAAGAAATTTATACAATGACATTACCTCAGCAACACATTCTATATTACTTGCTTAGCTCTATGGAAATCATGAAATTAAAATGAAGGAGAAAAAGTATGAACAATAAGAGTTCTCAGACCTTTAAAGACCCTTGTGACCCAACGTGCTTGAAGTTCAGATATTGGCATAATGGCTCCTAATGGCTGGACAAGACCAATAATGGCCAGAGTTGGCTGCTCCAGTTGAGGTGGAAAGACGTATTTGTATAGAGAAACGTGATTTTTGTTGATATTAACGACAGACTCATCCAGAAATGGGAAAGAGATGTTGTATCCCGTTGCAAAAATAACAGCATCAATGTCTTCCATTGTACCATCCTCAAAGATGGCTGCAGTTTCAGTAAATCGCTTCACATTAGATTTCACAAGTACAGCTCCTGCTATAATGCGATTTGGTAAATCGTCATTGACCGTCGGATGTTGGCTAAAAATCCTGAAATTGAAATGACACCCCATCAATTATCATTGGAGTATGCTTGTGTCATCAAAAGTTCATAAATTACAGTTCAAGTTTCCAAAATAATATCAAATGGCAGGACTTGTGGGTGTACAAAGTGGTGCCAATTACAAAAATGGAAAAGGATTATTGGAGGTCACCAGGGTGGAATTCCCCTTCATGTGATTTTCCCCCAGGTGATGTAAAGAGAACATATGTCGTGTAATCACATAGAAAAGCTGAAAATTTGAAGAGGATAAACGAGGTTAAACTAAGAAGCAAAATGAGGTAAAGCACTGAAGTTCACATGTCTCACTTGGTGATTGACAAGTGAAATAAATTGACTAAATCTGCTCTGGTGAAAGACATAACTATCACATGGCTAATTATTCTTGAAAGCTATGTGCTTGAGATTTGCAAGTTTATTTGGTCAGTGCTCGATTTATACATAAGTTCCCAGATTCAATCCAAGGTCGATGTAGAATTTGCTTGGTCTGAGCCAGAGTAATAGGGCCACATTTGCAGCAGTGGCTTTGAATTAAGAACAAGTATAGTCTGGGTTCCTGTCCTAGATGGAGACATGCATATGGATGGCCTTTGTTACGACATACCCATGATCCCCGGTACTAAAGAGCATTTGAGATTTATGAGACACCATCTTAGGTAGGAGGAAACACTCTTGAGAGCAGCAAATAGAAGCATGTGAAGAAGTGGAAGTAACTAAGAATGTAGCTGGTAGGATGACTAAAACTGAGATCCTGCAAACAGCAAATAGGGTGACACGGTGACTCAGTGGTTCGCACTGCTACCTCACAGTATCAGGGTCCCAGTTCGATTCCAGCCTCGGTGACTGTGTAGAGTTTGCACATACTCCCTGTGTCTGTGTGGGTTTCCTCCAGGTGCTCCGGTTTCCTCCCACAATCTAAAGATGTGCAGGTCAGGTGAATTGGCCATGCTAAATTGCCCATAATGTTAGGTGCATTAGTCAGAGAGAAATGGGACTGGGTGGGTTACTCTTTGGAGGGTCAGTGTGGACTTGTTGCGGTGAAGGGATTTTTTCAAACTGTAGAGAATCTAATCTCATCTAATCTAATCCAAACATGCCAATAATCGATGAACAGAATCTATCCCCATAACAAGTAGTACTTCTATACCAGCTTTAACAAAGCAAAATGTTCAAACTATTTTCTCAGAATGTTAAACATAGAAACATGGAAAACAGGACCAGGAGTAGGCCATTTGGCCCTTCTAGGTAAAAATTTTAACCCTACTGCGAATCCTCTTGTAAGGATGCGTGCCTTGAAGAAGTTTACTTCCTCTCTCTACAAGAATCTCAGGGAGTCCCTCTCCCACTGCAACTCCCAGGTCATCTCCTCTGCCCTGAAGCTCTTCAACCATATCGTGCCTCCCCCACTCACCCATTGTACTCTATGCTACTCTCTCCCCACCCCACCCTCCTCTATCTTATCTCTCCATGCTTCCAGCTCACTGCCTTTATTCCTGATGAAGGGCTTTTGCTCGAAACGTCGATTTCGCTGCTCATTGGATGCTGCCTGAACTGCTGTGCTCTTCCAGCACCACTAATCCAGCATTTGGCCCTTCTAGCCTGCTCCACTATTCAATATGATCATGGCTGATCATCCAATCCAATCTCCTGTTCCAACACTCTCCCCATACCCTTTGTCCCTAAGAACTGCAACTAAATGTGCCTTGAAAACACTCAATGTTTTTCCCTTAATCGCTTTCTGTAGCACAGAATTCTACAGGCTAACGACTCTTTGAGTGGAGAAATGTTTCCTCATCTCAGTCCTAAGTGGCCTACCCTTATCCTTAGATTGTGATTCCTGGCATTGGATAATATCTGACAGTGACTTCCAAAAGGGAACATTTCATGTTAAGGATATCAGCATTGACCTTCATCACAGTGTAACTCAGATACCAACCCCTGGTGTCTGCATCAGCAGTGACATCAGCAAATGTCTGTTTGACCTGCCCTACCCCTTCACAGGTTTTGCTACACCAATACTTTGCTAGTAGATATTGCATTAAAATGCATGAGGGCATGAATTTGCAATACTCACCTACAAGATATACACTAAATGCACAAGAAGTTAGGGCTGTCATATTCAGGTGTAAGTGAACATAAAACAGTGCAATACATCTTAACTCTGCGAGAACATCTGGCACCGAAAATTTACTCTGTCAAATATGGAGTGCCATGCCTTCAGATTTTAATTATTGGAATTTTTTTTTAAAAATGGGCCCAGAAATTGTGATTAGGGTTGGGAACCTTATTTTCAACTTTGACCAGTCTGATAAAAATATGAAATTACATTTTGATGACTTCTGCACTGGAAATTCCTGAATAGGACCCTTCTGTTATGAAATTGTGGAGTCCTGATCCTTGTAGCCAGAGGTAGAGAACAGTGGTGCGCAAACAGGCAACCACGTTTCCATAATGACTACAAGATCATATTCATTTACCTTGATTTGAGTTATCAGTTCATCTACCTTGTTGCAAATGCTTCCTGTATTAAGATGCAAAGCCTTTAGGTTTGTTCCATTATAAAATTTTTCTGTACTTTTATGGTTCTTTAGTGCAATATCACATCCACACATTGCTTTCCTTTCATTTGCTCATAATAATCAGCCCCAACACTAAACTGTAATCCTACCTTTGATTTTTCAATAATACTGAACACTCCCTGCCATTTAGTTTAAAGCCCTATTCATAGCTCTAGTTATGCAAGTCACCAACATGACTCAGGTGAAGCTCGTTGTATCAGAACAGCTCCCTCCTTCCCTAATATTGGTGCCAATGTCCATGAATTCGAACACACTTTTTTACATCCCAACCTCTGAGCTACATATTGATGTCTTAATCTTGTCCCTTTGCTCCTGGTTCAAACATCAATACGGAGATTACCATCTTTTTGGTTTTTTTTTTAGTCCCTAGCTCTTCATATTCCCTCAGCAGAACCTCTTTCTTTATTCTACCTCTTTCGTTGGCATCAAAGTAGACCACGACAACTGGATCTTTCCCCACCCACTCCAAGTTCCTCTGCAGTCCAGATGAGATATCCTGAAATCAGGCACCAGGCAGGCAACACAGCCTTCAAGATTCTCAATCCTGGCCACAGACAACATTATCCATTCCCCTGACTATGCTACAATTAAAACTACATTTCTCTTTTCTCCCTGTTCTTTAAAGTCTCCTTGTACCATGATGTTATGGTCAGTTTGCTTATCTGCGCCATAATCCTCCCCTGCTTTCATCCAGACAGAGAGCAAGAATCTCAAACCCGTCAGAAAATATCAAGGGTGGAGGTTCCTTCAATGTTGCCCAATATTATCTCCTGGATCCCTGTACCCACTTTACACCCTCCTGTACCCGCTTCACACCCTCCTGTACCTGCTCCACACCCTCCTGTACCTGCTCCACACCCTCCTGCCCCTGCTCCACACCCTCCTGCCCCTGCTCCACACCCTCCTGTCCCTGCTCCACACCCTCCTGTCCCTACTTCCAGCCCTCCTGTACCCGCCTTACACCCTCCTGTCTGTGTTCCACACCCTCCTGTACCTGCTCCACACCCTCCTGTCCCTGTTCCACATCCTCCTGTATCTGCTCCACACCCTCCTGTACCTGTTCCACATCCTCCTGTACCTGTTCCACATCCTCCTGTACCTGCTTCACACCCTCCTGTCCCCGCTCCACACCCTCCTGTCCCTACTCCCCGCCCTCCTGTACCCGCTCCACACCCTCCTGTCCCTACTCCCCGCCCTCCTGTACCCGCTTCACACCCTCCTGTCCCTGCTCCACACCCTCCTGTCCCTGCTCCACACCCTCCTGTACTCGCTTCACACCCTGTCTCTACTCCCCGCCCTCCTGTACCTGCTTCACACCCTCCTGTCCCTGTTCCACACCCTCCTATACTCGCTTCACACCCTGTCTCTACTCCCCGCCCTCCTGTACCTGCTTCACACCCTCCTGTACCTGCTTCTCACCCTCCTGTCCCTGTTCCACACCCTCCTGTACCCGCTTCACACCCTCCTGTCCCTGTTCCACACCCTCCTGTACCCGCTTCACACCTCCTGTCCCTGTTCCACACCCTCCTGTCCCTGCTTCACACCCTCCTGTCCCTACTCCCCACCCTCCTGTACCCACTTTACACCCTTCTGTACCTGACCACTGACCAAATTTGAGGTAGTTCATTTAAGGATTAGATTAGATTACTTACAGTGTGGAAACAGGCCCTTCGGCCCAACAAGTCCACAGTGACCTGCGAAGCGCAACCCACGCAAACCCATTCCCCTACATTTTACCCCTTCACCTAACACTACGGGCAATTTAGCATGGCCAATCCACCTAACCTGCACATTTTTGGACTGTGGGAGGAAACTGGAGCACCCGGAGGAAACCCAAGCAGATACGGGGAGAATGTGCAAACTCCACACAGTCAGTCGCCTGAGGCGGGAATTGAACCCGGGTCTCTGGTGCTGTGAGGCAACAGTGCTAACCACCGTGCCAAGGAGTGTCACTGCATCCTAAAATATGATGTCCAGGTAACTCTCCCTCGCACTGATGTGTTGCAGTGTTCCAAGTCAGACTCCAGCTCATAAACTCTGTGCTGGAGTTCCTCAAACAGCCAACACTTGCTACAGCTGTAGTCTCTACGAACCATGATGGGGTCCACCAGCTCCCACATAGGGATAGGGGACTCGATTGTAAAGGGAACTGACAGGCAGCAGTGTGGCCACAAATGAGACTTGTCAATGGTATGGTGCCTCCTGTGTGCCAGAGTCAGGGATGTCTCAGAGCAGCCACGGGGCATTCTGAGGAGGGAGGATGCACAGCATGGTACATGTCAGCACCAACAACATCGATTAAAAAAAAGAGGTCCTGTAACAGGAAGTTAGAGAGTTAGTGGGTGAGCATTTAGGGGATGGTGACCATAACTTTGCAAGTTTCAAAGTAATTATGGAAAGGGATAAGGATAATGCAGAAATTAAATGCCTAAATCAGAAGAAGTCCAATTTCAATATCATTAGAAGATGTCTGGCAAATATTGACTCGAAGCAGTTACTTGCAAGTAAGTGTACATTTGGAATCTTTTAATGTAGTGAGAGCTCAGGGCCAGCTTGCTCCTGAAGGGCAAGGAGAGCAAGTCTTGGAACCCTGGATGTGAAGGGATATCGAGATTACTAAAGAAAAAGGAAGCATATGTTAGGTACAGAGAATTAAAAACAGGTGCCATTCAAAAGAATAGAGAGAGTGTAAGGAGTGCTCAAAAAATAATTTAGGAGGGAAGTGAAGTGCCAGGAAATATCTTTGGCAGATAGGATCAAGAAAAACCCCAAGGCATTTTATAAGTATACTGACAACATGAGGATGACCAGGGAAAGAGTGGGACCTGTTCGAGACCAAAGGGACAATCTGTGTGGAGCAAAAAAGCATGGGTGAGGTCTTAAGTGAATATTTCTCATCTGTATGCACAAAGGAGAAAGACATTGTAGCTGAAGATTTCGGGTGGGATGTGAGGTTCAAGAATATGTTAAGATTAATAAAGAGGAAAGATTTTTATTCGGAATACAGATGTATTAATCCCTAGGGCCTGATGTGATGTATCCCAGGCTGCTATGGGAGGCAATGGACGAGATTGCTGGGGATCTTGAAGAGATAATTAACACTTCACTGGCCACCGCTAAAGTGCCAGATGAGTGGAGGATAGCTAATGCGGTTCCTTTGTTCAAGAAGGGCAACAGATCCAGGCCAGTTAATTACAGACCAGTTAGTCTGATGTCAGTGATAGGGAAATTATTGGAAAAGATTCTGAGGGACTGGATTAATTAACACTCAGAAAGGTATGGATTGATCAAGGATAGTCAATACAGATTTGTTAGAATTTAGTTGAGTTTTTTTTACAAAAGTGATATATTGATGAGAATAGTGCAGTTGATGTTGCTTACATAGCTTTTGACAAAGTTCCACATGAAAACAGTCCAAAGGGTAAGAGCCCATGGATTCCAAGGCAAGTTGGCAAACTGAATCCAAGATTGGCTTACAAATAGGAAGCAAAGAGTAATGGTGAAGGGTTGCTTTTGTGATTGGAAGCCTATGACCAGTGGTGCACCACAGGGATTAGTGCTCAGACCCTAGCTATGTGTTGTGCACATTACTGATTTGGATGTGAATGTTGAAGGTATAATTAGTAAGTTTGCAGATGACATGAAAATTGTTGCTATTATTGAGTGAGGATGATCAGGCTACATTCTGATATTGATCTGTTGGTAAATTGCATGCAATGGAAGCTAATGTTTAATCCTGATAAGTGTGAGACGATGCATTCTGGGTAAGCCAGTAAGTGAAGGACATAAAGAATGAATGGTAGCTCCCTAGGGAGTACTGAGGAACAAAGGGACCTTGGTGTACTGATCCGTAGATCCCTGAAGGTTTCAGCGCAGGTAGGCAGGTGATGAAGAAAGCATAAAAATGCTTGCCTTCATTAGCCAGGGCACAGAATATAGGATCAAGGGAGTCATGTTGCAATTTTACAAAATATTGGCTACAGATGGAATAAGCAGTTCTGGTAACCACACTATTGGAAGAATATGATTACAGGGTGCACACGAGATTCACCAGGATGTTGCCTGGGATGAGGTGAGACTGCATAGGCTGGTGAAATAACTCCATAAAGGCTGATATCACATCACCAAGTCACCCTTTACTTACACCTGAACAGTCCTTGGCTATAGTATTGCCTTATACGGAGTCAGGCACCAAAGAGTCAGTACCTGTGACACTCACATTGTTTATAGGTCAGTCAGATTCCCTGATTGAACTAGATTAACAGCCCCAATTAGGGAACTCATATTCTATGAAGCCGAGCTGGTTCACTTTGTTACAATCACTACTGCTGGATTTGTTTTCCCTGGAACAGAGGAGGCTGAGAGGGAATCTGATTGAGGGAGACAAAATTATGAGACATAGATAGAGCAGATCGTGAGAATCTTTTCCCCACAGCAGACATTTCTAAGCCAGAGGGCATAGGCTTAAGTGGTTTAGAGGAGATCAGAGGAAAAGATTTTTCACCCAGAGGGTGGTAAAAATATGGAATGTGCGGCCTGAGAGGATGGTGAAGACAGATACTTTTGAAACATTTAAGAAGCATCTGGATAAAATACCAGGCATGGTAGGCTATGCACCAAGTATAGGCAAATGGGATGAGTGTTGTTTGGAGTTTATTCGTCAGCATAAACATAGTGGGTCAAAGGGCTTGTTTCTAAGCTGTATGACTCTATGACATATCATGCATGTACAACAAATCTCTTGAATCTCTATTTTATTTACTTTATTCTTAAGTTATGTTTTCTTTCAAATTTCTGTGTGATCTTTCAGGTATTTTGTAAAATATTTCTTTTCTTTACCTTCAAGTTGAAAGCAATTTATAGAAGTCAAGTTAGCACCTATTACTGACCAAATAACTTATGGTTTTTCTGCGATGTCACTTTTTGTTAATTTCAATATATCCTATTTAAACAAAACCTTACAAATTATAAGTCAAAATAAAAGCAAGGGAAAAGCACCTCTTCCCCCCTTCACCGAACTCCCTGACTATTCCAAAATGCCAGAAATATCTACTCACTCAGGCTGTGCCTCACCCCAGACACGATCAATCCTTCCTGATTGTTTATAGCTTACCACCACCCACAAGGTTTGGTCTATTGGGATAGGTCACCACTTGGTCAAAGTGGTAGGTTTTCGTGTGTGAAGAGAAAGATAATTACACGACACTGTCCAGAATCTTTAAACAGAATATCACCAGGTGATACAAACCTGTGGCTAGGCTGCAGACCATAGTTTGCATGATTGAATCGGTTGTTCACGCTCCTTTCACCAATCCAGCTTGAAACAGATTTCGGAATACAGGTAATAATGCGACTGTTAAACAGCATGTCACCAGGAAACCCTTTGTTAGCCACACGGTTCAGCACCCAGGCACCTCGTCTCGTACTGAGGAATACCTGCACGACATTTCAAGAATATAAAGACAGCAAAGCTTTAAATTTTGCTGCATGTTTTTGTGGCTTTGGTCTCCTTATTATGCAAGGATGAAAATACATTGGAGGTGTCCCAGAAGAGGTTTAATAGATGGAAAGATGGAATGAGCAGATTATCTTCTCTGGACAGGTTGGACAGATTGGGTTTGTTCTCAAGTGGAATTTAGAAGAATAAGAGGTAACTTAATTGAAGATTATAAGATCCTGAAAGCTCTTAACAAGTGATGTAAAAGGATGTTTACTCTGGGACAACACACTGCTGCCTCCTGGCACTAGGGACTTGGGTTTAATTCCACCCTCAGGTCACTGTCTGTTTGGAGTTTGCAAGTTCTTCCAGTGTTTCTGTGGGTTTCTGTCCACAGTTCAAAGATGTGCAAGCCGGGTGGACTGGCCATTCTAAAATTCCCAGAGTGTCCAGGATAGGTGGCTTGGCCATGGGAAATACAGGATTATGGGGATTGGGAGTGGGAGCAGGTCTGGGTGGGATGTTCTTCAGGGGGTCAGTGTCAACTTGATGGGCTGAATGGCCTGCTACCACATTGCACAGACGCTATGATTGTGAGTCAGTCTGGAGGTAGGAGGCATTGTTTTAAATTTAGTGGTGACCCTTTTAGGTCAGAAATGAAGGCGACTTTTCTTTTCTCTTGGAGGGTTGTGTGCCTTTTGGAATGCTCAGCCGCAGAAGGTGGTGGAAGTGGGGCTATTGAATATTGTTAATGCAGAGGTGGACAGACCCTTCTTTGGTGAGAAATCAGAAGTTATCAGGAGCAAGATGGGAATGTGGGATTCTCAAGGCAAACAACTGAGCCATGATCTTATTGATTGACAGAACTGGCTTGAATGGGCAAGTGCTGGCAAATGGGTCAAGATTGTTAGGATATCTGGTCGGCATAGACTGGTGGGCTCGAAGGGTCGGTTTCCATACTGTGCATCTCTATGACTCTATGATCTGCTTCTACTCCTAATCTGTATATTCATATCTAATGTCAGTACTGCATTTTATTTTCAAAGAATGGGAAATACATTCTGAGCTGAATGGCCTATTTCTATTCCTTTGCACAAATATAAATACACATAATAGCTGATATCGCAGATTTAGGGAGAAAGGAGAGAAACCAATGCTTAAAGTCTGGTTGAAGATTTGTAGCTCGGGTGTCCGTTGTTGTGGTTCTGTTCGCCGAGCTGGAAGTTTTTGCAAAAACTTCCAGCTCGGCGAACAGAACCACAACAACGGACACCCGAGCTACAAATCTTCAACCAGACTTTAAACACTTACGGGCAAGAAACGCTGAGACAAGCCAGGAGATGGGAATCCTGCGCTAACCGCCTAAGCGCAACACATGAACAACTCCGGTTCCTCCATGAATGCAGAAAAAAAGAACAAACCACTATAAATACCGGAAGAAACACCAAAGCAGCGCTTCACAGGAGGCTCCAATAGCACTGATGATGTTCCCTAGCCAGGGAACGAAACGTTTGCAGCAAAAACTTCCAGCTCGGCGAACAGAACCACAACAAAGAAACCAATGCCACTAGGTCATAAAATTACAGAATTATTATGACGGAGAAGGAGGCAGCTCAGACCCTTGCTTTTGCACCTGATCTGGGAAGGTGATGGCCTAGTTGTATTATTGCTGTACTATTAATCCAGAAACTCAGCGAATGTCTTGGGGACCTGGGTTCAAATCCTGCCACGACGTATGATGGAATTTGAGTTCAATAAAGAATCTGGAATTAAGGATCTATTGAAAACCATGAAACAATTGTTGATTGTTGGAAAAACCCATAATGCCCTTTCAAGAAGGAAATCTGCCATCCTAACCTGGCTTGGTCCACATGTGACTCCAGACCCACAGCAATGTAGTTAACTCTTAGCTGCCCTCTGGCCAATTAGGGATGGACAATAAATGGTGGCCTAGCCATAGACGTCCACATCCTATGATTAAGTAAATAAAACTCTCTCGATGACTTAAAATCATTCTCCTGTGTTTGACCCTTAACCCCTGCACATTTCCTTTTCGAAAAACTATCTAACTCCCTGTAGAAACAAACGAGTGAGTGTAATTGCACCAAATTCAACAACCATGAACAGGTATTAGAGAAGCATGGTATAGCCAAAGATTCAAAAAGGGACATTCAGATTGAGAAGGATGAAGTGAGACTATATATCTTGTCTCAGATACATTGGAGGTCACTTATGACTTTCAGAACTGTTTTGGGATTTATGGAGACGGCAAAAACCAGATTGGAGGGATTCAATCACACACTTTCAAGAGATGTGGGCTCTGATGTGGGAACATTAAGGCTTTGGAGATGACAGCGGTTTAGAGAAGGTGCAGTAGTTTGGCAAGGTGTTGGAATGTCAATAATACCAAAGACTCTGCAAATGGAGTTTTGAAAATGCTATTGTAATCAAATTGGGAAAAAGAGTATAGTTTCTAAGGCAAATCAATTCCTATTAATCCTTACTTTCCTGAACGTGGATAAATGGTGGATGCTTCACTTTATGGTGTGAGCACAAGTCACCACAAAACCAGCAGCCATTTTAGTTGTTACATTCTTTCTACTTAAAGTAACGACAGAATTTTAGATGGAATGGTTTCTCATTGAATCTGTAATGGTTAGATCACATCTGAAGTACTCTGTGCAGTTGTGCGTTCCATACATTACCAATTGTACATTGTCAAAAAGTGTGGTGCTGGAAAAGCACAGCAGGTCAGGCAACATCCGAGGATCAGGAGAGTTGACGTTTCGGATGCTGTGCTTTTCCATCACCACACTTATCGACTCTGACTCTCAAGAATCTTCAGTCCTCACTTTCTCCCAATTGTACATTGGTCTAGGAAGATTTGCGAGCACCAATTAAGCTTGTTTGAACATGTCCCTTTAAGACTGCCTCAACACAATGCTTCCTGCATCTTCAAAGGATCGCAGCTGGTTCATAGCACATTTGTCCTTTGCTGGGCATATTTCCAATTGCTTTACAGTCCTGCACCCACACAGTTTAGAAAGAAAGTTGGATCCAAGAATTAGAGAAGAGATTATGTAAACTGGCCTTACAATTTGATTGAGGTATTCAAGATTTTGGAAGGAATTGATGAGGAAGACAGAGAGAATTTTTTTTGGTAGTGGTAGAGTCGAGGACAAGGATCATAACCCTAAAATTATAGAACTAGGCCAATCAGGAGAGAACTCAGGAAACTTTTTTTCATGTAAATACTGGTAGAAATCATTGGCGGAGCTCATCCACAAGAGTAAAAACACCTGAAGTAAAAATTTAACATTAGGAATTTTGATGTTTTTGCAAAATGAAGCTTAACAGAAGGATATACAGCCTCAGCAAATGTTGGCGTTCAGAAGAAAATAACAGCCGTGACCTCACTAGAACATGGACAGGTTTGAGTGACAGAATTGCCCATCTCAGTTCCTGTATAACTGTCCACTGTTATTTGCTGACACATTATGATTGTCATTGTTTACTGTGTTGTGCCCTGTGACAAAAGAGGAGATACAGAAGACGTTCTGCTATTCCAGATTACAGCAGATCAGCTTTGGAAAAGCTCCACATAATAGACAGATAAAATTTTAGTGAGAAGTAGTCAATTCAGTCGCTCACCACTGCTTTCAACAGTTCTTAAGGGCATGGTACCTGATTTTGTGTTTGCCCTTACCTGCTTAGCATGTCGGCTGATTTCAACTGCAAGGTCACCTCCAGAGTTTCCAATTCCAATTACTACCACTTTCTTTCCTTCAAATATTATTGGACCTTTATAATCCTTGCTGTGCATGTATTGACCTGTGAACTTTTCTATGCCTAGCACAAACAAGAAAGAGAAAGGGAATGTTATTTGCTCAATTATGATTTAGAAAGACTAAAATAATTTGTGCATGTATTTTAATCAATAAAGGAAATAATCATTGCACCTTGCTTATTCCAGCATAGGAGAAAGATATTGCTCATTGCTCATGGCTTCTCTATCACTCCAATTCAAATACCCTACTCTGATCCCATGCCTTTATCATTTTTGGTCTTTATCTAATTCCTACCCAACTTGTCTGTGGGAGACCTATCCTCTTTTGGTTACTTCTCAGCCTTAAATTCATTTGTGATGTATTTAATAGTTCCTTTAATGCTTCCCTTTCCAAAATCCTTCTCTGGTCTCTCTGCCTTTTCCCCACAGAATTCAAATGTGTCAGGTGTCTCTTGATATTCTGCATTTTATACAGTCCTGTCCCACTACTTTTTAAAATGACCCCATCTGCTTTCAGAAACTTTTCATGATTGTCAATCTTTTATCATCCTCCCCATTTTTTTGCCTTCTAATCTTCTTGATTTGTTTCTCTTCCCTGTTTTATTCTTGTATATTTCTTTTAGTTTTCTTCTGAATGATTAGTGTTAAATTTATTCCCTAATAGAATTCATTTTTGATCTGCTGATCTCAACTTTGAAATGCTAATGATGGCAAAACTGGGAGTCACAATTCTTAAAATAGTAACAACTTCTGAACCCTGTGCATACAATTAAATGCAGAAACACAAAAGCTGCTGCCAGTGATTTGAAACTGCCTCACAGGGCTCCCTTTTGTGACACATCCCAAGAATGCTTAATAATTAGAAATCACTGAGCTGATGAAACCTTCTACCCTTATGCTTCTAGTCCCGATGCGGTGGTGCCAGTGTTAGACTGGAGTGGACAAAGTCAGAACAACACCACAAGTAACAGCACTCCAAAAGCTTGTGATTTCAAATAAACCTGTTCAACTATAACCTGGTGTCATGTGACTTCTGGCTTTATGCTTTTAGTCTCACGGTTACTTTCTGAAGAAGTTACATCTTGTTTAATGCGATGTAATTGGGCTTTTGATGGCTCACCAAGATCTTAATTACTCTTAAACAGCCTCGCTGGTTTTGGAAGAGTTATTTTATAGATTAAAGATCAAATATCTCCTTGTATTTCCATATGCATTTAAAAATTGAAGTCAATTTAGAAGATTGTTGCTTCCACCTTAATCCCATGTGCATGTCCAAAGTCTGTATCATTTAATAATTAAAGTGGAAAATTTGAATACTATTTCCTTCCTGTTTTGCTATCTGTGAACAAACTTGACTCTAATTGGCTGCTTAACTTGCTTCCTGAAATCATTGTTGGAGATATGCCTGGAGATTTCCTTAGCTTTGCATCAGATTCAAAGTGAAGCCAGGAAACGTGATGGTATGCCATGGAGACTGTTAAACCATTACAGGCAAAAAGTCTTTGAGGATACTGACAAGTACTGTCGCTTCACTACGGACCATAGTTGTTGACAACATAGTTGAGGACAGATTGAGAGGAGATTTGACGGAGAACGTTTACTATCATGAGAGGTCAAGACAGGAATATTGGCAAGAGTCGAGACTACGTAGCATTGATTTAAGGTGAGTGGCAGAAAAAAACACAATGATTTGATTTGATTTATTTATTGTCATGTGCACTTTGTTACAAAATGCAGTGAAAAATGTTGTACAGGGTCACCACTCTCTGGCGCCACCTTAGAACACGGAAAAATAAACCAAACATAGAATGTAAAGGCATAAAAATAAAGAGTGTTCAACTTTACAGTCCTTCATGTTAAGTGCTCTGACACGGATCATGGGCCTGGTGGGCAGGCACAAAACCCCTTCACCACGCTGCCACCACTGAAATTAAAGTCGCTCACTCTTCGGCGCCATCTTGCCTCCACTGACACCACTCTGAGTCCTTGCTGGACCTTGCCAATGCAGATGCTACCACTGCTGCTGGGTACCACACTGGCCCAAACACGACTCTGCTGCTGCCATGAGTCCGCTTCAGGTCCACCTCACCGTTACAGCCGCTGCCAATGCTGCCAGGTCTTGTACTGGGCCCAAACCCAACTCCATGAATCTGCACTGGACGCAGATGCAACCAGGAACCCAAACTTGCCTCTGCCAACGAGGCCACATGTCAGCACTACAACCATCTCGTTGATGCAGAAGCCACTGAGAACCCAAACTAGCCTCCAACGACGTTGCCACCAGTCTGCGCTGGGCCACTCGCTGACCGCCATGCATCAGTGCTGGGCTCACTTGTCACCAGCAAAAAGACCATAAGACACAGGCGCAGAAATTAGGTTATTCAGCCCATCGAGTCTCCTCCGCCAATCAATCCTGGCTGATTGGTTTCTTAGGGAGAAAGCGAGGACTGCAGAAATGTTTAGTCATCAATGCCCTCATGTCATGAATGAACAAAGAAAAACAAACATGTAATTTATTTACTGACGACACTCAGTACTAACTCACCAGGAAAAGAATCCAGAGGCAAATGGGCATTGACATGATGACCAGTACAGACCATAATGCCATCGAAAATAGTCGATTCCAAGTTATCCTCTGCATCTCTTGTCACAATATCCCATTGCCCCGTGGAGGAGAAATCGTCTCGTTTACGTATGCTACACACCAGGGTCTGCAGAAATGGAATGAAGAGGGAACAGTTTAGGAAACCTTGTGAAATGTACCCTTTGGTTTCCTAGTCCTCTCTGAGATTGGAACATGATGCAGATCGAATGGAGCCTTTAACATGGCTTTCTGAGATGAATAGTAGGAAGCTGATAATTACAGCGCAAAGATACAGTGAGCATTTGTCTACAGAGGGAGCTGAATGGATAATGTCTGAAGACAGCTTTAACATTTACTGTCATAGGTTCAACCAAACATTGTTCACAGACATGAATAATCCACTCCCAGATATTTTAAGGTTCTGGGGCACACCTTCAAGTTCACCCATGCTCTTCATTCTTTCAGTATCTTGGCTTGCATTATTCACATGATATCCATTTTTCCAACTCTCGCATACTCAGTGTTCTCCTCTCCCCCATTGTGAACCACCTGGTATACCTGGATGTCCATGTCCCCATTCTCTACCATGCTTCAACTCTGTCCTTGACCGAGCAGAGCAGCCTCAGAATGCCAGTGTCCATCTGCATGCACAGCAGTATTTTATAAATGACGTTGACACAAAGGATGCTGGTCTTTCTGAGGATAACTGCTGAGCGGCAGATTGTTCTGAAAACGGCATATGGTATGATAGTGCGAGAATTGGACTTGAGGGATACCATGGACGTAGAGTAGACAATTAATACAGTGAGTTAAGATACGACAAATAAATCACTCCGCCTTGTGGCAAAAACCATCCAAAAAACTCAGAATCCAAACTTACCCAAAAATATATAAGAATCAGTCCTACATATACATCACTTGTATTGCATACAAGTAACACACAGAAACTTTACATTAGGGATAGCACAACTATATAATTAGAAGCTTAAAGATTAAAAGATAATAAAGATCAAATCTAGAACCAGGTTTGAAAACTCTATTCTCAGACAATTTCCAGACGAGAGAAGTAGGTTTTAAAGCAGTGGTTGAAAACAGTAGGTTTGATCTTTCTAAGGTTGAATTGGAGGAAGTTTCTCCCCTTCCAGTGCTGAATATCAGATGAGTGATGGAGCGAGATGGAGGTTGAGGTGAGATAAACATGAGTGGCTTCAGCAAGCATGTAAATACTAAAGTTGTATTTTCGAATGCGCCTGCTCAGGATCAGCACACAGATAACCAAAAACAGAAGAAGATCAAGGATAGATCCATGAGGACACCAGCGGTAATGATCTACAAACAGGAAGAGAATCCATTGGAATGATACTCTGGCCGTTATTGGATGGACAAGAATGGGACCAGTTGAATACAGTTCCATGTTGATGCAAAGGTGTTTAAGGAAGATGGTGTGGTCAACCTTCTTAAAGGCTCTGGAGATGGCAAGAAGGTTAATACTGTTCTCAGACTGTAGAACCAGCCTCACAACGATACATGCTGCAGCTTTGCAAAAACAAATCAAAATCCTACCTTGAAACGTATGTACTTCAACAGATTGAAATGCTTGGCGTAAAGGTGGAAGTACTCCAGAATCCGACTGTTATGCATGTAGTTTGGGTAATCATCAGGAATTGGAAAGTCGCTGAAGCACATCATCTCCTTGGAGGTATTAATGATCAATGATTTATAAATGCTGGCCCTACCATCAGTGACATTTTCCTGAACAAAAGATTAAAAGATAAATTTGTAAGAGATTTTTACATGAACATTTGGCATGAAACCTCTTGGCTTATTTTTGAGAAGTGCGGACCTAAATTTGACTGTTACCAATTTGAATCTGAGAATTTTTGTCTTAATCACAATTTTAAAATATTTTCCCGATTTGCCACCCAGCCCCTACTTACCAGTCGCTAAGGTCACATTTGAGATCCTTTGCTGTTAAATATGAAAATCCCCATCTCTGTAGACTTACCCCACAGCCCAAACACCAAGCCTCAGCCTCCTAATTGCCGATCTGCCTGCAATGTTTCAACCCACTTATCTCTCAGTGAAAACACAAGGTGTAGTCTCTGAGGAACACCGTCATGTTTAAACTGCAACTTTTCCTCTTTCTGTCTTTGTAGCCTTAGCATCCAATCGGTTTTGTTGTTTCCTGCTGAGTAGTAGCTGGTCATATTGAGCATATGTAGAAAAGAGAATGCTGAGGAAATGATCATCTTTGGGATTGTCAAGAAATTTAAGAGAACAGACATACAAAGGATATTCCCACATGTGGGGGCCACCAAAGCAAGAGATTGAAAAGACAACATAGCCATTTGTAAATCCAACAGGGATTTCAGGAGAAACAACTTTACTCAGAGAGTGGTTCGAATGTGCAACTCACCTACTGGTTGAGGTGAATATTCAAACCGTATTTAAGTGAAGCTCGAGAGAGGAAGAAACAGTACCATATGATAACAGTGACAGGTGAAAAGGGAGGAGGCTTGCTTTTGGAGGAGAAAGATTGATATACATTGTTAGTCTAAACATCCCAAATGATTATTTGTAAAGCATTTTCAGATGAAGTTACATAGTTTGCTTTGTAAAAGTTCTGCCAGCTGGTTATATAACAGTTCAATTACACATAACCAACTGTCATTCTGTGGAGGCATATGCTTGAAATAAACTTTATGAACTCTTTGGTCAATTTCTTAACTTCTAGGATGTTGTCTTTTGCTGCCTGAGAGGGTGAGGTTGGTACTAATGGAATATTCGATGGCTAGGAGTATACTACTCCATGTCTGTGATGAGACTAAGGAGGTGTATTGTGCAGTCGCTGAATATGTGATAAGAGATCTCTGTCGACACAGATTCTGCAAATGACCACTATTTCACACTAAATTCTTGATCGCACAGTAATAAGTGCACAAGTTGAGCTGAGGAAATCTTAATCACCATTGAGGACTATTTAAACCTTGATCAACAACAATTGGAGTTACTAGTAAGCAGTGCCAAGGCCTGATAGGGTAAGAAAGGATCCACTTGTATAAATTACTTTTAGATTTGGATCAGTATCTAACCACGATTTATATCCTTGCAATATACAAGGGACAGTGCAACAAAGTCCAGCTCTTTACTCACGTTTCAGACAAATTAAGCATCATGGTAGGCCAAGTGTATGGAGTTTAAAACTGAGTACGTAAAAATGCAATTATCTTTTTATTTGGGATCACTGCCACTTTGAATTGAATGGCAAGAACAGAAAGGAATGAACCTTGCGACTTTCAATCACACTAAATGAAACCCCCAGAGCATACCTGAAAGTTCCAAAGTCCTCCAATGTCATTGCCTCTCTCAAAGCAGACAGGCTCCAAGTCTTCATCCAGGCAGCACTTTATACAGGCTAGGCCACTCGAACCACCCCCAATAATGGCAACTCGCTTTGTCATTTTCACCTACCAAAGCAAACAGCCACTAGTTAAATATTTCATTGGGTAAAAATACATCGAGACACCAAAATAAACTAGCTATTGTTGCAGCCGAGAAGGCCATTCAACTTATTGTGTCCGTGTGGTCTGCCTATGGAATATTTTGATGTTCTGTCATTCCCTGGACTCCTCTCCCTACATTCTGTAACATTCCTCCTCTTCTTATATTTCAATACTTGTCGCCATTATGTTCTACAAATACATCAACGTTTTCACATGGAAATCACAGGCTAACCATATTATTGGATCGGAAGGCAATCAGGGGTTAACAACAGTAGTTCAAGAAGGCACAGCCTGGGTGGGCATTGATGGGTTACATCTGGTTCATTCTTAAGATTTTTATCAAATTTTAATTGCAGTGTGTAATCGTACCAAGATGACAATATGATGTACACTCCTCCTGTGTGAGATTGAAATTATGCATGTAATAGACCACATTATTATGAACATTTCTCAGGAAGAATACAATTGTTTAGTGATGCCTTACACACACTAGAACCTCAGTAATATGTTTCTTACATTCATGGAAGACAATTCCAGCTAAGTTTCCACAGGGGTAAGTGCTTGGGCCCCAGCTTTTCACAACATATATCAACAACTTTTATGAGGGAATCAAATAAACAATTTCAAGGTTTGATGAAATTAGGTGGGATAACGAGTTATGTGGAGAAAATAGAGATCAGGGCAATTTAGACATGTTGGGTGAGTGACCAAATGCACAGCAAATGCAGTAAAATGTGGAGATGTGTGAAGTTGCTCAGTAAGAAAAATGTTGGCATATAAAAAGGTTCTGGGAGTCCTTGGACACCAGTCACTGAGAAAATTCAAGCAGGACAAACAGGCAGTTAGGTAGGAAAATGATATGTTGGCCTTCTCCACAAAAGAATTTGAATACAATGGCAAGAAAATCTTATTGCAACTGTACAGGGCCTTGGGGAGACCACAACTGGAGTCTAGTGTGCACTTGCCACAGAGCAGTACAGCAAAGGTCCACTGGATCGATTCCTAGCATTCAGGTTTGTCATGTGAGGAGAGAATGGGGCGATTGGGCTTGCATTCACTGGATTTTAGAAGAATGGGAGGGGATTTTTTTGGAAACATATACAATCCTGAGAGGACATGGCAGATTGGAATCAGGGATGATGTTTTCCCTGGCTGTCATTGTCCAGAACGAGGTGTCACCATCTCAGAATATACAGTGGGCCATTTTGGCTGAGATACTGAGAAATCACTAGGATGGTGATGAACCCTGTGGAGTCCTTTACCACAGAAAGCTGTGAAGATCAAGTCACTAAATATGTTTAAGAAAGAATTAGATTTCTAGAGGCTAGAGGTATCAAGAAATGTGGAATGAGAGCAGGAGGATAGTGTTTAGGTAGAGGATCAGCCTTCATAATGCTGAATGGTGGAATGGATTCAATGGGCTGATTGGCATAAACCTGATCCTATTTTCCATGTTTATAATGTTAATTATGTAAGATATTGAGTTAGATAGTATTGTAATGCTTTGAACAGAACCAGATTTAGTAAGCTGTCTCCAAGTAATATAAAACTAGAGTGGGTAGAGTCTTCATTGACTGAATTCAGCAATTCCATTGCAAACTGTGCTGAAAATTGTGGCGAACTTGAAATCAATATTTTTTCCCTAGATTCTGCTCAAACTCATTTAAATATGGATAAAGACAAGTTCTGCCAGAACAATACATTTGGGCAGGGCTTGCATTTGACACAATGACCCAGATCTTCAGCAGAGTGGCAATCATCAACTTATAGCCAAGTCACTCAAATATCTCCCATCCCCAAAACTCCCCCGAATCCCAAATCAACAAGATGCTGCATTTCTTCTGGGACCTTCCAAGTCTTCTCCAAAAATAAGGAGTGCAACTATCCCTCAGAGAGCCCTCTTAGAGTAAAACTTGGAGAAGAGTGAAGTTGCTCAGTAAGAAGATGTTGATGTACCAAAGTTCCTGGGAGTCCTTGTACACCAATCACAGAGTGGTGTCATGGGGAGATAGGATACACCAGAGCAGCACCCTTGAAACAACGGCAAGCTGAAAAGGCCAGAGCAAATGTTAGTAAGTGGGGGAATGGGTGAAATACTGAATGGGATGGGAAGCAACGAAGGTGGGAATAAAATGGGTGAGTTGGATAGTGGATGAGGGGTGGATGGAAGTAGCCAAGTTGCTGGAGCAATGGTCAACTGGTTTGACAGGTGGTTGAGGGAACTGGTCAGGGAGGACAGTCAAGTGCTGAGATTGGGGTGTGTGGAGGAGGAAGGAGGTATAGCTTAGATCTATGGAGTAGCAGGGAGTCAATAGGATGGGGAGGGGTCAGTTGTGTAGTTAACCAGGAGTAAGGCTGGGTTTTTTTCCTCTCCTACATTCCTTGGGTAACTACACTGAAACTGTCCTACCTCAGTGACTGTAACTCAGAGGGGACTGGGAAGAAGAGCAATTGCCTGTCAGAAGTTCAAACATCCCAGGCAATTGCCAAGGTGGGCACATCAGGACTTACACAGCTTGGTGCGTGTGATGGTCTGGAGTTCAGAAGATAGTTAGTACAAAAGGTCATGGAAACCAGAGGTGTGCCAAATGCTACATGCACATAAAAAATTGGAACCCAAGTTATGTCAATATTGGGGGAACTGCACTGAAAAAAACCAAGTACAATCATGTGGAAAGTCAAGTCCATATTGTATGCGAGCAGAGCTGAACAGAACTTACGTAGAATGATAGACACCAGCTCGTCATGTGTTCTCCTCTACATTTGGGCAGCACAGTGGCACAGTGGTTAGCACTGCTGCCTCACAGCACCAGAGACACGGGTTCAATTCCCGACTCAGGCGACTGACTGTGTGGAGTTTGCACGTTCTCCCCGTGTCTGCGTGGGTTTCCTCCAGGTGCTCCGGTTTCCTCCCACAGTCCAAAGATGTGCGGGTCAGGTGAATTGGCCATGCTAAATTGCCCGTAGTGTTAGGTAAGGGGTAAATGTAGGGGTATGGGTGGGTTGCGCTTCGGCGGGTCAGTGTGGACTTGTTGGGCCGAAGGGCCTGTTTCCACACTAAGTCTAATCTAATTAAACTAGAGAGACAAAATGCATACTGGGTAACCGCTTTGCAGAACACCTCTGTTCTGTTCTCAAAAAGTACTCTGAGCTTCCCACTGCCTGTCACCCACTGTGTTCCCTGGTCCACATCTCTGTCTCAAGCCTGCTGAAGTGCTCCAGGAGACTTAGTGTAAGCTGGAAGGACAGCATCTCATTTTCCACTGGAGACTCTGCAGCCTTCAGGGCTCAACATCCATTTCAACATTTTTTGGGCCTGAGCACCTTCTCCCATATCTTTTACCAACCCCCACAATCCAGGACTTGTCATTACATGGGCTGCTTTCAGCACAGCCAACCCATTTTTACTCACTCATGGTCCGCAATTCAAACATTTCTTTCACCCACCATCATCCATTCCTTTGTCATCCCAACTGCCGCTCTTTCTCGCTGGGCTCCATCTCCACCTATTGTTCACTCCCTTCCCCCATTCCATCACACAATGTTTAGCATATATACAAACATTTTCAGGTGGGACTAGTTTAGTTTGTGATTATGATCGGCATGGACTGGTTGGACTGAAGGGTCTGTTTCCATGCTGTATGACTCTACTTTCCCAGCTACAATCAGTTCTGAGGAGGTTTACTGGATCCAAAATGTTTTCTCTTCATAGATGCTGCCAGATCGGATTTCCTCCAGAAATTTCTGTCTCTGTTTCAGATTTCTGGCATCTACAGGTCTTTGGTGTTTTCTTTTAAGGATATCTAGAATAGAGTTGAATGCAATTTCAAAGCCATCTTATTATCACTGGTCCCAGGATGGGCAACTGCATTATTTCTGTACTTTTGATTTTGCTATTCGGTTAATGAAACTGTTAAAACGTTCTGATGCCATGAGTTTTGTTAATTGTTATCCAAAGCACAAGATTCTTATACTTAAACTGTCCACATTCTGCACTTGTTTACTGCTATCAAAAAGTTAATATCGTTCCAAACAGATAACAGAAAAGGAATCAATATTGAGTCCCAGGCCACATCATCAGTAGACTACACAAACAACGTGACATTCATCTATTTTTGATCTTCTTTCTATCCTTCAACCATCCCTTTCACATGTCAGTACAACGTTTTAAACAAAACTATGTCTGCACTTCCCCTGAACTGAAAACACTTGAGGGTGTTCACTGTCATTCAGTGGGCCAACAGGAAATGTACAGAAGTTTAATTGAGAACAGGTAAAAGTGCAGTGAGGCGCCCAGTACTCTCTCTGGGATGTCAAAGCCAGTGCAAAATGCCGCAAGTTTCAAGAGACCAATAGATTGACGTTTGGGTTCAAACATCAAGACATTCAGATATTTATCATAATTTAATACTCCCACCCACCCCCTAGTCTCCTTTCTATGGGAAGGATGTTGTAAAACTTGAAAGGATTCAGAAAAGGTTCACAAGGGTGTTGCCAGGGTTGGAGGATTTGAGCTCTTGGGAGAAGCTAAATAGTCTGGGGCTGTTTTCCCTGGAACATTGGAGTTTGTGGTGTGACCTCATCGAGGCTTATAAAATCATGAGGGGCATGGACAGGACAAATCGACAAAGTCTTTTCCCTGGGGTGGGGGAATCCAGAACCAGAGGGCATAGGTTTAGGGTGAGAGGGGAAAGATATAAACATACCTAAGGGGCAACTTTTTCACGCAGATGCGTGTATGGAATGAGCTGCCAGAGGAAGTAGAGGAGGCTGGTACAACTGCAACATTTAAAAAAGGCATCTGGATGGCTATATGAATAGAAAGGGTTTAGAGGGATATGGGCCAAGTGCTGGCAAATGGGGCTAGATTAGGTTAGGATATCTGACCAGCATGGATGAGTTGGACCAAAGGGTTTGTTTATGTACTGTATATCTCTATGACTCTATGGCTCCATAATCTGCTTGGACATGATTGAATATGTCTTCAGGGCATGTTGGACTTTAATCTGGATCTTATAGCTCAGAGATAAGAAACTACCACTGTACCACAAGACCCTGAATTGACATTATTTTCATCTAATATTGTTAATGGTATACTCTATTCAAGTGTTGCTGCTCTTGCCTTTAAATTTGCTGCCATCAATACTCTTCCTAAAGAATATCTTTAATGCACCATCCTTGCAAACTGCTTCCCTCATCTTCAACCTCCCGTCCCTCTCCAAAGAAATTGAATATTCTATCACCTTCCAAATGCATGGCCATATTTCCTAGGACACTATGCTTGGGTCTCTCTAATTTGGCTTCAGCCACTACCAAAGCACTCAAATGTGTCTTATCTTCCACAAATCACATGTTATGTGAACATGCCAAAATTATTGCATTCTTTTCAATTTGCCTGCAACCTTCGACAATTTGATTTGTGACATTCACTTACTGGGTTACATTCTGATCTACCTGATTGTAGCCAGTGTAAAGCTAATGACTTCTCTTTCCAGTCCATTCTGAATTGCTCTGATGTCTTCCAAGGATCCAACCTGGGTCTCTTCCTAGTTCCCTTGTCCCTTGGTGATGTCAAAGAAATAAAAGGTGTTCATTTTCACATCTGTATTGGTGACACCCAGTTCTACCTCATCCACCATGAGTTTTGACTCTTCCGACTTGTAATAGACCATATTCAGAAGAAAATTCCTCCAATTAAATATTGGGATGACACTAAAGTTGTTGTCTTTGGTTATTCTACCACCTCAGTTTTCTAGCCTTCAATTCCATCCCTCTGCCTGGTAACTGACTGAGAGTGAACTATGCTTTTTGCAATTTTGGTGTCATACATAAGAAGAGTTCCCCACCACCTTAATTTGATTGAAGCTTTATTGTCACACGTACTCAAGTACAGGAGTACTGTGAAAAGCATACAATGTTGCCATACACGGTGCCATCTTAGGCACATGGGTACTTTGGTACAAACTTAAAGTACAAGTAGTAACCTACAGAAACAAAGTTGAAAGTAAAATGTTATCATTGTTCTGAGTGTAAGCAGAAAAATAAATAAGTAAAGTTAAAAGTTAATATTGCAGAGCTTCCTAAAATCAAGTGGAACAATAAAGGGAATAAAGGTAAAGGTTCAACCATCTTTCTTAAGTGGTTCCCCCTGTAAGGGCTCAGTTTCTGCCTCTTGGCCCACTCTCCGAGAAACCTCGGGCTTCCTGCTCTCAGCGCCAAAGATACCCTGGGCCCTCTCCCACCAGCATTTCAGGCTCGCTCTAACCACGTTGGGCTCAGGCCCACAACTGCTTCCCCGCACCGGACTTCCAGCCGACATGGTTCTGGGCCCTCAGCCACTGCAAGGCAATACTTTCGCCACTGCTGCTTCTTCCTCCAGGACTCAAGAGGGTAAGTTAAAAAAGATGAAAAGGGGACAGAAAGAAAAATAAAGAATGCAGTTGGCCAGGAGCAGACAGGCATACTGTGCTACTGCCTGCCATCTTCAACAGATGGCTCACTCTCTCCTGCTACCGCTGCCTTAAAAGACCACAATTCCGTTCACTTTCCTTATGTTTCTCCTTAACCATGCATTTCCCTGCACAGCTTTCCAGACTTGGACAAGAGTCAATGTCACATGGATACAAACTGAGCTAGACCTTACCATGCCATCACTAAGACTGCCCAGTTCCATCTCCATAGCATTACCAAACACTATTCTTGCCTCAACCCAGCTTTCACTCATCCATCTTTATTATTTCTAGACTTAACAATTCCATCTCACCTCTGGCCAGCCTCCCACATTCTACCCTCTGCAAACTTGAGTTCATTCAAAGCGCTGTTGAACATGTCCTTATTCACACCAAGTCCTTTTCACCCATTCTCCCACCTTTTGTTTTCTGAATTACACTGGCTCACAGTGAACAAGTACCTCAATTTTAAGATTCTCCTCCTTGTTTCTAAATCCATCCATTGTCTCACCTTTTCTTATCTCTGTAGTCATTCCAGCTCAGAGATATCTGTGATTGTGACCTCTTCAGCATCCAATATTCTTATTGTGCCACTTATAGTTAGTTGTGCCTTCTGTAGTGATTGGAGCAAAGTCAGCCAGGTGGTCGTCATAGAATATGTGCTCCCTGACTGGGGCTGTGAATCTGGTTCAATCAGGGAGCCCTGAGTGACCAATATAACCAGGAATGTCAGAGGTTCTGCTCACTCTGAGAACCAGCTCTGTGCTCGATGGATCTGGGTCATATACTATGCACATGTAAATAAAGGGTGGTTTGGTGATAGGATATCAGCCTCAGTGGAGTTATTTCATCTTCAGTTGCCTATGTGCTATTCTTTGGAATCCCCTCCATAAATCTGCCCAATCTCACTCCTTCATATTTTTTCTGATGACACACACTATAAAGTCTACTATTTGATCGAGCGTTTGATCATTTGCCAAAACAATTCTTTATGTAACTTGGTGTCAAATTTAGCTTGATATTCTGCTATGGAGTGCCTTTGGATGGTTTATTACTTTAAAGGCACTGTATAAATAGAATTTGTTCATACTATAATATGACTAATGACTAGTGAGAATATTGTCTCAGAGTGCATTTGTTTAATAGACAGTAATTTCTGCAATAGTACATCAAGGCTGCTATTACTTATGTACCAGTTGACTACCAATTGTGCAGCATTTAGTTAACATTATAATAAATTAAAGTGGGATCAGGGTGATGGCTGCTCCTTCTCTCTTATGAGGAATGGCATAGAAGTCTACAACATATGAGGTGAGCAGCACAATGTGATTCCTCCCAGTGAGGGACGAACCAAGCAAGACAAACAGCACTGAAACAAGACAGCATTAGGCACTGGCACCAAAGCAACAATTGTTCCTTTCCACAAGACACACACAAGGCAATATTTCAGAGCTCCTGTAATAATACATTACCAGTAGCACCAGCTGTGCTGTACAAATACCACCAGCTGCACTGTTCAAATATGTTTGCTGCTGAGAATCTTGAGATACTAGCGTTTATATTTCATCAGGCCACATTTTGAAGATACCAACACGTTGCATCAAAAAGCTGTCGCTGTTCTGCAGCCCACTCCCCATGTTATGTGATAGCAATCAAAAGTGTAAGGAATCTACTGAGTCAGAGGAGAGGAGAAACAGAGAGGATACAAGGCAAGAAAGAAAATAATCACAAGAACAGGATTACGTATGATTCAACCTAGAAATGCAAGTGGCGGTGGAGGACAGTCAGCTCATTTTAGCTGGACATCAAACTCTTTTTAGAGCAGATTTCCATATTCTAGAGTACATCCCTCAGAGTCATTAAGTGTCCCTCCACAGCAGAGCTCTGTACTCTGGAACTTCAGTGTCCTTTATCATTAAACTTAATCTGCAGCAAAGCAATGTATCTCAGACCATCATTCCTCCTCAGCACCATGCCATTTAATCCAGCCTGTTATACCCCAGGCCTCTGGATTTGCTGTTCACCAAATTCCCATGTAGGATAGTAATATAAACTAATGCTCTTTCCTCACTTCTTACGAGTCATTTCAAGTCATGCATGAGCATAGTATTAATTCTGAGTGAAAATAAAATCCAAGCTACTCTGCCATATTTTCACGACAGCCATTAATTGCATATCTCTTCTAAGTGACAACACATGCATCAACTGTACGTATAATATTGACCCTGGATTGCTTTCTACAAAATATTGAAGCTTAAAGCCCACCTGGTATATGTAGTAATTGGAACAAAGTCAGCCAGGTAGATCTCATAGAATATGAGTTTCCAGATTGTGACCGTTAACCTTGTCAATCAGGGGGCCCTGGCTGACAGAGATAAACAGGAGTGTTGATTTGATCCCTGCCCTCCCCTTCAGTGTTTGATCACACAGCATTGCCCTTTGATGTGAAGGGCACTGCTTGTCACTGGCCACTCGGGTGTTTCCTTTCTTCCTGGTGGTGGAAACTGAATAAAGATTCATGTACTTTGTGTCTTTCACTGTGTCTCACACCTGCGCGCACACACACACACACACACAACATGGGTGCTGGGGAAAAAAGTAAGCACTACCGCAGTTAAGCTAGTGTGGGGGTAATAAAAAAACAAAATAAACAAGAGTGTTGATTTAATCCCTGCCCTCCCCTTCACTGTTTGATCACACAGCATTGCCCTTTGATGTGAAGGGCCCTGCTTGTCACAGGTCACTTGCGTGTTTCCTTTCTTCCTGGTTGTGGAAATTTTAATAAAGATTCATGCACCTTTTGTCTCTCACTGTGTGTCACACCTACACACGCACACACACGCACACACACACACCACATGGGTGCTGGGGAAAAAAATAAGCACTACCGCAGTTGGGCGGTAGTGTGGGGGTAAAAACAAAAAAAAAGGAAAAAAAGAAAATAAAAAGCAGAAATATCAAGCAGCCGAAAAAAACAGGAGTGTTGCAGTAGTGTGGGGGTAATAAAAAAAGAGTGACAGACATCCTTTAAAAAGAAAAAAAAATAAATAGGAGTGTCAGGGTTCTGCTCACTCAAGAAACCAGCTCTGAGATAGCGGGGTTGGTGTCATATACTGTGCATGTGTAAGTAAAGGGTGACTTGGTGATGGGATACTGGCCTTCATAGAATTATTTCAATACAAAACCTTATTGTTCCATTGAACTGGTTTCCTCACCCTTCTGGAATACCATCTGCCCCCATGTGATCCAAGGTCATTCAAACAGTACTTTTTGAATGCTAACAATATCCTTTTTGTCGGGGGAATGTATGGAGGAAATGCAAAGTTTAATAGGGGCATAGAGTTGAGATATAATGCTGCATATGTATGACAACTGATAAGGCCATAATTAATGTACTATCTGGCATAGTGGTACTGGAGTTACTTAAAAGCGTTTTATCAGCACTGGATCCTGCACCCATTTCTGATAAAGCATTGCTGTTGAATGCAATGCATGTTTGAATAATTTCTTCCAAGTTAGAAACTTTGCCTTTTAGTACTTGTTATTAATGTGGCTTCATTGAAGGTATGCTCTAGGACGGAGGGTGCCAATAACTCTTTTAATTGGTTTGAGCACCTAATTTTTGTACTGTTGAAGGTATCCCTTATTGCACTATGCCTAATAATACGGTGATATACCCCAGAGATATAACAATAGAACTTCTTCGTTAACTGGAATGGATTTTGAAGTCTTATATGTTCACCTCCAATTACTCTAAAGCTGGACGATGTTAAGATTTGGCGAGTCCAAGATTGTTTTGAAATGTGAATTCTTTTTTTCCAAAGCGTCACTTGAGAAATTACAGCATGTGAGCAAACCATTTAGCTGAACTGGTCTATGTTTATGCTTCACTTCAGGGTCATCCCATTCCTCTTCAGCTAACTCCATCAGTATAGCATTCTCTTGGTGTCTCATTTGTTGATTTTGCTTTCCCTTAAAACAGTTGTCCTTTCATAAATATAATGACCTTCATTAGGACACTCCCACCTTCTCCAGCATCTATTTTCTTGCAAAATGAGAATTTATCTATTTAGTATTCTCTGACTGATATAATCGCTGGCATTAGCCTTGTAAATTGTTCTTGTACTCTCTCCAGTATGTCTACGTCATTTCTATTACTTGGAGATCAGAATTGTGCACAGTAATTTAGTTTTTTGGTCTATTCCAGATAATATAATTACTGATTTTTTTCAGTTTGTCAGTCTAGGAATGAGCTGCACTTTTCTTTTTAAAAAATGGTCTTATTAACTTCTTCTAGTGATTTATGTACCCATAACTTCCATTTCTTTGGAAACTAACTCTCAAGAAGGTGGAGGTACAAGAAGAACACAACCTCCGTTTTCTTCCCATCAAAAGACACTGCCTCTCAATTATCTGTATTAAGATTAATTGGTCAATTCCCCACACACTCTGCAGAGAAAATGTCTTGTGTTTTGTTGCAGACTTCCACTTTATTGACCATGCCCACAATCTGCAGTCATTCATAAAATCTCCAATTATTACTGTAAGCAGTGAACAACTGTGATCCTAACACCAATATTTAGGGAGCCTGATTATTTTAATTATTCATTGGGAAGGGATCTTCCAAGATTTCGGCCCAGTGGCAGTGAAAGATTTCCCACCTTTTGTCAGTCTGAATAGATACCCTTCACTCCAGTTCTGTTTTGTTGTCAATTTGCTAGCCATTTTGCTACTTGACCCCCTTGCTCCACATTTTCTGACTGAAGTTGTGAGCCCTGGCTTTTATTTCAAAGGGAATGCAGTACAAAAAAGGAAAGTCCTGCAAAAATGACGCAAGGCACTGGTTAGATCACAACTGGAATACCATGAAGAGTTTTGTTACTCTTGTCTAAGGCATTGGAAGCAGTCCAGGGAAGATTCAGTGAGTTGTGAAGATATAGAAAAAAATTTCATCTGAGAGAATGAAAGGAAGTGGGAAAGAGCTGCTTGGTGACCATTGTGCTCCTGACATCTTGGAGTCCTGCTCTGCATTTTGGGAAGTCCTGCTGTAGCTAGTACTACTTGAATAATGAATATATATATCAACCACCAGCACAATGACCTGCCTTTTCCTCATAGTCTTGCAATATTTTTCTCCAAAACGTTTTCCAATTGCCCAAAAACTGCACCACTTATACTCGTAGAGGCAACTTGAGTTATGTGTTCCATGATTGAAGTATGTTGAAAAATTGGGTATTGTCTATGCACAAGTTTGGTCTTAGCACCTTGTGAAGTGTAATTGCTGTTGTAATGTTGGGAAGACTAGAAGGACATTTTCTGGATGACAAACACCAGGTAATTTATTTTACTGCTGATTGCTGGCATTGTCTCTGCAAATGCATTTTACGATTCACCATTCAATTTCAAATGTTTATATTTGAACAATAACTTAGATTAGTAATATCGCAGACAAAAATTCTCCATTTGGTTGTTGTCAGTCAGGGCAGATTACAATTTCTAAATGCATCATGATTGTACTGAATGCAGTGGGACAGGCACAAATAACCCATGCCTATTCTTACATTCCAAAATGATTTTCAAAATAACTTAAAATCGTAAGAAAATTCATTTCTGAAAGAAAGAGAGCAGTTTTCAAGAAATTGCGCAATTGGTGCTGGAATAAAAAATAATTTATTTTCCAAAATTATTCTAACCATTAATCCAAACATTAATCAATGTTTTCTGTGACAGAGAATCCTCACCCTGTCCACAAGAAAATAAATTTAAGGCCTTCACATTCTTTTCCAGCCAGACTTCTTATTGTTATTTTCCTTCAAAATTGAAAGAATATTGAGAATGCCTGTAGTTTGACTTAAAAATTCTATTCCTACGGATCTGTCATAAGATCCGTAGATACTGGACTAAAATAGCAAGTGCCCTGACAGACATTTTAGGAACGGAAATTAAAGTGGACCCCGTATCTCTCCTTTTGGGCTTTTCGAACTTATCCTCCCTGGACATGCATAGGAAGAGACTATTTTCTATTCCCACCTTCTGTGTAAGGAAAATATTTTGGTGAACTGGGTGGCTGAGAGCCCCCCTGGACTTTCAAATTGGCACAGATTAATTATGGAATGTATTCCCCTTGACCTCCTTACAAATATGGTGCACCGAAAGACTGAATTATTTTATAAAATATGGCAGCCCTTCTTGCATTATATGAATACAGATATTTCGGCTATCCTAACAAGGGCTTTTATTTAATTGAGATTACGAACCAGGCTGGTCCGGGGCCCCTTGGGAGAGGAATCCCACATGAATATGGGTTTTGTTACATTTGATGTTAATACATTCCGAGCATGTATTTCACTATCCAATTTCTATGTTATCCGTTGTTTTTTTTTTCTTTCTCTTATTTGAATAATGTAAGAGACTCAATTATACACTCTGGTTAGTTGTAGGTTAGATTAGTAGTTAGTTGAGTTTTGCTTTTTTTTCCTATCAGTATTTTTCTTTTGTTAAATTTTGGTTATTATATATTTGAGATTTAATTGTATATCAATGTTTGTACTTGAGAGTTTTGTTTATTTTTGTAAACTTGTAAAAATGTTAAATTTCTAATTAAAAAAATCCTGTTCCACTCCATTTTCAATGTAATTACAATGCAATGAATCTGCCAAGTCAGCAACTCCCACTAGACAGAAGGATCTTTTTATAAATGACCGATGAAAGCCATTTTCATGTCTGGGCAACAATTGTGCAATAAGGGTAAATTTGCTGACTGCTAACATAAGATCACTTATCTCTTAAGTAAATTCATTGAACAAAGTCCAAAGCATTTGGCTTGCCATTTTCATGTTGATTGTGACTTGCAACTTAGCCACTTAATGACTGAACAGGAGACTGGAGCCACAATGAATCGAACTGTAAGGTGAGCAAATACTGCCATTTGTCGCTTCAAATACTACGTAAATACAGACGAGTTCAGATACACCCCCCACCAACCTAACCTCCACTCCTGGCACCTTCCCCTGCAACCGCAAGAAATGCAAAACTTGCGCCCACACCTTCCCCCTTACTTCCCTCCAAGGTCCCAAAGGATCCTTCCATATCCGTCACAAATTCACCTGCACCTCCACACACATCATTTATTGCATCCGCTGCACCCGATGTGGCCTCCTCTATATTGGGGAGACAGGCCGCCTACTTGCGGAACGTTTCAGAGAACATCTCTGGGACACCCGGACCAACCAACCAACCCAACCACTCTGTGGCTCAACACTTCAACTCCCCCTCACTCCACCAAGGACATGCAGGTCCTTGGACTCCTCCATTGCCAGACCATAGCAACACGACAGCTGGAGGAAGAGCGCCTCATCTTCTACCTAGGAACCCTCCAACCACAAGGGATGAACTCAGATTTCTCCAGTTTCCTCATTTCCCCTCCCCCCACCTTGTCTCAGTCAAATCCCTCGAACTCAGCACCGCCTTCCTAACCTGCAATCTTCTTCCTGACCTCTCCACCCCCACCCCCACTCCAGCCTATCACCCTCACCTTGACCTCCTTCCACCTATCGCATTTCCAACATCCCTCCCCCAAGTCCCTCCTCCCTACCTTTTATCTTAGCCTGCTGGGCACACTTTCCTCATTCCTGAAGAAGGACTCATGCCCGAAACGTCGATTCTTCTGCTCCTTGGATGCTGCCTGACCTGCTGTGCTTTTCCAGCAACACATTTTCAGCACAGAATTCAAAGAGAAGAGTAGAATTTATGTCAGTTTTTAATAGCTTGCAGTGGTGAGCAATGTGAGGTTGGAAATATAATAAACAAGATAGTAACAGATTTCAGGAATACATTACCTACTGAAACAGACAGATGGAATATAAGGCAGGGGAGTATGCACTGGTACAGTTTGGAAGGAAGAATGAAGACAAGTTGTGTAATGTTAATTTTAAGGCCAGGTGCAGAAAGAAAGAGACCTGGGGAGCTAAAATGCAAAAGGAAAATAAATATAACAATTTGAAACTGAATGGTGAATCGCAAAATGCATTTGCAGAGACAATGCCAGCAATCAGCAGTAAAATAAATTACCTGGTCATTGTTCTGACTGTTGTTTGTCATCCAGAAAATGTCCTTCTAGTCTTCCCAACATTACAACAGCAATTACACGTCACAAGTACCTCATTAACATTGAAGCACATTGAAACTTTTGGGACAATGAACAGTGTTCTATACAAGTGCGATTTGTGTGTTTGGAGAATCTTCGGTGAATTCTCCATGGACACACTTACAGCAAAAAGACATCAATCCAGCAATATTAACTAGTGCTCAGATTCTGGCCTTAAACGATAAACTTTAATATATAGAAGCAAACAATTGTGACTGTGAGAAATCTGAAACAAAGGGAGGAAATGCAGGAAAAACTCATAGGGTCTGATAGCAGCATCAGACAGAAAAAAAAGCTAACATTTCAACTCCATGACCTTTCATCAGCAGCGGGTGGAAGTTAGACAAAAGCAAAATATCCCCCTGCAGATATAGAAAACTAGAAATAAAATTCCATAAAACATTAGGAATATTTTAAGAAAGTGCAGGGATAGAGAATCAGAAAAAGAACAAAAGGGTAAGTCAGTGATCTCAGTGATTTGAGATACAAGGCCAAACAGAGTGGTAAGAGGACAAATGAAGAAATAAATGTGTGTCTGGAGGAGGTGTCATACATAGCTAGCAAGTTAAAGTGAACAAAAAGGAAATAAGAGACAAGAAACTAAATAAAACAAAGACAAAGAAAGCAGAGTAAGGGTAGAAGTTAGCATTTCAAATTGTTGAATACAATGTTGTTCAGGAAAGAAGATCCCAGGCAGATCTTAACTCAATCTCCTTTCCTGGAACTCACGAAGAAATGTATTATCAATTGAGTGGGTATTTCAAATACAATGGCACAGATTGCCTTAGATCTTCAAGGTGTGAAATCTACAAGATCTGTCTAATCAACCAACCACCCTCTTCTTTGTAAAAAGACTTCGGATTTGGAACACGTCACATGAGACAGCCTTTTTTTTAACAGAAACAGCAAGAATAGTCCCTCACCCCCAAGTCATCTAAGCAGCCAAGATAATACCATGGAAGAAGGGCGCACCCTGAGCTGTTTCAGATTCGAGTTCACCCTGAGAACCAACTCCGAGAAATTCAGCAGCAAGAAGCCTCACAGCTTTCTGGGGCGCCTTTACTTCACAAAATGTTCACCTCAACTAAAGTATCAACTCATTTCAGAAGTGACAGTCCTGTCCCAAAAGCAGAGACAGACATTGTTTTACCTTCAAGTAAAAAATGAGGTCTGCAGATGCTGGAGATCACAGCTGCAAATGTGTTGCTGGTCAAAGCACAGCAGGCCAGGCAGCATCTCAGGAATAGAGAATTCGACGTTTCGAGCATAAGCCCTTCATCAGGAATGTTTTATCTTCACCTGTCATTAACCTTTGCGAGAGTTAGTGTGCGAGAGATGAGTGCATGAAATGTCACGTTTTAACTGCGGTAATTGTACGATCTTGTATAAAACTAATAAAGTTTGGCTGCTGGAGCTGCTTAATTGAGATAATTGCGCTGAAGACAAGGGAATGCACGTCGTGTACAGAAAATTTGATCGCTGGCACTTGGTTTATAGTTTAGGCTGAGAGGCGGGCATTCAACCAGATTTTCAATGTGAGAGGAAGTCCAATTTTCCTGCTCAGCTTTCAACTTTTCCCCATGGTGTGGGTGGACACATTTGTTTCCATAGTTCCCAGCCTGGCACCAGCTCTCCATTTCTCTGCAGAGTCCAGCCTGGTCTGGCCTGGTCTGGTTGGGGCTGGGACCAGGGGCCGGGTGTCATCCTCCGGCAGTTCCCGGGTACCAGGGTGCATCGCCTCCGAGTTTCCAACCTGGAAGCTCGCCCCAGTCAATCCGCACGGTCAGAGCAGACAGAACCAAATACAGAACTTGTGTCTTTTGTTTTAAAGCTGGATTCAGGCGTCCGCTTTAAAACACACACACAAAAAAGTCTAACTTAGCAATGTATCTTACAGAGAAAGACATTAAAAAGGTATTAAAAGCTCTTCTGACGTGCACTCCAAACTGAGTCATTCTAACGAAGGCTACAGGAACTGTAGCTTCACCATTGAGAACTGCAGCAGGAACATTAACTTGACGGAATAACCGCAGCAACAAGTTTCACAAAAACGCATCAAAACAAACAGGCGATTAGAGTGTATCCGCCTCTACATCGCCGGTCGCATTTCACTCACCCTGTTTGTTTGTATCCTTTTCTCTGCTACTTACTCTTCCTCTTTCTATCAGAAATAATCTGGAATGTGACGTTGCTTCTACAGTAAGCGAAAAGTGAACTCCGCTGCGAATTCTTTGCATAAAAGCAATCTCTCTCTCTCTCTCTCTCCTCCTCCTTCCTCCCTGTTCGAAGCCAATGGCGTTCGATTTTGTTTTAAAGCGTCTGTGCTCCCTCAGTCTCGACCGTGCCCTGTCCCACCACTCGGAATTCTAAACTCTCATATCGTATATCTTTCCACCGTCTGGGTGACCCTAATGAAAATTATTATTTCAGTTTTTTTCCTTGCATTTGTAACTTTTGTGAAGCAAAATTACAAATACAAATTTACGACATAACACGCCCTCTTTTTTAAAAAAAAGATTTAGATCTCGGTGTCCTTTTTTTTAAGCTCATGATGGCTGGCTGGACCAACATTTATCGCCCACCCCCACTTAGCCCTTCAGAAGATGGTCGTGATCTGGCTTCTTGAACTGCTATGATGTGGAGGTGCTGGTGTTGGACTGGGATGGACAAAGTTAAAAATCACACAACACCAGGTTATTGTCTTAAGAAGGACGAAGAACAAAGAATATTTACAGCCCAGAACAGGCCCTTCGGCCCTCCAAGCCTGAGCCAATCCAAATCTAAACCTGTCGCCCAATTCCTAAGCATCTGTATCCCTCTGCTCCCCACCTACTCATGCATCTGTGCAGACGCACCTTAAATGAATCTACCGTGCCTGCTTTTACCACCTCTGCTGGCAACGTGTTCCAGGCAGCTACCACCCTCTGTGTAATGTACTTGCTGTGTACATCCCCCTTAAACTTTTCACCTCTCACCCTGAAAGCGTGACCTCTTGTTATTGAATCCCTCACCCTGGGAATAAGCTTATTTCTATCCACCCTGTCTATACCCTTCATGTTTTTGTAGAATTCAATCAGGTCCCCCCTCAATCTCCTTTTTTTCTAATGAAAACAATCCTAACCTACTCAATCCCTCTTCATAGCTAGCATCTTACATACCAGGCAACATCCGCGTAAATCTTCTTTGCACCCTCTCCAAAGCGTCCACATCCTTTGGTAATGTGGCAACCAGAACTGTACATAGTATTCTGTCCCGGTCAAAGGGGTGTCCTTCCTCATCTGCATGTAAGGATGTTAATGAGAGAGGATCATGTCATTTTGTGGCTAGTTGATGTTCATGTATCCTGGTGGCTAGTTTTCTGCCTGTTTGCCCAATGTAGTGTTTGTTACAGTCTTTGCATGGTATTTTGGAAATGACATTAGTTTTGCTTGGTGTCTGTATAGGGTCTTTCAAGTTCATTAGCTGCTGTTTTAGTGTGTTGGTGGGTTTGCGGGCTAACATGGTGCCAAGGGGTCTGAGTAGTCTGGACATATTTTGTCTAGGGTTTCTGGACATATTTTGTCTGCTTGTTTGGGTTTATTGCTGAGAAATCAGCAGACTGTGTTCATTGGGTACCCATTCTTTTTGAATACACGGTATAAGTGATTTTCCTCTGCTCTGCGAAGTTCCTCTGTGCTGCAGGGTGTGGTGGCTTGTTGGAATAATGTTCTGATGCAGGATGTTGGGGTGAAGCAATCATGAACATTAACTAGCCACAAACGACATGACCCTCTCTCACTAGTATCCTTATGTACAGATGAGGAAGGACACCACTTCGACTGGGAAAACACATCCATCCTAGGACAAGCCAAACAGAGACACGCACGAGAATTCCGAGAAGCGTGGCATTCCAACCGGAATTCTATCAACAAACACATTGACTTGGACCCGATTTACCATCCCCTGAGAAAAAGAATCAGAAATGACATCAGCACAGGAAATGACATCACCAACCCAAAAAAACCCAAACATATATGTAGAAAGCAGGAATCATTAGCAGTGCTTTGTCCGGAGGCTCATTGCAGCTGTTACCAAGTATGGTGATGAAATGTCGGTGAGCAAACCAACATCCAGAGCCTCAACCTGAGCTACAAACCTTCTCAAAACTCGCCAACCTTCTTCAGTGTTGTTGGAGTTGCACTCATCAAGGAAAATGGAGATTATTCCATCACACTCCCCATTTGTGCCTGAGGGAGTCAGGAGGTAAATTACAGTGACAGAATTCCTAGCATTGAATCCACAATATTTATATGTCTCGTTCAATTCAGTTTCCAGTAAATGGAACCCTCAGGATGTTGATACAAAGGACAAAGAAAATTGACAGCCCAGGAACAGGCCCTTCGGCCCCTCCAAGCCTGAGCCAATTGAAATCCACTATCTAAACCTGTCCCCGAATTCCTAAGCATCTGCATTCCTCTGTCCCCCACATACTCATACTCCAGATGCATCTTAAATGAATCTACTGTTCCTGCCTCTTCGACCTCTGCTGGCAACGTGTTCCAGGCACCCTTCACCCTCTGTGTAAGTACTTGCTGCGTGTGTCCCCTTAAACTATCCACCTTTCATCTTGAAAGCATGACCTCTCATTATTGAATCCTTCACCCTGGGTAAAAGCTTATTTCTATTTACCCTGTCGATACCTTCATGATTTTGTAGGTCTCAATCAGCTCCCCCTCAGTCTCCTTTTTTCTAACCTACTCAATCTCTCTTCATAGCTAGCACCTTCCATACCAGGCAACATCTTCGTAAATCTTCTCTGCATTCTCTCCAAAGCATCCACATCCTTTTGGTAATGTGACGACCAGAACTGTACACAGTATTCTAAATGCGGCCGAACCAATGTCTTGTACATTTTAGCATGACTTGCCAGCTCTTATATTCAATACCCTGTCTGGTAAAGGCAAGCATATGATATGCCTTCTTGACCATTCCATCCACTTGTGCAGCAACTTTCAGGGTACAATGGACCTGAACTCCCAGATCTCTCTGGTCATCAACCTTTCCAAGGCTCTTCTGTTTACAGTTTGGTTTGTTCTAGAATTAGATTTCCAAAAATGCATCACCTCACATTTACCTGGACTGAACTCTATCTGCCACTTCTCTGCCCAAATTTCCAGTCTATCGATATTCTCCTGTATTCTTTGACAGTCCCTTATGTTTTCTGCTACTCCACCAATCATTATGTCATCTGCAAACTTACTGATCAGACCGACAATGTCCTCTTCCAGATCATTTATGTATATTACAAACATCTTTATCCCCCTAGCTAGAACACCCTGTACACCATGTGACTTCACTTTCTACATTAGTTTACTATGGGGGAGGTTCCTGACCTACTGCAGTCAATGTTTAGCTCAGTTGGCTGGATTACAGTTAGTTTACAGGACAGTGTGATACCAACAGCGTTGGTTCAATTCCATCAGTGGTTTAAGGTTACTATAAAGAACTCTTCTTGCCTCGCTGGAGGTCTGGGGCTCTCTGGCTAAATCACCACCACTGGTCAGGAAAGTCTATGGCAACGCAACAACTGTAGGCAGACCCACAATGTGTTAGGGAGGGATTTTGACCCTATTCTTCTGCCATGCTTATTTGTTGACACAACAATCAGGAAATGTCTCCCCTTTCCATAGAGCAATTATGACTTTTAAATGTTTTTGGGGGATTTTCCAGTGTCCTGATACAATTGTAACAAATCACCATGGGATCAGTAGAGGAGACAGTCATAAGGTTATCTCGTTGCTGTTTCTTAGACTCTAAAGGGACGAGGTGAGTAAATCTTGTGAAACTGCTTCATCTTGACCAGAACAGTGAATCAGCAGGTGAGGACCTCTGCTTTTTCGTATTCACTTCAAAGACATGGACATCACTGGCTGGGCCAGCATTTACCGAACCACTGCAGCCCATGAAGAAGTGGTCTTCTGAAGAGCCAAATCAGACTCGAAATGTTAACTTTGTTTTTCTCTCCACAAGAAGCTGCCAGACCTGCTGAGTTTCTCCAGCCTTTTCTGTTTTAATTTCCAATTCCCAGCTTCCACAATATTTTGCTTTTATTTGAATAAAAGCTAATCTGCAAAGCAATATTATAGAAAGCTTCATTGGCACCCCATCCACAATGAACTTTCAATCTCTCCAGTCTTGGAACGCAATGCCAAAGGAGGGGCTGTGGAAATAGTGTTGATCCATTCAAATGCAAATTGGTGCAATTTCACTCTATACTCTCTCGAAATGTTATTTTGTGAAACAACTTGATGCTTGTGGAAAGTTAATGGCCAAGGGTGCCTTGCTATGGGAATTCCATTTAATGATGCGTAGGAGATTGAGTGGAGGAACTTTGCTTAAAGATTCACCCTGATGCTGAGGCTGGGGCAAAATTGGCACTTCATACATTTTTGTCAAAAATAGCACGTAATGTATAAACTTGACGTGGATGCTAGATATCAAAAACAAGAACAAACATTTCTTGGAAATCTCAGCAGGCCTGGCAGCACTGGGGAGGGAAATCAGAGTTAACATTTCAAGTCCAGTGACCCTTCCTCAGAACCCTATTCAAAGTTTTAGTTGTTTTAAGATGTAAATAGGGATGTCTTTTCTGTAACTCAGAGTGTAAATTCTCCAAAAAACTGCTGGCAATACTCAGCAGATCAATTAGCGTTTGCAGATGAAAGAACAGGTTACTATTTCAGACCTTATCAAAGCTAGTTTTACAGCCAAGTGATAGGGAGTGGTTAATTCCCTTTTTAACCCCTTCTCAGTCAGTTTTAACAAATCATATACTTATTTTTCAGAACAAGGCTATGAATACTAGAATTAAAGCTTACTTGACTGTATCAAAAGGAATGTGCCAGTTCAAAAACCTCCTTGAAAGAAAGAAGCATTTTGTTACCTACAATAATGGTAGCGATAATAAAAACTTGAGATAACTCAGATACAGGTAGTAAGCTTAAAAGGAAGAGGGGAGGGATTTTACACTTAGCTCAGGTAAACATAATTGCCATTTTGAATCCTTGAGTTGCAAATGTGAAAACTGAGTTCTATGATGGCTCAGTGATGAGCTCTGCTGCCTCCCAGCACCAGGGACCTGGGTTCAATACCAGCCTTGGATGACTGTCTGGAGTTTACACATTCTCTCTGTGTCTGTGTGGGTTTTTTTAGCTTCCCTACAGTTTGAAAACAGGCTCTTTGGCCCAACAAGTCCACACCGACCCTCCAAAGAGTAACCCACTCAGACCCATTTCTTGCTGTCTAATGCACCTACCACTATGGGCAATTTAACATGGCCAATTCACCTGACCTGCACATCTTTGGACTGTGGGAGGAAACTGGACAACCCGGTACTCACACAGACACAGGGAGAATGTACAACAGACAGTCGCCTGAGGCTAGAATTGAACCTGGGACCCTGGTGGTGTGAGGCAGTAGTGTTAACCACTGAGCCACTATGCCACCCACCCCTCCAGATGCTTTGGTTTCCCCCCACAGTCCAAAGTTGTGCAGGTTAGAGTAGATTGTGCAGGCTAAATCTGAGGTATTAAAATAATGAACGCTGAATATTGACAGTTCATTTTCACATTGATCATAGGACCTCCCCACCAGAAACATTGGACACAAACAATATTTCTCTGATTTCTTTACACTGAGCACTCCATTACAAGGTCAACATGAAAAAAGCACACACACAGAAACATGCACATTTGGACTCTGTCCTAACTTGGGTTCAAAACCTGAAATGGCAGCCAGACATGTTTGCTGGTTTATAACCCTTCACTGCACAAATCTATAATCTATGTACCAGGTTCAGACATTTCTCAAGGTTAATAGGCAGTTGTCTGAAGTTAGTTTCTTATAGGGTATCTGAAATTGCATCCTGTACTCCACCATCAGATAACTTTACATGAAACTGATTTGACCGGTTGAGGTCTTGGTCCTTTTCCTTGGATTTGCAAGTGCATGACTGTATATTTAACTGACTGGAACACGACTGTAATCAGTTGGATTGTCAGCTATGCCATGCCACAGTAATGATTTGGAGATGCCGGTGTTGGACTGGGGTGCACAAAGTTAAAAAAAAAACTGTTGTACTAATATCTGGTATTGTGTGATTTTTAACTTTATGCCACACAGGAAGCACTTCTACAAAGTAGTCTTCACCTTCACTTTCTCCTGACCTTTATGCCTTCCTTTGTGACTATTAGCCTAGCCCTGGACCCATGTAACTCCTTCTAGATCTGTCCTGACCATTTCTGACACGTATGGCTTGATATCAGCGTATTTAAATCAGGTGACCCTTCACACGCACCCCAAATCCCACAGGTCTTACTGCCTGCTGCACATCTGCCAACCCTCTCTCAGTTCCCAACCTCTTTGTTTCCCACTGGTTTAATTCAAATGACCCTTCTTCAGCCACTCAAGTATTACAGTTGGAGTCTGGGAGAAGTTCCCAATCCATAACTATTTGGTGGTAACATGCCTGGAATTGTAATGTACCTTGTCATGATTTTATAAACCCCAATAAAATCACTCCTCAACCTCCTACGCTCCAGTGAAAAAAGGTCCCAGCCTTTCCAGTCTATTTCTATCTTTCAAATCCTCCATTTCCTGGCAACATCCTGGAAAATCTTTTTCTGAATCTTCTCCAGTTTAATAACATACTTCCGATAACAGGGCAACAAGACTTACACACAGTACTCCAGGAGAGGCTTCACCAACATCCTTTATTTTTAACCTTACTGTGGTGCTGCAATATTATCTCATATTCCACAGTTACAACTGTCAGAGGTAAATTATTACAATGGCAAGAACCAAAAATAAGGTAAAACTGGATAGGTTTGCAGGGCCCCTGGAGAGAAACAGAGTTAACCTTTCAGGTTGAATACATTTTAGCAGAACTAGGGATTTTATGTTGGACAACTCACACCCTAGCTCACCAAAGCCTTTCCACTGTTAACAAAGGACAAATCAGAAGTCCAGAATCCTAACACCATCCAGCCCTCTTGATTTCAGTGTGATGAAAGGTCACCTACCTGTAATTCTAACTCTGCTTCTCTCCACAAATGCTCCCTGACCTGCTGAATTTTTCCAGCTCTTCTTGTTCTTATTTCAGATTTCCAACATCCTCAGTATTTTGCCCTTGTATCAAACCGTAACCGCCATAATTGAGGTACCCCAGGAAACCCAAACATATAAATAGAAAGTGGGCTACACCATCAGTGCTTCATTCAGAGGCTCACTAAAGATGTTACCTAGTATGGTAACAAAACGTCCTAAAATGAACCTTCCACCTCAGCGACCAAACCTACATCCATAATTATTGAGAATTGATTGCAGTAGATTATTCAAAACTTTCAACAATACTTTATTATGAGTCATTAATAAATAAAGTTTTTGAACAAATATAACTTTCATTCCTATTTTTATAAATCACCTGATTATAATTAATGCTGTGCTAATAGCTGATGAATAAAAATGATATACAGTTCATAAATTACTAATTATTAGCATCACGTGGAACATTGTTTCTTAAATAAGCATTTATACTTGGCAGGCTGCATCTTAGAAAAATGTTTCTTCCATTGAAATAACAGCTGAACCAATGGTGGATAGAATCTGATTCATTCAAAGTATGGAGTATCAAGATATATCACATGACAGCTAATTAAGTTGATGATTGAAAACAAATAAAATCTGATTCTGTACGATCCTTTCAATGACACAAAGGCTGGGAGAAGCTCCTGGGGAAAATCTCTTACCAATTAGAGAAATAGATAAATACTACCAAGGGCAGCTGAAAGAGGCATGAGTTTCCATAGCATTGACAAAGATGTTTCTTGCTAATTGTTAATGGGCACACATGTATTAGTCAGTTCGACAATACATCACCTCTTTGTGACAATACGGTTTCCTGAGCTTTCAACCAATTTTTTGGCCTCATCAATCAAAACTGGTAGGAAATGAAGAACATTCAAAATGGCAAATGTGGATCATTGAGGAGGAACTGCAGACAGTGTTTTGTCTTAGTCTAGCCTGGACAGCACTTATTAGTCTGGTATTCAATCTGTTCTTGTCTTGTCTCGTATGTTTGGATTTTATGTAGTCGGATTTCAAACTCTCACAGCCATCAAGTTTTACATTTTTTTTGGTTTTCTAGCCATTGTAATAACTTACCTCTGATAACTGTAATAATGGAATGTGAGATAATATTGCTACACCTCAGTAAGGATAAAGATAAAGGTTGTTGGTGTAACCTCTTCTGGAGTACTGTGTAGATGAGATATGAGATGGGACCATTCTTAAATCTTGTTGCTTTATATCTTAATTGGGGCAGTGGTTTGGAGTCCCACAGCTAGTAGCCACAGGGAGATCTGCCTGCAGCTAAGCAGTTGTTTGGAGTTCAGCAGCAATCTCACAAAAGAGCAGCATGGTTGATTGGGTCTGCTCTTGAAGATCTTAAACTGCAATCATATAAGACGTAGAGTCAAAGAGATGTACAGCGTGGGGACGGACCCTTCAATCCATCTCATCCATGCCGACCAAATATCCTAAATAAATTTGGTCCTATTTGCCAGCATTTGGCCCATATTCCTTGAAGCCCTTCCTATTCATTTACTTATCCAGAAAACATTTACAGTGGACCAGACTCGGCCACTTTCTCTGAGTGAGAAAGTTGTTCCTTATATCCGCTTTATATCTTTCCCCCCTCACCCTAAACTTATGCCCTCTAGTTTTGGACTCCCCCACCCCAGGCAAAAGACTTTGTCTATTTACCATCTCAACGCCTCTCGTGATTTTATAGACCTTGTTGAGACGGAAACCGTATGGTCTCGTCTCCACGTGTTCGTTGGAAGGAGAGATCACACCGGCTAGAGTTTGGAGCAAAAACACCGTTTATTACAGAATCAAGACTAGCAAACTATACAACGAATTCAAAAGCATGCAAATTCGTTGGAGAAGGCGTTCTGTCTCCCTCTACGGTCCTGGAGCAGTTATACTTCGCGCTTCCTCGAGTTCCCGGTCAGTTTTCCCTCGTTCGGTTCTCTCATTGGTCGGTTCACCTGTCTGTGAAGGGATTAGTGTCTCTATTGGCTGCCCCGAGATACCTGTCCTGCTCCTGCTGTGCTGAACAATGGGCAGACATCCTGGGTTCAGCAGTTTCCGATCTTGTAATTTAAAAGTTTATTGTTTGGAAGGGTTTCCTCATTGCCATGCGTCTGGCTGTCTGGGCGTTCACAATAGTTCTCCATATTTGAATATACAGATATTATCATTTAACACAGCACCCGAATGAGTTTGACGTCAGCGGAGGCATTACACTTTATCAATCAAGTGTAGTATCGGTGCGATTTACACTATCCGATAGTTACCGGTTTCCTTTATTAACAATGAGAGTGTAACAGGATGATCTGAAACTGACGGACATGTTCTAATCCCCCAGGAATGTGGCCCCAGGCAGACAGTCCTGCAGTGGCTGGGTTTACTTTACATGGCTGTGTTTTAGCTGGTATCTGACAGTGTCTGCTTTAATAATGGTGCTCCCCTCCCTAGCCCCAATGTAGGTACCCCGATAGCAGATTATCCCCAACAACCTCTATAACGTCACTCCTCAGCCGTCGACATTCCAGAGAATGTCTTTACATGACAGTCTTATGTTCCCATTCAACTGCATAGGTGCCCCATGTTCCAATATAGGGCTTGACAAAAGACGTGGGTCGAGTTACAAGATCATTGCTTGAGACAGAATGCTCAGTTAGCTATTAATTTGTTTAACAATTAATCTCAAATCTGGTTCTTGGAATAAATTCATCGATTCTATGTTGACCTTAGATGTTGTACTAGAGGGTGTCAGCCTCTGTCCTTGCTTAGATTTGATATTTCTGCTTGAATTTGTAAAGCTGTGGTCGGAGTTTGAATTATGCAACCCAAGTGTACCTAATCTCCCAGTTGGCATCAATACAAGTCAGCTTTACTAAGTTTTTCTTTGAAACCGCCAATAATATCTCCTTAAATAACTTCAAAGTTACTTGAGGAAGTGTCTGAGGACAAATATTTAATTGAGATAAAAGTCATGTTGATTAAGCTTAAAAGGTTAAGTTTTTGACCTATCGTCACTAGAAAATACAACGTGCAAAAGTTTGAGTTAAGACATTTAGGGTGAGAAAATTAGAATTGGTATTGACTAGTAAAACTGAAATAGATGCACATGAAGGATGAAGTTTGCACAATGTAGTATTACTTTTGAGCAATATAGAAATATAAAACTAAATGTGAAAACAGTTATTTTCATTCAGGTATTTCATGCTCAGTTTCAGTGCAACTATCAATGAAATGTTTCATTACCAGATATTGGAGGTGGAAAAGTGATCCTCAATTATGTTGAAGTCTCTGCATAGAAGGTGATTAAGATGCTTGATGTGAACAGAAAACAATTGATTGACATCATATGATAACTACGGTTACTCTGGAACATCTTAGCTTGAAATTACAAGAAAGGTTCTCTAAGCCAGAGAGAGAGAGAGTCCTTGAGGCAAGGAACCGTAAGTATCTGCAACAGTTAAGGTTCAATCAAGAGAAACGAGGTCATCATAAAACCAAATAAGACTGTCTGGATAATCAGTGCATCCAAATGAAGAAGGAATAATTGAATAAATCAGATAGAAGTATGATCTTAATGTAATGATGGTAATTGTAACTAAGTAGAATGTGAGTTCGATGTAAGGCATAAAGTCAAATTTACCCAGTCCCCTACAAAGACAGCCGCCAGCTGTGGTCTAATGGAAAAAGAACAATGGAAAAAAGAAACTCCGAAGAGGTAAAACCTAATATACATCCATCAGGACTTGACAAAACTGATTTCTACTATTTTTGAGAATAGTGCATGTTGTTGAATATATTGTTTAGCATCATCACTTCATCTGAATTCCCAGACAATTTATTTTTGTAAATATATTTATTAGCAATTTTTTTTAACTTTACAAACATATAAAATTATTGAGAAATACAATCAATAACAAATATCAGTATCATAAAAGAAAAAAACCCACAAATTACAATGCAACTACTGTCTACTAACTACTAACCTATCCTATAATACAAAACAAACCTAACACTGTGCAAAGCAACACCAATAAATAAATAAATAACTAATAGGTCAAGAAAAAGAAAGAAAAGCAAAAAAACAAAAAAAATCACCGATTACAGAACAGCTATGTTCGGTGCAAAGCTCCCAAACAAAGGAACGGGAGCATTGTATATATATTATATAGATATATACCCATATTAACTCAGGAGATACCCTCTCGGGCCCAGGGCTTGACAAACCTAACCATCCTGGTTAAACAAATGCTCTAGTTAAGATAGCTGACAAATCCATATCCAAATAACTCATGTAGGGCTGCCATGTCTTATAAAAATGGTCTGTTGTGTGGTGCATCATGCTTGTCAAAAGATCCAAGGGATTGTGCTCAATAATTAGTTTCTGCCATCCCAACAAGCCCAGTGGGTTCTCAGACATCCAGTTCATCAGAATATTCTTCCATGAACAGTATACAAGAATAGTTTCTTCCCATGCCTGTCTAAAGATGGTAAATTCGGTAGACCTAAGAGGAGAGATATCAGGTCTACTTTTGCTTCAGTCCTCAATACTCTCCCTATCTCTCCCACCATAGCGCTCCATAAACACAGAGCCTGTGGCATGTCCAGAAGCAATGGGTAAGAGAATCTACACTTATTTTACATCTAGGGCACACTGATGATGACCCTTTTTTAAACTTCACCAGATGGTCTGGTGCCAGATGAACCCTGTGCAGAACTTTTAACTGCATAGTGCATGTCTGATTACAGATTGAGATCTTTTGAGCATTCTCCCATGTTTCAGAAGAGATCTCCACTCCAAGCTCTTGCTCCCAGACCTCACATAACCGCTTAATATCCTGTCAGGCCCTGCCACCCAGCAGGCGATAGAGGGCACAAACCGAAAGGGTGCTTGTGGAACGTAGCAACAACCTCTGTGTATTGGGCTTATAGGGCTTAGTGAGAAGCGTTGACTTCTTCTGGATGAAATCCTAACCTGAAAAAAATGGAAAAGGTCTCTGCTGGGCAACCTGTTTTTGCGGCTCAGTTGGTCAAAAGACATCATAACCTCCCCCTCAAACAAATCTCCCAAACTAGAAACTCCTCTCGCTGCCCATAGTTTGAACCCTGAGTCCATCATCCCTGGTCAGAACCCAGGCATGCCAACTATAGATGTAAGTGGCAAAGTCTTGGATAAACAACCCTCACTCTGACGCATCGCCCTCCATGCCTTGACTGTACTAATGACAATGGGGTTCCAGCAGTGGTCCATAACTGTCCTCATCTTAGCCTTGAACAACAGGTTAATAAGAGGGCACTTTGCCTGGGAGGCCTCAATATCCAGTCATATTGAGTTTGGATCGTTACCCCACTCACAGACAAAGGACAGCAGGGAACTCAATTGATCCCTCCTGGTGTCTGGGAAATCAACTCCTCCCCCACCTTGAACTGGAATTTAGTAAATTTGATGAGTGGCCGTGCACGATGCCAGACAAAAGAACCAAACTATCCCATAAGCTTCCGCAGCGTTGTCCTGGGAAACATTATAGGGAGCATACGCATGGGTTAAAGCAAATGAAGAACATTCATCTTAATTAGAAATATTCAGCCCAGCCATGAAATTGGAAGAGCCTCCCATCTCTGGAGATCCCGCCTAATGTTGCCGAGCAAGTGAGCAAAGTTAGTCCAAAATAACAGATCAAACTTGGGGGTAATAAAATTGCCTATGTATTGGAACCCTGCCCGTGACCACTTAAAAGGGAACTGAGGGCCACCTTCAACTTCTGGCACATCCTTAAGGTTCCCCAAAGGCATAGCCTCCAATTTTGCAAAGTTAATCTTATATCCTGAAATAGCCCCAAATGAATTGATACATTGTATCAAATGGGGTACGGCGGTCATCGGGTTCGATAAAAACAGAAGGACATTATCTGCATACCGTGTAATCTTGTGTGCCCTCGATCCCACTTCCGGAGCTGTTATGTGGACGTTCTGACGAATAGCCTCCGCCAGCGGCTCTATCACCAACATAAACAACGACAGTGAGAGGGGGCAGCCTTGTCGACTACCCCTAACAATCCTAAAATTCCCAGACTTCACCCCGTTGGTGACGACCACGGCCAGAGGGAGGCAATATAAAACCTCCACTCACCTAGCAAAGACCCTACCCAAACTAAACTGTTCTAAGACACAAAAAAAAACAGCCATTCCACCTGGTCAAATGCTTTGTCTGCATTTAAGGAAATCACCAAACCATGAATCAATTGTTGCTGACATAATTGGACCACATTCAGCAACCTTCTAATATTGTTAGAGGACCTACAGCCCCTTATAAAGCCTGTCTGGTCCTCTTTAACAATATGGGGCAACACCTTTTCCAATCTCAACACCAGAATCTTAGACAGAATCTTGAAATCTGAATTTAATAGAGAGATGGGCCTGTGTGAGGCACAATCCTCAGGAACCTTCCCCTTCTTAAGAATTAACGAAATATTAGCTTCTCTCAAAGATGGTGGTAGGCATTCATGCATACAGGAGTGATTGTACATCTCCAACATCGGCCCTGACAGAATTCCTATAAACCCCTCATAAAACTCACCTGGGAGACCATCAGGGCCAGGCGCTTTCCCACTCTGAAGTTGCCTAGCTGCCTCCTGTATTTCCTGAACTGTCAAAGGAGCATTAGGAGGGAGGCCTGTTCCAAGGTTACTCGTGGTAGACCAAGGTTCTTAAAAAAGGTCTCCATTTTAGCATTCCTGTCTTTGCAACCTTCAAACCAATACAATTCAGAGTAAACACTCCGAAAAGCCTCATTAATTCTTTTTAGCATCGTATGTAAGGACTCTGGCGCTGCGTCTGATTGCAGTAATGGATTGGGAAGCATGCTTTTTCCTAATCAGGTATGCTAATTACTTCCCTGACCAATCCCCATATTCAAACAACCTTTGTCTAGCAAAAGCAAGTTCTTTCTTTGCGCTTTGTGTCAGTATTGAATTCAAAGCAGCCCGGAGGGCCGTCATCCACTGTAGCTTTAGTCGCTGAAGGCTGCGCAAAATGTGCCGCCTCAGCGGCTTTCAACCACGTCTCAAGTAGACGCTGCTGTTCCTTCTTCTGTCGTTTCCAGCTAGCCAAACAAATTTAGCTAATCCCCTAGCAAAGGCCTTAGCAGTCTCCCATAGCATAGATGGACTACTAGCTGTACCTGAGTCGATAGTCAAGAATTCCTGAAGCTCCTTCAAAAAGTATTCCACAAATTTGGAATCCTTAAGGAGAAAAGGATCCAAATGCCAGTGCCGCAAACCTAGTCCTTCACTCTTGGCCTTAACTTCCAAATATACCGACGCATGATCAGAGATAGCTATATTCCCAAGTTGCAACCCATAATTGAAACCAGAAGGGCTGAGGGAGCCAGAAAGAGGTCAATCCTTGTGTGACATTTATGTGGGTTTGAAACAAAGGTGAAGTCCCTGCCGGTAGGGTGAAGACATCTCCAAATATCCACCAACCCCAACTCCTCGCATAAGTCAGCCACCTGCTTGGCCTGCGAAGAAATAGTTGTGGGCCCACTAGCCATCCTGTCCACTGTCTGATCCAAAAGACAATTAAAATCCACCCCCTTATAATAATGTGTCGTGGTCCAAAGGCACTCAGCTTAGAGAAAGCAGTAATCAAAGATTTGCGGGGATGCATCAAAGGACAGTAGACATTTAAAATGCCATATTCCTACCCATGTATCAGGGCTTTAAGTATCACAAACCATCCCTGCTCATCTTTCACTTGCTCTAATAATGTGAACGGAAGATTTTTCTGCATAGGTACTGCCACTCCCCTACTTTTAGTAGTAAAGGATGAAAAGAATATCCGGTCATAACCACCCTGTTGTACCTTAAGGTGTTCCCCATCATCAAGATGGGTTTCCTGCAACAAAGCGATATCAACCCGTTCCCTCTTCAGGCTAGAAAGCACTTTTGCCTTTTAACAGGCGAATGACTTCTCTTGATGTTCCAGGTGCATCATTTAATAAAACACAGAGCCATATCCCCTTTCAGAGTCCCTTGAACCCCTGGGAGAGGGAACCCTGCTTACAAAGTGTTGAGCACAAGTAAATAAAGACTCATAAAGTCGAAGAATTATGTCTACAAAAACTACTCTATTATAACTACAAACAACTATTACTACCAAAAAATTACAAAGAAAACCAACTATAAAACCTTGAATGAAAGACTCTTCCCCCCTGCCCATAGGGGGCACTCACCTCACCCATCCCCTCCTTCACAGCTCCCTCAAACCCGGACTATGCCCCAGCCTTAGGCCAGAAAATAAAACAAGGAGATGATCTTTAAGTCAACAGAAAAAAGACAAAGTCAGGATGAGCACTCCACCCATCCCTGGCTTCATGTCACCCCTACTTGTGACTAAAGAGAAACAGAACAAACAACAAAAAGTAGACAACAAAGAACATCCACAAAATTTCCCAACAGAAAATCCCGTTATAAAAAAAGGAACAACTTATTCCAAGTCTTTTTCCCTCTTTCCAAAAAAGAACTTATTAGGGAGAAAGAAAGGAATAAAAAAATGAAAACATGGGGAAAGAAGGAAAAGAGAATGAACATTAATCATATTCTTCAGGCCAATCCATCTATTTTAAAGTGTCTACAAAGTATTTAGCTTTATCCGCCGAGTCAAATGTATAAACTGAGTCCTCATGGCTGAAACGAAGTACTGCAGGGAATCTCATGGAGTACTGGATGCCCAGGTTCCTCAGCCTCTTTTTAACTTTATCGAAGGACTTCCTGTTTTGAATTAGAGCTGCTGAGAAATCCTGGAAAAACATGATTTTTGACCCCTTGTACAGCAGTGCCTGTGGAGCTTTTCTCATCAATCTGGAAGCTTTTATCTCATTTTGCTTGTCCTTATATGAGTGGACATGCACTGGGACTGAGCAGGGGTGCTACACCAGCCCTGACCTGTGCACTGTAAACCTGATAAGCCCTTTCAATCTGTAGCCTGCTGGACTTGAAGTGAAGGCCCAAAAACTTCAGCAGCCAGCTTTCAAAGAAGCTGACTGGCTGCTCCCCTTCCTCACCTTCAGGGAACCTGACATTTCGGAGATTTATCCTCCTACCTCGACTTTTGAGGTTTTCAATATGGTTTCGCAAGGCCTGCACCTCTCGTTCCAGTACCTGGATCCGACTGGATGAGGACTCCATCGCAGCTTCCGAAGCCTTAGTCCGACCCTCCACCTCCTCCCCGAGGCCCTGGATCTCCTGCTCATGCTTCTATAGCATGGATACGATAGGTTGGACCTGCACATGAATTTCCCAACGGATCTCCTCAATCGCAGCCCCAACTTTCAAGGTAAGTCTCTCCATCCCTGCAGCCAATTCCTGTGCATCTGTTAGGTCCCCAGGGGGTTTCAGGAGATGCTGCTGCTGCTGTGGTGTGGTCTGGTGTGGTAGGTGCTGCAGGAGAATGCCCTCCCTGCTGCTGTTTGCCTGCTCCTTTTCCCTTCGGCATCCTTCCCACTCCCAAATGTTAACAAATATGTGATCTGTAAGATTTTAAACTAATAATTCCACCACATAAGTTGGCCAGGGATGGCAAAAAACTGCGGTATCCCTTGGCTGTTAGGCAGAGCTGTCCACAGCAGCTCTATAGAATCACCACCATCTTGCCGATTCTCCATTCTTTCCATTCTGACGGTTGAAAGGTTGCCTTTGCCTTTGAGGATCGCATTTCATGTAGCTACCACTTTGTTCCCTTCTATTATTTCTTCATGCCCTCCCACTAAATAACTATGGTCATATTCTTCAAGACTTTAATACTCCCTGTGATCCACCTACGATGTGGAGGAGCTGGTGTTGCACCGGGGTGGACAAAGTTAAAAATCACATAACACCAGGTTATACTCCAACAGATTTATTTGGAAAGCACTAGCTTTCGGAGCGCTACCTGATGAAGGAACAGTCCTCCGGAAGTTAGTACTTCCAAATAAACCTGTTGGACTATAACCTGGTGATGTTGGACTGATGTTGTGTGATATTTAATGTGATTCACCTATACGCCTATTGGATCCTATGGGGCTTCCTGGACCTCTGGTACCGAAATTCTTCCCCACCCAAAAAAATGGCAATCTATTTCTGTCCCCTACCTCAATTTGCATTGTCTCTAGCTGCAAGATGACTATCTACATTTGCATACCAACATATATGAAATTGGTCCAACTACAGGACGGAAGGAATCTAAATGGAGCCCACAGGTTATACTTGGATATTGAGTGTTTTCTACATGAGAATGTGAGGGATTCAACTGAGTATCAAAGGAGACCAACTGGGATCTCAATCTGTCACATGGGCATTAGTTATTTAAAGGAGTCTGCCTGCCACTGTTGATGAAACTAAAGGGTCCGAAAAGTCAATGCTTGAGGAGTTAGTAATGTCTGTCAGCCATCACTCAGACATTGAGTCTGTTCAATCACTGTTCAATGTGTAGGGAGTAATGGGTCTCCCAAACACATGCCGAGGGGTTCAAGAATCTTGTGCATTGAGCCTAAAGAGTTCAACAAGTCAACAACTTGACAGCCCTTATCTGCAAGTGCCTGTTTTTTAATGCCTCTCTCATCCCCTTGAGGAAGAAACAGATTATTGCAAGGGGAGTTTACGCTTTCAACAATAGTTAGTGAAACCTAATTAAAGCAGTAGATTAAAGTGGAATGTCAAATTGATTATCTTCCGTACTGATGTATGAAATATAAAGCTTTTGGGCACCATTTCATTCTCCTTTGCAAACAGAGGGATGTTAGGAGATGGTGCTTAATTTTTTTACAAATTAAAAGAACATGTTAACACGTGGGGAATTGGTGTAATCCCCCTGTATTGTGAAAAAGAATTCATTTCCAGCCTACACAAACACTGTGGAGTATTTAACAGAAATGAGTACATTTAAACTTGTTATTCTACTAATGATTTGTGGCCAGACGGACTGCACAAAATGATGGATATATCAAAAATGGACAATAAATGAGGCATGCTGGGAAATTGAGACAGGCCTTGATCTAAGTAATTGTGCTAATAAACATGGGGCAGAATCCAGACAGACTGCAGCTACAAACAGACAGTAAGTAATCAACCCAGTTGCTGCATACAAAACAATATGCATTTGAATTTGGATTGAATAGAATCAACCTGAATGCCATTCCCAGGACAATCAGAATTTCGAGTTGTTTACCTCGAGACACAGGGGCACCTCACACCCTTATTTGCAGAGGGCTACCTAACACCTCCAGGAATGGATGCCGAAGGACCACCCTGCCATCGAGATGTCAATGCCTGGTTGGGTCCAATTGATCGGGGTGATCGAGCCTTGATCAATCTATTGGAGGGCACTCATGACCCTCTCAAAAGGACTGGAACAACTACTAAGTATAGAAATTGCTGCGACACCACCCTCAGCAGCTGTAATTCTAGACCAACCACTGTGGAGGGAAAACACCCCTGGACCACCGGGAGAAGATGACTAGACCATCATCGTCAAGATTAGTGTGTTGGTATATGATCATCTCGAGTTAAGTTAAAGCACAAGGTAGTTACAGAGTCATAGAGGTGTACAGCACGAAATCAGACCCTTGATCCAATCCGTCCATGCCGACCAGATATCCCAACCCAATCTAGTCCCACTTGCGAGCACTTGGCCCATATCTCTCCAAACTCTTCCTATTCATAAATCCATCCAGATGCCTTTCAAATGTTGCAATTGTACCAGCCTCCACCACTTTCTCTGGCAGCTCATTCCATACCCATACCACCATCTATGTGAAAATGTTGCCCCTTAGATCTCTTTTATATCTTTCCCCTCTCACCCTAAACCTATGCCCTCTAGTTCTGGACTCCTGCACCCCTAGGAAAAGACTTTGTCTATTTATCCTATTCACGCCTCTCATGATTTTATAACCCTCAGCCTCCGATGCTCCAGGGAAAACAGCCCCAGCCTGTTCAGCCTCTCTCTATAGCTCAAATCCTCCAACCCTGGCAACATCCTTGTAAATCTTTTCTGAACCCTTTCAAGTTTCACAACATCTTGCTGATAGGAACGAGACCAGAATTGCACATAATATTCCAACAAAGAACTAACCAATGTCCTGTACAGCCGCAACATGACCTTCCAACTCCTGTACTCAATACTCTGACCAATAAAGGAAAGCATACCAAACGCCTTCTTCACTATCCTATCTACTTGCGACTCCACTTTCAAGGAGCTATGAACCCTGCATACCCTTTGTTAAGCAACACTCCCTAGGAACTTACCCCCATTAAGTGTATATTTGATTAGATTTATAGTGTATATTGTTAATTTATAGTGTATTTTGTTGTTATAGTATTGATTGTGTTAAATAAATACATATTATTGTTTATTATTATTGAGTTGACTCACAGTTTCTTTGCCAGATATAAAAGTTAAACATATTGTGTAGCAAGTGCAATAGATTGAATCACCAGGGATCTATATGAAGAAGGGAACTTAGATTGGAATTAATTGATGACAATCCATAGTGCACAACAGCACCAATGCTGAAGAAAGTAAACATGATGGATGGGTAAATTAGTAAGAAGTAATGGTGACTGCATGGAGTTCCAGTTCCTTCTCAATTTCTTGACTTCTGCTGAGTAACCAGCAACATCACTATATTTCATGATATGCAAGTCTCGGTGGTGAATTTTTATGACCATAGTGAAGATCCCAGCTGAAGGTACTGCTGGACAAGTCCAATCCTCGAAATAAACCTGGCTTGATAGATTTTTTTTAATCAGTTAGTTAACATGGTGGTTAGTCACTGAAATATATTCACACAAGGCTGCAGATGTTCTATAACAACAGAACTCAAGTTTATTATATAAAAGAAACAAACCAACCAACCACTATTGATATAGAAAAGGGTTTAGAATGATCTTGACACAAAGAGGAAAATAAAATTTCAACCTGTTTCCCAATGCTATCCATTACAGAGACTGACATCAAAGAAATTATCCTATTACCTCAACTTGTAAGTTTCTACGCAATCCTTCCAGTTTCTTTTCCATGGACTGCAGTGATGGGATTATAATTTCTTTGCAAAACTATAGGCATGAACCTTTCATGATTCAGAGGGTCTAAACATTCTCAGTTCTAAGAACTTGAAGAGTTCTATATCAGCTGTCTTGGCTTGGAAATTCCACATGTCCTGATGAGGTGAATAGTTCCCGGACTGTGTGGAAGAGAATTCTGGAACTGAAGAAAACTTAACAGGCAACAGGCACGACACGCCTGTTCTCCTTTTAGCAGACAAACCTCCAGCTACTTGTGTGTTTGTACTTCACACTCTCACCAAACCACAAGTAAAATTGAGACATAAAAATGCACAACAGTGATCTGGATTACTGTTGCAAAAGATCTTCTGCATCACTTTGAGTTGCTTCTTATTTTTGTGTGTGTCTTCCTGTTTGTGCCAGTAGAGATTCATGAACTCTTCATGATCTGCAGTGCTTGGAACAATGCCAGCCAGATGGATCTCACAGATTATGAGTTCCCTGAGTGGGGCTGTTATTTGGGCCAGAGAGCCATTGCTGACAGCTATAAACAGGAGTGTGCAGGAGAAAAATAAGCAATTGGACGGTAGTGTGAGGGTAATTAAGATCAACAAGTCCACACTGACCCTCTGAAGAGCAACCCACCCAGACCCATTCCCCTAACACTACGGGCAATTTAGCATGGCCATTTCACCTAACCTGTACATTTTTGGGCTATGGGAGGAAACCTGAGCATCCAGAGGAAACTCACACAGACATGGGGAGAATGTGCAAACTCCACAAAGACAGTTGCCTGAGGCAGGAATTGAACCTGGGTCTCTGGTGCTGTGCCATCGTGCCGCCCAAAAAAACGAAAAAAAGAACAGGAGTGTCAGACATCCTGTTCACTCTGAGAGCTGGCTTTGAGGGAGCTGGATCAGTGTTAAGGACTCTCCACATGTAAATAAAGGGGACTTGGGAAAAAAAAACAGGTGTGTGAGGGGTTCTGCTCAATCTTGGAGCCAGCTCTGAGCTAACTGGGTCAGTGTCAATTACTATGCATGTGTAAATAAAGTGTGACTGGTGATGGGATACCAGCCTTCATGAGGTTATTTTAGTCAGTTTTAAATGTGTTTAATGTGTGAAACATCTCTGTACAAAATTAGAGTAAAATTGGCCTTAGATTAATTCATAACAAAATACATGCTTCTGTTGTTTGAAAGTAGTTGTTCTGTTTAATTGTGAATGAAATTTCTAGGAGGATCCCTGTGGGATTGTAATGGATACTTGAGAAAAATCTGTTCGTGAAATTTTGGAGACCACTTATTTCTTCCCCCTTGTGGCTGTAAAAGATTACTGCTGGTTAGCAGTTTGGAAACTTCACCTTGACGCAAAAACACTGTCAAACTGAATGAGCTATAAGATTGTTGCAGGCTTCCTTTTGGTTAGGCTAAAAACGATAAGGTTCTTCTTGGAATTTTCTGAAGTTTGAAGATGTCTAGTAATGTCACTTCTGGGAAGAAAAATAAATGTTTCAAGAGACAAATCCTAGCATCATAGTCACTGGCCAGAATTAGGATTCCAGAATGTTCTGAAAGCATGTGGCAATTTTTAATACAGACACAAAGTTCAAACATATTTAGGATGTACAAAGTTAAACATCACGCAATACCAGGTTATAGTCCAACAGGTTTAATTGGAAGCACTAGCTTTCAGAGCACCGCTCCTTCATCAGGTGGTAGTGGCGCTTCGAAAGCTAGTGTGCTTCCAATATAACCTGGTGTTGTGTGACTTTTAACTTTGTACGCCCCAGTCCAACACTGGCATCTCTAAATCATATTTAGGATGTGTTTTTTTAATGCTTCATAGTTTTGGACTGATGATAATTGATACTGCGTTCGTTGATCTTGTATTAGAAACACTGCAAGGTTTAAAGATTTGAGTACTTTTCTCCTTGTTGAAAGGGAAAACCAATTTTAAACTTGGGTACTGCTAATTGATACTTGAAAACACTATTATCTCAAAGGGTTAAAATAAAAATTTGAAAAAAATCAGTATCAAAAAAAAGTTACAAATGAACTTTTGCTGAAAATTGACACTGACCTAAAATGCTGCAGTCTTTTGTGCTGAAAAGAGGCAGAGTTTGAAAGAGAATCTTGCTTCCTATTGATCAAGGAAGTCTTATTTTAAAGTTGAAAAATGGCACACATGTGTGAATTGGAGATTGATTGCTCTACGCCTTTGGAGAAACAAACATACAGATGTTAACTCCTTCCCCAGCAGCTTAAGATGTTATGGTTTTGGATTAACACATTCTGCCTCAGTCGGAATGGATCTTGTATGCCTTTTGCTTACAGGTGTAACAAGATTCCAGAAAACTTCAAGAATTTGATCAGACATTTATGAAGAATCTGAATTGATGAACCAAATTACGTTCATTTAGATTTAATGAGATTTTCTGAAAATGGTAAAAGATTTAGATGCACACATAGTCTTGAAGGTAGCAGCAAATATGAAAACAATTCCTTTGAAGAGATATAATTTAAGTCTAGGTGACATCCTGTCAGCCCAATAACACTGTCATTTACATTTCGGAAGGTGTTGAAATGCAGAAGTCACAGTTTAATTTAGCAAGCTACTGTTATATAAAAAAAAGACAAGTTGGCATCTAAGATAGAAGCAAAATCAAACAGAAATGTTAGATTTTTGTTTTGAAAGGTTATAAGTTTTAAAAAGTGCAAAGATTATGATATTAATAACCCAGATTGTAACATTTGACCAGAGTTTATGAAGATGATATGATGGTAACTGCTAGGATGTAAAAATTGTGTGAGGGGAAATTGTACAATAAAAGACAGTTGGAGACAACAAAACATGTTGCTGGAATTGATTCTCAAAACAAAGGGTAACTGAGTCTAACACTATTGCCTCAAAGGGTTAACATGAACATTTGAGAAAGATCAGTTTCAGAAAGAAGATAAAAATGAACTTTAAAAATAAAATTAAATCTAAAATGAACTTAATTTGGTTCATCAACTCCGATTCTTCATAAATGTCTGATCAAATTCTTGAAGTTTTCAGGAATTTTGTTACACCTGTAAGCAAAAAGCACACAGGATCCTTTCTGACTGAGATAGAATGCTGAAGAAGCTCCCACTCCAAAGTGGACAGTGAAGTACTCCCTGTAAGGGAGATCTCCCTTCCCAGCTTATCAAGGTCTGTCTGGAAACATTGATTAAATAAGAAACAACAGCTCTATGTGTCAACTCAGAGTTTTGGTACAGGTATATTTTGCACAGACGGATTGTTAGAAGAAAATTTGTAAAGTTATGAGATATTTTACTTGCCACACAGAGTGACACCACTCCCAATGGGCTCAACTGAAGCTATGTGACTGAAGTTCTATTTCTGCCAACAGGAGGTCTAGAAGTAATCCTCTTCATTGTTTCATTTCAGGTAAACCACCAGAGCAATGGTAGTCAGTGAGTAGCTATTATGATGAACATCCTCCTGGTAACAGAGGCAGTATGAGAAGCACCCACCCTGTACCTCAGCAAGAGTACCTTCCTGTATTCTGAGCAGTACATGCAGCCATTCTAAGGAGAACAGGGACGGTGCACTGCTTGAAGGGACTAGCCTTATGCATTAGAAAAGCCAGGCTTTACCCTATCATTAGGAGGCAGGTCAAGCTGTAAGAGATGCAACATTTGAAGAGTCTAGACATTTCTTTGGACATGCTTTAGGTAGAGCATCAGTTGGGTGGCATCTGCCTGCCTCAGAGAGATCCGAACTCTGGTAGGACCAAGTACCTGCTCAGCCCATAGCAGGAAATGACCCTGGAGAGTCACAAACAGCTCACTCCAACACCCTAGGCATTGTCCTCAAGACAGAGGGCAGACTGAGAGTGAGAAGGGGAGCCTTGACCGCAGCCCAGGTGTCTCATCCTCACGTGGAGGCAGGACAGAGCCATAAGACACATATACAGACACACACACACACACACACACACACACACACACACACCTAGAGACACACGTGCCTCAACAGTTACCATTCCGAGACAACAAAACAGTGGCTAGGCACTTCACCTCCTCTCTATTTGCCACCATCCAGCCCTTGGAAGATCAGGCCAAGGAGGGTCCACTTACCCTTGTCAAGCAGACCCCCTGGCACATCTGGCCCCACCAGACCTAAACACCCTGGGGTCACCCATTGAAATCACCAGGGTCAATTGGGTCCATATCACAGTAGTCTCTCTCCAGTCTTTCTGCAGAACAGAGGAGCTTCATGTGGTGCAGCTGGAGGGAGAGGAGAGAAAGGTAAAAATGAGAGCATGTGGGGCTATGGCTGACAATGTCATGTCAATCGTTTGTTTTCTTCATAAACATTTGACTTCACCATTCACAGAGTCATAGAGATATACAGCATTCAAACAGACTCTTCGGTCCAACCTGTCCACGCTGACCAGATATCCCAACCCAACCTAGTCCCACCGGCCAGTACCTGGCCCATATCCCTCCAAACCCTTCCTATTCATATACCCATCTAAATGCCTCTTAAATGTTGCAAATATACCAGCCTCCACCACTTCCTCTGGCAGCTCATTCCATACACGTACCACTTTCTGCATGAAAACGTTGCCCTGTAGGTCTCTTTTATATCTTTTTCCTCTCACCCTAAACCTATGCCCTCTAGCTTTGGACGCCCTGATCCCGGGAAAAAAGACTTTGTCTATTTATCCTATCCATGACCCTCATAATTTTGTAAACCTCTAAGGTCACCCCTCAGCCTCCGACCCTCCAGGGAAAACAGCCCCAGCCTGTTCAGCCTCTCCCTATAGCTCAAATCCTTGTATAGCTGGCAACATCCTTGTAAATCTTTTCTGAACCCTTTCAACAGTGGCCTAACCAATGTCCTGTACAGCTGCAACACGACCTCCCAACTCCTATGCTCAATGCTCTGACCAATAAAGGAAAGCATACCAAATGCCTTCTTCACCATCCTATCTACCTGTGACTCCACTTTCAAGGAGCTATGAACCTGCACTCCAAGGTCTCTTTGTCAGCAACACTCTCTAGGACCTTACCATTAAGTGTATAAGTCCTGCTAAGATTTGTTTTCCCAAAATGCAGCACCTCGCATTTATCTAAATTAAACTCCACCTGCCACTTCTCAACCCATTAGCCCATCTGTTCAAGATCCTGCTGCAATCTTCGCTGTCCACTACACCTTCAATTTTGGTGTCATCTGCAAACTTACTAACTGTACCTCTTATGCTCGCATCCAAATCATTTATATAAATGACAAAAAGCAGAGGGCCCAGCACCGGTCCTTGTGGCACTCCACTGGTCACAGGCCTCCAGTCTGAAAAACAACCCTCCAACACCATCCCCTGTCTTCTACCTTTGAGCCAGGCTGTGTAAGGTCCAGGAGCTTTATTGCACTCTGCAGCATCACTCGTTGAGCACTAATAAGGCCCAATAGTTGAAAGTCTATGATGAGCACTACATATAGCACACGGGGGCAGGGGTAGCAATGAGCTTGCCTGTCATTGGCTCTCTCCAATATCATAGGACACCATCTTCAACATTCCGGCTGCCTGTATGCATGGGAGTGTACATTTCAGGGAGTTTACCAGCAGTGACAGTGACAGTGCCAGAAGGTACAACAGAGAGAGCCAATACTGCAGGCCGACCAATGAGCTGGCACCGTGCATGCCCGTGTTGCTAATATCTCGTGTTCATGATCAATGTTCTTGAATGCCCAGTGACTGGTTGCACTGGAGGGAGTCTCACTTCCTCACACACCGGCTCACATAGCCTGCCCATCGCAAGAGTGTTCACAGCCATTCCCCTCAACATTGTGCCCAGTCCACGTGCTTCACGGCTTGACTTCATGAGACAGCAAGGGGCAATGCTGGTGGGCAGCTTGATGCACGTCCTGAATGGGCACTAGTCCCTTGTGCAGTAGCTGTACCTGCTTCAGCCATATACTTGCTGGTGCTCTGCTGAACAAGCCTCCAACAATGCATTGGAGTGGTGCCTGAATGGTGGCGATGGCTCAGTTGGAGGAACCTATATTGCTGATCCCAATAAGACACGGCCTGTTAACTCTGTTGTGTCTCCACAGAGACTGTCTGACCTGCTGAGTTTCTCCAGCAATGACGGTTTAAGATGTCATTCATCATTATTACAGCCATCCCATTGAAGGGGGGGTGGGGGATTGTAATTTTACTTTATTAACCCAATTTCCAGAAACAGAAGAGAAACACAAAAATGTATGACTGCTTCTTCATGATACATGCATTGAAGTACTGGAAGAGGTAGGTGACTGAGCAATGTTCTAAAGAGCTTCTATCAGCTAAACCCATGACTGGCAAAATCCAGCTATGCAAAAAACGTGGAAAATATTATAGCAAGCCAATTGCGGTTCACATGTATCTAAGATAACCATCAGACAAATAAGGTGTTTTGTTTGTGTATACGTAAGCTAATGCTATTTTTCCCACATACAGAAATAATGACTGAAGTAGCTGTTAGCAATTCAGTTGTATTCAACTTTTCAGTTCTTGCCTCCTGCAAGCTTAGTTTTGAAAGGTTATGAATTAAAACTGTGTTTTAATCCTATCCTAAAGGGTAACTTAATTGTGATTAAATATTTATTAATTGTTGTTATATTAGAAGCAGGAGCCAGGGCATAAATCCCTTCAAACCTGCCTCCCTGTTTAATATGTAAATAGCCAATGTTTCACCCCAACTCCACTTTTCCTGTCCAATGCCTCTGTCTGTTGATTTCCTTTGAATTCAAAACTCTATCACTCTCTTAGACTTGAATTTACTCAGCAATTGCTCATCCACACCCCTCTCGGGTAGAGAATTCCAACTTTATTTCCTTCTATTCGCTGCAGAAATTTCTCGTCATCACACTAGGGAAAGGCTGTCTCCTTATCTTGAGAGCACGGCTCTAGCTCTAGATTCTTCTGTCGTGAGAGACATCCTCTCAGCAGCTATCCTGCCATGCCCTCTCCAGATCCTGTGCATTTCCATCAGGTGACCTCTTATTCTTATACAGTCAGAGTCACACAGCGTAGAGACAGCTCTTTGGCCCAACCAGTACATGACTATCATAATCCCAAATTAACCCAGTTCCACCGGCCTGCAATTCGAGCGCAGCCCTCCAAACTTTTCCTATTTATGTACTTACCTAAGCATCGTTTAAACATTGTAACTGTGCCCGTGCCCACCATTTCCTCAGGACGTTCATTCCATACACGAACCAACCACCATCTCCCCCCCCAATGTAAAACACTTGCCACATTTGCCATTTTTCAAATCTCTCTTCTCTCATCTTAAAAATGTCCCCTAATCTCGAAATCCCCCACCCTAGGGAATAGGACACATACCATTAACCTTATCTATACCCATCCCAACCAGTTTTATATTTCTCTATTAGGCCTCCTTCCAACCTCATATGCTTCAGCAGAAGAGGTCCTAAACTATACAGCCTTTCTTTATAACTCAAACCTTCTAGACCTGGCTACATCCTGGTAAATCTTTCCTGAACCCTCCCCAGCTTAATCCTATAACAGATTCTCAACCTCAGAATGTACCTCAATTCTATTGTCCTTAGACAGGCCAATAATTAGTACAGTGAACCTTTTTTGGTACACTCCGCTAAAAGGTAAATATATACCTCATTCAGATTAAATTAGGCAGAGTGTCTAATTCTGATGATCCAGTCAATTTGAGTCACAGGGCAGGCTTGAGAGATCACGTGGTCTGTTCGTGCATTCTCTCAACTTTGCTATAGGACTCAGATGAAATGTGGCTCCCTTGACAGCTGAACCTTAAGGATGGAACATAGCATAAAGGCCCAAGGCTGCTGAAATGTTGATTTAGCCCAGGATACAAAGAAAACTATCTGCACACAAAGACTGAGCACTGCTTGAAGTGGTGTTCTTGGCAAAGCAGTGAAGTAAACACTTGCATTTATATTTAGTCCAATTATTAGCATCAGTGGGAATAAGGAAAGTTTTTCTGGGATGGATGAACTCTGGGATGAATGAGTTTTCATTCTCTTTGCCATCTGATTGTTTAATCCATATCTGTACACTTAACTGTTTAGGCTGTCTGCAAACATTTTACTCACTGCTTTTTAAATGCTGTTCTAAATCATTTTAACACAACCTTCTCCAGTAGATTCACAGATTTACACATTGAAATTGATGCTGGCAAACAATTTATTTGATCTTTTGAGAGAACTTTTAGCAACAAAAATGCTAAATTTTACATCCATTTATGAAAACTGAAATATAAGACAGGTAAGGTTATAGCCTGTGATTGCATCCTGCTTTTACCAAAAAAATGCATAGTTCGCTAATTAAAATGAAGGCAAAAATGTATAAAATCCATAAAGAATTGAACTGGATGCAATAGAAATGAGACTCACCACATATGCATTACTTGCAGGGTTAATAGGAGGGTGATTGTGATTCAGTAAGCACCATATTGACATAACTCAGATATAATAGTGCCAGTATGTGTAAATTCATGTAAACTATACCTGCACAAACTCTGACTACTCTGCAAATGCAAGTCAAGCTAGCCTTGGAAAGGTTTCTTTTTTATCCACATCACCCATTGTTTATTGTTTGGACATTCATATTTGCAATTAACCTGCTTCAATGATGGATGAATACAGGTCAAAATCTGAGTAGGCATATTTTCACAATTTGCATGTTCAGATTTAAGTGAAATTGTCAGGGCCTTGGGTTAAAGTTCTTAATGTGGTGCAGACTCATTTGAATTCAGTCTCATTGTCAGGGCTGATTTACGTGAATCCATTACTTGAGCTACAATAGTTATCTCTGTAAATGCAATTTCCTTTCAAACTGTCAGTAGCCATAAACAAAGTGTTGAACATTTAATAGGAAAAGTATTTCTCTTACCCTTAACATAGCTTTAGAATCTTTTCTGTGCAGTTACGAATCAACAATGACACACCTCTCTATGCTAAATTACAGCTTCTCTGCCACATAAACATAAATCCTAACTTGAAATGCAGCACTTCTGACAACTAATAACTTACGGTGTTTTAAATTTGTCTAGCAAGAATCACCAATTTCTATAAGCATCCTTGTTTACAAACTGCCAACAGTCTTGTCAATATCATTCATATAACCTCTCATTCATTCACAAAACCAGGAATTAGGTAACAAGGTCTTGATCTTATATGACATGGTGATTTGAGAACAACCTCTGCTTTAAAGAATCATGCAGCGTTCCAACAGATTTCCCAAATGGAGTGGGATTCAGATTAAAACCTACAATTCTGGAATAAAGAGTGCATCTCAAACTTGATTCAAATGGCCAGAACTAAAACCAAGCCAATAGCCTCACTTCTCATGACAGTTAGAACAAGACTAACGAAGGCTTGGACTAAAGACCACAGGAATTGTTTTCTTTAGGATGTCATTTTGCAGCACGCTATCCTGATGAAGAGTTTAACAGGGGATTATCAACCAGCCATCCTTGCAGAAGTGGACCAGCCATGTGGCCAACCATTACTCTTCTTTGGACAGCAATTTATGCATGGTACAAGAAAAATAAACCAATTTGTATGGTTCCCTCATTGCTTGAATGTGCTCACAATCACTGTTCTGTGTGTAATTTGATTGAAACATGTAACTATAAGCAATATTGACAATTTAGTGTTTTATTCCTGTCAGCCACTGGACAGTTACTGACAAACACAGCAATATAGCTCCCATTCACAATGTACTAATGTTCAAGTAGTGGTGGCTTGCCAGTCCTTGGTGGGAATTGTGTAGGTGAAATGATGATCTTCCATCTTAGGTGTACAATCTCTATCCTGCTGAAACACTGTTTATAATTTTTAGAACTCTTCCACTAAAATTGAAAGAAAATATGCTGGAGGTGGGGGTCAGATTCTCTATGAAACAATTTTACTGTCCTGATGTGGAAGTTGAAATAGTTCACCATCATTTGCTTTCTCTTGTTGAGGGGGAAGAGAAGACAAAAGATGAACATGTTTTTCAGAGGACTGAGCAGACAGAAAAAAAGGCACAGGTAAACAGAACAGGACAATAGAATCTTACAGCACAGGAGGAGACCACTTAACCCATTAAGCTCAACCCAAGTATTTGGAAAAACTACCCTGATTCTTTTGTCATGGCTCTGCAAATGTTGTTTCTTTTTAAAGGGTGTATCCAATCCTCTATTAAAAAGGTTAGTATTGAATCTGCTTCCTCTACACTTACAGGCGGCACATTCCTGATCACCATCACGAACTGATGGTGATAAAGTTGATTTCTGGGTAAAGCTGCACCTCTCCTGCGGTCTTGCGAGAGAAATCTTGAGCTTTTGCTGCTGAAACATCAGGCGAGGCTAACAGCAGAGAGGGGTGATTGGCAGTGGCCGTGTATGAAAGCCTGAAATTGTGAGTAATGTAGAGGCCAATGCAAGAAAAAAGGAATGTTGGCTGGCAGCTGCTATTGAGGGGGGAACGGAGCTTGTCAGTGGCAATGGCTCTTTAAGTTGGGGCAAATATTAGGGTTTTCTAAAGAGCGCACATTCAGCACTCTGCATTCTGCATTCATGCTTAAAGTCTGGAATGCATTGCCTGAGATTGTGGTAGAGGCATTTTCACTGGAATCAAAAAAAAAATTAGATTGTTACTTAGAAAATCAGAAGGTGCAGAGTTATGGGGAGAAGGTTAGAGAATGGCACTAAGTGAGTTGCTCATTTGGACAGCTGGTGCAGGCACAATGAGCCAAATTACCTCCTCTCGCAGACCTGAGTTCACTATAAAGTACAAGATTTCAGAATAGAAAAGTGTGGTGCTGGAAAGCACAGCAGGTCAGGCAGCATCCGAGGAGGAGAGTCGCCGTTTCGGGGATAAGCTCTTCACCAGCAATGTGAGATGGGGGGACGTGGACTGAGAGATAAATAGGAGGGTGGGGCTGGGGTGAAGGTAGCTGGGAAGGCTATAGGTATATGAAAGTTGGGGGCGATGGTAAAAGTTAGGTCAGGAGGGTAGAGCGGATAGGTGGGAAGGAAGATGAACAGGTAGGACAGGTTAAGAGGGCAATGCTGAGTTGGAGGGTTGGATCTGGGATAAGGCAGAAGGAGGGAAGATTTCAGATAAGACAATCAACAGCCAAACTCTGCTTGCAATGTTAATAAAGTAGCCACTCTTAACGGCCCACTGAAGTAAGTTCATAGAAAGAATTGCTTGCGAATCATGTTGTACAATATTAAATTTAACAGATCCAGACTATTCTGACTGACAATTTCTGCAACCTAATTACAACCTTCTGTATGTTGAAATTTCTATTCCCAGTCAGAATTACTGACTTTTAATTTATTAAACATCACTTTAAAATTTAAAGCAATAGAAACAAAAGTAATATCAGAAATATCATATTCAATCTAACTTTATTTGAACCCCCATCATTAAAATTGAGCCACTGATAATCTTCAGAACAATGGCCATCTATCCTGAGTTTCTTCAGCATGTCAAGAAACTATGCACTCTGATGTATCATTGCTCTCTCTGATGTTAGTACATGCAATTTGCAAGTGATTGAGTTTTTTGTTGGTGTTCTTCTAAGTTTCCAACTCCACTCTTAAAGTGGCGGCAAGATTTTTGAATCTATTACTCTCTTTGTACAGTCTTTCTCCATGCATCATTGTGCACCTTAAAGGGTTTGCTGGTTGCAATCGAACAGGAGAAGCAGAATTTGTCAATTCACACGAAACAGTGAGAAGTAGCACTAACATATTCATACAGGATTGTAAACAAAAATTCAACTATTCTCTGACGTGTTCTTGCACCAAACCTGCAAGGCAAGGTAGAAATATTGGAAGAAGAATTCCCTGTAAAATAATTACAAGTGCTTCAGTCAGGTGTAGTAAATTTCCATAGTCACCATCCATATGGCTAGTCTAAAAGAACTATCCCAAACCTAGTCAATAAGGCAATTGGAAGAGGTGAGAAACAGGTGCCTACACTACTACTACAAACTCTAACCCCCCCACTGAAGGTGAAAATTACCATCTTGTCTAATGTAGCTAAGATGATCCATCAAGGTTATAAATGTATTCATTTGGCGGCATTAAATTTCAAATTGCTACCGCTGCTGGAATACTGGCATGCTGCAAGAACAGGGAGGAGCAAACGAGGACTGCAGATGCTGGAGATCAGAGTCGAGAATGTGATGCTGGGAAAGTACAGCAGGTCAGGCAGCATCTGAGGCACAGGAGAGTTACCGTATCGGGCATAAGCCCTTCATCAGGAAGGATTTATGCCCAAAACATCGACTGTCCTGCTCCTTGGAAGCTGCGTGCCCTGCTATGCTTTTCCAGCACCACACACTTGATGTTGCGAGAACACTTCACTGAGATAATACCTGATATGCTGCAACAGCTTCTTCCTTTAACTTCCAGGAAGCATAATTCAAATCACTTTCAATCCTCACTTGGGCATCAGTGAGATAGAGCAGCTGCACTAATAGTGATGGCACAACAAATTTGAGATTAAAGAACCAATAGATGATATACAGTTTTCCTCTACGCTACACATACAGCTTACCATTTTCAATAGCATCTGTAGTCAATGCCTCTGTAGTAAAAGATTTATCATTGAAAATCTCATCATTGGATTTGCCTTACGGTTCATGGCCCTGTATTAACAGATAGAGCACAGATTTGACGAATGAAGTACAAGTAAACATTCCTATATTTTACATTAATGTCTTATTTAAACAAGTAGAAGCACTCATAACTCTAAGCAGCATTCTTTTAAAAGCTTTTTTTGCCCTATACAGAAATAGTCATCGTCAACGATCTTCTCGCTAAGAAAGATGATGAACCCTCATCAAACAATCCATTCTGAATGCGGTTGTTTTTAATTATGCGTCTTTGGCAATGGTTGGAGATCTTTCAAGAAAGACAGGTTAATGCTTTAAGTCTGTAATAACAATGTTATTTAAATTCAATGCTGCAATTCAACAAGAAAAGTGGGATACTAGATCTGCTGAGGCTATCAATGGTTAAAAGGCTGTTTTCATCTTCTTGGAAGAAAACTGCAAACCAGACAGTTGATATTTATCACTGTGCCAAAATATATGGCTTCTCACACCACTAATTTGATGTTCAGATTGGCTGGTGGTCATGATGTGATTTATAATATGCATGCAGTCATATTACAGAAATGTTCATGATCAGTTTGGGAAATCTGATTTATTGTAAAGCTGTCAAAAGGAAAGGGCTCTGGAAACTAAAATATTAATAAGCTTTTAAGAACTGATAACATCACAATAATGGCAGTGGTGAACGTGAAACCTTGGAGAGCAATGGCATTAATTAGATGTCTCTTTAATCAATGAAATTGAAAAACTAAAAACTAAACAGCACAAGAATTGAAAAGGTGGGTCTATTAGAGTCAAAGCAAACACAGAAAGAGAAATAAAATGAAAAGGAAAAAAATAGTTGGATTGAGATGCAAAACAAGAAACAAAAAAAAACATTTTAAAACCTGCAACAATTTAAAGCCTGAAAGAATGAAACTCTAAGTTTATTCTGGGTGAATTTTTTTTAAAATCAGTCATTAACAATTATCACATTGTTATAAGGGCACTTTAATAATTATTATTTAACAATTCATTACAAGGTTGTGGACAACTGATGTGAAAATTCAGCAACTAACTTCACAATGAAACTCATGGGAGTAAAAGATAAAATGCAATTTTTGTTGCTCATATCAGAGCAGCAACTTGTGCTGAATCACAATTCAAGGCAACCAGTTCCCAATACAGGTTATTAACCTATTTAGCTTCCTTTGCTCACATTGTTCTTTTTTTAAGCACAGGGCAGCATTGTGGCTCAATGGTTAGCACAGCTACCTCAGTGCCAGGGACTTAGGTTTGATATTAGCCTCAGGCTACTGTGTGGAGTTTGCGTGCTCTCCCTGTGTGGTTTTCCACTGGGTGCTCCGGTTTCTTCCCACAGTCCAAAGATGTACAGGTTAGGTGGATTGACTATGCTAAGTTGCTGAGAGTACAGGGTAGGTGGATTATCCATGGGAAATTCAGGGTTACAGGCATGGTGGTGGGATGTGCCTCCTTTGGGGGGGGGGGGGGGGGGGGGGGGAGTATGGACTTGACAGGACAAATGGCCTGCTGCCACACTTTAGGGATTCTATGTTTTATACACTTCCTAGCATGAGAGTTGCAACATCCAGCAGCTGAAAATACATCATGTCAGTATTCATCTTTCACTCTCTAAACTTGCATCAATCTCTTCTCATTTTAAAAATATTGGTCATCATTGAGATTCATCTGGTGTTTTAAAGGTTTTAACGTTACAAGCATTCTCAATACCATTTCAACCCCATTCAAATATCTTTTATTCTTCTCATCGTACAGAAGCCCAATCCTATTGATATTTGTTTCTCTCTAGTCACCTACTACAACCCTTGCATTTATTGATGCTGAGTTTTTTTTTAAGATGAGCCCAATTTAATCACTATCTCAATTAATACTTTATTTTGGAATCAATTAGCCCTGGACATCATGCTTTTTTTTTTAAAAGTGTACTCCACCAATTAATAGAGAGTAATTTTGAAGCATCAGTTCTTGCTCTTCAAATTCCTATGCAGTATTCATCAGCAAGAACATCGTAAAGTGAGAGTGGACTTGGTGCAAAATACAAAGATCAGAGTTTTGAATGAGTCAGTTATGATGGGCAGATAATAGGTGGCCAGTCAACAGGGTGCTAGAATAGTCGAGATTTCAGCAGTACAGCAGATGCGAGTGCGTGAGTGTGAGAGAGAGAGAGAGAGAATGGAGTCAGTGTTAGAGTTTTAACGAAGAGGATTTAAAAAAGGCTTGTATTTGCATAACACTTTTCATGACCACTGGATATCCCAAATGGCTTTACATTCAATTAAATACTTCTGAATTATGTGACAGAACAGTGTTCACCAAGGGCAAAATAGGATGGGATGTGGGTATCGGTGGCAAGTTTAACAGTTACTGATCATCCCTAATGTCCTTGAACAGAATAGCTTGTTATGGCATTGTAGAAGGCAGGTCAGAATCAATCACATCAATATGGGTCTACATTTATAGGGGACCAGACTGGACAAGGACAGGTTTCCTTTCCAAAAGGAAGTTACTGAATCAGCTGTATCTTTCAGTTTCATAGGACTAACTTTCAATTCCAAATTCATTAATTGAAATTAAATTCCATGAGCTGCATGCTGGGATTTGTACCAATGGGCCTACTGGATTACAAGTTCAGTGACATTACCACTACACCACATGCCCCCCAGAATGCAAATCACTTGGTCTAGTCTAAGGAGAATGGAATCATGATTGTGTGTTGCATTTTAATGTAGCTTTAAAAATCCCTGACATTTAGAAATAACACTTCTGCATACAGTTTCAAACTAGGAACTGAATTTTATACCCTCGTGGTACATTTAAGCTCTGCATCTGGAACCCCATCTAATGAAGCTCATCCATATAGTGCAATAATATTGTAATCTATATATTGCTAACAGTCCATTGTAAATTGGTTAGCTCAAGTGTAATTTCTATTTCTGAACATTGCTGGCATTTAAATGTGTTAGGCTCCTGCACAGTACAGTAATGAAATATAACTTTTCACTTCAGTGAATAAGTCAATCAAGTGGAATTTTAAAGCAGTTTGGGACTTTATTCAATTAATTTAAAACTGACGTGACTGCATCTGAAACTCTTCCCATTCAAATCAAACTTTCAACAACTGCCAAAATAAAGTTAACTAGCAATTTTGCAAAAAGGAGTTTTCCATTTTGGCCATTAATGTTTTATCTGGAGATTTAAGTTCTATTACATGTAGCTTTCTAGAGTAGCATTTGTGTTACTGCCAATTCTTTATAGAAAAAAGTCAATTACTACAAACCAGATTATTCACTGATTTCATTAAATTTAAAATCACTACTGGGGAACTAAGCAGAGATTTTCCAAACTGTATAAAAATGATACTCATCTTTTATTTTTCTTAGGAGGCAGGCTGAAGTTGAAGTCAGCTTGCAAATTCTGATTTTTTTTGGTCTGGAAAATGATGTTCAGTGATGTGTATCTGTGGAACATTTGACACTGATGCACATGGACAGAATGCATAAGACTCCAGGGCTTACGCAATTGCAAAGAACACCAAAGAGGGAGGTTACATTTGAGGATTAAGATAGACATGCAGATGGAGGCAATGTGCAAGTTGGCATTGGAGCTCTCAAAATTAAGCGTGGTGCCAAAGTATTGCCAAGGGCAAATCAGCTTTTAAAGTAACAAAATCAACAGTGAATGAGAAATGTGAAAGCGAGTCCAGGAAAATCCTCAATTTGAAAGCAGGAGGATATCTACAAAAGCAGCAGTGGTTACCACTGTGTAATGCAGAGGCAGACTGCTTATTGCGGAGTCAAATTTGTTCCCATTCCTAAAAGATAGGATACTTTGTTTTGTCCAGGACTATCATCAGGACTGCTTTTTATTATTTAATCTCTCATTTCATGAAAAAAGAATTGCAATTACCTGTATATGGCCCCATTTCTTATCTCAAAATACAAAAGCATTATACCCACCCTGTGTTATTTTCAGTCATTAATTTGCACCAAGGAAGAGGTTAACCCTGAATTGTGAATCAATGCAAGTTGCTACTGTGACATTAACATCACATAAATGGAATTTCATCCTTTACTTTCCAGGAGTTTCATTTGGGAAGTTAGTTGCTGAATGTATAATCATGCTACATGCATGAAGATGGACTGTCAAGTAAGGCTTCAGAACTACCAATCTCCTGTTACTTCAGTCAAATATTATACGACGTGAACCATGTGAGGGTAGAAATTAGAGTAACACTATAAACGACATGATGGTGGGGCAGAATGTACAGCTGAGAGAGTTCAGTTAATGCCAGACTGTTCAATCAGTGAACAGCATATTAAAAACATTTCTTTATTCTGCTTGCAAATGCAACTACAGCAAACTTCCCCTGATAAAAGCAACATTACTAAGCTAGCAAAATGCCAAGAGAGTGGTGGCAAGTTATGTAATACACATTGGTGCAATTTTCAATCATGAGTGACAGGATTCTTACCCAGTCCTCTATCACAGTAAGTATTTATATTAAATATTTATCCTATCCTTAGTGACAAGATAGAGACTAGGAGCAACAGGATAATGATTAGAGATCACAATTCTCACTTATGGCACTTTGCTGGTTCAAAGGCACAGAAGACAATGTTCAACACCTTGGTCGTACTCTGTCTGAGACTGGTTAACACACACATGCCATTGAGAGTCAGAGGTGTACAGCATGGAAACAGAACTTTCAGTCCAACTTGTCCATGCTGACTAGATATCTTAGCCATATTTAGTCACATTTGCCAGCACTTGGATCACATCCCTCCAAACCCTTCCTATTCATAAACCCATCTAGATACCTTTTAAAATGTTGTAACTGTACCAGCTTCCACCACTTCCTCTGGTAGCTCATTCCACATACGCACCATCCAGTGTGAAAAAGTTGCCCCTTACGTCCCTTTTATATCTTTTTCCCTCTCGTTCTGGACTCACCCACTACAAGGAAAAGACCTGATCTAATTATCCTATCCATGCCCCTCATGATTTTATAAACCTCTAAAGGTCACCCCTCAGCCTCCAACGTTCCAGGAAAAACAGCCCCAACCTATTCAGCCTCAAATCCACCAACCCTGGCAACATCCTTGAAAGGGTTCAAAAAAAGATTTCCAATTTTCATAACATCCTTTCAATAGGAAGGAGGCCAGAATTGCATGCAATATTCCAAAAGTGGTCTAACCAACATCCTGTACAGCCACAACATGACCTCCCAACTCCTACACTCAATACTCTGACCAATAAATGCAAGCATACCAAATGTCTTCTTCACTATCCTATTTACCTGCGATTCCACTTTCAAAGATCTCTTTGCTCAGCAACACTCCCCAGGACCTTACCATTAAGGTGTATAAGTCCTGCTAAGATTTGCTTATCCAAAATACAGCACCTCATATTTAGCTAAGTTAAACTCCATCTGCCACTCCTCAGTCCATTGGCCCATTCGATCAAGATCCTGTTGCACACTGAGGTAATCTTCTTCACTGTTCACTACACCTCCAATTTTGGAGTCATCTGCAAACTTGTTAACTATACCTCCTATGTTCACATCCAAATAATTTCATCATTTATTTGAAAGCGGTGGACCCAGCACCAATCCTTGTGGTACACCACTGGTCCCAGGCCTGTCTGAAAAACAACCCTCCACCAGCACCCTCTGTCTTCTACCTTTGAGCCAGTTCTGTATCCAAATGGCTAGTTCTTCCTGTATTCCACAAGACTGAATCTTGCTAACCAGTGTTCCACAAGGAACCTTATCGAACGCCTTACTGAAGTCCTTACAGATCACATCTACCACTCTGCCCTCAATCCTCTTTGTTAATTCTTCAAAAAACTCAATCAAGTTCAAGAGACATGACTTCCCAACGCACAAAGCCACGCTGACCATCCATAATCAGTCCTTGCCTTTCCAAATACATGTAAATCCTGTCCCTCAGGATTCCCTCCAACAACTTCACCAGCGCTGTCAGGCTCACTGGTCCATAGCTCCCCTGGCTTTTCCTTACTACGTTTCTTCAATAGTGGTACCATGTTAGCCAACATCCAGTCTTCGACACCTCACCTGTGACTGTCAATGACACATGTCAGCAAGGGGCACAGCAATCAATTCCCTATCTCCCCTCAGAGTTCTAGGGTACATCTGATCAGATCCTAGGGATCTATCCACTTTTATGCATTTCAAGACCTCCTTGGAATCAAACTGGAGACCTTTCCCAATTGTACGCTTCCACATCACCACTGATCACTCTATCTATGAAATAAATCAAAGTTGCAATCTTGTATGGTGTAATAAACAAAATATTTAAATAATCTAATACATGAGCTATAAATAGTTGTCATTTTATGCTTCACATATGGTTAACGGTTTGACTAACTGGTATCTTGATAGCAAGTGAGGTTTTGAATATTGTAGATGGTAAGTTGCTAAATTAGACACCTCTGTGAATCAATTTACATGTGAATTAAACCATGTGGATCCACTGAGTTACAGTCGAAAGGAAAAGCAAAAACAAATTATAGAAATAAATTGATACAACAGATATACATTGGTGCCATTTGTGAGTGCTTTGCCCAAATAACAAAGCTCAAATTGAACAGAAACAACAAAATAAACAAAGTTCACACATGATTTTTATTGTAGAAAATCATTTAGGAGGAACAAAATATTTAAAATGCACATCTGTAATCAGGTTATTTATATTTTACACAGCAATTTATTTTAGCATATCAGACCTCTTCTTGTAGGTATAACAGACACATTAATTACCTTTACCTAGGAAGACCAGGAACAAATGAGTTAAAATTTTCTTTTTGGATGTCTAAATGTAAGAAAAACCTTTTATCTTTACTTAATATTTGCAATACCTTTTTTAAAATTTATCAAAGAAACAGTAATCTATGGCAGCTTTTCAAAGCAAATACATCGCCTGAAATCGCTGAGACATGGCTTATTAATTAGAAGTGGCAAACAGACATTTGTGACAGACCATTTGCTGCATGGTAATCAAGCAAATAATGAGATTCCTAAATCCAGAACAATTGTGTAAAAAATTCTTTACTGCAACCATCTTTGTGGCACTTTTGCATTTATTAAATCACATTTTAAAGCACTTTCTACTCAGATATGATCTTCAAATGCACTCAGTCAATATCATCCAATATGCATTCAAAACATGCAGTACATTAGCCAGGACATCAAAGGAGATGGGCAAGGCGGCTAAACACTTGCCCGAATCCCATCAGGAATCATTGATTTTGCATTGAACAGATTTTACTTAGTGTAAAATTAAAAAGTGCGTATCACACACCAAAAAGTACAAGTTTCACTGCACAGGTGATCCAAATGATGTTAAAAAGTTGCTTCGTAGAGCTGTTTTTGATCAAAGACGGATGCATTTGAATGGAACATAGGCTGGAGGAGGGAAAGAGAACTGGAAGATATTTTAAAATCAATGAGAGGTCCAGAATAGGATCAAAGTTAAAATAAATAAAAAAACTTGGAAAAGCAAAGAGGAAAGGAAAAATGAAGCTAACCAAGGTGATTAACTTTATTAAAAAGTTGTAAATGAAGTCTTTCTGAACTGGAATTAATATAACAATTTATACTGTCATACTATTGACCAATGGTAGCTATAGTGCCCTAATATTTGTATTTGCTTCAGTTAAAAAGGAAGAAACTACTCCATTCGGGGCCTAAAATACTCTAGAATCTATTATTAAGCTAAGCATGAAAACATGTCTGATTCAGAGGCATGGTCAGAGTTGATGGATATCGAAAACTGTAATGGTTGAGTCTGACTCTCTCAGGCACTGATTAAATATAGCAGCCCTAGTATATGAAAAGAATTGATGCTTCTCAATTGTTTTTGCAAAACTAGCAAACAACTATAGAGTCAGTTATTTATAGCAAGCAATAAAATTGCTCAAGAACAATTCTGCTAAATTGGGTTAGCAGGGGTCACTCTTTAATTGCATTCTAATTCTGAGAATTGCAATGGTTATGCAAAGGAAGTTTGTTTTAAAAAAAAATCCTGAACTAACTTGCATTACAACACAGGTGTAACAGATATTGTTCTGCCAAAGTTACAAACATTCACAATGGCAATGTTCCCAAACACATTTATCGTAATTCACAAATATTTCATATTAACCACAAATGTACACACAAACACATTGAAATACAATTCCACACCACAATGATTAGGTCTATGACATTGTAGTTCTTAAGGTAAGAGAAGGATTTAAGTTATATGCATTAAGTTTCTCAGTTCTAATATCACAACATATTATTCAAGCAACTATTATTGATACCTTAGCTGCCATATTGAAGATCATAAATATAAAAGGATAGTTTATTTACACTGAATGTACTGTAGCTGAAGCAAAATCTTGTCTTGAATGTGATAGATCAATGACTATTTCAAAGTGTGAAGCATTTTCACATATATACTCTGCTGGTGCGATTCATATTTTAAGTTTTGATGTAAAACCCAGTTGGCTTCAACAAAACTGGTCTAAATTAGTGTGTCTTAAAATAAACCATTTATTTAATTTTATAACAATGCACGCAGATGAAGAGGCAACAGTTTCCTTAATATCTGGTAAATCTAATACAAAGTGTAAATTGAAAATTTATAAACCCACAATAAAACATTAAAGATCGCAGCAAGCTGCAATGGTGATTTGGAGGGGAGGGGGCAGCGAAATCAATCATGATCTTAGGTGCTTTGAGACTTTTATAGAAACTCTGCAGAAGCAGCATACAACACTCAAACAAACTAATAGATAACACCACTGAATGGACAACACAAGGCAACTATACAAACATTACCACATTTAAAACACCACATCTACATTATACAGACACACAAAATGAGGTCTTGAACATCTATTTACATTGGGGAAATGGCTTCTGGAATGTTGTAGAAAGTCACAACATGTAGGAATTGTTCTCAATGAGTGTTTCTGGAAGGGGAAACGCATTTTGTGGAATAGTTACACAACCCAAATATTGTTGTCAGTGAAGCTCTGACATGCTTTGAAACTGATGGTCAAATAAGCTGATCTTTTTATAGCACACTAAGTTGTGTTCAGTACTCCCCATCATGTCAGTAGCTGTCAGAGAAAAGGCACTGGATTGAAGGCTTTCTGCCTTTATTGGAAGAGAACAGAGACAATACTTGAAATGTTTTTAAAAAAATCGAATATGTACACAAACTCATTCACAGAAAGAAACAGTTCTGTTTTTGGTGGTGGAGCAGTGAGGGAGTGAACAGTTAGAAGGAACGAAAAGGGGGGTTGCAAAAATGTATTCTTTTATACAAGTTATATTACAGTTTGGTTAAACATAACTGGGTAAACCATGCCTGCAAAAGTAAGCTTTACTGTGATGAAACAGGCTCCTGTACACTGGTAGAGCCAAGAGGCCTGGGTTCAAGTCCCACTTGTTCCCGAGGTGAGCAATAAAATATCTGAACTGTTGAATGGAAAAGTTTCTTTTACTGATATGAAAACCTGGCGCTTAGGGAAAGATGAAAATAAAAGGGATTCTGAGTCAAAATGCTTTCTTTCGCCACCTCACTTGGCTATAACAAAAATAAGAATGTAAAGAAAACAAAACATTCAAAGTTTATCTGGATTGCCCTCTGCCATCCTCTTGGTCATGAAACACAAATGGAGGTCATAGCTCATAGCAGCAATTAGTCTACAAATGAGGAAAGCACCAGCAGTGAACTGTCTGTTAGTGTTTTTGTTTTCAAAAGTGGAACTATCCCAGATTTCCTGTTGTAAATGCAACAAATTCAGCTAAAGTGCTTGCTTAAACATCTTTTTATAGCACTTTCTTCTTATGATAGAAACAGTGAGTTGTGTACAGTAGTCCACTGCAACAGCTTTACTTGCCATCAGTGTTCCCTGATGGTTGGCAAGAGAAAATAATCCAAAGAGAATATATGCATAAAGGGGTGGATGAACACAGGAGCACTCGACAGAGAGCCAGAGATGATGATGTAAGTCTGGACAACTGCCCACAAAACCCTACTCAAATAGATCCAGTGATTGCCTTGTGCAGTTGGTGAGGCTTCAAACAGAATTATTGCAAGAAGTCCCTGCAAGGCAAATGCGGCCCATGGACTTAGCAGGGGAGTGTTACTAGTGACAGAAAAAATGTGACAGTGAGAGTACAGCTGACGTACAGATAGACAAATCAAGTACTGCCAGTAGACAAACCAACAGTGAAAGAAAAACAGGATGAGAGAACAAACAAAACCGAGAAAGAGCTGTAGTCCCAAAAAAACTTATAAAGGAGCAAATAGTTGAAAAAGATAAGGCAGGTAGCAGATAAAAACTGCAAGCACATCAGGGTGCAGATGTTCTTCACTTCGCTAGGTTGGCATTTATGCACAATAGGTGAAACAGTTAGAACTGCAGGGAAACAAAAAAGACATGATCCACATAATCCTGTAAAAAACAACATAAGTACTAGCTCACATCTCTGACTGACCAAATCTGACAGAGAGAAAGATATTGCTTTCCAATTTTACCTGAATATCACTTAAAAAAGGGAAAAAAAAAATGAAAATTTCTCATGAGCTTGATGAATTCTGTCAAGGAATGATCAGGATCTATTTAAAAAGTATATTAATGCAAGGGGAGCTTACTGAATATTTCCTATTTACTATTCATGAATTGCAAAAAACCTCAGCCTGCATTTTAATCAAGTTCCTGGTTAGCATACAATTCAACGGCAAGGCTGGTTTTGCCTCAGACCTGGCTAAAATTTGGCGATAATTTGGAACTGGCGAGAGGGGTTTCTTTCCTCCAACTACCCATGCTCCTGTGGAGAAGAATATACATCAGAAAAACTGTTTTGAAATACATGTCTGATTTCCCATTTATATCCTAGGAGGCCATAATTCATTGTACCATAGAGAACTTGTTACTTTTGTTAGATCCTTGTCGTGTGACTAATGAAGGGCTTATGCTGGAAATATCAATTTTCCTGCTCCTCAGATGCTGCCTGACCTGCTGTGCTTTTCCACCACCACACTCTTGACTCTTGATTACTTTCCCATTCCCAGCTCCCTCCCACCAAGCCCCACCCCCTCCCATTTATCTCTCAGCCTCCCTGGCCCACAAGCCTCATTCCTGATGATGGGCATATACCAAAAATGTCGATTCTCCTGCTCCTCAGATACTGCCTGACCTGCTGTGCTTTCCCAGGCACCACACACTCTACTCTTGATTACCAGCAAAGACTTGTTACTCAGTCTGTGGACACTTTAGTCACAATTTTTACTTGTCCATTGATATTCTTAACTATTTGGAAATACCTTGTCATTATCTCCCTGCCCATATATTCTGTGCCTGGGTGTATTCCTCCACTTCACCTGACAAAGGAGCAGAGCTCCAAAATCTTGTGATTTTAAATAAATCTGTTGGGATTATAATCTGGTGTCAGACTTTTGCTTTGTCCACCTGAACCCAACACCAGCATCTCCACATCTGGGCTAGTAGTAAAGATGCTCTTTAGTATTGACATCCCCAAAACAGAAGCTTGGAAAATGCATTTGTCTTATACCATGGTGGTACCTCAACACTTGACAAGGAATGGAAATACTCATCTCAACCTGTTTCTTTCCAGCTAAAAATAAAAGAATTGTGAAGTAAGCAAAATAAAATCCAGTGAAATCACAATGAGTCAAATTCTGATAACACAAAACTCTGGTGTAATTATCAGGTGTTTCCAATGCAAAATAGAAATTCCAATAAATGAATACCAGTGGTAAGCTAAACTTCTGGACTGGTAACTCTGGAACCACTGACCTTGTGCACAATTCTCGTACAACTATGTCAATCAATTGGAGCAAATTAGGCCACATGAGAGCACAATATCATGGGAATGGCTGCAAAATAGTCTCACCCATATTATTGAGCAAACAAGCACAGAGACTGCAGAAATGCTCCAGACTTCACACTATGCATTAAAACACAAAATACATTTGACTGCACTACCAACACAGGGCACTTCCAAAGGTAGCATTTTAAGCAAAACAAAGTTTTTTTTTAAACAAAGCTAACATTCAACATTTTCAATAGCCTTTACTGTATAAGGTCCAGCCATTGTAAGGTGAGAACAAATTTGAAAGTAAAGTCATTTGTCACATATTTTCTGCATTAAGTGTTTTCATTTGGTTTTGTTTTGATAGAGCGTGTCTGTCAACAAATTGTATTACACAGGTGCTTAGTCTTAACTATGTTGAAGCTCTGTTAATTGTGCTATTGTAGGTGAATTCCCCTGCAATTTGACTTATTATAATTTTACTGTATTAGACATTGTTTTGGAGTTTTGAACATTAGCTAAACAAGATACAATGTTAAAGTAAAGGTCAGAATATAAAATCAAATAATTGTGCACTATCAATTTACAATGTTAGGTATACAGAACAATAATAAGTTGGAACAGATACAGACTGCACAAAAAAAATCTACACTTAATTATTTAAGTCCGCATAATCTCAGAAATGTCTGCAGGTTACTGGGTGACAACCACATATACTCCACCAGGCTATATTGCAGATACCCCATGATAAATCCACAAACAACATCAGTCACGTTATGTCTTCCCAGCATCACTCGTGACAGTCCCACGATACAAACCCATAGCACAATCAGAATGCGCAGCGGAATGGCTAAAACCAAGTGATTGAGGAAGAATCGACCTCCCAATGCTGCTCTGGTTGCATGGCCTGACGGGAATGAGTATCGGTCCACAGAGAAGGTAGCAAACATGTCCATCTTGTTATGTGAAGGTCGACGCCTGCGGACCAGTGACTTGACAATACCTACCAGGATTAGATCCAGGATCAAAGCTAAACAAAGAAACAAACAAATCATTATACAATATCAATGGGCAACATGGTCTCCACATCACATCTAACTGTTTGGCAGGCATGAATTACTGACCTCTCTGCCTATGGGTAGGAAACAGAAATATTGGTGTATGCAATTTTGAGAAAGACCTTTGTAATTAAACCAGAACTTAACTGTACAGCTGGCGCTCGTCTCCTGCACAGTGGGGACACAGTTGACTTGTGAGTCGCACATGTCAAGGCATTCTTCAAATCACAGAACAAACCCTTGATAATGCAGAGGTCTGAATTTATTCCTTTGGAATTGTAAAACAAGCTATGGGAGAAACATTGACCGAAAACATTTATTTTGGAACTATTCACTGTGGAATTTTTTTTCTTAAAAAGCTAAGGTGACTTAATGATACAGGGGCTTTCAAGAGACCTTAAGATTCCAGTTTGAGCGAGGCAAAAAATTAAACTTACATATAAAAAAACATGATTTGCTACTTTTAAAGCAAAATTGCATGACATTAGCGTATGTACTTAAATACCAGGATTTGGAAAACAGAGTTGTTGGGCCAAATCATTTATATATGCAGCAACAATCTGCAAGCACAGGTGCTTAGATGCAAATAAAAATCTTATTTAATCTATTTCACACATTAGGACTAGAAAATGTACAATTTCAAATATTTCCTAAAGAAGTGCTCAAATAGATAACTATCCTGCCAAGACTGGCAAGGAAAGTGTCTGTTTTTCTTTTATTTCTCTACCAATTGATCATCCGTGGCTTTGCTTGTTGCTCACTTAAGCAAGTTACATGCCCAGATTTTGTATGAGCAACAAATGGACGCCACATGCTGTTCTCATTATATTTGTCCACAGAATTCCTGAGTGAATAAAACAGGTAATGATTTGCCTCAGTTGAAAATGTGTTGCTGGTTAAAGCACAGCAGGTCAGGCAGCATCCAAGGAATAGGAAATTCGACGTTTCGGGCATAAGCCCTTCATCCAAAACGTCGAATTTCCTATTCCTTGGATGCTGCCTGACCTGCTGTGCTTTAACCAGCAACACATTTTCAACTGTGATCTCCAGCATCTGCAGACCTCATTTTTTACTCAATGATTTGTCTCAACCAATCAGACTGAAGAATTTTGAGTGAGCCATAAAGTCTAAAACAGTAAGTTTTAAAACACTTAATTTAATGCAAAATAACTTTCAAAAAATATGAAGTGTGGAGATAGATGAATGGGATTGAGAGATTTGAAACAAAAATTGCAAAAATATATTCTTGAAAGGATCTGCCAAAATTAAAATTGGAATGAATAATTCTCCACCATTTGTAAAATAACATGTTTACTGTATGTGTGGTTGCTTGGTAATAATTAAAATTCATCATAAATTTAAAATTTCAATTACTCTTGAATGGACAAGCCAAAAACTATGCCTCTCTTTACGTGTTTCTCTGACAAATAGTTAGGACAGGTTATTCATCTTAAAAGGTGTTTTGGTTAATGATTAAATATACAACACATTGCAGATTTGTCTAAAGCATGACACTGAATTACAAAATTACCTTATTTTAGTTCAAAGCAGAAACAGAATATTTGTTTCTTCAAAAACCATGCGAGAAGTAAAGCATAGCATGGAGAGACTGCCTAGGGTTCATTAAAATGACATTGTCCCACCTTTTTGGTTTATTTTACTTGTCTAAAAATCAACGTTTGCACTTATAGGTATTGAGTTTACTCAGTTATGAAGCACCCATAGCACTGCAAACACACAATTCTTTGGTGAAGAAATTTTTCATTATGTCAGTCCTAAATTGCTGATGCGTTATTCTCAGACTGTGACCCCTCATTCTAGACTCCCGAGCAAGGATAAACATCTCAGCACTTACACTATTAAGCCCTTTAAGAATTACATAGTTCAATTCAATCACTCTAGGTCTAAATTCTGGTCAACATAGGGCTAGTGTACTCAGTCAGAAGGCAGCACCCTCACTTCAGGAATCAATTCTTGTTCACCTAGCGAGCTTTAAACATACTATCATAAAAGAAAAGATGAAGTTTGAGAGAGACAACAAAATAACTTGTGCCAGCGATGCTGAACACCTTGGTTTTGTCTTACTAAAGCCTAATAAATGAGCAAATACACAAATTACAAATGTAAGCAAAAAATATTTGATGTATTTGAAAAGCTACACGGTGGCTGATCTGTCAATTAACCTCTTTCCATTTGGGAATTGTCTTTTTGTTTCAAACACTTTTTCTGAAAAAAAATGCTTTACAAGGAAAATCTGTTTGAGTACAAAATCTAACCAAGGGGTTTTCCACTTGGCAATTATAAAGTCCTTTTCATCAGGATATCAAAAAGGTCAAGTGTGCAGTGAGATTCCCTACATCCTGCCCAAGTGCTAGATCTCCTGCAAAGTCTTATACAACCTTGTGGATCCTCAGATGGAAAGGTTGGTGTAATTCTTTGCGAAAAATAGTTCTCTTGGTAGTACTTCGTAACCAATTAGATTTTACTTAGAAAACACTTTTTTTAAAAACAAAATGTGCTTAAAACAAAAGATAAAATTCTCTAGGGATTGGGGTTAAGTGAAAAAGCAGGTTAGCCACCAGGTGATGCCACACTCAAGCTCAGGAGCCGTCTTGTGTTCAAACTCCCATGTTGAGTCCAAATTCCTATGTTGTCTTTTTTTGTTGAGACTTTACATCACCAGATTTTCCTGTTCAGTACTGAGAATGCAGGGGTGGGATTCAGTTTCCACTCTGCTAGTAATTTACCAGTAGAAATATCAATAAAATGGGTATATTTGCAGGTAGACCTGATTTCCTTTCTATTCCTTCTCAAGTAAGGCTCGGTTTTGTGAGAAAACATCTGCTGTTCTCGAATTGAATGTGCCAAGTTTGAGATCATTGGGAATCATGATAAACTAGGAATAGACTGAATTATGATTTCATAAATAGACATTCTCAAAGATGTTTAGCTCTACTGTTACCAGACATTTCCATCTAAAGGAACCATAACTGATTTACTGGGTCACTTGCAGTTTCACCGCATGCCATATGTACTGAAGAAATGGGTGGATTAATTGTGAAGACAGGCAATTGCTCACGACTTGATCAGCCAGCTAAAATGAATCTGAATGAGCTCAATCATTTTTTTAGGATGGAGATATCACTGGTATGGTTGACATTTATTGCCTATTCCAGCTGTCTTAACTTGAGTGGCTCAGCAGGTAAGTTCAGGAGCACTAACTGCATTAGTGTGGTTTGAGAGTTACATACAAGCTACACTGAATGAAGAGTCAGTTTCCCCCAAAAAATAATACAAACGCTGACCATGATCCAATGTTTTTGTCCTCACTTTTCCTTTAAAAAAATGATCCCAGCTTATTGCCAAAGCTGAATTCAAATTTTCAAACTGTCCTGGAGGGATCTGAAAACAATATTACTGTTTGATATCATAATCTGTGCATTCTGTGCCTGTGGCATCTTGTTTTAAACTTAAGATGATTTGCTTTCTCTTAAAACACAATTCTTAGAAACAAAACTCAAAAGCCAAATTATTTCTATAAATGAAACCTATAGTCAAAAATTCCAAAACATGACAATGAGAAAGACGAATTTTAATCAAATTGTCCCATTAATGTAATTGGTAGTGCTGAACAAATGGCCACGTTCTATGAAAGGATATAAACTATAGTGTTTACACCACAGAAACAGGCCAGTCAGCCCAACCAGTCCATATCAATTTTTATGCTACACGCAAATTTCCTTAAAATCTTCTTAAAATAAACATCCTTTATTTTTCAATGTTTACCTAGTTTCTCCCTAGTCATATACCTCATTCCTCTCAGGACAAAGTTCCACATTCTAAGTATGTACTCTGTACAGTTTCACTTGCATTTGTTACTGTCTCATACTTTCATTATTAAGGCACAGTCTGGAGGGGTGCAGTTACTTTCCAGTTCCACAACTGGACTGGGCAATAACACGTTTAACCAGCATGGTGATACGCCAATTAATTTTAGGTTTATGGTCTTAAGATTATATTAAATTTTGTACTAAAAACAATTCCACCAAGTTTCTTTCAAAGAATAACTAGTTTACGACAAATAAAACTTACTCTAACATGCAAAGATTACTGACCAAAAACAAAGGTTCAGACTGTGTAAAGACACAGATAAAAGCATATGGCAACTGCTACAAGGCACTGTGGGGAAAAGTCTGTGGAAAACAAATCGGAGTTAATGTTTTGGGTCAAATTAGATGATTCTTCTCAAAAACTGCTAGAATTAGAGCTTTTCCAATAATTTCTCTTTTGTTTCTGATTTCAGATGTTGCACCTGCAGTTCTTTCAGTTTTTATCATCTAAAGTTTTTCTGTCAAAGTATAACAAGGGACCATTAAGTTCCAAGACCCATTCGTTACCTCAAAATGAAAGTAAATAGTCTCCGGCATGCTACAAAATGCTGTTGTTTTTGCAACATGCAGAGTAGATCTGAGAAATGTCAAATTCCAACGTGTCATTTTTTTTTCCGCTGCAGACTGTCCAGAACTGTTTTGACACTTCCCATGTACTTTTATTCATTTATCTATAAGTATATTTTTGCAATAAAAACAAATTGATCCATATTTGACTGAATTTGCATACTATGCATATAACTTCTCTCCTGCTCCAGAGGTATAGGTTGATTCAAAAATATAACTTCTGTCAAATTATCTGCAGAATTGGACTCCATTTTCCTTGCCTCATAAATTGGGTGATCTACACACTTAACTGACTGAATTCATATTGTAGCTAATAAGCAAGTCTAAGATCAGTGTAGCAATCTCAGCATCAAAACCAATTTCAAAGTGAAATGAATGAATGACATTTCCATTGTCCTTTTGTTACCATGTGAAACCAATACCAAATGAAAAATAAAGTCATTCAATTCGAACAAATGGTTCAGTTTAATTCAGTCGACGTAGAAATAAACATACTTTCTTGATAGCTTAGTGAGTGAAGAAAGATTCAGTGTTGTACTAAACTATAGTAGCAGAAGACCTTGTGCTCACTTCAAGATTTATACTGACTTCGATTTCACCCAAGTTAGCAATTAAAGCGCTCCAATTACCTACAACACCTTAGTTCACTGGGCTCATTCCTGAGACCTTAGGAGGAGAAACTCAATTAAAACTCATGCAGTTCAGAAGATGAGAGAGGATAGTATTGAAATGTTTAAAATTCTGATGGGCTTTGACTGGCAGAATGGTGTGAGATGTTTTCCTTATGGGACTAGCACAGAAAGAAGCAGCACAGTTTAAAACTAAGTGGTTTCCCATTCAAGATGGCAACAAGGAGAAATTTCTTCTGTGGGTCATCAGTTTTTCGAATTTGCTTCTCGAAAGAATAGTAGAAACTGGGGCATTGAATGCATTCAAGTGTGTTTGACAGATTTTTGATTGAGAAGGGAGTCAGATGTTATGGCACAATCAGGACAACAGAATGAATGCCACAATTAGGTCAGCCAAACCTAACTGAATGGTAAAACAGCTGAATGATTTATTCCTGTTCTTTCTTCATATGTTCTTCGGGAAGGAGTGGAGAAATAAAAATCAACCAATGTACCCATATCTGCACATTAAAATAAGATTTGATAACATTCTACATAAGCAGTTAGTGCACACAATTAGGGCTCTTGGGATATGGGATAATAAATGAGCATTGACTTTGGACTACTTAAACAAAAAAAAACAGAATAAACATAATATTCTGGGTTAGCAGGCTGCAACTATCAAAGTTCCACAAAGATTAGTATTTGGCTTTAGCTACTTGTAAACTATATTAAATTACTTAAACAAGGGGACCAAATGTAACGTGTTCAAATTTGTTAGATGGGAAAACAGATTGTGAAAGAATGCAAAGCAACTACAAAAGAATATCAAAAGATTATGAGTGACTAAGAAAGTTTCAGATAGATTTCAATGTGAAATTACCCATTTGGTAAGAAATAATAAAAGTAGACTCATTTTAAATGGTGAGAAACTATTACAAGTTGGTTTTCAGAGGAATTTGGAGTTCTTAAAGAAAGAAGGCAGAAGCAAAGTTTGTTTGCTGTGACACAATGCTATTAGGAAGGCAAATAATATGTTGGTCTTTATTGCAAGGCTGTTGAAGTATAGCAGTAAGGAATGCTTGCTCTACTTTGTGAAGGTGGGACCACACCTGGAATAATCATTGCAGTTTTTGTCTCCTTATAGAAGGAAGAATGCAACTGCTTTGAACAAATGCAGCAGGGTGGACTCCTGGAATGAGGGGATTGTACAAGGAGATATTAAATAGACAGAATGTATATCCCTTGGCATTCAGAAGTAGAAGCAATCATTGAAACATGAAAATTCTTAGGAGGCTTTATAGCTTAGATGCTGACAGGATATTTTCTCAGGTTTGGTAATCTAGAACTAAGGAATCAGAGGTTCACAATAAGAGGTCAGCCATTAATGACTGGAAAATTCTATTGTGAATTTTCAGAATTTGCTGCATCAAGAGAGCTGTGGATGTTCAGTTGTTGCGTGCATTGCAAGCCAAGTTGATAGATTTTGGATATGAAGGTTTTTGAGGGATCGTAGGCAAAAGTGGAAGTGTGTAGATGAGGTCAATAACCTATTATCATATTGAAATGTTGAGAGAAAGCTCAAAGGGCCAAACGGACAACCCTTGATCCTGTTTATGTTTTTATTGTGACATTTGCTGGATTGGGTGAATGCGTGGCAAAAAAAGCATGCTCAGGATTTACTTGGAAGCCCATCACAGCCAAAATAGCATGATAATAATAGTGTTTAAATTTACACATGAAAGATATCGAAATTACCAGAGAAGTGCTGGCACTCATGAAAACACTCCCTAGGAACACAGTCAGCGCCATCAGGAGTTATTTTGTAACTTAACAAGTGCAAATATGTATATTAGCAACAGTTTGATAGGGCTAATACAAAAACTGTGAAACACAGTAAACAGAATTTACACTAGAGATGTAATCTTCAACACGTGCCAAGAGTTGCAGGTGGAATTAAACATCCAACCAACATGCATTTCATTTTAAAACCAATAAGTACATAAATAGCCATGAAGCATACCTTTTGTAAAATAAAAACACTTCTACTCAGTTCAGATCATAAGGTAGAACTGATGAAGCATGTGTTCATAATCGAAAATATTGCTTCAAGTGGTTACCCTCTGACAATGTATCAACTATTAAATAAAAGGTTATTGTGTCTGTTGTTACTGCATCTGAAGAATGGAGGTACGTTGGAATGCTCAATCCTTAATTAAACTCTTTGAAATTGATATTTTGCAAATGTTTGGTTGTTAAACCAATTATTTAAAAGTCGTTCACACAAGTATTAAAATACCAGCGAGTGGCTTCTAGCACTTTACAGTGTGAAGCTCATAAATTAGGAGATCTAAATTTACTTGAGAATCTTTAAATTTCCAGCACCTAATTCTTTGCATTTTTAGTTCTTAGTAAGTGGCCAGCAATTAAGCAAAAGAGTTCTTTTGGTGGTTTAGTGCCCCTACCTCTGAGCCAGATCTTTGGGCTCAAATCCCACCTGCTTCATAGTGTGTAATAATATTGCTGAACAGACTGATTACAAAATGTTTACAAGACCAAGATGCCTGCACACTGGAATTAGCAGGCATCAAGATTTCAAAAGATAATTTAAACTTCACTTTGTAAAATACTGATGCCACATGTAATCTGCTTGCCCACCTACATAGAAGGTTCAAATGTAATAGGCCATCTAAGGCAGTAGGTTAAAATCTAAGGCAGTGTCAAGTTACTGTGGGTGTCTTGAAGTGGTACAGGAAAGGGCAGATAAGAATTGCAAAAGGTTGGTAAATGTTCAAGTCAAAGTCCCAAATTTTATAAGCTGCTGGTTCAAGTTTGGAAAGTTACTCAATTTTCAACTGAAATTGCAACAGTACAATGTTCTGTGAGGGGAATAAATAATATGGTATAATTTAAAAGGAAATGCAGAGTGTGATCTGGTGCTGCATATGAACAAATCCTTAAAGATTGAGTGGTGGTGGTGTTCTGGTGAAGATGCATTCAACCAGACAAGTGGAGAGCATTCTAACACTCTCCAGATATGTGCTTTGTATGAGGTGTAAAGGATTACGGGCAGTCAGGAGTCAGGGACACTGCAAAATAATCAGATTCTAAACTGCTCTTGTTGGCACAGTATTAATGTGGTGATTTCCTGTATATTGACATATAGAATTCCTGATGTGATATAATGGCCTCCAGCAGCAATCACTTTTCCCTTGTGCCAAATAGGTTTCCAAATCAGTGATTTCAAAATTTCCTAAACGTCCCCCCTTGTTATCAAGCATGGATAAATGCCAGGGCAACCCTGCTCACTCTGGCATTCCTCGTTACATATGAACCAAGATTGTAATGCATTCTACAGCTGAACAGTCCTGGCTAAGTCCAAAAAATATCATTGAAGGGTTGTTAGCCATTAAGTGTTACTTAATGGCATTGTTGATATCACCTTGTGATTTTTAAGATTAGATTAATGGGACAATAATTGGCCATTGTGAATTTTGGGATTTTTTTTATGGACATCACAAACATGTACAATTTTCCTCTATACAGCATAAATGCCAAAGTTGCACCACACAGCTTGTCTCATGTCCTCCGCACAGGGTGTTGTCAGGTTCTATGACCTTTCACTCATTGCACTCAGTCATGGAGTAAATTAAATTGGTTGAAGAATGACTTTTATGATGCTGGGAAACTCAAAAGAGGCTGAGATAGATGATCCATTTAGCATTTATGGCTAACGATGACTGCAAATGCTTCAGGCTGGTCTTTTACACTCATGCTAAATTCTGCCATTGTGAAGGATGGAATGTCTTTGGATCCTTCACCTCTGGTTAGCTGTTTAATTATTCAAAACCATTAACCACTGGATCTGGTAGGATTGCAAAGCTTTGATCCCATTTATTATGGGAATATCTTAGTTCTGAATAATATCACATTACGTCCACCGTGCAACATGTAGGCAGTCCTTTATTGTTATTTGATATGACAATAATGGTAGAGTAAGAAGTATACCAAGCCACAAAGTTACAGACTGTCTCAGGACACAATTCTTCTGATCACGGACCCAAGAAATTCATGAATGCCCAATTTGGAGCGACTAGATTTGTTCTGATTCTATTACATTTAAGCACGTTTGGAGTCCCACACATGATAGAGGAAGTCTTATGTGAAGACAAACAATGTTGATTTCTATCTCTGACAGTATTGGTAAGATTGGCAATGTTGCAACAGCTAGTGTGGTCAGGATAAGCCACATTGGTACTCTTTCTGCCTATTGCTGGCCCAGTCTTGTAACTATTTCCTTCAAGGACTCGGCAATCTCAGTCAGTCAGTCAGTTTTGATGCAAACAAACCAATTCTGGTGAAGTCACTCACCCAGAGGGTAGCATGTGCCCTTGCTACCCTCAGTGCTTCATTGACGTGAAGTGATGCTCAACGTGGAGGCATTATCAGATAAAGGACAGCATTAGGTGGTATTGAGAAGGTTGTTTTGAACAATTTTGAGATGATGCTTCAAGACTTCAAGGGTCCAGAATGAATATTGCAGATACTGATGATCACTCCCTCCCAACCATTCATCCACTGTGCTGCCAACTCTGGTGGAATGCAAAATACCCAAAGGGCTAGCAATGTCTAGAACATTGGCTGAGAATAATGATGTTATGTTATTACCTGACTAATCTGTGGTCTAAACATGTAATTGTTATTGCACATGGATTCCAATTCAGATCAAATAACGACTTATCTATTTATAGCACTCCTAGCTTACACAAAAAGTTTCACTGGAATCTATGTGACAGAAATAGAACAAAGCATATGTTAATGAGGGCTTGTAGAATTGACTGGGTGGGATAAGTCAACATGTCCAGGACCTGGGTCAACCAGATTGCGATTGAGTCACAAAAAGACATAAGATAAGGATGGCAGATTTCCTTCCCTCAAGGGCGTGAATGAACCAAAGCATTTTTAACGACATTTCTGAGGTTTCATGGTCAGCATAAATGTGACTTGCTTTTTATTTCACATTTATTTAGCTAATTGAATTTAAGTTCCCCAACTGCTATAGAAAGATCTGGATCATTTGCTTAGGTCTCTCAATTACTAGCCCAATAACAGAACCATTATTTCTACCCACCATACAGATGTAATGCTGGTAATTCTTGCATAACTTAAAAGATTACGGCTACTGATTCTGTGTTGGCATCAATTTTATCAATTTGACTTAAATAGATTTGTGAACTAAATTTTTAAGCAAACTTGATTGTCTAAAATTTCTAGAAGCTGAATGTAGATTTGGAATATACAGTCATGTTCAAAACTCTCAAAAAATAAATCAATTTACTGCCTAACTGGGACTTTTCAATGACTTCATCAGTATCTCATTGTTTTTCATTACCCAGCCTTTAAAATGTGAAAAGAATGAATGGGCAGATCTTTATACATCATGTAACTTTATCCACCACTGACCACGTTTAATGAAATTTGTGACCACACAACTTCAAAATACTGAGGAAACTGCACATAGGGAACATATAGGAGAGACAGTGAGGGTTTTGATGTTTTTAAAATGTGTGGAAGGACAGAGAGCAAAACTGTGGATAATCAGCAAGTTGTTTATCTGGATGCCAGTCAGCACCCAACATACATTTTATGAAAGTGTTTAGGAAGCTTTTTGCAAATTATATTCTTTGTTACAGAAATAGTAATGCCTGGGAAATTAGTTCAAACATTGGATTATTTTTGTATTTAGTAGACATTTAATTACTTATGTTACTAAAAGCATAAAAGATACTGAATGAGGTTTATAATAAATAAAAATGCTTATTTATTGTTCCAAGATCTGAAAATATTGTAATACACAACACACATATGCAATCTTTGGTATTTGTACTATTTTATCCATCTCAGCAAATCTACCCCTAAAAATCAACAGAGAAACAGAACGTAATGTTGATCCATGCGTGCCAACATACAAATTAGAAGCAGAAACAGGCCATTCAGCTCAAATTGTAACCTCAAATCCACATTCCCACTAACCCTGATTAACATTCACCTCCTTTGTTTATCAAGAATCTACATACCTCTATTTCTAAAAAAAACAAGAACTCTGCTTCCACCAGAGCAAAACTTTCATCTAATGTTTCAAATGCGTTACACCATATTTTTTTTAAAACAGTGACCTAACAGTTGTAGCTTTTCCTATAAGAGGAAACATTCTCTTCATTTTCACCAAAATAAGACCACTTGGGATGTTTCAATCAAGACATCTCTTTCTTTTCTAAACCATAAGGCTACCTCCCACCTCACCATTTCAAGTATTAGTCTAGTAAACCTATGAACGACCTCCAAAACAATTACATTCTTCCTTAAATAAGTTGACTAACACTGCACAGTGTGCCAGATCTGGCCTCAGCTATACCATGCATAACCACACAACTTAAATTTGTATTAAATTTTCCTCATGATAAATGATAATATTCTACTGTATTTCCTAATCACTTGTTGTATCTGCAAACTAATCTCTTGTGGTCACTCTGCATTGCAGAGCTCTGCAATCTTTAACCATTTCGATAATACTTTAACTTCCTGCCAAAATGGACAATTTCACATTTTCCACATTGTACTTTGTTTGTCTCATCTTTGCCACTCTCAACCTATATCTTTTGGTAGCCTCCTTTTGTCCTCTTCACAATTTACTTTTCTACCCATATTTGTAACGTTAGCAAATTTACCAGTCATAATAAAGTCCCTTCATTGATGCCATTTAAATAAATTGTAAATAGTTGAGGTCTGGTGGCAACGCTTCTAACATTTTACTAATCTGAAAAGGAGTAAATTATACCTAATCTCTGCTTCTTGTTAGCTAGCCAAATTTATATTCACTTCAATATGCTATCCCTATATCATGAGCTTTTAGTTTCCATAATAATCTTCGATATGGCACCTTATCAAATGCCTGCTGGAGTTCTAAATAAAGTACATCACCTTTCTCTACATAGGTAAGTCTCAGTCTGGAAGAGTTCCAACATATTTGCCAAATATATTATGATGCAACAGAGTCATTTAATAATTGGAATAAATGAGTGGATGGAAAAGAAGACTGTGAAAAAATGTAGCTCTGAAGAAAGTATCAAGCATCATCCTGAAGAAAAGGCCCTCAAGAGAAACAATTTCTGTTTGTGGAACTATCCCAAATCAGAGAACACCAATTTAAAGTGACGGCAAAACAAGAAACAGCAACGAGTAAGTACTTTCCTTTTTAAACATGGGGAGTGGTTAGGACTTGGATATAACACCTAGTTGTGTGGCGGAAGCAGCTTCAATTGAAGCTTTCAAAAGAAAACTGACTCAGTTTACAGAAAGAGAGAGAGAAAGAAAGAGGCAGAGAGGTGAAAAAAGGGCTGGTGAAAAAATGTTGCTCTAAAGTATCAAGAGTTATCCTGAAAAAAAAGGCCCTCAAGAGAAACAACTTCTGCTTGTGGAAGGACCCTAAATCAGTGAACACTAATTTAAAGTGACTGGTGAACGGTGAGGGAGTAGGGTACTGGGTGAATAGCCCTTGCAAGCAAGACGGACTTAATGGCCTTCAGCGCTGTCACCTCTACTGCTGTAGGAAGTTCAGGTAACATGCAGCATTGGAGGAGAGGCCATTCGTCCCGTCGAAGCTTCGGAAGCAAGACGTCCAACCAGCCTCAACCCTGCCCACGTTCCCGGTAGCCCTGTTCCCAACTCTAAATCACAGTCCGGCGGATCAAATCCTGCCGGGGGCGGGGAGGGGCTGGAGAGAGAGAGATTCAATCCCCCACCCTGGAGCTGGGTTGAAAGGGTGTCCCCCTCTGGTTGCTGGGCCTGGAAGGTCAGTCAGGGATGGGAGACTGCACTCACTCACTCACCCAGCAGCAGGTTGAGCAGCACTTCGTGTCCGGCGGTGCTGTCGCTCTTGCACAGACAGTACAAGGTGCCCCCGATCCAGGGGATGCCGTGGCCCGACACCTCGATCAGCTTCATGATGGGCCGGGCGCTGCCCCAGGCCGAGTCCTCGGTGGCGCACACCCCCAGGCGCTTGGAGAGCCACAGGTCGATGGCCAGCAGCGAGCGCAGGGCGATGCCGAGCAGCGACGGGTTCAGCTTCATGCAGTCCTCCTCGGGCTGCGGGCAGGGGTATAGGCCGGAGCCCGAGTCCCGACGGAAGCCCGCTGCCCCCGCCTCCAGCTGCTGCACCGCCCGGTGCCGAGGCGACGGAGGCTCGGGGCTGGCCCCTCTCTGCAGGAGGCCCGGAGGCCTCCCCGCCACCAGGTACTCCAGCCTGCCGCCACCTTTCGGCTCCCGGTTCCGGGATTTGGGGGAGTGAGCCGGCATCTTTCCAGGCCTCCCTCCTCCTCCTCCTCCTCCTCCTCCCCCCGCCGAGTGCACCGTCAGGGGAGGAGCGGAGCCTCCTCCTCGGCAACCGCCGTCGCCAAGGCGCCCGTCGTCCGGCTCGAGGAGGGGGCGGAGCCGGCTACCCGTCAATCAAATCACCCCGGTAACCCGCACGCGGCCGCAAGGGCACCGCCAGCGTGCAAAACCATTTGAGTGCACTGCGACCGCGCGCACCGGTGCATCTACCTGCTCAGTACCGCATCAGCCCTGCACCTGAATAAACTGCCGCCGGAGACCTGTGCTTGCGTCGGCCTGTTGCACGTGCGGTCCTGGCACGTGCTCGTGTTGGGTAAACTGCAGCAACCAGCCCCGCATGTGAATACACTGCAGCCGTAGACCCGCATGTGTATGTATTGCGTGAACTGCAGCGACCGCATATGTTGGTATTGAGTGAACTGCTGCAACAGCCCTGCATACGAATACCTCAACCGGCGACCCGCATGTATTGCTATTAAATGAACTAAAGCAACAGGCCTGCATGAGGATGGACTGCAGCAGCAGATCTGCATGTCCTCGCATTGAATGAACTGCAGCCACCAAGCTGCATGTCCTCATATTGAATAAACTGCAACAACATGTGAATATACTGCAGCAATAGAGCAGTTCATGTTGGTATTGATGTTGAATGAACTGTAGCAGTACACTCATTAATGCTGGCATTGAATGAAATGCAGCAACAGACCTGCGCGTGAATGAACTTCAGCAATCGGCTTGCAAGCATTGATGTTGAACGAACTGCAGTAACAGATGTATATGTTGGGGTTTGAATTAATTGCTGCAGCAAGTCTGCATTTATTAACATTAAATGAACTACTTCAGCAAACTACATGCATTGGTTTTAAACGAACTGCAACAGACCAATACAGATTTGCACTGAATCAATCTTGCATCAGGCCTGCATGCATTAGTTGTTTAAAGAACTGCAGCAGACCTACATATGCTGTGCATAAACTTCAGCAGACATGCATCATTTAGCATTGAATGAACTGCAAAAGCAGACATGCATGGATCAGTGTTGAATGAACTACAGCCTTGCACTTGTGTGTATTAAAATTGAACGCATCACAATACATATCACCGATGATTAGACAAAACAGCAGTTTACCATTCTAACAAACCTATATGTGCTGCATTGATTACACCACTGCATCAGACCATATTGAGTTTAGGTTTAATTACGATGCTGCATGAAGTTTGCACTCTCTACCGTTTCTTAAAACACAATATTCATAATGCATATGTTACAGCCAGAACGCTGAAAACAAGTAAAACAAGCTTGCATTGAAATTGTAGTTTTCATGGCCTTGAAAAATGCTCTATGGTCATTGAGGTCAGTAGATTTTAAAGGAAATAAGTGAGAAAATTGTAGGTGCTTTGCCATAATCAATTGAAGCTTACTCAGTTCAAGAATTGCCTCTTCCAATTGAAAAATTTCAAATGTCATACTGTTAAATATAAAAGGTGAGGAAGAGAAACCAGGAAATGATAAACCTGACACCTGATTTGGGGCGATTACTGGACTCTATAATTCAACGCACAATGATGGTGTATTCAGAGAAATGTGATCGAACATAGCCCACATCAATTGACTGGGACAACACACACATCCTAGGACAGGTGAAACAAAGATTCACACAAGAACTCTGCGAGGCATGGCATTCTAACCCGAACTCCATCAATAAACGCATCGATTTAGATCCTATTTACCTTACCTTGAAAAAAATCTGGAAATGAAATCACCCACCATAAGAAACCAAGACCTATAAATAGAGAGGTGGGACATACCACCAATGCTTCACTGGAGACTCTCACTGATGATGTTACCAAGTTTGGTGACGAAATGTCAGAAAATAAATCTTCCAGCTCAGTGAGCTAACTTACATACTTACCATCAACCTGAGCTATAAATCTTCTCAAAAATCGCTATCAATTAGTAAAGAATGGATTATGTCGAACAAACCTAATCAATATTTTTGAGAATATACTTGAAGCTATAGACAGAGAAATGCCTGTGCATATAATTTATATGGATTTCCAGAAGGGTTTCAATAAGATTCCACACCAAAGACAGTCAGCCAACATTAAAACTCAGGGAATTTTAAAAATTTACTCAGTTGATTAGGAGATTGCTTAGTGGTAGTAGGCAGAATATAAATGAAATAAAAGGATAGATCTGAGTAGTTTTGAAATAATGAAACATTAGAAATATGGAGGTTCAAAGAGGTTTAGGGGTTGATATGCACAGAACATTAAGATGTGGTGGTCAGATATAAAACAATCAAAAAAGCACTTGGAATGTAGTCATTGTATTCTAGAAAACTTGAATATAAAGAGGTGGGAATTTATACAGTTATACAAAGTCTAGTTGGGCTTTATCTGGAGTGTTGGGAACAGACCACGAAAATCTGGTATGTTCTGATATAATGCAACAGTTCATTCCTCTGCAACCTCATGCTATAGAGAATTGCGCGATGGTAATCATTTATAGAAAAATGCACTGTAGAAGATCATTATAGAAAATCGCTATAGCTGTTCAGTACAAAGTTTGTTATCCAAAACGTGTCCACAATTCGTTGATCTATAGCCAATTTGTGTTGACAACACATTATACCAGAAATATATATTGGCTTTGGAGAGGTAATGCAGGCCAAGCAAAATATTACCAAGGGTTAGATTATGAGGACAGATTAGATATGGTACAGTACACTCGCAATGCCTTGATTACAGAAGGATAAACTATGATTTAAGGTTTTTAGAACTTTGAAAGGAGTTGCTAGAGTAAAGCTATTTTGTGTTGGTGGAGTCAAGGTTGTAGGGTTATGACTTTAAAACATTCAGGAGAACAGTTAGCAACATGGCTTTGTGCAGGGCAAGGCATGTCTTACTAACTTGAATTAATTTTTTGAGGAAGTGACAAAAGTAATTGATGAGGGTAGAACAATGGATGTTGTTTACATGGATTTTAGCAAGGCTTCTGACAGGGTCCCACATGTAAGGCCCATCCAGAAGATTAAGATGCATGGGATCCATGGTGACTTGGCCACGTGGATTCAGAATTGGCTTGCCCACAGAAGACAAATGGTAGTGATGGAAGGGTGTCTTTCAGGCTGGAGGTCTGTGACTAGTGGTGTTCCGCGTGGATCTGTACCTGGACCTCTGCTATTTGTGACGTATATAAATAACTTAGATGAAAGTGTATATGGGTGGATTAGTAAGCATGTAAATGGTACAAAGATCGGTAGAGTTGTCTATAGTGTAGACGATTGTCAAAGGATACAGCTGGATATAGATCAGTTGCAGATATGGGCAGAGATTTGGCAGACAGAGTTTAATCCAGGTAAGTGTGAGGTGCTGCACTTTGAGAGATCAAATGTTTAGGAAAAGTATCAAATTAATGGCAGGACTCTGAACAGCATTGTTGTACAGAAGAATCTTGGGGTTTAAACCCACAGCCCTGAAAGTGGCCATGCAAGTAGATAGGTTGGTAAAAAAAAGGTGTTTTGCATGCTTGCATTTATTGGTTGGGGAATTGAGTACAAGAGTCAAATTGTTACGTTGCAGCTTTATAATACTTTGTTTAGGCCACACTTATGTTTAATTCTGGTCTCCACAAGAAGGATATGGCCATTTTGGAGAGATACAGAAGAGTTCAAAGTTTGTGAGATGATTTGTAGCTTGGGTGTTCGTTGTTGTGGTTCTGTTCGCCGAGCTGGGAGTTTTTCTTGCAAACGTTTCGTCCCCTTTCTAGGTGACATTTTCAGTGCTTGGGTGCCTCCTGTGAAGCGCTTCTGTGCTGATTCCACCGGCATTTATACTGGTTTGAATCTGCCGCTTCCGGTTGTCAGTTGCTGTCCGCTGCAGTGGCCGGTATATAGGGTCTAGGTCGATGTGTCTGTTAATCGAATTCGTGGATGAGTGCCATGCTTCTAGGAATTCCCTGGCTGTTCTCTGTTTGGCCTGTCCTATAATAGTGGTGTTGTCCCAATCGAATTCATGTTGTTTGTCATCTGAGTGTACGGCTACTAGGGATAGCTGGTCGTGTTGTTTCGTGGCCAGTTGGTGTTCATGGATGCGGGTTGTTAGCTGTCTTCCTGTTTGTCCTATGTAGTGTTTTGTGCAGTCCTTGCTTGGGATTTTGTAAACTACGTTGGTTTTGCTGCTGCTGGGTATCGGGTCCTTTGTCCTGGTGAGTTGTTGTCTGAGAGTGGCTGTTGGTTTGTGTGCTGTTGTGAGTCCTAGTGGTCGCAGCAGTCTGGCTGTCAGTTCAGAAATGCTCCTGATGTATGGGAGTGTGGCCAGTCCTTTGGGTTGAGGCATGTCCTCATTTCGTTGTCTTTCCCTGAGGCATCTGTTGATGAAATTGCGCGGGTATCCGTTTTTGTTGAATACCTTGTATAGGAGTTCTTCTTCCTCTTTTTGTAGTTCAGGTGTGCTGCAGTGTGTTGTGGCCCTTTTGAATAATGTCCTGATGCAACTTCGTTTGTGTGTGTTGGGGTGGTTGCTTTCATAGTTCAGGACTTGGTCTGTGTGTGTGGCTTTTCTGTATACAGACCAAGTCCTGAACTATGAAAGCAACCACCCCAACACACAAACGAAGACGACGTGAGAGGCAAGTTTTTTGTACAGAAAATGGTAGGAGTTTGGAATGCACTGCTAGGGTGGTGGTTGAGGCAGATTTGATAAGGGCATTTAAGGGACTTTTAGATAAGAACATGAATAAGCAAGGAATGGAGGGATTATAGACCAAGAAGGGATGAGTTTAATTTGGCGTCATGTTTGGCATAGCATTTTAGGCTGAAGGGCTCGTTCTTATGCTGTACTGTTCGAAGTTCTATGTCTTGACTCACTGGGTAGTAGAGTAGACTGGTGGAAGAAAAACAGTACATGTTGGCCAATTAGTAACATTAAATCTGAGGCCTGTAGAGCTTTGCTAGCCTCAGGTATGCAGGGATATGGGCAAGACAGAGTTGGGAATCACAATAACTGTGATCTACATGAATGGGAGACAGGAGCTGAATTGTCCTGTTTCTAAAAAGTAGTTTTGAAGTGTTACTGCTGCAACTTAGGATAAGCGTCATATAGTATCATTCTACGAGTAATGGCGTGTCACATTTTAGTGATGTGGCTTTAAGTGATAACTATTGGTCAGGGAACAAACTATTGTTTTTCGAATATGCATGGGACTTGGTAGGGTCTTGGCGTCGTGTCCACACCCTTCTCAGAATTGGCTTGACAGCCCAGATTTTACCCCTAAATCTCCAAAGAGACTTCAGCCCTTTTTTTTAGTCTAGGAGCACGACTGTTATCACTGAGCCTCACTAACATCAGCTGAAATGATTGTTCGGCAAATCCTCTCAGTACCCAACCTGTTTGCAAGAGCGTTGCGTCTTGAGAACGCCCAACGTTTGGCAAAGTGAGGGGGGGGGGGGCTCCTTCAATTTTATTTCGCCCGAAGAGGTTTGTAGAGAAGCAGGGTTGAATTCACGCTCAACTCGCGTTTAACAACATCGACCCAACGTTAGTGATCTGAATTCAAGTCAGCAAAATGTATTGCCCTGTACATAGGAGGATAAATGAACAAACAATGGGATAAGGTGAACGGTTTGGCGCATCTTTCGTCGGACCTGAACTTCCGAGAACTTGTCTGTTCACTTTCCACCTGCTGTGCATTACGTTTTAATTTCAGATTGACAGTTCTCTGGTCCCTAGCGCGCAGATATTGTGGGTTAGCATTTCTCTTTCTTACTGTGAATCATACACACAGTAATTGTGAGGCGTAAGTCAACATCTTTTTTTTCCAAAAAAAAAGGATTGCTTATCTAGTCACACTAGATCCCGTTTTGGAATGTATTAAATCTCATCCGGATGCTGTATTGGGTTTGGTGAAGCATATGTTGATTTAATAAGGAACAGAGCGCCACGGTCGTTCAGACGAATTGGTTGTACATAAGGGGGCGCCGCTCGGTATCCTGATCCCTGGGAATCCTGAGGCAGTGGGACAGCATTCTCTCGATGGTGTTTTACTTGGTGGGGGCTTGGTGGGTGGGGTTTGTAAGGGTTGGGGGTGAGGGGGGGGGAGGTGATGGTGAAACCCAGCCTATGGGGTCCTAGGAGGCACTAAAAAAGGATTTCTCTCTCTCTCTCTCTCTCGCATTCATCTTCAGCATCAGGAGTAATGGACAGCGTGGTGCCATACGACGGACAATGCAAGTACTCTTCAAATACCGCCTGATTCACCAAGATTTTTATTTTTAAAAATCGGATTGATTTATATTTGTCGATACCGGTCTCCATTGAGTAGCGGCGGTGGGGAGGAATGGAACCAGCGGTTCATTAACCGTTAGCGATGAAGGCAGAAGGAAGGCTGTGTTGTTCTGTGAGGCTTCACAACAGATGCAGACTATGCTGGAGTCAGTGGCTCCAGTGCGTTTCCTCTGCTCCCAGTGCCACTCGATTACAACGGGAAACCCGCATATCCTCTCGCTCCTCTTATCTTTTTGCCAATATGCTGCCTCGTCTTCCTCCTGCTTCCTGCCGTTTGTGACATGAAAATAAGGAGGCGAAAGGCACACAGGGGGATTAAACAAAAAAAAAGAGAACTATAGCCCGCACCCGAATAACGAACTCAAACTGAAGACCATAGACTGTTGTCTGATTTGACGCGCTCAGCAAGATAGACGATTAGCAGGGCTCTATCTTCAGTCTTTTTAAATATATTAATATCCATAAAACCCGGAAGGATGGGTTGCATTCAGAGTATAACTTGTAAATCACGGATACGTCGAGAGAATATAGTGGTATATGATGTTTCTGCTACCATTGATCAGTGCCCAACTCTAATCGAGGAGAATTCTCCCATTGTTTTACGGTACAAGACTCCATACTTCAAGGCATCCGCCCGGGTGGTGATGCCTCCAGTCCCCCGGAACGAAACGTGGGTTGTGGGGTGGATTCAAGCCTGCAACCAGATGGAATTTTTCAACACCTACAGCGACCTCGGAATGTAAGGGAATTTAACACGGTAGAGTATGTGTAATGCACTGCCAGTTCATCCTTGCAGTGTGCTAAGATGATGAACCGACTATAAGTCAGCATTGCAACATGGTCAATCCACACACATAAAAGCCGGCTTTATTGGCTAAACGTATTGCAGTCACCTTATTTAAATACACTAGTGTTTAATCCTCATTGTACAACTGATCTGTGATGAATGGCTTTGGTAGCTGCGGCTTCCTTCATTGGTATTACTGTGCATTAGTGAGGATTGCATGAAATTCATCCAATATCATAGCGTGGGTATACAGTGGAGATTATTTTTATGCACATATGCCGGGTTTATTTTTGTTATTTTTGCCACTGCATGATCACAAGGCATTCCTATCCTGTCTTGGTGGCACCCGATAGGTTTATGTTCAGATTTAGTGACAGAAGCGTCCGTACGTTGCTAAACAGTTAATTTTTCTGTGCAGACCAGCACTTCCAGACTAAACATGCTCACCCGCCCACGTTTCTTTCTAAGGAATAGGAGTCATTCTTAAGAGAGGGAGTTAAACATGGCTATATATTAAGACAGCTGCAGCGTTAGATGTCTTCCATTTGACTAGCTACCACGCACACAATTAGGAAGAGTTTGAAGGTGCATATTTAAAGGTACAGTGTCAGTCAGGCTCAATTATGATTCACGTCATGTTTCCAAGTTAATCCCATAAATTAAAATGAAATTTAACAAACCAGTCGTGATCAACATAGAGCCAGACTGAAATTGCTTAATCATTATTTACTGCTACCGAACTTTCAGTCCTTATTATGGTAAAGCGCCGATCGAGACAAAAATGCAGCTTTGCATCAAAGCTTTAGGGCAAAGTGGCAGTTTGCGACTCGAACTTCCGCATCGTCTTTAATGATCGCGTATAATTTCAGGCTGCATCCTTCACCATGTAACAACGTGAAAGCTGGCTCGGACTTCAGTTGGATCTCGTTGAAAACACGGGGCGTGACGATTCAGTGCCGCTGACAATAAAATTGCAAGTTCCAAAATAGTATCTCGATACTTTGCGAAGGCAATTACATCTTTCTGAATCCGACTGGGATCCAAAAGCAACACTTCCATAGACTAAATAACCCCAGGGCCCCCTCTCGCGCGGCATTCAGACGATTGATCCATGTTTAATGCCAACATCGCATAGCAGAGACAATTCTAGGTTATTTAAAACCTTTGAAATGAGTTCTTTCCCTTGTTTCACCCAGACAACCCTGCCCCCCTCCCCCCACGCTCAAGTTCAACATCTGTCCCCCTTTAAAGTTAGATGTCTGTCACTCATACAATGGACCTTGAATTTAAACAAATGCAAGGGATCTATGGTTCAAATCTATCGACGCCCAATGGGCAAAACTTGTGAGCGATGGCATTCCAGTGAGCTATGAATTTCCGAAAACTTAACGTTGACCTGACATCTGACTGTAGGAAGGAGACAGCACGGTCGGAATCTCGTTTTCCTTTTGAGTTGAAATTCCCAAAGCAATACCGGACAATCAAGAACTCTGGCAGACGCCAAATATAGAATAGCTCCAAGTTCTTTACATAGCTGACACCAGTGATGTGATATGGAGAGACCGTTGTTGTCTTTCATGTCATGTTAATGTCCTTGCCACCAAGATCCCTGTACACGTTGTCCTTTACATCACCAGACAATGTACTGTGCTCCCCATCCACATATCTTGTCACAATCCTGGGCAGCAGATTATATCATATTGACAAATCTTCGCAGCAGGCGAAAGATAATGCTTTGTTGCATTGTTGCTGAGGTAAACAATATCAGATTGTTCAGTAGCTCCATAGTTAATCAATAACAAGTACCAGTCAACAATATATTTATGCAATACCGATAAGGTTCTAAAAGAGTAATCATAAAACAAAGATATTAAGGCTGTAATTTGGAAGAGTAACCAAAAAGGTCAGTCAAACTATGAAGGATAACTTAGAGGAGGAGAGAGATGTAGGGAGGTTGAGGGAGAGAATGCCAAGAGCTGAAAACTTAGAGAACTAAGGGTACAGTGTAGCCATTAAGGTTGAATTATTATTAAGTTTTTTAATGCGTTTTAATTGGTTTTAGATATTTTAATGTTTAGTTTTAGTGGTAGATTTAATCAGTTAATGATAGATTTCGTCAAGTAGACAGGCAAAAGGCCAGAAATCACAGATCTTACAGGGTTCTAGGGCTGGAGGAAGCTACCAAAACAGAAAGCGGGAAGGCCAATACACAGTTATGAATTTACTGTGACAAGCTAAATCTTCTGTGCACAACCTGGATTCTATTCCTTACTGACAAGTCTATTGTGGACCTTTTGTCCCCTTACTTTGCTTACCTCCTTCTGTCTATTTTCCAGAACTGGAACTAAAAGTTCTGGAACTCAACTGTAAACAGCCCCTTCCAATGTCTTAAAGTTGTGTTTTTTGTAAACTGTGTACAATTCTGCTCTGCATTTTCATCATTTTATAAGAGAACTGAATTGTAGCCTTTTTTAAATACAGAAACACTTCAGGAGAAAGTTATGATTGCTAATGTCAATACAGTTCAAGGTGTGATACTCACCAAATTATTTCATAGCCAAGGATTGGGTTAACACATTTCTGCAGAATGCACTGTTTATTAAAATGACAATATTTTTCTAATTAGTTTATTCCATAGTAATCACCAGTTTTAAAGTGCTGAATACTTTGTCTCTCTCCACACATAGTTGCATTATAATAATTTACCAAACAGTGCTGTATATTAATAGGGGAAGTATTAACTAATGGATTCATAAAGCCATCATGAAAATTGGAAAATTTGGGTGGCACGGTGGCACAGTGGTTAGCACTGCTGCCTCACAGCGCCTGTAGACCCGGGTTCAATTCCCGACTCGGGCGACTGACTGTGTGGAGTTTGCACGTTCTCCCCGTGTCTGCGTGGGTTTCCTCCGGGTGCTCCGGTTTCCTCCCACAGTCACAAAGATGTGCGGGTCAGGTGAATTGGCCAAGCTAAATTGCCCGTAGTGTTAGGTAAGGGGTAAATGTAGGGGTATGGGTGGGTTGCGCTTCGGCGGGTCAGTGTGGACTTGTTGGGCCGAAGGGCCTGTTTCCACACTGTAAGTCTAGTCTAATCTAATCTATAATATTTAAGATAGGTGGTTGAAAAGTGTTCTGAGGGCTTAAGTCCAGTTTGCGTAGAGAAGAGATTACAATTTAGCTCACAAAATTAACTAAATCTGTGCAAAAGAATAGTTCCTCCTTCCCCAAATCCTGCCATGGTCTTGCATCTCCCAATCCATATAACCTCTGTCAGTCCTACAACCCCTCCATTGTGCCTTTAGCTATCTAGGCTTTAAACTTTGAAATTCCCTACTTTAGCCTCTCCAAACCTTTCTCCTCCTCTAGGTCATCCTTCAAACTTTAAGCTTTCAATTACCTTTACAAATTCATTTCAGTGACTCAGCAATTTTTAAAATGATTGTTTTTTAGTGTCTTGGACATATTTACACTTTAAAGACACCATATAAATCCAAATCAAATAAATACAAATTATTATTACTGTCAATGATGATGGCTGGCTGAAGAATTCTATAGACAAGGAGTAAGTTGGAAGAATAAATATTTTGAATTTCTATCAAACCTTGGATCTGAATTATGCTTATCTCATCTACCCAAAAGACCAAGTTGCTCTTCCTGAACTGTTATGTTTTTTACAGAGAGACTGACACATTCATACTGTTGGATGCATAACATTTCTGTAACTCAATACATTATACTTGCCTCTTCCTTAATAGAATGTCATAACACCAATTAATGATAAATCTCTTTTTCTTAATTTAAACATTTGGTAAGGTACCTGTCAATTCATTTCTTTTTAATTGCCAACCAATTAGAAGACATGAAGCTGCTGAGAGACTACAATAGTTTGTTGGCAACGAATGTTTTCTCATTAGGAGAAAATTTCTGGATGATTCAATGAAAATTTCAATCAATATCTTACTTTAATATTTCATAGAGGTTTGCAACTTGCCATTTGCCCTCAAAACCCATTGCTCCACTGCCTTTTCACCCCTTTACCAACATCAATTAACTCCAGTTTCATAAATCACCGATCCCAATTATCCTGCAATAGACGTTTTAGAACTAACTTCCAGAATCTTTTACCTATTCACACCAACTCTTTGTATATCACCATGTCATTATCATTGGCTTTCATATCAGTCAGGTTCAACTCCTCCAACTGACAATGTAATCAAAATCTCCACAAGACCATTGCCAGATGTTCACAGGAGCACCTCACTATATCACAGTACTGCTTTTATTGCAGGGTGATTTATTTGAACCATATCTATGAAGAACAATAGTTTATTGGAGTGAAGCCTTGCTGCTGTTTCTGTTGAGCTCCTAATTATTTTCCAGGAGAAAACAATTGGCAAATTGAAAGGCTTTATATAAAGGTTTCCACTGGAGCAGCATCAATAAAAGGGTAGCTTAATCAAATAAATGTATCACATTGAAACTAGAGAATATTAATTACTTTGAAAGCAACCCTGTTCATTGTGAACTGTTAATTTTCTCATATTGATCTGAGTCATAAAAGAAAAGAAAATATTGGGAGAATTAGACAAGGAGGAAAGCAAGTGTTTCTGTTCCTTTGTAGCATCTGGATATCACTCATTCCTAATTACCCTTAGGTGGGTGGTATTGATCTGTCATTTTGAACCACTGTAGTCCTTGTGGTGAAGGTATTCCCACAGTGCTGTTATGTTTGGAGTTCAAGGATTTTGATCAACTACAATGAAGGAACTGAAATATATCTTTATGTCAAGACAGCATGGTATTTGGAGGGTAACTCAAGGGTTAGTGTGTTCCCATGTATCTGCTGCCCTTTTTCTTCTGGGGAGTAGAGGTTGCAGATTTGTAAGGTGTGTTGAAAACGCCTTAGTGAGTTGCTGCAATGCATTTTGTAGATGGTACACATGGCAACCATAGAATGCCTGTGGTGGAGGGAGTGAATGCTTAATACAGCAGATGGGGTGAGATAAACGTCCCTATTGTAATTAACTTTTCATGTTTTTTTGATGACATTCTTAGAATTTAAAGCAGTTATTTCTGCTACTGTGAATTCTAGACTTTGGGAAGAATTATGTTATTAAAGAATGGCTTAATAATGGTGGTGGTGTTTCATATCATAGGGCATCAACAGAACACTAATAGAGTTATCCCATAAACCAGCTTAATCATTTTCACACAAAATCTAACTTCTTTGTTCGAACCAAAAGAGGGACACCTGACAATTAGTGTATTCAATAGATTGATGTCCACTTCGTGTTGCCAAAAAAATTGCATGAGTCTAAAAAGCAAAATGAAGAGGAACAGATGGAGTGAAACTATTTTTGTTGTTTGGAGAGTTTAAGACGAGAAGGTCTGAAGAGTGCAGTCAGACTATAACAGGGCAACATTAAGAAATGCATGATGAAAATTTGAAACACTTCAACAAATGGCAAGTGTTGCTAGTTCAGTTATAAATTATACATCTGAAGTTGATGGATTTTTAGTAACTGAAGATATTAAGGGAAAGGGGGATCAATCATGATCTTGTTGAATGACTGAAAGGTTCCTGGAAGGCCGACTGACCTAGTTCTATTCAATGCTGTAACATTTAGAGTAATAGAGTCAAGCAGCACGCAAACAGACCCTTTAGTCCAACTATTCCGTGCAGAACGTAATCCCAAATTAGACTTGTCCGTCCTGACTGCCCTTGTCTGATATCCTTCTGAATCTTTTCCATTCAGGTACTTTCCAAATGTGTTTAAAACATTGTAATTGTATCCATGTCCACGACTTCCTCAGGAAGTTCATTCCACACATGAACCACCCTCTGTGTAAAATATTTGCTCCTCATTTATTTTGTCAATCTCTCTCCTCTCACCTTAAAAATATGTCCCTAAACTTGACGTCTACCATCCTAGGGAAAGGACACCTACCATTAATCATATCTATACCCCTCATGATTTTATCAACTTCTATAAGGTCACCTCTCAACTTCCCACGCTCCAGTGAAAAAAGTCCCAACATATGCAACTTTTCTTTGTAACTCAAATCTTACATGCTGGACAAAATCCTGGTAAACCTCTTCTGGACCTTCTCCAGCTTAATAATATCCTTCCTGTAACAAGGCATTCAGAACTGGACACTATTCCAGCAAAGGCCTCACCAATGTTCTGTATAACCTCAACATGACATTCCAACTCCTAAACTCAAAGGACTGAACCATGAAGGCAAGCGTACTAAATGCCTTTTAACCGCTCAGTCTAAATATGACGCAAACTTCAAAGAATCATGTACCTGAACCCCTAGGTCCCTCAGTTCTACAACCCTACCCAAGGCTCTACCCTTGTTTTTTTGTACCAAATGCAATACCTCACGATATCCAGATTGAACTCTATCTGCCATTTTTCAGCCCGTTCACCTATTTGATCAAGATCTCTTTGTAATCTAAGAAAACCTTCTTCACTGTCTACAATGCCACCAATTGCTTCATGATTCATGTGTATCAGTCAAACTTTCAAACTCTACAATGTCCATTTTGTGAGACTCATCATTTCATCAGAATTTATTTTATTTTTAATACGTTAATATGTTAATTTTTTTAATATCTCTGTGCCAGGTAAAGGCTTGACTGATGGGTTGAGCAAATGACCTGCTTTCCCATTGCTGTTTATGCTGCATAAATACCATCTCTTTTTAAGAGGGGAAGGTGCAATGCTCTAACTGCACTATGTGGGACAGAGTTAGTGAGGATCGAGCTGCACCCCACATCATGTTATAGCAAGTCCAAGGAGTGGCTTATTAGTACAGCATACTGAGCAGAGGGGCCAAATCCCTTGCATGCACAACTGTCACAGGAAGCTCATCACTAGAGCAGAAAAGTACAATTTACCCTAATATTCATCATACTTATTCTTACCCTGTATGCTCAGCAAAATTTGGAACTTGTCAGTGTTTTTGATGCACATTTTGGAACACAGTTGGATTTCAGTTTCAAATTTTTACAGCCATTTGTGTTATGAAAAATACAAATATTTTGAAGAGTCCACTTTGTATTGTTAGCATCAGACACACTCACTTCACATATACCCTTTGTGATTTTGTAGATTCATACTTAGATAATTAGCCACAATCTACATAGATGTCTCTGTAAGAAAGACAGACAATTGGCTAAATGTTTGTATACAGGGAGCATGGGGCAAAGTGAGGGGGTGGGCCCTCACAATTGTGGAAACCTTCAGAATTATTATTTTTTAAATCTAACACCTTTAAACTAGTGGGAAGTTGAAACTCAAACCCAAGACTCTGTGTTTAATAACTTCTTTAACAATTCTTTTTATAAATTAGTGACAACTCAAAAATTATTTTCTACCAGCAATCCTGTTTTAGAATCATAGCAATTCTAAAAATGAAGTTTCATTTAAACCTCCTTGTGTTTTAGTTTTCAATTGACATTTCTGGGACAACAGGGCATAACAATTTTCTTATCAGTAATAGACAACTGGGTTAATGTTTTATTACTTAGGGAAATCTCATCTTGTACTGTCAAGGAAGGCACTGAACATACTGATGAAACTGCAGATTGTATTCTCTCTTTAAAACATGTTGAATTGATTTGTACTTTCACAACAAGATTTAACCAACTCCTTTGTTCTACCACATTTTCTGATGTGAATAGTTCTTCAGGAATTAGTACAAAGCTCTTCTAAAACTCTCATCTATCCCTTGGGAGAATTACTTTGGAGTCATGTGGCAGAACAACAGCTTATATTTATAAAGCACCCTTAAAGTAGCAAAATTTGCACAGGTGCTTCTCAATGACATAATCAGACAACAAATGAATGGAGACTAAGAAGGAGATATGATGGCCAGGACCAAAGATTAATCAAAGTGAGAAGTTTACAGGGGAAAGGGTTGGTGAAATCCAAAGGTTTTCATCAGAGGGAACATCAGAGCTTTAGGCCTATATATTCTTAAGGGTCTTGACAGGATAAGTGCTGAAAGGACGTTTCCCCTCATGGGAGAGTTTAGGACCAGAGATCATAGTATCAAAATAAAGGGGCACCAATTTAAGACTGAGATGAGGAGGAATTTCTTCCCTCAGAGAGTTATGACTCTTTGGAACTCCTGGCCACAGAGAGCTGTTGGGACAGAGTCCTTGTATATATTTAAGGTTAAGATAGATAGATTCTCAGTAGGAGAAACAAAGGTTATGGGGAAAATGCAGTAAAATGGACATGCGGAATGGTGGATCAGCCATGATTCTGCTGAGTGGTGGAATAGATTTGAGGAGTCAATTGGCCTCCTCGTATCTCTATTTCGTATGGTCTTAAATGCCAACAGAGAGACAAAACAAGAAGAATGTTCAGAAGAAACTAGAATTGAAGGATCACTGATGTCTAGGAGGGTTGTAGAGCTCTTGGAAGTTGAAGGGATACAAATAAATCCTGCGTAATTCAGAAAATAAGTTATGATTTTAAAAAATGAATTCAAAGCTTTTGTCTTACACTCATCAGGACTAAACACAAGAAAATCACCTGAGACAGGAAGCAATAATTTATACAGCATGAGAAGAAGGTCATGATTGGTTAGACTGTGGTTGGCATGGAGATGCAGCAGGAACCTGTTAACTGTCTTACTTGACAGTCTCACCATCTTACTTTAAATTCAAAACAGGCACGGTCTTTTGTGTTTCTTTCCTAATAAATGCAAAATTGAAATCACCAATATCATATCCCTTTTTTAAGTATGTTAAAGGGATTGTGCAAATTGTGAGGATTTTCCTTTGATAGGCAACTGGAAGCTGTTAATATATGGACAAGTGGCAGTAGAATTAATTTATCTTTGCTTTCAAGCTACCTTCTACAGGAAATACAGAAAACAGTGCAGTAACATATATCAATTGACAGACACAGTAATGAATTATACATTTTTCAGAAACAGTGGAGACATACTAGCATAAATGCTGCTGCATTTTTTTAGTAAATATTTTCCTTTCTGCTCAGTATGTTTAAAAGTAAAAGTAAAGAATTTGAATCAACAGGAACAACTTGATTCATCAACTGTCTTTTCACACATCAAATAATTCACTCCATAGTGCTGCCATGAATCAGATATAAGATATTACTGACAGTATCTTACTTGATAATATTAATGTAGTCAAAATGCACCATGATAAAACAATCTCAAGAAGAAATGAGGTTGAGGCAATGTATGACATTAGTGGGCATCCATCCTATTTCCTGGTAGCAATTATAAACGTGGAATTTACAGCAAATAACATTTCTGTTCAATATTTTAAAAATTGATCACACATTGAGCTAAAGTGCTTTTGAGCAAAACATTTTATCTGAACTATGAATACAACCCTAAAATGCAAGAGTAGGCAAGTTGTCTCCTCCAACTTGTTCAACCATTGCCTTTTTAAAAAAACTTTTGTGAAATGTGGGTGTTCCTGGCAAGGCCTATTTGTATATTATATTGCTGTGTGTCTGGAGTTGTATGTAGGCCAGACCAGGTAAGGACAAATTTTCCGGTCCTATAGGTCATTAGTGAATCAGTTGGTTTTTCACCATTACTGAGACCAGTGTTATATTCCAGATTTATTAATTGAACTTAAGATCCATGAGCTGCTGTGGGTTCTGAATCCATATCTCCAAAGCATTAGGCTGAATCTCTGGATTACAGGTCCATGGATATTACCACTACTCAACCATCCTCATCCCCAGTGAGGTGATAGTTATTCTGCAATCAAAGTTAGAGGCCTGTATCTCTGTGTACTCCTGAAACATTTTGGTAATCAAAAATTGAATAATCTTTGTTTTAAAATTACCATCAAATGTAGCATCACTAGTCTGGTGTAGCAGAAAGTTTTAATTGTTTACCGTCCTTTCACAAAGAAGCTGGTTCTCATTTTTAAACAGTGTCCATTACTCCTGAAAGTCATGGAAATAGTTCCTCTCATTTTATCTTATCTGTTCTCCTTAATGTCTGTGAATCTTTCAAGCAAATTCCACCTCAATATGTTTCATCAATGAGGTTAAAAAAAAAGTTGTCAAGGATCAACAAAAACAATAAAATCAGCTCAGCCCTTCAACCCTCTAACTCTCCTGATAAACAGTCATGAATGTCCACACTATTTGTTAACACTGTATGTGGTTGGTAAAATGCATCCGAACGAATAAGTTGTGCGAACTACAGCTGCCTGCAGATCATGCTTATCTGTATTTATCTTTATCCAGGTCTAGCTGGGAACTTCCTGATTTGCGAGAAGGCAGGGTTAAAGCTATTAGTGATTCTGATGGAGTGAGCTATCCATGGTATGGGAACACCACCGAGACAGTGACACTGGTCGGCCCCATTAACAAGGCGTCTCGCTTCTCAGTCAGTATGAATGACAATTTTTACCCGAGTGTAACATGGGCGGTCCCTGTGAGTGAGAGCAACGTGCCGCAACTAACCAGGATTAAGAGAGACCAAAGTTTCACCACCTGGCTGGTAGCCATGAACACAGTCAGCAAAGAGAAGATTTTACTTCAGACAATCAAATGGAGGATGCGGGTTGACATTGAAGTCGACCCGTCGAATCCGTTGGGTTACCGTGCTAAGCTTGTTGGAAGGACACAGCAGGAGCAGCCTCGGATATTAAGCAGGATGGAGCCCATACCGCCGAATGCCTTGGTGAAGCCCAACGCGAACGACGCCCAGGTTTTAATGTGGAGACCCAAACGTGGTCTACCTCTAGTTGTCATACCTCCCAAGTAGTAATAGACGCTTGCAGCCGTTCAAGGAAATCTTCTAAGGCCGTGCATTTTTAACACACCTCCTATTTCATTCAGCAGCAAGGAATGAGCAAGGTTGGAATTTTTTTGAGGGGGTGGGGGGGGGAACATCTGCACTTGTTTGAAGGAGGTGAATGAAGCCTTTGGTTCGGTTGTACACCTCGGGATCTCACGTGGCTGTTTACAAAGGTCATCCGACTGTACAACCATCCTGGTAACACTTGATCCTTATTTTTTGTTTAACTTTTTTTTGATAGGGCAATGTTCTCGGTCCAGATGAACTGGCCGTGGTGCTGAAATGTGACGGGAATAAGGTACCACTATTTTCTAGCTGCCTGCGGGCCGTGTGTGGCTCCACAGTGCAGGCTTCAATCAGACGATGCTTCCTACTCTTGCTAACATGTCCTGACTGTTCGACTGATTAATGGATAGTTTTTTTTTATTTTGCATGCACCTCGTGTTGAGAAGATGTATGGTTCGGAAATCCATGTGCATTCAGTTTTTGTGTATTGTGAGTAATTTCGAGCCTAATACCACAATTGTCGCAGTCAATTGAATGACTTTTTTAATATTAAAATGGCAAGGTTTATTTGGAATGTTTAATAAGTCTGCATTCAAACCTTAACGGAGTGGGAGTGGGGTATCTCTCCATCTGTTTTGCTGTGACTCTTTTTCAATCGTTAGATGCCAAAGTGGCTGGGAGTTTAACGCATTGTTGCCATGGTTTTAATGATTTCAACCGAAGATGTCTTTAGAAAACCCATGCCTTTTAATTGGGCACAATCTATGGCGTTTTTAATATATACATATATGATGTTAATTTATCATTTTATTTCGCCAGTGCACAACAGCAGAGGTAGTCTTGTTTTAGTTTCATCTCGATAGTACAATGGTTTTGATATTCTCCAACTTAATTCGGAGCAGAATATCACTTTGCAATATTTATGCTGGCTCAGCGGTCAAGACTTAAAGTTGATACTTGTATTTGAATTCTATTTGATGTGATTTTACATTGCACCTTTGGCACTTTGGTTAAATCTCAATGCTACACTGAGCATTGCTAGGTTTGTTGAAGCATATTATTTATTGGTTAATGCGGGTAAGTATTAGGGATACAGCGGCCTAGTCTGGACTGAGCAATGAGAAGTATTGGTAAGGGTGTATACCTGTGGACGGCCCCCTTTTGTGTAGACGTTTTATTCCCAAAGTGTAAAGTGAGGGCTTGCTTTTGCTCTTCCAGCAGTGGGAGATAACCAACATCTGTCACCTCCATCTGTTAAATCTCAAAAGAATTGGATTGTAATTGAACAGAATAATGTTGTAGGATTAGGGAGAAATGGGCAGAAGAGTGGGACTTATACAGAGAGCAGGCACATGATGGGCTGAAAGGCCTCCTTCTGTGCCTAATGCTTCTATAATCCTGTCTCTGTGACTGAATGTGGAAGTCAAAACCATTGTATTAAATAAAAACACATACACTTTAATTTCCCATCCGATTACTGTAAACATTGTATTTACCATCTAAACATTATCAGAATTGTGTTTTGGTATTTGTAAATCACACCATTTTATATATAAGAAAGGTTTTCTTTAAAGCTGCAAATTGGGTCCATGATGTTGAAGTCAAATGCTAAGTCAAATGTATTCACCTGAGAAAATATGAATCGATATGTTGTGTTGCTGGAAAGTTTGGCTTTGCAGCGTGCCTTATAAACCAGTGAGATCTGCTGCATACCTGGCTCTCTCCGGAGTACAGATGTTTGGCAGATGTTTGGCTCACTAATCTGTGAAGTGTAGGTTGAAAGGTGACAAGCTGTTGATTGGTAGATTGCATGCATTTTCTGTAACTGAGAGATTTGCACTTTGATTTTGTTCATTTATACTGGAATATGACATGTCACTTTCATTGCTGGAAAACAATGAAATAAAAATGCAATTTTTTTTCTAAGTACAATGAAATATATTAATTTACATCTCCTTTCATTTGGAGAGACCTGCATTTATTCAATCAGAAATTCTTTAAAAACACTCATGTTGTGAATCTAAACGTAGGACAATTTTGTGTGGATTGTATTCACAAACAAAAAGAGATACTTGCCTCTTCAATTGCATCCCAATTAAACTTTTGCATGGGCCAAATTTGGTTTGTTTATTTGCATGCAGGAGAGCTGTATTTTATGAAATCTGTACTCAGCAATATAACTTTAGCAAAAGGGTTTTGATGAAAGGTCATCTATTTGAAACATTAATTCTGTTTCTTTCTTCATAGATGCTGCCAGTTCTGTTGAGAATTTGCAGCATTTTCTGTTTTTTTAATGACCATTAATTGTGTGATACATTTTGGTTTTTCTTTGCCTGAAATTTCACAGTCAGATAATGCACCGATTACAGTAGCTGCATGAGAAACAAACCAAAAGAAATATGCTTACAGGATAGCCACAACAGAATAGACAGCATTTGTTGGAAAAAAAATGAATTTCAGATTTCCAGCATTTACCGTGTTTCTTTGTGATTTTACTGCTGCAATTTAGAGCTCCCCATACCCCATCCAAACTAAATGCACAATTTTCAGAGTCTGGTGGGAATAGTACTGATTTATTGCTCAATTGGTTAGTGCTGTATTGTACTTGGATTGCTGTGAGAAATTGCTTTTGAGCCAACAATTCAATTAGATTTGATATGTGACAGAAATTCAAATAGTACTTTTAGATCCATATTTTTAAAAAAAGATGCATTAAAATGTGCTGTGAAAATATACAAGATTGAAAGATACAATTAGTTTTGTGTCAACCTGTCAGGAGACCTACCTGTCTAGTTCTCATTTGCATCAAACTCTACAGCCCAGAAGTTTCACTGCATGATTTTACTATACAACATAGAACTCATTAATTTGAGAATACTTCAATTGAATTTTAACAAAGGAATTTAAGAATCCTATTGTCACTTTCAAAACACTTTGTGGCCTCATGTGTGATTTTAAGGAGCTCTTTAACCCTCTGAGAACTTTGCATTTCTCCAATTCTGGCCTCTTGAGCATCCCCTACTTTCTTCCGAGTATCTTCCATGCCTTGAGCCCTTTCCCTCTCCACTTCTCTCTCATTTAGGATGCTCCTTTAACCCAACTTCTTTGGTCACCTTTCCTAATATCTCCTTCTTTGGCTTGGTGTCAACTTTCATCTGATTTGCACCTCTGAAGCCACAGATTTCAGTGTGTTAAATATGTTACATAAATGTGAGTTGTTAACAATGCAATTTACTAAAACTTACTAAAGTCCTTATATTGGATAAAACATCTAAATTGTCTACAATATGATTCTTGAAAATTAACATGATAAATGGCAGTAATTACTTGATGCATGCATTGTCTGCGGAAATGCATAATAGCTTTAAGAACTGGAAAGTTCCCTTGTTCAATCCCGAGTGTGTGCTGGTTTAGTTGACTGCAGGTAGGCAGTAATTGGAATAAGAGAATTGGCTTCTGTACCTGAGTTTTAAAAGAGAGGGAAAGAGTACAATTCCTGCTGTTGAACTCTTCTCTGTTAGTGCATGTAAATAAGATGATTTTGATGACTGGATAGATTTTAGGTGTAGTGGCATAGATGAAGTTCAGGAACTGCAGACCCTTGCTGGGAGATAATTGGCTGCTATGGACATGTACCCCAGCAAGTTGAAATCTTCAGGGGAATAGGAAGAAGGAAATTAACAAGGAGAATGAGGGAGAAAATCCAAATAAAATTGCTCTAAACAGTTTGTACTCAATTCAAAAGATATTTTAAAATAGTACAAAAGAGAGCCACTTTACATGGAAAAGGAATATTACATTGCATACCACAATTTAGATGACAAACTATTACAGTCTGATAATAAAAACAACTTCACAATAACATATTCAATGCACTAACATGACAAATCCCATTTCTTTAGCAGTCATTGTTAATAGCTGTTTGAGCAATGTTTCTGAAATAGAGCCAGTTGTTGGTAAATTGCAGATAGATGAATTCCCCTGGGAGCTGGATTAAGATAATCCAAACTCCCTTTTTTTTTTAGGTTCCTTAATTACCATCTGAGAGACGATATTTTCCTCTCAACTGTCTGCACTGGATCCTCCTCCAGGTCCCTGGAGTGTCGAGGCAGATTGTAATTCACTTCAACAGCCAGCTGTCCTCTGAATAAATCAATTAACCGGCAGCTCACTTCTCAATCAATTGTATGTCACATGGTTCATTGTTTGTAGATTTTGTTTTTGTCTAAATTATAAAGTAGAAAACTTTAAGATAACGACAAAGCTAAGCGCCCAAAGATTCAACACTACCTAGAACTCCTGCACCTTATACCTAGTAACAGAGGTATCAGTGATTCGGTGAGTATTATATCTGCAGTTGATTTTACAAGTTGTGACTTGCTGAATAACTAAACATCACATTCCAGTTTCATGCTTCAAGCCACTCAGAGAGGCAGGTTTTAACGATGTTGCATGAGACATCTGATGTGCATGTGGAATGTACTGCCAGAAATGTGGAGCAGGTTCAACATGGGGTATAAGAAGGCATTGGATGGTTATTTTGATGGAAGTAATGTGCAAGGGTTTGGGGAAAAAGCAGAGATTGGCACTAGTAATGATACTCATTTGAAGATCTAGTGCAAACACAATGGGCTGAATGGCCTCATTCAGTGCTATGACAACTTTATGGTTCTGTGATATGTTAACACAGGTATGCCAACTGCAGGAATATTGGGAAATTAATGTTCCAGATGTAATTTTATTTGATTACGGATACTTCACATGTACATTTTAAAGTGGGTACAATTAACTGATTTTTTTTCCCCTGGTTCATAGTTCTGCATAATTTCATGAGATTTTTGTACCATACTGTCCTTGACGATTTGTTTAAGAGTACACAGTGCTTCTGGTCTGTTATCTTTGAAGATCCCAGACAGTTTACATTGGCTTTGGCTATATAGCAAAGTTTTTAACTTCATGGAATTTTAGTCCATGCTGGTTTGGAATAGGAGGTATAAGTTAGTCTTCAGATCCTGAGGGAAAATATTGTTGAGGTCTTGAATATTCAAAGCTTGAGTATGATGGGAGAGTAGCCAATATAATTGCTAATTAAAAGAAACATTAACAATGATCCAGATAAAGAGATTATACCCTCTAGTTAGAAATAGCCAGCACAAGTTTTAAAAGTGATGATCATGATTGACAAACCTCAGAATGATTTGAGGAGATCTGAAGCATTAGCGATACTGGAAATGCAACATGCATGAAGTTTAGAAAAAATCTTTGAAAAAGATTATATGGTAGAGACTGCAAGTCAGAGATTGGAAATTCTGTGATGAAACATTCACCTCCCGACCACCAATCTTTCTAAGTCATGCAAGGAGTGTGGTGAAATTCTCCTCACTTGCCTGGACAAGTGCAGCTCTAACAATACTCAAGAAGCTGCACATTAACCTGGATAAAGTAGCATGCTTGATCAACACTCTATCCACCACCTTAAACATTTACTGCTTTCACCACTGGCACACAGTGGCAGCAATGCATACCATCTACAAAATGCATGGCAGCAACTCACTGAGGCTCCATCAACAGTACCATTTAAACTTGTGACCACTGCCATTTAGAAGATCGAGGGTAACATGGGAATACCACTTTCTGCAAGTTTCCCTCCAATTACAAATGGTCCTGACTTAGGAATATATTGCCATTCCACCATTATCATTCCTCATTGACTGCAACTAAGGAACCAATGCCTTCTTACAAGCAATTAGACATGGTCAACAAATGCTCGCTTTACCAATGATAATTACCTGCTGTAAATAAAAAACAATAATGATTTTGATAATTACCCAGAAGTAGTGCTGATGCAAGAAGTTGATTAAACAAAAATATTGCTTTGCAGCACAGAGGTGTTAACAAACTGGAGGGTCCTGCTAAAAAGAGCCAGAGGAAATTTAGTATCGATAAGTGGCAGACAATGCATTTTCCTGAATATTTATGGATAGTAAATATACTTTCAGTAGAAGTAGCCTCAGTGAATTTTGGGGCACAAGTCCACACTACTTAAAGCTTGCACCTCATGTCTATAGAATCATAAAAAGGTCAATAGTATTCTTGGTTTTAACATTAAAGACAATCTAATTGCTGCTGTCTTCAGGCTCATGGTTAACAATTAGTCACATTTGTTCTTATTGAGGCAGGCAACATGTAAACTTTGTGCTGACCCTTTATTTCAATGATTGAATATACTGCAGGAGGCTGCACACTGTCAGGAGGTACTGTAGTGTGCATATCTAAACCTTGTTTCAGCTAAACTGCACCTCTTAAAGGCAGCCCTGCTGTTTTGGAGATCCTTGCTGGATTGTGTGGGACTGCATGGGATGAAAAACAAGCTATTCAGCCCAAGTAGTTCATGCTGACGTTTATGCTCCTCAAGACACTTTTTATTTTTCCCCATCTAAATTTATCAGTTACACCCTCTATTTCATTCTGCCTCAAATGATTATCTAGCTTTTCTTTACGTCTACATTTATTGTTCATTTCAACCATCCCCTGTGGTAGCAAGTTACATTTTTTCATTGTTCTTTGGGTAAAGAAGTTTCTTCTATATTTCCTGCTAGATCATTTGGTGACTATCCTGTACTAACAGGCTCTGATTATGCTCTTCCCCACAGAAGAAACATTTCCATTATCTCAAGTGACTGAACAATAGCCCTTATAATGAGCAGAAAACTCCTGTCACTGCCCTGTCATGATTCTTTCAAAATAATGTGCTCCCAAAACCTCCTCTATATTGTACTTTCAAACTTTCACAAACTTTGTAAGGGCGAAAGTACATCAAAAACCTCCCACCTGCCAGTTGAATGGCTGTCCCTTTAACAGCTGCGAGTGACGGTGTTAATATTTTCTAATCAACCTGTTTAGAGACATTAATAACACCTCTGGGGTAGGTTGGATTTGAACTGACATCACCCAATTCTGAGGTAGGGACACTATCATGATGCCACAAGGGTCTCTGTGGGGAAGATGTCTGTCAAACATTTTAATGCATTTCACCTGGGGGAGATTAGAAGACTCTGTTATTGCCGGAACATGCACTAATCCAGCTTTGGAGGTTATTCAATGTCACCTTCTTAACTCCCAAGCATGACTGAGATGTGTTCATGATATGCCCATGTTAATGCCCTCAATAAGTTTGGCATATCCTTGGCTGCACCAGATGTGGTATATCTGCAAGAACTGAAAGTTGCAGACAGAAAACATAAAAACAGAAGTAATGTTATCCTATGCAAAGTGTAATTTCTCAGCCTATTATAGACACCACATTATAGTATAGATGTGATGATTTTAAAAGAAGGTGAATTGCAGATTCACCAAGATACTGCCTGCTGGGGGAAATACAAATGTGAAAAATGTCTTGCAATTGTTTTCATTACAAAATTGTACATTATGGTAGGAGATTTTAATATAATTAGAATAGAACAGATTGTTCCAACTATTTGAGGAGTCATGGATGAAGATTTATTGATATGTGACTAAATGTAAATGATTTAGAATGCAAGAAATTAGAAGTTACAGAATTTTGAAGAGATATACATGCAGGTGCATAATGTTGGATATACTGAATAATCTCCAAATTAAAGCATTTAATGCTGTCTGAATTAATGTTTTCAAAAATAACTCAATCAGTATCTGGTTGTGAATGAAACTGAAATCTATATAGATATCCTAAAAAATAATTAATGATTGAATGCCTACAGTGTGGAAGCAGGCTATTCAGCCCGTCAAGTCCACATTGATCCTCCGAAGATCATCCCTCCCAGTACCACCCTATCCTTGTAATCTTGCTTTGTAATCCCAAGACTAATCCATCTAGCCTTCACATCCCTGGAGATATTAGACAATTTAGCATGGCCAGTGCACCTAACCTGCACATCTTTGGACAGATAAAAATTATTTTATAAGGCAGCAGAATGCAATGAGTGCTGATGGGTCAATGGAATGGCAACATTTGCTGAAATTATTTGAATAATAGAACCAGTGGTAGGGGTTATGTATTGGAGCTTTACTGCATTGCTTTGATGAGACATAGTTTACAGATTTTCCAAGTAATTAAAATAAGTCTAGTATAATCCACAATGGAAGAAACAATACACAGAATGTAACAGAAATATAGTTGATGGGTAAAATGGTCTTTGATCCATGATGTTCTGTCAGTTCAAATGTTTACTTTATTTCCTTTGTCAGGTCCATTGAGTGCTTAGACAGCAGTGTTGTGGCAACAATTGCAATCCCTTTTTTTGAAATCCCCAAGTCCATCGTTCATACTTGTTGTGTTGGCAACAGATAGGTGAAGATGGAAATGTTCAGTGTCTGAGTGTCACCCTTGATGTGAAAGAATATTGTCACGTGAATTAAAGTCATTTGATTTACAAGGCACCTATCATTGTCATTGATAGCCCCTCGAATGGCAGGTGATGTCTGCCAGCTTTCACGATTTGTGAGTACTCAGGTGACTCAGCCAACCAATCCTTGAGTGATATGTCTTTGGGCACAAAGGAAATGTAAGGGAAGGGTGGGGCAGAGGGTGTATTGTTCTGGAGTCAGGGTCCTTTTCCATCTGCTTTTGTCATGTCTGCACAGCAGAGTTTATATGATCAGTTCCAGTTGTGTTGTGGTTTGTTGGATGAGATACATGGCAGAGTTTGTGGCTATTTCCTTACAGAAACTAACACTGATTTGTTCCCTTTTCAATGAGGCCTACAAAGTGTCCTCAGAATGTTTTTCTCTGTCCTTCTTAATTTGTGAAAAGGGAAACTACTTCAAGAACTAATTTCTTTGAATGTGGACGCAGTGTCCAGGTGCAGTGGTGGACTCTAATAATGATAGAATCCCCACAATGTGGAAGCAAGCCATTCGGCCCATCGAGCCTACACCAAGCATCCTACCCAGATCCACACCCTCACCCCATAACTCTCCATGGAGTTTTTAGCGATGGCTAATCCAACTAATTTACACATCCCTGGACACAACAGGGATTTTTTTTTAAGCATGGCCAATCCACCTAACCTGCACATTTTTGGATTATGGGAGGAAACCAGAGCACCCAGAGGAAACCCATGCAGGAACAGGGAGAATGTCCAAACTCCAAACAGACAGTTATCTGAGGTCGCAATTGAGCCCAGGTCCCTGGCGCTGTGAGGCAGCAGTGCTAACCACTGTGCCACTGTGCTGCCTCTCAGCATTTACCCTGTCAAGTCTCTTAAGAGCCCAAATATTTCAATGGGATCACCTCTCATTCTTCTAAACTCTAATGAGTAGAGTTGCAACCTACTTAACCTTTGCTCATAAGAAAATCTCTCCATACCAAGGATCATCCTAATGAATTTTTTCTGAACTGCCACCAGTAAAATATATGCAGAGTTTGCACATTTTCTCCATGTTTGCGTGGGTTTCCTCCTAGTGCTTGAGTTTCCTCCCATAGACCAAAGATGTGCAGTTTAGGTGGATTGACCACATCAAATGGCCCATCGTGTCCAGAGATGTGCAGGCTAAGTGGATGAACCGTGGGGAATGCAAGGTTATGGGGATAGGGTAGCGGGTTAGGTCTGGGTGGGCTGCTCTTTGAAGGGTCGGTATAGTCACAATGGCCAAATGGCTTGCTTCCACACTGTAGAGAATCTATGGTTCTGTGGAATAATATTTTTTCTTAAATAAAGGGACCAAATCTGCTCACAATCAGATTCAACAGTATCAATAAAACTACCAAACAGTTCCTCAACAACTTGAGAGATCAAATTTGGGTGTGCTACCTTTTATGTAAATCTTGCTCTGAAGTGGAGCCTATCCAACCCATTCTGTCTCATGAATAAAAAGAACAAACAGCCATAACCTTCATGAAATGAAACTCTGTGAAATCTCCTTCAAAAAGCGCATACAATTACATTGAATTTGCAGCACAGACACAGGCCATTTGGCAAACGTGGTGCATTCTGGTTTTTATGCTCCCAATGAGCCTCCTTTCAAGTCTCTTTATCGAGCTGCGAGATTCAATGCAGCTATATGATATGCAATGTGCCACTCTTCAAATGACACATCTATTGCCTCAGTAACAAAGGAAATTTATTCATAGATCAAGTTAACTAACCTGCTTGCATACATATTACTTCTTCAAGTGTCTGGATTGTGTATTCTTTGTCTTTCTTTTTCTTAGTGAAAGCAAGTACAATTCTCTGATATTTATCTTCTGAATTTATATGTCAGAATCATCCTGTAGCTTTCCTCTGAACTTTCTCAACTACCATAATAGAGGTAATGCGCAGTCGACCTCGGACATTATTGGAAATATTGCTCAAGCGAAGAGTCATACAAGGTCAAAAAGTATGGCTTTTAACACTCTCAGGAACATCTCAGTATTTGATTATCCTTGTCATAGCTTTTAATTGATTGGGAGCCATCACTGATACCAAACACAACCAAAACCTTTTTACATTGTTCGTGTTGCACTCACTGGCCCTCATCCAGTTGGTGCATAGGCTTTCAACTTCAATTGTGGTTGTCACTGATGTTACTTGTTTGCACTCTGCTGTGGTCAATCTTTCTAATCCCATTATTTCTAGTCTGGGAATGCTTTCATCAGAAGTGTTTCAACAATCTCAGTTTCAATTTAAGTCCTTACATGAGTTTGGATTGGTCATGTTTCTCTCTGAATGATCATAGCTTTGCCCCTTGAAGGAGAAGTGCATTAGAGAATCTCAGTAGGATTACGTTTCTTTGCATTTTCTCAGTGTTTCCATAAGAGCATAAGAACATAAGAAATAGGAGAGGAGTAGGCTATCCAGCCCTTCAAGTCTGCTCCGTCGTTCAATAAGATCAAGGCTGAACCTTTCGTGGATTCAACTCTACTTACCCATCCGCTCCACAAAACCTTTAATTCCTTTCCTGTTCAAACATCTATCTATCTTTGCCTTAAAAACACTTACTGAGGAAGTCTCAACTGCTTCACTGGGCAGGGAATTCTACAGATTCACGAGACTTTGGGCAAAAATGTTCCTCCTCAATCCAGCATTATATCTGCTCCCCATTAATTTGAGACTATGCCCCCTAGTTTCACTCACCAATGCAAATGACCTCCCTGCTTCTACCTTATCTATTCCCTTCATTATGTTATAAGTTCCTAATTGCCAGAGGGGAGGGGAGCGAGGATGTGGTGACAGAGAATATCACACTTTACAATTTTCTGGACCTACTATCGAGTTCAACACCTTCAAATTGTGAACTCTACCCAGGTCTTGTAAGTTTCAATCAGATCCCCCCTCATCCTTCTAAACTCCAATCAGTACAGACCCAGAATCCTCAAACTGCATTTCTTTCTTTTAGCTTCACTTGTTACATTCTCTGTTACCATGTCCTCTCCCCCTCTCTCCCCACACCAGTGGGACTGTATGTTCTTTCCAATCTGGCAGTTAGACACACCACTGTTCTGCCATTCTCATATTCTGATCACTTAATCTGAACAATCAACATCCTTTCTCCCCAAGCATTCCACCCCCAACCTACCTCCAATACTATTACATACGTTCTGCCCCCTCCACACTTCACTTCAGCTCTGATGAAGGGTCATCTTGACACGAAACATTAGCTTGTTCTCTCTCCACGGATGCTGCCTGACCTGCTGTCATCTTCAGCACTTTTTGTTTTCACTACTTTCCTTGTCTTCATGCTTCATTTCCATAATAGATCATGGAAATGCTCATTGAATAACACGATCTTTTTTGGATTTAAAGAGAAATGGAGAGTAAGCATTTATATAGTACCTTTCACAATCTCAAGCCATCCCAAAGGATTTGACAAATAATAAAATACTTCTGAAATTCAGGTAGTGCTGTAATGTTGGCAACAAATTTATACACAACAACCGTCCATTAACAGCAATGAGAAAAGCTCATCTGTTGGATGAGAGATAAATGTAAGCTAGGATACTGGTGGGAGCTCTCTAGATCTTCTTTGAACAGAGCAATGGCATCATTCAGGTCCAACTGAGAGAACAGATGTGACCTCCACCCCTCCATCAGTACAGCGTCCCTACTGTAGATAAATAAAGTTATGTTGGCCCAACCCTGGAAACATAATTTCATAAGACCATAAGAAATAGGAGCAGAATTAGGCCATTCACCCTATCTAGTCTGCTCAGGCATTTGATCATGGCTGATATGTATCTCAACACCATTCTCTTGCCTTCTCCCAGTAACCTTTAATCCCTTTACCAATTAAGCACCTATCCATCCCAGTCTTAAATACTTGCACACATGTGGCCCTTGGGCTGAAGAAATTCCTCCTCATCTCAGTTCTAAAGGGTCGTCCCTTCACCCTGAGTCTGTAGTCTTGGGTCCTAGTCTGTCTTACTAGTGAAAACATCTTCTCCACATCTACTCTATCCAGGTCTTGTTAGTATCTTGTAAGTTTCAGTCAGACCCCCTTCATCCTTCTAAACTCCATTAAATACAGACTCCAAATCCTCAAACTACTTCTTATACGATAAGCCCTTCATCCAAGGGATCATCCTTGTAAATCTCCTCCAGGTCCCTTCGAATTCCTGAGATACAGAGCCCAAACTGCTCATAATATTCCAAATGCGGTCTGACCAGAACAGTAAACAGTCTCAGCACGACATCTCTGATCTTGTGTTCTAACCCTCTTGAAATGTATGCCAATATCATTTTTGCCTTCCAAACCGCCAACTGAACCTACATGCTAACCTGAAGAGAATCCTGAACTAGGACTCCCAAGTCCCTTTGTACTTCAAATTTCTGAAGCCGTTCCCCACTTTTCAATACAATTTTAGGAAACTAAAGAAGAAATGTGTCTGGACTCTTTGAAAAATGTCTCACTTCCATTTATAAGAATCTAGTGTTTAATGAATTTAGATCAACTTTCCTTCACAAAATGGAAATTTAAGTTATTTTGAGTTTTCAGAATCTGTTGCAGAGAAGCACGTTCTTCCTGTTCTGTGTGAAAATGTGATGTGCTTTATTTTCACAATGAATGTGACATTTGCTAAATGTTAGCATTTTTGAATTGAACTGCAATGGAAAGCATCAGAGAAGATCTGAGTGATGTGTTATTTAAAAATGGAAAACTCAAAACAAAAGGATCATCGTCACCCAAATGAAGGTATACCACTTGAATCCAAGTGAGAGATTTTGAGATTACCCCTTAGCACTTGCAGAGAAAGCTATCACCATCCATCTAAAGAAGGTACAATATAATCTTTGAAGATATACTTCATTCTTGGATCTCATTATGTATTTTAATTCCACAGACTTTACTAATGAGGCACGCTAATGAAGGGGTAGTGCTGCTAAGTAGTCATGTTAAATAATAGCTACTTGATTTATACACCCTGATAAAGCAAAGCCAATGAGCACCTATTAACCATCATTTTAGATTCTAGCAGGGCAATATTTATGAGAATGTGTGCTTATTTTAAGAAAGCCAATCAATGTCTTGCCATCCCTGAATGAAATCTAGAAAAACTGTGCAATTTCTTATTAGAGTCATAGAGATGTACAGCATAGAAACAGACCCTTCAGTCCAACCCGTCCATGCTGACCAGATATCCCAACTCAATCCAGTCCCACCTGCCAGCACCCGGCCCATATCCCTCCAAACCCTTCCTATTCATATACCCATCCAAATGCCTCTTCAAATGTTGCAATTGTACCAGCCTCCACCACTTCCGCTGGCAGCTCATTCCATACCCTCTGCGTGAAAAAGTTGCCCCTTAGGTCTCTTTTATATCTTTCCCCTCTCACCCTAAACCTATGCCCTCTAGTTCTGGACTCGCCGACCCCAGAGAAAAGACTTTACCTACTTATCCTATCCATGCCCCTCATAATTTTGTAAACCTCTCTAAGGTCATCCCTCAGCCTCCGATGCTCCAAGGAAAACAGCCCCAGCCTGTTCAGCTTCTCCCTGTAGCTCAGGTCCTCCAACCCTGGCAACATCCTTGTAAATCGTTTCTGAACTCTTTCAAGTTTCACAACATCTTTCCTATAGGAAGGAGACCAGAACTGCACACAATATTCCAACAATGGTCTAACCAATGTCCTGTACAGTCGCAACATGACCTCCCAACTCCTGTACTCAATACTCTGACCAATAAAGGAAAGCATACGAAACGCCTTCTTCATTATCCTATCTACCTGCGACTCCACTTTCAAGGAGCTATGAACCTGCACTCCAAGGTCTATTTGTTCAGCAACACTCCCCAGGACCTTACCACTAAGTGTATAAGTCCTGCTAAGATTTGTTTTCCCAAAATACAGCACCTCGCATTTATCTGAATTAAACTCCATCTGCCACTTCTCAGCCCATTGGCCCATCTGGTCCCGATCCTGTTGTAATCTGAGGTAACCCTCTTCACTGTCGACGACACCTCCAATTTTGGTGTCATCTGCAAACTTACTAACTGTACCTCTTATGCTCCAATCCAAATCATTTATATAAATGACAAAAAGTAGAGGGCCCAGCACCAATTCTTGTGGCACTCCACTGGTCACAGGCCTCCAGTCTGAAAAACAACCCACCACCACCACCCTCTGTCTTCTAACTTTGAGCCAGTTCTGTATCCAAATGGCTAGTTCTCCCTGTATTCCATGAGATCTAACCTTGCTAATCAGTCTCCCATGGGGAACCTTGTCGAATGCCTTACTGAAGTCCATATAGAATACATCTACTGCTCTACCCTCATCAATCTTCTTTGTTACTTCTTCAAAAAACTCAATCAAGTTTGTGAGACATGATTTCCCATGCACAAATCCATGTTGACTATCCTGAATCAGTCCTTGCATTTCCAAATACATGTACATCCTGTCCCTCAGGATTCCCTCCAACAACTTGCCCACCACCGAGGTCAGGCTCACTGGTCTATAGTTCCCTGGCTTGTCCTTACCACCCTTCTTAAACAGTGGTACCACATTTGCCAACCTCCAGTCTTCCGGCACTTCACCTGTGACTATCGATGATACAAATATCTCAGCAAGAGGCCCAGCAATCACTTCCCTAGCTTCCCAAGAGTTGTAAGGTACACCTGATCAGGTCCTGGGGATTTATCCACTTTTATGCATTTCAAGACATCCAGCACTTCCTCCTCTGTAATCTGGACATTTTGCAAGATGTCACCATCTATTTCCCTACAGTCTATATCTTCAATATCCTTTTCCACAGTAAATACTGATGCAAAATATTCATTTAGTATCTTGCCCATTTTCTGCGGCTCCACACAAAGGCTGCCTTGCTGATCTTTGAGGGGCCCTATTCTCTCCCTAGTTATCCTTTTGCCCTTAATATATTTGTAAAAACCCTTTGGATTCTCCTTAATTCTATTTGCCAAAGCTATCTCATGTCCCCGTTTAGTCCTCCTGATTTCTCTCTTAAGTATACTCCTACTTTCTTTATACTCTTCTAAGGATTCACTCAATCTATCCTGTCTATACCTGACATATGCTTTTTTCTTTTTCTTAACCAAACCCTCAATTTCTTTAGTCATCCAGCATTCCCTATAGCTACCAGCCTTCCCTTTCACCCTGACAGGAATATACTTTCTCTGGATTCTTGCTATCTCATTTCTGAAGGCTTCCTATATTCCAGCCATCCTTTAACCTGCGAACATCTGCCTCCAATCAGCTTTTGAAAGTTCTTGCCTAATACCGTCAAAATTGGCCTTTCTCCAATTTAGAACTTCAACTTTTAGATCTGGTCTATCCTCTTCCATCACTATTTTAAAATGAATAGGATTATAGTCACTGGGCCCAAAGTGCTCCCCCACTGACACCTGAGTCACCTGCCCTGCCTTATTTCCCAAGAGTAGGTCAAGTTTTGCACCTTCTCTAGTAAGTACATCCACATACTGAAACAGAAAATTGTCTTGTACACACTTAAGAAATTTCTCTCCATCTCAACCTTTAACACTATGGCAGTCCCAGTCGATGTTTGGAAAGTTAAAATCCCCTACCATAACCACCCTATTTTCCTTACAGATAGCTGAGATCTCCTTACAAGTTTGTTTCTCAATTTCCCTCTGACTGTTGGGGGGTCTATAATACAATCCCAATAAGGTGATCATCTCTTTCTTATTTCTCAGTTCCACCCAAATAACCTCCCTCGATGTATTTGCAGGAATATCCTTTCTCAGCACAGGCGTCATGCTATCCCTTATCAAAAATGCCACTCCCCCTCCTCTCTTGTCTCCCTTTCTATCCTTCCTGTAGCAGTTGTATCCTGGAACATTCAGCTGCCAGTCCTGCACATCCCTGAGCCATGTTTCCATAATTGCTATCGTATCCCAGTCCCATGTTCCTAACCATGCCCTGAGTTCATCTGCCTTCCCTGTTAGGCCCCTTGCATTGAAATAAATGCAGTTTATTAGTCCTACCTTGTCCCAGCCTGCCTTGACTGTTTGACACACGTGTGTTCTCAGCTGTACCCGTCTCAGGTCGATCTCTTTCCTCACTATCTCCCTGGGTCCCATCCCCCCACCTTACTAGTTTAAATCCTCCCATGCAGTTCTAGCAAATTTTCCTGCCAGTATGTTAGTCCCCTTCCAATTTAGGTGCAATCCGTCCTTCTTGTACAGGTCACTTCTACCCCAAAAGAGATTCCAATGATTCAAAAATGTGAATCCTTCTCCCATACACCAGCTCCTCAGCCATGCATTTATCTGCTCTATCCTCCCATTCCTGCCCTCACTAGCTCGTAGCACTGGGAGTAATCCAGATATTACTACCCTTGAGTTCCTCCTTTTAAAATTTCTACCTAACTCCCTGTAATCTCCCTTCAGAGTCTCAACCTTTTCCCTTCTAATGTCGTTGGTTATGGCAGATATAATCCGCAGTAACCCTTAAATTCTCTTTAAACTCCCACATCTGACAAGAAGTACATATCACTGCAAAGGCCATTTTTGCTCCTTCACAATCTACAGACCCAGAAAATAACACTGTCTTATTCCTCTACAAACACTGCTCCAGGTTAAATTAATAGCTATGGCTTATATTTTAAGTTTAATCAAGAGACTTATCTCCAAAAACATATAATCAAGAGAGAATCCACTGTACCCACTACTGCAGCCTTTCTCTTTCTGTGCTGTGAACTTCGCCCAACAGTTCCTCCAAGATCAGATGTAAATTTCACTGTTTGTTAATTTTCCCGGATGCACTCCAATGTTCCAGCGATACATGAATTCAAACAGCAAAGGCGGTAACTGTGCAGGTTTTCTCTCTCTCTCTCTCTCCTGCACTGTCCTCACCATGTGCTTCCTTTGTCTGCCCTTCTCCCTTTTAAACTGCTGTTGTTTTGACATTTTTTTTTCCAAAGTTCCAAAACAATGCAACAGCATATAAAACAGTAATTGCTGCTCCTGGAATTCAAGGAAATCACCTCCAACACCTAAAATACCTCAAAAAAAGGAGCAGGTCTTACAGCCAGAAATTTTTCCCGTCCTCCACCTTGGATTACCAAAGTTGAATATATAACTGGTGAGCCATACTAATGTTGCAATCCCAACTCATATTAAATGCCTTTACACTACACAGTGGGGGATTTTTTAAACACATAATGTATTACTGCCCCCCTCCCACCCACCATGACCCCCAACTCACATTTTAATTCTGCCTGGGCATCCTTAATGAGGTAAAAGTGGATCTTGCGACAATCAAGACTTGGACATTGCACCCTCAATAGGTGCCACATTCTGATTGGCTACCAACTCTTGCAGTCTCAACAGTACCAGAGTCCAGTTGTTGTCATATAAGGGTGTAAGGGTCTGAAAGGGTTAATACTTAGGAGTGCAGATGATGATGTTATATGTACAAACAGCTTAGGATCTTGAAGAAGGAAGACCTACTTTTTGGGGCTCCCCATCATCTCTGTAACAATGCCAATCATATTAATGCAACTTGTACATAGTCATTATCATGCACTTAACATCATATTGCTTAACCCTAGAGTCCTCACCTCAGTAGACTACCAAGTAGTCTTCCTCTACCACAGTAGCTCTGTGGTAGAGGAAGCAAGCTCTGTAGGTCTCTACAGGAAAGAGGCTGGTGCAGCAAATTTTCCAGGAAGCATGACGATATCCATATAACAGTAGTGAGCATTTGCTGGGGCTGCAAGGGGTCTCAGGAAGAACTGAAGATGGATATCAATCTTAAACCATGTCTGAACCTTTTAACTGGGCATCTTATCATGACCCCAGCACGTGGTGGTGGTGGGGGAGAGGGGAGGAGCTCGGGTTTTAGAGGCTGGGGGAGGCACAAAGATGTGTATGATCTTAGTGGGAGTTGGGGGCGCGGGGTGGGGTGGGACGAAGGGTTCTCTTCAACAGCAGGTAACCTGCCTTGCTGCCTGTCTTTAGCTCATGTAATGGAATGTACCAGACTGGCAGCCTTCCTGCTACCATCCCCAGCTTCAGATATTATGATTGCAGAGGCAGAATCAGGTCCGTAAGTAGCCATTAATTGGTGAAATAGATTACTTACAGTGTGGAAACAGGCCCTTCGGCCCAACAAGTCCACACCGACCCGCCGAAGCGCAACCCACCCATACCCCTACATTTACCCCTTACCTAACACTACAGGCAATTTAGCATGGCCAATTCACCTGACCTGCACATCTTTGACTGTGGGAGGAAACCCGAGCACCCGGAGGAAACCCACGCAGACACGGGGAGAACGTGCAAACTCCACACAGTCAGTCGCCTGAGGCGGGAATTGAACCCGCTGTGAGGCAGCAGTGCTAACCACTGTGGCACTGTGCCGCCCTTAAGAGGGGACAGTTTGGTGGTGGGCCTAGAGGTTTGTGGGTTGGCCATTTGTTTTACTTCATGTGTATTCTACCTTCAAACATCGTGACAAAATCAATATGCTCAGATATGCTATGACACATCTCTGGAGCAGTTGAGACTTAAGCCCAGATCTCCTGGCTCAGAGGAAGGGACACTACTAACTATACCATGCCTGAAACATTGATTCTCCTGCTCCTTGGAGGCGCCCGACCTGCTGTGCTTTTCTAGCGCCACACTCTCGACTCTATACTACAAGAGGCCCTAGCATACCGTGTCTAGCCCATAAAATGTGCAGATGTATTTGTTTACCAAAAGTGGTCATTTCCATTTGCCAAATTTACCAGGCAGGAACAAACGACTGCAGATGATGGAATCTGTACTGAAAACAAAAATGCTGGATGTGTGAGCGCTCACATTTTGAGTCGAGATGATGCTTCAATCAGAGCTGCTTTCACTGTGTGTTTTGATCCAATTCCATGTGTGGGAAATAAAATAATTCTCAGGTCACTTCAAAACTTCTTGTTCACCTAACTGCAAGAGAAAGGGAAAGCTGGGATACCAGAGAGAGCATACAACTAACAATCCTGTGCTCCACCCAAATGAAAGGTGCATACAAACAGCCTGGCCCTCTCAAAGTTTACTGTTCTTAAGGCAAAAGCTTACTTTAAATGTGTTTTGAAGTGGGTGCTCATGCTTTCAGAGTGAAAGAGCCGTGGCATGGCTCAGTGAAAGACAAATGAATTCTGAAACCCATCTCTCCAACTCTACACTTAGTTCTGTGACATTACAATTCCACCCTGAAGTGCTGGGGTGTCTGCTTTGCTAAAACGCCCGTCACTGACCTTTGAGCTGATTTGCAGATGATAGCTGGCATTGGAAGCTCTTACCATTGCTATGAATGTTGCCTATTACTGAATCCTTCCGAGGTACTGCAGCAGCCTGCCTGAACACAATGAATACTTCAACCAAGTAATAGGTACTCCTGCAGAGGAAACCCTTTGTTTATCTTCCTTGTAGAAAGGAGACATTAAGTGTACCATGCACAGACATTTCATTGGGCTGTAAAGAATTCAGTGCATGTGAAATGGCATTCATGTGGCTCCTCCTGCCTACCCGGCTGCTCATACATGAGCTTCCTACTTCTGCCATCTTCACCCCCTGGAACCTCTTTTCTTTAATTTGCTAAGTCTCTCCTCAACTTCAAAAGATGTTTTTTCAATCATGTTCCCTGCGGTGTGGAAGCAGGCCATTCGGCCCATCAAATCCGCAATGACCCTCTGATGAGCATCCCACCCAGACCCAACCCAATCCAACAGTCATTTATGACACTTGCCATGGATGTCAGGTTACTTGCTCTTAAAACATTCAGCCATTTTTTTTTGAAACACTTGTTTTAAAACAGCTTTTCCTCATTTGAGTCCACAGTTTTTACAGACACAAAAATAAACAGACACAGTCCTTACAAAGATGATACCCGCTTAAATTAATGGAAATCTATTGGGGGACATTGAGTAATATCGTGCAATGATGTGAGAATCCGTCCTGAATGGTAGGGCAATTGTTATGGAATTAAGTGATATATTCAGCAAGTCTGCATAGCCAGAAATGAAGTATTCTACTTGCTGATGAACCAATGACCAATACTTGGGGTATAATGCAGCAACAAAACCTTCTTTCTATTCATTTAGATACCAAACTTTCTTGCTCTATTGAATCTAATGGCCTATTTGATTATCTGTAGTCAACAATGAATCACTAGTGAGTTTTAGTGGGAAGACACACTTGTCTTAACATGATATAGATCATTGCATGATAGCAATAGGTACAAGTTACATTGGCTATTTTGACAAAATAACTAAGACTAACTCGAGATGTCCAATGACACGTCTGTCTCCGTTGGGATCTCAAGGTGAATTCCTCCTTTTCCCATCCAATGATGTCATCAAATTGGGTGGAGCCAATTACAGTTCCCAGCATTAACCGTTCCAGAACCATTACTTTATGCATCAAGAATCTCTGTTGATGAGTTTCTGAGTCAGAGATTCAAATCTACAATCCCATCACATGAGGCTCTCATATCTGGGTTTGCTTACCCCCTGTAGTTGCTCTGTCATTTTGTCCATTACTGATACCATTCACTTCCCATGTGGTCTTCCTTTATGTCTTCCTCTTTTTTTTAAATGCTGTTCTTTTGTGTTTTTTCACCAAAGTTCCAAAACAATGCAACAGCTTATAAAACAGTAATTACAGCTCCTAGAGTTTGAGGAAATCAGCTTGAACACTGGAAATACCTCAGAAAAAGGAGCAACTCTTACAGCCACAGCTTTTTCCTGTCCTCCATCTTGGATTATCACCAGTGATGGTGGAACACAGATTGAATTCTAATAAAAACAACATGACACGTTGGTGACAAGAGTGTTGGGGCCCATTAAGTCATGTTTCAGCCAGGAGAAAGTTAAAACCAGGAATAAATGCATGCAAATTTTAAATTGATTACACTGAAGGAATAATGACAAAGAAAATCCTTGGAAATCAGCACAAAAAATGAGTCACATATGCATCAAAACATTACAGAGGTACTTTTCTGTGGTCAGGGTGGGATGCTGTGAAGATCGCAGTAAGATAAACTAATGTTAGAAAATAGTGGATGGTGTTGTTACCATAACAATGGCACTCTGTCTTCAATCATTCTGAATGTCAGATCTCTACAATAGCAAGTCATCATGTCTAAAGCTAAACAAGTGGCAGCACAACAGAGGGAAATGGAAAAAAAATTGGAGTGTCTTTATTCATTCCTTGGAATCTAATTTAGCCGAGAGCCAGTTTCTCAGGAGCACTCTCCAGATATAGAATTTTGAAGCTGATGGATACAACACAGGTTTGAACAAAGTTTGGTGAGGCTGTTGTTTGTTTTACAATATTTCTAATATTTGGCACTGATTTGGCAATTGAAATCAGAGGTGAAAGAATCAGCACAAAGACACGTATGGTGATGTAGCAATGGATTCTCTTCTCATTTTGTGGGTTAGGACACAGTGGATACAGCATGTTGGTTCTCTACATAAGTGAACTGAGATGTATGTAATTACATATTCACTTCTCACTGCCATCTCAGCATTACTGAGGAGGGAGTCAGAGACTGCTTTTTCATTGCCATTGTCTTTATGTTAATTCAGACAGAGGATGTTGGTATTTATGTGCAAATCCCATCATTACTGGGTTTGGCGGGCGAGGGGGCGCGATGAGAGTCAGGTCGGAGAGGGGAGAGGTTGCAGGAGGAAACAGGGCCGGAGATAGAACTGGTTAAAGGAGGAATACACTGATGCAAGGAATATATTGTCGAAAGTCTGTGTTGCAAGGTTCACATTGCTAGCTAAATCCCTGTCCTGCATCTGGCCATAGGAGAATGCAATATTGCATACTAAAAGGCAGGGATAAAAATACTCTTGAGGACTGGCATTTCTTGTGGTAGATAAGGAGAAAGAAAAATAAGACTGATTCATCAATTGATTGAGTGCTTAAACATCTCGAAATCATTTTTTTGGGTTAACTGAAATGGGTGTGCTAAAGGCCCACTTTTCAGTTTAACTGATAGTCATTAACATGTTGGACTGCCAAATGAACTTCAAATTTGCAAAATGTTTCTTTTCTTTAATGATTCTTCAGAAATAAGGCCATAACTTTCAAAGCAAAGTGGCAGAAATAAAGGTTAACTGAGCGTTGCATTGATGTACTGTCTGTCCTATTTAAGTAAACTAATTTGATCTTCAATCTCAAAGCCCTCTTCCATTTAAAAACCGGATTTTAGTATAATGAATGTTTTAAAATGTTTTTGCTTAAATGATATTTTGCATGATAATCCAAGATGGAAGACAGGAAAAAATTGTGGCTTTAAGAGGTGCTCCTTTTTCTGAGGTATTCCCAGTGCTGAAGCTGATTTCCTCAAATTCTAGGAGCTGTAATTACTGTTTTATAAGCTGCTGCTTTGTTTTGGAACTTTGCTGAAAAAACACAAATCAACAGCGTTTTTTTTAAAAAAAGAGGAAGACATAAAGGTAGTAACCACATGGGAAGTGAATCAAACAGAGAAACAAACCAGTGAATCTGCACAGCTGGCTAGTCTGCTGTTTAATTTCCAGTATCTCTGGATATTGGAGTACATTCTAGGAAAAATCAACAAATGGCAAAATGCACAGATGACCCTGGTACGTGGCAGCATTTGCAGCAGGGGAGCAGCTAAGCAGCTTTTTAAAATGTAATTTACTGTTTTCTTTGTAAATCTACTATAGTGAGTAGAGTGGGTTCTTCTTGATTATATTATTTTTAATTAATTATATTTTATTGAAATCTGTTGCTTGATTAAACTTTAAAAATATAAAACAGATACTAAGTTAGCCTGGAGCAGTGTTTTTTAGAGGAGTACGACGGTGCTATTTTCTTGGTCTGTAGATTGTTATGGTGCAAAGATGGCCTTTAGTAGGGTGATGTGGGAGATTAAGGAGAGATTCTGTGTTACTGAAATGTCTGCAGGAAGTGTGTTTTATTGCGAATCCTATCGGATTGCATGGATTGGTTGGAGCGGCAGTTAGGTGCAATGAGGAATTTACAGGAGCTTGGGGTGTGGTGTATGGCAGTTACAGGAAGGGAGATGAATACAAGATTCAGTCAGGATGTGGGTTACCTCCGGAAAGCAAGGAGAGGGAGGCAGGTAGTGCAGGAGTCTCCTGTGGCCCTCCCCATCTCAAACAAGCATGCTGTTTGGAAAATGTAGGGGGTGATGCACTCTCAGAGGAATGTAGTCCTGAGATTGGTTCTAATGTAACAAAGGATACATAAGGTTACAGGGGATTTTGTAGCCAGAGGCATAGAAAGATGTTTCTGCCGCCAACAGTGAGACATCAGACTGGTGTACTGCCTCCCTGGTGCCAGGATCAAGGATATCTCAGAGAGGGTGAAGAATATTCTCAAAGGGGAGAGGGACCAGCAGGAGGCCATGGTACACATTGGAACTAATGACACAGGAAGAGACAAGGATGAGATTCTGAAGGGAGAATATAGGAAGTTAGGCAGGAGGTCCTCGAGGGTGGTAATATCTAGATTATTCCAGGTGCCACAAGTTAGTGAGGGTAGGTATAGGTGGATAGAGCAGATGAATGCGTGACTAAGGAGTTGGTGCAGGGGAGAAGGATTTATATTTTTGGATCATTGGTATCTCTTCTGGGGTAGAAGTGACCTGTATAAGAAGGACAGTTTGCATCTGAACTAGAAGGGGACTAACATCCAGGAGGGGAGATTTATTAGAGTTGGTCAGCAGGATTTAAACTAGTAAGGGGGTTTTGGGATCCAGGAAGATAGCAAGGAAAGAGATCAGTCTGAGACTGAGACAATCAGGTCAGGCAGGAACAAAGCAGAGAATGAGATAGGACTGAAAAATTAAACTGCACTTATATCAATGCAGAAGGCCAAACAGGTAAAGCAGATGAACTCAGGGGATGGTTGGGAACATGGAACTAGGATATTATAGCAATTACAGAGGCGTAGCTCAGGGATGGACAGGACTAGCAGCTTAATGTTCGAGGGTATAGATGCTATTGGAAGGATAGAAAGGGGGGCAATATAGGAGGGGTAGTGGTGTTTTGATAAGGGATAAAACTATGGCTGTACTTAGGGTAATCCTGAGAATATGCTCAGGGAAGTTATTTGGGTGGAACTGAGAAATAAGAAAGGGATGATGATCACCTTCTTGGGATTGGACTACATATCCCCCCAATTGTCAGCAGGAAATTGAGAAACAAGGTTGTAAGGAGATCTCAGTTATTTGTAAGAATAATAGGATGATAATGGTTGGAATTTTAACTTTCTGAACATAGACTGGGATTGCCATAGTATTAAGGGTTCTGATGGAGATGGATTTGTTAAGTGTGTACAAGAAAATTTTCTGATTCAGTATGTGGATGTACCTACTTGAGAAGGTGCAAAACATGACCTAGTCTTGTGAAATAAGTCAAAGAAAGTGACTGAGGTGTCAGTGAAGGAGCACTTTGGGGCCAGCGACCATAATTCTATTAGTTTTAACATGGTGATGGAAAAAGATAGACCAGATCTAAAAGTGGAAGTTCTAAATTGGAGGAAGGCCAGTTTTGATGTATTAGGCAAGAACTTTCAAAAATTGATTGGGAGCAGATGTTTGCAGGTAAAGGGATGGCTGGAAAGTGTGTAGCCTTCAAAAATAAAATAACCAGAATCCAGAGATAGCATATTGCTGTTTGGGTGAAGGGTAAGGCTGGTAGGTATAGGGAATGCTGGATGACTAAAGAAATTGGAGTTCTGGTCAAGAAAAAGAAGGAAACATAAATCAGGTATAGACAGGGTAGATCAAGTGAATCCTTAGAAAAGTATATTTAAGAGGGAAATCAGGAGGGCCAAAAGGGGACTTGAGATAGCTTTGGCAAATGGCGTTAAGGATAATCCAAAGGGATTTTGCCAATACATTAAGGACAAAAGGGTAATTAGGGAGAAAATAGGGCCCTTAAAGACCACCATGGCAGGCCATGTGTGAAACTGCAGGAGATGGAGAGATACAAAATGAGTACTTTGCATCAGTGTTTACTCGAGAGAAAGATATGGAAGATACAGAATGTGGGAAAATAAGTAGCGACGTCTTGAAAAATATCTATTTTACAGAGGACGAGGTGCTAGACAGCTTAAAATACATAAAGGTGGATAAATCCCTGAACCTGATCAGATGTACCCGAGAACTCTGTGGGGAAGCTAGGGAAGTGATTACTGGTCTCCTTGCTAAGATATTTGTATCATTGATAGTCACAGGTGAGGTGCTGGAAGACTGGAGGTTGGCTAACATGGTGCCACTATTTAAGAAAGGTGGTAAAGGAAAGCCAGGTAACCATTGACTGTTGAGCCTGATGTTGGTGGTGGGCATGTTGGAGGGAATCCTGAGGGACATGATTTACATGTATTTGGAAAGGCAAGGACTGATTAGGGATAGTCAGCATAGCTTTGTGGGTGGGAAGTTGTGTCTTACTAACTTAATTGAGTTTTCAGAAGAAGTAGTGAAGCTGATTGATGAGGACAGAGCAGTGGATGTGATCTATATGGACTTCAGTAAGGCATTCGGCAAGGTTCCTCATGGTACACTGGTTAGCAAGGTTAGATCATATGGAATACAGGGACAACTAGCCATGTGGATACAGAACTGGCTTGAAGATAGAAGACGTTTAGACTGGGGCCTGTAACAAGCAGTATGTCACAAGGATCGGTGCTGGGTCCATTGCTTTTCATTAAGTATATAAATGATTTGGATGTGCATGTCGGAGATATAGTTAGTAAGATTGCAGATGCCACCAAAATTGGAGGTGTAATGGACAGCAAAGAAGGTTACTTCAGAGTACAACAGGATCTTGATCAGATGGACCAATGGGCCAAGGATTAGCAGATGGAGTTTAAATTTAGATAAATGTGAGGTACTACATTTTGGAAAGGCAAATCAGGGAGGACTCATACACTTAATGGAAAAGTCCTGGGGAGTGTTGCTGAACAAAGAGAACTCGGACTGCAGGTTCATAGTTCCTTGAAAATGTAGTCACAGGTAGATTGGATAGTGAAGAAGGCATTTGATATGCTTTCCTTTATTGGTCAGAACATTGGGTATAGGAGTTGGAAGGTCATGGTGCAGCTGTACAGCACACTGGTTAAGCCATATTTGGAATGTTACATGCAATTCTGTTCTCTCTCCTATCAGGAGAATGTTGTGAAATTTGAAATGGTTTCGGAAAGAATTACAAAGACGTTGCCAGGATTGGAGGATTTGAGCTATCGCGAGAGGTTTATAAAATCATGAGGGGCATGGATAGTATAAATAAACAAGGCCTTTTTCCTGTTGGGGGAGTCCAAAAATAGAGGCCATTGGTTTAAGGTGAGAGAGGAAAGATTTAAAAGGAACTTAAGGGGCAACTTTTTATGCAGAGGGTGATGCATGAATGAGCTGCCAAAGGAAGTGTGGAGGCTGGTAGAATTACAACATTTAAAAAGGATCTGGTTGGGTATGTGAATAGGAAGGGTTTAGAGGGATGTGGACAAAATGCTGGCATATGGGACAAAATTTAATCTGGTCGGCATGGGTGAGGTAGATCAAAGAGTCTGTTTCTGTGCTGTACGTGTTTATGATTCTATGATTCTAATTCACTGTCAGAAATGCCAATTCAGAATCCCATGGAACCAATTCAATGCTGTGAATGTGTTTGAGGGAAGTTTTGGGATCATTTTTGGATGAATGCACAAAGGTAGACAAAATGGTCTTCTTCATCTGAAATTATTTTATTTCTCTTTAGTTCTCTATAAATTGTTCTCTATTAATTATCTATAAATTGGTGTCTATGCATCAATGTCTATTTCCTCTCCCAAAAATATCTTAGAAACAACATCACTTTTTGCAAGATTAATCCTTATTTGTAGGATACATAGCTTTCATTCTCCCAATCAATTCATTCTTTAGCTGTATCTACATTTTAAATGTACAATTTGTTAATTCTGACACACAAGTGAAGAGTAAATTATTCCTTGAAGTTAATTCTGGTCAGAGGATTTGTTCTGCACTCCTGCTTTATTTGAAATATTTAGTAGGTGGTGATTTGTAAGTTTAATTCACCTGTATATTAATGCCAACAAACCCAGAATAGCAATCACTGACCTGCAGCCATTTTCACCCTCACACTGAGTAAATGTAGAGAACTGCATTAGCATACCGCAGGCAAATGATTGGTGTTTGCTGTTGTTGCTGATCCTGGCAGTTCTTGAATTGAACAGTATGTTTACCACAAGAAATTTTTAACACCTTTTCCCAAGCAGTGTATCTGGACCTTTTTCAGTTATTTGCAAGGTACTCACACATTTAAAATGATCAGTATTAAACATCATACTTTGTTTAAATGTTGTAGTTTAGTCAAATTTCACACCATTTTGATTTCCAAAAGTAACTTCAAGGCATCTCTGAGCACCTGTTTCGTGTGTCTGAGCCATAGCACATGACCAGAACCATTTCAGGTGCTCTGTACGGTGTCTTACTTTGCTGTTTGGACTGTTATTGAACGTCATACCCACCTCTATGTAACATTCCTCATAAGTAGCTAATGTTTTGTTCAGGATATAGTAGTTATGCCTTCAGTTGGTGAAACAATGGCACCAGAACCTATCTATCAATCCTCCAATCCTATTTACTTATGTATTCATGAGTTCTGTCATCTCTCCATTGATGGCTAAGCCTACATCTGACTAGGTCTGAAGTTCTAGAACACCTTCTGTGAATCTCAGCAACTTGTAAGTTTAATTCACTTGTATATTAATGCCAACAAACCCAGAATAGCAATCACTGACCTGCAGCCATTTTCACACTCACACTGAGTAAATACAGGGAACTGCATTAGCATATCGCAGGCATTGATTGGTGTATGCTGTTGTAAGACTATTTGGTCTACCTTTGTGCATTCATCCAAAAATGATCCCAAACTTACAAGTATGGGTGGCACGGTGGCTCAGTGGTTAGCACTGCTACCTCACAGCACCAGGGTCCCAGGTTTGATTCCAGCCTTGGGCGACTGTCTGTGTGGAGTTTGCACATTCTCCCCGTGTCTGCGTGGGTTTCCTCCAGTTTCCTCCCACAGTCCAAAGATGTGCCAGTCAGGTGAATTGGCCATGCTAAATTACCCATAGTGTTAGGTACATTAGTCAAAGGGAAATGGGACTGGGTGGGTTAGTCTTTGGAGGGTCGGTGTGGGCTTGTTGGGTTGAAGGGTCTGTTTCCACACTGTGGGGAATCTAAACTCCCTACTTCCATTTCCTCATTTACAATAGTCTTTAAAATCTATTTTTTGATACTCTTTTGCTCATCTCTTATCACAGAATTATAGAATGATTAGAGCACAGCACAGTAGAGAAAGAGACAATTTTGTCCATCATGTCTGTGCTGGCTCTCCATAAAAGTATCTCACCTCATTCCACACCTTCCCTTCCTGATACCTTCGCAAATTTTCCATTTTCAGACAATGATCCAATTCCCTTTTTGAATCCCCCAGTTGATTCTGCCTCCACTACGCTCTCAGTTAATACATTCCAGATCCTAACTGTTCACTGCTCAGAAACTATTGTTCTCGTGTTACCATGCTCCATTCCAGGGGCTGAATGGCCTTTTAAAGATGGCACCAAGGATGACGGTCCCCTCTGTGATGTCTGGGCAGGGGCATGTTCTCTGGCTATGATGGTGAGAGACTCAGATTATGTTGAGGAAGAGGGGCACCATTGGTGTGGGAAAGATTGTTAATGAAGGGAGTTTGAGATGATAATGTGGGAAATCTTATCAGACCCTGCAATGAGAAATGATCCATGAAATTAGTCCAAATTGATGCTAAGCCAAAAAAGCATAAGATTCAGTCCAAATATTCTACTGGAAAATAAAGCATAACAATACAATAAATTACTTCAATAAATTGAATTAATACTCAATTCAAAAATTCTTTGTCATATCCATTGTTGTCATCATCATTAGCAGTCTCTCGCAGATGCAGATGACTGTCTTCCACTCTCAGGATGAGTCTGTAGTGTCTACCAGAGACTGTGTTGCACTTGGGGCAGAAAGGGGTCGTGGGAAGGAGTAGGTGGGGCATTGGTGTGGTAGCACGCTCCTTACACTGTTTTTACCTGGCTCCTGCTTTTGCCGATGGCAAGTCTCAAGGTGCTCAACACCTTCCCAGATGCTCCTCCTCCACTTTGGATGGTCTTGGGCCAGAGATTCCAGGTGTCTATGGGAATGCAGCAGTTTGTCAGTGAGGCCTTGAGGGTATCGCTGGGCTTCCACTGTCCACCTCGGGCTCGCCTGCCATTTCGGACCTGGGCGTGGAGCACCTGCTTGGGCAGTCTTGTGTCGGTCATGGAAGTGACACGCCCAGCCCATTGTAGCCAATCAAGGGTGGTCAATACCTTGATGCTGGGGATGTTGGCCTGGTCAAGGTCGCTGGTGTTGGTGTATCTTCCTTCCTAGTGGGTTTGCAGTATCTTGCACAGGCGACATTGGTGGTACTGCTCAGTACCTTTGAGGCATCTGCTCTGGATAGTCCATGTCCCAGAGCCATATAGGAGGGCGGGAACTTCCACAGCTCTGTAAACCATGAGCTTGGTGTCGGATCTGATGTTGTTGTCCTTGAACACTCTTTTCCTCTGGCAGCCAAAGGCTACGCTGGCACACTGACGACGATGCTGGATCTTTTCATCAATAGCTGCTTTGGCTGACAGGATACTCCCAAGGTATTGGAAGTGGTCAATGTTCTCTAAGGCCTCCTCATGGATGTTGATGATTGGGATTCACTCCACAATGCTAGGCCAGATTGGTGCAGGACTTTCATCTTGCAGATGTCCAGGGTGAGACCCATGCTCTCAAGTGCCTCTGTAAAGGTGCTGTCGATGGTTTGGAGTACATACTCTGAGATTGCATATGTCTGATATATATTACTTATGAAGGCTCATAGTTCCTTGAAAGTAGAGTCTCAGGTAGACAGAATAGTGAAGAAGGAGTTTGGTCTGCTTGCCTTTCTTTGTCAGTACATTGAGTATTGGAGTTGGGAGGTCATGTTGCAGCTGTACAGGACATTGGTTAGGCCACTTTTGGTACACTGTGTTCAATTCTGGTCTCCCTGCTTTAGGAAGGATGTTGTGAAACTTGAAAGGGTTCAGAAAAGATTTACAAGGATGTTGCCAGGGTTGAAAGGTTTGAGCTACAGGGGGAGGCTGAATAGGCTGCAGCTATTTTCCCTGGGCCATCAGGGGTTGAGGGGTGACTTTACAGAGGTTTATAAAATCATGAGGGGCATGGATAGGGTGAATAGCCAAGGCTGTTTTCCCCGGGGCAGTGGAGTCCAAACGTAGAGGGCATAGGTTTAAGGTGAAAGGGGAAAGATTTACTAGGGACCTAAGGACCTTTCTCATGCATACAATGGTGCACGTATAGAATGAGCTGCAGGAGGAAGTGGTGGAGGCAGATATAATTACAACATTTTAAAGGTATCTGGATGGGTATATGAATAAGAAGTGTTTAGAGGGACATGGGCCAAATGCTAGCAAATGGGAATAGATTTGGTCAGGATACTGGTTGGCATAGACAATTCAGACTAAAGTGTCTGTTTCCATGTTGTACATCTCCATGACTCTCTGACTCCAAGCCCCCGGTTCTGCCTTCTCCTCCAAAGTATTACCCTTTGAACATTTAACTGAGACAGACACCACTAAGGAAAGACTCCAAGGGAAGATCTGAAAGATACTCAAAATATTTTCTACATTTGAGACTGACATCTAATTAACCTCACCTCCAGTTGCTTTTTGTGTTTGACAAATCAGGGTTTGCCTTGATATTGCCAACAAAATGGTATAACACTTTTGCAAGTATATTATATTCAATAACAGAATCCAACAGCACCCTGTTTGGTCTCACCTGGACTTGATCTTTCCCTGTCACTTCAATAAATAACTTTGAATTGACTTTGAAGTGTACAACACATCACTCCAATATATATTAATTACGTAAAAATCTACCAAGCAGGTATAATCCTCTACTTTATAATATTTCTCATATAACTCTAAAGGGCAAAGATTTGAAATTCCTACCTTCAGATCTATAAAACAAAATGCTTTCCATTGATTAAGACCTTATTTAGCTAATCTAGCAGTGTTTAGTATAATGACTTTCAATTTGGGTGACCATCAGTCAACAGTAAACCGCTGACTCCAAGTGTAGAATAAGTGAGTGGGTTGTAGGCCGAATGCTGCCTGTTTCAGCTCATAAAAGGTCCAGTCCATTTCAAAGTCCGGCTCTTGCTTCCAACATGTATGCATGTCCCCAAATAGCATCATACCGCATCTCACCAGCTGGCATAATATCTGGCTGTCTGGCGATCACCCTGTTCATTTGGCAAGGTCCGAAGTAGTTTGAGTGGGAGTATCACAGAAGGTAGTCGGCGGGGTGTTATTCTTCTAGAGTTCACAGGGTACTCATTCGTCAGGGGTCTTGAAAATAAGTATTTTAAAAAATTATTTACAGGGCCTCTTCCTCTTAGCCATGCATTTCATTTTAGACATTTTGGTTTATGTATCACTTGAATTTGCGTTCTGCTTCTTTTGTTATGTGTCAGCTTCATAGAATAATACTTGTGATCCACCGATATTTATGTAGGTAACATCAGCTAATTAAGACATAGACTACTGAAATAGTAGTCTCGATAATGAAAACTTCCAAATGGCAATAATATCGGCCCTGAAACTTTCAACAGAGTGACCTGTGACTATTTCCGTTGACAGCTTGTTCCAGAGTGAGATTGTCGATAAACTACGAAGACAGGTTCCTCGACAGTGTATGTGGTTGTTTTATCTTGAAATTTGTCACTGCTGCAGGGCTTGTTTCTTTCAATTCTCACAAATTAATTCTATATTTTGTAGTATATGGGCTATCTATTTTTCTCCTTCCTTTTGCTGTAGTGTTTCCATTCACAATCTTTGGTTAAGGTTAATGACACTACCACAACTCCTAAATTGACTTGTGCAGAATTGGCAACACATTGAGGCACGGAGTCACAGAGATGTACAGCACGGAAACAGACCCTTCATCCATGAAAGAGCAAAAATGGCCTTTGCAGTGATTTGTACTTCTTGTAAGATGTGGGAGTTTAAAGAGAGATTAAGGGTTACTGTGGATTATATCTACCATAAATGCTGTTGGATACGAATCTGATCAGATCGAGTGGATCGGTTGGAGGGACAGATAGAAGCAATGACGAATTTGCAACAGCAACAGTATGTGATAGATGACAGTTATAGGAAGGGGGGAAAGTCTCAGATACAGTCACATAGATGGGTTAACTCCAGGAAGGGTAAGAGAGGTCGGCATCTAGGGCAGGAGTGTTTTGTGGATATACCCATTTCAAACAGGAATGCTGTTTTGGAAAATGTAGGGGGTGATGGGTTCTCAGGGGAACATAGCATGAACAGCCAAGTTTCTGGTGTTGAGACTGGCTCTAATGCAACGAGGGGTATGTCGGCTTCCAAGGGATCAATTGTGTTAGGGGATTCTATAGTCCGAGGCACAGACAGACGTTTCAGTGGCCAGCAGAGAAAAAGCAGAATGGTGTGTTGTTTCCCTGGTGCCAGGATCAAGGATGTCTCAGAGAGGGTGCAGAATGTTCTCACGGGGGAGAGGGGCCAGCAGGAGGTCATTGTCCACATTTGAACCAATGATATAGGAATGGAAAATGTTGAGATTCTGAAGGGAGATTACAGAGAGTTAGGCAGGAATTTAAAAAGGTGGTCCTCAAGGGTAGTAATATCTGGATTACTCCCATTGCTACGAGTTAGTGAGGTCAGGCATAGGAGGATAGAGCAGATGAATACATGGCTGAGGAGCTAGGGTATGGGAGAAGGATTCACATTTTTGGATCATTGGAATTTCTTTTGGGGTAGAAGTGACCTGTACAAGAAGGATGGAATGCACCTAAATTGGAAGGGGACTAATATACAGGGAAATTTGCTAGAACTGCTTGGGAGGATTTAAACTAGTAAGGTTGGGTGGGGGGGGAGGTGGAGGGGTGGTACCCAGGGAGATAGTGAGGAAAGAGATCGATCTGAGACGGGTACAGCTGAGAACAGAAGTGAGTCGAACAGTCAGGGCAGGCAGGGACAAGGTAGGACTAATAAATTAAACTGCATTTATTTTAATGCAAGGGGCCGAACAGGGAAGGCAGATGAACTCAGGGCATGGTTAGAAACATGGGACTGGGATATCATAGCAATGACAGAAAATGGTTCAGGGATGGGCAGGACTGGCAGCTTAATGTTCCAGGATACAAATGCTTCAGGAAGGATAGAAAGGGAGGCAAGAGAGGAGGGGGAGTGGCATTTTTGATAAGGGATAGCATTACAGCTGTGCTGAGGGAGGATATTCCTAGAAACACATCGAGGGAAATTTTTTGGGTGGAACTGAGAAATAAGAAAGGGATGATCACTTTATTGGGATTGTATTATAGACCTCCCAATAGTCAGAGGGAAATTGAGAAACAAACTTGGAACTATCTGTAAGAATAATAGGGTAGTTACGGTAGGGGATTTTAACTTTCCAAACAAACTGGGACTGCCATAGTGTTAAAGGTTTAGATGGAGAGGAATTTCTTAAGTGCATTTTCCGATTCAGTATGTTGATGTACCTACTAGAGAAGGTGCAAAACTTGACCTACTCTTGGGAAATAAGGCAGGGCAGGTGGCTCAGGTGTCAGTGGGGGAGCACTTTGGGGCCAGCGACCATAATTCTATTTGTTTTAAAACAGTGATAGAAAAGGATAGACCAGATCTAAAAGTTGAAGTTCTAAATTGGAGAAAGGCCAATTTTGACAGTTTTAGGCAAGAACTTTCAAAAGCTGATTGGAGGCAGATGTTCGCAGGTAAAGGGACGGCTGGAAAATGGAAAGCCTTCAGAAATGAGATAGCAAGAATCCAGAGAAAGTATATTCCTGTCAGGTTGAAAGGGAAGGCTGGTAGGTATAGGGAATGCTGGATGACTAAAGAAATTGAGGATTTCGTTAAGAAAAAGAAGGAAGCATATTTCAGGTATAGACAGGATAAATCGAGTGAATCCTTAGAAGAGTATAAAGGAAGTGAGAGTATACTTAAGGGGGAAATCAGGAGGGCAACGTGTGGACATGAGATAGCTTTGGCAAATAGAATTAAGGAGAATACAAAGGGTTTTACAAACATATTAAGGACAAAAGGGTAACTAGGGGGAGAATAGGGCCCTTCATAGACCAGCAAGGTGGCCTTTGTGTGGAGGCACAGAAACTAGGAGAGATATTAAATGAATATTTTGCATCAGTAATTACTGTGGTAAAGGATATGGAAGATATAGACTGTAGGGGAATAGATGGTGACATCTTGCAAAATGCCCAGATTACACAGGAGGAAGTGCTGGATGTCTTGAAATGGTTAAAGATGGATAAATCCCAAGGACCCAAGAACTCCGTGGGAAGCTAGAGAAGTAATTGCTGGGCCTCTTGCTGAGATCTTTGTATCATCGATAGTCATAAGTGAGGTGCCGGAAGACTGGAGGTTGGCAAATGTGATGCCACTGTTTAAGAAGGGCAGTATAGACAAGCCAGGGAACTATAGACCGGTGAGCCTGACCTCGGTGGTGGGCAAGTTGTTGAAGGGAATCCTAAGGGACTGGATGTACATGTATTTGGAAAGGAAAGGACTGATTAGGGATAGTCAATATGGCTTTGGGCGAAGGGAAATCATGTCTCACAAACTTGATTGAGTTTTTTGAAGAAGTAACAAAGAAGATTGATGAGGGCAGAGCAGTAGATGTGATCTATATGAATTTCAGTAAGGTGTTCGACAAGGTTCTCCATGGGAGACTGATTAGCAAGGTTAGATCTCATGGAATACAGGGAGAACTAGCCATTTGGATACAGAACTGGCTCAAAGGTAGAAGACAGAGGGTGGTGGTGGAGGGTTGTTTTTCAGACTGGAGGCCTGTGACTAGTGGAGTGCCATAAGGATCAGTGCTGGGTCCTCTACGTTTTGTCATTTACATAAATGATTTTGATGCGAGTATAAGAGGTACAGTTAGTAAGTTTGCAGATGACACCAAAATAGGAGGCATAGTGGACCGCGAAGAGGGTCACCTCAGATTAAAACAGGATCTGGACCAGATGGGCCAATGGGCTGAAAAGTGGCAGATGGAGTTTAATTCAGGTAAATGCGAGGTGCTGCATTTTGGGGAAGCAAATCTTAGCAGGACTTTTACACTTAATGGTAAGGTCCTAGGGAGTGTTGCTGAACAAAGACTTTGGAGGGCAGGTTCATAGCTCCTTGAAAGTGGAGTCGCAGGTAGATAGGATAGTGAAGAAGGTGTTTGGTCTGCTTTCCTTTGTTGGTCAGAATATTGAGTACAGGAGTTAGGAGGTCATGTTGCGGTTGTACAGGACATTGGTTCGGCCAGTGTTGGTGCAATTCTGGTCTCCTTCCTATCGGAAAGAATTTGTGAAACTTGAAAGGGTTCAGAAAAGATTTACAAGGATGTTGCCAGGATTGGGGGATTTGAGCTATAGGGAGAGGCTGAACAGGCTGGGGCTGTTTTCCCTGGAGCATTGGAGGCTGGGGGGGTGACCTTATAGAGGTTTACACAATTATGAGGGGCGTGGATAGGATAAATAGGCAAAGTCTTTTCCTTGGGGTCGGGGAGTCCAGAACTAGAGGGCATAGGTTTAGGGTGAGAGGGGAAAGATATAAAAGAGACCTAAGGGGCAATTTTTTCACACAGAGGGTGGTACGTGTATGGAATGAGCTGCCAGAGGATGTGGTGGAAGCTGATACAATTGCAACATTTAAGAGGCATTTGGATGGGTATATGAATAGGAAGGGTTTGGAGGGATATGTGCCGGTTGCTAGCAGGTGGGACTGGATTGGGTTGGGATATCTGGTCGGCATGGACGAGTCTGTTTCCATGCTGTACATCTCTATGACTCTATGACCAGATATCCCAACCCAATGTAGTCCCATTTGCCAGCACCTGGCCCATATCCCTCCAAACCCTTCCCATTCATATACCCATCCAAATGCCTTTCAAATGTTGTAATTGTACTAGACTTCACCACAACGTCTGGCAGCTCATTCCATAAACGTAGCACCCTCTGCATGAAAAAGTACCCCTTAGGTGTCTTTTATATCTTTCCCCTCTCACTCTAAACCTAAGTGCTCTAGTTCTGGACTCCCCCACCCCAGGGAAAAGATCTTGACCATTTACCCTATCTATTCCCCTCATAATATAAGCTCACCCCTCAGCCTCCAATGCTCCAAGGAAAACAGCCCTAGCCTATTCATCCACTCCCTATAGCTCAAATCCTCCAACCCTGGCAACATCTTTGTAAATCTTTTCTGAACCCTTTCCAGTTTCACAATATGCTTCCAATAGGAAGGAGACCAGAATTCCATGCAATGTTCCAAAAGTGGCCGAGGCAATGTCTCGTACAGCTGCAACATGACCTCCCAACTCCTAACTCAATACTCTGACCAATAAAGGAAAGTATACCAAATACCTTCTTAACTATCCAATCTACCGGTGACTCTACTTTCAAGGAGCTATGAACCTGCACTCCAAGGTCTCTTTGTTCACCAATACTCCCTAGGACCTTACCATTAAATGTATTAGTCCTGCTAAGATTTGCTTTCCCAAAATGCAGCACCTTGTATTTATCTAAATTAAACTTAATCTGCCACTCCTCAGCCCATTGGCTCAACTGATCAAGACCGTATTGTAATCCGAGGTAACCTTCTTTGCTGTCCACGACACCTCCAATTTTAGTGTCACCTGCAAACTTACTAACTATACCTCTTAAGCTCACATTGAAATCATTTATAAAAATGATGAAAAGTAGTGGGCCCAGCACCGATCCTTGTGGCACTCCACTGGTCATAGGCCTGAAATACAATCCTCCACCACCACCTCTACCTTTGAGCCAGTTCTGTATCCAAATGGCTAGTACTCCCTGTATTCAATAAGATTGAACCATGCTAACCAGTCTCCCATGGGGAACCTTGTCGGATGCCTTACTGAAGTCCAGATAGATCACGTCTACCTCTCTGCCCTTATCAATCCACTTTGATACTTCAAAAGACTCAAGTCATGATTTCCTACGCACAAAACTATGTTGACTATCTCTAAGCAGACATTGCCTTTCCAAATACATGCACATCCTGTCCCTCAGGATTCTCTTCAACAACTTGCCCACCACCAACATTAGGCTCAGTGGTCTATAGTTCCCTGGCTTTTTCTTACCACCTTTCTCAAATAGTGGCATCACATTAGCCAACCTCCAGTCTTCCGGCACCTCACCTGTGACTATTGATGATACATAGATCTCAGCAAGAGGCCAGCAATCACTTCTCTAGCTTCCCACAGAGTTCTAGTGTACACCTGATCAGATCCTGGGGATTTATCCACTTTTATGTGTTCAACACATCCAGCACTTCCTCCACTTTTTTTTTGTAGATATTTTTATTGAAATTTAACATTTTTGCAAATTTACAAAAATAAACAAAACTCTCAAATACAAACATTGATGTACAATTAAATCATATATACAATAGTCATAATTTAACAAAGAAAAGAGAAAGAAAGAAAACAAAAAAAGAAAAAAAAGAAACGAAAAAAGAAAGAAAAAAAAACTCAACTTTCTACTAATCTAATCTATAACTAACCAGAGTGTATACCTAAGTCTCTTACATGCTCGGAATGTATAAACATCAAATATAATAAAACCCGTATTCGCGCAGGATTCCTCTCCCAAGGGGCCCCGGAGCAGCCCGGTCTGAAATCTTCACTAAATAAAAGCCCTTGTTAGGATAGCCGAAATATCTGCATTTATATAATTCAAAAAGGGCTGCCATATTTTATAAAATAATTCAGTCTTTCGGTGCACCATATTTGTGAGGAAGTCAAGGGGGATATATTCCATAATTAATCTGTGCCAATTTGAAAGTCCAGGGGGGCCCTCAGCCACCCAGTTCACCAAAATATTTTTCCTTGCACAGAAAGAGAGAATAGAAAATAGTCTCTTCCCATGCATATCCAGAGATGAGAGGTTCGAAAAGCCCAAAAGGAGAGATACAGGGTCCACCCTAATTTCCGTTCCTAAAATTTCTGTCAGGGTATTTGCCACTTTAGTCCAGTATCTGCGGATTTTCTGACAAGTCCACAGACAATGTACAAGAGTACCCACCTCTATTTTGCATTTAGGACACATTGGAGATGCTCCTGCCTTAAATTTTGCCAGTCGAGCCGGAGCTATATGGGCCCTATGAAGTATCTTTATTTGGATAGCCTGAGTTCTGTTACAGATAGCAATTCTTCTAGCATTTTCCCAAATGTCATTCCACATATCCTCAGAGATTTCTAGCCCCAAGTCCTGCTCCCATGTTTTAAGCAGGTCATCCATGTCTCCTGAGACTCCATCATGTAGCAAATGGTATATAGTACTAACGGAGGATGCCCCCGCTGGTCGTAAGACATTACGTTCTCTGTCTGATTTATAAAGACTATCTATTAATGTAGTCTTCCTCTGTATATAATCTCGAACTTGGAAGTATCGAAAGAGATCCCCATTAGGTATTCCGAATTTCAGACGCAGCTGCTCAAAGGACATCAGGATCCCATCTTTAAATAGGTCCCCTAAGCATGAGATGCCCCTGGATCTCCAGAGTTTAAAGGTGGCATCTGTAATCCCCGGTTGGAATCCCCATGCGCCTACTATTGGTGCATGGGGGGATGTTTTATGTGAGTTACCCTCATTTTGCCGCATTATATTCCAGGCCTTAATTGTGTTTAATATTATGGGATTTTTACAGTGGTCTGTAATGATTTTCCTCTTATCTGAAAATAAAAGGTTAATAAGTGGGTATTTTACTTGGGAGGCTTCGATATCCAGCCAAATTGATTGTGGATCAGATGAAACCCAATCAGCTATGTAACTTAGTAGGGAGCTTAACTGATATTTCCTAAAGTCTGGGAAGTCCAGTCCTCCCCTTGCCTGTGGAAGCTGTAGCTTCTTCAGCTTAATAAGGGGCCGTCTATGGTTCCAAATAAAGGAGCCCAACCAGCCATATAATTTACGTAGGGCTAGCCTTGGCAGCATCAGCGGGAGCATTCTCATAGGATATAAGAGACGGGGCAGAACATTCATTTTAATTAATACTATTCTCCCTAGCCAGGAAATCGGAAGGTCTCTCCATCGCTGGAGGTCCTGCCTTATCCTTTCCATTAATTGTACAAAATTAGCCCTATACAGCTGATCAAATACTGGCGTGATAAAAATACCTAAATATAAGAAGCCCTCCAGGGACCAACGGAAGGGAAAAGGGGATCCGTCCATTAAGTGGGGTATCATAGCCAGACCACCCATTGGCATGGCTTCCGATTTTGAAAAATTAATTTTATAGCCTGAGAATGCACTAAATGTATTAATAACTTGAATTAGACGAGGCACTGACATTAAAGGATTACTGAGGAATAAGAGAACGTCATCTGCATAGAGGGTAATTTTGTGTTTACCTGTACCAATCCTCGGGGCCGTTATATTAGGATCAGTCCGGATGGCTTCTGCTAATGGTTCGATTATCAGTGTAAACAACAATGGTGAGAGAGGACATCCTTGACGGCAGCCCCTACCCACACTGAAGCCATCCGATCTTAACCCATTAGTAATAACAGCTGCTTTGGGGTCATTATACAATGTTGAAACCCATTTGGTAAACACCTGTCCAACGCCAAACCTTTCCAATGTGTAAAATAAATATGACCATTCAACCCTATCAAATGCCTTTTCCGCATCCAATGAAATTACTACTCCTGGTATCGTTCCCTGATGACAGGCTTGGATCATATTCAAGACCCTTCTGATATTATTGGATGATCTGCGGCCCTTAATAAATCCCGTCTGGTCCTCCTTTATAATATATGGCAGTAAAAAATAAGGTCTGCAGATGCTGGAGATCACAGCTGCAAATGTGTTGCTGGTCAAAGCACAGCAGGTTAGGCAGCATCTCAGGAATAGAGAATTCGACGTTTCGAGCATAAGCCCTTCATCAGGAATAAGAGAGAGAGAGCCAAGCAGGCTGAGATAAAAGGTAGGGAGGAGGGACTAGGGGGAGGGGCGATGGAGGTGGGATAGGTGGAAGGAGGTCAAGGTGAGGGTGATAGGCCGGAGTGGGGTGGGGGCGGAGAGGTCAGGAAGAGGATTGCAGGTTTGGAGGGCGGTGCTGAGTTGAGGGAACCGACTGAGACAAGGTGGGGGGAGGGGGAATGAGGAAGCTGGAGAAATCTGAATTCATACCTTGTGGTTGGAGGGTTCCCAGGCGGAAGATGAGGCGCTCCTCCTCCAGCCGTCGTGTAGTTGTGTTCTGCCGGTGGAGGAGTCCAAGGACCTGTATGTCCTCGGTGGAGTGGGAGGGGGAGTTAAAGTGTTGAGCCACGGGGTGATTGGGTTGGTTGGTTCGGGCGGCCCAGAGGTGTTCTCTGAAGCGTTCCGCAAGTAAGCGGCCTGTCTCACCAATATAGAGGAGGCCACATCGGGTGCAGCGGATGCAATAGATGATGTGTGTGGAGGTACAGGTGAACTTGTGGCGGATATGGAAGGATCCCTTGGGGCCTTGGAGGGAAGTGAGTGTGGAGGTGTGGGCGCAAGTTTTACATTTCCTGCGGTTGCAGGGGAAGGTGCCGGGGGTGGAGGTTGGGTTGGTGGGGGGTGTGGATCTGACAAGGGAGTCACGAAGGGAGTGGTCCTTGCGGAACGCTGATAGGGGAGGGGAGGGAAATATATCCTTGGTGGTGGGGTCCGTTTGGAGGTGGCGGAAATGGCGGCGGATAATACGTTGTATGCGCAGGTTGGTGGGGTGGTAGGTGAGAACCAGTGGGGTTCTGTCTTGGTGGCGGTTGGAGGAGCGGGGCTCAAGGGCGGAGGAGCGGGAAGTGGAGGAGATGCGGTGGAGGGCATCGTCGATCATGTCTGGGGGGAATCTGCGGTCCTTGAAGAAGGAGGCCATCTGGGTTGTGCGGTGTTGGAATTGGTCCTCCTGGGAGCAGATGCGGCGGAGACGAAGGAATTGGGAATATGGGATGGCGTTTTTACAGGGGGCAGGGTGGGAGGAGGTGTAGTCCAGGTAGCTGTGGGAGTCAGTCGGTTTATAATAGATGTACCCTTTCTAGTCTTAGTGCTAACATTTTTGAGAGAATTTTAAAGTCTACATTTAGTAAGGATATTGGTCTGTAAGATGCACAATCTTCTGGGTCTTTTCCTTTTTTGAGGATAAGAGAAATATTTGCTTCTTTCAGCATGGGCGGGAGACAGACCTGACTATGCGCAAAATTATACATATCCATAAGTGGGTCAACCAATATTCCTGTAAATTCTTTATAGAATTCAGCTTGAAAACCATCCGGGCCCGGTGCTTTTCCGCTCTGAAGTTGCCTAATTGCCTCAAGTATTTCTTGGACTGTTAAAGGGGTATTTAGGGCCGACACCTGTTCCGGAGTCAGGCCCGGGAAGGTCAAATTTTTAAAAAATGACTGCATCCTCCTAATCCTATCTTCACAATCCTGCGATCTATATAGTTCAGAATAAAATTCTTTAAAGGTCGCATTGATCTTTTTATGATCATGAGTCAGGGTACCTGTACTTTCCTTGATGGTCGGAATAGTTTGAGGGGCTTTCTTTTTCTTTGCAAGAAATGCTAAGTATCTACCCGGTTTGTCGCCATATTCATATAATCTTTGTTTCGCAAATAATATTTCCCTTTTAGCCGTTTGAGTAAGCGCGGTGTTTAAAGCTGTCCTAAGAGCTGTAATCCTCTGCAATTTTGTGATAGAAGGTCTATCAGCGTATGCTGTTTCGGCTGCTTTTAGGCGAGCTTCGAGCAGACGCTGTTGCTCTCCCTTCATTTTCCTCTGGGTCGCTGAATAGGAGATGATCAAACCTCGTGCATAAGCTTTGATGGTCTCCCACATCATTGACGGATTGCTAGCCGTACCAGTATTAATTTCTAAAAAAGTTTTAAGTTCTTGGGAGAAGTACTTTAAAAATTTGCTATCTTTTATCAGGAAGGGGTCCATACGCCAATGCCGAGCAGATGTCCCATTGTTCTTTACCTTAGTTTCCATGTATACAGCGGCATGGTCAGAGATTGCTATAGTACCTATTTTACAGGTTGCTATAGAGTTTAGAAAAATCGATGGGGCAAAAAACATAGCAATTCTTGTGTGACATTTATGTGGATTAGAGTAGAAAGAAAAATCTCTACCCTGTGGATGGAGACATCTCCATACATCTACCAATCCTAATTCTTTATTCAGGTCCGCCAGTTGTCTAGATCTGGGAGATACTCCAGCAGCACTCTTGGGAATCCTGTCTATTTCCGGATCCATAATACAATTAAAGTCTCCCCCTATAATTGTATGACGGGCACCAAAGGCCATCAGTTTTGAAAAAGCTTCTGTTATGAATTTAAAGGGGTGTGCCGGGGGCAGTATACATTTAAGATCCCATATTCCTCTCCATTTATGAGGGCTTTAATCAAAATATATTGTCCAGATTCGTCTTTTATCTGATTTAGAATTTTCAAAGGGAAGTTCTTCCGGACAAGGATAAGGACTCCCCTGCTTTTTGAATTAAAAGAGGAAAAAAAGGCCTGATCAAATCCGCCCTGTCGTAATTTTAAGTGTTCTTTATCCGACAGGTGTGTCTCCTGTAGGAGAGCTATATCAACTCTCTCCTTCTTAAGATTTGATAATATTTTCTTCCTTTTAACTGGCGAATTACTCCCCCTGACATTCCAGGTGCACCACTTAACCGACTGTTCAGCCATAATCATCTGGACAGATCCGAGACCCCTCGGGAGGGGAAACCCTATCTAGAACATCCCGAGCATGGAGCATACAAGATTTACAAAAGTAAAGATTCTCTGATACACTCAAAACAATATAACAAAAAACTCTTTCTAAGTATAAAAAATATAAAACATTCCGAATTGGAGATTTTCTCCCTTGTTCCCAGGGAGCGTCGCTTCCTCTCCCACAGTCCATCTTACCCTCTTCCAACCAGTGCCCCACCCTTGACCCAGGTGTTCCTCAATAAAATGAGGAGAATTCAAATATAATATAAAGCTAGAGTTAACAGTGAACACCCCACCCCCACCCACACCCACATCTAAATATATTTGGGAATATTAATACCATATATAACTATAAGATTATAATCTCAACATGTAATACTTAAATATAATACCACAAAATAACAGGGGAAAGAAAAACAACCCCGTTCCTAAAAACAGAAGTAAAATAGAATAAGGTACCCACCTCTCCCCATCAACATTAACCAAACGCCCCAACATATATATATATATATATATACACACATATATATATATATATATATATATATATACATACACACATAGGGGGAAAGATAAGAAAAGATGAAGGGATGTAAACCAAAATAATGGGAAAGGCAGACCAGCGTCCACAATCTCTTACAGTTTATTTAAGAGAGTCCAAGAATTCCTTAGCCTTCTCCGGTGATCCGAAGTTATATATGGATCCTTCGTGGCTAAGGCGTAGCATCGCTGGATATCGTAAGGAGTACTGGATATTTAAGTCCCTTAAACGCTTCTTCGCCTCATCGAATGCCTTCCTCTTTCGGACCAAAGCTGGGGAGAAGTCCTGGAACAGCATGATCCTGGATCCTTTGTGGGTCATAGCTTGGGGATCTTTTCCCAGATTTCTTGAGGCTTCCAGGAGCATCTGCCTCTCCCTATAGCTCTGCAGCTGGAACAGGACCGGGCGTGGGCGCTGGGTTGAGCCGGGTCCACGTACTGTGACCCGGTAGGCCCATTCTACCCTTACCTGGCCTGATCCATTATGCAGATTTAAAAGTTGTGGCAGCCAATGCTCTAAGAATGCTGTCAGCTGGCCTCCCTCTTCCTGCTCGGGCAGGCCCAACAACCGAATATTTTTTCTACGACATCGATTTTCGAGGTCATCAATGTGGTTTTCTAGGTTCTGAACTCGATTCTCGAGAAAACGGATGTGGTCGGCTGTTGATTTTATCCCAGTCTCTGAGGCTGCGGCCTTCGACTCCACCTCTCTGACTCGGCAATCCAATTCCTGAATGTCTCTGCCCTGCTTCTGCAGCTCGGCTGATAGTGCTTCTCTGCTCTGCCGAGACTCATCGATAAAAGCATCAATCTTCGCCTCCCACCTGGCAAACATCTCCTCAAAGGTCATCTTCATTGGTAAATCTCCTGAAGTAGCTGAAAACACCTTTGTTGCAGCTGAAGAGGGAGAGGGTGGGGGAGGGGTGCCTGCTTTCTTAGAGCCGCCTGTTCCCTTCCCTTTACTCATTTTCCAGCTAGTATTAGACTATTTAAATGTACTAATAGGTAACTATTTAAGGTTAACAACTATTATAAATGGTTTAGTGAGTGTGGTGGGGGTGGATAGCCCACTTTTCCCAAGTTTTGGGTAGAGCACTGTGGACTCAGTCTTGCTGGGTCGCCGCCATCTTGGATCCCCCCCACTTCCTCCACTTTAATACAGACATTTTTCAACATGTTACTATCTATTTCCCTACATACTATATCTTCCATGTCCTTTTCCACAGTAAACATTGATGCAAAATACTTGTTTAGTATCTCCCCCATTTCCTGCAGCTCCACACAAAGGCCGCCTTGCTGATCTTTGAGGGCCCTATTCTCTCCCTCATTACCCTTTTGTTCTTAATGTATTTGTAAAGAACTCTTTTGATTCTCCTTAACTCTATTTGCCAAAGCTATCTCATGTCCCCTTTTTGCCCTTCTGATTTCCCTCTTAAATATACTCCTGCTGTTTTTATACTCTAAGAATTCACTTGATCTATCCTGTCTGTACCTTTCATATTAACCAAACCCTCAATTTCTTTAGTCATCCAGCTTTCTCTTTACCTACCAGCCTTTCCATTCACCCTGACAGGAATATACTTTCTCTGGATTCTTATTATCTCATTTCTGAAGGCTTCCCATTTTCCAGCCATCTTTTTACTTGCGAACATCTGCCCCCAGTCAGCTTTTGAAAGTTCTTGCCTAATATTGTCAAAATTAGCCTTTCTACCATTTAGAACTTCAATTTTTAGATCTGATCTATCTTTTTCCATTACTGTTTTAAAACTATAGAATTATGGTCACTGGCCCCAAAGTTCCCCCTCACTGACACCTCAGTCACCTGTCCTGCCTTATTTCCCAAGAGTAGATCAAGTTTTGCACCTTCTCTAGTAGATACACCCACATACTGAATCAGAAAATTTTCTTGTACACACTTAACAAATTCCTCTCCGTCTAAACCCTTAACACTATGGCAGTCCCAGTCTATGTTTGGAAAGTTAAAATCCCCTACCATAAACACTCTATTATTCTTACAGATAATTGAGATCTCCTGTTATTCAATTTTCCCCTGACTGTTAGGGATTCTATAATACAATCCCAGTAAGGTGATTATCCCTTTCTAATTTCTCAGTTCCATCCAATTAACTTCCCTGGATGTATTTCCGGGAATAACCTCCCTCAGCACAGCTATAATGCAATCCCTCATCAATGACGCCACTCCCCCTCCTCTCTTGCCTCCCTTTCTATCCTTCCTGTAGCATTTGCATCCGGGAATATTAAGTTGCCAGTCCTGTCCATCCTGAACCATGTTTCTGTAATTGCTATGATATCCCAGTCCCATGTTCCTAACCATGCTCTGAGTTCATCTGCCTTCCCTGTTAGGCCTCTTACATTGAAATAAATGCAGTTTAATTTATCTGTCCTACCTTGTTCCCTGCTTTATCCCTGCCTGCCCTGACTGTTTGATTCACTTCTTTTCTCAACTGTCAAAAGTCTCAAATTGATCTCTTTCCTCACTATTTCCCTGGGTCCCAGCTCCCCATCTTACTAGTTTAAATCCTGCCGAGCAGCTCTAGTAAATCTTCCTGTCAGTATTTTAGTCACCCTTCCAATTTAGATGCAACCGTCCTTCTTGTACAGGTCACCTCTACCCGAGAAGAGATTCCAATGATCCAAAAATGTGAGTCCTTGTCCTATATACCAGCTCCTCAGCCATGCATTCATCTGCTCTATCCTCCTATTTCTACCCTCACTAGTTTGTAGCAGCAGGAGTAATCCAAATTTTTCTCCTCTTGAGGACCTCCATTTTAAATTCCTGCCTAACTCTCTGTATTCTCCCCTCAGAATCTCAACCTTTTCCCTTCCTATGTCGTTGGTTCCAATGCATACAATGGCCTCCTGCTGGCCCTCCCCCCCTTGAGAACATTCTACAACCTCTCTGGGTCATCCTTGATCCTTGCATCAGGGAAGCAACACACCATTCTGATTTTTCGCTGCTGGCCACAGAAACGCCTCGGACTAGAGAGTCCCCTAACACAATCAATCTCTTGGAACTCGACGTACCCCTCATTGCATTAGATCCAGTATTCATACCACAAACTTGGCTGTTCGTGCTATATTCCCCTGAGTATCCATCACCCCCTACATTTTCCAAAACAGATACCTGTTTGAAATGGGGATAGCCAGAGAAGACTCCTGCACTACCTGCCTACCTCTCTTACCTTTCCTAGAGTTAACCCATATATGTGACTGTATCTATGACTTTTCTTCGTTCTTATAGCTGCCATCGATCACACCCCCATTACCTCTATCACTCCAACCGTTTCATTTGATCTGATAGGATTTGCAACCAACGGCATTTATTGCAGAAATAATCCTCAGTAACACATAAACTCTTCCTGAACTCCCACATCTGACAAGGAGAGCATATAACTCTACTAAGGGCCATTTTTGCTTCTTCCAGTCTGCAGACCCATAAAATCGGATCAATCGTATTTAAATCTCTCGCTAGATAAGGATCCCACATACAGAACTTGAATATTCTGAGACTGGATAAACAAATGCTTGGTAAATTATAATTGTGATATTTTTTGTCGCAATACTGTAGATTCCTTCTCAGAAATCCAGGAATCTTGTTTGCTTTGAATGTTATGTGCTGAATGTGGAATTCCTATTGAAGATTGTTCTTGAGGCAAACCTCCAGGAATGTTTGTATTTAATGTGATGGAGAATTTGATTACAGAATTTGAAACTATCTGTTGGTGCATGTTTTCTGCTGGTAACGCACATGACATGATCTTGAATTTTCCCTGCTGCATAAACCACACAGATATCTGAAAATAGTCGCATTGTGTTTTTAACTTGTTGTGAAGGTCAGTTATGTAAATCAGGAGGAGTAAAGGTCCTAACACAGTTGTCTCGGGTATTCTGGAGAAGATTTCTCCAGGGGAGGATGATTTCCCCATCACATACTATTCACTGTCTTCTATTGGTAAGGAAGTGCCAGATTCAATTTAATGATGTTCCTCTGAATCCACAGTAGCAAAGTTTGGCCAAGGGTTTTGGGATCCTGTGCACATTCTATGATCCGAACATGATTATAGGCATGATTGAGGCTAGTGCTGGAACTTCCCAATGGAAGGACCCAGGAGTGGAGCAGGAATGGAGCAGGAATGATGTACAACAAAAACTTGCAGAATGATAATTGGAAGAAGGCCATTTGGCCCTGAGGGCCTAGGCTGGCTTCTTGAAGGAGCAATATGCTCACTCCCACTCCCTGTACATCTGCCACAGCCTGGAACCTTTTCCATTGCCAGAATTATCCAGTTCTCATGCACAAAGGCATGTTTACTATCCTTAATCAGTCCTTGCCTTACCAAATACATGGAGATTCTGTCCCTCAGAATCCCCTCCAGCAATTTGCCCACCACTGCCCTGTCAGGCTCACTGGTCTGTAGTTTTCTAGCATTTCCTTACCACCTTTTTAAAATAATGACACCACATTAGCCACTTTCCGGTCTTCCAGCATCTCACCTGTGGCTATCAATGTTACAAATATCAGAGAAATCACTTCCCTCGCTTCCCACAAAGTTCTGGGATAGATCTGATCAGGTCCTAGGGATTTATCCACCTTTAGGTGTTTTAAGATGTCCATCGCATCCTCCTCTGTAATGTGGACACTTTTCAAACTATCACTGTTTATTTCTCCAAGTTTTCTAGCTTCCATATCATTGACTAAATTAATTACTGACGCAAAATACTCATTTAGTATCTCACTCACCTCCTGCAGTTCCACACATTCATGGCCTTGTTGATCTTTAAGGTGCTCTTTATTGTGTCTCATTCACTTGATAAAAAAGCTCATTTAAAAAAGTAACAATGAGGATTGATTAGGGCAAAGCAGTGGATGTTTTCTATATGGACTTCAACAACGTTCTGCATGGTAGACTGGTTAACAAGGTTAGATCATATGGAATCCAGGGAGAGCTAGGCATTTGAATACAAAATTGGCTTGAGACAGAGAGTGGTAGTGGTAGGTTGTTGTTCATACTAGAGGCCTGTGATCAGCAGTATACCACAAAGACCAGTATTGGGTCCACTATGTTTTGTCATTTACATAAATGATTTAGATGTGAATATAGGAGGAATAGTTAGTAAGTTTGCAGATGACACCAAAATTGGTGGTGTTGTGGACAATGGAAAAGGTTACCTTAGAGTACAAGGTGACTTTGACTAGATGGGCCGATGGGCCGAGGAGTGGCAGATGGAGTTTAATTTAGATAAATGTGAGGTGCTGCATTTTGGATGAGTAAATCAGGGCAGGACTTATACTCTTAATGATAAGGTCCTGGGGAGTGTTACCGAACCTGGGGTGCAGGGTCATAAGTCATTGAAGGTGGCATCACAGGTAGACAAGATAGTGAAGAAGGCATGTGGTATGCTTTCCTTTGATGGTCAGTGCATTGAATATAAGAGTTGGGATGTCATGTTGCAGCTGTACAGGACATTGGTTAGGCCACTTTTGGGACACTGTGTTCAATTCCAGTCTCCCTGCTTTAGGAGAAAAGTTGTTAAACTTGGAAGAGTTTAGGAAAGATTTACAAGAATGTTGCCGGAGTTGGAGGGTTTGAGCTATAGGGAGAGGCTGAATAGGCTGGGGCTGTTTTCCTTGGGACATCAGAGGCTGAGGAGCGACCATATAGAGATTTATAAAATCATGTGGGGCATGGGTAGGATGAATATTCAATGTCTTTTTCCCAGGTTAGGGGAATCCAAAACTAGAGGGTATAGGTTTAAGGTGAGAGGTGAAATATCTAAAAGGGACCTGAGAAGCAATGTTTTCACACAGGAAGTGGTGCATGTATGGAATGAGCTGCCAGGGGAAGTGGTGGAGGCAGATACACTGACAACACTTAAAAGAAATCTGGATAGGTATATGAATAGGAAGGGTTTAAAGTGACATGGGCCAAATGCTGACAGATGGGACTAGATTAATATAGAATTTGTGGTTGGCATGGACTAGTTAGACCGAATAATCTGTTTCAATGCTGTACATCTCCATGATTCTTTGACTTAATAACGTGATATCATACAGAGGTGTAACTTTCCTGTACTTACAAATGCTGCCGCCCTTACAGTGCATTCCCGATGATAACAGTTCATTGTATAGTTTGCTTAAGCTTCATGTTGTCCCTAATGTTCTCACTGATCACATTACATTTGTTCGCTTTGGTTATTGATTCTTGTGCCATTGGGCACAGTTACTTATTATATATCTATTAAAACCCTTAGTGATTTTGTACGTCTCCATCAAATTTCCCCTTTCAGTTTCAACTTGGTAACAACCCTGTTTCCCATCTCTCCGCTTAACTAAAGTCTTTCTTTTTTGGTACCATTCTGGTAAACCTCCTCTGCACCCTGTCTATTGCCTTAATAGCCTTCCTGCACAATGGTGTCCAAAATTTGCTATAATATTCCGGCCATATAGATGCTGTAACATAGTTGTCTTGCTTTTGTCACTTGGGTTCCAACATGGCAACGATGTAAACTCTGAGGATCCAGTTAAGATCCACCTGTGAGAAAATAAAATGGCGTTCTAACTAGTTCTTTATTATACCCTTGTGTAGAGGGTTACAGAAATAGCTTAGTGTGCACTTGGCAGTGAATAGATGTACTAATTACCCCTTCCTCCAACATCACAAACTAATTCATTCAATGCTGAAGAACACACAATGCACTGTGAATGACTGGCACGGTATAATAGCAAAGCATATTACCTTCAAAGATGCTGGGTCGGAAAAATTGTATTTGCTCCCTCCTCTGCAATTAGTTTTGACATTGTTGTAGCATTTGAAGAGTTGCTTCATGACCTATTAATAAAATAACAGCTCTGTTCATTCAACTGAGAAGTGCCCAAAAATTCAAATTGATGCCTCTCACATTAGCATCTGGTACAATGAAATTGTCTTCAAAAACAAGTATATTTAGAAAATTATATATTGGATAACTTAAGCTCTGTTTTACTGGAGGATTATATAAAGACAGGCTGGGCAACAAGAATGACAAAGATTTCAGGGTCAGTGAATGTGCATTATCATCTTTTCTTTCCATTCCAGTAATATTGGGATTTTTAAACTCAATGCAACATCTCATTACACAGGCACAACATATTTTCCAAACCTTGCTCTCAGGTCCCCTGGCTTCTAAAAGGTCTGGAAATTAATTTCAGATTCAATTTCAGAAGGCACCAGGCATTTGCTGACATAAAATATTCTTCAAAACCAATATAGTAAATTGCTTTGAGGTTGATTGAACTTACATGACATTGGGATGAAATACAAAAATAGGGTAGAACAACACAGAAGTGAATATACAAACCTTTCCTTTGGTTTTGATGCATGTGCTTTTTCATAATATCCCTCTTGATCTGCTCACTCAGCTGACAAGGATTGATTTTAGAAAGAGCTGTTGATGCAATGTGTTGAAACATTATCCTTTCATTTGCATGCAGATCAGAATCCTTATTGGGCTGAAACCAATTAACCTTAGTTTACAATCACACCATCTCTGATTGTAACTTATTTGTTTTCAGGGTCTCAAGACTGCTCAACTCCTTGACTTTCCCCACTTTCAATATTTATCAGTGCTGGTTCATTATGGCATTTTAATTTATTTAATCTTTTATCCCATTCTCCTCATCTGGTAGCATCCTGCACTCTCGACTGAGGCAGTTCAACAACATTTCTCAATCACATTTTTGTTTCAAAGTGGATGAGTAGCTTGGGTTCTTGCTTTCTGATGCTTGGAACATTCCATCTAGAAGCCTGGAGAACGAGAAGCAGAATACTACAAAACAAGATAATTTGTGGAAAGCAAAAGCAATCCAAGGGCTGGTGAGCAAACATTTCTCTGCTGCAACATTATGGTCCACAGTTTCTCTTCAGTGTTCCTCTCCATTGTCATAATCTCTATGGGATTCTACAGAACTCTACATTCTCAGAGCTTCCTCCTCACCTCTGGCAAAGTTAAAGCAGTGAGGTGAGAGCAGTTCTAAAGAAATTACAGGCCATATAATTCACAAACAATCACAAACATGGCAGCAACACTGACTGGACCTAATTAAGCAATATTATTGGGGACACATGAGGTTACCGGCTTTGAAATTGAATCATGCTTGAAACATGAGTGTAAAAGCAAAGTAACATGGCTTGTACAAACTCTTACTGCACTGGATTGCTCAGTGCTGCTCTGTAAGAACTTAAGGAACATGCCTGATAAAGGTGTGTGTGGTGATTGTAATTAACTCAGTCAGGTGGACCTCACAGAATATGAGTTCCCTAATTGGACCAGATTAATAGCTGCAAACAGGGAGCCCTGGCTGACAAATGTAAAGAGGAGTGTCAGGGTATCTATTCACTCTGACAGCTGGCTCTGAGGGAATGTCACATGTAAATAAATGGTGACTTGGTGATGAGATACTGGCCTCTATGGAGCTATTTCAGTGTGGGACTTATTGTGTAAGCAAAGCAGGGTCCAATATCTGTTTTATACACATTTTTGCAAAGCTTGATTACACTGTGAATGCTATAGTCAGTTTCTTCAGGTGCTGACCTGCCAAACCAATGGTCTTCAAAGGGATATTCAAAACTGCCCACTAAAAGCTTGGCTTTAATTTTCTTGTTATTGCCTTTATTATTGAGTCACTGCCTGCCCCATGCTCAGATGTCCGGCAATGCCTTTCCTCCCATTGCCTCCTGAAAGTAGTGGTGATGTGTCACCATAAGTTCATAAGAATTAGGCCGTTGTCCCATCAAGACGGCACTGCCATTTGATCACGGCTGATATGCTCTTCACCCCGATTTTCCTGTCTTCTCTCCATATCCCCTCAACTCATTATCAATTAAAGGTCTGCCTAACTTCTCCTTAAATTTACCCACTGTCCCAGCATTTACCGCACTTTGGGGTAGCAAATTCCATAGGTTCACGATCGTTTGGGAGAAGTAGTTTCTACTCAATTCTGTTTTAAATTTGCTACCCTTTATCTCAAAACTACGACCTCTTGTCCAAGAATGCCGCCCAAGGGGAAGCATCCACTCCACATCTATTTTAAACACACCTTTTATCAAAGAATCATAGTCATAGAGATGGACAGCATGGACATGGTCCAACTCATCCATGCTGACCAGATGTCCTAAATTAATCAAGTCCCAGTTGCCAGCACTTGGCCCATGTCTCTCTAAAACCTTCCTATTCATGTACCCATCCAGATGCCCTTTAAATGTTGTAATTATATCAGCCTCCACCACTTCCTCTGGCAGCTTTGGACTGCCAGTGCTTGACTGTGTTCACTGTTGTCTTTTAAATGGCATTGGTGCTCGGAATCCCAGCATGTCCCAGCAATGGCATATTCATTTCTCTATGTCAAAATGGAGGATAAAGGCATGACACCCACTTAAATGAACTGAATTTGGGATGATAATGTGACAAAACCTGCTGGGCCTCCTGGAGAAAAATCCTTCCGTGGAACTTACCAAAACTGTTACTTGGCCAATTTCAGTCAGATTCTGCTCATAGTCTGGATTCTGTATTTATTGATGACGCTGTACATGACATACAGACAGCTATCTGGCAGGGCTCACTGCACCGTCTCCATTGCACTGACAGCGAGTGATTACCAGAGTGTCGCATGTGGTGGTGCTATGTAACTGCCCGAAAAATACAGTGCCTGCCCGTTTGGATGTCTATGCCTCGAAACAGTGTACCAAAGGCCCCCTAACAATTGGAGATAAATACAAGACCAGATATGTTGGCAAATTTCAGATAAGTGGAGAAATAATAGGGTAATGATAGTGAGGGATTTCAACTTTCCCAACATTAAGACCACAGGACCATTAACCAGGGTGGTCATAGTGTGAAAGATTTATAGGGAGCAGAATTCTTAAAATGCATCCAGGAGAGGTTCATTAAATCCAATGCCTCCACTACACGTCTATTTTATCCACACCTTTTATCAAAGCATCAAAGTCATTTTGCAGCCAATGATCATATATCTGTTAAATTCAAGATGGTTATGATAAAGGATGGGCCTGAAATCAAAGTTTTGATTGGAGTCAAGGTTGATTTTAATAAGATCGGAGTGGACTCACAGCTGATACCTTTAGAAAAACCGGTGTCAGAGCAGTGAGATGCAATCAAGGAAGAAATAGGGTGAGTACAACGCCGACATGTTCCAATAGAGATAAAGGGTGGGACCAACAAATCCAGTGAACCCTGAATGTTGAAGGATATTCAGGACGGGTTAAAGAGAAAAAGAGAGGCTGAAGAAAGATGTCCAGGGCTTAAAACAGCAGAAGCCAGAGAGGAGTACAGAATGTGCAAGAGGCACTTAGAAAGGAAATTAGAACAAAAAGGAGGTACGAAAGAATAGTGGCATGCAAAGTAAAGGAAAATCCTAAATTATTTTACGGGTACATTAATGGTAAAAGGATAACGAGGGAAAGAGCAGGGCCCATTAAAGACCATTCATTTGTATATGGAGGTGGTGATTTCTAACTGAATATTACGTGTGATAGAGAAAGATATCCCCATAACATTTAAGAAGCATTTAGATGCCAAGGTGTACACGGATATGGACCAAGTGTTGGAAAGTAGGATTAGAATAGTTAGGTTTTTGACTAGCACAGATTTTCATGGAGTGAAGTGTGTTCTTCTGGGCTGTGAACCTCTATCAGTCTATAACTCTGAACAAGAGGAGCCATGGTAGAATTATCACTGGGCTAATATACCTGAAGTTGGATAAATCCCTACAATGGCAGCTGATGGAATTTGAATTTGATGAACAAATCTAGAACATAAAAACTAGTTTCAGAAATGATGACCACCATTGATGATGTGAAATCCTATCTGGTTCACTAATGCCCTTCACAGAAAATCTGCCATCCTTATCTGCTCTGGTTTACATGGGACTCTGGACCCACAGTAATGTGGTTGATCCTTAACTGTCCTCACTTCAGGAGGCAATTATAGATGGGCTACAAATGTTGGCCCTACCACAATAACAACATCTAAGAAAGAATGGAATCCCAGCTGATGATTTCATAATATTGGAGAAAGGACAATTCAGAGCTAATGTGTACATTATCTGACGGTCATGTTGAAGGATTTAGTGAACCAGAATAGACTGATTAAATGCAAAAGAGAATGCCATTCAATATATCCATGTATTACAGTCTTTGATAATAATACACGTGATATAATTATTTGTTAAATATATGTACATCTACCTTGATTTACTATTAAAAGGAAACATTAACAAAAGTATATTAATAAATCAGGAGAAGCAAACTCAATATAAGAGGAAGTAGGATGTTTATTTCAGTTAAAAGGTCAAATTCCATTGTTAGTGCGCTTTTTCTCTTGTGACACAAGTACTAACCAGATACATTTCATTAGAAACCTGCATACAGAGATAGAGTTGCTAAACACTTCAATTCAAAGCACATTTGTGCACAAAACTGCCGTTCTGTGCTTATCAGAATCTAGCCTCAGATGCATCCAACATGGCTGCCAATAGGAATTCATTTAGAACTATATCTGCACCTCCATTACCACTGATAACACCAACTGTGATAGCTTTAGTTCTATTGCCGAGAAAATCCTGATCCACTTAGCATACTTCAGATTAGGTACAGTTAGCCTCATTTATCATCACAATATTAGTACTAGCACTATTCATCTTGTCTAATGAAGGGACAATATGGCTCCAAGCTCTGAACTCATTGCATTAAGACATATGTGTTTCATTAGGATATGTAGATAAAGTGATGGCAGCTGGTATAAAGATTCAGGCTTAAAGAAAAATAGATCCCACAGTCCTAAAGCCTGTAAATGGAGATTTGTGAGCACTGAGTGGTTTGTGCCAGTCTCTCTTATTATGATTTATACATTAGATCCTAAGAGAGAAAATATGTGGTGTAAGCTTCTGAAATTTTGGTTCACTGACAAAATATATGTAAGTAATGGGCAGTGTGAAGTATCACAATGTTACTTGAATGCAGATTTATGTTACAATCACACAAAAGGAAGTTCTGTCCAGCCACATTTCAAGCATCAACATACTGTAACATGGACTGATGAGGCATATAACTGGCTTTTTCTAAGATTTAGGGATCTCGTAGCATTTACTACATACATTTCACCATTAACAAACATTTGTAAACTAATTCTTACGCATCCAATATGCTTGCCCTTTTTTGTGTAAATAAAGAAGGTTAATAAATACACTTCCTTATTATCGATCTTGTTCAAACATGGATTCTGACCATTCAGTCACAACTCAGGATTAAAATAATCTTGTAAACTAATCTGATAATACAATATTGCAATGATTCAGCATAAGTTATCATTTAGCAGGTGTAAAGAAGTTGGAAAAGTACACTTTTTATCCTATTCACGGCAACAAGATTATAAGATATACAATGACAAATCTAGAGGTATTGTTTAAAGTTTGTTCAAAAATAAAGGAAAGACCCTTAATGATTAACTTTATTCATTGTTCATTGTATAAGGTACAAACTACAATCTAAGATTGACTGCAAACAACTCTTTCCATGTTCATGTCTTTCCATTTAATACTTACCTCTGGATAAATGAGTGTGCACAAATTAATTTTGTATTCAAAGTTAACTTATTTGCATGCAGTTGAGAAATTTAAATCTTGAAAATATGAGAATTTCAAGTACATGATTAAAAGCTCATGTCATGATTGAGGACAGATATTGTTTACATCAGCACTGTCAGGTTAGAGCCACATTGGACTTGAAACATTAACTCTGCTTCTATCCACACAGATGCTGAGTCTCTGCAGCGTTTTCTATTTCTATCATGGCAACAAATAAAATAAAAACTAATCTTTATCACTTATTTTACAATCTCTAAATGATCACTTATGACTTAAAACAATGTTATATGGTTTTATCAGATTAGTTTAACAGTATATGTTTGATATTGGAATCTGAAAGGTTAATTAAAATACATATTTCAGGATGGCGGTTTATAATATTTCTTTCAGCTTCAACTATTCAGAAGCCAAAATGTATAACAATTGTATATTGATGCACCCGACTTCACTATGTCTTTTACCTACTGTCTTTAACCAGTTTTTCTTGATTTCATTCAAACCAAGGTCAACAAGGACACAGGAATAACTGACAACATAGTCAGCTCTGGAAACAATATCTACAGAACTTAGGTACTGTAATAAAAGTACTAATAAACATTCACTGAGAAATAGCAACCCCATCAAAATTGAGGTGCTCATTTTTGTCCGTTTATGCTTCCAAGATGTATCTTAGATATTTTAAAAGTATCAAAGAAATGCAAGTAGCCCTTGTTGCTTCTGCACCATCCAACAGAGTGGTGAATAATTCATGGAACTGTTAACTTGAACCTTATAAACGATGGAGGAACAAGAGGTGACCCTTGTTGCATAATATCTCGTTCTGACCTACTAAGATGTGGAAGTATCGTTGAATTTGAGGTCTTCGGCGAAGATAATGCAACCAGGAGCAAAGAACTCAGCTCATCTCAAATATAATTGCATTAAGCTGACTGGTGCCCACCATGAGGTTCCTGTGCAACATGGACTTAGCCTTGAAAGTAGGACTTAGAGCTAATGAATTTTTCATGGGCATACAACAGGAGCACAGGCAAGGACCCTCCACAAATGTGAGGCCCAAACTGTTACTACTATGCTGTAGATTCATCTTATAAGTCAGGAGCAGGTCATTCAGCTTTTCAAGCCTATTCCACTATTCAATAAGGTTATAGTTTTATAAATTCTGACCTCAAAACCCCTTTTCCAGATCATCTTTCACTCCCTTGCTTAAAAAGAATCTACATGGGATCCCTGATTTACGAACGTCCCGTCGAGAGGTGTAATTCGAAGACCCAACAAACAAACAGCCACTATAATTAGCTTTACATAGCTTTACACAAATAACAGCTTTACATTGTCCTCCATTGTTTCTGACTTGCATATAAATCGACTGATGAACGGACTCCAGAATGGAACTGCCTGCATTTACCTCCACCTGAAAAATATTCAAAGTCTGTACTTCCACCGCCTTTTCAGAAAGACTTACAACCATTTGACAGAAAACAAAAATCACCTTTTCTCCCCCATAAATAGGCGTGCCACAATTTTTAGACAGAAACGTCCTTGTTGTAGCTCACAATCTGTCATCATAATTTCAAAATTTCAGCTCCCACAAAATTTACGCATCGTACCTCCATGGTTCCTGCTCCGGAATTAGTATTAAATTCAACCCAGAGTTAATATTTCAGGTCAATTTCCTTTCGCTCGGTACCAGAGGTGAAAGGTTATGTGCTTTTCCATTGTGAGAAACTGTGCACCAATGATATTCTGAAGATCATTTGCTAGCAGGAATAAAACTCAATTAGAATGAAATATAGAATCATAAAAAATGAGTTTTACGTGACTTTATAACTTCAGTTACGTGCATTGACCAGCAACACTACCAACATCCTTTTTGGTTCAGTTTTAGCACTTTAACGTTTGAATTGGAAGGTTGTAGGTTCAGGTCCTGCTCTAGGAGATGAAAACAAAAATTATATCCTGATCTTCCAGTGCAGAATCGAAGAAATGCTGTGCTATCTTTTGGATGGGACAGTAAACTATGGTCTCATCTGCCCCCTCAGGTAAATATATGACATTCCCATATCTTTGTTCACTCAAATAGGAAGGATTTCTTTCCCATGACCTGACCAATAATTATTCCTCAATTGACGTGACAAGAACAGCTTATTTGATGATTTTTATGTTACTGTTTCTGATCAGTGCAAATTGGCTGCTACATCTCCTATACTACATGAGTGCTTTGGTATGTCCTGTATTCCTGAAAGTCGCTATATGATTGCAATGCTTTTTTTCTCTGGGAAAGAATATTAAAGGATATTTCACATACATATTAAAACTGGGAGGGGGTTTGATGGAGTGAAAAGGGAGATACTATTTGCACCCTCAGACAGATTTGTAGCAAGAGCAAGACTGTGAAGAAAGGTCATTAGACTCAAAACATTAACTTTGAATTCTCTCCACAGATGCTTCCACACTTGCTGAGTTTTATTTCAGCAATTTCTATTTGTGTTTCTGATTTCCAGCACTTGCAGTTCTTTGGTTTTTGTTTTGTGTTTAATAACTCTTCCAGGTATGCCCACATTGAATACATTCTGCACACTCTCTCTCCATCAGCGTCGCCTCAGGCTATCTCAGAGCTGCCCTGTCCCCCAGTTCCACTTTATCTTTCTCATTCGACTTTCTAACAAGAAACCTTTTCATTTCAAACATGTTCTGTAGAAGGGCCACTGTACCCAAAACATTAAATGTGTTTCTCTCTCCACAAATGCGATCAGACTTGCAGAGTTTTACCAGCAATTTCTTTTTGTGTGTCAGTTTAATATCATTAAGAAAAGAATCAGAGGTGGAATAAAGAGAATTACTTTTAATATGACCTGAAAGGGATGGGAATAGATTCAATAAATTGGATAAATATTTGAAGGAGAAAATATTGTGGGACTGTTGAGAAAGTGGAAGGACTAACTGAAAGAAGCTTTGGAAAGTGCACGATGAATTAAATAACCTTCTGCTGTGTTGTGTTATTCTGTATTTCCTCTAAAATCTGTTTGTGATTGACTCAGTTTTACTTTGACTTTATAGCTATAAATAACAGTGCATGAATCGCAAGGTACTAGAAGGAGCTGTACATCTTCTCCACTGCTTGTCTGACTCTAAGTCCTCCTAGTGCTGGAATTGAAATAGCAATATTTAGCATGCAAAACAAAAGATATGCCATAATATAATTTGCATTTCTCGTCACAACTCAGCAATTGAGAAATGTCTATGTTATTTGCAATGTAAGGCCACATCAAGAAAGCATGATTAAAACAAGAACTGGCCAAAAAATATGTTCCCTGAAAAATGAGGAAGTGTAAAGATGAGGCGAAGGGGAGGTTAATGTTCATTGAATCATATAGTACCGAAAAGGCCATTTGGCCCATTGTGTCTGTATGACCAAAATTGCACTGCCACCTACACTACTCCCACTGGGCTCATAGCTTTGAATGTTATAACACTTCGGTGCTCATCGATGTATTTTTTAAAGGTTGTGAGGTTTTCCGCCTCAACTACCTTCCTAGGTAGTGCAGTCAAGGTTCCCCATCACCCTCTGGGTGAAAAATGCTTTCTTCAAATCCCCACAAAACCTCCTGCCTTTCATTTAAAAATTATACCTTCTTGTTATTGACTTTTCAATGAAGGGGAACAGTTGCTTTCTATTCACCCTGCCAATACTGCTTGTACAATCCTATAAGGACCCCTCAGTTTTCTCTACTCCAAAGTCTACCCATGCTTATCTTGCCACCCTTCATAGTTGAAGTGCACCATCCCAGGCAATGTCCTATTAAATCTCCTTTGCACCCCCCTTCAGAATGTAATCACATCCTTCCTATAATGTGGTTACCAGAACTGCACACAATATTCCAGCTATTGAAGCAATTATTGTACTGTTTGAAAATTTGCTTAGGGTATAATGTGACAAAAACCTTAAATCCTTTCACCCAAAAAGATCGCTTCAAAGCTTAATTCCAAATTGTTAAGTACTCATAGTGCAATCAAAATGAATACTCCAGTTCATTTATTGTTGCCTTATTTGATTAGGATAACCAGTCCTCTGGTCTACTGACTCCTAACATCTAAAAGTCATTCTGCATCTTTATGTCACACTGCATGTTGTGTATTGAGTTGTGGAATCTTATCTCTTTCAGGTGTTTTTCAGATAACTCGGTCAAACAGAACAAGCTGGATGGACTGGTAATCCAATACCCTGGGTGTGAATCCCAGAGTTTAGAAGACATGTACGACTGTAAATCGGTTTTCTGAGCAGAAGGAAAAGAACTGTATTTATTATTAATGAATGTCAGGAATTGAATTATCAAAGCGTGTATGAAACCCAGATCTGCAATTACATTACAAATGCAGTGATTTTGCAATGTTACAGTTTTTGTGTGAATGCAGTTCAAGATTAGTGATGCTTTGTTTCATAGATTTGCTTAAAATAAACTTCAGAACTTTCATTTATATAATGCTTTTCCCAATTGCTTTGGCTGCTGTAAAGTGCTTTGTAATCAATTAGGTACATTTATCTAAATTGTAATCACCATTATAATTAGGGAACTGCAGCAACCATTTCATGCGCTGCAAAAGACCTGGTGATAACAATGAGAAACACGATCAGCTAAATCTGTTCTCTAATGTTGATTAAGGAACAAATATTGATCTAATCGAACTCTGCTTCTCTTTTTCAAATAACAGGCTGGAATTGTTTCATTCAACTGAGGGGACAGAAAGAGCCTTGATCCATATTATTTTTGAAAGAAGGAGTCACTGATCAGACTGAAGCCTCAGCCACCCTTACCTGCTCAATTGACAGGAGTGAGGCTTGAAGGGATGACCTGCCAGAGCGGTCCAAGTGCCATCACTAAGTCAAAGCTGACAGTTGAACGCATAACTACAAGGAAATGTTTCACATTGGATTCAACAAACAAGACAAAATGGCTTTAAGTGCTGCAATAAATCAAACATTGCATATTCTGAGACCACAGTATGCAATGGTGAATTTCATCATGAGAGGGATGGATGAGAGCAGGGAGAATTGGTTGGTTTAGAATTACAAGATTTCTTTTTCCTCTCCAATTCTCTATAGAGAGTAGTTCAACGGCTGATACATAGGGATGGTCAGAGAGTTGTTCTGTGGTACTTCATCTAAACATTCAATCTTCTTGTTGCACATGATCCCATTTTTGCATGTTAATCATACATACAGCCACATACTACATACACAATAAAGCACTTGCTGATACTATTTTCTATATTTAACCCAGCAGCATTCCTACTACTGCTGGCGCATAGGGGAAACGTATCATGTGATATGATACAAGCCAGAAAGGTTTCAGACTTGAGCCTATGCTGGATTAGCTGATCTCAGCTGGAGTGTTAGATTCAAGGACACTGGGCCAAGCAGCAATAAAACAAGACAAAGCTTTCACTTTTTAACAGTTAAATTTTGAGTGTTAAGTAAAGACAAGACAAGGCTTGCCTGGGAAGCTCTAACTCAATTGACTAGCCATACGACAAACTGCACTAAAGATGTGAAGAATGGTTCTTGGGCAAAGTCCCAGAAGAATGCCAGCGTTTGTGGAACTGTACGAGACCAAGAACAATTAGCTTTAGGACAGGACAGCGTGACAGGAAAGAGCATTAGTTTGCTTCATTGTTTAGAGAAAGAACAGTGGAGGGTTGTTTTTCAGACTGTTCATCTGTGACCAACGGTGTTCCACAGGGATTGGTGCTGGGTCCACTTTAGTTTGTCATTTATATGAACAAATCCGATGAGAATACAGAAGGCATGCTTAGTAAGTGTAGTTATTGGAACCAGATGGCTATTATTGACTATGAGATCCTTGTTTGGGGTGGTTAACCCGGACCAAGCAAGGATCCCTGGCTGAGTGATACAAACAGGGGATTCAGAGAGTCCCGTGACATCAGGGACTGACTCTGAGCTGGTTAGTCACAGCCAATGTACAGTGCACACGTAAGTAAAGGGTGACTTGGTGACGGGATACCAGCCTCTGTGCAGTTACTTCAGTAGGTTTGTGGATGTCCCCAAAATTGGTGATATAGTGGACATTAAAGAGATCTAGGTCAATTTGGTCAATGGGCTGAGGAGTGACAGATGGAGTTTAACTTGGGTCAATGTGAGGTATTGCATTTTGGTAAAACAATCAAGGGAAGGACCTATGCAATTAAAAGTAGGGCCCTGGATAGTGTTATAGAACAGAGAGCCTAGGGGTTCAGATACATCATTCTTTGAAGTTTGTGTCACATGTAGAAGGGTGGTTAAGAATGTATTTAGCATATTTGCCTTCATTGCTCAGACCTTTGAGTATAGGAGTTGAGATGTTATGTTGAGATTGTAGAGGATGTTGGTGAGGCCTCTTCTGGAGTATGTGTGTGAAGTTCTGGTTGCGCTGTTATAGGAATGACATTATTAAGCTGGAGAGGGTCCAGAAAAAGTTTACTAAGGATGGAAAGTTTGAGTTATGAGGATAGGCTAAATAGGATGGGATTTTTTTATTGAAGCATACAAGGTTGAGAGGTGACCTTATAGAAGACAATAAAATCATGAGGGATATAGATAATGGCAGATGTCCTTTCCCTAGGGTGGGGGATCTCAAGACTAGAGAAATATTTTTAACATGACAGGAGGAAGATTTTAAAAAGACATGATGGGAATCTTTTTCACACAGTAGTTTTTGTGTGGAATGAACTTCCAGAGAAAGTGGTGGATGCAGGTACCATTACAACATTTAAGAGACATTTGGATAAATACCATGAATAAGAAATGTTTGGTGGGACATGGGTCAAGTGCATGAAGGTGGGACTGGTTTAGTTTGGGGTTATGGTGAGCATAGACTGGTTACCAAAGGGTCTGTTTCCATGCTGGATGACAGGAGACAAAGATAGGGAGCCACACCTTCGTGTTGATAATTTTCTTTCACTGTGCTTAGGTCTACTTTTTTCAATCCAACCAACAGCAAAAATTTCAGCTTCAAAGAATGCCACACATTATTATCAGCACAAAAACTCATCCGAAAATGAAACCATTTGACCTGTTTATAATATGTTTCAAAGAAATGAAAAGCTCTTACACACATATAAAATAACATTTGAAAAACACAGCATGTAGGGACCGTGCTCATTTCTCTTGCAGATTACAGCCTCACCAACTCAACTTTCAGCTCACTGGATCAATTTTGTTGTGCTTTCATTCTTTTCTAACATGGAGGGTCCTTTGAAAAATTGGGCTGCAATACTCCAGTGATGTAGTGAACTATTTGTTCACCCAGCTCCTTTAAAGAGAGGAATCAAGGTCATTGTGCTCACTACTGGCAGCATCACAGAAAGGAATATCCACATAGCATGAGTCATGCATTCACAAAACTGTCAAGGAAAGCATGAAATGAATGAAAAAGTCCGGTTTGTTTCACCTTTCTGTTGAGTTTGGTTTTTGCTTTGTTTAATTGATTTATTGGTTACAAAATCTCCTTATTGCTGGAAACTGTTTTGAAGATTTTGACCCAAACTGGAACTTGAGTCTAGAGCCATAGAGATGTACAGCACGGAAACAGACTGTTTGGTCCAACTCGTCCATGCTGACCAGATATCCTAAATTAATGGGGTCCCATTTGCCAGCATTTGGCCCATATCCCTCTAAATCCTTCCTATTCATATACCCATCCAGATGCCTCTTAAATGTTGCAATTGTACCACCACTTCCTCTGGCAGCTCATTCCATCCACGCACCACCCTCTGCGTGAAAAGGTTGCCCTTTAGGTCCCTTTTATATCTTTCCCCTCTCACTCTATCTTAAAGTAGTCCTGTTGCTTCTGGATCCACATGCACATTTTGAAGCAGGCCTCCAACCGTCCCCGTAAAGATCCTGGTTAAGCCGCTACAGCCATTTAAAGGAGCACGGTGGCAGGCGCACTGCCCAGTTTCTGATGCATTTGGCCGTCAGGTCACGAAGTCAGGCATTAGGCATCCCCAGTTGTGGGCACCTAGAGGTTGACCGCTACAAACAGTGAGCTGGCCACCTTGCAGAAGAGACCTTCGCCAACCCTGTTTCCAATTTTTCAAGGAAAGGATGGGGACTCCAGGGTCCAACCCTGCTTCCACTGTCCTTCACTGTGAGCTAAAAGGCTGCAGAATGCTTCATGGTTAAAGTCAAAGAAAGGAGTTTGAATGACAATGTGCTGATCTTGGTCCCAGCTTGTTGCTCAGCTACTGCCTCGGCCACTCAAATGTTGTGATTTAGTAGTCAGGTTGTCAGTGCTTGTCTGCTTCCATAACAACATCAAGCGTACACTTGACTATGCACAGATCAAGTCCAGTTGAGGCATTTTGCTGAGCTTTGTCACTTGTGTGATGCTTTTCATCTGTAACTAGGTTTTGTGGACAACTGTGAAACACTCAATGAGCTGTTTGTTCAGAAATGTTGTTGTGACTTGTTGCAAAATGACACTGGTGGACATTATATTCACAAAGCAAGAATCATTTGAATTTCCTGTTTTTCCACCATGTTGGGCCTCTACCTCATGGTGTGTGAACTTCTAAACAACCTTCATACATTTAAACACATGGGCCCTGCTACAACTGGTCAGGAAGACACTCCAACTTACATTTTCTGTGTGTCCTTGTCACACAATCTGTTGAAATTCTGGTTGGTAAATGAAATTTAGACTTCTCTTCCTTTGGTTTTTCTATCACCTTTTACTCCTTTTTTCCTTCAGCATTGGGAAAAGCCTGGAATGGTTTGCTACACTTTCTCAACCTTTCGCAAAGAACTTTGTCCCTGCATGCTGCTATTTCCTTTTATTTATCATCTACATCCCTTTAAGATGTAATTTTCAGCACATCATGCAATTTTCAAGCTGCCATCACTAGCTACATTCTTGCACCTATCTAAATTTGTACTTGTGAATGTGAATAAACTGAATGAAGACCCGCCATGATCTTAATGAATGGTGGAGCAGGCTTGACAGGCCAAATGGCCTACTCTTGCTTCTATTACTATGAAACTATTGAAGTACCAATTGCATATTGACATCGGTACTTAACCATTTTGACACTTATCACTGGACATATTAAAATTGGTTAGGAGAAAGTGAGGACTGCAGCTGCTGGAGATCAGAGCTGAAAAATGTGTTGCTGGAAAAGCGCAGCAGGTCAGGCAGCATCCAAGGAGTAGGAGAGTCGACGTTTCGGTCATAAGCCCTTCTTCAGGAATGAGGAGGGTGTGCCAAGCAGGCTAAGATAAAAGGTAGGGAGGAGGAACTTGGGGGAGGGGCATTGGGAATGCGATAGGTGGAAGGAGGTTAAGGTGAGGGTGATAGGCCGGAGAGAGGGTGGGGGCGGAGAGGTTGGGAAGAAGATTGCAGGTCAAGAAGGCGGTGCTGAGTCCGAGGGTTGGGACTGAGAAAAGGTGGGGGGAGGGGAAATGAGGAAGCTGGAGAAATCTGCATTCATCCCTTGCGATTGGAGGGTTCCTAGGCGGAAGATGAGGCGCTCTTCCTCCAGGCGTCCTGTTGCCATAGTCTCGCGATGGAGAAGGCCAAGGACCTGCATGCCCTTGGCAGAGTGGAAGGGGAGTTAAAGTGTTCAGCCACGGGGCAATTGGGTTGGTTGGTCCGGGTGTCCCAGAGGTGTTCTCTGAAATGTTCCACAAGTAGGTGGCCTGTCTCCCCAATGTAGAGGAGGCCACATCAGGTGCAGCAGATGCAGTAAATGATGTGTGTGGAGGTGCAGGTGAAATTGTGAGGGACATGCAGGTCCTTGGCCTCCTCCATCGTCAGACCATGGCAACACGACGCCTGGAGGAAGAGCGCCTCATCTTCCACCCATGAACCCTCCAACCACACGGGATGAATGCAGATTTCTCCAGCTTCCTCATTTCCCCTCCCCCCAACTTATATCAGTCCCAACCCTCAGACTCAGCACTGCCTTCTTGACCTGCAATCTTCTTCCCGACCTCTCCGCCCCCACCCCCTCTCCGGCCTATCACCCTCACCTTAACCTCTTTCCACTTATCGCATTCCCAACGCCCCTCCCCCAAGTCCCTCCTCCCTACCTTTTATCTTAGCCTGCATGGCACACCCTCCTCATTCCTGAAGAAGGGCTTATGCCCGAAATGTCGATTTTCCTGCTCCTTGGATGCTGCCTGACCTGCTGCGCTTTTCCAGCAACACGTTTCAGCTCATATAAAATTGATCCCAATGAATTGTATGGAAGCAAGAAAAGCCAACGAAGATCATTTGTTTTGAAAGGTACATTGAGCATCATCAAAAGTGAATTTTAAAAGAACGACTGCCAAATTTAGATGTGTTTTGGAGTTACATCTGCCATTTGGTCTTTAAAATGTTGTCCATGGCTCACATTCTGGTGCTGGCCCAACCATCTGACATCTTGACAAGGCTGTCAGTGTGTGCACAATACGACAGCCACAGAAAATATGCAAGTTTTGGTGTCAATCAGCATGTATCACTGATTAACCATCAGTAATGCAACTGTGGAACGCACTGTTCCAACTAACACCCTCTCATCACCTCATACAGCTGAATCCATACTCAGCAGTTTAAAGGGTTGGCCCATAGAAGTGTTTAAAATCAAATATTCTGAAATTAGTCACTGACTGATTTCTTCAGAGTGATTCTGCAATTGTGGACATCTTTAGTGGCTTTCAGAGTTGTTTAAAGTTGTTGAAAAGTATAGAATGTGTTGAAGGATCTTGTCCTAACTTCAAAGGCTTTGCACTGGCAATTTGTCACAGACATGGCTTCGATAGTTTGCATCTGTCTTCATCTGCAGCATGACTGGGAGAGTGGGTAGGAGTCACACCGAGCAGGGCAAAGTGCTAGCAGAGGGAGAAGGAGAGGCAGGAAGAAGAGTGCTAAAAGGAGGCCATTTTCAGCCAGGGGCCATTGGGGAATAATTCTCTGAACCTTAGAGAGGAACAATCTGTTAGATGACTTATCTTGACTGACAACCCTGACAGGAGTCAGCCACCAATCTCTAGACTAACTTACAGCTTTAGAACAATGTGAGGATAACTCTGCCAGTGAGTCCGAGGGGGACAATTGACATGAACCTTTACACATCTAATTCATTCCAGGCTGAAGCTGGTGGTATTTGTCACATTTTCCAGTTGATGGCAATTCTTGGAACCTTCTTGGAAGCAGGCTCACCTACCATGAGAGATATCTGATCTTGTGTAGCAACACAGGCAATACCTGCAAGTCTTCCAAGTCAGAGGTTCTGAACAGCAGCCAGGCAGCTGGCTGCCTTCTGTGCTGCAAGGCAAGCTCAAACATTGAGCTGCAGGCGGTGCATCACAGCTTGGACCACAAGATTCCTCATAGTGTTGGCCACCGCTTCCACATCAGAAAGGACAGGCTCTCAGCTCTGCACAAAAACTCTATGCCAAGTTGGCACTAGACTCCTTGAAGTTTTGTTTTTCTGGTGGGCTTCCCAATGTACCATGGAATATAGTGTGTGCACAAATCTTCTTCTATATTCTTCCCAGTACTTACTGGTCCTGCTCTTTGACCTCTTGCTCCTCCACCACAGATTAGATTGCATTTACAGAGTACTTAAAGAGGGAAAAGCATGGGTAGCACTGTGGTGAAGATGAAACATGTGAGAGCAAGCAGTGCATACTTGTGCCACCCACAGTTTGAAAATCAGAAGAGATTGTGGGAAGTGGGTTGTGAGAAGGAAGATTAGGTATGATAATATGATTACCTGCACTGGTTTCACCTAGACCTCTGGCCACAGTCTCAGTCCTGACTGCTCCAGCGATGATGAACACCATCTCTTGTATTGTGGTGAAGATGTGAAGCTGTGCCTGTCCTCCTCTAGCAAGGTACTTCTGTCTCCATTGTGAGTTGCCTTATCCTACAAGAGTGTGTGTCAGTGTGTGTGGAGCAATGTGTTTAGGTCATGTGGCTGCAGTGGTTGGATAGTACGAGGTCTGTTGTGGGTGTGAGGCTTGAAGGAATATGCATTGTGTGAGGGTGAGGTGAAGGTATGAACATTTGATATTGATCATGATTTATAGAGAGTGTTGGCTGGTGAGGCAGGGATATGGTGAATTGCTCAGTTTGCAAGACTAGTGATGCAGTGGTGTTATACGACATTGGAAGATAGACCCACTAATTTGCACCATGCATATAAGACCATAAGACCATTGAACAAAGGGGAAGAAATTAGGCCATTCGGCCCATCGAGTCTGCTCTACCATTCAATCATGGTTAATACGTTTCTCAACCCTATTCTCCTGCTTTCTCCCCGTAACCATTAATTCCCTTGATACTGAAGCACCTATCTATCGCAGATTTAAATATGCTCAATGACCTGGCCTCCACAGCTATTATTGCGATTAGGCTAGTTATCCTGGCTTTGATCTCCACAGCTACCTGCCTTCTGAGAGTTTATCTGGAAAGCCTCCTGACCCTCTGCAGAGATACGGCACCTCTTCAGCTCTGCACCACAAGCTCCAAGACTTCAAATCCAACGTTGGCAAACCACTCCTTTGCCATGTTGTGTCATTTTTGTCCCTTTCTCAGATCAAACTAAATTATAGCTTTTTTCATCTTCTGCCAAAATTAGTAAAGATGGCCTTGACACTGGATGATTCTTTGTGATCTCTCCACTGCAGATCTTATCCTCACATTTCTTACAATCATTCCAAACTTCAAAACCTCAATTCTAACTCTGTTACAATTACAACCATGTTCCCTTCACCTGTAATTTTAACTTTCTTTTTGTGCACCTTGTTTGCAGCTATAACTTTGTATTCCTCGCTCTGTTCAGTCATCCTATGATCTTTGTATGTTATTTAAACAAAAAGATGCTGGAGTTCACAGCAGGTCAGGCAGCATGCGTGGAGAGAGAGCAAGCTAACCTTTCAAGTCTTTAGATTAGATTAGATTTACAGTGTGGAAACAGGCCCTTTGGCCCAACAAGTCCACACCGACCCGCCGAAGCGAAACCCACCCATACCCCTACATTTACCCCTACCTAACACTATGGGCAATTTAGCATGGTCAATTCACCTGACCCGCACATCTTTGGACTGTGGGAGGAAACCGGAGCACCCGGAGGAAACCCACGCTGACACGGGGAGAACGTGCAAACTCCACACAGTCAGTCGCCTGAGTCGGGAATTGAACCCGGGTCTCCAGCGCTGTGAGGCAGCAGTGCTAACCACTGTGCCACCGTGCCGACCAAGAGTCTTGATGACTCTTCATCAGAGCTGATGTGAAGTGTGGAAGGGTCCTCAGCATGCTGCAGTGCTCCAGTAAATCAGACCAAAAAGTGAGGGAGAAACATCTCATCATTAAACTCAGTACTTTACAACCTTCTGGACTCACTATTGAGTTCAACACCTTCAGATTGTGAATTCATTCCTTCCCCTTTCTTTCAGCTTTGCTTGTTACCTTCTCTGTCTCCATATCCACTCTCCTCTACTCCCGCACCGCCCCCCCCCCCCACTCCAGTGGAACTGTCTGCTCTTCCCAGTCTGGCAGTTAAACCCATCATTGTTCTGCCATTCTCACATTCTGATCTCTTCATCTGAACCTCAACAACCATTCCCTCCTAGCACTCCATTCGCGCCCCCCCACCCCCCACTGTTGCATAAATGCTGCCCCCTCCACACTTCAAGTCAGCTCCGATGAACAGTTGTTTAGACTCAAACCATTAGCTTACTCTCTGTGGATGCTGCCTGAGCCGCTGCGATCTCCAGCATTTGTTGTTTTCAATATAGATTCCAGCATCTGTAATAATTTGCACCTACTTTGTATGTTATGGTCTGCTGTAATTTGGTACGTGTGACAACAATAATAAATCAAATCAGAATGACAGGTGTAGACCAGCTTGAGCATCCGCTAGCTTTTCCCAATCTTGTAGATCCTATTTGGAGGAACAGCCACTCAACAGTGAGTCCAGCATTGGCTGCACCGTACAGTCATTTTAATAAGAAAGCAGCTGAATGTTTACATTTCGGGTCTTATCGAATTTCTTGGTCAGTCTGTATTCACCACAATTTGTGATCACGTCAATTCTTCCCTCAGAGTAAGCACTGCCACAGTGGCTATTACTGAAGGATAACATTAGCATTTATGTTGAGAAAGGACCAATCTTCATTCATTTATATTATGGCTGAGTTATTTTGATTGTTTTTATCACCTACTTTCTAACCCCTTACTACCTGACATTCCACCTTTTCAATGTTGGCCACAAGGCAGCACTTGATGCCTGTACTCCACTTACAGCTATTTTAAGGAGCTGAAGCAAATATTAGTTTTGAATTGTCATTCCCTCACAGCTCCATGAGTGACTCTGATTCAAGAAGTTTTATTAAAAAGCAATACATTGCTGAAACCCAACTGAGGACCTCAACTGCTTTGAAAGCACACATTGTAACTGTATAGATAGCAATTACACTAAAGAGGGTCACAAAAATAAAAAATGCACAATTCCAGTAATGTTCTACAGCCAGACATTATGTTAAATGAATAATCAGGAATGATTATATTTTTCACCCATTATTTTGCTTAACTGAGCCATAACAATAAATCATCACTAAGCCAGACACTTGAAACTGCTTGAAGGCACAATGGAAATCATTTTTCATAAACTGTGGAAAATGATTAGTTTGACTGTTTGAGAGGTAAATGGGAACGATGTTTGCAAATGAGCCAAACCTATTAATGCTATTGTTGCCTTTAAGCAGAGTTGCTAATTGTTCTAAACCAATTTATTTCATTTGTCATTTTCTAAAACCAAACTGAATATAATTTTAAACATAATGAGAGACGATACCAAGCAACTGTTGCATAAACCGAGTATTTTCGTTCACAGTCATTGTAATTAGTAAAAGCTGTCAATATATTCAAGGAAAAGATAGACTTTTAGATGTTAAAGCTATCTGGAGAAGGCAGGAAAATGGCAGGATCAACCAGGATCATATTGAATAGTCACGCAGACTCAAAGGGCCAAGTAACCCAACCGTGTTCCTAAATTTATGTTCCTATTTCTCAAAATGGTCAATGAACAAGTAAAAACTAACCTTCTGCTGAAGGGCAAAACTCTTATGAAGATTATTTGAGATTAGTTGGGTAATGTTCCCTTCCAATTCTCTTTTCTTCTCTCCTTTAACTAAAAGATGCTAATTCATACTAACAACTTTCCAATATTCCCTCACTGACAATCTGGTTCACAATCTGAACCTGGGACCAGTCAGTGTATCAGCCTTAATCCTGCATTGTATAGGACATTCACCAACAGGCCATCTTAGGATCCCTGGTCATGTTATTTGTAAATAACATTACACGTGGATGTTTAAGTGCATTCATGTTGAGTAAACCATCTTACAACATTATGCAAGACACCAGGAATAGCTAAAGCAATTTCCTATTCCAAACAAGCAAGCAGGTTGCCACTGTAGTGGTTTTAGGCACCATCATATTGTCAACATTTTAATTTGGGACTTCCAAACTGTTCCTTCGATTGGACAAGCTCCTTCATAATGCAGCTGAAAAGATCACAAGAACACCAGTCCTGTCAAATGTTAACAGCTATCTCGCTATTTTAGGAATAGCACATTTGGTGTTCAGCATAAATGAAAGGCTGACTTAGACCAGAGATCGTAAATCAATATAGTGTGGTGTTGAGAATGTGCTGACAATAAGAATAAGGTGCAATTTAAAATTCGATAGAAAAGTCTCTTGAGGAGATGCTCAGCAGTATGTGAAGAGCTAGACTAAAACCTCAGCATCTTCGACATTTCAGTTTCTCTGACCCACCTCCTTCCTCCTCAATCTTACTCAGCTGGGGAAATAACCAATTTTGGTATCCGGTGTCTCCAAGAGAATGATTCAATCTGTTTCATTGCTGTTTTATGTATGGTGGTCAATGTTGATGTAACTATTTATTTAGCAAACACCATTGGTGTTTGAATGGTAAATATTAATGATGCTCCAGATCATTGTTGCCCTTTCACTTTCTGCTAACCCAAAAAGGTTTAAAAGGGATCTAAGGGGCAACATTTTCACGCAGAGGGTGGTACGTGTATGGAAAGAGTTGCCAAAGGAATTGGTGGAAGCTGGTACATTACAACATTTCAAAGGCATCTGGATGGGTATATTAATAGGAAGGGGTTATACAGATATAGGCCAAATGCTGGCAAATGGGACTAGATTAATTTAGGATATCTGATCAGCATGGGCGAGTTGGACCAAAGGGTCTGTTTCATTGCTATACATCTCTCTGACTCTATGACTATAATCTTGTCTTTCAATTTCACCTTTGCATGTCATTTTCTATCCTCCCGTGACCTACTCCTCAAAAGATCCCCTGAATAGGGATCAGCTTCATTGCTCATTGCATGTTGAGGTCAGTCCAATGCTGAGCTCCTTCTCCTTTGCTTCCATGCCCATTGTATTGACCAAGCATCTTAATCCTGCAAAGTGGACACTTCCTCTTGTGTTCAGAGCCACTTCACTCTGACCTTTAACGCTCTCTTACATCTTTCATTGAGAACTGCTGGAGTGATGTCAGTGTCTCAGTATCTCTGCTCCTCTCACGAGGAGGTTCCTCTCTCTGGGTATACAGCATTCTGCTCTCTTAGCTTCAACCTGGCATTGTCACTAAATCAGTCGACAAGAATGGTGATGATTGGCAAAGCAACTTCTGCCTAGGAACTGAACACCAACTCTCTGTCATCCCCCCCCAACCCAAGCCAACCATCAAGCTGTCATTTACAAGACTGCCACTGGCCTCATCTTCTCCAAAGATCTTCCTTTTATGGCCTCTAAACGTAAGAGTCACCAAACCCGTTGCTACTTACTTCCTAAGATCCACAAACAGAATCAGCCTGCTAGGCCCATCACTTTGGTCCGCTCCTGACCAATTGGTCTGATTTCTTCCCACCTTGACTTATTTTCTTTCCCCTTCCTTTTTTTTCACTTACGACTGCCACCCTGCCAATGCCCTCAGCCATTTTAACAGTCTCTAGTTTCCTGGACTTAGCTGTCCTTTTTCCGCCGTCATCTGTAGGGTTTCATTTCGTGAGGTCCTCGTTGGCGGAACTGAACAATTTCAAATCAGCTCTGCAGTGCAATATGCTGGCCATTCTGCTGTCAACACGTAATGCCAAGTCAGTTATGATCAAGCGTTCGATCATTTCTAGCACATCATTTCAGATCCGTGTGATCAAACAGAAGACCATGAGTTGACAATCAGAGGAATGGAGGTGAGACAGTTTTGGGCTTTGCTGATGCAGCTCTGGTCTTTGCTGTCAAGATTTGAACCATTCGTTCAGATTACTGTTCCCAATCACTGCCAGACAGCCACTATTTTCTAGGCAGAAGTGGGTTCTGCAGATGCTGGAGATTAGAGTCAAGATTAGAGTGGTGCTGGAAAAGCGTAGCAGGTCAGGCAACACCCAAGGAGTAGTAAAATCGAGGTTTCGGGCAAAAGCCTTTCATCAGGAATGAGAATGGGAGCCTCGGGGGGTGGGGCTGGGAAGAAGGTAGCTGAGAGTGCAATAGGTGGATGGAGAGGGGGTTAAAGGTGATAGGACAGAGAGGAGGGTGGAGCGGGTAGGTGGGAAGGAAGATCGACAGGTGGGACAGGTCTTGAGGATGGTGCTAACTGGAAGGTTGGAACTGGAGTAAGGTGGAGGGAGGGGAAATGAGGAAACTGGTGAAATCCACATTGATGCCATGGGATTGAAGGGTCCCGAAGCAGAGGATGAGTTGTTCTTCCTTTGGGAGCCCATCAATGCATCTCATCCACGTCCCACACCTCTGCCCTCGAACCCCACCCCTCCAACCGCAACAAGGACAGAAGCCCCCTGGTCCTCACCTTCCACCCCACCAACCTTGGCATAAATCGCATCATCCACTGACATTTCCACCACCTACAAACGGACCCCACCAACAGGGATACATTTCCATCCACACTTCTATTCACTTTCCGTAAAGACCATTCCCTCCGTAACCACCTGGTCAGGTCCAGGCCCCTCAACAGCCCACTCTCCTTTCGTGGCACCTTCCCCTGCCACTGCAGGAATTGCAAAACCTGCGCCTACACCTCCCCCTTCACCTCCGTCCAAGTCTCCCGAGGAGCCTTCCACATTCATCAAAGTTTCAACTGCACTCCCACACATGTCATTTATTGTATCCGTTGCTCTTGATGTGGTCTCCTCTATAACGAGGAGACAGGACGCCTTCTCTCAGAGCACTTCAGAGAACATCTCCTGGGCACCCACATGAACCAACCCCACTGTGCCCTGGCCAAACACTTCAACTCCCCTTCCCACTCCACTAAGGACATACAGGTCCTGGGCCTCCTCCATCGCCACCCTCTCACCACCCAACACCTGGAGCAAGAAAGCCTCATTTTCCACCTCGGGACCCTTCAATCCCATGTATTCAATGTGGACTTCACCAGTTTCCTCATTTCCTCTTCCCCCACCTTATCCAAATTCCAACCTTCCAGCTCAGCACTGTCCTCAAGAACTGTCCCACCTGTCCATCTTCCTCCCCACCTATCCACTCCACCCTCCCCTCTGACCTATCACCTTCACCTCCACCTCCATCCACCTATTGCACTCTCAGCTACCTTCCCCACAGCCCCGCCTCCCTCCCATTTTTCTCTCCACCCCCGAAGCTCCTATCTGCATTCCTGATGAACGGCTTTTGTCTGAAGTGTCAATTTTCTTGATTCTTGGATGCTTCCTGACCAGCTGTGCTTTTCCAGCACTACTCTAATCTAGACTCTATTTTCTGTTTGTTACATTCAAAAGTGTGTTATTTCAGTGAAAAATTGTGTATTAAGGATGCAATATGATCTCATTTTCAGAGTTATACCTAGACCCTTTGTGATGTTGGACTATTTTGAATTGAGACGTGTAAATAAATTAAGACACCTGGCAGATAAGCTCATAATAAACTAATGCGTAGAATGTTAATCATTTTAACAACTCCACGATTTATGTCAAAATGATTCTTTTTAAAATTTTCACATCTCTCAGAATATGCTGAAATGAATTCATGCAATTTCTGATACAAAATCTGTAGTCATAGAGATATTGCAATTTCAGACACTATTTCATCCCTTTTAACTCTCAGTAAATCAATAAATAAATCCTCACAAGTGCACCACTGACCATCCTAGAAAATAGAATCAAAGCCATTAGTTTACGGTGATCTCCCTGATGGGTGAATTTTGCATCCAAATCCTTGAAGAGTTCCAGTTTGATGCAGGCATGGATAATTATGATTGGAAAATCAAGACAATTGAAGCCTATTGTATCCAGCTAGTTAATGGTTAATATCTGGTCACATCAGTGTTGATGTAGGGATGTTTTATAAATCATTCAATATTCAAACATGACGGAGGTTCTGCCTTCTTAAGTTAATTTCTGTTTATTTGACAAGGGATTCTTATCAATGCTTTGGGGTTTACGTTACTCAATTCCATCCAGTAATTTATAGAAACTCCAAATCACCAGTTTTGAAAATGAATCCTGCTGATAACCAGCAAAGCACAATGGTATCAAACCGTTTTCTTTCTGTGCAAAGTCTGCATCACAGGTTCAGTAAAGTTGCTGTTGGAACCAAAATCAAATAGTCAAACAACATGAGACTAACCTTCTATATTAATCATTTAGATGAAGGAACCAAACATAATATTTCTATGTTTACAGACAACACATAGGTGGGTGGGAGGGTGTACTGTGAGAAGGACGCAGAGATGCTCCAGTGTGATTTGGACAAAGTTGAGTGAGTGAACAAATGCACGGCAGATGAAGTATAATGTGAATAAATGAGAGGTTATCCACCTTTGGTGGCAAATACAGGAAGACAGATTATTAGCCCAACGGCAATAGATTGGGAAAAGGGGGAGGTGCAATTAGACAAGGGTGTCCTTGTACACCAGGCACTGAAAGGAAGAATGGAGGTGCAGCAGGCAGTGAAGAAGGCAAATGATATATTGGTCTTCATAGCAAGAGGATTCAAGTACAGGAGCAGGAATGTATTGCCACCATTGTACAGGGCTTCAGTGAGGCCACACCTGGAGTATTGTTTGCAGTTTTGATCTCCTTTTCTGAGGAGGAATGTTCTGGCTATGGAGAGAGTGTAACAAAGGTTTACCAGACTGATTCCTGGGATGACAGGACTCACTTATGGAGAGAGGTTGGATAAGTTTGGACTGTATTCCCTGGAGTTCAGAAGAATAAGGGGACAGTCTCATAGAAATGTATAAATTTCTAAGGTGACTCGACAGGGTAAATGCAAGAAGGCTGAGGAGTCCAGAACCAAAGATCGCAGTCTAAAATTCACGGGTAGGGCTGAGATGAGGGAGAAATTTCTTCATGCAGGGAGTGGTGAGCCTGTTGAATTCTCTGTCACAGAAAGCAGCTTAGGCCAAAACATTGTATGTTTTCAAGAAGGAGTTAGATATTGTTTTTCAGTCTAAAGGATTCAAAGGAATGGGGAGAAAGTGGGAACAGGACACTGGATTGGATGTTCAGCCATGTTTCTATGTTCCTGTCCATTTTGACATACTCTGCCAATCTTACCACAGTCTGATATGATAGAAACCGTGCCAGACACAGGCAGGCTTCACTTTAATATTCACTTGGGCCTGACAGTGCATGAATGGAGGACAGCTAACCAATATATGTAGGACAAATGGCAAATTTAGGGAGTGTCCACCAATGATTTTTGATTTGTCACTCAAACATTTACATGGAGACTGACTCTATTAATTTTCCTTAAAAAGACCCAAGATGCTTTCTAGCATTAGCACCCCAACATTTACTTCTACTGACCACTAAGCTGGGTCAGGGGACCTCACAGCCCATCAGCCAGTCTGACTGTCTAACCTCTGTATGCTTCTGGAAACTATAAAGCCTTTGCAGCATTGTTACAACTCAATGAAATAACTTTATTTACCTTTTCAAAATAAATGGTGCAAGCAAATGTACATTTCACACTAGAAATGAAAGTTTGGGCATCTTCATATTGCAGATGTTAATACAAGAGAACATGTTTATTTGAAACATTCAAAAATGTGTAATAAAATTGTTGCAACAATCTTCTTCTGAGAAACAAATACTTATCTTGTGTTACATTGAACAAAGTCTGCAGTTATGTGAATCTCATTTATAAAACTAGATTGTTGTGTGCACATGGGAATCAGTCAGTCTATATAATGACGTGCAAATGTTAGGGTTGCAAGTTCTGATCTCTTCCCTGGTTTTGAGCATCAGTGACTTGCATTTTGCAGAGGATCCTCACTTACCATGGGATATCATTTGAGAACCTCTGCCATACAGCAGTTTGAACAGGCAAAATAATTGAGATCAAGAAAGCGACGTTGGTCAAAGATAATATGTAATATTTTAAGTGAGATGTGGATAGACACGGAGGTTTGTAAAAAAAAAGTACTGGGTTTAGGGTCCAGACCACAATAGACACAACAGGCCTAGCTGTGTCTGGCAGGATTTCTATCATATCAGGCTGTGGTAAGATTGGCAGATTATGTCAAAATGGAAAGAAACATAAAAACACAGCTGAACATCCAACACAGTACCCTGTTCCCACTCTCTCCCCATTCCTTTGATCTCTTAAGACTGAAAAACTATACTTGACTCCTTCTTGAAAATATTCAATGCTTTGGCCTAAACCACTTTATTTATTGTGAAATATATCATGGCTACTTGAGGCTAAAATTGGAGCAAGGGTTTATTTTCAAAGGCTTGTCAAATGAATGGGGTTACAAAAGTGGTGGTGGGAGGCTGGGGGATTAGGATCTGGACAGGAAAATGAAAATATTAAAATTGAGGTGTTTGGGACTTACAAGCCAATGGAGGTCAGCGAACACAAGGGTGATGGGTGAAGGGAATTTGTTGAATTAGGATATAGGCAAGCACTTTATCTTCCTTCTTGACATGTTTCTGTCCTATTTTCACTTCTCCAAGACCCTCCTGTACTGTTCTCCCCAGAAGGTCCAGTCCATGTTTTTAAGGGGTTGGTGGGTATTGTGGGTTGAATGAGGCGATGGTGTTAACCGGTCTGCCTCTGCTCCCCTTGCTCAAGCAATTTCATTAAACCTTTGAGGCACAAAGCTTCAGTGTGTGGGTTACTACGGCTCCTGCACACAGCTCTAACCACTTGCTGCCAGTGATGATGTGCTGCTCTCCTTTAGGATGAGTCCCACAATTTGGCGGAGGTGGCAGAGACCCATAGCCGGCTGGAATCGGTAAGTGGCTGTGTTTTGGTTTGGTCAACAGAAACCAATTCTGGGGCTGCTGCTGGAAATGCAAATCTGCAGAAGACAGTGGCCAGCTCCCCAGAGCTGTCAAGCCAACCCGAGGTTTGATAGCGCACCAGGATCATAACTAGGGCTGTGCCTGGGGGATGGGATGGGAGAGTGGGTGGCACTAGTGATCAATTACCCGCTAAGACGGGTAAAATGCCCATGGAGGTGGCAAGAGTTTCCTGGCTGGCCACGTAAGGAGTTCACTGCAAATAACAAATGCTGGAGATCACACACATGGTCAGACAGCAACCATGAGAGAGAACAAGCTAAGTGTAGAGTGCTGGTGTAGAAAATATATTGATCGTTCAGATCAAATGTGAGAATGGCAGAAGAATGGTTTGTCCAACTGCCAGACTTGAAATGAGCAGACTGTCCCACTGGGGTGGGGGGAGGGGAGAGAGGACATGGTGACAGAGAATAGAACAAGCAAAGCTAAAAGAAAGGGGAGGAATGAGAGTTGATGCAGAATTTGAAGGTGTTGATCTCATATTAAATCGAGAAGACTGTAAAGTGCCTAATCTGAAGGTGAAATGCTGTTCCTTCAAATTGCAGAGTGATTCACTGGAGCATTGCAGTGTGCCGAGGATAGACATGTGGGCAGGATTCTGGGTTAAAATGACTGGCTACGGGAAAGTCGGGGTCAGGCTTGTCCACAGACTGGTGGTGTTCCGCACAGTGGTCAGCCAGTCTGCATTTGGTTTCTCCAATGTAGAATATACCACATTGGGTGCAGTGAATACAATACACAAGATTGGGGGAGGTGCAGGTGAAATGATGCTTCACCTGGAAAGATTGTCTGGGCCCTTGGGTGGTGAGCAGGGGGGAGGTGGAGGGGCAGGTGCTGCACCTTCTGCGGTTACATGGGAAGGTGCTGTGGGTAGAGGGGGTGGTGTTGCTGGTTGTGGAATGGACTAATGTGCCCTGAAGGGAACGATCACTACGAAATGCAGACAGGGGGATTGAGAGGCAGATGTTTTAGTAGAGGTGTTCTATTTGTGTTGTCTGAAATGGCGGAGAATGATCTTTTTTAGAATTTTTTTTAGAATCACGACAGTGTGGAAACAGACCTTTCAGCCCAACAAGTCCACATCGACCTCCAAAGAATAACCCATCCAGACCCATATCTAATTATCCCACATTTACTCCTGGTAAATGCATCTAACCTACACACACCTGAATACTACCAGCAATTTAACATAGCAAATTCAGCTAACTTGCACAGCTTTGGGTTGTGGGAGGAAACTGGAGGAAACCCACACAGACACTGTGAGAATGTGCAAACTCTACAAGACAGTCGCCCGAGGCTGGAATCAAACCCAAGCCCCTGGCGCTATGAGGCAGCAGTGCTAACTGCTGAGCCATCATGTCACCCTGGGATTCTTTGAATACAGAGGCTGGTGGGATGAAAAGTGAGGACAACTGGAGCCCAGTTGCACTGTTGTGAGTAATGGGAAGGGGCAAGGGCAGAAACACGGGTGATAGGTAGAATGCAGTTGAGGGCCCTATCAACCAGAGTGGCAGGAAACCACAAGAAAGCCGTGTTAGCAGTACGGCTTTGGAAGATGGCATCATCTGAACAGATGTGACTTAGGTGAAGGAACTGGGAGAATGGGATGGATGGGTGGTGTGATGATCTGTAATGAAGACTTAGAGTCATTGAGTCATGGAGATACAGAGCACGGAAACAGACCCTTCGGTTTAACTTGTCCATGCCAACAAGATATCCAAATTTAATCTAGTCCCATTTGCCAGCACTTGGCCCATATCCCTCTAACCCTTCCCATTCATATACCCATCCAGATAAATCTTTCCCCCTCACCTTAAATCTATGTCCTCTATTTCTGGACCCCCCCCCCCCCACCCCAGGGAAAAGACCTTGTCTATTTATCCTATCCATACCCCTCCAACCGCGCAACATCCTTGTAAATCTTTTCTGAACCCTTTCAAGTTTCATTATATTCTTCCAATAGGAAGGAGAACAGTATTGCATGCAATATTCCAAAAGTGACCGAATCAATGTCCTGTACAGCTGTAACATGACCTCCCAATTCCTATACTCAATACTCTGACCAATAAAGGAAAGCATACCAAACACGTTCTTCACTATTCTATCTACCTGCAACTCTACTTTCAAGGAGCTATGAACCTGCACTCCAAGGTCTATTTGTTCAGCAACACTCCCTAGAACCTTACCGTTAAGTGTATAAGTCCTGCACTGAGTTGCTTTTCCAAAATTCAGCGCCTTGCATTTATCTAAATTAAACTCCATCTGCCACTCCTCAGCCCATTGGCCCATCTGATCAAGATCCTGTTGTAATCTGAGGTAACCTTCTTCGCTGTCCACTACACCTCCAACTTCGGTGTCATCTGCAAATTTGCCAACTATATCTCCTATGTTCACATCCAAATCATTTATGTAAGTGACAAAAAGTAGTGGACCCAGCATCTATCCTTGTGGCACTCCACTGGTCACAGGCCTCCAGACTGAAAAACAACCCTCCACCACCACTCTCTGTTGAAACCTTTGAGGCTCTGCATCCAAATAGCTAGTAGTCCCTGTATTCCATGAGATCTAACCTTGCTAACCAGTCTCCCATGGGGAACCTTGTCGAATGCCTTACTGAAGACCATATAGATCACGTTCACCACTCTGCCCTATTCAATCCTCTTCGTTACTTATTCAAAAAACTCAATCAAGTTTGTGAGACATGATTTCCCATGCACAAAGCCATGCTGACTATCCCTAATCAGTCCTTGCCTTTCCAAATACATATAAATCCTATCCCTCAGGATTCCCTCCAACAACTTGCCCACCACCTTCAGGCATAATTTGCTCGTATTTAAGGAGTTCAATTGGCTCTCGTTCCTTCCCATGCCATTTTCTGACCTTCTTGTTTCCTGTGTTGTGTACAAGTCTGAAAGTGATCGGGTGCCATGAGCAGCACACATTGGTGAGGAGAATATCCAAGGATGTTGAACGATTCAGACCTCAGACCAGAACCTCCTAGCAGTCTTGTGACGTTGTCTTTTTAACTTTGCTTCTTGTTTTTCTGATTTATGGTTGAACTGTGTACAGCTGTAACTTAATCTTTATTTTTTGCTTCATTCCTCTATTCTCTAAGGATTGTACTTTGGTACTCTGTACCTGAGATGGTGTGTGTGTGTTGGTGAGATTGTTGCACTGTAACTAGCCTTATAAGTGAAGAAGTTGTACCTAGGTACCTTTGTACTTAAGATGGCGCTGTTCGTGGCAACTTATAAACTTACCACTGTACTCATTGGAATACGGGTAACAATAAAGCTAATTGAATTCAGTACATTCCCTAAAAGAACGTATACCACTTCTTTATTGTATGTAAATAGTTACAGAGATGCAATGTATTGTACCTTGTATACAACAAGAATCTTTTCTAGTTAGAGCAGAGATCTTCTGATCCACAATAGACCATGCAGGCTTCAGAGAAACATATTCCTGGAAGATACTGGTGGCAGTACATACAACATGTTATCTTCTCTGTACAACACCCAAAGGCCTGATAAAATGCTCCCCAGTGCCTCTGTGAGTTGTACAGCTAACAACTATAACTCCCAGTCCTCCTGGAGACCTCCCAAATATAGCTGAGGGAAACAGCCGTAAACCGAACAGATAGTGAACAAGTGCAGCTCTTCCTTTGTGATTTTTTTTTTACACTCAACAGTTTCAAAATTTTGCCCTGAATAAGACTCAGGCACTAAATGGAGATTGTCTCAACTAATAATGAGCTTTCTGTGTAATAGCTAATCTAATGCTGCCTGTATTGCTCCCGCTGAAATTTTAATTTCACACCGCCCCCCCCCCCCCATGATCTTGATCATCTCTTGAGAAATCCAATCCCAATATTATCCTCCCCAATGCCATCCCATTAATTCATCACAATGTAACTTTCTATGAACCCTCCTCCAGATGACCATCCCTCAAACTAGTGAGATGTCGCTCAGAAGTAGGACCAGAGGAGCCTCCTCCAACGTTAAAACGGGTGAAAATGTGGTGGGGATCAACTCATTACTTACAGTGGACCCAAAGTTTACCCAGCATTAATCCCTGAGGGAGGGAAAACATTCGACACAATGTGTCTTTTCTGCATTTGTTAAATAAAGGAAGGAAGCATTGGAGAAAATACCAAAGTGACTTACAGACAATATGGGCATTTCTGAAGTATAGTCATTGTTGGTGGTGTCAGAAACTCAGCAGTCAATTTGTCCACAACAAACTCCCAAAAACTGCAAACAGATAATGGCCTGATAATTTGTTTCATTCAGTCTGATTGGGAGATTGAGATTGGCCAGGGCATCATGGGAAGGTCCCTGCTTTCTGCCATTGCGTTTACTTGAGAGAGAGGGATGTGGCCTCATTTAACGTCTTCTTTGAATTACGGTACCTCTGATAATGTAACACTTTCTCCATGCTGCATTGGATTGCCAGCTTGGATTATAAGTCTTCGAGGGGAGGTGGGGGATGGGAACTTGAAACCATAGCTTTCAGAGTGGACGGCAAGAGTGCAAGCACTAAGTCACAGCTGAAACAAGAAATGAAATGCAAGGCATTCATATGTACAGTCAGTTAGGATCATCACAGCAGGCTGTGATGGCAAAAGAAGTAGGGATTGTAAGCCTGAGTGTTCCACCACTAGTGCCTCCCCAGGAGCTGTTTGATCCTGTGAGCTGTATATGCATCACACCTCTGCGTTTCCGGATTCATGCTCTGTCATAGGAGAGGTTATTTATACATTACTGATGGAACAAGTTTTCACAGGCCACCCGTGACAGGAGAGGGATTGCCACCGACAGCTGTTGGCACTGCTGCCCATCTATATGCAATGGGCATTGATCCATGTATCATAACATGGTGAGCAAAATTTACTAATGTGCAATTTAATGCTTACTGCAGTTTCAGGCTGAAATGAAGGGATGGAAATGTAACCCCACTGCACCCGTTCCAGGAATATAGTTTTATGATCCCATTCTTCAGGGGCTTAATGCATCACATGATACATCATGAAAATTAGCAAGAATTCACCTTTGAACTCTCAGTGCTGCATGAACTGTAGTGTACACCATGCTAGATAAAAACTTAAACCTAAGAAAGAAAATATCATACAATTATATAATGCATTTCAAGAGTGCATGACCTTCCGAAGTGTTTTGCTTCTGATAAAGCACTTTTGAGACATGGTTATGTAGGAACTGCAACAGCCAATTTGTTGGAGGAGAGAAAATCACCTTCAAGGAAAGGTGAAAAAGCAAGAGGAAAGATACTTCCCAGCAGCCAAAAATATCCGTGCTGAGCTTTTTATCGCTTGAAGGTGTCAGCACAGATGTTCCCAGGGCAGAAGTAATGTGTGAATTGTTGTATTGTTGCCATACATCAGCTCCCTTGTACCACGAGAAAGCGAATAGGTGAACCTTTCCAAATCACGTTCAAGGAATCTAAAATTTCTGGAAGGGTCATGTGCAAGGAAACCAAAACTGTTTGTCAGTGTCGTGTTAAAGAGTTTCAGGAAATTAGACCCAAGTGATGTGCTCCCAATGTATTGCAGCATCTTGATTGAGGTGAACTGCAATCACAATACCGTGTGTGTGATCCGTGGCAATTTCTTTTGTGGCTGTTTGTGGGGCCTTGCTGGAGATGGAGGCGGTGCCATCTGTGATTAGATATCATTTAATCCAGATGCATTGCCCTTTATAAATATTGTTGGGTTAGATTAATCCAGTTTGTGATTAGAAAAGGAACGCTGTACAATACAGATTCAGGTTTGAGTTCTGAAAACCAGTAAATATTCCATGTTTCCTTTACATAGCACTTTTCAGCAATACCATTCAAGAATCTCTAATGCTATTTTAAGAGATGTTATTCCATAATTTCATTAATCCTTAGGGATAACGTTAACGTTTACAATTCTGTAGAAAGTGAGTGCGACTGAGCCAATAGTCTGTAAACTCTCCCTTGATTTTCATTCGATTGAATTCTGGGAAAAGAAAATTGTCGTTTAAGCCTATTTGAATCTATCCTCTTTGTTGTACTGTCCCTACTGAATTTGAAGCAGAATTCTGGATTTATAGCCCCTGTGCTGTCTACTATTTTACACATGGGCAAGGTTTTGCAGTCACCCCAGGAGGTGGCAAAATTCTCTGGGTGACTTTCCCAACACTCAACTGTTTGCCTCCCAACCTTGCTGAGATTTGACAAGGAGGACAGAAGTGGCCTCCCTCACGTTCACCCAAGTTGAAACCTCCAAGTGGCCAAATAATAGCTTTCCGGTCCAGCCCCAACATTTTGGCTGACTGGTGGATGTTAGTATCTGGGGAAATTTTTTCAGGGCTGCCAGCCAGGGTGTCAGACAAGAAAGGTCAGGAGTCCTTCTTCATAGACTTGTGCTTTTGCAATCGGGGGCTACTGTCTGCAAACCCCCAAGCACCTCATCATTGTATCTCATTCCCCCTTGCTCCCCACCCAACTCTCTTTGGAATCTTGGGTCTTGGTTACACTGAGCGCGCCACCCAATCACATAACTGGCAAATCTTGGAGATGGGTCTTCCTTCCCAGACGGGACCAGAGGACCAGATCAGCCAATTAATGATAGCCCAGAGTGTTAAATGCAGCAGAACAGCCATCAGGAGCAGAGTGAACTCCCCACCAACTGAGTTGGCGGCAAGATGTGAATGCCCGCTACCAATTGTTTGCAATACATATTTATATTTAAGGATTATATGAAAATTGGATGATATTAAGCAGCTTGAACAAAAGTGAATGAAGTCAACAGCTTAATATGTGTTGTATGACACTTTCTATTTGCAGAAATAAAGGGACCTGAGGATAAAGGCAAGCAAAGCTTTCAGGGAGATAAGAGATGGGGTTTGTGGCTCTGGTTTTGAAAGCACTAGCTGGTCTCTAAGATAATGGCTTCCTAGCAATCTCTTTGGAATTCTGCTTTCCAGACCTAGGTGGTCAGTAAGGTAAACATGACAGAAGCACGCAATTCTCTCTCCTAATTTTTTTTCTCTCGGCAGTAGTTCATGAGAGCCTGGTATAATTTCCACACCTTGGTATTTCTAACTATCTTGAAAAACCTGAAAAGCTAGACTGTGAACCATTTTCCAAATATTTAAATCCCACTTTGTTTGCAACCAGAATGGAACATCTTCTATCAATGCATGGCTTTCAACAACACAATTTCATTGACAGAAAACCCAGTAGGCTGTGAGATGTCGTCACATTCTTTCCTTTGTTTTCAGATCCATGGCCAATCAGGATGTTCTTTTCTCATTTTTGTTTAAAGTCCATCATCTTGCAGAGAATGATGTCAGGGAATATGTGAATGTGTCTCTGTTTGAGATTAAGAGGATATCATTCTAATGCTCGATTGTTACTTTTTTGTTATCAATGTTTACCACTTGTTTTGTGAATAAGTTTTGTTAATGATACATGGGTAAGTTTGAGTTCTTTGAAGGAGCCCTTTTATTCTGGATGGCAGGACAGAAGAGGAAATATTGGCCATGAATCAACTCATTTACAATAATGGTGCAATTTGTGGATTACTGAGGCTCTCTTTTTAGCATATTCCTCTCACTGCAGTTCTAACACTATTAAGTGCTGTTATAGAGCACTGAAAGATATTTTCCCAGTATTTTCCCTCTTTTCTTGTAACTCAGCCATCTGTTGGAACAGTCTCGAGGTGCTGTCTCCAGGTGTTGAATATTCACTTTAGTTCTCAGTGACCACAGCTAAGCATGCACCAGCACCCTGCAGTTCTGATGTGTTTTCCTTGGCCATTTAGCTTCGTTCTTCACCTTTCTACAGTGAGTGACTTGACATACCATATTGATGAACACAATGATTCCCAAACATTCAGGGTTAAAGGGTTGCTATTGACATCAATTAGCAATCATAGGTTCCCCAGTTTAAATTATAGTGCCCATTCTACTTGAGCTACTTGTATTTTGATACTCTTTCCTTGAACTTAAATTGAACTGACTTCTCTTGGACAGGGTCGCATCTACCACCAGTGTTGCCTACCTGAGCTTGCAGTGTTCCTCCATGTGTCCTCCCTGAGGTAAGACAGCTTGGCCAATCTGTGCTGTGTGTGTGGCAGTTCCATTTTGTCCCTGACAGAAAAGTGCGTTCCCGGCTGTCACTCATTCGCACTTAACCACTTCATGGAACCCAAGGAAAGCCTCTCTAGACCCGATGGGTCAAAGGTCTGCCTTTGAAGGATGATGGACAGATGTCCCCGATCCATCCTTTAGCAATTTCGATGGCATTCATTCAAATTCATTTCAAAGCGTGAACATTGGAAATGGTGCTAATGACAGAACCTACATTGTTTGCATTTTGCTCGGAAACCACTGAGCTAATTATTGCAATATGTGTTACAACATAAAAGCTGCTAGCGACAGGGTCATTTTCTGAACTAACTGTAACGATACATTGTAGTAACGAATCTCCTGCAATAATGGTGAGTTAGCAATTTTATGAGATCGAGGCCTATCTCATAGGTACTTTAGGGTAAAATGGAACCTGCAGGGGATAAATTGGTCTGATAGGTAAATAACTCATCACCCATTATGATCATAGATTATCACGATTCAACTTCTATCATCTAACTTTAATGCTTAATGCTTCACGGGTTAAAATGGCTTTTCAAAAGAGGAGGATCCAAAATGGCTGCTGTGATCACTTTACCTGGTTGAACCAAGCTCATTAAATCATCAGTAAACAAGGATCAGCTTGAGCCAAGATTGTTATTATTACAAGGCAACTGAAACTCTGATCTGTGTGCCCTGGAAGATTCACATCTCTCTGAGCACTTTTTCCCCATCATCTTTCCACCCACTGTCTGCCACCACTAAATCACCCATATTTCCAATTCACACCTTTCTGGATGTTACATGTTGGGATGAAGGTCACCTGCAGATCATTCACTTTGAAAAAAAATGATGCCAGACACAAGACTCCACAGAAGAAAAGTATTTCAGATAACAGCTTTTGAGCAGCAGAGGGAAAAGTAAACATTAACTGATTACAACAAGGATACTAGAAAACTCTCTCTGTCTCCCTCAATCTTGATATCAATGTCCAGTGAAATATCAACTTAAGTTAACACCCCAACACTGAAAACTTCAATGAAATAACTGGTCCCAGGTTTAAAATCCATTACCTCAAAGATTTTAAGGAATTGTTTTTCAAAACGAAAATCTCTGCAAGCTATTCTTCTTGTTTGTACCAGAGACTTTCTTCTTTTTAAATTTGTTACCTCAATTTTTGTGTGGTTGATGTTGCATTTTTATTATCGTTTGTGGATAGTAGGTAATAAAATTCCTCTGTCTTAAACACAAGAATATTTTCAATTCGGCTCTAATTTTGATCTAGTCAATTATATTTTCATTGAATTGCAATAGCTGTTGGAAAGAAACAAATGAAAATATTTGTTGTGATTCACAGGACGTGGGTTAAAAAGAAGGAAGTGGATTCATTCCTCATCTGGTCACAATACATGACATTTACTGGTACATGTTCAAATCTTCCCTGGCCCTATTGGTCATGCAATTTGGGACAATTAGAAAGGGATATTACAGTTTAGAAATCCTAGGATGGGGGCTGATGTGATGTTTGTGGTCTTAGGATCTGGCTGTCATTTCAACGCTTCTCAGGATCTAAAGTGGTGGTTTGTGCATGTGGGGTGAGGGGAAAATGCAGAGGTAGGATCAGCAGAACAGAACATAGTACAGCACAGGAACAGACCCTTCAGCCCACCATGTCTGCAGTGGCCCTGATGTCATTCTAAACTAATCCCAACTGCTGCATATGGTCTGTATCCTTCTATTCCCTGCCTGTACACATGCCTGCCTAAATGCCTCTTAAATATTGCTATTGTTTCCACCTCTACCACCTCTCCTGCAACACTTATCACTGTCTGTGTAAAAAGATTCCTCACTCATCTCCTTTAAATTTTCTCCCTCTCACCTTAAACTTATGCTCCCTAGTTTTTGACATTTCCACCTGTGGAAATAAACTCCAACTATCCACCTTATCCATGCCTGTCATAATTTATATGCTTCTATCACAGCAGCCCCCCCCCCCCACCAGCCTCTGACACTCTAGCAAAAACAATCCAAGTTTATCCAACCTCCCCTTATAGCTAATATACTCCACTCCAGACAATAGCCTGACAAATCTCTTCGGCACTCTCTCCAAAGTCTCGACATCCTTGCTATAGTGTGGTGAGTAGAACTGCACACAATACTTGAGAGATGTGGCTGAACTAAAGATTTATACAGCTGGAACATGAGTCCTCTGACCAATGAAACCAACATGCTATGTGCCTTGTTTACCACCTTACCCACTTGAGTTGCCACTTTCAGGGAGCTATGGGCTTGTACTCCAATGTTTTCAAGGATCCTGCCATTTACTGTGTACTTTTCTCTTGCATTTGACCTCCTACAATGCATCACCTCACACTTGTCTAGATTAAAAACTCCATCTACCATTTCTCTGCCCAACTTTCCAACTGATCTATGTCCTGCTGAATCCTTTAACCTGTCTCATTATCCACAACTCCACCAATTTTCATTTCATCTGCAAACTTATTAATCAGACCACGAATGTTTTTGTCCAAATGAGTTATAGATATCACAAATAACAAAGGTCCCTGCAGTGATCTGCTGGTCACAGAATTGGATGCAAATGGTCCTTGCCTCCTACTAGAAGTTCAAGGTAAACCCACCAAAGTACTGGACAGAGAGATGACCAGTGGTGTGTTTAATCTAGAGTCAGCATGCCACAGGTGAGGTTGAGAAGGTAAAACCTTCATGATGACCTGAGCTAGCATGGGAACTGAACCTGGACTGTAGCATCCCTCTGCATTGTACACTCAATATCCAGGTGGCTGAGCTATCTGACCTCAGCCTCTAGCCAAGCCCTAAGGAAACATGTCCTTTTGTTCTCACAAGGTCAGCTTCCAGCCTGACCTGATTTTCACCCCTTTTAGAGTCCTTTAATCCCTCCCTTTGTTACAGCTCTCTCTATCAACAGTAGCTGCTGTCTCTACATTCCAGGCTGATAGCATTTAAGGGAATTTTCTGCTGCTACAGTCCTGCCACATGCTGGGAGAGCATGCCGTTAAATTGAGAACATCTAACCCATCATTTTCCAACCATTAAACTTAATAGGCTGGACATGCAAAAACCTCAGATTTAACCTGCAGTGCATCACTTGTGAGTTTTCTGACTTGTGAAGCATTTAGTAAACATATGTTTCCATAAGCAATTGCAAATGCTTGAATGTGGTTATTTTTCACAATATCATGAAAAGGACCTCATAAGCCTCAAAAATCATTAAGGACAGAAAGATTTCTGAACTGAATGTGCAACCAAATTAATGAGGTGACTGCACAATAAACAGCAATACCTTTGCTCTCTTTAATTACATGCAAACTTGCATTAATAACATGCAACCATGTATATTCTTTCCTCAATGCATGTTTGTGCTGTTGTATGCTGTTAGTGCAACCTTCCTTTAACTAATTATCTAAAATAGCCACAATCTAAAGATTTAGAGCAGGCGACAGGATACACAAAGCACGCTTTAAAAATAATTTCTTTGCCAGGATGCATGCCTTTCCTCTGGGTCAGTATTTAAGAGGAAAATAGTAAATAGCTCTGATTTCCTAACAAGTCACAAACTAATGAGTCTGCAATTCATTGACTTTACTGGAGCTTACTCAGGTTTTCATTTGGCCCCAGGAAACCTGAGAATGCTTGTTTATGATTTATAGAGAACTACAGGGAAGAAAGTGATATGTGTTTATAAAGTCCTTTAATACTGAGCACATCAAAACCAAAAGAGAAGGTTTGAAATGATTTTTATCCTGTCTGAATCAAACTTGCAACAGAAAGGAACAGTGTAGAACTGTTAACTGTTTAATTTTGCATTATTTAACTTGTACGATGTTGGAAATTCAGGCACGTTTTAAGAATGCTGGTAGTTTGGAATAAAACAGAAATTGCTGGAAATACTCAGCGGGTCTGGCAGTATCTGTGGAGAGAGAATCAGCATTAATTGAACAGGAAGAACCCAACAATCCACCCATCCCTGACCCAAGCCCCATTACACAGTGGGAGGTGTGGACGACAAAAATCAGCAGCTTACTGCTATTTTAAACTAGAGAATAATTGATTATGAGAGACGTGGATAGAATGGATAATCGGAGTCAGTATTTTGCCAGGATGGAAATGTCAATGACGGGAGTGGGGGGTGGAGGGGAGATCCAGGTTTACGGTAAGGGGGGGTAAGTTTAAAGGAGATGTGAGGGGAATTTTATTTTTACACAGAGTCGGGGTAAGTGCTTGGAATGTGCTGCCAGAGGATGTGGCAGTAGCAGATACAATAGCAAAGTTTAAGAGGTGTCTTGACAGATAATGAATAGGCAGAGAACAGAGGGATACGGTTAGAAGCATAAAAGCAAACGGTGTGTAGTTTAGACAGGTGCCAAATGCTGGCACAGGCTTGGTGGACCTAAGGGCCGACTGCTGTGCTGTACTGTTCTTCGTTCTTTTGTTCTTTGAATCGGACAATTGAGTTTACAACCAGGACAACTGATCCATATTTCACCTTGTTCACAATATGAGATGGGCAGCAATGACGAATCCATGTTTGAAGAAAAGCTTCTACAAAGCCAAGAAGGATGAGGCTGTTGGGGGAAATCCTCCGAGATGTTACCAGTCCTTCCTTCCTCCCATGTGGTCTGTGAAATGGGTTTCCCTTTGTGCCTCTGGATCTGCCCTCCTCCCCCCTGCCCAAAAAGGCATGGCCTAACGTGCTCTGAGGTCCAACCTCCCTTCTTCGTGGAGAGGCTTGACATTCCAAACGTGCCCACTACTCAGCTCTGGCGCCGCTGAGACCACTTGAGCTGCAAAGTCAATCTTGAGGTCAGATGGCTTTTCAACAAGGGACTGAAGTCCCAGTCCCTGCCCACTTAGCTCTTTACAGTTACGGAACAGGCTTTATTGGGGTCTGGTGTCTGCTGCCTGCCTCTTGTTGGGGGTTGGCAGCATATAGCCAGCCTTCTACCAATTTGCAAAATTCAACCCAAAGCTTCATGTCAAGTTTCCGTTGAAAGGTGATTGAACTGACAGTTTTAACCCTGCTTCTCTCTCTGTCTCCAAAGATAGTGCTTGACATCCTGAGTATTTTCAGCTTCTTCTGTTTCTATTTTAAATTATACACTGCTTGGTTACTGAAGGACCATCAGATTTAAGGTTTAGTTTATCTAGCCTAAGGACAACGTTAAGAATAAAAGGACAGAAATTGTTAACATAGCCAGCTACATCCTTTGAAGAGATTCTTATATTAAAAATCTGATACCTATACAGAAGAGGTTACATTCTGTCCACTTAACTAAGAGATGTTATTTATTCTGTTCAATCTTTGAATTCAGATACTGTTAATACAGTAAAGAAAGAATATAACCTTTTTTTTCCAGTCAGTGAACAGGGAGGAAATATGGGGACAAAAACGATGAAATAACTGCACACAGACCGGTATCCAGTCACCCATTATTTACTGATGCATAGTACACTGGCTGTGACTAGCTAGCTCAGAATCATTCCCTGGAATGAGGGGATTCTAAATCCCCTGTTAACTTTTTTTCAAATGAATTTTTTTATTGCATCTGATTTTGGAAAAAAAATCCCTGTTAGTTTTTTTTCTTTTTTACTTTTTTTCTTTTTTTTCCTGAACTAACTCCACAGAGACCAGTATCCCATCACCAAGTCACACTATGTTTACATAGAGACTTCTCCAGAGTCACCTGGGTTCTGGATGTCCTCTTTTCTTTTTTTTCTTTTTTTTTCTTTCTTTTTCTTTTTGGCCAGTGGCAAGCAGTGCCCTTCACCTCAAAGGGCAATGCTGTGTGATTGAACAGTGAAGGGGAGGGCAGGGAAAATCCCCTGTTAGTATTGGTCAGCCAGGCCCAGGTTAGCAACACCAATCAAGGATCTCGTAGTCACCAAGATCCACCTGGTTCCAATCACTGCAAAAGATATTTTGGTTTAACTCTTAATTGTCATACATTAAGGTATGGAGCAGTATGTCCTTTGACAACTCTGTGTTGGCCAGTAAGTTGCAGGTGAGATGAGACTTACAATTGGACTCTCAATAAACAGTCTATTTACAATTATTTAAATAGCCCATCACAGCCAACAGTCTACAGAGTCTATTTCTAAAAAGAAATCTACATGTTCTGCAGCAAACAAGACTCACAACCAAAACCACAGCAATATTGCCTGATAAAAACAACCTGATTTCCCCAGCAACATTTAGTGGTAGGAGGACGAATGCATAATAGAAATGAAATATTTCTCCAGTAAAAGTCCATGAACTGTGGAAAGTTACGAACAACCTCTGAGTAAAATCAGTCCCGGTCACTACAGTCTGATTTCCAGATTTGATTGAATAGAATTAAAATATCCTTTATTGTTATGTGTACTCTGTTGCAGAAGTACAGTGGAAAGCTTTTACAATGCCTGCCACTTATGGAACCATCTTAAGTATAATACCTTGGTACAAGTCTTAGATACAGAAAAGGAATAAAATGTAGTTGCATTGCTTTACAGAGTTTAAAAAAAAGTTGAAAATAAGACATTGTTAAAGGATTGCCATTACAGTCAGGTAAAAAAAATTCAAATAAACATTACATTGTAGCAGGTCAGGCCATATGTGGAGGCCCTGTGCTGAGCTGACCCCAGTCCAATAGCCATCCCTGTTCCACTCCAAGTCTCCAGTCCACTCCATTATGGCACTCAGCTACTCCTTGATAAGTTCCAGGACTGCCTCCCCTGTGCCCGGTCTCTGCCCGGGGTTTGTTGTCCGCTCTGCTCCAGGGGTCACAGCCTGAGTGCGGTTCTGGGGCTGCGCCCCCACATTCTGCTGCAGGACTCATAGCCCATGCACTTCTCCATGGCTTGCAGCCCACCATTGTCAGGGTATTACCCAGTCATCTTCATTCTAGCTAGAAATAGTGGTAACACTGGATGCAGTCAGTTTTGACACTGCCTCAGGTCCCCAATAAAACGACTTAAGAACAAAATCTAGCTGGCACTCAAGTGCACATCAATATCACTAAATAGAATTATCATGTTTTATCTTGCTACTGATTGTAGACGTTGTCCATACACATTCGCTGCCATTTTTCTTCTTTCAACATTAACTACAGTCTAGAAGCACTTGCTTGGCATTAAATTGTTTTGTAGCATTCTGAGGTCTTGAGAGGTGGCTTATAAATACAAATTCTTTCTTTCACTGCTAAAAATAGACCTGTTGCAATTCACATGGTAAAAGAACGGGTGATGACAGAAAACAGACTGAGCTATTGCTGCCACCACAATCTCAAGTGACGAGCAGAAAATTAAACATTCCCCATGGGGGACAAAACCACAGAAGCTGAAAAATATTTGTCTGTTTTTCAATTTCTTCTGTCTTTGTCTATCCTGTCCTGAGTTATTTTACTTGTTACTTCAGCCTAATGCAAAATATTGCCTGTTTGCCCTTTTCAAAACACTACTTAGCGTATGAAAAGGTTTTAATCAGATCTTATTATTACAGCATTTATTAGCAGCCATTTATCATAACAGGAATTAGTCAGTGCAAGGCTTTTAGTTTGATAAAACTAAACATGCAGGAAGAACTGAATTTATGTAAATTTTTGTTATACCATGCCTACAACAACATCACCACCACAGCTTATCTACTACTAAAAAATAATGATCTAACTGTGGTTATCCTGTGCTTTCCTGAATTCATTTTCCTTCAAGTATCCGTCAAATCCTTCATAAACACATACTGTAATTTGGAACATTCCAGCTACCCACCCTTCTCACTGGTCTTAACCCTTCCCGTTTTAGAGAATATGGCTAGTTTCTCCATTTCATTTACACCTTCACATCTTGAGCATGATGTTTTCTGCTCCCCCCCCCCAGAGTGTTTGAAGCATAGTGTTGGGCGGCACGGTGGCACAGTGGTTAGCACTGCTGCCTCACAGCGCCAGAGACCCGGGTTCAATTCCCGACTCAGGCGACTGACTGTGTGGAGTTTGCACGTTCTCCCCGTGTCTGCGTGGGTTTCCTCCGGGTGCTCCGGTTTCCTCCCACAGTCCAAAGATGTGCGGGTCAGGTGAATTGGCCATGCTAAATTGCCCGTAGTGTTAGGTAAGGGGTGGGTTGCACTTCGGTGGATCGGTGTGGACTTGTTGGGCCGAAGGGCCTGTTTCCACACTGTAAGTAATCTAATCTAATAGGTAGGGATGCATTATTGGGCAGGAGGAAAAAATGCAGTTCCCCAGCAGTAGGTTAAAGTTTTGCTATTAACCTTCAGCATAGCCTCAATACCATTAGTTTGGCAGTAGACTGAAATTACCACAATCTTGCCAGACAAAACAGGAAAATGTGGGAACCTTCTTCCTCTAGGTTCTGGTGACACCAAACCTCTTCGATACCTTAGCTCCATCATAATCAAGACATTTATTTGCATAAATGTTCAGTGTCAGGGATGAAGCCTCTTCATATTAATCAGCAACCAAGAAATCTTAATCACATGCATTCTAGTTTGTTGATATTAAAAGCTTACAAAGTTGTTGGTGAAGTCTGACTGAGCCAGCAAGCCTCTGAAATGAGACAGCCACATTTACTGACACCAGCAAACCTCTTGTGGTTCCATTATTTAAGGAAAGCTGTAAAGAAAAGCCAGGAAACTACAGACCAGTGAGCCTTATATCATTGGTGGGTAGATTGTTGGAGGCGATTTTGAGGGACAGGATTTACATGCATTTGGAAAGGCAAGGACTGATTAGGAATACTCAACATGGTTTTCAGTGTGGGAAATCATGTCTCACTAACTGAGTTTTTTGATGCAATGACAAAGAAGACTGATGAGGGCAGAGCGGTAGACGTTGTTGATATGGACTTCATCAAAGCATTCGACAAGTTTCTGTATGGTAGACTGGTTAACAAGGTTAGCTCACATGGGATCCAGGGGAACTAGCCAATTGGATTCAAAATTGGCTTGAAGATAGGAGACTGTGGGTGATGATAGATGGTTGCTTTTTGCACTGGAGGCCTGTGACTAGTGGTGTGCCACAAGGATCAATGCTGTGTTGTGACAATGCTGCTCATTTAACAAGGTTATGACCCAAAGGGGGTCATAAAGGCATAGGTTCCTATATATCTGGAAATATCTATTTGAAAAGGCTTTTAAGTTTTTTTTAAATAATTACTCGTACAATGAAAGGGAAGTAGCCAGTTCTCCCAGTTCAGGGTTTTTCTGGTTTGGTTTGGTTTTGTCTGGTCTGGTCTGGTTTGTAGCAAACAGTCTGTCTCAAGCTGCTGGTCAAAGAAAGCTGCTGGGGCAAAAGTGTCCTGAATTCAACAGCAGTTTGCTGGCTGGCTGGCTAGCTGGCTGGCTGGCTGTCTCTCTCTCTGTCTCTCTCTCTGTCTCTCTCTGTCTCTCTCTCTCTCTGTCTCTCTCTCTCTCTCTCTGTCTCTCTCTCTGTCTCTCTCTGTCTCTCTCTCTCTCTCTCTCTTTGTCTCTCTCGCTCTCAAATCTCTACTTCTGTAAGAACCTGTGTTTGAATTTACCTTTTTTGCCAAGGGGTTTGTTTATAGGATGTTGCAGGAAATCAGAACAGCACTTTGTTGAGTTGCGTTATCATGTCGTTTGGGTTTTCAAACAGTTGTGTTATTCTAAATTCAGTTTTCTTGTGTTCATGTGTAAATAAATTCTGTTTTGTTTAAAACTGAGTGGTTTGACCAGCTGCATCGCTCCTGGAATATTCACCTTACATCTACTTAAAGCAACTAGAAAAGTTAGGGTCTGGGCTACCTTCTTAAATTGTTTTGAGGGGGTCTAGCTTGGTCCGTAGCATGGGTCCATTGCTTTTCATCACTATATAAAAGATTTGGATGAGAATATAGGAGGTGTGGTTAGTAAATTTGTAGGTAACACCAAAACTGGTGGCATATTGGACAGTGAAGAAGATTATCTCAGAGTGCAACATGACCTTGATCAGATGAGCTGTTGGGCCAAGGAATGGTAGATAGACCTTAATTTAGATAAATGTGAGGTGCTGCATTTTGGTAGGGCAAATCAGGCCAGGACTCAATGGTTGGATCCTGGGGAGTGTTGCCAAACAAAGAGACCTAGAAATGCAGGTGCATAGTTCCTTGAAAATTGAGTTGCAGGTACACAGGGTATTGAAGAAGGTATTTGGCATGCTTGCCCTCATTGGTCAGAGCATTGAGTTTTGGAGTTGGGATGTCATGTTGCAACTGTACAAGACATTGGTGAGGCCACTTTTAGAATACGGTGTATAATTCTGGTTGCCCTTCTATAGGAAGGATGTTGTTAAACTTGAGAGAGTGAAGAATGATGCCGGGACTGGGGGCGTATGAGCTATAGTGAGAGGTTGAATAGGCTGGGGCTATTTACCTGGAGCATTGGAGGCTGAAGGCTGACTTATAGAGGTTTATGAAATCATGAGGGGCATGGATATGAATAGCAAAGGTCTTTTTCCTATAGCAGGGGAGTCCAAAACTCGAGGGCATAGGTTCAAGATGAGAGAGAAAAGATTTAAAAGAGACCTGAGGGCAATGTTTTCACGCAGAGAGTGGTGCATGTATGGAATGCGCTGCCAAATGAAGTGGTGGAGGCTGGTACAATTACAACATTTAAAAGGCATCTAGAGGAGTACATGAATAGTAAATATTTAGAGGGATATAGGCCAAATGGTGGCAAATTAATGGACTAGATTAATTTAGGATATCTGGTTGGCATGGACGAGTTGGACTGAAGGGTCTGTTTCTGTGCTGCACATCTCTACGACTCTATGTTCAACGTGATCTGGGGATCCAAAATACCCAGGACCACTTACATTTCTTTAAGAGAACTGAAGCCAACAAAACGATTGACCATGTAAAGCTAATATATTGGAAGGTTGTTCAGCAACACCTCATTTGAATGGAGTTTCTCAACCTCTTTGTTTCTGACAGCCCATTCCCATGAATTAAACATTCCATGCTTTGACAAAGGGTCAGTTAGATTCGAATCATTAGCTCTTTTCTCTCCTTACAGATGCTGCCAACCTGCTGAGATTTTCCAGCATTTTCTCTTTTGGTTTCAGATTCCAGCATTGGCAGTAATTTGCTTTTATTCCATGGACCCTTGTAAAAGAAACTTTTTTTTTTCTTCTGAATAAAGAGTAGGTAAACAATTATACATTTGTACTTACTATTATTCTTGTTCTGATGAAATGTGCTCGGCCTGTTGCTGAGCAATACTTCTGTCACTACACAAAAGTATTAAATTAAAATTTTTCCGTATCTGACATTTACTGCATGCACTTACAATGATTTTTCCATTTACTTTGCAATTTATCTTGCTTCTACTGATCTGCAATTTTATTTTGTTCAGGTTCATTGAGTGGTATTGATAAACCATCACTAGGACTGTACTCTCCAGAAATTTGTGAAGTGAATACACTGAAAACAATAAAACACTGGGAGAGATAGGCAGGATGGATGCTGTTGAAATGTTTCCCAATTTTAAGGAATCTAAAACCAGGGCATAGAATTTTAAAAATAAACAGGATGCCACTTAGGTCTGAGATGAGGGATTTATTTTACTCAGCGAGTTGTGAACCTTTGGGATTTTCTACCACAGAGATGCCGTGGAAGCTCAGCTTTAAGGATGATTAAAGGTAGAGATTGACAGATTTCTGTAGCAAAAAGGTTATTGGGATGGGTTGGGTGAAAGGCATTGAAGTTTTTAATCAACATTATCATGCTGAATGGCAGGGCAGGTTCAATGGGCTGAATGGCCTCCTCTTGTTGCTATCTTTCTATGTTCCTAACCAGTGACTGAGATCGGTAATGTTGATCAATTGTCCAAGAGGTTAGTAAATTATCACTGTTTGGAAGAAGTATATTGAAGTCAATATTCTAGGGCTATGTTTGGCACAGTGTCATTAAAGTTTGTTAAGTGCCATTGGACCGGCTAGATAGCCAGCTTCAACTCAAAGCAAATAAATCCACTGATGAATGTAAATAACAATGAAGTTTTGAATTTGTAATGTGTGCAACAGGGGTTTGGAAGCAAAGCTTGGGTCTATTGTCCGGTCTCCACTCTGTTGCATCCAGAGGGATCTGAGCATTTGACTGAGGAGCTTCATCCAATGATGCAGCAAGCAGACAGTAGTCAGGAATCCAAAGCAGAGTGAATCCTGCTGCTATCATTTGGAATCTGCCTCATTGTCGTAATGCTGATGAGTGAAAAGTGAAATAACTCCACAGAGGCCGGTATCCCGCCACTGAGTCGCCCTTTATTTATGTGTGGCGAGTCCTTGACACTGATCCAGCTTCCCTGGAGCCAGCTCTCAGAGTGAACAGGATATCTAGCACCTCTATTTAAATCTGTCGGCCGGGGCTCACTGATTGGACCAATTAACAGCACCAGTACTCAAGGAGGTCCACTTGGCTGACCTCATTACAATGGTGACAAGAGGAAATGACAAGACAAGAGCAAAACAGTCGGGAAATCATTCCAATTCACTGTGGCAAGGAGAGCAGACTGGAACAGGGATATCCCGTTAGATTAGAGAGCAGGGGAATTCCTGCTATTCTGATGCAGAGCCAATGAACAGACAGGGTTACTAAGTGTCATGTTAAGAGCTGAAAATCGTTGTCTTAAAAATTGACCAGCAGTTTATGTAACCATACTGTGTGAGGGCAGTGAACATTACTGGGAAGACCAGCATGGGAAAAACATGTTCACACAAAGGGTGGTACGTGTATGGAATGAGCTGCCAGAGGAAGTGGTGGAGGCTGCTACAATTGCAACATTCAAAAGGCATCTGGATGGGTATATGGAAAAGAAAGGTTTGGAGGGATATGGGCCAAGTGCTAACAAATGGTACTAGATTAATTTGGGATGTCTGGTCAGCATGGAAGTGTCGGAACAAAAGGTCTGTGTCCGTGCTGTATAGCTCTATGAGTCTATGTATTTACCTAACCTTAATTTCCCCTGAGAAAGTGGTGAAGTATTAAACTGCTGCAGTCCATAAGGGTGGTTGCATCCACAGTGAAACATTGTGTATAGCTCAGAGGGGAGGTTGTTATGATGCTCTTCTGATGGCAGAGTGGTTTTGGAAGTTGTTGTCGAAGGATGGTGAATTCCTGTAGTGCATTCTAGAGATAGTGCACAATGCTGCCACTGTGTGTTAGTGGTGAAAAATGTGAACATTCAATGTGGAGGATAGGGCTTTAATCGAATGGCAGCTTTGTCCTGGGGAGTGTTGAGCTTGCGTTTTGTTGGAGTTGCATCTGTCCAGGCAAATGGGGAGTTTCCCTTCACATTCCTGATTTATGTCTTGTAGATGAGAGACAGGCTTCGAAAAGTCAGGAGGCGAGTGCAGAATTCCTACTCTCTGATCCATATGGTCACAGTACAAATGTTGCTGAACCAGTGAAGTTTGTTGTCAATGTTAACTCCCCAAGATACTAAAGGCGGGAGGTTCAGCGATGGCGATGCTGTTGAATATCAAGGTTGGTTGCTCTTTTGTTGAAGATGATCGTTGCCGAGCAATTGTGTGACCTGAATGTTATCCAGGTCTAGCTGCGCTCAGGCATGGACTCCTTCAGTATCTGAGGAGTTGCGAATGGAACAGACCACTGCAATTATCAGCAAGTGTCTCCACTTCTGACATTATCAGTTAAATAACCTTTGCTAGCTTGGCCAGCATCTTTTTTAGTGGTCCCTGTGATCTTGTCCATAAAGGTATAATTGAAGGAATTGCTACAAACTGTGATGACAAACTGGAACTTGTTCTCTTGCTACGTTCAAAAGGAATTGTCTTTGTACAATGTTTTTCCTGATCTCAAAGCAATGGGGAGAAATGTGGCACTTAATTTATGCACATTAGGATCCCACAAAAACACCGTGAGTTAAATAACCAACTGGCTCAGCACATGAGGGAAAAATCTCCTAATTCATAGAATCCCCACAGTGCAGAAGCAGGCCATTCAGCCCACACCAACCCTCCAAACAGCCTCCCACCCAGACCATACCTGCCTACCCTATCCCTGGATAACCCTGCATTTCCCATGGCCAATCCACCTACCTGCACATCTTTCAACTGTGGAAGTAAACCAGAGCACCCAGAGGAGACACAAAGAGAATGGGCAAATTCTCCACAGACAGACATCCGAGGATGGAATTGAACTCAGGTCCCTGGTGCTGTGAGGCAGCAGTGCTGACCAGTGAGCCGCTGTGCTACCATTTTTCATCCAATAATGATTATTGAATCTTCTAAGCCATTAGAGAAGGCAGACCATGCCTTAGTTTAATGCCTCAACCGAAAGACAGCACCTCTAATGGGTGGACCACTCCCTCAGCACAGTACTGTATCACAAATCTGGAATGTTCACATCTATGGTGTGGAACATATACCCATAACCTTTTGACACGGAGAATGAGGTCTGGAACCAAGACATGGCAGCTGCCTCAGCTCCTGTAGCTACTCACAGCTCTGCAAAAGCTCTCCCTTTGCCAGCTAAAATACGAACACTTACTACATGTGTTGCTGAATGTGCGAACAAATTATCCTGCAATGCCTAAATGAATCTAGCTGTAGACTTGCAAGTATCTCTCAATGCTCCTTGTTAACCTGATTTTAAATTGATGCTGCTTTTAGTTGTTTTAATATTGGTTGCAGCTTCTAAATGTGTTGCTGATGCCTGAAGTACAAGTTTCACACAGTCATGGTTCAGGAGGCGAACAGCCGGGTATACCCAGTTAAAATGACTCATCCCAGCCACTGGTGCAGAGCTCTGGCAGAATAACCCTTGGATATGAATGGCAGTGCAAAACCCGTGTGTCAGAAACCAGCACCAATAACATGATTCTTAATAGAGTATGCAAAGTGGCTATTGTGTGGAGTTTCCTCCAGGTATGGATTTGGTCATAAAGATGTTCATTGCCCACTGTGCTTATTGTGTCCTTCCATCTAAAAAGGGGAAGCATCTGGCAATGCCAGTCAAAATCTTGCTGCTGCCAAGACCTGTTGCAAAGCTGCATTGGCACAGGCTGTCAGTATGTTTCTTTTGCAGTGTGTGTGACGCATTATGTCAAAGAACTCAAAAGCAAAGGAGCCTGTTAATATTAAAATTAGAGTTCAGCAATTCAGAATGAAGTGAAATTAGGAAGCACTTTTTCACACAAAGTGGGGTGGAAATCTGAAACATTCTCCCCCAGAGTACTGGAAATGTTTGATCAATTGAAACTTTCCACGATTACTTTGTGCTAAACCAGAGTACAAAGGGATATGGAGCAATAAGAGGTCAATTCAGTTGGGGTACGATCACACACAATCTAAATGATAATAGAAAAGGATCAAACCCCTACTTCTATGATCTTCCTAACTTAGAAAAGTATTAAGACAGATTAATTAAAACCATTTCAATATATCTATGTTCCTTCTATTAGGCACAATCATTTACTCCATAGTTCATCCTGCAATGGTGACCCATTTTGCAACAAAACTAAGTTCCTACTTCCAGTGGTATGGCTGGTTTTGACACCAGCTCATCTCCCATGAAAGTTCTCAGGTGATTGCAAGGATCGGTACTGGCTGTTCTGATTGTCCTTTGCCACTACTGAACATTTCCACACGATGTGACCCCCTCAGGTCCCTGTCAATCTGTCTCTTTCTGATTGTTCATTTCAATTCTGAATTACAATAAGAATCTGATCAATTCCATTAGCCACAAAATAGTGACATGGGAATTCTGAGAAATAACTTATGAGACGATTTTCATTTTGCAACCGAAGCTCTAAAGACAGGATAGTGACTGGATCAAAACCCCATGAAGGGTTGGGATTTGACTCAGTGGACCCCATGGTGTAATGGAGCGGGAGTTCTGATATTGTGTGGAGAACGGGGATGTCAGCTCAGCACACTTGTCTGCAACATTTAAACACAGCCAACTCATGATTCTTTGATTTTGGGTGAATGCATGATTATGGACATAAGGACCTGCCTGGTGCCTGGTCAACTCCACTCTTTGAAGAGTTGATTCAAAAATGGAATTTGGAGGAATTAGATTCTTGCACAGGCAGAACTTTCAGATCAAGGGCTCAGGTCTATAGAATGGACTTCTGTGGAGGAATGGGAGGGAGGAAGTCAGGAGGAATTATCACTGACTAGAAATCTAGTATGTCTGTCACTCTATCCCCTTTCTGGAAGGTCTGCCCCATCTTGTTTCCATCAGGCACTTGATAGGCCAACTGTGAGTCATCCTCAGGTGATGAAGGACCTCAGGGGTAGAGAGAATAGCTTGTACCTGTCAGAGGCCAACAGCACTCCTCCGTGCCAAGACCGACAGGGGAAGCACTGGATGATGTGATGCCCACCTGGAAGCTGAAGTCCATCACTGGATCCCAGGCCAAAAGTGAATAATGGCATGAGGAGGATCAGGAATGGGTCACCGGGTGGGAGCATCATGGAAGACTCTCTCATCCACTGTGACACGTTCCTGTCGTCTGTGTGGGACATGCTTTCATGTTCAGAAAAGGTAAGTCCTGCTGCGTATTCACCAACCTCCTTCTGTGCTCGTTACTCACAAAAAAATAAGCAAATTCTGTGGAGGCTGGAAATCTGAAATGAAATCAGAAAGTGCTGGAGAAACTCAGCAGGTCTAGCAGCATCTGTGGAGGACATACACAACCAGTAGAGCATTACAATCCCCCCTCCCCCACTCTGCGTTGTGAAGCATAGACCATCACATCACACCTCACACCCACTCACTGAGCAAACCTTCACTTTCTTTACGCTCTCTGATATCACCATTTCCCTTCCCCATAGTCCCGTGGGGTATAATCTACGCCATGTGGGCTGCAACAATTCAAAAAGATGGTGCTCCGTCACCTTCTCAAGGACAATTAGGATTGGGCAAAAATACCAGTGATGCCCATATACCACCAAAAAATATTTCTAAAAATCTGCCACTTCCTCCAGTAATTCTAATCCTGACATAAATTAATGCTTCTCCGTTCCGTCACCCTCACCAATCCATCAATAAACACATTATCATTGTTATCTATAACTCTGGCAGAGACATTCTGAAAGCCAGGTAGTTGTTGGGGCAGCACAGAGTTATAAAAAAGGCTTGGGTAATTGAAGATTTGGACATTCAATTCCCTGCATCTGGAAAATACCCATTACTGCAGAGAATTTGGAGGGTTCTGCTTTGTTTAAGTGGTCCAGAAAAACAAATGAAAGCCTAGTTTAATTTTTTGGTAACTATTAAGCTGATACCCCACCCCACTCCAACTTACCACCCTGCCCTCCAAACTACATCTCCCTGTCCAATCCCTTACACTCCTGAGATAATCAGCCTCCAAACAGAATACATCTGACACAACACAATTCCACTCTGAGGACATCATGCTCTCTTCTGCTGGTCACTACATCCCATCCTTCCAGTCTCAACGTCCTACCTTTTCTAGCTATAACTATTCCACTCCCCTCTGGCCAAGCTCTGTCACCTACTGGCCCTGACAAACTGCTGCTACATTAACCTCTGCCAGCTATCTGCCGTAAATCCTCATTGCTGGCCTCAACAACCCACTCTGGCTTTTGCTGCCATCCTCACCTCACCCTGCCACAACCCCATGGGCTCCCAACATCACCTCAATCACTGTATAACCATCCTGGCATTCTACTTACTTGGCACCCTAATCACCTTGCACTCTACCTACCTGGCACTCTAACTACGTAACCAACTGGCACATCAACTCCAACTTTACCTTGCTTACTTACCCTTTCATAGCAGCTGTCACAGTTTCTGGCTGTGAGGGTGAACATTTAAATCTCAGAACACAGTCCACTGAGTGTTGTAAAAGAGCTTGTGGTTTGTTATCTCCTGCCTTGCTTTCACCACGGAGGGAGCTGTGTTGGTTTCAGCCAGCTCTGCATTTCTCAAGAGGCCAGGATTGGAATTCCTGGGTCAAAAATACAGAGCTCAGTACTATGGGAGCAACAAACCGACTGTGTGATTGCTAGCTCTCGAAATATCAGGGTTTGTGTTCTTTTGCCCACAGCAGGAAGTGAGATGACAAAGTATTCAAAGCTCTATCGATCAAAATTCCTTTGTAATATGTAAATGACCTCCTTAGGGCACTGCTGCTCATTCCTGCAAACCCTGAAGATGGCATTGACTTGGGTGATGACCTTGGAGTAGGTTGGCATCTTGAGGCAATGCAGCCGGTTCTCCAGAAGAGAGCGCCTCTTCTTTATGCGCCACCCTGTTCGACTAAGGCCTTCAGGTCCCTGTTGGAAAATTACAGTACCATCTTCCCCTTCATTGCCATGTTCCAACTCTACGCTTGACTGAGTAGGGCAGGTTCAGAATGCCCGTGCTCCTCTTAACAGCAGGCTTTTAACGATAGCGCAAGGGATGCCTGTTTATTTAGTGGATATCTGCTAAGTGGTGCGTTAGTCTGGGAACAGTGTGCGGTAAGATAGGATGGAAATCAGACATGAGGGATACTGGAGAGCGGGGTAGGTAATGCAGTGGGTTTAATAAAACTACCAAGGCCTTTCGGTCATAAACCTTCAAAAACACGAACGCAACTCCGACTCTGCCACACTGAGCCTTGTTCTGAAGAAGGGTCACTGGACCCAAAGCATTAACTCTGTTTTCTCTCCACAGATTCTGCCAGTCCTGCTGAGTTTTTATAACTGCCAGATTCAGTTTTTTGTGCCTGTCTTCTGAGAGGAAGAAGTCTCCCCAAAATAATTAAGGTCCAAGGTTCGAGTGAGAGTGCAGAATTGAAACCAATTAGCATTAATAAAAATGGAGAAATGGAGAAATTATTAGGCCCGAAAATTGACAAATCCCTAGGATTTGATGTCCTTCACCCTGGAGTATTGAGATGGCTACAGGCTCAGTGGATGTACAGGAGGTTATTTTTCAAAATTGAATTAATTAGATTAGAGGTTTGAAAATTTCACTCCACTGTTTAAGAAAGTTGAAATAGGAGAAACAAGAAGCTAAGAACCTGCCAGCCAAACATCATTGGACCTGATTGTAACTCCCAGGATGTTGATAGTGAAGGATTCAGCTATAGAAATCCATTATATGTCAAGGGGAGATTGTTAGACTCTCTTGTTGGAGATGGTCATTGCCTGACACTAGCATGGTGTGGAAGTTACTTCGCACTTTTCAGTCCAAACCTGGATATTGTCCAGGTCTTTCTGCCCATTTGAACATGGACTGCTTCAGTACCTGAGGAGTCCTGAATGGTGCTGAACATTGTGCAATCATCAGCAAATATCCCCACTTCTGACCTTATGATGAAGGGAAGGTCATTGATGAGGCATGGGATTGAGGGTGATTTAGCGGTTTGGATCAGAAATTGGCTAGCTGTAAGAAGACAGAGGGTGGTGGTTGATGGGAAATGTTCAATCTGGAGTTCAGTTACTAGTGGTGTTCTGCAAGGATCTGTTTTCAGGCCACTGCTGTTTGTCATTTTTATAAATGACCTAGATGAGGGCATAGAAGGATGGGTTAGTAAATTTGCGGATGACACTTAAGTTGGTGGAGTTATGGACAGTGTGGAAGGATGTTGTAGGTTACAGAGAGACAGAGATAAGCTGCAGAGCTGGGCTAAGAGGTGGCAAATGGAGTTTAATGTGGAAAAGTTTGAGGTGGGCTAATGATAAGAATACTGGGCTAATGGTAAGATTCTTGGTAGTGTGGATGAGCAGAGAGATCTCGATGTCTATGTACATAGATCCCTGAAAGTTGCAAACAGGTTGATAGAGTTCTTAAGGAGGTGTACAATGTGTTACCTTTTATTAGTAGAGGGATTGAGTTTCGGAGCCAAGAGGTCATGTTGCAGCTATACAAAACTCTGGTGCGGCTGCAGTTGGGAGTATTGCTGGAAAAGCACAGCAGTTCAGGCAGCATCCGAGGAGCAGGAAAATCGACGTTTCGGGCAAAAGCCCTTCAAGAGAATCTTTGTTCTTGGATGGTGATGGCTAACATGAGGGGACATAGTTTTAAATTGAGGGGTGATATATAGGACAGATGTCAGAGATAGGTTCTTTACTCAGAGAGTAGTGAGTGCGTGGAATGCCCTGCCTGCAACAGTAGTGGACTCGGCAACATTAAGGGCATTTAAATAGTCATCGGGTAAACATATGGATGATAATGGAAAAGTGTTGGTTCGATGAGCTTTAGATTGGTTTCACAGGTCAGTGCAACGTCGAGGGCCAAAGGGCATGTACTGCTCTATGATGAAATAGCTGAAGGCGGTTGGGCCAAGGACACTATCCTGAGGAACTCCTGCAGAAATATCCTGGAGCTGAGATGACCGAGGTCCAACAACCATAACCATCTTCCTACTTACCAGGTATGACTCCAACCTGCTCCAAATTACTCCAAAAACAATTTGCAGGTCATTACCATTCTGAAACCATTGGTTTAGAATGTGTTTAGAGTGAGACAAGGCATGTCTTAGAATTGAAGAAATGTAGAAAAACTATTGTGGCACAGAAGACACACACTCTGCTAATTAGGTTCCTTTTAACTTCCCTTTTTTGCATTTAATGCACTGTAAAATTCATGATTCTCTTCAAAAGATCTTTTGAGCAAATTTAACCGATCCGCATTTAGGCACAAATAATTCACTAATTTCGATACTTGTGTTTTATGTTTCCATGCTGTGCCCAGAGCCCAGAAAAGTCTCCCCACCCCAACCATGTAATCTGCCCAAGGTGTACTGACGCTGTGCTTGTCTCATTGATAGGACAACTGAGAGTGCTTTGATAATAAACAGCTCCTGGCCATAGACTCCCTGAGGACCCAGAGGAGACCAGGATAGAATAACATAGAAATTTGTTGTCACATGTACTTTTACATGAAAAATACAGCAAAAAGTTTTATAAATCACCTCATCATGGCGCCTACATCAATGATGGAAGTATTATGTAATAATAAGGAAAGGTAAAATTCAGGGTGGCACGGTGGCTCAGTGGTTAGCACTGCTGCTTGACGGGACCTGGGTTTGATTCCAACCTTGGGTGACTGTCTGTGTGGAGTTTGTACATTCTTCCCATGTCTGCATGGGTTTCCTCTGGGTGCTCTGCTTTCATCCCACAGTCCAAAGATGTGCAGGTTAGGTGAATTGACCATGTTAAATTGCCTGTAGTATTCAGGGATGTGTAGATTAGATGCATTAGTCAGGGGTAAATGTAGAGTAATAGGGTAGGGGAATGGGTGGGTTACTCTTCAGAGGGTGGACTTGTTGGGCCAAATGGCCTGTTTCCACACTGTAGGGACTTCTTTAAAAATATTTTTATTGAAAAACATTTTAAATCTTTTACAAAACATTTATATACAAAAGAAGAATAACTCCATTCAAACAGAGAAAAAGGCAGTACAAAAAAGCCGGAACACTTACCATTGTTAATAAATGACCTTCTATTCTAACACAACAAACATATCTACTTAACGTAAACTAAACTACAAACATATTAAACAAATACTATCTTAAACTAAATTCAAATAACTTAAATGAAATAATATCTATGTTATTCTATCTCACTCATCACACCTCCACTGAGACTCCATCCCTGGGAGCACCATCTACACTACCCATATTCTTTATCTCCCTGCCTCCTCCTCCAGGCGTCCCACAGGCACCCATACTGATTCCCATGGCTATACCACGGCCTTGACTAATATCACTGATAAGTCAGCATCAATATAATTGAGAAAGGGCTGCCATATGTTGTAAAACTGTTCCGTTTTGTGGTGCACCATATTTGTGAGGTAGTCTTGGGGGAGATGCTCCATCACCAGCCTACACCACCCCATAACACCTGGTGGTTTTTCTGATGTCCAGTTTACTAGAATGTTCTTCTCACACAGTGAGTAAGAATATTACACAATCTCTTCCCATGTTCCCCCAGAGAGGGCAAATTTGACAACCCCAAAAGAAACAACACTGGGTCTACGTTAATTTCAATCCCCAGGATGACCTTTAGTTCCCTTACTATAGCATTCCAGTATCTCTGGATCTTACAACAGAACCAGTAACAGTGTGTGAGATGCCTATACTAATGTTACATTTAGGACACCCTGACGATACTCCTCTCTTGAACTTATCTAGCCTCTCTGGCGCTATAGGAGCCCTGTGTAAGATCTTCAATTGCATGGCCTGCACTCTGTTATATATTGAGATTTTCCTTACATTCCCCCAGATGTCTTCCCATACCTCCAATGAAATATCCTTTCCTAACTCTCGATTCCACGTCCTATTGAGTCCTTCCATGTCCCCCAGGGCGTGACCCTTCTGTAAATGATATAAAGTACTGAGTGAGAGAGCACCCGTTCCCCGAAGTATTCTTTTCTCCACATCTGCTTTGTAACATTTAACCAGGAGCGTAGTCTTCCTCTGTATGTAGTCCCTTATCTGGAAATATTGGAAAAGGTCCCTATTAGACAATCCATATTTCTGACTTAACTGACTAAATGACATCAGGACCTCCCCCTCGAATAAGTCTCCCAGACAGAAGATTCCCTTATTCTCCCAGCCCTTAAAGCCGGAGTCCATTTTTCTAGGATTAAATCCTTGGGCTCCCACCAGTGGGGTAAATGGCGAAGTCTTAGACCAGTTGCTTTCATCTTGCCTCATTATCCTCCAGGCTTTTACCATATTTAAAATAATTGGACTTTTACACTGTTAGGTGACGGATTTCATCTTGTCCATGAATAATAAATTAATTAAAGGACATCTCGACTGTGAGGCTTTAATATCAAGCCAAATCGACTTCGAATTCCCCCATACTCAGTAACCAACATATGTTAACGGAGCACTTATTTAGTATTTCTTCAAATCCGGAAGACCCTCCCTCAGCCCACAAAAGCTACAATTTAGTGAAATTAATTAGAAGGCGCCTGTGACATCAATAAAGGACTCTAGGCAAACACTGAGCCTCCGTAACACTTGTCTTAGTAACAACAACGGGAGCGTTCTCATGGGGTACAGCAGTCAAGGAAGAACATTCATCTTAATCAGGTCTATTCGGCCCAACCATGTAAACGGTAACCCCTCCCACCACTGCAAATCCTGTTTTATCCTCTCTAGTAGTTGTACATAGTTAGCTTTATACAGCTGGTGGAAGGAGGGGGTGATAAAAATTCCCAAATATAACAAAATCTTTTGGCGACCATCTAAACAGGAATTGCATTCCATCCTTCAGATTAGGTACCTCCACTAATCCCCCTACAGGTATGACTTCTGATTTTGTAAAATTGATCCTGTAAGCCGAGAAACCACCATATGAATTGTTTGGATCTGTCGAGGAACAGATTTCTCCGGATTGGCCAAAAATAAAAGGACATCGCCAGCATATAGGGTGATCCTATGTTTCCCCATTCCCACCTTTGACGATACAATTTCAGGATCCCTCCTGATAGCTTCGGCTAATGGTTCAATTGCCCAGGTAAATAACAGTGGTGATAGGGGACACCCTTGTCGACTACCTCTTCCAATATTAAAGGTATTTGACTTAACACTGTTTGTAATGACTGAGATTAGATTCCCTACAGTATAGAAACAGGCCCTTCGGCCCAACCAGTCCACACTGACCCTCCGAAGAGTAACCCACCCAGACCCATTTCCATCTGACTAATGCAGCTAACACTACAGGCAATTTAGCATAGACAATTCATCTGACCTACACATCTTTGGACTGTGGAAGGAAACCACACAGACAGGGAGAATGTACAAACTCCACACAGACAGTCGCCCGAGGCTGGAATTGAACCTGGGATCCTGGTGCTGTGAGGCAGCAGTGCTAACCACTGAAGTACTGTGCCACCACCTTAGGTTCATTATACAGTACTGCTATCCATCTGGCCAAGGATCCCCCCCAAACCAAAGCACTCTAGGACCTGAAATAGATATGGCCATTCTATCTGATTAAACACCTTTTCTGCATCTAGGGAGACCACCAAATCCGGAATCAATCTTTGCTGGCATACCTGTACTGTATTCAGTACTCTCCTAATATTGTTGGAGGAGCTACGGCCCTTAACAAAACCTGTCTGGTCTTCTTTTATAATATGGAGCAGGACTTTCTCCAACTTCAGAGCCAGCATTTTGGATAAAATTTTGAAATCTATGTTCAACAGTGAAATTGGTCAATATGAAGCATATTCTTTGGGGTCCTCTCCTTTCTTTAAAATGAGGGAGATATTAGCCTCTCTAAGAGTAGGCAGTAGACAATCCTGTGTATACGAATATTTGTACGTCCCCAGAAGTGGCTCCACTATCATGTTTATGAATTCCTTATAGAATTCATTTGGCAATCCATCTGGCCCCAGCACTTTGCCACCCTGGAGATGCCTTATTGCTTCCTGCACTGTTAAAGGCGCATTCACAAGGGAAGCCTGCTCTATACTTATATTGGGAAGGTCCGATTTTCAAAAAAAGGACTGCATTCCCACTGTACCGTGCTCGCCCCCCTCCAACCGAGATACTTTGGGAAATATTCCCTAAACCTAACATTGATCTTCTTCAATTCACAGGTAATTGTACCAGCCTTCTCCCTAACAGACATAATAGATTGGGAAGTTTTTTTCCTCCTAGTCAAGTAAGACAGATATTTACCAGATCCAAATTCACACAGCCTTTTTTGTAGCCACTTGTGTGTGCATTGAGTTGAGAGCAGCCCAGAGAGCTGTGACCCGCTGTAGCTTAACCAATGACAGCCTATTATAATATGTTTTCTCAGCTACCTTCAGCCAGGCCTCCAGCATCTGTTGCTGCTCCTCGCTCTGCCTCTTTCCAGTCTTCGAATATGAAATGATCAGACCTCGTAGATATTCCTTAGTGGCCTCTCAAAGCTTTGGCGGATTACTAGCCGTACCTGAATTGATATCCCAAAAGGCCCTGAACTCTCTTGAAAAGTATTCAGCAAATTTGCTATCCCCCAACAAAAATGGATCCATGCGCCAGTGACGTGCATCCATTCCACTACCCTGGATTTTAACATCTAAACACATGATCCGAAACAGCTATATTCCCAATTTTGCACGCCAATGTTCTGTGCAGACCGTCAGTTGGCATTAAAAACATTTCAATTCTCATACGGAACCTGTGTGGTTTAGAATAGAATGTGAAATCTCTTCCATTAGGGAGGAGGTTCCTCCACACATCCACTAGTCCCAACTCATCGCACATGTCCACCAACTGCTTAGACTGCACGGGCATACCTGCCAGGCCTTATGGCACCCTGTCAATCTCTGGATCTATAAGGCAATTAAAATCTCCTCCTATAATCATACGGTGAACCCCAAGATTCATTAATTTAGCTACTGCATCAATTAGAAATTTAAGAGGGTGCGCCAGGGACAATATACGTTGAAAACGCCGTACTCTTCTCCATGCTTTAAGAATGATAAACCGTCCATGTTCATCCTTAATCTGCTCCGTTACCTGGAAAGGGAGCTTCCTTCTTATCTGTTTAGCCACTTCTCTACTCTTGGAGCTGAAGGATGAGAAAAATATCCTGTCAGAACCTCCCCCACCCCGTGCAGCAACTTCAGATGTTTCCGTGTCAGTTAGATGCGTCTCCTGCAGAAGGGCAATGTCCACCCTTTTCTTCCTGAGGCTTGATAAGACCTTCTTTCTTTTAATGGGGGAATGGCTCCCTTTTATATTCCAGGTGCACCACCTGAACAAGTCACTAGCCATGGTCATCTAGGACAGACAGTGGTTTCCCAGGGGGAGGAGGCTTATCTGAGGTGTGACGAGTTACAAAGATATTAACTCTATGAGGTTTAAGAACTAGTCCTATAAAAATAACTACAATTAAAAAAATAAACACTGCATTTAATTGAAGCTAACACCCAAATTACCCCAATTTGCTTGAGATCTTCCCCCTTGCCCATAGGGGGCACTCTTCCCAATCCTTACTGCCATCTTAACTCCCTGCAGCTGAGGCTGTGCCCTAGCAATTCACAAATGAGGAAAACCTGTGATTTCCATTCTGAAAGTTAACAATATCCCGCAACCCCATTCACCTGAACCACAGGTATAGCCACCCCCAAAACAAAATTAAAAGGACAGCGTAAGAGAAAAGGGAGCCCTAGATAATACCCAACCGACTGATATCAAACATAATTCCAATTTTACAACTTTACAGCAAAGCTGTATATATAAAACCAATAACCACAAAAAAAGAAAGGGGAAAAGGGAAGTAGAAAGGGGGGTAATAATAAACCCCCCAAACCACTGTCTGCAATGATACCTCTGCCCTTCCACTCGACTCAGGTCCTTCAATTCAAAGACTCCACAAAGTCCTTCGCCTTTTCTGCGGAATCAAAGTTCTATATCGTTCCCCCATGGGTGAAACGCAACATGGCTGGGGTACCTCTAGGAGTATTGAATGGTCAGGTCCCTTAATTCTCTCTTCACATCATCAAATGTCCTTCTCTTCTTAATTAGGGCCCCTGAAAAGTCCTGAAAAAAACATTATCTTTGGGCCTTTATACACTAAAGCTTGTGAATTCCTTCCTGGTCTTCTTGCTGTTTCAACTATTAGCTGTTTTTTTCTATAATACAGGAGCTGCACTGGGACTGCGCGGGGGCGTGGTTCTGGTCCAGACCTGTGCGTTGCGATCCAGCCGGCCTGCTCTACGCTTACCAGGACCGACTCCAACTCCAACGCCAGGAAGTTCAGGAGCGACCCCTGCAAAAAGCCGACAAGGTCCTCGCCTTCCTTGCGTTCCGGGAGACCCCTGATCCCGTAAGTTTTCCTTTTATTCTTGTTTTCCAGGTCGTCGACTTGTTCCTGAAGGAACCGAACCTTGTCTTCCAGCGTTTGGATCCTTGTTCCCGAGACCTCTGCTACTGTCACTGATGCCGCGGTCCTCTCCTCCACTGCCTCTAATCTTCGTTCCAGCAGCTGGATTTCCTGCTCATTCTGCTGCTTGAATCTACTCTCCGAGTTTGCTAAACTCCAAGAGCAAATGCTCTTGTCCTGCTGGACTCAAGGGGGCCGCCACAGGAATTTGAACATTGGCTGCAGGCTGATGGAGTAGGGGACTGCCTTGTCTGCTGTACTCCTTTAGGCCCCTTTCCTTTACCAGACTACATCCTGGCCCTAAAGCTCCCAGACGATTTCAGCAGCTCCTAATAGTCAGCAAGTTTAAATTAATACTTTAGTCTCTTGGGGGTGGTTGATAAGGGGAGGGTAAAGGTCCACCTTGCCTGGGGGTATGGCACAGAGCCCAGCACAGGAAACCACTCAGACTGCCGCCATCTTGGATCTCCCACTGTAGGGATTCTATGATTCCATAAGACAAAGTTCATCACAGTTCAATTAATGGCTCCTAGGATCAGGGAAGGCCATTTTAGGAATGACGGAATGCCCTGAAGGTGCAGCCGGAATGCCAGCCTCGCCATGCCAGGCCACTAGATACTAAGCCAGAAGCCTCCGCTGAAGAAGAACACCATGGCGGGTCAAGACCGCCACACAGAGAGACTACTACAACAAGCTAAGTACACCTTTCTCCTTTGGGCCTAGAGGTGGACCAGAAGCCTCGGCCTAGCCTGTGAGTCCAGGCCAGGGGAGTCAGCCCAGGGCCTGCTCATCACTGTACAGGAGACCCCAGGCTGTTGTGCACCCGCCCCTTTCCAGGCTTAAAAGAGAAAAAGAGAAAAGAAAATCGAAAGAAATCTGACAGGAGCAAACAAGCCTTGGGCTCAGCACTCTCCCTGCCCTCCCACTCCGCCATCATCTTGACAAAAAGACACCCTGTAATGTCAGAAAAAGAGCACTTTGTAAAGTTCTTTGGACGTGCATTACAACTACTGTAGCAATGACCTGTTGCAGCTGGAATAAATAACCTTCAAGGAGAATTTTAGCATTCAGGAACTACATTGAAACACTCTAACCTACAGGCGCTTCCTCACTAATTGTATTTCTGAGTCAATGTAGGAGAGAATTGGCAACAGAAACTGGTCCCTGCTGTGTTTAATATACATTCAAACTGAGAGCCTAACAAATGGACAAGCTTTTCGTTGCAGCGGTGTGTTTGTGTGTGTATATGCGTGTGTGTGTGTGTAGAACAGAGGAACACTTCAAACCACTACAGTTCATTACTTCCATTATATGCTATTCAACATTGCGAATTGAGTCAAAATTAGGTGCTTGTTAAACACATGCATGATTTTTTCATCCCATCACCCTCGCTAAGTTTAGGAAGCCGAAGAGTTATTTCTAAATGTGATACCCAGCTGGATATATTTCAGGTTCAATGTTATTTGCTCTCCATGGTGAACAGCCACCAATTCAGGACTGGATCTGTCGCAGGATGCTAGGCAGCTCATACCCACTACAAGTCCATCATACATGCTGCTGTACAACAGGTTTGTCAGCAAAGGTGATGCCCCAACAATAAGAGGGAAAGTGGCAGCATGGATGCGAAGATGGCCAAGTGACAGGAGACAAGGAACAATGGTGAATGGTTGCCCTCTCGACAAGACAGAGGTATGTATTGGGGTCAGTGGACAGTACGAGGTTCACTGTTTTTTTACATCAAATGACAAAGACTTGAGTGTACGTGGCACAATATTAAAATTTGCAGACACAAAGTTTGGAACTATTGCCAACTGTGTAGCGGATAGTGGTACACCTCAGGAGAATGTAGAGTCGAAAAATGTGGTGCGGGAAAAGCATACATTTCGACCCTGATTCCTCCAGCATTTGCGATCCGCATTTTCTCCTCGGGGAAATGTAGGCTGGCAGGTGGAGTAGGCTGACATCCAGCAGAAGCCATTTCATGCACTAAAATGTGAAGTGATACACTTTGGTAGGAAGCTAAAGGCATAGTGACAGAAAACAAAGGACACAATTCGAATGGGGATGCAGGAACAGAATGGAGTACATGAAATTGAAAGTAGCAGGGCAGAATGAGAAAGTCATTATAGGTGCATGCAAACATTTTATAGACAGAAATGGAGAGTGAAATATTCTCAGCCATGGAGGTGGCAAGAACTAATTGGGGAAAGTTGATCCTGAAAGATATTCCTTCCTTTCTGGGCACCTCATCCATTAAATGTTGGGTGAGGATGTCTGTTGCAGTACTTTCTTGACTCGGTAGAAATTAAGGCACTAAATGGTCAATTGATAGCCTTTTAAGGGTTTCCACCCACACCTCCCTGACTTATTGCTATCCAGCAGGTGAGAAAAGTGGCTGAAGACCTAACTCGGTAAATAGGGCAACCTGCCCTGTGGGTGAGGAGGTGACCCCAAAATCTGGGACCAATTGGATGTGCAGTTTGGACAAAGGTGGGCTCTGAAAGTGAACCCCCAGCCCTTGCATGATGGCTACCTCCAAGAATTGGGGACTTTGGTTGTTACCTTTGGAGAAGAGGGTGAGAAGAGATTGGATCGAGGTGTTCAAACTACGATGAGCCAAGTCAGAGAGAAGCTGCTCTCATTGATGGAAGAGTTGAGAAGCAGAGAACACCCACTCATTGGAACTGGCAAAAGAATGAAAGACAACACATGGAAAAACTGGTCAGAATCGGCAACGTTTTACCTGAAAGTGTGGTGGAAGCAGATTCAGTCTTGGCTTTCAAAAGAGAATTGCATGAGCAGCTAATAGGTAAAACCGAATTTCAGGACTACTGTGAAGAATAAGCGAATGGGATTGGCCAAAGTACTCTTGCTGATCAGGAGACTGTATTTGAAGGGCCGAATGGCCTGTTTCCCTGCGGTGTACACTCTATGAGTTCATCAGGAGCCGTGCTATCCCTCTTCATTCTCTGTGAAACTTTTGTATTTCTCTTTAATTATCAGTTCCCCCCTGGCCCATGGTGTAGCACCTGCCAAGGGAAGAAAAACTTGCTGGACTTCCTCAGACCAGTTCTCTCTTGATGAATTTTTCATTTTGGCAGGCAGGATAACACCGACTGTTTGATTGAGCTTACCCCACACCTCTTGATGGTTAGACATTATGGATGAACGCTCCCTATCATTCTAATGGTTCGCACTACCCCACCTCCAACTCTCCCTGTGCCACCACTGCTGTATAATCTACTGATACAGCAAAGAAAAGAGAAATACCTCAGACTCAGACTCAATAATGGACAAAATATCCTGTAAAATTCCGCTCTTATCCATTACCCCCAACCACTCATAGAATCCTTACAGTTTACAAGCAGGCCATTCGACTCATTGAGCACATACTGACCCTCCGCAGAGCATCCCACCCAGACTCTCCCCCCTCCCCCCACCAAAGTCAATCAAAATTAAACCAGAATATCACAAGGACTTGATGTTAGCTATAAAGTCTTCTGTATGATTTGATCTCTGAACCAATGATTCCTACTCCCTCTTGAAGCAGTAAAAAGAATCAGCACCTTTACTGTACTGGCAGGTAATATGTTCCAGAGATTCACGACCCTCTACAGGTAGACGTTCAATCTAACATCCTTCTTATACACTGTTTAAACGTGAGACCGAAGGAAAACAAAACAGCAAATGTGCAAATGACATACCCCGGTCTGACTTGTACACCTCAAATTGGAGCTCTGTTACAACCTGTCCATTTGTTTCTACATACTCCAAGTTGCGTTCTCCTCGTGTCTGTGTGGGTTTCCACCAGGTGCTCTGGTTTCCTCCCCACAGTCCAACGATTTGGAGGTTAGGTGGATTGGACACGGGAAATGCAGGGTTACAGGAATGGGGTGGGGCTGAGTGGGATGCTCTTTGGAGGGTCAGTGCAGACTTGATGGGCTGAATGGCCTCTATCTACCCTGTAGGGATTCTGTGAATCTATTACTACTTTTTAAAAATTGGGTTTTCCCTAATCCTCTTCAACCTGTTCAATGGAATTGTCTCTTAAATACTGGAGCTTTCCAATGTGCTGACAACCATGGCACCAGTATATTCGAGTCACGTTGTCACAATGCTGTGTGTTGGCATTATTACACATGAACAACTCGATCGTGTTGAAAGGACATTACAATGTACAACAACATGCAAACCTGGAGCCACAGTCTGAGTCTGGTTTTATCTAATTGCACAAATAATTGCCTTGTGGTAAGCCATAGCTTCCAAAGGTAAATTATTAGACTCCTGTCAAATTTAGACAGTTGGCAACATCAGGGAGATGAATTGGGCTGCAATAAATTCAATAAGCAATTCACAAGCAATTTCATTTCCCATACAATGATTTGAGTGTGGAATTTGCTACAGCATAGAGAAATTGAGATGATTAGTGTAGGTGCCTTTACAGAACAGCGGATATGTATGCACATGAGGGAAATGCATTCATGAGGTGAGGTAGAGTGGAAAGAGGTTGTGTGAAGCATAAAGAATAGTATTGACCTGTTGGGCCGAATGGTCTATTTTGATAGTATAATCTCAATATAATCGGTGTCTATGCAAAACAAATATCTACCTCTCACATACATGTAAACATGAAAATGAAAATGTATAAACCTACATCTGCACACTATGAGGATTACAACCATCCTGGACAGTGATAATTCATACCTGACAAGCCAGCAGCCTCCAAGTATGCTCTTTCTTGGATGCTGCCATATGGCTTTGTTACTCTCATACTGAATTTCATTAACTTCCAGCCTTTCTCACTGATTCAATATGCAGATGGTGTCTGCAACATGCACGACAATAAATACTCTGTCTGCTCTGATAGTGAGGCTGTGTTCTCCCTCACTTGAAAAACGGTATGTATCACAGCATAATGCTCCATCATCATGGCTGACACTTCAATGTCACTGACTTTCAGAATCAAAACTTGCCAGCTCTTGATGTCTGTGAGGCTGAAGAGTATTCACCTCCAATAATCCAAGCCATTTACAAAAATAATTAGAACCTTTCAGCTCTGCTTCATTCTCTGTATAAGACGTGATAATTTAGACATATTCCCAATCTTCAGCTCTGCGCTCTGTCAAGCTCGTTAAACAACACTGAAAATCAAATTTGAAATATCTTTCTCCAGATGGTTTCCAATTTTAAATCTTAGCATACAGGAGGATCAGTTCATCCTTATTCTTCATCCATTTTTAGCCAAGCAATGTTATCATGTCCTTATCTATGCAGGATTGAAATGCAAGTACAACTTGTAGACACTGCATTGCAATGTTGTGTCCTGAAGGTGGATGAAATTATTAATTCTGGAGCCTGGAAATTCCCTCCAAAGCAAGAGGAAAGATAGCTATGCTAGATTTTTCTGCAAGTTTTGTTTTAGAGACGCTGCATTGCTCTTATCCCCTCAGGGGCTTCTCCTGCTGATTGTTCACTGATTCCTGCCAAGAAGACTGTCAGTTGATGCTGCACTATCGATTCTGGCTGCTATGCCTTAATGCTTAGTGTTTTGCATTATAATTCAGTTTTTGGATGTTGATCCCTGAAAAGCAGAAACATGAATGGGAAAGGGGCTGGTGGGGTGGCATAAGAAGATACTATAAAATAGAATTGTCACAATGACTGGGGGGGTCAGCGCAGTGACACTGGGGTGAGGATGGGCATGGTATTGAGAATGTGCCACACATTGGCTGGAGTCCAACTCAGATTCACAAGTTGCAGGCTGATGTGAAGCAGAAAGGTGCCCGATTCCTATCTGGAAGGGAGGGAGCGAGGGCACAAAAAACAAAATGAGAGGTATATAACGGCCAACAATAAGGCTATAGACCAAATCAAATTCCGACATGGCCACCCACATTGACACACCAGCTCAGTCAGGGGAACTTACATATTGTCTGCTTACCTTATAATGAGTTGAAATAATTACTTTCCCTCCTTAGTTATGACTGAGCAGTGTTATATAGGTTTGAAAATTAGAGCTGAAAAATGAGTTACTGAGGCAACACTGCCTCAACGCGAGGCAAAACAAGGGCTAAAATTACAGGGGTGCAGAGGTCACGAAACATTTTAAAAGAAAATCTCTGCTTTGAATGTAGTTGCAGTTACACGTATGGGCTCCAGTTGAAATAACACAACAGAACATTCACCGTTAGATAATCAGCTATCAGTGGTTTGGTTTAGACACCAAAGAGGCTTTCACTTGCATCCAATTAACCAAGTAAAGGATCAGGAGCCTCTGAGATGCTTGTGGTGATTTTATTCATAAAGTACAACACACATTTGTTTAGTATCATAAGAATACATTCCAAAGTTTATCTGATTTGAATAGACTGCTCAAATACTGAAACAGTCCATGTCCAAGACTTGGACAATTTCCAAGTCTGGGCTAAAAAATGGTAAGTAACAGTCATGGCACTCAAATTCAGTCAATAACCACTTCCAATAGAAAAACAACTTAACCATTGTGTCTTTACATTCAATGGTGTTACCCATTACTGAATCCTCCACCATCACCATTTATTGACCAGAAACTGAACTAGATTAGCCATATAAATACAATGGTTACAAAGGCAGGTCCGAGGCTAAGAATCCTGCTTGAGGTAACTCATTTCCTGACTCCCCAAAGCCTGTCCACTATCTACAAGGTACAAATCAGGAGTTTATGGAATACAGAAACAGGAATTGTTGGAAAAGCTCAGCAGGTCAAGAAGCATCTGTTGAGAGAAATTAGCGTTAATGTTTCGGGTCCAGTGATCCTTGTCAGAACTAGATGTCTGATGAGGTATTCCCACTTGCCTGGATGGGTGCAGAACTGACAACATTCAAGATGTCTGACACCATCCAGTAGAAATCACTCCACCACCTACGCTCAGTGGTAGCACTGCAGAAATTCACCAAGACGCCTTCGACCCTTCCTTTGGGATGGTGGCAGAGTAGGATGCTCCAGCTGGAGTTCCTCCGCTCTGTCTGTTCTTACCCTTTTGTTTGCTTACTCTGTCCTCCATTCTCTCGTTTGCTTCTCCTCTTCTGTCTTCTCAGACTCCTGGTCTCAGACACTTGGCCCCGGCCTCCAATTCCTGGGCTCCAGAGCAGGGTCAGCAGCCCAGAGGTGAGGAGGTACCAGCGACCAGTGGTCTGGGGGCACCAGGGACCAGCAGCCCGATGTGGGGGGGGAGGGGAAGCAGCCTTGGGGGGGGGTGCATGAGGTGTTAGCGACCAGTGGCCCAGGGGAAGACGCGGGGTCCGGTGACTGGTGGCCCAGTGGAGAGGGGAGCACAGAGACCAGCAGCCTAGAGGAGGGGCACCAGTAGCCCAGGGATGGTGGTGGGCAGGGAACAGCAGCCCACAGGGGGCGTCCAAAGACCAGTGGCCTGGAAGGGTGGCTGCCAGGAATCAGTGGCCCAGAGGGGTTTGCCAGGGACCAGTGCCCTGGGGATGGGGACACCAATGATCAGCGGCCCGAAGGGGGGTGGGACGGAGTGCCAGCAGCCTTGAGGGAAGGGTGCCACTGACCAGTGGCCTGTTGTAAAGCAGAGGACAGCGGTCCAATGCGCAGTGTGGTGGCAGCCAGTGGTCAGACCATGTGGATGCCCGCTGCACTGGTCTGCTGTGGACAGCTCTTCGAGAGAGATTATGATATTTGTCTTTTTAACTTTGCTTCTTCTTCTTTTTCTGAACTGTGGTTATACTGTGTATAGCTGTAATGTAACTTTTTGCTTCATTTCTCTATTCTGGGCACTCTGTACCTAAGATGGTGCAGTGTGTTGGTGACATTATTCACTGTAACTAATCTTATAGCTGAAGAAGCTTTGAGGAGAAAGTGAGGTCTGCAGATGCTGGAGATCAGAGCTGAAAATGTGTTGCTGGAAAAGTGCAGCAGGTCAGGCAGCATCCAAGGAACAGGAGATTCGACGTTTCGGGCATAAGCCTTCCTTGAAGAAGCTCATTCCTGAAGAAGGGCTTATGCCCGAAACGTCAAATCTCCTGTTCCTTGGATGCTGCCTGACCTGCTGCACTTTTCCAGCAACACATTTTCAGCTGAAGAAGCTTTACCTAGATACCTCTGTACCTAAGAGGGCACTGTATGTGGCGACTTAAACCTTTCACTGTACTTATTTGAGTACATGTGGCAATGAAGCCAATTCAATTCAATAGACAGTACCTTCCAAACGCATGACCAATACTGTCTAGAAGGACAAGGGCAATAGATACACGTGAACACCACTGCCTGCAAGTTCCTCTCCAAGCCACTCGCCACTCTGACTATATTGCTATTTCTTTACTGTTGCTGGGTCAAAATTCTGGAATTTCCTCCTTAAAGGGATTGTGGGTCTACCTGCAACAGGTAAACTGCACTGGTTCAAAAAAGTAGCTCACCGCCACCCTCTCAAGGACAACGAGAGATGGGCAATAAATTCTGGTCCAGTCAGCAATGCCCATGTCCCATGGGTGAATAATTTTTTAAAATCACAAGATTGGAGCCAGATAAAAAAACTGATACCAAATAATAAAGGACATTCAGTCAAATAACCAAAAGTGCAACTTAAAAGTTGAGGAAGAGAAATTTATAAAGAATTGTGTGGTAAAGACTCCAGGGGAAAGATTCTGTGGTGAAGTATTGTCAGTTTTATTTTGGTCAATTGGCTTCACAACTCCACATAGCTCATGGGGATGTGATTAGCCTCAGTGGTTTTTATGTTGGCACCATGTGTGCCTTTAGAGTTCCAAAATGGCACATGTGCATACGTCTGACACAATGTTCACTCAATGCCATTCTGATTAAAGGGTTTAGATCAGTGTGGTGCTGGAAAAGCACAGCAGGTCAGGCAGCATCCGAGGAGCAGGAAAATCAACTTTTCAGGCAAAAGCCCTTCATCAGGAATAAAAGGGTCAGCTCAAAGCACCAGCCAATGTCCTCTCTTTGTCTCCCACAGCAGGAAGAACTCCTCCACTACCCCCTGTCCCCAGTACTATTTGAAGAGATCATCCATTGCTTACAAATTATTGACTGGTTGATTTCTTCCGGTATTACTCTGCACATTGTTATTTCAGGTCACAAAGGTTTATAGGGAGACTGGCGGAAAGTGCTGAAGGACTTTTTACTGACCTCAAGGACTCCTTCCAAATCAGTTTTTTCTCAGCGCACCACTATGCTTTCCCTGGGAGATAAGGATGGTCAGAAGAATGAGGAGAGGCTATATAGATTGGGACAAGCTGTTGGAAAGGCAGGGGGGAGATGCAGAGAGGGGCTGGGAGTACTGGGCAGATCAATGATGGCAGCCAGGATTCCTTCATTTTGTGGTAATCCTATATTCCAGCTGCGATTCATCCACTGTGTCAAACAAAAGGCTGTTTAGATTAGATTCCCTACAGTGTGGAAACAGGCCCTTCGGCCCAACATGTCCACACCAACCCTCTGAAGAGTAACCCACCCAGACCAATTTCCCTCTGACTAATGCACCTAACACTATGGGCAATTTAGCACGGCCAATCCACCTGACCTGCACATCTTTGGACTGTGGGAAGAAACCCACGCAGACATGGGGAGAATGTGCAAACTCCACACAAACAGTCACCCAAGGGTGGAATTGAACCTGGGACTGTGAGGCAGCAGTGCTAACCACTGAGCCACCATGCGTTGGCTGTTAAGTGTATGAAAAAGTCTACATTGATAAAATGGCTTTTGACTCTGGTTACCTTGCACATCTATATGCTCTGCCAAACTGCCACATGTAATGTCACAGAGTCATAGAGATGTACAGCGTGGAAACAGACCCTTTGGTCCATGCCGACCAGACATCCCAACCCAATCTAGTCCCAACCTGCCAGCACCCGGCCCATATCCCTCCAAACCCTTCCTATTCATATACCCATCCAAATGCCTCTTAAATGTTGCAATTGTACCAGCCTCCACCATTTCCTCTGGCAGCTCATTCCATACACGTACCACCCTCTGCGTGAAAAAGTTGCCCCTTAGGTCTCTTTTACATGTTTCCCCTCTCACCCTAAACCTATGCCCTCTAGTTCTGGAATCCCCGATCCCAGGGAAAAGACTTTGTCTATTTATCCTATCCATGTCCCTCATAATTTTGTAAACCTCTATAAGGTCTCCCCTCAGCCTCCGACGCTCCAGGGAAAACAGCCCCAGCCTGTTCAGCCTCTCCCTATAGCTCAGATCCTCCAACCCTGGCAACATCCTCAGCAAAGGACTCACCTTCATCCCCCTCTGTCCATGCATCAATGAATTTAATACACGCCGTGACGTCGAACAATTTTTCCGAGGCCTCCGCCTCCGAGCTTACTTTCACAATCAGGATTCTCGCCCACCTTCCGAGGACCCCTTCGCCCACCTTCAACACACTGCATCCACCTGGACACCTCACGCTGGCCTATTACCTGCCCTTGACCTCTTCATTTCCAACTGCTGCCGGGACACTAACCACCTCAACCTGTCTACTCCCCTCCCCCACTCCAACCTCTCACCCTCACAACGTGAAGCCCTCCAATCCCTCTGCTCCAATCCTGACCTCACCATCAAGCCAGCGGATAAAGGGGGCGCAGTGGTAGTCTGGCGCACTGACCTCTACACCGCTAAAGCCAAACGCCAACTCGAGGACACCTCTTCCTACTGCCCCCTCGACCATGACCCCACCCACCCCATCACCAAACCATCATCTCCCAGACCATACAGAACTTCATCACCTCAGGAGATCTCCCACCCACAGCTTCCAACCTCATAGTCCGGGAACCCCACACTGCCCGGTTCTACCTCCTTCCCAAGATCCACAAGCCTGACCACCCCGGCCAACCGACTGTCTCAGCATGCTCCTGCCCCACTGAACTCATCTCTACCTACCTCGACACTGTCCTATCCCCGCTAGTCCAGGAACTCCCCACATACGTTCGAGACACCACCCATGCCCTCCACCTCCTCCAAGACCTCCGTTTCCCTGGCCCCCAATGCCTCATCTTCACCATGGATATCCAATCCCTCTACACCTCCATCCGCCATGACCAGGGCCTCCAAGCCCTCCGTTTTTTCCTCTACAGACATCCCCAACAGTATCCTTCCACCGACACTCTCATTCGTTTGGCCGAACTGGTCCACACCCTTAACAATTTCTCCTTTGAATCCTCCCACTCCCTCCAGACCAAAGGGGTAGCCATGGGCACACGTATGGGCCCCAGCTATGCCTGTCTCTTTGTTGGCTACGTAGAACAGTTGATCTTCCGTAATTACACTGACACCACTCCCCACCTCTTCCTCTGCTACATTGATGACTGCATTGGCACCACCTCGTGCTCCCGCGAGGAGGTTGAGCAATTCATCAACTTCACCAACACATTCCACCCTGACCTTAAATTTACCTGGACCATCTCTGACATCTCCCTTCCCTTCCTGGACCTCTCCATCTCCATTAATGACGACCGACTTGACACTGACATTTTTTACAAACCCACCGACTCCCACAGCTACCTGGATTACACCTCTTCCCACCCTACCACTTGCAAAAATGCCATCCCGTATTCCCAATTCCTCCGCCACCGCCGTATCTGCTCCCAGGAGGACCAGTTCCACCATAGAACACACCAGATGGCCTCCTTCTTTAGAGACCGCAATTTCCCTTCCCACGTGGTTAAAGATGCCCTCCAATGCATCTTGTCCACATCCCGCACCTCCGCCCTCAGACCCTACCCCTCCAACCGTAACAAGGACAGAACGCCCTGATGCTCACCTTCCACCCTACAAACCTTTGCATAAACCAAATCATCCGCTGACATTTCCGCCACCTCCAAAAAGACCCCACCACCAGGGATATATCTCCCTCCCCACACCTTTCTGCCTTCTGCAAAGACCGTTCCCTCCGTGACGACCTGGTCAGGTCCACGACCCCCTACAACCCACCCTCCCATCCTGGCACTTTCCCCTGCCACTGCAGGAACTGTAAAACCTGCGCCCACACCTCCTCCCTCACCTCTATCCAAGGCCCTAAAGGAGCCTTCCACATCCATCAAAGTTTTACCTGCACATCCACTAATATCATTTATTGTATCCGTTGCTCCCGATGCGGTCTCCTCTACATTGGGGAGACTGGGCGCCTCCTAGCAGAGGGCTTCAGGGAACATCTCCGGGACACCTGCACCAATCAACCACCCCTCCGTGGCCCAACATTTCAACTCCCCCTCCCACTCTGCCGAGGACATGGAGGTCCTGGGCCTCCTTCACTGCCGCTCCCTCACCACCAGATGCCTGGATGAAGAACGCCTCATCTTCCACCTCGGAACACTTCAACCCCAGGGCATCAATGTGGACTTCAACAGTTTCCTCATTTCCCCTTCCCCCATCTCACCCTAGTTCCAAACTTCCAGCTCAGCACTGTCCCCATGACTTGTCCTACCTGCCTAGCTCCTTTTCCACCTATCCACTCCACCCTCTATCCCTGACCTATCACCTTCAACCCCTCCCCCACTCACCCATTGTACTCTATGCTACTTTCTCCACACCCTCCTCTAGCTTATCTCTCCATGCTTCCAGCTCACTGCCTTTATTCCTGATGAAGGGCTTTTGCCCGAAACATCGATTTCGCTGCACTTTGGATGTTGCCTGAACTGCTGTGCTCTTCCAGCATCACTAATCCAGAATCTGGTTTCCAGCATCTGCAGCCATTGTTTTTAATATTCTCGTGAATCTTTTCTGAACCCTTTCAAGTTTCACAACATTTTTCCAATAGGAAGACCAGAATTGCATGCAATATTCCAACAGTGGACTAACTAATGTCCTGTACAGCCGCAACATGACCTCCCAACTCCTGTACTCAATACTCTGACCAATAAAGGAAAGCATACCAAACACCTTCTTCACTATCCTATCTACCTGCGACTCCACTTTCAAGGAGCTATGAACCTGCACTCCAAGGTCTCTCTGTTCAGTAACACTCCCTAGGACCTTACCATTAAGTGTATAAGTCCTGCTAAGATTTGCTTTCCCAAAATGCAGCACCTCGCATTTATCTGAATCAAACTCCATCTGCCACTTCTCAGTCCATTGACCCATCTGGTCAAGATCCTGTTGTAATCTGAGGTAACCCTCTTCGCTGTCACTACACCTCCAATTTTGGTGTCATCTGCAAACTTACTAACTGTACCTCTTATGCTCGCATCCAAATCATTTATATAAATGACAAAACGTAGAGGGCCCAGCACCGATTCTTGTGGCACTCCACTGGTCACAGGCCTCCAGTCTGAAAAACAACCCACCACCACCACCCTCTGTCTTCTAACTTTGAGCCAGTTCTGTATCCAAATGGCTAGTTCTCCCTGTATTCCATGAGAAATAACCTTGCTAATCAGTCTCCCATGGGGAACTTTGTCGAATGCCTTACTGAAGTCCATATAGATTACATCTACTGCTCTACCCTCATCAATCATCTTTGTTACTTCTTCAAAAAACTCAATCAAGTTTGTGAGACATGATTTCCCATGCACAAAGCCATGTTGACTATCCTGAATCAGTCCTTGCCTTTCCAAATACATGTACATCCTGTCCCTCAGGATTCACTCCAACAACTTGCCCACCACTGAGGTCAGGCTCACCGGTTTATAGTTCCCTGGCTTGTCTTTACCATCCTTCTTAAACAGTAATGTGTTTGAGTAAACCATCTGTATCCTGAAACAGCCCACCTTGTTTTGGTGGAGCACCGCAGGAGGGTAGCTGAATGGTTCCCAAGGGTAGAGATGGTCTACTCCACACTGCACAAGCTCATCATTCCTCAGGAATAGCCTTGGTCACTGCCCATTAAAAGAAAGAGCTGAGGAGCAGGAGGAGGTGGAAAAGGAGGAAGAATAAGGGAATTTGCAACAAAGTCAGACATTTCCTCCCTGGGGTCTTTTTAAAGAACTAATTCAATTGCAATGCCAGTAACTTCAATCCAATTCCTAATTCACCAGCAGTTCCAGTCTCATTACTTGCGCTCTTTTCAAGATCATCACAGCAGTTTCTTGGCCACAATGTTGCAGGCAGAAATAAATTAATTATTTGTGCATTCCTTTAGAACTTATTTCTGTCTTCGAGTTCCTGTAACCTCAGAACCAGTGAGGAACACGAAACACATCTCTCCCAAATACTACTAATCTGCTGTGTCCACCTACACAGACAAACTGACTATTTGACTACTGAATGGCCAAGTCTGATATTAAGTTTCAAAACCTTTGCTTCAGGAAGAAACTCCTGAAGCCATTGGCCTATATCAATCTTATCGACTGACCATATTTCCAGCTTTACCTTACCTACTTTTAATCTTTGGATATGTGTTGTAGTTACATCTTTGTTACTTTTACTTGAATAATTATGCAAGTAGTTTTGAAATAAACTAACCTTGATATTGTTTTAGAGTAAAGCTCTGCTGATGGTTGTTTTCTAAGGTGAATTATTGACTGACTAAAAGACACACAATTTCTCAGCTTATACCTCTCACATGGTCAGGAACTTTGAACATATTCAGTGGCTTGTCCTTGCTTGAGTAAGAACTTCAAAGAATCACAAGCTTATCCTCTCCTTATGCAAAGAGAATAAAACTGTCCACAGTACTCTTTGTGGGATCTCAGTGATGCCCTGCACAAGGCTTGCCTACTTTTATCCTGCCATCAAGGCCAAAGTTCCATTTGCTTCCCTAATTCCTCCTGTACCTGCATTCCAAATGTCTGTGAGTTTTGTGGACGTTGCTGATTTTCAATGAGAGACTATAGGTAACCCTGCAGTAAAACAGAGAGAAAAAAAAGCTCTTTTGAGAAGCCTCAGTTGTCCATTATTATCATGACCACAGATAAGAGCCCTGAAGAATTGTGAACTTGTTACTTCAATCTGTGCTGTTTTTAAAAATAGGGCTGATGCAATCAAAAATGGCAGGAGATACAAATTGAGTGGCTTTCTGGAAACAGAGAACGCCTTGGAATGTCACACCTGCATATTTGAATTGAATTGAATTGAATTGAATACATTGTCACGTGAATATATATTTCACCGAGGCACAGCGAAAAGCTTTGTCTTGCGAGCAATACAGGCAGATCATAGAGTTAAGTAGCATAGATAGTAAATAATAGGTAAACAGCAGCAAATGTTAAGAGTTTGTGAGTCCATTCGGTATTCTAACAACAGTAGGGAAGAAACTGTTGCAAAACCGGCTGGTGTACCTTCTTCCTGATGGTAGAGGATGTAAAATAACATTGCCAGGGTGAGATGGATCTTTAAGAATGCTGGCAGCCTTTCCTTGACAGTGGACTTGTTAGATGGATTCTATAGGTGGGAGGTTGTGATTGTTCGGGCCGAATTCACACTCTCTGTAACTGTCTCCGATCTTCAATGGTACAGTTGCCATACCAGGCAGTGATACATCCAGACAGAATGCACTCGATGGCACACCTATAAAAGTTGGCTAGGGTATTCACCATCATGCCAAATTTCCTCAGCTGCCTGTGAAAGAAGAAACATTGTTGGGCCTTTGTAACCAGTGCGCCCACATGAAGAGTCCAAGAAAGCTTGTTGTGGATGACCACTCCCAGGAGCTTGACAGTCTCCACTTGTTCCAACTCTGTGCTGTTAATGTGTAGGGGGGCATGACTAACATCCCACCAAAAGTCAATAATGAGTTCCTTGGTTTGCTGGCATTGAGAGTTAGGTTGTTCTCAGTGCGCCATTTTTCCAGGTCTTCCACCTCCCATCTGTAGTTTAAAGTCTGGTTGAAGATTTGTAGCTCGGGTGTCCGTTGTTGTGGTTCTGTTCGCCGAGCTGGAAGTTTTTGCTGCAAACGTTTCGTTCCCTGGCTAGGGAACATCATCAGCATCACCGGAAGAAACATCAAAGCAGCGCTTCACAGGAGGCTCCAATAGCACTGATGATGTTCCCTAGCCAGGGAACGAAACGTTTGCAGCAAAAACTTCCAGCTCGGCGAACAGAACCACAACATCTGTAGTTTGTTTTGTCGCCATCCGAGATTTGACTGTCTATGGTGGTGTCATCAGCGAACTTATAAATGGCATTAGTCTGGTATTTGGTGATGCAGTCATGGGCATACAGTGAATACAGTAGGGGGCAGAGTACACACCCCCAGGGGACTCCAGTGTTGAGTGTTAGTGACAATGAAATATTGTCCCCAACCTTCACGGATGGTATCCTGTGGGTCAGGAAACTGAGGATCCTGTTACAGAGAATGGTGCTTAGTCGGAGATCACTAAGTTTAGTAATCAGTCTCAAGGGATAATAGTGTTGAAGGCTGAATTGTAGTCAATGAGTACGATTCTTACGTAGCTGTTCTTGGTGTCAAGATGTTCTAGGGAGGAGTGAAGGGCAAGTGATATGGCATCTGACGTGGATCTGTTGGTCCAGAAGGCAAATTGGAGTGGGTCAAAAGTAATGGGGAGGCTGGAGTTGATTAATGCCTTTCAAAGCACCTCATGACCACTGAAGTTAGGGCCACTGGGCGGTCGTCATTGATTCATGCTGCATGAGCCTTCTTTGGAACAGGGATGATGTTGGCTCTCTTGAAACAGGCAGGAACAGTGGTCTGCTGCAGGGAGAGGTTGAAGATGTCCGAGAAGACCTCTGCCAGTTAATCTGCACATGTTCTGAGTGCACAGCCAGTACTCCGTCTGGTCCCATCACTTTCCTTGGATTCATGCAAATGAAAACTGATCTGACTTCTGATGCAGGACTTGTCAGAATAGGTGTTACCTCACCACCGAAATTCTGCTCAAAGCGAGCATAGGAGATGTTGAGACAATCTGGGAGGGATATATTATTGTCTGCTATCTTGCACTGTCCCTTTTTAGAACCTGTGGTGACATTCAGTCCTTGCCATAGTTGCTAGGTATCTGTCTGGGTCTCTAGTTTGGATCAGTATTGGTCCTTGGCTCTCTTAATGGCTCTGCGAAGGCCATACTTGGATTCTTTATATTTGAGTGGGTCTCCAGATCTGAAGGCCTCACGCCTGATTTTTAGCAGGTTCTGTATGTCCTGATTCATCCAGGGTTTCCTGTTGGGGAACACCCAGCTCAACTTCCTCGGTATGCAGTCCTCCACATACTTGCTGATAAAGTCAGCACTTTAACAGAGTTATGAGTAAATTTTGAAAGCATGTTATTAAGTTTAAAGAGTGTAGAATGATTGTAGGAAATAGGAAACTTAGATCTGCATGCAGGAGCTTGCAAGGAGTCGACCAAATCAGACGCCATCTTGCACCAAGTGCAAGCTACCTGCTCCACAGGGTCCAGGGAAGGATCTCTTAACTGGAAGCAGTCAGAATCCACTCCACCAGACCACTGGGACCACTCCTGTGTGCAGATCTAAGTTTCCTATTTCCTACAATCGTTGTACACCTCCCACCATGTACGTGGCAAGTACTTGTGAGACTCAGCCAATGTTGTCTATCTCATACGCCGTAGGTAAGGATGCCCTGAGGCATGGTACATTGGTGAAACCAAGCAGAGGCTATGACAACAGATGAATGGGCACCGCACAACAATCAACAGACAGGAGGGTTCCCTTCCAGCTGCAGGACACTTCAGCGGTCCGGGATATTTGCCCTCGGACCTTTGGGTGACCATCCTCCAAGGTGGACTTTGGGACATGCAACAGCGAAAAATGGCTGAGCAGATGCTGATAACCAAGTCCGGTCCCCATAGGGTCAACCAGGACCTTGAGTTCATGTCACACTACAGGTGACCCCATTGCATTATACACACAGACAGACACTCCTACACACACGCGTGCACACACACACACCCACACAAACAGGTACTACTACACACATGCGCGTGCTTGCACATGCACGCACACACAGACACTCCTATACACAGACACACACATATTCACAGACATACACATTCCCACATTCACGCATGCATCCTCTCACAGACTTCAACCCCTTTACACTCACACACACATACACACTCTCTCTCACAGACACTCACAATGCCCCCTTCCCACACACACACAAACACAAACCCACATGCACACATACACATATACGGTTGTGGGTGAATTTGTACTTGCAGAGTTACATTGTACTTTGCTCAAGAACTGCATGAATCCATGTAGGATTCTGTTAATTCATTTTCTAGATTAGAATCAGTCTAAACATTATGGCATAGTTAGCAGCACACAGGGGGCTTACACCTTCAATACATCTTGATACCAATTGCTAAAGTTCACTTAAGAATGTAATTTTTTTAAAAAGTTTTGCGATTTACATATGAAAGAAGTGAAACTACCATGGCCATTTTAACAGATGGGAGACTTAACAAACAATCAAGATATTTTTCAATGTATAATTTCAGTTACATCACACTATAAACTTTTGCTATAAATTCTGTGTCTTACAATTGTGCCCTCCACAACCACCTGATGAAGGAGCTGTGCTCCAAAAGCTAGTACTTCCAATTAAACCTGTTGGACTATAATATGGTGTTGTGTGATTTTTAGCATTTTGCAAGCGTTCCCATCCTCAGAGAGTTAGCAATGAGTCTTGACAGCTCGAGACTGTTGATAGATGAGGGATGAAAGTGTTTAAAGCTGGCGGTGTATTTGCTCGGATATGGCATTAAAAGATGCATTCTCCTTGACCACTTTTGCAAACTCCTTGATGTGTTGCATAGTTTGAAATTTGTTCGTGGGACATGGGTGTCATTGTCTAGGCCAGCATTTATCCCCAGTCCCTCATTGTACTGAGGGCAGTTAGGAGACGGGGAGTGATAGAGATATACAGCACAGAAACAGACCCTTTGGTCCAACTCGTCCATACCGACCAGATATCCTAACCTAATCTAGTCCCATTTGCTAATGCTTGGCCCATATCCCTCTAAACCCGTCCTATACATATACCATCCAGATGCCTTTTAAATGCTGTAACTGTACCAGCCTACATCACTTCCTCTGGCAGCTCATTCCATCTACTTACACCTCTCTGTGTGAAAACATTGTCCTTTCAGTCCCTTTTATATCTTTCCCCTCTCATCATAAATCTATGCCCTCTAGTTCTGGACTCCCCCATCCTAGGGAAAAGACCTTGGCTATTTTTCCTATCTATGTCCCTCATGATTTTATAAACCTCTACAAGCTCACCCCTCAGCCTGCAACACTGCAGGGAAAACAGCCCCAGCCTGTTCAGCCTCTCCCTCTAGCTCAAATCCTCCAACCCTGGCGACATCCTTGTAAATCTTTTCTGAACCCTTTCAAGTTTCACAACATCTTTCTGATAGGAAGGAGACCAGAATTGCACGCAATATTCCAACAGTGGCCTAACCTCCTGTACAGCTGCAACATGACCTCCCAACTCCTGTACTCAATACTCTGACCAATAAAGGAAAGCATACCAAATGCTTTCTTCACTATCCTATCTACCTGCAACTCTACTTCTAAGAAACTATGAACCTGCACTCCAAGGTCTCTTTGTTCAGCAACCCTCCCCAGGACCTTACCATTAAGTGTATAAGTCCTGCTCTGATTTATTTTTCCAAAATGAAGCACCTCGCATTTTTTTCTAAATTAACCTCCATCTGCCGCTCCTCAGCCCATTGGCCCATCCGATCAAGATCCTGTTGCAATCTGAGGTAACCCTCTTTGCTGTCCACTATACCTCCAATTTTGGTGTCATCTGCAAACTTACTAACTATACCTCTTATGCTCACATCCAAATCATTTGTATAAATGATGAAACGCAGTAGACCCAGCACTGATCCTTGTGGCACACTACTGGTTAGAGGCCTCCAGTCTGAAAAGCAACCTTCCACCACTACCCTCTGTCTTCTACCTTCAAGCCAGTTCTGTACCCAAATGGATGTTTATCCCTGTATTCCATGAAATCTAACCTTGCTAACCAGTCTTCCATGAGGAACCTTTTTAAACACCTTACTGAACTCCATATAGATCACATCTGCCACTCTGCCCTCATCAATCCTCTTTGTTTCTTCTTCAATTAACTCAATCAAGTTCGTGAGACATGATTTCCCATGAACAAAGCCATGTTGACTACCCATAATCAGTCCTTGCTTTTTCAACTACATGTAAATCCTGTCCCTCAGGATTCCCTCCAACAACTTGCCTACCCCTGACGTCAGGCTCACCAGCCTATAGTTCCCTCGCTTTTCCTTACCAACTTTCTTAAATAGTGGAACCATGTTAGCCAACCTCCAGTCTTCCGGCATCTCATGTGTGACTATCAAGGATACAAATATTTCAGCAAGGGATCCAACAATCACTTCCCTAGCTTCCCACAGAGTTCTCGGGTATACCTGATCAGGTCCTGGGGATTTATCCACGTCTATGCCTTTCAAGGTATCCAGCACTTCCTCCTCTCTAATATGGACAATTTTCAAGATGTCACTATGTATTTCCCGATATTCTATATCTTCCATGTCATTTTCCACAGTAAACACTGATGCAAAATACTCGTTTATTATCTCTCCCATCTCCTGCTGCTCCACACATAGGCTGCCTTGCTGATCTTTGAGGGGCACTATTCTCTCCCTAATTACCCTTTTGTCCTTAATGTATTTATAAAATCCCTTTGGATTTTCCTTAACCCGATTTGCCAAAGCTATCTCATGTCCCCGTTTTGCCCTCCTGATTTCCCTCTTAAGTATACTCCTACTGTCTTTCTACTCGAAGGATTCATACAATCTCTCCTGTCAATGTCTGACATATGTTACCCTCTTTTTCTTAACCAAAGCCTCAATTTCTCTGGTTATCCAGCGTTCTCTACACCTACCATCATTTCCTTTCACCCTAACAGGAATATACTGTCTTTTTTCTCTTGTTATCTCATTTCTGAAGGCTTCTCATTTTCCAGCTGTCCCTATACCTCCGAACATCTTCCCCAATCAGCTTTTGAAAGTTCTTGCTTAATACCATCAAAATTAGCCTTCCTCCAATTTTGAACTTCAACTTTTAAATCTGGCCTTTCCTTTTCCATCACTATTTTAAAACTAATAGAATTATGGTCGATGGCCCCAAAGTGCTCCCCCACTGACACCTCAGTCACCTGCCTTGCCTTGTTTCACAAGCTGTAGGTCAGATTTTGCACCTCCTCTAGTAGGTACATCCACATACTGAATCAGAAAATTTTCTTGTACACACTTAACAAAGTCCTCTCCATCTAAACCCTTAACACTATGGCAGTCACAGTCTATGTTTGGAATGTTAAAATCCCCTACCATAACCACCTTATTATTCTTTCAGATAACTGAAATCTCCTAACAAATTTATTTCTCAATATCCCACTGACTATTAGGGGGGGTCTATAATGCAATCCCAATAAGGTGATCATCCCTTTCTTATTTCTCAGTTTCACCCAAATAACCTCACTGGACATATTCCCAGGAATATCCTCCCCTCAGTACAGCAGTAATGCTATCCGTTATCAAACAGATTGCTGTAAGTCACGTGTTTACCAGACCTGGTAATGACAGCAGATTCCTTCCCTAAAGGATTTTGGTGAAACAGATCAATTAGTGCCTCCAGTAGCTTCTCATCATGTATCTGGAGGTCCTCAGAACTTGGAGCACCCGCTTACCACAGTGATTTCAGGACATTTCTATTCATTACTGACCCATTTCTCTTTGACTGCAGTATTGGAAAACTTTGGTATCTGTGCTCTGCTGTGGTCAGCTGTTGGTTTGTGTTGCACAGTGCTGTTGAAAATGGACTGAGCACCTCCATTAGCAACAATGCATTTGCCCTTTCATAAGTCCATGCTGATTTTCTGTATTACTAGCAACTTTGGACTACTTGTAGCCAATGAATAGAGATGGCTGTACTCAGCAATCATGATGTTGAGCGATGAGACTGAGGGTGCTATCTTACATGGAGTAACCATAAATGGCACCAATTTATAGAAGCTTCCAATCTCGTCCTCATCATATTCAAAACTGAGGTGGCTCAGTGGTTAGCAATGTTGCCTCATAGTGCCAGGGACCCCAGTTCAATTCCAGCTTTGGATGACTGCTTGTGGGGAGTTTGCACATTCTCCCCTTGTCTGCATGGAATTCCACTGGGTGCTCTGTTTTCCTCCCACAGTGCAAGGGTGTGCAGTCTGGGTGGATTAACAATGAGAAATACAGGGTTCTGGGGATTAGATTGGGTTGGGGGGGAATGGGCGTGGATCTGAAAAGGATGCTCTTTTGGAGGGTCATTGTGGACTCGATGGGTCAAATGGCCTGTTTGCGCATTGTAAGGGTTTTGTGGATTCTGAACTGAATCAACGCCACAGCGGTAATTCAATGTCACAGCCTTTCAAAGGAAGACGTGGAGAAAGAGAACATTCAGTGTGAATTTCTCCACGAGAGCTTTTTTCTACTTTAAATAAGATGTATCAAAACATTTCCTGTGAAGTTAATGTTGATGAATATCAAATCTATGCTTCTAAAATATGTGAGAGCTCGTTGCTGTGGCAACATTCGCCTTTGATTATATTAATGAGACTCCTTGAATCCTAACATCTGGTTATTTCTGGCCGTCTAACAGTCCCACTCACTCTGGTCAATGCTTCAACTTTTTCTGGAGGTGAAGATTTCAGAGCCTTGTATCTAGTATGTTATGGATGCCGCTCAATGAAACCTCGCTGATGGGTAGGTGTCAGATAAAAGGTGGGAGGAAAGTTACGGACAGGAGGGACAAAACAAAATTCCTCATGCCGAAAATACCTTTGGGGGAACTTTGAAGGAGAGTAAAAATGGACTAAAGATAAAATGGATAACCCACCTCATTCCTGATGAAGAGCTTATGCTCAAAATGTTGATTCTCCTGCTCCTCAGATGCTGCCTGACTGGCTGTACTTTTCCAGCAGCACACTCTCGACTCTGATCTCCAGCATCTGCAGGCCTCACTTTCACCCACCTGAAATTGCCTGGTTCAGATCAGGGATTTTGGGTCAGATCGAGGCCTTAGTCCTTAGGGATTGTACACTCACAGCTTGGTTTTTGGACAAGTGCATTCTGGGAAAGGCACCTTGAAATGCAGGCCCTGGTGAACTACGATTCTTACACTAAATAAAGAACTTAACTTTCCTTCAGTTGCAAGGCAATAGGGCTTTCAAGAGCTTTTCAAATCTACTCGGCTTCTTAGAAAGTTGACAGAGTAAATCAATTTAATTCCGAATTGGTTTAAAACTTAACATGTATCATATGACCCGACTTTTTGACCATTTCTCCACAGAGGAAATTATAAAACAATTTATTTAATTGTAACATTCATACAAATTAAATGTGGAGATATTTCAGACAGTAGGCAGTTAAAATGATGATAAGTGAGCTTTAATTATTTTTAGGCCTAATAATAAGCAAACCATTATCTTGTCTCAGTAATTTATAATCACCTCACGTTCAATGTGTTTGCAAATTGGTTGCCCTGGGTACTGATATGAAGTCTGTCAGGCTTTCCTTTTCTGGCATTGAATAATGAGAACTAAAACACCTAGGGACAGAGAAAAAAGCAAAGTTTTAAAGCAGAATATCGTAGGTAAATCAAGGATCGAATGGCTGCAAAGAAGTTAGAAAATAGGAGTTTAATCAAAAGGCGTTTTTAATTAAAGTAAGTTGCCATTCTTTTATTGTCTCTGAGAAAAAGAAAATTCTGGAAATTACTCCCTCACAGCACTGTGAATGTACCTACTTCACATGGACTGCAACGGTTCAAGAAGGGAGATCATCCATGTCTTTTGGGTATTGATGCAAGGCTTTCTATTTATTTTCTTCCACACTTTCCATCTAAGCATTCGATTGGACTTTTGACAGCATCGCAGAGCCTTGCAAAGGGCAGAAACTACTGGGTTCTGGATATATGGCCACTTTGGTGTCATTTTCAGAGTTTTCTAAGAGAAAAGACAGCTTAAGTGCGACTGATCTTTTCATTGCTGTCACTGTGTCATATTGTGTTCTCATCTGAGTTCTTTAGACATTGGCAGGAGCTCAGGCCAGAATTCATGGTAACCATTCGACTATGGTTATTAATACACTGTATGTGATAGTGAGACCACTGAGCACAATGCTCCGAGCTGTATAGGGTGAAACCTTGTGATGGATCACAGAGACAAGAATACTGATAACACACTAACACCACAGCTTAACTCTGTACCTCAATTATGTATTCATTCAACCCAATCACTATATAAGCCTGACCAAGTGAAAGAAAATTAGGGATAGGCAATAAAAGCTGGCCTTACTAGTTATTTTCACACCTAGAAGCAAATAGAAAGTAGTTAATCCATTCATGTGAGAACCATAGCAGGTTCTTTATTTTATTTCATTATGCAAAGGTTGGTTGTACTGTTTGAGTTAAGTGAGTTGATTTAATCTTGTCATTCTGTATGCTTAGCTTACTGTTAAATTAATTAAATGGTAATTTGGTAGTACAAGACTTAACTATTGCAAATGAAACACACATTTTGTCAAAGCTTTTCACTTTGCACTCATCAGGACAATTCGCAAGAATATAATTCAAAGGAAAACCAACATTTGTACTGCATGAAAGGAATGTGCTTATCAGTTGGCAAGTGGTCTCTGATTATTGAGGCATTGAAATGGAGAATGCACACATTATTGTTGGCAAACTGTTTAGATACCAGGCTTTGTTAAACTTTGAAAACTCTGATTGCCCTGAGAAATTAACCATCGAATGGCTGTCGCTTACTTTGTTGAATTGAAACTGGGCTTCAATACATGTACATGTCCTTTCTATTTATAAAGAACAGGACACTGTGAATTAGTATATTAATAAATGAATTAACTTATCAATTCATTTGTGTTATCACTCATTAAATGCTTGTTCCACCTGTGAAAAGATTCAAATATACACGAGAAAGATCCCAATGTGTTGTTCATGCTAGACTGTTGGGTTATATTATTCTATGAGTAAATACAGTATTGAGAATTAAGAGTCAATTCCCTCATAGAGATGAGATGGAATACTCCTCAATTGCCTGGATGAGTGCAGCTCCAACATACACTCAAGAAGCTTGACATCATCTAGGACAAAGCAGCCCACTTGATTGGCATTACATTGACAAGCATCCACAAACATCCATTCCCTCCACCACTGAAGTACATGAGCAGTAGTGCATACTATCGAGAAGATGCACTGCGGAATTTCACAAAGGCTCCTTGGACAACACCTTCCAAACTCATGAGCACTTCCATCTTGTAGGACAAGAGCAGCAGATAAATGGGGACACCACACCCTGAAAGTTGCACTCCAAGCCACTCATTAACATGACTTGGAAATATATTGCAGTCACAAACCTGGCATTTCCTCCCTAATGGTATTGACTTAAAAAAAATAAAATTAATATTTGAATCACACAGCTTCATAACATGGTGGCACAGTGGTTAGGGAGGCACGGTGGCACAGTGGTTAGCACTGCTACCTCACAGTGCCAAAGACCCGAGTTCAATTCCCGCCTCAGGCAACTGTCTGTGTGGAGTTTGCACATTCTCCCCATGTCTGTGTGGGTTTCCTCCGGGTGCTCCGGTTTCCTCCCACAGTCCAAAGATGTGCAGGTTAGGTGAATAGGCCATGCTAAATTGCCCGTAGTGTTAGGTGTAGGGGAATGGGTCTGGGTAGGTTGCTCTTCGGAGGGTCGGTGTGGACTTGTTGGGCCGAAAGGCCTGTTTCCACTTTGTAAGTAATCTGATCTAAAAAACATGAGGTTAATAAAGAAAACGTGTTCTCTGTTTGCTCAGTTAGAATGGCATAACCGGCAGGGGAGTGCAAGTCCTGTAGAATTTGAAGCAGTTTCCAACAAAGTTACAACAAGAAAGTAGGTGGACTGCAGCAGTTTGATTAAATTAGACTCCCTACAGTGTGGAAACAAGCTTTTTGGCCCAACCGGTCCACACTGACCCTCCGAAAAGAAACCCACCCAGACCCATTTCCCTCTGACTAATGCACCTAACACTAGGGGCAATTTAGCATGGCCAATTCACCTGACCCGCACATCTTTGGACTGTGGGAGGAAACCCGGAGCAAACCCACGCAGACACGGGGAGAATGTGCAAACTCCACACAGACAGCCTGGCAGAGGCTGGAATAGAACCTGGGACTCTGGTGCTGTGAGGCAGCAGTGCTAACCACTGAGCCACTGTGCCTCACGAAGTGTGGGGTGAGAGTTGTCTGAATTGGGTTGTGAGTCTTGTTTGACTCATCTCACACATTGAACTCATATGCCAGAAGCCCATCCCATTCTGGGTAGAAGCTGCATCCACATTATCCAAGTTCGTCTTGGAATTGCTTCTCCTGCTTTCTGCTAATGCCCAGACTAAATGCCTGGTGACTTCCTCACCTAAATCAGGTGATACCCTGCAAGAGTAGTGATTGGCTTTTGTCTCAGACCTTCCCAGAGGACATGAGGAGTGATAATACACTCAGCACATGACCTAGTAACACCTCCTTGAGGGCAATTAGGGATGGGCAATAAATGCTAGCCCAGCCAGTGATGCCCTCATCCCATGAGTGAATTTAAAAAATCATGCTTCTTCTTTTCCTCAACTTCTTTGTTTCCTAGAAGTATTATCTCTCTCCATTGGCTTGGCTATAAACTGAAAGTGGGGAGAAAGTGAGGTCTGCAGATGCTGGAGATCAGAGCTGAAAATGTGTTGCTGAAAAAGCACAGCAGGTCAGGCAGCATCCAAGGAATGTCGAATCTCCTGTTCCCTAGATGCTGTCTGACCTGCTGCGCTTTTTCAGCAACACATTTTCAGCTATAAACTGAAAGTGACCATTCTCCATGTAAGCCCAGAAGATGAATACTGGTAAGCTACACAATGTTGGAGGTAACACATTGTCCCCTGTCAAAACGTCTGGTTACACATTCATTCCCAGCACAAAATCAAGTGATGATCACAAGCAAGAATACTGGCCGATTTTTCATCTAAATCCCTCCCAAGCCAAATGTAGTGATATTACATCTAACCTAGATCATCTGCGCTGCTTGTGTAGGATGGAGAATGCCAAGCTGTGGGTGTCTTAAGAGATGAAGAAACACTTACTTTGTGTCCCCTATCTTATGAAACCAGTCTCAGCACAAAAGTAAAGAGTCCTTGAAATTAGATGCAAGGCATCAAGACCATCTGTCGTGGGGCAGGCATAAGCAGGCGGATTAGAAATGAAAACAATTAACAGCATTAGCGGGTGAGATCAGTGAGTGGAAGTGAATGGTTGAAGGTGAACTTGCATATTTGGTATATACATTATCTGCAGCACAAAATACTGTTTAATATTTTCACGAGGCTTCTCCCAATTTCTTATTGTAACTTGGTTGGAAACTGGTTCAAATTCGCCGGTTATGCCATTCTAACTGAGCAAACACAGAACACGTTTCTTTGGTAACCTCATTGTTATGAAGTTGTGTGACTCAGAGATTGGTTTTATTTCTTTTAAATCTCTGTCTTGAATCCTTGAAAAGGACACGTTGTTGAAATGACGCTGGCTATAGCATCAATGAAGGGCTGAAATGTATGTCTTTGCGTCTGCCTTTCATGGAAGGTCTCTTGCCATGAGGAAAAGGAAGATCTCTCTCTCTGTATCTTACTAACCTTGCCTCATAAGCTACCTACCATATCCCAGTGGTTCCCATCTTGTCTGATTCTAGGCCATGATAACACTCACTGATACAGAACAATTCACCACAGACTGGATATCTCAGAATTTACCAATATCCCTGTGGCTGCCACCATCTTTAAAAGGCTGTTGTACACTTCGACAGGTACTGTCAGTCCAGTGCTGCTCTGTTGTCCTAGACATGACAGACAAAGGAAAGTTGGAGCTCTGTTTTACGGGAAAGGAGTTCATGATCCTTTTGGTGGTTCCCCCAGTACCATTAAAAGGAACCCATGGCACCAGACCATGCCGGCCTGGAATGAGGTTTCCACTCAGATCACTGCAGTCTCAGCTGTTTGGAAGATTGCACAGCACTGTAGGTCAATAATATTCGCCACACAGGGTAAGCACCACCGTCTCTCTTCAGTACAACACATGCAGTCTACCTCTGTTACTATACCTGTTTTCCAAAAAGGCTCATGCTCGACCCCTCTCACTATTGCCTGCAACAGTTTCCCCTCTCACGGTAACCCACACCAACCCCCGATGGCACTAACACTACATGCCCTCTGCGATGGCTACTCACTCAATTGAGATACCTCCTCACTGGCAACAAAGGTTTCATTTTCCTACATATCCACCTCTCTCTCAATCCAGGTGGGAAGCAATCTTCAATAGAACAGAAGGAGTACACCAATACTATGAACCTGATATTTCTGGCTGATAAGTAAGGCAAAAAAAAGACAAGACAAGCCTCAAAGCAAGTGAAGAGCCAATGATTATCCATGAGATACATCTTACATGACCCAGAAAGCAAATTGTCCTTCCTGCAGGATTGTAATGATGAATGCTGGTGTAGCCCAAGATACAGCTTTGAAATACATAGGAGTTCTGTAAATGGAACAGAGATATTTATATCGATAGTCACAGGTGAGCTGTCAGAAGACTGGAGGTTGGCTAACATCGTGCCACTGTTTAAGAAAGGTGGTAAGGATAAGCCATAGAAATATAGACCAGTGAGCCTGACGTCGGTGGTGAGCAAGTTGTTGGAGGGAATCCTGAGGGACAGGATGTACATGTATTTGGAAATGCAAGGACTGATTAGGGATAGTGAACATGGCTTTGTGCATGGGAAATCATGTCTCACAAACCTGATTGAACTTTTTGAAGAAGAAACAAAGAGGATTGATGTGGGCAGAGCAGTAGATGTGTTCTATATTGACTTCAGTAAGATGTTCGGCAAGATTCCCCATGGGAGACTGGTTAGCAAGGTTAGATCTCATGAAACACAAGCAGAACTAGCCATTTGGATACAGAAATGGCTCAAAGGTAGAAGACAAAGGTAGATGGTGATGGAGGGTTGTTTTTCACACAGGAGGCCTGGGACCAGTGGAGTGCCACAAGGATCTGTGCTGGGTCTACTACTTTTCATCATTTACATAAATGATTTGGATGTGAGCATAACAGGTATAGTTAGTAAGTTTGCAGATGACACCAAAACTGGCAGTGTAGTGGACAGCGAAGCAGGTTACCTCAGATTACAACAGGATGTTGATCTGATGGGCCAATAGGCTGAGGAGTAGCAGATGGAGTTTAATTTAGGTAAATGTCACGTACTGCATTTTGGGAAAGCAAATCTTAGCAGGACTTATACACTTAATGGTAAGGCCTTGGGGAGTGTTGCTGAACAAAGAGATCTTGGAGTGCAGGTTCATAGCTCCTTGAAAGTGGAGTCGCAGGTAGATAGGATAGTGAAGAAGGCGTTTGGTATGCTTTCCTTTATTGGTCAGAGTATCGAGTACAGGAGTTGTGAGGTCATGTTGCAGCTGTACAGGACATTGGTTAGGCCACTGTTGGAATATTGTGTGCAATTCTGGTCTCCTTCCAATCGGAAAGATGTTGTGAAACTTGAAAGGGTTCAGAAAAGATTTACAAGAATATTGCCAGGGTTGGAGGATTTGAGCTCTAGGGAGAGGTCAAATAGTCTGGGGCTGTTTTCCCTGGAGTGTCGGAAGCTGAGGGGTGACCTTATAGAGGTTTATAAAATCATGAGAGACATGGATAGGATAAATAGACAAAATCTTTTCCCTGGGGTGGGGGAGTCCAGAACTATAGAGCATAGGTTTAGGATGAGAGGGGAAAGATATAAAAGGGACATATATAAAATATATAAAGCAACTTTTTCACACAGAGGGTGGTACATGTATGGATTGAGCTGCCAGAGGAAGTGGTGGAGGCTGGTACAATTGCAACATTTAAAAGGCATCTGGATGGGTATGTGAATAGGAAGGGTTTGGAGGGATATGGGCCAGGTGCTGGCATGACTAAATTGGGTTGGGATATCTGGTCAGCATGGATGAGTTGAACCAAGTTGTTTGCGTGCTGTACAACTCCATGACTCTATGATATGCCAAGAGAGTTTTAAAGGCAGGTACATATCGGATGCCAATACCCATGGACATGGGATGTGTGTGGGCAGTTAAAATGAAACAGGTGCTGAAATGTTAGTGCACAGTGTCCAATATGGAGTTCCTTTGGAGCAAGTGGTAAGCCAAAGTTACTAGAAGTTGACTTTCATGTCAAGCTCTCTTGATGCCTCGTTTGCCAATGGTGTGTGTTGGGATAGGAAGCTGCATGTTAAAGAGATTAGATGTGTAGTTAACAAGCTCGTTAATAATCAATAATTTCCCTTAATAGGCAACAAACATCTACTCACAAGAATTTCATCTTGATGCCCGAAACTTGGAAGTGCTTTATACTTGCAAGCATTATCACAGTTGTCCTGTCTTCACCTCGCATTCATAGCTTACAGCAGGGAGATATGTGTTAGTGGCAATTTTGCTGGCTGATTTAGACCATTCTAGTCCAAGGGGCACAAAAGACATTTCCAAAATTATTACATGTTCAGCAAAAGAATGATGCAAGTAGAAGACAAAAGTCGTGTTGCAGAGTATCCACTGTGACAAACCTTTAACGATTTGACTTCTAGCTCCTTTTAAACATTGCTCTTTGGTTGTCGCATATGGATCAGAAATTTTAATTCCCAGTTGGTGCTGAGTTAGAGATCTTAGCTGGTAGTGTAATGCAATTTGCGTCATCTTAAGATATAGAGGAAAATTCAACTATGGGCCATTATCCATTAACAAGTGAATCCTCATGGATATTGAGTGTGGACAAGATTCCATTTGTGTTGCGTCTCATACAATTGTTCACACCTTTAAAAAGGGACTTCAACTTTGAAATTGAACACAGATAATGAAAACCCAGAAGAAGCTCACAAAGGGGATTGTACGAGTCTCATGAAGCCATAGATGCAAACTTAATTGTGGAATACAACAGGTTACAGGCACTTGTTTCAGGAATAAAGAACATGACGGGGCAGGTAAATGGGATTAAAATGATTATGCTGCCATTAAATAAAACTTATCAAAGAGGTCTCTCCTGTGAGATCCCTCCCATTCCAATTCTCCAACATGTTTTGTTTAACATTGTAATTTTACTGCCTTCTATCTTCCTGAATCAGTACAGCGATGGAAATGGGCTTTGATCTATCATTTGATTGAAGTTATTGAAGTCAATTAGCCTAAATGGGGCATGCCTTAAAGAAGTGAACTCTATCAGGTGACAATGCTTTATTGAGAAAAAGAGGAAGAAAAAAACTGTAGTGAAAGTAATCTAATTTGTTCTTCACCTCCCAATTTCAGCCGCGTTTTCCCCATGAAATGGTTCTCTGTTTCTGTCCTCAGCCTCGCTTTAGAAAGTAATGAGGCATCTGTAATACAGTTAATAGGATAATGGAAGAAATTAACTTAATCAGACCAACAATGTTAATGTGTGGCTACTGGATCCTCTGTACTTGGGAAGGAAGACAACACTGAGGTCAACCAACTGTGAAAGAATACTGAGCAGAAATGGAGCTGCTCATTTCAGTAATTTCCAGTAATGGGCCTTCTGGAATATTAATATCTACTTCTAATAGTGTCCAAAAAAACTTACAGCAGAAAGAAAAATGAAAAACATAGCCAGGTGATGGATAAATGCCTGTAACAACTTGAATCAAATAACACATCCTTGTAATTCACCATTCTCCAATAATTGTGTAATGTAGAGGGCAGTCTATTCAGCTAGTTTGCCCTTCATACTGTATTCCCATCTACTGTTCCTAGCTCTCACATTTGGTTACATTAAACTGCATGTGACATTGTTCGTTCTGTGATTAAATTTTGCTTTTCTTTTTCACAGTTCACTATGCATAGTGTCACTTGCAAAATGGGATTACTTCTCCAAAGTCCAGAGAATTCATGTGTCTGGGGATAGGCTGTAAATTTAGCCATTCAGTGTATATAGGGAAGAGGGTTATATTAGCATTCTAATGAAGGTCATTGTTGCAGAGCCCTACCAAGTTTCTCAGGCACCTCCTTGGGACTGCTTTAAATATTAATTTGCACTCAAATCTCTGAAGTGGGAGATGAAATCTCAAGCTACTGACTGAAAGCTATCACTGATGTGATAGCATGTTCTGCTGTTACTTACAGAAGGTTTCTCTGACTTTTGGCTATTATGAAATTCTCTGCCATGTAGCTCTGGCTGCAATGCTGCCAAAGTCTAGCTGTCTTAACTATCCAACCTCATTTGCTATCTTTATAATTCTTGAAAAGTGCAATAAGTCAATTGAGAATAAAGTCATTAGCTCAGTGCCCCACAGCTTGCTGCTTTGAATAAAGGACTGGAAGTTCGATTGGACGACAGGCTGTTGGACTGTTCCAGATTATAGGTCCCTGTGATGTGTAAATTGGGAACTGATTGTAATTTTCAAAAAAGTTGCCTATGCAATATGAAAGGGGCTTTTGTAGCACAGTGATAGAGCCTTTACTTCAGAACCAGGAGGTCCAGATTCAAGTCCCATTCTATGCCAGGGGTGTATCATAACATTCCCAGAGAAGTTGATTAAAATGCCTATACTTGAGGGGCTTGTGTAGTGCAGTGGTAATGTCCCTACCTCTGGACAAGAAGGCCTGGGTTCAAGTCCCATCCCCTTCAGAAGTATGTAATAACATCTCCAAACAGATTGATTAGAACATATTTCTTCACATCTGACCGGGTTAATAAGAGGAATGCCATAAGCACCACTCACTGTGATGTTGTCATGTGGCCACAAGCATCCACAATCTCAAAAGAGTGAGACCTAATGCCTGGTCTCCCCAAAATACTGCTTATCCTATCCGTGTAAGCTGTAACTATGTGCTAACATGCAATAAACTGTATTTTGTTCATTACAAGAGACTGTTCATTACAAGAGACAATTAGACCCAGATGTGGATTTCCTTTAACACACTAAAGAAAGCAGGTCTTGTAGTATCCTTCCCTTGAAACGAATGGTGACAACAAACTTCATCATGACCATCAGTTCTTACAGTATCATGGGTTGGTGTGACCATGTTCCTATTACCATTGCCAGATGGTACATGGAAGGGACACTAGATTGGGTGTGCTTAAAATATATTGCTTGTGGGGCCAGGTGGAAATGCACTACAGTTCTGGCTTCCAAGAGGGAGAAAGTATCAACATCATGCCAATGTTATACATGAGATAAAAACAGAAAATATTGAAACCAGCATAGCTCAAGCAGCCTGATTGTGTGCAGAGAAAGATGCAGGGTTAACATTCCAGATCTTAAACAATTGTGGCCAAAAGGTCATTGACCCCAAATGTGGACTTCATTGACAAAACCCTTGCCACAAAGACTACAATTCCAAAACATTTAAAAAAGAACGGAAAGGAGAGTTTTAAACCTCCAGTGCGTTCGTGACAGAACTTAAAAACCCTGGGTGCACGTTTAATATGGATGTGATTGAAGCATAATATAATAGTAGGATTGAAAATACGATTTATATGCTGTAATGGTTTAGACTTATAATATTGCCTTGAAGCTCTTAACTGTTTTAGGAAGTAACCTCCTACATACAGGCCTTACCCAATCATAAATTGTCATACATCTGGTAGGAGCCATTTCATGAGATCTTCTCCTCCAATCAATCACCTACGGCATTGCCTCTTGGAAAAGTGGCATTCCACCCTTGACATGCCTTGATATGCCTTGATATGACTTGGATCCTAGTCTTGTTTTCCAATCTCACTTTGTTTTCCCATTGAATGGTATGCCACATTTCTCTGTTTTGGGCAGCCTCATATATCCACTACCATTCATCTGCAACCACTCTGTCATCCAACTAATCATTTTCTACAAATTTTCTGAAGCGAGTCATTATTGTCTGACTCTAGCTAAGTGTACAACCATAGAAAGCATATAACTACACAGCATCCTCTCAATAGACAGTAAGATTGTAACCATGCCATATTTTTTGCTTCAATGCAGATGTATGACAGCTGACTTCAAGGGTTTAAGGATCATTATAATAGTCCCTATTAACATTCAGTCAGTTTTACTTTCTTGAAGTTATTACGAATTATTTCCTGCGCCAATGATCCTGTATTTATCATGACAGAGTCTTCATTTTTCTTCTCATCCTTGTATTTTGGATTGCTCATCATTCATGCTTCATTTCTCTCACATTTGTTCCCATTAAGCTATAGCCCTCCGAGAAATTTGAAACACTTGTTCTCTCTGCTCGCCAGGACTTTGCAATATAGATGATGTTCGACGTGATTAAAATACTAACTCTCACTTCAATCATGCCATGTTGCAGGATGGGCAGTGAATTAAAGGAACATCCTTTTATTGTTGAGTATGTTAAACAGAAGAAAGGAAATGTTATATTTGCTAACTATTGTAAGATTAGTTACAATTTTTGGAACATCAGGATGTTCTGAGGTGATTTAGGAATATAGGAAAATAGGAACAGGACTAGGCAACTCTTACTTGCAACTCTTGGAATCTGTTTCAACATTCTAAGTGATGGTTGATCATCTCAATGCTGTTTCCCTACATTATCCCCATTTCCCTTGATATGACCAGTATCTAAAAATCTATCATGCCCACTGCTTCCACAGTCCTCTGGGGAGAAGAGTGCCCAAGGTGCACTACCTTCCGATCGAAGACATTTCTTCACATCTTGAGCCTAAATTACTTGCCCTTTATCCTGAGACAATGTCTCCTGGTGCGGGACTCTCCAACCGATGGCAAGATCCTTTCTGCATCTGGGCTGCCTAATCCTTTAAGAAGGTTGTCTGTTTCAATTATATCACCTCTCAGTTTTCTAAATGCTAGAGGTTACAGGCCCAGTTTCTTCACACTCACCTCACAGAACAAACCTGTCATCTCAGGAATCAGTCTGGTGAATCTGTATTGCATTCTGTCTCTAAGGGAAGTATAACTATTCTAGGTTGGGAGACCAGGACCACACACAGTGTGCTAGGTATGGTCTCAGCAAGATTCTTTACAGTTGAAAAAAATCATATACATTCCTGTCTTCAAAGTCTATCACAATAAAGGCCTACGTACCCCTTGCCTTCTAATTGCTTGCTGCATGTTAGCTTTCAGTGATTTGCAAACATGGACATTCTTATCCTTTTGAACATCAACATTTCATAATCTGTCACCATTTAAGAAGTATCCTTCATCTTCGTTTTCCCTAGCAAAGTGGATAACTTCACAATTATCCACATTATACTCTATCTGCCATGGTCTTGCCCACTCGCTTTGGTCGTTCAAACCCCTTACAAGCTTCTGGACATCCTCCTCATAACACGCATTCTCACCTGGTCTTGTGTCATTAACCAGTGCAGAAGCATTACATTCAATCACAACTAATCATCGATATAACTTGTGAATACTTCAGGTCCAAGCAGTGAAGCTATTGGTATCCCATTGGTCACAGCCCGTCAACCTGAGAAAAACCCAGTTACTTTCACTGTCTGCTTTCTATCCATTAACTAAAACCAGGACAGTGCCTCTGATTCCCCCATACACTGTCATCTTCAAATTTTACTGCCAAATATGTAATTTGGAAGGTAATCCCTGCTTTGATGTTAGAGCGTTCAATTTGGGTCAAGACTGTGATGCTGGAAAAGCACAGCAGGAAAGGCAGCATCTAAGGAGCAGGAAAATCGACGTTTCGGACAAAAGCCCTTCATTAGGAATGAGGCTGGGAGCCTCGGAGCTGGAGAGATAAATGGGAGGGGGGTGGGATTGGGGGAGAAGGTAGCTGTGAGTGCGATAGGTGGATGGAGGTGGGGATAATGGTGATAGGTCGGAGAGGAGGGTGGAGTGGATAGGTGGGAAGGAACATTGACAGGTGGGACAGATCATGAAGGTGGTGCTGAGCTGGAAGGTTGGAACAGGGATAAGGTGAAGGGAGGGGAAATGAGGAAACTGGTGAAGTCCACAATGATGCCATGGGGTTGAAGGGTCCTGAGGCACAAGATGAGGTGTTCTTCCTCCAGGCGTCGGGTGGTAAGGGAGTGGTGATGGAGGATTCCCAGGACCTGCATGTCCTCGTCAGGGTGGGGGGGGGGGGGGGGGGGGGGGGTGAGTTGAAGTGCTCGGCCATGGGACAGTGAGGTTGGTTGGTGAGGGTGTCCCGGAGATGTTCTTTGAAGTGCTCTGCGAGTAGGAGTCCTGTCTCCCCAATGTTGAGGAGACCACATTGGGAGCAACGGATACAGTAAATTACATTTGTGGAAGTACAGACGAAACTTTGATCGATGTGGGAGGCTCCTGTGGGGAGGGCTCCAAGCCCTCAGTTTCTTCCTCTCCCGGTGTGTCCACCAGTATCCTTTCACTGACATTCTCATTCATTTGGGTGAACTGGTACTCACCCCCAATAATTTCTCCTTCGAATCATCCCACCTCTTCCAGATGAAAGGGGTAGCCGTGGGCACCACATTGGCCCCCAGCTATGCCTGTCTCTTTGTTAGCTACGTGGAACAGTCTATCTTCTGTAGTTATACCGGCACCACTCCCCAATTTTTCCTCTGCTACATTGATGACTGCATTGGCGCCACTTTGTGCTCCCACGAGGAGAATGAACAGTTCATCAACTTCACCTATACATTCCACCCCGACCTTAAATTCACCTATGCGATCTCTGACACCTCCATCCCCTTCCTGGACCTCTCTATCTCCATCAAAGGTGACTGACTCAACATTGACATCTTCTACAAACCCACCGACTCCCATACCTACTTGGATTACACCTCCTCCCACCCTACCTCCTGTACAAATGCGATCCCTTATTCCCAATTCCACTACCTTTGCCGCATCTGCTCCCAGGAGGACCAGTTCCACCACAGAACACAACAGATGGCCTCTTTCTTCAAAGACCGCAATTTCCCTTCCCACATGGCTGATGATACCCTCCAGCGCATCTCATCAACTTCCCACACCTCTGCCCTCGAACCCCACCCCAATCGCAACAAGGACTGAATCCCCCTGGTCCTCACATTCCACCCCATCAACCTCCGCACAAATCACATCATCCTCCGCCACCTACAAATGGACCCCACCACCAGAGATATATTTCCCTCCCCATCCCTATCTGTTTTCCATAAAATCCGTTCCCTCCTTGACTATCTGGTCAGGTCCACGGCCCCCAACAACCCACCCTCCCCCTCGGCATCTTCCCCTGCCACCACAGGAATTGCGAAACCTGCGCCCACACCACCCCCTCACCTCCGACGAAAGGCCCCAAAAGAGCCTTCCACACCCATCAAAGTTTCACCTGTATTTCCACACGTCATTTACTATATCTGTTACTCCTGATGAGGTCTCCTCCTCACATAGCGCTTCAGGGAAGATCTCTGGGACACCCGCACCAACCAACCCAACTGCCCCATGGCCAAACACTTCAACTTCCCCTCCCACTCTGCCAAAGACATGCAGGTCCTGGGCCTCCTCCACCGCCGCTCCCTCACCACCCGCGCCTGGATGTAGAATGGCTCATCTTCTGTCTCGGGACCCTCCAACTCCACAGCATCAATATGGATTTCACCAGTTTCCTCATTTCCCCTCCCCTTACCTGTTCCAACCTGGCAGTTCAGCACCACCCTCATGACCGGTCCCACCTATCCGCTCCACCCTCCCCTCCGACCTATCACCTTTACCCCCGCCTCCATCCATCTGTCGCACTCTCAGCTACCTTCCTCCCAGCCCCACCCCCCCTACCATTTCTCTCTCCACCCCCGAGGCTTTTGCCTGAAACTTTGATTTTTCTGCTCCTCAGATGCTGCCTGACCTGCTGTGCTTTTCCAACACCACACTCTCGATTCTAATCTCCAGCATCTGCAGTCCTCACTTTCACCCATTCAATTGGGTACTGTGCATTAAACATCAATGTGATAATGACCAGATCATTTTACTTTCATTGATGGTGGTTGAGTGACAAACATCGGACAGAAAACTGGGGTGAACTCTGTTCTTCTTTCATTTCTGCTACAAAACTTTTTTATCTGCACCTGAGAGCGCAGGCAGGCAGCAGTTTAATGTCGCATCTTGAAAACAGCACCTCCTCAGGACTGCTTTAGCTGTTAGTTTAAACTTGCTGCTCTGGAGTGGGGAGATGGAATCAGAAGCTACAAACTCAGAGACCAGAGAGTTAATCCTGAGACCTTGTTGAAATATGAGATGGTGCACTCTGAAGCCACATGTGCAGACATCCTCTGACTATCGGCTATAGTCAAAGGCAAAAGTCACATGAAACCAGTTGTAGTCCGACAGGTTTATCTGAAATCACAAACTTTCAAAACGCTACTCCTTCATAGGGGAAGTGGCTACGGTAACTAATTCCGGCATGTAGTTCTGGCTGCAATGATGCCAATGTCTAGCTACCTTAACTGTCCAATAAACTTAGTGTCGGTATAATTATTTAAAGATATAATAACAAAGTGAAGTCAATTGAGAGTCAAGTGACAAAGCTAAGTCCTTAGCTGATTGAAAAGGTGGAGGAGTGGAAGTCACTCTGTTACTCTCTGGGAGAGACATCATGGACACAACAGTTTGAGTGCTGACCTTCCATGCTGTAACCGTTTTTTAATTCCTATTTCAGGGATCTCCAACCACTCTTATTCCTCTAAAATCCTTGAACCCTCTCGTAAGTCCTTTTTTCACATAACTTCATTTTTGATTCCCTGCAAATCAAGACTCTGCCTCTGAAACAGTTTTACTTAATGTAAAAAAAAATTGATATCGTAAAAGACTGTGGCAAGGATAAACTATACAGCCTCAACTTTCTTGACCTGCCTGGTACCTTTGACAGCTTTGCCCACACTATCCTTCACCAACACCTACTCTTATATATTCAGTCTGAGACTGGCAATCACCTGCAATGGCTTCTCTTCCTACAACTCCAACATTACGGCTGGTGCCACAAAGAATTGGCTCATGACCCCCTTATTTTTTACCCACAAGCTTCCCAATGGAGATGACATCCATAAACATAGTAACTGCTGCTGCAACTCATCCTGCTGACCCCCACCACAACCACTTTTGACAAGCACGCTATCTTTATTCTATTCATGAATGGGATGTGGGTATAGCTGGCTGGGCCAACATTTCTTCCCCAAGCCTTGTTGCCCTTGAGAAGGTGGTGGTGATCTTGAATGTCGAACTGCTGCAGTCCAATTAGTATAGGTAGACCCACAATGCCCTTAGGGAGGGAGTTCCAGGATTCTAACCTAGTGACAATGCAGCAACAGCGATATATTCCCAAGTCAGGATGGTGAGTGGCTTGGAGGGGAACGTGCAGGTTGTGGTGTTCCTAATTATCTGCTGCCCTTGTCCTTCTAGACGGAACTGGTTGTCGGTTTCAAAGATGCTATCTAAGGATTCAAATTTCTTCAGTGCATCTTGTAGATGGTATACACTGCTGCTACTGAGCACTGAGTGATTGTGGATGTGGTGCCAATCAAATAGGCTGCTTTGCATATTGCTAGAACTGCACCCATCCAGGCAAGTGGGGAATATTCCATCACACTCCTGACTTGTGCTATGCAGATGGTAGACAGACTTTAGGGAGTCAATAAGGAATCCCAAGGAGGTTATTCTCAATTTGAAGATAGAATTTCCTCTCCACAAGGACAGTGTGACAGTCACTTGTCATAGACAAATCAGCTGTGGCAGTCAGATTGGGAAAGAGAGGTCAAGTATGATTGTCCTTCATTCGGTTCCCTCACTATTAACTGCAGCTGCAATGTAACAGCTATGTCCTTGAGGTCTTGCTGCACCCTATCTAGGTACAAGCCACTCTTCACCAGTGTCTCACCACAAGTGTGTCCCTGCCTCTATGTTCTCCTCGACATTACTGTTGCTCCACTGATCAGGGCTGTGCATCGTGAGTATCAAAAAAGAGAAGCCCCTCAAGTCCACACCAACCCTCCCACTCAGACCCACCCCTCTGTAACCCTGCATTTCCCATGGCTAATGCATCTGGGAGAGGCTGTGGACCAGGGAGACAAACTTAAGAGGCTTTTGTTTCCACTAACTGCAGCTTGTGGATGGGAGAAGCATTTGGGATGTGAGAAGAAAAATCTGCTAAGAGGATACTGACATACATCACTTTCTCAACAACGAGAGCCATCCCCCTTTCCTCTTTGGGTGGCACGGTGGCTCAGTGGTTAGCACTGCTGCCTCACATCGCCAGGGACTCGAGTTCCAATCCAGCCTTGGTGACTGCTGCCGTGTGAGGTTTGCAAATTCTCCCCGTGTCTGCATGGGTTTCCTCCGGGTGCTCTGGTTTCCTGCTACAGTCCTAAGGTGTGCAGGTTAGGTGGACTGGCCATGCTAAATTGTCCATAGTGTCCACGGTTGTTCAGACCAGATGCATTAGCCATGGGAAATGCAGGGTTATAAAGGGGTGTGTCTGAGTGGGAGGGTTGGTGTGGACTTGAGGGGCTGAATGGCCTGCTTCCACACTGCAGAGAATCCATGAATTCTATGATTCTATGATTCTCAGGCAAGTCAGACTTGCAGCCATGCCTTTCCTCTGCTGTTAGCTTCAGCTACCATCAACTGTGCAACACCTTGCCCTACAAGAGACAGGAAAGCGTGTCAAGGAGAGTGATGCCTTGTGGCTGCCATGATTGGATACTGTGTGCAATCTGGTGAGAGTGAGGTTTGCTATCTCTATGATAGCCTGGAGACATTTTGAACATTAGATCGAATCTTGATTAAGAAGGGTTAGCGGTAACAGAAAGATTAGGCTGTGGTAAACTGAGGAGTGGCTGAGCCTAGTGGTGCAATTGATAAGATTTTGGATTTGAAAATGTATTGACTGACCATGACCACATATGTGAGATCACTGGACTTCTTGAACCATTACATCCAGGTCCTTGGGCCTTGATTTCAGCAGTAGCTCTAAACAGCTATTCACTTCTGCTGCTTTCTGTGCACGTTTCAAGAAGGCCTTCTTTCAGACATAAGATTCTCTCCTTCTTTCAAACTCCAAAGATGTTGCAACATCCAAAACCCTTGGAAATCACTATAACCTTTTTTTTTTGCCATCCTTCAATATCATTCAATTTAACGTCACATCTTATATATAAATTGTGTAAAGAACATGTGAAATTTGACATCAACTGACTTAAACATAGAACAGCAGAGCATACCACAGCACAGGACAGGCCCTTTGGCCCACCATGTCTGTGCTGACCATCAACCATTCTAACCTAATCCCATCTGCCTGTACATGCTCCATAGCCATCTATTCCCTGCCTGTTCATGTGTCTGTCTCAATGCCTCTTTGGACATTCCTAATGTATCTGCTTCCACCACCATCTGTTCTTGCGCTTGCTGATGCTTCTGCTAATTTTGCCTAAATTTTGCTGAAGTAACTAAGAACAAAAGTGGAAGCTCAAAGCTTTAATTATGTCACAGATTGGCAAAAATGTCTTGCTTCGCAACTCAGTGCCCCTATACACGTAAGTGCACTTTAAAATTAATGTAGAGAGATGAAAAGGAAACGAGGAGAGCAATGCATCCCCATTATAAATGGTCCATCATGCTTGAATTAAATGGGCTTGTATTATTATAATCCTTTGAGTGCCAATGATTCATGGAGTTATATTTGGAACTCCATGATAAGTTATTAAAAATATATGATTTTGAGTTCTACTCTACCCAAAATGCTAATTCAAATTCTCGGTAACAGAATTTCCAAGCTGATATGATAGTCCTTTTTATCCTGTACAGTACAAGATATTGCCACAGAAATTCCTCTCAGAAACCCAATTGCACAACATTCTCCAGTAAGTGGTCAATCTAACTGGGATTACCTCTCTTTGGGCATCAGACATCACCAATCTCTCTCTACACGTAGCCATGCGCTGTATTGGCTGGAGAATCTTGCATTCATTACATTGAATAACTGATGCAAATTCACATTCTGCCACGAGTGGTGCTGTATGTTATTTTTCATACTCTGTCTTATTTTTGTATCCATTTCAAGGGGGTGAACCCCAGGCTGTTCAGAAGTACTATATTAAATGTCAACGGCCCCATTAGGATCTATCCACTGTCTAAACGTTGTCAGAGTATCCAAAGTGTACCACATTGAGAAGAAGATTAAAATTAGCAGTGCATGGATCCCATCAGCACCTTTTACTTACCTTTTCCTCCCCCCTTCAATTCATGGAAGTATTGCCTCAGTCTGGTATTTATGCTAATGACAGCTCTCATGTTTCCATCAAACAACGATGTTAACAACAGCAGCTCCTTAGTCATGAGGGAAGGAGCACCTTAGTAGCTAGGTCCAAGGGGTCATGAATGCAAGGTTTTATGACACGATTGTTGTGGTTGGAGAGTTACTCACCTCCTGACTTCCCAAAGCCTGCCCACTACCTACAAGGCACAAGTCAGGAGTGCAATGGCATACTCCCCACTTGCCTGGATGGATGCAGCTCCAATAACAGTCAAGAAGCTTGACACTATCCAGGACAAAGCAGCCCACTTGATTGGCACCACATCCACAAATATCTGTACCCTCCACCATGCTGTGTGTACCATTAAAAGATACACTGCAAAAATTCATCAATATTACCTGAGGCAGCACCTTACAAAAGCCAATGACCACTTCCATCTAGAAGGACAAGGACAGCACATACATGATACATCACCAAACATAATTTTCCCTCCAAGCCATTCATCATCCTGACTTGAAAATATATCCATACTCCTTCAATATCATTGGGTAAAAGTCTTGGAGTTCCCTTCCAAATGGCATAGGTTTGAGTAGCAATGACCTAATATGAGTTTTGCCTGACCACAAAACTCGATAAACAAAAACAGAAAGTGCTAGAGAAACTCTGGCAGCACCTGTAGAGAGAAAAATAGAGTTAACATTTCGAGACCAGAACGGAAGGAATTCGACAGGAAATGGTGGTATTTATGCTGATGATATAGGGGGAGTGGGAAAGAATGAGACAAATAGAGAAGGATAGAGAGAGAAAAGGATGCAGACAAAGGGATTATTGATAGCAAGCAGAGGAATAAAAGAATCTGAAGGGGTGATAACGGGAGTCTATGAGTTGTTGAAAATGGGTCGATGACCATCCAAGATGGCGTCTGAGGGCAACCTATACAGTAGAGGATCTGGGAGTGTGATCAGTGGGGAAGGTGCTCACATTCTGAAATTGTTAAACTCAGTGTTGAATCCTGAAGGCTGTAAGGTACCCACCTGGAAGATGTAGCATTGTTCCTCTAGTTTGTGTTGAACTTCACTAGAACAGAGTATGAGGCCTGAAACAGACATGTTGGCATGGGGATATGTTGATGTGGTGGGCAACTGGAATCTCATAGTCAGTTTTACAGATAGAACTGAGGTGTTTGGCAAAGCAATCAACAGTCTGCATTTTGTCTCTCCTGTGTAGAGAAGACCACATTGTGGGCACCAAATACAGAAAACTGGATTGAGAGAGGTATAGGTAAGTCACTGCTTCACCCAGAAGGTGTGTCTCGAGTTTTGGATAGTGAAGATGGAGAAAGTAATCAGACAGATGTTACACCTTCTGCATGGGATGGTGCCATGGAGCTGTGGGGAGATGTTGGGAGTGGAGGAGGAATGGACCAGGGTATTCTGGAATGAACGGTCCCTGTGGAATGTTAACAATGGAAGGCAGAGGAATATGCATCTGGTGATGGCATCCTGCTGGATGAGGAGAAAATAGCAGCTAATGATCCTTTGGATATGGATGGTGGTGGTGGAGTAGAAAGTGAGGACCAGGGGATTGCCTCCCATTGCTGTTTTGGGAGGGAAGAGAAGGGAGAGGTAAAAGCGCAGGAAATGGTCTGGTACTGCCTAGGGCCCAATCAAACACAGGGAATGGGGAATCCTTGACTGATGAAATTGGTGGCCATGCCTGAGGCCTCTCTGTGAAAGGCGGCTTCATCGGAACAGGTGCGTCCAGAGATGGAGAAACTAGGAGAATGGAATGGAGTCTTTACAGGAAGCAGAGTGTGAGGATGTATAGTTCAGGTAACTTTGGCAGTTTGCAGTGAATATTGGTGGTCAGACTATCCCCAGAAATGGAAACAGAGATGTCGACTGAAGGGAAGAGTCAGAGATGGACCAGGTAAAAAGTGTGAGCGGGGAGGAAACTAGAAGCGACATTGATTACTTTTTTTCAATTCCAGATGAGAGATGGAAACAGCACCAATGAGGTCATTGATACAGAAAAGAGTTGTGGAGATGGATCTGAATAGGATCGGAACAAGGAATGTTCCTTGTACACCGCAAAGGGACAGGTATAACAGGGGCCTGAGCGGATACCCATGGCCACCCCTTCGATCTGAAGAAAGTGGACAGAGTTAAAGAAGAAGGTGTTCAAAGTGAGGGTGAGCTTGGCCAGGCAGAGGAAGGGAGTTGGGGAGGGTGTTCCATGAATCTGTTTTCCAATAACAAAGTAATGCATGGTTTTAGTTGGGCTTTTAGCCATTTGAGAATTACTGAAGATGCATTTCAGTAGTGAAATCTAAGAGCACAATAATAATTCTCTTTGAGTTAAGTCATGTGGTAAACAGCTCTCTGCTTCCATTTGGATACGAGCCTCTGAAAATAAATCAAGCAGCACCTTTACAATGATTATGAGAAGGATAAGAGGTGTATATTTTTAAACATAAGTACTGATTCATTTTATTTTATCTTCAACTTGACATTTAGTCCATTGTGCCTCAGTCATAACCAGAGACACAGAACAAATGCTTTAGAATGTGTTCAGTTTTGTCATACCAGGGTTACAACAAGTATCACTTCACATCAGCTTTGGCATAATATGCTGTTCTTTAAATTCCCTTGCCAAAAAAGATCCTCCTAAATAATGAGCTGTGCAATAACAGCTTCCTCAAAAACACATTTTGATACTAATTTATTGCCTACTCAAGTGCAAAGAGGTTCGGGTAAATTTTATCTGTTCATATTTTATATCATCAAAGCATACAAATTATGGAAATAACAGACAACAAGCTATTTAAAAAAAACCTTTCAAGGCATTAAACTGCTGAGATCGTGTTGTAAAGTATTGAAAACACACTTGTCATAACAAATGTTTCCAGTTATCTAGCACCTTTAACATGTCCCAAGATACATTACTGGATGCTACTAAGTTTGAAACTGAGCCACATGACAGAAGATTTTCTTTGGCACCAGAGATCCTGCCATGAGAGAATATTCGTTGAGAGAGGAGAAACTTACTCTCCTCTGAGACTGTCAGTCATCAGCTAGAGTGCATCATTGGGACAGTAATCCACAAGTGTACTCACGCGGCCATCTTGAGATAGTCAGTGATCTTGCTAAAGTGGAAGCTCATATAGACAATCTGCCAGTGTTTGGATGTGGAGAAACAATGCAAGAAGCCATCACATATCACAGTATGTACTTGGTATATTGCTAGAGATCTCATTAGGTGAACCTGAAACTCAACAGGAAAGAGATTTGATTGAAGATGTCTGAAGTCAAGTACATAGGTCATTACTGATAGCAAAAGACCTTGGTCTGGAGCTTGATGATAGCTGTAGCAGAGACACAGATGCCAAGAGATGGGAAAGCAGTTCAATGATTTGTTTGATTTGTGGACTATTTAACAAATTTCTTGTCCCATTTGTCATCAGAACGTTAACCTCTGCACAAACTTCACTATTTTGGATGTGCATTGGTATTGGAGGACAGAACAAGGAGCAGCTTTCATTTGAATCAAACAGCGAGTGATGACAACAATGGTGTGGAGTTGCGATGGTGTTAACGATGAAGTGCGTTGTCAGAGAGATTGAACTTGGGGAACATTCATTATACAACAAGGACACGCAGCTGCATTGCATTCAGGGTGTTTATGCAAACTGAATGATTGAAAAAGTGCCTGGTTATTGTTTTTGCTGGTGAGCATTTAAACCAATACCTGTTTGGGAGAGACTAAGTGTCAGTGCAGTCTGACGGATTCAAAGTGTCAGTGCAGTCTGACAGTGATATATTCATACCACTGACGTCTGTGCCAAAGCATCTGCAAACAATGTTACTTTGCTTGCAGGTGTATCATTAGAACATGGAGGATGTGTTGAGATGCTATTGAGGGTAGTACTCCCTTTGAAGAAAGTTGAGGATACTAACATAAGAGAATGAAACCATCCAGATTTCAGATCTGAGATGCAACAGGTTGACATGCCCTGGTAGTTGTCGACACATCAGAGCCACTGAATCTGAAAGACAAGCTTCTCATTCAAATCTAGTAAACAATGCGGCGATATTGCAAATGGTGCAAGTAGTCATGATGAAAGCATAGCCTGAAAATATTAAAGATAAAGATAAATGTGAGGTGCTGCATTTTGAGAAAGCAAATCTTAGCAGGACTTGTACACTTAATGGTAAGGTCCTAGGGAGTGTTGCTGAACAAAGAGACCTTGGAGTGCAGGTTCATAGCTCCTTGGAAGTGGAGTCGCAGGTAGATAGGAGAGTGAAGAAGGCGTTTGGTATGCTTTCCTTTTTGGTCAGAGTATTGAGTTCAGGAGTTGGGAGGTCATGTTGCAGCTGTACAGGACATTGGTTAGGCCACTGTTGGAATATTGCATGCAATTCTGGTTTCCTTCCTATCGAAAAGATGTTGGGAAACTTGAAAGATTCAGAAAAGATTTATAAGGATGTTGCCGGGGTTGGAGGATCTGAGCTACAGGAAGAGGCTGAACAGGTTGGGGCTGTTTTCTCTGGAGCGTCAGAGGCTGAGGGGTGACCTTATAGAGGTTTACAAAATTATGAGGGGCATGGATGAGTAAATAGGCAAAGTGATTTCCCTGGGGTCAGGGAGTCCAGAACTAGAGGGCATAGGTTTATGGTGAGAGGGGAAAGATATAAAAGAGTCCTAAGGTGCAACTTTTTCACACAGAGGGTGGTACATGAATGGAAATGAGCTGCCAGAGAAAGTGGTGGAGGCTGGTACAATTGTAACATTTAAGAGGCATTTGGATCGGTATATGAATAGGAAGGGTTTGGAGGGATATGGGCCGAGTACTGGCAGGTGGGACTAGATTGGATTGGGATATCTGGTCGGCATGGACGGGTTGGACCAAATGGTCTGTTTCCGTGATGTACATTTCTATGACTCTGTGACACACCTGTTGCTATAAGAGGGTGTCGGGCGTGAAGTGATAGTCTAAGATGGCAACTAGTATAAGAGGAATACAGTAAATATTCCTGAGGAGTTGAGAAAGGAGATGCTGAACAACATCAATGTAAGCCATTGAGGAATTTAGTCCCGTCTAAAAAAGACAAGTATTTTACTGGCCAAACATAAAATCCCTACAATACAGAGCAGACCATTCAACTCATCGAGTCCATTTCAGCCCTCTGTAGAGCATCCCAACCAGACCCACGCCATCCCTGTAACCCCACATTTCCCATGGCTAATCCATCAAGCCTGCACATCCCTGAACACTATGGGCAATTTAGCATGGCCAATTCACCTAACCTGCACATCTTTGGTCTGTGAGAGGAAACCAGAGCGCCTGGAGGGAACCCACACAGACACGGGGAGAATGTGCAAACTTCACACAGACAGCCACCCAAGGCTGGAATTGAACATAGGTCCCTAGCGCTGTGAGACAGCAATGCTAGCCATTGTGCCACCCAAACAATGAGGTTAAATACCATGTTAGTCAGTGCAATGCTTGTAACAAATAGCAAACCAAGCAAGATAATGATCCACTCATGACACATAGTCAGAAATCATAAAACACCAGGTTATAATCCCCGACAAGTTTATTTGAACCCACAAGCTTTCAGACCACTGCTCCTTCATCAGGTAAAGCCCTCTAAAAGCTCGGGATTTCGAATAAACCTGTCCAACCATAATCTAGTCTTGTGTGACTTTGTCCACCCTAGTCCAACATCGACACCTCCACCTCATGAGACATGGCATTCCAGACAGGTCATGGATAAAGCTTGGGGTAGATTTTGTTCCTCCTTGAGATCCAGGTTATAATACATGTTGTGGCAATCTTTCTCTTATTGAAAATAAATCCAATTTGGCCTTATATTTCCTTTCATTTCTACATAAATAGGAAGTGGAAGATGCACACATATTTTGACTCACCCATTTCTTCCTTGCCGTTTCTTTCAGTTTGGGAATCTCTTCTAGTTCTGAAAAGCCACAACCCGCATGGGCACCATTTCTGACACCATATTAGAACATTTGAGTTAGCCCTTTATCCATTTAGAAGATAACAGGTGACTTTATTGATAGGATTGATGTTGAAAACCATGTTCCTCCTTTTGGGAGAGCTAAGAGTGATAGGACAAAGATTAAATGTAAGTGATGTCCCATTAAAGACAGAGATGGGGAGTTTTTATTCTCTCTCAGGGGTTATGAATGTGTTGAACTCTCTTCTCCAGGACATAGTGGAGGCAGGGTCACTGAATATTTTTGAGGTACTTCTAGATTTTGACTAACAGATGAGTTATTGGGTATCAGGGAGGTGAGTGGGAGCTAGGCAGGAAAGCAGACTTGAGATCACAAATTGATCTACTATGACTTCGTTGAATAGCAGAGCAGGCTTGTGGGGCCGAATGGCCTATTCTTGCTCCTAATTAATTTTCACAAGTGATATGTGTTTAATGGTTGTACACAAATTCACCTACAGTGCTCATTTGAATATGGCAAACCGGTCAATATATGAAGGATGTAATTGCATTTGTACATGACACTCACTGTTGTTCTTTGCAAACTACATTTCACATTTATTTGAACCACAGAAATAGGCTCTCTTTTGACTTTTTTACCCAAAATCAAAACAAATCGGCACAATGGCTCAGTGGTTAGAACTGCTACCTCACAGCGTCAAAGACCTGGGTTTGATTCCAACCTCGGCGACTATCTGTGTGGAGTTTGCACATTTTCCCTGTGTGTCCCTGTATCTGGAAGCTCCGGTTTCCTCTCACAGTCCAAAGATCTGCAGGTTAGGCTAGATTGTCCATGGGATTAGCGGGGTTACAGGGATTCGGTGGGTCTGGGCCAGATGCTGTTTGGAGTGTTGCTGTGGACTTAATGGGCCAAATAGCACACTTCCATGCTGTAGGGATTCTATGACTCATAGAAGACAGATCTCCTTCATTAATCTACTAAAATATTAACCTAAACTATGTCCTCAACTCCTTATCTAACCTGCAGGAAAGAGGTTGCCAAGTACTGCTTTCTGTAAAGGATAGGATTAGACCCTCTTTAGTTTCAAACAAAATCCGAAATGCCTTAACTCTGTGCATCTGTGCCATTCCATTTAATAATTCAATACTTTAACACCCAAACAAAAAAATAAGTCAATTTGTCTTGTGTCGGTTTATTTCTGGAAAGAGAAATATTATGAAAGGCTGAATTTGCGATCATTCAAAAAGCAATATCCTTGTTGAGCCTAATTTCATACATTTCTAAAGTTTTTGTGCATGACTCAACCCACAATTTTGTAAATATCTGGTTGTTAAACTATTCTTCACCAAATGGATTTGTTTATTTTGACTACAAGTTCTCTTCATTCAAAGCTTAAAATCACAGCAGAATATATTTTCTGCTCCATTAGCATGTAATGTTGCATGACTATTAACCTGAGAGCAATCACTTCTCTCACTGACTCCTTCTTAAAGGATAAAGTGCCAGGGCTTCTCGTTAAACCAGTTAACCTTCATTACAGGACTAATTTAAGCATTATCATGGTCAGCTCAGGAAGTTTCAAATCTGTCAAATTTTATGATAACAGGGGCATGGATAGGATAAATAGACAAAGTCTTTTCCCTGGGGTCGGGGAGTCCAGAACTAGAGGGCATAGGTTTAGGGTGAGAGGGGAAAGATATCAAAGAGACCCAAGGGGTAACTTTTTCACGCAGACGATGGTACGTGTATGGAATGAGCTGCCAGAGGATGTGGTGGAGGCTGGTACAATTGCAACATTTAAGAGGCATTTGGATGGGTATATGAATAGGAAGGGTTTGGAGGGATATGGGCTGGGTGCTGGCAGGTGGGATTAGATTGGGTTGGAATATGTGGTCGGCATGGACGGGTTGGACCAAAGGATCTGTTTCCATGCTGTACATCTCTATGACTCTACGACTCTATCCTTCCTAACACATCAGTGTTGATCCTGCCAAGTGGGAAAACACTGTGTTTGTGGCTGTGCTTCTTCCCCTATCATCTTAACTTGCTTGAATCGAGAACAGGCAGACTAACAGCACTGAAGGATTGTGCCTGATTTTGTTTCACATTAAAGCAAAGTGGCTCTGAATTCATGACTCAGTCAGAGACCCTTTGAGCAACAATACTTTTTCTTTACAAAACAAAAGGACCCGTAATATGAGGTTGGTTAGGACATAGCTAGAGTATTGTTGCAGTTCTGGAATCCACACCTTAGAAGGGATCAGATTACACTGGAGAGGGTGAAGAGGAGATTTACCAGGATGTTGCCTGGAGAGTTTAAGTAATGAAGAGAGATTGGATAGACTGGGGTTGTTTTCCTTGAAGTAGTGGAGACAGAAGAGGTACATGATTGAGATGTATAAATTTATGAGGGACACCGTGGGCGGCACGGTGGCACAGTGGTTAGCACTGCTGCCTCACAGCGCCTGAGACCCGGGTTCAATTCCCGACTCAGGCGACTGTCTGTGTGGAGTTTGCACGTTCTCCCCGTGTCTGCGTGGGTTTCCTCCGGGTGCTCCGGTTTCCTCCCACAGTCCAAAGATGTGCGGGTCAGGTGAATTGGCCATGCTAAATTGCCTGTAGTGTTAGGTAAGGGGTAAATGTAGGGGTATGGGTGGGTTGCGCTTCGGCGGGTCGGTGTGGACTTGTTGGGCCGAAGGGCCTGTTTCCACACTGTAAGTAATCTAATCTATATATAGAGGAGACTGGATTAAACATTCCCTTTGGTAGCGGGATCAATGACCAGGGGACACAGATTTAATGTATGGGGCAGAAAACTTAGAGGAGATGTGTAGAAAATGTTTTACATCAAGAGGGTGATGCGAATCTGGAACTCACTGCCTGTAAGCGTCATTAAGGGAGAAACCTTCATAATATTTAAGAAATACAATAGAACCCCGGCATCCACAGATTCAGTTTCCACAGCTTCTTTTATCCACGGTTTACAGTGGCCCGAATATATTACATGAACATTCTAGAAATAATTCCAGGGGGCTGCAAGGCAGGTAGGTTTCCCATTTAAATGACAGGCTTCGCTACTATCCGCAGTTTCGGGCATCCGTGGTAGGTCTTGGAACGTTTCATTGGCAGATATGGGGGTGGGGGTGGGGGAGCACCTGTAATTAGATGTGCACTTGTGATGGAAAGGTTACGGGCAATACATTGGAAAACTGGGGTAGAATAGTTCGGTGGTTGATTTGGACCTTTTTCTGTAGTATGACAGCCAATTGCAGAATCAAACTCTATTCAAAAGGTTCTTTACATATTTTTAAGATAATGACAAATGTATATATGAGTTATGTAGGATGGGATTGGTGGTCTTTGCCTAATCTCAGCAAAAGTGCTTCCCCCCCACCCCCGCACCACTGTCCCCTCAGGGAGGTGGTGGTATAGTAGATCTGCCATTGTGCTAAACATCCAGAAATCCAGGCCAGTACACTTGTGACCCAGTTTGAACTCCCCCAGGGCAGATGACGAAGTTAAAATTCAGTTAACAAATTTGGACTTAGAAGCCAGTCTAAATGGTGTCCATTATCGACAGTAATTAGAACCCATTGGGTTCACTAATTCATTTTGGGGAAAGAAAATTTGACACCGTCACCTGGTCTGGCCTACAAGGCAAGTCCAGATTCACAGCAATGTGGTTCCCACTGAAATGCCTTCTATAATGACCGAGTAAGAAACTCAGTTGTGTCTGATGACTAAAAAGTCTGAAAAAAAGGAATGAAACTACACACACCGCCCAACATAGATCAGGGAACCAGAAATACCAATATCATACACAACCCTGTTAAACTGCCAAAGTCCTTCTAACTAACATCTGAGGGTTAGTGCCAAAAGTAGGAGTGCTGTCCCATAGACTAATCATGTAAAAGCCTGACATAGTTATTATTACAGAGTTATACCTTTCAGATATTCTTCCAAGCACCACCAGCACCATTCTTTGATGTGTTCTGTCCCACGAAAGGGACAGACAAATTAGAGTTGGTGGTTCAGTGATAGACAATCAGTCAGTAGTTGTTATGGGAGTCCTCAACATTGACTCCGTTCCCTGTGGAGTCTCAGGTCAAACTGTTGGTTAATACCTACCACCACCTCTTGGTTGATGAATCTGTTCTTCTCCATGTTGAACATCAATTAGAGCACACACTGAGGGTGACAAGGACAGAGAATGTACTTGAGGTGGGTATTTCAATCATCAAAAGTGACTCAGTAGCACCTCCTAATGGCTGATGGCTGAGTGCCAAAGGACAAAGCTGGGAAACAAGGTCTGCAGCAGATGCTGAGGGAACCAAAAGAGAGGAAAAACTTGCTTGACTAATCTATTAGTAGCAGATGAATCTGTCCATGCAATATCAGCAGGAGTGTAGACCTCACAGTCACTGTGGGGAAGAAGTTCTGCCTTCACATTTGAGGATACCCTGCATCGTATTGTGTGGCACTGTAACCATGCTAATTGGGATAAACTTCAAGCAGATCTAGTAGCTTAATTAAGACGAGACATCCTAAAGGTGCTGTTGGCCATCAGTAGCACCAGAACCGCATTCAACTACAATTTGTATGTTCATGTCCCAGCATATCCGCACTTTACCATTACCACCTTGCCAGGGGATAAATCATGGATAAGGAATACAGGAGGGCATGCCAGGAACAACACTGGGCATACCCAAAAATGGGATGTCAAAACCTGGTGAAGTTACAACACAGGACTACTTGTGTGCCAAGCCACATAAGCAACATGTTATAGACCATGGCTCTGCAACCCCATTGCTGACCAATGGGTCAAATGTAAGCTCTGCAGTCCTGACACATGCAAATTAAACAACTAACAGAAGAAGGATACTTCACATGGATACATCTCCAGCCTCAGTTTGTTGCTGAGCATAAACAACAAGGCTGACACATTTGTATCCATCTCGGCCTCTTTTATTGTAATTGTACCAGCCTCCACCACTTCCTCTGGCGGTTCATTCCATACATGCACTACCCTCTGTGTAAAAGAGTTGCCCCTTAGGTCCCTTCTAATAGAATCCCTACAGTGTAGAAGCAGGCCATTTAGCCCATTGAGTCCACACCAACCCTCTGAAAACATCTTCTCCTGAGGTTTTCAGCATTATAGATGCCAGTCTTTGGCCAATTCAATTCATCCAAAGTGATATCAAGACACAAATGGAGGTACTGGATGATGCAAAGGTTTTGAGTCCTGACAACATTGCAATAATAGTACTGAAAATGTGTACTCCAGACTAGCCAGACCAAGCTATTCCAGTACAGCTACAACACTGGCATCCAACTTGACACAGATATGTCTTGTCTTATCACTGTCACGGTGACAAAATCCTGGAATTTCCTCCATAACGGCGCTGTCAGTGTCTCCATACCCCAAGTACTGGGGTGCTTAGAGAAGGCAACTCAGCACAAGCTTCAGAACAGTTAGAGTTGGGCATTGACGTTGTGTGAATTTAAAAAAATACTTTAGCTTCACCGATGATGGCTCCAACTCTGAATTCTGCACTAAACAAAAAAAAATGGATTCTGATATTTCTACTTAATTGCCAGCCTCAGTTAATCCCAAAACCTGAAGGTCGTCTGGATGTTTGCCCAGAGTTCGAACTCCTTAAGCTTAATTTCATATTGGCTATCTGAGTGCAGGCAGTGTGCTTGCTTAATTTTCCAGGATGGATTAGGACCTATCAGTCAGGTACAATGTTTCAGTTTGTTTTCTCATGTTGAACTTTTGACTTAAAAACTTTGGTTCAAATAATTTTGAAATAATATCAAAAGCTATGCGAGATAAAAAATTTACATTCGAATTATCCTTTGGAGGACAAGCTGAGGAGAATTACCTGTCCGCGCGTCTCTCTCTCTCTCTCTTTCTATCTGTGTATGAAGAAAAAGAAAAATGGCTTTCTGATTCACATTTGTTTTGTTTTTATAAACTTCAGAATGTGCATTACGTTTGCTGAGTGAGAGAGAGAAAAAGGATTTTGGTCAATTTAGATTAAAAATGTACTTAATTATAAAACAAACAATTTATCCTCTATGTGTTTTGCTGTTAGTTTGAAAGCTCACCACTGGTTCTGATATAGGGGTCTGAATTCATCTATCAATAAGACAGAACCCATATATCATTGACATTTGTGTGTGATGCTGCTCAGTTGTACTCCATTGACTTTCCATTTACTTACCTGTGACATTTCTCTGTCACACACATGACCTCTGTCGAACTGCAACTGTTGGCTGAATTTCTCTCATTCTTCACTGTTCTTTGGGAAATAAATTGCGAGCTTTGGTTAAGATTTTTGAATGTGTTTCTTTCACCCTAGACTCCATCTATTTCCAATTAGTTCCCAACTGGGTCTCTCAGCCTCTACAATACTGTTTTGGCTTCTGGCCCTCTTCAGAAATACACTGATACTTTAGGTTCCTTGTCCCTTCTCAGGGGTATTCCTGCCTCACTCATTTCATCTGATTTATTTGCAATTTGCCTCAGTGCTCAATCCCTATTTCTGTTTTTGCTGCAGCTTTCTCCCCAGATGTCTAGTCCAGTAAAGGTCTTGCTTACCTTTTATGGCAAGGTTCAAGGAAGACGTAAGGGCAAGAGAGAGAGATAAAGAGGTTGGAAACAGAGGGAAGGAGATGAAAAGAGACAGACACACACACACACACACACACACACACACGCGTGCGCAGATGAAGGAGAAAATCAAGCTTCACAAGGAGAAGGAGGAAGCTTGGAGGAAAAAAGACTGGGACACTGGATGGTCACAATGACCTAATGAGGAAAACACAAAGGTCAGAGTGAGTAAATGTCTCACTCTGAGCAATGTTACTGTGTACAATAATCCTGAACATGTTGTATTAGCATTACATGTTTCTGAAAACCAGAGACACTCGAATACATAGACAGATCTTTCAGCTATGAATTCTGAATAATGAAGGAAATATTGGACTTTACTCCTCTAAGTAAGAATTAGTGCACTTGTGCAAAGCACAGTTCTGAATTCTCCACGGGCTGAGGACCCATTGACAGTTTAATTAATTCCTTATGCATGCTTTCGACTGTCTCAGCATTTGGCCATTTTGTCTCAAGTTGCTAAATCAATACTGCATGATCCAGCCACAGTAACTAAATCAAACAACAAATCATTATTTTTTTTTCAGAAGTATTCTCTAATGACAGAGACTACATCTCTGAGGTGAGATATTTCTGATTGTACTTGAGAATACCAGGGTTAAAGTCCAGAGTGTAAGGATATCATCGAGGATGAGAAGAAAAGACAAGACATGGTAAATGATGAAGCATGATTAAATGATGCAAAATCGAACTGCTTTGCAAATAATTCCTGTTGCATAGTAAAAATGATCTACTTCAATATTCATGGCCTGCCTATTTTTGGAGGCTATGAATAAATCATTAATGGATGATTCTTTTCTGAATGAAAGATATCATAAATTTGCTCCCTTTTTTTGCAAAGAAACTGGTTGTCCTTGCCAGAAGGGACAATGAAGTCATTAAAAGAAGTGACAGATAGATCAATGGATAAATATGAGCATGTTCTTTTGCAATCGGTAAAATTTCTTAAGAAAGTAATTAATTTTATTCGAAGATATTGACTTGACTTATTGAGAAAAAATGGCCGATAAAATAAAAGGATCAGAAAAGATTTGATGTGATTTGCAGGGACCATGGGGGTACATTTCCTCTCCATGTGCTTTGCTTTGCAACGTGAACAGGAAGCTAGACTGATACTTTTGTAAAATTGTTGCCACATGCTTTTCTCCTGAGAGCTACCCAACTTGATTTCCATATCTGAAATAGAGAAGAGAGTGGATAAAACACTTGAATCGGACGTTGCAGCCCTCTGCTGCGATGTGCTATTTATTAGACGGAGTGTAATAGACTCCTTCAGAACACTTAAATCAAGGAGTAAACTAATTTCTGTGGAAGCAAGATTGCTTCTGTGACTCCATGGCCCCCAGAATCACTCCCTTCCAGTGCTCTGAAACATGCATTTCCAATTTGATCCTGTGGAGGAGATGCTGAGTATCCATCCTTTCCCCTCTTCCCATTACAATGCTGGAAGAGAGGTCATCAGAAAGTGAAACAAGTTTGCTGAAGTGACAATAAAGCTAGGAAAATGGATCAAAATCATACATGTTTTGAACTCTGGCTGCTGGAAAGATTTTCCTTCCCTGTAAACTCAGATTTCTCGATCTGTATTGTAATGTGATTGTCTCGGTTAACACCAACTAGACATAGAACACGCACAACAAACTAATGATGACTCAGAATACACACAGATTTTGTGTGCTTCCCCAAACTGACCCATGTTGGGTTATACTTATTATTATTAGATAGAGATATTGGACTGAAAATAGCCATTTATGCCAAGTGATCACTGTCATCTTTCATGTTCCCTGCTGCAAGTCCTCTCCTACTTCTCTTCATCTAGCTCTCTCTCAACATAACTTCCTAGAGCCAAACACCTTCTCAGTCATAGCCATTAAAGCAACAAAATGAATAATTTTAGGCCATAAAATGCTCATTCAGGCACAGTAGTGCCAAAAATTGCAGCAATATTTAGGCTGGTAGTTTAAATCATACATTTTTAACTGTGGAATAGACAATGTAAGTGTTTTTTTAAATTTTGTGCAATAAACTGTGTTTTCCTTCATTTGTTCTGAAGAATCATATCCTGACTGCAATGTTACGTAATTCTGCGCCACCTGTAATATGCTGTGGTGCTACCTGACATAATCAGTTCATGCAGACTGAACCCACTCTCCACTCGCTTAACAAATACAGACTCAAACTCTTTCCTGCCACTGGGACGCTCACTGCAACCGACATTCTGATGGATTGTCTCCACTGTTAGGACATTTAGCTAGACTGGAAATTCTTTTTTTCAGTTTAGAACCAGCAGTGTCGTTTATATTTGTAACATTTTTCTGGGGCATTTACCTATAATTCATGTTCCTGATTCATGGGACAAAATACTGTGGTCTAGTGATAATGAGAGAAGAAAGAGATTCCACCCAATATTGAAAATGTCATTGACCTTCTACTGAGTACAGACACAGAAGATTTTTCTGATATTAATCATTTTTCTCTTCACATATTTATGAAAAAAGTTTCGCCAGATTTTTTTGTAAAATATTAGTATGTGTAGGCCATTTGGGCTCTTCAGCTTACTGTGTCATAGATCATGGATGATTGGATTGTGCCCTCAACTTCACGTGCACTCTCCCTCCAATAACCCTGGATTCCCCAGTTAGTCAAGATCTTATCTACCCTTCCTTTAAAAATATTCAATGAAACTGTCTCTACTCCATTATTGGAAAGTGAGTTTCAAAGACTCATGATCCTCTGAAAGATTCTCACCTTAAAGGGAAACCTTCTCATTTTTAGACTGTGCCTGTTGTTTGTATTCTCTTCCTCCAAGGAGAAACATCTTTTCTGCATTTTTAAAGTGCCCTCATGACATCTATGTACCAAATGCATTCAATAAACCCTACAGGCCCTGCTGTTGGAAGTAGGATTACTGCTCTAAACATTTACTGTCTACAAGCCCTTTGGCCTGAATCTTTGGATTAACAGCTAGGACTGGGGCAAGGGGAAATGGTGTTTAATGCAGAAACATCATGTTGTTGTAAAGCAACGTCTTAAGGAATATCACAAAGTTGACAGGGAGCTACAGTCAAGCTGCCAACCAACTAATCTCTTTCCAAATTTTAACTTCCAAATTACGTGTGCTTGGTAAAGATGCCTTACAATAAACAGCACATGTCAACCAGCATTGTGTTCTTTCCAGAGTTGTTGCTTAACTTCACTGTAACTTGCAATTGAAACAAAGGCCAGGTGTACCTCTGGCATTTACGGGACTGAACTGTCAGGGTCGATCTGCCTGATTCAGTGGGCAAAGATATGTTGTAGACAAACCTAATGGACAAACAAGACAGTTAATGGACTGTGAAGAGATTGATGAGATAGGAAAAACTTATTTTCCTTCTAAGCATAGATTTTGTAATTATAATATGTTATGTTCATGTGTTTCTCAAGAATGGCTGGGATTAAGAGGTTGAGGTAAATGTCTTTAAGGATGCATAAGGTATGGATATAAACAGAAAGGAATAGAAAGATATATAGATAGGGTTCAAAATAGGTGGAAGGAGGCTGACATAAAGCATTAACACTATCACAGATCAATTGGACGAAGGGCTTGTTTCTGTTCTGTACATTCTGTAATTCTAGTCTACTATTAGAAACAAGCCCATCACTGCCATCTGGTGGAGTCTCTAATCTTTGCCTAGTACACAGCATTAGTAGCATAATGATCCATTTTGCATTAAACCATAATTCTCAACAAAATAACCAGTTGACATTCCTGTTTGTGTCCAGTACCTTAAAGTGCAATGTGTTTGATGAGGATAGTGCAAGAGCTATTAGCTTGCCTTTGACACTCGTGATAATTGATTTCCAAGCAGCACGCGCTGCCTTTAAAGTCTACACGTTAAGAATGACCATTTACACAATATAATAGAAGGCCGCTAACACCTTTGGAATGATGGTATCACAATAAGTACCTTGTAGAGAGAAGAAAAAGCTGAAGAGAATTCACCACATATGGAGAAAATAAATCAGAAACCAAATAGGTCGTGTACTTCATATCATTGAGTAAAAAATGAGGTCTGCAGATGCTGGAGATCACAGCTGCAAATGTGTTGCTGGTCAAAGCACAGCAGGCCAGGCAGCATCTCAGGAATAGAGAATTCCTGAGATGCTGCCTGGCCTGCTGTGCTTTGACCAGCAACACATTTGCAGCTACTTCATATCATTCCCCACTTTACAGTGACTTTCAGTCGCCAGCAACCACTATATTGTCTGGCAGTGTGAAATACACTTGTACAAGTGAACAAAGTGGAATTTTGAATGTGGTTGCTTTTCCCAGCCATGAGTGTAGGCTGGGTGATTAAGCCTTTGGAAGGTGCCATTCACACAGTATTGTTGCTGCAATCTACTCTACAGTGTAAACAGGTTGAATTTCACAGCAGTTGGAACCAAGGCAAATATGTCCTTGACTTTTCTAATGCTTTTATGTGAAACTGTTTTAAATACCATAACCTTGCTAACTATCTGTGAAAGAACTCAAACATACAAAGTTGTGGGGGGGAAGGACAGCACAAGGCAGAAAGCAAAAAATAAATTCATTGAACACAATAAAATTGAATGACATTACCAGCTGGAGATATCGTTATAACATAATCACTCTACCTTTAGTATAACAAGTTTCATGTATAAAATGCATTACAAGAGAGGAAGAGAAACTTCCTTTTGGCCCTTCTCATCCACTCCATGTTCTTTCCCCTCCTCCTGACTATTTACCTCCGTCCTCAGATCAATCAGCGACACTTCTGGTACTCCCACTTACTGCCATCTTTTCAAGAGCAATTAGAGATGGGCAATAAATGATGACCTTGACAGTGACACTCAAATTTCAAAAATGACTATTTTTAAAAGTCCCTTTTGCAACAACACAGCTAACATGGATTGAAAGCCAAATTTGTCTGGAACTCATCCATGTCACGGATGACAATCTAACCAGGTCACACTGTTTCAGATAGCAGAAATGCAAATGTCTGTGAACACTATTATGTCAATTTACCTTTGCTTTTTATTTATCTATGAGATGCAAATATTACTGGCAAGGTCAGTGCTAATTGCCATTGAGAAAGTGCTGGTGAGCTAAATTCCTGACCTACAGGTACAGCCACAATGCTGTTATAGAGTCATAGAGATGTACGGCATGGAAACAGACCCTTCGGTCCAACCCATCCATGCCAACCAGATATCCCAACCCAATCTAATCCCACCTGCAATCACCCGGCCCATATCCCTCCAAACTCTTCCTATTCATATACTCATCCAAATGCCTCTTAACTGTTGCAATTGTACCAGCCTCTACCACATCCTCTGGCAGCTCATTCCATACATGTACCACCCTCTGCGTGAAAAAGTTGCCCCTTGGGTCTCTTTTATATCTTTCCCCTCTCACCCTAAACCTATGCCCTCGAGTTCTGGACTCCCCAGCCCCAGGGAAAAGACTTTGCTTATTTATCCTATCTATGCCCCTCATAATTTTGTAAACCTCTATAAGGTCATCCCTCAGCCTCCGACGCTCCAGGGAAAACAGCCCCAGCCTGTCAGCCTCTCCATGTAGCTCAGATCCTCCAACTCTGAAAACATCCTTGTAAATCTTTTCTGAACCCTTTCAAGTTTCACAACATCTTTCCGATAGGAAGGAGACCAGAATTGGACGCAATATTCCAACAGTGGCCTAACCAATGTCCTGAACAGCTGCAACATGACCTCCCAACTCCTGTACTCAATACTCTGACCAATAAAGGAAAGCATACCAAACACCTTCTTCAATATCCTAACTACCTGCGACTCCACTTTCAAGGAGCTATGAACCTGCATTCCAAGGTCTCTTTGTTCAGCAACACTCCCCAGGACCTTACCATTAACTGTATAAGTCCTGCTAAGATTTGCTTTCCCAAAAATGCAGCACCTCGCATTTATCTGAATTAAACTCCATCTGCCACTTCTCAGCCCATTAGCCCATCTGGTCCAGATCCTGTTGTAATCTGAGGTAACCCTCTTCGCTGTCCACTACACCTCCAATTTTGGTGTCATCTGCAAACTTACTAACTGTACCTCTTATGCTCACATCCAAATCATTTATGTAAATGTCAAAAGGTAGAGGGCCCAGCACCGATCCTTGTGGCACTCCACTGGTCACAGGCCTCCAATCTGAAAAACAACCCTCCACCACCACCCTCTGTCTTCTATCTTTGAGCCAGTTCTGAATCCAAATGTAGTTCTCCCTGTATTCTATGAGATCTAACCTTGCTAATCAGTCTCCTGTGGGGAACCTTGTCGAACGTCTTACTGAAGTCCATATAGATCACATCTACTGCTCTGCCGTCATCAATCTTCTTTGTTACTTAATCAAAAAACTCAATCAAGTTTTTGAGACATGATTTCCCATGCACAAAGCCATGTTGACTATCCCGAATCAGTCCTTGCCTTTCCAAATACATGTACATCCTGTCCCTCGGGATTCCCTCCAACAACTTGCCCACCACCGAGGTCAGGCTCACTGGTCTATAGTTCCCTGGCTTGTCTTTACCACCCTTCTTAAACAGTGGCACCATGTTTGCCAACCTCCAGTCTTCTGGCACCTCACCTGTGATTATCGATGATACAAATATCTCAGCAAGAGGCCCAGCAATCACTTCTCTAGCTTCCCACAGAATTCTCGGGTACATCTGATCAGGTGCTAGGGATTTATCCACCTTTAACCGTTTCAAGACATCCAGCACTTCCTCCTCTGTAATCTGGATATTTTACAAGATGTCACCATCTATTTCCCTACAGTCAATATCTTCCATATCCTTTTCCACAGTAAATACTGATACAAAATACTCATTTAGTATCTCCCCCATTTTCTGTGGCTCCACACAAAGACCGCCTTGCTGGTCTATGAAGAGCCCTATTCTCTCCCTAGTTACCTTTTTGTCCTTAATATATTTGTAAAAGTCCTTCGGATTCTCCTTAATTCTATTTGCCAATGCTATCTCATGTCCCCGTCTTGCCCTTCTGATTTCCCTCTTAAGTATACTCCTACTTCCTTTATACTCTTGTAAGGATTCACTCGATCTATCCTGTCTGTACCTGACATATGTTTTCTTCTTTTTCTTAACCAAACCCTCAATTTGTTTAGTCATCCAGCATTCCCTATAGTTATCAGCCTTCCCTTTCCCCCTGACAGGAATATACTTTCTCTGGATTCTTGTTATCTCATTTCTGAAGGCTTCCCATTTTCCAGCCGTCCCTTTACCTGCGAACATTTGCCTCCAATCAGCTTTTGAAAGTTCTTGCCTAATACCATCAAAATTGGCCTTTCTCCAATTTAGAACTTCAACTTTTAGATCTGGTCTATCCTTTTCCATCACTATTTTAAAACGAATAGAATTATGGTCACTGGCCCCAAAGTGCTCCCCCACTGACACCTCAGTCACCTGCCCTGCCTTATTTCCCAAGAGTAGGTCAAGTTTTGCACCTTCTCTAGTAGGTACATCCACATACTGAATCAGAAAATTGTCTTGTACACACTTAACAAATTCCTCTCCATCTAAACCCTTAACACTATGGCAGTCCCAGTTGATGTTTGGAAAGTTAAAATCCCCTACCATAACCACCCTATTATTCTTACAGATAGCTGAGATCTCCTTACAAGTTCATTTCTCAATTTCCCTCTGACTATTAGGGGGTCTATGATACAATCCCAATAAGGTGATCATCCCTTTCTTATTTCTCAGTTTCACCCAAATAACCTCACTGGATGTATTTCCAGGAATATCCTCTCTCAGCACAGCTGTAATGCTATCCCTTATCAAAAATGCCACTCCCTTTCCTCTCTTGCCTCCCTTTCTATCCTTCCTGTAGCAATTGTATCCTGGAACATTAAGCTGCCAGTCCTGCCCATCCCAGCGCCATGTTTCTGTAATTGCTATGATATCCCAGTCCCATGTTCCTAACCATGCCCTGAGTTCATCTGCCTTCCCTGTTAGGCCCCTTGCATTGAAATAAATGCAGTTTAATTTATTAGTCCGACCTTGTCCCTGACTGCCCTGACTGTTTGACTCACTTCTGTTCTCAGCTGTATCCGTCTCAGATCGATCTCTTCCTCACTACCTCCCTGGTCCTACCACCACCCCCCTCCCCCCTCCTCCACACCACCTTACTAGTTTAAATCCTCCCAAGCAGTTCTAGCAAATTTCCATGCCAGTATATTAGGCCCCTTCCAATTTAGATGCAATCCGTCCTTCTTGTACAGGTCACTTCTACCCCAAAAGAGATTCCAATGATCCAAAAATGTGAATCCTTCTCTCATACACCAGCTCCACAGCCATGCATACATCTGCTCTATCCTCCTATTCCTGCCCTCACTAGCTCGTAGCACTGGGAGTAATCCAGATATTACTACCCTTGAGGACCCCCTTTTTAAATTTGTGCCTAACTCTCTGTAATCTCCCTTCAGAATCTCAACCTTTTCCCTTCTTATGTCATTGGTTCCAATGTGGACAATGTCCTCCTGCTGGCCCCTCTCCCCCGTGAGAACATTCTGCACCCTCTCTGAGACATCCTTGATCCTGGCACCAGGGAAACAACACACCATTCTGCTTTTTCTCTGCTGGCCACAGAATCGTCTGTCTGTACCTCTGACTACAGAATGCCCTAACACAATTGATCTCTTAGAAGCCTACGTACCCCTCGTTGCATTAGAGCCAGTCTCAATACCAGAAACTTGGCTGTTTGTGCAACGTTCCCCTGAGAATCCATCGCCCCTTACATTTTCCAAAACAGCATATCTGTTTGAAATGGGTATATCCACAAAAGACCCCTGCACTAGCTGCCTACCTTTCTTACCTTCCTGGAGTTAACCCATCTATGTGACTGTATCTGAGACTTCCCCCCTTCCTATAACTGCCATCCATCACATACTGTAGCTTTTGCAAATTCCTCATCACTTCTATCTGTCTCTCCAACTGATCCACTCGATCTGATAAGATTTGCATCCAACAACATTTATGGCAGATATAATCCGCAGTAACCCTTAAACTCTCTTTAAACTCACACATCTGACAAGAAGTACATATCACTGCAAAGGCCATTTTTGCTCCTTCACAATCTACAGACCCAGAAAATAACACTGTCTTATTCCTCTACAAACAGTGCCACTGGTTAAATTAATAGCTGTGGCTTATATTTTAAGTTTAATCAAGAGACTTATCTCTAAAAAGATATAATCAAGAAAGAATCCACTATACCCACTACTGCAGCCTTTCTCTTGGACAGACTTAAAACAACAATTAACTTATCTGATTCTGTGCTGTGAACTTCGCCCAACAGTTCCTCCAAGATTAGTTGTGAATTTCACTGTTTGATAATTTTCCCAGATGCACTCCGATGTTCCAGTGATACATGAATTCAAATAGCAAAGGTGGTAACTGTGCAGGTTCTCTCTCTCTCTCTCTCTCTCCTGCACTGTCCTCACCATGTGCTTCCTTTGTCTGCCCTTCTCCCTTTTAAACTGTTGTTGTTTTGACATTTTTTTTTCCAAAGTTCCAAAACAATGCAACAGCATATAAAATAGTAATTGCTGCTCCTGGAATTCGAGGAAATCACCTCCAACACCTAAAATACCTCAAAAAAAGGAGCACCTCTTACAGCCAGAAATTTTTCCCATCCTCCATCTTAGATTACCCAGGGAGGGAGTTTCAGGGTTTTGACCTAATGGACAGTAAAGAAATGGAAAAATACTCAAGAATATATATGACTTGGAGGGGAACTTGCTGATAATGGTGTTCCCAGGTGCCTGTTCTCCTTGTCCTACTTGGTGGTAATAATCACATGATTGGAAGTTTTTGTATTGTATTGCTCTCCAGAATTGGCTTGTAGAAAGCATTCGGTGCTGGAGTCAGGATTTCTTTAGGTCAGTGTTTGAAAAGGTTTTTAAAAATCTAACAATGCAGACTTGCGCTTTTTGATTAAATCAAAAACCTGCATTTTCCACAAAATTAGTTCTATTTCTGAAATCGTTATCTCAGAGTATAATTTAACGGTTTAAATTTAAAAGTTTTTTTTAAAAAGCGCTGAGCGGACCAGGAAGCTGGTGTAGCGCAAGCTTACCTGGGTAGGTTTTTCCAATAAAGGCGCACAGGTCCAAGGCCTAGGCCTCACTCTCTCGGCGGAGCAGGTAAGGGCTGTTTGGTGGTGTCTCTTTGTAGACACAGTTAAGTTTTTTTTAATGGTTTAAATTTAAAAGTTTTTTTGTAAAAGCGCGGAGCGGACCCGGAAGCTGGTGTAGAGCAGGCTTACCTGGGTGGGTTTTTCCAATAAAGGCGCGCAGGAGAGAAAACCTAGGCACTAGAGGGATACTGCCTCCCACCCGCCCTTCTCCTCTAACCTAATAATAAGACCTGTTCTGGTAAGTAGGTAAATGCTGCATTTTGCTTGTTCTATTCTTTAGACCTAGTTTTTTTTAAAGGTTACTTTTAGAGGGATGGCAGTGAAGGCTGTGCAATGTTCCTCTTGCAACATGTTTGAGGCGAGGGATGCCATATTCGTCCCTGCTGATTACATTTGCAGGAAGTGCACCCATCTCCAGCTCCTCCAAGAACGTGTTAGGGAACTGGAGCTGGAGTTGGATGAACTTAGGATCTTTCAGGAGGCAGAGGGGGTCATAGATCGGAGCTTTGGGAAGTAGTAACTCCAAAGATTGCAGACAGATGGGTGACAGTGAGGGGGACTGGGAGGAAGCAGCCAGTGCAGGGACCCCCTGCAGTCGTTCCCCTCAAGAACAAGTATACCGTTTTGGATACTTCTTGGGGGGGAAACGACTTACCAGGGATAAGCAATGGGGTTCAGGCCTCTGGCACGGAGCCTGTCCCGTTGCTCAGAAGGGAAGGGTGGAGAAAGGCAGAGCAATAGTTATTGGGGACTCGATAGTTTGGGGCACAGATAAGTGGTTTTACGGGGACCAGAGAGAGACTCACGATTGGTATGTTGCCTCCCAGGTGCAAGGGTACGTGACGTCTCTGATCGTATTTTCCGGGTCCTTAAAGGGGACGGGGAGCAGCCCGAAGTCGTGGTCCACATTGGCAGGGGGAGAGAGAACAGTAAAATGCGTGGCTACAGGGATGGTGCAGGAGGGAGGGATTCTGATTTCTGGATAACTGGGGTTCTTTCTAGGGAAGGTGGGACCTCTATAAACAGGATGGTCTACACCTGAACCTGAGGGGCTCCAGTATCCTTGGGGGGAGGTTTGCTAGTGCTCTTTGGGGGGCTTTAAAATAACTTTGCAGGGGCATGGGAACCTGGAGTGTAGCTTTAGGGTGCAGGACCTTGAGTGTAGGGAGGTTAGGAACATGGCATCAATCTCGAAGGAGGGTGCCTGTAAACAGGAAGGTGGCTTAAAGTGTGTATACTTCAATGTGAGAAGTATACAAAATAAGGTAGGTGAACTTGCAGCGTGGGTTGGTACCTGGGATTTCGATGTTGTGGCTATTACGGAGACATGGGTAGAACAGGGACAGGATTGGCTGTTGCAGGTTCCAGGGTTTAAATGTTTTAGTAGAGTCAGAGGTGGGGGTAAAAGAGGGGGAGGTGTGGCATTGCTTGTCAAGGATAGTATTACAACGGTGGAAAGTACGATGGATGAAGACTCGCCATCTGAGGTAGTTTGGGCTGAGCTTAGAAATAGGAAAGGTGAGGTCACCCTGTTAGGAGTTTTCTACAGGTCTTCTAATAGTCCTAGAGACGTAGAAGAAAGGATTGTGAGGATATTCAGGAGAAGAGTGAAAGTAATAGGGTGGTTCTTATGGGGGACTTTAACTTTCCAGATATTGACTGGGAAAGCTATAGCTCGAGTACATTAGATGGGTCGGTGTTTGTCCAATGTGTGCAGGAGGGTTTCCTGACACAATAAGTAGACAGGCCAACAAGAGGTGAGGCCATACTGGATTTGGTTCTGGGTAATGAACCAGGCCAGGTGTTAGAATTGGAGGTAGGTGAGCACTTTGGGGACAGTGACCACAATTCGGTGACTTTTACTCTAGTGATGGAGAGGGATAAGTGAGCACTGCAGGACAAGAGTTATAGCTGGGGACAGGGAAATTATGATGCAGTGAGGCATGACTTAGGATGCGTGGCTTGGAAAAGTAGGCTTCAAGGGAAGGGCACAATCGATATGTGGAGCTTGTTCAAGGAGCAACTGTTGAGTGTCCTTGATAAGTATGTACCTGTCAGGCAGGGAGGAAAGGGTCGTGTGAGGGAGCCGTGGTTTAATAAGGAATTGGAATCCCTTGTTAAAGGGAAGAGGGCGGCCTATGTAAAGATGAGGCGTGAAGGTTCAATTGGGGTGATTGAGAGTTATAAGGTAGCCAGGAAGGATCTAAAGTGAGAGTTAAGAGCAGCAGGGAGGAGACATGAAAAGTCCTTGGTTGGTCGAATTAGGGGAAACCCAAAGGCTTTCTATAGGTATGTCAGGAATAAAAGAATGACTACGGTAGGAATAGGTCCAGTCAAAGATAGTAGTGGGAAGTTGCATGTGGAGGCTGAAGAGATTGGGGAGACACTGAATGAATACTTTTCATCAGTATTCATTCAGGAACAGGACATTGTTGCCGATGTGAATATTGAGTCACAATTAATTAGAATGGATGGCTTTGAGGTAAGTAGGGAAGAGGTGTTGGAAATTCTGGAAAGGGTGAATGTAGATAAGTCCCCTGGGCCTGATGGCATTTATCCTAGGATTCTCTGGGAAGCAAGGGAGGAGATTGCAGAGTCATTGGCCTTGATTTTTACGTCCTCGTTGTCTACAGGAATAGTGCCAGAAGACTGGAGGATAGCAAATGTGGTTCCCTTGTTCAAGAAGGGGAGTAGGGATAACCCTAGTAACTATAGGCTGGTGAATCTCACTTCTGCTGTGGGTAAAGTCTTAGAGAGAATTGTAAGGGATAGGATTTATGAACATCTGGATAGGAATAATGTGATCAAGGTTAGTCAGTATGGTTTTGTGAAGGGCAGGTTGTGCCTCACAAACCTTATTGAATTCTTTGAGAAGGTGACTAAGGAGGTGGACGAGGGTAAAGCAGTAGATGTGGTGTATATGGATTTTAGCAAGGCATTTGATAAGGTTCCCCATGGTAGGCTACTGCAAAAAATACGGAGGTACGGCATTGAGGGGGAGTTGGAGGTTTGGATTAGGAATTGGCTGGCTGGAAGAAGACAGAGGGTAGTAGTTGATGGTAAAGGTTCATCTTGGAGTGCAGTTACCAGCGGTGTTCCGCATGGATCTGTTTTGGGACCATTGCTGTTTGTCATTTGTATAAATGACCTGGAGGAGGGACTAGCAGGTTGGGTGAGCAAGTTTGCAGATGATACAAAAGTCAGTGGAGTTGTTGACAGTGAGGAAGGATGTGGCAGGTTACAGTGGGATATAGGTAGGCTGCAGAGCTGGGCAGAAAGGTGGCAAATGGAGTCCAATGTCGCTAAGTGTGAAGTGATTCACTTTGGTAAGAGTAAGAAGAAGATGGAGTACTGGGCTAATGGTCAGATATTTGGTTGTGTGGATGAGCAGAGGGATCTTGGTGTCAATATACACAGATCTCTGAAAGTTGCTACTAGGTAAATAGTGCTGTGAAGAAGGCATATGGCGTACTGGCTTTTATTGGTAGAGGAATTGAGTTCCGGAGTCCTGAGGTCATGTTGCAGTTGTATAAGACTCTGGTGCGGCCACATTTGGAGTATTGTGTGCAGTTTTGGTCGCCATACTATAGGAAGGATGTGGAGGCACTGGAACGGGTGCAGAGGAGGTTTACCAGGATGTTGCCTGGTATGGTAGGAAGATCGTATGAGGAAAGGCTGAGGCACTTGGGGCTGTTTTCATTGGAGAAAAGAAGGTTTAGGGGTGACTTGATAGAGGTGTACAAGATGATTAGGGGTTTAGATAGGGTTGACAATGAGAACCTTTTTCCACATATGGAGTCAGCTATTACAAGGGGGCATAGCTTTAAATTAAGGGCAGGTACGTATAGGACAGATGTTAGGGATAGATTCTTTACTCAGCGAGTCGTGAGTTCATGGAATGCTCTGCCAGTAGCAGTGGTGGATTCTCCCTCTTTATGGGCATTTAAACGGACATCAGATAGGCATATGGAGCACAGTGGGCTAGTGTAAGTTAGGTGGGCTTGGGTCGGCGCAACATCGAGGGCCAAAGGGCCTGTACTGCGCTTCATTTTTCTATGTTCTATGTTCTAATTCCAGCAATGAATTGATCATACATTTCACCCGTTGTTTTATCATGAAGATTGTTGAAATGAGCTTATACAACCCACATTATGATGAATGAATCTCGCATAGAATAAAGTGGAAAGCTGAAAACACTGGAGAGACAACAGTAAAGGTGGTGAATAATGAAAGCATATTTTTAGGATTTTAACAGGATCTGTAAATCTTTCTGGTGGATGATGGAAGTGATTGAGTACAAAGGAATTCTGAAAATAGATCGGATATGTTTTATTTCTTACTTGTTCACAAACAAACAACAGAGAAAATTTACAGCCCAGGAACTGGCCCTTCGGCCCTTCAAGCCTGAGCTGATCCAAATGTACTGTTTAAACCTGTCTGTCAATTCCTAAGCATTTGTATCCCTCTGCTCCCCACCTACTCATGCATCTGTCCAGACACATCTTAAATGAATCTTTCATGCCTGCCTCTACCACCTCTGCTGGCAACTCGTTCCAAACATCCACCACCCTCTGTGTGAAGTACTTGCTGCGTGCATCCCCCTTGAAGGCATGACTCTGGTAATTGAATCCTTCACCCTAGGAAAAAGCTTGTCTCTATCCACCCTGTCTATACCCTTCATGATTTTGTAAACCTCATCAATGTTGGCACAGTTGCATTCCATCATTGGTTGCTGTTAGAAAATATGAATAATTTGGTGAGAGTCATTCACAAGGATGTGATAACCAGACACTCAAAAAATAATGATGTGATTAGGAAGCATTAACATGGATTGATGGAAGGGATATCATGTTTGACAAATAGGGTTTTACTGAGGATGTTACTTGGAACATAGATATGGGAGAACCAAAGAATCTGGCGTGTATGGATTTTAAGAAGATTTTTGATAAAGCCCCACTCAAGTTCAATAATTACAGCATGTGGAAATGGGATTATTATAAGGCTCTATAGAATTGGCTAACAGACCTAAAACAGGAGTAGGAATAAATGGATCATTCGCAGATTGTCAGGGTCTGACCAATAGACCACCGGAAGGACCCACAGCTGTTCACAATCCATATCAAGAAATTGGATATGGGGACCAATACCAATCATAATATTTCCAGATTTGCTGATGACCCCAAGCGAGGTGGGAATATGAGTTGTGAAAATGATGCCAGGAGACTCTGGAGGGGATTTGGATGGGCTCGATAAATGGACAAGAACATGGGAGATGGAAATTAATGTAAGCGTAAAGTTATCAACTTTGGTAGAAAAACAACAAGTTTTTCTTAAATTATGCAAGTTGGGAGACGTGCTGATGTCCCTGTTCACTAGTCAGTATAACCTAGTATGGAGGTTCTTGTGTTGCAGTCGTAGTGTCCCAACCTCTGAGCCAGGAGATCTAGATTCATGTCTGACCTACTTCAGAGATGTGTGATAATGACTCTGAGAAGGTGATTATAATATAGCACAGAGGATTCTTATGGCATGGTGGTAATGTTCCTACTTCTGATCCAGGGAACTCAGGTTCAAGTCCCAACTGATCCAGATGTGTGTCATCTCTGAAGAGGGTGATTAGGAAATACTGATTATAATCTACAGACAGCAAGCAACTGGGATTGCAAATGATGGAAGTGATTGAGTACAAAGGAATTCTGTAAATAGATCGGATATGTTTTATTTCTTACTTGTTCACAAACAAACAACAGAGAAAATTTACAGCCCAGGAACTGGCCCTTCGGCCCTTCAAGCCTGAGCTGAAGGTCTTTAGCACAAAAGGATTTGAATATAGGATTAAAGATGTCTTCTTGTACAGGGCCTTGGTGAGATCCCTCCTGAAGTATTGTGTACAATTTTGATCTCCTTATCTAAGAAAGGACGTACACCTGTACTTAACTTAGAAGGAGTGCATCAAAGGTTCAGCTGATTAATGGAATGATGGGATTGCCCTAGAAGGGGAGATTGAGATAACTGAGCTTTATATTCTCTACAGTTTTGAGCAATGTGCAATGATCTCATTGAAAACTATAAAATCCTCGTGACAAAGTACACATAGCTAGGATGCTCCCCAGGGTGGGAGTGTAGAATCAGTGATCACAGGCTTAGAATAATGACAAGCTATTAAAGATCGAGGTAAAGAGTTTCTTAACTTGGACCGTGGTGAATTTTTGGAATTCTTTACCAAAGGGTCTGTGGAAGTTTAAACATTGGACTGTATTTAAGATAGAAGTTGATAAATTTCAGGATAGTAATGAAATCAGGGGAAATGGAGATAGTGGGGGAAATGGCATGAATGTAGATAGATGATAAAACATGATCCGTTTGCATGGCCCACTTCTGCTCCTATGTATGAATTAGTTGTTAGGAAATCAGTTTAATTTTGTATCCATTTGTAATGTGTAAGCCAGGAATTTGTGAAGATTCAGGAAACTTCAATAGTTGCTATATGGCTACATTCTATTAGCATAGGAACGAGAGTGAGGCTTGTTTATAATTGGATTAGGTTACTAGTTCACTACCAATACTGCCATGCAATTGCAAGCTTAAGGTTACCTAGTCTATTGCAGAAAGAGAGTACCTATGAAGATTTAGCCATCGTTTGCACTTAATTCAGTAGAGACTGCGAGAACTCAGTCCTATATTTGAAGTATGAACATTAGCTATTCTGTACAAAATTCAGAGAGAGGGAGAGCGCCAAGAGAAAGAGCATGAGAGAGAGAGAGAGAGAGAGAGAGAGAGAGAGAGAGAGATGGAGCAACAGGCATTGCAATCACAAGGAGGAAGCTCATGGCCAAATGCTACGACCCTGATTATCATCTTAGGATTCAAGTCCATAGCTCCCTGAAAGTGGTCGCATGAGTCGATAGCCTGTAAAGAAAGCTTTTGGTATGCTTGCCTTTATTGGTCAAGACATTGAGTACACCAATCAGGATGTTATGTTGCAGCTTTATAACATTTTGGTTATGCTGCACTTAAAGTATTGTATTCAATTCAGTTGTCACATTACAGGAAGGATGCGAAGCCTTTGGACACGGTACAGAATAGGCTTACCAGGATGCTGCCTGGATTAGAGGGCTTGAGCTAAAAAGGGAAGCTAGGAAAACTAGGATTGTTTTCTCTGGAGCGACAGAGGCTAAACAGAGACTTGATATATAAGTCTACTAAATTATGAGATGCATAGATGGGGAAAGAGATTCTGGCTGTCAACTCAGAGCTGAAACGTCAGAAACTAGGGTGCATGCATTTAAGGTGAGAGGGGAAAGTTCAAAAGGAAATGTGAGGGGCATTTTTTTTTACACAGAGAATGGTAGGTGTCTGGAATGCACTGCCAGGATGGTAGTGGAGGCAGATATAATAGAGGCGTTTGAGGGGTTTTAAGATAAGCACAAGGAATGGAGGGATATAGACCCAAGGAATGGAGGGATATAGGCCCAGGGCAGGCAAAAGGAATTAGTTTAATTTGGCGTCATGTTGAGCACAACATCATGGGCCAAAGGGCCCATTCCTGTGTTGCATTGTTCTATGTTCTAAATCTTGCCAGAGGAATAATGGACAGCTAACAATGCACGCTATTATTAATGTTGAAATCAGCCAGGAGGATCAAGCTGATCATTGTGAATCACTGAAACCTGCTGTTTTATTTGTATTACTCCGCTATTAGTTTCCCACTAAATTGTAGAGATGCCTGTTATCAATTAGGACATGTCCATCAAACTCACGTTAAAATTTGCCAGAGGTAGAGCTGGTCTGTAAGAAACTAAGTGTTCTTTTAATAGCATGGGAGTTGGTAATGCAACATTGAGCAAACTTTCCATCCCAGAAAAAAACTATTGAATTTCATTGTGAAACATGGTAAATTCTTGATCTAAGATTTTTAAAAAATTTCTAAATATTTTCATTACTTTTCTTAATCCAGTCTTTCCTTCTGTCTCTTTCTGTAATTTTAAAATCTGCATTTTTAAAAAAAAAATAGTCTTTAACCCTCACCAGTTGAAAGGATGGACTATCAGTTATTCACTAAGATGCCAAACATCCTGCTATTTTCACTGGGCTGTTATAAGCTCACAATTCCAGCAAGCTGAAGGCAAAATAAAACTGTAGTGTGATGAAAGGGGCACACCACAAGAGATCACACAATCACAAAGTCTGGACATCATTAGGTCACTTTGCATGCAAGGCTTATTTATGAGAAAAGCTAGAGTGTAATGGAGTGTCACAATAAGCTAATCAGCAGGCATTAAAATAATTAGGGATCGTGAAAGCAGCCAAGACAGTCTTTAGTCCTGTTGAAGCACATGTGTCCAGCTGAGCACCTGTCTACCCATGTGCTTTCAGCACTGCTCAGCCTCTGCCTCACGACAATAACTGAACAGCATGAAATGAGGAGGAGTTAAGCGCACACGGTTCTGCTCTTCCAAAATGACTCATGCCTATCCCACAAATAGCACAGGGGGCTTCACTAGAACTGCAATTGTATGTCTAGACTAGGATCTTAATAAATGCAAAGCAATACCTGGACTTTTCAGGTGAAGGGAATTGGGACACAATATTTAAAGATGATAACACAATTTTAGTTTGTGCCAAAAGCTGGGATACCCATCACATTTTCATGAAAAGCTGAGATCTTGACCAACACTACCACACACCCACCATTATGTTCTTCACCCTACTACTACATGTGCTATTGGTAGATGATGACTCAATGCCTTTACATTCATGGATTGCATGTGCATAGTACATTGTGGAGTGGTATTACCACTGATGTGCATGCTGGGCAGTTTCTACTAAGGTATAGATCTTTCTCCAAATAGTAGGAGGAAGTGTTTTTATTCAAATCCTTCCAAAGCTTCACTCATCCTCATCTCTATAACCACCTCCAGCCCTGCAACCATTTATTTATCCAGCCAGATATCAGTGTTGTAGGTAAATTGCCACTTGCACCCCCCTTCCATTGTCAGTTACACCTTCAGCAGCCTACGGTCAGAAGATTAATTCACCCAAAAGGCAACCTAATCAACTTTCCCTTGACTTAATATCTTGTCTGATGATATTACTCGTGCTATGCTAGGCCATTGTGTCTGTTCAGGCATAGGCACAAGAAAACGTGACTTGCAACATGATCTGTTCAATAGAACAATCCCTCATTTCTCCTCTTTATTTGACATGTTTTCTTTTCTTTACCACAAATTTTATTCCTCTACAAAACATAGAAATTGACTGAGGATGAGCTTCCACAGGACCTGGTAGAGATGAAGTCAAAAACCAACATTACCTATCCAAATACGGCTGCTGAACATTAACAGGCTATTGGACAGTGAAGGGCCATCTTTGATATAATTTACAAGCCTAACCTGATGTGTCTACATACAGGATTGAGAGGGGAGTGTCACGGTTTAACGACCAAGAGAGAGGAAGCACAGATTTTGCAGTGCAGTCCCTTGACAACCAATACTGAAACTGATCTTGTGGTTTCACCACATTAAGCAAACCTGGAATTGAAAATGAACCTGAGATAGGCCCCACTTACTAGATTAGATTCCCTACAGCGTTGAAACAGGCCCTTCGGCCCAACCAGTCCACACCAACCCTCCGAAGAGTAAGCCAACCAGACCCAGTTCCCTCTGGCTAACACTATGGGCAATTTAGCATGGCCAATTCACCTGACCTGCACATCTTTGGACTGTGGGAGGAAACCCATGCAGCAACGGGGAAAATGTGCAAACTCGAGGCTGGAATTGAACCTGGGACCCTGGTACTGTGAGGCAGCAATGCTAACCACTGAGCCAAGTACTGTGAGTAGTTCTGGCCTTCTTAGCAAGGCTAGATTAGCCTGGGAGGGAGTTCAACATAGATTTATGAATGATACCTGAACTTCAGGGGTTATGTTATGAATGATAAATAAAATGTTTATTTTCTCTAGAATTTAGATGGTGAAAGGGTGATCTGATCAAGACATTAGTGAGATAAACTACTTCCACTGGTTGGAGGTTTTAGAACTAGTTTAATTTAGGTAAATGTGAGGTGCTGCATTTTGGAAAGGCAAATCAGGACAGGACTTATACATTTAATGGTAAGGTCCTGGGGAGTGTTACTGAGCAAAGAGACCTTGGAGTGCAGGTTCATATTTCCTTGAAAGTGGAATCGCAGGTAAATAGGATAGTGAAGATGTTTGGTATGTTTTTCTTTATTGGTCAGGGCATTGAATATAGGAGTTGGGAGATCAAGTTGTGGCTGTTGAGTTGCAATATTGTGTGCAATTCTGGTCTCCATCCTATCAGAAGGATGCTGTGAAACTTGAAAGAGTTCAGAAAAGATTTACAAGAATGTTGCCAGGGTTGGAGGATCTGAGCTATAGGGAGAGGCTGAAAAGGCTGGGGCTGTTTTCCCTGGAGTGTTGGAGGCTGAGGGGTGACCTTATAGGTGTATAAAATCATGAAAGCCATGGACAAAGTAAAAATCACAAGGGCCATAGATAGGGTAAATAAACTAGGACTTTTCCCTGGGGTGGGGGAGTCCAGAACTAGAAGGCTTAGGTTTAGGGTGTGTGGGGAAAGATTTACAAGGGATCTATGGGGCAACTGTTTCACACAGAGGGTGGTGTGTATATGGAATAAGCTGCCAGAGGAAGTTGTAGAGGCTGGTATAATTACAGCAACTAAAAGACACCCTGATGGGTATATGAATGGGAAGGGTTTAAAGGGATATGGGCCAATTGCTGGCAAAGGGGATTAAATTAGGTTAGGATATCTGGTCAGCATGGACGAGTTGGACCGAAGGGTCTGTTTCCATGCTATATATGTCTATGTCTCTAGTGGGCACAGTCTGAGAATTAGGACCAGAACATTTAGTAGACCTATTAGGAAGCACTTCTACACACAAAGGGTAGCAGAGGTTTGGAACTCTCTTCCACAAATGGCAGTGCATCCTGGATCAATTGTTATATTTAAATCTGAAATAGATAGGTTTCTTTTTGTGAAGCAAAGGTGTTAAGGGACATGTGCCAAAAGCAGGTATACCGAGTTAGGCCAGAGATCAGCCATGATCTCAAAACAGGCTTGAAGGGCTGAATGGCCTATGCCTAATCCTACATCTTTGCTGAGCGCAGATTGCTCACATACTATAGAGGAACCCACAAGGAGGAGTGATCCAAACACACCTTTTCAAAAATAAATGTTCTGGAAAACACAGTTGCTGCTCAAAGACACCTAATGAATTTATAATCTTAAAATGTCTAGTCATAATGTCCACAGTTAGTCGTGTGTGTAAAGATATATAGCCAAAGTCTAAGGCATCCAAATGTGACTGATAATCACTAACAGCAAAGGTTTGACAAAAAAAAAATCACATAACAGAATATGAAAAACTGAAAAGGCTTCTAAACTAGACAAGGTTAAGTTCTGAAGTAACTTCCCAATGTATAGTCAACATGGATTTAAAAAAAATTAACCTACTTCTCCATTTTGGATTTTATTTCTCTGATGAGTAGTCTAGTTGAAATCCAATCACGTCATTGTTGAAACTCCTTCAGTGTACATTCATCATTTTCTTGGCTTGGTTTCATAACTACATCCCAGAGTTTGGATTCAAGATATACTAATCATGAACAGACAGAGCAGCAATGTTAAGTTGGCCATCAGCTGAAGCTTCTTTATTTTTAAAGGAATAGTAACATATCAATAATATGATTTGACAAGTAATTTTATTCTCCCTCACGGGCAATCTGTCCCAATCCCCATGGATGTTCTAATTCTGCCTATCCCTTCATCACAACGTTCCAGCCCCACCTCAGACCTCAGCTCAACTCCCCACCATGAGACTCCTGCACTTACCCATACCTGGACTCTGGAATTTGAAGTGGATAATAGATTGTAGCTCCAAATCCAAGCCACTGCTACCACTGGGACTACAGAGCTGCCAATACCATCTCCAGCCAATGGGTTTGGAGATGCTGTAGTCTCATCTGTCCCCTGCCAATACCAATGGTGCCAATATGGAAAATCTCACTAGCTGGAAAAACCTACTATATGGGCCAAATGAAAACTTCAAAAATTAAGTATACATTTCTGGGAGGAAAGGATATGGAATTGTGGAACCCAGATGAGTGGCTGGATTTGAGATAAAATATACCAGCAGAATGCCATTACATGCTCAAAACACTAAAGAACCTACTTCAATTCCTAGCTTGCACTTTACAATGCAGTCATTGAAGCTGTATAAGAAAATAACCATCATATAGATTAGCAGAAGCAACCAGCCATTCGAGAATGGATGCTTAACAAGTTCCTTCAAAGTTCATTCCAAATTTCTTTGAGCTACAAATTTGTACTCCCATTTAGACAGCCAAACTGATGAAGTTTAGGAAACCTGGAGAAGGATTGCACTAATAATTTATTTGCATTGGGGAGCAAGTTGTTCGATGGCACCTGTCATTGTTTCTCAGACTTGGAGGTGACATATAAAAAATTGATTTCTCTAAACAAGGTATCCACAATAATTTCTTCAGCTCTGAAACAGTTCTATTATCAAAATCACTTATGCATTAGAGAGCTTATTAAAGTTGGCTGGAGATGGTATTGGCAGCCCTGTGGTCCCAGTGGTAGCAGTGGCTTGGATTTGGAGCTACAATCTATCATCCACTTCAAATTCCAGAGTCCAGGAATGCAGAAGCTTAATTAGTTAGATCTAGGCCAGACTTGTAGAATTTTCATTGCAAATTAACAGAAACAGAGGTGACTTTTTCCTGACTTACTTGAAATCTTCCCACTTGCCCAATGGACTGTTGTGGGAGTAAGAGAATTCTGATAACCTCTTTGCAAGTGCAAGACCTTCAGGGCAGAATAGAACAGCAAGAACATGCAGTAGTAAAAGGCATTCTTACCCGCAAGTGTGACTATGTTGATATAAATTAACAAATGTCCTGGAACTGTTTCCTGAAAATAATCAGTCTTAGTATTGACTTATGAAATGATCAGACACAAGCTGTCGTTTCCAAAAAGTTCTTTAAGACATTATCATCACCTGGAGTTTTTCCATTCCAGCTTATACTGAAATTAGGTTGACTGATGATACTGCTTTCTAACTGTAATGCTGCAGGTTATGGATTTTTCCTATTCATGGATTGATGATGCAACTGTTACAGGTAATTGAACAAAGACATAATTCCAGCTCATTTACCTTTGAATTCATCTCATTTTGAATCTGTTTTAAGTCTGAAAAGTCAAATTTCTCAGAATTGTGCCTTTTCCCTGCACAAGGATGAAAATAAATGCCTGAATTTGATTCTATCTATCTGGGTTTGGCAGCTGTATATATCCATGCCTTGCATTCAATAATTCTACATACTTCCCGAGAAGAAGGGAACTAACCACACCATCTCATGGGCAATGAGGAATGCTGACACAGCCAGCAGTGCGAATATACCTGGAGTGGTTAAGAACACAACCATTTTAAGACAAAATAAAATTAGGATTATGGAGATCATAATGCAGGGAGCATGATATGTGGAGAGAGCATGCGAGTTAGTAAAACAGCAATAGGGCACATACTAGAAGTCATTCAGATTTATTTTCTAAAAGACAGGAATGGAGAAAATTTGCAGAGCTTTGATTTGCAACTAACCCTCATTTGGCACTCACTTTGTTTCTGAAACAAGCAACATGCGACACAAGAATAGGATGGTCTACAATCCTTACTTGTAATATTTTACATTGAAAACCCATTGGTCATCTTCAATCTAACTTGTTCAAAATTCCTCTAGCTCCTAGTGACTATTTCTCACTTCTGAAACCTTGCTGTAAGTGGGAGGGGGTCCAGTCAGTTAGCAACTAGCACAGCTGCATTTTTTTGTTTTAAGGAAACAGATTGAGTGTGTGCAGTGTCTATACTAAAACGAAAACAGAAGTAGTGAAAGTGAAAGTGTGCTATTAGAATTTGCTTCTCTGAATACTTCCTGTACTTCCAGGCAATTACTATTTTTTACAATTTCTTCTTCAGAAGACAAGTGAATCTTTTCAAAAGCAAGCTTCTTAGTGACAATGCAGAAAATCCATTAAAGGAAATTAGTAGTTAGTTTTGGTTAAACAAATTACAAAGCATCACAATTCTCCATAGAAAATTCTTGTTTTATTCAGGTACAGCACATCAAGAGTCTCTTCATTCCCTGACTTTCTAGGAGATTGGACTGACAGACAATACATTACAAAACACTGGAGGTGGGGTGGGGGTAGGAAGTTGAGAAAACAAAATATACTTAATAAAATAAATTCAAATCAAGTCATTCATCAACAAATAAAAGGTTACCTGCACCATTACAAAACAAGGAAGGACCATTTTGGTCACAAAGAACAATGAATTATCTTTCTCCTTCAAGTTTAATTCCCCATTTCTGTGATAGCCAGTATAACCCCAGAGATATGTAACAATTCAGAAGTTGGCAAAAACATAAACTGATAGGCATTAGCCTTTCAGACAGCAGATACAAATTCAAGTATTTTAAACAAAAGCAAAATACTGTAGATATTGGAAATAAATACCGAAAATACTAAAAATACTCAGCAGGTCATGCAGCATCTGTAGAGACAAACAGATTTATCATTTCAGGTTGAAGCTTAGAGTATTTCAGCATTTTTTTGTTTTCATTTCAAGCTCTTTAGAGTTAGGACCAGGCAGTCCACACAAAGCTTCAAATTTCAGAGTTAGTAAGCATTTAATCTTTCTGCCTTTCCAATTAAAACCAAAACTACATGTATAGCCATTAAAAAGAAAATTGGCTAAATAGACTAATTGGTCACAAGCTTAGTATTAATTATTGTGTTTATATTGGTTCCCTGAAGCAGTGGGTTACAGCAACAGGAATGACATGATTCATGAACGATATCAACACATTATAGATCTCCTGAAGCTAGACGATAATATTATATATACTCCTTCCCACTTTCCACGTGTCGGTCTTACTTTAGCCAACATTATTTGCATCTACAAAAGGAATGCAGCTGCCATTTGTCCTTCAACTTAATCTGAAAATACTCTTTATGGCTTGGCACTACTGGTATTTAACGTTAACACCTGAATCTCTGCACTCAGTGCTTCCCCCCAAAACAACTACAGCAGGTTGACATTAGAGGTCCAATAGATATTTCTTATCAATGAAACGGAAACTCAAAACAAAAAAGGTTAATGTTTTGCGTCCTGGAACTTCTTACATTAAAATGCATTGATAAAACAGCTTTTAATGGTGATGGAATCTGCTCCAGATTCAGTTTATTGAGCACAGGAGGTGGCCCCGGTCTCAAAGTAAACAGAAAACTGCACAAATAATTAAACCTAAAATTTGAACTCAAAATACTGGAAATATGCAGAAATGCTATGAGAATTTGTAAAAGGCTGTGATATGGGTGCAACCTTTCATCAGTAACAGGAACTGAAGGTGGTAGTGCGAGCCTAATGGAAACTGAATGAGGAGGGTGAGAGGTAGTAGGTGGAGGAAAACAGAGGCAGAATTTGTTATCTCCTTGTTTGGTTCCAGTTTAAAAAAAAAGAGCTCACTCTTCTTCCAATTCAAATGAAATAACTTATACCAAAACTGCAGGGGAAGGTGGTGATCATATTTAGGCAACAAGATGGTATAGGAAGAGAAAGGGTCAACTTGCATGATTCAATTTTAGGACAAAGAAGTGGAGACAGAGAGAGAGTGAGAAAGAGAGAGAGAGAAGGTTCAAACTATTAAAAAGGCAAATATAATATCGTTATCAGGAAAGAGCAAGCACGTTTATAAAATGGATTTCTGGAAAATTAGTGGAGGCACAAGATCCTGGAATTGTTTCTTTATGGATGTTGTCAATGGCAGAAAGGGAATTGGGAGAAAAAGGAATGGCAAGATTTTTCTGTATAACTTAAAATAACATGGCTTGTTTGGTCTGCATCATTATCCTTTCTTCTTTTCTGAAAGGATTCTGGAAATACAAGTCAATCCAACTTTTCTTTATTAGCTTGGCTTCCTATTCAAAATAAATGATAGAATGATTAAAAAGTACTGGTAAACTGAAATTGCAGGTTTCACAGAACAATTCCTTGGTGTCAAACAAGCCCAACAAAAGGAATACAAATTGTTCACAAGTATTGTAATGTCATAACTCAGTACAATCCAAACCCACTAAAGAATTTAAATCGCCCTTTCAATCACACAGCTACCTCAAAATGTATCTTGCATTCAAACAAGATTTTCCAGGAATGACCTTTCCATTCATTGAAAAAAACTGTTGAATTGCAAACACTTATCAGCCCCTCACTCAAACCTAAGAGTGCTTGCAATTTTTGTAAAATCAATCCGATGGAACATCATGGGGTAGCAAGTTAAAAACCCTTCAGTGCAGTGAAATTCAGTAATGGCATGCCTCTTAAATATTGCTGCACAGACATTAATACCTAGATTTTTGTATCTTAGGTGCAACAGTGAACACTGTTCCTCAATTTCTTTCCCATGTCGGTTATTTTTCAAAATGATGTTCAGAACAGGGCAAGATTTGCCTTCATTTTTACATTTCCAAAGAAAATGCAAATGCATTCCATTATTGGATTGTATTTCTTTACCAGATATGCTTAAGCACAAACATTTAATAAGGAACACACTTCTTTTAAAGTAATGCATTGGCAAAAATAAATGCTGAAAAATGTTGTATTGTCACCAGAAGAAAAATGTAATTTTGTTTTGATCAATTATTATAAGGCCTTAACTAATTTGCCCTTCCCATAAACAGTAAATATTTAAAGTCAATGCTAAATTTCAGTAGAGGATTTCTACTGCTTGGCCTTCAGTCAGTGTGGTCTGCTGTTGGAGTCCGATGTGTCTCTCTTGCATGATAGAGTGTAGCCATTCAAATAACCATTCTGACGTTTGCTCAGCCCACCATTGAGAAGATCTTGGATATGTTGCACTATCAAGTTTATGGCAACTGGAGAGAAGAATTAAAATAATTTTAAAGATAAACAGGAATTAATACTTGCATATCACTATATAAACCAACCTAATGATACACAGTTAACCAGGTCCTCTGCCAGAAACTCCCTCCCTCTTGCCACTATTAAAACCTTTAAAACAGTTTTATAATTAAAAAGTAGAACTTGAAAAGTACTTTTTGTTCTATTTTACAATTTCAGATATGCTGAAGATAGAGATAAAATGAATCCTTGAGGGAATGCAATAGTTATAAGCATGTGGAACATGATTATTGGCTAAACTATTCAAGTCACATCACACTACAACCCTATATGAAAGAGTGGCAAAAGTACAATTCTTGCTCTAGCTAAAGTGAGCACTGCAAGATCAATGGAGAAATAGCATCAACACAGCCTAATCAAATCAGAGTTGCAATATGCAGTCCACACAGATTACTCCTTCATAAAATAGAATGTTGGATGCTATACTTTCACAACATTTTCACCCAAGAAACAGCATTAGTGCTCCATTAGCTTCAAATTTGCTATCTGGTCAGATTCAAAAGCCAGATCTTAGTCTAGTAAATTATTCAGCCCTATTTTAACAAGCTCAAAACTGAGGAGGGCTTGACTACTTTTTATTAGTGCACTGATAATGTTAAATAAACCTCAAGTGTTAATATCCCAATATTTGCTTTTGATAAAGTTGCATAAGTGCAGAAATGTCTAACAGCTCGTCCTTTGTGTAATTCAGAATCTAAAAAGCTACACAATTGACAGCCTTATAAACATTTCTTTGGCAAAAACTGCTAAATTATTTAAAGTTGATACATTCCTGTTCTGTCTCATTCTTGTTTCCTAAGTCGTCATGTTCTTACAAACTACGGATTCTGCTCAAACTCAGAATCTGTAAAGTCAGGACTGTTTCCCAGTCAGCAAAATGTTTGTCTGTACATCCACTTTATTATTTTAACATCTGCTTCACAAAATTCAGTATGGTCCAATGACTAGAAAACAGTACATGGAAAGTAGATAGCAGAAGTGGCAAATTCAGGATTGGATGCACACCAGGAACTGTCCCAAGGCTTGATGCTATAGTATAAAAATATTCACTCACTATCTTCACAAGATGCAAAATGAGAATGGGGTAAATGTTGCGATTAAAGTAAAAATGGCAATAATTGATCAGTCACTTCTCCTGATTTTAGATTCCATTGAAGTCAAGTCAATCAGGAGAGGCATAAATCTGCACCAATGTGGTCTCAATTTTTGCCTGATATTACAGATTTTTAAACTGGAGTCCTTGGTTCACCAAGAGTTTATAGCATTGATTTTCTTCATTTGCATATAGAGAAAAACAGCATTCAGAACAAGTATTTTAACAAGGATCTGGACAGTGAAACATTTTCTGAAAAATCAGGATATATTTGCAGAGGACTCCCAACGTGTAGTACTGAAGCTGCTGCATTAAGTAACTATGATTTTTGAATTTTTTAATAACTATACTTTGGACTACTTTACCAATTCTAAATTTGAAAAGTTTAATTTGGTCAACATGGCAATATTTACCTCTTGTGCAATGTTATGGAGTAGTTCAGGCATTGCAAATGTAGGAACCTGTCTTCACTGTATATGAAATGAATAATATCCATCTAGGTGGGTTTCTCAATCACCTGCTCACATCTTACTAAACTTATTATTAGGGGTGCTGTTGCAGGCAAGGTCAGAAGGAATGAAGTGTCAAGTATTTCAGTTCTTTATGTTGTAAACTTATGGATTTAAACAATCAAAGCTATCTTTTTTCAGTAAGTTAAAGAACCACCATTAAGTTTTTTTTAAATTAGTTTTGAGCATCCTATCAAGTCAGAACTGTTTGCCACTATCAATTGTAATAGCTGTTGCATTGAATCCCAGAATAAACTGCAAGATAGAATGAAGCAGCTCAGAAACAAATGAGCAGGACTTTGTATTTTGGTTGAGGTCAAATGTCAGAGGGGGAAATGCAAGTCTTGAACTTATGCTATTCCCAGAGCAAAGACCTGACAAGGTGTTGCCCAAATTGATCAATTAGTGGCCCCCAGAGGACAAGGTCATCATCCACTTAAGGAGGCGGTTGAAGGTAAAATCTCCACACAGCCAACCAGCAGCTGCATAAATAGCCAGCTAGGTACTAATGGTAGTGTTAGGGGGTCTCAAACTCTTCCTGGAGTGTTGACCTCTTGGCCTGTTGATAGAATAAGCCAAAGGAGTCTGCAGTTGGACTGGAAAATTCCAATCAACCTCTCTGATATTTGACTTCAAACCTAAATGAACTGTCAGTCATTTATACACAGGTAAGCTATTGAAGTTACAAGATACTAAGGGAATTTATAATGTAGTTTCTCCTTAAGTCCATTGGTTGAGGTATCTAGGATTGGGTGACATAGATATAAATTAGTGCGTTCATTTGATGTTCCAAGGCCTACTATTTCAGGTTTCTGGGTCAATGGATAGACAGGTTCTCGAGAAGAACCTAACAAAAAGAAAACACTACTGTACGGCTCTGCATACCAGTCCAGGAGTATCAGTTTAATATACATTAGGAATTTGGAAAGGAGACTTTCTTCCATTATCATTATCTAACACATACCACTAGCATAAGTCAATGATCTGAACACTTCCAATTCTTTTAAGATGCCCCTCCTAAAATACTAATACAGGTATGATTAAATTCATGTCAGAAGTTCAAGTTCAATCAGTAAGGTGAGCTGATCATGGAAGCAAAAAAAAAGGTGCATGTCATAATAACTGATCTCACCAAACAGCTAGCAGTAAACAATGAAATTATTATTCTGCTTCAAGGGAGAAGGAATTTATAAACAGTATAATAAGCAATGTGAAGCTCCATACCCAAGTTTTCTGCTCCTCTTGGAATGATGACATCTGCATACTTTTTAGTCTGTTTTGAAAAAATAATGTTTATTTGGTGGTGTATCACAACATCACAATAGGTTAAATAGGGAGGATCCCCAAATTTATACATGTGGATTCATGCACTAGAAATAAAAGTAAAAGGGCAATTAAGACCAGCCTTAGTTACTAAGCAAGCAACTGTATGTTGGGAATGATATTAAAATGGAGCTTTAGACAGAAGAATCTAGTGTCTGTTGCTTTTAGTGAAACAGTTTACCACAATCTGTGAATTTAATGAAACATTATTATTTGCAGTTATTCTATTTAAAATTCTTAAATGAAGTATTACTCATTAATTACACAGGTTACTTGGACATGACAGAAACACATTTAAATATGTTTTTAAAATATACTTTTCAAACATCACTCTTGAATGTGATACAGTTTTATAGTAGAGCTATGGCATGTCATAAACATCTTTAGATAAATAAAACTCTAGAAATCACTGTACTCAAGTTTTTACCTATGTTTTTCTTTTTATAGTTACATAAAATCCACACCACAGCAACAGGTCAATTGGCCCAACTGATCTATCAGAGTATGGGTGCCATAAGAGCCCCTTCTAACCCATCAGTATAGCTTCCTTCTCCATCTCCGTTGTGTTGTCAGCTGTAGCTCAGCTGGTAGCTTTCGCACGTCTGAATCACAAGGCTCTAGATTCACATCACTCTCCTGGCTTGGGCACAGAAATTATGGTTGACACATCAATGCAGTACTGGAGGGAGTGCTGCACTGTCAGAGATGCCACCTTTTATATAGGTGTTGAACTGAGGGCCCATCTGTTTGGAGGGAAGCAGGAGATCCCATGGTACTATTTGGAAGAAAAAAAACAGGAAGAGTCTTGGCCAATATTTATCCTGTAATTAACATATCAATGTCTAGTTATCATTACACTGCTGTCCTGTGCACATAGGTTGCTGCACCTTATCCATTGCTACAGTGACTTTACTTTCCAAAATACATCATTTGTTTGGAAACACTTTGAGATCTCCAGAGCTGATTAAAAGTGCTACATTTATGCAAGTCTTTTCCCTCTCGTTGTACTTAATTAGCTGTCTTTGAAAAGCAACAATAGACAAAAGCAAAAATATAGTTTAACACCTTTTAAAAGCAAAGATAAAGTTTAATTTTAAAAAACAAAATGTTAACCATACCATAGCTGAAATAACCACATAGGCAAAACTAGTTCCATTTTATTCTTTTTCAATTTGACACTTTGTAGGCGTTAGGTACATTCTAAACCTGCACAAGCTACAATATATTTTCAATGTAATCAAAAAACCAAGCACAGGATTTGAGCAGAATTTAGTCCAGCTTTAGCAAACAGAACTTCTGTGAAACAAAAGCTATTGCAGGAGCTTTGTGTTTAATTCACCCCATGCAATACCAAGATGTGGCTGAAGCCACTAGATATTGCAAAAGGCTGGATAACATTCCAACAGTAGTACTGAAGATCTGCCCCAGAATTAGCCCATGTCCCAAGTTAAGCTGTTCCGGTATTCTATAACAATGGCATCTCCCGACAATGTGGAAAATTGTCAAGGTCTATCCAATGCTTACAAGTAGGAAAAATCCAACCTGGCCAATTACAGCCTGATCAATAGACTTGTTGCTTAATAGCGCTATCTTCCCTGTTCATTGTTGCTCAGCTTGGGTGTTGCTAGGGGAATTCGGCTCCTGACTTCATGGCAGCCTTGGTCAAAACGTAGATGAGAAAAAAGCTCAACTCAAGGATATGAGTCAAGACTGACTTCTCTTGATACCAAGGTCACACTTGACGGAGTATGGCACCAAGAAGCCCTAGCAAAACTGGAGTCAATGGGAATCAGAGAAATCGTTCTATTGGTTAGATTCATATTTAGCAAAACGGAAGATAGTTGTGGGAGATCAATCATCTCTGGCTAAGGACATCACTGCAGGGGTTTCTCAGGATAGTATTCCTGGCCCAACTACCTTCAGCTGCTTTGTCCAAGGATCTTCTCAGCATCAAAAAGCCAGAAGTGGAAATACTTGATGACTGTAAAATGCTCAGTACCATTCACCACAACTCAGACACTAAGAAAGGCTGTTTCCATATGATGTAAGATCGGAAACATGCAGGTTTGAGCTTATAAATGATAGGTAACAGCTGTGGCAGATCAGTGGCCTGAAATTTCCATCTCCATCAAGACAGAACCATTGCCTCTTGACATTCAATGGCATTGAATCCTCCACTATCAACATTTTGGGGTTAACCTTGGCCAGGAACTCAACTGGACTCATCATATAAATACACAGGCGGCTACATGAGCAGGTCAGAGGTTAGGAATACTGTGGCTACTGTTTTCTTAATGCATGTCCACAATCTACAAGGAACAAGTCAGGAGTATGATGAAAAACTCGGTCTATAAAAGGTGCAGCTCCAACAACACAAGAAATTTGATATTATCCATGAACGAGCAACCGGTTTGGTTGATACGCCCGCCACCATCTTCAACACCAAAGCACATTTGCACCAGGATGAACCTTCTACAAAATGCACTGCATCAACTTGCAAAAGGTTCATAGACACCAACTTCCAAATCGATGATCTCTACCATCTCGGAGTACAACAGCAGATGCATAGGAACACCACCTCCTGCAAATTACTTTTGAATTCATTCACCATCCTGAACTGTACTGCCATTCCTTCATTGTCACTGGATCAAATCCTGGAACTCCAGGATTGGAGGTATGACTATGAAACCACTATGATTTCCTACCCTACTGGATTGGAGATATTCGACAAGACAACTCATCACTACTGTTTCCTGGGCAACTGATATTGGACATCAATAGCTGCCTAGCCAGTGACATCCACATTCCCTTGAAATGAATAAGAAAGATTAATAAATTATTGCCTACATTACTGTTCAGACAGAGTTCACTGAACTTATTGTATCATTCTCACAGCTCCCTCCACTTGCAGTTTTTATTCTTAAATACAGTTAAAGGGCATAACAATCACACCTCCTTTGGGTATGTACTTAACATGCATTTTGCTTTTTTTGAAAAATGTATGGAATAATAGAAGGACACATTCATAAAACGTCATGGAACTGTGTTTTTTTTAAATATAATTCATTGTTGAAATGAAAATAGACACGTTCCCTAAATTTTACAAACATGCATCGTTGATCTAAAATGGAATAGCCACAAGCCACTTAATTCAATGAGGAATTTATTCAGTTAGAATGTTATCTCACAGTGATGTGCAGTTCAGGTGAATAATAAAGATCCATTTGGAGGAAACTAGGTAAATACACAACAGAGAAATGATTAGCAGGAAATAGCCATAAGGATACAGCTGAAGTAAAGAGAGTCAGAGGAGTCTCTGTGGAACATAAACATCGAATAGTGTGTTGCTGAAATCTAAATTCTATTAATTAGTTTGGAGACAATTAAATCACACTTCGGTTACGGCCCTTCCAGCTGGCACAGTCATAGAGAAGTACAGCACGGAAAGAGACCCTTCAGTCCAACTCATCCATGCCGACCAGATATCCCAACCCAATCTAGTCCCATCTGCCAACAACTAGCCCATATCTCACTAAACCCTTCCTATTCATATACCCATCCAGATGCTTTTTAAATGTTGCAATTGTACCAGCCTCCACCACTTCCTCTGGCAGCTCATTCCATACATGTACTACCCTCTGCGTGGAAAATTTGCCCCTTAGGTCTCTTTTATATCTTTCCCTTCTCACCCTAAACCGATGCTCTCTAGTTCTGAACTCCCCCAACCCAGGGAAAAAAAACACTTTGTCTATTTATCCTATTCATGCCCTTCATGGTTTTGGAAGGTCTAGAAGGTCACCCCTCAGCCTCCGACACGCCAGGGAAAACAGCCAAAGCCGATTCAACCTCTTCCTATAGTTCAAATCCTCCAATTCTGGCAACAACTTTGTAAATCTCTTCTGAACCCTTTCAAGTTTCACAACATCTTTCTGATATGAAGGAGACCAGAATTCACGCAATATTCCAACAGTAGCCTAACCAACGTCCTGTACAGCCGCAATTTAACCTCCCAACTCCTGTACTCAATACTCTGACCAATAAAGGAAAGCCTTCTTCACTATCCTATCTACCTGCGACTCCACTTTCAGGGAGCTATGAACCTGCACACCAAGGTTCTTTGTTCAGCAACACTCCCCAGGACCTTACCATTAAGTGTATAAGTCCTGCTAAGATTTGCTTTCCAAAATGCAGTACCTCACATTTATCTAAATTAAACTCCATCTGCCACTTATTAGCCCATCTGATCAAGATCCTGTTGTAATCAGAGGTAACTTTCTTCACTGTCTACTACACCTCCAATTTTGATGTCATCTGCAAACTTACTAACTATACCTCTTATGCTCACATCCAAATCATTTATATAAATGACAAAAAGTAGTGGACCTAGCACCAATCCTTGTGGCACTCCACTGGTCATAGGCCTCCAGTCTGAAAAACAACCCTCCACCACCACCCACCTTTGAGCTAGTTCTGTATCCAAATGGCTAGTTCTCCCTGTGTTCCATGAGATCTAACCTTGCTATCCAGTCTCCCATGGGGAACCGTGTCAAACACCTTACTGAAATCCATACAGATCACGTCCACCGCTCTGCCCTCATCAATCCTCTTTGTTACTTCTTCAAAAATCTCAATCAAGTTTGTGAGACATGATATCCCATGCACAAAGCCATGTTGACTATCTGTAATCAGTCCTTGCCTTTACAAATACATGTGCATCCTATCCTTCAGGATTTCCTCCAACAACTTGCCCACCACTGACATCAGGCTCACTGATTAATAGCTCCCTGGCTTGTCCTTTCCTCCTTTCTTAAACAGTAGCACGATGTTAGCCAACCACCAGTCTTCTAGCACCTCACCTGTGACTATCGCTGATACAAATATCTCAGTAAGAGGCCCAGCAATCACTTCCCTAGCTTCCCACAGAGTTGTAAGGTACACCTGATCAGGTCCTGGGGATTTATCCACTTTTATGCGTTTCAAGATATCCAGCACTTCCACTTCTGTAATATGGACATTTTTCAAAATGTCACCATCTATTTCCCTACATTTGAATAACTTCCATGTCCTTTTCCACAGTAAATACTGATGGAAAATACTCATTCAGTATCTTTCCCATCTCCTGCGGCTCCACACAAAGGCCACCTTGCTGATCTTTGAGGGGCCCTATTCTCTCCCTAGTGACCCTTTTGTCCTTAATGTATTTGTAAAAATACCCTTTGGATTCTCCTTCACTCTATTTACTAAAGTTATCTCATGTCATCTTTTTTGCCCTCCTGATTTCCCGCTATACTCCTACTTCCTTTATACTCCTCTAAGGATTCACTTGATCTATCCTGTCTCTACCTGAAATATGTTTCCTTCTTTTTCTTAACCAAACCCTCAATTTCTTTAGTCATCCAGCATTCCCTATACCTACCAGCCTTTCCTTTCACCCGAACAGGAACATACTTTCTCTGGACTCTCGTTATCTCATTTCTGAAGGCCTCCATTTACCAGCTGTCCCTTAACCTGCGAACATCTGCGTCTAATCAGCTTTTGAAAGTTCTTGCCTAATACCATCAAAATTGGCCTTTCTCCAATTTAGAACTTCAACTTTTAGATCTGGTCTATCCTTTTCCCATCATTATTTTAAAGCGAATAGAATTATGGTTGCTAGCCCCAAAGTGCTCCCCACAGACACCTCAGTCACTTGCCCTAACTTATTTCCCAAGAGTAGGTCAAGTTTTGCACCTTCTCTAGTAGGTACATCCACATCCTCAATTAGAAAATTTTCTTGGACACACTTAACAAATTCCTCTCCATCTAAACCCTTAACATTATGGCAGTCTCTTTCTATGTTTGGAAAGTTAAAATCCCCTACCATAACCTATTATTCTTACAGATAGCTGAGATCTCCTTACAAATTTGTTTCTCAAGTTCCCTCTGACTATTAGGGGGTCGATAATACAATCCCAATTTTCCCCACTCCCACCCTCCTCTCATTTATCTCTCCACCCTTCAGGCACTCTGCCTGTATTCCTGACGAAGGGCCTTTGCCCGAAACGTCGATTTTCCTGCTCCTCGGATGCTGCCTGAACTGCTATGCTTTTCCAGCACCACTCTAATCCAGAATCTGGTTTCCAGCATCTGCAGTCATTGTTTTTACAATCCCAATAAGGTGATCATCCCTTTCTTATTCCTCATTTCACCCAAATCACATCTGTGGATATATTTCTAGGAATATCCTCACTCAGTACAGCTGTAATGCTATCCCTTATTAAAAGGGATCAATTCAAAGTATTCTAACATAAAATTGAAAACCCATAAGTATGCTATCTGGTTATGGTATGGGAGGAGTTTTCAAATTGGAAGTCATTGGCTTTGAGGTGTTTAAGGAGTGTGCAGCATTATGAAAAGAGTGTTTGTTAGCTTAGTTGGCTGGATGACTAGTTTGTGCTGCAGAGTGGTGCCATTAGCATGGGTTCAATTCTTGCACTGGCTGAGTTAACCAACCTTTCTTTCACTGAGGTTTAACCTGAGGGTTAAACAATAGAGCATTTCTATGCTTCAACAGGACTATGGAGACTTTACCTTTACCTACAAAGTCAAGTCTTCCTTTCAATAGTAGGATGTCAGTTGATTTGACAGGGGCATTGGAAGCACAGAATGCCTAAACAACATATTTTTAAAAATATACAACTATTGTAAAGACTACCTTTTTATTTTTCTGTTTTTGACTGTGAACTGGAATGGAATAAGAACTGTTTAAAAACAAAGGATTGTTGAAGGATCACTACACTTTTCAGAAGTACTCAGTATAAGAGTTGTTTACATAGTTGCTGGCTGAATAGTATGGAAGCCTAATTTGCAGACGAGCTGGAGCCAAGGGTTGTGTATGAATAAAGCTTTGGGTGGCAACAAGTAGCTGTTTAACTAGTTAGCCATGCCAGATCATTGATGACAAAGGACTTCTACCTGCCAAGAATTGTGTGACTAGTTCCCAGTTAGGCAAACAGCTCAGTGTGTGTAAATGTCTTGGCAGAAACCATTGAACCTTTTGGGAAGGGATTTTGCTGTGCAGTTTAAAAAATAATCTCACAACTGAAGATAGCCAGCTCTTCTTCCTCCACAGTTGCAGCTAGTAATCTTAACTAGTAATGTGTGTGGACTAGCCACCCTGTACCTTCTATAAACAAGTGGGTAGTATCTTCAGAAAGAGAATAAGGGAGCAGCAAATCCTTACAAACCAGAAAGGACTTCTCACCAGACCCTGTGAACCAATGAACTGCCTTCCCAGTGTTTCCCTTCAACCATAACACCAATATTTTTTTTGCTGTCTGTATATAGAGAGAGGTAGTTCGTAAAGAAATTAAAGCAGTAGAGTATTGTATCAATTGATCATTGTTTATGTGCATCTAGAATCTTTCTTATAACATACAGAAACCTGGTCTGTGTCTTGTGTCAACCTAGGTCTAAATGATAGGGAAATTCTGGAATTCTGCATTCTTTCCAAATGATTTAGAGAATGGAATAACAGGTTTGATTTCAGTGTGCTACTCCAGTGAGATGCATTATATTAAATGAGTCGAATGGATTCAATTACTCAAGCTAATTAGCTCCTTAAACTTAAAAGCAAAAATTAAACTATAAACTTCGAAATGGCATATAAAATTGAGGTGAAATGTTGTACCAAATATCCATACATCATATATACAATGGCATTGGGAGATGGGATCCTTTTAGAAAGGGTGTGAAACTGAGAAAGAAGATAAAAAGGATATATTGCAATACAGTGGTATTTAAAGAAGTGAATTAGAAATTAGTTGTCAACACACAAAATAAACCACACAGCAGCTATGCACTAATTATTTGAGTTATATAGATAGGAGAGTCCAACATTTTTCAGTGCGGATAGCAGTAAATGATTGCATTTCCAATCAGTGAAGAAAACTAATTGTGTGCGAATAGAAATGGACTCCAATGACACGCACACACTCACTCACTCCTTGGGAATGCAAAGTGGGGAAAGAAAAATGTCCATGAAAGAAAATCCACGAACAGATAAACCTTAAGATCCTGGAAACATGATCAGATAAACAGACAAAACTATGAGCGAATTGTACATTTACTTTTGACTACATTCCAAAAATATTGAAGTTGACAAATTTTACCACAGTGTTTGGAAAAGTAGGTATGCACTCAGGAATATATTGAAAACGATGTTGGAAAATAAATGGAGCATTTTATAAACTTAAAATTATATTCATCTAAAACTAAAAGGCACCATTTTATTTTCTTGGAACAGCAACTGGTCATAGAATTTCTGTAGATTGACAGGAGTGTAAGATGTGCTCAAATAAAGAAAAGCAGATAATTTTTTTTAAAATTCAGGAAGTCTTTGGACATAGGAAGGTCTCTGAAAGGAACATTCATTGAACTTGTGATCACTAGCTAACTGATTTGAAAGTATTGTTTAATGTAAAGCAGAAAGAATAACCAGGAACCAATTAGGAATTGAAACAGCACACAGTAGAGTCCTTCAAAATCCTGATAATACAATTTGAGTGTGACATTGGAGACTTTCTCCAGTACTACAAGAATGTTTTATGACATTAAGCAATAATGTGAAGAAAATGCTTTTAGCTGCAAACCTACATTGGGTTGACAGGAAGTGCACATACCAAATGTACTTCATATCAGTCGCAAAAAAGGATGAGGACTAGGTCAATTAAGCAGTTAACTCAAGTTTGTTAGCAACCAGGCTAAGTACTAGACATTTCCAAGGGCACCAGGTTACAAAAACCAGATTTTTCACAACCTACTATACAATTGTTACTGCCAGAGCCAAATCTAAGAAACTACATGCAAATTTGCCTACAAACTATTTTGAGCAGGGTTCAAAAAAATACAATCGAGATTTGGAACCCAGGGAATGCAAGTTTTAAATGGAGACAGGTAACATGCCAATTTTTCAAACAAATATAGTTAAATAATTGTGCCCACAGACTGCAAAACTGAAAACAAATCTGAATAAGGCTCATGAAATATTTTCTTAACTGCTTCTGCCAGAGAAGTTGGATGGAATACTGAAAATATATTTTCAGAAATACATGCTGTGTCTTGGATATTCAGACCATGGAAGTGTCATGAATGCATCTCAGGGATGGGTAACAGATTTAATTTCATGGAAGCTTATGAATAAATTTGAAGAAGTATTGGATTTAAGAGAATGTTCGAGATTTAATCAACAAAAAGATTGAATAAAAGGTCATTAGCAGTCATTGCAACTGCACTAACCAGGAAGGAAAATGATTTGTGGCGTCAAATAATCCTTAATCAAAACGATCCGTCACATTAAACCCACTTGGCTTGCCTGGGATCCAGAACTGTTAACACCACATCCATTGTCTATCAAATCATCACACAGATATTGATCAAAAATGCAAGAGAATTACAACTCATTTTCAAAGTTACATGGTAAGTTCAGGTTTCTTTACCATCAAATTCCTGTTACTATTAAACAACAAGGCCCATCATAGCCAGGTTTAGTAGCCAATGATAATCCAGAGGGATGTGTAATTTGGATAGGCAAGGATTGATTAGGGATAGTCAACATGGCTTTATGTGGCAAAACATTTCTGACTTATTCAAAAAACTCAACCAAGTTAATAACGAAGAAGATTGATGAGGGCAGAGCAATGGACGTGATCTATATTGACTTCGGTAAGGTATTCGACACAGTTCTTCATAGTAGACTGGTTCGCAAACTTAAATCACATGGAATGCAGGGAGAACTAGCTATTTGGATACAGAACTGCCTCGAAGGTAGAAGGCAGATGATGGTGGTGAAGGGTTGCTTTTCGAACTAGAGGCCTATGACCAGTGTTGTGCACAAGGATCAGTGTGGGGCCGCTGTTTTTTGTCATTTATATGAATGATTTGGATGTGAACATAGGAGGTATGGTTAGTAAATTTGCAAACAACACCAAAATTGGAGGTGAAGTGAACAGCGGAGAGTACAATGGGGCCTTGATCAGATGGGCCAATGGACCGAGGAGTGTCAGATGGAGTTTAATTTAGATAAATATGAGGTGCTGCATTTTGGAATGGCAAATTAGGGCAGGACTTATACACTAACGGTAAGGTCTTGGGGAGTGTTGCTGAACAAAGAGACCTTGGATTGCAGGTTCATAGCTCCTTGAAAGTGGAGTCACAGGTAGATAAGTTAGTGATAAAGGCATTTAGTATGCTTTCCCTAATTGGCCACAGCATTAAGTATAGGAGTTGGGAGGTTATGTTGCAGCTGTACTGGACATTAGTTGGGCTACTTTTGAAATATTGTGTGCAAATCTGGTCTCCCTCCTGTAGGAAGAATGTTGTGAAACTTGAAAGGTTCAGAAAAGATTCACGAGGATATTGTCAGGTTTGGAGTGTTTCAGCTATAGGGAGAGGCTGAATAGACTGGAGTGTCGAAGGCTGAGGGTTGACGTTATAGAGATTTATAAAATCATGAGGGGCATGGATAGAGTAAATAGACAAGGTCTTTTCCCTGGGGTAAGGGAGTACAAAACTAGACGGCATACTTTTAGGTGTGAGCAGAAAGATTTAAGGGACCTAAGGGGCAACATTTTCATGCAAAGGGTGGTACATATATGCTGTATAACTGGTGCGTGTATGGAATGAGCTGCCAGAGGACGTGGGTGGACACCGGTACAACGACAACATTTAAAATGGATCTGAATGGGTATATGACTAGGAAGGATTTAGAGGATTATGGGGCAAGTGCTGGCAAATGGGACTCGATTAATTTAGGGGGAATCCAAGATGGCAGAGATCTAAGAAGATCGCACTGCAGAGCTCCTCATTGCAGCAGAAACGAGATGAACATTCAATCCGCCCAAGCCAGACCATCGCGATATCTTGGGACTCTGGAAAGATTGTGAAGTCCCAAGAAAATTCTATAAGTTAACTTACCTGCACTTGCAGCCGTCCAGAGATGCCAAAAAAGGGAGGAGGAGTATCTGAGGCCAGGTCTGCAGCTCAGCCTGCAGGATCCTCAGAGTCAATTACTTTCCAGGCCCTGGTGAATGAGATGCTGGGGACACAGATTGAAGAGAAGCTGGCTCCAATCTCTCTAATGCTGCAGAAGCATTAGCAGCAGCTGGGAGACCTGGAGAAGAGGACGGATGAGGTGGAGCACAAGGTCACAGTGGGGGAAGCTAATGCCAGTTAATCCAAGGATAGGATCCAATCGCTGGGGATGCAGGTCCGTAATTTGCATGACCAAGTGGATGATCTTGAGAACAGGGGCAGGAGAAAAAAAAATCATCCAGATCATCGGTCTGCCTGAGGGTAAGGAAGATGAGTGGCCTGCGGAATTTGTTGAGGATTGGCTGCCAAAATTCCTCGACTTGGAGGCTGGTATGAGAGGATTGAAGATAGAGAGGGCTCACAGAGTTGCAGTGTGGAGATTGGGTTTGGGTCAACATCCTTGTCCTCTCCTAATGCGGTTCCATCATTACCGGATAAGGAGAGTGTCACGGAGGCTTCCAGAGTCCAGGGGAAGGATCCGAAGGCCCTAATTTACGAGAGCTCTAAGGCCATGTTCTTTCAGGACTTCTCAGCAGCAGTGATCCAGAAATGAAAATCTTATGATACTGTCAAGAGAAGACCGAGTGAACTTGGGATTCAGTACTCCCTGAGATATCCGGCGGATCATCTTAGATGGATCCATACATCTCTTTGACATGTCGGAAAAGGCAAGAGACTTTGTGGACAAATTAACCAAACATGAACAATTTTGGTATGTATAAATAGTGTTGTTTGGGTATGTGTTTATGGTTTTGTAAAAGAAACAGAGCAAGTCCGATTGGAACTTTAGTTTTCTTTTGTTTTCCTTCTATTGATAATAATAATGTTTGGCGGCGGTTGAGATGTACATTTTAAATTTCCAAGTTAGGATATACCAAAGAATGTATGGGGTATTATTCCCCTTTTTTTAAATTCACGTTGGTATTCATTGGATGTTTACTCTTTTCTGCTTGTGTTTGCAGTGCAGCTCTAGCTGAGAGTAGTGAATGGTTAGATGCCTACTTATGGGTAGTTGCCCCCTCTGGGCAGGGGATGAGTTCCCCTACTCAGCGCTGTTGGCGCTTTATATGTTCGTTTGTTTTTTGGTTCTCATTGTTTTTCATTTTTAATGGTTTTAGAGATTTGTTAAATGTAGTGGCTTTAGTTTATGTAGTTTTTATATTTGGTAGATCACGTGATACTAAGGCTCAGCGATTTGTGGTTTGGGTTCCTCATCTCTGGAAGTTAAATGTTATTGCAGAAGGTGATGGCAAATGACTTGAGTAAATGGTTGACGTGGAATGTCAAGGGAAGTCACTCCTAATTAAGAGGAAGAAGGTATTCTTGAGTCTTAGAAAGGAGAAGGTGGATATTGCTTTGTTACAGGAGACACACTTGGATGACAAGGAGCATCTGAAATTACAGCAGAATGGCTTTGACGGAGTTTATTTTCATCATTTAATACCAGAAGTAGGGGAGTGGCTATATTGGTTAGGAAGAATCTCCCATTGAAGTTGTTAGTGTGTGTTAAAGATTTGTAATTCTTAAAACCTTCATAAGTGGTGAAGAATATGGTGTTTTAAATGTTCATTGCCCTCCAGCTCATCCCCTTAGATTTTTGGTAGACATTTTTTTCTAAACTGATAAGTCTCGAGTCCTGGCACATCATTCTAGGGGGAGATTTTAACTGTCTCATGGATCCCACAGTAGACAGGTTGCCCAAAGGTACCTTGATATCCTCTGTACAAACTGAACAGTTAGTGGATCTGTGTGGGGAGTTAGGTACGGTGGACGTCTGGAGGTGTCTCTACCCTATAGGTAGGGATTTCACGTTAGTCTCCAGTCCACACAGATGTCACACGAGGATTGTTTTTTTTTGACCCATGCAGTAACCCTAGATTTGATGACATCTTGTACCATTGATAATATTACCATCTCTGATCATGCTCCAGGGTACCTTACGTTTAAGATTAAGAATGTTACAATGGGTTCAAGGTATTGGCGAATGGATCCCTTTATCCTCAAGGATAATAAGTTTGTGGCGTACTTCTCTAGGAATTTCAGATGTTCCTAGACATCAACCTAGGCTTGATTGGTAGTTCATTCCTCTGGGAAACTGCCAAAGCCTGTGCTGGGGGTTAGTTATTTCATTTTCCACGAGTAGGAAGTGGCAGAAGGGTGAGCAGCAACATCTCCTTGAAGCACGGTTGAAGGCAGCCGAGAAGGCCTATTTTGACAGATCTTCAAACTACAGAGGAGTACGGCACTGCGGTCTGCACTAAATTCCGTGTTCGTGCAGATGGCAAAGAAGGAGCTGGCTTTTGAAAAGCAAAGGCTATAGGAGCATGGTGACAAGCCAGGCAAATACTTAGCACATCTTACCAGGAAAAAAAGAGCGCCCCACAAGCCATTACTTGTGATTTTAAAACGATTAATGTGGCATTCCAGAGATTTTACTCGTAAGTTATACCAATCAGAGGATTGTGAGGAGGGGCAGGCCAAAATGGAATTTTTTTTTAATGATCTGAAGCTCCCGGGTGAATCCCGAACAAGAGTCCTTTCTCAATGCCCCCTTATCAGAGCAAGAAGTGCAGGAAGCTGTGAGGCAGCTTCAGAATGGAAAGGCGCCCGGTCCTGATGGACTTCCCAGTGAATTCTATAAGGAATTTAGAAGTAAAATATCAGGCCCGATGCTCAATATATGTTTAATTATTCATACAGTCATGACTGTCTCCCACTACCTCTGACAGAGGCCAATATTTCACTTATCCTTAAAAAAAGGAAAGGACCCGAAAGATTGTGTTTAGTACAGGCCCATCTCGCTCTTAAATGTGGACTTTAAAATCCTGTCTAAGACTCTCACATTAAAGATGGAGACTGTTTTACCTTCTATTATTAAAGAAGATCAGACAGACTTCATAAAGGGCCACAGATCGTTCAATAATGTTAGAAGGCTGCTTAATGTAATTCAAGTATGCCAACAACAGTCAATATATGGATAGGAGTTTTCTCTAGATGCAGAGAAGGCATTTGACCAAGTTGAGTGGCCATACCTTTTCTATACTCTGGAACGGTTTGTTTTGGCCAAAGTCTTTATAAGATCGGTAAAGGTTCTCTACGCTGGCCCTCTCGCAGCAATTATCACCAACGGGGTAAGATCAAGCAATTTTAATATTTTTAGGGGCAGCCAACACGACTGTCCCCTTTCACCACTGCTTTTTTATAGTGGTGATTGAACCATTGGCAGAGGCCATTCGTGGGGATCCCAATATATCAGCTCCAGAAATGGGGTCAAAGTTACATAAGATTTCGTTGTATGCAGATGATGTCCTAGTTTTTTTGACAAATCCAGCGGTTTCAGTGCCTTGCCTGACACAACGCATTCGCCCTTTGACGCTTTCTCAGGGTACAAACTTGGTTTTGCGAAATCAGAGGCTATGCCAATGGATGGTCTTACAAAGGAGCTAGGTCTTGAGGGCAACTATAGATTCCCATTTAGGTGGCCACAGGGGGGTTGTGTGTATCTGGGCATATACATTACTCCAATTCTGGATTGGCTGTTCAAAGCCAATTTTATCCAATTATTGATAAAATTAAACAAGATCTTCAAAGATGGGAGGCATTTCCAGTTTCATGGTTGGGTCGGATAGTGCTTATTAAGATGAATATTCTCCCCCGTTTGCTATACCCTATACAGATGACCCCCCAACCCCCGATTTCCAATAAGCAATCACTGAGGAGGATAAATGGCTGATTCCACTCTTTTATTTGGCATTGTAAGTGGCCCCTCATTAAATTAGCTTATCGGCAACTGCCTCACAGATTGGGGGGAGTACACCTTCCAGACATTAAAAATTACCGACTAAGCTAGTTTTTGTCTAATGTGAATGCTTGGAGTTGTGGGGATCCTCTTTCAATATGGCTAGATATCGAAGTCTCCCAGGCAAGGTGCCCCATTACTGGTTTGCTGTTTTTGTACAAAATGAGAACAGTTAGGGAATATTGCCATAACCCAATAGTTATCAATACTGTTAAAGCATGGAGGGCAATTCAGCAGAGGGAAGGCAATATTGGCAAAACATCTTTGTTTACACCTTTAATGGGTATGCCGGGTATGGGGATGACAGATTCAGGATTTAAACATTGGGCAGCTAGGGGTGTGTCTTGCATGGGCAATTTATCTGAGGGAGACGTAATGATGTCCTTCGATCAGTTAGTACGGAAGTGCGAATTATCTAATAGAGATCTCTTTCAATTTTTTCAAGTTAGGGATTTTATTCAAAAAAAAGACTACACTTTTGACTGATCTCTACAAATCTGACATAGAGAGGGGTTACTAAGGGCTAAGAGTACACTTTCTCTCAGTACTTTAGATCATCAATTGGGGGGGGTTGCCCCCTCAGATGTGTTTACATAGAACATAGAACATAGAAGGATACAGCGCAGTACAGGCCCTTCGGCCCTCGATGTTGCGCCGACCGAATCCTACCTAACCGCCTTAGCGGGCGGCACGGTGGCACAGTGGGTTAGCACTGCTGCCTCACAGCGCCTGTAGACCCGGGTTCAATTCCCGACTCAGGCGACTGACTGTGTGGAGTTTGCACGTTCTCCCCGTGTCTGCGTGGGTTTCCTCCGGGTGCTCCGGTTTCCTCCCACAGTCCAAAGATGTGCGGGTCAGGTGAATTGGCCATGCTAAATTGCCCGTAGTGTTAGGTAAGGGGTAAATGTAGGGGTATGGGTGGGTTGCGCTTCGGCGGGTCGGTGTGGACTTGTTGGGCCGAAGGGCCTGTTTCCACACTGTAAGTCAAATCTAAAAAAAAAAAATCTAAACCTATACTAGCCCAATAACTTCCAAATGCCTATCCAATGCCCGCTTAAATGACCATAAAGAAGGAGAGTTCACCACTGATACGGGCAGGGCATTCCATGAACTCACAACCCGCTGTGTGAAGAATCTACCCCTAACATCTGTCCTATACCTACCACCCCTTAATTTAAAGCTATGTCCCCTAGTAACACCTGACTCCATTAGCTGTAAAAGGTTCTTAGTATCTACCCTATCTAAACCCCTAATCATCTTATACACTTCTATCAGATCTCCCCTAAACCTTCTCTTCTCCAATGAGAACAGCCCCAAGTGCCTCAGCCTTTCCTCATAAGATTTTCCTACCATTCCAGGCAACATCCTGGTAAACCTCCTCTGCACTCGTTCTAAAGCTTCCACATCCTTCCTATAGTATGGCGACCAAAACTGCACACAATACTCCAGATGAGGCCGCACCAGAGTCTTATACAACTGCAACATGACCTCAGGACTCCGGAACTCAATTCCTCTGCCAATAAAGCCCAGTACTCCATATGCCTTCCTCACAGCACTATTTACCTGGGTGGCAACTTTCAGAGATCTGTGTACATGGACACCAAGATCCCTCTGCTCATCCACACTACCAAGTAGCCTACCATTAGCCCAGTAATCCATCATCTTGTTATTCCTACCAAAGTGAACGACTTCGCACTTAGCTACATTGAATTCCATTTGCCACATTTCCGCCCAGCTCTGCAACTTATCTATATCCCGCTGTAACCTACCACTTCCTTCCTCACTATCCACAACTCCACCGACTTTTGTGTCATCCGCAAACTTGCTTACCCAGCTTTCAAGTCCTTCCTCTAGATCATTTATAAAGATAACAAAAAGCAATGGTCCCAAAACAGATCCTTGTGGTACACCGCTAGTAACTGCGCTCCAAGATGAACATAATCCATCAACTACTACCCTCTGTCTCCTTCCAGCCAGCCAATTCCTAATCCAAACCTCTAATGTATCCTCAATGCCATACCTCCGAAGTTTTAGCATTAGCCTACCATGGGGAACCTTATCGAACGCCTTACTAAAATCCATATACACAACATCTACTGCTTTACCCTCATCCACTTCCTTGGTCACCTTCTCAAAGAACTCAATAAGGTTTGTGAGGCACGACCTGCCCTTCACAAAACCATGCTGGCTATCCCTGATCACGTTATTCCTACCCAGATGTTCATAAATCTTATCCCTTACCATTCTCTCTAAGACTTTGCCCACCACTGAAGTCAGACTCACTGGCCTATAGTTACTCGGGCTATCCCTACTCCCTTTCTTGAACAATGGGACCACATTCGCTATCCTCCAGTCCTCTGGTACTATTCCCGTTGACAACGACGACATAAAAATCCAGGCCAATGGCTCTGCTATCTCCTCCCTAGCTTCCCATAGGATCCTGGGGTAAATGCCATCAGGCCCAGGAGACTTATCTATATTCATCCTTTCCAATATTCCCAAAACCTCTTCCCTGCATATTTCCAGGGCATCCATTCTAATTAATTGTGATTCCATATTCACATCAGCAACAGTGTCCAGTTCCTGAGTGAATACTGATGAAAAGTACTGATTTAATGTCTCTCCAATCTCCTCCGCCTCCACACACAACTTCCCACTACTATCCTTGACTGGACCGATACCTACCCTAGTCATCTTTTTATTCTTGACATACCTATAGAAAGCCTTTGGGTTTTCCCTAATCCTACCAGCTAAAGACTTTTCATGTCCCCTTCTCGCTTCTCTTAGCTCCCTCTTTAGCTCCTTCCTGGCTACCTTATAACTCTCAATCGCCCCTACTGAACCTTCACGCCTCATCTTTACATATGCCGCCTTCTTCCCTTTCACAAGGGACTCCAATTCCTTACTAAACCACGGCTGCCTCACAAGGCCCTTTACACCATGCCTGACTGGTACATACCTATCGAGGACACGCAGTAGCTGCTCCTTGAACAATCCCCACATCTCATTAGTGTTCTTCTCTTGAAGCCTGTTTTTCCAATCCACACATCCTAAGTCATGCCTCACTGCATCATAATTTCCCTGCCCCCAGCTATAGCTCTTGCCCTGCGGCGCACAATTATCCCTCTCCATCACTAAAGTAAAAGTCACCGAGTTGTGGTCACTGTCCCCGAAGTGCTCACCTATTTTGAGTGACTCTGCAGGATGTGGGAGAGACAGCTGGGTGAAGTTACCTCAGGAGACATGGGAGGATATTTGGGAGAATGCAAGGAAGATATCAATGTGCAATTGGACACATGCTTTACAGTTGAAGATTCTCCACAGGGTCCACTTGGCTTGGGATTGTTTGTCAAAATTTAAACCAGGGGTATCTTCAGCATGTGCCAAGTGCAAGGACTGTACGGGCACTCTAACCCATTGCCTCTGGTCTTGCTATAGGCTTCAAACATGTTGGAGGGCTGTGACGGGCGCAATGGAGAGGACTTTGGGTGTAAGGGTGGAGAAGGACCCTATCTCTCTCCTTTTGGGCCTGCCCACTGTATTTCCTGCAGACGTGCATAAGAAAAAGCTTTTCAATATTCTCATGTTCTGCGCAAGAAAGGATATCTTGCTAGGCTGGATATCTGAAACCACACTCCCCAGGCTTGTCGGATTGGCAGAAGATTGTTATGGAGCATATTCCCCTGGATTTTCTCACAAATATGGTACACCACAAAACTGAGAATTTTTATAAGACCTTGTTGGAGTATCTTGACACAGGTTTATCTGCCACACTAACAAGGGCTTTTATATAGCCATAATGATTGTGTTTTAGGAGTCCAATATCCAGGGAGGAGGAACTGTGAATGTATGAGCATTTTGTTTGGCTGGGCTGAGTTATTACTATTTATTAGTTTGTTGCTGGTTCTTTATTTATTTAGTTATATAACCAGTTTGGGTTCTTATTACTCTATATAGTTTTCTGTATATGTTTATACATTTATACATGGGGGGGTGTGGTTGGGATTTTTTTTACTTGGGTTATTTTTCTTTGTATTGTTTTGTACTTGTTGTAATATTAAAACATCTATTTTTCCAATAAAATATATATACTTTTAAACATTTAGGACATCTGGTCAGCGTGAATGAGTTGGACCAAAGGATTGGTTTCAGTGCTGTACATTTCTATGACTGTGTGTGAAACTATTGAATTAGGACTGACAGTACATCTAAAGATAGCATTAAATATTTCACAACCTGGTAGTTACAATGACTTGATTATTACAACTGCAAATTATTTTACCTTATTGTTAAATTATTTCAACTATTTCCAGCTCCATATAGTTTAACAAATGCAATTATATTTTTACAGAATTTCTCCAAAATCAAATTTAAAAAACTCATTTCACTTACAAATGTCACCTCCTAGCTCAGTAAATTATTTCTCAGTCATAACAGCTTCAGCAACAGAAATGAAACATGATATGTCCAGTAAAAGCCACAAATTAACCAAGCAGGACTCATCCATATTGGAATAAGGGAAAAAGGGAAATGGGAGGACCCACAGTTGCGAGTATGAACTCAATACATTTATGGCCGTGTTATACTTACTGGGAGACAGAATTCTTCAAAAGCTGGCTTCACAAATGTTATATACTGTGTTAAAATTTGTTCCAGGTCCCGTTGTCTTTCACTGATGTCTCTTAATACTGAAACAAACAGAGACTTCTTACTGAGGAGTTGCAAACTGAGAATTTACAGAAACATTAACTTTAAAAATCATCATTTTTAAAACAAAAATACTTCCATAATTTTGTATTCACGTTCTTATTTATTAACCTAAGATATAAACGTCTCACAACTGTTTCAATCTGCTAGCAGTATAAATAAGTAATTGTTGTAAACAATTTAACATATAGCGATTTAGAGTAAAAGATCAACATGCATACATTTAAGAAGTTGCATACAGGTTTCATAATGTATTGCAGTACAAATATTGAGACAAGAGAGGTCCAGAAATAATAACCAACTATACCATATGCAAATATCAATATTCACCATTCTCATTTCTAATGTATTCAATTACAGAAGTTTATCCCTAAAATATCAACGTATTTTGAAATAGAATCAACAGTTCTGCAGTATGGCTTCTCCATTTTCAGTTCTTTCAGCATTGAAATCAAGGTGCAAGTGTAAATCTAAAGACTTTAATAAATAGTATTTATGCAAACAAGCCACTTGATTTAGCAAACCACATGACAAACATATACTGACACTCTATGAGACTTGTCAAAATGACATCAGGCAATATTTTAGTAAAGTTCAACTTTTAAACTCCAGTGAAGGAATACCACAAACAGGAGAGTTTCTTCTTAGAACAGAAAACAAAATTTTCATGTCTGCAGGAATATGAAGAATCAAAACTAGTATTGTTCAAAAAGTAGATAGCAGATTGTTGAAACTTAGAAGCAAAAATAACAAAAAAACTATATAAAGTTGAAAATTGTACAGGCTGCGCATGAGACACTCAATTATTTCAGGAAGCATCAGAACTTAAGTCTATAAAAAGGTCTAAATAATGTACCTTGTGTTAATTTATCTTTGCAACAATAGTCCAAAGCTCAGAATCCACTGTCACTCAGCATTCACTATATAGTCATATCTTCATCCTTCATGCTTTATTCCAGTAATTGTTGTGTCTACAGTTTTACTGTATACAATAAAACATTGTCAACTTCACCAGGATGTTGCCTTTTTTGGGGCATTTTAGCTACAAAAGACAGGTTGGACAGGCTTGTATTGTTTTCATCAGTGTAGAGAAGACTGGGTTGGAGAGGGAGAGCTGAATTGAGGTATGTAAGATTATGAGGGACAAAGTGAATAGGACGCGGCTTGTTCCCTCAGTTAAGGAATATTTTTTAAGGGTGAAGGGCAGGAGGTTTTAGAGGAGATTTCATAGAAACAACACAGTGTGGAAGCAAGCCATTCAGCCCATCAAGTCCATAGCGATCCTCTGAACAGCCTCCCATCCAAAACCACCCCCTCCACCCTACCCCCGTAATGCTACATTTCCCATGGCTAACCCTCCACATGTACACATCCCTGGATACAATGCAGTAATTTAGCACAGCCAACCCACCTAACCTGCACAGCTTTGGACTGTGGGAGAAAACTGGAGCACCTGGAGGAAAACCACATAGACATAGGGAGAGTGTGCAAACACCATGGGACAGTTAACCGAGTCTGGAATCAACATCAAACTGGGCCCCTTGCGGTGTGAGGGAACAGTGCTAACCACTTAGCCACTTACCATGAGGAACAATGTTTTTCATCTTGAGGGTAGTAAGAGTCGGAATGTACTGCCTGGGAAGGCGAGTATAGGCAGGAGACCTCAAACTTTAAAAAGGTATGTGGATGAGCACTTGAAATGTCATAACTTTCAAGGCTATGCGTCAAGTACTGGCAAGTTGTATTTGCATATATAAGTTGGCACAGACTCAATGGACCAAAGGGTCTCGTTACATGCTGTATGACTAATAATCCAAACTTGGAAGCCAGGTAAGTCATTTCAAACTTTGTAAAAAAGGTCAAAGCTCACAAGAAAACAACTACAGATGCACGGGATCCAGATTGATGGTATACTGCCAAGAAGACGGGTTAGAGATAAGAACTGCAGATGCTGGAATTCAAAGTAGACAGGCAGAAGACTGGAAAAACACAGCAAGTCAGGTAACATTAGAAGTCAATGTTTCGGGTATAACCCCTCTTCAAGAGTAAAGGTGGGGTAGGGGGAGTTGCAGATAAGCGGGATGGGGAAAATAGGGTCGGAATGATGAGGTAGTCATAGATGAACACAGGTAGTGGGTACGACCTGCTTGGTCGATGGGAAGAATGAATCTGGTTGGTGGCTGAAAGGAAGGGTCAGTAGGTCGAATGAAAGAAGGAAGTGGGGCTGGAGAGGGAGTCAGGGAATGGGTGGGGAGGTTATCTGAAATTGGTGAACTCAAATGCTGTGTCCTCTGGGCTGTAGGCTACCCTGGTGGTAAATAAGATGTTTTGATTAATCCCCTACAGTATGGAAACAGGCCATTTGGCTTAACAAGTCCATACTGACCCTCCGAAAAGTAACCCACTCAGAAACATTTCCCTACACTTACCCCTGACTAATGCACCTAACACTACAGGCAATTTAACAAGTTCAACTAATCTGCATATCTTTGGAATGTGGGAGGAAACCAGAGCACCCAGAGGAAATGCACACAGACGCGGGGAAAATGTCTGTGTGGAATATGTCATGTCGCTTGAGGCAGGTTCTGATTTGCTGTGGTAATGGAGGAGGCCGAGGACGGGCATGTCACAGAGGGGGTAGGAAGGGGAATTGAAATGGGTGGTGACTATGGGAGATGGGTTAGCAACTGGATCCTACACAATTCCTTCTCCACAGTGAAAACAGTTAGGTATGCGACATTCATCCAACCTATTACATCACCAAAGATGTTGCAATGGTTAATCACCTGTTAAATTCTACTGTGCAATTATGGAACTAATTGCAGGACACGAATGCATGCTGTTATGCAAGTTGAGGGAGGGAACAATAGGTAAAATGGGTTTAAGATTCTTTTCCCCAAAAAACATAGAGTGGATAAAATGAAAATTGTAGTCACTCTTTCCAGAGTGACTTTTTATTTTTTGCAATGGTTATTTTAATTTCAGTGTGTAACTTTGCATGACTTTAGCCCTCTGATATCTTATCATTGTAAATTCTCACACATTGATGGATCATTTAGACATGGCAACTTCTTTGTACATCAGGGACTTATAGGCTCCTGTGATGATGCTGAACAAAGTTTCTGAATATTTTAAAGGTTGCGCTTGCTGACACATGCAGTGCAAGGCTTCTTGTGGAAGGTGGGACCTTCAGTTCAACCTCATGGACATGGTAGATGCTAACACAGTAGTCAGTAGATTGACCTTCAAAACCTCTACTTCCTGCTAAGCTTCAAACAAAATCAGTGGAAATTAGCAAACTTGCTTCCCGGATAAATCTGAATCAAGATTCATTACTCCTAATCCTATAGGAAAACATGCACAAACAGTCAGCCTTTGTGGCTCATGGCACCAGCTTTCATGGATTTGCAAGACACAAAGTACAACTCCTGATGTGTGAAGCAAGAAAACAAAAGGTTTTCAGGACTTTACTTCAAAGTGGGCAATAAATTTTCTCCAACAGAAGGTATTTAACTTTGTAAAAATGAAAACTCTGTACCATCATCAGATTTAATTGAAGGTATAGCAGAGATTATAAAACTTAAACACATCATGGGCTTCACGAATGATCATTTACGGTAACTGTGCAGCAAAAAATATCATTGAGTTTAGGTCCTCAGCTGACTATTAAATTAGTCACTCTTAACTATGACAATTAGTGTAACTGAATTTGCCAAGGAAACATGGTCACTTGATGAAAACTTCCATAGGAGTTACCATCCAAAAAGAATAAAATGGTGACAAGATCCAACTGAAAAGCAATCTGAAAAGTTGGACAAAAGCAATAACCTCTAAAAAGGCAAGACATTTCTTCTGGGTGAAGGATAAAGTCCATTACATTTTCCCCTCTCTCAAGGTGGAGATCTAGGCAGAAAAGAAGCAAATGCAATTCAACCCAAAGAAGTGTGAGGTGATGCATTTGGTGATGTTAGACAAAGCAAAGGAATACACTATAAACTGGAAGATACTGGGATGTGACAAGAGGAAATGACCCCTTGTACTGCATGTCCACAAATCCCTGCAGGTAGGAGGGTAGACTAATAGGTGGACAACAAGACATCTGAAATACTTTTTTTAGTTGAGGCAGAGAAGGCAAGGAGCTAAATAAAATTAAGCCACCATTTGTGTATGGCGGTTCTGATCACCTCAGTACAAAAAAATGGAATTGCAGCAGAGAGGCTACAGAGGAGGTTTCTGAGGCTGTTACCAGGATTGGAAAAATTGCATCAAACAGGAAAGATTATACAGACTGGAGTTACTTCCTTGAAACCAAGGAAGCTGAGAGGACTTTTGATTGAAACAGGTCTAGGTAGAATGGAAGGTCTTATTTCCCTTAGCAAAGGATTTAGCATTTCAGGGTATAGATTTAAAGTAGTTGGTAGAAACATAAGAGGGACAGGAGGAAACGTTTCTTTCACCCACAGGTTAGTAAGGGTCTGCAACATTTGGGCTTGGAAAGGATATTAAAGAGAGAAAAAAGGACAAACCCTGAACTTTAATCTCAAATAAATTCAAATTTAAAAAGATTTCTGGGACTTCAGGTGCAAATTCTGCCTAAGGTTTACACAAAGTGCTGGAAAGTAGTTTTAGGTTAGGTGCTTTGGTGCTTGGGAGGCACAGACATAATTAGCAGAATGGGAGAAAGTAAGGACTGCAGATCAGAGTCGAAGAGTGTGGTGCTGGAAAAGCACAGCCGGTCAGGCAGCGTCCGAGGAGCAGGAGAATCGATGTATCGAGCATACATTCTTGAGTCCTGATAAGAGCTTATGTTCAAGACATTGGTTCTCCTGCTCCTCAAATGCTTCCTGACCAGCTGTGCTTTTCCAGCACCACACACTCAACCATAAATTAGCAAGGTGTCTGCTTTTTGTGCCACAACATTCTTCTACATTTCTTCAATTTTGAGCTATCCCTACCCTCACTCAAAATACATCATTCCAGCCATTGGTTTCAAAATGGTAATGATCTACCAATCAGTTTTGGAGTCATTTGGAGCTGGCTGGAGTCATAGCTGGCACATAGAAAGATGACTGTGGTTGTTGGAGGTCAGTCATCTCAGCTCCAGGACATCTCTGCAGGAGTTCCTCACCATGGTGTCCTGGGCCCAACCATCTTCAGCTGCTTCATAAAGGTCTTCCCTCCATCATTAGATTAGAAATGAGGATGTTCGCCAATGACTACACAATATTCGGTGCCATTTGCAACTCCTCAGATACTGAAACTGTCCATGTTCAAATGCAGCAAGATCTGGACAATATCCAGGCTTGGACTGACATGCAGCAAGTAACACCCATGCCACACAAATGCCAGGCAATGACCATGTCCAATAAGAGGCAATCTAATCACTTTCTTTTGATATTCAATGGTGACACTATCACTGAATCCCCCATATCAAAGTCCTGGGTGTTACTATTGACCAGAAACTCAATTAGACTCACCACATAAACACATTAGCTATTCCTGATGAATGGCTTTTGCCTGAAACGTCGATTTTCCTGCTCCTCGGATGCTGCCTGACCTGCTATGCTTTTCCAGCACCACTCTAATCGAGACAATGGTTTCCAGCATCTGAAGTCCTTGTTTTTACCACAGTAGCTACAACAGCAGGTCAGTGGCTGGGAATACTATAACGAATAACTCATCTCCTGACTCCTGTCCACCATCTACAAGCCACAAGTCAATAGCGTGATGGAATACTTGCCACTTGCCTAGATGAGTCAGTTCCAACAACACTCAAGAAGCTTAACACAATCCAGGACAAAGCAGCCCACTTGACTTGCACCACATCCGCCAGTGTCCACTCCCTCTATCACTGACACTCAGCAGCAGCAGTGTACTATCTACAAGATGCCGTGCAGAAATTCACCAAAGGTCCACAGACAACTCCCTCCAAACCCATGATCACTCCAATCTATGAGGTCAGGGGCAGCAGGTATATGGGAATATTACCACTTACAAGTTCCTATCCAAGCCACGGAAATACACTGTTCCTTCACTGTTACAGAATCAAAATTCTAGAATTCCCTCCCTAAGATCATTTTGGGTCAACCCACACCATGCGGAGTGGACTGCAGTGATTCAAGAAGGCAGCTCACCACCATCTTCTCATGGGCAACTAGGGATTAGGCAATAAATGCTGGTCAGCCAGCAACACCCACATCCATCTATTGAATATAAAAGAAAAGACTTGTTCACAGCATGCACATGAAAAAGCTTCCTTCTTCTTGGGGTAATTTGCCAATCTACGAATTTACTGGTGGAATATGACAGGCTATTTTGGGAGCTCAGAAAACAAAAATCTCATTTTCCAATCAGCATTTGAAAAAGGTCTTTTCCCTGGAGTGGGGGAGTCCAAAACTAGAGGGCATAGGTTCAAGATGAGAGGGGAAAGATTTAAGAGAGACCTAAGGGGCAACTGTTCCACACAGAGAGTGGTGCATGTAAGGAATGAGCTGCCAGGGGAAGGGGCAGTAACTGGTACAATTACAACATTTAAAAGGCATCTGGATGGGTATATGAGTAGGAAGGGTTTAGAGGGATATGGGCTAAATACTGGCAAATGGGACTAGATTTATTTAGGACACCTGGTTGGCATGGGAAAGTTGCAACAAAAGGGTCTGTTTCTGTGCAGTACATCTCTACACTCTATGTACAGACAGCAGAAAAATAACACTAACCAGAAGAGTCCCAAAGGTAAAATCTACAATCAAGTGATAGATTGATCCTAGGTTTTCTATTTAGCAGAGGTGGGTGTGTCAGGCTGCTATTGGATTTCTCTATCATCATGGATCGAAGGTGGACAGTATTGCACAGAACAGGCTACCTGACATGGTGAGAAATCACAGCCTCTCTCACACTATTTAAAAAGAGGATGCATCTCAGCTTCTGGGTCAAGCTCCTGATCTTTGTCCACCATGTGATGCAAGTAGGGGTTTTGTAGAGGTTGGAAGCTGGATGGATGTCTCAGGATTCTGCTCTTGGGTATCATAAAAACCAAGCTGGGCACATGCCAAGTTGTTTGACCTCTTCCACAGAGTCGACCACAGCCAGGTTGCCTTGGCAATGTACCAGACTATGTCCAAACATGAGGTTATCTCTGATCAGTAAACTGCAAAGTATGCAGTATCTTAATAAAACACTGATATTATCAAAGTTCAAAGACCTTGTACATAAATAGAGCTTTGACAGTTGTGCCAAACGAACAAGGGAGTCATTTGTTTAATTCTTTGGACTTAAGGAAAAAAAAATGCCATATTTACATAGATCGCACATCGTAATGATAGTTTCAAATGCCCTGTACCTCTGCGTGATAGCCGGGTGTCTGCATCAGTATCCACAAAGAGCTTCATCTGAAACATGTCTCGGATCTCCTGCACATAAAAGGCCAAGATACCTTCAAAAAGCACCACGTCTGCTGGGTAAACAGTAACCGTCTCAGATTTTCTAGAAAGGCAACATATAAACAGGAATACTATGATTTCTACTGCCGATGAGTTAACTAATTATTCTAGCCTTACCACAGCTCTCAGCAATTTTCTTGGTACATATAAAAATTGAAAAAAATTGCAGATGCTGTAAATCAGAAACAAAAATAGAAGGTGCTGGAAAAGTTGAGCAGTTCTGGCAGCATTCATGAAGAGAAATCAGCGTTAATGTTTTGAGTCCGATGACCCTTCCTCAGAATTCTTAATTTAGTTACTTTGTTTTTCCTTCAAAGATGCTGCCAGACCTGTTGAGCATTTCCAGCAACTTCTGTTTTTTGTACATATTTAATTACTCAATGGAATCAAGTATATTTTCAAAATTATTTGCCCCTCCAGGTTAGTAATGCCCTTGAGAGGCATGTGTAAGGTTCCATTCTATGCTGCAAAACTCATCAACATAATGCTCTCAACATTTGGGTGCTTGTTTTATTTTGCTGGGAGAGGGGAACAAAAAGGTACTTTTGCAGTTTATAGTGCAAATTGTACAGACCTCCTTCACTTGAAAAATTGCCATTCAATTTTGAAGTTAGAAGTCTTTATGAGATTCTATATTTAAAAAATAATCAAGTCCAGGTCAGAATGATCTGAACTCCTTGTTCTAAGAAGATTCTGTCTTAACATAAAAAGATTTATTTGTACAACTTTGTAATATCAAAATATACCCCAGAAAAACATTTGGTAATAAAAGGGAGAAGTGCTGGAACAAGTTATGAAGGTCTAAACATTGCTGGAAAAAAAGTGGTTTTCGAACAGGGAAGAGCAGATTTTAAAAGAGAAGGTAAAGGCCTCATGAAAGAATTGGTAATTAAAAGGTTAAGATCTTAGTTGGTACTTGCCACTTGATGAATAGGTTGATTCTCCAGCACAGAACTGAACAGGAACTATTTGATAGGTTGGAATTTTTAATATGGAATGAAATATTCTAGTCCTGCCCAACTAAAGCATCTTAAGTGAACACATGCAACTTAGATTCAGTTCGTACTTGGGACGGTATTTATATTGTTTTCATGGATTTAGAACTGGTAAACTTGCCAATATCATATTATTCTCCATTTTTAGTGAGACAAGTCAGACATATGCAAATTCAGAGAAAGCCAGGGTGCTAAAGTTGGAACACAGTTATACTGTACTTCCAAAGTTACTGTACTAGTAATCCAGAAACCTACACTAATGGATTTCTGTCACTGCAGCAGACAAAACGTTCATTTAGCATTTACAAATGAAAAAAATTTACGAGATGTGGATATCACTGCATTCATTACCCATGCCTTGAACTGAATGGTGTGCTAGGCCATTTCAAAGGGCAATTAAGAATCAACCACATTGTTATTCCATGGTTCTGAAGTCACATGTAGGTGACAATGGCAGATTTCCTCAAGACATCTGCTGACGGAACTTAGTGAACTGGATGGTTTTTTTTAACAACAGCCAATGGTAGTTGTCAAGGTCAATGAGTGAGACGAGCTTTTAATTTCAGATTTATTCATTGGAATTTAAATTCCATTGGCTGCTGAAGTGGAATTTGAATCCATGTCCCAGGATGCTATCCTAAGCCTTAGAATTTCTAAAGACATTACCATTCTGCTACCATCTCCCCCTAATGTTACATAGTATAAAATATGGAATTAAAAACAGATTGTCACCAAAAGCCCATTTGCTTTACTAATGTCCCTTCAGAGAAGGTATCTGCCATCTTTGCCCAAATTGACCGATACAGGACTCTGGACCCACAGCAATGCTATATGCTGCCCTGTAAATTACTTTATTAACCACTCAGTGGGTGTTCTTTTCTATAAAGATTTTTTCATTAACCTATTTTCCAAATCAACCTTATCAGAAATATGACTACATACCTCTGGAGCAGGTGGGACTTAAGTCCTAGCCTCCCAGTCCAGGTGCAGGGACTCTACCACTGCATTATAAGAGGGCCCAACCACTCAGTTGTATTTAAGTGGGAAGATCACCATGGCATGATCGCAGTTAAGAATTGGCAAACAAATACTGGCCTTACTAACAATATGCACAGCCTGTCCATGATTAGATTAGATTAGATTCCCTACAGTATGGAAACACGCCCTTCGGCCCAAGAGGTCCACACCAAACCCTCCAAAGGGTAACCCACCCACACCCATTCCCCTACCCTGTATTTCCCCCTGACTAATGCACCTAACACTACAGGCAATTTAATATGACCAATTCACCAGACCTGCACATCTTTGGACTGTGGGAGGAAACCAAAGCACCCGGAGGAAATCCGTGCAGACACGTGGAAAATGTGCAAACTCCACATGGTTACCTGAGGCAGGAATTGAACCCAGGTCCCTGGTGCTGTGAGGCAGCAATGCTAACCACTGAGCCACCATGCTGCCCCCAACAAATTTGCACCGTCAATAGATTTTTTTTTAAAAAGTGCAAAATCTTTACTTGATTTTGGCACTAAATTTCATGAAATGCATGTGTTCAATTTTATAAAATGTCTCCCATTTCTAATTTCCCTCGCTCTTAAAATCTCAAGTTCTGTTAATTTTAATGGATTTCTGTAAAATATCTAAATTGCTTCAAATAGTTCACCCACGCAATATGTTACTGCTTGTAAAATAGTAAAAACCTGTCAAAGAGCTTTATAGAAATTTTAAAATACGTACATACAATTTGGCACCAAGCCACACGAGGAGATATTGGAACATTAGACCAACATTTGGTCAAAGAGGTTTGTTTAAAACAGGATCCTAAGGAAGCAAGATGGGTACAGGGGTCTAAGAGAGAGAATGCACAGCCTATGAATCACGAACTGAAGACACTGGCACCCATGATGGTGCATTCATAATTTTTATTGCTCAAGAGACCATCAATTGGAGGAGCCAAGTTAGATTTTGCATGATCGTATGGCTGGTGATTACAGGATTGAATGGGGTTGAGAGCAAGGCTTTAAAAGGACTGAAAACAAATTGAACTTTTTTTAAATTAGCGGTGTTACCAAAATGTAGGTCAACAATCAGAAGAGCGATGGATGAATGATACTTGGTCAAAGTCAAGGTATACGTAGCAAGTTTTGGATGCACTCAAGTTTATACAGAATGCAAGGGAAAAGGTCATCCAGTAGATCTTTAGAATAATTTGAGCCTGGACATTTACAAAAAGGCATGGATAATGGCTTTAGCAGCAGATGAGCTAAAGCCAAAACACAGCTATTTAGGTAGAAATAGGATTATGGTGATTCTTTGGTTAGAAGTTCAGCCTGGATTCAAATAGGATGCCAAAGTTTTATTAGGTCTGGCTGAGGTTCAAACGTATGGTGTTTCCTCCCCACCCCTCAAAAACCTATCCAGTTACCTCATTGCTATCCCCCAATTTGACAGAACTCAATCTTGTAGCTATACAAGTTTACATATTTATAAACAGAATGAAAAAAAAACTTCACATTAACCCTTGCATGACAAAGACAAGCCTGATACCTGCAAGATCACAAGAAGGGAGGCTACACAAATTTTCCTTCTCTTAACCAAACACAGTACTGCTATACTTATGACACCTGGGTCAATTTTGCACCTCTGTCCTGTGAGGCTGTCCTGTTCACTGGTTTCTCCAGCCAAGACACAGTTGATAATTCTAAGATCGGAGTTTGAGGAATGAAAGTACAAAGAAAACATCAACTCTACAAATAAATTGGCTTAAAATGCCAATTAAATCAATTACATCCAATATGTACATCTTTTGGTGCCAACAGAATCTGCCAAGTATTACTTTGTCCACAAGAAACATTCAAAACAAATATGACCTTGTATTAGTGTAACTTACCTGGAATGTGAAACAAAGTCATAGACGGGAATCTCAACTGTTTTGCCTTCAACAATATCCCTCAGGGTGTTCAATATTAATTCATTATCAAAAGCATCTGTAAATGAAATAAAATGGAAACAAGATCATTGCATGATCAAAGACTACAGCGGTACATAATTAAATTCTCTGTTGATAGTTCCTTTGCCAAATTCATGTACCTGGATGATCGAAGTTAAATTGGCCTTTCATTGCTTTTCCTTTCTGTTCAGCTGTTAACACTTGGTAAAAGCTGTCTTGACTCACAATAACCACCTGCCGCTTATGATGATCGATTTCATTTTGGCCAAGTAGCTGAACTATTTTTGCACAAACTGAGGACTACCTCAGAAAAGAGAGAGAAAGACAAGTTTAGGGCAGTTATAGTTCCTACATTAGCTATTTTACTACCATTTGGCCCTGTCACATTTCAAAACTATACAAAAGTAGAACAATAAACAACTTCGAGAGATGTAGCAATGTTAAACTTTTAAAAGGAGATTCTTAACATTTAACATACTTCAGCTTAATAACATGTAGAGATATTTAAACCAAACATCAACATCTTAGCAACAAGACTAAATTAGTAATACTATCTCTGGTTTTGTAGTCAGACAAAATCAAGGCAGCATGAAACCATTATCACCAATAGGCATAACAATACCAAAGAACTGGGCATAACTGCTACAAAGTTATGTCTGTGGCAGTGTGTGAAGCAGTTCTTTAAAATTAAGCACTGAATTTGTTGGATGCAAAGCACCAAATTTCAAGAAAGCATAATGACGAGCTGTTTAAGAAAACTTCCTCAACCATGAATGACACCCACCATTATAGATATAAATGTTACCCATCCAAATTTGAGATTATACACGTCTAATGGGCAGATGGAATATTTATGGTTATAGGTCAGTGGTGAATCAGTGATGGCATTGAGGGGGGCTCTTGTGGCACAGGGGTAGCGTATTACCTTTAAACCAGAAGGTCTCAGTTAAAGTCCAACGTTCTACAGAAGGACGTTAAACTCCAAACAGGCTGATTTGGGAGATATTTTAAAAATGAAGGCATTGAGAAATTGCTACTTTATAACTTCAAATATAAGTGCCAAATAACTAGGAATCATCAAGCCCTTTGACTGGATATGTTTTGGGAAAGAAAAATATTCTAGTTGAGCCTGTGAACATCTTCAACAGAGATCACAGGATAGTGACAAGGAGCAAGAAATATGATGGCACCCCCCCACCCCACCCCTCAACTTTCCCAGAGGCCTTGGGTAATGCATCATTTTTTATATTCCTACTTCTGTCCTGTCAAAGATCAGCACAGCATTAAACTGAAGAATTTGGGCTACAGCAGGATCATCTAGGGTGCTAGATGATGATAAGAGCAACACTCAGCCAACTACAACTTTGAATATATACTTTCTCCCACCATTTTACCATTTGCTACAAATCCAATACCACAGCATGCAACTGAAATGTGACTGCCTGTTAGGCCACAGTTTGTCATTCGAGCCAGCTGCATCTTCTCAGCCCTCCTCTGCAGCAAATACAGCAGAAACTGCCAAACCAGGTGTGGTTCCTGAGCAACACCAGGCAATATTTAACAGAGTTCACAGAATCATAGAGAGGTACAGCACGAAAACAGATTCTTTGGTCCAACTTGTCCATGCTGACCAGATATCTGAACCCAATCTAGTCCCACCAGTCAGCATCCAGCCTATATCCCTCCAAACCCTTCCCATTCATATACCCATCCAAATGCCTTTTAAACGTTGCAATTGTATTAGCCGCCGCCACTTTTTCTGCCAGCTCATTCCATTCATGTACCTCTGTGTGAAAACATTGCCTCCCGGGTCACTTTTATATCTTTTCCCTCTCACCCTAAACCTATGCCCTCTAGTTCTGGACTCTCCCACCCCAGGGAAAAGATTTTGTTGATTTATCCTATCCATGCCCCAACCTCCATAAGGTCAGCCCTCAGCCTCCAACATTCCAGGGAAAACAGCCTTAGCCTCTTCAACCTCTCTCAAATCCTCCAACCCTAGCAACATCTTTGTAAATCTCTTCTGAACCCTTTCAAGTTTCACAACATCTTTCCAGTAGGAAGGAGACCAGAATTGCACACAATATTCCAACAGTGGCCTAATCAATGTCCTGTACAGCCGCAACGTGACCTCCCAACTCCTGTATTCGATACTCTGACCAATAAAAGGAAGGCATACCAAACTCTCGACAACAGAAGTGTAATCTCATGAGACTGAAGGTTACAGTAACAATCTTCATAACAACTGTTACAATAAACTCCAATTGATGACTGCAAATTCTCCAATGATACAAATTAGTGATTTCCACACCACTGAAAATTGGTGCTGGCTTTGTTTATATATCAAAATAATTCTTAAATAAAGTGCATTATTGAAGAATTCATTGTAGCTACAATTTCCACTGACTTTGACAAAGCCCAGATTCTGACATCTTGTTTTGCAGGAAGAATGGGAAGAGGTACAAATCAAATGTCAGGACTGTTGGTAAACAAATCACTTAAAGTGGTGGGGTAGGATGAGAGAGTAGTTAATTAATATCAGGATTCCAAATAATTCGAGAACAAAAGCAAATGATGATAAGCCATTCAAAAATGCTGGCTTCAGCCTCAACTGGAACACTGCATCCTGTTCTAGAAGGGTATCATCAATAGACACAACGGTGACAAGAGGAAAAGCACCTTGTAAAAATAAAACGGTTCAAATCTCCAATGCACTGCCCGAGAATGTTGCAGAGGCAGATTCAATCCTGGCATTCTAAAGCGAATTAGATCATTTTCTCAAAAGTGAAAAAGAGATTGGAAGACTATAAAGAGTAGATAGGGGAGGGAACCAGGTGAGCTGCTCTTACATAGCAGGGACAGACAAAACATGTGGAGCATGAAGGGTACTGACCAGAAATGTCAACTTTCTTTGGCTCTTCCAATGCTGTCTGACCTGCTGCATTTATCCAGCTCCGCAATTTAATCGACACGGACTTCCACTATCTGCAGTCCTTATTATGTCCAAGCCAACTAATTTTGTTCTTTGCTGTAGCCATTCTACAATTCTAGGTTTGTTTCAAATGTTTTAACATTTTCTTTTAAATTTGGGAAAATTGGACTAGGAAGGAAAACCTAGATTGGCTTTTATTGCAGGAAGCAACTATGTGATAGCTGGTTGTGTTTACTCACTGCCAAAACTTTATTTTGACTGCAAATTCTGCTTTCTAGATAAGACAGCAGAATCAGATTTAGTAACACAAATGCAAGGAGCCAGGACACTAGATGTACCGATCCTGCTTTAAGAGTGAAAGTCCAATGTTATAATGCATAAATACCAAGTTCTACTTTTGAAAGCAGCATGACAAGTGCAGAAAGATGCCCTGGAAACACATTTGACAGATCACCCACATGAGCAGACAGTAGAATTATTCAGTAAGGCTACTGTTTAGTTGCTTTTCAGATCTATTTCCTCTTGCATAGACAAACTCTTGATTGCCAACAGTGTCAGCTACACATCAGAAAATAGCACAATGAACACATAGAACGAACCCGAAATACAACACTAAAGGCAGAGAAGTACAGAATTCTTGCTGCATTTGTAAGAATGGCTCTGAGTGAACAGAAATTAACTGACCTCAGAATGCTCATATCAACCTCCACAGCCATTGGCAAAAGTTAAAAGTATTTCAAGTTTGACACATCAAAAAGATCCATTTTAAACACATTTGTATGACTTCTATTCAGACTGCTGTCGGAGACATTTTCAAAAAAGATCTGGGAATTTTATCCTAAAATTCCATCCATATTCCTTATGAGAGAGAGGGGAAACTAAATCAAATTTTTTTTATAAAATTGATTTTCCACCAGTTTTGGAGTATACTTTACAACTCTGTCCATTTTTCAAAGTGAACAGTTACAATTTCATCATGCAGAGCTTTATTGTTTGTGCAAACAATCATGGCAAGAAACACCAATAGTCTGAGGCGAAACACACAGGTCTCTTACAAGGTATGGGGAAATGGGTTTAAAATATATCTTCCAAGATCAAATGGCAGAGCAGACTTAATTAGTCGGATGGCCGAGTTCTGCTCCAAAATGGCCCATGTGCTTTAATGGGCAAACAAAACTTTAATTTTGTGGTGCGATGGTCTCTTTAGGAACTAGGAACTGATTTCTGGTTTTAAAAAAACAGCTGCATTTCAATAAATAAGTATGGGATCGAGTTGCTTGGGAGTACAACAATAAAAAAAGTCAACAAGTTAATTATTGAGATAAGTAGGTTCCTAGGGTTAATAGGAGAAAGTCAGCATTGCCCTCTTTGATGTGAAGGGCACTGCTCATCACTGGCCACTCGGGTGTTTTTCTATTTTCCTGGTGGTGGAAATTAAATAAAGATTCGTGCACTTAAAAAAAAGGAGAAAGTGAGGTCTGTAGATGCTGGAGATCAGAGCTGAAAATGTGTTGCTGGAAAAGCGCAGCAGGTCGGGCAGCACCCAAGGAACAGGAGATTCGACGTTTCGGGCATAAGCCCTTCTTCAGGAATGAGGAAAGTGTGTCCAGCAGGCTAAGATAAAAAGGTAGGGAGGAGGGACTTGGGGGAGGGGCGATGGAGATGCGATAGGTGGAAGGAGGTCAAGGTGAGGGTGATAGGCCGGAGTGGGGTGGGGGCGGAGAGGTCAGGAAGAAGATTGCGGGTTAGGAAGACGGTGCTGAGTTCGAGGCATTTGACTGAGAAAAGGTGGGGGGAGGGGAAATGAGGAAACTGGAGAAATCTGAGTTCATCCCTTGTGGTTGGAGGGTTCCTAGGCGGAAGATGAGGTGCTCTTCCTCTAACTGTTGTGTTGTTATGGTCTGGCGGTGGAGGAGTCCAAGGATCTGCATGTCCTTGGTGGAGTGGGAGGGAGAGTTAAAGTGTTGAGCCACGGGGTGGTTGGGTTGGTTGGTCCGGGTGTCCCAGAGGTGTTCTCTGAAACGTTCCACCAGTAGGCGGTCTGTCTCCCCAATATAGAGGAGGCCACATCGGGTGCAGCGGATGCAATAGATGATGTGTGTGGAGATGCGGGTGAATTTGTGGCGGATATGGAAGGATCCCTTGGGGCCTTGGAGAGAAGTAAGGGAGGAGGTGTGGGCGCAAGTTTTGCATTAATTCTAGTTTTAACTCTGTTTGAAATCAAGGGAAAATTTTATTTGCTAACTCTGTTCTCTCCACAATGATCCTGGATGAGCTGAGTTATCCCAGGATTGTTTCTTCTACATGATGTGCTATGCATTGTCCTAGTTTTGTTTCCTTGCTTTATCAATTAAGCAGTCACAAGCTCCTCAGTAGATTAGAACTCTGATAGTAGCCCTCAAATGGTGAAGTATAGAATCAAAGTATTACAGTTGTTTTCGTAACTCTATTGACTGCATTTTTAAGTGTGCGTATTTTTTGTGCTTGTTTTTCCCAAAAAAAATCAAAATAAATCATTAGTTATGCTGAAAATTCTCAGCAGGTTAAGTAACATTGGTGAGGAGAGAAAGAGAAACAGAGCTAATTTTCCACTTTCATCAGAATCCCTGTGATGTTGGAACTACCGCACCAAGAATGCACAGTGCCAAAAAACGCAGTTTTAAGCATAAAACAATTTTGTTAAGCATTAAATTGGCTTGTAAGTGGGTTCAGGACAATGGGAAAGCTACAGTCACGGCCACACCATTCAAATTCTCCATTGAATTTGAATTCTCCACGCTCAAGGGAACTGTAGAGATTGGGTGCTTCTATGACGTATAATTTGACACTTCTAACTCCAGTGTGATAAACATGCTTACATGATCAAATTCTGGAACTTGGATTTTTGAAGTAACGCAGATGGATTTTAGTTTCAGTTCTGCGAAAATGATTTATTTAAAAGGAAGTCAGACATCATTTGGCATAGTGACTTCAGTGTGTAATTTCCAAGAAAACATGTTTCATTCAAGTGTCCAGCAGGGTATCTGTGACGTTAATGGTAGGATATTTATATGCTGAGCTTACAACAGACAAAGAAGATAGACTGAGTCAAGCAGTTTATATTTCTTCTTCAGAAGGGGCACTGCTGCCTCACAGCGCCAGGGACCCGAGTTCAATTCCTGCCTCGGGCAACTGTCTGTGTGGAGTTTGCACATTCTTCCCATGTCTGCGTGGGTTTCCTCCCACAGTCCAAAGATGTGCAGGTTAAGTGAGTTGGCCATTGGTGCATTAGTCAGGGGTAAATGTAGGGGAATGGGTCTGGGTGGGTTGCTCTTCAGAGGGTCGGTGTGAACTTGTTGGGCTTAAGAGCCTGTTTCCACACTGTAGAGGAATGTAATCTGAATTTAACAGGATTCAGGATAACAGTAGAAGAATTAACATTTCCAAGTTTGAATCCTGATGTGGCAGATGGTGGAATTTGAATTCACTAAATGTCTAGAATTAGGTGTCTAATGATGATCATGAAAGCATTGCCAATTGTCAGGAAGAACCCATCTGGTTCCTAATATCATTTAGGGAAACAAACTGCTGCCCTTGCCTGATCTGACCTCCACAATGTACTTGACACTTAACTACCCTCTCAGCAATTTGGGATGGATAATAAATGCTGGCCTTGCCAGAGACATCCACATCCCATAAATAAATAGGCAGTTCAGTTTGGTTCAGAATAAGATAGAACAAAAGATACATATACATCCCCACAGCACCTTCCCATGCAATCACAGAAGATGTAACACCTGCCAGTTTGCTTCATTCCTCTTCACTATCCAAGGCTTCAGACACACCTTCCATGTGAAACAGCAATTTACCAGCACTTCATTCAATCTAATCTATTGTAGTCATTGGTCACAATGTGATCTCCGGTATGCTGGAGAGACAAAACACAGACCTGATGACCTCTTTGTGAAACACCTACCTTCAGTCCACAAAATGCCCCTGAGCATCCACTTGCCTACTACTTCAACACACCATCGTGTTCCCTGGCCAACATTTCTATTTCAGGCCTGATGCAGTGCTCCAATGAAGCTCAGTACAAACTGGAAGAATACCATCTAATTTTCCACTTGGGAACCCTGCAGACTTCAGGTCTCAATAGAGTTCAATAATGTTAGGCTCTGCACACCTTCTATGAGAAAGTGAGGACTGCAGATGCTGGAGACCAGTGTTGAAAAATGTGGTGCTGGAAAAACACAGTTGGCCAAGCAGCATCCGAGGAGCAGCAGAATCGACGTTTCAGGCATAAGCCCTTTTCAGGAATGAGGCTGGTGTGCCAGGCGGGCTGAGATAAAAGGTAGGGGGGAGGGAATTTGGGGGAGGGGTGCTGGGGATACAATAGGTGGAAGAAGGTGAGGGTGAGGGTGATAGGCCTATTTTCCTGCTCCTCGGATGCTGCCTGTTCTGCTGTGTTTTTCCAGCACCACATTTTTCAACACCTTCTTCTATGTCTTTTACCTACCCTCACACACTAGACCCTATCAAAACATGGGCTTTCAGTACAGCCATCCCCTTTTCACCTACTTTTGGTCCACACTATCAGTTTTCCTTTCTCTGATCATACTATGATTGAACTCTTTGTCTGCCTAACTGTTGTTCTGTCTTCATGCTCCACCTACACTTGTTCACTCATTCCTTTCCCCACTCCACTTCTATCTTTGGCACAAAGACCACCTTTTCCTAGGTATCATCAGTTCTGAAGGGTCACTGAACTTGAAATATTAATTCTATAGTCTCACCACAGATGCTCCCATACCTGCTGAGACTCTCCAGCAATTTCTGTTTTCCTTTCAAAGAAAATACATTGAAATTTTGGATGTTGGTTTAAAAGAGTTAAAACGGTAAATAGCTGTCCACTGTTCAATTAACAGCTAATAATAATAATAATAATAATAGTAATAATAATGAGTTGAATTTCTGGTATATTTCAGCTAGAGACAGTTTTAGATACAAAACGCCATTGTTAAAGAATATCAAAACAAGGAGAATTTTGACCTGAGGTGGCTAAAGATACCAGGGATATCCAGGTTGAATGGGGAGTCTATAGCCTTTGGATGGTTGGCAGAGAAACTAAGGGGCTGCTTTCCTGGAGGAAAACAGAAAGCTCAAGAACTCTATGACTATGACAAAGTGTCAACCAGTATGCAAATCATTGATAGTACACATACCAAGCAGTTAGTCTGTGAAGTTTTACAAAATCAGACTTGAGGTTTGGAGGTGCATGTCTAATAAGTGTAGAAGGAAAGTGAATTTATAACATTCAGTTAAGAGCAAATGTGTTTATTATATTTTTATTAGCTTTAATACTGACTATTTATAATAAAGTAGTTATTACAGCCCTGTTCTTTGACTTTTGTGTAATAGGATTATTTTGTTGAAACCATAAACTTTGTGGATTCATTCATTTCAATTCTAAAAACCATTACAGGTCTCTACCATGATCATAAAATTACAACTAGCAAAAGTAGAGCTTCTGCTTCCAGGGGGTCAGCAGTCATGCCAAAATTAAGAGATTTTCCACAGTCAATTCCAAACACAGGTCAACTCCAAAAATGACTTTTCTACTGTAGGCAGAAACAGCATTCCTAAGTAGGTGGATTTGCGTTTCCTTGGGTAGTGGGAGTTATAGGAGAAATCAAAAAAAATTCTTCCAAAAAGCAGTTGAGGCCCAGTCATTTGAAAATGTAAAAAAAAGCGAGATTTTTATTAGGCAATGATATTAAAGTTTATGGAACTGATGCATGTGGATGGACTTGCAGTACAGATCAGTCACACTGAAAATGTGTTGCTGGAAACGCGCAGCAGGTCAGACAGCATCCAAGGAGCAGGAGAATCGACGCTTCGGGCACGAGTCCTTCTTCAGGAATCTTGGATGCTGCTTGACCTGCTGCGCTTTTCCAGCAACACATTTTCAGCTCTGATCTCCAGCATCTGCAGTCCTCACTTTCTCCTAACAGATCAGTCACGATCTTATTAAAATGGAGAATGTCTCTAAGGTCTGGATGGCCAGTGTCAGTTCTTGTTGTTGTGCACTTTAACCTGCAATACCAACAGAGCAGCTTTTGTTGTATTTGTAGCCTGGAGCATTGAAGCAGAACTACTCCTTGTATTATCTAAGATTAATGAAATGATCAACAGAAATAGTCATACAAAATGAGACAGTTCAATGGAGGAATGCAATATGCAATGCAAGCCACTAGCCAGTGAGGAGGAAGGGATGTCAACACGTTCTTCCCAGACAACATTCAGCTGATCAATGAAATACAAGATGCTGAACAGTCTGAATTACCTAATGCAGCAAATATATTGGCTATTCAACAAAGCGATGTCACAACTAAGCTGCACACATCAGCACAATGCAGTGTAGCATTAAGCAAGGTACTAGTGTCATCAGTGGCAGGGATGTGCTGTAAGGTTACTGTTAGACTGGTATACAGAATATATTTTAAGCTTAAATCACATGATTGTAAATTTGATTTTTCTGATTACTTTCAGAGACATCCAAAAGAATAACTAAGAGATACCAACAAGATATAGCATTTTTCTTCATTCCTGGGCCTTCATTACTTTACATCATGGAAGGATTTAAAACACAGAATTCAATTTTAACAGTAGATAGGGAGCTAAGCAAACTGATTATGCACCTATGTGCTATCAGAAATTGTCTAAATTTTAAAAATTCATTTTTAACATGGAAATCAGAAAATGCTGGAAATTTGGAGTTCTCTGTTATTTTGTTGCTTCTTCTAGGTGCTGAATGACCTATGTGTGCTCAATGTCATTGGTTTCTGTTTTCAGTACCTGTATTAAACCATAGTAAAATGGGGAAACTCATCAAAATATCTTTATGATTAGTGCTCATAAGATTAGAAACAACTTCAGAGAGATTTCCATACTATTAACAAGTGATAACAGCAACCAGAAAAAGTCAGACCTGCATTTATATTGCACCTTTGACACCATCCCAAAGCACGTCATAGGTAAGGAGTAACTGTTGCAGTTTTGACAAAGGCGGGTTTCCTATACACCAAAATCCCCAAGCCTTTGTAGTCCTTTACATACAATTATTTACTACACACACTTGAACAGGCTGGGGCTGTTTTCCGTGGAGCGTCAGAGGCTGAGGGGTGACCTTACAGTGGTTTACAAAATTATGAGGGGCATGGATAGGGTAAATAGACAAAGTATTATCCCTGGGGTGGGGGAGTCCAGAACTAGAGGGCATAGGTTTAGGGTGAGAGGGGAAAGATATAAAAGAGACCTAAGGGGCAACCTTTTCACGCAGAGGATGGTACATGTACAGATGAGCTGCCAGAGGAAGTGGTAGAATTGCAACATTTAAAAGGCATCTGGATGGGTATGAATAGGAAGGGTTTGGAGGGATATAGGTCGGGTGCTGGCAGGTGGAACGAGCTTAGGTTGGGATATCTGGTCGGCATGGACAGGTTGGACCGAAGGGTCTGTTTCCATGCTGTACATCTCTATGACTCTAGTTCACCAGAACATAAATCCTTCTTTTATATATCAGCAATGTCCTGGAGCAACATGCACAGATATAGGATGATTAGCAATTAGACCATTCTATAGATGCTGGATTAGAGTGGTGCTGGAAAAGCACAGCAGTTCAGACAGCATCTGAGGAGCAGGGAAAAAAAAAATCGACATTTTGGGCAAAAGCCCTTCATCAGGAATAGAGGCAGAGTGCCTCAGGGAGGAGGGTGGAGGAAGATAGCAAAGAGTACAATGGATGATTGGGGGTGGTATGAAGGTGATAGGTCAGAGAGGAGGGTGGAGTGGATTGGTGGAAAGGAAGATAGGCAGGGAGGACAAGTCATGGGGACAGTGCTGAGCTGGAAGTTTGAAACTAGGATGAGGTGGGGGAAGAGAAATGAGGAAGCTGTTGAAGTCCACATTGATGCCCTGGGGTTGAAGTGTTCCAAGGCGGAAGATGAGGCGTTCTTCCTCTAGGTGTTGGGTGGTGAGAGAGCGGCGGTGAAGGAGGCCCAGGGCCTCCATGTCCTCGGCTGAGTGGGAGGGGGAGTTGAAATGTTGGGCCACAGGGCGGTGTGGTTGATTGGTGCGGGTGTCCCAGAGATGTTCCCTAAAGTGCTCTGCTAGAAGGTGTCCAGTCTCCCCAATGTAGAGGAGATCACATCGGATACAATAAATGATATTGGTGGATATGCAGGTAAAACTTTGATGGATGTGGAAGGCTCCTTCGGGGCCTTGGATGGAGGTGAGGGGGGGGGGGGGGGGGAAGTGTGGGCGCAGGTATTTGCAATTCCTGCGGTGGCAGGGAAAGGTGCCAGGACGGGAGGGTGGATTGTTGGGGGGATGTGGACCTGACCAGGTAGTCACAGAGGGAACAGTCTTTGCGGATGGCAGAAAGGGGTGGGGAGGGAAATATATCCCTGGTGGTGGGTCCGTTTGGAAGTGGCGGAAATGTCGTCGGATGATTTGGTTTATGCGAAGGTTGGTAGGGTGGAAGGTGAACACCAGGGGGGTTCTGTCCTTGTTACGGTTGGAGGGGTGGGGTCTGAGGGCAGAGGTGCGGGATGGGGATGAGATGCGTTGGAGGGCATCTTTAACCAGTTCCAAACTTTCAGCTCAGCACTGTCCCCATGACTTTTCCTACCTGCCTATCTTCCTTTCCACCTATCCACTCCATCCTCCTCTCTGACCTATCACCTTCATCCCCACCCCCACTGACCAACTGTACTCTATGCTACTTTCTCCCCACCCCTACCCTCTCATTTATCTCTCCACCCTTCAGGCACTCTGCTCTATTCCTGATGAAGGGCTTTTGCCCGAAACATTGATTTTCCTGCTCCTTGGATACTGCCTGAACTGCTGTGCTTTTCCAGCACCACTCTAATCCAGAATCTGGCTTCCAGCATCTGCAGTCATTGTTTTTATCCATTCTATAGATGCATCATTTACACAGAGAAAAAAAATTGGGGGCAATTTTGACAACCTAGCTTTGGCATTTGCCCTGGTAAAAATCAGAATACATGATAAATATAGCACTGTATTTGGACTTTTGTCTGAAAATCTATGTTAATTTGAAAATACGTGTATATTGGAAATTCCCTTTGTTGGAGAAAGTGAGGACTGCAGATGCTGGAGATCAGAGCTGAAAACGTGTTGCTAGAAAAGCGCAGCAGGTCAGGCAGCATCCAAGGAGCAGGAGAGTCGACGTTTCGCATGAGCCTTTAAGAAGGACTCTCCTGCCCCTTGGATGCTGCCTGACCTGCTGCGCCTTTCCAGCAACACATTTTCAATTCCCTTTATTGTACCATTTGATTTGGCAGACGTGGCAACTCTAACTAATCCGTTTCGTGATCGATGCATGAAAATATGAATGTTAAGAAAAGTCAATCCTTCCCATTTTTGTATTATCAAGACCCTACACATGTGAATCCAACGATTGTCAATTCCCAGTTCGAGATACCTTTCGACATAGTCTTCAAATGCATTAAGCAAAAAAAACTATTATGCCAACTTCAAATATGTCGCCCTTATGTCACGCGAAATCATTCTTCTTTAAAATGGACATGCAAAGAAATAGCTCAATTTATGATTAAAATGCTTAACATGTGAAGCTGTTCTAAACAGTATCCCCCAACCGATAGAAAATGGCCGGAAGACCCCTATCTCCATAAAACAGTAACTACGTAACTTAAGAGGCGTTTCTAAATGGTTTAAAAAAAATCAGATTTAAAAAAAAACTGAGACGCTATATTGCCGTGTTATTAGGGAATTCAGGAAGATCATTTACCAGAATAACCTTGGGTAGAGGGATTCTCACAAGAACCTGATGTCATGCTAACACATGGCGCGAAACATGTGGCTGACCGGATACAATGTGCAGTGAAAAATATAGCCAGATAGTTACAACAAACTTGACCTGTTCTGAGAGGAGTCTGACGCATTACAGAGGGCTCAGACTCTTAAAGAGGACGTTCTCATCGCTTCCAACCCATCCTTAAAATTTATAAACTTAATACATGTGCTAGTCTATACTGGACGAGCATTAGCCCCACATTAAAACCTGCCCCTTCACTTCTGGGCAAAGCTCAAGATATAACATCTCACATCGTTTGTGAACTGTTGTAAAAGACAATAGATGCAGTTGCAATGACTGGAGGGTTGGACTAGTTTCCCTCCACGCTTCCGACCAGAACATCCGCCACGGATCACACGTTACTTTGTTACATATTCCAACAATATTCTGAAACGTGAAACCACAACCTGTCACTGTTTATTTAACCGCGCCAGTCATATAAATCATTGCAACACTGTAGCACCCAAAACGAAAAGGGGTCTGCAGACACTTCCACCTCCCCGCTACCAATCCCACAGGCAGTCCGGGACAAAGGGGCGTGTAAACCCCCGGAGAAGCCACACAGCCGCTTCAACTCGCTGACAAACACTGAAAACGCATCAAATCAGATACATAAGCCATACTTTGCCGCTGGCGGTGCCCCCTCCGACCCCGATTAGAAATGGTTTGCGGGACTTGTGGTTCTGCACCGTTTGATCGCTGTCTCCAGCCATGGTTCATACAGTCCTCGGCTATTTTCTGTCTCCTCCCTCCCCCACCTGCGACTCCGGGTTTGGTTGCTCCACGGGAAGAGAAAAGAAAGAGGCTAAGTCGATTGGATTTCCTGCCGCATTTCTGAAAAGCACCCGAATTTATAATTCTGGAGGATGATGACACACTCCAGACGTTTTCCAAACCCCCACCCGCTGCATCTGACTAGGTACAGCAGACTTCTGACTCAGAAACCGCCTTTCCAAGCAGAATAACCAGGCATGCCAACTTTATACTCAAGGGCAGGGGCGGAGTGTAGCTGAGTAATGAAAAAAGAACCACCCATAGCTCACTTTACTGGGAATAACCAACCAATGACATCCATAATAGTAAGTCATAAAATATTTAATAACCTTTTATTAAAATCTATATTTTATCAAGAAAAATCCAAAAAGAAAACGAAGGTCTGAACTTTCATCTGTTTAACTCCTTGTGACCAATACCTTGTTTTATTTCTCTCTTAATTCCATTAATGAGGATCTAATATGACTCTTCCTTGTAAAGACTATATCTTCTACCCCACAGCATTCTTACACTGCTTAGAATGGGGAGCACATGCCATGTCCAGTAACTCCGCAGATGCTTAATTTGCTATATACATCCCCTTCTTAAAGGTGACTCTAGAGTCAAAATTATAAAATGTAAGGCTACATACACTTGAGTTTGGGACTATTATGCACGGCCTATTCTCAGCCCTTTGTAATTTAGCACAAACAAATCTGTAAATATATATACACAGGCTGATACCATGTGCTTTTTCTCATTGGGTACAGAATACACACAGATTTCATCCAAGGTCAGAATCCTCCTTACAAGGATCATAGAAACCATTTTTTTGCGTGCTGTTGTAGAGTTTGGAAACCCTAAAAAGTATACCACCTTAGAGAGTGTGCTACCGCTGGGAACGTTCTAAAAGGTGAATGTAAATGTCTTGACACCTTTGAATGTCACTATTCCATGCTGTATTCTAATGTGGAAATGTTTTTTAATGCAATGTTTAATTATAGGGACTTACCTGTAAAGGTAAGTTGACTCTACATTGACCACAATTGTGTAAATATTATCATGCTTAATTCAGTCATTTTTCCATTGAAGAAATTGGCATAATGCATTAAAATATCAAAAAGAACATTCTATAAGCCTCTGACATCGCAGTTGCATTGTGAGTTAAATTGGCTGGTTTTTAAACATACTCTACTTTTGAAAATTGAAACATGTCTGCACCTCCTCATCTCCATTCATTGACCAATACTCTACTTTGAATTGAAAATTGGACATCATTCTATTTCGTAGGTTTTAGACATTTTTGGAAGCTTTTATAATGACAGCTGTAGCCATTTTGACTATTTGGCTGGCTTTCAAAATCTAATTCAAATTCAGTTCAGAGGTGGTCCATTGATCCAAGAACAATTGAAAGTTTTACAAAGCTATGATAATATGCTTTGGACTGCCCAGGATATTGGAAGTGAGTTTCATGGCAGCAACGAAGTCAGTGGAGATGGTGGCGAAGGATGACAAAGGGACTTGAAGCTATCCAACTGCTTTGTGCTGGTGGTGGTCTCAGCATTATGGTGGAAGAGCCCAGATCCAGGCCCATGACAAAGCACTTAACAAGAAGCACTGTAAAGTTGAATTCAACTTTATTTCCTTAATTTCTACCTTAATTCCATACAACACTGTAACAAATACATGTAACAAATACACATGACAACAAATAAACCAAATAAATAAAAACCTAAGAGGTACTTAAAGGATTACAATTTTTGCTGAATTTCATTTACATTTTTTATTTTACTTTAAGCCAACCACTCAGTTCAAAGTCAACTGTGTGGTGCTGAAAAAGCACAGCAGGTCAGGCAGCATCCAAGGAGTTCAAAGGCAATTAGAAATGAGCAACAAATGTTGGCCTTTCTGTTGCCATTCACATCCAATGAAAAACTACATACTAAGCAGAGGATTAGATAAAACAAAAACACACAAAATGCAAAAGCCTTACACAAGTTTAGCAAATGGAGAATTTTTCCAGGTAGAATAAATATCTAAAAGACATTCTTTGAAGGCAACAATTGTTACATTTAAGAATAAACTAGGTTGGCCACTGATCATAAGGACATATCAACACTGTTGTAACTTAATTTAAATAAGACATGGGAACTCAGTGTTCTTTAAAGAAGAGCAATATTAGATACTGGGGAAAGGATGGCTTACTAAAAAAATGGATTTTGGGTAACCCAAGGTTGACTGGCAAATGGCCTTTTGCTTCATAATTTTTTCCTATGCTGACACATGAAAGGACAGTGTGCTCACACATTTCAACAAAGCCTCTAGGTGCGCAGGAGTTACAACTCACAAACAACATTAGACATTACTTCCTAAACTTTCCCTAGTGTGAGCCCATCTTTGGAGTGATTGCAGAATTGAAATTTGGAGGGAACAAGACTTGGGGTGGGGTTGGTGGGGGGACTGCTATATTTGAACAAAACTAGGTTTCTTCCTGCGCTATCCTCTCACTGATCCAACTCCCCAGTTGAAGCAAAATCTTTTTTCCCTCTTATTGATCTTCCTGTTGGGATTCGCATTGATTGATGTGGTCCTGTCATAATTGGATCACTTGAAGGTTAACTCCCATCTGTTCCCAACATATGCTGAGCCAGAACAAAAAAACACCTGGCATGCTCAAGGCAGACACCGAAGCTGACTGTGTGAAACTTGTTCACTCCCCTCCTCTTCTATCAAGCTACACACCAGGGATAAAATAAAAATCAGGTATGTTAATCATAGAGTCACTCCCATGTCTTTCTCCATTCCATGACTGCCATTTTGGCCTTTAATCTCACAACCCCAAAATCCGATCCTACCTACATTTCTTTCCTAACGAAAGAGCAGGAATAGAACCTTTGAGCTTGCTCTACCATAGAATATATTCATGACTGGTCAACTACATTTCTTCACTTTTCCATTCGAATCCAATACACCTAGAGAATCTACATGTACAAAGATCTATCAATTTCAGTCTAGAACATTTTCTAAATTAACTTGTACTGCTAACTGACACCAGTTTTGCTAGGGCTTCTGGATGCTAACTGAGATGGAAGATTCCAAAGAAATTTCTACTCATCTCTATCCTAAATGTTTGATGATTTACACTGAGATAATGACTCCTGGCATGGAAAACAGCCTCTTAGCACCCATCTGGAAAGGATTCTAAAAATTTAAAACATTTCAATGGGATCACCCTTAAATCTTCTAAACTCCAGAGAATGTAGGACAATTCTATTCCATCCCTCATCTTAGGATAATCCAGGAGCCAGTCTAGTGAACTTTCATTGCACTCTCTCAATCCTTCCTTCGGTCAGAAACCAAATCCATGCACAGCATTCCAGGCATCATTTTACCAAAGTAAATACAGCAAGACTTATTTATTTTTATACTCTAATGCCCTGCTATGAAGGCTGTCTATCATTTCTCTATCAGATTACTTGCTCTGTATTCATTTTATGTGACTCATATACAACATACAAATCCCTCCGTAAAACATTTACTAACTTCTTACTTTTAAATAAAATCTGATTGTTTAATCCTTTTCACCAAAATGCATAATTTTATATTTCCAAGCATGATATTCTACCTGTTAGCTTCTTGCCTGCTCACTTTGTTTTAATTCATTCATGGCATGTTTGTGGAGGTGATGCCTATCAAATGGGCTGCTTTGTCCAAGATGATGTCAAACTTCTTCAGTATTGATGGAGCTGTACTCATCCAGGTAAGATGAAGAATTCCATCATTCTCTGACTTGTGCCTTACAGATTGTAGACAGGCTTTGGGGAAATCAGAAGGTGAGTTACTCACTCTAGTATTCCTAGCATCTTACTTGCTTGTGTAGCATTTGGCTAGTCCCGTTCAGTTTCTGGTCAATGGAAACTCTCAGGATGTTGATAGTGGGGGGAACTCAATGATTATACACCATCAAATGTCAAGAGTGATAGTTAGATTGTCACTCGTTGAAGATAGTCATTACCAGAACTTGTGTGGCATGAATGTCACTTGTTACTTGTCAGCCGAAACCTGGATATTGACAGGTCTTCTTGTGCTTGGATATGGACAGTTTCACCATCTGAGGAGTCATGAATAGTGCTGAATAGTGAGCAATCTCACTTCAGACCTCTTGATGGACGGAAGATCATTTGTGAGCAGTGGGTATAGCTGGGCCTTGAACACAATCTTGAGAACCTCTTGCACAGATCTCTTGGAGCTGAGCTGACTGATCTCCAATAACCACAGCTACTTTCCTCTGTGCCAGGAATGACTCCAACCAATGCCTCCGCGGCCACTCCCAATTTCCATTGACACCAGGGCTTCTTGATGCCACATTCGATCAAATATGGCCTTGATGTCAAGGTTAGTCATTGTCACCTCACCTCTGAAATTTAGCTCTTTTGTCCACATTTGAACAAAGACTACACTGGGGTCAGAAGCTGGTAGAACCCAAATTGAGTATGAGTGAGCAGGTTATTGCTAAGCAAATGCTGTTTGATAGCTTTGTTGATGACACCTTGCATCTCTTTACTGATGACGAAAGGGGAGACTGGCCGGTTGTAATTGGCTGTGTTGCACTTGTCCTGCTTTCTGTGTACAGAAGAACCTCGATTACCCAAATATCAAGTATCTGAATTTCAGGTTATCCAAACAAGATTTCAAGGTCCCATAGAAACCTTACCTCAAAGAGGTTAGTGAATTCAGATTACCTATAATGAGCAACATTTGAAAACGCTAGCAAAAGGAAAAGAAACACAAAAAACTTCAAGCAACAGTGACTGGACTTTTTTTATGTAAGGAGAAAGTGAGGTCTGCAGATGCTGGAGATCAGAGCTGAAAATGTGTTGCTGGAAAAGCGCAGCAGGTCAGGCAGCATCCAAAGAACAGGAGATTCGACGTTTCGGGCATAAGCCCAAAAGAAGGGCTTATGCCCGAAACGTCGAATCTCCTGCTCCTTGGAAGCTGCCTGACCTGCTGCGCTTTTCCAGCAACACATTTTCAGCTTTTTTTATGTAAGGGTTAGTTACATAGCCCTTTGTAAAAGTAAGCACTTTGTTCCCGTCACTTTACCGGGCTGTTCATAAAAAAAAGGCAGAGAAAGTAAACACATGCGTGAGGCAGTGCTTCTGTCTTTCTATCGCAACACTGAGTTCAGCGGAAACTGACAAGTGCTCATGATTGTAGAAGCTGTTCAGGACCTTGCTTAATGCTGGGATTTCATATAGTTATGTGATAGTAATGGTTTAGTCCTTCTCAATTTAATCTGCAAAATGCATAATGCAAAGATTATTTTGTTTAAATAGCAGACTCATCAAAATTATAGATTTAAACAAACTCTCCCATTGAGCACAGCGTTAGATCAGTATGGCTTCCCTTGTTTAAGGTCAAATCGATTATCCAAATAATCAATTATCTGAACTAAATACTGCCCGCCTGTCTCATTCAGATAATTGAGGTTCCTCTGTATAAGGCATAACTGAGCAATTTTCCACACAGTCAAATGTAACTGTACTACAGTAGCCTACCTCGGGGCACAGCATGTTCAGGAACACATGTCCTCAGTACAATTGCCATATGTTGTCAGGGCCCATAGCCATTGCAGTATTAAGAGCATCCAAAGGTTTCTTGATATAAAAACCTTTCTATAAACCCTTTGCAGGCTCTTTATACCTCTTCACAATGTAGTTTCTCCCTAGCCCATAGCTTTGTATCATCAGCAAATTTGGATACATTGGGCATAATTTCACAGTTCTTCACTGGTGGCCTGCTAGGTGTGAGTGGGAGCAAAATTTGTAAAGTTCCTCAGATGGTCTTTCCAATACTCTTCCTCATACTGTTATGGCCTGCCCAGCATCAAGTTTGGAGGAGATCAGGGATACGGAGAGAAGTCAGACAGGCCATGATGCTCTGAACTTGAATAACAAATGAGGACTAGATATCTTTCCACATTGGAACACCACACACCAACGTCTGCACTCCAATTCTGGTTGCTCTGACCCTGCCTAACTTTGCCATTGGGATCCCACCTCCACCATTCATGGGCATCTCCTGCCAATGACGCTGCAACATTTTATACTTACCTCCATCCTGGCTACAGTACTTAGAATTGGTGACTGCCCAAATCTAGAGAAAACATGCCTCCAGTCAACTCAGTGGGGATGCATTGCCTGCTAACTCTTTGTTTGGCAGGGTGGGAAAACCCAAAGCTAACACATTAACTCTGCATTCTCTCCGTAGACGCTGCCAGACCTGCTGAGTTTCACCAGCAATTTCTGATTTTGTCTCAGAAAACAAGATATTCTTGCAAAGAAGTTGGTATTAAGGAAAATCTTAAAAGGAGAAAAGGGTAGCAGATAGAAAATACAAGAAGAGAATTCCATAGCCATTAATAATGGAGTAATTAAAAGGACGAGGAGTAGGCCATTCAGTCTCTTGAGCTTGCACTCCATTTTCAATCTTGGCTCTTCATCTATCTCAATGACTCAACTAATTTTCTGAAAATAGTAAAGAGGTGCTGTCATCCCATGAACGAATGAAAAAAATTAGATATGATAGTAGACAGTACTTAAAGGATTAAAAAATGTTTTACAATAAATGTACATTCTTTAAGATACAAATTTGCAACTGGAAAAAAAGTTATTCAACAATGGCTAACAAAGGATTGTTTTACATAAAAGGAGATTGCTTATAAAATTGTCAAAAATGCAGGAAGTCTGACAATAGGGAGCACTTGGATTCAGCAAAGAACTACAATGAAATAATAAGGAGAGAACAGAATATGCACAAAAGCAACCAACAAATACAGGTATCTCATGAGGTTGTGAGACTGGAGTAGGTTACAACATCGAAGGCACGGGCAAGTTAGCTGAATAATATTTCCCCTTAAGAAATCCCTGCTTTATCTTCCTAATTAACCTTTTTTTTCCATGAGACTATTAATTAGGAACACATTCACTTCGATAGGCCCCATTTAGCCCCTTAAGCCTGTTATGCCATTTAATGGGATGACTACTGATCAGTGGCCTAACTCCATATACCTCTGAGAAAGTCTATAGCCTTAAAAGGTAAAACTTAAGCCTTTGCTTAACAAGAACTTATCTATCTTAGGTTCAAAACTAACAAATGATCTAGCATCAACTGCTGTTCCAAACCTCTACCACTGTATGTCGAGTAGCAATCCTAACCTAAATAGTCCGGTCCTAATTCTCAGACTGTGCCTCCAAGCTCTAGAGTCCCCTAATCAGTGGAAAAAAAATTATCTTTATCTAGCCAGTCTTTTGATAATATATCTCTAAGACTTCAATCAGATCACCCTTAACATTCTAAATTCTAGAGAAAATAGGCCTAGTTTGTATACACTTTCCTCATAACTTAACCCCTGAAGTCCAGGTATTACTCTCGTAAACCTACGCTGCACACCTTCCAAGGTCAATATATCTTTTCAAAGGTGTGGTACCCAGATCTGCTTACAGTACTCCAAGTGGGGTTTAACCAGGATTTTGTACAGCTGCAGCATAACTTCTGCATCCTGTACTATAGTCCTCTTGATAGAAAGGCCAGCATTCTATCTCAAATATTGATTTCAAACCATTTCCCCAGTATTTCTCATCATATTGACACATCTGAAAAGTCAAGTTTGATATTAGTCAAAATAGCACAGTGAAAATATATCCTAGTCATCATCATTAATAGTGCTGAATAAACACAGAACAAAACGGGAATAAACAATGAGTAACTAACAATGGAGTAAATTTGAATAGAATCTTGATTGCCAATTTATTTCCACATTTTAGGCTGCTGTGTGTTCTGGGTCAGTGCCCTGAATTAATGGGATCAAATTTAGACAAACTTGTGGAATTTGTTACTAATTGAAACCTAAACCATGCTGTATAACTTCAATTGTTTCCTTTGTCTTTTCCCAAATAGTTAAACAAATATTAATTGCTTCTGTATAGCATGAACATAAAACAAAGGAACAAAATGAGATTTTAAAAGTATATCTTCCCTTCATAACAGCATTGAGATCTCTGCAGTGCTTCAAGAAGGTAGCTGACAACCACTTGCCAAAGCAATTAGGGAATGGAGACCAAAATGCTGGCCTTGTCAGTGATAGTCATATCCAATGGAATAATAAAAATAAGCCAAGTTAACATTACATTCACACATCAGTCTAAAATCATGTAAATTTAACAATATTGTGATGAAGTGATTTTAATCCATTAATTTTGAAATCAATAAAAGTTAAGCTCTTATAAACAAAGAACACAGATTATAAACATTTTGGTCTCATACAGATGTTTTCAATACCTCCAAATAGTTCACTTAATTAGCAATGACCAAATGCTGAATTTGCTTTCTTCCTGGCTAGAGACTTTACAATTACAATCTTGGTAAAAAGGTAGGCAAGAGAGCTAGATTCCAGAGGCACGGTGAAAGTGACTAACCTTGAGATGACAGCAGTATTTGACAGAGTATGGCATCAAGGATGCCTAATCACCACTGGGTGCAGTGCAAAAGATAGTTTTTATTATTGTGGGCCAATAATCTTAGCTCCAGGTTGTTGCTGAATCATTGGTAGTGTTCAAAGCCCACCTTTCTTGATCAATTAATTGTGCATTTATTGCCCATCTCTAAACACCCTTTGGAATGTGGTGTTGAGTTACCTTCCCAATACACAACAATCATAATGTGTATTATGCGAACCCACAGTGCTGTTTGGGAAGTAGTTCCTGAAAGTTGATGCAATGGCAATGCAGAAACAAAATATTTACCAAGTCGGCATCATGTGAAACTTGCAGGTGCTCGAGTCTCTTGGCCTGACTGGGCAGTGTGTGTCATTGATCTGGAAGGTGCTGTGGACAGAGCCTTGGCAAGTTGATATCTTTTGTAGGTATTAAATACTGCATGGGTGGAACATCAGTGATGTAGGGGAGAAATATTTTAAAAAGGTAGATTGGGAGTTGTGGAGTCAAAACAGGCTGATTTGTTCGATGTTAAACTACTGGTGCGCTTTTGGAGTAAGGATTCCACCAAACGCCCGACTGCACTAATTATGCATATTTATAATCAACCTGTTCAGGGATGTTATGACACCTCTGGAGCAGGTGGGACTTGAACCCAGACTCAGAGACAGGGACACGAACAAGAGTCTTTTACCACAATATTTAAACGGGCAGTTCAGTTCCTCGTCAATAGTTGTTGTCAGTGGTGGCATTCGACGATCGTTTTCGGAAATTATCGACTCGGGGTGGGCTGGGGAAGTCGTGAACCTGAGAGAAGTTAACTTTCTTTCCCTCTGCAGACGGGTACAGCCCGTCCATCTCCAGCAGCTGTCTGTCTCTGACCGTCACCACAGCAACCAGCCCGGGGGGATCACTGCTCATGCGCACTACCGCCTCGTCCTCTTCACCGCCTTGTCCTGACCAACCGTTAGAAATTCAAAAATCATACCTTTGAAAAACAGTATTTTGTTCCTTTAATAAAAAAAAAGACATTGGAACGCGCGGTTCAGTATTAGACAGCGGAAAGCAGCATTTTAATGACCTTTGCCCCCCCCTCTCCTCCCAGCAGCCTCTGCCTGTTGCTAGGGCGAAGGGAGCGGAGCCTGGGCCTAGCCTCGGGGATTACTTTACTCCCGGCATCATGAGTACCATGTGCGCTGACACTATCCTCATTGTGTTTATCTCGGTCTGCACCGCCTTGTTAGCCGAAGGTGAGCACTTTCTGCTGGGCCTGGGACTCAGTTCCTCTCCATTCTCGCCCCACCCCCTCTCACTTTACAGCTCACACTCCTCCCCCGCAGTTCTCATCATCCCCATCCCCTCATTACTCCCCCAGTCTCCTCAAACCCACTCTCGTCTCCCCCAGCCTCCTCATTTCCCCCGCCTGTCTCCCCCTTGTCCTCGCCCGTCATCCCGCCTCGCTGACACCCTCCACTCTTTTTCTTTTAACTTCAAATATATACTTTATTCATAAAAAAGAATCTTTGTGTGTGTACATACATAGTCGCAAATGCAATTCGCTTCTGTGCAGTAACATATCAAGGAAACAAACACATTGGAGGTTGACTCTATCTAGACAAACCAACGACATCTCTTACAGATACAAGTCTGTTTACGGGTGAACGTTGAAGAGGACGAGGAGGTAGTGCTTTTGAGGCATTAGGAGGGTCCTCCTTTAACTTCAGAAAGACTTCAGTCACTGGATGAAGAGACTAGGGGCATCCTGGCAAAGTTTGCTGATGATACAAAGTTAGGCAGACAGGCAGGTAGTACTGGGGAGGCTACAGAAAGATTTAGACAGTTTAGGAGAGTGGTGCAGGAAATGGCTGATCAAATTCAACATGAGCAAATGTGAGTTCTTGCACTTTGGAAAAAAGAATACAGGTATGGGCTATATTCTAAACTGTGAGAAAATTCATAAAGCCAAAGTACAAAGCGATATGGGAGTGCTAGTCCAGGATTCTCTAATGGTTAACTTGCAGGTTTAGTCCATGATTAAGAAAGCAAATGTAATGTTGTCATTTATCTCAAAAGGATTGGAATATAAAAGCAGTGATGTGCTTCTGAGACTTTATAAAGCTCTAGTTAGGCCCCATTTAGAGTGTTGTGTCCAATTTTGGGCCCCAGACCTCAGTAAGGACATACTTGCACTGGAGCTTGTCCAGTGGAGATTAACTCACATGGAAGATCCCTGGAATGATGGGCTTAACATACGATGAACACCTCAAGATCCTGGGATTTTATTCATGAGAGTTTAGAAGGTTGAGGGGAGATCTAATAGAAACTTACAAGATAATGCATGGCTTAGAAAGGGTGGACACTGGGAAGTTGTTTCTGTTAGGCAGGGAGACTAGGATCTGTGGGCACAGCCATTGAATTAGAGGGTGTCAATTTAGAATGGAAATGAGATATTGCTTCAGCCAGAGAGTAAGTGAGCCTGTGGAATTCATTGCCACAAAGTGCAGTGGAGGTCGGGACATTTGATGTTTTTGAGGCAGAGATTGACAAATTCTTGATCTTGCGAGAAAATAAGGGCTACAGGGAGAATGCGGGTAAGTGGAGTTGAAATGCCCGTCAACCATGATTAAATGGTGGAGTGAACTCGATGGGACGAATGGCCTTACTTCCACTCCTATATCTTATGGTCTGTGGTCTTTCCCCACTTCCCCTCCACTGCCCTCCCTCCTTGACATCCCCACCTTCCACAATTTATTTCTTGAGTTTACTTCTTCCCACTGTCACTAGAGGAATATAGCTTGCCTTCTGAGTAAAAGTGGGTTGTTTATGCTATTTATCCCAATTCTGTCAGAGTTTTCAGAACACTTTGCTGACATTAGGTCAGAGCTTGCATTTACCATCAAAGACAATTCATGAGATTTCATATGAGTTAGAATATGGAAGATTTTCATAAAGCTTTGGTTAGGTACAACATTTCTTTTCTGCACAGATTGTGTTATGTGCAATTTTGTTCATAACCAAATCAAATTCTGGTACAAGTCCTAAGGACTGGGATAATATTGAAAGCATGAAACAGTTGCGAATTTTGATATTTTGAATGCAAAACTTGCATCATTGTTGGGTGCAGCTCATTACCTATGAAGGAAACTGGTGATAAAATGAATTGGGAGAAAGTGAAGTAGTACATGATTGAGTGATCATAGTGAATTTGGAGTATCTGAAAGGAGGAGGGTAGTAGAACAGCCTGATGCTTATTTGACTTGTGCTTGAAATAAAAGTACCCTGTACAATGTTCTGTAAATAGCAGGTTTTACAGCATTCTTGGAGAGCAAAACAAGTTAGTGTTTCTTCAGTCAAAACTGGAAAAATTAGAAATTTAGTAGGTTTTGGGCAAAATTGCTGATAAAGAACTTTTGCCCGAAATGTCAATTTTCCTGCTCCTCGGATGCTGCCTGACCTGCTGTGCTTTTCCAGCTCCACACACTTGACTTTAATCTCCAGCATCTGCAGTCCTCACTTTCACCTAGGTTTTAGGCAAGTCAAAGCATGAAGGAATTGGAGGGAAAAAGAAAGAAAGAGAAGGCACAAGAAGAAAAAGTCAGAAATCGCATTGGAGAAAAAAAGAGAACTTTAAAGTAGACATTCCTAAAAGAAAAGTGTTAGTGAATTAATTAGTAATACAAAGCTAAATACTGCAGATGCTGGAAATTTGAAATAAAGACATAATGTTAAAAATAGCTTAGGCAGTATCTGTGGAAAGACAAACTGAGTTATTGTTTTGTAGGTGCATGAAGACTGGGCAGCAGAGGAAGAGAGAGTGTCATGTTGAATTATCTGATTACAAGTTGAAGAAACCTACCATTTGAAATGTAAGAATTATTCTTATGTAGCTAAAGAGTGATTTGTGGATCTGTGTAAAAGAATGTTACTGCTCGTAAATTACAAATTTGAGATTGTTCATACTTAAATAACCAAAACATGCTGAAAGACATTTGGTCATACATATTTTCTTATCAACCTGTTCAGAGATTTTATTACACACCTGTGGAGCAAATAGAACTTGACCCTGGGCCTGAAAACAACCAGTGCTGGAGATCAGTGGGTCAGGCAGCATCCATGGAGAGAGAGCACACTAATGTTTTGAATCTAGATGACTCTTCAGCAGAGCTGGCCTCCTGGTTCAAGGGTAGGAATGCCAGCACTACACCACAAATTCCCTTTTTCCTATTCAGCAGAATCTGAAGTTTTTAGTTTTCCAATATGCTGAAGTGATTAATATTTAAGTACTATGCTTAATAGACTCGAGGCTATTGATTGTGCCTGTATTGGGTGTCATCTCGAAATTAGAAATGAACAATAAGTTAGGAAAAGATAGCCATTGTTGGAAAACTATTTATTGGCACTGACTTAGCTTTAAATGAATTGAAATGCTTTCATAGAACAATACAGTGCAGAACAGGCCCTTCGGCCCTCGATGTTGCGCCGACCTGTGAACTAATCTTAGTCCGTCCTTCTATACTATCCTATCATCATCCATATGCTTATCCAAGGATTGTTTAAATCTCTCTAATGTGGCTGAGTTAACTACATTGGCAGGTAGAGCATTCCATGCTCTTACCACTGAGTGAAGAACCTGCCTCTGACATCTGTCTTAAATCTATCACTCCTCAATTTGCAGCTGTGCCCCCTCGTACAAGCTGACATCATCATCCTAGGGAAAAGACTTTCACTATCTACCCTATCTAATCCTCTGATCCTCTCTATCAAATCCCCTCTTAGCCTTCTTCTCCCCAATGAGAACAGACCCAAGTCTCTCAGCCTTTCCTCATAAGACCTTCCCTCCAGACCAGGCAACATTCTAGCAAATCTCCTCTGCACCTTTTCCAATGCTTCCACATCCTTCCTGTAATGGGGCGACCAGAACTTTACACGATATTCCAAGTGTGGCTGCACTAGCGTTTTGTATAGTTGCAACATGAACTCAACTGGAACTCAATCCCTCTACCAATAAAACCTAACACACCATACACCTTCTTAACACTATCAATCTGGATGGCAACTTTCAGGGATCTATGTACGTGGACACCAAGATCCCTCTGCACATCCACACTATCAAGAATCTTTCCATTGACCCAGTATTCTGCCTTCCTGTCATTCTTCCCAAATATTCTGCCTTCCTGTCATCCTTCCCAAAGTGAATCACCTCACATTTATCTGCATCGAACTCCATTTGCCACCGCTCAGCACAATTCTGCAATTTATCCAAGTCCTCCTCCAACCTGCAACATTCTTCCACACTGTCCACAACTCCCTTTCATGTTTCAAATTATTTGTAAAATCTGCCCAATTACATTTAAACAAGACCTATAGTTTACCTGCAATACAATGGCGAACACCTTCCATCTTGCCTAGCCTTTTTACTCTGCTGATCTTAATTTCCTCTTTGAAATATCAATGACTGTTTTGCTAAATTTTTTATACCTTAATCCAAATTATATCTCTTGGGTTTACTGATATTTCTGGGGAAGCGTGCAAAGTTTTTTTTTGGGTAGGGGATAAAAGGATTGTGATGGCAAAAAATGTTTAAGAATAAAAGAATGTAATAAACCTGATGTAAAATCTGATGACCAATATCAGAATTTTGAACATATTAAAACTCAGTGGTGTTCCTTAGCATATTGCTGAACAACATTTATGACCTATGTGCTTCATTGAGGTTTTCCCTCAATATTTTAAATGGTGACAAATCTTCCAAATGAAAATATTTTATTTATTCAGAGCTACTGTATGTTTACACTGATTTCTAATAATCAGAATTAGAATGACCAGCATTTGCTGTAGGAAGGAAAATCATCAAGGAACTACAGAGTTGTATCCCTGTTGTGAATTTTGAAATTCACTCAACCAGTGAATGCCAAAACTAAAAACATTGAAATGCTGAAAATACTCAGCAGGTAAAACATTATCTGTGGAAGAAGAAAGAGAGTTCAGTTAGTCAGACTGAAATCTTAACACCAGCTTGCACAGATACTGGTTGGAGTACTAAATGTTCCAGCATTTTTATATTTTTAGTTCAAATTTCCAGCAGCCCAGTATTTTCCCTTAATGGTTTAACTGCTGCTTGTTGATTTCAGTTTAATGTTCATGTACTTTTGGCATCAGCACCTGTGCAAACATATTGCATAGCACATCAAATGATCGTTGATATTCAGTACTTTGCAAAATGACTTTGAAAGATTATGATCCTGTCAACTCTTTGAGCTTTTGTGAAGATGAAATACTTTAAATGAGGACATTACGATTGATTTTTCCATAACTAAAGCACATGAACTGAATATACAGGATATAAAATGAAATCTAGTATCATTAACAAAAGCTTGATGTCTCTCTATTGTGAAAAAGACTGACAAAAAATTGTCATCTTTTGAGGTATAACCATGCAGATCTCCCATTTTTAAGTGTGTGGCTGATTTGAGCTTTAGATCTAATGTAATTGGGATGGATTGTTCGTTTCCCCTCTGGCAGTTATAGAGTCATAGAGCACAGAAATAGACACTTTGGTCCAATTTATCCATGCTGACCAGGTTTCCCAAACTAAACTGGTCCCATTTGCCTGCGTTTGTCCTATACCCTTCTAAGACTTTCCTATTTGTGTACCTGTCCAAATGTCTTTTAAATGTTGTAACTGTCCCTGCCTCAACTACTTCCTCTGCTAGCTCATTCCATACACACACCACCCTCTGTGTGAAAACATTGCCCCTCAGGTCTCTCTTAAATCTTTCCCCTCTCATCTTAAACCAATGTCCTTTAGTTTTGGACTCCTATCCTTGCGGTGGTGGAAGACCTTTGCTATTAACCTTTATCTATACCCCTCATTTATGAATCTTTATAAACCTCAACCTCTTATGCTCCAGGGGAAGAAGTCCCAGCTATCTGACCCCTCCTTACAACTCTAACCCTCCAGTCCCAGTAAAATCCTTGTAAATCTTGTCTGCACCATTTACAATTTAATAATATCCTTCCAAAGCAGGGTGACCAGATTTGGCCTCACCAATGTCCTGTACATTGTTACGTGATGTTGCGACTCCTGTAGTTCCATGCTCTGATCAATGAAGACAAGCATGGCAAATGTTGCTTTTACCAGCTGTACTCACCAGCCAGCAAGATACTCTGACCTTCTGGTCAGGGTCTGGCACTGATTTGCAAATGATTTGCCTCAATCTCCATGTCCAGTCATGTTTCAGCTATATGGCTCCCCGGCCAACTTTGGGCTAATGACTATGAGCACGTGAATTTCTGGGACTGCATATGCAGAGGGTGAAGCCTTCTTCTGGAAGCGGGATTGCCACTAGGCCCTGAGGTGAGGTCAGACTTCACTCCTCACATGTGCTTTTGGTTCACCATCACCCTCGTCCCACTTTAGTCTTTATCAAAACTGCAGGGAATGTCTTCAGCGCTGTAATCTCTGGCACAGGCTCTACTGTGAGCAGTTATGCTAAGTTTAAGAAGTATGGCCAAAGCGTAGGTTAGCCTTGGATATTAAGTTCACATGAGTAAATGAACAGTTGAATTGCGAGTATTTACATTTGAAGTTAAACATCGAAGAGACAGATTGACTTTGCTTTTTTGCCCCTCTAATGTGCAATGCTGTGGGGTACCTGCCAAATGGGAGGTTCTAGATGCGTGCATGTTTAGGAGATGTGGTATCTGAGCTTATGGAGCAATTGAGGATATTTATTGTAAGATAGCTGAGCAGACCCTGGGTCATACATCCAATTTCAGCGTAGAGCACGTTGTTGAGTCTGAAAACAATACCTGAATCTTGGGGTGTGGGAATTGACCCAGAAGGAAAGCACAAGCAAAACAATGGCACAGATAGAAACAGAATCTGTAATTATTGTTGAAAAGTTAGCTGAATAAGTAATTGAAAAATGTTTTAAAGGACATTACAAAATTGGAACATTGAGACCTGCTGGATTTCTCCAAGGTATCGGTTGAATTTTTGTTCCAGAAATGAGAATGGAGCAGTTAGCTTTTTACAATGCTGTATAAATTCTGTATATTTATCTCAGTCAAAAAGATTTAACTTTGAACAGGTAAGAATGCATACAACTAATATAACATTTAGTTGCTTTTCACATTACATAAAGGGCCAGAGAGGGGAATTAAAATTTTTTTTTGCTTTTTCAGGTATCACATGGGTACTGGTGTATAGAACTGACAAATACAAACGCCTGAAGGCAGAAGTAGAAAAACAGAGTAAGAAATGTAAGTAGTAAATTGGGAAATGCATTGATGTGTTCTGGAAATCAACTGGATGAAAAATATTGCTTCCAAGATCTATTTTCCTATAAATTCTGATACATTTATAAAATTGTAATTCTTCCTGTGCTTTTAACTTCAAGGTGGGAATGACTCCGTTTTCAGACTAAAAATATTACTTGTCTCTTCTCAACTCTGCTTGGGTATTGTTCATATCCAGTTACAGAGAGGCACATGCTGTTTTATTAAATTAAGAAAGTGAATAAGTGAAACTAAATTGGAAGACCAGTTTGTCAAGGACTTCAGCCCTGTCCAATGATAGAGAGAAAGGCTGATTTCTGTGGGGTTAGATGCATTGTTATATTAGTTCAACTTTGACTAATTTTAATTTCTCACTGTTTCCTTTTCCTACAGTAGAGAAAAAGAAAGAGGCCATTACGGAATCTGCAGGGAAACAACAAAAGAAGAAAATAGGTAATGATCAGAGTATAATATGATGAAGTTATTCACTTCAAGAGCATGATTTGTAACACCTTCTGTGCATATGGTGCCTTTCACATGAACCCAAGATCAACCATCAATTGGATTTTAATATCTTAAAAAATTCTACCATTTTGCTATTTCTGTGTTAGATAGTCATGTGTAGTGCCAGAAAACCACACAGTGAACTGAACAGCTGAACCAAGTAGTATGAAATTGTTGGGGTGGGCCTATTGACAAATGTTCAACCTGTTTCCTTTTTGTCTAGTTTTTATTTCTTAGTTTTGGCTCACTTCACTTTTGCAGGCATTGTTTGACACAAAGTCTGCCTAGTAATAAATTCAAAACTTAACATGTCGGTCTTGTGGACAAATTAATACTTTGTAACTGGAATTAACCACCATTGTGTTAGTGTGTGAAAGAATTAGTTGAGATGAAGAATTCTTGTGACCCAGGATATCGAGGTACAGTGAGATTTAAAATGTTGATTTTTTTGTATTCTACTGAAATAGCATCATATGAGATTTCCAAATTGAATTGATTTCGCAGTATGAATTTCTTGCCTGAATTGTGGCTTGATTTTCTGCCATTAATGTGCTTACATTTCAAGTAATTATTCCTCAGTCCTGTCAATTGTGAGTAGTCTGCAGGTCACTTCAAATTTGGATCCTAAGAAAAATATCTCAAAGATAAAGAGAACAATATAAAATTAAAACTAAGGTTCCAGTGTAGAGTTCTGTGTACAATTCAACAGAAGTTTGTTGGCAAAGCATTGTGTAGAATTGATTTAGGGTGGTGGTGAAGAATGTGTAGTGGATTGAGGGAAGAATATTGATGCATTGGCAGAAGTGCGGAATGATGAACAATGTTACCTGAATTGTGAGGATGCAGCATTCAGGAAAAGTCTGGAAAAAGGAAGACTGAGAAAACGCTATAAAGGAAATGGATAACATGGATGTGATAAAACTATTTCTGCTTGTGGGACTGACTCTAGGACAAGGTGGCACAATTATTAAAATATCTAAAGCAATGTAATTGAATGTTACAACTTTGAAACTGATGCTAAGTGAACTAGTTGTAACAAATAATATTGGTGCATTTACAGAGAAGCTTATAACAAATGAGGGAGAGGAAATAATGTGTTGTGTGGCCACGGTTGACAGAAATAAAAATGAGAGGAAGTTTATATGTTGTCTTTATGCTGTAAGTTACTTGTGATGTGCAATAAAGACTTAAGCTTGATAAAAGGGTAAATGTTATATATATATATATGTATATATATATATATACACATACACACACACACACACACACATACATACATACATACATGTTCTAGATTGTGTACACATTGTGCTTATGTTGTTTTTCTGAAATACTTCAGTAAAGTAAAATTAGTAATGACTAATCTGAAGCAGACATTCTGTCACCACTGTGGCAGCACCTCTCCGCAAGAAAAAAATAGCACAGAACAAATCTCTTAAAGGCACAGTACCATCACACATGGGAATCATTTACTCTTAATTTGTTTTTAATCTCCCTCCTGGAAGATATAGATTTGCAAGAGTGCATGAGCTAAAACAGGATATGGAATGAAAAATTGTATATTCTCTATTTATGAAAGGTAAATTTAACTTAATTTTCAGAGAGACAAGAGGAAAAACTGAAAAATAATAATCGGGACCTCTCAATGGTAAGTAAAACTTTGACCAATTGATTTTAATAATGGTGTTCAACCAAAAATGTACTGATTTCTCTAGAGAAAATTCATTCAGTACTTTTCACTTGGTCACTTACACATTATTGATAGTAACAAATATAGCAGGAGTTATTGAAGAATGCAAACATCACTGCAGTTGAACGTTTTGGCATCTTCTCTTCAGGCAATAACTATTTAATATGTAGAATCCATGTTTAAAAGTGTTGTCTGGATTTGGGCATAATGTTTTTATGTAGTAGAATCCTTCATCCTTCAACAATATAGAATCTGTTTCTAATTTGAGGAAAATCAAGTCTTCCTTAATGAATTATTTGTTAACTTTTTATAACTTTGCTTTTTAGGTGCGAATGAAGTCTATGTTTGCTATTGGATTCTGTTTCACTGCTTTGATGGGCATGTTTAATTCTATGTGAGTAGACATAATACAATATTGTGCTTTTATTATTTTGTGATCATGAACAGAATTTTTCTTTAAATCTATACATGAATGATGGATTTCAGATTTTACATTTACCTCAAATATGTGATTTGGCTATTTTCCATAACTGGTTGCCTAGGTATTGCAGAATGTCACCATTACCATTTTGCATAGGGTGCAGAGGTTATCTATTATGTTTCAACATTAAACAGCCATCCAATTTATATATTCAAATAGATACGATATACAGTCACAAAAAATGTATTTAAGGAAAGCCAATTAATACAATTAATTTCTTATACTACAAAAGATATGTGCATTAAATAGTTTGATGCTTTTTGCCTCGTAATTATGTTGACCATTAGATAAATGATATAATACTGCTGGTAGTCCCATGATGCCGCCACAATAACGAATGTCTGCTGCCATTTTTCTCTACTGTAGACTTCCTAAGTGCTTGGCTGCGGGACTTCCCTCAGCCACATGGCCACTCCAAGCAAACAAAATAGAAATTGCAGATGCATAACTTTTAATCACGAGCAATGGCGAATTTGTACACATGTAAATCAAACATATCATTGATGCATAGAAATAATCCAGTCACTGTTACGTCAGCCTCATTTATGTGTTTTCAGCAAATCATTTGCATTGTATCACATTGGGCATTGTATAAAAGATGCTCATCACTCATACTACGTTAGCATGATCTTTTGACTTTTTTTTGTATATTTATGTCCCTATGTCCCAATGCCTATAGTTTATTTTTATTTTTGAGGAGTAAAATGCTACATTTTTTGGAATTAGTTCTGAGAATCTAGAATTTGATTTAAAATCATTCATTCTGATGGATTAACTTAATTCCAAAAACCAAAGAATGCCAAACAGTCAAATCTCTAAAATCATTTCACAAAACTATAAAATAATACATTGATGGCTGCCATGAAGAAGCATAGAATGGTCTGACCTGAGGATTTCTCCATGGTCACTTTCCTTTGCTAATTACTGTTTTTGATAGATGTTCCTGTCATTCTCTGCTTTTTGTTTTCTCCACATACAATCTGTCCTGAGATCTCTGGATAAATTTTCTTTCAGTGATAGGTAAAACTGAGATTAGCTCAGTTGGCTGGATGATAATATTCCTGATGAAGGGCTTTTGCCCGAAACGTCGATTTCGCTGCTCCTTGGATGCTGCCTGAACTGCTGTGCTCTTCCAGCACCACTAATCCAGAATCAGTTGGCTGGTTGGCTGATTTGTGATGCAGAATGGCACCAACAGTGTGGGTTTAATTCCCACGCCAACTGAGGTAACCATGAAGGACTCTCCTTTGCAACCTCTCCCTTCACGTGAGGTATGGTGACCCTCAGGCTAAACCATCACTAGTACCCCCTCTCTGGGACTGTGGCAACTGTACCTTATCTAAGGCTGAGCTTGTTGGGTTTTATGATTTGGGACTTTGGACTGACGAAGACTATTTATATATTTGCATTGATCAAGAGGGTACTGTTTTTCACATAATGTCTTGTATGATTTAATTCTGCTGTTAATAGTCAGAAATTTGAGAAGTAAAGAGGTTGAGAGATTTGAGGGGTAAATAGTGGTTGCATTAAAACACGTGCTGCAGAACCCTTCTGATAGTGGTGTTGGTGGAGAATGTTTTTAAACGTTGTGCCAACCATCTTAAATTCTATATACTGAGCAATAACAGCATGCTTCTTGATACAGAGGAAATATTTCACAATTGGGAAATAACTCAACAAGAAATACCATCTAAAGAACTATAAATTAGCTGGTGAGAAAACTGTATCAACATCCACTTCCACTCAAATCTTCTGGCACTGTAAACAAGCATCTGTTGAGGGCGTTACTTGTAATTGTAATATGTCTTTTTGTGTTCAGTAAAGTCCAGTGACCTAAAAATAACTGGCAATCGTGCTAATGTTCATTGCTGCAAGCTTTTAAGGTTTTCTTTTTATTTTTCATGATCATATACTACAGGAACATAATACAGTGAGCTACATGCTTTGCTTTCCTGTTTAGTCATAGAACAAGACATTTGACTTATTGAGCTTGTGCCTATCTATGGATAAAGTTATCCAGTTGACCCCACCCCTGACCTTTCCTCATAGTTTGAATTTTTTTCATTTTCCGTGTACTTAATTAGTTCCATTTTGAAAGTTAGTGTTTCTGCTTCTGATCACTGAATTCCAGATTATAGTTGTAAACACAGTGAGTTGCTAAAAGCTACCCACTCTAGTCTTTATCCAATTACCTTCTACCTCCTTTAGAACCATGCTGGTTGCAAACTTAATGTTTTGTGTGCACATAAACTAGATCAGATGAGTTTAGCAAGTGTTCCTTCTGGTCTCCCTCATGTAAGAAGGATATTGTGAAACTTGAAAGGGTTCAGAAAAGATTTATAAGAATGTTGCCAGGGCTGGAGGGTTTGAGCTATAGGGGGAGGCTGAATAGACTGGGGCTGTTTTTCCTGGAGCATCAGAGGCTGAGAGGTGACCTTGTAGTGGTTTATAAAATCATGAGGGGCATGGATAGGGTAAATAGACAAGGTCTTTTCCCACGGGTAGGGGAGTCCAAACCTACAGGCACAGGTTTAAGGTGAGAGAGGAAAGAATTAAAAGGGACCTGAGGGACAACCTTTTCAAGCAAAGGTTGGGGTGTACAGAATGAGTTGCTAGAAAACGTGGTGGAGGCTAGTACAATTGCAACATTTAAAAGGCATCTGGATGGATATATGAATAGGAAGGGTTTAAAGGGATATGGGCCAAGTGCTGGCAAATGGGACTAGATTAATTTAGTTAAAAATTTCACAACACCAGGTTATAGTGTAACCGGTTTATTTGGAAGCACTAGCTTTCAGAGCGCCGCTTCTTCATCAGGTGTGATTTTTAACTTGATCCACCGAGTTCCAACACCGGCACTTTAGGATATCTGGTCGGCATAAGCGAGTTGGACCGGAGAGTCTGTTTCTGTGCTGTGCATCTCTCAGATGGCATGTCAGCAGCAAATAAGAACTTGGAGCAGTAGGAGTCCATCTGGCCCTTTGAACCTGCTTTGCCATTCAATAAGACCGTGGCTGATCTTTTTGTTGCCTCAGCTTGACTTACCCACCCTTCACCGTAAACCTTAATTTCTTTAATGTTCAAAAAAATTTCTATCTTAGCCTTAAAAACATTTATGTCAACTACTTCACTAGGCAGGGAATTGCATAGATTCACAGCCCTCTGGGTGAAGTTCCTTCTCAGTTCAGTCCTAAATCTGCTCCCCTTCATTTTTATGCTATGCCCTCTTGTCCTAGTTTCACCTGCCAGTGCAAACATCTTCTGCAAGTCTATATTATCTGTTCCCTTCATAATTTTATATGTTTCTGTAAGATCCCTCCTCATTCTTCTAAATTCTAATGAATTTGATCCTAGTCTACTCCGTTTTTCAAACCCCTCAACTCCTTTTGCACCCCCTCTAGTGCCAGTGCATCCCTCTTCAGTAAGTTACCAAAACTACACACAGTACTCCAGGTGTGGCCTCACCAGCACCCTACACCGCTGCAACATAATCTCCCTGCTTTTAAACTCAATTCCTTTAGCAGTGAAGGACAAAATTCCATTTGTCTTACCTGTTGTACCTTCTGTAATTCATGCACAAGGATATCCAGGTCCCTCTGCATAGCAGCATGCTACAACCTTTTACCATGCAAGTAATAGTACTTTTTACTGTTATTCTGACCAAAATTGACGACTTCACATTTATTAACATTGCATTCCATCTGCCAGACCTTTGCCCACCCACTTAAAGTATCTATGTTCCTCTGCAAAGTTTCCCAGTCCTCTGCACACTTTGCTCTATCACTCATCTTAAAGTCAATCAAGAGATGTGTGACACTGGTTCAGTGCCCAACCCTAATTTCTCTTGAGGTAGTGATAAGCTGCTTGCTTGAACTGCAGTGGTCCTTTAGATATTGGTACATTCATAGTGCTGTTGAGTAAGGAGTTCAGGGTTCTGTCTGAGCAAAAGTGAAGGAATGGCAATTGAGTTCTAAGGCAGGATGGTGTGTGACTTTTGAGAAAACTTTGGTGGTGTTTCCATGCATCTACTGCTCATGCTTCCTCTGGGAGTAGAGATTGCACATTTAAAAGTTGCTATTGAAGGAGCCTAGATAAGTTGTTGCAGTGCATCCAGTTGATTGTACATACATACTGCTGCCACTTTGTGCCCTGGCTTGTTGAGTGCTGTTGGAGTTACTCTTGTCCAGGCAGTGGATTGTTTGTATGTATAACCAGAGTGTTAAATAATATTGGATGTTAGTAATGAGCACCCAATCTGAATCAGCACATTCACCAGAACGTCAAAGATCAGTGGTTGTGAATGCTGCTTTTTCTTTTGAACAAGTGCTATCAGCTACTGGTCTTGGCAAATACTGTTTACCATTTGTTGCATAAGGCCTGTATAATGGGAGCTGGTAGTTTCTAATCAATCTAAATGTAATACAAGGTCAAATAGATATGTATAGAGAATATAAGAATGACTGATATGACTATTCCCTTGAGGATTCTCCCTCAGTGCCTATATTTTTCCAGGACACAAATTTAAAGCAATTAGCAAAACAATCAAAGCCAAATTGATATTTTTTTGTTTAAAATGTGCATTATGATTTGAATGCATTGTTTGAATTTGCTTCCAATAGCATTGCTAATGTCATCAAAAGTGCATTGGCTAAATGCTTCACAGGGAGACTATTGCAGGACTCTGAGGAAAAGTAGGGGAGAGGAGCTGAAAGGTTAGAATTGCTGGAACAGCTAGGTTAAATGGTTGTCTTCTTTGTTATATGGCTTTAAATGCTAAGTATGCAATTAAATTGTAGATGTATCCCTAGCATCATGCTGTCAAAAACATTTATGACCCAATTATTTAATCTTTAACATTAAATCTGATTAAGAGAAAAGGCCATTTGTCCTTATTCACAACTGATGTTCACACTTTGAATTAATGGGCAAAAATGCTCCTTGAGTTTTGGTAACCTAGTTCATTAAGGTGAGGGAAATAAATTTAATTGATGTTTATCTTCATTTTTGTTGATCTTTCACGAATGAGTTTTATTGTCCAAGGGGTTTTGGAAAAATCCAGAGGACTTTTGTCACTCTATATATAAAACCCAACTAATACTGAGATCTAGTATCAGAGAACAGAAATGTATGCACATTGTGTCATTGACATTTCCAAAGTGTGTTGCAAAAGTTGAGGCTTGTATACTTCTGGTCTGTTTGTGATTGTGAATGGCACTGAGGTTGGCAAGGGAATAAAAGGGAATAAGCCACTGAAAGTGGCTTGGTGTCGTCACTACTAAATGAGTTCTAAAGGACATTGCAATAGACTCAGTCTGGCAGCTGGAGGCGAGGGAACCAATGATGAAAAAATATACTGGACTTCATGCTCACTAAACTCTGTTACAAATGCATATTTTCGTGAGAGTACTGTGAGTGATCAGCAGCAGGATTGTAAACAACCTCAACTTGTGACTTTCATCGTCATCTACCATTGCCATCAAGCCGGGAGTTCAACTTTGGTGTGATCAAGAGTGAGAGAGGGCATGCCGGAAACAGCATCTGGCATACCCTAAAAACGAGGTGTCAGTTTGTTAAAGCTCCAGCATAAGACTGTTTGTGTTCCAAACAACATGTGAGAGATGTATTCATTAGTTGTGGGAATCACTTAGCTTGAAGCTCAGCAGCCTTGCCATATCAGTGTCAACTAAACAACTCACTGGAAGAAGAGGCTCCATAAATATCCCCATCCTCAGTGACAGGAGAGTCCAGCACATCTGTGGAAAAAGTAAACCCGAAGTCTTTGACACCATCTTTATCCAGAAGTGCTGAATGGATATTGTGACCTCCTCCTGAGGTCCCCTGTCTGACAGTTGAATTCGTGCATGGGATATTAAGAAACAGTTGGAGACATTGAACACTGCAAAGGCGATTGCCCTGGCAAAACTCCAGCAACAGAATTGAAGACTACGCTCAAAACTAGCCATGTTCCTAATCCTGATACAACTCCAACATTGGTACTTATGTGGAAATTGAAAAATCCTGTCCACATGAAGCAGAACAAATGCATTCCAGCTAATTGCTGCCCCATTGGTCTATTCTCAGTCATCAGCAAAGTGATAGACGATGTCATAGTGTTATCAAGTGACACTTGCTCAACAATAACATGCTCACTGACACTCACTCTGGGATCTGTAAGTGCCACTTATCTCCTGACCTCATTACAGCCTTCGTGTAAACCTGGATAAAAGACCTGAAGTCAAGAATGACTGACTGACTGCTTTTGACATCAAGGTAACATTTAACCAAGCGTGGAGTCCTAGCAAAACTGGAGTCAGTGGGAATCAGCAAAATCTCTTACACTAGTTGGGAAATGATTGTTGTGGTTTCTGACACACCTATCCTAGCTGCTTTATTAATTATCTACTTTCTGTCAGCCATGATCATATTGAATGGTGGTGCAGGCTCGAAGGACAGAATGGCCTACTCCTGCACCTATTGTCTACTGTCATAAGGTCAGAGAGGATCTAGCAATCTCTCCTTTGACATTCAATGGTATTGCCATCAATTCACACATCGTAGGTCTTACCATTACACAGAAGGTGGATTGGGCCAGACGGAAATTCTAAGGCTCCAAGAGTATGCCAGATGCTGGGAATTCTGCAAAATGCAACTTGTATCTTGTCTCATCACTTGTGCTTTGCAAATTCTGGAGTGCTCAGGCCTTTTGGACTGTCTTGGAATACTGTCGATGCATGAATGGGTGCATCTCCATAGCACTCAAAGCTCAATAATATCCTAAACAAAACAGCCTGCTTGATTGGGATTCCATTTACCCTTCACTACCAGTGCACAGTGGCAGCAGTGTGAATCATCTACAAAATGCCTGGCAAATCTCCATGACTTCTACATCTAGAAGGGCAAGGCAGGATATGCATAAGAACACTACTATATGCAAGCTCCCCTGCAAGTTACACACCATCCTGACTTAGAACTATATTGTTGTTCCTCATCTATCACTGGGTCAAAACCTTGCTATTAGCACTAGGGTGTCCTTACACCACGTGGACTGCAGTAATTCAAAAAGGTAGCTCACCACCACTTCCTTGAGGGCAATAAGTCTTGGCTGAGGCAGTGGCACTTATCCCATAATTATATATTAAAAAGTAACCAAAACCTTTGTGATTTGTTAATAGGCTAGCATGTCATTACAATATGCCTGTCCTTACAAATGAATCCTATGGAATGTGATTTGAAAACTCTCCCTTTTAAGTATCTTTTACTTTAGCTATTGTGATGTTGTGATGTTTGAGTGATATGAACTCAACTTTACAAAGAAAACTGTATCTGCTAGTAATTAACTGAGTAGGTAGTAAGATGGAGACATCTGAACAACAGATTGTACTAATAAGTACAGAAGAAATGTGTATAAGGTTTGGTTCCAGGAAATTTGGGAATAAATGTGTTTTATAAAGTGTTCAGTATTTGATTATGGGTTTCCCTTCAAACTTATTTGTTTTAGATATCCAAATTTCGTAGAATGTTAATAGCAAAGAATAGGTATCATGCTGAAATTACTCATCTGACACATTAAATCTGTGTAAGCTCTTTTGAAGGGTCAGCCGGTTAGTCTCACTCTTATGCTCTTTCCCCTGCAATTTTCCACCTTGAAGTCATTATTCAGTTCCACTGAAGGCTACAGTTGAATCAGTATCCACCATCTTATTGGGCAATGCATTTTAATTCAGTTTCTTTTTATTTATTTTGTCTTTCTGGCGTCCGTCAATTGTTCTCTTAATGCTAAACATTCAGAATTTGTCTTTGAGGCAAAATGTTATCCCATTATAAAAGCCTTTTTTTCTTTTTTATGTGTTTTATGTGCTGCACATGACAGATGAGTACTTTACTATTTCCTTTCCAGTTTGTCTCTGTTCTTTGTTCTCTCATCACGTTCTGATTTAATAATGGCCAGTGACTAAGAAGAGCACTACACAGTGTAAGTAGGAGAATGTAAAATTTATGAAGCCTTTTTCTTTCAGTCTGCAGCAAGGCATTATATACTTTGGGATGGAGTTATTTTTATTTGGGTTTAATATCTTTCATTGCTGGAGTATAATTTCATTATTGTTTATATCGCCATGGAAGTCCTGTCATCTGAGATGACTGTGGCTACTGGTTTTTTTTCGCAGTAATCATTGAATAGTCTAGAAACCCCGTCTGAATTTTGCCCTGTTTTCCCAAGTGCAGTAAATGATATCAATTCACTTAAAAACTGGGATTAGAAAAATAGATATTCTTGGTCTTTAAGAGTTAGTTCCACACAAAGAATTACTTTATGAAACGGCTGTTGAAGAATCTGGTTTAAAATTTTTATTGTGAGCCATCTGATGTCAACTTTGCAATGTTGTTTTATGTAAGATTCACTAAGACTATCCCATTCTCCCTAGATTTTTCTAAAGGGCAACTAAGTTAGATTCACTCCCTTTCTCTGTAGCTCTGAAATGTAATTTCTCCTTATGTACTTATTTAATTCCATTTTGAAAGCCACAATTCCATCTTCCTCCACATTCTCAGGCAGTATATTCTACGTGTTAACCATTCCCCTTTTTTAAAAATAAAACTCAAGTTGCTGTTTGCTCTCTTGCCAAGCATCCTATGTCAGTATCCACATGTGAAGTTTCCTAACTGTGAAGGTATCCCATGATTTTGAAAACAGCTACTCCTTTTAATCATCTTTCTCTCTGGAAAATAACCCCAGTTTATCCAATCCATAAAACCAATTGACGTTCATCATGGCTGGAACAATCCTCATAAATCCTACTTCCCTCAGCATCCTCCATTGAAACCTATTTCGTCCTGGTGACTTACCAGCTTTGAAATACAATTTGACTATTGAATCCTCCTCTTCATTTTTATTAGTCCATCCAGGTCTCCTCTACCTCATCTTTCACTATGTCTTGAAAAACATCACTTTGGTGAAGGCAGATGCAAACTACACTTTTAGCATCTTGACCATATCCACTTCGTCTATGCATAATTTCCTCTTTTTTGGTCTCTAATGGGTCCCATGATGGCCATGCTATTCTTCTACTGATATGCCTGTAAAAGTCTTTGTCCTTGTTCAGATATAGCCTTGACTTGCAGCAGAGTATTCTAGCTTTTATTTGTCATTTCTACCATATACAACTGATGCAGTAAAAATGAGACTGTTCCTCAACAATTCAAAGTTATGCATAGAATTTCAGATGGGAAAGAGTCCAATCATACTGTGTTTAAGGAGCCTGCTGGCTTGGGGGAAGAAACAGTTGAAAATGTGTTGATGGAAAAGCGCAGCAGGTCAGGCAGCATCCAAGGAACAGGAAATTCGACGTTTCGGGCATAAGCCCTTCATCAGGAAGACACAGTTGCACAGTCTGGCCGTGAGAATGCTCCAGTATCTTCTGCCAGATGGCAGGAAGGAGAAGAGTTTGAGCGAGGGGTGCATGGGGTAAATGCTCTTAGCCTTTCGGATGCAGCTTGGGTGTAAATGTCTATAATGGAGGGAAGAGAGACCCCGATGACCTTCTCAACTGAGCATTCCTATGAATGATCACCTTTAAATGACAAACAAGTTGTCAGAATAATTATTACAACGCAAGTGATCGAAACATTATTAATTGACTATCTATCTATTTTCAGATTTGATTTTATTTCCTTTTTTCCCAATCTGACTTCTTGAAATATTTGGCAAACAATCTTTGAACACTGTTCCGTGTGTTCAATGGCATTGTTTGAAAGTTGTCAGATCAACCCTCCCATCTCTTTTTCTTCCCACCCCTCCAGAAAAAACACAAGGACACACTAATGCTCTCATAAACAACATAGTCGTGCACGTGCATGTATTCACATGTACACAGTATGCAAGCACACATATATGCATGTTACTCCTTAAGACACTATTATTTGAATATTACAGCTTCTAAACATTTGTAGACACCTTCAGTTTTTAAAAAATAAACTTCAGTGGGCAATTGTTGATTTGTTTTGCTTATTTCATGGACCTGAACCCCAGAATACAGTATTTTGATAATTTTTCACTCTTTTGTACCATGAACTGGAACAAATAATTCCTTTATACCTTCAATTATGTTGTTTAAATTTTGTGCTCACATTGTTTTTAATGTACAGTAACTCACTTTCATTTAATTCCACCCATAATAGGTCATCCGAAAAAAGAAATGGTGGAACTATATTATTCCACAGGTTTCAAAGTTAGCAAACCAGTTGCTTTTGACTTGAGGTTAAAGGAGTCATCTGAGCTTCCTCAAAATTCACATTCTTTTCATTATTTTATTATTTAAGAAATGGACCATGACAGTTGAACTGTACAATAGAATCTTCTGATTTTCAGATCATTCAAGGTGCATTAACTTTGACATTTCTGCCATGAGCTGTTTTGTGTAAGTTGTAATGAACAACAACAGGAATTGCTGGAGAAACTCCGCAGGTCTGAGAGCACCTATGCAGAGAAAACAGCATTAATGTTTCAAATACAGTGACTCTTCTTTAGAACTCTAGCATCATTAGTTTTTTGTTTTATTTTTGAATAATTTTGGGTTGTTTCTTTTTCCAGATTTGATGGACGAGTAGTAGCTAAGCTCCCATTTGTGCCTTTGTCATACATCCAGGGATTGTCCCATCGCAACCTTCTCGGAGAAGATTATACCGACTGTTCTTTCATTTTCTTGTACATTTTATGTACAATGTCCATTCGTCAGGTAAGCATCTATCATTCTATTGAATAAATGGAATAAACTGTTGTAGTACAGCGTGGAGAGTGCAGAGCAGGAAGAGGCGTGGAAAGAAATGTAGTTGTCCAATACAATATTTACTCAGAGCAAAGACTGCCAGGACAAACTTGAAGTGAAAATAGAATCAAAACTCACTATTAATCTCGAACCTTATAAATATATATGGGCAAAGACTAATCTTTCTTTAGCTGACTTCAAAGTTGAAAGCCTCTATTAACAATAATTAACTTTTTGGCTGATAAAAATCTATATGGAAGGAAATCATGACAAGCAATAGTACATTGGCTTGAATCCATATCACAATGTCGATCAGTTCAAACCAACACTGCATTAGCCTGACAAAATTCACTACGTTCCTGTGCAAACTAGTTGATATGTGGTATTGGATTATGCCTGTCTTAATCCCACCACAAATGGTTTAAAAGCTAATTTCATATCACAATGTATCTTTCTGGTTTACCTATGTATTATCAAACTGGACAAACTTAGCTTGAACATAGCTGGTGTTTATTTTGTGATGTAAATGTTTGTGTTTTCAATTTTAAACAAAGTGACAGCCTGAGTACAACAGATTTTTTTTTCAACTTGCTTCCTGTTCTTTCTCCATTTAATAATGTTGAGTGGAATTGGTTTGTATATGCATGGTTAAGAGTCTTACTTGATTTGCTGAGTTTTGTTTTAATTTTAAAATTGAAGTGACAAATACATTTTGCTCGCCACCTTGGAAGAGATGGCAGAAGTATAAATTCCAGCTTAGAGTTCCTTCATGTTTCCTGTGTTTACATGCGGTTTGTGTGCATGTGTATATTTTTCCTTGTGACTGGTGTTTCCTGATGCAGAAATCTTATTTCACATTTTTTGTGGATAAAGTTTTTTTTTCAAGTTTTGGTATTTATTAATTCAAATTGATCTTCCTTGATGTTTTCAGTAGAAAAATGATTAGCTTTGTGTTTTACTCCACATTGAGTTTAAGCACTACCCTAAACAATCTTCACTGAATATTCTTCCCAGTGTATGGCAGGCACAGCGATTAAAGTGCTGGTTGTCTGAATATACAAGTTGAATAAGAATTGGCAGCTGGTAGAACATGACTCGACGCTGCCATAAAGTGACAGTGCTTTTCTGAAACTATGTGGCCAGGACTGCTCGTAAATACCATCAGTGAGGTTTTGATCAAAAGGGTGAGAAAGAGGCAATCAAGTGATCAGTGCCCAGAACAAGTAAACTTACACTCATCCTTATAAGTCGATTGCTATCCTTTGGTAAGGTCTTCAGGCGGTCACAATACTGACTTCCCCTTTTGAAACTTGGACTTTATGGGGGGATACCACATGCATTAGTGGGGGGATGGCTTTCTGACTGCAGATTGCATGAAAATTCAGAATGATGGGATACCGGAAAATGGCCATTTTACTGTATTGTACTGTAGATTTGCTCGCTGAGCTGGAAGATTCGTTTTCAGATGTTTCGTCACCATACTAGTTAACATAATCAGTGAGCCTCCGGATGAAGCACTGGTGGCATGGGTTTCCTTGGGTTGGTGACGTCATTTCCTGTGGTGATGTCATTTCCTGTTCTTTTTCTCAGGGGCTGGTAAATGGGATCCAAGTCAATGTGTTTAAAGGAGATGTGAGGGGCAAGTTTTTGAACTGAATTGAATTTATTATCACGTGTGCCGAGGCACAGTGGAAAGCTTTGTATTGCAAGCAATACAGGAAGATCAGAGTTAAGTAGCATCGATAAGTAAATAATAGGTAAACAGCAGCAAAAACGCAAGTACAGGTGAATATTAAGAATTTGTGAATCCATTCAGTATTCTAACAACAGTAGGGTAGAAACGTTACAAAGCTGGCTGGTGCGTGTGTTCAGGCTTCTGTACCTTTTCCTCGATGGTAGAGGTTGTAGAAAACATTGCCAGAGTGGGATGGATCTTTAAGAATGTTGGCGGACTTTCCTTGACAGTGGGCCTGGTAGATGGATTCTGTAGATCGGAGGTTGGCTTTTGGGATTGTCCAGTTCACCACTGTCTGTAACCGTCTCCGATCTTGAATGATGCAGTGGTCATACCAGGTAGTGATACATCCAGACAGAATGCTCTCGCTGGCGCACCTATAAAAGTTGGCAAGGGTATTTGCTGTCATGCCACATTTCCTCAGCTGTCTGAGGAAGAAGACCATAAGACATAGGAGTGGAAGTAAGGCCATTCGGTCCATCGAGTCCACTCCACCATTCAATCATGGCTGATGGGCATTTCAACTCCACTTACCAGCGTTCTCCCCATAGCCCTTAATTCCTTGAGGCAACAAGAATCTATCAATCTCTGCCTTGAAGACATTTAGCGTCCTGGCCTCCACTGCACCCTGTGGCAATGAATTCCACAAGCCCACCACTCTCTGGCTGAAGGAATGTCTCCACATTTCTGTTCTGAATTTACCCCCTCTAATTCTAAGGCTGTGTCCATGGGTCCTAGTCTCCTCGCCTAATGGAAACAATTTCCTAGCGTCCACCCTTTCCAAGCTATGTATTATCTTGTACGTCTCTATTAAGTCTTCCCTTAATCTTCTAAACTAAGAAGAGACATTGTTGGGCCTATGTAACCAGTGCATCCACATGAAGAGTCCAAGAAAACTTGTTGTGGATGACCCCTCCCTGGAGCTTGGCGCACTCCACTTGTTCCACCTCTGTGCTGTTAATATGTAGGGAGGCATAAGTAACATTCCGCCGAAAGTCAATAAGGAGTTCTTAGGTTTTGCTGGCATTGACAGCTAGGTTGTTCTCAGTGCACCATTTTTCCAGGTCTTCCATCTTCTGTCAGTAGTCTGCTTTGTCACCATCTGAGATTTGATCGACTGTGGTAGTTTCATCAGCAAACCTATAAATGGCATCAGTCTGGTATTTGGCGCCGCAGGCATGGGTATACAGTGAGTACAGAAGGGGGCAGAGTACACACCCCTGGGGGGCTTCAATGTTGAGTATTAGTGACGATGAAACATTGTCCCCAGTCTTCACTGATTGTGGCCTGTGGGTCAGGAAACTGAGGATCCAGTTGCAGAGAGTGGGGCTTAGTCTGAGATCACTAAGTTTAGTAATCAGTCTCGAGGGGATAATAGTGTTGACTACAGTTCAGCCTTCAATGAGTAGGATTCTTACGTAGCTGTTCTTGGTGTCACTTTGTCCTAGAGAGGAGTGAAGGGCAAGTGATATGGCATCTGACATGGATCTTTTGGTCCGATGGGCAAACTAGAATGGGTCAGGTGTAGTGGGGAGGCTGGAGTTGATTAATGCTATGACCAGCCTTTTCAAGATACTTCATAACCACCAAAGTTAGGGCCACTGGGAAGTAGTCATTGAGACGTACTGCATGAGCCTTCTTAGGCACAGGAAAGATGTTGTGGTTCTGTTCGCCAAGCTGGGAATTTGTGTTGTCTAGATGACATCCTCAGTGCTTGGGAGCCTCCTGTGAAGCGCTTCTGTGATGTTTCCTCCGGCATTTATAGTGGTTTGAATCTGCCGCTTCAGGTTGTCAGTTCCAGCTGTCCGTTGTAGTGGTCGGTACATTAGGTCCAGGTCGATGTGCTTATTGATTGAATCTATGGATGAGTGCCATGCCTCTAGGAATTCCCTGGCTGTTCTCTGTTTGGCTTGTCCTATAATAGTAGTGTTGTCCCATCGAACTCATGTTGCTTGTCATCTGCGTGTGTGGCTACTAAGGATAGCTGGTTGTGTTGTTTCGTGGTTAGTTGGTGTTCATGGATGCGGATCGTTAGCTGTCTTCCTGTTTGTCCTATGTAGTGTTTTGTGCAGTCCTTGCATGGAATTTTGTAACTACATTGGTTTTGCTCATGCTGGGTATCAGGTCCATCGTTCTGGTGAGTTGTTGTCTGAGAGTGGCTGTTGGTTTGTGTGCTGTTATGAGTCCTAGTGGTCGCAGTAGTCTGGCTGTCAGTTCGGAAATGCTCTTGATGTATGGTAGTGTGGCTAGTCCTTTGGGTTGCGGCATGTCCTCATTCCGTTGTCTTTCCCTTAGGCATCTGTTGATGAAATTGTGCGGGTATCCGTTTTTGGTGAATACATTGTATAGGTGTTCTTCTTCCTCTTTTTGCAGTTCTGGTGTGCTGCAGTGTGTTGTGGCCCTTTTGAACAGTGTCTTGATGCAACTTCTTTTGTGTGTGTTGGGGTGGTTGCTTTCATAGTTCAGGACTTGGTCTATGTGTGTGAGACTTTCCTGTATACATGGCACTCATCCACAGATTCAATCAATAAGCACATCGACCTGGACCCAATATACCGACCACGGCAGCGGACAGCTGGAACTGACAACCGGAAGCGGCAGATTCAAACCACTATAAATGCCGGAGGAAACATCACAGAAGCACTTCACAGGAGGCTCCCAAGCACTGAGGATGTCACCTGGACAGGGGACGAAACGTCTGCAACACAAATTCCCAGCTCGGCGAACAGAACCACAACAATGAGCACCCGAGCTACAAATCTTCTCACAAACTTTGAGTACAGGAAAGATGTTGGACCTCTTGAAACAGGCAAGGACAGCAAGTGGTAGGAGTCTGGAATGCAGATACAATGAGGGTATTTAAGACTCCTTTAGATAAGCGCATGAATATGTACAGAATGGAGGGATATGGACCAAGGGCAGGCAGAAGGGACTAGTTTCATTTGGCATCATGTTCAGCATGACATCTTGGGCTGAAGGGCCTGTCCTTGGCTGTACTGATCCTATTTGTTTTTATTTCTCATCTCTACCAAACCTGATGCTATATCTTGCTTTTTGAACTAAGATAATTTCTAACGACTGTACTGATGAAATCCTTAATTAACAGTGCTGAGAAAGATTACCTGTTACTAATTTGTGTTCAATCTTATTACTAGACTTGATTTCAAACTATATTCTTGTTTCTATTGTTTTTCTTTCCCTATAGAATATTCAGAAACTACTGGGTCTTGCTCCATCACGTGCTGCTACCAAACAGGCAGGAGGATTCCTGGGACCTCCACCTCAAGCAAGCAAATTCTCATGAGCCCAATATTAATCTGATATCTATGTACTAAATGTGGCTCTTCATAGCTGAAAAGGCAATTTGAATTTTGTTTCTATTTGGCATTTAAATCTAGAAAGGTTGATGTGTGAAGTTATTGGAATACTTATGTGATATTAAACTGCCATTTTTTGAATACAGAATCACAAGCCACTTTGCTGCGTGGTTATGATTCTTTGAATTGTTGAACAGATAGTGAACTTAAGCCTAAAATAGCAAAATATCGAAATAAGTTATAAATTATAGAAATTGCTTCTTGATGGGTTTAATTAAATGTTCAATTTAAAAATGACTGTTTGATCTGAAATAATTTTGTTTTGAAATGTTAATCTAAAAAATGGAAAGTTAACTTGTGATGAGGCTGATGTATTGAAAGAATAAAAAGTTTTAATCTTTCAAGTTCCATGATTTTTGAATATGCAACAGTGGAAATAAAATCTGATTTCACTTCACCTAAACACATTATGGGGAAAAAAAAATTCAGGTTTTGACTTTTGAATACTTTCTAACCAACCTATTCGGAGATGTTATTACATACCTCTGGAGCACGTGAGATTTGAACCTTGGTATCCTGGTCCAGAGGTAGAGACACAACCACTTTAGCACAAGAGACTCTTTGGGCTTTGCTTTTGTCAATGGACAAGTCGAAGAGTGATGCTGGAAAAGCACAGCTGGTCAGGCAGCACCTGACGAGCAAGAGAATCAACGTTTCAAGCATAAGCCCTTCATCAGGAATGAAGTCCGATGAGCCAAAGTAGAAGCTTATTTTGCCTTATGGACATTGGTTCTTTTCTACCAGGCATTTAGAGTTTCCATGGCATGAACACATGGTACTTAGTCATCTGCAGACATAAAAGTATAATTTGCTATGCAGCTACTGGAGAAGCAATAGGGATGTTTAATATCAAGTATTACTTTGAAAGAAAGCATTCTTAATTCATCTACCTCCTGTCACAGCCATTTAAAGATCACATCAAACTTGAAGGACCTATTGTGACTCATCATTTTTAGAAATCTTTTGACTTAGCTAGATTGTGACTGTGCCTGTGTTGGCCTCTCTCTTAATGTTGTTCTCTGTAATGCATCCTAATGTGTTGGTATGATTTTAATAGTCAAACAAAATTCAAATTGAAAAAGAACACTAAACAGAAAAGAAAGGTGACATTCTTGAAAGGTAATGAATAAATAGTAATGATTCTTTTTTAACAAAAATCCAGGTGGTGCTGTCAGTAACAATGCTATGTGTGTATTTTAGTGTTAAACTAGCTGTGTTTTTATATACTAAAACAACTTCCCAAACTTTGGATCATGCCTCTGGTTGTGAGACAAGATTTTGATTGTAGGTTTTAAGGTGTGCTCTGATGGGAGGTCCCTCTTTAAATCCTCACTTTTTAAAAAAATGTTGAGTGTAACCTAAAAAAATGTTTAGAGATGTTTCAGAAATTTCAATAAAAAGGTAGGTTCTTGGAAAACCTGGGGTGATACAGTTCTCATTGTAGAGTCATGGCATTTTGCAAGCCTTGAAATGGGACCACGTTTACATAGAATACTTAGTGTGGATGTAGGCCATTTCGCCCATTGAGTCCACACTGACACTCCAGAGAGCATCCCACTCATACCTATCCATGTAACCCTGCATTTCCCATGGCTAACCCACCCACAGGGCAATTTAGCATGGCCAATCCACCTTTAGACTGGTAGAAAACTAGAGCACCTAAAAGAAACCCAAACAGATACAGGGAGCATGTCTATTTGAAGTTTGCATAGTCACCCAAGGGTGGAATCAAACCTGGGTCCCTGGGGCTTTGAGGTCGCAGTGCTAACTGCTGAGCCAGTATGCCATCACTGCTATTTGGGAGGCACTATTCTTAAACAGGAGCAAAATGTAATGATGCAGGAAATCTGAAACAAAACAGTACATGCTGGAAATACACTCCAGAGACGCTTGCAGGTCAGGCATACTGAGTATTTCAGCATTTTAAAAAAAAATTATTTTAGGTCTTTGTGTATCTGCTGTACAAATGCCTCTTCAGAAGAACTGGAGTAATACTTTCCAAGTCTCCCTTTAGCTGTGGGGCGTGGAATAATTGCATGAGTCAATAAGGAGAGAAGGAACTGAGAAGCCCAGTCCTGTCTCCTCCACAACTGAACATGATCTAGTTTTATTTCACTGTAAATTTAAAATCTCAAATTACTCACCATCATCAAAATAAAAGATTCTCCCATGGCCATGATTTTATTTTGTTTTTATCAGCAAACAGTTTTATGTTTTTAAAATAAAATGGAAATATTTGGAAAGCAGCAATCTAATCGTTATGTTTTAACCTTGAAATGCTGAGAGTTTTCTGAAGTATGTGTAACTTTCTGACTGACTTTTGTTTTCCTCCTAAAATTGTACGTATGGAATATTCTTTATGAAAGTGACACTACACTAACACACAAATTTATCTCATTGTGATTTTTTTTTAATATAACGATCCCTTCAACTTAGAGATTCTTCACAAGACTTTATTTGTGTTATTCCATACAGCCAAACATTTGGAAGGGTTGTATGTTATTTGCTTTTGCTTATGTTCACAATAACTATGGTTGGTAGACTGTCTTCCTCTCAGCCTTCTTCCCTTCCAAATAATAACTAAACTCCACCTCCCTTGCTTGGCTAGAGAATTGATACATCAATGAAATAGACTTTTCTGGCAATTAAAAACATAATTGACAAACAAAATTGTATGAACCATCTGGAAATAGCATCTAAGCTGAAGTTCACACACATGATCTGCTATGCAGTGTATTTGAATCCCATCCATTTGTGACGGGAGACCAACACTTGATTTTTTTTGTTTTACAAAATATATTGATTTCAGATTTTTTATGGAGAAAGTGAGGACTGCAGATCAGAGCTGAAAAATGTGTTGCTGGAAAAGCGCAGCAGGTCAGGCAGCATCAAAGGAGCAGGAGAATCTCAAAATACTAAGGCACGTAGATAAAGACAAACTATTTCCATAGTTAGAATTCGGGGACGCTGTCTGAGAATTCGGGCCAGACCGTTCAGAAGAGATGCTAGGAAACACTTATGCAAACAGAGGTTTCAAAATCTATTTCACAAATGGGAGTCCCAACCCTCGGACTCAGCACCGCCTTCCTGACCTGCAATCTTCTTCCCGACCTCTCCGCCTCCAACCCCTCTCTGGCCTATCACCCTCACCTTAACCTCCTTCCACCTATCGCATTCCCACGCCCCTCCCCCAAGTCCCTCCTCCCTACCTTTTATCTTAGCCTGCTTGGCACACCTTCCTCATTCCTGAAGAAGGGCTTATGCCCGAAACGTCGATTCTCTTGCTCCTTTGATGCTGCCTGACTTGCTGCGCTTTTCCAGCAACACATTTTTCAGTTCAGATTTTTTATGCATTTTAAAATGTTTTATTATCTTTGCATTACAATTCAAATTTATTTAGAAGGTCATATTTATTTTCATTACCTATAAAGTAGGAGTTTACTGGAATGATAATTCCAGTTCTTGGATAACATTCGTTTTGGGAGCACGATTTGGCTATAACATCGCTGAAGAATTAAGGAACAGTATTTTTGAGAGCACTTAGCTTTGTTCACAATAGCATGATTCCAGCAGGGATCAGTTTGTTCTGTGCATGCGCAATGTTGGTGCAAAACTTCAGGTATTAACTTATGAAAAGAGATTATACAAATTAGGCCTGTTTTCTCTTGGATTTAGAAGGGTAAGAGGTGATCTTGTGGAATTTCTCAAAATACTAAGGCACGTAGATAAAGACAAACTATTTCCATGGTTAGAATTAGGGAACACTGTCTGAGAATTAGGGCCAGACCATTCAGAAGAGATGCTAGGAAACACTTATGCAAACAGAAGTTTCAAAATCTATTTCACAAATGGGAGTTAATGCCAGATAAGTTGTTTTCTTTACATCTGAGATAATGATTTTTTTTGTTAAGCAAAGCTATTAAGGGATAGGGGCCAAAGAAGTAGTTCTTGGACAACATGCGTTTTGGCAGCACAATTTGGCTATAACATCGCTGAAGAATTAAGGAACATTATTTTTGAGAACACTTAGCTCTGTTCACAATAGCATGATTCCAGCAGGATCAGTTTGTTCTGTGCGTGCGCAATGTTGGTGCAAATCTTTGTGCCATTCTGCGCATGAGCCAATGTCAGAGGTACAATACAGAAACAGCTTTCTTACATTTTTTAAATGTACTATGTTAAATTTACTTTTGTTTCATTGATAAATATGATTTATACCTTCATTCAGGCTATGCTGTACTTTGTGTTAGACTTTTGAGTGACATTTGAGCAATTGTGAGTGATATGTTTTGCTGATCTGATCATTATTTATATTAACCAATTTTCTATTAAATGAGGTTTCGCTAGAATGCAACTACGGCGTTGTAGGAGAACTACCTGTAGATGGAGTTAGGCCACAGGTGGCTATTATTTCACTGAATGTTGGATTAGGCTCGAGGGTGTTGGAGTGACCTGGGTCTATGAGGCAAGAAGACTGTGAGAGCGTCAGGAATTCAGCAGGAACAGTGGCTTATTTCAGCAGCAGTCAATTACAGCAAAGAGAGGAACTCAAGACCATTGCAGGACAATCAAGCTCACTCTGCAGGATATCTGTACAACACGACCTTTATATGCTTTTGCATCAAAGTCACATGAGTCTACAAGCTAACTTAACTATGCAGTTAATTACATGAAATCTGTTGTGCAGTTTCATCAAATCTCCATACATTATATATCTACTAATCTGATTCAGGTTGATGTGGTAATTCATTCATCTCTTAACCCTTGTTCCTGAATATTTTGTGGTCTGCTAGCATTCTGCTCTGCTTACTCAAGCAGTGAGCCCATCACCCCAAAAATTTCGTTCCATGCTCCGACGCCTAAAGGAACACTGCTCAGCCAGAACATCCCACACCACACCCCACACACCTCTGCTCACCAGGAACCCCAAAAGACCAGCCCCCTTCCCTGTCCTGCCTCTTTGCTCCACTGCATCCCCTATCACTGCTTCAATGGCGTACTCTGTCCCATACCTAAGACAATCCCTAATAACCACAAGTATCCTCATTCCCATACTACAGTCCCCTCTTCTGGCCCATGGCCATGCCACATAGCCATTAAGCCAGTTTGAGACTTGTTGGTTATTGGAGTTATGGTCTGAATACAAGTTTCTTTCATTACTGCCTTGTTAGTCAAGGGGATTAGTTTTCCCTCTACACAGTTTGAGTCAGCTTTCTCTGGGTGTAGCAAACAAGAATGATAAGAGTGATCAAGACAAACACTTGGAACGCGATGAGGATATGACAGGTAATCCTCATTCAAGGGTGGATATTAATATTAGTCTCCAATTCCACAAGCACTCACTCCATTTAATTCCGTGTAGAACTTCCTTAACCTTGGCTTTGGTCTTCTTAATCTGGATTCTGTCTTGCATCCACTGGTATTCCACATCCTGGGCTTCAGTTAATAATTGCTGCTAGTTATGGTGGATGGGGAGTAAGGGTGAGACAAGGCCTTACAGCAATCATGTTAATTGAGATTCCAGTGTGGAAGATTCTGTGAGATTTGCCTTTACTTCAATATTCTGGTTCAGGGGGGTCAGTAGCTCCCCCCACCCCTCACCCGCAACCAAACAACTATTTGTTCCTGCAGGTCATTCATAACCGGATAATGTCCCTCAAGGGAGCAGTTCAGATGTCCTTTGCTACTCCAGCAGCATATTATACCAATGTACACTTGCTGATTCATGAACACATGCATTTGTTGGATTTGGTCCTTTTGGGTGTCACAATAATCATAATGGTGAATCTATACTGGGTGCTTTTGGAATTCCCATCAGTTGCACATATCCAAAATGTGTCGCAGTCCAATCATTTTTCTTTGTTTTCAATTGTCTATGCTGTTTCGTTGCCCAGCTTGGGTGTTCTTGAGAGTTCAATGTTCTGTTCTGTTAAAATATCCCAGTTCATGGAGATGGAACAAAGGTAAAGATGAGGTAGCGTACTCCAGGACCTTCAACACTATCCCAAGTACATCTGGCACATCATAGCGTGTAACAACAAAAGTTTATGCCAACTCTCTGCTACTGGGGTATATTTCCACAACCCACAGATGGAGGTCTTCATCTTGGATCCAAGAGAGAGTTGGTGATTTAGAAGTATGGTCATTTGAGCTTGGTAGCTTGTCAGAATGCAGGTGGCAATCATGACACAACCACCTGATGAAGAAGCAGTGCTCCGAAAACTAGTGCATCCAAATAAACCTGTTGGACTGCAACCTGGTGTTGAGCGATTTTTAACCTTATAACACACAGACAGTTTCTGGGCGGTTCTTGTAGTATTATTGACTCTTCTGTGGATAGTCTCAGTGGCCTTCTCAGTGTCTGGCAGCAAATAAATAGTTGTAATATGTATCCTAGTATCTTCAGTACCAATGCCAATCTTTTTCTGTTAGCATTCTAACAGAAAGTGGTCTAACCCCACTTTCATTAACTTCTTTATTTCTCCCTTTAGACATATTAACTGCTGTTGCAGGGAAAACAGGTCAACAGAATTGACTCTGGCAACTCCTGCTGCACATCTGGCCCCAGCAGCCATCAATAGGTCACACTTGTCTCACTGTTGACATTGGAGGTGTACAGTTGGCTTCAGTCATAACAAATCTTGTGCAAAAGACGCAAAGAGATTCTTTATGGGTTTTGGACATCGGGTGAGGAGAGATACGCTCAACTGGATCAATATTCTTATGGTAACTATGCCTGGCTCCTGGAGTACCCCGATAGGTAGGGGTTCTAGGATTAAACTATGGTTCTGCAAATACGTTATATTTTCATTACGTGTTGGGGGTATTGGGGTAGATTGCTATACAAACCTAATCTGATAATGTGTTTCCCTGTGCACCTTGATCTACTATCTCGTCTACGTCAGATTGTTTTGGTCCCTCGCTCGTATTATCTATGGTACAATTGTATAAATATGTCCTCAATTTCCTGAATTGCTTTCCTGTCCCAGAGATACCTTGCTTACTTGCTTGTGACCACATAAGCGAACCGTTATATTCTTCGACTACAAAACCATGCTGATCCTGTGAACTGGAGTCTTTGCTAAGGTTGAGGACAGAGCTCAGGCAGGGTGGGCTGACCGAGGTATATGGAGTTGTCACTCTCATTATTCAAGTGATATTAAGCTGTAGCCCAGTGTCTGTTGTATTTGCAAATCAAAAGGGGAAACCAGGCAGTGATGTTAGCTGTCCTTTGTCAGATGGTTCAATCCATAACTCTCCATTCATGCAGGAGTCCTGCATGTTAGCATACTAAATTTCGCTATTCACCTCACGTCCTCTCTCTTCATACTGCCTCCCTTACCACTGCTTCAATGGAGGACCTCGGTCTCACACCAGAGACGATCCCCAGCAACCACTGAGTACCCTCATCCCCCTACTACAAGGGGCTGAATTGCCTACTCCTATTCCTATGTTAAGTTACAAGAATATGCTAAGGTGACAGGTTTAGCTGCCTAAGTGCCAACATTCTTCTTCACAACATTTGTAGTTTTTGGTTGGTCGCTCCCTGTCTCAGTAGGGAGTTAACAAATACCAATCATTGTACACTATCAACCTGCTTGGCAGCAAGGGTCAGGAGGAAGGTGCCAGACAAATTGCAGTCCAAAGAATTCACAACAGCAGAACAGGAAAAGGAAATCTGTGCCTCATACCAGCTGCAAAGGCTGCAGCTTTCAACAGGTCCCAGTTATTGTGGTTTGATAAGTTACTGAAATCTGACCACCAAACTATTAAAATCCTGTACACATTGATGGTGCCCTATCATCCCCACATTATGGCCATATATGTGGACCCCAGGGTCCATGCCAAGTCCATGGCAACAGAGGATTAGCATTGGGGACAGAGCTGTGAACCTGGGAATCCCTAATCGATAGACAGATGAATAAGCAGGGGATAGAGGAATACACACTATGTGTAAGTAAAAGTTTTTTTTAGTTTAGAAAGTTGTGCATCAGCGTGAAGAACATACATTTAAGAGGTATTTTTATAGACAGATAAATAGGCAGGGGATAGAGGAATACAGACCATGTGGAAGTATAAGTGTTTTTTTAGTTTATACAGGTGTCGTGTATCGGCATGAGTTTGGGGTGCTGATGGTCTCGTTCCTGTGCTGTACAGTTCGTTGTAGCTTGCCCAGAAATGATGCAGGATTTTTGCACATTAAGTCCCATTGCCATCTATTGAAATATCTTCAGAAAATACTGACTCTATTCTGTTATAGACATTTATTGTGCAATGCTTAAAGTTCAATAGAAGGTTTGAAGTAGTTTGTGCAGACTAAATACTAAAACTTACAACAGACTCATCAACCTTGAAAAGGATGGAGATCTTGATTTGCCAGTGGGCCAGACATTACAGATGATGTAAGACACAAAATGTGGAAGAAAAAGTTGTGAAAATCAGGGAATTAACTGGATCATACTTGTTAAACTAGGAAGCAAGTATTGTGATAATGTATTTCAATTGAGAAATTATGATAAAGGGCCATGCCCCATGGTGCAGGTCCATATACTTCACCTGAGACATCATCCTTTGCCTGCTCCACAATGACATGGAAATCATGGTAATGACAAATAACTCCACCATTGACCTATTCCCCGTTTGGACCAGTGTCATTGCCCCAACACTGTTCTCGCTCTATCTCTCTGCAATGCTTCATCTCACAGCTGACAAGCTCCCCGCTGGAATGGAGCTAACGTATGGAACCAGTGGGAAATCATTCAACCTCCGCCACCTTCAAACCAAAAACAAACTCATCCCAACTAGTGTCATGGAGCTGCAGTACACAGATGATGCTTATGTATGTGCAATGTCTGAGGACATACTGTATACCATCACCAGCACCTTTACAGACACATAAGAGAACATGGGTCTTACCTGGAACATCTTCATCAACTGGGTCTAGCATTGTGGAGCAAATCCCCGATCATCAAGGTCCCTGGGGAGGCCTTACAGAACATTGATGACTTGCAATACCTCAGATGTGTCCTATCAACTGCCTGAGGAAAAGGATGTTTGAGGACAATGACATCAGATCTGACACCAAGATCATGGCATACAGAGCTGTGGTAGTTCCTGCCCTCCTATATGACTCTGATAAGTGGAATGTCTACAGCAGACACCTCAAAGCACTGGAGCAGTACTGCCAATGCTGCCTGCACAAGATCCTATGAATCCGCTTGGAGGAAAGACACACCAGCACCAGTGTCCTGGATCAGGCCAACATCCCCCGTTTCAAGGCACTAACCACCCTTGATTAGCTGTGATGAGCTGGACATGTTGTCCCCATGATGTGTACAGGACATTGATTAGGCCACATTTGGAATATTGCATGCAATTCCTATTAGAAGGATGTTATGAAATTTGAAAGGGTTCAGAAAATATTTATAAAGGAAGTTGTCAGAGTTGGAGGATTTGAACTATGGGGAGAGGTTGAATAGGCTGGGGCTGTTTTCCCTGGAGGGTTGGAGGCTGAAGGGTAATCATATAGAGGTTTATAAAATGATGAGGGGCATGGATAGGATAAGTAGACAAGGTCTTTTCCCTGGGGTGGGGCAGCCCAGAACTAGAGGGCATAGGTTTAGGGTGAGAGGGGAAAGATATAAAAGAGACCTAAGGGACGACGTTTTCACTCCAACGTGAGGGTGGTACGTGAAAAAATTAAAAAGGGTAGTGCGTGTATGGAATGAGCTGCCAGACGAAGTTTTAGAGGCTGGAACAGCATTTAAAAGGCAGCTTGTCGAGGTTATGAATAGGAAGAGTTTAGAGGGATATGGGCCAAATGCTGGCAAATGGGACTAGATTAGGTTACGATATCTGGTTGGCATGGATGAGTTGGATCAAAGGGTCTGTTTCCGTGCTGTATTTCTCTATGATTCTATGACTGACTTGAGACTTCCTAAACAGGTGCTCTACTCCCAGCTCCAAAATGGCAGGCAAGCCCCAGGTAGACAAAGGGAGCTCCAATGATACCTTCAAGTCCTCACTAGCGAAGTACGGCATTCCCACAAAAACCTGGGAATCACTGGCCCAACACTGTCCAAAGTGAAGGAGGAGTATCCAGGAAGGTGTTGGATAACTCATGACTGGCCATAGGGTAAAAGTGGAAACCAGGCAAAAACAGTATAAGGAGCATGCTGCCAACCAACACCCCACCCACCCCTTCCCATTATCCAAGTATAACAGAGCCTATGGTAGTCTTCTTGGTCAGTACAGCCACCTATGGACTAACACTGACAGTGGAAGGGAGTCATCGTCTGCGAGGGACCACCAATGATGAGATCTTAGACAGGCACTGCCTGCTCTACCACCACAGGAAAAGCAAAGTTCTTGGCTTTTCACGCTAGTCTATATTCCAAACATAGTACTTACAAGGAGAAAGTGAGGACTATAGATGCTGGAGATAGTGTGGTGCTGGAAAAGCACAGCAGGTCAGGCAGCATCCAAGGAGGAGGAGAATCAATGTTTCAGGCAGAAGCCCTTCATTCCTGATGAAGGGCTTTCATCCAAAACATCAATTCTCCTGCTCATAGTATGTACAGCTGGCTACAGTGACAGCCCACCTGTACATCATGTTCATTTGGTCATTTAATCCACTTTGGATCCAAGGCAGATTTTAAATGCAGTATTTACAAGACAATTCCCCAAATCTCACACAATATCAATCATTGACTTTTATAGTGTTCTTCTTTGCACCTTCCTGACCTCCAACCTCAGTGAGCTCAGCTCATCCACAACACTCTACACATTTCCCAAGGCCGGATAAAGTCATACTTACCCTATAAGAAATAGCCTTGGGGTAGGCCATTCAGACCATCAGGCCTTTTCCACCACCAATGACTTATCGGAATGGGGCCTTAAAGTCCAATTTATTTTCTGCAAACTCGTTCTACCTCCTTGACTTTGCTTGTATCTGTTGTGGAGAAAATATAGAAAACCACCAGGAGATGCAGAGAGTTCTTCAAGAAGTAGGTCTTTTATTTGCAAACAAAAAGCTATGACACTAAGAAAGCAAATTCTCAAATGCCCACGAACCTCAGGGTCCGTGGATTTTTATATTTGTTTTATCAAGTTTCTGTTAGTTTATCAGCATGTCCAACCATATTAATCAAAGTACCTCACTCTAGCTACCCAATAAACCAGTGATGTTAGTTCCCATTATCTCTTCAGTTGTACATTCTATTTAATGTTATTCTAATGTAAACGGTTAGATATTTATTGCTAACTCAGCTACAGTGATCTTTCCATTCCAGACTAACCTGTCATGATAGATATTTAGCTATTCCATCTATTACAATAGTCTCCTGTCTCAAACCGACTCTAACTATTAATTAGATATTTTAATGTCATGTCCCAAATATTTGTTGTCCCAGTTCTGTCATAATAACACTTAATAGAGAAACTTGCTTTGTTACTTGTGTTATCTCATCATGCCATAGTGACCTTTTAGCCTTAACCTTACTCTGCTAATTGGTGTAAGAATGTTCCACAATCTTTCACAGAGCACAAATTGTCAGTGGTCTTCATGCTTTAACCCTTCCCATGCTTCATGCTCTTTATTTTCCATACATCCTGTTTCCAAAATACCTCCAAATTAAAATTCTCATCTCCCGTGTTTAAATCCATTTCCATCATGCAAAGTGACTTTTAAACATAATGCCCAAGTGTGTTGCACACAACTGCACACCCTGAATCTCTCTCCAATCACAGAGAATAGCCTAGGTTCAAGTCTGGTATGGTGGCTCAGTGGTTAGTACTGTTGCCTCACAGCACCAGAGACCTAGCTTCCATTACTCCCTCAGGTAACTGTCTGGAGTTTGCACGTTTGTCCCTCTGGGTGCACTACTTTCCTCCCACAATCCAAAGGTGTGCAGGTTGGGTGGATTGGCAATTCTAAATTGCCATAGTGTTCAGGGATGGGCAGGCTAGGTGGATTAGCCATGGGAAATGCAGGGTTGAAGGGTGGGTCAGGAAGGGATGCTCTTTTGGACAGTCTGTGTGGATTCGATGGGCTGAATGGCCTGCTTCCCCACTGTGTAGGGATTCCATGAAGTCCAATATACTCCAGAGGTATATAATAACATCCCTGAATAGGATTGAAAATATCCAGAACCACAGTACCACATTGGCCTCCGATTGTGTTTTCTCCTTTTCACCTCATTACTTTTGGTATCTGCACTATTCTTTTTGGGGGTGCTTACGCACTTTGCAAGTCGCCTCCTGCCCTTTGTGATCCTCTTTCTCTGACACCAGAGGGTACAACATAATCATTCAAATGAGTAACATTATTTAGAACCAAAGCTAAACACAGATACGCTTGTACATGCAACACAAGTGGTTTAACGTGTGAAACAAAATCCTTTTCCATCATGCAAAGTGACTTTTAAACATAATGCCCAAGTGCATTGCACACAACTGCACACCCTGAATCTCTCCAATCACAGAGAAGGGGAGGGCCGGCTTGAAAGGAAAAGACTAAAGTCAGCTTTTGTAAGAGATATTGGTGCAAGCTTCATTGAATATTTGCAATTTTTTTTGTTCCCTTGATGGAGTTTGCACTCTCGTCCTAAACGTTTGCTGAATAAACAGTCTGCGGCTGGGGGAGTTTAATCACTGGTGTGTGGGTTCTGTTTGAAGGCCCGCTATGGAGATCCTCGGTACTCGTCTCATTTCCCCCTGTCTGCTCCGTGCCGCCTCCACCGGCGCTTTCCAACTCAAGGAGCCGCTGAACTACCGGCACGGAGGCCGGGTGCAGCCGGCCGGAGGGGACGGGGACAGCAGGGTTGAGAAGGTGTATGAACCCGCTACAGGTAAAGTGAGCCTCGCAGCACGTTCACTCTGAAGTTCCACTGACCCTGACAATTGGGAATGAAATAGTTTTTGTTTTGTGAAGAGTTTAGAGAGTGCACGCCAGACTGAACTTTGCTCTACTTTGAAACTGATGCTATAGTTGCAGTAGTTTGTGAATATAACAGTTCTTGGTGCAATTAACTTCCAACCCTAATGTCAATAAATACTTTGCCATGGGGCACATGCACTGCTTGTTTGAAGTCGCTGCGTTTGCATTAGTCAATATTATAACCTCAGGCAAGTTTGCATGAGTTTAAGATTTTTGGTTAAAATCTTGTGCCAGTCTCAAGGTATCACAGCAGGCAAAAGTGAGGACTGCAGATATTGGAAACCAGAGTTTAGATCAGAGTGGTGCTGGAAAAGCACAGCAGGTCAGGCAACATCTGAGGAGCAGGTATACCTTTCTTCTGGCTTTCATGCAACAGAAGGTCGGATTGCGGCTGTAACTTTGTTTAAAAATTCCAAAGAACCTTTTTAGATTACTTACAGTGTGGAAACAGGTCCTTCGGCCCAACAAGTCCACACTGACCTGCTGAAGCACAACCAACCCAGACCCATTCCCCTACACTTACCCCTTCACCTAACGGGCAATTTAGCATGGCCAATTAACCTACACATCTTTGTGACTGTGGGAGGAAACTGGAGCACCTGGAGGAAACCCATGCAGACACGGGGAGAATGTGCAAACTCCACACACACACAGTCGCCTGAGACCGGAATTGAACCCAGGTGTCTGGCGCTGTGAGGCAGCAGTGCTAACCACCGTGCCACCCTGAATTCTCAGCTTTATTAACTTTGTCTACCTGATGGTTGTGGTCAAATTAGACTAAATAAACACTCAGAAACAATCAGTAAGACTGCCCTATTTTCAGTTTTGTAACTTTTCGTCTGTCTCAAAACATCAGCTGAAATCCTCATTTATTCTCTTGATACTCTGGACTTGATTATTGGAGAATGGTCTCTCACTTTGTATCCTCTGTAAACTTCAGTTCCTTCAAAATGTTGACTCTCTTCAAATGCTGTTTCACCAACACTCCTAAAGTTTTCTGACCTGAAGATTAGCTCAACATCTTGATTTTAAAATTTCCACCCTTATTTTCAAAACCGTCCATGACCTCCACCCTCTTTATCTTTGGTGATTGAGTTCATCATATGTGTCCTGAGATAACTACACTCATCTGTTTCTGGCCTCTTGCACAACACTATGTTAATTGTTTTATCATTCTGTTGTCTAGGCCCGGATTCAGCTATTTTAAAACGAGTCATTTTAAAACTTTAATTAGAAAATGCAATGCTTTAAGAGCTGCAAAATTGTTATGTAAATACTAATAATGTAGTCGAACAAGATGTTTTTATACTTTAAAGGCTTTTTAGCAAAGTCACAAGTACAGTTTGATGCAAGTTTTAAAAAAATGAAAACACATAATTACCATGAAAATGGATTTGTTTGGTCAAGTGGGGAGCCACATTAGTCTTTTATGTGTAGCAGGTTGGAGGTCTTTAGCCCTAGGCTCTTGAATTCTTTCTTTACACTTCCATTTGCAATACTACTGTATTTAAAACCTACTAAGCGTAGGTAATAATCTGACCTATTATCTCCTCTGTGGCTCATACTTGGCTGTATAATGCTCTTGTGCAAGATGATGTAATTATAGATATAAGCTAATGTTACAGTGTGTTCTGTGTATATAGTTTGAGCATGTGTGTACGTAGCTGTGGATTCTACTGCCCACAGACCAGGACAGTGATACTGACATAACCCAGATAATTTTGACTTGCTCTGGTGACATGTACTGCTTTTACCAGCATCTGACATATAACTATGATATTCAATAAGTTGTACTGATGTATTGAGTTTCGGTGCAGGAGCAGTCGGTTCCATGTTTTTTTGTGGTGAAAAACCTGTTGCCCAAAGAGTTTAAACTCAGTCAAGACTGAGAGCACTGCCATTTCATTCGTGGTAAAGTGGTAGAACAGATTAACATAAGCCTCCAGTGTAACTTAGAGTCATAGAGATGTACAGCATGAACCTTTATTCCTGATGAAGGGCTTTTGCCCGAAACGTCGATTTTGCTGCTCCTCGGATGCTGCCTGAACTGCTGTGCTCTTCCAGCACCACTAATTCAAAATCTGGTTTCTAGCATTGTTTTTACCTTCAGTCCAACTTGTCCATGCTGACCAGATATCCTAAATTAACCTCGTCCCATTTGCCAGTCCAGAACTTTAGGGGCGGCACGGTGGCTCAGTGGTTAGCACTGCTGCCTCACAGCACCAGGATCCTATGTTCAATTCCAGCCTTGGATGACTGTCTGTGTGGAGTTTGTACATTCTCTCCATGTCTGTGTGGGTTTCCTCTGGGTGCTCCAGTTTCCTCCCACAGTCCAAAGATGTGCAGGCCAGGTGAATTGGCCATGCTAAATTGCCCATAGTGTTAATCAAAGGGAAATGGGTCTGGGTGGGTTACTCTTCGGAGTGCAAATCAGTTTAAGGAGACTTGTTGGGCCAAAGAGCCTGTTTCCACACTGTAGGGAATCTAATCTAATCTAGAGGGGTTAGAGTGAGAGGGGAAAGATATAAAAGAGACTTGAGGGGCAACTTTTTCACTCAGAGAGTGGTACATGTATGGAATGAGCTGCCAGAGGAATTGGTGGAGGCTGGTACAATTGCAACATTTAAGAAGCATTTGGATGGGTATATGAATAGGAAGGGTTTGGAGGGATATGGGCTGGGTGCTGGCAGGTGGGACTAGATTGGGTTGGGATATCTGATCGACATGGATGGGTTGGGCCAAAGAGTCTCTTTCTGTGCTGTACATCTCTATGACTCTATGAATCTATAAAAAGTCAGGGCAGACAGGAACAAAGCAGAGAAGAACATGGGATGAATAAATTAAACTGCAGTTATTTCAACTCAAGAGTCCCAACAGGGAAGGCAAGTAAACTCAGGGCATGGTAAGTAACATGGGACTGGGATATCATAGCAATTACAGAGACGTGGCTCAGGAATGGACAGGACTGGCAGCTTAATGTTCCAGGATACAAATCCTACAGAAAGGATAGATAGATAGCAAGTGAGAAGAGGGAGTGGCATTTTTGCAAAGGGTTAGCATTACAGCTGTACTTAGGGATGATATTCGTGGGAATACATCCAGAGAAGTTATTTGGGTGGAACTGAGAAATAAGAAAAGGATGATCACCTTATTGGGATTATATCATAGGTCTCTTTTAGTTATCAGGAAATTGAGAAACAAAGTTGGAAGGACATTTCAGTTATCTGTATGAATATTAGGGTGGTTATGGCAGGGGAATTTGACTTTCCAAACATAGACTGGGACTGCCATAGCGTTGAGGGTTTAGATGGAGAGGAGTTTATCAAGCGTGCACAAGAAAATTTTCTGATTCGGTATGTGGATGTACCTACTAGAGAAGGTGCAAAACTTGACCTACTCTTAGGGAAATAAGGCAGAGCAGGTGACTGAGGTGTCAGTAGGGGAGAACTTTGGGGCCAGTGACTATAATTCTATTAGTTTTAAAATAGTGATGGGAAAGGATAGACTGGATCTAAAAGTTGAAGTTCTAAATTAGAGGAAGGCTAATTTTGACAGTATTAGGCAAGAACTTTCAAAAGCTGTTTGGGGGCAGATGTTCACAGGCAAAAGGACAGCTGGAAAATGCGAAGCTTTCAGAAATGAGATGACGAGAGTGAGTGCAGAAACAATATATTCCTGTTAAGGTGAAAGAGAAGGCTGGTAGGTATAAGGAATGCTGAATGACTAAAGAAGTTGATTCAAAACCATGTTGACTATCCCTAATCAGTCCTTGCCATTCCAAATACATGTCAGGTATAGACAGGATAGATCAAGTAAATTCTTAGAGTATAAAGGAGTATACTTGAGGGAAATAAGGAGTGCAGAAAGGGGACATGAGTTAGCTTTGGCAAATCAGGTTAAGGAGAATCCAAATGAATGTTATAAATACATTAAGGACAAAAGGATAACTATAGAGAGAGTAGTGCCCCTCAAAGATCAGTAAGGCAGCCTATATGTGGAGCTGCAAGAGATGGGGGAGATACTAAATGAATATTTTGCATCAGTGTTTACTATGGAGAAGGACATGGAAGATACAGAATGTGAGGGGATAGATGGTGACATCTTGCAAACTGTCCATATTACAGAGGAGGATGTGCTGGATGTCTCGAACACATAAAATTGAATAAATCCCCAGGACCTAATCAAGTGCATGCTGAAACTGAGGAAAGCTAGGGAAGTGATTGCTGTGCTTCTGGCTGTGATATTTGTATCCTGGATAGTCGCAGGTGAGGTGCCGGAAGACCGGAGCTTGACTAACATGTTGCCACTATTTAAGTAAGGTGTTAAGGAAAAGCCAGGGAACTATAGACCAGTGAGCCCGACGTTGGTACTGGGCAAGTTATTGGAGGGAATGCTGCGGGACAGGATGTACATATATTTGGAAAGGCAAGGAATGATTAGGGACAGTCAACATGGCTTTGTGTGTGGGAAATCATATCTCACAAACTTGATTGAATTAATTGAAGAAATAACGAAGAGGATTGATGAGGGCAGAGCAGTGGATGTGATCTATATAGACTTCAGCAAGGCATTTGACAAGGTTCCCCATGGGAGACTGGTTAGCAAGATTAGATCTCATGGAATACAGGGAGAACTAGCCATTTGGATACAGAACTGGCTCAAAGGTAGAAGACAGAGGGTGGTGGTGGAGGGTTGCTTTTCAGACTGGAGATCTGTGACCAGTGGAGTACCACAGGTTTGATGCTGGATCCATTGCTTTTCGTCATTTTATATAAATGACTTGGATATGAACTTGGGAGGTATGGTTAGTAGGTTTGCAGATGAACCAACTTTGGAGGCGTTGTAGACAGTGAAGAAGGTTACCTTAGGGTACAACAGGCTCTTGATCAGATGGGCCAAGGGGCTGAGAAGTGGCAGATGGAGTTTAATTTTGGTAAATGTGAGGTGCTGCATTTTGGAAAGACAAATCAGGGCAGGACTTACACGCTTAATGGTCAGGTCCTGGGGAGTGTTGCTGAACAAAGAGTTTGGAGTGCAGGATCATAGTTCACTTGAAAGTGGAGTCGCAGGTAGATAGGATAGTGAAGAAGACGTTTGGTATGCTTTCCTTTATTGGTCAGAGCATTGAGTATAGGAGTTGTGAAGTCCTGTTGTGGCTGTACTGGACTTTGGTTATGCCACTTTTAGAGTACTCCATACAATTCTGGTCTCCCTCCTATTGAAAGGAGGTTGTGAAACTTGCAAGAGCTCAGAAAAGATTTACAAGGATGTTGCCAGGGTTGGAAGATTTGAGATATAGGGAGAGGCTGAATAGGCTGGGGCTGTTTTCTCTGGAGCTTCGGAGGCTGAGGGGGGACCTTATAGAGGTTTGTAAAATCATGAAAGGCATAGATTGGGTAAATAGACAATGTCTTTTCCATGGGGCGGGGGTGGGTGGGTGGGTGGAGTTCAGAACTGGAGGGCATAGGTTTAGGGTGAGAGGGGAAAAATTTAAAAGGGACGTAAGGGACAACTTTTTCACAGACGTTGGTGCATGTATGGAGTGACTTGCCAGTGGAAGCGTTGGAGGCTGCAACAATTACAGTGTTCAAAAGGCATCTGGATGGATATATGAATAGTACAGTTTAGAGGGATATGGGCCAAGTGCTGGCAAATGGGACTAGATTAGGTTAAGGTATCTGGTCGGCATGGACGGGTTGGACCAATGGGTCTGTTTCCGTTCAGTACATCTCTATGACCAGGAAACTCAAAACCAGCGGGATCTTGGGGTGCTTGTCCACAAATCCCTGAAAGTTCCTTGACTGGTCAATAGGGTAGTTAAAAAAATATTTAGGATGCTTACCTTTATCAGTCATGGCATTGATTATAAGAGCAGGGAGGTCATGTTGGAGGCAAAAGTGAGTACTGCAGATACTGGAAACCAGAGTTTAGATTAGAGTGGCGCTGGAAAAACACAGCAGGTCAGACAGCATCCGAGGAGCAGGAAAATTTGACATTTCAGACAAAAGCCCTTCATCAGGAATGGAGATCATGTTGGAACTGACCAGAACTTTGGTTATGCCAAAGTGGACACTGTTCTAGTCGCCACACTATAGGAAAGCTGTGATTGCATTGGATGAAATGCAAAGGAGACTCATCAGGATGAAGCCTGGGATGGAACATTTGTTTAGTGAAGAGGGGCTAGAGAAGCTCAAGTTGTTCTCTTTGAAGCAGAGAAGATTGAGGAGGAACTGTTGGAAATGTATAAGACCGAATAGAAAGCTGCTGTTCTCCTTAGTTGAAGGGTCAATAACAGGAGGGCATAATTCAAAAGGCAGCTGGTTTAGAAGGAATTTGAGGAAAAACGTTTTCACCCAGAGACTGGTGGGAATCTGGGGGGATGCACTACCTGGGAGGGTAGCTGAGGTGGGAAACCTCAACCTTTTATAAAGTGCTTGGAAAAGCACTTTATTTGTCATAACATTCAGGGCTCTGGGCCTAGTATGGGAATGTGGGACTAGTGTAGGAAATGGCATATTTTTTGTGGTACACACTTGAATGAGCCAAAGTTCTGTAATGTTTGATTCTGTGATTGGCAGCATCCTGAGTGAGTCAAGTTCAGCAATTGATTCAGTTTAAGTGTTCTGCCATTTCACAGAAACAAAACCATTTAAAATCTAGAATGAACCATAATTTCTATGTGCACTATAAAGCCAATTGAAATTGCATAACATTGTGTTCAGTGTTTGCTGCTCCACCTGATATTAAAATACAGATGTACTTGTTACTTCTCATGGTTGCTTTGTTAATTAAATAAACTATCTTGACTAATTTCTACAAGTCTGTGGGAGATGGGAGACCAGCCAGCGGTGAATTTGAATAGCTGAATGGAAAGTAACAAATACATTTATGGTGTTTTGTGAATTTGTAGAAATTCTGACTCATCCAGAACTGAATTTCAGGCAAAGATCCTGGTATCATAGAGGATGGAATAGAATTGGGTGATGTTGGAATAATGCGTGTAATTCTGGTCTCCTTCCTATCGGAAAGATGTTGTGAAACTTGAAAGGGTTCAGAAAAGATTTACAAGGATGTTGACAGGGTTGGAGGATTTGAGCTGTAGGGAGAGGCTGAACAGGCTGGGGCTGTTTTCCCTGGAGCATCGGAGGCTGAGGGGTGACCTTATAGAGGTTTACAATATTATAAGGGGCATGGATAGGATAAATAGGCAAAGTCTTTTCCCTGGGATCGGGGAGTCCAGAACCAGAGGCATAGGTTTAGGGTGAGAGGGGAAAGATAAAAGAGACCTAAGGGGCAACTTTTTCACGCAGAGGGTGGTATGTGTATGGAATGAGCTGCCAGAGGAGGTGATGGAGGCTGGTACAATTGCAACATTAAAGAGACATTTGGATGGGTATATGAATAGGAAGGGTTTGGAGGGACATGGGCCGGGTGCTGGCAGGTGGGACTAGATTGGGTTGGGATATCTGGTCGGTGTGGACAGGTTGGACCGAAGGGTCTGTTTCCATGCTGTACATCTCTATGACTCTGTGTGGAGCCTGACTTCAGTTGTAGGCAGACGTGAGTTGTAACTTTGATTGCAAGTATTTCAGCACTGTGGTACGGGGTAAGACATCTGGTCGGAGAGAGGTCCGAGCATGTCAATGTTGTGGAAATGGGCATGTGTTTGGGGTGGGGGGGGGGAGCAACTAGAGGAGCGTAGCCCCCTGACTGGGGATGAGGATTCAGGCACGTGGCAGACTTTTACCCAAGCAGAAACCGGTCAGTGCAGGGACAGGGCCAAAGGGTCTTGTCCGAATCTGACCTCGACGTGAGAAAGCAGTTTTTCCCTTAATCTTTGGCTCAGATCAGAAGACAGATCAACGATACACTCTGATCTTTAAAATACAGTATTTTAGTGCATTTTGTGTTACATCTATAGGAACAGCCGTACATGCTTATGCATGCTAAGGTTTTGGAGGTGGGGCAGTGTAGAAGGTTGGAAGGAGTGTTGGTTGAAGCTATGGGGTCTTGGTTTCTAAGGAATTGAAAGGAAGGGAGACTCTACTGGAATAGCAGAAGTCTAGATTAGTGTGGTGCTGGAAAAGCACAGCAGGTCAGGCAGCATCTGAGGAATAGGAAAATCGATGTTTCGGGCAAAAGCCCTTCATCAGGAATGAGGCAGGGAGCCTCTGGGGTGGAGAGATAAATTGGCGAGGGGTGGTGCTGGGGAGAAGAGTACAATAGGTGGATGGAGGTGGGGATGAAGATGATAGATCGGAGGGAAGGGTGTAGTGGATAGGTGGGAAGGAAGATTGGCAGGTGGGTCAGGTCATGAGGATGGTGCTGAGCTGGCAGGTTGGAACTGGGGTAAGTTGAGGGGGAGGGGAAATGAAGAAACTGGTAAAGTCCACATTGATGTCCTGGGGTTGAAGTGTTCCAAGGTGAAAGAGGTGGAATAGCAGAAGCCAGCAAAGGAAGCAGTCAGTAGGCAGAGTTTCCAAATGTAGCTTTATTTCATTTTGTTGTTGATGGATTATTTTATTATCAAATTTGTATTTTATGGTAGTTTAAATTACTTCAGAATAATAGAATGAACATTAGTGAATATATAATAGCAGTAACGCCACAGAAATCATGCCTCATTCATGCGCACCTTACTGATAGACCCAATCGTAGATGGACGTGAGAGAAAGCAGTCATTACAATAGCTGGATTGAGAAAATGACAGTCAGTCATGTGGGTTGGAAGGGACTGCAACAGTAAGGTGGCTGCCTGTGGTACAGGGTGACCACTGTATCTGCGGGTCCCGTTACCACGGTTTCACTTAACGGTGGTTTACCATGCCCAAAATATAAAAGGGAACGTTTGGCACCAGGGACCAGGAAGCTGCCCGGGAAGTTACATTTACCATTTAAATGAATGAGTTCACACCTATCCACGGTTTCAGCCTCCCATGGTAGGTCATAAGAGATGTATGTCACAGAAACTACAAACCCTTTGGTCCAACTCATCCATGCCGACCAGATATCCTAAATTAATTCTATTTGCCAGCACTTGGCCCAGACCCCTCTCAACCCTTCCTATTCATGTAGCCATCCAGATGCCTTTTAGATGTTGCAATTGTATCCCTGGAACATAACCCCTGTGGGTGCAGGGGGGTGGAGGAAATCACTGTAATTACATATGTTTTACAGGAGGACTATGTGATGTAAATAATGGTGGGTGGCAGAGAGGTCTTGCCTTGTGTATGCTTTTTGTGTGGTGCAGCATCAGTAACAGCATTTCCTACCTTCCAACAAGTGACTGCAACTCAGAAACAAAATCCTTCATTGACCACACAGCACATTCGGAAAATTCTGATGAAATGAAAGGCACTATGTGGATGCAGGTTATTTTTGTCTTTTAGACTGCCTATTTGTATGTTTAATTTTCTCAACTTTATCCCTTCTTCTTGTGAAGGCAGCGTTTTATGCCAGGAAGTAGATTCTACAATTTATGCATCAGTCATCTCAGGCAAGATCGAGGTTGAAAGAGTCTATAATAGTAGGCAGTAGATGAACATAGACATGTTTAAAAAAGGTGAGGTGCACATTGGAAGTAAGATGCATTGCCCTTTATAGGTTCTGCTGTCTGGACTGTCAGATGAATAACACCAGTGCACATTTTATTCATTTATCTACGTGCAATAGCATAGAATCTCAATTCAGTTGTATGAAAACTGGACACTTTTTGCATCATGAAGTCATACTTCATGAAAACAGAACCTTTGGTCCAACTCGACTGTGCCGACCAGATATCCTAAACTAATCTATTCCCATTTATCATTAGTTGGTCCATATCTCTGCAAACCCTCCCTATTCGTATACCCATCCAGATGCTTTTTAAATGTTTTAATTGGACCAGCATTCACTACTTCCTTGGGCCGCTCATTCTATACACATACCAATCTCTGTGTGAAAAAGTTGTCCCTCCAGTCCCCTTTTAAACCCTTCCCCTCTCACTGTAAACCTATGTCCTGTGGTTTTGGACTCCTTTACCCTGGGAAAAAGAGCTTGACTATTCACCATCTTCATGCCCCTCGTGATTTTATAAACCTCTATATGGTCACCCCTCAACCTCCAAGTCTCCAGGGAAAATACCTCCAGTCTATTCAGCTTCTCCCTATGTGGAAAAATACTCACTTGGGCAATTTGGTTACCTTGAAGGGTTGTAGCTCCAAACCTGTTATCTTCATCACCTGTTTGTGTACTGGTTCAGACTGCAAGCTTTGGCACCACCTAAACTGGCTCCATAAGACTAAATCTAGGAGCAGAATTACACCATTTGGCCCATCGAATCTGCACCGCTACTTGATCATGGCTGATACGTTTCTCAACTGCATTCACCTGCCTTCTCCCCATAAAGCTTGATCTTCTTACTTATCAACAACTTATCTGTCTCTGTTTTGAATACCTGGCTTCTACCAGCCTTCTGCAGCAATCTGTTTAATAGATTAACAGTCCTCTGGCTGAAGAAATTCATCCTCCTTTCATTTCTAAAGGGTTGTCCCTTCATTCTCTGGCTGTACCCTCGGATCTTAGTTACTTTTACTAGTGGAAACGTTGTCTCCAGATCCACTCTTTCCAGGCCTCTCAGAATTCTGTAAGTTTCAATGAGAAAACCCACCCCCATTCTTGAGAACTCCATAAAGTAATTCCCAGCATCCCCAATTGCTTATTGACTAGTCATTCATCCACAGGTTCATTCTTGTAAACCTCCTCTGGACCCTCTTGAAGGTCAAGTCCATCCTTCCATTGACACAGGGCCCAAAACTGCTCTGTGTTCCAAATGTGGTCTGCCCAGTGCCTTATACAGCCTCAGCAGTACATCTCTGCTCTTGCATTCATTTCAAGAGGGCTAACTGTCAACTGTTGGGTTCAACCTGAGCTGCCTGATCTGAAATCCGACATGATACCTGCAATCCAGCATAGCCTTGTCCCAACGTTACCGAGGTAACTTTGAGGTATTATATGTCTATTTCCATGTTGTGAATTGGATTCACAAGAGAAATTAATCGTTTGCCTTTTGCCTCTGGTCAGTGTTACTAAAGCCCAAAACAAGATCATAAGTAAATCCGTTTGAGAATTCAGGATAAATCTGTCCACCCAGACAGTGATTAGAGCCTGGACTTAGTTTTCACTTGGTGTGGTTGAGGCATGTGGCCTGGATTTCTTTTGATTTGAAGCTAGATAAACACGAAGGTGTAAAAGAATAGAAAGGTGTGAGTTACATGAAAAAGAGTGAGAAGATGCTTGTGTTAAACGTAAGAACGGCCTGAAACAGCTTGTCCACTTTTTTTCCCTTCTCTTCTGGACTAACCACCTCTGTTAAAAACCCTCCTCTGAAATTAGTATAATGCATGATATTCCTGTGAAAGCTGTCCAATCCTTCCAGGGACCAAAGGAGCTATTTTCAACTTATTGTTGCCCTGCTGAGCTATGAATTCCCTGGTTTGATTTCTTAAATTTTTTAAACAAAGCCAGCATTTGGGGCAGCACAGTGGCTCAGTTGTTAGCACTGCTGCCTCACAGCGCCAGGGACCCAGGTTCGATTCTAGCCTTGGGTGACTCTCTGTGCAGAATTTGCAGGTTCTCCCAGTGTCTGCGTGGGTTTCCTCCGGGTGCTCGGGTTTTCTCCCACAATCCAAAGATATACAGGTCAGGTGGATTGGCCATGCTAAATTGCCCCAGAGTGATCAGGGGTGTGTAGGTTAGCTGCATTAGTCAGGGGAAATGTCGAGTAATGGGGTAGAGGAATAGGTTTTGGTGGGATACACTTTGGAGGGTCAGTGTAGACTTGTTGGGTCAAAAGGCCTGTTTGCACACTGTAGCGATCTATCTTATCCATTTGTAGCCCATCCCTAATTGTTCATTAGAAGGGAATAGTGAGCTGTTGTCTTTAGTACAGAAGTGCACGGGGTGCAGATATATCCACTGGGCTTTTTGTGATAGTAAAGAGATACTGATTCTGGTTACAGGTCAGGATGATGTGTGACTTAGAGGGGATCTTGCTGAAGTTTTCTTGAGTATCTGCTGCCCTTATCGTTCCTAGGTGGTAGAGGCCATGGGTTTGGAAGGTGCGTTTTTTTTTTCAAAACGAACCTTGGTGAGTTACTGCAGTGCATCTTGTAGACAGTACACGCTGTTGCCAATCCGTATCAGTCATGGAGGGAATGAATGTTTGAGATGGTGAATGAGATTAGATTACTTACAGTGTGGAAACAGGCCCTTCGGCCCAACAAGTCCACACCATCCCGCCGAAGCGACAACCCACCCATACCCCTACATATACCCCTTACCTAACACTACAGGCAACTTAGCATGGCCAATTCACCTGACCCGCACATCTTTGGACTGTGGGAGGAAACCGGAGCACCCGGAGGAAACCCACGCAGACACGGGGAGAACGTGCAAACTCCACACAGTCAGTCGCCTGAGGCGGGAATTGAACCCAGGTCCCTGGTGCTGTGAGGCAGCAGTGCTAACCACTGTGCCACCGTATGAAGTGCTCCTTAAGCAGATTGCTTTCTTCTGTCATCTTCGAGCTGCAAGGCCAGCGGAAGTATGCATCACTGGCTCGTGCCTTGTCGATGATGGACAGGCTTTGGGGAGTCAGGGTGTGAGTTACTTGGTGGAGTATCCTTACCTTCTGATTGTCTCTTGTAGCAAGTGTTCGTGTGGCTAGTCCAGTTGAGTTTCTAACTGACGATAACACCCCAGGGTGATAGTGGGGGGATTTGATGACGGTGTAGGTATTGAATGGCAAGGGGAGGTAGGTAGATTCTCTCTTGTTACAGATGGCAATTGTCTGGCTGTTTTGTCGGGTGAATATTAATCGCTGTTTATTGGTCACAGACTGGATATTATCCATGTCTTGCTACACAATGATATGGATCTTCAGAATCTGAGAAGTCACAAATGGTAAGTTTCTTTTATTTGCTCAAGGCATATGAGTGTCGATACCTGGGAAATTTGTTGCCCGTCTCTCGTTGCCCTTGAACATTGTGCAAGCATCAGTGAACATCCCCACTTCTTTATAATGGGGGCAGGGATGGCTTTTGATAAAGCAGTTGAAAATAATTGCACCTTGGATATTTCCCTGAGGAACTCTGATAGCGATATCCTGTGACTGAGATGATTGGCCTCCCAACAACTGAAACCATTTTCCTCATGGTTAGGTATAAGTCTAACCAGTGGAAGGTTTTCCCTTGATTCTCGTTTTGCTTGGGTTCTTTGATGCCACATGTGCTCAATTGATGCCTTGATGTAAGGGTGGTCACACTCCTCACCTCTTCACTTGAAACAAGACCTGTCTTCTGATACTCTGAAATTATTCAAGTAAAGAGGGCCATGACAATGCTGAGTAGTTCAGAGAAACAGAATTTACTTTTCATGTCTAGTAACTGTCATTAGAATATTTGAGTAAAGGGTTCCTTGCCCTGTGACATCATCTCAGTTTTCACCCCCATATTACAGTATTTTAAATTGGCTGGAGAGTGCTTTGAGGTCATGAAGGTTGCTACTTAAATGCAAGTCTGCCTTCCACAGATGCTGTCTGATTTGCTGAGTGTTTTCATCTAATGATCACAACATCTGCAGTATATCTGTTTCGTTGCTGACATGGTTTAGTCTTGTAGACAGTGCCCCATTTGAATGAAGTTAAAATAAATCACAACACCAGGTTGTAGTCCAACAGGTTTATTTGGAAGCTCCTCCACATTATGGCACCTTGAATAAGTCAAGTGTGGGCCAGGGATCAAATTTAGCAATTTTTGAAGAGCACTGTTCCAACATTGTGTGTGTTAGAACAAATTTGTGTTTGTTGTTAGAAACATTGAACTACTTCACTCATCTTTTGGAGTGTTTGATTCCCGTACTTTAGCACTTAACTGTTTCCTTTTTCATTTTTAGGGCGTGTGATGTGTGACTTTGTTTGTTCAAACCAAAAGGAAGTCGATCTAGCAGTGCAGAGCGCGAAGGAAGCGTACAGAAACTGGAGTCAACTGTCTGGATTGGAAAGAGGTCGCATCTTACTTGAGGCTGCAAGGCTTATAAGAGTAAGAGGAATATATGTTTCACCAAAATATCAACATTTCTATATCTCCATTAACTTAGTGAACTATTGGTAAAGGTTTTGCCAGAAGTTGTCAGATGAAATTTGACACTTGCTACGCAAGGAGCTATTAGGACAGGTGACCAAAAGTTAGGTCAAGAAAAGGGTTTTAAAGAGCGTCTTCGAGATAAAGAGAGCTGTAGATATGCAGAGAGGGGTAAGTTGCAAAATCCAGAGTTTAGGGCCTTAATGGCTGAGACTGGGGCCATCAGTAGAAAGCTGAAGGAACTTGGGTATGTGCTAGAGCCCAGAATTGGAGCACTGAGCTATCTGAATGTTGTAAGACTGGCAGAGGTTGAATGGGAGGAGTGTAAGATTTGCAATCGGTTATTTTCTGATCTTTCAGTAGTTCGAATTGCTCCTGGACCCCTGGTTTTGAATTCTGGACTTATTTAGGGAATGTAAAGTGAAAAGGCAGCAGACGGTTGTTTCAGAGCAAAGGAATCTCTACGTTTATTTAAAATGCAAAAGCCTAGTACTCTGTAACCTAGAGTTCTGTGGGAAGCAAGGGAATTGATTGCTGGGCCCCTTGCTGAGATATTTGTATTATCGATAGTCATAAGTGAGGTGCTGGAAGACTGGACATTGGCTAACATGGTGCCACTATTTAAGAAGGGTGGTAAGGCCAAGCCAAGGAACTATAGACCAGTGAGCCTGACATTGCTGCTGCGCAAGTTGTTGAAGGGAATGTGGAGGGACAGGAATTACGTGTATTTGGAAAGGCAAGGACTGATTAGGGATAGTCAATATGGCTTTGTGCATGGGAAATCATGTCTCACAAACTTGATTGAGTTTTTTGAAGAAGTAACAAAGGGGATTGATGAGGGCAGAGAGGTGGATGTGATCTAAATGGACTTCAGTAAGGTGTTTGACAAGGTTCCCCATGGGAGACTGGTTAGCAAGGTTAGATCTCATGGAATACAGGGAGAACTTGCCATTTGGATACAGAACTGGCTCAAAGTTAGAAGAAAGAGGATGGTGGTGGAGGGTTGTTTTTCAGACTGGAGGCCTGTGACTAGTGGTGTGCTACAAGGACAGGTGTTGGGTCCACTACTTTGTCATTTATCTAAATGATTTGGATGGGAACATGAGAGGTATGGTTAGTAAGTTTTCAGATGACACCAAAATTGTAGTGGACAGCGACGAAGGTTACCTCAGATTACAATGGGATATTGATCAGATGGGCCAATGAGCTGAGAAGTTTAATTCAGATAAATGCAAGGTTATGCATTTTGGGAAAGCAAATCTTAGCAGGACTTATACACTTAATGGTAAGGTCCTGGGGACTGTTGCTGAACAAAGAGACCTTGGAATGCAGGTTCATAGCACCCTGAAAGTGGAGTCACAGGTAGATAGGATAGTGAAGAAGGCGTTTGGTATGCTTTCTTTTATTGGTTAAAGGTTAAAGTTTGAGTAAAGGAGTTGGGAGGTCATGTTGTGGCTGTACAAGACAATAGTTAGACCACTTTTGGAACATTGCATGCAATTCTGGTCTTCTTCCTATCGAAACTTGAAAGGGTTCAGAAAAGATTTACAAGAATGTTGCCAGGGTTGGAGAATTTGGAGCTATGGGGAAGAGGTTGAATAGGCTGCGGCTGCTTTCCCTGGAGCGTTTGAGGTTGAGAGGTGACCTTATGGAGGTTTATAAAATCATGAGGGGCATGGATAGGATAAATAGACAAGGTCTCTTCCCTGGGGTGTGGGAATCCAGAACTAGAGGGCATAGGTTTAGGGTGAGAGGGGAAAGATATAAAAGAGACCTAAGGGGCAACTCTTTCACGCAGAGGGTGGTATGTGTGAGGAATGAGCTGCCAGAGGCAGTGGTGGAGGCTAGTACAATTGCAACATTTAAAAAGCATCTGGATGGGTATATGAATGGGAAGAGTTTGGAGGGATATTGGGCGGTGGCTGGCAGATGGTAGTAGAATGGGTTGGGATAACTAGTTGGCATGGCTGCATTGGACCGAAGGGTCTGTTTCCATGCTGTACATCTCTGACTCTGACTATATTACCTATTTTCTTGTATTATAATTACAATCAGTCAAGGAAATTGATGCAATCAATACACAGGAGTGTATACATGATTGATGCACCATAGTGCTTTAAATACATTAGTAACGACATGACCATATAAAAACCCTATTCTACTGACACACAGGAAACAATCGTGTTTGATTTCAGACTCTAATCAGAATTCCTACCTTTGGGATTCCAATGTACTGTCATCACCTGCCTTCCCCCTCCCTGCTAGCCAAGTAGGAACTTAGGGGTCTCAGGTGTTCATGCTCACCACTCAAACGCGGTTTTGAAGTGCACCTAGTTGCTGAGATACTTTGCCTTCGGGTTATCTTGAAACAGGCGTGTGTCTGGAAGCTCTTGTTTGGATAGCGCTTGGTTGGCTTCTGCCCTGTGCCCCCTCCCCCCTCCCCCGTCAGATGCCCACTTTTTCAATGATGCTCTTGGCCTGGCTTCCCAGTTCAGTTTCTCTGTTCTGTCTCTCAATCTGGCTTCTCTTGGCTCTTGCTTTCAGAAGCCGGTCACTGGGAGTGGAAGCCTGTGAGGAAGCTGTTCATGCAGAAGCTTGTTGTTGGAAAAGGCCGCACTGGGGTGAGATCGGGCCTGGTAGTTAAACTGACTGTGGGCCCCGTTATCTACCCTCATATCTGTAGTTTTCATTGATGTTCACGTCTGAGATTGATTGGCTTTCCGATGGTTAGTGTATGTGTGAATAGGTTTTAATTGAGATTGAATTTCCAGTATCTCTGTAGGCTCCATACCTGTCTGCACTGTGTAGTTTGAAGTGTTAAAGCTTGTTCGGGCTAGGGTCTGTTGGTTTTGGGCGGTTGTTCTTTTAGAGAGGAAGTGTAAATTGGAATTCCAGGCTGAACAATATTCCCAGATGGCATATTTCCATTCCCAGGCCTGCAGGTTGTGTATTTCCCACAGACTCATTCCAGCTTTCATTTTTGGTTTTAGTAGTTTTGAAAGTCCAGGAATCTGCCCAAAATCCAGGGTCTTGTTCATATGTTTTAATAGTGGGGATTTATGCTCACACTTACAAGAGTGATGATGTTGAGGTGCAGGTGTTGGGCTGGGGTGGACAAAATTAAAAATCACACGACACCAGATTATTGTCCTACAGGTTTATTCGTTGGACAGTAACCTGGTGTGTGATTTTTAGCAGGCCATCAAGGGTTTTGAATAGTGGGAAAATGAGTATTTTAACTTTACTGGGCCAGAAGCTAACGTAGATCAGCAAACACAGGGATAGTGGTTGAGTGGGAATTACTCTGATCCAGAATACTGGCCAGAGAATTTTGGGTGCATTTCAAGTTCAGAGAGTGGTAGATGGGAAGGTAGGCCAGGAGAGCATCGGATAGTCAACTTTGAAAATAACAGAAGTATGGATAAGCCAACTAATAAGTTTGGGAATTGATAACTATTGGAGGATTTTTTGCTTGATGATCCTCATTGGTGTTTTTTAATTCTAAATAAGTATGGTCTGCATTAAGTTCAATTTTTATGTAGTGTTACCAGTTAGAAATCAAGAGAACTAGTATTGGTTATATTAAATGTATCCCATTTAAATTATATAAAGGAGACTAATTGAATGTCAGACAAGTATGGATATATATTCTTAAAAAGAAAAGCACAGGTTAGACGACTGTGCAGGGAAATTGGAGTTGGGGTGAGAAATGTTTTTGTTTTGTTTTGGTTGTTGGTTTTCACTTTGGTTCCCTTCATTTACTGCTACTTCATGAAGGTGCAGACTCTGCGATGAAGTTCCACAGATATCCAGTCGCTTGATACCATCATTGTTGATTATTGTCCCTTGATTCAAGGGTGATGTCTACTTGCTGCAGATTTCTGCCGTGATTCTTCATGGGACTGGTCAGACCGTTTCTCGACCTACAGGTCTATGGACTCGTGAAGCAAAATATCCCAGGGAGTGATGAGATCCAAAGTATAGAACTTGCACCCATTTCCTTTCTTCTCTGCCACCATTCTGCCTCGTCATTCAGACATCATGACTCTAAGGATGATTTAGCTTGATGGGCAAGTTATAGTGATTTTTCAATTATTTGGTAGTGAGTTTCTCCCAATCCTTGACACCAATACTCTGGTGTCTTGGAGAACTGTGGAGTGGTGTTTTTTTTCTTTGATGTCCATGTTTGGAAAGTTGAGGAAACAGAACCTTTCAGGAGAGAGACATTTCAACATTCGAACAGTTTTCACACCATCGAAGTTAGTTTTGCAAGAACTTTGCCTAAATGCTCATTTCACTAAAGACAGTAGCACTTTTTTTTTTGACGGGTCTCCTTTGAATCCGGAGGCTGTGGTGGGAATGTTTCTAAAGGAATTTCTGTCATGTTTTTGTGTGTCACTGATACACAGTCGAAGTCTCTGTTCTGTGCTGGAATGCAGTAACAATAACTGCTCTGTACACCAGGACTTAAGTTGGCTTTTGGAGGTCTTTTTTTTTGTCAAGCATTTGCTGCTGTCGATGATTTGGTTGGTTTTCCTTTATAAATAATGGCCTTTTTTTTTGTCAAGCATTTGCTGCTGTCGATGATTTGGTTGGTTTTCCTTTATAAATAATGGCCTTTCGAGAGCATGATTGTTTAGTTATGGAAGTTGCTCACCCTACACCAGAGTGTCTTCCAACGTGGAATGTTTGGCTGAATGGGTTTAGGTTCATGTGAGCTTTGTTTTGGCAGCATTCTGCTCAGAATCCCAGAATATCCTTCCTCAAGGCAGTGATTCAAGCAGGCATTTGCTGCAACCTCCTCAAGAACAGCTGCAGGTGGATAAGTAAATGTTGGCCCAGCCAGAAATATCCACATCCCATGAATGAATTTTGTTTTTTAAACTCCAAGAATATGCAGAGTTTCTTGCATGTAGAATAAAGAGATTGAGAGTGGCTTGCAAATCTGTCACCAAATGGGCAACGATATGGCCATCGTTGCAAACTGTAGACCATGCATGTCAGTTGTCAGATTTGACGGAGCAACCAAGGTTACGGTTATCCATCTAGACAGTAGATGGATAATACTGCCACCAGAGGGCAGTTGATCTTTGAGGTGAATAGCTACTGTTGCATAGGTTGTAATTATAAAATGTAAAAGTTGCCGCAGTCAGTTTGGACCAGAGGGCTGCTCTCTCGTTAGAGGTAGAAAGCTAGTGGTGGTTTAGCCTGAGGGTCACCAAGCCTTGGGCAAGGGGAGAGGTGTGGAAAGAGAATCCTTCCTGACAAACGCTGCTTTCACTGCATTGGTGAAAGGAGTGAATGTTGAAGGTGTTGGATGGAATGGCAATCAAATGGCCTCTGTTGTCTTCAGTGGGGTGATAGATAAGACAGAGGTAGGTTCTTTGCTCAGAGAGTAGTAAGGACATGGGATGCCCTGCCTACAATTGTATTAACTGAACAACTTTAAGGGTATTTAAATGTTCATTGGATGAGCATATGGATGATATTGGAATAGTGTAGGTTAGATGGGCTTCAGATTTGTTCCATAGATCTGCGCAATATAGAGGGCCCAAGGGCCTGTACTTGTGCTGTAATGTTCTACAGTAAGCTCAGATGGTGTGGGAATTGAACACTCAATGTTGGCATTGCAAACCAGCCAGACAGACCAAGATTGTAAACGGTCTGGAGACTAAGGATCTTGCTTGACTCTGGTCCGGACTTTGAAGGTGTCTGTTTCAGATCTCCCCCTCAAGAAAACTGCAACTATGAATTATGGGAGAGTAGTGGCAACATATTCCACAAGTATTGGTTCTGGACCAGTATTCTAGAACCCCGGGCTATTGTTCTGAGGACAAAGTGACAAATAGTGAAATTTGAATTCCTCAAAGATCTATAGTAAATGGTAAATGCGTAACCATTGTTGATTGACATTAAGAAGTCATCTGTTTCACTTAATGCTCTTGAGCAAAGTAAATCTGCTATCCTTACTTGGTCTAACCTACATGTGATTTCAGATTGACAGCAATGTAATTGACTGTCAAATGTCCTCCGGGCAATTAGGGAGAGGCTGGCTTAACCAGTGACCCCTCCCATCCTATGAATGAACTAAAAGAAAAAGGAGAAATACAGATTTGCCCAGAAGTATCTTAGGTGTACAAAACTTTTGGAGTGCAATCCACAGAGTTTTGCAATTTACCAAATCACATGCTCTTTTCAAGTTGATGAATAAAGTTGTCACTCGTATTGATTTCAGCTGTTTTCTTTAGGTTATGTTGAACCATTGAGTATTGTAGATCGATGTCACTTTATCCTTTCCATTGTCACATGCGCAGTTTCCAGATTGGGAACGTGAGTGGGTTTTTATAGGGCACCTAATTATACCCGCAAGAGGATTGCCAGCTCTGTCCAAATCAGGGACACTTCAGGTACAGGTAGATCTGGGATACCGCCTGTTTTAGGCAGCGCAATTTGGCTATAGCTAGGGAATGGTATGTTGGAAAACATTTATCTCTGTTGGCAATAGCACAATTCCAGTGGGAATCAGTTTGTGCACTTTGTTCTGCACGTGCACCAATGTCAGCTGGCGACAGGCCAGCTTACTGTGTACAGAGAGCAGCTTTCTTATATTTTTAAAATGTACTGTGTTAAATTTACTTTTGTTTCATTAATAAATATGATTTCAACCTTCATTCAGGCTGTGCTATACTTTGCGTTAGATATTTGAGTGACTTTTGAGCAATTGTGGGTAATTATTTTTGCTAGTTTGTCCCAACCCCACTATTCCCATAGTCCCCATTATTTCTATTAATGATTTTCTATTAAGCGAGGTTATGCTGGAACGCAACTACTATGTTATTGGAGAACTACTATATCACACTAGATGATGCATTTGTGCACCAGGCCAGTTGGGCTCCCTGTTGTTTATTGTCCATTTGGCCACAGCGGCTTTCATTTATAAAATGTGTTTGCTGTAGTAAAAACACAAGATGTTTTGCAGGAACAATATCAAGCAAACTTTGATACCAAGCCACATCAGCAGCCATTGGGGCACATGACCTGAAGATTGGTTGAAGAGGTAAATTTTTATGGAGCATCATAAAGGAGGAGAGTTATGGAGAAATTTAGCGAGCGATGAGAGATTTACTGACTTAAAGATGCTATGTAAATGGAAGTTTTTGAGATGACTAGACTATAGAAGCCAGCCTTCATTTCTTGAAGCTAACGAGGGCAGAGTGGGTGGGGGTGTAAAATTGGCTATACACAAGAGGCTGGAATCAGGAACAGGGCTATCTCAGATTGCGGGGGGGGGGGGGGGGGGGGGTGTGGAGAAACGGGACGGTGTTGGGACGGCTGGGATTAGAGATGATGTGGAGGCACTGGTGTTTGTCTGGGGTGGACAAAGTTTAAAAATTACGTAACACCAGGTTATAGTCCAACTGGTTTCGGAGAGTTGCTCTTTCATCAGGTAGCTGTGAAGCAGGATCATAAGACCCAGAATTTTTAGCAAATAGATTATAGCAAAGAATAGAGAGAAAGACGAACACTATTGGGTTTGGGAATTGATACAGCCCAGTGAACAGTGAGATAAAGCTCCCAGTTGTTGTGTGAAGATTGTGCTGATCTACATGAGCCACCAGTAGCATAGAAGATTTGTGGAGGGCAGCTAAGAATGCTGTCTGAAGTCACATACAGACCAAACCATGCAAAGATGGTTGGTTTTCTTCTTCCCAAACAACTGTGGCCTTTATTAAAAATGGGAAGCCAATAACATGTTTTTTTGTTCTTGTTTTACTGATCTTGTCATTTTAATTTCCAGATTTTTTTAAACTCCCTTACAAGCTGGGGTTTGGACTTCCATTCTCTGGATTTCCAACGCTCCAATTTACTGATCCAATAATATAATGACTGCACCACCGTATTCACATCTCACTGCAGTCCTGACTATAATCTGCTGACTCAGGACAGAATGAGAGATTTGAGACCAGGACCTTGCTTTGTTACGTGGCTCTATGCTATACTGCATAGTATCTTCTCATAACCTGCCATTAGCATACATCCTGATTGTTGCGTTTGCTACTGTGCATTTGTTGCAGTCAAATTCAAATCCAATTCTGAATTGTACAGCTTGCAACTCACTTTAATTTGTGATGAACAACACTTTTAGTTTCGTACACAGTTACGTTAAGTTCCTTCTCCCTCCCAGTGAGGGAACAAAATTGAGGGCAGAAAAGTGCATAAAAGCAAGCTAATCCTCAGAATGAAGCACTTTGTGGATTCATAATCAGAATATTGTCATACATTATAATGCTGAGAAAAAAATAGGGAGGTGGTGAGATTACACCTGATTGGTCTTGTCCCAGATTTTCTATACTTTCCAAGAGCATCTGCTTGTAATTCTTCTGATATGTTGCTTTCTAAGATGGCATATGTTGTTATGCTGCAGTTATACAAAACATTGTCGGACTCCATTTGGAGTATTGTGATCTGCTGTGGGCATCACTCCTTAGCAACGATAGATTGGTCTAGGAGTGAATACAGTATAGATTTACAAGAATGATGCCTGTACTTCAGGGGTTAAGTTAAGAGGGGCGATTATTCACGGATGCAGGTATAGTTACAACTTTTAAAAGGCATTTAAATAAATACATGACTAAGAAACATTTGAAGGGATATGAGCCAAGCGCAGGCAGGTGGGATGGTTTAGATTGGGGTTATGATTGGCATAGACTGGTTGAACTGAAGTGTCTGTTTCTGTGCTGTATGACTATGACTTTGGCCTGTTTTCTCTAGAATTTAGAAGGTTAAGGAGTAATCTGATTGAAGTCTTAGCAGATAAAGGTACAGTAGATAAATATACTTTTCATGGGTCGGGTGTTCTAGAACCAGGAGGTATAGTCTAAAAGTTGGGCCAGACCATTCAGGAGAGATGTTAGGAAGCTTCTACACATAGTAGAAGAGATTTGGGATTCTCTTCCACAAATAGCAGTAGATGCTAGATCATTTGTTAGTTTTAAATCTGAGATCGATAAAATTTTGTTCAGCAAAGGTGTTCAGAGATATAGGCCAAATCAGGTATATGCAGCATAAATCACCGTTGAATGGTGGAACAGGCCCAAGGGGCCGAATGGCCTGCTCCTGTTCCTGTTCCTTTGTTCCTACATTGTAGGATGTTTGCTCAGGACATTGTAGCTGAAATCCTTTCTGATACTGTGTGCAGCATCCACAAACGGGCTAGTACTTGCTGCGATTAGGAGCAGAACTGTGGCTGATCTTCCACTATTCCATCAGCGATAGAGGGCATCAGTTTGCTCCTTGCTCCATGACCAAGTCGTGAATCAGGTGGTCAAACACTTAGACTCTGAGAAATGAAGTGAAGCTGGATTGCCTTCAGATGGGAGAGGTGCTGAGCACAGCACCTTGGCAAGCACCAGGGTGTTGGAGTCACGTCTGTGATTTTTCTGACTAGCTCCACAGTCCAGCTGTTGTCCTTCTTTCCAAAGGCAGCTTTGGCATGGCTGAGGTTCCCATCAGCTGTTGTGCTGAGCGGTAAGTTACTGTTTGCGACCAAATCCCCCCTCGGCCCTTTTAACTGGGAACTGGTATGTAAAGATTTCAAAGAGTGAAGGAAATTGATCCTTCAGACAGAGGAAGAAATTTAGAAATGAATGTAAATGACCTCACTTAACATGTTTGCATTTCTCCTTCTGGCTATAGTATAGGCTTTTTTTTTAAGTGCATGCCACTTGTTTCCAAGTATGGTCACCATGGTTACAGAAATGTTTTGTTGGAAGAATAAATTTGAGTTTTCTTTTTACTGTTTTGTGCCATCACTGATACATTCCTTGCCATTTAAATTTTCTATTACCTCCACTTCAGTACTGCCAAGACATTATTAAGCAATTATCCTTGGATGGACTGTCATTTATAAAGTTATCATCTTTCCACTGACTGAGTTCAACTGCTATATCCTCAGCTATTTGATGCCATTTGTTTAAAATCTAAATTTCACCCACACCACGCTCCTTGCCCAGAGGGCAGAACAGTTCAGTGAAGGTTGTTGCATGGTTGATAATCTGACTGTCTGAAGATTAGATTTTTAGATTAGACTTACAGTGTGGAAACAGGCCCTTCGGCCCAACAAGTCCACACCGACCCGCCGAAGCGCAACCCACCCATACCCCTACATTTACCCCTTACCTAACACTACGGGCAATTTTAGCTTGGCCAATTCACCTGACCCGCACATCTTTGGACTGTGGGAGGAAACCGGAGCACCCGGAGGAAACCCACGCAGACACGGGGAGAACGTGCAAACTCCACACAGTCAGTAGCCTGAGTCGGGAATTGAACCCGGGTCTACAGGCGCTGTGAGGCAGCAATGCTAACCACTGTGCCACCGTGCCGCCCATTTTAAAAATTAATTTCTGTGATGGAAACAAAGCCAACCTGGAACCCTTATGGAAGACCATCCAGGTACACTGAGAGAAGCAATAGGTTGATGTAACTCAGTGGCACATTCTCCCAGTGTCTCTGTGGGTTTCCTCTGGGTGCTGCAGTTTCCTCCCACAGTCCCAATCGTTTTTTCCTGTCCAGCAGCAGTGGGTGACAGAGCGGATGTGACGTTGGAGACAAGGAGGATGCCGAGAAGGTAAGGACTTAGTTTCAATTTGGGCAGCAGCTAAACCCGAGATACTACACGTGTAGTATCTCCCTCCCACCCACCATCCTCTAACCAGAAGAAAAAGGACTCTGTAAGGTAAAGTTTTTTGTTCTTTATTTTCTTTCATATATTTAAGTGCATTGTTTGGTTTTAGTTAATCAATATAAAGCTTAGGCTTAAAATGGCAGGGGACCTCAGACCCATGGCACGTTCCTCTTGCCTGATGTGAGAGCTCAGGGAAGCGGCTGACGTCCCTGACTCTTACACTTGCAAGAAGTGTGTCCAGCTGCAGCTGTTGTTTGACCGCATGACCGTTCTGGAGCTGCGGATGGACTCACTGCGGAACATCCGCGATGCTGAGGAGGTTGTGGATAGCACGTTTAGTGAATTGGTCACACCGCAGATTAGGATTGCTGAGGGAGACAGTGAATGGGTGACTGAAAGGCAGAGAAAAAGGTAGGAAGGTAGAGCAGGTGTCCCCTGCGGTCATCTCCCTCCAAAACAGGTATACTGTTTTGGATACTGTTGGGGGAGATGGCTCACCAGGGGAGGGCAGCTGTTGCCAGGATCATGGCATCGTGGTGGGTATTGCTGTTCAGAAAGGCGGGAAAAAGATACGTAGGGCCATAGTCATAGGAGATTCTATTGTAAGGGGAGTAGATAGGCAGTTCTGTGGCCGAAAACGAGACTCCTGGATGGTCTGTTGCCCCCCAGATGCTCGAGTTCAGGGATGTCACCGATCGGCTGCAGAGCATTCTGAAAGGGGAAGGTGAACATAGTTGTCTTGGTGTACATAGGCACCAACAATATAAGTAAAAAATGAGATGAGGTCCTGAAAGCAGAATTCAGGGAGCTAGGAGAGAAGTTAAAGAGGAGGACCTCAAAAGTAGTGGTCTCTGGATTGCTACCAGTGCCACATGCTAGCCAGGGTAGAAATGAAAGAATAGACAGGATTCTTGAGGGATCGTGTAGGAGGGAGGAGTTTAGATTTGTGGGACATTGGGACCGGTTCTGGGGAAGGTGGGACTATTGCAAATTGGACAGTCTACATTTGAACCAGACTGGAACTCATGTCCTTTGGGGAGTTTTTGCCTCTGCTGTTGGGGAGGTTTTAAACGAATATGGCCGGGGGCTGGGAGCCAGAAGATAAGACTACTAGACAGTGAGGCGGAAACTGGAGACTGTAATGATCACAAAGTTACATTACCAAGGGGAAGAGTAGGCAAAGAGCAGATGAACGCAAAAGAACTGGCAGCCTGAAGTGCATATATTTTAATGCAAGGAGTATAGTGGGTAAGGCAGGTGAACTTCGGGCTTAGCTTGGTACCTGGGAGTATGACATTATTGTGATCACAGAGACTTGGTTGAAGGAAAAGCATGATTGGCAACTAAATGTTCCAGGATATAGATGTTTCAGACAAGACAGGGAGCGAAGTAAAGTAGGGGAGGAGTTGCATTGCTGGTCAGGGATGATATCACAGCTGTGCTAAAGGAGGGTATTATGGAGGGCTTGAGCAGTGAGGCATTATGGGTGGAGCTGAGAAATAAGAAGGGGTCTGTATGGGGCAGAATGTGTAAGGAGCGTCCAGGAGAGTTTTCTAGAGCAATCTGTCAATAGCCTGACAAGGGAAGGGGCCATATTGTGCCTGATGTGAGGAATGAGCCAGGTGGTAGAAGTTGCAGTGGGGGATTTCTTTGGAAATAATGACCACAATTCTGTAAGTTTTCGAATACTCTTAGACAAAGATGAGAGTGGTCCTTATGGAAGAGTACTAAACTGGGCTAAGGCCAATTATATCAATATTAGGCAGGAGCTGGGAAATGTGGATTGGACACAGCTATTTGAAGGTAAGTCCACGTTTGATATGTGGAAGGCTTTCAAAGATAGTGCAGGATAGGCATGTCCCTTTGAAAACAAGGGATAGGAAAGGCAAGATGACAGGAGAAGTCATGCAACTAGCCAAGAGGGAAAGGGAAGCGTACAAAAGGTCCAGGCAGCTAAGAACAGAGTGGGCCTTGGAGGAATATGGGGAGAGTTGGACCAGTCTTAAACGAGGAATCAAGTGGGCTAAAAGCGGTCATGAAATAATGTTAGCGAGCAGAATTAAGGAGAATCCCAAGGCCTCTTATTCTTTTATAAGAAGCAAGAGGGTAACCAAAGAAAGGGTTGTTCCACTAAAGGATAAGAAAGGAAGCTTGTGTGTCGAACCTGAGAAAATGGGTGAGATTCTCAATGATTACTTAGTGTTTACATCTAGATTACTTACAGTGTGGAAACAGGCCCTTCAGCCCAACAAGTCCACACCGACCCGCCGAAGCGCAACCCACCCATACCCCTACATTTACCCCTTACCTAACACTACGGGCAATTTAGCATGGCCAATTCACCTGACCCGCACATCTTTGGACTGTGGGAGGAAACCGGAGCACCCGGAGGAAACCCATGCAGACACGGGGAGAACGTGCAAACTCCACACAGTCAGTCGCCTGAGGCGGGAATTGAACCCAGGTCCCTGGCGCTGTGAGGCAGCAGTGCTAACCACTGTGCCACCGTGCCGCCCGAGGAACGGAACAGGAACTGAGGAACAGGAAGTGATGAATGCTGAGATTAGAGAAAAAAGTTTGTTTACTCTGGATCACATTAACAAAAGGAGGGGAGATGTGTTGCGGAGGCTAAAGGATATTAAGGTGGACAAATCCCCAGGACTGGATGGGATCTATCCCAGGTGGCTGAGGGAGGCGAGAGAGAAAACAGCTGGGGCCCTGACAGATGTCTTTGTAGCATCCTTAAACACAGGTGAGGTGCCAGAGGACTGGAGGGTTGCTCACGTTGTGCCCCTGCACAAGGGTAGTAGCGATATTCCAGGTAACTACAGACCAGTGAGCCTGAATTCAGTGGTGGGGAAGTTGCTGGAGAAGATACTGAGGGATAAAATGTATTTATATTTGGAAAGAATGGGCTTATCAGTGATAGGCAACATGGTTTTTTTATGGGGTAGATCGTGCCTTACCAACCTAATAGAAGGAAGGGCTGTAGATATCACATACATGGGTTTTAGTAAGGCATTTGATAAGGTTCCCTAGGGTAAACTAATGTAGAAAGTGAAGTCACATGGTGTGCAGGGTGTTCTAGCTAGGTGGATAAAGAACTGGTTGAGCAACAGGAGACAGACAGAGTAGTAATTGAAGGGAGTTTCTCAAAATGGAGAAAGGTGACTGGTGGTGTTCCACAGGGATCAGTGCTGGGGCCACTGTTGTTTGTAATAGACATAAATGACCTAGAAGAGGGCCATTGTTGGTCTGATCAATAAGTTTGCAGATAACACGAAGATTGGTGGAGTAGCAGAAAACATAAGGGACTGTCAAAGAATGCAGGAGAATATCGATAGACTGGAGAGTTGGGCGGAGAAGTGGCAGATGGAGTTTAATCCAGGCAAATGTGAGGTGCTGCATTTTGGGAAGGCTAATTCTAGAGCGAAATATATAGTAAACTGAAGATCCTTGGGAAAAGTTGATGAGCAGAGAGATCTGGGAGTTCAGTTCCATTGTACCCTGAAGGTGGCTATACAGGTGGATAGAGTGGTCAAGAAGGCATATGGTATGCTTGCCTTCATTGGACAGGGTATTGAGTATAAGAGCTGGCAGGTCATGTTAAAATAGTATAAGACTTTGATTTAGCTGCATTTAGAATACTCTGTCCCGTTCTGGTTGCCACATTACCAAAAGGATGTGGACACTTTGGAGAGGGTGCAGAGAAGGTTTACGAGGATATTGCCTGGTATGGAAGGTGCTAGCTATGAAGAGGGGTTGAGTAGGTTAGGATTGTTTTTATTAAAAAAAACGAGATTGAGGGGGGACCTAATTGAAGTCTACAAAATCATGAAGGGTGGATAGAGATAAGCTTTTTCCCAGTGTGAGGGATTCAATAACGAGAGGTCACGCTTTCGAGGTGAGAGGTGAAACATTTAAGGGGGATATACGTGGAAAGTACTTCACACAGAGGGTGGTAGGTGCCTGGAATGCATTGCCAGCAGAGGTAGTAGAGGCAGGCACGGTAGATTTATTTAAGATGCATCTGGACAGATGCATGAGTAGGTGGAGAGCAGAAGGATACAGACGCTTAGGAATTGGGCGATAGGGTTTTAAAGTGGATTTGGATCAGCTGAAGCTTGGAGGGCCGAAGGGCCTGTTCCTGGGCTGTAAAGTTTCTTTGTTGTTTGTTCCAAAGATGTGCAGGCTAGGTGGATTGACCATGGGAAATGCAGGGTTACGGGGATAGGCTAGGATGTTGGGTCTGCATAGGATGCTTTTTCAAGGGTCGATGTGGACTCAGTGAGCCAAATGGCCTGTTTCCACACTGAAGATTCTATGAACTGCCTCCTACCTGAAACATACGACTGTCTCTTCTCCCTGCGGATGTTTTTTGACCTACTGGATGTTTTCAGCTATTCGGATGCCAGGTGTTATGGACAATATTTATTCCTCAACTCCAATAGTTAAATATCTGACCATTATCTCGTCGCTGTTTACGGAATCTTTCTGTGTACAAATTGATGGCTGAGTTTCCCCACATTGTAGCAATGACTGCGTTTCTAAGTAAGCACTTTCTTAGCTGTGGAGTGCTTTATGCATCATGGGGGCTTTAAAAGGCAGTCTGTAAATGCATGTTTTTCCCTGGTGTCGTCTTACCTGTGGGGATATTTCTGAACTTGTGGGTGAAGGTCTGTTACGGACATTTATCATAATACAATGGCTTAGTGCTTCTGTTATTGGATCTATGATCCAGAAGCATCTCATCATGAGAACTGGAGAATTTAAATTCCAGCAAACTGGATTGAAAAGCTTTGGTCAGTAACGGTGACTATGGAATTATTGTAAAATTCCACCTGGTTCACTAGGGAAGGGAATCTGACATCCTTATCTGATCTGATCTAGAACCGCAGCAATGTAGTGCATTCTTTAGCTGCCCTCTGAAGCGGCCTCATGTTGTAGTCACAGAGACGTACAGTACAGAAGTGGACCCTTTGTTCCAACTTCTCCATGCCAACCAATGAGGTTTTATCAAATTAAAGATATCCTGTATAAGTTGACCTTGTATTTTTGACCAACAGTTCTGGAATTTTCCATATATCCCCTGTAAAAGTTTACCCTAGTTCTTCACAGGAGAAAGTGAGGACTGCAGATGCTGGAGATCAGAGCTGAAAATGTGTTGCTGGAAAAGCGTAGCAGGTCAGGCAGCATCCAAGCAGCAGGAGAATCGACATTTCGGGCATAAGCCCTTCTTCAGGAAAACGGATCAGCATATTTTTTCTTGGTTTGTTTTGAGATCAATTGGACTTCAACTAATGATATGGTATTTTACACCGTAGCATGAATTTCAGCCCCTCAAAAGTATTAATAGTTGACCCCATAAATATAACCTTAAAAAAGTCTAAAAATATTACGTTTTTGACTGAGTATGTACGGTAAGTATCTTTTTGAGTAGTTAACTTGTGAATATATTGAAAACAAGAGAAAGTCAAAATGGAACTTGCTGGCTGCATTCATGGAAAAAAAGGCAAAGTTAATAAAGACTTTTCATCAGAACTAGGAAAAGGAAGAAAGTTAGCAAATGAAAGAGGAGAGGGAGGGGAAATAGACCAAAGTGAAAGTTTGTGCAAGGGAAGAAAGGCAGGAGAAATTAAATGATAAAATACAGCAAACATTGTATTAGTGTGCATCTATGGGACTTAGGAGTGTGCTGGTTAATCAAATATTTCAGTTGATCACGAGATCCACATAATCCATGTGACAATGCATACTAATTTGGGAAATGTAGTGCAGGGGTGTACACATCACTGTTCTACTTTATTTATGGTATCAATCACTTACTTCAATATTGCATTGTTATTTAAATAAAACCTACCAGCAGGGGGCATTCTCACATAGAGATTGCAATATTACAGGAAACTGTGGCATTTAAGATGCATAATTTTTGTCAGTCCGTTGAGTGCGCCGGTTAAAATGAAGTTTGTTGTAAGTTTCATGATGCAATGCCGAAGGGACTGGAAACGGGACAAGGAAACAAAAGATGGGTCTGGAGGAGGTGGGAATGGCGAGAACGTGAACACTTGCCATCGGAAAGCAACAATGAGTGCAAATCCGACACTAGGAAAGAGGAAAGAGATGATTGCGGTCTACTGCTGTTGAACGTAAAGTTGCATCCAGGCGATAGTAGAATGTCGAGTTGAAGAATGAGAGGTGGATTCTCGAACGTGCACTCAGTTCATTTCTGGAGGTAAAGAGCAGAGAGCTCAGTGACAGCAGATCGACGATTCTAAATACCAGGTGCCGAGAAGCTTAAGGGTGATGGAGAAGGCAAAAGGTGATGGTCATACTTATAGTCGGAATAGAGGTATTCTCTAAACAGGTTGACCAATCTACAGTTTGTCTCCCAGTGTAGAAAGAGTAGCACACTGAGCATTGAATACAATAGGAAAAGCATTTAGTAACAAGAATAGGCCATTTGGCCTTTTGAGTCTACTCCACCATTCAGTAAGATTATAGCTTGATCTGGTTTTGGTCTCTGCTTCACTTTTCTGTCTGTCCCCCCACTTAACCCTTAAAATTCTGTCCATTCAAAATTTATGCAACTTTGCCTTGAATGCATTTAAGGGCCTGACCATCATTACCCTCTGGGAAGTGAAATTCCACATGGCAACTATCCCCCACTAAGAGAAAAGCACTTTCCTCCTCTCTGTCCTTTAAGAGTATTTTTAAACCCTAGATTGGCACCCCTCTCGAGAAACTACCTGGGTATCCGGCCCCTCAAGATTTTGGGTTTCAGCATAATCCCCTCATAGTATCGTAGAATGCTTACACCGTGAAAGCAGGCCATTCAGCCCATCTACACTGCCTCTCCAAAGAGCATCACACCCAGACTCACCCCTCCCTTACCCCTGTAACCCTGCGTTTCCCATGGCAAATCTACCTAGCTTACACATCCCGGGACTCTTTGGGGCAATTTAGCATGGCTAATCCTCCTGGTGCGCATCTTTGGACTGTGGGAGGAAACCAGAGCACCTGGAGGAACAGTCTCCCAAGGCTGGAATCGAACCTGGGTCCCTGGTGCTGCGAGGCAGCAGTGCTCACCACTGAGCCACCATGCACCCTCCTCCCCCCACCTCAGGTTCAACCTCTCTTCACAAAGTAAACCCTTCCTCCCAGAAATGGGTAGAGTGAAGCTTTTAAATATGTTAAATTCAAGTTCAAATAAATCCCTGTTTCACCTGGTGGCTTTTGACAGTGAGAAGTGGAGATCCCAGTTGTTCCTTCTCTATGCGCAAGTGCAGAGACATGTGACACCAAAGGGAGGTGGTGCTGGGCTGACTGATGAAGACCAGGATCTCTCAAAAGGGAGCAATATCTTCAGAATGGTGGAAAGGAGATTGGGAAGGGATAGAATTAAAACTGAAGAACTGCAGGTGCTGGAGATCTGAAACCTTCACCTGGACTGGCAGCGTCTGTGGGAAGAAAACCAGAGTTCCCGTTTAGAGTCCGGTGACTCTTCATCAGGGCTGAAAGTATTTGGTGACATTGCATACAGAAATGTTAAGAGAATGATCCAGTGAATACTGAGCCTGCTGTTGTGGAAGGTGTCTGTGAGGGAACCTTGTACTAATTGGGATAGAAATATAGGGCACACTCAAGGGCCCTATTAAACAAGGTGATGGAGAGTTGTTTGAGAATAAAGCAAACTGTGATCACTCTCATGCTTCTGTGGTGGTCAGATGGTTACAGCTAAAAGAGTTGGTGTGGGGTAGTGATGAGTTAACATCAATATATTAAGTGAAAGAAAATTTCTCTTCTCCTGTCAACAGTTGTACAAAGCACCAACCTATCTGTCTTAATCCAACATAGGAACAGAGAGAAGATATTGCAATTGTAGAATCCATTAATACTGGAAAACCCATCACTGAGTCCAGAGTTGATGTGGACACTGCATGGCAGGCTGTGGAATATTACGCTGGCATTGCTGGGACTCTGGCTGGTAAGGACAAACTTTCAAATCTGAATGAACATAATACAGCATTAAACAAAGCCCTGATCAGTGAAAGTCAGGGCAACTTCACATAACGTCTTGTAAGACCAGTCTTGAATTCCAAATTTTTCTTCACTCTGAAATTGACAACTGTCCTTTTTGTTGCCAAGGCCCTAGAATTCCCTTCCTAATCCTTTTTTTCTCATTAAAGATGTTCATTAAAATATAACTGAGTATCAAATTTTGTTCCTTGATCTATCTGAAGCACATTGTAATGTCATATTCTCCAGTTGCAATATCGATACATGTTTTTTGATCCTATTACTGTATTGCTTTTTCTGAAATTTCCCCTTGTGTGCAGCACAGTGTTTAACCACACAGTGGCACCAAACTGTAATCATTACTTTGACATTTAGCAGTCCTTTCAGAGATTTCCCCAGTGAAACTAGGAAGCATTCTGCAAACTTCAATACAATAAGTTGACTTCCTTTGTTGCTGAAACAGCATGTTTGTAATCAACCCACTTCTCCTATTTGTCCAGTTCTTCCACAGAAGGTGGGTAAATTAATGTTTACATAAAGTATTAAGGAAAAGTAAACCAATTGCTCTTTGCTACGTTGCCTGAAATTTACTGCTTCATGTGGCTGACTCTCTGGTGAAAGGAACGGGTTTTCCAGGCCAACAAGTGATCTTTTGGCTGGATAGTCTATACTGGCTGTCCGCGTGAGAGCAAAATTTAATTTCAATACAGTCTTTTTTTCTTCCTAGTCCAGGCTAGTTGGGACGTAACACATCCCAAATGACATGGTTTATGTATCAAGTGAGCTATTTTCTAGAAAAGTAATACCTGTAATCTTTACTATAATCTTTAAGCCAAGTTTTTGATTATTATACTCTCCTCTTCCACCCCCCCCCCCACCCCCAAAAAAACCCAGCTTGCTAGCTAGGATGTTTTGTGACGAGTCTGGGGGCTGTTTTTGTTGAGCAAGGGTATGAGGACTGTGGAATATAGAAACAGGCTACTCAGTTTCTTGAACATGTTCTGCCATTCAATCAAATCATGACAGATCCTAAAAGTAACTCCATATCCCTGCCTTTATAAGGCATAAATATAATGCCATAATATTTTTGACCAGTAAAGTTCTGTCCGTTGCTGTTTTAAAACCAAGTAAGGAGGCTACTCCGTCCAGTGCATGTCTCTTATGTTAAGTCAACTTTATTACATTTGTGCAGGTCTGCCTTAATGCTTTTGCCAGCCTCCTTGATGCTCTGAAACTGCAAAGCTGAGATTGCTCTTAATTAAGAGCATTAGCCTTGCTGAAGAACCCAATCCACATCTAACAACCTGCTTTCAAAACTCTGCCCATGTTTTGACAGCTGTGACAAATTATCCCACATGGACTGAGGTAATCTGCAACATTCGCAAAGCATCAACAACAGTTAAAATAAAACAGTCCTCAGAGCTTTAAGTCGTTTTATCCGAATAAGCGTTTCTGCAGATACTTAACTGGGAAAAGCATGGCTGAAGTTAGTGTTAGTACATTATGCAGTGAATCTGGGGAATTAGTAATGCTGAACAAGAAATAGTGAAGATTTTGAAGCGTGCTTTGTTTGTTTTTAGTACAGGAGACTTGGAAAACTTGCCAAGGATACTTGAAATTAAGAAGTGAAAAGGAGGAAGGACTTAAAACAATCACCATTGTTGGGGAAATAGTGCTGGGAAGGCTATTAGACCTAAAGGCTAACAAGTTCTCAGAACCAGATGGGGTGTATCCTGGAGTGTTTAAAGGCTGCAGAGATAGTAGAAGCATTGATTTGGTTACATATTCCTTGGGGCCATTTCATATCTGTGTGCCAGGTATCTTTGAAACCTATCGATTCATTTTTGATGTGTATTGATCCCAAATAAACTAATGGGTGGAAACCTTCCCTCAGCCCACCTTCAGAGATGAAGGTATTTAATAATTGTTCTATCATCAAGTCTGAACTTTTGCGCACCTAAGAAATAGGAATGCAAATAGCCCACTCAGTCCCTCCACTTTGATCTGCCATTCAATAAGGCGGTAGCCAATCTGATTACTTCACAGAACCATGTAACCCTGAGAACCCTTCATCTCCTTATTTAGAAGTATTTTATCGACAGAGAGTCACAGTCAGAGAGATGTCCAGCATGGAAACTGATCCTTTGATCCAACTCATCCATGCTGACCAGATATCGCAACCTAATCTAGTCCCATTTGTCAGCACTTGGTCCATGTCCCTCTAAACCCTTCCTATTCATATACCCATCCAGTTGCCTTTTAAATGCTGCAATTGTACCAGCTCTTCACTACTTCCTTTGTAAATCTCACTCCCCACACACACACCACCCTCTGTATGAAAAAGGTGCCCTTTAGGTCTCTTTTATATCTTTCCCCTCTCACCCTAAACCTATGACCTCTAGTTCTGGACTTCCCCACCCCAGGGAAAAGACCTTGTCTATTTACCCTATCCATGCCCCTCATAATTTTGTAAACCTCTATAAGGTCACCCCTCAGCCTCCGATGCTCCAGGGAAAACAGCCCCAGCCTGTTCAGCCTCTCCCTGTAGCTCAGATCCTCCAACTCTGGTAGTGTCCTTGTAAATCTTTTCTGAACCCTATTATGTTTCACATCCTTCTGATAGGAAGGAGGCCAGAATTGCAGGCAGTGTACATCTGCCTTAGAAATCTTCAGATCTTGCCTTTTAGTCAATAGACTTCCCAGGACACACTCCCTTCTGTGGGGGGGACATGAAAATGCTGTTCCTCTCCTATCTTAAACGGGTGATCACTTATTTTAAACCAGTGACCCCCTTCGGTTCGAGGTTCTCCCAAAAGGTGGGAATGACCTTTCCATATTCATCCTGTCAAGGCCTTCAGAACCTTGTGCTTCAATTAAGTTGCCTCTCAACTGGCCTATTCCAGGTATCAGTCTAGTAAACCTCTGAACTGCTTCCAATCTGTTTACATCCTTCCTTCGATGAGGATCACCACTCTGTGTGTAGAAATATTTCTTAATTTCACCACCAAAAGATTTGGCTCTACGGCTTTGACTATGTATTATTTTTAAGGGATAGTTTATTAGAAAACAGACAATTAGAAAAGGAGGGGTACTTTCAATAGCTGGAACTAGTTGTGTACCACAGAGATCAGTGCTGGGATTGCATGTTTTTACAAAGAAACAACTTGGGTGACCGAAGTCATTGTATTATCATAAATTTGCAGAAAATGCAGTAATAGGCGGAAGGTGATGAAGACGGATAATCTACAGAGGGATTTCTACAGGTTAGGCGAGTGGAGAAAGTTTGGCAGATGGAATGCAATGTGGGGCAAATGGGAGGTTATGCACTTTAACAGGGAGATTAGAAGAGCTGAATATTATTTTAAATGGGGAGAAGTTGCAGAGATCTGCAGCACAGCAGGGTTTTAGGGTCCTTGTGCATGAGTCACAAAAAGTTAGCAATCGAGTTCAGTGCATGATGGGGAAGGCAAATGGGACGTTGGCCTTCATATCAAATGGGATAGAGTATAAAAGTAGGGAGGTCTTGCAAAAACTTAACAAGGCAGTTGCCAGGCTCCATCTGGAATATTGTGAACAGTTTTGTTCCCCTTTATCCAAGAAAAGATACACGGGCATTGAAAGCAGTCCAGAATCAGGCCATTTAGCTCATCGAGTTCACATCAAGCCTCTGAAGAGCATCCAACCAGACCAACCCCTCTACCCTATCCCTGTAACCCTGCATTTCCCATGGCTAACCTACCTAGCCTGCCCATTCCTGTACACTACAAGCAATTTAGCTTGGCCAGTCACCCTAACCTCCACATCTTTGGACTGTGGGAGGAAACTGGGGCACCCAGAGGAAACCAACAGGGACAATGTACAACTCTACACAGTCGCCTGAAGCTGGAATTGAACCCAGGTCCCTGGTGCTATGAGGCAGCAGTGCTAACCACTGAACCACCGTTTCAGCCCTTTCATTTTGTTTTTGCTAGTTTTTGAGAGATTTTCTTCCAAAAAGGAGGTTGAGTAGGTTGGCTTGTATTTGTTGGAGTTGAGGAGACCTTTAGGAGAATGAGTGGAAACATACCATATTCTCGAAGGGCTTGAAACAGCTGATGCAGAGTGTTGTACTCCCTCTCCACATGTGGGAGAGTTTAGAACTAGAGGGATAAAATAATCATAGTCCCTGAGGAATGTAGTCCCACTGCATCATTAGAGAGAGAGAAGACTAGTAGTAGTTTAACCTGAACATCACCAACTCTCTGCGTTACAAATCGGCCATCCATCCCACTGAGCTAACTGATTTCCATCCCAGTAATCATAAAGCACCTATGAGGCAATAAATCTCTCTCTGACTCATCACACAAAAAGAAACTTGTATTTTCTTGGAGAGTTCATAATGTTGTTACACCGTGTTCCACCATCTGTTTATTCCTTGTTGCACAAATATTGTCAAATCTAAAAATATGTGAAAATGCTGAACACATCTGTATTATCCTGGGAAAGTATTAGAATTCGATTTTGTGTCAAACATGTAGCCTTTTTGTTGGAATAGTAATAATAGAACTATGAACCTTATGTTTGCAAGATTAGCAGCTGTACAAGGTAGGACTTGAGCATATTTTCTCTCTTTGTAATGCAAATGTCAAGATGTTCAGTAAATAAATAAGATGGGAATTAAAATCAAGTAACCCTAAAATGATGTTAAAATACCAGTAAACTACATTGTCAGGACCATCTTACCTAGATGACAATGGATTCAGTGCTTGACTCCATGAATGAAGGTCTGTTTAGTTTGTTGGCAGAACTGTGCACACATTTATTGAACTTTACTGACGTCATTCTTACACTGAGGAAGCTGATCCAGCATCTGATGGACTGACTGGATTGTGCTGCTGGGGAGATCCTGATTTGAATGGCCCTGACACATCATTCCCTCAGTCTCTGCTGTTTGTTTGATTTGATTAGATTAGATTCCCTAATGTGTGTAAACAGGCCCTTCGGCCCCACAAGTCCACACCGACTCTCCGAAGAGTAACCCACCCAGACCCATTTCCCTCTGACTAATGCACCTAACACTGGGCAATTTAGTGTGGCCAATTCACCTGACTGGCACATCTTTGGACTGTGGGAGGAAACTGGAGCACCTGGAGGAAACCCACGCAGACACGGGGAGAATGTGCAAACTCCACACAGACATCTGCTCAAGGCTGGAATTGAACTTGGGTCCCTGGTGCTGTGAGGCAGCAGTGCTAACCACTAAGTGACGTTTTCTCTAGATCAATTGTATGTATCCTGAAACTCGCACTAAATCTCTTTCTTTTGTCTCTGTGCACAGGCCAACACATTCAGCTGTCTGGAGGATCATTTGCTTACACGAGGAGAGAGCCCCTTGGTGTGTGTGTGGGAATTGGGGCTTGGAACTACCCATTCCAGATAGCTTGCTGGAAGTCAGCTCCAGCTCTGGCTTGTGGTGAGAATTGTACAGTGCTTTCATCTTGTGGCAAAAATATATTTTCTTTGTATATGAAGAAATCCTTTTCAATCAGCTTAAGGTCTTTGTATTTTCCTGTTAGCCCAAGCTTGTCACAAGATAGAATGTATAGTGTCTAAAATACACACTACTTTCGAAAGCAATGTTTCCATTCTTCTCATGACACCACAAAAACTGAGACCATTGTTTAAGTTTGCACCATTTATTTCAGAAGCCCATTTGAGTTTTGACTATGCTTTCATTAAATGATTAACCAGCAATCTTTCTAAGTTAATTTTTATATTTGAAAGAGTATTTTTCAGGATTATCTTCACCACGTGTGTACGTCCCAATTTTTAATTACTTTATATAAGATTAAATTACACCAAGTTCTTGATCCCTTCAGAATGTTGGAGAGGAATTTTCCAAAACTTTTGCCATTGGGATTTTTGCCTTTATGAAAGTGGTCTCATTCTGCTGTGTGGTATGGATGTATATGTCAGTGATGTCTAGACATGATGCTGCAGACGCATTGAATCTGGGATTTATTTTTAAAAAATCTTTCCTACCGTGTTTTCCTTTTCTTGTAAATTTATATGATTGCTTACTCCCTGGTAGTTTTCGTCAGCTTAAAATAGCTTTGGTCCTGATTATGGAAAACTAGTCAAGCAGTTAACAGTGTTTAAGTTAAATTCCAGCTGTTTTCAGAAATAACTTATTTTTTGGCTGGCAGATGATCAAGACAACTGTTCGATTGCCACAAGCAGAATGCTTTCAGCCAACCTTCTTTTTTTGTTTGTTTCTGCAAATCTATCCTATTTATGAAGTTCTTCACGTTGGATATAAAGTGGGTTTTGGTGCAAATTCGTTTAAGATTGGGTACGGCACAGTATACAATGTAATATTTGGCGCAAATTCTACAGCCTAGTGTTGTGCCTGCCACTACTATCCCTCTAGGCTTTGCTCTAGGTAGCTTCAAGCACTATACTGCAGATAAACTGCTTCTTTTCAGTTCTGGGAGAAAGTGAGGACTGGAGGTGCTAGACATCAGAGTTAAGAGTGTGGTGCTGGAAAAGCACAGCAGGTGAGACAGCAACAGAGGAGCAGGAGAATTGACGTTTCAGGCATAAGCCTTTCATGAGGTTTCCTGATGAAGGGCTTATGCCCAAAATGTCGATTCTCCTGCTCCTCTGGTGTTGCCTGACCTGCTGTGCTTTTCCAGCATTCCACACTCAACTTTTTTTAGTTCTGCTCAAGCAAAGCACAGTGTGAATTAATTGAATACATGCATGTAAAGAATGATATGTGAATTTTTTAAAAAGTCTGCTGTCATAGAAGAGAGTCATAGAATCCCAATAGTGAGGAAGCAAGCCTTCCGGCCCATCGATTCCATACTGACCCTCCAAAAGAAACATCCATATTATCAAGACACATCCCCTATCCTATCTCAGTAACCCTGCATTTCCTATGGCTAATCCATCGAAGCTGGTCACTACGGGTATTTTAGCATGGCCAATCCACCCAACCTGCACATGTGGGAGGAAACCTGAGCACCCAGAGGAAATCCACGCAGACACGGGGAGAATGTGTAAACTCCACACAGATGGTCGCCCGAGGCTGGAATCGAACCGGGGACCCTGTTACTGTAAGCCAGCTGTGCTAACCACTAGTCACTGTGCTGCCTACTAGTGGATCTTTCACAGTGATGTTTGTGGTACAAAGAAGGAAACATTTTCTTTATGTGGATGCAAATGTGACTAATAAAATTTGAGCAAAACAAAAGTAGGGCCTATAAAAGAAAAAAAACCTCATACATCTTTCAAAATTCAGCCCAAATTTGTTTGCCCAAGCTTGTCACAACATGTATTGTTAGTGTATAAAATATATCCATCATTTTAAAAACATTTTTAAAAGCTCAACTGAGACAATTTTTTAAAGTTTGCACCATTTATTGTATGTTTGATTTTGACCAGCACAAAGTGATTAGCTAACCATCTTTTAAAGCTAACTTTCACATTTTAAAATATTTTTCAGAATATTTCAGCTTCTCTTTTCACCGCAAGTGTATGTCCCAATCTTTTTTTAATGTAAAACTAACTTACGATATGTTATCTTGATAATCTCTGGCCAAGCAGAGTTTAATTGTTATCCGGTCAAGGAGTTAGATGGGTTAAAATGTGTACGTCAGTGTTCACTAACATCTGTAGTGCGACGGTTCGGAATTGTGTGTCTCCAGGACAGGATTTATCTTCTGAGGGAGCTATTGGTATATTTTGTGATATAAATTTAGTTGCATTCCCTTTGCAATAACCAACCTTGTAGGATCACAATGACTGTATCCTCTGGTCCAAGCACGATTAAGCATCCCAGCTGATGCTGACAAGTGAGTATTATTTGCCATGTTTAGCACCATGTGTCTTACTTTTATCTCTGGGCGTTAGGAGCCAAGAAAGTCTTTGTGTTAAGAAGGAAAATTATCTTAAAACATTATGTTTTCTACCGTCTCTCCAAATAGGAAATGCCATGATTTTCAAGCCTTCACCTTTGACCCCTCTGACGGCCGTGATGCTTGCAGAGATCTACACACAGGCTGGGGCCCCAAATGGGTTGTTCAATGTGCTTCAAGGGGCTGCAGAGACTGGAAATCTCTTATGTAAACACAGAGGTGTGGCAAAGGTTTCTTTCACTGGTAGCGTGCCTACTGGAATCAAGGTAACTGCATGGTTGGGGCAACAAGGGAAAATAGTGTGGAAATGTTTTGTTGAACCTACAGAGCTGTCCTTCATTTAACCAAACCTCTCAGGATTGAGCTTTGTCCATTAGGGATGGAGCAGGAGATGTCAGTTGGATACCTCTCTACAACTGCGTACCTAGAGTACCTCGGGAAAATGAAGAAAGTCATTGGCAAACACCTCCAGTTCCATCACACGTTCCGAGCTCAACTCAGTCCTTGTTTGGGAGATTGGTTGCTTGTGATGCAGGTCTGAGTGATCCGTTTCAGAGCAGGGCCAATATAGTCTGGGAAGGAGGGGTCAGGTTAACTTCAGGAATGGGGCTGGACACCACCTCACCATTTATGGAGACCCCTGATTGGGGGGAGGACTGCCCGCCTGAAGCAGCCCTCCTAATGGAGACTGGCATCACTCCCACCTGCGGAGGTGGTGGTTGCAGCATGTACAAACACCCCTCACCTGAGACTTAGGTTCATTGCTGGATCCCATGGCTAAGTGACAATCATTGGGTGGCAGGACACTGGTTCCAGGATGGAGATTCCGTGGGTAGGAGCCAGCAACAAAGGCAGAGAGTGGCTCAAAGTAGGCTGTCATCCTTTTGGAATAAGCTGAAAAAGGTTGCACGATCTGGTTTCCTTCTCCCCATATGGTCTGGTCATTTTCCCTTTTTGAGGGTTTGCACCATGTTTAGCACCATGTGTCTTGCTTTTATTTTTGGGCATTAGGAGCCAAGAGGGAGGAGAGAAAATCTTTGTGTTAAGAAGGAAAATTATCTTAAAATATTATGTTTTGTACCCCCTCTCCAAATAGGAAACGCCATGATTTTCAAGCCTTCACCTTTGACCCCTCTGTTTTTGTCTGAGGGTTTTGACTTTGAGCATTATAGCTGTTGAGTTTGTCTCATCAATCAGCAGTTTGTTGCGTGTTGGTATTGTGAAACGTACCTCAGAGAGACAGTGCGCAGCATTTAATTATAAAATCATGTAGGACATCGTTAGAATAAATAGACAAGGTCTTTTCCTTGGGGTGGGGGAGTCCCCGACTAGAGGACATAGGTTTAAAGTGAGAGGGGAAAGACTTAAAATGACTTAATGGGAAAGCTTTTTCAGGCAGAGGGTGGTGCGTCCATAGAATGAGCTGTCAGAGGGAGTGGTGAACGGGAATATGAATAGGAAGGGTTTAGAGGGATATGGGCCAAGTGCTGGTAAATGGGACTAGATTGGGTTAGGATGTCAAGTTGGTGTGAATGAGTTGGACTGAAGGGTCTGTTTCTGTACTGTACATCTCTGACTCTTAAATGTAGATTCTCTCTGCTTATTAAGTCCAAAAGTAACACCAGTGAAATTGTTCTCTGGGGAATGTATTAATAGGTGTTTTGTCTTGGAATTTTCTGGAGGCTCCAGATCCCAAATGTGCATGGGATTGAATAAATGTTCTTTCTGTGCTCTTCCTCTCCAGATCATGGAAACTGCAGCAAAAAACGTCAAGCATGTTACTCTTGAACTTGGAGGGAAATCTCCACTCGTCATTTTCTCTGATTGCGATTTGGAGAATGCAGTGAGAGGTGCAATGCTGGCGAACTTCCTCAGTCAGGGGGAGGTATGGAAACAAAACCACTGTGATTTGCATATAAGCAACCAGTTATTGTTTTTAAACCACTTCTGTTTCCTACACTGTCGACATGGTGACCAATAAACCCTCAGTTAGTTTCTTAGTTCAGTTCTGCATAAAACAATTTACCGTTTGATTTCAATGTTTCCGGAACATTCTGTCCTTTTGTCAGCAAACAGCTTTGTTTTGATTGACCGAGCACCAAGCGCTACATCAAACATTTTAAGGCCTGGATGTTTGTCTTTGCGTTGGGTAGTTGGAGTTGGGACCACTGTAGAAAATGCCCCATCAAACTCTGTTTTGACATCAGTGATGTGGGTGTGGAATGGATTTGGACCTGCTCCCCCTCCAGAAGCAGATCAGAAGTGGCCGCAGATGTGGCTGAGTACCATGTTTTTCAAAACATCCACCTCAGTCCTTTTGGGCGAGTTTCCATTTATTTATTTGCACTTTCTGCCCTGTGACCCTCATCCTTCCCCACTCAAATTACCAAGTCGTGTTCCTCACCCACTGAAAGTCCCTTCATGGGATGCTGTACAGAGGGTGGGTGTGGACCCAATGAGGCCAAATGGCCTGTTTCCACACTGTAATTCTATAATTTTCAGACCTTCACCACTGGCCTTTTCTCAGCTTCACAATTCTCTGATTAAAGCTAACCACTCACTTCTGTAATACTGCGCAATTCTGTCTCCCTGCTGTAGGAAAGATGTTGTGAAACTTGAAAAAGGTCGGAAAAGATATATAAGGATGGAGCCGGAGTTGGAGGATTTCGTCTTCAGGGAGAGGCTGAATAGGCCGGGGCTGTTTTTTTCCTGGAGGGTCAGAGGTGGAGAGGTGACCTTATAGAGGTTTATAAAATCATGAGGGGCATGGATAGGGTAAATAGCTTTTTCCCAGGGTGGAGGAATCCAGAACTAGAGGGCATAGGTTTAAAGTGAGAGGGAAAGATTTAAAAGGAACCTAAGGGGCAACTTTTTCAAACAGAGGGTGGTGAGTGTATGGAATGAGGTGCTAGAGGAAATGGTGGAGGTTGGTACCACTACAACATTTATAAGGCATCTGGATGGGTTCATGACTTGGAAGAGTTTAGAAGGAAATGGACCATTTGCTGGCAAATAGAACTAGAGTAATTTAGGATATCTGGTTGGCATGGATGGGTTGGACTTCAGGATCTGTTTCCATGTACAGCTCTGTGACTCTGACTCTATACATCTACCCGTACCACCACCCAGTCCATATTCTCTTGATGTAGGTTACTAACCTTGTTATAGTTGACAATATTTTACAGGTTTTGCAAACTTTGATATTGTGTTCTCCACACTACAGTCTAGACCAACAGCATGGATCCAGAAAAAGCAATTATCCTAGTACTGACTCCTGGAAGCCCCATGCTATATATTGTTGTAATCTGTCAAACGTTGATTCCCTGTTTGTTTCCTGTCACTCAGCCAAGGTTTTTATCCCCATTATCACTGCCCTTAATCCAAGAGACTAGTCTGAATTTTTTTTGTGTTCTTGTCTTAACGCATTTTGGAAGTCCATGTCCTTCACATGAACTGCAGTACCCCAAATCAGCCTCCTCGCTCCTCATCAGAAAGCTCGATCAAATTGGGTTAGCAGCCCCATGCTGCCTTTCCTTAATTAATTCACATTGGTCCAAGTGTGTTGAAGTTTGTCCCAGATTTTCTGCTCTGAATGTTTTCCCACCACTGAAGTGAACCTGACTGCCCTATAACAGCTGAAATTTTCCCTGCACCCTCTTTGCAGAAGAATGTAACATCTGAAAGTTCTCAATTGCAAGCTGTACCCTCTCCCAGTGCCTGTATTCGAGTAGGGTTGAAAGATTGCCACCAGTGTCTCTGAAATTTCTTCCCTTGCATTCCTTGGTGTTCTTAAATCCATCTCAACCCATGTGGGGTGCCAACTTTGAGCACAATCACCCTAGCCACAGACTATCAATTTTTACTCCAAACAGTATGCATCAGCAATGGGGAGACAATGGCCTAGTGGTATTATCACTAGAGTATTAATCCAGAAACCTAGCTAATGTTCTGGTGACCCAGGTTCAAAATTCTGCCATGGCAGGTTGTGGAATTTGAATTTGATAAAAGGATCTGGAATTGAGGGTCTAATGGCAACCACGAAACCATTGCCGATTGTCAGGAAAACCCACTTGGCTCACGAATGTTCTTTAGGGAAGGAAATGTCATCCTTACCTGGTTTGGCCTACGTGTGACTCCAGACTTTACAGCAGTATGATTGATTCTTAACTGCCCTCTGGGCAATTAGGGATGGGCAATAAATGCTGACCTAGCCAGTGATGCTGTGACATCCTGTGAGTGAATGAAAGAAAAGCTGAGTCAGCTGTCACAATGACTTTGGCTGCATCTTCCTTGGCAAAGATAGATACTGAACATTCATTTAGTGTTGTTTGCATCCATGCATTACTCCTATTTTGGTTCCTAATTGGTTCTCCTCCTCCTTTATAACCTTCTCATATACATGTAGAAAATCTATTGCTTTAGCTGCCAGTCGCTTCTCTCCTTCTCATTGTTCCTCTTATTTATTTCCTCACTTTCCCTCTGAATTTACAAGTGAGAAACAGGTTGAACTTTGAATGAGCGCAGTTCCTGCTCTGAGGTTACAACTTGTGATTGTTTTGCCTCAGACAAGGATCCTACCATTGAACCAGAGCTGACACATCATGTTCATTGTCTATTCCATGTGATTTGAGGTAAACGTATATGGTAATACACCTTTTTTCATATTTTCATTTCAGGTGTGCAGTAATGGTACCAGGGTGTTTGTACAGAAAGACATAATGTCAAAATTTGTGGAAAAAGTGGTGGCAAAGACAAAAGCAATAAAAGTAGGAGATCCACTACTCGAAGAAACTCAAATGGGAGGGCTCATCAGTCGCCCACACTTGGACCGAGTGTTGTCTTATGTGAAGCAAGCCGAGGAACAGGTTGGTTTTGGTTGGTCTAAATTTGCTATACTAATTATTTTTTCGAAACATTGTTTGTCACGTGAGTTTGTGGTGTGGTCTGAAGCAGTGAAAACTCGTTTGCAGACTGGGTCGCCTTACATGGTTTTAGTTTGACTGCTGCATTGGAGATACATATAGCTCCTCAGCACATTAAATATTAAAATAATAAATCTAAGTGATGGTGTGTCAGATTAATATCGGCAGAAACGCTGGCTTAGTTTCCCTTAAGAAGGTGGTGGTGGTGGTGAGTACCTTCTGGAACTATTGCACTATTTGGTGTCGGTAGACCCACTATGACATTAGGGAATGAGTTCCAGGATTTTGATCCATTGACACTGGCATTTCCAAGTAAAGATGGTGGGTGGCTTGGAGGGGAGCTTGCTTCACCATGTGTTTCTGCTTCCACCCCATCTATTCCACGTGGAAATTACTCTCTCCAGCACCTACACTGTTGCCTGAGAGTTTTGGATTCTCCCCATCGAATGTCAAAACCCTAATCATTTTGTTGTTGTTGGTGCTTAGTTCCTCCATTGCCTCTTTTAGTTATTTTCAGCTTTGAGCTTCAACTCATTTAATGCGTCATAGTCAACATTTTCACTTTCCTATATGTTTTGAGCTGTTCTGACATATCTGTTACCTCCTCTCGAATTTCTGCATGGTGTTTCCCTAAGCCATCTTTAAGATATCCCCTCCATGTTGCATTGCTGTACACATCCTCTGTTCATCAAACACCCTCCCTGTACACACTCCCCCTTTCTGGCAAATGTTCTTTCTCAAATTATGATCCTCCACAACTCGCACTCTGCCTTCTTTCACACTGCCATCTTTAAAGCCTGTAATTTTTAGATTGAGGAAATCAAGGACACAGTCAAAAAGTCACAGAACGTCTCCAGGACAAAAGGAGGTTGTTTGGCCCATTGTGACTGCACTGGTTGTCTGAATGAGCAATTCTGCCCCATTTCTCTTTTTGTAATTCCTTCCAATGTCCGGTGAGCAGTGTATTGCTTTCCACATCTGTGCAAAGACACTCTGTGTGAGCACTGCTGTACAAGTACACATTGTTACTGATGCATTTCAATAGCGTTGGCTGACATGAGGCTGATGTGACTATGTTCCTTGTTTGCAGGGTGCAACTGTGCTTTGTGGTGGAGATCGTTTTGTTCCTAATGATCCGAAATTGAAAGATGGATATTTCATGAAACCGTGTATTCTAGGTATTGTTCTTCAGTGTTACAGATAAGATGTCAAATTTGAGTCAAGCTTGCTAGAAGACAAGTTCTTCTAAAATATTTGATCTCAGTTGGTATAAAGTGATATTTTGACATCCTTAACAATCATCAAAGCACTATAAATACGTAAGATGCAATTCTTCAACCGCTAAAATTAAGTGAAACAATTATTTATCTGAGGATGTATTTAGAATATATAAAGTTGCAATTGATGTTCTCCAATAATCTATACATCTCACTTCAAAAACCCACTTCCATCAGCAGGCTGTTGTCTCTAACTTTGTGGTAAATTTAGTGTTGAACACACCAACTCCTGAAATCTTATTCATAAAATGCTGCACTACCTACCATGTATATCAGGATAAGCCATGACTTTTTTTTTCCATATCACCATCCTGTGGGATGGGGTTTAACATTGACCAGAAACTGAACTGGACTATCCATATTAATACTGTGGCTACAAGAGCAGGTCAGAGGCTAGAATTCCTACAGCAAGTAACCCACCACCAGACTCCCCCAAACCCTGCCCACTATCTACAATGCACAGGTCAGTAGTGTGATGGAGTACTCTGCAACTGTCTGGATGAGTGCAGCTCCAACAACCCTTGCAGCTAACATGCCATTAACCTTCAGTCCCTCACAGCATGCACCATACACAAAATGCACTGGAACAACTCATCCAGGTTCATTCGATTGCACCTTCCAAGCCCATGACCTCTCCCACAAAGGGTTGGACATCCATTGGGACTACAATACATTCTGGTTTACGTCCAAGCCCCGCACCATCCTGACGTGGAACTGTGTAGCTTTCTTTGACAAAATCCTGGAACCCCATTCCTTACAATACTTATACATGGACGACAGCCTTGCCATGGAGGTGAGCTATCACCACCTTGAAGGCAATTGAGAATGAATTATGAATGCTGGCATAGCCAGTGATGCCAACATGCTGGGGCAGAATATATTTTTTAAAATGCCATCATCAAGTCTTGAGAACTGATTAAATTCAATAGAAACAGCAATAAATTGCCAAATTCTTTATTGCTTTTGACCGCTTTTCAAAGACTGTACTAATGGGATTTTCTACATGAATCCTCTTGATGAGCATTTTACATAAATTCTCACCTTGGCAATAACAAAGTTATTTCTCACTACAGTATAGTGATTCAGAAACAGTTTGAATTGTAGGCATTGTTAGCAAGCTCCCCCCCACCCCCTCTCCCATTTATCTGTTCATCCTGAGGCTCCCAGCCTCATTCCTGACAAAACATCGATTTTCCTGCTCCTCGGAAGCTGCCTGACGTGCTATGCCTTTCCAGCACCACATAATTCTAATCTCCAGCATCTGCAGTACTCCCTTTCGCTGAGAGGTGGTGTGTCGAGTCAGTCTGATGGCCTTTACGCTAAGGGAAATTTGATGTTGCAGGTTGGTGCTAGTTTAAGACAACAATGTCTTTCCCAGCAGGATGCTTCAGTGAGGGTCCCTATTAATGTTAATGAGTCTGCCTTTATGTTGCACATATTGTCTGGGGAATAATTTACCTCTGGAGGTCTTAATTCTGGAAGTAATTGATCAGCAGGTTGGCTATCATTTGAAGAAAGCTGCTGCCCTCCAGTTATGGGTTGGACGTATGATGTAACCCAACTCCGCCCAGGTCCATAGTTATCTGCTGTCCTTTAGGTGTCAGCTGTGACTCATGAATGTGGGAGCATACATACCTCTGAGTCATAAGGTTGTGGGTTCAAGTCTGGAAGAGCAACAGAGTACTTTGTCTGACATGTGGGTAAGGTTTAACCCTTAACTAGATCGCTTTTAAAAAAAGATTGTCAGGTGATTGTGGAATCTTGCCGTGTTGAAATTAGCTGTTGTATTTCCCAGATGATCTTGACAGCTCTTTGTGGTAGAGAGTTCCTCAGATTCACTACCTTCTAAGAGAGGAAATGCCTCCTGATCTTTATGCCTTCTGGTCCTAGACACACTATTTTGTCACAACATTATACTTCGAAAGTATTTTATGGTCTCTAAAGTGCACAGGGTGCCCTGAGGTCACAAAAGGTGCTATAGAAATGCAAGAATCCCTGTCTTTTCCATCGAATTCCTACAGGGTGGAAGTAAGCCGTTCGGCCCATCAAGTCCACACCGACCCTCCAAAGAGCATCCCACCTAGCCCCATCGCCTACCATATCATTATAACCCTGCAATTTTCATGGCTATTCCACCTAACCTGCACATCGTTGGACACTTTGGGCAATTTAGAATGGCCAATTCACCTTATCCTGCACACCTTTGGTCTGTGGGAGAAAACTGTAGAAAGACCATGCAATGGGTGGAATCAAACTGGGTCCCTGGCACTGAGGCAGCAACGCTAACCAGAGCCAACCAGATATATTAGTTAGGAACGTCATCTTCTTTAAAATCAAAGGCTTTATAAAAAATATTATAATTTTTTTTGAGGTGTTGTAACATGAAATGTATAGCTGAAGTACACTGATTCACACCCATTGGTGATGAGTTCCTGCTCTGGGCCATTCTGGTCAAGAAGTATAGTTCGATGGAAGAAACATTTCATGGAATAACCCCATTAGGTCTGTCCTGTATGTGAATCGGTGTTAGGCCTGAGAGCGCCTGACCCCTCTCTGAATTGTACATTGTCTCTGATGCTGTGGAGATGCTAAATGCAGCAGAGGAGTTAAAAGCTTCATTTCCTGTTTTGTGTTGGGGATCTATGGCATCAATAAGTAATGATCTGTGTGTGCAGGAAATTGCAACGATGAGATGACCTGTGTTAAGGAGGAGATATTTGGGCCTGTCATGTCAGTGCTGGCATTCGATACAGAGGAGGAGGCTATAGAGAGAGCAAATAACACCGACCTTGGTTTGGCAGCTGGAGTGTTCACCAGGTACAGTGGTTCATTTAATACTTACTGAGAATAGGTGTGTTTTTCCTGTAGTGTGGATCTAGTTAGATGCTCACAACCAGGATGATGATCTGGGTTGAGAAAAGAAACACTGGCTAGAATATTCAATCTTTACCACTACATGGTGCTTACTGATGAGACCAGCCCTGACCATTGGAGAGTTGCAATAGAATAACTTTCCCATATTATACCTGGTTATACACAGTGAGCATTCATATGGATGTATTTTTTCCTAACGAAAAGAATTAATCCTCAGGAGAATATGGTCCAGAACATTGATACCAGTGTTCAGAGGGTGGTTGTACCTTTTCGTGTCTCTATAATTTCAGGAAAACAGCAATGGTATGATATAATAAAGCCTCTGTGTTCACTACTTGTAGATATTTCAATCTTTAAGGCCACTTACATGTAGTCTTCTGTCTAGTTTTGCTTGCTGGATGACAATATATTTATTTTCTAAACTGAATAGTTAGATCCTCCATCATGTGATTGTCTCTGGTGTCAAAGCCCTCAAATGTGGCCTTTTGTCATAACTGAGCTCTCTACATGGCATCCTATTGAAATGTTGAAACAGAATCGGTTCCAAAACACACACTGCTGGAATAGCTCAGCAGGTCTGGCAGCATCTGCCGAGAGAAATTGGAGTTAACGTTCCAGGTCATAGAGTCATATAGTATGGAAACAGACCCTTCAGTCCAACCTGTCCATGCTGACCATAATCCCAAACTCAACAAGTCCTACCTGCCTGCATTTTGGCCCTTATCTGTCCAAACCTTTTCTTGTTCATGTACTTACCTAAATGTCTTTTAAATGTTGTAACTGTACCCACATCCACCACTTCCTCTGGAGGTTCACCCCACACATGAACCACTCTGTGTTGTTCTTTAAAAACCAATGTCCCTCCTGTCTTTTTGTGAATCTTTCTCTTCCCACTTTTAAAAAATCTTGAAATCTCCCACCCTTGGAAAAAGACACTTGCCAGTGACCCTTCCTCCGAACTCAGGGCTGCTGAGCTTTTCCAGCAATGTTTTTGTTTAGCTTCTGATTTCCAGCATCCGCAGTTCTTCCAGTTTGTAAATTGATTGCTTTTACTGATTTTGACCATCTGTTTAATGGCCTGAGTGATCCAGTTGTGTTTTAAAAAAAAGCTATTTATTGTCTAATTGTTTGAATCGGGTGTTGGGGTGCTTACATGTGAACATTCGGTTCCTGCTGTAAACCAAAGAGGAGGGAGAGTGGTTAATGTGTGGGTAAGTGAACAAATGCCTATTGGTTGAGAGCACACTATACATACTGAAACATAAAGACACTTGTAGGAAGGAATGATAATGAAGTACTGAAGTTAGAGGAAGCCAATGGCCTAGTGTTATTGTTGCTGGGCTGTTAATCCAGAGACCCAGATTTTTTTTAATTTCAAAAATATACTTTATTCTTAAAATAATTTGATGGTCTGTACAGTTGGTCATGCCATACATCCGTAAACATTCCATTTCTTGGTATACCGAGACAGAGTAATCATTCGTATATACAGGTCTGTACGATTACATATTTAGCTGAGGTGTCAGCAGAGCCCAAATGACTGGGTGGGCCCCCTGTTCTTCTTCTGGGGTTGGACTGCCCAGACCCGGATAGTATTCTGGCGAGTTCTTGAGACTGTAGAGTTCAGGTTGAATGCTGTTTGAGTGCCAACTGCTTTACATTGGTACATTTTAAAGTGGTGGTGAACAGTCTATCTGAGCCTGACTTATAGTCTTATCACAAGAATCAAACAATTGCTACAGTGTGGAAGCCATTTGGCCCATCGAGTCCACACAGATCCCTCCAAAGTGCATCCCTTTTCAGATACCCCCTGTCAGACCCTATCCCTGAAATTTCCCATGGCTAATCCACCTAACTTGTGAATCCCTGGGCATTACGGGCAATTTAGCGTGGCTGATCCACCTCATCTGCACGTCTTTGAACATAGTGATTTGAGTATAAATTACATTTTAATTTGCCCTGGTTTAAAATGTGCTCCAGTTTTGGTCACATTTTTGATCTCTGTTGCCATGGTTAAATGTTGCTAAATGTGGGATGTGGGCGTCACTGGGGAGGCCAGGATTTATTGTCCATCCATAATTGCTCAGAGGGCAGTTAAGAGTCAACCACATTATTTGGGTCTGGAGTTGCATGCAGACCAGACTGGGTAAGGATGATAGTTTCCTTCCCTACAGGACATCAGTGAATCAGGTGGGTTTATTGAGAGTCGACAGTGTTTTCTTGACTGTCATGAGATGCTTGAATTTCATTAAAACCTGAAACTAAATTCTGCCACATGCCATCAGCGGGATTTGAACCTGCATCCCCAGGATATGATCTGTGTCTCTGGATTAATAGGTTGAGCAATACCACTAGGCCATCGCCATTTTAACATCTCAAGTCGAGTGCCCCTAACATTTATAATCTAGAAACTTCTGAAGAAAGGTCAGTCGACTTGACATATTAACTCTATTTTCTTGCCAGGAGATGCTGCCAAACCTGTTGAGGCCCTCCAGCAATTTCTGATTTTTTGTTTGTTTCAGATTTCCTCCATTCACAATTCTTTGTTTTATTTTAATGCTTTATAGTCCTAGTTTATAGGTCACAATTTAAAAGTAAAGGGACGCCCACTTAAAACAAATCTGGGAATGTTTTTCCCCTTTGAGGGTTAAGTGTCATTGGCAATCCCTTCCTCAAATGGCAATGGATGCAAGAATCTTTAAATATTTTTAAGGCAGGAATAGATCATCAGGGATTTGCAGGAATGTGGTGGGATGATGATGCTCCTTTCATAAGGTTATGTTGTCATTTTTTGTTTGAGAGTTTGTAAAAGACCCAGAATCTGAAATGTCTAAATTTGAAGGATTTTAGGGCCAATTTCTTTATAACTGACAGATACTCCCTCAGGGAAAAAAACTTTCAAATTAAAAAAAACACTTGTACAATGAAAGGGGAGTGGCCTGTTCTCCCAGCCCAGCTTTTCTCTGGTTTGGTTGGGCTTTTGGCAGTCTGGCTATTCACTGAAAGCAGTGAGGCAGTCGAAAAGCTACTAGATCCAAAGAGGTAGGTCCTGGCTGATCCTCCTCCCTCTCTGACATCTCTCCATGTTTGATTTCTTTTACCTTTATGCCAAGGAGTGTTTATGGAGATTGTTGCAAGTATTTGAAACAGCTTCATTAAGATGGGATGATCTGTTGGGTTTTTGGATAGGATATGTTAGTCAGAATTCTGTTCTCTTTTGTTTTGTGACTGCATCCTTCCTGGAATATCCACATTACACTTGCTTAAAACAACTAGCAAAGTTAGGGTCTGGGCTACTTTCTTCAAAATATTTTAAGGGATCTGGCCTTGTCTGTATCGGTGGAGTTGAGGTAATATTCAGATCAGCCATGATCTTATTGAGTGGCAGAGCAGGCTAGAAGGGCCAAATGGCCTACTCTTGTTTATATGGTTATAATGTGCGCACTTAATAATGCTGATATTTAGCTAATGAAAACTTTTATGTTTACATCCAAAGCACAGGCAGTGTTCACTGTTTACCCATTTTACTGATTGTGACTTCAACTAGCAGTATGCAAGCCCATATTCTGCAAGGTTGGACTTTTGTGAGGGATAGTCTAAACAATTTCTTATACCTCACTGGGTCACATGCTGGAAATCAACCCAGCTATTCCTAGAGTTGTCACAAAAGTTAACATTTTATCAAAGTATGTTAATTTAACTGTATTCGGTCTTAGAGTAAGATTAAAAACTCGGACCGGGTTCCGGTACTTGATAAGCATTATAGGAAGGATATCTTTAAGCTGCAGAGGGTCCAGAAGAGATTTATCAGGATGTTGTGGGGAATGGAGGGTTTGAGCTATAAAAGTGGGCTGGATATGTTGGAACTTTTCTCACAGCAGTGTAGGAATTTGAGGGGTGACTTAGAGGTTTATAAAATCATGAGGGGTATAGAGAAGGTAAATAGCAGGTGTCTTTTCTCTAGAGTTGAGGATTTCAGGACTAGAGGCATATTTTTAAAGTGAGTGGAGAAAGATTTTAAAGACAGGAGGGGCACGTTTTTTAATCCAGTGGTTCATGTATGGAATGAATTTCCAAAAGTGGTGGATGCTGGTACAGTTATAACACTTTAAAAGACATTTTGGATAAATACATGAATAAGAAATGTTTGGAGGGATATGGGCCAAGCACAAGCAGGTGGGGACTAGCTTAATCTGGGATTATGGACTGGTTGGAGCAAAAAATATGTTTCCATGCTGTAATTAGATTTTAGCTACAGGTAAACAATTAGAAACTGTCAATAAATAATGCTATAAATTAAAACTCTAACCCCCTTTTACAAAGCTCCCTTTACATATCCATGCAGACCGGCACACACAAGAAAACGTTTTTGTGGGTGATGGGAAAGACTGGGAAGGCAGATCACTAGTTCCTGTCTATCGGCTGCTGAGATGATGCTTTTGACTCCTCAATGCATCTTCTCCAGGTCCTTCTGTTTTACTTGCAGGAAACAGTGTGACTGGTTCACAATTTAAAAGTCTGACTTTTTGATTAAAAGCCACAGCACTTCCATTAAGTGTCAGCAGCTTACCTTTCTTGGGGGGGGAGGGAGGGAGGGAGGAAGGAAGTGCAGCAATCCATTCCACAATCCTTGGTTCTTAAAACAGTTCATTTGCATCCTTCTGTCCGCAATCAGAAAAATAAACAAAAAACTATACGGTCTTTCCAAATTGACTACCTTCAAGTGATGAACAATTGTGAGAAATGCCACTTTTATTGGACAACTGTTAATTAAGGAGATGGTGGAGGGGGATGTTTGTTTGTGTTCACTATAGATTTGCTGGAGGCATTTATCAAGTGTGTGATGATTTATTTCCAGAGATCTGACTCGAGCTCATCGGATGGCAGCTGCTCTTGAGGCAGGGACGTGTTTTATAAACAACTACAATGTCTCTCCCATTGAAATACCTTTTGGAGGATATAAAATGTCAGGTACAAATCCATTCTGTTATTTGGAGTGGGGGGAAAAAACCTCATTATTTCCAGAGTAAGTAAACTTGCAGATAACTAAAAAAGAAATCTCAACTGTTGCAGGGTTTGGAAAAGAAAATGGAACAGCGACGATTGAATATTATACACAACTGAAAAGCGTTTATGTGGAAATGGGAGATCCAGAATGTTCTTTCTAAACTCCAATACTGTTCATGCCTAAATGCAATCTATTGTTTCAGGTTAGTTTGTAACAGCGATTGGACATTTGAATCAGAAAACTGTCCGTTGCTATTCTGTAATCCGAAAGTTTACTATCGCCATTCAGACTGTCAGTAAAATTATTTTTGCTATGCTGTCCTTCATTAAAATTGGATTGCCTTGCTTCTTAATAAAATCATAGAAATGGCTTCAATGTTTTCAATAGTAACTTATTCTTGCAGGACTTAGTGTAACTTTAGGTTGGATTGAGGCAGAGTGCATTGACCAATTTCTAATAAAAACACTTTTGTATTGATGGAAGTTTTGACCTAAACTACTGAACGTCATTGTAGCCTCTACCCCTTCGTCTCTTGCTTGAAAGAAAGGTAACCCAACATCTGTAAATTTTGCAGCTGAAATTTAAATGGGGAATCCCAAGGTGGATATGTAGCTATACAATAAATTGGATTTTGGTACCACTAATCTGTATTAAAGTTCTTAGTACTGACTTTTGATGTGTAAAAGCAGAAGATTAATGTGTTGCTTGGCAATGAATAGCATCTGAAAACTCACCACTTTCAAATGGGTGGAAAGGTAAATTACAAAAATAATTAGCAAATTCAGTTTTATTTTAAATCATGGATTCAGTTCTGTGTAAACTGCAGACAAACTACTTTGCACTTAGTTTAAAAGGTTTGTAATTTGTTTTCAGGACAGAATGAGTATACTGTTATTTCTATGCAACATGTTCATTAATGTTACTTTGCCAACTTCCAACAACTGAATTTCTTAATGACTGAAGAATACCCCAGCTTTCAAAAAAAAGACCTTGTGGAAATAAACTGAGAATTGATGTTATTCAATAACATCAATCTTGGTATGTAGTGTTTTTTGTTTATATTACTACACTTTGAAGAACCAGTTGCTGTTTTCACAGAGCCGCTGCTGAGACAGATGCTATGTTTACTAAACAGGCAGATGTGGTTTCAGTGCACTGCTGAGGATGACGTGTTATACTAAGACGTCATCTTGTGAGTAAAGGCGAAATTCCTTGGATGAGGCTTTAACCTCACTCATTTGGGTAAGAATGCTACAATAGAGCCAAGCTGATAATTAACCTTATTTTCCCATTCTCAACTTCTGCCCTTTCCAGAACTAATAGCAGGGAAAAAATATAGATTATATAATCGTGACTGATATTTGAATTGTAGTCTGGAGCTTGTCCTGTTCAACCTTCTGGTTACTGAATAAGGTGAGATGCTCAGTTTAAGGCACACTTTTTTTTTACATTTTGGAAAATGTAAAAAAAAATGTATGGAAGAATACTGCTTCATAATTTAACAAAACAATTACCACAGGCAAGAACTTTATTCTCATTTTATAAAAAAGGTCCACCATACAAACATCAGAAGCAAGTGGTTGCTATTAGAGATAAAGTTACTGCCAAGTGATTTTGCTAGGAGTGTACACTCATCAAGATTATAAATTCATAGGCCTCCCATAGCAAGATCTGTGCCATCCCAGTTGGTGAAATCCAAATGATACTGCAGTTCCCATGAGTCCCAGCAGTGCTATTGAACTAAAGTTACCATATCTTCTCTTGCTAGGATCTAAGAGGGAACACAAAGGAATTATGAATTTCAGTTAATAAAAATGTAATACAAAGTAATTAAAAGAAAAATGCCGGCTTAACCTGATGCTCATATCCATCACGTTCTTTCAATGTTGAATGATGACTAGTTCACCGTTAGACAAAGGCAACTTAGAGATAGGCAACTACTGGTCTAGAAACACCAACACCCTTCAAGTTGTGAAACCAAACATTAGTGCAGAAGAGCTTTACAGGGTCTACAGAATGCTTTTAACCCTATAAATCAGGCACATTTGATATTAGGACAGAAAAGCTTGGTCTGTGTGTTATGCTTTGAGGAGGAGATTGATTGATTGGAGCAGATGTTGCATGAGGTAAAACGTTTCTTAGCACTCAAATTATAAAATGTGACAGATATTTAACCCAGATGTTTGAAAATCCCTTGGCACATCTGTTTTAGTGCATTATCAGCCCAATAATGCTTGAAAACCCCTGTAAACACAGGAAGATGTCTTAAAAGCTCCTAACCTTTGTTGGAGTTTGCATTGGCAAACTAGCAAATTCTGTTTAACTTGGACAATTGTGAAGATCTGGATCCCAGACAGACTCCTATGCTTCGGGATCAGACAAAGAAACAACGGAATGAGGTCTGTATAAAGCAAGGTTCAGTTTATCAAAGTAAGGCAGCCTGATGCAATTCTGTCCAGCAACACACAGGTTAAAGCCTCTGTGCTATATGAAATTGCACAATAAGCAATTATGTTTTTTCAAAAATCAGTACAGTCTTAATTACAAAAAAAGTCCAAACAACTATAATAAGGTGACATGATTGACATTAGGCTAATCCAACGATATTTCCTGGGAAACAGTTCTTGTTTTACTCTATCATCATCCCATGCTAGCAGTTCAAGGTTAGTTCGAGTGGTTCATAAAATTAATTATGAAAACTCTATATAGTTTGCCTTACCTTCTATTACAGCTAATTCAGCAAAGCAGCAGTATAGGTTTCACAAAGGCAAATCATAACTTGCAGCCATTTTGGAGGAAGAGGAAGTATGGCATTCTTTGGCTGCCATCGAATTGGATTAATTTGATCCATGCCTTCACATTTATGATGTGATCATAGAATGACCAAAGGGGGCAAATAAGGATTCAAAAATTTGAATCCTGGCTGTTGTCAAAAGCAATAAATATACGTAGATTTTTAATAACACAACAAAATGGCTGCAAGGTATGGTTTGACTTTGTGAACCAATACTGCTGCTTTGCTGAATTAGCTGTAATAGAAGATAAGGCAAACAATAGTTTTCATAAAATGAATTATGAATCATTAATTGACCACTCGAACTAACTTGAACTGCTAGCATGGGATGATAGATTAAAACAAGAACTGTTTCCCAGGAAATATTATTGACATTTTCCCTGGACCGTCGGAGGCTGAGGGGTGACCTTTATAGAGGTTTACAAAATTATGGGGGGGCATGGATAGGGTAAATAGGCTAAGTCTCTTCCCTGGGGGTGGGGAGTCCAGAACTAGAGGACATAGGTTTAGGGTGAGAGGGGAAAGATATAAAAGAGACATAACCTTTTCACGCAGAGGGTGGTACATGTATGGAATGAGCTACCAGAGGAAGTGGTAAGGCTGATACAATTACAACATTTAAGAGGCATTTGGATGGATATATGAATAGGGTTTGGAGGGATATGGGCCTGGTGCTGGCTGGTGGGACTAGATTGTTTTTACCTCATTGTGTGATTTTTAACAATGACTGCAGATGCTGGAAACCAGATTCTGGAATAGAGTGGTGCTGGAAAAGCACAGTAGTTCAGGCAGCGTCCGAGGAGCAGGAAAATTATGCTACTTTTTCCCCAGCCCCCACCCTCCTCTCATTTCTCTCTCCACTCTTCAGGCACTCTGCCTGTATTCCTGATGAAGGGCTTTTGCCAGAAACATTGATTTTCCTGCTCCTCGGGTGCCGCCTGAACTGCTGTGCTTTTCCAGCACCACTATTTTAAAAATCACACAACACCAGGTTATAGTCCAACAGGTTTAATTGGAAGCACACTAGCTTCCAATTAAACCTGTTGGACTATAACCTGGTGTTGTGTAATTTTTAACTTTGTACACTCCAGTCCAACACTGGCATCTCCAAACTGGGACTAGATTGGGTTGGGATATCTGGTCGGCATGGACGGGTTGGACCGAAGGGTCTGTTTCCATGCTGTACATCTCTATGACTCTATTAGGCTAATCCAATCATGTCATCTTAGTATCGTTGATTGGACTTCTTTCGGTAATTAAGGTTGCACTGATACTTGAAAAACATAAAAATTGCTTGTTGCGCAATTTCGTCACTGAGCATTGAAGCTATAACCTGTGTGTTGCTGGACAGAATTGTCAGGCTGCCTTACTTTATTAAACTGATAACCTTGCTTTATACAGATTGCATTCTGTTGATTCTTTGACCACTGTCAAGGCCAAGGGGTCCCGCCTGGGATCCAGATCTTCAGTTGCAGTGTCTATAAGAATGCTCCATATTCCTACAACACTTCAGGGAAAAAGCATTTAAGAAAAAAAAATCTGCATATTAGCCTATAAATTAGATGAGCAATATTGTGAAGTGTTAGAGAAAAAGAGTGTGATTTTAGGTGCAGGCAGTTCAGTGCGAAACCTTAATCAGGCCCAGATTGACCCATGTGCTATTTGAGAGAGGCTTTTGAAACTATGTCTCTGACGAAGATCCTTTTGTTTCCTACTGAAAATTAATTGGTTAGTTTTTAAAGACGTAAAAATTTTGGATGTGCAGTTTTCTGAAAGAGGAAGCAAAGCCACTGATTGGCCGGAGACTGAAAATTAGAGGAAGAGATTGTAATCCAATTGAAACCAGTTAGGAAAGGCCAATGAAGGCGAACTTTAAGTTGTTCAACCTGGATCTAGGTTAGCTCTTCATATTTGTTCAGTTTGACACATGGTAGATACACAATGGCTTCAGCAGGAACATGTGGGAGACTCAAACACAGAGTGCGGGTTCTCCATGTCTCACCCCCACCTTGAGGTCAGCCTACCTCCAGGTTGGACAGGACACACACTGTAGGTGCCAGTGATATAACTACCATTCTTCTATATGCTCCCAAGCTTTGAGCCTGAGAAACCTAGCCAACTCATTGAACGTTTAAATTCCCAATCGGTCTCCCTTCACCTGCCTGCTCCTCCTGGATTGAGATCAGATTGACTTTACTTCATTTTAAACCTCTGATCTAGCTAAGCACTTGATTTAGGAGTTAAAATTAATCCCAGTGTATTTTAAGCAGTACCTTTAAATATACAGTTTTGAAAATAAAAGCAAATTTAAAACCATTGTAGATGTCCTCATTAAAGTGTATTTTTACTTTTAAAAGAGTTAACACGGAGTTGTTTTTTCAGCCGATTTTACCTTGTGCTGCTAAAAAAGTTAACTTCATTCAGGAGAATTGCTAACTTTTTAGCTTCCGTTAGTGTTAAACCCAAATAATGTTGTTGTTATTATTAGGAAATCAAAGTGCAAGTTGTCATCTCATCCTGTTGAGGATGATTAGTAAATGTCTATATTTCAAATGATGCAGAAATGTAAGCAGTTTGTTTTATACACTTGATTTAGGATAAAGTATTTACCTCCACTGGAATAGCCATGTGCATAAACAAGTCTTCCAATTATCCAAATTCCACCGAGTGTACTTGCCAGTCGCTTTTAAAAAAAGAAAAAAAAACACCATTCATAAGATTCCCTGAACTTGGAATACTTGACAGGACTGGCAGACAAGCACGTGTAAAGTTACTGCTTGTAAAGTAGGAAAGGATGCACTTTTTTTAACCTCGTGTTAATTTGAGACATTGGCCAGAGAGATGATCAAAATAGGTCCACTGGTGATAGTTCTCCTACTTTCTTCACCAATATTCCCTCTTTAGCCAAAACCACGAATTAACTGCTTTAGTTGTACATTTGCTCTTTGTGGTATCTTGTGGTAGCAGCTATATTGATGACAGATTCAGAAATATTTTGGGGAAAAAAGAAAGAGTCTAGCATGGGGAGCAAGAGGGTTACTGTAGCTCAGTTAACTGTGATCTCAGTTTTGTGTTTGAGATTCATCGTTTGATTTCATCTAACATTCCCTATATATATTAACAAGGTTCTGTATTGCCATTTGTAGCTAGGTGTGGCAGTGTGTAGCATAGAGCTTTACGACTATATTTGTTTATTTAGCAAATGCAAGTCTCTTAAGCAAAGTTCTTATTCACTTGAGACTCGGGCATTGCTAGCCAGCCAGCGTTTATTGCTGGTCTCTAGTTGCTCTTCAAGGTGGTGGTGAGCTGCCTTCTTGAACCTGTACAGACCACATGCTGTAGGTTGGCCCACAATGCCCTTATGGAGAGAATTCCAAGATCTTGACTCTGCGACCTATTTCCAAGCCAGGGTGGTGAGTTGTTTGAAGGGGAACTTGCAGATGGTGGTGTTCCTAGTGTATCTCTTGCTCTTATCCTTCTAGACGGAAGTGGTCCTGCATTTGGAAGGTGCTGTCTAAGGATCCTTGGTAAAATTCTGCAGTGTATGTTTTAGAAAGTAGTAACAGCAGAGTGTCAGTGGTGGAGGGAGTGGATGTGATACCCAAGAAATGGGCTGCTTTATCCTGGATGGAGTCAAATTTCTTGAGTGGTACAGGAGCTGCACCCACCCGGGTAAGAGGAGTATTCCATTATGCGTCTGACTTGTTCTTTGTACATGGTGGATAGGCCTTAAAAATGAGACAGAGGGTTCCATGTACAGAGGAAATTGCATGGAAGAACATTCAATTTCTCTACAGTAAGTTATTTTAAGGATTCAGTCAGATTCCCTTGCACCACAATGGTTAAAGATAAGAGGAAAATCTAACTCAGTGTTTTGGTAATGCATTATTGTACTGTTTAAACATTGTAAAATTGAAGAATCAAACTAGATTGTTGGTCAATATAAAATATCCATAAACGATCAGATTAAAAATACAATTTTTTTCAATGTGAAAACCTTCTGTCAGATTTTCCTGTTTATTTATAAGTAATTGGGAAACAGGAACATTAGCTCTTATCAGCTTAGCACCTTTGTTTAAACAATGAAGATCACTCAGCAAGATGCATTTTTCAAAATGTGAGGAAAATGATGATCAAAAGAAAACTTTAAGAAATTGTAACGTTACTTACTGGACGTTGTATTCCACCAACTGTCAGAAAGAATAGGAATGCTGGATATGTTTCTAGTCTAAAATATTTAACAAGAGAGAAGAACTTATCATTACAGTTGATTCCATTCCATCTTTTACGAAGTAAAAGTCAGACACAGGTAAAGTGTTTGAAAGTGACTAATTGCATCAACTCTCAAACAAAAGATCACTCAACTTATAGATGAAGCTAAATTCAAACAGTTTACCAGATGGAATTTCCTGTAATCTCTATCTATAGGCATCCTGTGTGGGGAGGGATAGGCAGGTTAGAGGGCCTATTCCTAGGCCTGGCTAACGTGGCAGGTAACGCCTCCAGGCATCGGTCATGTAGAGGACTGTTGCACCTGACAGGGAGAAAAATGAGGAATGCAGATGTTGGAGATCCGAGTCAAAAAGTGTGGTGTTGGAAAAGCACAGCTGGTCAAGCAGCATCTGAGGAGCAGAAGAATTGACATTTCGAGCATAAGCTCTTGATCAGGTATGCAGTCTGCCCCTCTTTTGCAGTCATTTCGTACTTGGGTGCTCCCTGGCAGAGTAGAGATCTGCAGACTAGTAGGGGCTATGGTGTATCACCACCCTGGACACCATTATTTGAATTTAGTAAGTTTCCATTTCCTTAAATTAATTTGTCAGCTACTAATTTGTATTTTGTTACAATCCCCCATCGGGAGATGTTAAACAAGAAACAAATGCTAACTGACCTCAATAGTTATCTATGTAGTCAAGCCTTGCGTACCAGTATAAAGGGAGGCAATTGCATTAAAAAACAATATTTAGTGCCTGAAGACAATGTAAGTAAATGGAGTTCTAGAATATCGAAGGTGTCAACAAACACTGGAGAAACTCAGCAGGTCCAACAGCACCATCTGCAGAGAGAAACAGTTAATGTTGAGTGTCTGATATTTTCAGAGTTCTGACTAAGTCATATCAAACTCAAAAATCCAGTTTTTGTCTCTCCAGCATACTGGATTTGAAATAAAAACCTCAATTTTGCTTTTCTTTTTCCTGATAAAATTACACTACTTGCTGGAATTTTGTGCTCCAAATAGAAGTTGAAATTTAAAAAACAAAGAATCTGTTCAATTTTGGAACAAAGTCCAGGTTAGCCGTTCATTAGTCTACATGAAACTAAGGTTTAACTAAAGAATAAATGGAGTCTTTTTAGAAAAGAAGCAGCTTTGTTACAGTAGCATATAAAGGAGAAAAAAAACTGCAGGTGTAGAATGTCTGAAATAAGCGCAAAGTGCTGGAGAAACTCAGCAGGTCTTTGTTATAACACTACGCAGGAATGTCAAGTGTTTATCCATTACAGTCACTTACATAGACTACAAATTGTTTACACTTATTTGTGATCAATCTGTTTAGAGATGTTATTACACACATCTGACTTGAATATTTGAGCAAGGAGCTCGGAGATAGAGACACTCGCCATGCAACAAGAACCTCCATTCCTTTTTATAAATTTTTTTTACATTTATTTCAATTAATCTACCACCAAATCGCCTACGTCTCGAGTTTAAAGATTTGGTGAAGTAAAATGTATGCCACCTCTCCCTTCTCCCCCCAACAGCAAAGATAGGGTAGGAAGACTTGTAGTCTACTTTACTACATTCCCTTTTTTAATCCTAATTAAAAACAATACAGCGGAGGAGAAAGCCAGTCAGTCACTCAGGTTAAAAACTAGGTGATGTGTAGTTGTGACCGAGTGGTTAAGGCAACATACCCAAAATTAGAGGTGGTCCTGCTCAGGTTTGAATCCTGCTAACCACATTTGTCTGCTTTCCTGTTTTTGAGGCTCATGAGACAGTGGTAGGGACACTACCTCTGGATCAGAAGGACTGGGTTCAAATCCCACCTGCCTTGGAGGGGTGTCATTACATTATTTTTAATGGATAAGTTAATAGCAACTTGATCAAACAGCAATGCAAAGCCCAACCTTCTGCTCTTTCACAAATTTTTTTTTCCCCAGTTTATCTCTTGGTCAGTTTAAAAGGTAGTGCAAACCAAACCCCTAACCATTCATTGCGTCAAAAAAGGTTGTGCCCTACCATATGATTGCTGACTGTTTGTCGATCATAAATGTTTCTCTGTAAATCTGTGCTCTTCGTTTACTGACCCTTCATCTTTTACAATGTTCAATATTTATCAATTCTCCTGGACTGAAACAAAAACTCTTGTTTTGCCTCCTACTTCAATCCCCTCATTCTTGGAACGGTTCAAGACCTTGCTGTAGCTCCTCAAATAGTTCCTCAGTACTAGACTTTTGACCATCTTTCCAACAAAATGGCTCACCTCCCTTTCTTATTTTGGAACTTCAGCTCCCTTTCCATGAGACAAATATCCTTCTGAAGCCTGTTGCTATTTCCCTCATGTATATCATCTTAAAGTTTTAACATTATAACCTCTAAATTCAGTACTTAAAAAACAGTGCATGCAATACTGAAAACTATGGACCGAAAATAGCCAAGAGGTTCAAAACAAAAAAAATTCAACTCCAATTGGTTTGAGATCCTTTGGTAATTGTGTTTTCCCTTAAATGTGTAGGCATCAACATTTAACAAGTGTGATACTTCAAACAGGGTTTTGAAATCCATATAGTCACTAAATACAATGCCATTATTAACACCTCAACAAAAATTCCCATCAAATACAACATCATAAGTACTGCCAAGAACATTTGGTGCCATTTAGTCTCTATGGCTGCTCAGGTTATTACTACAATGCAACTTTACTGTTGACGTTGATTTCCCCAGCCTGAGATTTCTACATTATGTGGGCCATTGCTAAGATTATAATATTCTTCCACTTCCAAACACTGCTAGCCAACAGATTCTTCACCGGTGTGCTCACTAAAGTTCAATGTCCCATCACTACATGTTCCTGAAACTTAAATTACTTGGTGACACTGCTTTCATGTTCATGTGGAGTGCTAAACAAACACAATAATGCATGGTCACTAGTTGACAAAGTTAGTTTATAACAATTAAAAGGGAGCAATTCTTGTAACCTTCAAGAATTTTGCTGTTCTAACAGATCAACTTAAAACAGTTGAATTACATGGGGAGGAATCTTGTAGGGGTGTGGGCGATGGAGAGATTTGTGGCAAATTTGGAAGAGAAGGTTGGTAAGCCTACTCTGCACTACAGGAGCATCTCATGCTTTGAGGGTTCTCACTATGCAGGATGAGTTGTCAATCAAGGGGGTTCTTTTTAGTTATTGCCCAACTCGCTTTATTAATATAAACAGAAGTTGCTGCAAAAGCTCAGCAGGCCTGGCAGCATCTGTGAAGGAAAGGTCACCACACCAGAAACGTTAACACCGATTTCTCTTCACACATGCTGTAAGACCTACTGAGCTTTTGTAGCAACTTCTGTTTTTGATTCTGATTTACAGCATCCACAGTTCTTTTGGTTTTTATTTCACTTAATTAATATTCAGCTTCCTAGCTTACCAAATAGGGTAAATGTTGAAAAACTAGATTGGGTACTTAGGGGCAAGTGCTGGGCTAAATTCACTAACAACTGCCCTTTGTGTGTGACCAAACAGCATCACTGTCTCACAAGTACAAGCTGCATACATCCCTCGTCCATTGGCATTTGTGAACACATCATGAACACATTAGCACCCCTCTGAAATACTTGCTGAATACATGTTTACATTACACTGGCAGCTAACATTGCGTGTAGGAACAGGAACCCAGTTGATGGATTGAACCAGGCTGTAACTCAGGACTTGCTTGCTCTCCTTGTGCTTGTAAACGTGGTAGCATTCCTGCCGACTTATACAGCACAGAAAGAGAGCCTTCAGTCCAGCTTGTCTGCACTGACCAGACATCCTAAACTAATCTAATCCCATTTGGCCCACATTCCCTCTAAACCCTTCCTATTCATGCACCCATCCAGATGCCTGTTAAATGTTGTAATTGTATCAATCTCCACCTCCTCTGTTCCATACACACATCGCCTTCTGTGTAAAAAGTTGTCCCTTTCCCCCTCACCTTAAACCTATCCCTCCAGTTTTCCTACCCTGGGAAAAAGACATAGAAAAATACAGCGCAGTACAGGCCCTTCGGCCCTCGATGTTGCACCGATCCAGGCCCACTATCCTCCATATGCCTATCCAATGCCCGTTTAAATACCCATAAAGAGGGAGAGTTCACCACTGATACTGGCAGGGCATTCCATGAACTCACGACTCGCTGAGTAAAGAATCTAACCCTAACATCAGTCCTATACCTACCACCCCTTAATTTAAAGCTATGCCCCCTCGTAATATCTGACTCCATACATGGAAAAAGGTTCTCATGGTCAACCCTATCTAAACCCCTAATCATCTTGTACACCTCTATCAAGTCACCCCTAAACCTTCTTTTCTCCAATGAAAACAGCCCCAAGTGCCTCAGCCTTTCCTCATACGATCTTCCTACCATACCAGGCAACATTCTGGTAAACCTCCTCTGCACCCGTTCCAGTACCTCCACATCCTTCCTATAGTATGGCGACCAAAACTGCACACAATACTCCAGATGCGGCCGCACCAGAGTCTTATACAACTGCAACATGACCTCAGGACTCTAGAACTCAATTACTCTACCAATAAAAGCTAGTACGCCATATGCCTTCTTCACAGCACTATTTACCTGGGTGGCAACTTTCAGAGATCTGTGTACATGGACACCAAGATCCCTCTGTTCATCCACACTACCAAGTATCCGACCATTAGCCCATACTCCATCTTCTTGTTACTCTTACCAAAGTGAATTACTTCACACTTAGCTACATTGAACTCCATTTGCCACCTTTCTGCCCAGCTCTGCAGCTTATCTATATCCCGCTGTAACCTGCCACATCCTTCCTCACTGTCAACAACTCCACCGACTTTCGTATCATCTGCAAACTTGCTCACCCAACCTTCTAGCCCCTCCTCCAGGTCATTTATAAAAATGACAAACAGCAATGGTCCCAAAACAGATCCCTGCGGAACACCGCTGGTAACTGCATTCCAAGGTGAACCTTTAGCATCAACTACTACCCTCTGTCTTCTTCCAGCCAGCCAATTCCTAATCCAAACCTCCAACTCCCCCTCAATGCCATACCTCCGTATTTTTTGCAGTAGCCTACCATGGGGAACCTTATTAAACACCTTACTAAAATCCATATACACCACATCTACCGCTTTACCCTCGTCCACCTCCTTAGTCACATTCTCAAAGAATTCAATAAGGTTTGTGAGGCACAACCTGGCCTTCATAAAACCATGCTGACTATCCTTGATCACATTATTCCTATCCAGATGTTCATAAATCCTATCCCTTACAATTCTCTCCAAGACTTTGCCCACAACAGAGGTAAGACTCACCTGCCTATAGTTACTAGGGTTATCCCTACTCCCCATCTTGAACAAGGGAACCACATTTGCTATCCTCCAGTCTTCTGGCACTATTTCTATAGACAACGAGGACATAAAAATCAAGACCAATGACTCTGCAATCTCCTCCCTTGCTTCCCAGAGAATCCTAGGATAAATGCCATCAGGCCCAGGGGACTTATCTATATTCACCCTTTCCAGAATTTCCAACACCTCTTCCCTACATACCTCAAAGCCATCCATTCTAATTAATTGTGACTCAATATTCACATCAGCAACAATGTCCTGTTCCTGAGCGAATACTGACAAAAAGTATTCATTCAGTGTCTCCCCAATCTCTTCAGCCTCCACATGCAACTTCCCACTACTATCCTTGACTGGACCTATTCCTACCCTAGTCATTCTTTTATTCCTGACATACCTATAGAAAGCCTTTGGGTTTTCCCTAATCCTACCAACCAAGGACTTTTCATATCCCCTCCTTGCTACTCTTAGCTCTCTCTTTAGATCCTTCCTGGCTACCTTATAACTCTCAATCACCCCAATTGAACCTTCACGCCTCATCTTTACATAGGCCGCCCTCTTCCCTTTAACAAGGGATTCCAATTCCTTATTAAACCACGGCTCCCTCACACGTCCCTTTCCTCCCTGCCTGACAGGTACATACTTATCAAGGACACTCAATAGTTGCTCCTTGAACAAGCTCCACATATCGATTGTGCCCTTCCCTTGAAGCCTACTTTTCCAAGCCACGCATCCTAAGTCATGCCTCACCGCATCATAATTTCCCTACCCCCAGCTATAACTCTTGCCCTGCAGTGCACACTTATCCCTCTCCATCACTAGAGTAAAAGTCACAGAATTGTGGTCACTGTCCCCAAAGTGCTCACCTACCTCCAATTCTGTCACCTGGCCTGGTTCGTGACCCAGAATCAAATCCAGTATGGCCTCACCTCCTGTTGGCCTGTCTACATATTGTGTCAGGAAACCCTCCTGCACACATTGGACAAAAACCGACCCATCTAACGTACTCGAGCTATAGCTTTCCCAGTCAATATCTGGAAAATTAAAGTCCCCCATAACAACCACCCTATTACTTTCACTCTTCTCCTGAATCATCCTCGCAATCCTTTCTTGTACATCTCTAGGATTATTAGGAGGCCTGTAGAAAACTCCTAACAGGGTGACCTCACCTTTCCTATTTCTAACCTCAGCCCAAACTACCTCAGATGGCGAATCTTCATCCATCGTCCTTTCCACTGCTGTAATACTATCCTTGACAAACAATGCCTCACCTCCCCCTCTTTTACCCCCACCTCTGACCCTACTAAAACATTTAAACCCTGGAACGTGCAACAGCCATTCCTGTCCCTGTTCTACCCATGTCTCCGTAATAGCCATAACATCGAACTCCCAGGTACCAACCCACGCTGCAAGTTCACCTACTTATTTCATATACTTCTCGCATTGAAATATACACACTTCAAGCCACCTTCCTATTTACAGGCACTCTCCTTCGAGATTGATGCCATGTTTCTAACCTGCCTACACTCCAGGTCCTGCACCTTAAAGCTCCAGTCTAGGTTCCCATGCCACGCATTTAACTGCTCTCTCTCCCTATTCTTCGACTCTCTCTCACGTGGCATGGGTAACAAACCAGAGACAACAACTGTTTGTTCTAACTCTGAGTTTCCAACCTAGCTCCCTGAAAGCCTGCCTAACATCCTCATCCCTCTTCCTAACTATGTTGTTGGTGCCAATGTGGACCACGACTTCGGGCTGCTCCCTCTCCCCCTTAAGGACCCGGAAAATACGATCAGAGACATCATGTACCCTTGCACCTGGGAGGCAACATACCAAACGTGAGTCTCTCAAGACCTTGGCTATTCACCCTATCCATGCCCCTCATGATTTTAAAAACCTCCGTAAGGTCACTCCTTAGCCTCCGATTCTACAGGGGGAAATAGTTTCAGCCTATTCAGCTTCTCCCTACAGCTCAAACTCACCAATCTCAAGAACATGCTTGTAAATCTTTTCTGAATCCTTTCAAGATTAGAATCTTCCTTATAGTAGGGAGACCAGACTGAACTCCGAAAAGTGGCCTCACCAATAAAGGCAAGCATCACCTTTACCACCCTATCTACCTAATACTCCATTTTCAAGTAACACTGAACCTGCACCCCTTGGTCTCCTTGTTCAGCAACACTCACCAGAGCCTGATCATTAAGTCCTGCTATGGCTTGCCTTACCAAAATGCAGCGCCTCACATTTATCTAAATTAAATTTCATCTGCCACTCCTTGGCCCACTGGCCCATCTGATCACAGTCCCATTGTAGACTGAGGTAACTTTCTTTACTATGCACTACACCACCAATTTTGGTGTCATGTACAAACTTACCAACCATACCTCACAAATTGACATCCAAGTCAGTTATACAAATGATGACAATCAGTGAACTCAGCAGCAATCCTTGTGGCACACCACTGGCCACAAGCTTCTGGTCCAGGAAAAGAAAATCTTTCATTATTACTCTGTCTCCTACCTTCAAGTCAATTTTGAATCCAGTTTGCTAGGCTCTGTATCATACCTTGGTCACTTTGGGCCAAAATACTATCAGATTGCTATACCCTTGTGCTGTTTTTGCACAGGCATACAGACCTGCTGCTTAATTTTGATAGGAATTTGTCCTGGGGTGGAATAAACAGCTTCACATAGGGCACTCTTACATGTCAATCTAACACTGACACCACCTGCCAACCGTAAATACACTGCATGTATAATTCAACCACATGGTCCCTTCAGAAACTGGAGGGAGCTAGTTCCCAGTCCAGTCAAGGGTGGTTACTGTTTATTGAGATTCCAAGTTTACATACAGTCCGGGGCTTGGCCACAGTCAGGTGTCTGCTAGCGACAGACAGGGGAGTGGTCCAAGTGCAGTCAAGGCTGTGGGCAGACATCGGGGAGCGACAAAACACAACAGTCGGGGTGGTCTTAATCACATTTAAGGGCTGCTTTTCGAAGCTACTCCAAGGTGTGTCTGAATACAGCCCTTGGGGTCTGTCTGTAGATTAGGGTGTATGTGTAGGTGTACTGTAGAGAAAACAGGTGCTAATTGCCAAATAGAGGTGTGTGTGTGTGCTTTTGGCGGGGGGGGGGGGGGGGGGGGGGAGGGGGGAGAAGAGGAGAAAGAAGGTGTGAAAATGAGGCATTTGCAGAGCTGGGGAAAGAATGATAACTGGGTGGGCTAATGGCAGGTGAATTTGGAGGGGATGTTGTTTGGGGTCGGGGGGGGGGGGGTGGTGGTGGTTAAAGTTTTCAGAACAGCAGGACATGTCAGGCCATGGGAGAGGAGTGCAGTGGAAATGACAGCCATTGTGCCTTCTAAAAGGGTACCATATAGGATCGAGGTGAGTGTCATTGCAGCGTTCTACCAGGAGAAATGGAGGACAGTCTTGGATAAAGTTCAGTGTGGTCTTCATGTTTTGGGGAGAGGGCTGGAGGCAAGAGACATGATGTTTGGAAATGTGCTGTTGAGATGGTGCAAGATGAAACAGGGACATGAAGGCACTGGGAGGTGAGGTACTAGCAACCATTTGATGGTGCCCACTGTAAAGCACATGTTGGATTTGTCTAGTTGCTTGCATGTATGTGACATTTCCCCACTTGACCATGTAGCTTTAGATGGTGGTGATTTAGAGAGAGCATTCACACTCATGGAGCTAGGGACAGGTAAACTGTAGTGGTTTAAAGAGCAAAAAGGTTGAGAGATTGGGGTTTGTATGTGCAGGGACCATCAATCATGTGAGCTCTGTGCAATGTTGCTGTGAAGGGCAAATCTGGATCGCTTGGTATGGTGTGCAGCAATCTTTCAAAGATGGCCCGAGTGCCAGGGTTTCTCCTCCATTTCAGAGGGCTTTTGGGGAATAGTATGGGACAAGATGGTGCCAGAATTAGACACAAGGGGCTCTACATGGACAGTGTGGAGAGTCAATGTGGCAAATTTGGTGAGGAAAATTCACTAGGCCACATGGTGAAAATCCTTCAAAGAAGAAAGACCTTCATGCAACTCATACCTGGCCGCCAACATCAACAACAAAAAAATCAGTTTAAAAATAGCACAAATCTTAAACATTGTGTAAATTATAAACACAATTAAGCAACTTCTTCCCAGGGTTTGACCTTCAGCTGAGAACTTTTAATTGCCCTTTTGAGATATAAAAAGAACAGATGCAAAATCGTGGAAACTGAGCGTGTGTAAATTACCGCTGATTCAATCACACTTACGTATTTTGGTGAGCACGTTGGATACAGTTGAACAAATGTCCATTTTCTGGATCGTCACTGTACATCACAGGGTACTTAATAAAGAAAAATAACGTACATTGTTAGAACAGAGGATCCTTAATGTTGCTATTTAGAGCAGGAGATTCCATACACAACCAAACTGCATCTAACATGACCATAAAACCCCTAACAATGTGGGAGGCGGCAGTTTGGCCCATTGAGTACTCACTGGCCCTCCAAAGAGCATATCACCCAAATCCAGTCCCTTACCCTATCCCATATCCCTACATTTACCCGGGATGGGTCCATTCACCGCCACCGATTAGCCACCGCCCATTGGCCACTGAAGATGATTCACCACCGCAAATAAGTCGTGTATTTTGAATATTGGTGGTAGCGTTTACTTGTTTTAATTACCATTAGTATATAAGCTGGATAACGGAGCAGAAGAAAAATTTCTTTTGGCGGATAGTGGTCAAGTAAGTAATCGTATAATATTTGGTAGAGAATCTTGGATACATCATTTAGGAGAATAGATCACAAAGCTAAAAAAAGAGAGACGCGGATGATAGAATTTTAAAAAAAATTGTTCTTGAATACGGTGAAAGAAATTGTTTGGAATATATTAGAGGAATAGCGCATAACTATCAAATGAACTAAAATTTCATTGTTTAATATCAAATGTAAGATTTTACTGCCGTTATAAAGATTTTTAAAATATATTTCCTTTTTCTGGTTAAAGTTTGTAACTCATTTTTGTATATAAACCAATAAAATGATTTATTTTACCTTTTTTTTTAAAAATCAATATGTAGTTGTATAAATAAATGGGACTGAGAAGTATGAAAGAACAGGCGGGAGGGGACACAATCAGTACATATATATATATTTCTGGTGACAAATAGTCTCCAGGGGTCAAACGACCCCAGTGGAGAACTGGCAGTGGCTAATCATCAGTGGCAAATTTGCCATGGCAAATCATCACCAACCCACATTTACCATGGCCACCATATCCCTGAACACTACGGGCAGTTTCAGTATGGCCAGTCCTCCTAACCTGTACATCTTTAGACAGCGGGAGGAAACTGGACCTGGAGTGAATTTTCAATTGGGATTTTATTAGACTTATTGTTGCACCCAAACACGCAGAAAGACTGTGACAAGTCTAAACCAATTTTTAAAAAAAAATCACTTTTTACAGGAAATAAATCTGGCCTTTATTTTCTTTTTGATTCGTTTATGGGACGTGGGTAGTGATGGCTGAGCCAGCATTTATTGTCCATCCCTAGTTGCCCAAAGAGCAGTTAAGGCTCTATCACAGAGCTGTGGATCTGGAGTCAGATGTTAGACAGAGTAAGGATGGCAAATTTCCTAATCTAAAACAGGACATTTTTGGGCGGACGAGCAAGGCGAGGAAATACGCAATGAACAGTAAGACCTGAGGAAGCACAAAGGATCAGAGCACAATATCCTTGAAGGTAACAGGACAAATAGATAAGATGGCATTTAGGATTCTTTCCTTTATTAGGAAAGGCATTGAATGCAAAGGCAGAGCTGGATGAGATCTTGGTTAGACAACAGCTGGAATACTGTGAACCATTCTGGTCACCACACTACAGGAAGGACATGATTGCATTGGAGAAGGTGCAAAAAAGATTCATCAGGAACGTTGCCTTTGCTGAAGTGCTTCAGCTTTGTAGAGAGACTGGATAGGTTGGGGTAGTTTCTGTAGAGCAGAGAAGGAGGGGGAAGGGACCTTATTGAAGTGTACAAAATTATTACAGGCTTAGATAGGAAAAAACATTTAAGACGAGGACAGGGTTGGAAGTTAAAGGAAGAATCTTTTCTGAAAGTGGGTAGAGGCAGAACCATTTAAAAATAATTTAGATTATCACTCAAAGAGGCACAGCAGGCAAGGCTATGGGCAAAGTGCTGGAAAATAGGAGCAGAGTAGTAGGTGCTGGTGACTGCCATAGGCAAGATGGGCCAAACAGCCTCTCTCCATGTTGTAAAACTTGGAGTCTAAGACTTTATTGGTGAACCAAAGGGGCTTTTATAACAATTGTCAGTGGTTGCATGGTCACCATTAGGCGAATGATCACTATTTGTGTTTTTGGGCAGACTTTTATTGAATTTGGAATTCCACCATCTGCTATGGTAGGATTTGAACACAGGTCCCTGGAACATTGGCCTCGGATTCTGGATTACTAGCCAGCACCCCAAAATTACCTAGCTCTACTTTCGTGGCAAGTGTAGTGGGTCATTAATTTGTAAAAGCAGTGACATCATGACACAGTCATAGAGAAGATAACAGCAAAGCGCTGTTTTGGCAATGTGTGTGGTACCTTCACCTCACTCACTACAAGTTACTAACTGATTTGTATATTTATAATGTAATCATTCTTTCTACAAACTCTGGCTCTTTGTAACTGAAGAGCTTGTATGCAAATAACAAACGTTGCTGAGCAGGTTCACGTGGTTCATTAGTTGGTTTCCTAACTCCCTCATATATGGGCTACATATGCTTCCTCTTGTGGGATTGTCTAGGACCAGACGGTCTAATCTCAGCGTAAGGGATCACCCATTTAAGACCATAAAATATAAGAGCAGAATTAGGCCAGTCAGTCCATCGAAGTCTGCTCCACTATGACTGATATGTTTCTCAACCCTATTTGCCTGCCTTTCCTCTGTAACCCTTGATCCCCTTACTAATTAAGAATCTATCTATCTTTGTCTTCAACAGACTCAATGACTTGGCCTCCACAGCCTTCTGTGGCAGTGACTTCTACAGATTCACCATCTTCTGGCTGAAGAAATTAGTCATCTCAGTTCTAAAAGGTCATCACATTTGAGGATGTACTCTTGGATCCTAGTCTGTCCTACAAGTAGAAACACATCCACATCCAGGCCTCTCTGTATTCTGCAAATTTCAATGAGATCACCCCTCATCTTCTATAATCCGTTGTGCTCACCTGCTCCTCATAATGATAAGCATTCATTGTCAGGATCATTCTTGGAAAGCTCCTCTGGACTCCCAAGACCTGCACATCCTTCGTTAGATGCAGGGCTTACAATATTCCAAATGCAGTCTGACCAGAACCTTGTACAGCCAAGCATTACATTCCTGTTCTTGTATTCTAGTCCTCTTAAAATAAATGCTAACACTGCATTTGCCTTCCTAAATGAACCTGCAAGTTTACCTTAAGAAAAGTTTGTACTTGGACGCCCATTCCCTTTGTACTTCAGATTTCTGAAGCATTTCCCCATTTAGAAAATAGTATACACCTCTATTCTTCGTAAGAGAGTACAGAACCTCACAATTTATGTCAGAGATGAGGAGGAATTTTCTTCTCTGAAATCAATCAGTCTTTACTGCAGAGGGCTATTGAGGCTTGGTTGTTAAGTATAGTCAAGGCTGAGATAAAACAGGGATAGTTATCACTACACTATTCAAACCAAGCTTTGGAACATCTGAAATTTAAGTTCTGTGACAGCCTTATGCAGTTTGGCCTCTTCCAACTGCTTTTCCTACCTTTACAGCTAACAAAGTCCTACCTCATGAAATCTCACCTCTCAATTCGCACATTGCTGATTCATCTCATGGTGCACACTTCATACTGTGACAACAGAACAGGAAATGTTTTCCACTCTTCTTCCAAATCACATTCAAATTTACGTTACATATTCATTCTCACACCCAGACAGAAAGATAAACATGTAGGAGTTTTTCTAAAAAAAAAGCTGAAGCAATGCTCTATTCCAATCCTTTCCCCATAGTTTCTAGATTGACAGGAAGGGTCCCAGGTTTATCAAATCAGGATTATGTTTCAAGAAGTTCAAACTTTCCAGTCAAATTCAAAAGATGAGTTCTTCTTAGCCAAACATGTATCAGTTTATGCAAAAAAAAACAATAGTATGGACATCACTCATTGTCGCTGAAAAGTTTATTCACACACAAATCAAATGCTCTATTTGGCTCAGGAAACGTTGAACCAACCTGTTTTTAGTATTTCTCCGTGTTTGATGTTGATACACAAAGTATGACTAAGTTGAGACGTATGTATTACAACATCTGGGATTCACAATAATCATTCCCTGCACATAATCTTCTTACAAAGTAGATTTGTCACTGGAATCTAAGGATGTAGAAAGCTGTAGCTATAATATATTCCTTTAAGGCTTTTCTCCCTCTCAAAGTTTGGGAGAAGATTTGTAGCTCGGGTGCTCATTGTTGTGGGTCTGTTCGCCGAGCCAGGAATTTGTGTTGCAGACGTTTCATCCCCTGTCTAGGTGACATCCTCAGTGCTTGGGAGGCTCCTGTGAAGCGCTTCTGTGATCTTTCCTCCAGCATTTGTAGTGGTTTGAAATTGCCACTTCCGGTTGTCAGTTCCAGCTGTCCACTGCAGTGGCCGGTATATTGGGTCCAGGTCGATGTGCTTATTGATTGAATCTGTGGATGAGTGCCATGCCTCTAGGAATTCCCTGGCTTTTCTCTCTCTCCTCGAGTGAGACTAGAGCTAGACAACTACAGAAAGCAAAAACCCAGAACAGTACAACATTCCTGAGCTAGAGACATCCCACATGAAGTCAGGATATAGTGGCTAACTACTGGGAGGTAAACCAATTAGATAATGATTTGGAGGCGTCAGTGTTGGACCGGGGTGTACACACACCACCAACTTATAGTCCAACAGGTTTATTTGGAAGCACTAACTTTCATCCAAATGTTAGATGGATCCTTCATCGGGTGATTGTGCCCTTTGTTAAACAAGACCAATCACTGATTGCCTTTAGCTTCTCAGGACTGAATTCCAACACAGTTTGTAGAATTCACAAAAGGATTGGAGTGAGATGAGGCAATATGCTGGTTATTCTTGCTCACCCTCCCTTTCCCACTGGTGCATCGTCTAACTTTGTTGGCAGTCAGTAATTGAGTCAACATCTTGCTTTGTTCTATTAAGCTTCTTGAGCTACAAGTCAAGCAAAGCAAAGCAAACAAGATTGAAAGACTCCAAGGGTCCAATTATAAATGACACAGCTTACAATTATACATCAAGATATCAAAATCACTGTTGAGAAACCACAATATAAAAATGTAACCAAGGTTGAGAAGTGTTACTATGAAAAGGCTGAGTGGAAAAGCCATGTGACATTACAGATCACAGACAAGAAAGTCAATAGATCAAAGATGAATGGCATAGCTAATGTGCAATTTGACAAAAATGTAATTAAGTAAAATTTGTTAAGTCTTGTAAATCTCCACATCATATGGCTTGTTCAAATGTCCTACACTTGAACTAGTCAATAACTCAGCTGGTCACAGGCATTAGCCGCTGGAATTCAGAGAGCAGTCGGAAGATATCTTGGAGTATAGAAGAATAAAGGAATTGTTCAGAGTAAAATTAGGTGAAAGGTTTTCGAAATTAAACAGGATAGGCTTCAACTTGTCATTTCATCTTTGCCAAGCCCTGCAGCACACACCACTTACACCACGCTTATATCAGACCCGAAAGGCTTTCAAACAGCCTCTACTAATTTGTCAGACACCTTAAGACATACCGAGGAAAGGTATAGCAGACGATGTATCAAACATGTCTTGACAGAAATTGCTTTTTCAGTAGGAACCACAGGCAATTCCAGCCTGTAATGCTCCTTGGCATAAACTCACCTCCACTTTGTACTTCTTGCGTGCTGCCGAAACTTTGAAAGCAAGGTAACTGACCATGGCAAAACTGGCAGCGCCAGTCAGCACCACAGCTCCATACTCTTTGGAAAGTACCACCATTTTTTTTGGCCCTTGAAAGAAAAACAAGAGAAGAAAAAAAAAATGTATTTTGTTCTGGCGATAAATATATACCTTACCAGGGTAGGTTTTTGACGACTAATTGTCCCAATTATGTCCATGTCCTGCCCCCTCACAATTCAATTAGGCTTTCAACAAGACCTTCAAAAGGCAAAACAGCCAAAATACTACAATTCCTCTCAGAAACCAGAGTCTTCCTCATCAGTTTAATAACTGAGGACTTCGGAGCAGGAACAGACCCTTTGATTCATTGAGCTTGTTCTGCCATTCAATAAGAACACAATCAGATAAGCCATTCTTAAGGCTACTATTCCATAGGATGCGAATTCCACCGACTAAAAAGGACCCTCTGATAAAGATTTCCCATCACCATCTTAGAAAAGGAGACCTCTTATTTTTAAAAATGATGTCCACCAGTCCTACTCTCCCCATCTGTGGAAACATCCTCCCAGCATCCATCCCATCAAATCCTGTTGGGATTTTATATACTTCAATAAGATCATCTCTCATTCTAAACTCCAATGGGTAAATTCAACACCTCTTCATAAAGGTAAGTATACATCCCAGAAATGGGTGAAATGGACTTTTGCCCCCAGATTGCTTCTCCCATGAAAAGAGGATGAAGATGAAGATCAAAACTGTACATGGTATTCCAGATCTGAAAATGTTTTGCTGGAAAAGCGCAGCAGGTCAGGCAGCATCCAAGGAACAGGAAATTTGACGTTTCCGGCATAAGCCCTTCTTCAGGGCTTATGCCCGAAACGTCGAATTTCCTGTTCCTTGGATGCTGCCTGACCTGCTGCGCTTTTCCAGCAACACATTTTCAGCTCTGATCTCTAGCATCTGCAGTCCTCACTTTCTCCTCGATGGTATTCCAGATACACAGTCTCACCAAGGCTCTATACAGCTGCAGTAGAATTTCAATACTTTTACATTTCATTCCCTTTGCAATAAATACTAACATTCAAATTTGCCCTCCAAATCACTTGCTGTACCTGCATATTAACTTTGACCCACTTAACTGGACACCCAGATACCGCTGCAATAACTACCCATTTAAATGGACCAGATTTCATCTAGAAGATAGCATCTCTGACAGTGCAACACTCCCTCAGCATTGCACAGGTTGGGCTTTGGTTTTTTTTTCTTCAGATGGTTTTGATTGTGAAACTTGGAGATTTAACCCAGAGCCAAGAGTGCTAACAACTGAGCAGACAGAGGGAAGGCAAAGTAAGAGGGAGGAAGGAGAGTCTACCAGTCAGCCAGATTTCCATCAATGTTGAATCCAGGTATTCGGAATGAATTTTTGAATGGCAACATAGGTCTTGTTTATAGGTAAGCAGACATTCTAGGAGAAAATGAATGGAAAGAGGTTGCCAGATAATCCACTGGCAGAGTCCACTGGGTCAATACTGGGAAGAATGAACAGGATAGAAAGGAGAAGAGGAAAATAAACGTCAAATAGGGAAGGCAAGCATGAATAGAATGGGAGAGTTTGTGTTTTTGCTAATAAAGAGCTAGGGTCCCTTGAGAGAATACTAAGAAAGTCACAGACAATAGCTGTAGAACCATCCAAGAGGAGGTCAAGTCCAGGATGGCAGCAGGAAAAACTATGATCATGGAATACACACAGCTTGTGGTACAAACAAAACCGAGCCAGATCTCCTGAAATGGGAGAAATGAAAAGATGCATGATGAAGAAGAAAAGTAGGAGGCCGAAAGAGGCAAAAAAAATGGAAATAGAATTCAAAGCTTTGGAACTGGAATGTCAGCCAAAATGGAATGGATGTAAGGAAAAATTACATAGTGAGGTTAGGATAGCTATACCCAGTAATAAACAGGGACGAGAAGGAAAAATATTAGAGGGAGCTCTCACTGCATTAAGGTAATTACCAGCAGGGAGGAGGGATTCTGCTTGGAACATTGTTAAACTGATATCATCTGATTTTGAAAATAGGCGTTGGAATGATGAATGTGGGGAGGGGGGCACATAAATAAATTTTTGATAGAATTTGAAGGGTGCTGACAGATGATCAAAAGATTTTTAATAAGTGCACATAAAGTGAACTTCTGATGGAGCCACTAACCCTGGCCACCAGGGGAAAAGAAATCTATAAGTCTATTGCAGACTTTGAACTCTCCATTAAAGTGACATTTAGACCGATCGATTATTCTTTAAAACCAAACTGTATCTCCATCTTCTGATGACAATTAAAGGTCAACAATATTTCAGTGCCAGGCTTGCTAGTGATGGTGATAGTTAAAAATTAAAAATTAAACTGGTGGGCATATTGACCTGCCAAATCTGTTAGTATGCGTCTAAACCAACAATGCACTGGACATTTTGAAGTCTTCACCTCTTATATTTGTGGGAAGAATGAATAAGATGGGGAACTGTAAATTTTTAACTGGGGACAAGGCATATCAAAGGTAGATATCATCAAACCAATTAGCAGCTCCAGATGTTTCATGGCACATTCAAAGCTGTATGTACAATGGCTGAAGACTTAAACAATTGACACAGAATTGAAGGAGATGAATTTTTTCCCCCCCACAATAAGCACAGTAGCAGTTGGGGTTTAAAGACAGGATGCAAATGTTGAGATGTACAAAGATGTGGTCAGAGATGATCAGATCTGTTGTTAAGGGTATGGGATGGAGGGTCACACAAGAGAGTGAGGTTGACAGGGTTAGTACAGGGAGAACAGATCAAGGAGGACAGGACGACAGTGAAAAATCAGAGGACTGGGAAAGTGAACTACATGGAGGCCAACTTTGAGTAACAATAGAGGCTACAGACTGACTCATTGTAGAAGCTGAGGGAAGGAAGGAAATCTTGGGCAGAAAATTGCGATGGGCATGGGATTAATCATGTCTAGATCAGAGTGGTGCCGGAAAAGCACAGCAGGTCAGGCAGCATCCAAGGAGCAGGAAAATCAACGTTTCAGGCAAAAGCACTTCATCAGGAATGGAGGTGGGGGGATGCTGGGGAGAAGGTAGCAAAGAGTACAATAGGTGAATGGGGGTGAGGATGAAGGTGATAGGTCAGAAGAGAGGGTGGAGCAGATAGGTGGGAAGGAAGAATGGCAGGTTGGACAGGTCATGAGGATGGTACTGAGCTGGAAGGTTGGAGCTGGGGTGAGTTGGGAGGCAGGGGGGAAGAAGAGGGGAGGGGAAATTAGGAAACTGGTGAAGTCAACATCGGTGCCCTGGGGTATGAAATATTCTGAGGCAGAAGATAAGGCGTTCTTCCTCCAGGTGTTGGGTGGTGAGGGAGGAGGCCCAAAACCTGCATGTCCTCGGCAGAGTGGGAGGGGGAGATGAAGTATTGGGCCACAGGACGGTGGGGTTGATTGGTGCAGGTATCACGGAGATGTTCCCTAAAGTGCTCTGCGAGGCAGCGTCCAATCTCCCCAATGTAGAGAAGACCGCATCAGGAGCAACGAATACACTAAATGACATTGGTGGATGTGCAGGTGAAACTTTGATGGATGTGGAAGGCTCCTTTGGGGCCTTGGATGGAGGTGAGGGAGGAAGTGTGGGTGCAGGTTTTGCAATTCCTGTGGTGGCAGGGGAAGGTGCTGGGGTTGGGGGGGGGGGGGGGGTGTCTGTGTGGACCTTACCAGGTAGTCACGGAGGGAACAGTCTTTGCAGAAAAGGGTGGGGAGGGAAATATATCTCTGATGGTGGGGTCCGTTTGAAGGTGGCGGAAATGCAGGTGGATAATGCGGTTTATGCAAAGGTTGGTGGGGTGGAAGGTGAGGACCGGTGGGGTTCTGTCCTTGTTGCGGTTGGAGGGGTGGGGTTTGAGGGCGGAGGTACAGGATGTGGATGAGATGTGTTGGAGGGCATTTTCAACCATGTGGGAAGGGAAACTGCGGTCTCTAAAGAAGGAGGCCATCTGGTGTGTTCTGTGGTGGATTATGGGATTAATAGTGGGAAGGAGAGAAAGGAAGCAGAACATGACGATCTCTGAAATGGATAAAGGTTGGCAGGTATGTTGTGGAAAGAGATAGAGATGAGATTTATATTTAAAAATCTCAATTTCCATGGAGAAGGCAAATTGTCATATACTCCATTAAATGCATAATACCCTAGCCCATAGCATACTTAACTAAATGAAATCATTACTTTTATTGAGGAAGTGAGTAAAACAATCAAAATTTGTCATTTTGTTACCTCTAAAAAGTGTTTCAAGCCACACAGAAAAGGAGGGAGTGGAGCTGGGCAAAGTACAGACAACATTATCAATGACCAAGTAACTCAGAGATAATCTTAATTCAATTCTTATCTCAAGTCAAACATTAGCTTTATACAAAATGGTTGAGTGAAAGGAGACTGGAATTTGTCCACTCTCACAGGAAAACTGGGTGGAAACTATCCATTTACAAAAGTCTCAAGTATAACTTATGCAGAAAATAATCAAGAAACCTATTATCATTCATATCAGGAGGACTGGAGTACAGGAATGCAGAAGTTAAACTGCAGTTAAACAAAAGGTGTGATTAGAGCCCACTTGGAGTGCTTTGAGCAGATCTGGGCAGCACACCTTAGGAAGGATAATATTGGAGGGAGTACAACATAGGTTTGCAAGAATGATACCTGAACCTCAGGGGTCATGAGGAGAGATTATACACTTAGGCCTGGTTCTCTAGAATTTAAAAAAATGTTCAGTTATCTAATTGAAGTCATCAAGACATTACCAAGAAAAGACAGTGAAGATAAAGATAAACTATTCCCACTGGTTGGGGAATTCTAGAGTTCGAGGCATTGTCTGAGAATTAGCATCCGATAATTTAGGAAGCACAGCTACACACAAAAAGTGGTAAAGGCTTGGAACTCTTCCACAAATGGCAGTGGATGCGAGATCAGTTGTTTTAAATCCGAGATCAATACATTTTTCTTCAAAACGTATTAAGGGATATGGGCCAAAGGCAGGTCTGTGGAATTCGGCCATGATCTCATTGAATGGTAGAACAGGCTTTTGAGTTGGGGTTTGCAGAAGGGTGGGAAAGACAGTTCATGAACCATTTCCTCAACAGGATGATAGCAAAATCCCAGCATCAACCACTCAAGCCTTACGGCTTTGGAAGGCAAATTAGTTACAGCCCTGCTTCCATATATGACAGTTGCGCCCCACTCTGACCTTGTCTGTCCTCAGCATTTTGGAAAGGCAAATAGAATATACACTTAACGGTAAGTTCCTGGGGAGTGTTGCCAAACAAAGAGACCTTGGAGTGCAGGTTCATATTTCCCTGAAAGTGGAATCGCTGCTAGACAGGATAGTGAAGGAAGTGTTTGGCGTGCTTGCCTTTATTTGTCAGTGCATTGAGTATCAGACTTGGAATGTCATGTTGCAGGACATTGGTTAGGCCAGTTTTGAAATACTGCATTCAATTCTGGTCTCCCCGCTATAGGAAGAATGTTATGAAACGTGAATGGGTTCAGAAAAGATTTATAAGAATGTTGCCAGGTTGGAGGGTTTGAGCTACAGGGAGAGGCTGAATAGGCTGGGGCTATTTTCCCTGGAGCATCAGAGGCTGAGGGGTGACCTTATAGAAGTTTATAACATCATGAGGGGCATGGATAGGATGAACAGCTAAGGTCTTTTCCCAGGGTAGGGGAAGTCCAAAACTAGAGGGCATAGATTTAAGATGATAGGGGAAAGATATAAAAGAGACCAAAGGGGCAACTTTTTCACAAAGAGTGTGGTGCGTGCATAAAATGAGCTGCCAGAGGAAGTGATGTAGGCTGGTACAATTATAACATTTAAAAGGCATATGGATGTGTATATGAATATGAAAATGAAAGGTTGAGAGAGATATGGGCCAAATGCTGGTAAATGGGATTAGATTAATTTAGGATATCTGGTTAGCAAGGGCAAGGTAGACCAAAGGGTCTGTATGACTATGAAATTTCAGTCTGTAATAACCAAGTTCAGGCTAGGATAGTTTTTAAAAGAATTCTATCTATAGAAAACAAAGGATTTGGAAACAAGCATATTTCCACGTGCAGGGGGATTCAAAAGCCAGAGTTATAAATACAAGCCAGGAAAGTCACCAGTAAGTGCAGAAGGCATTTCCTTACTTTAAAGATTGTAGACCTCACTGTCAAATTCAGTGACCGAAGCAAATAACACATGATTCAGGGGGAGCTAGATGAGAATGACTGATCAACACAAATCTAAGAATTGGAAACAGGGATAGACTAGACTGCCATCAACTAGGTGAAAGTGAGGACTGCAGATCAGAGTTGGAAGTGTAGTGCTGGAAAAGCACAGCAGGACAGACAGCAGCCTTTATCATAAGGGCTTACACCTGAAATGTCTATTCTCCTGTTCTGCAGATGCTGCATGACCTGCTGTGCTTTTCCAGCACGGCACTCAACTGCCAACAAGCCTGTTTCAGCATTAACCATGGCTGTATCAACTCCATTTTCCCAACCCTATTCCCATTGTGCCCAACCATTTAAGTCTAGTTCTGTCCTGAACATAGTCAGCATGGAGCATCCACGTCTCTCTGAGCTAAAGAATTCCAAAAAATACCAAACTCTTGAGCGAAAGAAAGGCTTCTATCAGTCTGTAAATTAAAAGCCAGCTGCTTTAACACTATGATTCCTAGCTCTGCAATCTCTGACATTGAAACCAGTCTCTCAGCATCGGCCAGGTCAAATACCTTTCTGAATTTACACAACATGGCACTGTTCCTCTTTCCTCCAAACTGAGGCCCATTCCATACTTAACCTTCAACTCAAGACAGCCCTCAAAACTAAAATCAATCCGATCAACATTTGTCGCCCCACCTCTTAAGGCACACAACCTTCCTGAGGCGAAGAGGCCAAAACTGCACATTGAACTGCAGGTGTGGTCTAACCCAAACTCATTACAATTGGAGCCAAGATAAGCTCGCCAACCGCTCAATGTTCATTCCTATTCTGCGTTTTAGACAGAGTTGAATCCCTGCTGAAATATCTCCCACAATCCTTAATATTGAAGGCCCCTTTTTTAAAAAAGAAAAGTCCAATTGCTCCCAAACCCAATCACCCCGTTAACAACACCCTAAAGAAGAATGAAATAAAATGGTCAAGCACAAAGGGTTCTGGTGAAGGGGACAGTTGGAATGGGATGGGAGAGGGCGGAGGGTAAAGCCGGGCCTGATGGTGCATTCAATGCAAGAAAAGGGAGTATCAAGAGCTTGTGGGCAATAAAAACCTCATTTACAAATCAACATTTTGACTTTGGGTTTGCGGGAGGGCGTGAGAGACAGTTCACGAACATTTCCCCAACAGAATGACAGCAAAGTCCCCAGCATCAACCACCCCAGCCTTATGACTGAAAGAGAGAGTTGTTACAGTCCTGTTTCCTGTATATATGGCAGCTTCGCCCCAGTCTGACCTTGTCTGTCTTCGAGTCAATTCAATCCTGTAATAACCCACGTTTCAGCTACTGCTCATCCCTTCTTCTCCTCCTCCTAACACCCCCTAATATTAGCGTACGTACCCGAGTTACTGCGAGGTGCTCCTACTCCTGCCTTTGTCTTAGCCCGAGTCTCCACTCACGCGAGTCAATCAATGACAAAGCCGGGCGTTCACTGAGACACAGCGCAGGGGTGGTTTGGAAAAGGCGGATTGCGGAGTACGGGAGAGTGGCGCACGAACTCTGCAAGAATATGTACCAGAGGATCATAGAGTCATAGAGATGTACAGCACGGAAACAGACCCTTAGGTCCAACTCAACCATGCCGATCACATATACTAAATTAATTTAGTCCCATTTAGAACATTACAGGCAGTACAGGCCCTTCAGTCCTCAATGTTCCACTGACCTGTGAAACCAATCTGAAGCCCTTCTAACCTACACTGTTCCATTATCATTCATATGTTTATACAATGACTATTTAAATGCCCTTAAAGTTGGCGAGTCTACTACTGTTGCAGACAGCGCATTCCATGCCCTTATTACTTCTGGGTTAAGAACCTATCTATGTCTATCACCCCCCACCCCCAACTTAAGGCTATGTCCCCTCATGCTAGCCATCACCATCCAAGGACAAATGCTCTCACTGTCCACCCTATCTAATCTTCTGATCATGTTGTGTGTCTCTGTTATATCACCTCTCAACCTTCTTCTTTCTAACAAAGTCCTTTAGCCTTTCCTCATAAGACTTTCCCTCCGTACCAGGCAACATCCTGTTTAATCTCCTCTGCACCCTTTCCAATGCTTCCGCATCCTTCCTGTAATCTGACAACCAGAACTGTAAGTCAGATTGATCCTGAGGGGAAAAACAAAGCACACGCCAAAAGGAGTTCCCTTGATTGATTGTCACTTGCACCACTAATGGCCTCAGCTGGGACTAGTTTGGATTGAATGTAGCTGGTACAGACCTTGATGGGCTGAAGGGCTTCTTTGTACTGTATGGTTCTGGGAGCTGCATATTTGGAAGGAATGTGAAGACATCGAAGACAGTGTAAAACAAAATTCATCAGAATGGCTCCAGCCTGCAGAATTCATGGACTGGAGAAGTTGGGATGGTTTTCTTTGGAAGAGAGAAGGGAAATAGGAAATCAGATAGTGGTATTCCAATTCATGAGAGATCTGGAAAGAGTGATAAGGGAAAGATTTCCCATTCATGGGAGGATCAAGAATGAGAATACACTTGATTAAAGTTGTTGCCAAAATAAGCAAAAGTGATATGAGGCAACACATGTTGCAGTCTGAAATGCACTTTCTGTGGGAAATCCTGACAACAGTGTCCTAGATTTAAAATGTGTTGCTGGAAAAGCGCAGCAGGTCAGGCAGCATCAAAGGAATAGGAGAATCGACGTTTCGGGCATAAGCCCTTCTTCAGTGTCCTAGGCCAAACCAACTTCAGTTGCTTCATCATTTGTGACTCCTCAGAGACCGAAATAATCTGTGTCTAAATACAGTAAGACCTAGACAATGTTAGGGCTTGGGTTCACACCACACAAGTGCAATGACAAGACAGAATCTGACTATCACCTCTTGACATCCAAGGACATTACCATCACTGAATTCCCTACTATATCCATACTTGGGGTCATTATTAAACTGAAACTGAACTGGACCAGCCATATAAGTACTGTGGCTGCAAAAGCAGGTCACATGCTAGGAATTCTCTGTTGAGAATCTCACCTCCTATCTTCCTAATGCCTGTTCACTATCCAAAGATAAAGGTCAGAGTGTGAAGGAATACTTCCCCATTGCCTGGAGAAGTGTAGTTCCAATGGCACTGAAGACTTGACATAGTCCATAGCATCTAATACACCTCTTTCAACCTCTTTTGTGGAGCTGTGTGTACCATCTACGTGATGCACTTTAGAAGCACATCAAGGCTCCTTTGATAGCACCTTCCAAAACTGCAATCTCTACCATCTAGAAAGATGAGGTTTAGCAGGTACAAGGGGGAACACCACCATCTGCAAACTACCCCTATAAAGCACACATCATCCTGTCTTGGAGCAATATCACTGTTACTTTACTGTCACTGGGTCAAAATCCTTCCCAACAGTATTATGCATGCCTTTAGACGTTTTAAAAATTCAGCTGTGGGATTTGGGCATTGTTGGCTGATCAGAATTTGTTGCTTGTCCCTAGCTGCCCTTGAGAAGGTGGTGGTGAGCTGCCTTCTTGAACCGCTGCAGTCCTTCTGCTGCAGGTTGACCTACAATACCTTTAGGGAGGGAACTCCTGTTAAGGCAGTGCACCACTGTAAGTAGGGATGAGCAACAAATGTTGGTCTAGCCAGCACTACTCTCACCCTGTGAATGAAATATAAAATAATGTAGTGGAGACAAGCTAAAAACATTCAAAAGGAAATTGGACAGAAGGTGGAAGAATTTATGGGAATAATGCAAGAGGATGAAAAGATCATTTGGAGAATCAGTGGACCAAGTGGGTTCCTTCTGCACTTTATTAATGCTATAATTCTGTTATTTTATTCAGCAGTTTTAGGGACCATTTTACTTGAGTCATCTGACTGTTGCTAAAACCTAGCTGTTGTGCCCCTGGTATTCCAGTCCTGAAATTAGTTGGATTTCAGAGCTTCACTAAAATCTGCGTTGCTGCTGATCTATTCTATGCTGTTTTGTCATTTAACCTTTGGACTTAGTTGGATTCAGTATTGAAATTGAGAAAAATTAAAGTGAATTTCAATTATTATGTGACCGTGTTATATATGGGACACACAGTAGATTATATTAGGATATTTTCTAATCGGCCTGTTCAGAGATGTTTTGACACACTTTAGGAGCTGTGGGAGTTGAATGCAGGCCTCCTGGCTCAGATATAGTGATACTCCTATGGTGCCAAAACACCCCAAATTCAGACTAATCATACATGTACAGTAAATGTCACATTAAACGACAATTAAAAGATGCATTTGTACAGCAACATCAATACAGCTAAATGACCCAAAGTTCTGCAGTCAATCAGACTCTGTGAAAAGATCGTACCACGAAATAATCTCCTTTTTAGATTGTGACTTGAGCCTGTTGTCAATTGTCTCAGCTGGAAAATTGTGTCCAGTTCTGGGTATCAAACTTTAGGAAGGATGTGAAGGCGCTGGAGAGAGTTTAAACCAGAAATAAAGATTGGACACAAAGTCATGGATAGGGACTTGAGGACAAGTGTCTAAATGCTTCGTCAAAGATATAGGTTTTAAACAAGAAGTTAAATAAAGGTAGAGACACAGAGATTTCAGGAGAGACAGCTGAGAGAGAGAGATTTCAGGAGATTTCAGGCATAGACAGCTGACTTAATAGCCCCCAGGTGATGCAGAAATCATGTGATATATAGAAGAGGACAGAGATGGAGAAATGCAGAATTCACAATGTGCATAAAGACACATAAATACCGAGTCTATGGGGGAGATCAACAATGTAATCCTTGGTCAATTTCACCAGGAAAACCTTGATGCCATTGATTTCATTATAGAGGTTTATAAAATCATGAGGAGCATGGAAAAAGGTAAATAGATAAGATCTTTTTCCCCAGGCTGGGGGAGTCCAAAACTAGAAGGCATAGGTTTAAGATGACAAGGGAAAGATATAAAAGAGTCGTAAGGGCAAACTTTTTCACACACGGAGGGTGGTGTGTGTATGGAATGAGCTGCCAGAGGAAGTGGTGGACGCTGATACAACTACAACTGTTAAAACGCATGTGAATGGGTTTACGAATTGGAATGGTTTATAGGGATGTGGGCTGAAAATGTGTTGCTGGAAAATCGCAGCAGGTCAGGCATCATCCAAGGAACAGGAAATTCGACGTTTCGGGCATAAGCCCTTCATTATGCCCGAAACGTTGAATTTCCTGTTCCTTGGATGCTGCCTGACCTGCTGTGCTTTTCCAGCAACACATTTTCAGCTCTGATCTCCAGCATCTGCAGATCTCACTTTCTCCTATAGGGATGTGGGCAAAGTGCTGCAAATGGAACTAGATATGTATATAGGATGTCTGGTCAGCATGGACGAGTTGAACCGAAGGGTCTGTTTCCGTGCTGTACATCTCTATGACTCTTTATACACCATTATTGCAACTTGTTGCTTGCTCACAGACAGTAAAGTTCAACATTGGTTGACCTATAATATGAAAGCTAAAGAAATAATGATTAAAAAAAACCATGGTCAGATCTTGTTGAATTTGAACCAAAGAACAAAGAACTTCCTTCATGCCAATGCAATATCAATTTCAGGTTTGAAGTTCCTTACTAATAGTTAAAATGGCAAGTAAAGGATTCCAATGAAAGCTAGTGTTTTGGACCTTTTGGAAATAATATATTGGACTTAAAATATATTTTCCCTTTGCAATTTAAAATATTGTTCTCTTCCTGTTTTTCTAATGGTTTTGTTTAAATTGATTTTGAAATCAAAAATCTTTAGCAACTGCAATTGTCTTTTCAACCCCACCCTCGTTATGAATATCTTACATGTATATATTTATCTGTGGCAGAACAGGTTTGAGGGCTATCTCTAAATGAAATCATTTCCCCCATTTCTCCCAGCCTGCTCTGCATGTTCCAGTCTCCATTTTGATCTCCTAGTACCATGCCCCCGTTCCTTTCCTCCTACTGCCCTACCCACGTCCATTCCCCGTTCACATTTGGGAGCAACAATAATTGTACTTATGAGATGCAAGTAAGTCCAAGTCACTTTATGATGAAAAAAAAAAGATTGGAAGAAGTGACAAAAATCTGAAGACTTTATCAACGTTTATAAAATCATGAGGGCATGGATAAGGTAAATAGCCAAGATCTTTCTCCTAGAGTGGTGAAGTTCAAAATTAGACAGTACAGGTTTAAGGTGAGAGGGGAAAGATGTAAAAGGGACTTAAGGGGCAACTTTTTTCACGCAGAGGGTGCCGTGTGTATGAAATGCGCTGCCAGAGGAATTGGTCGAGGTTGGTACAATTACAACATTTATGAGGTACCTGGATGACTACACGATTAGGAAAAGTTTAGAGTGATATGGACCAAATTCTGGCAAATGGAACTAGGTTAGATTAGAATATCTAGTCAGCATGGACAGTTTGGACTGAAGGGTCTGTTAACGTGCTTTATGACTCTATGACTGTATAAGGAGGATATGAAGGGCTCTGGCCCGAAACGTCGAATTTCCTGTTCCTTGGATGCTGCCTGACCTGCTGTGCTTTAACCAGCAACACATTTTCAGCTCTGATCTCCAGCATCTGCAGACTTCACTTTTTACTCGATATGAAAAGGCAACAAATTTAGGAGGTCGATGCCTGATCATGGTTAAGTATAGTCAGAAATGATAGGATAAAGGTGCTACACAGAAGAATGGGAGTTCAGAGTTCCAGTTTGGCAGAGCTCACAGGGACAGGTGGGGAGATGGCCATGGAGGATTTTAACTAAAATAATATGCTGAACTCTGAGGTCTTGGGAGATTAGGTGCCAATGTAGACCACAGAATAATAGTGATGGAGTGAATAGTGTCTGGTGGAGATAGTGTATGGGAGAAGAATTTTGGATCTTCTTAATCACCCCCTCCCCTTTTCAAATATTTCTTCCCATCCTGCTTGTTCTCTTTTATCACTGTATTTCAGTTCCATCATTGCCCTTTTAACTCTTGCTTGATCTGAACACTGTGCTTTGGTCTCAACTCCTGATATGTAAAGCACGGAAGGTCAACCCATTATAAATGTTATTTGCTGCTCCAATATAATTTTCTGTTTGCACAACCTTGTGCTGATTACTATATTTTATTTGACTGTACAAAGGTAAACATTCCAATTCAAAAAAATCTTGGCGTGCAAGTTGCAACTTTTATGATGCTCAAAATTTGACATTGGGAAGTACATTGTCACCAGTACCTGTTCAATGGGTGGTGCACATTATATTTGATTGGTTGTCATGACCTTTGTCTTTGGTTTGACAATCCGATTGGCCAATATTATTGTAGTTAATCACAAAAAATTACTCACAACTAAAGTATGTCATTAATACTTAATTTTAAAGGAAATGTTTCAACAATTGAGGTTCAAAGGATAGTGTAATAAAACCATTAGTAAATGAATAATTAGAATCAATAAGATAATAACTGTTGCCTAGAGTTTTGATTGAAATTGAAATCTGAATTTTTTTTCAAAATAAAATTGCCAACAATTTTCAGTGATTGCAACTGGAAAGGATTGAATGTCAGGGATTTTCAAAGATATGCTCAAAGAAAATAGGCCAGTTTAGACAGAGCATGAAAATGTTCTCGCTGTTTTATCTATTTTAAGTTCCTTACTGTTGGAGCTTTTACACAGGAGGTGCAGAGTTATGTCATTTGGGGATATGGTGAGGGATAATCAACAGGAGATAGCAAGACTATCTTTAGGGCCAATAAGTTACTGGAATGAACTGGGCTCAGCAAAGTGAATTGCTTATTCAAAACATGGTTAATTGTAGCAGTGCAGGACTATTCTGCATCCATGCATGCCACATAAGCATAGTGAAAATTAGAGTGAATGAAAAGGCTTTTGCCAATGTAAGATATCACATGGTCTGTCTCATTATTCCAATATTTGTTTGTGTATGTTTAGATTTTAAGACTTTGCCCACAAAAGTTCTGCAAGTGTATATTATTAGTAGCGCAGTAAAGAAAACAGGACATTTGGGATTTTGTTGAAAAACAAGTCCAACAGTTCATTTTCTTAACTAATGAGTTTTAAGAAATTAGAAAAATAGCAGACAGAGGAATAAGAAGCTACTAAATAAACTAGAAAAGGAAGAAAGACTTAAGTCAGGTGTGGAAATCATGGAAAAGAAACCTTGGATTCAGAGGAAGAGTAAAGTGTAAACAAATTTATTTTTCCTGTGACCAACAAGGGACCAAAACAGAGAGCCAGAATTGGTAAGAGAGGGGAATCCCATAGATGTTCCTGAGGAGGTTCTGTGAAAAATAAAATACAGCAAGGGAGAAAGTAAGGGTCAATTTTACATTTGAGGATTCATTAAGTACTAGGGAACACAACTGTGGAATTCAAATGTGGCTGAATTGGGGAGAAATGCTACCTTATGTAATGTTGATTTTTTTCAGTATATGATTAGTTCATTGTTTTGTCAAGAGGAATTTGTGAGAACATCTAAGTGCTTTATTTACTAAAATACGAGGAAGGTACAATTGAAAAAAGAGCAGAGAATTCTGTGACTTGGGTAGTGAAGAAGTTTATCTCAGAGTACAACAGGACCATGACTGATAGTTCGAGGAATTGCAGAATGGAGTTTAATTTAGATAAATGTGAGGTTTTGCATTTTCGTAAGGCAGATCAGGCCAAAACTTATATACTTAATGGTAGTGTCCTGGGGAGTGTTGTGAAACAAAAAGACTTTGGAGTGCAGGTTTATCGTTCCTTGAAAGTGGAGTCACAGGTAGACAGGGTGGTGAAGAAGGTGTTTGCCTTCATTGGTCAGAACTTTGAGTATAGGAGTTGAGATGTTAAGTTGTGGCTCTATAATACATTGGTTAGGTCACCTTTGAAATATTGCAATTCAATTCTGGTTTCCTTGATACAGGAAGGATGTTGTTAAACTTGAGAGGGTTCAGAAAAGATTTACAAGCATGTTGCTGGGATTGGAAGGGTTGAGATATTGGGAGAGGCTGAATAGACTGGGGCTGCTTTCCCTGGAGCATCAGAAGCTGAGGGGGTAACCTTACAGAGGTTTATAAAATCATGAGCAACTTTGATAGCGTGAATAGACAAGGTTTTTTTCACCAAGGTCGGGGAGTGCAAAACTAGAAGGGTGGTTAGGGAGGTATGATTTAAAAGGTACATGAGGAGCAACATTTTCCACACTTAGGGTGGTGAGTATATGGATTGAGCTGCCAGAAGAAGTGATGAAGGCTGATAGAACTCCAACATTTAAAACGTATCTGGATGGGTGCATGCATAGGGAAAATTTAGAAGGATACGGCTCAAATGGGACTAGATTTATTTAGAATATAAGGTTAGCATGGACATGTCAGGCCAAAGGACCTGTTTCCATGCTGTATAACTCTGACTTTGTAACCAGCATCTGATCTGGTCATTTATCTGACTGATCTTTGTGAGAGCTGGCTGTACGCAAATTGGCCGATCCATTTGCTACATTACAACAGTGATTATATTTCACAAGGACTTAGCTGGAAACAAAGTGGGCCATATTGACGAGTGAAAAGCATGATATCAATACAAGTACTTCTTTTTGAGTGTTTAAAGGTACAGTCACAAACCACTTTCATGTTGCCTGGTAATGTCAGAAATATTGTTCAAACAAGGGTCGATGACATAGTTTGAATACCTGACCTAGTTATGGAACCTACTCAAGTAGATGGTTTCTGCCAGACATGCCTCAGTATTAATGTGTACATATTAACTGAAAATTTGCTGGGTTACCTGAAATATAGTTAAATTAAATTGAATGAAATGTTGAGAAAACATTAAGGCTGGAGATGATCGAATGATTAGAAAAGGTTTTTAAGTACGTCTGTGTTTTGCTGATGGAATGTATGTTTACTTCAAGTACAGGTACACAATCCTTTATCCGAAATCCGAAGTTCCTTCCATGATTGGTGTGCGAACGGGTGACCCTACTCCACATCCACTTGACCCACATCACTCAGATGTGACCTGGTGGCATGGCCCAGCACTGCCAGGCGTCAGTTGTGTCTCAGCGCACATACTAGTCACACGTGAGTCTGTTGTCAGTAATTTTAAAATATATTTCACTGTGAAAAATGTCATTTATTCCGAAATCCAAAAAATTCCGAATTCCAAATAAAACTACTGGCCCCAAAGGTTTCTGATAAAGGATTGTGTACCTGTATTATAATCCAACAGTAATGGGTTGAACTGTCACAGTTACTCTTCAGCTTTTCCAGTTTTGTTTAAAAACAATGAATCAGATGTGACAATGTATCAGGTTGTCACAGAACTGTGCTGTGCAACTATCAAATGGTTGATTAGATGACATAAAACTGGTGAAAAGCAAGAGATAAACCTCTTTCCACGGAGACACAAGCATGTCAGAATGAATTAAATGATTAAACTGGTTATGGTAGATGATATGTTTGTGATGTTTGCCAGAGGTCAAACTGATCATTTGCTGGAGACTGGTCAATGTCAGTTTTGAAAATACAGGGAAAGCTTGCCTTATGTGCAATTAGCTAGTTTGGGAGGTTATTTAATCAATGGCTGGAAGTTGGGACACAACAGGCTGATCACCTATTCTGGTCTAATCTTCGGACAAGGGTTCTCTTGTGATTGTGAGCTTTGTGCAGGTAAGATTCTTGAAGGATGTTTTGTTGTGTAATATGTTTAATATAAGAACTCTGAGTATATTTTGTTGTTAGTAATGCCTTGAGTTGTTGATATCCAGGGTAAACCTGACAGGCGACGAAAAGTGGGGAAAAAAAGCCCATGTCATTAGTTGAGCTCCCAAAGCTCCCAAATCATACTACCAGTCATTAAAACTAACTCTGCAGGGGCATGGGAACCTAGACTGTAGCTTTAGGGTGCAGGACCTGGAGTGTAGGGAGATTAGGAACATGGCATCAATCTCGAAGGAGGGTGCCTGTAAACAGGAAAGTGGCTTGAAGTGTGTATACTTCAATGTGAGAAGTATATGAAATAAGGTAGGTGAATTTGCAGTGTGGGTTGGTACCTGGGAGTTCGATGTTGTGGCTATTATGGAGACATGGTGGAACAGGGACAGGATTGGTTGTTGCAGGTTCCAGGGTTTAAATGTTTTAGTAGGGTAAGAGGTGGGGGTAAAAGAGGGGGAGGTGTGGCATTGCTTGTCAAGGATAGTATTACAGCAGTGGAAAGGACGATGGATGAAGACTCGCCATCTGAGGTAGTTTGAGCTGAGGTTAGAAATAGGAAAGGTGAGGTCACCCTGTTAGGAGTTTTCTACAGGCTTCCATTAGTCCTAGAGATGTAGAAGAAAGGATTGCGAGGATGATTCAGGAGAAGAGTGAAAGTAATAGGGTGGTTGTTATGGGGGACTTTAACTTTCCAGATATTGACTGGGAAAGCTATAGCTCGAGTATGTTAGATGGGGCGGTGTTTGTCAAATGTGTGCAGGAGGGTTTCCTGACACAATATGTAGACAGGCCAACAAGAGGTTTTGGTTCTGGGTAACGAACCAGGCCAGGTGTTAGAATTGGAGGTAGGTGAGCACTTTGGGGACAGTGACCACAATTTGGTGACTTTTACTCTAGTGATGGAGAGGGATATGTGTGCACTACAGGGCAAGAGTTATAGCTGGGGGCAGGGAAATTATGATGCAGTGAGGCATGACTTAGGATGCGTGGCTTGGAAAAGTAGGCTTCAAGGGAAGGGAGCAATCGATATGTGGAGCTTGTTCAAGGAGCAACTATTGAGTGTCCTTGATAAGTATGTACCTGTCAGGCAGGGAGGAAAGGGTCGTGTGAGGGAGCCGTGGTTTAATAAGGAATTGGAATCCCTTGTTAAAGGGAAGAGGGCGGCCTATGTAAAGATGAGGCATGAAGGTTCAATTGGAGCGATTGAGAGTTATAAGGTAGCCAGGAAGGATCTAAAGAGAGAGCTAAGAGCATCAAGGAGGGAACATGAAAAGTCTTTGGTTGGTAGGATTAGGGAAAACCCAAAGGCTTTCTATAGGTATGTCAGGAATAAAAGAATGACTACGGTAGGAATAGGTCCAGTCAAGGATAGTAGTGGGGAGTTGCATGTGGAGGCTGAAGAAATTGGGATGATACTGAATGAATACTTTTCGTCAGTATTCACTCAGGAACAGGACATTGTTGCCGATGTGAATATTGAGTCACAATTAATTAGAATGGATGGCTTTGAGATATATAGGGAAGAGGTGTTGGAAATTCTGGAAAGGGTGAATATAGATAAGTCCCCTGGGCCTGATGGCATTTATCCTAGGATTCTCTGGGAAGCGAGGGAGGAGATTGCAGAGCCATTGGCCTTGATTTTTATGTCCTCGTTGTCTACAGGAATAGTGCCAGAAGACTGGAGGATAGCAAATGTGGTCCCCTTGTTCAAGAAGGGGAGTAGGGATAACCCTAGTAACTATAGGCCGGTGAGTCTTACCTCTGTTGTGGGCAAAGTCTTAGAGAGAATTGTAAGGGATAGGATTTATGAACATCTGGATAGGAACGATGTGATCAAGGATAGTCAGCATGGTTTTGTGAAGGGCAGGTTGTGCCTCACAAACCTTATTGAATTCTTTGAGAAGGTGACTAAGGAGGTGGACGAGGGTAAAGCGTCTAGATGTGGTGTATATGGATTTTAGTAAGGTGTTTGATAAGGTTCCCCATGGTAGGCTACTGCAAAAAATACGGAGGTATGGCATTGAGGATGAGTTGGAGGTTTGGATTAGGAATTGGCTGGCTGGAAGAAGACAGAGGGTAGTAGTTGATGGTAAAGGTTCATCTTGGAGTGCAGTTACCAGCAGTGTTCTGCAAGGATCTGTTTTGGGACCATTGCTGTTTGTCATTTTTATAAATGACCTGGAGGAGGGGCTAGAAGGTTGGATGATACGAAAGTCGGTGGAGTTGTTGACAGTGAGGAAGGATGTGGCAGGTTACAGCGGGATATAGATAAGCTGCAGAGCTGGGCAAAAAGGTGGCAAATGGAGTTCAATGTAGCTAAGTGTGAAGTGATTCACTTTGGTAAGAGTAACAAGAAGATGGAGTACTGGGTTAATGTCGGATACTTGGTAGTGTGGATGAGCAGAGGGATCTTGGTGTCCATGTACACAGATCTCTGAAAGTTGCCACCCAGGTAAAGAGTGCTGTGAAGAAGGCATATGGTGTACTGGCTTTTATTGGTAGAGGAATTGAGTTCCGGAGTCCTGAGGTCTTGTTGCAGTTGTATAAGACTCTGGTGCGGCCGCATCTGGAGTATTGTGTGCAGTTTTGGTCGCCATACTATAGGAAGGATGTGGAGGCACTGGAACGGGTGCAGAGGAGGTTTACCAGGATGTTGCCTGATATGGTAGGAAGATCGGATGAGGAAAGGCTGAGGCACTTGGGACTGTTTTCATTGGAGAAAAGAATGTTTAGGGGTGTCTTGATAGAGGTGTACAAGATGATTAGGAATTTAGATAGGGTTGGCCATGAGAATCTTTTTCCATGTATGGAGTCAGATATTACAAGGGGTCCTAGCTTTAAATTCAGCTGTGGTGGGTATAGGACTGATGTGAGGGGTAGATTCTTTACTCAGTGAGTCGTGAGTTCATGGAATGCCCTGCCAGTAACAGTGGTGGACTCTCCCTCTTTATGGGCATTTAAACGGGCATTGGATAGGCATATGGAGGAAAGTGGGCTAGTGTAGGTTAGGTGGGCTTGGATCGCCGCAACATCGAGGGCTGAAGGGCCTGTACTGCGCTGTATTTTTCTATGTTCTATTCTGGAAGGGGTTTTTTCTTCTGGAGGAATGTGGAAACAAATGCTTAATTGGAACAAAATTCTTCAGACAGTTGCAACACAATGTGGTGGTTCTACAGCTTTAAGAACCAAGTATTCCACTGAGCCAAAGTGGAAGATGACAGATGACCAGCACCCATCAAGAGTCCAAACTGCCGCAGCATATTAGATTAAGAAACTAGAATAGAATCATAAAATCACTACAGTGTTGAAACAGACCATTCTGCCCATCGGGTTCATGCTGATCCTCTGAAGAGTACCTCATTTCACTGTAACTCCAGATTTCCCTTAACTAATCCACCTAACCTGCACATCTTTAGATTGTGGGAGGAAACCAGAGCACCTGAAGGAAACTCATACAGGTATGAGGAGAATGTGCAAACTCCACACAGACAGACAGTCCTGAGGGTGAAATTGAATCCAGATCCCTGGCACTGTGAGGCAGCAGTGCTAACCACTGAGTCGCCTGGATGTATACATAAGTTGCTCTAAACTGCAAGTTAACAGCTTGCCTATGTGGGATAGGGTTCAAATAACATCCAAAATCGGGGAATGGCAAAAACAGCATCTTTATTCAGCTACCACAGTAACACAAGGTCGAGGCGCCAATAGAATCCCGAAATACAGTTCTTACAAGTGCTCCTACTACTCGCTGGTATGAGTTTCATTCATTCATGCAATTTCTCATAAGCACTGCTTTGATAGTTTCTTAATGGGATAGTGGTTCACTTAAAAGGTATTTAGCAGGTACAAACTAATTGGGGAAACTGGTGTTCTGTAATCTATTCAGGTCCAAGAGACAGTTGGTAATGGCGGATTAATATTATAGTCTTTTGTGGAGGTGTGCTGGCAAGGTTAGTATTGTTCTGAGCTGAAAATGTGTTGCTGGAAAAGCACAGCAGTTCAGGCAGCATCCAAGGAGCAGGAGAATCGACGTTTCGGGCATGAGCCCTTCTTCAGGAATGAGGAGAGTGTGCCAAGCAGGCTAAGATAAAAGGTAGGGAGGAGGGACTTGCGGGAGGGGCGTTAGAAATGCGATGGGTGGAAGGAGGTTAAGGTGAGGGTAATAGGCTGGAGTGGGGGTGGGGGCGGACAGGTCGGGAAGAAGATTGCAGGTCAAGAAGGCAGTGCTGAGTTCGAGGGTTGGGACTGAGACGAGGTAGGGGGAGGGGAAATGAGGAAACTGGAGAAATCTGAGTTCATCCCTTGTGACTGAGACAAGGTGGGGAGAGGGGAAATACTGAGACAAGGTGGGGGGAGGAGAAATGCTAAGACAAGGTGGGGGGAGGGGAAACACTGAGACAAGGTGGGGAAGGGGAAATACTGAGACAAGGTGGGGTGAGGGGAAGGCACCGCCTTCTTGACCTGCAATCCTCTTCCTGACCTCTCCACCCCCACCCCCCCTCCAGCCTATCACCCTCACCTTAACCTCCTTCCACCTATCGCAATTCCAACGCCCCTCCCCCAAGTCCCTTCTCCCTACCTTTTATCTTAGCCTGCTTGGCACACTCTCCTCATTCCTGAAGAAGGGTTCATGCCTGAAACATCAATTCTCCTGCTCCTTGGATGCTGCCTGACCTGCTGCGCTTTTCCAGCAATACATTTTCAGCTCTGATCTCCAGCATCTGCAGTCCTCACTTTCTCCTAATATTGTTCTGAATATGCTACACTTATTCAGAAGTAAATAGGCCTAAACACTGCTTGTAGCAAGGGCTAATAGGAATTGATGGTGTGAAAAAGCAGTAATGGTTGAAAAGGGTTGTTTTAATTTGGTCTATCTTGTCATAGTAAAATATACTGCAGAACCGCAGTTTTATGAATGAATAAAAGTGCTTTAGTAAATAATGGTTTGTAAAGAGTTATGAATGAATGAACAAACAGGAACCAAGTATTTATGAATATAGCGAGCTGGTGAGTGAGTGAATAAAGATAACCTATAATATAATATCTCACACCTGTTAAGTAAACCTGTTTTGAGATTGTCAAGTAAATGGCGACTGGTACGATTAACAAAAAGAAATGACATTGATTAGTGTTGCGTTTTCTTAATCGCACATGCAGTGATGTGCACTTGAAAAACCACAGGAAAGAGCTTCAGAAAAGGGATAGAACATCACAGAGTGATATTTTCTCCAGGAGCCCAGAAGGGGAAAAACAATCCCGAGAGAAATGCACTGGCTAAACAGTGAGCACTTAATTTGTGAGGTGGCTAGATCAGTGATCATTATGGATGGTGAATTGGTTCCGAACTGGTTTGTAAGTGCTACAGGACCATCAAAACAAATTTAGATGCCATTCCTATGCAAAAAAGGAAACTAATACATGAAAGAAAAATGCTTGAGCAATTGCCACTAATGGAAAAAACATTTTTCAAAAAAAGGTGCAAAAACATCATAGCAGATGCATAGCTGAATATTCAGCCTTATATTCTCACTAATATAAAATCCCTTGCACATTAATAGTGTTTTTTTTTAAAAAAAGAGTGGGAACATCAGAAAAAGAACTACCAAATTCTCTAGATGAATTGGGAGGCCACCGATTTCCTATCTGAATTTACACTTTTTTTAAATAGAGGATGGAAGTGTGCTTCCTAGATTTAGCCATTGAAGAACCAAATAAGCAAATGGTGATAATTAATATAGTCACTGGAAATGAGGGGTTGCACAGAGTCAACATATAAAGCCTGCCGGAAGAGGACCAGAGAGATCCTGCCACACTCCAGAAAATGCTGTGGTGTCAGTTTTGCAGAAAAGTTAACTTCAAAATTCACCATTAGGTGCTGATGACTTATAACCAACAGCCAGAATAACCAGTTAATATGTTTGTTAGTAGGTGCAGTGAGAAAAGCAAATGTAATGCATGCTGGGATGCCAACCATTTACAGCTGTGGGCGTTTTCTACTATTGTGTCTTTTTGATTGAATCTAAGAGCCTATTTGATTTTCACTGATAGAGAGAAATTATGAGTCTTATGGCAATTATCTCTTCCCTTTAAACAAGATCTGGTTTATTACATGATAGCAATAAGGTACAAGTTACATTATTAAGTTAGTCATTGTTACTATTGGGAGACCTGTGGATATAGTTTTTCATTCTGCAAGATCTTAAGACGTTCTGCCTTTCCCAACCTTTATGGCATCAGCAGATTGATTAGACCTTAAATGTAATCACCAGCATTAACTGTTCCAGAACCATACAGCTAGCCCCCACTCTTTTCTTCCCCTCATTAACATTTATATATTCATCTCTATAATTACATTTACCACAACCCCTTTTCCCCCAAAATTTCTAACTTCACAGAATTCAGGTATCCTGGAAATTTCACAATTTTTTTCCAGAAGGCTCTTTGGGCCTGGAAGTTTGGTGAATATTTGGCTTATTAAGAACTGTTGAACCTGGATTCTGTTCTTGATGCTGCGAGTTTTGTAACTGAGGAGTTTCCTCATTGGGTACACTCCAATCAATTATTGGTGGACAGTTGTTCCGTGAAGAGGAGGTTCCTTCATATAATTCTCACTTATTCTAATGAAATATATCGCTGCTGGTCTGCTGTCTCTCGACTGACCACACCTTTCTTGCAATGATCCCACATCTATATCTGTTGCCCTTGATCCAAATATGTCAACTGTCAGGCACTGTGACATTGGTTTATAGGTACGATTGTCCTTCTTACATACATTGTTATTGTCTCCTTGATCTAACCATAGTCAGCCTCTTTGGCAGGAAAGGATGTTAAGCATTTAAGTTTTCTTCCATCAGCAAGTCTGATGTTGATTAGCCACACTGGAGTTGGGAGGATTGGTAATTTAACACCACTTTTCTTCAAAAGGGTTTTAACCATCTGGGCCATTAAGCACAGCCTTCCCATTCAACAATGGGCACCTCAGCCAATGATCAAAGACAGAGCTAGCTACAAATCAGCAGAAGGACCCATTTGTGAAATTACCTGACTCAACAGCAGAGCTTCCAAGTGCAGCAAATATTTCATGCAAGATGTAGCTGTAGCGGTGGTTCATAAGAAACTTTCATCTCTATCCACTGTGAAAAATAGTTGACAGTGGTAAGGTGAAGATCATCTGTCAAAAATAAATAGGTCTGATACCACCCATTTGTGGCTTTGGTGGGGAAAGTGTTGAGTGTCAGCAGCTCAGACCGGAGGGTTCACAGGTAGTAATGAGATGCTGAATCTCTTGACATCACTGGCTACCACAGTAACAATTGAGAACCGATTCTGCACTTAGTGATCCTCAACTATCTCTACCACCTCTACCATATCTCCCCAAAATAAAGCTGGTATGCACAGTGTTTCAAGGAAACATAAGTAGATCACCCACAAATCATGAAAACCTGCATATCCTCAAAAAGAGATCTTCATGGTCAATCCATTGAGCTTTTGGTCAGGCCAACATTAATCATCAGATGAGAGGCGGGACTGTATTCTCAGATTTTTCTTTTGTTTCTGATTATGTTTGACTAAGCCTGTTCTGGCTTGCTAGCTACTGTATTATTGTGTCCTGAATCTCCTCAATTTCACAAGCAAATTCCCCATTATTTGCAGTAAGTGTCTATTGTTGCATCCACTGTCATCTGTATTTTGTTCTCATAGGTAAGCTCCATAGGGCAGAGTCAGAATCTTGGTATCCATGGAGACATCCTTCACAACACATTCTCTAACAGGGAGACCAGAATTTGTGGTCTATCAGTGTGATGGCCATGGAAGTCATCTGAAAATCTCTCACACATCTGTGTGACCGAGACAGTCTCTTTTCTCTGTAACTGTTTGGCGTGTCTCCATAACAAACAGAATGCTGGGGAAACTCAGCAGGTCTGGCAGCATCTGCGGAGAGAGGAACAGAGTTAATATTTCAAGTCTGGTGTGACACTTCTTCAGAAATGCATGTCTCTATTGTTTGATATCGCACCATTGTTTGATATTCACCTGGTTGCTCTCAAAAGGATACTGCTTTAATGCATGTAGATAAAGCATCCACAGCTATAATAATTGGAAACGATGGATTGTTGTGGCGAGGATATGGATGTTGATCTTTGGGAAAGTCTCTTCCTCATGATGGTACCAGTACCATCCTTGAATCATCGGATTCCATTGGACTATGTAAAATGTACATGCCATTCTGGGGCGGCACGGTGGCTCAGTAGTTAGCACTGCTGCCTCACAGCACCACGGTCCCAGGTTTGATTCCAGCCTTGGATGACTGTCTGTGTGGAGCTTGCACATTCTCCCTGTGTTTGTGTGGGTTTCCTCCAGGTGCTCCGGTTCCCTTCCACAGCCCAATGATGTGTAGGTCAGATGAATTGACCATGCTAAGTTGCCCATAATGTTAGCTGCATTAGTTAGAGGAAAATGGGTCTGGGTGGGTTACTCTTCGGAGGGTCGGTGTGGACATGGGCCAAAGGGCCTGTTTCCATGCTGTAGGGAATCTAATCTAATCTAAAAAAAAATCAGCCCAATCAGACTATGCTTGTGCTTATGAATTACTGAAACGTCATCCCATTTTTCCTCAGCCAAATTCTTTAGCATAACCATCTATTCCTGCCCATCATATGTTTACCTGGCGTCTCTTGGAATGCATTCTTACCATTCACTTCAGCCATTCCTTCGATTGGAATTCCTTCTTCGCACTCCACTTGTTAGATACAGGATAAACTCAACTAGGATCATCAGGGGTTTCCAAAATGAAGATGTTGGTGCGTACAATTGGACCAAGTGGCAGATGGAGTTTAGTTTAAATAAATGAGAGGCATAGCTTTGCTTTTTGGTGGGCAGGACTTACACAGGGCCCAGGGCAGTGTTGCAGAACAGAGAGATTTAGGGATGCAGGTTCATAATTCCTGGGAAGTTGTGTCACAGGTAGATAGAAAGATAAAGATGCATTTGGCGCACTTGTCTTCATTGCTCAGACCATTGAAGATAGGAGTTGGGATGTCATGTTGAAGTTGTACAGGATGTTGTTGAGGCCCTTTTTGGAGTACTGTGTATCGTTCTCATCACCCTCCTATAGGAAGGATGTTATTAAATTGGAGAGGGCACAGAAAAGATTTACAAGGATGTTACCAGGACTGAAGGGTTTGAGTTATAAGGATCGGCTAAATAGGCTGGGACTTTTTCACTTGTTTGGAGCATAGGAGATTGAAGGGTGACCTTATAGAGGTTTGTAAAATCTTAAGGGATCTTTTCCCTAGGTCAGTCAGTTCAAACTTGAGGGCATAATTTTTGAAGGTGAGGGAAGAAAGATTTAAGAGGGACATGAGAGGCAACATTTTCACAGAGAGGATGGGTCATTATGGAATGAACGACCAGAGGAAGTGGTAGATGCAGGCACAGTGCCTACATTTAAAAAGATACTTGGAAAGGTTTGTGAATAGGAAATGTTGAAAGAGATATGGAGCAAACACAGGCAATAGGATTAGTTTAGTTTGGGAAACTTGGTCAGCATGGACCGAAGGGTCTGATTCCATGATGCATGATTCTATAACCCCCCCCTTGAGCCATGCATTTAACTCTCGAATCTGCTAACTCCTGTGCAACTGCTGCATGGCTGAGAGGTTATTACTTTTGCATTTTAATATCGATGTTAACTTCTCAAACTTCCTCAGCATAATGTCATTCTTCCCTCTAACTATGCTGTTGGTTCCTGTAGGGTTAAAAAAAACAGCAACTAGACCTTCCCCACCATCCTACTCCAACCACAAGCAGATGTCTCTAACTTCAGCAGCACACGCTTCAGAGCTCCCAGTCAGGGCTGCAGTGAACAGCATCTATCCCTCTGACTCATACTATCCTTTATACCACCACATGCCACAAATATATCATATACTTCTGTGGCTGGAACGAAGAAATAAGAAGGGGATGGTGATGTTAGATTAGATTACTTACAGTGTGGAAACAGGCCCTTCGGCCCAACAAGTCCACACCGACCCACCGAAGCGCAACCCATCCATACCCCTTATCTAACACTACGGGCAATTTAGCATGGCCAATTCACCTGACCCACACATCTTTGGACTGTGGGAGGAAACCGGAGCACCCGGAGGAAACCCACGCAGACACAGGGAGAATTTGCAAACTCCACGCAGTCAGTCACCTGAGGCGGGAATTGAACCCGGGTCTCTGGCGCTGTGAGGCAGCAGTGCTAACCACTGTGCCACCGTGCCGCCCACTAGGTTGTAATGCAGACCCCCAAACAGTCAACGTGAATTAGAGGAATAAATATGCAGGGAGTTTGGGGAATCTTACAGGAGCAATAGGATTGTCATAGTAGGGGATTTTGATTTTCCTAACATAGACTGAGACTGCCAGAGTGTTAAGGGCTTAGAAGGGTGGAATTTGTTAAGTGCATTCTGGAAAGTTTCCTCAAGTAGTGTATTGAGGGTCCTACTCGGGGAAAGGGCAAAACTCAACCTAATCTTGGGAAATAGGGCAGGACAGGTGACAGAGGTGAGAGTGGGGGAGCACTTCGGGACCAGTGACCACAGTTCTATTGATTTTAAAATAGTTATGGAGAGGGACTAAACTGGCCCACAGGTTCAAGTTCTAAAATGGGGCAAGGTGAATTTTGATAGAATTAGACAGAAGCTTGCAGGGGATGATTGGAGTAGTTTGTTTTGCAGTCAAAGGGACGTCTGGCAAGTGTGGGCAACCTTTAAAAGTGAGATAGCTAGATTTCAAGGTTAATATGTTCTTGTGAGGGTGAAGGGCAAGGTTGGCAGGAGTAGGGAACCCTGGATTACAAGAGATATAGAGGCTTTGACCAGAAAAAAATGAGGCATGGCTCAGGTACAGGCAGCTGGGATCAAGGGAATCCCTGGAGGGATACAGGAGTTTACTGAAGAAGGAAAGCAGGAGGGTGAAAGGGGGGCAACGAGATAGCCTTGGCTGAGAAGATTAGGGTGAATCCAAAGAGGTTCTTTAAGTATATTAAAGGAACAAAAATAACTAGAGAGAGAATAAAACCTCTCAAGAGCCAGGACATGTATAGAACCATAGGAGATGGGTGAGGTTTTCAATGAATATTACTCCTGTCTTTACCATGGAGAAAGACATGACGACTTGGGAAAGTTAGTGCTAATATCACAACAGAGGGGGTGTTGGATGTATTAGAATATATGAAGGCAGCTTAATCTCCTGGTCCTGACCAGGTATATCCAAGAACACTGCAAGACGCTAGATAAGAAAATGCAGGACCCGAGATATTAAAGTGTTATTTTGTTATGCTGACATGTAACAAATTGAATGTCCTGTGGGGGTGTTTTTCTGTCTTGTAGGCAGGATGTGACTAATCGTACACTGTATGCTGCAGATTGAGGAATAACCTGATCACACACTGTTTTAAGGAATAATCTAATCACTTTACATTGCTTTTGGATGGCATGTGACTACGGGGGAGAGGCAGGGGGTTGTGTTGTACATGACTGACTGACTGATGTAAAATCCTGTATAAAGGGAGGATAGTTCCCTTGTTCAGGGAGCCTCACTTGACATGCTCCGCAAGCTCATGAAGAGTGTTAAGTGATCCTCCAAAAGCTTGTACTTGCAGAAATAAATTGTGGCTGTTCACAGAAGTTGGCGTACTGCAGTTGTGTCAAGCATGTGAGAATCTCAAGAAGGGAACCTAACAGCCCCTGGCTGATATTTTTGCATTATTGTTAGCCACAGGTGAGGTCCCAGAAGACTGGAGAGTAGCAAATGTTGTGCCCTTATTCAAGAAGGGCTGCAAAGAAACAGCTTGGAACTATTGAAAAGGAAGCTTAACATCATTGTTGGGTGTGTTACTTGAGAAAATTCTGAGGGATAAGGTGTACAGACATTTGGAAAGACAAGGTTTTATTAGGAGTAGTCAGCATGGCTTTGTGAGCTTTTGGCACAATGGCCTTGATCAGTCAGTGCATTGATTATAGAAGTTGGGAAGTTATATTGCAGTTATACAGGATATTGGTGAGGCTTGGGGTATTGTGTTCAGTTTTGGTCACCTTGTGATAGGAAGGATGCTATTAAGCTGGAAAGAGTGCAGAAGAAATTTACAAGGATGTTGCCTGGACTCAATGGTTTGAGTTATAGGGAGAGGTTACACAAGTTAGGACATTTTTCTTTAGAATGTAGGAGACAGAGGGACAATCTTATAGAAATGTATAAAGATCATGAGAGGCATGGATAGAGTGAATGCACTTAGTCTTTTTCTCTAGGTTGGGGAATTGAGGACTAGAGGCCATCAGTTTAAGGTTAGAGGGGAAAGAATAGAAGGGAACCTGAGGGGCAACTTTTTTTTTACACAGTGGGTGGCATGCATATGGAATGAGTTGCCAACAGAAGTGGCTGAGACAGATAAATTAACAATATTTAAAAGACATTTGGACAAATACATGGATAGGAAAGGTTTAGAAAGATATGGGCCAAGTGCAGGGAAATAGGGTTAGCGTGGATGGATATTTTGGTTGCATGAACCAGTTTGGGCCAAAGGGCCTATTTCCATGGTGTAAGACCCTGATTCTAATCCATGTCTTTGTGGGTTAGTATCTTGGATTGCTTTTTTAGCTATTGAGTTTTCTGGGATAGTGTTAGCATTTCTTTTGAGAGGTATTGGTCAGGTTGGCCTGGACATAACTTCTCATGTTTGTGTATGTTATTGAAATCCAGCCTCTATTTGTGAATCTGAGCCAGGCAGTCTGGGTTCCTGATATTTCTTCAGGGAAAGTGAGGGAAAATCTTAAATTTCACCAACTGGGACATTATCCCTTAAAATCTGATTGAAGATTTGTAGCTCGGGTGTCCGTTGTTGTGGTTCTGCTCGCCGAGCTGGAAGTTTTTGCTGCAAACGTTTCGTTCCCTGGCTAGGGAACATCATCAGTGCTGTTGGAGCCTCGTGTGAAGCGCTGCTTTGATGTTTCTTCCGGTATTTATATTGGTTTGTTCTTGCCGCTTCCGGGTGTCAGTTTCAGCTGCAGTGATTTGTATGTGGGGTCCAGGTCGATGTGTCTGTTGATGGATGTTCTTGCCGTTTTTGGGTGTCAGTTTCAGCTGTAGTGGTTTGTATATGGTGTCCAGGTCAATGTGTCTGTTGATGGAGTTTGGGGATGAATGCCATGCTTCTAGGAATTCTCTGGCTGTTCTCTGTCTGGCTTGTCCTATGATAGTGGTGTTTTCCCAGTCAAATTCATGTTGCTGGTTGTCTGAGTGTATGGCTACTAGAGATAGCTGGTCGTGTCGTTTTGTGGCTAGCTGATGTTCAAGGATGCGGATTGTTAGCTGTCTTCCTGTTTGTCCTATATAGTGTTTTGTGCAGTCCTTGCATGGTATTTTGTAAACTACGTTAGTTTGGCTCATGCTGGGTACTGGGTCCTTTGTTCTAGTGAGTTGTTGTCTGAGCGTGGATGTTGGCTTGTGTGCTGTTATGAGTCCTAAGGGTCGCAGTAGTCTGGCTGTCAGTTCTGAGACGCTCCTGACGTATGGTAGAGTGGCTAGTCCTTTTGGTTGTGGCATGTCCTCGTTCCTCGGTCTATCGGCCAGAGAATTCCTAGAAGCATGGCATTCATCCCCAAACTCCATCAACAGACACATTGACCTGGACACCATATACAAACCACTACAGCTGAAACTGACACCCAAAAACGGCAAGAACATCCATCAACAGACACATCGATCTGGACCCCACATACAAATCACTGCAGCTGAAACTGACACCCGGAAGCGGCAAGAACAAACCAATATAAATACCGGAAGAAACATCAAAGCAGCGCTTCACACGAGGCTCCAACAGCACTGATGATGTTCCCTAGCCAGGGAACGAAACGTTTGCAGCAAAAACTTCCAGCTCGGCGAGCAGAACCACAACAACATTATCCCTTTTCCTAAGCCCAAGTGAAAATTACAATGAAGGGATCAGGGTGTGGAATTATGGATGCTACTGCAAGAATGGTAAAACATGAAAAAAAAGTAATCTGCAAAAGAAAGGCAGGCACTGAATCATGAAATGTTCCATCTGGTATATCCTCTAGTTTATACCTTTATATGACATTTTTTAATTGCGGGGAGAGAACAATGGAATAGTTAATTCCTCGGTGTAGGTGTTGCAAGTTGGCATCTCATTACTGACAGCCAATGTAAACCATAAATTGGGGAGCTTGCATGACAGGTGACAGAATCCCATATGGGCCCTGGCAAATCAGTGAAAATCTATTCTTCGGTCTTTAGATTAATCGACTGAGTGCACAAACAAAACAGTCTGCAACAGCAAATTGTGGAATAAAGAATCATAATTTCCTTCTATATCTTTCTTATAACTTGGATTTCCCAGAGATTGGTAAGAAGCTGCTCAGCATTTACATCGCCAAATCTATGTTCTGTAGGCCAGCATCAGTTTTCTGACAAGCAAGAAAGCAGAAATGTCTCAAGCAAAAATTGTGCAATGCAGAGAAAGGTGATTGCGAAAATAAAACCCACAAAGAAGTGAATAATCAAATAGGCTTAGCACTGTTTATTGGTGTCTATTAAATACAATCAATTTCTGTTCGCTGTAAATTTGAATTGACTTTTCAGAACTTCATTGTGGGGGCATTTGCATCTGAACAGTGCTAGGACTAGAATTCTAGTTAATTGTATCACATGGCAAGTAGAGAGGACTTTAAACTAAGCAATTGGGCTGAAAGGGCAAGCTTGTGTTGATAATAAAATATATTGGATGATTGTGCTAAAGGGACAACAATAATTATTTGTTATTTTAGTCTCTTCATAAACTGCAAAATCAAATTGGCACTGGTAATCTGGAACAGAAGTATCAGAACGCATGCAAGTTAGTTGCTTAAAACAGCACGCTGGGGAAGCAGAGAGAATTTTATACTTGAATTGTGTAAATGTGCTCGGATTAATGATCGCAGAGGTAAAAACAATGACTGCAGATGCTGGAAACCAGATTCTGGATCGGTGGTGCTGGAAGAGCACAGCAGTTCAGGCAGCATCCCACGAGCAGCGAAATGCACTTTGGATGCTGCCTGAACTGCTGTGGTCTTCCAGCACCACTGATCCAGATTAATGATCGCAGAGTAAAGGCACTGAGGAAACAGTGATTATAATTTAATTTTCATTCAGTTTGAAAGGGAGAAAAGAGTGGGTCAGAGACAAAATATTTTAAACTTAAATAAGGGCAACTCTGTGGACGGGAAAGTGCGGTGCTGGAAAAGCACAGCAGGAAAATTGACGTTTCGGGCCAGAGCCCCTCATCAGGAATCTAATAAAGGGCTTATGCCCGAAACATCGATTCTCCTGCTCCTCGGATGCTGCCTGACCTGCTGTGCTTTTCTAGCAACACACTCTCAACTCTGATCTCCAGCATCTGCAGTCCCCACTGTCTCCCTGTGGACGGGAAAGCCGAGCTAGCTGAAGTGAACGAGGATCCTAGATGAGGGGATAGATCAATTGAAAAGCAGCGACAGACACTTAACGGGTTTATTTAACAAGCATTTATCTAATTCAATGGGTTAGATTATATAGCTCCATTTTTAGCCGACTCTTCTTCCTTTTACCTTTGATTATTCATTTCTTGTCAAGTTTCGATTTATGTTCAGCCCATGGCTCGTGCGCTCCACCCAATTTACTTTTCGTTTCTTTCTCCTTCCAGCTGACCTCTTGTTGAAGATCCCTCTCGCGGTGACGGCGTCAGTGGGGCCAGCAGCACGGAGCCGTGGCGCCTGAGGCAGGTTTCTGCATCATCAAAGGCAGTCCTAATGTTGACTCATGAGGGCCTGCTGTGACAGAGACAGGTCTGGGTGCCAGTGGGGTGGTCTTCCAGCGCAGCTTCATGGGGGCGGCTGTGGCGGTGAGTTGAGCCCGGCGTCTGCATTGGCAAGGAACCAGTGGCGAGATGGCATGGAAGAGTGGCAACTTCTGTTCCATTGGCAAGAGTGAAGGAGACTTGTGCCTGGCCGTCAACAGCCATGATCCATGGAGGAGGACTGTAAAATTGGACTTGATTTCTACATTTTGGTCTAGGTTTGTGTTTTTAAGATGGTGCCAGAAATTGGTAACACTATCCAACACTCTTCACTGTATTTTGTATCAAAATACACACAATATATCAAACATTATTATTTCATCAGTTTCCCAGCATACTCTAATTGTGTGTTATTAATGGAATTTCTCTTCGTGATTTCATGCAACTTCCAGTTTTTAAAAATAAAACTCTCAGACATTTCCGTTGTGTGCTCTTTTTTCATTTGCATATTTTCCCATCACAGACTTGTTGAAATAAGTCTCCACATGAAATGTGGCTCAACTCAAACTGTGTCGTTTGTTGCCAGATCCAGCAGCTGAACACTTATTAAGTACCCAGATCTTACCAAACAAGATTTCACCTTCCTTGAATACATTAGGGTCCATTAACAAACAGTTCTGCCCATGGGATATTATTTTCCATACATTTCAAATTCATTTTCAGGATATAGGTATTACTGACAATTATAGTTGTTGCTTCCCAAGTTGTTCTGGGATGGTGTCAGAATTTTCCTTGTATTGCTATTTCTGAGTGCCTTGGAAAGAGGAGAGATACCAAAGTTGGTGTAGAGTTGCAACTTGGGGTAAGAAAGGAATGATTTTTTTTCTTTAGAAACTGTTGGGCTTTTATAATAGTGCAGTGGTTTACTTTGAGTTTCACATGTTTCTAAACCAATTGGTGTTGGGAGTTCTGTCAGTATTAAAAGTAAAGTTGCTACAGTTCCAGGTTAGGGAGATGACTGGTAGTGGTATAAATGTCACCATGCCTCAGGTGAGAGGGGAATTTGAGAAGGAGAGTCCTTCATTGTAACCTCAGCAAATGCAGGAATTAAACCCACACCATTGGCATTATTCTGCACTTCAAACTAGCCAAACAGCCAACTGAACCATTGTTATTTGTCCACAATTGTCTGAAACATGCTGACCAGTGGTAAGACCATGGACCACCTCTTTTTACTTTGAGCATCTTGTGCAGATTAATCCTTAGGTCCTGTCATGGAAGTGCATTGGATAAATGCAATGTTATAACCATATACTAAGGGGAAGGGAGATAACAGGGGAAAAATGAACAGAACATACTAGCGAGGTTAGATGAAGCAGAATCTGTCACAAATAATTTGGGTCAATGGCTGCTTTGCATTACAAATGCTACATAACTCTAATAACTATTTCATGCTGCATTTTCATAAAGTAACCGCAGAGAATTTCAACGAGCAAACCTTTCACGTGCGCAACTGATACAAAATCGACCAACAGTATATTGACATTATGGCTGGAAGCTTCGATGTCAGCAAAGGAGCACACAGGGTCTGTGGTGAAATTGCTTTCACTAATTTGTGTGGTCAGAAGCAATATTTCAGATCCAGAGTAAGTGTTGGTAGTAGCTACAGTTTATTTCTGCCATCTAATGATTAGGGAAAAACCTCCTCACTGAAATGCTCAATGCCTCAGGGTGCACTGGTGGTACATTGCTGACTTGAGAGAGTTGTTTCCAACACTATTTCCAGAGAGAACCGGCAGTCAGAAACCAAGGTTAAAAACAGGATCATGGCACGGCAGAAGGCCATTTGCTCCACTATCTGCCAAAACCTCACATGTGCTGACCAAATGTTTTGCTTTCTCGCTGTAGTTTAGGAGTTATTCCAAATCGAAACAGAACAATTAAAATAAATTGTTGCTCTATACTGAGTTTTGGTATGAATGCCTCAAGTCTTGGAATTCTACTTAAAAAGTTCCAACCATCATCATCTTACATTTTTGATGTTTTTTCCACCATCTTTTGAGCAATCAGAGAACTTTTCAGAGGTCTTGAGGTAGCATGTTTGGCTGGAAACACCAATTAGCAGCTTACATTGTAGGTAGTCTGGCTGCACTCCATTCTATGCCCAGAATCAGCCTGTAAATGCCACATTTTGACCAACAACCCACATTACGATCTGTGACCCAATATTGATCCTACATCACTGTGACATCTTGACTCTTACACAATCACGAGTCCACATCCTCACATCTTCAGACGCCTCAATAAACCTTGACATTGTAACCCATAGAGACTGCACTGACTGATGTTAGCCCTCTTCAAACACAAACATGCATTCTCCTTTGCACTTCTAACTTTCATCATCTCTTCTTACCCATAACTTCTACCCAGCTCCATTAATTTATTAACTTCTTTCTCTGCATTCTGTACTATAAACATATTGATTCAGTGGTGCACGACTCTGCACATTCAGAGGTTTGTTAGTGAGTGATCAGTGAGACAAATTTACTGATTCAATGCTTTGTCTTTTCATGTAATTTTATGATAATGGTTGACGGCACTTTTAGAAAAAGAAATCATTCATGGGCAATGGTGATGCTTGCTGGGCTAGCTTTACTGCCCATTCCTCCTTATCTTGAGAAGGTGGCAGTGAGCTGCCTTCTTGAACTGCTGCGGTCCATGTGCTGTAGGTAGACCCACAATGACCTTAGTGAGGGAGTTCCAGGATTTTGACCAAGTGGCACTGAAGGAACAGCAATATATTTCCAAGTCAAAATGGAAAGGGACCTTGGAAACTGGTGTTCCCACGAATCTGCTGCTGTTGTCCTTCTAATGGTTGTAGTGTTGGGTTTGGAAGGTACTATCTAATGAACCTTGCTGAATTTCTGCAGTGTAGTTTGTAGATGATACACCTTGCTGGTACTGTGTGTCAGTAGTGGAGCAAGTGAATGTGGATATGGACCCAGTCAAGCTGGTCACCTGAATGGTGTCAAGCTTCTTGAGTGTTGTTAAAGCTGCACCCCACCTGACAAGTGGATAGTATTCCATCATATCCTGATTTGTGATTTACAGATGATAGACAGGATTTAATGAGTCAGGAGGTGAGCTACCCACCATAGGATTCCTAGTCTCAGACTTGCTTTTCGAGCCACGGTATTTATGTAATAAGTTAGTTCAGTTTCTGGTCAATAGTAACCCCAAAGATATTGTTAGTGGGTGAATCAGTGATTGAAATATCAAGGAGTGATGGTTAGATTCTTCCTTGTTGGAGATTATCATTGCCTGGCATTGGTATGGCATGAAAGTAACTTGCCACTTGTAAACCCAAATCTGCATTTTGTCCAAGTCTTGCTGCATTTAGACCTGGACTGCTTCAGTATCTGTGGAGTTGTGAATGGGGCTGAACAATCACCAAACATCCCCACTTCCAAATTTATAATAACTAATATGCTTGGCACAGTCTTAAATGTATTAATTTGCAGCGTCTGCTTTATGATTGATTGATTTGTGGCCTCATAAGAACAGACAAGCACCAATTTCTTAAAATCAAATTGTGTTGACTACAAAAGATTGAAATTTTTGATGAAGTAACAAAGTGAGTGGATGTGAGCTGTGTAGTTTATACCTGGGTAGACGTTTAAAAAGCATTTGATAAAGTGCCATGTAATAGACTTCTTAACAAAATAAAAACCCATGGCTAAAAAGCAGTAGAAGCATTGATACAAACTGTCTAAGGGATAGAAATCATAGTGCCATATAATTGAAGGTGTCCTTTGGGACCTTGCAGAAGTCCTGATATGTTGATTTACCTTTGAATAGCCTGATGCCTGTCTTCCCCTGAGTTTACCCTACTCTGATGGAGTTCTTTGTTGGATGTTACATTCCACATTTTTGGAAACCCAATCTCAGAAGGTTTTGGAAGTAACGTACAGCAATGCCAAGTTCAGAAAAACTTCAAGCAGTTTTGGAAACTGATGATGATGGATACTCCATGGGAGATCCAGGCTGTGGTGTTGCAATGAATTTCTGCCTGTTGAGTGATGTTCCTCGAGGTTCAGTACTCAGACTATTGCTCGTGAGTGTGGATTAATAAGTTACACTTGGAGGCACAGAGCATCTTGAATTTCTATTTGATATGAGACCTGTCTAATTGTGGTGTTGCAGGAAAGCAAGTGGTAGAATGGATGGACAATGACAAAATTCAATCCATGAAATTACCAGATGAACATTTTGCTAATAAGAATGAGAAGGGACAAAAGAAGCTAAATCAGGCTGCTTAAAGGGGGCTGCGTGTTTCTGTGTAATAGGGTTACTATTGACCAGAAACTGAACTAACTTATTATATAAATACCATGGCTCGAAAAGCAAGTCTGAGACTGGGAATCCTATGGTGGATAGCTCACCTCCTGACTCATCGAATCCTATCTATCATCTATACAAATTCCCAAAGTAGTTACTAAAGCACTTAGGATCCTGAGGTTTACAAATAGAGTACAAAACCCAGGAAGTTGAGCTAAACCTGTATAAAACACAATTTACTAGAATGGTTCCATGGATGAGGTCACCATTATGTTGGCAGACTGGAGCAAATGGTGTTTTCCACAGAAATTTTGAAAGGGGAAGTTTGGTAAAGGTGTTTAAATAGCATAAATAAAGAGAAAGTAGCTCCAATCAGTGCAGGGATGTTAGTGAGAGGGGATAGTTCTCCTTTGGTCAAAAAAGAAAGTGACATGAGGAAAAATACTTTTATGCAACAAGTAGCTAAGTTGGAATTGCACTGTCTGATAGGATGGTAGATATAGGCTTAATAGCAACCTTCAGAAGGAATTGGCTAAATACTTGAGGGAGAAATAGAATTGTAGAGGTCTAGGCGAAGAACAAAGCATTGGAACTAACAGGATTACTCTTCAAAATACCTGGCACTGACTTTATAAAATAAATGGTCTCCTTCTGTGTTCCAACCATATAATGGTGACCTCTCATCCATGGAATGTTCTAGTAAATCACTTCTTGAGACTTTCTTAAACTCTTCCCTCGTTCCTATAGTATGATATCCAAAACTGGACACAACATAGCAGCCTGGGCAAAAAAAATGGTGTTTTGTATAGGTTGAGCACAACTTCCTGGGTTTTGTACTCTATTGCCCAGTATCAATAATTGATTGTCTCAGGTAGTGAGTTGTTCTAGTGTCCTGGATGCAGTCTTCGTGCTGCAATTGTGAGATGTTAAAAAGATTCTCTGAAAAAAAAGTTACATTTTGTTCCCGTTTAAGTTCTTTAGCAGATTCTGTTACTTTGAAATTTAGAAGCTATTGCAGTCACAGCCTGTGTTGTCCACTGTGTTTGGGTGAACCCTCATCATGGTCATTGGGAACATTATTACTTTATAGGCTTTGAAACCATGTACAAATATAACTATATACTATATATCTAATGCATATATAAACAGATCTATGCGTCTCTAGCATACACACAATCATATACATGACAAAATGTACACATGTGTAAATAGGATTGAAGGACTGAATGGCCTACTCCTATGTCTTACATTCTAATGTACCCTTATAGACATAATTATGACTTTTGTGTTCTGCTTTTAAAAAATTGCCAATATCCTAAACATTCCAATCAATGTTGGAACAGGCAGTGTTTGTTCTGTCTTGGACTCTGCAATGTAATTTACAAAGAAGAAAACAGCTCATGTATTGAATAAAGTAGTAAACAATTGTAACATATCCACAAGGACACAGCTAGTTTTACAGTGGAAAGTAGTAATACAATTTGACATTTGCAGGAGCTGAAGGAGCAAGGGCACAAAGTGAAATAAAAAAACAAGTGATGTCTGATATATTACTACAAACTGTGGTTTCTAGAAATGTTCTTATATCAGTACATTTGTTTTTAAATTGCATGCATTATAAATATTGTAAATATGCACTGACAGGACTGGTTTTGTCCCATTCTTGGAAATAAATGGAACTGGAACAGGAGGAATGAGGTAGGCATGGGTTGCATGTTGGATGGTGTGTTAAGGCTTGTGGGACAGCATTAAATTAGGCGCATAAAAACACCATAGAGGAAGTCCAAAAGGAACCTGTTTGTATTACTACAGATGGGAACCCACGGTATCTCTCAGATGAGCACAAGCTGCATAGACAAAGGTATCCTTACTGAGCAACATGTTCTCAATGAAATAACATAGTAAAACTGTTGCTCAGTGTTGAGACTCCAATTTCAATAAACATGGAAGAATTTCATCCAACATAAACAAAACAGCAACAGCTATGGACTTACTTGCAGAATATAGAGTCTAATGTCGAGAATAAGAACAATGGTAGTGATTATGCAGTCCTCATAACCTATCACATAGCAATCTATAACCCATTCACTTCATGAATCATTATGTCCCATGCTGCCCTTTGAGATATTTCTGCTGCTTTCATTGGAATCGCCAAGGGTTTTGAATGGGTCAATTAGAGTTACTCCTCTGCCTGTGCAATCAGTCATGAGGGAATGACCAATATAAAGATTATCACTTCTTGAGTTAACAGAAAGAGAATAGGAAAGGTTTTATTTCAAAAGAGTTGCTGATATATAGGACTGGAGGGGAGCAAGGAAATATAAGTAGCAATTTTGTGTGTTAGTTATTCTATGTAAGTGTTCTAGGGAGAAGTACTAAAATAATAAACTCTTGCACATTTAGACTTAAGACTTTATTTAATATAGTCTTCAACTGTGATGAGAAATTTCAAATGATTTGTTTCATAATGTAGAGATTTAGAAAGCAAAATTATACTCATCACTTTTACATTTCCCAATTTGGAAAAAAATGACCTTATTTCATACACGCCATGACTTCACAAGTTATCGCGATGACAGTGAGAGAAGTGAAACATCTCATTTTGGGTTTAGTTCATGTAAGTAAGAAAATTGAATATATCTCAGTGTCTCAGTAAAATAACTCACAACTAAATAGCAACATATTATAGCATAAGATCTCACAGTTGTATGAGACCAGAGAAATGATGTACTTTGTCCGCTAATAAATTGTGCCACTCACAGTTTAAAAGTAAAAGCTGTGAATTTTCAAAAGACTTAAAGTACAAAAATAGGATATTATAATAATGCATTTAATTTGCAGGATCCAACTTGAAACATAAATGTTAGATGTAGTCTACTCTACCACAGGTTTATATATACATTTTACTTGATGCTACTTCATGGTGTAGACCACTATTTTGCCTTGCAACACGTATGTTTTGCAATGTAGACTTAAAGGTTTCAACCAGAAGTATAATTGGCATTCCTAACTATTTTAAAGAAGTATTTTCATTAACATTGATGGTAAAAATTAGAAATAAAGAATTAATGTTGCAAGTTATCAGTATTACTTATTAGTCCACAATGTAATAAACTTTACTAATAGGTTAGGGTTAGATGCCTTTTAATCTGCATTTCCTCTTTAGTTTCAGTTTACTGTTACACTGTTTATGTCTTCTCTATAAAAGAGTTTTGGGGCAGAAATGGAAATGGACAGGTATGAAATTTCCCTGATGTGGACAGATGTACTGGTTCCAATTATCCATATGTTCACAATTCATGGATTATTTCTGGCTCACCATAAATTGCTGAATGACATAAGTTATGAATAGCATACACATTAAACCCGATATTCTGGCAGCCAAGTCCCTTTATGAGGGGCATGGATAGGGTAAATAGGCAAAGTCTTTTCCCTGTGGTTGGGGAGTTCGGAACTAGAGAACCTTAGAGTTCGCGAACCTTAAGAGTTTCACCTTTTCTTTAAAGAAGTGAGCTTTCTGTTTGGCTGTCTGGAGAGTAGAATCTACACTGCAGTTACTGGTCTCGGCCTGTGGGAATATGGCCAGGAATAGAAGTTACTGACATCTATGTACCCAGGTCAGTGACGAATAACCTCTGTGTATTTGTGCTCTGACAACTGAGCTTAGCTCTGACCAATTTTTAAAATGATGAATGTTCAGGGAGAAGGACTCCTTTTCTTCCAACACTAAAGCCATAGAGATGTACAGCATGGAAACAGACCCTTCGTTCCAACCTGTCCAAGCCAACCAGATATCCCATCCCAATCTAGTCCCACCTGCCAGTACCCAGTCCATATCCCTCCAAACACTTCCTATTCATATACCCATCCAAATGCATTTTAAATGTTGCAATTGTACCAGCCTCCACCACTTCCTTTGGCAGCTCATTCCATACACATACCACTCTCAGTGTGAAAAAGTTGCTCCGTAGAACTCTTTTATATCTTTCCCCTCTCACCCTAAACCTACGCTCTCCAGCTCTGGACTCCCTGACCACAGGGAAAAGACTTTGCCTATTTATCATATGCATGCCCCTCATAATTTGTAAACCTCTATAAAGGTCACCCCTCAGCCTCCGACGCTCCAGGGAAAACAGCCCCAGCCTGTTCAGCCTCTCCCTGTAGCTCAAATCCTCCAACCCTGGCAACATTCTTGTAAATCTTTTCTGAACCCTTTCAAGTTTCACAACATCTTTCCGATAGGAAAGAGACCAGAATTGCATGCAATATTCCAACAGTAGCCTAACCAATATCCTAGGTAAAAAACAATGACTGCAGACGCTGGAAACCAGAGTCTAGATTAGAGTGGTGCTGGAAAAGCACAGCAGTTCAGGCAGCATCCGAGAGCAGTAAACTTGATGTTTCGGGCAAAAGCCTTTCATCAGTATTCCTGATGAAGGGCTTTTGCCTGAAACGTTGATTTTACTGCTCCTCGGATGCTGCCTGAACTGCTGTGCTTTTCCAGCACCACTCTAATCTAGACCCTAACCAATGTCCTGTACAGCTGCAACATGACCAAGGAGTTATGAACCTGCACTCCAAGGTCTCTTTGTTCAGCAACACTCCCTAGGACCTTACCATTAAGTGTATAAGTCCTGCTAAGATTTACTTTCCCAAAATGCAAAATGCAGCACCTCGCATTTATCTGAATTAAACTCCATCTGCCACTTCTCAGCCCATTGGCCCATCTGGTCCAGATCCTGTTGTTATCTGAGGTAAACCTCTTCGCTGTCCACTACACCTCCAGTTTTGGTGTTATCTGCTCTGGTCACTGCACCTCAGCTAAGAAGCACCACCCTTGAGGGAATGCAGGATAGATTTACCAGAATGATACAAACTTGGAGCAGCAACATCTGTAGAGAGAAACAGCATTAACATTTTGAGTCCAGTAACCTTTCTTTATTTTACACAAATGATACCCGGCGTCAACATTGACTTCACTAGTTTTCAAACCTCCCCTCCCCCCACCTCATCCCTCCAACTAACCATCCAACTTGGCACTGCCCTCTTGACCGGTCCATCTCCAACCTCTCCACTGACCTGTCACCATCACCCCCACCTGCATCCACCTATCACCTTCCCAGCTACCTTCTCCTCAGCTCCACCCCAACGCCCCTACTTATCTCTCATCCCCCTTCCCACACCTTTCCTGATGAAGGGCTTATGCCCAAAACATCAATTCTCCTGCTCCTCAAATGCTGCCTGACCTACTGTGCTTTTCCAGCACCACACTTTTGGACTTGCAGGATTAAAATAGAGAGACTATTTAATTAGCTGAATCAAAAACTAGGTAGCTCAGTGGCAAAATCAGGAAGTAGTTTCTTGTGAAATGGGGAATAGGAATTTAGAATTCTCTTTCTCAAGACACTAGGTCACTTTCAACTTTCAAGACGGACAGCGATTGGTATCACATATTAAAAAGCAAAACACTGTGGATGCTGGAAATCAAACAAACTGAGAATGCAGGAGAAACTCAGAAGGTCTGGCTGCATCTGAGAGGAGAAAATGAGGACTGCAGATGCTGGAGTCGAAGAGTGTGGTGCTGGAAAAGCACAGCCAGTCAGGCAGCATCCAAGAAGCAAGAGAATTGACGTTTCAGGCATAAGCCCTTCATCAGGCATCTGTGAGGACAGAAATGGAGTTAATGTTTCAAGTCCTGTGTGACTTTCCTTCAGTATAATGTATTATTATTCACTTGGGTACAACATCTCAAGGATATGGGGCAGGAGGTTTGAAGTCAGGACTTGGCAGCAATGCTGCAGTGCAGCCCGCAAGTTCAATGAGGTAAGCTATACATGTACTCCATAAAGGCACATATAGAGGCTCAACTGAGCAATTTTTTTCACTCTATGAAACACAAATTTGGTTTGGAATGATTGAACCAGTGCATGGGTCAAAAGGGAACTTTACTTGACATCTTTCATTTGGGGTATCTGGTCATACTTCCACCTGCCAGTGCCAAGCTGACAAGATGCCCTCCCATGACCCTTGCAAGGTCCCTGGCAGGGTCAAGATTGGAGAACAGGGCATTATTCTAACTCAACCACTGCAATGGAAACCCATGCATATTTTGGGACTATCTCACAAAAGGAGGATGTTGTCATTATGGCACGGAATTTATTTTCATTTCTTTTAATAGATCCTTGAATGTTCTTTTAAGCTGCATGTATTCCTGGGAAGAGCTTTTCCTTGTTGGTTTCCACCTCTTTGACAGCGTTATGTCGACCAAGCACCTTTCTCTTCGCAAAGATTTCGCTGATCGAGAGTTCCCTCTCATCTTCGGTTTTGACCCGGTGCCTGATGTACCTCGCTTTCTTTGCTTCGGCAAAGGCCTCCAGAAAACTGGGCATGGTGTGCATGGTTCTGGGCAACCCATCCGGAGCGTAAAACTCTGAATTGTATCCGGGATTTCCATCGCAAGCTGACAGCTGTGGGCTGCTTGTGGACTCCCTGGATCTGATTTGCCCTTGGGCCTGATCGCTGCTATCTGTCTCAACGTTGCTCACTTCCTGCTCTGTTTGGCCATCTGCCCTTTGGTTTTCTCTCCCACTGGCTTCATTCAGGACTGCTGGCTTCTCAGGAACACTCACGTGCTTGGCATTGGGGTGCTTCAGGGAGGACAACTTGATGCTGTTGATTGAGGGTTCGGTTTTGAGCTTGCCAGATGGCATGCCAGGCTGGGTCTGTTCTGCGCCTGAGTGCCCATCAGACTTCTCCTGCTTGCTGCTCAACCCGTTGAGGAAGTCATTTATCTGTGTCTGCAAAGCGAGAGAGGCACTGGGTGGCATCCCAATCCTGCCAGCCTTTGCAGGGTAGCAGCTTTGTGTCCTAAAATTGGAAAGGAAAACAAAACATTTGAGCTGCAAAATCACGGCATGTTCTTTTGCTTGTTGGCTCCAGTGTAAGCTGGCACTTTAAACTTGGTTTGAGACTGAAAATGCCAGTCATGCCATATCTCTAAACCATTTCAAATATGCTCCCACTGGACTGACTGAAGTGGGCAAACAGGGATAACTCAAGCGCTTCATAGCCTGAACAGTTTCAGCAAGAAACCTTGGTTCTTAAAAAATTAAGCCCAAATCACACTAGATCACATAGGCAGCATTTCTTGAGCACTTTGAAAATACATATGTATATACACACACTCACGCACTATCTCAACCCAAAGTGATCAACGTTTTCAAGCACATTCCTGATGATGGGCTTATGCCCGCAACATCGACTCTCCTGCTGCCTGACTGGCTGTGCTTTTCCAACACCGGAATTTTTGCCTCTGATCTCCAGCCTCTATAATCCTCACTTTCTCCCTATTTCATGAAGCTGCGTTCTCGCTAATTTCAACAGCACACAATGGGCTGGCATTTGGCATGGGTGGTGGGTGGATGGTGAGTAGGAAATGAGAGCATCGAGTTCTTAGCTCCTACTTACAAATAAAGAATATAGATTTTTGTTTGGACGGGTGGAATTTGTCAAACTAAAAATTGCAGCACTTTATCTGAAGTGCTCAGCTGATTTCTGAGCTGAAGAACTTTCTCTGTTGAAAATAGGTAGATCTGTGAAAAGCTGCAGCATCACAGAGATTAGAAATGCTGCTCTGAAAATATTGGCCAGGGGTGCAGCGTAATTACTTTGTCCCGATCACCCCACTGAAAACTGAACAGGTAGCTAAAACTCTGAGTCACTTAAGTGAGTTCCTCGATAGACAGCTACGTTGCATGTTCAAAGCTTGTAGAATCCTAACTTACACATTCTAACTGAAGTTTGATCTTGACTATCAATGATGCTAACCAGCCTGAGTGTGGAGAATGAGGCAGGTTGTGGGTGGTGAGATGGCGGGGGCGGGGCAGGGGGGAATTCCAGACAATTTTGCAGCCGACATAAAATAGATGGAAAGGCAACCACTGACAATAACTCAGTCTGCAGAGGGATATGGACAAGTCAGGCAAGTGGGCAAAGACTTGGCAGATGGAATATACTGTGGGAAAATGTGAGGTTACACATTTCGGCAGCAAGAATACAGGAGCTGAATATTATTTCAATGGAGGAAGACTGCACAACAGAGGGATTTGTTAGTCCTTATCCATGAATCATAAACGTCCAAGTTTGGTGGGAAATAAGGAAAGGCAAATGGAATTTTGGAATTTATTTCAAAGGGGATGCAGTGTAGAAGTAGGAAGTTTTATTCAAATTACACAAGGTATTTTCAGAGACCACACTTGAAACATTGTGAACTGTTGTGGGCCACTTGTCAAAGGAAACATATCCTGGCATTGGAGGCAGTCCAGGGAGGGTTCAGTAGGCTGATACCAGGTTTAGAGGGGATGTCTTATGAGGAGATGTTGACTAAGCCGGACTTGTACACATTGGAATTTAGAAGAATGAGAGGGAACTTTATTGAAACATACAAGATTCTTAGGGGACTTGACATGATAGATACAGAGAGGTTTTTTTTCCCATTTATGGGAGAGACTAGGACCACAGGGTATCATCTCAGAATAATGGGTCACACACTTAAGACAGAGATGAGGAGGAGGGTAATGAATCTGTGAAATATTTTACCATAGAGTGCTTTCAAGCCTGGCGTGTTAAGTATATGCAAGGCAGAGACAGACAGATTTTTAATCAGTAAGGGAATCAAGGGTTATGTGGAAAAGGTTGGAAAGGAGAGTTGAGGATGATCAGATCATGATTCCATTGAATGGAGGAGCAGACAATGGGCTGAATGGCCTACTTGTGCTCCTATGTTTTATGTTCTTATGATTTTCTCCGCCAGATAACGAGACTAGGAAGTCCCTTTTTAATAAGTTCCTTTGATCTCTACCCTATCCACTCAGTGAAGGTCTTGTGGTGTTGTGGATAGAGTCCCTATCTCTGAACCAGAAACTCTATGTTCAAGTCCCAATCCTTTGACAGGCCAGGAAAGGGCATTCACGACATGATCAAACACATTGCAAATTATTCTAATAGAATACCAGTGGCAGATGGTAAGGGTACATGAAATTACTGGTTGGTCATCTGTTGGCAAGTACATTGGAGCTTTTATCATCACTATCCAATGAAAATATTGCCACAGCAATTTGGACAACTTTGACTCTCTGACTGAACCACTTGGACCTGAAGGTAAAATAAAGTTCTCATGATCACTGAGGTTTCTTCTTCACATTTAATGTTGTGCAACTACCACGGATTACTGTTAGGGTCTTTAGGTTCACACAAATGCAGGTAAGTATTTTGTTACCTGATTCTTTCTGTCTCCAGTGTGACAGCGTGATTCTTCGCACCCGGAATGCTGGGTAAAATGAGGTTGCTCAAGCCAGACTTTCCTCTGGTTGAAGTGCTATAATCTGGATGCAGCATTCCGAGATTTCCCAATGTCTTCTTGGAATAACCTAGGGGTTGGGAGTGTTAGATCCGTGAGCCAGAACTTCAGATAGGAAGTAAAACTTAATAACACAACAGCATTAGGAACCGTGGTGAAGGAGCTAGGTTTGAAGCTCAGTGAGAGCAGAGTCTCAATGTTGAACACATCCAGATCAGCCATCAGAAAATTCAAAGGAATATTGAATTTCCCATCAAAAACAGTGGACGAAAAGTCAAACTAATCTATGATCAAACCACGTCAGAGCTTCCCAAAGCGGTCAATAGGTCAGAATCCCCCAAAGGGATGGCAAGCTACAATTTTGGGGTCGTGACCTCTGAGTCGCAATGGCCACCACGTCTTCAATTGACATCCTGACCTCACAGGCACTCACTCTCATAGTACTCCACCTCCGCTCCACCCAGCACAATCAGATCTTACTCCACCTCGCCTCTCTACCACCCAGCTCACTGAGAGATTGTAATAGATCTAAAACAGCCTGGGACACACTGAAATAGAGGCCCTGATCAGGTCCGATTTTAAATATTGTGTCAAGTAGTGTCAAAGAGACACAGGTAGATATCAGTTCCGGAAGGGTGTGTGGAGATGAGTACACAAGGATTCCTTAGAATTCCCAGTTTCTGTTTCTCTGTCTGCAGATGCTGCCAAACCTGCTGAGTTTCTCCAGCACTTTCTATTTCTTTTCAGGTTTCCAGCATTTGCAGTATTTCATTTTTATAACAGTATTTGTGGATTCAAACCTGATGCAAGTCCTGGGTAACTATTAACTTGATCCTCTGCCTCACCACTGAACATCATCCCCTCAATCCCTGCCATCCCTGGATCCAGCAGATGCTGACATGAGCCCTCTCTCAAATGAACGTCCCAATCCCTCCAGCCGACCCACAGCACAGAGCATGAGACTCTCACTACACCCTGTTGACCTCCACAGACCCTCTTCCCCCCTCGGCCTCACATTCACCCCGGGCCTGGCCTCACTGAATCCAACAAAGCTCACCCTCCTTGCCTCCGCATCCCCAATCCAGTCCCTCAACCAAGCATAAGCCCTCACTCACTCACTCACTTTCCTTCAGCCATGTGCCACCCTAAAACCCTCACTCACCTGTCACCCTACCCCTTACACTCTCCTTATCTACCACATTGAAACCCGCATACGTAACACCTCTCAGAAGTTTACATGCCCTTTCAATCATGGAATATGATACTTACTTGTGAAAAGATTTTGGTTGATAAATGGCAAGTAACATTCATGCCTTGCAATGACCATCTCCATTAAGAGTGAACCTAAACATCATCCCATTATGTTCAATGGTATGACTGTCACCAAACCCCTCAATATCCCGGGCAATGGACCCTCTAACTATTTATCCTATTGCACAGACCTCCATGTCAATCAGCATGGGTGGTACTTCCAAGATGGCATACAGTGACTTAGAGGAAATATAGAGGGTTACCACTGCCCAGGCAGTGGTAGGATCTTTGTGGCAAGTACTCACCCAAAGCCTGTCCACTATTTACAAGGCACAAGTCAAGAGTGTGATGGAATACTCCCCACATGCCTGGTTAACTGTCAAGAAGTTTGACACCATCCAGAACAAAGCAGTCTGCGTGATTAGCACCCCCACCCACAATTCACCACTTTGACTCCCTTTACACCAAATCACAGTGGCACTACTGTGTACCAGTTCCAAGATACACTGTGTAATTTACCAAATTTCAATCACAATACCTTCCAAACCCACATTCTACCACCTAGAAGTATAAGGGTCACAGGTGCATGGGAATACACCGCCTGCAAACTTGCCTGCAAACCACATACCATAGCGAAAATGTATGTCCATCTCTTTACTGTCACTGGGTCAAAAGCCAGAAAGGTCCTCCCTTACAGTACTGTGGGTATCCCTATACTTTAAGGACTGCAGTGGTTCACAACCACTTTCTCAAGGGCAATTAGGCATAGGCAATAAATGCTAACTTCGCCAGTGACACCCAAATTCCATGAATGAATAAAAAGATGCATGATTTTCATGAAGACCCTCTCTTGGGGATTAATTTAAGTTGCTTCAGAAAAGAAGCAGGAAATATGGAAGGAGGACTTATCTGAAGCAAACTGTCTTTTTTTTTTGTCTGTTTCTGTGTCGTATGACTTTATGACTCCTTCTCAGAGAAACCACCCAGGAAATTCATGAGTGGCAATTCAACTGAAGAAGTTTACTTCTGCACAAATTTCCTCAGAGAAATTGCCACATTTATGTTATAGGCCTGATGATATTTTCGGGGAGTTTCTCAGGTGATTTTCCTTCCCTCCATTGTTTTTCCTATGGTGACAACTCTTTTGAAAGAGAGGGAAACAATGCACGGAGACTGCATGGAGGTTGTGCTAAACAATTGACTTTCAGGATAACTTCCAATTAAGGAGATTGACCTTGCATCAAACTGTGAAACAGCTGAACTCTGAGGATATCGGTATTCTACTCCCCAGACTGTCCATCATCATTGTGTGTGTGTGTGTGTGTGTGTGTGTGCACGTGCGTGTGTTGCTCACCATTTTTTATTCTTATCAGGTCTCTCTGGATCTGCCGTTGTTCTTTGATCATTCTATCAATGCAATAAAATCTTGCCTCCTCCAAATTGTTTAGTCCATTCCGCAGCCTGGCTTCTGCACGCTTGGACGCACGCATCTCTACATCCAGCCGCCTTGTTCTATCTCCTTCGAAAGTGTGTGACCTGAGACGTTGCATTTTCTTGGGGGAAACTGCAAGGCAAACGTTTCACGTTACCAGCAATTCTGTACATTGATACTCTGGCAAAGACAATCCTGCCTGTATTAGGATTGTTATGAATTTGAAGGCATGTATTGTACTTTTTAAGAGAGAGAGAATGCTGTTCCGAACTGAGAGATTACAAACACCTGTGAATATGACTAGGTCCCAGAGCATAGTGGAAAATTGAAAATATGTAATATTTGGCTGTGAAATGGATACCTGAATTTAGACTATAAGACATAGGAGCAGAAATTAAGCCATTCAGCCCATAGAGTCTGCTCTGCCATTCAATCATGGCTGATAAGTTTCTCAACCCCATTCTCCCACTTTCTCTCCCTTTCTCCCCGTAACCCATGATCCCCTATACAATAAAGAACCCATTTATCTCTGTCTTAAATATATCTAATCTTTGTGGTTTTCATAAAGTTCCTTGAGCCTGTTCTCTCATTCATTTGGTACATAGTTGATGTAACATCTCTGTTGATTGATCTTGTCTCTGTAAATGTTAATACCCCTGTCTACCAAAATCAGTTTGAATGGTTTCTATTGACGCAGTCACAACAGGCTTTTGGGAGAGTATGGTAGATTTCCACTGTTCGTTTCATGAACTACTTCCTGCCATCACCATACATATCACTTCTATCTCCTTTGTTGGTTGTTGTTTTAACAACAATTCGAGTTTAACCAATCAGTTTTAATTATGCTCCAGGATACTAAAACCCAATCGAATTTGAATTTATTGGTTTGCCAACATTGAACCAATGAGACGATCTGATGTATGGGGATATGAGAATGTGGACATTTCAAAAATTGGTCAGAGAGTAACTGTCATAGAGAGAGAAACTGCTGGAGAACTAACCGCCAATCTAACATCTTGCTCTCAAAGAAATTAGGAAACACTCTCTATCAAAAGGTACATTTTCATGTGAAACATACTCACAGTAAAAAGAAAGATGATGACTCAGAGAGATCAACAGCCAGAAGAGTGAAGACACAGAAGAAGACAGACTGTGTGGTTTTGCGATTAAGTTAATCTAATTTTAATTCGTGTCTTATTGGATCAATTATTGCCATAGAGCTGGAGTCAGACAGTAAACAGTTAAGAGAAAGGGAGGCATAGGTTTGTGAATAGTTTTTGGTTTAATATACAATTTTAAAGTGAGAAAGTAAATTGATGTTATTTCTTTAAATAGTGGAATTTAGGAGATCTCTGTCACTCATATTTTAACAGATTTTGAGGTGAGGCGAACTTTTCTGGGTGTTTGGTTTATTTAACAGAAATGCTTCACCTACATGTCGTAACAGGTAAATCTCATTATTAGCACAACATGGAGAAGAATTTTGATTGTCATTTGCAGAATTAGAGATATTTGAAGGTCTTTCAGTCTGTTTAGAAGTTAGAAAGGAAGGAAGATAGGAACAGGAGTAATTTTCATACAGTTCCTTGAGCCCGTTCAGTCATTCATTTGAAACATGGTTGATCTGTTACAGCTTTTTTGATTGATCTTGTCTCTGTAAACATTAAAAGCCAATTAAAAGCCCGTCTACCAAAATCAGTTTGAATGGTTTCTAATGACCCAGTCACAACATCCTTTTGGGAGAGTATGGTAGACTTCCACTGACCTTTTCATGAACAACTACTTCTTGCTGTCACCATCAGCTGTGTCACAGTAACATTAAGATTATGCTCCCTTGTTGAAGTTCCTCCACTGAAGGATATAGTTTCTTCTTGTTATGAAGATGTGGGAACTATACCTTTAAGAGAGTAAAAGCTAGCAATGTCAGCACCAAGTGTTCTCAATAAGACACAATGTAACATGTGCTCCAGCTACTGGAGTAGCTAGTTGCCTGGAAAATGACAAAAAATAGATTCAAATTAGGCCAATCAGTTTAAATAATAACCCCCAAAAATACCAAATTTCAATCAAGTTTGAATTAAGTATACTGACGACCTTAAAAGCCAATGACACAATCTGATGCTCTGGGGTATAAGACCAGGGGAAAAAAAATGAACAGTTAGGAGAAGAACTGCCAAGCCCCAACATGTAAACAGACTGCCTGAAAAATAGCTCTCTTAATTACCTTTACCGATCAGTAACCTGTGACACAGAATGCCTAAGAAGGAGAAAAGAAGACACAGGAACATCCAAATAGAAGAAACGAAAGCTGCCTGGTTTTGAGATAAGAAGTTTTGTTTTGTAAATCTTAATTGAAAGTTTTATCGGACTAGCAATTTGGAAGGGAAGGTAAAAGACAGGTTAGAGTAAGGACTTGTGAATAGTTGATAGTTAATTATTTACTTTAAGAAGTAAAGCTGTTAATTTTTACTTTAAATAGTTTTTGACCACTCTAATTTTTACAGATTACTGCACGGGATAAATCTTTTCTGTGTTGGTTTCAAATTAAGGAGGAAGGTTTACCCCGTGTCATAACAGTTGTCAGTCTTAGCAACTCATATAAGCAAACAGAACATCCCTTAGTCATATCTCTAGGTAAGAAAACAACCTAGTCAAGGCAATCTATTCTTAGAAATTAACCCTTTCAAGCCTGGCATCACTCTGGTAAATCTATTCTGCATCCTGTCTTGTATCTCTTCCCTGTAGGAAGATGTCCAGGCTGAACGAAGTACTCTGAACTGGATCTAAACAGGGCAAAACTATTGCATGACTTCAATCACTGTATATTCCAGTCCCCTTCGGGGACAAAGAACAACATTCCATTTAACATATTATAGCCATCAGTAAATATTTAGAGTAAGATTTTTAGCTGGGGGAAGGGATCGGGAAAACTATATCATGGGCAGTTTTGAGAATGTTTGTTCCGAAGGGAGAAAGAAAGAATGATGGCAGGCTGATTCGAATACTAGTTTGGCGATCTAAACATTATTGTGATTGAAGTGGTTCAGGGTCATAGCTGCTAAACGGACAGAATTGGAAATGATCTTAGCGAGATCCTGGCAACAGGAACTCTAGAAAGTTTTGAAGTTTACAGTCAATTGGTAGGGTATCATATATGCTTTAGCAATTTTCACCTGATGCTCGTTGATGTTAGGAATGGAACAAAATTGATCTTTATCTGTTAACTCAGAGATAGAGAATGAGTATTGTGGAAAGGTTGCTGTTCAAATTACTTTATAGTTACCTGATGAAGGAGCGGTGCTCCAAAAGCTTGTACTTCCAAATAAACCTGTTGGACTGTAACCTGGTGTTGTGTGATTTTTAACTTTGTCCACCCCGGTGCAACACCGGCACCTCCACATCAAACCTCTTTATGGTAGTGTGAATGTTGCCAGCTCATAGCAGTCACAATACTTTATCGTAATTTCAGAGAAACTTAGGGCCAGATTTCTGTGAAAAGAGCCTTCAAAATCCTATGGCACTTCTCACAGCTTAATTAATTAGGATTGATCTTTCTTCCACCTCCATTTGTGACAGTGCCATGGATTACACAATCGGTGCTTACCAGTGATCTTGAACAAAACTTCCCACAATGACCTAGTGTCTCTGTGGCATGGTTCACCCTTTCGAGATGTCAAATTGAATCTGGCACCAAATCAATGGGATCACTAGGTGCCTAGCAACAATGATGTCATCAAGCAGGATAAGCAGCCATTCACGGTGAAGTATTCTCACAGACACCAAACCAGGAAGTAAAATGCACTGCTTGCACTGAACTTTAAAAATGAGTGTTAAATAAAACAAATGATTGGGGCTTACACAAGGGATTAAGGTGGAAGCTGAGATATGATAAAGTTTTAAATTGAAATATAGAATTGGTCATAATAGAGATACTTAGACATTAATATTAATTTATCAAGGCCAGTCAAGCTGCTCAGGAATACGGCTCCTACCTCAACTATAGCCCAAGTTACTATAAATGCCCCTAATGTTTTTAAAAGAGTGACTTATTTTCTAATCAACTTGTTCAGATGTTATTGCACACATCTGGAGTAGGTAGGACTTGACCCAGGCCTCCTGGTCTTTGTGCTCTCACGTGAACTACAGAGTCAAAGATGTACTGTATGGTACAGATGTACCTGCAGTCCAAAACATCTATGCCAACCAGATATTTCAAATTAATCCTGTCCCATTTTTTAGCATTTGGCCCATATCCTTCTAAACCTTTCCTATTCATATATCCATCCAAATGCATTTTAAATGTTGTAATTGTACCAGCCTCCACCACTTCCTCTGGCAGCTCATTCCATTGACACACCAACTTCTGTGTGAAAAAATTGCCCCTTAGGTCCTTTCTAAATCTTTCCCCTCTCACCTTAAACCTACGCCCTCCCTACTCTGTGGTAAAGCCCCTGGCTATTCATCCTATTTATGCCCCTTATGATTTTATAAATATGTTTAAGGTCACGCTTCAGCCTCCAATGCTCCAGGGAAAGTAGCCCCAGCTTATTCAGCCCCTCCCTATAGCTCAAACCCTCCAACCCTGGTAACATACTGGTAGATCTTTTCTGAACCCTTTCAAGTTCTACAACTTCTTTCCTATAGCAGGAAGACCAGAATTGAATAGTGTTCCAAAAGTGGCCTAACCAATTCCTGTACAGCCACAAGATGACCTCCCAGTTCCTATAACAACTAGACATTTGAGATACAATTAACAAGCAGCTTTTAGCAAAATGTTTCTGTTTTACAGTTTCTTTGCAATTTTTTCTTTTTGGAATGCTTGTGAATATCTTCTGATTGCACACTGTAGTGAGGCGGGGCAATTTTCCTTTGTTTTTCAGAAAAACATTTAGGATTACATAATGCCCAGAAAAGATCTTCCCTCACTGTGTTCGAATCATCAGGCAGAATTAGAACCTTGGGAATAAGAAAAGGCAAGCAGCTCACTTACGAAGTGTTACTAAGTTAACACCAAAAGTTCTGTCTCCTACAAAAATAAATTGCCTGACATGCCACTTTAAGTTTACCTCCTGATAGCACATGTTGCTCTTTTTTGCTTTGAGGAGACGTACGTCATTCTACAACTTGGAAGCATTTGCTGTGTATGACTTTTCAACACTTCCCTTTCCAATTATCTAAGGAATTTGCCAACAAAAGATTCAGGATTCAGGCTTTTTAATCTGGTATAAACTAATCTTATAAAAGTATTTTTTACATTCACCCTATAATTCAGAATCTTAAGATTGGGGTAGTCTTGTTGCTACAACAATGGTAACATTCACTAAGGTTTGTAATATCCATAAAAACTTGTCTTTGTTTGTGGTTGCTTGGCTATAAGCTTCAATAATTGGATGTCCATTGTAAGCAATATTGAAATCTTTTATGTTAACTGTGTTTATGTATCTAGGATTTACGCATTGTCATGCTTATGTATCATCTGAACTCTAAAGGTCTTCAAAAACTGGCCATGAAAGACTGCAAGAAAGCTGGCTGTAGAAGGAGCATCTGAACTTCACTGATTGAAGTGGTTCACGTCAAATCTGATAAAAAGATAGTCAGAATTGAAAATTATCTTCGCGAGATTATACAAAGCTCTCTATCCAGCATCAGGAACTGAAGAAAGTTTTGGAGTTTAAGGTCATAGAGAAGTACAGCACGGAAACAGACCCTTTGGTCTAACTCGTCCATGTCAACCAGATATCCTAACCTAATCTAGTCCCATTTGCCAGCCCTTGGCCCATATCTCTCTAACCCCTTCCTATGCATATACCCATCCAGCTGTCTTTTTTTTTGTATATGCATTAGCAGTTTTCATCTGATGCTTGAACAAAATCGATCCTGATTTGTTAACTCAACAGCAGCTGTCTTATTTTGTGGAGAGTATCACCTCACATAGTCTGTAAAAGTTGAAACATCCAGACTGATGTTGACTACAGACCTTTCTGTGAAACTAAATCAAAAGGCAAATTGAAATTGAATGCAAAGATCCTGAGTATTTCAACTTTCAAGATGTGAATGTTACAGCAAAGATTAAATTGACCTAATCCTCACCTTACTTAGAAAAACTTGAAATGGTGGAGGGCACATGGTGAGGTGGCCATAGCTTCTGTCTGCTACTAAAATTCAACAAGAAGCTGCTTGCAGACAGTTTTATTAGGAAGCCATTAAACTGACTGAGTAGCCAAGTTATTTAAAACAAGTACCTTGAGAGTAGGAGGGAGATTTCCCTCCCAACTTTCTAACTTCACGTTCACCTGAGAACCCGCGTCCTGGAAATTCAACTGCAGGAAGCCTCACAGCTTACTAATAGTCACTTGCTTTACAAGACATTCATTCCAACTAAAGCACAAGCTCATCTAATTAACTACAGTCCTGCCATTAAAGAAACTGAGGCACTTATGCAATTACAATGTACTTTCTTTCTTTATCTGTTTATATTTTTTGTATGCATGACACTGTGTGTGATTCAAGTGAGTGAGGCACCAGCTTTCTAAACACATGAGGCATGTATGTGGTAATAAACAACCTTTCTTGAAAAAATTCAAATTGGCCACTGGAAACTATTTAATTGGGACAATTATTCCAAAGGTAAGAAAATGGACACCCCTTAGCAGTGCCAGCTCAGAAATCAAGGGCCCAGCTGCTGTGCCTGGCTTGGACCAGCCCCCGATCCAAATATAATGGAGGCTACTTAACCCCAGATGTTGGACCATGATGTACTCCCCTCTCCCAGCCCTAACCCTTAGATACAAGCTTATTGATCATTCATTATAAAAATGAACACAAATTATCCTTGACAGTACAACAATGAAATTTGTCTACAATCTGCCTAAAAATATTTTAAATATGTGAACCCATGGCTTCTCGGGTTCGTCCTGGTTTGATGGAACAGACTTTATCTGCATTTAATGGAATCCTTCCAGTGTGGAAGCAGGCCATTTAGCCCACTGAGTGCACACTGACCCTCCGAAGAGCATCCCACCAGACCACGCCCCCGCTCCTTACCCTATCCCTGCATTTCCTTTGGCTAATCCGTTTAGCCTGCATATCTCTGGACATTATGAGCAATTTGGCACAGCCAATCCACCTAACCTGCACATGGTTGGACTGTGGGAAGAAACCCGAGCAAACCCCTGGGTCCCTGACACTGTACCACACTAGTGTACTTATGAGTGTTTCTCAGCAGCTTACCAGTTTCCTGTTGCTGATCGCCTGGGAACCCTCCAACCACAAGGGATGAACTCAGATTTCTCCAGTTTCCTCATTTCCTCCCCCCACCTTGTCCCAGTTGAATCCCTCGAACTCAGCACCGCCTTCCTAACCTGCAATCTTCTTCCTGACCTCTCTGCCTCCACCCCACTCTGGCCTATCACCCTCACCTTGACCTCCTTCCACCTACCACATCTCCATCGCCCCTCCCCCAAGTCCCTCCTCCCTACCTTTTATCTTAGCCTGCTGGACACACTTTCCTCATTCCTGATGAAGGGCTTATGCCCGAAACGTCGAATTTCCTGTTCCTTGGATGCTGCCTGACCTGCTGCGCTTTTCCAGCAACACATTTTCAGCTCTGATCTCCGGCATCTGCAGACCTCACTTTCTCCTGGCTGATCCAAATAAAACATTTGTCTTACCCAGTTAGCTGGAAAGGAGTGAGCTCAACCTCAATCACTGTAATAGAATAATTTCTGCCCATTCTACTGGCGAGACAGGCTGGCTGTTCAGTCATAAATGCCCTGCATTACTGAAGATCTGATTTGTTCTCTGCAGTGACTCAAACTGCGGGTCCTGGTCCTACTCCAAAGTTGTGAACCCCAAATCAACGCTGACAGTGCAGAGTGTGGTACTGGGGGAATATTACACCATAGGAGGTACAATCCATTATTCAACCCAAGGATCCATCGCCCCTTCTCGGCATCTGAAAATGAGCCCACGCTGTTAACTGAAGAAAAATAGGGCAGTGTCCCGGTTATTACCACACTGCAGCTTACTTTCCTTGCATTGATTGCGTGTGATTTTTTTTCAAAAAAGTTAACACAACATGCAGTCAGATAAACAGCATTTAGACTGAAATACTGACAGCAAAGTTCGTATAAGGTGAGTGCAAAACATTCAAAGTCGGTAATAAACAAACAATTTAACGAGAAAATAAACAGGGGCGCACAGAAAGGTTAGTACATGCTGTGCAATAATTGCACATCCAGGGGATTAATGGAGTACAGACAGTGCATTGAAACCATTCCATCTCTCTCCTGCGTGACCGCTATGTTTCTTTTACCTTCCTTTCCAACCTGGCTGCCTCATGTCCCTTGCACCGATTGTAATGCACAGTGGAAGTTACTTACCACTCTGAGAGAGAAAGAGAAAAGCGAGTCGGTGACTTGGGGAGCTGCGGCTGGTGTTGTGGGTCACCTTCAGCGGGCGAGCATTAGTAACTGATCTGTCTGTCCCTGCACACTAGCTAGGAGCCGCTGCTGCTTGTCCCAGTTCCCTGTATAAATCTGCAGCTCACTGAATGGCCACTGGTCTTTTGATTTTGCGTTGCCACTGGGAATGAGCTGTCTGTCAAATTTTGTCACCAGCCCCCGCCTCCCCTTTGTGAAAATAAATGGATCTGTGGTATGAGGGTGTATGAAAGGAACTTTTGTTTAATAACAAGTCACGACAACAAGAGTTCTTATTTAAGTCAGAAAAAATGGTTAGGAAAAATTGTCTAGAGAGTGAAGCCATTGTTTACAGTACTTTCTCCATATGATCTCGCTCAGTATTTGCCTGTTCTACCTTCAAGTGACAAAAAAAAATGCAGAACCTTGAATCCAAAGTAAACAAGCGGGAGGCTGGAAGGACACAGCAGCGTCAGGAAGTGGAGAAGTCAAGTTGAATTGTCCACCTCCTGATGCTGCTGTGTCCTTCCAGCCTGCTGCTTGTCCACTTTGGATTCCAGCGTCTGCATTATTTTTGATTCCTCTCCCTCCTGATGCTGCCTGGTTTGCACTGTTCTTCCAGCCTCCTGCTTGTCTGTCTTTATGTGGAGCTGGGTAAGAGGTGGTTCACTGCCATTATTCCTCATTGTCTTTGTTCTGTCACTTGCGATTAGTAGTGGAGGGGATACCACTATAGAATATCTACAGCAGAGGCACTGTGCTTAGATAATGAGACGGTTTATTGAACGAAAACTGAAAGAACTGCAGATGCTGGAAATCAGAAATCACAACAGAAATTGCTGGACTGGAAAAAGCTCAGCAAGTCTGGCAGCAACTGTGGAGAGAAACCAGAGTTGACATTTGGGTCCAGTGATGTTCCTCAGAACTGATGGTTAGTTGCATAATGGCAATACATATAATCACATTACTAGCCCCTTTTGGGAGCTGGTGCAGAAACATCTGCCATTCCAAAAATCCAGATTTCTTTGCCTCTACCCACAGACTGTGTGTGACATTAGCAGAATGAGTGGAGCCAATGTGACATTACATCCGGAACTGTTACCTTATACAAACATCTCAGCCCAAGCTGTCTCACCCATAGTTGTGCAGCTATGGATGTCGATCTGGATCTTATCATTTTTATGCTAAGTGTTATTTTAGGGGAGTTTAATGGAGGGTTTCCATCCTGGCTCAAAGTGACTTTTCTGACAAGATCTTCTCTCGTTCACCTGATTAAATATGCATCCAGGTTCTACAGTGTCCTTCCCATCCCATCAGGCAGCAACAGAGGCAGCAGTGTGACCCTCATGTTGCTGGTTCCTAATTAAATCACAACTGCACACCACTTCAAATGTCAAGAGCCAGGAATTTCTTTCCATAATCTGCTGCTGCACTACTGTTTGGAAAAGAAATATCCCTAAAAGGGAAAGTGACATCTTCATTTTGATGAAAGGGACCATTCCACTACGCCCTACTTCAAAACATTTTGTAAAGATCCTTTCAGCAGCTACAGACTAATCAGTTCAACTTTGATAGCCGGGTAAATTCTGGAAGCAATTATTCAGGATAGAACATATGGTCCATGGAAAGACGTGGATTAATTTGGAAGAGTCAACATGGTTTTGTTAAGGAGAAATTGTACCTAACCAACTTGCTGGAGGTTTTGAAGAGGTAACGGGGAGAATTGACGAGGGGAGGGCTATAATTTGTGGTGTGCATAGACTTTCAAAAGGCCTTCAATACAGTGCTGCCACAACAGATTTGAGGGAAGTTATAAAAGGAACAGGGGCAACTTAGGTCCAAAATTAGCAGAGGGATAAGGAACAAAGAATAATGCATGGTGTTTGGGCTAAGCAGGTTTATGGTGTATTCCCAGGGAATCATATTTTAAATGCAAGCAGAAAATGCTCAGCAAGTTTGGCAGCATCTATGGAGTGATGAACAGGGGTTGAACTTGATGTTTTTTGGTGACCACAAGGTGCGGTGCTGGGACCGCAGCTGTTTGCAATATACATCAATGATATGAATGAAGGCATTAAAAGTAATATTAGCAATTTTGCTGATGACACAAAGCTGGGTGGCAGGGTGAAATGTGAGGAGGATATTATGAGATACAGGGTGACTTGGACAGACTATGTGAGTGGACTGATGCATGGCAGATGCAGTTTAATGTGGATAAATGTGTGGTTATCCACTTTGTTGGCAAGAACAGGAAGGCAGATTACTATCTAAATGGAATCAAGTTAGGTAAAGGGGAAGTACAACGAATTCTAAGTGTTCTTGAGAGGGGATCTGATTAAGATGTATAAAATTACTAATGGATTGGACACTCTGGAGGCAGGAAGCATGTTTCTGCTGATGGGTGAGTCAGGAACCAGAGGACACAGTTTAAGGATAAAGGGTAGGCTATTTAGAACAGAGTTGAGGGGAAACGTCTTCACCCAGAGAGTAGTGGATATATGGAATGCTCTACCACAGAAGCCAGTAGAGGCCAAGTCTCTGGATACCTTCAAGAAAGAGATGGATAGAGCTCTTAGAGATAGTGGAATCAAAGGTTATGGGATAAGGCAGGAACAGGATACTGATTGTAGATGATCAGCTATGATCGTATTGAATGGCGGTGCTGGCTCGAAAGGCCGAATGGCCTACTCCTGCACCTATTGTCTATTATATTGTATATAAGGTTGTTAGAGGGGTTTTCACTGAGCAAGGTTTCTCCCCATATCTTATCAAGCTCACCTCATTAACTACATACCCCACCCCTACCTCATCTCTCTCATCTGATTCTAGTTCTTCCTTACTGTGCACTACTCCTGGAACAACAATATACTACCCTGATATGCTGGATCTGACTGGCACCAGCATCATCTTTAAAAGGATGTTGTGCACTCAGACAAATGCTGTTTATCCAGAGCTGCCCTCCATAGTTCTTGACAATTGCTCCCTGACATGTCAGACAAGGGAAATGTATGGCCCCCTTTGTGACTGGAAGCCTTGAGTTCTGCTGGGCAGAGGTGATGAACAGGCAGCGTATCCTCTTTCCCCACGACCAGTAAAAGAGGCCACGGTACCAGACCATATTGACCTGGTCTGAGGTTGCCTCCCAGCTCAGTCCAGACTTAGCCTTTGGAGGAATGCACATCAATACAGGGAGTAGACCAGTCCACAAGCACAAGTCTCACCTTCTTCTCTCCAAAACATCACCCTCACTCTGTATTCAGTCCCACAAGGCTCATATTTTGCCCCTTTCCCTATTGTCAACAAGATCTTTAAACTTACTCTCACCCAATTCAACCCCGATATTACTAATCCTGCTTGCCCTCTCTGCTGTCTACTTATTTGCTTGGCACACCTCCTCATTTGCATTGAATATAGTGGGTGCGCCCTCCACATTCATTTTCTGTGATATTCTCTTGTTCCAAGCGGGAAACCAGCCCACAATACATATGGAGTTGAAATACCAATCAATCCTGATTAAATGGTGGAGTTGGCTTGATAGGCCAAATGGCCTTATTTCCACTCCTATGTCTTATGGTCTTATAGTCTTATGGGTGTGGCTTATATGTGGCTGGTGCCCATGGAACATGCCCTGAGATGTTGATGCCCACTGTCTAACATGGATGTTCTTTGGACCAAGTGGTGAACTGAAGTTGCTATGTACCTGCTCTGATTTCATGTCTGCGTTTTTTGATGCCTAACATGTTTGGCGCATTTGGTAAGATAGGAAGCTAAATATTAGTGAGGCAAATTGGGTCATTAATAGGCACTTTTAAAAAAATAGTTAACAAGCTAAAATCCACTTTAAATGGCAACTTACCATTGCCTAGTGAGAATCTCGCCACAGCAATCCTCAAAAGCATTAAAGATATGCAAGGTGCTGCAATTCCAATTTGATTCTACCACTAATCACAACATAGCCCAAGTTACTCAGAGGCCTATATGATGCCTCCCATAGCTCAACCAAAATCCTTGGGCTGGCCTAGTCAGGTATGTGCACAAAGGAGGAATTTCATGAAAGTTTCGGATCATATTTGAGTGGTTCTTGACTGTATTTTCCCTACCATTGAACAAAATGAAATTAAGTACTTATTTCCATAATAGCGGTACAAAGATAACTCAACAAAATTTTCAGAATTTCATAGCTATTACACATTAGCTTTGATGAGATCAAAAATCACACAGCTAATGCATTGTAAGTGTGCCAGCAGATAAGCAATGCCTGAACACACAGACACGCAGAGAACTTTTCCAGGTTGTGTTAAAAACAATAGAACTGTCAATCTCTCGCTGCAGACTTTCTTCTATTATGAAATATCATTTAAAAACAGGGCTGTTGTGTACTATTTAGTAATAATATAGTCACACTGGCAAGAGGGTAGTAGACCTAGTCTATTGTTGTTCTTCAGAGAAGTGACATTGCCTTGCTCAAGAAGGAATTGTTAGTACAGGAGGAAGTTTATCAATTGAAATTCAATAGCCTTGAAAGTAAGAAGAGTCTGTACTTGTTTAATGATTCAAAGCCTGGATAATCTTGGCAAGCAGCAAAGGGCAAGTTCATAAAGATATTTCTTTGTCACACCCACTAACCTGTGCACTGGATTCGTAATGTTGTGACCCAGTTAAGTTCAGGCCAGTATCAACTTGCTTTATAAGATTACACTGTTGAATGTGATGAAAAATATAATAACTCCCTAGTTCCAGTTCAAAATGATTTTAGTCATATCCCACAGATTCTTGGACTACCACATAGTGAGAGTGGCCCTCTCCTTGGGGACAAGGGCTATTCCTTGATGGCCTGGCCAATGACTCCTGGAAGGAACTGATGCGCACTTTAGTTCATCTGAGTGTATAAGGCCATTTGATAGCATAATCATAAACTCACTGGTTCTCTCCTCAAAACAGTTCATTACATAGTCAAAACTCCCACTGGAACACTCCCAGCCTTTCTTCCTGTTATAAGCTAACCATAACCATTCACCCTGAAGGATATTGTCCTGGGAGAATGGGGGATGCAACAAAGTAGAGACCAAGAGAATGAGCTGTTCAAATAATTTGATATAAACATTAACCAAGTGTACAAACATTGTCAAACATATTCAAGTGGATCCCAGCAATGATGTAGGAGTGCTTTTCGGAATGGAGCCCTGTGACTAGCGGTATTCCACAGGGATTTGTTCTGGGTCCTCTTTTGTTTGTTATTTATATAAATGATTTGGATGAGAATATAGAAGGCATGGTTAATAAGTTTGTGGATGACACCAACTTGGTGACATAATTGACAGCGAAGAAAGTTTTCTAAGATTACAAAGGGGTCTTGATCAAATGGGTCAATGGGCTGAAAAATAACAGATGGAGTTCAATCTGGATAAATGCGAGAATTGCATTTCGATACAACAAACAAGGGGAGGGCTTATATAATAAATGGTAGGGCCTTGATAGTGTTGTAGAACAGAGGGACCTAGGACTGCAGGGACATAATTATTTAAAGTTTGTGTCACGTATAGACAGGGTGGTTAAAAAGGCATTTGGCACACTTGCTTTCATTGCTCAGTCCTTTGACTATAGGAGTTGGGATGTTATCTTGAGGTTGTACGGGACACCAATGAGGCCTCTTCTGGAATACTGTGTCCAGGTATAGGAAGGATATTGTCAATCTGGAAAGGGTTCAGTGAGATTTATCAAAATGTTGCTGGGTATAGAAGTTTTGCATTATAAATAAAGGCTGGGACGTTTTTCACTGGAACGTAGGAAGTTAAGAGGTGACCTGATAGAAGTTCATAATATAATGCAAGGTATAGATAGAGTTGATGGTAATTGTCTTTTCCCTAAAATGTGGAATTTCAAGACTGGGGGAACATTTTTAACATGAGAGGAGAGAGACTTAAAAAAGACATAAGAGCCTTTTTTTTACCACAGTGGGTGGTTTGAGTGTGGAATGAACTTCCTGAGGAAGTGGTGGATGTAGTTTAGAACACAATGGATGAATATATGAATAGGAAAGGTTTGGACGGATATAGGTCAGGAGCAGGCAGGTGGGATTAGTTTAGTTTGGGATTATATTTGGCATGGACTGTTTGAACCAAAGGGTCTGTTTCTGTACTGTATGACTTTATGACTCACACAGCAGAAAACAGACCCTTTGGTCCAGCTTGTCCATGCCAACCAGATATCCTATAAAAATCTAGTCCCATATGCAAGCACTTGGCCCATATCCCTCTTAAACCCTTCCTGTTCATTTACCCATCCAGATACCTTTTAAATGTTGTAATGATACCAGCCTCCACCACTTCCTCTGGCAGCTCATTCCATCCACTCACCACCTTCTGTGTGACCCTTCCTTAGGTCCCTTTTACATATTTCCCTCTCACCTTAAACATATGCCCTCTAGTTTTGGACTCCCCTCTCCAGGGCCTATATACCCTATTCATGCCCCTTATGATTTTATAAACTTCGACAAGGTCACCGATCAGCCTCCTGGAAAGAAGCTTTAACCTATTCAGCCTCTCCCTGTAGCTCAAACCCTCCAACCCTGGCAACATCCTTGTAAATCCTTTCTGAACCCTTTTTCAGGTTTCACAACATCCTGAGTGCTGTGAACAATTTTGGGCCCGTGATCTAAGAAAGAATATCCTAGCATTGGACTCATAGAGTCATAGAGATGTACAGCACGGAAACTGACCCATCGGACCAACTCGCCCATGCTGACCAGATATCCTAAATTAATCTAGTCCCATTTGCCAGCAGTGGCCCATTTCCCTCTAAACCCTTCCTATTCATATACTCATCCAGATGCCTTCGAAAAGTTGTAATTGTACCAGTCAGTCAAGAGAAAATCCACTGGGCAGATACCAAGTGTGTGGGACCGTCTTATAAGACTACAAGACATAGGAGTGGATGTGAGGCATTTGGCCCGTCGTGTCCACTCCACCATTTAATCATGGCTGATAGGCATTTCAACTCCATTTACCCACACTCTCCTTGTAGCCCTTAATTCCTTGCAAGATCAATAATTAATCAATCGCTGCCTTGAAGACATTTAATGTCCTGACCTCCACTGCACTCTGTGGCAATGAATTCTGCAGGCCCACCACTCTCTGGCTGAAGAAATGTTTCCTCATTTCTGTTCTAAATTGACCTCGTCTAAGTCTAAGGCTGTGCTCATGGGTCTTAATGTCCTTGCCTGACGGAAAGAACTTCCTAGTGTCCACCCTTTCTAAGTCATGTATTATCTTGTAAGTTTCTATTAGATCTTCTCTCAACCTTCTAAACTCTAATGAATACAAGCCCAGAATCCTCAGCCATTCATCGTATATTAGGCCTACCATTCCAGGGACCATCCGTATGAATCTCTGCTGGACAAGGTCCAGTGCCAGTATGTCCTTCCTGAGGTATGGGGCCCAAAATTGGACATAGTATTCCAAGTGGGGCCTAACTAGAGCTTTATAAAGTCTCAGACGCACATAGCTGCTTTTATATTCCAAACCTCTTAAGATATGTGACATTACTTTGGCTTTCTTAATCATGGAATCAACCTGCAAGTTAACCTTTAAGAGAATCCTGGACTAGCACTCCCAGATCCCTTCGTTCTTTGGCTTTATGAATTTTCTCACAGTTTAGAAAATAGTCCATACCTGTATTCCTTTTTCCAAAGTGCAAAACCTTGCATTTGCTCATTTTGAATTTCATCAGCTGTTTCCTGGACAACTCTCCTAAACTGTCTTGATCTTTCTGCAGCCTCCTCAGTACTACCTGCCTGTCCACCTGACTTCGTATCATCGGCAAACTTCACCAGAATGCCCCTAGTCCCTTCATCCAGATCATTATTATGCAAAGTGAACAGCTGCGGCCCCAACACTGAACCCTACTGGACACCACTTGTCACTGGCTGCCTTTCCAACTCTCTGTCTTCTGTCAGACAGCCAATCCTTAATCCATGCCAGTAACTCACCTGGAACACCATGTGCCCTCATCTAACTCAGCAGCCTCCCTTATCAAAGGCCTTTTGGAAGTCCAGATAGATAACAATCACTGGGTCTCCCTGGTCTAATCTACTTGTTACCGCTTCAAAGATTCCTAACAGGTTTGTCAGGCACAACCTCCCCTTACTAAATCCATGCTGACCTGTTCTAATCTGACCTTGCACTTCCAAGAATTTAGAAAACTCATCCTTAATGCTGGATTTTAGAATTTTTCCAACAACCCAGGTTAGGCTAATTGGCCTATAATTTTCCATCTTTTGTCTTGATCCTTTCTTGAACAAGGGGGTTACAGCAGCTATTTTCCAATCATCTGGGACTTTCCCTGACTCCAGTGACATTTGAAAGATCACAACCAACGCCTCTGCTATTTCTTCAGCCACCTCCCTTAGGACTCTAGGATGTAACCCATCGGGGCCAGGAGAATTATCAATTTTTAGACCTTTTAGCTTTTCTAGCACTTCCTCTTTTTTAATGGCTACCATACGTTTGAGAAGAAGTTGAATAGATTGGGCCTGTATTCATTGGAATTAAAAGAGTGAGAGATTACCTTATTGAAACATAAATTTGACAGGGCAGATGCAGAGAGGTTGCTTTCCCATGTGGAAGTCTGGGACCAGAGAACATAATCTCAGAATAAGTGGTCATACATTTAAGACAGAAGAAAAGGAATTTCCTCTCTATTGGTGGTGAATCTGTGGAATTCAATACCGTTGAGCTTCTGATGCTGGATTATTAAGTACATTCAAGGCTGAGGTGGAGCGATTTTTAATCAGCAAGGGAATGAAGGATTATGGGGGAAAGGCAGGAAAGTGGAGGTGAGGAATCTCAGGTCATGATCTTATTGATTGGCAGGGCAAATGAGATGGGCTGAATGACCTAACTCTGCTCCAGCTTCATGGCCTTAATAGCAACTGAGCTGATCAAAAGAGTCACTTAGAGCCAGGGTCATCAAAGCAATGGTGCAAAATTGCAACATGCTGCTATGTAGAGGGACTCGGCTGTCCTTGTGCAAAATCTTAAAAGGTTGGTTTGCAGGTAGAGCAGGTAACTAAGAAGGCAAATGGAATGTTGTCCTTCATTGCTATGGGGATGGAGTTTAAAAACAGGGTGGTTACGCTGCAGCTGTATGTGGTGCAGGTGAGGACACACGGAATACGTGATCAGTTTTGGTCTCCTTGCGGCTGTACAGGACATTGGTTAGGTCACTGTTGGAATATTGCGTGCAATTCTGGTCTCCTTCCTATTGGAAAGATGTTGTGAATCTTGAAAGGGTTCAGAAAAGATTTACAAGGATGTTGCCAGAGTTGGAGGATTTGAGCTACAGGGAGAGGCTGAACAGGCTGGGCCTGATTTCCTTGGAGTGTTGGAGGCTGAGGGGTGACCTTATAGAGGTTTTTAAAATCATGAGGGGCATAGGTAGGATAAATAGTCAAGGTCTTTTCCCCTGGGTAGTGGGGTCCAAAACTGGAGGGAATAGGATTAGAGTGACAGAGGAAAAATATAAAAAGGACCCAAGGGACAACTTTTTCACACAGAGTGTGGTGCGTGTATGGAATGAGCTGCCAGAGGAAGTGATGGAGGCTGGTACAATTACAACATTCAAAAGGCATCTGATGGGTATATGAATAGGAAAGGTTAGAGGGATATAGGCCAAATGCTGGCAAATGGGACTAGATTAGTTTAGGATATCTGGTCGGCATGGACGAGTTGGACCGAAGGGTCTGTTTCCGTGCTGTAAATCTCTATGATGCTATGACTCTATATGTTCACTATTATCACTTGACTGTTGATTGCCAATTTCTTGTAAGTGTATTTCCTGTCCAGCACTTCATTCATTTTAATCTCGACAATAAATACTGCTCGTAACAGGAAAACAGGAATCTACTGAGAAACAAAGCTAACAAATAATAATAGAATAGTGAATCATCACCTGATGGGGAGAAAGTGAGGACTGCAGATGCTGGAGATCAGAGCTGAAAAATGTGTTGGTGAAAAAGCGCAGCAGGTCAGGCAGCTCCTCGGATGCTGCCTGACCTGCTGCACTTTTCCAGCAACACATTTTCATCACCTGACGAACTAACACAAAGTTACATGGGGCCAAAATCCACAAGAAAACTTTAGGCCATCAATTTATGCTGTTTACCTTGGTCTGTCTGAATATTGGTGCTCCAAGTTTAACCATTCTTTCTCACTCACACTGTATATCCAAGCAGACTCATGTGCAACTATTGTCTTTCTCACTGACTTATTTCTCCTACACACTGTCAGTCAAGTGGCTTCAGGAGAATTGCAGGTTGGCCGCTGGTTCTCCTGTTCTGTCAGCCGAAGTGTCCTTGGTGGTATCCTCTGAGTATTCGAACCTGTGAAGTTCCCCCACCAAAGAATACTTCACTTGCATCAGTTGAGGTTCAAAATTGACTGACCATCCGGGAGACAACATTTGCAACATGTCTTGGGCATGGGTTGGGGGGAGGAAGAGATTTCGAAGTGAGGTGCCTTGAGCAGAGTTATCCCAATACTATCAGCCCTTTGCTATTTTGTCACGTTTCTTCTTATATCCCAGCTGCATTTCCTGGTTAGCCAAGAGCTGGACAGCACAAAGCTCAATGAGGTATCGAGTCACTAAAGTGTGGCTTTGCTTCATTGTATGGTTACAGATAGAGTGTGCAGCCCACTAGTTAGGGCAAGCACGCACAATGGCCTGCAGCATCTTATTCTCTACAATCCATCAGTAACGGATATACAAAGGCTATGTATATATGAGTTCAACATCAGAAAAGATGCTCCCTGAGTCCTGGATTGCCCTAACTTGCGGATTTACCATTTTCCTCATACAAATCGAATCTCACAACTTCTGTGAATTTCAACAACTCACTTAATTTGCACAGTAAACTTGAATTAAATACATCGAAGAAAGTCAAATCTTAAGATCCTCACAAGTGTTCGTTTTGACAAACAATGTCTATAAATACCACCAATATCTGCACTCCACACTCCAAGATTGTCATGACATTGCAGCCCATTTTCACATACTTTTTGTTCCCATTATCAGGTTTTCTTTCTCCTGAGCACACTATCACCCATCCTTTGTCTCCCTAGTTGTCATTCTCTCGCTCTGGGCTCCATCTCCTCCTATCCTCTCACTTCTTGCCCACCATCACCCCTCTTCCGCCCAATACCCCTGACTTCAGCTTAAATACACCTTTTCCTAGCTATCATCAGTTCTGAAGAAGGGTCATGGGACCTTGAAACATTAACTCTGTTTTTATACCAGCTTTTATACCAGTCCTGATAGGGAAAGCACATTTAAACACACTGTTTAGCAAACTGCTGGAAGATAGGTTATGAAGTTGAAACACAGTCAAAAGACAAGGAATGTAAAAACACTGAAAATTTTAAATGTGAAGCAACATGCTTCAAGATATTTCAGGCACGACACTTATGTATTTATTAATAATATGATAACTGCTGCAGTCTAGAAAGGAAACTACTGAACCTTTTAGATCCACTCCTGTGAAGTAGGACATTTCTATTTGATAAAAATTTTAAACATCAGGCATTTGCGAGTCTTATTGCTGAGTGTTTGTTGTCAATGTCATGAGGTGTGAAATGACGAACCTCTTTAAGTTTATCAGCTGTCAAAAAATTGTTTCACTTTTCTTGCTGGTGTCAGATTATTCATCTGCCCAGTGAACCACAATCTCCCATTACCAATCCCCCTCATTAAATGATAAAAGACATTAAATATCTTCCGAAGCCCAAATCATTCCAATTGCCTATGATATCTAGACATGTCCTAACTAATTCCAGTTTGCCAATTTGACACAGTATAGTTTAATTCAACTCATTTGACTTGCATTTCCTAATGTCGATGTTTCAGAATAGTCCAGTTTCCAATATACCCAGGATTGAAATTAAGCTTGTAATTATAATCATATCATATTCCAACAGAAGGAGATTGTGTTCACAGTCTGAAGAGCTGTGTGGAATGTATGGGCTGAGTACATAGTGCACTGTACTACAATACAAACATGATCTTTGTGATTTGGTCTTTCCCATCTGGGCAACTTCCCACTTCAATTTTGTTCTGGAGTAGTGGGTTTTGGGCAGTACTGTTTCTTCAAGGCTCCTGTTCTTCTAACAGGTTTTCAGTGGCCTGTTGCTAGGTAAAGTGAGCAGAATGTGCCAGCACATTATTTACTGATCAGCTGGTTCACAGTCACCATAGAGACATGATGCCACTGTGCTGTGAATTAAAATAACTCAGATGCTTTTCAAACCCATGCTTCAGGGGTATATCCTGGAAACAAGCTGTTCAACAGAAATAAACTGCAAACCATGTTTGTCAAATCACTATTTTAATGAATTTATCATGTATATGATATATAATTACTGTCAAATGTTCTTTTCCAATAGGTTTACTCAAGGTGAGTCAACAGATACCCATAGTGCAATACAGGAGACCAAGCAGATAAAATTCCTGACGCAGTGTTTAAGAATCCAAACACGACTTTTAATGATTTTAGCACACAAGCAAGGAGGGAAAATGCAATGAGGCCTATTTTCAGGAGCCAGGATTGTGATGTCCTGTTTAGGAAGGTGCTGCGTGCTCACCTAAATGATTCCAATCTGCAGTCCAGTGTGAAACGTGTTGCTGACTGGATTTATCCTCAATGGGGGCCCCTGTGATGTATTTGGTAACCACCATACACAGCTTGCACATTCCTGCTAAAGGAGAGCTGCACTCATCCAACAGAAGCTGTTGTGTACTGTTTCTGGAGTGAAAGAGAATGCAAAACAAATAGATAATGTGACGGTCCATAATTCCTGATGAAGGGCTTTTGCCCGAAACATCATTTCTTTTGCTTGTCCCATGCTGCCTGACCTGCTGTGCTTTTCCAGCATTACACTCTCGACATAGATAAGATATTGACAAGGTCATTTTCCTTAAAACTAGCATGAGAATTTTTATGTTGAAGACGTGCTTAAACAGAAGTGGGTCAGTCTGCATGAGGGTCAGGGGTGTTGGGTGAATTGGGAATGGCACCAGACAGGTTACTAACCACCTGCTAATGATACTTCTTTGCCATCTGGCTGTGCAAACTCAGTATGTCTGTCATGAGAGTCGTGCAGCCATCGGGAATCTCATGGAATAAGCCCTTCGCACCCTCAAGTCCGCTGTGTGGATCTCTCAGCAGGAACTTACTCGTGCTTACGCGAATGCACATTCAAGTTTGTGATATTCTGCAGCATTCTCCATAATGTGGTTGACACGAGGGTGCTCTCAAAAGCAAAGTGCTGGAAACTGGAAATATAAGCAGAACATGCAAGAAATGCTCAACAGATCAGGTGGCATCTTAGAGAGATAAACAGACAATGTTTCAGGTCTTCATCTTTTCATCAGATTTACAGCATCCATTGCATTTCACTTTTGACTATGCCCTCATGACGGCTAGGCTATGGAAGGCACAGCTGACCGTCTCTAGAGTGCTTCCTTGAGATATTCAGATAGCTGAACTATTGACTGAGGGTGCCTATGGTCTGCTCCATTATGTTTCTGAATGCTGTATGACTTCCATTATAGTTAGAAGAATATGGCTATTGTACGATGAAAGTTGCTGCCAACTTTAAGTGTAGGAAACTACCAAGTTTGAATGGTCTAGTGTGGGAAAGGAAATCAACTTTCTAGACTGACCAGAGGAGTCTCTAGATGTTTTGTTATCACATATTGAGTGTTAGCAACTAGTTACACATTACATTGATGTGACAGACATTGTTACAGGCACTTTGAGGAGGCCTTAATCCTGGATCTTACTCCTTCAACATCCTAAACTGCTCTGTCCACAGGTCCAGATGACATAATTTTAGTTGGTGGTGTTTAAGGAAGTCCTCAATATTAACCCATGCAAACTCCTCCATCTATAACATTTTTGAGTTGCTAGGTGACAGAGAGGAGTCATACACTGGGTAAGTTGCCCAGCAGCTAGCCCCGGTTCCTCATGGTCATACAAAGATGGCAGCTGTGGCCTGTTGCCATGGTGAATGCTGCTGCCATGATAGGTGTTTCCTGACAGAGTCTGTGGGCATGGTCACAACACAGAGGACTTGAATAACCCTGAACCTTGCAGTTGTAATATGTCTTCCCAATGACACGTAGAGCCTTGTGCCTTAGGTTTGTAACTAAAGAGCACAGCATTAAAATACCAAATGTATTGCCAAAATACTGGAAATTGTTTGAAGGAATGGCAGAACATAGTCGGTGCTATTGTAAGAGAGATATTAATATTGCCGACGGCATGCCAAATAAATAAAATAATACGTACAAATAGAAACTTGTCATATTTCATATATGAAGAGGAGCTGTACTCAGGTGCTGCCACCAGGGCTTCCAATTGAAGAAAAAAAGCAAATAGAAATTTGCATTTACAGAAAATGACAGTTATGTGCCTGCCTTTCGTAAATTTGCTTATATGGTACAAATCGTGTTGATCACCCTTTCGCCTGCTGCAAGTTCAATCTTTGTTTATTCACAGTCTCACACAAAAAAAACCAAAACTGATCTTCTTGGTGTAGGGGTGGTAATTCACCCCTCCTCACTCACACACACACTTATTGGTTAAATATTCTGCCTGGACCATCCCTGAGAAATATAAACAAGTAAAAGTTTAACCCCTAGTCTGTGCTGAATGAACTTATCTCAGTAGTTGTGAGGAATATTGCCATTAGTTTCACTGCAGTAAACTACCTCGTGACTTCTAGCCCTGACTACTATTCAGTTGCATTGTTTACTATTCAGTAGCATTATGTACTATTCAGTAGCAGTCACAGTTTGCCATGTTTGCTGTTTGCATCAATCACGTTTACAGGGTTTTTGAGGAATGTACCAGCCAAACAATTACATTTTACTGCAGGTGGCACCTTTCACAAAGTCGAATGTTTCAATTCCTTAAGGCCAAGGAAATACTTTGAAAGTGTTGTCATTGTTGTACAGCAGAAAAGTCACTGTGGCTGTCAATTGACACACTAAATGGTCAGATGGACTGCATTATAGAACCGACTAGATTTTTTTTGTCGTTGACTAAGGGATGACCATTGTCTGAAACTGAGGGTAATTCTCCAGTTTTTCTATTCAATATAAAAAAGCTAAATTACATGAAAATTCATGAAGGTGATGCCAGATATGACAAGGTACACTTATCAGAAAAGGTTGAACAAGCCAGGGCTCTCTTCCTGAGGGAGGAGAAAGCTTTTGGGTAACGTGAAAGAGTAAGAGGAAATCTTTGGAGTCCAAAATTAGAATTCATAAATATCATGTAGTCATTAATAAATCGATAAAAGGAATTTAGGGGAAACTTTTGTTACCAACTATAGCTGGGACAAATTGTTCAGCAGCTTTTAATAGTAAACTAGGTAAATGTGTGAGACAGGAAGGAATAGATGGATATGCTGATAGTGTTGGACAAAGAGGTGTGAGAGAAGCCTGTGTGGAGGAAATGCACCAGACAAGACCAGTTAGGCCTGTTTCTATGCTGCAGATACAATGTAATTCAGCCAAATGAAGACATTGACATTGATACAGCACCATCTTAGTGCTACACAGTTGTGGTCACCTTGACTTTGAGCTCAAATTTTGTGACCAGGCCTTAAATTCACGGTCCTCTGATTCAGACACACTCACACGTTGAATACTCTGCCTAGAACATCTCTGAGAAATACAGACCAGTATAAGTTTAACCTCCAGTCTGTGCTGAATTAACTTAATCTAATGCATTACTTATGAGGAATATTACCAATAGTTTCAGCTCAGTACTTCCTCTTCCAGACCTCGCTACTATTCAACAAACTCTACTGGGAAAGTATGTACATACATAGTCATAGAGTCATAGAGATGTACAGCATGGAAACAGACCCTTCGGTCCAACTCATCCATGTGAGATATCCCAATCCAATCTAGACCCACCTGCCAGCACCCGGCCCATATCCCTCCAAACCCTTCCTGTTCATATACCCATCCAGATGCCTTTTAAATGTTGCAATTGTACTAGCCTTCACCACTTCCTCTGGCAGCTCATTCCATACACGTACCACTCTTTGCATGAAAACATTGCCCCTTAGGTCTCTTTTATATCTTTCCCCTCTCACCCTAAGCCTATGCCCTCTAGTTCTGGACTCCCCCACCACAGGGTCTATTTATCTTTGCCTATTTATCCTATCCATGCCCCTCATAATTTTATAAACCTCTATAAGGTCACCCCTCAGCCTCTGACGCTCCAGGGAAAACAGCCTCAGCCTGTTCAACCTCTCCCTGTAGCTCAAATCCTCCAACCCTAGCAAAATCCTTGTAAATCTTTTCTGAACCATTTCAAATTTTGCAACATCTTTCCGATAGGAAGGGGACCAGAATTGCACGCAATATTGCAACAGTGGCCTAACCAATGTCCAATACAGCCGCAATATGATGTCCCAACTCCTGTACTCAATACTCTGACCAATAAAGGAAAGCATACCAATCACCTTCTTTACTATCCTATCTACCTGCGACTCCACTTGCAAGGAGCTATGAACCTGCACTCCAAGGTCTCTTTGTTCTGCAATACTCCCTCGGACCTTATTACTAAGTGTATAAGTCCTGGTAAGATTTGCTTTCCTAAAATGCAGCACCTCACATTTACCTGAATTAATCTCCATTTGTCACTTCTCAGCCCACTGGCCCATCTGATCCCATTGTAGTCTGTGGTAACCTTCTTTGCTGTCCACTTCACCTCCAATTAGTTTAGTAATCATATCTTTTATGCTCACATTCAAATCATTTGTATAAATGATGAAAAATAGTGGACCCAACATCGATCCTTGTGGCACTCCACTGGTCACAGGCCTCCAGTTTGAAAACCAACCTTCCACCACCACCTTCTGTCTTCTACCTCTGAGCCAGTTCTGTATCCAAATGGCTTGTTCTCCCTTTAATCCGTGAGATCTAACCTTGCCAACCCGTCTCCAATAGGGAACCTTGTTGAACGCCTTACTGAAGTCCATATAAATCACACCTACCGCTCTGCCCTCATCAAACCTCTTTGTTACTTCTTTAAAAAATTCAATCAAGTTTGTGAAACATAATCTCCCATGCACAAAGCCATGTTGACTATTCCTAATCAGCCATTGCCTTTCCAAATACATATACATCCTGTCCCTCAGGATTCTCTCCAACAACTTGTCCACCACCGATGTCAGGCTCACCGGTCTATAGTTCCCTGGCTTTTCCTTACCACGTTTCTTAAACAGTGGCACCACGTTTGCCAACCTCCAGTCTTCCGGCACCTCACCTGTGACTATCGATGATGCAAATATCTCAGCAAGGGGCCCAGCAATCACTTCTCTAGTTTCCCACAGAGTTCTAGGGTACGCCTAATCAGGTCCTGGGGATTTATCCACCTTTATGCATTTCAAGACACCCGGCGCTTCCTCCTCTGTAATCTGGACATTTTTCAAGATGTCACCATCTATTTCCCTACATTCTATATCTTCCATGTCCTTTTCCACAGTAAATACTGATGCAAAATACTCATTTAGTATCTCCCCCATCTCCTGTGGCTCCACACAAAGGACGCCTTGCTAATCTTTGAGGGGAATCCATTCTCTCCCTACTTACCCTTTTGTCTTTAAATTATTTGTAAATGCCCTTTGAATTCTCCTGAACTCTATTTGCCAAAGCTATTTCGTGTCCCCTTTTTGCCCTCCTGATTTCCCTCTTGAGTACACTGCTACTGCCCTTATATTCTCTTCTAAGGATTCACTCGATCAATCCTGTCTATACCTGACATGTGCTTCCTTCTTTTTCTTAACTAAACCTTTCATTGTTCTAGTCATCCAGCATTCCCTACACTGACCAGCCTTTCCTTTCTCCCTAACAGGAATATATGTCTCTGGATTCTCGTGAAGTCATTTCTGAAGGCTTCCTATTTTCCAGCCATCCCTTTACCTGCAAACATCTGCCTCCATTCAGCTTTTGAAAGTTCTTGCCTAATACTGTCAAAATTAGCCTTTCTCCAAATTCGAACTTCAACTTTTAGATCAGGTCTATGCTTTTCCATTACTATTTTACATAGTGTTCAAGCAAGGATAGCTTTGAAGCTTTGGGCCAGTTCATGTGACAAATGGCTCACTCAACACTCATTAAGGCTCAGGCACTTGGAAAGGTTACAGGGGGAAGCTTACTCCACAGCTAGCATATACTGTACCAAAGAAGGAGAATGAAAAGTAATTAGTTCACATTGTGAGGTTGCATGATCTGCACTAGATTGCCAGCAAGTGCAGTGGATGCTGATTCAGTAGTAACTTACAAAGGAGAACTGGATAAATACTTGAAAGGGATACATTTGCAAGATAATGGGAAAGAGCAGAGTGTAGGACTAATTGGATAGTGCCTTCAAAGAGCTGGCATGAGCACGATGGGTCCAAATAGCCTCCTTCTGTGCTGTAGGACTCTACATCTAAAGCAAGATACAGAGAATATTGGAACCTGAAGTTTGTGTCAGTGCCCTCTCATTTGAACTGGATATGCTATTACTTTCCTATGAGATTCAGAGCAAAGCAGAGAAATTGAATTCTGAAATTTGAGAATCATAGAATCCCTGCAGTGTGGCAACAGGCCCTTCGGCTCAACAAGTCCAAACTGACTCTCCGAAGAGTAGCCCACCCAGACCCATTCCCCTACATTTTGCCCCTGACTAATGCACCCAACCTACACATCCTGAACACTGTGAACAATTTAGGGCTTATGCTTGAAACGTCGATTCTCCTGCTCCTTTGGTGCTGTCTGATCTGCTGTGCTTTTCCAGCAACACATTTTTCAGCTCTGATCTCTAGCATCTGCAGTCCTCACTTTCTCCTAACAATTTAGCATTGGCAATTCATCTAACCTGCACATGAAAAGACGAATCACTCCAATTGTTGGAGACGTGGTTGGTCAGATGGAGGCCAATGAGAAACTCTGATGCTTGGTTTGGTAAGAACAAAAGCAGGTGTATGCCTTTCAACTCTTTGAGCTTTTTACACTTTTCAATGAGGTCATGGCTGATCTTCTAATTCAATACTATTTTCCTGCACTAACCCTATATTCCATTACGTTTTTAATATGTGGAAATCTATTAATCTCAGTCTTGAACATGTGCAATGACTGTCTTCCCACAGCCCATGGAACAGGAAATTCCAAAGATTCACGGTGTTGTGAGTGAAGAAATTCCTTCTCATCTCAGAATTGAGGGCCTGCCACCTGCTTTGAGACTGTGTACCCTAGTCCTACCACCTCTGGCCAAGGGAGACATCCTTCCTGCATCTATTCTGTCTCGTTCTTTCAGGATTTGGAGATGCCGGTGTTGAGAGAAAACTGTCAAATTCTCTCCCGGTGATTATTTGCTGTTCAAGCAGTAAGATCACAAGGAAGTGCCCAATGACAATGTTCAGCATGACTCTGCTTAAACAGCTCAGTGGAATTTGGCAGCAGCGATGACTATTAATAAAATAAGCAATCACTCACAGAATTCTACACACTGTACTTTAAATAGTGCCTTGCATGATAAGGTAGAACACAAAGATCTCAGATGGAAACTTTTGAATTAATGAATGTTCAATAAATTAATTCCTGCAATGAAGTGATCCTGCTGGGAGGGAAGATTAAATAGCCCATAGCCTATCTTCTCTATAGTTTAGAAGCACTAGCTTTCGGAGCACTGCTCCTTCATCAGGTGGTTGTCTTGATGAAGCTAGTGCTTCCAATTAAACCTGGTGTTGTGTGATTTCGTCCTTTCAGAGTTTTGTATTATCCCCTCTCATTCTTCTAAACTATAGAGAAGATAGATTGTGGGCTATTTAATCTTCCCTCCCAGCAGGATCACTCCACTGCAGGAATTAATTTATTGAACCTTCATTAATTCGAAAGTTTCCATCTGAGATCTTTGTGTTCTACCTTGTCATACAAGGCACCAACTATTTAAAGTACAGTGTGTATAATTCTGTGAGTGATTGCTTATTTTATTAATAGTCATCGCTGCTGCCAAATTCCACTGAGCTGTCTAAGCGGAGCCGTGCTGAACATTGTCATTGGGCACTTCCTTATGATCTTACTGCTTGAACAGCAAATAACCACCGGGAGAGAAGTTGACAGCTTTCTCTGTAGGAGATGAGAGACTGAACGCAGGATATAATAGCCCAGTATTACTGAATTCTCCTCTAATAGAACAATTGTGACTTTAGGAAAACAACTGGCATGTCCTCTGTGCTTGGCTTTAATGAGACAAGTGTGGGATAATGCTGAGGTTATATTGTTTGCACTGCTGTAATGTTACACGCAAGGGCAATTATACAGCTAGCTGTTCAGTTTCACTGCATGAATGGGGAAGTCTGAGTGATTACGTGAACAGGTACATGTTCTACCTCATGCAAAGTGATGGCAGTCCCATCACTGTTGAAATCTTCAGGATGAGTCTTTCGATCAAGTTCAACAATTTCATTATCAGGACGAGCAACTCAGCTGATGGTGTAGTGGGCACAGCCCACATACATGTTGACAGAATGTAGATGTTAATGATGTTGGGTCAACTAAAACAGAAGGAGAAATTCAATTGCATTTCTATCATCCTGGAGAATTAAAATAATTTCTAGATCTTTCCCTGTCTTCTCCACTCTCATTGCTAAAGGCAATTGTGAATGAATCTTGTGAAGAATTGAAGCTCTGATTTTAACTTGCTATGGGTCATTAGTATTGTCTAAACTCAAAAGGGCAGAGGAGCGGGAAGTGGAGGAGATGCGGTGGAGAGCATCATCGATCACGCCCCCCCTCCCCTTCCTAGACCTCTCCCTTTCTATCTCGGGCGACCGAATCAACACGGACATTTACTATAAACTGACCGACTCCCACAGCTACCTAGACTACACCTCCTCCCACCCTGCCCCCTGTAAAAACGCCATCCCATACTCCCAATTCCTTCGTTTCCACCGCATCTGCTCCCAGGAGGACCAGTTCCAATATCGTACAACCCAGATGGCCTCCTTCTTCAAAGACCACAATTTCCCCCCAGTGATCGATGATGCTCTCCACCGCATCTCCTCCAATTCCCGCTTCTCCGCTCTTGAGCCCCGACCCCTCCAATCGCCACCAGGACAGAACTCCACTGGTGGAGAAAGTGAGGTCTGCAGATGCTGGAGATCAGAGCTGAAAATGTGTTGCTGGAAAAGCGCAGCAGGTCAGGCTGATGAAGGGCTTATGCCTGAAATGTCAAATTTCCTGGTCCTTGGATGCTGCCTGACCTGCTGCGATTTTCCAGCAACACATTTTCAGAACCCCACTGGTCCTCACCTACCACCCCACCAACCTCCATATACATCGCATCATCTGTCGTCATTTCCCCCACCTCCAAACGGACCCACCACCAGGGATACATTTCCCTCCCCTTCCCTATCAGCGTTCCAAAAAAGACCACTCCCTCCGTGACTCCCTCGTCAGGTCCACACCCCACACCAACCCAACCTCCACTCCCGGCACCTTCCCCTGCAACCGCAAGAAATGCAAAACTTGTGCCCACACCTCCTCCCTTACTTCCCTCCAAGGCCCCAAGGGATCCTTCCATATCTGCCACAAATTCACCTGCACCCCACACACATCATTTACTGCATTCGCTGCACCCGATGTGGCCTCCTCTGTATTGGGGAGACAGGCCGTCTACTTGCGGAACGTTTCAGAGAACACCTCTGGGACACCTGGACCAACCAATCCAACCACCCCGTGGCTCAACACTTCAACTTCCCCTCCCACTCCACCAAGGACATGCAGGTCCTTGGACTCCTCCATCGCCAGACCATAGCAACACGATGGCTGGAGGAAGAGTGCCTCATCTTCCGCCTAGGAACCCTCCAACCACAAGGGATGACCTCAGATTTCTCCAGTTTCCTCATTTCCCCTCCACCCACCTTGTCTCAGTACCAACCCTTGAACTCAGCACTACCTTCCTAACCTGCAATCTTCTTCCTGACCTCTCTGCGCCCGCCCCCCACTCCGGCCTATCACCCTCACCTTAACCTCCTTCCACCTATCGCATTTCCAACACCCCTCCCCCAGGTCCCTCCTCCCTACCTTTTATCTTAGCCTGCTTGGCACACGTTCCTCATTCCTGAAGCAGGCCTCATGTCTGAAACGTCGATTCTCCTGCTCCTTGGAGGCTGTCTGACCTGCTACGTATCTAATAGCATAGTCTTCTTCTGTATGTAATGTCAAATTTGGAAGTATCGAAAGAGGTCTCCATTAGATAGTCTAAATTTCTGATGCAGCTGTTCAAAAGATATCAGGACCCCCTCCTCAAACAGATCCCCTATCAGGAGACACCCCTGGACTTCCAGGATTTGAATGGGGCGTCTATGAGCCCCGGTTGAAAACCCCATGCCCCCACTTATAGGAGTATAGGGGGGTGTTTTTTGCAAATTACCCTTGTTTTGCCACATTATATCCAGGCTTTAATTGTGTTTAATACAATAGGGATTTTACAATGGTCCATAATGACTTTCATCTTATCTAAAAATAAGAGGTTTCAAAGAGGGCACTTTGCTTTCAAAGCCTCAATGTCCAGCCGGGTTAATTGTGGGTCAGACGAGACCCAATCGGCTATGTAGCTTAACAGGGAACTCAGCTGATACTTCCTAAAGTCTGGAAAATCCAGCCCTCCCCTTGCCTGTGGAATCTGTAGCTTCCTTAATTTAATGAAGGGCCGTCTGTGATTCCAGATGAAAGAACTAAGCTAACCATATAATTTGCGCAATGCTGGCCTCGGCAGCATCACTGGGATCATTCTCATAGGTTATAAGAGACGGGGCATGACACTCATTTTAATTAGAGCTATTCTACCTAGCCAGGAAATTGGAAGATTTCCCCCCAACGTTGAAGGTCTTGCCTTATCTTTTCCAGTAGGTGCACACAATTGACCTTGTATAGCTGGCCAAATACTGGGGTGATAAAAATGCCTAAATATAAGAAACCCTCTAGAAACCACTGAAAGGGTAAATGAGATCTGTCCAATAAGTGGGACATACGAGCGAGACCACCCATCGGCATGGCGTCCGATTTTGAGAAATTAATTTTGTAACCTGAGAATGCACTAAATAAATGAATAACTTGGATCAGGCGGGGCACGGACATCAGAGGATTACTAAGAAAAAGGAGGACATCATCTGCATAAAGGGGCCGTTATATTAGAATCAGCCCGTATGGCTCAGTTATTAGCGTGAATAGTAACGGTGAGAGAGGACATCCATGACGGCAGCCCCTACCCACACTGAAGCTATCTGAGCCTTATCCATTGGTGATCACAACTGCTTTGGGATCATTATACAGTGTTGAGACCCATTTAGCAAATACCTTTCCAACGCCAAACTTTTCCAATGTATAGAACAGGCATGACCATTCAATACTTTCTCCGCATCCAACGAGACCACTATTCCTGATATTCTTTCCTGATGACAGACTTGAATCACATTCAAAACCCTTCTAATATTATTAGATGATCTACAGCCCTCGATAAACCCAGTCTGATCCTCTTTTATGATATATGGCAATATCCTCTCCAGCCTCAATGCTAATGTTTAAGAAAGAATTTAAAAATCTACATTTAGCAAAGATATTGGTCTGTATGATGCACAATCTTCTGGGTCCTTTCCTTTTTTGAGAATGAGAGAGATATTCGCCTCTTTCAGCGAAGGTGGGAGGCAGCCCTGACTGTATGAGTAATTGTACATGTCTATAAGTGGACCAGCTAATACTCCTGTAAACTCTTTATAGAATTCAGCCTGAAATCCATCTGAATCAGGTGCTTTACCGCTCTGAAGCTGCCTGATTGCGTCAAGTACTTCCTGGCTTGTTAGGGGAGCATGCAGGGCCGACACCTGTTCTGGGGTTAAGTCCAGAAAGGCCAAGCTTTTAAAAAAGGACTCCGTCTTCCTGGCTCTATCTTCACAATCCTGCGATTTATACAAATCAGAGTAAAACTTTCTGAAGATTGTGTTGATTCTTTTATGATTGTGAGTCAGAGTACCAGCACTTTCCCTGATGGACGTGATAGCTTGAGGGGCCTTCTTTTGCCTTGTGAGAAATGCTAAGTATCTACCAGATTTATCGCCAAATTCATATAATCTTTGCTTTGCAAATAATATTTCCCTCTTTGCCTTTTGGGTAAGTGTGGTATTCAAGGCTGTCCTAAGGGCCGTAATCCTTTGTAATTTAGCAAGGGTCTATCAACATACGCTGCTTCAGCTGTCTTTAAGTGAGCCTCGAGTAGACGCTGTTGTTCTCCCTTTAGTTTTTTCTGGGTCGCCGAATATGAAATGATCAGACCCCGCGCATAAGCCTTAATGGTCTCCCACATCATTGATGGGTTACTAGCCGTGCCTGAATTAATTTCTACAAAAGTTTTAAATTCTTAAAAAAAATATTATACAAATTTACTATTCCTTCATTAAGAAGGAATCCCGGAAATATATCCAGGGAAGTTATTTGGGTGGAACTGAGAAACAAGAAAGGGATGATCACATTACTGGGATTGTATTATAGACCCCCCCATAGTCAGAGGGAAATTGAGAAACAAACTTGTAAGGAGATCTCAGCTATCTGTAAGAATAATAGAGTACCTATGGTAGGGGATTTTAACTTTCAAAACATTGACTGGGACTGCCATAGTGTTAAAGGTTTAGATGGAGAGGAATTTGTTAAGTGTCAAAGACAATTTTCTGATTCAGTATGTGGATGTACCTACTAGAGAAGATGCAAAACTTGACTTACTCTTGGGCAATAAGGCAGGGCAGGTGACTGAGGTGTCAGTGGGGGAGCACTTTGGGGCCAGCAACCATAATTCTATTCATTTTAAAATAGTGATGGAAAAGGATAGACCAGATCTAAAAGTTGAAGTTCTAAATTGGAGAAAGGCCAATTTTGATGGTATGAGGCAAGAACTTTTGAAAGCTGATTGGAGGCAGATGTTCACATGTAAAGGGACAACTCGAAAATGGGAAGCCTTCAGAAATGAGATAACAAGAATCCAGAGAAAGGATATTCCTGTCAGGGTGAAAGGGAAGGCTGGTAGGTATAGGGAATGCTGGATAACTAAAGAAATTGAGGGTTTGGTTAAGAAAAAGAAGGAAGCATATATCAGGTATAGACAGGATAGATCGAGTCAATCCTTAGAAGAGTATAAAGGAAGTAGGAGTATACTTAAGAGGGAAATCAGGAGGGCAAAACGGGGAAATGAGATAGCATTGGCAAATAGAATTAAGGAGTATCCAAAGGGTTTTTACAAATATATTAAGGGCAAAAGGATAACTAGGGAGAGAATAGGGCCCCTCAAAGATCAGCAAGGCGGCCTTTGTGTGGAGCCACAGAAAATGGGGGAGATACTAAATGAATATTTTGCATCGGTATTTTCTGTGGAAACGGATATGGCAGATATAGACTGTAGGGAAATAGATGGCGACATCTTGCAAGATGGTAAAAACAATGACTGCAAATGCTGGAAACCAGATTCTGGATTAGTGGTGCTGGAAGAGCACAGCAGTTCAGTCAGCATCCAAAGTGCAGTGAAATCGATGTTTCGGGCAAAAGCCCTTCATCAGGAATAAAGGCAGTGAGCCTGAAGTGTGGGGGGATAAGCTAGAGGAGGGTGGGACTGGGGAGAAAGTAGCATAGAGTACAATGGGTGAGTGGGGGAGGGATGAAGGTGATAGGTCAGGGAGGAGAAGGTGGAGTGGATAGGTGGAAAAGGAGATAGGCAGGTAGGACAAGTCCGGACAAGTCATGGGGACAGTACTGAGCTAGAAGTTTGGAACTAGGGTGAGGTGGGGGAAGGGGAAATGAGGAAACTGTTGAAGTCCACATTGATGCCCTGGGGTTGAAGTGTTCTGGAAGATGAGGCGTTCTTCCTCCAGGTGCCTGATGGTGAGGGAGCGGCGGTGAAGGAGGCCCAGGACCTCCATGTCCTCGGCAGAGTAGGAGGGGGAGTTGAAATGTTGGGCCACGGGGCAGTGTGGTTGATTGGTGCGGGTATCTCAGAGATGTTCCCTAAAGCGCTCTGCTAGGAGGTGCCCAGTCTCCCCAATGTAGAGGAGACCGCATCAGGAGCAGTGGATACAATGAATGATATTAGTGGATGTGCAGGTAAAACTTTGATGGATGTGGAAGGCTCCTTTAGGGCCTTGGATAGAGGTGAGGGAGGAGGTGTGGGCACAGGTTTTACAGTTCCTGCGGTGGCAGGGGAAAGTGCCAGGATGGGAGGGTGGGTTGTAGGGGGGCGTGGACCTGACCAGGTAGTCACGGAGGGAACGGTCTTTTCGGAAGGCAGAAAGGGGTGGGGAGGGAAATATATCCCTGGTGGTGGGGTCTTTTTGGAGGTGGCGGAAATGTTGGCAGATGGTTTGGTTTATGCGAAGGTTTGTAGGGTGGAAGGTGAGCACCAGGGGCGTTCTGTCCTTGTTATGGTTGGAGGGGTGGGGTCTGAGGGCAGAGGTGCGGGATGTGGACAAGATGGAGGGCATCTTTAACCACGTGGGAAGGGAAATTGCGGTCTCTAAAGAAGGAGGCCATCTGGTGTGTTCAATGGTGGAACTGGTCCTCCTGGGAGCAGATACATCTTGCAAAATGTCCAGATTACACAGGAGGAAGTGCTGGGTGTCTTGAAACGGTCAAAGGTAGATAAATCCCCAGGACCTGATCAGGTGTACCCGAGAACTCTGTGGGAAACTAGGGAAGTGATTGCTGGGCCTCTTGCTGAGCTATTTGTATCATCGATAGTCACAGGTGAGGTGCCAGAAAACTGAAGGTTGGCAAATGTGGTGCCACTGTTTAAGAAGGGTGGTAAGGACAAGCCAGGGAACTATAGACCAGTGAGCCTGATGTCGATGGTGGGCAAGTTGTTGGAGGGAATCCTGAGGGACAGGATGTACATGTATTTGGAAAGGCAAGGACTGATTCGGGATAGTCAACATGGCTTTGTGTGTGGGAAATCATGTCTCACAAACTTGATTGAGTTTTTTGAAGAAGTAACGAAGAAGATTGATGAGGGCAGAGCAGTAGATGTGATCTATATGGACTTCAGTAAGGTGTTCGACAAGGTTCCCCATGGGAGACTAATTAGCAAGGTTAGATCTCATGGAACACAGGGAGAACTAGCCATTTGGATACAGAACTGGCTCAAAGATAGTAGACAGAGGGTGGTGGTGGAGGGTTGTTTTCAGACTGGAGGCCTGTGACAAGTGGAATGCCACACGGATCGGTGCTGTGTCCTCTACTTTTTGTCATTTACATAAATGATTTGGATGTAAGCATAAGAGGTACAGTTAGTAAGTTTGCAGATGACACCAAAATTGGAGGTGTAGTGGACAGCGAAGAGGGTTACCTCAGATTACAACAGGACCTTGACCAGACGGGCCAATGGACTGAGAAGTGGCAGGTGGAGTTTAATTCAGATAAATGCGAGGTGCTGCATTTTGGGAAAGCAAATCTTAGCAGGACTTATACACTTAATGGTAAGGTCCAAGGGAATGTTGCTGAACAAAGAGACCTTGGAATGCAGGTTCATAGCTCCTTGAAAGTGGAGTTGCAGCTAGATAGGATAGTGAAGATGGCGTTTGGTGTGCTTTCCTTTATTGGTCAGAGTATTGAGTACAGGAGTTGGGAAGTCATGTTACGGCTGTACAGGACATTGGTTAGGTCACTGTTGGAACATTGCGAGCAATTCTGGTCTCCTTCCTATCGGAAAGATGTTGTGAAACTTGAAAGGGTTCAGAAAAGATTTTCAAGGATGTTGCCAGGGTTGGAGCATCTGAGCTACAGGGAGAGGCTGAACAGGCTGGGGCTGTTTTCCCATGAGGGTCAGAGGCTGAGGGGTGACCTTATCGAGGTTTACAAATTTATGAGGGGCATGGATAGGATAAATAGGCAAAGTCTTTTCCCTGGGGTTGGGGAGTCCAGAAGTAGAGGGCATAGGTTTAGGGTGAGAGGGGAAAGATATAAAAGAGACCTAAGTGGCAACGTTTTCACGCAGAGGGTGGTACGTGTATGGAATGAGCTGCCAGAGGAAGTGGTGAAGGCTGGTACAATTGCAACATTTAAGAGGCAGTTAGATGGGTATATGAATAGGAAGGGTTTGGAGGGATATAGGCCAGGTGCTGGCAGATGAGGCTAGATTGGGTTGGGATATCTGGCCAGCATGGACGGGTTGGACGGAAGGGTCTGTTTCCATGCTGTACATGACTCATGACTCTATGAATCCATCCGCCAATGTTGGGGGGGATGCCTCATTGTTCCTAGCCTTGATTTCCATATACACAGCAGCATGATCAGAAATTATTATATTACCTATTTTGCAGGATGATATAGAATTCAAAAAAGGGTGGGGGGCAAAAAACATATCAATTCTAGTTGACATTCCACACATCTACTAATCCTAGCTCTTTATTCAAATCCGCCAATTGCCTGGGTCTGGGGGATACACTCGCAGTACTTTTGGGTATTCTGTCTATCTCCGGGTCCATAATGCAATTAAAGTCTCCCCCTATAATTGTATGACGAGCCCCGAGAGCCATCAGCTTCGAGAAGTCTTCCAGTATAAATTTGAAAAGATGCGCCAGGGGACAATACAGATTTAAAATCCCATATTCCTCTCCATTTATAAGGGCTTTAATCATTATATATCTTCCAGATTCATCTTTTATCTGACTTAGGATGTTGAAAGTGAGATTCTTTCGAATAAAAATGACTACTCCCCTACTTTTTGAACTGATAGAAGAAAAGAAGGCCTGGTCAAACCCACGCTGTTGTAATTTCAAGTGTTCATTATCCAGTAAGTGTGTTTCCTGTAGGAGAGCTATATCAACCCTTTCTTTGTTGAGGTTTGATAGTATTTTCTTCCTTTTGACTGGTGAATTACTCCCCTTGACATTCCAGGTGCACCATCTAATCAAATGACTAACCATAATCATCCAAGCAAGTCTGAGACCCCCCGGGAGGAGAAACCCCATCCCAAACACCCCGAGCATAGACCATAAAAAATTCACAAAAATAGACATTCTTTAATACACTCACACCAATATAATAAAAAACTATTTCTAAATAGAAAAAATATAAAACATATTTAAATGGAGATTTTCCCCCTTGTTTCCAGGGGGCATCACTTTCTATCTGAAAACCCATCCTATCTTCTCCCAGCCAGTGCCCCACCCTTGATCCAGGCATCACATAATAAAATAAAGAAAATTCAAGTGTATTATAAAGCTAAGCTTAACAGTCAGTACTCTACCCACACCCCCACCCACACCCACACCAACACCTAGATATATTTGGTGATGTTAATACCACGTATAAACATATAAAACTATAAAATTACAGTCTCAGCAGATAATAATTAAATATAGGAACACAAAATAATAGGGGGAAACAACCCCACTTTAAAAGAAAGAGATAAGGTCAGACAAGGCAGACACCCCTCCTCACCTGAATCAACTAGACCACCCGGCCTATATATATAAAAAAACGAAAATCGCAAATTGGAGAACAAATAAACCCCCCCTCCCTACCCCCCGGAAATAATATTAATCAATAAAGGTAATAAGAGAGAAAAAAAAGGTAAACTGGGGAAGGTGGGGTGGGGGGAGGGGTGTGCAGAACAACATCATTCACCACACCAATTAACTCTTACAATCTATGTAAGAGAGTCCAAAAATTCCTTGGCTTTCTCTGGTGATCCGAAGTTCTCGATGGACCCTTTGTGGCTAAAATGTAGCATCGCTGGGTAGCGCAGTGAGCATTGAATGTTTAAATCCCTTAAACGCTTCTTCATTTCATCAAACGCCCTCCTCTTGTGGACCAAAGCTGGGGAAAAGTCCTGAAACAGCATAATCTTGCATCCTTTGTAAGTCATGGCTTGGGGATCTTTCCCAAGATTTCTGGAGGCTTCAGGACTGGGCGGGGGTGCTGGTCCGACCCAGGCCTGCGTAATGTAACCCAGTGGGCCCATTCTACCTGCACCTGGCCTGATCCAGTCTCCAGCTTCAACATCTGAGGGAACCACTGCTTCAGAAACACTGCAAGCTGGCTTTCCTCTTCCCATTCAGGAAGGCCCAGCAAACGAATATTTTTTAAGGCCCGGATTCGCTGTTTGAGAGTCTGGGCCCGATCTATGGCCGATTCTGCAGTAGTTTCGGAGGTCGCGGTCTTTAGCTCTGCCTCTTCAACTCGATGTTTGATTTTTTTACTATGTCTCAGTCGTGCTTTTGCAGCGCAACCGACACCAATTCCCACCTGCCCCTGGACTCCGGCAGGTGTGGTGGAGGCGGGTGGCCCAATTTGCCTGAGTCTTGGGCAGAGCACTACAGACTCAGACTTACTAGGTCGCTGCCATCTTGGATCTCCCGATCAGCGACTCTTATATACGTTGCAAAGCCCCTTGTTATGTTTAATCCTGGATGACCGGGAAACTCAGCAGCTGTAGAGAGGCAAGATCTGCTCAACACAAGAGATGAATGCCTTTCTATTTAGTTGCTGCACCAGTTTACCTTGTTCTCTCACAGTGCTACAGGTGCTAGATAAAAGCTGTATTGCCATTATATGTTGTATTTGGCATATAATTGATTTGGCACATAAGTTGAATTCTACTTTCAGCCATGGCATGTGAGACTTGCAGTAGTAGTTGATCTCAATTTTTCACCCCATAAGTGGATGTTCTCGTGGGCACAAGGGATCAGGGAGGTAATATTGGTTGTGTTATGAAGACGCACAGATATTTAAGCCACACGCAGCCTTTGCATCCAATGCCAATGTAATTTTAAATTGGAAACCACCCATATCCATGCTGATGCATCAGTTGTAAACTCTGTGTATAAGGTCACCCTTGATTTTAATGAATATTTTGAGGCTTCAAAAGGCTAACTTACACAATGAAATACACAGTGCTGCTCCTCCATCAGGTCATTGCAGAAAGGTTAAGGGAGACACTGTTGAGCAGGACAATTACATTTGTAAAGGAAACGTTCTGCAATAAACATTTCCATTCCCATGTTCACAGTGCTCGTAACATGTAAAGCGAAAATAGATACAGAGAGAAAACCATAATATTGATCTAGAAGCATAGGAAGTGAGATTGAATAGGTAAACAAATGTAGACATGAACGAATTGTCCAAATCTGACATTCCTAGAGCAGAAATTAAAAAGATGCATAAAAGAGCTGGGAATTGTATCCAAACAGTTTCAGTGTTTTTGCTTCTCGGCTTATCAGCTCCCCCTCACAAGATGCTCAGCATTATTTCCATAAGAATATAGGTTTCTTGTCAAGCACATATCATAAATAACTCATAGTGAATTTTGCACCAATTGTTTCATGACTTTTTTATTTTCTCTGGAAAATATTACACCTGCAATGGTTAAAATCTTGAACCAATTGCTATGGCAAGGTCCACCACTGCAAGTGAATCCACTGCAAATTTTTCCTGGTGTTCTGAAGGGTCTATAGGTATGTGAGGAATAAGAGGATGACTTGGGTAGGAACAGGGCCAGTCAAAGACAGAAGTGGGAAGTTGAAGGTGGACCCTGTGGAGATTGGAGAGGTGCTAAACGAATATTTCCACTCAGGAAAAGGAGAATATTGTAGAGGAGAAGAATGAGGTCCAAGATATTAGACTAGAAAGGATTGAGGTTAGTCATGAACAGGCATTATCAGTTCTAGAAGGAGTGAAAGTAGACAAGTGCCCTGGGCCGGATGGGATCTATCCAAGATTTCTCTGGGAAGCTAGGGAGGAGATAGCAGAGCCTTTGGCTTTGATATTTGAGTCATCATTGTCCACAGGTTTAATACCAGAGGAATGGAGGATTGCAAATGTTGTGCCCTTGTTCAAGAAGGACAGTAGAGATGACCCAGGTAATTATAGACCAGTGAACCTTACTTCTGTTGTAGGAAAGGATTATAAGAGATGAGATTTATAATCATCTAGCAAGCAACAATTTGATTTCAGATAGTCAACATAGTTTCGTCAAGGGCAGGTCGTGTCTCACAAGCCTCATTGAGTTTTTTGAGAAGGTGACCAAGCGTTTAATTGAAGTTGATGTGGTATACATGGATAAGGTTCCACATGATAGGCTGTTCGAGAAAATGCAGAGCATGGGATTGAGGGTAGTTTAGCAGTTTGGATTAGAAACTGGCTTTCTGAAAGAAAGCAACGAGTGGTGGTTGATGGAAATTATTCAGCCTGGAGTCTGGTTACTAATGGTATGGCACAAGGATCTGTTTTGGGACCACTACTGTTTGTCATTTTTATAAATGACTTAGACGCAGGCGTAGGTGGATGGATTAGTAAATTTGCCGATGACACTAAATTCGGTGGAGTAGTGGACAGTTTGGAAGAATGTTACTGATTGCTGGGGGACTTAGATAAACTGCAGGATTGGGCTAAGAGGTGGCAAATGGAGTTCAATGCAGCTAAATGTGAGGTGATGCACTTTGGGAAGAATAACAGGGGGAAGGCAGAGTACTGGGTCAATGGAAAGATTCTTGGTAGTGTGTGTGTGCAGAGGGATCTTGGAGTGCATGTACATAGATCCCTGAAAGTTGCTACACAGGTTGCTAGTGCTGTTAAGAAGGCATAATGTGTTAGGTTTCATTTGTAAAGGGATTAAGTTCTGGAGCCACAATATTATGCTGCAACTATACAAAATACTAGTGTGGCCATGCTTGGAATATTGTGTAAAGTTCTGGTCACCCAATTACAGGAAGGATGTGGAAGCATTGGAAAAGGTGCAGAGGAGATTTACCAAGATGTTGCCTGGTCTGGAGGGAATGTCTTATGAGGAAAGGCTGAGAGACCTGGGTCTTTCTCATTGGAAAGAAGGCGGCTAAGAGAGGATTTGATAGAGACATACAAGATGATCAGAGGATTAAATAGGGTACACAGTGAAAGTCTTTTTCCTAGGATGATGATGTCACCGTGTACGAGGGGGCAGAACTACAAATTTAGGGGTGATAATTTTAAGACAAATGTCAGAGGCAGGTTCTTTACTCAGAAAGTGGTAAGGGCGTGGAATGCCCTACCTGCCAATGTAGTTAACACAGCCACATTAGGGAGATTTAAACAATCCTTAGATAAGCACATGGATGATGATGGGATAGTGTAGGGGGACGAGCTGAGAATAGTTCACGGGTCACTGCAACATCAAGGGCCGAAGGGCCTGTTCTGTGCTGTATTGTTCTATGTTCTACGTTCTACGTTCTAACAACATGTGACTTACTTTGCAAGTAGCAACCACATACATCTTTCCAACAAATAGCATTCAGCTGTCTAAGAAACAAAAGGAAAGAGATTTGAAATATTTCTACTGAAGGAGTGATCTTTGGAAACATTGCAAATGCAGCTCGTTGAAATACTTGAAAAGAAGAGGCAAAGCCTTATGTTTATATGGCTCGTTTCATGACCTCAGTCATTAGAAAGCTGCTGAAGTACTTTTGAGTGGTGGTCACAGTCATCCAGAAAACAGCCAATTTACACGGTAAGGTTATAAAACCGTAAGGAGCTAAATGATTAGGGTCTTCTGAATTGGTGACATTGTTTCAAAGATAAATGTTGGCCCAGGTACCAGGCAAAGTTGTCTGCTCTCTTTCAAGTTGTGCAGAAGGTATTTCACATTCATGTGAGGGGTGGGCACAACACCTTAAATGAAAGTTGGCAGCTCCAACAGTGAAGCACTCCTTTCAGCACTGCACTGCTGTGTCAGTCCAGTTTATCAACTGTAGCTGGAGCTCAAAATAAAATAAAGATGGATTAAAAGTGATGATTTTATCCTTTAAGTCATGGAAGTGTAATTGACCTGAGCTTATGAATAGGGCTAGTGCAACCGCTAGGCAGACAAGGTGATCATCGCGGGAGCAACATTTACAAGGCAGCAAAAAACTATTCTTGAAACCACTAAAGTGAAGTAACAGCCTTTGGAAATGAAAGATCTAAATCTGTAGATATATATGCCCACACATACTGACACACTGCAAAAGTCTTCCAAATCTGCACACCGACATGACTATTCCAAAGATGCAAACAGGTTAATATTCTCAAAAAAGTGTAACTTAATCTAGTATACTCTATTGTGGCAATTATAATGTATTGATTATGTAAATTGTACATTCATTAGCTTATTGCTCATTTGTGATCGTGAGAAGTGTGGTCTTGTGCTTTCATCCAGTGGGAACTGGGCTGAAACCTTGGATATGGAAACTACAGCCTGCAAAACAAATGGGCTTTACTATTAGTGGCAGGATTCAAACACAACACTGAGAGGGTCACTTGGGCTGCAACAATTCAAGTTACTGTCACAGATTAATGTAAGATTATATGATTTATCTGAGTTGCAGGCCTTAGGTAATATTGCCTGTAAATTGGTCAAACATAACTTCAGAAAACCTATTCCTGTTCTCAATAGAGCAGAAGAGGTTAAAGAGAGAGTTGATGAAAGTGTCCAAGATAACAAAGGACTTTGATAGGAAATTAAAGAGAAACTGTTGCCATTGCCAGGATGAAGACACTTGATGCAGTAATTCATTATGACCTGGAAAGCACTGTTTAGGAGGATGTTGGAAGCAAACCCAGTTGTAACTTTGAAACAGGAATTGATTTGAGACAAAAGATTGAAGAGCTACAAGGAAAGAATAGGGACATAGGGCTACTTAGCTAACTCTTTCAAAGTGACTGCAGTAGCGGGTCTGTTCCAGGACATGGCTGAAGAGCTTCGGGGAAAAGGAGATGATCCAGAGAGGGGTGCAGTGACAGAGAGACTCACTGAGATCCTTGTGGAGGGAGGAGGAGAACTCCTTCAATGTGGGCATCCTTGGAAGTGGCTTTGCAGTAAAGTTACAACAGCTAGGAGGAAGTGAGGACTGCAGATGCTGGAGCTCAGAATCGAAAAGTGTAGCGCTGGAAAAGCACAGCAGGTCAGGCAGCATCCGAGGAGCAGGAGAGTCAATATTGTAGGTAGGAATGTCTGATTCCTGATGAAGGGCTTATGCCCAAAATATCGACCCTCCTGCTCCTCGGATGCTGCCTGACCTGTGTTTTTCCAGTGCTGCACTTTTCGATTCTGATCTTCAACATCTGCAGTCCTCACTTTCTCCTACCTCTTTCAAAGGACTGGGACAGACACAATGGGCTGAATGGCCTCTTACTTGTGGTTTTATTCTATGACTTTATTCTAGGCTATGTGTTTATTAAATGGATACCCTGGCCTCCACACTATATCTGCTCTTGTTGCACAAAGTTCCATCACGTCATTAAGACGTACCCCCCATGATGTTTATTTGCCTCTCTGTTTAAAATGCCACACAGATAGAGAGAAAGGGAGACCATAAAATAATCCCTTTTCCTAATAATCCGTATGTGAGGAAACATCAAATTATACTTTGTAATAATATGATGCAGGCCACAATCTGCTGCTGACTATGTCCATTCTATTTTTATAGAATTTAACCAGGTAACTAACATTAAAAATGTAGCAAAGTGCTGTGTATGGTGGAAATCTGAAACAAAAGCAGAAAGTGCTGGAGGACCATTCTGAAGAAGGGTTACTGTACTCTAAACGTTAATTCTGTTTCTCTCTACACAGGTATTGCCAAGTATTAAGAGTACATTTACAGCAGTTGGATTGCAAATTTAACTTTCAAATAGAATTAAATTGGTGTATGCCTTAGAAGTAAGCTGACTTAACTCTTGGATCGAAGCAAAGTACTGTGGAATCTTAAAATAAAAATGAAAATTTCTGGGAATACTCAGCATGTCACACAGAATCTGCAGACTGAGAAACATAGTTAGCATTTCAAGTTAGTGAGGTTTTGACAAAACTGGAAGAAGCGATGTAATACTTTATAAAGCAAGTACAGAAGCAGGCAAAGAAAAAGAGTTCTGCAGAGCAGAATGGGAAGTATGTAACTGAACGCTCAAATTACATCTTTTAAAACGTACCTTAACAAATCTCTTTTCTATTCTTTCCCTCCAGCTTTCCTGCTTTCAGTAGGCATCCTTTCGTGTGGGGCCACAAAATGAATTGAATATTGCTATAGCCAGATGAAATTAGCTGTCTTATATTTGCAGATTTTCTACACTAGGTGTATTGTGCACCTTCACAACCCGAGTAACGGGACATGTATTGCCATGACTAGGTAACAGAAGTTTTAAAAAATGGCAATGATACACTTGAATGAAGTCTTGGCGTGAATGCCTTCTGTGACATAAGTAAGGTTAATTAGATTAGATTCCCTACAGTGTGGAAACAGACCCTCCGACCCAACCAGTCCACACCGACCCTCCGAAGAGTAACCCACCACCCTCTGACTAATTGACCAAACACTATGGGGCAATTTAGCATGGCCAATTCACCTGGTCTGCACATCTTCAGACTGTGGGAGGAAACCAGAACAAACGCATGCAGACACAGGGAGAACATGCAAACTCCACACAGTCACCCGAGGCTGGAATCGAGGCTGGAATAAACCTGGGACTCTGGTGCTGTGAGGTAGCAGTGCTAACCACTGAGCCACTGTACTGCCCTTGCTTGGTGAAATTATATAAAAAAACACACAATGTACTTCACTGCTGTTTGCAACACCGTAGGCATGATGAGGACAGGACAAAGCAGTAAGACATGTTGGTGCCCTATGTATTACAACTTTAAGATTATTTAATTTTGGATTTACATATCTTGCAGGTTGTACTGCACCATTACTCAATGAGAAAGCCACACCACCTACTGGACGGTACAAGAAATGTGTAAATAATCACCACTGAACTGAAATGAAGAAAGAGTACAGTATTACATTTTCTGTCACAGCATGGAATAGGAAAAGTTTTGATTTTACAGTTGGCTCAATGCAGTCAGCAACTTTGAAAGGTGTGATATAGGGAATCACTATTAACAGAAGGTAAAGAGGTAGCATGTAAAGGAGTTAGGACTTTACAAGGAAGAGAATCGAAGGAGCATGAGTTGGGCATTGTGGAGGTGGTCAGATATGAAGGTGGAATTTCTGGGAAGGTGTTTTGGAGGGGGTGGACAGAGATAGGGTAAAGCAGTGGTAGAGACAACAACACAGAGATCCCCCGACAATCAAGGAAATGTTTGATATTTTTGTGCAGAGCATTTGGACAGATGTGTAGTGAGTGTGGTTGAAGGCTAACAGTGTTTGAGGAGGTGGCTCATCGCAGATCATCTGTGTTATTTCATTTACTCTAAACAAATCATTATTTCTCCGATCAATATAATGCGCATCAAATATCAAGATTAAAAGAAACAATAGTTTTTGGCTTGCGTTATAGTAGCATTTTGAGGACATTTCTTCTGCCTCACCTGTAATGCACCAGGGCTGAATTCCATGGGTGGCACCTTCTGGTATGTTACCAAAATTGTTATAATTCCTGTAGCTCCCGGCACCTGGATATTTGACAAGGACAGAACGCCCCTGGTGCTCACCTTCCACCCTACAAACCTTCGCATAAACCAAATCATCCGCCGACATTTCCGCCACCTCCAAAAATACCCCATCGCCAGGGATATATTTCCCTCCCCACCCCTTTCCGCCTTCCGCAAAGACCATTCCCTCCGTGACTACCTGGTCAGGTCCAAGCCCCCATACAACCCACCCTCCCATCCTGGCACTTTCCCCTGCCACCGCAGGAACTGTAAAACCAGTGCCCACACCTCCTCCCTCACCTCTATCCAAGGCCCTAAAGGACCCTTCCACATCCATCAAAGTTTTACCTGCACATCCACCAATATCATTTATTGTATCCGTTGACCCCGATGCGGTCTCCTCTACATTGGCGAGACTGGGCGCCACCTAGCAGAGCGCTTTAGGGAACATCTCTGGGACACACGCACCAATCAACCACACCACCTCGTGGCCCAACATTTCAACTCCCCCTCCCACTCTGCCGAGGACATGGAGGTCCTGGGCCTCCTTCAGCGCCGCTCCCTCACCACCAGACGCCTGGAGGAAGAATGCCTCATTTTTCGCTCGGAACACTTCAACCCCAGGGCATCAATGTGGACTTCAACAGTTTCCTCATTTCCCCTTCCCCCACCTCATCCTAGTTCCTAACTTCCAGCTCAGCACTGTCCCCATGACTTGTCCGGACTTGTCCTACCTGCCTGTCTCCTTTTCCATCTATCCACTCCACCCTCTCCTCCCTGACCAATCACCTTCATCCCCTCCCCCACACGCGCATTGTACTCTATGCTACTTTCTCCCCACCCCCACCCTCCTCTATTTCTCTCCACGCTCCAGGCTCCCTGCCTTTATTCCTGATGAAGGGCTTTTACCCGAAACATCGATTTCGCTGCACCTTGGATGCTGCCTGAACTGCCGTGCTCTTCTAGCACCACTAATCCAGAATCTGGTTTCCAGCATCTGCAGTCATTGATTTTACCCCAAGGGGAGCCTGAGTTAAATCTAAATCTCCTCTCACTTGGTGCTGCAGTGGCTACTGAACAGTGATCACCAGTAGGAGGCAGATTTTCGTTGCTAACTTCAGGGTCTGTTGGCCATGTATGTCAATTTCCTTGCTACTGTGGCTGAGATCGGTGAACAAATCTGGGAGTAATCCTGATCAGTATTTTAAGGAGTAGAAGTAAACTGATTTTCCCTCTTTACAATGGTACATAACACCACTTATCTCTAAGAATCCAGTCACTGTGAAGGTAATCACATTATAATCTCAGGTACAGGTGAGAGATCAGGTTCATTTGTCAAGTAGCCAATAAACAGTGTTCTCTAGATCTTGGGGTGTAATAGCTGAGAGAATAAAAAACTTTAATTTAAATTTTAAGCCAAAAAGGGCTATTTAAAAAAAAACATGATTATTATTTAAAAATCACACAACACCAAACTATAACCTGTATTTTTTTAAACTTTTTACACCCCAGTCCAACACTGGCATCTACAAATTATGAATGATATTGATGGTCCCCTGTTGGCTTAAACAAGGCTCTCTGATTCCAAACAATATGTAATTTAATTTCAAATTGCTCAGGCAATGTTTTGAAGAGAGATATCGTGATGAATATCTTAGTCTGTATGGTGCTGTGCTAGTCTGTGCCTTCATTCTCAGGTAGAATTTAAATTCTATTAGATGCTATATTGATGCTGAATAAAATCTGCAAGAGCTGACTTTTTAGGTCAGCTGCCTAGGGTTGCTAATCTTTCAGAGTCTCCGTTAATGGAAATTTGTGACACATTGTTATGCAGTATATCAGGACTTTAATGGGTGGTGTGTGTTTTCATTAAAGCTAATCATTGTTAGTGTAAAAGTGAAAATAAACCTTTTCATCTTTTTAATCCACCAGCGTCAATAAAAGAATGAGAGCTAAAAGTGCTTGTGTTTAATGCCTAGAAGAATGTGTATACACCACTCTAATGCAAATGCTCAGCAACGTGGAATTCACTTGTTATTGCTTACATTCTCCACCCTCATTCTCAAACAAACAAAGTACTGGGACCTGTTGTCAGCATATTGCTCACACAAAAAGACCAAGAGGATGGTGAGTTGTCAAGCCACCAACTCACAACAGATGCTCAATTCACTCACACTCACAGCAAGAGAAAAGGCATAGCTTTTTCAGACTGTGGTTTTTCGATCATTTGAAGAACTGCTGAACCAACATTTTAAAACCATTGGTGCTTGTACTCTTTTATAGTAGGAGCAGAGTACCGCACTTGAGCCTAGGCAATTTGGGCCTGAATATTGTCGGGTTGTGATTCTACAATTGATGTTAAGGTTGTGTTCGCAAAATGTGCTGACACCCTTCGGAAGGCTAGAATTCCGAATCATGTATTGAGCCTCATGTGGAAAAATACAACAATTAAGTGACAGGATTAATCTCAAACATCTTCAGCTGCCACATGTTTGGTGATGATTACACAGTGTTCAGCACCATTTACAATCGGATACTGATGCAATCTGTGTCCGAATGTAACATGTCCTGGATTATATTGAGACATACTGCTGCAAATGTGTTGCTGGTCAAAGCACAGCAGGTTAGGCAGCATCTCAGGAATAGAGAATTCGACGTTTCGAGCATAAGCCCTTCATCAGGAGATTCCTGATGAAGGGCTTATGCTCGAAACGTCGAATTCTCTATTCCTGAGATGCTGCCTAACCTGCTGTGCTTTGACCAGCAACACATTTGCAGCTGTGATCTCCAGCATCTGCAGACCTCATTTTTTACTTATATTGAGACATAGGCTGGTAAGTGGTAAATAAGACTTGTATGTCCCAAATGCTAGAGAATGTCTACCTGCAAGAAAAGGGAATCCAGCCTTTACTTATGACATCCAATAGTATTACCTAAATCTGCCAATATCAATGTCCTGAGGGTTATAATTGAGCAGAAATTTATCTGGACCAGCATGCAGATACTATGGCTACAAATGCAGATGAGAGACTGGGAAGCAAGCAACACACACACGCACACACCCTCAAAGCCTGTCCAGCGTCTTTGAGGCAAGAGTTAGGAATGTAACGAAATACCTTCCACTTATCTGGCTGGATACAGCTCCAACAGCATTCACGAAGCACGCCACTATCTGGATATGCAGGTTGCTAGATCAGCAGCCCATTCACCTTGTGACACATGCTTCTTCCAGCACTGGTGCACAGTGGCAGCAATGTGTGCAAAATGCACTGCAACAACTAACCAAGGCTCCTTCAGTGGCACGTCCCAAACTCTAAACCCCGACCATCAAGGACAAAGAATGCAGTCACATGGGGGATCACCACCACCTCTAAGTCACACACCACCCTTGGATTTATGTTGCTGGCTTTTTACTGAGTTAAAACTCCCCCCTAAAAACACCATGTGTGTGCTGACACCAGCACTGCAGGGGTTCAAGAAGGTGGCTTATTACCCCTATCACTACAGCAATTAGAGATGGGCATTAATTGCTGGCCATTCAACTGAAGCTCATATCTGAAAAACAAATAATAAAAAGAATCATTTCTCAATTGAGGTTCCCAGAACAATAAACACTTGGTCAACCTTTTCCCTTGTTCCTCTACTGGATTTACGGAGGGAGGGGGCGGAGATCTGGGAGAATGCCCAAGGAGGTTGAACCCTTTGTATTCAACCAATTATTAACATTAAATCAGGTCAACACTTCAGCCCTAAAGAAAGTAAAACCTGCATTTATTTACAGCCTTTCATGACATCAGCATGTTCCAAATCCAATTAATTTATTTATGCTATGGTTTTGACTTTGTTATGATAGTAGGTAATTCAACTGCCAAATACTGCATGGCCCAGATTCCACAAAGTGCACAATATATGGCTAAATAATTTGTTTCAGTACTATTAATATAGGAATAAATGTTGACCAAGACACCAGGAAGACATGTTTAAGTTGTTGTCAAACACAACTCAATCTTTTGTCTCAATTTTCCTGGAAATTGAGCTATATTCTCAGATATTTGCACCATGAATATATTTTGGAATGTTAACTGTTCCTCTTCCCACAAATGCTGCAAAACTTGCTGAATTTCTCCTGTATTCTTTGTGTTTGCTGCATGAATACACTTCAGATGATTGGGAAGTTAGTGATGTTACTCTGCCCACTATTCAAGTGAACAATGCCATCACCTTTGTTCCATATGTCAATGTTGCTTATGTCATCACATTTTCTTGTTTTTATAGCAGGTGAATAAGACACACCAACATGCCAACAAACTGGTTTATTTTAAACAAGGTACATGAATGAACTGAATACAGATTTTGTCATGAGGCCTGTCATTGTTATACACTCCTTGACTGATGAAAAGTGTCCAAACATTTGACTGTTTTCGAGTAAGGATTCTTTTGTAATTGCTAAACCAATGACAACTGATCCCTAATTTCTGTATATAGGGCTGATGAAGTGCTTTTGCCCAAAACGTTGATTTTCCTGCTCCTCGGGTGCTGCCTGACCTGCTGTGCTTTTCCAGCATCACTCTAATCTTGACCCTAATTTCTATAACTTAGTGCCATATTATGCACATTTTGTATTTCAAGGAAAGGGAGACAGAAAGGAAAAGAGAGGCAGAAAGAAAGAGAGACAGAGAGAGAGGGAAGCATACATTGAGAGGGTAAGACATCAGCCACCAAGTTGGCAATCACCAAGCCATCAAATTGGATGCAGCTTTTCCATTATAGCTTTCCCTATACTTTCTAACACACTTGTTGTATCTTGGCTACAATACTAACTGGATAGAGGTTCAGAATGTCCTGAAACATTGTACTAATGATTCTGGTGTGCCATTATTCCTGCATTAAGTTCCTGGACAATATGGTAAAGTAACATAATGCTTCAGGATCTCTGTACTGCACATTTGTCTTCTTAATACAATGACAGTTACTTTATAACTGCAATTATATTAGCCCTGCCCTTCTAATGAAATCAGTGACAATCCTGAATTTGGAAAGAAGGCTGATTGGAAAAAGCCATTGCCATTTAGGTTCAATGTTGGTAGCTTGGCCTTAGGTTGATTTATCTCTCCTAGATAGATTCTATAAATATACTTCTGACAACAGGTGAGTCAAAAAAAAAACAAAACTACAGCAAGTGAACACGCTCAGAGGAGCAGTGTTTTTACACCTTTTTGTATATCATGGTTTGATTTGCAGAAAATACTTAATTCGCAACAACATGATACCTTGCTTAGATCTGTAAATTTTAGAAACCATGATTATTCTAACCTCTCCTCCAAGCTGCAGTTTCTTTTTCTCCTTGTACAGGCCATTGGAAATATTTAAAGCTTTGTTTCATTAACAGTGCATTAAATATAATAGGAGCATTATGGAAACTTAATAAGCTTCATTCTTGGAGATTTTGCCTGTTCAGTTAGGAAGATTTGAATTTTAAATTGTCTGGGTATTAAATTCTGGCATTTCCTCCTTATACCACTCTTACTCACTCTCCTCTGTTAAAGCATACCTTAACAATTATTCTTTCGCCAAGGTTTCGGTCACCTGACCTGAATGGTCCGTAAATATATGTTTCCGTGGTCATATTTTGCTTTGTACCATTCCTGTGCACCGCTTTGAATGTTTTATGTTAAGGGTGTCATATAAATGTAAGTTGTTGCTGTGTATAAAGGATGCATTAAAAACTGGGACACTGAACTGTAGAGTTGTTTCTGTGATACCTAGTAACAAATAATAACTTCATATTCCTCATTTCTAAACTTTTTCTGGTTAAGGGTCATAGTTTTAAGAATAAAAAGTCTCCCTCTTAACACGTAGATGGGAAGATTTATTTTCTCTGAAAGGGTTGTTCAAGTGTGAAATTCTATTCACAGTAAGCAATGGAGGCTGAGTCTTTAGATCCAGTCAAAGTTGAGTTAGATGGCAAGGGAATCAATGGTTACAGGGTATCGGATGGGTGGCGGGTGGTGCAGACAGAAAGGTGAAGCTCAGATCACAACCGTGGCTTTTTTGAATGGTGGATCAAGGTCCAAGGGTCAATTGGCTTACGCTCGTTCCTATTTTTAATGGGATGGCCATGGTGTATTGCTAACATCACTGGGTTAATAATCTAGAACCTCAGATCAATATCCCAGACAAATTTAATTCAAGTCTCTTTTTTTGTCACCATGTATTAATTGTCATTAAAAACTCATCCGGTTCACTAATGCCCTTTGGGGAAGGAAATTGCCTTCTTTATGTGGTCTGACTTACGTATGATTCCAGACCCACAGTGAGGTTATTGACTCAACTGTAATCTTGGTAATAAATACTGCCCTAGCCAACAAGTGGAGGTCAATCATCTCAGCTGCAGGATGTCTCTACAGAGTTCCTCAGAGCAGTGTCCTACGTCCAACCATCTTCAGTTGCTTCATCAATGACCTTCCCTCTAATACAAGGTCAGAAGTGGGAATGTTCGCTGATGACTACACAACATTCAGCATCATTCATGACTCCTAAGAAACTGGGCTCGGGCCTTTCTTAAATTCATTCATGGGGCCTGGCCATCACTGGTTAAACCAGCATTTTTTACCTATCCTTAATTGTTCAGAGGGCTGTAAAGAGTCAACCACATTGCTGTTGGTCTGAAGTCATATGTAGGCCAGATCAAGTAAGGACAGCAGTTTCTTTTCCTCAAGAATATTAGTAAACTAGATAGGTCCATGGTCATCATTATACTCTTAATTCCAGATTTTTATTGAATTCAAATTCATCTACTGTGATGAGATTTGAACCTAGATCACCATAACATTGATTATTTGGATTGACAGTCCAGTAATAATGCCTCTGGGCCAATGCCTTTTCACTGACAAGTGATAAGTTACATTTACTACACACTTGCCAGCAAATGACCCTCTCTAACAGGAAATAATTCAACCACTGTCATGTGCCATTCTATGGCGATCCCATCATTAAACCCCTACCATCATCCTGAGGGTTGCATTTACTGGAAACTGAATTGGGTGAGACATATAAATATTGTGGATACAATGCCAGGAATTCTGCAATGGTAATTTACCTCCTGACTCCCCAAGGCACAAATGAGGAGTGTGATGGAATACTCCCCATTTTCTGCAATGAGTGAAACTCTAACAACACTGATACCATCCAGAATAAAGTAAGCTACTTGGTCAACACCCTATCTGACATCTTCAGCAGTCACTCTCATGATCATCGGAGACTAGCACAGCAGTGTGTGCCTTCTACAAAATACACTGCAACACTTTTCAAAGCTCCTTTGACAGCACCTCCTGAGTGTGAAACCTTTAAGTTCCCTGAAGCAACATATCACCTGACTAGGAACTTGCAACCCTGTTCCTTCACCAGGTCAAAATCCTGGAACTTCCTCCCTAACAATACTCTGTGTACAAATACAGTGCATGGATGGCATTAGTTCAAGAAGGCAGTTCATTGCCAACTTCTCAAGGGTATTTAGAAATGTGCAAAAAATGTTGCTGAGCCTAGTGACGCCCACATTCCGTGACTAAATCAGGAAAAGCTCCATGTGATGTAGGTATTCATTGTGCTGTTAGGCAGGGTGGCTCAGCTAACCTCCTCAGCAAACCACCTACTGCCTACGTACTTCCAATACAAAACTGCCAGGGTGTGTCTCCACGTACCCACCTAACCTTGCAAGATTTTCCTGTTTGACGTTTTCATTTTATGCCACACAAGACTGATCCTGAATTTATTTTCATTTAGTACTCACATTCCGGAATGGAGAGTGAGAATATTCATGAGGCAGTTGAGCTGGAGACTGGTGAAAAGCACAGACATAAGTTTATAAAACCACACTGTGTAAAGTTCGTTTGGGCCATCACAAGTGACTTTTTAGCAAGAGTTTGTGGTGACGGAATTAAAAAGCAGGATAATGTTAAGTTTCATTGTTATCTTGTTAGTGAGTTCAAAAGGAGTTCAATAATTATCAATTTTAAAGATCACAAAACATATACTGGTTTGTAGGAGACTTTTTTTGAAACATCATTTCAAAGAATTGGAGAATTAAAGAAGAAGATGTGAAACAAACACAGTTATTGCTAAAAATCACACAACGCCAGGTTATAGTCCAACAGGTTTATTTGGAAGCACTCGCTTTCAGAGCACTGCTCCTTCATCATGTGGTTGTGGAGAATAAGATTGTAAGACACAGAATTTATAGCAAAAGTTTACAGTGTGACGTCACACTGTAAACCTTTGCTATAAATTCTGAGCCTTACAATCTTATTCTCCACAACCACCTGATGAAGGAACAGTGTTCTGAAAGCGAGTGCTTCCAATTAAATCTGTTGGACTATAACCTGGCGTTGTGTGATTTTTAACTTTGTACACCACAGTCCAAAACCGGCACCTCAAATCATGACAGTTATTGTTGTGCACATTAGACTGATATACCTTTTTCCCAATGCTGTGTCAATATTTTTTATTTTATTTATTCCTTCCACAAATACTTATTTTGAAAGTTTGCATTGACTTGATTTTGTTCCATAATAGTTACATTCTTGAGACATGATTTTAATTTTATACAAAAATATGGGCTGCCAACATTTCAACTGTTCATGAAGAACCTTGAGAATATTTTAATACAATCAGACTCCACCCCATTGCTAAACCTTTGTTGCGTTTAGAATTATTGCTGGGTAAGTTAATCATCTTCTGTTCCACCTTTGCTGTGTTAATTATAATTTTTTACATTTATTTATATGAATCTGGATTGCTGGAAATGGGTGGTTTGAATGAGGTCATCCAATCACATCAACATTAGAATTTGGGCCTGCCCAGTTCCTATAAGTTTATAGTAAGATTTTCTCCAGTCAACACATTCTCAGATCTCAGAAGGACGGAGTGTGAGTGTACCTTTTAAGTGCTGAATTTAATCAAGATACAAGTAGAAAAGTACGATTGTGATCCAAAGCAGAAAGAATATCTTGGTGACCCTGTTGCAGGTAAGGCTTATTAATGAATGTTATCTTAGTTATATTAAGTAATCAAACAAATTGAAATAAATTCTATCTCTAAGTACTTAAAAGAAATGGCTTTTGTCCTGGGCGAGGTGCTTTGACAAATCTATTCACTGTACAATAGTGATCTTTCCTCATAATGTGTAACAGTCAGATGCTTAGGATGACTTCAGTGCTTTGTCTACTAGAGGCAGAATGAGACAAGAAATTAGTAAGGTGGTTGCAGATTTACAGTAAAATTATAAGATTCAAATCTAGGAATAGCTAATGTTAAAGCAAAAACAATTATTGACATATTTGAAAGATAATAGTTATTGGTCTAAAGGGGTCTGTTGCAAACTTCTCTCTAACCAATAATCAGTTCTCCCTGGTGCCAGAGTCCAGCCTAACACTAAATGGCTGCAGAGCACCTTAACAGAGGATAATGAACAACTGGCACTTGTGGTCACATTGGGACTGACAATATAGGGAAAAGAAAGGATGTCACCTAGTTATTAGGATCTATGGATCTAGGTAGACAACTAGCAAGCAGCACCTGAAAATGAGTAGACTCTGGAAGGCTTAGGTGGAAAATTGGTGTAGGAGTGAGGACTTTAGATTCTTGAAACTTTGGAATCATCTCTTAAGGAGCTGGGATTTGTACAGGCCAGATGGTTTGCACTCGAACTGAACTAGGACTAAGTTCCTTTGTAGGGCATTTTCCTAATATCATTGGGAGGTTTTTTGGGGAATCAGTTTAGTTCGGTTGGCTGCATCGTTGGTTTACAGAACAGTGTGATATCAACAGTGTGAGTTCAATTTCCATCTCAGGCTTGAGGTTACCATGAAGGAATCTCCTTCTCAACCTGTACTCTTGGGAAATAAGGCAGGGCAGGTGGGTGAGCACTTTGGGGCTAGCAAACCATAATTCTATTAGTTTTGAAATAATGATAGAAAAGGATAGACCAGATCTAAAAGAAGAAGTTCTAAATTGGAGAAAGGCCAATTTTGATGGTATTAGGCAAGAACTTTCAAAAGTTGATTGGAGGCAGATGTTCACAGGTAAAGGGATGGCTGGAAAATGTGAAGCCTTTAGAAATGAGATAATGAGAATACAAAAAAGTATTCCTGTTTGAGTGAAAGGAAAGGCTGGGAGGTATAGGGAATGCTGGATGACTAAAGAAATTGAGGGTTTGGTTAAGAAAATGAAGAAAGTATATGTAAGGTATAGACAGGATAGATCAAGTGAATCCTTAGAAGAGTATAAAGGAAGTAGGAATATACTTAAGAGGGAAATCTGGAGGGCAAAAAGGGGACATGAGATAGCTTTGGCAAATAGAATTAAGGAGAGTCCAAAGGGTTTTTACAAATACATTAAGGCCAAAAGGGTAACTAGGGATGAATAGGGCCCCTCAAAGATCAGTAAAGCAGCCTTTGTATGGAGCTGCAGAAAATTGGGGGAGATACTAAATGAATATTTTGCATCAGTACTTACTGTGGAAACGGATATTGAAGATATAGACTGTAGGGAAATGGATGGTGACATCTTGCAAAAAGTCCAGATTACAGAGGAGGAAGTGCTGGATGTCTTGAAAATCCCCAGAACCTTGTCAGGTGTAACCAAGGATGTTGTGGGAAGCTAGAGAAGTAATTGCTGGGCCTCTTGCAGAGATATTTGTATCATCGATAGTCACAGGTAAGGTGCCAGAAGATGCTGCTGCTTCAGAAGGGAGATAAGGACAAGACAGGGAACTATAGACAGGTGAGCCTGACGTCGGTGTGGGCATGTTGTTGGAGGGAATCCTGAGGGACAGGGTGTACATGTGTTTGGAAAGGCAATGACTGATTAGGGATCGTCAACATGGCTTTGTGCATGGGAAATCACGTCTCACAAACTTGATTGAGTTTTTTGAGGAAGTAACAAAGAGCATTGATGAGGGCACAGCAGTAGATGTGATCTACATGGACTTCGGTAAGGTATTCAGCAAGGTTCCCCATGGGAGACTGATTAGCAAGGTTAGATCTCATGGAATACGGGGAGAACTAGCCATTTGGATACAGAACTGGCTTAAAGGTAGAAGACAGAGGGTGGTGGTGGAGGGTTGTTTTTCAGACTGGAGGCCTGTGATCAGTGGAGTGCCACACGGATCAGTGCTGCGTTCCCTACTTTTTGTCATTTACATTAATGATTTGGATGTGAGCATAAGAGGTACAGTTAGTAAGTTTGCAGATGACACCAAAATTGGAGATGTAGTGGACAGTGAAGAGGGTTACCTCAGGATACAACAGAATCTGGACCATGGGATGAGAAGTGGTAGATGGAGTTTAATTCAGATAAATTTGAGGTGCTGCATTTTGGGAAAGCAAATCTTAGCAGGACTTATATACTTAATGGTAATGTTCTAGGGAGTGTTGCTGAACAAAGAGACCTTGGAGTGCAGGTTCATACCTCCTTGAAAGTGGAGTCACAGGTAGATAGGATAGTGAAGAAGGCGTTTGGTATGCTTTCCTTTATTGGTCAGAGTATTGAGTACAGGAGTTGGGAGGTCATGTTGTGGCTGTACAGGACTTTGTTTAGGCCACTGTTGGAATATTGCGTGCAATTCTGGTCTCCTTCCAATCAGGAAGAAGTTGTGAAACTTGAAAGGGTTTGGAAAAGATTTACAAGGATGTTGCCAGGGTTGGAGGATTCGAGCTATAGGGAGAGGCTGAACAGGCTGGGGCTGTTTTCCCTGGAGCGTTGGAGGCTGAGAGGTGACCTTATAGAGGTTTACAAAATTATGAGGGGCATGGATAGGGTAAATAGGCAAAGTCTTTTCCCTGGGGTGGGGGAGTCCAGAACTAGAGGGAATAGGTTTAGGGTGAGAGGGGAAAGATATAAAAAAGACCTAAGGGGCAACTGTTTCAAGCAGAGGGTGGTTCGTGTATGGAATGAGCTGCTAGAGGAAGTGGTGGAGGCTGGTACAATTGCAACATTTAAGAGGCATTTGGAAGGGTATATGTATGGGAAGGGTTTGGAGGGACATGTGCCGGGTACTGGCAGGTGGGACTAGATTGGGTTGGCATATCTGGTCGGCATGGACAGGTTGGACCGAAGGGTCTGTTTCCATGCTGTACATCTCTATGACTCTATGACTCTTCCTCCACCTGAGGTCTGGTGGCCCTCAGGCTAAATCACCACCAGCCACTTCTCTCTCTAATGAGAGAGCAGCCCCTATGAGGAAGTGAGGACTGCAGATGTTGGAGATCAGAGCTAAAAAATGTGTTGCTGGAAAAGCACAGCAGGTCAGGCCGCATCCAAGGAGCAGGAGAATCGGCGTTTCAGGCATAAGCCCTTCTTCAGAAAGGTCTGATAAGACTATGGCGACAACAATTAGTCAATTGGCATGATTTAACTTGGCGGGTGTGTAGGAGGCAGGATATAGTAACAAACAAAGTCCAAATAGTGTAGGGAGAGATGGATAGTACTAAAATAAACAGTAGCAAGTTAAAGGGTGGGGCCAGAGAACGGGAGAATCAAATGAACTCTAAAGTTTACTGTGCATGTATGTGAGTGCATAGAGCATCGTAACTTTGATGAGTTGCAGCGTAGAGTGGAAATATGATATTGGAGCTTGGTTCAAGGAAGGGCACAACTGGGTGTCAACTATTTGGGAAAGATAGGAAAGGAGGTAAGGTGGCCTTATTGATTAAGAGGAACATTACAGCATTGGAGAAGGAAGATGACCAGAGGTATCAAGGGCAGAACTGACTTGGCTACAGGTTGGGAACAAAAAATATGTGATTAGATTGTTTGCTGTAGAGTATAGTACACCAACACATGGGAAGGATGTAGAAGAACAATTGCAGGAAATTACAGAGAGGTGCACAAGTTTCAGTATAGTTATAATGGGGCTTTCAGTATCCAAATATCAACTGTAATAATTATAGCATAAAAACAGAGAAGGGTAAGAGTTTCTGAGGTTTGGTACGAGAACTTTACTGCAGCCATATGTTTTTAGGCATAAGAAAGGTCACAAGAATGGAACTCTTAGAAATGAGTTATTCCAACCTGCTCAAATGTCAGTACAAATAATTAGTGCTTGATCTTCAGGGCTTCACACTTTCAAGCCAATACACTTGCAATGGTGAGCAGTCAGGTCAAAACTGCATTGCCACAATAAAACACGTCAGCTGTTCCAGACAGCTGTCTCGCAGTTTCAAGTGAAGTACTTTCCTTGTTGTTAAAAATATTCACTGATGTGCAAATTTTAAAAATCCTTTGCCAGAATGTGATTTTGAAAATTATGTTATGACATAGGCTAACATGTAGACCATAGAAACCCAACTCATTTTCTCTGAATAAAATATGTTGCTATGGGAACCGATTATATATCCAAGCAGTACCTCATTTTCTTGCTTGATGCAGAGAATATTCTTTGTTCCAGTCCTATTCAGGCCTTCTTCCTTCACCTCTTTATTTAGTACATTGAATGGCTGTACCATTAGCTTTTCCTATGCTCAGTCCAAATTGGAAAATTTCATCAACCTTACTTTCGATTTTCACCCGGTCCTTGAGGTCCTGGTGTTCCATCTCCAACTCTTCCCTTTCTCAACTTCTCATCTGCACGTCTTGGGATAGGATGCTTCCTAAAGTCTATTAGAAGTCCCTGACTCCCACAGCTATTTGTTTTAATTTTGGCAAAATGACAAAAGTAAATTGATTGTGAAATATAATGCAACCCTTGACTAACTATCATTTACCCTTGAGCTTCCCCTCACTGGTCCTGACCCAGTGGAACTGTCCCTATTATCCCTGACCTTCCAACTGTTTTCATTGACTCATCCTGTATCATCCTTGACTTATCCTGTGTTATCCTTGAGTCTCAGAATCTCACTACTCACTCTCTCTGAATAAGTCTTGATCTCTCTGCAATCATGTTTGACCTGCTCTCTGTAGAAATTACCTTTCCTGTGCAGCCCAGTTTCATCTCTTTTTCCTCCAGCAACAACATATCTCCCTCATTGTCTCTGTCAGCCATATCCCTTTTTCCTTTCACAGCCATCATTCAATCTCAATATATGAACAGCCCCTCTCTGCCATTGAAGTTCCCAGACAAGAAATGCAGCTCCAGCTCAATGCAAGCCTATCAGGAAGACTGCCTCACCTGTTGAATTTGAAGACACATATTTCTGCTTTGCTGTGTACCTTGTTCCAAAGCTCCAAATTACTTTGGTGAAGTTGTGTTTTAATGAGGGTGCATGTCATGCTATTACATTAGGAAGAGGTTCCTGTTACTTGCCATCAGGAAGCACATCCACACTCAAGCCTTCACCAATGAAATAGCCAACTTTAGGGAGCAGACATTTTGCTCCCTGCTCTATTGCATCCCCTCATCTATCTCATTTCCTGTGGCCAGGACCTTCATGACCTTATTAATCTAGAAAGGCTTCAGAAGAGATTTACCAGGATGTTGCCCGGAATGGAGAGTCTGAGTTATATAAAAAAAGGTTGGATAGGCTGGGACTCCTTTCACTGGAATGTAAGAGCTTGAGAGGTAACTTCTAGAGGTTTATAACATTATTAGGGGTACAGATAGCATTAATAGTAGGTGTCTTTTCCCTAGGATTGGAGGATTTCAAGACTTGGGGAATATTTTTAAGGTGAGAGGAGAGAGATTTAAAAATGACACAAGGTAAGTTTTCATGCAGTGGGTGGTTTGCACATGGAATGAACTTCCTGAGAAAGTAGCGGATGTGGTCACAGTTACAATATTAAAGGATGTTTAGATAAGTGCATGGATAGGAAAGGTTTGGACGGATATGGGCCAGGAACAGACAGGTGGAACTGGTTTATTTTGGGATTAGGTTCAGCATGTGCTGGTTGGAACGAAGGTCTGTTTCTGTGCTATATGTTTGCATGACTTCAAGAGACTTTGCACTCCTGCTATCCTGGTTTCCTCCCTTCTATCATTATCTGTTCCACCTCTACCTTGCCACTAATTTTCTCCAGTAGGACAGCCAGCTTAAATCTATTTTATTAGACTGTAATGATGACTCAACAACTCCATCAATGGTCTTCCTCAGTTCCTGATGATGCTGTACCTCTTGAGGAGAGGGGGAGGGCATCAGTTGTAGAAATTCTCTTTTTTGTTTGGTGTGAAAGCTTCCAGAGGCAACAAGACTACCACATCTAAAGCTAGGTGGCTATTACTCATGTTGCAAACTTCAACTTCGGATTACCCAACAGAGTTTTTGTGCAAGGCATTATTGTCAATCTCTTTGTGTAGGAGAAACATTGAATTCAGTTGATATGCTTCACAATTTTTATGTTTATATATCAAATATTTGGCTCCCACACCTCTTGCCTGGTGTGGAAGTAGACCTTGTTCCTTTTAGTAGGTTATATGTAGACTCAAATGTGGGTCTCAAGAAAAGTTTTGCAGTTGGTACAAATTTGGGCAAATTTAGCTGGTAGTGAGGAAGAAAGCCTTATACTGGAGGAAGCTGTAAATGGTCCAATTAGTTCATGGAAAATGGAATTCAATCTAGAAAAGTGTGGGGTAGTACATTTTGGGACATGCAATAAGATAAGCAAATATACAAAATACAGGAAGGTACCGAACTGTGGAGTTGGGGAAAGTGACATAGAGTCATACAACACAGAAATAGACTCTTTGGTCCAACCAGTTCATGCCAAACATAATCCCAAACTAAACTAGTCCCATCTGTCTGCTCCTGGCCCATTTCCCTTCAAGCCTTTCCTTTTCATGTACTTATCCAAATATTTTTTAAGTGTTGTAATTGTGCTCACAATCCACTGCTTCCTCAGGAAGTTCATTCCACACGCGGAACACACTCCTTTTAAAAATGTTGCCTCTTCTGGATTCTTGGTAATCCAAGATGGAGGATGGGAAAAAATTTCTGGCTGTAGCAGTTGCTCCCTTTTTGAGGTATTTTAGATGTTGGAGGTGATTTCCTCAAATTCCAGGAGCAGCAATTACTGTTTAATATGATGTTGCACTGTTTTGGCACTTCGGAGAAATAAAATTCAAAACAACAGCACTTTTAAAAGGGAGAGGAACAGACGAAGGAAGCACATGGTGAGGTCTGTGCAGGAGGGAGAGAAAAAGAAACCCACATTGTTAACTGACACAGCAGTGAACCTGCACGGCTACTGCCTTTACTGTTGAATTCATGTATCACTGGACATCGGAGTGTGTCTGGGAAAATTAACAAACAGTGAAATTCACAACTGATCTTGGAGGAACCTATTTGGGAGAGGGCACACAACAGAAATAGATAAGTGGATATTTTAAGCATGGCCTTACAGTAAGTCTGCAGTAGTGAATAGAGTGGGTTCTTTCTTGATTATATGTTTCATTGAGATATGTCTTTTGATTAAACTTAAAATATAAGCCGTAAGCATTACAGCCATATGTATTATAGATATAAAAGAGACCTAAGGGGCAACTTTTTCATGCAGAGGATGATACGTGTATGGAATGAGCTGCCAGAGGAAGTGGTGGAGGATGGTACAATTGCAACATTTAAGAGGCATTTGGATGGGTATATGAATGGGAAGGATTTGGAGGGACATGGGCCGGGTGCTGGCAGGTAGGACTAGATTGGGTTGGGATATCTGGTCGGCATGGACGGGTTGGACTGAAGGGTCTGTTTCCGTGCTGTACATCTCTATGAGTCTGTGGCTCATGTCTTTTTTAAATTGCCCTCCTTGCACCTTAAAATGTATTGCATGGCCTTGAAATCTCCCATCTGAGGGAAAACACACTTACCGTGAACCAAAGCTATACCCCTCATGATCGTGTAAATCTCTATAAAGTCACACCTCAATCTCATGCACTCCAGTGAAAAAAAGTCCCAGCCTATCCAGCCTCTCTTTATAACACCCTGGAATGGATGTGCAAAGGTCTTTTAATGTAGCAGCTTGGTTCAGAAGGCAAAGTTTTGTTTTTCATTATTAGCTGAGGCATAGATTGTGGTGTTAGGGATGGAAATGTACACAACAGTATTTGGACCCCGGTTTAAAATTGAGCTCTGGTAACCTTAGAAGAGAAAGATGTCATTGCATTGCACTGGAAAGAGTGCAGAGATTTATGAGGATGTTGCCAGGATAAGGAAACCCTAAAATAGACTGGAAAGGCTGGGGTTGTTGAACACCGCCCTCTGAAATGTCTCCAAGCCTATCCATCGTAGTGAAGTTCCCTGCATCCTCGTGAAAACTTTTCCAATGTTCCTAAAGTGTGCTGCCCCCAAACTCAGCGGGAATACTCAACACGCCTTTCGAGACCTTGGCAAAGAAGCCTCCACCTCAACATTCCCCTCAATGCCTTACAAGTCCCAATCTCACACACGGTGTAAACTTCTGAAAATCTGCCTGTCACTTTCCACCCTGCAACCGGCTCCAATGTCATCAGGCGCGTTTAAACTGTATAACCCACTTCTTAATATTTCATAAGTTCTTCATCTTTGGTTTGGTTTTCACCGGGGTGGAATTTCACCTTCAGCACCTGAAACGGCAAACAATGCAACGAATATTCAGAGCAAAAGTGGCTCCTTAGAACTCGCCTGGGGGCGGGGGCTTCAGACCCATCGGCCCTTATCTTCGGTACTGGCCACGCTAAAATGAAAAGGGGCAGGGGCGATGTGCAATCGCTAATCATTCAACCCACCACCCCACCATGTTATTTCTAAAAATATTTCTTCATGTATTAGCATAGCGCCGACAGGAATTCAAGGCGTGCGCGTTAATAAATCATCGAGATGCTAAAAATAGCGTGGGAAATCAAAGTATATCCCGAATGGCGCTCTGACAAATGACAATCTGTCACACATTCGCCCCACTGCTCAGTTTAAGGTGGGCTAGGTCTGAGCGACAGGAAGTGAATTTCTGGAGGGTCTGATCTGTATGCACTCAAAACACAAACTCTTGAAAACTTTCACACACACTCTTCATTCACCAGGGCAACACCGGATGGAGTATAGACTCAGCAGCTCGGCAGGACGGCGTGGAGCTGTAACCAGGGACACCTCAGGAATTGGTAGGGGGTGGAAAATATTCGCCTGAGAGGGCTTACTCCCCACACCTCGCTGGAGGATGGATGAGTGGTTCACCGTGCGGCCTTTCTGCTTAAAGCTGCTGAGTGTTTGTTTGCTGGTCAGGGCGGCTGGGGTGGCTGGCTGCTCCTCGGAATGCAGCTGCACCCAGTTCCTGACCAACTGCACAGGGAGTCACCTCCGGCAGCTCCCCGCTGGGATCCCGCTCAGCACCCAGCAGCTCATCCTGTCAGACAACAACATCTCCATCCTGCCCCCGCTCGCCCTCAACTACCTGGGCGGCCTGCTGTACCTGGACTTCAGCAACAACTCCCTCACTGAGATCTCGCACAGCTCCCTGCTCAACCTGAAGATCCTGGTCTACTTGGATCTCAGCCGCAACCAACTGCGGAGGATCACCCACCTCACCTTCAGGTCCCTGACCGGTATGGTGGTGCTGAAGGCCAGCCGCAACAAGGAGCTAGACTTCATTGACAACCGTGCGTTCTCCACAAACCAGAAACTGCAAGAGCTTGACATCAGCGGCAATGGGCTGACTTTCATTGATGCCAGCATGTTAGAAGCACTTCCCCACTTGCGCTCTGTGCGCCTGTCTGGGAATCCTTGGACCTGTAACTGCAGCACTCAGTACTTAAGCAGCTGGATGAGAAAAAACAGAAAGCTCATTCCAGGTAGAGTTCCAATTTATTGTCTGTTATTGTCAGCTAAGAGTCTATTCCAGTCTCAATCAGCTGCAGATTTCATTGAAATGTCAATGGCACTGGAAATCTGCCCCCCATTAAAATCTATTCAAGAGAGACATCACACACACACACACAAAACAACTTGAAAATTAGGAAGAGTGCAATAAAATTCAAATTGGCTCCTCACAACACTTTCTACTCTTGGGTGCCCAGCTGTGACATACAATTGCAGACCCACAACCCAAAAGTGGAATCATTTCAAACTGAAGCAAATGAAATAGAGTTGGTCTTTTCTCCATGTGTAAAGTCCCACTCTGAGATTCCTCAATCCAGTGCCAATGCTGTTGATACTGAGAAGGGGCAATGGGACATTGGGAATTGCTTGAACACTGCATAGATTCATTTCACTTGCACTCCAGCCTCATCGGACTTCAAAGTTACCCTCCACTTTACCCAGTGCATAAGCAAACTCCTACCCTGGATTTCAGTCTAATTTTGTATCTGAACTAACATCGGGACCATTTGAGGATGACTGTGTTCTGGACAGTTGTGAATGAAGTACGTTGTGAACGGGCGGGACGGGGGCTCGGTGGTTAGCACTGCTGTCTCACAGCGCCGGAGACCCGGGTTCAATTCCCCTCTCAGACAAGTGTCTGCGTGGAGTCTGCACATTCTCCCCGTGCCTGCGTGAGTTTACTCCAACAGTCCAAAAATGTCCCACTATGGTGTTAGGTGAAGTGGGGGGGGGGGGGGGGGGGAATGGGTTTGGGTTGCTCTTCGGAGGGTCGGTGTGGACTTGTTGGGCCGAAGGGCCTGTTTCTACATGTAAATAATCTAATCTAAGTGCTGTACACTGCTTGACTAAAAAAAATCACAGAAGATATGATCAACTAGAGGCATTAACATTTGCATGTTAAAATCAACTCCAAGTACTACTGGATCCAGAGACAAAATTCCAATGTATCAAATCACACCCTGTTAGATCTGCAGATCTGAATCCTCTCTTATTGTATAAAATCCCCAGTTTCCATGTGTAGATATATCTGGCGTGCAGGCAGTTTAAAGGAAGATTTAGATGCTACACGACTTCAAATGCATCCAGTTGGTCAGGAAAAGCAGAGTTTGATCTTATTCCAAATGCATTGAAAAAACCCTCCAAACATTCAATTCAGATCAATATAACCTAGTGTAAGTGCTTACCATTCAGACAGAAGTTCAACAAATGTACTATGAGTCCTTCACTGTCCTTGCCTGACAGTGAATTGTTGATCAGTATAATAATTATAGTACTAGATTAGAAACCCAAGAATTTGAAAGACTATAAATGGAAAAGTAGTAAAATTGGGTTGAAGTCAATAAATCTCTCAATCATTTAACATGTTCAGTACTTGGATCAGAATGTGTTTTAATTTTTAACATTGTTCTAATTAAATTGCAGTAGGTTGTGAGGGCATGGGAAAAATGAATTTAATAGTACAAAATATTACATATTGATCAAGTGTAATTTTCAACAAGAATGAATACTAATTTAGTTGCTTCATTCATGGAATGTGTGCATTGCTGGCTGGACCAGCATTTATTGCCCATCCCTAGTGGTTCTTAAGAAGGTGGTGGTGACTGTAGCTGCAGTCCATTTGCAGTAAGTAGATTAGATTTCTTCCAGTATGGAAACAGGCCCTTCAGCCCAACCAGTCCACACCGACCCTCTGAAGAGTAACCCACCCAGACCCATTTCCCTCTGACAATTGCACCTAATGCTACGGGCAATTTAGCATGGCCAGTTCACCTGACATGCACATCTTTGGACTGTGGGAGGAAACCGGAGCACCCGGAGGAAACCCACGCAGACACAGGGAGAATGTGTAAGCTCCACACAGACCGTCGCCCGAGGCTGGAATCAAACCTGGGACCCTGGTGCTGTGAGGCAGCAGTGCTAACCACTGAGCCACCGGGCAAGTAGATTCACACTGTTGCTAGGGTGGGGGGTTCTCTGAATGGAACACCCTTGGAAGTAGTTTTTTTTTTCTTCTTCTTATTTTTTTTTTCTTACCCCCACACTGCAGTAGTGCTTATTTTTTCCCAAGCACCCATGTTGTGTGTGTGCAGATGTAAGGCACAGTGAGAGACATAAGGTGTATGAATCTTTATTCATTTTCCACCACCAGGAAGATAGGAAAACACCAGAGTGGCCAGTGACAAGCAGTGCTCTTCACAAAGGGCAATGCTGTGTGATCAAACAGTGAAGGGGAGGGCAGGAATTAAATCAAAATAGAGTTGGAGGGGGAAATAATGCACTCCACTCCCTGTGGCACCCACCTCTCCCTGAACAACTCCAGAGTGTTGGTGGACACTGTGTGCTCCTTTTCCAAGGACACCCGGGCTCTAACGTAACCGCGGAAGAGGGGCAGGCAGTCGGCCCTAACGACCCCCTCCATGGCCCGCTGCCTGGACCTGTTTATGGGCAGTTTGGTCAGGCCCAGGAGCAGACCCACGAGGAGGTCTTCAGACCTGCCCTCCCTCCTCCGTACCGGGTGCCTGAAGATCAGGAGCGTGGGACTGAAGTGCAACCAAACGCAGAGGAGGAGGTTTTTAAGAAAAATCAAAAAGGGAGTGCAAACGCCCACACCCAATATACACATGGTCCACGGACTCCACAGCTACAGAACAAGCAGTTGGGCTGGGAGCCCATGAACCACCGCAATCTGCGGTTGCAGGGGACTGCTGCATGCAGCACCCGCCACCCCAGATCCCTGAGAGAAAGGGGGAGGACTCCCGCATAGAGAGCCCTCCACTGGGGATCCTCACTGCCCGGTGGCAAATGGGCACTTCAAGGCGTGTCCGGGCGGTGGATGAGGGAGAAGAGGTGGACGGTGTGCAGCAGCAGTCGATATAGGACCCGCCTTTTTATGTCCTTAAAAAGGGACAAAATTAAAATTCCGGAGGCGGCTCAGGTTGTGGGGCACAGGCTCCCGCGGGGAAGTTGTCATAGATAGATTCAGGCTTATTTTCACCTGATAGATTGCCTGATTGGATGGCATTGGGATTTGTGACATCTCCAACCTCCTTTAACTTTCTGACGTGCCAAGCAAATATAAGTATAGAAATTGGATATCCTGCATGATACAATAGGGATTCAGATTTGCCAAAACTACCCAGGTTTGCACATTTGATTAGTTTAAACTGCTATTGATTGCTCTTTTTCTTCACCTCACCAGATGCCGCTAATGTCACATGCACATTTCCAGAGTCTTTGCAAGGCGTCCTTGTCATGGAAGCTGCAGATAAACTTTACTCACTTTGCAGTAGAAAAAGGCAACTCAAATCAAGAGAAGTCCTTTATTTTTGTCTTATTGGCCCAGGATTATTTTCTGCAAGCATTGTTCTCAATTTCACTTGCAGTTTACTGATGGCTCACTTCAACAGATTCAAAAGGAAAGAGCTCAAGCGTTATCGTAAACTTCGTCGGGCCATCTCATTTAAATACTCAAAGCGGCCTAATGTGATGACTCAGGAACACATTGCCAAAGCTAATACAAATATAGGTGTTCATGCAGGAACAAAACACAGTGGATGACTTTATACCTGAATGTTTGCTGCTATGAAACAGTGATCCATATTGAATGGGTATTTAATAAACTGGCACAGAAGATGCTAATTGAAGTACTGCCTTAATATGAAAGCCATCAGCACTGTTATATTACAATTAACCTTCTTGACTGGATTGCAATTAATCATTTCTGAACTCAATTTTTGCAGCATTCAGAATCTCATACTTCATACAGATACATTTCTATTTATTTATTTGCTTCTGAATAGTATACAGATGGATTAAAGAAGGTTTCTGATTCACAGTGTGTTTGCAATCCAAACTGCTTATTCTGAAATATTATTTTATTTCTAAAATGCTGGATGAATGCAAAGAATTACAGCTAAAAATCTCAGAAATTTTACTGTTACATTGTGAATGACATGAAGAATAAGGAGAAAATTTTAAGCATTGAAAGAATTAAAAATAATTTTGGAGTCTATTCTCAACATGTGATGTGGTTCAGTATAGTTTCTTCTGAGTATGTTTTAGTGTTTTAAATTTGTCTATGTTTGACTTTCAGTAGGATGTTAAAAATGGAGTCCAGATGGATTGGTGCTTAATAGAATCATCGAGATATACAGTGTGGAAACAGACATTTGGTCCAACCATCCATGCCGACCAGATATCCCAACCCAATCTAGCCACACCTGCCAGCACCCGGCCCATATCCCTCCAAACCCTTCCTATTCATTTACCCATCCAAATGCCTCTTAAATGTTGTAACTGTACCAGCCTCCACCACATTCTCTGACAACTCATTCCACACACATACCACCCTCTGTGTGAAAGAGTTGCCCCTTAGGTGTCTTTCATATCTTTCCCCTCTCACCCTAAACCTCTAGTTCAGGACTCCCCAACTCCAGGGAAAAGACTTTGTCTATTTATCCTATCCATACCCCTCAGAATTTTGTAAACCTCTAAAAGATCACCTCTCAGCCTCCGACGCTCCAGGGAAAACAGCCCCAGCCTGTTCAGCCTCTCCCTGTAGCTCAGATCCTCCAGCCCTGGATACATCCTTGTAAATCTTTTCTGAACCCTTTCAAGTTTCACAACATCTTTCCGATGGGAAGGAGACCAGAATTGCATGCAATATTTCAACAGTGGCCTAACCAATGTCCTGTACAGCTGCAACATGACCTCCCAACTCCTGTACTCAATACTTTGACCACTAAAAGAAAGCATACCAAACACCTTCTTCATTATCCTATCTACCTGTGACTCCACCTTCAATGAGCTATGAACCTGCACTCCAAAGTCTCTTTGTTCAGCAACCCTCCCTAGGACCTTACCATTAAGTTATAAGTCCTGCTAAGATTTGCTTTCACAAAATGCAGCACCTCGCATTTATCTGAATTAAATTCCATCTGCCACTTCTCAGCCCATTGGCCCATCTGGTCCAGATCCTGTTGTAATCTGAGGTAACTCTATTTGCTGTCCACTACACCTCTAATTTTGGTGTCATCTGCAAACGTACTAACTATACCCCTTATGCTTGCATCCAAAGCATTTATGTAAATGACAAAACGTAGAGGACCCAGCACCGATCCTTGTGACACTCTGCTGGTCATAGGCCTCCAGTCTGAAAAACAACCCTCCACAACCACCCTCTGTCTTCTACATTTGAGCCAGTTCTGTATCCAAATGGCTAGTTCTCCCTGTATTCCATGAGATCTAACCTTGCTAATCAGTCTCCCATGGGGAACCTTGTCGAACACCTTACTGAAGTCCATATAGATCACATCTACTGCCCTGCCCTCGTCAATCTTCTTTGTTACTTCTTCAAAAAACTCAATCAAGTTTGTGAGACATGATTTCCCACGCACAAAGCCATGTTGACTATTCCAAGTTAGTCCTTGCATTTCCAAATACATGTACATCCTGTCCCTCAGGATTCTCTCCAACAACTTGCCCACCACTGAGGTCAGGCTCACTGGTCTATAGTTCCCTGGCTTGTCTTTACCGCCCTCCTTAAACTGTAGCATCACGTTTGCCAACCTCCAGTCTTCCGGCATCTCACCTGTGACTATCGATGATACAAACATCTCAGCAATAGGTCCAGCAATCACTTCTCTAGCTTCCCACAGAGTTCTTGGGTACACCTGATCAGGTCCTGGGGATTTATCCACCTTTAACCGTTTCAAGGCATCCAGCACTTCCTCCTCTGTAATCTGGACATTTTGCAAGATGTCACCATCTATTTCCCTACAGTCAATATCTGCCATATCCTTTTCCACAGTAAATACTGATGCAAAATATTCATTTAGGATCTCCCCCATTTTCTGTGGCTCCACACAAAGGCCGCCTTGCTGATCTTTGAGGGGCCCTATTCTCTCCCTAGTTACCCTTTTGTCCTTAATGTATTTGTAAAAACCCTTTGGATTCTCCTTAATTCTGTTTGCCAATGCTATCTCATGTCCCCATTTTGCCCTCCTGATTTCCCTCTTAAGGACACTCCTACTTCCTTTGTACTCTTCTAAGGATTGACTCGATCTATCCTGTCTGTACCTGACATATGCTTCTTTCTTTTTCTTAACCAAACCTTCAGTTTCTTTAGTCATCCAGCATTCCCTATACCTACCAGCCTTCCCTTTCATCCTGACAGGAATATACTTTCTCTGGAGTCTTGTTATCTCATTTCTGAAGGCTTCCCATTTTCCAGCCATCCCTTTACCTGCGAACATCTGCCTCCAATCAGCTTTCGAAAGTTCTTGCCTAATATCATCAAAATTGGCCTTTCTCCAATTTACAACTTCAACTTTTAGATCTAGTCTATCCTTTTCCATCACTATTTTAAAACGAATAGAATTATGGTCGCTGGCCATTAATGGGGCCATCCCAAAAATTCTGGCCTTGAATCCAGTCCATGTCCATGGGCAACCAATGGAATTTCCAGAGAATGCAGAATGGCAATATGGAGCTAACCATGGTTTGAATACGCATGAACACCTTTTGAATCAGAGTAGTTTAGGATATCTGGTCATCATGGACGAATTGGATCGAAGGGCCTCTTTCTGTGTTGTACATCTCTGTGACTTTAGTATGAAAGTGTCTGGTAAGGGAAAGATAAAAATAAAAGCGTGATTAGAAATTGCCTTCTAATAGTTGGGATTATTCCAAATTATTTGGACTGGGTAGAGAGCCTTAGCTACATGTGGGTTGTGTCATACTTAGTCAAGAGTGTGGTGCTGGAAAAGCACAGTAGGTCAGGCAGCATCTGAGGAGCAGGAGAATCGATGTTTCGGACATTAGCCCTTCATCATTCCTGATGCCCGAAATGCCGATTCTCCTGCTCCTCAGATGCTGCCTGACCTGCTTTGCTTTTCCAGCACCACACTCTCAACTCTCATCTCCAGCATCTGCGATCCTCATTTTCTCCCTGTGTCATACCTGGCTTGGGCTATGTATCATGCTAACACACGTGTCAAAGTGGACAGATGTTCCATATTCTATAACTGGCACCATTTACCTGAACAAACACAATACACATGGAAGCAAATGCAAGCCTCTGGGATGTTTAATGTCTGCTGCTGTAATGGAAAAAGTTGGAGCATTTTTTATAAAGCTTCTAACAATTCTAAAGGACAGCGGCAGAGGATAATCATTGTGAGATGCCTTGAAGCATTATGGTCAGAGAAAACATCTCACCATCTATCTTCTTTCTTTTGTCTTTGTATTGCTGAGTCTCTCTATCTCTCTCTCTTTCTCTCTCTCTCTCAAGCCTCACTTTTTTAATTCTCTTTTCCCTTCCCTTCCCGTTATCTTATGGCCCTCTTCAGCATATTTTCCTGACTTCTGCTTTCAGGTGTTAGGTAGGGAACAAGCCGTTGCTGTTGACAGTACAGACTCGATAAGCTGAAGGACTTCATGTGTCTGTTCGTTTCCATAAGTTGCAGGGTCAGTTTACTGGGGAGAGCTGAGGGGAAAACGTGACCCTGAGAGTGTCTCCTTTCCAAGTCAATATTTCATGTTGAGAATTGTTTGCAGCATCAGACTCCACATGACAGGAGGGACATTATGCCATTAGAGTGGCTACAATTCAGATCCACCTCATGCTGCCTGCTGTCAGAAGGTTAAAAAAAAGAAGAAACAACTACTATCTCAATTGGTATTCTTTTCATCAGCAGAGCACAGATTATGAGTCTATCTGGTAGGAAATGTTCAAAATAACAAACGGATTAAAGACAGGTAGAAACAAATAGTTTTCAGCAGTTAACAACTTTGGGATGAGAGGTACAATTTTAAAAGTGTTACAAAGCCATGCAAATATTAATTTTGTTAAAAAAAAAGGTTATGTGGACACATATAGTTATCTTAAACATTTAAACAAAGGGCACTTAGTCAAAGAAAAAGGTATCAGATACAACGGCAAAATGTTTCACCTGCAAGGAGCTGGGAGCTCAGGTGGAGTCTTTCAGTCTGAGGTGAGGTTACATTGCCCAGCTTGTGAGAAGAATAAAGCTCTTGCATTTTGGAACTCAGTGAGAAAGAACTTGGCCTGTTTGAAGAGCCCATTGCTCCCTCTCTTGATATTTGCAATGCTGTTCAGCATAGCGTGTGCTCTGAAAATCCACTAGAAATCATCTTGACCATTCATGGAGGGTTCCTGGAGAGGATTATGGATCTAACTGTCTGTCCCCAGCAACAGGAATTCAGCCAGCTACTACTCTTCCAGGAAGGACACCCAGCCCCAGTGGCTTTGTGCACAATACACCATTTGGGTCAATCCATCCTATTTCCACTCCCAAACTCTTCACTTGACTCAGAGGGGCTGTGTAATTAGAACTATAAATATGTTGAAGAAACGAACTCCTACTTTGAATGATGGGGAAGTGTCCATGCTGTTCCCCAATCCAACCCCCTCCCCCATTCTTGTTGCTAATTTTAAGTGCTGGGCTTTATTCAATGTCAATGTCAGGCAGTGAGAGCTTGGCAAATCAAGAGGATTCTGTACAGGTGGGTTGCATCAGCTGAATGGGAAGGAGGTAAGGGATGATGTGATACTGCCACTCATCAGCTCAATGCTAGGTATCGTTTTGGTCCTGATCAGTGAGGCAAATCCAGTGGCAATAGCTGATAAATCAAATTGAACATTGTGCAATCATGGTCAAACATCCCCACTTCTGACCCTATAATGCATGGAAGACCATTGATGAAGCAGCCTAGGGATTCTATCCTGAGAAATCCATGCAGCGACATCCTGGAGCTGGGATGACTGACCTCCAGCAACTATCTTTCTTTGTGCTGGGCACGACTCGAAACAGAGGAGATTCCCCCCATTGTTCCCACTGATTTCATTTACTGTACGGCTCTCTGATGCTGGGCTTGACCAAATGGGCTAGGAGCAGGCAGGTGGGACAGGTTTAGTTTGGGATTATATTCAGCATGGACTGGTTGGATCAGAGGATCTGCTTCCATTTATGACTCTGTAATTCTATGATTCCATGTGCCTTTAAGAGGGATTTGTTCTGTCCTGTTTTTTGTAAAAGTAGGTGGTATATACTGAGTTGAAAATGTGTTGCTGGTTAAAGCACAGTAGGTCAGGCAGCATCCAAGGAATAGGAAATTCGACGTTTCGGGCATAAGCCCTTCATCAGGAGTGCCAAGATGTCTGCTCCATGGAAAGCAGAATAAATAGTTTTGGGACTTTAAAAAAATTAGACAAAAGAAGCATGAGTGAATGGAATCAGGCTCACACATACCCAGGGTTTTAGTTTTTGCTTTCAGTTGTTGAAGTTGAAGTTTTGGAGTTGAAGCTGCTTGACACAGCTCTCTCTCTCTGCTGCTGCAAAAAACTTGAGTTCTGTCTCGGCTGCGAGATTCACTTGGTGTCAATGCTCCTTCTGGATTGGATGAGATAGCAAGTGAAGTAAATCTGTTTTGCTGAATTTGCCTTTGCCAAGGGTGTGTATATGGAATGCTGCTATATTGGAACAATTGATGAGTAGTAGTTACATATTTTTTAAGTATTTTGATTGAGTTAAAGTTGTGCCATTTTTTGTTTGTATTTTAACTGTGATGTAAGAGTAACCTGTATTTTGCTTAAATCCTAGTAGTTTGACCAATCAAATCAAATCATGCCTTACACTTGCCTTTAAATAGATAAAAGTTAGACTATCTCCTTGATATATTTTGAGGGTTTTGGTCTGTTCTGTGACAGTATTTACCTTTTCAAGCTCCCTAAGAATGATTTAATTTTCGATAAGTTCACCTCTCATTCTGCTAAACTCCAGGAGTGTAGGCCCAACCTATTTAATAGACAATAGGTGCAGGAGTAGGCCATTCCGGTCTTCGAGCCAGCACCACCATTCATTATGATCATAGCTGATCATCCTCAATCAGTGTCCTGTTCCTGCCTTAAAGGAGTTGCCATGGGCACCCGCATGGGCCCCAGCTATGCCTGTCTCTTCGTAGGATATGTGGAACAGTCCATCTTCCGCAACTACACTGGCACCACCACCCACCTTTTCCTCCGCTACATCGATGACTGTATCGGCGCTGCCTCGTGCTCCCACGAGGAGGTTGAACAGTTCATCAACTTTACTAACACCTTCCATCCCGACCTCAAATTCACCTGGACTGTCTCAGACTCCTCCCTCCCCTTCCTAGACCTTTCCATTTCTATCTCAGGCGACCGACTCAACACAGACATCTACTATAAACCGACTGACTCCCACAGCTATCTGGACTACACCTCCTCCCACCCTGCCCCCTGTAAAAACTCCATCTCATATTCCCAATTCCTTCGTCTCCGCCGTATCTGCTCCCAGGAGGACCAGTTCCAACACCGCACAGCCCAGATGGCCTCCTTCTTCAAGGACCGCAGATTCTCCCCAAACGTGATCGACGATGCCCTCCACCGCATCTCCTCCACTTCCCATTCCTCCGCCCTTGAGCCCCGCTCCTCCAACCACCACCAAGACAGAACCCCACTAGTTCTCACCTACCACCCCACCAACCTCCGTATACAACGTATCATCTGCCGTCATTTCCGCCACCTCCAAACGGACCCCACCACCAGGGATATATTTCCCTCCCCTCCCCTATCAGCGTTCCGCAAAGACCACTCCCTTCGTGACTCCCTCGTCAGGTCCACACCCCCCACCAACCCAACCTCCACTCCCGGCACCTTCCCCTGCAACCGCAGGAAATGTAAAACTTGCGCCCAGACCTCCTCCCTCACTGCCCTCCAAGGCCCCAAGGGAACCTTCCATATCCGCCACAAGTTCACCTGTACCTCCACACACATCATCTATTGCATCCGCTGCACCCGATGTGGCCTCCTCTATATTGGGGAGACGGGCCGCTTACTTGCGGAACGCTTCAGAGAACACCTCAGGGACGCCCGGACCAACCAACCCAACCACCCCATGGCTCAACACTTTAACTCTACCTCCCACTCCACCGAGGACATGCAGGTCCTTGGACTCCTCCACCGGCAGAACATAACAACACGACGGCTGGAGGAGGAGCGCCTCATCTTCCGCCTGGGAACCCTCCAACCACAAGGGATGAATTCAGATTTCTCCAGTTTCCTCATTTCCCCTCCCCCCACCTTGTCTCAGTCGGTTCCCTCAACTCAGCACCGCCCTCCTAACCCGCAATCTTCTTCCTGACCTCTCCGCCCCCACCCCACTCCGGCCTATCACCCTCACCTTGACCTCCTTCCACCTATCACATCTCCATCGCCCCTCCCCAAGTCCCTCCTCCATAACTTTTATCTTAGCCTGCTTGGCACACTCTCCTCATTCCTGATGAAAGGCTTATGCCCGAAACGTCGAATTTCCTATTCCTTGGATGCTGCCTTACCTGCTGTGCTTTAACCAGCAACACATTTTCAACTTATCCCCATAAGCCTTGATTCCACTATCCTTAAGAGCTCTATCCAACTCTTTCTTGAAAGAAATCTCTCCTCATTAGATTCCATACCTGGGATCAAATGAGTGAACCTTCTCTGAACTGCTTCCAATGCCAGTATATCTTTCCTCAGATAAGAGAATTAAAACTGTCCATAGTATTCATAGGTGTGGCGTAACTGGTGCTTTGCAGAGTCTTAAGGCCATACAGTTGTACAGCACAGAAACAGACCCTTTGGTTCAACTTGTCCATATGATTCTGACAAAGCTTCTCTGTAATTATACTTCATTTTCGTGGAGTTCAAGGCCTCCACTCCATTTGTCTTCAATATTGTGTGCTGAACTTGAATGCTAGCTTTCCTTGATTTGACACCCAAATTCCACTGTGCAGTGGTCTACCTCCATTTAAATAATACCCAACACCTCTATTTCTCCTTCCAAAGTGCATAACTCCTAAGTGTGGATTCCTCTTGTCATCTTCATTACTTACTTTTCCATCTATTTTTGCGTCATTTGTAAACTTGGCAATAGTACACTCATTTTCCTCATCTAAGACATTAATACATATTGTAAATAATTGTGACCCCAGCAGTGATCCCGTGGCACTTCACTGGTTACAAGTTGTCATACTGGAAATGCCTGCATATCCCAACTGTCTGTATCCAAATAGTAAGGCAATCCTCTGTGCATGCGAATATTCCTCAACATCACGGGTGTGTATCTTATTAAAGAGCCTAACGTACAGTAGTACCTAATCAAAGATCATTTGGAAAGTCAGATATATTGCATTCTCAAAGAAGTGTAATAAATCCTGCTTAAAGAATTCTAATAAATCTGTCAGGCATGATTTCCTCCGGAATTTTTCCAGAATCTAAGGATTCCTCGAAGATTCTTGAACACTGGGGTCTGTGTACATGCTCAGACTGCATTTAGTAACTAGAATCTCAGCTCCAACTGCAAATATCAAGTTCAACTTAATGGAGGATGATGAGGCTTTTATGTATAAATCTTTAATGAGAACATTAGAATACAGTGTAATAGATAGTGATGTTATTGTGAAATATGAATATATTTTCATTTCCTGTAACCCTCATTTAGAACGTTGGAAACTGTAGTTGCTGAGTCCAGAAAAGGGGCACACAACTGTTTTGAGTAACCTGTGTGGTACATGATAGTAAAGCGTCACCTCGTGGCCCAGTCTGAAATTACATGCTTTAAACTTCATGGCTCTCAAGTTGCTGGTATTGTAGCTTTGTGATCTGGTCGGCCGCAGAAACTCTAATTCTGTGGATATTTGAACATGAGAAAGTCCATGGTAATATGCATGCAGTTCCTTTCAGTAGGACATGTACAGACACACATATTTGTCTTGCATTCAAGAGCAAAGAGACTTTTAAGAGAGAAAATTAAACAAAAATGGAGTAGGATTGAAAAGGTGGTGGATATTGTAAATGGGTCTGAAAAGGTGAATGCTTGAGTGCAGTAAACAACATCCACTGTGACAATGTCAAAAGAACTCGGGTAGAGTAACAAAGGAGCTGGCATGAGTTGTTAGACAATAAGATTATAAGATACAGGAGCAGAAATAAGCCATTCGATCCATCAGGTGTTCACCATTCGATCATGACTGATATATTTCCCAACCCATTCTCCTGCCTTCAACCCATAACCCCCTTTATCTCCTCACTAATCAAGAACCTATCTATCTCTGTCTTAAGCATACTCAATGATTTGGCTTCCACACCCTTCTGCAGCAAAGAGTTCCACAGATTAACCACTTTCTGTCTGAAGAAATTTCTCCACATCTCAGTTCTAAAGAGCTGTCTCTTCACTCTGAAGCTGTGCACTTCACTCCGAAGCTGTGCACTAGTCTCTCCTACTAGTGAAAGCATCTTCACCATACCCAGTCCATCCAGGTGTCATAGTTTTCTGTAAGTTTCAATCAGACTCCAACCCACCCCATCCTTCTAAACTCCATCGAATCCAGACCCAGTCCTCAATCCCTCCTCAAGCCCATCATCATTCTTGTAAACCTCCTGTGAATATTCTCCTTGCTCACTCATTCTTCCTTAGATATGGGGCCCAAACCTGCTCACAATATTTCAATGTAGTCTGACCAGGGGCTTATACAGCCTTAGCTCTGATGTTCTATTCTAGCACTCTTGAAATTCATGCTAACATTGCAATCGCCTTCTTAACTGCCAACTGAACTTGCACGTTAACCTAAAAAGAATCGTGAACTTGGACTCCTAAATCCATTTGTGCTTCAGATATCTGAAGCCTTTCCCCATTTAGAAAGTAGTCTATACCTCTATCCATGCTAACAAAGAGATTCTGCAGCCTCCCTGCTTCCTCAACACCACCCGATCCTTCACCTGCCTTTGTGTCATCTGCAAACTTAGCAACAATGTCCTTTATTCCTTTGTTCAGATTGTAAATGTATAATGTGAATAGTTGTGGTCCCAACACAGATCCTTGTAGAACTCCACTAATCACCCAGTTGTCTTCCTGAAAAATATCGCTTTATCCCCATTCTGTGCCTCCCGACAGTCAACCAATCATCTATCCATGCCAGTACCTAGCCTCTAACACCATAGGCTGTTATCTTATTTAACACCTTGTCAAAGACTTTCTGGAAATCCAAATAGATTACATCCACTAGTTTCCCTTTGTCAAAATTGTTTGTTACCTCCTCAAGGAATTCTAAAGCATTTGTCAGCCATGACCTCCCCTTCGTGAAGCCGTGCTGACTCAGCCCTATTTTATCATGCACTTCTAAATATTCCACAATTTCATCCTTAATAATGCACTCTAAAATCTTACCAATGACTGCAGCCAGGTTAACTGGTCTATAGTTTCCTGTCTTCTGCCTCCCTCCCTTCTTAAACAGGTATGTCACATTAACCATTTTCCAGTCCACTCTCTGACTCCAGCGATTCCTTAAGGATCACCACAAATGCCTCCACAATCTCCTTAGCTGTCTCCTTCAGACCTCTAGAGTGTTATCCATCTGGTCTGGGTGATTTATCCACCTTCAGACCTTTCAGATTTCCCACTACCTTTTCCAACCCTCTGGTTTCACACTAATCTTCACCATAATGTAAGCTTTTTCTTTTGTTTTTATGCTGTCCCTAGCTTCCCTTGTCAGCCATAGTTGCCTTGTTTTCTCCTGAGTATGTTTCTTCTTCCTTGGGATGAATTTCTCCTGTGCTTCCTGAATTCCCACAGCAAGTCCTGCTATTGCTGCTTCACTATATTGCCTGCTAGGCTCCCCATTCAATCAACTCTGGCCAGCTCTTCTGTCATGTCTTTGTAGTTATCTTTACTCAATTATAATTACGTTACATCTGATTCCAGTTTCTCTCAAACTGCAGGGTGAGTTCTATCATATAATGGTCACTACCCCCGAGGAATTCCTTCACCTTAAGCTCCCTAATCAAATCTGGCTTGTTACACATCACAAAATCAAAAATTGCCTGTTCCCTAGTGGGCTCCACCACAAGATGCTCAAAAAAAACCCCATTCTACAAATTTCTTTTCTTGAAATCTGCTATCAATTTGACTTCTGGAGATTGAAATCCCCATGATTATTGTAATTGTGCTTTTCTTACTTGCCTTTTCCATCTCCTGAGTTATTTTCTTCCTTCTTCACACCTGACTACTGCTAGGGGGCCTGTACACAACTCCTACCAGGGTCATTTTTTTACCTTGAGGTTCCTCAATTCTACCCACACAGAATCTATGCCTTCCAACTCTATAATCACTTCTTGCAATCAATTTACTTTCATTTCTTACCAATAAGATAATCCCGTCCCCTCTGCCCATTTGTCTGTCCTTTCGATAGGCTGTGTATTCTTGGATACCTAGTTCTCTTTGCAGCCATGTCTCTCTAATACCCACAGCATCATACCTGCTAATTTTAATCTATGTTGCAACCTCACTTATCTTGTTTCTATGTACATTTGTGTGCAACGTCCTTAGTCCCACATTGACTGCCCCCCTTCTCGTAGTTGACCCTTATCTGCTGTAGATGAACTTAGATTCCTGATACCTTCTATACACTCTGCCCTATACTTGTTCTGGTAATTGTAATAACCTCAGTTGAGGTTTATCTTTTTCCATAACTTTCCATGCAACTGAACTCACCCCATCATTATTTAGTTTAAGCCCTATCCACAGCCCTAGTTGTGCAATTGGCAAGGTCTCTGGTCCCAGTGTGATTCAGATAGAGCACATCCCATTGGCACAGCCCCTCCTTCTACAGTACTAGTGCCAATGTCCCATGAATTCAAACCCATTTCTCCCATGCCAATTTTTGAGCCATGTGTTTACCACTTTAATTTTGTTTGACCCAGTGCCAATTTGCATGTGGCCTAGGTAGTAATCCAAAGATTATTACCTTCTTGACTCTGTATTTTAATTTAACCCCTAGATGCTCATATTCCCACAGCTGAACCACTTTCCCCTTCCAAGTATATGGTTGGTACCATGACAACTAGATCTCTCCCCTCCCACGTCAAGTTCCTCTGTAGCCCAGATGAGATATCCTGAACCCAGGCACCAGGCAGGCAACACAGCCTTCGGCACTCTTGATCCTGAGCACATAGTACCCTGACTGTTCTACAGTTCTCCTTTCTCTCCTCCCCCTTAAATAGCTCCCTGTAGCACAGTGAAAGAGGGGCTGATGGGAAGGGTGAGAGCAGTAACAAATTAAAAATACTGTATATGAACGCACGAAGCATTAGACATAAGATGGATGAGCTTGAGGCTCTTTTAGAAATTGGCAGATACGATATTGTGGGGATAACTGAGACGTGGCTTCAAGTGGACAGGGCCTGGGAAATGAATATTCAAGGCTACACGTGCTATCATAAGGACAGACTGACGGGCAGAGGGGGTGGGGTGGCCTTGTTGGTAAGGGAGGATATTCAGTCCCTTGCATAGGGGGATCTAGAGTCAGGGGATATAGAGTCAGTGTGGATAGAGCTGCAAAATACTAAGGGTAAAAAGACCCTCTTGGGAGTCATCTACAGGCCCCCAAACAGTAGTCTGGATGTCGGATGTAAGTTGAATCAGGAGCTGAAATTAGCCTGTGGTAAAGATGTTACTACAGTTGTTATGGGGGATTTTAACATGCAGGTAGACTGGGAGAATCAAGATGGTATTGGACCTCAAGAAAGAGACTTTGTGGAGTGCCTCAGAGATGGATTCTTAGAGCAGCTGGTGCTGGAGCCAACCAGGGAGAAGGCAATTCTGGATCTAGTATTGTGTAACGAATCAGAATTGGTCAGAGACCTCGAAGTGAAGGAGCCATTGGGAAGTAGTGACCATAATACATTAAGCTTCAATCTGCAATTTGAGAGGGAGAGGGTACAGTCGGAAGTGACAGTACTTCTGTTGAACAAAGGTAACTATGGAGCTATGAGGGAGGAACTGGCCAAAGTTCAATGGTGCAATACCTTAGCAGCGATGACAGTGGAGGAACAATGGCGGATATTTCTGTGTATAATGCAGAAGTTGCAGGATCAGTTCATTCCTAAAAGGAAGAAAGATCCCAGGAGGAGGCATGAGCGGCCGTGGCTGACGAGGGAAGTTAAGAAACATATAAAGTTAAAAGAGAAAAAGTATAACATAGCAAAAATAAGTGGGAAAACAGAGGACCTGGAAGCTTTTAAAGAACAACAGAGGATTACTAAAAAGGAAATACGCAGAGGGAAATTAAGGTACGAAAGTAAACTGGCCAATAATATAAAGGAGGATAATAAAAGCTTTTTTAAGTATGTGCAAGGCAAAAAAATGGTTAGGACTAAAATTGGGCCCTTGAAGACAGAAACAGGGGAATATATTATGGGAAACAAAGAAATGGCAGAAGAATTAAATGGGTACTTCAGATCTGTGTTCACTGGGGAAGACACAAGCAATCTCCCTGACGTAACAGTGACGGAAGGACCTGAACTTAAGGGAATCTACATTTGCCAGGATTTGGTGTTGGAGAGACTGTTAGGCCTGAAGGTTGATAAGTCTCCGGGGCCTGATGGTCTACATCCCAGGGTACTGAAGGAGGTGGCTCGGGAAAACGTGGATGCGTTGGTGATTATTTTCCAGAGTTCGATAGATTCGGGGTCGGTTCCTGAGGATTGGAGAGTGGCTAATGTTATACCACTTTTTAAGAAAGGTGGGAAAGAGAAAGCAGGAAATTATAGACCAGTTAGTCTGACCTCAGTGGTGGGAAAGATGCTGGAGTCTATTATAAAGGATGAAATTACGGCACATCTGGATAGTAGTAACAGGATAGGACAGAGTCAGCATGGATTTATGAAGGGGAAATCATGCTTGACTAATCTTCTTGAATTTTTTGAGGATGTAACTTTGAAGATGGATGAGGGAGATCCATAGATGTAGTGTACCTGGACTTTCAGAAAGCTTTTGATAAAGTCCCACACAGGAGGTTAGTGAGTAAACCTAGGGCACATGGTATTGGGGGCAAAGTACTAGATTGGATTGAAAATTGGTTGACTGATAGGAAACAAAGGGTAGAGATAAACGGCTCCATTTTGGAATGGGAGGCAGTGACCAGTGGGGTACCGCAGGGATCCGTGCTGGGACCGCAGCTTTTTACAATTTATGTTAATGATATAGAAGATAGTATCAGCAACATTAGCAAATTTGCTGATGATACAAAGCTGGGTGGCAGGGTGAAATGTGATGAGGATGTTAGGAGATTACAGGATGACCTGGACAAGTTAGGTGAGTGGGCAGATGCATGGCAGATGCAGTTTAATGTGGATAAATGTATGGTTATCCACTTTGGTGGCAAGAACAGGAAGGCAGATTACTACCTCAATGGAATTAATTTAGGTAAAGGGGCAGTACAGAGAGATCTGGGTGTTCTTGTACACCAGTCAATGAAGGCAAGCATGCAGGTACAGCAGGTAGTGAAGAAGGCTAATAGCATGCTGGCCTTCGTAACAAGAGGAATTGAGTATAGAAGCAAAGAGATGCTTCTACAGCTGTACAGTGCCCTGGTGAGACCACACCTGGAGTACTGTGTGCAGTTCTGGTCTCCAAATTTGAGGAAAGACATTCTGGCTATTGAGGGAGTGCAGCGTAGGCTCACGAGGTCAATTCTTGGAATGGAGGGATTACCTTACACTGAAAGACTGAAGCGACTGGGCTTGTATACCCTTGAGTTTAGAAGACTGAGAGGGGATCTGATTGAGAGATATAAGATTATGAAAGGATCGGACACTCTGGCAGCAGGAAACATGTTTCCGCTGATGGGTGAGTGCCGAACCAGAGGACACAGCTTAAAAATACAGGGTAGACCATTTAGGACACAGATGAGGAGAAACTTCTTCACCCAGAGAGTGGTGGCTGTGTGGAATGCTCTGCCCCAGAGGGCAGTGGAGGCCCAGTCTCTGGATTACTTTAAGGAAGAGTTGGATAGAGATCTCAAAGATAGTGGAATCAAGTGTTATGGAGATAAGGCATGAAGCGGATACTGATTAGGAATGATCAGCCATGATCATATTAAATGGCGGTGCAGGCTCGAAGGGCTGAATGGCCTACTCCTGCACCTATTGTCTATTGTCTATTGTCACAGTGCTGCAGTCAGTCTGCTCATCCTCAATTCAACTCCTACTCTCTTCCACAGAGGGAGCAAGAATCTCAAACCTGTTAGACAAGCTCAAGGGCTGAGACTCCTTCAGCACTATCTCATGGATCTCTTTAAATTCACTTTCTGCCTAGATGTTCAAAACCATGAGGCATCCAGAAAGAGTACATAAAGAGTAATTGCTTATATTTGTGGAGAAGCTGAGAATTAATGGTGACTGATTTAAGGTGAGAAAGAAAGCAAACAATGGTGACATGGGGAAAATGTTTTATGCGAAGATTGTTAGGGTCTTGAATTAAGCCCAAGAGTGTGGAGGTGGAAGATTCAATCATGGAAATTGCATAAGGACATGAAGAAAAAATCATTTGCAGAGTTATGAGGAAAGGCCAGAGGGATGAGATTAACTGAGTGGTTCCTGTAGAGACTCAATAAGGTGATTAGTATCCATCTGCGTTATCTTCACGAGGGATTTTTTCATGCCCCTGCATTGCAAAAGTTGGATGCTGGCTGACTGATTTTAAAAATGTCCTGCCTCTTAGCAACAACCTGATGTCAGCAGCTGAAGGAACAGAGACTGACGGTTCTATTTCTTGGTGGCAGGGCCATTCCTGCAGTGAGTAAGGACTGCAGCTTCATTCCAGTCGGGCCAGCAGTGAGTAAGGGCCGCAGTGTTGTTCCAGCAGGGCCAGCAGTGAGTAAGGACTGCAGAATTATTCCAGCAGGGCCAGCAGTGAGTAAGGACTGCAGTGTCATTCCCGCAGGGCCAGCAGTGAGTAAGGACTGCAGCGTCATTCCAGTAGGGCCAGCAGTGAGTAAGGGCTGCAGTGTTGTTCCAGCAGGGCCAGCAGTGAGTAAGGACTGCAGAATTATTCCAGCAGGGCCAGCAGTGAGTAAGGGCTGCAGTGTTGTTCCTGCAGGGCCAGCAGTGAGTAAGGACTGCAGCACTATTCCAGCAGGGCCAGCAGTGAGTAAGGACTGCAGTGTTGTTCCAGCAGGGCCAGCAGTGAGTAAGGACTGCAGTGTTGTTCCAGCAGGGCCAGATGTGAGTAAGGACTGCAGCGTCATTCCAGCAGGGCTGGCACTGAGTAAAGGCTGCTACTGGGTCAGCTGCAAATAGGCAATGGGATGAAGACAGCCATGGCACCCAGACCCAGACAGGTCCAGAATCTTGGACAGTGGATGAATCTGGGAGCTTAAGGAAAGGAGTTGGGTCTTGGAGGTTACGCAGGGAATACGAAATGGGCTAACAGTTTAGGGATGTGGTGTCCCCAATAAGCATACTGCACCCATTAAATGATGTGTCTCTCTTCCAATCCCACCGTTTCGTCAAGGCTGTCTTAACAATGCCTTCTCCTTCCTGCGTGCTCATGCCAAACTCATCATTGGGTATGTAATGTGATAGTTGGTAAACATGGTTGTAATACAAACACAGAAAATACTGGAGAAACTTAGCAGGCCTAATAGTATCGGTGCAGAGTGAAACCGAGTTAACGGTTCAAATTCAGTATGACTCTTCTGCTAACCACAGTGATCATATAACCACTTCCAATTATTGTAAAATTCTATCTGGTTCACTAATATCCTTTAGGAAAGGGAATCTGCCTTCCTTATTGTCTGGTCTGTATGTAAACTTCCAATCCGCAGCAATATGTTGGCTCTTAACTGTCCTCAGAGTAGTAAATGAGGGCATAGTCAGCAATGTCCACATACAATAGATCCAAAGAATAAACCTCCCACGAGCATGCTTTGTAAGGATGTCATTCCTCCTTTGTTCTTTCTGAAATAAAGTGATTTCTGTATTTCTGGTTAGAGCTCCCTCAGAGACGCAGAGTGTTAGTTCTATTCTGACAGCTCTTCAGTAGCACAGACCTGTCAGAGAAAGGCAAACCACACCTCCTTTTTACAGCATTCAGCTGCTGTATTCTGAAAAGTCCTGATAGTCACTTTGAAAGATACTTATGTAAGTACATGAGATAAATGTGATATTAGGGTTTTGGATATGTAAGGTGACAGGCGATAGGATACCAGGTTGGTACAAGGTAAGATGCCAGGGATGCAGTCTACCAAACATTTACAGTATCAGGAAAGTAAGGTGCCAACTAATTATTAGGTAGGGTGCCAGAAAGTAGGATTCCTGTTGGGTAGGAGTTATGGTCCCAACTAAGTAGGGTGCTAACTGGGTTGGATACCAGATGAGCAGGAAGAAGGGGGCAGGTAAGCAGGGTGCCAGCTGCTTAGGTGATAGGGTGCAAATTGGCTAGGGTGTACGGTGGAGGATAGGGTGTAAGCTGGCAAGTGGACCTGCTCAGTGACGCAATGTTTAGGGTTGGTGGGAGTAATCCAATCTGACAGAATGTGGGGAACATGATTGCTGTTGGGTCTGATATGCTCATGTTCATCGACAGGAGTGAAGGGGAGGGGTCAAGTCTAGTGGCAGGGAGGTTAGGACATGTCTGTTAGTGGGAAGGGGGTATCAGGGGTGAGGTGGGATGAGGGACTGACTGACAGAAGTGTAGTGTGATATAAGTATGCCACTTGTTAAATACTTAATCAGGAGTTATGCCGTGTTTCAAATAGTCTGACTTTTCCTGAATAGCTATTTAATTTCATTTCACTGGAAATCCCCAAAGTTTCCGATTTAAGTGGAGAGCATTGGAGGCTACACTGCGTGGAAGAATTACCCAGTGGAAAATTCACAATTCCTAACAATACTGGAATAATGACTGGCCAGCAGAAAATCTAAGCCACTATGTTTTTAATTGTCTCTGGGAGGGCAATGTATCAGATAATTTGAGTGGCAGATATCACTTGATTTGCTTCAAACTACTACAAGGAAAGAGGCATTAAGGGTGCATTTAGCTAAAATAATATTATGAATTTAAGGTGAAGTCTGACTCATTACATTAAGCACCTTCAAATGGGAGCACTGAGAACATGCACATGAGAAAAAATATACAAATGCTAAAAAGGTGTCTTTAATACTGTATAAGTCATAAGGCATTGTATTTTAACTTAACTTTGGGCAAAGCATTAAGATTAGGATAGTATCATCAGTTTATTAGCTTGTTATCCCTACAACCAAATAGCCAAAATTAGTGAAAATAATCAAGTGCATCTTAATTAAGAGAAGTCACACAATCACAACATAGCTTTATTGAACATTTCATTCCACTGAGCCGATTTAAATGCTGGATTAAAAATATTTTTAAAATGATAGACAAGAACAGACCAACAGAAGTGGAAGTGAGGACTGCCGATGCGGGAGATTAGAGTCAAGAGTGTGGTGCTGCAAAAGCACAGCAGTCAGGCAGCATCCGAGGAGCAGGAAAATAGACATTTCAGGCAAACGCCCTTCATCAGGAATGAGGCTGGTTGTCTTGGGAGTGGCGAGATAAATGGGAGGGGGTGGAGCTGGGGGTGGGGTGGGGGGGAAGGTAGCTGAGAGTACAACAGGTGGATGGAGGTAGGGGTAAAGGTGATAGGTCAGAGGGGAGGGCGGAGTGGATGGTGGGAAGGAAGATTGACAGATGGGACAGGTGAGGAGAACGGTGTTGAGATGGAAGGTTGGAACTGCGGTAAGGTGGGGGAAGGGGAAATGAGGAAACTGGTGAAATCCACATTGATGCCATGGGGTTGGAGGGTCCTGAGGCAGAAGATGAGGTGTTCTTCCTCCAGGCGTCAAGTGGTAATGGAGTGGTGATGGAGGAGTCCCAGGACTTGCATGTCCTCAGCAGAATGGGAGGGGGAGTTGAAGTGTTCAGACACGGGGCAGTAACATTGATTGGTCAGGGTGTCCCAGAGATGTTCCCTTAAACGATCTGCATGTAGGCGTCCTGTCTCCCCAATGTAGAGGAGATTGCATCGGGAGCAACGGATACAGTAAATGACGTGTGGAAGTGCAGGTGAAACTTTGACGGATATGGAAGGCTCTTCTGGGGCCTCGGTCAGAGGTGAGGGGGAGGTGTGGGCGCAGGATTTTCAATTCTTGCGGTGGCAGGGGAAGGTTCCATGAGGGGAGGGTAGGTTGTTGGGGGGCATGAACCTGATGGGGGAGTCGCGGAGGGAACAGTCTTTATGGAAAAACGAATAGGGGTGGGGAGGGAAATATACCACTGGTGGTGGCGTTTGTTTGTAGGTGGCGGAAATGGCAGTGGATGATGCGATGTGTACGGAGGTTGGTGGGGTGGAAGGTGAGGACCAGGAGGGTTCTGTCCTTGTTGTGATTGGAGGGGTGTGGTTCGAGGGCAGAAGTGCGGAATGTGAATGAGATGCGTTAGAAGGCATCACAAGCTGCGTGGGAAGGGAAATTGTGGTCTTTGAAGAAAGAGGCCATCTGGTGTGTTCAGTGGTGGAACTGGACTGCCTGGGAACAGATGCAGTGGAGGCAGAGGAATTGGGAATAAGGAATAGCATTTTTGCATGAGGAAGGGTGGGAGGAGGTGTAATCCAGGTAGCTGTAGGAGCCGGTGGGTTTGTAGAAAATGTCAGTGTTGAGTCGGTCATCGTTGATGGAGATGGAGGTCCAGGAAGGGGAGGGAGGTGTCAGAGGTGGTCCAGGGGAATTTAAAGTTGAGATGGAATGCGTTGATGAAGTTAATGAACTGTTCAACCTCCTCGTGGGGACACGAGGTGGCGCTGTTGCAGTCATTAATGTAGCGAAGGAAAAGGTGGGGAATGGTGCCGGTGTAACTCCAGAAGATGGAATGCTCTACATAGCCAACAAAGAGACAAGCATAGCTGGGGCCCATGCAGTGCCCATGGCTACCCCTTTCATCTGGAGGAAGTGGGAGGATTTGAAGGAGAAATTGTTGAGGGTGAGGACCAGTTCAGCCAAACGAATAAGAGTGTCAGTGGAAGGGTACTGGTGGGGACGTCGGGAGAGGAAAAAATGGAGAGCTTGGAGGCCCTGGTCATGGCGGATGGAGAGAATAGACCAACAGTTTGATTAATTCAATCTCTTCTATAATAGGTGATGGTTCACATCAGCAAACTCGTTTCTCAACCAATAGCTCACTTAAAAAATAGAAAGACTTGCATTTAGAGAGTACCTTTCACAACCACAAGTAAAACCACAAGCACTTTAGAGCCACTGAGGTACTTCTGAAATGCGTAAACCTCTTATGCCCAGTTGATAAAAAAGCATACTAGACGTCAATTTTTATTCAGTTTTTGTCTTCTTCATAGAATAAAATATTACAAATGTATGGCTCCTAATCCTACAGGCAGAAAGTGAGGATTGCAGATGCTGGAGATTTCAGAGTCAAGAGTGTGGTGCTGGAAAAGCACAGCAGGTCAGGCAGCGTCTGAGGAGCAGGAGAATCAATGTTTCAGGCATAAGCCCTTCATCAGGAATGAGGCTTGTGAGCCGAGGGGCTGAAGGATAAATGGGAGTGGGGTGGATTTGGGGGAAAGTTAGCTGAGAATGCAATAGGTAAATGAAGGTGAGGGAGAAGGTGATAGGTTGGGGGGGCGGTGTAGCGGGTGGATGGGAAAGATGATGGACAAGTCAGGGGTGCGGTGCCGAGTTGGAGGCATGGGACTCAGATAATATGCTTGGAGGGAAAATGAGGAAACTGGTGAAATCCACATTAATTCCATGTGGTTGCAGGGTCCCAAGGCGGAATATGAGGCATTCTTCCTCCAGGCATTGGGTAGTAACAGTTTGATGATGGAGGAGGCCCAGGACCTGCATGTCCTTGACGGAGTAGGAGGGGGGGTTGAAGTGTTCAGCCACAGGGCAGTGGGATTGGTAGGTCTGGGTGTCTCAGAGATATTCTCTGAAACAATCTGCAAGTAGACGTCCTGTCTCCCTGATGAAGAGGAGACCACATTGGGTGCAACGGATACAGTAGATGACATTGGTAGAGGTACACATACATAAAAAGTATGGCTAATCCTTACCATCCTTCTTAAACAGTGGCACTACATTAGCCAACCTCCAGTCTTCTGGCTCAACAGTGACTATTGATGATACAAATATCTCAGCAAGGGGCCCAGCAAACACTTCCCTAAGCTTCTCTCTGAGTTCTAGAGTACACCTGATCAGGTACTGGGGATTTATCTACTTTTATGTGTTCAATACATCCAGCATTTCTTCCTCTGCAATATGGATATTTTTCAAGTTGTCACCATCTATTTTCCTACATCCTACATCTTCCATGGCCTATTCCTCAGCAAACACCAATGTAAACTACTCATTTAGTATCTCCCCCATCTCCTGCGGCTCCACACAAAAGCTGCTTGCTGATCTTTGAGGGGATCTATTCTCTCCCCAGTTACTCTTTTGTCCTTAATGTATTTGTAAAAGTCCTTTGGACTCTCCTTAACTCTATTTGCCAAAGCCATCTCATGTCCCCTTTTTGACCTCCTGATTTCCCTCATAAGTATACTCTTACTGCCTTTATAATCTTCTAAGGATTCATTCGATCTATCTTGTCTATACCTAACATATGCTTCCTTCTTTTTCCTACACAGACCCTCGATTTCTTTAGTCATCCAGCAATTCAGACACCTACCAACCTTTCCTTTCACCCTAACAGGAATGTACTGTCTCTGGACTCTTGTTATCTCATTGCTGAAGGCTTCCCATTTTCCAGTCGACCCTTTACCTGCGAACATCTGCCCCTAGTCAGTTTTTGAAAGTTCTTGCCTAATACCGTCAAAATTAGCCTTCCTCCAACTTTTAGATCATTATTTTCCATCATTATTTTAAAACTATTAGAATTATGTTGCTGGCCCCAAAGTGTTCCCCCGCTGATACCTCAGTCACCTGCCCTGCCTTATTTCTCAAGAGTAGGTCAAGTTTTGCACCTTCTCTAGTAGTTACATTCATATATTGAATCAGAAATTTCCTTGTACACACTTAACAAATTCCTCTCCATCTAAACCCTTAACATTATGGCAATCCCAGTCTATGTTCAGAAAGTTAAAATCCTCTACCATAACCACCCTATTGTTCTTACAGATAGCTGAGATCTCCTTACAAGTTTGTTTCTCAATTTCCCTTTGACTACTAAGGGGTCTATAATACAATCCCAGTAAGGTGATCATCCCTTTCTTATTTCTCAGTTCAACCTAAATAACTTCTCTGGATGTATTTCCGGAAATATCCTCCCTCTGTACATCACTTGCTATCACTTATCAAAAATGCCACTCCCCCTCCTCTCTTGCCTCCCTTTCTATCCTTCCTGTAGCATTTGCACCCTGGAACATTAAGCTGCCAGTCCTGTCCATCCCTGAGCCACGTTTCTGTAATTGCTGTGATATCACAGCCCCATGTTCCTAATCATGCCTTAAGTTCATCTGCCTTCCCTGTTAGGCCTCTTGCATTAAAACAAATGCAGTTTAATTTGTCAGCCCTACCTTGTTCTCTGCTTTGTCCCTGCCTGCCCTGACTGTTTGACTCGCTTCTTTTCTCAACCATACCAGTCTCAGATTGATCTCTTTCCTCACTATCTCCCTAGGTCCCACTCCCCCACCTTAATAGTTTAAATCCTCCTGAGTAGCTCTAGTAAATCTCCCTGCCAGTATATCAGCCCCCTTCCAATTCCAGTGCAATTCATCCTTCTTGTACGCCAGAAGAGATTCCAATGATCCAAAAATGTGAATCCTTCTCCCATACACCAGCCCCTCAGCCATGCATTTATCTGCTCTATCCTCCTATTCCTACCCTCACTGGCTCGCAGCACCGGAGGTAATCCAGATATTACTAGTCTCAAAGATCTCCTTTTTAAATTCCTGCTTCTCTATATTCTCCCTTTGGAATCTCATCCTTTTCCCTTCCTCTGTCATTGGTTCTAATGTGTATAATGACCTCCTGTTTTCTGAACTAGAATGATTAAAATATTCTATTGCTAGTAACATGCAGCATTGTGTCCTTTGATAGCAGACTCTCTCATTTTACTGAAGATTTGTCTTATCCTATTGGTTTTACTAACTATGGTTTGGGAACCAACTTACCCAAAGTCCTGGCATGCCTGTGTACGTTCGATGAAGATTGTCTTTAGATTCTTGCACTACATCAAGAGGAAGAAGTTATTTGTCCTTTATACAGGAGAGTGGTGCATTGACACTTTACACAAAGATTATGGCAACTGACCTGTTGGAGGTTTATAAAATCATGGTGGGTATGGGTAGGATGAATTGTCAAGGTCTTTTCCCCAGGGTGGGAGAGTCTAAAACTAGAGGGCATAGGTTTAAGGTAGGGGTGGGGAACCTGTGGCCTTAAGGCCGCATGCGGCCTTCCAGGCCATTGTGTGTGGCCTTTTGAATGAATCCAAATTTTGCAGAAGAAATCTTTTATTTTTTATTAATTTTTTTTCATCCTTTATTATTTTTATTTTAATCTTAAAATGAGTGTATTTAAAATACCAGAAAGTAAAAGGAAATTCAATGAAATAATCCTCACAGACTGACCGCCACAATTAAAAAAGTGTGAATTTTGAAGAATATGTAATTGACGTTTCTTGGATGCGGCCTTATTAAATTACACCTAACATAATGTGGTCTCCCAACATGAAAAGGTTCCCCACCTCTGGTTTAAGGTGAAAGGGGAAAGATTTCAAAGGGACCTAAGGGGCAACCTTTTCACACAGAAGGTGGTGCATGTATGGAATGAACTGCCAGAGGAAGTGTTGGAGGTTGGTACAATTGCAATATTTAAAAGTAATCTGGATGGGTATATGAATAGGAAGGGTTTACAGGGATATGGGCCAAATGCTGGCTAATGGGACATAGAGTAATTTAGGATATCTAGTCATCATAGATGAGTTGGACTGAAGTGTGTGTTTCTGTGTCGTACATCTATATGACTACAACTGGATGAAGTCACTGCATGAAGAAAATATGGTCGAAGAAAATGTATTAGAAGTTGAAGACTTGGACAGTGTCCTCTCTGCTCCCAGAATTTTGGAGTGCCTTCATATCTTCTGAGAGAGCTGTCTGACTGCAATGTTGTCTTTCTCTCCCGATGGTTGGGTAATCTTCATTCACTGTCCAGTATGTTATGGCCAATCTACTGTGTCTTCTTCAGTCTATCCATTGATTCCTCCAAGCTCTTTGCTTCCTGCAGCCAACCTCTATGGAGTGTCACCACCCCTCCATTCTATCGTCAGCTTTGCTGAATTTGGCAGTGCATGGAACGTCCTACACAGAATGTAAGAGGACCTGAAGTTGAATAGGATGCAACTAACAATGACAAAGTGAACCAAGTTTAAACAGCAAATGTTGTGAAGTGTAACATGTTTGTGTTCTCTTATAACAATCGCCTTGACAAAGTATTTTTAATCAGTGTCTCTTATTTTGTTAGAAAGCTTGTTGAAATTAAAACAGAAATTGATGGAGAAACTCAACAGATCTGGCACAATCTGTGGAGAGAAAATAAAGTTAGGACTTGAGTCCAGTGACCCTTTTTCAGATCTTGAAACATCAACTGTTTTCTTCACAGGGCTGCCACGTCTTTGGAGTTTCTACAGCAATGTCTGTTTCAGTTAGTTTCAGATCTCCAGCAGCTCTTTGTTTGATTTCATTTTTTGGACTATAGTAGATTAGACCTTTGAGTTCTTAATGCTGAAGAGTTTTCTTCTAGCAGCCATTTGCAACTCACAACACCTTATGTTCTGATATATCAAATTTTATTTTGCCAACATTAAAAACTACATTTAGAATATATTTTATCAGCTAAAGGAAATATGTTGTGAATCTTGAAAAGGTCTAAAAAGGATTTATAAGAATGTTGCCAGGGCTGAAGGGTTTGAGCTATAGTGGGAGGCTGAATAAGCTGGGGCTCTTTTCCTTCAAACATCAGAGACTGAGAAGTAATCTTATTGAGGTTTAATAGAATAATGAGGGGCATAGATAAAGTGAACAGCAAGGTCTTTTCCACAGTGTTGAGAGTCCAAAACTAGAGCACATAGGTTTAAGGTGAGAGGGGAAAGATTTATAAGGGACCTAAGCGGCATTTTTTTTTAATGCAGAGGATGGTGCATGTATGGAATCAACTACTAGAGGAAGTGGTGGAAGCTGGTAGAATTCCAACATTTAAAAGTCATCTGGATGAGTGTATGAAAAGGAAGATTTTAGAAGGATAGGGGCCAAATGCTGGCAAATGGGTTTACATTAATTGAAGATATTTGGTCAGCTTGGATGAATTGGAGCGTTTCTGTGCTGTACATCTCTGACTCTGCCTCAGTTAACTGAGTATACTAAATATATTTTAATATAGAATGTAATTGGCAGAATGTTTCTGTGGTGTCTGTTAAATACATTGATGCATATTTTTTTCAGATGATGGAAAGATGGAGATGAATATGTCTTCATTGAGGCTCCCAGCTAAGAAAATATCTCTTAATTAAATGCTTATAAATAACATGGCTCTGGAATTCAATATACATGAAATATTAAATAAAAGAAATTTTAAGAAAGCAAAATCAAGTCACTTGATTGACAATAGATCACAAAAATTAAGAACAATTTAACATTTAACAACTTGTCACCCATTTTTACAAAGTTGCAGATGGTAAATGTGAGTAACAATAAATACCTTTCTGCATGTTATGGGAGGTACAATTATTTACCGTTAAACAAGTAGTAAAATAATGCAGATGCTGCAAGTCTGGACCTGCAAGAAAGGTTTCCACTTTCAGGTTTCACCCCAGAGACCTGAGCACAGCACACAGTATCAAGGCAAATGGAAACAGAAATTACTGGGGAAAATCAGCAGGTCTGGAAGGATCTGTGAAGAGAAAACACAGAGCTAATATTTCTACTCCAGTGATCGTTTAGTGAAAGAGTGATGCACTGACCTCTTTAAGATAAAAGCTTAAATTGAGGGCCTTTCTGCCCTATCCGGTGAACGCAAAAAGATTCCATGTTATTTTGAATGACAGTAGCAGAGAGGATTACAAGTGACCCAAGGAACAAAGCCACAGTGAGAGCAGCAGGCAGCCACAGGGACAAATACTGAAGTAGTGATACAAAAACTATGACACAGGGTCCTGGCTGATGAACCACAATATGACAAAGACAGAAATGGTCTCGTGAAGAGATAAAGACTCTACAGCTGGAATTGGATTATTGAGCAAGGAATCGAAGGAGAATGTATGGCAAAGAGAGAGCACCAATTTATAATCATTCATAGGATGTCGTCATCACTGGCTGGACAGATTAATGCCCATCTCTGTTTGCCCTGGAGAAGATGATGTTTGGCCACCCATTTCAACCACCAGCATTCATGGGGTGAGATATATGAAGAGTGCTGTTAGGAAGGGAGTTCAGGACTTTGACAGTGGTGGTGTTCACATGCATCTATGGCCTTTGTTGTGACTATCCAGATGGTGTTGGGGAAGTGATAGCCTTATTAGTCAGTTGAATATGAATTAAGGCAAATCTTGCTTTAAAAAACTACTTAAACTACTAATTGTGCATTGAAACGTGTTTAAAATGAAAGAGATACATATTTAATGAACAGGAAACATTCCAGGATTAAAATTCTCTTCCACTACCACTCCCCACAACAGAAATACAATACTGGGGGAGAAAAGGTATCTTGCATACAATATTAAATTCAACACTTACTGTTCTGCTGAGCTCCTATTTTGTTGAAGAATCCATGACACAGTCTGAAACCAGAAAAATGTATCTCCAAAGCAATGAAATTCCTTAACCTCAAATTGTGAGACAGTCTCAGTCTTACAGTTATTTTAATCAACCTGTTCATAAAAGATGTGACAGACCTCCAAGACAATTGGGACTTGGACAGATGTAGGGTCACTACCACAATGCTATAAGACCCCAAATAAATTCATATTCTACAAGCTGGCAATCTTCTGACTCTAAAGGGACTGTTGGGAATCATTTCTATAGTTTTTTTCCTCTAGGGAAATGGGTTTCTAGGGTATTTAACCAGGAGGGATCTGATACTGTTCTCTCATGGTATTGAGTGCTGCCTTTAACCGCAGTTCTTTGCTATTTTTAAATTTCAAAATACAATTTATTCTTTTAAAAAATCTTTATATACACACAGCCACTACAGCAGTTTGATTTTGTACAATTTTTAAATGTGGAGATCAAACCGAAGCCATTCCTTACGTATACAAGACGACAGTTAAAACACGTTTCAGACACCGGGAGGGTTGGTAACTGAACGGATTATAGCGAGTTGGAGGAAGAGAATGCAAACTTTCCGGCCAACATGCAGTCACTGAGCTACTTCAGACATGTTATGACACACCTCTGGGCTTGGAACACAGATCTCCTTACCCAGAGCTAGGGATATACCACCGTACCAGAAGCCTGATTCCATATACCGTGGCCAACCAAAGTATTTGATCAGTGATGCAGCGACCTTCGGCCCCTCTGTCGGGGCTGTTCTTGCGGCAGTAGGCGATAGGCAATTCTAGCAACTCCTGTAAGTGGCCAGCACTGACGGGATCTTCGGTAATTACATACGCCACTGCCCTCGACTCATTTTGTACCCGCTGGCGTACAGGTCTCTCCAAAGGACGAGGCAACTGAGGAGATCTTGCTTGGTGACTAAACTGTAAATAACACGAGAGCCCCCAGCCCCCAATACTGCCCCACTGCCCCCAATACTGCCCCCCACCCCCTCCTTCTCCTTGAAGACTCCCTTTATATTCGGGACGTCACAAATGCGTTAACTGGCAACTGGTGTGACATTAGATGAAGGGGTTGGGTCACAGTTACTGCTAAATGAGCCAACTCTTCTTAACTTTCACGTTCACCGCTTCCATCGGCTCCAAGTGTAGAGGCACTGAGCAATTTCTGCTGTCGGCCACCATGAGTTGGCTGTTGCAACACGTCTTAGTTTCCTTCTGATCACTTTATTTGCGCGGTTTTACTTATTTTTTTTGAAAAACAAAAGGGTCCGGGTGTAACTTTGCACCCAATAATAAACACGGACGTCCGAAGAGCGAGCATGGAGCTGCGGTTTGGATAACATCAAGTCAACATGTATTGGTTTGCATCTGAGGCGCAGGGCCTCCTCTGGGAGTTGCTCTTGATGGGGGTTGTGTTGGATGCTGCGTGCCCTCCTAAATGTCGGTGCGGACAATTTGAAGTGAATTGCAGCAACGCGGGGCTGACCACCTTCCCAATGTCCCTCCCGCTGAACACCAGGCGCCTCGACCTGAACACCAACAGCATCGAAGAGATCAATTCCCTGGAACTCAACTTGCTCGGCGACTTGGTCTACCTGGATTGCAGCCACAACAGAATAGTGGAGATTTCGAGGCTGCATTTCATCGGCATGGCGAAGCTGGTGTACCTGGACCTCAGTTACAACAGCATGAGAACTATCAGCTCGACGGTTTTCGGGCCGTTGACCAATTTGATCATCTTGAGGCTCAACAACAATCAGAACCTGAGCGAAATCGACTCCGGAGCCTTTTCGACTAACACCGGGCTTCGAGAGGTCAATCTCAGCTACAACGGCTTGTTATATTTGAACACGACCTCGCTGAGGAACCTGGAAGGGTTGAAGGCCGTATATTTGGCTGGTAACCCCTGGGAATGTCAGTGCACAATTGGCCACCTCAGTGAGTGGATGTTTGAAAGCAATGAGACTTTTCCAGGTGAGGTCCTCTCTTTTTTTAAAAAAAAATAAAACTACAATCTATTCATTTCGTGTGCACATGATGTTATTTCTGTGGGCTGTGCAGTGGGTGCTGAGATTGTGGTGAATACATTGGAAAAGTTAAAAAAAACTTGTTTTTAGTAGAAATGACGAATGTTCTATTGAAGGGATAGGCTACTTAACTGTTCTAGCCCAATCCACTACCATTCAGGTCAAGATCCTGGCTGAGCTGAGATCTAACTTGCTTGTGCCCTATTTCCTTGTAAAACCTTTGGCGAATGAGAAGTTACGAAGACTGTGGTCACTGAGAATCTAAAGTTTAAACCAATAATGCTAGAATAAAACTCAGCAGGTTAGGTAGCATCGGTGGAGAGAAGCATGGTTCACGTTTCAAGTCGATAGCCTTTCATCAAATTCTCTTATCTCAAAAAAAACTCTAATTCAGTCTTAAAATTAACAACGTTAATCAAACAGCGATGACCATTTCCAGCAGAGAGTTCCAAACAACTGGCATTCAGTGTTCCATTATCCAGACCAATGGACATAAGGTAGAATGGAATAAATTGTGCTCCTCTTCATATATTGAAAGCATCAATCAATTCTGTCCCTTATTAAAAACTCCAGGGAATACATGTTGTAATTTTTCCCCTTAATTTATCCCTTGCAATCCTCCTAAGATTCTGGTGAAATCATGTGGCAGTTCTGCCCAGGGTGTGGTACCTGGAACTGCTCAAAGTACTCCAGATGCATTCTAACAAGAGCTTTTTCACCTGAATCTCAATCTTAATACTTCAACCAAATCCAAAAAGGAAACAAAGTAAACTGCCTAGAAAGACATGGGTTCAATAATCGGTTGTAAGTGCTTTGCTTCTGGATTTGAACTGTTCCAAGAGAAGATGTGAGTTCAAATTGACTGGAAAATCAACAGGATGAACAGATTTTTCTACGTGAATTAGAGAATGCAGCAGAAAGTACCCTCATGACTGCAATTAACCAAAGAAGTCAGAGACCAGGTCAGCTTGGTTCTCATGAAGGGGTTTCGATGAAAAGCGAATCTTTCATTTTCCTTCCTACCCAGGATGAGACTTCTGGCTGTGTATTTCCAGCATTTCCCATGTTTTGCAAGTCAGGTCTTGGATTGGAGGAGTCAAGCCTTAAAAAACTAAATAAAGGAAATAATTCTTCATGAATAGCTGTGATTAACAATGGAGCCGTAGGCTAACATTGGTAGATAGGAAAGTGGAGTTAATGCCACAATCAGATCAGCCAATAAATGGCAGAGCAGGCTCAAAGGGGCCTGAATGGCCAGCTGCTATTCCAAATTCATGTATTGATATATATGGGTTTGAATTAATTTTTGGGCTAATATCTCTTAAAGTAAGAAGGAGAACTCTGAGGGTTACCTGTGCTGCACAAATCTTGTTGAAATAATTCTGAATAAAGTTAAAGGCTTTGCAGTGTTAGTAGACCAGATGCCAAATATGTCCAATTCATACAGAACAACAATAAATGAGGTGAATGAGATGCCGAATGTCATATCCAAAATAATAAACTAGAAGTCAAAAGCAGTAAAATAATGATCAAACTGCATAACCAATACCTTCAATACTGCATCCAGTTCTGGCCACTAAGCAGCAAGAGGCACACATGGTGAAGCACTGAGTGTGCTTTTGAGAAAATCCATCAAACTATCCCCAGTGGCAAGGGTCTGAATTATGAAGAGTTTTAGTGTTTTCAGTCTTGGAAATTAAACCCTACTGAAGTGATCTTACAGATTTGTGTTAGATGCTTAAGATATACTTAAGACTCTAGATTGAAAAGACCACCCGAGAAAATTATTTAACTTAAACTTTGGAGCACAGATTCTAATAAGCAAAGACAACTTGAGGGTTGACATCAGGAAATTTGTAAATGGGGCAAGGATGTCTTACTGTAACTGAATAGATGAGACCACACCTAGAGTATTGTGTGCAATTTTGGTCTCCTCGCCTAAGAAGGAATAAAATTGTCAAAGAGGGAGTGCAGTGAAGGTTCGCCAGGTTGATTCCTGGGCTGGTAGCTTTGTAGTATGTGGGAAGATTACTTTCCCTAAACCTTGACTGGAGTTTTGAAGAATGAGAGGATCTGTGTAAATGTATAAAATTCCAACAGGGCTGGATAGATCAAATGCAGAGATGAAGACCCCTGTCTGGAGTCTAGAACAGGGTGTCACAGTTGTGGGATATGATGTCAACCATTCAGGACTGGGTTGAGGAGAATATTTTTCATTAAGGCGTGGTTAACTTGTTGAATCCTGTACCCATAAGGCTGTGGAGTTTAAGCCACTGACTGTATTTAGGAAAGAAAAATATAGATTTCTAGACACTGAAGGTATCAAGGGATATGAGGAGAGAGGAGAAGTATGGAGTTGAGATAGAAGATCAGCCGTGATTGTATTGGATGATGGAGCAGGTTCGACGGACTGAATAATCTACGTTTACTCCTATTTTCAATGCCCCTTTTATGCAGCAAACACAGTGATCATTGCTGGAGAATGATAATCCAGATAGGGCTATGCGGATAAAACCCTTGTATTCATCTGAGAAACAGAATCATCTGCTCTTCTACTGATTTAATATCACTAGAGTCTCAGTTCAACTTCAGTTCTCAGATGGAAAATTTAAATTTAAATACTTTTCACAATTTAGGTTCTTTGTATTTGTCAGAATTTCACTTTTATTTCTGCTTCAGTTTAGAAGAGTCTTTTTTTTTTCTTGAGGTTCCCAGATCATTTAATTTAGAAAACCTGAACTGGCAATATATTCTATTATTTTGCTTTTCCTAGACAGTCGGTTATAGAGTGATAGAGGTGTACAGCATGGAAACAGACCCTTCGGTCCAAACCGTCCATGCCAATCAGATATCCCAACCCAATATAGTCCCACCTGCCAGCACTCGGCCCGTATCCCTCCAAACCCTTCCTATTCATATACACATCCAAATGCCTCTTAAATGTTGCAATTGTACCAGCCTCCACCACATCCTCTGGCAGCTCATTCCATACATGTACCACTCTCTGCGTGAAAAAGTTGCCCCTTAGGTCTCTTTTATGTCTTTCCCCTCTCACCCTAAACCTATACCCTCTAGTTCTGGACTCCACGACAACTCAACGTTGGTTTTTAACCATAATTAGATTTACACATTATAACGGACATTGTGTCCTCCAACATTTTTGTTAACAGGCACAAGTTGGCATTGCTGAGTCCTTTCAGCATCAGTAGAACATAGCTACCGGTGTAGGCCATTTGATTGGATCACGTTAGATTGCAGATCAAGTCTCACCTGCCAGCCGTTTCCCCACATACCTTAATATGTTTGAGAATAAAATTATATTTATTTCTGATTTAAAATTAACAATTGATCCATTATCAATTGCCATTTGCAAAAGTGCTTTTCAAACACGTACCACTCGTTCAGAAGTTAATGTGGTTTCTAACTGCATTCCATGCTACAGTCCACATCCTCTAGTCCTAGATTCCATTATGAACTGATATAGTTTCTGTCTCCCTTTCCCAATCAGTTAGTGCCTCTTAATCTCCTGAAAATGTCTATTTTCAATTCCAGGGAATACAACCCTAATTTGAGTTTTCTCAACCTTTAACTTTCCCCATAGAGTCTAGATATGTTTGGTAGATCAATGCTGCAGTGTGAAAGATAACATTTACAGTTCTGAGGTGTTTTTGTTGAAAATTATTTCAAAGTGTAAGTTGCATGTGCATACTACTTTCAATGACACAATAAAACACAATAGTTATATACTATTAGATCTATGTTTGTTTGAATGTATAGTTTGTTTCATATCACTCTAATAGCAACTAAATAAAGGGAAATAATTTGCTTTTGATTTAACAGATGAAGATAACACTTTATGCACTTTGCCAAAATCAATGGCTGGAATTCCTGTCTCCATGGCTTTAATCAAGATATTCGATATTTGTCGCACACCTCTGGGTTACTTCGAATATTTATTTTTCGTAATAGTTGGTTTTGCAATATTTATCAGTGGTATCATTGTTGCCTTGCTTACAGGTACATTGATGGTCTTCTTTGAACGTCAAAAAATGTTTAAAGAAGATGATGAAGAAGAAATTAAACAATATAGGTCATATAAGGCAGCTATAAGGCTTACCAACATCAACTTATGATAGGGAACCTTACAGAAGTATCATGCTACCACAAGATGTGTGCTAATCACCAAGGTCATCTGTGGGTGTCTCTATTATAGTTACTTGCCATTGGATCAATGTAATGATATATTGTGGAAAACTGGAGTGCATCACTCTCTTAAATTATCATGGTTCTTGTTATTTTACACTTCCTTTGCTGTTTATGTATTGTCAGAAGTATAAATTTATTTTGTAAACTATATGCCAATAAACTTTATACTCATTTTCAAAACTTGAGACTCGACAATGTCAGTGACTGCATGGAGTAATTTTTCCTCCCCCCTTTATAACATTTAACATGGAACAAACATCAGATTGTTTGTTTGTGTGACACTCCGTGCACTAAGGTGTTTATGCCACTGGTTATGTTCCACTCTAACCTCTCCCAGTTTTTCTCATCTAAATGTACCATCAGAACCACCCTACCCCTAGGGACTGAGCCTGGGATACTTCAGCAGAAAGTCCTTATCAATGCACCATCATCAGCAGTTTTGGACCTCAACTGTCACTGGAAATGTCATGGAAGCAGAATGCGGAGTATGAAGTGCACCATCTTCAGGGAACTGCCGCACAAACTATCCTTTCTCCTGACCCAATGATAGCCCTTCATGTCCAGTGGCTCACTACTGATCCCGACTTCAAGCTGCCCTCTAAGGTTAATTGTAACGCCAGTTTCTGAACCACAAATGTTCTAATAGGTGATGGAGTTTCTGCATAGCTGGTATGGGGCTATTCCCTTTCTCCTGGGTGTGCTGTGACACAGCAGGCAGCTGTTCATGGGTGGAAGTGGGAAATCAGAAAGGAAAAGCTGAAGTGAAGGAAAAAGACTGGGAGGGATCTAAGAAGTCCATTGCCTTGTCCATATGCAACTTGCTCATTATGGCAGACAGCAGGAAGAAGGTATGCTGGGAGTTAGGAAGTGGTATAACACACCGACATTCCACTCTCCTCAGTGTCCTCCATGCTGCCTGATGATTGTCATTGAATGCCGTCGGACCAACAACTGGAAGAAGCTTTGCCATTACTGAGCCTTTGTCCCCCACCAGTTCTGGCTCAAGGGTCTGAATCTGACATGCTGTGTGCCTTCGTTTGACTCCTGGGGCAGTGTTCAAAATACATGTAAGTAGCAATGACAGGTCTGCAAGGAAGACTTTCACTAAACCACATCCCCTGTACTTGCTGCTAGTAGACTCAAACATGAATGGAGAGAAGATCAAAGAGCAGGTTACCCTGAAACCTGGACCTCAATAGTGGAGTATGGAGGAGTGACTGCAAGTGAGAGACTGAATTTTCTGGGTGGGTGCCCTGTGCCTAGTGCCAACACTATGAAGAGGCAACAGTGTCAGGGATTGTAAAGGAGGGAGATGGGGTGAAAGAGAGACAGCTGGCAGGAGGGTTGGGATGTGATGGTAAAAAGGAAGGTGTGAGGGCTGGACAGTATTTTCGAGGGAGGGATAGTGAGGGTGGGCAATGTTTGAGGGAGTAGGGAAGGGACAGTGTATGTGAAAGAGTGAGGGATTGGGGAAGATCTGGTGATGGTGCAGTGTGTGTATGTGAGGAATGGAGCATGTGTGAAGGAATGTGGGAGGGTGGAGTATTTGTGATGGAGAGAGGAGTGTGAGGAAGGGATGGGGAGTGTGTATGAGGGAGGGCCAGGGGAGTCTCCATAACAGAATACGTGTATGTGTGTGTGGAGTTGAGAATGCGTGTGTGTTGGGAAGGGGGAAAAGAGTGTATGTGTGAGAAAAGGAGTGAGTAGGAATTTATGTGTTGTTGAAGAGGAGTAGGTGTGAGAGAAGGAGAAAGAATTCGAGCGAATGAGAAAGAGTCAATGTATAGGATATAGGGTGATAAAGTTTGTGTGTGTATGTATATCCATTATGACAATGGAACATTATCCTGATTACTCATTGAACTTTGGGTATATAGTAATGTGTTTTATTTTAAAGAGGGCATAGCCACAAGATGACTTTGAGTTTAAAATGACTCTGGTAAAGCCCGAGGAGGAACCGTGGAATGCTACATCTGAAAAGGTGCCAAGCAAATTTCAAACAGTAACCCTTCAAAGGGAGAGAAGCAATTCAAAATAAACTGAACTGTGAATTCTGGTGCTACAGAGGTAATGAGAGGTGGACTATCGCAGCAGACAGACATCTCCAAGAATGCACAAAAAATTAATTCAAAGCTAACTGCAACCCATAAGACCTTAAACCATGAGACAGACTTAGGCCATTTGGCCCATTGAGTTTGCTTTGCCGTTCAATGAGATCATGGCTCCACTTTCCTTCCTTATCCCCATAATACTTAGAGAGACCTAAACTGTTCACAGTCTTCCAGACGTGATGCAACTAGTGCCTTGAATAGTTTGAGCAAGACTTCTTGACTTTTATGTTCTATTCTCTTTTTGAATTAAAGGCCAACATTCTATTTAACTGTCCTATGACCTGACAAACTCATGCATTTGTTTTTGTGATTTATGTATGAGAAACCCCAAATCCCTTTGTTTCTCAGCTTTCTGGAGTCTTTTCCCTTTAAATAGGACTCAATTCTTCCTGACCAAATGCCATACACTCATCCTTTCTCACACTATATTACATTTGCATTTTTTTGCTCACGCACTTAACCTGACTATATTCCTCTAAGACTCATTGCATCATCATCATTACCATTTCTCTTCCCACTAATTATTGTGTTATCCACAAGCTTGGCGGTAGTACATTCACTTCCTCGTCTAAGTTACTAATAAATGTCGTAAATGATTGTGGCCTGAGTACTGATTTCTGTGACAGTCCACTAGTAACAGGTTGTCATTCTGAAAATGCCCCCATATCCCAATTGTTATTAGTTAGATAATCCTCTATCCATGTTCACATACTACCACAAACACCATGGGCACTTAGAGTATTCGTACATGTGGTCCCTTTTGAAAGTCTATTGTAAATCCAAATGTAGTGCATCTGCTGCATTCCTTTATCTATCCTGCTTGCTATCTCTTCAAAGAATTATAATAAATTTGTCAGGTGTGATTTCCTCTTCATGAAGCCATATTGACTTCACTTGATTATAAAATGCATTTCTGAATGCTTTCTTTATAACAGAGTTAATATTTTTCCAATGATGGATGTTAAACCAACTGGCCTGTAGTTACTGTTTTTGAATAATAATAATACTCAAGAAAACCTGATGACTTTGGCTCCCTTTAACGCATACTTCTGAGTAGCAATCAGATATCCTTGCAAAGGAGAGGATCGATTTAAGTGGGGTACTAAATTGGCTGCCGTCAAATTGTGTGTGGCATGGTGGCACAGCGGTTAGCACTGCTGCCTCACATCGCCAGAGACCCGGGTTCAATTCCCGACTCAGGCGACTGACTGTGTGGAGTTGCACATTCTCCTCGTGTCTGCGTGGGTTTCCTCCGGGTGCTCCGGTTTCCTCCCACAGTCCAAAGATGTGCAGGTCAGGTGAATTGGCCATGCTAAATTGCCCATAGTGTTAGATAAGGGGTAAATGTAGGGGTATGGGTGGGTTGTGCTTCTACAGTGTGGACTCGTTGGGCCGAAGGGCCTATTTCCACACTGTAAGTAATCTAATCTAATCCAAAAAATCTGGGGCATTTTCAGAACCTAGGTTGTTATAGTGCACCCACCCTCTCTGTGGCTCCTTCCTTTCAAATCCTAGGATCTGACCTATCAAGCCAGGCAACTAATTAACCTTTAGCCCTATTAGTTTCCATAGTACTTTTTCTGTATTAATAGTTGGTGTACTTGTTTACTCTCCTGCTTTTTCCCTTTGATTATTTAGAGAATTTTTTAGAATGCTGTTAATATCCTCTACTGTGAAGACAGTTGCAAATACTTAATCAACTCCTCTGCCATTTTCTCATTCCCCAATTTTATTTCCCTATCCTCAATCTCTTAAGATATGTATATTAACTTTGGGATGAGGAGAGGGCCAGGGAGTTTGGTGCCTGCCATGGACCTGTTGTGCTGGTAGGCAAATTGCAAAGGATCAAGGCAATTTGGGAGGCTGGAGTTGATGTGAGCAATGACTAACCTCTTGAAGCACATCATAATTATGGGAGGTCAGAGTCACCGGGCAGTAGAGATTGTGGCACACTGCATGATTTTCCTTTGGCACTGGGATGGTGGTGGTCTTCTTGAAACAGGTGGGGAATTCAGATCATAGTAAGGAGAGGTTAAAGGTCTGCGAACACTCCCACTAGCAGGTCCCCGCAGAATCTGAATGCATGGTTGAGGACTACATCTGGGCTGATCGCTTTCCATGGGTTCACTCTCAAGAAAGTTGATGTCTGTGGCATAGACCATGGATACAGCTGTATCCAAGGCTGTTGAGAGAGGTGCTGTTGTTTCACTGACTTTTTCAAAGCGAGTGTAGAATGCATTGAGCTTATCAGGTAGGGATGTGTTGTTGCCTGCAATTCTGGTCAACTTTGATTTGTAGCCCAGTCATTTTGAGGAAGGGTTACTGACCCGAACCATTGACTCTGATTTCTCTCCACAGATGCTTCCAGCAATTTCTATTTCTGCTTCTGATTTACAGCATCTGTAGTTCTTTCCATTTTTATTTAACAATCTCTTAAACTTCTGCCTTTATCTTTTCGGGTTTCCAGCTGTTGCGGTGGGATCCAAAAATTGATTTGTCCCTGCCTGTGTACCGTATAACATGTTCAAAAAAAGAATTTGCAAAGCCAGCTAAGTGATTAAATGATATTGGGGTTTACATTTTCAGGTATGGGGAACCAACTTTTGACTAATACAGAATTCAGAAACAGTATGCATACCCAGGGTAGAGTGCAGGATGCGGTTAGTGGGGGATCAGGGTAGTAGAAGGAGGAACTGTTTAAACTATAGCTGGATTGCTGTCAATACAGTTACTATGACTGTATTATAAGAGAGACACCTCCAGCATTTGGACACAATTATATTATACAACAACAATCTCAACATTGATTGAGGTAAAATTAGTCAATAAATGACCATGATTGAAAATTTAAAATGTTAATTGATTGGCACAATCAGTTAATTTAACATTCTGCTACAGCACAAACAGCTGGACTGGAGGGAGAGTAAAAAATGAGGTCTGCAGATGCTGGAGATCACAGCTGCAAATGTGTTGCTGGTCAAAGCACAGCAGGTTAGGCAGCATCTCAGGAATAGAGAATTCGACGTTTCGAGCATAAGCCCTTCATCAGGAATAAGAGAGAGAGAGCCAAGCAGGCTGAGATAAAAGGTAGGGAGGAGGGACTAGGGGGAGGGGCGATGGAGGTGTGATAGGTGGAAGGAGGTCAAGGTGAGGGTGATAGGCCGGAGTGGGGTGGGGGCGGAGAGGTCAGGAAGAGGATTGCAGGTTAGGAGGGCGGTGCTGAGTTGAGGGAACCGACTGAGACAAGGTGGGGGGAGGGGAAATGAGGAAGCTGGAGAAATCTGAATTCATACCTTGTGGCTGGAGGGTTCCCAGGCGGAAGATGAGGCGCTCCTCCTCCAGCCGTCGTGTAGTTGTGTTCTGCCGGTGGAGGAGTCCAAGGACCTGCATGTCCTCGGTGGAGTGGGAGGGGGAGTTAAAGTGTTGAGCCACGGGGTGATTGGGTTGGTTGGTTCGGGTGGCCCAGAGGTGTTCTCTGAAGCGTTCCGCAAGTAAGCGGCCTGTCTCACCAATATAGAGGAGGCCACATCGGGTGCAGCGGATGCAATAGATGATGTGTGTGGAGGTACAGGTGAACTTGTGGCGGATATGGAAGGATCCCTTGGGGCCTTGGAGGGAAGTGAGTGTGGAGGTGTGGGCACAAGTTTTACATTTCCTGCGGTCGCAGGGGAAGGTGCCGGGGGTGGAGGTTGGGTTGGTGGGGGGTGTGGATCTGACAAGGGAGTCACGAAGGGAGTGGTCCTTGCGGAACGCTGATAGGGGAGGGGAGGGAAATATATCCTTGGTGGTGGGGTCCGTTTGGAGGTGGCGGAAATGGCGGCGGATAATACGTTGTATGCGCAGGTTGGTGGGGTGGTAGGTGAGAACCAGTGGGGTTCTGTCTTGGTGGCGGTTGGAGGAGCGGGGCTCAAGGGCGGAGGAGCGGGAAGTGGAGGAGATGCGGTGGAGGGCATCGTCGATCACGTCTGGGGGGAATCTGCGGTCCTTGAAGAAGGAGGCCATCTGGGCTGTGCGGTGTTGGAATTGGTCCTCCTGGGAGCAGATGCGGCGGAGACGAAGGAATTGGGAATATGGGATGGCGTTTTTACAGGGGGCAGGGTGGGAGGAGGTGTAGTCCAGGTAGCTGTGGGAGTCAGTCGGTTTATAATAGATGTCTGTGTTGAGTCGGTCGCCCGAGATAGAAATGGAAAGGTCTAGGAAGGGGAGGGAGGAGTCTGAGACAGTCCAGGTGAATTTCAGGTCGGGATGGAAGGTGTTAGTAAAGTTGATGAACTGTTCAACCTCCTCGTGGGAGCACGAGGCAGCGCCGATACAGTCATCGATGTAGCGGAGGAAAAGGTGGGGGGTGGTGCCAGTGTAGTTGCGGAAGATGGACTGTTCCACATATCCTACGAAGAGGCAGGCATAGCTGGGGCCCATGCGGGTGCCCATGGCAACTCCTTTAGTTTGGAGGAAGTGGGAGGATTGAAAAGAGAAGTTATTCAGGGTGAGGACCAGTTCAGTCAGTCGAAGGAGGGTGTCAGTGGAAGGGTACTGGTTGGTGCGGCGGGAAAGGATCCTTTAGTTTGGAGGAAGTGGGAGGATTGAAAAGAGAAGTTATTCAGGGTGAGGACCAGTTCAGTCAGTCGAAGGAGGGTGTCAGTGGAAGGGTACTGGTTGGTGCGGCGGGAAAGGATCCTTTAGTTTGGAGGAAGTGGGAGGATTGATCCTTTAGTTTGGAGGAAGTGGGAGGATTGATCCTTTAGTTTGGAGGAAGTGGGAGGATTGATCCTTGGACTCCTCCACCGGCAGAACACAACTACACGACGGCTGGAGGAGGAGCGCCTCATCTTCCGCCTGGGAACCCTCCAGCCACAAGGTATGAATTCAGATTTCTCCAGCTTCCTCATTTCCCCTCCCCCCACCTTGTCTCAGTCGGTTCCCTCAACTCAGCACCGCCCTCCTAACCTGCAATCCTCTTCCTGACCTCTCCGCCCCCACCCCACTCCGGCCTATCACCCTCACCTTGACCTCCTTCCACCTATCACACCTCCATCGCCCCTCCCCCTAGTCCCTCCTCCCTACCTTTTATCTCAGCCTGCTTGGCTCTCTCTCTCTTATTCCTGATGAAGGGCTTATGCTCGAAACGTCGAATTCTCTATTCCTGAGATGCTGCCTAACCTGCTGTGCTTTGACCAGCAACACATTTGCGGACTGGAGGGAGAGCCTATGAGCCCTCAGGGACCTACAGTCAGAGGGGAGCAGTCTGGGCATAGCAACAAATTGTGGATCTCCTGCTCCCTTTCGGAGGACTATATTGGTCCAGGTGTTTGTGCTGAGGAGGATTACAAGAAATGATAGCTGGACTCCGAGGGTTAAACTAGAGCCAAATATTTCAGGAATCAAGTTAAGAACCAGTTCCACATGAAAAAGATGGTAGAAGTTTAAACTCCTCTTCTGCAAATGGAAATTGGTGCTGGATCAATTGTTAATTTTCAATCTGTGATTGATAGACATTTATTATCCAAAGATATTAAGGGCTTTATCATGGTTTTAATAAGGTTGCAGATCAGTGGTGATAGTTCCAACGGTCAATTAATGTCTCTATCCCCTCTCTGTCTCTCTGCATCTTAACATATTTTGATCCAGCACTCTTGAAAGTGTAAATCAACCCCGGGCCAACTTGTAGTTGCTGTGGTCTCTAACCTTGCTGGAACTTGTAGCATTAAGTGATATTTATCTTGTAGCATCTTTTCAAGATGAAAATCAATCATTCACTTGTCTGGTGCCGTTGCATCTCCTGATGAAGGCTGATATCTGATATTGCAATTGTACTTATTGGGTTACAATCAGTTGTGACGTCACAAAGAGACGTAATTCTTTTTTATGAGTCATGGAAGGTTTTGAGCCACAATGACTTGTTATGAGTCAAAGTTAAAAATCACACAACGCCAGGTTATAGTCCAACAGGTTTAATTGGAAGCACTAGCTTTTGGAGCACTAAACCTGTTGGACTATAACCTGGTGTTGTGTGATTTTTAATTTTGTACACCCCAGTCCAACACCGGCATCTCCAAATCATGATTGTTATGAATCATTAATGTCACAGAAGACATGATAGTATGATTTGGTCAAGTACTAAAAACCTTTTCCCTTGTCTCTTCTCTCTGATCACCCTATTTTTTTTCCTCATTCTTCTCTCCATGAATGGTCATGTAAGCACTTAAAATGTGTAACATGCCATTGCAAGATGGGAGTAGGAGCCTGTTCCAATACCAATCATAACTGATCTGCAACCTAACTAATACTGCCTTTGCACCCTAAATCCTTTAATACCTTTGCAAATCTCACAACACCAGGTTATAGTCCAACAGGTTAATTGGAAGCACTAGCTTTCGGAGCGCTGCTCCTTCATCAGGTGGTTGTCATCAGCTAGTGCTTCCAATTAAACCTGTTGGACTATAACCTGGTATCGTGTGATTTTTAACTTTGTACATTCCAGTCCAACACTGGCATCTCCAAATCATTTGTAAAACTCATATCTATCAATCTCAGATACTAAATTAACAATTGATCTGCTACCAATTCTCATTGGTGAAAGACAGGTCTAAATTTCCACCATGTTTTTCATGTTGAAATATTTACAAAATTCATTCCTGAAAGACTTGGCTGTAATATTTAAACTATGCTTCTTTCTACTCAATCTGTTCCCCTCAATATCTTGAAAACTGATCAAATTGCAAATAATCTTCTAAATTCCTGGAAATACAGTCTGAGCTTGTATAATCTCTCTTCATAATTTAACCTGTGGCATCCAGTTATTACTGTTGTCGTCCTCCTCTGCACAGTTTCCAAAGTAAACACGTCCTTCCTAATGAGTGGTAGCCAGAATTGCTAACAGTACTCCTGGTGTGGTTTAATCAGGGCTCTGTAAGCAGAAGCACGATTTCTTAGCATGACTAAAATTTACACAAACGCCAAATTAAATGCAAGTGTATGGATTATAAATGAATGACACACATACAACATTACAATTGCCAATCACGGTACTTTTAAAAAAAAACCTGGAAATCCAGGGCAGAAAACAGGAGAACCTGGAACTGTACGGTATCTCAATCAGCAGCTGAAAATAAAACTACTTTAGTATTTTGGAGATGAGAAATGGAATTGCAAGTAATTCTGTCACTTTGGTGCTGAGCGATCTGTTCAGCAATCATTGCATTGTATTTTTTTATTTATACTGTCTCAGATACATTACATTGCGTTGTCACCATTGTTCTGTTCTTCAATATTGTGTCTGCATTGAATCGTGCTAACATATAACAATATATAAGCAGGCTGTTGGCATATTGAGTCTGTGCCAATTCTTTCAAATTACCATCTAGCTTGTCTTTTTTACTTTTTTTCTAGATCCTGATTACTTTTCTTTCCTGTTTATTTATTCAATTTGCAATTGTATCTGATTGAACCTTCCTATTTGGCATTACATTCCAAAACCTAAAGACATCTTTGATAGACACGTGTGAAATTCTGTACCCAACAATGTAGATAGTTTTTGGTTAAAGGAGACAGAATTAAAAAGCACTTTACAGAAACACACTAGGCACTCAAATAAATTAACTGCATTAATATAATAAAAAGCATTATCATGATACGAGTGGACAGGTGGAAAATGGTCAATACCTTTATCAGCTGATCTGTGATGATGACTACTCTGTTAGGATTAGGTTTAGGTTTGAATTACAATTACAATTAGAGTCACAGTTACAATTACAGTTAGCAGTAGGATTCAGATTACTTTATTTGTTACTGTTTGGTGACCAGAATATACACAACTATTAGCTATTACTATTGTTACTGTGACTGTATTGTAAGAGAAACAGCTCAAGCACTTGGACACAATTATACAATAAAAATCTCGACATTGGTTGAGGTAAAATTAGTCAATAATGACCATGATTCAGAATGTAAAATATTAATTGGTTAGCATGATCAGCCAATTTAACATTCTGCTGCTGCACAGATGGCTGGACTGCAGAGAGAGCCTATGAGGATCTACAGACATAAGGGAACAGTCTGAGCCTGCACAGCAACAAACTGTGGATCTCCTGGCCACTTTCTGAACTTTCACTGCAGCACTAAGAGATTGGGTGACTTCTCGTGCTGCAGTAGAAGCTAAGAATACAACCTCCCAATGCTCCATTACAGTCGGATCAGCTCAAGCTGCCATCAAGCAGGCCATCACTTGCTGGTGGGAAGGAATTCTGCAGAATGCCCCCTGCCACATTGCAGCCTGCAGATGTACACACTCTGTGGCAATGCCAGACTGGAACCTACCAGCATCTTAGCGTGAATGCTCATCAGCAATCTCCTATGGGTCCAGTTCAAGATTTGGTGCTTCCTCATGAAATGGTGTGTTTTTTTTCTCACTCTCTCCCTCATGTGTGTGGCAAGCCATGTGACAGGCTTTGGGTTTCTGAAAGCAGAAAAGCCTACAGAGGAGGGTTGTGGTGGGGACTAGAGACTGGGGTGAAAACTGAGGAGAATCGGAAGGCAATAGCATGCCATAATCAAGAATATTCTCAATGATGCAAGATACCACACCTATGTTGCAGCTGGCCTGTTGATTCTCAGCACCATCAGACTCCATAGATGAATGCATGCCTGATCTCTGTCAAATCTTAATTGCTCCTTCAAAAATCTGTGTCACTTTGTTCTCAGGAGATGATGTTTATGTGTTGCACTCTATTTGGATAATGTGACTAACGTAGTTGAATGGCTTTAGGAATGTGGAAGCAAATATGTGGAAGGTAGGTGTGAAGCTGGGAATCAGTGAAAAATCTACAAGGGTGAGGAGAATTTTATGAATAAAGATGTGAGTCCTGATTTCTCGGGACTGCAGGTTGTTGAGTGGTTGTGGGTCTGGCCCATTGAACCCAGCCAGAGGTTTGAGATGTGATTGATGGGAGACTTCATGTGAAGATGCTTTCGCTGACCTTGATTCCAACTCAATAAGGTCATTTGAAATTCTTGCAGCATCGTTCTGTCATTCCCTCTGAAAATTCACCTCCTCGACCAGCTGCTCCCAATCTCTTTGAAAGATTTTTCTTGAGGGTCTCCTGTTTACTCCTGCATCTCTCCTTCTGCCCACCTCCACAACAAGATCAACCAGCACTGCAAATGGTGAATCATAAAGCCCTCACTATCTGGTTTGCTCTTGGTTGCAATCACAGAAATAGAGTTCAACAGCAGCCTTGTGTGCTTCTCTTTCAGAGAGGTGGACAGTCTTTAGGAGCTGGAGACTATCAAGGTGGAACATACACTAACCTCATGCATTAATAACATCCAGCCACTGTTGTGTACGTAGCCAGCTGGCAGTGCAGGTTATACTGAGCCGAATGATTACATCACTTAGATGAGGAGGTAGCATTAGATTGCTGTCTGCTTCAAGAAGCAGAAGCACAGGCAGGGTGGGAATTGCAACCCCTGCCCCCAAACCTCCAACCTACCACTCTGCCCACAAGCTCCTATCCAGACTCCAAAACATGTGCAAACTACACTTTCCTCTGAAGAAATTTATATCTCAGCAGCAACAATTTTGAACAATTTTTAGCATTAAGGAACAGGCTGATAATTAGCACAGTGGAAAAATGGACTCTTAATAGTGGGTGTTTCAAGGAAGTGTTCCTTGAATCAATTACTTTTAATTTGTCGACCAGCTCATTTATGTAGTCTGATGATAGTTGTGGAAATATAGCTGTAGGCTAGGAAACTATTGAAGTTTGGATGACCTTTTAATCAGACCATATTTCACTAGAACAATAAAGCCATTTGGTTCTGCATCTCCTAATACCCTTGCTTAAAAATAACATCAATCCCAGTTTCAAACTTTCTGTTGATCCCCAAACACAACAGTTTTGATTCAGATTTCTACCATCTTTCCTTTTGTGCAAAGAAATACTCCATAATGTTTTGTGTAATTTTATCCAAATTGTCTTGTTTCTGTTTCAGCAAGTTATGTCTTCCCTGTTTATCTCATCCCTGTCTTTGCAGGACTTATACTTAGTTCCCATTTTTGTCACCCTAGGCTCCATTCTCTTTTTCCGTCTCCTTTTTCATCAGAAGCAGTATCGATTTTCCCTGACCTTTTGATGCCTTTTTTACTCTGTAATAAATGTGGCATGTATGTATTCATTAGTTTGAATCTATAGAATAGTCTCTACCATGAATTCATCTAATATCATGGATCGTGCTCGTTATTTCAAATAGAGTAATTCAACTCAATGGAAAGTAGCCACTGACTGGCTACTCATTCTTTATCTCTGCCAATATTAATATTTTGATTAAAATGCTAAATAACTTGAAAGATTAGCTTGCATGTAATGTGACAAGCGTATCCAACCTATGCTGCATAATCTTTAAATAACTTTTAAAACAAAGTAACTTCATTGTTCGAAGGGAGATATGATACCATTCATTATATAAGAGCTTTCAGATCCCAGTGTTCTTTCACCAGATTAGAAAGGCAATTATTTGTTCACTCTATTTAATTTTGAAGCAGGCTGTGCAGGGAAGATTTTCAGTCTAACAATTAAGATCATAATTTAGCAGGTTAACAAAATACAAAAAAGGACTGTTAGTTTATTTACCAGTAACTTGAGATGTGCCTGTTCATTACGTTTAATTATACTTTTCTCTGACAGTCTGCTGTGAGAGAGGGAACAAACTCTGTCCAGATTTTCTCTAACCTTTTAAACATATTGAATTGTGATCCGGATCTGAAGTGAGATGGAGGGTGAAAACAGGAAACTCCATGATCCCAAGCATTCACCTTGATCATTTTAGTTGCAAACATTTAAATGTTGCAATCCAAGATATTTCCATTAATGAGTGTCAAATCCAAAGGAAGCTGTGATGAGGCAAGCGATAAGGAAACAGATACTGATCAAAGGAAGAGCACTATGCATTTTTCACACTTGAAAGGATCTTCTTTTGCTTTGGATAATGGAGATAAGCCAGCTAGTTCTCATGGCAACCATACACACAGCTTTAACACACAGCTTGTCTTCTAGCTCAATGACTGTACAGGTCAATCCATCACCAACATCCCAGTTAAAACATTGTTGGATACCAATTTCAGCCAGTGAGAGGTCCAATGGAGAACGGGCAATGGGCCACATGACAACAACTTCAGTTTTTGATGTTACACCACAACCATTACTCCATGACTGCACCAACTGGAATGGGAATTTGACCAGTTCAGCCTGTGCATCTGATCCATCAACAAAGGTAATTTAGTTACATAGGTAATTTTGTATCTGGAGTGTGACATGCTTATCGACTGGCTAGCTGGAGGCAGGAGCAGATCCAGGATTGTGCTCAAGAGATGGCAAAAATAATTTCAGAGTGGCTTATAAATTACCTGGAGTCATTAGGACCAGCAAAAAGACATGGGGGTTTGAAAGAATTGGGACTGTGCTGCTGTTCAGCTCAGGAAAGCTTAGAAAGTGGAATGAAATACATTTTATATCATGGGAGCCTTTTTCTAAAGATTTGCTTGGAGATCTCTGACATGTGCTTGGGTTTATTGGAGAATATAAATTTCCATGAGACAATAACTCTTGAATACAAAATGTAGTGCATTGTAAGTCTGTCCCACAAAATGACAATAATGTGTGAACAATGTCAGCACAGAACCATGGAAAATCAGTCCATTCAGGCATTTAGATGTTCAATATTCTGTTTCCTGTTCATTTGTTTCCCACACAATTTAACTAATGCTGAATATTGTGAGTCATATTAATTACGAATTCTTAAAAGATGCATAGTGAGATATTTCTGATTCTTTAAAGATTCCTGTTCAATTTGTGGCCACTAATTTCACCAAAATTACTTTCTGGTCATGGAGCTCTCCACTGAACACATGAGTAAGAATAAACTATATGGTGCATTAAACTTTGACATCAATTCCTCCTGCTGAAAATGTGTTGCTGGAAAAGTGCAGCAGGTCAGGCAGCATCCAAGGAACAGGAGATTTGACGTTTCGGGCATAAGCCCTTCTTCAGGAATCCTGAAGAAGGGCTTATGCCCGAAACGTCGAATCTCCTGTTCCTTGGATGCTGCCTGACCTGCTGCGCTTTTCCAGCAACACATTTTCAGCTCTGATCTTCAGCATCTGCAGACCTCACTTTTTCCATCAATTCCTCCTTCCAACCTTATTTTAATGTTCCTTGATTCCCTTAATGCCCAAAATTCCATTGATCTCAATCTTGAATATTCTTAAGCACTAAATTTCTACAGCTCTTTGATATAGAGAATTCTACAGACACAGGACATCTAAGCAAATAGAAGTAAGGTGAATCCAAAAGGTTTTTACAAATATATTAAGGACAAAAGAGTACCTAGGGAGAGAATAGGGCCCCTCAAAGACCAGCAAGGCGGCCTTTGTGTGAAGCTGCAGAAAATGGGGGAGATACTAAATGAGTATTTTGCATCAGTATTTACTGTGGAAAAAGATATGGAAGATATAGACTGCAGGGAAACAGATGGTAACATCTTGGAAAATGCCCATATAACAGAGGAGGAAGTGCTGGATGTCTTGAAATGGGTAAAGGTGGATGATTCCTGAAAATGTGTTGCTGGAAAAGCGCAGCAGGTCAGGCAGCATCCAAGGAGCAGGAGAATCGACGTTTCGGGCATGAGCCCTTCTTCAGGAAAAGCATCTGCAGTCCTCACTTAAAATAAAATGTATCTGCAGTCCTCACTTTCTCCTAAAAGATGGATGATTCCCAGGACCTGATCAGGTGTACCCGAGAACTCTATGGGAAGCCAGAGAAGTGATCGCTGGGCCTCTTGCTGAGACATTTGTATCATCGATAGTCACAGGTGGGGTGCCGGAAGACTGGAGGTTGGCAAATGTGGTGCCACTGTTTAAGAAGGGCGGTCAGGACAAGCCAGGGAACTATAGACCGGTGAGCCTGACCTCACTGGTGGGCAAGTTGTTGGAGGGAATCCTGAGGGACTGGATGTACATGTATTTGGAAAGGCAGTGACTGATTAGGGATAACCAACATGGCTTTGTGCGTGGGAAATCATGTCTCACAAACTTGATTGGGTTTTTTGAAGAAGTAACAAAGAGGATTGATGAGGGCAGAGCAGTAGATTTGATCTATATGGACTTGAGTAAGGCGTTCGACAAGGTTCCCCATAGGAGACTGATTAGCAAGGTTAGATCTCATGGAATACAGGGAGAACTAACCATTTTGTATACAGAACTGGCTCAAAGGTAGAAGACAGAGAGTGGTGGTGGAGGGTTGTTTTTCAGACTGGAGGCCTTTGACCAGTGGAATGCCACAAGGATTGGTGCTGGGTCCTCTACCTTTTGTCATTTACATAAATGATTTGGATGCTAGCATAAGAGGTACAGTTAGTAAGTTTGCAGATGACACCAAAATTGGAGGTGTAGTGGACAGCGAAGAGGGTTACCTCAGATTACAACAGGACCTTGACCAGGTGGGCCAATGGGCTGAGAAGTGGCAGATGGAGTTTAATTCAGGTGAATGTGAAGAGCTGCATTTTGGGAAAGCAAATCTTAGCAGGATTTACTTATACAAGTAATGGAAAGGTCCTAGGGTGTGTTGCTGAACAAAGAGACCTTGGAGTGCAGGTTCATAGCTCCTTGAAAGTGGAGTCACAGGTAGATAGGATAGTGAAGAAGGCTTTTGGTATGCTTTCCTTTATTGGTCAGAGTATTGAGAACAGGACTTGGGAGGTCATGTTGCAGCTGTACAGGACATTGGTTAGGTCACTGTTGGAATATTGCGTGCAATTCTGGTCCCCTTCCTATCAGAAAGATGTTGTGAAACTTGATAGGGTTCAAAAAAGATTTACAAGGAGGTTGCCAGGGTTGGAGGATTTGAGCTATAGGGAGAAGCTGAACAGGCTGGGTCTATTTTCCCTGGAAAGTCGGAGGTTGAGGGATGACCTTATAGATGTTTATCAAATTATGAGGGGCATGGATCGGGTAAATAGGCAAAGTCTTTTCCCTGGGGTGGGGGAGTCCAGAACTAGAGGGCATAGGTTTAAGGTGAGAAGGGAAAGATATTAAAGAGACCTCAAGGGCAATTTTTTCACGCAGAGGGTGGTACATGTATGGAATGAGCTTCTAGTTGATGTGGTGGAGGCAGGTACAATTTCTCCATTTAAGAGGCATTTGGATGGGAATATAATAGGAAGGGTTTGGAGGGATATGGGCCGAGTGATGGCAGGTAGGACTAGATTGGGTTGGGATATCTGGGCGGAATGGACGAGTTGGACCGAAGAACCTATTTCCGTGCTGTACATCTCTAAGACTCTATAACATGGAATCCTAAATCACCAACCCTTTAGCCTGAGACAGTGGCCCTTAGTTTTAGATTCTTCAATCAAGTCAAACATATCTCAGGCTCTACCCTGACAAGCCATTGAAAAATTCTTTGTTTCAATTAAATACATCTCATTCTTCAAGAGTCCAGAGAGTATCGGCCCATTACACTCACACTACCTTCATAGAGCTATTTCATTCTAAAATCAATCTAATGGACCTTCATCATACCTGTCTCAGATTGAAGGTTCTCAGGTACGGAGAGTACTCTCAACAAAGTCCTCAGTGATTGCAGGTATTCTTCCTTACTTTTCTTCTATAAAAGTTAATGTATCATTTGCCTTGCAGTACCTACATGTAACTCTCTGTGATTAGTGTATATGGAGACCAAAATCTCTCCGACTACCAACATTGACTGATCCCTCACAGTTTAGAAATATTCTGAGACCTTGGGGTGCAAGTTCTTAGTTCCTTAAAAGTGGAGTGCAGGTAGACAGGATAGTGAAGAAAGCATTTGGTATGCTTACTTTGATTGGTCAGTCCATGAGAATAGGAATTGGGAGGTCATGTTGCTGCTTTGCAGGACATTAGTTAGGCCACTTTTGGAATATTGTGTTCTATTCTGGTCTCCCTGCTATAGGAAGGGTGTTGTGAAACTTGAAAGAGTTCAGAAAAGATTGACCAGGATGTTGCCAGGATTTGGAGGGTTTGAGCTATCGGGAGAGGCTGAATATGCTGGGGCTATTTTCCCTGGAGTGTCCGAGGCTGAGGGGTGAACTTACAGAAGTTTATAAAATCAGGAGTGGCATGGATATGATGACTAATCAAGGTATTTTCCCTGTGGTAGGGGTGTACTAAACTAGAGGACATAGGTTTTAGGTGGGAGGGGAAGATTTAAAAGGGACTTAAGGGGCAACTTTTTCATGTAGAGGATGGTACATGTATGGAATGCGCTGCCAGAGGAAGCGATGGAGGCTGGTCCAATTACAACATTTAATAGCCATCTGGATGGGTATATGAATAGGAAGGGTTTAGAGGCATATGGGGCAAATGCTGGAAAATGGGACTCAATTAATTTAGAATGTCTAGTCAATTTGGATGAGTTGGACAGAAAGGTCTGTTTTCATGCTTTACAGCTCTATAACTCTATTGAAGGGTGAATAGGATCTGATAAATATGAGGAAATTAAGCAAAATAATATTAAATTTGAAAGAAAGGGTATGGAAGGAATCAATGATATTAAAAGCTGAAAAATCCCCAGATGTGGCGATCTACACCCATTATTTGTACATATTATGTACCTGATCATTAATTTCACTAACTCTCCAAAGATCAATGCAGAAATTCCCAAACTGAGTTATCATGCATACTTCTGCTTGTTCTTTTATATGTTTTTCTTCTTTTCCTTTTCTGCCTCTTCCTTTTTCTTTCTTTCAGTCTCTAATGTGATGATGACATATTCAAGACAAAATCACTATTATCTTACTAGACCACAGTGATGCTCTCTCATTAGATCCACCCCCCTCCCATTTATCTCTCCATCCCAGAGGCTCCCTGCCTCATTCCTGATGAAGTGCTTTTGCCCAAAACGTTGATATCCCTGCTCTTTGGATGCTGCGTGACCTGATGTGCTTTTCCAGCACCACTCTAATCTTGACTCTGATCCTCAGCATCTGCAGTCCCCACTTTCACCCATTAGAGAATGACAACAGGTGGTGGTTTAGCCTGAAGGTCACTTTGCCTTAGGCAAGGGGAGATCACAAGAAGGAGAGTCCATGGTTGCGCAGGAATTAAACCCACACTATTGGTACCACCCAGCATTGCAAACTGGCTAAGCAGCTCACGGAGCTAACCAGTCTTTATCTGACTAATTATTTCTTCGCTATATTACAGAATTGTAAAAATTGCAGAAGGAAGACATTCACCGCCATTGTATCCGTACCAGCCTTCTGGGTATTTTAATTTAGTGATAACCTCCTGCCTTTTTCACATGCCATTGCACATTATTCAAATATAAACACTCATCCAATGCCCTCTTGAATGCCTCAACTGAACTTGATTGCATCACACTTTCAGGCAGTGCATTCCACACTCAATGCAGGAACAGTTTTTTTTTTCTCCTCTTGCATTAGACACTCTGAAACTGTGCCCTCTGGTTCTCAATCCATGTTTTAGTGGAAACAGTTGTCTCCCTAGCTACTCTGGCTAGGCCCCTCATGATTCTGAAAACTTTTATCAAATCTCCTCTTAGCCTTCTAATCTCAATGAAAGCAATTCCAATCTCCACAATATTTCTTCATTACTGAAATATCTCATCTTGCAACTATTCTTATAAATTGTGTTTGCACTCTATCCAATATAGAACATAGAACATAGAAAAATACAGTGCAGTACAGGCCCTTTGGCCCTCGATGTTGTGCCGATCCAAGCCCACCTAACCTACACTAGCCCACTTTCCTCCATATGCCTATCCATTGCCCGTTTAAATGCCCATAAAGAGGGAGAGTCCACCACTGTTACTGGCAGCGCATTCCATGAACTCACGACTCGCTGAGTAAAGAATCTACCCCTAACGTCTGTCCTATACCTACCACCCCTTAATTTAAAGCTATGCCCCCTCGTAATATCTGACTCCATACGTGGAAAAAGGTTCTCATGGTCAACCCTATCTAAACCCCTAATCATCTTGTACACCTCTATCAAGTCACCCATAAACCTTCTTTTCTCCAATGAAAACTGCCCCAGGTGCCTCAACCTTTCCTCATACGATCTTCCTACCATACCAGGCAACATCCTGGTAAACCTCCTCTGCACCCGTTCCAGTGCCTCCACATCCTTCCTATAGTATGGCGACCAAAACTGCACACAATACTCTAGATGCGGCCACACCAGAGTCTTATACAACTGCAACAAGACCCCAGGACTCTGGAACTCAATTCCTCTACCAATAAAAGCCAGTACGCCATAAGCCTTCTTCACAGCACTATTCACCTGGGTGGCAACTTTCAGAGATCTGTGTACATGGACACTAAGATCCCTCTGCTCATCCACACTACCAAGTATCCAACCATTAGCCCAGTATCCCATCTTCTTGTTACTCTTACCAAAGTGAATCACTTCATACTTACCTCCATTGAACTCCACTTGCCACCTTTCTGCCCATCTCTGCAGCTTATCAATATCCTGCTGTAACCTGCCACATCCTTCCTCACTGTCAACAACTCCACTGACTTTCGTATCATCCGCAAACTTGCTCACCCAACCTTCTAGCCCCTCCTCCAGGTCATTTACAAAAATGACAAAGAGCAATGGTCCCAAAACAGATTCTTGCAGAACACTGCTAGTAACTGCACTCCATGATGAACCTTTACCATCAACTACTACCCTCTGTCTTCTTCCAGCCAGCCAATTCCTAATCCAAACCTCTAACACACCCTCAATGCCATATCTCCATATTTTTTGCAGTAGCCTACCATGGGGAACCTTATCAAACGCCTTACTAAAATCCATATACACCATATCTACCGCTTTACCTCATCCACCTCCTTAGTCACCTTCTCAAAGAATTCAATAAGTTTGTGAGGCACGACCTGCCCTTCACAAAACCATGCTGACTATCCTTGATCACATTATTCCTATCCAGATGTTCATAAATCCTATCCCTTACAATTCTCTTTAAGACTGTGCCCACAACAGAAGTGAGACTCACCAGCCTATAGTTACTAGGGTTATCCCTACTCCCCTTCCTGAACAAAGGAACCACATTTGCTATCCTCCAGTCTTCTGGCACTATTCCTGTAGACAACGAGAATATAAAAATCAAGGCCAATGGTTCTGCAATCTCCTCCCTTGCTTCCCAGAGAATCCTAGGATAAATGCCATCAGGCCCAGGGGACTTATCTATTTTCACCCCTTCCAGAATTTCCAACACTTCTTTCCTACATACCTCAAAGCCATCCATTCTAATTAATTGTGATTCAATATTCACATCAGCAACAATGTCCTGTTCCTGAGTGAATACTGACGAGAAGTATTCATTCAGTGTCTCCCCAATCTCTTCAGCCTCCACGCGCAACTTTCCACTACTATCCTTGACTGGACCTATTCCTACCGTAGTCATTCTTTTATTCCTGACATACCTATAGAAAGTCTTTGGGTTTTCCCTAATCCTACCAACCAAGGACTTTTCATGTCCCCTCCTTGCTGCTCTTAGCTCTCTCTTTAGATCCTTCCTGGCTACCTTATAACTCTCAATCACCCCAATTGAACCTTCGCGCCTCATCTTTACATAGGCCGCCCTCTTCCCTTCAACAAGGGATTCCAATTCCTTATTCAACAATGGCTCCTTCACACGACCCTTTACTCCCTGCCTGATAGGTACATACTTATCAAGGACACTCAATGGTTGCTCCTTGAACAAGCTCCATATATCGATTATGCCCTTCCCTTGAAGCCTACTTTTCTAAGCCACACATCCTAAGTCATGCCTCACCGCATCATAATTTCCCTGCCCCCAGCTATAACTCTTGCCCTGCAGTGCACACTTATCCCTCTCCATCATTAGAGTAAAAGTCACTGAATTGTGGTCACTGTCCCCAAAGTGCTCACCTACCTCCAATTCTAACACCTGGCCTGGTTCATTACCCAGAACCAAATCCAGTATGGCCTCACCTCTTGTTGGCCTGTCTACATATTGTGTTAGGAAACTCTCCTGCACACATTGGACAAACACCGACCAATGTACTCGAGCTATAGCTTTCCCAGTCAGTATCTGGAAAGTTAAAGTCCCCCATAACAACCACCCAATTACTTTCACTCTTCTCCTGAATCATCCTCGCAATCCTTTCTTCTACGTCTCTAGGACTATTAGGAGGCCTGTAGAAAACTCCTAACAGGGTGACCTCACCTTTCCTATTTCTTACCTCAGCCCAAACTACCTCAGATGGCGAGTCTTCATCCATCGTCCTTTCCACCGTTGTAATACTATCCTTGACAAACAATGCCACACCTCCCCCTCCTTTATCCCCACCTCTGACCCTACTAAAACATTTAAACCCTGGAACCTGCAACAGCCATTCCTGCCCCTGTTCTACCAATGTCTCCATAGTAACCACAACATCGAAATCCCAGGTACCAACCCACGTTGCAAGTTCACCTACCTTATTTCGTATACTTCTCGCATTGAAGTATACACACTTCAAGCTACCTTCCTGTTTACAGGCACCCTCCTTCGAGATTGATGCCATGTTCCTAACCTCAAGGTCCTGCACCCTAAAGCTACACTCCAGGTTCCCATGCCCCTGCAGAGTTAGTTTAAACCCCCCCAAAGAGCACTAGCAAACCTCCCCCCAAGGATACTGGTGCCCCTCAGGTTCAGGTGTAGACCATCCTGTTCATAGAGATCCCACCTTCCCCAGAAAGAACCCCCGTTATCCAAATACCGGAATCTCTCCCTCCTGCACCATCCCTGTAGCCACGCATTTAACTGTTCTCTCTCCCTATTCCTCGACTCTCTATCACGTGGCACAAGTAACAAACCAGAGACAACAACTCTGTTTGTTCTAACTCTGAGCTTCCAACCTAGCTCCCTGAAAGCCTGCCTAACATCCTCATCCCTTTTCCTACCTATGTCATTGGTGCCAATGTGGACCACGACTTCGGGCTGCTCCCCCTCCCCCTTAAGGACCCGGAAAACACGATCAGAGACGTCCTGTATCCTTGCACCTGGGAGGCAACATACCAATCGTGAGTCTCTCTCGCCCCTACAAAACCGCCTATCTGTGCCCCGAACTATCGAGTCCCCAATAACTATTGCTCTGCTCTTCTCCACCCTTCCCTTCTGAGCAACGGGGATAGGCTCCGTGCCAGAGGCCTGAACCCCATTGCTTACCCCTGGTAAGTCATCCCCCCAAGTATCCAAAACGGTATACTTGTTCTTGAGGGGAACGGCCGCAGGGGTCCCTGCACTGGCTGCTTCCTCCCAGTCCTCCTCACTGTCACCCTCACTGATAGACTGGATATATTCACATCCTTCCTATTGTATAGCATTCAGAACCACATACAGTACTCCAGCTGCAGTCTGACAAGTGTCTTAGTGTTAGTTCGTAGTAACCTCTGTGCTCTTTTACTCTATGCCTCTAGTTATAAAGCCTAGAATAGGGCACACATAATCAATAGCTCTCTCTACTTGTCCTGACACTATTAATAACTTATGTATATGTACATCCAGATCTTTCTGCTCCTGCACACCATTTAGAATAGTATCTTTTGTTTGATACTCTCTTCATGTTCTTTGTAATAAAATGCATCACCTTAAACTTCTCTGCATTTAACTTCAATGTCCAGCTATCTACTCATCTGACCCATGTGCTGATATCCTTTTGAGATTCCACACTGTCTTTCTCAGTTCTCACTTCTGCCTAGTTTTGTGTCACCTCCAAACTTTAAAACTGTCCCTTGCACCAAGATCGAGATCATTTATAAGGGACCCAAATACCAATTTCTGGGGAACACCACTACATACATTCTACCAGCCTGAAAAGTGTTAGTTATGCATTTTTTTGTGTTTCCTATTCCTCAGCCGATCTTGAGATTCACATTGCTTACATGACCTAAATCCTTCCTCACAGGTCTGTTGTGTGACACTGTATTGAATACCTTTTGGAAGTCCAGGTGCACCATATCCACAGCTTTCTCTTCAAAAAACTCCAGCAAGTTAGATAGACTCGATTTACCCTTATCAATCCTAAAGTTAACTCTTCAAAATCAATCCACATGTTTCCATGTGACATCATTAACATGATGCACTACTATTGTATCTTCTTCTTACTTACATTGCTCAGCAGTTCTGGAGAACTAGCAGAGCTTGTTATAATTATTTCTTGGCTGTGGAACTTATGTTTGCAGAACAATCAAAAGTAAGAACAAGACACCATGGTCGCATATCATGTTAATAATGAATGACATCTAATATCTGCAATTTTACAGAAAGGTCTATTCTGACACACTGTCTGCCTAACAAACATATGCGTCTTCATCAATTACCAAATCAAACAATCTGAATTCTTTCTTGCAGTCAGCTGGATTATGTACTCATTTGATGGTGTTGAGACAAAAGTCAACTTTAACGTTAGCCAGTTCAAAAAAGTTATTTACCTATGCCACATTTATGTAATTTGAAAGGAGAAGATGAAATATATACTAAAAGCAAGCATATCTTGAAATTACAGGCTCATGAAATAATACAAACCAGCCAAACATAGCCCATGTCGTATTTGGTTTCTTACTCTGCTTGCAGTTTTTCAAAATTGTATCTGTAACTGCAACAAGGTATTCCTGTTTTATTCAATCATTACTAAGTCCACACTTCTTCTAACGAGGCTGTTTAAATATTTATAGCTCATTTCTTTGTTTCTCTGTTTTCTGATCCTCTATTGTGGTTTAAACATTTAGTGGTTAACATGTTTTAGCTCATTCATTCCTTCTACTATCCATTTCAAGGGTCTATCTTCCCAAACGAATTCTGCCTTTGCCTTTCTCCAATTCTCAGGCAAATCTATCTCATCAACCAAGTGCCACATACTTGAACACATAATCCAGGCCAGGACCTCAGCTCCATTGTGGAGGTCATGTTGCATTGATGGAGCTGCCATCTTTCAAATGTGGCTAAAAACTGAGGCACTATTTACCCTCTCACATTGATGTAAAAAAAAGCATCATTTCAAAGAAAAGGCATGAAGTTCTCCTGGGTGCCCTGGACAAGACTAATCGCTCAATCAATATGAATAAAACAGGCTATTTGGCATCACCATATCCTTGCTTCTGGGACCTTGTTGGATTTTTACATCAGAACAATGAACACATATCCTTTTAGATCATCCCGAGCTTTTGAATGGCATTGAATAAATACAAAATTGTTCTAACATAAGAAGCTTAATCATCCCCCATTTTCATTTAAATTGGTTAACACAGACATTTTGGACTAAATGGCTGCAATAGGCAGCCTAACTGGACCTTTTTAAACCATATGAGTAAACAATTGATTTTACTTTAGTTTACAATTCAGCTGAACAATTAATTATCTAAACATCTTGCTACATTTTGATTAATAGCTACAAAATGTTCAATCCTAGATTAATATTGAAATACATTTTAAGTGGCTGTTATTAAAGATTGCAGGAAGCTAAAACGCATTTGTTGAAAATTTTATCAGTAAGTCATTTAAATATCTAACAGCAATTATTAAAATGCAAACGACTGAGAATATTTCCTGAGAACATTCCCAGGCAGGTTGCTTGGACACTTTGCTATCAATCTTCCTTGAACTCTTTGAGAACCACTCTCCCTCCCCTTCGATATGATTAATACAAACATATATTTGGCAATGTAAATTTTATAGGAGTAAGCCACACAGGCCCTTGACCACGCTCTGTCATTCAATAAGATCACTGACCCGATTACTCCACATTCCCACATATCCACAATAATCAGCCAAGTGTATGCCTGTCAAGAATCTATCTAAATCTAAATATTCAAGGACTTTCTTTCCACCTCATTTTGACTCACAATCCTTTGTATGCAAAAACAAAACTCTCCTATCTTTGGTCTCAAATGTTTCCCATTTTTAAACAGAGACTCCTACTTTTGGATTTGCCTGCAGTAGGAACCAACCTTTCCACATGAACCCTCTCTCAAGACTGTTCGGGATCTTTCACATTTCAATCAAGTTGCCTCTTGCTGTTCTAAAGTCCAGTGATTATAAAGCAAGATTGTCCAACTTTGCTGATAAGACAATTCACCCATTCTAGATATTAGTTTCGTAAACCTTCTCTGAACTGCTTCCAATGCATTTACATCTTGCTTTACATAAGGAGACCAATGCTATACACAGATGTGGTCCCAAGAATGCCTTGTATTACTATCCAACTTTTGTACCTAATTCCCCTCACTGTGCAAAGTAAGTTAAAAATCGCACAATGTTAGGTTATAGTCCAACAGGTTTAATTGGAAGCATTAGCTTTCAGAGCGCTGCTCTTTCATCAGACTATAACCTGGTGCTGTGTGATTTTTAACTTTGTCCATCCCAATCCAACACGAGCCCCTCCATATTCTGCAAAGTAATGTTGCATTAGTTTTTCTATTTTCTTGCTATTCACGCATACTAACTTCTTACGATTCATACACTAAGACACCCAGATCACTCCATGTCTCAGAGTTCTGCAATCCCTCACCATTTAGATAATGTGCTTTCTTTTTTACTCCTTCTGATAAAATAGACAATTACACAGTTTCCCATGTTATACTCCATTTGCCAAATCTTTGCACCTTCATTTAACATCAATAAAGCTGCACTCACCTGAGGTATGAGAAAGATCTTTACCACAAATGTATCCAAAAAGCCCCCATCAAATCAAATCAAGTTATCACCCAGAATAGGTTATAAAATTATTTCACAGTTCACCATTACTACCTGAATGGCAATAGTCCCTTGCTATTGGCAGTGACTGTGTCCAGTTCTGGTCACCCAGCTATCGAAGGACAGGCTGGAGAGGATTCAGAAGAGGTTTAACAGGATGTTGCCAGGTATGGAAGGTTTGAGTTATAAAGAAAGGCTGGATAAGCTGGGACTTTTTTCACTGGAGAGTAGGAGGTTGAGAGACAATCAATAGAAGTTTACAAAATCATGGAGGGGTATAGATAGAGTTGATGGTATTTGGGTTTTCCCTAGGATGGGTGATTTCAAGATGAGGGAGCACACCTTTAAGGTGAGAGCAGAAATATGAGGCAAAGTTTTACAGAGAGGGTGGTTCACATATGGAATAAACTTCCTGAAAAAGTCATGGATGTGGGTACAATTATAACGTTTAAAAGACATTTGGAGATATTCATGATTAGGAGAGATTTGAAGAGATATGGGCCAGGAGCAGGCAGGTGAGATTAGTTTAATTTGGGATTGTGTTCGACATGGACTGGTTGGACCGAAGGGTCTGTTTCGTCACTGAATGACTCTATGACTCTATGGCTATATCATTAGCTTTATATATAATGCATAAAATGTCTTTTCTTCGAAAGGTATGAACCTACAGCGAAAAGTTGTTACAACACTAAAAATCTTTGTTTTTGTAGTATTTAAATATAATTCAAAGAAGGCAGATTTACGCATTGTTGGTAGATATTGCTGCCTGCACAACTCATGGATCAGCTATTTAACAATAGAAATGAAATTGTTAGCAGTACATATTGAATGGTTGGTAGTGTAAAAACCCATAACACAGGCAAATGGTGATTCCAGCATCTGCAGTTTTTTTTATCTCTAACTAACTGTTGATACTTGTCAATGTAAATATTTAACTTCTGTTCAGTATTTTCTTGAACTGAGAGAGGAATTTAGATAGAGATGGAGCTCTATCAAATGGTCCTCAAATGTCAATAGGATTCCCAAGCAGGTGGAAATGGGCAGGCTGACTGCAATCGAACCATTCATTGTACTGGACCATTTGTACACCCCAGAATCTGACCTGACAATCCCCCTGGATGCATTCCCTCTTCCCCCATTCTACATCTGTAACCCAACCCACTTCCTACGCTTGTGGACTCAGCACCCTCTTAGAGTCATAGAGATGTGCAGCACGGAAACAGACCTTCAGTCCAACTTGACCATGCCAACCAGATATCCTAACCTAATCTAGTCCCATTTACTAGCACTTGGCCCATATCTCTTTAAACCCTTCCTATTCACATACCCATCCAAATGCCTTTTAAATGTTATAATTGTACTAGCCTCCACCACTTCCTCTAGCAGCTCATTCCATACACGCACCACTCTCTACGTGAAAAAGTTGTCCCTTACGTCCCTTTTATGTCTTTCCCCTCTCACCCTAAACCTCTGCCCTCCAGTTCTGGACTATTCCACCCCAGGGAAAAGACCTTGTCTATCCTATCCATGCCCATCATGATTTTATAAACCTCCATATGGTCACCCCTCAACCCCCGATGCTCCAGGGAAAACAGCCCCAGCCTATTAAACCTCTTCCTATAGCTCATATCCTCCAATCCTGGCAACATCCTTGTAAGTCATTTTTGAACCCTTTCAAGTTTCACAACATCCTTCCGACAGGAAGGAGACCAGAATTGCACGCAATATTCCAACAGTGGCCTAACCAATGCCCTATACAGCCGCAACACGACCTCCCAACTCCTGTACTCAATTTGGGATATGCTGAGGTTATGGTAGGCATCATGTAAATCCAAGTCTTTCTTTAATCAGATGTATTCCAACCCTATCAACCCCTACCATGAACTCATTCCAAACCTATCCACCTCTACCTTGAACATATTTCAACCCTATCCACCCCTACCATGAACACATTGCACCCCTGCACCAATTGCCCCCTTAAAGGCAGAAGGTAATTCATTTGGGAGGCAGGTAGAAAACCTGCTCCAAGTTCCTTGGGTATCTCATGCCATTTAATTAATACTTAACTACCATCCTACTCCCAACTTCACTCTTATTTAGAATCGTAGAGTCATAGACCTGTACAGCATTGAGACAGGCCCTTTGGTCCAACACACCCATGCCGACCAGATATCTAAATTAATCTAGTCCCCTTTGCCAGAACTTGGCCTATATCCCTCTAAATCCTTCCCATTCATATCCCCACCAGATATCTTTTAAATGCTGTAATTGTACCAGCCTCTACCACTTCCTCTGGCAACTCATTCCATGCACATACCACCCTCTGCGTGAAAAGGTTGCACCTTAGGTCTCTTTTATATCTTTCCTCTCTCATCTTAAACCTATGCCCTCCAGTTTTAGACTTCCCTACCCCAGGGAAAAGACCTTGTCTATTTACTCTATCCATGCCCCTCATGATTTTATAAACTTCTATAAGGTCATTCCCTCAGCCTCCAAAACACCAGTGAGAATAGCCCCAGCCTATTCAGCCTCTTACTGTAGCTCAAATCCTCCAACCTTGGCACCATTCTTGTCAATCTTTTCTGAACCTTTTCAAGTTTCACAACATCCTTCCTATAGGAGGAAGACTAGAATTGCACACAATATTCCAAAAGTGGCCTAACGAATGTCCTGTACAACTGCAACATGACCTCCTAACTCCTATACTCAATGCACTGACCAATAAAGGTATTTACATGGCACCATACCACCTACCCCATTGGCTGTCTTCCCCTGCCTCCCCTGCCCTTTATCAAGCTGGCAACATAGTCTCTTCCAGTTGGCATCCTCCATCCCTGGTGTTTTATGTAACCAGCTGGAAGTCTGGCACCCTACAACCAGGCAACCTACCTACCTGGCAAACTGGCCCCCACTCAGCCACAATCCTAATCTCATATTTATTTCATGTACTAATGGGTTGGCAGCAACCGTCAAAGTGGCTATCAAGACCTTTAAGTGTCAGAATACAGCAGCTGATTGCTGTTAAAAAGGGGTGTGCTTTGCTCCCCAACAGGTCTGCACTTCTGAAGGAGCTGAAAATGTGTTGCTGGTTAAAGCACAGCAGGTTAGGCAGCATCCAAGGAACAGGAAATTCGACGTTTCGGGCCGGAGCCCTTCATCAGGACTTCTGAAGGTGCCTTGAATGGAGTCTCCTCTCGGAAACGTGGTGCTCGCTTCTTTTGTAAAGTGGTGAGAGGTTGCTAGTCCTCTGTAGTGTTTGTGGAAAGAACAGCACTAATCGTGTTCCGTACCAGGGTACTATAAGATTACTCTGAGTAAAAAAATGATGTGATTATAATCTATAAAGTTGTTTTGCTCTGGGATCATTTTTACGGTATGTATTTCAGACTCTAGTGTCAAAGAGGTCATGCTGTACTAGGACTAATTTGACAAAAGGTAATTGTAGTGAATTGTGAGACCATTTTAGAACAGCCAGCCTTGGATAATATTTCAATTTGAGGACGTTGCCTGGGACACATTTACAACAGACATCATTCTTATACATCAGGTAAGTTTAGGTACCACCTCCGGATTTGACATTCCATACCGTTCCACTCAGACTACTCCATCAGGCATTCCCCACTTTGGTCTGTCCACCTCAGATTGCAACTTTTGAAACCTTTCTGTCTGTGACATTTCTGGAGAGGAGAATATGCCATCAATCTCTTCCCTTGGATTCAATCAGTTCAGGGTGGTAGAGGATCAACCAATATTGAGTCTTAATAAGAGGCTCTTGTTTTCTTATCAAGATTTAGTTTATTGCATGAGAATAATTAGGTGCAGTTCTGTTACCTAATTAGATATTGTTACTAAGACTATGATCACACGTAGCTGTAGATTGAGCTCTATAAAATTCAAGTCAGTAAATAATCATCATAGAATTTAGAATAATACAGCACAGGAATGGGTATTTCAGCCCATGATGTTGTGCTGAACATGATGTCAAATTTAACTAATCCCTCCTGTCAGTTCTTGGTGCAGGTCCCTCCATTCCTTGCATATTCATTTGCTTATCTAAAAGTCCCTTAAATGTCTCTATTGTATTTGCCTCCATCACCACCCGCCCAGACTCCCACCACTCTGTTTAAAAAGCATGCCTCTCACCTTAAATGCATGCCCCCTAGTATTAGACATTTCAACCCTGGGAAAAAGATTTTGACCGTCAACCCTATCTATGCACCTCATAATTTTATAGACTTCTATCCAGTCTCCCCTCAGCATTTGCCACTCTAGAGAAGACAGCCCAAGTTTTTCTAACATCCCCTTATAGCACATAATCCAGGAAGCATCCTGGTAAACCTCTTCTGCATTCTCTCCAAAGCCTCCAAATCTTTCCAATAATGTGGCGACCAAAATTGAATGGAAAACTCTAAGCATGGCCTACCCAAAGTCTTATAAAGCTGCAATCATGACTCTTGTACTCAATCCCCCAACCAATAAAGGCAAGCATGCCATATACCTTCTTTACCACCCTATCTACTTGTGCGGTCACTTTCAGGGAGCTGAAATCATCAGATATGGTAGAGCTTGATGTAGTATCCACCATTAATACTCTCAGAATCATTACTTAACACTGCCTTCCTACCAAAAATTAGGACAAAAAAACTGCAGATGCTGGAATTCAAAATGGACAGGCGGGAGGCTAGAAGAACACAGCAAATCAGGCAGCAGGTGGAAGGGTAGAAATTGACGTTTCAATTGTCACCCTTCTTTAGGACCAGGGGTTGGTTTGGGGGGAGCTGCAGATCAAAGGGTGTGGCAGGGCAGATTTGGTAGGGATAGGTGAATACAGATAGAAGGTATGACCTGGTTGGTCAATGAGAGGAATGGAGGGGAAGGGAGATTTACCTGCCTCTCTTCTAACCAGGTTTACTGCTTGATGTGCTCCCGGTGTGGTCTTCTCCACATCAGGGAGACGGAACGTAAACTTAGGGAACAGTTTGGCAAAGATCACAGGTGGGTCCGCAGGGTCACCGCCCAAGACAATTCCCCTTCCCACTCCCTTTCTGACATGACCATCCTTGGCCTCCTCCATTGCCACAATAAACCACACCACAAACTGGAGGAACAACACCTCATCTTCCACCTGGGCAGCCTACAGCCCGGAGTACTTAACATTGAGTTCTCCGATTTCAAATAATCTTTACTTCCCTTCCACTGCTCCCTGCCACCAACTGGATTCATTCCTCCCATTGACCAACCAGATCATACCCTCTACCTGTCTTCATCTATCCCCACTTCACGAACCTGCCAGTCACCACTCCCTTTATCTGCAGCTTCCCCCCATATCCATCCCCAGTTATGAAGAACGTTTACATTCAAAATGTTGACCTCCTGATGTTGCCTGGCTTGCTGTGTCCTTCCAGCCTGCTGCCTGTCTATTTCCTGTGAAAGATGGCAACAAAATAACTGAACTTCCACCTACCAGTTCAACACAGCATCTTTCACTTCCCTCCTCAAAATTTGCTTTGGTGGGTTGAAAACTAAGTTCAGCCCCAAAATTTGATTCTGAGGTTTATCGTGGAGTTGTTGTGCAGCATTAGACATGTGTGAAAAATCAATTCCATGTTGTTGTGGTTTTCTCAAACCCTTTCGATTGTAACAAAAAAAGTTCAAGACATTTTTTTTATTTTATTAAACAAAGCAATTTACAAAACAATTAACATTAACAGCTGTATACAGCAATTTACAAGGGAGAGGAGGCGCAAAGCCAGGACCCAAACCTCACCATTTAACCAGTTTTCAGGGAAATGAAAACTTTCATTTCAGTCGTCACAAAACAGTAACAGATACATATAAGACAGTCCAATTAGATTTTGAAAAATGAAGACTTTTTTAAAATCTGTGCTTTTAATTTGCAGTGGGAGACTGATAATGGATGGTTTCCCAGAAATATGGAGATGGTAAGCTCCATATCAATTATTTTTAATCTACTCAGGAATGAAGTCTCACTGAAATGGCAAGAACAAAGACATCTGCGATGCTGCATGTGGGGTATGAATCTTTGAACAAGTCTTTTAAAAATCTAATATGAGTTTACATGGAAATACAACTTCAAGGAACTAGTTTCTGGGATGAGAGAATAATTTCTTTTTCAGGTGATAGTGGATTCCAGACATCCAAGTTTCCAATCTGCCACACCATCATGACAAAGATTTCACAAGTCTCTTCTGGCCTTGACTGTGTGGACAGAATCTGTCAAGAAAGTGCTTTGCACGTGTCAAATCCTGAAATGAATGAACATCTACATAGGAACAATGTTCAACAGTTTAGGTTCAGAGCTAAAAGACCATTTAGAAGAATATTAACCTTGTACACAAGGTTAGCTCAATATACAAACTCTTGGCTCATTTTGTGGACTACAGGAGGCTTATGTCATCATTGCTATGTTATCACTTTAATATGTTGCCTAACAATTATGATTGTATTGACCCTAGTTTTCATCACTCAAATTATTTTCAGGTAATGCCTGATAAATACTTATTTAATATAATTGTGCAATTTACAGAACCTTAGTTGAAGTGATGGAATGCCAACTTAATTTAAGCATTACATAATACAATGGACAGATACAACCTGATTGTGAATTATTAGTAGTTTATTTTCAAGTACCAATGTAGTTTATGAATTGCAGCTCTCAAATGCTTTGGATTGTGTAGCGACTCTGATTTCATTGATGAAAAGCATCAGTCTCACTAGTCCGGAAATGGGAAGAAATCAATCCTGAATTTCCAGTGACAGATTGATTTGTTATTACTCCCATTAAAGTCAGCTATCTGGAAGGTCTCTAAGGTTCTTTAAGTGCAAGATGTTTGTTTCTCAATAAATCTCTTCATGATATATATGTTTTCCAGAGTTTTGGTTTTAAGATGAATGAGCTCCATCTTAAACATTGATACTTCCTTAGCAGTTAAAGTATAGGAAGAGGGCACAAGGGAGCTAGTCAGTGGGATCACACAAATCACCTACAATGGGATTAAGGTTGAGACCCATTGCAGATCTGCAGAAACAATAGGAAACTTCAAGAAATGTACAAAGATAGGAGGAAAAATAAACTGAAGAGGATGAATCGAGTCGCAAAAGAACCAAGAACAAATTTGAAACAGAAAGACTAATTAGAGAAACAATAAAGAGAAAATATTCGGAGTTAAAATAAAAATATCAAAATGGAGGAATCTGTGTCGCTATGTTCCCAATTTAATGATTTTCTTAACATTGACTTCTTTGAAGTAAGATGGAATGAATGGAAGAGCATAAGAAATGGAAGCAAAAATGCACCATAAAGAGGGTTATACCTGAAATGTTGACGTCTCCAGCTCCTGATGCTGCCTGGCTTTACTATGTCCTTCCAGCCTCCTGCCTGTCCATATGTCCCTTCAAGCTTATTCCATTATTCAATATAATCATGGCTGATGTTTCACCCCAATACTACTTTCCCACCTGCTTTCCCTATCCTTTACTTCCCGGAGACCAAAAATCTGTCTATGTCATTGTTAAATATACTCAAAAATGAGCATCTACAAACCTCAGGTACAGCATTCCCATGCATCATAGTCCTCTGTGTGACTAAATGTCTCCTTGTCTGAAAAGATCACCCCTTATCCTGCAAATGTGCTGAAAAGTTCGAGATTTCACAGACAGCGGTAACATCATCTCAGTGTTTGGTCTGACAAGTCCTTTCAAAATCTTGTATGCTTCAATAAAATCATCTCTTGCAGTGTTAAATTCTAGTGTTTAGGCTCAATTTACTCAGCCTTATGTTATTAGACAACCCTTATCCCTGAAACCAATCTATTGAACCTTCATGGCACAATCTTCATGGCAAATATATCTTCCCTTCCTGGGATATGAAGACCAATTTTAAAGATAATACTCATTAGAACCTTATATAATTGAAGTTAGACTTTCTTAATCTTTTATTCCAGTCACTTTGCAATAAATGCCAATTTTCCACTTGCCTTTCTAATTGCTTGTTGTATCCACTTACTAACTCTTGGTGATAAAGTCAGAAAGTGCTGGAAAAATTCAGCATCTTTTGAGTGAGAGACAGAGTTCATGTTTGGAATCCAATAGTTTTCATCAGAACTTAGTACTAACTTTCTGCATTGCTTGTATGTGTACACTCAAGTTTCTCTGAATATCAACATTTCAAAGCTTGACACCGTTTAAAAATATTTTGACTTTCAATTTTTACTACCAAAGTGAATAATCTCACACTTCCCACATCATACTCCATCTGCCACCTCGGAGTTAACCTGTCCATATTATGTTCAGCCCCATATCTTACATTTCCTTTTCTCTATCAGAAGGCAAATCCATAAGACCATAAAACATAGGAACAGAAATTAGGCCATTCAGCCCATCAAGTCTTCTCCGCCATTCAATCATGGCTAATAAATTTCTCAACCCCATTCTCCTACTTTCTCACTGTAACACTAGATCCCCTTGATACTCAAGAACCGATCTATCGCTGTCTTAAATATACTCAATGACCTGGCCTCCACAGCCTTCTGTGGCAATGAATTCCATAGATTCACCACTCTCTGGCTGAAGAAGTTTCTCCTTATTTCCATTCTAAAAGGTCTTCCCTTTACTTTAAGGTTATGCCCTTGGATCCTCGTCTCTCCTACTAATGGAAATATCTTCCCAACATCTATTCTGTCCAGGCATTCAGTATTCTGTATGTTTCAATTAGATCCCACCTCATCCTTCTAAACTCCGTCAAGTATAAACCCAGAGACCTCAAACACTCCTCGTATTTTAAGCTTTTCATTCCTGGGACCATTCTTGTGAACCTCCTCTGAACACGCTTCAGGGCCAGTATATCCTTCCTGAAATATGGGACCCAAAACTGTGCACAACACTCCAAATGTGGTCTGACCAGAGACTTATTGAGCATTAGAGGTACATCCTTGCTTTTATATTCAAGTCCTCTCAAAATAAATGCCATCATTGCATTTGCCATCCTAACTACTGACTCAACTTGCAAGTTTACCTTGAGAGAATCCTGGACTAGAACTCCCAAGTCTGTTTGCACTTCAGACTTTTGATTTTTCTCCCCATTTAGAAAATAGTCGATGCCTCTATTCTTCCTAACAAAGTGCATGACCTCACACTTTCCACATTGTACTCATCTGCCACTTTGCTCTCTCTCCTAACCTGTTCAAATCCATCTTCAGCCTCCCTGCCTCTTCAATGCTATCTGTCCCTTTACCTATCTTTGTATCATCTGTAAAATAAACCAGAATGCCCTCAGTTCTTTCATCTAGATCGTTAATGTAGAAAGTGAAAAGTTGTGGTCACAACACTGAGCATTGTGGAATCCTGAGATCCCTTTTATTCCCACGCTCTGCTTTCTGCCAGACAGCCAAGCTTCTATCCATGCTAGCATCTTACCTCTGACACTATGGGCCCTTATCTTACTCAGTAGCCTGATGTGCGGCATCTTTTCAAAGGCCTTCTTGAAGTTCAGGTTGATAACATCCATTGGCTCTTCATAGTCTAAACTGCTCACTACGTCCTCAAAGAATCCTAGCAGATTTGTCAGGCATGATCTGCCCTTGTTGAAACCATGCTGACTTTGCCTGATTTTACCATACACTTTCAAGTATTCAGAAGTCTCATCCTTCACAATGGATTCCAGGATCTTACCCACGGCTGAGGTTAGGCTAATCAGCCTGTAATTTTCCGTCTTTTGCCTTTTTCACTTTTTAAACAAGGATGTCACATTAGCGATTTTCCAGTCCTCTGGGACCCTCCCTGATTCTAGCGATTCCTGAAAGATTACCCCCAATGCCTCCACTATCTCTTCAGCTATCTCCCTTAGAACTCTGGGGTGTAGTCCATCTTGTCCAGGTGGTTTATCCACCTTCAGGCCATTCAATTTCTCTAGCACCTTCTCTTTGGTGATAGCCACCATACTCAGCTCTGCCCCCTCACTCTTTAATTTTTGAGATATTACTTGTGTCTTCCACCGTGAAGACTGATGCGAACTAATTATTCAGTTCCTCAGCCACTTTCTTGTTCCCACTAGTATCTCTCCAGTGCCATTTTCCAGTGGCCCAATGTTCACTTTTGCCTCTCTTTTGCTTTTTAAAAATCTAAAGAAACTCTTACAATCTTCCTTTATATTACTGGCTAACTTACTCTCATACTTAATCTTCTCCATCTTTATTTATTTTCTTTGTTGCCCTCTATTGGTCTTCGTAAGCATCCCAATTCTCTGGGCTCCCACTGCCCTTCGCCATATTATATGCTTTCTCTTTTGACTTTAATGCTATCCCTAACTTCCCTAGTCAGCCATAGTTGCCTCAATCTCCCTGTACCATGCTCTATTCCCTCAGGATGAATCTCTGCTGTGTCTCCTGAATTACTCCCAGAAGCTCCTGCCATTGCTGTGCCACCATCTTTCTTGCTAAGCATCTTTCCCTGTCAATTCTATCAAGCTCCTCCCTATGCCTTTATTCAGCTGTAATACTGTTACCTCTGATTCTATCTTCTTCCTCTAAAACATTGCAGAGTAAATTCAATCATATTATGATTACTGCTTCCTAAGGGTTGCACAATATCAGGTTATTGTCCAACAGGTTTAATTGGAAGTAATGGTTTTTGGAGTGCTGCTCCTTTGTCAGGTAGCTAGAGGGGCAGGATCATAATACACAGAATCTACAGCATGAGATCATAGTGTCATGCAACTGATACAATATATTGAATAAACCTAGACTGCTGTTAAGTCTTTTATCTTTTAGAATGGGTTGCAGGTTTCAATTCATTAATATGTAAATCCGAGAACTTTCTCAAGTCACATTCCGGAGATAACTTAAGGTTTTATATTAAAAAAATCTCAGCTCAGACAATTCATTAAAGGTGTAAGGTTAGAGTCTGTCTGCATTCCAATCTTGAGTCAGACTGGTTCTAATTCCAAAACAGGAATTTATAAAATGTCTCATGGATTGACTGCCTGCACTAGTACTACTTCCAAATAAACCTGTTGGACTATAACCTGGTGTTGTGTGATTTTTAACTTTGTCCACCTCAGTCCAACACCCAGCACCTCTTCAACCTAGGGGCTCCTTCATCTTAAGCTCTCTTGTCAAGTCTGCCTCATTGCACAACACTGAATCCAGTTTTGCCTGTTCCCTAGTGGACTGCACCATAAGCTGCTCCAAAAAACCAGCTCGTAGACATTCCACAAATTCCTTTTCTTGCAATCCAGTGATTTTCCCAGTCCACCACCAGGTGTAGGGCAGGGAAGTACATCCAGAATCCACCCCACCAGAATGGAGATGGAACATTGTGTTGGTGGTGGCTCCAATCCAATTTTCTTTACACTTTGTTTACATGACATGGCTGACTATGAATCTCTCCAGCCCTTTCTGCCTGCTATTGGCATGTATTGAAAGGATTTACAAGTTGAAATTCACCCTGTTTGGTTGACTGATTAACAGACACACCTTCCTCAAATCTTGGGGTGGGACTTGAACCTGAAGCTTCTGACTCAGAGGGAAGGAATGCTACCCACTGCTCCAAAAGACCTCAAGCTTGCACAAGGTTCCAGCATAAACAGAAAATTCCCTTCCCATTTGTATGACCCCAGTTTGGGTTATACATTCCTAGATTTTTATCTGAATTATCAAGATAGATGATATCACATCATTGCATCACTACTGTTAAGTATTTGAAAACATTACAAGGCCAAGTTGATCACCTTTTCCTCAAGCTACAGAATATTCGGAATAAGGAATCCGTGTTATATACTTGAACAACTATGGTCAACAAATAAGGTAAGAGATGATATCAAGCTGCAGAAAATTTCCAGAAATACAAGTTGAGGTAGACATTTAACAAACCGTAGAGCAGAAAAAGCCAAAAAGGCAAGTACAAAATTACAAAGAGAGTACTAACAGATTAAACAGGAGTGAAAACTTGCAACATACATCCAAGCTAATAGGAACCAGGTGTTGAAGGCAATGCCAACCTGGTAAAGAGCAACCATTGACAAAGCAATAATAGACAATATGAATTTGGCAGCTTGACTAAACAGATACAATGTGGGAGAAGATAAAACACCAGTTGAATAAAGAAACATAAACATTTATCAAAGAAAATGTATTTAATTCAACCGAATAAAAAGGGGAAAAAATGGGACATTGACAAATTGTCAGTGGATAATTGATTTCCAACTGAGCAATTGGTGAGGAAATTGGTAATCAATTTTGTTTTCGAGGTTCAGAAATTGTGCCTTTGCATTGGAAGAGCGCAGGTGTCATTCTATTATTTAAATAACTACAGATCTGTCAATTTAACATTGGTTGTAGGAAAAAATACTAGTTTCTATTGTCAGAGACTAAGTGTGTGAGCACTTGGATGACCATCAGCTGGTCAATGTGTGTTGGTATGGGTGCTGATTCTGTCAGTACTGACTTCCAGAAGGCATCTGTTTTGGATTGAGTAGCAAAACTAAAACTCAATACGTGAAATAACCTCATTGCATGGATTGGAAATTGGTTGAAACTTAGGAAACAGAGATAAAGGTGGCATGCTATGACTGGTGGGTTGTGACAAGTGATGCTCCCCCAAAGATATATACTAGGAGCTCAGCTTTTCACCATGTATATTAATAACTGGATTAAGAACTACAGCATTGTGCATCCAAGTTCGCAAATGAGACTAACATAAGCATAGTAAAATGTGGAGATGGGAGGAGGAAGTTACAAATCAGTAAAGATTAATGACAAGCAAACCAGAGTACCAGAAAATTTTAAAAACTTCAGTCTAGATATTAATTGGGTACATCTTTTATTAAGACACCAAACAAATCAATACATTCAATACATTACATTATATAATGGCAACAGTTTATAGCACTGAATAGTTACCATCCATCCAGTTACTGCACAGAGAAAGGTACATTGTCTTGTTTTGTATCTAGCTTGACATAATGCCTACCTACACAAGCTAGGTATCTTCACCCTCCTTTCTACTTCAATATCTGACTGTTTAACAAACCTCAATTGGACAAAAGGTCAAATCATATGATTCAATAAGTTCAATCACTTTTGACCACATTAGTGTGAACTCTAGTTTTTGGCTTAACCAGCAAGTCTAGGTGACTTGTGAATCTGCCGTACCAAACATTTCCTGATCTTGAACATCTTTTTGCAGAGTTTATGGAATTCTGTTTATCTATCTTCTTTGTCTGGTTCCAAAGTTCCAATTGTTCCAAGCTATAACTTATTTTACTGATCTTTACCAAATATTAACAATTGCTGATGCGACTCAGAAGCTTTGATTACTTATTAATCATAAGACCATCAGCATATGGCTGTATTGTCAAACATGGTCTTATCCTTGCAACAGTATAAATGCTCAGTTAAACAATTATTGGTAAATTATCCCATGGAGTTCAGATGTGGCACCAGTCAGTAAGATTGGGCCACGGACAGCAATGATGAGGGCAGCCTCATGTTGTGTAAATATGATTGTTAGGGAGCCCAAGGGAGATTGGTCATTGATGATGATTCCCCATCAAGTGTGGTCCCGGATATACATTTGAGGAGACCAGCAGCTGGGGCACATTGGGTTGCCCATCTTTGTACCATCAGTGATCAGTCAATATAGCATGCATTTTGTGTGTGGTGTTACGGTGTTCTTGCATCTATCAAATGCAATGCAATGTATAACCCTGTCAGGTTGGCAACTCTTTCTTTGGAGGAGCGCATGCAGTCGAATGCTTGACATATAGCAGAGTACATCTTATTAATGGATTTCTCCATACTCTGCCCACTATCAAGAAACTCTGACATTTGGACACATATCTGAGATTGCTGGTCCATAAAGTCCCACCTCGATGTGATCCCTTACCCAATATGGCTCTAAACATCTGCTCAACTGAGCTTGGCAGTCTCTATCCACTATCACTGGGGTAGGGTTTGCTGTGAATGGCTGCTCCAGTTTTTCTCATTGTTCCCTGCTCACATGCAAGGGCCACCGTATGCTTTGCGTTCTACATTTGTGAAGCCCTAAAGAAGTGAGTGTTTTATGTTCTGGTGGAGAGTGCAGTAAATACTGTGACAACATTGATTCAGATGCATTATCCTCCTTTGAACTTCTCCTTGGTGGTACAGTGGCATGACAAGGTTGCTCCTCCACATCAAATCTTGTGGTAAACATAAGGATTAAATTTGGCAATTTCCCCTCTGTTGCTGATTCCACAGAGCTGTGGCAGTTCCATGACAATGGGTTAGTGTCCACATGAAGTAACTGAGGAGGAGGAAACTCCATCCCTGTCAAGTGACTATGGTAAGACCTTTTCATTCTATCAACAAACACTTGATACCAAACCGATTTCCTGTTGCGTTACTACCATCAATTTGTCAGCATGATGATCTGAACCACTTCAATGACCCTAGTATCGTGTGTGTTAATTTGTTCCTTTAAGGTCAAAAGCAAGACACTGAAGACTATCAACATAAACAATGGCTCACTCACATGTGTCCATGTCTCCACTGTGTTTATTGTTTGAGCTTTTCCAACACTTGAGCGTGCACCCTTAGTACACAACCAAAACTATCCCCGATCACCATGTCTCCTAGGCTGCAATGTTTGTTTGTGCTGCCTTTCCTGTCTGTGGCACTGGCTGCTGTGGGGAGACTGTCTCCATGAAGTTGGCTGCCCATGCAGTAGTAGGGGTGTCTTCCTGCCAGTGTTTATAGTGGCTTTAATAGGGTCCTAATTATAAGCTGCCCATCTCTGTAGAGTGGTAAGTCACCCAATACACCTCCTGCTTGCCACTGGGAACCTCTCATGGTAGTAGGACCACATCAGGGATCTGTGCCAACAGCATCCTTTTTGGTTCACCAGCCTCCTACCAGCTGGAGGTCTGTGAAACTCAAGCCGTTTAGTCTGTTTCTCTCCACAGAGATGCTTCCATGTCTGCTGGAAAACTCCAACATCTTGTGTGCTTTAACAAAAATGTGTTTCTCAATGTGAAATTATTTTCCCCAGAAAACAGATAGGTCTTTGACAGGAAACCATATCCAGATCACTTATTGCATGGTGGTGCAGGCTTGAAGGGCAGGATGACATAATCCTGCTCCCAAGTTCAAACCTTCTATGTTTTGTGTTATTAAAAATTTCACGTTACCAGAATGAATGTATACAGCAATATTTTATTTAGTTGCAAACATTAAACACAACTAATGAAGTTAATAAATCATCTTGTGATAAGGAAACAAATAACATTTAAGAGATAAAGATGACTTTTCACAGAAATTATATGCTTCCTATTAATCAAAGTAAAAAGGAAAAGCTGCATTTATAAAGTATTTTTCAGATTCACTGGATGTCTCAGTGCCAAGCAGAAGATTCCATAACAAACAATGATGTGCTTTTTTGAAACCTAGTCACTGTTGTAATGTCAGAAATGTGGTAGCCAATTTCCTCCTCAGCTAACTCTGACAAATATAAACTGGATTATGACCAGATAACTTTTTTTTGTTATGTTGGTTGAAGAATAAATATTGGCCAGGACACTGGGGAGGACTCAGCTGCTCTTCCTCGAAACAATCATGCTGAAAGCTGTTTAGAAAAGCTCGGAATCAAAATCTGGACTGTGTGTTTTGGTTGACATAATTATTTAATAGAAGCAAAAATACAATTTTAAACTGTATCTAAATGTATAGTCAAACAACAGTTTTTAACTACATTCAGGTGGCTGCTGTACTATGTCCGTGTACACAGGAGATAAAGGGGAGACAAAGGGAGAAGGATGATTGCCCTACACTCCACAGCAGTAACACAGCTGGATGTTTGACGTAGGAAGCGAGTGTATAGATTGGGGGTCAAGGCTTATAGGTGGGAGATTGAGAAACTGGGCCCAGCAGTGGTAGAGTTCAGGATACCTGTTGCCAAAGTACCAATTTTTTTTTCATGGGATTGGTTGTCTCTGAAAAAGCAAGCCAACATTGCAGTAGGTACCCAGATAGCCCCTATTTGTATATATAAATGGTCAGTTTGAAGTCACAAGAGGCTGCATAGCTCCTAAAAATTGGTTGCTGCACAGCTGAATTTAACCTCTGTAAATTTAAACTGAATGAACAATTAACCAAGAAAATACATTGGCTATTATTGTCAGATAATAATATCAATTATATGAATTGGCTATACTCATAGGGAGTCAAGAATCCACAGGGCAGAGAATCAGTCAAGTGATTCAATCATCAGTGAACTATTTCCCCATTCTTTAATTTTTGTCCAATGAATGGTTACACTCATGGGAGGTTGAGGTTTGCGTTTCAGATTATGGAGTCAGTTGAGCTTTTAAAGAGTCCTCTTTAGTACATCAACTGACTTTCATACAACAAAATAGAAAGCATTTGAGGGAAATGCTGCAGCAGTTTATAGGAAATCCTATAACTCACCTCATCACCGAGTTAGTTTGTCTGCCATGAAAGTTAAGTTCCAGGACTATTTGTTGTTGTTAAACTCTCCAACCTAGGTTATGAGAAAATCTAAAATAATAATGTAGATTATGTAATAACGAACTGAACACCACACAGTGCTCAGCTCAATTATTTACATGTAGGTTTATACCCAATTTATTTCTGGCAACCAGAACAACTTAAAACGGAGACTAAACAGTGTAAAATATTTATTGGGACCGATAGCATGGATGAAGTTTCAGATGGTAGCATTTATTACCACAATGAGACCTTTGTGACCTCAAGGCTTGTGACAAATTTGAGACCTTCAGCTAGGCTGACACTGCAGTGCAGTATTGATTGAGGTCTTCGTTATCAGGGACTCTTTGTTTTGCAAAAGATGTTATAGAGAAGCTGTGATGGGGAAGATTCCATTGCATTCAGAAGCACAGAGGAGTTTTTCTTGTAATGTTTCCCAGAGCCAATATTTATTTTTCAACCACTACTACCAGCAGAAAAGTGATCATTTGTTTAATTTGCTGTTTGCAGAATCTTACTTTTTGAAATTTGGTTGTTACATTTGATTATTTAACAATAGTAACCACAGTGCATTGAAAAATAATTCATTTTTAAGCACCTCTGGATTTCCTGAATAAGGTAAATGCAAGCTTTTTCTTTGGAAAGTAAGGCGTTATAGTCCCTTGTCTTTCTTCAAATCTCCTATCACTATCTAGGCACTAAAGCATGAAGGATGAACTTCTAAGTCATTGTTAATATTATTCATCAGCTTACTACCAACAAAAATGGACATAATTAAATCAAATGCATGATGCTGGAAGATTGTGATCAGTTAGAAATTAGTTGCATTTAACTGTTCTTATTTAAAACTACTGCATGAATTATGCAGGTGAACATGAAGGTAGCTGGGCAAGGTATTCGCACCACTAAACTGTGTGACTGCACCATCCCACTTACAAGCCATTTTTCTAGTGGGGTACAGGGATGGGGAGACTTCCCATGAGAGACTGCTAGCCACCAATTAAGAGCATTTAAAGGCTACCTAAGTTCTCTTGTCAGGAGCTGGCCTGAACCCTGGGAAAGTAAAAGGATGGAAGTGCTGGAGAAACACAGCAGGTCTGGCAACATCACAGTGTTGGAAGGGTTAACAGTCTACTTGAATGGTTCTGCAGAGAAAAATTGAAACAGGACATTGTGTCGCATCCTCATCACAACAGATGATGTTGCAGGCACTGAGGACCTGCAGACATTGTCATTCCTGCGTAGTGGAGGAAGAGGTCATCCTTGCAAACCAATGGGCATGGCCGGTACCCTTAGGCATGGCTTGCAAAAGTGTGGATCCCAGAGCAAGGACTTTAAGATAACTTTTCCTGCTAAGTAGCTTAACATTGGAATGAATGAAGCAGCAAGATACATTCTCTTGAGATACTCTTGCATACTCATCAAAATAACCAACACTGAAACACACCTATACCTCAGTGTCTCACAGCCATTATTTAGTTACCATCCCATTTCTCAAACATGTTACTGTTGTTTTCACTCTGCTGGCACACCTCCAAAGAACCCTTTAACTGATGCAAAGGAGGAAACCTCTGAGTAGCAGAAGGCATTGTGGAAGGTAGAGCCTAATCTCAGAAAACTTGGTGACTATATCAGATATTACAATACCACTTGCACATGTAGTCACTCCTTTTGAATTGTAGTCACAATTTACTGACTACTAATTGTGCAGATCTTGAAATTACAATTTGGACTACAAATCCTTTCCCATTTTCAGTTCTAATTTGTTTCTTTCATCTCCCCCACAGGTCGTTCAAGGGTTGTGGAGAAGGCTGAAGACACCTTCAAGGAAGGTGCGCACTCTGAGGGAGCACTGTCACATGATTCAAGCACACCTTGCACTGGGGCAGAAACAGACATTGCAGTGGGATATCCAACTGAGGTAGTTTGATTAGAGATGAGGAAGAGTAGATAACACGAATGCGAGCAGCAGCAGAAAATGTATGAGGCTGTCACTACACTTCGGAGGGCATTGTGCACTTTGAGAGAGATTAGAGGAGTCTAATTCTACCACGAGTGTCATATACTTCATGTATTTGTAGTGATATTCTTATCCATGGAAAGTGGTCACCTTTACACAGCATCAGATACAATAGATAACTGAAAATATGCAGAATGAGACTGACACTTTAAACAGCATGAAGGAAAGTCTCACATTGTTGCATTCCACTGAGGCTTAAGTAGTCAATGTAGTCTTTAACTCTTAGCAAACAGGAAAGTGCAGGATAGCCATGAGAGGGAAGACAGGGAAAGGACAAATCAAAGTAAGGTCTCTTCTGAAGGAGCTCCCACTTCTCATTCCTTGTTCCAATCACCATGCCCCAGAGACTGCCACATTGTTTCCTGCCACAATAGCAGAGATTTCCTTGGCACTGGTGCGGTGATCTTTAATGGGATTGTCATGGCTTCTTAAAATCGAGCAGACATCTAACATAAACATCTCAGCTAATAGAGTGAGTAACTTGCCTCCATCTCTGCTCTGCTGAAGCCAGAAGGGATTGTATTCCTTTGGAGTTATAGAAAGCAGAAGATGAAGGCTCGTCAGCTGCATAAGGGGTTACACTTGGATGCTGATTGTAGGAATGTGCCCCATCTACCTTGTATTTGTGAGATCCTAGTACAATAAGTTAAAACAACTATTCTTTCTGCTGAAAAAAAAGTGTACTTTGTAAAGTTTGAGAAGCTAATGCAACAAGTCCAGTGAGCACAAGTCTTTCACATAGGTAGGATATGGACTTTAAAAATTATAATTTTACATTAAAGGCATAAATAATTGGATAGTTACACATTTAAATACTGACCCAGTAGCTTCATTGAGGTTACCCTTTGACAAAAGCCTTAGCAAGGCAATAGAATCACATTGGTTTTCCAACATGTTAGCATATTTTTTAGTGATTTAACCTTGGACCAGAATCCATTTCCCCTTAGCAGTTAAAATTCTTTCCATAATGCCAGTCGGCATTTCAAAGGTAAATTTGATAATAGTAAACCTGAAGTTCTGTTGAAATACTGAAGTTGTTTTGAATCAAGCACAAAATAATTCCGTGATTAAAGAGTTAATTCAAGTATTATGAATACTATCTTTCCAAATCAACTTTAATAAACCAAGTTTTATTTGCTCCCATTAGGAAATGTTGTGTGCAATGTTAAGAATATTACAGTATTTAACGATAGTCACCAACTTTATTCTTTTCTTCCATCTGGACTTGAAGCTTTAACAACTCTTGATAAAATATTTCAGCTGTTATAACATTGATGTCCATCTAGTAAGAACAAAAATGGCCTGTTATCTTAACGCAAGCGGTAATAGACAAGGCAGCACAATTATTTCCACTAATTTACAAAAATAAAATCTATGGCAGTCTTCTGAGTAGCAATGTTGCCTGTTGTTGGTTTGTGGGGACAATTTCTCAGGTAGCAAGAGTCGTGATCTATTTGAATTAATTGTGATAGTAATACGGAAACATAGAAAATGTTTATTTCATCAAGTATTCAATTTACAACCGATATTACAACTATTGTAAGATCCAATATATGTATTATTTTTTGTTGTAAATATTTATTAGAATGAGTTATAATACTAGTGGTAACATGCACTGCATTTTATTGTACTATATTTATAAGCACCTGACCTTGCACAGGGTTACGTAATTGTTCCCAAATCCAGATGTACAGCTGAGATATTTCTTCATTGGGTCCAGCGATTCCGGCTTCTGTGAGAACAACCAGATCTAGAAAATTGAAAGACGACAGAAATGGAAGAAGCTGAGTGGGAATCTCTGCACCAAAGTTATTTTTCCTTTTAAAAACACAAAAAAAATTGGAAGGATAACTTGAACAAAACTTGGCATTTCTCTTGCCATTTACTAACTATTGCATCAAGGGATCTCAGCAAAGTCTCTGCAAATTGCACTCATACCTGGCACACAGAAAGATGTTGGGGTTGTTGGAGGTCAGTCATCTGAGCTGCAGGAATTCCTCAGGCTAGATATTCTCTAGTAAACTTGTTCAGAGATGTCATTACATACCTCTGGAGCAGGTGGGGTTTTAACCTGGGCCTTCTGTTTTAGAGGTCAGGGCAAGACCACTCCACCACAAAAGCTGTTCAAGAACACCTCAGTGTAGTTTTTGGAGCCCAATCACCTTTTGTTGCTTCATGAATGACCTTCCCTCTATAGTGAAGCCAGTAATAGGGATTTTGCCGATAACTGCACAGTGTTCAGCGTCATTCATGATCCTTTTAGGTACTAAGGTAGTCCATGTTCAAGTGTAGCAAGACCAACCTTGGGCTGACAAGTGGTAAATAATATTTGCAACACAAATGCAAGTGTCATCACCAATGAGACTGAATCTCATCATCGCTCCTTGTCACTCAATGGCACTACCATTACTGAACTCCGCACTGGGTAAAGTCACCATAGTGCTGTCAGACCAATGGACTGCTCTCTCATTATAGAGAGGAGACTGGTGGTGGCTTAACCAGAGGGTCACCCTGCCTCAAGCAAGGAGAGAGATGAAGAAGGAAAGCCCTTCATGGTAACCTCAGCCAGTGTGGGAACTGAATCTATGCTGTCAGGGCCTCTGTTGATTGCAAACCAGTCAGTTAAGCTAAATTATCCCCTCCCCACTATCAACAAAGCCGTGCACACAAAATTGCAGGTTATTGGCCTGTGCTCGCTTTTCTGTAGCAAAACTGTTCCCATAAATTGTATAAGTCAAGTGAAACAAACTTTTGTTTTTCTATTTGTAATGAATAGGATTTGAAGTTGCGACTTGTACTAACACACCAAATACATATTCATTTTTTCCTAGTCATAATGGCTAAAATAATCTTTTTGCTATTAAAATGCTTGCTGGAGATTTTAACCATGAAGTGAGAGATGAAGTTGGAAAAGTCAAGAGTACAATAGGTCTGAACTACTTTGGAAGAAAGTGCCTAAATAAACGAATAGAGTGAGTGAGTAAGTAAGTATTTTGTATCCGTGGAGCAGGATATGGGAGGTAGAGAACATGGGGAAATAAGTAGTGGCATCTTGAAACATGTCAATATTACAGAGGTGGTGGTGCTGCACGGCTTAAAATGCATAAAGGTGGATAAATCCCCAGGACCCGATCAGGTGTACCCTAGAATTCTGTGAGAAGCGAAGGAAGTCATTGCTGGGCCCCTTGCTGAGATATTTGTACCATCAGTAGTCACAGGTGAGGTGCCGGAAGACTGGAGGTTGGTTAACATAACGCCACTATTTAAGAAAGTTGGTAAGAAAAAGACGAAGAACAATAGACTGGTGAGCCTTACATTGCAAGTTGTTGGAGGAAATTCTGAGGGACAGGATTTACATGTATTTGGAAAGGCAAGGACTGGTTAGGGATAGTCAGCATGGCTTTGTGCATGGGAAATCATGTCTCATGAACTTGATTGAGTTTTCTGAAGAAGTAACACAGAGGACTGATCAGGGCAAAGCAGTGGACGTGATCTATGTGGACTTCAGTAAGGCATTTGACAAGGTACCTCATAGTAGACTGGTTTGCGAGGTTAGATCACAGGGAGAACTAGCCATTTGGATACAGAACTGGGTCAAAGGTAGAAGACAGAGTGTAGTAGTGTTGGGTTGCTTTTCAGATTGGAGGCCCGTGACCAGTGGTGTGTCACAAGGATTGGTTTTGTGTCCACTGTTTTTTGTCATTTATATAAATTGTTTGGATATGAACATAGAAGGTATGGTTAGTAAATTTGCAATGACAACAAAAGTGGAGGTGTAGTGGACAGTGAAGATGATTATTTCAGAGTACAATGGGATCTTGATCAGGTGGGCCAATGGGCCAAAGGAGTGGTAGATGGAGTTTAAATTAGATAAATGTGAGATGTTGCATTTTGGAAAGGTAAATCAGGGCAGGATTCATACACCTATTGGTAAAGTAATTGAACAAAGAGATCTTGGATTGCAGGTTCATAGTTTCCTTGAAAGTGGATAGTGAAGGAAGTGTTTGGGATGCTTGTCTTTATTGGGCAGGCCACTTTTGGAACACTGTGTGCAATTCTGGTCTCCCTGCTATAGGGAACATGTTGTTAAATTTAAAAGGGTTCAGAGAAGATGTTGCCAGGGTTGGAGAGTTTGAATAATAAGAGAGGTTGAATAGGCTGGGACCATTTTCCCTTAGGCATCAAATGACTGAAGGGTGACCATATAGACGTTTATAAAATCATGAGGGACATGGATAGGGTAAAAAATGGGGTGAGGGAGTCCAGAACTAGAGGGTATAGGTTAAAGGTGAGAAGAGAAAGGTTTTAAAAAAAGGGACTAAAGGGCAACCTTTTCCACACAGAAGGTGGTGCGTGTATAGAATGAGCTGCAGTGGAAGGGATGGAGGCTAATATAATTACAACATTTAAAAGGTACCTTGATGGGTAAATGAATAGGACAGGTTGAGGGTATTTGGGCCAAATGCTGGCAGATGAGACTAGATTTAGAAGAAGAATCCCTACAGTGCAGAAACAGGCCATTCAGCCCAACAAGTCCACACCAACCCACCCAGACCCATTCCCCCACCCCATCACTCCACATTTACCCCTGACTAAATGTACCTAACCCACAATCCCTGAACATTATGGGCAATTTAGTATGACTAATTCACCCAACCAGCATATCTTTGGATTGTGGGAGGAAACCGGAGCACCCAGAGGAAACCCACGCAGACATAGGGAGAACGTGCAAACTCCACCCAGACAGTTGCCCAAGGCTGGAATTGAATCTGGGTTCCTGGTGCTAACCACTGAGCCACTGTGATATATTTAAGATATCTGGTTGGCATAAATGAGTTGGATCGTGGGGCTGGTTTCCATGTTGTAAAGCTCAGTGACTCGGAATGTGTGGAATCTTTTGAGTCTTGGGCTATTTTCAGAAATTAGGAACAATTTCATCTCAAATGAAATAGTTGGCTCAGACATATAAAGGGAAGCTCATAGTTACCTATTTTTCCAAAGCATAAAGTGTTTGACAAAAGCCTCTTGTGGATAGCATTATTGAATAAGTGTCTTAACCAGCACAGAATTTTATGCTTTAAATTTGTATGGTGTTCACCTGATGCATATGTACTCATTCGAATTTACCTGACTTGCCTGTATGTGTAATTAACCAGATGAAGACATCTAATGATTTTCATTTGGGAATTAAATTTGGCCAGTAAAGATTTTAAAACTTTAGTGTTACACATGTTGTGAGTTCATAGAATCCCTACAGCGTGGAAACAGCCATTTGGCCCAACAAGTCCACACCAACCCTCCAAAGAGTATCCCACCCTGACTCATTCCCCTACCCTACAACCCTCTATTTCTCATGACTAATGCACCTAATCTACACATTCCTGAACAGTGAGCAAATTTAGCTTGGCCAACTTACCTAACTTGGACTATGGGAGGAAACTGGAGCACCCGGAGGAAACCCATGTAGACATGGGGAGAATGTGCAAACTCCACACAGTCAGCCAGCCAAGGCTGGAATCGAACCTGGGTCCCTGGCACTGTGAGGTAACATTGCTAGCTACTGAACCACTGTGTGAGTTATTGATGACAATAAAGGATTGAAATTTTTCCAATGATCAAGACTCAGGCTACATACCAATGCTTCTGTTCCATTGTAAGGGCTCAGTGTAAACGAATTTATGAATACACGAATCTGAAGGACAGAACAAATAATGAATGTTGTTAAAAGTGCAAATTGATCAAAACCGCTGCTCGGATTTGGAAATGTCAAAGATATTTTACTCACCAGCCACATAATGGGTGTAATTAATGTCCAGAAGAAAGAAGGAAAGATACCATAGGTCAAATTAGTCAAAACAAGACCTGGACAGACCACACTAGAAAACAGACCCTGAAAGTAAGAGTAGATGGAAAGACTAACTTAAATTTGCATGTGAACAATTCAAAAATCTTTTCTCACGTTGGAAGACAGCAGTATACCGTGACCACAAACATTAATTGATAAGATGTTCTTTGGCAATGAAGCCAAGTACAAGGAAAAATTCCTCCCACGATAGGCATGTCACCCAAACTATAGCTCCAGTCAAAAATAGCTTTGAACATTAAACGATTTGTGAATTTGTAAGTTAACCAGGAATGATTTCTCTTCAAGTCTTTTGACAATGAAGGCAAACTTGCCTCTACCTTATTTTCATATGAAAAGTAATGGCAGCAAACTACAGAACTGCATTAAACATGCCACTTTTCTTCCTCTTGTACTAAACAATGGAAGTGCATGTTGTAAATACACTTCTTCCCTCCTTAATCCCATGCTTTGCTCTTTTCAGAGACTGAATTTCATAAGACACCATAACACTATGCAATCTGGAAACAAAAACAGGTGAAAAAAATTCACAACTTGTTCATAGAATTCCATACAGGGCATTCAGCCCATCACACCCTCTGAACAGCATCCCACCCAGGCCAAGACCCTATCTTATCCCCGTAACCATGCACTTCCCATAGCTGATTCACCTAGCATGCACACTATGGCCATGCTAAATTGCCCAGTCTACCTAACCTGCACAAGGTTGGACTGTGGGAGGAAACCAGTGCACCCGGAGGAAAACCATGCAGACATGGGGAGCATGTGCAAACTCCACACAGACAGACAGTCGATAGTGGAATCGAACCCAGTTCCCTAGCACTGTGAGGCAGCAGTGCTGACCACTGAGCTACCATGCAGCACACATATATACACAGATCAATCTTACTGACAGGAAAAGTTGAGGAGGGAAACACAATACACGGTGTTCCTTGGCTTAAATTGCCATAGTTGTTAGCGGATAGAAAAAAAATCTTAAGACATCCCAATTAATTTCTAAACACTTCTTTAGCTTCTTAAAACAGGCTAATAAAGATGTCCATTCAGGAAATTACTTTCAAAATTGTTTGTAAGTTGCTAAAGTTTGTACATGAATCAATGTTACTTTTCATAAACAGGTTGCTCAAATTCATTAATAAAGTCTCATCACAGTCTTTATAAATTTTCATCTTAGCACGTTGCAACAATTGATACCAAATTTACCTTGTTATTGTAGTGCTTGTTCAAACCTACACTAAGTAGATCAGTTGCATATTTAGAAGAACTGTATGATTCCTGGCCTTGACTATGCTGGTAGTCTGTCAGACTGAAGGCAGATTTCCCTGCATTGCTAGAAGATGTCCAAACTACATGTGACACACAATCAGCTTGACAGAGTACAGGCTCCAGGTTGCGAATCTAGGAATAGACATTCTTAATATTAAAAATTAACAGTTTGGTTGTACACCATAATTTGCATTGTTTCCATCTCTTCAATATTTTCTTTATGATAGTTTTCACTTTCTCATAGTGCCTTGTAAAAGACCAAGATATTAAATTCACACTTTCTAGTCACATGAGATGCTTCCTTGAAAATGTATAAATCTCCACCAACTTTAAGATAATGTATTTTTAATTTTCTGATTAACCTCTTTGTACAGTTTAATTTATTTTCTTTGGAGAAACAAAATTGAAACCAAAATTGTACTGTAATTTATAACATTAGGCAGAGGAAATAAAGGAAATTATGTGGATGCACTTTAAATATAAATTAATGCATTTAAAAGTGAAAATTCATTTTGAAATTACAATTTATATGATTTTAACTTTTAATATACCAATCATTAAGTGCCAGAGGTAATGCTGTAGAGAAGTTGATTGGTTTTCTGATGGCATATAATAGGTTTGAAAGTTCTGCTTAGGTCCACTTGGAAACAGAAACTGTGCACATTCTGTTTTCGCTTGACAATAGTTAGGAGTGGGGAGTGAGGAAATGGGAACAGGAAACAAAGTTTAAGAGATGGGAAGAAGGTGAGGCAAAGAGCGTTACTAAAATGAGCTTGATTTCCTCAATAATTCAACTGGAAACACTTGTGGCTCACCCAAGACAAAATATTGAATAAGTAATACTGACAACACAGTGGAAATGGAGCAGTTAGGTGTTGTCAGTGTATACTGTATGTGAAAGCAGGCCCCATTGTCTGTGGATGATATTGTCAATGGACAGCATGCAGATGAGGAAGAGGAGGGCGGCCAAGTAGAGATTCTTGGGGACTTGGTGATAATCATATGAATCAGAAAGAGAAGCCAGATAAATCTGGATTATAATGGAATTGACAGTTCCTATCTTGATTGGAATCATGTGAGGGCAATTCCAGAGTTAGACAACAGCAGAAATGTGAAGGATGTGAGTCTTATCCATATGATCCAGACAGCCTTGTTCCCATTCGCATCCCCCCCACCCCCGCATTGTTGTTCTTACTTGTTGAATGAAGGAGAAAACAACATGAGCAGTGTTTCTTTGTTGCTACTTTTATTCCTACAAGTTCCCTACTGATATCGACTCCAGTTGCTTGAAAATATTCTACAGCCCTCAGACTGATACTTACAGATATACAGAACAACCTCGATTATCCAAATTTCAGATTATCCAAATAAGATCTCAAGGTCCCATAAAAATGGCAGTCAGCAACTCAGCATTCAGTTAAAGGGCATTATGGTGTGCACAGCCAGATAACCGAGGCACTCAAACTACCACTTGTTTATGATCAGACCAATTATTGGAATGATCAATTATCTGAACAAAATACCCGCCGTCGGTCTTGTTTAGATAATCAAGGTTGTTTTGTACACTGAATTGCCCGTACACTGAATTACACTCTGGCTGCCTATTGTGTTTTCTTCATTATCGTGAAATCGGCTTGTGGTGTTCAGGGACAAGGTTAGTTGGCTGTTTGTGTTTTTAACAAAAGCCCTCTTCCCTACTCGACATGTAATGTTCATGAACTCACAAGAGCTCCGTAAGTGTCTGCCCACTTACAAAAAAAAAGTGGCCGAACCAGCCATTGTATTAAAAATACACGTCTTGTAATAGAATTAGTCGTGAAATTATATGCTTTTTTCCTACTTTTTGAGGGTGAACATTGCTGGCAAGGCAAGCATGTATTGTACATCCTAAGTGATTAGAGCATGATGAAGATGCTTACTTAAATGGATGCCAACCACTATATTGGTTTTGATATAACTGAGTTGTATGTTAGGATATTTCAGAAGCAGTTTTTAGATTAGATTCCCTACAGTGTGGAAACAGGCCCTTTGGCCCAACCAATCCACACCAACCCTCCGAAGAGTAACCCACCCAGACCCATTTCATTCTAACCAATGCACCTAACACTACGGGCAATTTAGCATGGCCAATTCACCTGACCTGCACACCTTTGGACTGTGGGAGGAAACCCACGCAGACACGGGGAGAAGGTCTGTGTGGAGTTTGCACAGTCACCCAAGGCTGGAATTGAACCTGGGACCCTGCTGCTGTGAGGCTGCAGTGCTAACCATTGAGCCACCGTGCCATTCAGATATACCTCTTTAATGCGACAGGAGTTTGAATGAACAAGGACAGCAAGTTTCTTTCCCTAAAGGAAATTAGTGAACTGTGATGAGTAAAAAGAAACCAAGTAAAACTTGGAAATGATGGTCTGACCTGGAGTTCCACTTAAAGGTATGCAAGATTCATTCAGTGCAGTCTCATCAGCTATGTTGGATTTCGTACTAATCCAGGAATGTTATGGTCATCATTACTGAAAATAGCAACTGCAGAATTATGCTGAAGGAAGTTAGTGTTTTGAGTTGCATCAAGATTTGGACCAAGGTCAAGGAGATCAAAGACCTAACATAGTCAGAGTCATAAAGCATGTCATTTTGTTTCGGAATTCCAGCATCTGCAGTTCTTTATTTTATTTTATTTTTTAATGTAATGTGTGATGTTAGTAAGAGTAGTTCCACTTCTGTGATAGTGAATAGAAACTGGAGTACAAATAATTTGCATGAATTTGGAAGCTGACAGCATGTTCAAGAACTTTGAACTGGAACGGGAGGTTGAAAAAGGGCCTGTAGCTGGGAAAGACAATGCTAATATGGACTTTTCTCTTCACAAGACTTGATAGGGAAAAGAAATGGATTTATATTTAAATATTTTATTCTAAAAATGTAATAATTATTAAAATAAGAAACATAATTCAGAATTGAAATTCTTAATCAAACAGCTAGGACTTTGGTGTTAACAATGTTCTTCAACTATACTTATGGTTTTCACTTTTTTTAAGAAGGACTGCATCTTTTTATTTTTCTGTATTTTTGATTGTGGACTGAATGGGGAAAGAACTATTTTTTAAAAATCACATATTGTGGAAAGGAATACTGCACTTTGTAAAAAAAAAAGTTATCTAACTGTCATTGCAAGTGTTGGTTACACTGCTGCTTGTTCAGGCAACTGGCGGGGGGGATTCTAATTACAGATGAGCCGGAGCCTTTGTACACAATAGGTGTGTACAGAAGAGAGACAGCAAAAAAGAAGCTGATTGGTCTGTGAAATGGTGGCCAGTTGTTAATGACAAAGGTCTTCTGTCTAACAACAACTATGTGATTGGCTCCCAGATAGTTGAACAGCTTGTGAATGTGAATGTGAACGTTTGGGCAGAAAGCGTCAGACCTCTGGAAAAGAAGGAACTGTTCTTTCTCTGCAGTAAAAAAACCTCAAGCCTGGAGAAAGCCAATTTATTTTTCTCATCTGTTTCTCAGTTCTGAATACTAGATTTGTGTCTAGCGTGGGTTCCTATTGCTGGTTGGGTTTACTCCAGCAAAGGGTAAGTGATTTTTTTTAAGCTTTGCAGCCCATCCATGATAAAATACTGGGAAAATAAGAAACATGAGGAATGCAATGCGAAACTCCTGCAACTACTCCACTGAATACGCCGATCAAGAATCTTTTGCAAGGCTTTAGTTAGTACAAACTCCCTGGCAGTAGACAATAAGTGATCTTTATATGACAGCACATTTACTTGCAATGAGTAGACATACATTCTTACCAGTAAGAAGTGACCAAAGACATTGGTCATAAAGACTTGCTGTAGTCCATCATCAGTAAGCCAATCTTCTTGAGTGAGCAATCCCTGCCCAGTTTGAAACATGACGAAAACTTTTCTTTAAAATGAAAACACCATCACAAGATAACGTGAGTATTAGCTTTAATTTATCCTGAACACAACAGATATCACCTGCTCTTCCATTCATTAGTTCACATTAAGACATCCAGGTCTCGATTCCCAGTAGAATATACAACTGTGTAAGATCTCATTATTTGGCCTAAAGATTCTTGACTAGTTATGATTAGCACAACAATTTTGACACTGTTCCAGTATATGTAGTATACCTTCAGCGATTATTAAATACCAGTACAAACTCAAAATACTACTGATTACTCAGATGTCCTGCAAGCCAGGGTCCACCTCACACCACCAATCTTTTGATGGATCTTCAAACATGTCTCTTGACTGGCTGACCAACCAACTCTACCTACTGTAGTAAAAACATTATTTTCGCCAAACGTCCTTTGTCTCACTATCTTGTTATGGCTGTGTGCCATTGAAAATATTAACACTTTTTGGCCAATTTAATTGATTTTAATTAAGGCTCAATTAAAAAGTTTCTGTAATGTGCTTATATTTAAAATGTTCTTTTTAAAATGCTGAAAATATGTTTTACAAACATTAATGAGCGTCAATTAAATCTTCATTTGGGAAAGATGAGGGATGAGCAAGCAAAAGAAAGTAGCAGCAATGACAGGGTGCAGGACATCACAGATCAGATTTTAGGTGAACATGTGGTTGCATCAAAGAGGTACAAATCGGGAGATTGCAAAGGTAAACAAAGCACAAATATCAATTTAATATAACTTTAATATTCCAGGCTCCAATGGAGAGCAACATAAGATACGTGTAAAATAGGCACCTGAGCCAATCCACCCTGTTTCCACTGTTGGGTTTGATTAAGATCAGAGCTATGATTATACAGTTACAGGTTATTCTGTAATAACGCGTTTGTTAATATGGTCTAAAGCGCAAACTTTTAAAATGTGTGTTGGCTGTAATGCATTAAAAACAGAGCTTGAAGTGTTGGCAAAGTGTGATTTTTCTACGGCATGAGGTTACACAAGTAAAGTAGAACTATTACCTGTATTTACATAATAGCCCAAACAATGGATTAGAAAAATAAGAAACAGACATTTTAGTCACTTTAATTTTTTTACTCTTGTTCACTATAAATCAGCAATTTAAGCAATTGGTTATTTCTCTTGGCACAATACCTGGACAACAGGTTACTTAGAAAGGCTTTCAAACTGAAATGAGGATTTGGCATAATTCCAGCATTCAGGTAGAGATAATCTACATGCTGATACCTGCATCAAAACAAAGTATTTACACATTAATGAAAACAGGCTTTTATACAATCACCATACAATGCAATTTTTTTTCCTGTTAACAATTAATTAAATGTGAGATGGCAATTGGTTGATTAGGCTTTTAGGTAAAAACAATGACTGCAGATGCTGGAAACCAGATTCTGGATTAGTGGTGCTGGAAGAGCACAGCAGTTCAGGCAGCATCCGAGGAGCAGTAAACTTGACGTTTCGGGCAAAAGCCCTTCATCAGGAATACAGCATTTAGGTTTACAAACACTGTTCGATTGAATGGAACAAGTAGAAGTTTCCATAGGTTGGTTATTTATTATGTCAGACCAGGACACAAAATTAAAATTGCTCCTAAATCTCAAACTCTCAAAACTCTTCCCTTGCAACTGGGCCAAAGGCCACCACCTCAAATTATTCTGGAAAGTCAGTACATCAAACCTTTGAACAACAGGTGAAAAAGGTATCCACTTCAAGCTGTTAATATTGTTATGAAGAGGTGGGTGTACTTTAAGAGAGTTAAAAGCAGCAGAACTACTGAACATAGCACCAAGTGTTCTCAATAAAAGCAATAATGTATGTAACACTTGGTCGAACAACTTGATTAGCTCGATGCCTGGAGACAAAAATAAATTCGAATTTAGCCAATCAGTTTAAATTATGCCCCGAAAAATAAATTTCCAATCAAGTTTGAATTGAGTATATTGACAATCTTAAAAGCCAATGACACAATCCGATGCTCTAGGGTATGAGGCCGGGGGAAATTGAACAGTTTAGAAGAGAACTGCCAAGTCCCAGCATACAACATACTGTTTCAAAAAGTATCTCTCTTAAAAGTACTTTTTCAATCAGCAACCTGTAACACAGAAATTCCTAACAAGGAGAAAAGAAGACACAGGAAGATCTGAAGACAAGAACCTACAGCCACCTGGTTTTGAGATAAGAAGTGTTGTTATGTAAATTTTAATGGAGTTTTGTCAGACGATTATTATAGAAGGAAAGGAAAAAGATAGGTTAGAGAAAGCAATTGTAATTATAGTGGTTGGTTAATTATTCTCTGTTATACTTTAAGAAATAAAGTTGTTAATTTTTACTTTACATAGTTCTTGGCCACTCGAACTTTTACAGATTACTGCATGGGATAAATCTTTTGTGTTGCTGGTTTTAAATTAAACAGAAGTGTTTAACCCATGTCGTAACAATATACAGTGACTATGCAAGAGGTATTTCCACTGTAAGGATGTTGCTCTCAGTCTAGAAAGAAGCTCTGTCCCACACATTTGAATAGTATCATATATGAATGTTAGTAATGTTACATAAACCCTGTGTCCTAATAAGTAGCTGATCAAATAAACCAGCATATTCCTTCAGTTGTTGTGATTGGAAAGGTACAGACAATACGTTTTCAGCCCATGTTTACACAAGCCCATTGGATGATACTTCCTGACTGTGTTACTGTCAAAACTAACAGTTAATTTAAATAAGTTCAGCTCTGCATGTGGCTTATTTATGTTTTCTAGAAGAAAAGTTTATCCTGATCACTATAGATAACACATGGTCTTCCATTTATTAATTCACAGTCAGACATCCAGGCATTGATTCCCAGCAGAATATATAATTGCATAAGATCCTATTAATTGGTCTCATGAGCCTGGCCTCGAATCTAAAGAAAAATACAGAGACACATTCTCTGAAAATAGAAAGAAAATTTTCAAGCCCGCCACATTTCTGAACTACCAGGGAGCTTCAGAAGCTTCTAGTTTTGCATTGCTTTCTCTATGGCAATACCTTAGCCAATTAATTTGCACCATTGTCACTTACAGTATAAATTATTTCGATTGTGTGAAATTTGGTATTCTTGCATTTGTCCTGAGTGTAAGACAAAAAGATTCAGCAACATATCTCTCTATACACAATATTCAAAATATTCTTATTGATTTTACATTTCAAAGCATTGTAGTTATCTTCCTTATCTTCAGTTTTAGGGTGGACCAGAGAATTCTATTCTTTGCAGCTATTTGGGCTATACTGTATATCTTAGGAGTGTCTGGTGCTAAACTTGAATTCCATAAACAGAAAATGTTCCAATCATTTGCATAAAGACTATTCACCTGATGAGTTTAAAAAGTGCAAAAAAAAACATGACACTCTCCTAGACACCAGTGCCTTACTGCGAAGCCTTTTCCAATGATTGGAGGTCCCAGCGTTGGACTGAGGTGGACCAAATTAAAAATCACAACACCAGGTTATAGTCCAACAGGTTTATTTGGAAGCTCTAGCTTTCGAAGAGCTGCTTCTTCATCAGGTGGATGAAGAAGCAGTGCTTCAAAAGCTAGCGATTCCTGATGAAGGGCTTTTGCCCGGAACGTTGAATTTCCTGTTCCTTGGATGCTGCCTGACCTGCTGCGCTTTAACCAGCAACACATTTTCAGCTCTGATCTCCAGCATCTGCAGACCTCACTTTTTACTCGAATATTTTTAACTTCTTCCAAGGATGCCCATCTTGAAGTTCTCTTCTCTCCACAAGGATCTCTATCACTGCATCCTCTGCCCTGAAGCTCTTCAGCCATGCCCTGAAGCAGACTCGCTACTGCAACCCACTTTCTCTTTAATTGCTTTGTTGTATGCAATCTAAGTTGATTATCACATGTGGTTGTCGGACTATCAGAACTCAATATCAATCAGTCTGTAGTTCAAATTATGACCAAAGTTCATTGATTGACATGAAATGTTACATATGGAGAGAGAAACCATGTACTAATTGGCTTGCTAAATATTACCAGTATTTTCTGAATTTCAGGAAGTAAAACAATGCTCTGCTAGCTAACATGTGGCTAATGCTGATGCTGCTATAACATTAGAATACATCACTTTGTGCTGTGACTGAATGGTAGAAAACAGCAACTGCTTGCTAAAAGTGGGACGAGATACAAAGTATTATGGGGCAGATCTTGGATTTATGCAGTAGAGGTAGATGGTGATAGTCTCAAGCTCATTTCACACTAAGTTTAAATTCCATTGAAGTCAATGGTACAAAGCCAAGGTCTTCTCCTCCAGTTTTTAACTTACAGCAAAGGGCTGATTAAGAAACCCAATGCAAACATGATAATTTCTATTAAATGCTGAGCTAGTAGAATCAGACGAGACAGTTCAGAAATTACAGAATCGGTCACACAAAATATGCAAATTGACAAGAAAAAAGTGAAGTAGTATCAGTTAGTGTAGACAGGAAGGCTAACTAAGCATAACTTCTTCAAGAATAGCATTGAAATAGTTAAAGATAAAGTTGAAAAGAGCCCAGTCTCATGCTGGAAATGTTGAAACAATAACATAGCAACAATTAATAAAACCAATACAATATTGACCTACAAATTGAGCAGAAGAATTAAATTCAGAGGATGTAGTGATCAAACTGTGCAGTACCCTGTCAAACCACAAACTGAATACTGGATCTTGGAGATACTAATGACACATTCAAACATTGAAGGCTGAGCAGAGATTCACCACCAGGCAGTAAGTATAGTCACAAAATATAAACTTAAAGAATGAAAACGAGTTTACATAAACTTGAAAGATTTCTTCAAACCTATAGCAAATGTATTTCATTCCAGTTACAAAATGTGGGGGTCAGCAAGAAACTTGTTTCATATTGATCTGCTGGAATAATCATTGAAATTCAACTTGCAAATATCAAACAATTAAATTTGTGACATGTTAACAATATTCGTAATAATGACACTATAGTACCTTTGCTTTATTTCTTCTGCCGCTTTGATAACAGATTTAACATTCCCAACATCTACTTTCAAAAGGCTAATATCAGCTCCAGGATGTGTCAGAAGAAGTTCAGACTTAGCAGCTTCAGCTTTTTGCATGTTGCGACATGCCATACACAGATGTATCTGGTTATCTTCAGATAGTATGCGTTCACAAAGTGCCAAACCTATGCCACTGGGAAGGGAATAAAGCAATAATCAATTGCAAAGACAACACAATTAATGACAAGATTCATACAGTTCAGTGATAAAAATATAATGCTTAGGTATTCCCTTCAAAAGGATATTAAGCAAGATTGAATTCAACCAAAAAAGTTTAAAGCCAGGCCCCCTTGAAATGTGACAGAACATAAAGCAACTGGAAGCAGGCACATGGAAAATGTTGAGAGAAATGAAATAAATAATATAGACATTTTTGTCAGTGCTTTATTGCAACCTTAAGAACTTCTCTAAAGTTGTTCATTGTTTTACATCGTTTACACCACATTTATACACTGCATAATCTTCACTATCAAAACTTCAAAGGATAAAACGTCAATTATCATTAAGGGTGTGGTGATACCGATGGAGAAGAGAAGAATCTACATTCTGCCTGAGACAGAAAGTAATTACAACAGAACAGAGAACAAAAGGATCTCGAACAAGATGATCTATTTAACACAGATAAAGCAGGTTTGCTAGGGGAAATGATTTGTCTTATGTCAACAATCTTTCATTTAAGTCTGGGACTGCCCTCCAGGCTCGGAGGATTGTCTGTGTGAAATTTGCACAATCTCCCAGTGTCTGCATGGGTTTCCTCTGGGTGCTTCGATTTCTGCCCATTGTCCAAAGATGTGCAGGTTAGGTGAATTGGTCATGATAAATTGCCCAGGGAGAAAATGTGAGGACTGCAGATGCTGAAGATTAGAATTGAAAAGTGTGGTGCTGGAAAAGCATAGCCAGTCAGGTATCATCCAAGGATAAATTGCCCACAAAGTCTGGAGATATGTAGGTTAGGCGGATTAGCTGTGGGGATTATAGGGATGGAGCAGGGGGATAGCAGGTGAGTCTGGATGGATTGTTCTTTGGAGAGTTGATGTGGACTTGTTGGACCAAATGGCCTGTTTCCACACAGTAGGGATTCTATGGAAGTACTTTAGAAACAAAGCAATTTATCCCTGAAGTACAAAATTCAGTTTTCAAGGCATACAAATGTTTGCTCACCCAACAAACTTGTAACAGATATGCCTAGTACTATTTGCTGATTTGGCTCCATTTTATCAAAGCTGCAAGTAGAATGCTGACCTTGTCCTTGCACTGACCGTACTTTGTCCAAAATAACGTTATCGTAACTATTATTTGCAGAGTATATAACTATCTACAAATACAAATCTTTTATGGTATGATTAATTTTGTTTAATTAATTGTTTAATTATGATTAATTAAAGTAGATCTGAAAACTCAATGAATGAAATGGAAATATTTTACATTAATTCTAAAATGGTGAATCAAACTGGCTTAAGACTGGTATGTGTGATATTGCAGACTTCACGGGGAAGACAAGATGGATCATCAACTCTGTAGTCTGGCTGAAGATGATGGCAAATGCTTCAACCTTGCATTTTGGATATATGTGCTAAGTTCTGCATTCACTGAAGATGGGATACCTGTAGACCCTCCTTCTCTTGTTGGTTGTTTAACTGTCGGCCATTGTTCACAACTTGATATGAAGTATGTGGGCGGCACGCCGGTACAGTAGTTAGCACTGCTGCCTCACAGCACCTGAGACCGGTTCAATTTCCGACTCAGGCGACTGACTGTGTGGAGTTTGCACATTCTCCCCGTGTCTGCGTGGGTTTCCTCCGGGTGCTCCTGTTTCCTCCCACAGTCCAAAGATGTGCGGGTCAGGTGAATTGGCCGTGCTAAATTGCCCGTAGTGTTAGGTAAGGGGTAAATGTAGGGGTATGGGTGGGTTGCGCTTCGGCTGGTCGGTGTGGACTTGTTGGGCCGAAGGGCCTGTTTCCACACTGTAAGTAATCTAATCTAATCTATTGCAGATTTGACACATTGGTTGAGGCACCACTTAGCTTCTGCAGTTTAATATGTAGACCTGTATGTAGCTGACATTCATTTTGTAGTACACTTGGCGTTGTTTCTAGAATGCCCTCAGAGTTGGCCTCGTGACTCAATGGTAATGATAGATAGAGGGATATGCCAAGTCACAAGGAAACTGACTGTAGTTGAATACAATTCTACTACTGATGATGAATGCCCAGTTTTGAGCTGCCAGATCTGTTGTGAATGGATCCCATTTAGCATGGCCACAACACAGTTAATGGAATCATCAGTGCAAAGACATGACTGTCTCCAAAAGGATCAATAATGTCAAAGACAATGCATCTATGACAGGCAGATTGGTAACTGTGAGGTCTAGTAGGTTTTTCCTCTTGGTGGTTCCTTCATCACTTACTGCAAACCCAATCTACCAGCTAATTACTGTACTTCAGCTAGTTCAGTCAGTAGTGGTTCCCCAGTGAAGGGCTCTTTACACGGGGGTCCTCCCTCTTTCTCTCGGGGATCTGGAGTGGAGGGTGCTGCACGCAGCGGTCCCCTGCAACTGCAGATTGCGGTGGTTCACGGACTCCCATCCCAACTGCTTATTCTGTGGTGTGATGGAATCCATAGATCATGTCTATGTTGGGTGTGGGCATTTGCACTCCCTTTTTGACTTTCTCAAAAACCTCCTCTGCTTTTGGTTGCACTTCAGTCTCACGCTTCTGATCTTCGGACACCCGGTACAAAAGGGGGAGGGCAGGTCTTAAGACCGCCTCGTGGGTCTGCTCCCGGGCCTGACCATTCTGGCCATAAACAGGTCCAGGCAGCGGGCCGTGGAAGGGATCATTAGGGCCAACTGCCTGCCCCTCTTCCGCAGTTACATTAGAGCCCGGGTGTCTCTGGAAAAGGAGCATGCAGTGTCCACCAACACCCTGGAGTTGTTCAGGGACAGGTGGGCACCACAGGGAGTGGAGTGCATTATTTCCCCCTCCAACTCTAGTTTAATTTAATCCCTGCCTTCCCCTTCAGTGTTTGATCACACAGCATTGCCCTTTGATGTGAAGGGCACTGCTTGTCACTGGCCACTTGGGTGTTTCCTTTCTTCCTGGTGGTGCAAATTTGAATAAAGATTTGTGCACCTTGTGTCTTTCACTGTGTCTCACACCCGCACACACACAACATGGGTGCTGGGGAAAAAAATAAGCAAACAAAAAACAAAAGATCAGTCAATAGTGGTGCTACTGAGCCAATCCAAGTGATGAACATTGAAACTCCTACCCAGAATACATTCTGCACTCTTCTCACCCTCAACATTTTCTCAAAATGGCATTTGACATGGACAAATACTAAGTCAGCACTCGAGCCAGTTTTAACAACAGGAGTTTCCCTTGCCCATGTTCAACCCGATGTCATGAGACTTCATGGGGTCAAATCAAACATGCAATGCCATTCGTACTATAGCCAATAAGTGAAGACATGATTATAATATAGAAAAATTTAGCAACCACTATGCACATAAAGTATCACCACCAGTGAAGGAATAAATATTTAAATGTGGCTCATATTTCATGGTCAGCGATGAATGAAAAGTTTTCAGTCATTCACTAACATTTGCTTACAGGCACTCTCACGTATATACTGATGGCTGCACTTCCAACTCCTAATACATATAGGCTGCCAGCAAATAATGCATTTTCCTTCCAGTCCCTCCTTCTTAGTTCCCTTTCTGTGTCAAGGCAATGGTAAGCCCAGGTATAATCAAACAGTGCTTAGGCAGCCTGCCCAAGAACTCATTTTCAATTACGAAGAAGGATCATATCGACAATGCTGCCAAAATGTGGCCTGTATTCAAGGCATACTTTCATAGCAGCAGTCAACACTGGAATAATTGTCCAAGGGTGTGGGCTACAAGCACCCTCTTAGCTCCTCCTGCATCCAAGCCTTCCTGATTTTGCGTGCTTTATGGTCCTGATTTTCCACATCAATCTGTTCAGTTGGGGTGGAGGGCCAGGTTCAAATCCCATCACCTCTAGGGACAAAACCAGTGTAGAGTCCTCATTTCACAGTTCAGATAGTCGCCTAACAAGCTTGTTCAGAAACATTATGCCACGACACTGGTGGCAAGTGGCACCTGAACTCGGGGGTCTCCTGGCCCAGGGGCAGGGTCGCTACCATCACTGTACAGCCCCACCACAAGAGCATCCCCTCACGCTGATGCTGGAGCCTCTCCAAAGATACAGATGTCTTTCGCCTCCTCCCAACCCTGCCGCTAGGGGGCCACTAGCTCCCGTCTCCATGGTTACCTGTTGGCTCCCGTTACCAGGACAACCCTGCGCCTGGCCATTGCTCGGGGACCAGACTCGCCCGCGGCTCGGCTCTTCCTTCACCGTCTCAAGGTTAGTCGGCGGCCGGTTAAATTGGCCGCTCCGTGTCTGCTCACGACTCTAACTCCTTTCTCCTCCCTGTGTGTGAGAGTGTGTGTGAGTGTTTGTGCGTGTCAGTGACTCCGCCTCCTCGCACCACATCGCGTCACCGCCGCCTGAGGTCGGAGCCGAGCCCTCGCAGCGGCGAACCAGCCAGTCACGGACGGTGGGCGCCGCCCACCATAAATTAGAAAGCGCGCCGCCTCGTTGCGCGGATTTCGAAACCGTTCGACCTATCAGCCACTAGAAAATTGCATTTGAAGAGTTGTATTTGCAGATACATTCTATTTTGTTCAAAAAGCACACAATCTGTCCGCAGTCAATATTTTTTTATATTCCATGTGACATTTTGTAAGTTTCTGCTTTGGAAATAGAACCAGGCTGAGTCGAGATTGGGATACAGACTCTAACCTCACATCTTTAATGCACGTAATGAGCTGGGATGTCACTTTTTTAAAATATAAAACCTTAAGTTATCTCAGGAATGTGACTTGAAAGAAGTTCTGGGATTTACATATTAATGAATTGAAACCTGCAACCCATTCAAAAAGATGAAAGACCTAACATTAATCTAGATTTGTTTAATACTTTGCCTCAGTGTATGACACCATGATCTTTTGCTGTAAATTCTGTGTTCTAAGATCCTACTCCTAGTTACCTGAGGAAGAAACAGTGCTCCGAAAGCTTGTACTTCCAAATAAACCTGTTGGATTGTAACCTGGTGTGGTGTGATTTTTAACTTTGTCCACCCCAGTCCAACACCTGCATCTACACTACAAAGCTATCGACCTCTTGCTTTTCTTCTCTAGCAGCAGCTTCAGGATGTTTTTTTCCTTTGTTCGTTCATTTATTGCCCATCCCTAATTACCTGAGGGCAGCTAAAAGTCCTCGAGTCATGCAACCACATTACTGTGGGTCTGGAGTCACATGTAGGTCAGACCAGTTGAGGATGTCAGTTTCATTCCTGTGGGATGTAGCAAGAGATAAACAGCCAGGTTTAGAGTAGTGGGAGATGTAAACAGGGGAGGAGCAATGGGAGGAGGGAAAGAGGAATGAATTGTATAAAACGTTATGTACTTGTTAAACTCAGTGTACCGATCTTATAGACCCCATGCTTGCAAGCATATAATAAGCAATACTGCTGCTTCAGATCTTGTCTCGGACTGAAATGATTGAAGTGACGAAGAAACTCAATATGGGCTGCGCCGAGGGTAAAGAAAAAGCCTCTGGGTCCCTGACAACATACCTCCAGAAAGTCCTTTGGGAGGGATGTTCCCCTGGGTTTGATTGGGGTTTGAGTCAGAATTGCCTTGGTGACTGAGTGTGAAACCTGTCAAATTAAGGGATTGGCAGGTTGACTACTATGGACAAAGGAAGCAAAAATGAGGTGCCTGAAATAAAGGGTAAAGAAGTCACAGAAGACATCTCTCCAGAAAGTCCCTTGGGACGGATGTTGAAAAATTGGAAAAATAATACTTGTACAAGGAGAAAATATTGGAAAAAGATGATTAAATATTGTTGCTTTGTATGGACTAAGGAATCCATTCTTCATCCCGCCATCTTCTGGCCAAAGTACTGCTCTGACGAAGACTGGGTTTGTAAATATTTGAATTTATATGTAAATGGAAAACAGCCTTACAGTCAGGAGGGATCAGATTATGCTTCGCGTCGGAAGGGATAGTAGCTGAAGAGCTACTGAGAGTACACTTTGGAACTAAATCATGGCCAGACATCCAGAAAAATATACAAAAGATAGGGGAGATTGTGTGTGTGTGTGTGTGTGTGTGTGTGTGTGTGTGTGTGTGTGAGAGAGAGAGAGAGAAAAGAGCTAAACAGCTGGTAGAAAATTTAACCCTCTGTGATTTGGTTTGAATGCACATTTGTTTGTTGGTGATTGAATGTTTGTGGCTGAAAATGTGTCGCTGGAAAAGCGCAGCATGTCAGGCAGCATCCAAGAAGCAGGAGAGTCGATGTTTCGGGCATGAGCCCTTCTTCAGGAATGAGGAAAGTGTGTCCAGCAGGCTAAAATAAAAGGTAGGGAGGAGGGACTTGGGGAGGGGTGTTGGAAATGCGATAGGTGGAAGGAGGTCAAGGTGAGGGTGATAGGCTGGAGTGGAGGTGGGGGTGGAGAGGTCAGGAAGAAGATTGCAGGTTAGGAAGGCGGTGCTGAGTTTGAGGGATTAGACTGAGACATGGTGGGGGGAGGGGAAATGAAACTGGAGAAATCTGAGTTCATCTCTTGTGGTTGGAGGGTTCCTAAGCGGAAGATGAGGCGCTCTTCCTCCAGCCGTCGTGTTGCTATGGTCTGGCGATGGAGGAGTCCAAGGACCAGCTTGTCCGTGGTGGAGTGGGAGGAGGAGTTGAAGTGTTGAGCGATGGGGTGGTTGGGTTGGTTGGTCTGGGTGTCCCAGAGGTGTTCTCTGAAATGTTCCGCAAGTAGGCGACCTGTCTCCCCAATATAGAGGAGGCCACATCGGGTGCAGTGGATGCAATAGATGATGTGCGTGGAGGTGCAGGTGAATTTGTGGCAGATATGGAAGGATCCCTTGGAGGGAAGTAAAGGGGGAGGTGTGGGCGCAAGTTTTGCATTTCTTGCGATTGCAGGGGAAGGTGCCGGGAGGGGAGGTTGGGTTGATGGGGGGTGTGGACCTGATGAGGGAGTCAAGGAGGGAGTGGTCTTTTCGGAATGCGGATGGGGAGGGGAGGGAAATATATCTCTGGTGGTGAGGTCCGTTTGGTGGTGGCGGAAATGACGACGGATGATACGATGTAAATGGAGGTTGGTGGGGGGTAGGTGAGGACCAGTGGGGTTCTGTCCTGGTGGCGATTGAAGGGGTGGGGCTCAAGGGCAGAGGAGCGGGAAGTGGAGGAGATGTGGTGGAGGGCATCGTCGATCATGTCTGGGGGGAAATTGTGGTCTTTGAAGAAGGAGGCCATCTGGGTTGTACGGTGTTGGAACTGGTCCTCCTGGGAGCAGATGCAGCGGAGACGAAGGAATTGGGAATATGGGATGGCGTTTTTACAGGGGGCAGGTGGTCAATCTCCTACATTGAGTGTTTGTGCTTTGTTCCCTATAGCTTGAGATCCGGGACTGTTTTGAATCTGATTTCTGTTATGGAAATTTACCATGATTTCTTTTAAGGTTAAGGATTTTACAGTGATTTTGAAATAAAATGTTAACTCCTGTTCTTTTTACAAGCCATGACTGCCTTTATATCAGTTTCTAACTAATCTCTTTTATCCTTGCATAAAAGCGATTTATGGAGGACAATTGAAGTTTCAGTTCAACATTAGACTGTAATAAAAAAAAACCTATGTTTAATATATGTGACCTTGGATTCAACCATTATTCGTACATTAGAAGTTTATTTTAACTTGAATAGACAAATCCTTTTAAGACAGGTCCAGTTATTTCATGACCTATAGCATTGTAATTGAGCAATGACTGGTCAGAAATACTTAAGAAAACTAATTTTGGATTTAAATTAAGGGGCTAAAACTGGGTAATTATAGTGGATTTCAAAGTTGGGAACTGTATGCATTTTACATTTTAAGTAATAAATACTGAATAAATGAACTAAGTTTAAAGGTGGAACCTTACATAGAGGATGTAGTTTTCCTAGTCGATACAAGGACAGCAAGGTCATCCTTAAATTTTAAGCCCAAGGCAATAGGAATGAAAGTGTTAATTGGATTATGGCGACAGTTTTGTGATGAGAGGCACAAAGAATCAGTTTTACACTCATGACAAGATACTGCCACCAAATTGGGGATTGAATTAACTGCAAGTGATGCTATGAAATCTGTTGAGGTTTTTAAAAATGAATGTGCTCGAGCAAAACAATTACAGAAACACAATGAGAAGTCACAAGGGACTGGTAAACAAACAGAACTGCGCAATTACAGTTTTAAAAATGTTTTGGTCATTTGTTGCATTTCCACCATGAATTGCAGATAATGATTATTTTACTTATGTAATATATATATATAATTATTAATTAATATTTATAATAAATCGATTGTGTTAGCTTGAATCAATATTACTTGGCAGGATTCCTTCACACATTCTCAGTGATCTGTCATATTGATTCATAGTTAATTTAAAACATGACTGCATTAATTCATTGTTAATTAAAGCTACATTACTGGCCAGAGTGTGTGCAGGCAGTGGCAGCAACAGCCTTATTGGTAGAGGAGAGTTGGAAACTTACATCAGGGGAGCCACTGGGGAGTGCAAGTAATGTGTGATTTAGTCTTAAGGAAATATGGATGCAAAGGGATATATACGATAGCCAAATAGATATGTGAGGAATACATAACATGTAAAAAAAAGTAAACAAGAAGGTGTTAAGGAAACAAGTCCCAGGAGGAAGAAACCCAGGATTGAGACTCTTGCAGAGTATACAAGTAGATTATACTGAATTATCCCGAGTGGGAAGACTGAGGTATATGTTGGTAACAGTTGATCATTTATCCTGATGGGTGGAGGCATATCATCTGGCCACTGCCAAGCCCAGAAACTAAAGATTTGTTCTTAAAGAAGTATATACTGGACTTGTCCTCCTCTTTGTCTTTCCTCAGGAAACAGGGTTTGTTGGCACAGACTTGAATTCGCTGTTCATCCGATTCGACCGGGAGATTGGGTAAAATCATGGACAGAGACTAAGTTGCAACCGGACTGGGAAGGGCCGTACCAGGCTCTCTTGACCACCAAAACAGCGACAAGAATGGCAGAAAAAGGCTGGACTCACTACACTCAGATCAAAGGGCAAGTGGATTCTCCAGTTGGGGAAGAAGTCTGGACAGTCGAATTAATGCAAGAACCGCTGAAACTCAGGCTAAAGAGACTTTGAGTAACTGATTATACAGTGGCTACACGAGTGCAGGATTATTTCTGTAGAATTGTATATTAAGTCTTTTGGTGCTTCAGCATGACTTTTAAAATGCTGGGGATGCTTAGAGTTATGATACTAGCTCTCTTAGTATTGGGATTTTGTCAAACATCATTTTCATATGTGTTATTAACGGTCCCTGAGCCTGATAATCCGTAAGTAGTAGACGCTGATGCAGGCACCTTAGTAAATTGTGGGGATGTAGATAATCAGAGACAGTACCGCAGCTCAGAGATACATCTTAAGTCCTACGGGGATGGCCTTGGGGATGGTACTTGGTATAATGGTCTCGTCACAGTACACCGGGCCCCCTTCCGACCAGCTTTCGATTGTCCCAATAAAGAATGTAATCCAATATACCTAACAATAAAGAAAACCACATGGCACAAAGCAATTCTTGGGGTTAGGGGGGGGCACCTTTCAGGTATAATTAAATGAATCATTTTGATTAGAAATGAAAACAAACGGGAATGATTTCTCAGGCTGTTGTTTTTGAATTAGCGTAGGAAAGGGAAAACAGGTAGAACTACTGGATAATAAGATTCAACCTTTCACCCCCACCGATGACCCTAAAGTGATAAAAATTATAGAGGTGAAGGACTTGAAACAGACCATTGAAATAGAAATAGGATATGGGGATACAAACGCCTGGGTTGAATGGGTAAAGTATACTGTAAAAAGTCTGAATAAGAGCAATTGCTATGCATGTGCCTCCGGTAGGCAAGTGCCCCTCGGGTAGAAGCGAGACAGGAAGGGCATGAAATGTAAGATAGCCCTGTATCAGGATAAGACTGCATGGAATGATAGGAACTGTACCTCCCTATCTCTGATGTTCCCTCCCTTGGAGAAGAAAGACTTAAAAGCTCCCCCCCTACGTTTTCAGCCACAGTCGGAAATCACATGTCATGTGTACGTAGACGAGGTACAAATCAGTCTAGAGATTTGGGGGAGCTGAAATTATGTACAGAAATTAAGAATGTCACCGAAACGGACAAGGGAGGGAACTACTCAGCACTAAAGGTTCCCCGAGCGAATCTGTGGTGGTACTGTGGAGGCAAAATATTGAGACCCACCCTACCTCCAGATTGGAGGGATATGTGCAATTGTACAATTGTAAATTCAATTTACCCTGGCATTTGAGATGGAAAAGATAGTAGGGTAAAAGGGAAGGAGTAAGAGATCACTGTTAGACACTTCTTTCAATGACAGGATTTATCTCGATTCTATCGGAGTCCCTAGGGGGGTACCTGATGAGTTCAAGGCTCACAACCAGATTGCAGTAGGCTTTGAGTCAGCTCTCTTTTGGTGGGTAACAATTAATAAAAGTGTAGATTGGATAAATTACATTTTCTATAATCAACAGCGATTTATAAATTATACAAGAGATGCAGTTAAAGGAGTATCAGAACAGCTTGATGTGACAAGTAGGATGGCATGGGAAAACAGAATGGCCCTTGATATGATTTTAGCGGAAAAAGGGGGTGGTGGTTTCTATCTTTACTTCCGTGATAGTAGTAGCCGGGGTATTGGTAGCCATTGGCTGTTGCATCATACCCTGTATACGAGGGCTCACCCAAAGATTGATTGAGACAGCCTTAATGAAACAAACGTCCCAAAGAGCAATCGGAGAGAAGAGCTCTACCTGTTAAACAACGAAGGAATAAGTGACCTCGGGGAGATTTCCAAAATAAATGAAATTTTGGGAAAGATGCTTGTCAATTTGGGAGTGACATATAAGAAAAATGCAGAAGATAACAAGTGATAATTAAAGAAAAAGGGGGAAATTGTGAGATATTGGTAAAGCAGTATTACTTCTGCAATCATAATTGCTTATGTAAGCTAAATGAACTCACACCAGTGTATAATTGTTTCAGCCAAGAGCTGAGTTAACAAGAATGAAAACTATGTGAAGGAAATATATAATTGCTTTTGTATTAGCTAAAATGTGCATACAAGAATGAAATGTGCCTGCAAACAATAGTAGATGTTACAGACAAATGGATAAGGTGCTGTGAGGGGAGGGTTGTAGGTTAAGCTAGATATGCTGTACAAACAGTTACAAGCATCTGTTTCCCACTTCTGTAAAAACAAAAAAGACCACAATCAAGAGGTCATAAGGCTCAGTATGGGCAAAGAATGGAAGGGAATATTGCTTTAGTAAGCAAGAGCATTAGATGGCGTTGGAGGAGGATATATAACAATGGACCATAGCGGGATGTAGTGAAATGGCCATGTAAAACTTGTACTTTGTTATGCACAAGGCCGGATGAGGCAAGAGATAAACAGCCAGGTTTAGAATAGTGGGAGATGTAAACAGGGGAGGAACAATGGGAGGAGGGAAAGAGGAATGAATTGTACAAAAAGTTGTGTACTTGTAAAACTTGGTGTCCCTACCTTATAGACACCACGCTTGCAAGCATATAATAAATGATACTGCTGCTTCAGACCTTGTCTTGGACTGAAATTATTGAAGTGAATGGATTCTATTTCTCACAATTCCCTAAAGGACATCCGTGAACCAGATGGTTTTCCCTCATCAATGAAGCTATGGTCATCTTTAGATTCTTAATTCCAGATACTTATTGAATTCAAATGTGACCTTTTGCTGTGGCGGGTATTGAACCCACGTTCCCCGAACACGATCTGGATTTCTGGATTAATAGTCCAGTAATAATGCTATCATCTCCCCCTTCAGTATGGTACCTTTATTTGAAGTATTCAGTTGGTTGCTTGTGCCTCCTCCCCACTCCCCCTAACCATCTAGCCTTCAAATTTTAGGTTTCTTTTAGGTACAGTTTGTGTTGTCCAGACTTCACTCTTTAAAATGCTGTGGAACTGCTGTACAGAGGAACTTCAATTATCCGAAGAACTTGGGCAGGGAGTAATTTGTTCGGTTCATTGAATTTTGGATAACGTAGTTTAGCAAGCATTGGGACCTTGTGATCTTGTTGGATAATCCGATATCCAGATAATTGATTGCCGGATAATCAAGTTTTCCCTGTATATGAATTCATTTCAGTTTCAGATGTCCAGCATCTGCATGTTTTTAACAGAAGAACGAGCAATACTAAGATCTGGTCAGTAGGTGTCAGTGCTATTCACTTCAAGCTCTTATTATATTTATAATGTACTTTATTGATATTAGAGATGCAGGATGAGAACATAATGAGTCTATCAGCGGTTCCCATATATTGAATGATTATATTCACCATTACTCCTTCCACAAAGTGAGAAAATCATGAATTTAAACCACACTCAAGAACACTATCAATGAATGAAGAATTATTTGAAAATTCTGAGATTAAGTTCAGAGGAATTTAATGTTCGGTACGTCCGAGCCTGTCTCATAAAATTGTTAAGTGCTTCAGAAATGGAGGAAAAGGAATGCCACCAAAGCTAAACATTGCTTATGACAGAATTCCTTATCAAATCTGGGTCTCACATTCAAAGGAGGGAAAAATAAACATGCTTCATAATGAATGGCAATTACCTATAATTGAAATAGAGAATATGTACAAGCTGTTGCATAGGTTTAACTCAATAACGTAGATTGCTATTTTATCTCAGAATTGCACTTCTCAACTTTTTGAACACCCAAATAGATGGGAATCTGAAAGCTGTTTTTGGCAACACTTCTGACAGTTGTCCCTTTTTTTGTCATTATAAGTCCGGAAGAGCAGTCTGTCAGAATAGAATTGGTCCAGAACAAGACAATAACTTACTGCAGATTCTTCTTCTCACCAAATACCAACACAGTTACTTATAAGTACTGAGGTTGAGAAGCAACACTTGAGGCTAATTACAAGAAAAGGGTTAGTAATAATGTCATAGGAGAAGCAGTAATCTGTATGCCAGGCAGCCAAAGATCTGTCATTATGGTAGAATTGTACAATAGCATCATGCCATCAATGGGACTTCAAATCTAAATGTGATAACTAAAACCTTAATTACTGGTTTAACATGGGTGGCTGTTATACTGATAATAACAAGTTCTTGACGTTTTTAGCCCATCCTAACCACTTACCACCATGCATCCTAATTCCACTCTAGTTAATACCTTACCTGCTGAACACCATAATACTTACCTTACAGAAGCATTTACCTATTCAGGTATATTATGACACACATCCAGGTCAAGTGGGATCTGAACCAGGTAGTCCTGGCCCAGAAGGCAGTGACACTACAACAATGTCACAAGAGTCCATGTAGATAGTGCTTTTAACAGGTCTGTACTATCTCTGTTCACTCATAAACATAGCGATTGATGTGAAACACATTCAAGTGCATTTTCATGTTACTGAAGCCCAGTTTCCTTCCGAAAACTAAATACTGCACCTCCAACTTTTCTTGCCACACACAAAGAAAATTACCAGCAAAATAGAGTTTTCCCTCTAGCTTAGATGAATGAATTTAACGCATTATAATTTTATGCCCAATGCACAATTTCCCCTCTAATTGAAGTGTGCGTCATGAAAAATTATCTTTCAATCACTCAAGAGATTTTGAATGATATTCAAAGACTGTGGGCCATATTTGTAGCTGTTGGACTATGAGCGAAGTTTGAGAAACAATGATCCTACAAGCCATCCTAAGGGAATGTGTCCCAGTGAGTGATGTGTTACCTTCATGCTGGCCAGACAGGATGACCTGATAAATCTTTCACAACATGTGTGGGAATCTAATTGAGATGTGGGGAAATATAACCCTCTATGAGATCTCCCCTGTGTCTGGATTGGAATCATGTTGGGTGGTCCATTTACCTATCTTGAGTAGTGATCAAACGATCTCACAATATGTAAACCATTAGACAAATTACAAACGTCATATAAGTGAATTTGAAAAAAACAAGATACATGTAAAATAGGGCAGTATTTTTGTGTAATATTTAAGTTTTTATTTTTCTCGCACATTTAAATTGTGATTTTAAAAATAACTTTAAAATGTTTAATTTCACTTTCTGATTTCATTGCTTTCCAAATTATTTTCATATTGAAATATTTTGAGAATGTTTCTGTCAAATTAAAAGAGCTAATTGGAATAATTACAAAACTTAAACTGAATTGGAAGAATTTGAAACGCATTGGAAGAAAAGATGATACGCATAGTTATTCAGATGCCTAGCATTAATGGGCTATGCAAGTTACTGAATTCCATGACTAGACCCATTTTCAAAATAAATGCTTGGGGTTTGTTTTGAGTACCATATTTCATAACTGAAATAATATAGGAATGAAAGTACACCAGGTAGATCATGGAAACGTGAAGATGGAAACATGTGATTCAACAGCTGAAAACATTTAACGAAATCATGGCTGATATGGTGCTTGTTGATTTTAGTTAGGAAACATATCTGAATATTCACTACTTGGCATAGCAAACACTGAAGACAATTGCTTCTGCAAGTATTGAATCAGTCAGTTACAGAGCGATGCTACTGCACTGGGGAGGCCTGTAACTTCTCTCCAGTGCAGGACAGGACTGCCAGTAACAGTCAGGTTCTCTGTTGTCCTCAGCATTTCTATTTAGCTCCTTCCAGGTCTTTATACATGCCATCTGCAGTACCAGCTAATTTATTATGTGATCACCTACCAAACAGGGTGTTAATATGTCAGTTAGCATAACCAGCTCTTGTAGTACCATTACTATAGGATGGAATTGTGTTACAAGGAACTTAGAGAACAAAATAGGCCATCTAGCTGTAATGGTCTATGGCCAGCCGAGAAGAGGGAATCAGCTCTCCTTTTTTTTAACGTCCTTTCAGTCAGTCTCAACAATTTTCTTTATCACACAGTTATCACTGTAGTGTTTGTAACAAGGTCAGATGGAGAACATTTTGCAAGGTCTATCTCAGGTTGCTATTTATCTAGATGACATCCTGATAGCAGACAAAACTAATGCAGAGCTCTTAAAGAACTTGGGTATAGTCCTAAGGCATTTTTCCTAGGCAAATGTATGCCTAAGAAGGGAACAGCATATGTTCCAGGCACTCAAAGAGTCATACTTAGGCTACAGGGTCAATAAGACTGGGGTACATCCATTGGAAAATAAAATGAGGGCAATCAAAGGTGTCCCAGTCCCCATGTCTGTCCAGGAGCTTTGGTAATTTCTGGGTCTGGTAAATTATTACAGAAGCACAACCTGGAATCTATCTTGGTATCATTGCAACAACTCCTACAGAAGGGTCAGCCTTGGAATTGGTCTCATAGAAAGGTCCAAGCTTTTGATGAAGTATCATCCTCTAATGAGTTGGCACACTTTGATTCCTGGAAAGATCTGATATTGACATGCCTCCCCGTAAGGCATCAAGGTGGTATTGGCTCATTCGTGGCCCTGAACAGGAAATCCCAATAGCATCCAGGACTTTGGCTAATGCAGTGCATAAGTATGCCTAAGTAGAATATGAAGGTATTGTGGTCATACTTAGAGTCAGAAAGTTCCACCAATAACTTTATGGACGAAAATTTGTGATAATCATGGATCACAATACCCCAATTTGTCTGCTTCAAAAGGTAAAAGCAATGCTGCCCATAGCATCATTTAGCTTTGGGGTCTAATTTTAAGTACTTATTAGAACATTGTCCTGGACACTGAGTAGTGAATATGGATGCATTAAGCCACCTTCCGTTCGCAGATTATCACACATGGTAGCCCCTTTGGAAGAATCGGTAACGACATTGAATTTTCTGAACATAACTAACAATATCAGATTTTGGACATAGAAAAATCCAGTCCTTCCTGAACTGAAACAATTAGTATCAATTAGGGAAGCCAAAGGGCTGTCATAGCTAGAATTAAAACCTTTTTGGACCCAGAGAAACCAGCTTATACTAGAGGACGGCATGGAGACATACAACACGGAAACAGACTTTTTGGTCCAATCAGTCCATGCTGAACACAATCCCAAACTAAACTCGTCCCACCTGCCTGTGTTTGGCTCATATCCCACCAAATATTTCTTATTCACTTCCTTAACTAAATGTCTTTGAAATGTTATAACTGTACACACACCCACCACTTTCCCTGGAAGTTCATTCCGTACACGAACCACTCCCTGCGTAAGAATATTATATATTGTTATGGGGATTGTCCCAAATAAAGATCGCTATCAAATGTGGGCTCCAAAACCAGGGCTCTCCAAAATGAAGATGTTGATGAGGAGTTATGTCTGGTGGCCAGGCTTGGGCTCACACATTACTGTGTTAGTGGGACAATAGACAAGGACACAAATTACTGCCAACAGCTTCCTTACATCTGTGGGAATTGCTACGTAAACCTTGGACTTGGTTGCATGTCAACTACTCAGGTACTTTCATCAGTTCAATGCTTTTAGTCATTGTAGACACCCACTCAAGTGGTTGGACATGCATAGAATCATCCATGAACGCTGGAATGAAGATGGAAATATTGCAGATGTCTCTTGCAATACACGGAATCCTGGTGGTATTGGGCACACATAGCGAGTCCTCATTTACCAGCAAGGATTTTAGTTATTTATTCAACATATTAGGACAGTTCCATTCCACCCATCAACTAAAGGCCTGGCAGAAAGAGCAATCCAAACTTTGAACCTGGACTGAAGAAACCGTCTATAGGCTCACTAGATACCAAGTTGTCTTGTTTGATTTTAGGACCACCCCATGTGCAACTACTGAGATGGCATTGGCAGAGTTGCTAATGGATTAAAAATTCTGCACCAAGCTAAGTCTCACCTTCTCAGACCTGGATGGGGAGGGTGAAATGGCATCAGGAACTCTAATGCTGAATGCAAGACTCTGCCAAGCTAGAAAGACAGTTTGATACAGGGGACAAAGTTTGGTGCAAGAAATGTGGAAATAGCCTACTTGGGTAAGAAGCATGATTGATGTGAGATCAGGACCAGTGACTTATAAAGTTCAGGTGGGTGTGACTGTCCTGAATAAGTATATGGACCATTTGAAAGCTGCAAATTTGCAGATTGTGAAGGAGCAAAACCATCCCTGCTCCTCGGAGCCTTCAGACAGACTTCAGGAACCTGTTGATTCACCCTCTTCATCCAGCATTGTTGAGTCCTCTGAATCAGAGATGGATATGATGGAAGTAGCTGCCTGAACACTTCTGCCTCCAGAAGAAGGAAGTGCAAATCTACTGAGGCACTTCAGGTGCAAGAGGTGAGCTCCTTTTCTTGTCACACCTCTTGTGTTGTATTCTGGGTGAAAGAACCTGACCTGGTGTTAAAGCATCCCAGGAGGTTGTGAAAGTAATGCGACTACCCTGTGACCATAGACTTGGAGGTGGATGGATGTAGTGATTGTAATAAGGTCAGCTAGCTGGACTGCATAGAATATGTAAATCTGGATCAATCAGGGCAACCTGGTTGAGGATATTGGGCTCCTGAATGCCTGTCTCAGTGAGGGGCTGTGCTATGTCAAAGGCTATGCATTTGTAAATAAAGGGTGATTGTTGATACAATGCCAGTTTTTGAAGAGTTATTTCAGTAGCAACGGGTGTAAAGCACGATCCTGAACCAATGCAGTTGTAGCAGTAACTTTGAAGTTGTGGGGTAAGCATTTTCTTACATCATGCCCCTGTTTGGGAATCTTGACTTCTGAGATATTATCGCTTTTACTCAGTAATTTGAGAACCACTGGAATCCATATTGAGCTTTTTGACTAGGTTAAGATAACTGGTAGAAGCCTGTGAGTTTGGTTAACCTTTAACTGAATGCTTACAGACTGTCTCGTATATGACTGTGTTGGTGAGGTGGGCCTGAAGCAGATTCTTGGCAGTGGTGGAGTTGAGTTTGGGATAGGTGCATTGCCCAGCAGCATCCGTGTTGTCTGCATTGTCCAGCTAGGACCTATAATGGTGAGGGCATCAGTGCAGGCGAGATGGTGCCAAAGAGTGGCAACTTTCATTCCAGCAGCAATGACATAGCGAAGGAGACTCATACCTCGCCAGAAGGCCCATGAGCCATGGTGGAGTAATTAACAAGAAGGATTGTAAAGTTGGGCATTTTTTTCTTTATTTCTTCATTTTTCTGCTTTGCTATTGTATAGTTTGGTTTATTTTCCATATTTTAAGACAGTGCAGGAGTGTGGTGACACTATACAATACTTTTCTCTGTATTTTTGTAACAAGGACTGTAAATAAGTCAAATATCAGGAAATATCCTGCAAAGAGTAACATTAGGTCAGCCGATAGCAAAACCCGAAAACCAAGCCAAGTCTTACAATTTTCTTCAGGATCCTGCTTGGTAATACATTGTAATTGTTGTCAATATACGGATCCGAAACAGCAACAGAGCACTACTAGAATTAAATGGAGTAAGTTGTCATTCAGTAAGGTGTTCAGGAGAGTTCATACCTGGGAAACTCCACCTGCATCTGGTTTGGAACAATTAAGTTGCTTAGCAACATCCAAATCAGAACCAATCAAGATAAAGGACTGGTTAAATGGCAATTCGGTTCAAATGGTGTTCGATACTGACAAGGCTGTGTCAGTGATTGTAGAACCAGTTTTTCATAAAAAACACTCTGGACTCCAGCTCTTAAATTTGCACAAGACTTCAGCTCGGCTGAAAACCTGTACCAGGGAACTTTTGCAGATTAAGAGTACAACCTCTGTTCCGGTTTCTAATGAAAGGCAGCTGGTTCAGCTACCAGTGGTTATAGTAGGAGGCTCTGGGCCAAGCTTGACAGGGTGAAATTGATTGTGAGAGATTCATCTTTGTTGATTCAACATTTTTTGATTAGAAAATGGCTGCTTGAGTGAAATCTTAATTCAACACCCAGAAGCTTTCCAGGAAGATCCAGGGACTATCAGAAGAACTGGGAAGTAGCTCCGTGATTCCGCAAGGCCCATCCAGTGTCATTTACCTTACGGGCAAAAGTGGAAGCAGAATTCAGAAGACTGCAAGTGAAGATTCTGTAAATTCATTCTGTAGAATAAGATTCTGCAAATCCATTTTGTAGATTAGAATCAGTCTGATCATTGTGGCACACACAGTCTTACGCAGGGCACCTTACACCTTCAATGTATTATCTGGGCCGACATGACACCAATTGTTAAAGTTCACTTGAGAATGTAACTTTTGAAAAAGTTTTGCGATTTACACATGAAAGAACTGAAAGCAACATGGTCGCTCTAAAAGATGAGAGACTTAACAAACAATCCAGGTCTTTTTCAATATATAATTTCAGTTACATCACACTGTAAACTTTTGCTGTAAATTCCGTGTCTTACAATCTTATATTCCACGACCACCTGATGAAGGAGCAGCACTCTGAAAGCTAGTGCTTCCAAATAAACCTGTTGGACTATAACCTGGTGTTATGTGATTTTTAACTTGGCAAGTGAAGGAATCAGGCAAAAGTGAGGACTGCAGATGCTGGAAACCAGAGTTTAGATCAGAGTGGTGCTGGAAAAGCACAGCAGATGGGACAGTAGAGTTGAACAGCAAGTGTTTTCAGTTTATAAATATACAGTTAATATGAAACAACAGGCAATGAGTGTACAGTGTGCTAGGCAACATTTCCTCTAAACTTCACATGCTCACAAAGTTGTATGTATGGTGACCATTGTCATCATGGTGCTTGTGGTATTAACTTCTAATTTCAGAAGGTCACTGATGGAACATTACTCCTGTTTTAACATAGATAGATGGAGAGGTGGCTAGTGTTGAGAAAATGTGGAGGCTGCAGAAGGACTTGGACGATGAAGAGTTGGCAAAAACGTGGCAGATGGAATGTGGGAAAGTGTGAGGTTATGCGCTTTGGTAGAAAGAATAGAGGCATAGTCTATTTTCTAAATGTGGAAAAACTTTGGAAATCTGAATTTCAAAGGAACTTGGGAGTCTGAGTTGAGGATTCTATTCAGGATGACATAGAACATAGAACATAGAAAAATACAGCGCAGTACAGGCCCTTTGACCCTCGATGTTGTGCCGATCCAAGCCCACCTAACCTACACTAGCTCACTTTCCTCCATATGCCTATCCAATGCCCATTTAAATGCCCATAAAGAGGGAGAGTCTACCACTGTTACTGGCAGGGCATTCCATGAACTCACGACTCGCTGAGTAAAGAATCTACCCCTAACATCTGTCCTATACCTACCACCCCTTAATTTAAAGCTATGCCCCCTTGTAATATCTGACTCAATACATAGAAAAAGGTTCTCATGGTCAACCCTATCTAAACCTCTAATCATCTTGTACACCTCTATCAAGTCACCCCTAAACCTTCTTTTCTCCAATGAAAACAGCCCCAGGTGGCTCAGCCTTTCCTCATACGATCTTCCTAGCATACCAGGCAACATCCTGGTAAACCTCCTCTGCACCCGTTCCAGTGCCTCCACATCCTTCCTATAGTATGGCGACCAAAACTGCACACAATACTCCAGATGCGGCCGCACCAGAGTCTTATACAACTGCAACATGACCTCAGGACTCCGGAACTCAATTCCTCTACCAATAAAAGCCAGTACGCCATATGCCTTCTTCACAGCACTATTTACCTGGGTGGCAACTTTCAGAGATCTGTGTACATGGGCACCAAGATCCCTCTGCTCATCCACACTACCAAGTATCCGACCATTAGCCCAGTACTCCATCTTCTTGTTACTCTTACCAAAGTGAATCACTTCACACTTAGCGACATTGAACTCCATTTGCCACCTATCTGCCCAGCTCTGCAGCTAATCTATATCCTGCTGTAACCTGCCACATCCTTCCTCACTGTCAACAACTCCACCAATTTTTGTATCATCCACAAACTTGCTCACCCAATCTTCCAGCCCCTCCTCCAGGTCATTTATAAAAATGACAAACAGCAATGGTCCCAAAACAGATCCTTGCGGAATACCGCTGGTAACTGCACTCGAAGATGAACCTTTACCATCAACTACTACCCTCTGTCTTCTTCCAGCCAGCCAATTCCTAATCCAAACCTCCAACTCCCCCTCAATGCCGTACCTCCGTATTTTTTGCAGTAGCCTACCATGGGGAACCTTATCAAACGCCTTACTAAAATCCATATACACCACATCTATCGCTTTACCCTCGTCCACCTCCTTAGTCACCTTCTCAAAGAATTCAATAAGGTTTGTGAGGCACGACCTGCCCTTCACAAAACCATGCTGACTATCCTTGATCACATTATTTCTATCCAGATATTCATAAATCCTATCCCTTACAATTCTCTCTAAGACTTTGCCCACAACAGAGGTAAGACTCACCGGCCTATAGTTACTAGGATTATTCCTACTCCCCTTCTTGAACAAGGGAACCACATTTGCTATCCTCCAGTCTTCTGGCACTATTCCTGTAGACAATGAGGACATAAAAATCAAGGCCAATGGCTCTGCAATTTCCTCCCTTGCTTCCCAGAGAATCCCAGGATAAATGCCATCAGGCCCAGGGGACTTATCTATTTTCACCCTTTCCAGAATTTCCAACACCTCTTCCCTACATATCTCAAAGCCATCCATTCTAATTAATTGTGACTCAATATTCACATCAGCAACAATGTCCTGTTCCTGAGTGAATACTGACGAAAAGTATTCATTCAGTGTCTCCCCAATTTCTTCAGCCTCCACGCGCAACTTCCCACTACTATCCTTGACGGGACATATTCCTACCCTAGTCATCCTTTTATTCTTGACATACCTATAGAAGGCCTTTGGGTTTTCCCTAATCCTATCAACCAAGGACTTTTCATGTCCCCTCCTTGCTGCTCTTAGCTCTCTCTTAAGATTCTTCCTGGCTACCTTATAACTCTCAATCGTCCCAATTGAACGTTCACGCCTTATCTTTACATAGGCCGCCCTCTTCCCTTTAACAAGGGATTCCAATTCCTTGTTAAACCACGGCTCCCTCACACGACTCTTTCCTCCCTGCCTGACAGGTACATACTTATCAAGGACACTCAGTAGTTGTTCCTTGAACAAGCTCCACATATCGATTGCGCCCTTCCCTTGAAGCCTACTTTTCCAAGCCACGCATCCTAAGTCATGCCTCACTGCATCATAATTTCCCTGCCCCCAACTATAACTCTTGCCCTGTAGTGCACACTTATCCCTCTCCATCACTAAAGCAAAAGTCACCGAATTGTGGTCACTGTCCCCAAAATGCTCACCTACCTCCAATTCTAACACCTGGCCTGGTTCGTTACCCAGAACCAAATCCAGTATGGCCTCACCTCTTGTTGGCCTGTCTACATATTGTGTCAGGAAACCCTCCTGCACACATTGGACAAACACCGACCCATCTAACGTACTCGAGCTATAGCTTTCCCAGTCAATATCTGGAAAGTTAAAGTCCCCCATAACAACCACCCTATTTCTTTCACTCTTCTCCTGAATCATCCTCGCAATCCTTTCTTCTACGTTTCTAGGGCTATTAGGAGGCCTGTAGAAAACTCCTAACAGGGTGACCTCACCTTTCCTATTTCTAACCTCAGCCCAAACTACCTCAGATGGCGAGTCTTCATCCACCGTCCTTTCCACTGCTGTAATACTATCTTTGACAAGCAATGCCACACCTCCCCCTCTTTTACCCCCACCTCTGACCCTATTAAAACATTTAAATCCTGGAACCTGCAACAACCAATCTTGTCCCTGTTCTACCCATGTCTCTGTAATAGCCACAACATCGAACTCCCAAGTACCAACCCATGTGCAAGTTCACCTACCTTATTTCGTATACTTCTCGCATTGAAGTATACACACTTCAAGCCACCTTCCTGTTTACAGGCACCCTCCTTCGAGATTGATGCCTGGTTCCTAACCTCGCTACACTCCAGATCCTGCACCCTAAAACTACAGTCTAGGTTCCCATGCCCCTGCAGAGTTAGTTTAACCCCCCCGAAAGAGCACTAGCAAACCTCCCCGCAAGGATACTGGTGCCCCTCAGGTTCAGGTGTAGACCATCCTGTTTATAGAGGTCCCACCTTCCCCAGAAAGAACCCCAGTTATCCAGAAACTGGAATCCCTCCCTCCTGCACCATCCCTGTAGCCACGCATTTAACTGCTCTCTCTCCCTATTCCTCGACTCTCTATCACGTGGCATGGGTAACAAACCAGAGACAACAACTCTGTTTGTTCTAACTCTGAGCTTCCAACCTAGCTCCCTGAAAGCATGCTTAATATCCTCATCCCTCTTCCTACCTATGTCGTTGGTGCCAATGTGGGCCACGACTTCGGGCTGCTCCCCCTCCCCCTTAAGGACCCAGAAAACACAATCAGAGACATCACGTACCCTTGCACCTGGGAGGCAACATACCAAACGTGAGTCTCTCTTGCCCCCACAAAACTGCCTATCTGTGTCCCAAACTATCGAGTCTCCAATAACTATTGCTCTGCTCTTCTCCACCCTTCCCTGCTGAGCAATGGGGATAGGCTCCATGCCAGAGGCCTGAACCCCATTGCTTACCCCTGGTAAGTCGGCCCCCCCACAAGTATCCAAAATGGTATACTTGTTCTTGAGGGGAACAGCCGCAGGGGTCCCTGCACTGGCTGCTTCCTCCCAGTCCCCCTCACTGTCACCCATCTGTCTACAAGTTTTGGAGTTACTACTTCCCTAAAGCTCCGATCTATGACCCCCTCTGCCTCCCGAATGATCCTAAGTTCATCCAACTCCAGCTCCTGTTCCCTAACACGGTCTTGGAGGAGTTGGAGATGGGTACACTTCCTGCAAGTGTAATCAGCAGGGACGAATATGGCATCCCTCACCTCATACATGTTGCAAGAGGAACATTGCACTGCCTTCACTGCCATCCCTCTAAAAGTAACCTTTAAAAAAAGCTAGGTCTTAACACGAGAATAAGCAAAATGCAGCACTTACCTTCTTACCACAACGGGTCTTATTATTAGGTGAGAGGAGGAGGGCGGGTAGGAGGCTCTACCTCCGTAGTGCCTCGGGTTCCTCTCCTGCTCGCCTTTATAGGAAAACAACTTACCCAGGTAAGCTTGCGCTACATCAGCTTCCGGGTCCGCTCCGCGCTTTTTTAAAAAAAAATTCAAATTTAAACTGTTAAACAAACGTCACCGATCCTTCAAACAGCCACTGCCAAACAGCCCTTCCCTGCTCTGCTAAGAGAGTGAGCTACAGGTTCAGATGGCAGCTAGGAAGCCAAATGGAATGTCAGCATTTATTTCAAGAGGACTAGAATACAAGAGCAGAGATGTACTGCTGAGGCTGTTTACAGCTCTGGTCAGGCTGCATTTTGAATATTATGAGCAGTTTTGAGCTCCAAATCTTAGGAAGGATGTGCTGAACTTTGGAGGGGGTCCACAAGAGATTTGCAAGAATGATCCTGGGGATGAAGAACTTCTCATATGTGGAGTCATTGAGGACTCTGCATCTATACTTGATGGAGTTTTGGAGGTTATGGAGTGATCCGAATAAAAATTACAAAAAATTGAGAGAACTGGATTAAATGGACATAGAGAAGATGCATCTACTAGTAGGAGAGACGAAAACTTGAAGACACAGCCTTAGAGTGAACTGAACCCTTTAGAACTGAAATGAAGTGGCATTTCTTCAGCGAGAGAGTGGTTAATCTATGGAACCCATTGCCTTCGAGGGCTGTGGAGGTCAATTCATTGAGTGTATTTAAGTCACGGGTAGATAGGTTTTTGATAGGTAAGGAGATCAAGTATTACAGGGAAAAGGAAGGAGATTAGGTTTGAGAAACATATCAGGGCATGATTGAATGGTGAAACAATCTTGATAAGAGAATTCTGTTCCTATATCTTTTGGTCACCTCCATCCATGGCCCTAAAGGATTCTTCCACATCCAGCAGAGATTTTCCAGCACATCCAAACACATAATCTACTCTATCCATTGCTGTCGATGTGGTCTCCTCTATATTGGGTAGACAGGATATCAACTCATGGAACATTTCAGAGAATATCTCTGGGACACACGCACAAAACAACCCCACCACCCTGTGGCCGACCACTTCGACTCCCCCTCCCACTCCGCCAAGGCGTGCAAGTCCTGGGCCTCCTTCGCCACCAAATTCTAGCCACCCAATGCCTGGAGGAAGAATGCCTCATCTTCTGCCTTGGGACTCTCCAACCACACGGCATCAATGTTAATTTCATTAGTTTCCTCATCTCCCCTCCCCCCACCTCATCCCAGATCCAACTCTCCAACACGACACTGCCCTCTTGAACTTTCCTACCTGTCCATCTTCCTTCCCACCTATCTACTTCACCTTCCGCTCTGATCTATCACCATCAACCCCCACCTGCTTCTACCTAATACCTTCTAAACTACCTTATCCCCAGCCCAGCTCCCCTTTCCTATTTATTTCTCAGCCCCTTCCCCCCACACAACATTCCTTATGAAGGGCTTATGCCCAAAACGTTGATTCTCCTGTTCCTTGGATGCTGCTTGACCTGCTGTGTTTTTCCAGCACCACACTTTTTGACTTATGGTCTTATGGTCTATGGATTTTTATTGGACCTGACGCTTTGGGAGGATGGCTGCCAGTGAACTGAGTAAATGGCTCAGACATCTGTCAGGTATCTAGGATTGAAGCTGATTGAAGGTACAATGACAACTATTGCACAGTGATGCTATTTTGAATGATGTATAGCTTTGAGAGTGTTAGATGCCTGAACAGATCATGAGGAGTTCTTCAGAATGCTCCAGTCAGTATATTCTTACTGGTAATGTATGTTGCTCTTGACACAACCTGACATGGAGAGGGAATTCCTTGGTGAAAGAATCCCCATGATGAAGAGCTCCCGAAGGCATGCCTAGGACACCAGATGGTATTAAGCAGGTCCCTGCAAGGGCATATCTCTGGCTATGAGATAAGTAAGACATGAATAGTGCAGAGATTTCAGTAGGACACTAAAAGTATCACTGATCAGTCAGCAGGCAATCTACCATAATACCATGCCACCTCCCCAGGAAAATACTTTAATGTGATTGCCCAATACAATGCCCATAGCTATCTTTATATGTGTGAAAGTAGAAAGCTGTGAGGGTCTCATGAAGGAAGACATTGTACAAGGCTGTTGAAGACATGTTTAGGAACCCATGTTAAGCAATAGAGATCTATATTAGGCAGTTTGTTTAAAGGGTCATAGGGAGAGACGTGAATTGAAGAAAATAAGTAATGCAAATAAATTTGCTAGAAAGAAACTGACTACAACTGTGCGAGCTGAGGAAGAAGCTTTTAAGTAGAGATAGTGTAAAGAACTTTTCTTTTTCCTTTTGGGTCTATAACCTGAAATGATTTTGGAACAGTTGAAATACCAGGAGTTATATGCAACATGTAAAATCAAGTGTGCACATTTATAGCTGTGAAAAATAATTTTGTTTTTGCAAGCAGTGCGGGGGATATCTTGAGACAAAATTACACCAAGAGTCTTTAGGTTAAGGAAATTCTGACTGATCACAGCCCTCAGATTGTTGAAATGTAGTTTGCTACAAAGCTGTAATGATGTGGCAGTACACGCTTTGGACTGGGTTGGACAAAACCAGAAGTCAGACGACACCAGGCTTTTGTTCAACACATTTACTTAAAATCGTCAGGTGAAGTTTAATGAAGGGGCATCACTCAGAAAGCACCATCTGTGAGTGAGTGGCCAATGCATGAGTTTAAAAATGCCTGAAGATGGGTTTATGCCCGAAACGTTGATTCTTCTGTTCCTTTGATGCTGCCTGACCTGCATCTGCAGTCCTCACTTTCTCCTAGCTAATGCATGAGTGTTCATCCGAGGAATCTCAGGCTGCGAATGGTTTCCAGACTCAAGAGGTGGGAAAAATTCCCATTATTTGGGGTATGGGAACATTTGATGAAGAGTTAGAAAATCGGACTTCAAAGATGGAGCACTTTAACTGGACTATCAACTGGTGTCGTCTGACTTCTCCCAAAGCTGTAAGTGCAAGGACAGTCAGAGGCACCCAGAGCCTGCAACCTGAAAACCTCTCCATATGGAGAAAGAGACAGAAAACCCAAGAAAGCTTAAATGGAAGAATTCTAACAAGGAAAGACCTTGGTTCACCAGATCAACTATGATGAGGAATAGCCCTTGCTTTACAGACAGCAGCATGCCTTCAGTGTTAAAGCTCAAGAGGGACTGTATGAGACAACTTAACCCATCCTTGAAATCTGAACTTTTAATCATTGGAATTTTACTTATTTTTTCTGTTATGTCTGTAATTAGGTGTGCTGCCGTTTTAGGATTGCTGGTCAGGTGACCTGGAAGGGCAGAGCTTGTGGTCCAGTCTAGAATTGGCTGTGGCAACGTAATCATTGTCAATAAAGTATTTTGGAGGGGCTAAGCTTGGGCGTGCGGGATTAAAGAGGTAATGTTGAGGGAGGTTGGGGTGACTTGGGTTGTGTTCAACGCCAAGCAAGAACTCACCCATCGGGGAGAGGGCCAAGCATGGAAGTCATGAGTGGACTGGAGGTTAGTAGCTGAGGAAAAGAGTATGTACCCGGGAGCTACTGAAGTCATCATGGAAAGTGGTTGTGAGGAAACTTGGCCTGTGTGTGACGCCATGGAGGCATGGAATGAAAGCACCATCTGTGAGTGAGTGGCCAATGCATGAGTTTAAAAATGCCTGAAGAAGGGCTTATGCCCGAAACGTTGATTCTCCTGTTCCTTTGATGCTGCCTGACCTGCATCTGCAGACCTCACTTTCTCCTAGCCAATGCATGAGTGTTCATCCGAGGAATCTCAGGCTGCGAATGGTTTCCAGACTCAAGAGGTGGGAAAAATTCCCATTAATTGGGGTATGGGAACATTTGATGAAGAGTTAGAAAATCGGACTTCAAAGATGGAGCACTTTAATTTATTTTTGAAGGCACACACAGTGGCTGAGGACATCCTGGTAGTGGTTTTCTTAAGTACCATCAGGAGCTAGACTTCCACAATTCTTAGGACTCTGGTGCAACAAGAGAAACTTGCAGAGAAGACATTCCATGATGCACCAGATCAACCATCAGTGAAGAATGGAGTTCACTTTACAGACAATAGTAAAGTGCCATCAGTGAGAAATGTCAAGAGGAACTGTGTGAAAAAACTTAACCCAGCCTTGAAACTTGGGATTTGTAAGCTTTGGAATTTTACTGAGCATTTCTGTTACGAATGAAGCTGGATGTGCTACCCTTTAAGAGAGCTGGAGCTTGTGGTCCAGTCTAGAACCAGCTGTGGTAGTTTGAGCTTCGTCAATAAAGTGTTCCTGTTCAGATTTACCATTTGTTTACCTTGTGAATGATGCACTTTTCCCAAGAGGACAAGGTGCTGGTATCAGCAAATCAGTTGAGTCAAAATCAACCTGATTTTGAGTCGAGTGGTGGACTTAGTCTTGAGAGGAAGGACCGGTCTTGAAGACTGCTCAGGATTATGCCCATACCTCTCCAACAAGTGGGAGTTGTCCATATGGAACAGTGCTTAATATGGGGAATGAGAGTTGTTATTCCAACTCCAAAAAGCAGAAACATGCAGGAATAAATGTACCAAATACACCCTGGCGTGGTGTGAATTAAGGACGTGGCCAGGATCTATTTTGGTGGCCTTCCAGATTAAGGGCAAAGCGGGATCATACACATTCTGCACATTAGTAAGAAAGGCGCCACTGTTATCGCCCCTACACCCATGGGAATGACCTTAAACACCATGGCACGGAATTCAGGTTGATTTTGAGGCACTGGTAGGCAGATGCTACTAGTGAGCATGTAATCCTCATTCCAAGTGGCCTGAGTTGTCAGTCATAAAATCAGTATGGGCGGAAGCAAGTGTAGATCGGCTGGATTCCAAATGAAGCACCAACATATAGTCTTCTTCCATCGACAATATGCTGCAAACCTTCATATCTTTGTTAAAACTGCATTGTTAGTCATAGTGATTACATTCAGTGACTTCTGATGTGATTGTAACGTCAGCCAACTGGATATCATGGGATACAAGTTCCCTGATTGGGGCTGTTAATCTTGTCCAGTCAGCAAGACCTGGTTGACATAAACGCATAAATGTCAGGGATATTTGGCCCCCTGAATGTCTGACTTACTGAGAGACAGTGCTATTGTCAAAGGCTATGCATTTTTAAATAAAGGGTGATTGGTTATGAGATGCTGGCCTCTGAAGAGTTATTTCAGTGCCGACAAGAGTAATGCACTCGCAGCAGTTGTTTTAACGTTGGGGTAAGCATTTTCTTACATCATGTCTCTGTTTGGGAAGCTTGACTTGTTTGACCCTGCCATTGAGGACTGGGCCCAGTATGTGGAAAGAATGCATTTTTTTTTCTCAGCAAACAGCATTGTAACGGATGAAAAAACAATGAGTAATTATCTGACAGTCTGTGGAGCTGCAGCTTTTATTGTCATCGGAAGCCTAACATTTCCTGAGGCACCAGATACTGAAACCTTTCAAAAATTGATTGACATAGTTAAGAAATATTATGACCCCCAAATCTCTGCGATGTCATCAGAGATGTCATCAGTTTTACTTGGCAAGTTGAGAACCAGGGGAATTCGCATTGAAGTTTTTCACTAGGATAAGATGACTGGCAGAAGACTGTGAATTTGGTTTCACCCTTAACGAAATACTTTGAACCAGTCCAGTATATGGGATTAATGATGTGACTATGCAAACATGCTACTGGCTGAAGGTCAACTGGACTTCAAACAGGCACTGCAACTGGCAAGTGGAACAGGTGAACTTGAGCTTGCATAGCCTCACTCAGAAAATATCTGATAAAACTAACTCTCAGATGATCCACAGTAAAACTCCAAAACTATTCAAAGTCTCAGCCAAACAGTTACAGTTTTTTCTCAGAACCCTGCCCGCTAAGACATTGTAATTGTCGATATGTGGATTTGGGACAGAAACAGAGCCATACTACAGCTAAATGGAGTAAATTAATTCATTGGCCAGTATCTAGGAGGGTATCCAGGAGAGTTCAATTCTGGAAACTTGACCTGCATCTTATTTTGAACTGTCAAATTGCTTAGCAACATCCAAATCAAAACCAATCAAGATGAACATCTGGTTTAATGATCATGTGGCTCAAATAGAGTTCGATATCGATGCAGCCCTATCAGTGATCACAGATCCAATTTTTAAAAAATTATGCACGGTCATCAGCCCTTAAATTTGCACAAGACCTAAGCTAGGCTGTGAACCTATACCAAGGAACCATTGCAGATTAAGGGTAGGTCCTTTCATAGGTTCAATGTTTTTAGTCATTGTAGATGCCCACTCAAAATGGTTGAATGTGCATAGATCTTTCATGACATATGGAGTCCTGTAGGTGTTGATCACAGATAAGAGGCCATCATTTACTGGCTGGAACTTCTATGACTTCTTAAAGTCGAATGGGATTCAATGTATGAGGACAGGTCCATAGCACCCATCATCTAATTGTCTGGCAGAAAGAGTGGTCCAACCTTGAAGCTGGACTGAAGAAACAGCTTTTAGCCTCATTAGACACCAAGTTGTCATGTTTCTAGTTTGATTATAGGACCACTTCACAAGCAGTTACAGGAATAGCACCGGCAGACTTGCTAATGGGTTGAAGTCTGATGTTCCCGGAGCTGGAATGGAGGGTGAAACAGCATCAGGGACTCTAAGACTCTGCCAAGTGAAAGAGACTGTTTAATACAGGAGACTAAGCTTGCTGCAAGAACCATGAAAATGGCCCCACATGAGTAAGAGGCATGTGCCACTTGAGATTCGGACCACTGACTTGAGAAGTTCAGGGAGGTGCGGAAAAGCATGTGGACCATTTAAATGCTGCAAATTTGCAGATTGTATGGGAGTAAAACATGGCCAGTCCCCTGCCCCTTGGAGCCTTTAGAGATTAATTCACTCTCTCGATCAAACATTGTGGAGTCCTATAAGTCAGAGATATATTTCCAGTACTTTGGTCTGTAGGATGGTGAAGTATTTCAATGGTAGCAAAGAGTTTTGGAACATCCTGAGATACTGAAAGGTGCTTATGCAATTCCAAGTGTATAAATCCAATCCTTCATTAAACCAAGTGTACAATGTGGATATCAATCCCTGGTTTGCAGAACCAATTGGAAGTTTGTGTCAACTACTGCCTGCAGCACGGCTCAAAATAGCTTTTTTAAAGCTGTCCTTGAGGTTTCTTGAGGGCTTCTTTTTGACATTTGGGGGCCCTTTTTTCATTTTCACTCACTTTTCCATGAGGTGATGCAGTCACTTAATATCTTTGTATCTGTGTTGATTAATGGACAATTTGGACTCAACAGAATTCCTCCAATTCATCAATTAGAAGAATCTCCCACAATAATCATCATTGCTGCATTAAATTTAAAGCAAACATACACAAGGAATACATTAATTTTTGGGGGTTTAGCATTATTTAATGCTAAATGCAGATGCTGGAAACCTACATTAGAGTGGTGCTGGAAAAACACAACAGTTCAGGCAGCATCCGAGGAGCAATAAAATCAATGTTTTTGGGCAAAAGCCTTTCATCAGGAATACAGGCAGAGAGGCTGGAGGTTGGAGAGATAAGTGAGAGGAGGGTGTGGGTGGGGAGAAAGTAGCATAGAGTACAATAGGTGAGTGGGGGAGGGGATGAAGGTGATAGGTCAGGAGGGAGGGTGGAGTGGATAGGTGGAAAAGAAGATAGGCAGGTAGGACAAGTCATGGGGACAGTGCTAGCTGGAAGTTTGGAACTAGGGTGAGGTGGGGGAAGGGGAAATGAGGAAACTGTTGAAGTAAGAGCTTCAGGGCAGAGGAAATGACCTGGGAGTTGCAGTGGGAGAGGGACTCCCTGAGATTCTTGTAGAGAGAGGAGGAAAACTTCTTCAAGGCAGGCATCTTTGCAAGAGGATTCGCAGGAGGGTTAAAATCAACTAGGTAAAAACAATGACTGCAGATGCTGGTAACCAGAGTCTAGATTAGAGTGGTGCTGGAAAAACACAGCAGTTCAGGCACCCCCATTATTTAAATTGACAGGACAGTAAGCGTAAGAGAGTAACAAATATGCTTTCTGGAAAATAAAATATTTTTTAAACACAAAAAGCCATCACCTATTACATAGTTTACGTAAACAAAAGAGATGAGAGTTAAAGACTTCTATGTTTGTGTCGAATACTATTCCATACTTCAAATAATTCATAGTTTTAAGATGCTTTGAGATATTGTAGCAGAGAAAAGCAAATTCTGATTAGATATGCATCAGAAAGTGATCAGACTTCATGCATCTTCAAGCATCACAATGATTCTATGGGTGCAGTTCTTTACAAAAGTCAACAGCCTTAAATTTTCACTTGCATCCTATTTTAACTCAATCTGTTATGACATGATACACCCCTGGAACAGGTAGGATTTTAACTTTTGAAAGGGACACTACCACTGCGTCACAAGAAGCCACAAGCTTCCACTTGTAAGCTGCTTCTTGAATAACATGGAATCCAAGCCAGTCATGACCCCGTTCTTCAATTTAATACGGCAGCTAAAGTGACAGTGGAAACCATATTGCTTATTTTGATACTTAAGGAATTGTAACTAATTTATTTTCTGACGCATGATACTCAACTGTAGTTCATGGGGAGGATTTTAATATTGGTAGCCTAGCATGGTTCAGAAAACATAACAGCAAATTCATAGCCTGATGCTGATGGTTGGGTATCGCATATACTCATTGTTCAAGTTAAGTGATAGAATGGGTGTGCCACAGAAAAATTCCCACTTCCAAGAACTGCAGCTTAAACTACCATTAAAAATAATGGATGTAATGATGTAATGCATGTACAGTGAAATCAATTCATGTTATCATCTCATGGTTTTTTTTTGTATGTTTTAAAAATGGGAAATACAGTCTAGAATATTGTTCTTTGTGATTGGTAATGGTCTGATCTTCACTATTTTTACAGGATGGTTTAAACCTCTGATGGCTGAATACGACTTTAGAGGAATTTCCAATGCTGTGAAGCCATTTCCGATTGTACTCTCTTCATAGTGAAGGGTCGGTTGAGATGAATGATGTTGGATAACTACAGTTTCTCTCAGACATCGGAGCCGATTTTGGAGGAACAGCAGCTGAATGTGAAGACTGCAGTTACCTAAGAGGGGGTGATTTGCTCCATGAGGAATCATGCATGATTTGATTTGGTTTGATTTTTTGTTGTCACATGTACTTATGTACAGTGAACAGTTTTGTTTTGCATTCAGTACAAACAGGTCATAACATACAAGGGCATACAGATCATAGAATGATTTGAACAGAGTGAGGCGTACAAAGTTACAGCTGCACAGGAGGTGAACAAAAGCAAGATCAACATTAGATTTGAAATTTGAAAGGTCCATTCAGCAGTATAATAACAGCAGGAAAGAATCTGTTCTTGAACCTGCTGGTGCATATGTTTTAGCTTTTGTATCTTTTGCCTGACAGAAGAGGTTGGGAGAGGGGTGGGAGGAATCTATGATGATCTTGGCTGTCTTTCCATGGCAACGAGAATTGTAGATGGAGTCAATGGATGAAAGGTTGGCTTGCGTGATGGACTGGACTGTTTCATAAGTTTCTGTAGTTTCTTAGTGCAAGAGCCAATTGTACCCTTCACCAGCCTGGATAGTATGTCACTGACCCCAGGCAACCTTAGAATGGTAGACACAGGGGAGTATCATGTGAGTAGGAAATGGGGGCAGAATTCAATATGGATACACCCCATCAGAGATGGAGGATAGCTCCAGACATACCTGTCCAGCTAGATGCGATGAGCCTTGGTGTTTGTTGACAAAGGGAGTGTCACAGGAGCAGCAACAGGAAATGTCAGGAATCCTAAAGGAGTACAGACCCTTGTAATGAAAATGGAAGATCAGTTGACAAGATGAGCTCTGTAATCATGCATCTGAAAACATGAGTTCCTTCACTGAACGACAGGCCAACCTCATGGAGAGTCAATTGCAGCATCCAACGGACTCAGCCTGTGCTGTATTCTGAATGATCATAGTGATGATGCATGAGTGAATGTGCAGCTAATCAGATGCTGTACTATATGTGTTAAATTCAGGTTTTGGAGCTATCGCAAGAGGCAGAGAATGGTTGCATCACATTGGGTTTTACCTAGGTGTAGATCATAAAGTCATTGTTAAATCCATGCAGTTTAATGTGAGTGACTGGCTGTGTTAAAAACATGGCATTTGTCGGATGGGAGATTAGTGACATTTTCTCTGGGAGCTGCCTGTGCCAGATGTCTTTCAGCATGATGTGGCCTTATAAGTTCACAGAAGTCTTGCTTCGTCACTAAGGTCAAATCCAATAAGAAGTGGATTTGTTGTTCTCCTGAGAGGGGCTACTATCTACAAACTGAGAGATTAATCTGGTGTCTTCCACTGGAGGATCTGCTGTGCAGCAGAGAAGCATGGCTGAAAATGTGTTGCTGGTTAAAGCGCAGCAGGTCAGGCAGCATCCAAGGAACAGGAAATTCGACATTTCGGGCATAAGCAGAGAAGCATGTCTGAGTCATGGTGTTCTGGGCTTCCTTCCGCCAAGGCTAGTGTGTCTCAGCACGAGTCTCTGAGTTGTCTTGACTCATGTTCATGAGGAAAAAGCATAAAATTCAGCCATTAAGCATAATCCTGATTTTACTATCCTAACTTGTAGAAATCATTATAGATTTGACCCGGAAGGATTCACATTCCAAAGAACATTCTTATTTGCACTCTGCTGGTTCTACTTTTTATGTTTATCCAATTTTACTGGAACATTCCAGAAAGTTATTTACTGATCAGTCCAATGACTCTGTAGAGCCAATGGATATTTTATTTTATTCATTCATCTGATGTGGGTATTGCTTGTACCTAGTTGCCCTTGGGAAGGTGGTGATGAACTTTCTTTTTGAACTGCTGCTGTTTATTCTGTGTAAGGAGACCTACAATGCCACTGGAGAGAGATTTCAATGATTTTGACCAAGCAATAGTGAAGGAATGGTGATATGATCCAAATTTGGATGGTTTGTGGCTTGGAGAAGCACTTGCAGGTGATGGTATTCCCCAGCATCTGCTACCCTTGTTCTTCAAGATATTGATGATCATGGATTTGGAAGTTGCTCTCTAAGGCATCTTGGTGATTTTCTGCAGAGTATCTTGGAAATGGTACACATTGCTGCTCCTGAGCATTGGTGGTGGGGGAACTGGATGAGGTGCCAATCAAGCAGGCTACTTTGTTCTGGATGGTGTCAAGCTTCTTGAGTGTTAAAATAGAATAGAATCCCTAAAATGTGAAAACAGGCCATCTGACCCAACAAATCTATACTTACTCTCTAGAGAACATCCCACCCAGACTCACCTCCTACCCTATAATTTCTATGGGTCATGCACGCAACCTACATATCCCTGGACACTATGGGCAATTTTAGCAAGGCCAATCCACCTAACCTGCACAAGTTTGGATGTGGGAAGAAACCGGAGCACCGAGCAGAACCCCACACAGACGCGGGGAGAATATGCAAACTCCATGCAGTCACCTGAGGCTGGAATTGAACCCAGGTCCTTCATGCTGTGAGGTAGCAGTGTTAGCCACGGAGCCACTCCTTTTTTCTTTTGTTGAAACTGCACTCATCCAGGCAACTGGGGAGTACTCCATCACACTTAAAACTTGTGCCTTGTAGAATATGGACACGGTTTGGGGAGTCAGAAGATGTATTACTCAGTGTAAGATTCCTCACCTCTGACCTGCTCTTGTAATCATACTATTTATGTGGCTAGTCAGTTTCTTGTTAATGGTAACCCACTAGATGTTGATAGTGAGTATTTGTAAGTGTTTGTAAGTCAAGGTTAGATGGTTAGATTCTCTCTCCTGTTTGGAGATGGTCATTGCCTGGCACATGTGTGGCACAAATGTTTATTTGTCACTTGACAGCCCAAACCTGGATATTGGTCAGGTCTTGCTGCAGTTTTGAAGGAACTGCTTCAGTATCTTCGGAGTCCTGAATGGCACTGAACATTGTGTAATCATCAGTGAATATCCTCACTTTTGAACTTAGTGGCAGAAAAGTCATTGATCAAGCAGCAGAAAAAGTTAGTCTTAGGTCACTACCCCAAGCTGCAAAGATGCCCTGGATCTGAGATGACTGACCTTCAATAATGGGGAGAAAGTGAGGACTGCAGGTGCTGGAGATCAGAGTCAAAAAATGTGTTGCTAGAAAAGCACAACCAGTCAGGCAGCATCTGAGGTGCAGGAGAGTCGACATTTCAGCATAAGCTCTTCATCAGGAATGTCCTGATGAAGAGCTTATGCTTGAAACATCGGCTCTTGCGCCTTGGATGCTGCATGGCTGGCTGTGCTTTTCCAGCACCACATGTTTTGACTCTGACTTCTAATAACCACAACTATCTTACTTTGTGCTGGGTATTACTCCAACCAGCAGAAGGTTTTTCGCCTGATTCTCATGGACTCTGATCTTTCTCAGGCTTCTTAATGCTACACTCAGTCAAATGCAATCTTGATTTCAAGGGCAGTCACTCTCATCTCACTGACATCTTGTTAAGAATGGCCTCTGGACTTCTCTAACGTATTGATCTGACAATACTCTTCTTTCCTGAGAATATCACTAAATCAAATGGAATATATTGATGAGACCTTTTTTTGATTTTTTTTTGTTATAGTCATAGAAATGTACAGCATGGAAACAGACCCTTCGGTCCAACCCGTCCATGCCGACCAGATATCCCAACCAATCTAGTCCCACCTGCCAGCACCCGGCCCATATCCCTCCAAACCCTTCCCAATCATATACCCAACCAAATGCCTCCTAAATGTTGCAATTGTACCAGCCTCCATTACATCCTCTGGCAGCTTATTCCATACACGTACCACCCTCTGCGTGAAAAGTTGCCCCTTAAGTTCCTTTTATATCTTTCCCCTCTCACCCTAAACCTATGCCCTCTAGTTCTGGACTCCGTGACTCCAGGGAAAAGACTTTGTCTATTTATCCTATTCTTTCATAAGGTATGGGCATCACTTGCTCAGTTGGCATTTGTTGCCAATCTCTAATTGCCTTTGAGTAGGTCGTGTTGAACTGCCAACGTGAACTGTTGCAGTCCTTGGGGTGAAGGGAAACCTGCATTGCTGTCAGGAAGGAAGATCAAGTATTTTATCCCAACAACACTGAAGGAACAATGATATAGTTCTAAGTCAGGATGATATGTGACTTGGAGGGAAACTTGCAATGTGTTGTTGTTTCCATGGACAGTATATTCTGTCTTTGTCCTTTTTGCACCCTGAGTACTTGTTTCAAAAGATTATTTCCATATAAGGAACTGAGCAGGCTTTATTACCACTTACCCATTTGCCCATTGCTTTTGTACATTCAAATGCACAGGACAAGAAATACAACAACAGCAATTTACATTTACCTAACTCATTTAATATTTTAAATCATTCCAAAGTTTTTCACAGAAATGGTTACTGTCATAATTTCTGGTCAGCATCACTGGTACCTTGTGATTGGGATTGTTCACTGCCTCAACTCCGCCTTTCAATCTAAGTGAATTGAATCTAAGTCTGTATCTAAGAATAGGTCTGAATAAATTTTACTTTGGGGTCCAAAAAAAAATGCTTGTCTTACAAAAGATGTTTCGGTTTATTGAATGGTAATAATGGGGATAATTAACATTAACTAGTTAGACATAATTACAACAAGCAAGAATCAGGTATGTCATGTCTGTGTCCACCAGGTTGAAGTAAATCCAGCTTTATCATTAACTATTTAAATATCTCCCCCACAGGCCTTTTTCCCTGTGGTGAATAATCACACATTTATGTGTATATAATTACCTTTGCTTTGACCATTAACCTCTGTTTTCAGAGATATAGGCAGTCTGGAGTTTGCACTAGTCTTCTAGAATACAATCCTTTCTAACTTGGAAAAGTTTGGCATGAGGATTCTGGACCTCGATTCTAATTTTCTGTAAACCATTTCAGTACGGAAGAATCATTAATCTCCTGGATATATTTAAAGGAGGATGTCATGCTGAACCTGGTAGTTGGTCCATTAATTAATCTGGAGGACCATCAATCTCCTAAATTTCCTTTACAGGTAAATGCTTCCCCACTCACCCAGTTAATTGTCCCTTCACATCATCTAGATGAGCATTAATCTCAGGATTGTTCATCCTGGAAGGTAACTGCTTTTTGAATCAAGTATTTTCTTTCTTGCTGCATACCTGGATTTCTGGGCCAGGCAATTGCTTTTTGAATAAAAGAATGTTGGAAATTTGGAATAAAACATAAAATGCTAGAGAAACACAACATTTCTGGCAGCATCTGTGAAGGGAGAAACAGTTAATGTTTAGAGTCTGATATGACTTCTTCAAAATGACAAATTAAAAAATAATATTTAAAAGTAAGGAATACAATTCTTGTTATCTGGCTCAATCTACTTTTTTCCTTCTCTCCCTGTTGCATTTACTTTGAAATTTTTATCAACTGGAATCATTGAATTACTTCTAATGCTGTTTTTCCCCAAATAAAACTGTATTTTGAAATTTAAGAGTGGACAGCAAAGTGAAAGGAGGATAGCATCCTCAATGAAAGCTGTTTTTTCCAAGAGTTGAACGTTGAGCAATTTGCTAGCTTGCTGGATAACTGAAAATACACTTTTTATAGTGTAGCAGCTCTTGACTTTCGCCGTTCCTGTGAAATGGATGTTAGAGAGTTGCAGCTCATTTCATATTTTCCCTCATTTGTAGTTCCATTGACATCCCCCTTTAATGAAGAATCTGAAGGGATGTAAAGCATACTGTGACTTGCTATCATTTGTTTTGCTTTAAAGTACAAAGTCAAGATCTGTTCCTAAATTGCACTGGAATTTTTTTTTGAAGAAAAATAAAAGAGAGCGTTTCTTTTAGGGATACAGCACAAACTTCATAGACCCAGAAGAGGCAGGCTGAAACAAAAGTCTGCAGGAAAAGGGCTTTCTGTTGGCTATTGCACAGAATTCAAAGAAAGATATTCTGTTTACATTAAGGGAGATAACATTCTGTGGCAGCTGCAGGCTCGATTAAAGTTGAGCCCGATTACTGTGAGACAACAAAGGAATTTAAGAAAAAGGAGCAGTAGACAGCCTGTCAAAACCTTTCTGTTATTTAATAGTCTTTGCTTATCTTTTGCTTCAACCCCATTTTCCTGTCTGATCCCATAACTCCAATTCCATAAAGAGACAAAAAAAATTGTATTTATGTTTTAATTATATTCAGTGATGATACATCAACAGTCTCCCCTCACTTGCCACAGTAGAAAGTTTCAATGGTTTATCACCCTTTGTGTGAAGAAATATTTCTCATCTCTGACTTAAATGATCTGCCCCTTATCCTGAAATTCAGTCCACACATTTTAGATTTCCCAGCCAGGTGAAACAACTTCTTAGTGGTCACTCTATTAACCCCATTCAGAATCTTGTATATTTCAATGAGATCAACTCTGATTCTTCCAAACTCTGGAGAATATAGTCTTAATTTACTCAGCCTCTCATCATAGGAGAACCTCTCAATCTTGTAACCCTTTGGTGCATTCATTAAATTGAGACAATACTGCTCATTATATTCTAGGTACAGGCATAAAACCTTGTACAATTGCAACAAAACCACTTTACTTCCGCACTTCTCTCCCCTTACAAGAAAGACTAACATGCCATTTTATCTTTCTCAAAGCTTGTTCTAATCTGCATGCTAATATATGTGTCCCTTCACACAAATACATTGAAATCCCAATGAACATTAACCTTTTTGTATTACCAACATGAAGAATATCATCTGCCCCTTCATAATTCTCTGTTACCATTTTGCTGACCACTCTCTTAACCTATCTATATCTGAATGCAGTGCTTTTTGTACTCCTCACTGCCAAATTCTCACCTAAATTTGCATTGTCACGATTTAATACATTATTTTCTGTCTCTATAAGTCATCAGTATAGATTATAATTAGCTGAGGTGCCAGCACTGATCTGAGAGGCACTGCATAAGTTAAAGTCTGCTTGCTTGAAAATGCCCTGCAACACCATGGATCTAGTGTATTAATTGCTTGTGTGGCCTAACAAATGCATCTGAGAACTCCATTCACAAACCTAAGAGCAGCAAAGTTTGACAGGCAAGATATAGAGCCTTAGTCAGAGGATTGAATGGACAGATCAGCCAAGCGTATCAAGCAAGATTCTGGTGTTGTGTGCTGCAATTTGCTACATTTACTCCAAAGGAGAAAGTGAGGACTGCAGGTGCTGGAGACCAGAGTTGAAAAGTGTGGTGCTGGAAAAACACAGCAGGCCAGGCAGCATCTGGGTGCAGCACATACAGTAAATGACGTGTGTGGAGGTGCAGGTGAATTTGCGATGGATATGGAAGGATCCATTGGGAACTCCCCCTCCCACTCCACCAAGGACATTGCAGGTCCTTGGCCTCCTCCATCGCCAGACCCTAGCCACACCCCGCCTGGAGGAAGAGCGCCTCATCTTCCACCTAGGAACCCTCCAACCACACGGGATGAATGTAGATTTCTCCAGCTTCCTCATTTCCCCTTCCCCCACCTTATCTCAATCCCAACCCCCAGATTCAACACTGCCCTCTTGACCGGCAATCTTCTTCCCGACCTCTCCGCCCCCACCCCCTCTCCGGTCTATCACCTTCACCCTCAGCTCCTTCCACCTATTGTATTCCCAGTACCCCTCCCCCAAATTCCCTCCCCCCTACTTTTTATCTCAGCCTGCTTGGCACACCAGCCTCATTCCTGAAGAAGGGCTTATGCCCAAAATGTCGATTCTCCTGCTCCTCAGATGCTGCCTGGCCTGCTGTGTTTTTCCAGCACCACACTTTTCAACTCTACATTTACTCCAAAGTATCTTATTTCAGGTAACTGAGACCACTGAACTGTGTAACAAAATCATTTGTGAGCAGAATTGATACAGAATTAATAAATAATACAATCCATGAAATGAGGACAGGTAACTTTATCTGATACTGACCACATCAACATCAATTATACTTCATAGAACCTTTGAAAATCATGAACTTGAAATTGGTAGAACACTTCATACAAAATATTGTTAAAAATGGACTTTTAACTTATATTCCTGATAGTTTAGAAGAATGAGTGGTCATCTAATTGAAACACAAAATTCTTATGGGATTTGACAAGGTAGAGACTGGATGTTTCTCTGGGCTGGGGAATTTAAAATACTACACCAGTGTCAGGATAAATGATTGACTCATTTAAGAGTGAAATGAGCAAACAGCTTGTCACTTCAGCGGTTGAGAATGTTTGGATGTCTCTACCCCAGAGGAATGTTATTGCAAAGTAAGTATATTCAAAACAGAGATCAACTGACTTATGTACACTTAAGGAATCAAAGGATGCACAGCTAGTGAGGCAAGGTGTAATTGAAATAGAGGATCAACCATAATCTTATTGAATGCTGGCGTAGACTCGACAGCCAAGAGGTCTACCCAGCTCTCTTTGTGTTATGGATAGCTCAACAGCAATTTTTTTTTGCTAGGTTTTAATTTGGAAATAAGTCATCCATTTGTCTCTGATGGGTGAAATTTTACATTTGTCAGGAATTTCTAGCTTGCAGGCCAAACGTTTATGCATCTGAGCAAACAGAGATGTTATTCACAGAATCAAACTCTGCAATGGATATGCTGGCCTAGTTGGAATTTTGCTTAAATAAAAAGCATTGCTGAATAGTTTCTAGGAAAACCAGATGTGGAAAAATTGTATATATTACAATTTGGAAAGAATTCCACATTGTCGTCTCTTGCTAACATCCTCTCATTTCATTCATGGTGGTGTTTATCAAACATTTCTTCTTTCAGCGATGTATATTAGACTGTGACCTTGATAATCCCTGAGATCTTTCAAAAGGAGATTGAATTAAAATATGGAAGCCTTGCTTGAGGGAGAAGCACACTCTCATGCAAACATTGCCATGGTTGTATAAAGGTTTGCATGCTGATTAATTTGGTGTCCTTGATATAAATAATGGATTATTTTAGAATGTTTGATGAATTTAGAAAATAAAAATGCATTTTTCTACTGGCCCAATTAAAAAAAATGAAAATGTTTTGCCGGTATGTTTCACTTCTCAGAGCCACCAGCATCTAACTACCCACTCCTTAGTCTTCAAGCCTTAGACGCCTATCCATTTTCACCCTTGTAGGCTTCTGCTCCTCACCAGGCATCAGATGACAGAAAAAAATCTCCAGTAAGTTGTGTGAACCCATCTTTTTCATCTGCATTAAAATGTATTTTGCATGTGTATGTTCAATTGTATACTTACATGTGCAAGCACGTGTCCACCTGCAACAAAAATGCATCTGAGTACTTATGTATGTATGGAACTATGTGAATATGACATCGTTCTGCTGAAGCAAGTGTAGGATATGGAATTTGTAGAAAGAGCCATAGCTTATGGTTGAGACTTGCACGGCAATCCAATTTGTTTTGCCTAAACTTGTTGGACTGTACAATGTTGAAGTATATATTTCACTGGGGAGTCACACTTTGTTATCAGAAGACAACAAAAAAGGAAAGAGGCTAGAAGTACTCCTTGAAGGTTGTTAACACTGAACTTTTGTCAGTGTTCAGGAACTTGATAAGCATAACTAATTACTAGCGAAAAAACAAAGCAGTCAGGCTTCATATCTGAAAAGTGGTCAAGCTTATCAAGTGGTCGTGGGCGGCACGGTGGCACAGTGGTTAGCACTGCTGCCTCACAGCGCCTGAGACCCGGGTTCAGTTCCCGACTCAGGCGACTGACTGTGTGGAGTTTGCACGTTCTCCCCGTGTCTGCGTGGGTTTCCTCCGGGTGCTCCGGTTTCCTCCCACACTCCAAAGATGTGCGGGTCAGGTGAATTGGCCATGCTAAATTGCCCGTAGTGTTAGGTAAAGGGGTAAATGTAGGGATATGGGTGGGTTACGCTTCGGCGGGTCGGTGTGGACTTGTTGGGCCGAAGGGCCTGTTTCCACGCTGTAAATAATCTAATCTAATCTAATCTTATCAACCTTTAGCTAAAAAATATCAGAAGTTAAAGATTGACCAACAGCAAATCATGTGCTTATGGAACTTCAACTATATAAATCACTCTGGATTGCAGTCAACATAGAGAGGCGATTTGGTCAATCACTGTCGAATATAACTCTCTTTACACAGAGAGTTGTGAGAGCACGGAATGTGTTGCCAGCAGCAGTTGTGGAAGCAAGGTCATTGGGGACATTTAAGAGACTGCTGGACATGCATATGGTCACAGAAATTTGAAGGTGCATTCATGAGGATCAGTGGTCGGCACATCGTGTTCTGTGCTGTACTGTTCTATGTTCTATAACCAATGGTGAATGGGCAAGTTATGAATGATTTGTAGAAACAAACTTGATATTTCAATGCACCCTTTTGTTTGTTGACTAATGTACTGAACGCTTTATATTTTGAAAAAGAATAATAATCTTGTTTGGTTAACTAAATCTTTTGAGTGTGATTTCATTCTTGAATTCTTGGGTCAGAACTCTAAAATCTGGGACATATTCCTTTTCTTAGTTAGGACTAAGAAAAGCCTTACATATGGTACTGAGAAGATTGTTATTTGCAGGTATATTTAATAAAATTTGCATAAATATCTAAATACAGTTGGATAACTGCACTCAAAATGAAAACATCTAGACAATATACAGATATCCAAAATCAAATAATAAAGTAATGACACAAGTCTGCCAATAGACATTTTGATATCTAAATTAAACCAGCACCTTTATTGCTTGGTCATAACTCAAAGAACAACATGCATTAGTAGACTTAATTTGATGCTGTAATATCTGTCATTAAGCCAAAGCAATCTTATTCTTGGATATAAATTGCACTTTGAAAGGACTCACAATTGTGCCTTTTTCTAGACATTAGTAGCAAAAGTGCTTCTTTTTAAAACAAATCTAAAAATAGTTTTTCCATGTTTCTACATGATATTCTTTGCTGTGAACCATATACTAAAAATTCATCGACCGAATATTTTACCAAACATTTTGGTCCCTCTTATTCTGAACAGCATTTACAAATTCTTCTGAAGTATTAACTAAAAAATGGGAATAGAAGATTTAGAATAAAGATGTCCATAGGAAGTAACTTCTACTGCATATATAATACTGTACAGGTATTGCTTTTATTCTTTCATTTTCTACATGTCCTTGCACCTTACCAAGAAACCTTCAACTCTGATATGGCTCTGCTTTCGCTATCTTGTTCACCCAATTATGGGAAGTCCAAATGAACAAGAATATAAGGATGTTTGTCCAGCGCCGTATCATTAAGTTCTAATTTCCACTTTTTATGGTGAAGATAAGACTTTTCCCCTCGCATTTATTCTCCTCATTTCTTCCTCTTTCAAACATGCTTTCACCAGGCAGCACCGGAAGCTGTGGCTTTCATTCCACACCCTCCACAGTTTAAACACGCCAAAATGCGTAATAGTAATCAGACATGAAAAGGTGTATTTAAAGTCACGACTGTTCTGACATCCCCTCACCCTGTGCTCATTCCTCCAACCCAGATGCAATGGCAGATTCCTGCAAAATGCGATGAATATCCTGGAATGTGGGACGGGTTTTGGGTTCACGTCGCCAACAGCTGAGCATCAGTTTATACACACCATCTGGACAGATTGCTGGCTGAGAGAGAAAAACCTACATACAACAAAACAGAGACAGATAACCAATATAACAAATCCAATGGCATTGATTAGTTACAAAAGAAAAGGTAATGTCACAAAAGATCCACAAACTTGCATTTCCATTATGCCTTTCATAGCTGTGAATGTCACAAGATGTGTTACATCCAATGTAGTATTCTTTGAAATTAGTGAGTGTTTCAGGAATAAGGTGGAACCAATTTGTGTTGAGCAAGCTCTCAGATGTAGCACTGTGATAATGATCAGATAATCTTATTGATGCAGGGATAAATATTGACCAAGGTGTTAGGGAGAACTCTGTTGGACTTCTACAAAGTATTGTGATGGGATCTTTTACATTCACCTTAAGGCAAATGAGCCAATGATTTAGGTGCCTGTGTGCTTATTCAGAAACATGTATGCACAGTTTCAGACATTCTACAATGTTGCATCTCACACAAGCACAGCACTGAATTGGGGCTCAACAGCAGCAAAGACCTTCAGGATCATTTGGGATGTGTGGGCATTCCCCCAGTCCCCATATCTCCCCTTTTTCTGGATCAATCCACATTCCCCCCAAAATTCCCTGCCCTGTCCTGATCTTGCCAACCCAATCACTTCAATGGGCCTCATTCACTGGCACATGCACAATCGTCTCTCTAGAACAGATAGGGCGGGCTCCTTGGTATCAGCAAATACTGTCTTTGGTTTAACATCTTCCCAGAAATACAACACCACCAACAATGTGGAATACCCTCAGTAATGAACTGGAATGTCTGCACAGATTTTGCGTTCGAGTTGTTAAAGTGGGCCTTGAATCCATAAACTTCTAACTAAGAAGTGGGACTGCTACCAATTATTAATTACTCAAATAATACATAATGAAAATTTAATCCAGAAAACGCTGAAAGTACACAAGAGGCCTTTGACAACTAGAAACCAGATTGTTACATTGAAACAGACTCTCTTTCTGATTCTGACTGATACGGAATCAATTTCCAGCAATCCTTTATAAAGTCATAGACATATACAGCATGGAAACAGACCCTTCAGTCCAACTCGTCCATGCTGACTGGATACACTAAATTAATATAGCCTCATTTGCCAGCCCCAGCCTATTCAGCCATCCCCATAGCTCAAACTCTCCAAAAGTGGCAACTAGTAGAATTATTATCACTTGATCTAAAGTATTCCCCTATCATCCCTTCAGACATTTGCCCCCCCCTTATTACCCAAGAAAAGATCAAGTTTTGCTCTTTCTCTGTACTTCATGGTGACTTGATAATAAGAGGCAAAAACATGGCAGTAGGTTACCTACTGATGAAATGACAATTTTGCAGATCAGAATTCGAGTTTAGAGTTAGAAAAATATTTCTTAATAGTAAATATATTAATAAACTTGGATAAGAAAGACGTTACAGGAAATAAATTTGACAATTCCCCAAAATCTGTTCTCCTTGGAAGATTTAATAAAATGTTGAAAGGCCCTTTATTTTTCAAACTGTTCAGTACTTTCTTGTAGTCATAACTTGTTCTTTCAGATCAGGTGTTTTCAATCGACTTTTCATCACCTAATTTGATGTGCAAAGTTAAAAGTTACACAACACCAGTGTATAGTCCAACAGGTTTATTTGATAGTACAAGCTTTCGGAGCGCTGCTTTCAAATATTTTCAAATAAACTTGTTGGATTGTAACCTGTTGTGTGATTTTTAACCCAACACCAGCACCTCCACACCATAATTTGGTGTGGCTTTTGTAGGTCTGTTTTTCAGGATAAAGTTTATGGGATAGCAGAAGACTGCCACTTCAGTGTTTGTTTGAAATTGCAATGGTCTTTGGCATCCTGCATTCTAGAGGTTTATCACGGAGATGGAGCTACAACCTTGTCTTTTGAATTATGTGCTTTAAAAAATTCCAATTGCTTTTCATGTGTTCCAAAAGTCTTTAATTTTAACAGTACTGATATTGTGTGTGTGTGAGTGAAAGTGAGTGAGACTGCGTGTGTGTATAAGTCAGAGAGAGCGAGAGAGAGAGAAAGTGAGTGTGTGTGTGTGTGTGAGAGAGTGAGAAAGTAAGTGTGTGACTGGTGGAAGCATGCACCTCATTCATTTTGATTTAACAACATACTTACTTAGAAGTATATCACCTATTACAGAAAGAAAGAGTTTTATTAATTTAAATGGGTTTGTAATCACACCTCCCATGTTGTTCTGTTTGGGTGTCTACTAAGCTCAGCTGCTAGCATTACTTTAGCTCTTGCTGACAGTCAGCATGGATATGTTGTGCCAAATGGTCTTCTTTTTACTGTAACCATATGATAATTACAAGTCTCACTCCAGAACATTAATACATAAATCAAACTGACTACGCAACCATAATTCGCTAGACAACTGCACCATTGGACATTTCATATTTCAGATGAAGCTTTAGTTTCAAGTTAGTATCTTTGTGGGGTACAATGTTGGATCGGAATGTAAAGGACTGACTATAAAGTTGAAATCTTCAGTTCCAGTAATTTGGCATGATTCTCCTCAAAACAAAGTCACAAAATATTCAGATATACTAAATAAGAAGAAATAAAATGTATTTGAACATGATTGGTTTTGAAAGATTCTTCCCAAGCTTACTTGTCTGCCATGATCTCTGAAAAACTCGCCAGTATTTTCAATGACTTGCTCATCTGACAGTTGGGAGTAGGGCTGTTCTCGGCAGAAGGTCAAAGACTCCCATAAGGTCACTCCAAAAGCCCATACATCGCTTGCTGTAGTAAACTTGCCCTAAATGAGAAACAGGCAAAATAAGATATCAGCAACAATGAAGATGCTAAAAAAATGGTGACAGAGGACAAATTAAAAGATCTGAGATGTAGTTAGTTGTTAGTTGCAATAATCAGATCGATGACCAAATATTCCATCTGATGTTATTGACCATGTTTCTGTCTATTGCAAGTTGCATTTCAATCACAAGCCATTCATTCTTTGCCAGGGGCTTTTATTCTCTCTAAATTACACTAACTTATCTATTTGCCCCCTACTTTCTTTCATAAATTTTAAAAAATCTTTCTTGTCTGTCCTGCTTCACATATTTTGAAATGATATTGCCAGTCCTTTATAGTCACTGGATCAAAATCCTGGGACACCTTTTCTAACAGCATCAAGAGCGTACATACGTGGCATATATTACATTGGTTCAAGAAAGCAGTTCAACACCACCTTCTCAAGTATAATTGAGGATAAACAATAAATTCTGGCCTTACCAGGAACACTCACATCCCATGAACAAGTAAAAAAAAAATCAGACCCTCGTTAGTCTCCTGGTAAATACAAGGGCAAAGTAATTATTTGCTATTTCGGCCATTTCACAATATTTGAGTTAATTATGTGCACTCTGTATTGACCCTATCCTATCTTGGGTTTTTTTTTTGTTATTTATGCATCCATAGAATACATTTTCCTACATTCCTAAATTTTTTCAATATTGTAGTTTTGCATTGATTTCCTAACTTGTTAAAGCTTCTTTTGTTACCTTTTCATTTTCCCTTTCCTCACCCACTTGCTGTCTACTTTATGCCTTTTATTTTTTTTTCAATTTTACCACATTTCTCTGAGATAATGTAGGAGGCTCATGATAAGCAGAAGCATTGGCATGAACCTGTTGGGCCGAATCCCTTATTTGGATGAACATACGAATAAGGAACAAAGTTCAGCTACTGGGCCCTTCGAGCCTGATCTGCCATTCAGTAAAATCTATTTTAACCTCAACTCCACATTTCTGCATATCCGTGATAATCTTTCATCCCCTTGGTAATCAAGAATCTATCTTTCTTTGCCTTTAAAATTCTCAGAAATTCTGCATCCACGTCTTTTTGTGGAAGGGAATTGCAAAGATTTACAACCCTGTGAGAAGAAAAAATTGCTTTCTCATCTCTACCTTGAATGGGCAACCCTCTTATTTTTAAACTATGTCCCCTGCTTCAAGATTCTCTCACAAAACATGCTTTCAACATCCAGCCTATCAAGTCCTCTCAGAATCTTATATGTTTCAATTAAGTCACCTCTGATTCTAAAACTGTAGAGGATACAGGTCTAGCCTCTAGCCTTTCCTGATAAAGCAATCTGGTCATTCTACATTTTAGTCTGGTAAACCTTCTCTGGGTTATGTAAATGGTGTGTATTCTACATAATGAAACAGATTCAGGTAGTACTAGTACAGGACACTGGCACACTACTGAACTGGACATAAGTGCACAACAAATGACTTCATTCTTCTGCCTGTTATTGGGCTGAGGTGCTCACCAATAGAATGCTCTCCCAGGACATCCAACGAATCGGAAGTACAGCTCGCCCTTGGATTCGATAGTAATCTCCACTGTATAGGTTCCGGCTCATACCAAAGTCTGCAATCTTGATTGTGTAATTCTTACCCACTAGGCAGTTCCGAGTGGCAAGATCACGGTGAACAAAGTTGAGGGAGGAAAGGTATTTCATGCCAGAAGCTATCTGCGTGGCCATCAATATGAGGTTGGCATAGCTAAGATTTAGAAAAAAAGAGGAAAGTGAAAAGAGATTTTGTTTTCAAGAAAATTTCATGTGTCGAACAGATATGAAAAGCAGATGTTAAAATAGAAAAGGAAGACTTGCATTTATATAACGCCTTTCACGACCACCGGATGTTCCAAAGCGCTTCACAGCCAATGGAGTACTTTTGAAGTGTGGTCATTGTTTTAATGTAGGAAACGCAATATGCAATTTGCACACAGCAAGTTCCTACAAACAGCAAGGTGATAATGAATATAATATTTGTCTTTATGACGTTAGTTGCGTGATATGTTGACCAGGGCACTGGAGAGAACAACCCTGTTCTTGTTTGTTTAATACAACGGAAACTTTTATGTTTACCTGACAGAGTGTACAGGATTTTAGTTTAGCATCTCATCTGAAAGATGGCTCACTCCCTCAGCACTGCGCTGGAGTATCAACCTTCAATTTTGTACTCAAACTTCTGGACTTAGATTTGCACCCACTTTTGTGTCTCAGAGGCAAGACAGCTACCAACTGAGACAAGGCTGATAAACTACTTGCTAAATTAAATTTTCAGAACAAAGTAGGTAGAAAAATGTAAAAAGAAGCCTGCAGAACATGATTTCAGAGCCATAGGAAATTAGTTACTGCTACTCAGTAAGTTTGACAAAAGAAAAACAAAATGATACCAGCTATTGAATATACTGGTAAACATGTCATATAATGGCTTTCATGAATAGTCCCCCACTGATCGAGGATCAACTTTAATTTGTTCATATTATTAGCCCCCTTTTTTAGCTCAATGATTGAGCTTTGAGGATACACTTTGATATTAATAAGAAAACCAAAAATCTCGACATGAGCTTATTTAGAAAAGGTTTCTGTTACTCCAACTGCTCACATTGAATGAGCACAGTTTTTACCTTAAGATCTACCTGTGCTGTTCAGATACATTAGTCACACTGTAATGCTACAACATCTCATACCTAGCATGAAAGTGACATTTAATAACTGCTTATAGGTGCCTCACCTTACAATGGGTGCATTGCTTGCCATAGGCTCCACACTTTCTGGTTCATGGCGAGTTAAGAACTGGTTTAGATCCCCATTTTCCATATATTCTGTGATCATACAGAGGGGGTCATCTCTGATACAGACCGCCAACAACCGGATAATGTTTGGATCTTTCAGCCGTGACATGATCTTGATTTCTTTCAGGAAGTCATTTCTATAGAAGGTTAAATACGATTGGAAATTTAATAAAACATACTTTATGCTGGAGATGCAGAGAAGCATTTATTGGCCTCTGAATGAGTTGTCTCCTCTCGGTTATACAGAATAGGAAAATTCAAAACCTGATGTATGCTGAATTAGCTGATCCTGATCAGGGCAGCAGCAATGGTTGTTAATTTGGCTGTAGTGTCGAAAGAGTTTGGGGAAGGAAGACCCAACAATTCCTGAAAGGTGCACATGTGATAACAACTGCAGAAGAAGGCGGCATACAGTGTGTAGTGATTGTAGCAAGGTCAGCCAGCTGAACCTCATACATATAAAAGGAGTGTCAGAGGTTCTGTTCACTCTGACAGCTGGTTCTGAGGAAGCTAGGTCAGTGTGAAGGGCTCTCCACGTGTCAATAAAGGTTGACTTGGTGATGGGATACCAGCCCCTTGGGAGTTATTTCACAACACGGTTGTCTTAATCAGCTGAGGCCTCAAATATAAAAGTTCTTAAGTTATTTTACTACTGTACAAAACTTTAGTTACGCTACATGTGGAATATTGTGCGTAGTTCTGGTCGCCACATTAGCAGAAGGACATAGATGCGTTGGAGAGGGTGCAAAGAAGTTTTAGAAGGCTTACCAGGATGTTGCCTGTTCTGGAAAGTTTCAGCTATGAGGAGTGGTTGGATAAACTCAGATTGTTTTCCTTGGAAAAATGGAGGCTCAGGGGTCACCTGGGAGAGGTCTACAAAACTGTAGATGTAGTGGACAGCAGAGACATTTTCCCAGGGTGGAAACATCAACTACAAGATGGCACAAGCTCAAGGTTAGAGGGGGAAAGCTTAGGGGAGAAGTGCAGGGAAAAGTTCACATAGAGGGCGGTAATTGCCTGAAAAGCCCTGTGGTGGAAGTGGTGGAAACAGGCATATTAGCAGCATTTAAGGAGTACCTTGATAGGCATATGAATGTGAGATGAACGGAGGGATAGATACTGCGTTTGGCAATATGCAGCAAGTCTAAGTAAGGACTAGAAATCGGTGCTGGATTGTTGGGCGGAAGGGCCTGTTCCTGTGATCTATTGTATCGTATAGCCTTGCCTGTGATGCTTCCATTGTTGTACAACATGTTGACAGCTTATTGTTCAGGCTGTCAGGAAATAGTAGTAATTTGAGGTACTTCTAAGGTGTGGAATTCCCTCCATAAAATTGTATGCCTCTCTCTCATTTTCCTTTAAATGCTTCCTAAAATCCACAATCTGAACTGAACATTTTTGTCACCAGTTCTAATATCTCCTTGTACTGTTTAGTATCACATTTATTTAAATAAAGTTGTTGCGATTTGCCTGGGACACTCTACTAGTTAAAGGTTGTTGCTAGTGATGTAGTGGAGGGCTTCACTGAGAGTTGTCGTCTGTTTTTATTGCCTGGATGATAATTTTGTGGATAATCTGTTCACTCACCTTTTCCAGGACAAAACTAATTAACATACCATTGAATTTTAGCCTGGGTGAGTGATCAGCTCTGACACCTTACCAGAGATTGAAAATTATTGCTAAGGCCTTGAATGCAGGGCTTGGAAAAAACTGCACCATAATAAAACCTCAAAGTTATTTTAATATTGGAATGGAAAAATCATAGTTAACATCAACAAAAAGAAATGATTAATTGAATTTCATGTTTGCAGAAGGAATGTTTCATTTAAGTTAATTTTTACAGGCAGTAAATTAAAATTAGAAAACATTCTCAATAATTTGATTTTTCTAAGGGAAAATACAGATTATTCCCTTTTTACTTTAAGAAGTGATCAAATGAACTTAGAAAACTGAAATGTTTTAGTTACTGATAATGTTACTTCATGATTTCTCCTTTAATTAATCTCATTTAGTCTTTGCAATCTATGTCAACTCCCACTCAATTCAAAGCTCCTAGTTTCTCAAGAGTCTGCTTCACATCCATGCTCCACTTTTCTTTCCAATCACTAGTGGTCACTTGTTTTTAGCTGCCAGTTTCGAGTTCCCTCCTGACTCCTCTCACACCATCACACTCTCCTTTAGGTGATTCTTAAAACCCATCGCTTCTATTAAATGTCTGGTCTTGCCTCACAATCTTTTTCCCCTATTTGCCATCGTGTCTGTGAAGTGCCTCAGAGATTTTCTCCTCATTAATGATGTACAATTGATGAGAAGGTATTCCCTATTACTTAGTTGTTTCATAGTACAGAATCTGAATACTGTTGTAAAAGGTTACACTTTTCATCTTGCACTTGACTGCACATTTGTAAGAATTCCAATGTAAAGTAGAATAGCATTTTATATTATACAGGAACAACACTCATTGTTTAATAGCCTGTTTCCACATTGTCAGTAATCTAATATTGTTGAAGACATTATTTGGCATGTGGACTGTGATTGATGAAGGAATTGGAATGGAGAGTGCACCAGTTGGACAATTAAATGTCAAGCTTTATTTATGTATAAACCAAGCAGGTTAACTTTGGTCAAGGCTTTGATGCCTGATGAATGAACCAAGTAATGGTTGTAATCTATTTTATTCATTTAAATCAGACAAAGCACATGTACATGTATTTTCTGTATTTAAAGATCAGGGCCCTGTATATTAACATATGAGTAGGTACAAGTACAACAAACAGTAAGTCTGACTGACAATGTAAATTGTTTGTTGACGTAAGTCTTAGCACACTTGGAATTATTTACCAACTCTTATCCAGTGGTGGAATCTGATCTAAAAATGGTAGGGTGAATGTCTTTTGGCTTAATGGCAGCATCCAGTGAGGGTGTACTGTCCATGTGAATGGAGACTTCATCTGAATGAGACAAAGGCCAAATGAGTATATTGGAAATTTAGTTCAAACTGGGTATTCAATTGATCTATCTTTTCAAAGTCAGATTTGGATTTACCTTAGCTAAGGTAAAATAGCCTATTTGAAAGAGGCCTGCCTGATCATTCAATCACCTAAGCCCACTGTCTAAGTGCAAGGTAAAAACAATGACTGCAGATGCTGGAAACCAGATTCTGGATTAGTGGTGCTGGAGAGCACAGCAGTTCAGGAGGCATCCAAGGAGCAGCGAAATCGACGTTTCCGGCAAAAGCCCTTCATCAGGAATAAAGGCAGTGAGCCTGAGGCATGGAGAGATAAGCTAGGGGAGGGTGGGGGTGGGGAGAAAGTAGCATAGAGTACAATAGGTGAGTGGGGGAGGAGATGAAGATGATAGGTCAGGGAGGAGAGGGTGGATTGGATAGGTGGAAAAGTCATGGGGACAGTGCTGAGCTGGAAGTTTGGAACTAGGGCGGGGTGGGGGAAGGGGAAATGAGGAAACTGTTGAAGTCCACATTGATGCCCTGGGGTTGAAGTGTTCCGAGTCAGAAGATGAGGCGTTCTTCATCCAGGCGTCTGGTGGTGATGGAGCGGCGGTGAAGCAGGCCTAGGACCTCCATGTCCTCGGCAGAGTGGGAGGGGGAGTTGAAATGTTGGGCCACGGGGCGGTGTGGTTGATTGGTGCGGGTGTCCCGGAGATGTTCCCTAAAGCGCTCTGCTAGGAGGCGCCCAGTCTCCCCAATGTAGAGGAGACCGCATCAGGAGCAACAGATACAATAAATGATATTAGTGGATGTGCAGGTAGAACTTTGATGGATGTGGAAGGCTCCTTTAGGGCCTTGGATAGAGGTGAGGGAGGAGGTGTGGGCACAGGTTTTACAGTTCCTGCGGTGGCAGGGGAAGGTGCCAGGATGGGAGGGTGGGTTGTAGGGGAGTGTGGACCTGACCAGGTAGTCACGGAGGGAACGGTCTTTGCGGAAGGCGGAAAGGGGTGGGGCGGGAAATATATCCCCGGTGGTGGGGTCTTTTCGGAGGTGGCGGAAATGTCGGTGGATGATTTGGTTTATGCGAAGGTTTGTAGGGTGGAAGGTGAGCACCAGGGGCGTCCTGTCCTTGTTACGGTTGGAGGGGTGGAGTCTGAGGGCGGAGGTGCGGGATGTGGACGAGATGCGTTGGAGGGCATCTTTAACCATGTGGGAAGGGAAATTGCGGTCTCTAAAGAAGGAGGCCATCTGGTGTATCCTATGGTCTAAGTGCAAGACTGATTATTGTAGCTAAGACATGACTCAGAGTAGTTCCATTTAAGGAAGGAGGTTTTTCACTCTAAGCTCAGCAAAGCAATTGGTCAGTTTGAATGGGAACTTCTCCTGAGTGAGAAAAAGGTTCAGTGATCTCTTCACCCAGATAGAGGTAAGCCTGTGTAATTCACTACCACAGAAAGCAGTCGAGGACAAAACATTGTTTGAATTCAAGAAGGACATAACACTTGGAGCAACAGTGATCAAAGGATATGGGAGAAAAGTAGGACCAGACCATTGAGTTGGATGGTCAGCCATGATCATAATCAATCATGGCGCAGGCTCAAAGGGCCAAATGACCTATTCCTGCTCCTATATTAACATCTAAGAATTTGATTGAAAGCAGGAATTCAGTGCAGACCGAGTAAGAGTTGTTCTAAGTAAAGTTTATTGCAGGAAGTAAAGTTTCCAGTGTGAGAGGTGAGCAGGAGGGTGGATTGAGAGGTTGGCCTGGCGTGAGACTGGTAATCACAAACCACAATGTGATGGCAGTACAGGGAAAACAGCTGGTTGCTGAGTACGACTGATGAATATTTCAGTCTGGAAGTATAAGTAAGGTCGTCAATTTGAATTTAGGTCTCTCTTTTACAAAAAAGCTCATCCTGTCTAGTATTACATTAATTCTGGTGTTTTATTTTAAAGTAAGTTACAATTTACAAAGAATTTGAACAGTGAGGATCTAAATTAGAAAGTAGAAACTTTGGCACAATGATCTGTGGACCTAAGCCATGGACACACTGGCATAGTGTAAGTAAAATGAAGGAGGTTAATACATAGCTGGAAGATTGGTTTGGGCGGAAAGGGTTTAATTCATGAGGAACTCTAACCAGTACAGGGATGGAAGGCAGCCGTTCCAGTGGAAATGGTTTCACTTAAACCATGCTAGGACCAGTGTCCTGTCAAATTAAATCATTAGGGCTGCACAGATGGATTTAATCCAACTGGGATGCACAAAGCAGAAGGATATGGCAGTATTACAGGGCAGCTATTTTAAATAAAAAATAATGTTTGCTGGCATGGAAAGATTCCTGCAGTATTTACCAACCTCTCTCGAATACAAAGATAGCAGATTAGTAAAATATGGAACTAAGGAAAACAATTTGTTTATTGTAGCTTTTCCAAAAGATCCTCATTCTTAGAATCATAGAATCCCTACAGTGTGGAAGCAGGCCCTCCGGCCCGACAAGTCCACACCGACCCTCTGAAGAGTGACCCACCCAGACCCATTCCCCTACTACTCTACATTTACTCCAGACTAATGCACCTAACCTACACATCCCTGAACACTATGGGCAATTTAGCATGGCCAATTCACATAACCTGCACATCTTTGGATTGTGGGAGTAAACCCACACTGACATGGGGAGAACGTGCAAACTGCACACAGAGAGTCGCCCGAGGTAGTAATCAAACCCAGGTCCCTGGTGTTGTGAGGCAACAGTGCTAACCATTGAGCCACCGTGCCGCCCCCAGGCATAGCTAAGAATTTCATCTTTGACCTTAATAAATGTTAACAAATTGAGACCAAAGGACAATGTGCTTATAATTTTAGTAGTGGCGATGGTGAAATCCCAGCAAGGTTCTTGGAAAAGATTTTGGAGTGAAGTAGCACTCACCTGGCATTCTTGTTGGCATCTGACCGTAGCATTTTTACAGCAACCAATACTGGCTGATTGATGCAAATGTCAAATGGAAACTCCTTGTCTATGAATTCTTGCATCCCTTCTGCTTCACAAAGGTGAACCTTAAACAGATCAGAATTTGAAGCTTATAATTTTACACTAAGACAATGGTGATTTTGACATTGAGGGTATGGTTCATGCAGTCTTCTTCAAATTACTGCCAACCAACACACTACAAAAATGATGGTATCACACATTATGTCCTTGTTGATACCTTACACTATTTGTATCATTATAACTATCCCTCACCTCAACCCATCATCTTAATAGTAGAGTGAGGCCATTCATAAACAAAATCAGGAAGTATTTGTCACAAAACAGATTGTTTGTGCAATCGTGAAACTCTTGAAACCAAGACAGGTAGGTTATTTATTTGACAGTGGGTAATTAGGAAAAAAAGGTACAGGTAGGAAATTTGAGTCCAAGTACAAATAAACTCAGATCCAGTTGAACAGACACAGGAGGCTGAATGTCCTACTTCTTTATGTTTCTATTCTCCAGTTCAATGGTTAACACTAGCTTAAGCATTGTACTAACCTCCCCAAATTGTCCCTCTCCAAGTTTCTCTTTAAGCGTCAGCAGTTTACGAGGGAACTCCTCCACAGCTATATCTTTACCAGACAGTAAATCCATGGTGACGGCAGGTACAGAATAAGTGTTACTCCCAGTGACACCCTGCAGGTTCACAATATCAGCCTCGGCATAATGTGGCACATTATCCTGCGGTGCTCCAAGTGGTTTTGCATAATCACTGCTACACCCTGAGGAGAGGAAAAAAACATTTTACTCAATCCCTCTGCAATACAGATTTCAGTTCAATGTTAAAGGTGAGAATTTTTTTTAAAAATCCTCTATTTGAAATTGGTGCCTTGGAGAGACAGCTGGCTGTGTAGAAGTGCACGCAAACTATTTTCTGATTACTTGGTAACATATTTGCTCCTGAATAATGTCAGTCTTGATTTTAAAATACTTATCCATGCTTTAAACTCCCTCCATAGCCTCAACCCTTCCTTATTCTCGAATCTCTCCACAACTGTCTTAGGTATCTGCACATTTCTAATTCTGGCCTCGAGTGTCCCCAATTTTAATCACCATACCCTTTGTGGTCATGCCTTCTGAAATTCCCCCTGTAAGCCTCTCCTCCTCTCCACCTCATTTCCCTCCTTTAAGACACTTTTAGCAGCCTTGTTTTATAAAAAAATGTTTAATTACATTAATAGCGCCAAATTAATATAACCTGTTTTTATTGAGATATCACTGGGGGTGTGCCATTGTCGTCATGAAAATGACATATAGCATTTTTGCTTTAAAAAAAGTAGAAAAATTGTTAAACCTTTCTCCAGAAGCTGGTGTACCTTCTGAATAAATTGATGCACACCACAAAGATCTGCAAACGAAATTAACCTTTTCGCTGAAAAAATTGTTCATCAATGAAGAAATGGAGAGTGTTTTTCTCAAGTTCCTTGTTGATTCATTAACAGGATATGGGAATCCCTAGGCTGATTTATTACTGATACATATTTGCTTTTGACAAGGTGGTACTGACAACTGAGTGGATGACAGTCAAGAAAAAAAATCACACTGCTGTGGATTTGGAGGATCATGTAAGCCGAACCAAGTAAAAAGGGCACATTAATAGGGAATTAATTAGGTTTTATGCCTACCTATTGGTTACACCATTGATATCAGCTTTTCATTCCACGTTTATTTAATTAACTGAACTTAAATATCCTGTTACAATTGTTGTGTCACAGTGGTAGTATTCCTAGGTCTAAGCCAGGAAGAGTGGGTTCAAGTCTCATCTGTCCCAGAGGTGTGTAATAACATATCTGTACAGGTTGATTAGAAAATAGCCACTCCAGTGATGGGATTTTAAGTCCTATCTCTTGACAACTTATCAAATAACATAATCACTATATTATGACACACTCAGCTATTTATCTCTTTTCCTTTTCAGGTCTGTTGTGTAGTCTCAACACTTTATTTCAGATCACTAGCACTGTTCTTATTTCCATGGTGAAGACAATTTTATCTTGTCTAGATCATATGTGACTGGAAGAAATACTGACAGAAACTGCCTTCAAACAATGAGAATGTTAGCTTTCCTTTGGTGAGTTCTAGATCTCAGTCATGCTAACATGGAAACACATTAAGGAGAAATCTGGCATCCCGCATGGTATGGCAGAATAATCCAGAGAAACCCTCACATACACACACAGGCAAACACCAAAACAAAAAGCTCAGACAATTATCTAAATATCAAACAATTTGCTGAAACTATCAATAAATTGAGCAGCTTGTGTCATTTTCAATATTCTCACCTGGCTCATCCCAACTCAGGGAAAATTCTGGCAGCTTGCGGAGCAGCTTTGATGGCTCCTGGTAATCAGGACCGAGTGGGAATATCCGGTCGTATGTGGAATTGGATTCTTGCTCACTGGGTGGAGAGGACTTGTTGTTTATCATAATGGTCTCACTCTGCAGTGAGAGGCTCACTGTGAGCTCATCGTCCAGAATTCGACGTGAAGCCTGAAACAGAAGCCGTCTTTCATGAAATCTGTACAAATACCACCAGACTCTGCATCCTAGCTATATGTACAGTTCATATAGTCTGTCAATTGGTGTGGAAGCTGTTACTGATGCCTGTGTTTCCCTGAACTTAAGTAACTAGATGGATTTTTCTAATGAAGTGCCTAAGATGATTATAGGAGTTGATAGGATAGATAACCATTTCCTCTGATAGTCCAGTCCAGAACAAGGGAGCATAACCTAAATATTAGAGTGAGGTTGCTCTGGGGACTCCTTCACTCAGAATGAAGTGGAAACTGGAGCGGATACTTGTTGGGGATAAGCCAACTGAAAACTTGATGGATCTTTGTCAGACACGAATATTCAAGGAATGTGGATCCAACAATAACTATTTGTATTTATGCAGCTCCTTTCACAGAATAAAACATTCCAAAGTACTTTACAGCACCTTAATGAAACAAAAAAAGACACCGACCTACATGAGGAAATATTAGGTCAGACGACCAGAAACTTGGTTAAAGAGGTAGGTTTAATATGCATGATAGTGAGATAGGGAGGCAGAGAAGTGCAGTGAGGATATTTCAGAATTTGGGCTCCCAGCAACTGAAGGAATGCTGATCAATGATGGCTTGATTAAAATTGTGAATGTTCAAGAGGTCAACCTCGAAAAACACGGATATTTCAGTGGGTGGGAAGTTGAAGGAAATTACAGAGCATGGGATGGGCAAGGTCAAAGGTGGATAAGCATTTTAGAATCAAATTGTTCTTTTTCTGGGAACCAAGAGTGATGTATGATGCATTTGAGTGGAATTTAAGGCAGAGAAGCAGAGTTTTGTCTGACTGGAATTTTACAGAGGGTAGAAACAGGGAGGCCACTGAGTGGGTTGGAATTGTCAGGTTTGGAGGTAACCAGGAACTGAATAAGGGTTTCAGCAGGAAAGCAGCCGAGGCAATGTAGGAGATGGTGTGTCACAGAGCTGGAAATGAGTAAAATTTTGACAAAGTGAATATGCGGTTGAAAACTCATGTCTGAGTCAAATATAGTGCAGGGATTATGGATAGTCGAGTTCAGCATCAGGAAAGAATAATCAGTAATAAGGGAACAGAGTTTCCAGCCAGTGACCAGAGCTGCTGGCTTCAGTCTTCTCGTTACTTTGTGGAATTTTTTGCTCCTCTTGCACCTGATGTCAGATATGTAATCTGATAATTTGGCAACTGTGGAAGAGTTGAGATAGGTGATGGTGGGTTAGGGTAATGTTCATTTGCCTCAATTCCTCTTCCCTGCCAGCTCAGCATAGCCCGTAACTCCCTGATATTTCAAATATTTATCTACTTCTTTGTGATCCAGCCTCCACAACTCTTAAGAGTAGAAAATTCCAGAAATTCACAACCTTCTGGGAGAAGGAATTCCTTTGCATCTCTCTCTAAAATGAGTGCCCCCTTATTCTGTAACTATGTCCCCTAGTTTGAGATTCCACCATGAGTGGAAATATCTTAACATTTCTCCTGCTAAGCCCCCTCAGAATCTTGAACATTTCAAAATGGATTTTTTTCTAGAATCTTTTTTCTGAACTCCTACGAATAGAGGCCTAACCTATTTAGCTGTTCTTGATAAATCATCCCCATCACCCCAAGAATCAGCCTGATGAATCTATTTTGAATAACGTCCATTGCTAACATATATATTTTTTAAATAAAAGGATCAACAGTATACAAACTGCAGGTATGGCCTCACCAACACCCTGTGCTATTCTGATTAGACTTCCCTATTTTTAAACTCAAATCCCTTACAATAAAGGTGAAGTTTCCATTTGCCTTCTTAATTACATGAGGAACTGAGTTCTAACTTTTTGGGTTTAATGCACAAGGACACCCCTCCAGATTCCTTTTTGGTGTCTCCCTTCACTTAAATAATAGCCTGCCTTTTGAAGTTACCTACCAAAATGCATGACCTCACACTTTCCATCATTAAACTCCATCTCCTAAGGTTTTGCCAACTCACTCAACGTATCTATATCTCCCTGCAGATTCCTTCGTCCTCATCACAATCTGCCATTTGTTATCAACAGCAAATTTGGATACATTACCCCTGCTCCAAGTCATTAATATAGACAGTAAGTAATGGAGGTCCTAAGATGGATCCTTGTGACATTCCATCAGTTCTTTCTTTCCAAAATGAAAAAGATCCATTAATTCCGACTCTTTGTCTTCTATATAGTAACCAATCCTCAATTTATGCTAATGCATGACCCCTAATTCTCAGAGCTATATCATTCAAGGTTCTCATTCCTCAGTCACTTGGAAGTGGATAGACTGCTGACTGACAAGAACTGTGATGTAGAGGTGCTGGTATTGGACTGAGGTGGACAAGGTCTGAATTCACACGACACCAGGTTTTGGTCCGAAAGGTTTATTTGAAATCACAAGCTTTCAGAGCGCTGTCCCTTCGTCAGGTGGAGTCTTTCACTCCACCTGAAGAAGGAGCAGTGCTCCAAAAGCTTGTGATTTCAAATAAGCCTGTTGGATTATAACTTGATGTCATGTGACTTCTGATGCTGATAAAAACTGGTTGAAAGAATTTGTGCTGCACTTCATTTACACTCCACAATAAGCTGTTCATCTAAACTACACTCCAACCTATGGAGCACCCTCCATAAGCAAGATCCACCATCAGTTGTCCTTTGGATCAAGGAATGGAAAACACAGGGAGGTCACTAATAAGTTTCTTGTGACAAACCCCCCTGCCTGCTTGGCTTCTGCTGTGAGAGTGGGGTTTACTAAACAGCTTTGAATGACGCAGGGCTCCTCTGCAGCCAACGTTCACCACTGCGGCCTCAGTACAAACCCTTTTTGCACTTACAAACAATGCTGCACATTACTGAGGCATGAACCCTCTACACACTAAGTGGCAGACATATCACCTTAAATTCAGCAAATGAGGAGGTCTTTGCTTAACTTTAGGGATTTGTTACCACTAAATAATGAATAACGCCTTGTAGAGGATGTTCAGTGACGACTGGTAAGGCATGATGTCTCCAGTAGACAAACGGCTTGCAGAAACTTAGTGACCAAGCTTCTGTCTGAGCTTTGTCTGAGCAGTGCAGAGGCCCCAGTATCAAAACCAGAGTCACAAGAACTGACTATCATTACAATAACAGGGCTACTTTTTCCTTGAACTTCTGTCATGTGGAATTGCAGCTGATTCATGAATCAATTTTCATCACAAATTCTAGAGCACAGTTTTTATCTGACACTGGATGGTGAAACCAGAAAATGCTGGAAGTGCACAGTGCATCAGTGAGTAAGGAAGGTGGATCCATAAAATGGTAAGTGCTGGTGAGTGTTCCAGCAGAAATGTTTGCCTACTTTCCTCACATGGTTACTGAGCTACTGTTCATTTCCAGAATTTTTCATTTGCCCACTGCATTTGTTCCTGTTTTTTCATTACTTCATTGACAAATTGACTCCTGTTTTCCCATTCACAACATCTCAAGCATAAGGGAAATAAAATACCATTAGATGCTACTAAAGTAGAGCTGGTGGAAAAAAAACTTCAGGAAAGATATTAAAACCTTTTCCAGCATCTTCTGCCAAAACTGCCGCCAAAGGATGATGACGATGATGGCAACAAGGATAAAAATAATAGCCACCAAGCAGCCAATGAGGATTCTCGTGTTGCTGTCATCCACTTTGTGCGTTGGGTTGATGTCTGAGAATACAATGGGGAAAATAGGAATTGTTATGCTCGATTCCACAAAATGGAATGAGAATATGTAAACTTTCAAACTACATTTGACCATGCCTAAATAACATGCATGCACCTCTGATGCCAATAGGCACCAATTTCATGTAAATGTAGAGCTTGATAGCTCAGTTAGTTACATTGTTTGTGATGCAGCATGATGGCAACACTACGGGTTCAAATCCCACTCTGACTGAGGTCCTACCTCCTCAACCTCGCCCCAGGCCTGAGACATGGTGACCTAATGAGGGAATATGGTCCTTTGAGACTATTGTGGCTTTACCTCTTAGAGTGCAAGAACTATTGTTACAACGGTGCAGTAAAGTGGGGAACAGTCCTCCTATAGCCAAAGCACATTGACATGACAATAAACTACACATGAGCACCTAATTCCTGCAGCTATGGAAGATCCTGACAATTGGGATATTTCTCAAAGTGCTGCTATTATTTAATGAAATCATGATGTGGTGGTGCCGGTGTTGGACCAGGATGGACAAAATCAAACATCCTGCTGGACTATAACCCAGTGTTGTGTGATTTTTGACTTGATGAAATCAGAAAGAAACAATGAAGAATTATCCAAGAGCAGTCATCCAAGAGAGAGTTAGGCGGTACCAAACACACATTCTGAAATGCATGTTCTGATTTAAGGCGTAAAGTATTGATATTTCAATATAATTTATTTTAGGGTTTAGATTAGTGGTATGCAGTTTGGTCTATGTGTGCAAAGGGATTAATGATTAAACTGTAATTATTTCTGTAGTCATGGTAATTTCTTTTAAAAACAATCTGAGAGAGAGAGAGCTCTTGGAGGCTGATAGGAATTTGTTTACAACTGGAGAGTTTTTACATGCAAACAATGTAAACGGTTGTGCATTACACTCTCAGTTAGAAGGTTAGAGATTGATATTTTCTTTTCATTAGGTAAAACACCAACAGCTTGGAAACATTTTTTGAGTTTTAGTTTAGCAGATTTAGGGAGCCATGGCTGAAGTTGGATATGTAAAGTAGTTGTTTCTGTGAAAGCAAGGTGATTTAGAAGTATTAGAAATAGACTATCTTAGTGTTTAAGTTCCAGACTAAAAGTGTTTAGTTAAAACCCTTAATAGGTTATTAGAAGCTGAGAAAGTCAAGGCTCACTTGTATGAGATTCCAAGGAAGAAGCGGTGAGATTCTCAAGACAGAAAATTAAAGCCACGGTTAAGTCAAACAGTTTATGTGATAGAGAAGGGAAATCTCTTTTTTGTATTTGAATACTGTAACAAAGTGCTGTTGGTATTAGTGGGATTTTAGCTTACCATGTGTTGTGTAATCTTTAAACTTGTGTGTAAAATAGAATATACCAAACTATTTATCTTCAACTTTTTGTATAATAAACTTCACTTTTATAAATACAACCAAGCCTTTTGCATTATGTACTCGTGGTGCAGTAAAAGCCAACCTCACTACAACAAAATCAAACAAAAAAGTGACCTATTCATTCAGTCTGGGAGCTGACTTGTCTAGTAATAACATTGGAAAAGATGCAGCATAACAATGTTAACAAAAATGATTTTTTTCTGAAGGAAAATTTATTTTGGAAAATTAACTGGACAGCACTAACTCACATTCCTCTTCAAATGTTTACTGAAGTATGAGGTAAATTGATAGCCTCTTACCTATTTCACTGTGAGTGGTGCTGTCTACTTTCACGGTTGGATAAACCCCAGAAGTATTGTACATTGCTGTGTCTGCAACAAGAAACAATGGTACCATCATAAGTATCCATTTTTTGAGCCAATGAGTTGACCAAAACAAATTGCATTAGCTTTAGAAATGATCATGAAATAATATCTGCTACAGTCAACAGTTGTAATTATGAGGACAATGCAAGATTGGATGATGTTGATGAAACACTTTCTTGGTTAGGTATCAGTTTAATGTGGAGAGAAATGTTTATATGTACAGTTCAGTCAAACAAATTGTTGACCAATGTCTCAGTTAGTGGTGGAGTAGTTGCATTGGTGGTTTTGAGGAGGTGCAATATCGTAAGCTACTGATTTAATTGGACTGAGCATAGGGTATCTTTGAAAGAGGCAGAGAGGAGGTGAGGGGCTGAATGACTTCCATGTATTCTGCACTAATCTGTGATTTGTCAGAAAATTTGAAAAACAGGTCTCAAACCTTAGCCGATAGCAAAGACAAACTCAGAACCTTAATTTTCTCATTCACAGACCATCTAAATTGTGAGCAAATAATGGGTTGGGAGGGTGGTAGTGGGGCATCAGGAATCCATGTGTAATTTCTCCTTTAAAGTGGTATGATCTTTAAATTCCTAATAGGACATTCATAAGATGCCACGGGGTCAGATTCCAACAAAAACAAAAATTGCTGGAGAAACTCAGTGAGTTAGTAGCATCTGTGGGGAGAAAACAGAGTTAATATTTTGAGTTGTGTAACCATTTTATGCTTAGTGAGCACTAACCTTGTACAATGGTATGTTTTCAGACAAGGAACTAAATGCAAAGTTGCCCACAAAAATTCCCCTGCAAAATCTGTTATCTCTTTAAGCCACTTTGAGCTATTGAAGTTTAATTCTCTCTACAGATGCAATGTCAGACTTACAGTAAAAAAAAAACAGTATTTCACTACTTGCTCTCCTTTACCAACTAGTGATCTGATCAAATGATTGTCAGGTTTCAAGAAATGCAGAAGGAAGTTTGTTTCCTGCAAACTAAGCTGCAGAGAGATGCACATGAATGAAATGAAGAAGCTGCGATGGGAACAGTGAAAAGGGATGTTTGGTTTCTCAAGAAGTCAACTGTTGAGTCCATAGTAGGTGGCTAGTTTCTTAAACTAGAAGCAAGTGTCATTGAAACACAAATTTCCTTACTTCTGTATTAAAGCTCTGAAAGTACAGCACGAGACACCCCAACTGAAATGGGAGCTAAAAAGAACAAAGGACAGGAACAGCCCCTTCAAGACTGCGCCAACACCTGCTGCCTTTCTAAACGAATAACGCTTTGCCTCTATGCGATCCATGTCCCTCTATTCCTTGTCTATTCACACTTCTGTGAAGATACCTCTTAAATGTTGCTATTGTATCTGCCCTCATCACCTCCTCTAGCAGTGCATTCCAGCTAATTACACTACCTCTCTGTAAAAAACTTGCCTCTTACATCCCGTTTAAATGTATCCCCTTTTACCTTAAACCTATGTCCCTCAGTAATTGACATTTTCACAGGAACATGCTGGTTCTGAACCCTATTCAACTGGACTTTTAAAGAGTCCCACATGCTAGATGTGGGTTTATCCTCAAACAGCTGCCCCAATAAACATTTCCCAGTTCCTGCCTAATATTGCGATAGTTAGCTTTCCCCAGTTTAGCACTTTCACCTGAGGACTACCCTTAGCCTTATCCATTTGTAGCTTAAAAACTATGGTCACTGAATTTCCCAAATGCTCCCCTACTGAAACTTTGATCACTGGTTTGGCTTATTTCCCAATACTAGGTCTAGTAGGAACATAGAAGATAGAACATAGAACAGTACAGCACAAGACCCTTCAGTCCTTGATGTTGTGCTGGCCTTTTATCCTACTCTAAGATCAGACTAACCTACATACCCTTCATTGTACTATCTTCCATGTGCTATCCAGGAGCTGCTTAAATGTCTCTACTGTATCTGACTCTACTTCTACTGATGGCAGTGCATTCCATGCACCCACCATTCTGTGTAAATCATCGACCTCTGGTATCTCCCCTAAACCTTCCTCCAATTTCCTTAAAATTATGTCCCCTCGTGACAGACATTTGCAGCATGGGAAAAAGTCTCTAGCTATACACTCTATGCCTCTCAACATCTTGAGAGGTTGTTTTCTAGTTGGGTTATTTACATTAAAAAAAATCCTGGATACACCAAACAAATATCTCCCACATCCAGGCCCTTGGCCCCAGTCATTATAGGGAAAGTTAAAATCACCCACCTTAGCCACTCTGTTGTTTTTACATTTTTCCAAATCTGTCCACATATCTGTTCCTTTATCAGCCACTGACTGCTGAGAGGCCTGTAGTCCAAACCCATAAAAGTAATTGCACTTATCCTATTCCTGAGTTCTACTCATATTGGGTGAGCCCTCCAGGGTGACTTCCCTCAGTAAATTATGATATTCTCCGTTATCAATAATGCAACTCCCCAACTCTTTTACATCCCTCTCTACCTCACCTGAAGCATCTAGATCCTGGAACATTAAACTGTCAGGTTTATCCCTCTCTCAGCCAAGTCTCTGTAATAATACATCATAGTTATCTGTATTAATCCAAGCTCTAAGTCCATCTGCTTAAGTCAAAAGTTATTTTATCATCAGGTTATGATGAATGATGGCAGACATGTTACAAGACCAATTGGGATCACTAAATTTCTGGATGTGCAATGTATAAAGACAAATAGCACTCAATGGGGAAGAAATATGAGAAGGGTATTTTGTGAATGGAGCATGAGGACATTTCAAACATTGATATAGTTTGCAAGTACCTGATTGGAAGGAAATTTCACTGAACATCATCCATATATCGGCAAAGGAGAATTGGCACTTGATGGCGTTTGCCATACGGTGTTGTAGTGGAACGGTGACAAAGCGAGCACTCGGATTGACATCATCTAGAACCAGAACAGATGTAACTGGATTTGGCTCCCATTTTCCTGGTTCTGAGCCGAAAAAACATTGCACTTCTCTGAATATCTTCACTGCCTTTGTGAACATGTTATTGCAATGGACCTATGGTGATGAAAGGTTTACATGTTAGAATTGTACACGACAAAACATGTGAGTATTGTACATTACATTTAACAGACTACCAACCTGCCAAACTAGTTTACACGCTATATAAAGCAAATCATATTCTCAATTATAAGATGTAAGATGAACTTCAACCATTGCCATTTATTCATGAAGCAACATGAGCTGCCTTAGTCATCTTCAAATACACTTGAATTGCATAGACACAAATCACTCAGTTGCACATTGCTTTTCCTAATCATAACATTATAATTAGGGAATATCAGAACATAAGAAATGGTAGCTAAAGTATGTTATTCAGCTCATTGAACCTGTTCTGCCATTCAATAAAATCAAGTGGCCTTATATCCACTTCTTTCCCTGTCTTCAGAACTGTTTACTTCCTTGTCAAACAAAAGTCTGTTGGGTTGGGTGAAGTGCTTGTTTCCATGCTATATGATTTATGATTGTATGACTCTAATTTAGCCCTGAATATAGTCAAATGCCAAAATTCCACTGTTTTCTTTGGTTGGAGATTCCAACTATTAAAAATCCTCAGAGAAGAAAATCCTCATCACATCTGTTAAGTGGGAGACCCCCTATTCTGAAATTCCGCACCGTGGTTTTCGATTCTCCCATAAGAGAAAAGTGCTGTTGAAGGTGCCTTGGTGAGTTTACAGTGCATACCGTGGATGATACACTCTGTAGCCACTATGCCATTGAATGCCAATGGGTGATGGTTAGATTCTCTCTTGTTGGAAATGGTCATTGTCTGGCATTTTGTGTGGCGTGAATGTTACTTGCCACTTGTCAGCACAAGCATGAAAATTGGCTTGGTTTTGTGGCATATGACTGCTTCTGTGTCTGATGCATGGTGAATGGTGCTGACCATTGTGCAATTATCAGTGAATATTCCATTTATGACCTTATGATGGAGGGTAGGTCATTGATGAAGCAATTGAAGGTGATTGAGCCTAGGACACTAACCTCCACAGTCATGTCTCGAGGCTGATATGATTGATCTCCAAAAACCACAACCATCTTCCTTTATGCCAGGTATGCCTCCAACTAGCAGAGAATTTTTCCTGATTCTCATCGATTCCTATTTTCCTGGGGCTCCTTAATGCTGAATTAGTAGTTAAGTGCACTAATTCAGTATTGATGCAATACAACAACATTAAATCCTTTCTAGGTTTTGGATCTAATGATTCAACTTTGAGCTGGTGTGTGTCAACTTAACTTATTACTGCAACATTTATTACAATAATCTCTCAGGTATGAAACTACAAATTTTTTTAAATCCCTTTTTGTTTTGGAGTCTGATGACTTGGAGAATATGAGCTATTCAAATTCTCACGACTTGAAAAGAAGAACTTAAAGCTCAGTTCTCCTCCTGTTTCCCCATTCCTCTGCCCATTCAGTGTGGGTTTAATAAAAACTAACACCTCCAGTTATGGGGAAAAGCTTGAATGCATTGGTATCAATCTGCTCGTGGCAATTTTGAAACTAACGTGCTAAACTGTCTCTGTTGTTGCAACTTATAAATTTTAGTTGAGGCCAACACTTCAGTCTGTTTGGTTTACGTGTAGTTATGAGCGGAGTCTATTTTCTTGAGCTATGGAGAGCTTAATTACTACAGGAAGCGATATCTTTCATTCACTTAAACCTGGCTAATTCTAACAAAGTCCGTGATGCAGAAACTCGGTAAACGACGACAAAATTCTAACCCGTTTGTATTGATAGGCTATTAAGCAGTTAATGCTGGCAATGATGATACTATCTTTACATCATTTCTCAAATGTTTCAATTTGTGTGGACTGGGGCTTAGTGACACTGAGTACTAATGAGATGCTGCTGGGCAAATCTGCCATTTAATTGAAGAATTCACTCTTTCACAATTTTGTACAGTTTCTAAAATATATTCAAATGAGAATCAACTGAACAAATGAACCATTCCATGTTTATGTTTATATGCCATGGATTGAAAATATGGTGATGCAACAACAAGAACAGATTGTATTTGTATAGTGTCTTTAACACCCTCCAAGGTGCTACCAAACAAAATCTGACAAGGTACCATTGAAGGAGATATTGGAGAGGTGATTGCCTCATGTTATTGTTGCTGGACTAGCAGTCAAGGAGCCCCAGGTAAAATCCTGGGAACCTGGGTTCAAATCCTGCCATGGTAGATGGTGGAATTTGAATTCAATAAACATTTGGAATTAAGAGTCCAATGATCACCATAAATCCATTCCTGATTGCTGGGAAAAATCCATCTGGTTCACTAATATCCTTTAGGGAGAGAAACTGCCCTAGGTCTGACTCCAGACCCAGTGCAATCTGGTTGACTCTTAATCTCTCTATGGGCAATAAATGCTAGCCTAACCAGCAACACCCACATCCAGTGAACAAAGTTTTGAAAAAAGGCCTGATGATCCAAAGCTTGGCCTACGAGGTAGGATTTAAGGAATGTCATAGAGCAAGAAAGCAATGTAGAGAGGTGTAGGGGGATTCATCTGGACGTGAGGGCCCAGAGGTCTGAAGGCTTGCCCACCAATGCCGGAATGATTAAAACTAGGGATGCGCGAGGAACCAGAGACCAGAATCAATGGAGTGCAAAGATCTCAGGGCTATAAGGAAGGAGGAAAGCACAGAGAAACGAAGAGGAGAGGCGATGGAGACATTTCAATATTAGGATGACGATTTTCAAATTGAGGCATTGGGAGCCATTGGTAGTTCCCAAAACGAGGACAGGAGAAATGAATAAAATAGTCACAGAGGTGTACAGCATGGAAACAGACCCTTCGGTCCAACTCAACCAGGCCGACCGTTTAGTCCAATCTAATCTAGTCCCATTTGCCAGCACTTGGCCCATATACCTCCAAATCCTTCCTATTCATGTACTCATCCAGATGCCTTTTACATGTTGCAATTGCACCAGCCTCCCTTCTTCTGGCAGCTCATTCCATACACACATGAAAAAGTTGCCCCTAAGGTCTCTTTTATATCTTTCCCCTTTCATCCTAAACCTATGCCAGCTTGTTCAGGACTCCCTCACCTCAGGGAAAATACTTTGTCTATTTATCCTATCCATGCCCCTCATGATTTTATAAACCTCTATAACACCATCCCTCAGCCTCTGACGCTCCATGGAAAACAGCCCCAGCCTATTCAGCCTCTCCCTGTAGCTCAAATCTTCCAATCCTGGCAACATCCTTGTAAATCTTTTTATGAGCTTTCAGTTTGCTGATTTTTTAAAAAATGGACCAATTTATCCCAAATCCAGGAGTGGTTAACTAACAGGAGGCAAAGTGGGACCAGCTAAACTTTGTAACTTGCAAATTCTGCTGCGGGGCAAGGAAAGAAGTCTGTTTCTCAGAATTAGGAGATTCATGTTTCAGGCAGTCTCTGCTCTTAAAATCTCTCATGAAGAATTTCCTTGCTTTCAGATCATAGTGCACGCAAGCTTTGCGTCTGTTTTGTACTAGTATCCTTTTGTTAACTTATGAATCCTGGCAGCCATTGTAAGATATGAATCATGACACAGTGAGGTCCCATAAAGAACGATAGTTATATGGGCACTGGGTTTACAAATTCTACAGAAGTGCAAAACAATAATTTATAACTTTCTCAATAAATGTTAAAACATACTTAAAGGAAAAAGTGAAAAAAAGAGCATGAAATACATTTAGAAGCAAGAAGTTTTGCCATCTGTGTATTGTTTAAAGTAATTACTAGGAGATGGTGGAATTTATTTTAAAATAATTTTACTTGTCAATTTCTGTCAATCCTTCCCTCTTCTGAAAGCAGGACACCATATGAGAATTACAACTGCACAAGAAAGGAATATTTATACAGCACCTTTTACAACCTAGAATGTCCTAAAATATTTTGCAGACAATAACGTACTTTTTAAAAGTGCAATCACTGTTGTAGTGTAACAAAGTGTGGAAACCAGTGTGAAGGGCTTATGCCCGAAACATCGATTCTCCTGCTCTTCAGATGCTGCCTGACCTGCAATGCATTTCCAGCACCACACTCACAACTGTGCACAGCAAGATCCCACAAACAGGAATCAAATGAATGACAAGATGAAGCTATTTTCAATGTTGGCTAAGGGAATAGGTGTTTTCCCAGATATCTGTCCTGTCCCTTTTTCAACAGTTCCATAGAATCATTTCAGATCCTTCCCACCAAAAGATCATCTCAAAATAGTACCTCATCTAAAAGACTGTGTTCCACAGTAGGGCAGATTTTGTGCTCAAATCTCTTGAATGGGATGGGAACCTGGAACCTTTTGACTTGAGAAGTGACCCACAACTAACAACTTGCAGAGTGAATGTTTGCTGTGCTGTATCTTATCAAAGATGGCTGTCTACAAAGATACTATTCAACTAAAGTGGTGTATGTTCCTGAGGTCCTCATTAGTTAATACCTGCGGGATAGTGAATACTGAATAACCATAAAGAATAGGAATCCAGGCTGGTCTTTCTTGTCATAGCAAGGCATAGGGAGAGAACCTTCTGCCACATTGATAAAATAAGGTGAATGAGCACAGACTGGGAATGGAGCTTGGTATGTATTTAAGTTCACTGGGTAAATTCACTGAGTTAGCATGGAGACAGGGGAGAAGAACACTGGTAGTTTTAATTATTTTCATTTACTACTGTTTTCTTTTCCATCTCTTCCTATTGGGATCTGTTGCGTTCATGCAAGCAGTGAAAGGATCCATGACTGGCTTTGACATCTGCCCTCAACAGTATTGCTACTTGTAAAGGGAAGGTGGAGGTCAATTCTTATAAAGCTGAGCAGGAGGTCCACGCCATTTTCAGGTGAGGTCTATCAGGCCACTGCTAGCATTACAGCTGAGGTCCATTGGAAGTCAGCAGGAAATGTGGAGTCCTTGATCTTTAAAGATGGTGGGCTATGACAAAGGCAATCCTTTTCTCCGGATTCTTGGTCTCCCAGACTGGCAACAGTTTGACTTAAAATAAAATCATCCTTGTTTTCAAATCCCACCATGGTCTCACACTGGCCTAACCTATAACCTTCTTCAGCCCTACAACTCTACAAAATCTCTGTATTTCTCCAGGTTTGGCCACTTGTGTACCAATCATATATCAATGCTTTGCCATCAGTGACTCTGCCTTTTGATGCTTAGGCTTGAAATTGTGGAATTCCTGAACCTCTTGAGCTCTCTACCTTACTCTCCCTCCTTTAATTAGACTTACCTCTTTACCAAAACCTTTGCACATCTGATCTAATATCTCCTTACTTGGCTCAATATCAAATTTTGTTTTATAACCTCTGGTAATGCATTATGTTAACACTCTAAAGAAAGTTATTGTTGGTCCAAACAAATCTCATGAATGCTTCTAATCATCGAACATTTGTTGAAAGAATGACATTTACAAAGGAATAAGAGAGCAGGTTGTACCTTCATTGCTGTGAAATTTCTGATCCGATCAAACTCGAAGAGAATTTGTACATAGCCGTTTTCAAAGCTGTCATTCCTCCATCCCACATAGTCATACCCTGGCCACACGTTGTACACATGACTCTGTGTGAAATCATCCAAACCCCAGACACCATCTGTCATCTGACCAAGTCCTTCTGAAATCATCCTAGGAACAAAGAGGCAATGATGAGGCTTATTCAAAAACAGAAGAATAGAATATACTTGGGGTTAAAAGCCTGTAAGAATCATTATGTCACTTATGGGACTCAATGTGAAGATACTAAATTTAGTTGCATCTATCAGTGGCATTTGTTTATTTTACCAAGAGGCAGATGATTAAGAAAATAAGTATACAGAACAGTTACAAATGCAGCAGTTGTGTTGATCTAACAAAAAGCTCTTGACCTGAAATAGAAGCTCTGTTGATCACTTTACAGATATTGCCTGACGTGCTGAGAATTTTCTGTATTTTCCACTTTTATGCCATAATCATCCACAAAATTATTTTTATAAATAATATAAATAATATGTCATTATAAACATTCCTCAAAAAGAAACCGAAGCATTAAGGGTTAATGGTGTTTGTGGTCTATTTGCAATTCTTTATTCGGGCAATTGCTGTTTCAAAAAAACCTTGAAGGAAGAACTGCAATAAAGTACTCCAGTGTTTAATCGTTTTTAAGTTAGTACTGTGCTAAATATTTCAAGAAACTGGCTGTGTTGCCACAGCATGGCAGTGTTGTAACTTGCCATTAATAAGAGTTAGATTCGCTGCTGCTTGAATGCATCATAATATCCCAATCATTATATCATAATTATCCTTTGTGTAGTTGGTCTCATACCATTGTTGTATCATGCAGAGCTGTTGTTACTCTGTGTGCAGCACTGATGCTAAAACTATACTACTAATGCCAATATGACTGACTTCAATTTTAGGGATTAAAGAATGGGTCCAAAACTTCCTTAAATAATGAAAAGTTTTGAGGGCATTAGCAAACAAATGAAAGGACGGAATGAGAGAAAGCATTTTAGATAACATTTAGGGTCAGGAATGCACTGCCTGACAGAGTGATAGAAACATATGCAATTCTGGCTTTCAGAAGGGAATTGGACAAACACCTGAAGGGAAGATCATTGCAGGGCCCAGGGGAAAGGGCAAGTGTGTGAAGCGAACTAAATTGCTTTTGCAGAGGGCTGGCACAGATTTGGTGGATCAAATGACCTGATTCTGTGCTATAACCATTCTTTGCTTCATGAATTTAATTCGTAGACAAATTTGCATCCCATTTTCTAATACCTTTAAGAGACAATGATCAATAGCCAGCACGACTTTGTCAAGGGAAGGTCATTCCTGACAAATCTGTTTGAATTCTTTGAGGATGTAATGAGCAAACTAGACAAAGAAGAGCCAGTGGACATGATCTTTTTGGATTCCAAGGCGGCCTTTGACAAGGTGCTGGTCAGGAAGCTGCTAAATAAGATAATAGCCCATGGTGTTAGGGGCAAAGTACTAGTATGGATAAAGGATTGGCTGCAGAGAGTAGGGATCAAGTTGTCTTTTTCAGGATGGCAGCCAGTGACTAATGGAGTTCTGCAAGGATCCATGTGGGACCACAACTATTCACATTCGACAATAACGCTCTGGTTGAATGATTTGGAGGTGCCCGTGTTGGATTGGGGTGGACAAAGTTAAAAATCACACAACACCAGGTTATAGTCCAACTAGCATTTGAGGTGCTACCTCTTTATCAGTGGCACAGGCCATAAGACACAGAATTTATAGCAAAACAGTAACGTGTCATGGAGTTATAATGATATATTAAAGCTTTCATCTTTTAGAATGGGATATGCTAGTTTCGGTTCTCTAAAATGTAAATCCCAGAACTCCTTCTTTTAAGTTACATTCTCAAAATAGTTTCAGATTTTCTAACAATAGGTGCCATCTCAGCTCAGACCATGCATTAAAGGTGTGAGGTTAAAGTTTGTCTGTGTCCCAATGTTGCATCAGACTCATTCTATTTCTAAAGTGCGACTTACAGAATCTTACATGGATTTATGCAGTTTTTGAGCAAAATAAAATACAATTCTGCAAATACAAATTCACCCCATCAACTTATATGTGTGAGCATGCAGGAAAGACAGAGTGAGAGCATGTGAGTGTGAGTGCATGTGACAGAGATTGTGTATGTGTGTGTGTAAGCTTGATCAAGTATGTGTGAGAGTTTAATGGGGTATAAGCCTGTGACAGGGTGCGTGCGAGGGTGTGAGTGCGGGGGCTGCATGTGTGTACGTATGATAAAGAGCTTGTATATGAGAGAGAAACTGTGTGAGTTTGTGAGTATGTAGGAGTGTGTGTATGAGAGTATGTATAGTGCAGTGGAGTCACCTGTAGTGTGACATGAACCCAAGATCCTGGTTAAAGCCATCCCCAGGGGTACGAAACTTGGCGATCAGCCTCTGCTCAGCACTTTGCGTTGTTGCTTGTCCCGAAGTCCACCTTGAAGGTGGTCACCCGAAGGTCTGAGGCCGAATGTCCCAGACTGCTGCGTTCCCCAACTGGGAGGGAACACTCTTGCCTGGTGATCGTTGCATGGTGTCTAGTCATCCATTGTCATAGTGTCTGCTCGTTCTCGCCAATGTACCATGCCTCAGGACATCCTTGCCCGCAGCATATGTGATAGACAATGTTTGCCGAGTCACACGAGTACCTACCGCATACATGGTGGGGGGTGTCCCCTCATATAGTGTTGGTATCCATGTCGATACTCTTACACATTTTGCAGCAAATGTCGTGACAGGGTTGTACGGTGTCCTGGTCGATGTCTTCCTGAAGGCTGGGCAGTTTGCTGAGAAAAATGATCTGTTTGAGGTTTGGTGGTTGTTTAAAGGTGAGAAGTGGAGGCGTGGGGAAGGTCTCATCCTCATCGATAATGTGTTGCAGGCCATGAAGAACATGGCATAGTTTTGGATCCCAGGAAGTGCTGGACAACAAAGTTTACCCTATCAGTTACAGTCCGTGTCTGTCTCCTGAGGAGGTTATTAAGGTTTCATCAACTGCAAGTAATGACCTTCTCAAGAGACAGACCCGGGCTGCAACCGATTGGGTACCCTCGTTTTCCAGCACTCCCCTGGAACCAAAACTACGTCATGTTCTTCGTGGCCTGCAACACATTATCGATGAGGATGAGCACTTCACCAAGGCCTTCCCCACGCCTCCACTTCTCACCTTTAAACAACCACCAAACCTCAAACAGATCAGTGTTCTCAGCAAACTGCCCGGCCATCAGGACAACATCGACCATGACACCCTACAAGCCTGTCATGAAAGCAGCTGCAAGACGTGTCAGAGAGTCAATATGGATACCACCATTACATGTGGGGTTACCTCCCACCATGTACGGCAGGTACTCATGTGACTCGGCCAACATTGTCTATCTCATACACTGCAGGCAAGGATGCCCTGAGGAATGGTATATTGGCAAGACTGATCAGACACTATGACAACGGATGAATGGACACTGCGCAATGATCACCAGGCAGGAGTGTTTCCCCTCAGTCAGGAAACACAGCAGTCCAGTTCATTCAGCGTGACCATCCACCAAGGCTGGACTTTCAGATAAGCAATAACACAAAGTGCCGAATAGAAACTGATAGCCAAATTGGGTACCCATGGGGACCTTGGGTTCACGTCACACTACAGGTGACCCCACTATACACTCTCTCACGCAAACAAACACACACTCCCACATACTCACACTCACATAGACCCTCTCTCATACACAAGTTCTTTATCATACGCACATAAATGCACCCCTTGCACGCACCCTCTCACAGGCTTCTACCCCATCACATTCTCACACATACTTGACCAAACTTACATACACACACAGTCACATGCACTCACATGCTCACATGCATTCACTCACTCTGTCTCTCCTGCATGCACACACATGTAAGTTGATGGGGTGAATTTGTATTTGCAGAACTACATTTTATTTTGCTCAAAAACTGCATAAATCCATGTAAGATTCTGTAAGTCCCACTTTAGAACCAGTCTGATGCAACATTGGGACACAGACAAACTTTAACCTCACACCTTTAATGCATGGTCTGAGCTGAGATGGCACCTATTGTTAGAAAAGCTGAAGCTTTTTTGAGAATGTAACTTAAAAAGAGTTCTGGGATTTACATATTAAGGAACTGAAACTAGCATATCCCATCCTAAAAGATGAAAAACTTAATAACTTAATCTAAATTTGTTTAATATATCATGACAGCTCCATGACATGTAACCATTTTGCTTTAAATTCTATGTCTTATGGTCCTGTTGCAGAACCACTTGATGAAGAGACAGCGCCTCAAAAGCTAGTGCCTCCAAATAAACCTGTTCAACTATAACCTGGTGTTGTGTGATTTGTAACTTTGATCTGGATGAAGGAACTGAAGGTACTGTCGCTCGGTTCGGAGATGACACAAAGATAGGTGGAGGGGCAGGCAGTCTTAAGGAAGCAGGGAGAAACATATGTACATATGAGAAAATTGGGCTAAGAAGTGGCAGATAGAATACAAAGTGGGCAAGTGTGAGGTTATGCATTTTGGCTGGAAGAATAGTGATAGAGTATTTTCTAAATGGGGAAAGGCTTTGGAAATCTGAAGCACAAAGGGCCTTGGGAGCTGTAAGTTAGAATTCTTTTCAGATTAACATTCAGGTTCAGTTGGCAGTTAGGAAGGCAAATGCAATGTTTGTATTTATTTTGAGAGGGCTGGAATACATGAGCAGAGATGTACTGCTGAGGCTGTATAAGGCTCAAACCACATTTGGAATAATGTGAGCAGTTTGGGGCCCTGTATCTAACAAAGGATATGCTGGCATTGGAGGGATTCCAAATTAGTTTTACTAGAATGATCCCAGAGATGAACAGCTTGTCACTCAAGGAGCAATTGAGGATTATGGGTATGTACTTGATGGAGGCTAGAAGGGTGGGGAAGGGGGGTGGGGTGGCGGGGGGGGGTGTAATCTGATTGAAATTTACAAAATACTGAGAGGCCTGGATAGAGTGGAGGTGGAGAAGATGTTTTCGTTGGAAGGAGAGACTAAGAGCCAAGGGCACAGCCTCTGAGTGAGTGGATGACCCTTTCAAACTGAGATGGAGGAATTTCCTCAGCCAGTGGAACTCATTGCAGCAGTGTGCTGTAGAGGCCTCGTCATTGTGTATATTTAAGACAGAGATAAATAGATTCTTGACTAGTGAGGGGATCAAGGGTTATAGGTTGAAGGCAGGAGGAACAGGGTTGAGAAACATATGAGCCATGATTGAATGGTAGAGCAGACTTGATGGGCCAAATGGCCTGATTCTGCTCCTCTGTCTTGTGGTAACATGGAGATGAATAAAAAGTCATAGTTTTCAAAAGTTAGTCGGGTAAGAATAGATTACAGAGGTGGGGAGGAGTTATCATGACAATTCAGTAAAATAGAATGACTGAAGAATTAGGACAGACTATTCAACAACAGCTGTGAAATACAGACAACTACATTATTTTATGACATTTGTGCTTCTTGCGAAAAGTTTTTTGGTGAGGTTCCAATCCTCAGAAACAGTTTCTTTATTCTACACCACATCCTGTTGTCAGGCAAATAGAACTGTTTCAAAATAGGATCAAAATTCTCAAGTGATTTCGACTATGGATTGTGGTGAGCACCACCTCCAGGTCAAAATGTACCATTGTTTGGGATACTGAGTATTTGATTTAATATGGATCTGAAATTTTGCTGGGAATTTGAGAAAAATAAAACTGGCTAACAAGCAAATTTCTTTAAGACAGATATATTTTAAGCATGAGTTCTGTCTTTGGCGCCTCCACAAACTCTTCCAACTCATGGTGTTGTACATCACCCCAACTTCAGTGAGACCAATCCTGATAGTCACCGCTGAAAATCCTGTTAAAAAGCAACATGCTTGGAGAGTAGAGATAGGGGAAACTTGTTAAAATGTAGGTCATCTTACCTTGAACTGATTGCACCATCATAGACTGAATCATTCAAATAAACTGTGGGGCTCCTGGGTGAGAAAATTTGGTGACCAACTGGACTACTGTAACTCACCAGACCATCTGTACAAAGACATAACCAGAGGAAATCAAAGATACAATAAATGTTCACTAGCCTTTAACTATGCTGCACAATATGGTTTGCAATTTTGCTCCTGTCACTCATAGCAAACTGAACAGTATGATAATTAAAATCAAAGTGGCTTGCTTACAAATTTAATTCCAATGGAAGGCCTCCTTAAATCTCAGGAATAGTTGTTTATCACATCAGTAAGATCCCAAAACTATTTGCATGGCTATCTGCTATAGAAATGCTGCTGACTAGAAGCAGTTAGGCAGAAGAACAGGCCCTTCTTTAGTAAATAGAAACCAAAATGGTCTTTGAGGGGCCAGGAAGAGCAGACGGTGACCCCTGGACACCATAATAAATAGTTTGGACAATTAATGCCGATGCTTCCTCCAAATCTGTGTTCATAAATCTTCTACTGTCTTCCTACCAAGAGGAAACTGGTAGGCCTCCCAATGTTGCACAGGTTCAATTGCAGCAAGCAACCCCATTTGGTAAGGGGCTGGTATTGCAATGAGATTCCAGTATTAAAGCAGACTGGACATTACAGATGTACATCCTGGTGTGTTTGTACAGGTACTCAGCCAGGCTCAGGAGTTAAAACACATCCTATTCAATTGTACCGTTAGCTTAACGAGGCAATGCCAATAGAATTCCTTTAGTCTAAAGTAACTTTAAAAATAGTATTGTAGGGAAATACTCCATTTTATATTTGTGTTAACTTTACCACATCATTATGAATAGGAGAAATTTTATTCACATCCACTTCCAATCCCCTGAAAACCCCCTTTCCTCAATCACCATCAACATTCAACTGAATGCATGTGGGAGCTCACCTTTTTGCAAATTGGTTATCATGTTTCTATAATAGTAATGAGAGCAGTTCATAGGATAATATCAAATTTATTTTAGAATAAAGCCAATTGGCCGAATGAGTTTGTGCCTTTGTTCATGCTCCTTATGAGTCTCCTTGAACCTTATTTTACCTAATGTGACCACAATTCCTGTTCCTTTCTCTCTTGCTTGCTTACTTGTGAAACTTGTAAAGGTTCAGAAATGACTCATGAGGATAATTGCCAAGGTTGGAGGGTTTGAGCTATAGGGAGAGGCTGAATAGGCTGGGGGTATTTTCCCTAGAGCATTGGAGGCTGAGGGATCATAGAGTCATAGAGATTTACAGCATGGAAACAGATCCTTTGGTCCAACCCATCCATGCTGACCAGATATCCCAACCCCATCTCGTCCCACCTGCCAGCACCCAGCCCATATCCCTCCAAACTCTTCCTAATCATATACCCATCCAAATGCTTCTTAAATGTTGCAATTGTACCTGCCTCCACCACATCCTCTGGCAGCTCATTCCATACGCGTAACTCCCTCTGCATGAAAAAGTTGCCCCTTAGGTCCCTTTTATACCTTTCCCCTCTCACCCTAAACCTAAACCCTCTAGTTCTGGACTCCCCGACCCCAGGGAAAATTTGTCTATTTATCCTATCCGTGCCACTCATAATTTGGTAAACTTCTATAAGGTCACCCCTCAGCCTCCGATGCCCCAGGGACAACAGTCTCAGCTTGTTCAGCCTCTCCCTATAGCTCAAATCCTCCAACCCTGGCAACATCCTTGTAAATCTTTTCTGAACCCTTTCAAGTTTGGCAACATCTTTCCGATAGGAAGGAGACCAGAATTGCATGCAATATTCCAACAGTGGCCTAACCAATGTCCTGTACATCCGCAACATGACCTCCCAACTCCTGTAGTCAGTACTCTGACCAATAATATAAAGCATTCCAAATGCCTTCTTCACTATCCTATCTACCTATGACTCCACTTTCAAGGAGCTCTGAACCCTCACTCCAAGGTCTCCTTGTTCAGCAACACTCCCTAGGACCTTACCAATAAGTGTATAAGTCCTGCTAAGATTTGCTTTCCCAAATGCAGCATCTCGCATTTATCTAAATTAAACACCATCTGCCACTTCTTAGCCCATTGGGTCCAGATCCTGTTGTAATCTGAGGTAACCTTCTTCGCTGCCCACTACACCTCCAATTTTGTTGTCATCTGCAAACTTACTAACTGTACCTCTTATGCTCGCATCCAAATCATTTATGTAAATGACAAAATGTAGAGGACCCAACACCGATCCTTGTGGCACTCCACTGGTCACAGGCCTCCAGTCTGAAAAATAACCCTCCACCACCACCCTCTGTCTCTACCTTTGAGCCAGTTCTGTATCCAAATGGCTAGTTCTCCCTGTATTCCATGAGATCTAACCTTGATAACCGGTCTCCCATGGGGAACCTTGTTGAATGCCTTACTGAAGTCCATATGGGTCACATCTACTGCTCTGCCCTCATTAATCCTCTTTGTTACTTCTTCAAATAACTCAATCAAGTTTGTGAGACATGATTTTCCATGCACAAAGCCGTGTTGACTATTCCTAATCAGTCCTTGCCTTTCCAAATATATGTACATCCTGTCCCTCAGGATTCCCTCCAACAACATGCCCACCACCAACATCAGGCTCGCTGGTCTATAGTTCCCTGGCTTGTCCTTACCACCCTTCTTAAACAGTGGCACCACTTTAGTGACCTTATAGTGGTTTATAAAACTTGAGGGGTATAGATAGGGTAAACAGACTCCCTTTTTCCTGAGGTAGGGAGTCTAAAACATGAGGGCATGGGTTTAAGATGAGAGGGGAAAGACTTAAAAGGGATCGAAGGGGCAACTTTTTCCACTGAGAGAGGGGTTGTGTGAATGGAATGATCTGTCAGAGGAAGGGGTGAAGGCTGGTGCCATTACAATATTTAAAAGGCACCAGGATGGGTATATGAATAGGAAGGGTTGAGAGAGGGATTTGGACCAAATGCTGGCAAATGGGACTAGACTAATTTAGGATATCTGGTAGGCATGGATGAATTGGATTGAAGGGTCTGTTTCTGTGTTGTATATCTCTATGACTCAATTTGGTGTGCCCTTAAAGATATTTGTGTTATTCACCATAATTACTCCATGTTGTAAGAAATTATATATTCTACCCACTCTCTCTGTGAAGAACCTTTTTTTCTCGAATCCCTACTGAATTTTTAGTGTCTTTCTTAAGCGTAACAAATATGGTTTGAAATCCTCCATTAAGATAAATGGCTTTCTACATCTAACCCCTTCAATATTTTTAGTAGGTCAAGCCTCAGTGGACTCTTCTCTCCAGTTGAGCGTCCCAGTCTGCTGTCACCTTCCTGATAATTATATCTTCCCAGCTCTAGTACTGTCCTGTGTAAGGCCAGGAGTAAGCCTTTGTCATTGTCACTCTGGAGTGCCCTGACAATGTGAAAAGGTGCCACGTGAATTATTCCCAACATTACAATATATGCACTAACACCTCCTGTGTTAAATAAAACAGATTGATTGTCTTAAGACCAGGAGCTCAATGTCACCCATTATACTGCCAATCGGCAACATTAGCAAAGTTTTGAGGCTTGTACCTAGAAGAACACCCAAAATGTGGTGCAATCTCAGATTACAGATTACAGAGGAGGAAGTGCTGGATGTCTTGAAATGCATAAAGGTGGATAAATCCGCAGGACCTGATCAGGTGTACCCGAGAACTCTGTGTGAAGCTAGAGAAGTGATTGCTGGGCCTCTTGCTGAGATATTTGTATCATCGATAGTCACAGGTGAGGTGCTGGAAGACCAAAGGTTGGCAAACGTGGTGCCACTGTTTAAGAAGGGCGGTAAAGACAAGCCAGGGAACTATAGACCGGTGAACCTGACCTCAGTGGTGGGCAAGTTGTTGGAGGGAATCCTGAGGGACAGGATGTACATGTATTTGGAAAGGCAAGGACTGATTCGGGATAGTCAACACGGCTTTGTGCGTGGGAAATCATGTCTCACAAGCTTGATTGAGTTTTTTTGAAGAAGTAACAAAGAGGATTGATAAGGGCAGAGTGGTAGATGTTTTCTATATGGACTTCAGTAAGGTGTTTGACGAGGTTCCCCATGGGAGATTGATTAGCAAGGTTAGATCTCATAGAATACAGGGAGAACTAGCCATTTGGATACAGAACTGGCTCAAAGGTAGAAGACAGAGGGTGATGGTGGAGGGTTGTTTTTCAGACTGGAGGCCTGTGACCAGTGGAGTGCACAAGGATCGGTGCTGGGTCCTCTACCTTTTGTCATTTACATAAATGATTTGGATGTGAGCATAAGAGGTACAATTAGTAAGTTTGCAGATGACACCAAAATTGGAGGTGTAGTGGGCAGCGAAGAGGGTTACCTCAGATTACAAGAGGAGGTGGACCTGATGGGCCAATGGGCTGAGAAGTGGCAGATGGAGTTTAATTTAGACAAATGCGAGGTGCTGCATTCGGGAAAGCAAATCTTAGCAGGACTTATACACTTAATGGTAAGGTCCTAGGATAGTGAGAAAGGCGTTTGGTATGCTTTCCTTTATTGGTCAGAGTACTGAGTACAGGAGTTGGGAGGTCATGTTGTGGCTGTACAGACATTGGTTAGACCACTGTTGGAATATTGCATGCAATTCTGCTCTCCTTCCTATCGGAAAGATGTTGTGAAACTTGAAAAATTTACAAGAATGTTGCTGGGGTGGAGGATCTGAGCTACAGGGAGAGGCTGAACAGGCTGGGACTGTTTTCCCTGGAGCGTCGGAGGCTGAGGGGTGACCTTATAGAGGTTTACAAAATTATGAGGGGCATGGATAGGATAAATAGACAAAGTCTTTTCCCTGGGGTCGGGGAGTCCAGAACTAGAGGGAGTAGGTTTAGGGTGAGAGGGGAAAGATATAAAAGAGACCTAAGGGGCAACCTTTTCACGCAGAGGGTAGTACATGTATGAAAAGAGCTGCCAGAGGATGTGGTGGAGGCTGATACAATTGCAACATTTAAGAAGCATTTGGATGGGTATATGAATAAGAAGGGTTTGGAGGGATATGGGCCGAGCGCTGGCGGGTGGGACTAGATTGGGTTGGAATATCTGGTCAGCATGGACGGGTTGGACCGAAGGGTCAGTTTCCATGCTGTACATCTCTATGACTCTAATAGAGAAATTATTGAGTGCAGTCAATTTGAGACTAAATTTTGCAGTTTGGCAAAACCAAATTTCTGTTGGTTCTTGAGGAACAGCACCACCTTCAAGTTCCTTTCTGTGTCTCACTCTAACTGGACTTGAAAGTGTGATGTCATTGTTAGTTAAAGTTCTGGAATTCCCTCCCAAATAGAACTGTGGGTGTGTATCTCAATTAAAGACACAGCAGCTTGATGAAATGTTATTCAACAATTTTTGTTTCTTTGTATGTAAAACCAGAAGAATTTTTATCATTTTTGTCACAAATGTAACATAATCCATAACTTAAGAATATTATAATAACTGACATTCAACCAATCAACACATTGACATTAATATATTATAAATCTTTCCCAAACGCCTTTTTCACAAAGACGCACTTTAACTTTTCACCTGCGAGGAATTCATGGATGGTTGGAGCATAATCTTTATTTATGCTGGAAAGCTCTCAAATCCATGAGTCCCTCCCTTTTTAAAATCCTTCCTCTATGTTTTCAGAAGCTCCTTTCAAACCTTTCTCTTCCGATATGCTTTTCTCTCCAACACAAATATAATATTCTATAAATTTCTTTTTCCCTATTATCTGTGTCCATTTGTTTTTCGTGTATTCTGTAAAGCACTCCAAGGCATCACCATTCCAATGGTGAAACACTGGGAAAGCAACAAATTGTTGGCAGAATTGCTTTGGATTTACCAACCAACAACTGGGTAAAGCTCATTTTGAGCCAATCTCAAAATAGTTCATCTTGGAAGAATCTGATGGTTGCATCCTTTTTCCTTGGTAGATCCCTTGACAAAGTGACGTTATTGTACACACACACTGAATCACACATTTAGACTTAATCATAAAACTACATACATACACACTCATTTTAGAATTCTTGTTTTCAAATTCATCCATGCCCCATGGGACCATAAAATAAAGTAGCAGAATGAGGTCATTGGGCCCACTGAGTCTGCTCTGCTATTTGATCATGGCTAATATATTTCTCAATAATCTTCCTGCCTTCTCCTTGTAACCTTTGACACCCTTATTAAACAAGATCCTATCTACCTCTGTCTTAAATACACTCAACGATTGGCCTCCATAGCCCTCTGTGACAAGGAGCTCCAAAGATGAACCATCCTTTGGCTGAAGAAAATCTTCTTTATTTCAGTTCTAAAGTGTCATGCCTTCGTTCTGAATTTGTACCTTTGGGTCCTAATCTCTCCTCAAGTGGAAACATCTTCTCCATGTCCAATCTATCCAGATCTGTCAGTATTCTTTAAGATTCAATCAGATACCTCCCCATCCTTCTGAACTCCACTGAGTACAGACCAAGGGTTCTCAACTTACATGACAACACAATTTCTATACAACCTTGAAGTTACTTGTGCTCCTTAAAAACTGGCCTTATGAGCAACCTTAGTTTTAATTGCTGCAAATATGTTGCTGGTCAAAGCACAGCAGGCCAGGCAGCATCTCAGGAATAGAGAATTCGACGTTTTGAGCATAAGCCCTTCATCAGGAATAAGAGAGAGAGAGCCAAGCAGGCTAAGATAAAAGGTAGGGAGGAGGGACTAGGGGGAGGGGCAATGGAGGTGGGATAGGTGGAAGGAGGTCAAGGTGAGGGTGATAGGCCGGATTGGTGAGACAGGCCGCTTACTTGCAGAACGCTTCAGAGAACACCTCCGGGCTGCCCGAACCAACCAACCCAATCACCCCGTGGCTCAACACTTTAACTCTCCCTCCCACTCCACCGAGGACATGCAGGTCCTTGGACTCCTCCACCGGCAGAACACAACTACACGACGGCTGGAGGAGGAGCGCCTCATCTTCCGCCTGGGAACCCTCCAACCACAAGGTATGAATTCAGATTTCTCCAGTTTCCTCATTTCCCCTCCCCCCACCTTGTCTCAGTCGGTTCCCTCAACTCAGCACCGCCCTCCTAACCTGCAATCCTCTTCCTGACCTCTCCGCCCCCACCCCACTCCGGCCTATCACCCTCACCTTGACCTCCTTCCACCTATCCCACCTCCATCGCCCCTCCCCCTAGTCCCTCCTCTCTACCTTTTATCTTAGCCTGCTTGGCTCTCTCTCTCTTATTCCTGATGAAGGGCTTATGCTCGAAACGTCGAATTCTCTATTCCTGAGATGCTGCCTGGCCTGCTGTGCTTTGACCAGCAACACATTTGCAGCCGTGATCTCCAGCATCTGCAGACCTCATTTTTTACTCTTAGTTTTAATTGCTCCACCATTGGCATTTTGGCCTTCAAATCTAGGACTTAATTCTCTCCTTTAATCTCTCTGTCTCTCAACCTCCCCTTCCTCCTTTAAGACACTCTTTAAAATGACATATTTTGCCCAGCCTTGGGCATTCTGCCCTTAAATCACTTTAGGTGTTTGCTGTCACATTTCATATTCCTGTGAAGGGTCTTGTGACATTAAATGTGCTTTATAAATGTTCATTGAAACTGCAAACATAGACATGCATACATAAAGACACTCATATAAGGACAGGTATCTTAAGCATATTACCATGGATAGTGGGTGTAATGATTCAATAATGGTTGCTCAGAGGAAATGGAAATACGAATGACTCTCCAAATCTCTTGATCAAAATCAGCCTTGTACGTATTTGTCTTATCTTCTGAGACCGTGCATGCACTTACCTAGCCATTCACATCCATAGAGCTCCACTCTCATACACACACTCATGGAATGATCAGTAATTGGTATGAACCTGACGAATCTAGCTATCATTGGTGGCTCCAGATCCCTCAGTACAGCATCATATGGGTTTGCATTTCCTTCAATTACCTGAAGACAAAAAAAAAACAGCCAAAATGAAAAAAGCCTCTATCCACAGCAGGATGTCCAGCAATTCACTTCAATGTTTTGATTAAAGACTTGTCTTAGAATTGGCTCAGTAGTAGCACACTTGCCTCTGAAATGGGTGCTTGTGAGAGTTCGTTATGAGAGTCTTTGGCTCTAATTTTAATGCCAGGAGCTAGGGTGGAGGGGAGGAGAATGGTAGGTGGGGTAGCATGGACCACCACTCTCAGTGCTATACTCTACATTTTACAAATATAAGAAAGCACAGGTCCTTCTGCTTTTGCAATAGAGTAGCATTGGCCAAAGCATGGGAGCAAACTACCTACCTCAAATCTCTGCCTCAAAATGGACAGGACCTAGAATTGGCTTGTAGGAAATAAAGCCTGAGGTGGGGAAGGAGATGTCCTAATAAAAGATACAAATGGTGCTTTCTTTCTACAGGAAATATGACTGAGAGATTAACGCAAATGCATTTGAGTTATTTTACTTTAGGTGATTCAGCCACTGATACATTTCTCTTAATTTACCCAAAGTAAAAATTACTTCTAATACGATACATTTATTCAGTCTAACTTATTTCAGATGTTCTTACTTGAAAGATAAATACATGACCTTGAAAGAGTTATATATTACCATAACACCCTTTACTCACCATTTGTACTCTCACCATACGAATTGGATGTTACTGAGCAATGGTTTCAACTGCTCCCATTGCCAGCTGTGGTAAAATATGGGCATGCCTTTGATGCTGAATTTACCTGTTTCCCATGTCGATTTTTCCATGAATTCCATCGGTTTCCATCTCTACTGTAGTCAAGCCGATACATCTGAGCAAACTCATTGCCATGACCTCCAGCGTGGCGCCCCTGAGTGCCCACCAGGGTAATAAAGTGCAGAGTTCGCAGGTCAACCTGAAGGAATTCCATGTCCTCAGGATCTACAGGACCATCTGGACACCAGGCTCCATCCCCTTCTTCAAAATCCAGCCTATGAGTTGGCAAGAGAGCATTATCAGTGCTCAGCTCATGGGTAGCAAAATACAATAGCGTTCAAATTGAAAAGTTTTAAATAGTATTGACATCAGGCCCGTGAAGTAAACTGCAAGGCGCAAGTGGGAAGGATGGACTCATAGAATAGTTACAATACAGATGGAATCTAATGCCTTGTGCTTTCCACAAAAGCACCTTGTACCCTGCCCTATCCATGCATCCTTACACTTTATTTCTCTTCAGACAATTATCTAATTTCCTTTGAAAGCCAGGGTAGAATCTGCACGAATTAAAGCAAAATATTGCGGATTCTGGAAATCTGAAACAAAGAGAACGCTCGAGAAATTTAGCAGGTCCGGGAGCATCTGTGGACAGGGATACAGAAAATAAACTTGAAGGGCTTTGGGATTGGATCACGAAAATAGGACTGACTACACTGCTCTACAGAAAACCAATATAGACTCTTTGGGACACACGGCTTCTTTCTTTGCATTATGATTCTATAAAATTCATACCTATTTACTCTTGACCTACGCAGGGATGTAAGTCACCGGAGTGCATTTCACACCTAAGTATTGAAAGCTGAAATATGCCAGATAACCCCTGAAATTCTCGGGTTTTTTATTAGTATTCATAACTGCATATATAACCCTATACATTTACAACAAGGCATTCCTATCAAGAAACTCCCAGGGTACAACCAGGTATGTGCTCTAGTATTTACCCATGGATATTTACAACTGACAATGAAATCAGGAATATTTTTCAGGAATATGCACCAGTTTTGTACCCTAACCAATGTAAGCCAAGATTTAGGATTTGACTGTTACACCTGGAGAGTTAGTCTCAACTTCAAACTTTATGCACATGGACAATGGGCATTTGGCAATATTGAAAGCTTGGAGGAGAGTTCAGCAACAGATGAACTTAGGTGGGGACAGAATTGGATCATGTTACAGTGCTGGAAGCAAATAGCCTTGATGGTAGAGTAGATACAGAGTTAGATTTCATCTCAAGTAGGGCACTAAGATTGCAAAGAGACTTGTTTAGCTTCAGACAAGTGCCATGGAGAGGAATGGCATTAGTGACTAGTGGATGGGTCGAAGACTGAAGGCTTGGATCTTCCCAATATTTAGTAAATTATGGGATAATTTGGAGACTTTGGTTTCAGCTCCAGATCTTGAAAGTGCTATTCAAATTAGTTTCCATGACCCTGGTGTTTTCAGTTATTTCTGTTTTTGCGAGTTTTCAGTCTTGAAGTTGCACACACCAATCTGTCAGTTCTTTTTATGTCTGCTGAAAGATCTGATGTGTTCTGTTCAAGCATCGATCGGCCTTGAATTTCCCCTCCGATATTCCTGTCTTGTAACATGGATAAATCCTTAGACATCAAAAACATATCCTGACATTGTCACAGCTGGTACCCTATTGTATGGTCACTGTAAATATCACATTCCACCTATTAATGACTAGAAACTGCAGACAGAATGTCCACTCACCTTCCATGTTTGGCTGCAGTGGAATCATACCACTGGCTGGAAGCAGTGATGTCTTCATCAGGGATTTTCTGACCCGACATCCCAAGTGGATAGCGACACAAAGCTGTAGAAGATGAAGAGTTCAGGTCTTTAACATTGCATGTGTTTAGTAGTGCTCCTCTCTCTCACACACATACACATTGTCTCTTTCTTTCTTTCTCATCATTCTGATGTATTGGGTTAATGCATCAATTAATTCCATTAGATTAAATCTGCCCCAGTTCTTTCTGGAAATGATATTCAGAAACTTTGTGTAAACGATGCCTACAAAAGGTTGATTACTGTTTTTTCCACTGATGTGTTAACTTGAGTAAATTTATAAATGTTCTGCTTATAAATCCCATTTACAAATTTATTAAATTGTTTAGGGTAAATATTAACATGCCTTATTGATATCTTGCAGCTTTGCTGCATTTAAGATGCATTCCACATAGACAGGGGAACTTCAGAAAAATGCTGAACCAGGTCAGTGGAGGCTTGAAATCGTGAAAATCAAGTTTGCAACCCTCACCTGATCAAAGCCTACCTCGTTCCAGTTTTGATGGAGGCCGTAAATTAGACAGCTGGCCATTTTCAAGCCATATTGTCATTGAGCCTTTTGAATTCAACTTGCAAAAATGGAAAGCGAGCTTTTGGATTTAAAGATAGCTGTGGTCAATGATTGGGGAATATAATTCAAATCCTGTGGTCAATGATTGGGGAACATTCCAGCATTTAAAATAAAATAGTGAGGTAACTTTATTTTTCACAAAGTTGGCAAACGTTTAAAATGTCAGTATGGAATTGTGCAGTGGTACAGTAGATGAAGAGCCAGTTACTTGCTGAAATAAATGTTTGCATAGGAACAAAAGAAATGCATACCCCTTTATTTCACCTCATGTAACAGGACAATTCAGTAACTGTGACAGTAGGTTGCTTTAGACTGACAGCAGTTTGCTCAACAGTTACGGATAGTTGTTGTGCAGGGATAAAAGGTTACCTTGTAAAGTAACGCTTATGGCCTAAAATATGTACCGTTTTGACAGAAAACGGTCAGCTTTCATTATCATTACAATCGAGTAATGACTATTTCTGAGCAATCAATCTGTTGCTGAAAGGAAAATGGATAATATAAACATAGAGACTACTTGAGAAGTTCAAGGGATCTGGCAGCATCTGGACAGGGAGAAACAGAGATATCATTTTGTGTCCAACATGACTTCTTCTAAAGGAGGGTCCATGTCAGACTTGAAATGTTAACTGTGCTTTCTCTCCATAGATGCTGTCAGACCTGCTGAGTTTCTCCAGTACATTGTGTTTTTATTTAAGGTTTTCAGCATTAGCTGTATTTTGCTTTTATTTGAGTAAATAATTTTAAAATTGTGGCATGTTGCTGCAAGTCTCTATTATGACTGATCACTATTTTGAACAAGATTTAAAAAAATATACTTTTAGTTAAATCTAGTTTAGAGTTATAGAGTCATAGAGATGTACAGATGGAAAGTGACCCTTCGGTCCAACCTGTCCACGCCGACCAGATATCCCAACCCAATCTAGTCCCACCTGCCAGCACCCGGCCCATATCCCTCCAAACCCTTCCTATTCATATACGCATCCAAATGTCTCTTAAATGTTGCAATTGTACCAGCCTCCATCACTTCCTCTGGCAGCTCATTCCATACACATACCATCCTCCGTGTGAAAAAGTTACCCCTTAGGTCTCTTTTATATCTTTCCCCTCTCACCCTAAACCTACGCCCTCTAGTTCTGGACTCCCCGAACACAGGGAAAAGACTTTGTCTATTCATCCTATCCATGCCCCTCATAATTTTGTAAACCTCTATAAGATCACCCCTCAGTCTCCGACGCTCCAGGGAAAACAGCCCCAGCCTGTTCAGCCTCTCCATGTAGCTCAGATCCTCCAACCCTGGCAACATCCTTGTAAATCTTTTCTGAACCCTTTCAAGTTTCACAATATCTTTCAGATAGGAAGGAGAGCAGAATTGCACGCAATATTCCAACCAATGTCCTGTACAGCTGCAACATGACCTCCCAACTCCTGTACTCAATACTCTGACCAATAAAGGTCAGCATACCAAATGCCTTCAGTTTAAAAAGTGATTAGTCATAAAAATGTTTGTTCATGATATGTCAGCTTCTACATTGTCTATTTGCCCCAATCTTTATCTCATTCTCTGGAAAAGTGATTTGATGATTAGTGCTTTTAGTTTCATGGCTGGCTGGCTCAAATAATTCTTTAATGTAATTGGTAGCTTAGCCAGCTCAATGACATTGCAGTAGGCCCACAATGGGAAACCACATAAAGAACATTACAAAACACAACGTAGAGACTGAGCTATCATTCTCACCAGAGCTATCACTCAACTTTTGAGCAAGGCTTTCTTTGAGTTCTTTTGCTTTTTTGTTGATACAAAACTCAGCCCTTCATTTTCAGTCAGAAGTTCACTGCACAAGGGTATATAGGAAAGCAACACACACAGACCAAGTCCGAAACTATGAAAGTAACCACCCCAACACACACAAACGAAGCTGCATCAGGACACTATTCAAAAGGGCCACAACACACTGCAGTACACCACAACTGCAAAAAGAAGAAGAGGAACACCTATACAAGGTATTCGCCAAAAACGGATACCCGTGCAACTTCATCAACAGATGCCTAAGAGAAAGACCACGGAACGAGGACATGCCACAACCAAAAGGACTAGCCACACTACCATACATCAGGAGCGTTTCAGAACTGACAGCCAGACTACTGCGATCCTTAGGACTCATAACGGCACACAAACCAACAGCCACGCTCAGACAACAACTTACTAGAACGAAGGACCAGATACCCAACATGAGCAAAACTAATGTAGTATACAAAATACCATGCAAGGACTGCACAAAACACTATATAGAACAAACAGGAAGACAGCTAACAATCTGCATACATGAACATCAACTAGACACGGAACGACACGACCAGCTATCCCTAGTAGCCACACACGGAGACAACAAGCAACATGAATTCGACTGGGACAACACTACTATCATAGGGCAAGCCAGACAGAGAACAGCCAGGGAATTCCTAGAGGCATGGCATTCATCCACAAACTCCATCAACAGACACATCGACCTGGGCCCAATATACCAACCACCACAGCGGACAGCTGAAACTGACACCCGGAAGCGGCAAGGACAGACCACTATAAATACCGGAAGAAACATCAAAGAAGCGCTTCGCAGGAGGCTCCAAAGCACTGATGATGTCACCTAGCCAGGGGACGAAACGTTTGCAACAAAAACTTCCAGCTCGGTGAACAGAACCACAACGGGAAGTAAAGTGATTTCTTTACATTTCTGTTTGAGAGTACCCAAAGATATTTTAAGTTCATGGAGGTGGAATGTCGGGGTAGAAATTTCCTTTGTTTGACCTATCTGTGTGTTTGCTACAGAATCAGGCAGTTCATTTCAGTTTAAAGGTAAAAATCACACAACACCAGGTTAAAGTACATTTAGTGGCACGGTGGCACAGTGGTTAGTACTGCTGCCTTACAGCACCAGGGATCAATTCCCGTCTCAGGCAACTGTCTGTGTGGAGTTTGCACATTCTTCCCCTGTCTGCGTGGGTTTCCTCTGGGTGCTCCGGTTTCCTCCTACAGTCCAAAGATGTGCAGGTTAGGTGAATTGTCATGCTAAATTGCCAAAGTGTTAGGTGAAGGGGTAAATATAGGGGAATGGGTCTGGGTGGGTTGCTCTTTGGAGGGTCGGTGTGGACTTGTTGGGCCTGTTTCCACACTGTAAGTAATCTAATCTAAATAGTCCAACAGGTTTATTTGGAAGCACTAGCTTTCACAGCATTGTCCTTTCATCAGGTAGACAACCTGATGAAGGAGCAGTGCTCTGAAAGCTAGTACTCCCAAGTAAACCTGTTGGAGTATAACCTGGTGTTGTGTGATTTTTAACTTTGTACACATCAGTCAAACACTGTCACCTCCAAATCATTTCAGTTTAGCTTAGTTTTCACCAGGGAAAAGCAGCTCAAAAATATAGTCTGGTTAGTAGCTAATGTTAGAAATCAATAGTGAACCTCAGAAAGTCTTTTGACAGAAAGCAATCATTAAAGTGAGTTATACAGAGGCTATCAGAGAAATCTAGGAAAAACAAACAGCTTGTATACATTCAAAGATAGAGTAAGTAGCTGAAGAATTCAGAGTCATGAGTTCTTGAAAGAAAATGGAGAATTGTTCAACTAAATGGAAGGAGCCCATATAATTGATACCTCAAGGAATAGCTCGAATGTTAATATGAATGAAGTTAAATTGTGGAGAGCTGTGGCATACCTTTCGGATTGGTTCCAGCAAAATCTTCAACATTCCATTAGATAAAGAATCTCTTAAGCAGTACAAGGAAAAGCAGAACTGAATTTATAACATAAGTCCTTATAGGATAGTGTTAAATTAATGGCACTAACTTTGTTCAATTTATTTTTACTTATACAATTTTTTTAAAAAATGTAAATTTTTTGGCATTGCTCAGTCAGTTAAATGTTTGATTGTTCAGAGTTCTTCTTTAAGCTTTATTGGACCCCACCAGGATCATAGCTTCTGCAGATTGGGTCTTGTTAAGTTTCATAAAAATAGAAAAAAAATTGATTTTTGGTTGTTGTATGCTTTTAATTCAATCAAGGTAACAAAGCACATTGCAATCAAATGTGCTACAATGTCATACTTCTGACTGAGAGTTACTTGAAAATATCTATACCTGGTTTTTGTTTATCTGTAAGTCATTTAAATGATAGCAAAGGAATTATGGAGGTAGACGGTGATTGTGGAATAACGTCAATTGTGATTCATAGGAACAGGGGTGGGGAGAAACTTGCCATCTGCAACACGGACAGTGACAGTTTTCAACAGCACTCCCACTTTGCCCTCAGCAGTAAAGTTTACTGCACTAACATAGGATGAAGATACTCATCCAGGACATTTGGTACTCATTACTGCATATACCCAACTCTACATAGGCATTTATTTTTAAATACTACTCCCAGTGCCAACTCATCATTTTGTGCTCAGTGCAGCTTTAATTCAAAGTTCAATGGATTTCTTGAAGCAGCATTAGTTGCTGTAGTGAACTCCACTTTTACTTGAACAAGTCAGATTTGTCAAATGCATGACTAATTTTTTTAAAAAACAAACGAGGATAATAAATAGTTTCAGGACTGGCTGCACATTACTGAAAAGACAAACTTTAAAAGCACAGTGTACGAAAGTACCTTCCACAGAATGGTAACCCGCAGGAGATACTGTTTGACAATGTTTCCAAACAAAAGAAGTCCGTTTCCTTGAATGTTCATAAAGTTTTATTTTGTGTGAAGTAAGAGGCAGTGATCCACAGAAAATGGTTAGAAGTTCAAGGACGTGTCAATATTCAATTTCCGCACTGATGAGGTAGCGCAGTAGGATGGGAGTGGGTGTGGGGGCAGAGAGTACTGTTTCATGAAATATTATGAAAATAGTCTCCTTGGCTTGGTGTCGGCCAAAGCAAGCTGAGTCAAATCTACACAGACATTACACAATCACGATGCTTGCAAAGTGTATTGGGTTTATTTTCTTTAAGTTGTCGAACTCTTGAGTTGCAGCTGGAGTCCACTCCAAATTGTCACCTCTGGCCTTTCCTGCAATGCCAATATTAAGTACTATTCTCAGTTCCTGGGTCTCAGCTGCAGACCCACAGACTGCAAGCATGCATAGAGGATACAGTATGAGGAAAAAAGACTGTCAGCTTTGAACACAAAGAATGGAAAAGTACTAGACTTGATTCCACCCTGATTTTACAGCAGTTTGGTACAGTCCTAAACCAGCACTGTAGACCTTGGCAGCAATATGGGAAAAAAAACAAGATGAATGGTCTAATTGTTTCCCAATATTTACCGTCTTACCACTGGCTCCAACATACATACATTATCATTAGACTTTGGTCATGTGTATCATATAATTTGAGCAGAAAGTCAGTTCATGTCAAATATTACAGCTGGACTTTTCAATATGCAAAACAGAGCAAGTAATGACAAAAATGGTATTAATGTTCGAGGAAATTAAATATCTTTCTGATTAAACAAATAATTGCTTTTTCTTCAGCTGATACAACGATTTTCTTAATAAACACCAATGCTTGGAGGTGTTTAAAGCTTAAGCAATTTTTTTTTAATCAGCAAATGAATCTGCTAACTTCCTACTTTGATGGAATCTAACACATTTAACATTTTTCGAGACACCCAACAGCCTCCGAGCAGCATTACAGAATACGCTGCCAAAAGGAGGGTGTTACCATCTTCTGCGGAGCTCCACAACCAGCTTGGTATCTGGCTCAAACTTGAATAGCTCAAACTGCAAAAGAACGTTGTGGGTTCAAGTCCCACTTCTGACACTTGAGCACAGAATCTGGGCAGAAACTCCAAGCCCAGTATGGATGGAGTTTTTAACTACCGGAAGTGTTGTTTATGCATGATATGTTAAATAGGTGATTTATCTTCCCTTCAGGCACGAAGATAATGCACAGAAAAATGTCTATGCTTGTTATTTGCAGTTTTTAAATTCCAGATAAAATCCTGGTTGGACTGTTACCCAATGCTGAATCTCAAAGTCTTGACATGATTAGGAAATGAGCTGAGTGGCAGGAGACAGGGTCAGGATAAATGGAAGGTGCTTTAATTGACAGAATATGACCAGTGTTCTCCCCTAAGAAGCTGTTGGTGCCTGAATTATTCATTTATTTACTAACTATATATGTGACAGGATAGAAAGGCATTTATCCAATTTTTGCTGAAGACACTCAGGTTGCATATGTTTGACATACATGCAAGTATAAAATTACAGTACAAACAGATAGCAATAGATCAACTAAAGGAGATAATTATGGCAAATGGATTTCATTCCTGATGTATAATTGGTAGAGCAATTGCAATTTCTAATGGTGGAATGTCGGAAACCCAAAGTTCCAAATAGACCCATGGGTCAGATGCCATTCAGGAAGTCATGAACAAGTACAGAAAATAATCAAGAAGACTAATGCAATGCTGTCCTTTATACAGAGACTTAATAGAATACAAGTGGCTAGGAATTGTGCTTCAGCTATATAGCCATAAACTGGACTGACAACACCAACAATACAGCAGCTCTGGAGACCAGGATATATTGGCCTTGGAAATATTCAGTGTAAACTTAGTAAAATGGTACTCGGATTTCAAGGATGGGTTACAAGACAACATTACACCAGTTATTCTCTGGAATTTAGAAAGTTATGGGGTGACTTGATCAAAAGCTTCAAGCTATTAAGGAGACAGATTAAGATAAGCTATTTGTATTAGTTTAAGGGTGTAGGATGAGAGGACATAGCGTAAAAAATGGAGCCAACCTTTCAGGAATAAAATTTGGGTTCACTTTTACAAAGGGTGACAAGTTTGGAAATCTTATCTGCAAAAGGCAATTGATGTAAGATCAATTGTTAATTTTAAAATTGACATTGATTGATCTTTATTTGCTAAAGGAACAAAAGGATTTGGGGAAAAGTTGGGTACAGAGTTGGGTTACAAAATGTCCATCATCTCATTGAATGGCACTACGTGATAAATAATGTACTCCTGTTTCTACATTCTACCTTCCTAGGTAGATTAGATTAGCTACAGTATGGGAACAGGCTCTTCAGCCCTATAAGTCCACACCGACCCTCTGAAGAGTAACACACCCAGACCCATTCCCCAAATCCACATTTATTCCAGACTAATGCACCCAACACTATGGGCAATTTAGCATGGCCAATTCACCTAATCTGCACATCTTTGGATTGTGGGAGGAAACCGGAGCACCCGGAGGAAACCCATGCAGACACGGGGAGAATGTGCAAACTCCACACAGACAGTCGCCCGAGACCAGAATCTAACCACTGAGCCACCGTGCAGCCCAAGGTAGATGTAACAGATTGCATGACACAATATGAAGAAGACAGGTTTTGGCAGGGAACCTGAAAGAACCTATCTCTCAACTAATATTGCTAGAAGAAAGATGATCTGGTTATTATTATGTTGCTGTTTGTGGGAGTTTGTACATCAATTAACTGTAATGTTTTCTGCATTACAATTGTGGCTGGCCTTCAGGAAGTACTTATTGGCTGTAAAGCTTTTGGGACTGAATTGTCAAGGACATTCATGCTGTTTTCTTGCTTTTGAATCTCCATGGTTAAAAAACATTGTGTACATTTTTACAAAGTTGGTCAACCATGGTGAACAAAGGAAGTTCAGGGTTGTATAAAATTAAAAGAAAAGAGCTATAAAGTTACCAGAAGTAGCAGTAAAGCTGAGGTTTGGGAGTATTTCTGGAATATAACAAAGGAGGAACAAGAAACTGATAAGGAAATGGGTAAAAGAATATGCATGTAATCTAGCAAAATATGTAAAAACAGACATTAGAAGCTTCTTAGGGCTCATAAAAAGGAACCATTTTGACTAAGAGTGGGTCCATACAGGCAGAGTCAGGAGAATTTATATTGGGGAATAGAGAACTGGCAGAGAAGTTAAATGATTGATTTGTGTCCATTTTCACTCAGGGAGATACAACAAATCGCCCAGAATTAGGGATCCTAATGGTTAGGGAGAATGAGGAGTTGAAGGAAATTAACATTAGTAAGAAAATTGTACTGGAGAAATCAGTGGGGCCAAAAGTTGATAAATTGTCAGAACCTGATGGTCTACATCCCAATATGTCAAAGCAGATAGTTATAGAGTTAGACAATTCAATGGTGATTATCTTCCAACATTCTATTGATTTTGGAAGGATTTCCACAGATTGGGAAGTAGCAAATGTTCCCACATTATTTAAGAAAGGAGTGAAACAGATCATGGGGAACAACAGACCTTAAGTGAGTAGTAGGGAAAATGCCAGAAGCTATTATGAAAGATGGGATAAATGGACATTCAGATAATAATGATCTGATGGACATATTCAGCTTGGATTTGTGAATGAGAAATTGTGTTTGACAAATTTTGTTGAGTTTTTGACGATATTACTAGCAAAATTGATTAAAGTGAGCCAATGAATGTGGTATATAGTTACAGTTTCAGAGAATTCTTGAGAAAGTTTCCCACAGGAGTTTAGGTAAAAAAAATTAAAACACTTTGCATAAAAGGGCTTCTACTGATATGGTTCAATATTGACTAATAGACAGTAAGCAGAATGTAAGTGTAAATGGGTAATTCTTGCATTGACAGAATATGACCAGGGGGCACTGCAAGGATGAGTACTTGAGCCCCAGATGCTCACAATAAACTTATCAAAGATTTGGAGGTGGGGACCAAATGTAATATTTCCAAATGTATGTATTATATAAAGCCAAGTGGGCATGTCTGTTGTGTGGAAGCTGTAAAGTGACTTCAGGAGAATTTGGATTGGCTTAGTGAATGGGCAAAAACATGGCCCAGTAGTGGAGTAGATGACCTACCATATGCAGAGGCTGATAACTTAATAGTGCAGTATTTCCAAGGTCATTGGAGTCAAAGACTATGCTGCAGACAGCAAAAGTGACACTAGTCTCAAAAGTCACCATGCCTATCAGCTTGGCACCTCTGAGATACTTATTTTCTTGGTTTCAAGGCACCTCCATTTTCGGGCCTCCACATGCCTAATTCTCCAGGAGGGCTGCTAAGGCTCTTGAGCTGCAAAGCCTCTGATTTGACTGGCTGCACTGGGACTCCTCCTCACATTTTGTGTGGAAAGAGCTCCCCAAGTGTGTCACCTGACAATTGTGGGTGACAGACCTACAATCAATTCTGACATTCAGGCTCTGAAACTCAGAGATGATCCTGTCTATGGAACTGGAAATGTGTTGAAAGATATCTAATGATGCCCTGCTCATCCTCTTTGGATGGATATGGTGACTGACATATTAGGTGGATGTAAAGAAGGATTGGTATAACTGAACATTGCTGTTCAGTTACTTGTTCATTAGCTTCAACTGTACTGAGATTTTCATTTTATACAAAATATTTGATGGATGGCACTCTGACCCAATAAAATACAGAATTTTATTTTTTTGTCATTTGGTAGTACAGAATTCAAGTATTGCTAAAAAAAAAGCACACTTTGCAGTCCTATTAAAACAAAGCATGGTAATTAACCGTCAATCAAAATTAATAGATGCATCCTCCATTTCAATGCCTCTGCTAGTGAGAGTCCATCTGCCAACTATTTAGTTCTCTTCTTTTATAAAAGATGGTTTCCCCTTTAAATTCGTTTACCTGTGAAATGTCATGATGAGTACAAGGTGCAATTTCAGCAACATTCAGATATTATACTTATGCACAACTACCTTTCTAAATATAAGTGAAAGCTCATATATTGTGAAGGACAAAAAGAAAAGTAAGTAAAGACTAGAAAGCCTGACTCAATTTATTTACACCAGAAACTGGATAGCTTTGAGTCACCCATGACATATGAGATTAATCTGTTTGCTGTGGAAGCTTCAGAAATCAATTTAGATTAGATTACTTACAGTGTGGAAACAGGCCCTTCAGCCCAACAAGTCCACACTGACCCGCAACCCACCCAGACCCATTCCCCTACACATAACACTACGGGCAATTTAGCATGGCCAATTCACCTAACCTGCACATTTTTGGATGGTGGGAGGAAACTGGAGCATCTGGAGGAAACCCACACAGACACAGGGAGAATGTGCAAACTCCACACAGAGAGTCGCCTGAGGCAGGAACTGATGCTGTGAGGCAGCAGTGCTAACCACTGTGCCACCGTGCCACCCTAAAGTTGAATGTTCCCTGGATTTGGTAGCAAGCCATTAATTATTCAGGTAACAATAATTTTTCATTTGAATTACTTCAGTTCACACAGAAAAATGAGAATTCTGTTTTTGCATCAGAATTAGGGGCCCAGAAAGGTCGTAGTGCTTAAAAACGAGACTTGCTGTCGAAGCTTTTGTCTTACACTTTTCAGGATAGATGCAAGATCACCAATTCTCAAAGAGAACAACAATTTGTACTATGTGAGAGAAGGATGTTGATTGGTAGGCTCTAATTGAATAAGACATTAGCATGGAGAATGCACCAGAGAAAACTTTGTGTTTTAACTTAAATTAAAGAGAAAAAAAAAGTCCATTCTGATTGGTTGAGGTGTTGCCATGGGAAATGTATGTCAGAACAGTTGAATTCTTAGAAACCTGCAATTATCAAAGTTGAATGTTCCCTGGATTTGGTAGCAAGCCATTAATTTTTGATTTGAATTATGAGGTTAAGTAGAATTATTAAACATCGAAATTAAAAATGCTGGAAATACTCATATGATCATTTGTGGAAAGAGAAACAAAATGAAGATTTCAGCTTTCTGCCCTTTCACCAGGATTGGAACAAGCCTAAGTTGTAACATGGCTATAGCATGTATGTAGACAGGGAAAGAAGGAAGTGGAGTAATGAGCAAAAGGTGACAATGCTGGAAGGGGGAAAGGTTAGCTGACAAAAGGCATGATAGTGCAAAGCAAACCATAATGGCACAAGAAAAGGAAGAAAAGGTGTGTCAAGAGATGGTGTGAGTTGCAGCAGAATCATTATCAAAGTTGCTCTTCTCCCTTATAGCCTATCACAAACTCATTCATGTACCCACTCTTTTTCCTCAGCCTCCACTGTTTTTGACTGTCACATCTCTAACATTTTCCAGTTCTGTTGGAAGGTCATTCATTTGAAACTCTCTAGATGTGGGCTCGGAAATGGGAGGGCTGGTAATTTGGCAGGGGAGACCAACACTTTTCACTGCAAAGGCATGTTACCATTAGCAAAATGGACGTGGTGCAATGAGGGACCACCTCCTGCTGCAATGGGCATTGTACCAGCATTGAGAGGAGCTTCCATCAAATGGACAGACCATAAGGTAATGTCTGGCTAACAAGGTGGTAGGGCTCTCCACCTTGGAAGCCACTGGATGAGCCCACCTGGATCAATATGGCGGTCTCCATTGATCAGGCACCAACTTCATTAACCAGCTGCTCTCTGATTGGGCTGTCATCTCTGGGATGTGGGACACTGTCCTCAATTGTCTGTGGTAGCAAAATGCCATTCCAGCATCCGAGTGCCCACTGGCAGGGGTTGGCTCCCATTTTTGGTTCCAGCATCAGATTTTCCTGGGGCAATGATGAAATTTAACTCATTAACTCCATCTCTCTCTCTCTCTCTTTCCTCACAGATGCTGCCTAACCTGCTAAGTATTTCATTAATTTTCTGTATTCAGATTTCCAGCATTTTGATTTTGTATTGGAATTAGCATAAAACTATCCTATTTTGGACCTATGTTATTATTAAAATCAGTGCCTCCCCAACCTGTCTTCAGAAATAGGTTGATTTAATTTCAGAAATTGTAACTTTACAGGTTAATGCAATGGTGTACCCAGATACTGGGCCACAAGTACAGGGCACATGTTTGCCTCCAGAATGTTTTGTCTGCTCATAGTATTTAATCTTAATTAAACTGTTTAACAAATGGGGGTGAGTTCTACCTTTTTATATGGAGGAAGGGAGAGTCAGATTGTTAATTGATGCAGGCTTCATTCCTCGACATCTCCAGGTGATAACTGACATGCCAACAATAATTATATACGAGCAATAACCACCAGACCATTTGTTCTCACATTTTTAGGGTGTGACAATAGAGTGGTTCCTTGAAAGTTCATTGAGAGAGACTGGGATGTGCCACTAAGAGTAGTTTAATGTCTCCTCTCAGTAGATTAAGTAGTCCACTGATATTTATTGTTCAACTTCACATATAAAGAGAGTGTGACTAAGAGAAGCTATCAAAAGTGAGTAATTTGTTTCAAACAGGATCAATTCTTGAGCACTCGATCATCACTAATGGCAATGATATGCACTTGCTGTTTTGGTGATCGGTTTTGATTCAACTGCCTCTGCATAAGATTATGACTCGGAATGTTTGCAGTATCAGAGATACATGCTCGGAAGGTATGTGTCTGGTCTGAGTTGCCCAGACTGCGGTTTAACAAGAATCTCAAGTATCAAAACACCACTGTGAAAAATTCCACTGCTATGGAGTGATGAAAATAGCAGGTAATCAGAAGGGCCAAAATTTGGCAAGTGGAGCAGAATTTTAGCTGTTGGATATGTTTCTGTTTCATATACTTTGAAGCTCAGTATCTCGCATCTACATGGAGAAATACCAATGGAAGAAGGAACCACATTGTCACTGCTTAACATTATGATGACAAAGTGATACCATAAGCATTCACAATTAATCTTGCTCTACTAAGTTAAATGGAAAACTGCTCATGTTATAAATACATTAAACATTCTAAATATAAAAATGCAGCAACTGATTAAACAGAAGATTTTAATGCTGAACCAGCCCATTGGCCTATTCTTAAGGAATTTCCTGCAGATTTCATTCAAGGTAATTATGGAGAGTTGGATTATTCATATCCCTCTTGTGGCATTGGTCTGGAAGAGCCCTTTAGTTTCCTCAAGCATTGCATTCAACTTATTAAAAGCTCCAATTTTGGTCTCTGTTAATATGCTGATCATTATTTTTGCAACAAAGCACATCCTAAATTAATCCCAAATTTGCCTCGCATTGAGTGAAGTTGGACCCACATACCCTTCTTTCAAGGAACATCTTGAAGAGGGTGGGGTGTGCAGTTCATATTTATTCTAGTTACATATCCTATATATTTCTTACCTTTGATTAAGAGGAAAATATATTAAATCTGTGAAAAATTAAATTATGTTTTTATGAAATAGCTTATATATGATTCTAAACATAAACGGCGGCACAGTGGCACAGTGGTTAGCACTGCTGCATCACAGTGCCAGAGACCCAGGTTCAATTCCCGACTCAGGCGACTCTGTGTGGAGTTTGCACATTCTCCCCGTGTCTGCGTGGGTTTCCTCCCACAATCCAAAAATGTGCAGGTTAGGTGAATTGGCCATGCTAAATTGCCTGTAGTGTTTGGTGAAGGGGTAAATGTAGGAGTATGGGTCTGGGTGGTATACGCTTCGGTGGGTCGGTGTGGACTTGTTGGGCCGAAGGGCCTGTTTCCACACTAAGTAATCTAATAAACAGTAAATGTTGAAAATGAATGCATGTGCTTGTACCCAAAAAGAGAAAAAAAACAAACCATTGTTGCTGTTACATCCCTTTCCTTTATATTTTGTTTGTCTAGTTAAATTTAGCCAATTTTAAATGTGGATGGGACATGGATGCTGCTGTCAAAGCCCTCGAACTGTGAGGCTTGCTTGCTAGGCTTTTAAGGGCAGTTAAGAGCCAATCAAACTGGTCTGGGGCTGGAATCATATGTAAGTTTGAATGGGTAAATAAATGTTGATAAACATATCTAATCTAAAGTCTTAGTGAACCAGATAGGTTTTCCTGATTATGGAGGACAGTTATGGTCACCAATTGCTGAAACTAGCTTTCAATTTCAGATTGATTCATTGAACTTATATTTCACCAGTGGAATTTGAAACCATGTTCCAGACTATCAGCCTGCACATCAGTATCATTAGTCTGTGGTGTGGATTGCCACTAGACTGTCTTTCACACCTACTGAACCACCTTAGTCTTTGAATGGTACATATGTAAAGACAATTATCACCATAACACGATGATTGTGTGGCTCTAAGAGGTGTATTTAATCCAGGTTTCTTTTAAGAGAGGTTTTAAGGCAGAAATGGCAAGCTGGCGAGTTGAAGATTCATCAGGCTGTTTATGAGACTTTAGGGATCTTCAACAATTATTTTGGAAGATTTCAAAATTCATCTCCTGAGGTAATGAGAACTCATGTGGAAGAGCAGAAAGTTAAGCTGCAAGATTAACAGCAGAAGGGGCTGATGGTTATGAGTTGGTTCAATAATCAGAAGTTGGGTTTTGACATCAATTTTAAATTGTGAGAGATAGAAATTGGGGTAAAGAGAAATCCTCAGGTGGCAAGGGGAAAATGAAACCTCATTGAAGATAGTAAATATAGTTTACCACAAAATAAAATGGATACCTATGAGTGTGTAACAGAAGTAAAAAAGGTCAGGTGTTTTCACTGCAATGAAGTAGGCCACATGAAGTCATGGTGTTGGTGGTTTAGTAAAAAGCACTGAGAAGACGGATATGGGAAAAAATGATAAGCGAGTTTTGTTGAAATGGTAAAGGAAAACACAGTAGATGTTAAAAAGCTGCAATTGAACACAGAACCTGATCGGGGTTGGTTCAGAGGAAAGTGCCAGATCTCATTAAAGAGGGTAAGGTTCACACCTACGTGCCATTAAATTTCATACATGAAATTAAAATTTTAAGAGATATGACAGCATGTCAATCTTCGATGGTGAGAGATGAAGAAATATGTAATTTAGAAGGACTGTTGCCAGAAAAAGTGGTAATATGTGGAATTCATGGTGAGACGAGAAATGCTCCATTATGTAAGGTTAGGTTGGAGTGTCCAGTGAAAAGTGGAGAAGTGATTGTTGCAACACTGGTCAAACTCTTGGTTCCAGCAATACAATTTGTCTTTGGTAATGATATAACTGGATCGCAGGTGGGAGTGATGCCTGCTGTGGTTGAAAAGCCAGTGGAAAATCAGGCAACTGAAGTATTATAAGAAATTTATCCTGATATTTTTCCTGACTGTGTGGTAACAAGGTCACAAAGCCACAGGTTGAAGCAGGAGGAGAAACAAAAGAATAAAGATAGGAAAATTGAGGTTCAGTTATGAGAGACTATGTTTGATCAAATGGTTGAGCAAAAACAAGAACAGGTGGAAGACAAAGTGAATATTTTTAGTTCAGAGAAATGAACTGAATTACAACAGAAAGATGAAAAAAACTGAAGCAGTTGTATCAAAAAGCATACACAGAAGAGAATCTGAGTGTATCCAGAAGGTGAAAACCTTCCAGACCTTAAAACAAGGTCTTGAGAAGGAAATAGAGACCATTGCATATTCAAACATATGCAAAATGGGCAGAAGTTCATGAAATTGTATTACCCATAGGTTATAGAAAGGAGGTGTTGTGGATAGCACATGAATTATTGGGTAGGTGGTCATTTGGAATAAGGATAATTTAGCCAAATTACTAAACCATTTTCATTGGCCTAGACTGCATAAGGATGTGGTTGAGTTTTGCTGAACATATTATACGTTAGAGACAAAAAAAACTGCAGATACTGGATTCCAAGGTAGAGAAACAGGACGCTGGAAGAACACAGTAAGCCAGGCTGCTTCAGGAGGTGGAGAAATCAATGTTTCGTGTAACTCGTCTTCCAGACTCCTCAGGTATTTGAGAAACCTTAGGCAGCGATAAAACCAGCACCCAAAATATCCAGTTCTGCATTTGTGAGATCTTTTACAATTGATTGCATAGGACTAAAAGTGGGAATCATATTTGCTGACCATAATGGATGTGTCTAGAATATTGGTGGCACAGTGGCTCAGTGGTTTGCACAGTGCCAGGGACCTAGGTCAATTCCAATCTTGGGCGATTGCAAATGAGGAGTTTGCACATTCTCCCTGTGAGGGTTTCCTCCAGGTGCTCTGGTTTCCTCCCACAATCCAAAGGTATGGCTATGCTGAATTGCCCATGTGTAGGATAGATGTATTAGTCAGGGTAAATGTAGGGGAATGGGTCTGGGTGGGTTATTCCTCAGAGGGTCAGTGTGGACTTGTTGGGCCAGAGGACCTGTTTCCACACTGAAGGGATGCTATGAGGAAATTTCCAGAGGCCATGCCATTACACAGTATCACAGCTAAAAGGACTGTAGAAGAGTCACTCAATTTTCTTTACTAGGTACGGACTACCCAGAGAGATAAAATCATATCAAGGGTCAAATTTTACATTAAAATTATTTTTAAAAATTATGGCTTGTTTAGGAATAAAACAATTCAAATCCACTGCATACCTTCCAGAATCACAAGTTGCATTAAAATGGTGGCATCAAACTTTAAAGACCATGTTGAGGACCGTCAGTCAAGACTATCCAGAAGATTGGGATAAAGGAATTTCATTTATACACTTTGCAATTAGGGATGCACCAAATGAATCTACCAAATTCAGTCCATTTGAATTAGTTTTTGGGCATGAGGTGAGAGGACCCACAGAAATTAATTAAGGAGAAATTGGTGAGTCAGAGTTCAGAGATCAAACATTTGGACTATGCGTGAAATGTTAGGGAAAGCTGAGTTGGCTAGACAGCAATTAAAAGTAGTTCAGCATATAATGAAACAGGAAGCAGACAAGAAATCAAAAATTTTGAATTTTGCTAGTGGAGATAAAGTGTCACTGTTACTTCCAAAGGTAGGTGGACCTTTACCAGCAAGGTTTAGTGGGCCATAACAAATTGAAAGGAAAGTGAGGTGAAGTATTTGAAGGGAATGCCAGATAGAAAGAAGTCTCACAGTGTGTGTCTTGAGAATATGTTCAAAGGTTATTTTGATAAGGAAGGAAAGCAGAAGGGAATGCATTACTGGTTACAACACAGAGTGAAGAACCAAGTTCAGATGATTCTGATATGGACATTCCTCAAACTAAATTGGACAATGAGGCAGTTCTAAAAAAAAGGATAGATATTTGAATTACCTTTTAAAAGAAAATCAAACTGGCCTGAAAGAGTTATTACAATCACATGGGGAAATATATGGGAATAAGCTGGGAAGTACAGGTGCATAATCCTTTATCTGAAATGCTTGGGACCAGCTGGTTTTCGGAATTCAGAATTTTTTGAATATCAGGATTAGTGACAGTTTGATGTGAAATTTTTAAATATCTTACCAAAGAGCAGACTCAATGTGAGTAAACGGGCCCTGAAACAGAATTGAGGCCTGCCAGTGCTGGGCCATATCTCCCCACATCGCATCTGAGTGACACGCATCGAGTGCGTGTGGAGTTGGGTTGACTGTTTGGACGCCAAACAACCTTGTAATTGAGAAAAAAAACTTCACAAAAAAACTTTGGATTTTGGAGCTTTTCAGATTTTGGGATTTCAGATAAAGGGTTGTCTACCTGTACTAATCTTATTATGCAAGATATAGATATAGGAAATGCTGTTCCAGTTAAGCAACATCCTTAAATGTTTAATCCTCTAGAGTTAGCACAGTTTAAAAAAAGAGATTGAATGCACACTCAAAGACAACATAATTAAAGTAAGTTGTAGCTACTGGAATTCACCCATATGGTAATAATGCTAAAACCAAATGGCACTCAATGATTATGTGTGGACTATCACAAAGTCAATTCAGTTACAAAGTCTGGTTCATTTTCTATTCTGCATTTGGAAGACTGTATTGAAAATGTGGGACAGCAACTTATATTTCTAAGTTGGATTTACTCAGACAGTACTGGCAGGTCCTTCATCTGAAACAGCAAAGACTTTGGCTTTCATGACACTGAATGGACTGTATCAAATTAACATCATGCTGTTTGGTATGACAAATGCACCAGGCACATTTCAAAGACTAACCAATAAAGTCATCCCTGGATTACTCAGTTGTGTGGTATACATGAACAATCTGGCGATTTTTAGTCACACTTGGAAGGAACATTTGTTGGAATTGTTCAATCGACTTTTGGAGGTGACTTGGTGATAAACCTGGCTACGAGTGAATTTGCAAAAGCCCAAGTCATATTCCTGGGCCATGTCATTGGACATGGACAAATTGCCCTACGTGATTTGATAAACAAGGTTATTGGAGGAGTTTTCCACACCATCAATGGAAAGAGCAGTACCACGATTCCTGGGCTTGAGTGGTTTTCATCAGAAGTTCATACTGAATTTTCACAATGAGATTGCTCGACTGGCTGACTTATTGAAAAAGTGCAGAAAGTTTTAGTGGACAAGGCATTTGACAGCCCAAAAACTGTGTTAACCACTGCTCCAGTGTTAGCCACTTCTAATCAGACAATGCCATTCAAGGTGGCTATCGATGAGAGTGATGTGGGTCTTGATGCTGTATTCTTACACAGTTTTGGGCTGTGAAGACAGAAAGACCTATTGGGTATTTTTCCAGAAAATTGAATGATCATCAATAGAAATATTCCATGATTGAGAAGGAAACCTTGAACTTGGTGTTGGCATTACAACATTCCACCATTTACATTGCCAGTAATGTGTCTGAGACAATTGTGTATAGTGATCATAATCCCTTTAAAATTTTTGGAGAAATTTAAGGTAAAAATTTCCAGATTGTTTAGATGGAGCTTATTATTGCAGCCATTCAATTTGAAGATATACACATGGCAGGATGAGAGAACATAATTGCTGAGGTGTGGTCAAGATTTTGATGAAGAAAGATGGAGGCATTCGGTAACAGAAAAAAAACCTGACTGAAATAGCCTGTAGTAGTGTAGGTTTGCATGCTTAGAGTCAATGTAATGTCTATGCATTGTAGTGTACCATCAATGTTTTTAAAAATTAAGCTACCTTTGTATGTATTGAAGGTTCATTTTTTTTTCCCAAGGAGGGGATATGTAATGATGCTTTGGTTTTAAGTAGTTTATTTTGTCCTGGTTTCTTTAAAGAGAGGTTTTACGGCAGAGATACAGAGCTGGCTAGTAAAAGGCCATAAAGTAAACAACTTGGGAGGCCTTGGTTTTTTTAAATTGGAAAAATAGAAGCAGAATGGCTAGGTGTGGCCAGCTCTCACAGACCAGGATTTCTAGTTTAAGCCTTGAGATTCAGCATCATTTATTATTTGAGTCTTAATGGGATTGGAAGCTACTACTCTCTCTGAGTTTTTGCTTGATATACTTTCTCTCTCTTTGCTGTTGGATTACACATGAGACCATCTGTTTCTGAAGTTGCCTTTTTGCCAAGGGGTTTGTTTATGAGATGTTATTATATTGGAAAAGTTAGTAATAGTTACTGTATCTATTATTCTGTTATTTTTTCCTGAAGAGTTAAGTCATTCTAAGTTCTTCTTCCTTTTGTTGTATTTTAACTATCATGTTTGAATAAGTTGTGTTTTGCTTAATGTCGAGTAGTTTGACCTAATTTATTTGTATCTGGAACACAGCACTTTACATTTGTCTTTAAAACAAAGAAAGGTTAGGGTCTAGGCTACCTTCTTAAAAATATTTTGAGGGGGTCTAGTCTGGTCCATAACAATAACAATCAATTTCTGTCAACTGGAGTAAATCTTGACTATGTGCAACAATCTAAAAAAGATTATCCGAAAGAGGTGGGCCAGCACTATTTTGTTCAGATAATTGGTTATTCGGTTAATTGATTTCCTCTGGGACTCAGAGTTTTCTGATAAGTCTGCTCCCCATCCGGGAGACTAGGCAGCAGCACACTGCACGTGAGCCCTTGCCCCCTGCCCATCCCCAAACCCCATCTCCCAACACCCAAACACACAACTCCATCCCACCCCCTGCCCACCCCAACCCCATCTGCGCCACCCCTGCCCCCAACCCCACCCCTCAAACCTGTCCACCCACCCCCAACTCTGCCCCCACTCCCTGCCCACCCCAACCCCATCCACCCTCACCAGCGCCCCAACACTTTCCACCCCCACCCTGCCCCAACATCGTCCGTCACCCCAATGCCGTCCCCGCCCCCCTGCCAGCTCCACAAACCCGCACCCCCGTCTGTGCCCCCGCCCCCCCCTCCCCCCCGGCCGACCACCCCTGGCAACCAGATTGTACACCAACAGTAAGACTGCTGCTGCCTTTGTGGAGTAAGTCTCCAAATAGCGCACGCACAACCTTTTACTGCAACCTTCTGATAGATTCCACCTTTGCCCTGTACAGGACAATGTTGGAGAGATTATCTGGGGAAGGGGGAGTTTGGGATTCACCCCAATGTAGAACTCCAAGGAAAGTGTGTGGGACGAGAGAGAGGATGAGATGTCGGTCATTTGGAGACGGTTCCTGGACTGTCCAGGACTGTTCTTGGCAGCATTTCAGTGGGCCGAGTTCCCTTTTAATCATTGCACTTGCAAACAAAAGATGTGATCAGGGTTGAAGCAGCTCTTTGACACAACGTTTCTATCAGGACCTTGAGATCCCTTTCGGATAATCTAAAATTTGGATAACTGATATTCGGATAATCGAGGTTCCTCTGTACTAAGTAAAAATGGGGCACTAATCAATCAGAATTTCAGTGGCGATTCTTCCTGTGATACTGCTTCATCCTGGGAAATCAAAAAAGGTATAATTTTAATAGCATCCGTGGAGATTCAACAGGGTGGAGTAGTTGTAAATCTGACTTGTCCATGGTGTAGAACCAGGTCACAAAGGAACTAATTCTGCTCGAGTAGCATGAAATAAAAGGAAGCTATAATGTTAATTAAAGATTTTACCTTTTAAACGATAGTGGGGGTTATACATTTGAACCCCAAACTGTACTGTTAACGTTGGGGAAGGCATTAAACAGAAAGTTAGAGATACAAGCAATGAAAGTGCAGTTGTAATTATTGACGACTTTAATCTCTGTATAGATTGGGCAAATCAAATTAGAAACAATACCACACGGAATGAATTCCTTGAGTGTTTAATGGATGCTTTTGTGGATCAATAAATCAAGGAAATACATGGAGAAGAGGGCATCCAATTCAAGATAGAATGTGATGTAGTTGATTCTGAGATGAGGATCTTGAATCTAAGTAAAAGAAGCTACAATGGGAGCTGGTTATCAAGTGCCTGGATATAACAAACTGGAATATTACTTAAAAGGCTGACAGTGGAAACATAATTGCAAACATTTAACAATCATGTGGATGAATTGCAAGAATTGGTCATTCCTGTCTGATACAAAAATAAAATAGAAAAGGTGACCCAACCCTGGCCAACAAGGGAATTTAGTGATAGCAATAGATCCAAGGAAGGGTCATACAAACTGATCAAAAAAAAAGCAGCAGGCCTGAGGATTGGGAGCAGTTCAGATTTCAACAAACAACAAAAGGATTGATTGAGAGGATGAAATGTTCAATTAAATACACACTTGCATCTGTTTTCGCAACGGAGGACACAAACAATGTCCTAAGATATTGGGGACATGGTCTAATGAGAGGGATGAACTGAAGGAAGTCAGTATTAGTAGGGATATAATGTAATGGAGATAAGTGGGATTAAAGGTCAATAAATTGACATCCTGAAGCATTTAATAAAGTAGCCCTAGAAATATTGGATGAGTTGGTGGTCATCTTTCATAATCGCTAGACAGTGGAATACTTCCTATTGATTGGTAGATAGCAAATGTAACCCCATTATTTAAAAAAGGAGGTCAAGATAAAACAGGGAATTATATACTGGTTAGCCTGACATCAATAGTGGGAAAATGCTAGAGTCTGTGATAAAGGATTCAGTAGTAGAGCACTTGGAAAATAGTGACAGGATCGGACAGGATCAGTCAGCACAGCTTTATGAAAGGGAAATCACTATGACAAATCTACTGGAATGTTTTGAGGATGCAACTAATAAAGTGAATAAGGGGGTGCAAGTGAATGTGGTTTACTTGGACAGTCAGAAGGCTTTCAATTAGGTCGCTCATAAGAAATTAGCATTTAAAATTAAAGCAAATAGGTTTGGTGGTAGTGTAAAAACATGGATAGAAAATTGGTTGGCAGACTGGAAACAAAAATTAGGAATAAACTGATCTTTTTTCTGAGTATCAAGAGATGACTACCGCAGTACTGCAGGGATCAGTGCTTGGTTCTGAGCTATGTACAATATATATTAGTGATTTAGATGAGGGTTCAAAGGGACATAGCCAAATGTAGGCAAATGGGGCTAGTTTAGTTTGGGACACCTGATCAGCATGGATGAGTCGAACTGAAGGGTCTGTTTCCATGCTGTATGATTCTATGACTAAAAGATACATTTTAAGTATTCCATGTATAATGTAGCATATCAGATTTTGGGGAGTTAAAATATTTGGGGAGAGAAAAAGACGGTTTGTTTGTTTGTAAAGTTATTTTCAAATTAACAAATTGTGAAACCATGTACACGTACCTAATTCTATGATGTTATTTTCAGAAACATTACATCAATCATATTGCTAGTTGACACCTTACCTGGATTCACCTGAGCACTTGTAAGATCTAGATGGTGTAGCAGCATTAATAGCAGATGTATAATGGGAAATGAAGTCGCGACCATCTTAGGTAAGCAGATTTTCAGGTCTGAAAAGAGAACCAGAGTAAGTGCTGAACTTTTAATAATAGTATCACCTTTTCTAAGCTATATTCTAGCTGTTTGAATTTGCCTTATTTCTTTAGCAGACCTGCAATTACATTAGTCTTACAGCTATGTACTTTTCTGCTGCCAAGTGGAACTGTAAAACCTCACCCACATTACAATCCATGTGTTTACATTGTGCTTCAAAGCTATGGCTAATCATGTCATTGCTGCAACTTCCGCTAAACAATAAACGCAATATAATGCTCATAACTTGAACGTGGAATATATCTCAATTACTTAAAAGTATCTGCTGTTAGTGAAGAATTCCTTTTGAAAAATTATCACATGATAAAATTTGCTGTTTGTTCCTTCTAAAGTTTAGGTGAAATTTTGCATTTTTGCAGTTTTTTGAAAACAATTGAGCAACAGGCATTGAAAGGCAGAACCTGCATTTATATAATTCCTTTCACAACATCTCAAAGCATTTTGAAATGCAGGGGAATACAGCTACCAATCTGTTTTAGTATTAAGGATTAATATTGGCCATTACATCAGGAAAACACTCCTGTTATGAAGTATTTTATGCTCAATGGCTTACATGCAGGCAGGGCCTCCCTCTAAATGTCTCATTCACATTAAAACACCTCTGGCAGTGCAGCACACCCTCAGTACTGCATCAGGGCATAGCTTCAATTTGGTGCTTACATCTCTGAAATGGAACTTGAACCCACAGCTTTCTGACTCAGAAGCGATAATGCTATCACTGGGCCACAGCTGAAAACCAGACAAATAGGTTGACATTGTTTTGAGCAGTTTTGTGTTAGTACTATGGTTGGGACAAAATTACATCACAATGATGAAGAGTTTAATTTTCTTGAGGTTTTTTGCAACTCCCTATGTCTGAACATTACAGAAAAAAAACAAGCATTTCACAAGTCACCTAAGTATTTGTCATATGCAAATAGATCATTAATTGCTATGAAGGGCCGAGTGGCTTACCAAATGCCTAGTTTCAATTTCTATGCTATTTCGTGGCCCAGTTTTACAGCCACTACAAAAGTCACACAGATCTCAGGAGTTCCCAAACCACAATTGGTGCCACTGTTCTAACCCCTAGTATTTCAAATGTCTGCCTGCTATCCTGCTTAAAGCAGTCACATGCAAAATCAAAATGACTCTGTTGTTGTGAGGGTGAGTAAAGCAGAAAATATTATTCTGAATCCGTCCAGTTTCTCTAATGCAAAGCAGACCCATTGAGCAATATATTCCAGTCACATTGTTGCTACTGTACCAAGCAAGGAACCTCCTTGGTTTGTCACAAGGCATTGCACGGTATTAACAAAATTCCTCATTGCCATTCTCATACTTGTCACTGCTATTCAATGTCTGAAACATTAGTGAGAAAGAGTTTGAGCAGATACTGTAACAGAGTTTAGGGAAGAGCTTTCAATTCCATCCTGCTCTCAAATGCATTTGAGTTTGATTTGGATTTAGATTTATTGTCATGTGTAATCAAGTACACAAATACAGGAGTACATTGAAAAGTGCGCAAAATTGCCACTTTCTGGCATCGATGTAGTATACAAAAGACAGGATTAAAAACAGAATCAGAAATACAAAAAAAGGAAACAACAAGATCACTCCCCCTCATTCACCATGAGTCCTCGCCTCCAGTAAGCCCATCCCTCAGTCTGAGATCACTCAAGTTCCCCAAATCCTCTGCATGACACCGCAGCGGGAATGTCACCAACTCTGCCATCAGATACCTGGGCCTAGCCATGCCCTGGTACCGCACCACCATCACTGGAACCCCTGTGTCACCACTCTTCGATGCCATATTGCCTCTGCCAACATTGTTGCCACCATGAGTCTGTGCTGGGCCGATCTTGACCATGCAGCTGCTGGCTTCCAAACTGGGCTCAAGCTCAACGCTGTGCCCCTATGCCTCATTCTGGCTTATGTTGCTGCCACTGCCGGCTCCTTGGACTGCCACTTCAACAAAGAAACCCGCTACTACCGATACTCTGGGAAGGGGATCACTCCTGCTGCTGCCGACCCCCGAGAAGGGGACCACTCCTGCTGCTGCCGACATTCCTGGAAATGGGACCAATGCAAACCAAAGATTAAGGAAAAAAAAAGGTTTGAAATGCCCAGAGAGCATGCATCGAAAACAAAAATATCAGAGGTCCAACTGTTTTTGTTTTAAAAGCAGTAAAAGAAAAATGCTGAGAAGAAAACCAAAAAATCTCACAGTAGACAGTCTGGACGATTACAGTAATAGTATCTTTTGATTTAGTCATGGCATTTGATAATGACAAGACATGGAGACTTTTTTTTAATGGCAGTGTAACGCAGACAATTCAGAATAATGGGAGCTTTATCCACTGCCACATTTAGTACAACATGAATGCCTCCCATGTTACAGCAACAAAATCACATTTTATTGCAGTCCTCCTCCTTTTACAATTGGTGCCTACATTTTTTTTACAGTATTTGTTCAGCTTGCACAAAGCCTATTTAAACTACAAACAAGTTTGAAGTTGAGAGGGAGGCCATTCAGATCTTTATGTCTGTGGAAATTGAAAAAGAGGAGCCAGTTTAGTAACACTTACCAGCTCTTGTCCATAGTGTATTTAGGTTACAACATTTAAAGTGAAAATGCTTTTTTAAATGTTAGGAGTGTTATTTTTTGCCTCTACTAACCTTTCAGGCACTGAGTACCGTATGAGACTTACTTCTTCACTTTTATTTAATCCTCTGCTAATTAGTTTATATCTGTGCCCCCAAGTTATTGCGAAAAGGAATAGGTTCTTCCTATCCTCAAATAAATCCCCCAAGCCCTCTCTATTCAAAAGAAAACTAGCCCAACCTTTATTATTTTCGCCATAGCTAAAACTCACCATTCCTGGAAGAGTTCTTAAATCTTCTAGTGTGATCATATACTTCCTGTGATGTGGTAATGAGAACTGTTTGCAGTACTTTAACTGTGGCCTAAGTAGCATTCTACATAACTCCCCATAACTTTCCTGTTTTTCTGTGGCTCAGCTAATAAAGTGTATCCTGTATCTCTTCTTAACCACCTTTAACTATCTGTCTATGAATATTTTCTTTGTTCCTCTATATTTCTCACTATCTTACATTTTGTGCATACCTTCACCTCCCTTCCCCCACCCCTTGTTTGTACAAATGAAATATCTAATTGGATATTTCCAAAGGGATCTACTAAGGAAAGATCATCGCAGCTTCTAAATCTGTGGTCATTTGTAGCCTTATGTGAAGCTCCACTACTAGTTCTCCCTAACCCTCCATAGCTCCCCTATATCTTATGATGGTGTCCTCCAAAGTAGAAGATCGGAGTTGGATGAATTGTCATTGTTTTGTTTCTTGGTTATTAGTTTGACAATAGTTTCAGGTAGAAAGGAGGCATTGGGAATCTGTCACGTTCCATCTCAGTATCCGACCTTCAGAATCCAAACTTTCTAGCTCCAACTTTGTGAAGATGGACAGAGAGCTGTCAACGGTGCTTGAAGCCTTGACATCATGGAAAGTGCTGTAAACTTACAGGACCATTTGTTAGACACATTTGCTGATACAAACAGAGATCATTCCTCTAAGATGCTTAGTAGTCCATTTCCCTTTGCTAACTGCCTCTCTGGTATATCCCACATATTAGGCAGGCTGATGTGGAGATGCTAGAGTTGGACTGGGGTGGACAAGGTCAAAAATCAAACAACACCAGGTTTTAGTCCAATAGCTTTTTCAGAATTGCAAGCTTTTGGAGCTCAGTTCCTTCCTCAGACATGGTATGATACAGAGGTATATGACACAGTATTTATAAGCAAAAAGTTAACAACTTTAAAACTAGTTGCCCTTGTTGAATCCTTTAATCAGTTAGGAAGTAGACTGCTGATTAAAATGCAAAATCTAGATCGCTTTCAAGGCTTTGTCCCTAGATAATTAAAGGTTTTATCAATGTATAAGAGGTGACATCTCAGGTTAGACAATGACTTTAGTTCTGGAGACAGAGCATATTCCTGCTTATCAGAGTGTAATCTACTGGGCAGGCGAACCATGGAATGACATGCCCATTGGAAAACATTAATTGATTCTTTTCTGACTTTTTGATGATACAATTTAAACAAAAACAACAGCGCAAATCAAAAACCACAGGGATGATAATAATCATTCATTCAAAGTTGGAACACACAATACTTCAATATACAGACGCATCAAACAGGGTGAAAGGAATTTACTGAAATTAAGAGCTGAGACACTAAGTTAATGAAAAGGAAGAAAGACAATCAAAATAAAGCAATGATGAATTTATTTAAAATACAATCAAATTTAAGGAATAAATTAATCTAACCGCAAAGAGAGCCCATTGAAAACACAAAACATTACACAACATTGCCAGTCTTAAAATGTACCAGTGTTATTCTTTATGAGTCATCTAATGTAATCCAATTCTGAGAATGGTTTCCTGTACTCTCGAGCATTGCTTTATCTAAGCAACTTTCTTTTTAAAAGGAAAAGCATTTTTTTGACAGTGGCTTGTGACAGAGAATGCCAAAGTCTAAGTACTTTGTATGTAAAGACATTTTCAAAACTTTGCCTTCAATTCTCCTTGTGAGCATTTTAAATTTGATACGTCCTGTCAGAGTTCCACCAATGATTAGAAATGATTTATCGCAACATACTTTATTATGAGCTTCAGCATCTTGAATACCTGAATCAGGTCATCCTTTGATATCTCACATCACTCTTAAACATTTTATTCTTCCCTTCCTGGTAGCTTCCTCTTGAATCTACCCCTATTCTTGTTATAATAATGGAACTATGGTTTAATTTTATGCCTAAATCAGTTCAGTTTCCACCAGAGCCACTCATTCCAAATGTTGGTTCAAATGTAGCCCAAAGAGCTGAAATCCAGAGAGCAGGTGAGAGTGATATCAAGGCCACATTTGACAGTGTGGCATCAAGAGGACCTAGCAAAACTGGAATCAATGGGAATCAGGTTGTTGAAATCATATCTGGCACAAAAGGAAGATAATTGTGATTGTTGGAGGTCAGTCATTTCAGCTCCAGGACATCTCTGCAGGACAGTCCCTCAAGGAGTGTCCTTGGCCCAACCATTTTCAGCTGCTTTGTCAATGACCTTCTCTGCATCATAAGATCAAAAATGGAGATGTTCATTGCTGATTAGATAATGTACAACACCATTTGCCACTGAAGCAGTAAATGTTCAAAAGCAGCAAGCTCTGGACAATATCCAAGTTTGGACTGTTAAGTGGCATGTGATATTAGTACCACACATGTTCCAGGCAATTACCACCTCCAAGAGATTGTCTCTTGACAATCAATGGTGAGTTACTGAATTTCCCACAATTAACATCCTGTGGTTATTGTTATCCAGAAACTGAACTGGATATCCATATAAATATTGTGACTACAAGAAAGGTTAGCGGCTAAGAATCTTGCAGTGACTAATTCATCTTTTGACTTTAGTCCACCATCTACAAGGCATAAGTCAGGAATGTGTTGGACTACTCCCCGCTTGCCTGAATGAGTACAACTCCAACAATACTCAAGAAGCTTGACACTATCCAGGACAAAGGAACTGGCTTGATTCTCAAACAGTCTACTTCTAAGGAAATGCAATGAAAATTCCAACAAATTTCACAGAAAACCAGAGACACAAACCCAATGAAAATCAGGTATAACTTTTAATGTAACAGTAACTTCCACGACCTTCACACACTAAATGGAAAATCAATGTTGCATTCTTCATGAAAATTAATATTTGTATATTAAATAGCTAAGAAGGGATCACAGTATTAAAGTGTTTTGGACAAGTTGAGCTTAAACTGGTATTACTTCATGCATAAACATGACCTTTGGGGGCTTGCTTGATCACTTCGCGGAATTCAAAAGAATTACCCTAACCTCTGAAAGTTAATCTTACTAATCGTTTACATTATCTAGTTGATCCCTCCAACCTGTTCAATCACTCTTCCTGTTTCTTTTATCTGTCCAGGCACATGTCCACTTGGTTATTGATGGGTGTGGTATGATCACTGGAGGCTGAATTGATGAAATGACTGGCATCATGCAGATATTTCTTCAGCTGGATTTTCTATTTAATGACAGTCAAAGAATAATTTGCTATTAGTCCATAATCAGACATCAAGGAATCTACGTCTGACTAAAATGTCTTCTTGGCACTGTTTAAACAATGTTGAAGCCATCCCTCATGCTTTCAACTAGCATTACATTTCTATATGTGTGGCACTGATGTCTGCTTTTTACCAATCATGGTCAATGACAGGTCTTCTTTACAATCATCTCTCCCCTAACAACAATAACCATTTATGATAACTATGCAAGAATTCAAATTCCAAAATAATCTTAATTTTTAAATCAATCTGTGCTTCACTCAATTCACTCATGAATGTGAGTGACTGGGTTTGGACTGTCAAGAATGCGCACATTATAATGCCAGGTCCTTCTTAGAGAAAGAAAGACAGAGAGACAGGCTGGAATTTTTGCTTTGAAGGAAAATCTCTCCATTGTTACAGCATTATTTTCCAGAGACAGATTGGCTCCGAATGTAGTAAATGCTACTTTTGTAAGTGGAGAGATGGCAACAACTATCAAATTGTACTTCTGTCTTAGGGAGGCAGCTGCTAATATAGCCACTGCCAATCCAGCAGTCCTCTCTGATTTTTGTCTGCCAGGAGTGGGACAATGTGCTGTGCAGATTAGACTTTTTAAGAACAGCTTGCTTGGAGAGATTGGGTACACTTTTGGAGAGGTCAGATACTTCTTTGGATATAGTTTTGGGATACCTTTAGGGACGTTAGGTGACTTTTGGGAGAGGAAAGGTGTCCTGTGAAATCATTAAAAGTAGAGGTGAATTAATGTAAAAAGCAAATAAACTAAGTCAAACTTTAAACCTCATTGGAACAGTCAACAGCAACTGGCTTAAGCATTTAAAACTCCTACCCTTGAAATAGTTGAAAAACATGCTGAGTGGAATTTTTTTTTGCTATTTCAATCTGTTCACATAATCATCAGCATGATAATTACTGGAATGGTGCTGATTGACTTATTTCAGAAGCATTGTAAGGCGGCACGGTGGCACAGTGGTTAGCACTGCTGCCGCACAGCGCCAGGGACCTGGGTTCAATTCCCGCCTCAGGCGACTGACTGTGTGGAGTTTGCACGTTCTCCCCGTGTCTGCGTGGGTTTTCTCCGGGTGCTCCGGTTTCCTCCCACAGTCCAAAGATGTGCGGGTCAGGTGAATTGGCCATGCTAAATTGCCCGTAGTGTTAGGTAAGGGGTATGGGTGGGTTCTCGCTTCGGTGGGTCGGTGTGGACTTGTTGGGCCGAAGGGCCTGTTTCCACACTGTAAGTAATCTAATCTAATTATCATACTGGGGTGCCTGCCATTTCACGATTTGGCTGAGAGTTCCACACTGTTACAGACTCTTTGAAACAGGTCTATGAATTTCACTGCTCGTTTTTGTATGGGATTGAAGAAAGTTCAATGGAATGAATGGATTCTTAATTCATGGCAGCATTTTGGAAATAATGAATCCTTTAATAGATACTTGAGAATGTAATTTTATGTTATTTTAGCGTGGTTCCAGATATTTGCCCATGATGGATGTCAGGTGAATTGGTCTGGTAGATGCAAGGCTAAAGGGTAGTATGTGCCAGCCATGAGGGTACAAGAGCTATAGTGGTTGGGTGAGGAGGCATAAGCTGTCATGGAGCTATGTGTGGCAATGAGGTGTTAGCAACGGCTATGAGGTGGCATGAGTTGCCATTGATGGGGAGTGTGTGTGGTGTTGTTGAGGGGAGACAAAGGGGTGGTGGCTGAAAGGGCTGTTTGTTGTTGTAGTGTTTTTATTAAAGATCTGGTTCACAGAGCCCATTTCAGCAACCTGTCTTCCACAATCAGCCTCCACATAGTCGTTTGGTTCATGTACCATGGCTCCCAAAGCCCTACCCCCTACCCTAGAACAAAAATGCTACCATCTACAACACTTCTTTCCAGGTCAGGTTATGGAGCCAGAATCTGTGCTCCTGATCCAGGAGCAAAAATGAAGGTCAGAGGAAACTCTACACCCCACCCGTGAAGGCTTTGTACAATCCTATTAGAGGTTAGAAGCTGACAGTTTAATATCCAAACAATGTGAAGAAAGGCACATGAGAAGTCAATTGCCATCTGATAATTGGCAAGAAATTCCCACTTTGGTCTTTTATATTCTTTGCAGGATGTGAGATGTTTATCATTGGCAAGAAACCCATTCATAATTATAAAAACCCAAAGAACTACAGATGCTGGAAATCAGAAACAAAAACAGAAATTGCTAGAAAAGGTCAGCAGGTTTGGCAGCATGTGGGGCGAGAATTCAGAGTTAACATTTCAGGTCAAGCGACCCTTCCTCAGAACCCATCCATAATTATCCTTCAGAAGGTGGCAGTGAGACACCTTCTTGAACTATTACAGTCTGTGTGGTGTAGGTACACTCACAATGCTGTTAAGGAGGGAGTTTCGGGAATTTTGATCCAGTGACAGTGAAGGAATGATGATACGGATCCAAGACACCACGGTGTATGGCTTGGAGGGGAAATTGCAGATGGCAGAGGTCTCAAGTTTGCAATGTGCTACTGAAGGAGCTTTGGTGAGTTGCTGCAGTACGTTGGATGTACTCTTGCACTGTTCGTTCAACATGGCATCTTCCATCAAGATGATTAATAGCTCATGCATCTGTTCAGATGTGCAAAATGCAGAAAATAGCTCCAGCCCTTTGGGTGCAACTGGCGCCTGTGTACTGTCTTATTCAGCCTAATATTTTACTGAATATCATCTTGTTTATTTAACAGCTGTATTTATTTTTAATCGTAAAACAAACATTATCTTCATTATTGCTGACAATATAAACTGGGGTCATTCTGTCTTGTTATTTTGCCGACTGCTGTGCATAGTTATGGTCCCATGCCAAACAATACATCATTACTTCCTCTGTTAAAAGATCTTTACTGCGAGGAGTCATAAAATCTTTGTGGTGCTTCATGCTTTGCTTCAAATTGCTCTCCCCATTAACATCATAAAATTAAGACAAATCTGGGTAATAAACTGGACTGAATAGTGAAAATGCTTGTAATCTGAATCAAAAACAGAAAATGTTGGTAAGTATTCAGCAGAACAGACAGTATCTAGAGTGAAAGAAACATTGATAATGCTCTAAGGCAATTGGCATTTCTCTGAACTGGAAGACCAGCGATGGACAGCTTTGACCCTTGACAATACTCCAGGTCTGACAGCAGACCATCATCATGAACCATCATCTCTACCGCATTCATGACAGATGGTGCCTGGCTAACTTAACAATTCCACTGTTTTCAGTTTTTATTTGAATAAACACATTTGTTTAATAAGCTTAAATCCAATAAATATTTTTGATCGATAAGCAGAGACAGCATTATTCCTTTCTCTCCTTTGACTGAATAAACAAAATTCCAACAAGTCTTCACTCAGAATAATAGTTTAAAGTTATTTCAAATGCAGGCTGAAGTGAAACAAATGCAGTGTTGTTTGCCAGTCATATAGTGTCAAAGTTATACTAGTCACGAGAACAACATATGGGCAAAAAAAATGTTGTTTTCCCAAAACACTTCAGTTCACATAGCAACCATTTCTTTTTTTCTCTTGGCTTGATAACTGGAAATTTCATCAGTTGCTCTATAACTGTAATAGATTTGGATGAGAAACATGCAAAACACTAATCTAGTTTGTATTGTCTGAGAAATATTAGCCAAGCAAAAGAGCTACACGTACAATGCTTGATTAAAATGGTTCTGATTTTGAACTGCAGCTATTGTTAAAATATAAATCATTCTATAAACAAATTCAAATTTTGGATTAACTGCTAAATTAAAGGATCTAATTATCTAAAATAAATTACCTGCTCTTGGAGTCTTTAAGTCCAACATTTCATGAAAGAGGTTGGTGTTGAACAAAGAAATATTTTTACATTTAATGTCTGTCAGAAACTCAGGTTAATTGTGGTAAACCAAAGATTCTCTCAACTAAAACTCGCATTTTCTGGCCCAAATTCTTGAAGAATTTCCCGAGTGGGATATGGTTTAATTTTCTACAAAAGATATATGGTTTAGTCCTCTGAGTGATGCTGCAAATGTTATGCTATTCACTGCAGAATTAGCTCTAAACTTGAAACTGGGCTGTCAAACTGATTTCACCTGGGAGAGAGGAAAGTTCAATCTCAACATGTTAAACTAGATTCAAGCTATAAATTACGCAAGTGCATGATTTCAACTCCCGAGGCCTCCTTTTTTTTCATGTTAAGTGCCCAAATTCACATTCTTGCAAGAGAGAAGTAGGAAGTATTGATCAATGTTTTACAAAACTTTCATGGAATACTTGCCATGTAACTTGACATACTTTTTAGAAAGAAAAATGACTAAATATTGTCTTGCTTTGAAGAACAACCGTCTTTGTCTCTTTCTTAGAAGTTTTGAGAACTTAAGCAAAAATTGGGAAATCTGGGAAAATTCTGAGAGATAATCAGAATTTATTTTTGCAGAAGATGTAGATTTGGCAAAGAGTGCATTCAAGGCTCAGAACGTGCGGGATGATTCAAGTTGATAAAACTGCTCCTTTGAGCTGTCATTCTAATTATGCACTATTGCGTATTATATGGACAAAATATAGACCGTCATTATTGGAGAAGAGGCAATACCTGGTGATATATGATCAACAAAAGAAATCTGAAAGAATGACAAATCCAGCTCTGATGTGATAATCCACTGCTTCATCTCTGGAGCCGGAAGCTAAGAACAATCAGTGGAGTGCCCAGAGGTTCATTGGGTAAATGAACCATGAAACATATGGAATAGATTTTGAATGTGTGTGGGGGGCAGAGCCAGAACAAAAAGCATTGCTGGTCCTAGATACAATTTTTGACTATTATAATTCCCGGGTGTCATTTAAATGCTTCTGGTCTACTTCCTGCACATATAATCACACTTGTAGTACTAATACACAGACATGCACAGGATCTCTCTTATAAATGAGTGTGGAGAGGCACTCACACAGTTACAGAATCTTCTCTTGGACAAATATATGTACAGAAGATCAACACCCTCACACACGCACACATACTTGCAGAAGGTACACACCCCAGATAGATTTGTGGAGTGGGCAGATAAAGTTCAATAGAGAAGCATGAGGTGATGCATTTGGTGAGAAGATCATGGACATATAATATAAGAGGTACAATTTTAAAGGGAGTGCAGGGGCTGACAGCCAGTGTGCACAAATCAATGAAGGTAGCAGCAGAAGTTAACAGAGCAACTTGTAAAACGTACAGTATCATGGACTTTACTAACTGGGGCTTTGAGCAAGGAGGTCATGCTGAAGTTGTATAAGGCCCTTCTCAGACCTCAGCTGGGTTATTGTGGGCATCACACTATAGGACGGATCTGAATGTAGTGGAAAGACTGCAGAAGAAATTTACAAGAACAATTCGAAGAATGAGAAGCTTTGATTTTGAGGATAACTTGGAGAAGTTGGGACTGGTCTCGTTGCAGAGAGGAAGGTTAAGAGAAGGCCTGATAGAAGTTTTCAAAATCCTGAAGGAACAAGATAAAGTAGAAAGAGAGAAATTGTTTCCAATCACTGAAGGATCAAGGAACAAATGGACACAGGTTCAAAGTGATTTGCAAAAGAAACAAATGTGATGTTGGAAAGAAAGTTTTTCCAAAACAAGTGGTTTGGGTTTGGAATGTGCTGCCTGGAAATGTGGTAGAGGCAGGTTCACTGTCATTCAACTGGTAAAGCATTCAAGAAGGAAGAGGTCGATTGTTTCTATTTAACAAATGTGCAAGGAAATGGGGACAAAATAGAAGGGTGGCACTAAGTCATGATGCCCATTTGGAAAGCCAGTCAACACAATGGACCAAATGGCCTTCTTCAGTACCATAAGACTTCTCTGGTATCAATCTATATATATTCCTGAAATAATGTACAAAAACAAACTGCAGACGTTGAAACTCTGAACCAAAAAACAATCAATGGCAGTGGGTAATGAGTCAGTCAACAACTGGTAAAAGAGGGAACCAATTAATTATTAAAATTTGGACTCATTTTCAGAAATAACCAACAATCTGAGCGTTTCCAAGCATTCTCTGTTATTAATTTCCGTCTGTTGGTGGCTGCAGTGCTCTGTGAATCAAATTGTTTTTACAGATGGGTGAACAGAGAAATGTATTTCCCTTTACTTTATAGCCTTCCAATATCGTCCACCTTTCACACACAACGGATTTGATAACAACATCACAGAAGGATGCTTTGTACTTATGGGATGCTGTCTCCACAATCTTCTCTTGGGAGGTCTGCACAAAAGTAAACGAATGCTGAGAGCATTTGAGGCTGTTTTGGACGTATTTTATGTCAGTTTGTTGATTGGATGCCAGAGCAGAAATGAGTTGTAATGTCAATAGAAAGCACTCACAGAAGACCTGACCATCTCTAGTGTGACCCTGACAATCTGTTACAAAATGAGAGAAATAAAAGCACACCATTGAGATTGTTGCTAACGAGTTTCAAAATTCTTTGCAATTTGTGCGTATTCCATAGGAGAAAGAAAGAAAGCAAAATTGTATTCATCCTCAGCTTTTCTGGCCGTACATGCATTTGTCAGGCCAATAAAGAAGCTTGGGAGTTGGGACTACGGGGACAGCAAAGTGTGAGTGGACACTTGTCTTCCTACCCCATCTAAGAAGGCATATAGGACACATGCTTTTGTCAGTCATGGCACAGAGTATAAGAGCAAGGATGTAATGTTGTAGCTGTACAGAGCTTTGGTCAGGCTACAGCTGGAGTACTGTGTACAGTTCTGGTCACCTCTTTACAGGAAGGAATGTGATAGCACTAGAAGGGATACAGAAGAGGATCAAGAAGATGTTGTCTGGAATGGAGAAATTAAAAAACAAAATTAAAAAACAAATAAGGAGAAACTAGATAGGCATGGATTGTTTTCTTTAGAGATGGAAAGACTGAGGGGCACCTGATTGAGGTAAATAAGATTATGAGGGGTATGAACAGGCTGCATAGCAAGCAGCTATTCCCCTTGGTTGAGGAGTCAATCACAAGAGGGCATAATTTCAGGGTAGGAGACAGGAGATTGAGGGGATTTGGGAAAACCACTTAATGGCTGGTGGGAATCTGGAATCCACTGCCTGGGAAGGTAGTGGAGGTTGAAAACTTACAACCTTTAAAAATATTTGGATGAGCCCTTCAAATATCATAACATTCAAGGATATGGGACAAGTGCAGGAAATTGGGATTAGTGCACTTTTAGTAGTAGTTACGTTGGTGCAAACTCGATGGGCTGTAGGGCCTTTTCTGCACTGTATAAATCAATGAATCTATGTATCTTTTGGTCTAGTGAGATTCACACACTTGTGTCTTTGGAAGTTACTTTAAATGTTATGGTGAGTTCAGGGAACCTACAATGTGTGAGATTTGAAGACTACAGAGATGCTCACTTGGACAAAAACTATGATGACAATGGTTACTAAAGGTAAAGGATGGAAGTTGGGTGGAGATAAAGACAAGGAGGAAGATGGAAGGGGTGGGATAAATGAAGAAACGGTGAGGATTTCTTGTGATTCAGGGAGCCAATAATACACAAACGTGGACAAGGGATCTAGTATAAAAGTGATACTTGAATAGGTGTAGCAGAGCAGCAGTCCACGAATACAGCACAGGCTTGTGCATGGGGCTGGCCTATGAAGATCTGCAGAGTTAATCAGTCTATTGCAATCACTGACAGTGGCAGAGATAGTCAGCTTTAGTGCTGGAGGCTCCTTTTGGGAACTCACAAATAATATCTTAGGATTCAATCCAAAGACTAAACGGTTAATTTTTATTTTCTACACATTTGCCATTAAGTCGTTCTTTGCAATTTGCATGCACTCATTGATTAAATAAATATCTTATATTGTATACAGCTTTTCACAGCCTCCAACCATGAAGGCCCTCCTACTATGCCGATTATCATGCCTTAACTACACTAAAAAAAAACTTCTGCCCGTATCCCTGTATTCCCTCCCTATTCATGTAACCAGCCAGATGCCTCTTAAGTGTTACCAATGGGCTGCTTCCATCACCTCTTCTGGCAGTGCGTTCCAGGCTCTTGCCACTCTCTGTATGAAAATCTTTCCTCACACATCTCCCTTAAACATTCCCCCTCTCACCTTGAACCTGTGCCCCCTTATAATTGAAACCTCAACCCTGGACAAAAGCCTCTGATCTATGTCTTTCATAGTTTTGTAGACCTCTATCAGGTGTCCTCTCAGCCATCAACTTTCCAGTGAAAACAATCTTACTCTTTTTAACCTTTCTCATAGCCAGTGCTCTCAAGACCAGGCAACATCCTTGTGAACCTTCTCTGTACACTTCCCAAAGCTTCCACGTCCTTCTGATTGTATGGTGACCCAAAACTGCACATAATCCTCCAAATGTGGCCTAACAAGGGTATTGTATAGCTGCAACATGGTTTGCCAACTCTTGTACTACCTGCTTTGGCTGATGATGGCAAGCATGCCACATGCCTTCTTAGTCACCTCCGTTACCTGTGTTGCCACTTTTAGGGAATAGGGACCCACACACCCAAATCTGCCTGTATGTTAATGTTCTGAAGAGTTCTGCCATTTACAATATGATTCACACCTAAATTTGGTCTTCCAAAATGCATCACCTTGCATTTGTCTGAATTAAACTCCATCTGCCATTTCTGTGCCAAGTCGCCAATTTAGCTATAAACTATTGTATCCTTTCACAATCGTCAACACTATTAGCAACTCCACCAATCTTCATGTCATCTGCAAACTTACTAATCAGACCACCCACATTTTCCTCCAGATGTTTCCACACTGTAGGTAATCTAATCTAATCATTTATATGCAGTACAAACAACAGTTTGTCAGTAGTTTGATGGGAACTGATAGACTGAAATGTAGGAGTTGATACTTGATGTAACGAGATTCGTCCACTTTGGTTGAATGTTTGAAAAGTTAGTTAGTTTTGAACGTCCATACAGCTCTAACTGAAGCTCTTTTAAAAAACTGATGCTTGTAGGGACATGAAAATGAACATTTGCACAGCTTGGTTCAACGTTAATTGCGCAATAACGAATACCTGCAAAAGTGGTACGGCTACTTTCATGGGGGATTTTAATCTGCATGTAAATCGGTCAAACCAGCTGAGTCAGGGTAGCCTTGAGGAGGAGTTCGTTGAGTGTATCCGTGATAGTTTTCTTGAACAGTATGTAATGGACTGATGAGGGGGAGCAAGCTATCCGAGATCTGGTCCTGTGTAATGAGACAGGAATAATTAATGACCTCACAGTGAGGGATTCTCTTGGAAGGAGCGATCACAGTATGGATGAATTTAAAATACAGCTGGAGAGTGTGAAGATAAAATCCAAGACCTGACCCCTTGTGCTTGAATAAAGGGGACTATGATAGAATGAGGGAGGACCTGGCTAAAGTAGACTGGAAACAGAGACTTTATGGTGCGACAGTTGACGAGCAGTGGAGGACATTCAAAGAAAGTTTTCAAAGTGCTCAGCAAAAGTATATTCTGGTGAGAAGGAAGGACTGTAAGAGGAGGGGTAATCTGTCATGGGTATCCAAGGAAATAAGGCAGGCTATCAAAGTGAAAGAGAAGGCATACAAAGTGGCCAAAAACAGCAGGAATCCAGAAGGTTGGGAAAACTTTAAAGGTCAACAGAAAGTCACAAAAAGAGCTATAAAGAAAAGTAAGATGGAGCATGAGAAAAAACTAGCACAGAATATAAAGACAGATAGCAAAAGTTTCTATAAATATATAAAAAACAAAAACAGTGGCTAAAGCAAATATTGATCCTTTAGAGGATGAGAAGGGACAGTTAGTTCTGGGAGATGATGAAATGGCTGAGGCATTGAAAAGTTACTTTGCATCAATCTTTACAGCGGAGGACACTAAAAACATGCCAGGACATGACGAAGAGACGAAGGTAGGTGAGGATCTGGAAACAATTATTATTACAAAAGAGCTAGTGTTGGGTAATCTAATGGAGCTAAGGATAGATAAGTCTTCTGACCCTGATGAAATGCATCCCAGTGTACTAACAGAGATGGTGGGAGAAATAGCAGGTAGACTGGCAGTAATTTTCAAAAATTCGCTGGACTCTGGGGCAGTCCCAGCAGATTGGGAAATAGCAAATGTGATGCCACTATTTAAAAACGGAAATAGACAAAAGATGGGGAATTATAGACCAGTGAGCTTAACCTCTGAAGTGGGGAAGATGCTGGAGTCTATTATCAAGGAAGAAATAGCAAGGCATCTTGAAAGAAATTGTCCCATTGTACAGGTTCATGAAGGGCAGTCATGCTTCACAAATCTTTTGGAATTCTATGAAGACATGACAAGCAAGGTGGACAACGGGCACCTAGTCGATGTGGTATACCTAGATTTCCAAAAGGCCTTTGACAAGGTGCTACATATGAGGCTGCTGCATAAGATAAGGATGCATGGTGTTAGGGGCAGAGTATTAGCGTGGACAGAGGATTAGTTGACTGACCGGAAGCCAACAGTGAGGATAAATGAGTGCTATTCTGGCTGGCAATCAGTGACTAATGGTGTGCCTCAGGGATCAGGTGGGTCCATAATTATTTACAATTTATATAGATGATTTGGAGTTGGGGTCCATGTGTACAGTGTCAAAATTTGTCGATGACACGAAGATGAGTGGCAGAGCAAAGTGTGCAGAGGACTGGGAAACTTTGCAGAAGAACACGGATACATTGAGTGATTGGGCAAAGGTCTGGCAGTAATGTTAGCAAATGTGAAGTCGTACATTTTGGTAGGAGTAAGAGCAAAATAGATTATTGCTTGAATAGTAAAAGATGGCAGCATGCTGATTTGCAGAGGAACCTGGGTGACCTTGTGCATGAATCACAGAAGGTTGGTCTGCAGATACAACAAGTAATTAGGAAGGCAAATGGAATTTTATCTTTCATTGCTGAAGGGTTTGAGTTTGAAAGCAAAGAGGTAATGTTACAGCTGTACAAGGTGCTGGTAAGACCACACCTGGGATGTGCAGATTTGGTCTCTTTACTAAGAAAGGATGTGCTGGTACTGGAGGGGGTGCAGAGGAGGTTCACTAGGTTGATTCTGGAGTTGAGGGGGTTGGCTTATGAGGAGAGGCTGAGTAGACTGGGATTATATTCATTAGAATTCATAAGAATGTGGGGGTGTATCTTATAGAAACATATAAAACTATGAAGGGAATCGATAAGATAGAAGTAGTGAGGGTGTTTCCAATGGTAGGTGAAACTAGGACAAGAGGGCATGGTCTCACGATTAGAGGAAGCAGGTTTAGAACTGAACTGAAACGGAACTTCTTCACCCAAAGATTATTAATCTATGGAATTCCTTGCCCAGCGAAGTAGTCGACGCTACTTTAGTAATTGCTTTTAATGCTAAGGTAGATACTTGTTTGAAAAAAAAGGAATTAAGGGATATGGTGAAAACGCAGGTAAGTGGAGCTGAGTGCACGAAAAGTTTAGCCATGATCTTATTGAGTTGCAGAGCAGGCTCGAAGGGCCGGACAGCCTACTCCCGCTTCTAGTTCTTATGTTCTGACTCTTTCTCAACACCACTCAGACATGAGAGTTACGGTGAACTGTAAAATATACATATCACTGTCTGAAAATGATTTTGTGCTGTGGAGCTCTGTTCAAAGACAGCAATAACAAATTGCATTGATGTAGCTCCTTTAACCTAACAAAATGACAGTAGGGTAGGTTTGCTCCTCTGCTGTCACTTCATAAAACTGCAATGTCCATGCATTGCCACTAACTAGATGAAAACATTAGCGTTCAACACATACTTGGTGTCATCATCTTCTACTGCCCATGTACTGTCACTGTGATGATACCTTTAACAAGGTTATGTTGCCCTTAGTTTTTTTCAAGTGGGGTTGTAAAAGCAGTGGTGACAAATGGCTGACAGAAACCACCAAGTTATCAGCCAGAGGAGGCCTTTAGGACTTTTTAAAACCAGTTCAGGTATTTTCTAGTTTGGTTTAGTTTTAATAAGGAGTCAAAAACTTCTGGGGACCTGGAGAAACAGCTGACAGTAAATATAAGATTTATGCTTCAACAGATATTTCTTGCCTGATCTATCCTTCTGAAACCTCTCCTGCCTGTAAGAACCTGTGTTTGAGTTTACCTTTTGCCAAGGGGTGTGTTAATGGGATGTTGCAGGAATTGGAACAGCTTTGTTATGATATTGTGTTGGTTGTGTTATCAAATAAGTTGTTATTTTAAATTCTGTTTCCTTTTCTTCGTGTTTCATCCAAAATGTTTTAAATAAATTCTGTTTTGCCTAAATCTGAGTGGTTTGACCAGCTGTATCACTTCTGGAATATCCACCTTACATCTGCCTTTACAAAAAATAAAAGTTAGGTACTGGGCTACCTTCTTAAAATGTTTTGAGGGGGGTCTGGCCTGGACCTTAACAATCACCATGATGTATTTTGGTTTACTACTCTGTATTAGCCCACGTAATGCATACCACTGACAGTTTGTTTCTCCTTGAGTTAGATATCTGAAGTTTATTTACAACACCAACTACTTACAAAGTTTTGTGCTTACTCTCACTCTCTCACACACATAACACACATCTCTGACAGACTACACTGATTCCATTACATAGAGAGACTGCTGTTGAGATGGGTACCTTTAGAGTGGAATGTCACATGTTGTGATGTTCTGGAACTGTCAGTCACAAACTATTCTTCAGAACCGAAAGATATTGCAAAGGGACAGGATTTAAGAAGAAACAGAGGAAGAGTAAGTCAGACTAGAAAGAGGAGACCTGCCTGGAGGATGAGGCCACAGTTGCCAAACACTATTGAATTTACACCACTGGAATCAACACGACTACGAACAAGTTTATTGTCTGAACTGGATTCTCACCATTCCCTACCCAGAGAACTCCCATTGTACCACTTCTTGGATCCTTTTTCAATCCAATTTACAAAGAAATAGAAGACATTTTACTGGGGTAATGAGATGAATTTGATCAGCTGTTTAAATAGCTGTACAGACATGCTGGGTCACATGGCCTCCTCTTTTCATGTAAGGTTCAATGATTCTTTCATTTACTTACTCATTTTGCCAATTTGTCATGTTCAATTTAAGCTACTTTGTCTACAGCTTTCTCTTAGGTGTGTGGTGTTTAAGAACCACAGCAGTTTACACTACAGATAGAGGTGTTTTGAATGTTTATGTCTGTGCTAGTTCTTCATTTAAGAGAAACAAAACGAAGCTCAGTGCTCTCCATCATCCTCTTTCCATAATCTGTAACTGAGTCCTGCCCAGCGACTGTTCCACTATCCGTTGTGGAAGGAATTCCATTGATGCTCTCTTTTTATTCTGTTGGGTGACCAAATTATTGACCCTTGTTCCAAAGACTCCTCTTTTTCCTTCATACACTGTCAAAATGGGTGTTAAAGCTTTTCTTTACATTTACTACTGCAGTGGAAATCTATGGTGTAAACAGTCTATACTGTAAACTCTGTAAACACCCAAACTGCTTTTGACAATATATTATCTAACTATTACTTTGTACAAACTCATTATTTCTTCAGTCTTGCACTCGGCTCATTTGAAAACCCAAAACGCTCCTTGGCTTTAGTTCCTTGTAATTGCACACTCATTGAATTGCATGTTTGGGTCATTTGGTCTCTATTCACCTACACCAGTCTGTGTCTCATCACTATTTACATTCCTTAACCATCATCCCAAACTGTATTATTGCAAAACCTATTAATATAAAATGCATTTTCTAATCATCTGCCATTTTGCTAACGTCTCCTTATCTTCCTACTGCCTATTTGTAAAACGTAGTATTTTTGTGATTCCTGAAAATTTGGAGATGATGCTACCAATGCCCAAATGAAAATTAGTGATATACTCAGAACAAAATTATCCAACAACATCCTCTCTTACCCTTCTCCAATCTGAGCGGTATACATTTAAACTGTAATATTTATCAAACTTTCTATCCACACTGCCACATTTCCTCGTGGAACAACCTGAAATTCATGTACTTTGCATCGATCAGATGACTTACTTTTATCCATCCAATTGGTCACTCAAAAATACTGCAATTACCTTTGGCTTTTACAGATCTGTGCTTTCTGTTCTCGATCAAGTTTCTCTAATTGTTCCCTCATTTTATGTACTAACAGGTTGTGCAAGCCCAGTGTCAGCCTCACAGGTCTAGAATTTCTGGTTCATATTCGGAAACTAACTATAATTGCCCAAAACAAATTGCTCACACTAAGTGAATTTCTGCTTGTCTAAACCAATGCAAAACATCTCAAAACTGTAGAAGTACCAGTGTTTATTAACACTGTTCTGAAGAAGGGTCACTGGATCTGAAACATTAACTCACGTAGAGTAAAAGGGTCACAGAGATATACAGCATGGTAACAGACCCTTCGGTCCAACTTGTCCATGTTGGCCAGATAACCTATTTAATCTTGTCCCATTTGCCAACATTTAGCCTATATCCCTCTAAATCTTTTTGATTCATATATCATCCAAATGCCTTTTAAATGTTGTAATCGTATCAGCTTTCAGCACTTCCTCTTGCAGTTCATTCAATATATGCACCACTGTCTGTGTGAAAAAGTTGCCCGTTGGGTCCCTTTTATATCTTGCCCCTCTCACCTTAAACATAAGCCCTCTAATTTTGGACTACCCACCCTGGAGAAAAGACCTTGCCTATTTACATTATCCTTGCCCCTCATGATTTTATAAACCTCTATAAGGTCACCCCCTCAGCCTCTGCGCTCCAGGGAAAATAGCCCCAGCTTACTCAGTCTCTCCCTGTAGGTCAAAAACTCCAATCTTGGCAACATCCTCGTAAATCCTTTCTGAACCCTTTCAGGTTTCACAACATCCTTCCTATGGCAGGGAGATCAGAACTGCAAGCAAAATTCCAAAAGTGACTGAACCAATATTCTGTACAGTCACAACATGAGCTCCCAATTCCTATACTCAATGCACTGATCAACAAAGGCAAGCATACCAAATACCTTCTTCACCATCCTATTTACTTGCGATCCATTTTCAAGGAACTATGAACCTGCACTCTCTTTGTTTAGCAACACTCCTTCGGACCTCACCATTAAGTGTATAAGTCCTGCCCTGATTTGCCTTTCCAAAATGCAGCACCTCACATTTATCTAAATTAAACTCCATCTGCCACTCCTTAGCCCATTGGCCCATCGGATCAAGCTCCTGTTTTACTCTGAGGTAACCTTCACTGTCCACTACACCTCCAATTTTTGTGTCATCTGCAAACTTATTAACCATACCTCCTATGTTCACATCCAAATCATTTATATAAATGACAAAAAGCAGTGGACCCAGCACTGATCCTTGAGGCATACCACTGGTCAGGCCTCCAATCTGAAAAGCAACCCTCCACCCTCTATCTTTTACCTTCGAGCCAGTTCTGTATCCAAATAGCTGGTCCACCCTGTATTCCATCTGATCTAACCTTGCTACCATAAGGAACCTTGCTGAAGACCCTACTGCAGTCCATATAGATCACATCCACTGCTCTACCCACATCAATCCTCTTTGTTGCTTCTTCAAACAAGCTCAATGAAGTTACTGTGTTTTCTTTACACAGATGCTGCCAGACCTGCTGAACTTTTCCAGCAATTTCTGTGTTTGTTCCTGATTTCCAGCATCCACAGTTCTTTCAATTTTTGTTAATACTGTGCTAGTTTGGGTCTAGGGAGGAAAGCTGTGAAAAATGACCAGACCAGATTCTAAACAAAAATTTTTAATTTCTTGATGAGGTGAATGAGGTAAATTTCTTTTCACGTTGCTAAATTATTTAATTTAGAAACTATTGTTAGTAAAATCCTCTGATACACAGTGAGCTCATTCGTACAATGAAAATAATGCAAAGCTGAATAACTGAAACATTCTACAAGCAGCAACATGGCAATAAGAGATAAACTGGTTTGAGATATGAATGTTGGCCTCAGCAACAGGAACGCATCCTCTCTTCTTCAAAATCATGCCCCAGGGTCATTTATATTTACCTGACTAGTTAAACAACTCATTTGAAAGCTAATGCAGCACTCCCTCTCTAAAGCACTGAATTATCTGCCTAGCTGTCATGCACAAGTTCAAGACAACAACATGCACCCATAACCTTCTGCATCAGGAAATGAGGAAGCCACTAAAGGAACCACAGCTGCACTATTCTCCTATAAACTGTTGTAGTTTCACTAAATGTAGGTATCCATCTTAAACTTACTTGCTCACATGTCCTATTCACTTTTCCTGTCTCACTTCAGTTACACTCACTCAGCACTATTAGTAACATCAATAATTTTATGTGGGAAGAGAGGCGGTGTGTTTGCTTTCTTTTTGACCACATTTGATGTGTAATGTGTACCCAAACTCCAAAGAGAAGTAAGATAGGAGCAACCTTAATGACATAGCAGACGAATTCTACTTGAGTTTCATTCCTTTAACTCTTTGTTGAATCCACATATGAGAAGAACCATATTCATAACAATTCATTAGTTATATCAGACATTTTGAAGTGGTCACCATCACCTCCAAGATACAGAGGAATCCAACGCGAACTTGTATTCCTTCACCAGGGACATAGCAGTCACAGACTTTGTGTCAGTATTCATATCTCAGGTGCCAAACGGCTGGACTCAGACCAATTTCCAGACAGTTACAGCAATTTGGGAGAAGAGCATTGGTTCAGGAAACTGGATTTATCTTTAGTGGTAGTATCTGTGTGGAGCCCCTCATTATAAAGGATACCTGGGGATCCCTGCTGCAGCCCAAGGATCTTTTCAAAGATGGAACTTTCAGTTGTCTCCTTCTTAGCAAATCTCTCAGAAAACTTGTGGGTGAGAATTGAGCTTGCCCTTGGGCAGCATGCAAGAGATGGGAATACCTTCTAGAGATCATACACTGACAGCAGTGTGTATTAGTGCTAGGTTGCACTACAAGGTTAGGCCTCTACTGCCTCGATGGCCCATCAGCTACAGGGGAACATCACCACCTGCAAGTGCCCCTCCAAGCCACTGACTCTCCTGACTTGAAAATATATCATCTTTCCTTCATCAGTGGCTCAAAATCCTAGACCTTCCCAGCTGTCATCGACAGAGGAGTAGATACACCATGCAGACTACATGTTCATTATCACCTTCTTAGGGATTAGCAATAAATGCAGGCATTGCCAGCCATGCTAACATCTGGTGGTGAATAAAAGAAAAAAAACTGCTGCAGTTCCCGGTGGTCCATCAACACAGTCTCAATGCAATAACATAAAACAAAGAACTGCAGATTCTGGAAATCTGAAACAAAAAACAGAAATTGCTAGAGAAAGTCAGGGGTAAGTGAGGACTGCAGAAGCTGGAGATCAGAGCTGAAAACGTGTTGCTGGAAAAGCGCAGCAGGTCAGGCAGCATCCAAGGAGCAGGAGAATCGATGTTTCGGGCATGAGCCCTTCTTCAGGATTCCTGAAGAAGGGCTCGTGCCCGAAACGTCGATTCTCCTGCTCCTTGGATGCTGCCTGACCTGCTGCGCTTTTCCAACAACACATTTTCAGCAGAGAAAGTCAGGGGGTCTGGCATCCTCTGTGGAGAGAAAACAGAGTTAACATTTTTGGTCCATAGACCCTTCATCAGAACTATTAGTAGCTAGGAAAATGTGCAGGATATAAGGGATGGGGAATGAGTGAGCAAATAGTTGGAGACAGAGCTTAGTCAGGCAGTTAAAAGGGATGATTAGCCAAGGTAAACTAGGAAGAAACTAAAGCTGATAATGGGATCCATGAGTAAGTGAAAATGGGTTGGCTGTGTTGAAAGAAGCCCATGTGCTGAATAGGTTGGGGCTGTTTTCCCCGCAGTGTCGGAGGTTGAGGAGTGACCTTATTGAAGTTTATTGAAATTATGAGAGGCATGGATAGGATAAATAGACAAGGTCTTTTCCCTGACATGGCCGAGTCCAAAACTAGAGGGCATAGGTTTAGGGTGAAAGAAGATAAAATTTAAAAGGGACCTAAGGGGCAACATTTTCATTCAGAGGGTGGTGTGTGTATGGAACTAGCTGCCAGAAGAAGTTGTGGATGTTGGTACAATTATAACATTTAAAATGTATCTGGATGGGTATATGAAGAGGAAGGGTTTAGAGGGATATGGGCCAAGTGCTGGAAAATGGGACTCGACTAGATTGGGATATCTGGTCAGTATGGACAAGTTGGACCAAAGGGTCTGCTTCTATGCTGTACACTTCTATGACTCTGTAAGACTCTATGACTCATGACAGGACCAGGGGTATGGGGCTGTGTGAAAGAAACAGAATAAAGTGTTCCGATTCTAAAATTACTGAACTCTGTATTGAATCCTGAAGGCAGCAGTGTTCCCAAGCAGAAAATGACTAGGGGTGGTGAATCAACATGGCAGGATCACCCATATCCTGAAGGCCAATCAATTCCATGACTAAATAAAAGGATGGTAACCTAAAGGTGTAACAATAATCATGATTATTCTTTTCCTTTAGAATTTCTGAATGTTATACAAACACTGTGCAAAAACCCTGTCCTAACCATTCCCAATGCTCAACTGATGCATTTTGTGGTACATAAATAACCTAATCCAGCAAGATTAACCTTTTCAACTGGTGAACACTCAATCAATCCAGTTAGGTGAAAGTGAGGACTGCAGATACTGGAGATTAGAGTTGAGAGTGTAGTGCTGGAAAAGCAGAACAGGCAGCATCCGAGGTGCAGGAAAATCGATGTTTCGGGCAAAAGCCTTTCATCATCATCAGTTGGTTGATGATACCCTCCAGCACATCTCATCCACTTCCTGCACCTCTGCCCTTGAACCCCACCCCTCCAACCACAATAAGGAAAGAACCCCCCGGTCCTCACCTTCCACACTGCCAACCTCTGGATACATTGCATCATCCTCCACCATTTCCACCACTTAAAAGTGGGCCTCACCACCACAGATATATTTCCCTCCCCATCCCTATTTGCTTTCCATAAAGACCGCTCCCTCTGTGACTACCTTGTCAGGTCCACACCCCCCAATAATCCACCCTCCCCTCCCGGCACCCACCCCTGCCTCTGCAGGAATTGCAAAACCTATGCCCACACCCCCCCCCCCCTCACCTCCATCCAAGGCCCCAAAGGAGCCTTCCACGTCCATCAAAGTTTCACCTGCACATCCACCAATATCATTTATTGTATCCATTGCTCCCGATGCAGTCTCCTCTACATTGGGGAGACTGGACGCCTACTCGCAGAGCACTTCAGAGAACATCTCCGGGAAACCCACACCAACCAAACCCACCGCCTCGTTGTTGTACATTTCAACTTCCCCCTCCCATTCCACCGAGGACAGTTGGTCCTGGGCCTCCTCCATTGTCACTCCCTCACCACCCAGCGCCTGGAGGAAGAACGCCTCATCTTCTGCCTTGGGACCTTGCAACCCCATGGCATCAATGTGGATTTCACCAGTTTCCTCATTTTCCCTCCGTCCACCTTACCCCAGTTCCAACCTTCTAGCTCAGCACCACCCTCATGACCCATCCCACCTGCCCACCTTCCTTCCCGCCTACCCACTCTACCCTCCCCTCCGACCTATCACCTTTATCCCTAGCTCCATTCAACTATCACACTCGCAGCCCCCTACCTTCCCCCCAGCCCCACCAACCCCCTCCCATTTATCTCTCCACCCACAAGGCTCCCGAGCCTCATTCCTGATGAAGGACTTATACCTGAAACATCGATTCTCCTGCTCCTCGGATGCTGCCTGACCTGTTGTGCTTTTCCAACATCACACTCTTGACCTCAATCAATCCGCCTACACTACTCACATGCCTCTGTGTATACTTTGAGAATTTGAAAGGAATCAAACTGCCTTTCACTTAGCAGGTCTCCTCCATGTGCCAAACAGGCACATCACAGAAAGCTTCTAGAATTTCATTAAACTGAACAATCTTTGAAGTGAACAAGAATAGAAAGCTGAAGCCTTTAAATTCCTCATACGTTAATGAAAGGTCCCCAGAGAAAAAGTACTGAGTAAATCATTTAATTTTCAAAGCACATCGAAAATCAAAATATAGATCCTGCAGCAGAAATATTTAAGGCCTGGACTTAAATTCAGGCCTTACGCACATCCTCCAAGCAGTAATGAAAAGCAGATTTCAGTGGAAACAGAGCAGCCTGAAGCAGAAAGTTTCAAAGCATTAGACTGAGACTGAATGGCACAGCTAAGTGACACATCAGCGAGGTCTCGTGGATCCAGCATGCATTGTGGCATTAGGGGAATGTGGAAAGTATTTCAAAATGACTAACTGGATGTCAGAAACAGTTTGATCATGTTACCACTGCATTTTCAGTAAGTTAAAATAAATACAATCGTGTCTAAAAAGCAATGTAGAATAATTTATCATTCCATCATTTGAATATAAACCTCAAGCTAACATGAATTAGTTTTGATGCTCTTGCATACTGCATCCTTTGCAGATGGAATACGCAGAAAGGCTCCTGTACTCCAAAGAAATGCTCCCTTTTTAGCCTGATGACCACATTTGTCTGCCAACAAATCATCCTAACATTTGCTCCACTATATTTCTTCTTTGCTGTTATGCTTTACCTCATGAAGACAGTGCGCACAGAGCTTCTGGTTTCGTATGTAATCGTACGTCTCCAATATCTTCACAAATAGGTGGCTGTAGAGATCGATGTGTTCAACATCAGAGGTGTTTATCCCAGGGGAATCATAGCCGTACTCAATTCTCTCGTCAGTGGTAATTTAGTGGTAGCGCTCCTGTTGCACGAGTCTAGAAGATTAATCAGTTCAATTCCCATTGCACAAGGCTTGAGCACAGAATCCAGGCTGACATGTATTTTGTGATGCACCTATCTTTAAGACAGATGTCAAGCCAAGGCTGCTCTCTCAGGTTAATGGCAAAGTGCACCATGGTTTTGTTTTGCAAGAAATCATCATCATTTCTCAATGTCCTGGCTAATATTTATTTTTTAATCTGGGTATACTTCAAAAGGTATTCATGGGCTGTGAACAGCTTTGTGGCATCCTGGATCACCAGAGATGCTTTAAAAATGCAAGGTTCTTTCTTATTCACAGTTATGCTCTCTGGCAGAGGTCTGCCACAACAATTAAAAGCTGGAATTGCCCACTGCTACTTTTTCTACCTCCAGAACCTATGATTTTGACCTGGGGGTAATGAAGCTATTTGGAGATCTGCCTTTGGTGGCTGAGACAAGTCACATCAACACATAGGGGTATTGGCAGGCCATATAGGCCAGTGTTTTATACCGAAGCACATTTTTTCTAGAAAGAGCGGAAGAGGAAATTTCCACATGAATAATTAAATAATTTTGGGGTAAGTGTTAAGGTATGATCAGTTGCTTGAATGCACACTGATAAATGTCTGCATAATGCTTCTCTCAATTAAACCTCTATGAAATACTTCAAATAGTTATTTGGTGATGCCAGTGACGAATCATTTTCAGACGCACATCTACATTCCCCGATTTGTGACAAAACATGCAGGTGTTTGAATTTTAATTTCAAGAATTCTCAGTTTTTGCAGCCCTTGAGAGATTCCTGCCCGGAATTCTCACCCCAGTATACATATGCAGGGCATAGGTAGTGAAAATACCTCCCAACCTCTGCTCTGATCCACATGGACTAGACCAGTTTGTAGCATTCATCCAAACAAATTGACAGCTTACACTCTGAAACTGTCTTTTTAAGAAGCATTGGTAAAAGTACTTTTGCAGAGTTAACTGAACAAAAGAAACACACAGGACCTCGTAAAAAAAACAGCAGTGTAAAGTTGTCAGAATGTGGATATTACTGAAAATGGGGACATCTTTTGTTGAAGCTTTGTGTCTTGCACTTATCAGGACAATTTGCAAGAAATAACAATGGAAAGGAAAACTAACATTAGTACAATGTGACAGCAGAGTGTTGATTACTGTTGGGTGTTGGCAAATAGACTTTGATTGGTAGAGGTTTTGCTACAAAGAATGCATCAGTGAAAGATGACTGATAGTTAATTGCCAAACATTGTTTAAATTTTAAACTAGTTAAGTTGACTCCTGAGGAATGAACCAGTGAATGGATGTCATGTACTTTGTTGAGTTGAACCAGGAGCAGTGCATGTACATGACAATTCTGTCTGTAAAGAACAGGGCCCTATGTATAAATAAAATGTAACTTCCAATACAGGTAAGTGTACTGCACTGCAAGCCTGATGCTAAGCCTAAATTGGTAGTGTAAAATTTTGCGCACTCAGGATTATCCAGCAAATGTTGTCCAAACATAGAATTACATCTAATATTGGACAGCTAGTTTGTAATTTAATAAGGCAACTGGGGAAGGGTAACAAATGCTGACCCGGCCAGCAACATCCATATTCCAAAAATTATTTTTAAAAAACAGTGTCCACTTGCCAAAAGAATAATCATTTCCATTTGCCAACAAATCAGAACTCTCCTCTCAGGCAGTATAAAGGTTGGCTTCCTTCATTTGATATTCTTGAGAATTGTTCTTATAAGCACAAGATGAAAAGCTTTGGCAATATATGTCTTTATTCAGAAATGCTCAAGTATTGAAGACTGTGCCTTTTCGCAAGTGACATGCAGAGGATGATATTCTATATGTGATTACGAGCACATTGTGGAAATTGTTTAAATCTCCTTTTAGCCTTTGCAATATTGCTATTAGGAAAGCCCAAAACAAATGCTATGCTCTTAAACACCTCTAATATTTGTAGAACTTTGATGCTAACTACGAGGATTGCCCCTTGCTTGACTTGTCACACATGTCAGTGCTCGCTAAGCAGGATTTAGGCACGTTGTAACAAACTGTGATGTTCTGGCTGATTTTCTGTAGAAGAAACAAAAACAGCATGATCTTTTATTGACCACGCCTCTCACAAATGAAAAACTCCACTCCCTCTTTCAGTGGAGGGCAGTGCTAGGGTCTGCGTCAGAGTGGGCAAATATCTCATAGTGAATATACATTAGGAGTTTGGATGTGAATAACTCAGTACCAACAATGAACCATATGAAAAAGCTAAAAGTGTACTGTGAAAAAAATTCAACAACAACTTTCAGAAAAAAATTAAATAACGACATTCAAGTGGTTTGATTGTGACAAATTCAATTTTAAATTTGGTTCTGCCTTTCATACTTCCTCAAACTATATTATGAGAACCCATTGTGACCTTTATAAAATGGGATATGATTTTCTTACCTCAAAACACACTTATTCCAGTTCAGCGCTAATCAATTTGCCATCTTTCATCCTTTGTAAACTTGAGCTGATCAAAATCATGTTGCCACATTCCAACTCACACTTCACTCATTCACCCATCACCCATCTGCTCGCTATTCTACATTCAGCAATGCCACAGTTTTAATATTCCTAGTCTTGTACTCAAATCCCTCCATTGCTTTGTCCCACCCTACTCTATCTTCCTCTCGTATGCAACCCATCAACTGTGTTCTCCACTTGCCTTGTTTCACTGTTGATGGCCAAGTCTCCAGGCTTCTTGACTCCATGCTCTGGAATACTACCTATAAACCTCTCCATCTCTCTAGGGGAAAGTGAGGACTACAGATGCTGGAATCTCCTGCTCCTTGGATGCTGCCTGACCTGCTGTGCTTTTCTGGCACCACACTCTCAACTCTCCATCTCTCTACCGAATCCTTTTCCTTTAATAGGCACCTTTAAATCTACATCTTTGGAAAAACATATCTGTTTGAATATCATCTGCTATGAGTTTTGCAAATTTTTGTACATTCTGTGCATTTTCTTGAAACTTTACTTCGTTAAAGACACTAGATAAATTCAAATTGCTGTTACTGTAATGGAATCGAGTGCTCATTCTACATAAAATGGGAAATCTCTCAACATTTCATATTCTTTCTGCAATACAGTCAGTTTAGCTCAGTTTGCTGCATGGCTAGTTGAATGTATAATGAAACTAACAGTGTGAGTTCAATCCCTGCTACTTGCTGAGGTTACCTCCTCCTTCTCAACCTCTCTCTGCACCAGAGGAGTCATGATCCTCTGGTTAAACTAGAACTAGTTGTCGGTCTGTAATGTGAGACCAGCCTTATGATCTGCTAAGACTGTAGTGACTGCTTAAATAGATTAGTTACAAATTCAGAGATAGATGGGGTCTACGATCAAGGGTAGGCAAAACACAAATGTGTTTGAAACCACTATCCTGAATTTCTGAACTCTTAAAAATACAACACAGAATCCCTACAGTGCAGAAAGAGGCCATTTGGCCCATTGAGCCTCCAAAGCGCATCCACTCTAACCCCATACTTCTGCATTTACCATGGCTAATCCACCCAGCCTATTCATCCCTGGATACTATGGGCAATTTAGCATGACCAATTCACCTAACCTGCACATCTTTGGGCTGTGCGAGGATATCAGAGCACCCAGACGAAACCCACACAGACACAGTGAGAACATGCGACCTTCACACAGATGTCATGATTTGGAGATGCCTGTGTTGGACTGGGGTGTACAAAGTTAAAAATCACACAACACCAGGTCATAGTCCAACAGGTTTAAATGGAAGCACACTAGCTTTCGGAGCGACGCTCCTTCATCAAGTGTTGGACTATAACCTGGTGTTGTGTGATTTTTAACTTTCCACACTTATGGTCAGCCAAGGGTGGAATTGAACCTGGGTCCCTGGTACTGCGAGGCAGCAGTGTTACCATGCTGCCCTACGTATAGTTGATGAATGAAGTTCGATTATAATTCAACAAACTTGAAGAATTGTTTTAATTGTTACCAAGTATTAAAATTTGGAAGATTTCAGCACAAATATTCGTAAGTAATAACTTTAAACTAAGAATTTTGTGACGCTTATATGAGACACAAAGAGTTTATTCCTAGTCAACTTCAGTTAGATTTCATTCTGATTCCAATAGGGACAATTTCTCTTAATGTGGTGAGAAGCAATTCTAGTCTTCCAGTCCACAGATGGTACAATGGGAAGCCTATGAAAGACTCCAAGATAACAAGCTTTTTCAAATTCTTGTAATGAGGAATCTTTCAAAGTCTCGCAAATTGACTCAATCTTAATTGTTTGCTGGTTGTTTTTCAAGCAACTCACTGTGTCTGTCTGAGCTTACACTTCTGGCCCTGATTATTAAAGGCTACTGTCTTTGTGAAACAAAGTCATTTGTCTGAAAACCCGATTGAAGTATGCGAGATGTGAAAACTCGTGGGATGTTACTGCTATAAAAACAGCAAGTATTTTTACAAAATGGAAATGTCCCTTTAAGAAGGTTTTATACACTGTTTTGGCTTGGCACAGGTCCCCTCATGTTGCACAAACAACAGCTGCCTTTATACATAGACCGCTACAGGAAATTTAAAAAAGGGACAGACATACAAAGAATACCATGAAGAATAATACATATTAAATCTTGGTAGAAAGACTGTGATTTAATATGATTTAAATCCCCTGGCAGTGTTAGCAGTGATGAAGTTTTTGGTCTTGAATCATATCATGCCAGACCCCATTGACAAACTGACAGCAAAAGCAGAATTCCTTCTGCCAGGGTTCTGCCAATGGTATGTGTGACCTGGCCAATGTTGGGTATGTGGGCAGTGCCACGTTTTCCTTCTCTTCTGGCATTAAAATGCCAAATAACTGTTCTGCATCTTTCCCTTGAAAACAGGGGTATGGTTCATATAAAATTGGCATCCAACCATTCCGAAGAATAATCCATGAGAAACCCTGTGGTATTATATCCTTACAATGTAGTCTTTCACTACCTTCAAGATAAAGCCTTTAAGCTGGCATTTGAACCACCAAGGTGATTAATTCTTTACACATCACAAAAACCTCTCTTATCGGCCCCATATTATTATAGTCAACTGTAAATTAAGAAAAATCTACAATAATGGAATCATAGATTCCCTACAGTGCAGAAGCAGGCCATTCAGTCCATTGAGTCCACACCGACTCTCCAAAGAGCAGCCTATTCAGGCCCACCATTCTACCCTATGTCTATAACCCTGCATTTCCCCTAGCTAACCCGCCTAGCCTGTACATTCCTGGACACTATGGGAGATTTAACATGGCCAATCCGCCTAATGTACATACCTTTGGACTGTGGGAGGAAACCGGAACACCAGGAAGAAACCCATGCAGACACGGGGAGAATGTACAAACTCCACAGAGTCTCCTGAGGGTCGAATCAAACCCTGGTGCTGTAAGACAGCAGTGCTAACCACTGAGCCACCATGCCACCCTAAAAAGTCAAGGAGCAAGTCTTCAGACTCCAAGGAATAACTTGCAGTCAGGTAAAATTGTTTTTCTTTAAGACACAGGCGGCAAAACTGGACCCAATGGAAATCATTTTTTGGGGTGTTCTGAGGTTCCTTAAGGTTCCAAATTGATGTTGCACACTTGCAATGTAAAGTACTCGAAAGTTATATCATAAATTGTGTTAGCAAATGTACACATAACATCACTGGAAACAGATTGAGCGGGCTACTCATGAAGTTGTTCAGTATTTGATGGGCACTGCCACTTTGGATCTCCATACTATAACCTTTACCTCTCTTACCCTGGTACAGACTAGCATGTACTAAAGCAGCAGGAGTGTCCCCACCAGTGCCTTTTGAAAGTTTGATCGACTGCTCAGAGATTGGTTTCTGCTTGACTTCTGGCTGGTTCTATAATTCTCCATAGTTTAAGGTTTCAGTCCTCCTTGGGGAATAAAGACTTTTACATAGGATTCACATGGGTACAGGATTAGGCCTTCCTGTTGGAATCAATGACTGGGAAAATAATGTGAGATTATACAGAGCAGGAGAAGCCACTGGAAGAGGGAAGAGGGGGGGTTAAAGGGTCTTGGTATCATGCCATTTCCTCCAATGTTTTTAAAGAGCAATTCTCCTTCCTAAGCCTCAGCAACAAATAATATTTGAAAGTTCTGAGCTTTGAGATGGACATGCATACTGTGGCAAAACAAAGGGGGTCACCCACACAGACACACATGCAAGTAAGAGCCAAATTGCCTAACAAAATGCTATAAAACAAATCATTGGCATCCTAAAGCAAGTATTTCAGCAGAAGCGAAATGTCCGTTTGAGAAGGCATTGGACACTAAGTGGTTACAGACTCACTCATTTATTCTAACAAAGTCGATGCTCAAGTGAATATGAGAGAGTTGTCTTAACCCCCTCACTGCCAATGCTGAGTTGGAAGGTGCAAGGGTAGGACTAAGTTGGAGGGCTTATGCTCGAAACGTCGAATTCCCTATTCCTGAGATGCTGCCTAACCTGCTGTGCTTTGACCAGCAACACATTTGCAGCTAGGACTAAGTTGGAAGTCATTTTTGGAATTACTCAGGAAGCTTGGGCAGCATCTACGGAGAAAGACGTGGGAGTCAACATTTCAGATGGATTCCTGATGATGAGTCATCAACCTGAAATATTGGGCATTTCCCCAGTCTTCAGCGCCCCAGTGTCTGAAACAAAAATACATATCTGGAGCAGACATTTTCTAACAGTGGGAGGGGATCAACAAGGTCACTGGAGACAGCCTCCTTAATGGCTGCTTCTGCTCTTACAGTCCTGTTAAAAATAGAGAGGGTGAGCACTCGATGCAGTTGGGTCAATCAGAGGGCTGGCAACACTGGGTAGGGTGGGCAATGCGGAGGGAGGTAGGAAACCTCAGGAGTACTTCAACCTGATGGCACGCCTGGAAGTATTAGCATAACAAATGTTTTCAGGAATGGCAGAGCTCCCCAGGGAGCGACAGGCACTGGGAGAGGGAGCCTCCAACTGCAAGGGTTTCCTGGAGTGAGACAGAGAAACTCTCTTATGAGCGAGCAACCTCTACATGCAACATGTATGTGGTGGAATGGGGGTAGTTCTCACGCACCAGACAAATGTCAGCGAGGGTAGAGGATTGACACTGGTTATGGTAAATTGACTGCCCGTTTCAATGGTGTGTGGGATGTTTTTTTAAAAAAAACAAGGACTGCAGGTGCTGGAAACCAGAGCACCAGATTAGAGTGGTGCTGGAAAAGCCGGTCAGGCAGCATCCGAGGAGCAATCTGCTTACGGGCGTCATGACACACATCTGGCTCCTGGCTCAGAGATAAGGACACTACCACTGCGCCGCAAGAGCCCCAGTGGAGAGCTGATCTGCACCCCAGTCTGTTCCAAGAGGCGGGGTATTTCCCTGAGTGCAGGAATTCTGCTTAATCAATTGTTTCTCCCTCCACGGATGTCGCCATACCTGCTGGGTCTAGATGGAATAGTACTGGGATATGAGACTCTGGACTCGGGAAGGGAGAGCAAACAAATTTCACTTCAACGGCGATGTCAAGTACCCGGAAAATACACGAGAAATTTTTGCAACAGAAAAAATACTTCTCTGGACCCCACGCCTTAGATCTGCTTTCAGTCAGACCTCCTCAGCTAGTATTTGTAAATATTAAAGTTTTGCAGGTCATGAGAGACAACCTGAAACACACTGCTCACAAAACAATAATAGCGTTGGAACATAGGTTTACATGATCCACTGTAATTGGCCTTATGAAAACTGAACGTAGGACAGCAAAAAGAGATAGGACAGCATTAAGAGTCGGAGCCGTAAATCAGCAATGAAAACCAAACTTAATGATGCACCTACCTGAGCTGATCACACAAAGAATCTTCTCAGGATCCTAACTCCTCCGCAAAGCTTTCAAACACTTGCAAATCCAAATCAGTCACAACTTTCCAGCACACGCTGTTTCACATGGCATTCAGAGCCCAGCTCCTAGCCCTGGTCAACCGCTCATAAAAGCAGAGAGTCCAGCTCTGGGAAAAGGCAGGTAATACCTTCGTCTTTGTACGAAACGCCATATTAACATAATTCATACATCCATCTGCCCCACTCATCCAATGAAACTGAGGGAGGGAAGGGCGGCCAGATGATCATGCAATCAGGTCATCCCTCCGGGCATGAAAGCTGGAGCAGTTCTCCTGGCTCTCAGTAAATGAAGTCTGCGTTTCAGGATTGTCGGGCTTAAACGGAGGACTTGCTGACAACGAGTGTCCAAAAGTTTTCAGTAAACAAGCTTTTTAAGCTCGTACTACATAAACGAAAGCATGCCTGACACGATGTCCACTACATACACAGTGTCGAGGCTTTGAGTCATCCGAGTGACAAGACTCTGAATTATCATATCCTGCTGGGCTTGTTTACGTTTGCTTTCCCTTGCTACTAGTTTTTTTTTGCCTTTAGCCCATCTCTTCTCAGATTCAGTGTGTCTGAGGCATTCGTCCACGAGGAGCGCAGTCCAAGAGAAAGTCGGCTTTCCGCCCTCAGTAACAGAGAGCTGCCAGCAAATCCAGATGTTGTTAATAATGTTTAGTCATCTCTGCACGACATACCCCATGGTGGTTGAAATGGCAGTTATTTACAAGATGACTGCCGACGAATAAAAGACACATTGAGACTTGCAACAAAACAGCAAGGGATTGTGGATGTATAAAATTCCTTTTTAATGGGGGAGAAAAAATAATTTCTCTTTTTTTTGATATCTTTGGTTTTGGCTCTTCCCACCTGCGCCGTTACAATGCAAGGCAGCAGGGAGCAGCCAGTCTGCGAACCTCTGCTAATTTTGTAATTACACTCAAACTTCTTTGCTTGGGCTTGTCAAAAATGAGAGAGAGATTTGGTTATCTCACAGAACCAGTAACCACTTTGGGAGAGCTGGTTATTGTGGGGAGAGAATAATTCATATTTAAGCTGCACCACAAATCCAAACTTTCCTCCCAATGGCAAGGGTTTAGCAGAAAAACCCACATCCCTAATTTCTAAGTGCAACCCACCAAAATGTTAATTGTTTCCACAGGCACTTCCATTAACAACGAGAGGAAACGGATTTAGATTAGATTCCCTACAGTGTGGAAACAGGCCCTTCGGCCCAACAAGTCCACCCCAACCCTCTGAAGAGCAACCCACCCAGACCAATTCCCCTTTGACTAGTGTACCTAACACTACGGGCAATTTAGCATGAACAATTGACCTAACCTGCACATCTTTGGACTGTGGGAGGAAACGAGAGCACCCGGAGGAAACCCACGCAGACACGGGGAGAATGTGCAAACTCCACACAGTTACCCGAGGCAGGAATTGAACCTGGGTCCCTGGCACTGTGAAACAGCAGTGCTAACCACTGTGCCACCATGCCACCCTGGCTAAATACCCTTCTTTCCAATAATGAATCACATTTGTTTTGCTTCAGTGGTGAAATGTATGATGGAAGAACATTATGGATCTCACAAACATGAGGGATGAATCTTTCCATTGAGGACGAGCATGTTGGTTTGACATGGTTTTCTGAAAATCTTGGCATTTAATGCTCTTGAACTTTACCATATGGACAGTGCATTCTGCAAAACCATTACATTGAAGGGAGTGAGATTAGAAAGATGCACGCATGTGCTGCAGACTGTTATCAAATGCAGTTTGTTGAGGAACACCAAGGATACCAGCAGTCAATTATTGAGCAATTGTTGCACTAATGATACCTTTGATTTGCCTCACCAAAGCAAATTTGGGGAGAAGATGAGTCACCAGAATTCAATCATGTTCTTGCACATGGAAAATATTAGTTGTAGCCTTTACCCACAGCTCAGAAGGGACCTGAGGAGCAATGTTTTCACACAGAGGGTGATGCGTGTATGGAATGAGCTGCCAGTGGAACTGGTAGAGGTGGGTACAATTACATTTAAAAGGCATTTGGACAGATGCATGAATAGGAAAGGTTTAGAGGAATATAGGCCAAATGCAGGCAAATGGGACTAATTCAGTTTAAGATTTCTGGTTGGTATGGACAAGTTGGACTGAAGGGTCTGTTTCCGTCCTGTATGAATCTATGACTCAATATATTAATGTGTTAACTTCCTGGTTGGAATGAACAATGAATTGTTTGCTGAATACTCAAGTGTGGAATGTTTATCTGATGCAAATGAGAGTGAGAATGTTTCCCTTTCTATGTTGATAGTTTTGTTTCAGTTGTCATCATGACTTGGGAAACAAACACAACTGGCTTCTCATCCCATGATAGACAGGATCTGAGGCCTATTTGGGATTGATCATGGAATGATTGGAACCACAACCAAGTGGATCTCATTAATTATGAGATCTTTGGAATTGCTAATGGCTAACTGATATAAACAGGTGATTCAGCAGGTCTCCTCAGTCTCAGGACTATCTTTGAACTGCCTAGTCAGAATCCATGTACTTTACAAATGTAAATAAAGGGTGACTTGGTGACAGGATCATAGAATCCCTACAGCGTGTAAATAGGCTCTTTGGCCCTACAAGTCCATACTGACCCTCTGAAGAGTATCCCACCCAAACCCATTCCTCTATATTTACCCCCAACCTACACATCCCTGAACACTATGGGCAATTTAGCATGGCCAGTTTACCTAACGTGCACATCTTTGGATAGTGGGAGGAAGCCTGAGCACCGAGAGGAAACCCAGAGGGTGAAAGTGCAAACTCCACACAGACAGTCACCTGAGACTGGAATTGAACCTGGGTCCCTGGTGCTGTAAGGCTACAGTGCTAACCACTGAGCCATGGTGCCACCCTTACTGGCCTCTGTGCAGTTATTTCACATCTACTTCTAATGTGATTACATTGGAGGGATCATAATATTGAAGAACACATTTGCTGGATACATTGTTTGGCGAGGTTGAAAAATGCTTGTGATCTTTCTGTGTTTATTTATCTTTGTGAAGCTAATTTCGGAAAGGAGATACTTTGGCAATATGGAACTTAAAAATCGAAGGAACTGAAAATTGGTGCTTTTTTGCTTTTTGTATTTGCTTTTAAAGTAAATAGCTATGCAATGTCTGTACGTGGAGCACCTGTTGAAATGATTTCAAGCATACTATTTGCAGGCAGTCAATCCATGGAACATTTTATAAACTTTGGAAATAGAACCAGTCTGAATCAAGATTGGGATACCAACAAACTCTAACCTTGCACCTTTAATGCATTGTCTGAGCTGAGAAGTCACTTTTTTTACATGAAACCTTAGGTTATCTTGAGAATGTGACTTGAAAGAAGTTCTGGGATTTACATATTAATGAACCGAAACATGCAACCCATTCTAAAAGGTGAAGGACGTAACAGCAATCTAGATTTGTTCAATATATTGTTTCAGTTGCACTCCCCTCCACCCCAAACTACCACTTGGAACATCCCCATCAACCTCCAAAAATAGCTGCTCATAGGCCTTAATTGCTAATTGGCAAGTTGTTGTTTGCCCAGGGTAGCTCGGAGGCGTAGCTCTGCCATACTCACACCTCAAGTGGCATTTTCACTACTTATCTATATTCATTCCAGTGAGGCCTATATAAAATCTATCTTTTCATACAATGCCCCTGCTACAGGTTGGGGGAAAGTTGCCCCCAACGTGACATGCTGTAAGGAAGTGGATTGTGTTCTGAAGAAAATTTCAGTGATCCAATTCGGTCACCAGGCTGACTGCAAACATCGCAACGTTTTGGATGATAAACATTCATGGATGTTTCCTATGCTGCTTTGTGATGGATAAGAGTCTGGCCAAGTTAAGTGAAACTCTTCCAGAGAGTCAACGTCAAATTCACCACCATTTTCTATTATAATCACATCATGAAGTGAAAATATGAGGATAAAATGTTCCGATGCATCCTGAATAAAAGCCCAACTGATTTGTTTCTTTGTGTGGGTGCTGATGGACACTTTTCCTCTTCGTTAGCTCTATGTTAGATTGAATCAAAAACACATTGTAGGTTGTCACTTTAAAGTCATTTGTTCACCAATAGTAACCTACTTCCAAATATTGGTGTTGACCAATATGAATTCTACACCCACTCTAAAAAATTATTTTTGAGCAATGATATTGTTAGTATTGATTTTGGGAGGAATGTGACCTTATCTGCTATTGATATTGAGTGACTGGGGTGCTGCCAATCACTCAGGGCTGCGAAGTGGAACTGGAAGGTGGGAGACACTTTCTGGATGGGAAACATGAATTAGATGGGCAGCACGGTGGCTCAGTAGTTAGCACTGTTGCCTCACAGCGTCAGAGACCTGGGTTCAATTCCCGCCTCAGATAATGATCTGTGTGGAGTTTGCACTTTCTCCCTGTGTCTGCGTGGGTTTCCTTCGGGTACTCCGTTTTCCTCCCACAGTCCAAAAATGTGCAGGTTAGGTGAATTGGCCATGCTAAATTGCCCGTGGTGTTAGGTGAAGGGGTAAATGTAGGGGAATGGGTGGGTTGCGCTTAGGCAGGGTGGTGTGGACTTGTTGGGCCGAAAGGCCTGTTTCCACATTGTAAGTAATCTAATCTAACCTGTTTAATGACAGAAAGCCTTGCAGCGTTGCCAGTGCCCAGCAATGCTTGGAGAATACATTGAGTTATAACACCATCCCTCTTCTCAGGAGGCCTCACAAAATTATTCCTCTACTGAAAAAATATTTGGTAAATCCACAAATTTTTAATCTCTTGACTGTAGATTAACTTGCATTAACAATTTAAACATATGCCTGTTTTTAAACTGTAATGCAATTGTGAAGTTGTTTTTATTTTTATAAAATAAAAATGTATCTCATTGCAACCTTCATATGACCTGCTTACATGGAACTAATACTTATCTGACATTGAAAATACTTTGTAAAGTCTGTACAATGTTCTGAAAATGGCCGCCTTGTGATACTCTTTATTTTTGGTTGGCCTACATAAATTCTTGAAAATATCACAGGAGATCATCGCCAAGGAAAGGAAAATGGAAAAGTCTGACAAGATCCAGAGGTCACATCTTGCCAAAGTTTAACTTTGGAAAGCAGGAACCAAATTGGCAATTTCAGATGAAGGCAGTTGGCCAGCAGGGGCTCCCTGTAAGGTTCATCATAATTTTTTTAAACAAATACACACAGTCCATTTCAATCTGAACCCCTCTCCCATGCAACTCCCCAGCTAATAATATGGGCATTGTCAGAAACAAAAATTGGAATAGCAGTTTTTAAACAGGGGTAGTATATTGTAAGGTTTAGTGTTGTGCAGCTCTCACAGTTTTGTGTTTCCAAATTCTATCCCAGATTCTGAAAGTCTTTCAACCTCTTCCTCCTCCAGGATTTGAAAGTCAGCCTCAGTCCAAAAACAAGTCTGTGAAGAGAGTTCACAATTTGTATGGTGCAAAGTGTTTTCTAGTTTCAGTATTCTTCAACAAAAAAAAATGATCCAGACTCAAATATCCTTCACAATATTTAGTTATCTAATGAACATTACTCACTGAAAAGCTGTCTGGAAACCTCCATAATATACCAGAAATTATTTCGGATCACTCTCGCTACATACACATGCACTTTGCCAAGACCTGACATTGCCCTGTCAACACAAAGGCCTTTGTCACAGAGTCATGGAGTTATACTGCTTGGAAACAGACCCCTTAGTCCAACTTGTCCATGCTGACCAGATATCCTAAATTGATCTAGTCCCATTTGCCAGTATTTGGCCTATATCCATCTAAATCCTTCCTATGGATGCCCTTTCAGATTCTTTCTAAATGTAATTGTACCTGCCTCCACCATTTCCTCTGGCAGCTTGCTTATACATGCACCACCCCCTTTTAAACCTCTCTCCTCTCATCTTAAAACTAGGGCCTCTAGTCTTGGACTCCTCTACCATGGAAAAAAGACCTTTGCTATTCATCTTATCCATGTCCCCCATGATTTTATAAATCTCTGTAAGGTCACCCCTCAGCCTCCAGCGCTCGATAGAAAATAGTCCCAGCATATTCAGCCTCTCTCGCTATAGCTCAAACCTACAATCCCAGCAACATCTTCGTAAAGCTTTTTTGAACTTTTTCAAGTTTCACAATATCTTTCCTATAGGAGGGAAACCAAAATTGAATACAATGTTCTAAAAGTGGCCTCATCAATGTTCTGTACAGCCACAACATGATAGTCCAACTCTTATACTCAGTGCACTGACCAATGAAGGCAACCATGCCAAACATCCTATTCAATGGTTCCTGGAGCTTGAAGAACTTTTGTTATCAAAAGGTGCACTCCAAGAAGGAATTTTGCCAATTTTTTTAAAACTGGGGAAGCAGAGGAGCAATGCACATGAATTTCAAGACAAATTGTGGTCTCGTAAAGAAAAGAAGAAAGAATATTTATAAGCCCTTTCATAAACTTGAATATGCCCCAAAACATTCACAGAAAATTTACCTCCTGCGGTATGCCTTGTGTCAATGTAACTCAGGATAGTTATCCAGTATAATGAGGCTTAAAGGGTAGAATTTTGAATGCACAGAATTGTACTTGGAATGCAACTATATCTTGACAGGTTACTACATGATAATGAACAGTGACTAAGATGCAATAAAAGAAGATAAGTTTTTATTTGGATAAAGAGCATTCTATATTAAAAGAAAAATCCATCATTCTCTGACAGTAACTCAACATCTAACCAGACTACAGTTGTGGTTATGTTATATGAAAAGGCTGCAGATATTTGCTATAGAGCAAAAGGCAGATGAAGACGACGAGACTGCAGTGAACAATAAGGCAGTATCACACATATTAAAGGAGTATCTTATATGCTCATTTTCATGTTTAATTTTTTTCTAAGTGCAAAGCTAGTTTGAGAGCATGTGTCTTTGGCACTACAGTTATGATAAACTAAGATCATGTTGCCTTTCTTGTGTTCATGTGGAGTGAACTTGGTTGGGTGAAGATTGCAAATTTAACAGAGGGGACCTCAGAAGGATCATCAATGAAGATAATTGCAAGTGCTTCAGCCTTTAAATTTGCACTCACTTGTATGCTCTGTCATAATTGAGAATGAGAATGTTTATGGAGATTCTAGTTGCTTAATTGATAACATTTCCTTTGGATTTGCCAAGACAAAGGAAGTTTGATTTGATCCATTTGTTGTGGGATCCCTTGGCTTCATCTAATATTCTGCTTGTGCCTGTTTAATTTGTATGTTGTACCTTCAACAGTTTAGTATCTCATTTGCACATGTGCTGCTCTTGACATGCAGGCCTACATTCCTCATTGGCTTGTGTTTTTTTGATGGTAATGGTAGAATGAGGGAGAAATCATGTTGCAAATTGGAGTCCCTTTAAAGTGAGTTTTGGCTAGTGTTACCTGTGCAGCACTAGGTCTCAGAAACGACTGTTGTAGCAATTACTCCCCTTTACCAACATGACCACAACTAATAAAGAGGTACAGAAGGAAGGTATTATAATGGTCAAAAGGATTACCATGATCACCAGATCACTGGTATCATATGAACCCTATTAACACTGCAATGTTTAGGAAAATGAAAATTTTGTTCTTAAGAAAAATGAAAAATTAACTTAGGGCAAAGGGAGCTATCATTATTCTGATGTTAAGAGTAGTTGCCCTGTACCCTTGGCTAATAAAAGGATTCAGACACGTGATTTACTATAAGATATATCCACAGATGCTTAGGGTCAGAGTACAATCCTTGTCAAAGAGTTGCTTCCTTCAGATGGAAAATAAGTCAGGAGAGGAGGAAAAAACCCAAATAGTCCTTAGCTTGAGGAAAGGACACTGCCTTCACTATTTCAATCTATGATGGTTATATACCTTTCTGCCTTATTAGCTCATGTTTTGTATCTTAACTGTTGCTTCTTAACAAACCTAATACACTATTTGAAAATTCTTTATGAATGGTCGATTACCTTTAAAAAGTAACTGTGTCCATGAACCCAACTACCACACCAACCTCCAAGAGAAAATTCTAACAGGCAAGCTATGTGTTCACTAAACTATGTCCTGCTGCTGCAGATAGCCCAGAGTACTTCATGGATGCCCAGTTTTAAGTTGCTAGATTGAATCATAAATTATCTCATTCAGACGAGTAATTATAAAACACAATGCAATGGAGTATTGCCCTAGTGTGAAGATGAAACCACACCTTCAGAATGACTGTGTTGTTGTCACCCCTACTAGTGGGCTCTTCCGTCTTGTCAGTTCTTTCACCACATGCTGTAGGCCAAGTCCAGGGCTCAGTTAGTTATGTTGGTAGTGGTGCTACTGAGTACCTCAATGATGGGCATTGACACCATCTCCACCCAGATACACCAACTCTAGTGGCTTTATCACAGGGCATCTCATCTCTAGTCTTTTTGACAGCCTTAAACTCCTTCTCCAATATATTTGTAACAAGGAAAAGTTCGAAAAAGATATTTCAAATACATCCATTTATTTCAACGTCTGATGGTTTTCCTCTTCAGTTGCTGAAGACTTCTTGGATAATCCTCTGCAGTTGGCAACCCTGCATCCAGAGTACACTCTGTGCCCTTGGCCACCTTCAATGCTTCAAGGTGGTGTTTAACATGGGGGAGGACCAATACATCTGCTGATGGAGCGTAATGGTGGCAATCAGCGGAAGGGTTTCCTTGCCTATGTTTGATTTAAAGCAATGCAATTTCATGGGAACTGGAGTTAATATTGATGACTCCATGGACCTATGGAGTGAAAAATGTTGCAAAGGTGTATTGCAGTAAATCTGTGCGCATTTATTTTAAACATTCAATTTTTTTTGGGTGAAAAAGCATAAGAAAAAGTCTAAAAAAAAATTCAGATACAGGATGTACAACAGAAAATAAACTCTAAACTATCTGGCAAGGATTGCACTCTGACCCTAAGCATTTGTGGATATATCTAATAGCAAATTACTTTTATTAACCAAGAGTTTCTAAACACACAGATAGTAAACAAAGCTAATAGTTGTTGTGAGCAGCTGACATTGACCTGTGCAGCATGAAGCTAAACCTAATCTTCAGAGGAACTTCACTTGAAAGAGACTAGAATAGGGATCATTTTTCCAATGTATTTTTCATGAAAAGTTCAGAATTGTGCTAAGTTAGTTGACAATTCTAAACAGAATTCAGACAAGATACTCATTTCAAAGACAAAAAGGGAACAGTCTTCAATGACAGCACGATTGTCCTGCAAGAGGATTCATTCACGTGCTGCCTTTCCCAGAAATCCTTTCTGTTGACAATTTGAAACATCCCCAGTGAGAACAATTGGTATTTTTATTTTCTAAAGATACGAGGGTCAGATTTCATGTCCAACACTGGAAGTGAAAAAGATTGCAATAGCTTTAGTTAATTGTGTGAATATGGTGCTTTTCCTTTATTTTTTATTGTAATTGATTATGCCTTAGTGGACAGACCATTCCCAATGATTCTCATGAAGTAGTGGATGATCTGAGGTGTTCAGGGAAATGGGGGAAAGGCAGCAGAATGGCACTAACTAATAGAAACGATGCACTCACAATGAGCTGAAGAGCTTCTTTCTGCACCATAACAATTCCACGACTTTGTGAAATCTCTTTAGAGGCAGAGCTTGCAGTGGATTTCCAGTTCTTTGCCCATATTTTAGGCACCTTCCTCCACTTGCTAATGATCTAGTAGCTGGATTGAGCTGGATGCAGGCAGGCTAGAGTTTGGCAGTGCAGAGCAGATGAAAGAATGAGGAGGGACTATAGATCAATGGAGAGGTCAGGTGTCAGGACTGAGATTAGAGGTTATCCCCAGATAGAATTTAAGACATATGGTCCTATTAACATTTAACCTGATTCTCAAGGAGCAAGTCTGCTGCCTGAAAATAAGAAGCTTGTAAAAGAATTACAAAAGTTTTCCCCTTAAACAACAAGTATTCTCACCCAGGTGACATAATGGAAAGGTATTTTGAGGAATAAGAAAGCCCCTTTGTTCCAAAAATATTCAGAACTCCAGGATCAAGGTGAATGAGTAGCTGAGGAAAATTATCTGTGAATGTTAAAGACCCCAGTCTTTGGGTGGTGCCACCCAAACTCCTGTATTAAAAGTGAAAGTGGATATGTTGGAAATTGAATCTTTGAATATTTGGAGCTTAGAATTCCCCAAACCTCCTTTCACTTGTACAGGGAAGGGTGAGGGTGGTAGGCATGGGAATTGGGCAGGGAGGGGTTGATGAAGGGTATTAAATTTCTCTTTTATCAGAATAGATCTACCTTGTACCATTGTAAATTACATCACTGTTGCCCTGTAACTATATTTGTTAGGTAACAGCATTTATGATGGTGTTTCCCTACTGGTGGTGGAGCGTTGTTTTTCAGACTGGAGGCCTGTGACCAGTGGAGTGCCACAAGGATCGTTGCTGGGCCCTCTACTTTATGTCATTTACATAAATGATTTGAATGTGAGCATAAGAGGTACAGTTAGTAAGTTTGCAGATGACACCAAAATTGAAGGTGTAGTGGACAGCAAAGAGAGTTACCTCAGATTACAACAGGATCTTGATCAGATGGGCCAATGGGCTGAGAAGTAGCAGATGGAGTTTAATTCAGATAAATGTGAGGTGCTGCATTTTGGGAAAGCAAATCTTAACAGGACTTATACGCTTAATGGTAAGGTCCTAGGGAATGTTGCTGAACAAAGAGACCTTGGATTGCAGGTTCATAGCTTCTTGAAGGTGGAGTTGCAGGTAGATAGGATAGTGAAGGCAGCATTTGGTATGCTTTCCTTTATGGGTCAGAGTATTGAGTATAGGAGTTGGGAGGTCATGTTGTGGCTGTACCACTGATAGACCACTGTTGGAATATTGCGTGCAATTCTGGTCTCCTTCCTATTGGAAAGATGTTGTGAAACTTGAAAGGGTTCAGAAAGGATTTACAAGGATGTTACCAGGGTTGGAGGATTTGTGTTACAGGGAGAGGCTGAACAGGCTGGGGCTGTTTTCCCTGGAGCGTCAGAGGCTGAGGGGTGACCTTAAAGAGGTTTACAAAATTATGAGGGACATGGATAGGATAGACAAAGTCTTTTCCCTGGTATTGGAGAATCCAAAACTAGAGGGCATTGGTTTAGGGTGAGAGGTGGTTTAGGGTGAGAGGGGAAGGATATTAAAGAGACCTCAGCGACAACTTTTTCACACAGAGGGAGGTACGTGTATGGAATGAGCTGCCAGAGGATGTGGTGGAGGCTGATACAATTGCAACATTTAAGAGGCATTTGGATGAGTATATGAATGGGAAGGGTTTGGAGGGATATGGGCCAGGTGCTGGCAGGTGGGACTAGATTGGGTTGGGATATCTGGTTGGCATGGACGGGTTGGACCAAAGGGTCTGTTTCCATGCTGTACATCGCTATGACTCTACTGCATTCAGTTCAAAGCATCTCTCCCATGAGCTGTGACTACATTATCACTTTCGTCCCTTACTGTAAAAAGAGTACCTCAAACTGTATGCACAGATATGCTTCCACTTGAATATGGCAGCAAGTGCAGACTAATTGAAAAAAATCTGATTTGCAAAAGTGCTCCAGGTTGAATAAGCCTTTCCTTTCTAAGTGACTTGTCTTCTGATCCTCAATTCCTTTTTGTGGTATCACTTCAATGTTAAATGATTATCACCGAACACGGTGAGGCTGTTGAATTTGAAGCAAGCACATCTCAGACACTAAGTCTGTGACATACCAGACAACAGAATAAACTGCCAAACTCGGACCAACAGAAAACTCGTGTGATACTTTGACATGCAGTGCTACTTGAAAGACAAGCTGCTTTCTGCAGCAATCTCTGCCATTAAGAAGGAATTAAAAGACTCTTGATCTCTCAGTGTCCTGTGTTTCATCTTGAAAGACTAGGGTCTTTAACAGTCACAGAATTTTCCTCAGGTACTCATTTACCTTGATCCTGGAGTTCTGAATATTTCTGGAACAAAGAGGCTTTCTTGTTTCTTAAAATATGTTTCCGTTGTGTCTCTTGGGTGAGAATACTTGTTTAAGTGTAAAATTTTTGCAAAGCTTTTACAAGCTTCTTATTTTCAGTCTCCAAGACTTGATTAAACTACTGGGTTGCTAACACCTGGACGTTTAGTTCAGTTGCCTCACTAAGATAGATAGACAATGCCAATTATGATCGAGTTCTGAGCTCTTCAAGCACACTCCATGTGTCTATGAGCTCAATAATCCGATCTAAGCTTAGGCTGAGAAAATCTATTCAATATTTTCATGACCTGAGCTTCTCTTACGCACCAATTAGTTCTACATGTTGAATATTAACTTTAGACTTGAGGATTTTATTTTCCCAAGCTAACTGCATGTTATCTATCTGAAGTGGTGGGACTTCTTGGTGAATCTTCACTGGAAGAAGTTTTTTTTTTGAAATGTGAAGCTTACAAAAGTGTTCTGTGTATAGGATTACAAGGATTTGTTACATAGTCTTTGCTTCTGCCCATGTAGGTGTGTCACCATTCACCTTGAATATTTTGAAGCTCTGAGACATCTCCCTTGATGACTGAAGATCTCTTTCCATCTCCATAATTCTTGATATCTCAGATTTTATAGTTACTTTACTAGGTGTAGACTTTTTTTAAAAAACATATCTTGGCTTCATTAGTGATTGTAATAATATAAAGTTACCTTTCTGCTTCCCAGTAGTCATCAGGACATATATATATATAGGGAGGAAATTCTTGATCTAACCATGACTGCAGTTGCTGATGCTGCATACCTGGTTAGCTTTTGTGCAATAAATAGACAAGGTTACTTCCTCCTTATCTTTCCCAAGAGTAGACTGATTCGCTTCAAAAGCTACATTTGATTGGAGTAAATGAAGAATTTGTCTATTGGTTGCCTTCTCTTTAACTATATTCTGAACAAGTAAACCACTGCCAGGTGGCTGGGAACAGCCTTAGTTTTGCACCATTTAAGAGAAAGAAAGGATCTGCCCCATTTACTGCAATGCTAGGATTAGGATGTTTTTGATGTCTATTGACTGAAGAATATATAAAAGTAGACAAACAGATGTGCTAAATAAAAATGATAATGATTAGGAATTGAAACCTAGATTTCCATAATCCCATTTCCATTGCCACATGTATATATGGTCTCCTACTCTAAATTCTTGTACTTCCTAAGTCCATAAAGTTTATTGAAGGATGGAATGGAGGGTTCCTGGCCTCACCCTTGCCTATGCAACTGAAATAATTAATACATTTGCTTTGGTAGCCAATTTAACATTGGTTTTTATGGGCGTATGATTCAGCAGCAAAAACCAGCCATTCGGTCCCCTTGAATCTACTCTAAGATTCAATAAGGTGATGGTTGTGAAATCCACATCGCTATCTATTCCTCATTACCTTCAATGGCTTTGCCTAAGAAAAATCTAACCACCTCTGCATTAAAAATATTCAATAACATTGCCCCTTCTGAGGCACAGGATTCCAAATTCACTTGGTACACTGAGAGAACAGTTCTAAGTTGTGAGGCTGCTTAGACATTCTATGCGTGCTGCATGCAAGCTCATCAGTAAAATCCACATCTTCTGAATGAAATTATGAAAAAAAACCTTCCAGATCAACAAACCCAAATTTTTGCCTTATGCCTGTCAAGCCCTCCAGGAAAAGGGTTTGCTGGGACACTTGCAGGCTGCTGTCATTTATGTTTCATTTTCTCTGCTGTCACTGCAGCTTTGTCCTAGTGTATCTCTCAGCAACTGTGACTCTCTAAAACTAGTTGGATTGAATCTTCCCTCAAATGAAGGTCCTTTATGGCTTAAACAATTCCCTGTTTATTGGTGCACAGTGGTTAGCACTGCTGCCGCACAACGCCAGAGACCCGGGTTCAATTCCCGCCTCAGGCGACTGACTGTGTGGAGTTTGCACATTCTCCCCGTGTCTGCGTGGGTTTCCTCCGGGTGCTCTGGTTTCCTCCCACAATCCAAAAATGTGCAGGTTAGGTGAATTGGCCATGCTAAATTGCCCGTAGTGTTAGGTGAAGGGGTAAACGTAGGGGAATGGGTCTGGGTGGGTGCGCTTCGGCGGGTCGGTGTGGACTTGTTGGGCTGAAGGGCCTGTTTCCACACTGTATAAATCTAATCTAATCAAATTTTTTTTGAATGTTGGTTTTTTGCTATCTCCGTAAGTGCTTTTGACTCTGCAATAGCTTTCTTTACATTGCTAACCATGTACTCTGCTTCTCCAGTGTTTTTCAACTTCGGGATGGGCTTTCCTGTTTCTTCCAAGTTGTACTGTGTTCTAGGGAGAAGGCAAACTACTGCACCACATCAGGGAGTGACTGCTTTGAGCAGAACATTAAATTCAGCAAAATATATTACTTTGTCTGCCAAACAACTCCATGTAGACATATCCAACATGAAACAAATTGGCAAAACACAAGGATATAGAGAATTGAAACAAAAACTAAAATAAATCAACCAACAACTACATAGAACATAGAACAATACAGTGCAGAACAGGCCCTTCAGCCCTCAATGTTGCGCTGACCTGTGAACTGTTCTCAGCTCGTCCCCCTACACAATCCCAAAATCATCCATCTAAGGATGCTTATCTAAGGATTGTTTAAATCTCCCTAATGTGGCTGAGTTAACTGATCTGTATAGACAATAGGTGCAGGAGTAGGCCATTCTGCCCTTCGAGCCTGCACCACCATTCAATATGATCATGGCTGATCATCCTTAATCAGTATCCTGGTCCTGCCTTATCTCCATAACCCTTGATTCCACTATCTTTGAGAGCTCTATCCAGCTCTTTCTTAAATGAACCCAGAGACTGGGCCTCCACTGCCCTCTGGGGCAGAGCATTCCACACAGCCACCACTCTCTGGGTGAAGAAGTTCCTCCTCATCTCTGTCCTAAATGGTCTACCCCGTATTTTTAAGCTGCGTCCTCTAGCTCGGCACTCACCCATCAGCGGAAACATGTTTCCTGCCTCCAGAGTGTGCAATCCTTTAATAATCTGAGATGACTCAATCAGATCCCCTCTCACTCTTCTCAACTCAAGCGTATACAAGCCCAGTCGCTCCAGTCTTTCAGCGTAAGGTGATCCCGCCATTCCAGGAATTGACCTCGTGAACCGCCGCTGCACTCCCTCAATAGCTAGAATGTCTTTCCTCAAATTTGGAGACCAGAACTGCACGCAGTACTCCAGGCGTGGTCTCACCAGGGCACTGCACAGCTGCAGAATAACGTCTTTGCTTCTATACTCAATCCCTCTTGTTATGAAGGCCAGCATGCTATTAGCCTTCTTCACTACCTGCTACACCTGCATGCTTACCTTCATAGACTGGTGTACAAGAACACCCAGATCTCTCTGTACTGCCCCTTTACCTAAATTGATTCCATTTAGGTAGTAATCTGCCTTCCTGTTCTTGCCACAAAGTGGATAACCATACATTTATCCAGATTAAACTGCATCTGCCATGCATCTGACCACTCACCTAACTTGTCCAGGTCACCCTGTAATCTCCTAACATCCTCATCACATTTCACCCTGCCACCCAGCTTAGTATATAGTTGTTGATTCCTGTGAATAGAATAGGTGAGGCATCCCTATTGCAGATTAACATCAGTTAGCTATGCTATGTTAAGAAAGGGCTGTAGTTGGAGTCTTGCGTGTTTTTTGATATGATAAGAAGATGGTTGTGGTTGTTGGAGGTCAGAGAAAAGACGGAAGAGTAACACTAGGTGAATTGCTGAAGAAGGCCAGCCACAGATACAATGGACTGAATAGCCTTTTGCTGTGTTGTAACCATTTTTTGTTTCTATAATTGTAAGTGTGCTGGTTCATTTAAATTATGAGAATAGAAGTCTGGGTCTCAGTTAATAACATTGAAGTGCACGTTGTGTTCAGGCATTGCGCACATCATTGTGTGTCAATCATCACAAGATTAAAGCTGCTCTTAGAAGTTTGCTTCACTGTTAATAATCTTTCCCATTGACAACATTAATTGAAAAATCCTTTAGGAAAGGAATTAACTGAGGCTGATCTTCTTTAAAATTACCAACATAGCAATTAGGGATTTTCTATCCAACATTTCTGATTCTGGCTTCCCCAAATCCAAGGAAACCAGGGAGAGGTCCATCTCAGTGAGTGAGTCTCTCTCAACCTTGAAGAAGTTCTGCTCCCCCCTCTACAAGGAACTCAGTGAGTCTCTCTCTCTCTCTCTCTCACTGCACCTTCCCCCCCCCCCCCCAGCTCATCTCCTCGGCTCTGAAGCTCTTCAGCCACCTTGAAGATGTCCACTCAGTTCAGGATTAATGTTGCAGGCCAAGACACACCCTTCTTTCTAACACTTGTTGTTGTATTTCACAAGTTAAAAGTCCCAAAATCTCCTCAACAGTGACTGATCAAAGGTAGGTGGGTAAAATATGTGAGAGATTATTGTCCGAATGGAATGGGCCAGGGTGAGCTGGGGGTGGCTGGTGGGGTGGACGGGGGCTTTGGAGTATGCTTGGGACATCAAAGATTGACAAAAAGGTTATAGTTGGGGGGAATCATAAGTGAATCAGGAGTTAAGTTTAATACAAACCCAGGAGTTAGAACAGGTTCTTAATCCATTAACGTTTCCTGGGTTACAAAGATGCTATTTAAATGGTATCTCCAAACTCTTCACCTCCTCAACGCACTGGGCTGAGGATTGTCTGGTCCAGGAGAATTACCAATCTTCAATTTAAATAACTTTTCAAGTACTCCTGCTGTACTGATACTAAGTTATTTTCGTTCCTCAGCTTCACAAGTCCTTTGACCACCTAGTATTTCAGGGAGATTTTCTGTATCTTCTTCCAAGAAGACAGTCCTAAAATAATGGTTAGTTTCTTTGCTATTTTCCTATTCAGCACTGTAGATTCTCCTGTCTTCATCAGTAATGGGTCCATATTTGTCCTGACTAATCTTTACATCTTGCATACCTAAAGAGACTCCTATAAAACCTGTCCATTTCTTTTAGGTGGACAGTTGCTTCAGTTGGCTGGAGGCCTAGTTTGCGAGGCCAAGTTTTGCCAACGGTGTGGATTCAATTCCTCCAAAAGGCTGAGGTGACCCTAAAGGACATTCCTTCTCAACCTCTCCCCTTGCCTGAGGCCTGGTGATTTTCAGCTTAAACCACCAACAGAGAGCACCCTTATGGTCCAGTAGCACTACGGTGAAAATTTACATTTACCATGTCTTTTGGACTGCTTGCTGGTCATCCATTGGTCCACCCTTACAGACTCTTAAGCTGTGTGGTCAATGCATATATAAATATGCTCTACATAAAGCCTCAGCCTAGATGCAATGCAAAGATGCCATTTAATGTTCAAGAGCCAAACTGTTACAACTGATGTTATTTCCTGCACAAATGATAATCCAGGACATAGGAAATTATCTGGAGTTTCTACGTTGCACAAGACATGCCTTAAGGCCAGAGCAGCACTATCCTTCATCCATCTATTAGTTAATGACCTCTCAACTGTTAATATATCTTACTATCAAATCTTAACCAATTTAAAAAACACAAATATTAATAAATATTATTAAATCTTGCTCATATAGAAACCTTATCAGTACCAATAAACCCTATTAAGGCTTAATGTACTCACTGGTAATCATAAGCATTACTTTAAAAAAGTTATATTATTTGTTGATAGGTTGGAACGAAGGGTCTGTTTCCATGCTGTACATCTCTATGATATATATTCATATTTTTCTTTTAGAAAAATCTGTCGATTATTCATACTCAATCCTTAACCAGCCAAAAATGCCAAATCACATTGAGAAATTCATTGGTTAGTAAATACAGCACTAGCAAGGGAAGAGAAGTTATCAAATGATAGTTTATGTAGACTTTACAAATAATAGTATCCTTTCTACAGGCACAAGCTAAAAAACATCTAAAATTTGATTAATTGACTTTGAAATTGCAGAAACATAGGACCTCTCATAGGAATCCCAGTCTCTTAATTCTGATCAAAATAAAATGTTTTTCATGGAGTTCAGCAGTAAAGAAGAAAAAAAGAAAAGCAGCAACTTACTTATGTGTTTGAGGGAAAAAGTTACCATTTGTCATATTATCTGCACAGCTCCTCTCAAAAGAACTGAGGTTAATTCTGAGCATCATGTTGTGACTTAAAACAAGGACAAATAAGAGCCATAGAAATATGGAGGGGAGATGATGGCCTAATGGTATTATTATTATTAATCCAGACACCCATAAGGTTCTGATGACCTGGGTTCAAATCCCACCATGGCAGATAAATTCAAGACAAAAATAAATTCTGGGAATAAGAGTTCCATGGTGACCATGAAACTATTGCCCATTGTTTGAAAAATCATCTGGTTCATTCATGTCTTTTAGGAAAGGAAATCTGTTATAATTACCTGGTCTGGCCTACATGTGACTCCAGAACCACAGCAATGGGGTTTATGCTCAGCTGCCCTTTGGGCGTTAGGAATGAGAAATAAATATTGGCCTGGCCAGTGACACCCACATCCAGTGAATGATTTTTTAAAAAACCATAGAAAATAGCATGAGTAGGCCATTCAGCCATTCAAGTCTGCTCTCACATTTAAGGTGATCATGACTGATTGATCACCAACTCAATACACTGTTCCCTCTTTTCCTCCATGGCCATTGATCCTTTTAGCTCCAGGTACTATATCCAATTCATTCTTGAAAGTGTTCTGAATCCTTCACTGGTAACAAATTCCACAGGGTCACCACTCTCTGGGTGAAGAAATTTGTCCTCACTTCAGTCCTAAATGGTTTACCCCATAACCTTAGACTGTGACCCCTAGATCTGGACTCCCCAACATTCTTCCTGCATCTATAAAATTTTAATGGGGCTATACAGGGTAAATCTCCATGAGACTTCCCCCCCCCCCCCCTCAGTCTCTGAACATAATCCTGACTGATCCAACCTCTCCTCATGTGTCCTTTCTCCCATAGCAGGAATACTTTGATAAACCTTCACTGTGCTCCCTCTACAACAAGAGCATCCTTCCTTAGATAAGTAGATCAAAATTGCCCACAATGTTCCAAGTGTGGTCTTATCAAGGTCCTGTACATTTGTAGCAAGGCACCCGTGCTTCTGTACTTGAATCCTTTCACCCATGTACCATTTACCCTCTTCACCATCTGCTGCAACTACATGCTTACTTTCAGCAACTGGTGATTGAGAACACCCAGGTCTCAGTACACAGTCTGCTCTCTCAATTTATAGTAATTTAATAATAATGCACTTTCCTGTTTTTGCTCCCGGTAAGTTGTTAGTCTCACGTTTATTCACATTATACTGCATCTGCTGTGTTAAACAGTGCACATAAGCCAGTGCCCAATCCACATAGGTATTCAGGCTACTGAGACATTATTCATGGTCATTTTTTAGCTGCCCCAGCAGGCTGCCTGAATTCTTATTTCTAAGGATTCTTTGGACTAGATTCCTGAATTTATTTATACTACAGATAGATAGGATAGTGAAGAAAGCGTTTGGTATGTTTTCTTTTATTGGTCAAAGTATTGAGTACAGGAGTTGGGACATCATGTTGCAGCTGTACAGGACATTGGTTAGGCCACTGTTGGAATATTGCGTGCAATTATGGTCTCCTTCCTATCAGAAAGATGTTGTGAAACTTGAAAGGGCTCAGAAAAGATTTACAAGGTTGTTGCCAGGGTTGGAGGATTTGAGCTATGGGGAGAGGCTGAACAGGTTGGGGCTGCTTTCCCCAGACTGTTGGAGGCTGAGGGGTGACCTTATAGAGGTTTACAAAATTATGAGGGGCATGGATAAGATAAATAGACAAAGTCTTTTCCCTCAGGTCGGGGAGTCCAGAACTAGAGGGCATAGGTTTAGGGTGAGAGGGGAAGGATATAAAAGGGACCTAAGGGGCAACTTTTTCATGCAGAGGGTAGTACGTGTATGGAATGAGCTACCAGAGGAAGTGGTGGAGGCTGGTACAATTGCAACATATAAAAGGCATTTGGATGGGTATGTGAGTAGGAAGGGTTTGGAGGGATATGGGCCGGATGCTGGCAGATGGGACTAGATTGGGTTGGGATATATGGTCGGCATGGATGGGTTGGACTGAAGGGTCTGCTTCCATGCTGTACATCTCTATGACTCTAAGTGGAAATACAAACCCTGATCAATATTCCCAGATCTTGAGCTACAAAACCAGTGTCCCAACAAAAGAAGGCATCTCAGAAAATGAGGGTCGAAACAGAAGAGAAGATCCTTTTGGTCTCACAGACCAACTGCAGGCTCTGACCAACAGCCTGTCAAACTACTTCATTGATCATCTTCTCTTTTGTGCTTACATGAAAGTAAGCATCTAGGTGCAGCAGATGGTGAAGAGGGTAAATGGTATTTTGGTGAGAATATTCAAGTTCAGGAGCAGGGATGCCTTGCTACAAATGTACAGGACCTTGGTGAGACCAAAGGTTTGCCAAGGTTGAAATTGGTTAAGCTCCAATGTAGAGATGAAAATGTGTTGCTGGAAAAGCGCAGCAGGTCAGGCAGCATCCAAGGAGCAGGAGAATCGACGTTTCAGGCATGAGCCCTTCTTCAGGAATGAGGAAAGTGTGTCCAGCAGGCTAAGATAAAAGGTAGGGAGGAGGGACTTGGCGGAGGGGCGTTGGAAATGCGATAGGTGGAAGGAGGTCAAGGCGAGGGTGATAGACCGGAGTGGGGGTGGGGGCGGAGAGCTCAGGAAGAAGATTGCAGGTTAGGAAGGCGGTGCTGAGTTCGAGGAATTTGACTGAGACAAGGTGGGGAGGGGAAATGAGGAAACTGGAGAAATCTAAGTTCATCCCTTGTGGTTGGAGGGTTCTTAGGCGGAAGATGAGGTGCTTTTCCTCCAGCCATTGTGTTGCTATGGTTTGACGATGGAGGAGTCCAAGGACCTGCATGTCCTTGGTGGAATGGGAGGGGGAGTTGAAGTGTTGAGTCACGGGGTGGTTGGGTTGGTTGGTCCAGGTAGGTGAGGACCATTGGGATTCTGTACTGGTGGCGATTGGAAGGGTGGGGCTCAAGGGCGGAGAAGCGGGAAGTGGAGGAGATGCGGTGGAGGGCATCGTTGATCATATCTGGGGGGAAATTGCGGTTTTTGAAGAAAAAGGCCATCTGGGTTGTTCGGTATTGGAACTGGTCCTCCTGGGAGCAGATGCGATGGAGACGAAGGAATTGGGAATATGGGATGGCGATCTTAACAGGGAGCAGGGTGGTAGGAGGTGTAGTCTAGGTAGCTGTGGAAGTCGGTCAGTTTATAGTAAATGTCCGTGTTGATTCGGTTGCCCCAGATAGAAATGGAAAGGTCTAGGAAGGGGAGGGAGGAGTCTGAGGACGGTCTAGGTAAATTTGAGGTCGCGGTGGAAGGTGTTGGTAAAGTGGATGAACTGCTCAACCTCCTCGTGGGAGCACGAGGCAGCGCCGATACAGTCATTGATGTAGCGGAGGAAAAGGTGAGGGGTGGTGCCAGTGTAGCTGCGGAAGATGGACTGTTCCACATATCCTATGAAGAGGCAGGCATAGCTGGGGCCCATGCGGCTGCCCATGGCAACTCCTTTGGTTTGGAGGAAGTGGGAGGATTGGAAAGAGAAGTTGTTCATGGTGAGGACCAGTTCAGTCAGTCAAAGGAGGGTGTCAGTGGAAGGGTACTGGTTGGTACGGTGGGAAAGGAAGAAGCGGAGGGCTTTGAGTCCTTCGTGATGGGGGATGGAGGTGTACAGGGCCTTCGTCATGTAGCTCATCTGACTTATGATGAAAAGGCTTGAATATGAATTTTGGTGAGTCCTTGATGTTATAATTCTGGTGTACCACTGCCAACAACTTACCCCCAATTTTCTTCCATAACCAATTTATAATTGTGGCAAAACTCCGTGAGGAAATGGTGAATACATCTCGAGAATGAAACAGCTTTCAATATTGTTATCAGTGGTAAAATATGAACTATCGATATTCATCAAAAACTGGGATCCTCATGGACTAAAACTGGTTTTTGAAAAGTTAAAAAAAATGACTTAAAATGGTTGCAGAAATCTGTTCACCAGAGTTTGAGCCTGCCCATGTACCCATCAATAAACAAGAACCAGTTGAAGCCAAAATTCATCTTTATCTAAAGGCATTGAAATCTTTATCTTCCATTTGATTTACACCTTTATGCATAAGGGGGATAAAAGGCTCACTTACAAATTACCCAGCTTGGGAAAATCCGTGAAGCAATATTTTAAACAGAGAGAAACAGCAGAACTGGAAATCTCTCTCTCTCCCTTTAAAAGACAATGTCAGCTGATAAAGCAAATTGGAGAAATTTCCAATCACCAAAAACTCAAGTATTGATAAATTTTGCAATTGCTAGGCATACAAGACTTCATTTAAACCATAGTCTCAGGTTAAAAGCTATAACCTCAAGGACTCTTAAAAACTTGTAAACTTCAGATTCTTTTACCTTCCCTTTTTTACCAAATTCTCTCTCCTTTTTAAACTTTATACTTGTGTTTGTATGCATGTGATTAACGTCAAGTCTTTTTTTCAGGGCAAGTAAATAATAAAGAAAATCAAGGTAGTATTACAATTAGATACTTAGTTTTGAACTCATGCACAATATTTTAATTTGCAGCATGATATGGAGTGTGAGAAGAAATAAAAGCTTTATTGTAAAGAGGAGAGTCAATCCACCTTCCCTCATCTGTTTGTAACAAAACATTTTGAGACTGCCCAAAGATGAATTTGTGTTTTGACCCCACTTGATTTCTTTAAATCTTTACCCAGACTAGATTGTTAAACAAATGGACTGTTAGAGCCAACAGAAATTGTTGGCAAATTATTATGTGACTTCTTTTTAATAAAAGCTGCTTCAAGGGTTCTACATAAGATTGAAATATCATTATTACATCAACATGTGCAATTCTCTAAATTGCTTCACATAGATGATTAACCATATATTAGGGAGTCAGTAAACATTGGCAGTTTGCCTTCGTCATTTAAAGTACAAAATTAGCTCCTGCGTACTTATTATGAGAATAACAAGTTGCTTTGATATGGCATCTTTAATGCAGAAAAACATCTCAAGGCTCTTCAGAGAAGGATGGTTACACAGAAATCAGATCTGAGCCAAGATGTTAGGAGGATTAGGAGCTTGATCAAATAAGCGTTTTTATTCAGTAGAGTCTTAAAAGGAGTGAAAGTGGAGACTGAAGTTGTTTATGTAGGAATTTTAGAGGAAAATACAACATTTTATTCGAGTGTTCAAAGAAGCGATATTGCTAAATAACCCGAGAATATATTTAGATCAATGTGAGAAGTTTCTCATGATTTCAAAAACAGCCAGCCCATAATTTACTTTCCACAAAAACTTGTCAAGCTTGTCCCACAAGATACGGCAATGGCCACTTCACAGAATGTGATGCAAAAACCAGGATATTGAGAAGTAGAGAATGCAGTTTTGAATTACAGACGGGTTAGTGAGCTGCAACATTATTAGATTACCTTAAGCATTAATGGACTACAAGACAGGTGAGTAGTTTCATGGAGACAGTGGGAAAATTTTGACTAGTTGAAAATGGGTAAGAATACCATATTGTCAGTTTTACATCATTCAGCCATTAAACACCCTCAACGATGTTAAGTTTTCTGACTATCAAGTATGCAAAATCACAGTCTTGTGTCTCAGTCCATGTCTGATTTCACCAAAAAAGATTTAAATTATCATTGTATTTATACTTTTAACCTCACATACTGCATTTGGAGAATGGATCAAAAAGATACGGATCAAAAAGATATTGTTCAAATTTATAATGTGTAATATAACAGGGGAGGTCAACTGTTCTGGGAACAGAAGTGAATCACGTAACTTCATGATCCACAACACAGCTGATCCGATGGAAATTAGTGTGTAATGGACAAGGAGCCAAGTTATTTCAAAATGTGCTTTTAAGAAGCTTTAAAGGAAGCCGATGGTACTTCACTGAACAGAAACCAGACTTGTTGACACAATCTTTGCAAAGGCCTTGTTTTGCACGCATCTGAATCCTTCCGTTTATTTTGGACTTTCTTCCCCTTTGCGGTTTCCCATAAAGCATCCAACATTGGAGCCCTGTTGTGCTGTCTTTCCCTGGGTGCTGAACTCTGGCTGAAATTTACCAGTCAACGTCTCACTAAGAGCTTCCAGCCATCACAGCATCAGCAGAACTTATATAGACCCACTCTAATTCTGTTTCAGTAATGGACTTGAGGTGAGTGAACATTGTAATTGATTGCTTGGAGCAGCATTCTGGATGGGGCTGTAGTGGAGACCAGGGAGAGAAGCCAAACTATAAAAAAGGTGTACATGGACAGTCTCAGTTATGTTAAAGAAACATCAGGTTTAAAGTGTAAAAACAACAAACAAAATTTAACTTTTTTTTGTAATCTTTCATTAGATGTGATAGTGACTGGCAAACTCAATATTTATTGCCCATCCCAAATGGACCTTCAGAATATGTTCTTGATCAAGAAGCTGCCTTCTTGATCAGGCACACCCACAATTCTGTTAGGGAGTAAGTATCAGGACTTCAACCAGTACTGATAATACACTTAAAAGTCTAGATAATGAGAAACTTGGAGAGCAACTTGGAGGTGGTGCTATTCCTCATACCTGCTGTCATTGTCCTTCCAGGTGGTAGAAGTTATGTTTTGGGAGATGTGGTCAATGAAGCTTTGTTATGCAGTGCTTCATATATCATAGCAGATGGTACATACTGTTATTATTGAGCAGTATGACTTTGACATGGCAGTTTTACGGTGTTATTTCTCCTGATATCATCACAGCATGGAACCAAGAGTTTAAAGGTCCCACTCTCCATCTTGACAGTGAGGCAAGGAATATGGAGAGAGTGCAGTTGAACACGTGGCTGCAAGGATGGTGTAGGAGGGAGGGCTTCAGGTATTTGGACTATTGAACTGCATTCTGGGGAAGGTGGGACCTGTACAAACAGGACGGGTTGCACCTGAACCAGAAGGGCACCAATATCCTGGGGGGTAGGTTTGCTAGCACTCTTCAGGGGGGTTTAAACTAATTTGGCAGGGGGATGGGATCCAGACTTGTAGTCCAGCAAGTAAGCTAGCTGTTTGTCAGGATGTCCAAGAATGTAGGGAGGCTGTGGAGAAGGTAGCGCTGACAGGGAATACTTGCGGACACAGAGATGGGCTCAAGTGCGTATACTTCAACGCAAGGAGTATCAGAAATAAGGTGGGTGAACTTAAGGCGTGGATCGGTACCTGGGACTACGATGTTGTGGCCATCACGAAAACGTGGATAGATGAGGGACAGGAATGGTTGTTGGAGGTTCCTGGTTACAGATGTTTCAGTAAGATTAGGGAGGGTGGTAAAAAAGGAGGGGGGGTGGCATTGCTAATTAGAAATGGTATAACGGCTGCAGAAAGGAAGTTTGAGGGGGATCTGCCTTTGGAGGTAGTATGGGCTGAAGTCAGAAATAGGAAAGGTGCAGTCACCTTGTTGGGTGTTTACTATAGGCCCCCCAACAGCAGCAGAGATGTGGAGAAACAGATTGGGAAACAGATTTTGGAAAGGTGCAGAAGCCACAGGGTCGTAGTCATGGGAGACTTCAACTTCCCAAATATTGATTGGAAGCTCTTTAGATCAAGTAGATTGGATGGGGCGGTGTTTGTGCAGTGTGTCCAGGAAGCTTTTCTAACTCAGTATGTAGATTGTCCAACCAGAGGGCGGCACGGTGGCACAGTGGTTAGCACTGCTGCCTCACAGCGCCTGTAGACCCGGGTTCAATTCCCGACTCAGGTGACTGACTGTGTGGAGTTTGCACGTTCTCCCCGTGTCTGCGTGGGTTTCCTCCGGGTGCTCCGGTTTCCTCCCACAGTCACAAAGATGTGCGGGTCAGGTGAATTGGCCAAGCTAAATTGCCCATTGTGTTAGGTAAGGGGTAAATGTAGGGGTATGGGTGGGTTGCTCTTCGCCGGGTCGGTGTGGACTTGTTGGGCCGAAGGGCCTGTTTCCACACTGTAAGTCTAATCTAATCTAATCTAATCAGAGGGGAGGCCATATTGGATTTGGTACTCGGTAATGAACCGGGACAAGTGATGGGCTTGTTAGTGGGTGAACATTTTGGTGATGGTGACCACAATTCTGTGACTTTCACCTTGGTTATGGAGAGAGATAGGTGCGCACAACAGGGTAGATTTTACAATTGGGGGAAGGGAAATTACGATGCTATAAGACAGGATTTGAGGAGCATAAGTTGGGAGCATAGGCTGTCAGGGAAGGATGTGGTGGAAATGTGGAACATTTTCAAGGAGCAGATACGACGTGTCCTTGATATGTATGTACCTATCAGGCAGGAAAGAAATGGTCGTGTGAGGGAGCCTTGGTTGACGAGGGAGGTTGAATGTCTAGTAAAGAGGAAGAAGGAGGCTTACATAAGGTTGAGGAAACAGGGTTCAGACAGAGCAGTGGAGGGATACAGGATAGCCAGAACGGACCTGAAGAAAGGGATTAGGAGAGCTAAGAGAGGGCATGAAAAATCCTTGGCGGATAGGATCAAGGATAACCCCAAGGCATTTTATGCGTATGTGAGAAACATGAGAATGACGAGAACGAGGGTAGGTCCGATCAAGGACAGTAGTGGGAGATTGTGTATTGAGTCGGAAGAGATAGGAGAGGTCTTGAATGAGTACTTTTCTTCAGTATTTACGAACGAGAGGGACCGTATTGTTGAAGAGGAGAGTGTGAAATGGACTGGTAAGCTAGAAGAGATACTTGTTAGGAAGGAAGATGTGTTGGACATTTTGAACAACTTGAGGATAGACAAGTTCCCTGGGCCTGACGGGATATATCCTAGGATTATGTGGGAAGCAAGAGAGGAAATTGCAGTACCGTTGGCAATGATCTTTTCGTCTTCACTGTCAATGGGGGTGGTACCAGGGGACTGGAGAGTAGCGAATGTTGTGCCCCTGTTCAAAAAAGGGAATAGGGATAACCCCGGGAATTACAGGCCAGTTAGTCATACTTCTGTGGTAGGCAAAGTAATGGAAAGGGTACTGAGGGATAGGATTTATGAGTATCTGGAAAGACACAGCTTGATTAGGGACAGCCAGCACGGATTTGTGAAGGGTAGGTCTTGCCTTACAAGTCTTATTGAATTCTTTGAGGAGGTGACCAAGCCTGTGGATGAGGGTAGAGCAGTGGATGTAGTGTACATGGATTTTAGTAAGGCATTTGATAAGGTACCCCATGGTAGGCTTATGCGGAAAGTCAGGAGGCATGGGATAGAGGGAAATTTGGCCAATTGGATAGAAAACTGGCTAACCGGTCGAAGTCAGAGAGTGGTGATAGATGGTAAATATTCAGCCTGGAGCCCAGTTACAAGTGGAGTTCCGCAGGGATCAGTTCTGGGTCCTCTGCTGTTTGTAATTTTTATTAATGACTTGGATGAGGGAGTCGAAGGGTGGGTCAGTAAATTTGCAGATGATACGAAGATTGGTGGAGTTGTGGACAGTGAGGAGGGCTGTTGTTGGCTGCAAAGGGACTTAGATATGATGCAGAGCTGGGCTGAGGAGTGGCAGATGGAGTTCAACCCTGCCAAGTGTGAGGTTGTCCATTTTGGAAGAACAAATAAGAATGCGGAATACAGGGTTAACGGTAGGGTTCTTAGTCAGGTGGAGGAACAGAGGGATTTTGGGGTCTATGTACATAGATCTTTGAAAGTTGCCACTCAGGTGGATAGAGCTTGTAAGAAGGCCTATGGTGTATTAGCGTTCATTAGCAGAGGGATTGAATTCAAGAATCGTGAAGTGATGTTGCAGCTGTACAGAACTTTGGTTAGGCCACATTTGGAGTACTGTGTGCAGTTCTGGTCGCCTCACTTTAGGAAAGATGTGGAAGCTTTGGAGAGGGTGCAGAGAAGATTTACCAGGATGTTGCCTGGAATGGAGAATAGGTCGTATGAGGATAGGTTGAGAGTTCTCGGCCTTTTCTCGTTGGAACGGCGAAGGATGAGGGGTGACTTGATAGAGGTTTATAAGATGATCAGAGGAATAGATAGAGTAGACAGTCAGAAACTTTTTCCCTGGGTACAACAGAGTGTTACAAGGGGACATAAATTTAAGGTGAAGGGTGGAAGGTACAGGGGAGATGTCAGGGGTGGGTTCTTTACCCAGAGAGTGGTGGGGGCATGGAATGCGCTGCCCGTGGGAGTGGTAGAGTCAGAATCATTGGCGACCTTTAAGCGGCAATTGGATAGGCACATGGATGGGTGCTTAATCTAGGATAGATGTTCGGCACAACATCGTGGGCCGAAGGGCCTGTTCTGTGCTGTATTGTTCTATGTTCTATGTTCTATCTCACCTAGATCACCTGAAGCATGACACTCTATTGGAAGCATGCTCCTCTGTTATAACTAGTTCAATACAGTCCAGACACTTTACAGTAGTTAGATGCAATAAATGTCTACTGGATTCTTCAAAATCAAAATATCCATGGCCAGTTTCTTATGTTATGGGAGATAAAATAAACATTACCTCATCAGATAAACCACCTTTGTTGAAGGCCTTAAGTTTTATATTGGCTTCACAGTTCTTTCTGCTGCAATGAACTGGAACCAATTTTGAAGCAAAGTCACCTCCAATGCATGAAAACACAGTAGCCAATTTGCATCAAATTCCCACAAATTGCAGTGAATTAAATGATCATCAAATCTGAGGGGTAGGGCCTAGTGTTACTACACAATTGCCAGAGCATTCTTACTCTTGGGGTCCTGGTTTTGCATGTCATCTGACCATCTGATAATGAAGCACTCAACAGCAACTTGTTTTTAATTTAAGCAAGCACAATTAGCATATTCCAATGACTAAAGAAACAAAATCAGGCAAAAATAACTAGATGCAAATGGGAGTTTCAGGACAGACAAGCAAAGTAAATTTTAAGGAACAACTTAAAGAATGATGGTTATGACCTGTCCCCTTGACCGGTGAATCTAAGGATAGAGAAGGAAATAGAGTAAACATCAGAATGAATCAGACTAACATATTGTAGCAAAAGAGAATTACAGTCTTGAGGAGAAAGATTTGATTTCAAAGATAGAAAAAGCAGAAAGAAAAAGTTTATAAACGTGTAATTTATAATGGTTATAGAACAAGGTCTTATCTGCAGGAATAAAGTTGTGCAGTATGAATTGCTACCTTTCTGACCAAGAGAAGTTAAGTTTATTATCATGACTATAGATCATGTCTTTAATATGGTCCTTAGAACATGACAAACCATTTGGTTATCTGTGGAAACAAAGGGTAGCGATAAACGGCTCCATTTCGGAATGGCAGGCAGTGACCAGTGGGGTACCGCAGGGATCTGTGCTGGGACCGCAGCTTTTTACAATATATGTTAATGATATAGAAGATGGTATCAGCAATAACATTAGCAAATTTGCTGATGATACAAAGCTGGGTGGCAGGGTGAAATGTGATGAGGATATTAGGAGATTACAGGGTGACCTGGACAAGTTAGGTGAGTGGGCAGATGCAGTTTAATGTGGATAAATGTATGGTTATCCACTTTGGTGGCAAGAACAGGAAGGCAGATTACTACCTCAATGGAATTAATTTAGGTAAAGGGGCAGTACAGAGAGATCTGGGTGTTCTTATACACCAGTCAATGAAGGCAAGCATGCAGGTACAGCAGGTAGTGAAAAAGACTAATAGCATGCTGGCCTTCATAACAAGAGGGATTGAGTATAGAAGCAAAGATGTGCTTCTGCAGCTTTACAGGGCCCTGGTGAGACCACACCTGGAGTAATGTGTGCAGTTCTGGTCTGCAAATTTGAGGAAAGACACTCTGGCTATTGAGGGAGTGCAGCGTAGGTTCACGAGGTCAATTCCTGGAATGGCGGGATTACCTGGCACTGAAAGACTGAAGCGACTGGGCTTGTATACCCTTGAGTTGAGAAGACTGAGAGGGGGATCTGATTGAGACATATAAGATTATGAAAGGACTGGATACTTTGGCAGCAGGAAACATGTTTCCGCTGATGGGTGAGTGCCGAACCAGAGGACACAGCTTAAAAATACAAGGTAGACCATTTAGGACAGAGATGAGGAGAAACTTCTTCACCCAGAGAGTGGTGGCTGTGTGGAATGCTCTGCCCCAGAGGGCAGTGGAGGCCCAGTCTCTGGATTCATTCATGAAAGAGTTGGATAGAGCTCTCAAAGATAGTGGAATCAAGGGTTATGGAGATAAGGCAGGGAGCGGATACTGATTAGGAATGATCAGCCATGATCATATTGAATGGCGGTGCAGGCTCAAAGGGCTGAATGGCCTACTCCTGCACCTATTGTCTATTGTCTATTTGTACTTACAAGAAAATTATAGCAATTTGTTGAAGCTCAGATAAGTTAAAGATAAGCTTAACATAGATTTTTAAATGATAGTAACATTGAAATGATCAGAATTTGACTTCATTGCTTGACTGAAATTGATAGCATTTTTTGGAGTCCACATATTTACAGAATAATACAATCACTCCAGTATTAGCTTATTGAACAATTTCCCATTCATTTCTTTGGAATTAACAACACAAAGAATTGGGTGAAAAAGTATTAAATGAAATAGTAACAAAAACAGAAGTTGCTAGAAAAGCTCAGCAGGTCTGGCAGCATCAGTGAAGAGAAATCAGAGTTAATGTTTCAGGTCCGTTTCACCAGGCCAGAAACATTAACTCTGATTTCTCTCCACGGGTGCTATCAGACCTGCTGAACTTTTCCAGCAACTTCTGTTTTTGTTTCCATTTTACAGCATCTGCAGTTCTTTAAGTGTTTATTTGAATAAAATAGTGCTCAGTTCATGGCATCTGCTGCTGATTGTGAATAAAAAAAAAGGTCAGCAATTTGTGGTTAAGAGATGCTCACGAGTGGTTATTAACCGTGATTATTCATTTCCCTGCTGAGGTTCCATCAGACTGCAATCAATGGGAAATCTGTGAATAGACCAGAGCTTACTCTTTTTTTATGTCACTAGTCTTCCTGCAAAAAACCTTAGAAATCCTTATTAACCAAGGAGTAATTTTGCTTTAAATAGCATTTTTACATAATTACTGTTAAATACCCTTTTCTGAAATACTACTTCTTTAATTTTTTTAATTAAAATCAACTGAAAGTAGTAATGCACTAGTTGACAGGCCCTCAAGGAAGAATGTAACTAAAACCAAAACTTTAAGAAAAACTAAAATTTAACTTAAGTACCATTTGGAAGGAAGAGGATGCATGCCAGGCCTTGCAGTACACATTGGTCACAGAAGGCCTGAAATGTATTGGTGGACACCACATGTTCCTTCTCCATGGACACCCAAGTGTGGACTTGACTATGGAAAAGAGGCAAGAGTTTGGTGTTGGAAAAGCACAGCAGGTCAGGCAGCATCCGAGGAGCAGGAGAGTCGACGTTTCAGGCAAGAGCCCTTCATCAGTAACGATGCTCGAGAGCCAAGGGGGTAGAGATCTGTCTACCCCCTTGGCTCACAAGCCTCATTCCTGATGAAGGGCTCTTGCCCGAAATGTCGATTCTCCTGTTCCTTGGATGCTGCCTGACCTGCTGTGCTTTCCAGCACCACGCTCCTGACTTTGATCTCCAGCACTTGCTGTCCTCGCTTTCTCCTATGGAACTATGGCCTATCTGACTGGCCTCCTCAACTCTCCAGTGGTTGGACTTGATATGTCCACTTTGGCTATTCCCATCATCAGGCTGACAATGAGGTCCTTTGTCCTGCCAATTCCCCTTCACACTGGTTGACCACAGAACTATGGAGCTGGTGCAATGAAACATTGAGGGGCAAATGCTAATTTTACATTTGTGCAATATCATGGATTCATAGAGTCATAGACATGTACAGCACCGAAACAGACCCTTCAATCCAACTCATCCAGGCCGATCATATATCCTAACCTAGTCTTGTCCCATTTGCCAGCACTTGGCCATGTCCGTCTAAGCCCTTCCTATTCATATACCAATTCAGATGCCTTTTAAATGCTGTGATTGTATTAGCCTCTATCACTTCTCCTGACAGCTCATTCCATACATGCACCAGTCTCTGTGTGAAATTGTTGACCCTTAGGCCCCTTTTATATCTTTCCCCTCCATACCCTCTAGTTCTGGACTACCCCACCCCAGGGAAAAAACCTTATCTATTTATCCATGCCCCTCATGAATTTATAAACCTTTATTAGGTCGCCCCTCAGCTTTCTATGCTCCAGGGAAAACAGCCCCAGCCTATTCAGCCTCTCCCAATTGCTCAAACCCTCCAACCCTGGCAACATCCTGGTAAATGTATTTTTTTTTATAATTCTGATAAATCCACATTTTCATTTCTCTTGAACTTCGCTGGCCTTCATCATAGCTTCCATCTTATTCCAGACAGAATTTAAGGCTTCAAGCATAGACATAAATTAAGAGCAAAAGGATTCAATGCTCTAACTTCCAGATTGCCTGTGAAAATGATTCAATATAATTGGCTGCTTATCCTATTTCCGACATCACTGTTGCTTCATGCCTGCAGTTCTATTTGCCTTGGGTGTCAGATTTGCCGTCAAAAAGGGGGAAATCTGCACCACAGAAATTGCTAGACCATAAGCAGCACCTTTCTTCAAAGGTCAGTAGCAAATGCTTTTGCCTCACTGCTGACTGTAGAACTCGAGGCCCTTATTTTTGCGAGGGTAATAGCAGACCAACACAAAATTTCCAACAACCTGCAACAATTAACCTCTTGTGAGCATATCTTCTTCACCTCAAACAGGCCCTTTTCATACACATTCAATGGCAGATGACATGAACTGAGCTGAGCTTCAATACTTATTAAATCATTCCTTGTGCTGCTCATCCCAAGGAAACCCCTCACCAACCTAATACGGCAATTTATACAAGAAAGTAATTAAGTGAAAACATGTCAAAGTGTTCAGTCACGAGACATGCCTTGTTTGTTCTAATTAATTAGAACAAATTAGATTTTAATTTATTGATTAATTTAACAAGGAACAGCAGTCAATTGATTTCCTTTTCAATTCAAATACAAGAAAGCCATGGCTTGTACAGGCTGAGCACTCAAATATGATCAAAGGAGAAACTGATGGCCAGGTTATGATGCATCAATCAAGTCACATCTTGGTCTCCTCGTGCTGATTGGCTAGGCTCATCTCCTGCAGTAGGAGAAAGTGAGGACTGCAGATGCTGGAGATCAGAGGTGAAAATGTGTTGCTGGAAAAGAGCAGCAGGTCAGGCAGCATCCAAGGAACAGGAGATTCGACGTTTTGGGCATAAGCCTTTCTTCAGGAATGAGGAAAGTGTCCAACAGGTTAAGATAAAAGGCAGGGAGGAGGGACTTGGGGGAGGGGTGTTGAAGATGCGATAGGTGGAAGGAGGTCAAGGTGAGGATGATAGGCCGGAGTGGGTGGGGGTGGAGAGGTCAGGAAGAAGATTGCAGGTTAGGAAGGTGGTGCTGAGTTCGAGGGATTTGACTGAGACAAGGTGGGGGGAGGGGAAATGAGGAAACTGGTGAAATTTGAGTTCATCCCTTGAGGTTGGAGGGTTCCTAGGCGGAAGATGAGGTGCTGTTCCTCCAACCGTCATGTTGTTATGGTCTGGTGGTGGAGGAGTCCAAGGACCTGCATGTCCTTGGTGGAGTGGGAGGGGGAGTTGAAGTGTTGAGCCACGGGGTGTCCCAGAGGTGTTCTCTGAAATGTTTCGCAAGTAGGTGGCCTGTCTCCCCAATATAGAGGAGGCCACATCGGGTACAGCGGATGCAATACATGGTGTGTGTCGAGGTGCAGGTGAATTTGTGGCAGATATGGAAGAATCCCTTGGGGGCCTTGGAGAGAAGTAAGGGAGGAGGTGTGGGCGCAAGTTTTGCATTTCTTGCGGTTGCAGGGAAAGGTGCCAGGAGTGGAGGTTGGGTTGGTGGGGGGTGTGGACCTGACGGGGGAGTCACGGAGGGAGTGGTCTTTTCGGAATGCTGATAGGGGAGGGGAGGGAAATATATCCCTGGTGGTGGGGTCTGTTTGGAGGTGGCAGAAATAACGGCGGATGATACGCTGTATATGGAGGTTGGTGGGGTGGTAGGTGAGAACCAGTGGGGTTCTGTCCTGGTGGTGGTTGGAGGGGCAGGGCTCAAGGGCGGAGGAGCGGGAAGTGGAGGAGATGCGGTGGAGAGCATCGTCGATCATGTCTGGGGGGAAATTGCAGTCTTTGAAGAAGGAGGCCATCTGGGTTGTACGGTATTGGAACTGGTTCAGTCAAATCTCTCGAACTCAGCACCGCCTTCCTAACCTGCAATCTTCTTCCTGACCTCTCCGCCCCCACCCCACTCCGGCCTATCACCCTCACCTTGACCTCCTTCCACCTATCGCATCTCCAACGCTCCTCCCCCAAGTCCCTCCTCCCTACCTTTTATCTTAGCCTGCTGGACCCACTTTCCTCATTCCTGAAGAAGGGCTTATGCCCGAAACATCAAATCTCCTGTTCCTTGGATGCTGCCTGACCTGCTGCGCTTTTCCAGCAACACATTTTCAGCTCATCTCCTGCAGTACTCTAATGAAACTGTTTTACACATTTGCAAAAAAGATATCTATTATTGAACGGTTTTAGTTTTCATTGGGACTTAAATTCCTATTTTATGAAGAATTGTAGATTTTTTTTCTTGAAGTAAGTCAAAATGGCAAAAGATTGTGCAATTTTAATAGCAAATGATTTTGTGCATCATGAACTCCACATAAAAGAGTAAGCTATACATGACTTTTTTAAATAATGCTCTTACACAGCGCACATTGACTGTCTAAGTCCTGTAAGAAATGACTCACTGAGAAACATGTTCCCTGATGAGTACTTGTAGGTTTGATGGGCAGTGTGTTAAAGTGAAAATAAACTTTTAGGAGGGAGGGTGCAGGTCACAGACATGGTCGAGAACATTCATTACAAGGAGCAATACCAGTTTGGGTCTGACTATTTTAGCTACCTGTGGTAGAGATCAAAACAAATGGAAATACTAAGGACACCAACCTTGCTTGTTGCCAAGATGAATTATTCACTTCTTTTATTGATGTAGTGCTGAATATAAAATGGATAATTTTTAAATGAACTTTTCTCTTCCTTGCTTACTTTCCCCTAGTAATTTTTTGGCAACTTTTGATATTCATCATATTAGAATGAGGTTTCTTTGTACAGGGTTAGCTTTCGAGAAGGAACTGGCAGTAACTTCAGAAAAGTTCACTTTAGAAAAGTAGTAGAGTTGGCATGGTGACATTGAGCCTAAGATCTGTAGCACAGATGTTATGTTCTTCTTTTTTAGGTGAAATTACCAATAAATACCCAAGGAATGTTAAAAAAAATGTGGGTTCCATAAGAAGATAAGAACAGATAGATATAGTGTTGCCTGGAAAGCTTCACAGACACACTTGCCTTGGAGTTCTGCCCCTGTATTCTAAGTAAAGAATCATGGGATGACTGCACTACATCCTGCCTAGAGGTGGGTCATGATTGATAGCAGTTTAAAATACACCCCCTTAAGTACATGTGCATCATATGCAACAACAGTACACATATATCTTGTAAAAGTTATACCAATATTGGTGAACTGAAGCTGATACAAATATAAACAAAATGGTACGATAGAGTTGTACAAATGTAGTAACAGGATGTTCTGATTCCATTGATCATCGTTGAAGGGAACATCTGACGCTATTTTAAAATCAGTTTTAATTGGTCTGTTGCATCATGTGGCATGCTGTGAAATCAAAGATTTATCATTCTGGCAGTGATCTGCTGCATATGGTGTTGAAAAAAAAACACACACATTGTGGATGACTTGCGAGGAGAAAAGAAAATGGGGAATACGCAGCTGTCCAACATACTATGTAGGTTTTGCAGAATTGGTAAGATTTGCTATCCTGAGGCAGGCTTATGGAGTCACAGAGTCATAGAGATGTGCGGCACAGAAACAGACCCTTTGGTTCAACTTGTCCATGCTGACCAGATATCCCAATCCAATCTAGTCTCACCTGCCAGCACCCGACCCATATCCCCCCAAACTCTTCCTATTCATATAATATCCAGATGCCTTTTAAATGTTTCAATTGTACCAGCCTCAACCACTTCCTCTGGCAGCTTATTTC